>NC_137156.1:63840747-69240739 GCF_951394435.1 Stenella coeruleoalba
AAACCACCGGTGGGGTGCTTGTTCAGCATCCTTGGAGTTATGCTGAAAGGACATTTCCCAGAATCCCCTGCCTGTAGCGGTCCAGGTGAGCGTCTGCAAGAAATCATTAGCGAGCGATCTGCAAGAGTGAGGCAAGCTAATGCTGTGCTCCGAAGGTGAAAACAGTGGTCAGCGTGCTGGCTCACAGGCTACTCTTGTGGGTGTAGGGCAGCGCCTGGACCCACAGCCAGTGCAAGTCCCACTGTTCCTGCATCCCGGGCCACCTGTGCATCAATATGGTAAAAGTGCAGGTTCCCCTGCAGGTCATTCTCTGCATAGTTTGTCCTCATGTGGTCTAGTAGTCCTACAGTTATCTCTAGGTTGGCCTATAGAGACTTCCTCTAGAGTGATGACTCAGCATTGGATGCGGAGGCGACAGCCTGCACAGACTCACCTACCAGCTCCCACAATGGCATACAATCCAATTCCCAAACAAATCCCTTATTCCAGAGGTTCCCAAGGCTTCTCAGTTCTTGGTGCCTTTATTGCCTTCATACTTTTTTTTTTCTCAGTGCCCTGGGCCAAAAGAAATAACAAACAATTCTACTCATTAGGTGGCTAGATCCAAACAACTGAAGTTATGTTTGAAAAGAAAATACATATAAATTGAAAAATATATATATATTTTTTGGCTGCGCTGCACGGCTTGTGGGATCTCGGTTCCTCGACCAGGAATTGAACCTGGGCCCTCGGCAGTGAGAGAACAGCGTCCTAACCACTGGACCGCCAGGGAATTCCCTGATTTTATATTTTTAAATAGCACCAGTGGGATATGTACAGCTGTTAGGTGTGGCCCAACTTCTCAAACCTTGGAATCCCATTGGACACTGCCACCCTCATTTCCTGTTCTTCACTGCTTATCTCAAACCACTGGAAACCCAGCTCTGCAAAGATATGACAACTTTGAAAGGCATGTACTACAATCTAATATTGAAACTGTAAACTATCTCAAACTAGTAGTTCCTGTGGTGTCCAACAAAGGTCAGGTATCAATTTATAGCCCTTGAAAATTGGAAATATTCCATAGCACTCTTGTGAATTCATTGAAGCCCCTGGGGTGTCTCAGTCCACAGTTTGGGAGCCATGGCCTTATCTCATATGTCATTTCTTTGATGAAACCCTGAATGATACATAAAAAAATCTCATTAAACTTTTGGGTACCTTCTCTTTCTGAGATGTGAAGTGATTTGCCTCAGTCACACACATGATTAAAGGCCTCAATAAGAGATGGAGTACTCTTCTGCCAAGAGAAGAAAATACAGGACAACCCGGGAAAACACCAGTACCTCTGGGTTGGAAAGGAACCTTTAAACTACAATTTAAAGAGCGTATACCAAAAGACAAAACTTGATGAGTTTCATTACACCAAGGTGAAGGATTTCTATTCAACAAAGGAAACTATACATAAAGTATTGATAATATACGGCTGAAACTATGATAGAAGCCATTTGCAATGTCTAAAGCGTAAAGAAATTAAAATCCAGAATATACAAAGATCTTTTGCAAGTCAACAAGAAATGACAGCAAACCCAATACAAAATGATCAAAGATAAGAACAAGTAATTTCAAGAAGAATCTCAAAAGCCTACCAAGTATGTAAACAGATGTCCTAACTCATCAGTATTCAGAGAAATATACAATGAAACAACTCTGTCACTTTGTTAGACTAGCAAAGATTAGAAAGCAGTATAACACCAAGTGGTTACAAGGAACCTGCATGCAGTTAGTGGCGATATAGACTGAACTCACTTACATGCCCTTTTTCAGGCCAACTCTGTATGAGACTATTGCAGCTTTATTTGTAAGAGCAGAGAGTTGGAAGAAATCTTGGTGTCCATCCTTGGGAGAGCAGACAAGTAAAATATGGAAGATATACTCTGTGCAGTACTGTGCAGCAGGGAAAAGATATGGATTGGATATTCTACGTAGCAACATGGATGGGCATGCAAACCAAGTGCTATGTTGAAAAATAAGGAACAGATACCATTTACCCAAGTTAAAAATACTACACAAAACAATAAATATTTTGAACACATAAAAAGAAAATGAAATAGAATTACAGTATGATCCAGCATTTTCACTTCTGGGTGTATACCCTAAAGAACTGAAAGCAGGGTCTTGAAGAAATATCTGTACATTGATGTTCACAGCAGCATTATTCACATTAGCTAAAACATGGAAGCAACTCAAGTGTCCACCAATGAATGAATGGATAAGCGAAATGCTGTATATCCACACAATGGAACACTATGGAGCTTTAAACAGAAGGAATATCTGACAAATGCTACAACATGGATAAACCTTGAGAACATAAGTGAAAGGGCCAGTCACAGAAAGACATATATTGTATGATTCCACAAAAATGAGGACCTGGGAGGAGGAAGGAATGGGAAGTTACTGTTTAATGGGTAAGCAATTTCAGTTTTACAAGATGAGAAGAGTTCTGGAGATGGATGGTGGTGACGGCTGCACAACATGATGAATGTACTTAATACCACTGGACTGTAACTTTATGGTTAAGATGGTATATTTTATGTGTATTTTACCACAATAAAAATGGGGGAACAAAAATAGAAAATGATATTCATTAAAAACCTTAGAATGGGGACTTCCCTAGTGGTGCAGTGGTTAAGAATCTGCCTGCCAATGCAGGGGACACAGGTTCGAGCCCTGGTCTGGGGAGATCCCACATGCCACGGAGCAACTAAGCCCGTGTGCCACAACTACTGAAGCCCGCACGCTCTAGGGCCTGAGTGCCACAACTACTGAACCCGTCTGCAGCAACTACTGAAGCCCACACGCCTCGAGCCTGTGCTCCGCAACAAGAGAAGCCACCACAATGAGAAGCCTGCGCACTGCAATGAAGAGTAACCCCCGCTTGCTGCAACTAGAGAAAGCCTGTGCAGAGCAACAAAGACCCAACTCAGCCTGAAAAATAAATGAATAAATAAATGTATGTTTAAAAAATTTTTTTAAAAACCTTAGAATGGGATTTCTGCTTTTGGTCATTCAATTTTTCCCATTCATCTGTCAACAGACACTTAGGTTGTTTCCATATCTTGGTTATTGTGAGTAATGCTGCAATGAACATGGAAGAACATTTATCTCTTTGAGATAATGACTTCGTTTCATTTGGATATACTGCGTACCCAGAAGTGGGATTGCTGGGTCATATGGTAGCTCTATTTTTAATTTCTTGAGGAACCTCCATACTGTTCTCCACAGTGGCTGCACCAATTTACATTCCCACCAACAGTGCACAAGGGTCCCCTTTTCTCTACATCCTCACCAACACTTGTAATCTCTTGTCTAGGTGATATCTCACTGTAGTTCTGACTTGCATTTCCTGGATGATTAGTTATGTTGAGCACTTTTTCATGTTGTTGGGAGATTTGTATGTCTTCTTTGAAAAAAATGTCTATTTAGGTCCTTCACCCATTTTTTTTTTTTTTTTTTTTTTTTTTTGCGATACGCGGGCCTCTCACCTCTGCGGCCTCCCCTGTCGCGGAGCACAGGCTCCGGACGTGCAGGCCCAGCGGCCCTGGCTCACGGGCCCAGCCTCTCCGCGGCATGTGGGATCCTCCCAGACCGGGGCACGAACCCACGTCCCCTGCATCGGCAGGCGGACTCTCAACCACTGCACCACCAGGGAAGCCCCACTTTTTTAAATTGGGGTTTTTTGTGGGTTTTTTTTGCTATTGAGTTGAATGAGTTTCTTGTGTATTCTGTATATAAACCCATTATGGGATTCGTGGTTTGCACATATTTTCTCCCATTCCATAGGCTGCCTTTTCATTTTACTGATAGTTTTTTTTTTTTTTTTTTTCTGTGCAGAAGTTGGAACCTTATGTGCCAAAAAGTAAGAAAGTGCTCAAAAAAGGATAGGAAAGCATAGCAAAAGGACATAGGATCCAACTTGAAGGGACTCCCACAGATAAATCTGGGACAATTTGTGCATCAAAATAAAGACAATATTAGACTGTATTCAACTGGATAAAAAAGGAATCCAGGAGGTCATGGTGATATAAACAAACAAGTGAATAATATGTAGGTGGAAGAGAAAAGATTTACTTTACAGTAGAATGCCAACTAATAACAGTCACTTATTAATTAACACTTACAAAATTCTTTGCGGTGGGGAAACTTGGTAGACACCTTCTAAAACAAGTGATAAAGTTTAACGTCTTTAGTCATGAGGCAAGTTGGCACCACGTGCCTCCTGGTACTGAGAAGAACACAGTATCACTTCTGTGATTTTCCTGCCCTAGCTGAATAACCTGAATCTAATCATCAGGAAAACATCGGTAAACCCCAAACAAGGAACCACCTGCCAGGTTACTGAAGTGTTACAATAAAAAATAATGAAGTCACAAAAGGCCTGAAGAATTGTTCCTGAATGAAGGAAACTAGAAAGCCATGGTGACTAAGTAAAACAAGTGGTTCTGGACCCTGGCACTATAAAGGACACTGTTTGCAAAGTGGGCAAAATTGGAAAGAGGGCTGTGAATGACATGGTCATATTGTGTCTGTGTTAGTTTCCTGTTTTGATTGTGTGGGAGTGCATCCTTGTCTAAATAAAACCATCCTGAAGTACTAATGGGTGATGAGGCATCCTATTTGCAACTTGCTCTCAAATGGTTCTGGAAAAAAAAATGTATCTCTGCATTGTCCATCTTTTGAGAGAGGGAGGAAAAAAGATAATAAGGAATTTAAGGCAAATGTGGTAAAAAGCTGACAGTAGGGGAGTTTGGAGTGGGGGAGATGGAAGTTCTTTGTGCTATGCATCCATCTTAGGGAAAGGATGAAAAGGAGAAAAGAGTTAGAACGATAACAAGGACGTGGGGTGTGAGACCGTTCACACAGGGGCAGGGGCAGGAGGTGATGGGATGCAGGCAGTTGGGAAGAGCTGGAGGCATCCAGAGTGACCAAGGAGGGGCCGTGGCAGGAGGAGTCAGATCTCTTATCTGATGGAGCTGGAGAAAGATCGCCCCACTTTTCTTCCTTTATTTCATTTAATCCTCAGAACAGCCCCATGGAGTATATACTACTCTTATCCTCATGTTATAGATAAAGAAACTGGAGGTTCAGGGAGTCACCCATTCAACCAGCATTTACTGAGTGCTTGCTATGTGTCAAACTTTACTGAGGATACACAAAAAAATGTTAAGTGTGATTGGATACGTGTGTGTGTGTGCGTGTGTGTGTGTGTGTGTGTGTGCGTGCGTGCACGCGCATTTAGAAAACAACATTGGAAGGTAACACACTAAATCACTAATACGCTAAGAGAGGTTGCATTTGGGTAGTGGAATTACAGGTGCTTCCATTTTCTTCTTTGGGATTTTTGCCTGTTTCCAGTTTTCTACAATGAATACAGACTGCCTTTGTAACAAGTTTTAAAATAAGTATTATTTCAAAAACTGAACTGGAGGATGTTGTGAAATAGTCTTCATTATCATATTGCTGTGGATCCAATAGTACTTTCTGAGGCAGTGCTACTTTACCAAAGGAGTGGACAAATAAATGTTTCTTAAGTCCATTAAGCCTTCTTCTCTTCACACCGCAGAGAGGCCTGGCAGGTTTACAAGTGGAGAGTTGACACCCACCTTGCTCCTGAAGCCTGTATATAAACCCAGTGCAGCGTGATCGCTTCTTCCCCAGACAAAAAGTTCCTAAACTTTCATGACACCAGCTTCTTTGCATGACACCAGCTTCTTTGCCACCAGCTTCTTTGCTAAACTTTCATGACACCAGCTTCTTTCATGACACCAGCTTCTTCGCATGCATAAGGACAGCAGGAAAACACAGTAGGTCCCTGACTGAAGGAGAGGGTGACTTGGTAAGAGCACAAAATTCTAGTGTCCATGAGAGGCCAGCTCAATGGTGTCACTGTGATGTAAGGTGGGACACCCATTCACTTAGGGTGCTTTCTGACTGATGGAGTCCTTCTTCCCCTTTGCTGCCCTGGCACCATGGGCTCTGGGGCAGGTCCACCCGTCCCGCCTGGGCTCAGATGGCACCCCTGTACCTGTCCACTGCACTGACAGCTCTGTGAGAACAGACATCCCTCTTGCATCCATGTCTCCCAGGTCCCAAAGAGCTGGCTCTGAACAAAGCAGATCCCTTAGTCACTGCTGCCGGACTGAATTGATTTGCACAAACCATCACTGGGAAGTAGGCGGAGTAAATTAGGGTGAATTCCTGTGGTAGAATTCAGTGCAGGCACCAAAACCAATGCTTTGAAATAATTTATTGCCTAGGAAAGTGTTCCCAACATACTGCTACTTAAAAACAACAGTGGAAGAGTAAATACAGCTGAAATCCATCTTGCTCACGAACACAGATATGCATAGGAGAAAAAAAAAACTAAAGGAAAATACATCAAAGAATGTACAGTGGTTGTCTTCGGGTAGGGGGATTATGAATGCTTTTGATGGTTTTTTTCCCCTTTGTGTTTTTAAGCTTTTCTAGAAAACAATTTTTGTTACTGGGAAAATTATTTTCAAAAATATCTATGTCTGAGGGAAAAGGGAAGAAGACATAATGGATAGGAAGTCCTATCGCACTTCAGGTGAGAGCTGAAGCGTTAAGGACCTTTAGGGTGAATAAGTTTCTTTGAGTTAAGGGCTCCTCAACTTCCTACATCGACAGGGCCCCCACCCTTCCTGGTAGACATTACCCTCCCAGCCTCAAACCCCATCAGCTTGCACACCAGGTCCCTGTTCTGCTGATGTGTGCAAGGTGGCTGCCAAAACTCTGAGCCACACAACTAAAAGGTCTGGATGGAGAACCAAGAGGAAGAAAAGCAATCCGGTCTCCTTTGGCCTGTTAATAATTTCTGCAATAAAGCTGTCAGAATTTACTGCCACATCCCTCAACTTACAGGGAAGGGAGATTCTGAAAAATATTCAGAAAGAAAGGGATGCTAAATGGAAGTAATGACTTCCTCCGCTCCCTGGCTATTTCAAGAAGCGCAGCATTTTATACATTTCGTCTGTATCCAGCCCACTGTGTGAATTGTTCAATTTTAGTGAATATAAAAATTCCATCCAAGGGCTTTCTTAGTTCCACTGTCAAAAGCAGTTCCCCAATCCTACTTCCCATCAGATGTCAAGTTCTTCCATCGTGAGCCCTAGGTTCCTCAGGGTTTCCAAGAGGCTAAACCCTGCAGTGGGAGTGGGGTGGGTAGGTGGAGGCAGCCGCCAGCTCCTGACTGGCTCTCAGCTCAGAGTGGAGTCCGTGGTGGAAATCACTATTTCCAAGTTCACTGGTGACGGGGCAAGGGTGGCAGATGTTCAGTGGTTTGGTTTACAAATGTTAATGTTCACAAATCTGAATTCCTGTTTGGGACCAAGCCCTTCTTGGTCATCCTTTGTCCCAGTCTTCTGGAATGTCCCGTTTCATTTATTCATCTCCTTTCTACCAAAGGGAAGTTCACAGAGAAAACTCAAGCCCCAGAGGTGATTTGGTCTGGAGTACCTGGAGCTCCCTCAACCCCACGTGGCTACCATTCCATCTGCGTCAGGCATCATAATCTGGCCAGGACACCCAAGCTGCCTCCTCCCCAGCCGGCATGCCAGGCAGGTCACTCTTGTTGGGTCCTGGGTCAGCCTCCAGGGGCCTGAGTCAGAACCCAGCAGAGAGTTCATGCTCCCCGGTGGAGGGGGACGTGGAGCTGACCCTCTCTAGCCTCTTCGTGGAGAGGAAGGGGAGCCATTTAGCCAGGCGAACGGCGAACAGCTGATGGAACAACTGCCGTAGATACCTGCGGAACCTTTCACTGACAAAGACGTAGATCACGGGGTTGATGCAACAGTGGCTGTAGGCGATCACCTCCGTCACTTGTATGGCCAGGTCCAGCTGTTTGCTCTGCTCACACTCATGGGTGAACAGGGAGTCTTGGAAAGCAGAAACAAACACAGTCAGATTGTACGGGGTCCAAAAGAGAAAGAAGATGATCATGATGACAAAAATCAGACGCACAGCTTTGGACTTCTTCTCATTTGGTCGTCTGAGCAGAATCTTTATAATCCCTGTGTAGCAGACGACCATGACCAACAGAGGCAACACCAGCCCCACGATGTTCAGTTTCAGAGCCTGGAACTGCTTCCACGTGCGTTCGCTTTCATGAGGAAAATCAAGAATGCAGGTGTACTGAGTGGACGTCTCCCGGGTCTTGGAAAAGTACAAGCCCGGGACAGAAGCCAAGACGGCCAGGACCCAGATGACAATGCTGGTGATGATACCAAAGGTGACGGTCCGAGCCCGCAGGGCAAACACAGCATGGACAATGGCCAGGTACCTGTCGATGGTCAGCAGGATGATGAAGAAGATCTCGCTGTACAAGCCCATGAAATAAAGCCCAGAGAGCAACTTACACATGTGATTACCAAAAACCCAGTCATCCTTCAGCTTGTAGTCAATCCAGAAGGGCAGCGTGAAGAGGAAGATCAGGTCAGACATGGCCAGGTTGAGGAGGTAGATGCTCGTCATGCTTTTGAGCCTCTTGTGTTGCATGAGGACCAGGACCACTAGGATGTTGCCTATCAGGCCAAAGACAAATACCACCGAGTACACGGGGGGCAGCAGCTGGGCCCCAAAGGCCCTCTCCTGTACCTTCTGGCACGGGGTTGCGTCTCCATAGTCGGTTCCTGTGGTCATGTCATAGTTCTTTGGGGTGGTGTAAGTTTCCATCCTGGCTTCTCCCACAGGTCAAGGGAAATGGTTTCCGTGTTTACTTTGCTATTACAGGCAGTGGGTTCTGGGTAACAAGAACAAGGCAGTGATTATATGTCTTTAACCACTTGACAACTGTTTACCGAGTGCCTACTGTGTACCATGCCCTGCTGAGCAAGGGAGACCCAGGTCCTCTCTGCCCTCATGCAACTGGTCGTCTAACACATTAATAAACAAGGCGTATACACATCACTCATTGCTTTGGCAATGAGCGTTGTGAAGGAAAAGTCCGGTGGATGGAGAGCGCAGACAAAGGGAGGCCTCACCACAGTATTCATGACCAGTGCTTCCCCAGTGCTTCCGATGAACTGGGCGCTGGACTTAGTGTTAAACAACCTTTGAGGGGGTACCATTATCACTCCCCATTTTAGAGGTGATGACACACAAACTGGGAGTAGTTAGGACACAAAGGTAGTGAGAACAAGAGCTGGAGCTCAAACACAGGTGTGTACCTCTCAGGCCCATTCCTGAAACCACCTGGCTCTCCTGCCCCCAATCACAAGCATTGACTCTGTACCATGGTGTCCCCAGAGGGATGCTGGGAAGGAAAATAGTCAAGACTGAAAGTCAAAAACTTACAAACGGATCTTTATGGCTTTTGGGGCTAAAAAGATTCTCAGTCAGGGGTGACACAGTGCCCTGGGGACACATGAAAATGTGTTTTTTTTTTTTTGGTCGTCACAAAGACTGGGGGACACTACTGTCATTTGGAAGGCAGGTCCTGTAATGTAAAAATAACCCTACACCAAACACCAATAGTGCAGCCATAGTGAAATCCTAGAAGGTCAACCCATCTCTCAGCAGATGAGGACACTGAGGACACCAGAGTGGGCCCAGCCTGGCCCACGTCACCCGGTCTTCTGAGGTTACCCAGGTAACACTGTAACCTCCTGTGATAGCCGTGAGGAGGATTCAAGGAAAGCACAGCTAGGCAGAATGGGGTCACATGGTATGGAGAAGACGGGGCTTTGGGGGAAGAAAGGCTCAGAACAGCCTCAAGCCAGGAAGTGTCACACAGTGACCAGACAGAGGCTGGAATTCTCCTAAAATAAGTTTTTGGATACTTTTAACCAGGGTTGCCTCAAAACAAACAAACAAAAAAACCACTAGATAGCGTGCCTTTGTAGAACTTCCCCAGACCCTATTTTTAGCACTCCTTTCCAATCACTTATTGAAGACGCCTCCACAAAGGGAGCACAGGCTTTGGTGTAACCTACAGGCTCTGTGACCTCCTACCTCTCTGAGCCTCCGTTCCTCATCTGTAACGTGAGAAAGTAAGCCTTACCGTGCAGGGCTACTCTAAGGCAAAGTCTGAGCCATCCCCTGGCAATTATCGTGCCCTCAGTAAATATTAGGGGACCTCCTTCCCTGCAGGGGTCCCGTTCTGAGGCCCAGCACCATCAGGAATGTCCCAGGCTTCAATCCTATTCTGGCCAATGTACCCCACTCCCTACCAGGTCTCTCTAGTTAATCTGGAAGATGAATCCTGCTTGACAGTGATGAACACTGACAGTCCCTTCCATCTGTGCTACACTTTGAAATTTCCAAAATGTGGCCATCAATCTAAATTGATTTGACCTAAACACCAATCAGTAAAGTGAGTGGAACCAACATCATAATTCCCATCTTGAAGCTGGAGTCTCCAGTGCTCTTCCTTCTACAGTGCTTAATGAATGTTTCCTGCTCACAAAATTCACATTTCTGCGGTGGCATTCGGAGATTAAGGCACATGGGGCTGGGGGGTGGGGGGTGGGTTGCTGGGCACCCTGGCTGGGGGACTGTCATTTCCCATCAAATCCATCCCTATGGCTCACTCCACCATCTCCGAACTTGCACATCCCGGTCAAGCCTCTTTCTGGAGAAGCCTAAGCTGCCAGTCACTAAACAAGCTGTATTGGCAATTTCTGATTTTTGCTGCCACTGCCAGTGCTGACAGCTCCGCTTGGCAGTCAGCACTCGTGGGTGAGCGGCCAGGTTTACCGTGTTAGCAGCAGGCAGCCCGGTGAGCAAGGGGTGCAAGGCTGAGCCCGTGAGCCCAGTTTCTGGGGAATTTTGGCAAAGGTGAAGGCAAACTGAGTCAGCACTGTCAGGTGCCATTTGAACAGAGAGTCACCTTCATACCACTCCCCACCTCCAACTCCATTCACTATTTCCCCAACTTGTCAGGCAGCAGGCAACAGCTCCAGAGTATGTTGCTCCTAAAGGGAGATGGGCTGCGGTGAGGCCTTGGAGGAGAGACCAAAGGAGCATGTTGCCATGCCATGTGCCAGCCCTGCTGCAGTCTGCTACAAAAGTCTGCCCCAGGTCACTGCACTAGTGCTCAGCGGCAGCCCTGGAGCCTGGAACTTTCCAGTGCCAGCATCCTTTAACCTCGGAGTTGGGGAAGTCTCTGAACAGACAAAGGGCAGCCTGTGATGGGAGAAGACACCCTGGCCTCGTGGCGCGCAGGAGGTGCCTTACACCGATCCATAAGAGCCAGCAGTGTGTATTCAGCATGTTGGTAGCTTGGAGTCAACCAGAATAGGAATATTTACACATGGAAATCAGGAAACACTAGATATCAGGGCACTGTTTCAGGAGAGGCAGCTATTAAACATTTACCAGCACATCAATGCCCTGCAGTCTGAGTAGCCTAGAGTTGTCCTGTGAGCCAGCTAAAGGGTCAGTGAGCGGCACACAGCCTGGGGGCAGGCGATGCAAACTTCTGGGAATTTCTAATTCTGAAAGTCCGGGACCCTCCAGATTTAAAGGAGGAAAGGTTGAAGTAAATACCTCCAAGCAGCCACCATGTCCCTGTATTTTCAGAACCAAATTCTGACCTGCCTCTTTGTTAGAAGAGAATGGATGCCTCCCAGGAGGTTACCTGGCCAGCTCCCTGCCTTCCCATAGGTGAAATCCTACCTCCTCCAAAGACATCCCACAGTCCTGATTTTGAGGATCCTTGGGTCTAGTCTTCTGAAGAAACTGTCTCAGTATCAAATCGTCCTTGCAACTGCAAAGTTTTTCTAATTAATACTTCCCTTTTGCTACCCCACGTTTCGGTTTTGTTTACTTGGGGAAATTTGGCAACTGTCAGTGTCTTGAATACCTTTCCAGAGAAAGTGCCTCCTGTCCCTTAATACTGGGTTGACTTTCTTAATTCACCAACAACCAATCATACAAGAAAGCATCCTGTTTTTAGCAAAAACAAAAACCCCCAGAAACAAAAAGAACAACCTATTTTACATCTGAGCACCCAGTCTTAGAAATCCTTCCATCCTCAGTATTGCTATACAATTCATTGCCTTACAGGTGCACGGGTGGGTTACTTACACATTTGCCTGGCCTTCGAAGAATTCCCCACCTTTGAGGAGACAGCCAGGTAAAAAAGTCTTCTCCTGCAATGGGAGAAGGACTACAGTCCAACCTGGCCACATGCAAACAACACTGCCCTCAACAGTGACTGATGAACAGAAAAGACAAGTGCCACTTACACTGTTTCAGGGGATTGTGTCCACGAAGCGTTTGTCTCTGGAGCTTTTAGAATCTTTATGAATTCAAGGTCAAGGTCCTGACTGAGTCAGAAGTCCTCAGCTTCCAGTGTGATGATGGAGATAGAACTTGGGGTCTCAGTCTTTCAGAACAACAAGAAAGGGACAACGTTCTTCTTTCTTGTACCATTGGGTGTTCATGAATGGCCACAACACCGACTGGTGGCCAGTTCCTGAAGGCCAAATGCACTCTGAGGTATTCTGCTCACTCAGCTTCACTTCTCCTTTGGGCTCTGTGCCTTAAGGGGAATGGGTGGAGTTGAGCACGGTGAGGTGGGTGGCAATGAGGTGTTCCCAGAACTTGGTGAAGCAAACAGAAGGGTGGGAATGTGTATGGTACGGGGGCAGAGCACAGAGTTCCTGCCCTCGCTTAGCAGTCTTTTTTTTTAAGGTTGCAAAAGAAGGATTTAAACAGGAAACCTGGGTCCTGTTCCTCAGAACGATCCGGCTCATTCAGCCTGAGAGGGGCAGGAGGCCGCTTCTCTTTGGCACCCCTACGTGCCTGTGCCAGTGACTGCTCCCTAGTCTCTGCCCCACAGCCCCACAGAGTGGTTTTACCACGAAGAGCCTCCAGCCTGGAGTGAATACAGGTCTGCCGGCTGGGTTTTGGCTGTCCCTTTCTGATGCTGGGTTCCTGGTTTACGCAGTGGCCCAAGCTCTCTGCTTGAGATGTGGATGGATCACTGTGTCTTCTGAAGCCTTGGATACCACTCTGTCAAAGAAGAACACTGAATACTTAACGCTCAGAGGAGGATGCGTGAGGTCAGCCTGTACATGAAAAGCGTCACAGAGTGCCTGGCACCCGGAAAAGTGGCTGACGCACGAGGCCTGTCAGGATTCTCCCCACAGTTACCAGCTCCTGCTGCCACTGCGCTTGTGCCCCTCTGGGTTTCCATTTCCTTCTCTGTAAAATGGGGGTGCTCGAACCTTCCCCACAGGATTGCTGCAAAAGTGCCCATTTCAGAAATCACAAATGTGAATGTGTTTTGAAAATGTCACTTGTCCCTCAAGGCTCAGTTCCCTCATCTGTAAAATGAAGACTTCAGATGAGGTGACAGTGGGCCCTTCAGTACAATATTCCGTGAGTCTTCTGGGGTTGGGTCTTCCTTCTTCGGCAGCCCATCTTCGAGAGATGGAGGAAGCAGGAGGCAGAAAGTAACTGACAGACAGCTACGGGCGAGCCTGGAACCTGCCGCCTGATGCAAAAACCAGGCCTGGTATGAGGGGGGCAACAGTGATGGGCCTCACATATCAGACAGTCCTGCATTCAGACCCCAGGTCCACCTTTTACTGACTTTGGGCATGTTATTTATTTATTCTCTTGAGTGTCTCTTCTTTCCTCTTCTGTAAAACAAAGCTAATAATACTTACTTCATAGAGAGGATTAAATGAAGACACACACACACACACACACACACACACACACACACACACACACACACACACATCTGAACGCATGATTCAGTGTGCTGCTGAAGACATTAAAAATGCCTGTGTTACTTTAGAATCTCTCAGGTTCCAACCCTGATGCAGATTCCAGTAATGTGTCTGCAGGGGATCCCAGGTAACACTGCAGGGGAGGGGAAAGTGGGACGCGGAAGGGAAGGAGCCGATGAAGAGGGTGTTAGAGAGCCAGTGCCACTGTGAGCCAGGAGCTTGGTCCTACTAGGGAACTTAGGACACCCCTCAGAGTCATCCCAACTTTGGGGCGGCCGGAGGGGTGAGGAAACTGAGCATGTGTCCATCAAATCTCTATCCACTCACTGCTGGTCGAGGGCTGCTTCTTGGGGTATTCTGACTTCCAGTCTGCCTGCACGTTGGTCAAGCTTGCCCCACAAGCAGGGAGCCTCGTATTTTCAGGAAACAGCCTACAATATGTAGAGGTGCATGTTGACATGTGTGGCCAGGGACACTGAATGGCACCCAGGAAATTCCGATGCGTGCCAGCTAGTGTCAGCACAGCTAAACACCCAGCCCCTGCCCCACTACAGGACTCTGCTGATCATCTCTCAGCCCTGCCCCCAGTGGTAGTCAGTGGGAGGTCTGCATCTGCCTACTTGTAGTACTTTGCTGCCAGATGAGTTTCCAGACAACACAGGTTTGCGAGGCCCGCCTCTTCCTTGGTCAAGTCTAAGGAAAGAGACATGGTGAGTCCTTGACTGGCCTTTCAGCTCTGCGCTAGGCTTCTGTAGGACCCATGGCACAGAGAGGACATGCGGGCAAATGTACTTGTTCATTTAACAAATATTGACTGAGTACCCATGATGTGCCAGACACTGTGTTAGGTGCTACAGATATAGCGGTGACCAAGAGAGGCA
This sequence comes from Stenella coeruleoalba, assembly GCF_951394435.1. NCBI lineage: Eukaryota > Metazoa > Chordata > Mammalia > Artiodactyla > Delphinidae > Stenella > Stenella coeruleoalba. The sequence continues at coordinate 63,855,368 of NC_137156.1, forward strand.
CATGCCATTCTTCGAGACATCACAGACAATTAAGCAAGTCACTACAGTAAGGCCCGGGAAGTACCCAGGGCCAAGGAAGGGTGCACCTGGGTGGTGGGAGGGGGTGAGGGAGCCCTCCAGAGCAGAGGTTCTCAAGGTGAGGACCCTGGACCAACAGCATCAGCACCTCCGAGAACTAGTGATTTGCTAGTGATGCAAATTCTGCACTCCCATCCTGGACCCACTGAATCAGAAATTCTGTGTTTTAACACACCCTCCACATAAATGTTTGGGAACCATGGATCTGGATTTCTGCCAGGCCTGAGGCTCAAAGTTTTATACGCTCTCTCTCTAGGAGAGCTTGGCTGGACCTGATGTGACCTGAGAAGACTTCTTTTGCTTTCAGCTAGAGGCCAAAACAAGAGGCTGCTCAGTGGCCCATTCTGTTTCCTCTTCCTGACACCCACACTCAGGGCACCTATGGCCTTTTGAGGGTGACAGGCAAACTTCTTAATGCAAACATACACACACACGGAGACTGGTTCAAGATGGTGGACTAGAAGGACATGCTCTCACTCCCTCTTTCAAGAACACCGGAATCACAACTAACTGCTGAGCAATGATCGACAGGAAAGACTGGAACTCACCAAAATAGACACCCCACATCGAAAGATAAAGGAGAATCCACAATGAGATGGTAGGAGGGGCGCAATAACAATAAAATCAAATCCCATAACTGCTGGTGGGTGACTCACAAACTGGAGAACACTTATACCACAGAAGTCCACCCACTGGAGTGAAGGTTCTGAGCCACACGTCAGGCTTCCCAACCTGGGGGTCTGGCAACGGGAGGAGGAATTCCTAGAGAATCAGACATTGAGGGCTAACGGGATTTGACTGCAGGACTTCAGCAGGACTTGGGGAAACAGAGACTGCACTCTTGGAGGGCACACACAAAGTAGTGTGCACATCGGGACCCAGGGGAAGGAGCAGTGACCCCATAGGAGACTGAACCAGACCTACCTGCTAGTGTTGGAGGGTCTCTTGCAGAGGAGGGGGGCAGCTGTGGCTCAACAAGGGACAAGGACACTGGCAGCAGAAGTTCTGGGAAGTACTCCTTGGTGTGAGCCCTCCCAGAGTCCGCCATTATCCCCACCAAAGAGCCCAGGTAGGCTCCAGTGTTGCATCACCTCAGGCCAAACAACCAACAAGGAAGGAACCCAGCCCCATCCAACAACAGACAAGTGGATTCAAGTTTTACTGAGCTCTGCCCACCAGAGCAACAGCCAGCTCTACCCACCACCAGTCCCTCCCATCAGGAAACTTCCACAAGCCTCTTAGATAGCCTCATCCACCAGAGGGCAGACAGCATAAGCAAGAAGAACTACAATCATGCAGCCTGTGGAACAAAAACCACATTCACAGAAAAACAGACAAGATGAAAATGCAGAGGGCTATGTACCAGATGAAGGAACAAGATAAAACCCCAGAAAAACAACTTAATGAAGCGGAGATAGGAAACCTTCCAGAAAAAGAATTCAGAATAATGACAGTGAACATGATAGAGGACCTTGGAAAAAGAATTGAGGCAAAGATTGAGAAGATGCAAGAAATGTTTTACAAAGACCTAGAAGAATTAAAGAACAAACAAACAGAGATGGACAATACAATAACGGAAATGAAAACTACACTAGAAGGAATCAATAGCAGAATAACTGAGGCAGAGGACGGATAAGTGACCTGGAAGACAGAATGGTGGAATTCACTGCTGCAGACCAGAATAAAGAAAAAAGAATGAAAAGAAATGAAGACAGCCTAAGAGACCTCTGGGACAACATTAAATGCAACAACATTCGCATTACAGGCGTCCCAGAAGGAGGAGAGAGAGAGAAAGGACCCGAGAAAATATTTGAAAAGATTATAGTCAAAAACTTCCCTAACATGGGAAAGGAAATAGTCACCCAAGTCCAGGAAGCGCAGAGAGTCCCATACAGGATAAACCCAAGGAGAAACACGCCGAGACACATAGTAATCAAATTGGCAAAAATTAAAGACAAAGGGCTTCCCTGGTGGCGCAGTGGTTGAGAATCCGCCTGCCGATGCAGGGGACACGGGTTCGTGCCCCGGTCTGGGAGGATCCCACATGCCGCGGAGCGGCTGGGCCTGTGAGCCATGGCCACTGAGCCTGCGCGTCCGGAGCCTGTGCTCCGCAACGGGAGAGGCCGCAGCAGTGAGGGGCCCGCGTACTGCAAAAAAAAAAAAAAAAAAAAAACTTAAAGACAAAGAAAAATTACTGAAAGCAGCAAGGGAAAAATGACAAATAACATACAAGGGAACTCCCATAAGGTAAGCAGCTGATTTCTCAGCAGAAACGCTACAAGCCAGAAAGGAATGGCATGATATATTTAAAGTGATGAAAGGGAAGAACCTACAACCAAGATTACTCTATCCGGCAAGGATCTCATTCAGATTCGATGGAGAAATCAAAAGCTTTACAGACAAGCAAAAGCTAAGAGAATTCAGCACCACCAAACCAGCTCTACAACAAAGGCTGAAGGAACTTCTCTCAGTGGGAAACACAAGAGAAGAAAAGGACCTACAAAAACAAACCCAAAACAACTAAGAAAATGGTAATAGGAACAAACATATCAATAATTACCTTAAATGTGAATGGATTAAATGCTCCAACCAAAAGACACAGGCTCACTGAATGGATACAAAAACAAGACCCATATATATGTTGTCTACAAGAGACCCACTTCAGACCTAGGGACACATACAGACTGAAAGTGAGGGGATGGAAAAAGATAGTCTATGCAAATGGAAATCAAAAGAAAGCTGGAGTAGCAATACTCATATCAGGTAAAATAGACTTTCAAATAAAGAATGCTACAAGAGACAAGGAAGGACACTACGTAATGACCAAGGGATCAATCCAAGAAAAAGATATAACAATTATAAATATATATGCACCCAACATAGGAGCACTTCAATACATAAGGCAACTGCTAACAGCTCTAATAGAGGAAATCGACAGTAACACAATAATAGTGGGGGACTTTAACACCTCACTTACACCAATGGACAGATCATCCAAACAGAAAATTAATAAGGAAACACAAGCTTTAAATGACACAATAGACCACATAGATTTAACTGATATTTATAGGACATTCCATCCCAAAACAGCAGATTACACTTTCTTCTCAAGTGCACACGAAACATTCTCCAGGATAGATCACATTTTGGGTCATAAATCAAGCCTCAGTAAATTTAAGAAAATTTATATCATATCAAGCATCCTTTCCGACCACAACGCTATGAGATTAGAAATCAATTACAGGGGAAAAAAAACGAAAAAAACACAAACACATGGAGGCTAAACAATACGTTACTAAATAACCAAGAGATCACTGAAGAAATCAAAGAGGGAAATCAATATCTGGAGAAAAATGACAATGAAAGCATGATGATCCAAAACCTATGGGATGCAGCAAAAGCAGTTCTAAGAGGGAAGTTTATTGCTATACAAGCCTACCTCAAGAAACAAGAAAAATCTCAAATAAACAATCTAACATTACACCTAAAGCAACTAGAGAAAGAAGAACAAACAAAACCCAAAGTTAGTAGAAGGAAAGAAATCATAAAGATCAGAGCAGAATTACATGAAATAGAAACAAAGAAAACAATACCAAGGATCAATAAAATTAACAGCTGGTTCTTTGAGAAGATAAACAAAATTGATAAATCATTAGCCAGACTCATCAAGAGAAAGAGGGAGAGGACTCAAATCAATAAAATTAGAAATGAAAAAGGAGAACTTAAAACAGACATCGCAGAAATACAAAGCATCCTAAGAGACTACTACAAGCAACTCTACACCAATAAAATGGACAACCTGGAAGAAATGGACAAATTCTTAGAAAGGTATAACCTTCCAAGACTGAACCAGGAAGAAATAGAAAATATGAACAGACCAATCACAAGTAATGAAACTGAAACCGTGATTAAAAATCTTCCAACAAACAAAAGTCCAGGACCAGATGGCTTCACAGGTGAATTCTATCAAACATTTAGAGAAGAGCTAACACCCAACCTTCTCAAACTCTTCCAAAAAATTGCAGAGGAAGGAACAGTCCCAAACTCATTCTATGAGGCCACCATTACCCTGATACATAAACCAGACAAAGACACTACAAAAAAAGAAAATTACAGACCAATATCACTGATGGATATAGATGCAAAAATCCTCAACAAAATACTAGCAAACAGAACCCAACAACATATTAAAAGGATCATACACCATGACCAAGTGGGATTTATCCCAGAGATGCAAGGATTCTTCAATATACACAAATCAAACAATGTGATACACCATATTAACAAATTGAATAAAAACCATATGATCATCTCAATAGATGCAGAAAAAGCTTCTGACAAAATTCAACACCCATTATGATAAAAACTCTCCAGAAATTGGGCATAGAGGGAACCTACTTCAACATAATAAAGGCCATATACAACAAACCCACAGCAAACATCATTCTCAATGGTGAAAAACTGAAAGCATTTCCTCTAAGATCAGGAACAAGACAAGAATGTCCACTCTGATCACTATTATTCAACATAGTTTTGGAAGCCCTAGCCACAGCAGTCAGAGAAGAAGAAGAAATAAAAGGAATCCAAATTGGAAATGAGGAAGTAAAACTGTCACTGTTTGCAGATGACATGATACTATACACAGAGAATCGTAAAGATGCCACCAGAAAACTACTAGAGCTAATCAATGAATTTGGTAAAGTTGCAGGATACAAAATTAATGCACAGAAATCTCTTGCATTCCTATACACTAAAGATGAAAAATCTGAAAGAGAAATTAAGGAAACACTCCCATTTACCATTGCAACAAAAAGAATAAAATACCTAGGAAAACCTACCTAGGGAGACAAAAGACCTTTATGCAGAAAACTATAAGACACTGATGAAAGAAGTTAAAGATGAAACCAACAGATAGAGAGATATACCATGTTCTTGGATTGGAAGAATGAATATTGTGAAAATGACTATACTACCCAAAGCCATCTACTGATTCAATGCAATCCCTATCAAATTACCAATGGCATTTTAAACAGAACTAGAACAAAATGTCTTAAAATTTGTATGGAGACACAAGATACCCCAAACAGCCAAAGCAGTCTTGAGGGAAAAAAACGGAGAGGGAGGAATGAGACTCCCTGACTTCAGACTATACTACAAAGCTACAGTCATCAAGACAATATGGTACTGGCACAAAAACAGAAGTACAGATCAATGGAACAGGATAGAAAGCCCAGAGATAAACCCACGAACCTATGGTCACCTAATCTATGACAAAGGAGGCAAGGATATATAATGGAGAAAAGACCGTCTCTTCAATAAGTGGTGCTGGGAAAACTGGACAGCTACATGTAAAAGAATGAAATTAGAACACTCCCTAACACCAAACACAAAAATAAACTCAAAATGGATTAGAGATCTAAATGTAAGACCAGACACTATAAAACTCTTAGAGGAAAACATAGGAAGAACATTCTTTGACATAAATTACAGCAAGATCTTTTTTGATCCACCTCCTAGAGTAATGGAAATAAAAACAAAAATAAACAAATGGGACCTAATGAAACTTCAAAGCTTTTGCACAGCAAAGGAAACCATAAACAAGACGAAAAGACAACCCTAAGAAAGGGAGAAAATATTTGCAAATGAATCATCGGACAAAGAATTAATCTCCAAAATATATAAACAGCTCATACAGCTCAATATTAAAAAAACAAACAACCCAATCCAAAAATGGGCAGAAGACCTAAGTAGACATTTCTCCAAAAAAGACATACAGATGGCCAAGAAGCACATGAAAAGCTGCTCAACATCACTAATTATTAGAGAAATGCAAATCAAAACTACAATGAGGTATCACCTCACACCAGTTAGAATGGGCATCATCAGAAAATCTACAAACAATAAATGCTGGAGAGGGTGTGGAGAAAAGGGAACACTCTTGCACTGTTGGTGGGAATGTAAACTGATACAGCCACTATGGACAACAGTATGGCGGTTCCTTAAAACACTAAAAATAGAATTACCATATGACCCAGCAATCCCACTACTGGGCATATACCCAGAGAAAACCACAATTCAACAAAACACATGCACCCCAATGTTCATTGCAGCACTATTTACAATAGCCAGGTCATGGAAGCAACCTAAATGCCCATCGACAGATGAATGGATAAAGAAGTTGTGGCACGTATATACAATGGAATATTACTCAGCCATAAAAAGGAACAAAAGTGGGTCATTTGTAGAGACGTGGATGGATCTAGAGACTGTCATACAGAGTGAAGTAAGTCAAAAAGAGAAAAACAAATATCGTATATTAACACATATATGTGGAACCTAGAGAATGGTAGAGATGAACCAGTTTGCCGAGCAGAAACTGAGACACAGAAGTAGAGAAAAAACAGAAGTAGAGAAAAAACACCAAGGGGGGAAAGCGGTGGAGGGTGGTGGTGGTGGTGTGATGAATTGGGAGATTGGGATTGACGTGTATACACTGATGTGTATAAAATGGATGACTAATAAGAAAAAAAAATTTGATAGTGGGAAAAAAAGCCATACACACACATGTGCACACACATACACATAGCCTTTTTTTTTTAATACAGGTGGAGCATATGATACACGTTGTTTTCCATCTTTCTCCTGTCCCTGAACATGATACCCAGGAGATTCTTCCCCACCACCACATAGGACCTGTGGCTCCTGATGTGGTGGGAACAGAGTATCAGTACGGCACACACAGGCACACACCACAAGATTCTGACCTTGACTTTGTTTAGGACTCTGATTCCTTAATTCAACAACCCCTCCAGTGTCAACCCCATGACCTGGCTCACTGGCCTCTCCTCTTTGATCTCACAGACTTCCTGTTTGCGTCTCATCCATGACATCTGATCCTGACCCAGCCCTGTTTCTGCTTCTCCTTTCCTGTCACAATGGCAATATCCCAGAAACCTTATGCTCTGTGTAACCAAGACAGGGTCAGGCCAGGCTCCTTGGCTGCAGGGAGCCTGCCTGTCAATGAGCCACATCTTTCAGGTTCAAACGGTACACCAGTAGGTTACTCTCGAAGAGAAGGGGTGGCAGTGTCATGACCTTGGAGATCTCTCTGTTGCCTAATCCTGGGACACACTGTCTGGCTACACAGCAAAGGAGGTTGCTTCTGATCTTAGGCCACATTCAGACACTGAAGCCTGACTGGTGAGTGTCCCACAGATGGAAAAGAGGGCCTTTGGGTGACACAAGTGGCTCCTAGGCAATAGCTCACCCCTGCCCCCTCCACACCACCCCATTTCATACCCTACCCTCCTACCCCATTCCTCCTTGTCTAATTTCCTTCCCCAGCCTCTCTTCCCACCACCCTTCCTCACTCCATATTTCTTCTATCTCCTTAGTTTCTGCCTCTCCTCGCCGGCTTGGCTTCTCCTGGGCTCTCTTGCACCCCCACCCCCAGAATCCTACAACCCCCAACCTGACAAACCAAAGGGAAGGTCTAATAGTCCCTCTATTCTGCTCAGCTGCCCCCTTGTGCTGGGTTAGGTCCCAAAGTGAAAGAGGGTGTTGGGCACATCCACGTCAGATCCCTCTCATCCCGCCCAGATCACCCAAGAGGGCACCTCCTCCCTGAAGCCTTCCTACCCTCCACAGCAGGAAGTCATCCATGAGAGGCAGGTGCTAGAGCTCTGAGGATTTTAAGTTTTTGGGGGGTGGGCAGTAGGGTTTTCTTTATTCACACCTAGTTGTATACGTTGGACATTTCAACAATAAACAGCAAGGCATCACTCAGAATGGCTCAAAAAATGAAAAGAATAGAAACTATTATTTTCTAAAAAACCTGGATGTTAGCTCTGGTTTCGTACTACTCTCTAACGTTCTCTTGTAATAATTCTTGATTTCACTATCCACATACATCTCTGTCTTTGCAGCCTAATAAATAATCTCAAAACTTGGGGGCTTAAAGTCAAAACGAGATTGTTCTATGATTGTGTGGATTAGGCAGGTGTTCCCACAAAGCCTCACTCCCACATCTGACAGTGGGTGCTGGCTGTCGACTGGAGTGCCTCAGTTCTCCATGTGGCTCTCATCTTCCAGTCAGCCAGACTGGCTTTCTGCATCATGGTCTCAGGCATGAGCAGAAGCTGCAAAGCATCTTAAGGCAAAGCCTCACAAGTCACATAGGATCACTTCTGCTGCAGTCTATCAGTCAGAGCAAGTCACAGAGCCCAGCCACAGAGAAGGGAATCAGGAAACAAAATCTGTCTTTTAGGAAGAGCAGTAAAGTCACATTGTAAAAGCCTGTGTGTACAAGGATAGAAGGACTCTGAAGCCATATTTACCTTCTACAAAAAGCACAGGCTTCCTTTAGCTCCCTCGCAAAGGGGTTCCTTGAATTCCTCTCCTCTAATGGTCTTGTCTTCCCTCAGCCTTATCAATTCACTCCTGTGATCCTCCCTAATCCCTGGATCTTACCATCACCAACATCTGTAGCCTTTCTTATCTCAGTTCCCAGTATCCCAGCCCCTGATCCCACATCCACCTTTACTGCTCAATCCCTCTAGCACCTCACCTCCAATGGTTCTTTGACCCCAGTGCAACCACTGACATTTTAATTTTCTCCTGACCCTCAGCCTCCTCATGCACTTACTTTCCATCATCTTAAAGTCCAGGAGCCATCATTACAGTCCCTCCTTTACATATATCCTCAACGCCTTTACTCTTTTCTGATCTTGTTGTGTCCACCATGCAAAATCCCAGTCCTGGTTAGATCCAAATCCCCACTGGCACCCGTGAAGTTGAACGCAGCCGGAGGAAACCACACAACGGTACTGACTGGGATCGCTCTGAATTAGTGGTGGCCATATTCAAAGGGACCTTCATGCCCATCAACTGCGCTTCCCTCTCTTAGACATTATTTCACACCTTCTACCTTTTCCTTGAACCTCTAACACCACCTCCATCACCCTCAATCTTAGCTGATGACCTTATTCCCTACATCACTGAGAAAAGAGAAGGCATCAGAAGAGACTTTTTACACATCCCACCTCCCCTCTTCCCACCCACCCCTTCCTGGCCCTTCTACCTGTTTCCCTCTGGCCGTGTGGATGGATTCTCCAGGCTCCCATCCAAGTCCATCTCTTCCACTTTGCCCAGGATCTCATCCTCTCTCATTAGCACGAGGACATCACTCTAGTCATTTTCTCCTGTATCACCAGTTTTCCCTGCTCTGCCGGATTACTGCCATCAGTATACACATGCTCTTATTTCTATCTGAAATAAATAAGCAAACAAACAAACAAGTAAACATGCACAGTCTCCCTTGATTGCACTTTCATCTCTAATTACTGATTCTTTTCTGCACAGCTTTTTACATACTTAAAAGAGTTGTCTTTATTTGCATCCAGTTCCACTCCACCCAAGTTTCTGGAACCCACTCTTCTCAGGCTCTTCTCCCCCACCCCCACCACTTTTGTCAGGGTCACCAGTGACCTCCATGTGGCTAAATCCAATGGTCAATTCTCAAGCCTCATTGGACTTGAGTGCTCAGCACACTTGACACCATTATGGCTCCCTCTTCTTGAAACTCTTCCTCCGTGTGTGCAAGACATCACACTCTCCTGGTTTTTCTCTTGTTTCACAGGCAACCCCTTCTCAGTTCCCACTGCTGGTTTCTGCTCAACGTTCCAACTTCTTAACCTTGGCATGCCCCAGGGCACAGTCCCTCTTCCCAACCTACACTCACATCTTCGGTGGCACCATCTCTCTCATGGCTCTGAACATCATATTCATGCTGAAGACGCCCAAGTGTACATCTCCAGCCCGCCCCCCGCCCCCACCCCCAATCCAGACTCATACCCAACACTCTGCTCAATGTCTCCACTTGGGTTTCTCAAAAGCATTTCAAACTGAATTCATGATCTTTCCCCCAAATTCTCTGTTGCCACTGTCATCCATATCCAGAGGTAAATGGCAGCTCCATCCTTTCCACTGAACCTACCAAAACCTTGGAGTAACACTTGACTCTACTCTTTTGAAGCTGACATGTGATCTTTTTGCAAAATCTGTTGACTCCATTTTCAAATATATAAAGACTCCAGTCCTTTCATGCTAAATCCACTGGCACCGCTTTGGTCCAAACCACCCAAGGCCATAGTCTCTTTCCAATATAGCAGTCAGAGTGATTCTTCAAAAGTTATTTCAAGTCAGGCACTCCTCTTCCAAGTCCCTACACTGGCCTGCAAGGTGGTTCACCACCTGCCCTCATTCCCTCTCTGACTTCAACTCCTATTACTCTCCCCTTTGCTCACTCTGCTCCAGCCAAACTGGCTTCCAGGATGTCCCTGAACACACCAGGTACCTTTCCATCTTAGGGCCTTTACATTTGCTGTTTCCTCTGCCAAGATGCCCTTCCCCCAGGTGCCTGGAAAGCCTGCTCCCTCACCTCCTTCATTTCTATACATGTGCATTACTTTCGCAGGAGGTATTCTCTAACCATCTTAATTAAAATTGAATCTCCTCCTCCCCCACCTCAGAAATCAATGACCCCTTCCCAGATTTACTTATTACCATCTAAGCTATATATAAATAAAATATTTATATATACTTAACAAATATATACACTTAATATGTACGTATTGTCCACTGTTTTCCTCCAATGTAATGCCAACTTCCTGAGGGCTGGAATGTTCCCTCTTTTGTTCACTGCTGTATCCCCACATAGTAGGTGCTGAATAAGCGTTTTGGAATGGATAAACCGCAAGAGGTTCAGAGGCAGGATGGCTACAGGGCTGTTTAATAACCATTCTACAGCTTATCCAGGACCCAGGGATCTTTCCATCTTTCTAACACATTAAGACCAGCTGTGCTCACAGCCACGAGACGGCTGAGCTCACCCAGGCAAGATGACACCTAACAGAAAAAAGGGTCGCCTCTTCCTTTTGTCAGTTTTTAGAAACAAGGAAGCTCTGAGAGGTTTTGTGAGAAAACAGTCACATGGGAGGTGGATTCTCTGCAGTGAAACCAGGAGACAGCCCCTCTACCTGGCGTCCCAGGGCAGGGCTGGGCAATGGTGACACGGGGAAGAACTCCTGTCTGCAGTTCTTCTGCCTCAGGGAACTGCGTAGCAGGAAGCAAGACACTGGGGGGCAGGATCTGAGAGGCAAAGAACATAGGGGGACGAGTTATCTCCTCCCAGACTCTCTCCTCTCCCCCACAACCTGCTCAAATACACGGGTCTCTGGGGTGGTTCCTGCTGGTAGAGAGCCCAGGGTGTGGCCACTGAGCCTGCGAAAGCTGGTGCCAAGGGCTGCTAACTAGACCATGGCAGTTCCGTGAACCAAGTACCCGAAAGCACTGGGTACTGACTCATTGTGGGCTGAGCCTGGTGGGAAGGCAGGGAGGAATGAAGAGGTTGATAATGACCCTTTGTACTCAAGTCTAACCTGCAGACCGTTACATGTACATGTACGTACCCATTACCTCCTCCACCTTGTCTAAAAGCTCTAATTACCTGGTTGGTGCATGCAGGTATTCATTCCCTTCCATCTCATTTATCATATGTCTATTAAATGCCCTCCTTCTCTGCCAGTTAAGGGGTCTCAAAGATGAGTCAGGCAAGGCCTGGAAATAGTGTTAACTCAAGGTCAGGTCTGTGGGCCAGCAGCAGCAGCAGCATCACCTGGGAGCTTGGTGGAAATAAAGATTCTCAGGTGCCACCCTCAGACCTGCAGAATGGAAGTCTCGGGGTGGGGGTGGGGGTGGGGTGTTGCACCCAGATGAACAAGCCCTCCAGGTGCTTCGTATTTGTGCTGGAGTTTGAGAATTGGTGCTGGACCTTTGCCCTATAAAATGTAATGGTAAGACCTGAGTGCTTGTCAGAAATGCAGACTCTCATGCCCCAGCACAGGCCTACTGAAGGAGGATCTGCACTTTTATCAGCCCTCACCCCACCCTGGGATTTGTTTGCGCATCACAGCGTGAGGCACTCTGGTCTAGAAGATTAAAGTCTAGTGGGATAGGAATCTGCTTGGCTTCAAGAGATGCACAGAGGAAGGTAGGTGGGGTCCCAAGTGCTTTGCATAGACACTAACAGTTAATGTGAGAATACAGACAATGAGTTGGAGTGCATCAGAGGACCAGGCAGAGGACCAGGGGTAGTGTTGTCAAAACTCAGCCTCTGTTCACCAGTGCTGAATAGAAACTTGGGGACAGAGTTTTGTGTGAAGTAGAGAAGAGTAGCTTTTTATTGCTTCACCAGACAAAGGGGGCTACAGCTGGCTAATGCCCTCAAGACTGTATGAACCCCCTGGAGGGGATACTGAGGATTTTAATAGTGTTCAAGGAGCAGAGCATGAACAGCTTGTGGATGACTCTCATATTGGTTGGTAACAAAGCGAAGTTTCAAGCATCATCAACCTTCTGGTTTCAATGAGTCTAGGGTCTGTTCTTGTCAGCAGTTTTCAACTGGGGGTGGGGGGTCTGCTTCCTGTAAAAACAACTTAGGAACGTGTGTCAAGCCTCTGTCTGTATCTTTCAGGGAACTGTGAGTTTGGTGATTCTGCTATGTGGCAGAATAATAGCCTAAATTTTTACCAGTTCCCCAGTCCAACAGCTATTCTTTATTTCTACATCTTCACATTTCCCAATCATTAACTCGAGTCAGCATTTTACTTTAAAAGACAAGGACACAGGGGCTTGTACATGGTTTCAATCTCCCTTTTTCTTTGATACTCCTCAATCTTGAGGAGAAATAGGTGTGGAACAAGAAAGGGAATAAAGTTTTAGATTGAGAGGTTAATCATAAATTTGGAAGAGGAACTCAGTTTTAATTCCATTTGTTTCAATTTTCCCCAACTTTTTGAGGGAGTGGGGTGATGACCGTGCCCTGGTTACCTCCTGCTGAAGTGGGCGTACTTCAGAAGAAGCCTAATTTGGGGAATGGACACAGAGTTGGAAATAATCTCGAGTTCCAAGCTTAGCATCGATATTTTGTATTAAGAAAATATTACCTCTCTCTTCGATTGCTTTGTCATAGCATCTGGACAAACATTTGAAAATTATTAGATGTATTACAATGAAGATAATGGTTAAAATACACCTTTGCAGTATTTTTGAAAAGAGTACTCCTATTTTATTTTTATTTATTTATTTATTTATTTTTGCGGTACGCGGGCCTCTCACTGTTGTGGCCTCTCCCGTTGCGGAGCACAGGCTCCAGATGCACAGGCTCAGCAGCCATGGCTCACAGGCCTAGCCACTCCGCGGCATGTGGGATCTTCCCGGACCAGGGGACGAACCTGTGTCCCCTGCATCGGCAGGCGGACTCTCAACCACTGCACCACCAGGGAAGCCCAAGTCCTCCTATTTTAGATGGCAACCAGAAAAATAAGTTTTGGAGTGTTTTCTTACATATATTTAGTAACCAAGTAGACTTTTGCTGGGAGGCTATAGCTTGAGTTGTCTCATTTGCTATTACTATTTTTAAAGTAGGAGAAAGGTTTCATAGCTACAAGAAGACTTTATGATTTTATGATCTTTATGATTTCTTTCCTTCTGCTAACTTTGGGGTTTTTTGTGTTCTTCTTTCTCTAATTGCTTTAGGTGTAAGGTTAGGTTGTTTCTTTGAGATGTTTCTTGTTTCTTGAGGTAGGACTGTATTGCTATAAACTTCCCTCTTAGAACTGCTTTTGCGGCATCCCATAGGCTTTGGGCTGTTGTGTTTTCATTGTCAATGACAATGAAAACACAACACTGATATTCCTCTTTGATTCTTCAGTGATCTCTTGGTTACTTAGCAGTGCACGGTTTAGCCTCCATGTGTTTGTACTTTTTACAGTTATTTTCCTGTAATTGATATCTAGTCTCATAGGATTTTGGTCAGAAAGGATACTTGATACAATTTCAATTTCCTTAAATTTCTGGTCCAGATTTTTATTTCAGCTGTCTTCCATTGCTGTTGTCTTCTCATTCTGGTGTGGGTGTTGTTTGTGGTCAGCAGTCTTTTCTATAGACAGTCCAATTAAGAGGGCCTTCTTAAATGAGAAATATGGATTTAAGAGTCAGTTCTGGGAGACCTTCAAGATGGCAGAGGAGTGAGATGTGGAGATCACCTTCCTCCCCACAAATACATCAGAAATACATCTACATGCGGAACAACTCCTACAGAACACCTACTGAACGCTGGCCAAAGACCTCAGACATCTCAAAAGGCAAGAAACTCCCCAAGTACCTGGGTAGGGCAAAAGAAAAAACAGAGACAAAAGGAAGGGATGGGACCTGCACCACTGGGATGGAGCTGTGAAGGAGGAAAAGTTTCCACATACTAGGAAGCCCCTTCACTGGCAGAGACAGGAGATGGCAGGGGGGAAGCTTCGGAGCCACAGAGGACAGCGCAGCAACAGGAGTGCAGAGGGCAAAGCAGACAGATTCCCACAAAGAGGATCGGTGCCAACCAGCACTCACCAGCCTGAGAGGCTTGTCTGCTCACCCGTCAAGGTGGGTGGGGGCTGGGAGCTGAGGCTCGGGCTTAGGAGGTCAGATCCCAGGGAGAGGAATGGGGTTGGCTGCGTGCACAAAACCTGAAGGGGGCTAGTGCGCCACAGCTAGCCAGGAGGGAGTCCGAGAAAAAGTCTGGACCTGCCTAAGAGGCAACAGACTATTGTTTCGGGGTGCGCAAGGAGAGGGGAGTCAGAGCACCGCCTAAATGAGCTCCAGAGACGGACGCAAACTGCGGCTATCAGCGTGGACACCAGAGACAGGCATGAAACGCGAAGTCTGCTGCTGCAGCCACCAAGAAGCCTGTGTGCAAGCACAGGTCACTATCCACACCTCCCCTCCCGGGAGCCTGTGCAGCCCGCCACTGCCAGGGTCCCGTGATCCAGGGACAACTTCCCCAGGAGAACACACTGTGTGCCTCAGGCTATCGCAACGTCACAACAGCCTCTGCCACCGCAGGCTCGCCCTGCATTCCATACTCCCTCCTCCTGGCCTGAGTGAGCCAGAGGCCCCTAATCAGCTGCTACTTTAACCCTGTCCTGTCTGAGCGAAGAACAGATGCGCTCAGGCTACCTACACGCAGAGGCGGGGCCAAATCCAAAGCTGAACCCCCGGAGCTGTGCGAACAAAGAAGAGAAAGGGAAATCTCTCGCAGCAGCCTCCGGAGCAGTGGATTAAATCTCCACAATCAACTTTATTACCCTGCATCTGTGGAATACCTGAATAGACAACGAATCATCCCAAAATTGAGGCGGTGGACTTTGGGAGCAAACATATATATTTTTTTCCCTTTTTCGCTTTTTGTGAGTGTGTATGTGTATGCTTCTTTGTGTGACTTTGTCTGTATAGCTTTGCTTTTACCATTTGTCCTAGGGTTCTGTCTGTCCGTTTTTTTTTGGTTTTTTAAGTACAGTTTGTAGCACTTGTTATCATTGGTGGATTTGTTTTTTGGTTTTGTTGCTCTCTTCTTTCTTTCATTTGTTTTTTAAAATTTTTTATTATTTTTTAATTTTTTTAACTTTTACCAAGTATTTTTTATTTTAATAACTTTATTTTATTTTTTTCTTTCTTTCCTTCTTTTTTTCTCCCTTTTCTTCTGAGCCGTGTGGCTGACAGGGTCTTGGTGCTCCGGCTTGGTGCTCCGGCTGGGTCAGGCCTGTGCCTCTGAGGTGCGAGAGCCAAGTTCAGGACATTGGTCCACCAGAGACCTCCCAGCTCCATGTAATATTAAGCTGCAAAAGCTCTCCCAGAGATCTCCAACTCAACACTAATACCCAGCTCCACTCAAAGACCAGCAAGCTACAGTGCTGGACACCCTATACCAAACAACTAGCAAGACAGGAACACAACCCCACCCATTAGCAGAGAGGCTGCCTAAAATCATAGTAAGTCCACAGACACCCCAAAACACACCACCAGACGTGGCCCTGCCCACCAGAAAGACAAGATCCAGCCTCATCCACCAGAACAGAGCACCAGTCCCCTCCACCAGGAAGCGTACATGACCCACTGAACCAACCTTAGCCACTGGGGGCAGGCAACAAAAACAACAGGAACTACGAACCTGCAGCCTGCGAAAAAGAGACCCCAAACACAGTAAGTTAAGCAAAATGAGAAGACAGAGAAACACACAGCACATGAAGGAGCACGATAAAAACCCACCAGACCTAACAAATGAACAGGAAATAGGCAGTCTACCTGAAAAAGAATTCAGAGTAATGATAGTAAAGATGATCCAAAATCTTGGAAATAGAATGGAGAAAATACAAGAAACGTTTAACAAGGACCTAGAAGAACTAAAGAGCAAACAAACATTGATGAACAACACAATAAATGAAATTAAAAATTCTCTAGAAGGAATCAATAGCAGAATAACTGAGGCAGAAGAACAGATAAGTGACCTGGAAGATAAAACAGTGGAAATAACTACTGCAGACCAGAATAAAGAAAAAAGAATGAAAAGAATTGAGGACAGTCTAAGAGACCTCTGGGACAACACTGAACGCACCAACATTCGAATTATAGGGGTCCAAGAGAAAAAGAAAAAGAAAGGGACTGAGAAAATATCTGAAGAGGTTATAGTTGAAAACTTCCCTAACATGGAAAAGGAAATAGTTAATCAAGTCCAGGAAGTGCAGAGAGTCCCATACAGGATAAATCTAAGGAGAAACACTCCAAGACACATATTAATCAAACTATCAAAACTTAAATACAAAGAAAAAGTATTAAAAGCAGCAAGGGAAAAACAACACACAAGGGAATCCCCATAAGGTTACCAGCTGATCTTTCAGCAGAAACTCTGCCAGCCAGAAGGGAGTGGCACGACATATTTAAAGTGATGAAAGGGAAAGACCTACAACCAAGATTACTCTATCCAGCAAAGATCATATTCACATTCGATGGAGAAATTAAAACCTTTACAGACAAGCAAAAGCTAAGAGAATTCAGCACCACCAAACCAGCTTTACAACAAATGCTAAAAAAACTTCTCTTGGCAGGAAACACAAGAGAAGGAAAAGACCTACAATAACAAACCCAAAACAATTAAGAAAATGGTAATAGGAATATACCTATCGATAATTACCTTAAATTTAAATGGATTAAATGCTCCAACCAAAAGACACAGACTGGCTGAATGGATACAAAAACAAGACCCACATATATGCTGCCTACAAGAGACCCACTTTAGACCTAGCGACACATACAGACTGAAAATGAGGGGATGTCAAAAGATATTCCATGCAAATGGAAATCAAAAGAAAGCTGGAGTAGCAAGTCTCATATCAGAAAAAATAGACTTTAATATAAAGACTATTACAAGAGACAAAGAAGGACACTACATAATGATCAAGGGATCAATCCAAGAAGAAGATATAACAATTGTAAATATTTATGCACCCAACATAGGAGCGCCTCAATACATAAGGCAAAAACTAAAGCCATAAAAGGGGAAATCGACAGTAACACATTCATAGTAGGGGACTTTAACACACCACTTTCACAAATGGACAGATCATCCAAAATGAAAATAAATAAGGAAACAAAAGCTTTAAATAACAAAAAGCATAAAAATAATTAAAAAAAATAACAAAAGCTTTAAATTAAACAAGATGGACTTAATTGATATTTATAGGACATTCCATCCAAAAACTACAAATACACTTTCTTCTCAAGTGCTCATGGAACATTCGCCAGGATAGATCATATCTTGGGTTACAAATCAAGCCTTGGTAAATTTAAGAAAATTGAAATCATATCAACTATCTTTTCCGACCACAACACTATGAGACTAGATACCAATTACAGTAAAAAATCTGTAAAAAAAACAAACACATGGAGGCTAAACAATACACTACTTAATAACTGAGACAACACTGAAGAAATCAAAGAGGAAATAAAAAAATACCTAGAAACAAATGACAATGAAAAGACGACTACCCAAAACCTATGGGATGCAGCAAAAGCAGCTCTAAGAGGGAAGTTAATAGCAATACAATCCTACCTCAAGAAACAAGAAACATCTCAAATAACAACCTAAACTTACACCTAAAGCAATTAAAGAAAGAAGAACAAAAAAACCCCAAAGTTAGCAGAAGGAAAGAAATCATAAAGATCAGAGCAGAAATACATGAAAAAGAACTGGAGAAAACAATAGCAAAGATCAATAAAATTAACAGCTGGTTCTTTGAGAAGATAAACAAAATTGATAAGCCAGACTCATCAAGAAAAAGAGGGAGAGGACTCAAATCAATAAAATTAGAAATGAAAAAGGAGAACTTACAACAGACATCGCAGAAATACAAAGCATCCTAAGAGACTACTACAAGCAATGCTACACCAATAAAATGGACAACCTCGAAGAAATGGACAAATTCTTGGAAAGGTATAACCTTCCAAGACTGAACCAGGAAGAAATAGAAAATATGAACAGGCCAATCACAAGTAATGAAACTGAAACTGTGATTAAAAATCTTCCAACAAACAAAAGTCCAGGACCAGATGGCTTCACAGGTGAATTCTATCAAACATTTAGAGAAGAGCTAACACCCAACCTTCTCAAACTCTTCCAAAAAAATGCAGAGGAAGGAACACTCCCAAACTCATTCTATAAGGCCATCATCACCCTGACACCAAAACCAGACCAAGACACTACAAAAAAAGAAAGTTACAGACCAATATCACTGGTGGATATAGATGCAAAAATCCTCAACAAAATACTAGCAAACAGAATCCAACAACACATTAAGAGGATCACAAACCATGATCAAGTGGGGTTTATCCCAGGAATGCAAGGAATCTTCAATATACACAAATCTATCAATGTGATACACCATATTAACAAATTGAAGGAGAAAAACCATATAATCATCTCAATAGATGCAGAGAAAGCTTTGGACAAAATTCAACACCCATTTATGATAAAAAACCCTCCAGAAAGTAGGCATAGAGGGCACTCACCGCAACATAATAAAGGCCATATATGAGAAAACCACAGCCAACATTGTTTACAGTGGTGAAAAACTGAAATTATTTCCCCTAAGATCAGGAACAAGACAACGCTGTCCATTCACACCACTATTATTAAACATAGTTTTGGAAGTTTTAGCCACAGAAATCAGAGAAGAAAAAGAAATAAAAGGAATCCAAATCAGAAAAGATGAAGTAAAGCTGTCACTGTTTACAGATGACATGATACTATACACAGAGACTCCTAAAGATGCTACCAGAAATAGCTCTAGAAAACTACTAGAGCTAATCAATGAATTTCGTAAAGTAGCAGGATACAAAATTAATGCACAGAAATCTCTTGCATTCCTATATACTAATGATGAAAAATATGAAAGAGAAATTAAGGAAACACTCCCATTTACCACTGCAACAAAAAGAATAAAATAACTAGGAATAAACCTACCTAGGGAGACAAAAGACCTGTATGCAGAAAACTATAAGACACTGATGAAAGAAATTAAAGATGATAAAAACATATGGAGAGATATACCATGTTCTTGGATTGGAAGAAACAACACTGTGAAAATGACTATACTACCCAAAGCAATCTACAGATTCAGTGCAATCCCTATCAAACTACCAATGGCATTTTTCACAGAACTAGAACAAAAAATTTCACAATTTATATGGAAACACAAAAGACCCCAAACAGCCAAAGCAATCTTGAGAAAGAAAAGCAGAGCTGGAGGAATCAGGCTCCTGGTCTTCTGACTATACTACAAAGCTACAGTAATCAAGACAGTATGGTGCTGGCACAAGAACAGAAGTATAGATCAATGGAACAGGACAGAAAGCCCAGAGATAAACCCATGCACATATGGTCACCTTATTTTTGATAAAGGAGTCAAGAATATACAATGGAGAAAAGACAGCCTCTTCAATAAATGGTGCTGGGAAAACTGGACAGCTACATGTGAAAGAATGAAATTAGAACACTCCCTAACACCATACACAAAAATAAACTCAAAATGGATTAAAGACCTAAATGTAAGGCCAGACATTATAAAACTCCTATAGGAAAACATAGGCAGAACACTCTATGACATAAATCACAGCAAGATCCTTTTTGACCCACCTCCTAGAGAAATGGAAATAAAAACAAAAATAAACAAATGGGACCTAATGAAACTTCAAAGCTTTTGCACAGCAAAGGAAACCACAAACATGACCAAGACAACCCTCAGAATGGGAGAAAATATTTGCAAATGAAGCAACTGACAAAGGATTAATTTCCAAAACTCACAAGCAGCTCAATAACAAACAACCCAATCCAAAAATGGGCAGAAGACCTAAATAGACATTTCTCCAAAGAAGATATACAGATTGCCAACAAACACATGAAAGGATGCTCAACATCATTAATCATTAGAAAAATGCAAATCAAAACTACAATGAGGTATCATCTCACACCAGTCAGAATGGCCATCATCAAAAAATCTAGAAACAATAAATGCTGGAGAGGGTGTGGAGAAAAGGGAACACTCTTGCACTGTTGGTGGGAATGTAAATTGATACAGCCACTGTGGAGAACAGTATGGAGGTTCCTTAAAAAACTACAAATAGAACTACCATATGACCCAGCAATCCCACTACTGGGCATATACCCTGGAAAAACCATAATTCAAAAAGAGTCATGTACCAAAATGTTCATTGCAGCTCTATTTACAATAGCCTGGAGATGGAAACAACCTAAGTGTCCATCATTGGATGAATGGATAAAGAAGATGTGGCACATATATACAATGGAATATTACTCAGCCATAAAAAGAAACGAAATTGAACTATTTGTAATGAGGTGGATAGACCTAGAGTCTGTCATACAGAGTGAAGTAAGTCAGAGAGAGAAAGACAAATACCGTATGCTAACACATATATATGGAATTTAAGAAAAAAAATGTCATGAAGAGCCTAGGGGTAAGACAGGAATAAAGACCCAGACCTACTAGAGAATGGACTTGAGGATATGGGGAGGGGGAAGGGTAAGCTGTGACAAAGCGAGAGAGAGGCATGGACATATATACATACCAAATGTAAGGTAGATAGCTAGTGGGAAGCAGCCGCATAGCACAGGGAGATCAGCTCGGTGCTTTGTGACCGCCTGGAGGGGTGGGATAGGGAGGGTGGGAGGGAGGGAGACGCAAGAGGGAAGAGATATGGGAACACATGTATATATATAACTGATTCATTTTGTTGTAAAGCAGAAACTAACACACCATTGTAAAGCAATTATACTCCAATAAAGATGTTAAAAAAAAAAAACTCAATGGCCTTCCAAATGTCTCCCTGCTTCAACCTTTACCCCATTTATTCTATTCTCAATATAACAGACAGACTTATCTTTTAAAATATAAGGTCGTATCACTCTGCTCAAAACCCAACAAGTCTCCTCGTTTGTTCAAAGCAAAAGGCAAAGTCCACACAATGGCCCGCCAGATTCTACTTCTGTTACTTCTTTGACTTAATCTCCCCTCTTTTACTCTTCTCTGGCCTCCTTTGCTTTTCTTCAAAGGTGCCAAGCACATTCTCACCGAAGAGTTATTACACTTGCTGTTCCTCTGCCTGGAGCTTACTTCCCTTATCCATATGGTTTGCCCTCTGGTTTCCTTCCAGTCTCTGCTTCAAATGACCCCCACTTACAATCCATCTTCCCTGACCACTCCTCCCTTGACCCTCTTCAACTCACCCTATCTCTCTGACCCAGCTTTATTTTTCCCTACGGTACTTCTCACTATTTGATACATTTCATACTTTCTTGTTTTTGTTTTATTTTAAAGTCCCTGTTTTACCTAGAACATAAGCTGCAGAATGGCAAGGAATTTGTTTTGTTCATGCCTGTCTCCCTAGTACCTAGAACAGGGCTTGACTCATAATACAATGATTTGCTGAATGACTAGCCTATGGCAATTTTGTGCTCAGAGAACCCCCAATAGCATCATCTCCTACTTCCTGACAAAGCTGTCTCCTTCACCTAAACTAATTAACACCTTAAATTAACTAATTTATTTTTGGCTGCGTTGGGTCTTTGTTGCTACACGTGGGCTTTCTCTAGTTGCGGATAGCGGGGGCTACTCTTCGTTGTGGTGCGCGGGCTTCTCATTGCGGTGACTTCTCTTGTTGAGGAGCACGGGCTCTAGGCGCACAGCCTTCACTAGTTGTGGCTCGCAGGCTCTAGAGCGCAGGCTCAGTAGTTGTGGCACACGGGCTTAATTGCTATGCACCATGTGGGATAGTCCCAGACCAGGGCTCGAACCCATGTCCCCTGCACTGGCAGGTGAATTCTTAGCCACTGCACCACCAGGGAAACCCCCAAATGCCCATTTCTTAGTGCAAGGAAGGCCAGGAAAAAAAAAGTCAATTGTAAAGAGTTATGTGTCGACTGGGGGCAGAGAGTGATGACATATTTACTAGAGGGTTTCTCTGTCCTTTTCGGGGGGGGGGGGACTCCCAAATGCAATAGGTAGAGGTCTTTTCTTCAGAACCATTCAGTTTGTCCAAAGAACATTCACTCTCAAACCTCACTGTCTCATTGATGGGGGTGGGAGTGGTAATACGCCTGACTGCCAAGGAAGGGGTTGATGGTCCCAAAATCTTATACAGAAATTTTAACTGAATTCCTCCAGGCCTCTGATTTACTTGATGTCCACACTTTTGACACCTTTTGGTTCATTTGTTTTCAAAATTTAATCTTCAATTTTCTGCAACATCAGAAGAGGTAGATGAGGGTGGGTTGGAAGGGGAAGAGAGTAGTCACCTGACTTCAAACTATGGAGGTGGTGTAGGGTAACCAGGAAGTCCAAATGGTCTGTACAGACATCAGCTCACTGTCTGCTGCACTGACACCTCTGGAGTCCTGAGTCTCTCAAGACCCTGCTTCACTCGCTCTCCGTGTCATTCCTGCCGGGATTTGGGTCCTACTCACCCTGTGCCATTATGTCCATTATCCCTGGCACTATTATCTCATCTCCTGTTCAGTGTGTCATGTTATATATAGTGTATATAAAATATATTACTGTCATTTTAGTGGAGAGTATAAACCGAATATGTGTGGTCAACCTGTCATTTTTATGCAGAATCCCAGGATTTTAAAGATTCTATAAATTCAAATCTGTCAGGAACCCTACTGATCTGGAAAGCAGACCTTGTCATTTTACAAAAAAAGAAGACAGGAAATCTCAGAGAAATGAGGTCCTTGCCACAGTGATCTGTAGTGATGGAGTTCTTCTGGGGGCAGCATGGAGACATGGTCCGGACTCCATGCTGTTGAGTCAGGCTGCCTAGTTTTGCATCTCAGTTTTGCTCCCATTCTCTACCAGCTCTGTGATCTTGGGACAGTTTCTTAAACTCTCTGTGGCTCGCTTTCCTCAAATGTAAAATGGGGATAATAATACTTACCTAACTCATCAGGCTCTGGTTGGCATTAATGCATTAATATTTGTAAAGCACTTAAAATAGTACTTTTACACTGTAGCCATCTATTCAATATTACTATTATTAGTTTGGATAAATCTAACTCAACTTTCAAAAACCCCAGGCACAGTGCTACTACAGTAGAAAGAGATCTTAATTTAAGAATTTGTAGAACTAATATTAGGGACAATTTATTCTAGTATATATGTTCTGTATGGAGAGATTAGCCTAACCCTACTGCTGACAGAAAAAACCATTATCCCTGAAAAAGTCTGCATTAATCCATCCCTTTGAAATACGTTAAATTTATCCAATAAAAGAAACAAACTGAATTACATAATGGTTTTCAAATTAAAACATACTCATTAATCATCTAAGATGACTAACAATTCTAATCCTTATAAGAACACGACCTTTAAACATCAGAAAAGATCATTGTTTTTTTTTGCTGGTGCCAAATGCTCTTGAATCAGCATTTTGCTTCAAAAGGCAAGGACACAGGGGCTTGTATACTGTTTCAGTAGGAGATGGGTGAACAAACAACCTGGCACACCCCAGCACCTATCGGAATGTAGGTATTCAGCACACGCTGGTTGATCGGTTACTGGACAGAGGGCGCTCACTCACTGGGCTGCCCAGATAGACGGTGGCCTCTGAGACCCACCGTGAAGTTTAGTGGGGATGCCTGGGTCCTGGAGGTAGACCCCCGACTTCACATGCGGCTCCCAGGCTGAGTTGGTGAGGCTGCAGAGGAAGTCATGCCTACCCGATGCTGGTGGGAGTGGAATCGGTCCCCCTCCACAGAGGGCCGTTTGGCCCTATCAGAACTCCAAATGTGTGCAGCTTCGGTTCCAATTCTACTTCGAGGAATTATCATTCAAACATTTGCACATGTAGTGGAAGATACAGGTTACAAGAATGTTCCCTGTGTTGTGGGGACTGATTAAGATCCCAGGGAATCCTGGGCAATCTTCTGTGTTGGTACAAAGCAGCCCCAGGCTGGAGTGAACAGGCAAAGGCAGTGTGCCTCGTGCAGGATGCCAGGGGCGGGGGAACTGGGGAGGCGCTGGCTGTGAAGGTGCCGTGTCTCTGGAAGGCGGTACAATGAAAGGCTAATATTTGTGGTATCTGGTGAGGGAACTGGATGCCTGGGAAAGAGGCAGTCTTATTTTTCACTGTATGTTATTTTGTATCATTTGGTTTTTGTATCAAGTGCAACTATTATCTGCCTAGCAGTTCTCAAAATGTGGTCCAAGGACTCCTGGGGATTTCCAAAACCCATTCAAGGGGTCCCAAGTGTCTTCCTTTTTCCAACTATGTATCTATGTGAGGCTGGTTTTTCTTCATAGATTTCAACCAAAGCAACACATCACAGCAGACCCGATGCAGAAGCAGCTGTGGGGATCCAGCCACTTTTCTCCCTAGAATGTTTTCGTTTTGGAAAATATAATTGTTTTATGAAAGCATTATTTTTGATAATATGTATCATCTTTATTACAGTTATTTTAAGTCAATTACTGAATTTTAAAAATTTGTCAGTTTTAATTTCAACTGCAGTAAATATTAGTCATCCACAAAAACAAAAAGTTCTTTGACGTTTGCAATTATACCTTAGAGGATAAAAGTTCCTGAGGAAAATCTTGAGAACTACTGATCTAGCTAGGGCAGACCAATTCTAATTAATTAATTATTAATATTTTAAATTTATTTATTCTTGGCTGCACTGGGTCTTCATTGCTGGACGAAGGCCTTCTCTAGCTGTGGCGAGCAGGGGCCACTCTTCGTCGCGGTGCACGGGCTCTAGGCGTGCAGGCTCAGTATTTGTGGCTCACAGGCTCTAGAGCGCAGGCTCAGTAGCTGTGGTGCACGGGCTCAGTTGCTCTGCGGCATGTGGGATCTTAGTTCCCCAACCAGGGCTTGAACCCATGTCCCCTGCACTTGCAGGCGGATTCCTAACCACTGTGCCACCAGGGAAGTCCCAATTCTAATTTATTTTAAACTCCTGTTTCCACCAATTAGTAGCTAATAACCCAGGGTAAATTAACTATTTTTCTGAGCCTCACTTTTCTCATCTATGAACATTAATACAAGGATGCACATACAGCATTTAGCACAAAAGGTAAACTCAACACTATGGTTATTTAACACTGTGGTAGGCTCCGGCTACCCAGCTCCACCTTCAGTGACGTTAGGTCGGCAGCTTGAACTCGGCCTCGGCCACGGGGACAGTCTTTACACCAGGGAAACTGGAAATCAGCAAACACCACATGCCAATGACTTGTTTTTTTTTTCCTAGTGGATTGTTAAACATTTACCAGCACATTACTGCTACCTACAGGCCATGAATGTACAGGACAGATGTTTGCATCTCTTTAATCTTAAATCTGCAAGAGCAAAGCGATCTGATAACATAACAGGTTTTGTGTCTGAGTCCACAAAATTTTGGTTTGGGCAGAAACTAGTTTTTACTTAAATGCCTGCCCTTCATACAGCTAGCTGGGGCTCAATTCCCTATTTGCAGGGGAATGCCTTACATTCGAGATGCACCAGCTTACGAGACCTCCACTAGACCAGTTCTCTCCCTGGAGGGATGTGCGGGTCTTGCCCCACGGCCGTCTTGGGTGGGCTCTGCTTCTTGCCACACAAACAGAAGTTCAAACCATGGGTTTGTGCCTAGGGGTGAGGCATCTTGTACCCAGTTCATACTTCCCCTTTTCTGGACTTCCTAGTCTCGTTACTATCTTCCTTTTCCCTCTGTGGGTTTTTTGGGGGGAGTGAGGTGGGGTTGGCGGTATTTTCTTCTGTTTACTGGCCTTCATTTTTTTTTTTTTTTTAAATTGAAGCACAGTTGATTTACAATGTTAGATTAGTTTCTGGTGTAGAGCAAAGTGACTCAGTTTTATACACACACACACACACACACACACATTCTTTTTCATATTCGTTCCCATTACAGTTTATTACAGCATATTGACTATAGCTCCCTGTGCTATACAGTACGACTTTATTGTTTATCTATTTTATATATAGTAGTGTACATCTGCTAATCCTAAACTCCTAATTTCTCCCCCCGCTTCCTCTTTGGTAACCATAAGTTTGTTTTGTTTGTCTGCGAGTCTGTTTCTGTTTTGTAAGTAAGTTCATTTGTATCATATTTTAGATTCCACATACAAGTAATATCATATGATATTTCTCTTTCTGTGTCTGACTTACTTCACTTAGTATGATCACCTCTAGGTCCATCCATGTTGCTGCAAATTGGCCTTCATTTTTGATGTTTACTCTCTGCCAGGCACCTCCTGGCAGTTTCCCTGTCACTGAAAGGGATGTTCAAATTTTCATGCAATAATCTTCTATCCTTTTACCCCTTGCAGACCGGACCTGCCCAAGGCCACTGAAGACAAGGAGGGGGTGGATCCCCAACGGGATGCATCTTCTGGGGCCCCTGGCCTCTGTCGCATGCTTAACTGCCAGCTTTTCCTCCTGCAGCGCCCACCACCACCATGTGCCCCCACTCTCCTCCGGTGCCTCCCTCCCTCTTCACTGCTGTGCAGATAGTGCTCCTTTTTCAACTTTAATTCCCATTTTGAGCATCCTTTTCTCTTTCTGATGCCTTCCAGTCATGCCTGTTCCACAACGATGTTGCTGTAAAGGGGACCCTACAGAGGTCTTTACAAAGATCATTTCGGAGCCTCCACGGGTTGCGTAAACTTGAAGTCAATTGAGTCTCCTCACCCTGGGCTTTCAGTTTTCACTGGCTTTAGTTAAACAGAGGGCTGGGGAGGGATGATTCCTGGAAGAAGGGACAAAGAGCTCTGATCCTTCTTCCACAAGCTCAAGGAGGGTGGTCTGGCAGTAGGGCCCCACTGGGGTCTGACCACTAAACAAATTACCCCACGAGGCAGAGATAGTCAGTGGCCTGCCCCTCCCAGAGCTATGCACTGAGCAGAAAGAACCATGGCTCCAGGTTTGAAGGGCCATGACCTGGTCCTCCGGAATGAGGCCTTGGGCCGTGGCAACGGCTTCCTCCAGGCCCTGACCCTGAAGACTCCTCCTAGGTCTGGGCAGTGTCCAGATAGGCAGGGCCTCCCAGGCTGTCCCCCTCTCTGGGGGACGGGTGTTGGCAGTCTCCAGCTCAAAGGGCTGACGTCTGAACTCCTGTTTCGGAACAATGAGACGAAAGGAAGGAGGATCGAGTGCCACATGCCACTGCCAGTCCACAGTAGCCCAGCAGCCATGGCTCCACACCCTACGGCTCCATGGTATATGGCATGGCTAGGGCACTCCTGAACGGGCAAGGTGGAGGTGAGGAGAGGGGGATTTCACGAGACAGATGGACTTCCAGCCAAACTGGGCACGTGAGGGATCGAGGATTAATTTGGGAAGTTACAGGGAGGGGGGCCGACAGCCTGGCTACGTTACCTTCTCTTATCTAATTTGCTTCCCTCTTGCTCCTGCCTTGCTATCCAAAGCCACCAGTCAGGCAGCCTTACTCCTGCCTTGAAGGGTCTGCCCCTTCTACTGGGCCCTGCCTCAGAGACCTGGTACTCCAGGGCCTGGGCTTTAATCTCTGACATCATGAGTGGCCAGGCCCACTGTTCCCTTCCCTTTAACCAAGCAACAAGCAATGGCAGTGTCTCACAGCGAGCAACAAGCACCCCAGCATGTCCGGCCTGCTTTGAATCATGGCTCCACCAGATGCCATGTTTTTTCTTTACCACATATCTGAGCCTCGGTTTCCCCACCTGTAAAATAGGAGCAATAATACTGCCTTCTCAGAACTATGGCAAGAATTAAATGTTATTTACTACATGCCTGGTACTTGGTAGGCGTTCGGCTGATGGGAGCCATGTAGCTATCTATTTCTTCAACCCAAGCCTCAGTCAAACCCGCCAACATGTGTTGAATGTCTCCTATGTGCAAAAAAGCTGTCCAAGAAACCCCCTCCCCGGACACCCATGCTGAAAAGGGGAAGGAGAGAGTATCTCAAGGAAGTACTCTAAAAACTTCCTGGCCAGGGCCAGCCTGAATTAGCACTTATAGTCTTGCATGCCCAGTTCTAAAACTCTTTGATTCTGAAGAGTTATGTACTATCTAACACGCACTATTTTATTATATCACATAACCTGTATTACGTCTTTTCTCTCCAACTCGATTGAAAGCTTCTTGACAGCTGGACCCATGTCCAGTCCTTCTTTGTGGGTTTTCCACAGTGCTCAGCACTGAGCTGCATGCATAAGAGGCAGCTGATATGAAGACCTGTTGATTAAGGTTGGTGCCTTGTGTGTGTGTGTGACCAAAGGCGAGAGTATAGTCTGACATCTTTTATTCAGAGTGACATTATCATGTATCTGCTTGAATAAATTCGTTTCCCCTTTTCATCCTGCCTCAGTGAACAAGAAATCTTCCTGCTCCTGAGAAATAAGTGAGAGGTGAAGGGACCAATGAGACAGTGATTTTGTATCCTATGGCTGGCCCAGAACCTGGGCAGGGGCAGGCAGTGTGTTGGTGTGAGTCTGAGACACCGATGGAGGTACTGGAGAATGGTTGGTGACTCCAGCAGGATTTGGAAACTTAAGCCTAGAGATGTTTACAAATAGAATCACTATCAGGAATGACTGCGGGGAGGTAGGCAGGAGCTGGGTAGAAAAAAGCAGAAGTGCCTATAACCAGAAATAGGTCAGAGGTACCTCTCTTGGATAAAGAGCTCATATACAGAATAGATTACAAACTCCTACAAGTCAGTATGAAAATGACAAACAACCTAATTATTTTAGATCAGGAAAGATCTGATTAGCCACCTCACAGAAAGTGATAACCAAATAACCAACACATACGCAAAAAGGTGATCAATACCATTAATCATTTGAGAAATGCAAATTAAAACCACAATGAGAGAGCAGCACATACCCACCAGAGGAGCTAAAGCTAAAGTGTAAAAGAAAAATCTCTAACAACAGACAATACCAAGGGTTGATGAGAATGGGGATCAACTTGAGTTCTTACACATTGCTGGTGGAAGCATAAACTGGTACAACCACTTAGAAAACTGTTTAGTGGTATGAAAAGCTAAACATGCTTTCTCTATGACCCAAAAATTCTACTTCAAGGTATATACTCCGGAGAAAGAAGTGTATGTGAACCCACAAGATATGCACAAGAATGTAGCTAGTAATTTTACTCATTAACAGTCTCAAACTGAAAATCCCAAATTTCTATCAACGATAAAATGGGTAAATTATAGTATCTTGATGTAATAAAGCACTATACAACAATATAAAAGAACAATCTACTACTACTACATACTGTACAACTCCATTTATACTGAGCTCAAGAACAGTCAAAACTAGTCTATAGTGATAGAAACAAAATAACAATTACTCTGTGAATACAGACTGGGAAGAAGCACTAAGGAATGGTCTAGCGTTCTGGCAATGTCCTGAATGGTGGTTACACGGGTGTATATACATGCAAAAACTTTAAGATTACTGTACTTTAGGCATTTTAACATATGCATGCTACATTTCAATTTTAAAATCTTAAAACAATTTTTTATTTTGTGATAAATTGCCCAAGAATGTGATTGCTGGATTGTATTCTAAGCACGTTTTAGTTTTATAAGAAACTACCATACTCTTTTCCAGAGTGGCTGTATCATTTTATATCCCCAACATCAATGCAGGAGTGATCCAGTTTCTCCCTATCCTCTCCAGCATTTGGTTTTGTCACTACTTTTTATTTCAGCCATTCTGAAAGGTGTGTAATAACATCTCACGATAGTTTTAATTTGCATTTTCCTAACAGCCAATGATATTAAACATGTCTTCCTGTGTTTAGTTGCTATCTGTATGTCTTCTTCAGTGAAATATCTGTTCATGTCTTTGCCCATTTTTTCTCTTTTTGTTTTTAAACCATCTGAAGATTTCTTTATTCATTTGAGATAAGTCCTTTTAAAATTTCTACCTTGTTGGAAAAAAATCTTTGCCCATTTTCTAATCAGATTGGTTCTTTGTTTTTGAATTTTGAGAGTGCTTTGTATTTTAGATACAAATATTTTATTGGATATGTTCTTTACAAATATTTTCTCTGAGACTCTGATATTTTCACCTGCTTAACAGGGTCTTTCACAGAGAGGAGTTTTTAATTGTGATGAAGCCAAATTTATCGATCCCTTCTTTTTGTGGATAGCACTTTTGGCATCAAGTCTAAGAACTCTTCGCCAAATTTTAGATCCCGAAGATTTCTCCTTTGTTATCTTCTAAAGTTTTATAGTTTTACATTTTACGATTAAGTCTGTAATAAACTTTGAGTTAATTTTTGTATAAGATGTGGTTTTTTAAGTTTTATTTTTCATTGAAGTATAGTTGATATTTATTAAATTTTTTTATTGAAGTATAGTTGATAAATGTGAAGTTTAGGTTGAGGGTTTGTTTTTTTTTTTCTGTCTGTGGACATCTAATTGCTCCAGCACTATTTGTGGAAAAGGCTATTGCTCTTCTGTTGAATGGCACTGCACCTTTGTCAGAAAGCAGTTGGATACATTCGTGAGTCTAGTTCTGTAATTCTCTATTTTGTTCCATTAATCTATGTGTCTATCCCTCTGCCAAAACCATACTGTCTAGATTATTCTAGCTATATAATAAGTCCTGAAATCAGATAAAATGATTCCTCCTACTTTATTTTTCTTCAAAAATGTTTTAGCCACACCAAGTCCTGTGACTTTCCATATAAAGTTAAGAATAATAAGCATATCTGTATCTACAAAAAACCTTGATGGGATTTTGATATAAATTGCCTTAACAGATCAATCTGGGGAAAAACGGACATCTTTACTACATGTTGAGTCTTCCAACCCATGAACATAGTACGTTTATTTAGGTCTTCTTTGATTTGTTTCATTTTGTAGTTTTCAGCATATAAGTCCCGCCCATGTTTTGTTAGATTTATACCTAGGTATAATCTGAAAGCTTTTGGGAGCAACTGTAAATGGTATTTTGTTTTTAATTTTGGTTTCCAAGCGTCCACTGATACAAAAAAATGTGATTGATTTTTGTTTGCTGGTTTTTTCCTGCAACCTAGCTGAACTTGTTAGTTCTAAGAGTTTTTGGGTGGATCCCTTGGGATCTTCTCTGTCGACAACAATGTCATCCTCGAATAGGGACAGTTTATTCCCTCCTTTCCAATCTGTATGCCTTTTATTTTGTTTTCTTCCTCACTGCACTAGCTAGGACTTATGGTTGGATAGGCGTGGTTGAACGGAAATCCTTGCTTTGCTCATGATCTTGGAGGAAAGCATTCATCTTTCATTGTTAAGTATGATACCATCTCTAGGCTCCTTGTAGATGCTGTTATCAATTTGCTGAGCGTTTTTTATCATGAGTGGGTGAAATATTTTGTCCAATGTCTTATCTGTGTTAATAATCAACAAATTGGTCTATTTCTTCTAAATTGTTGCATTTATGAGCATAAAGTGGTTCACAGTATTTTATCTCTTTTAATGGCTGCAGAATCTGTAGTGATATCCCGTTTCATTCCTGACATTGCTGATTTGTGTCACCTCTCTCTCTCTCAGGTCTTGCTAGAGGTTTATCATTCACTGCTAATGATTTTTTGAAGAACCAGCTTTTTGTTTCATTACTTTGGTCTGTTGTTTGTTTTAAATTTTATTAATCTGTGCTCTTATTTTCGTTTTTCCTTCTTTCTGCTTCATTTGGGTTTATTTTGCCCTTTCTCTGGTTTCCAGAGGAAGAAACTTAGACTATTGATTTGAGTCTGTTCTTCTTTTCTAATGCAAGCATTCAATGTGGCAATATTTTCCTCTCAGAACTGTCTTAGCTGCACCCCACGTATCTTGATATGCTGTATTTTTGTTTTCACTTAGTTCAAAGTTTTTTTTTTTATTTCCTTTGAGACTTCCTCTTTGACCCGTGGATTATTTAGAAGTGTTTTAAATTTTTCACGTTTAGAAGTGTTTGTTATCTTTCTGTTTTTAATACTGCGTTTTGGTCTGAGAACATATTCTGTAGAATTTAAAATTTAAAAACTTTCTGAGGTCCTGGATATAGTTTATCTTGGTGAATGTTCCATGAACACCTGAAAACATTTGCTAGTCGTCAAGGCACTGGAATCCTATATAAATTCCCCTCCTGGCCAAAATACCTACAGAAGCCTTTTTCACGACCAAACCCTAACTGAGATAGAAGGTTACACCCCACATTACATGGCAACCCATGCTGAAACCCTGCTGAACTTTGTCTTCTTTCCCTACATCCTTTCTCATCTGCTGCCCCTTTGCTGGGTGTCTTCCCTTCTCCCTTCTGGCCCCACGCGGCCATCCCAGTCTCCCTGGTGCCAGCCTCATCTTTCTTTCCAGATCTCACGTCACACCCACTTCCCATCCCACTCTCTCTATCTCCTTTCTTACCTAAAGAATTGTTTTCTTCTCTCTCAAATTAAAACATGTGGCTCTTCTCTGCACCCCTGCCATCAGCTCATTAAGAATTTTCTTTGTGATTCACCCTTCTCAGAACGCGGGGGGGATGGTAAACAGCGAATAACTTTCTTGCTCTCATAGGGCTAAGTGTGACCCCACCCTTGTATCTGTGGTGCAGGTGTCTTGTTGGCCATTGGCCCAGAGGTCTAAGTTGTGAGAAGCTTATTCACTGGTCCTTCTAGAATCTCTGAATAATGATAGGTTCTTGATATTCTTTTTTTTTTTTTTTTTTTTTTGTGCCCTATGTGGGCCTCTTACTGTTGTGGCCTCTCCCGTTGCGGAGCACAGGCTCCTGACGCGCAGGCTCAGCGGCCATGGCTCACGGGCCCTGCCGCTCCGCGGCATGTGGGACCTTCCCGGACCAGGGCGCGAACCCGTGTCCCCAGCATCGGCAGGTGGACTCTCAACCACTGCGCCGCCAGGGAAGCCCGGTTCTTGATATTCTTGATGTCCCGGGTTATGTTGAAATCTGCCGCTGATAATTCACAGCTCTCATCAAAGTGGGAAAATCCTGTAGTTGATTTGTTCTGCCTCATGCTAACCGCAGAAGCTTAGGAGTCAAGAAAGACCTGGGCACAAATTTATCCTCTGCCATTCAGTTGGTAGCCATCTGGCAACCACGGTGGGTCACATAATCTCCCATGACTTTAATCCTCATCTGGAAATTGCACACCTATAGAATCGTAAGGATAAATGTGATAAAGCACTTGGTATGAAACTCGTCAAAAGATGACAGTTATTCTTATTGTGTGTTAGTTCGTTGTTATGTTGTTGCTGTTACTGATGATAATGGCATTATATGTCAGTATGTCTTTTATCTTCCTCTTTTGAGCTTTTCCTTTTCTGGTCAGGTAACTACATGCATACGGTGAGCATTAGTAATTTCTGGACACACAGACAGACTATATTCTAGCCTCTCTTGCACTTAGGTGTGGTCATATGACTGAGTTCTAGCCGATGGAATGTGGACAGAAATGATGTGAGTGATTTCTCCACCAGCTCGCTCATAAGACCCTTCCAGGAGCATTCCTTCATACTCTTCCCCTTCCTCTTAGGTGATGCAGCTGTATACGTCTGGGTCTTGAATGCCAAGTTTAGTGATAGCAGACACAGTATATAGGTGCCTAGGTCCCTGAATGAATGACTGGAGACAGACTGCCACGAATTAACAATCCTGATTAGCTATAGGTGATCAAGAAACACTTCTACGTGTTAAACCTCCCTGTACATTTTAGAGTTTGTGTGTTAGTAGCTAGCATTTTCTAAACTAACATAAAAATTGGTACCTTGGAGTGGTGCCACACAAAAATCTAACATATAGCACTGGCTTAATGTTCACGCAATGGGCTGCAAAGAAACTGATCTTAAGAACTGGAAAGGCGTGGTTGCCTGGAGTTGGGGGGTGGAGGAAGGGATGGATTTCAAAGGGGCACAGGGAGTCTCTTGGAGGGGATGGAAATATTCGTATCTTGACTATGGGAGTTGTATCCCAGATGTATACGACTGTCAAAATTCATCAAATTGTAGGCATTAAATGGATATAATTTATTGTCCAAAAATTATATCTCAATAAGTTGTTGAAAAAAAACCAACTCCCATCTATGTTAAACGACCTGTCTTACAAGCGTCAGGTTCCCAGACCCTGAGGTGAGGATTCACGTATGAGTGATTTACTCAGTGAGTGCTCCCAGAAGACAACAGCAAGGTGAGAGAGCAGGACAAGGAGGGAGGAAGCAGCAGGACTGTGGTCTTAGGCAGAGCTCCCCACAGTGGCCTCCACCTGATCCTGAGGGGGGCTCTAGGGCATGAGCCTCACAGTGTGTCCTGTTTCAAGACAAGGCAGTAGGAGAGATTCCTCCTGGGGCCTGAGGACAATCCACAGTGAGTCACAGGTGCAGCGGCTGGAAACAAAAGAGCACAGAAGCTGGGGAATGAGAGCCAGAAATGGGAAAGGGATTCAAGGGGATCCAGCAGAGCACCACCAATATCCATTACGCCCTCCTAGAAGAACTCGTTTCTTATTATGATGAAGTATAATATGCCTGCTTTCTTCAGACTGTTTTCTAAATGCTGAATTACTAAAGCAAGGGTGTTCTGACATGAAAATCATCTGCAGAATCTTGGGCACGGACCACTGGAATGGGATGAAGGGCCAGCACCAACTGACCCACGGCAGCAGCCCACCCGCTTGGGCCACATCCACAGACCCCTGGGGGGAGAGCAGACACAGTGGTTGGGGGAGGGGCTGGAAGCAGACAGATGTGGGTTCCAGGACGAGCCCCACCATTTTCTGGTTGTGTGGCCCTGCAGCTGTTGCTTAACCCACTCGCCTCACTTCCTCCTCTGAGAAATGGTAAAAACAAACTCATTTACCTCACAGGGTCACCGAGAGGTTTAAAGAGACAAAACAGGTAAAGCCCTCAGCAGATCCCTGGTGTGACATGCGACACAAGTGCTCAGGAAGAACTGCTTGTATCCCTGAACAATCATTTCTCTCCTCCCCCCCACAACTTCCCCGCCATCCACGGCAGCCCCCACCCCACCACTCCTGGTCACCGTCTGCGTCCACTGATGCCGTCTGGAGCTCAGGACTGACACACCTTCCCTCCAACCCTCACACTAGCTCTTTTAGCTTTTCCAGAGCAGAGGCTCTGGCACATTTTAGGATTCATTCAGAATTTGTACGGGTCAAAACAGAGGCCTGACATGTTTAGAAAGTACCCAGATTAATCTTGGGGGTGGGATGCAAAACAACACCCCATAGGAAAACACCATCCAGTCCTCTCCACCCCAAGTTACACTTCTAGGTGTCCTTCTAGCCACTGGGGTTTACAGAAACCTCCAAAACACCATATTACTTAGTTGTGAACAAAGCAGAAATTAAATTTTCTCATTTGGTGGAAACATTTCTGGCTGACATTTGGGAAAAGGGAAGAGATTAGCTTAAAGATCTAGTATCTCCCCATCCCTCATATCCCCAGTTTCTCTTGTCTGTTTACCTATCCTTTTTCTCTCTCTCCTCTCTTACATTTCCAAGGGCCCATCTCATAGTTTGAGAAACCAAGGAAGAAAGGACATCACTTATTCTACTTGACAGATATTATGCAGGTCTTCCCTGTTCACGCAGAGGTACCTACCATACCTCGGGGAGAAAACTGTATTTTCTACATCACTTCTAAATCGTTGTTCACTTTTCTCTTCATCATTATATTTATCTGCTAATTTTGATACTAGATTTTTTCTTCAATATTGACATAACAGAATGAAACTGAGCAAAATAAAACATACAGAATAGTGAGAGCAACAACAGCAACAACCCAATTTCTCATGGGAATGGCCCAAAGGGACCTGGGCTCTGTTTTGAAGCCAGTTTGAATATGCAGGTTGCGTTAGTCCAGATCTCTGAAAAGCAGACACCCAGCAGGTTTTATACCTTTATTAGAGGAGGCACCTGTGAGGGAAAATGAGCGGTGCTGTCAGGCCCCAAGTGAAGCAGGGAGCAAAGGAAGGATGGCAGAAGACTCCCAGCCTGTTGTGTAGACTAAGGGGAGTTTGGCATGTCCACTGGGGAGCCCTCGAGCTAAAGCCGGCCGTCAGAGGAGGCCGTGTCTCCCAGGGGTGGGCATGCTCGGTTCCTTGCGGGCTGGGTCAGGAGTGGTGCAGGCCACAGGATGCGTGGCCTTGGGGCAAACAGAGCATTGGTTTCAGGGCCCAGCAGCGGGGCTTGGTCAGTCACACACCCTGCAGTTGGAGGTGTGCCAGGTGCATGCTCATGGCCGCCCAGTGGGTGGTTCGTTGCATCGCTGGTTTAATTCTAGATGGCAGTTGGAGGCCAATACTGAGTCTAGACTCTGCTCTTCCGTTCAGATCTTGAGACGCCCACTACCTCCCCAAATAGCACAGCTTCCACGTGGTCACTCCAATTTGTCTTGCAGAGGAGTCTGTGACGGGGGCTTGCTTCTGCTGATTTTGGGCCTTTACAGAAGGGCAGGGTGCTGTCGATGGAGGGAACTCAGAAATACGCTGGGCCACCAAGTGCCAGAGGCAGGCGCCGCTGGCTGCATGAATCCTTCCCTTAACTCCACTGGGAACATGTTAGTAAGTGGAGGTAAATGGCCGGAGTCCACCTTCCTGCCCCAGGACCCTGCACCCAAGAGCTGGTGTTGAAGATGGGGGTAATTAAAGGAAGCCGCGTACTTCTCCCTGCTGCTCTGGCAATCACTTCCTTTCACACGCTCAAGGCCATGGTTGACCTGAGCCTTCCGCAAGAGATTTCTGGCCCCTTCATAGCTTCTGAACATCTTTTGCTTGTCTGTTTGTTTTCCCCTCAGATGCTCCCATATTCCTAAGCTGTCTTCTGTCTGGTTTGTTGTTGTTGTTGTTGTCATTTGGTGGTTTTTCCTGAAAAATGTTTCTTATGTGCACTGAGAATCTGAAAGATCAGAGGTATCAGTGTTTGGTGTCAGGTTTTCCTGTGTACCTTGGGAACCTGTGAGTTGAATGCCTTGAGCAGCCTGAAAGAAGCATCAAATATCTCCTGCCTATCCAGACAGAACAAGCCACTCTGGACCTCGGGGAAACCCCTTTGGGTTCTGCCTTTACCTTTTGCCATCCTCATCTTCAGCTGAAGGCACCAGTCCTTCAGATGGTGCTACAGTGCAGGAAAAATGACCACCAGTGAACAGTCTAAACTCTGGGGTGGAGCCCAGCTCTGCCTTTCAGCCTCTCTGTGGTGTTTGCCAAGTCCCTTGTTGAATCTCAGTTTCCTCATCTACCACATGGGGTATCAACAGCATCCCTATCAGCCTCGTGGGGCTGCTACGGGGACCCTTGTCAAAATGAGAGGATAGGCCAGAAAGGCAGTTGGCAACTGTACTGTGCTGTGCCCATGTGATGAGCAGTCATCAGACGAGCACCTCACAGAGTTCTCCTACCCAACCTTAGTCTTGAGGGATGATAATAGGTGTTCTTTGAGAAAGAAAATGTTTTTCTACCTTAAAAAACGTTTGAGGAATGCAAGGTTAACCATGTTTAAACCTGTTCCTCACTGTGGATTTCTCAGAGACTTTAGCATCCTATGAATCTCTATGAGTGCTTCCACACAGTGTCTGAGAGGATATGCTTCCTGTGCAAACCTGTGGGCTCCCACACCACACCCTCTGTTGGAAATGCCGTATTAGATAACATGATGGTCCCTGAGTGGAGGACATAGGTGTCAGACTTGGTGCCAGCCCCCATGCTGATGCTTGGATCATAAGAAACTTGAAAGACCGATGAGTTCATTTAACGAATGGAGAGTTGATATGGGGCTACAACCTGGCAGACTGAATGCTCTTGATACCAAAAAAAAAAAAAAAAAAAAAAAAGCCCAGGAGAAACCCCTGACATGCGTGACGAATCTGACCAAGATCTCCCAGGGTCACCAGGGCCCTTCCAGAGTCCACACAGGCTCCTAAGTCACATTTCTAACAAGAATCCTATGTGATCGTGATTCTTGGAGAATTGGCCCATGGGAAAGGCCAACCCTATAATAACAAAAAGCAACGGAAGACTTCTTGTTTTCTTTCTCTTATTCAGAACAGAAGCTTGCAGTCCTCCTAACTCTTCTCTGACGGGGGTTCTACTGACCACCTGAGGTTGAATGCGGGCTGTCAAGCTCCTTCAAACTGGGGCCCCCAGTATGCCCGTGAGCCCTCCCAGCAGAGTCTTTGTCTTTTTTTTCCTATCTTTTCTTTATCATTTGAAGCATATAGCACAGTCCTGCATACACAGCAGATGCTTGATAAATACTTGGTGAATTTCATTGTCTTGTCCACTTAGCCAGTGTATCACAGATCACACCATCCATGGTCAGACCTCTCCCCACAAATATCGGGTGAACACTGGTCTGTGCCCAGGACCATCCTAGGTCTTGTGGACACATCAGCACATAGAGCAGGCACATGGCTCTGCCCTATGAGGCTTCTGTAACAGTGGCGTTCTACCCACCCGTTACGGTTGCTTAGCCATGGATAGTCCACAAAGACTTTTTACATATTTATCTTAGTTGGGTCCATGGCAACCCTATGATGTAGTTATTATTAGTCCCAGTTGACAGATGAGAAAGCTGAGGTCCAGCAGGATTAAATGATTAACCCAAGGTCATGCTGTGGGCATGTGGGCGCCCCAACTGAAACTCAAGCTCAAGTCTTCTTGGGTGTGTAAACCCATACTACAACTCACCTCATCAAAGTCTCCCATTGAGCTCCGCAGAATAATTAGGTTATCCCCTAGCCATCAGTCTTTCTTTAGAAGGAAATCCCGATTTCGTTTTTTATCCTGTCTCCTCAAAGGTCAAAGCCCTGCTTATTCAAGAATTATCCCCCCTTCCAAAACAATGAGCAATTCCAAGGGAAGGCAGAACCCCTAAAATAGCTGCTAAACATCAATGGCGTTCATCTCAAGGATTACTCAACTGAGTGCTTAGTGTGTGATCTCAACCATAGAAAAGAAGAACTGCTCTTAAGCTCGATTATCTTTTTAAAAATTTGCAAAACCGTAGAAACTAAGCCCGTTTGAAACAGGAAGCTGTGTTCCTTCCTACCTTACTAATGTCGCTGGTGGTATCAGATGGTATCTCCGTTTCATGAGTAGCAAGACCTAAGCTATCACTGGACGCATAAAGGACTTTGCTAAATTGGCAGGTACCACTGTCTTCTTTTTGTTCTCATCTGGGCGAGAACTTATTAAATGCAACAGAAGTTGTTTATTCAGGAGAGGTTCCCAGGTAGATCATCAGGTTCCTAGGAGAAAGGAGATGGAGCAAGGGGTGTAGCCAGGCAGAAGCAATTCCTCCCAGGAGTACTCTTGGATGGAGGTGGTAGAGAGGGAGGCCTACTGCAATGCAGTAGGTAGTTTGGGACCAAAGTGGGAGAGCAGATTGTGAAATATGTCCATTTTTGTCTTGCTTTCTCCCATTCTGCTTTTCTCTCACCCGTATCATGATGTGTTTGCCTCTTCCACTCATCCAAACTTGGCCTTTTATCCTCTTCGGTCAACATGCCCAAGGCTGTGTCCATGCTGCCTTCCCTGGGCTTTCATAAATTCTCAACTATTGAGAGGATGACCACTCCAAAAGGGTTATACTTAGTAGCTTTGTGTTATTGATATTGATTTGTAAGAAACATTCAGTGAAAGTATAATTGACATATGTGTGTACATACTTTTATATATTATATCTGTATATATATACATATATATTTCAATTTTTCATTGAAAATCCACTCTAAGTCTGGCTATTAGATGGATCAGTTGTTCGGCTGGCTTGGTGTCTTTTTATCTGGATCTACAAAGTTGACTGTTTGCTTTTCCTGGATCTATATTAGAGGGCAGGAAGAGAAAGCCTTCCTAATCTTCTGGGAAACCTTCAATTGGTTGGGGATGAAAGTTAACTGTTGTGCGACAAGCGTTTTGAGGGGAGGCGGTGGGCTTACGGGGTCTTTGGTACATGGAAGTGATAGGAGTTGGAGTGTATCTGAAGCTCTTTTCAGAAAATGATGATGATTACCATGAACTATGCAGCTGGAGTTATTTCTCCTAGAGGAATAACTGCATGACTTAATAAGAAAAAAGCAGATATACCCAGCAGAATAAAATGGGTAAAGGGCACAAACAGATAATTCGCAGAAAAGGAAATACAAATGATTAATAATTACAGCTAAAAAAAAAAAACCCTCGGGGCTTCCCTGGTGGTGCAGTGGTTGAGAGTCCGCCTGCTGATGCAGGGGACGTGGGTTCGTGCCCCAGTCCGGGAAGATCCCACATGCCGCAGAGCGGCTGGGCCCGTGAGCCATGGCCACTGAGGCTGTGCATCTGGAGACTGTGCTCCGCAGCGGGAGAGGCCACAACAGTGAGAGGTCTGCGTACCACAAAAAAAGAAAGAAAGAAAGAAAGAAAGAAAGAAAGAAAACAACCCTCAGTAATTAAATAAGTGTTAGTTACATAATTAATGACATCCTTGTTGCCTGTAAAATTGGCTGAGGAACTTTTTTCTCTTAGATTTCCGTATTGATGGATGCTTGCTGAGACTGGCACCATCACCTACTAGTATATATATTGTTACACACCTTCTGGAAGCAATTTGGCAAAATGCATCAAGAGTCTTAGTAATATGACTAGCAGTAGAAACTGTGCTTTGGGAAATCTACTTTAAGGAAATAATAAAAATACAGACAAAGATGTTTACTGCAGCATTATTTGTAAAGGTGCAAATTGGAAACAACTTAATCACACAACAGTAAGACAATGATTAAATAACCATAAATATACAATATGTTGCAGTTGTTACAAATTATATTTTCAAATAATTTTTAACCACATGGAACTAGGTGCAGGGTATAAAATTTTAAGTCTCAGAATACAAAAGGGCATACAAGTGTGATATCAACTGTAACAAACATGGGGCCTAGAAAAGAGGCAGTGGTTCTCTCTCCAAGGCACAGGTGGAGGTGGAAATACCAGGGGCCAGGAAGCTGACCCTCCAGTATGCTGAACATCCCAACCATGTTATTTTGACTGCATAGGCGTAATTTCCCCATAAAACACTTCTTCATGATCATCTCTTTCAACTAAGTAACATATCAGCCTGTATACAAACACTAAAAATCAGCCACATTGGAAACACCCGCTACTGGAATATAAAGTGTAAATCTAATCTTTGAACAAGGAAGTTGGTAAAAATATCCAAAGTCACTTGGCAGGTGGATGAAACCAAGTTACTTAACTGACTACACTCCAAGAATAGCGTGTAAACTTTGCTCTAGTAACTAATAATATGAGTGGCAGCCGTGCAAGTCCATGTGCTGCTCTAAAACATAAAGGCTGGGAGATGTCTGCTGCTGGGAAGAAGACTGCATTTATTCAGGATTTCAACCTTGAGGGGTTCCTGTGTATTTCTAGGGAGGGAGTTTACTGGCTCACAAGACAGCCCATTCTGTTCCTGCACAACTTGGTTCTCAGCCAGTTCTTCCCCATATGTGACTGAATGTAGTTTCTTCCAATACCATCAAATTCCTGTTCTCTGGAGAGTCTACTCCCTCCTCTACAGGAAAAGCTATTCCATTACAGGCTTTCCCTTCTCAAAGGAATCCAAAACATCGCCTAATCCAATTTTTCAACAAAAAAAGATTAGAAAACTTTGGTCCAGATCAAAGATGTATAAATATTGGGATAAAAAGGAAAAGAAAAGAAACTAAAATAAATCTGAAGACTTTTTTCATACAGAACATTCAAGTTCTGCCAACTACAGCTGATGTTTCTGGACCTTTATCATCCTAGCCTGTCCTATGCTCCAGGTTGATCCTATGCTCCCTCTTAAAATGTGGTACCTGGGACAGAACCTAATATTTCAAATGTATAGTCTGAAAAGTGAAAAGCAAGGTAAAATTATTCTGCTCCATCCTTGTATTCATTTAAGAAGCATTTATTAAGCAGCTATTACTTGTCAGGCATTATACGGGGCACTAGTCCTGCACTGTCCAATATGGTGGCTACTTGCCACATGTGGCTATTCCAACTGAACTTAATTAAATAACATGAAAAGCTCAGTTCTTCAGCAGCAGTAGCCACATTCCAAGTGCTCAATAGCCATGTGGCTTGTAGGTGCTTTACTGAACAGCACAGATACAGAACATTCCATCACTGCAGAAAAGTTCTATTGGATAGTGCTGTACCAGATCATTATTTTTTCTGACTATCCCAGGTTTGCTGTGGAAAGAAGTACAAGGGAAGGGGGACTGGTTTCAAACTGTGTAAGTGGGAAGCAATTTGAGGAGCTAGATGGATAGGTAATTGGATGAATAAATGAAGGGCTAGCTGGGTAGAGAGGAACATGGAGAATCAGATGGGTAGATTTCCTTTGTTCTGGATGATCTGTTAACATAGACGAAGACTGAATTAGCTCTTGGGGTTGGCTTCTAAAGAGCCTGCAACTGAGGATACTCTTAGTTCAACCCCTAAATTTCCTCTTTTCTTCTCACTTCAGCTTAAGGAGGTTGGAGGGATGTAACTCAGAGACAGTAAACAGATTCAAAAAATTTGGGAGGGTGCAGTGTATCATCTATCTACCTACCTACCTACCTACCTATCTATTCCTGTCATCTTTGTGAAAGATAATCTAACCTCGATGATTCTTCATTGGAATGTCAGTTGGTAAATGGATTAATATAATCTTGGGTTCCCATTAGGTTATTTAATTTGCTTGAGATCCAAAACCATTTGTGGAAATTCAAAATCCTCATTTACTGCAACTAAAGATTTTAACGAAGGCTGAAATGTCTTGTTAAAACATTACTGGATACCAATCACTGTGTTTTCTATAACCTCACTCCCTCACCTTCCTCAAGACTTTTCTCAAATGTCATCTCACGAGCTCCTTGTTGACCCCCTCCAATTTAAACTGCACCTCTTCAACCCCATCCTACTGCCTTTCCTCATCTCCTACTTTATCTTTCTCTGTAGCACTCATGACCATCTGAGACACTGTAGATTTTAGTTATAGATTATTCCCCAACTAGAATATAAGCTTCATGAGGTCAGAGAGTTTTGTCTATTCTGTTCACTGATATGCCTGTGTCCCTGGAATAGTGCCTGGCATATCATAGGTGCTACTAAGTATTTGCTGAATGAATGACTGGAGAACCCCATGAGGCAGTAACTCTTCTTATCACCAGGTTACACATAAAGATTCTGAAGCACAGAGAGGTTAACCTACTTGCTCTAGGTCACACAGTCATTTCTTCAGACTCAGGAATTGAATAATTATCCTAGACTGAGGAGGACCAAGGATATATAAGCAAGAAAATCTTACAACTATGATTCCTTGGCACCAAATACCCATGAAACCAGAAGTATCTAGGGCCTTAGGCATGGAACCTGATCTTAACAGCAGGTGGTCCTGCAGGAGTGATCCCCACCAGGAGTCACCTGTAGGCAGGGCTCTTCCAGATGGACAGGCAGTTTCAGGATGGTAAGCACTGACTTCACACCTGCTCTCTTCTCTATATTCTTTAGATGATTTATCAAGTTCACCTGAGAGGCGGATTCCCCTCAAAGAGACTAAGCACTTACACTTACACTTACACTTACACACACACACACACACACACACACACACACGATTAGTGATGTTACTAAACTGGGATATCATTCAGCATGTGGCCTTCTATCAGACATGTCTGGTTTTAACCAAACTCCCGCTACTGTCAAGGATCAGCACTCTTCATCATAGGCATGACAGTTTTCCACTTTAGCAAAGTTTTAGAATAAAACGGATTTCAAATTAATAGTATCTTTCTTGTACTTTGGGGACTTTGAAAGGTTGGGGGGTAGGATGTCCAATTATAATCAGGAACCAGACAAACGTACTAACACCACTATTACTTAACATCACTGTGGAAGTTCCAGCCAAAACAATAAGGTGAGAGAAACAAATAAATACCAGAAAGGAGGATATAATCTTATCACTGTGTCACAGATATATGATTATCTATCTAGGGGTCCTAAAGGAATTTATTTTTAAAAATCAGTAAGGTAATCAGCTTAAAACATGTAAGATAATTTTTTTTATACTACT
Source organism: Stenella coeruleoalba (assembly GCF_951394435.1). Taxonomy (NCBI): domain Eukaryota; kingdom Metazoa; phylum Chordata; class Mammalia; order Artiodactyla; family Delphinidae; genus Stenella; species Stenella coeruleoalba. Next base: position 63,899,956 of record NC_137156.1, read on the forward strand.
AACGATTGGTTAGAAAATTTGCTAGGGAAAAATATATCATTCACAGTAACCTCAGAAATATAAAGGCAGATAAAAATTTAAAAAGAAATGTGCAAGACCAATAACTTAAAGCCCTATGGTAAGCAGACATAGCATGTTCCCAGATATAAACGTTTGATATGTAAACTTATCAATTCTTCCTAAACTTATTTACAAATGTAACAAAATTCCACTCAAAATTATGTTTCTGTAAGTAACTGACCAAGGGATACAAAAGTTTATCTAATAGGACAAATGGCTCTAACAGATAAGACATACTGCAAAATGAATAATGAAAGGCAGTTGTATAATCGGATAATCTATATAAATGATCTAATAAATCTACAGTAATTAAAAGAGTGTTTCTGGCACAGAAATCAATGGAATGTAAAGTACACAAGCAGAATCAGGAACTTGAGGGAACATATGGCAAAGGTGATGTTTCCAGCCCAAGGAGGAGAGAGAGGGTAGTTACTCAACATATGGTGTCTTTAAATTGGTCAACCATTCAGAGAGAAATAAAATAGAAATGCACTTCATGCCATATACCAAACCAAACTAAAACATATTAGTGATCTGCGTGTATAAAAATGGAACCATAAAGATACTAGAATATATATAAACATCTATGCAATCTTGGGGTGTGGAGGCCCTTACTAAATGGAACCCTAAGGCTATAGCAGTGTGGTCTTTGGAGACACAGAGTCCTAGCCCTGCCGTGCATCAACGGAATAGTGACTGAGCCTTGCCAAGCCTCTGTTTGCTCATCTATAAAATGGGTATATAAAAACCTACCTTGCAAAGCTGTGAAGACAAACAAGCCTGTATAAAGTGCTGGCCTAAGGAAGGCACAGTTATTACTCACTATTGTCTCACATTGGTTATGTGTAAAGAACGTAAACTTCCTGAACTCAGAGGCCATTTTCTTCTCAGTATTTTTTCCTTCCCAGGTGGTTGCTGACAATAAGGGGAAAAAAACTACATCATACAAAGAAAGCTTCTGACGATATCATGCATTATTTGATCCATGCTGAGAAATACATATTTCTTTCAGTCAGAGGCACTGTACTGGCTGGGGCTCAGGACCAAGGAGCTGGAGGCCCAGTGTACTGGCTTGATTTGGCGTGTCTTTAGAGTTTAATAAGATTCTTTGAGTGGATTCTCATTAGGAGGGGCTCTGGCTTGCATCTGGGGAGGGTCCAGAGAAATGGTCTCCACGTCTTCAAAGACAGGAAGGTTTGAATTACTGTAAACCCTGGGGGGTGGCCTTCTGATGTGCACTCTGGATGTTTAAGCACAGTGTCCAGCTATACAGGCTGAAAGGCTGGCCCAGCAAGAGAAGAGCAGGGGCCCTGTGAATATCCTCCAAGTTCAGAATTGGCCAAAAGCGCTAAGAATCGTGAAGTGGGAAGAAGAGAAAATGTGGGCATGAGAGTATCACACACTGAATAATTTGGAGGCATCCTGGGAGCTGGTGTCCTCACGGCCCACCTGTCCACACGAAGGTGCCCGCTGTGGTCATCCGCAAGGCCTTCTCACTCTTTCCGTGGAGGCCCGCTGAGCCCCAGCCAAAGCAGGTCTCAAGACCCTAAAAGACGCCTCCCCTACCCCGGTCTGGGGGTTGTATGTCAGCTCCACCCAAGATCAAAGGGGAGAACCTGGCTACTAAGATCTCCAAATTTCAGAACAAAATTCAAATGCTTTACCTAGTGTGCCCTCTTCTTCAAGTTTCTTAGATCTCAGTTTGTGGTTTCAAGTTCTGATGAGGAAACCCTTCATCTTTTAATTTGCCTGGGTTTTCAACACAATCACCTTTAGAAAATGTGTCTGCCAAATCTTCCAGCAGTCCCTGCCTAAAAACACTAGCTTTCAACGACAGTTTAATTGATAAGGGAATATAGAAAATTTTAAAATTTTACAGCTTTGAAAATGATAATCCACCTACGCCCCACAGCTATTTTGATTCTTTGCCTGTTGCCTTTTACATGTACATATAATTTCATGCTGTTGCAATCTTCGTTTACACACTTTACATTCTCTTCATTTTTATAAACATTTGTCTGTGATTCTATCTGGTATCCAAAACTAGTTTTAATGACTACATAATAATCTATTGTGTAAATGGACTACAATTTATTCAAAATATCCTTCATGTGTCAAACATTTAGATCATTCCCATTTCTTGTTTTTCTACTACAAAAACAATGCCACAGTGAACACCTTTGTGCACATTATGTCTTGGGACCTTTTCCCCTTAGGGTAAATTCCCAGGATTAGAACTACTGGATCAAAGCCATGTGTATCTTGATGGTTCCTGTTATATATAAAATTTATTAAAACAAGTTACATTGCATCATCAATGAATAAGCGCTCCAGCAATGAATAAGGTTCACTGCAAACTCACTAGCATTGAGTATCATCATTACATTTTTTTTTGATAATTAAAATGGCATTTCAAACAAATATATTTTCTAAAGAAGGGTCTCCAATTCTAAATATTTCTTTTCAATTCAGTTTTGCAACACTCATTAAAATTTTACACTGGTGAATGTGAAATTATGAGGTATCCATTACCTCATACCATTTACCACAGTATAAACGAAGGTTGCATATATATTTAGTTGGACCTGGCCAGAAAAGAATGGCAGGGAGAGGGCTCCTCTCCTTCTGAGTCCAGGAATTGTGAGAAAAGAGACTATGGAAGGAAGCAGTCACATCTGTGTATCCCTATCTCTCCCATCCAGGCTTTGACCAGAGTTGGGGGGTGTGGAGGGCTGTTTGATAAATTGGAGGTAACCCCAAAGGATGTCTCTCTGCAAGGCACCTCCTTACCCACATGGGGTGGTTAGCGCAGTTAAGCTGGTGGTCAGGCAGAAAAAAGATCTGGTTTGCAGTCTTGCGTGTCCCTTGGTTTGTACATGGCATGGACATGGAGTCAAGGAGGAGCATGTCTGCCTGGGCACCTGCCAGTTCAGAAGAAAGAGCATAGCCTGGGCCAGAAACCTGATGGAGATGTGCTTCTCCATTCCAGCCAGAGCCGAGGGAACACTCCATCACCTGGGAGAGGTCACTGTGCCTGGGGAGGACTGAGAATGAATCGATCCTGAAGCCATTAGCTACAAACCATTGCAGCAGATGCCAGCACAAGGCTCAGGGTTGGGACTAGGTTGACCCGCCTCAGCAGACACAAGCCACGTGAATCAAGAACCAACAGGAGACTAGGGTACCCCCTTCTCCCTCCACCCACGCATCGAGTCATGCTGGCCCTTCCCCCATATCTCCACTGCCATCTTAGAAAGAACCAATGAGAGAAGACAAGGGACTGAAATTATAAGCTGGCAACACAGGATGAGTAAAACCTAGTCATCATTCAAATCAATGGATGGATCAGACTAAATTTAAACCACTTAGGACTAAAATTTGTGAATACTTTTTCCTGCTACCCAGCAGGTGGGAAGCTAGTAACAGAGATCCAAATAGTTTTGGAGACTAAAGAAACTTCATTTACAGTGCACGGTTGAGTTGTATTGTGAGCAATTTTAGTGAACCAGCTAAAGGAGTATGATGTCAATTTTTGTAAAACTTCGTATCCGCATATGCATATCTACATAGAGAAATGTTATTGGCGGTAAACTCATCATGGTGAGATTTGGGGTGGTTTTTACTGTGTGTGTGTGTGTGTGTGTGTGTGTGTGTGTGTGTGTCCGCGCGTGCACACCTTTCTTTATCGTTGATGTTGTTTACTATTACTGTATCATTTTTCCAAACTGCAAGGACTGTGATTAGGACTGCAGACAGGTAAAAACCCTGTTTTTGTGTCTCTGACCCCATGTAACTAGTAATCAACGACTTGGCTTCTGACTCTACAGAACCTGCTTGCTTCCCTGTGCTTTGCAGTCTAGGCACCCACCCCCCACCAAGATTCTATAATCTTATACTGATCATGTTGGATTTATGGAAGTGACACATGAATTAAAGACGATCCTCAAGTTGAACAAAACTTCAGTGAAATTTTTTTAAAAGTCTGACATGTTTTTAGATCAGTCTGGGAGAAAAGGAAAGAATATACAAATAATTAATGGTGAGTAGAGGCTCTGTTCCTTTCTTGCTTTAGACATTAAGATTTAGAGAGACACTAATGTTGAAAATGCATAACAGACAAAGTGACAGGTATTTTTTCTCAGCTGCTGTGGATTTTGCCATTAGGAATAAGAATGCTGATAAGATCATACAAATCAGTTATTCCTCAATTCCATTTTTCACCTCAAAAGCCTGAAGGTGTCACTTATCAGTAGATGATGTACCAGGACAGAGCTATGAAAATAGATCAAGTTCTATCCAAAAGCCCCTACTTTTTCCTGATTTCATATGAAATTGCTTCTCATTGCCTTTCTTTCACTTCTGCTTCCTACCAATTTTACAGGTTTTTTCTAATTTAAAATGTTATCTCATGTAGACTGTCTGATTTGATGCTCACCACAACCTTGGGTGCTACCATGATCCTTATTTTAGAGATAAGTAAACAAGGCTCAGAGGTAAAGGCCTGTCTAAGTCCTATCGCTGGCGAGCAGAACAGCCAGGAACAGCTCCTGTGTCTCCCCTCTCCACTCTCACATGGACTACACAGAACCCTGACAGGTGCTGACCTCTGGGGTCCCAGTATTCTCTTAAGAAGCAAAGACAATCCTGGCCATTGGCTCCAATTATTGCAGTTTGAAGACTTGCCTTGAGAAATGCCTGCTGACATACATTCATGACCTCACATGTGTGCCTTCATAGAAAGGAGAAAGTCAGTAGGACTCCTTCTGAGGAGGCAGTGCAGGGATTAACTGCCCTTCATGGACTCCTCCCTTGTCTGTTTTTCCTTCTTCTCCAGCCAAGTCTGTAATCTTAAGAAAAGCAGGCACTGGCCCTAGGGATCCTGCTCTAAAAAATATCAAATCTAATATGAAGTCCCACTGGCCTATGCTCAGCTCCTTTATGAAGGAGAAGCTCTAAGGGGTTTGCTCTTGGCACATGACTGGCTTAGTCAGCACTGTCACGAACAGGAAAAGGGAATGCTGCTTATAATTATTACAATAGTTAGTAACTATTATAATAGCTAAGTCTTCAAAAGTTAAAGATCATCCCAGCTTACCCTTCCCCCTCCCCATGTCCTCAAGTCCACTCTCTACGTCTGCATCTTTATTCCTATCCTGTCCCTAGGTTCTTCAGACCTTTTTTTTTTTTTTTAAGATTCCATATATACGTGTTAGCATACGGTATTTGTTTTTCTCCTTCTGACTTAATTTACTCTGTATGACAGACTGTAGGTCCAACCACCTCACTACAAATAACTCAATTTCGTTTCTTTTTATGGCTGAGTAGTATTCCATTGTATATATGTGCCACATCTTCTTCATCCACTCATCTGTCGATGGACACTTAGGTTGCTTCCATGTCCTGGCTATTGTAAATAGTGCTGCAATGAACACTGTGGTACATGACTCTTTTTGAATTACGGTTTTCTCGGGGTATATGCCCAATAGTGGGATTGCTGGGTCATAGAGAGTGGCAATGACATATATACACTACCAAATGTAAAACAGATAGCTAGTGCGAAGCAGCCGCATAGCACAGGGAGATCAGCTCGGTGCTTTGTGTCCACCTAGAGGGGTGGGATAAGGAGGGTGGAAGGGAGACGCAAGAGGGAGGGGATATAGGGATATATGTATACGTATAGCTGATTCACTTTGTTATACAGTAGAAACTAACACAACAATGTACAGCAATTATACTCCAATAAAGATGTAAGAAAAAAAAAGTTAAAAATCACTGCACTTGAATCCAGGGATGAGAGAACTGGACATAGACACTGAAGATCTAGCTTGAACTTTTGCAATTACTTACTAGAGGATTTTAGGCTAATTACTAAATTTCTTTAACGTTCAATCTCCCCATTAGCTATGATGAACAGCACATTGTTATGGGGCCATGGAGAGGGGGTAGTTATTTCTAATGATAATAATCACTATTATCATTATTACCACTATTATTATTATTAGCATTTGGTTTTTAAATAGGTAAGATGATTTTGAAAGTCATATATAACACATAAAATGCAAAATACCTTAAAAGATACAGTAATAATAAAATTAGTATAGTATTATTGTTATCATTACCCAACCTGTCTCTTCGAGTTTTGTATTTCTTCCTTCAAATGCTTTCTGAGAGCAACACGCCCACTCTTCACCACCACTCACAACTCTTCTGTTTCCTTTCCCATCCCGGATCATGCTGACTTTGAAAACGGTAGATCTTTCACTCCAGACATCTCCCCCTACAGCATCTCTGATATACCTTTGGAAATACATGCTGAGGAATGTATAGGCTGTTTATCCCATGTGGTTTTATTGAGTAAATGTATAAACCAAGTGGTGTGGGTCACAAGGGGTGATCATGGCTAATTGTGGGGTTGCTTTTTCCTTCTTCTATCACAGAGACAAGGGAAATGGCGACCTCAGTCGATGGGACTGAGACTGTGGGTGAAGCTGCTGGGACCACACCCTATGACTATGAGGGGGCACTGCCATGTGAAAAAAGCAACATCAAGGAGCTGGGGGCTCAGTTCCTGCCCCCACTGTATTCCCTGGTGTTCACGGTTGGTCTGCTGGGCAATGTAGTGGTGGTGGTGATCCTCACAAAATACAACAAGCTCCGGATTATGACCAACATCTACCTGCTCAATCTGGCCATTTCCGACTTGCTCTTCTTATTCACTCTGCCGTTCTGGATTCACTATGTTGGGTGGAATGAGTGGGTTTTTGGCCACCATATGTGTAAGTTGCTCTCTGGGCTCTATTACATGGGCTTGTACAGTGAGATCTTCTTCATCATACTCCTGACCATAGACCGGTATCTGGCCATCGTGCACGCCGTGTTTGCCCTTCGAGCCCGGACGACCACTTTTGGTATCATCACCAGCATCTTCACCTGGGTCCTGGCAGGGTTAGCAGCCCTCCCTGAATTTATCTTCCATGAGTCCCAAGAGGAGTTTGAACAGACTTTCTGCAGTCCTCTTTACCCAAAGAATGGAGAGAATGCCTGGAAGTGTTTCCATGCTCTGAGGTTGAATATCCTGGGTCTCGCTCTGCCTCTGCTCATTATGGCCATCTGCTACTCAGGAATCATTAAAACACTGCTGAGATGCCCCAGTAAAAAAAAATACAAGGCCATCCGGCTCATTTTTGTCATCATGGTGGTCTTCTTTATTTTCTGGACACCCTACAATCTGGTTGTCCTCCTCTCAACTTTTCAAGTGCACCTGGAGACTGAGTGTGAGCAGAGCAAACAGCTGGACCTGGCCATGCTGGTGACGGAGGTGATCGCCTACACCCACTGCTGTGTCAACCCCGTGATCTACGCCTTCGTTGGTGAGAGGTTCCAAAAGCACCTCCGCCACTTTTTCTACAGGCATGTGGCCATCTACATGGGCAAATTCATCCCATTTCTTCCTAGTGAAAAACTGGAAAGAGCCAGCTCTGTCTCCCCGTCAACAGGGGAGCAGGAACTCTCTGCTGTATTTTAGGTCAGATGCAGAACATTGCCTAAAGAAGATGGATGGGGCAGATGAAGCAAACACATCAACCTCTGCACCAGTCCTCTGAACTTCCAGCGCAACACTGAAGTTCTTAAAGACATTAAAATATATACCCAATGGTAGCAGTCTATCTATGCACCCCAGAGGCATTACCAAAGGTCAGCAGATGGGCAGTGACTTATTGTCAAACCTGAGAAGTAGAGCTTTGCTTGATTCTTTCAAGAGTTACATATATTTTAATGCACCTGAATGTTACACAGTTACTATGTGCAGCTACACACAGGTAAAGCTTTTCATATCTTAAACCTTAACTTCAGCCAGTTATTGATATAAATGAAACATACTTCACAAAATACAATAAATCAATTACATTATCTCTTAATGTGCCTAGTTCTTTCCTTGTGTGATAAAGACTTGTAAAAAATTTATGCATATGTACTCTCAAGCACCATAATGGCATGTCACACCTGTTTTGAATATTCTTAATAATGAACAGATCTCCTATTCACACTGAATGACCACAGTTCCCATGAGCTACTCGATAGAAGAAGAGCAATTTGGTATTTTCAGTACAGAGAATAAAGGCCCTGCTCATAGAAACTTCTCAAGAGTCCTGAAATGTGCAGACACTGTCCTCTTTTACACCAGTCTCACTGTTCATCCAGTAACTGTGCATTAGGTGATACAGACAGGATGCACAAACACTGCCTTAGGTTAAGTGAAGGATGCAAAACTGTGTAAGACAAACACAATCCTTGCCCCCATGAAACTTTCCCTGTATTAGAGGATGTTTAAGACAGAAACAATAACTTTAGCGCAAAGAGGGACACACTCGATGCTACGCCTGGGCCAGGAAGAAAAAGACCATTTCCAGCTGGAATCTGAGGGAGGAAGTGGCTTTTGAGTAGGTCTCTGAAGGAGGGGCAGGATTTAGAAAGGGAGAGGGTTAGGGGGAAGGCACCCGAAGCCAATGTACGCCCAATACAAAGGTGACTGGGGAAGGCACCAACATGTGTGGATGGCAGGGTGAGGTGGGAAGGCTGGGATGGGGGGTGATTTTCAGACAGAGCATCTTGGGCTTTATTGGGAAGGCAAAGGGAACAAAGCAGTCAAAATGGTGTGTCAGGAAGATAAATCTGGTATCACGCAGAGGAAGGAGTAGAGCAGGGGTCCCCAACCCCTGGGCCATGGACCGATACCAGTCCACGGCCTGTTAGGAACCAGGCTGCAAGCAGGAGGTGAGCAGCTCCGCATCGCTCACGTTACTGCCTGAACCACCCCTCCCCCTCCCCCCACCACTGGTCCATAGGAAAATTGTCTTCCATGAAACCCGTCCCTCATGCCAACAAGGTTGGGGACCACTGGAGTAGAGGCCCCAGAACCGGGCAGGGAGGTAAGTTAGGAGACAAATGCAAGTGTGGAGGCAAGGAAAGATTAATGGCTGGTCAAGAGAGGTGCCAAGAGCATGCCAAGAAGAATGTGGCCAAGAGACAGTATGAAGGAAGAGTTAAAGCATCAGGAGCAGTATATGGTTGATTGAAAAAAACAAAGGGCAAAACAGAATGTATGTTTTTAAAAAAAAAAAGAGGAGACACTTTTTTCATTGTGCTTAGATGCACTGACCATCCTCTTTAAGGATACAAAAGAAAGAAGTAACAGAGGTCATCTTTAGGGAGGGGCGTGCGTAGAGAATAGAAGGAGGGATCTTTCTCTGAATACCCTTCTGCGTCTTTTAGATTTTGAAACATGGAAACACACTTTTCAAAAAATAAACAGCACTTTAGATTATACAAAAAAATAAAAGGCTAGACTACTACTCAGATGTGGTATCCATTCTAGCCATAAAGAGATTAGAAGCCCTCTGCCATGAATTAACTCTGTGACCTGGTTAGATTATCTCTAACCCCCCTTACAGTCCACGTAAACTCTGATCTTGCTAAAGTTTTAGGAGCTGGATGCTCAAAGTCTACAAAATATATTGTACAAAAAAGGAGGTTGGGGCCTGATAGACAATTCCACAGCATCACCTCTTACTGGCCATGAGACCAAGTGCATTTTCCATCGTTCACTAAGGTATACTCAAGTTTCATGTGTTCATTCATCCATCTGGTCACTTATCACTCATTCATTCAGTAAACATTTGCTAAGCACCTGTCATGTTCTCAGTTAAGTCCCTCAGGAAGCTCACTGTAGGACTGAATTGGACACTGTTCTGTCCTACACTGCCCAAGATCAAAATCATGTCTTAAAAAGAAAACTGCCAATACCTAAATTCAACCCAAATGAGAGAGACTTCCAATGTGAAGACCAGAAAACATTCCATTTCCAGAACATTTCACATCCTAATCAGATGCTTGGAGAAGGGATGTACCTGCTCTTGGCCTTCCATGCCATCCAGCCTCGACCGCTAGTGAGTGGCCTTAATTTTTCTTACTTTCACCCCTGTCTGAAAGGTCTTACCTCAATCCAACCCTACATGGGCAGCACAGGATGTGAACTTTGGAACACTAAACCACGCAACACGAATCTCAATTTGGTTAGGAAACTTTGAAGTTACTTTTTCTCTTTTTTGTGGTTCAGCCAAAATGTAAATAAAGCAATCATTTAAAAACTATACATCACTGGTTCTCTCTTGCATTGAGAAGTACTGTTTGCCCTTAGGTAATCACAAGTGCAGGATATAGGTGCTAGTTCATACTCCCCTGATCCCTGAAAGCTTTTAGGAGCTCTGTGACCGACACAAAACTGCACATAACCAAATCACAGATTCAGTGTGCTCCCCAGCCCCATGCTGTCCGATGGAACCATCTACAGAGATAGAAAAGTTCTACATCTGTGTTGTCCAATCTAATCACCACTGATCGTATGCAGCTATTGAGCACCTGAAATGTGGCTAGCGAGACTGAGGAACTGAATTTTTCACTCCGATTCAATTTTAATTGAAATGGCTAACATGTGGCTAGCGGCTACTGCATGTGGTTAGTGGTACAGCACTAGCCCCTTCAAACTTGCCTCTTCATATCAACTCTGCCTATGCATCAAGCTTTCTGTAGTCAGCAATCGTGTCTTGAACACTGTGCAACAGGCTGAGGAAAATGCCAGTGATGTAAAGATGAATAAGATTCATTTCTAGAAAACTTACCATTCAGTGGAAAAGATCCATCTGACTCAAATGACTATAATGAAATGTGACAGGTGCCCAAAGGCCCTCAGCAGAAAGTTGAATGAAGAAAGTTACACAGAGAAAGTGACATTCTGCTTAGGTTGGGTTCCCCCAAAAGCAGTTCCTGAGCAAGAAGTGGAGAGCAAAGAGTTCATTCGAAAGGAAACTCCAGGAGGGAGTGGGGAAGTACAACAGAAGAGGAAGATGCCAACAAAGGGTACATTACGAAGTACCTTCCACTGAGGGGTGACTGGAGCTCAAAACCACTAGAAAACTCTAGGAAACAGTGTAACTCACACTCCTCAGTTATTCCATTCGAGGGGGAAGACAGCTGGGGTATTAACACTCCACTCCTGTTGGTCACTGGCTGATTGGTGCTTAATTCCTCAGGATTTCCAGCCTGCCTGGTTCTCAAGAGGCCTTCCAGCTTGAGGAAAGCTCCCCAGCAACAAGATGCAGATACTGGATGTTGGACGCCAGCTAGGCACACTCAGTTAAGGCTTGAGGGATAAAGCATTTGCTCCATGTTTGAACAACTTTTTCATGAACCAAAGGGTGGAAGTGAGAGCAGTGTCTGCACTAGAGAGAGTCTGCTGCGGTGAAAACTAGGGTGACTTTGACAGTGGCAGGTGACCTTGAACACACCTCAGTGTTGACTTCCCTGCTGCTCTTTTTTGTTGAGCATCATAATCTGCTGGTTTAAAAAGTATGATCCTTTTCCAGCTGGAGTTTCTGAGGTCTTCAGAATTCCAAGGCTAAAATTCTAAAGTCTTCACATCTTCTGGACAAAGCAGGTTTATGTCCTCCACAGGCTATGGGCTTTCAATCACTGAGATTTTCTTCCCTTTCTGCCCAGATAAATCCCCAGTATAGTTAAGGTCACCATTTCTCTTTCTCTATTCACGGATCTAATCCAAGGGTCAGTGAACTGTGACCCATGGGCCAAATGCAGCCCACTGCCTGCCCTGTAAATGGAGTTTCACTGGAGCACAGCCATGCTTGTTTGTTTATGAACTGTCTGGCTGCTTTTGTGTTACAACAGAGTTGAGTAATTGTGACAGAGACCGTACAGCCCACAGATCCTCAAGTATTTACTTTCGCATCTTTACAGAAGTTTCCTGATTCCTAATAATCCATGCCCTACAGGATGTGGGGCTCTGATATGCATAGCCATGATGAGGGAGACCAGATTTGGCGGGGGCAGGGGGAAACTAAGGATGTGAGGTCTGTGGACAAGCTGCTTAAATCCCCAGGTTAGTTCTAGCTTGACCCTGGATGCAGTTCTAAACAACCAAAATAGGGCTAGGTTGTGTAGTAGTCAAATGCTGCTCACTAATGCAAAATGCTATCAGTCTGTACCAACATAGCACATTGGAAGTTTCAACTGGGGCAGCCGGATCCCACAGATGCTGTATTCCAAACTAGGGCTATACACAGAATTGACACAGGAATTGTTAAAACACATTTCACAACTCTTGAGACCCCTCACCTATACTGGGGACAAAGAGATTGGATTGTGAAAATTAGGGAGATACTTGAATAGGAGCTGTTTGTTGAGGGCTGCTGGTGCCACCTCTACACGGGGGATGGGAGGAAGGAAGTCACGGTGGGTGTGGTCTCTCACCTCAAGCCTGATAAGAGCGATGCCAGTGGGACCACCCAAGAGCTTGATACAACTCATTGAGGTTAAATAAGACCTGACTCTCACCCAGGAAATCAGGAGAACAGAGACAGGCCAGCCAGCTGCTTTGCAGGTGGAGTAGACAAAAACTGCCACTACTCGGGGATGGATCTATGCTTTCAGAGTTGATTTTGGCAAAGAACGTGGGATTCTTTTCCATGGACCAGATGAGAAAGAGCTGAATGGGGGATTTGTAACCTTGCCCAAGAAGACTGCCTGGATGGAGCTTGTCTGTAGGATGAGAAAAATGTGTGCAGTGGACCGCCGAAACAGCAGGGTATTCCTGTTATGTTGACTATGAATATTCCCAGGGATGTCTCCAATTACTCTACAAAAGCAGTCCTTGAGAGAAAGAATCAACTTTTACACCTGCTGGTCCCAGGGGTGGAGCTGGAGGTGAAGTCATCATTTTATGACAGGGCCACTCAAGCAAAAACTTTCCTTCCTTTCCCAGTGCCTACCAGTCAGGGGACTAGAAACCATGCTTAGCAAGTAGGGGAAGGAGTAGAAATGCCAGAGAAGACGAGAGACAAGTAGGACAGCACCCCTCACTCCTCTCTCCTGAACGTGGTTCATCCCTCAGCCAGCTGGGAGGTGGCGGGAAGATTTAAATGTCAAATCAAGTTGAGTTTTGATATTCTTATGGGGATCAACCCTTCAATTTCTGAATTGAAACTCTCTCCTTTTAGTGAGTTCAAATGATCATGGGACTTCTTTGTACCTAAGCTTGATGATAAAAGTCATGGGACTGCCCTACTTTTCACTGTGGCTGGAAGAACTTCAGCCTTTAATTCATTCTGAAGAGATGTGAGACACAAAAGTAGATTCTTTCTGTTCATGCCTCATAAGCCCTGTTGGTTCAACGTACTGGTGGCAAATTCAAAGCCCCCAAATTTCAGCTCTTGAGGTCCACAGATGGCTTACATGAATTTGCAGGACTGTCCTGCAGGACTTAAAATGGATGTCAGAGCCCCAGATTCTGGCTGAGAAATTAGGCAGAGGGGAAAAAAAAGCAATGATATTTAATATAGAGAGAGATATAAATATACATACGGATATTAATATGGGCTTGAATAGACACATACTTATTAATGCCTGTAAAATTCTACATACCTAGGTTTTGCCTATTTTCAAAGTTAACCTTCCCAGGCTAAGCAAGAGCTAGTCCACTGGCCACTTCCCAATGCCATAAGAAGAGTGGTTGCCTCTTGCAATCTAGACTTTCTGAACTGAGAAAAGCCTCTCAGTTTTCAGATAGGACAAGATTCTTCCTTGCTTAGTTTGGGTCCTGGGAAATTGACCCCAAGCCTAAGACTGTCCCTTGCTAACACCTGCTTCAGTTACAGGTGTAGTGGGAAATGTGAACACAAGGGGGCCTTTGCATGCTAGAGCTGCAGCTAGCCCTGTGCAGTCATTCAAGAAAATAGTGAAGCAGAAAATATGCCCATATGCTAGGTGGGAGGTGAGGTTTTGATGATATCCCAGCAAGAAATCAGGAATGCCTATATCTGATCCTGTCCAACTGGGTTGCAAGACTCTAGGGGATGTCATTTATATCCCTAGGAATTGTGCAATACAGTGGCCACAGGAGGGAGGAACAGAGGATAGGAAACACGGTTTCACTTTGTTAGTACCAGGGCTTAATTCCTAGTTCCCTGGTGTAGGGCTTTGGTAAAGCTGGTTATAGTTCAAAGCCTATGAAATTACCTTATCTCCTCTTAAACAAAAATTCACATCTAATTCCAGAGGGCCACACACAAGCAATGGGTAGGCTGAAAACATGTGCCATCAGAAGAGAGATGCAGGATGGCAGAACCTGACTCCATGGGGCCCACCCTGATTCCACATACTGCTGCTTGGAGGGTGGAAATAGACTAGACTTGCTAGTGCATATGTGGGACTTTTTAACACACAAAAGCCCCAACTGCTAATAAGTGTGGCCCAATCCATTTTCTGAAATCTGTAAATCAGAACAGCCACTCCTCTGACCCAGGACAAGTGAGAATGGACAGATGGACAGATGTTCTGCTCACCCTACTGTTGTTCAATCAGGATGCTGTTCATCAGTCGAACCCCAACTGGTCACACTTACTGAACATCTATAATCGTCCTTGTCTTTATGCAGGGAGGTAAAGGGGATGGTAAAAGAAAAACATGGTTGCTAGCCTCAAGAAGATGAGAATTTATCAAATTAGGGAGTGTGTGGGACATTCTGCTGCCCCACCCAGATCCACTCTCCGCCCTGCTCTGCCCTGCTCTGTGCCTGAAAAGCTGCCCTGTATGGACCACACCAGTTTTCTCCCTTATTCTCTGGCCTAGGTCCATGCGGAGACTGGAAGAAGGGAGGAGAGTGAGATCAGAGTATTTATTCCCCCAGCCCCCTCCCTGCAGCAGCACTGGGGGCCGATGAAACAGCAGGTCCCATCTCTGAGTTCTGGACCTTGCCACATCCTCCCACCCCCAGCCCCTTTCAACCTAGGGCTGGTAATAAACTCTGTTACTCATCTCAGGGGACTGCATTCTCCCTCCACCCTGCTATCATCTTTGTATATGGTCCCTTGATTAAACTCTCCTCAGACTGCCCAATTTGAGTGTGTCATTTCCTGCTGGGACCCTAAGTGACATGAGGAGACAATATATGGCACAGGAAAACAAGTTGGCAACAAAAGAAAAAATATGGAAACTGTCAAGTAAGTGTTCAGGGAAGCCCTCCTGAAAGAGGAGAGGTGAGGATGGGTCCTAAGGACAGGAAACGACACCTCTGAGGAAAGCTGTAGGAAGGGGTTATACAAAGGTAGAGTTGAAAATGAACAGAGGATGTTCAGGGAATAGAGACTAACAGTCGATGTGGAGGGGAGAAATCAGCAGGTGAAGAAGCAAGGGCACTTTGATGCCTGAATTAAGAACGTGCCAAGGGTTTGGATGTACCCTATTGGCAATGGGAAGTAACACTGCTATAGATACAAACCAGGGCGGGGTGGGGGTGGGGGGTTGCTTGGTTCATAATGATTCCTACAGTGGCCATCACCACGCTCCTCTTGACTTGTTTGATCCAAGAGTGATAGATCCTAGCCTGACCTAAGCTAAGCCAACTGGAATTTGAAAACTCAAATGAAGACACATAGAGATGGATGGGTGGCATTGATCGATCCTGTGGCTGTGGCCTAGACAGGGGCTCCATGACCTCCTCCTGAGGTCCTTCTCACTTTCTGTGCGCTGTCCAAACCACGTGCAGTCATTCTTGGCTGAAGTTGGGGTCGTTTATAAATCAAGATAAACTGATGTGGAAATGAGTGCTAGAAAGCAGGCTGCAGGCATCAGACTTCCAGGGAAATGAGACTCACATCCATATCCCAGAATGGGAAAATACCAGCCCATGGGATAGAGCAATCAAACAATTAGTCAGGCTATCACGCTGCACTATGTGCCCACTGAGGACAGAGCCTGGCCAGGGGTGAGGGCAGGTGGCAGGAAGGTGCTGCCACCTAAAAGGATGAGGGATGCCAGAACCAGAGGGTAGGATGGCTGCTTCCAAAGGCACTGAGCAGCTTAAAGCAAGGGAAAAAAAAACAAACACTCAAATACTGAAGCTTTCATCTTCAAGTTAGAGTGAAACAGAGGCTTTCTGTGACCAAGTCGGGAGGGAAAAAAAAACAACTCTTATTACTTGAAGTTGCCAGCTTACAACTGTTGGAAACCAATTCAGAGCCCGAATTGGCAAGTGTCTTAATTATAATATGAGTTGAATTCACACATTTGCCAAAAAGCATGTATGAATGTTAAGGCATTAATTGAGACAGACCAAGAACCAGTGGGAATGGGACTATCTGGATGGACGCAGAGAACCTGGGAAACCCTGATCCTCATTGCTCTCTGGCACACTCTCATCTATACCTTTCTTTCCGAAGGAAACCATTTTTCCTTAGTATGACAAAGTTAACAGTTCACCCCATGTCCCACTCTTCAAGGCTGCTCACCTAATAAACAGGATTCAAATTCAACATGACCCAGAAGATAAAATGCAGAATCAGAGAAGGGAAGAAAATTCCATAAGGAATTACAGAAATTGTTCAATACATATTATCAAAAATCTGAGTTTGGATTTTGAGAGTGCTTAATAAAAGTGAGAAGTGAATTTTGGACTCGGCTGAATTTACTGATATGTGCACTCATTAGAAATACTGAACTCGATGGCTAAAGTTCTATGAGTTTGCGACTGGGTGAATACAGACTTAGACCAAATGCTTGTCCATGCTAGGCAAGTGTGAAGGGCCAGGGATCCTCTGGAATAACCTAGAGGAAGACTGAACATTATACTACCTCTATCACGTGGGTTCTGACTAGTCTACTTCACCTCACTCTCTTCCTCTCTAGAGCAGAGAAGACGCTTCTCTCTTTTGTCTTGAAGACAAGATTGGAGAGGGAGGGTCATCTGGAATGGTGGTAGGAGGGGCTATGCTGAAATACAATCCTTGACCTCAATGAGTAGGGAGTATATTAAGTGTGGACGTTTTACCCGCCAGAAACAACACGGGTGTGGCCATTATGGAAGCCAACAGGAAAAGGACGGTGATCTGGGCCCAAGGAGTGATCTGACATCCAGAAAACTCTGTGTTCATTCATCATGGGGATCCCAGGCATTAAATCATGTGTTACTTAAGAAAATTTCAAGTATGGCAAAAATCAGACCTGTCCTGATTGCTCTGGTAGAGATGCGGCCGCTGTCCAAATTCTCAGAAGTGAGTCATTTCACAAAACCAGGGCCTCTTGAATGAAAAGGAAAACACACATCTTTGAGGAAGAGCTTTAAAATATTGCCAGTCATGAAAACCTTTGCCCTTGCCTTTCTCAAGTGGACCCACAGCCAATTTTTCTGGAATAACAGGCACTGGGAAAAGAAATACACTTTTTAGTGGATGCCAGTTGTAAATTACAGTAATTCCAAAAGACCCAAGGAATCACTGAAGTCAGCCTCAGAGTAGGTGCTCATGAGAGTCAGGTGATAGAGTTTTGATGTGATTTTGTATCACTGCGGACTGGATAGAGCCCTGAACCTACCTTGCGATGTTTTCACCAGACCTCAAGTGCAGTGCAGGAAGAAATACACTCAGCGAAGGGTGGGATTCCCACACTGGCTTTCAGAGAGTACAGAAAGGTTACTATGAGAGGATGGTCCAAGTGGAAGCCATTACAGGCATCCTGTCCTCCCAATCAAGACCAGAACACTACCCTATGAGGAAAAGAGCAGAAATCAGCGTCTCATCACAGATAAGAAAGGTGCAGACATATCAATTCCTATGATAGTACCTGCTTATAATTCTCCAGCTGGCCGACATAAAAAACCAGTGGGTCTTAGAGAAGAACAGTGGAATATTACAACTAAATCAGATAGTGCCTTTAACTGTATGTGTTCTTTTAAGTTTGGTTCTGTTGCTGAAGCGAATCGTTATAGTCCTGGTAATTAGCATGTAGATATTCATCTAGAATAGGGGCTGTCAAATATTTCTGAAGGACAAGTTGCTGCATTGTGTTGGTTATCTATGGCTGCATAACAAATTACCCCAAAACACAGGGGCTTAAAACAACAGCACTCATTTATTATTTCAGGGTCAGGAATTTGGACACGGCACAATGGGAACAGCTTGGATCCGCTCCATGATGTCTGGGTCCTCAGTCAGAAGACTCAAAGGCTGCAGCTGGAACCACCTGAAGGCTCACTCACTCGTAGGTCTGGCAGCTGATGGCGGCCTCCACTGGCTTAGGGTCTAACTGGAGCTGCTGGCCAGAACACCCACATGTGCTCTCTCCATGTGACTTGGGTTTCCTCACAACATGGTGACTAGATTCCAATGGCAAACATCCCAGGAGAGAGTGAGCCAGGCAGAAGCTGTCCCCTCTTTCTAAACTGGCCTCATGAGTCACAAGGCATCACTTCCAGCCCACATTCTAGGGGAGGATGATTAGCCTTGAAGGGAAGTATGCTAAAGAATGTGTACATATGTTTTCAAATTGCCACATATACCTTTATTCCACCAATAAAGGAATATCAATAACTGAGGGGTCTTTTGGATGGTGGAGCAGCATATACCATATTTGTGTGTTCTGCTCTACCTAATTACTGGGTTACCCCTAAAACTTCCATTTTTGGGGTCCAGAGCAAGAGAAAGTTCTAAAGATAACCAGGGGTGTAAGTCTAGTGGCTTTGTCACCACTGTGACAACCCATCAGGTGAAATGCTGTGGGCAGTGTACAGAGCATATCAGGATACTGTGTGGAGCCTGCAGCCAGCCTTGAATGAACATGGCAGCAGCTCCTAGGAGAGTGGTGTAAGGCCATGTCCCCAACTGCAAGAAAGAACTCCTGGACTGCTACTGGACTCCAGGGGAGACTAAGAGTTTTTGACTACAGGACACCAGGTTGCCATGACACTCAAGTTGTTTATTTTGAACTGCCATCTGACCCACTTAGCAACAAAGCAGGGAGACCTATAAACACTGCCTCGTATAGTGGAAGTGATGTATACAGGATCTAATCCAAGCAGGCGCTGAAGGAAATGTGGGCAGGTTGCTCACACCCATAGCATCCCTAACCCCAACAACCTGCCACCACCGTCCCTCAATCTGGACCTGTGACCTCACACAGGGTGTCCCCTCTGACTGGCTGACTTAGGATGGAAACTCTTATTCCTGGGCCATCTATTCCTGGCCCAGGAAGAGACGGCCCTGCACTTTGCTTGAATGAGCATGAAGTAAACTGCGTCAGTCACAGGCCCTCTTGGGGTAGCCCTAAAGGACAGTAAAGGAGAACACGCCTCCCAGGTGGTAGAATTCGATGAGTTTATGATATCACCCACTTTGCCTGGAAGGAGAGATTATCTAGGGTCAGAATCTACACCTATTCCTAGACAGTAGCTTACGATCTGGCCAAATGTTGAAAAAGGAAGGAATAAGATTTAAAAATTCTGGTCAAGAAAGTATGCAGGACCATGTCAATTGATGTCTTGGAATGAGCTCCAAACCTAAAAATATTCATATCTCATGTAAACGCTCAACAAAAGGCTCTCATAGTGGAAGCGGCTCTGATAATATGGTGTGCTGGTTGCCCTCCCTACAGCAGCCAGATGATTTACCACGGGCTCAGGAACAAAG
Source organism: Stenella coeruleoalba (assembly GCF_951394435.1). Taxonomy (NCBI): domain Eukaryota; kingdom Metazoa; phylum Chordata; class Mammalia; order Artiodactyla; family Delphinidae; genus Stenella; species Stenella coeruleoalba. The sequence continues at coordinate 63,919,545 of NC_137156.1, forward strand.
TAAACAATGGTACAAGGAAGGAGACAAAGCACAGACTTAAAAGCGCGGACTTCTACTGGTTGAGGCTATCTTGGTTTCTACCTTGGCTGTATGCCAATTTTCCTTCAGGAAAAATCAACCAATTTGATTGACTGATAAAACTACAATATGGCAGCCTGCTCAGAGCAGACCAGCCAGCTTCCAGATGCATCGAGGAGGGAGATGGGATTTGCCCTCAGTGGACTAAATATTCTATAATTGAACTGCTTCCCTTACTCGTTGTGCCTCTGCTAACTCCATCTATCCCCACACCTTCTGAAGGCCTTATACATCATCACAGTATCCTAACCGCAGGCAAGGAGTTTATTTCGCAGCTTAAGGTGGAGGGTTTAGGCTGATGCCCGATGTGGCATCTTGGCCTTGGTTCTGGTATGAACCCACATTCATTTAGAATCAATTGGACCTGTAGAATGGTGGGAAGGCCTACTGGAGAATTTGCTAAGAACAATGAGAAGCAAGCCAGTTGAGCCCTTCAGAACTTTAGCCATTTTTGAGACTCAGGGGTACCAAGTACTGTGGAAGCTGGGATTGAATCTCAAGGCTGAAAACAGGGCAGTTAGTTAAAAGTCTGCAAAAGGAGTAGTCAGATGCCCCACATCCTTCTCCACCCTGCCAGGCCAGGTGACTATCTTACCCATCCCCATAGGAGACACTCGTGTATCTCCAAGAGTAAATAAACCCAAGGTTCTCCGCATTCAGAGGCACACAGTAGAGGGCAGGGGTGAGTGCTGGACTCAAACCAAAGGGATTTAGCACACTGGCTTGTGCCAAATATTGAGACTGCTAGCCCCACTTCAAAAATACCACTCAAAAACTCTGCAACCAGCCAGCGGAGGAGATAAGATTCTTCTTTGCAGAAACAAATGACCCCAGAGAAAGATACCTACAGGTTCTGCAGTTCAGGGGTCCCCCAACACAGGGAACAGCTCACTAAACACCTGTGACAAGCCACCAGCGGACAAGTCCTGCCCACTCAGGGCTTTCTGCCAGCTTTGGTATCTCACTCTTAAATATAAATGGAATGCCAAAGACTGCCAGACTCTGAGGACAACTGCCTACATGGAAGACAGCATCTGGAATGAACATCTAGGAGAAAAGGAACTCAAGAGGCAAGAGAAAAAACAAAGGGGCATGAAAAAAACAAAAAAAACCCCACCAAACATGTAATCAATTCTCAGAGAGATAAAGAAAAGTATGGCTCCCGGAAGAAAGCAGAAATATAATTTTAAAGAAAAGTTAACAGAGGGTTTGAAAGATAAAGGTGAACAGAAAAACTAATAGGTAATACACCATAATACAACTTTTATTATTTTCCCAGGAGCTGGTCTAAGAGTTTTATATATATTAACTCATTTAATCCTCATAACAATCCTCTTATGTAGAAATCCCCTCCATAACACATCCTTATGAACTTTCATAACTGCAGGGATAAATAAGTATATTGAGAGCTTTCAAGGAGAAAAAAATGGGCAACAGAAAGGAACAGAAATGGTCCAAACATCGACACAACACTGACTGATAAAAGACAGTGGGGCAGGGCTTCCCTGGTGGCGCAGTGGTTGTGAGTCCGCCTGCCGATGCAGGGGACACGGGTTCGTGCCCCGGTCCGGGAGGATCCCACATGCCGCGGAGCAGCTGGGCCCGTGAGCCATGGCCGCTGAGCCTGCGCGTCCGGAGCCTGTGCTCCGCAGCGGGAGAGGCCACAACAGTGAGAGGCCCGCATACCGCCAAAAAAAAAAAAAAAAAAAAAAAAAAAGACAGTGGGGCAGCAGCTGCACGGTTTTGAGAAAACACTACATTCAACCTGGAAATCTATACAGAACCAGAGTTTTGATCAAGTATGAAGGTATAATACGGGTACTTCTAGGCATGAGAGGACTTTAAACTTTTCCTCCAATTTACCCTTTTTCTCAGGAAGAGACAAGAGATATGCTTCAGTAAAATGAGGGGTTAGCAAGAAAGAGGGGGTCCCAGGATCCTTAAAACAGGGTTTAATACCGGTGAGCAGCAAAGGGAACTCCAGGACCCCCAGAGACAGTCCAGATTAGTCTCGAGGACGAAACATAGAACGTGCGGGTTTTGAACATTCTGAAAAATTATCGTTGGGCAATAACTGACAGATCAAACTGGAGCATTTTGGGAAATTGGTGATAGGTGTAAAAACAACTAAGTAGATGGAGGGTGTGGGGACCCAATAAACTGCAGGAACACAACACACTGGCTTCACAGTGAATACTATTTATCATGGCATGAACACTAATTAGTGATTTAACCAGAAAACAGAAAATAACCAGACTGAGATGTAGAGAGGGGAAGAAGTGTGAGTGAGTTAGTCCTCACCTACAACAACAGGAAATCAATAATAATGCCTAAAACTGGTACACCATGAGGAAGCAACATAAGCATATTACTTAACAACATGTAGGTAAGCAGCAAGAGAAATGGCCAGTAGAAATCAAAGTGGTTGCCTGGGAAGAGTGGGCAGAGATGGGGAGAGGTGGAGCAGCAGATGCTATTTCTAATTTCTTTCTTTTCCTGTCCTCTGTAGGCCAGGATCTGATTTTCTTAACTATGCACTCTTATAACCTTCATAAAAACAAATGTAAAATTTTTGATGTTATTATATGAGAAAGTAAGTGCAAATAGAAAATAAGAATAGGAGAGTAAGATTAAGCCATACACAGAATCCCTTACTGCCTATAAGTAAGGCTCTGACAACTGCAAGAGTTGAGCTCAAACCTGACCATGCCCTCACTTCTTAGTAACCCAAACGAAGAACAAAACACTGTCCAGAACGGTAACTAAAACATAATTAGATTATCAGAACAATATTAAATTAGAGGCTAATCAACTACGCATTTTTGGTAAATGCTGAATGGTACAACATTGGCTAAAATACCTGGCCACAGCTAAGTCCAAAACCGATGGTCACTATCATAGAAAAAAATTGCTGGGATTTACATAAATCTGATATCTTATTTTAAAATTTAATTATAATTGCAGTTGTATTAGTAAAGGTGAGTGCTCTCATTTTTAAAGATTGACATCATGGTGCAGAGATAGACACTTTTCTGCACTGTCAGCATTCAGCAGCTCCAGTGGTCACCGTGCGGCACATGTAAGATCCTACATAGTTATGGCTTCCAGCCAAGGCTGGTGGAGGAGCAAGGTCTTGTGCTCACTGTACCAGTGTGGGGAAGTGCTCACGGTGATGTTGTCACAGACTCACTAAGCTTTCCTTTCCTTAGCGCTCATGGTAATCGACTAAGGTGACAGTCTCCTCTTCAACTCTTGGAATTAAAGATATCATCACTGATTGATAATGCAATTTCACTATTAGTGCACTGCTTGAAGAGGATGCCTCTGAAGAGCGTTCTTAAAAGCTGACTATTTGCATGGACATAAACACACTAACAAACGTAAGGTAGATAGCTAGTGGGAAGCAGCTGCATGGCACAGGGATATCGGCTCGGTGCTTTGTGACCGCCTGGAGGGGTGGGATAGGGAGGGTGGGAGGGAGGGAGACGCAAGAGGGAAGAGATATGGGAGCATATGTATATGTATAACTGATTCATTTTGTTATAAAGCAGAAACTAACACACCATTGTAAAGCAATTATACCCCAATAAAGATGTTAAAAAAAAAAAAGCTGACTATTTGGACACCTCTTAGGAGCCACTTCCAATCCTCTCAGCCTTTTCTGCTGGGGCGCCTGTCAGCCTCTCACAGGTGCAGCCTGATGGCACCTGGTCTGGGCTCGGACCATGCCTCTCACCACCTACCCCAGGACTCCTCCACTGACACTCAGCACCATGCATGTGCAAGCTGGGAGTGCAGGCGACTTGATGTCCAGGGGGGCAGAGCCTTGACCAATGGAAGATAGGCGCTGATGGGGAAATGTGTCTGCCTCCACCCCCAGACAGACAATCCTGAGAAGCATCTCCAAGCTTCCAGCACGCATGGTAGTGGTGTCACAATGCATCCTTGTACTGGCCCTTACTCTTTCCCTGCTTTACTACCCCATCCTTCACCTCCGCTGCCTGAGATCACATACGCTGATGAAGCTGTGGCACATAAACCTTGATCTTGATCTTGAGCTCTGCCTTCTGGGAAACCCAAGTGAAGACAAGGGATTACGATTATCGCCTTCACTTTCAGTTTAAATTTCCAATATTTTCCCATGCTTGTTCCATATAAGCACTTGAGAAAGGGTTGTTCTTAAGCCTTGAATCTAATAATGTGCCATAAGCAATCCGATTGGCATTAAATATTTTAAAAAACTGTCTCAGATTCCACCTGCACCTCAGCTCTCATCACAGGCACACCTCTGGAGTGGAAGGATAGCAGGATCTTCACAGCAGTATTGGGCCAGAAATACTTGTGCTTTCAAGATGACTTCTTCAGCGGGTTCCAGTAAATGTTATTTTTCCACAAGCAACTAATGGTTGTTACCAAGTTTTACTGTGCCAGCACTGTTACTTGTGAAGTGCATTAGTCCACTTTCTTTTGGTCAAGCAGCCTTTCTAACACATCAAGGATGCTATGCCATTTGAGCATTTTGGAGAAATGTGTATCAAAGCAGTTTTACTATCTCGTGTATGCCATATAGTTTACCTTTGGCTAAACACTGAATACTACTAGTGGCCGTCTACCTTTTTGCTTATGACCAGCAATTCTGCTACATTATGCAGTGTCATAGGTACTTTCTGAAAACACAACTGAAAGGTGTGAACAAAACACCACATGTTTGTGATCTCTAAACACTCATAGTCTCACCATGTGTTTTCCATTACCAATGACAATTACAGAACATTTTGCATTGCTGATTTTCCATTCAATACGTGTTTTTTCTTTCCTTCAGATTCACTAAGTTGTTATCCGTATGAGACTTAGAAATTTCTTGACAAGCAAATAAAGTAGAACATAATAGAATTCCGTCTGATTTCATGGTGCTCTCAAACTTAAAAAAAAAAAAGCTATCTGGTTGTCTCTGCATGCCCAAATACCAGGTGCATCGTACACAAAATTTAGGATTGTCAGTAATCCATGTTTTCTAGAAGGATATTTGCATCTAGAATTCACAGCCTGGACATTTCTCAAAATTCTTCAACTTCTGAAAATGGTTGGGAACCTCTAGCAATCTTTTTGACAAGGTTTTTGTTTAAATTTTAGCCTCTGCTTTCAATTGTCTTTTGAAAACAAAGATTGTGCCTTTGTAAAACAATCTTGTGAAGTAGATTGTTTCAAAGTTTGATTAATAAAATAGAATGTTTCCCTTTCCCCTCAACACTTTCTTTTTTAAAAATACCTCATATTCTTTTTTATGTCTGGATCAAAGAAAATTTATCATGGATATTTTCATACATTCTTCTGAAGTTCTTTTAGGAAATTTTTAAGGTGAAAATCTTCACATTTTGCTTTTAATTCATCTTCACAGGATGAGAAGAATTCTCAAATAGAAAACCTTATGGAGGGGCTTCCCTGGTGGTGCAGTGGTTGGGAGTCCGCCTGCCGATGCAGGGGACACAGGTTCGTGCCCCGGTCCGGGAAGATCCCACATGCTGTGGGGAGGCTGGGTCCGTGAGCCATGGCCGCTGAGCCTGCGCATCCGGAGCCTGTGCTCCGCGATGGGAGAGGCAACAGCAGTGAGAGGCCCGCGTAGCACAGAAAAAAAAAAAAAGAAAAGAAAAGAAAACCTTATGGAGGGGCTTCCCTGGTGGCACAGTGGTTAAGAATCCGCCTGCCAAAGCAGGGGACACAGGTTCGACCCCTGGTCCGGGAAGATCCCACATGCCGCGGAGCAACTAAGCCCGTGCACCACAACTACTGAGCTTGTGCTCTAGAGCCCATGAGCCACAACTACCAAGCCCGCATGCCACAACTACTGAAGCCCACGCGCCTAGATCCCATGCTCCGCAACAAGAGAAGCCACCGCAATGAGAAGCCCGCGCACCACAAGGAAGAGTAGCCCCCGCTCGCCGCAACTGGAGGAAGCCCGCGTGCAGCAATGAAGACCCATGCAGCCAAAAATAAAATAAACAAAATAAATAAATTAACTAAAAACAAACACACAAAAACCTTATGGAAAGATTCTTGGCTAAAATTGAATTAACTAAACTAAGAATCAATTACAGCTCTTAAAGCTTATTTTGTTTAATTTTATGAATAATTCTAGGAAGTCAACTACAAATATCAAAATTATATAACTGACTCTCCATAATCTCTATTCTTTTTTCTGTTCTACCTTTTAATGTTATTTATATGTTTATAAACGTTTCTCAGCCTAAAACTGACACAATGTACTTCCTAGTATCCAAATAAAACAAATTCTCCCTGATTTCTTGTTTTAACTCCAGTTTAATTTTTCTATTTATTTAACTATTTGAAACATCTTAATTTTTGTACATAAAATTGACAGCTTATTACCATCAGTTTTTGCAGCATCTTACTCTTGCAATATTCAATGTACATTTATATTTCAACCAGTTGACAGAATTTCAACATATAAAGCACATAAAGAGATTTTTCACTCTATGTTACTTCCAAATGCTTATGTATGTCTGGAACTGAATTCAATTATTTATAATAAACTTGTTCTTGTGTTTCATACATTTATATGATGGGGATCTGCACGATCACATGACCATTGATCATGCAAAAGTTCAGAAATCCCAAAACTAACATTGATGCAGGCAAATAGCTTTTTGCCCTTACAATGACTAAGGTCAAAGTTGAAGCCAAGGGGCTTCCCTGGTGGCGCAGTGGTTGAGAATCTGCCTGCCAATGCAGGGGACACGGGTTCGATCCCTGGTCTGGGAAGATCCCACACGCCGCGGAGCAACTAGGCCCGTGAGCCACAACTACTGAGCCTGTGCGTCTGGAGCTTGTGCTCCGCAACAAGAGAGGCTGCAACAGTGAGAGGCCCACGCACCGCGATGAAGAGTGGCCCCCGCTCACCGCAACTAGAGAAAGCCCATGCACAGAAACGAAGACCCAACACAGCCAAAAATAAATAAATAAATAAAATTAAAAAAAAATTGGATAAAAAAAAAAGCTGAAGCCAAAATTAGATTCTTTTAACCATATTTTTTACCTGCCTCATATTATCTCAACCACATTTTTGAATGGCATTGAATTCTTACATCAACTATATCCATACCGGGTACTGGTCCAGAATCTATGTTTTTGTCTCTTGTGACTCACAAGAAGTTAAAACAGAAAAAAAGAGAGCAACATCTGTGTGGTTATTTCCAGAACTATAGATATTTCAGGAAGTCTTATAAGAAGCCTAAAGATACACTGGTGTAATGCTTTTCTTTCTCTTACTGTGCCTGAAAAGTCAATAAATGCTTTTTAAATTATGTAAACTTTTAACTAAGTTACCAGCTGAGACAGCATCTTGAAGATTGTGATGATCTAGCCTCTAAACCAGAGGCAGGAACCACAAGGTGAAGATGGGTGGGGAGACGCAGGAGGCTGTGACACATCTCATGTTTTTACCTAATGATCCACTCACAAATGTTTCCTGTCCTCACACCGTTAAGCTCCACTGATCTCAAGGTTTTAGCGCCCAAGTGACCCAAAAAAGTTCTTAAGGAAACTGAGAATGCCACCTGACCCCACTGTCATTTCCTTACACAATTAGAGAAATGGTGAACAAAAGAAAGAATTTTTTAAAAAATACATACAAATATATATATTCTGGAAGAGTATATATCACATATGAAACGTAGGGGAATGTTTTATGCATCACCTTATACTGTTATACCCAAAAGTAGGAATTAACAGAAACTACCCCAGTCCTATACAGACAGATCTGTGGATATCTCAAGGGACTGAGGAATGACAGACTGGGCCACCTCAAAGGACTCCATCCATGCAGGTGGTGGCCACAGGAAAGGGAACCTGAAATAGTAGTGGAGGACGGGGGTCTTAAAAACCAGCTGCAAAAATATGTATTGTCTCTGCCTGTAGTTCTCGTCCCTCTTTACTTCTCCCAGTATTGTGTATGAGTTACATTGGTTATGGTTAAGTTTAACATTTGGTTCATAGGTTACAGATTATCAGTTGGGCTTAAGCGAAACCCCAATAGAAACTCACATCACTGGGAGAGCACAGGCTTGGATGACAGTGAACTCAAGTACTCATTTGTAGATGCAGCAGTTGTTGATCACTTTGGGCTCTTCTCCAAAACACACATTAACATACATAATTTTACATTTGTGGGATCATATTATACATGCACATCTGAGGGTATCTTTTTCTTTGTAGTACAGATTTTTGTTTCTCTCCTTTTTTTCCTAAGATGGTCTTTCCATCTCCACTCTTTCCTCTTCTGATATTCCCCAAGTCTCACAAATGACCCATGGTTTCTGTCCTAATGTACCATATCCATACACAGTTGTTTGGGTTTTTCTTTTTTTGCCATTGTTTACAATACACAGTACACTGTTCTTTGCATCTTACTTTTGAATCCCATAATACTTTGTGGAAATTCTTCCTAATCAGCCAGTTTGGCTCTAATTCCTTCTTTTTAATTGCATAATAATATTCTAGGGCACGGATAGGCCATAATTTATTGAACCTTTCTAGTATTCAGAATTAATGGCTTTTCAAAATTTTTCTTTTTTACTTACATATCCTTACATGCCAGTCACTGGTACTTTTATTTCTATGGCATTGGTTCCCAGGCATGGGATTGGTGGGGCACAAGATATGTGTTTTAAATTTGAAAGAACCTGGCAGATTATTTTATAAAACAATAACAGTAATTTACTTTTTCATAGACAGTATATGAAGAAACCTCTCACTCCTCCTTACTCTTCAACTCATTATACCAGGCACTTCCACTCTTCCTAATGTGTTCTGTATGGTGGACGTAAAGTGATTTTTCACTTTGAGTGTAATTTCTGTGTTTGTGCATATTTGTGTATTTTTCAGTCACTTGGATTTGCTCTTCTATGAGCTGCACATTCATTAGATAAGAGAGGAGACACACTCACAAAGACGGGAGGGATGAACAATTATAGATGAATTCTACATATAGCACTATGGCAACTCACTGGAAAACCTTGAAGAAATGGGAGGATGCCTAGAAAATTTTTATGTATCAAAATTCACCCAAAAAGAAGTAGAAAATACAAATGGGCTGATTAACGCAGAAAAATTAGAAAGGTAAATTAATATCTACTTTTTAAAAGATACCAGAACCGGATATTTTCATAGCTAAGTTCTACCTAAACTTTAAAGAAGAGATAATTTCTATGATATTTAAATTATTGTAGCTCATAGAAAACTATGGAAAAATTCCCATTTAATTTTGTGAAGTCAGTCTATTTTTAAAGATAGAGTGCAATTCTCACTTATAAATATATCAATCTCACTTATACATTTGTAAGTAAAAGTCAAAATATTGGGGAATAAAATCTAGCAGTACATCAAAAGAATAATAAACTGTGGTCAAGTGATGGTATCTAAACATGAAAAGATGGTCTGAATTAGGAAATCTATTCTCTTAATGCATTAGATTAACAAATGGCAAAAACCAAATGACTGCATTAATAGATACTGAAAAATTATTTGATAAAAGCTCAGCAATTGGACTTCCCTGGTGGTGTGGTGGTTAAGAATCCGCCTGCCAATGCCAGGGACACGGGTTCAATCCTTGGTCCAGGAAGATCCCACATGCCACAGAGCAACTAAGCCCATGTGCCACAAGTACTGAGCCTGCGCTCTACAGCCCATAAGCCACAACTACTGAGCCCATGTGCCACAACTACTAAAGCCCACGTGCCTAGGGCCCATGCTCTGCAACAAGAGAAGCCACCGCAATGAAGAGTAGCCCCTGCTCTCTGCAACTAGAGAAAGCCCGCGTGCAGCAGTGAAGACCCAACGCAGCCAAAAATAAATAAATAAATAATTTTTAAAAAAGATAAAAGCTCAGCAATTATCTCCAAAATGGGGGAAACTGTGATGAAATCTGTTACCAGAAATCCTCAAAAAAAAAATCACCCCAAATAGTGAAATATTAAAACTAAGCCAAGGGGGCTTCCCTGGTGGCGCAGTGGTTGAGAATCTGCCTGCCAATGCAGGGGACACGGGTTCGAGCCCTGGTCTGGGAAGATCCCACATGCCGCGGAGCAACTGGGCCCGTAAGCCACAATTACCGAGCCTGCGCATCTGGAGCCTGTGCTCCACAACAAGAAAGGCCGCGATAGTGAGAGGCCTGCGCACCGCGATGAAGAGTGGCCCCCGCTTGCCACAACTAGACAAAGCCCTCGCACAGAAACGAGGACCAAACACAGCCATAAATAAATAAATTAATAAAAAAATTAAAAAAAAAAAAAAAAACTAAGCCAAGGGCTTCCCTGGTGGCGCAGTGGTTGAGAGTCTGCCTGCCGATGCAGGGGACACAGGTTCGTGCCCCGGTCTGGGAGGATCCCACATGCCGGGGAGTGGCTGGGCCCGTGAGCCATGGCCGCTGAGCCTGCACGTCCGGAGCCTGTGCTCCGCAATGGGAGAGGCCACAGCAGTGAGAGGCCCGTGTAACGCAAAAACAAACAAACAAACAAACAAAAAACCTAAGCCAAATAAGTCAGGCATCATGTATCAATGCCTGCCACCACCATTATAATTTAATATTTTTTAGAGGGTCTAAAAAAACACGAAGAAAAAAGTTGATAAAACTTTGCATGTTCATATACCTAGAAAATCAAAGAGAAAGAAACTTCTGGAACACACAAAAATCAATAGCTTTTCCTTATATTAGTGATATGGCACAAGAATCCAGAAGCTATAAAAGAACAGGTAAACAGGGCTTCCCTGGTGGCGCAGTGGTTGAGAGTCCACCTGCCGATGCAGGGGACACGGGTTTGTGCCCCGGTCCGGGAAGATCCCACATGCCGCGGAGCGGCTGGGCCCGCGAGCCATGGCCGCTGAGCCTGCGTGTCCGGAGCCTGTGCCCCGCAGCGGGAGAGGCCACAACAGTGAGAGGCCCGCATACCGCAAAAAAAAAAAAATTGTTTGGAGAAAATACGTTTGCAACAAAGATGATCAATAAAGTATTGATATCTGTAATACATAGAGTTCTTACACATTTGCAAGAAAAAGACAAACAACCCACTAGAAACAAGTGTTGAAAGTCACACCTTGATGAGATAAGGAAGTAGACATTATACCACAGAGAGCAGGTTTCCCCTCAAAACTGTTGCTTCTAGCAAAGCAAAGCGTGCCAGGTTAACAATCAGATTGCAACTCTGCTTTCAGCACACTTTAAAAAATAATAATATAAAGGAGAAAGCATATGTACCACCTTTCAAATCCCCTCGCACCACCACCACCTAAAATCGTATGCCCTCAAAATCTAGTCTTATACTTCCTACCAGTCTATCTTGGTTATGGAGGAAATAGAAACACAGGCACCCTTTAAGTCTCTGGAGGTGATTTCTGACTCTGGCTTGATAGTACCCCTGTGAATTCCAGTTCACATATGTGGGGACCTGAAATCCTGCTGAGCTGCAGAAGAGGTTCCCCCTGGCCCTGGATGTCCTCAGCACTCTTTATACTCCCGATCTGTAGTGTAGCCCTGAAGGACAGATCACCTACGTTTTGGATGCAGATTTAGGTGGTGTCTGTAGTTTTACCACCAGGCCCCACCCACTAGACTGGGCTGTTTGGATGGAATCAGGACCCTGGGTCAGGACACCCCATTATACCCTGTGTAGAATGCACCACAGGACACTTCTTCAGGTGCAAAACAGCAGCCCAGCCACTCCCCTGTCCAGGCCACTCGCCACTCCCTCCTGTTATGAGTTGATCCACACGTGTTATGACAACTTGGACATTGCCCAGTGACCTGGGCTGAGGTGAACAGCACTGAGTGGAATGTTCAGAGCCCACCAGTTTCTGAGCTGCCTCTTGGTCCCAGCCCATGTATACAGCCTCCATGACCTGTGACTCATACCCTTTCTCCCGGAGGTTGTGTGTGTCTTCTACAGAAAGCACAGCAATCCAAGAGCGACAGTGGAAGGAATGTGTGGAAACAACCAAGAAGGGTTGGTGTGGATGGCTGAGGCATCAACAGTGTCTCTGCCCCAGAGAGAAGGTGGATGTGACAAAAGCAAGGTGGGGAGTCTCTCAGGGAAACTGACAAAGCAACTGTGACACATCCCAGGAGTGAGTGGGCTTGGAGGTTAGCAGGGGACAGGGAGATGCAGACTTTCAAAAAGCATGGGGAGAGATGAGCCATGCAGATAATTCAAAACCTGCAAGAAGGAAACTACACTAAACACTTAAAATCAAAGGTTGTTAGTTTCAATCCTTCTATACAAGTTAAGACAAAAAGGCAAAAAAAAAAAAAAAAAGGAACAGGTAAGGAGAGGGGATTTCAACACAGGAATCAAAACTGAGGCAGCCGGGGGCTGAGAGAAGGGCAAAGATGTTTTTTGCTAATGGTGCATGATCCTAGCTCCAATCCATGAAGAATCAGGTGCGTTTTTGCGATTTGCTCATAGCTCTCATGGTGCCCACACCAAACATTTAGGAAGCAGTGCTCATGGATGGAGTGCTGAGCTAAGCATCATGGTAGGTACAGGGGAAATGTAAGACCTACTCTGCATGAACTACTGGAAGGCACTAAACAGCAGTGCTGACTGGTTTTATGTAGGACCTTTGCTCTTCAGCATGGTGGTCCAGCAACATCCACATCACCTAGGAGTTTATCAGAAAGGCCCAATCTCAAGTCCCACTCCATTCCTTACTGACTCAGAATTTGCATTTTTAGCAAGATTGAGTATGGATGCCCAGTGGACTGAGAAGTGCTGGGGTGGAAGAACTGAAGGTATCCTCAGGGCCCATTTCAAATGCTTCACACATATGAACTCAGGAGGATACATCCACCCTGCCTGTCCTCTCCCCAGCAAACTTCCCTGGGATGTTTTAACTCAGGAAATGGCCCTGGTTATCAGGTGTGAACTGACCCAGTCAAAGAAACTGGCCTGGGCTACCAAGGCCATTCTGCCATTCAGCTTTTTGGCTGCACTCCAGAAGTGGGCCTGGGGTTTCTGCAAGGGGCCCCAGAATGACCTCACCACACCAGGCCTTTCTTTCCCTTACTCACGTGACCTTCCTGTTGGGGTAAGTATGTGCTTAGGTACAAGTAACATACTTCCCATTAAAGTGCCTGGGACTGTTACTTTTGTCTGACTCACACAAACACCCCAGCTGCTTCATCCAGTTCTCTACTCTGCATCCCTGGAGTGACGTTTTCATCTCCCTGGTTGCCACATGGGCTCCAGATGGCTGGCCTACTGCCAGCCTCATATTTGCATTCTAAACAGGAAGAGAAAAGAAGAATAAATTAAGAGGAGGGGGAAGGGACAGCAAGAATATGAAGGAAGAACAATTTCCCAGGAATCCCTAGCAGATTTCCCCTTTAGTTTCATTGGCCAGGATGGTGCCACACGATCACCTCTAGCTAGAAGGGAGGCTGACCTGAATGTAATCACAGTTAGAAAGGAAGGAAGAGCATGAGGTTGGGGCAGTCAGCTGGTGTGATCTTCCACACCAGAGGCCCCCCCAAATGCTTGAGCTGAGTACAAGATACAGAAAGCAGGCAGCAGGGACTAGAAGGGGAACCCCAGGGCTGAGAGGGTGGGCAGAGTCATCTAGGGTGTGCATCCAGGGTCACTGTGCTGCACCCCAGGCTCCCCTTCAGATCTGAAGGGCTCATTCCCCCTGGTGCTGGGAGTGCTGCTAACACAGCCACAGCTGTCAGCCTCCTTTGGGCATCACCTCCGCTGAAAAGAGTCACATTCCCTTTCCAGGACAGCCTTCACCCATTGCCTCATCTCTTCATATCTATGAAGGGTCCTCCCAGCTCCAGAGCTCCTGGAGGACCCCAGAGCTCCTCAGCTCTGGGAGTCAGCTGAGGCCTTTGTTGAGATTGCCCTCTTCTCATCCTACTTCCTGCCCTTCCCTCCCACCTGAGTTATTCCTAGGCACTCCTAATAAACATGTGGCAGGCTAATTTCCCAGGGGCACATCCTGCACCAGGGAATAAGCCACTTCTTTCTTTTTCAAGTTCAACCTAACAGATGTGTCTAACAGGTGTGTCTGGTGAATGTGAGTATGGCTGAAGCCCTGAGCCAGGTGCTGGGAATACAGGGGGGCAGTGAATCCAAACAGGAAAAAGCATCAGTCCCCGCCTTTAAGGAGCTCACAGGCTTGTGCAATGGAGCTGGGAAAACAAGCAGCTAAGACACAGGACAAAACAGAGTAAGGCAAATATAAAGTACAATGGATGTTCAGAGGAGGAAGATGTTATCAACGGTCTGGACTGGAGTAGTAGGAGACTAGGAAATCTGTAGGAGCTTCACAGGAGAGGGAGCCTTTGAAATGACCTCTGAGGATGACAGGGCAGAGCCCATGGCAGAGAAGCACTCCAGGCAGGGCCAGCATAAGCAAATGTCCAGAGGGGAGTAACACATCCAGTTTGGCCAGAATGAGAAGTGAAATTGAGCACTAGTTCCGAGTCAGACAGCCGGGACTTGACTCCCAGGTCTGCCTTCTCTGAAAGAGGGGGATCAGGCATATTGCTTAACCTCTCACAACCACGACTTTCTCATCTGCACAATAGTAATTATACATCCCCTTTCCCCAAAGGGCTTTCATGGGGATTGAGTAGCTAAGACATGTAGACCACTACACAGACACCTGGAGAAGCCGGAGGCTCAACTGATACTCTAGTTGTTATCACACAAGCAGAGATATTGAGGAGGCTGTTGTTTAAGCCAGTGGTGCTCAAAGTTAGGTCCCCAGACCAGCAGCATCAGTAACGTATTGTTAGAAAAGCAGTCTTGGGCCCCACTCACCCCAGGACTACTGAGCCAGAAACTCTCTTGGTGGGCCTGTCAATCTGTGCTTCAGCAAGGACGAGTTGGAGAACCACTGTCAGGAAGGGCTTGGAAACAATGCAAAAAGCCCATTTGGTGAAGAGACGAATCATTTCCGTAACCTTGCCTTTCACTCCACTTCCTCAGATTCATAATGACACATGCAAAAGAGACACCAGAAGAAGAAACATCCAGGGCAGTGGCCCCCCTTTACTCTTCTTCCCTTAATGTGCAGTACAGAGCAAGAGACAACTTCCCAAATTCCACAGACCGTTAGATCTGGGATGGAGCCCGACATTCTTTTCTTTACTTTTGGAGAAACTGAGGTCCTGAGGGGTCACAAGCCATGGCCAGTGTCTCAGATTCATTGGCAGAGTCAGGACTGAAGCTCAGGCTTCCCAGCTTCAAACTATGATGGTGAAAAAATGGAACTGTTCTGGTCAAAGAGGAAAGTAAATGAGAAAGTAGATCAAAATGACGCCATAGGAGACCTGGGTGAATAATCAAGAGCAACTCAAAACCAGCTAGTGGAGTTAGGAAGCAAAAGGGTTGCATCTACAGTATCATTTTGCAGAATCCCCAACCAAAATTATCAACCCAACATCCACTGTTAAGCCCCATATTCCACCATTATAATTAAGAGCTTTTCATACACAACAAACCAGGCAAGCCAAACCCACTGCTACCTCAAAATAAGAATACATCCATAAGGCTTTAATTATAAAAGGAAGGAAGAGGAGGAGAGGGAAGAAAGAAGCAAGAGACATTTTACAGAGCTATTCAAAAGAAAACTACAGCTCCTAAGTTCTTATATTTAAATGGATCTGTGATGAGGGAAATAACTAAATTGCATAGAGTTGTAAAAACTATCTACTATAAGTTTGAACTTTGTGAAACTACAAAAAAGAAAGATATTCTTGGCAGTTAATGTGTCAGCCTTAATGAGAGGAAGTGGCGAGTCCAGCCTGAGTTAGGGTGGGTCAATGTGCCCTCACTATGTGGCATGCAGAAAGAAGTGAGCAGACAACAACAAAAAATTAAGAATTTAAAAAGAGGAGCCAGACTGAATCAAAGAGTTCTTTGGTTGCTCTTAGCTCTGGGTTTTACCAAGATGTGACTGGAGGAGGGGTGAGCAAGGACAGTTTTGTATCTTGTGCCCTAAACAAGCCTGCTGCTCCTACCCACGGGGCAGGCGACAACTGAAATCCACGTGGTGCTCTGCTCACCCAGCCATGATCAGACCAGCACAGGGTGGCACATGTTCTTAACCTCATAAGACCAAATGACAGAATCATGCTGCTGGGTTGCCTTTTAATATTTGTAATTAAGTCTGTTCAAAGTAACTGCTTGGCAACTCATACCTTTAAACAAATGATGGGTTATTTTCAGATAATTTCCTTATTTTCTTTGTAAAGTCCCAAACTCAGAGATCCAACCAACCATTCAGAGTCCCTATCTTGGCGTTGAGACAGAGCAAAGTGAGAATCTCCCCTCGGAGAACAACGTGAGCAGATCTACTTTCAGGAAGAGGCACCAACTACAGTGCAGTCCTTCATAACTCCCCTCATTATTTTTAAAATTTTTATCTTGTTTGTTTCTGCAGCGACTCTTCTCAAGATCTTAGTGATTTTGATGATATATTTGGGGATCTGCTTTCTTGCTTCATTCCATGACACCTCCATACTCTACATGACTAGAAACTGTCAGACCGATTCACTTATAGAAACCCTTCCCCAACACTCTTTAAAGGGTGAGCTCTTTAAAGGGTCAAAATTAAACAAGCAGGAATAGTAGTGGCCTCCTCACTTTCACAAGGAATGGGAAAGAAGTGCTGCTCTCTGGGGGAGGAACTGGATTCTAAGAAGTACTAACGAAAGGGAGCTGACTTGTTTGCTGCTGGAAGATTTGTAACCCACACAACTGGACAGTGTGTGGGGGTGAGGCCGGTGCTACATGTGTGCTCAGCATCAGTCACATGGCCCCGGGCTACTCAGGATCTGACCATTCATCTCCACCTCCACTGCTCCGGTCCTTAACAAGCCTCGTCATCGTGGGAACTTCGCCTAACTTGTTTCCCTGCCTGTGTCTGCCTTAACAAGCTGTGCTCAATGCAGCGCCAGAGTGATGTGATCCTGTTGAAACATCTGTCCCTCTGCTACCCAGGGCCCTCCAACAGCTCCCCAGCTGATGCCCACTAAAGGGCAAAGCCCCGCCCGCCAAGGTCTGCCAGCCCTACACAACATGGCTCCCAACTGTCTCTCTGCCATGGGTCCCTACACACTGCCCTCCCCCTCCCTCTGCTCCAGCTACTCTGGTCCCCTTGCTGTTCCTTTGTGCAAAAGTACTGAAATTTCTTCAGGTCGGACATATATCTAAAAATGGAACTGCTGAATCAGAGCATCTCTACATTTTCTAGATATTGCCAAATTGCTCTACAAATTGGTTTGCCAATTTACATTCCAACCCACATTATGGAAAAGGGCTGGTTTCTCCACATCCTCAGCAACATTGGCATTTTCATCTTTACTAATCAGATAGGTGGGAACGGTTAACTCAATACTGTTTCAGTTTGCATTTTCTTGATTAGGATGGAAATTTAGCATATTTTCCTGTTTACTGGCCATTTGTATTTCTTATTCTGAAAAGCTGATGGGGGAGAGAGGAGATTTTAATAACTCAATTTCTTAGAAAAGTTTATTCGGTTTTTCTATTTTTCATGAGTCAATTTCACCAATGTATAATTTCGAGGAAATTATGCATTTTGTCCAAATTTCCAAATGTATTGGCATTAAGTTGCTCCAGGAGTTCTCTTCTGACGGTTATTCTCTGTTCTACTTAGTTTAGTCTTTTGTTGCTGTTGTTGCTAATATTGCTTATTTGTGCCTCTTCTCGTTTTTTTTCCTTCATCCATTTTGCTGGAGGTGGGATCACTGAGACTGTGAATGGTCTCAGGTCAGGTTTTGCCACCGAATGAGTTATGAACAAAAGTTTTCAGTTTTCAGAATCTTTTGGATTTCAGACTTGTGGACTACAGATTATGGATTGATGCTTTCATTTTCATTCAGCTCTAATTACTTTGTAATCTTTGTTCTGCTTTCATAATTAACTCATAAGGCATTTAGAAAAGTTTTTTTGGTTTTCAAAAACATGTTTTTTTGTTTTTTATAATTTATGCAAAGACGGTTTTTAATTTAACAAATTGTGGTCAGAGAATGTGGTCTGTGTGATACCATTTCGTTCTTATTTGCTAATAACTCTATTATGAACTTGGATCTGGTCAGTGTTTATCAAAGTTCTCTATATAGTCTCAGTTCCAGAGCTTCTCTGCTGGTGACTCATGAATGGACTGTGGGTGTTGTAACATATTGATTTCTTCAGCCCTCAGGACAGTTGAGCAGGGCCTTCTCATAAGCAACCTTATCTGGGTTTCCTGGAGGGCAGCCCCTTGCCCAGGAAGCTCACGCAGTAGCCTCCACGGGTAGTAAACTCATGACCTCCTTCCAGCCCTTGTGCTCTATGGTAATGTGCTAAGAGCCCAGACAAGGTGACATTCACATCACCAGCCAGCTGCAGAGCTCATGGCTGCCCAGCAAGGACAAGGGGTCTGTGGAACTGATGTTCATATTCCAGGTGCCCAGGAGATGGAGCACAGCCAAGGCCTCTGGTAGAGACTGGGGCCCGGGGAGGCTCAGTGGGGCTCCCAGCTGACGTAGCTGCAGGCAGCAGCGTCAACTCTCTGCTTTACGTATTTCAGTCACTTCTGTCCATTTGTGCCTGATGTACCCTTTTAGTGGCATCCAAACCAGCTGCAGGGGTGACTGTTTTAACAACGTTATGTGTGCTTTGTAAAGTAGAGCTACATCATCTTTTAAACTCTTTACATAACACATTTGATTGCCTTTGATATTCATTTGTATTCCAACATTATAAGAAATTTCAAGATTAAATTTGTTAATGAAAGAGAACTATTAGATTCTTCACATATAATTAAAACTGTTGCAAAATTTTGTATGGTTGTAAATATTGTGTTTTAATTTTGATTAAAAATTATTTATGTGAATAAAGTTTCTCATTTATTGTGATTATCAAGAATTTGAAATTATTGTCATCAGAAATCTTGATCTGGAATGTGTCCAGCAGTTTCACACGTAAAATATGATAATGGCTTATGTTTGTGGGAGCAACTTTATTTCTTATTTAAAAAATGGGAAAATAGGGCTTCCCTGGTGGCGCAGTGGTTGAGAGTCCGCCTGCTGATGCAGGGGACACGGGTTCGTGCCCTGGTCCGGGAAGATCCCACATGCCGCGGAGCAGCTGGGCCCGTGAGCCACGGCCGCTGAGCCTGCACGTCCGGAGCCTGTGCTCCGCAACGGGAGAGGCCACAACAGTGAGAGGCCCGCGTACCGCAAAAAAAAAAAAGGGAAAATATTTTATTTGTAAAATTTATTTAAAAACCAATGTTAATATTTTATATTATGAATTTTACACCTTATTATAATTATAATACTAATAAAATGAAAGTTACTTTCTTAATAGATCATTCCTTTAATAGTATGTAGTCTTCTTCTTTCCCAAATTGAGGATTTTGCCTTAAATTCTATTTTGATATTATATCTCAGTGTTCTTTTGACTAATTGTTTTACAGAATAACTCTTTCCAACCCCTTTATTTTCAGTCTACATGGTGTTCTTATAGGAGTTCTTGTATAAGCAGTGAGTGATAATTAGCTTTCAACAAATGATCTTAATCCATTTACTTTTTACTTCTTTTGCGGCTATTGATATAATCTGACTTACTTTAGCCATTTTGCTTTATTTTCTCTTTACCAACTTTCTTCCTTTATTTCTTTCTTAAATCTCTTTCCCTGTCTTTAGTCCCCTGCTACTTTGGAGCCTATAGATTATAGTCAATTCTCTTCACAGTTACTCTTTATTTTTTTAAGCATCCATATTTAATTATAGATTTTTCTAACAGATTCTGAAGTTATTTAATATTTCTATTTTCCTCCTAAATACAACATGGAGTTTTGCTCACTTTACCCATTGAACATCACCTCCCTACTATCTAGTAATTACTGCCTGGAGGCTTGTTTTTGGTTTTTTCACATTTTTAAACAACAAAAACAAAAACTTTTCTTCCATCAGTCTTTAAATTTACCAATATATTTTTATCAGTTTCTATCTTACAGCAGTTTTTTTATATCCCATGGTTTCCTTCCAAGTTCACTTCTCTTCTTGTTAGAGCATATTTTGGGGAGATAGTTCTTTTATTGAGTGTCTATAGACAATGGAATTCCCTAATCCTTGTATGTCTTAAGATCTTTTTCATTTGTCTTCATTCTTGAATGACAAATTAGCAGGCTATAAAATCTCTAGGTTGACAGTCATTTTCCTTAAATACTTTGATGACAGTACTTTGTCATCTGGCATAAAAAGAGTCTTTTCTCTTTGACATCTTTGAAGTTTCTCTGTAACACTGATGTGCTGCAGTTTCACAATAATATATTTAAGCATATCTTAGCTCCATCTCCATTCAAGATATGCCTAGCCATATGACTGTGAACCACTTAATATATTTATTTTAAAGTACTTTTTCAATTAATTAATAATTAATTTCATCTGGAGTAAATTTGAATCAGTATGATTCAGGACACAACTAACAGAAAAGACAACCAAAAGAATGGCTTAAACAATTAGGAGAGTTATTATTTCACATAACAAGAGGTCGAGAGGTAAGATAATGTCATGACAATGATCAGTCATACACAATGTTTTAAGATAAAAAATCTACCTGCATCATTAGTTTATTTTACCTTATTCATTCTTATAGCTAATTAAGAAATCATACATGCCCTTTTCATTACAAGTATTTACACTTGCAGAAATCAGAAAAAAAAAAGGCTTATTATTACCAAGGGCAACAAATTATCAAGCAAGAGAACCAATTTCACAAACCAGACTTTGATACCTAAAGTTGCATTTCACAGCAGTTATAGTAACATCAAAAGTCCAAGTGTCTTGAAAATCTGTTACAAATGTACTGCAAGGATTATTTTGTATGATAAAAGAAAAAGGTGCTCACAGTTAACAAATTTTCTCACCCTGTTCCTTAACAGACAAAGGAGTAGGACCAATATTCTTAACATATTAAGTGAACGTTTTCAGCTTAATATGTTATTAGAACTGACTCTTGAATTGCCTTTATGGTTCAGAACTTCGTCTACCCTCTGCAGCTGCTGAGA
Source organism: Stenella coeruleoalba (assembly GCF_951394435.1). NCBI lineage: Eukaryota > Metazoa > Chordata > Mammalia > Artiodactyla > Delphinidae > Stenella > Stenella coeruleoalba. Next base: position 63,940,716 of record NC_137156.1, read on the forward strand.
GGTAGGGTTGTTGATAGAAAAAGAGAAAGGGAGAAAGACTCTCTTACTTTTGATCTTCCTTAGACAATTTTCAATAGCACTGAGAACTGAAAGGACTGAAAATCTCAAGGTTAAGGACAGGAATTTCATTACGTAAATTTCTGAGCAGGAAAATTTTATGTATATAAAACAGCATTTTACATTAAAAACCATTACATTTTTGGTCCATTATTCCAAGCTGTTACATTTTTGAATTCTGTACCTGTCTTTTAAATCATCTGCTGTCACTCCCAACTTTGTGTCAAATGCTATTCTAATAAAGCATGCTTCTTTACTTTCATATCCCCAATCACATACTGCAATTACCCATTTATTTGTGTGTGTGCTTTTAATTAAAGTTAACTGTAGATTCACATACTTTTAGTTATAAGAAATAATACAGAAAAATCTTATGTACCCCTTACCAGTTTCCTTCATGGGAACATCTTAGAAAGGTATAATACAACATCACAACCATGATATTGACATCAATACAGCTGAGATACAGAACAATTCCATCTCCAGAAGGAACCCTGGGTTGCTTTTTTTAGAGCCGTACCACTCCCCTCCCTAGCCCTCCTCATCCCTGGCAACTGCTAATCTAATATTCATTTCTAAAATTTTGTAATTTCAAGAATGTTATGTAAATTGAATCATACAGTATGTAACATTTTGAAATGGCTTCTTTCAGTATAATTTCCTTGAGATTCATCTATGTTGTGGTATCAATAATTTGTTCCTATTTATTACTGAGTAGTATTCTGTGGTGTGGATGTGCCTCAACTTGTTTTAACCAGTCAGCCACTGACAGCCATCTCAGTGGTTTCCAGTTTTTGACTATTATGAATAAAGCCACTATAAACATTCATGTACAGGTTTCTGTTATGAACCTAAGTTTTCATTTCTCTGGAAATCAATGCTTAGAAATTCAGTAGCTGTGTCATACGGTATTTGCATGTTTAATTTTAAGAGACTGCCAACTTATTTTCTGGGATGGCTGTCAAGTTTTACATTCTCACCAGCAATGCAATACGTAAGCACTCTTCTGCATTGTCACCAGCATTTGATTTTAGCCAACCTGATAGATATTTAGTGATAGCTTATCATGACTTAATTTGCATTTCCCTAGTGGAAAGTGATGTTGAACATTTTTTCATGTGCTTTTTGGCCATTTCCACTTTGGTAAAATGTCTGTTCATGTTTTTTTGTCCTTTTTAGGTGGGTTGTTTGTTGGATTTTTAACTGGTGAGTTGAGAGTTCTTTATACGTTCCCTTTGTTGGATATGTGGGTTGCAAATATTTTCTCCACTTAAGAAGGTTTTACCTTCTTAAGAGAATATTTTGCAAACTAAAAGCTTTTACCTTGAAGTGCAACTTATCAATTTTTTTCTTTTATGGATCATGTTTTTTGTGTCAAGTCTAAGATCTCTGCCTAATGCTAGATCCCTAAGTTTGTTGTTGTTGTTGTTTTTACAAAAGATGTAAAAAACATTTAAGTCCATGATCCACTTTGAGTTGATTTTTGTATTTTTTTTCTTTCCTAGGATGACTATTTGCTTGAGCACCATTTGTTGAAAAGTTTATTCTTCCTCCAATGAATTACTTTTGTCAACAGTTGGCCATATTTACGTGGGTCTATTTCTGGATTCTCTATTCTGTTGCATTTATCTATGTGAATATATCTCCACTAATTTCACATATTGATTACTGTAGCTATATAATGTCTTAAAATCTAGAATACTAATTCCTCTCCCTTTGTTCTTCATTTTCAAGATTGTTATAGCTATTCTAGTTCCTTTGCCTTTCCATATATAAACTACAGAATAATCTTGCTTATATCTACAAATAATCTTGCTGAGATTTTGAAATGAACTGCATTAAACCTTTATATTAGTTTGGGGATAACTGACAACATTACTATGTTGAGCCTTCTAATTCATGAACATAGTAAGTCTCTGCATTTAGAAAGATCTTTGATTTCTTTAATCAGTGTTTTGTAGTTTTCAGCATAGTCATCCAGTACATGTTTTGTTGGAGCTATACCTAAAGTACTTCATTTTTTGAGCAACTGTAAATTGTGTTGTATTTTTAACTTCTGTGTCCATGTTCACTGCTAGTACATAGAAACACAATTGCTTTTTATTTGCTTATCTTGCATCCTCCAACTTTATTGAACTCATTATTTCTGGGAGTTTTCTTTGTAGATTCCTTGAAATTTCCTAGGTAGACAATTATATTATCTGCAAATAGGGACAGTTTATTTCTTACTTTTGGATCTGTATATTTTTCTTTTCTTTTCTTCCCTATTGCACTGGGCAAAAGACTCATTATGATGGTGAATAAGAGTGGTAAAAGTGCACATTCTTGCCTTGTTTCTGACTTTATGAAGAAAGAATTAAGTCATTCACCATTAAGCATAACCCTACCTGTAGGTTTTTTGTAGCAGAAAGTTTTGCTTTATTTCTGGTTTTCTGAGATTTTTTTCATAGATGCATGTTGAATTCTGTCAAACGCTTTTCTGCATCAATAGATACAATCATGTGATTTTCTTCTTTAGCCTTTTAATGTAGTGGATTACATTAACTGATTTTCAAATATTAAGCCAATTGGCTCGGTGCTTTGGGACAGCCTGGAGGGGTGGGATAGGGAGGGTGGGAGGGAGGGAGACGCCAAGAGGGAAGAGATATGGGAACATAGGTATATGTATAACTGATTCACTTTGTTATAAAGCAGAAACTAACACACCATTGTAAAGCAATTATACCCCAATAAAGATGTTAAAAATAATAATAATAAATTAATTAAAAAAAAATATTAAGCCAGCCTTGCATCCCTGGAACAAACCTCCCTGGGTCATGTTATATAATTGTTTTTAAATATTGGTGAATTCTATTCATTAATATTTTCTTAAGGATTTTTATGTGTGTAATTATGCGGGATATTGGTCTATAGTTATCTTTTTTTTTTTAGAAGATGTTGGGGGTAGGAGTTTATTAATTAATTAATTTATTTTTGCTGTGCTGGGTCTTCGTATCTATGCGAGGGCTTTCTCTAGTTGTGGCAAGCGGGGGCCACTCTTCATCGCGGTGCGCGGGCCTCTCACTATCGCGGCCTCTCGTTGCGGAGCAGAGATCCAGACGCGCGGGCTCAGTAGTTGTGGCTCACGGGCCCAGTTGCTCCGTGGCATGTGGGATCCTCCCAGACCAGGATTCGAACCCATGTTCCCTGCATTAGCAGGCAGATTCTCAACCACTGCGCCACCAGGGAAGCCCCTATCTTTTACTGTATTAACTTTTCCTGATTTTGGTAAAAAGGTAGTTCTAGCTATATTAAATTGTAAGTGTTCCCTCCACTTCTACTTTCTGGGAGCTACTGCATAGAATTGGTTTTAATTCTCCACTGAAACCATACAGACCTGGAAATTTCTTTTTTGGGAACGTTTTAAATTATTAATTTAATTTCCTTAATAGTTGTAAGAATATTCAAATTATCTGTTTCGTACTGGGTGAGTTTTGACAGTATGTGCTTTTGAAGAAATCGGTGCATTTCATCTAAGTTATGAAATTTCGGTTTGTAGAACTGTCTGTATTATTTTTCCTCTTTGTTGTCAATGTTATTGATCTTTTAAAAGTATCTTTTGTTTCAGTGATTTCCTTTATTGTTTTTCTCTTTTCAATTTCATTGATTTCTGCCCTTATTTTTAGTGTTTTCTTACTTTTTCTTGCTTTGGTTTTATTTAACTCTTCTTTTTCTAGCTTTTGGCAGTGGGAGCTTAAATAATTGATATGAAATTTCTATTCTTTTCTAATGTAAGCATTTAGTGCTATAAATTTCTCTCTTGGCACTGCGTTAGCAGTGTCCCACAGATATCGTATTCTCTTTTTAATTTAGTTGAATGTATTTTTATTTATTTATTTATTTTAATTTATTTTAGTTTTGGCTGCATTGGGTCTTTGTTGCTGCGTGTGGGCTTTCTCTAGTTGTGGCGAGTGGGGGCTACTCGGCTACTCTTCACTACAGTGCACAGGCTTCTCATTGCAGTGGCTTCTCTTGCTGAGGAGCACGGCTTCTAGGCACGCGGCTTCAGCAGTTGTGGCACGCGGGCTCGGTAGTTGTGGCTCGCGGGCTCAGTAGTTGTAGCTTGTGGGCTCTAGAGCGCAAGCTCAGTAGTTGTAGCACAGGAGCTTAGCTGCTTTGCAGCATGTGGGATCTTCCTGGACCAGAGCTTGAACCCGTGTCCCCTGAATTGGCAGGCAGATTCTTAACCACTGCACCACCAGGGAAGCCCCTGAATGTATTTTTTATTTCCTTTAAGACTTCCTTTTTGATGCATGGGATTATTTAGAAGTATGTTGCTTAATTTCCAAATGTTTAGTTTTCCTGTTATCTATTATTAATTTCTATTTGATTCCACTGTGGTCTGAGAACACACTCTGTATTATTTCAACTCTTAAATTTGTTGAGGTGTGTTTTATGGCCTAGGACATAGTCTACCTTCATCTGTGCCCTGTGGTGCTTAAAAAGAATGTGTGTTCTACCTCTGTACAGTGGAGTGTTCTTTAAATGTCAGATCCTGTTAATTGGTGGAGTTATTAAGCTCTTCTATAACCTTGATGATTTGCTGTCTGATTGTTCTATCAGTTGTTGACAGTAGGATGTTGAGGTCTCCGACTCAGCATCTCCGATAGATAATTGTAAATCTATCTGTTTCTCCTTTCAGTTCTTTGTCTTTGCTTCACTTACTTTGCAGTTCTGATGCTTGGTGCACACACATTTAGGATCTGTATGTCTTCTTGGTAGAGTGTCCCTTTTATCATTATGTCCTCTCTGTCCCTTTCTATCCTGGTTAATGTCCCTCTCTGTCCCTGTTAATTTTCTTTGCTCTGAATTCTGATATTAAGAGCCACTATTGTTTCTTTTGACTGCTGTTGGCATGATATATATATTTCCATTTTTTAACTTTCAATCTACATGTGTTATTATATTTGAATTGAGATTCTTGTAGACAGGATACAGTTGGGTCATTTTAAAATAATCCATCCTGCCTATATTTGTGTTTTAAAAGGTATATTTAGACCATTTATATTTAATGTTACTATTGACCGTATCAGGGCTTACGTCTGCCATTTACTTTTTTTTTTTTTTTTTTTTTTGTGGTACGCGGGCCTCTCACTGTTGTGGCCTCTCCCGTTGCAGAGCACAGGCTCCGGACACGCAGGCTCAGTGGCCATGGCTCACGGGCCTTGCCGCTCCGCGGCATGTGGGATCTTCCTGGACTGGGGCACGAACCCGTGTCCCCTGCATCGGCAGGCGGACTCCCAACCACTGCGCCACCAGGGAAGCCCTGCCATTTACTTTTTAATCTCTATTTGTTCTGTTTTTCATTTCTCAATCTTCTTTTCCTGCCTTTCTGTGGGTTATTTGAACATTTTTTTTTTAGAATTCAATTTTGATCTATCCATTGTGTTTTTGAGTGTATCTCTTTGTACACTTTTTTGTTTTTGTGTTTTTTTGGTGGTGGTCATTCTAGATATTACATGATATATAAACATCACAGTTTACTGGTATTGACATTTCACCAGTTCAAATGACATACAGAAACCCTACCTCCTTCTACTTCCCTTTATCCTTCCTCATTTATACTTTAATTCTCTTAAAATATTTCCTTTACATATATCTCAAACCACATCAAACAGCATTACAAGTTCTGTTTCAATCATCGAAAGTCATTTATGAAACTCGATATCAGCAGGAAGATGTGTTGTTCTGACCCATATTTTTACTCTTTCCATTGTTCTTGCCCTCTTCCTGATGTTCTAAGAATTCTTAATCTTATTATTTCCTTTCTGTTTAGGGAATTTCCTTTAGCCATCCCCTTATGAGAAAAGAGAGGTAGCAAATGCTCTCTTCTTTTCTCTCATCTGATGTCTTGATTTTCCCTTCATTTCTGCTGGATATTTTCACTGGATATAGGTTTCTGGATCAAATAGTTCTTTTTTTCAGCACTTAAAATATTGTGCCACTAACTCTGAGCCTTTATGATTTCTGATGAGAAATTCACTGTCATACTATTTTTGTTTGCCCTCTATAGGTAATGTGTTTCAAACTGCTTTCAAGATTTTTAAATTTGTCTTCAGTTTTCCAAAGTTTGACAATGATGTGTCTTGATTATATCTTTTGCTAAGTTTATAAAGTTTCATCCATTATTTGTTTGAGTACTTTTTCAGACTCATTCTCTTTCTCCTCCCCTTCTGGAAGTCTGACGAATGAATGCTGGATTCTTTTGTTATAGTCCCTCAAATTCCTGAGGCTCTGTTCTTTTCTTTTTCCTCAGTCTTTTTTCTTTCTGTTATTTCTATTGTTCAAATTTTAAGTTCACTGATTTTGTTTTTCTCTGTCACTTCCACTTCTGCTGTTGAGCCCATGCAGCAATTTTTTGTTGTTTTTATTGTTGTATTTTTCAGTTCTATAATCTGCATGTGGTTCTTCTTTATATCCTCTATTTCTTTCCTGAGACTTTCTATTTCTTTGCTGAGATGTTCAATTTATTCATATGTTTCAAGTGTGTTTATAATTGCTCATTGAAGGCTTTTATATGATGGCTGCTTTTAATTGTATTTCTAACATCTGTGTCATCTCTGTGTTGGAAGCTGTTGATTGTCTCTATTCTTTCAAGTTGAGATTTTATTGCTTCTTGGTACGACAAGTGACTTTCTATTGAAACCTGGACATTTTGAGTAGCGTAATATAGGACTCTGGATCTTATTTAAACCCTCTGTTTTAGTTGGCTTCCTTTAACACTGCTCTAGCAGGGGAAAGGGTGGTACTGCCTTGTTAGTGCCATGTAGGGGTAAATGTCTGGGTTTTCCCACTTGTTCTTCATTGACACCCAAGGGGGAGGAGGGGCTCTTGTTACTGCTAGGTGGAAGTGAGAGTACCCACTAGGTTTCCACTAATACCATTCTGGAAGGGAGGGGTGAGAGTGCCTCATTATTGTTCCTCCATGTGGCCTCCACTGACACCACACTACCACTGGACCTTGTTAATGAGTGGTGGTAAAAGTCCTGTCTTCCCACTAGCTTTCCTCTGACACCACCCCACTGGGGAGTGGGAGGAATCTTTTTTACTGCTGGGTGGGAACTGAAATCCAGGCTCCTCACATAGTCTCCACTGACACTGAAGGGTGGTGGGGATGAGCCTCATTCCCTGGTGGGGATGAGCCTCATTCCCTGGTGGGGATGAAAGTCCCTGCTCCCCACCTGGCTTTCTTGACACCATTCTGCCATGAGAGGAGGGGAGAAGTTTGGGGAGTCTCATTAAAGCCTATGCTCACCACTGGTCTTTGACAGCCTGGGTGAGCTTGGGGTCACAGTTCTCTGTGAGGCATTTGGCTGGAATAGAGCGTATAATGTCTGAAAGTTTTCTGTCTTTCTAGTCCTTGGGCCAGAGAGAGTAGAAATTCATTGGAGCTATTTTTTGTCTGTATCTGTTGTCGGTTCTAGGTTCCTAGCTTTTCTAGCACCCAGCCTGGGATATATGAGATGCAAAGAAAACCCAATGAACTCATCACTGTGTTGCACCTTGGGTACTGAGGTCTCTAGCTGGTTTGCCTTCTTCTCTCCACCTTTCAGAGTTTTCTTTTTTTTTTCTTTTTTTTTTTTTTTTTTTTGCGGTGTGCGGGCCTCTCACTGTTGCGGCCCCTCCCGCTGCGGAGCACAGGCTCCGGACGCGCAGGCCCAGCAGCCATGGCTCACGAGCCCAGCCGCTCCGCAGCATGTGGGATCCTCCCGGACCGGGGCACAAATCCGCGTCCCCTGCATCGGCAGGCGGACTCCCAACCACTGCGCCACCAGGGAAGCCCAGAGTTTTCTTTTTTTATTAAACTTATGATTATTTATTTATTTATTATTTTTGGCTGTGTTGGGTCTTCATTGCTGTGCAGCCTTTCTCTAGTTGTGGCGAGCAGGGGCTAGTCTTCAGTGCAGTGCATGGGCTTCTCATTACAGTGGCTTCTCTTGCTGCAGAGCACAGGCTCTAGGCGCATGGGCTTTAGTAGTTGTGGCACACAGGCTCAGCAGTTGTGGCTCACGGACTCTAGAGCACAGGCTCAGTAGTTGTGGCACACAGGCTTAGTTGCTCTGAGGCATGTGGGATCTTCCCGGACCAGGGATTGAATCCGTGTCCCCTGCACTGGTTGGCAGGCGGATTCTTAACCACTGCACCACCAGGGAAGTCCCTCAGAGTTTTCTTATGTTTCTTTTATATACGATGATCAGGGGTTTTAGTTGTATTCAGTGGGAAGAATAGGGAAAAGTACTTTTACTCCATCTTCCTGGAAATTCCTATTTGTTTAATTTTATGTCCTTGTCCCACAGCTAGACTGTAAGAGCCGTGTCTGTTTTGTCTACCATAGCAATTCCAGGAACCGGTACAATGTCCAGGTGATTGTGCGTGTTTGATAATGAATGCATGAAAAGTACTAAAAGGAAATAGAATTAAATCTTTACACTGTAGACTTTTTTTTAGCATCTTTATTGGAGTATAATTGCTTTACAATGGTGTGTTAGTTTCTCCTTTATAACAAAGTGAATCAGTTATACATATACATATGTTCCCATATCTCTTCCCTCTTGCGTCTCCCTCCCTCCCATCCTCCCTATCCCACCCCTCTAGGTGGTCACAAATCACCAAGCTCATCTCCTACAGTGTAGACTTTTGATGGTAGAACAATAGTGATTTTCCCCCTCTCTCTCTATACATTGAACAATTTTTCTAAAATTAGCATGTATCACCTTTATAATGGAAGAAATGAGCTTTTTTTTTTTTTTTTTGCGGTATGCGGGCCTCTCACTGTTGTGGCCTCTCCCGTTGCGGAGCACAGGCTCCGGACGCGCAGGCTCAGCGGCCATGGCTCACGGGCCCAGCCGCTCTGCGGCATGTGGTATCTTCCTGGACCGGGGCACGAACCCGTGTCCCCTGCATCAGCAGGCGGACTCTCAACCACTGTGCCACCAGGGAAGCCCAAGAAATGAGCTTTTTAACAGAAGAAATTGAAGCCCAAGATAGGTGAAGATATATTGAGAGCATCCATTTTTTCCAAAAGAGATTTATTCTCCAGATTCAGATAAGTCACACTAGAGGTATGGAAAGAATTTGCAGGTATAACTAGAAAACTATTGTCAATAATACTCAGAGGGTAAGAGAGGAGGCAAAAGACTGGATGGAGTTGGGAAGATATCCTTGCTTCACTTATATAAAAGGAGAGACTGTTGAGTATTTACTTAAGTGAGATGGTACTGAAACTTCACAAATGCTGGGCAGAATAATTAAATGCTAGCTCATAGATACTAAAAGACACTAAATATGAGGAGCCTGCCAAGGGAAGGTGGTAAGGTTAAGCCCCCAGACACGACAGGAATAAGAGGCAGGGGTGGAGAAATGGAGGGGAATTTACAAAACAAATACTTACTCATTCCCTCTGGTAAGCTCAATGTCCAAAGTTCATGAACTTCTTGAATATCACTCTTTCATTTCCACCACCAACTTCTGACCTAAATTTCCCTGCAGTTAGTCCACCATGCTTACGAACTTCTGGTTTAGCCCCTCCTGTGCATGCTTAAGCAACACTTCTCAGTTCCACCCTACTTGCCCACCCTGTCATTTTTTGTTGCTTAATCCCTTGGCCTAGCGCCACCCTACCCCCCTGGCAGAGCAACCAAATCTTCCACTATAGGACAACATACATCCACTAATAACAATTCATGCCATACCAACTACATTTCCCTTTTCAATGAAGTTACTCAATTGGTAAATCCAGGAATGCCAATGAACCCCACTGACAACAAGATATTTGGCAGGCTCTCTACTGCCTAGTACATATCTTGGCATTTGGAGTTCAAATAGTGAGAAACAGATTTAATTGGATTGGACTGGATTGAATTGAGACCTATGGCATAGCTTAGTCAAAGGAGAAATGAAGACCAGTTCAATAATGGTATCTAACAAGAGTTGATTAATGGATTAATATTACCCTCAAAGAAGATCTTTAGGGGTAAGCTAAATCTATCACAGCGAACTATTTTCTAGTCAATGATTTAGCAGTTACTCGAATGAGGGCACTAAAGCTGTGGCTTACTGGAATGACAACTGGCACAAAGTTGGGAATGACAGCTAATGACATAACAGAACCAGATTTCAAAAACATCTTGACAGCTGGTGCTTGGTTAAAACTAAGAGGATAAAATTTAATAGGAATAAGTATAAAGTCTCATTTTTAGATGCATTAAAAACTAACCTCTCGAAAATGTCAAATAATGATAATAGCTAAAGTATGTAAGTTTATAGTGAACATGATCCATTTGTATTTTGTAAATTGTCATAATATTGTTGGAAAGTAATGGGGCAGATGTTTCAATAGTCATAAACTATTTTTTTCTCTCTGACACAGTAATTCCATTCCTCGGGATTTATACTGAAAACAGTAATCTAAAAAGGAGAAAATGCCAAATGCAAAAAGAAGCTCATTACAGCACTACTTATAATAGCAAAAATCTGGAGACAAATGTACAATAATAGTGATAATGCTTAGTAATTTGATATATATCAACCACATTATGTACCTTAAAAAAGGGAGGAGATTTTTAAAGGAAGAGGTGTTATTCTAAAGACAATACAGCACAAGAAATAAATCTTACAGTATGTGATTAAAACAAAATTATTTCCCATTCTATGAATACAACTGCAAAATTATATGTGCTTATGTATATTTTCAACAAGAATTATGCACAAGAACTGCATAAAAACAGAAAATGAAAGCGATCTGTTAGAATACTGTGATTTTTTTTCTCCTCTAATATCTATTATTTCAGTAGCATATAAATTAATGAATTTTTAGCTGCACAAGACATGATGAGAGATCTAACCTGTTATCAGTTTATGCTCATAAGATACCTAATAGTTTTTATTAGGGGCAAAGCACATGTTTGTTGGTTTGTTCTTTTCTCTTTAAAAGGTGTTTATTGATCATATACAAAATAAAGAAAACCTTATATATCACAAACATACACTACGTACAGCAATAAATACCCAGGGCCCGGCCCAGTGCTGCCCCTCGTGGACAATAACTTAGCAATAAATGCTGCACCGGGCAGGGAGGGCACGAGGCCGCCGCCATCCAGGTCAGCCAGGGTGCTCCAGTGAGGCCCCTCCCCACCTGGATCCTCAACAACCCTCACCCACCCCGGCCCACCCCGGCAGATCCCAGCGTACCCACCCCACCTCCTGTCTTCAGCCCTAGGCAGGGCAGGCAGGGTCTGATCAACTCTGCTCTGCCCACCTCTCAGCGCTAAAGCACATGTTAAGTGGAAGAAGAGTTATGTCCCCAAAGAAAGAGTTAACCAGAAATCTACACAGAGATCAGAACTCTGAGCAAATGAGGTAAAAAAAATCTCCTTCTACTGGAATGTCTGGAATATTTTATGGAAGTCTAGGGGTCATCATAAGATGGAGCACATCTCTACAGGACTAATCCTTGAAGACATTCCATAATAGGTGTGGCTTCTCTCTTCTGCCCACTCTGGAACCAGAATCTGACTGCCAGGACCAGTTCAGTCCACCCCAAATTAAAACAGTACAAGGGTATTTTTCTACTTTATATCGAAACACCACAGTTATTTTTTTTAAACTGTGGTGCTGGTACAAAAGTGGACAAATATATCAATAGAACAGAATACAAAGTATAGTAACAAATTCATAAATATAAGAAAATTTAATATATGATAAACGTGGCATTGCAAAGCAGTGGGGGAAAGACGGATACTTTCTTGGAATGAGGCTCTTAACTAAAGTCTTCTCAAGTTAACTAACTAACCCCAGGAGGGTATATTCTTTTTTTTTTTTAACATCTTTATTGGAGTAGAATTGCTTTACAATGGTGTGTTAGTTTCTGCTTTATAACAAAGTTAATCAGCTATACATATTCATATGTCCCCATATCTCCTCCCTCTTGCATCTCCCTCCTACCCTTCCTATCCCATCCCTCTAGGTGGTCACAAAGCACGGAGCTGATCTCCCTGTGCTATGTGGCTGCTTCCCACTAGCTATCTATCTTACATTTGGTAGTATTTGTAAGTCCATGCCACCCTCTCACTTCGTCATATAGGAGGGTATATTCTCGATTGAGGTATTTCAAATGTGCCCCCAGGATATGGATTAAAACTAAATAACACCTCTATATTACATGTTTAAAACTGAAGTGTTTTAAATTAAATTCCAGATAACACAACAGCATTTTATTACAGGTGACCACAGGTGGTACTTCCATTAGCTGTTTCAAAAGCCCATACCTTAATACCAGCTGGATTTTCATCAGCTTTAGCCGCAACCAGGCCAGGGAATCAATCCCAGTCCCCTCATTTCCCTGAGGGTCTGTGATCTGTGCTCCTCTAGAAACCAACTTCTACTTGGTCAAGGTTCTTAGTGTGAGCAATAGAAACAATTCTAATTGATATAGGAGCAAATAATTTTATTGGAAGGGTATCAGTAGCTGCCACAATTGATGAGGAGACTAAGGATCTAGGTTTGGGCATAAACTAAGGCACATCCATTATCCTGGTGACATAAATGTTCTACTTCTGCTATTGCTGAAGACCCTGCCACCCAACACTGGTCAATCAACGACACCACAGCCACTATGAATGAGCTCTAACCTGACCACCACTCCCTCCAGATGAAAATTTCCAGAGGGCAGCAAATCGTCAGGCCTAGATCTCATGCTCAGCCACAAGGTGTCAGAAAGTGAGACGGGGGAATTTCTCCCCTGCTTTGGCTTCCAAAGCGGAAAGCAGAGCTGCCCCCTCCTTACCTGGGTTATTTCTGAAAATAGGAAGTGTTTTCATACTGGGCAGCCAAAATAATACACGCTCATTTTACCCCACCAATTACACATTCTCCTTTCTCTTAAAGGCTCAAATGAGGTCACATTCTCTTCTTTCTCTCCAGATCAAAACCTACATTCAGGAAAGTATCTGATTAATATTTTTAGTATGAAGAAATGACTGATAATGCAAAGTGTATTGGTACCTTGCTTCTAATAGTATTTGGCCTCAGACCAATTACATAAACGATTTGAGCCTTGAGTTCCTCATCTTTAAAATGGGAATACCATCACTTAACCTCATAGGGTTGTTGCAAAAACTCAAAATGCCACAGTGTATCTGAAACGCTTCCTACGTGAAGGACACAAAACAGGGCTTGAGTAAGTGTAGAGTCCTAACACCTTCCCGGATAGAGAGACTACTGTTGTAAAGATGCCCATTTTCCTCAAGTTAAACTAGAAATTCAGTACAATTTAATAGTTTTTTTTTAAACTGGACGAAGTGATTCCAAGTTTACAAAGAAAATGTGAGACCCCAAACAATATCTGAAACAGAAGAATAAAGTCTCATCCATTCAGAGATCAAAACATATTATGAAGCAACTGTAATTAAAATGTGGGATACTGGTGCAGAGGTAGGGAAACGAATGAAATGAAATAGTCAAAACAAATTCATGTGTATATAGGGATTTAGTATATAATAAAGGTGGCATTTCAGATCAGGTGAGAAAAGATGGGTTATTCAATAAATGCTGTTGGAAAAATTGGTTCTACATTGGAAAAAAATAAACTCTTCACACTATATATAAAAAATAGACTCCAGATGGATTAAATATATAAATGCAAAAAGAACCCAAAAAACAAAACAAAAAAACCTCCATACGGACTAGAAGAAAATATAGGAGAATATTTTTATTCCTTTGGGATAGGGAAGCCCTTACTAAATAAAACACAAAATCACAGCAATAAATGAAAACAGCTGGACACAATATACCAAGTTAAAAAACACAGGCAACAAAGCAGAAGTAAATAGTTACTACATTTTACAGGCCAAAGATTATCATTTAGCCTCATATGATAAGAGCACCTCCACATAAGGATATCTCTTTGACACCACATGGCTCCTCAAAACAAGACAAATACTCCATCTCAGGCCAACCTAAGACAAACAAACAAACCGTTGACCTGTTCCAACAATGAAGGGAAACACTGCCGGAGCAGCTACAGGGCACCTTCAGAAAAATGAGAAAAATGTACTCCTTCTAAGGAGCCACATGTGGCATATTCAGTTAGAGCAGAGGCTGGGCTGCATCTCAGCACCCAAGAGCACCCCAATCACACCATTCTCACGGGTCCTGAATGGCTGTGCTGTACTTACCAACTAGACGTCAGTCTCCTACGTTTGTCTTCCACAATATTGTGATATGATGAGAATATATATATTGATGATTGGTTGATGTGGGGAAAACTCCCACATTATTTGGTGTCAGAAGTATTCTGTGGGGGGAGGAAACAGGGTTTTCCTTTACTTGAAGTGTCATGAGCAGAGTACAGGAAAAACAGGAGTTTTTCTTTTTAGTCTTTCTAAGGATTTTCAATAATATTTTTTTGCTTTTATTTAGATTTTGCTTTGCTCTACATTGCAATCGATTTGTGGGATGCAGCTAACAATGCTTAGAGGGAAGTTGACAGCCCTAAACTCCTATATTAAAAAAGAAAAAAGTCACAAATCAATGACCTCAGCTTACACTTTAAAAAACTAGAAAAAGTAGGACAACCTAAACCCAAAGTAAACATAAGAAAATAATAAAAATAAGAGCATAAATCAATACAACAGAAAACAACAAACTAAAAAAATAGAGAAAAATCAATGAAAAGCTAGTTCTTGGAGATCAATAAAATTCATAAAATCTAGCCAGACTGTCAAAAAGTCAAAAAAAGGAAGAAGACACAAATTACCAAAAGTGAGGAAGATAACATCACTACAAATCCTAAAGATACTAAGCGAATATTATGAACAATTTTATACAAATAAATTAGGCAGTTAAAATAAAACAAACTACTTGAAAGACACAACCAAGATCACCCCCAAAAGAAACAGATAAACTGAATAGCCCAAGAGCTATTAGAGAAATTGAAATTGTAGGTTAAAAAAAAAAAAAACCATAAAGAAAACTCCAGATGGCTTCAATTCTACTAGACATTTAAAGAAGAAACAATACCATTTCTAACAAACTCTTTTATAAAATTGGAAAAAAAGTTGAAAGGAAAAAATACTTCCCAGCTCATTTTATGAGACTAGCATTACCCTGACACCAAAATCATACAAAGACAGTGTAAGAAAACAACAGGTCCATATCCTCCATGAACATAAATGAGATACAAGCTACCCCATGCATAAATTAAGACTTCACACTGTCCTACAAATACAAGCAATTCAGCATTGTTGGCTGCCGTTCCAGGTCTGTTAAGTCCTGCCTTTTTCATCAGAAGGCATCCTTCTTGAGGACAGAAGCCTCAACATTTGTCTCCTCACAGCACCTCTCACGGTCCTCAGCACTTGCTGACCCATCACTACACAGATAAGACATTGAGTACATCCACAAATTATTTTAGAGAAAAAGCAAGAGGAGAAAGGGATTTTTGTACAGAGAAGAGAGAGGAAATTCTTGTGGGTTTTGTACAGATGGGGCCAAGGGAAAATTACACATGTGAAAAGAAGGAGTATGTGAAATAGTGTCGTTGGTACACACAAACGCAATAATTTCATTCTTTTTTTGAAAATGACAACTATTCTAATTTTTAATGGTAATGCTTTATTGAATGCAAACTATATACTGGTTCCTCATGCCTAAGGCTGGAGATGATAATTTCCTCTTTTCATTTGATTATATTTGGTGAAACAATTCAAAGGCTGAGATGCAAACACATGCTATTTCAGGTGCATGACCTTCCTCCTGGGCTCAACACAAGAGTGATTACAGCTGAAGACACCAGGTCCTACCAGCAGAACTTTTCTCACAGTCTTGACTTTGCCTTTGTAGTTCTGGACCTTAACATCAAAGCAGAGGGAGGCCAGAGGAAGTGACTCATTTCTGCTTGACGCAAGTTGCAGGCTTCTAATGAGGAAAAAGCAAGATGCACATCTCCCTTTCCTAGTATGTAAAGTCTGTGTAATTTAGGACTTAGGACCTATATGGATTTGAAATATCAAGCATTGGAGCTGGAGTGGTTGGGGACAACACTGGTGGTGTGGTAGGCCATGGAATGTCAAAAGGTGAAACCCGCGTGAGATTAAACATCAAAACCCTCCCCTCTTCCAGTTTCCTGTGGGATGTGGATTACAATCATTGATGGAGCATAACTGGGATGGAGCTGGAGAAAATATTATCAACTAGGCATTTAAAAATGTTTGTGAGGGGCTTCCTGGTGGCACAGTGGTTGAGAGTCCGCCTGCCAATGCAGGGGACACGGGTTCATGCCCCGGTCTGGGAAGATCCCACATGCCACGGAGCGGCTGGGCCCGTGAGCCATAGCCGCTGAGCCTGTGCGTCCGGAGCCCGTGCTCCGCAATGGGAGAGGCCACAACAGTGAGAGGCCCGCGTACTGAAAAAAAAAAGTTTGTGAGAGCTAGTTTCTCTGAATGAGAACCCATCCTATTTCCATGGTGACCCACTGGGTATTGATTCTAAAAATCCATGAGTCAGAAGAGTCCTTGTCTTCTCCAAGTTATTGTCCAGGACTCCAAGGAACCCCAACACATTAACCTTTCTGGATTCCTTTTTGTGCCACTAGCCTAGGAGTTTCCGGAAGGGGGTGGGGGGGGGGTGGCAAGACTCTTGTCCTATTCATTCTGTAACCTTAGCAACTGACCTGGAAGAGCTGTCCCCTCAAGGTCTGGTGAATTATAAACATGCATGTCTCATCCTACTTCTTCCAGAGTATAAGCTCCAGGTACGGATAACAGTATTCCTATGATCTGTTGAGCACCTGTCTCCCTCACTGAACTGTGAACTTCCTGAGAGTGAAATCCGTGTCTGACTTATCTTGGTCCCCCCTGCTCCCTGTATTCAAAACAGAGTAAGCACTCAGTATGAGTTTGCTGAATGACCTGAATGCACATGTGCATGAATGAACAACAAGAGCCTCCCTAAATTTTATTTATCAATTACACCTCAATAAAGCTGGGGAGTGGGGGGAATGAGCCTCCCTGTTTCTGACAGTGGATCAGTTGCTTTGCTATTTTCCTGCAGCCTAGAGCTCAACGCCTGGGGCATCTAAAGTTATCTATTAGTGCGGTGGTTCTCAAATTGGTGTGTATCAGAATCACCTAGAGGCCCAGGTTCTTTGATGTACCATAGGGCCTAGGCCTTTGTAGTTTTACTAAGTTAGGCCCTTGTAGTTTTACTAAGTTCCCCAGCTGATTCTAATACCAACCGAAACCGGAGAACTAACGCTTCTGTGCAGTGCTTATCAACCTTTTTCATGTTGAACCATCATAGAGCATGATACGTATTGAGCATATTGGAGTAAACAAGATGAAGCTACTTGTAGTCAGGGGACTCAAACTCTTGGCCCACCGATGATCCTTTCATTCACTGGAAACGCCAGTTGTAACACTCTGCAGAACCCTGATATTCAAACAGCGGTCTGGGGACAAACAGCTTCAGCGTCAACCAAGAGCTTGTTAAAAATGCATATCTCAGGCCCTCCCCAGACCCCTGAAGCAGCATTCTAACAAGATCTCCAGAAGATCTGTGTGCCAATGAAAGACTGAGAAACACTGGTTTTAACAACCCTAACCTTGAACTCCAACTCCTCTCTGACCTAAACAAAACCTATGTGTCCAGGAAAAGGCATGACTCTTCCCTCCCTGTGGTTGACTCAGAGAAGCAGGGGAAGTAGGGCAGAAACCTGCTGAGCTCAGCTACAACCACTATTTACACTTGAGGACAGCGGGCGGCGGGGGGTGGGGGGTAGTGCACATGTTGTTCCATTCCTGTCGGAGCACCACTGAGCCAGAGCGTAATGGATGGTATCTGAGACGTTTAAGAAAAATAGTCAAAATTCTAAAAGATGCTGAAGGAAATTTTGTACTGACCCTTGAGCTCACTCTCCGCAGCTGAGATACATCCAGGACAGTTTTCTGCTCCATTCCTGCTATCATGACTCTAGTTCATTCATTCACTCATTCATTCACTGAGCATCGATTTTGTAGGAGGCACCACAAATACAAATGTGAAACAACACTTCAGATTGTTGCTCAAGCCTCTGCCCACAGCCTCTCGTCCTCCCAGTTCACACTGCCTACCGTACCAGACTAACCTCAGAATATGTATTTCAGTGTCACTCCCTTGGACCAGATGCTCTCAGGGTGCCAACCTTCTTTATTTGCTGGCCTATCTCCCAGAATTTTCCTATATAGACCTACCAATCCCTGAAGCTGGACTGTCCTTTAAATGCGCCAAGTGCTTTGCTGCTGGAATCTGTTTCAGCAGGTCTAGGAAGAGGCCTGAGCAACATAGTTTTGTAAAGCTGATGCACAGCCATGACTTGAGAAACGCTTGTTAACAAGATCAGAGATGTGACCCCTGTCTTCTGGACACTCATGGCCCAGCCAAGCAGGGTGTGAAGGCAATGACAGCATGAGGTGGGAGCTGCGGTACTCAGTAGAGTGTTGACATCAACATGGGTGGGCTGACCCTGGACAGGACATCCAGGAGGCTGGCTGGAGGAGAAAACGGCTGAAATGTTTTGTAGGTAGATGAGAGGAAGAAAGATACGCAGGCAGGAGACATGGTGTGAAGCTTCATAACACCTTCGGGGAACGAGAGTGAATTTAGTGTGGCTGGAGCTCGTGCAGGGTGGCATCAGGAGGAGAGGATGGTGAGGCAGAGGGCCAGATTTCAGCAATCAGCTATGCCACACTAGAGAAGTTGGTCTTAATCACATAAAGGGGTGCAGGAGGGCGGTATGGAGATTTTAATTGGGAATGCAGATCTGAACTTGAGTCTCAAATGAGGAGTCTGGACGTTTTGCAGAGGATGTGTGGTAAGATGGGGGTGGGGCTGAGGGCATGAGAGTCGAGTGCAAGAAGGCTAGTTAGAGAAGCCTTATGCAGAGTGACAGAAAGACAACTGTCATGACTTGGTTCTGCTGCTCATTGCTATGCAGCCTCCATTGAGTCATGCCATTTCCCAGGGCCTCAGTCTCTTCCTCTGTAACATGGGCGGGTTGCACTGTATAACCAGAAAGATCATTCTCAGTGCTACAAGCTCATGATGTGGTGAAATTTAGTCTTATTTTTTTTTAATTGTGGTAAAATACACATAACGTAAAATTTACCATTTTAACCATTTTTAAGTATACAGTTCAGTGTTATGAAGTACATCCACATTGTTGTGCAACCATCACCGCCACAATCCATCTTCAGAACATTTTTATCTTCCTCAGCTGAAACTCTGCACCCATTAAACACTAACTCCCCATTTCCTCCTCCTCCGAGCCCCTGGCAACCACTATTCTGCTTTCTGGCTCTATGAATTTCACTATTCTAGTACCTCATACAAGTGGAATCATAGAGTATTTATTCGTTTGTGACTGGCTTATTTCACTTAACATAATGCCTTCAAGGTTCATCCTCACTGAAGCTTGTGTCAGAATTTCCTTCTATTGAATGTATATACCACATTTTGTTCATCTATTCATCTCCTGACAAACACCTGGGTTGCTTCTACCTTTGGCTATTGAGAATAATGCTACTATAAAGATGAGTGTACAAACATATGTTTAGGGAAAGTCCTGCTTTCAATTCTTTTGAGAATATACCTAGAAGTGGAACCGCTGGATCATATGGTAATTCTATATTTAATTTTTTGAGGCACTGCCAAAACTGTTTTCCACAGTGGCTACTACAGCATTTTACATTCCCACAAGCAATGCACAAGGGTTCCAATTTCCCCAAACTTCATCAACACCTGTTATTTTCTGACTTGTTGATAATACCATCCTAATGGGTGTGGAGTGGTATCTCATTGTGATTTTGATTTATATTTCCCTAATGATTAGTAATGCAGAACAGCTTTTCATGTGCTTATTGGCCATTTTCTTCTTTGGACTTTTAAGCTATTCAAGCCCTTTGCCCATTTTTGAATTGGGTTGTTTGCTTTTTCATTGTTCAGCTGTAGGAGTTCTTTATATATTTTAGATATTAATCCCTTATCAGATATACGATTTACAAACTGTTTTCCATTCAGTGGGGTGCTTTTTCATTCTGTTGATAGTTTCCTTTGATAAACAGATGTTTTCAATTTTGACAAAGTCTAATCTGTCTATTTTTACTTCTGTCGCCTGTTTCTTTGGTGTCAGATCCAAGAAGTCACTGCCAAATCCAATGTCATGAGGCTTTCCCCCTAATGTTTTCCTCTAAGATTTTTACAGTTTTAGCTCTTACATTTGGGTCTTTGATCCATTTTGAGTTAATCTTTGTATATGGGGTACCACAGGGTCCAACTTAATTCTTTTGCATTTGGATATCCAGTTTTCCCAACACCATGCTGAAAACAGTGTCCTTTCCCTATTGAATGATCTTGGAGCCCTTGTCAAAAATCATTTGACCACATATGTGAGGGTTTATTTTTGAGCTCTCTATTTTATTCCATTTATTTGTCTTTATGCCTGAACCACTGTTTTGATTACTGTAGCTTTATGTAAGTTTGAAATCAGGAAATGTGAGAACTTTAATTTTGTTCTCTTTTAAGATTGACTATTTAGGATCCTCTGAAAGTCCATATGAATTTTAGGATGGATTTTTCTTTTTCTGCAAAAAAAAAAAAATGTTGCTGGGATTTTTATGAGGATTGCATTGAATCTGCAGATCACTTTAGTAAATACTGACATCTTAACAAAATTAAGTCGTCCAACCCATGAATACAGAATCTTTCATTTATTTTTGTCTTCTTTAATTTCTTTCAGCAGTGTTTTATACTTTCAGTGTACAAGTTTTTCACCTCCTTGGTTAAGTTCACTCCTAAGTATTTTATTCTTTCTGATGCTGTTTTAAATGGAATTATTTTCTTAATTTCCTTTCTGGTTTCCTCATTGTTAGCGTATAGAAATGCAACCGATTTTCATGTATTGATTTTGTATCCTGCAACTCTGCTGAATTCATTTATTAGTTCCAACAGATTTTTTTGTAGAATCTTTGGGATTTTCCACATATAAGATCATGTCATCTGCAAACAGAGATAATTTTACTTCTTTCTTTCCAGTTTTGATGCTTTTATTTCTTTTCCTTGTCTAATTTCCCTGGCTAGGTCTTCCACTACATGTTGAATAGAAGTGGTGAAAACAGGCATCCTTGTCTCATCCCTGATCCTGGAGGGAAAGATTTTGGTCTTTCATGGTCTGAAAGAGTTTTCTTAGCTGCGTTGGGTCTTCGTTGCTGCGCGCAGGCTTTTTCTACATGCGGCGAGTGCGGGCTACTCTTTGTTGTGGTGCGTGGGCTTCTCATTGCAGTGGCTTCTCTTGTTGCGGAGCACCGTCTCTAGGCGTGCGGGCTTCAGTAGTTGTGGCTCGCGGGCTGTAGAGTGCAGGCTCAGTAGTTGTGGCACAGGGGCTTAGTTGCTCCGCGGCATGTGGGATCTTCCCAGACCAGGGCTCAAACCCGTGTCCCCTTCATTGGCAGGCAGATTCTTATCCACTGCGCCACTGCCCTTAATCTATTCTTGGGGTTAAAGAATTTCAAGAGTTTGCTAAGGAAGAGACCGCTTTATTAACCCAATGGGCAACAATGCTGAGAGATCAGAAAATAAAGAGAAGGGGTGAGAAGTATCTGGTGAGTATAAAGGTTGAGTGGGCTGCATATCCTTCTAATTTTCCATAGGTATTAAACAGATTGCAAAAGAAACAATGAAAAATGAAGCAACGTAGTAGGAGAGGCAAAAGTCTTAAAGTTGACTAAGCATCACTAAATGAAATGGCTTTGCCTTTATTTCCATGAATGACTTCCCAAGAAGACTCCAGCCTTGATTGTAAGCTAAACAAACAAACAGACAACAACAACAAACCCAGCACCTAAAACCAGAAGCCTTGAAAGAATGAAGAAGGAATTGGGAGACCACTCCATGTCTATTCCAGAAGGGCCAGAAGGAGTCTCCCTCTGGGGTCCTGGCCCCTAACAAGCTATGCATAAACAACCCCGGCCACATTTAGTGACAGATGGTAAGTTTGTCTAAAAATATGAGAGGGAACTGAAACATTTCAGAGAAGGCAGGGCTCAGGAGCAAGAAACAAAAAGAGGAAGGTAAAATTCTACTTACAAAAAAAGAGGAATGGAAATTGAATTTTTCTTACAAAGAAAGTCCAGAAGCTTCCCCCTCTTCCCTGACTACTCCATCAAAAAAGGGGAAAAAATAGTCAATGGGAAACAGCTCTGAGAAAAATAAGCCTCTGCACCATTACAGCTGAGAATTCAAACAACCTGAACTGAAGAGTTAGGCAATTTCTTGACTCAAGGTGTGTTTGAACTGAAAGAGCATTTCTTAAAAACATCCATCCCTCCGACCTCAGAGAAGGAACTGAGGCTGAGAAGCCTCTGATCTCTCCCAGGGTCACAGAGCTAACTAACTAGGGTCAGAGACAGGCTGGAAAGTCATTTTCTGACATTGTCCTGTGCTCTTTTCGCTGGACACCCATAGCAATTTGATGTACTCATTGAACTGGAATCTCTCCCTTGACCTTTCCTCAGGACCAGGTTTACATCTAAGTCTGTGGTGCTCAGAGTAGGGTCCCCTGTCAGCAGCACTAGCATCACCTGAGAACTTGTCAGAAATGAACATTCTCAGCCCCAATCCAGACCTATGGAATCAGAAACTCTGGGTGTGGGGACCAGTCTCAACAAGCCCAATGCGAATTTCTGATGCATTAAAGTTTGAGAACCGCTGGTCCAAGAAATAAATCACTTTTATTCATTATAATAACATGCATAACAATGAACATGTACTTCACAATTGACAGAAGAGCTTTTAACATGCATTCTTTCTTATTTTGGTTTTCGGGAGAGATCGGCCTCTTAAAAATCTCTGTGACAATAGAAAGTTAGGTACTGACACACCTATTTTATGATCTCAAAGGTGAAGTTAAAGGAGGGTAAGTGACGCTGAGATGGCTGGTCTAGAGAGGATAGGGCCAAAACTGCAAGGGAGTCTTCTGCCTTGAAAAATCAGCATAGTTGCCCCAAGGCACTCCTAGATAAAACTTACTACTTATCACTTCTAGATAAAATGGTGTCAACTACGGCCACGTTTCAGTACATTCTCAGAAGCACAGAACGCTAGGTCAATTGTGTCATGGTACAGATGAGGAAATGATAATACTAAGTGCTCCCATTTTCTGAGGCCTTATATAGGATCCTGTCAGGTAGGAAGTAGAGTCTCAGAGAGACAACACTGTCCACTCGGATCACCAGGTGGGCCTGGAAGAGCTGGTATCAGAATGTAGGTGTTTGTCTCTAGAGCCTGCCTGCCCACATATGCCACATGGATTGTACTTGGTCATCCAGAGCATTAGGGGGCAGCACTGGCCCCACACTCAATGCTCCCAACTGCATATACAGTGCCCTGTCTACCTACAGAAAACCTCTTCTCCCTAGACCAATGGCTTTCAAACGTAACGTCCATCAGAAGAATCACCTGTGAGGCTGCTTTAACACAGATTACTCCACCTCAAGAGCTTCTGACTGCATAGGCTGGAGTGGGGCCAATGGATCTGCACTTCTAACAAGCTCCCAGGTAATGCTGATGCTGCCAGTCTGTGGACCACACTTTGAGTAGAGAGGCTCTAGACACCTTAACTTGAAGGGTGATCAGGCTGATGCAGCAAATGAATAAGAACCAAAGTTCTGAGTCTAAAATCTTCACTGCCAGTGCTAATCAGTAACATACACACAATCCCATGCATTTTCCCTTTAGCTTCTCATCTACATCCATCCCTCCTTTCCCTTCCATTGCCTTCTGTCCAGTTACCTCACACCAGGTAACTCTTATAATGGCCTCCTAGCTCACCAACGAGTAGGTTTCTTTGGCCTCGATCCATACTGCCCACCTCCATCAGATTTACCTTGTCAGAGCACCAATCAATTCATGTAAGGCCTAAAACTCCTGAACTTATAATTTAAGGTTTTCCATGACTTCCATGAGTCAACCTAACATTTTAGCTTTATCTCCAGTGACATGTCTTCACCACATACTTTGTCACTCTTTCTCTCTCTGTAACTTTGTTTATGCCATCTCCTCTACTTGAAATGTTCTCCCTCACCATCTCCCCAGATTTTTAAATTCTTCAGAGCGCATCTCAAATGACCTCCCTTTTATGAAGTCTTTCGTGGAAACCCCCAGAGGGAGGTTCTTCCTCCTCTGAGATCTCCAAAACACAGAGATCTACATTGGTGGCCATTATCTTACGTTGCCTTGTATTAAAATTTCTCCATCTTGCCACATTGTCATTCGCTTAAGGGCAGACACCTTATTATGCTTTATGCATCTTTGTATTTCATCAGCACAGTACCCAAAACACTTCTGGCGCTCAGTCAGCATTTGATGAATGAACGCATATGTTCTGTTTCTAGTCATATTTGTATATATTTCAAGTGAACCATCAGTTTCCCCTCATAGGGGTCTAAAGAATAAATAATAAAGGTCAGTGCAAATTCATTAACAAACATTAAGGACAACTTATTGAAAAATTCTAAGGGCTAATCATTACACATTGCAATGCTCATCTACCTGAAGCCAGCTAAATATTGGCCAAGTTAATGAGTCTAGAGGAAAAGACAGTAAAATATAATGAAAAGCCCCCACAACCCCTAGAGCCCCAGGTGATAAACTGAGGCCCTATGACAATATTTCATGAACAGTAAAAGTGCTTGACAGTAAAGCAAGAAATGAGAGAGAAGTCTGAATAACCCTTATATCTGGCTACCACAAACTTCTGAGAATAATGGCCTTTCCTCCCTTCTGCCTTCCAAACCATAGGTAAATTCTTCTCACTGGAGACCTCTAACCATATAGAGAAGGGAAGCCATGTAAAGTCCATACAAGGAGAGGGATTCTGGAAAATGTCATTTCTTGCCTCCCTTCTATACTCTCCTGATGCAAAGCCTTTACTATCTTATATTATACTTAAACTCCTTAACAAAGCATTATACAGTCTGGTTGCTTCTAACCCCGTAAACATTCACACATACTCTACCAGACTGACTGTGCTCTGGCCACACTGGCCTTCTTTCAGTTCCTTGAAAACACTGATTTTTCATCTATGGCTTAGTAACTTCATCTTTGGTTTTGCTGTTTCTATTGTGAAGATATGGCAGTGGTTAAAAAAAAAAAGAAACAAAAGAAAAAAATATATATATGACAAATCCCAGTTCTAAAACAAGCATCTTGGAACCAGAAGTGGAGCAGAAAACCAATGCGGTGAGTAGAGCTAAACCATGAGCCCAGGTCCAAAAGTGGGTGATGGCAGCCAGGAGTATGGCATCTGATGGGTAATAGGTACTAAAAAAATGCATGCTTGAGATGGAGATTGGAGCCAGGCTGAGTCTTAAAATCAAAGGCAGGATGAGTTTCTACAACTCCTGAACGAAGGCTGGCAGCTGTTGCTGCCCTTTCCCAGGTGCACAGCTTATACAGAGCGGCAGGCCTACGGAGGCAAGAGGACCCAGACATCACTTGGAAACTGGGCACGAACCACGTCACCTGCTGTTATAGCCCCAATATCTTCTCAGGGCAAGCACTCTGAACCAACGCATGAAGCCTGGTTCTGGCTTGGTTCGGGAACTAGACAAAGACAACCACAAAATAGCTGGATAGGGAGAGAGAAGCATAAAAGGAGGAAGAAGACCAAATGTTCTTTTATTCAAAATGAGACTACAAGTCAAAATTCCACAGTTTGTAAAGAAATCAAATGGTAATTAACACACCCAATGCTCAAAGCTTAAAGTCAGAGGATTCTCTGTCTTAAGAGTCTCTTAAGTCAGAGGACAGCGTTCTACCATGCCTGATAGAAGGATGGGGGAGGAGGTAGAAATACATCCAAATGTCTGACTCTAATAGAGACTATTGGTTGCCTTCTAATAGCTCTTCTTTCATAGTAACCCTATCTTACTGAGTAACAAAATCCTGCACAAGGCAATTATAGCCAGTCAAAAGATGACTTTTCTCAGCTTCCCTTGCTACTAAGTATCACTGAGTTTGGGCCAATGAGAAGTGAACAGAAGTGTTGCGAAGAACTTCTGCAAATTAACCTGAAAAGCAAAGGGATGAGTTCCTATTTTTTCCTTCCTCACTTGCTCTTTTCTGCTGTCTGAATGTGGGCAAGATGGCTGGGGTCATTTTAGACCACCAACTGACCTTGAGGATAGCAGTTCTGTACTAGAGATGGTGTGGTAGCAAAAACAGAGGTAATAATAAACCTCGATATTGTTAAGATGGCAATATTCCCCAAACTGATCTACAGATTCAACTCAATCCCTATTAAATTCCAGCTGGTTTTTGCAGAAACTGACACACTGATCATAAAATCGATATGGAAATGCAAGGGAGCCAGAACGGCCAAAACAATCTTGAAAAGAATAAACAAAGTTGGAAGATTCATACTTGCTGATTTCAAAACTTATTTCAAAGCTACAGTAATCAAGACAGTGAGCTACTGGTATAAGAATAGACATATAGATCTTATATCATATAGATATAAGAATGGAATTGAGAGTCTAGAAATAAAACTTTTTATTTATGGTCAATTCATTTTCAACAAGGGTGCCAAGATCACTCAGTGGGGGAAAGAATAGTCTCTGCAACAAATGCTGCTGGGATAACTCAATAGCCACATGCAAAAGAGTGAATCTGAGCCCCAACCTGCAGCTAACTGGGCTGTGGGTCCAGTGAGACTACTGATGCTCTGTCACCCAGGGCTGTGCCAGCAATGTGACAGTTTACAAATCTCCCCTCAAAAATCAAATAAATTTGAATGCTTATCTCATACTATATGCAAAAATTAACCCAAACTAAATGTAACACCTAAAACTATAAAACTCCTAGAAGAAAACAGGAGTAAATCTTCATGACCTTGGGTTAGGCAATGGCTTCTTAGATATGACACCAAAAGCACCAAGAACAAAAGAAAAAACAGATGAACTGAACTTCATCAAAATTAAAAGAACCTTTGTGCTGCAAATGATACCATCAAGAAAGTGAAAAAACAATCCACAGAATGGGAGAAAATATTAGCAGAAAATATATCTAATAAGAGACTTATATCCAGAATACACAAAGAATGCTTACAACTCAATACTGAAAACATAAATAACCCAACCAAAAAGTAGGCCAAGGATATGAATAGATATTCCTCCAAAGAAGATATAAAGATGGCCAATAAGCACATGAAAAGATGCTCAACATCATTATCTATTGGGGAAATGCAAATCACAACCACAATGTGATGCCAATTCACACTTACCCGTGTGGTTATAATCAAAAACACAGATAACTATTGTCGGCAAGGATGTAGAGAAATTGAAACTCTAATACATTGCTGGTAGGAATGTAACATGTACAGCAGCAGCTTTGAAAACAGTTGGGCAGATTCTCAAAAACTTAAACACACGGGCTTCCCTGGTGGCGCAGTGGTTGAGGGTCCGCCTGACGATGCAGGGGACACGGGTTCGTGCCCCGGTCCAGGAAGATCCCGCATGCCGCGGAGCAGCTGGGCCCGTGAGCCATAGCCGCTGAGCCTGTGCGTCCGGAGCCTGTGCTCCACAACAGGAGAGGCCACAGCAGTGAGAGGCCTGCGTATCGCAAAAAAAAAATAACAAAAAACTTAATCACAGAGTTGCTCTATGAGCTAGCCATCCAACTCCTAGGTATATACGCAAGGGAAATGAAAACATATGTCCACACAAAAACTTGCATACAAATGTTCATAAAGCTTTATTCATAATAGCCAAAAACAACCCAAATATGTCAACTAATGAGTGGATAAATAAAATGTGGTTTCTCTACACAATACTATTCAGTCACAAAAGGTATGAAGTACTGATACATACTACAACATGGATGAAGCTTGAAAACATTATGCTATGTGAAAGAAGCCAGTCATGAAAAACCACATATTGTATGATTCCATTCATATGAAATGTCCAGAAGAGAGAAATTTATAGAAACAGAAGTAGAATAGTGTTTGCCTAGTTCTGGGCATGGCAAAGGGACAGGGAGTGGGAGAGCTAATGGAGAGTGACTGATAATGGGTACAGGGCTTCTTTTTGGAATGATGAAAATATTTTAAAATTAGCTTATGGTGATGGTTGCACAACTGTGAATATACTTAAAAAAAACCATTAAATTTACACTTTAAATGGGTAGATTTTATGAATTATATCTCAATAAAACTGTTTTTAAAAATCAGGGGAAATGGACTATTCATTAATGACACAGTTAACTGATTAGCATACAAGAAAATATTAGATCCTTGCTGCACACTATATACAAAAATAAATTTCAGGGACTTTCCTGGCAGTCCAGTGGTTAAGACTCTGTGCTGCCAACACAGGGGTTGCCAGTTCGATCCCTGGTCTGGGGAACTAAGATCCCACACACCGCGTGGCGTAAAGTTACGTAAAGTAAAAGTATAGTAAAGTAAAGTAAAATAAATAAAATAAATTTCAGGTGAATCATATATCTAAATGTGAAAAGCAAAAATTTAATGCTTTTCGAAGATAAGCTTTATGACTTTAAGGTAGAAAAGGATTTTTCTGACAAGATACCAAAAAACACTACTCACCAAGAAATATTTTAATAAGTTGCATTACAATAAAAACCTGTCCATCGAAAGACACCATGAATAAAATTAAAACAAACCACAAACTGTAAGAATATATTTGCCACTGATAATAAGAAACAAAAAGATTAGTATCCAGAATTTGTAAACATCTCCAACAAACTTTATTAGTAATCTGGGAAATGCAAATAAAAACCACAGTGAAACACTATGGCCCATCAGACTGGCAAGTACATTTAAGTCTGATAACACCTGGTACTGAGCTGGCCCAACAATTCCATTCCTGGGCATGTTGCCTAGAGAATTCTGCTAAATATCCAAAGAGGGTTCATTGCTGTATTGCTTGAATAGTGAAAAACTGAAATCAGTTAATATATCCAACAGCAGGAGAAGATTTTTTTTAATTGTGGTTTATTCATGCAATGGAATATTTCATGAATTAACTGGTGTTTTATTTCACCAGATGAAAACCTGCACTACAATCATTCCAACCATGGTCTGAATACTGAGTTTCTCTATTACGCACGAAAATTTAAAGTGAACATATTCTTTGATCTCATAACCCTACTTTTGGCAATTTGCCCGAAAGAGACAATTATACAAGTGAGATAAATCTTAAAATCATAAAGTAAGCTGCAGACAATACGAGCAGTATATCATTTTAAAATTTTAAAATGTATAAAACAATACTACATATATAGTAAAAATAAATAAATTATGCACGAGAATAATAATCACCCAATTCAGAACAGTGTTGACACTGGGAAAGGAAAGAGAGAGAAAGATAAATGGGGACTATGGGAAGATAAAGTAATTTCAGTTGTAGCTCTAAGTTTTTACTTTTTAAAAGCAGACTGAATATGGCCAAATAAGATTTGTTAAATTCGGGCAGTAAGTACACAAGCTTTCTATCATTTTTTGAATACTTCTGTATATTTAAAGTCCATTTAAAAAATAAGAACACACGTAATTTTTTTTAACTAGCTCTTTTCTACTTTCTGGCCTTTACCAGTATGGCTCCCTCTGCTTCAATTCTTTATGCGGTGCTTGAGAGTGGGGGAAAGAGTCAGATTGCCTGGGCTTGAGTTCCAGTGCTGAGTTGATTTAGGGAGATTCTTAACCTCTTAGTTCCTCAATTTCTCTTTTGAAAATTGGGTATAATAATAGTATTGACCTCATAGGGTTGTTACAAGGATTAAATGTGGCCAGTATATGTAAAGCACTATAACAGTGCCTACAAGCATTTAATAAATGTCTGCCATTACCATCACCACCATCACCATCATTACTATCATCATCACCATCATCACCACCATCACTATTAAATGTCTTTGTCTAGTCAATTCCCATTCGTCCTTCATATTTTAGGTATCAGTTAAAATATTACTTTTCAAAGAAGTCTACCCTGACTCTACAATATAAATTAGATTTCATAGGACCCTGTCCTTTTTTGTCCATGCACTTATTAGAATTTATAGTTACATATTTATACGTGTTTTAATTTGTTTAACATCTCTACCACATTTGAACACAAAAGTTCTTGAGGGCCAAGGCTGGGTATGTTTTATTCACTTTTTTATATACATTGTCCAGTCTAGGCTGGACAATGAATAATAACGGTATAGATTCTGACTACTTGTTACATGAATAAATACACGAATCATTTTATCATCTGACTAGTACACAGCCATTGAAATTATGTTTATGAAGGATTTACAACACGGAAAAACTTTTGGCTTGCTTAGTGGAAAAACTAAAAGGTACAAAATTATAAATATGATGAGTACAATGCCATACAAATAACAACAAAACCAAACCTATAAATTGGGGAAAAACAGGGGAGATGTACATTCACTTTGTTGTGAAATCACCACCTTTATCTACTTTCAAAACATTTTCAACACCACCAAATAAAACCCTGTGCCCATTAGGTTGTTACTCCTAATTCTGCCCTCCCCCAGCCCCAGCCACCACCAATTTGTTTTCTGTCTCTATGGATTTACTTATCCTGGACATTCCATATAAATGAAGTCACACAATATGGGACTTGTTATGTCTGGTTTCCTTCACTTAGGATGATGCTAGTGAGGTCCATCTACATTGTAACATGTATCAGTACTTCATTCCTTTTATGGATAATTATATGTATACGCCACAATTTATTTATCTATTCATCCTTTGATGACTATTTGGGTTGTTTCCATCTTTTGGTTATTGTAAATAGTGCTGCTATGAACATTCATGTACTAGCATTTGATTATGTTTTCATTTGGGGGGTGGGGTATATATCTAGGACTGGAATCACAGGGTCATATGGTAATTCCATGTTTAGGTTTTTTTCTTAGGAATTGTCAAACTGCTTTCCAAATCTGGTATGTATCATTACACATTCACAACAGCAACGTTAAGAGTTCCAACTTCTCCACATCCTCACCAACACATATTATTTCCTTTAAACAAAAAATTATAGCCATCTTAGTAGGTGTACAGTGGTATCTCAGTGTAGTTTTGATTTGCATTTCCTTCGTGACTAATGATATTGAGTACCTTTTCATGTGCTTGTTGAGCATTTGTATATCTTTGGAGAAATGTGTCTTCAAGTGCTTTGTCCATTTTTAAATTGGGCTGTTTGCCTCTTTGTTGTTGAGGTGTAGGCACTTTCTATATTTTCTGGACACTAGACCCTTAACAGATACATGATTTGCAAATATTTTCTCTTTTTCCATAGGCTGTCTTTTCACTTTATTGGTAATGTCTTTTTGACACACAAATGTTTTCAATTTTGATGAAGTCCAATGTACCTATTTTTTTCATTTGTTACTCTTGCTTTTGGTGTCATATCTAAGGTTTCATTCAAAATCAAAGGTCATATTTACCTCTATATTTTCTTCTAAGAATTTTATTGTTTTAGCTCTTATATTTACATTATTGATTCATTTGATTTAATTTTTATAAATGAAGAGCGGAAGAGGTCCAACTTCATTCTTCTGCATGTGGATATACAGTTGTCCCAGCACCATTTGTTGAAGAGAATATTCTTTCTCCATTCCATGGTCTTGGCACCTTTGTTGAAAATCAGTTGGCAATAGGTGCAGAAGTTTATTTCTAGACTCTCAATTATAGTCCATTGATCTATATGTTTATTCTTATGCCAGGATAAACTGGCATAAATTACTGTAGCTTTGCAGTAAGTTATGAAATTGGGAAGGTGCCAAGTCCTCCAAAGTTGCTTTGTTGTTGCTGCTGCTGTTTCGATTGTTTTGACTATTCAGCGTCCCTTGCAATTTCATATGAATCTGAGGATCAGTTTTTCCATTTCTGCAAAATGCCACTGGAATTTTGACAGGGACTGCGTTAAATCTTTAGATAGCTTTGGGCAATACTGCCATCTCAACAATTTAAGTCTTCCAATACATGGACATGTGCCATCCTTCCATTTATTTAGATCTTCTTTAATTTCTTTCAACAGTGCTTTGTAGTTAGGGTGTACAAATCTTTCACCTCCTTAGTTACATTTATTCCCAGGTATTTTATTCTTTTTTATGCTATTATAAGTAGAACTGTTTTCTTAATTTCCTTTTTGGATTGTTCACTGCTGGTGTATAAAAACATAACTGATTTTGTGCACTGATTTTGTTTCCCACAACTTTGTTAAATTTGTTTATTAGACCTAGCAGGGTTTTTGTGAATTCTTCAGGGTTTTCTGTATATAGGATCATGTCATCTGTGCACAGAGATAGTTTTACTTCTTTCTTTCCAATTTGGATTACTTTTATTTCCTTTTCTTGCCTGATTGCTCTGGCTAGAACTTTCAGTATAGTGCTGAATAGCAGTGGTGAAAATGGGTATTCTTGTCTTGTTTTTGACCTTAGAGAGAAAGCTGTTAGTCTTTTACCACTGAGTATGATACTACCTCTGAGGTTTCACATATGCCCTTTATCACGTTGAGGAAGTTTCCTCATTATTTGTACTTTTTTGAGTGTTTTTATTATGAAAGGGCATTGGATTTTGTCAAATGCTTTTTCTGTGTTAATTGAGATGATCGTATTTTTTTCTCTCATTCTGTTAATGTTGTGTATTACACTGGTTGATTTTCTTTTATTGAACCATGCTTGCATTCTTTGGATAAATCCCAGTTGACAAGAGAGTACAATCTTTTTAATGTGCTGTTGAATTCAGTTTGCTAGTACTTCGTTGTGAGTTTTGCATTTGTATTCATAAGGGATATTGACTCGCAGTTTCCTTGTGGTGTCTCTGTCTGGCTTTGCTATCACGGTAATACTGGTTTCACAGTATAAATTAGAAAATGTTCCCTCCTCTTCTATTTTTAGGAAGAGTTTGAGAAGGACTGATGTTAATTTTTCTTGAAACGTTTGGTAGAAATCACCAGTGAAGCCACCTAGTCCTGGATGTTTTCTGTTGGGAGGTTTTTGATTTCTGATTCAATCTCTTTATTTTTTAAAAGATCTTTTCAGATTTTCTATTTCTTCTTGAGTCAGTCCTGGGTAATTTATGTGTTTCTAGAAATTTTTCCATTTTATCTAGGTTATTTATTGGTGGACGTTGCTCATAGTTTTCTCTTATAATCTTTTTTTATTTCTGTAAATTTGGTAGTAATAAACACTTTCACCTGATTTTAGTTATTTGTATCTTTTCTTTTTAATCAGTGTTGCTAGAGGTTTGTCAACTTTGTTGATCTTTTCAAAGAACCAACTTTTGCTTTCAGCATGCTATATATATATATATATGTGTGTGTGTGTGTGTATATATATATATATATATATATATATATATATATATATATAGCATGCTGAAAGCATGGATATGTATATATCTCCAACAAGCCCACACTTGATCAGGGTCTCTCTTACTATCTTCCATCACCCACTGCCCACCCAGCAACCCAGGATGAGGCCTCAGTCATGTCCTCCAATCAGAATCTGCCACGTCAAGCTTTATGGGTTTCTTCTCATGCCACTTGTGCCGGCAAAGAGCATTATCTGGGTTTCTTGCAGTTGGGTACAGCATAATGCCCTTCCCTGGGACACCTCAGAAGACATAGGCAAATAGATGATGTCAGCGGTAGGAGAGGAGCAGCTATGGCCCTTAATGCCATGTATGAAACCTCATTCTGTAGGTACTTGCCCCATCCTCCTACTACTCACCATGCCTTGGGGTGGGGGGCAGGTAATGGTGGTGAGAGTGAATTCTAGCTTCTCATTCCCTAGAACCAGCCCCCAACCCACTGCTGTCATGTACTGAGAGGCAGCTAAAAATGCCTTCTAAGTACTCTGTTCTGACCCATCCCCAGCCAAGGCTTCCTCCCCAGAGCAGGACACTTCTGAGGCATCTAGACTAAGATCTGATTCTAGTCACGGAGTAGTTCCAAGTACCTGGGCTACAGAACAACACAGCATTATCTCCCTACTACACAGTTCAAGTGACATCACCTTAAGTCACCTGAGGGGGCTTCATAGCAAGTGAATGTATTCAAGATTCTGACTTCACATCTATTTCCCCAAAGTTTATTTGGCCTGAAGGTATGGAAACATCCAATCTGCTACCCTTACACTCTTAAATTAATAAATACTTAAATTACCATTTTTGATGACATTTTTATTTCTATTTTTCATCACATGTTCTAGTCTGTTCTTGGTTCACTTGGAGATGGTAGTGAACTTGGACAACGAAGGAGAAATTCATGTCTCGCCTCTGTCTATTACTTGACACTTTTCCAAAAATCAGGTGTAGTTTCTGGGCTTTCCTGCTGTGACTATATGCCCTGTTGTGTTGCTTTGTAACTTGGAACAAAAACAGTAGAAAAAGTTTGCACAATTTTTATTATGAAGACATGACCAGAACATGTAGGAACATATAACTGTGCTGCTTCTACGGTTATTAGTCCAGATCATTGTTTTTAACCAAAACTGACAATGTAAAATCCTAGAACTCACTAATCTATTCTAGTAGGTCACAGGAAGCAGGCAAACTATAGAAACCACAATCAACCAAAACCATCGTTGTTGAAAAACCAGCAACAGTTTATCTTCTAAATGTGTCAACTGAACAAATCCAACTGACGATGTCAAGGGGGCATCTTCAAAGTTCCCTCAGGTTGTTGATAAACCTTTCCTATCTCCTTGTCCCAGCAGCATTCTCTCCAGCCATGCTTTTCCCCATGGTTTCATTTGGTTGAGTAATGCCACCCATGGAGGGGCAGAGAGGTTCTTGGAACACACCTAACTTTCAGCTTCAATGGTCTAACCCCCCACTCAGCTGCTGACCTTCAGAGTATGAATAAACAAGAATCTTAAACTTCTCATGGCCAGTGTTGGTCTGGTTCTTCCCTCTTCGTTCAGGGAGCATGAACTTTTTTTTTTTTAATAAATTTATTTATTTATTTTTGGTTGCATTGGGTCTTTGTTGCTGCACATGGGCTTTCTCTAGTGTGGCGAGTGGGGGCTACTCTTCATTGCAGAGCACGGGCTCTAGGCACGCAGGCTCCGTAGTTATGGCTTGTGGGCTCCAGAGTGCAGGCTCAGTCGTTGTGGTGCACAGGCTTAGTTGCTCCATGGCATGCGGGATCTTCCCGGACCAGGGATAGAACCCATGTCCCCTGCACTGGCAGGTGGATTCTTAACCACTGTGCCACCAGGAAAGTCCCAAACTATTTTTATTTCATTGGTTTACAGAAGAATTGAGCATCTCTTCATTGCTGGCCCAGGTCACCTTGAGATGACCACGGCCATGCCTTCCATGTGACCCTGCTTAGTCAGCAGTCACACTAGAGACAGGAGGCTGGTGGTGTGTTTTCCTCGAAGTCTGCTCAAAAGGTCATACTCCTTTGCCAGACTGAGAATTTCAGAAACCATGAACCCAGTGCCAACAAGTAGATGTGGGGTTCTCAAGCTCAAGGAAAAGTATCTTTCCTAATTCTTTCCACGTGCATAAAGAATTCTAAGGTGTACTTACTTCAGTTTCCAGTTTTACGACTGTCTATATGGACCATGTGAAAACAAAGTGACAAGAAAAAAAAAGTTTGACTTGATAGCTGTGTGGGTATTTGCCATTCTCCCCAGATCCACTGAGCCCTGGGAAGCTGACTTCTATGGGTTACATCACCTAGACTCCCTGCTGCTCCCTCTTCTAGCTGGGTTCAATCACCAGGAAGCACTGGCAGGACATCAGAGTGGGAGGAGGAGGTTAGGGTACTTTCTGATCCTGCTCTCCTGCCTGGCGTAACTTCTAGTAGTGCCTATATCCTTCAATCTTCAGCTATCAACAGGGTTCAGGTGATACTGTTTTTTCTTTTGACTCTTAACAGCTCCCACCTTTGCTAGCATCTCTGGGCACCTCAACACCCCTACACCCCTGTTGGTCCTTTTAACCCCGCCAACCCCTCTGTACACATTCTCATCCTTATCAAGTCTTCAAAATCTCAGCTGAGTGTGTCTTCTGTTCCCTGCCCTAGAGATAAGACAAAGATTTGAATCCTGGCTCTACCACTAACTACCTCTATACATCTCTCTGTTTATAAAATTACAGAGCTGGAATCAACGATGTCTTGTATGTAGACAGAAATAGTAATAGAGTAGTCGTAATCAGCAACAGCAAAATTCCTGGGTCTTGACCTTCCCCATCACAGTCTGACTCAAAGGAACTAGCAGCGAGATGCTGGAATCAGGAGATTCCCTAAGTTGAAGTGGACCCAGTAACGCTGGGGTGAGTATCACCCATTTTGTTACTGAAACCTCAGAAAGACCCTTCTGATCCCTGCCCAGAGACCGCATTAGGAGATAACTGGGGAACTTTCCCTGTTCCTGTTCACGCAAGGAATTGCTTCTAAGGAACAACCTGAGGCCCTTTTGCTTAGCACGAAAAACAGGTCTTATGCAGGATACGTGGTCACAACTTATTGAAAACTAGAAAGGACACCTGAACTTCCGTGAGTGTTTTATTGTTATTCACTACGATTTACTGAGAGCCTACTACACACCAGGCACTGTATTAGCCGCTTTACATTTATTTAAACCTCACAGACCCCAGAGGCCTTATTATTTGTTTCATAGCTAGGGAAATCAAAGCTTAGAAATTTGTCTAGCCTACAGCATGAGATCCTTCTTTCTATATGGCCTATCCTGGAAATGTCCCGTGTGCATTTGGGAAGAACACGTATGCTGTTGTTTGGTAGAGTTGTGTATATACATCTGTTAAATCTGGTTGGTTCATTGTGTTGTTCAAGTGCTCTATTTCCTTACTTCTATATGGTTGTTTTATCCATTACTGAAAGTGGGGTATTGAAGTTGCCAATGATTACTGTACAACTGTCTTTAGTTCTGTCAGTTTTGGCTTCATATATTTTGATGATCTGTCATTAGGTGTAAATGTTTATAATTGTTATATCTTCTTGCTGTACGGAACCTTTTATTAATATATAGTGTCCTTCTTCATTATCTCTTGCAAACATTATCTCTTGCAAACTTAATGTCTATTTTGTCTGATATTAGCATAGCTACCTCTGCTCTCTTTTGGTTAAGATTTGCACGGAATATCCTTCACTGTCAATCTATTTTTGTCTTTGGATCTAAAGTCTCTTATTGACAGTTAGACCATGTTTTTGTTTTGTCAATTCATTCTATCATTCTCTATCTTTTGATTGGAGCGTTTAATCCACTTACATTTCAAGTAGTTACTGATAAGGCAGGACTTCATTCTGTCATTTTGCTATTTGTTTTCTATGTGCCTTACAGCTTTTTTGTCCTTCATTTCCTGCATTACTGTCTTTGTGTTTAGTTGACTTTTTTTTGTAGTGGAATGTTTATATCGTTTTTTTATTTTCTTTTGTATATGTTCTATAGCTATTTTCTTTGTGGGTACAATGAGGGTCACATTTAACCTCCCAAAGTTTTAATTTAAATATATAGCTTAACTTCAATAACATACAAAAACTCTTTTATCTGGGAATGTCCTAATTTCTCCCTCACTCTTGAAGGATAGTTTTGCCGGCTATAGGAAAAACATTTATCTTATTGAGAATCCCTTGTATGTGACAATTTGCTTCTCTTTTAGTGTTTTCTTTTAGCAAAACTTCTTTCTGAGGAGTGGAACCTATAACAGCTAAGCACCTTCTTACTAAGGACATCTCTGACACAAGAGACCACTTAGCCTTCCCTTTTCATTAAGAAGCTGTATCTAAATAACATTTCTAACGAAGTCCCAAATCCTCGATGCCACTGAAATCAGTGCATATGGTCACACAAAACGTAATTATATTTCCTCCACCATCACCAACAGCCCCC
Source organism: Stenella coeruleoalba (assembly GCF_951394435.1). Lineage (NCBI taxonomy): Eukaryota > Metazoa > Chordata > Mammalia > Artiodactyla > Delphinidae > Stenella > Stenella coeruleoalba. The sequence continues at coordinate 63,978,738 of NC_137156.1, forward strand.
ATTAGCATTCATCTTCTTGGGAAATGAAATTCTGATGTGCTCGTTTCATGCAAATTATTACTGGCAGAAGAGAGGGGAAGATTTCCAGATATAGAGACCCACAAGATAAAGAAGCCCAGAGCTGTTAGACCCAGGAGCAGACACAGGGTGTGCCTAACTTACCCTCAAGGTTGCATAAGCAAGATTTCAAAATTAATTCTACTCTGGAGACTTCAACCTAGTATACAATGTTCCTGGCTGGAAAAGAAGAACTGTATCATTCTTTTTTTCAAATCTTTACCATTACTTGCCCTTGTATCTCCGCCTTCTCTTTCTGCAGGAAACTTTATTTCCTACTTCTGCACACCAAGTTTCTACCTCCAGATCTGTTTGGTTCAGTTGCTGAGAAGCCTGACACACCAGTGCCACTTGGAAGAAGCCATCTACCGGTGAGCTGGGGGTGTTTTTTCTATCACTTTCTGAACCAAAGGCTCGAAGCACCTCAGTGCTAGAGATGCAGGGACTGGGAGCACCCTGGGGGTCTCCACAGCCCAGGAACTTGGGAGATGATCAAGAAAGGAGAAACGGGTGGAGGGCAGCATCGGTACCAGGAATGTCAGAGAGACCCCAATGGCAGTGAGGAAGCGCAAAGTGGAGACCCCCCTCAGGGCTCAGGCAGTAGGATAGAGTGGGCTAAAAGAAGACAATTAAGAAAGAAGGACAATCAGGTTTCTCAACTACTGCTCCTCTCACTCTGCCCCTCCCAGCCGCCAAGGACTGTGAAGAGCTGGAGCTTTCTACCTCAGATTTTCCCCCCTCCAGTCCATATACGTGATAGTCCAGGCCCTGCACCAAAATGCACCTCCTGCCTCAATTCAGAGGCTGAAGTGAGGGATTCACTTTTCTGGGAGGCAGCTTTTAATCAGTTCTGGATGATGTGTCTTGACACTTGAAAGTGAAACATTAACCAGTACCCTTCAGCTCCCTTGCTACATGTCGGCTGTGGTAGGAGCTAGGTGTACTGGGGTGACATGGGAATAGGGAATAAAAAGGAGAAGGTGGCTGGCACTTGAGAGGCCAGGGCAGGTGAAGAGCAAAGCATAGGAAACACATGGTGGATGTGGCTGGGGCAGTTCACCCACAATCTGAATCACCAGAGTGAGGGTCTGGGCTGTATATTTGTGACTGACAGGCTTCCTGTATGATACTTAAAGCCAGCATTTCAGAGTCACTGATCCAGTCCACACTTTCCTGTACAGATGAGGAGACTAACCTACAGAACAGCCCAGAGGGCCTGCTGCAGCTAAAAGGCTGTGTGCAAGGATCTCCAATATTTTAGTCTTTATAAGATCTCCCACTGGATTACCTGGGAGTCTAGTCCACAGGGTAGCCCTTTGTTTCTCAGAAGCTTGTAGCCTGCTAGTTCGCTGTTATTCACTTTTTCAATTGATATTTATTTAGCAGCTTCTATGTGCTAGCCTGGGTTCTAGGGCACCAAGATAGCTCGTTGCAAAACAAATCTCTCTGCCCTCATGGAGCTCATCTTCTGGCGGAAATGTCTCTGAGGGTGTGTGTGTGCGTGTGTGTGTGTGTGTGTGTACTTGTGTATGTATGGGTGGGGCACGCTTGTATGGGAAAGTGTGTGGATTTTAAGGCTAAAATGCCAAAGAAGTTCTGTTCAAGGCATGGAAGAATAACTAGAAAATCTGTTACTTGTTCTTCTACATCCATCTCTGCTCTCAGAGCCTGAAGATGAAAACCCCTGAGGGCCTTTGAAATTGTATAGTCCAAGGTTCAAATTCCAGCTCGGCCATTACTTGCTTTGTGAGTTTGGGAAAAATCATTTAATCCACCCATGCTTCTATTTCTTCACTTGTAAAATGTATACTGATCTCACAAAACGGTTGCAAGGATTAAATTAATTACTGTACGCAAAGTATTTAGCATAGCACTGGGAGCTTAAGGAACACTCAATTAATTACTATAGTTTTAATTCTTTAGGTGGATACATTTTTTTCCCCGAGTTTGATGAGAGGTATTATTTAGTTGCTGCTGATTTAAAGAATCTAGTTCAGTGCTGTGAAATTCAAAATCTGTGAAATGTATCAATCACAAGAGAAACTGAAGAATAAGGTGTATACACAGATAAAAACAAAGTCACAGTCATTGCCAGGAAAAAATGAATATTCTTGAGAACCAATTCTAATGATGTTAGTTGTCACACTTATTACGAGTTTTGTGTATTTTGTCCGTGAACATTTATTGGTGCCTCCTTCAGCCAGGTGCCATCATAAGAGCTGAAGACAGAAACATGACCTAGTCCTTGCTCTCGAGCAGCACACAATGTGTAGAAGATAATGTGCTTATTTAGAGGCACACACAATGTTATGAGATAAGAATGATTTGACAGAGGAGGAGGGTTGGGCTTCACGGAGAACGGGAATTTGAGCAGGATGTATTGCAGGATGAATAGGAGCTCACTAGCCATTTTAAGCAGAGGGGCAAGCATGTGCACAACCACTAAAGCCTGAAGGAAATGATGAGTCTGGGGGAAATGGAAAAAAGATGGGTATGGCTGGAGCACAGGATCTGGGATTTGAGAAGTCATTAGAGATGAAGCTGAGAAGAAGTGAGCTTAGAAAAGCCATGATGAGTAGTCTGGGCATTGCTTTTGAGGCCCTGCCACATACAAATCGTGGGGCTACTCCAGTTTTAAACTGAGAAGTGCATGATCCAATTTCAGCTTCAGAGAAGACAGAGTGAATGGGAGCATGGCTAAGAATAAGGCATGAACAAATGAAAAAGCTCAGCAAAGCCACAAGTGAGAAGTATGGGAGGCAAGAGAGTGGCAGTTGAAAGAGATGCAGAGGGGAGGACTCAGAGGTGTTTACGAGGGAGAATTCATAAGACTTAGTTGCAATAATACAAAGCATTTCTCTGTATCAGATGCTGCACTACGTCTTTGTTTCCATAGCAACTCAGCTTAGTTATTATTTTATACATGAAGAAGCTGATAGTTCAAGAAGTAATTAGCCCCGAATTACACAACTGTAGTTTGGAAGCAGGAGTCAAATCTAGGTCTTTTTGGCTCCAAAGCCCTGGCTCCTAATCTTCTGAAGAAGAGGGGACCCAGGACAATGTCAAATCTTACTTCTTAAGTAATGGAGTAAATGACAATAGCCAAGATAAGGAATCTACGAGTTGAAGCAACTTTCCAGGGGCGTTCAGTTTGGGGTGGGCTGAATTTGAGGTGGCTATATGCTACCCACTTTGCTCTCTGCTGTATCTCCAGTGCCTAAAATAGAGTATGGCTCCTGGCAGGTGCTCAATAAATATTGGTTAAATGAATAAATCCATGGGGAGATATGCAGTCGGCAATGGAAAATTCAACTCTGAGGTGGGACTGGAAGGCAGAGCTTTGGGAAGCATTAGCCTACAGGAAACTTAGAACCTTGAGATTAGACAACACAATTCAGGAAGAACTTTGGAGCAAGGGTAAAGAAGTAAATGGTAAAGAAGTGGGAGCCAAGGGTGGTGCCTGGGACTCTTAACAGTGTGGTCAGAGGAAAGAGACACCAACAAAGAAAATGAAAAAGAAGTGGTGAGCCACTTTTTCTCCTGGAAGCCAAAAGATTTTCTGTGAGTTTGTTTTTTAACTTTTTGGGGGGGGGCCTTGATATTCACTGTAATATCAAGATATTTTGATCCTAGTTCCCTGACCAGGGATCGAACCCACGCCCTCAACAGTGAAAGCATGGAGTCCTAACCACTGGACAGCCAGGGAATTCCCAAGCCAAAAGTTTTAAATGGAAGAAGTGAGCAGAAGGATCAAATGCTTGATGAAAAAGAAACTGAAAGCCAGCGTGTTTAAAAATTGGGTTGTCATTGCAACCCTGGCAAGAGAAGTTTTCTGATGGAGACAGAAAGTTGAGAGAGATATCAGCACACTCTGGGTGGCAGGTAACGGAAAATGCAAATCACAGTGGCTCATTATGAGCATCCCCAGAAGCCCCCAGCGGAGTCCCCTTAAATACTATCATCCAGGAATGGGTCACAGGCCTTGTACCACTGCAGAGGAGCTAGAGAAAGCAAGTGTCCAATATGGTCAGCCTTACCACGAGAGTCAGGCTCTCTGGGAAGGCCAAGGGTGTTGGGAAATGGCTGTGAGGAGATGACTGGTGTCTGCAACCAGGAATAAGGGGAAGTGATGAACTAGCATACACGTTTCAAGGAGATGGCTGTGAAGCAAAGACAAAGCCTAGGACGTTGCTTAAGTGGAGCAGGGACCTTGGTAAGATTGGGGATCGCAGCCGTTGTGTTGTGTGTCATCATCTAGTCCTCTTGTTTACAGGACAAAGGAAGATGGATGGCAATGATACGTTTCCCCAGTTCAGCCACGATGTGCTTTCCACATCTCATTCTCTGTTTACAACGAATATCAAGGGGAACGATGAAGAACCCACCACCAGTTATGACTATGATTACAGTGAGCCCTGCCAAAAGACCACTGTGGGACAAATTGAAGCCCGGCTCCTACCCCCGCTCTACTCGCTGGTGTTCATCTTTGGTTTTGTGGGCAACTTGCTGGTCGTTCTCATCCTGATCAACTGCAAAAAGCTGAAAAGCATGACTGACATCTACCTGCTCAACTTGGCCGTCTCTGACCTGCTGTTCCTCCTCACCATCCCGTTCTGGGCTCACTATGCTGCAGACCAGTGGGTCTTTGGGAACGTGATGTGTAAATTTTTCACAGGGCTGTATCACATTGGTTATTTTGGTGGAATCTTCTTCATCATCCTCTTGACAATCGATAGGTACCTGGCTATTGTTCATGCTGTGTTTGCTTTAAAAGCCAGGACGGTCACCTTTGGGGTGGTGACAAGTGGGGTCACCTGGTTGGTGGCTGTGTTTGCCTCTCTCCCAGGAATCATCTTTATCAAATCCCAAGAAGAACATTCTGGTTATGCCTGCGCCCCTTATTTTCCACTAGTATGGAAGAATTTCCATACAATAATGAGAAGTGTCTTGGGCCTGGTGCTGCCACTGCTTGTCATGATCGTCTGCTACTCGGGAATCCTAAAAACCCTGCTTCGGTGTCGCAACGAGAAGAAGAAGCACAAGGCCGTGAGGCTCATCTTCGTGATCATGATTGTCTACTTTCTCTTCTGGGCTCCCTACAACATCGTCCTTCTCCTAAGCACCTTCCAGGTATTCTTTGGCCTGAGTAACTGTAAGAACAGCAGTCAGCTGGACCAAGCAATGCAGGTGACCGAGACCCTGGGGCTGATGCACTGCTGCATCAACCCCATCATCTATGCCTTCGTCGGGGAGAAGTTCAGAAGGTATCTCTCTGTGTTTTTCCGAAAGCACATTGCCAAACACCTCTGCAAACAATGCCCAGTTTTCTACGGGGAGACAGGAGATCGAGTGAGTTCAACATATACCCCTTCCACTGGGGAGCAGGAAGTCTCGGCTGTTTTGTAGAGGAGTAGCAGTTCGCTTGTTATTTTCAAAGGGAGACAGAAATCTATATACGATGATAAGCCTCCACAGTTTGTTGAAGAATAGAGGACTCTAAGTCTCTAAAGCAAGTGCCCAGGAACCTCAGGGTTGTGTGAACCAAGACAGACTTGTGTCATTCCTTGTAGAGCCAACATGCGCTCAGGGAATATTCCAGAACAACTGTGGGCAGAGACCTGGACTCTCCAACGAGCTCATCGCAGTTCCTGGAAAATGTCACTTTGCCTTGTGCTTTTGCTCTTTCCCCCCTCGTCACCACTTTGCTCACTCTCTGATTCTATCAATCTCTTTAATCAGCTGGAGGTGGGGAAGAGAACGAGACGGGCACAGGTGAATGGAACAGGGGGGAGTGGGGTCAGGACCAAGGAGAAGGAGGAGGAAGTGTCAACAAGGCTGAGCCTGGAGGAGGATGCAGGTAAGGGCTTTGCTCTCCCTTAGCACCATCTCCTACTGTATTTAACTTTGGAGGCTTCCCCAGCTCATGGAGAGCTTAGGAACAGTAAGAACTTTCTAGAAGCTTTGGTTGGGTCCATGATCCCCCTTCTGCTAAATGCATGACACATTTCTGCTTTATTATGGTTTAGCTATGACAACCACGCACCCTACATCTGAAATCTATTCAGTATCTTGCCCCATTGTTCATGTGCTTCTTAGGCCTCATTCCCCTATACAAAAATTTACTAAAGGACTTCCCTGGTGGCACAGTGGTTAAGAATCCACCTGCCAATGCAGGGGACACGGGGTTCAAGCCCTGGTCCGGGAAGATCCCACATGCCGCGGAGCAACTAAGCCCGTGTGCCACAACTACTGAGCCTGAGCTCTAGAGCCCGCGAGCCACAACTACTGAAGCCCGCGCGCCTAGAGCCCACGCTCTGCAACAAGAGAAGCCACCGTGATGTGAAGTCCACACACTGCAACGAAGAGTAGCCCCTGCTCGCCGCAACTATAGAAGGCCCGTGTGCAGCAACAAAGACCCAAAGCAGCAATAATGAAATATAAAATGAATAAATAAATCTTTAATATTTACTAAAGTGTTTGTTTATAAAAATATGCATAATCTTTAATGAGATGAAAAAATAAAAGCCCTCGCTTGGAAACGGGAGGGTTGGAGGTCGTGATTATGAGAAAGGGGTAGGCACTAGTGAGTTCCTCCATCAGGAGTGGAGGGGTAAGCTCGCAGCAGGATGTGCAGGAATGTTTCCAGAATCAGCTAAGAGCAGAAGCCAGGAAGGATGCGTTAGAACACTTAATAGGCCTCATGTCTCTGGATCTGATGGTGTCTGTTTCCTTGTGGCTCCTCCTGCTTTCCTGCTGCCGCTGCCCACCTGTCCCCCTGCAGCCTTTATCACATAACTCTGCCTGGAGGATTACCCCACTCCAAAAGCCGGTTTGTAGCGGTCCAGGAGAGCAGCTTTGGGGAGAATGTGAAGGAAACTGTGCAACAAGAACCCCCTGTTGGGCCCTGGAGAGGGAAGACAATTGGTGAGGATACTGGGGTATGTGCTCAGAGCAGAGAAGGGGCCTGTCTTGGAAATCAAACATCGGCCTGTAACCTCAGGGTCTATTACCAGGCAGGGCAGGCCTAGATGAGGAAGAAGCTAGACAGGGTGGAAAAAAAAGTCTTCCAAATTACCTTCCAGCACCTCATTTTTGCATACAGGCAAAGAGTTCAGATATACACACACACACACTTTTTTCAATGTAAAGTAAAAATTAAAGCTGAAAACTGCAACTTGCAATTGTGGTAAAGTACCACTTTAAGAGTTACTATTATGCCATGCCTAAAAATACTGTATTAGTTATAGAGACAATTCTGGTGTTGGTGGAGCACGTGGTATGTTTGGGAGACCACCGGTTCATAAATAAATGTTGATTAGGGAGTTGGAGGTCTCTGATGTGCGGATTTACTAGCTTACGGTGATGTAGCATCTAAATAATCTCAGTCGGATCACAGCACACTCCCCACAACTGTCATCTCAACTGTCTTTATTCTCTCTGACTTGCTACCAAAAATCTCTTTTGCCTTGTTAGGAAGTCTAGGAAGTCGTGGATTTAATCCTATTTGAATGCTTCATGCCTTGCCAGTGTCCTTATTGATGCTCAAATGGTCCCCTCTTTGGCCGGTGGGAACTTCTAATTCAAGCTGACTCCTAATCAAAGCTTTTAAATCCTATTTGTAAAGGAGAGGAATTGGAGAAGCTCACTTAAATAAGCAGAGATTTTCATCTTGGCTGAGCTAAGAATACAAATATATGTTAGTGCATTTCCTATCTGATGCAGGCAAGAAACACAAGGCTCCTGGAACCTGGCAACTGGGGAGCTGGAAGTTACTATGGTTTTACTTTCTTGCCTCATGGCTAAAGAAGGTTTCAGAAAGATGTGTGTGTGTTGCAAGGGAGGGGGGTGGTGCTTCACCTGCAGATATTTATATTATCCTAATGAATGCATTAAATTTTGTTTTGATGATGATGAAACATAAATATTGTTTTAAAAAACTATGACTTGGGGCTTCCCTGGTGGCGCAGTGGCTGGGGGTCTGCCTGCCGATGCAGGGGACGCGGGTTCATGCCCCAGTCCAGGGGTATCCCGCATGCCGCGGAGCGGCTGGGCCCGTGAGCCATGGCCGCTGGGCCTGCGCGTCCGGAGCCTCTGCTCCGCAACGGGAGAGGCCACAGCAGTGAGAAGCCCGCGTACTGCAAAAAAAAAAAAAAAAAAAAAAAAAAACTATGACTTGGAAAATGAATCAATACTCTTAATTATATTGTTTTAAAAGAAAAACTGTCTGATTGCCAACTACCCTGTCCTTCTTCTCCCAAAACTCTGACAACCACCATCCTATTCTTTCCATCTATGAGTATGATGATTTTAGATTCCTCATATAAGTGGAATTATGCAGTTCTTATCTTTCTGTGATTGACTTATTTCGCTTGGCATCCTGTCCTCCAGGTACATCCATGTTGTTGCATATTGCAGGATTTCTCTCTTTCTTAAGGTGAAATAAGATTCCTTAGATGTATTAACCCTATTTTCTTTATCCATTTATCAACATGCATAGAATTTCAGTTATACAGGATGAGTAAGTTCTAAATATCTGTTTTACAACAGTGTGCCTACAATACTGTATTGTACACTTCAAGATCTGTTAAAAGGGTAAATCTCATACTGTATTCCTACCACAATAAAAGTCTTTAAACTGCCTGCTTTGTTATGCTGTAGTACGACAGACTGTCTTATGGTTCACAGCTTTTCACTCCCTTCCCCCTGTCATTACACATGCTAGTCCTTGCCGTGTGACTTGCAGCGCGCCCTTCAAGAGGGACCCCCACCCCCAAGCCACAGCCGGCTCGGCCAACAGAAAGTGAGCAGAACTGACAGTGTCGAGTGACTGGGTGGAGCCTCTGGCTCTCCCTGCTCAGCCACAGGAAGGCCGTCCCAGAACACAAGTTCAGCCCAGGTGCCTGGTGAGTGAGCGGGAAGATGCAGAGAGCAGAGCCAGGGCCCCGGCCACAAAGCGGCCCCAGGTCACAGGAGTAAGAGGTCCATGTTCACTGTGGTACGCCCCTGACTCGTGGGGGTTGCCTGCTAAGAAGCAGAAAAGGTAACAGATGCATAAGGCAGCTGGTGCCCTCAGAGGTAAAATTTGGAAAAGTGTCTATTTGTTTTTCCATCATGAGATTCACTGTGACAAGCACACCTGAGGATCTACCATGTGCCAGACTGGCGCGGGTTCATAACGACGGATATGTTATTCCCATGCTCTTAGACTTCCTAGTCCAGGGATGGCTGATGGGGAGGCGCGGGGGAGAACAGAGTATTAATAATCACAATGCACTGTGCAAAGCACAGAAACAGAGGTGCACGTGTAGTTTGTTGACAGCCCCGAGGAGAAGGTGACTAACCCGGTGACAGTCCTGCATCACAGTTATAATAGCTACAGTAGGATTTTATTGCCACCAAAGAAACTGCCACTTGAAAGTTGCCAACTATCTCCATATCTAGAAGTGGAAGAAACCTCAAGTCTCCTTTATTCTAGGGAGAACGTTCGAAGTGGGCTGAGTTAAGCAAATGTCAGGAAAGATGATCATTCCAGGCGATGGGTATCTTAAGACTTTTGCTGGAGCTGGGGCTTGACACAGTCCACCCCATACCAACCTCTTCGATCTGTGGCAACTGGGGCTGTTGGAGCACTTTTTCAGAGAGGCCCTGCAGCCTCCTGGGAGTAAGCCATCAAGACCCTATCTTTTCACTTTCACTTTTTCTCATTATTAAAATTTCCCTGGGAATTCCCTGGTGGCACAGTGGTTAAGACTCCGCTCTCCCAAGGCAGGGGGCCTGGGTTCGATCCCTGGTCTGGGGACTAGATCCCACATGCATGCCACAACTAAGAGTTTGCATGCCCAACTAAGGAGCCCGCAAGCCACAACTAAGGAGCCCTCGAGCTGCAACTAAGGAGCCCGCCTGCTGCAACTAAGACCTGATGCAACCAAATAAATATTTTTTAAAAATTTTTTTTAATTTCCCTGATGGGGCTTCCCTGGTGGCACAGTGGTTGGGAATCTGCCTGCCAATGCAGGGGACATGGGTTCGAGCCCTGGTCTGGGAAGATCCCACATGCCGCGGAGCAACTAGGCCTGTGAGCCACAACTACTGAGCCTGCGCGTCTGGAGCTTGTGCTCCACAAGAAGAGAGGTCACGACAGTGAGAGGCCCACGCACCGCAATGAAGAGTGGCCCCCGCTCACCGCAACTAGAGAAAGCCCACGCACAGAAACGAAGACCCAACACAGCCAAAAATAAATAAATAAATAAAATTAAAAAAAAAAAATTTCCCTGACAAACTGAAATGGCCTCAGGTGAGATTAGCCAGCAGCAAAGGCCACCAAGGGCTGCCAAGAAGAAACTCAACACGAGCGAAGAGGTGCCTGGGCTGGTGAGCTGACCTCTACGAGGCAGCCCATGAATTCAGGGGAAGGCTGGCCCTGGGTGTGGTGAGTGACTGAGATTGGAAATTTCTCCAGACGCCACCTGTCTAGCACCATGTTTATAACTTGACATCCTTGGGATATCCTTGCTGCCTCACGGCCACACCATCTCCACCATCACCTGTCTCCAATCTCCTCTTCCCTGCTCAGCTGGTTTGCTGCCCAGTGGATGCCCCACCCAGGAATGAGGCACTGGCCTCCCCTTCCCGCAAGCCCCCATTCCTCACATGGTTCTTTCAGAGGCCCCTCCTCTGGCTTTGGGGAGAGGAACCCCACCCTCCTTCCCATCAACCCCACCCACTTCTATAACCCTTTCCTGCCCAAACTTGTCTCCTTACACAGGATGGGGTGAGAAGGGTTGTCATGGTGACCAGGGGCACAGGGCTGATTCTGTTACTCTTAGTAAGGCCTGGGGGAGGTGTGTGATCCTAGGTGTCAGTGGTTTTTTTGTAGAACTTCCGGGTACTCAACACCTCTTTGCCCTCAGCCTCAGGCCATACATAGCTGCCAGCTCTGGGACAACAGGAAAAGTCCCACATATCATGTTATGTAGAGAGCCGAACACATAGCTGCAGGTATGACCTGACCCACTGAAGACCACAGAGGGTCTAGTATACACCTTAATCAGCACCTTAGACTTCTGTTACCGCACATAAGGTTACATCAGCGCCATGTCTGGGTAGTGATCTGAAAGAAATACCCAAAATGCATACAGCAGACTTCCCAGCAGAGTTAAGGGGTTTCCACCAGGTCTGGACATTATCTAATAAAGCAATGAGGTGGACAGCCTGTAAATGTCTACTTGGTTTGATGATTTGCACAGGGTGAGGGGGACGTGGTGCATGGTCTGGGAAAAGGGGTCATACTGGGAAGGGTCTAGCGAACAGACACAGTGGGAGTGGAGAGAACAGCATGGTGGCCTCCCAGCCCCGCTTGCCACAAAGGGTGTCTGGGGTAGAAGGTGAAGGGACACTGGAAGTCATGAGACCCCAGCATCACTGCTGAGGCACATGAGTGCAAAATGTAACACTGGTTGGAGGGGGGGAGGGATTCTTCCTACTTCTTCGAGGACCGTGGGGATTCTCTGGCTCTCCTGGTGAAGGGGGCTTTGGGGACACTGGGAGCTTCCTCCTTGGTGGAGATACCAGAGCACTGACAGCAACACTCAAAACATGCTGTCCATGTGAGTGAACCAGGGAAAGGGCTCAACCGCCTATTAACAGAGCTCTGTCACATATAGTTACGGCATTCTGTTGAACGAAAGAAACCAGAAAGAGGGCAGAGTCTGTGATGCCATTTATATGAAGTTAAAGAAGAGGCACATCTAATCCATGCACAGAAGTCAGAGTGGCCCCTGCCGCTGGGTGGGGTACAAGGGCACTTTCTGGGGTGACAAGGCTACTCCCTATCATCTGGCTACAGGGTGTATGCGTATCAAAACTTCACCAAGATGTACACCTGGGTCTAGTGCGCTTTGCTGCACGTAAGTTATACCTCAATAAAAATAATAATTAAAAAGCTGCATTTATAAAGAATTTTTAATAACATAAGGACATGCCTATACTGTAATCTTTAGCAAAAAAAAAAGCAGCATAAAGAACTGGAATGTGTGTGAGAACAATTAATCAGAAAGTATGCATGGGAAAAGGTGTGGATTAAAACACATCATGTGTTAAGAGGGACTGTTTTGAGATTGTGAGAATGTCTAATTTTTTCCGTACTTTCTATTTTTCTGTTTTTCCTAACTTGACACAATAAGCACGTGTTGGTTTTAGAGTTAGACACCTGTTTTAAAAACGAAAAGATTCACTTGCTATTTTTTCAGTCCGTCTCACTGTTGACATTGACCTAGAGTCAGCGTGAGCCCCTGTCTGTTCGTGTGAGCTGCTGTGTGTCAGGGTTTCAGCTCATTGAGCTCATGCAGTTGGCCCTTTGAACCCAAGGAAGAAATTCAACGTCCTCCCCATCTTGTGGATGAAGCTCTGAGTCCAGAGAGAGAAGCAGCCCTCGGAACTCGGGTGTAATGACTCAAAGTGGAGCAGCTACTGGAAGCCTGGCCAGCACCCCACAAGGAGGGCTGGGCATCAAGTCCAGAGCAGCAAACCAGTCAAAAGATCATTTCTCATGGAGAGTCTGAAGGCCATACATAACAGAACCAGAGCCCTGCAAACTGGGAAACTGGGAGGGCCAAGGTAAAAAAAGAAGCGGAGATGGCAAAACTAAGGCACAGCATGATACACTGCTGGTTTACTGTTGCTATGGGACAACACGGGACAACAGGAAAAGTCCCACATATCATGTTATGCAGAGAGCCGAATGTAGAGAGAGACGTTCCCATGGGTCCTCCCTTCCTTGCGCATCCCTGGGATGAACCCCTACCCCAAGAGGTGACCTGAATGTCCCCCTAAAAGGGGGTCACGCACCCTGCTAAGCTGTGCTTCCTTGTTTCAGCCTGTGAATCCTCACCCTGTATTGCCCAAATGTGGTATTTTCCAAACCAGCTTGGCCATGGAGTCATTTTGTATTTAAGGGGAGAGGTCCCTTGGGGACCCCAAGTCTAGCACATCATTTCACAGAATGGGGAAACAGAAGCTCAGAGAGGGGAAGTATCTTGCCAAGGGCACACAGCGAGCCAGCAGCCCAGTATGGGCAACTTCGAGCCTGCTCCACTACTCCACGCTGCCCTCTGGGGGTGAGTGTGCCCTCAACTCCACAGCCACCCAGATGACAAGACCCACAGAACACAGGGCAAAGCCCCAGCTCCACATGGCGAAGTATCAATAAAATACAAGGCAACCAATGCCACACACAGAAAAGCAACATTTGTCTGGCAGCATCTGAGAGTTCTACCCAGTGTATTACCACTGAACATAAGGCTTCTCTTCAACCAGCCGAAACTATATTCCCCATTTCCTGTGAAATTCTGTGTTAATTTATTTGCTACACATTTTGTGAACGCTTTCTCAAGCATACTTTGTACGTCGCTGCTTAACTAGCCCACAGAGAGCCGGTACCTACAAAAGACTACAACTCGTTCTGTCATTTGATCTCAACCACAGATCTGTCGAGTAGGTTTGTGTTTGGGGCTTTTTTTCCCCCCATTTTACAGGTAAGAAAACTAAGGTCTGGAGAGTTTCAGTAACTTGTACAGATCAAGTAGTAAAGAGTGAAGCTGGGTGTTAAGTCCAGCCTCATGACTAGAGTCCAGTTCTCAACTGCTGCCTCTTGTATGAACTTGAACATCTTCTTCGTAACTCACTGTCCTGGTTGTGATTACCAGCTGCTGGGTCCTTCTGTGCTTTTCTGGCTTTTCCCAGCAGTCATATCCCTAATGGCACCAGCGGTTAGCTTCTCCCTTTCAGGTTCTATTTTGCTGATACTAATATGTTCTAGACAAGGACCCCACAGGGAACGAATTTTTTTAGAATTTTATATAATAAATCTCTCTAAGAAAGGATCACTGAATGAGTAACTAAGAGTCTGATGTTTATTGAGTGTATACTATGTGCTAAATTCTGGACATGGATGCCTCATGTAATCCTCCCAACAAACCCATGAAGCAACTACCATTATTCAGCCCACTCCACAGATGAGAAAGCTGAGGGTAGGGCGAGGCTTCGAGCTCAGGCAACCTGACTGTAGAGGCCACTTCCACAGGTTTGGGGTCTCCTCAGATCACAAGCCAGTGCTTCTTATTCTGTGGCGCTGACTCTCCACTATGTTCTTGGTTTTGTGGTCTACAATTAAGATTTATAGATAAGTAACCAACCACCAAGGAAGCCTGGGGTGACTGCATATAATATTGAAATCGAATCTTGAACTTGACCCTATTCTTCTGCCATTTGTTGCCTGTTTTGTGTTGAAAAATTCTCACAGAAATTCCAGATAGACTGTATCCTTGGAGTGAGGAACTCTGCTGCCTACATCCCTGGCAGAATACAGGCACTCACAAATGCCTGCTGGCTTGGAGGGCTGCAAAACAGTGGATAGGGAGAGTGAAAATTCATAATGACATGCTCCCAAGATGCTTGATCTGGAGAAAGATGGGCAACATGTTTAGCTCACAGGTAAAGGTAGAGTAAAAACCCTTAAGCAACCAGTTATTTTAGTTTGCAGAGGAAAACAGTATTGGGTGGTGAGCATATGTGTGTGAGTCGTGGCAGGCAAGGGGGGTGAGGGGAGAGCAGATAAAGGGGAGCACGGGGTTAAGGTGAGATGTTCCCTTCACTTCAGAGCTGGTTTCAGCTGGCTTTCACGGAAGACAAACGGCAAGGGGGTCAGAATCTCTCACCCGCTGAGCCTCCCCGTTGATAAGCCCTGCGGTCTTAAGTCCTCCTAATCATTTGCTTCTTGGCCAGCAGTTTCTTTCAGTAAAATGAGGGCTTTTACCTAGATGCACATGAATGTTCTTCTAGTTCTATTACCCTTCAATTCTTTCTGTTTTCCCTTCAATTCTTTCTGTTTTCTAACAGACTGTGTGGTTGGATGAACTGAGAACCAGAAAGAAACTGTGTAATCAGGGAAGCCCATGAATAAGCTTTCAGACCAGCTATCTATTTTCTAGTCTATTTCAAGCTCAATTTTTCTTTTTTTTAGAAAAAAAGACTGTTCTCTGATGATTTTCTGCACTGCCACATACTTATTCATTAAAACTCCGCCCCCAATTCAGAAGAAACTGTGCATTTCCTTCTTTTATGCTGTCTGTATGTTTGATTTGCACAGCTCAACTGGTCAGAGGAACTAAGAGATCTGTCCCCCTGCGAGAATCTCTCTCGGTAAGTCACCTCTCAGCCACTTTGCCTATTACTTAGCTCAGCTTGTGTGATGAGTAAAAGCCTTTGCAGGAAACCATGGAAGACATTAGAAAAACACCAGGTGCTCACTGAACTATCTTAAAATATTATCTTTAAGTAAAAAGTTAGATTTCAGAATGGTTTCAGACTGTGATAACATCAAAGATACAAAACATGATTATGAATGAAAAACTTTAAAGGGAGCAATATTATTTTTAAAAGCCCTCACCTTTCATAAGAAAGATTTTTCAGAGAGATGATGATTATTGGCCAAAACCTTGACAGAGATGATCTTCTGGTAAGGAGAACTAAAACCTCCTCATCAGGATGCCCTCTGAACAGACGCCTAACCAGAAGTTGCATCCAAGTCTTCTTTTTTTTTTTTGGCCAAGAAAAGAAGGAAGCCTGAAAATTGTCCAAATTAATAACAAGTTACAAATATCAAATGAAGTTTCATGGCATATTCAGTGTATGATTCTTTTTCTGGCTCAGAATTTAAAGGTGAGATTTTCTGTGTGCTTCTCTCAGCTGCCTAATCTGAGGTACCAGGAGTTCGAGACTCACAAGGACTAATTAGGGAAAACTCTCAATCAAGCAGTGGAACTTAAATAGACCAGGCAAGTCAGTGGGTCGTGAAGGGACTGAGCTAACCCAGGATGTATGATGGGAGATGAAACACTGTCCACTTGGTCATTTTTATGTATGTGTGGGAGCTCTTAACCATAGCAGCTCAGAAACTACAAACACAAACTTCAGAGAAAATGTGAGAATGGCAGTCTGGATTTCACAACTGGCTGCTGGTTCCTATGACCTTCTCAGGGGACTCAGGCATCAGCCTGTTTCATTTTGACTACACTGAGGCACCAGGCTGACAGTCCTGTTTTTAGTTCTCTCACCAAAGAGTGAAAGATAGGGGACCACGACGGATAAGAGTACAGGCTGCCTGCATTCAAAACTAGTTGCTTCCTCACTGTGTGTCTTTGGCGAAGTTACTCAACCTCTCTGTGCTCTGAGGCCCTTATTTGTAAAATGGGGACAATAACCTGACCCGCCTCACTGGGTCACCTTGAGGATTAACTGAATGAATGGAAGTGAAGCTTGGAACAATGTTTGGCAGGCAGAGCACCCTGGGGAACTGTTCATTACCACCAGCACGCTCGTAATGATGCTGTGTGTAAGCTAACTCCTGGGAATGGCAGCTTCAGAATAGATTGTAAGACAGTGTCGGACGGTGCCTGACCCGGTTTCTGGACATTGTTATCACAGCTTCATTCACTCCACATGGCTACGCAACATCAGATTTTATTTAGTGAGATGATACTCTCCATCTAGTAAGCAGAGAAGCAGGCAACAAACATCCCTTACTACAGAAGTTCACTGTTTGACCAAAAAAGGGACTTCAGTTAAATGTAGAAATCTATGTATCAACTTTTAAAATCTACTGGTGTTTAAGATAGTTTGCATTCATGATGGACTGTTAAGGACATTCTAGGACTTTAAAAAAGATCTCTTCTTTATTCACAGAGTCGAGCAAAATGGATTATCAAACATCAAGTCCCCTCTACGACATTGATTATGGGATGTCAGAGCCCTGCCAAAAAGTCAATGTGAGACAAACTGCAGCCCAGCTCCTGCCCCCGCTCTACTCGCTGGTGTTCATCTTTGGTTTTGTGGGTAACATTCTGGTCGTCCTCACCCTGATCAACTGCAAAAAGCTGAAAAGCATGACTGACATCTACCTGCTCAACTTGGCCGTCTCTGACCTGCTTTTCATCATCACCATCCCATTCTGGGCTCACTATGCTGCAGACCAGTGGGTCTTTGGAGATATAACGTGCCAGTTTTTCACGGGCTTCTATTTCATTGGCTTTTTCTCTGGAATCTTCTTCATCATCCTCTTGACAATTGATAGGTACCTGGCTATCGTCCATGCTGTGTTTGCTTTGAAAGCCAGGACAGTCACCTCTGGGGTGGTGACAAGTGGGGTCACCTGGGTGGTGGCTGTGTTTGCCTCTCTCCCAGGAATCATCTTCACCAAATCCCAGAAAGAGGGTTCTCGTTATACATGCAGCCCTCATTTTCCATCCAGTCGGTATCATTTCTGGAAGAACCTCCAAACTTTAAAGATAGTCATCTTGGGCCTGGTGCTGCCACTGCTTGTCATGATCGTCTGCTACTCGGGAATCCTAAAAACCCTGCTTCGGTGTCGCAACGAGAAGAAGAAGCACAAGGCCGTGAGGCTCATCTTTGCCGTCATGATTGTCTACTTTCTCTTCTGGGCTCCCTACAACATCGTCCTTCTTCTGAGCACCTTCCAGGAATTCTTTGGCCTGAATAACTGCAGTGACTCTAATAGGCTGGACCAAGCCATGCAGGTGACAGAGACCCTGGGGATGACACACTGCTGCATCAACCCCATCATCTACGCCTTCGTCGGGGAGAAGTTCCGAAGCTATCTCTTACAGTTCTTCCGAAAGCACGTTGCCAGATGCTTCTGCAAAGGCTGTCCAGTCTTCCAGGGAGACGCTCCAGAGAGAACGAGCTCCATTTACACACGATCCACAGGGGAGCAGGAAATCTCTGTTGGCTTGTGACCTGACTCAGTTTTTATATGCAGATTAGGGGCAGGAGCAGTTCTTTTAAAGAGGAAGTTACTGTCATAGAGGGTTTAAGTTTCATCCATTTATTTGGCATCAGCTCTAAGTATATTAGATATTTCAAGCTCATCAGTTCTAGAAAGCCAAACCAAAACACGTGATGAAATAGCAACCTTCTCACCTCCCCTCCACATACATCAATTTATTGGCAAACTCTCCCTTCACTGCAAAAGTTCAAAAAAAAAAAAAAAAATCCTCAGAGAATTGCTAATTCCTGAGTTAGGTTACCTGAACGGGAATAACAAAAGGAACTGAGGAAAGTACTGTATAGTTTCTTATCGGAGTAGGGCAACATCCAGGTTGCAAATGTGCTTAAAATATATCTTTCTCTTGCCATGGGGAGAAAAGACATGCCCGTGATCAGTTAAGAAATGACAACTTCCATGTGGGATCTCCCCTCCAAGGTGTGGTTAACAAGTTCCACAGACATTCACACCAGGGGAGAGCCCTGTGGCCTGCTGAGAGCTGGGAAGGCTTCTTCGCAGAGAAGGGATTGGAGGTGGAAGGTCTGTTGGTGAAGAGGGAAGATGAGCTGCAGGCACCGCACTGGCAAAGACTGGCTGTGGGGAGATGTGCTCTGGTTGGGGGAGCCCCAGGGGAGGAAGGATGAGGTGAGAGCATGAGGAACCTGGACAGCGCTGCTCATCAAAGTCCAAGAGCAGAGCAGGGAGCCCTTGCCAGTGTTGCAGAAGGCTCATTCCACAGCCAAAGGATGGCCTGGAAAGGTGAGCATTCAGGGAAAGGAGACCAAAACAATCTGATCGAGTGAGGAGGCTCCACTTAGGTCGAGGCGCAAGAGATGGGAAGGAGGGGTGCATTCTCACAGCATTTAGGATGAGAGTCAGCAATAATAGTTGGGGCGGATTTGGCTTGGCGGTGAGGAGCAGAGAACAGTCAGAGTGAACCCCTAGATTCCACGCGAGCATCAGAGATGCCCTGAAAGAGACACCAAGAAGGAGGAGGAGGTTTAGGTCAAAACAGGAGTTGGTGGAAGAGAAAGTTGGTGGTCTGTGAGCTGACCAAAGCCCTAGGCACACAGACCCTGGGCTGCCTGTCACTGACTGCTCCGCCCCCAGAGCTGTCCGTCCCATCCAGGCTCGAATCATGAGGCATCTCCAGGGGGCTCTGAAACACCAGATTTACGAACGCACGAGCCTGAGGTCCAGGAACACTTTTAGGTCAGATATGACATCTAGGTGAGGACTGATTACACAGTTAATGAAAATCCAGAGCTTTATAAGCACCGAGTAAAGAGGTCCCCAAGAGCTGCAGGAAGCCTGAATGACTGTTTCTGCCTGTTTCAGGCGCACCACTATTTACGGTTTTCTGGATCTAACTATCAATAGACAAAGGGAAGAAGGACACACTCATTTGGAAACAGGCTGCCTCAAGCTTTATAAGCCACAAAACGTGCAATCTACTAACCTCTGTGTTTCAGGCTGAGTGTGGAGGCTTTAGATACACCTTCCAGGCACCATCTCCAAACAAAGCATATCCAAACACTAAGAGACTTATTCATTTCAAAGGGAGAATTTGAAATTTTTCGCAGTTGCTACTTCTGTTATTTTGTATATGCCTAAGATTGTTTTGAATTCAGGGGTAGCTAAGACCATCGTTGTAAAGATTAGGTGGGAAAATGTAAAGGAGTGAGAATCCCTCAGGAGATTAAGGTGTCAAAATAAGAGGTACTACTGATTTTTCTGCAGTTCTTAAATGGGAATCTTGAGGGTTGTGGCTATCAATGGGAAGTGACTGGAAGGACCTTTTCTTTTGCCCTTAAGGTTACTGAGAGTGCATATATAACACATGACCCTCACCTATGAATCAGTTCAAACATTCTGGTATCTTTGTGTATATACATATAAACATATATATATGTATATATACACATATACATGTGTATGACATTCTTACATATACAGGAAGTTACAAACTGCTTAGAAGAAAATATGTATCTAATAAAAACCCTGTAAAATAACTGGTTGTATTCTTGTATTTTCAGCCAAGTTTACATTTAGAAAATAGCACATAAAGTTGTGAGAGCATTTTGTGTAGCTGTTTCGGAAAATTTCATACACACACACAAACACACATATTGAGAATTATTTTTCTAATTATTTTTAAAAGTTAACCTTCTCCCTGGATCAAATTGCCAGAATAATTTGTTTTTAAAGATGCTACTTCCCAGAGTGGTGATTCTGAACAACTGACCCTGCAAACTTTTAAATTTCAAATTTAATTCTGCTCAAGCAAAAGAACTGACATATTTTTTTAAAAAAATCAATGTGTGATTCAGCATATGCCAGCTGTCTATGCTTGAAAATGAAGACATACAATGTCATAACCTGGTCATTTATCTGTAGTCTTGAGTTACAGATACATAATGCAGGAGGAAGAGGTTGGTGGCTATAAAGATTACTTTTCTTTCATTTAAAGTCTCTCCCCAAAACTTGGCTGTAATTTCAGCGATGGCAACGGTGCCCATGTGAACTTCTGTGCACGCGTCTCTCACCCTCAAGGAGGACAGGTGCTCCATGTGGAGGTGACCTGGCCGGGCACATTCACACTGGTTTTCCCCCTGCTGTCCTCTCCCCTTCCAGAGTAGACTCTAGAGTTGGCCAGCGTCCTACATGCAGGTCTGTGAAATGAGCAGCAGACAAGGACAGCTGGAGCTGGTCCTTAGGACAGCTTCTCCCTAACAATACCTGAAAGACTTCCATCTCATAGGCTACAAGGAGGCATGAACCAATGAAGGCTGGAAGAGGGCTGGGATTAGAGCAGAGGGAAGGGCCAGGGAGAAAGCAGGCCCTGCCCCATATGACAAAGGCAGCTGCCATAGGGAGACTGGAAAGTGTCAGTTTTTATGGCTGATACACATGCACTTCTTATCCTCTTTCCCTCTGAAAAAATGAATCCAACGTTAACATGAAGAAAAAGCTACCCAACATGTCTGCAGCCTTTCCAGGGTGCATACCCCACGCTCACTCCTCGTTTGCCTGGATCCTCCATGCCCCTTGCTTTGCAGGCCCCTCCACTGCCCACCTCTTCTCTGCCCATCCCTTAGATCAACAAACAAGTGTGAACTCATTATGGCCTGCAGGTTCTGACTCCATTCACTGCCTCAACTCAGAGGCCCCATCAAGGACGGGGTTGTATGTGCCATGGAGAAAGTCAAAGAAAAGGTAAACGTCCTTAGCAGGGAGCAATAATGTGCAAATTCATAAGCTAAGATTCTGTTGACATATATATTCCAAGGGTTCTCAGTAAAAGCAGCTCTGACTAAACTAAAACGTACTGGCATTTCTACTGATTAAATTAATAAGTCATTTACTTTCTATCTGAAGGAAGGACAGATTCCCCAACATGAACATCAACGTTCAAATGTTAACCCTTCTAATGAAGACATCAGACACCACTGAAGTAAGAAGTGAGCCAGAGAACAAGTCCTGAACTTCCTAACTGCTCTGGCTCATAGTCTGGTAACATATCTTTTACCTACAGTTCAGGGTTTGCGAAGACCTCCTATAACCCTCAGGGGTGAGGGTGGACAGAAGAGGCAAAAAGAGGCATTTCCATAGCTCCTTTGCAATTAAATAAAATTCACTATAAAAGTCTTGCTTGTATTTTTCCAAAATACTGTCAAACTTTAATATATTACATTATGTATATGTCATAATTGTGCCACATTTTCCATTTTCCTTAATTTGTTGTAAGCATATTTACAAGTCTTACTTATATTTGGCTCCATATTGTTACTACTTTGAGAATAAGTTCTGTGTCACTGTGATTCTGTCATGTTTCAGGAACTTATTTTTGTCTCCTTTCTTAAAGTGGTTAACTAGTTTTTCAAAGCACACACTTAAACATCTTTTTCACATTAAATTCAATGGGAAGCCCTTCAAAACCATTAAGAACCTCGGGCTATACTGTCCCCCTGTGGCCACTTAGTAAACCAACAGGGGGGCCAGCAGCCATCCTTGACCACAGAGAATGTAGACAGGGGGCATTTTTACACTCAGCCGTTTAATCTCTGTCTCTGCTGGCGCCACTCCTGCTGTGGACAAGAAGTATTTCCACAGCAGCTCGCGGTGGATGATGCACAACTCATTCTTGTTATTTGTGAAGAACAAGAGGAGCATCAGTGGAGGCCACACTGATGCCTGCAGGGAAGGTCCCAGCTGCCCAGGGCCAATCCCTACAGATCTGGTCAATCTCTGGGATTCTGATTTGATCAGTCTGCGATGAGGCCTGTGGTTATGACTTTCAGAAATTCCCCGGGTGATTGTAAGTGTCACCAAGTTTGAAAACCACTTGCTTACAGCCCGTCGAACCGAAAGCAGGTTCGAGAGGTGGCTGATGTCTGAGGAGGATGCTGCCCGGCCTGGAAGTGGGTGGCATGTGGGCCCGGTAGACTCTGGATTCAGACCCTCAATTCTCATAACAGTGCATTGACTCTGTCTTCCCCCAAGCTGGTTTTAAAAGCGTGTAAATCTAGACTTAATTGGCAATATAAAATATCTGTATTTGAGGCTCCAAATATTTCGCTTTCATTTCTGGTTTTGGATTATGTTTTGACCCATCCATTCCAAGTGAAAAGTAAATAAAAGTGGGATGTCTGGTGCCCATGCTGAGCTTGACGACTTCAATTTCAACAGAGAACAAGTCCATCATGTACAAAAGGTCTGTCTGAGATGGTTTACAAGTGAATATAGATTTTGCTTCTGTTGGCAAAAGAATACTCCCCCCATTTCCTCCTCCCTTCAGTGAGCCCCACCATTAACCATGACCAGTAAAAAGCATTATACCCGAAGAACCAGATAACTCTGGGAGTCCCTTTCAACCCTGGGTGAGGCAATGATAATTCTGCAGAGAAATCAACAGTTTTAAAACAGCAATTGTTCCTATTTAGTCTAAAGTTCCTCTACTTGTGTTGACTGCCACTTACCTAATATTCTTCAAAAATTCCTTTTAAGAAAATTATGACTTTTTGTAACATATAATCAAATCAGGGCTCTGTTGATTGGTTAACTCACTCCTTCATGCAGGGTACAAAGTAGACCCTGGTAGACGAAAGAGCAGCTATTTAAAAATCAGACTGGGACTTCCCTGGTGGTGCAATGGTTAAGACTCCTTGCTCCCAATGCAGGGGGCCCAGGTTTGATCCACGGTCCAGGAACTAGATCCCACATGCATGCTGCAACTAAGAGTTCGCATGCCACAAGTAAGGAGCCCACCTGCCACAACCAAGGAGCCCACATGATGCAATAGGAAGCCGGCGAGCCACAACTAAGGACCCTGCCTGCTGCAACTAAGACCCAATGCAACCAAAAAAATAAATAAATATTTAAGGAAAAAAAATCAGACTGACTTGAGCTCCAGCCTTGAGACTGTGGGAGCTTGTGGAAGTGACTTAAAGACCCTGGATCTCAGATTCCTTTCCTGTAATTTGGGGCACTGTTAACATCCACCAGTGAATTATGCTGGGATATGGTGTCTAGACCAGCACTGTCCAGCAGGATTTTCTGTAATGATGAAAATGCTCTGTATCTGCACTGTCCAATACAGCGGCCACCAGACTACTGCAAAATGTGGCTAATGTGACTGTGGAACTAGGTTTTTTATTTTATTTTAATTAATTTAATTTTAATATGGCCAATGGCTATATTAATGGACAGTGCAAGTCTGGCATACAACAGATACTCGTAAATATCAGTAACACCTGGACTGGCATCAGGGATTCCTACGTTTAAATTCCTAGGCACATTACTACATGTTTCTAAGCCTGTTTCCTCATCTGTAATATGGGGCTAATAATAATACCTACCTCACAGATTGGTTCAGAGGATTAAACAGAAATTACACGTTAATGGCTTAGCACAGTACCTGGCGCACAGAAAGACCCTCTTGTAACTGTCGGCTGCTTTCCTAATAATGGCTGTTTGCTCTTTACACTAGGCCCCCCCGCGAAGAATGCTCTTCAACATGGTGGGCGATCCAGCTCACTTTCTGTAGTGGAATAGAAGCACTGCAGACCTGAGAGGGCTCTTTGGGTGTGAAATCAAACACCATGGATTTACAGTAATAGATGGAGAGGGCCTCCCAACTTTATGGCATTGTGTTCAATCCATTCGACCTTATGGATCTCCTTTGAAAAGCCTTTCAAGCGTAATTAACCTGATAATGTAATTCTGGCTGGATGCAGACCCTGTAGCTCAAAGCAAAATGGGACATGGAGGTGTGGGTGGCAGGCCAACTCCCCTCCCCTGCCTCTGGGATTCTGACAGAAGCTTACACACAAGGAGAATCAAGAACTCGGTTAAGTACTGAATGTACAATGAGCTCTGGCAAAGTAACATGGGCAGATGTGGCTTAGGCAGGAAGGCAATGGGGTTTCTCACCACTGTCCTCCATCGAGATCTGGGACCTCACCCCCAGGTGAGCCCGGGGAAAGGGGAGCAATCAAAAGACCCTTGGCCCACTCTCCTCCCATGGAAGCTAGGACAGTCAGGGGTGGGAGAGGGATGGCAAGTGTCCCCGTCAGCCCTCCCCTGAGAGGGAGAGGGGACTTGGGCAGAGGCTCTGCCCTCCGTGGAGCAGAAGCAGAAACCTGGGGAAATGGTAAGTGAGGGAGGTCTCTCTAGTACCATTCAGCTGTGCATTAACCGTCTGAAGCTCAACATTCATTCATTCAACAAACACTTGTGGAGGGCCTACTACGTGCGAGACAACAACCATTCCACGAACGGGAGTCTGTCCTCACGAGATTCACTGTTAAGAGAGAAAGGCAAGCAAATAAACAAAGTGACCTGGTGTTTGAAGAGCGCCCTGTGAATGAGGTACAGGGAGGAGAATGAGCTCTCCCAGCCCGAGTACAAGGGCCCAGGGAAGGGAGCCTGAAGGAGGCAATGTGTACTGAGCAAGGGCTGCTGAGAAGCTCCTTAGGTGGTCATGGGAGAGGGAACAAGTGTGCAGAGGTGACCGAGAGCAAGGCACAGGCCAGGGGCCTCAAGTGGCACAGCCAATGAGATAGGTATAGATGGATAGACAGATACACAGACTATGTGAGTGTGGGGGGAGTGGGCATTCCTCCCAAGGGAGGTCAGGAGTGGTGGCCAGTACAGAGAGGGCAGGACCAGGAAGTGTCCCCGCCAGGCTTCCCCTGGGCAAACCCTCTGCCCTGCCTTTGAGCAGAAGCAAAACACAAGGTGATGGGGAGCCAGGAGTCTCCCCAAAATACTACCCAAGTGCATTAGCTATTTATGATTCCACATTCCCCAATTACTCATTAATTCAACATTTACTGAGTGCCTACTGTGTGAAATGTCTGTGTCCAGCTCTCAGGTGTGGATTCCTTTCTGCTGGCCACAGGAAACCCCTGACACAATTAGACCCCAACAGCTTTGCTTTTCAGAAAAAGTCTGTCTGTAGGACAAAAGGAGAGACTCAGGGAAGGAGCAGGCATCACAAACCAGAGGCGGTAGGGTGAGAAAAGCCAAGGATCACATGGGCCCCAGGGAATGAGGTTTCCATGGAAGCAGAGTTATTTCCAGACATCTAAAGCTCTCTGCTTTTAGTGCCAGTGTTTTTATCATGGCCATTTTATAAGGAGAGCCTGTCTACCACCTCTGCTTGTATCTATGCCTCCTTAAGTAGATTACGCTGAACAGTATGTACTTATTCCTTACTGTCCAGCATCACTGTCCTGAGCGCAGGTCGTGGAGGCGTGGGGACACGTCTGCACCTGCAGACAAGGCCCCAGGCTCTCTGAATTCTTGGATCTGGTTTTGTAACTTCCCTGTCTCTCCTCTTGCTCTAGTTTGCAGGTACCAAAGGGAATAATTTAAAAGTCTCCTTCCCACTCCTATCTCCAGTTCCCCAGTTTCCTATCCTAGAGGCAATGAAGTTACCAGATTCTTATCATTCAGGAGATATTTCCTGCATATATAAGCAAATTCTGCATCCCTATCTCCTACTTTTACACAAATGCTAGTACAATATACTACACCTTGGTTCTTTTCACTTTATGATCTTGGGCAACTTACTTAAGCTCTCTGTGCCTCACTTTCTCCGTCTGTGAAATAGGGATAATACCAACCTCACAGATTGTTCTAAGGAGTAAATAAATACATTAACTGGCATATGGCAATATGTGACATGTACTAACTGTCCCATGACGGTCACTCAGAGAATTTTAGCTATTGTTGTTGTTTGCCATTCAGAAAAATTTTATTTGTATGCAAGTGAACTTACTTTTTCTTTGGATTCTGGGTTTTGTGGCATGTTCAGAAAAGCCTTTCCCACTCTGAGATTGCAAAAGACTCCGTGTTTTCTTGGCTTCATTTTTTTTAATATAATTTTTACTGCTCTCTCTGGGATTTATCTTGGAGTATGGAGTGACGAGCGGATCTAAGACATCCCCCCCCCCCCAGGGGGTACACAATCATCCCAAGACCATTTGTTAAATAATTTTCCTACTAACTTAAAATGCCATCTCTCTAATATTTTAAATGCCCCTCAATGTCTGGCTCTACTTCTGTACTTTCAGTTAAATGACTGCATCCTGGGGTGCCATTTAACACGTTTCTCTGTACCCTGTATTTTCTTCAAATTGGTTGTTACATCTGGAGGCCTCTTGAGCTGCAGGTGTGATTCCCTGGGGAGACACCTCATGAATGCGGCAAGCTCTTCCATCGCTCCACACAGGGGGTGCACTGTCACCATTACTGTGATGTCAGTGTTGAGCACTGGGCTCGGGGCAGTCATATCAGTTAGAGAGCCCCCCTGCCAGCCTTTGGTGGTCTTTCAAGGGCACTGCAGTGGACACAAATTAGAGAAGCGACTTGCCTACACTGAAGTCTGGGGGTATGATACCCAGGTGAGCCAGTCAGATCCTGCTCCCAGAGATGATGACCATGACTGGGCCCCAGAGCAGCAGGCAGTGACCTGGAGAGAGTACCAATAACTGCCTGGTGGGGGGTGCGGGGGGAGGCTGTCCCAACACAGAACTGCCCCAGGTCACATCTTTCCCAGGGCCAGATGCTTGGCGATTCCTCCTCTCCTGTGATCAACCCCAGGAATCTGCCAGCGCTTCCCTTCATTGCTGGGTAAGCCTGAGTGGCTCTCTGTTTGCACATAGGGTGCCTTCAGGAATACAGACAATACAGTCACAGAAGTTCCTGCTTCCCCTACACGTGCAGCAGAAGCACTTCACACCACACTTTCCAGCGGCTCCCTTCTTTTTCCAGTTGAGTGGTAGGTTTCATCCACAGATGCACAGATATTTGTTCACCAGCTATTGTGAACTGAATGTGACCACCACCACCCACCTCCCATTCATTTGTTGAAATCCTAACCCCAATGTAGCCCCAATGTGAAATCCTAACTCCAATGTATTTGGAGGTGAGGCCTTTGGGAGGTAATTAGGTCATGAGGGTGGAGCCCTCATGACTGGCATTAGTGCCCTTATAAAAGAGACAGGAGAGCTTGCTCTTTCTCTGCTCTTCCCCTGTGAGAATACAAGGAGAAGATGGACATCTGGAGGCTTTCACCAGACACCAGACCTGCTGGCACCTTGATCTTGGACTTCCCAGCCTCCAGAAGTGTGAGAAATAAATGCCTGTTGTTTAAGCCACCCCGTCTACAGTGACTGGTTACAGCCAACCCAAGGTGACCAAGACACCAGGCATTTTGCTACAATGTGTTTCTTTCTTTCTATTTATCTATCTATTTTGGCTGTGCCAGGTCTTAGTTGCAGCATGCGGGCTCTTAGTTGTGGCACGTAGACTCTTAGTTGCAGCACGCAGACTCCTTGGTTGCAGCATGTGAACTCTTAGCTGCAGCATGCATGCGGGATCTAGTTCCCCAACCAGGGATCGAACCCGGGCCCCCTGCATTAGGAGTGTGGAGCCTTACCCACTGGACCACCAGGGAAGACCCCAAAGTGTTTCTCTGTCCTTTTGGAAACTGCTTTTTTAAGGGATCTATATTAATTACAAAATAATATCATTTTTGGAAAGTGAACCCTTCTGCCCCTCTTAAAGTGCTGTCCCCCACCGCATAGTTTTCCTCCTCTATCAAAACCTCCTCTCCCATTTTTCACCCAGCACAGGGTAACTAACAGATTACAGTGGAAAAGTGTCACTAATTCGGGGGATTTGCATTTTAAGTTAATCATTTATATACCCAAAAATACTTATAGAGAAGCTAGTGTGCTGGTGCTAGGGTCACAATGGGGCACGAGTTCCTGTGTTCACGGAATGATACAAGAGTCTAGAGACAGGATCCAGAGAAGTAAACAGACAATTGTACAGTGTAGAGTGAGGCATGCTCCAGCACCGAGGAGGGCTTCCCAGCCCAGTGCTGGGCTGTCAGAGTTGGCCTCCTGGCAGTGACGATGGCTCAGCGAAAGCCTGAAAACCAAGGAGGGCCTTCTGACAAACCAGGGTTAAACCAGGTCCCATGCTCAGAAGCATGAATGAAACTATTTTATAACCAGACATACTTTTCCTCAGTCTAAGCTGCATTTGTTTCAGAACACAAAGTTCCATTCCATCCTTCCTAGCATGTTCAATCCGACTCCGTGATTTTTCAGCTAAATTCAGGATGCATACAAGTCATTTTCTGCTCGGTGCTCCATTGCCAAAAAGTTTTCCCCTTTCCCCTGACTCCCATGGTTGACTCTTCTAGTGTAGTGAATCTCAACCAGGGGATGGCTTTCCCCCAGGGGCCATCCAGCCACGTCTGGAGACATTCCGGTTGTTACAGCTTGGGAAGAGACCAGGGGTACTGCTCAGCATCCTACAATCCCCCACAACAAAACTGTATCCACCCCAGCCGTCAGCAGTGCCACGGCTGAGAACCCTCCTCCAGCCTCAGCAAGGAGGACCCTGGATCAGGCCCCGCACAGACTACTGCAGCTGACTCCAGACTCACGGAACATTCTGGACACTCTGCATGGCCACAGGAGACTCAGGCTATCCACAGGCACCCATTCCTGTCACTCCACCACTTCCACAGCCTTTCCACACCTGATGATGCAGGACAAGCCCACAGTGGTTCCACCAAAGATGCTCTCAGCTTCCCTACAGCATGTGCAGACCTAGTGAGTGTGTGTTCCCTGTCCCCCACCAAGCCCCCTTGGCCAGGTGACCTTAGAACACAGCAGTTCCAGGTATTTTTCTCAGTGATCCAGTTTGTGTGCATATGGGGCTGGGGGGGAGGGGGCTATTATATGAGGAGAAATTACAAGGAAAAGTGTATATATGTGGGATGAATGGAAGAATTTCGATGGAAACAGTGTATGAGAAAACACAGAGGCACAGAGAAGAGGTGGCTTCAGGGAACAGATGGTGAGTGGTTTCATGAGAGGGGAAAGTGAGAAGGGAGTGGAAAAAATTGGGACTGGAGGCTGGCGAGTAGAGGACAAATGAGTATGGGCCGCGCACACCCTGCTAAAGGAGTGTAGACCTGTGGGGGAGGAGGGGGCTTTGAAGCCAGGGAGTAAACGCATACTTTGGACCCTGAATGGCCCCGGCGAGTGGCAGATGTGCTGGAAGAAGACTAGAAGGGAGGCAGGTACCCTAGGCAGAGGTTTTGGCAGTGCTCTTCCTGGGACACAACGGGGGCCTCTACCAAGATAAAGAGCTCTGTGTGGAGAGAAATTAATGTATTTGAAAGCTATGAGGGAGAACCACTCATTAAGATTTGGATTTAGGGAGTGAGTGAGTGGCAGAGGTCAAGGCTTGGGCCCCAGCCCAAAGGGATGGAGAGCACTGGCTCCAGGATGTGGGATGATGGGTTCAATTTTTAGGACAGGTTGAGTGAGAAATCCTGGAGGACATTCAGGTGGCAGTGTCGAGAGCCGCTGGATGTGCTGGCCTTGAACCCAGCGGAGCAAATGGGTGGAGATCCACATTTGGGGTCATAGGAAGTGAACACCGCGAGGGGTGGACAAGTGGCTCTAGACAGAACCCAGAGGAACACAGGCAGCAAAGGAGCCCGAGAGGAGGAGAAGGAGAAAGTGGGCAGGGCAAAGCCAACTGCAGAGAAGAGAGCTCTGGGAGGAACAGGAAGTGTCAGTGATGTCTAATGCTGCCAAGCAAGATAAGAACGGACAAAACATCTCCTGACCCCGTGATGCAATCAGAAAGGCGCAATAACTTAGTAGCTCCTGCCTTGTCTCTTCCTGGACCAACTCATGGCAAAGGAGCGTAGAATCATATTTCCTCCTTCCCCCAGAAAAACATGATTTTTGTCCCCAAGTTTTGGGCTCTCCCGAGGGGACAGGACTGGCCTTTGTAGTCTGAAGGTCCTGGTTTACTGGTAGAGGGAAGTGCCCTTTCCAATGATCTTTCCAGAGAGTGTGGCTGAATCCTATGGGACAGGAAGGGATGGGACCATGGACTCTGAGGCAGAGATAGGAGCCACCTCAAATAGAGTCCTCGGAGGCCCCAGGGCCTGGAAGGAAATGGCTGCAGAGCCTCTGAGGAGACTCAAGGACCAGCCTGGGGGAGCACTGGGCAGGAGGGAGCACAGCCTGCAGTCTCCAAAACGTGAGGCTCACATGGGCCTTGGCCCTTGGAGGGGCCCAGAGCAACCAGCCAGGCTGAGGACCAAGGCAAACCCCGTCCTGCAATTAAAATCTACCATGATTTAATTCTGTTAAAGGAACTATTTTTAAAGTGAGATGCTACTTAGTTTATTACCTTTTACCACTGTTTATAAGAAAAAAATTCTTATCTAATTAAGATACGGTTAGTATCCAATCAGTGACTATCCAACACGACCGACCCTATGAAAGCTGGAGTGTGGCCAGTGAGGTGGGGAAGGAGAGGCGGAGAAGGGGATGTTGCGGGGGGCGGGCAGGAAGGACGAGCCACTTCCTCTTCCACTCTTCTGTTCACACCCTGATGACAACGGTGAGTAAGCCAAGGGAACGGTCAAGTGGAGTGAGCGGGCAGTGCGGCCTCGCTGTGCCCATGACTCCTCCTCCGTACACCGTACACATGGGTTTCACGGTCTTACGACACATGGTGGTGTTGAAAATTTCAGTTTCCATTTCTTGTCATTCAGGGTAAATGAAATGTGCGGGAAACCAGAACACTCAGCCTGTGCAGCGCTCTGCCCAGATGCCCACTTCAGTCCTGGGGACAGGGCTGCTGCCCCCCTCACTGGGAACCACCCTCAGCCACCAGGACCTACCTGCCCATGGGGTGGCTGAGGCCGATGACTGGCTGAAGTGGGACTGCAGAGGCCGGGGCCCTTCTCTCACTGTGGGATGGCGCTCAAAGACCACCCCGGAGCTCCACACAGGATCGGGTGAGACCTCACATTGTGCTGAGGTGTGTGCTGTACTCACATCGTGGTGGCTCCTCCCTCTGCCCGGTCCTGCCTCGCTCACTCCCTTACACGCGTGCCTCCTGGAAGCTGCCCCAACAAGACCTCCGCCCCTGAGGGCTCTGGATTACCAGGAACGCCATCTAAGGTAGTCTGATTCTTGGTTTCAACTTTCCCTTCCACAGAAACTCAATCACAGATGCCAGTAAGTAATAAAATGTCTCTACCCTGAATTGTGTTACTTTCCCTTCCCTTGCTCCATCTCTGACATCCAAGTAGATGGTCCCTCAAGGACCTGAAACAAAAGACACTAGGAGGAAAAGGGAGGAGAGGGGAAGAGGCCTATGCACGCCTCGTCTGGCTAACTCCCATTCAGAATTTGGGCTTAGAAGACTCCCACCCCGGGAAACCGTGCCTGGTCCCTCCGGCTGGGCCAGGTGCCCCTGCTGACAGCTCCCACAGCTCCTGTGTTCTCCCCCAGTACAGCACATGACTCCCTGAATTATAAACAGGTATGCACCTGACCATCTCGCTCCAGAAAGTCAATGCCACGAGGGCAGAAAAGGGGTCTACTTTGCTCGCCATTTTCTCCAGGGACCTGGTAAAGTTCCTGGCACTTGGGAGATGTGTCCTGCGGGGTCCTGGCAGCAAACAAATGGCACACGCAAATAGGGCAGCTGAGGAAAGTTTGGTAAAAGGACTCTTTACAAAGATTTAGACAGGGCATGGGGAAACCACAGGACATAGTGCAGTACCTGATGCTAGTGAGAGCAGGCCGCCATTCCTGCTGCTAGGAGCAAGGAGCACAGGGCAAAGGAGGGGGCAGGGGCTTCTGTCTGACAAAAGCTGCTCACAGGTCAAGAGACACATCAGCCCCGCCGGGAAAGTGACCCCTGAGACCCACCAGGAAGGATCCAGGGAGCTAAATCCCTTGACCTCACTTTCCAATCTCCTGCCTAAAACTCCCCATCGGCCAAACGCAACTGAAACTCAGAGGACAGAGGAGTCTGCTATTACAAGATAAGGCTCCCTGGACGTAAATCAAGGTGGAGGAAAGTAGAGAGTAGATACTGAAGAGCAAAAGGAAGATTTATGAGACAGTCGACACTAAATACATGGGAAATGAATAAATGAATGATGTTTTTCAACAAATACGCACTGAAACACTACTCAGTGGATACTTATTCTGATCACCGTCTTCATGGAGACAAATCAAAGGCCGCACACATAAAAAGGCCACTAGGTGTAACTCCAACCTGTGGGCAGACAATAAGGCCTTAGGCTACGTGAGATGGGCATCTGGAACTGAGAAGTCCTGACAAAAAGCAAGCGCTTGGGAAAAGGTGGACCAGAAGAAATTTGCCCAGAGGCAGATGACAATAAGTAAGCTTACCTGTTTTTGCCTAGGCTCTACGTGGGAGGGGGAAAATCTCTGAGAATCCAAAACCTGCACTTCATGAAAATCTGAGGTTCAATTTTACAATACCCTCAAAATGGGAGACCCCAAAACAGGCCAGGAAAGCTCATCTCAGGCCATTGATATCTTAGTGCTCCTGGCTGAAACAAATGCAAAACTCCTCCGGAAGGGAGTGTTCCCACTTCAGGTCACGAAAAAGCTGCTGCAGAGAAAATAATCCCCGATAAAGATGAACTCACACTGAGACTACAAAACACACAAGTAAATGGACCACCGTGAGTGACAGCTGGCAGGCCTAACAACTACAGGATTAGAACTCTGAAAGGGTTGATTAAATCATGATTTGATTAAAAGTATTTTTCTAAGGAATCAAAATCCTAAAAAAGGAACAAAATATTATTACCAGAACCCACTCAGTGTATACAAAGGTATACTCCACTCTAACAGAATCTGTCTTATTGCCCTAACTCAGCACACTGTCTTAGAGGATGAAAGGTCCTAGAAACCCTTCTGGAATATGGAGGCTTTTACTCAGTAGGTGTTTCCCCTCTCTTTTCCTAGGGATACATACTCACCCTCTGAGTCCCCCTGTCCCCTAATTGAAGAATACTGAAATAATTCTCAGGACTTAACGATTTCCCTTCCTTCTCCAGTACCATATCTGTAGTAGGATTAGGTTTAGGTACAATTCAAAGGTACCACATTTCAAAGTTGTGGTACACGATTGTACCCTATTTCTTGTTCAGTCGCTACTGGCAAATTTTTAGAATTTTTGTTGAAACTATTTTTCAGTCATTTTACAAGGCAGTGGAGAAGGAAGAGTCCTTGACCCTACTTCACTCCACCATCTTTACTAGAAAGCCCCACACTAATGTTCTTGAGATTCTATAGGGGTAAGCACTGCTTCAACTTGGGCAGCCGTAGATGTAGCTGTGCTTGTATGCTGACTTCAGAATTCTGTTGGTGGGGTTGGTGTTTACAGTTGGGCGGCAGGGAGATACTGGACACCTCGTTTATGGGGCATTTGCCCCAACTCAGCAGAGCAACTGATTACATTTCACCACACGATGTTGCTGGTGACCCTGGGAGACCAATCTCAGGGGAACGGTGGGGACAGAAGCCAGGCCGGAGGGGACTCAGTAGGGAGTAAACAATGTGAAGCAGCTGGACAACTAATGAAGGCTGCCTGGGAAGAGGTAGAGTAAGTAGTTAGAGCAATGTGTGAGGTTAAGGGTGGATTTACAGTCTTTATTTAAGGGAGATACCTGAGCATTTTAAAATTTTGGAGAATCCAATAGAGAGAGAGAGGCTGTAGCTAAAGCAAAACATGGAAACAACTAACGGAGGTTAGACAGAATGAGATCCAGAGTGCAGGAGGAGACGCCAGCCTTCAATATAAGAGGAGTAACTCTGTCCGTGGAAGAGGAAGAATGGAGAATTTGAAGCTGGGGACCAGGGAGGTGAGAGTTTGAAAACTGTAGAAGGTGAGCTCCTCTCCTGAGCATAAATGTAGGTGATGGGAATGGGCATTTGAAGAGATGGGAAGAGTTTTAAATTGCTCAAAGTAGCCAATGGAAAATGAGAGAAAGTGACAATTTGAGATATTCAGAAGAGTTACGAGGGAAACTAGAAAAATCTCTGGAAGCCAGCTGAGATGGGAGACCATAAATGAGTGATGGATCTTGTCTTCATGGCTACGTGGTTTTAACCAGCTATTCTCAGAAATACATTCTCAAAGAAAGAATGGCAGGGAGTAGCAGATTGATGGATTGATCTAAGGCTGGTGGTCAAGGGAGCTCAGGGTACTGACCAGAGAATGACTACGTGATAGACTATTAGATTTCAGCTAGACTAGGGGGATGCAACCACAGGAGGGGCTGAGAGGCAGAGGCTGGAGGGCTTGATGAAGAATGACGACAGTTACAGAAGGAGCGAATGGAGTGAGGGAGACCAAAGGGGTAGACGTTGTGATCAGAAGAGTGAGCGATTTTATTGTGAAAGTCCAGTGGTGGATCAACTTAACAAACCTGAAATCTGACCATGAGTGTGGACGATAGTGGAGTGAAACTGAAGGCCAGTGAGGCTGAGTAAATGAGCTGAAAGCCCTGGGCCCTGCATGGGGGTCAACATGGGCAATTAAGTCACCAGGATGATGGAGAAAACTGGGGTGAAGAGAAGCTCCTTATCCATGTACACTAGTCTTAATAAAAGAAGGGGGCAATCAGGCAGACAGTGGTAATGATGAGGTGGAGTAGCGGGTAGTGGCTGGAGACCACAGTAGTCTCTTATATACGTACCTATTAGATCTTATAGGAGTAATGGTCACCAAGTGGTCACCTGGGGCCAGGGACGTCACCTTCTGATCCCCAAGGGTGAGGCGGGTAAGACAGAGAAGGAGCATCCTCAAGGGACAACAGATGGTAGGAACATTAGGAGGTGAGGTGAGGTGAGGGCAGAGGAGGCACAAAGGAGAATGGCAATGAGAAATTGAGAAGGTACCTGACCTGAGGCACTGACTGAAGATGGTGGGGATGGGGGCACGATGACATCAAGTGGTCTTACGTGTTCCAAAAAGACTGACCCCAGCAGACCACAGGTAAACGGTGGTTAAGAAGATGAGAGAAGTATTAAGATGCTGCTGAACGTATCATTCTCCAGTAAGCAAAGGACTCAAGACTCTCTAGAGACTGATGTCTCCCTTCAAAGGCTGTGTTAGCACAAGTTCTTCAAAATATAGACGCTAAGATGGGACGTGGCATAAAAGAAATGTATTAGAGGAAACGTCTCTGAGAGAGCTTGCAAAGGGAGGTGGGAGAAGCTGGGAAAGCTGCCAGATCACAATGCAGGTCTGACCACAAGGGAAGGAGAGAAGGAGGAAGTGAGGTTAGGGAGAAGCACCAGTCCATCTCCCAGGAATGGGCCTGTCCCAGTGCCCCTAACAGGGCCACTGACTGGGAGCAGCCCGTGGCCGGCATGGCCTCAGCACGGATGCAAGGATGCATTTCAGAGTGAGGAAGCTGGGATCCTCAGTCAGTTATGCTCATTCCCATGGCCGCCACACAACACAGCAATATTTGTATGTCTGAGGCAACATTTCTCAAAATACAGTCTGCAGAGTCCTTGGTCCATAAGTAACTGCGTAAGAATTAAAAGGGGATTCCATGATCAAACAATTTTGGGAAATGCTGCATACTTTCTCTAGGATCCTAATGCTTACTAGCACTTGAAGAGTTCTGAGAAGCACTGTAGTAAAGAAACTTGCTTTATATTTTCAGTCCACCTATTTCTCAAACCTACTTGAGTGAAGTCCACCCCCACTTTTTTTTACACCTTTCAGCACAAAGCAGAATAAACCGGACATGAAATGAGAAAGGGTTTTTAAGGATATAGTTAACTATTTTTCTTCCAGCAAGTACATATAAAATCTATATTTCAGGGTTGGTCATCAATACAATTGTTTTTTGGAAGTATCATTTCCCCCTCGCTGCCCTCCCAGGTAGCCCAGGTATTGAGAGGACTAAGCACTAAGGTGACATTTTAGGCTTAGCCAAGATGTGGGAGAAAATGTGGGGGCAGGATGAGACATTCTCAGAATCCCTAAAATTATAACATGTAGGTATAGGCCCCTTCAATCTACTGCTCAGTACCAAACAACGAATCCAGAGGAAAATTGTTTTCTAAGAGTAGGTTTTACACACTTTCCATTAAGAAGCAGTGCTATTCAGGGAGATCAGCTCGGTGCTTTGTGACCACATCGGCGGAGGGGGTGGTGGGATAGGGAGGGTAGGAGGGAGACGCACGAGGGAGGAGATATGGGGATATATGTATACGTATAGCTGATTCACTTTGTTACACAACAGAAACTAACACACCATTGTAAAGCAATTATACTTCAATAAAGATGTTAAAAAAAAAAGTAGTGCTATTTAAAAATTATAATAGCTGCTATTTGGGATTATCATAGATTTTTTTTCCTATACTTACCTGATTTTCTGTAATATTTGCTAATAAAAATTAGTTAGACAGATAGATAATCTGAGAACACTGATATTTGATGAAGCCATTTTAAGGGATAGATAAATTATTGTAATTCTAAAGTTCTGAATACCCATTTCTCAATAACAAGTTAGACCTCTGAAAATGTCATCACGCTAGCATTCAGCATCCTAGCACCCTCCCATCCCTTCGCTCAACTAATTTAATGTTGTATCTATCAATCAGCATCCAGTCAAAAGACAGGAATCATACCAGTAATTTGACCAAAGAGCATTTACTACAAAGAATTATTAATTAGTCAAAGGGGATTAACTGTCTAAGGGAGTAGGAAGCAGAGGTAGGAAGAGGCCCCTAGACTGAGGCAGAGCACCCGAGAAGGAACACACGTGGAAGAGGCCCTCCCTCCCAAGGCTGAGATTCAGACCTGTTACAGAGGGTGACTGCAACCCACTGGATGGTCAGGAAGTTTGTCAAGGTGAGGCCCTTGGGGGCTGGTGAGCAGGAAATTGCCTGCAGTGAGACCCACAAGAGGGTGGGCACCACTCGGTCTCCACACAGCACTGTCAGGTCATCCCAAGGAGCAAAAACAAACAAACAATAACAAAATTCTGTAACAGAATGAGAAGCCCCTGCCTCTTCCTGTGATTCTCAGAGCCTTCTACATCAGCTGGCAAAGGAGAAATGCTTATAGGGCTCAGCTCAAGGATTACAAAGCAAGGCAAGGAAGGATGGGTTAGGAGCTGAAAGGCAATAAATTACTAACAGGTGCACCGCATCCTTTGCTTGTTTTTTTTTTACTGAGGGCCAATGTAACATGAAGAATATTTCTGCATCTCCTGTAAAATTATTAATAAAGTCATCACCCAGTGTGTTTTCCAACCTCCCTAATGTAAGAACTTAGAAACAAGAAAAAAATGAGATAATGAGTGTAAATTATTGGACCTAATCATCTGCTGCTTCATCTTGTCAGAGCTCATCTTGTCAGCACAGCTTTCTCTGACTATCCTACGTAAAATGTGAACCCCCAAACCACCCTGGTCCTTCCTAGTCTCCTTCCCTGCTTTGCTTTTCTCCACAGAACTTCTCTCCTACTACCCTACAATTTACTTACTTATTTTCTTTTTGTCTGTAATGTAAGTCCCATGAAGGTCAGGATGTTTGCCTACTGATGTGTCCCCAGCACCTGGAACAGTGCTGGGCACATGCTAGGCACTTTACAAACATTTGTTGAATAAATGAATTGAACAAATGCGTGATCTACATGTATGGGGGAATGAGAGTTATAACATGACAGTTTCCTAGACTGAAACTGGGATTGAACTTGAACAGACATTTTTCCAAAGAAGACATACAGGTGGCCAACAGGCACATGAAACACTGCTCAACATCATTAGTCATCAGAGAAATGCAAATCAAAACCACAATAAAATTATCATCACCTCACACCTGTCAGAATGGCTATCATCAAAAAGACCACAAAAAACTAAAGTTGGTGAGGCTGTGGAGAAAAGGGAACCCTCCTACACTGTTGGTGGGAATGTAAATTGGTACAACCACTGTGGAAAAGAGTATGGAGGTTCTTCAAAAAAATAAAACTTCATATGACCCAGCAATTACACTCCTAGGTATATATCAGAACAAAATGAAACCACTAACATGAAAAGATATATGCCCTCCAATGTTCATAGCAGCATTATTTACATTAGCTAAGATATGGAAGCAACCTAAGTGTCCATAAACAGATGAATGGATAAAGAAGATGTGGTGTGTACACATACAATGGAGTATTAACCATAAAAATAAATGAAATTTTGCAATTTGCAACAACATGGATAGACCTAGAGAGTACTATGCTTAGTGAAATAAGTCAGAGAAAGACAAATACTATATCCTATCACAAATACTATATCACTTATATGTGGAATCTAAAAAATAAAACAAACAAATGAATATAACAAAATAGAAAGGTACTCACGGATGTAGAGAACAAACTAGTGGTTACCAGTGGGGAGAGGAAAGGGGAGAAAGGGCAAGATAGGGGTAAAGGATTAAAAGATACAAACTATTATATATAAAATAAACAAGCAACAAGGATATATTGTACAGCACAGGAAAATATAGCCATTATTTTGTAATAACTTTAAATGGAGTGTAATCTATAAGAATACTGAATCACTATGTTATATTCCTGAAACTAATATAATATTGCAAATCAACTATACTTTAATTTTTTTAAAACTGGAATTTAATTATAGTAATAAAGAGGAACTCAGAGACTCAAAGGTAAGGTTTGTGAGCTACATGCCAAAGCCACAGCATGTGGTGAAGTTTCACCAATAATGATGACCCTATTACAGTTCCAGATATTAGAATGGTAAATAAAACTTTCCTCTTGCCTCAACTTCAGACCTTTAAACCATTCCTACCTACCAATTTAGAATTTCCAAGAATCCCACAGTCTTAGAGACCTAATACACAGTACAGTGATTATAGACAACAAAACTGTATCATAAACATTAAAATTGCTAAGAGAAGAGACCTTAATTTTTCCCACCACCAGAAAAGTTGATAATTTTGTTAGCTAACACTATCATGGCAATCATATTGCAATATAAATGTATCAAATCAATACGGTACACCTTAAACTTACACAATGTTATTTGTCAATTATATCTCAATTAAAAAAAAAAAGAATCCCATGGTCTGGGTGTGGATAAGCAGAATGCTGGGAATCAAGCCAAAATAAAATAATTCAGAAAGTGAAGGCCATACAAATATCAGGAAGTTAGGGTGATCCTGAAGTTACCAAACAGTGCCTTCCTTAGGGAACTTCAAATTTCACATGGTTCTGTGACACGGATGAGGCGCCTGCTTGCTGCCATTTTCCTCCGCTTCACCGTATAATGCAGTGTGTATGTTCACAGGGTTTTTCAAGTTTCAAAGTTTGACTTGACCCTCAGTCCCCTGCCTGGGACTGACCAGTGAGTATCAGGCAATAAAGCACCACGCGCCACCATCACTTACTCCGTCAAAGTTCTGGGGGTACTGGTGTGGCTACAGATAGCCCAGCCACAGGGGGCTGAGCCTGGAGGAGGAGCAGGGCACGGTGGCCCTCACTCACTCACAGAAGCCATACTGCCGGGCGGTGGGGGAAGACCTGCTGGGAAACATTCACAGCCAGGTTCCCACCAGCACCAACCCCTCCCAACCCCTCCCAACCCCTCCATACGGAGGAACATCATGAGTTTCCCTCTGAGTTAAATTTAATGCTCGATCACATATTTGTCCAGGCCCTTTTAATGTTTATTTTTCCTTTCCCTTAATAGTTTCCTCAGTTCTATTTCTATTTTGGCAGGTCCACATTCTGCACCGACTACCACCTCAAACATATCTTTGGCATTAACAGATGTCGTTTAACCAGCGAAATGCACGCTAAGCCAACATGCAAGACTGGTCCTCAAATTAGGTCCATCACAAAGAGTTGATCCAGGAGAAGTTCATACAGATTTTCCAGTTATTTCAAGTTCTTTTTCTCAGTTCATCTTTCTTCCAAACCGCCCCCATCCCCTTCCTCCTCCCTACACCCTCCTCCCACCACTCTAAATCTGGACTCTCAGCTTCCTTTCTCTCTGGCCTTAAACGTCACCCCACCCCAGCCTCAAACAGGGGTTGAACTTGTTCCCCTCACATTCTCTGCACGTGACTTGATGGAGCCTCTGCATCCTCACCATGGAATTTTCCTGTGCTGGGCCCTGCTGCTAGGAGCAGGGTCAGCTCCTAACATCTTGCCTAACTCCTTGGTTCCCTCACATCAATTTCCCCCAGGCACTGGTACTGAGGCTCTGTCTCTGCACCACCCCCTTCCCAACTGACATCACTCTGTAGCTTCCACTGTCCCCAGAGCAGACCCTACTGGGGCCCCATTCCTCAGCCAAAGCACACAGCGTCTCTCAAAAGGGACAATGAAAACCAAAGCAGTGGTTCTCACTGCAAGTTCTTGAAGCCCCATATGCTAATGCTGATGAAATGCTACATGGGAGCCTCAGGCCCCTGGGCCTGGACGCACAGTCATCGTATGTGACACTTCTCTCCTCTGCTGCAAGCCACCACCTGCTCAGTTACACGTCAGAGCACTTTGCTATCCCTCCCTCAGTATCATTGAGAAGCAGCAGTAACTTAGTTCCCTTATCTAGGGCAGCCAGCAGGATGGCCACAAGGAAATCAAAGGCGGGGTACGGGGTGGGGGTGGAAGCAGCAGGAGAAAACAACTTCCCAGTTTCTCTTTGCAGCTTAAGAAACTCTCTGGGGGTCTGGGGGAGCTTTCAAGTTGCTTTATTTTGGTTAGTCCCTGAGATGTGTGACTGGCGGAACACAGCCACCAGGGGG
The DNA here is from genome assembly GCF_951394435.1 of Stenella coeruleoalba. NCBI lineage: Eukaryota > Metazoa > Chordata > Mammalia > Artiodactyla > Delphinidae > Stenella > Stenella coeruleoalba. The sequence goes on from NC_137156.1 coordinate 64,019,802, forward strand.
ATAAACAGTGGTTTCTCTTGACCCTAAGGGTCAGGGGCCAGCTGTTCTGAAGGAAGCCAGCTTTTAACTGGCCCAGACGGTTCCCACAGCAACTCGGATGGTAGGTCAGGAGGCCATACCCTCCCCGCCTAGGAACTCGGTCAGTGGTAAGTCTTCGATGTATTTAACCAGTTATGTCCATGTTGATGCTTAGGGTGGTTTCGCTTTTGCAAACATTTATTTATATCCTTCAAGAGAAGAACTCAGACCTCTCTGCCTGTCACAGGAAGCTGTTACGGGGGGTGAGCAAACTTTTTAAATGCACAGAAATTGCGACTGACACCAATTTTGTGAAGCTAAACCCCGGTACTTGGTTCTCTTTAATTGTGTTTTTTCCTACATGGCTTCAGGTAGGCAAGTCTTGTTTCTACCAAGAGAACGAAGTTATATGAAGAAGGGTAATGCTTACTTTTGTCTGCCTGTGGTAGCTCGCATACTACTAAACACCTAAGTGCTAATGAAGGGATGAATTATAGCAGCTGCTCTCAGGATATAGGGCGTGTTAAAGAAATGTTTATTTTCAGTCTTCTGAGTTGTAGACCTGCTCTGGCTAAAATCAGACACCAGAAAAGGGCAAGTATTTATTTATCCTCTAGTCCTGTGTGCCGTTTCCTCTAGGACCACACAGCTGTATGAAGGGAAAATCATCTTTCATTTCTCCACAGGGCAGCCTGAAGATGGCTAATTACACGTCAGCACCAGAGGATGATTATGATGTCCTCATAGAAGACAATCTGAGTAACAACGAAATAGAACCATGCACCCCATACGAGCCCAAGATTCTCTCAGCCCAGCTGGTGCCTTACCTCTACACCATGGTGTTCACGGCTGGCCTCCTGGACAATATCTTGGTTGTGCTTATCCTGGTAAAATACAAAGGACTCAAGCAAGTGGAAAATATCTATTTCCTCAACTTGGCTATTTCTAACTTGTGTTTCTTGCCCACCCTGCCGTTCTGGGCTTACACGGCCTCACGTGAGGGGGTTCTTGGTGACCCCCCGTGTAAAATTGTCGTGGCACTCTACTCCATAGGCCTGTACAGTGAGGCATTTTTCAATGTCCTTCTGACTGTGCAAAGGTACCAGGAGTTTTTCCGCATGAGAAGGCTTTTCTCGGCCTGCAGGATGGTGGCTGGCAACATCTTCACAAGTGCTCTGGCGTGGGTCACAGCCATTCTGGTCACTTTGCCTGAACTTGCTTTTTACAAACCTCAGATGGAAAGCCAGAAATACAAGTGCTTCTTTACCAGACCTCACTTCCTACCAGCTGATGAGACATTCTGGAAGCATTTTCTGACCTTAAAGATGAACATTTTGGGATTTCTTTTGCCACTGTTTTTTTTCGTATTTTGCTACGTGCGAATGAGGAAAACACTAAAGTGTGGGGCGAGGAACTGTGACCTTTTCAAGCTTGTTTTCACCATAATGGTTGTTTTCCTTCTGATGTGGGGACCCTACAATATTGCGCTTTTCCTGTCTGCTTTCAACGAACACTTCTCCCTGCATGGCTGTGAGAGTAGTTACAACCTGAACAGAAGTGTCCAGATCATGAAAATCATCGCCACCACCCACTGCTGCGTCAACCCTCTCCTCTACGTGTTTCTCAACAAGGCATTTAGGAAACACCTCTGCCAACTCTGCCATCTGTGCAGTGACACCGCACCTCCACCCACTGAGGAACCTGCCCAAGGCACATCAAGGGAAGAATATCACCTTTCCACTTAAATGTAAACTAGCTCCTACCAAAGGCGGGATAAATAAACAATAATTTTTCCCTCATTGCATTGTTTTGTGCAATAGTTTTTACACATTTGTACATAAAATAGGCTCCAGGAAGAAAAGGGGGAAGTGAACAAACATTCACCAAGCGCTGAATTTGTCTCAGGCACTGTGCTAGGTTCTTGACAAACGTGAGCTCCTCCGTGCCTCACTGACTGCTCGTGGTGTAGGTGGAATTAGTCCCATTTCTCTGGGAGAGGAAACTGAGGCTCAGAAATTTGTCTAAGATCACACAGCTAGAGCGTGGCAAGGCTGGGACACAAACCCGGTGCCATTCACTCCAGAACCTATGCCTTGTCCAGCATATGCCGAACTTCTAAAATTCAGGCAAGAAGACACATAAAGCAAATCTGCACTTTTAAAACCAACCGGACCACATTCCAAATTAGAACAACCCATTCACACAAAAGTAATTTATCAGGCACAGTTTCTTTCAGGTAATTGAAAGAGATGGCTAGCTGGAGGCTCTGGGTAAAAGGAGGAAAAGGGACTTGCTCTGTGGAAAGTTCTCTGGGTTTTCTTGGCTAATCACCACACCCCCCGAAGCCCCCAGATACCCCTGAGGCCCCCAGATACCCCCAACCTCTGAGCCTCCCAAGGTTTCTAGCACTCTCTGCTATCTAACAATAGCAAACGTACGATCATGTCTAGAAATGTTTAACACAAGGCATGTTTTGTCCTTTTCAGTGTAACGTACACCTCAGGCCTCACCGCCTGTGACTACAAAACATCACAAGAAGAGTTTGCCTGGGGCGATCCAGTGCCCATTTTCTCTTACATATCCCAAGGAGAGGTGACAGATGAATACAGGATGCCTGTGGACCACAATCTCTCACCTCCATCACTGAGGCGGGAGGAGGAGGAGGTGGCACCTGGGGGAGACCCTGTAGGGAGCACAGTCTGTACCAGTCACTGGCTCTTCCGTGTCCTCACCGGGTGCTATGGATGAGCTGTGTCCCACAAAACATTCATATGTTGAAGCCCAAGCCCCAGTGAGATGGTATTTGGAAATGGGACCTTCGGGAGGTAATTAGGTTTAGATGAGGCGGAGTCCTCAGGATGGGATTAGTGCCTTATAAGAAGAGACACCAGAGAACTTGCGTGCTCTCTGCACCATGTGAGGACACAGCAAGAAGGCAGCCATCTGCAAGCCAGGAAGAGAGCCTGCACCAGAAACCCCACCATGCCGGCACCTTGATCTTGGACTTCCCAGCCTCGAGTACTGTGAGAAATAAATTTCTGCTATTTAAGCCACCCAGTCTGTGGTATTTTGTTGTGACAGCCTTAGCTGAGTAAGACAGGGCTCACCCTGAATGACATTAAATAGCCAATAAAAACACCATGACAAGTCAAGAGCAAGACCTCAGCTGAAAGTACCCCAGCAGATATGAAAAGAGGAGAAGGAGAAGGGACAGAGATATCTTCTTCACACTCATACTCACCAGATATGAGTAGGTCTGGACTCTCCATTCACTTCTACCACATATGGGACAGAAATCTCAGGCAAAATGACATCGTTTTTGGATGTTTATAGACACAGTGATGAATTCACAGAACAAACCCTTTCAGAATTTTCAGAATGAAAACATGGAGCATATAGAGAATAAACTCTTACAGTGACTGAGAGTGAAATAGTTACTGAAAATCAAAAGTTTGTGATGGCTGATCCGGCTACAATAGCCCACACACGTAAGTAGTATGTCCAGCAAGGTCTTCTTCCCCTGTCAGAAGAAGACAGTCGTCCTAAAGATAAAAATGATTCATGCTTGCACTATTTACAATAAAAGCAGCCCAAGTGCCTATCAAGTGCAAGTCGGATGAATGGATACACACACACAATGGAATAATACTCAGCCATAAAGAAGAATGAAATGCTGACATGTGCAGAAACGTGGATGGACTACAGAACATTATGCTACATGAAATAAGTCAGAGAAAGACATACTGTATGGTATCACTTATATGTGGAATCTAGAAAATAACACAAATGAATGCACATGCAAAATAGAAAAAGACTCACGGATATAGAAAATAAACTTGTGTGGGTTTCCCTGGTGGCGCAGTGGTTAAAAATCCGCCTACCAATGCAGGGGACATGGGTTCATTCCCTGGTCTGGGAAGATCCCACATGCTGCAGAGCAACAAAGCCCGTGTGCTGCAACTACTGAGCCTGCGTTCTAGAGCCCACGAGCCACAACTACTGAAGTGTGCGTGCCTAGAACCCATGTTCCGCGACAAGAGAAGCCCGCGCACCGCAACGAAGAGTAGCCCCCGCTCGCCAGAACCAGAGAAAGCCCACGCACAGCAACAAAGACCCAGCGCAGCCAAAAACAGATAAAATAAATTTATAAAAAAAATACTGAATCACTATGCTATACACTTGAAACTAATAATATGAATCAACGATACTTCAATTTAAAAAATAACACATTTTCCACTTTTCTACAAACTATTGCATTAGAAAACTAACAAACAGTAAAAAGCCAAAGAGAAGGCAGCTAGCATATTTAAGAAAATTTGACAGTGTTTCTGTTTTTGCCTGTAAATTATTTTCTAATGCAAAAAAAATTTTCCTATCAGGTCAAGATAATTCTGATTTGGGACATTTTAGACAGAGACTGAAATCTCATGAGAAATCTCTGATTCATCTCAATTTATGTGTTTGTGGGTACAAATGGAACAAATTTTAAAATGGTAAACGTGACTGATTTAGAGAATGAGAAAGCAATAAAACCTGAAATTGAAAAAAAAAATACAGATGCCCAGTTAATTTTGAATTTCAGTTAAGCAACAAATGATCTTGTTCTTTTTGGTTTTTACAAATGTGCTGTGGCCACATCAGCCCAAGTTGTCCTCCCTCCTAAGAGCTGCTCACCATTCCCTGGTCTTAGGCTCCCACACCAAGCCTGAATTTCAACAGGACTTTATCCTTTACCAACTGCCTTCACAGACGTATTTGCACCACATAACAGTCCTTCAAAGAAACCTGACTATCATCAGCCTCATTTTACAAGTGTGGAAACTGAGGCTTAAATCTCACAGCTCTCAGGGGTCAGAATCTGGGCTTGACATTTTCTGATATCAAATCCCACACTCTTTCCTCTCCTCCACCCAGTACTTCCTGGCTTGTCTACAGCACTTGGTTTATAGAGTGAGTTCCTGTATATTACTGCTCCAGATTTTTCACAACAGTCCAAAGGACTGGGGGAAGGCACATCCAAGGATTGCTGCTCCCCTCAGCCACCCATTTACAGACCCTGTGAAAAGCAAAGTTCGCCAAAGAACCATCTCTGGCACATCTAACAGAAGAAAATCTTTGATCTAAATTTCAGACTCTGAATCCTTTGATTTTTCCCTGTGGTGTGGCCTTTAGCTATGAGCGGGGCCATGAGTCACCTCCCTGGAGTCCCCTACCATGCCTGCTCTGGGAGAAGGTAGGAAAGGGTGTCTCTCTCTTCCTGTGGGACCCAACACAGGCCATCTAGCCTCCCTGTGCCTCAGACAACTGGGAATAAGACACCCCCACACACACACAGGGCTGCTGGCCAGGATGAGGGCTTAGTGAGCAGCACAGTGACTGGCCCACAGGACGCTGCCCACATCCCACTTTTCCTCACACCCTCCACAGATGCTGCCTGCACCCTAATGGTGCTTGAATTTCAGTTCTGATGGGCTTCCTCGTCCCCACGTCAGCCTCCTGCTGCTGCTCCAGGTAAATGACTATGTTGACAAAAGGATCTGGGGACATGTGGCTCAGCCCCAGCTTCTTTGTTTGAAGGAGTGGTGGGGAGGTTCAGACCATCTCGCTTGTATCACCTATGACAAAATGTGTTTTCCTCTGCCCTCAACCACGTGGTCAGCTCAACAATTTTTTTTTTAACATCTCTATTGGAGTATAACTGCTTTACAATGGTGTTAGTTTCTGCTTTATAACAAAGTGAATCATCTATACATATACATATATCAGCTCAACAGTCCTGCTATGAGTCTGTGGACAGCCATCCCACCAGAGCCCCTGCCCACATGCTCTTTCAGGCGTCCATCTTTGCAGAACACCTGCCACACACTTCCTGGGGGGCCACCCAGCTTGCTCACCATGGCTCAGGACCATCCCCAGCTGCCCCGTGCAGACGCTCCCTCCTCGGCAAAGCACACAACCCATGTCCCCAAGCTCACGCCGCTTCCAGCGGATGGCTATCTGTATGCATACTCACTGTCTCCACTCTTTTGTCTCTGAAGGACTCCAAGGCAGAGTCTGTGGGATTCATCTCCAAACGGACTAGAGGAGCTGCGACGTGGTGATGGATGAGGAGGCGGCCAAGAGAGAGACTCCAGCCAACACAGGTGCTGTTATTCCCCCAGAGAGGTGACACTCATGCCTGTGAGGGAAGGCAGGAGGAGCTGACTGCCAATGGGTAGTGGGAGCACTTCCTTAAGAAAGAGGCTTAAAGGCATTCCAGAGAAAATCAGAAAAATATGACTATAAACAAAATGTCAGATGACATACTTATCATTTTCAAGGGTGACAATAAAATTGCAGTTATGTGGGAGAATGTCCCTATTCTTAGAGGATGCGTGCTCAAGAATTAGGAGTGAAATGTCGTAGTCACAGCTCACATTCAAATAATTTAATCCCACACATACACACACCAGGTGCATATAAAAGCAGCAAGAGGGAAAACACATCAAAATGTTAACACCTGTCAACTCTACATGGAGGGTATATGAATGTCCACTGAGCCCTCTCTGACCCCCACCGCACAAACGGAAATATTCCTAAGACCAAGTTGAAGGGCAAAACTGACTTTGATTTTGTCTGGATAAAAACAAAGAAGAAAGATTGACCCCAAGTACAAATTTTAAAAGTCTCCTCCCTTCTGGTCCCTCATGACTGGGGTCAGACTCAATCTGTAGGAGAGTCGTAGAGAGAACAAGCCCCAAGCCCTCATTTTACTTACAAAGCTGAGCCCAGAGAAGGTAAAGGACTTACCCGAGGTCATACAGCCACACAGCAGCAGAGCTGCGACTTTGCTCTAGACGTCCTGCAGCACATGCCACTTCTTTCCCACTCAGGACTGACCTGTTATTATTTCTGGAGACAATGGCGGGCCAAATGATTCCGAATACGCTAAGGCTAACAGCTGAGAAAAAAGTACGCAGACTCAGCCCGTTTCCCAACGACCTAAGTACACACGGCGTTCCTCCTGACGTGATGTGATAGGGAAGCTCCCAGCACCACAAGATACTGGCTTTTCCCTCAAAACTAAACGCGCACCGCTAGGGAAGCTGCCTGCAGGCGTACCTTCCACGCTTCGTGCAACGCCACGCTCCGCGGAAGCACCGCGCAGGCGCAGACAGGGGCTTGGACTCCTCCGCGGCACCGATAGTCCCGGCACCGGGGGCGGAGTGCCGAAGTACCGCGGCGGATGTATCGCTGCTCCGGAGCAGCACCAGGCCTCACAACACCTGGTACGTTGGCAGGAAGAGTCGTCCCCGTTGTACTTCTAGAGCACTTCCAGGAACTGGTCCTGCACATCCGACAGAGGCAGAGCCCACCTTGCAAGAATGGATGAAAGGAGCCAGGGATGTTCCTACGCCAGGACAAAGAGCAGCAGCCAAAGGATGGGCGCATGCGCAAAGAGTAGCGTTTACTTTTTTTTTAATAGTTGGAAAAAAATCAAAAGAATATTTCATGACCTGTGAAAATTATATGAAATTCGAACTTCAGTGTCGAATTTCAGAAACTTTATTTTCAATAAAATAAAGTTTTTTTGGAACACGACCACACTCATTTATATATGTATTGCCAGTGGTTGCTTTTGCACTGCAATGGCCGAGTCCAGTGGTTTTGACAGAGGCGGTCTGTGGCATTCTCATGGCTTCCCACTGCTGCTTGGTGCATTGTAAATTACAGCCAGTTATAATTCAATAGCATTTCAAGTACCAGACTGTGTTGTTGTGATACAATAAGACATATACCTCCGGTCTTCAGCCCTGACTGATGGGGTGATAGGAGTGTCCTTTGTTATTCATAATAAACCCTCCACCTGAGTTTCAGTCAGACCTGAGTGTATGCTGATGAGGTGACTCTTGGTGCTTCCCTAGATAGCTTCAGGATGGGAGCTGGTTCCCAGAACCAACCTTGTGATGAGAGGATTGGAACTTTCAGCTCTGCTTCCTGAGTTCCAGAGATGGGAGAGTGGCTGGATAATCACCAATGGTCAATGACTTAGTCAATTGTGTCTATGTTACGAAACTTCCATACAAACCCTAAACTACAGGATTCAGAGAGCTTCTTGGTTAGTGAACACATTCATGTACTGGAAGAGTTGCACACCCTGACTCCACGGGGACAGAAGCTCCTATGCTCTAGGCCCTTCCAGACCCTTAGCCTATGTACCTCTTCATCCGGCTATTCTTTTTCTATCTTTTATACAATCCTTTAATACAAATAGGTAACAATAAGTAAAGTGTTTCCCTGGGTTCTGTGAGCCATTATAGCAAATTATCAAAACTGAGGAGGGGGTCGTGGGATTCCCCAGTTTACAGCCAAGTTGGACAAAAGTACAGGTAACCTGGGAACCCACTACTTGTGATTAGTGTCTGAAGAAAGAGGGCAGTCTTGTGGGCCTGAGCCCGTAACCTTGTGGGTCTGTGTTAACTCCAAGTGGTTAGTGTCAGAATTGAACTGACTTGCAGGAAACCCAGTTGGTGTCCACAGAGAATTAGAGAATTGTTTGGTGTAGAAAACCCACACCTATTTGGTGTCATAAGTGTTGTGAGTAGATAGACATAGAGAACAGATTTGTGGTTGCCAAGGCGGAGGGGAATGGGAGAGGGATGAATTGGGAGTTTGGGATTAGCAGATACAAACTATTATCTATGGAATGGATAAACAACAAGGTCCTACTGTATAGCACAGGGAACTATATTCAGTATCCTGTGATAAACCATAATGGAAAAGAATATGAAAAAGAATATCTAAATAACTGAATCACTTTGCTATACAGCAGAAATTAACACAACATTGTAAATCAATGCTACTTCAATATAAAAAATGTAAGTGTTGTAAGTAGAGAGAACAGTTTATCTTTATACACATAGAGCCAAACCACCTTTTTTTAAATTTTTATTACCAGTGCATATTCATCATGTTAAAACAAGCAAAGAAGAGAAAAGTGAATTTTGAATGTCACACTAATAAGACACTATGGATTGTGGATTATTTTGTTATCAAATTAGATGCCAAAGCACTGTATTTATTATGCAATGAAACTATAGTTGTGCTAAAAGAATACAACATGTGTTGACATTTCCAGACAAAGCATTCATTGCACTATTCCAAACTCATAGGGGAAAAATGGTCAGGAAAATTACAAATTTTAAAGTGAAATATCTCATCACAACAGAATTTCTTCAAGGGACTTCCCTGGAGGTCCGGTGGTTAGGACTTGGCACTTTCACTGCCGTGGGCCAGGGTTCAATCTTTGGTGGGGGAACTGAGATCCCACAAGTTGTGTGGCACGGCAAAAAAAAAAAAAAAAAAAAATCTTCAAAATAAAAAAAGAAATGAGGCTGCAAGCAAAGTAACTTTCTAAATAGCTCATTTGTTAGCCAAGCAAGAAAAGCCATTTACCTATGTTGAGTTAATGAAATCATGTTTGATTGCAGCTGTAAACAAATGTGCCCAGAGAAAATTAACTTAAGACTTTAGCCTTTCACTGACAACTCCTGCTTAAAGAGCTGAAAACATTGGGAACAAGAAATAAGACAAATGATTTGAGTGGCTTTCCTTGGCTTTTGATGAATAAACAGATGTTACAGATGCTGTTAACTATTGTCTATTTGAGGAATCAGTGGTGAGTTTGAAGTGAGTAAAGAATTAGCCTCCAGGAATAGTCCACATGGGATAACTACAGGCAAGAATATTTTCCAGAAAATTGAGGAAACACTAATTTAGTACAATCTGAAGTGGAATCTGCTGAAATGTATTACAATTGATGGTTGTTAAAATCTGTGTTGGGCAGAAAAAAAGTTTAGAGCGGGGACCGCGCAGAATACAAGCTTTCCTTGAAGACTGTAAGGAACTTGAGGTCTGAGGAAGTAAAAGCAGGGACACCAAACACAGCCCCACACTCAATTCAGTGTCAGGGTGAAAGAATGCGGGACCAAAGACCCCCCTCATTGATGCTACGGCCGCCTGACTTGCTTTGGGCGATGAAATGATGGAAATGATATGGCCTCTCCTAGAAGGAAGCTTTAAGAGTTTTTTTGTGTTGCCTCCATCTCTATTTCCCGCTCTGTCTACAGGCCAGTGTGCCCCAGGCAGGGGCTGCTGGTTCAGCCTGGGTCTCAGAATAAAGAGATGAACAACAGAGCCACTGATGACCCATGACAGGTATGAACGTGAGACAGAAACAAACCTTTGTTGTGTAAGACATTGACATAACTTAGCATGAGTTAATGGATACAGCGATGTTAGATTTTGCAATTTTTATTTCAGCCAGAAAAGGGGATTTCATGGGCCTTTAATTTCACCTAAGTATCTTATTTATACAAGAAGGTTTATACGGTTCAAATATGATGTTTTATCTTGCTGGTATTATGACTAATATGGCTACACCATCAAATGTTGCTCCCACAGTAAACTTCTAGTTTACTAGTGAGGCTGGACTACATATCTGGGCCATAATTCAAAGTAGCAAAAAAGGGAGTTTTCATTCTAGGATTATGGGACCGTAATTAATGTCCTTCCTGACAGATTTCAGAGGCTTCTGCAGGCAGCAGCAGAACTGCCTATCTCATTTTTTTTTTTTAACATCTTTATTGGAGTATAACTGCTTTACAGTGTTGTGTTAGTTTCTGCTGTATAACAAAGTTAATCAGCTATACGTATACATATATCCCCATAACCCCTCCCTCTTGCATCCTCTAGGTGGTCACAGAGCACTGAGGTGATCTCCCTGTGCTATGCCTGCCTATCTCATTGATACTGGTCAATGCTGGCCATTCTTGTCTGCTCTCTGCCTTTGAAAGGGAAGATTCACCCTGGTTGACGCAGGTTTGCCTGTTGAGTCCAATGAGCCATTGGAAATACTAAAAACAGGAAAATGATCCTTTCTCAGGGAAGAGTTACTAATCTAAGGTAGGACCCCAATGGGCCCTGTTTACTGGTGGGGAGAGTCTGTGCATTAGCAGCTAAAACCCAGCCATTTGGTTCTCTCTTAATTCCCTTCCCTGGCATCAAGATAGTGGGTCAGAATTGAAACTCTGGAGAAGAAAACTATGGGGAACACTTAAAGGACAAAGCATGGACCTTCAAAAAGGCAGAAAAAGGAAGCAGCAGCAGCATGGAACCTGAGGAAACAGAACTTCAAGGAGCACATGTCCACAGGATCAGACATAGTAAGGGGCTCAGGGAAAAGAGATGTGAACCCTACTAAGCTTGGCCATTTGGGAAGCTGGGGCTGTCCTATTCCAGAACTGCTTCAAGGGAGTGAACAGGTTAGAATCAAACTACAGTGGGGTGAAGAGAGAATGACCCAAACACCCACCTGACTTGCTGAAGTGAGGGCAGCCCTCTCTGACCACGCTTTAAAGAGCTTGGCTGAGAAAAGTGGGAATAAACTGGTGACCAGAGGTGAACCGGAGGTTGAGGGCCAATAAGGCCAAGGGATAGATGTACAGTTGTCCCCTGTACCTCGGTATTTGCAGGGATTGGTTCCAGGACACCCCGTGGATGCCAAAATCCAAGGATGCTCAAGTCCCTTATATAAAATTGTGTAGTATTTGCATACAACCTATGCATGTCCTCCCATATATTTTAAATCATCTCTGGACTACTTATAATACCTAATACAATGTAAATTGCAAATTCAAGTTTTGCTGTCTGGAACTTTCTGTAATTTGTTTTCAAATACCTTCAATCCTCAGTTGGTTGAATTCAAGGATGTGTAAGCCATGGACATGGAGGGCCCACTGTGTTCCACATTTTCCTATCTCTATATTTGTACATTTACTATACCTGATGCTATTTACTTAAAATAGCAAATACTCATAAATCTTCTTGATACCCGGCTTCTTCCACTAATCCCTTGATTCCTACTCTCTATTCCTTCCCGCGCCTTAGAAACACACACACACACATGCACATACACACTCAAACACACACACACACACACACACACACACACACACACAACTATATGAGGGACCAACAGGTGCCCTTGAGGAAAAGAGTTGCTTGGCCTGACCTTAGACTCCAGACCATCAGGCACTAAGCCCGAAACTGCCGGAAAGAGTGGGAGTGGGAAGTGGGAATACAGGGAAGGAAAGGTTCCACTGGGCAGGTGTTTGGTCAGACACATGATTTCAGTATGAAATTCTAGAAAAGATGAATGGCACTTTATAGGAAATGAAAATCAACAGCATTTCTAATTTTATTTCTTGTTAAGATGGTAGCAGGGATCTGTGAAAACTGATGGGCTTGGCAAAATCCGCCCTCAGGAAGGGAGAGGAAGGGAGAAGAAGGATCAGGGCTGGAAGCAGGGAGGGGCCGCCGGGGAGGCGGGGCAGCTTCTCTTCAGGTTTGACCTCTCAGGAAGGCGCAGGCTTCCAGAAACGCTGTGGGACACAGCAAAGCAGGAGATTCAGAAACTGATTCCTTTTTTTTTTTTTTGAATCAATACATCAATCAAAGAGGACACTAAAACAGACTTTCCTCTGCCCTCCTACCACTGTAGGTCAAGGCTTGCCATCCCCACATTTCCCCACTGTCCGTCCTGCGAAGAGCTACAGGACCCAGGGGAGCACACAAAAGCTCTGGTCCTTATCAAGCTGCGAGATTCGCTGTTCTGGCCTGAGTGACACAGCTTCCACCCACTTGTCTCCAGGTAAATCAGCGGTCACACTCTCAAGTTCACAAGGTATTGATGGTCCTCGAATTTGTTCTGGAATGTGAGCAACTGATCATCTTCATGCAAATCTGCTTGCAGTGATATCCACCTACTCATTCACTCATTCATCCATGAATCCCTCCTGAGCACAGGCTTTGTGTGAGCCTCTGTGTTAAGTGCTGAGGATTCAACACAGACAGATAAGCCCTGCCCTCAAGGGGTGTACCATCTGTGCAATCCTGAGCGGGCTGCTCACGAGAGTAGACCTGCAGCGCAATTTCTAAGCGTAGCCCTAGATCCACCTGCATCACAATTCCCTGAGATGTCCGTGGAAATAGCAGGGTTTCCTTGGCACTCTTGACATTTGGGGCTGGGGAATTCTTTGTTGTGAAGGCTGTTCTGTGTGTGCTCTGTTTAGTAGCATCCCTGCTTCTACCCACAGATGCCAGCAGCACCCCCTATATCATGAGAATTAAAAATACCTCCTGGCATTGCCAAATGCCTCAGGGGCAAAATGATCCCCGGTTGAGAACCACTGATACAGAGATTCTCAGCCCTTCCCCAACCCCTGGACCACCACACAACACCCACCGATGCCTCCAACTCCCCTGGTGAGGGACCGGGAATAGGAACCCAGACGACATCAGTGCACAGAGGAGGCAAAACTTGCTGAAACTCGAGAATCATTGCCTGGAGGCTCACAACACTCTGCTGTGTCTTCTAAATGCTTTTAAAGGGTTAAATTATTGTCAATACATTTTCCGGGCTAAAATGTTTTTCGAGAATTTGTATTCTCTATGGTTAGTACTTACGGTAACTGCCTAGAAAGCAGAATTTGTCATTTGTCAATATATATGTAAATATACGTATACCTTTGTGTGTATGTATATACATACATGCATATGTTTACAATCGCTACCAGCATTATAAAAAGTTAGCATATTACTAAGGGTTTATTTTATTCTCTAGCTCTTTCACCTCATCAATGAGAGTGTAATTTCCCAAAGTATAGAGACATTGGATTGCCTTAACGTTTTTTTTGTTTGTTTGTTTTTTTGTGGTACGTGGGCCTCTCGCCGTTGAGGCCTCTACCGTTGCGGAGCACAGGCTCCGGACGCGCAGGCCCACGGCCACGACTCACGGGCCCAGCAGCTCCGCGGCACGTGGGATCCTCCCAGACCGGGGCACGAACCCGTATCCCCTGCATTGGCAGGTGGACTCTCAACCACTGCGCCACCAGGGAAGCCCTGCCTTAACGTTTTTATACCCGCTTCATCCCTAGAATGTTTGGCCCTCCAACCTTGACCTTCACCCGCGGTGGTTTCCCAGTGATGCTACCTATGTTCCACTTACGGGAGGTTGAGCATTTTTTCAGGTTAGCAATGGCTGTGACATACTCTGGTCCCAAATATTTTTCATATGTTGTTTTGCCTCCAAGTTTGGCCAGACACTCAGTGTTGTCATTGAACAGAAGGTTTTTGGTCTCAGACTGGAATAAGCAAAACCTGTCCGGGCAGTGTTTTCCATTTTTCCCAAACTGAGCCTGTGTCAAAAGGGCAGACAGTAAGAGAGCAGCGGAGGAAAACAGGAGAGGTTATGGATTCGGGGAGGCCAAGGGCATTTCTTCGGCACAGGATCAGCCACAGGAAAACCATGGGGCAAAAGGAGCTAAGTTCTGGAATCACTCCACTGTCCTGGCTAAGTCTTCCCCTGCCCCATGGCCCCCTGCTCCACACCCCAGCCCAGTGCCCAGGCCCCTCACCACTTCTGATCTCACCTCCCGCCATCTTGCCTTTCTTTTTAATCTGTGGCCTCTCCCCTTAGAACTTCTTCTGTGTGACTGGGTGACAGCTGAGGATTTTGAGATCCACCCTCAAAGTAATCACCTCTAGCATTCTAATAGGCCAGCTCTCCCAGAGAGGCAGACTGCATTGGAAATCCTCTCTGCCACGGACCCAGTCATTGCCTTGGGCAGGTCACTTAGCCTTCCTTGGGCCTGGTTCCTCCTCCATGCCCAGGCCTCCCATGGAGGTGAGCTGCAAGAACCAACCACCAGCATGGCAGCAGACCTCTTACCAGCACCCGTGAGTGTGCACAGTGGGGGCTCCATAAATGCTAGTTATTGTGCCAATTTTTACATTCTAGGGCCAATTTCTTTAACGCACATCTAGAAACATGCCATTTTAATACAGAGCTAGATGTCCTAATAGAGAATCCCAGACTTCAAGGAAATTATAGGATTTCCTTCAAACCACTTCACGTAGATAGCCTTAAATCTATACAAGTTCTGGGTTTGTTGTTTTTAGAGATTACAAATGCAGGGGCCCTGTCTAGAACATCCCCAGTCGGCCCGGGCTCTGGAAACATCAGCAGAGTAAATCACTCTCTACCTGGCTATGGGAGGAAGGCTCAGTCGCCTCCCTCATGTGCCTGAAGAACAACAGGAGACTCAAGGAGAGAAAGCATCTCCCAGCCAGACCGTGAGCGCACGTCCAGGGCCATGAGACTCAGGGCAGCCCCCCAGCGTGGAGCAAATACTCTCATCACCAGCTTCAAGCAGAGGGATGGGACAGAAAGGCTGGGGATGGGTGGATTCCCTGAGCTCTGTGATTGCCCCACCTAACAGGAGCCCCTGCAGGAGGCCCTGGTGACCCATACCTGTTGGCGGAGCAGCACCTCTTCCACGTGTGCTGCCTTATCGCTCCGAGATACCACGGCATGATTTGGGGCCACAGCCAGGTAGCAGCTCTCAGCCTCTGTCACAGGCTTCCTGGTGCCATCGAGACACAGCAACTCAAAGTCCTCCCGATTCAATTTCCTAGCCGTGGCCACAGTGTTCTCTCCTGGAGATATAAAGAAGGCAGCATCAGCCACGGCTGCCACTCTGAGGCAAAGCATCCTTTCCGGGTGGCTGTGACCATCCACCGGCCTCTTGAAACGCACACACTGGGGTTGCAGTGATGTGAAGGAGAGCAAATAGAGCTCCACAAGATACACAAACTTCAAACATATCAAGCATCAGTGCTATATCCTCACGATGGAGTATTACTCAGCAATAAAAAGGAGTCAAGTTCTGACACACGCTACGACGTGGATGAACCTTGAAAACATTACGCTAAGTAAAAGACGCCAGTCACAAAAGATCACATATCGTAGGATTCCATTTATGTGAAATGTCCTGAATACGCAAATCTATGGAGACAGAAAGTGAATTGGTGGTTGCCAGCTCTGGGGGAGTGGGGAAGGGACTGGTAATAGGTGCGGGGTTTCTTCAAGGGGGTTTGTGAAAGTTCTAGAATTGGATTCTGTTGGCAGCTGCACAACTTTGAATGTGCTGGAGATCACTGAATCCCATTGAATCTACACTCTGAATGGGTGGATTTTGAAGTATGTAAATTGTATCTCCACAAAGCCGTTACATTTCTTTAAAAGAAAACCCTCCATGTATGCCAGATTCTCCAGTGAGTTCCAGAAAAAGAAGTGTTGGTTTGTGTTCAAGAAGAAATTGTTGGGACTTCCCTGGTGATCCAGTGGGTAAGACTACCAGCTCCCAAGGCAGGGAGGGGGTCCGGGTTCGATCCCTGGTCGGGGAGCTAGATCCTGCATGCTGCAACGAAGATCCCGTGTGCCGCGACTAAGAACTGGCTCAGCCAAATAAATAAATAAGTATTTTTTAAATAAAAAGAAGAAGAAATTGTTTCCTTTCGTATTCCAATGCTCTTAGTGTAACCAGAGGAAGGACAGGAACATCTATGGGTTTATCAAATATGCTTTCAGTCAATTCCGATAAAATACAGTTGTGAAATCCCAGAGAAGCTTAAAACTAAATTTGACACCCATCTGATCCCTGAAGATCACTTAGATTCACGGCTCCTGAATTCGAAATGAATTCGAAATGTAACTGTACACAGTTATGCCTGTGTGTGTGCAAATGTAGCTTTCGTGGTCAGGTGGCTGCTTCTCTCCTTCCGCCCTGTCCCCTCGAGAAAAGACTTCCTGCATTCTCTTAGCTTTGTCCATTCAATACTGAGATCACCCCAGATTTACATGTCTGGCCTCGATTGCTCTCCCCAGGGACTTGGAGGAGTGGCTCTGGCTGTGGCTGTCACTGAAGGGAAGAGGCAGAAAGTGGAAGCAGCCCCTTTGAGGGGGGAAGTGGCAAGTGCTCTGCGGTGGGTGGAGGGCTAAGTGCAGCGGGTAGGGAGAGAGGTGCAGTTTGGAAAGCAGCACACTGCTGGGAGTCTTAAACTTGGTAATTAGTATTTTCACCAGAGGTCAGAAGAGAGAGTGACTTATTCCTCTATTGGCTGAGGGATTTTACCTTCTATCATCTGCATCTGCCTATGATTTTGTCCTCATTAACTCCCCAAGGAGTTTCCACACGGGGGGCTCACATGGGCTGAATGAAGGCTCCTACTTCCTTGTTTAAAAGGGGAAATTTAACCTGCATATGTCCAAATTTTTTTTTCATGTATCATCCACGTTCAGTTTCCGATAGGCTGAGACAGGAAGATGGTGTGCTTCTGTGGCTGACTAGACAAAGCCAGGGAGATAGTTGCCCCTGAGTATGGCTGGTGTGTGTGTGTGTGTGTGTGTGTGTGTGTGTGTGTGTGTGTGTGAGAGAGAGAGAGAGAGAGAGGAAATTTGGTTTCAAAATCAATGTGACACCTATAGATGTTACTATGTTGCATACTGTGGTAAAGTATTTTAGAATTAATTTGATCCAAGTCTGGAAAAGGTTATAATATTTCCCAATTGCAAATTTGAACAGTAATCTGTGTCGTGATGGCAAAGATTCTTCTTTGAAGGGGAAAGGGAAACATCTTTACCTACCGTTAGTATTCTCCAAGACAGTGGCATCTTTCACAAATGCGACATCCCCAGCGTCCTCAGCCAGGCACCTAAAATGTTTCAGAGAATAAAAACATTGCCAGGGCTTCCCTGGTGGCGCAGTGA
The DNA here is from genome assembly GCF_951394435.1 of Stenella coeruleoalba. Classification (NCBI taxonomy): domain Eukaryota; kingdom Metazoa; phylum Chordata; class Mammalia; order Artiodactyla; family Delphinidae; genus Stenella; species Stenella coeruleoalba. Next base: position 64,037,470 of record NC_137156.1, read on the forward strand.
TTCAGAATCTGCCTGCCAATGCAGGGGACACGGGTTTGAGCCCTGGTCTGGGAAGATCCCACGTGCCGCGGAGCAACTAAGCCCGTGTGCCACAACTACTGAGCCTGCACGCCTAAAGCCCGTGCTCTGCAGCAAGAGAAGCCACCGCAATGAGAAGCCCGCGCACCGCAACAAAGACCCAGCACAGCCAAAAAAAAACATTGCCAGAGAAGAAAAACTATTAGAGTTTTCATAAGTATTCATAATACACATTCCAAAAACTGAAACATGGAACTAAACATAGAAAACATAGAGACAAATATTTCCAGGAACTTAGAGTTTAAAATGGTAGGTTGAAGATATATGGGTACCTTCCCTCCTTCTAAAATCCCAATAAAATGACATGAATGAGATTTTTTTTTAAGCCATAAATCTATGAGCCAGAGGAAGGCAAGAGGGAAAGAGAGAAGATAATAATGACAACGTTTGGAGGCAGAGAACAAATGGGTGAGCAGTAATTGACCCAAAAGAGCAAAGAAAGCTGTGACATAAGTTGGAAGTGGGGGGCGCCCAGGAGAAAGCTGATGTGCATGGCAGAACTCCAGAAAGACTCAACAGTTAGAAGTACTAGGCACCACTGAAAGTAGCTGAGAACAGCAGCACTAGATACAGCCTATATACATGAAGGGTAAATATATATATGCCCAATCCGATGAATTAAAAGAAGACCCACTAAAGAAATATCATTGTGAAGTTTCAGAACACTGGAGGGAGATTTAAAAATAATTTTTAGAACTATTTTATTTTTTTAAATCAAAAACTTTTCACAAAAATAGTTTTCAAAGCATTTTACATTGGATGAAACACAAAACTCATTTTTTCCTAAAGAGTATTTTTCATTCATAGTTAAATCTCTGTAAATTTGGAGAGAAATATAAAACATATGTGTCTGATTTATTTACTCTTCACAAAATATTCTTTGTGTAGACCTGTTTGTCTAAGACACTTCACGAGCCTTCTACAGCTTCTCTCTCAGAATTAGGAAGCCAAAAATAAATTGTTGAAAACTCAAAAAACAAAATTCTTTTCAAGAAGAAAAAATGTCATATACAAAGAATCAGGGATCGAAAAATGGTACCAGATTTCTCAACAGAAACTCTAGCTTTAGAAGACAATGGATTAATGCTTTTAAATTTCTGTATTTGCTCGATTTTCTGTCTATGTTACATTCTGCATAATTTTTTCACATATTTTCCACATTGCTACTTCTCTTTTTAGCTATGTTTAATCTGTTAAACTGGTCAATTATATAGCAAACTTCAATTGCTGTCATTTTTTTCCTTTCTAGAAGTTCTATTTATTCCTTTTTAAAACTACTAACCTGTTTATTCCGTTTTTTGCTTCTGGCAACTTTTCCCGTGTGTTTGTTTCACATTGCTATAATTACTTTTTACTGTGTCCTGCTCATTGTTACTGATAGAGTATTTCTGAGCAGTCTTTGAGGCTTAAACTGAAGATGCTGTCTTCCAGACAGATTCTTAAAGGGACTGCTAGTCTGGGACCACTTTTTAAAAAATTATGAGTTGAGAATTTCTGGACCATCCTAGGGGACACAAGTTGGAGCTGCAAATCCATGCAAGAGCTGGCCCATGGTTTCAATTTTTCAGGGATGGCATGTATTTTCCTCCCTGTTTTCCTCAGCATCCAGGCAACCTGAAGCCTCCTAGGAGTGGGGTGGAAGTTACTTCTGGTTCACTCCTACCTTAAAGGTGTATGTAACCTCTGAGTTCAAGTTTGTCAGAATAGCTACTGTCAGGACAAAGTGTCTCCACCTAGGTCTCTGAATTCCTATTCCCCTTAGATTTTAGTCTAATAATCCCTTGTTACTTTGTCAGTTATTCAATGCTCTTAAGAACACAGGTGTGTGTGTGTGTGTGTGTGTGTACTTAACCCAACATTTTCGCTTGTTTGTAGTGGGACAGTTGGTCAAAACAGTTAATGCTCCCATTTCCCAGATATGGAAATCCTGTCAAAATTCCTAGGGAAATTGTTTTCCAGCCTGTACTTAGTTATCCAGCCAAACTATAAATCACTTCAAGAGTAGACTAAAGATGTTTTTAGACACGTAAATACTCAAAAAACAGAACTCCTATTCACCCTTTCTCAAGAACATGTGTTCTGTTGCAACAAAACCAAGAAAACCAAAGATGTGGGATCCAGGAAACAGGTCATTTAAGAGGAAGTAAGACAATGAAAAATCCCAGAATGATGCCTAAGGGGAATCCCCAGACCACAGATATGTAGGGGGCCTCGAGAGGACCAATCCAGACTGGGGAGGAGGGTGGAGATCTTCAGGTGCAACATTCGCAGGTAAATGATGAATCTGGGACAGCATCCAGTCTGTTTGTGCATGAATTGCTAGATTTATGCTACTAGTAGAAGGTATGGGGATGAATGAGTGATTTTTTAAAAGAAGTACAGAAAATTAAGCAAATTTTAAAAAGACACCTATCGACTCCAGAGTAAACAAAAACTCTGTTCAATAAGGGAAATATAATTTTATTATGTCACATATTTAATATGAGACTAATATTTACATATTCATAATAAAGTAAGCACTAAATATGTCATACTCTTGTTGGATACTAAAAGGAGGTGAAGTTTGTGGTTACGGGTGGAAGAAACACAGGAGCAGTATGAGAGGCTAGATCTTCTTTCATAATGGAAAGTCAGCAGAAAATAGCTGACATTTAAAAATCAAGAACCAGCAATATATGAGGATGTTAGTTAGAAACACAGAGATAAATATGGCTCTGGTTCTACTTTTGATTTGAGCAAAAGACAAAGCATTTCCCTCTAGTATAAATGGGAATACTAAAGTGTAGGTGTTTCCAGTGAAATAATACCTTACCATAGGTTTGAAAAAGAAAACCACATGGTTTTTTATCAGACATGTTGTCTATTCAATATTTCTGAGTAGAATCACATCACAACTCTTCCATTTGCAAAACTTTAGCCCCTTAAAGATATTTTTGTACGTTCACGAAATTTTTTTTTATAAGTCACTCAGAGTGTAGCAAAAGCTACTTTTATATCATGCCATCACTGGAGAGAAGGCTACTGAATTTACATTAAAAAATTCAAAGACCAGTTTGGGCAGTCATTCTCAGATACATGACGCCACCTGGTGGTGAAATATATTCTTGGAGAATACAGAAAAACGGATGGGGGAGAACTCTGCCCTTCAAACCCCTAATTGGACCACTGGGAAGTAACATCTGGATTATAAAATGAAGACTGTGGAAAGATACTGTGATTTATTAAGTGTTTATAATTGGTGAATTCTAAAAACTTATTTTTTGGTTTATTTTTCACTAGTGGAGAATAACACTGCGCTATTTTGCCATTTCTAAGGCCAAAATCAAAGAGAAAAGTAAAACGTGAAACATAACAATGACCTAGGCTGGGGTAGAGGGTAGTGCCTGTGAGAAAGAGAATTCTTCCCCATAAACTGAATTGCAGAAAGGACTGATACCACAACCTCTCCCCATTTGATGCTGAGGATGAGGACATCGAGGCCCACTGAGGTTGACCTTGGCTCCGGGCCACAAGGGGGAGACCAGCAGAGCTGAGGTCAGACAGCCCCGGGGCCAGTCCCCACTCTTGGGGTGGTGGGTGCGATGGGAGGAGCACTCCCCAGCCCGCCCATCAGCTGATCCCCAGGCTGCCCCTTGGCTCTGCTGTGATGGGCCACATTGGGCCCCTTAGAAATGCAGTGCCAAGATGCTGGAGGATGAGAAACAAGGCCCCGTCCTGGTGAAGCCTGCCCACAGCACTCACCTGAAAGCCCCGGTGTAGCCATAGTACCTCTCCTTACTGTTGGGCACACACTTGTTCATGTTCCAGTCATCGCCAACACACAGTGCACAGAGGCTGGATTTCGGGTCAGCCCCAGGGGCACAGCTTTGATCAAAGAATTCATCTGCAGAGAAGAAGCACAGGGAGTCAGCTCTTCCTACCTGAGTCAAGATAAGCGGTCTTTACCTAACAGGTGATGTGGCTTGGTTTCCATTCATCATATTGACCAAGGCAGATAGAACACAGTCATTATAACACACAGTAACATGTTACCACCAACCCGGGCCCCACCAAGGTTCAGAAAAACTTGAGACTGTAGGTACTTGAGACAGGAAAGCTGATTGGGGCTGGGGAAGAGAGTGTGTAATTGTACAAAGGGTCCCATCATCACAGCCTCGAGCTGCGGACTCAACTTGATGAACCTGATGGCCATCTCAGCAGAAGCTGCAAAACGTCCACTCCAGGATCTGATTTCCCCTTCTCCTCAGTAATAGGAACCCTGCTTTTTACCTGGGCACCTGGTCCCTTAGAACAGAGACAAGCCTTACTCTGTGGCTAGTAAGCCACATGGCTAAGTATCGCCAGTGAAATATGAGCAGGAGTGTTGGGTGCCAGTGTCCTGACATCCTTAAGAGACAGTTGGCACATGTGTTTTGCCCCTTCTCCTTCCCTTCCTTCATTCTGCACATGGAATGCAGAAGTGGGGACTGGACCCCCAGATGTGACATGGGCCATGAGCGACCTTGAGCACGGAAGCCACATATGTTTCAGAATAGCCAGATGTTTGAAACCTGGGCCCTTGACACCATGTAGTCGTCCTGCCAGCTCTGGACAATCCACCGCTGGACTCCACTCACGTGGGAGAGAAATAAACTTCTATTCACTTCTACTGGGGGTTTTCTGTCCTTGCAGCTGAACCTAATACAAACCAACCCACCATGTGATTTAACCCACAGTAAGGAGTTAACATGGATTAATACAGATTAAAAAGAGAGGAAATAAAGGTGACAAGAAAGCCCTGCCCCGACAAGCAAGTAGCACCCATTATCCAACTCGTGCAGCCCCTGCCACTGGAAGAGCCATGCCACGTGCCAAGCTCGGCCTAGGGCTGGGAGTGTCCCACTGTGGTCCTGGCAGCTTGCCCACAACCTGGAGGCTGCCGTGGGGTCATAGAGGGCGACACCAGTGTGCACTGCTAGTGAGGAACAGAGCCACACGAGAGCCCGCCAAGCCAGGATCACAAACCCATTCAAAATGCAGCAGGGCCCCACTTGAGCAGACGCCTGCCCGGGAGGTGACCGTGACAAGAATGTGGCACACAGCTCCACGTCACCAGGCCCACAGCAGGTAGGGCATGGCTCACGTGTGGGGTGGGAGCACAGCGCGCAGCCAGGAGGCGAGGCTGAGCCAAAAGCCTGGAGGTCTTACTCAGTTTCCTCTACAGCGTGGAGTAAGACGTCAGTTCCGTTTAGTAACAGAAGTCATCTTTCATGAGGAAGGCAGATGGCTTTTCCCAAATTGAGAAGCCAGTGCCTGGGAGGAATTTAGATCCGGAGCTCCAGGAAGCAAAAAGTGACTTTTGTACTTCTCAGGACCTGCATCCATTCTTAGGGTGCAGAGAAACAGACCGATCCTCCAGTTTTGCGCCTTCGTGTGGGGTGGAGGGGGTGTGGGAAGTGCCGTGTGGAGAAGCTGCAGAAGGAAGCCGCAGGGGGATCTTGCTTACACCAGAAAAGGCCTGTAAGCCACGGTCAGCCTGCAAGTCCCCACACCTCCCCTCCCTGAGTTCTACAGAGGACCCCAGCCTGCCCCTCAGGATGGCCGACCCACGACTCCCTCGGGACTCCTACCAAATTTGCAGGAGCCTGTCTGGTTGGCGATCAGGCCCATGGGGATGTTCCAGCCTGCGGTCCTGTCCACGGCAGTGTGGCAGGACTTCTTGCCTCTCAGAGAATTCCATGTGAGCTCAGCATTTGCCTTCTTGACAACTGCCACGGCAAGATACCCTTGGACAAGAGAAGAGCAAGTCTTAGCCTCCCAGGGCCCGGTCCATGGACTCTACTGCAGCTGTGTGCAACCCGAGCCAACGAAGGTCAAGAAGCATCACCAGGCAGATTCCCCCGGATGACTGGCCACTGTCCGATAGACCAACAAAGTTTAAGCTGCTGCTCTATGTTAAGATGAGATTGATCTGGGTTATGAAATGAAATAGTAAGCTGATCCTTGAAGTCCTTGACCAGCCATATACTGCCCCTGAGTTATAAACCGGCAGTTCATTCTATTGTAGACGTGGGCTATTAAAGCCACGAACACTGACCAAGAAGCATGACCCCAAGAGTGCGTAGATCGCCAACTGCAACATGCAATATACCAACTGCATCAGGCCAGAGCGTGACGGCTGCCGGAATAAGTGCTGTGTGGATGCAGGGGGTGTGTCCCTAAGGACCTCCCTGTGCTGAGAGAGGGTCAATGGGGTGCAGTCCTCCTCCTGAGAGCACGCACCGGGCAGACTCCGCTGCCGGCAAGTGCAGAGCTCTGCCGAAGTTGAGGAAGCACCAGCTCTGGCAGGCAGGTGGGCTGGTGCACAGGGCAAGGGATTTAGCACAAGGGACCTGGTTCCAGGCCAGGATCTGCCACAGTATTATCAACGACTGTGAGTGACATCCGGGACACTGTTTCCGCGTCCATATGAGATGGGGGTGTGACACCCCACCTTCACCGTGGTCAGGACAAAATGAGGAACTCTTATATTTCTCTGCCATGTATGAAGGTCCGTAAAAACATAATTATAGTTACTCATCTGTGAATGATTTGCATCTGCAAAAGAACTTACAGCTTCCATGGCTGCATCTCTGTGAGGTTTTTTTAAGTTCCCACCACCTCCTCCTCCAGATACAAAAACTTACCCTTGACTCTGAAAGTGATCGATTCCAACTCACCTTCCGTTGGTCTGTGCACACAATCTAAGCTGTTGTTTTTGGAGGATTCTGAAAGAATAAAGACAAGCAAAAGGTCATTAAACACATGTTTTATTGTGATCATATATTTTTCAAAGGTACACACATATCAAAGAACATATACTGGCATGGTTTTGTGTGTATGTGTTTTTAATATAAATAAATGGCATTGTATTATAGACTTCACTAAGTTTCCTCCTTTTTTTATTTTCAACCCAATACTGTGTTTTTAAGCTCTTTTTTTTTTTTTTTTTTTTGGCCGTGCCATGTGGCTTGCAGGATCTTAGTTCCCCGACCAGGGATCGAACCTGGGCCCTGACAGTAAAAACACCGAGTCCTAACCCCACTGGACCGCCAGGGAATGCCCTAATTGAAGTATAGATGATTTACAGTGTTGTGCCAGTCTCTGCTGTACAGCAAAGTGACTCAGTTATACACATACACATTTTTTTAAATATTCTTTTCCATTATCATTTGTCCCAGGAGACTGGATCTAGTTCCCTGTGCTATACAGTAGGGCCTTGTTGTTTATCCATCCTATATATAATAGTTTACGTCTACCAACCCCAAACTCCCAGTCCCTCCCTCTCCCTCTCCCTCTCCCTCTCCCCCTTGGCAACCACATGTTTGATCTCTATGTCTGTGAGTCTGTTTTGTAGGTAGGTTTATTTGTGCCATATTTTAGATTCCACATATAAGTGATATCATATGGTATTTGTCCCAATACTGTGTTTTTAAGTTCAAACCGCCTTACTGTCTGTAACTTATTGAGCTGAGTTAGGGCTCCTAAGTTCACTGCTTCCAATATTGTCACTGACATCTTCATACACGTCTGGGGATGTACCCAGGGGTGGAACTGCTGAAACTAACGTCTGGACAGTTCAATCACCACATAAACCAATCAACTATCTTTTTTGTTTAAGCCACTTGGCAATGGGATAGTGTCATTTGCAACCAAAGTACTCCTACCTAATCCTCGCCCGTTGGAGGTGAGGGGCACCTTGTCTCACCTGCCTGACCTCCTCTAGTTCCCTCTGGAGAGGCTAAGGATAAAGTAGCATTTCTTATGTCCCTTCAGCATGGGGAGATCCATGCTTTCAGACTCAGTAACTGGCTTCTTCTTAGGAAAAAGTCGCATCACTCCTGTTTCATGGGATGGATAATGTGAATCCGTAGGTGTTGTTTTATTGGAAAAGTATATTTAATTGGTTTATAACATTATTTAAGTTTCACGCATACAGCATTATATTTTGACTTCTATATACCTACCAAAAGTTTAGTTTCCATCCATCACCTATAGCTGACGCCCTTTACCCCTTTCCCTCTCCCCCCACTCCCCCTTTCCCTCTGGTATCCACTACTCTATTCCCTGAATCCGTGTGTTTGTTTTTGTTTGATTTGGTTTGGTTTGTTCCCTTTTTTTTTTTTTAATATTCCACATAGGAGTGAAATCAGAAGGTATTTGTCTTTGCAGAATCAAGTCCAAAGAGACTGTCCCAGCAGTTCCATGCAGCAGAAATGCATACACGTGCTCACCAAACGACACAGACACAGACGATCATACCAACGCTATCCACAGCAGCCAACTGGAAATTACCCAAATGCTCATCCACAGTAGAATAAATAACTGCAGTGGAGTCACAAAGTAGAACACTACAAAACGAGGTATAACGCTGAGCAAAAGACATTTTTAAAAGCACATGCTGTGCAACTCCTTTTACATAGAGTTCAAAAACGGGCAGAACTGATCTGTGCCATTTGAAGTCAGGAGTCATTACCCTTGCTGGAGTAAGGGGGCTGGTGACAGGAGGACACAAGGAGACTTGTGGAACCTGCTGTGTCCTGCTCTGGGCCCTAGCGCTTGGGGATGTACCACTTTGTGAAATGCCCTTGAGTTGTACACTTGTGTGCACTTTTCTGCATATATATTATACTTTACTAAAATCTTTTTAAAAATTAAAAAGAGGAAACCAATCTGGGCTTTGTCAGTTCTCACTACAATAGGCTGTGTGGGTAACATGGCCCCTTTCATCTATTCTTTCCCCTGATTCTCCTGTTTGAACGTATCTGTCCATTTTAATGTCTCCACTTGGACCCACAGAGTGGGGTTACTCCTCTCTATACCCCACCCCCGAAGCCCTGAGGGAATAAACCAGAGAGGACTCTTCTCCACTTACTTTGGTTCTCTGCCAGGACAGGCACCAAACCACACTTGCCCGCAGTGTAGATATATCCTCCATCTAAGCTCAGGGCATCAGCTTCTCCTTTCTGCCAAGACAAAGCATATCTCCAGCACCACAGTGAGGCTGTTTCCTGTCCCGCCTGCCTTTACAGCTCTAAGAGAATGGCTGTCAGGTGCCCCAGTAAAGCAGCAAGGGTTGAACTGAGGACCCCACGGAAACACCATGTGCACTATTAATTCTCTACCAGACCTACATGCCTTTCATGCTGTCGCTTCCATTGGAAAGACCGGGTACAGGTAGCCCGGTCCTCTGAACAAAATCCCTTTCTGCACTTGGAGTACTGTTGGGATGCCCTCCTGGACCAGCCTCCCTCACTGAGGAGACAGATGGGAAGAGCTGGTCTTGTCTAGTCTCTGCTCATTAGCACTACACTCAAAGTGCTACACAGAAGCTATTCAACAAGTGGGCAGAAACAATTAAATTCACTCACCATCAGAATGAACGAGCCCACGCTCCAGAATTGGAACACGGATTCATCAAGATTGTAAAACTCCCTCTTTGACTAAGTAATAATTTTTTTACAACGTTATTAAAGCTAATAGGAGATGTGGATAAAGATTTCTATTCAAGGCTGCACAGCACAGGGTTATTGTTAACAACAAAATAAGGAGACAAAGAAGAATAGGGTCAGACTGAACTGTGCCACACCATATAAAAGATATCCTGAAATCACTTTTTAAAGTGTTTTCAAAGAATATGTCACGTGAGAAAATGGCCATGATACACTGTTAAGTGAAAAGGACTCAAACTACGTAACTGGAACGACCCAGTACTGTTCCGAGCCTAAACTGAGACGAACCGAGAAATCCTGGAGTGGGAAGTTAGCAAAACTCTAACTGTGGTATCTCTGCATGAGGTCCCAGTGTTTTGTTCGTTTTTACATCACATCTTTCTATATTTTCCAAATTACCTGCATTCATCGCAACTCGTTCTTAAAATCAGATTGGAAAGCCCACAGTAAACAGATGGCAGACGGAAAGCTGTGTCTGTTCCCACACTGCGCAGGAGCGAGCAGACCCCGCCCCCGGGGCCGTAGCGCTTCTAAGGTCCGCCTTACTTCACACCAGATGCCCTTGACCTCGGTCTCCTAGGAGCGCTGCCCCGCCCGCACCGCCCGCAGGCCCGCCGCGGGCCACCTACCAGCACCAGGGCGATGCAGTCCTCGGTGGTGTGGGCCGTGGCGCAGGACACGGTCTGGTTGCTCTGGCGGCTCCACGTCCGGCACTTGCACTCCTCCTCTGGTCCCACCGCGCACCACACGACCCGCGCGCGCCGCGCCTCCACCTCCGCTGCAGCTGCCCGGGGACATGGCGGTCGGCAGGTGCCCTGAGCCCAGCGAGGGACACCCAGGCCCGCCGACCTCCCTGGAGCGCCGGCTCCACTCAGAGCCCCCTTCCTGCCCCGATGCTCGCTGGGCGGAAGCTACTTCCTCCAGAGAAGAGTGGAATCAGACACCTGCGCCTCTTCCCTTCCACGTGCTCCTCTTCCCCCTCCACTCTCAGCTCCCCAATCCCTTCTTCAGGCATAGCCCTCCTCGTGTCTCATTTCTCTTCCTTTGGAGGCTTCCCCGGCTTCTAATCCACCCTTCAAGCTTTAGTGTAATGAAAGAGATACCGAGATATTGCCTAATATCTCTGTCCTACTGGATAAAAGCTCCAGGACACAGAAACAGTGGCAGCCCCAAGAGATGGCCTAGGGGACCTTAAGCCCTGTCCTGACTTCCCCTAAGGCAGGCAGTCACCACCACTGACAACAGCTCAGCTTCCCAGTTCACCCAGACTCCATCTGAAGCCTCCAGTGGAGAAGGAGCCATGGCTGAGCTGGCCCAATGCGGTATCCCAGCCAAGTTCAGGGCCCAGGCACTGGGCCGTGTCCCACCAGGCCTCTGGATTTATCCCAGGAGGGGCCCTGGCTCTCTTGGTTCATGTTCATACTTCTCACTTCCTGGGAGGCAAACTGACTGTTTCGTCAGGGCTGGGGAGCCTGACGCACACAGGGACCTGTGGCAGTATTATCAGGAGGCGACACATTCCTTTGGAGACACTTTTCACCTGACTTGGTGCACAGAAGATGCTCACACTCACATCAAACCTACCATGGTGAAGACCTCCAGTGGCTTGGAGATGGCCAAGTGACCACTACAGAGCAGGGCCAAGCTGCCCATGGGGTGGGGGTGAGGTGCTCCCCGAAGGCCTCACCCATGGCTCACCACCCACACCAGCCTGCCCTTGGGGCCTGCCTGGCCCTCACTCACCTTCCCTCAGGCCCTGCATTGCGGTGAGGTAGCGGAAGCCCAGGTACAGCCCAGAATCTATCTTTGAGGGGATCCTCAAAAACCCAAGGGCAGAGTCTTTGAACAGCAGGTCCTTCTGCCCAATAGGAGAGCCAAAGAGCTGGAATCCCTGTAGAGCGCTTTTTCCAAACTTCTCCTAATTAAGGGAAAAGAGAATTATGATGTCAGTGGTAAATAGGAAACAAAAACACGATGTTGAAAAAGAACATCTGGAACTTAGGGATGACTCTGAGAGGAGGAACCTTGGTTGACTTCCTCCCATAGAGGGACTCAAGCCATCCCTGTGACATAGCTCAGTTATGGCTTCATCTTTAAAAAGCTGCTGGGTTCCAAGCATCTTAGAGTCCTGAGAATATTGCATTGTCCTCCCCCTGCTTCTACTCCAGCCCATGAGACACGACCAGTCCATAATGCTAGAAGGGGCTTCGTTGTTCCTGCTGTGTGGAGTATGGCCTAGAGACAGGCAAGCCACTGCATCTGTGCAGTGAGGCTACAGAGGACTTCTACAGTGGCAGGTAGTTAGGGAAAGAAGGAAGGAAACCCCACCACCACCAAATCCAAGCAGGTTAGGGGTACTCTGGGTGGGGATACCTGTGCCTTGAGGAGAAGGTTCCAGATCAAGTCCTCCTTGCCATCCACACTTCGGGCCACAACAGCATGAGAAGGGATCTGGGCTAGGTGGCACTCCTTGAATGCATCCACTGGCTTCCGAGTATTGTTTGGGCAGAGCAGCTCATACTGGTCCCTGTCAGCCTTCGCTGGCAGGTTCTCTAGGGAAAGAGGGAGGTGGAGGGGAGCCCAGATGAGGCAACCCCAGACAGTAGCCGTGAGCTGTAGTCCCCCTTCCCCCATAGAATTTGAGCTGGAGGAGACATCTTACACAGTTGACAAAACTGGGCGTCAGAAAGGCAGTGGATTGCTCCAGAATGTCCAGAAAGGTAAAGACAGTGCCCAGAAAGCCTTAGGGGCAAAGCCCACGTTCCTCTGATTGCATCATACAGGCCCTGGGGTTGCTGCAACTCCTGCCTGGCAAGTCAAGGAGGCTGAACCAGACCCACCTGTTTCCACGGCAACTCCACCTAGAAAAGGGTCACATGAGGGAGACAAGCCCAGGGGGCCAGCCAGGGGCTGCTGCCTTACCCACATCTCCAGCAAGAATAAAAACAAGAAAAATTTTAAAGCAAGAAATACAGTTGAGCCACTTCTCAACACTTGGGTGTATCAAAAGAAAAGATTATTTTTATTTTATGAGTGAGTTCATCCCAATTTGGAACTGTTCATCTATATCACATGTAAACTGCTTCAGAATACATAAAGTGACGGAAACTGACCCAAGTTGTTTTATGAGCTTAGTATAATCTTGATCTCAAAATCAGAGAAAGAAGTACAGGAGGGAATAATTACAGACCTATTTTACTTATGAACATAAACACAAAAATCTAAAATAATTGGCGAACTCAATATAACAGAGTATTTTAAAACTAATAGATCAGGATTAAGGTTTATCAGTTTATTCCATTCACAAAAGAATGGCTGAATGTCAAAGAAGCTAAAGTAATTCATGACAAGAATGGGTTAAAGGAAAACCATGAGATCATCTTAATCCTAGTAGGTGCAGCAAAAGCATTTATATGTTCAACATCTATATGTGCTTTTTTTTTTTTTTTTTTAGTTTTGGAAAACAAGTAACATAGAGAACTTGGCAAAGGTATTAAACTTGGCAAAGGTATTAAACTTGATAAATGCAAAGGTATTAAACTTGATAAAACAAGTAACATAGAGAACTTGGCAAAGGTATTAAACTTGATAAAGGTATTAAACTTGATAAATAAAAACTTGATAAACTTGATAAAGGTATTAAACTTATCAAAATATCTACAGCAAAATCATTCTAAAAGAAGAAAATTTAAACAGTCACTTCAAAATCAGGAACAAGGCAAAGCTGTCATGTTGCCAACACAGTATCAGACGACCTGGATTTCACAATTTACTAAAGAAATAAGAGATGTAAGCACTGGGAAAAAGACAAACTCTAATTTTTTAAAGATGAGGTACTCACCTACATAGAAAAGCCAATGAAACCAAGAAAAAACTAATAAAACTAACAAGAGAGTCCAGCAAGGCAACACTACAAAAATCAAGTGTTACTCTCATTAGCAATAATAAAACAGAAACTAATACAGAATATGATACTGTATAGCAACTAAAACCATTGAACAGCTGGTAATTAGCCTCATTAAACAACGCAGGAAGGAGTTCCCCGGGGGCCTAGGGGTTAGGACTCGGTGCTTTCACTGCCGTGGCCTGGGTTCAATCCCTGGTTGGAGAACTGAGATCCTGCAAGCCATGCTGCGCAGCCAAAATAAAACAAAAACAAACAATGCAGGAGACCAAGAGAAAAATGTTAAGTTCTGTAAGTTCTATTAAGGGACATAAAAAGAGGTGTGATCAAAAGGGAGAGATTGGGCTTCCCTGGTGGCGCAGTGGTTGGGAATCCGCCTGCCAATGCAGGGGACACGGGTTCGATCCCTGGTCCGGGAAGAGCCCATATGCCGCAGAGCAACTAAGCCCATATGCCATAACTACTGAGCCTGTGCTCTAGAGCCCGTGAACCACAACTACTGAAGCCAGCGAGCCACAACTACTGAAGCCCACGCGCCTAGAGCCCGTGCTCCGCAACAAGCGAAGCCACCACAAGGAGGAACCTGTGCGCAGCACAAAGACCCAATGCAGCCAAAAATAAATAAATAAGTTTATTTAAAAAAAAAAAAAAGAAGGGAGAGATTTATCATGGTCAGGGATTGGACAGTTTGACATAAATATGTCAATTTTTCATGAATCAATTTAAATTCAATACAATTCTACTTAAAGTATGATGTTTTTAGAAATTCAACAAAATAATTCTAAAATTTTAGTTAGAAAATAAATAGCAAAGTGTTGGGGGAAGGCGCTTGCGTGCACGCTCTCTCTCCCCAGACCCCCACAAGCTATTAAGAACCATTACAAGCCAGAGTAATAAATGCAGAAAAATACAAATAGACCAATGAAACAAAATAGCTCAGAAACTGATCCATGATTATAAACAAGCTTGATGTATAGGAGGCTCCACATATCAGTAGGAAAAGGGTGGAATTTTTCATAGTCGTTACTGTAAGGAAAATGATCTCACTCTAAAGGGGGGAAATGCTGAAGCTAAATCTATACCTGATTTCCTAGGTAGAGTACGTATGAACAAACAAGTGTGTGTTAGGGAGGGGAGTCTATAAATCTTATTGTAGAAAATATTTATGATCTGGAGGGAAGAGGGCATCTTTCAAAGTCCCCAAAACACAAACCAGCAGGGCAAAAGTGACCAATTTGACCTTATCAATATCAAGGGCTTCTGTTCAACAAAGGTGCTACTGACAGATTTTTTGACTGAGAAAAGACGTTCCTAAAGTCTAGAACCAACAATGGCTGGATATCTAGAGAGAAGGAATGCCTAGCCTTGAATCAAAATCATGAAGAAACAGACATGAAAATCAAGAGGAAAATAGTCAGAGATCATAAAAGAAGGGAAGCCCAAACTACTAGCAAATATATTGAGATGATCAAACTCACTAGACGTCAGAGAAATGCAAAATAAACCAACAATGACACATCTATTGCTTTACAACCATAGATAATAAAATGTGATGTGTGTGGACTTCCCTGGTGGCGCAGCGGGTAAGAACCCGCTTACCAGTGCAGGGGACACGGGTTTGATCCCTGGTCCGGGAAGATCCCATATGCTGCGGAGCAACTAAGCCCGTGCGCTTAGATGCAACAACTACTGAGCCTGCGCTCTAGAGCCCGCGAGCCACAACTACTCAGCCCGCACACTGCAACTACTGAAGCCCACGTGCAAAGAGCCCGTGCTCCACAAGAGAAGCCACCACAATGAGAAGCCCGGGCACCTCAACGAAGAGTAGCTCCCGCTTGCTGCAACTAGAGAACGTCCACACGCAGCAACGAAGACCCAATGCAGCCAAAAAAAAAAAAAAAAAGTGATGTGTGCTTCCCATGGAGCATTTCTCATCTATTAGAACCACTGAACCAGACAAGTACAACAACACGGATAAATCGCCAAAACAAAATGCTGAGCGGAAAACCTTGATCACATCATGATCGATAATGATCAGTAAAGCTTCTGTGAGCTTAGAATCCAGAAACACAAACCAGCACTACACATTTTGCAAGACCACCTATATATCTCGGAGGACACGTGTCAAATACGTTGGCATGGGCGTCTTTGAGGGGGAAGAGAAAGACAGCGGGCATGGGAGATTTCAAGAAAACTGATCATTTAGAAATAACATAAAATAAGAACACATTCCACTGAATTATTCCACATTCCATTGAATTATTCCATGAAATAACATAAAATAAGAGCTATGCTCTGTAGGGAACCTTGATGATCGTGGGGCCAGGAAGTGAGGAGTCAAATTAGCTCACTACTTGGAATTACAGTAAAATGAAATGAAATAAAATAAGGAAAGAAAAGGAAAGGAGGCAGTACCCGTGGCTCTTCCTCTCTTACCAAACACTGTACTGTCTTTCACGAAAGCCACATCTCCAGCCCCGTCCTGCAGACACCTGTGGGATGAGAAAGCACCAGAAGGGTCAGCACAGAGCGGCCCTCCCCGACTTCTTCCTCGTGCCTCCCTGTGGAACAGGGTCCTGCGGCTTGTCTTCTGTGGGCTCCTGATCTGTGGAGGGCAGGGCCCTCAGGCTTTGGGGCATCCCCACTGGAAAGGCTTCAGGGGTCACCTCCAGGTGAATTCTGAGGAAGAAGGGCTCAGGTGCTGGCCGGAGACCCCTGCTTTCTGCTTTAAGGGCTGAGAGGGCCAAACTTTGTCCTTCTACGTAAAAGAGTTTCGAAGCCTCTACACCAGAGGGTAAAAGTAGTGTCCTTAGCCATGTAGCTTTTTTCTCCCAGGACTAAGTGGCAGATGTGCCCTGGCCAGTGGAGAAGCAAGGAGGCCTCCCTGCGCAAAATGCTTGAGTCCGAGAGGCAGATGGGGGAACAGGGGCAGCATCAGTTGGGTGGGGGGTTTGCAGAGAGGCGCTGGGGCCAGTCAGTCAGGAGGAGCCCACCGCCTCCTGGCTCTGGGACAGGCCAGGCTGCCCTGCCTGGCCAGGAGCCTGGGACTGGTCTTCTCATGACAAGACTCCTTCAGTCCCTCTGTGGTTATGGAGGGGACAGAGTCAGCAGGAGGAACCCAGGACAACAGAGGGACAAAGCCCGATTCAGGGTTCTCTGGGGGGACAGAAGGGGCCACTGGCCAGATGGCTGCTCATGGGGCTGGTGCAGAGGTAAAAGGGCACATGTCGGGCCTGGGGGGCTAGAGGGAAAAGTGCACTGGGAAGGTGCACTGGGCACCCTCTTCGGACTCAGTTTCTCTGTCTGCACAGCAGTAGGACTGGACCTCCTCGATGGTCCCCACTAGCTGACTGAGCTCTATTTGGGACCAGAGACACAAGCGCTTCCTAGCCGGAGGACATGTGGGCCGCTGGGGAGAAGAGGACAGTCTCACTCACTTGAAGGCACCAGAATAGCCAAAATATGGTTCCTGGGAGGAGCAGGCACATTTTTTTCTCCCTGTCCCTGTGCACAGCTGACAGAGGTTGGGGTACTCTTCGCCATCCACGCAGGGAACACAGCTGGCAGAGAAGAACTTGGCCACAGCTGTTGAACAGAGAGAAATGAACCAGAGTGTGAGCCCAGCGGGCCACAGCCAGTGGCACCCCCCAGTGTGCACTCCCTCCACCCCTGCCTGTCAGCGTTTGCAAAGCTAGCAGCTCAGAGAGATGTACTTTGGCTGAGAACAGACTCAGCTGCCACCTCGCAGGGCTGCTGATGCGGGTAGACCCTGCCCCTGCAGGCTTCACATCAGTTAACTTCACCCCTGCCTCGGAGTCATCCCACATGTCCACCTGGGCCATCCCGAAGTGGCTTGTGTATGTGCCACTGGAGTAGAGACCCCAGCCAGAGATCACCCCCAACACCCCTCCCCCAGCCATCTTACCTTTCTGGAGGGGCTCAGGTGGCCCTGTCCAGTTCAAGAACGGGCGAAGTGTCCCCATAGGTATGTTCCACCCGGCGGACCTGCCAAAGCCCGTGTGGCAGGACTTCCGGCCTTGTAGCTGGTTCAGCTGAAAGTTGCTGCCCTTCTTCACTACAGCCACGGCATAATACTGGGTTTGGGGCTCTGCAAAAGAGCAGAAAGAATCGAGAGCTCTTAGCCTGGACCGGAGGGAGAGAAACAGCCCACGCTGACCGAGCCCCCAGTGGGAAGGGGAGTGTGTGCTGCCGTTTCACCTGGTCACCGCAGCCCAGAGCCTGCTCTGTTTCCCCGGTGGGTCAGTGACCGGCCCAAAGAGCCCAGGGACTCCATTCCCTGTAAGTGTGATGCTGCCCGAGACATCACCTCTGTGGCTCATCCACTCTGACTCCACGGAGCCCAGGGCCCAGGCCACCCCACCTTCTGGGTCCCCAGGGGCAACTCACGCTCTTCCGTCCCATAGACCTCTGCCGCTACCGGCCGCAGTTTGTAGGGGTCCAGGCCTGCCTCAAACACCAAACCACCATCCAGGGTCACAGCATCTGCCTGTTTTGCCTGAAAGCAGAGACCAGACCGGATTAGGAGAAAACCCACGCTGAGCCACGCAAGTGAACTTCAGAAGGTCAGAAGCCTCCATGGCTGGAAGGACCTTCCAAAGGGTCAGCTTTCAGTCATGTCCTCGCAGGTGCCATGAGAGGTGGCACAAGCCCAAGGCCCCTCTTTTTGGGTAATGAGCCCCAGGGGAACTGCTTTGACTCCTGAGGCTGGCGGGTGGCCGCTTTTTCACGTGGCTTAGATCTCTCCATGGATCGCAACCTTCGCGGTCATTTATATTAAAAGTTGTTCTAGGTGCTTTCTCCCCTCTTTTTGCTCTATATTTCTTTTAAGTTCTTGTTTATTGAATAGAATTTTTAACTCTTAATATATCTTAAACTTATCATAATAATAGACCACGTTCATTCCCTTTGGCATATTACCCCTCATATGCTTACCTATTTCTCATATTTGCAACCTGGTATAGACAATGTTTTGCGGACTGTTTTATTCATCTAAAACTGACTACATTTTCTTACTTCTCTAGTGCCTTTATTGATTTTATTGACTTCATGATATTTCATTATAAATGTGGCTGTTCCGTAATTTATTAAGCTAAATTTTAAAAATTCCCTCCAATGTTCACCACTTGGGTTCCTTCTAACTCTTTGCTGTTAAAACTGTACTTTTATAGACAGCTTTGTCCTCATAGCTTGTTTTTCCTTCTGATGACCTGTTGCCTTCGGATAGGCATCTGAGGGTGGGATTGCCCAGACAATAGGCATTTTATCTCCAAGGCCTTGACTGTCATTGCCATTCTGCTTTCCAGCTGACTCGTTTCTAACCTGGAATGCCACTCGCTATGAGGATCAATTTCACTATAGACTCACCAGTGGGCCAGGGTTTCATTTTATTAAGGGTTATTATTCAGGAAATGCGAGTGCTAACAAATTGCTTAGATTTGTATTTCTCTTGATTATGAAGGGGAACATTTTCGTAAGTATTTTTATTCATTATGAACTCCATCTCCTCGTGTTGTTTTTCTTATATGATCCTACGTTTCTTACCAATTGACTTAGAGTTCTTTATAGAGTGTAAATGGCAGTCACTTGTCAGAGCTGCCGCATATTCACTCTGGTGCTTTCAAATTTTTGCCTTATTCACAATTTCTGTGGCAATCCCAGTTTCCCTACACGTGGTTCTCCACTTCAGAATGTTAATTTCTGCTTTCAAAATAGCATCATGTCCTATGAGAGAGGACAGCTCCCAGCTTACAGGTTTCCATGAAGAAGGACAGAGGGAGCAGGGAGAACACATATTCTATTGCGCTCGGATCCTGTCCCTTTCAGTCTGGTCCCACCCAACCTATGGCATGGACTTACTGCAATGGACTGGATACATTCAAAGCGAGAGGTCCTCCACACACAGGTGACAGAGGGAGTACCCAGTCTTTTCATCCTCCATCGCCATCGGTAGCATTTTAACCACTCTGGTAGTGATATGGCGCACCATCGAACATTTTTCGTAGGGACAGCCAGACACAGTCCTGGGAGAAAGAAGCCGAGGAGTGAGGGCTCCACCACTGCCCATGGAAGAGATGGCCTCACCCTCTCATGGAGTTGTCCTCCCCTTCCCTCTCCATTCTGTGGCTAAGTCAGGCCACTCTCCTCAAATGCAGGTGTCTTGCTAGCCTAATGACAACACCATGCTGGCCAGAGGGCTGTACTTCTCAACAAATTAGAGGAGACGATCTGGATCGTTGCCCTCCTATGACTGACATACTTCCTATTCCCTGAAAAAAACAATGATGCTGCCTTCTATCGGTTTATGGAGTTCTTCCACCTGCTTTCTCCCCTGGAACGTGGGAGGCAGGCAGGGAAGGGATGATTACTCCTGTGTTTCTGGTGTGGAATCTGACTCTCGAGGACACTGAGTGATGGCTGCTCAGCAGTGGCAACGTCCCACCTGGAATCTGGGTCTCTCTAGATTGTTGTGGCTACGGGCGTCTCCCAGAGGATGCCAAAGGAACAAAGGAAAATGCACCGCACGCCTTGTCAGTAGCTGCAGTAGGTGTTGTCAGTTTGGGTGGGTTTGCCTGAGTTATCACCGTTCACCACTGTACCAGAGAGAGGACTCTTATGGGGGGATGGAAATGTTCTAAAACTGATTTACCGTGATGGTTGCACCACTTGGTAAAGTTCCTAAAAATCGTTAAATTGTACACTTTAAATAGGTGAATTTTATGATATGTAAAATATACCTCAGTAAAGCCGTTACCAAAAACAAAAAACTCTTGGTTGCAAAAGCCGCCTCCCCTTTAGGATGTGCTTTGGGGTGGACCATTCAGCCCTCTGCCACCTCCTATTCATGAGCCTTCCCCTGCGCAGTCAGACCCACCAGGGTATTGAGACACCCGCCAAGGGTGTGGCTGCCACACCCTTCCTCCACCAGCCGTCATCCCAGGGACGTGTCTGGGGGTGTAATCTATCCTTGGAAACCTTCCTGGAACTGTCCCGAAGTGAGAACTGGCCTTATCTGATTCAGCCGTTTGTGACCCAATAGCATGTCCTGGACGCTCTCTGTATACACAGCACTGAGTGATATGCAGAGGAACGTGCAAGCAGACAGCACCAGCTCTCACCTCCCATCTGGAGAGGCAAAAGCCCCCAAAGAGGACGCTAAGTATGAGGAATGCTCTAGAAGAGAACAAATACCAAGCCAGGAGTGATGTCCCCATGACCTCAGCCAATAATGGGGGGGTGGGGGCATTCCAAGAGGTGGGAACAATGGGCCACGTGCACAACGACAGTTGCAAGCACGTTCTACGCAGGTCTTTACTCAGCCCTTCATGTGTTCTGTCTCCTTCAAACCTCCCAGCCCCTCCTTATTGTGAATTTTGCTGATATCCGCATTTTCCAGGTGATGAAACTGTGGCTTCAACTAGTTATGTGGCTTGCCCAAGGTTTCACAACTAATAAGTTAGGATCTAGGATTTGAACCTAGGCAGTCAGACACCAAACCCCCTGCCTATTTAGGCTAACTGGGTTAGAGACGGGCTGCCATGGAGATGGGGCTGGTAAAGTGTTTGGGGTCAGATCATGGAGAGCCTCCAATGCTGGCCCAAGAAGTTCTTATCGGGAAGCAGTGGAGCAGTGACTCATTGGGAGGGCAGGGACAAGTGGACTGAAACCTGGGAACCAGGCAGAAAGGCATCGAGAATGGAGAACAGGGCCCAAATAAGGAGTTGGTGTCCAAAGTTAGCTTAGTAATAGATGGGACCTGAAGGGAGAGAGCAAAACGAAGACCACGTCTCAAGCTGGGGGGAGGGCGTGAGCAGGGGCAGGAATGGGAACATGGGGAAGAGCTCGTTTGCTCCCCTGGGAGGGGATGAACGAAGAAACTAAAGCGTCACTGAGAGGTTTTCTGAGATCCACAGTCCCCAGCCCCCCCAAACACCAGGGCTGGGTGCAGAACACAGCATTCCGCTCATCCCCTCCACAGCTCCCACCAGCCAGCTCTGAAGCTATGTGCCCCTCTCAAGACAAAACGCTCCCTGAAGCAGGTCTGGGCCTGGCCCCTCCTGTATCCCTAGCCTTGCTCCTGATCTGTCTCAGTCACTCAGATGCTGCCCACCTGAGCCTCGAGGGAATCTTCCTGAAAGTACAAATCCTCAGATTCCTTCTGTGCAGACATGTAGTGCCCCTGTCTCAAAGGCAGGGGCTGGGATGGAGTTACTCTTCCCACCCCACCCAGCCTTTGCCAGCCAGGACACGCATGAGAAGCAGGGCAGGAATCCCCTAGGGCAGCTGCCACTCCTTCCACTGGGTAGGACAAGGGATTCCGTGACACTTTGGGACATTGGCCACCATCCCATGGACTGCAGGATTTAAACTGCAGACCTCTGTGGGGGCCAAGACAACCAAAGATTCTAGTGAAAATGGAACCCAGTGGTGCAACTCTGAGCCAGAATCCAGACCACCGCCCGTAACCACCTCTAGGAAAGCAAGGCTTCCTACCCCTCGGGCCTCTCCCAGGTGGCCCTGACCCTGTGCTGTGGGCCCAAGCAGGCCACGTGTCAGGGAGCAGAAGGGAAGTTGGTCCTGAGCAGTTGGTCCTGGCTAGGCCAATCCTGCCTTAGAGAAGAGAGAAATAACCAATACCCATGGGAAGGAATTTGGAGAAGGGGACCAGAAAAGACAGGGACAGGTTTGGGGGCATAAGCTCATTGCTATCCTTTAGCCACCCCTTTTCATCCAGGAAGCTCCCAGCCCAGAGTAGATGCCCTAGGACAGGAGGAGGCTGCACTGGGCTGCCGCTGGGGGAAGGGGGTGACACCTGGGCTTTCACTCTGAGCCCCATGCATACACACTGCCTAGGTGCTGACGCCCTGGAGCCCTTACCGCTGCTGCCCTGGACCCTCCCCCTCCACTGCAGGAAGCCCTGCCCTCACATTTACATCACTAATGTCCATCATAGGTGAGTGTCCTGGGAACATCCCAGAAATTATTTCAGATACTTGGGTACAGAACTAACAATTGTTTAGTCCCTTCTGTTTAGTCCCCTTCTAGTCCTGGCACATTAAAAACCAGAAACCAATCACTCCTCTCACACCCTCTGGCAGAAGGGTCCCATCAGCAGGGTCTGTGCCACCACCCCTGACCTTCTGCAGTGGGAGGCTTGTGTACACCTTTGCCTACCACAGAGCAGGTGGACACTGCCCCCTCCTCACAGCTGTGTGGGAAGAGAATTGGACCATTTTTAAATGAAACTAAGGTTCAGAAAGACTCTCTCTTGCCCAAGTTACATAGTCCTTGCAGGAGCTGGGATCCCATCTCCAGTCTCCTGTGTATCTTGGGCAAGTCGCTCACCCTCTCTGAGTCTCATTGTCCCCCTCCATGTATACGCATGTAACAGTACTATGGGTAGGACAAAATGGGACAGGGACCCGGAAGACCCTTCGGGGAGCTCTGCCAGCTCTAGGGAAAAGACCCAACCTGCTTCGCGGAGCCCTGCTCGAGCCCCTCCCCAGGAGAGTGGGCGGGAGCCGGCCCACTCCCGGGCTCCTCCCCCGCTGCAGGCGCTGGTGCCCACCTGGCGGTGCGCGGGACCGGGATGCCCGCAGAGGGGCCAGGGGACCCGGACGCCCGTCCGGAGGGGCGTGCCCCCAGGTACCCGCACTCACCAAGGGCCCCAAGGGACAGCAGGGCGGGGAAGAAGAGCTTCATGTCCGGGCTCTTGAGGCGACTCCGGGAACGAAGGCTCTACCACCTGCGCTCGCTCTGCACCCGTTTATCCAGCGCTTGGTGACCTCACGAGGTTAGCCACGCCCTGCGGCCCAATAAGCGCCCCCGCCCCGCCTCCCCCTCCCCCTCCCCCTCCCCAGGTCTACTAGTTGCTTGAAGGGAAGCAGCAGCGGGGAGAGGACAGAGGAAGCCGGAACGGTGCCTGGGCTGGGCTTGGCACACCCGAGAGGATACCCAGCCCACACCCACCTCTCAAGTCTGCCCTGGTGCTGCCTGGATTGGGGATGTTTTTCCTCTCCCACTAGTCTGCAGCCCCTGGGGAGTGGCAGCCCCTAAGTTCTGCCCTCCCTCTGGTCTCAGTGCTTCCTAGAGAGTGGGACACAGAGAAGCGGTCCTAAGGTGAACCTTTGTGGATCATCTTGACTGTACAGATGGTATCTAAAGCGCTGGGGAGCCCGTTAGGACAGAAGGATGCCCCTCCATCTGCACACAGCAGCCAGCCCAGCGTTCGAAAGGGGACTCGCTGCCTGGCCCGAGGTCCGCAGCAGGCGGGCACAGCTAGCGGAGGTACCAGAGGCTGCCCATTGCCTGACCCAGGCTGCCCATGGGGCCCTCCTGAGACCACAACACGACTCCCAGAAAACAGAGCCAGAGGCCTCAGTGACCAACAGCTGTCTCCCGGTTCCCTCATTCACCAATGTAAAGGATAGCCTACCACTTGTTTTGTTTTTGTTTTGTTTTGTGGCAGTATGAGATGGGAGATGGGAATCTCATTTTGATAAATGTCCTATTTTGTCCTCAGTACACAAGCCGACCCTATTTCAGGAAGCTGCTTTTAAATTCTAGAACTAGAAGTCTGCTTCTACATCTCTTAAATACACTCCCTTGATGCCCAATGGCTCACACACAGGGGTCTCCAGTGCAGCCCTGCTTATCGTTCACTGATTGCAAGCAAACTAAATGTCCATCACGGTGTGGGGGGGGGGGGTCACACAGAGCAGGGGTCCCTGACCCCCGGGCCACGGACAAGTACTGGTCTGCATGGCAGGAGGTGATCGGCAGCGAGCGAGCAAAGCTTCACCTGCCGCTCCCCATCGCTCACATTACCGCCTGAACAACACTCCTTTACCAGCCCCTCCCCGCCCCGTTCCATGAAAAAATTGTCTTCCACGAAACTGGTCCCTGGTGCCAAAAAGGTTGGGAACCTCTGACATAGAGCATGGTTCTGTGCCTACAGGGGGACACACTGAAGGCCCCAGAAAGAGCAGGCCACCCTGCATGTATTGATGTGAACTTAGTTCCAGGAGATGCTAAGTGAAGAAGTCAGGTACTAACGATGAGGGAAATCGCAGGTCATCTAAACATTCCCTCTACTGTTTAGTCTGGACAATATGTTATTCTGAAATCTGCTTGTCCTGAAAAGCTGGTCTTGATTCTTTGCTTAGACTACTTGGTACAAAAAGCATTTCTTGGAGCAGAGGGGCAAGACCTAGGGAGACAGCACTGTTGAGAGTGGGCATGTAGCGAGAAGCACTTGGCCATGGAGAAGCAGAGCCAGCCCAAGTCTTTGAGGCCCTCAGGGAGGCTGTGGGGCCCTTCTGTCTGGGTGTGGATGCTGCCAAGGCACGAACGACAGTGGTGTCTGACCAGGGATCCTGCTTGATGGGCACAAGAGTGGGGTCCAAGTTTCAGCACCAGAATCACCAGCCAGGCTTTGGGGTGACAGATCCAGGGTCTCTCATTGTTTGAAAATACAGTGTCACAACATTAAAAGTTGCTTTCATCAATAATTGCAATAAGCTGTTTCAAAAATAATGAAGTAATACAAAACTGGCTAGTTCTCAGGAGCACTGAAACATCTTTTTATGTAAATTAGCAATTTGGCTTTGCCTTTCCATGATTATAAAAGAACTAAGAAATGTCACAACCCATGTCTGTATCTCCAAGTGCAAATTAGAAAAGGGATGTGTTGGGAGGTCAGAGGCCTCTAGATCCTCTTATATCTGCTGGCAGGAACACAGAGAACCTGGGGCCAAAACAGAGAGGCTGAGCTTAAGGGCCGCCCTGGAGGCAGGACTGGGGCAGGCAACAGGGCAGACTGTTTGCATGCTGTGTCTTCGGGAAGGCCCAGCCTCAGGCCAGGGTTGTGCTCAGCTGAACACTGCAGAGCAGCCCCCAGGCCATCTGCAGGGGAAGCTGATGAAGGGGGTGGGCCTGCCCAGAAGACAAAGTTCAACTGATCTGTTATCAACGTTCATTCATTCACTCTTTCATGCCAGAACTGGTGGGTGCCATGAGGGACACAGAGAAGAGGGGTCCGTCCTTGCCCTCAGGAGCTCATGGCACAATGGGGGACAGGGGTAGGCACAGGCCACCTGGAAAGAGGCAAGGCAGCATAAACAGAGTGAGGGTGGAAGCCAAAGGAGGCCTGACTGACTGGTTCCCATCATGAGGGTCCCAG
Organism: Stenella coeruleoalba; assembly: GCF_951394435.1. Taxonomy (NCBI): domain Eukaryota; kingdom Metazoa; phylum Chordata; class Mammalia; order Artiodactyla; family Delphinidae; genus Stenella; species Stenella coeruleoalba. The sequence goes on from NC_137156.1 coordinate 64,063,121, forward strand.
AAGACTTTGAAAAAGAGCATTTGACCTGGGTACCTGAAGGAAAGGTAGGGTTTCTACAAAGAGAATTCCAGGTAGAGGAAAGAGCCAAGTCAAGTCTCTGGAGCATGGATCCGGTGACCTGGAGGAACAACAAAAAGCCGCTCTGGGCTTTCTGGCCTGGAACACTTATTGAAGAAGGATTAACAAAGTCACCTCCTCCATCCTCAGCTCCACACAGGTGTCTCTGTGCCCCTGGACAGCTCTTCCTGCAGGTCCAGCAAGCACTACAGTCAGTGCATCTAAAATGGAACTCCTCTGCTCCCTCCAGCCCTGCATCTCCTCTCATATTTCCTACCATTTTCCACCAAACCCACCAGACAAAGAGCCTCGGAGTCATCCTCAAATCCTCGGCCAGGTAGCCCTACATGTGTGCCGGGCACTTAATGATTAATATTGGTTGAATGGATGGGTGAATGAGTGAGGAGGAAGGACAGAGCAGGGCAAAAGATCCTGCCTGCAGTGTGTCAAATCTGAAAGACAGAGCCTGGTCTGGCTATGCCGGTCGCCCCAGAGCCTGTGTGCCTGGAGTCATCAATTTACCCGTTAATTCAACATCCATCTATGGGGCACCTCTGATGTGCCAGGAGCTGGGCCAGATCTTGAAAAGCCTGCAGGGAGGTAGGACGCAGGTTTCTAGATGCTGAGACGGTAGCATGGCATGAATATAAGGAATACAAAGAAGGTGGATGTGGTACAAACCCGAGTGTAATGGCAGGAGCTGGTGTTTCACAGGCAGGTGAGGGAGGCTCTTCCCCAAGGACCCCACCCTCTTTCCACTCCCGAGATTCACACAGCGACCCTTTGCTTGTGCAAGCTAAGCCCTCCCGACAAATGGGCAGCAAACCCCACACCCTGCCCTCTCTGGAGTCCTCCAGCTTCAACCCCCAAGAGAAGTGTTGGAAAGAAATGAGGGATCTGGGCAGAATTGGCTCCAGATGGAGTAAAGGAAAAAAGGAGTTCCCAGTGGGCTTCCCTGGTGGCACAGTGGTTGAGAGTCCGCCTGCCGACGCAGGGGACACAGATTCGTGCCCTGGTCTGGGAAGATCCCACATGCCGTGGAGCGGCTGGGCCCGTGAGCCATGGCCGCTGAGCCTGCGCATCCGGAGCCTGTGCTCCGCAACGGGAGAGGTCACAGCAGTGAGAGGCCCACGTACCGCAAAAAAAAAAAAAAAAAATTTCCCAAGACATCTACTCCCATGGGGGCTTCCAGGCTGGCTGACAGGAGACGAAGGCCTTGTTTCCTGCCCCTGCCAGTGGTGTGAGGTTACTGGCTTGGTAGAGAGCCACTTGTTAAATATTTGGGATGTCGTGGTGGTTTGTTAAACCATTGGTAGCTTGGAATCAGTCATGGTGGGAATATTTACACCATGGAAATGAGCGAATTCTATAAATCATGTCATTCTTCCCTGTAAGAAAGCCAGTTTACAGCACACCTCTGCCTATGTTTGTCATTATTTGGGGGCATGCAGTGCCCGTGTGTGTGTGAGGGGGTGGGGGGCATCCCAGGAGGCAGAAGATAATAGTCCTCAGCGTTTAGATGGCACTTTCAACCCCGAACAGAGCTGTCGGTCACTTTGTCTCCCGTGACTCTAACAATAGCTCTCTGAGGTAAGAAAGTCACTGTTTCCGCTCTAAAAAGAGGGAAACTGAGGATTGCCTGTGGTCACGCAGTGAGTGAGATACGGAGACCAAATGACTAACCCCGAGTCTCCCGTTAGGCCCGCAGCCAGGCGCGCTCTTTTCCACCGGGCCCAGAACTCTCTGAGAGCGCCGGATACAGAGACTGGGGCCCAGGGATGGCCTCCGCTCTTGCTCTCAGCGGCAGTATTGGACCCTCCTGTGGATCAGGCACTGTCCAGACCCTTCACACATCAGCCATGGCTTCACAGAAGCACCGTGATGGCCTCATTAGACCTCATTCCAGACGAGGGGATTCAGGCAAAGTAGCTCGTCCACCATCATGCAGCTAGAAATCTGTCACTGACCCCTGACTCCTGTCCCATGACCTCTTATTGGTTTGGTCAATCCTGTGCTGACCACCCTGAAGAGAGATCAGGAAGTAAGCAAGAATGAGCAAGAGATGGATGGAGAGCTCCCTGCCTTCCAGCCAGTGTGATGACCGTGATTTCTGGAGCAAGGCCTTCGCTGGAGCTGGGCCCTTGCATAGAGCGGAAGGTCCCCGAGAGTCTTCGGACACACCTGTGGGGTTTGGGGTGCCGTCACGAGGGAGCTCAGCTGAAGCGCAGTGGCAGGAAAACCGTGCTTTTGTGAACTAATAGGTCTTATTGCCAATTGTTGCCCAATTTACAAAGAACCCACAGAGACAAAGCATTTCCATCTCCATGCACAGACTTCTTCCCCTTCCTCCTCCTCACTACCCCTCCTCAGAGTCAGGACCCTTGCCCCGCGGGGACCCTCTCCTCCCAGGGCCGGGCCCTCCCGGGGCCAGCACCCGCAGACCTGCTGAGGGACACTCTCCCCAGCAGTCGAAGGGGCAGTGGAAACACCCCAGGTTGGCCCAATTGCAAGATTTCAGTCTTGCTGGTCAGGGTGGCACCCCATGTCCCTGGCAGAAATCAGATTCCATGAGCACCTAATCATCACACCACTGAGATGAGAATGAGCAGTACGCCAGGCCTAGGGAGAGTTTTCCAGGAAGGTGTCAGCGAAGGGCAGCCTGGACGATGGTGGAGGCTGGCCCAGGGCCGGCCATGCAAATTTCTTCCCAGAAGGAATGAGGCCCTTTGCCCAGGGAAATGCCCAGGGGGGAAGCACCTGAGCCCTGGGGGCCCTTTCGCTGCCCCTCTCCTGGGGCCACATTCTGGGAGGGAGGGTCCTGCCCAGTGGCCTTCAGGATCTCAGCTCAGCTGGCCGGAGGCCTCCATGTCTGCTGCCTGCACCCCACGAGGGAAGGTCGGATGGGCTTTCGCCGAGAAGGAGCTTGAGATGGGTACTTAGCGGAACAAGGAACCACCGTTTTCCTCCATTTCCCTGGGTGAGGCCGTTGCTCCGTCTCTCCAGCTCCTCTGGGCCAGGAGTGCTCAGTCCCCAGACCACTGCTCCAGGTGGGCTTCCCTTCCTCAGCCCCCCATTCACTTCTTCCCTGGACAGTCTGGCAGGCTGGAGGGCCCAGGGGAGATGTGGTTAGAAGCTCAGGAGGTGGGTTTGGACAACTGGGTTTCAACCTGCTCCGCCCTAAACAGCCACCTGGACGTGGGCCAGACTCTCAACCTTTCTAAGCCTGTTTCCCCAGGTGTAAAAAAGGGACACAAATAATACCCACCTTGTGAAGTGGGCAGAGTTCAAACCTGATGTTTGAGATGCATACGCAGGCTCAGTACAGGCAATCTATTGTCCATATTTGCAGACACTCATGAGTCCTCACCGTGTGGGGCTCAGCTGGTCACAAGGGTACAAGGGGAGCAGAAATGGCCTCTGGAGGCACCTGGTCCAGCGGGAAGGGCTGTGTGTGCTGAGAGCTGCCTTCCAGTGTGCAGATTTACAGACAGAGGTGTCGCAGGGAGCTTTGACAGCGAAGGGAACAGCGCGCCTGGGGTGGAGACAATGGCAGAGGTAGTTTCCCCACATGCCCCTCCTTATCACAGAACACATGGTTGCCCCAGGTGCCCCCATGTTCTAAAGTGTTCAGTCTTACCCTGTCCTGCTCTCCGGCCCCTTCTCCGTATCTCTGTCTCTAATCCCGGCCTCCTCCCCTCTCCTTCTCACTTTCTGTCTCTCTCTCCTTGGTTTCTTTCTCCATCTCTAGCTCTGTCTCTCCCTCCCTCCTTCTTAAACATGTGTCTGCAGTTGTCCTGGGTGCCCCTCCTCTGGGAGCCTGCACTGAGCCTGACTCAGCCTCCTTCTACCACAGTCATTGCAATTACTGGCCCATCTCCGGCACCCAGAGCCCCCAGCGCTGAGCTCCAGGGGGAAGGGTCTGTGGCTGACCCATCTCGGGCCCAGGAAGAGCCTCACTGAGGGCTTGTTGACTGAGTGAGTGTGGAGAAAGCTGGGGCGAGAAGCCAAGCAACCCCCCGCACCAAATCCTTTGGTTACAATTCTAATTGATGGCACCCTTCTCATCCCCCCGGAGGTGGGAAGAAGCCCCAGCACAGTGTGGTGGGGGGTGGCTGCACCCATCCTTCCTCCTCCCTACCCTGTGCCCTGCAGAGGCCTCCCAGCAGGGGGGACATTCTGGTCCTGCCTCGGACCTCGGGAGGGAGCAGGAACATCAGAGCTGAGAGAACCCAAGGCCTTATCTGATGGAACAGAGGAGGAGGGGCCCTGCACAAAAGCGCAGGAGAGTCGAGAAGTGCCCCACCCTGTGCTGTGCAGCACCTGCCTGCCTGGTGTCCCGAGGAGGGTCGGTAAGAGCATGGCAGCAGGGAGCGGATGCGAAAGGCTGAAGCGGAGATTCCTCCATCAACCCCGGCACCCAGCACTCTCCTACAGGGAAGCTAGGACCTACTTCTAGCAAAAGGCCTCTTTCCTCCCCACATCAGCTTCCAAAGACAAAATGAGAGGGCAGCAGGAGAGCACCACGGAAACGCCAGTGATGAGCTGGGAGAACCGTGGAGGCAGGGTTCCAGACACCCCCAAACCCTCCTGTGCCTCCCTTTCAAGGCCAGAAGTGCTTTCAACTTAGTGGGTTAGTTTGCAGTCAAAGGCTTGTTGGAATCTCCAGAGGGGTCCCTGGCAGCCTAGGGCCTCTCACTAGCACCTGCCAGGGGGGTCTTCCGTGGGGACACGCCCTTTCCATTCCCTTCCCTTCCTTCCCTCCCAGCTCTAGACTCTAGCCTCCTCGGTCCTCCTTCTGTTCCTATGCATCTTCTATTCAGCTGCAACCAGAAGTGAAAATAGCACAGACCCAGGGCCCTTCAGGAGGTGCTTGCCCGTGAGCTGTGGCATTTATCCTACAAGTGTGTCTTATCCCAGAAATGACACTCTCCCAAGGTTGCTCAGCAGGCACTAGCCCAGGGCTCCCTCCGGGCATCCTGTCCACTCGTCCTTAACCTCCTGTGTGTTCACACTGAGAGTGAGAGGAGGGGTATGGGGGTAGCAGGAGGCCCCTTTTCTTGATCCACCAAGCCAATCTTGACCCTGAGCAAAACCTTCCTGCAGCGAGAATTAATTTCCAAAAATCCATTCAGGAAAAGACTCTTAAAGCTCAGCCACCTGGTTGTCCCTCTTGAAAAGAGAGCTGACCCCCTGGAGCTGTGGTGTTTGTGGGGGACTCTGAGGAATCTGAGGGGAGGGGGCTGGGGGACAGGAGAGCAAGGGTTCTGAACCAATAGCGGTGTTGCCCAATGTTGCCCCATTTGTAAAGGAAACTCAGCAATCAAGACTTCTCTGCTTGTCCTTCCTGCCCTTTCTCCTTCCTGCCCTTTCTCCTTGCACCCCGGAACCCCTGCCCTTCCTTGTGGTCTTCTCTTCACTCCAGTCTGGTAGGGCTGGGCCCATGTTCTCAGTCTCTCCGGGTTGATACTTGTGTGTCTTTCTGATTCCCTTTCTCCTTCACCCACTGTGTGTGATCCAGGGCCCAAATGTACCGAGTCCTTCTTCATTCTGCCCTTATGTCCACATGTTCCTTTCTCTTCCATGGTCACAAGATGGCCCTGGGCTCCTGCCTGGGCTCCTGACCACTCCCTTGCCTCTCGGCTCCCCCACTGCAGTCCGTCCCCGAGGGAATCTTTCAGAACCACAGAGCTAACAGTGGTTCCAAGTCATCTCCCCTTGCCCCGCCACCACCGCTACACCCCGTCCCTAAGGAATCTCATCTCCCTTCCCCCTTCGGATTAAACCCACTCTGTGCCGAAAACCCCCAGAACTGTATTGCCCACCCAGATCTCATGCCTACTTGGAGGTGCGCTCAGCCGTGAACCAGACAACTCATCCTGAAATCCCACCAGCACCCCAAAGCAGCACACCCAACTTCCAGTGCTGGACAAAGATTGAGTAGACACATCTCTCCCTGTTCCTCCTGCTAAGTACAGCTTAAACCCTGGAGATGATAGATATAGTGGTGTAAACAATATGAATGAATCATCTTAAAGTTGTAAAGGTAGAGGTTCAAGTTATCCTCAGTGGGCTAAAGAACACCAGGCTGTGCTCCTTCTGGAGACTCCAGAGGAGCCCACTTCCTGGCCTTTTCCATCTTCTAGAGGCCCACCATATTCCTTGCATCTTGGCCCCACCTCACTCCCACTTCTGTTTCCAGCATCGTATCTCAGTCTCTCACACTGACTCTCCTGCCTCCTTCTTATAAAAACCCTTGTGGTTACATTGGGCCCACCAGGATAATCTCCCCATCTCAAGATCTGTAATTCAATCATATCTGCAAAGTCCCTTTTGCCACGTGAGGTAACATAGGTTCAAGGAATCAGGACATGTACACCTCTGGGGTCCATATTCAACCTAACAGGCCAGTATATTGTGATAAATTGTGTGTGCGAAGTAATACCTAGAGCAACCACTACGTAAATTATACAAAGAGATACACTCAAAAACACTATAGACAGGGCCTTCTCTGGTGGCCCAGTGGTTAAGACTTTGCCTTACAATGCAGGGGATGAGGGTTTGATCCCCAGTTGGGGAGCTAAGATCACGCATCCTTGCAGCCAAAAAACCAAAACATAAAACAGAAGCAATGATGTAACAAATTCAATAAAGAGTTTAAAAATGGTCCACATCAAAAAAAAAAAAAAACCAAAAAACACTATAGATAAATCAAAATGGAATTCTAAAAAATGTTTAAGTAACCCACAAGACAGTAGGTAAAAGAAAACAGTGAAAATGTAAAAATAGGGAAAACAAACAAAAATTAAAATAAAATGACAGATTTAACCCTAATATATCAATAATTATATCAACTATAAATAGTCTAACTATTCCAATTAAAAGACTGGGATTAGCAGAGTGTTTTAAAAAAACAACCCTGCATTGGCTGTCTACAAGAAACTCACTAAAATATGTAACAAGCATATCTAGGTTGAAAGTAAAAGAATGGAAATATATATACCATGTAAATGTTAATTAAAAAGAAAGTAGGAGTGGCTGTATTAATATCAGATAAAGTCAAATTCAGAGGAAAGAAAATTATTAGGGGCAGCTTGGAATATTACATAATGGTAAGAGTCAACACACCAAGAGATCATAACATCCTAAATGGGTATGCACCAAAAAACAGAGCTGATAGAACTAAAAGGAGAAATAGATAAATTTATAATTATAGTTGGAAGCATCAAACTCCTCTCTCAACAACTGATAGAACAGGGAGACAGCAAATCAGCAAGGGTAAGGACCATTCCAACAACACCAACGAAGATCTAATCAACATTTACGGAACACTGTCCAACAACAGCAGAATACACATTGTCCTCAAGAGTCCACAGAACATTTACCAAGATAGACCACATCCTGGGACATAAAACAAACTTCAACAAATTTAAAAGAATTTAAATCGTACAAAATGTGTTTGATCACATTTAAATCAAACTAGAAATCAAGAACAGAGATAGGAACACCTCCGAACACTCAGAAACTAAGCTTCACACTTCTAAATAATCAATGGGTCAAAGAGTCAGAAATGGGGAGCTTGAGTTCCTCCCAAAAGACAACAAAGTCATAACCTTGAATAAGAACCTAGGTAGTTTTAAAACAAGCAACCAAGCCAACATTTTGAGAAACGCAGGTGTGAATGTTCAGATATGGGGGAGACACACACACAGAGACAGAGACGTAGAGAGAGAATGAGAACCCATTATTCTTTGCAGAAGCCCTCTGTGAAATGAGATCACTTTCTTCTGGCTCTCTCCTCCCCCACATCTCCCTCTTCCCCTCCCATACTGTCCTGCAAAGGGCTATTCTTGAATCCCATGGCTCTTCTGATCTGGCTATAGCCAACTGGCTTAAATTGTGGATCACCTACTCAAGCTGGCCATGGAGTCTTTTTTGAACTTTTAAAAAAATGACTGTCATACAGAAAAGTGTAAAAATGTAAGTGTACAGCTCAATAAATTATCCCAAAAAGAACACTTACGTAACCACCACTCAGGTCTAAAAAGAAAACATTGCCAATTTTCAGAAGCCTCTTTATACCTCCACTCAAACCAACACCCCTCTCTCTGTCCCCAAAGTTAACTACTATTCTAATTTTTAACACTATAGTTTACTTTTGCCTCTGTTTGAACTTTATGTAAATTGAATCATACAATATGTATTTTCTTGTATCTGGTTCCTTTCATTGAACATTATGTTAGTGAGATCATCCTTTTTTTTTTCATTTTCTGATTTTTATTTTGTTTCCTAATAATTGCTAGTATTACAAATACAATCTATTTTTGGATATTATCCTTATTATCTGGCAACCTCATTAAATTCACTTATTAATTCTAAGGCCCCTCCTAGCAGCCTCACTGGCTCATCTTGGCATTTTCTAATCCATCTTCCAGTCAGCTGCCTCCTGACTCTTAGGTCTTACCTCTGCTCCTACCTCCAAAATTCTCTGGGCTACAAGGAAAGATTTCCCAGAGCCCATGTGGTCACTTGGCCACTTCCTCAAGAGCTGAGGGTCATTATGTTGGTGACTAAGGACAGGTGATGTGCTTTGCAGGGGCCGCAGAGAGTGCCACGGACTGAGGGGTGAGTCCAGGACTAGCTTGTTCTGAACCCATCATTCCCTAGTCATCGGGAATGGTTCACCTTGTTGAGGAAGCAGCAGCAGGGTGCAACATGGATGCCAGATGGCCAAGATGAGGGTTTAAAGGCAGAAGATGACTCGTAGAATGAGGAACTGGTAGCAAAGCCTGGGGACGTGCTAGATGAAGCAGAGCCCGATGACTATTTGCAAATGGAGGAAAGAGTCAGAGAAGTGAGCAATTTCCAGGATATTTGGAAATATTCTGGCTTGAGGTTGTTCCTATGAAATAACTTGAGCAAAAAAAAATCAGACACTCTCAGAGTTGAATGTTTCCTTTGATGCTATTTTACAAGTAGGGTCTCTAAGCCCAGAGGCGGGCATGTGGCCTGCCCAGACTCGCCCCGGGAGGGCTAGGTAGAATCTGGCTTCCTGACTCCTTGCACTAGGGGAGGAGTGGGGTTCCTTTCAGTTGAAAACATCCTCATTGAGCATTTATTCTGGTCCAGGCACTTGTCAAGAGCTGTGTCAGCAAAATGAACCAGACCTGGTCCCTGCCCCCAACAGCAACAAACAAGTGAGCAGGCAGTTACCATGATGGGAGATGAGAATGTCCAGGAAAAGGCATGGAAGACCATGCCTGTGCTCAGTGCCCTACAAATGGGAGAGGGAGTCTGCCTCCCACCTGTGGCAGCTCTGAAAGGGGCAGGGAAAGTCCCCATACACCCTCACTCTGGCATCTTCCAGCAACCTCCACAAGGTGGCCTTGCTGGAACCAAGTGACTGAGAGAGAGTATAAGGACGAGGAATTGTGGGGCCTTGTGGGTAACTGGAGGAACTCCCTCTTTTACTCTGGGAAGGTAGGAGCCACTGCGGGGTGGGGGCTAAAAATAGACTGAGAGGGAGCAGAGAGGCAATTGCGCAGGCTCGGCAATAATCAGGGACAGAGATGAGACAGCTTCGCCTGGGGTGCAGCAGCGGGGAGGTGGAAAGACAGGTTGAATTCTAGGCACATTTGATAGGTGGACACCATGGGATTTGCTTACATTACCGGGGGATACGGGGTGTGAAGGTCAGGAGTGGAAGACGACTCCAAGGTGCTTGGCCTGAGAAGCTCAAGGATGGACTTCCATTAACTGAGATTTGGAAGACTCTGGATGGAACAGATCGGGAGGGGGTGGACCAGAAGTTCCATTCTGGACACCATCGGACTGACAGACCCCTGGACCTCCAGACGGATTGTGAGAGAGGAAGCTCCCTGACTCACCACCACTCAGAATGCACTGGTACTGCAGAAGTCAAAGGCAGAGGTCTGGGGCTTTATTTAAAATTATTTTGGGGGCCATGGGTCCATTTTCTCCCCGGGATAATGCTGATGTCTAATTACCCAAAACACTGTCCAACTCCAGGGCCTCATGAAACACTCTGTATCATGCTGATGGATCATTCTTACGTGTTAGGAGCCTGGGACAACCTTCCTAATGGCCCCCTCAAGTCCCACTCTGACCCTTCTGCCCCTGCCCTACCCACGCCTGCAGCAGTGGAGTGCAGACAATCTCCCATTCAAGCCTTCAGCTTATCGGCACTGTTCCATGCATGTCGGTTCCTTCCTTGCACAGGGACCCAGAAGGGCTGGAGTGTTTCTCTGTATGGTCCACGTCTAGCACAGAGCCTGCCTCTGTGAGTTTCATGACTAACAGTGCTTCGTGACTGATTGTTGACCACTGCTTCGTGATCGATTGTTGGCTCACCCCTGAGCGAAAGAGAAGGAAACATCTACCCTGGCTGCAGGGAGAACAATGGGTGCATTCACAAGCTTCAGAAGGGCTTGTGTGCATTTTTGGACAATGTTTATTCATCATTTTATGGGCCACTTTGTGTTGGCCACAGATTTCAGTGCACTAAAGAATTTACTGAGATCAGAGCTGAGCAGTGATCCATAAGATGTGAGAATTAAACCCATGAGAGAAGCCTTGAGAAGGAGAAGAGCTTTCTCACACTGGGCTTCTGCCCCAGGGACAGCCTAGTTCAGGCTTCCTTCCAGGTGGGCCATGGGGCTGATACATAAAGGACAGGAGACCCGGACAGTAGGGATACAGCTACCAGTGGAGTTGCCCCCAGCTCTGTGCCCTCTGCCATTGTTTATGGGAAGATACTCCAGCCATACTCCTTGCCCTGCAGTGCTCACAGGCTGTTCCCGCCCTGATACCTGGTGCCTCCCCTCATCACTCAAATTCTCAGAGCCAGCAAAGGGCAGGCCCCTCCAGGAAGCCGAGTAGCTGCACCTGCGTGAACTCTTCCTTCCTGCAGCCCCCCTCCCCGCCCAGATCACACGTCAGCAAGCGGCCCTACGGAACTAGCGTTTGCTTATGGAATCTTTTGCGGATAATTATCACCCAGCCTGTGTCAGCTAGTTTGCTCCGCCATGGCCTCAGTTTCTAGGAAACTGCTGGCCCTGAGATAGGACTACAAAGTACAACTGAATCTTGTTTAAAACCCCACAAACAGACATATGAATGGGTACAACCCATTTGGAGAACCATTTGGCAGTATCAGCTAAAGCACAATAAGCCCCATGACCAGGGCTGGGCTGCTAAGTGCTTAATAACGGGTTCTGGGAGTGTAATTCCAGCATGATTGTTGCTTGATGTATTTTTTCATGTTAAAGAGCAAGATGAAAGAGAAACGACTAGATGCATGTCAGAACTTCACTTATTTGTCGGTGATGTGAGCAATGTCTTTCCTGAATCAGATACATAATCGTTTTCCAGTACCATACAACTGAAAAATATTTTCTCAATTGTTTGTGCTATTTATGATGTTATAGCTACAGAGATGACACACTTATTAGTTTAATCTGCATTGTGGACATTTTCTCTATCACTTTCTTAAGTCTAACTCTAGACAATCCATAAAAAACAACGATCTATGAAGCCCTGATTTGTAGCATTTGCTAATTTCCAAGGTGACTGATTTCATATTGCCAACGTGGATGGACATCACTGAATCTGGAGTTGGGAAGAGATGAGTAATATCACGTTACACAGTGTTCCTGCCAAACAGGTAACAATAGACATAAATAACATCGAGAATAACGGGAATGCAAGGGAAAAAGGTCAGAGTGGGGCAAAATTCTGCAAGCTCCTCGCAATCTAACAGCTGGTTTTCATGAGCCCAGATGAGCCAGCTCCTGTGCAGCCCTGCCTAAGTGGACACCTAACAGAACTGTGTGCACGCACGCACCAAAAGCACAGACAGGAATGTTCACAGGAGCATTACCCCTAACATTCAAAATGTCTCTTAGCGGTAGACAGGAAAAATAAATTATAAAGCAACAAGAATTGCTGCTACCCACTATAACAGGGCTGAATCTCAAAACTACAATGCTGAGTGAAAGAGATCGGACACAAAGTTGTGTCTACCTTTGTGCATAGCTCTGACTGTGTTTATATAAAGCTCAAGAACAGGTCAGATGAGCCTATGACCTCACAAGATAGGAGAGTGGAAACTTTAGGCAGAAGGGGTGGGAAAGTGATCGGTGGGGCAGGAGTGGGGCTTCAGGGTGCTGGTAATGTGGGGTTTTTTCTTGATTTGGGTTGTGATTACAGGACGGTGTTCATCTTGTGATAACTCACCTAGCTGTACGTATATTAACCGTGCACTTTCCTACACGTAGGTTGTACATCAATTAAACGTTTATTTTTAAACGCCACCAGCATGAAGGCAAACGACTGCATCCCCCAAAGGGGATGTGTCAAAAATGCTGCGCTGGGAGGCCCTCTGGAACCTGCAGGGCAAATCTTTCCTTGATAAGCAAACTCCTCCCTCAAATGTCAACCCTTGACAGTGGCTGAAGAGAGGAAGGGGAGGGGAGAGGAAGGGGATGGGTATTTGTAAATGGACGAAAGTTGTGGTTACCCAAGTCACAGAGGGATGGTGTTTGAGCTGGGCCTGGGCTCAGAAGGACGGAAGGCAGAGAAGGAGGGAAGGAGGGACAGGAAAAGAAACGAGCATGTCTGGCAGACTCTGCCCAACACCTGAGCACAGGGACAGGTGCTGTTTTGGATGCTGTGTGTGCACAACACATTGGATCCTGAGCCACCCCTGCGAGGTAGGTCCTGCCATCACTCTGCCCATTTCACAGATGAGGACACCAAGGCTCAGGGGCGAGGTGACACCAAAGCGCCCTCTAGGCAGCCTCAGGCCCTGGGAGCTGTGCTCTCCTCACCCCGCCCCACGCTCATTACTCCCCTAGGAAACTTTGTGTCTCTGCTGGGAAGGTAGTGCCACGAAGGGGCTGAATGTCCTGCCAATGTTCACCTCCCTCTCACACTGGCACTGAGACTTCATAATCTGGGGGCCCCAGCATATTGCTGTTAAATCAAAATTAGCTGTGGCTGATGAAGCAGGGACATCAAAGGGGCCCGGAGGGGGAATAAGGAAACAAATGAAAAATCGAGTCAAATGTTCCCAGCAAATGCTGATACCTCGAGTTCCACAATCTGTCTCATCTCTCGCCCCCAGCCCCACCCACCTCGAGTCAAGCAGGGCAAGAACCTGCCGCCTTGGGGCAGAGAGGCCAACTCTTCCATGCTCTTGGGGGCTGCTGAGCTAGCTCCAGACTGGGAAGAGTCTCCACGACCTCTGGGTCCGGCTCCAAGGCCGTGCTTCCTCCCTGGCCAGCCTCCTGCTCTCCCAAGCCCCTGCCAGCCCCAGGAGGAGCAAGCCTTCTTCCTTTCCTTCTGTGGATTAAATTCTGGATCGAGTCAGACCCCAGTCCAGCGCTCAGCTGGATCGGGGACCAGGGAAGCTGGGAGAAAAAAGCTCAGGGGGGCAAGCTGGCTGAGCCAGAGGCAGGCAGCCTGGAAGGTGATGACCAGGTCTGCTGGCTGGGCTCCAGGCTTTGTTCTCCTGGGTTCCGGTTGTGCTCTGGGCCCAGACCAGCCATGAGGCCTGCAAGACACTGTCCACTGGGGCGGGAAGTAGAACTCTCTGCTGGGGAGAAAGAGAGAGCAGGAATGGCGTGTGGGGCAAAGGAAGAGAACTGGTGGCAAGCAGGGAGCCCTGCAGGGCAGGATGTCCCCACAGCTCCTGTGACAGCTGCTGGCGGCAATGGAGGACCACCCACTTGCTTAATGTCAATCACCAAGCAGGGATGCCAAGGTCACAGGCTGAGGCTGGTGGGAGTGAGGTGGGGTTCTGAGGACCCATGCGGCTCCTAAGGAGAGTAGGGGGCCTCCTCAGGGGAAAGAGGCTGCAGGAGGTACCTGCCCCCTAGGAAGCCCTCAAGCCACACCCTTCCTGTGCCCAGCCCCTCCTTCTTTAGAGAACCCACTTATGCCGACTGGCTCCTTTGCTCCCATGGGTGTTGGCCGTCACACCTGTGAAGTGGTTCTTCCGACATCATCTCCCTCAAGCTTTTGGGTCAGGGTTCATTGCTGTGGTGCTGGCCATTCCTGGTGCATTAATTGTCGCTACCATTGGCTAGGTGGGAACCAAGGCATCCCGGGCTCTCTTCCCCAGGGAGGCTGGGGCTGAGGCAGCGGTCTGAATTGAAGCTGGGAGGACTTCAGTGAGATAGAACCAGAACTGCCACCCGCCATGCAAAGGGCTCAGGAAGGAACTTAGAAGAGAAAATGTCCTGGGGAACCTTCCTCGGAATCTTTTAAGGCCTGTCACAGCCAAGGAAGAGGGCTGGCCTGTCCTCTAGAAGTGAGAGAAGGAGTGAGCACAGGTGTTTGGGTTCTGTGAAGAGAGCCTGCTGCTACAAGGAGCAGCTGTGCTCCACCTCGGGGGAGTTCCTCTGCAGGGAAAGCCCACCCTCCTGTGGCCCCTCTGACAGACCCCCATCCCCACCCTCAGGCTGGGCAGGAACAAGGAAGCAGCCTGGTTGCCTGCTTTCTTACCCACAGCAGTGCCCTTTCACGCTGCGGGGGGGAGGAAAGGCCCGAGGGAGAAACGATGCCAAGGTTGGGAAGGGATGGCCTCAGACGGGCCAGGCACCTGGAACGTGGGTACGACATAGACCAGCCACAAGATGAACGGCAGCCTTCAGCTTCCAACAGTGCACCTGGGCTACAGGAGAGGCATTTCTAATTCACCTCTTTGAACCTCAGTTTTCTCATCTCTAAAATGGGAGTAAAAATCTCCCAGGGCTGTAGCAAGGATTCGATATTTATATTTTTTAAAAACCTTGGCACTGTGTCTGGCCCATTAGGGAAATGTTGGTTACAGCTTTGGCTGTTGGGATCTGTTTCAGGTTGGTTCCCGCAACCTTTTGGCATGCCCCCATCCTTTTGTTTTTTTGAGAACCTCCGTATTTTCTGGCACCACAAGATGCTACAGGCTCATCTTGTATGTTCCCCACCCACGGCCTAGAATCAGCCATTTTACCAAGCCTGCCTTCCTTCCTTTCACTGGACAATGATAGTCAGAAATCAAAGCCTTAACACCGGGTATACTTGTTACTAGGCTGTCTCAGCAGAGTGAGGTAATATAAGTAAAAGTCATACACGTAAAGTACACAGATGTACTCACATTGTTTCTGATTCTAGCCAGCTGTGCATGTACTGAGCTGCATACTGAGGTCTCCAGTCTAACCCGTCCTCGGGATTCACTCCAGCCTTCCTTCCTTGTGTGTCTGTAACTTCCCTCTCCTGCGGTATACACAACGTTCTATCATCCATTTACTTCTTTGTTCTACCCCAGCACACCTGCGAAGCAATTTCGGAATTGCAGCCCTCTGGGAAACAAATCTACCAATTACAGTATGCTCTTTACAGCTCCTTTCATCTTTAGCCTTACAATTTCCAGGCAAAACACTGTTTTCTAAAGTGATTCAGATCAGCCCCTTTTCCCGCCAGCCGCTTCAATGAGGTCATGTCATGCATTTGTATAATGTTCGTGTCAATCATCAACTTACCACCTCCCAGCTCTGAATGCACCCTTCAGCATATGCACTGAGCTGGAATTCCAGAGTGAGCGCGATGGTCAGCTTTCTCAGTAGAGGGCGCCGGAAGGACATTGCAGGAGAAAGGCGTCCTCCTGCCAGTTCCAGTGAGGGCCAGGGGAGGGCAAGGTGGGCGTGAAGACAGGCAGTCTGGGCTGCGCATTTGCAGCCTGGGTCTGGTGATTACCTTTTCCAGAGCCCTCTCCATACAGAGCCGGGAGCCCCGTGCAGCCTGCGTGTCCTCCTCTAGCGCTGGTGCCCGGACTTCCTCTCCAAGCCCAGGGTCACACATTGAGCTGCAGCCCCTGTGCAAGCCTCCACGTGGCTCAGGCACTCAGAAGGCCTCCTGGCCCCAAGGCCCCCAGTGGACGTCTCTGCTATCCCTGGGCTAACCGCACCGTCTCCAAGGAGACCCGAAGCCCTTCCAAGTTTGTCCTCCCTTAAGGATTCTCCCTCAGCCCTAAGTTTCCTTATACCTTAGAGTTACTCTTGGATTATTTTAGTTTTTTATTGACTCTTCTGCTGCCCTAGGAGCACTGCCTCTGGGAGAGAAGGTTAGCCTCGGCCCCAGAGGAATGTGTCCTAATTTAATAAAGCAGCCCAATTATGACACCTTGGGACCAAGGCCAGTGGGATGAGAAATGCAGACTCAGGTTGGTGGCCCTACCCCTGGGCTGGTGGCAGGACAACTCCAAGTGCTGGTGAGGATTAGAGCAATTGAAACACTCATAAACTTTCAAAAAACTGGCTTATCTACCCAACTGTTGGGCTGCACCCCACAGACCTACAAGGCCTGTGCCTGCCCCACTTAAAGACCAAAGAAAGAGCCCGGAGTCAGCAACAGAGACGTCAGTGGTGTAATGGATGGGGGAGCTTACACGTCTGAAGCGAGGTCCTGGAGCGACACCCGATTGTGTGCGGTGGACGGGGAAAATGAACATGGTGGCAGTCTTCGCTCTGGGGCAGGGGGGAAGGGGAGATTACCAGTTACAGGGGAATTGATGTCAGGTGGGCTCATTAGTTACCAGGGAAACCAGCGGAGGGGCACGCCCCTCACCGCCCCTTTGATAAGAACAATCACGGGGGCAGGAGTTCAGGAAGGTCAGTCGTGTGTAAGATATAGGTGAAACAGACACTGGTAGGACAGGGGAGGTACAGAGAGCCATCTTGAGTGGCCCGACCATACACCAAAAAAAAGGCATATAGGGCTTCCCTGGTGGCGCAGTGGTTGAGAGTCCGCCTGCCGATGCAGGGGACACGGGTTCGTGCCCCGGTCCGGGAAGATCCCACATGCCGCCGAGTGGCTGGGCCCGTGAGCCATAGCCGCTGAGACTGCGCGTCCGGAGCCTGTGCTCTGCAACGGGAGAGGCCACAACAGTGAGAGGCCCTCGTACAGCACACACACACAAAAAAAAGGTATATAAAGGTGCATAAGAAGACATGTCTTAAGAATATGCATAGTCCCATTATTTGTAATAAGCAAACACTGGTGTGGATAAATACATTGTGATTTTCATTCAATGGAATATACACGATTAGGAATCAATAAATTATGGCGGCATGGCACAACATGGATAAATCTCACATACATACTATTGGGGAAAAGAAATGTTAAAAGATAAACTGAGGCACATTAAAATTTTCAAGAGTTTGAGCATGTATCAACTGGAATCAGGCAGCACCAGACTGAAGGTTGGCTGGCTATGCTCCACCGACAGGGGCTGGGGGAGGCTTTTTTAGAGAAGACACAGAAGCTAAACAAGGAGACTATCTGATTGGCTATAGCTTACATGGTTGACTAATTTGGGAAAGCCTAGTTGGCTATCTGTGATAGGTTGTGCTTAAGTTTCGTTTTCTCAGATTCCAGTGCATTGATTCTGGCTGAGGTTTCAGTTTGCTTACAAAGACTACCAAGTCAGAAAAACCACCTCAGTCTAACAGACTCCTTCTTTAATTACCTTAACAGAAACAGGGGGTTGTGTTAAACATTTTAATAATAATTTTTATTTTTAAAAAAATGGTCATTTAAGTTTTCACTTTTTTTTTGCACCATTAACAACAGAATTATGAAAAACTAAAACTCAAAACATAAATAAACATGCTCCAAGAGAAGACAAAGGGGCTGAGCAGTGAGGGTCCCTGCCCACTATGGGGGTCTCCATTTTCACGGCCAGAGCAGGCTGGGAGCTCTGCAGTCAGGTACCTCGGGCCTCAGAGCACTCCTGAGTCCTGCACCGGCCTGTACATCTCATCCAGATATCAGTAGGTCCCACTGAGCTGCCTCAACTGCTGTGCTCAGGAAGGCATTCATATGGCCAGTCACTTGGTCTCACATTCATTCTGGATTGTTCATTACATTAGCCCTGGCCCAGGCTCTGAATTTTCACTCACAGGGATGGTGAATTTCAGTCAATAAACAGATAATCAGTACTGAGAACTTTTATAATATAGAGAGCAAGTTGTCTTAATGAGAAGTAAAAAATTCTCAGTTGAATGATAATAAAAACGGAAGTTCAAATGGAACTTTTAAAAGTCCCAAAGATGGAAAATTCTGTTCTTAGGAATTAATTACCGATTAGAAGACTGGTTAGGGTTTTATCAGTCTGAAGGAGGAACTAAATTGGTTTACAAAGCGTTTTTTTTTTCTTCTTCTTCTTCTTCTTGCACTCAGCACAGGACAGGGACAGAGCAAAATGAAAGAAAAACCGTGGAAGACATCTGTATTAAAGTTGACTAAAAGAGCAATTTCCTTGGGGAGTAAGATCCTAGAGGCTAAGGTGGCCAGATTTGAAAAAGAGACCCATCCTGACCCAAATGCTCTTAAAGCTGGGACTCTGAAAGAGGGCATTATTTTGGGATGGATAGATCAGGGATGATGACACGTCCCAGCAAAAACCAACAGAAAAAGAGGCAAATTATTAGAGAGAAAATGGAAATTATCCCGCAGATTGGGAAGCTGTGGACAGTTGCCCTGGAAAAACCGACAGGAGCAATTGCAGGACCATGCCCATTCCTCCCTCACCCCACCCCCAGGCCTCGGATTGGGATTGTTCTACAGAGCAGCAACAGAATTTGGACAGAATTCATTTAACAATCATTCAAGTAATTCTTGAGCACCCAGGCACTGTATGGGTGGATAAAAATTCCCTGCTCTCCTATTTCAAATTGGTTGTTTCCTAGAAACTAAGGCTATGTCAGGACGTGATTTAAAAACAAACCCCCAAAAAGATAAATATAGAATGGTGAGAGGGAAAGAGTGTGGGAGGGGAGGTGAAGGGTGTTACTATATCTAGGGATTGAGGAAGGCCTCCCTACGGGGGTGACATTGAGGGGAGACATGGAGGAAGTAACTGAGCAAGCCCCGCTCTAGCTTATCACGTTCACAGAGGAGTGAGGAGGCCGGCCCGGCCAGGGTGTGGCATCCGGATTGATTGATTGATTGATTATTTATTTATGTATTTTAATTTGGTTGCGCAGGGTCTTAGTAGTGGCAGGTGGGCTCCATAGTTGCGGCTCGGGCATCTGGATTTTTTTTTTTTTTTTTTTTTGCGGTACGTGGGCCTCTCACCATTGTGGCCTCTCCCGCTGCGGAGCACAGGCTCCGGACGCGCAGGCTCAGCGGCCATGGCTCACGGGCCCAGCCGCTCTGCGGCATGTGGGATCTTCCCGGACCGGGGCACGAACCCGTGTCCCCTGCATCGGCAGGCGGACTCTCAACCACTGCGCCACCAGGGAAGCCCAGGGCATCTGGATTTTAAAAAGAGCTCTTTGGCGACTCTGTAAAGGCTGATTTTTCAGAGAGAACACTATGGGAAGAATATGAATCAAGGGGCTATCAAAATTGTCCAGCCAGCAAATAATGACAATCTTTTCTCATTATTCCAACACATAACGAGGAAGTGATGGTAGGTAGGGAAAAGAAGGAATGCACTATATGCTGAAGTTGCTTCCTGCTCCTTGCACCTGTTGGAAAAGCAGGCAGGTGGCCCCAGCCCTCAGGACTGCTGGGAAATGCCAGGAGGCTTTAAACCCTTCTGTATTCGTTTCTTCACTTACTACCACAAGCTGGGTGGCTTAAAACAATGAAAATGTATTATCTTACAGTCCTGGAGGCTGGAAATCTGAAATCAAGTTGTCAGCATTATGACTCATGTCTGAATGAAGCTCATCTAGCACATGTTTTCTCCATAGGGCACATCCCAGCCTTTGTGCTCTTAGAAACTCAGGACACTACTTCAGCACTACACTTGGGGCCACTTTAAACAACAGAGTCACCAACAAAAAGCACAAAAATTCGAAAAACATGGCACAAACAGACCATGAAAAGGACACCTGTTTACAGCATGAGAGCTGATTCAAGACGGCAGAGTGCCGTCTCGTTCCCTTTCAGCTGGGAGCATGTGCATTGGGTAACTCAAATTTTTCCCACTCTGTGCATGTCCCAAGCTTTCAGAGATGGCCTCCTCAGAGCAGCTGACCCAGGGCCCAGCCCAGGGTTCAGAAAGAGTGTCAGCGAGTGTCTAGGCTGAGTCCTGACCCTGTTTGAAAGAGAATGGCCCCTGGCTTAGAAGCTGAGATGAATGTCCAGAGGGACCAGCCACAGCCATTCCCCATGAGGAAGGGACAGAACCTGCTGTGCCCTGGCCAGCAAAGAGGCAGTGATGCAAGCTCCTATTTATACACATAAATTTCCGTTTCCGGAGTGGATGGGTCCCTGTGAGAGTTGAGGGTGTTCCAAATAAGGTCCTGGAAATTGTGTTTGTCAAGCTCTCCACATAAGAGACCAGCATCTAAGGTCTCTCTTCTCTGTACCAGGCACACCTAGAATCCTTCCACATAAAAGGCACATTTTGGGCTTCCCTGGTGGCGCAGTGGTTGAGAATCTGCCTGCCAATGCAGGGGACACAGGTTCGAGCCGTGGTCTGGGAGGATCCCACATGCCGCGGAGCAACTAGCCCTGTGAGCCACAATTACTGAGCCTGCGCGTCTGGAGCCTGTGCTCTGCAACAGGAGAGGCCGCGATAGTGAGAGGTCGGCGCACCGCGATGAAGAGTGGCCCCCGCTTGCCGCAACTAGAGAAAGCCCTCACACAGCAACGAAGAGCCAACACAGCCATAAATAAATAAATAAATAAAATTTAAAAATAAAAAAGGCAAAATTCCTTTAAAAAAAAAAAGGCACATTTCATCCTCCAAAAGCCTGAAGCCACTTGTTCACTGCCGCACAGACCACAGACCCCTGACTTCCAGTCCAGACTCTCCCCTGTACCCTCACCCTCTTCCTAAATCTTTTCCTAATCTGCCCTGAGGTTGAGAGTACGTGGGAGGAGTACAGAAAAAGAATTTGAAAGAGAAATTGATTAAGCGGGCTCCCCAAATCTGGTTAATTTGTGACCCGAGCCAAGTAACATATAGAAACAAAACTGGAGGGTGAGGAGGGCAGACTCTGATGGCCCAGGGTGGGCCTGCTGTTGAAGGAGCTGAACTCTGGTGCAGCAGCAGAGGGCGGGAAAGAGGTGCCTGTGAGGTTGCCAAATGCTGCCGTGGCCAGCCCCTCCCCCTCCCCCTCTTCCTCCCCACCCACCCCCACTGCCTCCCTCCCTCCCGCTTCTATCCCTTCCTTTTCCATCTACAGCCCACTGCTCAGACTGCCAGTGCCTGACCCAGCTGGTGGATGCCACCAGGCAGCCCTAGGACTGGTTCCCCCAAAAGCAGGCTCTGTAAACCTTGCGGGAAGGAGGGACACCTCCGTCTCCCTCTCATGTGATTGCTACCAGGATCTCTCCAGGTTTCCCTTCCCTTCCGCTTCCTCGTGTGGTCTCCACCGTAACCGTAACCGTGCATCAGAAGCACTTGGGGAGCTGTTTAGAAACGGTGATGCCCAGATCAACTCAATGAGAACTTCTGGGGCTGGGACTAGTAGTGTCCCTGTGAGACACGAATATGAATATCCCGCTCTCTTCTCTTCAGCCCCACGGAGCTTTCCCAGGCCTTGGCATACCCCACCCCTACCCCAGAAACCCAGAATTCTCTGGAAAAACAGGTAAGTGATGTTACTCATGGTAGTTAGAGAGGAGACATTCAGCCTATGTTAATTTAATTGCGACAAACACTCTCACACCCTTTAATACTTGTGTTCAAATATTTATATCATTTAAGCGCACAGAGTTTTCAAATTAGAATATTCTCACCAGAGCAAGGGGCTAAAGGTAATCTTTACGTGACCCAGAAACACTATTTGGGTATCTTTCAAGATCTCCTTACATCATTATTTTCAAAGGTGGTTTTAATGAAACAGAACAGGATATGACATTTTCACACAATATCTCATACCAGCTACAAAGTCAGACCGATCCTTTGTTTAAATATTCTCTGGTCACCACCTTGTTATCTGAATGAGCTTTACGCTGCAGAAGAGTATTTGCATTTGTTCAACTGCAGGGGAAAAGGAGGAGGCCATTCTCCCCTTCAGGAGATCTCTTTCTTCAGCAGCAGTTAGGAGGCGGGCACAGGAATTTCTTTAGTTGACACCAGGCAGGACCAGGGAGTGGACAGTGGAACATGTACTGAGTGGGCCCTACAACCTGAAGGTGGGAGGGAAGGTGGGTGAGGGAGGGAGGGAAGGTGGGTGCTCTGGGTGGGGTGGATCTGGGCACAAGGCAGGAGGGCAGGGACGGCAGAGGATGGCCCGGAGTGCAGGGCTGGGGTTTAGTGTGGAGGCGCGGATACGGCCTTGGGGGAGCATGAGCCTGGCAGGGCTAAGGCTGGTAGAAAGGCAGGGCTGGCCTGTGAGGGGTCTGAACGCCATGCTACAGCCCCATGTAGCTGGGGGTTTCCGCCTCTGGAAAGACCCGCAGCTGCAGTGTGGAAAGTGGCTCAGGCCGCCCTGGAGGCGCCGGCAGGCCAGGACAGAGGCTGTTCTGCGGGCCTGAGCTGAGGTAGGAGCTGCCAGCCTGGAGGACTCGCTGAGGGCAGGGCTTTCCTCTCCTGCTTTAGCACCCACCCTGGCGTCAGCCCCGCTGCTCTCTCCTTCCTCCTTCCCTAGCCTGTCCTGGAGGAAGTAGGGGATGATGAAGCACCTCGGAGTGTGGCCATGGCCTCCCACCCACGTGGGGACTTTGTAGCCTCATCTCCAGGGCAAAGGAACTACAACAGCTTTGGTCTCCAATGGGTGGAAGAGTGGGCTTGGGAGTTGCCTTGGCCAGCTTAGTGTCTGTGAAACACAGTCCCACAGAGACTTGGCACAAGCAAGGAAGTAAAGAGCAAGGGTGAGGATGCAGGGATGCAGGAATTTGAGCAAGGTCCCAGGATGGCCGTGTCCTTCTTTGCATCTCTCCTCCCGGATCGTGAGCACAGCAGCCCAATGGACAAGGATTTTCAAATGTTACTTCTAGAAAGGGAAACTGCAGCCTGTCTCCACCATCTATAGGGCTTCGGAGGTAAAAAGGTGTGTTCCCAGTTAAAGGTGGGCAAATAGCAGAGCCAGGCTGAGATCCACCCGTCCTGACACGGAGTCCAGGGCCCTCCTTTGGTAATATTTTGCTGGATGAAGCCATGCATTCCGTGTCTTTCGAAATTCCCTGTGGAGCCTAGTGCTGTTCTCAGAACTTGGAGCCAGCATCAACTGACCTTTGGTCCTTGGGGCAAAGACCTGGTCCATGAGCCCAGTCCAGGGACATAAAGGGAGAGTGGGTCTGAACCCTTGCTCTCTAAAGTGGGAAACCTCATGTCCTGCTCCAGATCCGTCAGAGCCCGGGAGACACTGTCGCACCCAGCTCACGGGGACAGCAGCGATGCGTCAGGACATGGAGGCGTGGAAGCAGGTGTTCCAGGAATTAATCCGGGAGGTGAAACCATGGCACACGTGGAAACTGACACGAGACAAAAGCCTTCTTCCTAACATCCTGAAGCCAGGGTGGACACAATACCAGCAGTGGACCTGTGCCAGGTGAGTAGGGAATGCGATAGCAATATTCCAGAAAATTCTTGCTTATTTCTTACGGTGTACACTCGTTACTTGTCTTGTTGTGCTCACGCTTGTAAACTGAAGATTACAGGAAGCAAGGTGCCCTTGATCCAAGACGTTTTGGCTTCATTAAAAATTTTTCCTTTTTACACTGAACCGCAAAACCATAGCAGGACTGGGCTAATGCCCAGATACAGAGAAAACAGGCTGTGAGGGGTGAGGGTGAGAAGCAGTGAGGGAAAGAGAAGGGGAGGAGTGGAGGCTATTTCCCTCAACCGCAGGAGAGTTGGACGAGCAGGACCCAGGGCTCATGCTCCCTGCATTGGGAGACCTAGGGTCCAACACAGAGTCCGTGGGGAGAGGCCCTGTGTGCTGAGGAGAAGCGTCAGGGAGGGGGCAAGAGGACGGGGAGAGCTGAGCAACACACAGCAACCTTACCCCTCTCTACTCCAAGCTGATGGAGTCTTTTTAAAATAGGACTCTCAGAAGTCATCCAGAGTCTCACCCTCTCTTTTCCAGTTGGGCAGAGCCCCAAGGATTGAGGGTGGGAGGCTGGGACTCTAGCTCGGGACTGGGGCCGTGCTCATTGCCTGCCCACCAACCCCTCGCCAGGAGAGGGTCCGGGCAGAGGAAGAAGAGCTCTCTTCTCCTGGTGGTGCGTGGTTTTCCCAGGCCAAGAGCATGGGAGCAGAGTCTCAGCTCATTTCTCCCAGTTCTGGAGGCTGGAAGTCCAAGATCAAGGTGCCAGCTGCTCTTCTGAGCCACAGGCTTCTCCTTGTGGCCTCACATAGCAGAAGGAGCTAGGGCGCTCTGTGGGATCGCTATTATAAGGGGACTAATCCCATTCCCAAGGGCTCCACCCTCACAACCTAATCACCTCCCCAAGGCTCCACTTTCTAACACCATCACCTTCAACGTTAGGATCCCAACATGGGAATTTGCGGGGGGACACAAACATTCAGACTACAGCACTTATCCACACCCACTTGTATCTATTTTTGGATTTCAGTTCAGGGTTCTTGGGGCTGTTGCACTTGTAGCCTTTGACCCACTTAAATCTACATTTGAAGAAGCCTTGATTTGGGGTCAAGAGACTGGAGTTCCAGTCCTGCCTCTTCCACTCACTGGGGCTCTGGGCGTGACAAGTTCCCAGCGTGTGCCTCATCTCTAAAATGATCACACCGGACTTCGAATTTGCCCAAGATTCCTTCCAGCTCTGATGGCTTGTGATTTGCTGTTTTCATGGCAGACACATCTGTGGGTCACAGAGCATGCTGGTGGCACAATGGAGAAGGGGCTCGGGATTTCTTCCCCACTAATCCATGACCCGGATCAAATCATGTTTCTGTGTGTCCCTCCGGCACAGCCCACAACTGGGCCATACTGGGCCAAGCTGAGGGTCTTGTCTTCTTTCTCCACAGGTTCCAGTGCTCCTCATGCTCTCGAAATTGGGCCTCTGCCCAAGTTCAGGTCCTTTTCCACATGCACTGGAGTGAGGGGGAATCCAGGGGCCAGGTGAAGATGAGGGTCTTTGCCCAGAGATGTCAGAAGTGCTCCAAGCCTTCGTTTGAGGTTCCCAAGTTTACAGAAGAGAACATCTCAAGGATCCTGAACAACCTGGTGTTGCAAATTCTGAAGAAATGCTATAGAGAAGGATTTACGTTGGTGGAGATTCCTATGATCAAGGAAATCTCTCTTGAAGGGCCACATGACAGTGACAATTGCGAGGCATGTCTGCAGGGCTTCTGTGTGCAGAGTGAGTTAGGTCTGGCCATGTGGTCACCAATATCCAATTACCACCAATTACCTCCCACAATAAGCTCCCCCATCCTCGGGATCACCACCGAAAAACCTTCTCCCACGAGGAGTAGCACCGGAGGGGATGCAGTGAAGAAAAAGAAGGTATTACCCAGACAGTCGTTTCCTGAGACCACACAAGCTGAGAGCCTCCCCATTTCCTGGAGCCCGAGAGCAAACACCAACTTCCAGGCAGAGAGAAGAGACCAGAACTCCTTCAACAATTGCACTTTCCCTTCCCACACAGCCCAGCGTACCAGGAGCTTAGGCATGAGCTGCTGCTGCTGTCTCATGCTAATAATCATCATCGTAATTGTGGTAAAAACCACTATCTGAGCCTGGAAAGCATGATGTTGAGTTTATCAGACACACAGTCATCTATTGTATAATCCCATTGATGCAAAATATTCAGAATAGGTAAATCTAGAGATGGCAAGTAGATTTGTGGCTGCCAAACAAGGGACTGGAGGGAGAGGGGAAGTGGGGAGCAACTATTTAATCTGTATGGGTTTTTTGGGGGGGTGATGAAAGTACTTTAGAGGTGATGGTTGCACAACACTGTGAATGCACCAAATGCCATTTATTTGTTCATTTTAAGATGGTTAATTTAATATAAATTTCACCTCAATTTAAAAAAAAAAGAATGCTGCAATTTCATTCATTCTCTAGAGAACTGAGACTGAGGCGTTTATGGCTCACAGAACAGTTTGGAAATCTTAGGAAACCTGGGGGCCCTCTCCCCAGACGATTTTGCACAGACCTTCTGATGTCAATCTGTGGAGGCGTTTGCCGTCCAAAGCATTAGTCTGAAAAGCCGGGTTCTAGAGCAGTGGTCTCCACCGAGGAGCTACACGCAGCTGAGGGCTGAGGCAGGACCATCTGCCCAGGTGGGGAGATATCCTTACAACTCCATTTAATTTTTGTTTGTACTTAACTATTTCTTGTCACATGTTTTATCATGTATGTTAATATATTAGTAGAATGGTATAGTGATATGATAAATAAATACACACCCATTTGGAGTGGGTGTTCAGTTTCTCATTGACAGGGTTGCAAAATCAAAAACATTGTTACGGGGGACCCTGTTCTGAAGGACCAAGGGTGGAAGTCTGTCCATGGATTCTCACCAGGATTCTGAAACCAAGTTGCTTTCTATACAAGTTTTCTATTCTGATTAATGAGAATAATTTTAAGACTCATTCTCACATCTTTTTTTATCTAGAAATAGGAATCCTTCTGTATATGTAGCTAAAATGAAAGCAGTAGTCATTTACAGCAAATGCTCCTTTTCACTCGCCCTTGTCTCCTTCTCCATCTGCCTGCCTCTCTCATCAACGACAGTGGTTCCTGAAAGCACAGGCTGCTCAAGCTGGGACAGTCTCTAGAACTTTTTCATTTTGCAAAACTGAAACTCTGTAGCCATTAAACAACAACTCCCCTTTTCTCCCTCCCCCTAGGCCCTGCTAACTATCATTCTTCTTCCTGTTTGTATGAACCTGCCTACTTTAGATACCTCATACATGTGGAATAATATAGTATTCGTCTTCTGGTAACTGGCTTATTTCACTTAGCATAATGTCCTCAAGGTTCATCCATGTTGTAGCATGTGACAGGATTCCCTTCCTTTTGGGGGCTGAACAATATTCCACTGTATGTATGTACCAAACTTTGTTTATCCAGCCATCCATTGATAGACGCTTGGGTTGCTTCCACCTTTTGGCTGTTGTGAGTAGTGCTGCTGTGAACATGGGTGTACAAATATCTCTCTGAGACTCTGCTTGCAACTCTTTTGGCTATATACTCAGAAGTGGAACTGCAAGATCATATGGTAATTCTACTTTAATTTTTTGAGGAACTGCCATGATGTTTTCTACAGCAGCTGTACCATTTTACAGTCCCACCATAAGGATTCCAATTTCCTCACATTCTAACCAACTTATTTTCTGTTTTTTTTTTATATAATAGTCATATCAATGGGTGTAAGGTGATATCTCACAGTGCCTTCGATTTGCATTTCTAGAAAATGCAATTTTTTATGATGTAAGTTTACACTTTCAAGGCAATATCAGGAATAATATTTGTACAACTCAGCACAGAGATAACTATTGGGAACAAAACAGAAATGTGTAGCTAAATTCTTCACAGACTTGCTATTCATGTTCAGACGTTGAAGCATAGTCTACATATCTGTATTAGGCAAACTCCAGGAACTTAAAATGTAATAGTGGGACAAGACAGAACAAACACATGCCTAAGAAACAAACATCTAAGAGAAAAGAGGGTGCCCCAGCAGCCCATAAATAGCTGGAAGCTGAGTGACCAGTGAGGTGGGGAAGGCATGCTGGGTCATTAATATAAAAAGGGGTTCTTAGTGGAAAGCAAATCATAAAATATTAAAGTGGGGATCAGCCTTAGAAATTGTCTTCTCCAACTCTATTTCTTACAGGTGGGGAAAATGAGCCTCACCCAAAGTGAAGTGATTTTTCCCAGGATTATACAGTGCATTTGTGAAAGCGCTGGCCTTGCAATCCTGGCTCCGAGTTCCAATGTTGACTATCGGCCCCTTCAGGAGGTTACAAAATATGTTCAGAAAGTCACAAAAATAAACATGCTCTAAGTGAGAACCAGGGACTTCCCCAGTGGTCCAGTGGCTAAGGCTCTGCACTCCCAATGCAGGCGGCCCAAGTTCGACCCCTGGTTAGGGAACTAGATCCCACATGCCGCAACCAAGAGTTCACATGCTGCAACTAAAGACCTCACATGCTGCAACTAAAGACCTCACATGCCACAATGAAGGTTGAAGATCCTGCGTGCTGCAACTAAGACCTGGTGCAGTTAAATAAATAAACAAATGAATAATTTTTTTAAAAAATCAATGATGGAATTAAAAAAAAAAAAAGTGAGAACCAGATCTTGTTTTGGATCACTTCATTGCCCATACCTGGGGTTACAGGAGCTACCTGGGGTTGACCAGTCACAACTGAAATTAGACTCTAGTGTAGCAGCTGATTACTAAAGACTGAAGTCCTAGCCCCAGACAGTGTCCATCCTTCCCTCAAAGCCACAGCTCTACTGGTGCAAGCTCAGCCTTGGGTCCTCTTTGTCTCCCTGGTGAATTTTACAATCAAGGCAAGTTCATCTATTTAACATCATATCTTCTTTGGTCCCATTACCAGTGTTTAGCTGCTTTCTTTCCTAAGAATTATGAGTGGTGCTAAGGCCCAATACTCAACTATAATTTGCTTCCTCTGTAATTTATATTATGCTGCAATAAAATGACATAAGCATCTCAATTTTTCACTCTGGTGAAACAGCTGGAGACTCTAAGCAGAGATTTGAGCTGCCTATTAACACTGCAGTTTGGCATCATTTCAAGTTTTAAAGCTTAGATGTAATTTCCTAATTTTTAGAAATAAATCCAATACACATACCATAAAATAAGCATTTACACCTATATACACTACAGAACGATAACTAAGAAAACATACAGATGACCAAAAGCACATGAAAAGATACTCAACATCACTAATTATTAGAGAAATACAAATCAAAACTACAATGAGGTATCACCTCATACCGGTCACAATGGCCATCATCAAAAAGTCTACAAACAATAAATGCTGGAGAGGGCATGGAGAAAAGGGAACCATCCTACACTGCTAGGGAGAATGTAAATTGGTACAACCACTATGGAGAATAGTATGGAGGTTCCTTGAAAAACTAAAAATAGAACTACCATATGACCCAGCAATCCCACTCCTGGGCGTATATCTGGAGTAAACCATACTTCAAAAAGATACATGCACCCCAATGTTCATTGCAGCACTATTTACAATAGCCAAGATATAGAAGCAACCTAAATGTCCATTGACAGAGGGATGGATAAAGATATGGTACATATATACAATGGAATATTACTCAGTCATAAAAATGAATGAAATAATGCCATTTGCAGCAACATGGATGGACCTAGAGATGATCATACTAAGAGTCGTAAGTCAGAAAGATAAATATCACATGATATCACTCATGTGTGGAATCTAATTTTTAAAAATGATACAAATGAACTTATTTACAAAACAGAAACTCACAGATTTCAAAAACAAACTTATGGTTACCAAAGGGGAAACGCTGTGGGAAGGGATAAATTAGGATCTTGAGATTAACATACACACACTATAAAATAGATAACCAACAAGGACCGACCATATAGCACAGGGAACTCTACTCAATACTCTGTAATAACCTATATGGGTAAAGAATCTGAAAAAGAATGAATATATGTATATGTATAACTGAATCACTTTCCTGTACACCTGAAACTAAAACAACATTGTAAATTGACTATACTCCAATAATAAAAAAAAGATAACTAAAAGTATCTAAGTTTCCTTCCCACTCAGAAAGGGAAAGACAGTAATTGACAGAAAGGGAAAGACAGTAACTGATTTCCGGAGATCACTGCTCACAATCATCATGAGTTACCCTAAACTGGTGTTTGGCAAGCATGCCAAATGGTCATTCTAGAAAGCTAGAGTCAAGAAATCTGGTGTAGGTCTTGCTATTAATTAAAATGCTCTACTCAATGATTTCACCTAAGTGTCTTTGCCCCTTAACTTCCAGCATATGAAAAATGGGTATAGTAATAAGCTTTTGGAACCAGAACATTTTTCTCCTAAGAATTATATTTTCTTTCATTCATATTGCTTTAATGTTCATACATATATTCTACTATGCAAATTACTTTTCCAAATTATGAATCAGTCCATATGCATCATGCAAAATGTTCAAATCTCTATTATCTCCACTAAGATGCTTATTCTACTTTAGAATCTTTCTGCATTTTTACATTAATATGAATAAAGTAAATAGTATTTCTACAAGCCTCATATTTAATAAATATATTTCTTTGGGGATGTTATGTAACATGAAATAATTACATATCAATGTAGTACTTTTTCAGTTATTTTTATGTAACATCGAGATAAGGTTTTTGCACAAAAGACTGGTTTTATTGAAATAAATTTTACATGAGCTATGGACAGTCAATTTATGCGAAAGCCCTCATTTCCCCACTTTTCAGATATATTTTCCATTTGGCTGTATGTAACATACACTGTAGCATGAAATAAAATTCCAAAATCATTCACGTAGTACAACTAATAAATTTGCATTATATTTGTAAAGTGTTATAAAGAAAAATACAATTGTTTGAGGTTCGGTTGAAGTGATTTCTCATTTTCCTATTCTTTCCATCTCTTAACCTACTTCTCAGAGTTTGTCTTTAACTTGAAGCAGTACTCTACTGAAGCATTACTATGTGACTTTAGACTGTTCTGCCTGCTTTATGTCTGTTGAGGATAAAATATTTAGAGTTATGATTAAACCCATTAAGACAAAATATTGGGTGTCTATTAACCCCTCTGGGGGTAGACTGGTTCTTCAGATAAGAAAATAAAAATCACTCTTCATTTCTAGCCCAGATTAACTTCTGAAAAGCCCAAATGGCTCGACCATGTTATACAATATGGTAGCTACACTTGGCTATTTAAATTTAAATGTAATTAAAAATTTAGTTCTTCAGTCACACCAGACACTGTTCAAGAGCTCAAGAAGCAGATGCATCTGGTGGTTACTAAATTAGACAGCACAGATGCAGAACATTTCCTTCACTGCATAAAGTTCTACTGGACACCACTGGGCTAGACCATATAGGAGTCGATTCATATATAAATATATGTGAAGATATGCATTTTTTCCATCTTAGTCACAAAACCTACTTGTTTAAACTTAGCTTCAACACATTCACAATCCTGTTTATTTTAGTCCAAGATAATAGAATAAAAATAGATATTTGTACAATTTCTCCAAATCCTACAATGTGATATCAAAGTTCAAAGCCCTGTAATGAATACCTTCTTTGCCAGTGTAAATCCAGTCTCCTGAGCTCCCTCTGGACCGCAGCGTCTTGGCCACAGGCAGAGTTCTCCTGTGGTATCTGCAGAGAAGCCTTGCTAGGGACTCCTCATCAGTGTGGACTAGTCATTCCCACTACTTATATGGCCACCTTGGAGGACAGGTCCCTGGAGGCACGGTCTCTGCTCTGTGCTCTGGCAGGCGCCCCAGAACCCCCAAGGGGCCCACTCAAGGCAGGCTGACCACCCATGCAGGCCACGCAAGGCTTCCCAAGATCCCCAAGGGGCCCACTCAAGGCAGGCTGACCACCCACGCAGGCCACGCAAGGCTTCCCAGGACCCCCAAGGGGCCGACTCAAGGCAAGCTGACCACCCATGCAGGCCACGCAACGCTTCCCAGGACCCCCAAGGGGCCCACTCAAGGCAAGCTGACCACCCATGCAGGCCACGCAAGGCTTCCCAAGATCCCCAAGGGGCCCACTCAAGGCAGGCTGACCACCCATGCGGGCCACGCAACGCTTCCCAGGACCAGCCAGGCCCACACTTGCTCCACTAGGGACACCAGCACACCATCTAAGCCCCATGCCTGGGCAGACAATCCAGCCCTTCTTTCTGCCCTCAAGGTCCAGATTATACCTAAAGTCTTTCCTGAAAGCCTACACTTGTAAAATATAACTTAAAACATGAAAATAGCCATTTGTATAAACCCAAGGAAAACTGTCCTCAGTAAAAGAAATAATGCATTAAAACTCTTTCACAATAACAAAATAAAAAAGTCTCATCTGACTAGTCCAGTATAAATACTCTTCTCACCATCCCTTTATCTCCAGATTCCTGAAAACAATGCAATCAACTTCAAATTTTGGTCTTTAAGTGATAATTTTTAAAAAATAACACATTTTCTAAAATATTAAATGTGCATGATTTGGAAACAAGTGTATGCAAATGAACCTTTAAATGTCAATATATAAACCCATTTATCAATTCTCCAGTCCACAGAGAGAGGTACTCACATATTTGAAATTTGAAAATCATCTTTCCTAACAACTATGACCATGGTTTCTAGACTTTGTCTTTAAGCACAAGCCATTATTCGTCTATGACATGACCCACAACAGGAAGATTTACAGCTCCACAAGTCAGGAAAATTCTGTAGTCTTCTGATGGATGGCATCAAAGCTGAAGGCTGAAAGATACTTTAGTGGCATAGCTGGGAACAGATTCTGTAACAAAAAGAAAATATATACTCAACCATTCCCCATTTTATTATGAAGTGTAACTATGTCAAAACACAAATTATTGCCACTTCATACTTCAAGTATAAATGCATTTATTAGAACTAAGTCAACTACCGCAAATGTATAGTCTGGCGTTAGAGATATTTAGATCTAAGAAGAATACATTATTATTAACTCTCATTCTTTTGCAATCTTTCCAACCAACTCACACAGCTACATCAACATCTTGGAAACTGTATGATCCTAAAATAATAAAAGTTGACAAAACAAAAATAGATGGCCAAGGATTTGGGACTGGGGATGCCAGGTGGAAGGGAATATGGTTTACAAGAGAAGTTTGGGCTATTCCTAAATGAAGCACCATCTTATTAATAACCCTTTTATCATACTTACTCTTCCAACTGGTTACTCCCCACTCTCTCTCTCTCTCTTCACAGCCAATTTTTGTCAAGGTATGGTCTATACCAATAGTTCTCAAGGTGTGTTTCTCAGACTCAAGGCATCAGTATCACCTGGGAACTTGCTGGAAATGTACTTTCTCAGGCCACACCCAAACCTGATGACTCAAAAACTCTGAGAGTGGGGCCTGCCGCTGATTCTCATGTGCACTAAAGTTTGAGAACCAGCGAGGGGCTTCACTTCCTTATCATTCTTGAATCATATCAGGTTGGATGTCCATGTAGACTCACTAAATCTACTTTTTTTCCTTAGAGTGATGAACTCTCTAACTCAGACATTAGTCTTATGGGGAAGGAGGAAAAAGAGAGAAGACAACATGATGGAGAAAAAAGAAACAAACTTAAAAAAATTCAAAGCATATGTCCAGCATAAGTTGAACTATTAAGAAATCACCATTTTCGCAGGTCAAAACCAGCTGAATATTGGCAATATCATTTAGTTCAACCTACTATGAATATGTGAAGTATAGAATTATGATAATTATTTAGAAATAAATGAATGGAATCAAAATCTATCATTACTAAAGTTAACTTTGAAAATCAAATTATTTTATTGCTGGCCACATAGATCGAAAGATTAATACTTATTTTCTCTAATTTGTTCTTGCATTTTTATATAATAGCACTATAATACAATTATGAAGAAACGAATAAAATACAAGAAGGTTTTTCACAAGAGGAAAGTTATATGACCCAAAGATAAATTTTGATAAATAAATGGTTCTGTTATTTCAGTTTCATGTTTAACATAAATTTCTAATTTATTTCATAATATTTCAGCATGCAAAATTAGGGATGGACAAACAGATTAGAGGTAACTATATAGAAATTTTCTTAATCTAATTGAAAAACTTTTAATTTGCCAATAAATGGTATTTTTCATTAATGTGATGAGACATGCATGTTTTCTGAGTGTGACTGATGGAACCTGCCCCCAGGTGCTTGTCTTCAAAGTCTTGGGGGCCAGGGCTACCTCCTCCCTAAACCTACATGCGTGACATCTTTCTTTCAGGTCTGCACCCGGCTTATCAGGAAAAGAGACCTGAAAAATTAAGGGGTAACTTGCAGGCATCTACACCCAGAAAAGAGGTGGGGATTAGGGCTTCCCTCGTGGCGCAGTGGTTGAGAATCTGCCTGCCAATGCAGGGGACACGGGTTCGAGCCCTGGTCTGGGAAGATCCCACATGCCGCGGAGCAACTGGGCCCGTGAGCCACAACTACTGAGCCTGCGCGTCTGGAGCCTGTGCTCCGCAACGAGAGAGGCCGCGACAGTGAGAGGCCCGCGCACCGCGATGAAGAGTGGCCCTCGCTCACCGCAACTGGAGAAAGCCCTTGCACAGAAACGAGGACCCAACACAGCCAAAAATAAATAAATAAACAAATAAAATTTAAAAGAAAAAAACTTTCTAAAAAAAAAAAGAGGTGAGGATTAGAAGAACAAAGGCTGATTTATGCCTTTTCCTGTGTCTAGACGTGACAGAAGGAAGGGGTTCTAAGGCTTCTGAAACACTTCGGAAATAGCCACTGGGGAAAACACTTCTTTCTCAGCCCTTTCCTGAGGTACTGTGACCGCCCTGTATCTTCACCACCCTATGGGAAACCAAAACTAATTGCATCTACTTACTAATCTGCCATCTTGTTTCTTCCTTTTGTGATTTTTACGTAGGTGTACCTTGATTTATACGAGATGACATTTTTTAAAGTTGAGTTTAAATGGATTTTGACATGGAACCTTCTTTTCCCATTAACTAGAATACTGTTTTATCAATATCATTTCATTGACAAGCCACGTAAAGTTAGTAATACAATCTTCACATTTTAAGTGCTTGTTTCCCAGCCTCTCTGTCACATGGTTGTAGATGTATTAAGCATGCTAATGCACTAGGAAAATTTCATTATTTAAGGAAAGGCAATGTATCTTTTTTTTTTTTTTGGTAAATAGAAAAATAATTTACAAATTATTTTTATTTATTGGTTATTGCCCCTAACCAATTAACTTTTTTTTTTTTTTTTTTGCGGTACGCGGGCCTCTCACTGTTGTGGCTTCTCCCGTTGTGGAGCACAGGCTCCGGACGTGCAGGCTCAGCGGCCATGGCTCACGGGCCCAGCCGCTCCGTGGCATGTGGGATCTTCCCGGACCGGGGCATGAACCCGTGTCCCCGGCATCGGCAGGCGGACTCTCAACCACTGTGCCACCAGGGAAGCCCCCAATTAACTTTTTATCAGTTTGACTTATAGCAATAAATGTGTTGCATGAGTGAATGGAATACTATACACTCATTTTAAATAATTTTGAATATGAGTAACCTACCTCTTTCTTTAAGATCTTCAATATAGGCTTTCATAAATTCTTTATCAAAATGTTGGCGATCTTGTTCACTTTCCATCGTTTCATCTTGACACTGGGTATTCTCAATAGGATTGTCTATAAGACTTACAAATCTATTCAAGAGAGTATGGAAAATATCACATTTTCACCTATGTATTTGTATTGTGCAAAAATCCTCTCAGAAGAAGTCAAACTTTGTGGCATTAAATCCCAAGTTCTCACTTCTTCTTAGAAGTCACAGCTAACCACATAATATGTGTCACCAGTGGAATTCTACTGTGCAATAATCCAACAGGATTATAGAGTCAGGTTACAGCAGAGACTGTACAGAGGCTTGATGGGGAAATGACAGTTACTTAGCCACAGACAGAGGACAGCGGGCAGGAAGCCATGAGGTGAACGATAACATTTAGTGTCCCCGTCATATACGAGTCTTACTATGTTTGTTTAATATTACTCCCAATTAGTGACATCAAACTCTAAAATGATGTGGCTACATTGAAAAGGACTCATAAAATCACCACCAAGAAGGTATTTAAAAGATGGAGTACATCAAAAAAATCTAGAAACAATAAATGCTGGAGAGGGTGTGGAGAAAAGGGAACACTCTTGCACTGCTGGTGGGAATGTGAATTGGTTCAGCCACTATGGAGAACAGTATGGAGGTTCCTTAAAAAACTACAAATAGAACTACCATATGACCCAGCAATCCCACTACTGGGCATATACCCTGAGAAAACCAAAATTCAAAAAGAGTCATGTACCGAAATGTTCATTGCAGCTCTATTTACAATAGCCCGGTGATGGAAACAACCTAAGTGCCCATCATCGGATGAATGGATAAAGAAGATGTGGCACATATATACAATGGAATATTACTCAGCCATAAAAAGAAACGAAATCGAGCTATTTGTAATGAGGTGGATAGACCTAGAGTCTGTCTTACAGAGTGAAGTAAGTCAGAAAGAAAAAGACAAATCCTGTATGCTAACACATATATATGGAATTTAAGAAAAAAAAATGTTATGAAGAACCTAGGGGTAAGACAGGAATAAAGACACAGACCTACTGGAAAACGGACTTGAGGATATGGGGAGCGGGAAAGGTGAGCTGTGACAGGGCGAGAGAGAGTCATGGACATATATACACTAACAAACATAAGGTAGATAGCTAGTGGGAAGCAGCCGCATGGCACAGGGATATCGGCTCGGTGCTTTGTGACCGCCTGGAGGGGTGGGATAGGGAGGGTGGGAGGGAGGGAGACGCAAGAGGGAAGATATATGGGAACATATGTATATGTATAACTGATTCATTTTGTTATAAAGCAGAAACTGACACACCATTGTAAAGCAATTATACCCCAATAAAGATGTTAAAAAAAAAAAAAAGATGGACTACTGTGACAAAAAAAGAAGCTAAAGGAGACAATCCAAAATGGCATTTGATCTAATTTCTTCACAATTTTGAAAGATTCAACAGCCACTGACCCATCCAGGCCAGCGGTGATGGGAGTGCTGAGTATCTGACCAGGGAGCACCGGTGCCTTCAACCAGCAGGTAGCATTTGTCCAGAAATCCTCTGAGCTCTACCTCCCCATGCCATTGGCCAAAAACTACAAAATCCTGTAAGAAGGCACCAGAACTTCTTGTTCTTAGAGTACGAGAACCATCTAATCTGGTTCCTGAGACGGGCACACAGGCTCCAGGTGCTTCTTGCTCTTCCCTTGTGTCTGAATGGGTCTCTACTGGGCTCTCTGTCTACTCACTTTAAAGGTGTGGATGAGTCACTAAGGGCTGTCGGGAGCTCCACCAAGTGGTCCCCGCTGACGACTAACAAGGTGAGCTTCTTTAAGTTAAGCAAGGCAAAGGGAAGATAGGTCAGCTTGTTCTTATACAGGAGAAAGGTCTGCAGTTCTCGTAGTCTAGGAAGATGTAAAAGGGATTAGAACACAAGGACTTAGCCTCATAGCAAGAAAACCAAAGTAAATTATAAATAAATTCTAGTAGGAAATCCCTAGTTAGTTTATTTTTTAAGTGACTCATAAGAATAAACTAACTTTACAATTTAAATGAATAAAGTCATGCCGGGTGACATGATTTGGGTTTCTTTTTTAAGTTTTTACTGACTTAATTGACAGTTAAAGGCAGAGATACAGCAGCAGGATAAGCAAATTACACAATATAAAGTAGGCCAAGATGGAACTTAAAAAATCAGTATATTCAAGTGTCTACTGCATTCCCAAGGGTTAACAGGTCATGGGAAAGAAATCATATTAGAGTTGGAGTGAGAATAAACAAATTCTGGCAACATATTTCCTTTTGTATGTCTTGAAAACACAGTTACTCTTCTCTCATCACATTTTGACTTTAAAACAGGAGTAAACCTGCAGAGTGAAACGGAAATGAGAAAAACATGCTCCAAATATGTTTTACTCTGTTTTCCATTTTGTTCTAACTCAGTGCCCCTCTCTCTAGTTTTTTCTTTCATTCATTTTCAAAATTTTGACTGATCCCACAAAATATTTCACAAAGTTCCCCTTATGTTTCAAACTAAAACAATTCCCACTTAGCCTCATAAACCAGGGAAGTATCCATACACATCATATGTACCAGGAGTAGAGAAAGGTCATATGAGACAGCATTTGGGACCAAGCCATTTTCGGTTCCTATGTCCCAATAGTTTACTTATGCTACTTTATAACGAAGACTGTGGATTCCAGGAGGCCAGACAGTTTGTTTCATTTACCACTTTGAACCCAGCCCACTCTCTGGGCCTGCCTAGTAATATTGGTAGAATGAATGAATGAAGGAATCGTATATGATTTAGTATAATAGTTACTTTTTAAACAAGAAATAGCTGTAAGGATATAATCTGAAGACATTACTAAGTACATCAATCAAAGCAGTAAATGAAACTAATAAAAATTATCCTGATATCCCAAATAGAATAATATATTTTGATTCTGTACATAATAAATTTACTTTTCTACTTCTGGGGAGGAAAGGAAAGTTAATGTTCCATTCTATTGAGAACTAAAGTAAATTAAAGATGTGTTCAAACTATATACTATATACATACATATACATACATATATATATATATACACACACACATACACATACACACACACACACATATATATATATTGACCAACACAGGTCTGAACTGCGGGTCCACACATTACAGTACTGCATGGGTCCATGGTTGGTTGAATTCACAGATGCAGAGGAGCCCCAGGTACGGAGGCTGACTACAAATTACATGCAGGTTAACCACCTCGTTGTTCAAGAGTCAACTGTACATGTATATGTATGGTGCAGACTGGGAATTGTCTTATTCTATAAAGAATCAAACTGATTTCCTGGAAACAAGAAACTCTGGAAAATTAGTTGATCTCACAGAACATTCACATGTTATGCATGTTTAAAATGTTAGTGACTAATTCATATACCTCACCTTCAGAATGCAAGTAGCTACCTGTCTATGTCTTGTGGCAGGTCACTCAGGTTATTGTTGCTGATATCCAACCACTGCAAATTAGACATCCGCAGGACACAGATCGGGACACTGGAAAACTTGTTTGCTGAGATATCTACGAATGAAACTTGCTTCAAATTACTTAACTAGGAAGGAATAACAAAATATTCTAATTACTTTTTAGGAGTGGGAATTAAGTTCAACTAATAATTTTGAGATTGATGTCTCTTCCCAAAGGCATTTCTATGAACATATGCAAACCAGATCAATATAGTATGTACGTTGAGCATCTACTAGGTGTCATTCACTGTGCTACACGCTGGGGGTGCTAGGATGAAAAGCACACAGTGGCTGCCCTTGAGGAGTTTATACTTTCATAAACAAGCAATGCAATTTTATGTAGTTAGAACTAGTGTGAAGTTTCCAATTTGCAATGTTCAGTAACACAAAGAAAGAAGTGGTTAATCTGCCCAGCATCACAGTGAGGTGAGGGTCAGAGGTCAGGAAAGATTTCACAGAGAATGGAGTATTTGAATTGGGTCCTGAGGTTCCCTGACAGATGGAAAGGTAGGGGAGGAAACTCCAGGTGGGGAACAGCATGTGCAAAGTCAGAGAAGACAGAAAGTGCAAGCCTCAAAGAGTAGGATGACCTGGGGAAGACTGTCTTAATGGGCTTTGGCAAATCTTCAGAAGACTCACATGTGAACCGGTAAAGTGATGTGGCAAATGATCAGAAATCTCCCCTGTTACTCTGAACGGCGTGCCCAACAGGACTTACTCATGGAGTGGACATGGGGCATGGGAGCAAGAGAGGTCAAGGGTGAGTTGGCTTGCTTCCAGCCTGCACATCTGAGAGAGGACTGGGTCCCTCTCTCAGATGGGGAGGACTGGGGAACGAGCAGCTTGTGTGGGGAATCCTGAGTCCTGGCTGTGCACCCTCACCGGGACCACTGCCCAGCATTTCCTGGGTGACATGGGTGCTAAGAGCGGAAGTGGCCTCTTCCTCCCACCCGGAAGTTTTCAGGAAAGGAAAAGAATACGCCTTCTAGGACTAGATAGAATCTGTGGCCACGGCCTTGTCAGAGCCTCACCAGTGATACTATTTTTAGCCTATTCATTACCAGCAGAATTTGTGAGATCCATCTCTCTCTTCAAGCACAAGAACCTGTTTAGTTTTATCTGGCAATAAAAACTGTTCACTTTCATATGTTCTGTTTTATCAGAAAAGTAATTTAAAATCATTTCCCCAATGAATACAGACAAAAAGAAACTAATGGGTATTTTTAAATTAATGGAGTTCTCAAATCCTATCTGTAGAACTGCTTTAGTTATCTATAAGTTTTGTTACGAGTATATACATTTTTAAATTTTATCCCCTGTATTTATTTCCAACTGTTTTCAATTTATTCCTCCATTATGGATAAATAAATCAGGATCTGCATTACAGACAACAGCCATCATATATTAAATAGGCATTAAATAAAAATATATTGCATGAAAATAGGATTTTTTGTCTAGTTTTCCTTTGATAGCTTTTTTGAACTTAAATTCAGGTTGTGGCCGAGTGTAAGAACATTTTTAAAGACTTGATAATAGCTGGTTTAGGGTGATTAAAATGTCAGGAAAAGTCATATAAATAAAAATGAATTTCATCTTTTAAAATTCTTCCCCATGTTACAGACCATTCCATGTCATAAACCAAATAAAAGTAAAAGTGCAAACATTTTCTTTCTTACTTCAAAGGGGAGCTCAGTTAATTCTAGATTTCCAGAACAATCCAGTTTCTCTAGATTTTCACAGTCTCCCAGTTCTGGAGGAATGCTCTTCAGACGGTTGAAACGCACATTGAGTTCCTTCAGGTTCTTCAAACGACCTGTCATCAGAAAAAAACAACATGCATGGTGTAGGTCCATTAAGGTCTTTTAAGGACAAAAAGCAAAACGAAGATGTAAAACATTTGTATAAATGATGGTGGGAAAGGCATTAAACATAATTCTGTGTTTGATTTTTAAGCACTCTGATTGAATGTCTGCTCATCTTTTATCCTGAGCATTTTGGTCCTTGCAGAGCATTTTTTCCTTTTTCTTTATCTGTTTAACCCTTTGTGAAACTACAGGCTAGGTGAGTGTGGGGGATTTGTCCCCTGTGTAGACTGGGTCAGGGGCCAGCACCCACAGAGCGCAAACCCCTTTGAAATCACATGATGAATGAAGTAACAGGCAATGGCTTTGAAATGGTCCAGTTCCTAGGAAGCACAGTGACAAGCTATGGCCTATCGGTGGACTCTAATGGGAAGTGAGCTAGGTACTGAAATACACACAAACCTCTATGTACATGCTAAATGACTCAAACAAGGAGTCATTGTTTATAGGCTGCATGTAATTCATTTATCTTTGGCTTCAGGTTTGCATTTACTAATTATGGTGTATTGTGCTTCCTAAAGAATATGCTTTAAAAAAGCCTAAGTCCATTTCACAGGCAGGAAGCGAACACACTAAGAATATCAGGCAATAACTGGATTGATGGAGAAACACTGAATCCCAATTCTGTCTTGATTGAATAAATACATGACCAATTCCAAACCAGAAACTAGCACAAGAGTAAATATATTTAATATTCCAAAAATCATGTCACGCATGTTCTAAGGCATTGAATACCTTAACATTCTTAACCTAATTTGAAAAATTAGAAAACCAAAATTATTGTTTCCTTTTGCGGAGCAGGCACTCAAAATACAAATTTCCTGACATTTTATAAATGAGAAAGGGAAACATACAAAGACAGTGTATTGGAGGCAGGGCCACTTCTGAGTCCACTTTGGTGGTCTCACTGTTAGAAGACAATGGTGATGCTGTGGAAATCAGTGGCCTCTTTAACTTACCCACCTGGTATATATACACTGCAACCTTACAGTCAGCTATTGGTGTCAAAATAGCAGGATGGATATGGGGGCTGATAAAAAAATAAGGAAAAGACTGCTTTTCTGGGGAGGACTGGAGAGCATGTGATGAGACTAATGATCGCCACAGCCCCAGCTTCTGTAAGACAGTATATTGCACAATCCTTCTTTAAATAAGGAAAGTAGAAGATTGGCATAGATGGTGTGAATGTTCTAAGCTGTC
Organism: Stenella coeruleoalba; assembly: GCF_951394435.1. Classification (NCBI taxonomy): domain Eukaryota; kingdom Metazoa; phylum Chordata; class Mammalia; order Artiodactyla; family Delphinidae; genus Stenella; species Stenella coeruleoalba. The sequence goes on from NC_137156.1 coordinate 64,105,045, forward strand.
TAGTTTCCAGACACAGGAGAGTAAACTTATCTATTAAAGAGTTACCTGATCTGGTTGATGGAGGCATTTGCATTAGGGACACATTTATACCAACTGTATGTGCATTTATCATGAGGGGATGCAAAGAGAAGATGAGGTAACTGGAGAGAAAGCTGTATATGAGCTCCTTCTAGCTAGCTCAAAGAAAAAGTAACTTTCCTAGCTCAGAGGAAAAGCAATAGCTTTAGAAAGTCTGTCTCAAATATAACATTTTAATAATGTATAGACAATAAGAAATTATATATGTTTGTATTCAAATTGTTGTTCTCCATGCCACTTATTTCCACAATGTCTGATCTCATTATAGAAACACTACTTTTTCTTTCTCAACATTCTGGTAAGAACTTGGCATTATTCATCTGAGATGGGCTCAATTGTCTCCATCAGACGTGGTGAACAGCATTATCTTCAAGCACCATGAGCTTGAGGTTCTTGAGAAAACAGTCTTTCGGTGTGACAAGGGTCCCACGACACAAAAACTAAAATAAAACGTTTAAGGCACTGCTATGGTCTGAAAATTTGTATGTTGAAATCCTAATGCCCAAAGGTGATGTTGTTAGTAGGCGGGGTCTCTGGGAGGTAATCAGGTTTGGATAAAGTCATGAGGATAGAGTCCCCACGATGGGATTCATGCTCTTGTAAAAAGATCCCACAGAGCTCCCCGGCCCCTTCCACCATGTGAGGATTCACCGAGAAGTCTGCAACCCAGAAAAAGGCCCTCAGCCCGCCATGCTGGCACCCTGAGCTCATACTCCAGAACTGCGAGCAATAAATTTATTTTGTTTATGAACCACGCAGTCTGTGGTATTTTTTTTTAAAGCAGACTGAACAGACTAAGACAGGTGTCATAGCTCCAGCACGTTATATTTCTAAATAGCTAATGAGTCCATCCCTTCCTAGAATGTTCCAGGATCTTTTCCAACTGAAATGAAATCTCCCTACTTGTAGCCCATTCTCCCAAGGCCCTCAGACCTAATTTCCAGAGAGGGGACTATAACCCAACTGAGGCACCATTTGTTGTCCAGAGGCTTCTTGTTCCTAGAGCCCAAGGAATACCTTAAGGAATGTACATACTTTAAATTATTTGAGTAAACATTATTAAATAATTTCAATAATTAGCTATTTTAAACCCATTTAATGATACTTTCTCAGGAGTTCCACAAAGGAGTTAAGAGGACCACCCACTGCCATGCTTAATTCCTTGATGTCAAATGTCAGAAATAATTGTCCTGATAATGAGAAAAAGAACACCCCATTTGGTGACCACTTTCCCCGCATCCCCTCTACTCAGCCAATGCTCAGTAGTTCTCTAAGGCAGCACTATAAGAGATCCAACTCCACCTCCTTTACAAAATACAGCCATTCAACAGAAAAGAGCTCAAAACTCTTCATTCCCATGGTCCTCTTTCTTGACTATCTCATCCTGTAGCTGAGTTTTTTTAAAGTATTTGCCCAAGTTACTCAAAGTCAGATTAGAATCGTACCTTCAGAGTCTCAGACCTAGTATCCAATTATTTAGTTTAAATTTAAAATAGTTGAAGAACAAGTTAAATAAATCATGCCATAATCATCACTTAGCCATTAGGGAGAATGATGAAAGTTTGGATATTCTAATATTGAAAAATAACATTTACGTAAAGACAACAATAGAGCGGTGGTGGGATGAATTGGGAGATTGGGATTGACATATATACACTTATATGTATAAAACAGATAACTAATCAGAACCTGCTGTATAAATAAATTAATTAAGTAAAATTTTTTAAAAACTTAAGAAAAAGACAATGATGATGATGATGATAGAGGTGGCTAGCAAGTGTTGGGGGTTTATCTGTTCTAAATGCTTTCTTTGTATTAACTATTTAATCCTTACAATAACCTTGTGAAGTAGGTACTATTATTATCCCCATTTTACAGATAGGGAGACTGAAAACCAGTGAGTGACCTGCCTAAGGTGACCTGCCAGTAAGTGAAAGACCCAGGCAGCCTGACCCTAGAGTCCACCCCCACCTTCATGGTATGATAAGGGGAAACAAGGCTTAGGCTGGAGAACATGCTGTAAGCCCTTGTATGTAAATATGTTTAGCGTGCATATATTTTAACATATGTGTATATAAATATTTTTAACATGCATATATATTTTAATACATATTTATAAATAGATATGGCTACAATGTAGATATCTAGAAGAACATGGGTTGTGTGTACAATTTTTTTTTTTTTTTTTTTTTGCGGTACGTGGGCCTCTCACTGTTGTGGCCTCTCCCGTTGCGGAGCACAGGCTCCGGATGCGCAGGCTCAGTGGCCATGGCTCACGGGCCCAGCCGCTCCACGGCATGTGGGATCTTCCCGGACCGGGGCACGAACCCGTGTCCCCTGCATTGGCAGGCGGACTCTCAACCACTGCGCCACCAGGGAAGCCCTGTGTGTACGATTTTGATACCCAGGAAACTGTTAACAATCCTTACTGAGAGAGTTGACTTTACATTTTATTCCTTTCTAGAACGTTTAAATATTTTGCCCTGCTCATGACTGAGGTTTATGGGGATGATATGTCTCCAAGAAGACTTGAGTGTCTTAGAAGAATCATAACAACTATATGCCCAGCACAACTATGTGCCTCACACACAAGACAAAGAGAAACAGTGATGATGATCACGTGGACTTCACTTACAGTGAAGCAAGTGAACAACAAAATGATTGAAAATAATAGAACCTTGATCAAATTAGTACAATAAACTAATCAATGGACTAATATGTGGGAACAATATACTGTTATCTTATGTTTACAATAAATATATTATTGCATGTTTATTTCTAAAACTAATATGTGGGAACAATATACTGTGTCTCATGTTTACAATAAATATATTATTGCGTGTTTGCACTTCTAAAACTAAAAGGAAGAAAAAACAAAAAGTTTCTAAACACAGCACCGCTCACTCATGAGACTTGTTTCTGAGAAACTGGCAGATGTCAGTACTGCTGAGTTACACAGGTGAGACCCTGGCATCAACATCCAGAGGGGACGCCGCAAATCAGCAGCTCTGGGAACACCCAAAACAGCCCGGCCCAGCGACTTCCTGCGGCAGCAGGAGGAGGAAGAATTCTCAGTATTGCCTGCTTCCCAGACAAGGGGCCGGAAGGCTCCAGCTAAGCAACATACCAATTTCAGCTGGAAGACAGGAGATTTGGTTTTTTGGCAGATCCAGAATCCTCATGGCTTGAAACAGCTCGATATACTTAGGAATGATCTGAATCAGGGTATTGCTTATGTGCCATTCTTTCAGGTGCGTCTGCTCCTTCAAGGAATCTGGGAGCTCCTGGAATAGAATGGATCCCATCGATCAGAACTAGCTCCTCCGTATGTCGGAGTTCAGAGGCAGAGCACACAGAGCCAAGGAAAACGTGCATTTATTTCAGAAACAAGAGGGGAGAGAGCATGGGTGAGAGCTTACCTGCCAGCTCTATAGCCATTCCAAAAAAGAAAGCAAGATGCTGCTGATGTCATTAATTTCACACTAGCAGATTAGCCAAATTTCAAAAGGGCCATGAATTCATGATTCTATTAAAGTCAAATGCCGAGTGAACACTGACAACCAGGCTCCCACCCAAAGCTACACATGTATTATTTATTTACAACATATGGATTTAACATTTTCTAAAAATAAAATCTGGCCACGTCTTAGATTTTAAAATGTGTGCTGCATTTCCCTTCCTCTGTACTAATCGCTTTTTTTTCTTTCAGCAGACATCTTTTTTTTTTTTTTGAAGTGTAGTTAATCTACAATGTTGTGTTAGTTTCAGGTGTATGGCAAAGTGATTCAGTTATACATATATACATAAAAGAATATATATATTCCTTTTCATATTCCTTTCCATTATAGTTTATTATAAGATATTTAATATAGTTCCCCGTGCTATACAGTAGGACCTTGTTGTTTATCTATTTTATATATAGTAGTTTGTATCCAGCAGACATCTTTTGAGCCATGTTATGTCCAGGCAGACTCATGTTTGGCACTAGAGATACAAGAAGGAATCAGGCAGCTCTGAAACTAATCGCTTTTTAAAATATTTGATAAACACCTAATACTTGCTGTGCCAAATTTCTAAATGTTTTTATGAGTCTTTAACAGGGAAAGAGCCCAGAAGGACAGTGTGGAGACCTGGATGCCGAGCCATGTTCTAGGGACATCCCCTCCCTGGGCCCTCACTTCTGAAGTGACAGAGAGGAACTCGGCTGTATCCAGGGCCTCCCCTGGCTCTAGTGTTCTGGGATAAAATTGTAAAGGTGTTGAGAAGTGCTTAAGGCTTTAGAGGGGGCTATTTGTCCAGTTGAAGAAATTCAGTTCACAGGATTACGAGCCCCCACTGCAATGAGGTATGTTGAGCACTGAGGGACATGCATGTCCCCTGACCTCATGGAGCTGACCACAGCACATCAGCTGCAAAGTGGGGCAGGAATGTACAGGGGAGTCTTGCCTTCGGTGGGTACCCATGAGGATAAGGTACCAGCTCAGGGAACCGAATGCAGGCGACAAGAAGGCTGTAAGTAATGAAGACAACATCCACATAGTTCACCCTGGGGTCTCCCTAGCCTGCTGACTCATAACCCTCTTCCTATCCCCCGACCACACTAGGCACTCACTAAATGCCCTTTAAAGTGGTTTTCCAAAGGTGCTGTGAGCCGAGAGGACTAAACAGGTTCCCCAAGCGGGCTGGGATCGTGTTTGACCACGGCACACGAGAATGATTTACCAGCGGTATTTAATTAGAAATCCAGACAGGCCCTCCTTCTTGCCCCAGAAAAGGCAGTATCCATGTATCCACTGATCTCAATGATGCGGATGCAGGAGAAAGACCACCAAAGAGGTGTCAGTCATAGTCTCTCCCAGTCTTAGAGGGCTGTGTCGCTAACAAGACAGTGTCACAGAATATCTGCTCGTTTAATCCTCACAACAGCCCTCTGAGGGGGTCAAGGCAAGCATTAGCACCACTGAACAGGGAAGGAGATAAAATGTATACAAATGGAGCAAACAGCCTCAGGTCACACGGCCAATAAAGGGTCACCCAAAATACATGGTCTCCCAGTCCAGAGTCCTTTCAGCCACAAAATGGTGGGATAAAAAGAGATGGAGAGCAGGTCCCAGCACCTCTGTCCCACTGAACGGAAGATAGCCCGAGCTCATTTGTGCCGCCACCCAGCACACACACCATGGGCTGCTTCAGACAAGAAACATCAGAGCACAAGCAGCCCCGAGATGCCTCTCCAAGCCAGCAGCAACCTGGGGGAGTGCGAGCAGGAAGCACCTGTACACACCCGAGGCAAGAAAGAGGGCACACCTTTGTCCTGGCCTCAGAAACTCAGAGGAAAACCGGCTGAAGGGTCTGCGAAATTCCTTTGCGGCTCTACACTCTGTGCCAAGTCAGCAAAGTCACCGCCCACAGAGGGGTGTTAGGCAAGTCGAGTGCTCAGAGCATTAAAAAAAAATAAGAAGGCAAGAAGTTCTTTTTAATGGGCGGGGAGGGGTGGCGAGGAGGCGGCAGAATCGAACTTTTTTTTTTTTTTTTTTTGGCCGCACCCCGCGGCTTGGCGGAATCTTAGCTCCCCTACCAGGGATTGAACCCGCGTTCTCGGCGATGGAAGCGCGGAGTCCCAACCCCTGGACCGCCAGGGAATTCCCAGAATCAAGCATTGCCATCCTGAGGAGCCGCTGGGGTCCCAGTCCCTCGCAGCGTCGTAAGGATCCAAGGGGATCCCGCTGCTCTTTTCAAGACTGCACAGTCCTTCACCGCGGAAAAGACGCGAGAACCCGGTTCAGAGCCGGCAATGGCTCCTCCGCATCCAGGGGAAAGCTCTCTAAAGACAACAGCAACAGCGTGCACTGGGCCAAGGTCAACGGCCTGAGCTCAGCCTAGCAGCAGACGTCGGCCGCAGCGCTGCAAAGAGCCTCGGCGTGCTGTAGGGACCGAAACGCATGGACTCACCTTCCAGTGCTGCCCCGTAAGTTCAAACACAAACTCACTGCTCCGTTTCTCTCTCTCCTTGGAAACTGCACTCTGCCTTGCGAGGGAGTTCCTTTCAATCTTGTCCAGAAGCCTCACGCTGGTGTCTATGAAGCCATTCTTGCAGTACGCAGCCTGGGGGATGCCCTTCCTTCTGCACTCGGCCACGAAGTTCCACTCCTCCTTTATCCTAAAACGGGCAGCAGAGGTCTCGGTTATCTCCTGGGGAATCGCCATCACCTGCCTGGAGAAGTCAGGAGGGCCACCTGGGCGCAAGCGCAAGCGCAAGCGCAGTCCTTCTCATCACCTGCAGTTTCCCAGCAGGAGACAAGCCCTCCCCTCCACTTCCGCCCCCTCTCCGCCCCTCCTTTCATGTTTCCTCTGCTGTGGTGGATATGGGATGTGGGGGAAGCTTAAACCCTCAGAGTTGTGAAGTATTAGCAAATCTGACTTTAAAAGTAGAGGAGGTGAGTTAACATGGCTAAAATTTCTACCAAAATTACCTATGCCTTTGATTAATTACAATATCCCTTGATATTATGAGGTGACACCCAAATTTTTCAAAAATGCAAGGCCAGGGCTTCCCTGGTGGCGCAGTGGTTGAGAGTCCGCCTGCCGATGCAGGGGACGCTGGTTCGTGCCCCGGTCCGGGAAGATCCCACATGCCGCGGAGCGGCTGGGCCCGTGAGCCATGGCCGCTGAGCCTGCGTGTCCGGAGCCTGTGCTCCGCAGCGGGAGAGGCCACAATGGTGAGAGGCCCACGTACCGCAAAAAAAAAAAAAAAAAAAGCAAGGCCACAGGAATCTGATGACCTTTCAGGAGCATATGGATAGAAATATACAGGCAGCCCCAGTTTATAAAATTCGACTTTAGAAGGTCATCCATCAGCCACCTTGGGAAACTTCACTCCTGCAGATGAACCTGTTATTCATAAACTCCAGTTCCAATCTGACACTGGAGCTGGCCCAGGACTCCTCAGCCTCCCCATCACTCCCAGCACCTTCTTGTTGCTACTTCTCTGACATATTATTCTATAGTTGTCTTATCCCCCCAGCTTGGTCATAAGCTCCATCATGATGGACTACGTCTTGCTGCCCTCCAGATGCTCACGCCGTCATTAGAACAGTGTTTTGCACCTGGGGGCCTTTCTCCATGTAGAGATTTGATATCTGCTTGGAGCCTTTAACAGGTTGACATTCTATGTGGTACAAAAACAAGGTTTGTTGTGGTTTTCCTTCAAATCTATCACACAGAGACATTGTCTCAAAATAAGGTAGCCTGCCTTGGATAGGAACTTGGTGCATTCCACACTCAGGAAGGCATCTGGGCCCTACTCAGCCCAACTCAGGGACTTGGTGACAGGCAGTATCCCAGGCTTCTAAAAGAGGGCTCTTTTAGAAACAGGCTGCTGATGCAGCCCTGGTCTCTACAGGGCCTGAAGCAATACAAATCCTGAATAAAACAAAACAAAACAAAAAACCCTGTAGTAGAGGGTCAGTCCTAGTATGGAAACTCTCAGGTGGTACCCGAAGGAAAAGTGCACTAGAATCGCAGGAAAGCCCAGGAGCCAAGTGGTCAGGAGGGGCAGGAACAGAGGAAAGAGTCTGGGGCAGAAACATCTTTGAGGACTGGGCATGTGGAAAGTCCTGGCCTGGACTACCAGGCACTGTCAATTGTAAGAAGAAACATAAGGCTGATAAAAGCAAGAGACTGGTGGATATCCTTTTTCTGGAATACTGGAGACTTGGTGGATTTTATCTGATCCTATAGGGGTATGCACCTTTGTCGTTGACTAAGCTATTTTACAACTCGGCAGAGACTGAAGTTAACTTGTAGAAAATTGATAGCAATACAAATCATTCTTGTCTACAGACATTCTTGTCTCTTGGTGTTAAATACATCTATATGCTGATGATGCGCAATTATATATCTCCAGCCAAGACGTCCTCAATGAATCCAGCCTCCTTGCCTCCCAGCATCTCCACCTGAATATCTAAAAGGCATCCCCCAAATTTACATGTTCCAACCCAAACTCCTGATCTTCACCTGCAAAACTTGCTTTTTCCTCCATCTTAGAAAAAGACTGCCAGTTGCTCTGGTCAAAAACCTCAGGGTCATCTTTGACTCTGTGCTTTCTTTCATATCTCACATCAAATCCATCAACAAATAGGGTCATTTCTACCAGAATCTGACCATTTCTCACCACCTTCACTGCTCCCATCCTGGTCCAAGTCACCAGCATCTTCATGCAGGCACCACTCTTGCCTCCCTACAGTCTAAACTCATCCAGCATTTTGAGTGAGCTTGTGACAGTGTCAGTCACACCATGTCATGCCTCTGCCCATACCTCTCACTGGTTTCTCATTTCACCCAATAAAAGCAAATGTCTCACTATGGCCTACAAGGCCCTGCGGATCTGTGCGCTCCCCTTGCCTGTCTGACCTCATCCACTACTGCACCCTCACTTTTTCTGACCCAGTCACTCTAGCCTCCTGGTTCTTCCCTGAACCACCCAGGCAAACCCCTGCCTCAGGGTATTTGCACTTGCTGTTATGTCTACCTGGAGTTCTTGATCCCAGATTTCTGCAGGGCTGGTTCCCCAGGACTATGTGCAAATGTTTCCCCCTTAATCAGACTTTTTGCTCTTCAGACACCACTTCAGGTATCAGTGGAGTTTCGTGCTTGCCATTAATCTAGGAGAACAGGAGCGCTTGAAAAAAACTATCTTGCTGACGGCATTGGCTAGCACAGCTACTACCCTACCCAGGTCCTAGTCACAGGTTGCTGAGCTGGGGAAAAGCACTGGGTAATCAGCTACCTGGGGCTTCAGGATCTACACATGAAATCTACAAATAATGTAATAAAACAGATAAATTTTAAAATACCAGCACATGGAGAAATAGGAATTTAATACCAGGAGAAAGTGCTGGAAGAGTTAGAAGTGAGCTCCTCTGGGAAATACTAGCAGGGGCTTGGGGTGATTTGCTTTTCATTATTAGCTCTTCTGTGTAATTTAAATACTTTTAATACCATATGATAAAAATAAGTTTAAATATCTACCTGTAGCTCTAGTTCTGACTGTAGCAGTCAGGGATACAGGGCAGACCCTAGATCCAAGGCACTGATTGAAATAATAAACGAAATCCTTCCAGAATTTTCACAACCAGCAGCACAGCCGCAGCGAGTTCTTGTATTCAATGAGCACTTTTCAGATTAATGTCTCTAAATTTTCTTTCTTCATTTCTTAGACTGAACCCGAAGGTAGAGTCTAGCAAGGTAATGAAATGATACCGGTTAACCCCTACTCAACACATCTTTCCTATATCACAGATTACAAATTGATGTAACTATTTCACATATCTTGGTACAGCCAATGTAAGTGGAGGGAAAAAGGAAATTAGATGCGCTACTTAAAAATAGTTAAATACCAAATCTTTTTTGGATTTCTGTTTTAAATGTTTGATGTCTTAGTCCCTTTGAAACCTAGAGAAAGTCACAATGAGAATATAAACTATTTTTACAAATCCATTCTCTTCCTTGAGAGTAATTAACATAAATAAAATGTCATTGTCTTTATACTTTATCGCCCATATAATTGAATAATCGTCCCCTTAAGTCAATTTTCGTAGTATTTCAAATACAAGATAAACATACAAAACAATGCCATTAGAGCTCTATTCATTAAATCAGTAAGTGTGCAAATAAAATACTCTTTCCTTAGGAAACGAGCCCACAATCTTAGTCTAGATGGCAAATAGGCTCACTGGATGAAAAATTCCTCACTTAGAGCCTAACAAAAGCATCTCTATCTCTCCATCTAAATGACTGAGTTTCATTCAAGTAGAGTGATGTTCCGTACTCATAACTTTTAAGCGTTGGTATATACCTCATGGAACAAATACAGTATTACAAAATGAAATACCATGAAGTGAGGTAACAGAACAAGCTAAACGGTTTTGCCTGGTTTAGTACATTTAAATTAACCAGATAACTGCCTTTTGTACAAAGCAGTCATCAGTACATTAACTTTCAGGACCTCCCTGGTGGTCCAGTGGTTAAGACTCCATGCTCCCAATGCAGGGGGCCCAGTTTCGATCCCTGGTCAGGGAACTAGATCCCACATGCGTGCTTCAACTAAGAGTTCACATGCCGCAACTAAGGAGCCCACCTGCCATGACTAAGACCCGGTGCAACCGAATAAATTAATTAATTAAAAAATATATATATATGTATGTATATATTAACTTTCCCACAGGAAACAAATTTTGAGAAACTAAAGGGTAACCTTCAAATAGTCCTAACAACAACAGTATAAATTATATTATGAAACTTCAAAAATACCTGCCAGAAAAAGGTAAATTCACTACATTCATGTTTGCAGGTCCTGGGAAATTAATGCTTCTTCCTGAACATCACATTCCTCCAGCCACCCCCCCAGTTCCTCCTCACCACCCATCCAGTTTGGTGGCTGTTTTTCTTATCTTGAGCTAGAAAATCCTAACAAATTCCCAAGAAGTTTTCTGTCTTAGGTTAAGATAAGGCACACCACAAGCCCTATGGCACTGAGCCTAATGCAGGACCAACCCTGTGTACATGAGACGTGTGAATGTGGACACAAAGCCATTTGGCACCACGATGGAAGACAGAGATCGAGAGTCAAACGTGACTGCAAAGTGGCTTCCAGGGCACGGTTCTCAGACGGAAGCTCCTGCAGGTGGCTGCTGTTCCCAGAACCCACAGGCGGTTACCTCAGCTACAGACGCCTCCATAAACCTCCCAGGGCTTGGGTCCCCATTCAGCAAGTTGTCCCACCCTAGAGTAACCCCAGATGCTGGGGGTGGGAGGAAGCTGGAGCAGGGCTGAGAACCACTTTGGGCTCATAGGGCACTGGGACCTTGTGTAATTCATGCTCATGTAGATCCCTAAGATCCTCTGCCATGGGTGTTGCCTGGTCTGAGGGTTCCAATTCTTAAATTTAAGATTCATGTCATAGTGGATAATCTCATATTAGTGGCAAGTGAAAAGACAGTCCAGCTATCTGTGATTACAGCATTATATAGGGGGAAAGGTTTGGCCAAATCCTCCATTTACCAGCCCTGTCAATTTGGGCAAGTTACTTAGGTCCTAACTTCGTCTTCAGACTGGGGATAATTATAACCACCTGGAACAGCTGTGATGCTTACAGTAGCAGCTTAATTATCAAGCATGATCAGAATAGGTATTTGCTTGATCGAAATAATTCATAGAAGTGAAGAACCAAGAATAAAGAGACATTCATATCCTACACATTTTGTTTTTAACCTAAAGCCTAGACATATGTCACAATTTGCCAATTTGATGTAGGGTCATGGACCGCCTTCGAGAATGGGTCTGCCAATTAGAATCCCACTCTGCCTTTCTTATATAAACCACACCCATAACACATGATCCAAGACTTCCAGTTTGGGTTTCCTCACAGGGCATAAAAATTACAGACGTGCAAAGCCACCTGAATGTACAACCTTTCTAGCCCATTGTACTTTTATCCGTCTTATACAGTGTTAATTCAACTGGGTGGTTCATATTGATCACACACATAGTTTTTCCGAAGCCCTCAACTTAGTTTTCATACACACAATAACTCTCTTTTACTCATACTTCATGAGTGTATGACAGTAGTCAAACCACATCATTCCAATCCAAGTAAAAATTGCATCAACACAATAAATCTTACCTAACATTCAGCTCAACGGGTGAGAGCTGAGTGCAGGACACAGAGCAGCCTCATGTTGTCACGTGGGCGGACAGCATCAGCCTGCTGAGGGCAGCTAGGTGGTCTTTCAGAATTTCCTGTAGAGGGATTTGTCGTGTCATTGCTGTCTTTTCCATGCCTAGCACAGTACCTGGAATGTATGTGGGTCCTTATAGCTATGAGTGTTACTGTTACAGGAATCGAATGTTCATTGTAGGCAACAGCGTGAAGATTCTGAAGTCCAGTGAGCAAGTGTTACGGACAGGAAGAAATCTCGGAGGAAAGGCATCCCCCTCCACAACACAAATGCAGCCTGTCTTATTCACTAGAGAGCTACAGAGCAAGTACAGAGAACACATACCTTTCCAATGCGCTTTTCTCGAGCCTTTCTGCCTCCTGCTTCTGCCAGGCTTTGTGCTTCTTGACACGAGTTTCCCACAAGGCTCTGATGACAGAGACGTCGAATACGACCACTTTATGCCCCATTTTAAGAGCATGAAGTTACCTATTTAAAAAAAAATTATATATATATATATGTCAGCTTCATACACACACAGAAGAAAATAGTTTTAACTTGAACTTTAAAATAAAATATGAGTGAATCAATTTCATCAATAATGATGAAATGCCTTGTTTCTTCCAGGACGGCAGTTGCTAATGTTCTTAGGGTCTGAGAGTACTCTTGTTTGTAAGTCAGAGTTCAGCACTCAACTGGGGTCCTCTCCTCTAGAATGTCACACTTGTCTCTCTACCCCTCAGCTGACACGTGGGTTCCCAAAGCCCCCTGGGCATTCCTCAAGCTTTGTGGTTCCACATTCTATCGCATTTACTGGCATCTGATCTTCTCAGTAGGTTGTAACATACTCAGAGGTAAGTTTGATTAGTTATTTAGAAGATACACACACACACACACACACCAGTTATCTGAGGCCAAACACCAGCCTCCATTAAGCGCACCAAGCATTGTACCAAACCCCACCGAGCACTTTTCCTCCTGGGACTGACCACACAGCCTGGGCACTTGTCCTGTAGGTTTCTCCTGCGACATGAACCCTCACAGCTGCTGATCTCTGTTGATGTGGTTTCTCAAACACAAGGAAAGTCAGACTCAGGTACATCTTGGTCATCACCTCTTAGTGAGAACTAGCACAGTGTGTGGCACATAGTGGACCCTCCACAAATATTTGTTGAAAGACTAAGTGAGTAAATGAATGAATGAAAGTGAGTAAAAGATTTGCATCCAGGTTGCTTCACTCTCAGCCCACTCAGTGAACTTTCTCTCTTCATTTTCCCACCTCATATTTACTATTTGTTTTAAGTCATTATTTGCTCACTGCCAAAAAAAAAAATTATCAGGACATAAAAGTGCATTTCAATATTCATTCCACTAAGCTATACTTATCTCCCTTATCGAAGTAAAATAAGTTTCTATATATTGTTTTAAACTTCCCCTACCTACAGCATCAAAATCTGGCTAAAGCCATTTCCTGATGTGCACAGATACACGGAGTGTCAGTTGGCAAACAGCACGGCTGTTGAATATTCTCTGTTCCAATTCCAGACACTTCTAAATAGCAGTCAGTGGGGATACAAAACCAAATATTTAAATCTTCTGACTCAAGTTTGTGCTCTCCACAAATGGCTTGCCAATATGAGTGGCAGAACTGGCTTATGTTTATGCAGCTGAACATTTGAGGTCAATAAGTTTAGTCTGGAGAGCTGAAAACACTGACCCCAGTTGATTTCCCTCTTTTCTTTAATTTCTGACATCTGGGACTGTCTTTTGTCTCCCTTAAAACTCTTTTACCTAAAGGGGATTTTTGACAAAGATGCAAATGGTGCAAGTTTTGTGTGGACATAAGTTTTTGATTCTCTTGGGTAAATACATATGAGTAGAATTGGAGGGTCATATGTCAACTCTATGTTTAACCTTTTCAGGAACTGCCAGACTGTTTTACAAAGCAGCTGCACCATTTTACATTCTCACCTGCCGTGTATGAGGGTTCCAGTAACTCCACATCCCCGCTGACACTTGCTATTATCTCTCTTCGTATTGTAGCCATCCCAGTGAGTGTGAAGGTTGTCTTTTGTTAGCATTTCCCTGATAGCTAATGATGTTGAGCATCTTTTTATGTGCTTTATGTGTTGAGCATCTTTTTATGTGTATACCTTCTTGGGAGAAATGTCTATTCAGATTCTTTGCCCATTTTTTAATTGGGCTATTTGTCTTTTTAGTGTTGAGTTGTAATAGTTCTTTATATAGTCTAGATACTGGTCCTTTGCCAGATATATGATTTGCAAAAATTTCTTCCCATCTTGTGAGCTGTCTTTTCACTTTCTTGATTCCATCCTTTTACTTTTAACCTAAATATATGGTTATAATCTATATGAGATTTTATAGACAGAATCTTGTTGATTCGCTTATTTAACTCATTTGGACAATTTCTGTCTTTTAATTGGTATGGTTAGGCAATTTACATTTAGTACAATTAAGGATATATTTACATTCAGGTCTATCATTTTATTATTCATTTTCTGTTTGAGCCCTCTTTTGTTTTCCTCTTTTATATTTTCCTGCCTTCTTTTCTGTTATCTGAACATTTTTTACTATTCCATCTTATTTTCTCTATTGTGTTTTTGACTATGCTTCTTCATCTTTTCTTTTTCACGGCTGCCCTAGGGAGTATAAGATACATGCTTAACTTATCGTGGTCTACTTAGAAACAGTATTTTAACCACTTCAAGTGAGATATAGAAAGCTTATTACCTGGGCTTCCCTGGTGGCACAGTGGTTGAGAGCCTGCCTACCAATGCAGGGGACGTGGGTTCGAGCCCTGGTCCAGGAAGATCCCACATGCCGCGGAGCAACTAAGCCCGTGCGCCACAACTACTGAGCCTGTGCTCTAGAGCCCGTGAGCCGCAACTACTGAGCCCGAGTGCTACAGTTACTGAAGCCCACATGCCTAGAGCCCGTGCTCCGCAACAAGAGAAGCCACCACAGTGAGGGGCCCGCGCAACGCAAAGAAGAGTAGCTCCCACTTGCCGTAACTAGAGAAAGCCCACGAGCAGCAACGAAGACCCAACTCAGCCAAAAATAAATAAATAAAATAAATAAATTTATTAAAATAAAAAAGAAACCTTATTGCCATATAGATCCCCTTATGCTCTCACCTTTATGTTGTAGTTGTGCTGTGTATTATATCAGTCAGTGTTAGATTTCTTGGCTTCAGATCGTCAAACTTATTTCAAAGAACTCATGAGGAGGAAGCTAGCCTGTCATATCTACCCTGATATTTACCGTATCTGTTGTTCTTCCTTCATTCCTATTGTTCCAAGTTCCCCTCTGGTATCATTTGCTTTCTGTCTAAAAAACTTCCCTTAACAATTCTTTTAAAGGAGGTCTGCTGGCAAATTCTCCATTTTCCTTCTGAAGGAGGGCAGGAGGCCCACAGAGCAAATGGGCCACACAAGGCTCTGTTTTCTGTGTCAAGAGAGCTGCAGAAAGTTATTGCTAGCCAAGGCTGCCAGGTTGCAAAGGGACCATATTCTGTGCCCATGACTGGGGCAGGCTCCAGCAGATGTCCCACAATGCTGATCCTCCCCTGGGAAACGCAGGAAACCTCTTCCTACTGCACTGTCACTCCAGCGTCCTTTACTGAGAAAGGTTAACAATGGTGTTCACTTCAAAGGACGAATACTTAAAGGAATTCCATTATATATCACAGAATACACACACTGAAGAGTGCATTCAGGTTGAGAGGCAATAAGTTGATAACTAACACAGTAAGTGATCAATTTGGTTGGGTTCAGACCTCACATTCCAACCTGCCCTCTGAGGTTGTGATTCCCACGTCAGATCAGTCTTCTGACTTTGCAGTGCTCTTCAGCTGTTCTGTGGGCGCCACCCAGTGGCCATCTGGGACAGGGGTTCTAACAGACTGCCAACGCTGCTTAGGGTCAGATCCAGGCAGGTGCAGCTTGGGAAAGAGCCCAGGAGCTCATAAGCAACCTTTTGGGGTTGTTCTCCAGAGCTTCTCCCTCTCGGTGATCTCTCTGGTCCTTCTAGATTCCTGGGGCTTGCTTTTCAGTCCTCTGGCCAGAGACCTGGTGCTTTAGCTACCCTGCTTTGCTGTGCATGTCCTACAACTGCACTGTGTTGGGCCACACAGTGGGAGGACAGTGCAAGGAAAAAAGCAATGAGAGTTTCCTCCACCCTCTGGGGACCACAGCTCCTCTGCTCAGAAAGGAAGGATCCCTTATCCCAAAGGATGGGTGACGGAGGTCCTCCATTACCAACCTTCTCCCCGTCGCCCCTCACTGCTGCTACTACTACACAATCCTACGGGGGCCTAAGGCATTAGAGGGTGGAGCAAAGAAAAAGAAAAAAGACAGGGATTTACCCCCACGCTCTGAGCATTAGGAGCCTGCTTGTCACTCCTGGAACAAAATTAGGTGCTTTGTGCTCAATTCTGGGTTTCAGGCTGCCTTGAGTCCAGGCTGGGGAATACTGGAGGGGAAAAATGGGAAACAGACCACAGGTTCTGTTCTACTTTGAATTAGGGTGTCCTTCCCTCCTTCTCTTGCAACTGCTTACTTTTCAGGGTCTTCACATTGCTGTTCTGTGTAATGAGTCCAGGTTTTATAGCTACATTTAGTGGGAGAGACAAGGTGAAGTGTGCCTACTCCATCTTACCCCAAACCATAAATCTCTGCATTTATTTTTTCTTTTACCACTTTCCTTACTCTGTTACCTTCAGCTCAGGAGCACCTAAGCTGCAAAGGTCTTAAGGTCTAAATTTTTTTTTTTTTTTTTTTTTTTGGCTGTGTTGGGTCTTCGTTTCTGTGTGAGGGCTTTCTCCAGTTGCGGAGAGCGAGGGGCCACTCTTCATCGCCATGCGCAGGCCTCTTACTGTCGTGGCCTCTCTTGTTGCAGACCACAGGCTCCAGACGCGCAGGCTCGGTAGTTGTGGCTCACGGGCCTAGTTGCTCCGTGGCATGTGGGATCTTCCCAGACCAGGGATCGAACCCGTGTCCCCTGCATTGGCAGGCGGATTCTCAACCACTGCGCCACCAGGGAAGCCCCAGGTCTAAATTTTTTTAGAGAGAAAGAATTAAGCAGCCTAGCTCCTTTGAGGAAATCTCTGCACATAATCCAAGTCTACCCATAAAAGCAAACCAAAAAGCCAAAGTAAAATGAACTGCTTTTGAGCAGTGTGGACAGTGAGTCATCCAAGGGTACCTGAAGCTGGAAGACCCACCTGCTGTCCAGGGTGTGTGTGTTCTAGATCAGCCAGTCATGGCTCTGATTCTTTTGTGGAGTTTCCTTTATTTTCTCAGGCCAATAAATCCTTGAAGAGTAATCAGATCTGTACATTAATATGTACGATAATTTCTATGCATTAATTTAGAGAAATATAATTCAAGTCCCTATATTAGAGAAATGGTCTATTCTTGATGCCTTTGTGTTCTATTTTTAAACATTTGTAAACCAACATTAGTCTCAGTATTTTGGTGGGAAAGAGTCTATCCTGTCTGTCATCTAACCACGTTCACTATTTTCTCTGTGTTTTTGCCAAGCAGAGAAAGAGGTACTATCCTTCAACTAAGGGGGTTTTGAAAGTGCTAGGATTTAAATCAGGGTTTTGCCTATCAGATGTTCTATTTACAAATGTGTGTAATGAAAACTAGAGACTCTAAGAATGGTTAAGTGATGACCATGTACGCTGGGGATCTACATTGTAACCTCCAGAGATCCTGCGAAGGTAAGAAATACCAGCTCCTAAATCCCGGGTCCAGCCCAGCTGCTGGCATCCTGTGCAGGACAGGGCTGAGTCCAGGCCTCCCTAGACAACTGGACGGGATGGACCTTAACCCAGGAGGTAGTAGCCCCATGGGCGGGTGCTGAGATTGGGAGAGTGGTTTTATGACAAGAGCCCGTGAGTCATTCCATCCAGGAAAAAAAGCCCCTTTGGGGAGCAGAGAGGAGGCAGATTCAGGGACAGATGCAGATGCCAGTCACTTAGCAGCTTGGGGGAAGGAGATTCCCCTGGCAAATTCACAAAGCTAATCTCTTCTTCAGAGCATGAACTCCATTCAACCCAGTCTTTCAGGCAAGTACATAAGATGTAATTTTCTAAGCATTAACTTTCTGCAGAGCTATAGAAATATCACCATGGTATGCTATACCAAAGCAGAAGAGAGAAAAATTACCCTCTCCAGGATCCAGTCTGGAAGCCCTCAACACAAATAAAACAATAACCTCTCAGAGAAAACGTTTACAACCAAGGAGACTCTTCTGAGGCAGCATAAGAACGCAGAGCTTTAGCCTGGGCCTGCACTGAACTTGACAGCAAATATGCATGGTTCCAGGACTCTCATTCCAGTTCTTTGCTAGAGATCTGGCTTCCCATGGTGAGTGCAGAATCACAAGAACAAGCCTCCCTAGATTTGGCTGTACTGCCCATAGCCACAGAGCATCTTCCAGAGAAGAAAACACTTGGGGCTATGAGAAAGGAGGGAACCGCGGTGTCCCTCACTGCAACAGAAAGGACACTGGCACAGAGTGTGGTCAGGTTCATTCCCCTCCAGTGCCGAGTGTTTCAGATTCTGAATGAAATGTCAACAGAGACTCTCAAAGGTTGGATTCACAGAGGAAAAAAAAAATTTTTTTCCTGCAAAAAGTGTTTGCTTTATTGCAAGGGTCAGCAAACTTTTTTAGTAAAGGGCAAGATAGTAAATATTTTATGTAAGTACAATACTTACATAACAAAAGAGAAAACTCTTGGCCTCTCTGCTTGCCTGGGGTGGGCCTGCCTGAGCACTGACCCTGCGTCCATGCTTCTGCCCAGTTGCCGCCTACCGGAGACATTCTCAGGACAAGAGCGACTGGCCCAAGACGGAAAGGCCTGGCAGGCCATGAGCACGCAGCAGGCAAGGGGGGACCTGCTACAGTCAGCTTCGCTCTCTGCCCCAGTGACACCCAGGTGCCCGTGTGTCCTCTCCTCCCACTCACCTCAAGTTGGGCAGCTGGTAAGTCTCCAGCTCTTGCACAGAGATTCGACTGCTTGGTGCCTGACAGTTGCCAACAGTAGAGTCTCCAATGTGTGAATGGCAACCAGTGCGGGCCTTGGGCAGCAGTGAGATACAGCTGGCCAGGTAGACAGGTGCTGAGAGTCTGGGGGAATGGGGACGGAGGGGGTTACTCCAGTTTGGTCTCCATGGCTCACGGTGCTAGCCTGCTCTGGCAGTGCCAGGCCTGAGAGCGATCATTTGCTAATCCCAGCTTTCGTGAACAATAAATGGCCGCAGCTTTCATTCCCCCAAGGTGCTAAGTGAGTGGCAACTGCATCTGTCCCTGAATCTGCCTCTCCTCTGCTCCCAAAAATGCCTTTTTTTTTCCTGGAAAAAAAGCTTTGGTGGATGTGATGGCTTTAAATTATATGCACAAATTCTTTGACATTCTTCCCTCTAAAAAGGTAGAGCTTAATTCCTCTCTCCTTGAGCTTGGGCTGGACTTAGTGCCTCACTTCTAAGGAATATAATGTGGTGAAGGTGATGGTGTGCGACTTCTGAGACTCAGTCCCATAAGGTATTGCTCTCTCTCTCGGATTACTCACTCTGGGGAAAGCCAGGCACCACGTCCTGAGGATGCTCAAGCAGCTCTATGGAGAAGCTTCCTGTGGAGAGAAACTGCGGCCTCCTGCCAACAGCCGTGTGGGTGGACGCTGTCTTAACAGCAGATCCTAAAGCCCCAGTCAAGCCTTCAGATGACTGTAGCCCTGGCCAAAATCTAGACCTCATGAAAGACCTGAGCCAGAAACCAGGTTTCTGCCCTTAGAAGCTGTGGGATAACAAGAGTTTATCATTTGAAGATGTTAAGTGCTGGGGTAATTTTTATGCAGCAATAAATAACTAATAAAGTGAACAGTAAAATAAGAGGCACTTATAAAAATCAGTCTTAATTTACAGTGACATCTGGTGTCTATATCCAGCTGCTTCCTTGACATACCCACTTGGACATCTCACACATATCTCAAAAGAAACATGATTCCCTCCAAACTTACTCATTTAGAATCTATCCCTCCCTGTCTGCCTTAATTCCCCATCTCGACAATGACTCCATGTTTATCTGGAGGTCACTCCTTTATGCTTTCTGTTTCCTCACCCTGACCACCCAATATATGGCATGCACACATACACACACACACACACACACACTCATTCACACATCTAATTTATTCTGTAGGGGCATGTGTTTCTCACCACCAATTTCTGCCACATCTGGCCTCAGTTGTGCAAAAGCCTCTCAGCTGGTCTCCTGACTTCCCACTCACCCACATCCAATCCATTTGCTACACGACGGTGAGCATCACCATCACCAAAGAGAACTGGATCATGCTGCCACCTGGCCCAAGTCCTCCAGAGACTTCCCTTTGGAATGAGAGGGAGATCCCAGCCCCTCACAGGGCCCAGTAAGACCCTGGCACGACCTGCCCTCAGACAGCCCCTCCCACTCACCCCACTGCTCTCCTCCTCCGAGCCCGTCCACCACCTGCTTCTTCCCACCTCAGACCCTGCAAACGCTGCTCTCTCTGCCTAGACGTTCCCCCCATTCACACGACTCTCCCCACCCTGACACCCCTGAATTCAACTTCTGCGTTCCCTCCTCAGCGTGGCCTCCCCTGTCTTTTCATCTAAGGCAGAGCCTCCTGCTACTCTCTCTCTCAGACTGTTGCTTACTTACTTCACAGCACATAATACAAGTTGAATCATTTGACCATTTGTCTAATTATACTTTATCTGTCCATGGACGGAACCACGGTTTCCTGACGGGAGCAACCACCTGAGGGGCCCCAGACTTGGGCTCAGAGCCTGGCCCCTCAAGTCAGCCACCGACACTAGGTCACTCGGCAACAGACGCCAGGCTCCCACTTCTGAGCCTCAACCCAGAAATCCTGGGTATGGAGCCAGTTTACTTGGTAGGTATTTCTGTTCTTTGATTCCCAGGAACCCTAAAGAACTGACATCTGGGGACACTCATTAAATGCAGAAAGATGAATGTCCTTGCCTCTGAGCTCTCAATCTGGAGGGACGAACAGATGTTTAAAGGGATACATTTCAATGCAGCATGTGGATTCGACAACAGAGACTGAAGGAGCTGCTGTGCAAGCCAGAAGAGGAGAGATGCCCTCCCGTGCGTGATGGGGGTGGGAGCAGGGGGTCAGGGAGAGTCCTGCCGGGACTGTGAGGAAGGCGAAAGGACCACTCTTCTGGGTTTGATCGAATAGTTTTCCATGCTCCCTCCCCAAGCCAGGTATATCAGAATCACTTACAGAACCAGCTGCTATTCCGAGCCAGAGGACATGACTGGAAAAACACATCCTTTGGCAGCAGAACACTAGTCTCCACTTAGAATCATATGCCAGGGTTCCAGGTGGGAGGGGGGACTTTCTGGTCACCTAGTCCTCTCACTTCTTGTCAAATGACAGGCTGGGCTGGAAGAGGGCGGGGGTGGGGTACAGGGCTTATATCTCAGAGAATTTGAGGTGTGAAGGCCCTGGGAGAGTCTGGGAGGAGACTCAACAAAGTCCACGATACAGGTGCCAAGCCATCCTTGGTTCTCCCTCTGCGAGGCTGGGAGGGGGACAGCAGCAGAGGGGGTGAGGGGAGAAGGGCATGGAGCTGGTGCCGGGGGGTCACCTGGACCAGCCATGGGGAGAGAGGCCTGGCTCCCCTCCTCCCCACCTGCCCCTTAGAGCCCCCCAGATCCGTCTTCCCTTTGGACTGACCAGCTCCAGGCCTTCCACAGCATTTTCCAGGTGTATCCGCCAGGTGCAGAAGACACCTATCACCAGCCTTGCTGGATCCAGGGGAATGACTGTAACCAATGGGAACTTCTGGTGACACCAAGGTACAGTGGAGGCAATAATATGACAGACCAGGGGCTTTAATGGCCCACAAATTCCTTTCTATCCTCACATAAGGCCACTGCCTGGACCCCAGAGTTGGAACAGAGTGAGATTTCTGATAGAAACAGTGGGGGAAATAGAGGGTAAATATTCAAGTGAGGTCAGTCACAGTAGTCACAATATTTCTGCCAAATTCTAAATTAAATTACATTTTATGTCACCTGATCAGTGTTCCCCTGGGGACACACATTATTTTACGGTAATTTGTTAAACTAGAAAATCTGGCCAAGGGAGGCAGAGGCTCCAGACAGGATTAAGAGGACAGTCTCAGGGTCAGGACAGTCTCAGGGCTGGAGTCCTGCCTCCCCCGCCTACTGCTGCATGTCCCTGAGACGGCTACCTAACCTCTCTGAACCTCGGTGTTCTCATCTGGACACGGTGCGACAGCAGCACTGAGCTCATAGGATTAGTGGAAGGATCACACGTGATAATTTGTGTCACGTGCTTAAGACAGTACCTGGCACCTAGTAAACCTCAAAAAATGTCAGTTATTTAAAGAAAAAAAAGAAATTAAGACAGACATTGTTCCCAGTTATATATAAGATAAGAACAAAAGGTACATGAGCATCTGGGGATTTTTCTCTATCAGGTATGGTTACAGAGGTTCTATGGGAGAACACCCAGCTCCTAAGTTATGGGAGAGGATTTGGTCCATCAGAAGAGCCGCCACGCAGTGGTTAAGAATCCACCTGCCAATGCAGGGGACACGCATTCGAGCCCTGGTCCGGGAAGATCCCGCCTGCGGCAGAGCAACTAAGCCCGTGCGTCACAATTACTAAGCCTGCGCTCTAGAGCCCACGAATCACAACTACTGAAGCCCACATGTCTAGAGCCTGTGCTCTGCAACAAAGAGAAGCCACCGCAATGAGGAGCCCGTGCACAGCAAAAAAGAGTAGCACCTGCTCGTGGCAACTAGAGAAAGCCCGTGCGCAGCAACGAAGACCCAACGTAGCCCCCCCAAAAATATATATATATATATGTATGTATGTATGTATAAAAGAAGAGCCACCAGCACAGTCAAACTGCTTACAAAACCAGACAATTCTCTTCTGGGTTCTAATCACTCTCCCACCCTCACCCCCACGCCTCTCCTGGAGGACAGACTTCCCCGGCCAGATGTCAATCATCCCTTTCAGGGCACTGAAGAAGCACAAACAGAGTTGATTTATCACCCCTGGACAGCACTGTGGACCAGAAAGTTTTGAGCTCAGCCTTGGGAACAAGGGTGATGCTGAGAGTAACCCACTAACAAGAGCCGGAGTGTGGAGACCCGGCCACAGCAGCAGCCCGGCTACCTAGACCTGCCCACTCACAGGCTCTCCTTCCGCATTCAATTCCAGGCCCTGCATAATCCTCAATCCGTGTTCGTTTGGGAGGTTCACCCCCGTCAAGCCTCAGCACCGCAGGGACAGACATAAACAAGGAAGCACTGTCCCCCGCCCCCTCCACAGGTGCCCCATGCCCCTTCCCTCGCCTTCCCCACAATCCCCCAGTTTCAGGAGCAGCCGCGCACTCACCCCCCACGCCCACCTACCCGTGAATGGGCTGCAGCCCTGAGCCCCTGCCGCTGCCTGCCGCGTGGAATCCGAGCCTGTTTACTCCGCAGCAGCGACACACTGGGGCCAGAAGCGCTCCAACTGCCCCAGCTTCCCGGCTTGTGCGCTAATGGGCTATGTTTGTAGGCTGATAATATGATCTGTAGGACATGTGCTGATAAACTATCTATCTATTCTATGTGACTCAGCCCAGCGTGAGACAAAACAGACTTGGGCGGGGAGGGCTTGACACAGCGTAAACGATGTGCCGGCCAATCTGAGCCATATAACCCGGGATTATCTGCACCTCCCTGCAGGTGGCGGGGGGCCTTTCAACATTGGACATCCTGAAGTGTGCTAAAAAAAAAACAGGTCAGAGAAGGCAAAGGGTGACATATTCTTAGCCCGCTAAGCTGGAAACCAAACTGAAAGCAGGATGAGAAAGCCATACGACCAAGGAAATGTATTTTTTTTTTCAGTATTTGAAGCAGATGTCCAAGGTCTTGATTTCATCCTTACATTTTTTTCTTAATTTTATTTAATTTAAGAAATTAATTTCCTAAAACATATGTGAGTTTAGGTTCTCTTTAGAGATTTTACTATTTCGGCGAATATGTTTTCCTGATATCCAACAGTGGGACAACATGACAGTTGACAAGCAGCAATCGTGCCTACACAACCCCTTGGTGCCCCTTCACGGCCACAGTTCCTCATACACCTTCACCCTAAAACAGAAAAATGCCTTTTGTCTAATATATACATAATAACTCTAATTACAAAATAGTTTGATTTCTGAAGGACTATTTCCATAATGGAACATTTTCTGTTTGTTGACATTTTAATTAAATTACCATTTTTAATTGTATACTAAGTCAGTGGGGCTCAAATTAATCTTTGTGACTATATTGAATCGTACCTCTAAAATGTTAGATGTGCTTTTTATTACTTAGGATAGAATTTTCATATTATGTTTCTCTTTTGATAAATAATGTAAGCTACCTAGTTAGTAATTAATGTTTAGTTTGCATTTTGTTTTCTTTTTTTTTCTGGTATCCTCAACTAAAGAATACAAATTGAAAAAGCAGTTTCAGTTCACATTCTACTTGAATACCATTTCAATTTATAAGAGAGAGAAACATTCAAAAGCTTAATCATATTTAAGTGGAAAAAATTTTTTCCCACAAATGCATTCAGAATACAATGGGATTGGGCTTCCCTGGTGGTGCAGTGGTTAAGAATCCACCTGCCAATGCAGGGAACACAGGTTCGAGCCCTGGTTCGGGAAGATCCCACATGCCTTGGAGCAACTAAGCCCGTGCGCCACAACTACTGAGCCTGCGCTCTAGAGCCTGCAAGCCACAACTACTGAGCCCGTAAGCCACAACTACTGAAGCCCACGCGCCTAGAGCCCATGCTCCGCAACAAGAGAAGCCAACACAATGAGAAGCCTGCACACCGCAACAAAGAGTGGCCCCCGCTCACCGCAACTAGAGAAAGCCTGCGCGCAGCAACGAAGACCCAACACAGCCAAAAATAAATAAATAAAAATAAAAATTAAAAAAAAATACAATGGGATGCCTTTATGATGCTGATTGGAGGAACAGGCCATAGTCATCAGACTATAATGATGTGCACTCAACAGGATCGAGAAAGTTAGCAAATGAAAATAACTTTCAGTTACATTTGAATTTCAGATAAATAACAAATAATTTTTTAATATGTGTCTCAAATACTACATGAGTCATACTAAAAAATTATTTGTTGTTTCTCTGAAATTTAAATATAAGTGAGTGGCCTGTATTTTACATGGCAACCCTCCACCCAAACCACCCAGGACCTTACTAAAATGCTGAGTTGGCTGCAAGAGGCCAGAGAAGGGCTGAGAGTCTGTATCTCTAACAAGTTCCAGGTGATGTGGAAGTTGCTGGTCCAGAGACCATATTGTGAGTGGCAAGGATCTAGAATTAGCATAGTCTGGTGCAGTGATACCGAGGACTGGCTTCTCACTGGCATGGCCTGGATAGACCCCTCTGCCCCTCAGAAGTTCTGACTCAGTAAGTCTGGGACAGGGGTCCAGGGGTCGATATTTTCAGCATGCTCCACAGGAGTTGTTGTTTCTGATTCACAGGCAGGGATGTGAACCAGGAAATATTTTAAAATACAAAAGGTACCATGTTCATGCAAGGAATTATTATTGCATTAAAATCACTCTGTGCAGATTGTTGTATCGCTGGGCTAAGTGTGTCCAGAAAGACCTTCCAGTTTCTGAGCTCCCAAGGGGCAGCAGGTAGGATTGTGCCCTGCAGTCTTCACATCCCAGTGTCCCCTTACAGCTGGAAGCAGCCCAACTCCTAACAGCCTTATTATTACCAACCCTGGCCACTTTCTTAGAGCTCAACACTTTTTTATGCAATTCAGTTCCAGCTGGGCTTGTAAACTCATGAAACGCAGTCCAAAGACCATAGCTCCAGCTTCTCCATGGGGAGGTGTATAATGTTTGCCTTACATCCAAAGGGGTTCCACACACAAGCTCACCCAGATACCCACAGGGGACTGAATGCTTTCTCACAGCCACTCTGAGTCTAGGATTCCTGTTGGAACATTGAGTCACACGCACCACAAAGCTTTCTTCCAAGTAAATACCTGGTTTCCAGAGTTTCCAGAGTGGGGTGCACTTCAAAGGGCCCAGGGTCATTTGCATACAGGAAATCTTCTCCCTGGAGCACCTTAACCCATCTCTGACACAGCTTGGGTTTTGCACTTTGGCCTCCCTCATCCCTCCACTTGCATTTCATCCATTTCAAAACCATTAAGAGCTGTGAAGAATGCCTGAATGCAATCAGATACAAAATCCACTTAAGAAGCACTTTAAAATGAGATCCTCCAGGTCTTGTGAAACCAAGTGGGACCCCAGCTTGCCTTCCCAAGTCTCACTCCAAGAAGTCTGTCTGCCCATCCATTTGTCTGTCAGGGGCCACTGACCTTGACCTGGTCAGCAGTGATCAGGAAGTGACTGCTCCTTCCCCATCAACAGTTTTTTCATAACACTAAAATGGCACTTGGCATAGATTACTGGGCTCATCTTATCTAGGGGGAAGGGGAAAGGGAGCAGAAGCCCAATCTTGGAGATCACTGTCTCTCCCAATATGCTCAGCACATATAGCTGGTCAGTAGATATTTGTTGAATTAGATTGGAAGGAAAAAAATTTTGGTGAGAATTCTAAACTATAGTCATGTCTAAAAGTCTAAATCAGAATCCCCTACCCTACCATGGTTTCCAGTAAATACATCAGGACTATCTCATCTTGTATACGGTGAACTCTCTTGAATAAGTTGCCCAGAATTTGGCACTGCTTGGAGTACTTAGGATTGACTTTTTTCCCCCTTTACTGTTGCGGGGAGGGAGTGTTCTTTGTTGTATTTCCTGGCTCAGGCTAGGAGGCGCAATTTGTTTTCCTTTGGAGCTTCTCAAAGACCTAGTCCACGCCCGCCTCACCTTCCCTTTTAGAAAGTAAGGCTGAAATGTAACGCTGAGTCAGCCACAAATGTGGCAGATGGTATAAGATTTAGCCAAAAGGAAACCAGCACAGGCAAACACTGCACTAGAGGCTGGGGAAGCGAGATTTCCAGAAGACCAGGTTTCTGGATCTCCTAGTCTGAGGGATAAGGCATAGGGGGAGGGGCTGGTGAAAGACAAGAAAACCAGCAATTTACCACAGTGTTGACAAAATGAGGGAAACTCCAGTTCAAGTTCCCTCTAAGAACCACCTGCCAGTCCCTAGAAAAAGAAATACAAGCATCCAATAAACATAACTGCAAATCCAAACAACAACAGGATACTATCTTCACATATAGAATTGGCAAAAATTCAGACGCTTGCTGCAGCCAGCTGGTAAGGACCTGCAGGATCTGTGTGGAAGGGAGGAGAAGGGAGGGACAGGACACCGGTGCTGCCTTCCTGGAAAATAATTTGGAAATGTCCCCCCTTTAACCAAGCAGTTCCAGTGCCAGAAGTTTATCGGCTAGATATATTCCCAAGCAATCACCAGGATATACATATAAGGGAGTTCACTGCAGAACACAGAAACACACCAAGTGATTCCTGATAAGACAGTTTATGATACGTCTACATAGAAATTCATATGATACAGTCCCCACCCTCTGCACACACATACACAAATGAAGTCCCCTCTTAAGCCCTTCTCTGTCCCTCTTACCCAATTTCTGTAACAGTATAGCTCTAAAATGGCTCGTTTGAGCAGTCTTCCCTACTGAGTTTGAAGATTTTTGAGAGCAAGAATCTATTCTTCTAAACCCCACACAGAGGTCTGTAGCAAATACAGAATAGGTTTCCAGTGGCTGTTTGTTAAATGGTGAAAACAGAAAGCCACTTACTTGATGAACGGGCGAGGGCTCCACTTCTGACAGTTACTTGAGTTTTATCAGAAGCTGTTGGGCGCTGAGCTTGGTGGGATAAGAGGCCTCGCATTCCTCAGCTGGAGAAATTCCCCGGCCTGGCTTGCCGCTCTCCCCCATCTTCTGGCCTGAGGGGAAAATGACAGAAGTAAGACACAACGTGCCCCTAGGAATCCTATGATAAGAGTAGGCTTTGACCTTAAAACCTCCTCATTGTGCTGCAGAAATGGCTGCTCTGTTTATTAACTATTCAGTTGGGGGTTAATTCTAAATGGTCTCGACCACTGAAATGTTCGAATTGGCTTTTTAAAACTATCCTACCTCCAAATGTGTTTTCTTCCTTGAATTTGAGACAGACACTGGAAGTTTCTCTTTTGATTACGATGTTTTGTTTCGACTATTCTTGGTTGGTTGGATGGTTTTAAGGCAAATTCTTACTTGTATATTTTAAACACACACAACTCTGTCTCTCTTGCCCCAGTGTTTAACACAGGACAGCTCAGAGTTGTCGAAGCCAAGTTCGTGTGCCCAATGCATGTTTCGGTCTGTTTGGCCCCTTTGTGCATTGGCACACGAACTTGGGTTTGACAACAAGAGGGCGATACTGAACCGTCCTGAGACCAAGACCATTTGTTTGTCAGTGCCCTCCATAAGGGAGGAGGTGGCCCCCATTCCAGGGTCTCCCATCCCCAGGCCCTCCGTGGGTCTCTAACACAGTACTCACTGGCCAGATGCTGGGTGGCATCTGTCAGTCGGCAGTGACCGAGCAGAGGTGTCCAGTGGCCGTCCCAGGGTCACCAATCAACTCCCCACCCAGACACAGCCACACAACTACAATCACTGATTATCGTCCTTTATCCCCCCTACTACGCAGTGGGGCCACCTCTCACCACTGTGTCCCCAGAGCCTAGCCCTTGACCGGTAACATAGTAGACTCAGTCTGCGGGCCGCCAGCCCGATAGCAAATGTCTGGCCACTCAGGCACCTCTGCCCTCCCCTCCCCCTCATTTCTTCCTAACTCAAAACTTTGCCCAGATTCTGTCTAGTGCATACACTTGACTTTCTTTGGCCTCTGTACCCGTGGGGAATGCAGATCTTTTCAGTGAGTTCCAGTCTTTGGGTACACAGAGATTCTGAGTGGGCTGCAGGCTGAACACACCAGCCATGCAGACTCGGGGCCTTGGTTCCCTCCTGAAAGTGGGGAGGTGATTTCCAGGGATCCTAATTCAAGTCCTAAAAGTTCCACAAGAGCCCCTTTAAATAAGGAAGTGTCAATGCAGGGGTGGTGTCCTGCTGCCAGTTCTGCCACAGACCTGCCCAGCCTCTGTGGAAAAAGACATTTAAGTCCACAGATGGGATTCTTTGGTTCATCCATAAAATGAGACTAGTATTGCCAATGCTGTTATCTACTTAGCACACCGGATTGTTGAGGACTGTGAAGCACAAAGTGTACTAAGAATGTACTGTACTTTCTTTAAGCCTCCGTGCAACTCCTGGGGTTGGGTGATTAGCTTTCTCCTCTGCACTGGCCTTCCCCATATCCAGCTTCTAGAGCTGCAGGCCAAGTTCCCCATTCTCTCTGAATCTCAGCGTGACACTTGAAGCTTTTTAACAAGTTGAAAGGCCACACAGGGAGTTGAAGCACAGCAGGAATTAGTGAGCTGCTGTGGAGTAAAAATGCTACCAGCTATAAGTAAATGGGCTGCATCGCATCCCACCATTGCTTTGATGGGGACCTACCTCCCACTAAAAATAATTTAAAGTTTAATTCTCCCAAGATGCAGGTGTAGAAGCAAATAACAGCTCTTCTTTAGCACCTGTGGACCTGTTGCCTTCACAGAGGTAGACACGGATGCTGAAATGGCTTCAGATGCTGCTGCCAATTCGTTTTGCCACGGTGTAAATCCAATGGACAGAGATGGGTGACAAGAGAACTGAAACAGGAGGGAAGGGGGCAGGGCACAACCTTTCAAGAATAACACAGTGGTTGAGAAAAACTGGAGACGACAAACACTGGTTAGATAAAGATGTAGAGAATGGACTTGAGGTCACAGGGAGGGGGAAGGGTAAGCTGGGACGAAGTGAGAGAGTAGCATGGACTCTCTCTACTACCAAATGTAAAATAGATAGCAGTGGGAAGCAGCTACAGAGCACAGAGAGATCAGCTCAGTGCTTGGTGACCACCTAGAGGGGTGGGAGGGAGATGCAAGAGGGAGGGGATATGGGGATATATGTATAGCCGATTCACTTTGTTATACAGCAGAAACTAACACAACATTGTAAAGCAATTATAATCCAATAAAGATGTTAAAAAAAAAACAAAAAAAAAAAACTGGTTAGAGCTGACCAGGCCCAAGATGGTGGAAGATTTGACTCCCGGTAGACCTTGAGCTCATTATGCACTCATTGTAATATATTAGCATATGCTAAATGACACACCCACAGGCGCCATGACAGTTCCAAGGCTGACCATAAAAGGCCAAAATGTGGGCGGTGGCCCAACTCCTGGAAATCCCTGCCTCTTCCCCAAGAGTCTCTTTCCCAAGAGACTCTTTGCTCAAGAGTCCAGTACTGCAAGGCAAGTGTTGGGTAAAAGGAAAGATAGCCTTACTGAGGAAGCCAGCAACCCTGGGGAGATGGTAGACTCATGTCACAAAGACCCAAACCCCCAGGTTTTGCTTGGGAAAAGAGGGAAAAGGGTTACGTGCAGGGGAGGGGTCAGTCTTCTATTTTCAGAGATGATTGTCTCCATCACGCGGTTCCAAGTAGCCGTCAGGTCTCGATTGTGGTTGGAACGTTATCTGACCCATAAATCTTTGGTCACTTAGTCCTGGAGAATAAGGAACAAGGGTGAAGTCTATAGAAAA
Source organism: Stenella coeruleoalba (assembly GCF_951394435.1). NCBI lineage: Eukaryota > Metazoa > Chordata > Mammalia > Artiodactyla > Delphinidae > Stenella > Stenella coeruleoalba. Next base: position 64,135,610 of record NC_137156.1, read on the forward strand.
ACTAATCCTCAATCTCGATACACATCAAGCAGCAAGCAGTTTCTCCATCAGCGGCAAGCTAAGCTAAGCTAATGGTAGAAGTCAGGCATAGTAATAATTAAGAAATATATTGGGGAGAATTCCCTGTTAGTCCAGTGGTTAGGACTACATGGTTCCACTGTCAGGGTCATGGGTTTGATCCCTGGTCGGGGAACTAAGATCCCACCAGCCTTGTGGTGTGGCAAAAAAAGGAGAAAGAAATAGATTTGGAACAATGCTGAGTTGCTGACAGTCCCTAGTTACAGTCTCATTTCCTCAGTTACAATCCCCACTGCCGGATTTTCTTTCCATGTCTAGGGAAAAGGGGTGAAGACGTCTCTGTAACTTCAAGCTGAGCATGGGCGACGAAGGATTCTTAGAGTGGAAGGATCTGACATGGTGTAAGAAATATTCTTTGGTTCCCTTACGTGCCTGTTGAGATTCCAAAAGAGGCATCTCATTACTAACGTTTTAAGTAACTGTTTTGCAAAGAGCTGGCATGCCAATTATGATCCCTTGACTAGAAGATAAAATCCCAACTTAAGGATTCCTTCAAGCATTGACCTAATCCCAGAGGGAATCCAAGAAAATAGGTTCATAAACCAATCCCATCCACCTTGAAATAGGGGAGTATGGTGGGCTAAGATCTGTTGGAGCCAGGTTGTGTCACCGTCATCTTGATTGTTTTAAGCACAGTTAATCTTCAACTCCAGGGTCAGTTTTTTCCCATTCTCTTGAGGCCAGTTCTTGGAATTGTGCTAGCCATAGATTCAGTGCTGCTCAAGACAGAGCAGCTCATGTCATGGCTACAGTCCGGTCATCATGCAGTTAGCTTTTTCCCTCCGGTGGCAGTTATAGTATCTGCAACACAGCTCAGGAATGTGCATCAGACACTGTGCCCTTCAGGGAGGAACTGAAGATTCTGTGACTCTATTGTCCTAATCATTAACTGCTTGAGCCTGCTCCTCTGTGACTCAACAGGAGACAAGGGACATGGAGGGGCTTTTTGTACCTGGGAGGGCCCCTCAGGGTCCTGCTTGGTTTCTAGAGGCCATGGGCTAAGTGACATGCCTCTCCAGCAGCAGCGTCTGGGGCTTCAGGGAACCACCAAATAAAGGCTTACAGCGTAACAGGGGACACAGCTGAATCTGGGGTTAATTCCCGTGTTGTTGGGGGCAGGGCGGAGAAGGGATGGAAGAGGCCACACTGTGGGCGCTGGGAGACTGTTAAAATGCAGTGAAACCCAGTGGCAAGGCTGAAATGGCCTCCCAGGCCGGACTGCCATGTTTCCAGAACATTTTCCTAGAGCAGGCCTGGCACCCCGATGCGCAGGTCACCAAGAAGGCGCAGGCCCTGGACGCACACTCGCACCTCGCTGCCCGCCTCCCCTCGCCCCACACCCCACCCCTGGCGCCGGCTCCGCTTCCTTCCAGTCTCGCTTGCAAATTCAGGTGCGCCTGGAATTTACACCCACTCACTCCTGCGAGGGCAGGAACCCCCCTCCTGACCCTGAACTTCTGTTTGGACTACCTGCTTCCTCGCCTTTCCCTCCCACCCGCTGAGACACACCCTTCTCGACCACCTGAGTCTGCCTGGGGCGGAGCACGGGCTCAACACACCTTTCTTGGAAAACCAAAGATGAAAGCAAATTTCGGGAAATAAAACTTTTCAATAAAACATCAAACGCCTTGGGAGACCCATACGTGGTGTTCAGGTTTTCCCGATTACAGCAATACTTTCCACCACTCCTCCAACTTGGAATCACCACCCCGTTAAGAGTAATTGGTTTGCTTTTTTTTTCTTCTTTCTTTCAAAGAGTAAATCTGATCTTTTTAACTCGAAACTAATGATAGAGACATTAGGGCTAATTAACAACAGTTTTACAAGAATGGCCTTTTCCATTTTCTCTTTGTTTGGCTTCACCGCCTCTCACCTCCACCCCCGAGTGTTTCGGCATTGTAATGCGCACGGGCCTCCGCCTCCCCGCCCACCGGAGGGCTGTCCCCGCCACCCAGGGGCTTGTGGCTGAGGAAGGAGAATCTCCCTGAAGGTTTTATTCAAAGCGTTTATTAGGACCGACCTGTCTGAGGAACCCCCCAGTTTCTTCCGGCATCCTGGCTCCTGCTTCTGAGACCTTCTGCGGAGACCATATTTCTCATCTGGGATATTTTTCTCCTTAAATGCCCGTTTTTCACTTCAAGAAATTAACGTTTTCCTTTGGGTGTTTTGGCAATGACTGTGAATTAAAGCCAGCCTAATATCTTTTTCTTTCTAAATTGTTAGGAGCCATGGACCAAAGAAAGATGGAGCGCTTTTCTTCCAGGTATGAACCAATGTTGAGTGTGAGCTTTTGATTACTAGTTTCCCAGCTTAGGAAACGTGTCCTACACCTCTCTGTTGTTTGACTTCATCTCGTTCAAACCTTAAAGAGCTGCCAACAGTGCTGCTGTTTTTCCAAAAGACCTGGAACTTAAAGTTGCATCCACCTTTGCTATTGGCTTTTAACATCTTCAAACAGGTCACTGGCTCTGCCTCTGAAATGACTAGTGTTTTCCTACTCTCTTGTTAGAAAAGGTCAATATTACAACGAAATTAAGAATCTGCTTCTGAGAAGGTTAAAGGTATAGGCAGGTTTTCAATGTTTGGGAACCGTTAAGAATAATGGGAAATTTTTTTAAACCTTGAACATCTTTTAAATGACTGGTTTAAATGAAATAGTTTGTAAAATGGAATTCATAAATTACATAGAATGTCATCCAGGCATTTAAAATTCCTATATGAAAACTATATGCAGGAGAAAAAAACATGTGAAATAGAAGATAAAAGATTTATACCTACTTAAAATTATGTGCATATGAGGACACAGCCTAAGAAGTAATAACACGTATTGGAAAGAGCTGGAGATTAGGTGGACTTTATTCTCATCATCTTTCTTTGTGTTGTTACGTGAATTAGTCAGCCATTTTAAAAGAAAGGAAAAAGAAAAAAAGGAAAGTGGTGCTCTACAATTTCTCCCTAGCGGTCTGTGGTCCTGTGATGAGAAGACCCAGGTGTTAATTCAAAGGGATTTTATTTGCTTTGTTTTCCTAATGGAGGTCTGATTTCCTCTTCCTAGTATGATTTTGATCCTGGCCTTTTCCAGAGCATTTGAACTGGGATTAGTCACTGGTAAGAGACTTTGCTTTTTTGATCACTAGCAATTTTCACGTGGCCTGAAATACAGACGCAAGGAGTTAATTTTGTCATTCAGGATTGGGCCACTGTGAACTTGCCCGCCCATCACAGGGAGACCTGGCCTTCAGAGACGATGGCCTTCAGTCCCGGGAGGAGCCTGCAATTCGTCATCGGCCTTCCCAGTTTGTACCATCCATGGGAATCCAGAACAGTAAGGTGTACCTGCCTTAGATCTACAGTGCGGTATTGCTATCCTGGTCCTTCACGTGTTTCCTGAGTATCTTTTAGACCCTCTTTCACCTAAGACAGTGGGCACCTGGTTCTGGAGCTGGGCAGATGAATAGTTGGACTGGTTTTGATTCTGGGGGCCAGAGAGGCATTGTGTACTTCACCTCCGCAGAATGCAGTTTCCCTCACCTGATCCCACTTCATGCTGGGGACTCCAGGTACCACCACTGGCTTATGCATGAAAAAAGATTTCTCTGATCAAAAGCACAGGTAGCCAAAGGAACACTAAAAAGGAGAGTCTTATTCTGTTAGGTTTACAATGTTTATAGACATCTGTCAACACTTGGGGAGATTAAGTCCTTACCGTCATATTAACCTTGGTTAACGGGAACTCAGTTTTTCAATCCTTCCACCCTCTCAGCCACTTTTCTTACATTTCAGGTAAGGAGCTAAACAGAACCTGCTGTCTGAATGGGGGAACCTGCATGCTGGGGTCCTTTTGTGCCTGCCCCCCCTCTTTCTATGGACGGAACTGTGAGCATGACATGCGCAAAGAGTAAGCCACTGAAACGGGCTGGGGGGGTGGAGAGGAGAGGGAAGGAGAGGTGGGGATTTAAACTCCGCATGTCCGTTCATCCTCAGGAACTGTGGATCTGTGCCCCATGACACCTGGCTGCCCAGAAAGTGTTCCATGTGTAAATGCTGGCACGGCCAGTTCCGCTGCTTTCCTCAGCCTTTCCTACCTGGTTGTGGTAAGCAAAGGGTTGCCCCTTTTGCCCTCTCAGGTTAGTTAGTTGCCTGTGGACACTTAATTAACAGGGTCTCTCCTCTTACCTCATGGCTTGCTGAAGACTGGCAGCCAGAGCTCTCCCTGTAAAAGCATCAAGGACTCCAGATGGGATGGTCGCCCTGGTGTCCTTGATATTTACTTCCTCAATATGTGGCCAGTCGTGCTGCCTTTCAGGTGGAGAGTTATTTCAAGTCTATTTGACATTCTACAATATGTGAAATTCTATAGAGGCAAATAAACAAGAAAAGACTTGGCCTCTTAAACACGAAGAGACACTCTCTGGCGTTCCTTTCTTTGGGCAGGGAGACCCGGACAGGCTCCAGGGGGGCAGCTCAGTGCCCACCCCACAGCAGGGTTGGGGGCACCCAACTCCAATTATTGCCCTTAAATTCCACCAGAGGAACTGACCCCACTCTCCTTTCTTAGGAAATTCTTCAGGGATCCTAAAAGGCCCCTCTAGGGCGCCCCCTGGTGATTGGTCTCATAACCCTTTCACCTCATTGATTTTTACTGATTTGAGGAAAACAATGACAAGGGCAGGGACCTAGAAGAGAACAAGAGGAGAGGGTTTGCTCCCTACCCCAACCTGAGCCAGATTTCTAGGGCCACCTTAGTTCAGAGACCTCTCCTACTTCTAACCCTGCATGTGTCAGAAATTGAAAATGTTCAACAAATTGAAAATGAAAACAAATGCTTCCTTGAGTACAACATGGGACCCCAATCCAGGCAGGGATTGTCTTTTCCTTTTGCATTGGGTATCAGGCCCAGGATAGGTGACTGGAAGGTGTGGGTGGAATGGCTGGATAGGTGGGGACCATATTTTCTCCCTGGAACTCGGGACGCAAAATGTGCTGTCTCCTTAGCATCAGAGCCTAACCAAGTTCTGCCACACGCCAGCAATTATAGGCGTCACCGGCTGGGGTAGGTTACCAGGTGTGAGAGCATGTATCCAGGGAAGATCAAGTTAACAGTTTGTCGCAATATTTTCTCAGGGGAGTCTAAGTGCACATAATCGGTACTGTTGATCCCATAAGCACATCGTACTCATCAAATCTTGGGCCCTAACTGCTTTTGGGTTCGTGTAGATGTGCCACGTGTTTGCCAACAGGATAAAGTGCCCGAGGGATTTCCTTTAATGACCAAGTGTCTCTACCTTCCAGATGGCCATGTGATGGATGAGCACCTCACAGCTTCCGGGACTCCAGAATTAGCGCTGTCTGCATGTGCTTTTATGCTACCTGGCATCTGCCTTGCTATACAAAGTTATTATTAACCCACATTTGTGTGCAGCATTTGCCATGCAGCTTTCATGACCTTTAAAGGCTGTCTCTCCAATGTCCCAACTGAGAGATGATCATTTGTTAGTAGTCTTGAAATGGTGAATAGATTTCCCTATGGTCCCTAACATTTCCTTAAAGTACCAACTACTTTCCTTTTCCCTGCCCTCTCCAAAAAACTACTTAAAAAAAAAAAAGCCATATCTTGTTCCCAAGTCCTGTGTTTCTTGATACATGTAACTCTACCAAGGGCTTATTAATAGTTTCTTTTAAACAATTGAATTCTATCTACAGATTATTAAAGGTTACTCCCAATGTGGAACTGAGCATAAAGCATTGAATAGAGTTGTGATCAGAATCAATTAAGATAGTATCTTAAGGGTTTCCCTGGTGGCGCAGTGGTTAAGAATCCACCTGCCAATGCAGGCGACACGGGTTCAAGCCCTGGTCCTGGAAGATCCCACGTGCCGCAGAGCAACTAAGCCTGTGCGCCACAACTACTGAGCCCAGGTGCCACAAGTACTGAAGCCCGCACGCCTAGTACCCGGGCTCCGCAACAAGAGAAGCCACCGCAACGAGAGGCCTGCGCACCGCAACAAAGACCCAATGCAGCCAAAAATAAAATAAAATAAATTAATTTTTTAAAAAGTATCTTGAAAATGAAAGGAAAGGAAGCATTTGTAAGGGGAGCAAAGGAGAAGGGAGGGGGCAGACATCAGAGGTGAGAGACAGGATGCTGGAGTAATGGAAATGTGTGTGTATCCCTGGGAGACTAGGTAGAAAAGTGGGAGCAAATGAGAAATTTGAGAAAATAAAATGCATTACTTGATTGATCAGATGGTACAGAGAAGCAGATTAAAAAGCTTAAGTTGAAGGGCAAGTTTCTATCATCAGTAGGAAGCTGTATAAGACGAGGACACCTGTTTTCTCAAGGATTTGGAAAGAGAATAAAGTCCTTGAAAAAAAATTATATCTAAATTCCCTCAATGTATTATTAAGAGTGCTTAATACATTATGATTTCTCCATACTATGCAATTATTTTAACAGTGGTAAAAGAGAAAATGTTCACAATATATTTAGTTGTAAGCCAGGTGATAAAACTATACATTGTAAAGCCCATTTTGAAAATATGTATCTGGTCTGCCCAGTAAAAGTGGGAAGTACGTTGACCAATGTGTGAACTGTGGTTATTTCTAGGTGGTGGGATTTTTTCCTCTGCACTTCTCTGTTTTCCACGGTGAGGGCGTATATTTGTTTTCATATGGAACGAGATGTCTACAACAGGCTTAAAACTGAGGAATCTGGAAGCGCCAAGAGCTCAGAGTGGTGCCCAGTTTTGTTTCTGGCTTTAGTGTGTGTGTTCTGCTGTGAGGGACAAGATTTGCTTCCGTTATTTATGTACTGCTGGATCCACGGAAAATTCCAAATGAGTGGAATTTTTTTTCAATGTCCTATGACAGAAGGTGAAAATGGGATAGGCAGGGAAGCAGTGAGGGATACCCCAGAGAGCTCAGAGCGTGAGGGTGGGCCGCCCAGTGGGGAGGGCTGTTCTGTTCACTTACTGGCAGTGGGGCCCAGTTTCCCAGTTTGAACCGGGTTAGTCCCTACACCACAGTGTTGTTAGAATGAAGTGAACAAAATAAAACACTAGCACAAAAAGTTTCTCAACAAATGTCACATTTCTTCTCTTTCTACCTTCCTATTGACCACAAAGTAGTGTAAAACATTTTTTAGCCCAGAAATAGAAAAAAATTTTTAAACAGAAAAAAACAGAGTATTGAAAGAAGGCTTCTCATTTGCATGCAACTCCTGTAATCCCTAACCACACTGTGGGCAAGGCTGGACCGTGTTTTCCAAAGTTGGGCATTCACACTCTACCTTATAAGGGCCACATCACCTGTGCTTAATTGTTTTCTTTACATCAACTCATTTGTGTATTGCAGTAAAATATACATAACATAAAACTTATCGTTTCAACCACTTTTAAGTATAAAGTTCAGTGGCATTACGTATATTCACATTGTTGGGCAACTATCACCACCATCCATTTCCACAACTTTTTCATCTTTTCAAACTGAAACTCATTAAACACTAACTCCCCATTCCTCCTCCCCACAACCCCTGGCAAGCACTAGTCTACTTTCTGGGTCCATGAATTTATTCTAGACACTTCACATAAGTAGAGTTGTGTATATCCTTTTGCGACTGGTCTATTTCACTTAGCATACTGTTTTCAGGTTCATCTATGTTGTAGCATGTGTCAGAACTTCATTCCTTTTTTTTTTTTTTTTTTTTGGTGGTACGCAGGCCTCACTGTTGTAGCCTCTCCCGTTGCGGAGCACAGGCTCCGGACGCGCAGGCTCAGTGGCCATGGCTCACGGGCCTAGCCGCTCCGCGGCATGTGGGATCCTCCCGGACCGGGGCACAAACCCGTGTCCCCTGCATCGGCAGGCGGACTCCCAACCACTGTGCCACCAGGGAAGCCCCTCTTACGTGGTTTTGATTTGCATTTCCCTAATGACTGGTGATGTTGAACATCGATCCACTTAAGTGCTTTTTACTCGTCCCAAACAATAGCATTTGTGAAGCCCTGGATAATTTATACCAGTCTTGAAATTAAAAAAAATAATAACGTTCACCTGTACGCCATCTAAAATCATGAACCAGAGGTACATTTTGGGAAATGGTGTGCAAGGAGATGCAAAAGACTCTAGATTCCACCCTCAAAAGCCTTATAGGGGCTTCCCTCGTGGCGCAGTGGTTGGGAGTCCACCTGCCGATGCACGGGACATGGGTTCGTGCCCCGGTCCGGGAAGATCCCACATGCCGCAGAGCGGCTGGGCCCGTGAGCCATGGCCGCTGAGCCTGCGCGTCCGGAGCCTGTGCTCCGCAACGGGAGAGGCCACAACAGTGAGAGGCCCGCGTAACGCAAAAAAAAAAAAAAGAAAAAGACAAGGGAGAGATTATCTATTGTAATTCCAAATCACTCCAGTTTGTTTTTATTTGGAAAAAGAAAAAAAAAGCCATGATAAATCATGTAATCAATGTCAATCAGAAAAACTGACATTATTATAGGATTTACCAGACTAGCCCATCAAAATAAAACCCATGTGTATGAAAAGAAAATCAAATCTTGTTTGGTATTGTGAAAAGTAAGATGTTCATTTTCCTATAGTACTTGGATATTTGGATAAAGGGTGTTTCCCCCTCTAAAGTGTGTCCCGGTTGTACAAATGCATCAGTTATAAACAGAAATGTCAACAGTCCCACCAGATAAAAGATGGTTAGATCCTTTGCATAAGACCCTTGCCTTGAAGCTTCGGCTCTCTCTCCACTCACAGTTGCTGAGTCTTGGCTCCATCTCTGTCAGCACAGGCACAGCCTAGCCAAAGGTCAGTGTCACCCCCACGTCCAAGAATCCTCCGTCTCTGGGCAGGGGAAGGAGGAGGGAAGTCCACAAAGGGAGATAAGCCTAACTGCTTTGTAACTCCATGAGCCCCTAAAAGCCCCAAGTGCATCAGGCGATAGCAACTGGTGATGTGCCCTCCAGCCCGGGAAATGCATGGAAGCTTATTCTTTTCTCTGCAAGAGTCACTCAGAGGAGCTCTTTGGGGCTAGTTCTGAATTCAGCTGTGCCTCATCTCACTTCTTAGGAGAGGGAATAACAGCTGCCCGGTGTGCGCTGGCCTGCAGGGCAAGCAAGCACACCTAGTGTGCAGAGCTGGAAAGACTGCACCTTCTCCCCATATGGCCATGTTACCAGTCCCCAGCCTCCTTCCAACTTGAAACTGCTAGGTGGGCAGACCTGACTGATGTTCTTTGAGATGGATGTGGCCCTTCCCTTGGCGTCTGTCAATCACTGGGGCAGGTGCTCTCACTGGGAAGCAAGTTGTTCCAACAGCCCATTGAAAAATGGCCAAAAGGAGGTTCAGAGCCAAAGGTAGCTCAATAGATACATACATACACCCATTCAAGCGTGCTCCTGGAGATCATGTAGAGGCTCGGATAACTTTTTTGAAGGTCCAGTTTCCCCTTTGGACCTGGAAGAAATCAAGGGAGCCCTTTCCTGGCACACAGGGAGAAAAGCCTCCTTCTTGGGTGGGGCCTCTGCTGGGAAGAGGAGGAGTGGTGAGAAAGAAGGGCCTTTATACAGGATGGAGAAGAGCAGGAAACCGCAGACACACCTTTTCAGGCTGCCAAGAGCTGGCCATCCAAACTTTGGTCTTTTTCCCAACACAGTGGGTTTGGACTCTGACAGCCTAAAAGCAAGTCTCAGCCCCGCCCATTGCTAGCAAGTCGCCTTAAAGGCCTGTGCCTCCACGTGCTGTGGACAGAATGAGGGCCCGGGCAGTCTGTTCATCGTTGTCCCCGTGGTACTTGTGCCAGCATGTAAGCGGTGCTCAAGAAATGTTTTGGAAGGGAGTGGGGGAGGTCCTACCACCATGCTTCCCATTAATCACCTCTTTTCCTATAAGTCTCTTCCAAATATTTCCCCTGGGCTGCCTTGCTGCAGCGTGTGCTGAACACTCCTTGCACAGGGCAGTGCTGAGCACGTGGCCTGGTTCTAAAGCAATGGCTTTAGAAAGTAGGCAGATTAAAGGGGGGAAAGTGGCAGGGGGGTGGTGGTGGGATGAACTGGGAGATTGGGATTGACATATATACACTAATATGTATAAAATGGATAACTAGTAAGAACCTGCTATATAAAAAATAAATTTAAAAAATTCAAAAAAAAAAAGAAAATAGGCAGATTAGGTTCTCATTTTAATTGGATTATTAAGAGGGTTGTATCCCTTTCTACTTTCCTTCCTTTTGTTTATTCTTCTGCAGTTGTTTTGGCAAAACATTTGAATTCAACCCCCACAGAACAGTGCTGAGTAACTTGAGTTCACACCTCAGGGCAACTCATTCAGCTCCCAGCGCCCTTCTGCTCCACTCCTGAGCCAGACACGCGGCGTGGCAGGAGGTGGCCAGGCTCACCCAAGCCTTTCTGTGCCCCGCCTCCACCTCGGGAGACATTTGGATTAAAATCCAATAGCTGATTTCCCTGAATATGTCAAGGGTAGCTCACTCTTTGTTGCTCTTGTCTGAAAACAATGTTTGCACCTGCCCAAGGTGGTGGCCCCAGCAGGTAGAGGGGTTCATCCTTCCCCAAGGTGAGGGCAAAGACCAGGCCCACCTCCTGGCTCCCAGGCTGGAGGCAGGAGGAACAGCAGCTGCCTGGGACTCCACTCTCTGTCCCAGCTGCCCTCTTCTGACCCACCAGGATAGCAGCCCTGTGTCCCGGCGTCTGAAAGCCCAGGCATTTCCTCCCTGAACTCAGCACCCCAACTGTGGGCTCCCCCATTTTGACGTGAATGGGGGTCCCCTCAATGAGGGCTCACCCTCACCATTTGGGGCCCCACTGAGAGGTTTTCTTTTCAGAGACCCCTGACCTCTCTAAGGTCACCCCTCCCAACACCTTCCATCACAAGGTCTTTCTCATCCTAGTGTTGGTTCATTGTCATCATACTTACTTGTGTGTTGTCTGTGTCACTCCACAAGGACAGGGATTTGAGTTCCATGAGGCTGAGGTCTCCTGTGCTTTGTTCACTGCTGTATCTAGAAAAATGCTTAGCACATAGTAATGTAACCAAGCAGTACATTATGGGGCCTTCCCAGTACAGACCCCCACCATGTCCTCCACCTGCCTCTTGTTTGCAGTAAAACTTTAGGCTCCCAGGCCCTCCCCGAGTTCCAAAGAATAAATTTAATCAGAGAAGTGAGAAAATGCAGAAACAAAGGAAAACAGTCAAGCAAGACAAAATAATAATAGTTTAGCCATTAAACAGTCAGGGAACTTTAGTTCCTTCTCAAGGGCTATATATAGTATTCTGAACCATGTCCTTTGAGCTGTTTTGCAGACACTGAAAATCTCACCAGGGGGAAGAAGTTAACTCTATGCTGACCACCAACACATAGACCCTAGACCCGTAGGAACCAGAAGGTTGATGATGTTGACTCCCAATTACCTCACCACCAACCAATTAGAAGAATGTCCATGAGCTGACCACACACCCCTCAACCCTCTCCCTCGCCCTATCTTTAAAAACCTTTCCCTGAAAGCCTTTGGAGAGTTTGGGTTCTTTAAGCACTAGCTGCCTGGACTCCTTGTTTGGCGCCCTGCGATAAACGCTGCACTTTCCTTCATCACACCCAGTGTCAGTAGATTGGCTTTATCGTGCAAGGGCAAGTGGACCCAAGTTTGGTTCAGTAACAGTAGGTAACAAACAAATCTTTAAAAGAGTAAGTGAAGGAGCCCTGTCCTATATTCTTATCTTGGAAGGTTTTGTGTTTGGGGCTCTTACTTCTTTAATCAGGGTTTCAGATGTTTATTCAGCTACCTTATAAAACAGTGTTAGGCCCCACTAGAGCCCTCAGCCAGCTGAAGGGGCAAGGCAGGTGGCCTAAGGTCATACTCAGAGCCACATGTTATCTTTCCTCCAGCTGCTGTCATGACAACGGTACAGCAGTGACTGAGCATCCACCAAGTCCCCTGGGACCCAGGAGAGGCCTGGACCAGACACAGGTGAGGAGTAAAGAAGTTGGCCAGATCCTGAGCCCGCCTGGCCTCCAGGGCTCGGTACTGCCCGCTGCTTCTGAGCTGCGTGGATCAAGGTAACTGCCAGAGCTGCTGCTGTCACCTGCAGAGGGAAGACAAGATGTACCCAGCAGGGAAAGTGCCTGGGGTGGCCATCGGTCATCGGTAAACCAGCTGTCCTTGTCTTTATCTTCATTGCACATAAAACCAGTCTTTATTAGGCAAATGCCATGGATAAAATGTGTGGTATCACAAATATATAACCAGGCGTACAGCCAAGGAGGCATTCGGTCACCAAGGGGACAGGCAGTGGTGACTGATCAGGGTTTCGAGTCTGTACTGCCTTGTATGGAAACTTTCTTAACAAGGCAAACCACCTCTAGAAACTCTGAACAGTGATGGGTTCGCTGTGGAGAAAACCCAGTGGCTCCGTGACCGTGGGCAGACATTAACTCTCTAGATCTCACTTTCCTTGTGTCTATACTGGAGATGATACCGATATCCACGATCAAAGGATTATTGTGAGGATGACGTGAGAGCAAGAGCAGGCAGGGGCCCCACTAGACTGAGTCCTGCACCCAGTAAGGACACAATGCCTCATTCAGAGTCAGGACTCAGGACAGTGCAGGGCAGGGACTTCATGCCCAGCAATGACCAGGATCCACCTCCAATGCAAGAAACATGGGGGTGGGAGGAAGTGACTCAAAACCAAAAACCAGTTCATGACCCCTCTGTCCCTCCCTGGCCATGAGGCCCCAGGGCACATCACATCACTTCTCAATTTCTTACCAGTGAGTTGAGACCAGCTGACACACGGGCTCCAAAATCTCTGACTTTTTGCATTTCTCAGAGTGTTTGGAACTAAGTGCAAGACGGTTTCTGACTTGTCACTCAAGAGCCCAAACCTAACACCAAGTGACCCCAAGTGACCTTCACAGACCCCTTTCTGCCTTCTCCCCAAGTTCCTGAACCTGACAAGCTTTCTCACTGCTTCCCAAGGCTTTTTCTTTTTTTCTGTTTCCTTCCTGACTTCTCTGGCTGCTCACTTTTCCTACTTGATGTGCTTTTCCCAAACTCTCATGTTAGCACCTTCATGGCCCCAACTCCTCTCATTGGAGTTTTCCATCCACATTACACGTTTCCCCCCTCTTTTTCAGAGTGAGATCGAGATGCTGTTCTTACCCTCGAGATTCTGTTTCAGCTCTTTGACTGCTCCTCACTTGAAGCACCTGGTGTTTGAACCACATTCTAGGAGTCTCTGGTTCATGCCGACTCCTTTAAGATGTGCCGTAAAATATGAACTAGAAGGGGATCAGCTGGCGAGTGGGTTTTGAGGTTTCCTTTTCCTTCTGTGGTCTGTAGTTCTCCCAGTTTCCTGTAGGTTTGCTGAACATGGCCTGGCAAACTGAGACCTCTGCCGGAGGACCAGAAGGAGCACCCTGGGGGTGAGGACCAGGGGCTGCTGTCCTAGCAGTGAGGTCCTGGAGCAAGTCAGTCCAGCCCCGCAGGTCCCTCCAGGTCCCCCAGGGTCACCAAGGGCCCTCTGGGCAGCAGATAGTTTGTCTCCTGTCAGGGAGAGACAGGGTCTGACCAGCTTGGACTTTGCCCCACACCTAGAGGAGAGGCAAGCCCACCCGCCATGGCTTCTGGTCAACTGCCTTCACCTGGAAGTTTAGAGAATGAAGCCCAGATCCACTCCCTTCCCTGTGCATCTCAGGAGAACATGATGCTCAGATAGCCTTCGAGGTAGCGGTGTTACCCAAAAAAAGTGCAGAGAGGACAAGGAAGGCAGGACAAACATGTGTGTCACCATCTTCCCAGAATCCAGGGCTGCTGTCTGTATTCTTCAGGGCAAACTGACCACCCACCTACCTTACCACCCTGGTGTCTTGCCCAGACTGCACGGTGAGACTGCTCTCTTCATTCTCTGGGGCAGGTGAGGCCCAGGTACCTGAGGAAGTCCTGGTTTGCTCCTCCTCTAGGCCTTGCAATGTGATGGGAGATAAAGACAAATTATTTAAGTTCCTAACACCCTCTCTCCCCAGATATTTTAAGGTAGAACTTCATAGACTAACTAATAAGAGTGTTCTTCATTTATTTATTCTTAGGGTCAGGGCTTTCTTTATGTGCCTACTGCATTTTTCCTACTTCCCTTCTTTCTTAAAATTACAAAAAAACTTGTGCCTGCCCAACACTATTTGCAGTGCATGGTTGTACGCGAGGCAGGACGTGTAAGGCAGAGTGGGGAGGCTTCCACAAGCTGCATGGACTCTACTCCTAGTGGATTTGGGTTTGCAGAGTGCTTTCACCACTTCCCCTGCCGTGTTGCTGCAGCAAATCCCGAGGAAGGGACCGTGGAAACAGGACAGGTGGTGCTCCTACCACAGGTGAGCCTGACCCTCTGCAGCTCTGCGAATCCACAGTTCCCAGAGCTGGTTTGAACCCCTGCCCAGGCTTCATATGCCCAGTCCTGAGCCCACCCAACAAGTCACCAAACTGTGGCCCCTGATGGCTGGTGTGGGATCTACAATGGGTTGGCCCCCTGCCCCCATCTCAGCATAGAGGGTGCTGGGTGTGTTCAGGGAGAGACCCAGAGGCACTGGGATTCTGTGAAGCTGAGTGCAGCGAGGGTAAGGTGCATGGGCTTAAACACCCCCTCCCTAACCTGGGGCTCTCCTGACACATTTAACCATCCTTACCCTGCACACAGGACAGAGGCTCCCAGAATTTTTATCTTTTGTGGGGTGTTTGGTTGGTTTCCAGCTCTTCACAGTCTCTGCAAAGATCATCCTTATGCCTGTATATTTGTACACTCGTGTAATTGCTTTAGTGGAATTGTAAAAGTTGGACACGAACTACGAAATTATCCTTAAAAATATTTTTTTGCTTATAAAAAATAAGGCCTATTTGCTTATAAAAATAATAAGGCCTTCTTATAAGTCTGAGGTGAAAATAAGTTCCTAGAGCCTTTGTTAGGACAACCTGGAGGGATTGCCCCCAATTTACATGGGCTACACTTTGAATTTATCCCCCCCCAAAAGAATTGCACATGTACGTATAAAATTCTAGGAATAACCTAAATGCTTATAAATAAGGGAACGATTAAACAGGTATTGTGTAGCCATAACAACGTATATGATACATCTTAACATGTACTGGTTAAAAAGAGAGCATGAATCTATATGTATAGACTTGGAAAGAACTTAAGGGTAAAACATGCGTGTATAACATTGCACTTATATTTAAAAAGCCACACGTCTTATTTCTACATATATTTGTACATATACCTAGAAAAAGGATCAGGAGACACGTCAAATTCAGGAGTGGTTGTACCTGAAAAGGAAAGCGGGATTGAGCTGGGGCAAAAGGATGTGGTGGTGAAGGGGGGCATTCATGTCTAATTCTAGGTATCTCTGTGTTCTTTCAACATTTTATACCAACACAACAAAACAAAAAACAAACAAGCATGCATATATTACTTATTAAAAAAATAAAGCAACTCATTAACCCTAATAAATTGATGTAATAGTATGTTTTTAAGCTTACTTTTCCACCAAATGACTCTGAAAGTGCCTGTTTTCCCACATCATTTCAACATTGGGCATCAGCCCTTTTAACCTTCAGCAAATACTTTAGCCTAATATTACATTATTACTGTCATTAGCATTGTTTGAAATGAGGCTGAACCGTCTTTTTGTGTGTTTATTGGCTACCCGTATTTCTCCTTCATGTCCTTTGCCTAATTTTGTATTAGATTATCTCTTAAGGATTTACATTAACCTTCTGTCTGTGTATATGTAGCCTCCAGGCCTGTGCTGCTTTTCTATTGGCTTTTTATCCCCACAATGTAGTGTAATAGAACAAATACTACTCGTTGGGGCAATTCATTTAACCCCTCTGGTTCTTAATGTTCTCATAATTGCTTCTAATACTCATCCATCTATTGTGGGCTTACTCTGCCAGGAACTTTGCTAGAAAACTTGTACACATATGATCCCATTTGATGCTTTCAACGATAGTGTTGGGTAACTATTTCACAGAAAAAGAAACTGAAACTCAGAGAGGGTGACTAACCTGCCCAAGACCACACAGCTGGTAGGTGAAGATAGACTCCAACACTGATTCCACGTTCTAGGTCCTTAAATCCCATACTACATTATAACTCTTCATCCCCAGCCCCATTCTCATCCCAAACATGTGGGCTTGGATCAAAGTAAATCTACTGTTACTGATTTTCTTTAAGCTAAAAACATTTAGTAGGGGGAAAAAAAACCACGCTCACTATATGCAAAGCATTGTCCTAGGTGCCTGGGGCAAACACATCAGGACACACAGGACATAGCCCCCACAGACCATGGTGCCCGTAGCCTGGGGTGTGAAGAGACAACTACACAAAGGGAAAAAGCACAGAGCAGGTGGTGCTGAGTATGGAGCAACTGGAAATAGTCAGGTTCACCATTCAAATCTGAAACAATAGTATTATTGCTCTGTGGGGTATAAAGCCCCATTTTATGCAGCAGGTCACATCTCATCACTACAGTGAGAAGACCATTGACAGGAAATCCTGGAGAGCACAGGGTCCTGACTGTGGGTGGAGAGAGGTCCTCAGGTCCAACTGCTGGCATCACCACTGTGCAGAGGCAGCCCTGGCTGGGTGCTGGCTCACGGATCACCAGCTGCACTCCTGACAGAGGGCATCAGCACGCCGCTCCCCGCACACATGTTCTCACTCACCCACATCCTGGGCGGGGATCGGAGGAGGAGTTCCATCACACTGTTACCAGCCCGACCCCCTTTCCATGAAGCCAGCCTAGGGGCTGGCCAGAGAGCTGCTGCTCTGCGGGCCGCCTCCCTTTCCCGAGCTGTACCCTTGAAACAGTAAGGACGTGCTTGGCCAGAGGTGCCTGGACTCAGCAGCCTAATTTTTAGTGTCTGGAAAGACCTCAGAAAGTTCTTTCCCAAAATAATCTTCCCCATGCCACTGCCAGAAAATCTTCCCCTACTCTCATTTTTCTTTAGAGGACGACAGGGAAGACTGGCGGAAATGCTGGTGTAATCCAGGCAGCTCACTCACTGGCACCCCCTACCTGCCAAGTAAGAACAGCTTCTCCAAAGGTAATGGAATACGGATCAGATTCATAAAGGGGTGGAAAAGGTCAGGCCAAGAGAGACACAAGCCCAGGCCCTGTCAATTTCACAACTCTTACCTTCTGCAAGGCATGTTTCTAAATGAGGTTCTTAAAGGTAAACCTCCAGGAGGACAGATAAATGCATCACAAAGCGGGCCTGTGGTCCTGACCACGTGAAGGCATTTGAAGCCTCAGAGAGAAGCTTCTGTCAGCATTTGCCGTGGATGTCTCTTAGAGAAATTCCAGTTCCCGGCTCTGTATCAGTTGGGGTCTGCTGTGGGCAAGGGTCTTGGAAAATCACTGACCTATGGGTCAGTGATTGTCAAGTCCTGTTCTGCTTCTGCCCAGGCTGTCTGGCACTCAGGGGCCGGCTCACAAACATTATCCTCCTTCACCAGAGGAGCGGCATCATTTAGGTCCCTTCCCAAGCTCATCTTACGCCTTTTGTCATCTTTGCCGCACTTCTTATCACTTCTCCTCACCCTTGTTGATAGCTCATTAGACAATGTGATTGAAAGCATTTTGTGAATTAAAAAATGTCCTACAAAACCAGTATTAAATGCTTAGCTATGCAGGATCACAATCATGACTCAGGGCTCCTGACCGCTCCACGAAGTCAAGTGGAGCCTGGAAGTAAGGAATCAGGCCTGAGAAAGGAATTGCTGAGAGAAGATAGAGGGAGATGAAAGATGTTCAGCTGCTTCCTATTTAACAACCCATGGGTCCTGGTGAAGGAGCACAGGTTTAAGGTTAAAGCCACCCAGAGATGGCAGAGTCAGGGACAGAGCCCTGCAGTAGACTCCTAACACAACCTCCAGACTTCTCTTGGATTTGGCCCAGCCATACAGAGACCTCTTTGCTTATGGTGACCATATTTCACAAAGCGAAAAAAGACAGACCATAATCTTTAAGTAGCATCATCCTCAAGGGATAATAGGCTGGAATATTTGCAGTCAGGACTTTCCTCAAGATGCTGTGTGGGAAAGTCATCATACCTTTGTAAGCTTGGCCATGTGCACCCCTTTTAACTGTCTGTGCTTGGTGGTATGGTCTTTGGGCCGTACACTCATCAGAGTTTCTTGTTTCCCACTCAATGCTTGGCCATCTCCTAACAGAGATTGCACAGCTAACGAAGTTGAGCTGTCAGGAATCACTTGGAGTAAACTGGATTCCAGACCCCACAGTGTTAGACTCCAAGTCCTCACTTTCTGTTGATCAAACCCCAACAATCCCACTCTATTTGGACATTTATTTGGTCATCTGTTGTTTTTAACTGACCACATTGGATATAGTCATTTTCTATTTAAGTATCAAAGATTTAACTTTGAATCCCCTACCCTCCTCCCTGTGAAGATGACCAGGGATGTTGACATGTCTTAGTCAAGTATGGCTCAAATGACACAATGTTAATCGTGTTTTATAAGGCTAGTTACTATTTATATTCTGTGTGCCTACTATATGGGCCAATTTCAACCAGATACAAACATACCAGCTTTAAGAGCACCTGCAGGCTTTGAGGTCAGGCTGACATAGGTTTGAGCCTCAGCTCTGCCACTTACAGCTGTGGGATCATGGTCATGTTGTTCAGTCTTTCCCAGAATCAGTTTTCTTGTCTATAAAACAGGGACAAGAACCTCATGTGAGGACAGTCAGTGAAGAACCACAATATAACATCAAATGCTTCACAATATAACATACATAAACATTAGTTTCATCTTCCCCTACCCTCTCTCATAGAAAATTAGTCTCCTCTACTTAAATTCAAACATTCTATCTTCTTACTAATTTTACATTCCTTCCAAATAGGAAACAACGGGATAACTAATATGTCATGTGTAAAGCATTGTGAGCTTTTGCAGGGAATGGAACTCACTCCATGGAGTATTAGGAAGAGAGACCATCATTACGTTAACAGGAAAGTTCGGGGCTACCAGCCCTGAGAAGGCCTTTCCTGGTCCAGTCAGCTTAGCCCAGAAAAGCAGCCAAATAAGGGCTAGGAACACCATGCAACCCACACAAATACTCCCAGTGTTGCAAAACCCAGGCTAGTAAGAGCTCGGGATCAGCTAAAGCAACGTGTTGGCTCCCCAGTTTCTGCCTTATTGATCTTGAACTTGCCTGTAAAAGGCCTAACATTGTTGAGGGGCAGTACTTGCAGCTCAGTGTTGAACGAAAGCACCTTCCTCTAACGAGGGGCTTCTTAGAGCCCCATCGCAAAGGACAGAGATGGCCCTTCCTGGGGGCTCTGCCACTTCCTCAGTCTGGGCTGCAAGTGTGTTTCCTGCCAGCCCTCTTCTGACCAATGACTCATAACGTCTTTGCTTCCACTCAGCCTCCAAGCTTAGTAAAGCAGCCCCCTTCCTTATAAACGGGATGTCTCACAAAGTCTCATTTGTGAACCTGATGGCTGGACCAGGTCCCCACTTGCTTGGAGCTGAATGACTCTTGATGGTTAGGGTTCCTGGTGTGCAGGCTGGTCTCTCTAACTGGGTTTCTCTTGGACTGTTTGGGGGGAGGGCTTTTTAAGCTGGGTTGTTATCTCCTGCAGGAGAGGCATGTTTTCATGCTATTTATTTCACTCTCTCCCTGCCCATCCTCACCACATCTAATAACACAGTTCTCAGAGCCAAGAGTATATGCTGCGCTGAATGAAAACATCTCAAGATTCATTTGGGCCCTGGCAACCCCTGGAATTCTCCTTCACCATGTTGGGACAACCCATATCAAAAACTGAATCAGTACAAATCCCTTGTTTCCAAGAAAGGAGAAAGACTGTGTACGATGGCAACAGCAACAATAGTGGAAGCAAAAACATCTCCATCTATCAGGGTCTCCTCTGGGACAAGAGCTATGTGAGGAGCAAAGCAGCTGCATTTTCAAAATGCTCTGCCTGGTGGCAGTCTTCTCCTAGGACTGTGGCCCCTGCTTCTCTCCTGTCCTCCAAGGACTGCTTCAGCCGCACGGCTCTTGCAGCTGCCGTACTAGGTCAGGTCAAGTTCAAGGAGGGAGTTGTTCAAACCCTCACCTCAGAAAATGTCCCATTTCCACTGTATTGGGCTGTCTTAGGAATAAATGTAACTAGAAACCAACCAAGCAGCATCAGGCTCTGCAGCGTCCCCACAACTCGCTTCAGAAAGCCTGAAACCTGGGTGCTGAGAGGGCTCGGAAGCTGTGACTCTTCCACTGCAAGCACACCCAGCACCCAGGTCTTGGTGTATCGACACCTTCCTCCAGAAGAGTAGCCAGGTCTGCAAAGAGAAACGGCTGATTCCAGTGCAGGGGCAGGAAAGGTACAAGCTGAGCCAAAAGTAAGGAGGTCCTCAAAGAAGGATGGGGACATGTCAAAAGACACAGAAGCCAGCTTGAAGAGGCTCCCCCTGGCCAAATCTGCAACCATCTGGGCATCAAACTTTTAAATGGTACTATGGATTATAATCCATTGAATAAAATAATAATCTATGAATCCATACTGACAATATATAGACAGACCAATAGACTGAGAGATAGTTGAGAAGGGCAAACTCTACTGTAGAATGCCAACTAATACATGTAGAAGTAAAGATGGTATTAGAAAATTACAGTTGCAACCATTGTAACAAAAAATGTTTCAGGCAGGAGTCATCAGTGGGTGCTAAACGTGGAGACTGAAAGTTTGATGAGCAACAGGATATTTACAGTCTCCTACTTGTTCCCCACAAAATACTTATTAATTAAGGGAGAAATAATAACTTTACAGTGGATAAAACTGGCAGACACTAAGTTAATCAATGATCAACAGAGACACCACCAACATAGAAACAAATGGCTATCTGTGCGTCCTGCTAGGGTGCCCTGAGCAGGAAACATCACTCCACTGATACTTATGCCAAAAACCCATAATCTGATTCTAACGATGACAGGAGAGCAAACAAAACCAAGTTGAGGGATATTCTACAAAATACTGACCTATAGAATTAAAAACTGTCAGTGTGACGAAAGACCCAAATAAATAAATTAATTAAAAGGTTGAGGAAGTGTTCCAGATTAATGCAGATGTGACAAGTGAATGCAGTATACACACGATCTGGGATTGGATTCCAAACTGCTATCAGTTGCATTGAGAAAATCTGAAAACCATTTGTATGTAAGATAATAATTTTAAATTTCGTCATTTTGACCATTATATGGTGGTTATGTAAGTGAACATCCTTGTTCTTAGGAAGTACACACTGAAGTATGAAGTACTTAAGAGTAAAGGGGCATGATGTCTGCGACTCACTTTTAAACAGTTCAGAAAGGAGATGATGTATGTATGTATGGATGGATGGATAGAGATGATAGGTATATACAGAGAGACAGATGTAGGAAATGCTACAGCAAATGTGGCAAAATGAACATTTGGTTAAGCTTGGTGATGATATGGAATTCTCTGTACTATTCTTACAAAGTTTCTGTTAAGTGTGAAATTATTTTAAAACAAAAAGTTTTAAAAAAAAACAAAGCAAAACATGACAAGTGAAAAGGAAGATACTAAAAAAATATATGCAGGACGGGAATATAAAGTGGTACAGCCACTCCAGAAAGTAATCTGGCACTTTTCTAAAAACCTAAACATGTACTTACCATGTGACCCAGCAATTGAACTCTCGGGTATTTATTCCAGAGAAAGAAAACTTCTGTTCATAAAAATCCTGTACACAGATGTTCATAGAAGCTTTGTGTATAATAGCCCCAAACTGGAAAGCACCAAAACACCCTTCAATAGGTAAAAAATCGAAGAAGCTGATGCAGTCACATCATGGAGTACTACTCAGCAAAGGAACAAACTACTGATACACACAACAGTTTAAATGGATCTCCAGGAAATCAGGCTGAGTGCAGAAAGTCAATGTCAAAAATTTACACACTGCATGATTTCCATTTATATAGCATTATCGAAATGACAGAATTGTAGAGATGAAGAATAAATTAGTGGTTGCCAGAGGTTGTGGGTGGAGGGAAGGAAGGAAGTGGCTGTGAGTATAAAAGGACAACACAAGGGATCCTTACGGTGGAACAAGTCTGTATCTTGACTGCGATGGTGGACACATAATATGCACATATAATAAAACTGCACAGAGCTACACACACACGCACACACACACACAAGTGCGTGTGAAATGGGTGAAACTTTGAAGAAGCTGTGTGGGTGGTACCAATGACAG
This sequence comes from Stenella coeruleoalba, assembly GCF_951394435.1. Classification (NCBI taxonomy): domain Eukaryota; kingdom Metazoa; phylum Chordata; class Mammalia; order Artiodactyla; family Delphinidae; genus Stenella; species Stenella coeruleoalba. Next base: position 64,157,990 of record NC_137156.1, read on the forward strand.
TTTCCTGGTTTTGCTATTGTACTATAGTCATGAAAGGTGCTAACTCTGGGGGAAACTGGGTGAAGGATGTGCAGTACCACCCCGTACATTTCTTTGCAACTCTCTGTGAATCTATAATTATTCCAAAATAAAAAGTTCAAACCAAGAAAACAGCAAGCCCCGGACAGAGCTTGTATGGGCTGCCCTGCTGACACTGCCATGACCTCAGCTCCCAAGAGATGTCCCCTGGGGAGTCTGGCCTGAGTGGTGTCCTTTCTTCTCACTTTATCTGGCAGCCCCACAGCTTTGCATGAAGTCTCAACCCCCTTCACTATGTAACTTATTGCTGGGGAACAGATGATGGAAGCACAGGGCAGAGACCTAGAGAAATCTGGGTATGACCTTTAACAATACTGGAGCTCACATTGGATTAAGGGCTTTGAAGTCAGGCTGCTTGGGTTCAAACCCCCATCTGTCTCTTACTATCCATAAGGCCTCAGATAAGATGCTTACCCTTTTGGGCCACAGTTTTCTTATCTATGAAGTGGGAGCGATGATAGTCCCTGATCATAGGTATATGATGTATATCATACTGTGTTTGTACCTATAAATCTTAGAACAGTACCAGACACCTAGAAAGAGTTAATAAATGCTAGTTGTTATTTATAATACAAATAAAAACAATTGTTTACCATTATTATATCTCTCTACAGGTTTAATCATTCCTATTTTACAGTGAAGAAGCTGGGACTCAGCAAAACTAATTAGCTGGTGTGGATCGGCTAGTGACAGAGCTGAGATCCAGATCCAGAGCTGAGATCCAGATCCAGAGCCTCCAAGTGCATGCCCTGTCCAATACGTCTGTGTGAGTCAGTGTGTGCGGAAGCCTTACCAGAAAGAGGAGGAGGGGGAAAATTCTGAAAGCAGAGAAAAGGAGAAAGAATAGACTATATTCTAGGAAGAAAGATGGGAAAGAACATCTCAACTGACTCAGACTATAAAGGAAATTTACGTTCCCACTATTTTGAGTTCCTAACGTAGGGAGCCTCTAGGGTTGGTGGATTCAGTGGCTCAGCAACGTCATGGATCGTATGGGTCTATCTTTCGACTCTGTGTTGTCAATTCAAAATTCAGTCAAATTAGGAAAATCATAAGTGTTTGTCCTTTGGAGTAAACAAATTATAGAGGCTGTGAAATTCCATGCCAGGGCATTAAGTAGGTTTTCAGATCACTTGTGAGCACAGAGGAAATAGCAACACTTCAGAAGCTTAGTTTGATAAGTTTTTTCTTAAAGTACTTGCTAATGGCTTCACTAAAATTTGAAGAAGCTCATGTAACCAAAAAGGTTTTCCCAGCATATAACATGTCTGTAAAAAAAAGAACAGCAACAAAACTTTCAAGTTAATCTTTCACCTATTAAATATTGTTCCACCGTGGATTTCTTTTAAAGAGGAAAAGGGTACTAAAAACTTACAGTAGAAATATTTTACTAGCTTTTTTATCCTATCCTCTCTGTTTGCATATAACATGTATCAAGAGAAAAACACTAAAAGCAAAATGGGTATTTTTACTTTACATATAATCCAGTGATATCAGCGTTGCTCTTGCTATCATTTTGAATAGGTGGTGCTTTGAGGGGTTGCTTCCAAATCTACCTCCCTCTTTCCCCAATGAGAAAACCTCCACTGTACCATCTGGTTCTGCTGCTCCATTAGGCATTCATATTCGGAGAGAAAAGACTTACTAGAATACCTCTGCAGATTCAACATCAGCGATTCCACTTGCTTCACTGCCCTCAGATTTTGCAGTGGAGGTTTGAGCTTTGACACTGAAACTCATGTAACTAAGTTATAAGCATGCTTACTAATAGCCTAGCAGGGTTTGATGATGACCTGACTGTTCTCAGACAGGGACCATCCCAGATGTTTAACCCAAGAACACAACAAGCTCCTTGAAATGGCTTGAAGGCCCCTTTCAACTGAGAAGCCCTTCTCGGTTTAATGCCTTTGCTGGAAGATGGTCAGGGGTGTCCAGTTCTTGCTCCTGCTGGGGGACAACTAAGCAAACTGTGAAATGTCATCACCAAGCTCCCCGAGTGGATTAGCAGCTCCAAAGGGCAACACACATCTCTAAGTCGTCCTGTAAAGTGACCCCAAAGTGTGACTTGTCACACCATCCTGGGCTCGTTTACCCTCTGAAGGGCACAGGGCCGCTTTGCCTGATGCACAGCAGGTTTAAGCTCACGGATAATCCAGAGCATGTTCTGAACAATAACTGGTTCCAGCCAAGTCATGGTCCCTGCAGGGCCTGCCAGGGCAGAAGCTCGCCTGCCCTTGGGTGGGTAGGGGGAACAGGCAATGGGAACTATTTTTCACCAGGAAGCACGTCACCATGTCCCTGGAATGAGACCTCTGTGATTCTGCTAATTTGGTGCCTGTAACCTTGAAAGGCTGAGGCATTTCTGAAACACCTCCACTGGGCATATAAAGGGTTGAGGCCCTGAGGTTTCAGGACAGGCCGTGGACTTTGCAAACCCTAGAGCTGCAATACTCACCCTCCTTGACACTGTATCAAGACAGCAGCAGACCCATCTCAAAGGTAAAGGATTTTGAACTTGAGTGTGCCTGGGATGGAAGTTCATCTTGTATTTCTTGGGGGAAGCAAATGGATAGACTCCTTGTAACCCTGTCTTTTTCAGCCACTGGGGTTCATCTTTCCCTCTGAACGCTCACTTTGCATCTGCTTGGGAATGACTCAGAAATCTTAATGGGGCTTTTCCATATCTAATTTATATATTTAAGTGATACATTCAAAACAAGCTAAACTCTGTGAGAGCGCCAGAAATCAGTGCCAGTGTTCATTTAACACGGCACTGATAAGATGAAATCTTGTAAATGAAAACAGTGCATATGGAGGGAGAGATGCTAAAACCCTCAGAGGAACCAACATCCTCAAGGAATGTTCAGATAGAGACTCTCAACCATAGTGGGCTCCTCAGAAGACTGATGCTTAAGAGGATGTGCTAAATTCTGGTCTTTGTAATTCTGAAGCAGAGCTTCTTAAACTTTCCTATGTACATGAATCATCTAGGGATCAGGTTAAAATGCAAATTTTGATTCAGATTTTGGTCTTGATAAACTCTGCATTCATAACAACTCCTAGGTGATGCCAGCGCTGCTGGTCCATGTGACAATTGAGAAGCAGGGTTCAGTGGTGTTTCAGGGATGGTAAATAATCTTTAGACTTTGCAATCACTGAATCTTATCAAATAGCAAAAAGTAAAAAATAGTTCTGTTCTGTTTTTAAATTTTGATTTTTATATTAACATAGAGCAAAATGGCTCTTTTGTGTGTTCTCAGTTCTAAGAATTTACCACACATTCAGCTCTGTGTAACCACCATCACAATCGGGATACAGAACAATTACATCACCCCCTCCCCACCACACACCAGTTTCCTCATGCTATGGCTTTGCAGTTATACTCTCCCCCTACCTCTAACCCTGGGCAATTATTATAGCCTTGTCTTTTTGAGAATGTCATATAAATGGAATCATAGAGGGTATATAGTCTACTGAGATTGGCTTCTTCCACTCAGCATGAATGCCTTTGAGGTTCATCTAAGTTATTGAAAGTAGCGACAGTTTGTTCCTTTTTATTACTGAACAGTATTCCATTCTATGGATGTTCAACAGTTACTCACACATTCAATGACTATTGGTTGTCTCCACATTTTGGCAATGACAGATAGAACTGTGTGTGGGTGTACAGGTTTTTGCTAGAACGTTAAGTTTGCATTTCTCTAAGCTAAATAACTAGCAACGGGATTGCTGGGTCATATGGTGAGAATATGTTTAACTTTATAAGTTATAACGTATGAGAGTTCCGATTGCTCCATACCTCTCCTCTCTAGCACTTGATATTGTCAATATATAAATTTTTATTTTGGCCATTCTTATAAGGATGTAGCAGTATCTCTGCACTTTTCATTTAATTTGTATTTCCCTAGTGGCTAATGATGTTCAACATCTTTTAACATGCTTAATTGATATCTGTGCATCCTCTTTGGTGAAGTGTCTGCTAAAATGTTTTGCCCATCTTTTAACTGGGTTGCTTGCTTTCAAATTGTTGAGTTTTGAAAGTTCTTCATATAGTCTGGACACAAATCCTTTATCATATACGTGATTTGCAAATATTTTTTTCTCAGTTTGTATCTTGTCTTTTCATTCCTTTTGGAGAGCAAAATTTTCTAATTTTGGTGAAGCCCAATTTATTAATTTTTCTTTCATGAAGTGTGCTTTTTGTCATGTCTAAGAATTCTTTGCCTAGCCTCAAGCCACAAAAAATATTTCTCCTATATTTTCTCTTAAACGTTTTATAGCTTTACATTTTATATTCGATCTATAATCCATTTGAGTTAATTTTTATATAAGGTATGGGGTTTAGGGGTTTTTGGTTTGGGTTTTTTGCATATTGGTATCTTATTGTTCCAACACTATTTGTTGAGACATATCTCTGATGTCTTTTTTTTTTTTTTTTGCCGATATCACACATCTTCATTATTGTAGCTTTATAGTAAGACTTAAAATCAGGTAGTGTAATTCCTTCAACTTCATTCTTCATTTTCAAAAGGGCTTTAGTTACTCTAGTCCTTTTGCCTTTCCATAAGTTTTATAATCAGTTTGTCTTTATTTTTAAAAATCCAATTTGGATTTTTATTAGAATTGCAATAAATCTACAGATTAATTTTGGGAGAACGGATATCTCTGCTATGTTGTCTTCCAATCCATTAGCATGATATGTCTCTGCGTTTATTTAAGTTTTCTTTTATTTCATTCTTCAGCATTTTGCAGTTTTTAGCAACCATATTTTGCACACGTTTTGTTAGATTTATATCTGAGTATTTAATTTGGGGGGAGTTATTGTAAATGGGATTGTCTTTTCAATTTCAATTTCCAATTGTTCACTGGTAGCATACACTCATTTCTATGTATTAAACTCATATCCTGCACCTTTGCTAAACTCACTTACTAGTTCCAGGAATTTATTTTTTGTGATTTGCTTCATGGGCACTTGAATAGAATCTGTATTCTGTTGTCACTGGGTAGAGATCTATACATTACATTTAGATCTAGCTGGCTGCTGCTGCTGCCCAATTTTTCTGCATTGGTGATTTCCTCCCTACTAAGTTCTGCTCTTTGGGATCAGATCCACACATGTGCAGCCCACAGGCCAGCCTAGGTGCTCATGAGCAATTTTTAAGGATACCCACCTCCGTGGTATCCCTGGTAATTTCCAATTCCCTGGACTCCCCTTTTTCAATCCTCTGGCCAGAAACTTAGGGCTTTAGTTACCTGCTCTGCTGTGCACTTCTGGAGGCTGCACCCACACCTTCGTCATGTGCTGAGAGGACAGAGAGAGAGAGAGAAAAAAGCAGCGAGGGTCGGCTCCATCCAGTAGGACCACAGCTCCTCCTATCTGAGCAGGTGGGTTTTGCATCTCTGCAGGCCCTGCTGCTGGTCAATTCCATTGATGCTGCCAAGCTCCCTCGCCTTGGAATTTCCTGGAGACCCGCAAGAATAGGGAAAAGGAAAACTAGTGATTTCCCTCATTCTCTGAGCATCAGGAGTCTCCTTTCTTCCTAGAATCAGAGGACTGCTTGGAGCTCTCTCTGTCCACGTTCCCACTTCTGAGTTTCCTGTTGACTTGAGTCTAAACTGGGGATACCAGAATAAAAATAGAAAACTTAGCGCCATTCAATGGTAATTGGAATTCTGGCCTTCTTCTCCAATCCACCTGCTACTGTTTACTTCTTGGAGTCCACAAGCAGTCGCACTGAGTATTCTGTCCAGGCTTTGGAGCTGCGTTCTTTGGAGAGACGGGTAGAGTGTGCTTCCTCCATTTTATCTGGAACTAGAACCCTACTTCAAACCATGATCTTTATGAAGCTTTTTGAAATGTTGTTAAAAAAAAAAAAAGAACCATGAAATAGTTGCTCTTATGAGGTGTTGGGTATGCAAGAAGTACGTTGGTGGCACACACAGTCAGCTGGGATGCAGTGAGCCACACTAGCCGAGAGTCACAGGAATAACTGATACGTCAAAATTCTTCCTAAAATAACTCTCACATTCCTCAGTTTGGGTTTAATACTCTGAGTAACCAGAGACTTAGGAGATTAAATGGTTGGCACAGCAATTAGCGCTCACAATGGACAAATGTGTCTTTGTTTCAGCTGACTCACTAACATCATTTGGCACTTGGTGCACCACAAATGCCTCACAGATGGTGACAAGCTCAACACACTTTGTTTAACTGAATTCTGTGAAGGTGTTATACACTGTCGTTCTCTTTAAGCACTCATTAATTTTGTGAAGTAAAGTTCATAATTGTCATTGACGTTATGGCTTTTCTGGGTTGGTGGTGATTGACTGGAAGGAATACTATTGATTGTCTTGAGCGGAGTGCAGTCTGGTGGATGGTATTCTTAGCTGAGCAGATACAGACGAATAGAGCCATTTATTTATCAAGGACAATCCCCTTTGTTTCCAAAGGGCTTTCCAACTATTGATATCTTCCTCATCACATTTCTGCACGTTTTAGAAGCCAGAAAACACAATGCTCCCAGAAACATGTATTACCCGTGAAGGAATGGGCTAAACCCTAACAATGAGATGCTGGGTCTCCCAGGAGGTTAGAGCTGGGGAGCTTGGATGAATCTCCAGTCCAAAGACAGAAGACAATTTTTCTCTACGCTTATTTTATTTTATTTTTATAATATTTATTTATTTTATTTCTTTTATCTTTGCTGTACCGGGTCTTAGTTGCAGCACACGGGATCTTTTTGTTGCAGCATGAGGACTTCTTAGTTGCAGCACGCATGCAGGATCTAGTTCCCCGACCAGGTATTGAACCCAGGTCCCCTGCATTGGGAGCGTGGAGTCTTACCCACTGGACCACCAGGGAAGTCCCTTTCTACGTTTATTTAGGCATAACTTGTGTGTAATAAAATCCACCTGCTTTAGATGTACAGTTTGATAAGTTTTGGCAATTGTATACAGTTGTTCAACCATCATGAGAAGCAAGATACAGAACATTTCCACAACCTTAAAAGGTTCCCCAGGCCCCTTTGCAGTCATTCCCCTCCCTCACCTCGACCCCAGGCCACCCCGACTGCTTCTGTCACTCTGGTTCTGTGGGGCTCTCACCACAGGCCTCTGCACAGTCCACTTCCTGCATCCTGGGTGCTCCTACCCACCCACTCGTCCTGCGTGTCCCTGCCCCTAGGAAGCACCCCGAAGCCCTCAGACCAGGCCAGGTGACTCCAAGGTTCCCCTCACTGGCCCCACAAACTTTCCCTCAATGCCTGAAGCACTACCACAGGGACCACTGCCACTTCCAGGCCAGCTCTTCAGGATAAAGATAACTTGGAGACAGGGGGGCATTTATTCAATTCAATAAATATTTATTGAGCACCAGTACATGCTTTAATATATTTAAGTACAACATAGGATAATCACATTTCCTAAAAACTCTGAGGGCTTACTGCAAGGTCAGTTGGATCTCTGCTCTTTTGCCAGGAAAGTATGAGATCACTGAGCACTTCCAGGGGATAAGAAAGTCACTTTCCTCCTCCCTAGGGGACAGCTGGGGGCAGTAGGTGGGGCCTGGGCCCTGATTACGACAGCTGCCCCACTTACCAGCTATATGACCTCGATAAAGCCAAATTGCTACTCAACTTTCTAACCTGCGGAATAGTGCTTACCTTGCAAGATGGCTGTTGCTGTGACATCCCTATGCTCAGCCCTCACTACCTCAGTGTCCCTGGGGCCAGCTCTGACCCATCGCACAAGAGGACAGGATCAAAGACAGAGTTCTCACCTTGGCTGCACATTAGAATCACGGGGGACGCTTTTAAAAATCCTGACACCCAGGCCACATCCCAGGCTGATGAAATCAGACTCCCTGGGGACCGGCATTTGTTTTTTGTAAAGCTCTCCAAGCGATTCCAAGGTCAGCCAAGGTCAACAGACACTGATCCAGAAAGAAAAGAGAAGAGAAGTAGAATTATTTCATGTCTATAGAAAGAAAGTTGGGGGAGGTTGTGATGATTACTTATTGTTAATTATTACACTATATCCTATACAGTATGAGGTTTTAGAACTACAAAAGTTCTAAACTGCGAAACAATTGAATGTTCATCATCAAATTTAATCTTCAGAGAAATTTTAAAGATGAGGAGTCTGAGGCCTGGAGAACTTATTGTCAAACAGAAGGTGCATCAAGTTAATGGACAAATAGGTCTGCAGTGAATGTCTGGCTTCAAACCCCTCTCTGCTCCCACCCTGCCCCACTGCCCTTGTCAGTCCCTCTGAGAGAGCTGTGATCCAGACCTTCATGCTGATTCCAGACCCAGGTGTCCAGATGCCCCTTCAGTACTTCCCCTTGGATGTTAACGCCCAGGCAACTCCAACTCTGTCCAGCACTGCTCAAGGTCACTCTGCATGGCCCTCCTCCTCTGGTTGCCCACCTTTGCACAGGCACAGCCAGTGCAGCTCCACTGACATCCCTCACCTTTGTTTACCACGTGGCGCTGACCACCTCCAGAATGCCTTCATTACCCTTGCCTCTACCCCCTGGTCATAGCTCCTCCCTGGACATTTCCAGTAGCCCACTAACTCCTTTCCCCGCACCCACTCTCACCCTCCAGCCCCTGCTTTTGACCTGTCTGCTAGACCAACCAAGGTCTAGGAGTTGGGCAGGGGTTTCTTCGTGTAAAAAAGTGACCATTTTTGAGTATCTGATATGTATGATTTCACACACAAGCATGTGCACACACACAGGTACGCACAAACCTCAAAGCTGCTTGCTCGGTTGTGTCAGATGTTGGGACCATTTTCTGTGACAAACCTCTTTAGTAAAGGGCTTGAAAACATTCAGAAGTGTGCAGCCTGCCTTCTGCCAGTTACAGTTGTGGGACCACAAGCAAATTCTATCACTCCTCAAATGTCTCACCTTTAAAATGAGGAAGGGAATGTTGACTCATGGGGATGTGGTGATAACTAAAGACACAAAATGCCTGTCACACACTACTTGCTGATAAAAAGCCAAGGGGCCGTTCATCTGTAAGGAGGAAGGAAGGACAGAGCTATTTGCTAGGTGCCTGAGACACGCCAGGCTCCAGCAGGGAGCTTCTGCCTTCACATCCCTGGATCCTGTCAACAAACCAGTGTACCTCCCCGTTAGGTCCTGTGCTTGACCTGGGTCTCCCTCAGGTAAATAGCAAGGGTCTGTACCTTCCAGAGTCCAACAGAGCGTGTTCTACGGGGGTTCGGCTGATATTTTCTTTTTCAGGGGATGAACAATCAGTACGTCCGCCGGGAGGTCTTCTGCCGGAACACCTGTGACGAGCTCAAACGCTTCTGGGAAAGAGAAATTGGCAAACAGACTTACTACCGAGAATCAGAAGAGCATCGCCTGGGAAGAAGTGCACTGGCAAAGTATGTGGCTTGTCTATTTTTTATTATTGATAATTAATTTTTAAAAATAGACTTTAATTTTTAGGGCAGTTTTAGGCTCACAGCAAAACTGAGCAGAGGGCTTCCCTGGTGGCGCAGTGGTTGAGAGTCCGCCTGCCGATGCAGGGGACGCGGGTTCGTGCCCCGGTCTGGGAGGATTCCGTGTGCCGCGGAGCGGCTGGGCCCGTGGGCCATGGCCGCTGAGCCTGCACGTCCGGAGCCTGTGCTCCGCAACAGGAGAGGCCACAACAGTGAGAGGCCCGCGTACCGCAAAAAAAAAAAAAAAAAAAAAAAAAAAACTGAGCAGAAAGTAGAGAGCTTTCATACACCCCCTCCCCCGCCATACACAGCCTCCCCTACCAGCAACATGCCCCACCAGAGAGGTGCATCTGTTACAATCCATGAACCCACATGGACACATCATACCCACACTTGTCTGTTTTTGTTTGTTTGTTTGTTTTGGGTTTTTTTTTTTGCGTTGTGCGGGCCTCTCACTGTTGTGGCCTCTCCCATTGCGGAGCACAGGCTCCAGACGTGCAGGCTCAGAGGCCATGGCTCACGGGCCTAGCTGCTCCGCGGCATGTGGGATCTTCCCGGACCAGGGCACGAACCCGTGTCCCCTGCATCAGCAGGCGGACTCTCAACCACTGCGCCACCAGGGGAGCCCCACACTTGTCTGTTTTTTAAAAGCAAAATTGATTTCCCCAGAGGAATGCTAGATGGGCATCCTAGAGGACATAATTATTTTGATTTTCCATGCATATGGTCCTGTCACCATCTATGGTTATGGGCAGTAATTTTAAAAATTCTTTAGGACTTCCCTGGTGACTCCATGTTTCCACTGCAGGGGGATGCAGGTTCAATCCCTGGTAGGGGAACTGAGATCCCACATGCCACGCGCCGGCAAAAAATAAATAAATAAAAATAATAAATTCTTCTAAGCTAACAAATGTACACTCTAGTTCTTATCTGTATAAACAGAAAAATCTCTCCTCTCTGTCACCATTTCTAGTGTGTGAGGGTTACACTAAATTTGGGGAGCAGATCAGCAGATGTATCCATGAAGGGCAATCAAGCAAAGGAGACAATGACCAATTAATTCTCAGTGCTCGTTTGGGTCAAGACACAGGATGTCCTGCGTGGTTCTAGGAGGAGGGCCAATGGGCTCTCAGCCCTCTGGTGTGCATCCCTGTTCTAGCCAAGCAAGTCGAGTGGAGAGCAGTAACTCACATGAGCAGACCAGGGTTGCTGTCTCTGGAAACAGTGGCACCTCACCACACTCACACATACTGCCTCTCGATGACTGCAGGGGGTCACCCACAGAACACAGGGAAAGACAGGTCGGGCTGTCTACCCCCTCATAGGGAACAGCTCAGCCACTGTCTGTGCACTAAGACCACAGCTAGTGTGTAGCCAGTTGCTGGTGGGACAGGTGTGTGCTGGCCCAACGGCAGGGCCCGTGACTCCATACTGTCAGTCCATGGTTGCTAGGCTGAGAACATGCATGAACTCACAAGAGTTATATTCACTGTCACCTTCCAAAACCCCGTCCTGAGCCCTAGAGGCAAACCCAGCCTCTTCTACATGCAGAGACCTGCTCAGCCGTATTCCTGGCCACAGGCAAGAAAAAGCAGACTGTCCTACCTGCTGAGGCGTTGTGTCAGGGCATCTTGTCCAGGGATTCTCAGAGAAGCTGAGTCAGGTGGCCAGTCATCTGAGGAGTCCCTGCCATCTTCCTCCCCCGAGGCCAGGCCACTCAGCATGCAGCACACCAGAGGCCACACTGAGGCCTGTGCCACGTGTGTGTCCCCCAGGGCAGTACACAGAAGGCCTCAGGTGGAGTGAAACTGACCTGCGGAAGATGCAAAAACCTTGTCTCTAAGCAAGGAGTAAGCCAAGGGGTGAATAAAATAAGCTCTGAAACAAACTGTGGTTTATTAAAACATTAAAATATATGTATGCAGGATCTCTCCATGCACATAAAAAAGACTGCAGGAAAGACATTTTTGGTTGGTGGGGTCGCAAAGCTCTAACTTCTTATTTATCCTTCTCCTGCCTCTTCTAATCTGAACCTGGGCAGTCTGGCTCCAGAGACTCTCTGCTCCTCACCACTGCTCCATGTTGTCCCTTCATAAATTGTAGAAGACAGCTCTGGTTCATTAGGTTGCTCTGAAGCTTGAATAAGAAAATGTACCTAGAGACTTTCCTGATGGTCCACTGGTTAAGACTTTGCCTTCCAATGCAGGGGGTGCAGGTTTGATCCCTGGTCCGGGAGCTAAGATCCCACATGCCTTGTGGCCAAAAAACCAAAACATAAAACAAAAGCAATATTGTAACAAATTCAATAAAGACTTTAAAAATGGTCCACATCAGGGCTTCCCTGGTGGTGCAGTGGTTGAGAGTCCGCCTGCTGATGCAGGGGACGCGGGTTCGTGCCCCGGTCCGGGAAGATCCCACATGCCACAGAGCGGCTAGGCCCGTGAGCCATGGCCGCTGAGCCTGTGCGTCCGGAGCCTGTGCTCTGCAATGGGAGGGGCCACAGCAGTGAGAGGCCCGCGTACCACAAAAAAAAAAAAAAAAAAAAAAAGGTCCACATCAAAAAGATCTTAAAAAAAAAAAAAGAAACTGTGCCTAAAGCACCCAGCATGGGGCAGGGCCCAAGGTCAGGGCTCGCAAATGTCAGGTCCCCTGCCTCCTCCACACTCCCACTTAATCCAGGATTCAATATAGCAGCAGCAAGATGCCAAAGGAAGAGCCCTCCGGATGAGTAGCAAGTCTCCCTGTGCCTCAGTTTCCTCCTTGTTATTTTTATCATAGAGAAACAAACACTGACAGAAGAGGGATGTTGGGGAGTTACTGCCTTTAATTAGTGGGGAGCAGTAGGTTAATAGTGTTGTTCAACTATATCCTTACTGATTTCTTGTCTGTTTTACTGATGCTTGAAATATGGGTACTGAAGATTTGCAGATCTATTTCTCTTTACAGATCTATCACATTTTGTTTCATGTATTTTGAAGCTCTGTATTAGGTACATAAATGTTTAGGATTAGTATATACTCTTGATGAATTAAACCGTTTATTACAAAACAACCCTCTTTCTCTTTGGTAATATTCTTTGCTATGAACTCTACCTTGTCTGTTGTTAATATAACCACTCCAGCCTTCGTTGATTAGGGTTAAGATGGGATATTTTTCCATCTTTTTACTTTTAACCTATTTATGTCTTCATATTTAAAATGAGTTTCTTATAGGCAACATATATTTGGATATTTTTTAATGCAATCTGTCAACCTTTGCATTTCAATTGGATTACTTATATCATTAACATTAATTGGTATGATTGGGTTTAAATCTACCATCTTGTTATTTGTCACCTTTTTCTCTCAACAGTTATTTATTCCCTTTCTTTTTCTGCCTACTTTTGAATTAAATATTTTTAATGATTCCATTTAATCTCCTCTTTTGGCTTTTTAACTATATCTCTGTGTGTTATTTTAGTGGTTGCTTTAACATTTACATATACATCTTTAACTTATCACTGTCTACCTTCAAGTGATACATTATTTCCTGTAGAGGGTAAGAACCTTACAATCATATAGTCCCATCTCTCCACTCCTGGTCTTTGTGTTATTATACAGAGTACAATTTGACTTCCACATATGTTATAAACGCCATATTACATCATTAACAGTTTTGCCGTGCGGCTTGAGGGATCCTAGTTCACTGACCAGGGATAGAACTCGTGCCCCCTGCAGTGGGAGCGCAGAGTCCCAACCACTGGACCGCCAGGGAATTCCCATGAACCACTGACTATCTTTTAAAGAGATTTAAATAGTAAGAAAAAAAAATCATTAATACGCACACACACAGATGTCCTTCCAGGTGCTCTTCGTTCCACTGTGCAGATTTCCATGTGGTGTCATTTTTCTATCTGCTTGAAGGACTTCCTTTAACATGTCATATGTGACAGTCTGCTGGTAGTGAATTCTTCCAGTTTTTGCATATCTGAAAACAACTTTATCTCACCTCTGTTTTTGAAAGATAGCTTTGCTGGGTAAATAATTCTAGATTGAAGTTTTTTCCCCCCTCCTGTACTTTAAAGATATTGCACTTTCAAGGGAAATTTCAGAGAATTAAGACTAGAATAGTGCTCAAACAGAAGTGAGAGTTCAAATATGTATATATTTAAATTTGCAAGTCTTCTGCATACCTTTTAAAACCTGAACACATGCATGCACACACATGCATACACAGACACCTTCAGAATAAAAAGGAAGGAAGCTTCCCTGAACCAAAAGCCATGGAGATGAATACTCCATTTGTGTTTATTTTGTTTCTATTTTCAGGCTCAGAGAAGAATGGAAGCAGAAACTGGAAACAAAGCTGAGACTACGGAACAATTCAGATGAGACAGAAAAGCGGGCCAATGTTGGCCAAGAGCTTCACTGACACAAGAGGATACAAAGCACTGAGGTCACTCTGCCAGGACAAGCCAGTGCAAATCCCTGAGTCCCTTTGCTACACCATACAGATCCCATACTAGTGTTTCCCCCACCTGTAAATCCTGTGGGGATTTACCTGTGAATCCTTCCCCACTGCTGAGTGAGAATTATTAGCCAAGGCAGTCCTCTCTGCATGGGGACCAGAATATTATCCCCAATGTGTCTAAAGATGAGATTATCTAACAGCAAAGCTCCATGCAGCATACTTTATTTCCATATAATTATCTTCTAATTTTGAAATCCCAATATTTGAAATTCTAAGCACATGAGGGGTGATGATTTTCACGGTCATACTTTAAACATCGCACATTAGTTTTGCTCCACATTTCTCCTAGGAAACAGCACCATGTAATCCTTTCTCTTGTTTTCTTTTTATGAGAAGAGAAATGCACCCATCTGCAGAAATAAAAATACTGTAAATAGTCCTTAAAATAAGGTTTACAAATTAACTGATCTAATATTATTTTTCTTCACATGAATTTAATAGGCTTATTCAAAAACATGTTTACATAGAACCATTCAATAAGATTGGAATAATTTTAATAAAACTTGGTTGCCATGCCATCACTGGTATACATGCTCTTCATTTTGTTGCCTTCTTTTAAATCTCCACATGCTGGCACTGGCTGGCTCTCTGTCAGCTCAGCTAAAGTATATCTGGCCACCCGAACAAAGTGCTTGTCACATAGATTCTGGACTTTGAAATATCATTGTCACTGCCCAGCCATCTCTCAGGTCCCCATACAGGGTTGCTGCTTCTAAAAGTGCAAACTGTAACTAGGCCTGGTGCAACCTTTCCCAACCAGGGCAAAGGAGCAGAGAGATACATGCTGTAAAGTACTTGATGGTTGTAGGCAGTGCCTGCAAAGCCTTACATATTTAAGGGGCAGTGTTACCAGGAGACACAGAGAGCAAGGCAGAGGCAATTCTGAACAGAGCAAGTGTGGTGTTCCAGTCCTCTAAATGCCCTGATGTGCCCTAAAGTGCTTCCATCCACATCCCCAGGGAGCCCAGATGGGAGCCACCAGGAGGCAAGAAGAATTGGGGGAGCATTTCCTCAGATTCCACACTCATATGATCCAGGAAACAGGGCTTGGAGCCCTGCTTCCTGCTATGGTCTCTCATTCAACCTGGGATTCAATTCAACTAATAAACCATGAATCCCAGCTGGGTTCTTTTGAGATTGATGAAAGAGGAATTTTTGTTGGGTATAAGAGGGAAATAGGAATTAAGTAGAAGGAGAAGAAAAGACAGAGCTTTCAGGCTGAGAGGCTCTCAGAAGAAAAGGCCTCCCATCACGAACCGCAAAACGCTGCTGCTGGAATCTAAATGCAGTCAAGTGAGGCAGATAATGCATGTGAAGATTCGTTGTGCATTAATTCATCCACCGCATACCTGGCACTGTGCTGTACGACCAAATACAGCAGAGTAAACCAGAAGTGATGACTCTGGAGGCTACAGGCTAGGGAAGATGGCAGAAAAGCCAAGGCAATAAGTGTGAGGGACTAAATAGCACTGGGAGCCACAGCAGGCAAAGGTGCCCACCTGATGTGGGACCCATTCTGGTCTAGGGAGGGCTTCTTAAGAACAGGGTAGTTAAACCCAAGTAAGCATGATCCAGTGAAGGCAAGATTCAGGGCTCAGGTCCTGGGTGCCTTGAGGGAGTACATTTAGCTAAGCTAGAATGGGAGTAAGAAGAAGGTGTAGCAAGACCTGAATCTGCAGAAATCAGCGTTCAGGGCCTTGCTGCATGAGAGTATGAGCTTTTCCCAAGGGCACAGGAAGCCACTGCAGGGTGTTGGCCAGGGGAGAGCCACAGTGGCCATGGTTCAGGAGGATTACTTTGCACAGAAAGATGCAAGGACAAAGGTGGGAAGGCCAGCCAGGAGGTTCTGCAGATGCCTCCCAAGAGGTGAGAAGGCCTACACTAAGTCCTCAGTGCCCTGGCAGCAGGGACTGGGGGGAAAGAGACAGGGAGAGAAGCATGAGTGCCTTTTCTCACAGTACTAGAGGCTTGAGGTCAAAGATCAAAGCGGCAGCACGGTCGGTTTCTGGTGAGAGCTCTTTCCTGTCTTGTAGATGGCCGCTTCTCACTGTGTCCTCACATGGTATGAGGAGAGAGAAAGAGAGAAAGGGAGAGAGGGAGAGGGGGAGAGAGGGACAGAGAGAACAAGCTCTCTGGTGTCTCTTCTTATAAGGACACTAATCCCATCACAAGGGCCCCACCTGCATGACCTTATCTAAACCTAATTACCCCCCAAAGGCCTCATTTCCAAATACCATCACATGAAGGATTAGGGCTTCAGCATATAAATTTGGGGCAGGGTAAGGTTTGAGGGGCAGGGAGGACACAATTCAGTCCATAGCAGAATGGGATGCTTTCAAACTATGTATCAAGTCCTGGACACAACCCATTTATAAAATTGACCAGGCTCAAACAGCAAAAACTTTGAGAGCTGAACTATGGTGTGGAATACCATAGGTTTCAAATTGGCCTCTGGGTAGCACACAAGCAACAGACCACAAAAGCAAAGGCTTTGAAAAGTAATTGACATTTAAAGTGTAGCCCACAAAAGTGGGCCAGGACATGTGTTCTTAACATAAATAGATTGACTGCCTATTAAAATAGATACACAAAAAGGAGAGTCTCCTAGCCTTGTACTCAAAATGTCCAGGATATAGTCCAAAATGACTCATACCAAGAGCCAAGAAAATCTCAACTCAAATGAGAAAGGATACTCAACAGACACTTAGTACTGAGATGACACAGGGGTTGAAATTATATGACAAGGATTTTAAAGCAGTTATATAAATGCTTCAACAAGCAACTACAAGCACTCTTTAAGCAAATGGAGAAAGTAAAAATATCAGCAAAGAAACAAAAGATATAAAGAAGAACTGAATGGAACTTTCAGAAATGAATGCTACAATAACCAAAATAAACAAACAACAAAAATAACACTGGATGAGCTCAACAGCAAAATGGAAAATACAGAAAAAAGGATCAGTGAAGTTTCAGATAGTTAGTAAAATTATCTAATTTGAACAAGAAAGAGAAAATAGTTTTCTTTAAAAAAAAAAAAAAAAGAAAGAAACAGAGTGTTAGGACCTGTGGGACAATAACAGAAGACTTGAAATTTGTGTCACTGGAGTCCCAAAAGAAGAGGATGCCCACTTTCACGACTTCTATTCAACATAGTACTGAACGTCTAGCCAGAGCAATTAGGCAAGAAAAAAAAAATAAAAGGTTTATCTCTGTTCACAGATGACATGATCTTATATACAGATAACCCTAAAGATTACATACACATACAAAAGAAACTGTTAGAACTAATAATAAATGAAATCAGAAAAGTTGCAGGATACAAAATAAACACACAAAACAAAATGTATTATTGCATTTCTAATACACCAACAATGAAATATCTGAAAAAGATTATGAAAAAAATTCCACTTGTAATAGCATCAAAAAGAATAAAATACTTAGGAATTAACCAAAGAGGCAAAAGACTTGTACACTGAAAGCTACAAAACACTGCTGAAGGAAATTAAAGATGCAAATAAATGGAAAGACATCCCATGTTTACAGATTGGAAAATTTAATATTGTTAAGATGTCAATACCACCCAAAGCAATCTACAGATTCAATGCAATCCAATCAAAATCCCAATGGTGATTTTTACAGAAATAGAAAAACTTGCCCTAAAATTCACATGGAATCTCAAGGAACTCCAAATAACCAAAACAATTTTGGAAAAGAAGAAGACAGTTGGAGGTCTCATACTTGCTGACTTCAAAACTTTCTACAAAGCTGAAATAATCAAAACAATGTGGTGCTGGACACATAGGCCAATGGAATAGAATAGAGAGCCAAGAAATAAACTCTTGCATATGTGGTCAGATGATTTTCAACAAGGGTGGGAAGACCATTCAATAGGGAAAGGACAGTCTTTTTAGCAAATAGTGCTGGGAAAACTGGATACCCACATGGAAAAGAACGAAGTTGGACACATACCTTATACCATTTACAAAAATAAACTCAAAATGGATCAAAGACCTAAACATAAGGGCTAAAACTATAAAAATCTTAGAGGAAAACAGGGGGAAACTTTATGACATTGAATTTGACAATGATTTCTTGGATTTGACTTGGATATGATAACAAATAAAATAGATAAATTGGACTACATCAAAATTAAAAACTTCTCTACATCACAGGACACAATCGACAGAGTGAAAAGGCAACCCATGGAATGGGAGAAATCACTTACAAATCATATACCTGATAAGGGATTCATATCCAGAACATATAAAGAACTCCTAGAACTCAACAACAAAAAATAAACAACTTAATTCAAAAATGGATAATGCATTTGAGTAGACATATTTAAGTAGAAATTCAATATAAATCTCCAAAGAAAATATGCTAGTGGCCAATAAGCACATGAAAATGTGCTCAACGTCATTAATCATTAGGAAAATGCAAATCAAAATTACAATGAGATACCACCTCACACCCATAAGATGGCTACTATCAAAAAATACAGAAAATAAGAAGTGTTGGTGAGGATGTGGAGATATTGAAAGCCTGTGCACTATTAGTGGGAATGTAAAATGGTGCAATTGTTGTGGAAAAAATATATCAGTTCCTCAGAAAATTAAACATAGAATTATCATATGATCCAGCAATTCCACTTCTGTGTATACACCCAAAAAACTGAAAGCAGGATCTTGAAGTGATGTTTGTACACTTATGCTCATAGCAGCATTATTCACAATAGCCAAAAGGTGGAAGCAACCCAAGTATCCATCAATGAATGAATGGATAAGCAAAATGTGGTATATCCATACAATGGAACATTATGCAGCCTTAAAAAGGAAGGGATGTCTGACACATGCTACAATATGGATAAATCTTGAGGACATTAGGCTAAGTGGAATAAGCCAGTCATGAAGGAACAAATACTGTATGATTCCCACCAGGCCTACATGGAATGGGGAAGGACCAGTTTCTCAAATAAAAAGTGAAGAGTGTACCGAGTAGAAAATAATTAGTCCCCATAGATCCAAGGGGACCATGACCAAATGGCAAACACCCACAGGACCTCAACAGACCTCCTGTTGGGACCCAGTCACGCTTCCATCCTTAACTGTTCTGAGCAGTGTCTGCCCAGAGCTAAACTCAAAGAAGTTTCTTTCTGGCTATTCCTCTCCAGATCTGTGGTCCCCACAACAGCCACGCTTGTACCACAAAATCCTGTCCTGACTCGGGTTCAGAAGAGAGAATGGCACAGATCCAGCGGACATTTCCCCAGGGTGGGGTGGGGTGGGGTGGGGCCAAGGAAGAATCCATTTCCTTCCAAGCATCTGAACTAATACCATGGAGATCTGAGAGCTCCAGGGGCCACCACTGCCCTCAGACTGGAAAGCCTAACTGCTAGGAGATGAGAGGGAAGTAGACACCTGGTGAAAAACATAGGGGTGACAAAAGCACCCTCCATGGTTCTTGGCAGTCTTCCACTCCCAATTCTGGTCCTTCTCAGGGTCTGGCCGCTTTCCCAACTTGGGCTCCCCGAGGTACTGCTGCATCTGAATGATAAATTCCCTTACTGGGGCTTCCTTCGGGGCCCAGTGGTTGGGAATCTGCCTGCCAATGCAGGGGACAGGGGTTCTAGCCCTGGTCCGGGAAGATCCCACATGCCACGGAGCAACGAAGCCCGTGCGCCACAACTACTGACCCTGCGCTCTAGAGACCACAAGCCACAACTACTGAAGCCCGTGCACCTAGAGCCCGTGCTCCGCAACAAGAGAAGCCACGGCAATGAGAAGCCTGGGCACTGCAACAAAGAGTAGCCCCGCTCGCCCCAACTAGAGAAAGCCAGCGTGTAGCAATGAAGACCCAACGCAGCCAAAAATAAATAAATAAATAAGGGAATGTAGTTATTTATTTTTAAAATTTTTAAATAATTTATTTAAAAGTTTATTTACTTAAATTTTTTTAATAAATTTATTTATTTAAAAAATTTTAAATACATTTATTTTAAAAAATTTTAAATAGATTTATTTATTTTTGACTGCTTTGGGTCTTCATTGCTACACGCGAGCTTTCTCTAGTTGCAGAGAGCGGAGGCTACTCTGCTGCGGTGCACGGGCTTCTCCTTGTGGTGGCTTCTCTTGTTGCTGAGCATGGGCTCTAGGCACATGGGCTTTAGTAGTTGTGGCGTGCAGGCTCAGTAGTTGTGCTGCATGGGCTTAATTGCTCCGTGGCATGTGGGATCTTCCCGGAGCAGGGCTCAAACCCGTGTCCCCTGCACTGGCAGGCGGATTCCCAACCACTGCACCACCAGGGATAAATTCCCTCTTTTAAGCTGCCTGCACATTTCTCTTATTCACAAAGAAGGTTACAAATAATATGGATTAAAAGGAGATTTCAGAGTCTGCATCAGGGAATGGGGCTGTTCTTTAGAGACAGGGCCTCCCACATCACCTGTAAAGTCTGCTGGGACCTGAGGCCCCAGATGTGAGCAATGCTCTAGAATGCCAAGTTACACCTCTAGGGGAAAGCATCAGTCTGAGAAATTAGGTACTGGGTTACTTACTGGGAGGAAAGCACCCAGAATCCACTCAACTCAAGGACTAAATTCTGCCAAAAAAAACCGCTCCCAGTTCTATCTCAAGGGCAGCCTCATAACCTGGGGTCTCCAGAGCAGTCCCGATTTCAAATGTGCTGCCAATATCTGATCCCGTGTCACCATTTTTGGTGAAGAAATGTGGTCATCATAAATATACTCCAACAGGAGTCCAAGAATTTTTCAAAGACATCTCTCTTAGATTCTCTTTGCTCAGCAAGTTAAGTACTATGCACTCACTGGATAAAGGATTTAGTGATCAGGAAGCTACTGGATGGGGGAGCACATATTCCACAGGGAGCAGGGAGCTGGTGCTGTTTGTTTTGAAGCCAGGAAGCCCCTACTGTGTTGGGCTAACTTTCCATATAACATATTAACTATACAGAAAGAGAATTCTACTGTGCATAATTCTGGCTAGGTAACCTTAGTCAAGTTATTTAAGATGTGAGCTTCAGTTTCCTCATCTTTATAATACAGTTAATAATTATCTTCCTCATAAGTAAAATACAGTGCCTGACACATAGTAAGTTATGGTAGGCAAACAGATGGTGCAAATGGTGGTGCAAAACAACTGAATAGATTGCTAAGCTTCTAAGAATGATAATTTCTAGAATTACAAATGGGCTTCAAGTGAGTGCACTTAAAGGCTGTTCTTACATTTAAAATTTCAAAATCAAAGCATTCCTTCTTCTAAGATTTTTCCGGAAGGCTTCTCCACCCCCACCCCCATCTTCCACCCCCCCCCAATCTCATTATTTCCATAAATGTTGCCCCATTCATCCTGTTACTCAGATTAAAACGTAGTCACCCCATCTCCTCTCCTTCTCTTAAACCTTCCATCTAAGCCACTCACAAATCCTGCCAGTTCTACCTTCAAAATTCACAAGGTTTAGAATCAGACCACTACACCCTAGTTCAAGGGTCACAGTAATTTTAACACAATTAAAACTTATCATCTTTATACTGCTTAATTTATAAGCGAAGGTCAGAGTCTCCCACCCTCCCCAAGGTCACCTCCTCCAGGCAGTTGCTGCCCCCTTTCCATGAACGATGGCTCACGCAGGGTGGGTACAAGGGAGCTGGGTTGATGGGTTGTAGGTCACTCAGAAAGCTTGGTGGAAGTGGTACTTTTTAAATGGAGTGTGAAACACAGAAGGAATTCTATTCCCAGGTCACTGCTCAGATATTCTGGAGCACTACCTCCTCGGGACACTTTTTAGATACTGTAAAAGTGGTTATCTTAGGACCCTCTGTTCTGATGTCTATCTGGTCTTCGAAATGGGGGATAGAGACTTGGCAGAAATCTTGGCTGATTCCATGCTGGTCTCCACCCAGCAGAAAGAATGACGAATTCATGGTCAAGGAGGTGATGAGTGGGAAGAAGAGGTTTTGGACTTGGAGGTCCCATTTCCATAGGGAGAGGTATTATGGGTGTGCTGGCAGGTGAAACAGTCTGTGAATGTCTCATCTCTGAGTATTAAAAAGGGATGTCTCTCCTTGGAAATACCCAAGTGTTGCTGACTGGGTGGGGCTCTATCCTATTCCCAGGCTGAATATGCCCTGAAGAAATTTTTATTGATTGGTGTGTTTTAGTTTAGTGTTTTTGTAAAGCACATCAATGTAAGCAGAATGAAATTCCTCTTTTAGGATTGACCATAAAATCAGCTTGTCATGTCTGCCTATATGGATGTAACTCATCACTTTTAAAGCTCCAATGGAATTCTCTTCTAGGAAAAACATGTGTTTTTGGAACCTTGTTTAGTCCTTGAAAATAACAGATGTATGCCATAGGATTCGTTTGTTTAAGGTCAAAAAAGAGCCTTAGGGGATGAATCAGGCCTTGAAACTCAGCTCTCAATCCATTCTTCCCCAGTGGCTTGGTGTCCTCTCAGAGATCTGAATAGTCCTAGTTGTTGTTCCTTGGAAATGAGCAGACCCTGCTTGCCCTTCTCTAATCTATGGAAAGGTCACCAGGATAATGCATCCACTAGGCTGGAGACCAGCTTTGGGAGAACTTGAGAAAGGCAACGGGAGAAGACCATGAAAGGAAGGTTCCAGCTACACAGTATGGCTATGGGGAAAGGGTAAGATAAGTTAGGGCCAGAAAGACCCAGGACCCACCTCAGGGGGCTCAGAGGCTGAATGTGAAGGCAGAAACCTTGGCATCTGGTACAGCCCTAGGATCTGGAACAACACTATATGTTATGAGACACGAAACTTATCTGTTGGATGAATTGAACGGAGGGTTTGCACAAACACACTGCTCTATGAGAAACTCCTCAACAATACCCCATTCACAGCAGGGCAGAGGAGACTGAACAGTTGTCACCCCAGGCTTACTTCCTCCCCCTTTTAGCAGAGAACTAGCTCAGCTTGTCTGAATTAGTCCACATAAAACAGGCTGATGTCAGTGGCTAAGCTTCACAGGCTTCTTTTTACAAGGGCACTTCCTGACCAGGAAGATTTCATAATTTCATAATTGTCCAAGTGTTTCCATTCGGCCTATAAAATGAAGGGCATTACAGGGGTGTGGTGCTTCTGGAACCTTCTCACATGTGCCCAGTCCATCTGTGCCAGGCCTGAGCCCACCTCTAGGTGTGCTCTGTGGCTTCTCTGCTGGTAGTTTCTCCCTAATAAACATAATTGTATATGTATGCCCTGAGTCACTTTACTGATGGGTGGTCCCTGCCCCTTGTTCATGACAGTGGCCCCATTCAGATCCTCCCAGCCCCAGAAGGCTATCTTGGAGGACAGCTCCAGAGTCTACAGAAGACTTAGGACAAGAAGAGGGAGGGATACAAAGAAGGCAGAAAATGAACCGAGGGAAGTAAAACCCACAAACGAGAGAGACAGAATAGTTTTTTGGAAAGAATCATGCAAAGGGTTTAGAAGAATTTATTCCTGATCTAATACATCTGACTGACAGGCCAGCCAAATGCATTTCATTTGATTCACACAGCAGTTAATTAAGCCAACTGTGAAGGGGACCTCAAGCTGCAGGATGAAACTCTCCTACAGTATTGACTCAACCATGTACCCCAGGGTCCAGGATCCCACCAGCTGAACAAATCCCACCAACCATGACGGATTTGTACTCTAGAAAGCCAGGTGGCTTTCCCCTTAAGTCTCCATATTGACCTTTCCTCTTGGCCCGAGGCATTAATCCAGATGGGCAGGGTGTATTAGTGACTGCAGACCCCACTTTCTCCTGTAAGGAGGAAGCCTAGGCAGATTCTGTCATCCGTAACAACCGTGGCCTGTGAGCTGAGGCTGCCCTGAATGCCTTCCAGAGCCGAGGTGGTGTCGTTGGTCACTTCAGCTGAAATCAGGGACAAATTTTCACACCACCTTTTCTAATTGGACGATTCCCATTGCGGGGAAAATGCCCTCAGGGTGCACATACATAGTGAGTAGCCTCATTTTGAAGAGCTCTTGGCAGTTGTCTGCGGGCTACAGGAGCCACTGGTGGTGTTTCTTTAAGCACTCAAAGGTCTCTTATGACACCCCCAAGATACAAGTCACCTACAGGCCTGATAGGATGGAGACAGGTGTCTGTATCCAACAGAACCATGAAAGATTAAGTCTTTCCCTTCTCTGAGTTTCCCCAGCATACTTGGAGAGGTGTGTATAGCCTTTGATCCCTCTTGGGGAAAGGGAGACCTCTGCCCCGCTCCTAAGAATCTTTCTCCTTAAAGGAGCTTCAGTGAGGACAGAGGGGGATGGAGGGATCAATATCATGTCTCACTGAAATGCAAATCAGAACTACTATGAGGTATTACCTCACACCAGTTAGAATGGGCATCATCAGAAAATCTACAAATAATAAATGCTGGAGAGGGTGTGGAGAAAAGGGAACCCTCTTACACTGTTGGTGGGAATGTAAATTGATACAGCCACTATAAAGAACAGTATGGAGGGTCCTTAAAAAACTAAAAATAGAATTACCATATAACCCAGCAATCCCACTACTGGGCATATACCCAAAGAAAACCATAATTCAAAAAGACACATGCACCCCAATGTTCATTGCAGCACTATTTACAATAGCCAGGTCATGGAAGCAATCTAAATGTCCATCAACAGACGAATGGATAAAGAAGATGTGGTACACATATACAGCAGAATATTACTCAGCCATAAAAAGGAACGAAATTGGGTCATTTGTAGAGACGTGAATGGACCTAGAGACTGTCATACAGAGTGAAGTAAGTCAGAAAGAGAAAAACAAATATCGTATATTAAAGCATATTTGTGGAATCTAGAAAAATGGTACAGATGAACCAGTTTGCAAGGTAGAGAACAAACGTATGGACACCAAGGGGGGAAAAGGGGGATGGGATGAATTGGGAGATGGGGATTAACTTATATACACTAATATGCCTAAAATAGATAAATAATGAGAACCTGCTATATAGCACAGGGAACTCTACTTTGCTGTACAGTAGAAACTAACACAACATTGTAAAACAACTATACTCCACTTAAAAAAAAAAAAGCATGTCTCATTGATTTACTCCTGGTTTGCTCGTTTCCTGTGGTGGCAATCTCGGTGCTTTATTAACATTATTTTTGTAGACTTTTTAATTCTATCCTATGTTTTCTGATGGATTCTTGGATGAAAGACTCAAGTAACATACACTGATTATCAAGTGCATAATTTATAAGCAGAAATTTAGGTGTATAATATGTAAGAGACACAAAGGACTTGAAGCAGTGTAGGTAGACAGATGTAAGTTAATAAAAGTGAGCCTGTCTTATTATGTCAGTTTATGACAGATAACATTAAAACCTGGAATAACTGTGTGCCTACTTTTAAAGGAATTTTGTGTTATTTTAACTCAGTGCTTAAATTTGGGGCTCTGGAATGAATTAACAATTTTCCACTGAAATTAAACTTAATTATGCTTTTAACTTAGGAGAATTTGCCCCAAATGATGTTTATGGTTTTTTTCCTCTTCTGATCTTTATGTTATAAGCATTTTCAAATTTAAAGTATAATGAATATGCGTATATATGTGATCAAAATTTTAACTGCTAACATTTGCCATGTTTGCTTCACTTATTACTGTTCCGCAAATGTTTTTGAAAGTAAATTACAGATATATTGACATTTCATTCCTTAGGTTTCTCTGAAAACTTCTCTGAAAATATGACATTTTCCCATATAACTAGTAAAAAATTATCACACCTAACAAAACCAACAGTCATTCCTTAAACTTATCTAATCCTCAGTAAAAACATGTTTCTCAAGAATAAATTACTCACCTAAGGTGGGGAAACATTGTGATCCGGGACATAACCTGAAAATATAATATTTATATCTCTAAGAATCTATAATAGTTTCCCTGTGAAAAGAAACAAAATAGCTCCCTTACACATAGGAAATGATAAGTGACAGAAGTTTTCATTTTCTCCAAAAACCTTTAGACAGCATCAATGGAAAATTGTAAATTTCATTGCTATTGTCTGAATGTGCATCAGGATGGACAATATGTCCAAAATTCCCAAAGGGGACTCCTTTTCTTGGGAATCAGTAGGAGTCCCTGAACTGGAGACACTGCACATCTTTTCTCTTCTTGTCAGATACACACCAGTGTGTGAGGTGTCCAGATCATCAGTACTCAAACCCAAATCAAAACCACTGTCTCCCAAAGAAAGTGACTTCCCTACCTTATCAAGACCCACTGAGGATGGCTCTGGCCTGCACTGCTCTGTGCTTCTCTGTTCTCACAGCTGTGGTCCTTGGGGTCTCTGGGAAGCACAGAGACACTCCCATCATCAAGGCCAACATCCAACCCACAGCTACATCCTGCTCACCTCCCTCTTCCTGGGTTCCCTCTGTTTCTTACTCTCCATTGGCCTTCCCAACACAGGCATTTGCATACCTCAGCAAACAACATTTGCATTTGTGTTTACTGTGGCTATTTCCACTGTTTTGGGTAAAATCATTTCTGTGGTTTTGGCTTTCAAAACAAAGGGAAAAGGATGAAGCAGTGGTTGATATCAGGAGCACCTGACTCTGTCCTTCCCATCTGTGCCTTGATCCAAGTCACTATCTAGAACCAGATTGGGACTCTCTCCTCCTTTCATTGAAATAAACACACACTCTGACCCTACACACATCACTGGTTGCATTAAGGGCTCTGTCACTGCCTTCTACTGTGTCCTGGGATATATGGGATCCTTGACCCTGGGGAGCACTGCTGTGGCTTTCTGGGCCAGGAATCTACCTGACACCTTCAATGAAGCCAAGTTCAAGCATGCTGGTGTTCTGCAGTGTCTGGGTCACATCCTTCCCTGTCTATCACAGCACCATGGTGGCCATGGAGATCTTTTCCATCTCGGCCTCCAGTGCAGGACTACTAGGCTGAATCTTTGCCCCCAAGTGCTATATTAGTCTTCTGCTGAGTCCTGATAAGAACATCTTGCAAGGGATAAGGAGTAAAACAGGTCCTAGAGCCAATAAGCATTCCAAAGATTTAACTCATGGCTCTCAAATAGACGAGTAACAGACACATGAAGATGAATCACCATTTTTATAGAGACAGTGAATCAAAGCCAAATTTATAATTTCTCTTTCTCAATTAACAAAGATTTTTTCCTATGTTCTCTAGTATACCAGGGGCACAGCCATGCTCAGTCAGCAGTTCCTGAAACTTCAAGGTCATCTTGGATATTCTGCTCACCAACATTAGATCTATTATCTATTTACAAGAACTTCATTTTACCCTCCACTTCTTGAATGAATTTTCTAGCCTATGCACTGATAGTTGGTACAGTCTACCAGGTGGTCTACTATTTTAATTTGGTCCCCAAAACCATTAGGCAGCATCAACAGGAGTTCATGCTCATCCTTAACTAAAATGGTCTTTCACATACTAATTTGGGGACTTATTCTGCTATCTCTTCTTCTAATATATTTAGTTTTATTTTTACCTTTTAACTATTCAGTTTATCTGGTGCTTGTTTTTGTGGTCTGTGGAGGAAGCTACACCATCCCTTTTTATGAGACAGAACTGGAGGGTATGTGGTTTGTTACCTGCCCTGAGTGAGTTGGGTCTACACGACCAGAAAGGTCTAAAGTGAAAGGCTGAAGAGGGTTTGGGGCCAAAAGCCCCAACTCTGGGGAGGCCCTACATGATGACAGGGTACTTTATAAGTTGAAGATGTCACAAGCAAGGAGGGAATAGAATCTTAGCTTCCTGGGAGCCTGGGAATCCTGTGGGGTCTGTGCCATCCAGGGGCCAGTTATAGGACACACAAGATTAGAGACACACAGAGGCTCATCAGAGGGAAGAATTTCCTGCATGTCAGAGCCACCCAGCATGAGAGATAGAGGCGGGAGAGATGGGATCTGCCCTGAGCGCACACTGCCCACCATCTGGAGTGACAGGAACATGCAGGACGTGAGGGAGTTGGAGGGAGTCTCTGAATTAGCCCAGGGCAGGGAGGATGAAACCTCACCAGTTATATTAACAAAGAGGATTTAATATAAAAGCATTAACCAGTTATGTGCTTTTTATTGCTGCGAGAGCAAATGGTCACAAATTTGGTCACTTCAAACAACACAAATGCATTCTCTTTCAGTTCTGTAGGTTAGAAATCCAACACGGCTCTCACTGGGCTGTGTTCCTGTCTGGAAGCTCTAGGAGAGAATCCATTTCTTTGCCTTTTCCAGTTTCTAGAGTCCCTCACATTCCCGTGCTCCAACACTGCCGTCTCCCGGGCCATTCCTCAGTGGTCACATCTCCCTCTGATTCTCTTCTGCCTCCCTCCTCAACTTCTAAGGACCCACATAATTAGATTGAACCCACCCAGATAACCCAGGATCAGCTCCCCATTGCAAGGTCCTCAACTTAACCACATTTACAGAGTCCCTTCTGCCATGTAAGGTGACCTATTCTCGGCTTCCAGGGATTAGGCTGTGGACATCTTCGGAGAACAATTATTCTGCCTACCACACCCAGCAACTGAAGAACTAAAAAGGCAAAAAAAAGAATGCTCGAACAGTTATATAAAGCAGCTTCCTCTCCCTAGGGCTGGAGGAAGAAATGGGAGAGGCTAAAGATATGAAAATATAGAAACTTGGAAGACGGGCCCTATGGGGAGGGAACCCAGAACTCTGAGAAGGGGGTGCCTCCCTCGGGCAGCAAGAAAAGAACTGCTGTCCCTCACAAGGTGGAGGAACCTATGTTTCTGAGGCAGAAGCTATCACTGTGTGCTGGATTTGTAACTCCAGTCAGAAGGTTGTCTTAACAGGGAAAAAAGGCACACTCCATGGGGCTGTGGCCCTCTATGCTCCTGATGAGATCTCTGGCCACTCCTCTCCAGGCAAGGATAGTGCTTTAGGCTGTCCTTTTTAGGTTACAAAGGTGCCGTTTCAGCCAACACTGGCCCTACCACGTGCTTGAATCTAACCTGTGTTGTTTCACTTGGTGGACATTCCACACACCCAGGTAGCTGACCCTGCTGAATAATGCCTTGCGGAAATAGAGGTTTTAGGATGAGAACTACTTCTCCTTACTGTGAGGGATGCTGCCATTGGGGAAAGGCCACAGTCAGGACAATGACATTGGGACTGGTGCCCAACAGGTGCCCTCCAGGCTCCCCGGCCCAGCCACATGGTAGCAGTAAAGCAGTTTAGAAGACAAGGGTGGACGGGGAAGGAGATCGCCACACACTGACTAAAAAGCTGTGGACGCAGAAGTGCTTAAAGAAAGCAACCAGCAGGCTGTACAGACTGCCTCCCGCTCAGGCCAATTGTCCTAAAGAGCCTTTCCAATGACAGTGTGGGGGACTGAGATACGCAACCTGGAGCCTGGGGCAGAAGGAAGTTGACACGCAGCAAAGGCGACCCCTGGTGTTTTGAGTGGCAGTTGCCTGACAGTCACGGCTCAGCATACCCCATGTGAGGGCCAATTCACTTGGCTTCTAACTGGGCATAGGTGGACGATGAGAGACCAGCTCCCCTTGTGTTGCTCCTCCCCGGCACATGTGTTATGGGATAAAGTGGGCCCTGCCCAGCAAGCACCTGTTATTAAATGAAACTGGTACATCCAAGAAAGAAGTAAACCAGCCATCAATGGACTCTCTCACCTGCATGAATGGGTGAACCTCAGACGTGGGGTCTTCAGTACACCAAGGTACCAGAGGATGCCTGGGCCCGACGCACAGTCAGCCCAGTTATATTAAACGGTCCACTGTGGCTGGGCAGCCACAGGAAAAAGCCAAAGCATGTAGAAAGGAAAAAACTCTGCCCGTGGACAGAGATGCAGACTGGTGCTTGTCCTGGAAGACACCCACTGAACACATCTCGTTACATTTTCACCAGCTTGCAGCCAGTAGCCAATGGACATCAGTGTAGCACCTGACAACCGAACAACCGGGATCGAATCCCAGCCCCTTAGGGACAAACACTGTGGCAGCAGACTGCACAGGACCCATGCACTCTGTCCATGACCCATGGAAAAGGATGCTTTGGCAATGAACATCATTGGAACCGACATGCTGACCAATTCTGCATCACACAGGTAAAGACCACAGCCACCCGGATACATCATCACAAAGGGCATGGCACTGCCAGCACCTGAGGCCAAGGAAGCCTGGCTCATGTGCCTGACTGGCAGCTCCACCGGCAAGTGACAAAGGGAACTCTGGGGTGCACGGTCCAGTGCACTAGACCTGGCCAGTCCTGGCAAATAGACTCTAGAAACCCTTTACCCTTGTCCCAGGGGTACCACTGGGTGTTGACTACAGTGAGACCCTTTCTGGGTACAACACAACAATTCCCACTCGCAGAGCCAACGCAGGCCATACCATCTGAGAACTCCTAAATGTGCTGCTGCATATTTGAACTCCCTGAACACGTCCAGTCAGACGGTGATGCCACCCTCATGGTCACGCGTGCCAACAGCAGACAACTATCTGGCACTCATGGGACCTTTCACGTTAACGAGCCTTCTCCTGCTTCCCTTTTCCCCTCCTGTGCCCACCTTCAGCTCTGCTCTGCCCCCACAGGTCCCGTAGCCTGGTTTCCTGAAGGCAGTAGTGATGGTCCGGGACGAGGTTGCCAAAACATTCTGAGATGACAAGCCTGGGGCTTCCCTTACCTCATGCCTATGCTTGCTG
The DNA here is from genome assembly GCF_951394435.1 of Stenella coeruleoalba. Lineage (NCBI taxonomy): Eukaryota > Metazoa > Chordata > Mammalia > Artiodactyla > Delphinidae > Stenella > Stenella coeruleoalba. The sequence goes on from NC_137156.1 coordinate 64,188,741, forward strand.
GATCGGGCAATTGTGGACATCGCTGATAATGAGCATGAGTGTGAGGTGACAGCTCCTAAGGTGGTCCTGCCAGCATGGCCACCACGTTCAGGGATGCCACATAGCAATCTCCTAGGGATGAATCCAGCCGGAGTAAGAAATGGCGAGGACTTCTCAAAGCGTAAAGTCCCTGTGCTGCAGGGACAGGTCATACATATACTGACCGTGCGGCCGAGAAAGGACAGCTGCTCCGCTGGTGGGGAAGGGGCACCTCGGACTCCTGAAGGTCAGAGACGTTGGGGAGGGGGGCATTAGCAACTTGGCTCTCACCTGCAGGACACCTGGCCCAGCCTGTCATCTCAGAATGCTTTGGCAACCTCATCCCAGACCATCACCACTGCCTTCGATCTAAGTCCTGGACACCCACTCTCGGGACACTCTGAACTGACGACTATTGACTGGGGAGGCAGGATGGCCTCCAACAAAATGACAAAATAAGATTAATTTTCTAGATGCTGATACGATCTCCCTTAGCGTCATCTTATTACTGCTGGTGCCCTGTGGCCTCCCTCTACTGTCAGAACAAGAACAAAACCAAACTTCTCTTGTGTGCTTCCTACAGACCATAGCTAGTGCTCTACACTGAACTGATTGCTGGATCTGTCACCTCCCACCTGGTCCTGCTGACGGGACCACCTCCCCCTCTCCCGGTCTCTTGCCAGCCCCCCTTGGATCTGAGGGGGCAAGCCTCATCCAGGGGCACATGCGGAGGTGGCTTTGGGAGAGACTTGCCCATCTCGAAGCACCTCCTGTGCATGTGGGGAGAGGGGAGGTGGCCCCGACTCCTGGGCTCTAGCTCACCCCCCGGGTGGAGCTTGCACTCTGGAGTGAGGCTGTCTAGGTTCGGTCCCCATCCTGACCTAGCCGCTCAGTCCTGTGTTTCTCCAGGAGCAGAACATATGCTCCTCCGCTCCAGGTCTCCTCCTCCTTCCTGGATGGCAGAACAATAGTGCCTAGCAGCAACCTTCCTTACACACAGCGCAGAGGACCCAGTTAGGGGAAGGACTTGGCCGAGGTCATGGACAGATCAAGGCCTTGGCAGCCTGGTCCCCATCCCTGGTTCTTGCTCACGGTGAGATAAAAGCCAGAGCTCACTTCTGCACAACTCTTGACCAAGCCAACCAGGAAAGCCCCCACCTGCACTAGGACCCTGAGCTGACCTGAACCTGACCTTGACTCTCACTCTCACTTCAATCCTAACCCCTAACCCTAACCTGACACTGACCCTGACTCTGACCTTGACCCTAACCCTGAACTTATTCCTTCCCCAGTGCCCACAGGAGGGCAGTCCCTGCCATTCGCTGACCCCACAGTAAGCAGCCATCCCTCTGGGAGCCCCGACAGGTGTGGCCATGTGGCCCTCACTCAGGTCCCTGCTCGGGTTACATAGCATTGCTCAGACTGCTCTCTCACCCCCCAACCCCGACTCCTTCCAGCATCTCTGGGGCTGCTGTGGGCAAGGGGCCGCCCAGACTGTGCACTAGCTCCCAGCACCCTCAGGGGTGGTCTGAATAAAGAGACTTGGTCAGAACTCGGATCCAGCTCCCCATTCTCTCGGCCTAGCATGCACAGTGAGCCGTGTGCCTGGCGAACTGGGGGGAAGCAGGCACCCACCAGTCACACACCAGTAACGTGATGAGGCCAGGGAAGGGGCCCTGGAGAAGGGCTGGGGAGCAGGGAGACTCCTGCCCCGGGACACGGGGCTTCATGAGAGCTGGGCCTGCGAGGATGGAGCAGCCTGGGACCCAGTGGAACTGGAGAAGGACATTTCTAGGGGACAGAACAAGGAGGGGCAGGAGCTGGAGAGCAGGAGGTGGCAGCAGATAGGTTTGACTGTTGAAGGGAAGTAAAGGGTGGGGGGAAGCAGGGGTTGAGAGGTTGCATGAGCGACTGCATGCAGGACCAGGACTGCATTGGGGGAGAAAAGTGGGGGGTTGGGCCGTGTGACTCGGACACATCTGCTCACTGAGAGGCCATTTAATAACTCTCAGGTGTCTCTGTCTTTCTCAGCCCCAAGTCCAGGTCCTTGAGGGCAGGGCCAGTGTGGCTCTTTGTAGCCTGTCAGAACGCCGTCAGTGAAAAGCATCTCCCTTGGCCTCTCTCCTCTCTGGCCCTGGTGATCATGAAGTCCTGATTGAGATTGACTGAAGAATTTTACCACTTCCTCACGATCACTGCTGAAAGCAGAATTCTCATCCTGGAGAAGAGATGGGGACCAGAAAGACAGAGCGCAGAGGCTGCTTTTGACATCATCCGGATCACCCGAGGCGCTAGAGTTCCTGGTTCCCAACCAGACTCACAGAGTGGATACCAGTGCTCTCACTGCAGCGAAGGGGCTCCTGCAGCAGCCGGGGGAGGCCATCACTGGAGCGGGGACTCGCCTGCCCGCAGGTGGCCATCCCCATCAGCCTCCCCAGGCACCCACACGGCAGGGGGTTACCTGGCTCCAGGTATCTCTTCTGTAAATGAAGAACTGACCTCAGCTGTCAATTCGCTGTCTAATTCGAAGGCCCCTGCTGGCTTTATGGTTGTGCTGAAAGGGTCTGACACAACAGCCCGAGCTGCCCCGGGAATCTCCTGAAGCCCTGTCCAGGGGCCCCAGTTCAGTAGGTGTTGGGGAGGCCCAGCAAGAGGATGGGTGAAAGGTCCTGGTGAATCTGCACTGCGGTGAGCGTGCACTGATCCTGATGGAGCCGGGGAGTGTGCGGTGCTCTCTGGAGTGAGGCTGCGGCATCGCACCAACTCAGGGCTGCCCTTGGGCAAGGCTGTTGTCACTTGTTAAGGGACAAGAACTACCTGACAACTGTTGGAGAGTTGCCATAGTCCTGGGTGAGGTGCATGCCCACGGCAGCCTGGATATCCTTACCTTTCCTCAGTTCAACCCTCTTCCAGGGACTCTGCTGGGACACCACAGGAGTGTCTGGCAAAACCAGAGCCCAGGACCTTTCTCCATTCAAGCTGCCACATTTGGCGGAACAGCCAGGGAAAGCTCACCCCCGCCCCTTCCTCTGGAGGCGGCAGTGCATGGAGGCAGCTGAGTCTCTCCACTCAATGCCCCACAGTATCTCTGAGGGTCCTTGGATTGCCCCCTGCTAAATCCTTGGGGATTCGGCCTTGGGCCCAGGCTTTCTTGGAGCCTCCCTCAGGGTTTTTTTATGGAAGGCACACCCAGAGCCAAGATGTATGACCCAATTTTCTTATAGTCCAAGGCATGGGCCTGGCAGCTAGGCCCAGCTTGTCCTCCAGGGCTACGCCCCTGCATAAACCCACCCTCTCCCCATGCTTTGCCCTTGGACCACTTCAGAACACAGTCCCCCTGCCTACTGTCACACATCTCCTGTTAGGGCAGGGGGAGCCCCTGCAGGCCACCTGCCCCAAACTCCTCCATGTGGGGAGGAGAAACTGAGGCCTGGCAGGGATGAAGCTGCCCCAAGACCCAGTTCTGTGTTTTTTGGTTCCACATTAGAACCACTATTTAAATAAAGTCCTCCCCTCCCAAAGGCAAAGGAGCTCCCAATGCCTCCCTCCCCAACTCCTGTTGGGGTCCTGAGCCAGAGGTGCTTATCAGTCAGGGCATAGGCCAACCTTGTGCCTCCGTTGTCCCTCCTGCACGCAGGCCCACAGAGGTCATAGGTGTGTAATTCCCTTGGCACCTGCTGGCAGTGAGGCAAGCAAGGTGTGTTTCCTCCCCTGCCCCCAGCCTGCTCCAGCATGGCCATGATATGCGGACTGTAGTTCAGAGACCCCCAAGCCCACACTCTCAATTGCATACCCAGCAAGGGGAAGGGCCTTGCCAGAGGCCACCCAGCAGGTCAGGGCGGAGGTGGAGCTGTTCCTGCCTTGCAGCCCTGAGAGGCCAGCTCTGCCCTGGGGCAGTCGGGAAGAAGGCAGGTCCACAGGAGACAACTCATGGGAAAAAAGCCCAATAAACGGAGCTGTCACTAGCAGCTTGGAGCCTCTGACCAGGAGAGGAGAAATGGAATGACACCACCCGAGACATAAGAACTTCAGTTACAGCCCAACAGACCAAAGTCAGACTTACGGAAGGACGCCAGAAGTCAGCAGGATGGATGGAAGGCCCTTTACAGATCATGTAGTCCACCATTTTACAGATGGCAACACTGAGGCCCAGAGAGGCTCAATAACTTGGAGGCAAGGATGAGGTAAGGAGAGGCCAGGAGCTCCTTGCCCCCAGTCCATGAGCTGCTGCTGGTCAAGAAGGTCATCCAAGGCTGGCCCAGAGAGTGGCAGGGGGCAGGGGGAGGGGAAACCACCAGCTCTGGGGCCACACCCATCACCCTCACCCTCCTCCCAGTCAGGAGAGCAGCAGCATCTCCCTGCGAGAAATTAAACGCTCATCTCCCCCAAGAGCCACCTCCAGGGCTCATCCTGCCTTCTGTCCTGTGGGCCACAAGGGCCAGAGTGGGCCACGCTCACTCCACGGGAATTCCATGGCGGCCCCTCTCAGCTCTGCAGTTTGTCCAGGAGAAGCTGAGCTACCACGGCTCCCTGGAGTTCTAGCGGCTGGGCAAGCGATGCAGCCTCATGTCCTCCTTCTGGATGTGCTCGTAACAGGACTGGCGGGAGAGAGGTGAGGCTGAAGCCAGCTGGCCTGCCCGCTTCAGCCACATGCACAGGCTCTAGGGCCTGACACTGGGGTGCACCCACCTCCCGGGCCTGGACCACTGTGTCTCCAACTCAGCCCTCAGCCACAGTCTGCAAGGAAATGGCTCCTTCCCTCTCCTATTGTGCTCAGGGATGCAGCCTGGAACACACTCAGCCCTGGGGATCCGAGGGCCGGGATGCACTGTGCCCACCTCCCCCCCACCCAGCCCCTTTCAACAAGGGCAAGAGCAGTGGCTCTGTGAGGACCCTTCCCATGGAGACACACAGAAGCTGTGAATTTGAGCTCATCCCCGTGATGGTGTCTGGGGTGAAAGGGGTCTGCCCCAGTGGCCAGGGCATTTCTGCCTGGCCCACCGCCTCTGTCCCTCACCTCCAGGGCCGTGAGCAAGAAGTCATACAGGCCTCCTGTGTGGATAGGGGCCATCATATCACGGATCAGGTGGATCTCGGCTCCCAGGTGCTGGATTCTGGAGAACCACCGCCACCACAACGAGAGGGAAGAGGGGACCTATCAGGGACACGCCTCCAGCAGCAGGGAAGGAGCTCTGGCCTGGGTGGCTGGACACCTGGTCCCTGCTCTGAGTTTGGCACCCACAGGACCCTGGGTGGGCCTCTCTGGGCCTCAGCTTCCCCATGTGTACCAAGAAAGGCTGTGTCCATAAACCCCCATGTTCAAAGACTTTGGAGTATGTCTTGGTTGGGGGTGGGCAGGGTGGGAAGGGAACCTCCTGCAGCCCACCCCCAGCTGGGGCTCACTGGGCACGCGACACCACGTAGATGAGCAGCGGCAGCAGGTCGTCCATGGGCAGATTGTGCTCCTGGCCGAGCATCCGCGACACAGTGGCCTCAATTTCCCCGTATGTCCTCTCTAGCACCTCCAGCTTCTCCCGGGGGTCCACCGTGGTGCTGCAGGAGGGTAGCCGGCTCCAGATCAAGGCCCTCAGGTTCAGTCCCAACCAGGGGCCCCAACACTCCTGCCACCCACACCCACCCTCCCGGGGTGTGGACTCACATCATCTTCTGCAGACATTCCGTGGCTGACAGGAAGCACTTGTCTCTGACTAGGGAGTATCTCTGCGTGGTTGGGGGAGTGGGTTAGATGAGGCCGCAGCCCCCCAGCTCCGTCACCTCCTCTTTCCCAGGGTCAGGGCTGGCCCCCGAGCCCCTCACCACCCACCCCCTTCCCCATCACTGGCTTCAGGACAGCTTTGCCCAGAGGGTTAAGTGACCCAGGGAAGGTCACAGATCCACTGTAAGCCTCAGTCTACTCAACTGTAAAGTGGGGTAAATGGTCTCCAGGAGGCTGGGAGGATCAAAATGGAAAAAGAAGATAAGAATCATAACAGCCAATGGTCACTGGGTGCCGCCCAGTTCTATGTCAATGGTTCTTGAGTCCCAGGGCTTGTTGAAACACAAATTCCAAGTTCACTCCCTGAGTTTCTGACTCAGTAGGTCTGGGATGGGTTCAAGAATCTGCTTTTCTAACAGGCTCCCAGACAACACGGATGCTGCCGATCCAGCAAACACACTGAGAACCAACGCCCCTCATGTTCTGGCCCACATCACCCGACAACAACCACAGGAGGTAGTGCTAGTACGCATCAGGGACTACTTCCACAGATGGGAAAACTGAGGCACGGAGATCAAGCATCTCACCCAAGGTCGTACAGCCAGTACAAGGGTGGAACCTAAGCTTGAACCTGGTCACTGTGGCTGTACACTCATCCACATGGGAAATCAGAACAGTGCAGAAAGCCTGCCATATCCTCCCTCACCCGCCTATGCAGCTTCTGACCAGTGACCATGAGGCAGAGAGCTGCTCGGAAGCCTGGGCAAACCTGGGGGCCCAGCTCAGGCTCAGACCTTCCTCTCCTGGGCAGGTAATGGGCCCACACTCTCACCTGATTGGTCGTCAGCGTGAGGTCCTTGAGGGGCCACAGGTGCCTGAAATTAAAGCAAGGTGGGAAGCTCTGCCAGGACCAGGGTGCGGGGTCTGAGGTCAGAGGGCAAATTCCCTGCACCTCCATGTCCCCCAGGAGGGTTGAGCAGGGGAGAGGGGCAGGGGATGCACAATGGCATCTGGGAACGCTTGTGTGAAGCCCAGGCAAGAGGAGGGCAGGAGGGATTCCCTGAGAGGGCAGCCCTCCATGCAGCCCCAAAACACGAGTGGGACTGGAACACGATGAGGAGACAGAGGGGCAGTGCTGCAGGCCAGGGGACCCTCCCGGGCAAAGTCCTGGGGGTCAGGCCAGAGAGCTCAGTGGTAGAGACTGCTCCAGGGGCTCAGCGAGCAGGCCCAGGCTGGCGAGAAGTAGGGATGCCACGCAAGGCAAGTAGAGCCAATGGAGCAGGGAGGCCAGCATGGAGGAGGCGGCACTGAGGCAGCAGGAGGGGTGGGGAGGAGGGACTCTTGAAAAGCCATGGACAACCAGGTCTCTGGGCTGGTGCCTGGTCAGATACAGGAAACATTCACCACATCGGAAGGGGACACAAGGTTTTTCGGCAGGAAGGGGAATGGGAAGCGCCATCACCTTGAGACAAAGGAAACCAGGTGTGGGAGGAGAGAGTGCGTTCATGCCCTCAACACTGGTAGTATCAATGGATCAAAGGGGCATGAAGGAGAAAGAACATTTTGATGACTGAGGGCGGAAGGGAGGCTCTGACCTACTTCCGGAACAGTCCTCAGTTTCCCCTTGAGGATCTCCCCTCTCCCACTCTCAGTCCAAGAGCTGGGAGCAGGCGACCTTGCCCCAGCCCCAGTGGTAGATATTGAGGCCAGCCTGGCCAATCTGGGCCACAGCCAGCATTCAGGGGCACATTCAAGACCCCAGCCCAGCCAGGGAGGAACTTCAGAGGCTCTGCTGGAGCTGCTGGGAAGGAGACACCAGCTCCCTGTGGGGCCTGAGCTGGGAGAATATAAACCTCGAGTGGCTGGTACCATATTTGTCACCATACGGGGGAGCCAGAGAGCCCAACAGAGAATGAGAGAAGTTGCTTCCTTTATCATGCAACTGGACACCCCGATCCAGCCACACCTGAATCTAGCCACACCTTAGAACTTCATGGATACACGAGCCAATTAACCTCCCCGCTTTTTTGCTGAAGACAATTTGGGTTTGTACCCTCTGCTACACAAGAACTCTGGCAATCGTGGCATGGTAGGGACGCTTACTTCTGTACATCCAGGAACTCAAGCAGCTTGGTGTCGGGGAAGAGGCTAAGGTTGGCAATGCCCTGGCTGTAGAGGCTGTCCTCCCTCTCATGAAGAAGCAGGTAGAGAGTGAAGAGCTCCGAGTAGAAGCTGGGCAGGACAAGGGGTAGCATCAATCTGTGCACCTGCAGGTCCCTGAGTGAGAGCCACCAGGACAGGTCAGGGTCAGCAGGGTGGGCTTGGGGATCTACTTGGGCTGCCCCTCAAAGAGTCCACAGAACTCCTCGTCCCACCACAGTGTTCCTGCCTCCAGCCTCCTCCATCCTGGAGAAAACCCTTCCCAGCCTGTTCTCAGTCATTTCACAACCAATTGTCATCTGTGACTACCTCACACTCTCACTTGACTTTGAGAACCAATATGGCAGCTGAGGCAGAATTTTGATCCCCATTTAACTGAAAGCAAAACCAGGGCCTTGATAGATGAGTGACCTGCAGCAAAGCTCTCAGCAGCCGTTCCAAGCTAGTCCAGTTCTGCCTCCTAGTTTTCTGTGCTTCCTAGGACTCAGGGGGAAGTTCTCCCTAATGTCTAACCCCATTTCCCATGCCTCCTGCAATGCAGTAACAGAAAGACCTCTCTGATCAGGATCTCTGGGCCTGGAATCTGAAGGCAAATTGTAAGGTTTGGTCTCGGGGGACTGGGGAGACAGATTTAATGACCCACTTAATTCCTGCTCTGTGTGACCTCAGGCTCAGCCCCTGCCAGGCCTCAGTTTCCACATCTGTGCACAGGGAAAAGGAGGTGCCTGAGGCAGTGCTCACCCGCCATACACCCAAGAGATGAGGGTGGGATAACATGTTTAGAACAAAGACGCACTTGATGCACTGTGGCAGGGCCCCTCCCCAGGTTGCTCAAGGAAGAGAGGTCATGGATCATTCTGATTCTTGAATGGTGAATGAGCAATATTTGGTCAATAGCATGAACCCCTAACACTTCCCAAGAAATACCCTTTTCCCCCGAAGGAGGACCCAGAAGCAAAGGTATACGGACTCCCAGGACCCGAGCCTGGCTGCTTGCACCAGGGCAGAGAACCCCACAGACCTAATGGGGGCAGTCACCTTGTCTCTGCATCTTGATCTTCCTCTGGGACCTGGCCCTTGCACTGTAAGGCAACCTGCAGCAGACCCCTGCAAACCAAAGGGAGGGGCAGCGTGGCTGCCATCTCCCACAGGATGGGAGTCACCAAAGGCCAGGCAGGTGGGCTCCACCCCCAGAACCATGGAGCCTGAGGACTGCAGAGCCCAGTGGCCCAAACCCCAGCAGCAAGGAGGTTGGGAGTACGGGATGTCTGCCTGAGTGTCCTGGAACCCTACCACAGCACTAACTGCAGCATCTAAGGTTTCAGTTTATAGCGTTTGACGAGGTCACAGCTCAGCCGGGACAGGACGGGAGATGGTGTCTGAGCCCAGGTCAGGCTCCGTTTGCAGTGGGGTTAGAGTTCTCCTGGGGTCAGGGCTAGCCCGGGGCCTGGCTGGGGCTTGGACTCTGGCTGCAGTCAGGGCTTGCTACCACCTCCCCACCCTCTAACCCCTATGCTCACCAGCTGCATATTAACCAACCCACCCTCTGTTTCTTTCTCAATCCAGACCCAAGGCAAAGGCACCCTTCCTACCCAGGGCACCAGGCAGAGCTGATGCTTGGAAAGGGCAGAGCTTCCCCCACACCCCGCTCTGGGGTCACAGTGCAGTGGTTGTCCCCATGTACCACCAAGCTCACCTGTAGGCGGCCCAGAGTTCCTGGGCGTGCTGCTTCACCTCCTCCTGTGCCAGCCCCTGCAGGTGCTTGTTGGCCCCAATGCCTGAGTATGTGGCCTGGAAGGTCAGCATCAGAGTCCGGAGCAGCTTTCCCAGGGGATGCAGAGAGTTGCTCAGGGCCTGGGCAGGTGCAAAGGCAACAAAGAGATACTCAGCACCGTGGGCTGGAGCACAGCGTGCCCACGCAGGACCCCACTTCTTCAATGGGAGCACCGAGGCACTCTCAGCAAGGGCCCACAGGCAGGCCTGTCCCCTCTGGTCAGCACCCTCCCCTGGAGCCCTTACCTTCCTGAGGCACTGCTGCAGGGCCTCGGGCGCCCGGTGCTGCAGCAGCTCCTCCAGGATGTCCTCCATTCTGCCTGCGTGGTCCTCGGGGTGGGTCCTGGGGCACCACACACACACACGTCTCTCACCCACGCCCAGGCCTGCCCTCTCTGGGAAGCCTTCCTCCCCTGGCCCACTCAGAGCCCCACGACCCCAACACTGAGCTCTGGATGCCCTATGGGTACACACGCCCACGCATGCCTGGGCCTCACCTCTCGCAGCACAGGTACTCCTGGGACTTGCGCAGCTCCCTTGAGCTCTGCACGTGGAAGCCCAGCAGGGCCTCCTGCAGGTCTCCAGGGCAGCCGGCTTGAACAAAGTCCTGGAAGGGGCCATAGACGCCCTGCCAGCGGCTCTCCACGGGGAAGACGCCCAGGCCCAGCTGCCTGCGATGGAGGCAGTGGGGGACATGGATAGGGATGGAGCCATGCTGGGCAGGACCCTGATCAGCCCTTGGAGAGGTGGGGATATCCAGCCTGGCCCAGAGTCAGGGCCCAGGTGGGGTGGGTGGAGTGGGGGATGCAGAGCGGCCTGACCTCCAAGGCTCCAGGAGGAGAAACGGGAGGCAGAGAAGGGTCAGAGAGAATCTACTCCACGGTAGAGAAAAGAGACAGGGGCACACAGAGCACTGGAAAAGAAACAGAAAGAGCTGGAGAGCTGAAGGCCAAGTCCAGAGAGTGGGGTCTTGGCCTAAGAGAGACCAGGGCCCAAATCCCAGGATGCCCCCGCCACGGGACCCCGCTCTCCCTCCTACCACACCTGGGTCCTTCCTGAGCTTGATCCTGTCTCAGCCAATAGGCTTAGGGGTCTGGCCGTGTGTGTGTCTGGTGCAGTGTCTAATGGAGCACTGCTCTCCCATGTCACGCTCATAGATTTTCCTACACCTGCACCCGACCCGGGCTCACACCCCTAGGGTTTGCCATCCACTTCTAGCTCCTGCTGTCAGGGAAAAGAAACACGCAGGGACAATGTGTCAAGTAAACAACATGTGAAATGCTGGCTGGCACCATTAGAACCACCACCCTCACCTCAACAGACATAGTAAGAGTCACCACTTGAACAACGGTTTTCCAAGGAAGAACTCTGTCCCCATAGGGAAGAAGTCCATCCTCTTCTCAAATACCCCAGGATAGGGACAGTGATTCCACTTAGTAAGTTTCCTTCTTTACCCTGGCTGCCAGGGAACTCAGAGCCAGGCTAATGCTTGATTATAAGGCCTATCTGCACCTCCCTTTCTTGTAAGCTCAACTCACACTTTAATTTTCTACCTTATTCTTGCTTGTTTTGTTTCATACACTGTCTTGTACCCTTCCTAGAATAAAAGCAGGGTCTAAGCAAAGCCTACACATAGTATTTTTCTCCGGTTTTGTGGCATGTGGAGTTACCGCCACATAGCCCTTAATTCCAAGAGTCTCTGACAAGGGCTATGCGACCTGAGCTCTGTGAACTCTCCAAAGAGCTAAGAGGAGGTACAGAAAAGCCGTTCTAATGAGACCTGAGTCTTTAGGGTAGAAACATAGACACACACAGACACCCCCCCCCCCAGAAAGGCTTCAGAATACACAGGCCAGACAGTCAGTCTCTCACCTCTTGCGGGTACTGCCTGGATCTGGAGGGAGGGCAGCTGTGTCCAGCACACCCTGGGTATGCAGTCCTCTCCCTGCCCCACTGCCAAAAGAGCCCTCCAGGGTGAAGCCATTAGGGAAGGTGACCTTGCCCTGGAAGCCGGGAGACAGATGCAGGGATGTCTGTCCATCTGTCTGTCCAGCTGCCCTTCCATCCCATCATGACAGGCCTCACGCCTGTCCATCCCAGGTCACAGAGGCTAGAAACTGATGGATGGCCTTCCCACCATCCATTCAATCTGCCCCACCCCAAGGGGCTCATAATCCTCCACCCCTGCAGGAGCCCCTGCCTGTGTCCACCACCAAGGGGCTCATCTCTGAGGCAGGAAACGGCGAGGGAGACAGAGAAGGGACTCACAGGTCAGAGTGGGGAGGACCACCACTGGGTCCAGAAGTAGGCAGAGGCCTCGGGAGGACATAAGGCATTACCGGCCTTGAGGAGGGGCAATTCCTTGCTGCATGCGACTGTTCCATTCACAGCATTCCTAGTCTCCATCCACTAGATGCCATAGTACCCCCCAGTCAAATAGCCCCCACATTTCCAAAGGCCCCAGCAGGGATACAGCAGGGATACCTTCTGCGAGGTCAGCTCAGGCAGAAACATACTGAAGGACGATGCCTCCAGGGGCACCTGCCCAAGGCACTGATGGTGGTGGTGGAGGGGGTGGATCCCTCTCTTGGGGGCCAGGAGGAGACACAGCCGGGAGACCACCAGCACCCTCTGCACCCAAGGCAAGCCTACCTATCCCCTCTTGACTCACACCTGATCAAATCACACCTCCGCAGCAGGGAATCGTCACTGCATCCACCCCCTAGATGTAGTGGAGATGGGAGAGGCCCTCCCTTACCTGCTCCACCTACCCTCAGCCCTAAATCCAAGCAGGGAGATTACAGGCCCCAGCCAAGGTCTCAGCAGGGAGTGGAGTAAGGTCTCTGTGGCTCTCACCTTCCCCACGAAGGTCAGGTCCCTGGCGAAGGTGCCCTCATACAAGGAGTCATCTTCAGAGAGAAGGATCCCTGGGCCCTAGGGAAGGAAGCGGGGAGGGTAGGAGCAGTGGGTTAGGAAGGGCCAGAAGACTGGCGGTGGGGAGGGGAGGTGGGCAGTGACCCATGGGCAGAAGGGTCCTGAGCCCTGCCATACCTCCCAGGACTGTGCCTAGGTGGGATGCCAGCCCCTGGCCTTCTGAGCACTGAGCACAAGGCCCATGGACCTCGACCCTGGGTTACCTTGACCGACACCCTGGGACCTGGCTCCTCCCCTCCAGCAGCCTCTCTCAAGAAGCCTCCTGGGGGACCCTTCCTTCCCACCTACAGCTCAGGAAGTACTGGGCTTTTCCTGAACCATCCCCACTTCCCTGTCACTGACCCCGGGGACCGTGGAGCTGATCAGGCTCCTGTGCTGCATTGGCTGCCAGGAAGCTCAGAAGCAAATGGGATACAATTCGTGTTCTATTTATTTCTGAATCTATCTTATGTGCCTATTCTTACCTTTTCTTCCTCCTTCAATCCTTTCCAGGACAAAGGATAGATAAACAAACAAGCCACAATATCAGTAACAGCCATCAGGCCAGAGCCGCACTATGTGCCAAGCACCTGGCAGGGTGTGGGTGAGGCAGAAGGTGAGGGCTATGCCGGGCACGGGAGACCTGCACTCAACAGAATGCGACAGTGGGCAGGTTCTCTGACCTCTCTGAGCCTCACGTTTGTCACTTTTACACTAGGGACAATAACATGACCCCAGGGCTACTGGGAGGATCCCATGAGGTCATGTTGGGAGGCTTAGCCCAGAGCTAGACACCCAGTTAGGGGTCTATAAACATGGGTGGTAGAGGCTGCTGGCATCCTCATTACTATGCACTTCATTGTTGCTATTTTAGTGAGTCGTTATGATAAGTAGTTCACCTGAGCTGCTGATGGGAAAACTGAGGCTGGGAGGGGCAGGGACTTGGCCAAGGCCAGGGTAGGTAGGTGGCAGAACTGGATTCCTGCCCAGGTTCTGGCTCCCTCCAGCACGTCGGAACCCCGCTTCCTGCTCCATCCACCCCTGACCAGTCTCAGTTCAGCTTTGGAGCCCCCAGAGCAGGGAAAGGGTAGCTCAGGACACACGTGGGTCACTGCACTCACCACCATCTTGTCTGCCTGGAAGGTCCCCTGGTAGCAGACACCCGCCTGGGTGACCACGACCCCTGGGCCATGGCGCTGGTCAGCCTGCCACATGCCAATATAGCGCTCACCCCTGGGGGAGGAGAGAGTAGGGCCAGAGTTGGATCAGAATTGTTCCCATGCACCTTCTGTGTGTTCTGCTGGCATGGGACTGGGGTGGGGGCAGGGGTCAGATAAGGAGCAATGACATGGCCTGAATCCACTCAAGTCAGACATAGGGCAGGTGAGGTGAGGACCTGCAGGAGGAACGAGGGTGGAGGAGGAAGGGAGCCTGCCTGGGGGAAGGCATCCTGGCAGGCTTCCCGGAAGAGGTGGCAGGAAGGACAGATGGAGTAAGTAAGGGTGCCATTTAACATATGCAAAGCCATTGAGGCAGGAGTGTACGGTAGATACGTGGGGGCATTCAGTGGTCTAAAAGGCTAGGGGGTACACAGGTGGCATGGCAGGCATGAGGTCAGAGGAGCAGGCAAGGCCTCAAATGTCAGGCCAAGGACACTGGGCTCTGTCTCAGCCCAGAGAGCCTGGAAGGGCTGTGATCCTTTGATAGGACCAGATCAGGGGGCCAGAAACTCCTCTCTGAAAGCGCAGGGAGGGGCCAGAGTTGGGGGGGCTCCTGCAGTCAAGGTCGGGGTCCCTCATCCTGAGCCTCAGCAACAACCGAGGGAATGGAAAGAAAGTGAGGGGCTTCAGAGAGACTCTGGGGGACAGACAGAACGGACCCAGTGACGACAGGGAACCCGGGCCCTGAGGCATTTGGCCTGTGAGGCCCCTCTGCCCCTCAATCCTGGTGCAGGGCTGCAGAGCACTCGCCTGTCGCCGTCGTCCTGGACGCCATAGCCACTCCTCTGGCCCCTCTCCCAGTGGCCCGTGTACCTGCAGGGCTGAGGGGTCTGCGGGGTGCTCTCAAGGACCCCAAATCCATGCCGCAGGCCTTCCTGAAAGTAGCCCTTGTACACCTCGCTGGTGCTGTACCTGCGGAGGGTCACCAATGGCTGGCCCTGCCTCCCAGAGGACGAGCCTGTCCCACGAGCCTGTCCTACCATCAGGCCAAGGGTCACTTACTCACAGATGCCATAGCCGCACATGCTGCCTTCCCGCCAGTGGCACTTGTAACAGTCAAACTTATCCTCGGAGGCCTGGGGCACCAGGCGGATGCCAAAGCTGTCAGTGTGGGTGGGCAGGGAGGGAAGTCAGCACTGGGGCCACAGCCCTGGCCCAAGACACCTGTCACACCCCCTCCATGCCCAGGAGTGTCCCTGCTCTTCCAAGGGGCCTTCTCAGACGATGGGGAGAATCTGAGAGGTGCTGAGCCCCATCTTGTTCCCAAGGGCCCCTCAGGACACCTCATCTCCACCCCAACCCCCATGCACTCTGGGAGGGCCTTCTGGCCCTGGACCACTCCCTCCATGACCTGCCCCCCTCCTCAGGCCTAGTTTCCCCTTTAGGACAATGAGTGGAGCTGGACCACATGGCCTCCAAGTTTCTGCTTGAGGTTTGGGAGTGTAGGATGGGGCCCAGCTGGTGACAGTGGAGAGGGGTGGAAACCACTCCCTGCCTGCCCACCACACAGTCCTGTGTCAGCCCCAGCCTTACCCGTGCTCCAGGCCCTGGCAGAAATCCCCCACGTGATTCCGCCCGTCTGGCCACTTCAGGGTTCCCCTGTAACACAGTCGAGGTCCACGGGCATCAGGTCCATGGGCATCAGACCCACCAGACCTTCAACACACACAAGACCCCCAGCCAACCTCCGCCGCAGACTCTCTCCGAGGCCTCGATCCCCCTTGGACTGGACTCTCTGCCCCAACTCGGTCTTCTTCTCCGAGCTTTATGACCCCACATGGGCTCTCAGCCCTTCTCTACTCCTGGCACAATGGCCCCAGCAGCCTCACAGAGTGTGCTCCACACCCAGCAGGGAGAGATCTGGAAGCATCCAGGTTGCCTTTTTCCCTTGACCAACAGGAAGCTCAGAGCTAACCTTCAAGCTCAAGCCAAGTGCTAGTTAGTGGGGTTTCTACCGTCCTTGTCTCCTCTTCTGACACAGCATTGCTTTTTCTGTGTTTTTGTTCACAAGCTTCCTCAAGCCCTTTCTGGAAGCAGGCAGGGTATCAGAAACGAGTGGAATGCTTGCAAGCGTAACCTTGGCGAGTCCTTTCTGCTTTCTGGGCCTTGGTTTCGCCAGCTGTAGCACAAGTTGGGGCCATGTTCTTCAAAAGCCTATCTGCCTGTGAGGTCGTGTCGACCTGCAACTGAGGCCAGGTTCACCCTAGAACCTGCCCTGAGGCCTGGGGAAAGTCATGCCAGTCTCTGGGCCTCAGCTTCTGCACCTATCACCTAACGGGGGTGATAACACTCCCCCAGAGCATTCTTGTAAGGAATGATGAAGACAGAATGTCTGCAAAACATTTCTACCACCACCAGACAATGCTATGTAGACATGAGAGTTTTCTTCCACCCGCCTGAGAACAGAATGGTGACCGTGGGCCCTGCAGGTCAGCTTCCTGATGACTGCCCCACGCTCGGTAGCCTCACTGCCATCAAGACTGTATCTGGCACAAACCTACAGTGGGCCAGGTCCTGTCCAAGAGGACTTAAGAGAGACTGTGGGGGACAAACAGATTTCACCACAGGCGGGTAACAGCCTTTGGTTCATGCCCCGAGGCAATTAGGTCCATACGGGTCCTGTCTGCCCCTCGGACTCCCAGGAGGATCCCTGCCTTGCTTGGCCCAGAGCCTCCTCGGTCACTCACTTGCCATGGGGCCTGCCACCGTACCACTCGCCCTCATAGGTGGCCTGGCTGAAGCGGCCCTCCGCACGGAAGGTGTATGCTCCACAGCGGCAGGTGGGGGGTTCAGAAGGCTCCAGGCCCGCCCCCAGCACCGGGAAGTCCTTCTTCCCACGCAAGGTCTGGCACACAGCCTGGGTGACCTTCCGCTGCCAGGCCACCTGCGGGGGGACAGGGAAACACAGGACAGGCCACTGTTGCTGGAGGCAGCCCCTCTAGGAAGCCTCCTGGGGCGGCATCAGGTATCACCCTACCCACACCCACTCTTATCACTTGCAGGGACCTCCAACGGCTCCCGTGCTGCTCCCTGGGGCCTCACTCAGACCTGAATACTTGTTTGCAGCTTCGGGCCTGCCCAGAGAGGCCAAACAGAACCTTCGAACAGGCCCCAACCCTGGCTTCACAGAGAAAAACACGTGTTCTCTTCGGCATTCTGATGCCTGAGACCAGGCTGACCCCTGACTCACTCTGACCGTGACTCCAGGGGCTTGACATTCCCAACGAGCCTCCCCTTACCCTCCTGTCGCCTTCCCTCACTCCCCTGACCCCACTCCCCGGACTCACAGTCCGCCCACACTCACCCGGCCCTGTGGGTCCTTGGAGCACAAGGAGAACTCTTCCTCAGGCGTGAGGAGGTGAAACATGCACCTAGACAGATGGAGCCAATGAGTGGGCTCCCGCTCTGTCCAGGAGGGTGCCGAGGGAGGGCCCAAGTCAGAGCCCCGGCGTGGGCAGGTTACACGGGGTAGAGGGAGGGAAGGCCTGGGGTGTCACTGGATGGGGGTGCTCACCCGTCCTGCCCAGGTTCCACCCACACCAGCTTCAGATCAAAGGTGTGGACACTGTGGCCCTGGAAGAGAAGGGGGCACAGGTGGGCAAGACGCTCACCTATTCTCTGGTCTGGCCTTGCTCCCAAGCAGCAGCTCGCTGGCACACCGCTGGGTGTCCCCAGCATGCTCAGTGCGGCACGCCCAGCACTGAGTCCCACACCACCCCTGCCGGCTCCCCATCTCCAGGGCAGGTCCTCCACCTCCCTTCCCACCCGAGGGCCTGGCCAGAAACCCAGGACAAGCCTCCCGCACCCCCGACATTCTGCTCCATCAGGGCCCCCAGAGTGGTCTTCTGGAAATGCAGCATGGATCTTGTTAGCCCCTGCTGGAAACCTCTCTAAGGTCCCTACGGCTGAGCCTGACCCCTGAGACCACACAGACCACTCCCCTCCACTGCCTGGGCCTCCTCCAGTTTGCCACAAATTCTCCTCAGCCTGAACCTTTGCATGTGCTCTTCCTTCTACTTGGAATGTCATCCCTGCTCTGAGAGATAGACCAAACCTCCCTTCCTCTGGAGGCTTTTGCGGAGTGACCTTTCACCTGGCAACAGACACAGGTGGAAGCGGCACCAGGCCCAGGCCTGAGGGGGAGGAGGAGTGTGCCAGACACGGGCCAGGACAAGAGAGGGTCCAGCACAGACAACAGGACGTGCCAAGGTCCAGAGGTGGGAAAGGGCTCAGCACCTTTTAGTGACAGTATCTCGTCAGCATACCTGGAGCACAGAGGGTGAAATTGGGAGTGGAGGGAAACTCAAACTGAATCAAAACCCCAAAACCAGGCTTCAGGAGACACAGGTTTGGATGGGCAAGTAGCATCCCTTCTAGGCCTCAGCCTCCCTATCTGCAGGGGAGCTCCAGGCTGACACTCTAGGGGGATACAGAAGGCAGTGCTCTGGCTATCACAGCGGCAATATAAGTTCAGGGGGAACTAGGCACAGCCAAGGTTATGGGCCACATAACAAATCCCAAACCCTAGTACCGGCTCCCTCCTGACTTCTGTAATGCCGAGAGCCCGGGCACTGCTGCTACATGGAACTCCTCTCTAGAAGCCTTGCATGTGCCCTGAATGGTTCACGCAGCCCTCCTCAGCCACTACGGGCCACTTATGACCGTTGTCTGAGGTTCCTCTCCTGTTGGAGGAAGACAACTAGGAGTTGTCTGCCATCTGCTGAAGCACAAACTGACAAGTGTCCCACTTTACAGGTAAGGAAACTGAGGGGAAGACATTTAACAGGGATACCAGCTGTGGAGAGTTGAGACTGGAAGAGCCCTGCTCCATAGCCCACACTCCTTCAGGGATGGCTCCACCTGCTGCCCCCACCCTAGCACTCTGCCTTTCTGCCCCCATCACCTCCCCAGGCCCAAGTTCTTGCTCCCAGCCACATGTCTCTTTCCTACTCCTTTTTTCAACCAGCCCTCAGACCCCCACTGTGACCCCACGACCTCTGGCCAGCCCCACCCTACCTGTAGCAGGACAAGGGCATCATCAAAGAGCAGCACACGCTCTGCCCTCAGCGGGGTGACCGTCACAGGTATGTCCTGGCTGTCTTGCAAGAGTCGGTGAGCGGGGGTACAGAGCACATCCTGGTGAGGCGAGGAGGGAGGTGCAAGGCTCAGGGACCTCTGTCCTGGATGCTGCTGGCCACTCCACGGCCCGCCTCTGCCCCAGGCACCTCCCCCAACACTCTGAGCATCTCCTGGAGGCTCCCAGGTCAGCGATGGGCACTGGGGCTCCAAGGTGGGGGGGTTCATTCCTGGCTATACCCAGAAGGACAGCACAACTTCTCTTGAAGCCTTACTTTGTCCTCCTCCAACCCATCTCAGGCCACGGCCCCAGTCAAGCCCCCATCAACTTTCACCCAGGGTTCTACAATCCCTGCCTCTCTCTGGCAATTCCTGTCCCCTTCACTTGTCCTCCTAATTCTCTGCTGCACTGGGCCCCAAGCCTGTCACGTCCTGTGAGAGCACAGGGGACTTTCCCTCCTGCAGGGGCAATACGGGCAGTGACTCGGGGGTGCAATCATTCAGTGACATCCCAGGAGACAGGGTCGATTCTGCTGACCACGCTTCCCCAGAGCCAGAAGCTCACATCCCAGCCCAGGAGGTGCTCAGCAAATGGGTGAGGATGGCTGGACAGGGGAACGTCACAGACACCTGCTTTAGCCACTGCCCCCCGACCCAGGTGGGGAAGCTGAGGCATGGAGCAGGCAGCAGGCAGCTCAAGCTACCCAACGGGCCCCTGCCGGATGGCAACCCCTTCCCTCACTGCCCCTCAGGCCTCGAACTCACCCGCAGCCGGCTGCTCAGAGTGTGCCAGAGGGCCTGCGTGGCCATGGCCTGCTCCAGCTCCTGCCTCATGAAGGACTGCAAGTTCCCAAAGACGGTGGCTGCATGCACCAACAGCTCCCGGGTGGGGTGACTCTGTAGGGGGACAGAGCAGCCGGGGTGGGGTATTATCAGAATCCTCTCCCACCCTGTGATGACTGCCCCAGCCCTGGCCTGGCCCCAGCCGGTCAGGAGGTCTGGGTCTAAGTCTAAGTTTTCCCTTTTCTCCCTGCCGGCCCCTCCTCTGGCAGTAGGAGGATGCTTCCAGGGGATTTAGGACCATTCGATGACTCCCCCAGCTGGGGCTGGGCCATGTGTCCTCACACCCAGTACATGATTCTACATTTGTTCTCTGGGTCTCTGCTGGCTCCACCAGGGCAGGGCCATGTACCTCAGATACCCCAGGGCAAGGACATATCCCTTCAACCCCCCCAGAGCAAGACCATGTCCCCAAGGCATGGCCAGGTCCTTCTCAAACCAGGGTTCCTGAGGAGGCAGGTTCCCTGAGCCAGAGGCCTGTTTCTCCATCCCTCAGCTTCCCCATGGGAGACAGGCCTGACAACCAGCAATTACCCCCTACTCCCCATCACCCCTGCTACCTACCTCCCCGACAGTGTCCCTGAGGCTCAGCAGGAGGAGCACGCACTGCTGCACATGATGGGTGAGTGGCTGGCGGAGAGCCTGGACCAGCGCGGTGCCCACCGAGCCCTCTGAGCTCATGCCCGACAGGAACTGCTGCAGCGCCTTCCGCTGGCCCTGCCAGTACTCGCTGAGCGGAGGGAGGGCCGCACACCCCTTCACTCTCCCCTCCTCTGTTCCCACACCTGCCACCATTGCCCCCTTGCCCTGGCTAATCTCTCAGATCCCAGGACAGTCCCAGACCCCAAACCTCTCTCCCATCAGAAAAACAGTGGCTGAGTGACCCTGTTGGAGATTCGGTAGCAGTATCCCAGAGATGAAAGCCCACCCTGAGTAGCAATTAGGAATGCTCCCCCACCCCAGGGTCACTCCCGTGAGTTGGTATATGGATTCTGCTCACAGCCTCACTAGGCTTCCCTCCCTCTCTTCAGTGTGGAGCAGCATGCAATTGCTAGAGCCAGGATTGCTCAGGATGAGTCCCGGGCCGTGACACTCACTGCTCTGGGGACGTGGCTTCCCCAAGCCCTCCCTCCCAGACACCCCCAACTCAGAGGCCCACTGCAGTATTCCATGCTCACCTCCTCCTCTTTACTGCCTTCTGAAAGGCCTGCACTGCCACACAGCTTGTGTAGGACTCGATGTACCTGTAGGTAGCACAGGGGACACCCAGCAAGCCCAGCGCTCAGCTCCAGACCCAAGCCCCTGCCCTTCTGGTGTCCCCAGATCCCACCCACTGAGTGGCTGCAGCCCTGAGGGCCTGGCTCTGGGCACTGGTGACCTTGAGTCTTAACTGACCCAACTAGACAATTCTAACTCAAAGTCTCTTTTCCCTGGGAGGCCACCAGGCTCAGATCTGGGGTGCCTGAGCCTGTCACCAGGCTAACATCCAAACCCAGGGCTGAACCCAAACCTTTGCCAAAGCCCTGACCCACGTGAGTCCCAGTGCCGGCCCCAGCCCCGCTTCGGCTATCTTACTCCAGGTGGACTTGCAAGACACGGTCAGCGCTGTGCAGCAGCAGCAGGGATTCCAGACTGATGGAGTCCGGGTGGCGCAGCCTCTCCTGCAGTGAGTGCAGGCTTTCCTCCGTCACCTCCCACAGCTGCTGGGAGCTCCCGTGCAGCTGCTGCAGGAGCTGTAGGCACTCTCTGCCCCAGGGATCTGAGGGCTCTGGAGCTGGGGCAGGAGCACAAGCACACTGTGAGGGGAACAGGGCCGCTCCACCTTCCAGGGAGCACGCAGAGGCCCTGGGTGGTCACCGGAGGGGCAGCAGCACCCCTAGCCCTGGAGCTGCAGCTAGGGTCTCACATCCCTGGGGTCCTTGGGACAGAACTGGAAGCCCATGTGCCCCCTTGAGCTCAGCAAGGGATGGGCAGGCTACAGCAGTGGGCAGCACCCTTGTGGATTCAACAGGGGCACGTGTCCACCTCCTCACTAAACAGGGACAGCACTGATGACCTAGGGCCACCAAGTACAAGAATCCCCCCTGAGCTTCAGAGCTTCCTCAGGTCCAGAATGTGAAGCCCATAGGGTCCTGTAGTCTCCTGCCATTCACAGATGCACCAACAGAGCCCCCAAGAGGAAGGCACCTGCCCAAGGTCATTTTGTAAACCGGGCATCCTGCCTTCCAGTCATGCCCTGGGTGAAAGCAAGATGAGAATTCAGGCAGAGAATCCAGGCCTGTGCCCTGGGAGGGATGGAACATCGTCTCCGTTCACAGAAGGTCTGGGCTAGAATGGGGTTCACAGCCTGGTTCCCTGGGGTCCCTTTGAGAAGGAAGCAGCCAGCAACTGGGGGTGAGGGCCCTGGATCCATCCAAAGACACCCACACCAAACGTCACCGCTCCCATTTGCAGCTGAGAAAGCTGTAGCTCAGAAGGTCCAACAGGGAGGACTCCTGTCCCTAGGACGGTTCCTGCATCCCCCACCCTCCCCTCAACTCACCGGCCTCCAGAAGGGGCTGGAGGACAAAGCTGTTGATGCGTGCGAGTGTGGCTGAGAAGACCTCCTCCAGCCGCAGCAGGGCTGCCTCCTCAGGGCTGCACATGGCCAGGGTGCCAGACTCAGGGCCTGAGAACCAAGCAAGATTAGAGCGAATAGCAGCCATGGGAGCAGGGTGCCCTCTCAGGCTATATGCCCAAAAGGCCCATGACCACCCTACCTCAGAACTGAGCAAGGAGCCCATGTCACCCCAAAGGGGAGTTTCTGAACTGGCCAGTGACCCCTGCTCATGCTCCACTTGGGCCCAGCTGAGGGGAGCCTGAAGGAGTGGGAAAGAGGACTCAGAACTGCCAAGGGAAGCATCTATTTTTTACCCAAAAGGCAGATGCTCCTTAAGCCCTCTGGCCTGCTCATTCCTCTGCTCAAACACCCACCATGGCTCCCAAGAGCTCAGAGTAACATCTAGTAGTGCTCCAACCTAGTCCTCTCTCCACTGACTCTCTGGAAACAAGGACATACTCTCGGAGGAGCACAGCCTTTATCTCAAGGCCATGGCTCAGGACTCCCTGTCACCCAATAGGGCTATGTAGGAGGGGTCTGGGAGAAGTGGGAAATATCCTGCTGGAGCCATGAAGGATGGGCAAGAAATAAAGAGGCAGAGAGGAGGACAAGGCATGCAGGTGGGGGAACCATGAGAGCAAAGGCTCATGGGCATGAAGGCCCAGGCTCTGCAGGTGGCCCACCAAGAGCTCCCTAAGTGGCTAACAGAGAAGCCATGGAGGGCCTCAGAGTGGGGGAGTGATGGGATTCAAAGTCAGACTTGGGGACATGGACTTGGTGACAGTTTCAGAGGAGATGATACCAAGCCATGAGAGGGTGAGGTGAGTGTGGGCAGGAGCCAGACACTTCATGCCCCCCTGCAAGCTGCAGGACGGGTTCTACTCCAGAGGTGGGGGCCATGGGGGTGGGCAGGTCTTTGGACCTCCTTCCCTGGAGAGCGGGACCCTCCAAGAAAGCAGGATCACCTGAGAACGCAGCCTCCTGACTGGAGGGAGGGGGAGCAAGGGGCCTGGGTTCGAACCCATCCCCATAGCCAGGCTGCATCCTCCAATCAGACACAGCCCTCTCCTACCAGACCTGGCAAAGGAGGTCATCTGCCCAGATTACGTGACTGTACGTCTCAGGGTTGAGAATTAGAGAGTCTTTTAACCCCAGACCCTCAGACTCGGCCTCTCTCCGACTCTGACACTCTGAGGCTCTGAGTTGGTTGACCTCGGTGGGGCTGTAGACATAATATGAGGAGATACAGACAGACCCAAAGGATCAAATGAGAAGGGGTCTCATCCCTCCCCACCCAACTCCAAAGACACCAAAGGGCATTCCAGGCTCCTGACAGAGCCTACAATTCCCAGAGAATTGGCTCTGGGGCAGAGTGAGATGAGTGCCTCAGATCTCTGGCCAAGGGCCCAGGCCCAGGACATTCCTGCCCCACCTTTCCTGCTGTTGTTGCTTCAGGAGGGCGAGGCCTTGGGAGGGAGAAGCAGGAAGGAGAAATGGCTGGACACCCAACTGCAGGCTTCTCTTTCTGCTGGCCCCCTGCAGCAGCCCCAGCCCCCTGTGGAGGACTGGGG
This sequence comes from Stenella coeruleoalba, assembly GCF_951394435.1. NCBI lineage: Eukaryota > Metazoa > Chordata > Mammalia > Artiodactyla > Delphinidae > Stenella > Stenella coeruleoalba. The sequence continues at coordinate 64,212,627 of NC_137156.1, forward strand.
TAGGGTTGCTCCAAGTCAGCTCAGAATACCAGGACAACACAGCCAAGGAGTCAGGGGTACAGCAAGTGCGGCCTGGGCCCATCTGACCCTCACCCATATCTCCAGAAACTGGTGGAATGGAAAGACCCTTTGGGAAGTGACCTTTCCACCCTCAGCTGGCAGTCTGTCGGGGTCTGAGCTGAGAGGTGAGGACACCAGCTAAAGGTGGAGGGGGGAGGGTGCAGCCAGGATGGGAGGTACAGACTAGGAACCAGATCAGGGTGAGCTGGGGACCTGCAGCAGATAACTCACTGTTGGGAGGCCTTGCACATCAGATCCCCGACACTTACCTGGGGCCCACCCCAACCAATGCCACACCCAGGGCACTCCTCTCCCCCTTAGGCTTCCTCCCCTTGCCCCCATGGGGCTGGCAGAAGCTCCCCTACCCTGGACCCATGGCTCACACCTCAGTAGCTCCCACAGGACCCCCTTCTGACCTCTGCCCAGCTATTCGGCCCTGGCCATGCCCCAGCTTATCCAGATCCCTGCTCTTCTCTGGGCTTCAATCACCTCCTCTGTGAAATGAAGGTCTGACTAAATCACAGCTTTTCAAACTATTTTAGTCCTCCCTAGAAAGCATAAACCGGTGGAGGGGAGCTCCTCTGGGTATGGGGACCTGCTCTTCAGTCTCCCTTATCTCTCAGTGCAGCCTGGGGCCCCTGACGATGAGTCTTACCGACACAAACTGGCAACACTGGCAACACAGACTGGCCAGGTCTGTGGCCCCAAAAGGATCTCTAACCCTAGGAAACCGAGTCACACTGCCCAGAGGAAAGGCCAGAGGTTAAACATGGCTGGTGAGACGGCGGGTGGGGAGAAGACTGCAGTTGAGGCTAGACATCTGGTCTGGTTGGCCCCGAGAGCCTCCGCTCCCAGGCTAGGGAGTTCTGGGGCTTCATCCCGCAGGCAGTGAGGAGAGTGTGAGGGCAGGGGCCAGGCCAGGCGTGAGTGCGCCTGAGTGTGTATACTGGCGAGGGAGGAGGAAGAGGTGCTGAACCTAACACCACAGGGACCCGGCAGGAGTCTCCCCTTTCAAACCCCAGTCCCACCTCCAACCCACTCCTCTCTGGTTAAGCGCATGGCTTCCTCACGCTCTCACTCCATCCAGCTCGAAGGTTCCTTAGTAGTAGACTGCACATGATGTACATATGGGGAAACTGAGGCCCAGAAGGGCATGGGAGGGCCCAGAAACACTAACTGTAGAGCGTGTACAGGGCTCAGACCCAGGCCTCTGGCTCCCAGTCCCACCAAGCTCACCTGAAAGGCTGCCACAGCAAGTACCTAGGCTTCCCAGGCAGGCTTCATGTTCACCATGGGGCGGGGTGAGGACAGACTGGCTAGTCTTGGCGTGTCCAGGTGAGTCAGCTGCCAGTCCCCGTGGCAATCTAACCAGCCGCCAGACCTGCTCTCTCTCTCACGTGCTCTCTCTCGCGCTCTCTCTCTTTCTCTCTCTTGCATTCTAGGCCTCTGTCCACGCTGGGTCCCTCTCTCCCTTGCCTCCTCCAAGGCCTGGCCCTTCAGGCCCCTGGGCCACACCCTGTCATGGTACTCACTCTGTTATTTCCTGGTCTGGACAGGCAAGGAAGTGCTGCTTGCTGTGGAGGCTTTTTCCTGGGCTGCCTTGGAACCCCTTTGATCATCCAGCAAACTCAGTGGTAGGCAGAGGAGGGAGGGGCTGCCCAAGGGAGGGGGCGCTGAACTGTCACAGCTGACGGGTCCCAGCCTCCACCTGGGCCTCTCCCCCCACCCTACCCCGGCACCCTTCCTCTGCCCTTCCGTGGCTCTAGGCTTCTTGTCCTAGACCCCACCCCCCACCTTCCCAATCTCTCTGGTCGCTTTTTTCACAGCTTTCCTTCCTCTTCCTAAGTAGTCACTGGAATTTCCCAAACATGGGATCCACTTCCCACCACCAGGCATTTGCCCATGCCTTCTCACTGCAAGCAATACTAGCCGGCGTCACCTCCTCCTGGCAGTCTCTCAGGCTGGCTGAGGCCCCGCGGGGTCACCCCACAGCCCAGGCCAAGCCCCTGGGCACTGCCCACGTGTTTGTCTGCCCTCATGTCAGGCACGGGCCCAGGGAGGCTGTCCCGTGGTGACAGGGTGACCAAGGGGCAGGGAAGACGAAGCTGAACCCCGCTGGGAGGGAGGGACCTTCGGACAAACTCGGACGGCCCGGGTGTGAGTGCTGCCAGGGACCGAGGAGTCGTGGAGGGGCGGCGCGCGGCGGCCCGAGGGGACGCGGAGACTAAAGTCCCACCTGGAGCGAGCAGGGGCGGGGAGCAGAAGGGCTCTACCCCAGACGCGAGACCTCCAGCCCTCCCTTACCTGTGCGGCGCGGGGTCCCATGCCGGGAAAGCCGCCGCGGTAGCTCTCTCGCGGACGCCCGCCCCACGTCGGCCCCGCCCCTGCAGGCCCCACCCCGAAGGCCACTCCACCCCCACCCCCCCGTCCCCGCCTCGCCTCCGGGTACCGCTCCGAGTCAAGGGCGGGGGCCTGCCTGGAAGTAGGCGGGGCTTGGCGTCCATCTGCCCCGTGCACTAGGGCTCTCCTGAAGTCTCAGTCTGCTGTCTTCCGGGGTCTGAAGTCTCCTGGGACACGGTGGGGGGCTGGGAGAAGGAGGAGAGGAGGTGGGAGCTTGACCCGCCCTTCGCTCCCCCCAACACACACACGCACACGCTCTTGCTCACGCCCAGGAGAGCCTGGGTGTGTCTAGGAAGCAGTCTTGGTTTCCTCGTCCCGGCGGGGTCTTTTCCAATCCCTCTCCCCTCCCCTCCCTTCCGCCCTCATTCTGACTCTCTGCAGGCCTAGGTAGAGCCCGGTAACCTTCCTCCGCCCGCACCAGTCACAGGGGCCGGCACAAGAGGAGCACCAGGTGGGTTCATGAAACCTGTGGCCGAGAGTAGGGTAAACCGAGGCTACCCGCGGTGGGCAGGGTGTCCGTGGCCAGCGGCCACTCCTGAGTGACCTTGGGGAAGTCCCCTGCCCGCACTCCTGAGTCTCAACATGGCCCAGTAGAGCGTGAAGCCAGCGGTTGTCTGCGCGCCAGGGCCTCCGACCTTGGCAAAGGTGGCGGAGAAGCCTTGTTCCAGCGGACCTCCCGGCAGGGGGAGGGCCCACGGTTCAAGCCTGTAACAAAGGAGTCTGCTGCCTGCCTCCGGTTCTCCATTCACTTACTGAGGCACGCGGATTCCAGGGAATGACCCACGTCACTGCCCCTTTCACGGCTGACAACACTGAGGCCGAAAGGCCCCATCCATAGACAGGCAGTGGAAATGCAGAAAGGATGGCCCACCAATGCTCTACTCAAGTCTGAGCTGGTGGGAGGCATGCCCCGTCCTGCCAGGCTGAAGAGAGATCCCCAGTGGAGTACATGGCGGGTTGCAAGCATTCCTTCACAGATGAGCAGGGTCTTGGCGGTTTTGTGAGTGGCCTGGCACATTGCGGTGGGCAGACAAGAGGTCTCTGGGCCTTGGGAGGAAGGGCCAAGGGCTGAAGAGTGGCCATAGCCACAGGTGGAGAGAGCAAGGTGATCCAGAAGCGTATGCTCCCACCACTTGGCAACAAACAGGGCAGGCAGGCCAGGCCCTGAGCAGGAGGGATCTAATCTTGTGCTGGGTGTCTCTGGGCCAGCCCTTCCCCCTCTCTGGGCCTCAGTTTCCTTATCTGTACCTGTAGCTGAGGGAAGGCAGTGCTGCCTGGGCTCAAGCAGGAAGAGAAGCGCCTTGTTGACTTCCTCCCCAGAGCCTAGATTTCCTGTTCAGCCACATCTAGGGGAATTGGAAGGCTGAGGGCTGGTCTTCCCTCACTCATTCCCCACTCACTGGCTAGCGTCACAGCCATTGCCAAGCCGTTTTACACCTGATAAATGGGGCATGACCTGCCCAGCCTCTCTCCCAGCGTTGTTGGTAATTTGTAGTGCCCGGTAGTGCCCAAAAGACAGCCTCCACTTGGTCCACCTGCCCTTGACCCCCTGCAGTACAGCCCAGGGCCCTTACCCAACCCCACCACAGATGTGCACACACCCACCTGCACCTCTCCTACACTCCCTGCACACATACATGACTCCACAGTCACAGGAATATGGTGGTGTGTACACTTACCTGTGTCACACGGACCCATCTGCTGTTGAACCCACTGGCAGGGCCTCCATAGTGCATAACTTGGGTGGCAGCTCTGTACACGTGCATGTGTGCAGACTCACACTGCTCCATGGAGTGCGCACTGAGAGACCCAGGCATGCAGAGGCCAGTGCAGAGTGCATGTGTATTCCCACGTACTTGAGTGCCCTGGGACATAAACACATGCTGATGAACACACAGGTCTCACCCAGGCCCAGCTCAGCCCCAGAGCTATTCTGGGCCAGGCCCGAGGCCAACAAGGTCAGAGACTGCCAGCTCCCAACAGGCCCCAGCCACTGTGTCACAGGCCTAGGCCAGCCAGCCCCCAACCCCAGCCCAGGCTGAGTCCAAGATGCACTGGATCTCAGCCTGGCTCTGTGACTAGGGGGATCCTCGCTCCCTACCCCCTGCTTCCCCAGAGCTGAACCTTGAGCTCTGGGGTTTCAGGCTCCAGAAGAGAATGTCTACAGGATCCCCTGGCCCCTGCCAAATGACTCTGCCCACAGCTTCCAGCCCAGAGGCCCTGGAGGCTGGACTGGATCCCTACAGGAAACCCAAAGGAACTAAAAATAATACACAAGGGACAAACAGGATTCTGCAGGCCAGCGTTCATGCCACCATGCGTGGAGGGAACACTGTCTTCCAGGGAAGCCAGGCTGGAGAGCATGGGTGTCCAGAGCTCCGCCACCCCAGACCTGATGGGCCCAACTGGGAGTGGGGTGCAGGAATATATGGGGACCCTCATAAGAAGTAGAAACAGTACTGGACAGTGAGCAGAGCTCTGGGTTAGGAGCTGAAAACTGAGTTTGAGGCCCCAGTTCCTGAGTGACCTTAGGTAGGACACAACCCCTCTCTGGGCCTCAATTCTTCACAAGTAAACAGGGGGAGGAATAAAAAGGTGGAAAAGGCTTTAGCTTTCAGGATGTCCCTCTCACTATGGTGTTTAACACTGGAAAACTGGAAACACGCAAATATTCGAGAATAAGAAACTGAATGAACCAAGTATAGTTGTGTTTCATACAATGTAATTTCACACTGCCTTTAACAACAGTGACAGCAATAATCGTAACGACTTGCATTTACTGAAGGCTTGTAATGTGCAGGTGCCATGATACTGTAGTTATACCCATTTTACAGATGAGGGATTGAAGCTTGGAGAGGTTCAGTAGCCCACTAAGAGCTCACAGCTGTCAATATGACCATGACCCATAAGCCTCCATTTTCAGCTTTAATAACTTCATAAGTTATAAAGTATAAAACTACAAATTTACAAGAAACATAATTTGAAAGTTTCATTCCTTATATTTTCTTTATGCTAATTTCATCGTGAATTTTGGATAACTTTAATTTTTTTCTGTCAAGTTTTGCCATCTCCAAAGGGCAAAAAAGGAAATTTAAATAATTAAACTTTCAAATGGTGTCTCTTGTAAGTTTGCAGTTTTATACTTCTGAGGTTATTAAAGCTTAAAACTGCACTAAGCCTTTTGGGCCATCTTGTTATTTTAAGTCAGTTTGACTCCAAAGCCTGCATGACAGTACTGTGTTTGGGGGATGTGGGGATCTAGGATGTTGTATTGGGAAAAAGCTCTGGGAAAAAGGTATATGATAAATAGCATACAGTGACATTTCAGCTGTGTTCAACAGCCTGCTGGGAGGTAAAGCACACTTGGAGCAGAGGCCATATCAGGGGACACTGCGGACACACATGATTGTATTCCCTTTCAGATTTCTTCACTGGGTTTTCCCTACCTTTTGGTTGGAAAGAAGCAACGACACCCTCCCCTCCTGGGCTGAGCTGTCCCATCAAGGAGAGCCAGCTTGTACTCATCACTCCCATAATCGTTAGATCATTATAATCCTCCCATCAGCTCTGTGATGAGAGTCTTGCCCTCTGCATTCCATAGGTGAGGACATCAAAGCAGAGAGGAGTAATGGTTTACTCAAGGCCACTGTCAGGCTCACTAACCTCAGCCCAGTCCAGCCAGGCTTCTCTGACCCCATTGTCCCTGGCTGGTCAGTGTGGCTCTCCTAACAGATGGCCTGAAGAAATGGCGGGCAGAGAGCTGCAGCAAGTGGTTTGCCTGACGAGGGCAAGCCTGGGGAGTGTGGGGTGGCCCAGCCCACCCAGTCCCCATTGCCTGACGAGGGTAAGCCTGGGGAGTGTGGGGTGGCCCAGCCCACCCAGTCCCCAGACTGCCACCCACTGTCAAGGGTCTTCTCGATGGACCAGCTGTCCTTTGCCAGTGGTTTTCTCATTTTCCTGCCTGCCCTGTCATCTCCTAGCCCTGACGCCTGTAGGTATCCGCAGCTGGCCCCCTCCTCTCTGCTGCAGCCTGCCTTGGTCCTTGCCTATCTACGGCACCACCAGGCAGGAGCCGCAAAAGACTCTGGATCTACAGGGTCCCCAGTTCTGAGGGCAGGCCCAAGGCCCAAAGCACCCCAGCCTGCACAGGTCTCCACTGGTGCCCTTGGTGATGAGGAATGCAGGGGTCCAACACCTGGGCTGCTTCTCAGATTAATAATAATGGAAGGAAGGAAGGAAAGGAGAGAGGGGGAGGATGGATCAGAGGAGTCTCCCTATCGCAGGCCTCCCCACTCCTCTTCCAAAGTCCTCCCCAGGTCTCCACAGCTCCTCCGAGCCTCCCTCCCTCAGTCCCTGGGTTGTCAAGGCTCACTCTGAGGTCAGGACCAGAGTGCAGTGTGGGCCAGGTTCAGTGTGAGGTCAGGGTCATGGTTCAGACTGGAGTGAGAGTCAGAGCTCAGGCTGGGGCAGAGGCTGAGGATCAATCAGAAGCAGAACATGGTCCTCCAGCCCTTCCAGGGGGAGCCCACCCTGTCCTGTGGGGTCACAGATGCTGGCTCCTTCAGGAACCTTCCATCACACCCGCAGCTGGCTACTCTGACCATGCCATCCCCTGTTCCCCCTCTCCCTCCCCCCTGCTCTGGTGTCCAGGGTGACCAGAGCTGCCTCTGGGCAGGAAGCCAGCCCAGAAAGACCAGGATATCCCCGAGCACCTGTCACCATGGCAACCTGCCTGCCATGCCATTCCCAACACCCCCAATCTGGGTCCAGTACAGTTTTTCAAATTCAGAACGTCAGAATGGGAAGGGCCTCCTAGATCAGCAGATTCCAGCCCCTCCCTTTTGTCCCAAATGAATAAACTGAGGCCGGAGTGGGGAAGGGAAGGTGGGACCTGTCGTTCAAGGACCTGACCCCATCCTGCCCTCCCTCCCACCCACTCCCGGCCCTATGTCGGTCTCGGTCGGGTTAGGGGAGTGCGGAGTCTGGAGTGTGATCTCCGCAGCGGGGCGGGCCCTCCACCCAGAGTGGTGTGGGAGCGGGCAGCACAGGAACCAGACACCGACAATGAATAAATGATGCCCACTCGCAGCCTGCCTGAGACCAGATCGCCACCGCCGAGCGCCGGCTGGCCCGGGGGTTAGTCACCGAGCCAAGGCGGCCCGGCAGGCATCCCTCGGCTCCCCTTGACCTGCTGCCGAGCTGCGCGGAGCGCGCGAAGATGGCGGGGCAGCGGCTAGGCGCGGGGCCGCTCTGGGCGCTGGGCGGCGCCGCCCTGGGGGTTTGCCTCGCGGGGGTCGCCGGGCAGCTGGTGGAGGTGAGGCGGGGCGGCGCGGAGGGGCTCGGGGTGGCTGTCACCCTCCAGGCAGAGGGTTGGGGGGCGCCTTACTGACCAGCAGCTGATTTTTCCCTTCCTCTTGCCCTAGAGGACCTGACTTAATGGGGAGACACAGCTCTATCCCACGTGCTTCCAGGCTGTGGAGGAGACCCAGCCCCCAATCTTAGTGTCCTTGGTCGGATGGGAGGGCACAGCCTCTGATTTCAGGAACATTATTCTGATGGGGGAGACTCACCCTGACCTTAGGGATTCCCGGTCTGATTGGAGATACAGCCGGGCATCAGCGAGTGTCTGATGGGGGACACTCAGCCCCTATTCTAATCTTTGGTCTAGTGAGGTCGAAGGTGGTGGGTGGGAGGCAGGAGGGTGAGGACATCCTTCCTAGAGCAGCCATGTGTTGAGTTAGACTCCATGCTGCACACTAGGCCCTGGAGGGGAGGGGCAAGCAGGGCAGGGCCCAAGGACTCAGGGTCTCACTTGGTCCTGGTGATAACTGGGAGCTAGCAAACGTTTCTGAGCGGGCAAGAGTCATGAGTCCTGGTTTGGAAGGAGAATAAATCAGAAGAGGGCACACAGTTGGGAGAACTGTAAGTAGCTGCTAAGATCGCCCGGGAAGAGGTGAAGAGGACGGCTGGGGGGTTGGCCAGGAGCCTGGCTGGGGCCAGGGAGGGAAGGGTGGGGGCCATCTGCAGCCTCCTTGGCTGGCCCCTCTGTACCCCATTCCTGCTAAGCCAGGAAGGGGAGTCAAAGAGGCTGACCAGACCCAAAATTCTGGAGCATTAGGCTGGAGGGAGAAGGCCCAAGAGGCAGGACAAGGGAGGAGTGGGGTCAGAGCCTTGTAGGCAGTGGCAGAGTGGAGACAGCAGGGAAACAGAAGTGTAAGAGACAGCCAAGCACCCAGGAGAGCCCTCAAGGGGCAGGTGCTGGGGGACAAGATGGGAGAGGGAGAACAGGGCACTTGTTCCGTGGGGTCTGAGGGGACACAGCCCTGAACTGGTGGGTCTGAGGTACATGGAGACAGAGCCCTGCACCCCCTGTTCCTGCTGCTGACCAGGGGGTGTGATCAGAAGGCTGGGCTGGAGTCAGATGTCAGCTCTAGTGTCCCTGTAAGGGGAGCCAGGCTGGCTTGAGCCCCATGGAGTGTACTTGGTCCCCTCACCAGCTGCCCTGAGGCCTCAGGCGCAGAAACTGAGCTGGTCTGGCTGTAGGAGAAGCCTGAGCGTGGGGGTCAACTCACTTCTGAGCCAAGGATTCTTCCCTCAGCCCCCAGGAAAACATCTTCTCCCAGCCCATCAAGGGAAACTGCATTTCAAGTCCATCTGCCTGCCATCTGCCTACAGCCTGAACGAGGCCCTGGCTGAGTCCAGGCGATCCAGGGAAGCACCAGAAAGATGAGCAGGGCTAGGGTCCATGGCACCACCCACCCCACCCACAGGTATCACCCTCCATCAGCCTGTGAGGTTCTGTTGGAGGCCAGGCCTCCAAGCTTGAGTTCAGACCCCTAGCAGTGCCCACAAGGAGATGCCCAACTGTTACCTGTTTCCCTCTACCCAAGACCCCTATCAGGGTGTCTTGAACAAAGCTGGAACAAGAATGTGTAAGAAGTGAGCTCTTGGCTGCCCAGGCTCTGAATCTGAGACCTTTACCGTGGCCCTCAGAATCTTCCAGTTATATAACCCAACTGGGCTAACACACTGAGCCTTAGTTTCAGGGAACCCTGCCACTGCCCAGACCTTGGCCCTGACTCTACAGATGGGTGCCCAACCACATGCATGTGTATCCAACCGCACATGCCCTATACCCACAGTGCCCAGCCCTAACCCCATATGTGTGCCCCAACCCCACGCACATGGGCCAGACCCCACAGACATGTGTCTGAGCCCGCAAATGGGTCCAGGCCCCTGGGATGATGCTGAGGAAGGATATCTTGTCAGTTTTACCACTCAGGTTGTGTAGAGAGCTTCCCAGACACTGCTGGAACCATCCCACTCAGATGGAGAAACCGAGGCCTAGAGAAAAGAAGTCTCCTACCCCAGTTTGCCTTGGTTAAGAGAAAAGAGCCAGGAATCATGTACCACTCCTGGGCACACAGATCCTCTGGGTTACCTGGGACAGGTTGCTGATCCTCTCCAAGTGTCCCCAATACATGCTGAAGGGTGGTGTCCATTAGATGAAGAAGTACCTGGCTTTTGGTAGGTGCCCCATCCATGCTTATGCACCAGAGGAAAGACTGGACAGATGGTTGAGCTGCGGGTTGCTTTTCCTTCCCAGAGAGCTGGAAGAGACTCCTCATGTCTGTCCTTATTTGGTTAATCAGGGGACAAGGCACTGCACAGATGCCCCAGGATCCCCTCTCCCTCCAAGTACTAACCCCCATCCACACCCCTCAGCCAAACTTGGTGACAGAGATAGGGTCATATCCCTCTCAGCCCCACAGGTCATGTATAGGTCTTGCTCCCACCCACCAGAGCAGGGCCATGTCCCCTCAGACTCCCAGGACAGGGTGGTGTCCTACTGGGAAGGTGGGAAGTGGCGCGCTGTGCTCTGCTCACGATTGCTCCAGCCGTGCTTACAGCTTTTGGCCTCCAGGTGTCGCTACTGCACTTCAGACATATTATCTAGACCCGTTTTGTGAGGATTCTGGCCTAGCCTGGTCAGAGGCGGTGACTCAGGTAGGACAGGTGACTGCTGAGGCCACCTGGTGGGAGTCCTGGTCAAGTAACAGAGTCACGGAGCCCTGACTCCAGTTCCACACCCCACCCCACACTGGAGGTACATGTGAACAAAGTCCCACAGAGACAAGGCCTTGTCTCTGGCCTTGGTCCTGAGACCCCATCTGCCAGTGTGGAGGAGCCCAGGGCCAGAGCAGGAGGAGAGAAGGGCCCTTGAACCTGACTGGGACAAGCCATCCACCTTTGCCCCTTGGGCTTTGGTTTCCTCAAGCATCAACCCTTGCACTCCAAGTTCCCAGCTCCATGGTTCTGGGGCTTTACCCTCTTCCCGTTCTAAATCTGGAACCTCCCAAGGTCTGAGGCATTGTTTATGAACGTCTAAGACACTTGCTTCTAGGAGATTCTGAAATGTTTGGACTGAGTGAGTGCTTGCTGAGACCTGGGCCTCTCTCGGCCCCGTCCCAGCCCCTGGCCTCTGCCTGGCTCATTCCACTCTCTCCTGACCCACAGCCCAGCACGGCCCCACCCAAGCCCAAGCCGCCCCCGCTGACCAAGGAGACGGTGGTGTTCTGGGATATGCGCCTGTGGCACGTGGTGGGCATCTTCTCGCTCTTCGTGTTGTCCATCAGTGAGTAGCTGCTCCCCCCATCACCGCCCCCTGCCGCTGCCACAACACAGCAGGAGCCCGGCACCGCCTCATCACCCCTCCACCCCCCCGCTCCACCCCCAGGGGCTCAGAGCAGCAATTCCGGGCAGTGCAGGCAGGCCAGGCGCCCACAGGAGGCCCGCTGTGGTTTCTGGCACCTCCTGATCCACACAAAGTCCCTGTGGAGGGCTGACAGGCCGGTGGTGACCTGAAGTATTCTGCCCGACCGGCGATGCAGCCACACGGCAATTATGGTAATTACAGGGGATTCCACTGAACCAGGACGAAGACGTGTCATTTTTCCCTATCGTTGGCCTCCTCATGCTTTTTCTGCAGTTTGGCCAGCTTAAAACACCCACACCCAGGGGCCCCAGCAAGGCCACCCTTGGCTGCAGCTCAGCCCAAAGGCTCCCCAGACACCCAGCAAATGTGGCTCCCAGGCTGCAAACCCTGCACTGTCAAATACCATTTCCCTGGAACGACTCACCTACCTCAGTCAAAAGCAGGAGACCCCCTTCCTCTCTCGGACCTGGGAGTTGCTTGATGCGAAGTCGCAACAGAAGCCGGTTTGGCATGCTCCCTTCAGTTGTCCTTCCAGAGTTGGGGTCTGGAGTTGGGGAAAAGGGGGCCGAGAAACGCCGACTGGATGGCAGAGGCCGCCAGGGTACACAGCAGAGTCTGACAGAGGTTCCTACAGGCCAAAGGGAGGAGTGGGGCACAGGCAGTAAAGAGAAAGAAAACACACTCCCCCAGCGAAGAGTTCATGGAGGAGGGGTCCTCCAAGCTGTAGATAGGTAGGATGGATGAGTGGTTTTGTGTTAGGCAGCTGGAAAGGCATTACAGGCAGAGGTACAGTGTGGGCAGAGGTGCAAGGAAATGGCCTCCACACAGGTCTCAGATAACCCCCATAAGACGTTTACTGAGTGCACCCGGGTCAGGGGCTAAAGGAGCATTTAAGTCCTAGCTGGAGCTAGCCTGGGGGCAGGGCTGACCAGAAGGGCCCATCCAGATGCAGGGGCTCCAGGGGAGGCAAGGACCTCTAATTTGCATGTGCTTCTCCTGGCACCAGAAGTGCCCTTCCACACCCCCATGTCTTCCCGGCTGGAGTGGGAGCAAGAGCCTGCATTTTGTTCCTAGCCACGGCCAATGATCAGTCAGGCTTCTGAGTGGAGGCCCCACAGAGAAACAGCTGTGGCTGCAGCCCCAGCTCATGTGTCCAGAGAGGGGAATAACCCCCAGTACCAAGAGGTAGGGTTGGGGGAGGTATCTGCCCTGCAGGGGCCACAGGAGCAATCCAGGGTGCAGGTCCAAGGAGCAGCTCTGGGGCACCCCAAGAAGCAGGGATGAGGGCACCATGGGGCCTCAAGACACACAATGGTTTCTCCAGGGCTCTGCTTGGCCCTAGATGGTAGAAGTACCTGGGGCCACATAGGAAAGTTGCAGTGTCAGGCCCAAAAAGGCACTGGGACCTCAACCACACAGACTGACTTCCTCTCCTAAACCCATTTCCTAGAGAAAGGTAAGGGATAGTCCCAAAGGCCTCTGAGCAACAGTTTAGCATTTGTTACCCTCTATGCAGGGCTCTAGGGAGTAGGGAACGCCATCTCCTGGGGAGGAAACATCTTTCCCACTTCCCTGTCTGCTTGGGCCTAGGTGGTACAGCTGTTTGTGGAGCATCACCCCCAGAACCTTGTGGAGAGAGCTGGAGTTGGATGGGGTACCTCTTCGGGGTCCCCTCCAGCCTGGGGACTCCTATCCCAAGCCCCTGCCTGGGCCTGGAACTCGATCCAAGGAACTTTGTTTCTCTCCTCTTTGAAGAGAAGCAAACAGGCCAGGCTGGGTGGGGCAGGCCTGGAGTGAGGGGCGGTGCTGGAGTCCTGCTCTGACTGCCAATAGCTGTGGCTGAGCTCCCTTTAAAGCCCAGGCCTCCAGCCTTTGCAGAGAGCATGGGCATGGTCCTGAGGAGGCACCTGGTGGGGTAGCTGGAAGAGGTGGTCCAAGCCAGTAGGGTGGAGGTCCAACCTTGGACCTCTGGCATACAGGGGTCTGGAGAGGACCAGAACCCAGGTTTTTGGGTAAGAAAGGCAGACCTACTGCTGGGACCTTTGCACAACTAACCCCCCACCATGTGTTCCTGGATGCTGTTGACACCCCATCCATTTATTCAGGAGTCCAGTCCTGTCCTCAGCCACAAAGGCTTTGAAACCATCTCATTCATTTGTTTTCTCTCATTCTGTGAGTCTGGGGGAGACTCAGTGGGACCACAACATTGGCTGAAGGGGTTGCACAAGATGACCCCAAGGGGTGCTCCAGCCCAGGCCACATGGGTCTGATCTATCTTCCCCAAAATAGGCCTGACTTGTCCGCCTGGCCCTCCTGCCCCTAGGAGTCTGTCAGGAAGTTATGTCTGGTCATCTGATTTATAATAGGAAGCAGCTCCATCCCCTCCCCTGAGGCTGGGGCCAAGGTGGTCAGACTGTAGGGGCCTTAGAAAAATAAACTCAGTCCAGCCGGGTCCTGGCAGCCCTGCCCTGCCCATCCCTAGACAGGCCAGCTCCATGCCCTGGCCAGCTTGCGTGGGCACAGCTGCCCTGAGCCAGAAAACCACTCCTGGAATAACCCTGTCTAAGGTGAACGCGCCGGGGCAAGGTCTGTGCCCTCTTTCACGCTCTCACAGCCAGGAGCAGCCCTGGCTTCTCCTCAGGGAGGTTGAGGAGGATGCAGCCATGTCCTCCAGGGTCTGAGGTGCTCTCAGGAGCCTGGGGAGGAAAAACTAGGATGCACAGGAGCCCAGACGCCTGGGTTAGAAGCACAGGACACCCTCCAGGAGGCTGTAGCTTGAGTCATGGTCCAGCCCACTGCCTGCCCTCCAGGACCTCTCAGTCTAGTCAGAAAGACCCACCAGAACCAGGACTGGTAACACAATATACGGGGCCAGTGCAAAATGAAATTGTGAGCCCCTCTGTTCAAAAATCATTAAGAATTTCAAGGAAGTGACAGCAGAATAACAAACCAAGCACAAGGCCCTCCTGAAAGTGGGCCTACTATGTGAAGCCAGCCCGGCTCAGGAAAGATAATTTGAAAATCCCAGAGCCCACAGGGGTTTTGTCAAAATGTGGAGCCTCCTGAGAGGGTCTCTTGGGTGGGACACACATAGGTAGATGGAGACAGGCCTGAAATTTGGGAACCATTCCTGGGGTGTCTGAGCTCTGGCCCTTGCCAAGCCTGCTCTGTTTCCCCGTAGTTATCACTCTTTGCTGTGTCTTCAACTGCCGCGTGCCACGGACCCGGAAGGAGATTGAAGCCCGGTACCTACAGCGAAAGGCAGCCAAGATATACACGGACAAACTAGAGACTGTGCCACCCCTCGATGAGCTCACAGAAGTCCCTGGAGGTGAGCAGGCCTGGCCCCCAGCCCCGCCACCCTCCGACTCTGCCACACTGGCCAGTTCCTCCATCCTGCCACCCAGAGTTGCCCTATTCCTCCCCTCCACCTGGTTCAGGGAGGGGACCCAGCCCTGTTTTTGGAGACCAGAGCAAAGAAATGGGTCAGAGTGAGGCAGGGAAAACAAGGAGCTATTCTGCAGGTAGGAGAGGTTTGGAAGGAAGAAGGAATGAAGGGCTGGACTGGGAGGCTCTGGTGCAGGCCCTAGGACCCTGTCTCACTCCTGTTGCACCCTTTTTCCTCTGCTCCACAGGTGATAAGAAGAAGAAGAAGAAGGACAGTGTGGATACAGTGGCCATCAAGGTAGAGGAGGATGAGAAGAATGAGGCCAAGAAGAAGAAAGAAGAGAAATGAAGAGAGCTTCCTGGAGGTGGAGGCTGGGGCTAGCTGGCCCTGGGGCTCATAGTCCTGGCCAGAGTCCGGACATCTTAGACTCCAAGCTCATACATGGACCATAGAGGTTGCAGAACATCCTCTCCCTGCTCAGAGGGGGTTGCTGAGGCCCAGGACCCTGTCCTAGAGCCTACTGGGGCAAGGATATGACTTCACTAGGTGTGCTGCCTCCCAGCCTGGACTCCACTCCTGTCACCCCATCCAAGTGGCCACTCAGCAGAGGTGGTCTTGGGCCACTGTCCCTCTGTAGACCCAAAGTGGCCTCCACCCACCCATACATGCCTCTGTCCCCTCTTCTGCCAGGCACAGCAGTGGCTAAAGGGGTAATGGGATGTGGGTTTCCTTCTGGAAGGGGATGGCTGACCCGGATGGGCTAGATGTGAGGCCACACCAGGCTGGCCATGAGGAGAGAGAGGGTCACTGGGGGAAGCAGGGGCAGCAGAAGGTTCTCGAACTTAGCTGGATAGCAGCTCTGGTGATGAGGGGGCTGCCCCAAGCCTGGCAGGGGTTCTGTCCCAGGGCAGTGAGCAGAGGGAGACCAGAAGCAGAACCCCCAGCATAGCAGATACCGAGCTCTAAGCAATGGGTACACTTGTCTTACACGCTGTGATGCAGCTGAGGCTGCTGGAGGGCCTAGCATGAGGCCCATGGGCTCAGGGCTAGGGGCTGCAGGGGTGCAGAAGGCTGAGGCCAGTGGGCCAGAGAGAGAAGGGCCCCATCTTGGGAATACAGGGAAAATTTGAGAAGCCAAGGGGGACTTTGGGTTTTTCTGCTGGCCCTTCCTAGGCTCAGCTGTGGTAGCAGGTGTCAGCACCCCAGGAGATCACCGCAGGGGGCAGTTAGGGATTGAGGTAGCAACCAGCCTTCCACGTGCTGAATATAACAGCCCAGAGCTTCCTCTTCCATTCTTAACAACGGTGCCTAAAAGAAGCACTGCTAGCCAGAAGGTGAAGGCTCAAACTTGACCTGGGGACTGAATCCTTGGGGAGGGGAGATGCAGAGAAGGGTTTCTAGATGGCAGCGAACATCAACTGAGGTACTCAGACCTGGGCCTGGAGACTAAGGAGGCACCGGAGATTTCCGAGCCAGGGGGAGCTGCTGGCAAAGCTGACGCTGACTCTGCAGCCTGCAGAGATTTGTAAATAAAGCTGAGTGCCTTCTCATACCCGAGTGACCTGAGATGACCCCTCAGGATGCCCCATCCCTGGAGCACTTATGTGGAGGGTGATGCAGTGATCGATGATAGGTGGTGTAGGCCAGGCTGACGTTCCCTCTCCTGACTTTTCTCCCAGCCTGAATTCAGATGAGCTGGAGGGAGAGGTGGTGGCCAAGAGGCAGAGGGTCAGCTGCAGCCAGTGGGGCCTAGCCCTGAGGCAGGGCAGCAGGACCAGGGAGGAAGCTGCCTGCTCTCCACTTGCCTCTGCTCCACACCCTGGGTTTCAATAAGTGGGTGCTTGGGACACAGAGGAGTCAAACCTGGATTCTGATCTGGACCTGGACCATTATTACACAAGAAGAGGGAACCAGGCTGGCATGGGGGAAGGAGCATGGGGTCTTACAGCCATGAGGGAGCAGAGAGATTACAGAAGGCCCTGCTGTGGAAGCTGAGTACTCACTGTGCCACCAAGTGGGAACCCTGACTCTGCCCTTGGGCTCCAGCCTATGGGCTTCTCATACATATGGCTGTGGCAAAGATCATTCTACTCATACAAGCCAGAGCCCTCCTGTTGGCTGGGCAGCAGAAGCCCAGAGGAGCAGGAGCCACTATAAGTCAGAGAAGCAGCTGGTAATGCCTGGGGTAAGTCCAGGCCCGGGCTACATCTGCCCTGCCAGCTGCCTCCCTGACCTCTGACCTGGGCCTCCACTAGCCCTTTATGGACAGGCATGTCTGATGATGGTGGGGATAATATCTGATCCCAGTGGGCATCTGCCCCAGCCTCCAGACAGGGGACAGGGCTGGAAGGTCAAAGTCCACTACAGTGCTTCAGGGCAAAAACAGGGTATGTTCTAGCCACCGGCCAGAAGATGGGCCAAAGTCAAGGAGAACACACTTACCTCCCCAGCCCAGACAGAGCTGCACCCTTATTCCCAGCCTCACATTGCGTCCTGGCAGCTCCAGCTTCAGCCTGACTCTCCATCATCTGACCCCAGTATCTAGGCCCTCCATCATCGGACCCCAATATCATCCCTACACACTCCCTCCACCTTCTGTGGTAGCCACCCTGAACCTTTGGATGGAGGCGGATCCTGGGGCTCTGTACTTTTCAGTATAAACTGCCCATCCCACCCCTGTCTGGTTTTCTCATCTCCCACTGGAGCAGGCCCAGGAAGGAGGAAGCATGGGGAAGAGAAACATTTAATTGAGCACCTAGTCTCTGCCCTGCCTTATGAGGCTGTGAGAGCTGCACAGAGGGTGAGGAGGGGCCTGGGCAAGGGAGGGTGCACCCAGAGACAACGGCACGAGTGTCAGAGGACAGCGAGGAGGTTGAGGGGCAGCAGGAGTGCCAGGAGCAGGGCCCTGGATGGGGCTGGCAGCGTCTGCCCATTGAGGCGTTCCCACTACTGGCAGGAGGAGATGTGTAGGTAGATGGGCAGGGCCTTGCTCTTCTTGCAGCCTGGGCCCCAGCTCACCATTCCCACCAGGTACCATATGCTCTCCACAGGACAGGCCAAGGGCTCACCACTTATCTCTTGTGGGGAGGGGTGGGGGAAACAAAAAAAGGAGGCCAGATGTAGTCCAAGGGAGACTTAATCCAGCTCAGGAAGAAGCAGGGTGCCCTCACATCAGACCTTCCCTGCAGCCCCCGAGTGTCACATAGCTGAGGGGGTGCCCTTGAGGTCCTGACCCAGGAGACCTTCCTCAAAGGGCTCCACCTCCCATCTCTCTCTTGCCAGTTCTCCATCCCCCATCTCTTTAATACCCACCCTCCATCTTCCCACTGCCTCCCATTCTTCTCCCTCATCTCCAACCTCCATCCCCTCTGCCCATCTCTCTCACCCCAACCTTCATCTCTTTCCTCCCAATCTCCATTCCTCATCAAGTCTCCCCTCCCCCATCTTCCTATCTTCCCCCTCAGTCAGCCCTGCTCATCCCCATCCCCTTCCCCACCTCCCCGCAGGTCCTGGCTTCCCTGTTCCCCCAGCCCCATTCCTGGCCAGGTGCCCTTGGAGGCAAGTGAGCAAGGGGGAGAGATGCTCACATAGCAAAACTGTTCCTGTTGACGTCCTTTGCAGAAATCATCTGGGAGTTGATGATCTGAATCAGAGGGGATTTTGGAGAACCTGTGGTAGAGGCTTTCACACTCCGTGCTGTTTAGGATAGTGACTTCCTTGTCCTGGATGGTCCTGAACTGGGGCCACACACCTGTGGGACAGGGGCCCCCATTCAGGCTTGGCGGTTTCGCTCCTGCCCACTGCCGCCAGCTTTGTGTCCATCTTCCCTTTGTTCTTCGCCACTCCTCTAGCCCCTTCTCCTTGCCACACAGCAGCTCTGGAGATCTCTCCAGGCATAGGCCACCCACCACTCCAGTTGATGCCTCCCAAGGGCCCCTTGACATAGAGACCTTGGGAGCAGGCTACCCATGATCTGGCCTTGTTGGACCTGGTCTCACATCCTGCAGAGTACTATCCATTGAGTCCATTCTGATCTCAGCATCTTGGCTCTTGTGTTCCTTCTATCCCCAAAGCCTACCAGGCCCATCTAAGGTCCAAATCCTGCCTTTTCTTCAAGCTTTCCCCAAAGGCCTACTTCCTTCTCTAAGCTTCCCTAGACTCCCCTCCGTGGGTCTCAGGCACTCTTTACTCCCCTCCCTGTTCTCTCAATTGTATCTCTGTCCCTAGTCTGAGCTCCTAGGGGACAGGTGACTTCCAACCATTCCCAGCCATTCCTCAGATAGGCCATGGAAGGCATGACAAAAAGCCACCCCACCCTAGGCTGGAGACCCTGTGGGTGCTTTCAGGCAAGCTGGCTCTGTGAGGCCACAAGGAAGGGCGCCTCTCTTGTGGGAAAAGAATAGGGGTTCCCTGAAGGAAATGGACATTCCTAGGGCTCATAAGGAAATGGTCCCTTGGACGGCCCTGGGACAACACTCCCGTCCTGCCCTTTGGGCTCCTAAATTGGGATGATGAGGGATTGAGGGCCACTGCTGCAGGAGGGAGTCATGAGTGGACCCTCAGTGACTCCCACCTTCTGGGTGCAGATTGCCCTTAGCCAGCCACATGGGATCTTCTGGGGAGCCTTTTACAGACACAGAATCCTGCTCCTCTCACCTTGGCTGTTCTGCTTCAAGACACGGATGCCCTGGGATTGTGTGCAGATAGCAAGATACTACTCTGTGCCCCCTCTACCTTCAAGGAAGTCCTATTTACAACCCTGGCCTGGGCCTGAGGGTTCAAGGGCAATCTGGGTCCCCTAAGGCCTAAATGGCCATGATACATTCACTGCTAAGACCCTCAAAGGGAAAGAGACCTCAGAGATGAGAGCCTGATAGGGGTGGGGATGGGGTCCCTGGGGGAGGTGTCTCAGAAATATCTGCCCACGGTAGACCCTAGCCTGCACCCAGGTCCTCTCCCACACCACCCACCCTGCTGTGGGGAGGCTCCGACTCACCATCAACCCTGGGGAGTCCCCAGCCTGTCACAGTGCAGAGGGCGTGGTCCTTTAGCGCAGAGTCCAAGCCAGGCAGGCAGATGGGCCAGACATACTTGTTGTAGTTGAGTGGCCGCTCAAGCTTAAGGAGGGCAATGTCATTGGCCCGGCCGACCCCGGACCAGTACCGATGGGACCGATAATGGCTGTTCACGATGACATGCTGCGCCAGGACGTCGACAGTAGACTTGGATATCTGGTCAACCCATGGACTCCCCACCCACACTGAATAGGTAACATCACTCCTAGGGGAACAGCAAGGAGAGTCCTCCATCAGCTCCAAGAACCCCACCCCAGCCTGCACCCCCTACCCTCCACCACACTGTTGCACCCTGAGCAAATCCAGGTAGGCCACCCACCTGCTTCAAGCCCCAGAGCCCACTCCTCACAACAGATGTGAAGGGGGCCCTGCACACACACTGTGTGGTCCAGTCCTCACAACAACCCGTCATTTTATGGAGAGGGAAAATGGGGCTCAAGTGACTGACTCAAGGCTACACAGCTAAGAAGTGTGGAGCTGGGACGTGGACCCAGTTTTCTCTGGCTCCAAACTCTGGACTCTGTCCAGCATCCCATGCTGGGCCCTGGAAGTGACAGAGACCTTGTGCAATCAGCGCTGCCTTGCCCTCCAGCCTACTTTCTCAGCGTGTCCCTTAGGCTTGGAGCTCGCTTCTCCACTGGTCAGCCCTCATGGCCAGATGTGACCCTCAGGCCGCTCCCTGGCCCCAGAACATGGGCATGCCCACTCTCTCATTCCCACCCTGACCAGACTCCCCTGTGAGCATCTATCTTCTTGTCTGTCTTCCCCAGCAACCTGAGAGGAGTGGTGCAGCCCTTTTCTGCCCCCAGTGCCCAGGCCAGGCCTGGCTTCAAAGAGTGCCAAGGCTGTTGGCTGAATGAAGGAAGGAATGAGTAAGTGAAACAAAGGGTGTGGAGCAGAAGAATTAGGACATTCTTTCTGCGGATAGGAGGAAGGAGGCCTAGACAGTGGCTGCAAGCCTCCGTTTCCTATCTATGGAATGACTGCACAGGACTGGAGGGGGCCAGGTGAGGGGAGGAAACCCCCAGCTCCCAGGAAGGAATCTGCAGGACTCATCCCCCACCTGCTCAGAGCTAGGGTGAGGTGGGGCTAGGACTATGGTGTCTGCCACTGATGGGCCAGCTGGCAAGATGACTGGGGCCCTGGTGGCTCCAATGACTTTCCACCCATCCATCTAGGCCCCGACTCACTGGATCATGCAGTGGGCCACGGTCAGCACCCACTCGGAGGCAATGAGGGTGCCTGCACAGATATGTGCCATTGGCCCGCACACTGACCATCCACGGTCACCGCTGAGCCATGGCCTCCAGATCCCTGAGGGTGGTGTCCCGCTCATAGGAGAAGCCACAGGCTAAGGAGGAAAACGAAAGGAGCCTGATAACGAATGGGCCCTTCCAGCTACATCCCACAGCACCTCTCCCTCCTCCTCCCCTCAGCCTGATCTCCCACCTCTCTAGATGGCCTGCACCCATCCAATGATTCTCCTTCTTCATTGGTCATCACATAATGATGTTGTTCACATGAGGACTGGGGTCTCCAGCCTCAGAAGGGCCTCAGCACTCCCCAGGTATCCCTCTCTCTGGTCCCACAGCTTAGGCCCCAGGGCGTTCCCAGCTGACCAGCCTGGTGCGCCACTAGCTCCTTTGTCCTGGTCAAGCAGACATCAGCTCTGGCCAGGCCCTTCACAAACCCATCTGTGTTTCCATCTGGTTCCCTTACTTCAGCCAAGGAAGACCCCTCCCCCTCCTCTAGGATCCTTCTCCTGTGATTCAGTGAGAGAAAGGCAGGTGACCTAAGAGAAAAATGGGTAGTGTGCAAGAACACATACATCTGAGGACGAAACCCCAATAGCAAACAAATGCAGAAGCTCTTCAGCCCCATTAGTCCTCAGGGAAGTGTGGACTTAAGTCACAGTGAGGTTCTGCTCACCACCACCTGCCAGGCAAAACTAAATATCCCTGATAACAAGTGTTGGTGAGGAGCAGGGCCCCAGACCGTTCACTCACTGCTGGAGGGAAGGTCAATGGGTGCAGTCACCCTGGAAAAGATTTTACAGAAAAAGTTCTTTAAACTGAAGATGCACATATCTAACACCACAGCAGTCCCGCTCCTACGTGTTCCAAATGGACTAGAGGATCGTGAGATCAATGTAAGTGGGCTGTCACCAGCGGCTGTAAAGGCTAACGCAGGAGAGGGAATAGCACAGCAGGGTGCAGCTGGGTCCTGTGTGTGACTTTCTGCGACAGTTAAATTCTGTGCACTCAGTTCCAGGATGAGAAGTATTTTTTATGTGGGTCTTACTTCAACATGCTTGGAAGCCACTGATGGAGAGAATGCCTTGTGGGTGTGCCCCGAGACACACAAGGGAAGGCTCCCTGAAGCCATGCTGGAGACCCCCTAAGGCCTTGGCTGGGAGCCTGGATCAGGGACTGGGCCGGACGGAGAGGTGCTGTCCCCATAGACCATCAGGGAGGCAGGACATGAGCACACCCCAGGCTCCCCCCACCTTCCTTGCCTCCTACCTCGACAGCATGGGAGGCCTGGCCCACAACAGGTGCTCAATAAGCACTGGTAAAAGGAAGGTCCCCTCTCACTCTCCGTGCCCCTTCTTCCGCTGCCCCTTAAGGTCCTCAGGCTGCTTGGGCACCCTCCTCCCAGTACTCACGGGAAAGGAACTCATCCTCGTCGGCTTTAGAAGCAGAGTACTGCAGGGTCCTGGGCGGCTGGCTAGTGGCAGCCTGCCGGGGGAAGCGACGTCCGCCTGAGGGACAGGTGGCACTGGGGGCACAGGGGGCGTCAAGGTCGGCGGGGGCATCCGTGGACAGTGCCCCCGGCACTTTGCCAGCGCCCAAGCAACCTGTGGAAGGACGCAGAGGATCAGAGGTGGAGGCCAGGCCTGTGGGAGGAGCGGAGGGGCGGCACCCGCGGGCCGCAGCAGCAGCAGCAGCAGTAACAGCAGTAGCATCAGCAGGAGCCCGGCGTGGGCAAGGGCGGACGTTCGGGGTCTGCGGGGGACTGCGCCAGCCGGCCAGCGCCCCACACCAGAGCTCCATCCCCGAGAAGCAGCGAATAAGCCTCGGCGCTCCTCTTGCGATGCCGCTCCCGGGGCTGGCCCCACGACGGCGCCCCCCATTGGCAGCCAGCGGCAGCTTCTTTGGTGTGGTAGGCGCGGGTGCTCCCGACCCCGTCCGCGCGGCGCCCCCCAGTGGCCCCCCCGCGATGGTGCTCCTGGTGTCCCAGCCGCCCTCTGTCTAGCTTGCTGGTGCTCAGGACTGCCTGGCTTCTGGCCACGCCTCTGCCCTCCTGGGACCCCGTGTCTCCCAGTCGGCCTGGCCCAGCAGTTTCCTGGAGTCCCTTAACCTCACCTCGGCCGGTTCTTGCACCTCCTCCTCCGGCAGCCCACTTCCATCCCTACCCGGTGAGATGAAGGCCCAACCCCTGGGGCTGGCATCCGGGATTTCCAAGCCGTCCCACCTGCCCTCCAGCCTGGTAATTACGGTGGGGCCTTGCCCCAGGGCACTGAAATTAAGCAGATTAAAATGTTTTCAATAATAATTTTTCAAGAGTGCATAATTTTAAGCACTGTCGCCATTCAGCAAATGCCCTTCCCTTACAGATCCATCTGCTTAGAAAGATGACACAGGTGAGGTTTCCATAAACAGAGAAAGAGGGATAGTAACCATTGGGCCCTTCTGGAGCAGAAGGCCACTTGGTATGTTGGAATTTGGGGAACATTTTGATGGCTCAGTGACAGAGATGGATAATACAATTAAAAAATAGTCTGGGGAAATCCTATGAGAAGCTTTGGTTCAAAGCTGTTGGAAAATTCTAGCCTAATAAAAGGTAAGGTGAAAGTTAAATCAAGCCAGGACAGTCTAACATTTGCCAGGTCCTGCTGTCTTGGGAGAGACGATAGGGCTGGCCATTCAGTACTCCAATCTCCTGCAAACCACACCTACTACACTCTGGACCCCAAGGGCAAGGGTAGCTGGCCACTGTGAACCTGAGGCCTACCAGGTCTGAGGGGGTGCCCATGCTACCTTCCACAAGGGTGGCAGAGCTCTGCCCTCTCAGTCTGGCTAGCTTGCGCCTGTCCTTCCTCTTCAGAGTATGATGGAGGTGACTAAGGCAGCTCAGGAGCTCAGGGTGCCGTCACCTCACACAGTCACCTAAGCAGGCACTCTGCCTTGCCCCCCTCCCTGCCCCCCATCATCACCCATCCCTGCCAGGGAGAGAGGAGGAACCAGTCAGTTTCTGTAGACTCCTAGGGTGATATGAGGGCTTGGGAGAGACCCACATGTTCTGGAACCAGGTCCACAAGTGCAGGTCTGGTCATTGTGAGTTTCTTGGGAAGAGGCCAACCCTCACAGTAAGGCCTGAGGGAAAACTGTTGGGTCAGAGACCCAGGAGAGAGTCATGGGGACTTGGGAATTGCTGGAGTGCTGGGATGACTAAGCAGGGAGTGAGATCACAAAGTCCAGCTCCATATTTGGCAGAAGAGGAAACTGTAGCCCAGAGAGGGGAACATGATGAGCACAAGTACAAGGAGGACTATCAGGGAGGCTCCCCTGAGAGGACAGCCAGGCCTCTTGGGAGAGGGGAGGCTTTGAAGGGTCTGGCCATAATCAAGAAGAAAGATGATGACTTCAGTGACACAAAGTTCAAGAGCATCTTCACTGAACAACTGAAAAAACTGGCTCTGGGACCCTCCCCCAGAGTACTCTGCCCTGATGTCCTGTGCTCCTCCAGCCTCCACTTCTCCTGAGGACAGACAGAGGGGAGGAAGAAGTGGCCTCCGGGAGGGACTGCCCTGGAAACATCACTCACAGGAGCCACGGGGAGCCCAAGGAAACCAGCAGAATGTAGCCAGTGAGGAAGACCAGGTTCAGGAAGCCTGGCCCGGCCCTACTGACGAACCTCACATCACTGATCTGTTTCTTGATCCAGTCGGTGAAGTGGGAGGTGCTGGTGTAGATGCCCGGGAAGCGGTGCCGGCTGCAGCTAAAGCTCCAGTTCAGCACCCCCACCTGAATCCAGGTGTGGTTCACTTGGCAGACAAGGGAACTGCCAGAGTTACCCTGTGGAGGGGAGGAAGGGAGGCATAAAGGAGGCAGCAGGAAGGCCTCCCTGCAAGTCCTGGACAAATAAACTTGCACCTTCCGGGGCCATATCCTTAGCACGAGCTGTGTTAGGCCCGTGCTGTCCCTGATATCAACGCATGGCTATGAACTTGCTCTGTGACATGGAAGCACTGCACTGGGGCCCAAGTTCAGGATCACAATGGGCTCTCTCTGCATTCCCCTGCTAACTCCCTGACCATAACTGCCGGTCCCCTCCTCTGCCTTCTCTTTAAATCGTGGTGGGCCTCCAAGGTGTTGCCCTTGACTTTCTTCTTTCCTACAATCCTGCTTACAGAATGAGCCATTTGAAATGCAAACCTGCCCCCTCTCTCTTTGTGCAAAGCAGGTGCATGTATAAGAATAATGTTTACAACAGCATACATCAAAAAGTAGTAGCTGTTATTTCTGCTGATGGTGGGTTTATGATTTTCTTAAAACTTTCTTACATTCTTCTGTATTGTTGAAAAGTTTTATAAATCTGAAAAACAGCTCATGCTCTCTCTCCCTCCCTCCCTCCCTCCCTCCCCCACATATATGTATATTTTTTCTTGTAGTGTAAACCAAGATTTATAAGACATAATCTAATGAAGAGTGCATAAAACATGTAAGGAAAAAATAATAAAACTATACTTAAGAACACAAAAGAAGACCCACATTAATGTACAGATATACCGTTGTTCTTAGATGAGGCAACTTAAAACAATGTAAAAAAGTCAGTTCTCAACATTTGGCTTCCTACAGTATGGAAGACTAGATCCCCTTTCCCACCTTGCTGAAGATAACTAAACCTGTGAGATTTTAAATGCATGGGTGAGCTAGCAAGAAAATAAAGACTCCTCAGAGTGCAAAACCCAAGGGAGGGCTAAAACACAGAGCCATCAGCAAAGCCCAGAAGATGACTTTTGCCCCAAAGCCATAGGCCAAACCCAGTGAAACTGAGCTTTGGTTTTCACAGCCTCATTCATGGGTGCAGAAGACGAAAGGCAAAACCCAGGGCCTGCCCAAGGAGGGGAGCCCAAGAGGAAACCTCCTGCAAAAAACTATACCTCCCAGAAAGGACCACACCTTCCGAGTGACGATAAACTAGGAACACCTGCCCTCATGTGAACTTGCAACTTGAATTCACACTGTCTGGGTGGTTAAAAAAACTTGAGCCAAGAATGTCATTTAAAGAGGTTCTGGGTTGCTTTTAGGTCCAGGTATCTGGCAGAAGCAAATATAGATTCTGACTGAAGGAACCCACTTTCAAGCCATGCTTCAGCGAACTCCCACAAAAAAAACACTCTAAAGAACATGTCCTCTTAGAACATCACCCTGCACACAGGGAAGCTGAGGCACCAAGAGCAAATGCCAGCCAGCAGAGAAAAACCAAAGCAGCATCAGAGCCTTCCTGGTTTGAGATTCAGTAATCATCACGTGGAAGCCTCCAAGTTTCTGGTAATGCACTATTTTATAGGCTTGGTGCTGAGGGTATTGGTGTTGGTTGTGTTATTCTTTATTCTCCATACACATTTTATAAATATTCTTTTATCTGTATTCAACAGAGAGTGAAAGAGTCAAAAATTATAACAATGTCAGTTCCCCTTATGTTGACCTCTAAAGTTCAAGCGATTCCAAATAAAATGTCAGCAGGATTTTTTCAGGACCTTGACAATCTGATTCTAGAATTGATATTGAAGGATAATAGTCCATGAATTCTATGACAGGTTTGAGAAAAAAAGAGCAAATTGGAGAGGCTGGGGACTGGAGAAACATCTAAACAGAGTTAGATCTATTTCAGAGCTATAATTATAGAAACCACGGTACTAGCATAGAAACTGAAAAATAGACCAATGGGGCAATGGAGAGCCAGCCAGATGCCTGCAGGTGGAGGAAACTTGGCACATGCTCCAGAAAGTGTCATGACTGAGAAAGGAGGTCTCTGCTGTAGATGGTGGAGAAACTGATGGAGAAAAATGAAGTTGGACCCTGCCATAACAAAACTCCAGAGGAAATAAAACTCTAAATGTGAAAAGTGAGAAAGATAAAGCTAATTTAAAATGTAAGGCCATGACTTTATGACTTGGGATGAAGCACATGTTTTAAAATAAGATAAAACCCCACAAACCTGAAGAGGGCAAATGTGTTAGGCTTAATTACATCAAAGTTAAGACCATCTGTTCAATGAAAGACACCAAATCTCATTGAAGATAGATGATGAATTAAGATAGGGCATTTTCTCGGTCTAAAACCAACTAGAGGTCAATTTTAGCCTATCTAAGGAAACCCTGAAAATTAACAAGCAGAGAAAGTGAGTTGAGGGAGACTTGAAGGTTTCCATGTCTAGGCTGACCCAGTTGTCAGCTCCCAGTGTCCAGACCCCCATGCTCCAGAGGAGGGAGATGGAGTAGGGCTTGGCGAAGTTTAAATCAAATTGACTTTTATGTATTCACTTATTTTTTGGTTGCATTGGGTCTTCATTGCTGCACGTAGGCTTTCTTTAGTTGCCGTGAGCAGGGGCCACGCTTCGTTGTGGTGCCTGGGCGTCTCATTGAGGTGGCTTCTCTTGTTGCAGAGCACCGGCTCTAGGCGCGTGGGCTTCAGTAGTTGTGGCACGCGGGCTCAGTAGTTTTGGCTCGCATGCTCTAGAGTGCAGGCTCAGTAGTTGTGGCACACAGACTTAGTTGCTCCGCGGCATGTGGGATCTTCCTGGAGCAGGGCTCGAACCCGTGTCCCCTGCATTGGCAGGCGGATTCTTAACCACTGTGCCACCAGGGAAGTTCCAATCAAATTGATTTTTAAATTGAGACTTATAATATGACAAGGTATTTAATAACTGAAAGTAACTGAAAATTATGAGCTCTGCCCAAAATGATGTTTGGAGAAGGGAAGAAGATTTGACACAGGGCATATGGGGGCAATGACTGGAAAGAATAAAACTATTTAATGTGGATTCTCGAACAAATTGAGATTCCTCAACAAACAAATACAGGAGAGGACTGCAGCACAACATCATTTATGCAAAGTAAAATATACACATAGCAACACTACGCATTTTTCAAAGATACAGACTTCTTTAAAGACATGTATTAAACAGATTTCAGTAGGGGCCTTTTGTGGAGAGAAAAAATGGAAGATGAAGGGGAAAATCAAGCCAGTGATAATCAAGCTAGTGACAGAGATATGGTTGACTGGACTCTGGCAATCCAGAGAAAAAGAGAACTCAGAGGGAGAGAGAGAGAAAATAGAACAGAGAGAGAAAGATCTTGTAAGTGGACATTCTCTTACCACAATGAAATTAAGCCAGACTCCAGTAACAAAATGTGAACCACCCCCATCAAAGAAAAAAAAATTAACTTTCAAAAATGTTAAAGTAAAAACAGAACTAAAATCTACAGTTAGAGTGTAGAAAGATAAGAAGGCCATACATTGCAAAGCCCATGGGATGCGGGCCTGAATTTCACACAGAAGAGTCTTAGTCTAAATACTTTAATACCAAACAAGAGAGAATGAAAATAAATTATTTATTGTCATCATCAATTATTTATCACTGCACATTCAGCTGAAGACACTTGAAAAGGAATTAATAAAGACAAAAAGCAGGTGTCATGCATTAGAAAGCAAAAAAATCATAGACTTGAGGAATAAAATCAATAAATTGTACTTAAAAAACAACAACAAAATAAATATCTTGTAAGTCCTACCAAGAAAAACTCAAAGAGAAGGAAAATTCAAATACTTTGTGGTATAAGTAGAAAAGAGACTAGAATCAGACCCAGGGAAAATACACTTTCTAGTATCTGAAGACTATTTATAACTTTCTCTTTATGGATCTAAAATCTGGATGAAATGAATAATTTCTAAGAAAATCCAATAATCACGGACAAAACAACTTAAAGTATTGCTCAAGAACTACCCCTTCAAAGGAAAACAGGCCTATGTGGTTTTGCAAGCAACTTCTATCCAGCATTCAAGGAGCAGATAATTTATGTTATTTCAAATGTTCCAGAACATAGACTGTGCTTTCAAGTGAAGCATATTTGTGATTCTATAACTTGACAAAGGGGGTGCCTTCCTCAACACACCTTCGGTGGAGCCCAGCCTCACTGGAGGAAGACAAAACAAAACGCAAAGGCTGCGTGGATGGTGTCTCATAGGACTGCTGTTCCAGGGCCAGTACCTTTCCTGGGCCATGCACCAACACTATCCTGTGCCTGGCCCAGAGCCCAGCACGGGGTGTCTTGTTGGATGAACAAATAAATTAAATGTATTCTAAAAAACGATATTATAAATCTGAATCCAACAGATGAATGAAACCAAAGCACACCATGACCAGGGAGGGCTAATCCTGGCAGGCAGGGTAAATGGACATGAAGAATCTGTTCATGGAACTGACTCAGCACTCTAGATATGGAGTCCAGTCAACCATATCTCTAACTCACTCTAGCTGAGTTAGAGTGTAGAGTCATCGTGATAGCTGCAGAAACCACATTTTACGAAGCATAGCATTCATTCCTGAAATAAAATGCCACAGTGAAACAAAGGAATGGCTCTCTCCTCGACAGATGATATGCCACGTTAGCAACATGCTTCATGATGAAGTGTGGGAAGAACTTCCAGGAAGGTAAGCAACAGGAAAAAGTAGAGCTACAATTCCAGGTTGCTTTTGGGGAGCAGTACCCAAAATAATGAAAAAAGTAAAAATCATGAAAACGAAAGAGGCAAAATCATCACTAATTGTAGCTCATATGGGCATAAACCTGGAAAGCCCAAGAGAGTGAATTAAAAACTCTTGGATATAATAGAAGGGTTCAGTGAGCTGAACTCCCAGATGTTTTCAACAAGATGAGTCTGGGGGATGGAAATGAGGCAAGTGAAAAGGAAGGCTCTTGTCCTGCTAAGGAGGAAGCAGTAGACATTGATTAACTCTAGGTGTTAAGTCAAGTTTAAATACATGTGTGGAAAATATCTGTAGTACAATGACGTTGAGATATGACAACTTTTAAACCACTACAGGGGAAAAGTGGAGTGGAAAAAGAAAATCAAACCAATACATAAAGTAGGGGGATAAAAAGAAATATTCTTCTTGGTAAATGAATTAAAGGAAAGCCTCCCAAATGTGTTGAAAAATATAGCACTGAGCATTACACTGTTTATTAAAAGACATACCTAAAACAAGATAACACAGTGTCCCCTGGAAGACAGAGCAACTGTTCTGGAATATGATTCTTGACATTGCAATAAACAAGAGAAAGAAGTAAGAGGCATACATATTGAAAAGTAAGAGACAAATTTACCATTGTTTGCAGATGGTATGTCTCAAAATTAAAGAGAATCCATTATATCCACTATATCTAGGAATTTTGCTTATTACAAAGTAAATACACAAAAAATCAATATATAATACAAACGGAAAATACACTGAAAAAAACATTTTATATTACAATAGAGATGTAATATAAAATATCTAGGAATAAAGTTAAGAAGCAGCATGCAGTAATTATATGGAGAAAGCTATATAAACTCCAGCTCTAGGGACACAAATAAAATAGAGCAAAATAGAGTCTATTTTCCCAAAATCACCACATGATTTTCCTTTTAGTATTATACTGAGATTGTTCAAAAGAAAATGGGAAAAAAAACCAAACACTTGGAGACTAAACAACATGCTACTAAAAAACCAATGGGTCGGGCTTTCCTGGTGGCAGAGTGGTTAAGAATCTGCCTGCCAACGTAGGGGACACGGGTTCCAGCCCTGGCTGGGGAAGATCCCACATGCTGCGGAGCAACTAAGCCCATGCACCACAACTACTGAAGCCCGCATGTCTAGAGCCCATGCTCCGCAACAAGAGAAGCCACTGCAATGACAACCCCACGCACTGCAATGACAAGTAGCCCCCGCTTGCCACAGCTAGAGAAAGTCCACGCACAGCAACAAAGACCCAATGCAGTAAAAAATAAATTAATTAATTAAAAAAAAAAACACCAATGGGTCAACAATGAAATCAAAGAAAAAATCAGAAAATACCTCGAGACAAAGATTGTTCAATTAGAATGAACATGGGAGAAGAGCAAGGTAAATTCTTTAAAAGAAGAATAATGGATATGGGAACATATGTGTATGTATAACTGATTCACTTTGTTATAAAGCAGAAACTAACACACCATTGTAAAGCAATTATACCCCAATAAAGATGTTAAAAAAAAAAGAAAGAAGAAGAATGAAGGAGGACTTGCCTTACCACATACAGAAAGGAATTATAAAGCTACAATAATTTAAAAAGAGTGGTGGCACACGAATGAGACTGCAAAGGGCAGAAATACACAAAAATAAGATGGGAATGTATGATATAATAAAGAGGGCATTTCTAGTTCACTGCCGAAAAAAAGTATTCAATAAAAATTATTGACATAACTGGCTACATTTGGAGAAAAATAAAACTGGTTTCCTCTCTCACCCTTCTAGATGAATCAAAATTAAAATATTTAAAGAAAAAATTAAGAACATGTATGAGTAAAGAATTTTATAATCTTAGGGTAGGAAAGATATTTCTAAGCACAGCACAAAAACTACAATCATTAAGGGAAATAACAATAAATATGAACATATGAAAATTTTAATAATTAACTCTATGGGAAGAAATCCACATGTAAAAAAGGTAAATCATGGACAAGTAGTGTAAAATATTGTAAAGCATTTCACAAAGGGTTAAAACTTCCGGTTCCTAAAGTTTTTTTTTTTAACTTTTTATTTTGAAATAATTTAAGACTTACAGAAAATATACAAGCATAATATTTTTACCCAGACTCACTAATTTAATGTTTAACCATATTTGTTTTATCTTCTCTCTCTCTCCATAAGTATGTGTGTATGTATACACCTATACTTATGAACCACTTAAAATTAAGTTGAAAAAGACATGATGTTCCTTTACCAATTACCACAGCATATAATATCTACAGTTTTTACAAATCAATAAAAA
The DNA here is from genome assembly GCF_951394435.1 of Stenella coeruleoalba. Lineage (NCBI taxonomy): Eukaryota > Metazoa > Chordata > Mammalia > Artiodactyla > Delphinidae > Stenella > Stenella coeruleoalba. The sequence goes on from NC_137156.1 coordinate 64,244,348, forward strand.
GAAAAGTAGTTTAACAGAAAAACATGGACAAAGGACAGGGAAAAGTGTAAATGGTACATTGAACACAAAAGGCATCTTCATTGGAATCCCCTTTGTCCCTTTAAAATGTATTTAAGGGGTGAGTTCTTTCTCTGATCCTGGGTAAAAACTGGGCAGAGTCAGAACGTTTTGCTCACTGTGATTAATGTAATCATAATCAGTATGATTACGCTGTCACATAAACATCTCAGTCCAGAAATCAGAATATCCATAGTCACGCAATAGTCACAAAGCTAGACTTGATTTAAAGTCAAACTTCTCAATAGATAACTAATTAGGACCTACTGTATAGCACAGGGAACTCTACTCAATATTCTGTAATGGCCTATATGGGAAAAGAATCTAAAAAAGAGTGGAGATATAGATACAGATATATCTGTATCTATATGTATATAGATAGATATATCTATCTATATCTATATAGATATAGATAACTGATTCACTTTGCTGTACACCTGAAACCAACACAACATTATAAATCAACCATATTCCAATTCAGCCCCATTTACTTCATCACTCCCCTCCTTTGGGGCAAAAGCCCCAGTGCAGCAAGAAGGAAAAACACACACTTAAAGGGAACAGAGCTGGCTCAAGCCCGACCTCAGAGTTTCTGCTCTAGCAATGTGGGAGCAGACTCCACCCCTGACAGGACAGCCACAGCCAGGGAGCAGAGAGGAAGTCCCACCTCACACCCTGTGCAGGCTCTAGCTCCTCCATCACCAGCCACACCCTCTATCAAAGTGATAGTGGCCAGCACACCATGAGGAAAGAAGTGGCTGGCATCTGCATCAAATCCAGCCCTCACACCAAAGACACTGGGCACACACAGTCTATGTAGGGACACTCCCACATAAAAACACCACTTCAAGACCACAATAGATAACTGTTTCACCTAAATTCACAGAAACACAGAAAGTTAAGTAAAATGAAAAGAAAGAGGAACTACTCCCAGCTGAAAGAGCAAAAGAAAACCCTTGAAAAACCAAATAATGAAACAGATAATCAGTCTACCAGACGCTGACTTCAAAAAGTTGCTAATACCCATGTGCCATAACTACCGAAGCCCACATGCCTAGAGCCTGTGCTCAGCAACAAAAGAAGCCACCGCGATAAGAATTCTATGCACCGCAACGGAGAGTAGCCCCTGCTTACCGCAACTAGAGAAAGCCCACGTGCAGCAACGAATACCCAATGCAGCCAAAAATAAATAAATAAAACAAATAAATTTATTTTTTTAAAAAAGAGGGGCTTCCCTGGTAGTGCAGTGGTTGAGAGTCCACCTGCCGATGCAGGGGACGTGGGTTTGTGCCCCGGTCCGGGAAGATCCCACATGCCATGGAGTGGCTGGGCCCGTGAGCCATGGCCGCTGAGCCTGTGCGTCCGGAGCCTGTGCTCCACAACGGGAGAGGCCACAACAGTGAGAGGCCCACGTACTGCAAATAATAATAATAATAAATAAAAAATAAATTAAAAAATTTAAAAAAAAGAAAAGGGGGAAATTTCAAAAAAAAAGTTGCTAATAAAAATGCTAAGTGGGGCTTCCCTGGTGGCACAGTGGTTGAGAGTCTGCCTGCCAATACAGGGGACATGGGTTCATGCCCCGGTCTGGGAAGATCCCACATGCCACGGAGTGGCTAGGCCCGTAAGCCATGGCTGCTGAACCTGCGTGTCTGGAGCCTCTGTTCCGCAACGGGAGAGGCTACAACAGTGAGAGGCCCACGTACCGCAAAAAAAAAAAAAAAAAGTGCTAAGTGAATTAAGAAAGAGTATCAATATAAACACAGATGCTTTTTAACAAGGAACTAGAAACTGTAAAGACCTAATCAAAAGTAGATAATTCAATTTCTGAGATAAAAAGCACTCTAGAAGCAATGAATAGCCAACTAAATAACAAAGAAGAACACATAAGAGATCTGAAAGATAGAATGATGGAAATAACCCAATCAGAACAGCAGACAGACAGACAAATGGAAAAAAAAAAAAGAAAGAAAAATATGAGATCTATGGGATAATATAAAATGTGCCAACATATGCATAGTAAGGGTTCTGGAAGGAGAAGGGAGAAAGAAGGGGATTGAAAATGTATTTGAAGAAATTATGATTGAAAACTTCCTAAGCCTAAAGGGGGAAACAGATATCAAGGTACAGAAAGAACAGAGGATCCCAAACAAGATGAATCCAAACAGGCCCACACCAAGACATATCATAGTTAAAATGTCAAAAGTTAAAGATAAAGAGAGACTCCTAAAAGCAGCAAGAGAAAAACAGAGTCATGTACAAGGGAACCCCCATAAAGCTATCAACTGATTTCTCCGCAAAAACTTTGCAGACCAGAAGGGAGTGACATGATATACTCAAACTCATGAAAAGGAAAAACCTGAAACCTAGGATAGTCTACCCAACAAGATTATAAGTTAGAACAGAAAGAAAGAGAAATAATTTCTCAGACAAGCAAAACTAAAAGAATTCTGCAATACCAAACCTACCCTAAAAGAAATGCTGAAGGATATTCTCTAAATGGAAAAGAAGAAAGAATCTGTCCGAAAGGGAAAATCCCAATAGGAAAAACAAATATATAGTAAGGATTGAAGATAACTTAAGTAAGCCAGTACATAGAATAAAAAAACAAAAAATATTGTAAAAGCAACTATAACTACAATAAACAGTAAAGGGATAAGCATGAAGATATAAAACATGACATCAAAAACACAAAATCTGGAGGAGGGGAGTAAAAAATGTAGATCTTTTAGAATGTATTTGAACTTGAATGACTTCAGTTTAAAGCAAATAGATATAATTAGGGGTCAATATATATAAACCCCATGGTAACCACAAATCAAAAACCTACCTATTGTAGGTTTTGTATACACAAAAACCAAAAAGAAAGGACCTCAAGAATACTATGAAAGAAAATAATCAAACCACAATGGGAAAAACAAAAAAAAAGAGGAAAGGAAAAAATAAGAACTACAAAAACACTGGAAAGCAAGGAATAAAATGGCAATAAGTACATACCTGTCAATAATTACTTTAAATGTCAATGGACTAAATCCTCTGATCAAAAGACATAGGGTGACTGATTGGATACAAACAAAACAAAACAAGACCCTTCATTATGCTGCCTACAAGGGACTCACTTCAGGGCAAAAGACACACACAGACTGAAAGTGAGGGGATAGAAAAAGATATCTCATGCAAATGTAAATGACAAGAAGGTGGGGGTAGCAATACTCATATTAGACAAAATAGACATTAAAACAAAGACCATAATGAAAGACAAAGAAGCATATTATATAATGATAAAGGGATCAATACAAGAAGAGGATATTACACTTGTTAATATATACACTCAATACAGGAGCAACTAAATATATAAAGCAAATACTAACAGACATAAAGGGAGAAATTAACAAAAATACAATAATAGTAGGAGACTTTAACACCCTGCTGACCTCAATGGACAGATCATCCAGAAAGAAAAACAGTAAGGCAACAGAGTTCATAAGTGACACCAAACACCAGTTGGACTTAATTGATATCTGTAGGACACTACATCCAAAAAAGAAAAAAAAAAAGTAGAATACACACTCTTTTCAAGTGGGCATGAAATATTCTCCAGGTTAGATCACACACTAGGTCACAAAACCAGCCTCAACAAATTTAACAGGATAGAAATTACATCAAGCATGTTTCTGACCACAATGATGTAAAACTAGGAATTAACTACAGAAAGAAAAATAGGAAAAGAACAAACACGTGGAGACTAAACAACATGCTACTAAAAAACCAATGGGTCAATGATGAAATCAATGAGGAAATCAGAAAATACCTCAAGACAAATGAAAATGAAAACACAACTTTCCAAAATCTTCAGGATGTAGCAAAAGAGTTCTAAGAGGGAAGTTTATAGTGATACAGGCCTTCCTCAAGAAAAAAAGAAAAATCTCAAATAAACAACCTAACCTACCACCTAAAAGAATTAGAAAAAAAAAAAACAAAGAAAGCCCAAAGTCGGCAGAAGGAAGGAAATCATAAAGACCAGAAAGGAAATAAGTAAAATAGAGAGTTAAAAGATATATATATATAAAAGAATGATGAAACCAAGAGCTGGTTTTTTGAAAAGATAAATGAAATTGATAAACCTTTATCCAGGCTCACGAAGAAGAAAAGAGGACCCAAATAAACAAAATAAGAAAGAAAGAGGAGCAATAACAACCAATATCACAGAGATACAAAAAATCATAAGAGAATACCATGAACAGTTATATGCTAACAAATTGGACAATACCAAGGAAATGGACAAATTTCTAGAAACATATAGCCTGCCAAGACTGAGTCAAGAAGAAACAGACAATTTGAACAGACTGATGACTACAAGTGAAATAGAATCTGTAAAACAAATAAACAAACAGAAAAACTCCCTGCAAACACAAGTCCAGGTCTGGACAGCTTCACTGGGGAATTCTACCAAGCATAGGAAGAACAGGTTACACCTATCCTCAAACTATTCCAAAAAATTGAAGAGGAGAGGACACTCCCAAATTCATTCTATGAGGCCACCATTACCCTGATACCAAAGCCAGAAAAAGACACTACCAAAAAAGAAAATTACAGGCCAATATCTTTGATGAATATAGATGCAAACATCCTCAATAAAATATTAGCAAACTGAATCCAACAATACATAAAAAGGATCATACACCATGATCAACTTGGATTTATTCCAGGGTCCCATGGATGGTTTAACATACACAAATCAATCAATATGATACACCACATTAACAAAAGGAAAGACAAAAACCACATGATCATCTCAGTGGACACAGAAAAAGCCTTTGATAAAATTCAACATCCAATCATGATAAAAACCCTCATCAAAGTGGGTATCTCAACAACATATGGGAACATACCTCAACATAATAAAGTCCATTTATAACAAACCCAGGGCCAACATAATATTCAACAGTGAAAAGCTGAAAGCCTTCCTCCTAAATTCAGAAACAAGACAAGGATACCCACTCTTGTCACTGCTATTTAACATAGTATTGGGAGTCTTAGCCACAGCAATCAGACAAGGAAAATAAATAAAAGGTATCCAAATTGAAAGGGGAGAGGTAAAACTGTCACCTTTGCAGATGACATGATACTCTATATAGAGAACCCTAAAGTTTCCACCCAAAACTATTAGAACTAATAAATGAATTCAGTAACTTTGCAGGATACAAGTTGAATATACAGAAATTTGTTGCATTTTTATACTCTAATAATGAAATACCTGAAAGAGAAAGTTTTTAAAAATCCTGTTTAAAATAGTGTCAAAAACAAACAAACAAACAAAAAAACTAGGGTTAATCTTAACCAAGGAGGTGAAAGACCTATACACTAAGAACTATAAAACATTAATGAAGGAAACTGAAGAAGACTGAAAGAAATGCAAAGATATCCTGTGTTATTAGATTTCAAAATTAATATTATTAAGATGGCCATACTATTCAAAGCAATCTACAGATTTAATGCACTCCCTATAAAAATACCTAGGAGGGCTTCTCTGGTGGTGCAGTGGTTGAGAGTCCACCTGCCGATGCAGGAGACACAGGTTTGTGCCTCGGTCTGGGAAGACCCCACATGCCGCGGAGCGGCTAGGCCTGTAAGCCATGGACACTGGGCCTGTGCGTCTGGAGCCTGTGCTCCACAACGGGAGAGGCCACAACAGTGAGAGGCCTGCATACCGCAAAAAACAAACTAACAAACAAAAAAATAACCCAGGAAATTTTTCACAGAACTAGGATAAATAATCCTAAAACTTATATGGAACCACAAAAGATATCAAATTGCCAAAGCAATCCTGAGAAAAAAGAACAAAACTGGAGATATAACTCTCCCAGACTTCAGAGTATACTACAAAGCTACAGTAATCAAAACAGCATGGTATTGGCACAAAAATGGACACAGAGATTAATGGAACAGAAATAGAGCCCAGAGAGAAACCCACAAACCTACAGTCAATCTATGACAAAGGAGGCAAGAATATACAATGGAGAAAACACATTCTCTTCAACAAGTGGTACTGAGAAAACTTGACAGCCACATGTAAAACAATGACGTTAGAACATTCCCTCACATCATATATAAGAATAAATTCAAAATGATTTAAAGACCTAAATGTAAGACATGAAACCATAAAACTCCTAGAAGAGAACATAGGTGAAACACTCTTTGACATAAATCAGAGCAATTTTATTCTTGGATCAGTCTCCTAAGGCAAAAGAAATAAAAGCAAAAATAAACAAATGGAACCTTATTAAACTTAAAAACTTTTACACAGCAAAGGAAACCTTGACAAAACAAAAAGACAACCTATGGAATGGGAGAAAATATTTGCAAATAATGTGACTGACAAAGGGTTAATATCCAAAATATACAAAGAGCTCATACAACTCAATATCACAAAAACAAATAATCCAATCAAAATGGGCAGAAGACCTGACTAGGCATTTTTACAAAGAAGACAGGCACACGAAGAGATGTTCAACATTGCTAATTATTAGAGAAACACAAATCAAAACGACAATGAGGTATCACCTCACACCTGTCAGCAAGGCTATCATCAAAAAATCTACGAATAGATGGCGGCGGGGTCGAGGTGAGGTGTTGGAATAGAAAGGGGTTCGGGTGCGGGGGGCGGGGGAACGCGGAGAATTGGCCCGCGCCGGCTGCAGGGCCGGATGAGAAGCGGTCGCGCTGCGGGTGTAGGAGAGAGTAGGGTGCCCGGGCGCCACGAGAGTATGACGAGGGTGTACAAGCTGGTGTGGCGGGTGCTGCACGCTCTGCTCTGCCTGCACCGCATGCTCACCTCCTGGCTCCGTGTTTGGTCCGGCACCTGGAACTGGATCTGGTGGCGCTGCCGTCGGGCCGCCTCCGCCGCTGTCCTAGCGCCGCTCGGCTTCACGCTCCCCAAGCTCCTGGCTGTCGGCAGGAAAGGTAGGAACCGCCGTCACCACCGGCATCCACGCGGGGGGCCCGACCCCGGCCGCCGACCACCCGCGGCTACGCTGGCGCGCGGACGGCAGTTCCCTGGAGAAGCTGCCTGTGCACATGGGCCTGGTGATCACCGAGGAGGAGCAGGAGCCCAGCTTCTCTTCTGGGACATCGCAAGCCTCGTGGTGTGGTGTATGGCCGTGGGCGTTTCTTACATTAGCTTCTACGACCACCAAGGTATTCTCAAAAGAAATAATTCCAGATTGATGGATGAAATTTTAAAACAACAGCAGGAACTCCTGGGCTTAGATTGGTCCAAATACTCACCAGAGTTTGCAAATAGTAATGACAAAGATGATCAAGTTTTAAATTGCCAATCGGCAGTGAAGGTGCTGTCCCCAGAAGATGGAATAGTAGATATTGTGAGAGCTGCTCAAGACTTCTGCCAGTTAGTAGCTCAGCAGCAAAAGAAATGCACAGATTTGGATGTAGATATGTTAGACAGTTTACTTAGTTCAAATGGTTTCCCTGATCCTGATTTACTATTGAAGTTTGGTCCTGTGGACAGCACACTAGGCTTTCTTCCCTGGCACATCAGGTTGACTGAGATTGTCTCTTTGCCTTCCCACCTGAACATCAGTTATGAGGACTTTTTCTCTGCCCTTTGTCAATATGCAGCCTGTGAACAGCGTCAGGGAAAGCAGCGATCCCTGGTTGTGTAATTTGATTTCAGGCTTTTGGAGAAAAGGACTCAAGTGACTCTGATGTTTACAAAGCACCTATGAAACCCTGTACACATCTAGTTTATAATCCTCATAATTTATCAACAAACACAAAAAAGTGTCTTACTTGAGAGTAAGAGTACATGTGTGAGTGTGTTATGTGTGCGCGTGTGCATGTGCATGCGTGTGTGGAAATAAACTTATAAATGGGGGAAGTATTGGAGGAGGAAATATGTGGACTTGCACCTTTGAGCAAATAGCAGCGATGTTTTAGGAGCTGAAATTTCAGATTTACAGGCTTCAGCCCCAACTACTTCCCTTTTTTGTGGGGAGAGAAAGGGGTGATTACAGCTGTTTTATTGTTGTTTTGGGGGGGAGGGGAATAACTTTTGTTCAGTCTTTCCAAGTGACCAAACTTTAATTTTTAAGAATAGTATACTGATGTATTAAACGGAAGCATTCTGAGTTTGAGGGATCTCCAGAGGAATGGAGTTCTGTGTTGTTCACATGTTAAAAGTTTGCTCACCTTTGGAGCAAAGGGAATACATATTTTCAGACATCCGTCCATTTTCATCTCTTCGTTATTGTCAAACAGTGTGACTTGAAAATGTCGCTCTGTTGTCTGTGTTCTGGGTTGTGAAGATCACTTGAAAAAGAACTCTTACAACACTGAAATGCAGAATTAAAAAAAATTTAAATATTGTATGAGGCAGTCATAAAAGGTGAAAAGGTTGTAATCTTAAAAGTAAAGGTGAAACTTTCCTGAATAAGGAAAGAAAGTTTTGATCTCCTTTTCTGTTTGGTGGGCAGTGGGCTAGATAGTACCCAAAGCTGGTTTAAAAAATTTCCATTAACTGTGTTTATTTAAATAAGCATTTGAGGGAAATTACCGAGGCAGCTCTCTTCCTCAAAAGTAACCTGTTCCTCTTTGGAATAGCACATTTAGGACCATGTTAGTACCCAGGATTTTTACTTAATAAATCCTGACGGTGACTTTGCGTAAAAATATGATCTTTAAGTAAGACTGAGGCCTGTGTAGGTAATAAAACATTACCAAAGTCTACAAAGTAATTTAATTTTGCATGTTCTCTTTCATGGCAGAGAACAGCACTGGTTCTGTTACTTTTTAAATGAAGAAATGATTTTTTGATAGGTGTTTAGTTTTTCTTCCCTCTCTGCTGATACTCAGACAGAAACCATTATTCTTTATATTTGATGGGCTGTTTTCAGAAGAATCGTATTAACAAGTGCACAATAGTTATCCAAAATTGTATGTTTAGAATGGAGTAGTTTAAAAACTAGGGCTCAGACTCTGAAAAATAGCAAAGAAGACTGGATTTGGAAAGCAAGGTCTGGAATTGCTTGCCAAATTCTGAGGCTACGAAGAATATATGTTTTGACTTTGGATTCCAAAACCTCATTTATGATTTTAAAAACCAGTTGAAATAAAATGATCATAAACTAAAAAAAAAAAATCTACGAATAACAAATGTTAGAGAGGATGTAGAGAAAAGGGAACCCTTGTACACTGTTGGTCGGAATGTACATTGGTGCAGCCATTACGGAAAATAGTATGGAAGTTCCTTAAGAAACTAAAAGTAGAGCTACCATATAATCCAGTAATTCCACTCCTGGGTATATACTTGGAAAAAACAAAAACACTAATTTAAAAATATACATGCATCCCCAATATTCATAGCAGCCCTATTTACAATAGCCAAGACATGGAAGCAACCCAAGTGGCCACCCACAGACAATTGGCTTAAGAAGATGTGAGATATATATATATATAAAACAATGGAATATAACTCAGTCATAAAAAGAATGAAATACTGCCATCTGCAACATGGATGAACCTAGAGAATATTATGCTTAGTGAAATAAGTCAGATAAAGACAAATACTGCATGATATCACTTATATGTGGAAACTAAAAAATAATACAAATGAATGTATACGCAAAACAGAAACAGAGTCACGGATATACAAAACAATCTTGTGGTTACCAAAGGGAAGAGGGAAGCAGGGAGGGACAAATTAGGGGTATGGGATTGACAGATACAAACCACTATTCAATATATATAAAATATATAGGCAACAAGGATATATTGTAGAGCACAGAGAATTATACTGATTATCCTGTAATAACCTATAATGGAATATAATCTGCAAAAACACTGAATCACTACGCTACACACCTGAAACTAACACAATAAATCAACTATACTTCAATTTTAAAAACCACAAGAAATACTTGTCTTAAAAATGAAAAAAAATTTTTTGAAGGTGTCCAACTCAAGAAATTATCCCCTGTGTATACAGAAATTTGATTTATGAGAGAAGTGGTGACAGCCAGTATAGCAAATGGTTTTTTCAGCGAACGACACTGGGACAACTGGTAGTCCATACACAAAATAAATAAAAATAGACCCCTAAATTACACCGTTCACAAAATGAATGCACATGGATTCAAGACCCAAATGTGGAAACCAAAATTCCCAAACTTTTAGGAAAAAGAAAACATAGGAAAATGTCCTTACAACCTCAGGAAAATGAAGGCGTTCTTAAATAAGCATAAACCAAAAAGGAAAAAAAAGATATGTTTGATTGAAATAAAATCTAAATTGCTATCACAACATTATGTCAACTATACTCCAATAAAAATTTGTTTTAAAAAATCTAAATTGCTGTTGAGCAAAGGAGAGTATATACAAGATCAAAAAGAAAGTATTTGCAATATACACAATGAACATAAAATCAGTATCCCAAACATAAAAATATAATAAAAAGAAAATGGCAAACAATAGAAAAATGTGTAAACTATCTGAACAAGTGATTCACATAAAAAGAATTATGAATGGTGAATAAACATATGAAAGGATGCACAGTTGCATTAGTAACTGGGACAGGTACATGCAACCGCAAAGGGATACTATTTCTCTAGTTCTCATCCTCAGAATGGAAAACATTTTACAGTCTGACCAATACCAAAAGTTGACAAGGATATGGAACAATGGAATTCTCAAACACTGCTCTAAGAATATAGATTAGGGCCTTCCCTGGTGGCGCAGTGGTTGGGAGTCTGCCTGCCGATGCAGGGGACATGGGTTCGTGCCCCGGTCCGGGAAGATCCTACATGCCGCAGAGCGGCTGGGCCCGTGAGCCATGGCCGCTGGGCCTGTGCGTCCGGAGCCTGTGCTCCGCAACGGGAGAGGCCACAACAGTGAGAGGCCCGCGTACCGCAAAAAAAAAAAAAGAATATAGATTAATACAATCACTTTGGAAAACAATTTGGCAATGACTATTAAAGATGAAAGTATGCACAGCCTATGACCCATCAGTTCCTTGCAGGATGCACCATATTGAGAAATTCTGGAACATGTAAATAGGGAGATGTGTGTAAGAATATTCAGAGCAGCAGAGTATGCGATATGAAAAAATTAGAAGCTACCTCAATGTTTATAAACAAGAGAATGAATGAACTGTGGAATATTCACAAAAGAGAATATTGTAGATAGAGCTATTAATGAATTACAGAGGCATGTATCAATATGGATAAATCTCAAAAACAATGTTGACTAGAAGATGCAAGAAGCAGAAGCTTGCTTACAGAATGATGCCATTTATGCTAAACTCGTTCCACCAGCATCTGGCCCAGATCTGGGCATGTGACTGATGTTCAGAAGTGCTCAAATAACCTGAGAAGTACTGCCATTATTAACCATAATTGTGGAGAGGAGTGAAAGTATTTTCACCCTTATTTTACACATTGGGAAACTGAAGCCCAGGGAAAGGAGATTTTCATAAGGTCTCCCAGTGCCATGTGGAAAGGAATGCATGACCACTGAAAGTCGTCTTCTCGCCCGGGTCTAGACACTGTGCACCTGACAGGTGTCCATGCCCCACTGTAAGATGGCACAAATCATGTCATTCCCTATTAACTTTTTCTGGCCCTTCAAGAAGAGGAACTTGTACTGTTTGTTGATTGCAGATCTTGTTGTTTACAATCTTGACAGCCACCTCCTGAAGACTGTAGGAGGGCTGTGGGGTCTCTGAAGAGAGAGATCCTGCCTCGTCATCCCTTCAGCTCTTTGGCACATCTCCATCTTGGAGCTATCCAGATTCGTAATGTGGGAGGCAGGGTCATTTCCTGGGATAGTGATGTATAAAGGCCCCAAACCACAATCTGACTTTTGAAAAAGCCCGAGCTCATTAAAAAGTCTCCCGAGGGGCACAGACCAACATCCAAGCACTGAATGAAGCCAAGGAGAGATTACCCCAGTAATTCACGTTCCATGAGGGTGAATGGTTGGGCACTGCTCCATGGCTACCGGCCAATGTGGCAAGACCCTAGAGCCCAGACTGAGCCACCCGTTGGAGGGCAGGACCCCACAAAGGCTCCTCAATTCTAGGACCTCAGAATGACACCAACAAGGGACAGGAATTATTGGTGTTCAAGGTAACAAGTGTTTACAATGGCCACCCAATGCCTAGGTACCCCCCTGAGACCACAGTCCTTGTGCCACCTGCAGACAGGAAATCCCATTAATAGCCAAAGATTAATTTCCTTCCAGGCGGCAAAGTGAGAGCTTGACATTGGAGTTAACTTAACTTTGGGAACTGAGGTCCATACACGCCATGAGTGTCTTTTACACCAGGGCACTGTGTATATCCTCCTATCAACAGAGTTCAGGGCAACGTGCAGCACGTGTAGGTGCTCAGGAAATATTTGCTGATGGAATGAATGAGTGAATAAAGGAATGGATGGAGGAGCCCGTGGTGGAGTTATGTTCTGAAGAGGCAGGTGTCTTGGGACCTCGGCCTGCCTTCACTTACCTCGAGTATATGTTTGTCCCCACCCGATCATCCAGCACATGGATCCAAGAAATGGCTTGAGTTTAGGGTTAGGTAGACAGGCTGAATGAGGGGGGACCAGGAGACAGAGTCCCGAGCTTCAGGAGGGCAATATCCTGGGACATGAGGCTGGTGAAATCCTCATGAATCACGATGCGAGTGACTGAGAGTTTGGTGCCATTTTCTGAGAGGCACTGAATTCCCATCTTCACGGAGTATGATCTGGGGTCCTTGGATCTGCAGGGTCACGGGTAGGAGGCAGATCACCAGCAGTGAGGTCAAACATGGAATGGTTGGAGAGACACAGGCTGAGCACAGGGCTACCCAGCCAGGCCCCTACTCCCGGATCCCCAGATTCAGCAGGGCCTCCTAGGCCAGAAAGCAAAGTCCCTGAGACTGGAGGGCCACCCTGACTGAACTCTGAAAGCAGTGCACAGCTGTAAGGACCCACTGGTGGTGGATGAGGGAGCCACTGCAGTTGTTCGCGCCCAGGAATAGGATGCTCACCTGCCATGGCCATTTGCCCACCTCTGCTAGCTTCCCCTTCACATTCTTGCAGGAGATGTTAGTCTGACCACAGGCCTGGAACCAGGACCCTTAGAAAAAAGGTAGAGAGGGGGCCATGACAGCCCCATGCAGACTCTCAGGCAGCAAAGGGCAGCCCTCAGACTTCCAGCCGTCACAAGGAGCCACTGCCACATGCACATGCAGGGAGGGGCTTTTCTCATCACCCCCAAAGTAGCAACCAAAGGCCCAGAGGCAGCAGGAGCCCCATGTTATAAAGACAGCCTCCAAACAACGGGGACCAGACAACCCCTCCAGGGCTTCTTACAATCCGTCAGCCCAGGATTCATCCCTTCTCCCTTGTTTACAACAAGTGAAGGAGAAGAGAGAATCATCAGAGGGGTGAGTGTCAGTAAGCGCTAAGTGATGGGGCACAATGAGCAGGGCTGCTAGTCAGTTGTAGCCAGAAAGCAATGGACAGTGATGTCACACTGTACAACTCCAGGGCATGCCTCCATAGACCACCAGCCCTGGAGGTGCGCTCTCTGCGACCATACCAGGAAATGAGTAGAGATGCTTATCAATTTCCTCCTTGCCCCTCACTGGCTCCAACAGTAGGAATGGGAGCAGTGGGGGCTGCATTGAAATGGATAGGAGATTGAGATTCTGAACTGGACCACCTTGGACTGCTATTTAATAACTGAACATCACTGAGGACAGGAAAGGGAGAAATTCTACAGCAAAGGTTGGAGACCAAGACTAAAGACAAATTAAAAGGTTCCTTATGTATAGCCTGCTGTAAAGTTTGGGCTGCCCAAGAAGCTGTCACAGGCGGTCATGGACCTCCTCATACAGGCAAAGTTGGACATGTATTTACACTGTCTCAAGCAGACGTGGTTCCAGAAAGTGTTCCCTTCAGCAGTTCAGTGTGCAGTGCCAACCAGAGCTTCAGGGACTCAGCAGCAGCAAGCAAGGCTCGTCCTTGCCTGGGAACGGGGCGGGGGGCGAAGGGGGGCGGCAGGGGCGCGTTCCGTGGTGGTGGTGGAGAGGGTACAACAATCAACAGACCAGGCTAATAATCTATTGCAACTCATACACATTAGCAGAAAAATCTACTGGGCTCTGCCTCATAGCAGTCCCTCAGAGGGTCCCAAACCATTGATGTTTGGTCTTGTTCCACCATGTCCCAGGGCTCCTGGTACTGCTATCAGATGTGGATGGCTGGTCCCCTTGCCACACACTCCCATGGCTGGTCACCTTTACCCTCAACCAGTGGCTCCCCACAGGGATCCACAGGCACCTGCACAAGCCCCAACATCTCCATGGAGTTTCGTCTGCCTTGCCCTCTCATTGCTCCATTCTTGCCCATGTTTCTGTCCAATGGCTTGCTGTCTTATATTCTGTCTCCCCCAAGGGGGAGCCACATTTCCAGCCCTTCTCATATACTGTGGTGGGTTTATGGCTACCTTGTTTCAGATTACAGCCTGCTCCAATGGAGACTTTGGTAGGAAAGAGAGAGCTTCCAAAGCCTTGCCCTTCCCTCTCTCACAAAGCTTAGGCCCTGGAGACCCAGGGTCCCACAGAATGAACTTTGCTACTTTAAAAGTGACAGCTCTGGGCTTCCCTGGTGGCGCAGTGGTTGAGAATCTGCCTGCTAATGCAGGGGACACGGGTTCGAGCCCTGGTCTGGGAAGATCCCACATGCCGCGGAGCAACTTGGCCCGTGAGCCACAACTACTGGGCCTGGGCGTCTGGAGCCTGTGCTCCGCAACAAGAGAGGCCGCAATAGTGAGAGGCCCACGCACCGTGATGAAGAGTGGCCCCCGCTTGCCGCAACTAGAGAAAGCCCTCGCACAGAAACGAAGACCCAACACAGCCAAAAATAAATAAATTAATTAAATTAAATTAAATTTAAAAAAAGTGACAGCTCTAAGAGGTAGGGTTGGGCTTTGCTTCTGTGCTCCACACCCTCAGTGGGTTCCTCAGTTTCAGAGAACAGTACTCCTCACAACTCACGTCCAGGACAACGCTGACTCTGATCTCCTTCCCCCAAACCTTATACAAGATGTGCAGGATTCAGCCTGGAGATGCCAGCACCAAGAACAGCAGCTGAATCTGGAGGGAGCCATGATGGATTAATTTGGGGGCATGAGGTGTTGCGGATCAAACTTGTCATAGACACAGTGATACCATTCCATATATGGGGGACACTCAGTGGCTCAAACAGATTCCACTGCGGACGACCTCTACCCCTTCTTGGAGTTCGAGTCCAAGCGCTCCCACTCACAAGCTGTATTCCGATGTCACCCCGTGCACTCACATGTGGCAATGGGAATGTGTGTCTTGGCTCATGACCTCTGTCCCTACAAGGTCCCAGACCCTCACCCCCACATCATCACAGGCACAGCAGTTAGCTACAAGGAGCAGTGCACATCCTCACCACCCTCAGACGTCACAGATACCTGAGGCCAGCACAGAGTAGGAGAGCACTCATTCACTCACTCACTCACTCAAGGAACTGGTCTGGGAAGGGGAGTCACACAGTGAAGGAAAAGGACAAATTCCCTAAGGTGGGGAACACATTCCTACTAACAGATGCCACGCCAGCAAATTTTCTGCCAAGGGGCAGAATGGACAGCTGGCAGGTGACCTGAATCAGGGCTGCCACCACAAGATTACATGTGGTCAGTTAGGGTGGGAGCCCAGAGACCTTGTCACATGGGGTCCCACACTTTTTACCCCCAAAGAGTCTGCTGAAAACTGGTACTGAATACTGGCACCACAAGCGCTTAGTTCTCTGGGCCTCAGGTTCCTATTGTGAAATGTAGATATTGGTAAAGCCCACTTCAGGGGGTGTTGAGATATAAGCCATGTGAATGATACCTTATGTGGGATGAGCAGTCCCCCACATATCACATCGTCCTCATCACAAGTCCCAGTTCTCTGAGATTGTGCCTCTCAAATCCGTTCCATGGATATTACTTTGTTTCCATTTTCAATAAGGCTCTTTCCTCATGTTCATGGTCACTGGCAAACAGGAACTGCCTCGACACTGTCTGGGTCCCCAGGTTTGGCACACCATGCAGTCTGATGAGGAGATGCCCATCAGGAACAAATGGAGGCCATGCAGGCATGAGGACAGTGGACATAGGCACCCAGGCAAACAAAGCCCTCCTGCCTCTCTCCCATGCTCCCAAAGCCCTACCTTGAACATAGAGATTATTCTCAGCCCTGGCAGAAGGAAATGGAGATGCGAGGCCCTGAAGATCTCCCTGCCCACATGCCACGGCAAGCAACTGCACGGCCCTCACTGGTCCTCGTTATGGGACTTGGAGGCAGGGTGGGACAGGGCATCTCTATTGTGTGAGAATTCTAGAACTCATGGTTTGTTCATGCAGGGCAGCAGGGAGTGAGCCTCCGCCCCAGGGTTGGGGGCTCACCCAGCTGGGGCAGCAGCAGGAGGCTAAGTAGACAATGTGGCCTGCCAGAGCCATGATGTGATGCTGCTGCCAGACACCTCTCTGGAATGGTGCTGCTGATGCCTTGCCCTGAACCTGTGACAGCACGTGCTGTCTGGCCCGAGACACTGCCTCCTGGGCTCAGCCTTGGCCTTGACGGGGCCCCTGTATCCCTAACCCTAAGTCTGTGATAGCGCCAGGTATCTGGCTTGTGACAGTGCCTAGTGCCTGGCCTGTGAGGCACTCCCAGTGCCCAGTGCAAGTTCCTTTATGAAGCCCTTCTCATGGCTCCCCTGGAGGTATGGAAACTGAGGCTCTGAGAGGGGGACGGCTAGTTCCTTGCTGTGACTGATTGAGCTGGAACTGAAGTTTTCCTTTTTCCCACTTTGCATTTTTTTTTTTTTTTTGTGGTACACGGGCCTCTCACCGCTGCGGCCTCTCCCGCTGCGGAGCACAGGCTCCGGACGCGCAGGCTCAGCGGCCATGGCCCACGGGCCCAGCCGCTCCGCGGCACACGGCATCCTCCCAGACCGGGGCACGAACCCGCGTCCCCTGCATCGGCAGGCGGACTCTCAACCACTGCGCCACCAGGGAAGCCCCCACTTTGCATTTTTAAGAGAACAGCTCATGGGTAGAGGCCAGGTGTTTTGGGCCTGGGAGGTGAATTCCTGAGAGGAAGCAGCTTGCAAGCCTGGGTCTTCATGAATCAGCAGAATAAATGACATTTTGGGACCCCTCTCCACCACTCCACTGAAGTCCCCACCCCAAGAATCCCCTGAGGGACTGTCCATGAGGACGGCTCACTCCTGCTCCGCACCGTTGCCAGTGTTGTCAAGATCATGGGTAATGAGACTGCTGCTCATTATGCTGCTAGAGGAGATGGACTGGGGCCAGCACTGTGGAAAACTTCGGAATCATTTAGCAAAGCAGAAAATGTGCCTACCTCACAACCTGCAGTTCCACTCCTGGTTGTGAGCCCTAGAAACATCATACACGTATGCAGGAGGAAAGACACATGAGACTGTTGGCAGCAGCACTGTTGGGTAGAGCCCCAACTAGAAACTACCCAGCTGCCATCAAAGGCAGGATGAATGCACGGAATACTCGAGCAATGAGAACAGACCACTACATGTAGTGACATGGGAATCTCATAAAACATATTGCTGAGTGAAAGAATTCAGACACCAAATGGTACATATTGCATGAAATTCAAAAACAGGCAACACAAACTATTTTTAGGGATACATGGTAGAAAATCAGATTTCCTACAATCAGATTTCCTCTGGGGGAAAGAGAGAGAAAGAGGGAGGGAGAGAGAGAAGAAAGAAAATCCAGAGAAGCAAAACTCTCTCTACTCTTCTGCCTTTGTGGAAAGTAATGTTTTGCGGGGGGAATGATGAACCAATAAAACCAAGATAATTGAATAAAGACCAAGCATATCCGTTATCACTGCCAACGTGAATACAAAGAAAAACCTCTACTTTTACAAGTCAGAGATTCTTATATTGGGTAGAAAAAAATCTACTCACATGCTACTCAATAGAGACTCACCTAAAACAAAGTGATATGAAGCAGTTGAAAGTAAAAGATGGGCAAAATTATATTAAGTATATGTAAGCAAAAATAGAAATGACAATATTAATCTCTAGAGATGTAATTCAGAACAAAAGCTTTAAACAGAAAAATAAAATTACTTTCTGTTGAAAAAAGATAAAAATTATAATGACTATGTAACATTAAAGCTGGTCATCAGTAACAACATCAAACAGTGATACACGAGAAATGGAAAAACTTCACTTGCAGTGGGAGAGTCTTCTCCAGCTTTGTCTATCTTTGAGGGATTGAACATCTATAAAAATCAACTGCACACTAGACTACTAAGAAAACCACAATAATTTCCCTATAAGTGGAACTAGTTTAGGCCACATATTTTACGATGATGCAATGAAACAAAGATTTAATAAGAATGAGTAAGTGAAATAAAACAAATGACTTGAAAATTTTAAAAATAAAGTTGGTTAACTTATTTCAAGGAAATAAAAACATTCTGTAAACTATTTAGAAAATACTAATAATTAGAGCAATGCATTAAAAAAACTTTTTGAGTGTGGTCAAGGCAAATCTATAACCTTAAAGGTATTTATTATCGAATAACAAAGAATGAAAATAAATGAATTAAATGTTCAAAGCAAGAAACTGTAAAAGGTACAAAATAACCCCAAGGAAAATCTGTAAGAAACATGTACAAAATATAAAATTATACCCTAACCAATTATTACAGCAGAGTTAGGAATGAACTCTACGATCTGGATCTTTGTAAAAAGAAATAATATTAAATAGGACAACGGGCATATTTTACACTGATAGGGTATAACCCATCAAGATGGTACAGCAGGCATGAACCTTGCACTCCTAACAACACAGCTTTCAAACATGAAGCAAGAATTGTTAGAACTGCAGGAAGAAATAGACAAACTCTGAATTCTCATGATAAACCGTTCAGGAATCAACAGATTTATAGATATAAAATATTTGAAGTGTTAGAGGATTTGAATAACACAATCAACAAGCCTGATCCAGTCAGTTCTAGCTAGAACTCTGTTTCAAAACACACACTTTTACTTCAAACGCACATGAAATATTCAATAAAACTGACCAAATACTAGGCACAAAGAAAACCTCAACACATTCCAGAATGTGGAAATAATTAAATCCATATTGATATAATTTTTAATAGAGAAAAAGGAGAAGCCCCTGTCCCTCCCCCAAACTATCCGTCAGAAGATTAAATAACACCCATATAGTACTCTTGGGTTAAGTAAGAAATACAGTGTGAAATAAAAAACAATATAGAATGAATGGCAATGAGGTCAGTACATATAAAATCCTGTGAAATACGGCCAAAGTGAGACTCACAGGAAATTTTATGGAATTAGTGAAAATATTAGAAATGAAAAAAGTCTATAATAATGAACTAAGCATACTACTCAAGAAGTTAGAAAAAGAACAATAAAGTAAATCTCCCCAAAGGAGAAGATTGAATTACTAAAGCTAAAAGAACTTTCATGAAATAAAATAAACAAAAAGAAGCATATTTGATCACTAAAATCAAAAGGTAGTTTGTACCATTTAGGAGTTGACAAGTAAGAGAAACTTCCACTCAAACAGGCTTAAAATTTCTGTCTCCTCTCTTCAGTGATGGTGGCTTCATTCTGAGTTGATCCCCTTATTGAAAAATGGTTGCCAGCATCCTTCTGCCTCCTCATCCACATTAAGAGAGACAGTATGGGGACTTCCCTGGTGGTGCAGTGGTTAAGAATCCGCCTGCCAATGCAGGGGACACGGGTTCGAGCCCTGGTCCGGGAAGATTCCCACATGCCGCGGAGCAACTAAGCCCGTGTGCCACAGCTACTGAGCCTGTATGCCTAGAGTTCACGCTCTGCAACAAGAGAAGCCACCGCAATGAGAAGCCCGCACACCACAAGGAAGAGTAGCCCCCGCTCACCACAACTAGAGAAAGCCCTCGTGCAACGAGGACCAAACGCAGCCAAAAATAAATAAATAAATAAAAATTTTAAAAAAAAGAGAGACAGTATGCATTTCTCTCCTCTAACCATACCTTATGCTTATTGGGATAACCTAACTGGGGTCAGGTGGCCGGGCACTGGACTATGCTAATTAGATCAAGCCAATGAGCCACCCACTTGGGAGCTGGGAGTGTGACAGCTTCTTCCTGAAGATGATGAGCAACATGGCAGACAGTGTGGACTAATGACTAGGACCTGTAGTAATATGAGGGAAGGATGGATACCATAAAGCTAACCAATAACAGTACATCAGGTGTTTTTTTGGAAAATACCTATGAAATAGACAAAAATTTGGCAATTTTAATCTTTAATAATTAGGAAACGTGAAAGAGTACACATGTAAATAATATTAAAAATAGGAAAGGAGCCATAGGTTCAAATTTTACGTATCAGTTAAAAATTTTAAAATCTAAGCTAAATTGATTTATTTTACTAAAATTAATGCAAAAAGAGGTGGGAAACCCAACTAAGCCAATAACTATGAAAGTTTTTTTTTTAAATAGTCAAAGATTTGTCACCTAAAAAAGGCATCAGGCCCAATAAGTTTTATGTGCACAATCTACCAAACGTAAGGAACAGATAATGCTGGTGTTATATAAACTGCTCTAGGGCACAGGAAAAGACTAGAAAGCTCCTCAACATGTTTTAAGATGCTAGCATAGCAATGGCACCAAGGGTGGAACAGAAAGGAAAATTGTAGGCCAATCCAATATTGGAACAAAAATTCTAAACAAAACGGAAGAAATTTAATCCAGAGTGTATTACAGGATTTACCTAAGAAATCTACTGGAGATCTAGTCATGTGTTTCACTAAGTAAACAAATTAAATAAGAATAATCATCTTAACAGTTCACAACTGTGTCACCTGGGCCCAAAACAGTGCCTGACACAGAGGAAATTCCAAGTATCTGGGGAATGAATGAAAGAATGAAGTCAGGGTCAGTACATGTACCCTCACCATTATTGCTACTATTTCATATTGTGCTGGAGTCTCCAGCAATGAGATAGCAAAGAAATAAATGGTGTGACTTTCAAAAAGGACAAGAGGGAGCTGTCACCATTTTAGGTGATGTGATTACCCCAAAATAAGCCAAGAGAATCAACTGAAAAACTACTGAATTTAATACACAGTTTTGCAAGATGACCAGGAATCAAGATCACTGTTTTTTTTTAAATCCATCAACAGCTTTAAAATACCTAATATGCAGAATTAGAAAAAGTGTAATGGGAAAAGATACCACCAATAACAGACATAATCAAAATCTGTAAACTACTTAGAAACAAACTCAATGGTTTTCCAGACATCCATGAATAGAAGAGCTGAATGAATAGAGACATATACCATATTCCTGGTTAGGAACTCAACACTGTAAAAATGACGGTTCTCCCCAAATTATTCTGTGTATTTAATTTCAGTTAAAATACCAATAACATTTTTAATGAAAACCGACAAACTGATTCTAAAGTTTATATGGAAGGCAAACTTTGTAGATTAGGCAATTTTTTTTTTTTAAAGAAGAGGAGAGCTTTTGCTACCATTTAACAAAACATAACATGAAGCTGATTGAAACAGTACAGCACTAGCCCAGGGACAGACAAACAGATTAGTGGGAAATAATAAAGGTTTCAAAACCACACCCACAAATATATTAGGATTTCATTATTATAAATGTGGACATTCAAATCAGCAGGAAAGGATGGACTCTATAAGAAATAATGTCAACCAAGTTGGTTCTCCAGTTGAAAACAGAGTTAGCGCCTGACTCACACTATATATAACAGAAATTTCAAAAGGATTACAGTTACACATAAAAAATAAATTTATCAAAATATTAAAAGAAATATGTGAAGATAGTTTTATAATCTGGAGATGGAGAAGGCCAAGTTAAGCAAGCCACAAAATCCATAAAGAAAGTAAACACTGACTGACTTCATTCAATAATAATTTTTAAAGTCTTTACAGGAAAATTACCCATATATTCCACATATTTGTAAAAGATAAGTGACAACAACTGGAGAAAATATTTGTAAAATAATTGACAAAAGCTTAATATTCAGAAAAGATAAAGACCTTCCATGAGAAAAAGATAAACAACCTAATTTCTAAAATAAGCATATGAACGGAGGATTTACTAGTGAAAAGGTAAACCTTTTTTTCAATAAACACATGAAAAGACATTTTTCCAATCAAGAAAATGCAAATTAAAACAGCAATGATATAACTTTCTACCACTGGATGGGCAAAATTTTTGAAGATTAATAATACCCATTTTAAGCAAAAAGGAGAAGCGTTCATTCTTGTATACGGTAGGTGTGAATGTATACTGGTTCAGCTTTTGGGAGGAGTAAATTATATTCATCCAAAATTACTAAATTTGTGTCTACTCTGATGGTCCTCCCCTGAATCCACTCCTAGGAAGACCGCTGCAGAAATGCTTCAGACTGTGCTCTCCCCCACCCCACCCCCGAGCACGCAGGAATATGCTCATGGCAGCACTGTCACAATGCCGACAAGTCAGAAACAGCCTAAAACCTGGTGCTGGTTAAATAACATACATTACATCCACACGGTACACATGCAATAATGTAAAATTATGAATAGCTCTAGGTACTGACATAGGTATTCAAGGCATATAGTTTTTTTTAATGTAGGTTATTAATAATACATATATAAGATTCTATTTATTTAAAAAACCATAAAGATATTTTATTTAAGGATGCCAACAATGATTACTTCTGGGGAGGGGAGCAGCATTGGTGGTGGGGGTGAATGAGCAAGGGAGAATCTTTACATGTATTTCTGAATTTTTTTGGTAAATCACAACAAAAATTCAGACATCGCTTTTAATTGTTTTTAATTTTTAAAAAATGTAGGGGGGGGTTTCCCTGGTGGTGCAGTGGTTGAGAGTCCGCCTGCCGATGCAGGGGACACGGGTTCGTGCCCCGGTCCGGGAAGATCCCATATGCCACAGAGCGGCTGGGCCCGTGAGCCATGGCCGCTGAGCCTGTGCGTCCGGAGCCTGTGCTCCGCGACGGGAGAGGCCACAACAGTGAGAGGCCCATGTACCGCAAAAAAAAAAAAAAAAAAAAAAAAAAATGTAGGAGGGGAACTTTTATAATCAGTTTTTTTTTTTAATGCCATTTTTAAAAAAAAAAGAAAGCTGATTTTGGAGCACGATATGTGGGTCCTTCCTACTGTCACCTACAGTGCATGTCTCAACTGCTCTCTTACAGCATGCCCAATTTCCAGTTGAGGAAACTGATGCCTCAGGCCCAGGCCCTTTCCCAAAGCCCCAGCACAAGTGATATAGCAAAAACCATCAGTCCCCACTCTGAAGAGCCTGCTGGCAGAATTAATTCCAGGAGGCCTTACCCACGCACCAACCCCCAACACCCGGGGGCCACCCAGAAAAGAGAACAGAGCCAGCTCATGTTTGCACAGATATAATCCCTGCTATCCTGGTCCCCAATTCCAAAGCCCTTCTAGGCCACAATTTCCTTCTCCTGGTCACTCAAAGCCTAGTCATCCACCACATCCTCCCCACTAGGAGGTCAAAGCAGGACCCAGTCTCCCAGGGGCCACTCTTTTCCCACCTTGATCTTTGTTGATTACAGACCCATGACCTTGATCTAACCTTGATCTGGCCCCATTTGGCAAAGGCAAAGCACAGAGAAGAAAGGAGAAGGGAGATCAGGGGCCCATCTGGGGCTGCAGCAGCCAGGACAGGAGTAGGAGCCAGGAGGAGGTGCAGAGGACTGAGAGAACCCCATTGCTTATTTGCTTCTTGATCCATTTGCTGTATTTGGTGATACGGGTATACACTCCTGGATTATGTACTTGGGCTCAGGCCTTTTCCCAGGACAACACCCCAGCAAGAATCCATGTATCCTCGACTTCACAAGCCAACGGACCCCCAGGGTCCCCCCTAGGCAAAGAGAGAGGAGTGATGGAGGCTCTGGACCCAGCTGGGACCCAAGGGATTGGGGGACCCAGAATGCCCACCCTCTGAGTTCTGCTTGGAAGCTTCTTTCATTCCTTGAGGATCTCACTACCTGGAGTCCTCCTTCACTCCTCAGTTGGGGATCCCATCCCAGAATATCAGGCAAAATCAAAGTCACGGGGAAGGCAGATGAGAGCAGAGCACTACCTGATGATGATGACAAAGAGGGAGGCCAAGCAAACCTCCCCCTGGGGAAATGCCCCCCACCTGGGGTCATCCCAACCGAAGGAGAGCTGCCAGAACCTCCCAGAAACTCACATAGCACAAGTTTTCTCCATAATTGGTGGCACAGATCATGTCCCCCAGGACAAGGGGGACAACGCGGGGGATGAGGGACTTCTTGCGGTAAATCCGGTCACAAATCTTGTTGTCCATGATAAACACCTCGGCCTCCCGCAACGCTGGGGTCAGTGTGGAGTTGGCTGTGGAGGAGTCCAGTGGGGTGAGAACTGACTCCTCACTCTACTCAGCCCTGCCTATTCCCAGGGTCTTGTCACCTCCATCCTCAGGACTCAGCCACACCCCTTCACACCTCCATGCCCTCCTTCACTTGGCCCTTCCCCCTGTGGTGTGGACCATGTTGGGCAAGCACCTTGCCCTCTAAGGCTCTATTTCAGGATCCCTTTCTCTGGGAATCTTTTGCTCCTGAACCAAGCAGGCTACAATCCAAGTTTCAATGCAACCACTCAGAAATTGAGAGCCCACCCCCATGCTGCTTCTCTCCAGCCTCTGAACTCTATACTGGCTGTGCCCTCTGCCACCTGATTGACATTCACTCTTCCTTCAGGCATCTCAGGCAGACTCTCTGCCAGAGCTCATTCCAGATCCCTCCCGACTTGCTCTCAAGATCACCTGACAAAGTCTTTGCCTCTTTCCTTGTTAATCTGTGCTTCCACCCATACTCAGTTATGAGTTCCCTAGAGGCAGGGCATGCATTACCAGTGACAAGGGTTTGGCGTGTGGCAGATGCCTGAACATCGAAGTTTCTCAGATGAACAAATCAGTGAGTGAGTGAATTTATGAATCCCTGACTCTGAGCTTCCGTAAGAGGCAAATGATCAGGTTTTCCTAGGACTAAATGAAGTGCCCATAGCACATGCAATGGTGTAAACCATGGCAACAGTTCCCATGTGAGGAGCAATCCTAACACATCCAAAGAACCAGGGGCCAGAGGTAACGGCCACAAGCTTCCTGAGAGGCACCATGAGGGGGCTCATCAGGAGAGGCCCCAGAGGAAAGGAGTGTACCCTCTGGGGTACCACATGTCACCCCGACCCCATCCTCCTCACCTGAGAAGCACTGTTTAACCTGGCCCCAGCCAGTCACCCAGCACTGCGTCCCAACCTTCAGGTTGTAGTTGGGCTCCGGGAGGCAGATGGGCTGCACGTACTTGCTGACGACGACAGGAGTGTGAAGCTGGAGGAGGGCAACATCACCCGCGATGAAGTTCTGGCCCCAGTACTTGGGGTGCGTAATGAGGTCCCTCACAGGGATCAAGAGGGCCCTCGTGGAGTCCGTGGGCTTCAGCTTGAAGGTGTCGAGAATCACTGAATACTCTTTTGTGCTACAGGAGACACAGAGCCCCACCTGGTAGATGTCAGGTTCTCAAGCAACACTATGCTCCTACCTCCGCCAAGGACGCTCCCCTTAGCAGAAGTCCTGCCTGATTTGCCCGGCTCACTCCATCCTGCTCATCTACCCAGGGGGCCCTTGGAGTCCGAGATATGACTGCCTCCTCATTCATCAGTCAAGCTGATTCAAGTGGCCTGGTCTATGTGCTGTGGATTTGAGTGTGCAGCTATTAGCATGCACGCGTGTTCTAATGTGTGTGAGGGGTGGGGTGTATACGGGGTGCATGCAGTTGCCCTGGTTAGGATATAGTCTTTGTTGCTTGGGGCTCCTGCCCAAGCTCAGTCCCCGGCCTCTGTAAGATCATGAGCATGACTCTTCCCTGTTCTGGACATCCCTTCCCACTCCGCCCCACGTCCCCCACTGCCACGTTGTTTCATAGAGGAAATGAGGAGTCTAGGCTGGGCCCGCTGCAGCCCTGGGTCTCCGTGGGCCACACTCACCCTTGGATGCAGTGGGCAGCAGTCAGTACCCAGTCGAGATCAATGAGGGCTCCTCCACACACATGCTCATTTTCCACTCGGAGGCTCACCTCCCAGGGCCAATGGCGTGTCACGTCCAAATTCTTCGGCCACCAGGGTTTGCCACAAGCTTCAGGAACAAGCGTGACAGGGAGATACAGTGGCCGCATAGAGGAGGATAAGAATGACTGTGACCAAGATGCCCTCCAGGGTAATTTGCATGAGGCTGTAAGCTCGGGGGCTTGCTTCCATTTCAAAGAAGGGGAGACCGAAGGTGAGAGAAGAGCAGTGGCCTGCCCAAAGGCACTGAGCTGACAGAAAGTGACAATGACAGAGATAAAAAGCATCAAGACAGAAACACAGAGACATGACAGGAGGAGGAGAGAGATACTGAGACACACAGGGAGCAAGCAGCACAGAACCTCAAAACAAGGGAGAAGCATAGAAGGAGCCCCAGGACAGGAAATGTATTTTCTTGTGTCAGGGTAAGTCCCTAGGCCACGTTCCTGAAAGGCTATAAAGCTTTCTGCATCCCTTAGATGCAAAAGGCCTCTGTCCCCACACTACTCAGAGTCAAGAAAAGCTCCAGACTTCTAGGTCAGAAGTCTTTACACAGACCATTCAAGAAAAAGTCCCAGCATGGAGCCAACAGAGGCCTCCCACTCTGTGTAACAGCTGACACACTATCAGTTTGCAAGTAGTTCCAACAATCAAGTTGTATGACTGCATGAATATGGACACAGATGCAGAAATTGTAAATAAAATATTAGCCAATATTATATTTTTTAAAATTATGCACCGTGATCATGTAGAGATTGTCCTGGGGTACAAGGGTGGTCCCACAATGGAAGCAGTCTCTGTGTATTCCCCACATAAACAGTTATTTTTCTCTAAAAGAACTGTGCTTTTCTCAATAGACACAGAAAAAGGTATTTGAAAAAATCAACACAGATTTACGACTAAAAAACAGAACACTCTTAGTAAACTGGGAACAGAAAGAAAATACTTATTTATACAAGTTATATGCCACAAACCTACAGCAAACATCATATAACATTAAGAAACAGGCCAAAAATTTATACTTTCTGAAGCCAGGAATAATGATACTTTGTGGGAGGAGGACAAAGGAAGTAACTGGGAGGACATAAGAGAGCTTCTGGGTGCTGGTACTGCTCTACTTTCTGACCTCGGTGGAGACTGCACAGGTGCGTTCACTGTGTGATAATTTCTTGAGCTGGACACATAATTTGTGCACTTTTTTTGTGTATGTATATAATACTTCAGTAACTGACTTTTGAAATCAATAATATTTCTCTATGCCAACCAACCTGAGTATAGCACAACTATATTCAAAATAAGATACAGTTTATAGCTAAAAATTATAAAATATCCTGGAATTAAAGTATCCAACACTAAGCAAGATTTTTGCAGTAATACATTTTAAACTCTAATGAAGGACACTGAAAATGACTGGCATAAATGGAGAAAGATCTATTGCTTTTAAATAGAATAACTAAATATTTCAGGTGTAATTCTTCCTAAAATTAATCTATAAAGTCACTTACCCAGTTAGAATTTTTAAGAAATTTGATAAACTTACTCTAAAATTGAAATAGAAAAACAAAGGTCCATAAATAGTTCCATCTTTGACAAAGCAAAGAAGGGATACTTGTCCTAGCAGATATTAAGGCACACATCAAAGCCATAGTGACAAAAACAGTGTGGTATTGACAAGGACAGACAAGTGGACCAAAAAAAAAAGGAATAGAGAGCTTGAGATTGTTTCAGAGAATACAGGAACTTAATGTAAATAAAGGAGCCACCACAATCAGTGAGTAAAGGATGGATTGTTGAGTAGATGGTGCTGGGAAAACTCGCTCACTATAAAAGAAATAAGAAAAACAAAACTGGATTCCTCTCTAGTAGTACTTGAAGACCTCAACGTGAAAGGTAAAACCATAAAGTTAACAGCCAACCATGTGGCATGGGGTGGGAAAGGACTCTTTAAATAAAACCTCAAACCACAATCCATAAAGCATTAAACTGATTAACTTGATTACATCAAAATCAAGGATTTTTGACCCCAGGAACAAAGTTAACCGTCAGATGACAGATGAGGAGGTAATATTTGCAATATCTAAAATCAGTACAAGACTTTTATTAGGAATATACAAGGAACTCCAGGAAATCAACAAGAAAAAAGAATAGACAATATGCAAAGGATAAAGCAGTCAGTTTATTAGAAGAGGAAACTCAAGAAGCCAACAGCACATTGAGACATGCTCAAACTCATTAGTAATGAGAAAAATGTCAGTTAAACTAAGAAGTCGGCCTTTTCTCACCTTCTGAGATGGCCCACACTCTGTCTGGGGAATGTGTTTCTCTCTAAATAAATCCACTTCTTACCTATCACTTTGTCTCTCACTGAATTCTTTCTGCAATGAGACATCAAGAACCTGAGCTTCATTAAGTCCTGAAACCAGCGCTGTTTACAATAGCCAAGTCATGGAAGCAACCTAAATGTCCATCGACAGATGAATGGATAAAGATGTGGTACATATATACAATGGAATATTACTCAGCCATTAAAAAGAATGAAATAATGCCATTTGCAGCAACATGGATGAATCTGGAGATTATCATACTGAGTGAAAAAGGAAGACGTTTTATTTATAAGCAAGTCAAGAGAATTGATTGTGAAGATTCCTGAGGAGGAGAAAAGGGGAATGGGATCTAAAGCTCAAGTGGAAGGACAACACATCATCTGAATGCTGATAAATGCCCTGGAAGGAGCTTAACACCAAAACATCCCCAGCAACCAACCAGGCAGCTGGCCCAGAGGAAAAGGGGAGAGCTGGCAATGCCGAGAAGGCTGAGGAGGAGGAGGAGATTGACATTGATCTGACAGCACCAGAAACAGAGAAGGCTGCCCTTGCTATTCAGGGCAAGTTCCAGCGATTCCAGAAAAAGAAAAAGGATCCCAGTTCCTGAATAACCAGCCTTACCCTTCACCTTGCTCCCTTCCTTCCCCTTCTCCACAGCTCTGACTCCCATGTATCTTTGTCTCTTTGTCCCTCAAGCTTCTCATTGAGGCAAGTTCAACACTTATACATTATTTTCTCTGGCCCCTCACGCCATCACAGCTGCAGAGGCACAAGGAACACAGGGAAGATGAAGAATTCAACAGGCAGCCACTTGCTTAAGGGTGAAACATTTTCTCCTTGGGATACAGCTCCTTGATCAGTACCTGTGCCTGCCCTATGAGGTTGAAGAGCAAGAGGATTTGAGGTTGAGAGAGGGACCCCTAACAATGTGGGAATGAGGGAAAAGCCTTCAGAGTAGGGTGCCCGAGGGTGGGGCATATGCCCTGTTCCACTGGTTACAACATTCACACTTCAGGTAGCATTTTTTACCTTCACATCCTTCTCATCAGGACCTCAACTTCCCTCCTATGAGCTAAGCCACAGTGGGGACTGGAGCCTCCCTTTCCCCTGGGCAGACCTAAATCAAACTGCTCCCATGTTAGTGCATGCTCAGTAGATTAGTTCCAAGGAAGGCCGACTGTGACTGGTAGAGACGAGGAAAAGTTTCCTTCATCGTCTAGTCTAGAACCGTAAGGGGCAGAAGTGGAAGAGGTTCAAGGGGCCACAGGCAGGGAAATGGGAAGATTTGGGAAGGAAATCGCCAGTTGATTTGGGAAGAAAAGAAAAGTGAAGGAGGAGGAGATCTCTAAGGACACAAGTTACTGCTGGTAAAGGTGTACTATATGAAGGATTCTTGGGGCTTTGTTAACCTGCCTACCTCTAACCCCTCATGCCTAGCCACCCTCAGAGGCCACAAAAACCAAGTGACCCTTGTAGCTCTCAGCTGCCCCACTGTGGAGTCAGAGCAGAAGTGGAACAGCCACTCTATGTGATTTTAGCATGTTTAATAATTATGAAAGCAATAAACAAAATCCTCAAGTGGGAAAAAAACCCAAAAAACTAAGAAGTCATTTTTTTGTCTATTAGATAGGCAAAAAATGTAAAAGCTGGATCATGCCAAGGGGTGGGAGGTCTGTAGCAATATATACACCTTCACAAACTGCTGGTAGGAATGCAGAGGGCTGACTCAACTGCAATATGGGCAATAGATTAAAATATGCTATCAATGTAAATTTTTGAAACTGATAACTTGTACTGTGGTTATCTAAGAGAATATTCTTAGAAAACACACACCAGAGTATTTAAAGAGCCATGCTGTATGTTACCCTCAACTGATTCTGAAAAAAATTTTGTGTGTGTGCATGTTCCTTGTACTATTTTTGCATTCTTTTTTGTAAGTTTAAAATTATTTCCAAATAAAATGTTTTTTTAAATGGGACTGAATGAAAAGAGGAGGAAACAGAAAGAGATCTAGAGAACATGCTATTTGCATAAGTTAGAAATACATGCACACAAAACCACAATATGTATTTTTACAAAAACACACACA
Organism: Stenella coeruleoalba; assembly: GCF_951394435.1. Classification (NCBI taxonomy): domain Eukaryota; kingdom Metazoa; phylum Chordata; class Mammalia; order Artiodactyla; family Delphinidae; genus Stenella; species Stenella coeruleoalba. Next base: position 64,275,053 of record NC_137156.1, read on the forward strand.
AACAGAAAGATACACATCAAATACACAAGAAAGGCTGGGAGAAGGGTGAAGAGGGGGAATAGGGGTGGGGCATGGACACAAGCAGAAATAACTAACTTAACCAAACAATCCATAACAAATTAGGGTGCACCTGTGACAAAGGAAGCCCGCGAACAAGCAGGAGCAACCCAACCCTCCACCCCTGAGGTCTAAGGAAAATGACAGGAAGACCCCAGAAGACACTGCCACAGGGCCCAAGAGGCTCCATTTGCAAATGAACAGTTTAGAGCTCAAAATGTTTCTATGTGGAAAAGGATCTGCATCAGCCTCCTGGACATGTTCCCTGATGGGATGCAGCCTGGGTTCAACTTTAAGAGGTTCTGCATTCCCACAGGAGGCCCAAATACTCTTTTAATGTGCACTGTTGAGTCTGTACGTCCTGAACAGCACAGGCTGTTCTTTAGAAGGCAGGCCACTTAGACTGAATTTCTGCTTCCTATAGACCCAGAAACATTATCTCTGTGACCCTCTTCAGAACATACCCTCCCAGGATCCAAGGTTTTCTTGAAGCAGGGGCTCACCTTACCCACCTGGTTTGGTGTTGTCTCCTTTGTAACCTGGAGGAGAAAGGGGGACAGAGATGAAGTAAGAGGTTGTAACAGGATGACAGTGAAGAGGTGCATTCTTCATTAATTAGTTAATTCATTCATTCACCAAATATTTCCCCACCTCCCACTCTGTTCCCAGCCTGGAGCCCAAGGCCAGGGGGCTGGGGGCAGGGCACAGGGGTGTACAGAGGTGTATCCGACAGATACATCCTGTATTTGCCCTTGAAGAGCAGGTTGCCCAGCAGAGGAGACATAAGTAAACACACAATCACCCATGTGCGATCAATGTGGGGACAAGGCCACAGGTGTCAGGTAAGCCCAAAAGAAGTGGTGGACAGGGAGGCTTCTAGGAAGAGGGGTTATTGTGCCAGATCTTAAGGATGAGAAGGTAAAACAGAAATGAAAAGTGATGACATTCTTTATGAAAGAAACACCATAAGGTGGAGACTCCAGAGGATAAAGGGCAAGGCCCACGATGACAAGAAATGATGCCCGGGGAAGAAAGTCAGGGGTCATCACGAGTGCCTTCATAAGCCAGGCCAAGAAGCCTGAGTGATAGGCTCTGCAGAACCCAGGCAAGAAATGAGGGCTGAATGAAGAAGTGGCAGTGAGAACACACTTGGTGAGCTGGATGTGGGACTGAGGGAGAAGGCTGAATCTAGGATGACCCCCCAGTTTCTGATTTTAGAGAAGAGTGACTACTATCCACTGAGTAAGAGAACCCAGTTTATAGGAAGAAGAGGGCCTCAACTTTGGAACCCAAGGAGTTGAGATGGCTCTAGGTCATCCAGGTACAGATGTCCAGTAGGCGGCTGCACATCCATGCACATTGTTTTGCGAGGCAGCATCACATACGTGGCAGCTCAATGCCCAGAGCAAGTGAGCTCACCCAGGGAGCAGTGAAGAAGGAACCCAGACAGCATCTTAGGGAACACCAATACGTCAGGGATGAACAGAGCATGGGTGGCCTGGGAGGGACACAGAAGGGCAAGGGAGTCACCCTGAGGTAGAGGAGAATTAGGAGACATAGGCTGAGAGAAGCCAAGGGACTAGAGAAAATGAAAAAAGAGGGAGGAGCAGAAAGGTTAGGGATGTTAGGACAGAGGCATGCCAGGAATGGGCTAAGGGTTAAGTGAAAAGTGAGGAAGCACCTGAAGGAAACATGAAGTGAAAACTTATTTTGAGAAATGTGGCAGCGAGGGGAAGAGATAGGGTGAAGAAACACAGCAAATAGAAAGGGAGAGGATAGAGATCGATGAGAGCACAGGAAGGGCCCTGAGTCCAGAGCAGGGGTGAGCAGCCTGACCTTGAACAGGAGGTCTGTCTCTGATTCCTAAGGAAAGGGGAGCGGGTGGCACTGAGTTGTCAGGTTTGGAGGGGTCCCCGGGCTGAGGGAGTCAAGGGGACAGTGCCTGAGGGCATGCGTTTCCTGAGGGAAGGAAGCCGCTGCTAGAGAGGCACCCTCGGTAGGAGCTGAGGGTCTGGGAAGCAAGTGAGGTGAGGAACATTCGTCTAAGTGTTTGGAGACCATGAGTTTGGCCCGGACCGCCTACCCGGAGCGGGGTCTCCAGCACTGCCCTGCTGCGTGGGAAGATGAGCCCTGAGGATGCCGTCAAGAGGGTGGTTCGGGTCTCAGCCGCGACATCCACGCCTCCAGGAGGAAACGCTGGGATGCCCCTCGCACCACAAGGCCCCAGGAAGCTACAGGGCTGGCGGGTCTCAGGGCGGAAGCTGAGAGCACGGGAGTCTGGGATCCCCGGAACCGCCCTGGGAGATGCCCGGAGGGGTAGCAGAGGAGAAGGGGCTGCGGGTGGGCGCCGCGAGGCCTGTCCCGGCCTCGAGTGTGGGTTTTGGCGGGGCGGGGGGGGGGGGGGGTGGCGGCGTCGGGGAAGAAGGACCCAGAACGGGAGCGGCGCAGAGCAGGCGCCGCCTCACCGGAGTTCAGCAGCATCAGCACCAGGAGGTGGCAGCTCCAGCCCGAGGGCCTTGAGGCTGCAGGCCCAGCGCTGAGGCAGGTCAACGATGCGGCCATGAGGCCCCTGAGGCGTCCGCTAGCGGCAGCAGGAACGGCTCGCAGTAGCCCCGGACGCCGCGACTACGTCTCCCGCACGTGACGCACGTGATGGAGTTCCGGCACGTGACAGCCCCTCCGGCACGTGATGACGTCGCGGACCTGTGACGGTGCCCCTGGAACGCTGAACGTTCCTCTGCACTTACCCCACCTCGTGCGGGTTCCTTGAAGATGACTGCAGAGCCCGGGGCTTGTCATTGCCTCTGTGGTGGCCAGTCCCATGGAAGTACCCCCAAGTGCCTTAAGTGGGTGACTGTCCCCCAAAACCTGGCCGGTGAAGGCACATCCAAATCCCTGGACTAGTGTTGGCACCTTGTCGCCCAGCCTCTGATCATAACCTTGTTTCCCTGGGCTTCGTGCACGGGAGAGCTTCATAATTTACATTGATTTGAGAATCTGAAAAGGTGTAGAAAGCACAAGGAAAGAACAGTAAGGCTAGGGAATCAGGGAGGATGTCTTTACAAAAGTGACATTTAAGCTGGACCTAAGATGAACAAAGAGTCTTGGGGGAGAACTCAAAGGAAAGGCATTTATCTTCTTCCACGAACCGTCAGTGGGATGGTGGAAACTGAAAGAAATAGTGGCAAAAACCACCATTTCTTGGGCTTTCACAGGGTTTTTGTAGAAGAATGTGGTCTTTGGATCTGCTCAGTGTGTCCAAGATTGGGAGCTGACAACCAAGATTCCTGCTGCTCCTGTCCAGTGTGAGGGATCCAGATCTGGGGACCACATTCCCCACCCTAGCATCTAAAGTGGTCCAGATGATGAGTTGTACCAATAGGAGGTGAGGAGAGGTTACAGATGCCACTTCCATGCCAAGGCAGTAGAGAGGAGGTTCACTTCTCTACTTGTGTTAATGCAGAGCAATGGTTCTCCAAGTGTGGTCTGCAGAGCAGCACCAGCATCACCTGGGAACTTGTTAGAGTTGTACCTTCTCAGGACCCACCCCAGACTTATAGGATTGAAAACTCTGGGAGTAGAATCAGTGATCTGTAGTTTAAAAAGCCCTCCAGGGAATTCTGAGGTAGGGAAGCATGAACTACAGGGTTAAGTGGAGCTAGAAGATGGAGAAAAGCCACCTGCTGATCAAGAACACCTGATAGGGATGATACAGGAACAAGAAGTTAAATTTATTTTTAACCCATAAATACTCAGTGGCTTCTTTTTTAAAAATTTATTTTATTGAAGTATAGTCGATTTACAATGTTGTGTCAGTTTCTACAGTACAGCAAAGTGATTCAGTTATATAGGTATAGATATTCTTTTTCACATTCTTTTCCATTATGTTTTATCACAGTATATTGAATATAGTTCCCTGTGCTATACAATAGGACCTTACTGTTTATCCATTCTATATATAATAGTTGGCATCTGCTAATCCCAAACTCCCAATCCATCCTTCCCCCTCCCCACCTGGGCAACCACAAGTCTGTTCTCTATGTCTGTGAGCCTGTTTCTGTTTCGTAGATAAGTTCATTTGTGTCATATTTTAGATTCCACATATAACTGATATCATATGGTATTTGTCTTTCTCTTTCTGACTTACTTCACTTAGTATGATAACCTCTAGGTCCATCCATGTTGCTGCAAATGGCATTGTTCCATTCTTTTTTATGGCTGAGTGGTATTCCTTTATATATATGTACCACATCTTTATCCATTCATCTGTCAATGGATATTTAGGTTGTTTCCATGTCTTGGCTATTGTGAATAGTGCTGCTCGTAACATAGGGGGTGCGTGTATCTTTTTTTTTTTGGCTGCATTGGGTCTTCATTGCTGCACGCAGGCTTTTTCTAGTTGCAGCGAGCGGAGGCTACTCTTCGTTGCGGTGCACGGGCTTCTCATTGTGGTGGTTTGTCTTGTTGCAGAGCACAGGCTCTAGGCACACGGGCTTCAGTAGTTGTGGTACGTGGGCTCAGTAGTTGTGGCTCATGGGCTCTAGAGCACAGGCTCAGTAGTTGCGGCGCACGGGTTTAGTTGCTCCATTTCATGTGGGATCTTTCCGGACCAGGGATCGAACCCATGTCCCCTGCAATGGCAGGCGGATTCTTAACCACTGTGCCACCAGGGAAGTCCGCATGTATCTTTTTGAATTATAGTTTTGTCCAGATATATGTCCAGAAGTGGGAGTGCTGAATGATATGGGAACTCTATTTTTAGCTTTTTGAGGAATCTCCATACTGTTTTCCATAGTGGCTGCACCAATTTACATTCCCACCAACAGTGTAGGAGGGTTCCCTTTTCTCTACACCCTCTCCAGCATTTGTTATTTGTAGATTTTTTGATGATCGCCATTCTGGCTGGTGTGAGGTGATACCTCATTGTAGTTCTGATTTGCACTTCTATACTAATTAGTGATGTTGAGCATCTTTTCATGTGCCTGTTGGCCATCTGTATGTCTTCTTTGGAGAAATGTCTATTTAGGTCTTCTGCCCGTTTTTCGATTGGGTTGTTCGTTTTTTTGCTGTTGAGTTGTATGAGCTGTTTTTATATTTTTGTAATTAAGCCCTTGTCAGTCGCATCATTTCCAAATATATTCTCCCAGTCACTAGGTCCTCTTTTCCTTTGTTTATGGTTTCCTTTGCTGTACAAAAGCTTGTAAATTTGATTAGGTCCCATTTGTTTATTTTTGTTTTTATTTCTATTGCCTTGGGAGACTGACCTAAGTAAAAGTTGGTATGATTTATGTCAGAAAGTTTTGCCTATTTTCTCTTCTAGGAGTTTTATGGTGTCATGTCTTATATTTAAGTCTTTAAGCCATATTTTTAAAGATTTATTATTTAATTTATTTATTTTTGGCCTCGTCAGGTCTTAGTTGTGGTACATGGGATCTTTGTTGAGGTATGTGGGATCTTTCACAGCAGCACGTAGGCTTCTCTCTAGTTGTGGCACACAGGCTCCAAGGAATGTGGGCTCTGTAGTTGTGGTGTGTGGGTTCCAGAGTGCATGGGCTCTCTGTAGTTTGTGGCACACAGGCTCTCTAGTTGAAGCACGCAAGTTCGGTAGTTGTGGCGCAAGGGCTTAGTTGCCCCACTGCATGTGGGATCTTAGTTCCCTGACCAGGGATCGAACCCACATCTCCTGCATTGGAAGGCGGATTCTTTACACTGGACTACCAGGGAAGTCCCCTTTAAGCCATTTTGCGTTTATTTTTGTGTATAGTGTGAGGGTGTGTTCTAACTTCATTGATTTACATGCGGCTGTCCAACTTTCCCAACACAACTTGCTGAAGAGACTCTTTCCCATTGTATATTCTTGCCTCTTTTGTCGAAGAATAATTGAACATACATGTGTGGGTTTGTTTCTGGGCTCTCTATACTGTTCCATTGATCCATATGTCTCTTTTTGTGTCCCTACCACACTGTTTTGATTTTCAGTGGCTTCTTAAAGCAGCTGGCTCGATACTTATTAATAGACTGTATTTCATGTAAGTTCCCAGTCTCTCAACCCCAGCCTTCCTCGGGCAACACATGAGACAGACTGCACTCTGAAGCCCATGGATATCTGGGAGCTGAAATGCTGACCCCTGGAAGGGCAGGTGACAGGAGATTGAGAGGGAATAAATCACCAGCAAGACACAGAGACTCTGGGATACTCTGTCCTAGAAAAATGGTAAAGAGCCAGTACCTAATATAGGGAATTTCTCATATAATTCTCCCTGTGGAAATGCAATCTTTGGTAAGAGTGGAGGTGAGCAGCAAGTAGAAGCAGGGGAGGAGGAATAATATTGCTCATGCCCTAATTTTACTTACTCCTAGTTCCAGTCTATCTTGATTCTCTACTCTGAGCTATAAAGGCTACGAAATTAGGCTACAAATCTCCCCGCAGACATGCTGATGACTATAACAGGAGTACAGGGAGCAGGACCCAGCTGGCTAAAACCATCCTTAGACTCACAAATGAGCAGGTTTAGACTCACCTCTCCCTCTAGGGCTTAATAAGAACCATGAATAGTTTCTAAGCCAAATGAGAAAATTGCTTTCTACAGAGCATGTTATATGCAACCCCACGGTCCCAAGGAGAGCAGACCATAAGAACACAAAAGAACAAACCAAACATTTATTCAGTTGACATCAGAAATCTCCATACTCCATAACTGCCTCAACACAACTTGGGGTGAGCCTGAATGTGGCCACTGGAGCACTGGGAAGGGGGTTCCTAGACTGAGTTGCCCCAGCAGGGCTTGTGTGGCAGACGCTGGACATTCACAGATGCATCCGCACTGGGCAGCCGGGGACCTTCTCCCAACCCAGACAGCTGAGTCAGATGTGGACATGGTGATGCCTCCTCACTCTCTCCCAACGATCACCAAGTGGACTGGTTTGATAAAGTGTCAGGTCTAACGCTGTTTCACCAGTGATGATGTCCCTTCTTTGCTAGATGTTCTCCAAGATGTGGCTGAAGCATCATGAAGCATCACCTGGCAAGTCACTGGCCACCCAGTTGGGATGGTTTCACCGACTTGTTTCCAGCATGTGGAGCACAGTCATGGTGTAGGTGTGGATGAGTCCGGTTCCTTGAGCACCAGACTGGAAAACTCCCAGGGTTCCTTTCTTGCTGCCACTCTCTGTCATGTGGATCTCCACAGGGTCAGTGAATCCCAAACAGGTTTGAGGAAAGTGCATTGAGTAGGAGTGGAAGGTCAGATACACAGCTAGTGTGAGACTCAGAAACAGGAGGGAGTGTGGGCCAGGGTGATCACGGGGTCGCCAGGATGCCCAGAGGCAGCACCAGACACAGCGTTAGGATAAAGAACCCTGCTGAGCCACAAGAGGACACCTTAATGATGTGATCAATGACCCAGTCTTTGTAGTAACTAACTTCTGTATAAACTGCAGGCAATTCTATGTGACCATAGTGAACACCCCAGCTCACAATCCCCCCCTGGACCCATGAGTCAGTAAACTGACAGACCAGGGGACCTCCAGAATCTCCCTGGAGAAAAAGAAGAAACAAACACAGGAATGGAAGGGGATCATCATCAGAGCAGGCTGATTGCTAGCAAGGCACTAGGGAGATAGGCACCTAGGTCCTTTCGCAGGTACCCACCAGGCCCAGGTTTCTGTGAATGAGATTTGAGAGTTGGAAACTTTAACACCATCTGAGAAATACTACTCCTTCCCAGGTGCTCAGGGACCACAGGAGCTATAAAGCCAGTAAGCCCTGTACATCAGTCCTGCCAGGATATACTCAAATTCTCTTTCAGTGACCCTAATCCTTCACTGCCTGACCCCTTCCCCATGACCCTCTCCAAACCTCCCAACAGCCAGCAACTAAAGGGGCATCCCCTGGCACTGTGTGCAGCTTTCAGAGCCCCTCTCCAACTCTAAGGTCAGAGTCAATTCCAACTAGTCAGTCCTAGGCCTCCACAGCGGTAAAATACTTTGAGTATCATTTCTGCATGGGGACTCAAAATCATCACATCTACCCTGAAATCTCTCCCTGCCCCTAAACCCACATAGCCAATAGCATCCTCTCACCAGTTCCCCTTCTCTCCAAACACAACCAGTCATGCTAAACCCCACCTCACACACGCTGCACATCCTTTCCCAAAACTGTTCTGGTGGCCCCCATCTACCAGCTCAGTCAGAAACTCAGAGTCCTCCTCAAGCTCTCCCTCACCCGCACCCTCACATGCAGTCAGTCACCAAGAACTGATGACTCAACCTCAAACACAACCCCTTCACCTCCCCACCAGCCCAGGTCCTGCCTGGGGCTCAACACCATTGCCTACATGGTGAAAACAAACTCCTGGCCTACAGTCCTGCATGGACAGGAACGAGAAACATAACACAGCATTGCAGGCCACACATATTCTGATTTCAATCACCTTCTCTGGCCATATTTGCCACCTCATTGCTCCAGACCTGAAACATATTCCCTAAACATGACATGTTCTTCAGAACTCTGAGCCTCTGTACTTGCTGTTCCCTCTCCAACAGTGATGTTCTCCTCTTTCCAAGACTCCAAATACTCATCCTCTAAGACCTGGCTCAGATGCCCCCTGCTCAGAAAGGCTGCTTGGTGCAAAGGGGAGACTGTGGGCCCAGGCACTCCCAGGGGGACCTTGAACTTACGTCTTGTAGGGACCACATCTGTATAATAATATGTATAATTATGCTGCAGGGTTGTGAGCTGGGTAACTGAGCTAATGTGGGTGAATGCTCACACTGGCACAGTTAAGTCGCCATAGAGGGAACTCAATTATAGGAACTTACATTATCATCATCACCCCCAACTTCACCACACCCTGGCAGCACACCCAGGATGCGAGGGCTGCTCCCTATTGAAGGAACGGGCCAGGCCAGCTCAGGGGCATCCTGAGGGGTTCTCCCCTGAATATCCTTAATTAAAGGCTGAAAGAGAAGGGGGCAAATAACCCAGGCTCCGCCACTGGGGAATGAGGAAACTTTGAGGGGACAACCTCATGGCAGAGGTGGCCAGGGACCCATGAACTCACCTTGCAGGGACTTTTAATCTTTTCGTGATAGCCACAGATCACCCCTCTTCCAACTACTTGGCGATGGACTCCTAACTGTGTCTGTATCTTCTGATTACATTCCTTGTGGTGAAGAATGATTTGCTCAGTCTCCTGAAGAACACGTGGCAGTGATGTGGCTACAGGGAGACAACTCAAGTAAAAGGATTGCATGAGTAGAATAGAACAGGCGCCCCCAGATCCCATTCTGGGTCTTTTTATTTTTTTAACTTTTGTTTGTTTGTTTGTTTTTTGGCCACACCGCGCAGCACGCGGGATCTTAGTTCCCCAACCAGGGATCGAACCCGCGCCCCCTGCAGTGGATGCATGGAGTCTTATCCACTGAACCACCAAGGAAGTCCTGTATTCTGGGTCTTGATCAGCACATTCACACTCTGTTGCCCCCTTAGAGAAAGGAAGGACAGTGGGTATTGTCTCATTTGACAAAGAAGGACCTGAGGCCAAATGCTGACATGGGGAACAGAGGAGGTAAGAAGCAAAGCCAAATCAAAAGGAGGAACACATCAGGACAGAAAGAGGCAAGGGCTTACCAGCCTGATACAAAAGCAAGTGTCTGTCACTCCGAGTATCAATAGTAACAGTGACAGGTGCCTGTACAGGGAAGGGTCACAGACTCCAGGACAGGTAGTGCCCAAAGGTACCCAACCAGCCTCTTCCCACACAGGAGGCCTTACAGACTCACCAACAGGCCTGCTCTGGCTAGACCTACATCCCGGGTACAGGAAGCTCCCTGCCCCCTGCCAGGTAATTCCAGAGAAGGACAGCTCTGAGTGGCAGACAGCTCATCACCCTGGAGCTGAAATCCACCCTGGAGAGAACCCATAATACCTGGACCCAACCCTCCAGGTCCTAACATAACAATAGAAATTCCTACTGCACTTCAATCACTCCCAGGCAGCATCCTCTCCACCTGCCCCCTTGCCCACCTGTTAGAGAATCAGCCTCCCTGTCCCTCCCTTCAGCCTGCAGGCCAACCCCACGGCACCAGGCTGCCCCCCTCAGATCCTGCCTGCCAGTCTCACCGAATTCTAAAGTTCAGCCCCATCCAGTTGCCCAGCACTGTGTCTCAGCTTTCACGTCCAACTTCTTTTCAGGGAGGCACACTGGCTGGATGTACGAAGAATAATTCACAGAGTTGGCCAGCTGAAGAAGGGCAATGTCGTTAGTGATAAGGCTCGCATTAAAATCCCTACGCCAAATGATGTCTTGAACTGGAACGACCGCTGCACTTAGGCAATCCGAATATAAAAATGTGTTTCCCATCTTCACTGTAAGGTCCTTATAGCTGTGGGAAGACAACATGCACCTGAGAGAGATGCTGGAGGGTCTACACTCCCCTCCACCCCTTCCAGGTTCTTCCCAGCCTGTGCCCATCTCCTACACCAGCCATCAGCCATTTTCTCCCTCTAAACCACATCCCCTCCACAGACCCCTAACCACCCGAGCTAGTGCTTCTCCAAGTGAGGTCCCGGGACCACCAGAGCAGTACCTGGGACCTTGGTAGAAATGCAAAACTCATGTTTCATTCGCAGTGAGCACAAACCAGGGGCTTTGGCCTTGTTTTAAGGTGAGGAAAGGAAAGCTCAGGTAGGGAGACAGGCTGACCAGCAGCCCAATCCCACCACCCCAAATTCTCACCCTTTTACACAGTGAGCTGCAGTCAGCACCCACGGTGGGGTAATGAGGGAACCTCAACATTTCTGGACATTTCTGATTTGCAGGCTCACCGGCCAGGGCCACTTTCTCTCTGGGGCTGCCATTCCATCAACTATCCTAATAATCTGATGGGCACATGCTCCTTGGCTCAGTAAAAAGAGGACTGGAGGTGAAGCTGCTACCTCCCTTCCACTACCTCCCCCACCGCCACCTCCTCCTCCACCTCCGCCTCCTCTACCAGCACCTCCACCACCTCCACCTCCACGTCCTCCACCACCTCCACTAGCCCCACGTACACCAACTCCACCCTGCCCCAGGGCAGAGCCAGGTTTACTCTCAATTCCACCAGGATAGTCTGACCCTTCAACCCCCCAGCCAGGCCGTGTTCCCCATTAGATCCCAGGCGGGCCTGTACAGTCCCGTACAGAAGCAGTACCTTGAGGAGGCAAGCATCCAAATACAGTGTCCTGTAATGATTTCAAAGTGTCTCCCACTGGGGGTGTGGGCGGCACAAGAGACACAGTGGGTACTGGAATCTTCAGGATTTTAGGTGTCCTCAAGCTGAGGGGGCCTCCTGGATTGCCGGGCTCACTGCAGGATCCTCCTTGGGTCCGTCACCCTCACCTGGATAAGATGAAAGAACAATGAGAAGAGGAGCTGACTGGACTGCACCCCGCACATCACTGGCCTCTTCCCATCGCACCCTACTCACCCTCAAACCCCACCTTCCATCCCCCAAGACCCACCTGCCAAACCCCATTACCCACAACCCCCCCCCCCCGACCCAGACAAGCAGCCCAGCCCAGCCTTCTCTTTTTCCTGCTTGCCCGGGCCTCACTGAGCAGAGGCTGAAGGACCAGGAGCCAGACCAGGAGGCCCAGGGATCGGCCGCCGCTGCGGGGTACGCCCGGGGACGCCATGGCACCTCTGGTCGCCTCCACGCTCTGCGGCGCCCCCTCGCCGCGGCTCCGTGCCTGCCCTCCTGTTGGCAGGAACACTGGGCCAGGGACGAATCCCAAGATCTTCACCTCATGCATATTCAACCAAACCTATTCTAGGTCATGTTCTTAAGGCCCTTGAACTTGTAAGTAATTTCTCCACTTTGTAGTAGAGATATTCTGGATTATATACCTCAGTGTGATCTAATCACCGGAGCCCTTAAATATATATATATAAATAAAAGAAAAAGAAATGCAATCTGCCCAATGAAAGATAAAAGAAAAACAAAGGAAAGTATGGTAAATAGAAAATACAGGACAAAACGGCAGTAGCATCTGCAATAAGCCTGAATGAGTTGAACATACCAAACAACATAAGGACTTTCATGTTGGACGAAAAGGCAAAGTCCAGAAATAGACTCTCTGAAGAGACAAATTTACAACAGAGAGATACAGATACATGGGAAATAAAGGAACTTAAAGTGAAATGCCAGGTCACACTGGTGCAAAAATAAAGCTAGGATTGCAATTTGGTTATTAAATCATAGCATTTAAAGCAAAGATTGTATAAGGGACAGAAGAAGTTAGATATAGCAAGAAGAAGACATGAAGGAGAAAATGCAATGACAAGGCTTTAAAGGTAAAAGCAAAGAGGACCAATTTATGGGAAACTGGAGTTTCTGATATGCTCTTCTGAGGAAGCTGACAACTTATATAGGCAAAATTAAGCAAAAATATAGACTATTTGATTCTCACACCTGATCATCTACACCTAACAGCACTATGATGAATTTTACAACTACCAACAGAAAACACTCATTGAACACACAGGGAACTTTTAGAATCAAGGCCCTAAGGAAAACCAATATCTCAAGTAATCAATGTGATACACATTCTGTTCATGAGCCGCACGTCAATAACATTAAAATCAACTTTGGGGATTTCCCTGGTGGCCCAGTGGTTAAGACTCCGCCTGTCAATGCAAGGGACATGGGTTCGAGCCCTGGTCCAGGAAGATCCCAAATGCCGCAGAGCAACTAAACCCGTGCACCACAACGGCTAAGCCTGCACTCTAGAGCCCATGAGCCACAACTTCTGAGCCCACAAGCAACTACTGAGCCACAGCTACTGAATCCTGTGTGCCTAGAGCCCATGCTCTGCAAGAAGAGGAGCCGCCGCACTGAGAAGCCCACACACCACAATGAAGACCCAACGCAGCCATAAATAAATAAATAAATAAATTTATTAGAAAAAAGAACAACTTTTTAAAAATCCCATTTTTCTGAAACAAAGCCAAAACCCTAGACAATGGTCCTCCTTTAAAAAGGAAATCATGTGACTTCCCTGGTGGCGCAGTGGTTAAGCCTTCGCCATCCAATGCATGGGATGCAGCTGTGTGTGTGTGTGTGTGTGTGTGTGTGTGTGTGTGTGTGTGTGTGTGTGTGTTAGTTTCTGCTTTATAACAAAGTGAATCAGTTATACATATGTTCCCATATCTCTTCCCTCTTGCGTCTCCCTCCCTCCCACCTTCCCTATCCCACCCCTCCAGGCGGTCACAAAGCACCGAGCTGATATCCCTGTGCTATGCGGCTGCTTCCCACTAGCTATCTACCTTACGTTTGTTAGTGTATATATGTCCATGACTCTCTCTCGCTTTGTCACAGCTCACCTTTCCCCCTCCCCATATCCTCAAGTCCGTTCTCCAGTAGGTCTGTGTCTTTATTCCTGTCTTACCCCTATGGGATGCAGCTTTGATCCCTGGTCAGACAGCTAAGATCCCACATGCTTTGCAGCCAAGAAACCAAAATATAAAACATAAGCAATATTGTAACAAATTCAATAAAGACTTTAAAAATGGTCCACATCAAAAAAATCTTTAAAAAAAAGGAAATCATGAGGGAAATATGACTTTTTACAGATCAATGCCAATGAAAGCACTACCTATGAAATTGTATCTGATACAGCCATAGTAGTCCCAGAAAGTAATTTATAGCTTTGACTATATCAGAAAATAAAGAAAACTGATAAAAAATGAGTTCAACTCAAAATGTAGAAAAGATAATGGAGTAAACTCAATGAAAGAGTTTGGGAGAAAGGAGGAAATAATGGGAAACATGAGCAGGAATCAATAAAATAGAGAAAGATTAGAGAGAGGATTGACATAATCTGAACTGTGGTCTTTGAAAAGTTTAATAAGAGACATTTTAGGAAGACTGAATAAAATGCTACAAAAGAAAAACCAAATTACAGAATGAAAAAAGGGAAGCAACTTAAAGATATGACAGACATTTTTAACTTTTTTTTTAAGATTTTTTGATGTGGACCATTTTTAAAGTCTTTATTGAATTTGTTACAATACTGCTTCTGTTTTATGTTTTGGTTTTTTGGCCACGAGGCATGGAGGATCTTAGCCCCCCGACCAGGGATGGAACCCACACCCCCTGCAATGGAAGGCAAAGTCTTAACCACTGGACCACCAGGGAAGTCCCTCAGGCTTTTTTTTTTAGTTCTTAAAGAATCCTATTAACTGCATATGCTGACTTCTCCTATGGCCAAGATAGACTAATAGGCATTGCCCTTCCTACCTGAAACAACCAAAACTGACAAAAGTATGAAACAACACTTTTGAAGATACTGGACACCAGGCCACAAAGGACAGACTGTTGATTGACTGAGTGAGCCCTACTTTTGCCTCTGTTTACTGCCTGAGAGGGTTTTGAGGCTGCAGTGCAGAGAGAGAGGGCCTAGGCAGAACCCAGCAGGCTCCCTGAGGCGAGCAGGTGAAGCTGAGAGGCTGCGCACACCAAGGCAGCTTTTCAGACAATACAGGAGTGGGAAGTTACACAGAGAGAGAACTCCAGAGATCAGTGGAGGTGCCCCCTTGAGTGCTGGACTGAGCACTGATCAGTACATGTATGCGAAGAAGCTACCTGAATGAATACTATCAAACATTTAGAGAAGAGCTAACACCTATCCTTCTCAAACTCTTCCAAAATAGAGCAGAGGGAGGAACACTCACAAACTCATTCTACGAGGCCACCATCACCCTGATACCAAAGACAGACAAAGATGCCACAAAGAAAGAAAACTACAGGCCAATATCACTGATGACCATAGATGTAAAAATCCTCAACAAAATACTATCAAACAGAATCCAACAGCATATTAAAAGGATCATACACCATGATCAAGTGGGGTTTATCCCAGGAATGCAAGGATTCTTCAATATACACAAATCAATCAATGTGATAAACCATATTAACAAATCGAAGGAGAAAAACCATATGATCATCTCAATAGATGCAGAAAAAGCTTTTGAAAAAATTCAACACCTATTTATGATAAAAACCCTCCAGAAAGTAGGCATAGAGGGAACTTACCTCAACATAATAAAGGCCATATATGACAAACCCACAGCCAACATCATTCTCAATGGTGAAAAACTGAAACCATTTCCTATAAGACCAGGAGCAAGACAAGGTTGTCCACTCCCACCACTGTTATTCAACATAGTTTTGGAAGTTTTAGCCACAGCAATCTGAGAAGAAAAAGAAAAAAAAGGAATCCAAATCAGAAAAGAAGTAAAGCTGTCACTGTTTGCAGATGACATGATACTATACATAGAGAATCCTAGAGATGCTACCAGAAAACTACTACAGCTAATCAATGAATTTGGTAAACTAGCAGGATACAAAATTAATGCAGAGGGGCTTCCCTGGTGGCACAGTGGTTGAGAGTCCGCCTGCTGATGCAGAGGACACGGGTTCATGCCCCGGTCTGGGAAGATCCCACACCACAGCTGGGCCCGTGAGCCATGGCCACTGGGCCTGCACGTCCAGAGCCTGTGCTCCGCAACGGGAGAGGCCACAACAGTGAGAGGCCCGCATACCGCAAAAAAAAAAAAAATTAATGCACAGAAATCTCTTGCATTCCTATATACTAATGATGAAAATACTGAAAGAGAAATTAAGGAAACACTCCCATTTACCATGGCAACAAAAAGAATAAAATACCTAGGAATAAACCTACCTAAGGAGACAAAAGACCTGCATGCAGAAAACTATAAGACACAGATGAAAGAAATTAAAGATGATACAAACAGATGGAGAGATATACCACGTTCTTGGATTGGAAGAATCAACATTGTGAAAATGACTATATGACCCAAAGCAATCTACAGATACAACGCAATCGCTATCAAACTACCAATGGCATTTTTCACAGAACTAGAACGAAAAAATTTACAATTTGTATGGAAACACAAAAGACCCCAAATAGCCAAAGCGATCTTGAGAAAGAAAAATGGAGCTGGAGGAATCAGGCTCCCTGACTTCAGACTATACTACAAAGCTACAGTAATCAAGACAGTATGGGGACTTCCCTGGTGGTGCAGTGGTTAAGAATCCGCCTGCCAATGCAGGGGACATGGGTTCAAGCCCTGGTCTGGGAAGATTCCACATGCCGTGGAGCAGCTAAGCCTGTGAGTCACAACTACTGAGCCCGCGTGCCACAACTACTGAAGCCCGCATGCCTAGAGCCCGTGCTCCACAACAAGAGAAGCCACCTCAACGAGAAGCCCGTGCACGGCAACGAAGAGTAGCCCCCACTCGCCACAACTAGAGAAAGCCCATGCACAGCAATGAAGACCAAATGCAGTCAAAAATAAATAAGTTAAATAATTTTTTTTAAAAAGAGAATATATAAAAGAAGAAAAAGAAACAGTATGGTACTGACACAAAAACAGAAATATAGATCAATGGAACAGGATAGAAAGCCCAGAGATAAACCCATGCACATATGGTCACCTCATCTTTGATAAAGGAAGCAAGAATATACAACGGAGAAAGGACAGCCTCTTCAATAAGTGGTGCTGGGAAAACTGGACAGCTACATGTAAAAGAATGAAATTAGAACACTTCCTAACATCGTACACAAAAATAAACTCAGAATGGATTAAAGACCTAAATGTAAGGCCAGACACTATAAAACTCTTAGAGGAAAACATAGGCAGAACACTCTATGACATAAATCACAGCAAGATCCTTTTTGACCCACCTCCTAGAGAAATGGAAATAAAAACAAAAATTAACAAATGGGACCTAATGAAATTTAAAGGCGTTTGCACAGCAAAGGAAACCATAAACAAGACGAAAAGACATGCCTCAGAATGGGAGAAAATATTTGCAAATGAAGCAACTGACAAAGGATTAATCTCCAAAATATACAAGCAGCTCATACAGCTCAATATCAAAAAAATAAACAACCCAATCCAAAAATGGGCAGAAGACTTAAATAGACATTTTTCCAAAGAAGACATACAGATGGCAACAAACACATGAAAGGATGCTCAACATCACTAATCATTAGAGAAATGCAAATCAAGGACAGGAATAAAGATGCAGATGTAGAGAATGGACTTGAGGACACAGGGAGGGAGAAGGGTAAGCTGGGACGAAGTGAGACAGTAGCATTGACATATATACACTACTGAATGTAAAATACATAGCTAGTGGGAAGCAGCTGCATAGCACACGGCGATTGGCTTGGTGCTTTGTGACCACCTAGAGGGGTGGGATAGGGAGGGTGAGAAGGAGATGCAAGAGGGAGGGGATATGAGGATATATGTATACATATAGTTGATTCACTTTGTTATACAGCAGAAACTAACACAACATTGTAAAGCTATTATACTCCAATAAAGATGTTAAAAAAAAAAAGCCAACACAGTGAGGTATCACCTCACACCAGTCAGAATGGCCATCATCAAAAAATCTATAAACAATAAATGCTGGAGAGGGCGTGGAGAAAAGGGAACCTTCTTGCACTGTTGGTGGGAATGTAAATTGATACAGCCATTATGAAGAACAGTATGGAGGTTCCTTAAAAAAATAAAAATAGAACTACCATACGACCCAGCAATCCCACTACTGGGCATATACCTTGAGAAAATCATAATTAAAAAAGAGACATGTACCACAATGTTCACTGCAGCACTGTTTACAATAACCAGGACATGGAAGCAACCTAAGTGTTCATCGACAGATGAATGGATAAAGAAGATGGGACACATATATACAATGGAATATTAGCCATAAAAAGAAAGGAAATTGAGTTATTTGTAGTGAGGTGGATGGACCTAGAGTCTGTCATACAGAGTGAAGTAAGTCAGAAAGAGAAAAACAAATGCCGTATGCTAACACATATATATATGGAATCTAAAAAAAAAAAATGGTTTTGATGGACCTAGGGGCAGGACAGGAATAAAGATGCAGACGTAGAGAATGGACTTGAGGACACCAGGACGGGGTAGGGTAAGCTGGGACAAAGTGAGAGAGTAGCATTGACATATATACACTACCAAATGTAAAACAGATAGCTAGTGGGAAGCAGCTGCATAGCACAGGGAGATCAGCTTGGTGCTTTGTGACCACCTAGAGGGGTGGGATAGGGAGGGTGGGAGGGAGACGCAAGAGGGAGGAGATATGGGGATGTATGTATACATATAGCTGATTCACTTTGTTACACAGCAGAAACTAACACAACATTGTAAAGCAATTATACTCCAATAAAGACGTCAAAAAAAAAAAAAAAAAAAAGAAGAAGAAGAAGATACCTGAAGCCAGAGAAACAACCTCTTGAAAGGATTAGAGGATTATCTAATCTAAGAGGATTATCTAAAGGATTATCTAATCACTAATACCCACCATTCAAGAAGCATGAAAATACAACCCATAAAGCGAATAATCAATCCATCACAATTAACCCAGAACTGACACAAATGTTAAATGCACAGGCAAGAATAGTAAAACAGCCATTAGAACTGCAGTCATACATACACACTCAAACAATTAAGTAGACATACTGAAGATGTAAAAGGACCCCAATCAAACTCTAGATATGAAAACTACCATGTGTGAGATGAGAAACATATACTGATGATGGGATTAACACTATAATAAACGTTTAGAAGAAGTGATTAGGGAACTCAAAGACATGACAATTTTTTTTTAAAAAAATCCAAAATGAAATACAGGTAAGAGAGCATAAAGAAACAGAGAATTGTGAGCTGGGGCCTAATATATGTGTCACTGGACTTCCAAAGTGTTGCAGGGCAGAAGGGACAAAAATATTTAAAGAAAAATGGCAAATATTTTCCAAATTTGATAAAAACTGTAACTCCAGAGACCCAATAAGCTCAATGAACACCAAACAAAGAAATATGAAGAAAATGAGACCAAAGTATAAGGTAATCAAATTGCTCAAAACCAACGAAAAAGTAAGAGGAGGAAGATAAAAACGACAGGACATTTCTCAGTAGAAACAATGCAAGCAATTTTCTCAGCTGAGGTCAGAGAAGATGTTGCTGCGCCTTCTCGTTTCAGCTCTCATATTGTAAACAGATGTCCTATTCCCAGTCTATTCAGTGCCATATTTTTGCACTTCTGTGCTTTTTGTTGGTCATTTCACTGCTTAAAAAGGCCCCACGCATATTGCTGGAGTGCTGTCTAGTGCTCCTGAGGACTCCAGCCTGGGATGCGCGTTGCAGAGAAAACAGATGGGTTAGGTCTGCTTCTTACAGGCATGAATTACACTGCTGTTGGCCATGAGTTCAATGATACTGAATCAACAGAGTACATTAAATAAGGTGTTTTTAACCAAAAAGAAACATAAAATAAGGTTCCATATTGATCACTTGATGAAAATGTTGTGATCAGAGGTTCCCAGGAGTCTAATCCTGCATTTCCCTGAGAAGCAACTGTTCAGTGTCAGCTAATCAGTGCTCAGAGCTACTTCATAGAACATATCAACCACAAGAAACCCTGGTGATTTTGGCCACCAGGTCTTAGGGTGGTTTGTCACACAGCAATAGGTAACAAACACTTACTGAAAGTCAGACTGTCTTACCTTGGCCAGGCCAAGTGTCATAGATCGGTTCCCTGGAAACAGACTCTGAGAGAGACCTGTATGCAAGGGTTTGTTGAGGAGTGCTCTTGGGAGGACTCACACCTGGCAGGGAGCATGTGAGGCAGAACTTGGCAATGGGAGAAGCTGAGCTGCCATGCAGTTGCAACTGCGGTCTCAGCTGACCCTAAAGAAGCCCTTCCAAGTCATCCCAAAAGGAGGCAAAGAGGCTGGGCCTTCCTATCCCTGCTTGCCAGTCATTTACTATGGGCTACTCCCTGTGAAGGGGTGTCATCTTGAGTGAATCTGTTTCTGCAGCTGAGTTTTTGCAAGCAAGGTAGCTGTGAGTCGGTATTCACAGATGCTGGGGAATAGGTGTGACTTTTCTGCAAGTGGGATTTAGCAGAAATGCCACACTTCACTACAGGGTACCTGTACCAATCAGCCCCTGAGTCCTTTTGACATGATCCTAGTCATTTGGAGAACTTCCTCACCATCTGGTGTGACAGGAAATTTCAGGCTGAATTTATACATTTCCTGGCCCACACCTGGACATTTTTCAAGCTGGTTCTCCAAGAAGCCCTGGTTTCTTTGGGTGGAAAATCATATTTCAAACCACAATTTGGGCATTAGAAACTCACATTGGTACGCTTCACTACTCCTTATGACTTGAAACCCCCAGCGTTTTTTGTTGGGCTTTGTGTCCTTGTCCTTTGAAGGCCAGTATTTTTACTAGAACGCACTGCCTGCGTCTCAACCTCCTCCTCTCCCTGTGTTACCTAGCTCTTTCAGAGGGCGGTTCTACCCAGCCGCCAAGCCCCTCACCAGAGGGTCATCCTAATGACCACTTCTGCCCTCCCACCTGAGCTCCACATCTTTACGGCCACAGCCCAGTGCCCCATTCACAAAAAGTACTCCATAAATATTGGCCGGAGAGGATAAAAATGGCTACCATTCAGTTGGAGGTTGCTGTTCGGGTTTCTGAGAGGCCAGGCCTGACTTTTCTTGGAGCCAGAGGCTAATTCTCAATATCTAAGCTGCTTGAACTCAAATCCTTTCCCCCACCACAAAAAGCACGTTCAAGTATCAGCACACCAAAGT
Source organism: Stenella coeruleoalba (assembly GCF_951394435.1). NCBI lineage: Eukaryota > Metazoa > Chordata > Mammalia > Artiodactyla > Delphinidae > Stenella > Stenella coeruleoalba. The sequence goes on from NC_137156.1 coordinate 64,295,808, forward strand.
GCACCCAGGCTAGCACCATGAACTTCCCAAAGCTTGGGACTTCTCCTACAGCAGGGGCTGTAACACCTGCTTCCCAGGTGGGATTTTCCCTCCTGGACAAGTCAACCTGGAAAGTAAAAGGGGGACAGAGCAATGAGCTGAGAGGGCCCTGAGAGAAAGGAGTAAGGTGACAGAGGAGATGTGAGTATTCACTTTTCCATTCATTCACTCATTCACCAAATATTTCCTGAAATCATGCTCTATCCCAAACCTGGAGTTGGAGGGGGGAAGGTAGAGAATGATGACACAGAGTTTCTTAACCTTGAGTACAAAATGTCACCCAGTGGAAACAAGAGACAGGAACCGGCCCAGGACCAACAGAGTCAGGGGGGCCCAGAGAAAGCACATTACACAGGCCAGGGTAGTCCACAGGAGATGCTCTGGGGAGGACTCAATGCTGATACTGAGTCTTGGTCAGTGAGGAGGAAGAGAAAGGGAAATGAGAAGCCATACTGACATTCTCAGCAAGAGAACATCACAGAAAAGAACAAGGTAGCTTGTTCTGAAAGAAAGCTGCACGTGAGAGTGGTATGTAGCCAAACTCCGGCCTCCAAGTCTGCCCAACTGTGCATTTCTGTAAAAGGACGGTACTAGACTTTACTAGGATTAACTATAACCAGCTGGGGCGTGAAAAGCAGAGTGTCCCGCCCCAGCCTCCCTCAGGCAGCACGTGGGACTATCACACATGGCTCTCTGAGGTCCACTGATATCTGGAAGCCTGAACACTGACCAAGGAAGGATGGGTGGGCAGGAGGCAGAGGCTGGGGGAAGATCAGCAACCAGTCCAGGTGACTATGGGACACTAGGTCTACTGATAGGGACAAAGAAGCAACACACACACACACACACACACACACACAGCCAGGCCCTTCCTCCTACCCTCCCCTGTGGGACCTCAGCTCTTTGGGCTCTAAGTGTCTTGACACCAAGCCCATGGGGTCTCCTCCAGGCATTCCTGTTACGGGGCAGCACGAGAGGTACGAGGCTGTGTGAGTGGGCCATGCCCCAGTCTCTGCCCTCTGCTCCCCTGTTCTTGTCTACAGAGGCTGCCAGACTCAACTGCAATACCCCCAGTTATAGCGATGCTGATACCTACAAGAGGAGCACAGGCCGCTGGACCCACTGCCTAAGACATCCATCAGACTTCTATCCAGATAGTCAGGCTCCTCATCTCACACTTTCTAGAGAGTAATGGAATCCATGCAAGCTCCCTCGGCTAAGTGAAAAACTAGTTCTCTAGAGTATGTTATGTGCAACCCCACAACCGCCAGGAGAGCAGAGCTTCAGAACACACAAGAGACTCTCCAAGCATTTATTCAGTTGACAACTGAAATCTCCACACTCCTTAATGCCTCAACACAACTTGAGCCTTAATGTGGACACTGGAGCACTGGGAAGGGGATTCCTAGACTGAGTTGCCCCAGGAGGGCTTGTGTGGCAGAGGCTGGACACTCAGATGCATCCGCACTGGGCAGCAGGGGACCTTCTCCCAACCCAGACAGCTGAGTCAGATGTGGACATGGTGATGTCCTGTACCTCAGAAAAGCATCTTTAGTTTAGAGCGGGATCAGAATCTCAGACAGGCAATGCCCCAAAGGTACCAAATCCAGTCTCGCCCCAGGGATAGGAGGCTCCACAGTTTTCATCCAGAGGAGTTCTCTGGACTCTTCTCACTCACAGAAAGCTCCCTATCCACCGAGGCAGGTACTTTCAGTTTGGGACAGCTCAGATTAGCAGACAAATCAACACCTCCTGAGTTTAAATCCACCCTAGAGAGAACCCACTTTGCTTGTCACTCAAGACCCCAGGTCCTGACATACTAATAAAAATTTGTAAAACCATCAAATTACTCCCACCAGCATCTTCTCCACCCTCCTCCCTTACCCACTTGCTAGAAAATTGCCTCCCTGTCTCTCCCTTTAGCTTGTAGGCCAACACCAGGGCACCAGGCAGCCCCTTCCCTGGCCCGAGTTTGCTGCCATCTTGCTTCACAGTCTCACCTCTTTCACCTAGTTTTCCCCAGCCAGTCACCCAGCACTCTGTACCAGCTTGGACCATGAAAGCCTTTTCAGGGAGGCACACAGTTTGGATGTTCGAGGAGAAATTCACAGGGAAGGCAAGCAGAGCAAGGGCAACGTCATTTCCCACTGTTCCAATAGGATTAAAATATTTGTGGATAACCATGTCTCGGACTGGGACCTTGATTGCCATTTTGGAGGTATGCATCAAGCGTATGTCTCCCATCTTCACTGTGTATTCCACATGGCTGCAGAGAGATCTTCGAGGCTCTACACTCCCCTTCCACATCTTCTAGGTTCTTCCCAGCCTGGTCCTATCTCCAAAGCCACTTATCGGTCACTTCCCTCCCTCCCTCCCGACCACATCCCTTCCTGGACCCCTGGCCACTCTATCCAGTGATTCTCAACGTTTGGTCCCCAGATGAGCAGCATCAGCGTCAGCTGGGAGCTTGTCAGAGATGCAAATTCTCAGGTCCCACTCCTAACCTACTGAATCAGAAACTCTGCGGTTGGGGACGGGCAATTATTGTTTCAACAAGCTCTGCAGGTGTTCCCATGCTCACTAAATTTGAGACCACTGAGCTAGCCAAATTGGTCAGCTACATTCTATTCCCCGTAAATATTCCCTCTTACAAGTCTCTGCCCACACACTGTTTCCCAACTTGCACCTCTCCCCGCTTCTTGCCACTTGGCTTGAAGGCTACTCAGCACAGGGTTAAAAAAAGTAGTTTTGAACTTGATTTTGCATTTTGACTTTCCAGGCTACCAAGGGCCCTAACATCACCTACCTCTGACTGTACCCTGAAGAGCTATAGTCAGGGACTGTGACCCTCTTTTTCAGATGAGGAAGAGGAAGCTCAGGAAGAGGTCAGGACTGGCTCCAGGTCACACAGCCTGACCAGAAGCCCAAGCCTGGAACCCCGAAAACTCACCCAAATACGCAGTGGGCCGCGGTCAGCACCCACCAACTGGCAATGAGGGAGCCTCCGCATATGTGTTTATCATTGATCTGCAGGCTGACTTGCCAAGGCCACTTCCTCTCTGGGGCCGGCCTTCCGCCAACTACCCTTGAAGTCCAATGGCCACACACTAGAGCAGGTCAATGAAGGGACAGGACTGAAAGTAAAGCCGCTGACGCCACCACGACCAGAGCCAGATAATCCTCAGAAGTCTCAGAACCCTCAGAGCAATGCCATGTCCCCTCCGACCCCCAGGGCAGGTCTGTATCCCCTAAGACGCCTCAGAAAACGGTCATGTCCTCTCAGATCTCAAGGACAGGGTTGGGTCCACTCAGACCCCCCCAGGGTCCCCCTGAGAGCCTCCTCCCCCAGGGCTGGGGCCCATGCCCCTCAGACCAGGCCAGTTCTCTGCCGCAGGGCTTGGCCCGGAAACATCACCTGAAGGAAAGAGCTGTGGTCGTTTGGTCCCTCCTGGTGCTGGTGTATGTGGAGGTGTCAGAGCCTTGTAAGAATCAGAGTCACCTAGGGTAAACGCCACCAAATCGGGGGCTGCCGCAGTCATACGGGATTCCGTGGCCCCCGAAGTTCCCGGAAGCCCTCGAGGAGGCAGCTTCCACGGGCGTGCCCTGGCGTCCTCGCGGCCGCCCCGCGAGATGGGTGGAGAGCCTGAGGTCAGCGCCGAACAGCCCTGCGCCCCCTCCCCGCCCGCCCGGGCCTCACTGAGCCGAGGTTGAAGGACCAGGAGCCAGACCAGGAGGCCCAGGGATCCGCCGCCGCTGCGGCGGACGCCCGGGGACGCCATGGTACCTCTGGTCGCCTCCGCGCTCTGCAGCGCCCCCTCGCGGCGGCTCCGCGCCTGCCCTCCTGTTGGCGGGAAACGGCTGGGCGGGAAAACTGGTCCCCGGCGCCTGTGGGGTCATCTGAGGTTCAGGGCCTGGACCGGACGGGGCCTCGGAGCGCTGGCCACAGAGAGTGGCAGCCGCGCCACCGCCGCACAGAGATGTACCCGGAACTCCCTGTAGGGCTGCATCAGGCCTTTACCGGCGTTTCCCTCCCCTTCTTGTTGGCAGTAAAAATTTTAATTCCTCAATATAAATGTTGCGTTGAATGTTACTAACCACTGAGTTAGAAATGATACCGACATCTTTTAAAAAATCAACATCCACGTGAAAAGAGCCATTAGTGGAATGCAAATTAAAACCACAGTGAAATATCACCACACATCTAACAGGCTAGCTAAAATTTAAAAATAATGACAACACCGATAATGACACAGATGCAGAGATATTGGATCACTCATACACCGTGGTAGGAATATAAAATATTACAGCCACTTTGGAAAACGGATCAACAGTTTCTTATAAAACAAAACATACAATTACTATATGACTCAGTAATTGTACTCCTGGGCATTTATCCCAGAGAAATAAAGATTTATGTACACACACACATGCACAAACACACACACACAAATACATTTACAAATGTTTACAGTGGCTAAATTCATGCTAGCCAACATTTGGAAACAACCTTGTAGTAGACAGAATAATGGCTTCCCAAAGAAATCCACATTCTGATCCCTGGAACCTGTGACTATATTACCTTACATCGCAAAAAAAGAATGGGATAAAATTTTTTAATCTTGAGAAAAGGAGACTAACCTAGATGACATACATAAAAGTAGCCACAATGTTTTGCAGTTTCTCCGTCAAGAGACAAAGTCAGACTGTGATATAAGCAGCCATGTCACTAGGTCTATATGACCTGGCAAATCCTATGGTGCTAGAGTTTGCTGTGGTGAATTAAAATGCTGTAAGGAGTCTGCTATGTCCTAATTAGAGAGTCACAGTATAGATCCCTACAGTTCTGGAGCACGACCATACTCTCTGCTGCAAAGAAACTGTATATCCTTTGAAAAGCAATTCCTGGCACACTACTGAATCCTAAAAAGAAACTAAATGCCAGACCATGGGACATTAAATGACTAAGAGACCAGCACCTCCTATCATAAGATGGAAATTTAGCCAAATTCACTAAGTCGTAAACTCAGTTGGAAAAGGCAATTCATGACCCACTGGAAGTGATACATTTGGGATTGGATCATGGCAGTCTTGAAGACACAAGTAAGTTGTGCAGAGAAAAGGCCTAGACCCCCATGTCACTTATTTGTATTGAATTGAAACAATTCTCCATCAGTTCACACCCATAGCCTGATAGGGTGTATCCTATGACCAACGGATGAAAGAAGAAAAAACCTGGCCCTGGCTCACAGATGGGCTCAAAATCTTGGTGCCGGCTGAAAGTAGACTACTGTTGCACTAGTTATTCAGGGGTTATATATACACACTCAGCGGTTATATATACACATATATATTCTATATATAGCTAGCATTGCCTGCCTATAATGCCTTTGTTGACACCACTATCAGTGGACTCATGGAAGGTCTGACTTACCATCATGGAATCCTGTGTAACAGCACCTTAGACATAAGGACCTGCTTTTTGGTCAGGAAGGTGCAAAGTAGGTACATGATTAAAAGACCCACCGGAACTATCATGAACTTCATTATACAGAAGCTAGAGGCTTTATCACATATGGGAATGGCCTCTGTATTAGTTTTCTCTGCTTTGTAACAAATAATCACAAATTCAGTGGCTTAAAAGAAACAGACGTTTATTATCTCACAGTTCCTGGGGGCCAGGAGTCAAGGTACAGCTTACCTGGGTCTTCTGTAAGGCTGCAATCAAGGTGTCAGCCAGGGCTGGGTTCTCATCCACCAGGAGACTCGAATAGAGAAGAGTTTGCTTCCAAGCTCGATCAGTTGTTGCCTGAATTCGTTTCCTTTGGCTGTAGGACTCATGGCAGCTTGCTTCTTCAAAGCTAGCAAGGAGAGGAAGACACACAGAGTGAGTCTTCCAGCCAGACAGTCTTACATATTGTAGCATAATGACAAGGGTGATATCCCACTCCTGGAATCAATCAGTCCAAATTCACTTTTCAAATGTCCTTGATGGAGAAGTAAAAATTATTAATTTTATTAAGTACTGACCCTTTAATCCACAGTTAAGATTGTGTGTAATGAAATGACAATTATGCACAAAGCACTGCTGCTGTATAAAGAAGTTGGATGTTAACTCAAGCAAGCTGTACAACTGTCTGAGCTGTGAGCTGAATTAGCTGCTTTCATCATGGGACATCATGGTCCTTCACAAGAGTGACTAATAAACTGCAGTTATTTAGACGCATATTTGGCAGACATATTCTCAAAAATAAAGTTAGAGTCTGCAACTTTGAAGAAAACAACTGACAGTACTTGTTGGCAATGATAAAATTTGAGCTTAGAGGTGAGAATTTGAATTTTGGAAAATTTATATTTGCTACCATGAGCTCAACAGCTTTCCGATAATTAAATACTTTTCTGACAACAGTAGTGGTAATATGAGTGAATGTGATTTTCTGATACTGTGTAATGAAACGTGTCAACATTTGGAAACTCTGCATAACTAAGTGAACCAATATTTTTCAATGATTTACAAAATTATGCATAGCTTCAAAAGATCCATTTGGAGTGAAAGGTAGACCAATGGATTTCAATGTAATAAGTACAAAAAGTTCAAAAAGTTTCATATTCCACATTGCAAAAAACTACCACTTGTCAAGTTTTGGTGTATTATAAAATGATTTTTTTAAATCCTCAATTACTTGAAAAGTTTATTAAAATACTCCTCCCTTTTCCAGCTGTATATTTATATGAGACTAGGTTTTTTCATATACTTCAACCAGAAAAATACATTTTGGAAGAGAATGATAACCCAGCTGTCTTCTGTTAAGTGTGCCTTTACTCTAGGGTTACCTCAGCCTTAATACTAAGGTGTGAGCCTTGCAGGGTCTCTACTGATAACCTGAGTAGACAGTGAAGTCCCTCCCCTCTGGATGGATGAAACTGGAATGTTTCCTAGTGCCTTGTGGGCTCTGAGGCTGGTTCACCTTATAGTTCCCTGGCAGATGTTCTTTGTTCTTTTGCCTAGCCTCCTGGAAATTTAACCTACGTGTGTACAGATCAGTATTCAGCCAAAGACTAAAGGGGATTGTTCTGCAGGTTTCTGGAGCTCTTTCTCTGCACATCTCCATCCTACCCAGCAGGGATTGGCAAACTTTCTCTGTAAAGAGACAAACAGTAAATATTTTAGGCTTTGCAGGCCACACATGGACTCTGCCACATATTCTTTTTTTTAAACTTTTTAAAAGTGTGTAAATCTCGGCTTCCCTGGTGGCGCAGTGGTTGAGAGTCTGCCTGCCCATGCAGGGGACACGAGTTCGTGCCCCGGTCCGGGAAGATCCCACATGCCGCAGAGCGGTTGGGCCCGTGAGCCACGGCCGCTAAGCCTGTGCGTCTGGAGCCTGTGCTCCGCAACAGGAGAGGCCACAACAGTGAGAGGCCCGCGTACTGGAAAAAAAAAAAAAAAAGGGTGTAAATCATCCTTAGGTCAGTACAAAAACAGGCTATGTCTGGAACTGGCCCATAAACCATAGTTTACCAACACTTCTCTACAGTATTCTGACCTGCAAACTCCAGATACCTAGCCTTCCTGAACTCCAATCTCTTGTCTCCTTAACTTCGTGATACCATCATGTTCTGTTTGGGTTTCTCTCCCTGTGCCATCTGAAAATTGCCTCTGCTTAGGAATCCAGGACAGTTACAGGGTTTGTCTCACTTGTTTCCTTCTCTCCAGGATCACTGTGCTAATGCTGCCTATTGTCCTGATGTCTGAAAAATCGTTTCTTTTACTCCGTCTAGTTTTCTAGCTGTTTATAATGGGTCAAACTCCACACTGGATATTTCTTCATTGCCCTACAGTATAACTTTGAGTTTCTTTTTTTAAATAGATAACAGAAAGCTTAGACTGATCTCTAGGTCTCTTGGTGTCCTGAAACGTTCACCTCAGTTTTTTGGTTTTTTTAAAAAAATACTTAGGGCTTCCCTGGTGGCGCAGTGGTTGAGAGTCCACCTGCCGATGCAGGGGACGCGGGTTCGTGCCCCAGTCTGGGAAGATCCCACGTGCCGCGGAGTGGCTGGGCCCGTGAGCCATGGCCGCTGAGCCTGAACATCTGGAGCCTGTGCTCCGCAACGGGAGAGGCCACGGCAGTGAGAGGCCCGCGTACCGCCAAAAAAAAAAAAAAAAAAAAAAAAAAAAGCCTGGGGTTAGCCCAGGTTTTGACAAATTCCTAAAAAATCTGGTAATGGAGTTGGAATCTGACTCCTTGGTGACTCCCTCCTCTTCCTATCTTGCTTGCTCTGGGAATCCTGACTTCTTAGAGAGGCAGTCACTTAGAAATGTAGGGAAGGAAAAAGTTTGGAGAGTTTGGGAGTCCTCATCCTTTCCTTCTCATTACTACTCTGGCTACTTAAGACATAAGTGCTTGGTAGTTTGAGTTGAAAATTCTCTCTGCTTTGCTACTGGAAACCTGCAGGGAGGTAAAAAGTGTCTGAAAAGTTAAGGCAGCTTTTAAAGCTCATACTGTTGTTGACCTACGGGAGGAATCTTAAAGGCCATCGAACGAAGACACAGCGCCTGCATCAAAGAAGTCACAAAGGACTAATGTGTGGAGAGGGACAGTTCCCCACCAGCATTAAGAAAGTCCAAAATTGTTCTCCTAACTGGGAAGATTGCTTACCAGTCTAAATTGAGAGAGGTACCTCATTGGGCCTTTAAAGTGATCAAGAATTCTGATCTGAAAGGAGAAACTATTAAATACCTGCTGAGGATGTTAGATGTAGGAGGGTTAAGAGTATAGCTGAGAGAAATGCTAACTCTTAACAATTCCAGTCTTTCAAAAAAGTAGAACAACTGGTTTTCTATACATACTCATGGTATATTTTCACTTTTGATTAGGAGTCCTCTGTTTCAATGTGTGTCTTTTGAATTACCTGTGTCTTCTGAGTTATGACCTTCGATGTCAACGATTCATGTGTAAATATGTTCATTTGTATTTTTTAGTTTATAATGCCAATTTTCAAAGTAGTTTTACCAAATTACACTCCCACTATCAGTGTGACTCTTTCTATTATCCCCATTCTTCTCAACAGTTATTCCCACAGTTATTAGCTTTTCCCACATGATGGGCATAAAATTAATCTTTTTATGGTTTTAATTTGCATTTCCCTGAAGTTGAGTATATTTTCATATCTTTACTTATCATTTGTGCCTTCTTTCTATAAAATGTTTGTTCATAACATCTATTCAATTTTACATTTGAGCTGCTTTTAAAGTATTTTTTGTTCAGTTTTTTTATGTATACTAATCCTTTGTTGGTAACGTGTGTTTCAAATATCATTTGACAATCATGATTTGTCTTTTCACTTTATTGTACTCTTTCAGGTCTGGCTTCTTTCACTCAACATAATGTTTTTGAATTCATTCATGTTTCTGTGTATAACAGCAGTTTATTCTTTTTGATTGCCAAGTAGTATTTCAGTGGCTATCATTTATCTGCTGACAAACATTTGAGTTGTTTCTAGATTCAAGCTATTATGGATAAAGATGCTATGAACATTCATATATAAGTCTTTGAGTAGCCATTGTTGCTACTTTCTTCCAGTCTGTGGCTTTTATTTTCATTTTCTTAACAGTGTCTTTCAAAGAACAGAAGATTTTCATTTTGATATAACCTTTTTCTTTTTTCTTGTATGGTTCATGCTTTTTGCATCCTATATAAAGAATCTTTGCCTACTCAAGGGCATTTAGTTCTATAATCCATTTTGAGTTATTTTTTCTAAATAATGCAAGGTAAGGATTGAGTCACTTTATTTTATTTTTGTATACAAATGTCCCATTGTTCCAGCATCATTTACTAAAAAGACTATCCTATCTCCAGTTGAATTATCTTGGCACCTTTGTTAAAATCAACTGGCCATATACATGTGGATCTATTTCTGGACTCTCTATCCTGTTCCACTGATATATATGTCTGCCCTTATGCCAATACCACACTGTCTTGATTGCTATACCTTTATACTAAGTCTTGACATCCAGTAGTTCTTTATTTCAGTTATTCTAGGTCCTTTGCTTTTCCATACATATTTTAGAATCAGCTTGTCAATTTTTACAAAAAAAGCTCCAGATTGAAAAACATGAACAAATTTGGAGGTATAACACTATCAAATTTCAAGACTAACTACAAAGCTGTAATAACTAGGACACTGTGAAGTTGACATAAGAATATACAAATAGATAAGGAACTGAATAGAGTCCAGAAAGATGCACATATATACTGCCAATTAATTTTTACCAAAGTACCAATGCAAATCAATGTGAAAATAAATGTATTTTCAACAAATGGAACTGGATAAAAATTAAAGATAGAGAAAACTACACCTTGTTCCCTATCTCACTCTGCGCCCCAAAATCTGTAGGCCATAGACCTAAATGTAAAAGCTAAAATTATAAGGCTCATAGGAGAAAAAATAGAAGAAAAATTTTGCAACCTCAAGTTAAAAAGTGAAAAAAGCACATCACAGACTTAGGACTCTAATCAGAATCTATGAAGACTACTTACAACCCAGCAATAAAAAGACAAGCATCTTGATTTAAAATGAGCAAAAGAATTGAAAAGATGATTCACAAAAGAAGATATACATATGAGCATTAGTATATGAAAAGGTGCTTGATACCATTAGTTACAGGGAAATACAAAATTAAAACCTCGGTGAGATACCATTTCATACCTATTAGAACTGGGAATCCCCATCAACTACCGATGAGGATGTGGATCAAGTCGAAGTCTCATTTATTGCTAGTAGGAGTATAAAACGGTACAACTAATTTGGAAAACTTTGGAAATTTCTAATAAAGTTAACCATACATCTATTCTATGAACCAGCAGTTCCACTCCTAGGTTTATTCCCAATAGAAGCAAAAGCATATAGGCACAATAAGTCCTGTACTAGAATGTTTATCAGCAGCTGTATTCATAATAACACCAAACGAGAAACAACCCAAATGTCCATCAACAGGAGAATAAACAAACTGTGGAAAATTCACATAATGGGTAACTATTCTGCAATAAAAAGGAATGAACTGATGATACACATGACAACATGGATGAATCTCAAAAACAATATGTGGAATTCGATGAAGGCAGTCAAAAGGTACAAACTTCCAGTTATAAGATAAATAAGTGAGCTCCCCTGGTGGCACAGTGGTTAAGAATCCGCCTGCCAATGCAGGGGACAGCGGTTCGAGCCCTGGTCCAGAAAGATTCCACATGCCGTGGAGTAACTAAGCCCATGTGCCACAACTACTGAGCCTGCACTCTACAACCCACAAGCCACAACTACTGAACCCACATGCCACAACTACTGAAGCTCACGTGCCTAGAGCCCATGCTCCAAGACAAGAGAAGCCACCTCAATGAGAAGCCTGCGCACCTCAACGAAGAGCAGCCCCCGCTCGCCACAACTAGAGAAAGCCCGCGCGCAGCAACAAAGACCCAACACAGCCAAAATAAATAAATAAATGAATAAAATAAATACATTTTTGAAAAAAGATAAAGTACTAGGGATGTAATGTACAACATGATATGTATAATTAACACTGTTGTATGCTATATGTGAAAGTTGTTGAGAGCTAATCGTAAGAGTTCTCACAAAGAAAACTATTTTGCTATTTCCTTAATTTTGTGTTTATATGAGATGATGGATGTTCACCGAACTTACTGTGGTAATCATTTCATGGTGTATATAGGTCAAATCATTATGCTGTACACCTTAAACTTATACAGTGCTATATGTCAATTATATCTCAATAAAACTGAAAGAAAAAAGAAGACAAAAACTTTCCCTACCTATGTTGAAGGTAGACCCAAAAGAACACTTACTGTATGATTCCATTAATGTGAGATGCAATAACCTGCAAATCTAATCTGACAGTAAACAGAACAAAGGTTGCCTCTGGGAGGGGATGATAGAAGGGAATATAAGGGAACACCCTGGATTGATGGAAATGTTCTCTATCACGATTTGGGTGATGTTAGCATGGGTATACATTTGTTAAAACTCATAAAATTGTACAGTGCAATGTGTGCATTGTACTATGAATAAATTATACCTCAATAAAGAAAATAATACAGAAATGCATTGAGATAATACAGTCATTTATCAATATAAAGTTTTAACCTTACCAATTTTAAAATATGAATAGAGGGGCTTCCCTGGTGGCGCAGTGGTTGAGAGTCCGCCTGCCGATGCAGGGGACACGGGTTCATGCCCCAGTCCGGTAAGATCCCACATGCCGCGGAGCGGCTAGGCCCATGGCTGCTGAGCCTGTGCGTCTGGAGCCTGTGCTCCGCAATGGGAGAGGCCACAGCAGTGAGAAGCCCGCGTACCACAAAAATAAATAAATAAATAAATATGAATAGAGAAGGAAGCAATGGCATACAGCCAAGTAGGAATAAAGAAGAATTTAGTCTAAATAAGAAATGACTTTAAAAACTTATATTCCTAACAATCCAGAAATAAAGCTCCAGATAGTATCAACTGAATTAGTTAGATTGAGGTTTTTCCGTGAGCAAGTGAGACTGAAGGTGATGGTGGCTTAATTAAAAGAGAAGTTTATTTCTCTCTTGCATAAAGAGCTGTGATGGCAGCCCTATAAAATCCAAGGAGTCAAGCTCCTTCTGAATTTCTGTTCCATACCCTTAACATCTTCCTCATGTCCCAAGATAGCTGCGCAAGCTCCAGTCACCATGTATACATTCTAGCCAGGAAAGAAGAAGGTGATGAAGGGCTTGTTCTCCTTTTAAGGATATTTTCCAAAATTCATACCCAACATTTCTGTTTATACTTTATTGGCCAGAACTTATTGCCAAACTTAGATACGTGGGAACGTTGGAAATGTACTCTTTATTCTGATCCACTATATGCCCAGAAGGAAGGGGATGAAAGGTGCCACAAGAGAGGATTATCAAGCTTTACCCCAGTCCACTTTTTTATTCACCTAACTATTCACTTGCACCTCTTCCCATATGCAAAATGCGCTAATCCTCTCCTAAAAAAAGGCAACCTCAAACTTTCACGAAAGAAATCAAGGAAAAGTGAAGTGCTCTGCATCATGACAAAGAGCTAATTTGGGACGATATGGTAATGAAGGAAATAAGCCAGCACAGACACAGTAAGCACCCCAACCTGTCCCCTCCCTGAGTCTCAGTGTCGTTCTCCATAGCCTGGCCAAGGCAGTCTGGTGCTCAAGACTCTATTTACCAAGAAGGGGAGCAGCAGAAACACACAGAAAAAGGGCTTGATGTTTGGGCCCAATGCCCTGACCCCTCTCTTGCTTCCAGTCTCTCTCACTTCCTCCTTCCCAGATGCATTGGCTAGGAAACTCATCCACAAAGTTCCCTGCAGAGATGCTAATGGCTATGAGGAACACAGCAGCAGGACCCAACTGCTAAAGCTACCTGTCAACTCACATCACATCACATCACATCACTCCAGGGTTTAAAAAGGATCACAAACACTTTCCTAAGCTAAATGTAAGTTCTCTTCAGTGATCCCAGACCAGTAGAGAACACACACACGACTCTTCAAACATTTATTCAGTTGACATCAGAAATCTCTGCACTCCTTGACGCCTCAACACAACTTGCAGTGAGCCTGGATGTGGCCGCTGGAGCACTGGGAAGGGGGTTCCTAGACTGAGTTGCCCCAGGAGGGCTTGTGTGGCAGAGGCTGGACACTCACAGATGCATCCGCACTGGGCAGCAGGGGACCTTCTCCCAAGCCAGACAGCTGAGTCAGATGTGGACATAGTGATGCCTCCTCACTCTCTCCCAACAATCACCAAGCGGACTGGTTTGATAAAGTGTCAGGTCTAACGCTGTTTCACTGGAGATGATGTCGCTCCTTTGCTAGATGTTCTCCAAGATGTGGCTGAAGCATCATGAAGCATCACCTGGCAGGTCACTGGCCATCCAGCTGGGATGGTTTCACCCACTTCTTCCTGGCAGGCAGAGCACAGCCAAGGTGTAGGTGTGGATGAGGCAGGTTCCTGGATCACCAGGCCGGGAAACTTCCAGGGTTCCTTTCCTGCTGCCACTCTCTGTCATGTGGATCTCCACAGGGTCAGTGGATCCCAAACGAAATTGAGGAAAGGGCATTGAGTAGAAGTGGGAGGTCAGAGGCAGGGCTAGTGTGAGTCTCAGAAACAGAAGGGGGTGTGGGCCAGGGTGATCACAGGGTCGCCAGGATGCCCAGAGGCAGCACCAGACACACCAGTAGGATGAGGAGCACCACTGGATACAAAGAGGTAGCCTGGTTCACCACTGCAACTAGCCACTTAGTGTAGAAGGCAGTATCCGTAAAAACTCAAGGTGAAATTTTACAACCACAGCTGACACCCCAGCTCACAATCCCTATCTGGACCCATGTGGTATTATACTGACAGACCAGAGGGTCCCCAGAATCTCCCTGGAAAAAGAGAAAGAAGCAAACCGCAGGAATGGAAGAGCACCCACTTCAGGGCAGGCTGATTGCACTGCAAGGTGCTGAAAGACAGGCACCTGTGGGCCTTCCCCAGCCATCTCCCAGGCCCAGATTTCTTGATTTTGAGAACTGAGAACTGAATAGTCAATTGGAAAACTTTAGTATCCTCTGAGGATATTATGACTGGTCATTTCCTATACCACAGTGGTTGTTAAACACTTTGAATACCCCCTTTGCATGGAGCCTCCCAAATCCTTACACCTAGCCTAAAGTTTCTCTAGAGCTCCTGACCATATAACCAGCTCCCTCCATATTCTAAGCTACACTCTCAGACATCCCACATAGTCACCCCAGCTCACGCAAACACTGCACATCCTTTGCTAAAACTGCTCTGGTGGCCCCCCATCTACCAGCTCAGTCAGAAACTCAGAGTCCTCCTCAAGCTCTCCCTCACCCGCACCCTCACAGGCAGTCAGTCACCAAGAACTGATGACTCAACCTCAAACACAACCCCTTCACCTCCCCACCAGCCCAGGTCCTGCCTGGGGCTCAACACCATTGCCTACATGGTGAAAACAAACTCCTGGCCTACAGTCCTGCATGGACAGGAACGAGAAACAGCACAGCATTGCAGGCCACACATATTCTGATTCCAATCACCTTCTCTGGCCATATTTGCCACCTCATTGCTCCAGACCTGAAACACATTCCCTAAACATGACACGTTCTTCAGAACTCTGAGCCTCTGTACTTGCTGTTCCCTCTCCCAACAGTGACGTTCTCCTCTTTCCAGGACTCAAATACTCATCCTCTAAGACCTGGCTCAGATGCCCCCTGCTCAGAAAGGCTGCTTGGTGCAAAGGGGAGACTGTGGGCCCAGGCACTCCCAGGGGGACCTTGAACTTATGTCTTGTAGGGACCACATCTGTATAATAATATGTATAATTATGCTGCAGGGTTGTGAGCTGGGTAACTGAGCTAATGTGGGTGAATGCTCACACTGGCACAGTAAGTCGCCATAGAGGGAACTCAATTATAGGAACTTACATTATCATCATCACCCCCAACTTCACCACACCCTGGCAGCACGCCCAGGATGCGAAGGCTGCTCCCTATTGAAGGAACGGGCCAGGCCAGCTCAGGGGCATCCTGAGGGGTTCTCCCCTGAATCTCCTTAATTAAAGGCTGAAAGAGGAGGTGGCAAATAACCCAAGCCCTGCCACTGGGGAATGAGGAAACTTTGAGGGGACAACCTCAATGCGGAGATGGCAAGAGACCCATGAACTTAACTGACGAGAATCGTTTCCTATACTATTATAGCCACACAGCATTCCTTCCAGTACTACATCCTTATCTGCTGGCATGGCCTTCTGGATCATCCCATTACATTCTTCATAGTAGATGATATATTGGTCCATCTCCCAGAGAAAGACTGAGACACATGGGCCACCTACAAACAAAGAAACTCAGCAGTGGGTAGATCTGCACAGGGGGACAGTAAGCCCCCAAACACCTTGAATCCCCCTTGAAGAAGGCAGCACAGAGGATATTGTCCCCATTTGACAGCAGAGGAAACTGAAGCCCAAAGCTGACGTGGGGAGAAGAGAAGGTAGGAACCAAAACCAGGACAAGAGAAGGAAGAACAGATCAGGACAGGAAGAGGCGAGGCCTTACCAGCCTGAGAAATGATAACCACGCATCTGTCACTCTGTGCATCAATACTAATAATGAAAGGTGTCCAGTGCATCAGCAAAGTGTCTTTACTTTAAAGCAGAATCACAGACTCTCAGACAGGTAGTACCCAAAGGAACAATCCAGCCTCTTCCCAGAGACAGGAGGCCCTATAGCCTCACCAACTGGGGCCCACGGGCTCTGCCAACATTTCCAAGGACAGGAAAGTCCCTGGGCACCAAGGCAGGTACCTCCAGCGAGGGACAGCTCGGCCTGGCAGACAGCTCATCACCCCCTGAGCAGAAATCCACCCTGGAGAGAACTCCAGAGCATCTGGCTCTGTCCCCAGGGAACCTAAAAATGCCCCCAAACCAACCAGGCACAGTTCCCCACAAATCTGCAGGAGACTTCACCCATGTACTACTTCTTCTCCTGAGCAGCTCTAGGTCCCAGGACTGGTGCCTTGCTTAAACGGCTGCCATCAAATATTTGTGTGGCAACAAAAGATCTCAACCAATTTCTGGGCTCAAGCCAACCGGGAACCATTAGCCTGGCTGCCCCCTAACCCACCTGCCAGGTGGTGTGCTTCCCTACCCCTCCCTTTAGTGTTGTCGCCTACTCCAGTGATAAGGCTACCTCCCTCTGCCCAAGGTTACTTCCTGCCTCACAGTCTCACCGAATTCTTGTTGCTTGCCCCATCCAGTCACCCAGCACCTGGTCCCAGCTTCCACCTGGAAAGTCTTCTCAGGGATGCATATAGGCTGGATGACCCCAGTGAAATTTACAGGGTAGAAGAGCCGGAGAAGAGCAAGGTCATATTTAACAGTTCCACGTGTTGAGAACTGAGGGTGAACAACGACTCGGCTGATAGGAACCACCAACCCTGAGATTTCACCACAGACACTCCGATCTCCCATCATGACACTGCAGCGGTAACAGCTGTGGGAGGAGGACATGTCCCTCACAGAGACCCTGGGAAGCATCCCTTGTGCCTTTCCACACATATCAGCTGTTTCCCAATGGGGCCCCAACCTCTCTCACCACTCTCGCTACGACCCTATCACCAAAAAACCCTCCTAATGACTCTCAAAATTGGCTTGCTCACTAGAGGGGTGGGATGGGGAGGGTGGGAGGGAGGGAGACACAAGAGGGAAGAGATATGGGAACATATGTATATGTATAACTGATTTACTTTGTTATAAAGCAGAAACTAACACACCATTGTAAAGCAATTATACTCCAATAAAGATGTAAAAAAAAAAAAAAAATTGGTTTGCTCTCCCAAACAATTGGTTTTGTTCACCAAACTAGTATTCCTAGTAACAAGACTACCAGCGCAGAATCCCTCCCACTTTTATTGTGTGTGCTTTGGTTTGGGTTGGGTTTTTATCAACTTGCAGGGCAGCAGAAACTAGTGGGTATCTGAGGAGGGCAGGACTGACTCCAGAACTCTCACATCTCCACTTGTCATTACTCACCTTAAAATACAGTGGGCTGCAGTCAGCAGCCACTGAGCTGAGATGAGGGAACCTCCGCACACGTCTGCCACTGACCCTCAGGCTCACCTGCCAGGGCCACTTCCCTTCTTTCACTCTGATTTCCTCCCACGATTTTCAGGAACACTTGGCCACACGATGGGGTGAGGACAGGTAGCAAGGAGAACCTCAAAGAAACAGGCCCTGTCTCCCTGGAGCCCCTCGGACAGCCGAGAAGGCCATGTCCTCCTAGGCTCCAGGGCAGCGCTTCCAAGTCTGCAGGCCATGGACCCACAGACGAGGCACGTCTCCCTCAGGCTCCACAGTAGGGCTGCACTAATTCAGACCCCGATCCCCTCAAACTCCCAGGGAACACCGGCCCCCACCCTGACGCCTCAGCCCGCCCCTCCGGAAGGCCAATGCGAAGAGTCACCTGACCTAAACTCCACCAACTTGGGGGCTCCCGGAGGCCCAGGGGACCTGGGGTTCCCAGGGGCTCCCTGAGCCCCCTCCAGGGTTTGGCTGGTCCGCCGTGGGGTCCTCGAGGCCGCCTCCCGAGAGGGGTGAAGTGGGCGAGGACGTCGCTGACCCACCCGCTGGGGCCTCCCTGAGCCAGCGCTGAAGGAGCAGAAGCCAGACCAGGAGGCTGCAGGGGCTGCCCGGGGATGCCACGGGCTCGGCGACGGCCTCAGCGCTCTGCGTGCCCCTGCCCACGAAGTCTCCTGCCTGAGAGTGCAGGGTTGCACTCTCAGATCCTCACGCCAGACTGTGTCCAGCCAGAACACTGCCCAGGTCCGAGGGGTAAGGTACATCTGAGGAGACTGTCCTTGCTAGGGACCTTCCAATTTAACGTTGGCTCTAAAAGGCGGGCGCTTTCTGACGCCCCTGCCCTTCTTGGTGTGGTACCTGGCCTGGAGCTGGTGAGGATGGGCATCCTGGGAACTAGCTGAGGAGCCTTAATTCTCCACAACGGTTCCACAAGGCAGGGCCTCATTCACCAAACCTAGATTTGCGGGGAGAGGGACTACAGGTGAAGTGGATGTGGGTTGCACAAAGGAGCTGGCTGCTATGCAATTTCAGTCACGGGGACGCCTGTAAAAATGAGCCACCACCAAAGAGACCCGCAGGTCAATCCATTCTTACTAGCTCTACGCCCCTGATGTCTATTTGTCTTTGTTGCATAAGTGCTTCTACCAGGCCTCTGCCTCTCTGGGTTTCATCATCCCTGTTGAAGTCAGGGGAAAAACAACAATAACAACTTTTGAGTTGCAGTACTTCCCACTTTTCCCCAGCCAAAAGAGGACAGCCAGTTACAGTGTTTTTCGAGGATATGGGTGTTCCCCTCACAATTTATTTTTCAATGTCTTGATGAAGGGGTTATTCTCTAAAGCCCTCTCTCTTTGCATTCCTTTCTCCACATTAGGCCAAGGAATTTCTGACATATCAATCTCCTTTAGTGTGGTCCACTACTGCGTTCAGGTTTAAAACAACCCAGTAAACATGTAGAATCATTCCCACCTGCCTGAACCAGCAAACTGAATTCCAAATTTCTAGCAAGTGTACTGTTGATAAATTTGGGACTAAGCCTTCCCAATCAAGAATCCTTTGAATCCCATCCTATATATATACCCCTTGTTCCTTCCAATGTAGATCAGCAAAATCTTGCAGTTCTTTTTGTAAGGAAGCCTTCTACCCCTGGGTTATACTTTGCACCTGTCCTAGAGCGTGCTGGGATCTTACTCTAGTTATTAGGTCTAGAGGCAGTGAAGACGGGGGTGATTCAGGCAGAGAATTGGTATGCCCTTATAATGTAATTTACTCACATGAAGTCATTGCAGTGTCTCTAAGGTGGAGATGGCCGGCCTTATCAAATGGGAGGAGGCGCTGTTTCTGTTAGCAAGAGTGGTTCAACGTGGCTGGGGGTAAGGGTGTCCTAAATCTATCCAAATGTATTCCCATGTAAACTTTCAGGGTCTCACTCCCAATCAATGCCCTAACTTTTTTGTAAGAGTTCTGATGAAGCTCTTAATTCAATTTATGTTGAAATTCAGTGAGCCAAAAGATCAGATACTACATCCTATTATCAACTACATCAACTACATCAACCCTGCAGTTATAAGGCATATGAAAATATTTTAGGAAAGTCAAGGAAGTTTTTAAACTGAGAAGTTAAAATTGTAAGCCTTGGGGCTTCCCTGGTGACGCAGTGGTTGGGAGTCCACCTGCCAGTGCAGGGTACACGGGTTCGAGCCCTGGTCCGGGAAGATCCCACATGCTGCGGAGCAGCAGGGCCCGTGCGCCACAACTACTGAGCCTGTGCTCTAGAGCCCGTGAGCCAGAACTACTGAGCCCACGCACTGCAACTACTGAAGCCCATGCGCCTAGAGCCTGTGCTCCACAGCAGGGGGGGCTGCCGCAGTGAGAAGCCCACGTACTGCAGCAAAGAGTGGCCCCCGCTCGCCGCAACTGGGGAAAGCCCGCGTGCAGCACCGGAGACCCAACACAGCCATAATTAATTAATTAATTTTAAAAAATTGTAAGCCTTAATTACAGTGCAGTCTTTGGAGAGGTAAGCAGGAATCACTATGGGAAAGGTATGAAGTCTGGGCTGGGTCCTTCTATACTGTTTCCTCTCCCCCTGTGCTGCCAAAGAAGAAGGAGAAGGAGGAGAAGGAGGAGGAAGAGGAGGAGATGCTGCCTTATGCAACTAGGGGAAGGGCATAAAACTGTAATTTTCAGGACACAGTTTAAAGCCTACTGTAGCTGGGTGAAGAGAACATAAAATAACCTCTATCCCTGGGGGAGGAGCAGGAAACTCTCCTGGACCAGACTTATAGAGATCTGCTATACAGCGAGAGGGTCAAGGTCAATGAGAAGGCCTCTTCTCTGAGAGCCAAGAATATAGCACCTGCCTAAGAGGGAGGCTGAATCAGGACAACAAAGAATGCCCCACCTCCTCCCTCCACTAGCAAGTGTCCAGGAACAAGTAACAGCAGTCTATTGCTAGAAGAGAGAGTAAAAGCATGGAGAGACATCTTCTGTGAGACACAGGCACAAAGAGAGGACAGACAGGTGAGAGTGGAGAAGACACTGAGAAAAACTCTCCAACAAATCAGCTACCACTCTAAGCAAAAAATAACACTAGAAGAGTTTGAAGCCTGCTGCATATTGAGGGTAACCATAGCAACAACAAAAATCAGAGACAATCAGGACACAATTATGTCAACTCTCCCCACTAAAGAAAAGACATACCCATTTCTGGACATAAATAGTATTGCTTAAGTCTCTACTATTCTACACAAGATGGCTAACTTTCAACCAAAAATAACAAGACACACAATAAAACAAACAAACAAACAAAAAATAAACAACACTCTTTCAAGAGACAAACCAATCAACAGAACTAGAGTAAGACATAACATGGATTTTGGAACTATCACACGGGGAATTTTAAATGCTATGATGAATATATTTGAAGGCTTTAGTCCAGAGGTCCATAAACACTTTCTATAAAGGGCCAGATAGCAAATATTTTAGAATTTGCCAACCATAAGATAAAATTAAGGATATTATGTAGGTTTTCTTATAAGAAGGAACCATTTCCTCAAAAACAGTAATAATACGAATTGGATATAATATTTTATAATATAAATCTACTAATGAGAAGACTGAAATTTTGGAGAGGGGAGGAATAACATTTTACTTAATTGGGGTTCAAAGTTAGCATTCTCTATCATCAAAATCAATTGTAAATGTTCTGTTAATGGTGAACTGTAATGATATTGGGTTGGCCAGAACTTTTTGGCCAACCCTATATTTTATGCTTTCATCTTTTTTTTTTTGGCTGCGTCAGGTCTTAGTTGTAGCACACGGGATCTTTGTTGAGGCATGCAGGATCTTTTCATTATCCCGTGCGTTCTGCTCAGGCTTCTCTCTAGTTGCGGCGGGCAGACCTCTCTGGTTGTGGCATGCGGGTTTTTTCCTTCTCTAGTTGTGGGGCGCAGGCTCCAGGGTGCGTGGGCTCTGTAGTTTGCTGTACGCAGGCTCTAGTTGAGGCGCACGAGCTCAGTAGTTGTGGCACGCAGGCTTAGTTGCCCTGCGGCATGTGGGATCTTAGTTCCCCGACCAGGGATCGAACCCGCGTCCCCTGCATTGGAAGCCAGGTTCTTTACCACTGGACCACCAGGGAAGTCCCTATGCTTTTCATCTTTTTTTTTTTTTTTCCCTGCGGTACGCGGGCCTCTCACTGTTGTGGCCTCTCCCGTTGCAGAGCACAGACTCCAGACGTGCAGGCTCAGCAGCCATGGCTCACGGGCCCAGCCGCTCTGCGGCATGTGGGATCTTCCCGGACCGGGGCACGAACCCATGTCCCCTGCCTCGGCAGGCGGGCTCTCAACCACTGTGCCACCAGGGAAGCCCATATGCTTTTCACCTTTAAGAGTGTCTTTTCATGCAGATAAGTGCCATCATCAAATGCTGCTATTAATCTATGAACATATGGCTTTGAGCAAAAAAAAAATCTTCACTTGGAAGGCATTTATTGAGTTCTTTTGGATTTTTCTCTTGATATGTGCCTTTTATCCTGTCATTACATTGCAAATTAATCACTTCATTGAAGTTTAGGTGGAAGCTCCTCAACCGCAATGTTAAGTGGATTTTTGAAATATGTAAATGTCCTTTGCATAAGGTCCAAAAACTGCTTAAGGTAGGTTAAAACTGCTTAATTAAGGTCCAAAAACTGCTTCTCGAACTGTAACAGAAAGCTCAGAAAATATATCTACTCCAAATGTGTGTTGAAATGCATGTCTTCCGCCTTGTTTTAATTTTGGACAGCACAGGGACTTTTTTTAAGTAGCTTGATATAACTTGTGATTCAAAAAACATTACTTATCATCAAAGTGATTTTACCATAGTATAGATAGCAATAGAAAACTAATAAAGGATGGGAGATATTGTTATAAGGCCCTTGCACTACCTAAAAAACTAATCCTGTTATTTGAAGAAAGAGGACAATTAACTAAAGATATTCACTGTAAACTCAAGGGAAACTAGAGAAAAGTTAAAAAACTATAATAAGTAAGACAATAGTGAGGATAAAAAATACTCCATGGGCTTCCCTGGTGGCACAGTGGTTGAGAATCTGCCTGCCAATGCAGGGGACACGGGTTTGAGCCCTGGTCTGGGAGGATCTCACATGCCGCAGAGCAACTAGGCCCGTGAGCCACAACTACTGAGCCTGCGCGTCTGGAGCCTGTGCTCCTCAACAAGAGAGGCCGCGATAGTGAAGAGGCCCGCGCACCGCGATGAAGAGTGGCCCCCGCTTGCCGCAACTGGAGAAAGCCCTCGCACAGAAACGAAGACCCAACACAGCCAAAACTAAATAAATATAGAATTATTCTAAAAAAAAAAAAAACTCCATTAATTTAAAGAAAAGCAGAGAGGAAAAGAGAAACAAGAGATGGGACAAATAGAAAACAACTAGCAAGATGGTAGATTTTAATCCAACAATAACAATACTTACACCAAAGGTAAATGAATCTATTAGATGAATTAGCGATTCTATTAATTCACATTCATGTTGTATTATATGAGTTAAGACAGACTGTCAGACAGGATATTTTTTAAAAAGCACAACTATTTACCCACATTAAATATAGACGGGTAATGGGGGAAAGTATAGAATATGATATATGATGCAAACACTAATCAAAAGAGGAAATGGCTAGATTACTATCAGGCAAAGTCAACACCAGAACAAAGAATACTGTCAGGGATAAATAAAGACATTAATTGCATAATGATAAACAAAATCCTAAATATGTTAGGATCCTAAATGGAGCTAACAACAGATCTTCAAAATTTACAGAGCAAGCAGAAAAAGACATTCTAACCACAATTAGAATTTGGAACTTTAACATGTCTTTCATAATTGATAGAACAAGTATACAGAGAGCTACTAAGTGTATATAAGATCTGTAAAACACTATCAATGAGTTAGACCTAACTGACATTTATAGAATACTATATCCTAGCAACAACACAATATACCTTTTTTTGAGTGTACATGGAGCATACACCAAAATAGAGCATATTACAGGGCCATTAAACAAATAATAGCAAATTTGAAAGAATTAAAATTGTACAGAATATGTCTTCAAATTATAACAGTATTAAACTAGAAACCAATAATAGAAAAATATCTTGAAAATTGCCAAATGTTTGGACAGACTTTAAAACTTTTATTTTGGACTTCTAGAATGGCTGCATGAGGAACTCGGTTGATTCTCTCTCCAGAGAGAAAGCTATTTATCTGGTGAAAATTATTTTTTTAAAAATAACTATTTAAGTTCTATGGAAATTGTCCTAAGGGCATACAGAAAATTGAGAAATACTTATGCAAGAAAATCTAACAATTCTTGGTAAGAACCAAGAGTTCTTGGCGAGAGTCTGTGGTATTTGAGCCACGACCAGCTCCCATCCCTACTCCTTAGCTTCGTATTATGGAACTCTGTTCTGGGCAAGTGGCCAAGACAATGGGGTCTCCCTCTCCCCCAGCTATGGTTTCACCCCAGGAGAAGCAGATAGCTGGTGTCTTTCATTCTCCCAAGACCATTTTGCAGAAGCTCTGTTCTAGAAGGCATGACCAAGAGGACTAGAGCTTCCTTCCCTCACTTAGCCCCTACTCATAGAGCAGGAGCTCTACCCCAGGCACAGCAGGCTAAGAATACTGGGTCTTCAATTGTCCCATCCCAGCTCACTCATAGAGCAGAAGTTCCATGGGAGGGGCAAGTGAGATACCAACTCTCTCCCCATTACCCACTAATAGAACAGGAGTTTCATTCCAGGAGAAACAGGCTGCCATCCCCATCCCTAGCTCTGGTACAATAGCACAAACATTCTGCCCAGGATAGGCAGGCTGAAAGAAATGCTCTGCAACTCTGCTTGAAATAGCTGAATTTATTTGGAACAGAGGGTGGAGAAATTCATGCCTAATGGAGTTGTTAAGAACAACAGAGATCTTCCTGGTGAGCAGTTAAGAGAGGGTCAGTAGCTCCATGATACTAGCAACAAAAAGTGAAACAGCAGACTAACCAGAAGTTTAACAGAGAAAACCAGTGAAAGAAGCAGCCAAGAAGAGTTCTCCTGGGATCACACTCATCCCCAGGGGTCTTAAAACACTGTGCATGCACTAGGCTACACCAACTCAGGAACAATAAGAGCAGGAAGTAGAGCAAATTTAAATGTATTTTCCAAACCAAACACAGATCAGCAAAGTGCAGAAACCTTGCTAGTGCAGTGGATTTAAGCACAACCTCTGACCAAATACTGGCTGCACAATGAGCTTCTCTGACGCAGGGGCAACTCCTAATAAGCCCAGCTTAAAAATAAAATCACACTCATCCTTAGTAGGCTGAGAGACGGTGCACATACCCAAGCCTCTGTCTTTTCAAGAATGAATGGATAGGGAATTTCCAAGTTTCTAGTCATTGGATGAACATGTGGTGGCGGAGGGGAGAGTAAATTCCCTAAATGGTGAAAGCCGTCTCCAAGACACACACACATTTCCAACGATAAATAGTGAAAATAAAACTGACCAAAGGGGCTTACACACAACCATTGACCAATGAGTAGCTAGCTTACAGTGATCCAGGAGTTAACCCTAGGAAGCCAGGCTAAAATATAAAAATAAGGAAAAAACCTAAGCAGGGATATCAGAGGCTGCAAATTGAGGGGGAAATAGACTTCACAAAATTATCTCACACAAGTACTAAACAAATAGACAAATGATCACCACAAGTCCTGGGTGGGCAGGAATCAGTATCCCGATTTGCTATGACATTTGCTTTTCAATGAAAAAATTACAAGACATGCTAAGTGATGAAATAAAATTATTTTTAAGGCAGGACCAGAAAAATTTTAAACATAAAATTCTCTCTCTGCCTGTTTGAGCCACTACCCCCTCCCCTTTAGTGTGCATTGTGCATCTGCATTATACACTAGCTCTCCTCAGAAGACACAGGAATACCTACTCGCCAAAAGGAAACCAATTTCCTCCTGGCACCAGAAGGTAACTCCTTAGGAGATAACATTCCTTTCTCAATCCTGTAAGGGCTCACAATAACCCACTACTCACCTTGGTGAACTATGTAAACTGTCAATATGAGACTTTTTTTTTTTTTTTTTTTTTTTGCGGTACGCGGGCCTCTCACTGTTATGGCCTCTCCCATTGAGGAGCACAGGCTCCAGACGCGCAGCCTCTGCAGCCATAGCTGACGGGCCCAGCCGCTCTGCAGAATGTGGGATCCTCCCGGACCGGGGCACGAACCCGTGTCTCCTGCATCGGCAGGCGGATTTTCAACCACTGCGCCACCAGGGAAGCCCCCAATATGGGACTTTGATGCATAAAACTTTGTCTCAAAATCTTATATAACTGCGCTTTGATCTCTAACAGGCAGAACAGTCCTCAGAACTTTTTTTTTTTAATTTATGTATTTTATTTATTTATTTTTGGCTGTGTTGGGTCTTTGTTGCTGCACGTGGGCTTTCTCTAGTTGCAGTGAGCGGGGGCTACTCTTCTTCGAACGGGGGCTACTCTTCCTTGCGGTGCGTGGGCTTCTCATCGTGGTGGCTTCTCTTGTTGCGGAGCACGGGCTCTAGACATGCGGGCTTCAGTACTTGTGGCTCCCGGACTCTAGAGCACAGGCTCAGCAGTTGTGGCGCACGGGCTTAGTTGCTCCGTGGCATGTGGGATCTTCCCCGACCAGGGCTCGAACCCATGTCCTCTGCATTGGCAGGAGGATTCTTAACCACTGCGCCACCAGGCAAGCCCCCTCAGAACTTTCTGAAAAACTGTCTCCCAGGTTATAATCCTCAGGCTGGCTGAAATAAAATTTTCTACTTCTTTCTTAGATTGACCATTGATTAATTTTTTGTCAGCAAAAGATACAGGAAAGTTTAACCAATACATAGGAAAAGAAGCAGATAGGAGAAACTTAATTTATGGGGTCTTCGAGGGGCCCCATGTGTTGGACATAGTAGACAAAGACTTCAAAATAGTTATTTTACACATGTTCAAAGAAGAAAAAGAAACACACACACATACATATACATACATGTCATCTCAATTGAGGCAATAAGCATTCGGCAAAATTTAACACTCTTTCATGATCGAAAAAGAAAACAAACAATAAACTAGGAACAAAAAGAAACTTCCTCAATATGATGAAGGCCATATATGAAAAACCCACAATGAATATCATACTTAATGGCAAAAGACTAAAAGCTTTTCCCTAAGATCAGGAACTAGACAAGGATGCTCACTTTCACCACTTCTACTCAGCATTGTACTGAAAGTTCTAGCCAGCCAATTAGGCAAAAGGATCTTATATATAGAAAACCCTAAAGATTCCACAAAAAAAAGTTAGAGATAATAAATGAATTCAGAAAAGTTGCAGGATACAAAATTAACATGCAAATATTTGTTGCATTTCTATGCACTAACAGTGAACAATCAAAAAGGAAATTAAGCCGAAAATTAACCAGAAATCAATGACAGGCTCAAATGTCAAACCAAAAACTATAAAACTCCTAGAAAAAACTATGAGGGAAAATTTGTGTAACCTTGAAGTAGGCAAATATATATTAAATAAGACATAAAAACAAGTGATAGAAGAAAAAATTGATAAATTGGACTTCATCAAAATTTTAAAATTTTGCTCTTTGAAAACTGTTAAAAGAATGAAAATTCAAGGTAGAGATTGAAAGAAAATATTTGCAATATATATATGACAAAATATTTGTATCTAGAACATATGAAGAACACTTACAGCTCTGTAAGAAGACAAATGGCCCAGTAAAAACTGAACAAAAGCCAAATACTGGGGAAAAAAAAAACAATGACCACTGACAGGTAACTGGATAAACAAAATATGACATCCATACACATCAAAAGTTAACTAATTAATTACTTAACTAACTCCTGATACATACAAATGTACGGGTAAATCTCAAAATCATTATGTTGAGTGAAGGAAGTCAGATCCATACAGAATTATTCCATTTATATAAAAATTCATATAAAATTCCAGGGCTTCCCTGGTGGCGCAGTGGTTGGGAGTCCGCCTGCCGATGCAGGGCACACGGGTTCGTGCCCCGGTCCGGGAGGATCCCACATGCCGCGGAGCGGCTGGGCCCGTGAGCCATGGCCGCTGGGCCTACGCGTCTGGAGCCTGTGCTCCGCAGCGGGAGAGGCCACAACAGTGAGAGGCCCGCGTACCACAAAAAAAAAAAAAAAAAAAAAAATTCCAGAAAATGTAGACCAATCTATAGTGACAGAAGGTAGAGAGAGCAGTGGTTGCCTTGGGCCAGGGGCAGAGGGAAGAATGAACTGTGAAGGGACACAAGGGCACTTTTACAGGGGATGGAATTGTTCTGTATCTTGATTATTGTTGTGGCTTTACAAAAATATGTATCTCTCAAAACTAGTCAAATATGTGCAACTTATTTCATTTAAATTATACCTCACTAAAATTGATTTTTAAAAATAAATAAAAATAAAATTGGGATAAAAAGGGAAATTAAGAAAACAATCCCGGGACTTCCCCGGTGGCGCAGTGGTTGAGAATCCACCTGCCAATGCAGAGCACACGGGTTGCAGCCCTGGTCCAGGAAGATCCCACATGCCGCGGAGCAACTAAGCCCGTGCGCCACAACTACGGAGCCTGTGCTCTAAAGCCCCCCGTGAGCCACAACTACTGAGCCCGCGTGCCACAACTACTGAAGCCCGCGCACCTAGAGCCCATGCTCTGCAACAAGAAGCCGCCACAATGAGAAGCCCGCGCGCTGCAATGAAGAGTAGCCCCCGCTCACCACAACTGGAGAAAGCCCGCGCGCAACAACGAAGAGCCAACACAGCCAGAAATAAATTAACTAATTAATTAGTAATAAAAAAAATTAATAGCTTTTGTGCTGCAAAAAACACTATCAGTAGAGTGAAAGACAGTCCACAGAATGGGAGAAAATATTTGCAATTCATATATCTGATATGGGATTGATATCCAGAGCATATAAAGAACTCCTACACTCAACAACAAAAACCCAGTTTAAAAATGGACATAGAAATTGAATAGACATTTCTCCAAAGAAGATAAAAAAATGTCCAGTAAGCACATGAAAAGATAACCAACATCACTAACATTAGGAAAATACAAATCAAAACCACAATATGATACTACTTCACACCCATTATGATGGCTGAAAATAAACAACCCAAAATCAACAACACAGAAAATAACAAGTGTTCGTAAGGATGTGAAGAGATTGAAACCCTGTGCCTTATGGAGAGGAGAGAGGAAGGAAGTTAGGGGAGAGAGTAGGGAGACAAGCAGAAGGGGAGTGGAGGAAGGTAAAGAAAGGAAGAAACTGAGCTATATATAGGCAAGAAGACCAAAATGCATCATTTGTGGAAGATATAATTGCTTTCTAAAACAAAGCCAAACAAACCAACTGAAAAATTAATAAAACTATAAGAGAATAAACTAAGACGGCTGGGGAAAAGATCAATATACAAAATCAATAACTTTCTATGCTGAAGCAATAATAAATTAGAAAATGTAATAGAAAAAAAAAAGATATTCCATTAAAGACAGCCACACACACTTTTTAAAAAAATACCTGGGAATTGGCACAAGACCTTGCATCATCTGCCTGGGTTCCTCTGACCCTTTCTTATCACTCTCCTCCTCACTCACAGGGCTCCAACCCTGCTGTCCTCCTCGATGTGCCGCACTAGCTCCTGCCTCCCGGCCTTTGAACTGGCTGTTCCCTCTGCCCCCAGATGTCCATACAGCTCATTTCCTCACCTGGTGGGTCTATACCAGGATCAGTAAACTTTTTCTGTAAAGGGCCAAATAGTAAATATCTTAGGCTTTGTGGACCAAGAGACAAAATCGAGATTATACAGGTACTTATATAACAAAAGAGAAAATGAATTTCCATCAATGTTTATTGATGAAATTCAAAATATAATTGGAAGAACTGAGTACTAGTTTTGGGGTTTTTTTTGGTTGTTTTTTCGGTTTTGGTTTTGGTTTGGGGTAATATGGGTCTACTAAGAAGAATGGAATTCTTTTAGGGGGATAGCATCAAAATTAGTGTTCCCTATCTTGGAAATGATCGCAAATGCTCTTCTGTAAAAACTATTCTCAGCTAAGAGGTGGTGAGTCAGATTTGGTCTGTACTCAAATGTCACCTCCCCATTGAGGCTCTCCCAGGACACCCTCTCAAAAAGTGTGCCCCCCTACTCTGCCCTCTTGATCCCCCTTATCCTCTAATTTTCTCTGTAGCGCTTCTCACAATCTGAAATACTATTCATTTTACTCACATATACATGAGCTATGTTCCCCTTCCACATGTAAACTTTCTGTGGACAGGGTTTTTGTATGTCTTGTCACTGCTGGATTCCCAGCACCTGGAACATGTCTGGCATACAGTAGGTACACAACAAACATCTGCTGAATCAATGAACAAATGAATAAAATTCTAGTGAAGAGAGAATGAGTTAATACCTGCAAGTGCTCAGAGCATTGCCTGGCACACGCTTTGCTCAAAAAGTATTACTCACTGTTACTGTTGTTCCTTTGAGGAGGGGCCCCAAGCATCTGCAAAATGCAAGCTCCAGAGCAAACAAATCTTCCAGCTACCAGATATGTCCAACGCACACCTATCTGCCTGCTACAACTCTTCTCCCTGTCTCCTTGCTCCCCCTGTGGCTCCTGGCCTCTGTCCCTCCACTGGACCCTGTGTCCTCCTCTGGCTTTCGGTCTTTGTCCCTCAGTTACAGATGGGGCTTCAGGACCAGTTCCCAAGGGCCGTCACCCCCTATGGTGCCTCCAGCAGAGTCTCCACTCACTACCAGAGATGCCTTGGACCCAACTGTCTGGTTCCACTCTGTCCCCCACCCCACCCCTTCATTGCCTAAGTACTCTGCCCCCTGCCCCAGGTCTTAGCCTGACTAACTGCACCTCACTCAGCACCGCCTCCTCTGGAAAGCCTTTCCTGACACCCTTCTCTGACTCCAGGTGTTCCAAGCCCCCTATGCTGACCCTTCACTGAACACTGTCATTCTGCCAGGACATCTGTGCTGCCCTATCGATCTATCTCTCCGGCGGCCCTTCCTCTACCTCCCCAACTCTGGCCCAGGAAGACCAAGGCCTGATCCCTGGCCCCTTAGCTCCCGAGAGACTCCTCCTCCAGCCCTCTGGAAATTACTTGTTCCTGGGGTCCATCTGCTCTCCCTTGCTGGTGCCCTCTCAAATCCCACAATGACCCCATCCTACAGTGGAGGAAATGAGAGGTGAGAGGTTAAGCAGTTTACCAGGACCATACAACGAGACAGGAGGAAAGCGGGACCCTAGGCATAGCTGAGGAGGAGAGGCGCTGGAAGCACTGGCCTGGGATGCACAACACTGCAGACAGACAGAGGGACAGATTTTTGGATGAGCCAGCAGCTGAGCTGGGACAGGAAACCAGAGCTCCTCCTCTCTGCCCGACTTCTCTGCAAGGCCAGGCATCAGGGGCTCACCCTGAGGCAGCTCCCGCCCCCTGGCCCACAGCCAGCCGTCATCCCCGTGCGGTCAGCCACGAGGCCGCGATTTCGGGGAAATACCAGCTGCTTATTAAAAACAGGCGGTGGTCAGGCCCCTGCTGCTTTCCCAGTAGAAACTAGGCTGTTTGTTCCAAGAGGAGCAAGAGTGGTCAGGGCCTAGTCAGGGCCGCGCGGGGGCCTGAGTTGCAGTACCTGGTGAAGGGTCCGGGCTGGGCCGAGTAACTAGGGGTGGAGTGGGGTGGAATCCCATGTTTTGGCGAGGGCAGCCGGTGACGGGACCGCCACCCAGCACGTGGCCGCTGAGCCGCCCACGGGGGTCGTGGGCTGGGACCTGGAAACCGCGCGGGACAGGCGTAACAGCCTTCGCAGCAGCACGCCCCCAGCTCCGAACTCAGGCGGCGGGCAGAAGCGGAGGAAAAGCGGGCGGGTGAGCTAAGCACCGCCCCTTCCGGAGGCAGCCCCACCCCGTCCCGCGGGTGCCTGCACCGCCGGGAGCAGCTGAGCCCTGCAGGGGGAGCCAGAGGGCCGTCCTCCGCGCTGCCGGCTCGGGCCGCGGGGCATCTGGAGCGCGTTAGACCTGGGCGGCCGGAGGCGGCGTGAGCTCATCCCGGCCGGCCCACTGCGGTTTCTAGGCGCGGCGGAGGGAGCAGAACACAGAAGCGCCGCGCCGCGGACCCCAGGGGAGCGCGGCGGGAGTACAGCTCCTCCCGGGACGTGGGTGTGATTTGGAGCGGCGACAGTGTGTGTGTCACTGGCGCGTCGCCCAGGGAGGGCGGTCTCTGGGAACCGGCTGCCAGCGTGCGTCGCTGTGTGCCACCGTGTGTCGTGGCTTGTGAGGGTGTGTGTGTCCCCGTTGGGGAGACACTGCGTGTGATAAGTTGCAAACATCACAGCACATACTTCTCATTTTACAGAGAAGAAGGCTGAGTGCAGGGAAGGGAGAGGGCCGGCTGGGTGGCACAGGCCCGGAACTCCAGGCGCCCCGCCTGTGTCCCTGTGTGTGTGCAGAAGGTGCGAGCCGGCCCATCGTGTTCCACAGTGCCGGGCGGGGGTTGTGGGTGTCCGCCTTCCCTCCTGCATTAGACATCCTCTTCCTGGTCACTACCGCACCACCATCCACCGCCATCCCTGCAGAACCTCGACACTGGTCTCCTTCAGGAAGCAGGGAGAGAGCACTTCACACCAGGGCCCTGGTGAACAGTGACACACACCTGGGTACAGACTCGCACATGGAGCACACACCGGCACACATGTGAGACACCCTGCTGTTGGTGAGACTCTGAGCTGGGAGAGCCAACAGGCAGGTTGCAAAGTGGTGACAGGGTTTGGAAAGGCCTCTTGGTGTAATGCCCCCATCCCTGCCAGGGAAAGGGAGCAGGAGGGACTAGAGGTCACTGAACCCTGCATCTTGGGGGCTCCAGTTCCCTGCAGTGGGCCCTGAGGCTACTGCACAAGATGTGAAGGGCCCCAGGACTGCAAGACTCCCAGGGCCGGGAGTGAGGGTGGGGACACTGTGGGCAACACCAGACACAGAGTGGGGAGCTGGGGCTGCAGCAGGTACCTCTGAGCATCCAGGGCTCCCCCAACCCAGAGGGCTGGTCCTTACCTTGGGCCCTCACCTCAGGGACCTACTGTCCCAGCTTTGGTTAATCGTAGCCCCAGCTGTGCTGAAGACCTCAGGGAGGTGGCCCAGCACCTGGCTGGGCTCACAGCATTGTCATGCCTGCATCCTCCTCCCCTCACCCCACAGCTGGGCAGAGGCTCTGAGACAAAGACCCTGCCTGCAGGGTGGGGCACAGGAGTCAATCGCCCTCCTCACCAGCTATTGCTCCCCAGGCCCAGAGCACACATTTGCAGGGGGTTGGTGATGCTGGGCTTGCTAGGAACTCTAGGCCTCTGTAACCCCTCTGTGTTCCCACCCGTGAAACAGAGAGGACACCTGCCCTAGCTAGACCTCCACAGGGAATGTAAAGTCTAAAGGGATGTGCATCTACTGTAGCCACAAGGGTCCTCAGCTCCCAAGACACTGGGGCAATCTGGGTGAGGGATTTTTTAACTGGAATGACGCTGGTTTGCATAACCAGAGCTTCCAAATTACTTAGCAAAACACGTTTGCTTTTTAATTAACATGTGCTTGAAAAACAATGGTTTTAATTAAAGTGGGTGGGGGGAGAGAAGGGATGGTGGGGGAGAATATTTCAAGCTCCAGGGCCCTGGTCAGACTTCTTAAAAATAAAATGGGAGACTTGCCCCAAGCTGGCGGAGGCTGGGGGGCCAGGATCCTTGGGGAGCCTTAGGAACATCCCTACCTGACTCCACTCCTCTACAGCTACCTTGCTGAGAATTTACCCTTTTGCTGACAGTTTAATTACTCACTTATCCACTGTTCCCTGGGCCCCTCTGGAAAGGAGTGGGTTTTTTTTTTAGAAAGCAGTCTTGGGGAGTAGATGAATGGGGGTCCACCAGACAGAAGGAAGAGTATGAGTGAAGTTCGAGAGTGTGGACCTTGTTGGGGGAACATTAAGTTTACTGGGGAGGGAGAGAGAGGAGGTGGGGGGAGGTGACCCATAATAAAGCCAGATCCCTGGTGGACTGGAAAGGTAGAGCTGGACCCAGAGCCACTGATGTCCAAGCCCCAGCGAAGGGGGCAGGGGTAGTACTGAGCTGGGGCCAGGAACATAGGGGTGGAAGGCGGGTGAGGCCATAGGGGACAGAGGGATTGGCAGAGGAAGGGGAAGGGCTGTGGAGACTGGAGACAGGAGGTGGCCTGGGGCCTGGGGGCTTGCTGGTCAGATGCTGATGGGCTCTGTGGATTCAATCAGTCCAGCAGGGGGCAGCGTCGACCCCACAATCCTGCTGGCAGGAGATACCTACCCAGTAGGTATTCAGTAAATGCTTGAAGAAGGGAGAGAATGAGGAGATGATCCATCCAAATCAGCCTCACCATCTCCCCTTTCTGACCTTTCAGGGCCAGCACTGGGGTGCAGCCTGGGATCAGAGGTCAGCATGGAGATGGGACAGGATGACCGCCCCCTCACCCATTCAGACAAAGGGAGATTGAGGGGAAGCTTCTGGGGAGTGCGAGCACCCCCAGGGGTCAGGTTAGGTGACCTCAAACCCCCAGCTCCCAGTGGCCCCATCCAGGACCCTGTTTCTCATTAGGAGCCTTCTAGCCTCCCCCAGCCAGCACCCCAACTTGAAACATGCCTCCCTGTACTTAATTCATTACGTGCAGGGTGGGAGGCCCAGCAGGCGGGGGTTATTTTTCCCCTGAGCTCAGACATTCCTTGCTTTATTATTCTCCACGTTTCAAAGCAGCTGTCGCCTCCCCCGACCGCCCCCAGCCCGAAGCTCAGAGTCCAGAAGGGGCCTCTCCAGGGCTCAGAACACCAGAGGTTCCCACCTCTGGTGGGAGCTCAGAACACTTCCAGCCCGCACCAGAGGGAAACTGAGGCCCAGAGAAGAAGCCCCAGGGCAACCTGCAGGGACCTCCCTCTCCCATAACACTGTCTTCCTTGTCCGGAAACACCCCCTCCCGGCCACCTTCCACACAGGTGACCTCAGGGCCCTCTACACTGCAGAGCCAGCCCTTGCCTTCCAGCTCCGGGAGCAGGTGCTGGGATAGTCTTCAGGGCCCTAAAAAACTGAGTGCCGGGACTTCCCTGGTGGCACAGTGGATAAGACTCCATGCTCCCAATGCAGGGGGCCCGTGTTCGATCCCTGGTCAGGGAACTAGATCCCACATGTATGCCACAACTAAGTCCTCATTCTGCAACTAAAAAAAAAGAAAAAGATCCCTCATGCGGCAACGAAGATCCTGCATGTGGCAAGTAAGACCTGCAGGAAGGGAGGGAGGGAGGGAGAAAGAGAGAAAACACTGGGGTGCTTTAAAAAAAAAAAGATTTCTATTAAAAAAAAACCTAAACACCCCTGAACCCCCACTGGCTCAGCAGCCTTACAGAGGGCAAGGCCCATCCTGGAACAAGGGATCAACCTAGAAATCCACCCTAGTGGATCACAGAGGGTTCAGGTCAGGGGAAAAACAGTTCTAAGGACCCAGTTTCTGAGGACTAGAGACGCCTGGAGAGATTTTGGCCCTACGTCGGAGAGCTGCCTGCCTGGCCAAGCTGCCTCAACAGGGGGTGAGCTCCCTGTTTCTGGGGGTGTTCAAGCAAGCAGCAGCTCATCAGTCTTACCCTGGGAAAGACGTTGGCCCAGGTATCTGAGGCCCCTTCCTGCCCAACTTTGAGGTCAGAGTCGGGCTGGCAGGCGCAGTACCCACTCCAGATGAACGGAATTAGGTGCACCTCCCTGTTCACTCAGGTCTGAAGTCACAGGCACAACACAAGGACAGGAGACCTGGGAGCTGGGCCAGGGCCAGAGCAGGACCCGGCCAAAGCGTTTTCTTCGTGAGTTCACTACAAGCTCCTGGCACCTGGGGAAGTGCTGGGAGCACAGTAGATGTGTGATCACTGTGTACTGATGAGTTAAATGGGCCCTACTAGAGTTAGGAGAGGAAGGCAGCCTGCAGGGTTCAGGGACTCCACCTAGGAGAGGGACTCTGACCACAGAGGAAACTGAGGCAGGAGCCCAGGCAGGGCAGGCAACCTGGGCGTGCTGGGAAATGAATCTCAAGGTCATTCTTGGCACTCTGTAACCATTTTGCCCCTGCTGACCCTATAGCCAGGCCTGTCCACCCTGAGTATGGGGCTTGACGGATGGATCCTTAGGTGCCCAGGAGGGTAGGAATCACTCCGTGACGTGGCCCTGGAGCCACAGCAAGCCTGGGGGCCCAGGGCCTGCCCACACCTCCAGCTCTACTCTCCAGACCAACCCCAGGGACCCCCTTACTGCAAGGAAGGCACCCTCTGGGGGACGGACTACACAGAACCTGAGCCCCTGAGAGAGAGAGCAGGCTGCTACTAGCTGGCCCGAGCTGTCTCCACCTAGAGCCGTGGGGTCTGGGTGTGTTACCCTCCTGGGGGCCCCCAGCCCAGGCCGTGCAGAGGAAGCCCCTGGTACTCCTGGGATGTGCCCAGCTTCCCTTCTTATCCCTCAGCCCTGAGCACGGTTTCTCTTCACAAAAGCTAGAAGCCATTCAGTGTTTGCCTTCCCGCCCAGCAGCCACCGTCCCACACCATGTGCTGCAGCAAGGAATGAAAGGTCACTGCCACTGGCTTCCCACCAGAGGTGCACACAGGTATGGGCATCCGGCCATCTGGGGACACCTGGAATCTCAGGGTCCCAGACACCCCAACGAAGGGAGCTGAGGCATCTTCGCTCATGTGCCCCAGCCCCAAGCTCATCTGCACTGCCCCTGCCACGTCTCCACTCACCGCTCCATGCCAGCTGGTAGGGCCAGGCCTCTGTTAGTCATCATGGTGGAGCACAGTCGGCACCTGACTCATACGAGGCTTGAGCCTGGAAAGGACCTGCCCCGTTCAAGGGTCTCTATCCAGGGACTTGGGGAGATTTTCACTGCAACAAACTGTGCGATTGCCTCAGAACTTAAAAATGGACTTGTAAGGTCTTATTTTGCCAAGTAAAGACAAGGAAAACAACTGCACCAGCTATCATCACCATTGTTTTATGAACAAAATAATATTCTTAAGGCAAAAAAAATAAAAATAAAGTAAGGCAGGATGCAGTCCCTGAATAAAAACAGCCAGGCCTTGAAGATGCATAAATTGAGCTTCATGGAAAACACGCAACATGGGCCTTATTCTTCTCCCATGAAAATCGTCTTGGGTATTGTGACACGTTGGGCCCTGGAGGCTGAGGACACCCAGGTGCTTCCAGTCTCCAGCAGAGCAAGAATCCCTCTGCAGCCTTCCTGACTGGAACTGGTTCCCCTCTGCTTGCACATCCCTTGGGACAGGGTGCTCACTGTCTCTCCGAGTTAGCTTGGGAGCTAGGGATGGCATCCTAAGCACCTTTAGGTGGCTTCCAAGCAAGCCTACTATGGGAGAGAGGGAAAGAGATGAAGAAGGGAGTGAGATGGACAAGGTACTGATGGGAGGGAAGACAGACCTCCAGACCCAGG
The DNA here is from genome assembly GCF_951394435.1 of Stenella coeruleoalba. Classification (NCBI taxonomy): domain Eukaryota; kingdom Metazoa; phylum Chordata; class Mammalia; order Artiodactyla; family Delphinidae; genus Stenella; species Stenella coeruleoalba. The sequence continues at coordinate 64,333,099 of NC_137156.1, forward strand.
GCATAGGCGTGGTGGGGGAAAGGGGTGCTCGTGTTCAACTGGACCAAAGTAGAAAAATTAGGAAGTTGGCAAAGATCTGAGACTTCCCAGGGAGCACTGTCTTCCCCATCTCTGGAGTTCCAGAGTCTTCCACTGCCTCACTCCACGCCCCAGCCCTCCAGAAAGGCTCTGACACACCCATTCTCATTCTCACCAAGGCCTCAGTAGATGTGCAAAGTACCCGGACCCACAGGCCAAAGAAGAGAGTGGAGATTGGAAGAAAATGGTGGAACCTCAGGTGTCCACAGCCAGGCTGGGGAGGAGTGGCAGGCAGGCGCCCTTCCCAGCCCTGACCTTCTAGGCCCTTCCCCATCCAAGGGGACCTGGTCCCTGGCTGCTGAGGCTAGAGGGGCCTGTTGGGCGGGCGACCCTGGGGAGCCTCGTGTACACACATTCACTCTACATTCCAGCTGTGCTCTGTCAGCGTTTGGGCAAACCAGCATCGTGTGGCTTTGGGAGGGCAGGAACAAATAACCCCCAAACTTGGGCAAGGGTGGACCTGGGGCTGGTTGGAAGGGGAGCCCCAGGGAGGCTCTTCTGTGCTGGGTCACTGGGTTCAACGTCTAGGGTCTTCCTGCTGTTCCCTGAGGTACCTGGGTTCCCTGGGGTGTGGCTGGCCCTGTACCCAGGCAGGCTCGCCCTAGCCCCCTCCCCTAAACCCTCCTTACCTCCCAAGGCCTCGGAAACAACAGCCCAGCACTCCGGCCTGGCACGCCCCCAAGCACCCCTCATGCAGCATGAGGACTGCCTCACACCACTGCCCAGTTTCCGTTGCCCCTCCTGCCTCCCACCTCATCTTCACACCCCCTCTGATTTTGTGCACGCCACTGCTTGGACCCGTTTAGTCTCCCCGCCCCTCCCCACATTCTCTTAAGATCTTTATCCTCAGTCTGTCAGCCCCTGTGCCACTGAGCGCTTTGAGCCCCACAGTCCAGGGCCTCATCCCTACAGTTTGATTTCCTTCCTTCTTGTGACCTGCTTAAGGATTTCCTCCAATATTTGATTTCTTCAGACCCTGCCCGACTTCATTCTGCCTCGACCTGAATTTCTGGCCTTCTCGCCCCCCGACTCAGTGCTACCTAATCCACGTCCCAGTGGTGACCCCAGGATCTCTGCAGATGGCAGGCATCTGGAGAGAAGATGCAGGCTGTGGCAGGGAGCCGTGCAGAGACATCAGAGCAGAGGAGGGATGGTTGGTCCTGGGGTGGTGAGGCTGAACTCTGCCCCTGGCCCCCTAGCCCCCTGCCTGCCCCACTGACCCTCTGCTTCAGCCTGGACCACGACTGGATAGGTAAATGTTCCTGACACCTTACAGAGACCTCAGAGATGAGGCCTCGGGCCAGGTGGGGGAAGTAAGGCATAGAGAGACCCCAGACCAGACTCCAGCCTTATGGGGCACGTGACCTGGCACCCGAGGCATGGAGGGCACCAGGCTGACACGAGGGCAAACCCTTTGCCACACCCACCCCTTTCCACCGGCCGCAGGGACATAGGCTGGACCACCCTGCTTGAAGGGGGAGCTGGGACCAGTGTTTATGCAACTGTGGGGAGGCCACAGCCTGGCTGGCAGTGCTGCCCGCCCAACACAAGCACTGACTCAGCAGAGCCCCCCAGCACGTACACACTCAGACATGCACACAAACAGACACAGACACACACACAGAGGCAAACATACATGTGCATGTGCACAGACAAATGGACACCGGCATTCGCTGGTATACAGACGCACACTCACAGACGCACTCACAGACACAAGTACACAGGCAAACTTGTGCATGTATGCACACACAGACACAGGGACACACAGAAATGCACACACATTTCACCCAGCCAAGGTAGGTGGGAGGCTCCGGAGTGAGGAGAAGCCTCACCCCTGCAGCTGAGTTCTACCCTCCAGGCCCCTCCACTCTGACACTCACACCCACAGCCAGTGACCCAAGCCCACACGTGGTCAGCACAGCCACATATAACAGGCAAAATGCCCCAGAGTGGCATCACGGCCATGACTGGGACAGAGACACATTCTAAGTGGAGTAGAGCCCCAACAAGGGGGACCAAACAGCCCCAGGCAGAGCTCAACAGACACAACAGCCCCAGCTCTGCCCGCGCCAGCCCCCCACAGCCTGTCCACTCCCAGTCCACACTTGAAGACTGGCGGGTGGGGGCCGCAGAGGGTCTCGGGGGATGTGTGGGATACTCCCTTCCACTGCCAGGCCAAGCCGAGTAGGGTGGTAGCTCCCAGGAACTAGGGGAGCCTGCAAGAAGGAGGGTGTGTTTGGGGGAGGGCTGGGGGCACTGTAAGACCATTCTGGAAACCAGAGGAGGGGGCAGGCTTTCTTGCGAGAGCAGGACACATACTCCCTGGGATCCCAGATACATGGAAGCTTGGAGGCAGGACCGCTTCTTGCCTGGGGACGGCTGAGAACAGGTGTGATCCCTGTGTACAGGACCCAGCCAAGGGTGGAAAGAAAAAGCTGGGACCACTCAGTCCCATGTGGGTCCTGGAGACTTTTGAAAGGGAACTCAGCTGTTCCTGGGCTTGGTGTCCAAGAGCAAGGTGGCTGGGCAGGCAGGAGCTGGGGCCTGCCCAGAAGGATATTGGCCAGTCTCTCTGCCCTGACTGGGGCCAAAGGGAGACCCTGCTCTCCTCTGTGGGGGTCTGCGGCCACCAATTGGCCAGGGAAGCTAGCCAGAGTCCAGCAAAGTCAAACATGCACAAGCAGACACCCTTACTAGCAGAGGCCACTGCAGCAAGCCCACTAGTGCCTCCATTCCCTGCCCTACCAGCCAGCCAGACTATGCAACATGAAAGGGCAGACTACGGTCCCTCACTCCCACCCCACGCCAGATCTGGGGCTGGAGTGGACTGTGTCTAGATAAGGAAAGGAAGAAGAAAGCCTCAAAATCTGCCCAGAATGTTGCTGAGAGTGTCTTAAAAAATGACCTGGAATCTGATCACTTCTCACCATTTCCACTGGACCACACATGCATCTTCTTCTCTCTCCTGGACCCTCCTACCTGCGGTCCCTGCTTCCGCTCACGTGCCCCAGTCTACTCTCCACATAGCAGCCAGAGTGATGCTGATAAAACATCTCCCCAGAGCACACACCAAAGCCCTTCCCACGGCCCAAGGACCCTCCACCACATCCTGTCGCCTCCCCACCGCACTCTCTGCTCCCGTCTCTGCTGGAATGTCTTTGCTCTGATGCCCTCATGGCTCCCTGGAGCAGATGCTGAAGTATTGCCCCACACAAATGTTCCAGCCTGCCTCTGGGGCCCTGCCCTAACCAGCGAAGCTGGGAGCTGGTAGATAAATAGTCTGGTTTCCTCATGCCCTCAGTGAGACACCACCACCGTCTCCTGGAGGTCCCCAGTGGGGCTGAGCCCCCGTTGCCCACAGGGTCTTCTGCTCCCATGCACCCTAAGGACTTCCTTCCCTGCCCAGCTGCTCTCCCGTGCTTCCTGGGGCCACCTCCCAGGGACACTACTTACATTCAGGTCCTTGTCTCAGCTCTGCTTCTGGGGAAGTCCAGCCTAAGACACTCCATCTCGCCTCTCTTCTTTGTGTTTCTTATCTTCCACAACGATTCCCCATTCCTCCCTCCCCCCAACCCCCAGCAACCACCATTCTACTCTCTGCCTCTATGAATTTGACGACTCTAGGAACCTCGCTGGAGTGGAATCATATTGCATTTGTCCTTCTATGTCTGGCTTATTTCACTTAGCATAATATCCTCAAAGTTCATCCATGTTGTACCATGTGTCAGAATTTCCTTCCTTTTTAAGTCAGAATAATATTCCATTGTATGTATAGACCACATTTTGTTTATCCATGCGTCTGTTGATGGCCACTTGGGTTGTTTCCACCTTTCAGCTATTGTGCATAATGCTGCTGTGAACATGAGTTTACAAATATCTCTTCAAGTCCCTGCTTTCAATTCTTTGGGATATATACTCAGAAGTGGAATTTCTGGGTCATATGGTAATAATGTTTTCAATTTTTTGAGGACTTTCCATAGTTTTTCCACAGCAGCTGCACCATTTTACATTCCCACCCACAGTGCCCAAGGGATCCAATTTCTCTACCTTCTCGCCAACCCTTGTTGTTTTCTGTTTTCTGCATAATAACCATCCTAATGGGTGTGAAGTGGTATCTCATCGTGGTTTCGATTTGCATTTCCCTAATTAGTGACATTGAGCATCTTTCAGGTGCTGATTGGCCATTTGTCTATCTTCTTTAAAGAAATGTCTATTTGGGCTTCCCTGGTGGCGCAGTGGTTGAGAGTCCGCCTGCCGATGCGGGGGACGCGGGTTCGTGCCCCGGTCCGGGCAGATCCCACATGCCGCGGAGCGGGCTGGGCCCGTGAGCCATGGCCGCTGAGCCTGCGCGTCCGGAGCCTGTGCTCCGCAAGGGGAGGGGCCACAACAGTGAGAGGCCCGCGTACAACAACAACAACAACAACAACAAAAAAGAAATGTCTATTCAAGTCCTTTGCCCATTTTTGAATTGGGTTGTTCGTTTTGTTGTTGTTGTAGGAACCCTTTATATATTCAGGATATTATCTCTCCTGTTTTCAATTTTTGCCCAGCCATTGCCTTCTCAGATACTCACTGACCTCATTATTTAACATGTCATTTGCCTCCCCCCCGCACCCCACACACACACTGCACACAGACTGCACAGCCCCGCCCCTCCTCTGGGCCCCTCCCCAGCCTTTATCACTGGTTGACACACTTTACGGCTCTGGTGATTTGTCAGCTTGTACGAGCGCCACAAGGGTGAGGGGTTTGGCTGCTTCCTCCACTGCAGTGTTCCCAGGGCCTAAAGAGTCTGGCACACAGTAGGTGCTCCATAAATGCTGAAAGGATGAAAGGAAGGGAAACAGACTCCTGCGTACACACTCACAGCCCCTCACAGACTCTCACATACGCTGCCGCCACTCCTCCCACACATACGCGCACACAGACTCTCACACTCACAGTCCTGCCATGCTCGCCGCACCACACGAACGCCCTGAGGCAGCCTGATCCGTGCAAGCCTCAAACCCGCTCTCATACACCCACACGCTCATCTCACAAGCAGATGCATTCACATCCAAATGCACCCTAGCAGGGCTGCCCTGACCTCCTGAGTCCTCCCGGCCTGCAAGCTGTTTCCTACCCTGTGTGGCCCGCTCCACACTCTGGGCCCTTGATCTCTCCACAACCCTTATCTCTAGGGCCCCCAAGACTCTCTACAGGGCATTGCTCTTCCTCCCCTTCAAACCAGAGTGGATGACCTCCTCCAGGAAGCCTCCCCTCACCCTCCCCACTGAGCTCCGAAAGGAGGGGAGGGCCTGGCCCCAGAGCAGGGTGTGACAGTGCGGCTGGCATGTGCAAGGGTGTGTGCATCTCCTCCTGTCATTGCAGGGGTTGTGCACTTGTCTTCTGCTGAGAAGCCCAGGGCTGAGAAACCACTGGTGGACCCCGGATTCTCGCCCTCTGACCTAGAGCCACAGCACAGGCAGAGAGACCGGAGTCAGGCAGGGGTCTCAGGCCTCTTCGGCTCTGACAGCCTGGGGACAGTGAGTCAGGCAAAGCCATTCTCTGCTCTGGGCCTCAGTTTCCCCACCTGTGACATGGGTGGCTCTGGGCCAGTGCCCTGCAGTTCCCTGATTGCTGGTTGTGGAGTGAGACAGCTCAGACAGCGCTCTCAGGCACCGAGTGGCAACCCTGTGTTAGAGGCCAGAACATGGCTACTGTCTCCAGAAGTGGGGCAGGGCACCCAGTCCTCGTCCAGCTCAGCCCAGCGTCCTGGTGGGCAGGCTCAGAGGGTTTGGCACACCGGATGGGACAGTTTTGATGCGGTGAGCAAGGAGGCAAGATTTCAAAGTGATTCCTCTCGTTTTGTCCAGGGCTCACCGTGTGTGGCTCATAGATTTTTATAAAAGTCAACCAAAGGGCCACAGAGAAGAGAGAAGGAAGGAGGGAGGAAAGGAAGGAAGGAACGAACGAACAAATGAATGAACGAATGGAGGGAGGGAGGGAGGGAGGGAGGGAGGAAGGAAGGAAGAAGAGAAAGAAGGGAGGAAGGAAGCAAGAGAGGGAGGAGGGAGGAAAGAAAGAAGGAAAGAAGCCATTTATTCATGAGGCCCAAGGGCCGGGGACAGAGATGCAGTCACAGGCAAGTGCAGCCTGATGGGGAGAGATGACAGCCCCGCAGAGCTGTGCAGAGAGAGCCTGTGCAGGAGTGTCAATGTGCTCCCCTCCGTCCCACAGGCTGCAGGCCACGGGTGTCAGCAACTCGAGTGGAAGATGAGCTGTCCCCAGCACGGCCTCCCCTGGGCTCCCTGAGAGCAAAGGCGGTCACAGGTTACAGTGGAGAGGTGCAAGCAAGGCTGCGGGATGTCAGCTGAGAACTGGACTTGGTGGAGCTGGGGAGGTGGCAACAGGGGATCTGGATGACAGAGGCAGGAGGGGGACAATGGGGCTGAAATCAGCAGAGGTGGCAAAGGTGGTAGCAGGTTTGGAAGGGAGGGTGGGAGGTCTCACCTGGGGCAAGAGGTTCAGCTGGACATGATGTGCGTGACAAATGCTGAAAAGAAGGAAGGAGTGAGCAGCAGGGCTTCGGCCCTGGGTAGCCAAAGGTGGCGACCTAGGATCCTAACGCCCCGCTCCCGCCAGCAGACTCCCTGCTCTGCTGAGTTTACCTTTGTAGTTGACGCAGCCATTGGAGTCCTCTTGCCCAGCCATCAACTTCTCCACCTCATCTTCTGTCAGCCTCTCACCTGGCAGGAGTGGAAAGCTGAGTCAGCACTGTTGAGGTGTGAAGGGTGGGGGGCCCCCTGAGCCCCGCTGGATGGTGGGTGTGCCTCTCCAGTATTCCCACACCTCATATTGGTACACACGAGACCTGGGCTGTCACCCTTATTTCTGAAACCAGAAGAATCAGTGACAAGTCAAAAAGGGCAAGGCCTGGGGTGCAGGCCTGGCACTCTCTCCGAGCCTGGGCTCTGTCCGTAACAGTGCCATCTTGCTGTTCAGGCCACCAGCACATACTGTCCCCTGTCCTCAACAGGCTGGCGGGACTCCCTCCATCAGGAGTAGGCCAGGTCCCCCATCTCCGGGAAGCAGTCCCTCGGGGCAGCCCTTCAAGGCTAGAGGAAGGACGCCTAAGATAGAGCTGGGGACCTTAGGGGATGACCATGGAGGGTACCAAGAGACACCACCACTGCTCCCCAGAGAAGTCTGGAACTTTCCCGCCTCTGTGCTTTTGTATGTGCTGTGTTGCTTCCCCCACTGGAATGCCCACTGCAGTTTCCCTCACACCTCCTAGCCCCCAGTCTCACACACACACACACACACACACACACACACACACACACACACACACACACACACACACACACACACAACCCCAGAGACCAGCACAGGGCTGAGCACACAGTAGGCACTCAGTAAATGTCTGGTGCAGGAAAAGTTCACTTTGCGCAGACACAATTGGTGCTCAATGAACATTTGCTGTAGGAAAACTTCTCTTTGAGAAAGGAGCGCTCCTGCCAGCCAGGCACCTGACAGCGGGGGTCAAGATGCCCAAGAGGCAGGCACAGTACCTCTTCGGCTCTGGAATTTGACCTTGAGGCAATGAACACAAGGACTGGATTGATCCCCCTGGATGTACCGCCCTGCCCCACCCTGTCCCCAGAGCTGTTCCTATCCCCCTCCAGTTCTGTGAGCTGCACCGGCTGGCTTTCTTTACTCCCCACCTAAATTTCTAAGTTCCCCACATTTCCGTCTCCTGCCATCGAGGCACCTTGACTGCATCACCCTCCATTTCACAAGTGAGAAACAGGCCCGGTGGGTGACAGAGTGGTTTCCCCCGGAGGCCCCAGGAAGGAGAGAGTGGGGTGGGGAGGAGGCTGCCCTCACCCAGCGTGGCCAGCACGTGGCGGAGCTCGGCGCCCATGACCGTGCCATTGCCCTCCTTGTCGAAGACCCGCAACCCCTCCACAAAGTCCTCGAAGGTGCCCGTGTCCTTGTTCTTGGAGATGTGCTGGAGCATGGGCAGGAACGTGTCAAAGTCCATCATCTTGGAGTTAAGCTCTGGGGAGAGATGGCCCAAGCATCAGGCTCTGAGGGGAGATGGGCATCCCTCCCCTGTGTCTGGCAATGAGGAGCTATTGCCCTCACCCAGCCCCCAATGCAGTCTACACCAGTCTGTCATTTACAAAGCACTCCACCATCACAAGGCACTTTACAGTCAACTGAGAAATGCATTATTCACATCGTCCTTTGCTGTTCACAAGGACAGTGGCACGACAGTGGGCTCTGACTAGCACCTCTGCTCTTCTTTGGGGAACAGTTCTCGCTAGCGTCTCTCTATTTTTCTTATCAACCCCGCTCTCCCCACACCTGTGATTGGTCGAGAGCAGCTGGGCTGATCAGAGACCTTCTCTGGGACTTCCGCACCTGTGGCGAGGGCTTGGGTCTCACTCCTCCTTGGGGCAAAGCAGGCAACCCTCTCTGGCCATGGTGGTGAGGGAAGCTGACCCTGCCCCACAGAGGGATGCCCAGGAGGCCGGGAAGGACAGGGAGAGCATATGGGATGCTGAGGCCAGACACGGCCTGGCTTGCCCTCACGCCTGCTGCTGAAGCTAGTTCGCGCTGTTGTCAGTCCCCTACGACCAGGAGGCCTGGCAAATAGGCGTGGGGCCAGATGGTACAGGAACCCTCACTGCTCGTCACCTTGCCAGCATCACCTGAGACTGGCCTCCAGGTCCTCCTCCAGACAGCGGGAGGATGTTAGGAGAATGCACAGCAGGGGAGTTCCCGGGTTGTCCCACCAGCGATGGCGGCCCACCCTGGGGGTCTCCCCCGGGACTGGCCCTAATGGGGACACGTCTCAGGCCGGGCGTACCAACCTTCCTGCTTCGGCTTCCCTAGGACTCGGAGCACCTCGGCCTGTGTAGGGTTCTGGCCCAGCGCCCGCAGGACATCCCCACACTGCCCGTACGTGATCTTCATCTCACACTTGGGTGTGCGGTCGTACAGCATGAAGGCTTCCTTGAACTCTGCCGGGAGAGGGCGTGAGCTGCAGACACTTCTAGAGTCAGCCCCCCCGACTCGCCCCACACTGCAGGGGAGGACACTCAGCCTGGGGGACCCGGGCCCCAACCCTGCAGTCCCTGGCTCAAAACCCCCACTCACCTTCAATCTGCTCCGGCGTAAACTCGATCTGAAAGGAGACCCCCAAAGATTCTGAGTGTCTGGTTCAGAGGATGGGGCCAGGCGTCCTCCTGGTGCCTCCATGCCCAGACCAGGCCTCAACCCCTCAGCTGCCCCAACCCGTCCACATTCCAGGATTCCAGCTTCCACTGCCCAGGACCTCCTGCAGTCCACCTTGACTCCCTCCTGCCTCCTTACCCCTCCCGCCATCCCACCTGAGGACCTTGGGTCTGCAAGTGCCCAGACCCTGACACCAGGTAGGCCTCATCAGGGCAAGTGGTGAGGAGGGAGGCCTGGTGCCCTGAATCCCCAGCCCGGGTGGGCCTTACCTGAGGCCCCTGGTCCTGGACAGACGTGCCTGAAGCACAGACTGGCCTTGCCAGCTCTGCCAGGCCTGGGGCCCAGTGGGTAGACTGTCCACTTAAGTGAGATGGGAGGCCTCATCTCACCAGGGCGGGGGCGGGAGGAGGAAAGGCGAGGGGGCAGGCCGCAGAGCCCTGTCACCATGAGAACATATTTGCAGGAGGGGATGTGTGTGCGACGTGCATGTGCGTTCGCACACCTGTGTGTGCATCTGTTTGCATGTGTCTGCCCCCCACAGAGCCCTCAAGGCTGGGCACTTTCACTCACGTGGCCCTGCCTACACCTGCGTCTTACACAGTCCTGTCCATAAGCGCAGGGCAGCCCCCAGCGTGGCACAGCAGGGGGCCAGGGCCCAGCGGTTGAGTGTTTGCTGAGGCCACATCGGGGCCACCTGAGGTCAGGAGGCCTCCTGGGACCCGGTTTCCCCCTCCTCACTTGGATACCAGGTCTATTTTTATCACTGCAGTCACTCACCCCAAGGTCAAGGTCGCACAAGGGAAAGGAGCTTGGGGGAGGGGGACTTGACTGGCGCCTCTCCCACTGCTGCTCCCTTGGAGCCCCCTCCACCAACCTCAGTAGTGCACACCAGTGCAGAGGGGGATCCTGCCCCTGTCACCCTGCTGGGCTGTCCCTCCCAATCCTCTGGCTTAGCCCTGTGTTGGGAAGACCAAGTTGTTGCTCCTGGCGCCCCCGAGAGCTCTCTCCACCAAGAAGCCTGCTGAGACTACGGGCCCTGGGCCCCCCGCACAGCTTTCCGCAGGGGTCACGGGAGAGGCCTCACTAGTTCCTCTGCTCAGAGGGGAGTCTGTGCAGCCTCGGATCCGGTGAGACCACACAATGCCACCTTGGGCCCTAGGGTTGGCTGACCCTCACCAGGGGGCCTGTGGGACACAAACCTGGGGTCTGGGGATGGTCAGGAGTCAGAGTCAACTCCACGGAGCACTTGCCATGAGTGGTTCCCAACAGCCTGTGAGGAGGACTTATTGTCCCATTTTATAGCTGAGGAAACTAAGCCTTAGAGCAGTGATGGGAATGGAGCAGAGTTGGGATTTGAGCCCGTGTATTGAGGGACAAGGTAGGTGCCTCCAGGAAGGGCTCAGGAATGGAGACGGACCTGTGCAGATGGGCTGCAGGTCTCGCTGGGGACCGTGAAGGGCTGGGAGGGCTCCATGGGGCCCCTCAGCCAGCAGCCAGGGCAGCAGTGGCCAGTGGCCAGCCGAGAACAGGCAACGGGCAGGACACGGGTACGTGCCACTATGCAGATGCCGCAGGTGGGACTCATGGCTCGTTCTCCAGGTTTAGACTCTGAGAAAGGCTTTCAAGCCAAGCCGGGGAAGGGCTCCTGGGGCCACCGGTCACAGTTCCAAGACCAGCTTCCTCCATGACCTACCCAGACTGGCTCAGTATCGCCAGCTCAAAGCTGAGGCCCCAGCAGCTCTGGGGCTCAGGGACCTTGGCAGGGGTGAGTGTGACCCAGACTGGGCAGGAGCCCTGCTTCCCTTTACCCCCCACCCTGTCCACCCTGGGGAACTTGGTATGGACTTAAGACCCCACAGCTGGACAAGAAAGATCCCTGCCTGGCTGCGGGGGTGAGGGGCACAGGCAGGTCCAGGATTCCCCAAGGATGTGAGGTCCAGGGAAAAGGACAAGGGAGAGTCAGTTTCCAACCACCAAAAAGATAGTCCCTTCAGCAGCACTGGGGGAGTCCTGCCTGATGTCTGACCACCCTCCCTCCTGCTGCAGCCCTCCTGATGCCTGAAGCTTCCAGCTTCAGTTCAGTACTCACTTTCTGGAGCCTGGTCTTCCACGGGGTAGATCCACTGACCTACCCTGCCCTTCCCACGGAAACCCAGCTCCCACACCCACCTTGACCTTGGAGGCATCGAACTCAGGTTCCTTGGGGGGCTCTGGTACAGGTGCGGGTGCAGGTGCGGGAGCTGGAGCTGCCTTGGCGCCTGCCTTGGCGTCATCCTTCTTGGGCTCTGGCTTTTTGGGAGCCATGGAGGTTGTAAGCAGAGAGGGACGTGGAGAGAAGGAAGCAGAGAGCCGGGTAGGTGAGCCTTCCCGTAACCAGCCTTTATCCTGCCTGGACACCTCATGACCCCAGCCCCACCCCTGCAGGGCACAATGGGGACAGAGCCATAAAAGGACATTGGCTAGGCTCAGTGGCTATTTTGGGGCCTGGGGGGGCATTGTTCAGTCTCAGGAATGGGTGGGGGAGAGGGAGGGCTCTTCATTCCTCCCAATCACCTGTTGGGAAGAGAGCGGGGGAGGGGAGGACAGAGGTCGGTGCTCAGCCCCCACACACACCCTCAAAAGCACGCGCACATACGCAGGGGCCCTGCTGTCCCTCAGCAGGTCAATAAACTGAAAGGGAGCAGAAGGTTGCACCGAGCACGTATTGTGTGTTGTGTTGGGGGCAGGAGGACTGGGCACCCCTTGAGTTAAACTTCCCATCTGTGCATCGAATTCCCATGTGTCTGTGCCCGTGTGTCTACACGGAGGGGGAGAGGGAGGTCTGCGTGTGTCCATGTGTGTTGTCTCCGTTTGGCTGGGTGTTTGTATGCAGAGAGGGTCTCTGTGTATCTGTGGTGGGAGGGTCTGTGTCCACGTGGGGGATGACCTACTCCAGTCCGCGGGTGTTGCTTCTGTGTGTTTGTGTCTGGGTGTTTATCATGCCTGCGTGACTGTCTGGTCATGGCTTGCAGGCAGCTGCAGCCCATCTCTGAGAACACCCTAAATGGCAGTAGGATGGGGTCTGCTCCCTCGAGGGCGGTCACCCAGCCTAGTTCAACAGCCAAGCAGCCTCCACAGCCTCCCGCATCCGCACCTGCCTGACCCTGAGGTCGGTTTCTTGGTTTCACCCTCACTTCCTATTGCCCCTCTTCCACAGCTCCCTGCGACCCACTTTCCCCACATACCCCAGAGCCTGCTCCCCGCCAGACCCTGGCACACACTGCACCCTCTGCCCTTGCCCCTCTGCTTGCAGCATTCAAGGCTCGGCCGCACTGCACCCTCCTCCAGGAAGCTGTTTCCACTGCCCCACGTTGCCCTCTGCTGACACTTTTGGTGGGGTCCTGAGAAGGTCTGCCTCTCTGAAGGACCCCAGGGCACTGGAAGAGGTTTGCCTCCCAGGTGCCCAGTCTAGGGTACGCCCCCCCCCCCAGTTCCTACCCACAATGCCACCCCAGATGGCAGTGACAGAGGGCAGCCTGGCTGGTCTACCATTTCAGGAGTTGGGGGGAGGAGGGAAGGCTGAGGTGGCGTAAGGCCCTTCCAGGCACAGAACTCGGAGAGTGGGGACATCTTGCAAACACATTGGCCTCCATTCCTTGCCCAGTGTCTGTGCCGGGGGGGTGGGGGGGGTGGGAAGGAGGTGTTCCCTATTATTTTTAAATGCCTGGAGCCTTTGATAGAAACTTCAGAGGCATTGCCCCTTCTCCTGGCCCCCGGGGATTTCCCAGGTGTAGGGAGGCACCGTGGGTGGAGCCTGAGGTGAAGATTCACTTGGGCCTCTACCTGGATGCCCCCAACGTCCCCCTGCTGAGCCCAGGTCCCTCTCATCCTGTCACTCAGCCTCATGGTGAGAGGAACAGCAGTCCAGGGACAGGGCTGGGTCCCCTCCTAGCTGCAACACAGGACATTCCTCCCCTCATCTGGAGGGCAGAACACCCCACATCTGGAAATCTGACAACATCCGGCGCTGGGGGAGAGGCAAGTTTTTCACTTTTCTTCCAGATGTTTGGCAAGAGTATTAAGAAAGAAAGGGGTGGAGGAGGATCCTCAGAGACCAGCCAGAAATACCACAAGAGGAGAAGGCAGACAGAGGGGGACACAGAGAGAGAGACCTCTGGGCGGCCCCATCACCCAGACCTGCTGACCCTCAGGACAACTGACTCTGGACACCCTCGAGGGCTCCCACCAGCCACAGGCACAGCCAACAAGACACCACCCAATCCCCTTTCACTCATCATGGGGGAAATCGAGGCCCAGAGCCTTGGACATCCACAGGGGTGCCCAGAACACCGATCTCACTGTTGCATCCACACACAATTGCTATCCCTTGGAAACCACTCAGCATCAGTGGGAACAGGAGTAGATGAGTGACATGGGCCTCCTGAGGCTTGGTTCCCAGGTTTGCAGACTCATGCAGCCTGCTACAGCCACACAGAGCCATCTTCCTCTGCTTGGGGAGGGGGTGTCTTGGTCCTCTTCCCTCGAGCACAGGGCAGATATGGTCCTATAGTGGGGACGCTGTGTACAGAGCCATCCTCCACTCCCTCCCCAGGGCTCAGATGGGCCTTTGACTGTCCGAGCTCTGGCTCCTGGGAGCAGCAGTGCCCTAGGCTCACCCCACAGGGCCACTCTCAACCCATAACTATTGCCTAGACCCCAGCAGGAACTCTGCAGGGATCACCCCCCCTTGACTGCCAGCAACATGCCTGCCGAGGACAGGAGGAAATTAAGGGGTGGGCAGGTGGGCAGGCAGGTGGACAGGAGAGGGGACTTAGTGACAGGGAGAGGCAGGCACTGGGTAGCAAAGACGAGCCACACAAGGCTTGGCACTCACCTCTCTCTCCCAGGTCCCAGCCTGGGCTCCATGCCCCTTGGGAATGACAGCCCAGCAGACAAGATCCTGGCAGAGCCTGCGGGGAGAGACAGGGGTCTGGATCCCTCTTCTTTGACTCCCCCAGCTCCATGGTCTGAGTTGTGGCCCAGTCTGATGCAGACAGCACATCCCAGAGCCCTCTCTGGGGGCAGCCACCTTACCTCCCCCTGCCCCACCTGAGGAAACTGTGGGCCCTGACTTCTGAGGAGCCCATGAGCAGAGGCAGGAGACCCCTGGCCACACTGGCCTCCTTCCTTCTAGCCCCCATGCCTTTGCAGAGGCTTTCCTCCCTCTGGTGCCCTTGTCTGGGACCCTGGCCATGGCTTGTTCCTTGTCACCTCTGGGTCTCAGTGAGATGTCACCTCCTACGAGAAGCCTCCTCAGACTACCCTGGACCTGCTCCCTCTGCCCTGCCTCTCAGTTGGACTCCCCATCCTTGCACACCCTAAAACGAGCTGTTTCCCTGTTATCTTGTCTCTTATGTGTGTCCCCCCTCCCATGAATGTCAGCTGGCATAGGAGGAGTTTTTGGTCTTCCATGGCTGTATATCCGTAGGGTCTAGAACAGAGCCTGGTACACAGGAGGCACTCCATAAATGTCAGATGAGCAAATGTCCCAAACATCTCAGTTTACCCACCTCTCACAGGGGGACCGGAACGCTTTTCTGAACCCCATCTCTGGAGTAAGGCAAGGGGAGATTTGCGGATTGACTGACAGTACTTGTGTCTGCCGGGGGCACCCCGGACAGCAATGCAGCCATCGCTGCCCCTCAGCCCGCCTGCCGCCTCCCTCCACGCAGGCCTGCTCTTCATGCCACTCCCCATCCGTTGCTAAGACTCCTCTCAAGAGCCTGAAGTGGTAGGGACGACCGGATGGTATAGGCAGTGACTTGACCGTGAGGACCAGCCAGCAGGGGGCGTAAAAGGGATAGGAACTGGTCTTTGGATCCTGAACCCAAACCCCAGAAACCAGGATCCCAACCCAGATCCCAGACTGCAAATCTGGAACTTGGAACGCCAAACCCAGACCACAGACCCGGGCCGCAGAATCCGAACCCCAAACTTAGGTCCTGGAACTCAGAGCCCAGGACCAGATTCTGCTCTGGGGACCCAGACTCCAAAACCTAGGATGCCAAAGCCAGACCTTCAACCCGGACTCCAAACCCTAGACAGCAGGCCCAGGACCCAGGACTCTAAACGCAGACTCCAGGCCCATAAACCCAAACCTAGACCCCAGACCCTGGACCCAGGACAGGGGCTGCTGGTTTTCCAAATGGGCACTGCCTCCTGCCCTGTGTAGACGAGGGTGGAGCAGGGGAGGGGTTAGCTCTTGGCTAACAGCAGGGGTGAGTGCTTGGCAGACCTTCCTGCTAGCGTTCAGAGGGGAATGAGGAATGTCCCTCATCCTGTCAGAGCCAATTTGGGGAACTCAGAATACGGTGGCCACATGGAGGGAATGGTGGGGAGTGAGGAGAGGGATGGATAGGTGAGGCCTGGCTATCCCCTGGGCCCAGGAACCAAAGTCAGGGAAGGAGGGTCAGGCTCCCCACGTGCCCTTGTCCCCCTGGCCACAGGCTCCTCAGACTGCCCTGGCCCGCCCAGGACCGCCCCTCCTGTCCAAAGCCTTTGGGCTGGGACGCAGGCCCAAACTTCCCGGAGGAGTCAAGAACGTGGCCTGGGCCAGACCCAGAGCCTTAGAAGTAGGTCAAATGTTGCTGTGCAGCAGGTCCTGGGGACCCCATCTGGGCATGGGCAGGCCCACGGGCTGCAGCTCACCCACCAGGGCACAAGTGTGTATTCACATAGATGTGGACTCACCACTACACGCCCATAAATACAGACCCTACACAGGGCCACTAGTTCCTGCCCAACTGCTCAGATGAGGGGACTGAAGCCCCAAGAGGGGCAGGAGCTGCCCAGCAACTCTGGATAGAGGTGGCACAAGGCAGCCACGAGGACCCAGAGAAGGAGAGGAATTTCGGCACCATCCCACGCCCCTGGAGCCTTGGGTGAAAGTCTGACTCCAAGGAGGACTTCCCAGCAGAGCTGCTCTGCCACCAACAGGATGTGGCCTGCTTCCCGGAGGCACAGCCCCAGGCCTTGAAAGATGGGAAGGAGTGGCCAAGGGGGAGGCAGGAGACTTCATATGCTCTTGTGACCCAGGCCGGTCCTGGTTCCTTTTGTCCTCAGTTTCCCCATCTGTACAATGGCCATGGGTGGGGCAAAGTGATCCTGAGTTCGAAAGACAGTCACTGCCCCTGAGCAGTGACGAGCCCGTCCTCGCCACCCCCATGCCACACACAGACAACTCTGTCCTCAGCAGGCCAAACACACCCCTCAGGCCCCTCCTCCTGCCCACTGTGCTGACGGGGACCAGATGCTCCAACCTTGTGGTTCTGGGGGTGGGGGTGGCAGGGCCCAGCGGGCTGGCAGACAAGCCCTGGGTTTGGCCCAGGGACCTATAATCAGCTCCTGCCCCTCTGATCCCGGCCCAGGACTGACGCTTGGGGCTGTGGTGTTCTGGCCGGCTGTGGCCACGGCCGCTATATTTGGGAGCCCAAATGAGGATGAGGGAGGGGTGGGCAGGCAGGAGCCTCCAGGGACCAGTGTCTCATGGGGGACAGGGTGGGGGACACTGTTGGCCAGGCTTGTTCCCTTAAGGAAGGAGGGCACAGCCTTGACTTCAGGGGCGCAATCTGAGGGGCGTGCTCTGCTCTCAAGGGCCTGGCCTGGGAGTCATCATCCCTGCCCTCAATGGCTGGTCTAAGGAGGTAGATTGAAAGTCTGAGTGCATGAGAAAGGGGAGGGGTGTGCTGACAAGATGAATGGGAGTGGGAAAAAGGCTCTCAGAGGGCGAGGTATGGGGCAGAGGGGTCTGAGATGCGAGGGATAGGAGCAGGGTGCGCCAACATGCTACGCAAAGGGTTGGAGAAAACAAAGGCCGGAAGCCGGGGTCCAAGGGAAGGGAGTGAGGTGCAGCCCTAGCCCTGGCTTCCCGGTTCTGCCTGCTGGTGTAGCTTCTAGAGGGGCCCAGCCCATCCCCCAGCATGGCCTGCGGCCTCTCTGAACTGCCCTGGACATTCCCCGCCGTTGGGCCAAACCCTGTACTCTCCCACCAGCAGTTTCCCAAAGAGCAAATATTTATTGTCCTTGGAAGAAAAAAAAGAGTCCCCTTTTAGGATCAGGGTCTGGGAGCTGCTACTGAGGCTTGCAGGGGTTCAGCAGCGGCCTGAGATGACCAGAAACCCCACCTAGAGGCTGAAGGCAGAGGAAGGAGGATGAGCTGGCCTCAGAGGAGAGGGGCCGTGGCTGCCCCAGGCTGCTGGGCGGGGGCTCTGCCCAGATCTCCATCTCTCCAAAATTTCCCCAGAGTAGGTCTGAGGGTGTACAGACTCTGTCCCCACGTTATGAGGTATGAACGTGTGTGTGAGCGGGTAGATGTGTGCAGTCTGTGTGTGCTCAGATGCATCACTGTGGGCAGGAGGATGGGAACACATGTGTGATCCTGTGGGCGTGTGTCACACGAGGCTGTGACCACATGTGTGTAGGAGCACGCCTGGGCACTCCTGGCTCTGTGTGCGTGTCCATCTGGGAGCTTGTTCATCTGTTGGCATGGGGCGGGGTAGGGGCATGTGGACACAACCTCTGTTGAATGGCCAATTCAGTCAAAAATGCAAGTAAATTTAGCAGAGGAAAAAAACCCTGTCAGTCAGACGAGGAGTCTGAATTGGGTGGTTGTTTGACTGGATGGACCAACTGTCTCAGGCAAACAGTTTGCGCTGGCTGGGAGGAGGAACCAGCTCCCCTGGGCCATCATGGAGAAACTGGAGACGGGGACCCCAACTACGGCAGAGACCGACACACAGAGACCAAGACAGAGACAGAGGTGGGGACAGATTCAGAAAGAGGGGAGGGAGGGTTGTTGAGGAGGACCAGAGACAAAGGGAGTGCCCAGGGCAGGATGGAGCTTCCCAGAGCCTACAGACAATGCATGTGCACACAGCCCTCTGGCCCCCAGTCCCAGCTGCAAGCCCGGTCGAAAGCAGATTCATTCTTTCCTCTCACTCACCCTCAAGCAGCCCAAGCTGGACCAGAAGGGGGCACCAGACTGGGATGCAGGAAGGGAGGGTGGGATGGGCAGCTATGACAAGGAGACAGTGACAGGAATGAAGGCAGTGCAGGGGACCGGGATGGCAGTGGTGGAAGTGAAGGCAGGAGGTGATGGTAGTGATGACAGCAGAAGAGGGAAAGGTAGCTGGGAGAGCCTCCCTCCCTGTCCCCTTGCAGACCACACCTAGCTGTGGTGGCCCCACAGACCCAGGGTTGTCCCCAGCCCACCCCACCGAGCACCAGCTGTGTCCTTGCCTCCAGTGGTCACACAAACACCCTCTGTGGCTCAGGGTGTGGAG
The DNA here is from genome assembly GCF_951394435.1 of Stenella coeruleoalba. Lineage (NCBI taxonomy): Eukaryota > Metazoa > Chordata > Mammalia > Artiodactyla > Delphinidae > Stenella > Stenella coeruleoalba. Next base: position 64,351,722 of record NC_137156.1, read on the forward strand.
CTGCATTGCAAATGGCCCAAGCCCCCAGCCAGGAATAGTCAGGGTCAATTGCTGTACCTGCCTGTGTGGCTATTTATATATCTGCCCGCCCACCCGGTGTATTCATGTCTAAAATACAACACACACATGCACACTCACACACACTCACTCACAGGATACCCCAGTCAGGCTAACCCACCCCCGGTGTGTGTCTGTGTCTGTCTGAAGATACCTACTGGTCCCTGGACACCCCTCACGTCACCTGGCCCCTTTCTACCAATACGGGGGCCAACAGGGACCACACTGAAGTGTGTATGTGCACCCATGCACACATACGCACTCACAGTCACTCAGGAACCCCACCCACGGGTGCTTGGACCCAGAGCAGGCACACGCCTATGCACACATCTTTAAACACAAACCCTCACACTCCATAGATGCCTTTGTGCACACACACCTTCATACACAGGTGCACATGCACTTTGCCCGCACATTCCCTTTGCGTGCGTACATACACACATTCACATGCCTCTGCATACACATACCCCTGACGCATCACACCTTCAAGCTCACGGTATAGGAAGAGCTCTGGGTGGGAATTAGGAGTGCTGGGAAGGAGGAGAAAGGCCGAGGGCAATAGCAATCAGGGAACCATGGCAGGCCTGCCTGGTGAGGTGTGGGTAGGTGGCAGTGTGAGTGTGAGTGCACGTGTGTGTGTGAGTTTGAACGTGTGTGTCCAGTATTTTGGAACCTTTCCACTGCCTCCTCTCCAAATCCCCTGGAGGGCCATCCCCACCCCCACCCTGCTCACAGAAGGAAATAGAGGCCAGAGCAGAGCAGCTGGGCCTGGGGAGGTCAGCGTCCCCAAGTTTGGGGCTTGCAAGCCTTAGCATCTGTGTTGTTCTTGGAACACCGAGGCCAGATAAGGACTGGGGTCAGAGCTCGGCTCTCGTGGGAAAGGACTCTCTGGAAGGCTCCCGACCCATTCCTTTCCCAGATGTTGGACCCCAGAGCAGGCAGCAGGAGGGCAAAGGGGATGGCTGGGGGACAGGTAGGGCCCCATCATGCTGGGCTGGAGAACTGGAGGGGGTCCACAGCAGATTCAGATTCACAGATGCCCAGGAATGTGCAGTGACCCCTCGAACCAGCCCAGGGACCTCCAATTGTTGGGCCTGGAGCAGACAGAAAGGGATGATACCAGACCCCCTGCTCTCTGCACAATCTGGACTTGAGACCCTCTGCTCCAGGGAGGCTCATTAGGTTCTGGAGGCAGGGCTAATGGTCAGAGACTCGGTGTCTGAGAAGTCTGCAGCTTAGCTGGATGGAGAGGCTGTTTTGAGGAGATGGATGGAGTGCTGGGGGACATCAAAGCACCATGTCCCATCCAAAGCAAATCCAGGTGTTGGTCCTGGGATTGGTTATCGGGGCCAGCAGGGGACCCAGTTCTGGTCCTAGTCCCATCACTGACTCCTAGAGACTCTTGCCCTCTGGAGACCTCAGTGTTCACACCTGTACAATGGAGTGGGGTCTTAGGTCAGCTCAGCAGACACACAGCCCCCCCAACACAGTCAGTTTGGGGCATCTTCGGACCTGAGTCTCCTCCTTCCCCCACTTGCACCAACCTTTGCCCCCTGCCCAGGTCTCAGTGCCTCGGAGAAGGCTGGAGCTTCTTTGCTGGAGCTTAGAGCCTAGAGTCAAGTCAACAAGGGAACAATCGGCTGGAATTCCACATGAATACAGGGCTCATCCAAGGCTACAGATAATCGAGGAGGGACTGGGGGATTCCTGTGTCCCCTGGGATCCTTGCCTGACGGCAAGCCCCACCCCACTGAAGAGGGGCCCTGCCTTCGGGAGTCCTGGTCTGAGGGGATAAGCAGGAACCTCTCTGGTAGGTGTAGCAGGCCCCTCCCCCAGCGCATCCCCCACCTAGCCTGCCTGCAGCTCCCTGCCTGACCTACAATCACTGTAGATGCAGTTTGGGGTCAGGAACCATGAAGAGGAACCATTGACTGCATCAGTCAAGAGCCCTCACCACCTTCACACCCCCGCTGCCTGACCCTGGGGTCCCCCCAAACCCATCATCCCACTGAGAACAGAGGCCACAGGTTCAGATGGGCTGGCCTGGGCTGGAGCACTGCAGTCGGGTCCTCCCTGCAGCCCCAGGCCTCCCAAACTTCAGTCTCCCATCTAGGAGCTGGGCTCCAGTCCTGCCAGCTTGACCCTTGGGCTGCTCCCTGATTTGCTAAGAACTTTCCAATCCATCAGGTTTAATCTCCTAAGGCTCCCTGGAGAAGAACTTTCTAACAATGCATGACAAGAGACTCGTCCAGAGGCCAGAGGAGGTTCTTTCTGAGATCCTGGGATTCCCTCCCTCCTCTTGGGGAAACTGAGGCTCCGAAGAGGAAGGCTGTCTCCATAGCAACTGAGAGATAAGAGGGGCAAGGGGCGGGGAGAATATTTGAAGTTCAAAGCTCCAGCCACTAATTCTCCCCTCCTGCAGAGACGTGGGACAAGATGATGCTTTTTTTTCTACCATGAAAGACTCAGCAGGACCACAGAGATGACCCAGTCCCTGCCCTCAGGGCTCGCAGTCTATCAAGAGAGAGGCAAGAATCAAGAATCCGAGGTCTTACTGTGCTGGGGGCTCAGAAGCAGATCCAGGAAGACCTAGGAGACGTCTTACTCTGCTGGGGGCTCAGAAGCAGATCCAGGAAGACCTAGGAGAAAAGGGGACATTTGAAGGGTATATGAGACCCCCCCACAAGCCAAGAAGGGGAGGGCAAGTCAGACAGTGAGAAGCAGGGGTAGAGACTCACCAGGGTTCAGGCAATGGGAACCCCAGGGCAGCGGTGCCTGCAGGGAAGTGGCTCCCAGAAGTGGAGCCTCCAATCTCTGAGCCCAGCCCCGCACACAATAAGTTCTCAAGCGTCTAGGGGAGTAAGTGATCTGATCCAGGGGGTCGCAGGAAGGCGTCTGAGCAAAGGAGCGGCTCCATCAGGTCTGACCTTCCAGAACACTTTTCTTTCTCTCTCATCCCTCTCCTCTCTCTGCTAGGTCATCACGTCTTTGCCCCTGTCCGCCCCCAAATAGCCCTCTGTGATCATGCTTAAATTGGAAAATATATGTGGAGCACTAAGTGGGAGGGGCGGAGGTGGCCACTCTTCCGTCAGGGACCCAGCTCTGCTCCCTGGGCCAGGAATGGCTTCCAGAGCCGGCTGTGGGGCAAAGGGTGTTGCAGAGGAGCGGCGTATGCTAGTTGGCCTAGAAGTCAGCACTCCTGTTCCCTGCCTCTGTACACCCACACCAGCTCAGGAAGGCAGGGAAGGAAAGGGGCGCAGTGGAGGTGGGGGGAGGCTAAACCACCAGTCACCCTATGGAGAGAGCATGACTGAGTCCATAGTCGCCGGGGCTTCTGCTTCCCACCTGGGAAACGGGGCTTGAGGCTTTCATTCACTTCTGAGGAGGCAGAGGGGCCCCGGAGACGGAGCAGCGGCCCAGGGCAGGTAGGAGCTGGGTGTGTGACTTTGAGCTGCCTCTTGTCCTTACTGGGCCCAGCTGGTGACCAGTGCCCCCTCCAGCTCCGGGGAGGTCTCTGAGATATGCATAGCCATTCTTCTGTCACCCTGGAACCTCCTCCAAGGTGGCAACTCACCTGTCTCCATCTGGGGCCCTTCAGCCTCTTCCACAGCCTGAGAGGGCCCTGGGTGTTGGGAAGGGCTGGAGACCTGGTCTGGAGGAGCTGGGTGACCTCTAGCATGCCATTGCCCCTCTCTGAACATCGTTCTCCCACACAGTTTTATAAACTTCCCCAAAGTACTTCCCCTTCTGGCCAGTTCAGCCACGTCCATGGCGCCTCTGGGCCAGCCTCTGTGCTGGGTGTCGGACAGCCAGGCAGACACAGCCCTGGTCCCAGCCCGAGATGTCCCCAGTGTCATTGCCAGTTCATTGCTTAGCTCAGCTAGCGTGCCCTGAGGCATTCAGGGTGAGAGGAAACTGAGGCCCAGAGAGATGGCCCAGCAGTCCCCAGATGGCCCAGTCTGAACAAGGACCACCCACATAGACGGTCCCTCCAGGCCAAGCAGGACCCAGTGTCAAGAACTAAGGGTCCCTCACCCAAGGTCTCCCCACCACTGCCCCCAGGCAAGACCCAGTGTCTGAGCTAACCCCCTTCCCACTGCCTCCTCCTTCCTGGCCCCCTCATCCCTTCAAACCACAGGGCCCATCCGGCCTCTGGAAAGCATGCCCAGGACCTCGGTGATATTTTGAGTTTAAGAAAACTTTGCAGTCGGCAGGAGCTCTTAAAGGTTATAAATAGCAGCAGCAGGAGCCCATGCCGGGAGAGGCGGAAACACGTGTCAAACACACATGGGAGGTGGCATTCCAAGGCACAGACCCCCTCCTCGCCACCACTAGGGACTCACCAGGCTTCAGTGGATTTTACAACCACTGGAGTGGGAAGTCACACCCCACCTGGAAGGTGTCTGGGAAAGGAGGCTCTGCTCTTGCCCCCAGCCAGGGTCCCTGAGCCATTGGCCAGGTCGCCCCGGGCACTTGGGGGCGCTGCTGAAAGGGGTCTGGGGTGGGAGGTCTTGCTCCTACCCTCTCCCTCTCTGTCCATCACGGGAACCCCGGGGGCTGAGAGGAGTTTCGAATTGTGTCCCCTCTAACCCCGGTCAGCATAAGCCTGGGGTAAAGAAGGGATTATTCCAAGGTCACACCCGAGCTGGGTAGGAGTCAGACCCCCAACCCACAGTTCTTTTCACCAAATGCTGCTGCTGCATCCCTTCCATTTTGGGGGACCACAGGACAACACCTTACCCCACCTGATTAAGTACAGCTGGAGGACTGTGTGGAGAGGCCCCTGATATGAGTCATCCCCTCTTGATCTGGGGGTGAGCAGACCCTAGGGCCTCATCTCTCAACAGCCCGTCCAGTCCCCAGGTTTCCACTTCTGATGAAGGTCTGCCTTTGAACAGATGAGGAAGGGAGCGCTGGAGCGGGCAAGGGATTCCCCCACCCCAGAGGGCTGCACACCCATGCCCACCTTGCCAGGGTGTGGCTTGTGGACAACCCAAGGCCAGGTATAGGGTCTTCACAAGGAATTCAGCTCTGGTTTGGGCCACTGCAGTCTCAGGTTTGCCTTGAAGGCCATACGCTTCGAGGACATGCTCTCAGGAGCCCGGTCTGAGGGAACACAGCCATGAAGACTCCTTTGATTTTCCCCCCTGCTCCACAGTAGGCATAGGCAGGAACCGTTACTCCAATGCAGAGACTGGGAAGCCAGGGCGTGTCTGAGTTCCCCATGGCCATCCCCAGTTCTGCCTCACTTGTGCCCCACCTGCTGCCCCTGGCCCCCCGCAGGTCTGGGGGCAGCAGCCAGGCCTGGCGTCCAGGCGCTCCGAACCTCAGGGAGCCCCGAAGGGTTTATGGGGCTCCTAATGAATGGGCCTGTTGAGCTCAGAGGGGGCCGGGCCCGAGTAAACATGACTGGGTCTGAGCTGCCATTCTCCCCCTGCCTCCTTCCTCAGGACCCAGGAGGAAAATACGACTTCCTGTCCCTGAGCTGAGGGCTAGACTCGCCCCTCAGAGCCCTGGGCTGGGGCCCACAGGAGGAGCACAGCCTGGCCTGCACGGGCAGCCCCCAAGGTTGCGGGGGAGACGGGACCTCAGGTTTTCAGAGTCACGGGTCTGCATCCAGGACCCAAGTGCTTGGGCACTTTATGGGGCCCCTTCGAGCCTTGAACTGCCCATCTGTTAATGACAGACTGGGAAACTGAGGCCATGAACAGGAAGGGGATCCACAGGTCAGGACAGAACAGGCACTGAGCCCCAGCCTCTTGCTTCTCTGGCCAGTGAGGATGGGAGCAGCAGGAAGGGCAGGGGGCGTGTGTGGGCTCAGAGGAGGGAGAGGCTCCGTTGGGGGAGGCTCAGGGCAGTGGGAAGATTTACAGAGGGCAAAGGAGGTCTTCCCCCTTGGACACAGCTGCCCACTGACCTGTAAAGCGGAAGTCTGCCCCCCCTCCATTGGCCCTGGTCACAGAATGGGTCCTACATGCCCTGGGATACCCCTTGGAGCCAGACACTTGGGAGTAGCCCAGGCCCGGGGCAGGAGCCCTGTTAAGTGCTACTTGTCATAGTCTCGCTATATGGCCCTGGCCAGCCCAGTCTCCTCTCTAAGCCCCATTTTCCCTCATTTCCCTTCCCTGAAGGCCAGGTATTGGCAAGTTCCCTGCCCCTCCTTCCAGCTTGTGAACTAGAAAGTACTCAGGAGCCTGGGAGGCCTGGGGAGAGGTCGCCCCTGAGTGCGGGGGCCCTAGGAACATGCCCCAGCCGCTGGGTGGTTCCAGGCCAGCCACCTCACATGCTAAGCACTGGGGGCTGTGGCTGGAATGTGTGGAGAGGCAGCTGCCACGTGAATCATTACACCTCGTCAGGCTGAGCCTGGGACTTCCAGACTCAAACCAGCTCAGACTGGGCTCTGGCAGAAGGGCAGCCTCCCACTAGGATCTCTGGGCCCTGAGGTGAGGTTCCAGGATCTTGCATGGTCTCTTCCTCACCATGTGTCCACGTCCTCACCCTTAGCGTCCAGGTCCAGCACTGGTTCTGCTACAGCTCATTCTGCAGAACCACAGAGAGAGGTCATCCTGTCTACAATCCCCTGCCTCCGTGACCTCTAACTACATAAGCAGGCCCTGAGCCTGGGGGGAACTGGGGTAGGGGGGTAGCCAGTCAGGCCTTCCTGGCTGGTTAAACACCAGGAGCCCATGTCCCAGTAAGTAAAGAGTCTGATGGAGAGAGGGTGGCTATGGGTCTGCAGGGATCAGGACAAGGGCTGGGTGGACGAGGGTCCCCATCACTCCTAGCTGGGGGACACTGGGTGCTCAGTGCTTGGAGGGGAAGCCTTCTCAGCCTCAGTTTTCCTGCTTGTGACCTGGGTTTGAACTACCCTCATCCACCATCTGATTGCTCCAGGTGCCCAAAACTTGAATGAACTCACTCATAGGGGCTGTGCTCATACCTCGTGGTGGCCTGAAATTTCTGAGATGTGGAAAAGGCTGGAAGGGGCAGGCAGGGACACAGGAACAGAGAGAAGGAGAGCTAATCAGAGAAAGCCTTGGCAGGGCAAGGAGAGGACCACTAAGGTACACACACACCTGAGGGACTGAATGGGCATGGGCACCTGGCAGGCAAGCCCATGGTCAGTGGCGGGGAGGGCCCAGCCCAGGGCACCTGAACACTGGTACACTTGGACCTGCCTCTGCTTCCTGACCAGGGGTCTGGGACAAAGTCCTAGGCTGGTGCAGGGTTTGGTAAAAAATAATTAATTTTTCTCCTCAAGTGAAAGCTCTGACTCAGGCCTTTTCCTGTCCCGAACAGCAACATCCTTGCTTAGGCCTGAACCACAGAAGCTGCTCAGGGCTATCCACAGCCTCCCCATGGCCAATTTGAGTCTACTCTGTGGCTCTAGGCCCAATCTGGAACATCCTGTGGGCTCCAGGTGAGTGGGGTTCAGGGGAGCCCTGAGACCTGAGTGTAGCTGGAAGGGCTGAGGCTGGGGCACCCAGTTGGGTTAGTGTGTGTGTACCCGTGCCTGTAGGGCAGACAACGTACGCCCACTAGGAGATATCTATCTGTGGATCTGGTGCTACCGCAGCAGGGTCCTGTGACCACGTGATCAGAAGGGACAGGAATCCCACACTCCCAGCCGCCTGTCCCGGGAATGCTCCCTGCCTGGGACAGGGCAGTCTGGCCCCCTGTGTCCCCAGCTTCCCGCCATTCACCTTCCTGAGAAGTGAGAAAGCCAGGCTTCCTGCTGCAAGGGGAGGGGGCTGCGTGACCAGCTGCCTGGGAGCCTCCAGTGACTCATCCGGGTGGGGGGTGTTTATGAGCAGCTGAAACGGCTGTAAAAGTGGCACCTAGGTTCACTTATGGTCTGGCCATTCCCTCCCCTACCAGCCCCTTGCCTTGAAAAGCTTCCAGAGGGGCTTGGGAACCCGGAAAGAGGTCTGGGATTGAGGCTTGATGGGGGCTCAGCCTGGGGTCAGGGTTCAACCAGGGGTTGGAGATCAGACAAGGAAAGGACTCAGCCTGGGGGTAAAGCTAACTCTGGGATCAGGACTGAGACTGGGATTCAGGCTGACTTTGGGGCTAGGGTTGAGGGAACAAAGGGTCGGGGTCTATGGGCTAATTTTACCAGATAGCTTCCAGGCTCGGGCAAGGGATTTTCTGAGGGAGTGAGGCCAGGCTGCAGGTCTCAGAGAGCCTCTGTTTTTCCTGTTTGAGTCTGGTGCCCACCCAGGCCCCAGGGTCTGTGTACCTTGGCCAGAGCCCTACTCATGGTGGCCGTGGCGGCAGCAGAGGCCTGTCAGCCTAGGTCTGCTGAACCAGAGTGCAGCCCCTGCTCCAGTTCTGAGCTCCAGTGACAGCCTTGGCTCCTCCTCCTAGGCCCCAGCCTGGGGATCAAAGAGGGGAGTCCCCACAGGGACTTATTCCCACTCCCCACCCCCAACCAGAACTTTCTAAATGCCATTGAAACTGACCTGAAACTGACCAGAAACTGACCCTGGGGCCCTGGGGCTTGCCTGTCAAAAAGGGTGGGCTGTGCTCTGCCAGGCACTGGGGTGCTACCAGTTAATGTGTGACACTCCCACCCCCATGGTGGCACTTTAACCAGAGGCCTGGGGGTGATTTAGGGGGTCAGGGGCCCCGCCCACAGTGGTGGAATGTCCAGCAGGAGACTCTGGAGTGAGGCACAGGAATGACGGCTAGGGAAACACCCTTAAGGGGCCCAGAGCCCATGATCCCTCTGTGCAGCCCTATCTACAGCTAGCCCACCCTGGTCCTCCCAAGCACAGGGTATTGTTTGTTTCTCAATCTCAAGCTTGCTGGTGTCAGATCTGAGAAGGACTTCCTCCATCAACTCCTAGTTTCACCTCTCAGTACCTCCAATCCCTCCATGAACGTTCTTTTCCTATCATCAAGGGGTGTGGGTCATCAAATCATAGAACTTGGAATCGAATTGCTTAGAAACAGAGACATAAAGCTTCTTTGAAGAACCATGGGTGTTCTTTAGGTGCCTGCTCTGGGCACCTGAGCCTCTGTCCCTGTTCCCAAAGAGCCCACACACCATAGGGAGCAGTCCCCAAACCACAGCCACCCCTCCCCCAATAATGGAAGAGATGGAGACACAAGGAGGGAGAGATGTCCTCTACACCAGGCAAAGAAGCATGATCCTGGCTGAGGAAACTACAAAGGCAAAGGCAGCGCAGTGAACACAGAAAGAAGACCAGGAGCCTAGTCAACAGTGCCTGTTGAGGAGAGTCACCTTTGGAGGAAACTGCCTCAAACAGCAGTCTAAACACCAGGACAAGAAACTTGAGGGTAGTGGGGCATGGAAGAGAGTATGGCCATAGAGATGTATGGAGAAGACCCTTGTGGGTACAGTCTGGGAGATGGGTGGGTTTGAGCAGGAGGAGGGGGTGGGTTGCCAGGAAAGTTGGCTGCAATTGGACTCCAGTGGCCTTAGGGCTTGAGCTTGGGCACTCATTCACTTTGAAGAGAGGGGTCATCCCTGAGACAGGGGGCCGATTTGAGGGCTCTGAGGAGCTCAATTTCCACAGGCTGAGCCTGGGGAGCCCCCAGAGTCCATGGGTCTCTCAGAAACCCAGAGAGATACCCACCCTCGGAGGCACTGCAACAGTAAAGTTAAAAGTGCCCTTTGAATCAGCTGGTCAGCTCCCCATTTTACAGATGAGGAAACTGAGGCTCAGACAGCAGGAGAGTCGTCGTGTCCAGGATACACAATTGGTAAGTGGGAGACCTGGGGTTGCCACTTAGCCCGGATATTGCCTAGGGCCCTGACAGTCGCATTAACTTCCTCCTGACCATCCTTAAAGCCCTTTGCTCCAGGCATCCCCAGGCCCTCCCCGAACCTCAGCTTCCCCACCTGATACTTAGAGGTTGTAGGCTTGGGGTCCGAGGTCCCCTCCTCTGAGCCCTCCTGCATCCCCCCCTGGGCAGGAGCACATAAGCCCCGCCCCCATCTGGCCTCTGCCCCCAAAGTCTCCTCCCGCCCTTTTCCCAAGTTGAGGGTCCCCAGTGGACCAGAGCCGGCCAAGAGCTTTTGGGGGTGTGAAGGAGTGGGATAGGGAGGTGGAACCCCACGGTGGGGGTCCCGGCTGAGCCCTTGGTCTTGCGGCCTCTAGCCGCCCGGGGTGGAGTCAGGGGCGGTGCTAGAGAGGCCGGGCCGGCGTCTGGATGGGTAGGGACTCGGAGAGACCCGGACCCGGGAGAGACTGGGGAGGGAGAGAGAGGGACGTGAGCCCAGAGACGCGGGCAGGGACGGGGGCGGGTCTGGGGCACAGCAGACCTACCCACTTGGGAGATTCCTGAGGCTGGGGGTCCAGGCGAGGGCGGGGCGGGCAGGAGGGCGGTGGCGGAGCCAGGCTCTGGGGCTGGCGGCAGAGCAGCCTCTCCGGGGATCCCGGTCCAGCCTGAGCGGGAGTCCCGCGGGCGGACAGACAGCGCTGCGGCCGGGGGCGCGCTGGGTACCTCCAGTGAAGAGGGCCTGCTTCGCGGCTGAGGGCCCCTATTCACCGGCCGGGGCCGGACGATCAGAAAAAATAACGTCTGTGCCTTCCCGGAGAGGAAAATGAAGCGGCGGGAGCGGCTCGGGCCACGTTCCCGGGCCCCGATGTCAAAGCTCCCCGGGCCCCGTCCCCTCCACACTCACATCCCGCCGCTGTGCGACCCCGGGCCGCGGCCTCTAGAGAAATGTCCCGGGGCAGGGGGCGGCGAGCTCCGCTCTGCAGCTCCACACACCCGCGTCGGAGAAGACGGAGGGGGGGCGGGGGCGGGAGAGGCCCAGGGAGGGCGCGGGGGAGGGAAGAGGCGCCCGGGCCGCGGGGTGGGGGGGGGGAGGGGGAGCGGCAGACGCCGAGGCGAGGGACGCGCGCGGCGGGCGGCGGCTCCGAGAGGCGGCCGGGCGGGGGGCGCTGGAAGCCAGGCCGGCCAGGGGGGAATCCCAAGAGCTCCATGAAGTCTCCCCGGGGCCGCGGACGGGGCGCTGTCCTGGGGAGGCTGTCGGGGGATCCCCGACACCCATGGCTAGGCGGGGGCCGCGGCGGCGCGCTCGGAGTAAGTCGGGGTTGGGGGCCAGCGGCGAGGGGAGCGGGTTGGAGTTGGGTAGGGTGACTCCGGGCCTGACCGGGGCGGGCGGGCTGGTTTGTCTCGGTGTCAGTCAGCGGCGCCTCTTCGGAGCCCCGTGGAGCCGCCAGCCCCGCGCCGCTCGGCTCCGTGGCTTTTTTGGAAACTTGCAAATGTTTTCGTAGAGAGAAAAGGGGGAGGGGAGGGAGGGAGCGAGGGAGTGACCGAAACGGAGCTCGGGGCTGCTGGAAGAACGGAGGCCAAGGCCGGGGGAGCTAGAGACGGACTGACAGACAGGCAGAGAGACCGGGCGTCCCGGCCGCAGGCGCGCTCTAGCGGCGCGGGCGCAGGCGGGGCTCCGGCCGAGGATGGGGAGGGAGTGCCGGAGGCGGCCGCGGACGGGATGAGGATCAGAGGGGGCCGAGGGGCAAGGAGCTGGCGGCCCGATCGCCGAAGGGCTCAGTGTCTTTGCAAAGTTGGGATCGAGTACCCAAGCTGCACGCCCGGAGCTGCGCAAAACGCGTCCCCCCACCCCGCCCCCCTACTTGCGCTAGCCGCGGAGCTAAAAATAACAGCCCGTTCGCCCCCTGCAGACCGCGACCCCAACCCCTCCCCCGACCCCTCCCCCACTGGGCGTGGGGCAAAGCCACAGCTCCCAGTTCCCCAAAAGAAAAAAAAAAGAAAAGAAAAGAAAAGGCGGTGCGGGGGGAGAGGGGGGCGGGGGGCGGGCCGGGGGCGGGGGGCCCGGCCATATGGATGTGATTTCTCCTCTCCGAGGCAGACGGGCAGCTCCGCAGCTCTCGGCGCCCGCCCGCCGCCCGCCCGGCCCCCGGCTGCCTCCCTTCCTCCCTCCCTCTCTCTCCTTTGCGCTCGCTCCCTAGCCCTCAGCGCATGGGCCCCGCGCCGGGCCCCGGGGCCTCGGGCCGCCGGGCCTCCGGGGTCCCCTAGGCCCTGGCGTGGGCGGGGCAGCCCGGCCTGACGCAGCTCTGTACCCCACCACCACCACCACCACCAGGGCCGGCAGCGGCGGCTGCCCCGAGGGACGGGGCCCTAGGCGGTGGCGATGGGGGCCGCCCGGATCGCGCCCGGCCTGGCGCTCCTGCTGTGCTGCCCAGTGCTCAGCTCCGCATACGTGCTGGTAAGTCCCCCGCTCGCAGTCCAGGACAGGCTTCGGGCTTGCTCTGGGGTCCCTGGGCGGGGGCTGGGGGTGGGGGGAAGGTGTCCAGGGCTCAGAGGCTTGAGTTCCCCCAGTATCCTGAACTTTGGGTGGGCGTCCCCTCTGGCCCGGGATCCTCGGTGCCTGCTGTCTCTGGGATGTCTGAACTCTGGGTTCCAGATGCCTAAGACTTCCCTATTTCTGAAGACTCGGTTGGGGTCCCAGGTCTGGAAATCTGTGGTTAGGGTCCTCCTATCTTCTGCTTCTCTGAGCATCACTGCTCTGTGTCTCCCTGGAAGATGACAGTGTGATCTAGCAGAAGATTAGGCTTTGGCCCTGATGTAGGGTCACACAGACTTTGCTCTGGGGTCCTATGTTTTCTGCAAGTTTTGTTTGCAGTCTGGGACACAGGGCTGTGGGTCTGAGGTCAGGGGGTAGGATTTAAGGGCCCCTCAAGCTCTCACCTTCGCATGCACACACACATGCGTGCACTCATGCCCAGCTTCACCCAGATGGGAAGATGTCTGCCCAGGGAGGCGGGTATGGTGTGGTATGGAGGAGGGATGGAGCTCCCCTGAAGGAGACTGACCTCACAGAACACTCCCACAGGAGAAACATGCTCCGGTGAGTGAGGAGACCCACATTCGTACCCTCCTGAGAGCAGAGGCCAAGAGGGGACCAGAGAGAGAAGAAGCGACAGACAGATAAGGTTAGAGAGAGAGAAGAGAGAGACAGAGACAAAGAAGATGGGGGTGAGAGCTCCCCAGAGCAGGAGGAGTAGATAGACCAAGAATAGCAAAGAAAAATAGGGAGAGACTGGCGGAGGCCAAGAGCTGGAGACAAAGAGCTGAGTACCCTCCTCAGACTGGGCCAGGGTCTGGGGACCATTTCCTGGGGAGTCAGTCAGATCCCACAGCAGCCCTGTCCTGCGGGAATCAGCAATTGCTGAGGAGACTGTCTGCCTGTGTCTGACTTCAAGACCCCCTGCTGCCTCCCCCTCACCTCCCAGGTGCGGCTATTTGCCATCTAGAGACACAGGCAGGCAGCCTTCCCCTGACCAGCTCCCTATCCAGGTGGAGCCCCAGGCGGGAAGGCAGGAGCTCTTGGATTCCTCCAGCTCTGCCAATGTCTGTGTAACCTTGGGCTATCCTTCTCCACGCCTCAGTTTCCCTATCTGTAAAAAGACACCAAGAAGGAAACATTTGCCTAAGAATCCCTTGATCTGAGGCTCTCCTCTCCTCTGCTGGCCTCAGTACACCCCATTCACTGTTGTCCGTGCCCACACAGCATGGCACCCCAAAGCCAGAGACATCGCCCCATACAAGGATTTGTTGATAAGGAAACTGAGGTTCAGAGACTATCAGCACCCTGTGCAGGGATGCTCCAAACACTGGTGAATGCCGGGGCCCAGAGCCATTTCCCCTGCCTCCCCTCGGGCCAGGCTTACCTTTCCCAGGGCCCCTTCCAGGGTGTGTGAGCATAGCCACTGTGCAGAGCCAGCCAGTGTGGTCTGCGTGCACACATGTGTGCAAGTGACTGTAGAGGAATAGACAGGGTGATGGGCGTGGGTGACCTGTGAGTATATCTGTGTGTCGAAGCAGGGCTCTGTGGGACTCAGCATGGTGTTCTCTGGGTCTGCGTAAGTGCGAGTGTCTGAGACCTTGTGTGAGCTCACGTGTGTCTGAGGCTGCGGTCTGCACATGACTTGTAGAAGCATAGTTATGCATGTGTGTGTGTCTTTGTGGTCACATGTGCATCCAGGTCTATTGTTTTCTTGTTTTTATTTAATAAATGCTTCTGTAGTGCTGTCTGCTTGCCAGAAACTGTTCTAAGCACTTTACAATATTAGCTAGTTTAATCTTTCCAACAACCCTCTGAGAAAGGTTCTGTTATTGTCCCCTTTAACTGACCTTCACACAACCGATATGACCATTATTTGTTGCATGTCAACAAGTGCCAAGCCCTGTGCCTCTATGAGGGACCCACACTGATTTCCAGGGAAGCTGAGGCACATGCAGAGAATTTGCCCAGCTTAGCCCTGGCCCAAGGCTGAGGGTAGGAAAGGAGGAGGGATGCCAGGGCTGCGTCTGCCCTGGGACCTTGTTGAGACATCTATGGCTGCACACTCAGGCCGTGAGTGCAATGAACCTTCCGTGGCTCCGGGGATAGAGGATATGGCCTGAGGGTCACCCAACACCCTGTAGGCCCCCTGGCCTCAGCTGGAGCCAGCAAGAAACTGAGTCTGCCAGCTCCCTCTCCTAAACCCAGGGGATACTGCTTCCACCCTCAGCTGATGGGCCCTGTCACCAAACCAATATGCTGCCTGCCCAGCTGGCCCCAGGACCAGGCTCACATCATCCTCCATGAGGGAGGGACCTCATGGTTGGAGGACCAACAAGTGTCCCACTGGGAGGACACTGGCTGTGGCCAGACTCAGCTGGTCCATCTTGTGCCTTACAGAAAACAGTAGCTGTGAGGTTGGGAGTCAGGTGGGCTGAAGTTTGGAGGAAGGGATGGGCCCACAGATTGTGAGTGGGAGGAAACGGGTGGTCTTATCCTTGGGGATGCCTCATCCTAAGGACACCCTCAGCATGCACGCTTGCGAAGGGGAAACTGCAGTGGGAGAGGCTGAAGGTCAGCGTTGTGGGGTTGGGAGGCTTAGAGTGTAGAGATATGACCTCAGGGTCAGACTCAGGAGAGATTGGGGTAGGTGGGACCCAGGGAACCCTTCTCAGCAGGCTCCAAGGGCAGCTCAGCCAAGGGGCTCACTTTTAAAGACAGGAAGGAACCAACACGTATTGAACAGTGGCCATCCCCGGATTCTGACCTAGAAATGGTCACAGATAGTTTCTCATTCCAGCTGTTCATCCACCCATTTTATGGGAAAGGGCCCTGAGGGTCACACAGTGAGTCTGTGGCAGAGGTGGGATTTGAACCCAAGTCTTCAGACTCCTGCACTGAGCGTCTTCCTCCAAAGCAGGGTGAGGGCTTATGCTGGCAGGAGATCCCTATGTCCCACTTAGGTTTTCTTTTTCTTCCTTTTCTTTCTTTTTTTTTTTTAAGTAGAATCCTTTGGTTATTTTACTTTTATTTTCTTATTTTAATTTCATAACTAATACTGGAATATGTTCTTTCTTTTATAAAAGAGTCAAGTAATACGGATTAAACAGAAGTTATCCTTGATTACTCCCAAACCCATTCCCTATTCTAGAGAAAGCAATTTTAAACAGTGTGGGTGGGGGATGTCCTCCCAGATCCTTTTCTGTATATTTCCAAACAGGTACCTTTTTGTGTGCATATAAAGTAGATAGTTTTATTCTGTCATTTGCTCTCTGTTTGTTTTTATAAATTTATTTATTTAATTTATTTATTATCTTTGGCTGCATTGGGTTCGTTGCTGTGCACAGGCTTCAGAAGTTGTGGCTCACGGGCTCTAGAGCGCAGGCTAGGTAGTTGTGGCGCACGGGCTTAGTTGCTCCGCGGCATGTGGGATCTTCCCGGACTAGGGCTCGAACCCATGTCCCCTGCATTGGCAGGCGGATTCCTAACCACTGTGCCACCAGGGAAGCCCCTCTATTTGTTTTTTAGTAAATGATAGCAGTTTGTAGATAGGGCTCTGCCATGTGCATTTTTCTACTTACAGATGTGTCTTGGAGATCTTCATGTCAGTGAATATAAATCTTTTTAAAGGCTGCATAGTGTTCCAAAACCTGAGATTCATTAAGCAGTCCCTAGGAATGTACGTTTAGATAGTTTCATGTGTGTTTGTATGAGTGTGTGTGTGTGTATGAGAGAGAGAGAGAGAGAGAGATTCCAGATGGTGGCAGGGAAACTCCTTGAAGTGCCTTCTCATGTCCTTGTGTGACCATTTCCCTGTAGGATATTTCTAGATTCTGTCATTGCTGGGTCTGAGAACATGCATATTTTTTATTTTAATAGATATGGCCACACTGCCCTCTAAAAAGCCTGTGTGGGTTTGTACTCAGCACTAGGAATGACGGAGGAGGTCTCTTCCCCACACCCTCTGTCTCACAGGGTAGCCCGAAGATTCTTTTCCTCACCTTGGCCATGGTGTCTCTTGCCATTTTAATATGCCAATTACCAGTGAGCTTTTGGACTTTTACATTGGCTTATTGTCCATCTTCTAAGAGCTTGCTCAGAGCCATTACCCATCTTTCTACGGGTTATTTGTCTTTTTCGTATTGATTCGTTGAAGCTTTTTATATCACCTGCCCTTAAACACCTCCACCCTCCACCCCAGCTCTGGGAGCTGCCTGTGGACAGAGCAGGAGGAGGGGGGCCGAGCCCTCCCGGGAACTTGGGTTTTCTTCGGAATGTTTTAATGAGGCATCAAGAGGCCTCCCCCAGATTCCTGTTGTGGGCCTTCTGGGGACACTCCCTGGTCCGGCCACCACATCAGGAAGGCAGCTCTTTCAGAGAGCCCCCACGAAAAAGAAAGGGTGGAGTGGGGGGTTTGCAGATGCCTGAAATTGTCTGCAAAATATAGTGTGACTGGGAGAGGGTGCAAAGTTTTGCTCAGATTCTCAAAGACATCAGAAACCTCCAAACCTTTCAGAACCCCAACTCTGGGACCTGCCTTTTGCAGAGGTGAGACCTGGTAGGATTCTGTTCTGCTGACCAGGTTGGGACCTGCCTTGTGCAGAGGTGAGACCTGGTAGGATTCTGTTCTGCTGACCAGGTTATGGTTAGGTTAGGTCATACCATCCTTCTGGGCCTTGGTCTCCAAGCCCAGGTAGAGGCCACTTATGAAGATCCACAGGGTCCTAGCAGCCAACTCTGCCATCCCAGGCTCCATCCCACTGCCTGCCCTGAAGGCCTCCACGCTGGCCAGGATGAGAGGCGTCACAGTGCCTCCCCCCAGCCCCTCCCAGCCCCGAACACAGGCAGCCTGTTCAGGAAGGCCAGGCGGAGGGGAGGAAAAGTCAGCACTTGTCAGCCATGGCGTGGTGGGGCAGGAGCGTCCCCGGCAGGGAACCCGTCCCAGCCTGCTCAGGCCAGACAGACAGACAGAAGGCAGCAAGGGCAGGGAGCAGTGCCTAGCCAGCCGGCATGGGAGACATCGAGGGGTGCCAGCACAGGTCCCAGTAGTGGGACCTGGAGAAGAGGGGCAGGAAGGCCAGGAGGTCACGAGGGGGTCTCCTGTTAGCCAAGGTTTTCTCCTCCTGGCTTTTCTGAAGGTACAAACTCTCCTCCCTCCTAATACGAGGGTGCAACTATCCTCTGCCCAGTTAGCGCTGAGCACAAGCTGCCATCAACCACGCCATCACCACCTGATCACCTTTAAGTCTGCGTCCATTCCTGAATTACCTTTGTGGAAGCTGCCTTAGGTGCTCTGCAAAGAGGCTCTTGCTTGACACAGTGAAAGATAGAATCCGGAAGAACTCTGTGGAAAACTGGTATTGAGGCTGGCACTAGAGGACCCATGTGGCGGGGTACTTCCTCCTTTCTTTCCCTTCCTCTGGGGTTGTTGCTTCAGTATCAAGCAGACCTTAGCTCCATTCCTGGCCCTCTTCTTTCAAACTGTACTCTCGCCTCAGTGGCCTCATTCGTAAGATGGGGATGTTGAAGGAGATGTGGTTAAAGCTCCAGGGGCAATGGCTGTTGCCAACATGTAGAGGGGCTCTCGTGGGGTGGGAGACACCGGTCACATCCAGGGATGAATGTTGGTAGATCTGCTTTCTCTGGAGGTGAGCAAGAAGCCAGCAGCTGTCTTCCCCTGGGGGAGCAGGCTGACGCCAGTCAGAGCGATAGATGAGATGACCCAAGAGGACATCCTGAGGCTGACACCAAGCAGTAGAAGGAGCCTCTTTCCCAGAGACAGAGGTGTCAGCAGCTGAAGAAGGATCCCTTGTATTTCCTCCTTTGTTTTGCCTGGAGGAGGAGAATGTAGGCATGTCTGGGATCACAGACAGCAAGTGTGTGGAATTTGGCAGTTAGGAGAGGAACTGAGAGGAGTGGCCCTCATTTGGTCAGTGGCACGAAACTGACTCTCCACCACCACTGTCACCGTCACACCTCCATCACCATCATTAGCCTTGACATCGCCCCACTCACTGTCTTCACCTCCACCCCCACTGCCCCCATCACTGTCATCTGCAGCTCCAACACCGTTCTCAGTGGGGTCTCCCTGGGAGCTGAGTTAGGAGGAGCTGCTTGCCCCCTGGCGGGAGGGGTACTGAGCAGATGGCTTTTCTCTTCCTTTGAGCTTCTGAACTCAGGAAATGAGAAGCACATCCGGGCTTCTTGACCACACATTACTTTCTCTCTGAGACAGCAGCTTCTATGTTTGTAGATAACATACTGGCTCCCAGCCCGCATCTGCACCCTGCCTGTGGCCCCACAAATACCAGCCCTAGGCTCCCAGGCCACTTCTCTCCCTGCATGTTCACAAACTGCAGATCACGCACATGTGTGCACACAGGAAGGTTCCACGTTGGAGGGTTGAACATGGGGAGAGTGCTACAGCCGAGCCCTCCAATGGTTAGGTCAGGGGAAGTCAGCCCTAACCCGAGACTGTAGGAGGGGCGTGGGAGGAAGAGGGGTTCGGGACACCTGGCACCAGGGCTAGGTGACCCTATCAGTGGTGGGTATGGACTAACTGACCCTTGGCCATGACCCAGCTCCAGGTCCCTCAGTCCTCATCCGTGAGACCCGAGATGCACAGACTCTCTGGATCTAAAATGATACAAGTCTGAGTCCTCCTTACCAGGAGCTAGGCCAGGAAACACTGAACTCTGCAGGGGGAAAGGGGCTGGCCGGGGAGGGTGCAGCGGATGGAGTGGCCAGGCCAGGAGGAGAATCAGAGCTCTCAGCATTTTCTGCATCACTCCACTAGAAAAGACCTCACTCAGGGCAGAGGCAGAGGAGGGGCCCTCCTGCCCCTTAAGCCCAAGTATGGGGGTCTGGCAGTGACCCTGAATCTTAGTGTGAGTCCAGGGTGGATCCAGAAATGCAGGGAGTTATCGGGGTGTCCTTTCACCCCAAAAGCTGGCCAGGCAGACCTCACCTGCAGGCCCTCCTGTACCCCCTGCTCCCAATCCTCCTTGGAGTCCCACCACCCACCTGCTCCTCACTGTGGCCCCCTGGTCTCAGTCATCTACTCAAAAAGTCTCCCCCTGCCTCTCTGGGCCCTGAGCCTGGGGGCACCCATGGTGCCCGGCAGCACAGTGGCCCATAGCCAGAGGCGGAGGGCCATGACTTGGTGCTGCTGCTGACCCAGTGGTAATAATAGCAACCAGCTTTTTGTGGGCCCCACCCCTGCCCAAGCTTTTCATACAGGACCTCATTTAACCCTCACAACAGCCCTATTATTATCTTGATTTTACACATGGGAGACTGAGGCACAAGGGTTAAACAGCTTTGCCAAAGATACAAAGTCAGTCAGTGGTGGAGACAGGATTCAAGTTCCGGTGCTGGGCAGAATCTCCTTAGATGAGGAGAGGGTGCAGCTGGAGGGAGAGGTGATGGACGAATTCCAGGCAGGGGAGCTGTACTCTAAAGCAAGTGGGGATGCCCTTGGTGTAGAGCTGCCCTCCACCCCTTGGGAAAGTGCTTTCTTGACTCCTTGGCTTGAATCCTTCTTGCTGCAATGGCAGTTCTGCCGTGATTGGGTGACAGAGAAATGGGGCGCACAGTCCAGGGAGGCCAGAGATGGTGCCACCGTCCCTGTGGGTGAAGGAATCTGGGGGCTATCTGGTGCCTGAAGCACATGCCCCTCTCCTGGGCATTCCCAGACCCACCGGGAAATGAGACTCCAGAAAAGAGGATGTGCCTCCTCTTGGCCACAGAGGGCAGCAGTAGCAGTAGGTGGCGGCTGAGCAGATGCCTTGGGCCTGTGATAGGGGGTGTGGGTCAGTTCCTGGTCGTCACCCAGCTGCACACCTGTCTGTCTGTCAGTCTGCCAAATGGGCAGTTTTCAACCCATGGCTGCATGCCTTTAGTCTAGGCCATCAGCCGTAACCCTCAGTGGGTCACATCAGTGGGCTAGTCTGTCTATCGGGAGGGCTGGTGTGCCAGACTTTGGGGACTGGTGGAAGCCTGTCAGCCACTCAGGAGCTTTTCCTCAGCTGGAAAAAATCTGGTGATTATCTGTTCATCTTGAAAGAGATGAAGGTGGGCAGAAGGAGGAAGGGGTGGTGGGGAAGGGGGCATGCTGAGGGAGTAAGGATAAGATGATAGGAAAGGTGGTACTGACCGTGGTTACGGGGCTGGTGGCAGTGATGGTGCTGATGTTGCCTTTGGTGGTAATGGTGCTGGTGGGGATGGCAATGCTGGTGGTAATACTGGAGGTGGTGGTGATGGTCACGGTGGTAATCGTGCTGGTGGAAACAGCACTGGTGGTGGTGATGGTAATGATGTTCTACCAGTTGTGATGGTGATGATGGTGGGTATACCGATGGTAATAGTAGTTAGTGCTCATGGGGGTAATGGTGGTGCTGCTGCTGCCGCTGCCGGTGGTATCGGTGGTATTGGCGGTGGGCGGCGTGGTTGTGTTGGTGGTGTTGGTTGTGGTGGTGATGGTGGTGGTGGTTACTGACAGAGGTACTAGTTGCAGTAATGGAAATGGAGGTGAAAGGGTGCTGTAGTGGGGGTGGGATGGGCAGGGCAGCTACCCAGGGATCAGACCCCTCAGCAGCTTGGATCCCCAATGCCAGAGGCACAAAGAGAACTTCAGGTTAGTCTTGGAGCCCCCTGGATTAGGGAAAACCCTAGTTGTCCTCCCTCAAGCCCCATCTCCCCAGGGCTACTTCTGCCCCAGCCTGCTCAGCCTTAGCTGCGGGTGGGGGAAGTTAGAGGAGCTGTAGGGGCCAGCAGCAAGCACGTGGGAATCTCTCCAGCAGTTCCCGGGCATTGGGTCCAGCTGAGATCTCAGGGTCCAACTCAGACGCCAGTGATCCGCGAAAGCACGGACACCCACAGACATGCAGGCTAATGAGCAACCGTATCACACACTCGCAGACACACACACGCGGACCTTTACCCAGAAACATAGGTACACATGCATGTTCACAGACACCTCAGGCTCACGTCCCAAATGTGCGTGCTGGACGATCCCCACGTGAGAATATACAGAGACAGGGGCACACACGAGTGCACACACCAGCCAGACAGCATTGTGCGCGGCCACTCAAGGCTGTGCCGCCACTCACACGCAAAGACGCGCACGCGCCTCTGCTAAGTGAAACCAGCAGAACCCAATCCCAGCCGAGCCAACTGGAGACTCCTTGGCCCTAGAAGCCCTTGCTGCTGCCACCGAGAGACTCGGTCAATTAACTTCTCCCTGCAGCGGTCTCCCTGACCCTCCCGGCGGCTGCCCGCCCCCGCGTAATGGAGCCCGCCCCTTCCCCCCACCTCCACCTCCCTCCCCTGCCTCCTCTGGGCTCTCCCACCCTCCAAAGCTCCGCTCAGACTGAAGGGACCGGGCCCTGACAGGGGATGTCTGAGGGGATGCAGCTCTGCCTGTTGGAGGTCTAAGGGAACCAGGCTCTGTCCTGGGGGTCTGCGGGGACATGACCCTGACTTGGGGGTGAAGGTGGGGTCTGAGGGGATGCATTAACCTCTTGTGGGTCCCACTCATGGGAGTGGCTGGGCTTGGGCACACTGAGTTTTTCCCAGGGCGGGATGCTGCCTTTACCCCCTGACTTCCTTCCAACCCTAAGTCAGGGAAACAGAGGCTCAGAGTGAGTCCCATCTCACCCCCACCTCCGTGACGTTCCTGCTCCCTTCCTTAAAATGATGCCCGTGAATCCTCGTGGGTGGCAGCCAATACCCAGGGTGTACATGCTGGAAGGAAAGAAAGGAAGGACATTCCAGGCAGAGGGAACAGCAGGAGCAAAGGCCGGTCCACATCATCAGAACACAGGGTCTACTTGGATGTAGGGAAACTTCCAGATAAGCAATGGATGTGGGTGACTCCCACCCACAGCCTGCACAGGAGTGCCCCGCCCAACCCAGACCACTTGCCAGCAATTTCTCCATCCTCTCCCTCTTGGGACCTCAAGGGTGGGAGGAGTTGAGGCACTCTCCATTCACGGGGAAAGCACTGACTGGGGAGAGGGCCAGGATGGAAATTGGTGACTCCCAAGGTCCCGAGGGCACTAGGACTTGAAGGAATCCAGGCCCTGTTTCTTTCCCCAGAGTTCACCACCCCTTATCCACCCCCTCTCCACCCAGGTCCCCAATAGACAGCCAGGATCCTGTGAGGATCCACCCTGGGACATTCCATCCCTTTCCCATGTACCCCTGGGGAACAGACTGGACAGAGAATATCAGTGGCTGCAGCCTATGGGGTTACTATCGGGCAAGCAGGGGACAGCACCCCTCCCCCTTTTTTCCCTATGGTGGGGCAGGCCCTTCCCCTTGAAGCCGAGGCTTCCCGTCTGTACAATGGGGCTACATAAGGCAGATTTCCCGCATTCTTTGGAAAGGGGGGGGAATCCCTCAAGGAGGTTGGGATAGTTGTGGAGTCTGCTGCTCTGCTGGGAAGTCCTGCCTGCAATCTGACCTTCGGCTTGGTAGGTGGATGCAGATGACGTCATGACCAAAGAGGAGCAGATCTTCTTGCTGCACCGTGCCCAGGCCCAATGTGAGAAGCGGCTCAAAGAAGTCCTGCAGAGGCCAGGTGGGGGCGGGGCTAAAGGAGGAGGGTCTGGGGGCAAGGTCAGGAGACAGAGGGGCCAGAGGAAGGTGGGAGTCCAGGATGCAGATCCAAGTGGCACCAAGGGAGGGTAGGTCCAGGTAAAGTGGGCCAGGCCAAAGTGAGGACCAAAAATGGGGTGAGTCAGGTGAGATTAAAGTCAGCAGGCTCAGAGATGCACTGAGCCTCCCCTCCCAGGGTGGGGATAGGAGGTTACGGAGGCAACTACTGACTGAATTACCTCGAACTGGTTTAGATCTAGTGAGGCACGCCACGATCAGGAGCACTGATGAGGGCTCCAGACCCCGCTGGAGTGGGCTGGGACAGCTTCCTGCAGGAGGAGGAGCTATCCAGTGCAGGTGCAGAAGGAAGAATAGGTCTTTGAAAAAGGCCCCCTGGGCAAAGGGCAAGGCAGAGGTGTCCAGGGTCAGGAGAATGGGGCTGGAAGGGGAGGAGAATAGAGGGATACGGATGGGTTTCTATGTCAGTCACATCCACTGTCCAGTAAAGGGTTCTTGATGGGGTAGGAAGGCTTCCTTCTACCAACACAGCATCTCCATGGGACCCCTGCCGTGGTGAAGCTGGGAGGGGCACTCACCTGACCTCACAGCTCCTGCCCCAGTCTCAAGCTGGTCTCTTCCTTGAGTCCCTTTCCTGGAAGCGGAAATGGAGCTTCATTAGCAACCATCCAGGCCTCTGACTTCTGTCTGATTAATCTCCTCAACCTGGAAGAGGCCCAGACCCCACCTGACTGGCAGGGAAGACAGCTTCCTCCCCTGCGCTGGCCCTCAGACTGCTGGGAGGGGATGCTGATGTACACCCAGGACGCAAGCACACAGTGACGTACCCTGGAGCCCACAGACTTTGCTCCCCTTCACAGGGACTGACATGGTCTCTGCAGTCACAGCCCTGCCCACACTGGCCCCGCCGGTGGCTCCCTGCTCCCCTGCCCCAGTCACATCAGGGTCTGGGCAGTCCTGAACCCAGCCGTCTTTCTGGTTGTGGAAGCATGGAGGCACCTCCCTCTGCCCTCTCTTTGTTCACGATGGAGGCCTTCCCTTCCCACTCTACCTCATCCTGCTACCCCCACCCTACTGATGCCCCAGGGTGCAGGCAGGAAAATGGGCACAGCCATTCTATCCCAGCCCAGGGTGTCTGCACTCAGCTTCTCATTGTTGCCACAAACCCCGACATGGGAGGGCCAGGGGGCCTTGGCTTGGGCTGTAGCTGAAGGTTAGATAATGAGGAAGACTTTCAGCAAGGAAGAGAGACCTCAGGCATCTCTCCAGTGGAGGGAAAGGCCAGGCCCCATCTCAGATGGAGAGTCTCCAGGGTCCCTTGTGGAAGCTGTGAACCCCTTACTTGGGTATCCTAGGGCAGGGGATGGGGTAGGTGGGCTCATCTGTCTTCCCTTGACAACTGCATCTTGCTCTTGTCTTTCGTACCACCAGCTTCTCGACCTACACAGCGCTCTGGCCGGGATTCATTTTCACTGTTTCACCTCTGTTGACATCACCACTACTGTCTACTTTTGCCATGCGCCCCCTGGTGGGGCCTTCGCCTCCTGCGTGGGCTTTGGCTGTGACTCCTGGGTCAGACATTTCTGCCCGGATTTACCGCTCAACCCACTCACTAGTTGATCCCACACCTGAATTGTGTTCGTTACCATTTGAACCCCTTGTTTACAGTCTCATGCCGACTGATTACTTCTGCACCTGGCAAGCACTTTACAGTTTGTAAAGCACGTCCCTACCTGTCATCAGCCTAGGTGTCAGCAGGGCAGGGGACAACCCCCACGGTACAAAGGGGGAGTCTGAGGCAGGAGGGTGCCCTGGGTCTTCTGCTGTAGTGCTGTCAACAGCCATAACTGGCCTAATTTCTCCAGCTGACATAATGGAATCAGGCAGAGGATGGGCATCTGCATCCACATCAGGGAAGCCCAAGAAAGAGAAGGCATCTGGGAAGCTCTACCCTGAGTCTGAGGAGGACAAGGAGGTGTCCGCTGGCAGCAGGCACCGAGGTACGTCTGTGCTTCCATGCATCCATCTGAGACCGACTCGGACCCACTTGCCCCACGGCTCCACAGCCTTCATGTGAGCTCATGCTCCTCGGCTCTTGTAGGAGGGGAGGTGCTAGGAGGAGACTCAGCCCAGGGGGCAGAGTGTGGAGGGGGCAGGCAAGCTGGATGGACTAGGGCCCCCAGGAGGTGTGGGCAGAGAATTTGACTGCACACCTCAGGGGTGGACCCAGGGCTGTGGCCCCTCCCATGGAGAGAGATGACAGAGAACCCAGGAGACAGAGGGGCAGGGAGAGGCTGGGAGAGACCCAGAGACAAAGAGAGGCAGGAAGAGACAGAGAGGGGACCAGGAGGCACACACTGGGACTGGGACTCAGGGTGTCATAGGAGGGTGCATCAAGACACATAGTGGGGTTGGCCATAGAGACAGAGCAGGACAGAAGGGCGGCTGTGAAGGGGTGGGGCCAGACAGTGGGACAAGGAGGGCAGAAGAGAAGAGGAGGGAGATGCGGGCTGCATTGTCCCTCAGGGAGGTAAGGAGAGACAAACGCAGAGCCCAGGCTGCAGCCACAGGGCCAGTTTGAACCGGCTGGGTGGGCAGCAGATTCCAGATGGGCCACATCTGGGAGGCTGTGGTCACCCTGTGGCTCCCCAGGGATCAGAGGGAATCGTGGGCCTGGCCAGGCGGGGCTGGGAATATGGTGCCCAGGACAGAGAGCCTTTCACCAAGCCGGGGTGGGTCTAGCCATCAAGGCAACCTTCCAGGGTGGCTGGAGAGTCCTGTGGTTGGAGCCCTGCAGGGGGAAGAAGGAAGCTGGAAGTGGAAAGTGGAAGATTCAGAGGCTGGAGACGCTCCAAGGTCACTTAGCATCTCTGCTGTGAGGCTGGAGCCCCAAAGTGGGATGTGTCTCCCTGCCTTGAATCCCACAGTTAGCACTTAGATTGGGGGGATTATATGTACCCCCACAAGTGGTCACCAGAGCCTCACAGCAGGTGCTCAGGGCGGGTCTTGGACAGTGGTGGAAGTGCATATCAATCCCAATTTCCCAATGAAGAAACTGAAGTGCAAAGAGAGTAGACACCTGCATGAGGTGGGCAGCTCTTCAGGAGTCCGGCTGGCACTGGAAACTAGACCTTCTTCCTCTAGTCCATGGTCCCTGGGCAAGGAGCACATAGGAAACATTCTCAGCTGAGGGACAGTTAGTCTGGGAACTTGCTCTTCTTTAGGGACACCTGGAAGGTGGGACCAAGAACAGAGAGAAAAGAGAGAGGCCTGGCTAGGGGCTGAGCACCAGAGGAGGGCAGGGCCCCTGGGCTGTATGACCTTGGTAAATCACTCGCCTCTCTTGGCCTCCACCAGCCAATCTAGAAAATAGGACCATTACCAGCACCTGCATAGAGGGTCTGAGGGAATTCTATGAGGCCAGGTGGCTGTAGGGCACAGTAGGGAGTAAGGGCTCAATACATTCTCTCCAGAATGCTCCAGGCCTGAGTTCTCCAGTCTTGGGGCACACCTATCCCTGAGGGAGCCAGAGACCACAGGTGTGTTTATTCCTCTGGGTCACTAACCATGGATCTGACTGATGTCCCCCACCTGTTCTGTCTATCTCTGTGGTCACAGGGCGCCCCTGCCTGCCAGAGTGGGACCACATCCTGTGCTGGCCGCTGGGGGCACCAGGTGAGGTGGTGGCCATGCCCTGTCCCGACTACATTTATGACTTCAATCATAAAGGTAAGGCGGGCTGGAGTAGGGTGGGGACCACAGGGATGTCAGGACTTGGAGCTCAGGGCTTCAGTGGTGCCAGACCTCTCTGCCTGCCCTGACCCTCCTATGGACCTGCAGGCCATGCCTACCGTCGCTGTGACCGTAATGGCAGCTGGGAGCTGGTGCCAGGGCACAACCGGACATGGGCCAACTACAGCGAGTGTGTCAAGTTCCTGACCAATGAGACTCGTGAACGGGTGCGAGGCTTCCCCCTCCCTAACCTGACCCGTGTAAGGCCACCCCACTCCACTGGTGACCCCTGAACCTAGTCCTGACTCATCTAGCAACCTTAAAGTGGCCTCTGACCCTTAACCTGATGCTCACCCCAGTCCCAGGGCTCTGACAGTAACTCCCCACCTGCACAGGAGGTGTTTGACCGCCTGGGCATGATCTACACCGTGGGCTACTCCGTCTCGCTGGCCTCTCTCACCGTGGCTGTCCTCATCCTGGCCTACTTTAGGTGGGCGGGGCGAGGAGTGGGTCGGGGGTCTGGGGTGGGGAGGGGACGTGGTCGGGGAGGGGCCGAGGTGGGGGGCGTGGGGCGTGGCCAAGGGCGTGATTGGACCGGGCGGAGGCATAATGTCTCTCTTCCGCTCACTGTACCCCTGCACACCAAGCGCCGCTTCGTGCCCTCCCGCCGCGTGTCCCCGTGCCCCCACCCACGGTGTTGTCGCGCGCTCCGCAGGAGGCTGCACTGCACACGCAACTACATCCACATGCACCTGTTCCTGTCCTTCATGCTTCGCGCCGTGAGCATCTTCGTCAAGGACGCGGTGCTCTACTCCGGCGCCACGCTTGATGAGGCTGAGCGCCTCACGGAGGAAGAGCTGCGCGCCATCGCCCAGGCACCGCCGCCGCCCGCCGCCGCCGCCGGCTACGTGAGTGCCCCCTCCGGCGGCCCGCGCCCGCCCGGGGCCCCTAGCCACCAATGGCTTCGCGGGAGCCCCACCCACCCTGCGGCGCCTCTGCCCTCGCCCCCGCCTGTCTCCTGCAGCCACGCGCTTCAGGCCACTCACACCCACCTCTCTGCGTGCATTGCACCTCTCAGCCCTGCTTCCAGGCCCTGTTGCCCAGAGCTTTGTGAGTGTTCCCCCTCCCCGCACTTTCATCAACACTCCTGCCTCGGCCCCGGACCACCAGTCACCCCACCTCTTCACCTTGATCCCCCACCCCCGTCGTCCGTGCCCTCCTGCCTGGGCAACATCGCCTCCACACACACCCCTCAGCCCCTGCCCTTGGTAGAGCCTGTCCCTTCCTCACCAGCTTGACTAGCACCTGTCGTATCTTACCAGCACCCCCTCCCACTGCCCATCCCTCAGCCCAGCCCAGCCCTCCCCAGATGCAGGTCCTGCTTTCTGGCTAACACCAGCTGGTCTCCTAGGTGGGCTGCCGGGTGACTGTGACCTTCTTCCTTTACTTCCTGGCTACCAACTACTACTGGATTCTGGTGGAGGGGCTGTACCTGCACAGTCTCATCTTCATGGCCTTCTTCTCAGAGAAGAAGTACCTCTGGGGCTTCACGATCTTCGGCTGGGGTACGCAGGCAGTGAGGTGCAAGCAGGGTGGGACCATGGGCAGCAGGGTCAGAGAGTGCCACTGAGGGGAAAGCACCCATACAGCGTATCCTGTGCCGGATGTGGGGCAGCAGGTGGTGAGCCGTCTGTGACTGACTGCCTCCCCCACCCCAAGCTCAGGGAACAGGGCTTGGCCAAGGGTTAGGGTTCACTTGGGGTTGTCTCAGCCTGGAGTTGGGGCTCACCTGGAGGCAGGTTCACCCGGGGTTGAGGCTCAGCTCAGGAGAGGGAGGGGGGGACTCTCAGGTCAAGATTCCACTCAGGATCAGAGTGGATCTTGGGTCAGAGGTCAGCCTGGGGCTGGAGTTGGAAGGCAGCTATTCTCACCACTGTATCACCACTGCTGGGGCTGGAGTTGGGATCTGGAACGCTCCCTCCACCCTGAGCCCCACTTCTCCACCAGTCCCCACGCTGCATGGAGCTGTCCATGCTTCTGCCACCCTGCCCACAGGGTCCATGGCCCAGAACTGCAGGCCTTGGCTCTAGCATCATCTAGGCTTCAGCAGCTCCTCTGCAGAATGGGTTGCTGGGGTTCTGCACTCCTCCCCCCACAGGCTGTGGGATCGAGTTACCAATAATTGTCCATTATTGTTGGCAGCTCCAGAGCTTGGCCAGGCTCCGGGGCAACTGGCCAGACTGCAGAAGGGTAGGCTGGGTGGCTGGAGCCCTCCCTGCGCTCAGCACCTAGAGGCCCTCACATCAACAGCCATAGCCTCCCTGCCCTTTGGTGGACACTCTGACCTTGACCTCATCCATGGCAAGCCCCAGAGTTGCAGGCTGATGTGGGCTCTGGGGCTAGAGGGTATCAGTGTGGGCGAGAAGCACACAGATAGGGGAACACAGAGAACTTTGTGGCACAGGAATGTCACAGCTCCTTTCCTTGCATAAACCCAGGTCATGCCCTGCCCTTCCCAAGGGTACCCTGGGCCCAGAATGAAGTGTGTGGGGGCAGAGGGTGGGGATTTGGGCTCATTCCTAGAGGCAAAACTCACTCAGAGGTACCATGTGCCATCTGAGTTGGCTTGGGCCTGGGCACACTGAGATTTCCCTGTAGCCCTTTATCCATCCTGGAACAACAGCACACCCTATCCAGCCTCATCCACGGGGCTAGGACTTTGTAAAGGGTGGCAGTGCTGGAATAGAAAACCCGTGATGATAAGCTCCCTCCCTCACAGGGAACCCCTAGCCCAGAGCAGCACCCTTTAGGGGAGGGGAGGGCAGAATGGACTGGGTGTGGATAAATTAGTGATACCTTATTCACCAAGTGCCCAGCAGGAGTGCATGTGTGGTACAAGATGCGGAACCAAGATGAGGGCAGAGGGCTGAACAGGGTCGTGAGGGCTGGAGCCCTGAGGGGAGGCTGTGCGGACAGCAGGGCAGCACATGCAAGAGTAGGGCTCTGTCACCAATTAGCCCATGTGCCCAGGGTGAGGGGGGTCAGGGACAATGGTGGGCTAAGCTGGGGGTCACCAGGGATGAGGGGAATGGGACTGGCAAGGTGGGCTGAGGAGAGAGACATCATGGACAGTCCCTCACACACTGTCTCCCTCTGTGCCCACAGGTCTGCCTGCCATCTTCGTGGCTGTGTGGGTCAGTGTGAGAGCCACCCTGGCAAACACCGGGTAGGTCCAGGTGGAGAAGTGGGCAGGAGGCTCTGACACAGGCCAGAAACACCCCTGCTACCCTCTTTCTCTGTAGAGCACGTGAGGGGCACCTCCTGTACCCTGGCCCTGAGTGGCCCAGTTTCGGGAGTTTTCAATTCAGCTTCAAGCTGGGTACCCGCTCAGGGTCAGCGGAGGCTACTTCAGAAGGGACCTCTGAGGGTGGCCTCAGGCCTGGCCATATATGACACTCCCCTGTCCTGTGCTCTTGGTGGGAGTTGGGGGACAGCTAATGTCGGAGCAGACCAGCTCTGGAGCCTCCCTGTGGGAAGGCTCAAGTTGGGAACGGCAGGGGGTGGGGGCTGATGCCTCAACCTCCCCCAGGTGCTGGGACTTGAGCTCCGGGAACAAGAAGTGGATCATCCAGGTGCCCATCCTGGCCTCCATTGTGGTAAGCAGGGGTGGCCACAGAGCTGGGTCGGGGTATGGACCGTGGGTCCCAGTGACCAGCCCCTGACAGGGACCTATAGAGGCTTCCCTGGACCCCAGGGTTGGAGCCACAAGGCCCAAGAAGCAGCTGATCCCCACCCGAGTCCACATGGGGAAACCAAGGGCCTAAGGAGCCACCTGGAGACACAGTGGCAGAGCAGAGCCTGAGCAGGGTCATGGGTCCCAGAGTCCTTGCCCCTCTCTGCTAGGGTGCAGCCTCGAGACGCAGCCCTCCCTCACTCCCACAGCTCAACTTCATCCTCTTCATCAACATTGTCCGGGTCCTCGCCACCAAGCTGCGGGAGACGAACGCTGGCCGGTGTGACACGCGGCAGCAGTACCGGTGAGCCACACCCACCATGCCCAGGCTCCTCAGAGTTCAGGGGTCATCCAACACCAGCACCATGTACAAAAGCAGACAGAGGCTCCACGAATGAGCCTGTCTCAAGGAAGGACTCAGCTCCTGACTCCCTTGCTGGCCCTGCCAGCAGTGATGGGATCTTGCCTGGCTTCTGGGGGCACCCCAAAGCCAGGCTGGGCCTCTTGGCGCTAGGCCCTGCACTAGAGCTGGGGTCTGGGCAGGACAAACCCAGACTTCTCCTCAGAGAGCTGGTCGCAGGGAGTCTGAGAGACAGGTGGGCAGTGGGTGGCCTTGAGAAGGCGGAAGCTTGACTGAAACCTGAGGAGGGACCTTGGGATACCGAGGTAAGGCCACGGGGGAGTGGGGGAGTGCCTGCAGAGGGACCAGCAGGTGCAAAGGGCCCTGGGACAGGGCGACATAACTTATGGTCCACTCTGGGACACCTCAGAATCAAGGGGCCCTGTTAACACTTTGCTGAGAAAACAAAGTGTCATTGGCTCAGGTGAACTGGGTTCCCCCACTGGCTGCCAGAGCCTCGGGCCTTTTAGTGGCTTCTGGAGCCTGGGGTTGGCAGGTCGGGGTACACAGCGCCTGTTGAGGGGGAAGTGGCTCCACCCTGACCCCCCTGCCCTGCTGGCCCAGGAAGCTGCTCAAATCCACACTGGTGCTCATGCCGCTCTTTGGCGTCCACTACATCGTCTTCATGGCCACGCCATACACCGAGGTCTCAGGGACGCTCTGGCAAGTCCAGATGCACTACGAGATGCTCTTCAACTCCTTCCAGGTGCGCAGCCCTGTCTGAGGGTGAGGGGCGGGTGGGGTTGGGAAGGCTGCTTCCACCCTCTCCAGATGCAGCTCTGGGCCCTGACCCAGTACCCTCTCTCCACAGGGATTTTTTGTCGCCATCATATACTGTTTCTGCAACGGCGAGGTAAGCGGTGGGCCACGCTGGGGCAAGGCAGGAAGGACGCAGAAGTGCCGGGGGAGGGTGGGTGGAATTTCCTGGTGGTCCGGTGGTTAGGACTCCGTGCTTCCATTGCAGGGGTCCCGGGTTCGATCCCCGGTCGGGGGACTAAGATCCCACAAGCCGCAAGGTGCAGCCAAAAATAAAAAAAAATTTTTTTAATTAAAAAATGAAAAAGAAGTTCCGGGGGTTCCCGAGTCCTGTCCCTTCATTCTTCTGCCTGGTTCTTACTCTGTTCCTCCAAGAACATCCCTGAGGACGTTCTGAAGGCAGAGAGAAGTCTTTCCAGATGATTCAGGCTGAGGATGCGCTAGGATTTGTGGGCAAAGCCAAGTATCTTCCCAGCCCCACGGTTGAATCGGTTGAATCGTCTGTCATCCAGATTGAACACTCATCCACCCTTGGGGTCATTTGAGCTTTCTAGATTCTGGGTGTGTCAACTGCCTGCAGCCAGGCGCCATGTTCTGAGAATGACGGGATTCTTCTTGGCCTTGAAATTTTCCAGTAACAGCCTGCGCCTCTTTACATTCAGTGCTGAGTGTTGCAGGGGCAGGGATGGGGGCACCGCTGGGGTTGGGGACATGTGGCAGAGGGGTTAGGGGCACACCTGACCACCCACCCTCCTCCTGCCATCCCAGGTACAGGCTGAGATCAAGAAATCCTGGAGCCGCTGGACATTGGCACTGGACTTCAAGCGCAAGGCACGCAGCGGGAGCAGCAGCTACAGCTACGGTCCAATGGTGTCTCACACAAGTGTGACCAATGTAGGGCCCCGCACGGGACTTGGCCTGCCCCTCAGCCCCCGCCTGCTGCCTGCTACCACAGCCAATGGCCACCCCCAGCTGCCCGGCCACACCAAGCCAGGGTCCCCAGCCCTTCAGACCACACCACCTGCCGTGGCCGCTCCTAAGGACGATGGGTTCCTCAACGGCTCCTGCTCGGGGCTGGATGAGGAGGTGTCTGCACCAGACAGGCCACCTGTCCTATTGCAGGAGGAATGGGAGACAGTCATGTGATTGGGGACCCGAGGGTTGGACCTGTG
Organism: Stenella coeruleoalba; assembly: GCF_951394435.1. Classification (NCBI taxonomy): domain Eukaryota; kingdom Metazoa; phylum Chordata; class Mammalia; order Artiodactyla; family Delphinidae; genus Stenella; species Stenella coeruleoalba. Next base: position 64,384,472 of record NC_137156.1, read on the forward strand.
GACATAAGGGTGGACAAGCGGACCAAGAGACAGGTTGTTGGACAGTTGCCCACTCAGGACTGGGGCTGGGAGGATAAAATAGGAAAAAAAAAAAAAAAGGAAAAGGAAGCAGCGTGTGGCTTCCTGTGGTCTGAACTGGGCACCTATTCCAGGAGGGGAGGAGCTGGGAGCCATGGGGGTGTTCTTGGTCTTACCTCAGGAGGGGGTCTAGGAACCATGGGCCAGTCCCTGGGGGGTCGGGACCCAGCCCGGCAGAAAGGGCCTGAGAGAGGCCCCTGTCTAAGCCTAGAGAAGCTCAGGTTTGCTGGGTCATCAGCACCCCAGTGGCCCCATGCAGGAGGAGGGCCCCAGCCTTTCCCTGTCTCCAGCTGTCACCTCGGCTGCTCCCTGCACTTGTACACAGGCTCCACAGGCACCCAAGCTGCCTTTGGCCCAGGCTGAGTCCACAGACCTACTCACCCTGAAACACTCATATTGCCCACCTCTAGGACAGAGCTATGTCTTCCTTTCAGACTGGGTGCCCCCCAGGACAGAGTGGAGCCTCTCCTCTCAAACTGGATTTCCTCTAGAACATGGTTTAACCTCTTCCCACAGACTGAGGACCTCTTCCACCCCGTGACAGGGCTGTGTTTACTCCTCAGACTGGATACCCCCAGGACAGAGCTGTGTTCACCCTTCAGACTGTCCCCCCCGCAGAACAGCGCTATGCTCACCCCTCACGCAGACCGGGCACCCCCCAGGACAGGGCTATACTCACCCCTCAGACTTGTTACCACCTTCCCTTTAGATGAACCCCCAAGACAGAGCTGTGCTTTCCCTTTGAACTAAATGCCCCCAAGACATGCTGGGTACCCCCCTCAGGTTTGGTGATCCCAAGCAGGGCAAGGTTCCCCCATATCCACTTGGATACCTCCTCCCCAAGGGCTGGCCCTCCTTCCTCAGGATTTTTGCACCCAGTCCAAGGCCAGGCCTCCCCCTTTAGACTGGGCAGCATTTGCCCCCTTGACTGGATGTCCAGGATAGGACTGGACCTCTTACATCAGTCTAAGCTCCTAGTCCAGGACAAGGTCTCCTCCCTTAGACCTGGAGCTCCTGGGCCAGGGCCAGCCCCCCCACTCAGAGAGACCCTGAGCCCCACCTGGGCCATCCAGGTGTTGGCAGAGGAAGTGGGAGCCCTCAGAGGGCCTGGCAGGCAGTCAGGACCCTGTTTGCCTTGAACAGGGGCTGGAGCCAGGTAGTCATTTCTCCCTTCAAGGCCTCACAGCCCAGCCAAGCCGCAGGGAACACGTAAACACCAGCCGAGCCGGGCGGCAGGCAGGCAGGGAGGAGGAGCCCAGAAGACCCTGACTCATCAGCCTCCTTGGCCACGGCGTCTGGACACCTCATGGTGCTGCTCTAGATTCCAAGTCAGGCCAGTAAGATGAGCTCCAGCTCCCACCTGTCTTGGGCATGAAGATAGGCCCGGCCTTTTCTGGCCTGTCTCCCCGCAGCCCAGGCTGAGGACCTCTGAAGACCCATGGAAGGAATGTACCCTGCTGGGGGCTCCTAGAACACAGGCCAGGCTTCAAGAGGAAGCTTCAGCTCAGAGCAGGATCGAGAGGGTCCAGGGGTCCAGGGTCATAGAAGAGAGGCCTCTAATGACCCACAACATGCCAGCCTGTGGAGAAGTGGGGCCCATGTGTCAGCGGAGAGTGAGCAGGCTTTGACAGTCCACTCCCATTACCACTCAACCTGGGGTGGAGGTAGGACAGAGGACAGAATGAGGGGAAAGGGGACTGAGTTCCCTGCAAGATGAAAGGGACAAGACCCAGTCCAGCGGTCTGATCAGAGCCTTGTTCAGACAGTTTGTGAGGGAAAATGGACCTTCCTTGGGGGAAGAAGGGGACACAACCCTGCTCTGAGGGCGGGTAAGGAGACATAGAACTTCCATGGGTGTTTGAGGGGACAGAGCTCTACTCTGAGGGTACAGGAGGGGACAATGAACCTCCTGAGGGGGTCTCAGGGGACACAGTTCTGCTCCGAGGGTACCTGAGGGGACAAAGCTTGCCCTGTGTAGTCTGAGACACAATCCTTTCCTGAGGGCACATGATGGGACATGGACCTTCTGTGGGGGTCTGAGGAGACACAGCTCTGCTCCAAGGGCGCATGAGGGGACATGCACCTTCCATCATAATCTGAGGGGACTCAGCTTTGCTCCGAAGGTGCGTGAGGGGACAAGAACTGCCCTGTATGGTCTGAGAAGAAACCATCCTTCCCTGAGGGCACGTGAGGGGACATGGACCCTCCGTGGGGCTCTCAGGGGACACAGCTCTGTTCCAAGGGCATGTAAGGGGACATTAAACTACCTAAGGGGATCAGAGGGGACGCAGCTTCACTCCGAGGGCGTGTGAGGGGTCTCTGGACCTCCTGCGGGGGTCTGTGGGGACACAGCTCTGCTCCAAGGGTGTGTGAGGGGACACTGGGCCTCCTGAGTGGGTCTGAGGGGACACAGCTCTGCTCCAAGGGCACGTGAGGGGACCACGAACAACCTGAGTGGGTCTGAGGGGACACAGCTCTGCTCTGAGGGTGTGTTAGCAGACATTGAACTTCCTGAGGGGGTCGTAAGGGACACAGCTCTGCTCCAGGGTGCGTGAGGGGACATTGGACCTCCTGAGTGAGTCTGAGGGTACACAGCTCTGCTTCGAGAGTGCGTGAGGGGACATTGAACATCCTGAGGTGGTGTGAGGGGACATAGCTCTACTCTGACGGCGTGTGAGGGGACATTGAACCGCCCGAGGGGGTCTGAGGGGACACACTCTGCTCCGAGGGCTTTAGAGGGGACACTGAACTTTCTGAGGGGGTCTGAGAGAACACAGCTCTGCTCCGAGGGTGCGTGAGGGGACACTGGACCTCCTGAGTGGGTCTGAGGGGACACAGCTCTGCTCCAAGGGCATGCAAGGGGATATTGAACCACCTGAGGTGATCAGAGGGGACACAGCTTTGCTCTGAGGGCATGTGAGGGGATTCTGGACCCCCTGCGGGGGTCTAAGGTGAAACAGCTCTGCCCTGCGGGCATGTGAGGAGACATTGGACTTCGTGCTTGGGTCTGAGGGGACACACCTCTGCTCCGAGGGCGCATGAGGACAGGACCTGCCCTGTGTGGTCTGAGGAGACACAATCCTTCCCTGAGGGCACATGAAGGGACATCGACCTTCCCTGGGGGTCTGAGGGGACATAGCTCTGCTCCGAGGGCACCTGAGGGGACATTGAATCTCCTGAGGGGGTCTCAGGGGACACAGTTCTGCTGCAAGGGTGAGTGAGGGGACATAGACTTTCCGTGTGGTCTGAGGGGACACAGCTCTGCTCCGAGGGTGCGTGAGGGGACATTGGCCCTCCTGAGGGACATGTGGGGACAAAACTCTACTCCGAGGGTGGGTGATGGGACATGGACCTTCCGTGTGGGTCTGAGGGGACACAGCTCTGCTCCGAGAGTATGTGAAGGGACATTGGACCTCCTGAGCAGTCTGTGGAGACACAGATCTACTCCGAGGGCAGGTGAGGGGAAACGGACCCTCCGTGGGGGTCTGAGGGAACACTGCTCTGCCCCAAGGGCATGTGAGGGGGCACTGGACCTCCTTAGGGAGTCTGAAGGGACACAGCTCTGCTCCGAGGGCAGGTGAGGGGAATTTGGACTTCCTGAGGGGGTCTGAGGAGACACTTTCTGCTCCGAGGGCATGACAGGTGACATTGGACCTCCTGAAGAGGTCTGAGTGGAAACAGCTCGGTTCTGAGGGCACGTGAGGGGACATGGACCGTCCTTGCGGGTCTGCGGGGACACAGCTCTGTTCCAATGGCGCGTGAGGGGACAATGGAGAACTGAGGGGATCTGAGGGTACACAGCTCTGCTCCAAGGGCATGTGAGGGCATAAGACCTGCCCTGTGTGGTCTGAGGAGACAGAAGCCTTCCCTGAGGGCACGCGAGGGGACATGGACCCTCTGTGGGGGTCTCAGGGGACACAGCTCTGCTTCAAGGGCATGTAAGGGGACATTGAACCACCTGAGGGGATTAGAGGGGACACAGCTCTGCTCTGAGGGCATGTGAGGGGACGTTGAATCTCCTGAGTGGGTCTGAGGGGACAAGCTCTGCTCTGTTTGTGCGTGAGGGGACATGAACCTCCCGATGGGGCCTGAGGGGACAGCTGTGCCAGAGGGCAAGTGAGGGGACATGGACCTTTTGAGGGGGTCTGAGGAGACACAGCTCTGCTCCAAGGGCATGTGAGGAGAGAAGGCCTGCCCTGTGTGGCCTGGAGACACAATCCTTCCCTGAGGGCACCTGAAGGGACATCGACCTTCCGTGAGGGTCTGAGGGGACATAGCTCTGCTCTGAGGGCATATGAGGGGACATTTGAGCTCCTAAGGGGGTCTCAGGGGACACAGCTCTGCTCCAAGGGTGAGTGAGGGGACATGGACCTTTCATGTGGTCTGAGGGGACACAGCTCTATTCCGAGGGTGCAAGAGAGGACAAGACTTGCCTTGTGTGGTCTGAGGAGACACAATCCTTCCCTGATGGCACGTGAGGGACATGGACCTCCACGGGGAGTCTGAGGGGACTCAGCTCTGCTCCAACGGTGCGTGAGGGGCAAGACCTGCCCTGTGTGGTGTGGAGACACCATCCTTCCCTGAGGGCACATGAAGGGACAAGGAGCCGTTGGGGTGGGAAACACTGTGGGGACACAGCCCTACACTGAGGGTGCTTGTGCGCATGGACTTCCTGAGGGCTCTGAGGGGAAAAAGCAGCGCTCTGAGAGTGCTTGATGGGGCACAGACCTTCTGTGGGGGTCAGCAGGGACACAGCTCTGCTCTGAGGGCACATGAAGTGACGTGACCCTGCCCCAGGGGGTCTGAATGATAGTTTTGCTCCTAGGGGGTGTGAGGGGTCATGGACCTGCCGGGGGGGGGGCGGGGGCGGTGGTCTGAGGGGGTGCAGTCCTGCTCTGAGGGTACTAGAGGGGACGTGGACCATCCATCCATCAGGGGTCCTAACAGGGTCCTGGCTCTGCCTTCATTTTTAGAAGTGAGGTCTGGCTGTGGGGACCCGGTCAGAGGGTGCTGGGTCAGTGGCTCTCATTGAGCACTGGGACACACAGGCTGGACTGTGTTCAGCTATAACCCTGTTGTCTCCTCAGCCAGCCCCAGAATGATCCCAGCCCGAGGCTCCCACGGCCAGCTGAAACAAGCCTTGCCTGGGGCAGAGGAGCCTCCTCTTGGGCAGCGTAGGGGACTCTAGAGCCAGACAGGGGTCTGGGCCCTGGCTGGCTTCCCGTGTTTGCTGTGTGATCCAGGGCAAGCTGCCTTCCCTCTCTGAGCCTCAGCTTCACCTCTGAGGTCAGGCTCCTGTCTAGGTCTCTTGGCCTGTGTGGTCTCAGTACCCCGACCTGCTCCCTGGTGGGCCCCCAGGCTAGCTCTTGGCTGCCTGGACAAGGACTTTACCTTTCCCTTGGGCAGACCTGGGGCCCTCAGCACTGAAGGCCAGGGCGTCCCCAGGTGAGAGGCTCCCTCCTTCTTCGGCATCCCCGTCATGCAGGCAGTGGGGCCAAGAGGGTGGGTGTGGATCCTGGGCATCTCCTTCCCATCCAAAGGCTGGGGGTCAGGAAAGGGGCCAGGGTCTGGGAGGCAGAAAATTGTATCCCAGGCCTAAAACCATCCCTTCAGGCCTCAGCCTTCCATCTGTGCGTGAAAGGAGGGAAGGTGGGGCCCTTCGTGTGCCTGAATTAATTATGCCCCTGCCACCTGCAGCATCTGTTTTAGGGGGGTAGAGAGGAGAGTTTCAACGCCCCCAAAGGCTTCCTGACTGGAAGGCCTGATGGTTCTCAGTCCCAGTTCACAGACTGCAGGGTGGGGACACGGCCAGCGGTTCTGGCAGGGGACTCTGTTGATGGACAGCCCCATGGGGCTCCTGTTGGCTTTGCTTCCCAATGGCGAGGAGGAGGGGACGAGGCCAGGCTGGGAGGACGGGGTTCTGGGCATGGGACGCCGGGCTTGTGACCACTGCAAGCTCCCTTCTCAGAGCTTCAGTACCTGTGGCTCCAGACTCCAGGCCCTGGTGCACGAGGCCCTCCACCTGCTCCCCTCCACTCCCCACGCGGTGCTCTCCAGTCAGCCCTCCTTGGGGGCCTCTGCCCCAGCACCCTTTTCCTGCTGCAGCACGTATGAGTCAGGGGACGGCCTTGGTGTGAACCACGTCCTGGCCCTGCCCAGAGGCGAAACTGTCAGGCTACCTGCCCCCAACAAGCGCACCCCAACCAGTGAGATAGAGAGGTGTGCTGTGTGTCTGTTGTTATGTGTATGTGTTTGTATATATGCTTATTTGCATTTGCGTGTGTTTGTTTGTATATGTGCCTAGTTATATGTATCTGCTGTGTCTATTCGTACTGTCAGTTTGTAGTTCTATTTGTATCCTGTGTCTGTGTGTTGGTAATGTGCTCATGTTTGTAGTATGTATCTGTGTGTCCATTTGCATGTGTGTCTTTTGGTGTGTCTGTGTGCGTGACTGTACTGTGTGTGTACCAATATGTCTGTTTGTATTTATTGGTATGTCTGTGTATATGTGTGTGTCTATTTGTGTGTGTGTGTCTGTGTGGACCCGTGGTCTGAGAACGCCGCCTGTGGGTGGAATTTGGCCCAGAGACATGTTTGGTTTGGCCCTCATAGTATTTTCAACATCTTGAGCCAACATTTAAAAATCAGGATATTTCACATAAAAATTCAGCTTTTCAGTTTCTTTTAAAAATTCAGAAGCCCTGGCAGCCTCGGGCCTGCGTTCCCATGAGGCCACTCTCCTCCAGAGCTGCTCAGAGGCTGCCTCGTCCTCCCACCCTCCACAGCCTCACCACTTTTCTCGCCCAGCAGCACCTTGAGGATGACTGAGTTTGTGATCCCAGAGTGTGTGGTCATGACTGAGTGTAAGCCTCGTTGCCAGGGAGTGTGTGCACGAGTGTATGGGACGAGTTCACGTGTGTGTGTGTAGGGGGGAGGGTGTGTGTGCGCATAAATCCATTTTGCAATGGGGGGGCGTGTACACGTGAATGCGTGTGTGCATATGAGGTCAATCTGTGTCAGTGGGCTGAGCGCATGTGTGAATGTGTGCGTGTGTGCATTAGGCAAATGTGAGTGTGTGGGGGACATGTGAGTGCCTGCATGTGTGTAGGGCATCTGTGCGTGCGGAGGCTTAGGTATGTGAATGCATGCGTTTGCAGGTGTGTGCGCGTGGGGTTTGTGTGGACATATTTGTGGCCATGTGGAGTGTGTGAGCCACTGCGGTCTGAGCATGCTCTGCACAGGAGCTTCTTTCGGCCTTTGAGGGGGAATCGGATTCCGGGCTTCTGGCTGGGCCACCTTGTGGGATTTATTTCTGTCTCAGTGCCGACCAGAGCCCTGAGTAATGGGAACATTTTAAGAAAACCAGTAAATACATAGAGAAAGGGCAGGCTGGCCGGGAAATAGGCTGGACACCCCTGCCCAGCCCACAGCTGCCAGAGGCCCTGAGTCCAGGCCTAAGGCAGGGAGGGAAGCAGCCCTAGAACCCAGCATGCTCAACCACTGTGCTCTATGGATACCCACTTCTGCCCATCCAGTGGGTGAGTCCCCTACACCACCTGGATGGCCCCTGGATCTAGGCATCTTTGCAGCTTGGCTCTGAGCAACAGATGCTCAGGACAGGCCCAGGGGGTGCCATGTCAGACCTGGCCCAGGGGCTAAGGGGACCTGACCCTCCAGGTGGGGCCCCTTTCCCAGCCAGGCTACAGTGGGTCCACATCCCTGAGTATTCGGTCCACACACGTCTCACACATACGTAGACCTTCCCTCGGGAGGGATGAGGCTGCCTGTGACCTGGCAGGGTTGGTGCTCCCCACAGGGTTGGGAGGGTACGCAATACACTCCACTTGGAGCCCACACACCCGAAAGTGCCTGGTGCCTGGAACCTGCGGAAGGCTGGTGTCGGTGGGGCGGAGTGGAGGGTTCTGTTGCTCCCCAGGACATGGCCACCACTGTTCTGGGTTTCAGGCTGACTGAGCCCCACTCCCGGGATCACCTCTGATATCAGCCCCTTAAATGACACAGGCCCCACGGGAAAGGATGGGGTGCTTCCTCTGGTGGGGTGAGGTTCCTTACAGAAGATCCACTTCAGCAGCGGGAAAAGCAGGCTATGCTGACCCACACTCCCCCTGCAGGGGCCCTGGGTCGGTGTCTTCTGCTGCCCCCCAGTGGCCGTGTGTGGGCAACAGGGGAAATAAAGGCTACACGGAGATTCTTATCCATAAAGGTCTGCTGGCTGAATAGAATTGCTGGGCTCTTGGCCCTAGATCCCCACCACTCACTACCCCGCACTGTGATGCCCAGTGAGATGGTTTGGGGAAAGCCAAGTCTTTTAGACTGGTCTGAGGAAAGGAACGTGGCTCCTAGCACAGATCCCGAGACCACTTGGAAGGTCAGCTCCTGGAGAGCAGGGCAACGTCAGGTTTACAGCTGCATCCTTAGCCCCTGGAACAGTGTCCAGCACAAGGTGGATACTCAGGAAACAGGATGAATTAATGCCTGAATCCCCAGCTCCTGTAAGGGTGCTGCAGCAGGCCCCAGATGCAGCTCAGAGCCCCATGGAGAGGTCACCTGAAGGTGAGCAGGAGTCTCGCACACTGAAGGCCAGGGGTGGGGAAGAGCAGCATGAAACCCCAACAGGGGACTTGGCCTGGACGATGCCTTGGGCTTGAGGATGCACAGGTAGAGTCCAGGGGACTTGATTTGCCCAAACTGGTCACCTTCACACAATTCACCTGCAGCCCACTGGGCTAGACAGAATCTTCCCGTGTAACTTTAGGGGCTGTGCCTCTCTGTGACCCTGCGTCTGCGATTCCTCACCGTGTTACAGGCCCTATACCAGCCCGGATGTCCACCTGGCCTCTAGGGTCCTGTCCCTGCAATCCCAGGTATGACTTCCTCCCAGCCCTCGTGCTGCCTTCCCTCTTACCCAGAGGCATCAAGCGTGAGTCTCTGGGCCAGCAGGCCCTGTACTCCTGTCCTCTGCTTGGCAAAGGGGTATCCATGCTGTTGCCGAACATTTCAAACCTGACACCTCTCCTGAGATGACCCAGAGGCCAGATGTCCTTGAGGATTTCCAGCAGGAAGAGGGGCCTGGAGTGTTGGGAGGTCAGGGCTGTCCTGGAGGAGTGCCTGGTGAGCCAGGTAGCAGTGGGCACACCGGGGCTCCATCCACAGAGCTGGGCACTGCCACTTGGCCCATTTCTTCAGCCCTATGACAAAGGGGCTGCTGGGGCCTGAGAGTCTGTTGCTGGGGCCTGTCCCTCCAATCAAGAGTACTGTATTATTCTAGGTAGGAGTCCTTTATCAGATATGGGGTTTGCAAGTATTTTCTTAGTCAGTAGATTTTCTCTTCATCCTTTTAACAGGGTCTTTGTTGGAGCAAAAGCTTTTCATTTTGGTTGTCAAATTTGCCCTTTTTTTTCTTTATGAATTGTGCTTTCTCATGTCCAAGAACGCTCTTCACCAAGCTCTAGGTCCTGAAGGTTTTCTCCTATAATCCACTTTAATTTTTGTATAAGGTCTGAAGTGTAGGTTGGGGTTCCTTTTTGGGACCTTTGGATGGATATCCAATCACTCCAGCACAATTTACTGAAGACTGTCCTTCCTCCATTGAGCTCATTTTGCACCTTTGCCAAAAATTAGTGAGCCATACCTATGTGGGGCTACTTCTGAGTTCTCTGCATTCTTCCATTGATCTATGTGCCTACTTTTCCACCAATACCACCATCTTGATTACTGTAGCTGTATAATAAGTCTTGAAATGGGTTGATTGACTCTTCCTGCTTTATTCTTCTAGTTAAAAATTGTTTAAGCTGTTCTTGTAACCTTCCTGATACATTTTAGAATAATCTTGTCTATATATAAAAATCTTACTGAGATTTTGATATGAATTGCATTAAACCTGTGTATCAATTCTCCAGTAAAACCACCTGAGCTTGGAGATGTCTTTTTCAGGGGTTTAAAAATTATGAATTCAATATCCTTAATAGTTACAGAGCTATGCAAATTATCTTTTTCATTTGGGGTGAGTTATGGCAGTTTGCACTTTTCAAGGAATTGGTCCATTTCATCAACTTGTCAAAATGTGGGTATTTACAGTACCCCTTTATTGTCCTTTTGATGTCCATGGGGTCTATGGTGATAGCGTTATTTCATTCCTAATATGCCTAATGTGTGTCTCCTCTTTCCTTTTTTTCTCTTTTAATTTATTTTTGGCTGCATTGGGTCTTCGTTGCTGCGCATGGGCTTTCTCTAGTTGTGGTGAGCGGGGGCTACTCTTCATTGCGGTGCACGGGCTTCTCATTGCGGTGGCTTCTCTTGTTGTGGAGCACGGGCTCTAGGCGTGTGGGCTTCAGTAGTTGTGGCACGTGGGCTCAGTAGTTGTGGCTCGTGGGCGCTAGAGCATGGGCTCAGTAGTTGTGGCGCACAGGCTTAGTTGCTCCATAGCATGTGGGATCTTCCTGGACCAGGGATTGAACCCATGTCCCCTGCATTGGCAGGAGGATTCTTAACCACTGCACCACCAGGGAAGTCCCTGTCTCCTCTTTCTTCGTCAGTCTTTATTTCTTGTTAGTCAATTACTGATTTCTGCAATGTTCACCACTTTCTTTGCTCACCACTTCTTCCTGCATCCTGTGGCAGGCACTGCTGGCTGCCTTCCCGGTACTCTTTCTACCCTTCTTCCTTTCTCATGGAACCTCAATTTCAATCATGGTGGCAATGTGCCCAGCTTAAAATACCCTTACTCCCCACATGTCTGCAGTTAGGGTTGGATCTGACACAGTAATGGCTGATAAGATGTGAAGGAAAGCATGGGGGACAGGGCTTGAAGTCATGGTTTCTTCAGCTGGCTTGCCCTTTGCCCTTCCCCCTCCTGCCTGTAGCTCAAACCTGGGAGGTGGTTGGGGGGGGGGGTGAAGGCCTCCAAGAGAGTTAAGGACAGCAGCTGAGGACACAGAAGGGACTCACGTCCTTCGTGGTCTCAAGGAGTCACTGTACCACCTTAGACATAACACAAGAAAAAACCCCTCCTCACTTAAAATCCTGTAGGTGAGCATCTGCCAAATGTCATCCTGATTCCCATATCCTTCTCCCTGCCCCCTCCCTCCTCCTCCTGCTACGGAGCATCCTCTAGTAGTTCTTTCAGCAAAGATCAGTGCAGAGTAAACACTTAGTGTCATAAGCCTGAAAATGTCTATCTTGCCCTTATTATTTATTATTGAGCAGACTGACATTTATGTTTCCTCAGCACTTAGGAAAAATTTGTCTTCTACTATCTACCATTGACTGATGAAAAGTGGAACTCATTCATTAGTAGGCAAACTTTCCGTTGTTGTTGTTTTTTTTCCCCTCCTGTAGCTTGTTGGATTTTCCTCTTTCCCCTCAATGTTCTAATCTTGACCATTGTAGTGAAACTGCAGATGTAGCCATTAAAAAAATTCTACTTCATACTCATCGAGTAATTTAGGTTGTGGATTCTGGAAATTTCTTTTAAAATTGTGTGAAATACAGTATATACAACCAAAAAAAAATGGAGAAAATGAATGGATAAAGAATAAAATGAATTCCCACCCCTTAAGCCAAGAAAAAGAACATTATCAACACCTCAGAGGGCCCCTTCCCAGAGCTAACCACAAGCCTGATGATGAGGATCATTGCCTTTGCTCTTCTGTGCCGACTTTACCACCCATGTGTGTATCCTTAGAGAGTGTATTGTTCGACTCTGCCTGTGTTGGAACATCACACAAATGTCTCATACTTCTTTTCTTCTGTGACCTGCTTCTTTTAAAAAAAAAAAAAAATTATTTATTTTTGGCTGCGTTGGGTCTTCGTTGCTGCGTGCGGGCTTTCTCTAGTTGTGGCGAGCGGGGTCTACTCTTCGTTGTGGTGTGTGGGCATCTCACTGCGGTAGCTTCTCTTGTTGTGGAGCGTGGGCTCTAGAGCGCAGGCTCGGTAGTTGTGGCACACGGGCTTAGTTGCTCCGTGGCATGTGGTATCTTCTGGGACCAGGGCTCGAACCCGTGTCCCATGCATTGGCAGGTGGATTCTTAACCACTGCACCACCAGGGAAGTCTGACTTGCTTCTTCTGAGATGTAGCCACAATCTTACACGGGACTATAGCTCATTTCCTTGCTATAGAGTATTCCACTGTCAAAACAATAACTCATTGTGTTTTACTGTGTGTATGTGTGCTATTATGAACATTGCTTCTATTAGGGTTCCTGTCCCTGTCTCCCGGTATTCTTGTGCAACAGTGCTCTAGGACACTAATAGTGGAATTGCTGGTCACTGGCTGTGCACCAGTTCAACTTTTGCAAAAGTGGTCTTACCAACCAGCATTCCCACATGTGGCAGGTGGGAGGCCCGCTGCTCCACAGCACACCAGGGTAGCTAGTAACCCTTCTGTCTGAAAGTCTCCCTTGTCTGGCATCACCCCAGCTAGCTGAGCTTCCTTCTGTTGATTTTGAGCATGACAGAGCTTTTCTAATCCCTTTCAATCTGTTTGAAAGACTGGGTTTAGGTTTCTTTTTTTAAATGACATCAGACAAGAGTTTTTTTTAAAAAAAGCGAACAGGTACATTAATAGTAATTAATGACATATTTGGATTTATCTGTCCCACCTTTTTCTCTCTTTGCCTTCTTTTGGATAATTTATTTTTCTCAGTCCATTTTTTTCTTCTTAATTTCTTTGGAAGAGGTACTAGGGACTTCCCTGGCGGTCCAGAGGTTAGTACTCTGCGCTCCCAATGCAGGGGGGGAGGGGTTTGATCCCTGGTCAGGGAACTAAGATTCCACATGCTGCATGGTGAAGCAAAAAAAAAAAAAGAAAAAAAAAAGAAAAAAAGAAGGGGTACATTCTATCACTCTATTTCTATTTTTAGCGTTATCCTAGAAATGTCAGCCTGTCTGTATACCAGAGTCTTTGCTCTCTTCCTGAGTGAGCTTGGTAGATGGCTGTAATTCCAATCACCGATCACCTCAGGACTTACTATTATTGTTGTTATGTACCCTAGCCCTTGTTTTACTTTTACTTCACAACACATATTTGTTTTATAAGGTTAACGTCTACTTAAATTTACACTTTCTTTCTCTTCATTCCTTCTTACGATCTCAGATTTTCCATCTGGGATTCAGTCTGAAGACATTCATTCAAAAAAAGACATTCAGTTTTTTTTTTTTTTTTAAGGAGAATGCTTATTTCTTTTTTAAAAAAACAGCTTTATTGAGATATAATATATACCTCATACAATTCACCCATTTAAAGGTACAATCCAATGGCTTTTAGCATATTCACAGACTTGTACAACCATCACCATAATCCACTTTAGAATATTTTCATTACCTCAAGATAGATTTTTTTAAAAAAGTCTGCTGGTGACAAAACCTCTGATCTTGTTTGTCTAAAAATATTTTGTACTTGTAACATATTTTCTCTGGGTATAGAATTTCAAGTTGACAATTACCTTTTGTCCAGTTAACACTGATGCCAGATGGTACCATTCCAGTTAACACCGGCTGTGTTTGAGACATTTGCTGTGGGCTTGCTCTTTGAAAGAAAATATAATCTCTAATTTTAAGATTGTTTCTTGGTCTTTTCGTTCTGACAATTTATTACAATGTGTTCACGTATGTACTGGTTTTTAAACACGTCCGCAAATTCTCAGACTCCACCTCGAGGTGGAACCTAATTCTTCTCCCTTTCTTCTCCCTTTGAGCGTGGGCTGGACGCAGTGACTTGCTTCTAACAAACAGACTGTGGCAGAATATCACTTCCAAGACCTGGTCATAAAAGACCCTAAAGCTTCCTCCTGCTTCCTCTCTGGGATCACTCATTCTGGGGAAAGCCAGCCTCTACCACATGTGAACACTCATGCAAGCCTTATGGAGAGGTGCACACGGCAAGAACTGTGGGTACGTAATGCTTCTCTATGCATTCCTGTGAGCGCTGGGAGTGGAAACGGTCCTAAAGCAGATCCTCCAGCCCCAGTCGAGCCTTGCGTTGCCTGCTGCCCTGGAGGACATCTTGACGGCTACTTCAAAGAGACCCCAAACTAGAACTACTCAGCTAAGCCACTCCTGAATTCCTGATCCACAGAAACTGTCAGAAAATAATGATTTGTTGTTTTAAGCCACAGAGATTTGGGGTAATTTGTATGCAGCAATTTATAATTAATACAAAGTGTGAAAAAACTTGAGGCAAACTTGCTTATTGAGCTGTAATGAACATACAAAAAGTGCAGAAAACGTATATGTACAGCTCAATGAATATTTGTAAAGTGAACATACCTAATGAGTCACCACCCATAACAAGAGACAGAACATTTGACTGCAGATGTCTTTTGGTTGCCCAGCTTGAGAACTGCTGACCTTGAACCTGTGGACTGGTGATTTTGAAAAGTTCAGTCATGTAAAAAAAAAAAAGACCTTTGCCCCATTTTTGCCTTTTTTTCCCCCTGGAACTCCAACCACAAGTTGGATCTTCTCACTCTATCCTTCATATCTCTTAGCCTCTTGTTTACACTACTGATCTGTTTATCGCGCTGGCTGCATTCTGGATAACCTCTTCAGATCTAGCTTCCTATTCACAAATTGTCTCTTTGGCTCTAATTCACAGATACAAGGTTTTAAATTGCTATAATAATTTTTACTTCTAGAGCATCACTTTGGTTCTTCTGCAAATCTATTCTGGTTTTCAAGCTTCTCTTTTAGTTCTTAAATCATTTTTAAACATTGAAATTATCTGACTGATAATTCTAATGTCTGAAGTCTTTGCAACTCTCATGCTACCATGTTCTTTCTGATGTCCTTTGCTCTGAGTGCTTTGTTGCCTAGTATATCTCGTGAACTTTTCTGTAAGCTATTCCTCTTTCTTGGAACTTTATTGGTGGGGATTCTTTGAGGACTCAGATGAATAAAGATTCATTCAGGTCGGATCTGCATTTCCTTCTATCAAGTGTCTGAGACCACCACATTCTGGGACCACTGTAAATCTTGACCTGAGGTTTCCCGTGTGCAAACCCACATGAGGGAGGGCTGCCTCAGTTCTCAAGGGAGACTTTATTCTACTCCAGTAATTGGCAGGGTTCAAGCTCCCCTTGGGATGTCAAGAGTACAGACTGATTATTAGTTTACAGAGGGTGCTGCCCTTTGGGGCCCCACCAGGCACTGAGGGCCTCCAAAACCAAGGCTCGATTTCACCTGGCTTGTCATATACCTCCAGGGCAAAGGTCAGGCTTCAGCATTCTGCCACTTCTCTTACCTTTTGGCCTGAGTATTCCATACTTTCTTGCCAGATCATTGATGCATTTAAAAAGCATTTGTCAATATTTATTTACCTAGTATTTTTAGCTGTTTTCCAAGGGAAGATCACTTCAGGCAACCATCCTACCGAGATGCCAGAAACAGAAGTGATTGCTACTCCTTCTTCAAGTACCTTTTTTCTCCAGTTTTCTTTTCCCAAACGAATTCCTATCAGCTAAAGGACAGCTACCAGTACGTCAGGGCTCTCAACCTATCCCCTCTCTCTCCTTCTCTCTCTCTGCCACCTTTTGGATCTTCAACTTTACTTCCAATTTATTAATCCCTTCTTTGACTATAAGTAATCATTTAGCTCCTCCAGTGAGTTTCTTACTTTAGTAAACATTCTTGGGCTTCCCTGATGGCTCAGCAGTTAAGAATCCACCTGCCAATGCAGGGAACACAGGTTCAAGCCCTGGTCCGGGAAGATGCCACAAGTCGCGGAGCAACTAAGCCCGTGCGCCACAACTACTGTGTCTGCGCTATAGAGCCAGCAAGCCACAACTACTGAGCCCACGTGGCACAACTACTGAAGCCCACGCACTCTAGGCCCTGTGCTTCGCAACACGAGAAGCCACCGCAATAAGAAGCACGTGCACCACAACGAAGAGTAGCCCCCGCTCTCCGCAACGAGAGAAAGCCCGCACGCAGCAACGAAGACCCAACGCAGCCAAAAATAAATAAATAAATAAATTTTAAAAAATAAATAAATAAACATTCTTTATTTCCAAGATTTCTAATCAGTTGTTTCTTATACCAAATCCCTGTTCTTGAGTTGTGTGAGATCAGAAAGTCCCTCTTTGATCTCACTGGTGATAAAACAAATGCTCATTTTAAAGCCTGTTAGGATATTATCGTTTTACTTTCTTCAAGTAGAAATTCTCCCACTTGTTGGGCTGCTGGCCATTCTTTATGGCACTGGATTTTCTCATGCATTTTATAATTTTTGAGTGTCCCTCATGGGTGATAGTTTTTGCTTTTCTCTCTCCCTGCAGGGCCGTTGTTCTATAGGGCACACAGGGCTGCAAATGCAGAAGCAAACCTTTCATTAACTCTCTGGGCTCTCATACAGTGGGGATATCCTTACTCTGGTGCTGAGTGGGAGCCTAGTTGCCAGTCACAGGTGTCTGAGTCCTACACTGCCACAGACAAACATCCTGCTTCCAACTGCAATCCCAGGAGGTGGGGGCATCTTTTCACCCTTTATTCCTAGGAAGGGAAGCCCAGCTCTAGACCCTGGCTATGCAGAGAGAGCCTGGCTCCAGTCCTGACACCTGTGGGGCATGTCTGATCCCTGTCCATTGTGGGAATCAGTCCTGGCCTTGTCTCACTGCTCACCACAGCAGTCAGCCACCTACCACTTCAGCCCTTACTCATAGCTGCCAGTTTCTGCTCCCTTCCCAAGAACTATCTTCTTAGAGGAGTTGCATAATTTTAAGTTAAACCATTTACTTTATTGTATGAGTGACAGTCCGTGTGCACACACTCCCTCCACCTCTACCGCCCGAGTCCTCAGCTCCGTCTACCAGAGCTGGGCCATTGTGTTCCTAGAAGCTGGCACAGAGGGAGGAACACACTGGGATGACTCAGGGCAGGGGCGGGAGGCTCAAGGGGAAACCATGAAGGAAACTTAAGAGTGTGATCATCCTGGAGGAGATGAAACTCTAAATGGTCACAGGTACCTGGAGTCAGACTTGTGGCCAGCCGGTCATTCTGGAGAGTCAGCTCCACAGAGGAGGCTCATGGTCCTGAAGCCAGGACCTTGGGGACCCAGGGTCCAAGACCACCCCCGAAACCCAGGCTACAATACCCCAGTCTTTAGCAGAATGGGCCACCCTCCCCCATACGGGTGCCCTGTGCCAGGGAAGCCAGCGTCTAGCTCTGGCAGGTGAAGTGGGGAGATGGGCTGCTGGGGCTGTGGGTGGAATGTGAACGAGCAGTGCCAGGGGCCCCGAATCTGTAGTGGCCCAGAGTCGAGGCTTTGCCAAGGCACAGCTCACCCCCTTCATGGGCCCAGTCGCTTCCTTCTCACTGCGAGGGCGTCCACAGAGGACCAGAGTGGGAGCCTCTCCAAGGTATCCCACAAACTACTGTAAGGCCTATCTCTGTCACCCAAGGATTTTGAGATGATCACCGCTGACCAAGGACTGGACCAGAAACCTGGACCCAGAAGGTCAGGCCTGGGCCTTCTCCACCCCTCCAGCCTCAACATGTTCAGCCCAACACAGGGCTTACTCATATTAAACATCACCTCTGCAGCTGCCCCGTCTTGGGGCCCAAACCCAGAGTATCCCAAATATTCAGGAGGTTTCTGCCATACACAGGGGTCTGCTTGTTTCTATTTCCAGACATTAAAAAAATTCAAAATAACATATATATGTAGAGATACAGCAAGCCCACAGAGTTGTTGCTGGCTCTGCCCCAACTCAGCACGCTGGGGACCACTCAGGAGACAAGGAGCCGACCTCACAGCATGGGGAGGGGTGGGGTTCAGACTGCTAGGCAGGGAGTCACTGTTCTGAGGCCAAACTGGAGGTGATGGCAAGCCCAGCCCTGACCCTTGCCCAAGACCATCCTCCTATAGAAAGGCCTGAAAGGCGGGCGGCGAGGGGATAGGGCGTGCCTCAGTCGGAGTCACCAGCCTCTTGTTCGGTGGTGGTGGCCGCCACTGCAGAGGCCAGGTTGTCCTCCTGGCCCTTCAGCCTCTCACCTGGAAGGGTGGCAGACAGGAGGAGTGGAGAGGGGCCGTGTGTTTGCGCCACCACCCAGAGGGCAGGGAACGCTGCCTTACCAGGCCCCGCACTTACGGATCAGCTCGGCGATGGCCCTCTGGGTCCGCTTTTCTAGCTTCTCCAGCTTCTTGGCTACATCTCTCTTGAGGTCCCTGGAGCAGGGAGGTGGGAGGTGGGAGGAGGTCGGAGGCTGAAGGCTGGCCTGGTGTGGCCTTGGGGCCTTCCCCTCCCACAGCCCCTCCGGCATCAGGAATCACACTCAGGTACCTGAGGTCAGGATGCTCCTCCCCTCTCTCTTTCTGTGTCCTCCAAAACCCAGCACCAGCCAACCTTGCCAGTCCCAGTGAGGCAGGGACTAGCACCACAGACCCACCCAACACAGGGGACCGAGTCAAGGTGTACAAGGCAGATGGTTCTTAGGGTCCTCTCTTTGTCTGTTCCCCTTGGTCTCCATCAGGGAGTGACTTGCCCTGGCCCGCTGGGGGTCCTGCTCCTCCTTCGACCACACGTTCACCCTCACCACCAGGAGCTTCCAGAAGTGCACACACAGCCTATTCCCCCTGGATCTGGGTTTCCAAGGACACGCGCCCCATGCTTTTGTTTCATCATATCAGAACACCTTCAGCTAGTGCCGTACTTGACACAGAATTGCAAGTGAGAGGGAAATGGCTGGTACCTCTGGACCAAGGTAAAGCGAACACACAGCCCTCTCTCGCCCTCTTTCTCTGCCCAGTCGAAGGGGCACCATGAAGGATGAGCATCCCCATTTCAATGCAGAGGAAGCTGAGGCCAAAGGTAAACAGGCTAGCTGGTGGCAGCACTGGCACAGAAACCTTCATCTGCCCTTCCCACCGTCTGGCCTCTACCCTATGGCTCCCTGAGGGCAACGGTCAGCCTTGTTCAAATGGAGCTCTCTGAGGTGGGGCGGGCCCTCATCCTTTCAGAAGGGACGTTTGGAGGGGACTGCTGAGCCCCCTCTGCCCGAGCCCCTCCCCACCCTTAGGTGTCATTCCCCGTCATGTCCCTCTCATTCTCCACTCACGTCCTTCTCGGCACTTACTTCAGACATTAATAATCTGAACATAATAATTCAGGCAGTATGTCTACACTGCCTGCCTCCCGTTGCGAGGCTGGGAAAGGCCCAGCCGGAGCCCATGCCTAGCACCAAGAGTGTCCCAGTCAGTCTGCACTGGTCCTACATGGGCAACACTCACCAATCAGGCTTCCGGGGTGCGAGGTTGGCCAGGTCCTGAGGAGGGAGGAGACACAAGTCAGGGCTGGAAGGGCTTAGCCCCAAGGGAAGTAGAAGACAGGGGACAGAGGTAGGAAAAGGGGAGAAAAGGGAGGAGGAAGGAGGGGGCTGAGGGGAAACAGGGAGGTAGAAAGGGAATAAAGAAGTGACGAGAAGGAAGGATGTGTGAAGAGAGCAGGTGGGAAGGAGAAAAGGACCCACAGAAGGAGCAAGGGAGGATGGGGACACCCCCAGGCACTCACCACTTCCTCAATGATGGGCTCTGGCTTGGCGGCCTCCAGCTGCTCCTTCACCTTCTCTTCCACTAGAGGGCGCAAGACAACAACGGAGGCAGGTCGGAAAGGAGCCACCACTCTCCCAGATAGGCAAACTGCAGCCGCAGGTCCCTGGGAGAGTCTGGGCTTTCTTGCCCCGCCTCTCCCCTTGGCCCCTAACTACCTAGAGGTGAAGATCCTGCAAAGGCAGCTCTGGAGGAAGGGCTTGGGTTTCTCAGGACGAAGGCAATCCGGGGATGAAGGAGGGCCAGCAGGCGGCAGCCAGCTAGAGTAGATGGAGCCAAGACCTCTAGCCAGGAAGCATGGGTGCTTCTCTTAGTCCCAGGATCCCCAGCTGGGAAATGAGACAGTTGCCTGGATATATCCAAAGTATGGTTTTGGGAAGGGCCTTGAGGACTGGCTTTTCCCATACCCTCCTGGGGCTCCTGGGCTCTGAGGACGTGCCCTGGGAATGGCCAGGGCACAGGTGGCATTTCTTCCCATCCCACTCTTAGATCTGTGCTCCCAAGACCAGCGGGGCAGCCACCTTGAGGAGTCCTGCCCACGTGTACCTCCCGGCTCCACCCAGCTGCCAACAGCACAACGGGCCTCTGGGTGGCCTGACCAGGAGGGCCCTGACCCTGTGGGGACAGATGTCAAGAACAACAGATTTGGGCTCCATGGGCTTCCTCTAACCCCCCTCACCATTGTCCCGGGTCTCCTCATGGCCCTTCTGCCCTGCCTCACCTCCCTCCAGCCACAAGTGCTGACCCTGAGACATGGGACCAGCTCCCCGTCCCTGTCCTCTGTCCTGCCTTACTCTCCCCACCATGACACTGCCTCACCACGGCAAGGCCCAAACCATGAAGCAGATCACCTGGGAAGTGTGTGCATCTCAGGGCCGAAGGAGATGGGGAGGCAGACTGGAGTGTGGCTGAATGTGCAACACTTTACTCTTTTATAAGATAAATGTATCTATTAGTTTATTACTCATATAATTAAAAATTGATAAAAACAAAGAATAAAAAACACGGCCAGGGCCAGGGATCTGCATGATAGGAAGCACCCCAGCATCTCCAGCGTGGATGGCTCTGGACAGGCTGCAGCTGGCCAGATGCTCCGGCTGCTGTGCAGCTCCCCACACCGTGGTGTGACTGGGCAGCCTCCGGGCCAGGCCCTTCATCCCACCAGTGAGAACACCTCTGCCCATCCTTTGTGCT
Source organism: Stenella coeruleoalba (assembly GCF_951394435.1). NCBI lineage: Eukaryota > Metazoa > Chordata > Mammalia > Artiodactyla > Delphinidae > Stenella > Stenella coeruleoalba. The sequence continues at coordinate 64,405,306 of NC_137156.1, forward strand.
CTGGCACTGCCACGCCCCAAGCTGGGCGGGTGTCTGCCTGCCCACTACTCTCCAAGCACCTGGATGGTCAGCCCGTCTTCAGCGTCTCTCACTCTGACCCTCCAAGGGCCCGCAGCACCCATCACCCTGCCCCTGCTGTCCAAGGGCCCCAGGGCCACTTCCACTTCTCAGCCCGGAGAGGTCCTCTGAGGGGATGTGGCCACTTCCCTCACAGGCCCCTGGAAAGCCTCCAAGGCAGGGCGTGAGCAGGGCAGAGCAGGCACAACAGGCCGCTTCAGCGCCCAGACTGCTTCTAGTTGTGCATCTGCCACGAGATGGTGACGGAGGGTCCTGGAGGCCCAACTTCCAGCCCCGGCACTGTCAGTTATTCTCCAAGAGATGGTGACACCTGCCAAGGTGGAGGCAACCAACAGTGCCATGGAACAGAGGTGGAGATGCAGCCCACCCACCTGCGATTGGCTTGGCCTGGGGCACCCTCCTCTTCTTCAGGTCCTCATCCTCTGGGACATAGTTCCGCAGCCTGAGTTCCCTAAAGGGCAGAGAGAACAAGCAGAGAGAAAGTAAGGTATAACACACTCTCATTCCCCTTATACAGGTTGCAGGTTGGCATGTGATGAAGCCATAGGAGCTGGCTACTTCCTGGACTTTCCTCTGGTCTCTCTGGAGATGACCTGGTGAAGGGGGACAGCACAGGAACAGAAGCTTCACTGTGATAGGCTCCCTTCTCCGAGCCTCAGCCTCCTCACCTTCCAGTTAGCAGCCGGGCCGGGTGCTCTCCCAAAGCCCCACCTGCACTGTAGGTTCTCATCAAGAGCTGGGGTCAGGGGTGTACAGAGAGCATTCACTGGATGTCTTCTCCAGCATTATCTCCATTTGACAGTTACGGGAACTGGGGGTCAAAGAGACTGCACCATTTTTATAGGGTCATACAGCAGTGGTCGCAGCATCTGAGACAAGGCAAGCTGTGACTCCAAGCCAGGGCCAGAGCTACTCCTAAAAGAGGAAGCCAGTGGTCACCCACTGGTTCCCCAAGCCCCACCTGCTCCTCAGAGCCTTCGTTCCCTGGAGCCTCAGCTACTGGTGGCAAGGGTCTGGTGTGCTGGCCAGCAAGGGCTGAGGGAACAGGCATGACAGTGTGCAAGGCTGGGAAAGCCACAATGCACCTGGACAGCCATGAGAAGTTCACATACCTCGCCCCTGTAAGGGGTTTTTTAAATCTACCAGAGCAGATCCCACGACCTCCTCCACGAAGGGGTAGCGGCCACAAGGAGCCAGAATGGCACACTAGGATTGACCAGCGACCGTGGTGGTGTTTTCCTCTTATTGCAGTCTCCTCGGGCAGGGCTGGCTGTACCAAGTGCTCACTGGAGGCCTCCCTGGCTCAGCAGCTCATCAAACCCCGACTCCCACACACAGCAGCCTGCCCGCAGGATGGGCCCTTGGCTAACTCCACAGGGTAGCAAAGAGAGAGTTCCTGGGGGCTGCTGCTTAATAAAGGCAAGACAGAGACACTAGGACAGACCATCTAGGCCCTGCGGGAGGCAGAAGTGGCCTCCCCAACCGGTTAGCCAGATGGGACTGGGATGTGGGTCCTCTTTCTTCCCCACTACCTCTTCTGAGCCCTCTCAGGGCTGCTGGCGCCTCAGAAATCCTGGGAACATTTTCTCAACAGGAGGCCTCCTGTGGTCTGTCATCTATGGAACCCTCTGTCTGTGCCAGGGAAATGTGTGGCTGATTTCTCCAGCCCCTGGGCAAGCAAGCTTTTCCAGAAGGGAGGCAGGAGGTGTCTGTGGCTACACAGTTAGCAAGTGACAGTGGTCTCAACTTGGGGTTTTTCTGACACCAAATCAGTCCCCTGTTCACCAGCTTCACCTGCCCCCCTGCCCTCTGCCAGGGCCCCCAGGGCCTGCAGTCCTGGGGCTTGGCTAAACCTGTGTGCCTGGGAGTAGTACCAGCATGGCCTGTGTGGAGGAAGCCTGCTGCCTACTCCCAGGGTCTACCTCCTCTAAGGAGCAGGGACACCATCCCCTAATGCCTGGAGGTAAATGCCAGGTCACTAAGGCACTGGGAGAGAAAGTGGGGCATGATCGGTACACTGACTTTCGTTTGTAACAGGGTGGGGAGAAAAGTGGAAGAGAAACTGGGTGTGGGAAGAAAACTGTGGGGATTCGTGAGAATAAAAAAAAAACTGTCACTCTCAGAAACTGGCTCCAGGGTCTTGTAAGAGATCAGAGAGAGGAGAGTCTGGTGGCAGCTGCACCCAGAGCTCATAGCAGTAACCACAAGCACCCACACCTCCAGCACCCCCTGCTGCCCTGCTTCAGAAGACTAGCCGGAATGAGGGAGGACACAGCAGGAGACACAGAGAGGCCAGAAGCAACAGGAAAGAGCAGCAGCATCTGGTGGGCTGGCTGCACAGCAACCACCCCCAGCACCCCCGGTAGCCCCGCCGGCCACTGTCCCCTGTTCTGCCCTAGAGCTGAGCACTGCTCAAGCACTCAAGAACACCTGGGTCCCAGTCACTGTGGAAGTGCCCCATGCTGGGCTCCGATTTTCACATCTGTAAACAAGAAGGCTATGCTGGGTGTGTCGAGCTCTGTCAAGCTAGGTTCAAGTCCTTCCCTGGTTCAGTCTGTTGAGAGATAATGAAGAGACTGACCCTCACTAATGTCCAGTTAACTGCTCCTCCCACCCCACCCCTATTTACCACCAAATGGCAAAAGTTTCTGGAGAGGTCATGGGGCACTGGGTTCTGCTCTGGGGCCTGGCCTTTCTAACAAAGGAACAAGGTTTAATTCCCTCCTTCTGCAAGCTTAAAAAAATCTGTGTGGAAAAAAAAAAAAATCTGTGTGTTGGTGAATTACCACGGCAACAAGGACCTGAGGGGCTGCAATCACAGAAAGAAGGGAAGTGCAACAAGGTGAGCCTGGCTTTGGGCATTTCTTTCCCCTTAAAGCACTTGTCTTTTTACAAGCAGAAGCTGAAAAGCCGAGAGACCAAGCAGAGCTTCCTGCAATCTCATGAGGCTGAAGAGACAAAAATTTGTGTTCAGTGAGAGGAAGCCTCTTCATCAGTCCTGAAAGGGTAGGTCAGGGTATCCATGTCTGCCAAAAGCTGGAATAAACTCCTTCTGGGGGAAAATAAACTATTCAAAATCCCAAATCATCTCTGGAACTTTTCATATGCAATATCCAGAATTCAATCAAAGCCAAGAGAAAAAAATAAAGATAACAGAAATGCACTCACAGGAGACCTAGATACTGGAATATAGTATCAGAAATGAAATGTGCATTAATTGAAATTATTAAAAGTTCAGGAAGGTATACCGCAAGATTGAGAATTTTAGCAGAGGGCTTCCCTGGTGGCGCAGTGGTTGAGAGTCCGCAACGGGAGAGGCCACAACAGTGAGAGGCCCGCGTACAGCAAAAAAAAAAAAAAAAAAAAAAAAAAAAAAAAAAAAAATTTTAGCAGAGATCTGAATTTCGGAAACTGTAAAAATCAATCAAATGGAAATTCTACAAGTGAAAATAGAATCAAAATTAATAAATCAATAAATGGGTTCAACAGCAGTGTGGATACTGCTAAAGAAAGGATTAGTGAACTGTAAGATAAGCCAGAAAATATCCAGGCTGAGGGACAGAAGTAAAAAAGTTGAAAAATATAGAAAATAACTTAAGAAACATATGGAACATGGTGGAAAGATCTAACATACATGTAATTAGAGTCCGCAAACCAATATTTAAAGAGATAATGGTGAAAAATTTACAGAATTAATTAAAAACATCAAGCCATAGATTAAAGAAACTCTATGAACTCCAAAGAAAAGCATAACTAGGCAAATCACTGTCAAACTACTTAACACCAAAGACAAATTCTTAAATTGGACAAAGACACCTAAACTTCAAAGGAGAAACTGAAAATGACAGCTGATTTTTCAACAGAAGCCATGAAAATCGTAAGACAATGGAGAGATACATGGGAAGGGCCAAAAGTAAATAAAATGCCACACCAGAATTATAAAGCTAGGTTAAACAGCCTTCAAAGAAAGACTTTTCCAGATAAAGAAAAATTGGGAAGATTAGTCATCAGAGGATCTGTTCTTTAAGAAATACTAAAGGGAATGCTTTAGACTGAAGGAAAATGATCTCATATGGAAGCATGGAACTCAGGAAGGAATGAAATGCATTCCTTGAGAAGCATGAAAGAGTAAATACGTGGGTAAATTTAAATGAATATTGACTGTATAAACAGTAATAATGACTTGTGGGATTTCAAATATAGCAACAACAGTACAGAAGACAGGAAGAGAGGCAAATGGCCTTAAAGTGTTCTGAGGTTGTGGCACTGTATGGGAAATGGTAAAATGTGACTTGTTATTAGACTTTGATAAGTTAAGTATGTATGTTGTATCGCTGTGGAAACCTCTATAAGGGAAAGGAGTATATTATTAGCAAGATAACAGGAAGGACATGGAAAGATTAAAAACAAAAAATCCAAAAGAAGACCGGACTTGAGACACAACAGGAAAGCCAAGAAACGAACGGTAAGACAAGAGGGTCACGAGGTGGGCCCAGGCTGCCATCCTGGGGGCTTCCCCCTGCAGTGACTGGAACTGTCACAGCTCTTGGAGACTGGGTGGGATGTGACTGCACTCATCAGGCAGCACTGGCATCTGGAATTCACCCTTCTGGAGGCCACTAGAGCCAAACGCTGGTTCTGCTATCCCCATTTTAGAATGAGGAAGCTGCTCGGGTGAGAGGGTACAAGAGCCTTGGCCTTCCAACAGTGTGACCTGGGTTCAAATCCAGCTTTGAAGCTTTTGAGACAGGATGGAAAGTGTCATGCTTTCATTGGCTTCCATATGGAAATCAAAGGTATCATTTCTCATGAGGCTGTGGGTGACACAGAATGTGGACATCAACACTGCACAGAGTGGTGTCCTGCAGAGCAAAGGTCAAATTGCCCAGGAGTGTTACCTTCCCACTCCACACTACTGCCCCAGAAGCCCCTTCCTAAACCCTGAGAGCTCTCTAACTGCTATGAGGGGAATATGGCAGACTGTCCCAAAATGGGACGGTCAACCCTCCAAAGCCCAGAGAGTAACCCTTGAGTGCAGGTGGGAATGAGCAGCCCAGCAGCCCATGGCTGGGCCATGCCCTACCAAGCCTTCTCAAAATACTGCGCAAGCAGATCGAAAGTGGTCCTCGTGTGGCCCACAGGGTGGCAGGGACGCGCCTGTTTCTGCACATTGCACATCAAGTGGCAGGGCTGGCCAGGACATACCCCAGCAGTTGAGGCCCAGCCAAAGAACAGCCTACTACCTGCCTCTCCAGCATGTCTGATCTCCATGAACTTGGCATTGTTACTGGTAAGTCCAGGAGCCTGGCTTCTTATCTTACTGCTTATATCTACAGCCCTTTCTGCTCAGCACTAGGTGTGAAATGGACCTGGACTGAAATCTTCTGGATAAGGAAAGAAGACAGATTCCAAATGCACGGGCTCTTCCTACGCCAGGCAATGCCCAGACACTGAGGAAATGTGAGCCGATCCCCAGCTCTCCAGGAGCCAAAGGCAGATGGTGGAGAGAGCCAGGCCAGAGAAGAACCAGGAGCCTTTCAGACTCCCCCGGTCTAAGGCTGCAAAACAGGGGAGTCCTGTGCTACGGTGCTCTGGAGGACACAGACATTAAGAGCCCCCTCCTGGAGCCAACCCTCTCCTAGCGGGGAGAGTGCATCATGCAAACCCTGCTTATGTGCCCTTTGGCCCATATGAACAATAGAACGCCACATGACCAAAGGGACAAGGAAGATGCTTTTTATGAACTTCTGTGTAATGAATGTCAAGATGTACTGTCAAATTGACATGAGCGAGGTGAGGAACAGTAGTATGGCAGTATAGTGTGCTATCACGTGTGTAACAACAAGCATGTGTATGTGGGGGGTTGGGGGGATATATATCAGCATATTTGAATATCTGTGCACAGTCCACCTCTGAAAGGAGCCAAGCAGCTGGCCCTCAAGGTGGTCTTGCAACTAGGAGGTTGGGAGTGAAGGAAGATTTTTTTCCCCTGTGTGTCTTTTAACACCTTTTGCATTATGAATCATGAATCCTTTACATACTCAAAAAATAAAATAAAATATATATAAAATACATAAAGATACACCCAGACATTACATGGATCATTATATAACCACTGAAAATAATGTCTGCAAAGGATTGTTCTGAACATATAACAGAAATTTAACAGACAGAAAACAACAACCAAACGTTGACAATGAGGGACTTCCCTGGTGGCGCAGTGGTTAAGAATCCACTTGACAGTGCAGGGGACAGGGGTTTGAGTCCTGGTCTGGGAAGATCCCACATGCCATGGAGCAACTAAGCCCGTGTGCCACAACTACTGAGCCTGCGCTCTAGAGCCCATGAGCCACAACTACTGAGCCCATGTGCCACAACTACTGAAGCCCACAGGCCTAGAGCCCGTGCTCCGCAATGAAGAGAAGCCACCGCGATGAGAAGCCCGCACACCATAACGAGGAGTAGCCCCGGCTCGCCGCAACTAGAGAAAGCCCGCGCGCAGCAACAAAGACCCAATGCAGTCAAAACTAAAATTAATTAATTAATTAATTTAAAAGTTGACAATGATTATCTAACAGTGATTTTTCACTTGGTTATTTTGAATGTGCCAAGAGCTAGTTCAGACAGGCCCCTGCCCAGCTGAAGCTGCCATCGCATCTGAGCCACATGGTCTGCACCTACTCCCACCCAAGACTCCACAGAGCCCAGCCCAGCTTCTCTAAATTTACAGGCTGAGGGGCTTCCCTGGTGGCACAGTGGTTGGGAATCCGCCTGCCAATGCAGGGGACACGGGTTCAAGCCCTGGTCCCGGAAGATCCCACATGCTGTGGAGCAACTAAGCCCGTGCACCACAACTACTGAGCCTGCGCTCTAGAGCCCACAGGCCACAACTACTGAGCCCGTGCGCCTAGAGCCTGTGCTCTGCAACAAGAGAAGCCACCACAATCAGAAGCCCGTGTACCGCAACTAAGAGTAGCCCCCGCTCACCACAATCAGAGAAAAGCCCATACGCCGCAACGAAGACCCAATGCAGCCAAAAACAATAAATAAATTAAATTAAATAAATTTTTAAGTAAATAAATAAATAAATTTACAGGCTGAGCTTTGCCCCCAATCCACCTGAAAATGCATAGCTGATGGGCACTTAAAGAAGTAGAAACAGCTGATATGCCAAAACTCAAGGACTGAAAAATTAATTATGGCACTCTCAAAGAAATACTAAGCAGCCATTGAGAATTTTATAGAAGCATGTTTATCAAAAGATGATCAAGATATGGTATGTGGGGCTTCCCTGGTGGCGCAGTGGTTGAGAGTCTGCCTGCCGATGCAGGGGACACGGGTTCGTGCCCTGGTCTGGGAGGATCCCACATGCCACGGAGCGGCTGGGCCCGTGAGCCATGGCCGCTGAGCCTGCGCGTCCGGACCCTGTGCTCCACGGCGGGAGAGGCCACAACAGTGAGAGGCCCGCGTATCGCAAAAAAAAAAAACAAAAACAACCACCACCAACAACAACAAAAAAGATACAGTATGTGAAAAGGTTACAAAACAGAAGGATATTCACAGACACAGGCTAATAGGATTTACTAAATTTCCAACAATTGAAAAAAATCTTTAAGTACTTTGAATATCAATTTAAATTTAAAAAGAGGCGTGGAGTAAAGGTTTATGGCAGCTAAGTTGAATCCCAAAGGGCCCACAAGATGAGAACTGAAGTGGCCACACTGGCTGTCGGGGCCCAGGTGGTGGCAGGGCCCAGAGCCTGCACAGTTCACTGCCCCCCACTCTCCTGGGGCCCAATCTATCCCTCAGACCACTCTGGGGGCCGTCCTGGGCTGCAGAATGCAGGCTGCAGGCTGCCCAAAGGAAACACTCTCCACCGCACAGCTGTCGGCAGCCCTGATGCCCACCCCTAGAGCCCCAGCCAAGAGGACACATGGGACAAAGGCCACTGCACTGAGAGTGAAGGTGGTGCAACGGAACCAGGCCTGGCCTGCCCGGGAGCTCGCATGCAGAGGATGGGAAGGGCTCCGTTTCCCCATCTGTGACATGACAGCTGGATGAGCTCAGCTGTTCTCCACCCTGCCTGCACACCAGACAGGGATGGAGGAGGGGTCCCAGTGCCGGTCCCCTCCCTCTCAGCTGGGGAATCTTAGACGAGTCACTTCACTTGTGTGAACTGTGGTTTCCTCACTCATGGTGGATCACAACGTTCCCCCAGAACAGGTTTAATGAGAAGGACTTTCGAGGCACTGGAGATCACAACATACAAGACGAAGACTGTCTTCCATGTAGAAAGGCCCCAGCCGTGCTCCCACTCTCCCCCTACACGAAGGGAAGCACCTGGCCCGGTCACACATCGAGTCGGCTTCCCACGACACCACATCCCTTCTACCAGTTCTCTCTTGATTCACTCTTCCACATTCCTGCGCATAGTCCCGAGCAACAGGATCAGGAAAAACAGGGCGGCCGCAGGTCTCTGTGCTGCTGCCTCAGCACGAGTCACGGAGCCACAGTCCAGCCCCTCTATCCAGGGCCACGACATTCCGGCCTGGAGCGGGAGTGAGGTAACTCAGCAAGTGGGGGCAGGGGCCGCTCTGAGCATCACCGCGAGAGCTCAGCAATATCTGCCGAATCAAGCTGACGTCATGGGTCTGCAAGCACGTCCTGGTGCAAAGCCACCATCCTGGGGACCCAACCGGCAGATGCGAGAAGGCCTGGCATTTGTCAGCCTAAAGGGCTTGGGCACTGGGACAAGGCTGGGCCGGGCCTCAGCTGGGGTGGGACCTTTCTCCATATGGAGTTGGAGAACCGGTTTTCCATCCCCGAGGAAGGAAGGTTCGTGGCCTAGTTCCTTCTCCAGTACGTGACACTCACCCAGGGTGTCCCTGAATGGTGACAGCTCTGGCTGGGTGCAGACCTCAATCCTAAGCCAAGGGGAGGTGACAGCTGTGGGAGCTGAGGGTTTGGGGCTTGCTTGTTCAGGCACTTAAGACACGCTCCCCCGCTCCATGCCCAACAGAGTGTGCAACATCGGCCCTCTCCTCCCACCTGGTAGGGTGGCCACGACTGTTGGCCACAAACCCTACCCTAGACATACCTCCACGGCATACACTAGCCAACTTGCCATCAGGAGGAAGTGACTGAGGGCTTACAAAAAACAACAGCAACTGACATAAATGCCCCTTTTTGTGGCCAGGTTTCCAGGGCTGCCATATCACATCTTACCTAGGCGGCAAGGAGGGGGCTGTGTTAGAGATGAGTCATGGGCGCCCGTGCAATTAACCAAGAGGGAAGGTTGGCTGGGAGAGGGCAGATCCAGCCCAGAGGAGAAGCAGGGGTCCTTCTGGAGGTGGGAACTCGTCTTTCCTTCCCACAGAGCCTGGCCTACGCTAGTCGACCTTCGGGGGACCGACTCCCACTCAATGGGGATTTGGTTGTAGGGGAATACGGTAGGATTTATCCTGAAGAGAGTAATAAAAAAATGTTTAAAGGTATTCTGATCTGTAGATTCCATGTAATTCCAATCAAAACTCTAGCAAACTTTTTATTTATTTTTATTTTATTCTTTTTTGTATTAGTTTATTTTAAATAAGTAGGCAACAATACAAACACGTACACTTGAATGATGCCTACGTTCTGAAATTTTAAGAGGAACTGACATGAGACGGTCCATCCCTTCCACACTCCTTGAAATACCCATGCACAGGGCCACTAAGGAATGGGTTAGGATGAAGGGAAGGGCATCGTCTCCAGAAAGCCACCCCCCCTCCTCTCCTGGTTTCCACAACACATCATTGTCCTCCTCTGTCTCTCTTTACTCTCAGTCACCTTCAGCAAGCTTTAAAAATAGATATTAACAAGCTGATTCTAAAACCTATAAGGAAAGCCAAAGGAACTAAAACAGCCACGATTCTAAATAGGTCTCCTTGGACAGATGGGTAGGAGCATGGGCAGAGAGGAAGGTGGGTGATTCTCCAGCATGGCTGGTGAGGGGTGAGGTCCTGGGGCGCCTGCCGCCAATCCTGCTGGATTCTCCCACTTCCTCAGCCACAACCCCTGGCCCCGCACTGTATCTGCTTAGACAACTGAATCTGCAAAATGACTCAAGGCTCCAGTCAGTAATCAAAACCCTAAGGACAAACCAGAAGAAAACCAAAGAGTCTCTGAGCAGTTACCACAGACCCACCCCCAAGCGCCCAAGTCTGCAGTCACTTGGCAAAAGAGCAATGACCTGGCCTTCATCTCTGTCACCAGAGAGGGCCGCGTGCTGTGCTGGGGGGGGCCAAGGTCCAACAAGACACCCCAGAGCCCAGTGCTAGGGTGACAAGGGTCCCTGCACCACCACTGAGCATCACCAGCCTCTTAGCACAGAGCTGTCGCCTTCTGTGATAACAAGGGAGATGGCAAGGACCCTGCAGGGCTGCTGTGAGGAAGGCGTGAACACACTTTGTAAAGTGTTAAGTCACACGTGCACAGACACACACGCGCCCCTGTGGACTTGCAAAAGCCCCATCTCGTCTGAGATCAGCTCCTGAATAAGAAGGCAGGGATGAGGGGCCTGCACCTGGGGAGGGTTCCAGTCACACTGGTGAAGGAAACAGCAGGCTGTGGCGTCAGGAAGGCCTGCTTCCGAGTGCTGGTCCAGCTTCGTCTGGGGAACACCCCTCCCCACCTGCTGCACCCCCTCAAAGCACAGCCCACTGAGATAAGCTTTCTCAGGGCATCAAGATCTACTCCCCGAAGTGAGCAGGCACCCAGGCTGCTGGCTCAGACAGAGCTTCACACACCAGGGAGAGTCTGGACCTGATTCTGCAGGTGCTGTAGAACCATGTCACCCAAAGTGTTTTCAGAGAAGAGTGAGGGGACATGAGGGTCTGGAATAAAAGGCTGGTGGCTAAGAGTCAGATAGCCAGTGGGGGAAAGGGTGCAGAGAAGGTTCCAACTGTAAGATTGTCCTGTCTGAACAAGGCAGCCATGGGGTGGAGAGGAAGCAACGGGGTAGAGACTGAACGCAGAGTTGGGAGGATGTGGAAGCCAACAGGTACTGGAGGAGAGCGCAGGGCAGAGAGCTGCGTGTGAGGCATTACCTGTGCTTCTCGCCTTCCTCCTCCCCTTCTCTGAGCTGCTTGGTCTTTGGCTCCCCATCTTCCTTGTCCTGCAAAGGAAGGGAGAAAACGAGCTGCTCAAATTAACACTCCTTCCAGGAGCTAGACAGCCTGGCCAGGACCAGCTTGGCATTCCAGCCTCCAAGTGGGGCACATGCCTGCTGCAACCGACGGGGCACAATGCTGGAGCCACAATTCCCACCCCTCAACTCCCTCAGCAGAATTTAAAACCCATGACCCTGGGCTTCCCCAGTGGCGCAGTGGTTGAGAATCTGCCTGCCAATGCAGGGGACACGGGTTCAAGCCCTGGTCCGGGAAGATCCCACATGCTGCGGAGCAACTAAGCCTGTGCACCACAACTACTGAGCCCACGAACCACAACTGCTGAAGCCCCCGCGCCACAACTACTGAGCCCACGCGCCTAGAGCCCGTGCTCTGCAACAAAAGAAGCCACCGCAATGTGAAGCCCGCGCACCGCAACGAAGAGTAGCACCCACTTGCTGCAACTAGAGAAAGCCCAGGCACAGCAACAAGGACCCAATGCAGCCAAAAATAAATAAATAAATTAACAAAACAAAACCAAACCATGATCCCAGCCCAGGCCCAGACCAGGGTGGCCCTCAGAGAACACTAGCAGGAAGAGCTGGAAGGTCTTAGGTGGTGAGAGATGATGCTGGTCAGTGCCGCCGAGGGCCCACGCTGGCAGGCCACCAGCCACCCTCATGTGTCGGGAGAGTCACCAGCAAGCAGAGCAGCACAAAAGCTCAGGTCTCCTGACCGCCACCCCCTGCCTTCCAGGCCAGAGGCCTCTCCAGAAACACCTATTTGGTTCCCTTTAGGAGCAGCATAACTCGAATTAGGACCAGGCTTGTAACAGGTTCACTCCTGCAATGCATTCAGGGGGACGGAGGGAAGGGGAATTAGTTTGAAGTTTCCATGGGAAAAATTTCTAAATGTGGTTATCTTCCTCTTCCCCCTTCCCCACCTCTTTGTAAGTCTAGAGAAGCCATGTTCCTCTCAACCCTGACAGAGTGTGCTTGCTCTCAGGTGCGCCGAGGGCCCAGCAGAAGGACACCCCCATGCTGCTTCCACCTGCAGCAGGAAACACCTTCCTGGGCTTTCTTCCTTACCATGTGACCACTGCAGTTGGATCAGACCTGCCTGCAGACAAACGAACATGGAGGGCGTGCTCTCGCATGCGCCCACGCCCCCAGTGTCTGTCCTGAGAAAATCTGGGACAGAGCCCTGCCCGGGGTCTCCCTGCGTGCCAGGGCTGGCCCTCCAGAGGGGATCAATGTGCCCCTGATAACTGGCCATGACCTGCCTTTGACTTGCTGGAGCATGTTCCGAGGAGACACTTGGAAGCCCCTGCCATGGGGGACCTGCTGCAATGGAGAAAAGAACATATAAATTGTAAGTAAAATAGCTCCTTGTACCACCTCTCCTAGAGATTTGTTTCTGTCACTGACAACGGCCTCCCCGAGAGTGGCATTTGCATTATGAGTCACTTCCTGCCAGTGCTCATCGTGGAGACCCTGGAAACCACCAGACTGCGCCATTTGTTGGCCACACACCTATGGGCAAGGAGACCACCCAAACCAGGCTCGGAGTCCTGGACGAGAGAAAGGTTTCTGTGATGTGAATAGAGCAAGATGTTCCCCTGGCTCTCTCAACCCAGGGCGGCTCAGTCTCCTGGGGATGAGGCAGCAGGAACCACAACAGCTACATGAGTGAGGTCAACATGGGTCTGTGGGGTAGGTAGGGGGCTTCCTACCTTTCTACTAAGGGGTGGGCAGAATTTGGGTGTTACAGGATGGGGAGACAGGAACAGGAAGGGCACTCCCAGAGGGGAGCAAGCTTGAGCAAAGGCGGGGTGTGGTCTGAAGAACACACAGGTGGTTGGAGCAGCAGGCAGGGCGCAGGTGAATTCAGGTAAGGCTGTCAAGGGGTGGGGCCGATCACAGAGGGCTCTGGCCAGTGTTCCAGGGCAACGGGAGCAGAGCTGCTGGAGGAAGGACCAGAGGCCTTTCCCAAGAGCCTGCTGACGGGCTGGGCAGGGAGGCCCTGGGGCAGAAGCATTTGTTTGGTGATGGCCAAAGAGGTAAGGGGAGCAGGCGTACAAACTCTCAACTGAGAAACATGTTAAGACTCCCCACATGGCTCCCAGGCTGCATGCACCCCTCCCTGACAAATGCTAGTGATTATGGGAAGCCAGAAGCCAGGACATAGGAACTAAAAGCTCCTTCCTAATTGCCAGCCAGTGGACTCCCTGATGGCCAGAGGTCCTGCAGCAGGGGAAGAAGGTGGCAGACACCTCCCCTTGGTGAGAAAGGACAGAGGTGGAAGAGCAGCAAAGGCTCAGCTTTCCCCCGAAGTGGGCTGATGGGCAAGCCCACAGGAAGGCTTCTTTCCATGAGGGCCCTGTTAACCTGGGCCAGCTGGAGGCAGAGGTTGGGGACTGTGGAAACAGCCTTTGGGAGCAACTCCTTTGCAAACACCATGCACGTTCACAGCCCCTGAGCAAGGGCAAACTCAGCAGCGCAGCTGCCACCACCCTCCTGGGGTCCCGGAGACACTCAAGTGTCTCGGCAAAGGCCAAGTTATTCATTAATGAGAAAACACCCAATGATCTAAATGACATTTTAAAAACATGCCCCGCAGTCTGGTGGGCCGTGCAGACTGCTGAGGTTAAGGAAGACCCCAGCCTGGGAGGTTGTGCAAGAGCAGGGGCTCTAGAATGGTACCCATATGTGCGTGGAGCCGGAGCCGGTGAACAAATGAACAGGCCACATAAGTGCAGGGACGAGGCGCGCTCCAGTCGGCCCACTCAAAGGCAACTCAGGTAGCACGGTGAGCATCTCTGAGCAGGGAAATGGCTTTGGGGCAACCCTGGCCTAGGTCACAAGGCAGGACTTGCACTGCTTGGGACAGTGGTAGGAGGCACTGACCAGTTTCACGGCCCACCCAGCCTGAGAGACTCGAAGGTCCTCAGAACTGGAGGGCTCACAGGACGACCGCCTTCCGAGTCCTCAAATCAACCCATGGGGGAAGCTGGCAAATGACCGCCACGGAAAGGAAAGATTGTCCCAAGGTCACAGCATCTGTCAGTGGTAGCTGGGGTTCTGGATCAAGGTCCTCCTGAACTCCTGCATTTTTGCCAAGGAGACAGGAGAGGCACTTAGTTTCTAAAACCAGCTCTGAACCCAGTCACCTCTCCCATGCTCCCCTCACAGTTCAGATTTGGCCACGTGCATTCAGACCAGTCACAGCCAGCCTGGGCCTAGGTCTAAGCCCTGGAGGACACCCATGGGAGTGCAGGCAGGGCCCGAGGTACACAGCGTCCCAGGGAATCTAGAGACATCTCACCCACCCCCAGACCCTTAAATGTAACTCGCTGCCTAGCCCCGCCTACACACACCCTTCCCCAATCTCCCGCCTTTCTCCCTCCTTCCAACCCCATGTTCTGTCCCACCCTGATAGGTCCCCACCACAGCCAAGCCCACAGCTATTCCCCCCACCCTTGCCTGCCGCCAGCTACCCGCTACACTCTGGAGAACACAGCAGCCTGCTGCACCCTCCTCCTCTTTCTAATCCATCTCCCCTACATCTCTCTCCACCTTATCCATCCACATGGACGGAGGGTGTCCTCTGCTCAAAGCTCTCATTGGTCCCCATACCCTGAGGAACAGCATTCTCCTCAAGGTGCAGCCTCCCAAGGCCTCAGCACTCTCCCTGTAGCCCATCCATACTGGCCTTGTCCAGAATACCCTGACACCGGACCCTCTGTCCCACATCCTGATCTGTCCGTTCTGACTACCCCGAACAAAGCCCACCCTCTGGCCAGTTCTGGACTCCAGCTCAAAGGCTACCTCCTCAAGGCAGCCTTCTGAGGTTCCCAGGCAACAGGCTCTGTCACTCCTCTGGGACCAAGACACAAGCCTGTTGTCATTCCTACTCATCATCAGGCCTCTGTGTCCCTTCCAAGTCCCTCTCAGTGTGGAGACGTCTCCTAGAGCTCTTGTAGGCGTAGCCATGAGCCTGGACTACATCACCTTCATTAACTCTGTGCTAACTTAACTACCACTCTCTCCACCAACTCCAGAAGAGCCAAATTCTTAGAACACTGGTGGCTGGAGAGCAGGAAAGCCAAGGCCTGGACTGGGGTCCTCCCCACAGCCCGCCTGCCTGTTACTGGAGGTACCCCACATTTCTGACCCCGGCCCAGGTTTCCACACCTAGGCCCTGCCCCTGCTCTCACCTCCCTCAGAGCCCACAGGAGGAAGGGGCCTCTGAGGCAGGACTTCAGGGCCTCTCAAAAACAGCTCTGCCCCAAACAGAGCCTGACGGACCTGTTTCATAAAATTAGCGTTGTGCAAGATTGGTGTTATTTCTTCTTTAAATATATGACAAGACCTCATCTTGGCCTGAAGTTTTCTTTGTGAGGTTTTAGGTATGGGGCTCATTAGATTTTCTATTTCCTCCTGAGTCAGTCTTATTATATCGTGTCTTTCAAGGAATATCCATTCATACTGAATTTACTGGCATAAAGTCGCTTATAATATTCCCTTATTATCCTTTTTTTAAAAATTTATTTATTTATTTTTGGCTGCATTGGATCTTCGTTGCTGTGCGCAGGCTTTCCCTAGCTGCAGTGAGCAGGGGCTACTATTCGTTACAGTGCGCGGACTTCTCATTGTGGTGGCTTCTCTTGTTGCAGAGCACGGGCTCTAGGCACACAGGCTCAGTAGTTGTGGCACATGGGCTCAGCAGTTGTGGCTCGTGGGCTCCAGAGCACAGGTTCAGTAGTTGTGGCACACGGGCTTAGCTGCTCCGCAGCATGTGGGATCTTCCCGGACCAGGGCTCGAACCTGTGTCCCCTCCATTGGCAGGTGGATTCTTAACCACTGCACCACCAGGGAAGCCCCCCTTATTATCCTTTTAATGTCTGTAGGATCTGTGGTGATATCCACTGATATTGATAATTTGTGTGTTTTCTCTTTCCTTATTAGACCAGCTGAAGGTTTATCAATTTTGGGACATGTCCAGACTTGGTGTTTTTTTTCGTTTTTGTTTTTTTAATTTTTTGGCCACGCCAGGCGGCATGCAGGATCTTAGTTCCCCGACCAGGGATCAAATCCATGCCCCCAGCAGTGGAAGTACGGAGTCTTAACCACTGGAAGTCCCAAGACTTGGTGTTTTAACTCCGTGTTTGCTCCTCAGTCCCCTCTCAGAAGGAGCCCTCACTAGCTGAATGCACCTGCCTCTGGATGGTATACAAAATGGGGGGCGGGGAGATCAATCCATACTTGCTGCCTGAATGTAGGGCGACTACCGGAAGTAGCTCAATTAACCACCAGAAATGTAGAAAAGCAGGGGGAGAAGGGAGGCTGCTGCATCTCCTCCTGCTGACCTCCCCACCCAGGCAAAGACAAGGGTCCCTCTTCCCTTGTACCCCTGGACCCCTTTGTGTGCTGGGTCTGCCTTAGACACAAGGATAAAGGAAACAAGAACCCTGCCCACAAGGAGCTCAAGGAGCAGGTTTAGACAATGGTAACTGTGCCAAGAGTGAGGAGGAAAGCTTCATTCAGTTTTGTATACTTGGAGAATCGGCAAGGAACAGGTGTTGTCAGGGAAGGAGGTTACCCTTCAACTCAACTCTAAATGTCAAATGGGGACTTGCCAAGTGGCTAAAGAAGGCAGAACATTCCTGGGAATGGTACTTGCCTGGCAGACATGAGAGCAGAGCAAGGGCACTGATAAGACCTGTAGGGCAGACCCAGGTGGCTGGCCCACCCAAGACTGCGGGGGTCAGGAGTAGAGGGGGGCTGACAGGGTCTTCCTCCAGTGCTCTGGGTGGGCGGAGGCTGATGCTTGGAAAGGCACTTTGGCAGCCTGGAGAGGGAGTGGTGGGAGGGGACGGAGACTAGAAACCAGGTGAGATGCTCCACTCCCAGCCTGGACCTGTCCCTACCTGTTCTTTGTGCGTGTGCGCTGGGGAGGGTGGTTAAGAGTAACTGAGGGCCAGGTGGGTGCCATCAGGGGCAGATGTGCCGAGGCAGGGGCGCTTGCTTTGAGGGGACAAGGAATAAGCCCCTCCCTCATCCGAAGAGGAGCTGCTGCCTGGGGCTCTCCCTTCCAGAAGAAAAAGAGGCAGGAAAGGGTTAACAGACACTTCAACTTCTGGTCTAGGTTCCTCCCACCATGAGACCATTACTGAAGCAGCTGGAGAGCCAACAGAAACTCACAGGTACAGAAACACTTTCCAGTGCCCAGGCAAACATGCCTCATTAGCTCTGAGTATGCCTGGGGTACTGTCCATGGAAACAGCCCTTCTGTTCAACAATCAAGAGAACAGGCTCCAAACCCTAGTTCCCTAAGAAGAGGTGAAACTGGCCCCAGTTTGAGCCTTTCCAGTTCCAACTTGGCCCAGGGTGGGGAAAAGTCAAAGAGACATGGGCACAGATGCCAGGAAGTGGGGAGCAGGAAGGCACTAACAATGCTGAGGGCAAACCTGGCAGGTTTCACAGTATCACCCTGCTGCCCATCCTCAGAGCCAGGGCAGCCCCATATGGGGCAAAGGGACTTCCTGTCGGGTGCAGCTGCAGCCGGAGCTGTGCTCCAAGGGCACTTAGCAGGCAGGGCAGTCACCCAGAGTCTGACTCACCCTGAAGATGCAATGATAAGCCCTGGGCCGAACACCACCACGCCTGGGCACAGAAACTGCATGGCTCTCTACTGCCCAGAGACCAGGGAAGGCGGTGGGGAGGGGAGGTTCCAACAGGCAGCTTGGGCGGCAGGGCCCCTGACTCTGGGCCCTGGCACTCAGTTTGCTGCTGGGATGGCCTGGCCGGTGTGCCCACTGCTCAGTAGGCAGAGAGATTCTTGAAGGCAGATGCTTGTCTTAGCCACCTGTACCCGTGGGCCTGACACCGCCTACAGCAGGCACAGCACAGTGGTTGAGCTCATGGGCTCTGGGTGGGAATGTGTCTGGCAAGCCCGGCTCAATTTCACCTTGCTGTGTGACCTTGGGCAAGCCATTCAATCTGTCTGGCCTGGGTTTCCCCATGTATGAAAACCAGGACTATCATACCAACATCATGGCAATATTACAAGAAAGAAATGACCAGGGAGGAAGGAGGAAGGTCTGTGGCTTGGGTAACGGGACAGCAGACCCTGAGGGGCAGGGAGAATTGGGCCAGGGCAAGAAGGGAAGGGCCGCAGAGAAACCATGAGGCCACAGGCCCAGACTGCTGGCAGCTGCAGAGGTCACGGTAAGTTTTCACTTTGTTTTCACCAGGCTTTCTCTGCAATCCCGAGATGGGCAGTATGATAACATCTGCTCCACGAAGACGACGTCAGAAGACATGTCAGACAATCTGTACAGGGGGAACAGGTCTTCTGATTCCCCGTTCAGTGCTTCACCAAGGATCAGAGAGTTCAGAAGGGGAGGGTGGGCCCAGAGCTGAGAGCCACTGCTCTCCTGTGGGTGTGGACATTCCCTAAAGGCTTGTGAGCGGAGAGAACAAAGCGAACAAAGCTCCCAGGGAGTTGAGGGCTGGGAGAACAGAAAGGGAGCGGGAGATAAGGACTGCAGATAAGAGCCGGAACTAGGTCAGTGGCGATGGGATAGAACAAGGGGGTGCCTGAATGCTGCAAGGGGACAGGAAGAAGTCAGGGACGACTGAGGTCCTGACCCTGACTCACTGGGAGAATGAAGGCGCCTTTAACAAAAAAGGTGGCAGTGCTTAGGCGACAAAGAGAAAGGGTGCGGCAGCTTTCAGGATGACCAAGGTTGAGGCCTAATGCCTGGAGTCTGGCGATGGCCGGTGCAGACAATGGCTGAGGCTCCAGTGCCTGTCAAGGTGTCCTCAGCAGCAGAAAATGGGCCCACTCCTCAGGAGAGGCAGGGCCGGCCCCACCACTGATACCCCATCCCGAGGCCCAGGCAACGGCATGCATGGCCTTGCCCCAGATGACTGCTGACGTCCTGCGTGTGGCAGACTAGTGTGGGGAGGTGGCCCCAAGCCAAGTCGGGTCCTATTCTTGCCACAAGTGCAACTGGGGAACCAGTCGTGCTCAAAGAGGGTGGCAGATAACCCCTCCAGCAGACTGTTAGTCAACAAATATTGACTGGCTCCCTCCTGCTAGGTACTCCACACTGGCCGAGGAGAAAAAAAGAACAAGCAGGCACCTAGTGTTCACAGACCAGGGTGGGGACTCAGCCTGGGTCCATGCACAGGATTCCAGAGGTCCATGATCAGACACACACACAGGCCAGGTGTGCAAAGGCTCATTTTTCTGGAGTAAGAATCCACAGCTCTTCAGATTCTCAAGGGGGTGACGACCCAGAGGAGGAAAGGGAAGGTGACAACAGCATGGTGGGGAAGGAAGTTCTTTGGGTGGCACTTGAGGTATCTGGGGAGGCTCTCCAAAGGAAGTACAGTACCACCTGTCTTGCATTTTATTATTTTTATCTTTTTAAATTAATTAATTTAATTTTGGCTGCGTTGGGTCTTCGTTGCTGCATGCAGGCTTTCTCTAGCTGCGGCAAGCAGGGGCTACTCTTCATTGCGGTGCGGGGGCTTCTCATTGCGGTGGCTTCTCTTGTTGCGGAGCATGGGCTCTAGGTGCGCAGGCTTCAGTAGCTGTGGCACATGGGCTTCAGCAGTTGTGGCTCACGGGCTCTAGAGCACAGGCTCAGTAGTTGTGGCGCACGGGCTTAGTTGCTCCGCGGCATGTGGGATCTTCCCCGACCAGGGCCTGAAGCCGTGTCCCCTGTATTGGCAGGTGGATTCTTAACCACTGTGCCACCAGGGCAGCCCTCTGTCTTCATTTTAAAGGCTGAGTGGAAAGAGGGGCTGGGGGATGGGCAGCAGAGGGAACAACTATCACTGTGAGTGTGCACAGGGTTGCTAGGGCCCTTCCACTGCTCCCACATCCTCTGCAGGAAAGCCTTTGGAAGGTCACACTGAGGGCAGAGCAAAGACCAGTCCCCTCCTTTCCTTCATACACAGTCAGCCTGGACCAGTTCCTTTGGGCAGCCAGGCAAGACTCCCAACTCCCGCCCAGACACCTGTAGGGGGCACTGTGGTTTGCAGGAAGCCAGGCAGCAGGACTGGACAGGCCGGAAAATCACTCTCCACTGCTTACCAACGGTGAGACTGTGGGCACCTGCGGGACCTCTCCAAGGCTCTTGTTCCCTCCCCTGTTAAAGTGGGGCTGGTGCTATGTCACAGGGTGTTTGAGGATTAAACAAGCTAACTTGGGGTCCACCATCTGGTACAGGACCCCCCATGACACCCATTATGGGAAACAACCTGCTGGCATCCTGGGGTGTTCCGAGTCCTGCCATCCATCAGCAGTGAGCCTAACTCTTGCTGCATCCTCCTGGGGAACCAGATGTTCCCTCTCCTTCCCCCGCCACCACCTGCTTGCCTGACCCCTCAGTATCCTTTTCTGATAGTGCTTCTTTATTTTCTGCCAAGTTTCTGTAAATGACAAATTTTAATTTTTAAAATTGAGACTCAAATTAAGAACGACCTGTCTGACTCCTTCAGGGGCCCCAGGCTGGAAGAGCAGATACCACATCTGTGAGGCTTTCCTACAGAAACCTTGTTCTGCACCCACCACAAAACTCCACGGCAGCTGAAAGATGGTTGGTGGGTTACAGCACTTTCCCCTGGCTGTGCGGGCTGAAAGTTACACCCCGTTTTAGCAGAGGGCATTCTTCCCAGGCAGGCCCTCTAATGATAACTGTCCCAGACATTCGATTTTACCTGGAGTTGCCTACAAGAGATTTTGTCTATCACCTGTCTTCCTGCCTAGATTCAAGCTTCAAGAAGCCTGTCCATCACTGTTCCCCAGCACCTGGCACATGACAGCAGGGTAACAATAGCCAGTGAATGAATTGACAAGTCGGGGGTAGGCAGGATGCACATGCTAATTCCCCCGCTTACAGATGAGGTTCTCCTCCCCAAGTTGGTTGTCTGAGCCTCCAAACAGCGCTCGTGCCTCAGACATCACTGGGCTTGTGATGTCGGACCCTACACTCTTTCCGTCAGTTTGAGGAGACAGACAACTGGAAGCCCACTTCCCTGCCTCTACACACACAGTTCCTTTTACCAACACATCCGCTTGTTCACCGCTAAGCTGTCTGTTCTATCCTCCCCTCTGACAATTACCCGCGCCTCTGCTTCTTTCCCAGAGAATGAGGGCAAAAATCTCAACCGTGCCCACTCCCTAAGAGAGTGGTAAGAATCAAATCTGACTAGGTTCCATAAAATTAGAAGACTTCCCAATAAAAGGTGAGCTCTGGGGAGGGCTGGACCCAATTGTTATTCAACTCTGTTCTACTGTATTTCCTACAACAGCAGTTGTAACAGTATGCCAGGCAATTGATTATTCAATTAATTGAAATAACATTTAAATTAATCAGCATAAAAATTTAATAAGGTCAATACCGCTTTCTCCTTTCACAGATAAAACTGGAGGCCCAATGCTGTTACTATTAAGTAACCCACCCAGAGTCACACTGCTTGGGGTTGCCAGCGCCCAAAGGGTGGCATGGGCCCCATGCCTAAGTGGCTCCCCCACAAAGCCCAGCCCTCTGCTCTGATCCTACTCCCACCCACCTCAAATACACAGGTGGTCTCACTGGCATCCAATGGCACTCAGCATCACATTACAGGGCTGATATCTCTTCCCGGTGACATTTCAGAGAGACATGACCAAACCATCAGGAGCCCCACATACAGACATTTCTGGGCCAGGAACTCCAATCCCAGGAAAGCACCAAAGGAGACAAAAGAGCAATGTATGTAGAGGCAGTCACAGCTGTGTTTCTCATAACAGGCAGAAGTGGAGCCAGGAGGGAGATGTGACCTGCCGGACACAGTGAGGCAGGCCAGCTGCTTGCTGAAGTAGCAACCTGATGGGCATCACCGTGAGATAGAATAGGACTATGAGGGGTGTGGAGCCCACACACGTAACCATGAGTGAGACCACGGCAACACCTGACGCAGAATGGTCACAGACTTCACAGGCTCACACAGCAGGGCTGTGGGCAGTGCTTCTTCCGTTTCCTTTAATTCTGTTGTCAAAATGACTTAATAACAAAATGATTTAAAAACAAGAGTGACACGAGGAACCCAGCTGCCTGTGGCTCACTGCTTGACTGTACTCACACCATAAACAGACTCTCCTGACCTTCACCTGGCTCAACAGGAAAGCAGGAAACCATGGGTGGCCCTCAGGCCCAACACAGTCCAGTCAATCTTTAATGACCTTTCTCAAGCTTAAAAAAAAAAAAGCAAAAACTAAAAACCCAGCATTGGTGGGGAAAGAAGAGGACAGACTGAGGCCTGCACACACCAGCGTCCCTGTGCGCCCAGGGACATGCCCCGCAGTCACACTACAGGCCGAGGGGCCTCCAATCAGGCCAAACATCTCCTGCTGAATAATCAGCGTGAAAATTTCCGTTAAGAACTTAACTGATGGCAAATGATGAGGTTACCTCCCCTCCCCTCCCCCTGCCCCACCATTTCCCTTTGGTGGAAGGAGGGGGAAAACGTCTCCCCTGCCATAAAGCAGAACTCACAACCACCAGGACTTCCTCACCATGCTAGACTCACAGCTGAAACAAGAGCAAGCGAATCCCAATGGCAAATGATAAGGTCCCTGAAGCTCCCCTGCCCTGGTATGGGACAGCCTCACATGGCACTGCGGGGGGAGCTGGCCTGGAGCCCCCTCCCTATCGCATCACAGGGGACAGCCAGAGTCACCAGGCACGGGGAATGGGGGGCCCAGACGATCAGCTGTGGGGAATGGAAGAGCCACCCGGAAGCTCAGGTCCTGAGGACACGCCGCTGGTGTCTGACCCTCTTCAGATCCGCAGGGCTGAAGAGCACACAGGCCTCCCCCTTGCACCTGAACTCTGGCTGGTGGGCGGGATTCTGAGGCGGAGTCCCGAAGGGAGGTCCCAGGGAGCCTATCTCCTGTGTGTTCACCATCCCTGGATCCAGTGGAAGCAGCAAGCAAGGGTCTGAAAACCCCAGTGAATGGCCCCTGAAATGACACCCTTCCACACGCCCCACACACACCTAAGCACATGTGACTGTTCACACCGATGCTGGGTGCCCCCAAGTGGTTCCCCAACAGCCACCAACAGGACAACATCAGGGCTCCTGTTACCAACATCACGCGGCTGGCTTATTAAAAGCCTGTGATCGACTAACATGTGCAGCTCTTCTCCACGTGGACAGGTGTCAAAGCAACCCCAGTCCATGCCTGAACAACAGATTTTGGAAACTTAACTGTCTTAGTAGACTTCACACACAGTGAAGTTGATCTTGCTGACATGGCTGCTGCCTGCAGACGTTTAAATAAGCCCCTGAACTCCTCCCAAAGGGCAGGTCTGCTTTTCCTTCAGAAAAATCTCAGCCCAACCAACTCCCAAGTCCATGTGCCTGCCACATTGCTTCATTTCTTCATTCGAATGTTTACAGAGTGCCTCTGGGTCTTGTCATCTGGCAGACAAAAAGGTGACTAAGATGTGATTGCTGTCCTCAGGGACTTGAGGGGCAGGTGAACGGGGAAGCAGACAGGTGAACGGAGAGTCCCCACACAGCGAGGCCGTGAATTCCTGGGTGCTAGGGGAATGCAGAGTGACTAACAGCTGAGGGGAAGACAAAACCTCAGCTCACCTGGAGGAACACTCAAGGCAGAGCGGGCATGGCAGGGAGCGCCGGAGTTACTGGAAGGAGTGGGTGTACTGAGGCTGGGCCTTGTGTCCATGGAGAGGGCAGAGACCCCCAAGGTGCACCTGGAGGAGGGACCCAGCATAGGAAGGCCTGCCCCATGGGCTACAGACTTTATCCCATGAGCACTGAGAAGCCAGTGAAAGGACAGGCAAGGAGGTGGCAAAAATGTGCTGAGAGTGTTATTTATAAAGAACATTCAGAAAGGGCGAGAAAGTGCAGGGCTCACTGGTTGAGGCCACTGGAAAAACAAGCCACATATGGGTTCAAAAAGCCACCTCCTTACCCCAAGGATGGCAGATGGCAGCTGCCTCTGAGCCTGTCTGGAGGGATAGACTCTTCCAGCTGCACGGTACCATGCTGTGCTTGCAAAGCTGCCCACACTTCACTCAGGCACACAGGGCCTCTCGTCCCCACAACTACCCTGGGATCAGGCGTTATCATCCCGCCCAAACGACAAGGTTCGTAACAACTAAGGAACTTACTCAACGGTTCACAGCTAATAAAAGACAGGTCAGCATTTAAACTGAAGTTCCTGATTGCATCATGCTTCCAAAACTCAAATAAATAGCCTCAAAGCTTGGGTGTGCTTTCTGCACAGTAGCCACAGAAGTGTGACCATGTCCATTACCAAGTGAGAAAAGTAACAAAACCATAAACTGTTAGGGCTGCAAAGACCTCAGATATCATCCGGTACAACATGAACTAGATCCAGTGGCCCAGGGAGGGTGTTAGAAATCAAACTGACCACATCAGAATCTTCCACTGTAAGACCCAGGAATCTGAATGTTTCAAGAGCCTGCCCACTCCCAGGTCATGATTCTACCACATGGCCCGATTGAGGAGCTTCTGAGTCAGACCACATCCCTCCTCTCAAAGAGGCTGACCCACGGGAGGAAGTGACCTGTATGATGCCACCCCAAGCTGCCTGAGTGCCTACTGTGGTCACCAGGGTGGGTGGGCTCTGGATCAGAGCAGGCAGGATGAGAAGAAACACAGAAATCTCTCATACAACACAGACGTCCTGAGCGCCACAAGAGACCCAAGTAAAGTACAGGACAAGAAGGGCAAGAGCTAGGGCTAAACTGGACCTCAGGTCTCTGGACTTCAATTTGACTGGTATGTTGTCTATTTTACCATGTTGCCTGGAGCCATGGAGGAAGGTGACTGGAACTTCAATTCCCAAGTCATTCTATGGGCTGCCCAATGGCCACGCCCCTCCCTTACTTGGGAAGGCTCCACGTGCAGCCTCCAGGGAAGAAGAGCCAGCTGCAGCCTATAAAGTGCCCCCCACTCACTGTCCCAGCTGTGGGGAGGCGCCAGCAGCACAGACTTCTCTCTGGCGGCATCAGTAGCGAGCAAGCTGCAGTGTCTAGTACTTGAGAGCAAGCCATTTTCCTGTGAAATGCTGGGCTTCTTTCTGACTGCGAACCTCCAAGGTAGGCTCTGCTCTCTCTTTTTTCAAAAATGAACAAACAAACCAGTCAGAGTAGATTTCTGTTGCTTGCAACTAAGTACCCTAGCTTCATGTGACCACTTACAGCAATAGCCTAACAATAATTATGGGCATCACTTTAAGCATTCCAAGTTTCTTAAATTCCCTGACTCATCTGATCCACAGGGAGACCCTGGATGCAAGCAAGGCAAAGGTTCTGATGCCTAGCTTGCAAATGGAGAAGCTGGGCTCAGGATGTAAAGTGTTCTGTGGACTGGGTCCCAGCATTCCCCCAAGTCCAACACAAAGGCCAATGGGTGATGCAGGCAAGCCAAGGTGCTCACCTGGCCTGGGGTTCCTCTCACCGTCCTTCCATCCCAAGCTGGAGCTGAGCTTGAAATGTGCAGGGTCCCAACACTGGCACCCCAGTTCAAAAAGCAAATTCTTTACAAGTCAATTCCCAGGCAAGTCAGAGGTTTACAGAGCAACAAAGTGCGCTGAAGCTCCTAGGAGACTAGAAGCTATTTTAACCTCTGATCAGCTGCTTCTCAGAGTGTCACAGTCTGAGAAGTAAAGGTAAGACAGCTGTGTCCTCGCTGGTGTGATCTCCAAGTGATAAAAATCCTAATTAAACCAAATTTAAACTACAAGCCAGAATTGGCACATTTATTTGTTGCGGAAAATATCGCTTCAACAAGGTCTTTCGGTCTTCACCTACACATATTTCCTCTGGAAGCAAAGCCTTTTTTTCTTTTTAACCACGTGCTGGGCTAAAAGGTTGAGAAGGCAGAAGCACACAAGGAAGCTGTGCTGTGGGACTACGCTGAGTTCTTGAGCTTCTCAGAGCTGCACTCTCCAAAACTGCAGAGGGGCGTTAAATGAGGGAGCGTATGTGATGTGTGCAGCTCTGTGCTATGGCCGCACCGAGAAGTCCTCGATCAGTAGGCGCCAACACGGTGATGACTGACGGTGGGGCCGGATGCTCTCACCTGCACCGTCCGTGTGAGGCCCCGAAATTCTA
This sequence comes from Stenella coeruleoalba, assembly GCF_951394435.1. Lineage (NCBI taxonomy): Eukaryota > Metazoa > Chordata > Mammalia > Artiodactyla > Delphinidae > Stenella > Stenella coeruleoalba. The sequence goes on from NC_137156.1 coordinate 64,431,700, forward strand.
CCGCCCAAGTGAGGCCTGCTCCCCCCACCCCATCCCTGAAAGGGGTCATATGACAGATCCCCACACGCATGCCTCTCCCCTCCCCTCACTTCATCTAGAGGAGGACTGATCCCTTGCCCTTGAGCTGACCTCACTTTAGAAGGGCAGATCCATCCCGTGTGCAGAGGACATGAGTCCAGGTCAGGAAAGCTAGTCACAGTGGGAGGGTGAACTGAGGCAGGAGCTTCTCCTCAAAGTCAGACACCTCCACACGTGCCAGTTGTGCTCCAGCCCCTCACCTTCTCCCAGGCCTCCAGACTGCCTTCCACTCAATCCCTCCTCAAGTGTTTTCTCAGCACCTCTGCTGGGTCAGTTATGCTGCCTGGGGCACAAAGCCAACCAATAAGACACAGCGGGGAAAGCAATTCACACTGGGCTCAGGACTCCCTCCTCCACGCAGCCCACACCCTGCTGCAAGCCCTCCCTCCAGGAGGCTCACAGCTCTCTCAGACACCCCTCCCGTCCCTCCGCAATGCACAGCAGTACGCAGTATTATAACTGGTGTGCGCGGGTCTGTCACCCCACTGGACCCAGCCTCACTGATATCGGTCCCCAAGCTCTTCACAAGCCCAGCACACAGCCGGCGCTCCTCAGTAAGAGGAAGGACAGCGGTTGCAAAGAAGGGCTTGGAAACTTACGCCTCGCCCCAAAGAGCCCAGGCCTCAAGCCCCACTCTCTAAGGAGTCATGGACTCCTGGACCCGGGGCAGGAAAGTCCTGCTCTCACCAAAGGACTGCCTCTCCCAGCTATCAAACACACAGGTGCTTCTTCTTTAGGATTCAAACTGCCCTGCCAGAACTGGAGTGTGGCCCTGCCCTGAACACAGGGTGTGGGGGGGAGAGGGAGTGCCATCCTTGAAAGGACAAATGTTTTCTGCTCCAGCCATTCACATTTTCTCTAGACAGAGCAGCTCTTGAGAGCCCTGAATCAAAACAGCCCTGGAGTGTGGATTTTACTGGCCACGGGGCCTCATTACCACAGCAACTGTTTTTCCTCTTGGAATTCTTTCAAGAGTACAAGCTGTTGCTTCCCTCAAAAACAAAACCGGGGAGAAGCCAGGGCACCGAGGAGTAAGGGAAGGCCCTGAAAGAAGGAGGGCCAGACGTGACCAAGCCACAGCAAGCTCTGCCTTGGGGTCTCCCAGATCTCTGCAATGGCTTAGCAACTAGAAATGGCGAGTCCCTCCCAGCTGTTTAGGGTTGTATGTGTTGGGGGGTGGAGAGGAGACAGTGTTGAGGGTGTGGGGTATGGTTCATGTGTGTGTTTTGGGGAGTTATAGGATGTGTAGAGGTGTGGGATGGAGGTACTGAGGGTTGAGAATGCAGTGGGAGTGGGTGTAGTCTGGCGGGTTGCTGTGTGGGGTACGTGGGGAGGGGCTGGGGAAGTGTGAGGAGATGTGGGATACGATGATGTAAGGGAGTGAGCGGGGGTTGGAGGGTGTGTGTGTGTGGGTGCTTCCCTGGTGGCACCGTGGTTAAGAATCCGCCTGCCGATGCAGGGGACACGGGTTCGAGCCCTGGTCCTGGAAGATCCCACGTGCCGCGGAGCAACTAAGCCCATGAGCCACAACTACTGAAGCCCGCAAGCCTAGAGCCCGTGCTCTGCAACAAGAGAAGCCACCACAATGAGAAGCCTGCACACCACAACGAAGAGTAGCCCCCGCTCACCACAACTAGAGAAAGACAGCGCAGAGCAATTAAGACCCAATGCAGCCAAAAACAAGTAAGTTAAAAAAAAAAAACGAACACGGGGGAAAGTTGGGGAGGGATAAATGGGGAGATTGGGATTGACAAATACACGTTAATATATATAAAATAGGTAACTAAGAAGAACCTACTGTATAGCACAGGGAACTCTACTCAATACTCTGTAATGCCCTACCTGGGAAAAGAATCTAAAAAAGAGTGGACACATGTATATGTATAACTGATCAGTTATATGTATAACTGATTCACTTTGCTGTACACCTGAAACTAACACATCATTGTAAATCAATTATACTCCAATAAAAATTTTAAAAATAATAACAAAGAACACAAACTGCATTTCAATTCTGTATTACAATACTTAGTACTATGGAGCAACCACATCCCGGTCCAAGTGTTAGCAGGAGTGAATTTAAAACATACAGCCCGAGTTTGAAACAGCTGACCTAGAAGCAACTGTTCGAGGCAACTCATATTTCTAGTCAGAACACCCCAGTCAGTTGGTCCAGAACATGGGGAGAGTGGATGGCAAGTCCAAGCAGCTTTGGGGAGCCAGGCTCAGCAGGTCCCTGCCCTCTGTGTGAGTCCGTGGTCTGGTGCACAAAGCCAAGGGGCTCAGAGTCATGGGACAAAGAACACCCAGGACAACTGCAATGGCATGAAATATCTAAATGCTTTGTTAAAATAAGTTTGAGTTGTCCCTGCCCCAAGGAGCTGCCTGTCTACTGAGGGGCTGGCATGAACTGGGACTCAGTAACATTCAAAACAAAAAAAAATTAGTTACTACTATTATTATTATAGTAACTACAACTATTATCAAGATGTGGGAGGTTAGCAGTACGGCTTATCAAGGACACTGCATGCCAACCATTCACAAGGAAACAGTCTTCTTTCTAAAAAAACAAATGCCAAATAATAAGTAGTGCTGAGTCACTGATACCCATATGGGGGAAAAATCTTGACCTCTATCTCACACCATGTAAAAATAAATAAATTCCAGATGGACTGGCAATCTAAAGGTGAAAGGTAAAACAGTAAAACTTCTAGAATATAACATAAGAGAACATCATCATGACCCAGAGTATGCAACCATATTCTTAAATAGGCCATAGAAGGTATTAGGGGGAAAAATGGATAAACTGGCCTACATTAAATGAAGAACTTCTGTTCATCAAAGAATGCAATTAAAAGCAAGAAAAGTGAAGGCCCAGAGGCGGTAGAAGAGACAGTTGCAGCACCATATAGAACAAAGGACTCACCCAGGATTGGAATAAAGAACTCCTAAAAATCAAGAGGAAAAAGTATCAGGCAATCCAATAAAAGGCCTGAACAGGTACTTCATATAAACATATGAAAAGATACAGAACTCTATTAGTTAGGAAGAAAATGCAAATTTAAACCACAAAAGTGCTAGAGAGAACCCTCATATACACCACTGGTGGGAGTGTAAAATGGTACAGGCGTTTTGGAAAACTGTTAGGCAGTATCTACCCTATATATGCCCTATGACCTAGCAATTCTACTCACAGGCATACACCCAGCAGACACATGTACATAGATTCACCAAGACATGCACAAGATTGGGTACAGCAGCATAATCCATAATAGCCCCGCCCTGAAAATCTAGAGTGGAATGGATAAAATGCGGTGTATTCAAACAATGGAACACTGTACAGCAATAAGAATGAAGTAATGCCACACTCAGTAAAATAGCCCACACACATAATGATGAATGAAAGAAGCCAGATACAAGAGTATGTGCTGTATGATCCATTTACATAAGGTTCAAAAGTAAGAAAAGCCAAACTCTGGTGTTAAAAGTCCCAAGGGATTGATTACTCTGGAGATGTAAGCACCTGGGTGGGGGCAGGAGGGGGATTCTGGAATGCTGCCACGTTTCTTGATCTGAGTTACTGATTACATGGGTGTATTCACTTAGTGAAAATAACGGAGCTGATTTGTGTACTTTATGTATAATATACTTCAATTAAGAGTTGTTTTTTTAAAATTTTTAGTGCCATTTCATTGCTGTTAAAACAGAAAAACTGACATCCATTTAGAAACCAAAAATAAATCATTAAAACCTAAAGTGGGGGCTAATTCTGTCTAGATGACAGTAAGAAGTAAGTTCTCCAAAGAGAAGAATATCTCGGGGCCCCCAAGCACACCAAGAAGACAGCTACCTGGACACCAAGAGGGAAGCACACTCCCTCACACCCTCCTGACTCTAGGAGACAAGCGAATACAACTGAGGGATTCACCATCAAGGTCACACAAATTCTTTTGTTGCAAAAGCTAACAGAACGATTACACACCAGCTTGAATTTCAAGATTCCTTTGCTTTCCAATTCCTGTCCCCCATCAGTGGGGCCTTGAGAACACCTGGTTACATCTTGTAATGCCACAGAAGTCACCCGAAAGGGAAACTGAGGCCTGAATAACTGCATCAGTGCAGTGAAGGAGCAAGAAAGAGGGATCTTGTCTTCTGGCTTCCTGTCCAGGGTCTCTTCTGCTACATGAGGCTGCCTCAGCCACCGCAGGTGAGCTAAACCATAAAGGAGCCAGACAGCTGTGCATCTACCTCGGGAAGCCCTACCCTCCCGGGAAACTTAGAAAGAGGTGCACCCTTTGCCCAGCTCAGTAGCTTCTCCCCACATTAGCAGAGCAAGCTGAGGGAAGGTCTCGTTCTCTTCCCTGCAGCCCATGGCAAAGCCCCTCCCTGCACAGCTCCAAGGGGGAGGCTGCACCAGTTCCACCCCATCGGGAGGGCTCCAAGGGACTCAGCCATGAGGTGGTGGGCTCCTCTGTGCCCATCTCCAGGGGGGCAGTCCTGTGTGACGTTGTACAGCCCCTGACCCTCTCTGGGTCTCCACTGTCACATCTGTAAAGTAAAGGGGTCCTCACTGGGGGTAGAACAAGAGTACAGCAGAAAGAATAAACGCACATACACACTTCTCATTTCTCAACACCTTTCTGCACCCACCACCCCACTTCATCTTCATCCTGGAGGGCAGGGGTTACCGTGGCCGGCTGAAGAAGTGTAAGCTCAGGAACACGAGGAGATTTACCTATTGGTCTCAGAGTTAGCAGAGTAGCAGGCAAGGTGGCAAATGCAATCTGCCTAGGCAACCCTGGTGCAGGGAACCTCAGAGAAGCCACCAGCCTGACTCAGAGGCAGCACTCAGTTCAAATGGAGGCAGCCCTTGGGGCCTGCCCACCCACAGGGATGGGTAAGGGCAAAAGAGAAGGAAGCGGGCTTCCCTGGTGGCGCAGTGGTTGAGGGTCTGCCTGCCAATGCCGGGGACACGGGTTCGTGCCCCGGTCCGGGAAGATCCCACATGCCGCGGAGCGGCTGGGCCCGTGAACCATGGCCGCTGAGCCTGCGCGTCCGGAGCCTGTGCTCCACAACGGGAGCGACCACAACAGTGAGAGGCCCGTGTACCGCAAAAAAAAAAAAAAAAAAAAAAAGAGAGAAGGAAGCAGGAAGGCCGCCTGCTCCACAACACAGGGCCAGCCCAGAGAGCCAAGCCACAGGGGCACTGCCTCAGCCTGTGCTACCTCTCCTGAGAGACCAGTGAGTCTTACCGCTGGGGTCCGGTGAGGCCTTGCTACAGTGGAAAGGAGGCCCAATTCACAGTGAGGCTGTGGTTGCCATGCTGCACCCCTATCCAGCCGGCCTGGACCCCACTGGCACCCTCCCCTCCCACACACACTTCCCTGAAACAGCTGGACTGAGCTCGCCTGTCACCTCGTCCTGCCCAAAGCCATTCCATCCTCACCTGGCTTCCCCCAGCCCCACTGCCCCCTCCCCCTAAGTTTCCTCCACCAACTCCTCCGAAACGCCCGCAGGGCGAGCCTCAGGGCACTGATGGTGCCCCCAGTTCTCCCCCTTTGCTGTCTAGGCTCTGAACCCAGGGGCCCTCATCTAGACCTACAGCTTCAAATCCTACTACACAAGCACCTCTCAACAGTCCAGATGCCTGCCTGCCAGTCTCTCTGCACTTAGATGTCTAATAGTCGTCTCAGGCCTAAAGTGACCTAAACTGGACTCCTGATTTCCCCTTCAAGACCACTGTCCCCTGGACTTATCTCAGGAACAGGCCCCGCCATCCACTCAGCTCACTCACCCCACAGCCCATCTGTCAGGACGTCCCAGAACCCTGTCCGACGGCCACTGCCTCACACCTGGCCTAATGCAGCAGCCTCCTACAGCCACACACTGTCAGGGCAGGGCACTGGTGCTCGCTCAGGCCTCCAGTGGCTCCCTATCACCCTCAGAGGGAGGTCCAGCCCCTGCGGCCCCAGCCTCCCAGGGCCTCTCTACTCTCATGCCCACCCTACGCCCCCAACCTTTGACTCTACTCCTGCCACACAGGGATTCTTTCTGCCACTGAAACAAGCCAAGCTCCACCTGCTCTTCCCTAGATCTTGGCATCCCATCCCTCCCCGCTCCCCACCCCTCACTCCTAGCCCCTCTATCTCAAATCTCCCACTCAAAGAGATCTTCCCAACCGAAGGCGGCTGTGCAGCTCGCGCGCACAACACACCCACCCACCCACCCACCCCAACACCCCCATCCTAGCCCTCACAAGTTATCTTCCCTGTTTACGTGTTATCTTCCCTGTTTACGTGTCCTTTACTAACCACCCACTCCTCCCATGGAAGCCCCTGGAGGCAGGGAGGCAGTCTTATTCACAGGCTGGATCCCCAGGGCCTGGCACACAGCTGGTGCTCAATAATACTTGTTTGGTAGCTGTCTGCAGAGTTCCTGCAGTCAGAAAGGGCAGCTAATGCTCCAGGGAAAGGAGATGTTCTACTTCCTTTGGTCAAGGGAGAATGTCAGGGGAGTGATCAGAGATTTCCAGAAAAATGCTGTATCAGAATCATCTGGGGAACCTTAAAAATGCTTTGATTCTAAGATCCTGACAGGAGGTTTGGGATGGGGCCAGAGAAGAGATTGCAAATTGTCTCCCCAGGTGATCCTGATGTACTGGTAGGTCTGAGGACCTCTGACTGAACCAACATCTTTATTTCACAAATGAACAAGTCAGGGCCCTCCAAGGGGATGACTGAATCCAAAGTTTCAACACTGGTTCATCAACAGGTATCTGTGTTGGGAGCCCAAACCTCCCACCCACAAGGTTCTCTCTCTCACTGGCTCTAAGACCTTAGGGTCTGAGCAGAGGTGGGGAAGAGGTCAGTCCTTAAGATGAATGGGAACTGCAAACCTCGTCAAGGTTGCAGCTCTGCAAATCCACTTTGTTAATCTAACATTTGGCACTAAAAATGAATTCCACCTTCAAGGAATTAGGGCTAGGCTGAGTAAAGCCAGGGTACCAGGAGGATGTCCTCTTTGCTTCCATCGGAAACAGAGTGGGCTCCACCCACTGTCACTCAGCAGAGAGGGCTGGAGGACCACTTGACTTCCCTGCTTTCAAGAGGGCAGAGGATAAAGGACAGACACTCATGTTTATAAAAGGCCCATGGGCAAGATCTTGAGCTGGACACTTCTTGGACCTCTTTCTCTGGGCTCCTAGCTACTGAAGAGGTCAGAAGCCATGTCTAGGATAGGGAGGCTCAGAGTTTTGAAGATCTGCTTCTATCCCAAAGATGTGATGAATGGAGCTGAGATTTGAACCACATTACCTGGTTCCAAAGCAGATGCTCTCCGCTAAGCCAGGCAGCTCCCACCAGGCAGCCTGATGGCAGTTTCTGTGTGTGATGGGAAGGAGACCCCTTCCTGGGGACCGCTTGTTCCTAAGCACCCGGGGTTGAGGAGTGGAGAGGGATACAGGGCCAGGGCCTAAGGGACCATCCAGGATTGGCAACACGGCAACGCATAGGCACAAGAGGTCCCTTCAGCCTCAGGTTTCCTTGTTTATTAAATAGGGAGAAACCAACACCTACCTGAAGGGGCTGCTTTGGGGACTGAACAAGTCACGAGATCCCGTCACAAACGGCCGTATAAATGTTGTGACTGCCCACCTGCAAAAGGCTGTCAACCCAAGAGGCAGTCAGTCACCTCCTCAAGTGACTTAGCAATCAGGCTGCTGGGCATGGGGTGTGGCCACATGGGGTGGGGACAGAGACAACTTCCTGAGAGGTGATCAGGACATAGACACGTCAGACTCCCCCCAGCTCCCTGGGCTCTCCTCCACCGCCCCCCTCTGCCCTACTCTGCCCACCCCCCCCACCCCCGCCCCAACTTGCTAGCCCTTCCCTCCAGCTCCCTCTTCTGCCCCTATCTGGCCAGGACATTCCCCGGCGCACCAAAGTCAGAAAGTTTCAACGTGCTCCCCCTTTGCCTTGGCGCTGCTCCCACTCTCCACACGCACATTCCTTGAGTGTGAAGACCACAACTGTACCGCTGAACGGCCAGCATTTAACTGCACCGGATGCACACACAGGTCAGGGATATGCATGTGCTGGAGACACCAGCCACGAAGACTGGCAACTTCAAAGCCCTCTGCCCCAACTCTAGGCCCCCCAAGACCTGGCTCTGTGGTGCAATGGGTAGCACATTGGACTTTTAGGCCCCCCAGGCTGATCTGATGGTCCCCTGGGTGGTTTCCACCTGCCCTCTCCCTCTTACCTCTCAATAAATGGGAGTTAGGTAGAGACACGGTCTCTTATGAGATGGACTAGAGGAAGCAAGTCCTCCAGAGATGCACTATCCTATAAGACAGCCATAAGTCAAGTGTAGCTGTTCAAATGTAAGCTAATTAAAATGGAATAAAATTAATGTCCTGTTAGCCACATTTCAAGGGCTCAAGAGCCACATGTGGCTTGTGGCTATGGTACTGGACAGCACAGATTAGATGTAGAACACTGAACAGTGCTGCTCTGGTCTCTAGAGCCAGGTGAAAAACAGGAACTGCTGTTGAACCTGAAAGCTGACAGCCAGACCTTGGCCCCGAGATCACACCCAACCCCTGAGGGGCTGGCCAGGCCGACAACCAGTCTCCCTGTCTCAGGGCAGAAAGAGACAGCCCAATCCCCAGGCCAAATGTCGGTAAAGCCAACAGCCAAGGGGCAAGTGTTTGTGCCAAGTGAATCACCTTCAGAAGCCACCATTTGGCTGCTGAGGAAGAGGTCAGAAAAGAAAGTGGCCTCACAGTGCCCTGCTGGATGGCATGGTAGAGAGATGCCTCAGAACTTCACCTACAGCCTTGAACTATTCACCTACTCACCCAGCTTGGAACTTCTGGATGAGCATCAAGAAATGAGGTTCAAATACTGCAGTACAGAAATATGTGCCCGGGCAAGCTGGCTGCCCTTGCAGCTGCAAGCCCTGGCTCCTGCAGAACTTGGCCACCAAAGCACCCAGCAGCACTTTCAGACCTCATCCCTGCCCCAATCCCTGCCAACTGCTTGCTGTCAAACCCTCTGGAGCATCCCCCACTCTCCCTTCTGTGCCCCTGAATGTTCCCATCTCTGAACTGCTCCCCTGGAACATTCCTCTCCAGCTACTTTAATACTCCCTTCCCAGTCCCATCCACCACAACTCAGCCCATGTTCCACTCTGCCTTCCCATGAAGCCTCCCTGGACCCAGCTTGGCTTTCCCAGGAAATGAACCCCAGGAGCACAGTCGAACATCGTATGTGGTCTTTCCACCTGTCAACCTGGGTTGGCTGACCTACAGTATGCTGCTACAAGCAGGGCTGTCCCTGCATAAAAGCCCCCTCTAGCAGGGGGTCTAGCAGGGGGTCTTGCTTGGGCTGGAATCCAGGAGAGTCACTTATGTTCCATAACCTTGGGCACCTGAACCTCTTCTTGTCTTGCCCCCTCTCAAATCAGTTGCATCAGGTGGGGTAGCAAGGACGCACTTTGGAAAACTGCTAAGCTGCACAACCACGATGGAGCTTTACTGCTGAATAATACACAGAAACTTCATGACTATAATTTTGAGTCCATCTGTCACAATCTCAGCACTGATTCCTCCACACTACACTAAATTATAAGTTTATAGTCTTGTGGGGGAAGAAAGTAAGATAACACCATGAGGAAAATCAACCTCATGCCCGAAACCCTGACGCCTCCTGCAAAACCATGTGCACAGAAGGTATCAACGAAGGACCTGCACAGAGTCTAGGGGGCCAGCAGGGAGCCACCCCATGGGGCAGACAGGCACTCTCCATCAACAGGGGCAGGCTGAGGCAGCGCTCGACCCTGGAGTCTGTCCCACAGAGGCCTCGTCCTAACACCAGAAGACTGAACTAAAAGTGGGGCACCACTTCCTCCCTGAGGGAGGAGACCACTTGCTTCCTATCTGCCGGCAGTAGGCAGGCCGTACTTCCTCCGCACTCACAGGTCCCACGAGAAATAACTGTGGACTGAAAAATTAACTCAGACTTTAGACCCTTGACTGTCTTTTCCCCAGGCATCTACCCCAAAAGTAACGTCACTCAAGAACTGTGGAGAGGGCTTCCCTGGCGGTGCAGTGGTTGGAAGTCCACCTGCTGACGCAGGGGACACGGGTTTGTGCCCCGGTCCGGGAAGATCCCATATGCCGTGGAGCAGCTGGGCCCATGAGCCATGGCCGCTGAGCCTGCGCAGCTCCGCAAAGGGAGAGGCCACAACAATGAGAGGCCCACGTACCGCAGAAAAAAAAAAGAACTGTGGAGATTACATATGACACTAAAAACACAGGTAACAGAAGGTAAGAAAAGATAATTTGGACTTTATCAAGATTTTAAAAACTTTCGTGCATCAAAAGACACTACGAAGAGAGAGAAAAGACAACCCACAGAATGAGAGAAAATATTTGCAAATCCCATACCTGATAATGGTTTAATATCCAGCGCATATAAAAAAATCAACAACTCAACAACAGAAAGACAAGCCACCCAATTAAAAAATGGGCAGAGGACATGAGTAGATATTTCTCCAGAGAACATATACAAATGGCGAATAAGAACATAAAAAGATACTCAACAGCAATAATCATTAGGGAAATGCTAATCAAAACCACAATAGTGGACTTCCCTGGTAGCGCAGTGGTTAAGAATCTGCCTGCCAATGTAGGGGACATGGGTTCGATCCCTGGTCCGGGAAGATCCCACATGCTACGGAGCAACTAAGCCCATGCACCACAACTACTGAGCCCGCGTGCCACAACTACTGAAGCCTTCATGCCTAGAGCCCGTGCTCCACAACAAGAAAAGCCACCACAATGAGAAGCCCGTGCACCACAACGAAGAGTAGCCCCCACTCACCGCAACTAGAGAAAGCCCACACACAGCAACGAAGACCCAAAGCAGACAAAAAATAAATAAATAAAATTAAAAAAAAAAAACCACGACAGTGAGATACCAGTTCACACCTACCACGAGAGCTATAATTATTTTTCTTAAAGGAAAATCACAAGTGTTGGCAAGTATGTAGAGAAATTGGAACCCTCATACATCGCAGGTAGTAGTGGAAAATGGTACAGCTGCTCTGGCAAACAGTTTGGCAGTTTCTCAAAAAGTTAAACACAGAATTATAAGCAATTCCACTCCTTAGGTATATACCCAAAAGAACTGAAAACAGGGACTCAAACAAATACTTATACACCAAAACGTACACCAATACACCAATGACAGCATTAGTCACAACTGCCAAAAGGTGTCCATCAACAGATGACTGGATAAACAAAATGTGGTATGTACATATAATGGAATATTATTCAGCCTTAAAAAGGAATGAAACTCTGTTACATACTAGAATGGATGAACCTTGAAAACTTTTGCTAAGTGAAATAAGCCAAACACAAAAGAACAAATACTGCAAGATTCCATTTATATGAGGTATTTATATCAGGCAAATTCAGAGAGACAGAAAGTAGGTTAGAGGCTACAAGGCGCCGGGGTAAGAGAGGAATAGGGAGTTATTGCTTAATGAGTGCAGAGTTTCTGTTTAGAGTGATGAAACGTTTTAGAAATAGTGGCGACGGTTGCACAACATTGTGAATATACTTAATGCCAATGAAAAATGGTTAAATGGCAAATTTTATGTCATATAGATTTTACCATAATAAAAAAAATACCAAAAAAAAAGAACTGTGGCAAATAAGGTTACACCCATCCTTGTCAGTGGGAAGAAGGGCCAGAATCAGGACTAATTGGGATCTTAGTCAGTAGGGATTAAGGCATGTACATACGGGCAGCTTGGACTTGGGGCCTATACTCTTTTTTTTTTTTACTTTATTTTAAAATTTACTTATTTATTTTTGGCCACACCATGCGTCATACAGAATCTTAGTTCCCCAGCCAGGCATCAAACCTGTGCCCCCTGCAGTGGAAGCACGGATTCTTAACCACTGGACTGCTAGGGAAGTCCTGGGCCTATACTCTTTTTCCACTATTGTTTTTTGGGGATGTAATTCATAAAACCTCAAGGAGCCAGAAATTATGTAGGAAAGCTTCTCAACCTGCCCCCACCCTGCCTCTGAGAAACCAGCCCAAGTCAGTGCATAAAGAGAGCCACCACCTGTTCTCACGGTCCCTAACCGCAGCACTCACCTGGGATACCTCCTCCTTATGTGACAAATAAAACCGCCTCCCATTTATTGGCCTTAGTGCTGCCACCTATAAATTAGCCCTCCTTCTTCCTTCTTCTCAAGGCTGTCATCAAGACCAGATAAGATAAGCCAGGCAGGCGGTATCATTAGCCATGTTAAGCCTGAAAACACTGCTGCCTTTAATAAAGAAATTAAACTGCTAGAGCTACAGAGTAAAACAGGAGCACCATGTACTCCCCATCTCTCCTTCCTTCTTTCCTTTTCTTCATAACACCATCTCCGTCTAACACTAGATATATTTTGCACGACCATCTGTGCCCCCAACTAAATGGAAGCTGCTTGGGGCACAGACTTCTGTGTGCTTTGTTCACTGTGGTACCTCCAGTGCCTGAATCACTGGTGCACAGTAGGTGCTCAGTACACCTCTGTTGAAGGAATGGATTAATAGTTCTAATAATCCATTTTGAAACAAACCAAACAATATTTCATCACCTACTGCTAATGCACTATTGACACCACTGCATGGAAATCGAAGAGTCAACTAAAAATTCTAACTTCGCTTTCTAAGCAGGAAAAGGACTATACGAGTGGAAAAATCAGGAGCTCCTAGATACGCATGCCAAGAAAGGAAAAAGCTTCCAACGGAATCAAAATTGTGGCTTCACAGTAACTCTTGTTTCTTAAAATGAATGCAAGGAAACTCCAAAGGCCAGTGAGCTCTCAATTCCAAGAGGAAAGTCATGTGATTTCCAAATGTACATTTTTCAGAAATGAGTTCACAACCATGAGCTTTCTGAAGTCAGAACTGTGAAGATTAAACCAATTAAAGTAGTAATCAGTATGCCAACAAACTGGATAACCTAGATGAAATGGAAAAATTCCTAGAAACACACAATGTAACTAAACTGACTCATGAAGAAATAAAAAATTTGAATAGACCTATAATTAGAAAGAAGACTGAATAAGTAACCAAAAACCTCCCAGCAAAGAAAAGCCCAGGGCCAGATGGCTTTACTGGTGAATTCCACCAAACACTTAAAGAGTTAACACCAAACCTTCTAAAACTCTTCGAAAAAAATGAAGAGAAGGAAATACTTCCTAAATCATTCTATAAGATCAGCACTACCCTGATAGCAAAGCCAGACAAACTACAGATCAATAACCCTTATGAATACTGTTGCAAAAATCTTTAACAAAATACTAGCAAACTGAATTTAGCAGCATATTAAAAGGTTTGTACACCATGACTAAGTGGAATTTACTCATGAAATGCAAGGGTGGCTCAACTTACAAAATTAATCAACATAATACAATAATAAAATGTAGGGAAAAAAACCACACGATCATCTCAATTGATTAAGAAAAAGCATTTGATGAAATCCAATTCCCCTTCTTGATAAAAACACTCAACACTAGAAACAGAAGGAAACTTCCTCAACATGATAAAGACCATATATGAAAAACCCATAGTGAACATCACACTCAATGGTGAAAGACTGAATACTCTTTCCCTCAGCTCAGGAACAAACCAAGATGCCTGCTTTCAACACTTCTATTCAATATGGTACTGAAAGTTCCAGCCGGAGCAATTAGGCAAGAAAATAAATAAAAGGCATCCAAATTGAAAGAGAAGTAAAATTATCTCTCTTCAATGATGACATGATCTTATATGCAGAAAACCCTAAAGTCCACCAAAAAACAAAACAAAAACAAAAAAACCGTGTTAGAATAAATAATAAATTCAGCAAAGTTCCAGGATACAAAATCAATGAACAAAAATCAGCAGCATTTCTATATGCTGGCAATGAACAATCCGAAAAGGAAATTAAGAAAACAATCCTATTTAAAACAACACTAAAAGAACGAAATACTTTGGATTACATTTACCAAGGAGGCTAAAGACTTGTACAATGTAAATTAAAGAGTTTTGTTGAGAGAAATTAAAGACTTAAATAAACATAAAGACATCCCATGCTCATGAATTGGAAGACTTAATATTGTTAGGATGACAATACTACCCAAAATGATCTACAGATTCAGTGCAATCCCTATCAAAATCTCAATGGTGTTCTTTGCACAAATAGAAAAATCTATCCTCAAATTCATATGGAATCTCAAGGAATCCCAAACAGCCAAAACAATCTTGAAAGAGAACTAAGTTGGAGGACTCATTCTTCCTGATTTCAAAACTTACTACAAAGCTACAGTAATCAAAACAAAGTGATACTGGCATAAGGACAGACGTACAGACCAATGGGACAGAATAGAGCGTCTAGAAACAAACCCTTGCATATATGGTTAAATGATTTTCAACAGGGATACAAAGAACATTCAATAGAGAAAGGACAGTCTTTTCAACAAATGGTACCGGGAAAGCTGGATATTCACATGCAAAAGAATATACTGGATCCTTATGTTATACCATATACAAATATTAACTTAGAACGGATCAAAGACCTAAATGTAGGAGCTAAAACTATAAAACTCTTAGAAGAAAACGCAGGAGAAAAGCTTCATGATCTTGGATTTGATGATGGTTTATTAGGTATGATACCAAAAGCAGGATCAACAACAGAAAAAGATAAACTGAACTTCATTAAAATTTAAAACTTTGTGCATCAAAGGACATTATCAGGAAAGTAAAAAGACAACCTTGGGAATGGGAGAAAATATTTGCAAATCACCCATCTGATAAGGGGTTAATATCCAGAATACGTTAAGAACTCCTACAATTCAACAACAACCACCAAAACCCAATTTAAAAATGGGCAAAGGATCGAATAGACATTTCTCCAAAGAAGATAAACAAATGGCCATAGGCACATGAGAAGATGCTCAATATCACTACTCATCAAGGAAATGCAAATCAAAACTACAACCACAATTAGGATGTGTATAACCAACAAAACATAAAAAGAAAAGTGTTGGCAAGGGTGTGGAGAAACTGAAACCCTTGTGCACTGCTGGTGGGAATGTAAAATGATGTGGCAGCTATGGAAAACATGGCGGTTCCTCAAAAAGTTAAACATAGAATTACTGTATGATCCCAAAATTCCACTTCTGGATATATACACAAAAGAACTGAAAACAGGGGCTCAAACAGATATTTGTACACCCACTACTTACAACAGCCAAAAGCTAGAAGCAACCCAAATGCCCACTAACAGATAAATGGATAAACAAAATGTGTTATATACAAACAATGGAATATTATTCAGCCTTAAAAAGGAATGAAATTCCGACACATGCTGCAACATGGCTGAACCCTGACAACATTACGCTGAATGAATAAGCCAGTCACAGAGAGGCAAGTAGTATATGATTCTCTTATATGAGATACTTAGAGTAGTCAAATTCAATGAGACAGAAAGAATGGTGGTTGCCAGGAACTGGGGAGAGAAGGGGAAGGGGAGTTATTGTTTAATGGGTACAGAGTTTCCATTTGGGATGATGAAAAGTTCTGGAAATAGTGGCTTAATTATATAACACTGTGACTATCCTTAATGTCACTGATTTGTACACTTAAAATGGTACATTTTATGTTATGTATATTCTACTACAATTTTTTAAAAAGTAAAGGAAAAAAATAGGTCCATATTTTCAGCGCATTGAGAGAATCCCTCTTAAAAGGCCAGTTTTCCTGATAGCCTGGGGCATCCTTCCCATTGTAAGGGGGCCTGAGGATGCCATTCTGTCCTTTGTATTCTGCTCTCAAACCCAATTCCATAATCTGGACCCTAAATCCAAGGAAACAGCTCGGGTTGACTAGCTGCTGTTTGAAAGGCTGAGGTCTTGAGTATCCCTAGGCCAAGCAGTCTGCAGGGATGACTGACAGAGCCGACAAATTGCCAACAAAAACAGAAGCCAATCCCGCTGGCTTTCACTTTCTATTACTTCCCCTTACACTTTCTCACAGGACACCAGACGGCCATGCAGAAAGGAAACGGGCCAAACCAACCTGCCTGATTTTTTTTAGTTGGAAAATGGAGTCCCTGTTTCCCCCCATCCATTACAGGTCTAGATATTTAATATCCTTTGTATTTTGTACAGCTGAGGACAAAGTTTTTGCCCACCCCAAAACAGCAGAACGAACAACGTCCATCCTCTGTACTCTATATACTCTCTAGGGCTCTTGCATACAGATAATCTAACAGATTATCCTGTTAGATCTCAAAATAACCCAGTGAGAATGAATGTTTTGGGGTTGTTATCCTCCACTGGAGACATGAAGAAACCGGAGCTCATGAGATGAAGCAATTAGTCCCAAATCCTACAACCCCAAGTGACAGGACCAGGATTCGCACAAAAGTAGTGAACTTCAGAGTTCTCCTTCCCCTCGATTACTTCGGAAAGAACAACGAAGTAGAAATGGAATCAGACCATTTTGTTGTCAAACAAGACCAAGGAAAAATGCTTCCAAGTTTGGCAACTAATAGGACTAAATCCCCAAAGAAGAGCCTGGAAAAGAACTAAGCGCCCGCCTCTTTCCCTTAGGTCTACCCTAACCCAGACACGGATCTTTCCTTCTGGTTTTTTGTACTCAACGATCCAGCCAGGCTCCCAGGGCAGTCTCGTACTGCCCTGCCCAAGGCGCTCTGGCACACAGCGGAGAGTCGGCCATACTCGCGGTATTTCACCAGGGATGGGAGGCCGGCTGGTCATGGGAAAACGGAAGATTCAGCGTGCTCAGACACGAACAAATCACGCCCAAACCAACGAGCATATGAAACTAAAACTGGCCCTGGAAATCCACACGGGAAACACCGGCCAGGAGCCAAAGGGCCTGCGGCGCGTCGACCACTGCCCTACCATACCAACGCACGCGCGACAGCACTAGCGCCAAGCATAGTACCGCTCTCGCAGACCCAGACTTGGGCGGTCGCCGACGCCGTACGCATGCTCCAGCAGCGCGCATGCGCGTCCCCAGCAGTTGCCTTTTCCCTGTTGTCCCCTGCCCTCTCGCCCTGATGCCGGAACCAAACGCTGGGTACCTCAGCCACGGGCCTCACTCTGCATTCCTCACCTTGCGCCCGGTTTTCTCCCGTAGGGCCTTCAGCCGTTCCTTTCGCCGCAACGCCTCTTCCTCCAACCGGCCCACACCGGCCGCAGTAGCCGCCATCTTGCCCACAGACATCCCCCCGCCCCCACTCTTCTCTTGTCCCGCAGCGCGCAGGCCCAAGGTGTTAGACGAACCCCTCACGGCCAATCCAGGGACGAGAATGGGAGAGCAGGAAGTCCTGAAAGCCAACCAATGCTGAGTTGCTACAGGAGGACCCTCCCTCTTCCTCCCCCACAGAACGTCTAACTCTTCGGGGGTCGACAAAGAAGGCGCTAAGGCTCGATTCGTCCAATGCCGATCAGGGAAAAAGCGGCAAGAGGAACCAGACCTGAGTGAAGGAGGATAGAGCGCGTCAATCGCTCTGGTTTTACCTAAGCGCCAACCATGCTGGCTGGCCACTTGGAATGCGCCGACCCATCTTTGTCCACTTCTCCTGATTCTTAAAGGCTCGAATGCCTTCACGAAGCCTTCCCTGACTCTCTACTCTGATCCCAGCCTAAGAGGTCTGCCTCTGCTTTCCTCTTAAGCTATCTGTGGCTTCCTGGATGCACTTGTTCATGGGCCTCTGGGCCCTTCTCTGTCCACTCTCAGCTCAGACAAAACCTAAGCAGAGCAGGGCTTGGCTGAATGGCCATTTTCCTCTGGGTTCATGGATGATCCCCTCCCACCTCCAACCCCCCGCACGGCCCCCGCCCCCGGGGTGGCAAAGTACCCAGGGTCAGACTACCTAACCTGGAGAAGAGCAAACCCCAACTTGGGCCCAGTGGGCCCTAAGGGACCACCCTGAGCTTAGTTCCTGAGAACTAAGCTGAGAGTTGGTTTCGCCTCGGCCGATAGGTGCACTGCCTCCCAGCAGGAGCTTCCAGGGTATCCTTTCCCAAGTCAATTACCATGCCCTGACAACTGAGAGACCACTTTGACTGAAGTCAGTATCTTCTGACAGCCTATCCAGGTCCCCAGAGCCACACCTCCTCCCACCTAGGGAGAGTGACTTGTCTCTCAGCAAAGCTGTTCCCTGCTTGTGGCCTCCCTTCCCAGGCTGACAGCAGGTGGACACCCACTCCTTGCTTCCCAGTTCCCTTCAGAGATCCCCAGTGCCACAGACCCCTGTCCAACTGGCCCCCACAAACGACCCTCTTGACCTCTGTAACTTGGGCCTTTTGGTGCCCTCTCCCCTGCATCAGGTGGGGTGCCCTGCCAGGGCCTAGTACGCAGGTAGTACCCAATACACATGTAGTAAGTGTTCAGGAAATGTCAGAAGTAGGATGGATGGGGCAGAAGAAAAGGCCAGAGTGGAGGAGATGCCCAAGAAGCCAGGAGGACAGAACAGGATGGGTATGGGGACAGAGTCTGTCTCTTCTTGGCCACCCAAGGTCTAGGGGGCTCCAGGCTGGTCAGTTCCTCCAATTGATGGTAACTCTCTGGGTCCCACAAACTTTCCCCCCAGCCCCAACAAAGGGCCTCACCCCTGCCCAACACCATGGGCCCTCCTCACCTCCCAGGAGAGTAGGGGGAGGTGGGGGAAGAGGCCCAGGGGTGATGGTGGCAGTGGTTCTGGAAAGTCAGGCCTCTGTCCCTGTCCATGCTGCCCAGGTGGTCCTCATTTGGCCCATCTGGGCCCCAGTTTCTCTGCCTGTTAAACAGAAGCATGAGGTACCCTTTAGCCTTTAACCTCTTGAAGTTAAAGAAAAAAAAATGTGAATCAAGTGCTGAGCCCCGGAGTGAAGGGTGCCTCCATTTGGAGTATCTAGGAAGGCTTCCTGGAGGAGGGGATCCAGGCGAGGTGAGGAGTACCTAAATCTTCCAGGGATCTGCCCAACAGATGGAAGGAACTGCTCCCCCGGAGTTATTTCAGGCTTGTCTTGCTGTTTTCTGATCCCCCCTCCCGCCCCCCCCCCCCCGCACTCCTGCCACACAATCCTGCTCCACTAACAACAGGATTAAAAAAGTGACACTTCGGTCTCCCCATAAGCGCTTATACCAACGCCTGGCACGTGGTAAACTCTACAAGTGGTTGTCACGGTTGTTGTCCTCGTTAGTTATTGAAGGACCCTGCCCATCTGCACGCGGCCCGCAGCCCCTTCCCCCAATCCCGCGAGCCTGTCCCTTCCACGAATGGTGGCCTTTCCAGCCAGGCGGGCTGCGTCCCGGTTAGATCTAGACGTAGGGCAAACCTGGAATCCCTGACCCAGACCCTAGTCCGGGGGGCTCAGATTGGCCTTTCCGGAGGGCGCGGATTGCGGGGGGGGCGGGGCTGCTGGGCGCGCTGCTGGGCGCCCGCCCGGGCCGCCCTGACCTCAGGCTCCTCCTCCTGTCGGGCTCCCCGCCCTTTGCACGGTCCCGGGATAGGCGGGGCGGCGGTGGCGGCTGCAGAAGCGCAGGAAGCCGGGCGGTGGCCGACCGGGAGGAGGAGGAGCGCGACGGCGGCCAGTACTACTTCCCTCAGTAGTACCGCGCCGCTCCGCCCTGGAGTGACGCCCTCCGCCCATGGGCCTGGCCGAGGGCAACCGGCGGGCGGCGCGGAGGAGGCGGCGGCGGCGGCAGGTGGCGTGCAGCAGGGTTGGAGCCTGGTCGGGCCATGGCCGCCTCGGAGCGGCTCTACGAGTTGTGGCTACTCTACTACGCGCAGGTGAGCCCGCGCCCGCCGTGCCCACAGCTCCGCGCGCCCGGCGTCTGCTGCACCTGCGCCCGGCGCCACCTGGGCCGTGTATACGCACGCGCCGGGCGTGCTCGGGCTCCGCACGCACGTGTGCGACCCCGGCCGGCTGGTGCCTCTGGCACTTATACCTGGGGGTCGGCCCTCGCGGGCGCGCACCTTACAAGAGCCTCTTGGGTGGGGACAGTGCAGCCTCGGTTGTCCCTGAGGAGAGGGGCCTGGACCAAGACAGGGCACTTACCCCTTTTACAGATGGGGAAACTGAGGCCTGGGGGGAAAAAAAAGGCTGGCCGGGTCGAAAGGGGCGGGAGGCTTACTTTGAATTTGGGCGTGCCACTCCTGTGGGCGCAGCCCAGTTGGGTGGTCGCCTGATGGGTCTGAGTGGGCTGGGGGTCTCCAGGCATGCAAGGGGGGCGTCCCTACTTCGGTCTGACTTGAGTCAACTCCTCAGATACCCTGCGGTGAACTGCCGGTGGTGAGCTCCTCCTTGACCCCAGGTGGCCCCACCCCAACCCCGGGGGGGGGGCAGGGTGTGGATTACGGGGGAGAGGGGGTCCAGCCCAAAGCAAAGATTCGCCTTGGATGCTGGGGGTGAAAATGGGGAATGCGGGTGAGGTGGGAGGGATGTTTGAAAGGGATGGAGGGAGGCCATTTTCTCCTGAGCTCCCCGTCCTTCCTCAGAGACTACCTCAAGTGGCCTCAGAAGGTGAAGGGAGCAACTCTGACCCAGGTGTACCCCAAACTGTGTCTCGCACACATAGGCCCCCACTTTCCTTCTGTGTTCACAGCAAGGAGAGAAGCCAGGGTAAGGCTCCCTCTCCCATTCACCCAGCACCAGCCTTCCTCCCTGCACCTGCCTGGCATCATACTCCTGGCTCAGGTGTGCTTTGGGCACAATGCACTATTGTGTGCCCCTGATCTCGTCACTAGGGGGAAGTTCATGCTCGAATCAGCTGGCCCTCTGAAGAGGCTAGCCGACTGTCTCCCAGGACTGCAGGCCAGGACTTGGGCCCCAGAGATCAGGAGTCCAGGCCATAAGGGCCGTAGCTTCTTGAGCCCGCTTAGGTGGTGAGAAGTCCAGGCACCCGGCAAGAGGCAGCGCATGGAGTAGAGTCTGTCTTTGGTGTGACCGAGGGCACGCTCTTTACACCCCTGAGCCTCTGCTTCCATATCTGTAAATTTGGCACAGTCCTGGCCTCCGGTGGCCTGGACTGTGCAGAGGGATAGCCAGTATGGCTGGTCCAGGCCAGAGAAGTTTCCTGCTTCCCCGCCCCATTGGATCCCCTCACCCCAGCTTCTCTGTCTCCATCGCCAAAGGTTGGTCCTTGTGAAGGAGCAAAAGATTTGGGAGGAAACCTGCCCCTGGCCCTCATGCTTCTGATTGCCTCCGTGGTCGTGGGCAGGTTCTTGGTCTTCAGTTTCTTCAGCTGTGACCAGGCAAAGGGGGGCTTGAACGAGGTGATGAGTCTGAGGGATGTTAATCAAGCTTCTGATTGCCTCCGTGGTTGTGGGCAGGTTCTTGGTCTTCAGTTTCTTCAGCTGTGACCAGGCAAAGGGGGGCTTGAACAAGGTGATGAGTCTGAGGGATGTTAATCAAGCTTCCGATTGCCTCCGTGGTCGTGGGCAGGTTCTTGGTCTTCAGTTTCTTCAGCTGTGATCAGGCGACGGGGGGGGGCTTGAGTGAGGGGACGAGACTGAGGGTTGTGAATGGTGGGTCTTCAGGCTGGGTGGCATGCTGCTGGGGAAGGGTGTCTCGGCAGTTTCCCAGGATTGTACCTCCAACGTGGTTACCTCCTGCTGCCCCTTCTAGCTGACCTCTGCAAATGGTCAGTCCCTCACAGGTGTTTAGCATTCATCTGTGCTGAGTCCCTTCTCCTGCTCCAGCTCCTCATCTCACAGGGCGGGTGTGGGGCACAGGCTAGCTGGTTGTAGCCTTAGAAGCCTGGGCAGGCAGGGTACGGCCTGGGGCCAGGCAAACAAATCCAGGATATGAGTGTGAACCCAGGAGCCGGGAGGGGCCAGGTTTCCTGGGGAGAGGAAGCTTCAGCCAGCCTCCCAGCACTGCCTTCCTGCCGGCTTGGTCCTGCTTCTGCTCCCGGAACGTGGTCTCCACCCTCTGTACTGAGCTCCTAGGGAGTGGTGGCTGTGCTACTTTGAGCCCTGCCAGGGACCTATTGTGTGTGTACTTGGGGGAGAGGGGAAGATAAGGTAAGGGGTCGAACTGAGAGAGGGTATTGAGAGACCCCTGAAATGGCCAGCTACCCAGCCAGTAGGCTCCCCCAATACTTTCGCCCCTCCCTTCAACAGTGAGAGCTGACATCAGCTGGCAAACCTGTTTCCCCAGTTGTAGGTCTAGGCCCGCCCTGGGAGCACCCCTGTTTCTGCCCTTCCTTTCCCCTCACAGACCCCAGGTTCATGCCTGCTCACCCCCTACCTCTTGGGGCCACGAGTGGGTGAGGGGGCTGTGGGTGGCTACTGAAGGAGGAAGGAGGGTCAGAGTGCCCCCTGGACATCACTCAGTCTGAGCCCCTCAGAGCCTTAGTGGGGAAACCAAGGCAGGGTTGTACCAAGGTCATTGGACAGGTTTGGGGCAGAGCCTGGCAGAGCTCTGGCCCAGTCTCCATCCTGTGTTCCCTTACCCAGGAAAGGTGTAGTCCTGTGGGCGGGAAGACTCAGGTGGGCCTGCACCCTGGGACGGCACAGGCTGTGTCCTCTGCCTGGAGCCTTCTCCCTCCTGTCTGAGGAGGCCTTCCCCGCCTGTTCCCGCAGCCCAAGCTGGACCTCAGCCCAGGCGTGTCCCCACTTGAACCCTCATTGTGCTTGCTACTCTGCGGTTTCCCCACGCCTCACACTTAGCCGGTGCTCCTTGGGTATTAGCTGAATGTCTGGGTGACTGATCAGGGATGTCTTACCAGAGGCCTGAGTTTGGGCCTGGAGGGCTGAGCGCACAGGAGCAGGCGGAGCAAGCACACGGCAGTGGGAACTGTGAGCGGCAAGTCGTCGGGTGGGTCGGGGCACATCCAGAGGACTCAACCCGGCAGGGCTTCCCCAGTGAGGGCTTAGGAAGTGGGGGAGAGGATAAGGGGACTGGGGCCGCACCCAGTAGGCTAGCAGTTGGGTGGCTGTCGAGGTTATGCAAAATATGCAGCTGAGTGGCCCTCTTTCAGGCTGGAGCAGTAGTGCTGCTCAGTAGCCCTCCAGTGAAAGGGAGCGTTGGGGAGCATGAAAGCTGAGGGGTACTTAGGGTCCCAAAAGTCAGGACAGGGCAAACAGTCAGGGTTCAGGTGGGGAGCCTAGGCTGAACTCTCTGCTTATGCTATTGAGGACTCAGGGTTCTAGGAAGGTCAGGTCAGAGCCCGAGCTGACCTCGCTCTGCCCGCCCCTCCCTGGTCCCTCACCCCTGACTGATGAGCTCTACTGCCTCATGGAAACCTAGTCAGGCCCTCTGCTCCCTCCGAGACCTTAGCTGGGTCATATTTCTTCCTTTGCCTCAGTTTACCATCTTGAAATGGGAAAAAGGAGCTCCTTGGTGCTTGACCCCCCCCCCGCCCCCGCAACCCTCTCCGTACCTTAAAGGGGCAACCAGAGTTTCCTCCTACCTGCCTTTATTACTGAGGCAACTGAAGACGGAGGGACTGAGGTGATGGGGAGAGTAGCACAGAGTCCAGGGTTGGGGGAGGGGCTGGTAATCCCTGGAGCTTTTATGGCAACTGGGGAGCTGATGTGGAAGTGTGGGGTCACTGTGGAAACAGGTCAGTTACCATGGGGACCCTGAAAGGAAATGCCTGTTTTCCAAAGTGATAGGACAAGGGGAAGCTTAAACCCTGAAGGGTGTTATGGAGACCAGAAGGTCCATGCCTTTCAAGACCCCATCCCCAGGTAAGGGGGAGAGACTGGCCCAGCCACCTAGGCCCTTGGACCACTAGCCTCAGTTGTCCTTGCCCCTGGCAAAGTCCCCATCTTCCTGCTTCGTTCCTTGGCCCGAGGCCCTCCAAGTCTGACCTCCAGTCGTCCTGGTGTAGCCAAAGGCCACCTTCAGCTTGACGTTGCCATCCCCCTCATGCTGAGTGGGGAGACCCCCACACGTGAAGGAGGTCATCCTGGTCAGGCCCCACCCCACCCTATCCCATTTCTGCTTGCCTGTTCCAGGAGATGGGGTGCTCCCTACCACCTAGGCAGCTCTGACTGGGAAGAGTCACCACTATGGAGCTTCAGTCTTCTCTCCCTACCCTCCTTCTAGCGCTAACCTGGGGTCCATGAAGATCCTCCCATTCCACCTGCCTGGGACAGCCAGCTGGGGAGTGGCCCATGGGACCTTGGCTCTGCCAGTGAACCAAGGTCTGCCACTCATCTGTCACTCATGGAGGTGGGTGGGGAGAAGATGAGTGTTGCCCTGTAATGCCAAGGGCTTGGGAAGGCAGAGCCCGTGAATTTGGGAGTGGAGCCCCCACTCACCTTACCACATGCTGGTGGGTGTGGTTGGAGAGCCTTTACCTGTTAAGCAAAGAGATGGTTTTAAAGAGGCAGCTGAAGCAGGGAGATTAATCGTTTGTTTTGTTTTTTTCATTTTTATTTTATATCAGAATATAGTTGATTTACAATTTGTGTTAGTTTCGGTTGTACAGCAGTGACTTAGTTATACATATATCTATTCTTTTTCAGATTCTTTTCTCATATAGATTATTACAGAGTATTGAGTAGAATTCCCTGTGCTATACAGTAGGTCCTTGTTGATTATCTGTTTGTTTTTTTTGTTTTGTTTTTTTTGCGGTACGCGGGCCTCTCACTGTTTTGGCCTCTCCCGTTGCGGAGCACAGGCTCCGGACACACAGGCTCAGCAGCCATGGCTCACGGGCCCAGCCACTCCGCGGCATGTGAGATCCTCCCAGACCGGGGCATGAACCCGTGTCCCCTGCATCGGCAGGTGGACTCTCAACCACTGCACCACCAGGGAAGCCCTGATTATCTGTTTTATGTATAGTAGCATGTATATGTTAATCCCAATGTCCTAATTTATCCCTCCCCCCCCCCCACCTTTCCCCTTTGGTAACCATAAGTTTTTTTTCTAAATCTGTGATGGGGTTTCTGTTTTGTAATTAAGTTCATTTGTATCAATTTTTAGATTCCACATATAAGTGATAACATACGATATTTGTTGTTTTCTGACTTAGTATGATCATCTCTAGGTCCATCCATGTTGCTGCAAATGGCATTATTTCATTCTTTTTATGGCTGAGTAACATTCTAATGTGTATATGTAGCACATCTTTATGCATTCATCTGTTGATGGACATTTAGGTTGCTTCCATGTCTTGGCTATTGTAAATAGTGCTGTTCATGATACATGAACATTGGGGTGCATGTATCTTTTCAAAGTATGGTTTTCCCCGGATATATGTCCAGGAATGGGATTGCTGGACCACATGGTAGCTCTATTTTTAGTTTTTTAAGGAACCTCCATACTGTTCTCCATCGTGGGCGTACCAATTTACATTCCCACCAGCAGTGTAGGAGGGTTCCCTTTTGAGAGATTAATATTTAGTAAGCTACCGAGTGTAAGAATCAGGTCTGGACTCCAGAACCCATGCCCTCAACCACATTCAATTTGGCACCCCCGGCCTCTGAAGTACCAGACAGGGCTGCATCTTGGGGAAGGTGCTGGCTCTGATGGGGATACATTTAAGCCGAGGAAACACTGAGAGCAAAGCGCATGCAGACTTGTGGCAGTGGGGACAGTGAGTAATATCCAGTGGGGCAGCCAGTGAGTATGGCATGTGAGGCTGGAGATGAGGTGGGCACCACCCGTGGCGGGCTTCGGATGTCGGGGGGAGGCTGTGGACGTGCCCTGGGCCTGTGGTAGGGTGGCTGACTGGCTGCTCAGACAGTAGTGGTAACTGATGGGTCCTGGGGGCGCTGGGTACTGTTTAAGGAACTTTGGGGATGGGGGATTTGGGGCAAGATCTGGTCCCTGAGACACAGGGCAAGCCAGGCCTGATGTCAGGCTCGGGGTAAGGCACGCAGGTCTCAGGCAGCAGTGTCAGGAGCTCAGTGGTCCCTGTCCCTCTGAAAGACAGCCCTACCCATCCATCCATGCCTCAGCCGCCTGCCCTCAGCCCTGCCGGGTTACCTCAGAGTTCTGAGGAAGTGGCAGTTCCACGCTCACCCAGGACCTAACCAACCCGTGGGAGCTCCCCTCCTCCAGCACTGAGTGTCCTCAGGGCTGGTTGGGCATAGACTGGGGTCCCTACAGGGGTGACTCTGAGACCCCCATACCCACAGCTTTCTCCCCTGCTGCAAGGCCCTGGGAGGAGTGTGACTGCTCCTGACCTGCCTTCATGGGAGGGGCAGGGTTGGGACCCCGTCCCAGTCAGGTTGGGGTGGGGACTGGGCTGGCCCACCGATGTTCCTGTTCTGAGCTGGAAAGGGAAGGAGGAGCCAGCGAGGCAGAGCTTTGAGAGGAGTGTGGGGCTCCTGAGCAGCACAGCCACCTCCTGCCGGCTCTGGAGCCTTCGGCATGCAGCAGTGCCTCCATGCTCAAGGCCCCTGCTCTGCCCTGCCTCCCAGCCCCGGTGCCTGCAGGGACTCCCTCACCCCCCAGCACTGCAGCCTCAAGCCATGGGGCCCAGGTCAGAGCCAGGCTGAGGATTCCCCGGGAGAAGAGGTGAGACCCCCAGAGTCAAGACCGGCAGTTACCCCTACCCCTGCCTACTACTGTGCTCTAGAGACCCCTCCTGCCCCTCCAGAACCCACAAAGGCTGCTGCCTTGATTGCCTCAGACCTGAACCCAGCCCAGCCTGGACCTGCTGGAAGTTTGCGGGACTGGACACGCTGAGGGTGTGGTTCTAGGGACAGAAAGCAGGGGTGTGCAGAGTTTGAGGGGCCCATCAGGTCTGGGAGGGCCGATCCAGGTGATGGCCATGAGGAGGGTGGGAGTTTCCTGCTTAAGTACCAAAAGCCCAAGTCACAGATGGCAGTGGGGCATGGGGAGATCAGAGGCCTGCACAGGAGAATGTGAATCACAGATGTGGGAGGGCAGAGAGGCTGGAGAAGGAGTCCCTGGTTGGACTAGGGGCCCAGAATGCCTGGCTTACCAATTAAGCCTTTTATCTTTGGGTCAGGGAGGGAGGACATGGTCAAATGTGGGCTTACAGGTGCTCAGCAGAGCTGTAGTGGGCAAGAAGGACGCAGGTTTTGGGTGGGAGAGACAGTGGGTTGACTGGGGGTGGTTTGGGGCTAGAAGAAGGGAGGATGGTGTTGGGACAATTTTGAAGGTAGGGAGGGATGTGTGGGGTCATTGAGGCAGGGTCGTGGGTCATGTGGTCAGCTTGGGCTGACTGGCTCTAGCCACCATGAGTGATCCTGGCCTAGAACAGAGGTTGAGCTGCAACTGTGCTAGTGGACGAGGCATCCCCTCTGGGGCCCCCCGTTTTCCCATTTGCAGTGGGAAGGGTTCAGAAGAAATGGTCTAAGAGCCCTGGCCTGCTCTGGTGTTTTCAGGGTTGGGCATGTTGATGTCCTTGCTGGTTTGTGGAGAGGAGAGGTATAGACAGAGGTGGGTGAGCAGGGAGGCTGCCAGCGGCAGAGGGTGGAGAGGTCGCCAAAGGTAACTGACAGGCAAAAAGTCACAGCGGTGTGGGCCTGCACCTTGGTGGCCCCAGCCCCTCTCTGAATTGCCTGGGCCTTGGCTCTGTGATAAAATGTACAAGGAAGGTGTCCAACCACAGGGTGGAGGGCTGCTCTGTCTAGGTTTTTTGGGGGCCTGGCCCAGTCTGCTGGGGTCAGGCCCCTTCCCTGGAGCCCATTCAGCCCTGGCCCTGTGGTCTGGGGCCCACAAGCGGCAAAAAAAGTTAGCCGTCCATGCAAAAGTAGTTGTGGAGGTCCTTGATTTGAGGCCCGTGGCACGTGGGGAGCAGTCTCAGGGTGTCGTCTGTGGTGTGTCCCTTGCCCCTACATGTTCAGTATAGTCCCTGCCCTTCCCCCCTACCCCTGGGAAAGAAAGCTGCTCTCTGGGCCATGCTGGTTAGGGTGGGTCCTCCAGATGGGGCTGGTGTGGAAGGAGGAGCTCAGATCCAGGCCACCACCCACTCCATGCCTTGGGAGGGGCTTAGAGGTTAGAACAGATTAGGGCTAGTCCAGGGCTTACCAGTGTCCCTGGAGCAAAGAGACCAGCAGGGCCAGATGGGGAGCCTGGATGCAGGAGGAGGGTGGGGCAGCGGTATGGATGAGTCCTTCAGCATCATTGCCTGGGCCTGAGGCCTTAGCCCCAGGTCAGGGAGCTGTGGGTGCCTTGAATGAAGGGCACTGTGGTAGCGCGGACCACAACCTGTCCCTGGGTAGGCTTGGCCTGACTCCTGTCCTGGAGTTCTCCTGGACCTCACGCCTGTAGAACTAGTTTCTGTCCACAAGCCCCACCCAGGGCAATGTGACCCCTGCCCATCTGTGCTGCAGGCCCCACCCCCGGTGCTAGGCTGGGTCCTTCATAGCTTCTCTTGCTGGGCCCTGGGTGCCCCAGGCCCTCCCACATCCCTGCGGTCTGCCGGGAGGAAGCGGCCCCCTTCCCCCACCGTGACTTTGCGCTTCCTGCCCCAGGGGCCAGGGTGGGAGGGGACGTTTCCCGTTCACACCAAAGTTTCCCTGGCTGGTGGCGCCCAAACTCGGGCTCAGCCCGCTGTCCCTCTTACCCATGGAACCAGCTCTGGGGCCTGGGGTCCAGGTAACCAGCCAGGGTGTGGGCGGAGGTTCCCAAGGTGAGGCAGGGCATTTTGCCTGTACAGGTGGGGGGGGGTGTGTGTGTGTGCGTGGGTCTGCCTGGTCGATAGTGCACATGCAGCCTGGGATATACAGTCAAGGAAGGTTTTCTGGAGGTGGTGGCTGCTGAGTTGGGAGAAGGTGGCAGGCGAGAGCCCAGCTCATAGCTTTGGGTTCAGGGAGGCTGGTGAGTGGGAGACCTTTACCCATAGCACCCCTGTGGGCCACAGCCGTGCCCTAGGAAGGTATACACTTAAGTCCCTCCCCTGCCTGTGTCAGGCTTGCCTGGGTCCCCAAGGGTTCAGGAAGTGGGAGAGGAGACTGGGAGGCTGAGAAAAGCAGATGGGGGCCCTGAGAGAGTGGTCAATATGTAAGGCAGTCCTCTGATGCTGACCTTCCGCTTCCTGTCCTCCTCCCCAACCCATCCCTACCTTTCTCCACCCCCACTGCTCTGCCTCCAATCCCTGTGTACCCCCATTCACTTTCCACCTCTGTCCACATCCCCTTGTCCCTCCCCTGTCCACTGTGCCCCTTCTGCCCCCACCACTGTTCCCCTGAACTCCTCTGCCTGCAGAAGGACCTGGGCTATCTGCAGCAGTGGCTGAAGGCCTTTGTGGGTACCTTCGAGAAGAGCATCTCACTCTCCTCTCTGGAGCCACGCAGGTGAGGCTGGAGCTACATGGAGGGCGGGAGACTGAGGGATGCTCGGCGCCTAGTGACCCCGCTCCCTGCAGGCCGGAGGAGGCAGGTGCAGAGGTGCCGCTGCTCCCTCGGGATGCGCTGCACGTGCTGGCCGAGCGGCTGGACGAGGGGGACCTGGAGCAAGCCCTGCTGCTGCTCAAGCTCTTCGTCATCCTCTGCAGGTGGGTCCCTGTTGTCTTCTCCACGGTGAGAGAATGTGCAATTATGGGCCGGGGTGGGGGCTGGCTTGTCACCGGGACCTCTCCCGTCATTCACTTCCCAGGAACCTGGAGAATGTAGAGGCAGGCGGGGGCCAGGTGCTGGTGCCCCGGGTGCTGGCGTTGCTGACCTGCTTGGTGGCCAAGGTGAGGTGGCCTCTACCCTGGGGGTTGGCAGGTGGTAGCCACGGCCCAGCTAACCCCCTTTCACCCTCTCTGCATGTCTACAGCTGAAAGGACCCCCACCACCGGAGAAGGGCCATGGGTCCCAGCTGGAAAACGTAGCCCTGCATGCCCTGCTCCTCTGTGAGGGCCTCTTCGACCCCTACCAGACCTGGCGGCGCCAGCACAGTGGGTGAGAGGCAGCCCGCAGGCGGAGGACCTAGAGGAGGCCCGGGACAGGATGGGGGTGGCCGCACTGGCCAAGGTGCAGAGGTGGGAGGGGCCGGTGTGCAGGCTGCTGAGGGGGAGGATGACGCAGGAGGAGTGAAGTGCTGGCCTCACCTCGGCCCCTGCCCACCCTGTCCCCACCTGCCAGGGAAGTCATCAGCTCCAAGGAGAAGAGCAAGTACAAGTTCCCTCCGGCGGCTTTGCCCTGTGGATTCAGCACCTTCTTCCGAGGTCAGGCCCCACCCCCGGCCCGCCTGGCCCCGCCCCCAAACATGAGCCCCCTCCTTTGGTTCCCCATTGCATATGCAGGATAGGACCCACTTGTGGCTGTACTCAGGGCTGGAAGAACCATGGGAATTTGAGTGGGCTTCCAAAGGCAAGTAGGAGTTCAGGGGCAGAGAGGAGAGGAAGGGCATGTCTGCACAAAATGAGTAATTTCTTTTTGCGGGGGAGTCGATTTCCCTTCCCCCTTCTCTTCTGTCTCTTGGGACCCCCCATTGCTTGTACCCCACTCTGATCTGGACCATCTTAAAACTCCCTGGTCCAATCTCTTTGTCCCTGTAGCTCCACCCAGTCTCCTCTCTTCCACAGGACAGTGTCTACATTAGGTGTCTCCCCTTCCTGCTCCCATACTCCCGGGGAAGCTGACCCCCCAGAACATCTCTGGCCACCTATTCTCCCTGGGTACCTTCTGCTCCTGAGTGTCCCCTCTCCTCTCATTGGAAGACACTGGCCAGGATTTCAGATGGGCTCCTGGCAGGATGCTGTCTGGACAGGGGCAGGCCAGGTTTGGGAAGGTGGTGGCCTAGGAAATACCTCAGTGTTTCTGGGATGCACCAGGGAGCTGCGGGCCTGGGTTTGGAACGGGGGCAACAGCTCCAAGAGGGGAGATGCCCCTGGGAAGTCCCTGCCTCTGTTCTCCCACAGCCTGAGTACTCTTCTTAAAACACACTGGATTTTGTTTCCCCTACTGTAAATTCCTCAGTGGGGACCTGACACCCTCAGAATCCAATCGTCTCCACAGCCTTCCTTTCCAGCCCCGCTGGCTCTCTGCTCTCCGCTCTCCAGCCACGGTCCTGTCCTCTCATTCCTAGAATCCAACTATCCCACCTTTGGTCTTTGCCCATACTGTTTCCTTATCCTTTTCAGGCCAACTGCATTATCAGGCCTCACCTTGAAAGCCCTGTCCCCTGGGAGGACCCCCACCCCATCCCACTGGTATCAAGGCAGCTCTGCATTCCCCCCTTCAACGCACACACACTCATGTGACCCAGGGCTGGTCCTTTCTGCTCTCTGGGTTTCAGTTCGTGTCCTGGCATCCTGTCCAGCTTTACTGGAGCAGGGCCAGGTGGGCCTCCCAGATATGACGCTGTGAAAGCCCCTAGAAGTCCCCAGTGGGGGTGTAGGGGGATGGTGTGTGGAGCATCTGTATGGTAGGTACGGCAGGGTCCCCAGAGCCGGTCATGGGACGCTCCAGCCATCACAGGGCAGAGGGACCAGGAGACTTGTATCTAAGAAACTAAACCCTGGGTTGCCATGGGGAAGTGCATGGGGGGTGCTCACCCTGGGGTCCTCATTTTGGGGCTTAAGGTTCCAGGGAGCTGGCTAGGCTCTCAGGGCAGGGCCATGCCCCCTACAAGCTCCCCAACGAAGGGCTGTGTCCTCAGACCTCCTGGCATAGAATCATGACATTTTAGACTCCCAGCACAGAACCCGGTCTTCTCCCTCAGATTGGGCCTCCCAGCCCTGTTCCTTGACCCAGCCCCCCACTCCCACCCCAGGGCACCCACCTCTTGTGTGGTCCCCTGGACCCACGGCCCTGCAAGCTTTGTGACGTTGTCTTGCTCCCCACCCCCATCAGAGAGCCTGCAGGATGCAGATCACTTGCCGCCTGTGCTCCTGCTGCGTCTCATCCATCTCTTTGGTGCTGTCCTTGCAGGAGGGAAGGTAGGCCTGGAGGAGCCTGGGGGCCCAAGCGTGGCTGTCTCAGAGTCTCTCTGCTGGGTGAGCCCTTTGCCCATTGCCCGTCTCTGCCCACACCTGCAGGAGAACGGGCAGAAGGCTGTGAGCGCTGGCACTGTTCAGGGCCTGCTGGATGTGGTGCGGGGCTGGGGCCACGGGCCAGCCCAGGACCCCCGCCTAGTGCCGCTGGCACTGGAGGCACTGGTGGGTGCGGTACATGTCCTGCACGCCAGCCGCACACCCCCCCGGGGGCCAGAGCTCCGAGCCCTGCTTGAGGGCTACTTCCGTGTCCTTAATGCCGACTGGCCAGCCGGGCCAAGCCTGGACCCCGAAGAGGCCCTCATCACCCTACGGGTCAGCATGCTCGGTGGGTATAGCCTCTTGGGCTCTTGGGGAGGTGGCACTAGCAGGGGAAGGCCCAAGTTATGATGGAAAGGCTGGCCTGGGCAGTATGGGAAGAAGGTTTAAGGCTGACCAGAGGCGCTGCTGAGACAGGCTTGGGCAGGACTGACCCTTGACCTCTCCACAGATGCCATCCCCATGATGCTGGCATGTGAGGACCGGCCAGTGCTGCAGGCCACCTTCCTCAGCAACAATTGCTTTGAACACCTTATTCGCCTCATCCAGAACAGCAAGGTGGGCAGGGCCCAGGCTGGGGCTGGGGGCACCACGTGTGGATGCCGAGCTGCTGATGAGCAAACTTGGGCTGGTGGGATGGCTTGCACTTCAGTGGGAGGGCCTGGGGCTCAGGATGGCTCTGGACCCCACATGAAGAGGGTGTTGTAGAAGGACGGGAGCTGCCCTGGCCCCTTGTTTCCCTTTTCCCCAACCCCAAACGTAGGGGCAGGAGGAAGGCTCAGCTGTTTCGGATGCAGTGCCTATCCCTGCCCACTTATCTGCCCCCGGCTCTGTCCCTCTGGGCAGGGTATGGGTGGCTCAGCTCCCCTACCCTTCCCTAGTGCCTGGTGGGGTGCTCGGCCTGGGGCTCAGGGCGCATCCTTCCCTATGGGGCGGAGCCCTGGCAACTGCCCCAGGTCCTGCTCTAATCCCACCCTTCCCTCATCTTCTCTCTCCTCTGCCTCCTCTACCTTGTGCCTCCCCCCCACCCCCGACAGCTGTACTTGCAGGCCCGGGCGCCCCCTGAGGGGGACAGTGACCTGGCTACCTGGTTACTGACCGAGCCCGATGTCCAGAAGGTACCACCCTGGGGCTGACCAGCTCAGGCACCCACATCCCTGGGCACCCACCCCCCGGGGCTCCCTCTTTGAGCCTTTCTGCACTATGCAGGGGGAACTATGCCAGTCCTGGTATAGCCTAGTGATGGGGCTGGGTCCCCCATGCTGTCTCACCTACCTTCCAAATCCCAGTCCTAGGAAATGGCACAGTTGTGATCTGTTCTCTGCCTTGTATTAGTCTTGGGAGCTGGGGTTTGGCTATGCCAACCTGGAAGGAACCTTCGATACTCAACCACCCCACCCCCATTGCACAGAAGGGGAAACAAGAGGCCAAATACTCAGGGATTTGGCTGTGGTCACTCACAGAGAAGGAGGTCCCCCACGTGGGGCCACTTCTTTGCTTGGATCCTCGCACCTGCCCTAAGCGGGTCACTGGGAGTTCCCTATCCCCTCATGCCCTCATGACGTGCTCCCTGCCTCACCTTGCATGGGGGCTGTAGGAGGCTGCGGGGTGTCAGGGGCTTCGCATGGGGCATCCTCTCTCTGGTGGCTCAACACCTGGGCCCCCGCCTCCAGAGCCCCGCCCTGGCTTTGTCCTCATGAAGCAGCCCTGTGTGTCTATTGCACTTGGCTGTTTCCTGAGAACCTGCATGTCCATTCATCTACAAAGCAGGCAAGGCCAGTGAGACCCCTGCTTTTTACAGATGAGGAAACTGAGGCCTGGAGGAGGGAAAAGATTGCCGGAGGTCCCTTAGGGAGTCAGGCAGAGCTGGGACCAAGGGCCCCATGGAGCCAAACTACAGCCTGGCACCTGCTGACAAACCCTCCGAGCCCTCCTGACTTCTCAGCCCCTCAGCAGGGCAGGGTGAAGGAGTAGCGTGCCTCTGGCTGTTGGGTGCAGCCAGGGTGGGCCTCAGCATCCCCACCTGGATCTAGGGGAAAGGGGCAGGGTAGGACTTCAAGTCTCGAAGGTTCTTCTGGTTCTAACATCCTGTGATTGATTGTCCCTAAATTCCCCAACCCCCTGTCAATCATCGTGGGTGATGGGACACTTGCCAGCCTGCCTGCACATGTGTTTAGCTTGGGTGGTGATGGGCGGAGACTGAGGCCCATAAACCCACCGGACAGTGGAGGGCAGAGGGCTGTGGCCAGAGGGTTCACTGGTGATCTGTCCCAGTATCCCAGTGAGGCCCTTCCCAGCCTTGGTTTCTTCCCTGGCTTCTCTGTCAGAGTGGGCCTTGCCCAGCTGCTTGGCAGCCTGGGCAAGGGTAGAGGGCCTGGTGGCTTCTGTTCTAGCACTGTATGGCCCAGACAGGGCTTCCACACTCCCTTGGCCCAAGCCAGCTCAGCTACTTGCCTTGGGGCATCTGTTCCTGTCCCTGCACCCCTTTTATTGCAGGGTGCCGCCAGCTGCGACGTCCTGGCACCTGCCTCTCCTGACTGTCCCTCCCCACCCCAAGGTACTGGACCAGGACACAGATGCCATTGCAGTCCACGTAGTCAGAGTGTTGACCTGCATCATGAGCGGCTCCCCCTCCGCCAAGGTGAGGATGCTGCGGTCCTGCTGTAGTAGGGGTGTGGGATGGGAGTTCAATTGATCAGCTGTCTCTAGAACAGGCCTGGCTGATGGCTGTCAGAGCAAGTGAGCTGGGGAGGTGACCATCCTGCCCTCTGGGGTGCGGCTCAGGCCCCTGGGCGAGCGTGGTCATTAGTGAGTCCTGGGAGCTGGCTATCCTGGCTCAGAGCTGGAGGGCGGAAGGACGCTTGTGGCTGACCCCATCTGCAGCCTTCCGAGGTAGACCCATTCCCCTGCTAGCACTGTGACCCAGAGGCAGAGCCAGGCAAGGGGGCTCTGAAAGGTGATGCCTCCTCCAGGGTTCCTGTAGGGTGTGAGTGCGCCCTGGGGCCCACATACACACTCACTCCTTTCCCACACGTCCCTGCACAGGAGGTGTTTAAGGAGCGCATCGGCTACCCTCACCTGCAAGAGGTTCTGCAGAGTCACGGTCCCCCCACCCATCGACTGTTGCAAGAGCTGCTCAACATGGTGAGGAAAAGGGCTTGGGGGCAGGGTCCCAAGGGCAGCCGGGAGTGAGTCAGGGCTACCACGGAAGGTGAGCTCTCCACCTTAGGGGGCCATGTTGACTATGTGTGACCTGGGGCCTGACTCTGTGTGTCAGGGTCACTGGGGTGAGGATTCTGAGCTGCATGGGGCTACCAACAGAAGCTGCTACATGTTAGCAAGCCCCAGGATGATCCTAGGAAGAGGGGTTTAGGCCAACCTAGACTGAAAGCCAAGGGTTGTTGTTGGTAGCAATGGTTGTCTGAGCACCTCTGGCTTTCCTGAGCCTCAGACACAACCTGTGAGCTGGATGGGGTAGCACACGTTGTGTCCCCATGCTGGAGGCAAGTAAACTGAGACAGGAAGTCCCACTGTTGGTAGGGTGGCCTGTTCCATGCCAGTTGCCCGGGAACTATCATTCTCTCCACCCGCAGGCTGTGGAGGGCAACCACAGCACGTGTCCGCCACCACCAATCCGCAATGAGCAGCCGGTGCTGGTGCTAATGCGGTGGCTGCCAGCACTGCCCACAGCTGAGCTGCGGCTCTTCCTAGCACAGCGCCTCTGGTGGCTCTGTGACAGCTGCCCTGCCAGCCGTGCCACGTGTGTCCAGGCCGGTCTGGTGGGCTGCCTGTTGGAGACACTCAGCGAGGGGGCAGCCCTGGGGGCCCGCTGCCAGGAGCAGCTGCTGGCGCTGCTGCAAGCATTGGGCCACGTGTCACTAAGGCCCTTGGAGCTGCGTCGCCTGCTTCGTCCCCCAGCAGGTCTGGACTCAGGGCCGGGTGGAGCCGAGGCCGGGGCTGCCCGACACGCAGGTGCCACCATCCGCGCGCTCTCAGGCATGGCCCGGCGCCAGGGCCCGGCACGAGCCCTGTGCTACTTTGACCTCACGCCCAGCATGGCGGGTATCATGGTACCCCCTGTGCAGCGATGGCCAGGACCTGGCTTCACCTTCCATGCCTGGCTGTGTCTGCACCCCACGGCTGTAACACCCGCCCCGGGCCCCACCCGGCCGCTCCAGCGAAAGCAACTGTACAGGTGGGTGACTGCTAGGGACCAGGGCGCGGTGCCAGGGTGAGCAGGAGAACCAGCGGGCATAACTGGCTTGGCCTGCCCCCAGCTTCTTCACCAGCAGCGGCTCAGGGTTTGAAGCCTTCTTCACGGCGGCTGGGACCCTGGTGGTGGCCGTGTGCACCCGGAAGGAGTACTTGACCATGAGCTTGCCTGAAGTGTCCTTTGCCGACTCTGCCTGGGTGAGCCTCCGTCCTCGTGGCCCAGGGAGGTGGAGGGGACACCACGTCCCAACCTGTGACCTGATGTTGTGGCTTCTGTTCTAGCACTGTGTGGCCATTGTCCATGTGCCCGGGCGCCGGCCCTTCAGCCAGAACCTGGTGCATGTCTACAGAGACGGCCATCTGGTGAAGACGGCACCCCTTCGCTGCCCCTCCCTTAGTGAGGTGTGCCAGGCAGGGTTTAGGGAGGCTTGGGCAGCTGGGGGCACTTGGACAGGGTGGGGCTGGAGCCCCGTGTTCCCCCTCCCCCACCCCACAGGCCTCAGCCTCTGGGGCCTGTGCAGCCTTGGGGGTCACCGAGGAACTGGATGCAGGTGGAACCCCAGGCTCTGCTGTGACCTGACCACTCCCCCAACCCTGGCCCCACAGCCTTTCTCCTCCTGCTGTATCGGCTCTGCTGGGCACCGCACAACGACCACCACCACGGGCCTACCTGCACCACCTGTCCCCGCTGCCCTGGCTCACACTCACCCCTCCCTCACCCGCTCCCAGTCAGTCCCGGCCACCACAGGGCTTGGCTGGGGGTCCGGGCTGGTGGCCCCTCTGCAGGAGGGCAGCATCAGCTCCACCCTCGCAGGCACACAGGACACTCGGTGGGGCAGCCCCACATCCCTGGAGGGCGAGCTGGGGGCTGTGGCCATCTTCCATGAAGCCCTGCAGGCGGCAGCCCTGCGGGTCCTGTGCACCCTGGGTATGCAGCGCTGTCCCCGTGCCCTGCCCCAGCCCCTACCGCTTTGCCCCAGGACCCAACTGGTTGGGTCTCAACAAGTGCCCAGGCCAGAAACGAGGGGTCTGGCGGGGGGAAGGTGAGGTGTCCCTGGGAGGGGGGGGGTCTGTCCTCTTATCAGGCAGAGAAGAGGCAGGCTGTGTGTGGGGTTTGGCCAGAAGCCCAGCCAGGTCTGAAGCCCCCCTGCCCACCCCCCAGGGCCCAATGAGACAGCACCCTTCAAGCCCGAGGGTGAACTGCATGAACTTGGCACCAAGCTGCTCCTCCATTACTCACCTCAGGTACTGCGGAGGTGGGCAGTTGGCTTAATCCCGCTCCGTCCCCCTGCCTCCCACCCTCTGTCTCCCGCCACCTCCTCCACTGAGCCTTGCTGCCTGCTCACCCCCTGTCCGCAGGCCTGTAAGAACAACATCTGCCTGGACCTGTCCCCTGGTCACGGGCTGGATGGCCGCCTGACAGGCCACAGGGTGGAGACCTGGGACGTGAAGGTGTGTGCTCACGTGAGCAGTGTGTGCAGGAAGCATGAGCATGGGCACATGTGTACAGGGCGGGCTGGGGAGTGGCACTGTGCCCTGGGAGGTCTTGAGGAGACCCAGATTTCCAGGCTGGAGGGTCTGCTGGGATGGAGTGGGGCAGGAGATGGCTGGGTGCTGCCCTCTCATGGGGGCCCCCACCCGCAGGATGTGGTGAATTGCGTGGGAGGCATGGGTGCCCTGCTGCCCCTGCTGGAACGAGTGGCTACACAGCCCCAAGAAGCCGAGGCAGGTCCAGCAGAAACACATGACCTTGTGGGGCCCGAACTGACCTCTGGCCACAACGCCACCCAGGGACTGCTTCTCCCACTGGGCAGGTCCTCAGGTAAGTGTCCCTGCTGCCTGAACTGGGGGGAGGAGATCTTGGCATGGTTGGGGGACTGGACTGCTTGAGGTCTCTGTGGCCACTGGCAGGCCTTTGAGGTACATCTGTTCCCTTCCTGGTGGCGGTAGAGGAGCGAATGGAGAGGAATGCAGTGGCTGCCTTTCTGCTGATGCTGCGGAACTTCCTACAGGGCCATGCTGTGAACCAGGAGAGCCTGGTGCAGTGCCAGGGGCCTGCCATCATTGGGGCCCTCCTGCGCAAGGTGGGGCCTGCTGGGGCAGGCGGGGAGGGGACTGCCCTGTCTGACTAAGGGGACTGATTGGAGGGACCAAGAAGGGGAGCCTGATGGCATCAGTCAGGGAGGGCCTCCTGGGAGAGGTGGCATTTGAGCAGGGCCTTGAAAGGCTGGGCAGGGTTTGGCTAAGAGGGTCTGGGGGGAGTAGCAGAACAGCAGGGCACCTGCACAGCAGTCTGGGAGCTTGCACTTCAGAGACAGCAGGGAGCCACTGAAGCGTTTTGAGCAGGCAGAATGCTTGTGTCCATCTGCCTGTGCAGGGCAGGGTGGAAATTGGGAGGCCTGAGAGTGGGCGGGCAGGGCCTGATATCTCACCCCAGCTCCTCTGTCCTCCCCCAGGTCCCCAGCTGGGCCATGGACATGAATGTGCTCATGTCTGCCCAGCTTCTGATGGAGCAGGTGGCAGCCGAGGGCGGTGGGCCCCTCCTGTACCTGCTCTACCAGCATTTGCTCTTCAACTTTCACCTCTGGACCCTTAGTGACTTTGCTGTGCGCCTGGGTAGGTGTGGGGACTTGGGGATGTTGGTGGAGGTTCTGAGAAGCTATAACCCTGTGGGTGATCTGAGGGGACATATCTGCCCTGAGGCGTCTGAGGGGACCATGACCCTCTCCTGGTGGGGGGTGGAGGTGGGCAGGGAGGTCTGGCAGGGGCATGGCCCCTGTCTTGGAGGATGGAAGGGACCCGGCTCAGTCAGGTAGCCTGAGCCCTCTGCCGATTCCCACTTAGGCCACATCCAGTACGTGTCTAGCATAGTCCGTGAGCATAGACAAAAGCTCCGGAAGAAGTATGGGGTCCAGTTCATCCTCGATGCTCTGCGCGCTCACTACAGGTGAGGCTGGTGGGGGCAGATGGGGTGGGGTGCTGACACTGCAGCTTCTGGCCTTGGGGGCAGGTCTGTTCAGTCCCCCAGCTCACCTGCCCACTTGCCCTGTTCTCCCCTCCATGCCCCTGTGTTCTCCTGGCCCTGGGTGCATGTTTCTGCTGGGACCTGCCCAGCCTACAGCGGGAGCACCCCCTAGCGGCTGATGACCTGCGCACAGTGCAGACTTCACTCCTGGGCCTGGCGCGGGAGTTTCTGGTGCGGAGCTCTTCCGCTGATGACCTGCAGGTGGTGCTGAACTTTCTGGCGGCTGCGGGTGATGATGGCCAGGTAAGCTGGAGGTTGGCGAGGGTGAAACTGGGGGAGGGGTGGAGTGTGGACCACGTTCAGGGTTGGGGGGTGGCCGGCTCAGTGTGAGACTTTGTATCCCCAGGTGCTGGGTGCGCTGGACCTGCTGCTGGCACTGCTGCAGGGCTCGCCAGCACAGGAGTCTTTGGCTGTCTTCCTGCTGGAGCCAGGGAACCTTGAGGTGCTGCTGGCACTGCTGGTGCGGCCAAGGCCCATGCCCTTGCTGCCCGACCGAGTCTGCAAGGTACACTCAGCTCACTCCTGACCCTGGCATCCTAATTCACGGGGGCCCCCGCCTGAGTCCAGAGAGGTGCAGAAGGCCTTAGGCTGGTGGGTGAAGCTGCCTTTGCCGACCTCTCTTGGAGCCACACGCCTGCGTGGTGACTCACCCTCCTCCAGTAACTCTTTCCCCATGATGACGACCCCTACACAGATCCTGCGCAGACTGCAGCAGAATGAGCGCTTACCTGAGCGCAGCCGCCAGCGGCTCCGGCTGCGAGAGTGTGGCCTCCAGGGTCTCGTTGCCTGCCTGCCGGAGGGGGCTGTTTCCCCCCAGCTCTGCCAGGGCCTCTTCAAGCTGTTCCTGGGGGCAGGTACAACCTGGTTGGAGCCAAGAGGCAGGCCAAGTAGAGGGGTGATGTGGATCCAGGAACCAGGGCAGGTGGGAATAGGGAAGGTGTTGGTACCAAGGGACCAAGGCTGAGCCAGCAGAGGAGCACAGTCCCTCTCTGGGGTCAGTCCCTCAGGCCTTTTCTGGCCGTTTTCCCAGATTGCCTGAACCTCTCAGATCTGTTGGCTGTGGTGCAGCTGTCCCTGCAGGCTGACCTCAGCATCCGCCTAGACATCTGTCGTCAGGTGAGTGGGAAGTGAAAGCTTTGTTGGGGGTTGGGGGGCGGCTTCTACCCTGCGGCCTTTGCCTGTGACGAGGGGTCTCTGGAGGCCTCCCATGCAAAGGCCCCAGGAGGAGGGGCTGGGGCAGGCTGTCGGATGAGTCCCTCACTTGCTGTGCCCTGGCCCGGCAGCTCTTCCACCTCATCTACGGACAGCCAGATGTAGTGCGGCTGCTGGCCCGACAGGCCGGCTGGCAGGATGTGCTGACCCGGCTGTTTGTCCTGGAAGCCGTCACAGCTGGCAGTCCCCTGCCCTTTACCCCCGAGCCACCCACCTCCCCGGAGCCAGCCTTACACAAGCCACCCACTGAGTCACCTGAGCCTTCGGACGTCTTCCTGCCCGCGGAGGTCCCCTGCCCTGACCCTGACGCCTTTTACCAGGCTCTTTCCCCATTCTCCACACCCTTTGAGCTGGGCCCAGAACGGGCCAGTGTGAGTTCAGGCAATACTGCTGGCGGTGGCAGTGGCAGTGGGACTCTCACTCCAGCCAGCCAGCCTGGCACCCCTTCCCCGCTGGATGGGCCCCGGTCCTTCCCTATTGCCCAGGGCCGCCACAGCTCCAGTCTCTCCAATGTGCTGGAGGATGGCAGCCTGCCAGAGCCCACCATCAGTGGGGATGACACCTCTAATACAAGCAACCCTCAGGTGAGGCGGCCCACCCTCTACCACCGTGCGGCACCAAGGGAGGGCACCTCTGGGACACGGGGCAGGCAGCGTAGCTTTTCCACAGGTGTTGCCCTATTTGACATCAGGGCTACAACTGCTATTCGGGTCTGGCGCTGCCGCCTTGTAGCTTTTATCTGCAGTGTGTTCCCTGGGGGGTGGGGGGTATTCTGGAACAGGGCAAGTCATGCTGAGACAGAGTTGGGGGCACTAACCAGGCTTCAGAAGGCCCTAGAGAGCCTGTGAGGCAGGGACTTCACAGGGCCCGTGGGCAGTATTGCTGTAAGGGTCCTGCCTGTGCTTCTGGATCCGGGGATGGGCGTCTGCTTATTCCATGGCATTCTTCCAGAGAATTCTAGGACAGTCCTTGAGGCCTGTGAGGACTGTGAGGTAACCGTGTGAACTACCTCATCTCCTCTTAGGAGTCCTGGAATCCCAGGATCCTCCCTGGAACTCGGGCAGTGGCTGAGGCCCACACCATCTGTTTAGGCCTTTAGCACCAGACTGGCTCGGCTGTTGGCCAAAGGCTCGGCTTCCTGCTGTCCCTACTAGTGGGTGGGCGGACGTGCTGAACAGGGATGGTAGTGGGGCAGTGATTGCCTCCCTCCCCAGCCTGCACCCCACACACCCCCTGTGTCCGCAGCAAACCTGTGAGGAGGAGCTTTGTAACCTGCTCACCAACGTGCTGTTCTCGGTGACTTGGCGGGGAGTGGATGGCAGTGACGAGGCTGCCTGGCGGGAGCGCGGCCAGGTCTTCTCCGTGCTCACCCAGCTGGGGGCCTCGGCCACGCTTGTGCGCCCACCAGACTGCATCAAGCGCAGGTGAGGGGGTGACTCAGGAGGGGGAAGAGCCTCGGGGAAACCTGGGGCCAAGAAGGCGGTCAGGTAGACACCTGAGTCCCTCGCCCCTCTCCAGCCTCCTGGAGATGATGCTGGAGTCAGCCCTGACCGACATCAAAGAGGCCCCCCTTGGGGTCCTAGCCAGCCTCACCCAGCAGGCGCTCTGGCTGCTGCGCCTGCTGCAGGACTTCCTGTGTGCCGAGGGCCACGGTAACCAGGAGCTGTGGAGTGAGAAGGTATGATAGCTCAGAGGGGCACGTGCTCAATGTTCTCGTGCACCTGAGGGCATCTGGTCTGGGAGGTGGATGAGTACACGTGTGCCGTCATGGGTTCATCAGCTCCGGTATCTGTGAGCGTAGGTTTATCTGTATGTACAAACCCTCCCTGGCCTCCAGCCCAAACCTCACCTTGCTCTTGCCCCATGGGCTGTTGGCCTCCTCTGGTGATGGCCGCCTGGAATATATGGTGTGTGGCAGCTCTTTGAAGGTGTGTGCAGCCTGCTTGATCGCCTGGGGGCCTGGCTGCACCTGGCCGATGGCACAGCAGATCTCCGAGAGATGGCACAGATTGGCCTGCGCCTCGTGCTTGGCTACATTCTGCTGGAGGACCCACAGGTGAGCACAGGGTGGGTGTGAGGGGAGGGTGTGTGGTGGGTATAGGGAACTCTGGGAGTAGCTGGTGACACCTCCACCCCTTCGGTCCACAGCTGCACGCCCAGGCCTATGTAAAGCTGCACGCACTGCTGCAGACTGCAGTGCCCATGCGCCGGGAGGAGGCTTGTTATGTGCTCTCCAAGCTGGAGGCGGCGCTGGCACGGGCGCTGAACACCCCAGCCTCAGAGACCCCCACCGGGGACGGGGAGCCCCCAGCTGCAGCCGCTGCTGCAGAGCGCTGCTCATGGCTGGTACCGCTGGTGCGCACACTGCTGAACCGTGCCTACGGGCCCCTGGGGCTGCAGTGGGGGCTGCCTTCCCTGCCTCCCACCAACGGCAGCCCCACCTTCTTCGAGGACTTCCAGGCCTTTTGTGCCACCCCCGAATGGCGTCACTTCATCGACAAGCAGGTGCCTGGAGCTGGGGGCACGGGCAGAGAAGTGCGAGCTGGGGACCCACATCGAGCACCGGTCTCCTGTCCCTGTCCCATCCTCCAGGTGCAGCCCACCATGTCGCAGTTCGAAATGGACACCTACGCTAAGAGCCACGACCTCATGTCAGGCTTCTGGAATGCCTGCTACGACATGCTCATGAGCAGTGGGCAGCGGCGCCAGCGGGAGCGGGCACGCGGTCGTCGGGCCTTCCAGGTGTGCGACCCGAGGCGGGGGGGCGGGGAGCTGCTCCACACGTGGGCCCAGAGGACGGCTGATGGGACGGAGTGGAGAAACAGGGACAGCACATGAAGCAGCCAGCGGGACTCACCCGTTCCTCCACCCTACCCACCCCCCCACTCCTCAGGAGCTGGTGCTGGAACCTGCACAGCGGCGGGCGCGCTTGGAGGGGCTGCGGTTCACAGCGGCCCTGAAGCAGCAGGCAGCGCAGCACTCGACCGCCCTGCTGCACTGGGGAGCGCTGTGGCGTCAGCTCTCTAGCCCCTGTGGGGCCTGGGCCCTGAGGTGGGCGGGGTTCTGGGTGGAGTCCGGGTGGGGTGGGGCTTGGGAGGGAGGAGCCGGGAGGGTGCCTTTGGGGAGGAACCTGGGAGGAACCCAGAGGTCTATAGCCTTCTGCCCGTGACCATCACTGGGGACGTATCTGTAGGGACCCGCCCACCCCCCGCTGGAAGCTCTCCAGTGCCGAGACATACTCGCGCATGCGTCTGAAGCTGGTGCCCAACCATCACTTCAACCCTCACCTGGAAGCCAGTGCCCTACGCGACAACCTGGGTGAGAGGGTGTGCTGAGCTGGGTCCACCCAACCTCGTACGCCCTGTCTTGTCTCTGGCTGAGCACCCTTGGGCCCATTGCAGGTGAGGCCCCCCTGACACCTGCAGAGGAGGCCTCCCTGCCTCTAGCAGTGACCAAAGAGGCCAAAGTCAGCAGCCTACCCGAGGAACTGCAGGAAGACCAGCTGGGTGAGGATGAGCTGGCTGCGCTGGAGACCGCGTGAGTGGGGCTGGGAAAGAGCTGATTGATGGGGGCAACGGGTCTGCTCCAGTGTGTGCTGGCCGGTGGTGGAATTGACTCCGGAGTCTGTTTCCCCTCCCGCT
Organism: Stenella coeruleoalba; assembly: GCF_951394435.1. Taxonomy (NCBI): domain Eukaryota; kingdom Metazoa; phylum Chordata; class Mammalia; order Artiodactyla; family Delphinidae; genus Stenella; species Stenella coeruleoalba. The sequence continues at coordinate 64,475,829 of NC_137156.1, forward strand.
GAAAGGGATGGTCCAAAATCAGGTGGGAGTATTGGGCACAGCTATAACAGGATGGATAGTTGCTCTTTCATGGCTCGGCACCCCAGAGCAGGACTGAGAAACACAGACCAGACTAGGATGGGGGCCCATGGGAGCAGGCAGGGCTGAGTGAGGGAAGCCGGGGATGGGGGTTGGTGTCCTGGCAAGACATTCAGAGGCCCAGGTTTCGGGGCGGGGACTGTGGTCAGTCTGGACCCTGGGCAGCTCCTCCTCCTCTGGGAGTCATGAGCTGTGCACCTCATGACTTGGTGGTGCTCTGAGAGCGTGGTCCTTGGGCTTGTCAGAAAGGGGACCCCAGAGTCTGGAGCCTAAAGTGGGTGCCGGCCCCCAGGTTGGAGGCCGCAGAGCTGGACGAGCAGCATGAGAAGCTGGTGCTGTCAGCTGAGTGCCAGCTGGTCACAGTGGTGGCTGTGGTCCCAGGGCTGCTGGAGGTCACCACCCAGCACGTGTATTTCTACGACGGCAGCGCTGAGCGTGTGGAAACCGAGGAGGGTGTGTTCTGATGGAACGGGACGGAGGGACGGCAGGGATGGCTGGGGTACGGTGGGGCCGGGGCAAGTGACTTCTGCACTCGCTGTCCGTCCCCACAGGCATCGGCCATGACTTCCGGCGCCCACTGGCCCAGCTCCGCGAGGTCCACCTGCGGCGTTTCAACCTGCGCCGTTCGGCGCTTGAGCTCTTCTTCATTGATCAGGCCAACTACTTCCTCAACTTCCCCTGCAAGATGGGTGGGGCCACGGCCTCATCTCCGTGCCAGGCCCCCAGGCCCCAACCCTGCCCCATCCCACCCCACACCCAGGTGCGGAACCAAGTGTACTCGTGGCTCCTGCGCCTGCGACCCCCCACCCAAGGCTACCTGAGCAGCCGCTCCCCCCAGGAGATGCTGCGCGCCTCAGGCCTTACCCAGGTGAGAGCCCTGGAGTGTGAGGATCGGGTGAGGTCAGGGCCCGGCGGTTGGGAAGAGGGCTGGCAGCCCAGCTGGCTCACCTCTTGCCCCTGCCCCCCAGAAATGGGTACAGCGTGAGATCTCCAACTTCGAGTACCTGATGCAACTCAACACCATTGCGGGGCGGACCTACAATGACTTGTCTCAGTACCCTGTGGTGAGGGCCTGCTCCCCACCTCCCCCACTCCTCTGGTCTGCCAGCCCTGGTTCACCCAAGTGTGGGTACTGATGCTTGGTCAGGACCGAGCCCTGAGCTTGGTCCTGGGTGGGTGCTGTCTGAGGCCTGGCCTCTGTTCTCCCCGAAGGGAATCCTGTCCCAGACAGTCCCTCCTGCTCCCCTGCAGCCCCTCCACGTGGTGCATCCCCACCTGTGGGCTCCGCCCGTCTTCTTGAGGGTGAGGGTGAGGGCAGGGCAGGTAGGCCATCAGGACCCTCATGCAGCTCCTGCCCGGGTGGGCGGCCAGTTCCCCTGGGTCCTACAGGACTATGTGTCCCCAACGTTGGACCTCAGCAACCCAGTCGTCTTCCGGGACCTGTCCAAGCCCATCGGTGTGGTGAATCCCAAGCATGCCCAGCTTGTGAGAGAGAAGTGAGTGCCTGAGTGAGGCTGGGCTCGGGGGTTGGGATGGACAAGAGGAGGGCTTCTGCTGACTCCCCCCAACTGTTGCTCTAGGTATGAGAGCTTCGAGGACCCAGCGGGCACCATTGACAGATTCCACTATGGCACCCACTATTCCAACGCAGCAGGTGTGATGCACTACCTCATCCGCGTGGAGCCCTTCACCTCCCTGCACGTCCAGCTGCAGAGTGGCCGGTGCGGAGGGGCAGGCAGATGGGGCAGGGCAGGGCAGGGTGGATGAAGGGAAGAGGCGGGTCTTCCAGGCACCCTGGACCCTCTGGCTCCCGGCTTTCCTGCGGCCACACCTTCTCCCCCACTGTCTCCCTTCTCTCCACCTCACTTTGGCCCGTGCCCCTCCCTAGCTTTGACTGCTCTGACCGGCAGTTCCACTCGGTGGCAGCAGCCTGGCAGGCCCGCCTGGAGAGCCCAGCCGATGTGAAGGAGCTCATCCCAGAGTTCTTCTACTTCCCTGATTTCCTGGAGAACCAGAACGGTAGGAGCTGGCGTCGGGGCAGGAGGTGTGGGGATGGAGAGCTCGGGTTGGGGGCGGTGGCCAGGGAGCAGGTGAAGGTGGCGTAGAGAGACAGCTGACCCAGTCTTCTGTGCCAGGCTTTGACCTGGGCTGCCTGCAGCTGACCAACGAGAAGGTAGGCGACGTGGTGCTGCCCCCGTGGGCCAGCTCTCCTGAGGACTTCATCCAGCAGCACCGCCGGGCTCTGGTGAGATGAGCACACGCAGACAGGCGGGCAGCCGGGGTTGGTGGGGGAGTCAGCCGTTCCTGGACTGACTGCCTCCTCCCCGCCCCCAGGAGTCAGAATATGTGTCCGCCCACCTCCACGAGTGGATCGACCTCATCTTTGGCTACAAGCAGCGGGGGCCAGCTGCAGAGGAGGCCCTCAACGTCTTCTATTACTGCACCTATGAGGGTGAGCAGTGTCCTTGACTCAAGTGGGAGCCGGGGCACAGAGGAGGGGTGAATGCGGTGGGCACAGAGGGAGTCCTGACTGCCCTGCCCTTCCTGTCTGATGCTCAGGGGCCGTGGACCTGGACCAAGTGGCAGATGAGCGGGAACGGAAGGCTCTGGAGGGCATTATCAGCAACTTCGGGCAGACACCCTGTCAACTGCTGAAGGTAAGGCCAGCTTGGAAGACAGTGGTCAGGGATGCCCTGGCCACGGTGCTGATCGGCCACTTGCCCACAGGAGCCACATCCAGCTCGGCTTTCAGCTGAGGAAGCAGCCCAACGCCTTGCACGTCTGGATACTAACTCACCTAGCATGTTCCAGCACCTGGACCAGCTCAAGGCCTTCTTCGCAGAGGTGAGAGGAGGCAGGGTCTCGACTTCTTACTTTGTGAAATTCGTTGAATCCCACTGTCCTTACCAGCCTCTTGGGGCAGATGGAAAACCTAAATCAAGGTGACTGATGCTAAGACATCTTAGAAAAAGAGGTAAACATCAGAGGAGATGGGAGTGCGGGTGGGATGCCTTCTTCGTGAGGAAGAGTCAGGACAAGGTGTTGACTCACCTGACCATCCTTAGGGTGACCAGAAGGAGGGAGTCCGGCCTTAGATACTCTACCTCACCTTCCTGTCTGCATCCCAGAATGCCCCCAAGTCTGACGTGTTTAGGCTCTTCTCTCCTCCTGCTAGCAGGCTCAGAGCCGTGGAGTAATGGGTTGGGATGACCACAGCTGAAACCAAGCTTGACACCCTGGAAGGATCTTCCTTGTCCATCTGGTTTCTCACTCACTTTCTGAGACGCCCTGAAGGCACACTGGTCTCTGATGCCTATTCCTCTGAGAGACCTCTGTCTGTATGATGCCTAGCCTGTGACCCCTGGGGGCTGAGGGCCAGGGACTGAGTCGTGTTCCAGGGAGCCGGTAGTGTAGTGAGAGCCCTAGCTGGCTGCTCAGGCACAGCTAGCCTTGCTCCGCTCCCTGCAGGTCATCAGTGATGGCGTGCCCCTAGTGCTGGCCCTGGTTCCCCACCGGCAGCCCCATTCCTTCATTACCCAGGGCTCTGCAGACCTTTTGGTAAGTGTACTGGGCCGGGCCCCATCTCAGCTCCAGCCCCTTTCTGACTCTGCCCCAAACCCACCTCTGTCCCCTCTTGCCCGCAGGTGACTGTGAGTGCCAATGGGCTACTGGGCACCCACAGCTGGTTGCCCTATGACCGTAATATAAGCAATTACTTCAGCTTCAGCAAAGACCCCACCGTGGGCAACCCCAAGTAAGACAGAGGGCTGTGGGCAGGGGTGGGCTCTAAATACCCTGCACCCCAAGTCATCTCCCCACCCAAACAGAATGCAGGCCAGCTGCAGGCTCTGGCCAAGATTTCTGAGGGCCTGGGTTCTCCTTTGTGGCCTGACCTCACCTGTGGTCCTCCTCACTGGGTCAGGATGCAGCGACTGCTGAGTGGCCCTTGGGTGCCAGGTGGTGGTGTGAGTGGGCAGGCCCTGGCAGCAGCCCCAGACGGAAAGCTGGTGTTCAGTGGCGGCCATTGGGATGGCAGCCTGCGGGTGACGTCACTACCCCGGGGCAAGCTGTTGAAGCAGCTCAGCTGCCACCTCGGTATGTGCAGTCTTGGACTCGGGGTGTGCAGGTGGGAGTAGGGTTCCAAGGCTGGCCAGGGAGGGGGTAACCACTTTGTTCTGCTGGTACCCTCCCCTCCCCTCTCCATTCAGATGTAGTAACCTGCCTTTCACTGGACACCTGTGGCATCTACCTCATCTCAGGCTCCCGGGACACCACATGCATGGTGTGGCGGCTCCTGCAGCAGGTATGCTGGGTGGCAGCCGTCCGGGGCCCCCATAGTCCAGATCTGCAGTCCGTCTGCCCCTCAGTGGGCCTCTCCAGTCCTACCCTGTTCTCTTCTCCTTCCCTCTGCTACCATGAGCAAGTCTGGGGCTCCACAGCCCTCCAGCTCTCCAGCTTTGGACAAGACCTTCAGTTTTCTGAGCTTTAGCCTTCTCACTCACTCAGGGGCCAAGGTAGTGGGAGGCCCCAGTCCTGAGCCAGCTCTGGTGTTCCCCACAGGGTGGTCTCTCGGTGGGGCTGGCATCAAAGCCTGTGCAGGTCCTATACGGCCATGAGGCTGCAGTGAGCTGTGTGGCCATCAGCACTGAACTTGACATGGCGGTGTCTGGATCCGAGGTGTGTGTATGCCTGTGTCCAGGGGAGGCTGTTTGCTGGGCACTGCCCCTGGAGCTCACACACCCCTGCCTAGCACCCTAAGCTGCCTTCCTGCAGGATGGAACTGTGATCATCCACACTGTACGCCGTGGCCAGTTTGTGGCCGCACTAAGGCACCCAGAAGCCACGTTGCCTGGACCTGTGTCCCACCTGGCGCTGGGGTCTGAGGGCCAGATCCTGGTGCAGAGCTCAGCGCGGGAGCGGCCGGGGGCCCAGGTACGGGAAAGGGGCGCCCAGCCAAGATAGGGGTGGTTGGGATTCTGTCCTTGCTGACACCTCCTGCTTCCTCCAGGTCACCTACTCCTTGCACCTGTACTCGGTGAACGGGAGGTTGCGGGCTTCACTGCCCTTGGTAGAGCAGCCCACAGCCCTCGCGGTGACGGAGGACTTTGTTCTGCTGGGCACAGCCCAGTGTGCCCTGCACATCCTCCATTTGAACAAGTGAGCCCCACTGTTTATGGGTTTGTGATACTTCAGGGTGGTGGTCATTGGCCGAGGACACTAGGAGGTGCCCCCGTGGACCCACATCCCCTTTACATGTCTGTGGACACATTCTTCAAGGCCTGTCACCTGTCCTCCCATCCCCCAATGGGGAGCTCTTGCCCTGGGCCTCCTTTAGCCACACACTTGTGGGAGGTCCCTTTCTGTGTCAGGATTTTAATCGAGTCATCCTTCAAATGAGGACTGGGAGGTAGATGGGAGAATGGAGAGACATCTATCTGCTGGATCAAAGCTTCCTTGTAGTTGCGAGTTCGTATATATATATCCCCCCTCCCTCCCTCCCTCCAGACTGCTGCCGGCCGCGCCTCCCCTGCCCATGAAGGTGCCCATCCGCAGTGTGGCTGTGACCAAGGAGCGCAGCCACGTGCTCGTGGGCTTGGAAGACGGCAAGCTTATCGTGGTGGGCGCAGGGCAGCCCTCTGAGGTGAGGATGAGGGCCGGGAGGGCCTCGAACGGGATGGGGAAGCGACGGTCCTGGCTGACCCCAGCCTGCTCCTGCTCCTACCAGGTGCGCAGCAGCCAGTTAGCGCGGAAGCTGTGGCGATCCTCCCGGCGCATCTCCCAGGTGTCCTCTGGGGAGACAGAGTACAACCCTGGAGAGGCGCGCTGACAGCCTGCCCTGCCCCGCCGCGCAGCTCCGCCCCCAGCGGGCTTCGCCCTGGGAGGGCCCCGCCCAGGAGTCCAAGGAGAGGGTGACATCCAGCCCACACTCTGGCAGGGGGTGGGCGGGGCCCCACCTCTGCCCAGCTCAGGGATTGGTGGGCGATATCACTCCTGGAAGTCCCGCCCCTCGCCGGCAGAGGGGCCTCCCGGAGGAGTCCCAGCGCTGGCCTCAGCAGCCGCACAGCACTTTTTGCACAGCCTGGGGTGGGGAGCCCAGGTTCCCAAGCCCCGTCCCGGCAGAGTACAGGGGCCGGGCCGTGGCCTTAATCCTAAGGGCGGCCCCCCGCTCTCGCATCTCCGCAATAAACCTGGACTAGTTTTGTAGCTGTTCCGCCTCCAAGCATATGTGCACGCGCGGCGTCTCAACCCGCCCTGGCCACAGCCCCGGCCTAGCGTCCTCCTGGTCCATGAGCACCTGCGGCGACCCGTCCCCTCCCCAACCACACCGCCCTAGTCCCTAGGGGCCCCAGCTGCAGTTTCTCCGGCAGCTGCACGCTCAGTCCCCCTCCGGGCTCACCTCCAGGCCTGTGTGCGTTCCGGGGCCGGGCGGGGCAAGACCGTGGGCGGCCCCGCCCACTCGGTGTCCAGTCCTCCTCCTGTCTGCGCCGCCGCTTTAGTCTCGGGCGGGTAAGAACCTGGTATCCCCAGGGACTCCACTCTGTCTTACCGGCCGGCCCAAGGCCCGGAGGCCCCGTCCCGCCCGGCTGAGCAGATCCTGGGACCCGCGGAGGGTCGACCCCCACAGGTCAGGAGCGGGTTGGGGACACGGCTTCGGGTCTTTCTGGACGGAGGGAGCCAAGGCTGCCTCTCTGCTCCCCATTTCCAGACCCGAAATCCTGTGCGGTTGGATTGCCTGTGGGAAGTCGGGGTAGTGTGTGCGTGTGTGCATATTCTGTGGGCCTCGAGATGGGTGTGTGTGGGAGTTGGTAGAGGCTCCAGTCCCACAGCTCGGGGTGGGTCGGGCACAAGGCTTGGCTGTCTCTGCGACCGTTAGTCACAAGCTCACCCGCCAACCCGGATCCAGAAAGGGCCCCTTATGTGGTAAGTGACACAAATGTACATACACATCCTTCAGGTGGCAAGGGTCACCACAGCCTCAGTGCCAGGCCCACTTGCCGACTGTGTGCTTTACCATACACATGGGCCTCTGGCCTTGTGGAGGGAAGTGAGTTTGGAGTGCCTGGGTTGGACCAGGTCGGATGTGGATGTGGGGGGAAGTGAGTTTGGAGAGCCTGGGTTGGACCAGGTCGGATGTGGATGTGGGGGAATTGGAGGACCTTCCCCCAGGTCTCATCTCTATCCCTTTTCCAGGCAAAGTCCCCTCCTCTGCCCAGACCAGGGTCTCTTCCCCAGGCCTCAGGAGGTGGGTCTCAGCAGGATCAGCCTTGTAAGTACAGATGGGTCCTGGATTGAGTGTTCTTCAGGTTTCTGGCCTCCAGGCCCTCTCCAAATTCCCAGATGAGAAAGGACCAGGGGGAGCCTCTGGGCCCACATGCCATCTGCCCTTGCTGAACCCACCAAGGAACCCTCCTGTCCAGCCCCTGAGCAGGAGGTGAGGGCTGGACACTGACCCTAGAGGCAGGAGTGGGAGCTTAGTCACTCCGGGGACTATGCTGTTGCTGACAACTCTGGAAAGCCTCCTACCAGCTAGTAAGTCTCTACCTGGCTCTGGCTTAGATGGGGATGGGAGTCTCCCTGTGCTATCCCTGGACTCAGACCAGGGGTTTGCCATGGTCTTTGAGACAGGGTGGTTTCCAGTGTGCCCTTTCCCATCCAGAGCTGCAATATGGTCTCCTCCAGCTTTGGCCAGCTGGGGCCAGCAATATCACTTCCACCCCATTTGACACTGGAGGAAACTGGTCCAGATTGGTGACTGGGGAGATTGGGGGGTAGGTACCCAGTCCTGGAATGAATCAGGATGAAGTGAGCCAGGAAAGCGGGACAGACTACCCCAAGGGACTCCTGACTTCAGGCTTGAGGGATTTCCCCCATGTCCCTATACACAGCCCCTTCTGGACTCAGAAAAGTCTCCCAGCTCCTTTTTCTGAGTGCTGCCCATGACATTCCAACCCCTTCTCTAAGATGCAGCCACTGGGAGCACTGCTAGCTGGCAGAACCATGCTTCACAACTCCAGCCACAGGGAAGGCACGGTGCATGTGGGTTAAGTACTTCTTGATCCAGATTTTGGGCACTGAGAGGGTAGGATGAGAGGTGTCCATGGGCCCCTGGCCTTGCAGGCCATACACAAGTCCAGTCACAGGCTTTGGAGTCCCTGTTTCTTGTGCCCTGCCTGCACTGGATTGTGGGGACAACTGGCCTGCAGGCAGAAGTTAGCAGCAGCATTTACTTGCCTTTCGGATCAGTTTTATTTTGCAAAAATCTACAAGGTCTCCTCTGCAAAGAGGCTCCCACAGGGACCAAAATGAATCAGTGTGCTCTCACAGTCCAGAGTTGGTGGGGGAGACAGGACACAGCTTAGTGCCATAGTAGGCAGAGGAGATGCACCAGGAGCCAGAAAAGGGAGCCTGGGAGAGATCAGGAAAGACTTCCCAGAGTAGATTTCCTGCCAGTTTGTCAGATGGCAAAGGTAGACTAGCAAGAGCAGACGTCTGGAAGCCCGGAGAAGGTACATCTGGGAAGGGCTAGGTGTCCAAGCGTGGCGAGCCAAGGGGAGGCTGTGGGAGATGAGGGTGGGGAACGAACCAGTCAGCTTTTGACGCCACGGTATGAACTTTCGACTCTACACAGTAGGGACTATGATTTCCAGTCTTTCTAGCAGCAAAGTCTACGTCTGCTGCCTCCTTGCCCCTGACCTTGTCTGTCCTTTCCTCCACAGATAAGTCCCAGAGGGAGCAGGACAGGGACAGGGAAGGGGTGTGGGCAGGGGCAGGGGGAGCCCTGGCCCCCGGTACCTCCTGCTCATTCCCCCCTGAGCCTCCAGGGGCCTCAGGCAGCAATATCCCTGTCTACTGTGCCCTCCTGGCCTCTGTGGCCCTCAGTCTGCTTGCCTACGTGGCCTTCAAGTGGTAGGTGGTCTGGGCATCGCCCTCTGGTAACCTCCCTCCCCATCTGGGCTCCCAACCAGCTCCCTGTCTGTCTCAGTGAAGGCTGGAGCAGGTTGGCAGGTTCCCCCTGCTCCCCGCAGCTGGTGCTCACATAAACAAAGACAGCAGTTGGCCAAAGCTCGGACTGCAGAGCTGGGGGCCTTCAACAGGGACCAGATGCTTGGGGAGAGCAGTGTCTTCTGGGACTCTCCTAGCAGCCTGGAGCCCTGTGTCCCCAGCCAGGGTGAGCCCCTTTCCCCAAACTGTAGTCCTTCACACCTACCTAGCTCTGCCCCACCACAAAGCCTGCCTAACCCTCATGTGTCCCTCATGTCTCCCATCCCAGGGCTACATCCTGAACTTGGCTGCCGGCTTTACCTCCATCTCCCTTGGCAGCAGCAGGAGGAAGTGGAACAGCTCCTGGAGGCGTCGGGTGAACCTGACAAAGGCTGGCGGGGCCTGGCGGGCCACCTGGGCTACCAGGCTGAGGCAGTGGAGACCATGGCTCAGAGCCAGGTGCCAGCCTACACCCTGCTGAGGTACTGGGCTGTCCAAGAAGGCAGTGGTGCCACCCTCAGGGTGCTAGCAGATGCGCTGGCTGTCCTGGGCTGTGAAGATGTGGTCTGGGCCCTGGGCCCACTGGCTGAGGACTGCTCCGTGGTGTGACGCTCCACAGCCTGGCCTCTCAGGGAACCTGCTCTGGTGCTCCCACCACCCCCAGCTCATACACCTTCCCTTTCACGGGCTTCCTGGCATTGGTGACCTCGGCCTGCTGTTCTGGGGGGACACGGAAGATCCAGGCACCACTCACCTCCCCTCGCCCTACATTCCTCCAGGACAGGGACCAGGATATTGGGGGGAGGGGTTGATAGTGAGGAGCAGTCCTGCTCTCCTGATCCCCACTCCACCCCCTCTTACTTAGCCTCAACTGTTTTTTCTACTTTTGTATCCCATATTAAAGGCAACTTTGGACTACTGGCCTGGCTCTGTCTGGTTCCGTGGGCCTGTGAGACAGTTGGATAGCTATGTGGCAGAGGCCCAGAAAAAGGATGGGATCCCTAGAAGGTGGGAAAAGCCCCTGAGTTGGCAGGCAGTGTGTTCCCGCAGATGTGTGAGCTCTGCGGGCAGAGTGTATGTAGTTCACATCCTGCATCTGCCATTCACTGGCTGAATTGTGTTAGGAAGCATTTTACCTTTTTGAACTTCAGCTTCCTTAGCTGGAGAACAATAAATAGACTGGCACATTCAGAAGCCTCCCACCAAGACTCACAGGCCTTGGGTTTGAGACCATTTTCCTGACTTGTGCTGTGACTAGCCTCAAGGGCTGGAAGCCTGCCCCACCCCTAGGCAGAAAGCAAGAGGCAGTTCCGAGGCAAAGTGAACTGCCTCTGAACTGGTCCTGGGAAGCTAGTTACCAAGGGCCTCAGGTCATCTCCAGGTGAGGAAAAGGAAGAAAGTGTTCTTTCAAGACCCATACTCCAGACTCGAAGAGGGAGGTCCAAACATGCTTCCACACAAGCCAAGCACAGGTAGGTCATCCCACCTACCTGAGGGGCTGCTGAGGACAGGGCAGCTGCAGCCAGACCACCTGCACCCCTCACATATGCCCACCCTGAATGGAGGAGCAGGCAGGTCAGTTACTGTGCCTTTGGAGGGAGGTGCTAAAGCAGACAGGCCCCCACCTAGGAAGAAACAATGGCTGCCATCCTGGTGTCCATCAGGATCAGGGCACTTAAGAAGCACAGTCACCTAAACTCAGGAGACTTGGGTCCAGTCATGATCCAGAGGCCCGGGCTAGAGCCTGTCCCCTAGCTGAGATGTGACCTGCATTAGCTGTTCTGTGAGTACCAAACTCATCAGACTGCTGCTATTCCTACGCCTCAGAGTTTACCAGGGCTGCTTAACCCTGTAAATCTTATACTTAAAATCAGGGCAGGTTTGGAGCCACCATCATCCGGAGATGAAAGGAGGAAAAGCTTTGGTGTTTGGTCAGCCATAAACAGGCCAAAGCACTGGAGACATCACACCTACTTTGGCAGGGAGGTGGCCAGAGGGTTATCAAGGGTTAGATCAGCAATGAGGGTGAAATCCTGCATTGAGAGGAATGAACAGGTCCTGGATTAGCCGGTAACTCTCTTCACCACTGAGGGGATTTGAGCCTAAAGGTTTCAAGGGGTGTGTGTTTCAAGATCTTCCCCTCCCAAACTCCAGAGGAGGTAAAATAACTGAGAATTCCTCTGCAAAGAGGTCCTTTCTGAAACTTGACAGCTCTCTGGTCACCACCCTTTAATGAAAGGCTACCTAGATTTCCTTGGAAAATCTGAAACCTGGACCCTCAGGTAAAACTATGAGTTTGACTTGGTTGCCAGCAGCAGTGCATGTGGCTGCACCTCTGCATGGGAGACCTACCCAAAAGAGAAACACTTTCTTTTAATGTGCTCAAGCACATTAGTTGAAACATTTTCTTTACTGTTAAGGGTGGGGGGGGGGGGGGCGGGGGACTTCCCTGGTGGCGCAGTGGTTAAGAATCCGCCTGCCAATGCAGGGGACACAGGTTCGAGCCCTGGTCCGGGAAGATCCCACATGCCGCAGAGCAACTAAGCCCGTGCGCCACTACTCCTGAGCCTGTGCTCTAGAGCCTGCGAGCCACACCTACTGAGCCTGCATGCCTAGAGCCCGTGCTCTGCAACAAGAGAAGCCAGCATAGTGAGAAGCCCACTCACTGTAACAAAGTAGTCCCTGCTCGCCACTAGAGAAAGCCCGTGCGCAGCAACAAAGACCCAACACAGCCTAAAAATAAAAATATGTGCTATCAACATTTCAAATGTTTAAAAATAAATAAAATAAAATGTTAAGGGGGTTAAATTAGGGTCCCTCCATTTGATATAATAATGTGCTTGAGTTAAACAGTTTAAGGCTGCAGTACCATGGGAAAATACTTTGGCTACATTGTTAAATAGCATGTCTAATGATATGTCTTTAAAATAGGTGTTTTTCTCCTCTTTTCACAATTTCTTAGTACAAGGATATGAGATGAGTTACTGAGCCTCTCTGAACCTTAGTCTCCTTATCCGAACAGTGCCAATTCCTGTGCCTCCAGGTTGTGAGGATCAAAGGAGCACAACTTGAGCTCTAAGTGCCCAGCAGGCAGTGACTGTTCCAACTGCTGCCCACCCCATCCAGTATCTGGCGGGTCACAGCCTCTTCCCCAAGGGCATTGCTGCAATGAGCAAAATCACCCCGGTGAGGAAGAGATGGTACCAGTCTCTGCAAAGATGGGCTGGGCCCCAGGCTGGCCTGAAACCTTTGGCCCTTCTCACTGCCCAGACAACTGGTCCATCAAGGATGGGGTGTGTCTCCACTGAGCTGTGTCCTCCAGAAGATGTCTGTTCTCATTACTTGAGCACTGTACCCCTTTATCGGGGTACTCCCTCTAGGATCCAAGCCCAGTGTCAGAAGGCATGGTGGGGAGTCAGGGAACCCAAACATCAAATGAGCATTCCTGTGGGCTCTGGGAACTCAAGTCTCTGGAGGGAAGAGGTTCATTCCCTTTCACCAGCCAAAAGGTACAAAGGGGAAGACAAGTGCCTTTCTCTTGACTGGCTTATTACCCAAAGTAAAGAAGCCCAGCGCCAGAGAGGTCACAGGTCCACTTCCTTTGCTCAGGAATGCGTGTGTAAGATGCCTACCTCAGTCACAGTGGGACCTGTGGGGAAGACCTGGGATAAACTCCAATCTCAAGAATTAATTTTGGACTTCACACACCTATGGCCACCACCTCTTTTCTCTCTCAGTGCCAACACTATATACAAACATGCTTGACTAGCTTTTAGGGAACACACCTGCCAAGTTCTTTAACTGATTTTATTTTTTACATAAAAAGTTCAGTAAAAATTGGATAAAGTAAAGTGATTTTAAGCAGTAAATCAATCTTATCAACATAGCACAAGGCTGGCCGAAACCGCAAGGCAGCCTGCTCTGGAATATTTACATGATAACAAATTAAACCTTGCAGGAGAACTTAAACCATCCTTACAAAGTCTTCTGTGATCCTAGCACGCAGAGGCTTAAAAGCAAAACAAAAACCAAAAACCAGGAAAAAACAAATTATTTTCAATATATTCACATATACATTAAAATATAATACAGATCGTCAGGGTAAGGGGTTGTGGGTGGGGATGCGCATGAGTCTGTGCGCTGACAGCACCGCCAAGGAGGAGACCCAGGCTTGAGAGTGGGCTCAGGCCTGGCCAGGGTCTCAGAAGGGAAGGTCTCAAGGGCCTAAACCCTTGCCTCAGATGGCCTCTACCAACAGCTCACAACCAGGGACCGCTTATTGTAGATGGAGCTCATTTTTGTGGCTTTCAGTTGAAATCTGCAGGTTTGAATTCCCCAGGGTGATGTGTCATCAGTAGCACAGCCCTGACAGTGGGGTGGGGAGAGAGGGCCCACGGGATTTCTTCTCCCCAGAGTCTCTCCTACCAGCTTGCCCGTCCTCCCACCCTGGCCCTGCAGCTCACTCTAATTCAGTGTCCTCTTTGGGTTTGTAAACAGCCCCAAACTTCTGCATGTACTTCTTAATGTACTCCTTGGTTTTGTGTTTCACATTCTCATTGCACTCCAGGTCCTCGGGGTTCTTACAGTACTTCAGCTCCTTATTCATAACGCCGTGAGTCAGCTGTCCAGGACACAGGAAGAGAGATCACAGCCACCAATCAGAGTGGAAATGATTTGAGGGGGGAAGGCCAGTCTGCTGCCTCAGGCCCCTTCTCACAAAGACTGGGAGGTGAACTGGAGGGGGAGGTTGGGACAGGCTGGTGCTGGGATCACCAGAAAGGGGAAGCTCAGCTCTCAGAGAACCGCTACCATCAAGTAGGGTACCCTCTCTTCCCAAACCTTCCCCCTCTGTTCCTGGGTCTCCAGCCTGGGCATGTGTCAAGGAAAACTCACTTTTTATGATGAAAGGGGCCTTCTAGGACGGTATAGTTTTCCCAGAACATTGTCAGACCACAAGCAGGGGGGAATACCTTGCGAGCTAGGTGTTTGAAATCTTCAGTTGTGGTAATTCTTCCCACTTTGCAGTCAGGTTTCCGGTAAGGGTTCAGGCACTGGACGATGAACTGGGACATCTACAGGTATGGGGAGAAGAGCACACTGCTCAATAGTCCAGAGAAGGCAAGAAAGTTGTACTGAGGAAATACTTAGAATAGGCAGTAAGCCGAGCCAGCCAATCCTTCCCTTTCCCTCACTCACACTAGCTGTTGTGGACAGAAGAATGCCAGTATGCCAGTGGGGTATAAGAGAAAAGAATCCTGGATCAGCCTCAAGAGGGAAAGGGCTCCCTTGGATGGACTTAGCAAGCCTCACTTGCAGATGGAGGGACAGAGCAGCAGGACTCCACGCTGAATCTCATGGCAGCCCCAGATTTCAGCTAACAAATCTCATGTTCTTGGCATAAAGAGACTGTAGCTAAATTCTCTGGCCCCTGGAGGCAGGGCAGAGAGGGCCTTTCTGTGCTACCAGGAGGCTCAGTGACTCCAGGAAATGCAGGCATTTTGTTACTGAAGGCTACTTAGATTCTGTAAGTGTTGCACTTCATTTGATTCATACTACATCAATGTGAAGCAGAGGGACACATGATATGGCAGCTGGTTGGAGAACATCTGGGGTAAGACCCTTTTCAATACACAAATTCCCATGTCCTCCTGAGCTATCTCTGTAGTGTCTGTCTTACCCAGTGGCTCTCAAAAGAGATCCAGGCACAGGATTTCTGGAAGTATTTGTGGCGCTAAGCCACAAAGTTGACCCCAGGGGAAAAAGGGAGCGAGGAGGTGAGTGATAGCCACTCACCAGGGAGCACCATGAACAGGGTCTACCCATCCCTGAAAGTCAGTGAGTCTTCAGACATTCAAAGAACAAGGCTATATCACAAGGTAGGCACTAAATAAAAAGCTGCTAGTTGGCTGGGCTGAAATGCCAATAATCACAAAGGGACAGTGAGAAACTTAAGTTTTAACTCTAGAGAAGGCTTTTACTCAAAATTTTTCTGTGGTCTCCTGTTTCCATACTCTCTCCCCTCAATCCACTTCCCCAAATAAAATAGGGGATTTCATTATTCCCAGCTTAAAATCCTGCAATACTCCCTGCAACTCACAGTACCAAGCAGCACAATACTGTGCAGCCTCATCTTCCAACACCCCTCACATACCGGGTGCTACAGCCCACAGATTCCCTGAAAGGGATGACGCCTTCTTCTGCCTCTGTACACTCTACTGCCTGAATTACAACCCTCCTGATCTATCTGGCTAATTCCTACCCCTGACTCAAGTGCCTTTCCTGACACCCAGAACAGAGACCTCCAGGCCCTATCATGGCACATTCCTCACACAGCTGCCATTACTTTTTTTTTTTTTTTTAATGCCATTACTTATTTACAGGTCTACCTCCTCCAACAGACTATGAGCCCCCTCGGTGAACAAAGACTGGAGTTTAGAATCTGGATGCCCTGAGGCAGAAAAGGTTAGTGTCCCGAGAGCTGTACTGCACTTCCAGCAGCATAAAGACGAGCTGCTTTCTCCCAATCACTTGAGGATTAGGCAGCCACCAAATGAGATATCACAGAAAAAGAAACGGACTTTGAGCCAGAGGCCCGAGTTCAAGTCTTCTGTCCAGAGCTTGCCTTCTCTAAACCTCAAGAGCTCCTCCACCAGCATAAGAGGAATTACAATTCCAGTCTTGCCTACCTCACGCGATGTTGTGGGGATAAAATGATATAATGGATATGAAAGTGCTTATTATCCCACTGTAAAGGACCATACCAATATGTCATCACATAACAACTACACAGTCCAATCACAGAAGCAAAGGAACACCCAAAGGCAGGGCCACCTAGTACTACAAACAGCTGTGCACACTTAGGATGAGAAAGAAAGGGTCTCAGTTTAAGCCTTCAGAATGTAGTGTCCACATCCCACCAAACCTTACCTCTTTTCTGAATACTTCTTTGCTTTTCTTAGCCAGCTCACTGGAGGTGTCTGCTTCTGCTGTCTTAGGCTTTTTAGAGGTCTAGAAATGGAAAACACCACAGTGTGGGAATGAGAGGTCAGGTCAGTGATGCCCTGCTCTTCGAGAACCTCCCTTCTTTCCCGCAATTGGGATGCCTCACTCTTGGTATTAGAATCTTAAAGGGACATGGCCTGGAGTCAACTTAGCTGCTGTTACCACTCTCACTTCATGTTTAAATCTTGTCATCTGGCACTGGCCTCGCTCCTATAAACCAAGTTCTAATTCTCTACCCTAAGTGAAAGCTACATCCTTGATGTAGTTAAACATTTGTTTCAGGGTCACCTTCTCTGCAGAGAAATGTGCTGTGTGATTTGGACCACTCAGGTCCCTGTTCTGAGCTGCAGTATCCCACACTGTCAAGAGAGGCCCAGACTCAACGGGCTCCACCTCTCCTGTCTCTGACATTTTAGGACTCCTGGACAAAGGCAAAATGATTTAGCCACACAACCATGGTCCAAATACCATGTTCCTCATCCAAGTCCCCTAGACTGTAGGAGACAGTCTCAGCATGCAAGAGAGGCTCCTTAAAGGTTGGTATCCTCGGTTCAGGAATGGAAAGACTAAAGAGGTATCAAGGTGTTGCGGGGGAGGAGATGAGGGTCATGCAAGTCAGTGAACAGATGAGTAGATCCTAAGACAGAAGATACTCTGTCCCAAGATGCTAAGATGATGACAAACCTAGGAATGCTCCCTTCCAGCACTGCAAGGGGGAGGCTGCCAGTCCCCCTGCCCCACGCCCCCTGCCTGATTAGGCACTGCTGAGAGGTGAGAGGTCAGCAGCCCTGGCATTCAGAGCACCTGGCATGCAAGGCCACCTCCCCATACCTTTGCTCACCACCAGTCATCAAGCCCCTTCCTAGTAAATGTACTTCTCCATGGAAAAGATTATGAGCATTCCCCTTTGAATGCAACTCACTTCAGATGGATGTAGAAGCAGTTGGCATTACAGGTACTTCATTTTTTTGCTAGCTGCTTAGAGCACAAAATTTTTTCAACCTACCCCCATTTCTGATTCCTCTCTTTCCAGAAACAGTATGAAGGTGCTGGTGATGAAGGGACTGTTCAACTCCCTCTGCTCTGGACTGGCTCCAGAGAAAGGTGGCACTCCCCTGGCTTCTGGGCTTCTATACATCAGCTTTCCCTGACTTGTTATAAAAGCTTTGCATATTTTCTACTTTTCTACTTTCTTTCTGTGGCTGTGGCAGCAGGAAAGGGAGGGCAGGGTAGAAAGAACATACAAATTCTACCTCTGGTTTTAGGAAACAAAATGCAAATAACTGTTTTCAAATGTTTTGCTTTGAGATTTTGTGGTTATTTTTTCTAGCAGTAGAGAGTGTAGCTGTGCTTCACAATAAGACCTCATGTAGCATGGGATCAAGAATTGCCTGAATAAGCCAAGGTAATTTCAACACACCCTCAGCTGCTGTCTTGTGGATCTCAGAAATGAGTAGCAGCAGCAATGAGTACAGAAAGCCCCTTAAGGTATAACAATGATCTCAAGGCTCTGGCTCCTATAGAGGAGGCCAGGCTCTCAGTGAGGGCACTGTGTAAACAGGAATGTTCTGCTTCCCTCTGAACGGGGTATGTGTTCAGAAAGCTAAATAATTCCAGTGCATTTCTAATTTAATCTCTGACTTGGTGAGGTTGTAGGGCTTTAAAAACACACAATCCCCTGAGCTCTCTCTAGGAGCTTTCCTGGTCCAGAAGAAGTTGAGGTATCAGAAACACTACACATGATTCAACCTAAATTCTACAACACACGAACCTGGTACACACCAATTAAAAGGTTAAGAAAGAAAGATCCTTGAAAATAATAAAAACTCAGTATATTGTTTTGAAGTTGCCGCCACCTTTGCTAACAAAAAGAGCAAAATAATTTCAGTTTGGTTCTAGATCAGGCACTATATACCACACCTTAGTTTGTCAAATGAGGCATGGGAGAGGGGGTGCAGGAAGTGAGAGGACAGGAACAAATCATCTCTACGACACTTTCAAGAAACTGGCAGGCCATTCCTTGCCTCTTCCATATCCACTTGTTTGCTCAGCCCCAAATGATGCCTCTCAGATGCCTTTGCGTGCATCTTCAACATCTCCATTCTTAGTTCCTCACTTTGCCTAAACTATTAAAATACTCTTCAATCTGATCTCCAATGCTACCAATCTCACCTTTTCAAACGGGCCTGTTTCACTCAAGGAACACATATTTGATTGCCTGTCTTGCTGCTTTAAAAGCATCCACTGGCTTTTAAGCATACAATAATCACATTGGTAGGACACCAAGATCTTAGACAATTTAAATCTGACCTACTTTTCCATATTTTTATCTTGCTCACTACCTACCCCATATGTATCTAAATTCTCACCATAACCAAATTATTTTTATTGTTCCCTATATGGGCTCTGTCTTGTACTGACTTTATACCTTTGCAAAAACGGCTTTATTTGCCCAGAATCCTCTTTTCTGCTCACCTTAGCTATAGGTAAAATCATGTTTTCTGTGACATATCACTAGTGCATTTTCTTAGACCATTAATCTCTGTGCTCCCATAGCATTCTGTACATACTTCTACTACAGCAATTATCCCGTTGTGTTCTTGGTTTATAGATGTGGTTATTTCCTTAGATTGAACTTCATGAAGATTAGTACTCAGATTTATTTCTCTTTCTATCTGTGATACCTTACACAAGGCCTGTGAATTACTGAAAATTTACAATGTTACAGTCTTCATCTCCAAGGGCTTTAAAATCTAAATGAAGGCCCTAAAGATGGGAAAAAAAAAAATTGGAGCAGAAGGAATAAACACATAACCCACAGGCATCCTTCTCCTGTCTGAGATGCTAGCTAGGTGAATACAGTAGTAAACTGGTTAGGAAGGTTAGATCCAAATAAGTCCCTGGCTATCCACGTCACACTAGGTCCTAATGATAGAGACAACGGTCTAGAAAGAAATCCAAAGACTGACACCTCAAGCCTTTGACTTGTGCATCATGGCAAGGTTGGTTGGAATATCAAAACTCATTTGTTCCTTCATAAACTATCAAAGGGTTAATAACAAAACAGATGACTTCATTTATATTTTCTCATTAGAAATACAAGAAAAGGTAAAGCTGACAAGTCAGAGACAAAAGCCTAAGAAGCTAAGATAGAGAGTGAATGAACATCCAGATAGTTTTTTACTGGAAGCACATGACAGTTATGGGTTTTTTTCCCCTTAGGTACCTGTCTCTATAAAAACTCTCCCACAGAAACTTCCTACACTGCCAGTAGAAATGTACAATGATATAGCAACTTTAGAAAACAGTTTGACAGTTTCTTAAAAAGTTAGACAGAGACAGTCTAACTTTGATCCAGCAATTCCACTCCTAGGTATCTACCCAAGAGAACTGAAAATGTATGTCCAAAGATTTGTTCACAATTGTTCATATACCATTATTCACAACAGCCAAAGAGTGGAAACAACTCAAATGTCCATCAACTGGTAAATGGATAAATAAAATGTGGCACATCTAATACAATGGGATATTATTCAATGCTAAAAAGAAACGAGCTACCAAGCCATGAAAAGGCATGCAAGAACCTTAAATGTATATTGCTAGGTGAATGAAGCAACTCTGAAAATGCTACATGTCCAAATATGTGACATTCTATAAAAGGCAAAACTGGAGAAAGTAAAAAGATCAGAGATTGTCAGGGATAGGGATGGGGATGGGGGGAGGCGGGGAGAGAGGATGAGATGAATAGGGGGAGCACAGAGATTTTCAATGCAGTGAAACTATTCTGTAGATGATAATGGTGGATACATGCCATTATACATTTGTCAAAACCCACAGAATGTACAATACCAAGAACACTAATGTGAACTACAGACTTTGAGTGATAATAATGTAGATTCACTGATTGCAATAAATGTATCATACTCCGGCAGGCTGTTGATAGTGGAGGACGCTATGCATGTGTGATGACAGGGGGTGTATGGAAACTCTGTACTTTCTGCTCAAATTTAAAGGGAACCTAAAACTGTCTGAAAATAAAATATATTAAGAAAAAGAGGTATATAAGGACCTTTTCAGACAAACAAAAATGAGACAGCTCATCACAATTAGACCTGAAATACTCAAAGTATTAAAGGAAATTCTTCAGACTGGGAATTCCCTGGTGGTCCAGCGGTTAAGAATCCGCCTTCCACTGAAGGAGACACAGGTTCGATCCCTGGTCAGGGAACTAAGATCCCACATGCCACGGGGCAACTAAGCCCGCAAACCGCAACTACTGAGCCCACGTGCCATAACTAGAGAGAAGCCCGTGCACTGCAACGAAGAGCTCGCACGCCTTAACAGGAAGATTCCTACATGCCGCAACTAAGACCTGACGCAGCCAAATAAATTTTTTAAATAGTGGATAGAATTTATAAAAAAAAAAAGGGGGGGCTTCCCTGGTGGCGCAGTGGTTGAGAGTCCGCCTGCCGATGCAGGGGACGCGGGTTTGAGCCCTGGACTGGGAAGATCCCACATGCCACGGAGCTGCTGGGCCCGTGAGCCATGGCCGCTGAGCCTGCGCGTCCGGAGCCTGTGCTCCGCAATGGGAGGGGCCACAGCAGTGAGAGGCCCGCGTACCGCAAAAAACAAACAAACAAACAAACAAACAAAAAAAACAAAACAAAACAAAAAAGGAAATTGTTCAGACTAAAGGAATGCTAAATATGATGCTGAAGAAAGAAAAACATTTCCCCCAAAGTGAATAAAATATAAAAGGAGGTATGGATTTGTTTCCACTTTCCTTCTCATTCCCATTCCTTCCTTCCCTCTTCCACCTCTTTCCACTGACTTAACTAGTTAAGTGTCTCTTATTTTCAAAATTAAATACTATTCAAATCTTAGAGCATAGATATATTGTCTTTGATTTCATTCAAGACACCACATCCTTGGAGACAGTGAGTCCTGTTCCAAGTGGAAAAGGATAAAAATTTTTAATTCAAGCATTGAGAGTCACACTGATTCACATGACCTCTAATCCCGATTACTCTCTTGTTAGAAGGAGAGACGAGGAATAAGCTCTCTTTCGCTTTACTCTAGAATAGTATTTCCAAAGTAAAATATCTCAGTTGCAAATCTTAAAAAAAGGGGGGGCCCAGTTATACTTTTTTGGTGAGGTGTTTTTTTTTTTTTTTTTTTTGCGGTATGCGGGCCTCTCACTGCTGTGGCCTCTCCTGTTGTGGAACACAGGCTCCGGACGTGCAGGCTCAGCGGCCATGGCTCACGGGCCCAGCCGTTCCGCAGCATATGGGATCTTCCCAGACCGGGGCACGAACCCGTGTCCCCTGCATTGGCAGGCGAACTCTCAACCACTGCGCCACCAGGGAAGCCCCTTTGGTGAGGTTTTAATGCAACCAGTTTAACTTCTTTCCAGACCCACCAATCCCAAAATGGCAAGACATTAAAGCAAACGAAGAAAGACTGCCGTTAAACAGAAAAAACACACTTAAAAGAAACATAACATTAAGAAGAATGCTGTAATCTACAGGGAAAGAGCTAAGATATATTAAAGGAAGTTATAATGGAATAAGAATACTATGATTCTATTTGTATGTTTAGAATGAAAAGAAAGAAAAACACCTGTGTGTGTTTTCCATAAAGGTCTCGAAGAACATACAACAAAGCAAGGTTTTGCAACTTTGGCACTACTGACATTTGGGCCAGTTCTTTGTTGTGGGGGATTATCCTGTGCACTCTAAGATGTTTAGTGGCTTCTCTGGCCTCTGTACACACTAGAAGCTAGTAGAATCTCCACAGCTGTAACAACCAAAAATATTTGGTTGTTAATAACCAAATATTATCAAAAGTCTCCCGAGGAGCAAAACTGCTCTTGGTTGAGAACCTGTGCACTAAAAAGTTAACAGTATTTATCTCCAGAGAGGGAAGTATGATGAAAGGAGAGCAACTAAATAGAAATTAAGAGCTTTTATTTTTTGTTCTAAATACTGTACTTCTGTATTGTTTGGACGTCCTACCACCCCCAAGCATTTTTTTATATGCATAATTCTCCAGAACAATAAGAAAAATAGAATTCCAAGATAACATGGCTACTGACTCTACAAAATGAGAAGACAAAGAATCCCAAATGATCAGGAAACATATCTGTAAGCCACACTCACCTTCATGGGATTTTCATCATATGTTGGGGTTCCCAGGTCCATCTCAGCTTCATGCTCAAGGCTGGCATCATCTCCTGGGCTTTCCCAAGTAGGAGGATCCCACTGAGTCTGCCTAGAAGAAGGTAAGAACAGCCATGCTGTCATGGCCAGAAAACAGAGAACTCTGGCATAGGTATCTCTGCTCATATATACATAACATACAACATGCAATGAAACAGAACAAGTCAGCTCCATAAGACAGAGACATTCTTCCCAGCAGCAATGATTCTATCCCATAGACATACATTGTTTTTAGCCCACTGTTCTTCTGTAGCCAACGCTGTGGCAACATTTGCTGGGTATCAAAGACAACAGTAAAACCAAACATCTTTGTCTCTCACCTGACTATTAATGTCCTGAAAACAGGATTCAGCAAAGTCTAAGGAAAGTACATGGAGTAGGTGCCTGCCTATGCCACCCCTATGCAGGTGATCAATCATGATTGTACCTGGAGCAAAGTAAAATAAATCACAACACCCTCCTCACAATCCTTGATCATGTGAGAAAACCGTTCCTTGCCTTAGGAGTCTTCTTGTTTGTAGTTTTGCTCCTCTGGCTTGATGACTTACAGCATGGAAAAGATGTACAGGTTAAAAACTTGTGCCCTCTGCTAAAAATATTTTCAGCTGGCTACAAAAAAAGAGTTCAACCACATTAACTCTTTGCATGCTTCTTTTTTTTGGCCACGCCGCATAGCTCTTGGGGATCTTAGCTCCCGACCAGGGAATTCCCTCATTGCATGTTTATGGCTGTTTTGAAAGTTAGCAGGCAAAGATGGTTTTGTTTTTGTTTTGTTTTTAAAGCTAGATCTGTGAAGTAACATGTGGAAGTAAGGAAATTCTATTCAGGAGTCAGAAGTCAGCTGTCACAGGAAATGCTCTAAGGGGAATCACTTAAAACGTCAAAAGCCTCCAAGAAGCTAGCGACATATCTGACAGGTCTATCCTGCCATTACAGTCTTGTGCTTTCCTACCACAGCAATCTTTAGTTAGCAACATTAAAGGCATTTGATGTAAATCAGTTTTGCAGATGATTATGAAAGTAGGTTTATCTCTGACCGACAGAACTAATTATAAAATGGGCTCAAGATTTCTATTGTAATCAAAGAAGCACAAGCAGCTGTGGGTTTTATTATGGGAATTAAACAGGAGGTATTATGCTCTTAGGTGCTAGCTAAGGAAAACCTTGAAAAAAAGATGGAAAAATTACACACATAAATAAGAAATATAATTTTTTTTTTTGAAAAGTGATAGTCCATTATAAAGCTTGCTTTGGTATTGAAAAAACAAAGTTCTGGTAAAATTTGCAGACACTGGTTTTTAAAGTCACAACTTCCAGTCAGCAGCATAACAAGGGCTTGTTTCTTTAGGTTTTTTTTGGCTGCATTGGGTCTTCATTGGTGCGCGCGGCCTTTCTCTAGTTGCGGCAAGCGGGCTTCTCATTGCGGTGGCTTCTCTTGTTGTGGAGCACAGGTTCTAGGCATGCGGGATTCAGTAGTTGCAGCACGTGGCCTCAGTAGTTGCGGCACACGGGACCTAGAGCATGCAGGCCTCAGTAGTTGTGGCGTGTGGGCTCATTAGTTGTGGCGTGCGGGCTCTAGAGTGCAGGCTCAGTAGTTGTGGCACACAGGCTTAGCTGCTCCACGGCATGTGGGATCTTCCCGGACCAGGGATCAAACCCGTATCCCCTGCACTGGCAGGGGGATTCTTAACCACTGTGCCACCAGGGAAGTCCCAAGGGCTTGTTTTATAAAGGTATTTTTATGGGAATAATGAAGACCTTTCTAAGTAGAATACATAAAGGGAAAATATTTGACTGCATGAAATTTTTAACTTCTTCACGTCACAAGACATTACAAACAAAAACATTTGCAATATTCTTTTTTTTTTGGCGATACGCGGGCCTCTCACTGTTGTGGCCTCTCCCGTTGCGGAGCACAGGCTCCGGATGCGCAGGCTCAGTGGCCATGGCTCATGGGCCCAGCCGCTCCGCGGCATGTGGGATCCTCCCAGACCAGGGCACAAACCCACGTCCCCTGCATCGGCAGGCGGACTCTCAACCACTGCACCACCAGGGAAGCCCTGTAATATTCTTGATAAACAGATTAACAATGCTGACAGAAAATGGGTAGATGCCCCAAACAAGCAATTCACAAAAGATACAAATAGCCAATAATCTAATGAAGACGTTCCATCTCAAAAATAATTGAAAATAAAAATAAGATTTCTCATCTACTATTTTACATGAGTTAAAGAACCTACATGAAGAAAAAGGCACTTTTGTGTACCTTTTGTGGGAGTCTAAATTGGTATGATTTTTTTTTAATGGTAAGCTGACAATACTTATCAACTTAAAATGTGTATCTCTTTTGATCAAATATTTTGCCTCTAAGAATCTGCCTGAAGAAGGCAGTAAGATTAGTGTTAGTGTCTGTAAGGATGTCCAGGTTTAGAGTTATATATAAAATAGTGAAAATCCATCAATCAGGGTGGGTTAAACAAAATTTGGTATAGCCATACAGAAGAGCAGGGGTTAGGCAAACTTCTTCTATAAAGGATCAGAGAGTAAATCCCCTTGACCTTGTGGACCAAATGATCTCTGTCACAACTAGTCTACTGTCATTGGAGTATGAAAGTAGCCATCAACAATTCCTAAATAAATGGGTGTGGCTGTGTTCCAAAAAAACTTTATTTACCAAAACAAGTAGCCCATTGACATAGTTTGCTGAGCCCTGCAACAAATAAGCAAGTATTAAAAATAATGTAGTTTTTCATTAATTGGTACAGAAAGTTCTATAAATAGATTGGTAAACAAAGCAGATGACAAAACATGCACCCCAATAACTCACATTATATACCAATGAATACATACATACACACACAGAAAACACATATATTCACATAAAGCTATCTGCCTAAAATATATGTTTAATTCTAAGAAAAAGATAAATCAGGTTTTTTTATATAAATTGCAGGAGTCATCAAACTATGGCTCATGAACCAAATAAAGTTTTACTGGAACAGAGACATACCCATTCATTTACGTATTGTCTATGGCTGCTTACACAACAATAGAAGAACTGAACAGTTGTGACAAAGAATGTTTGGCAAGCAAAGCCTAAAATATTTATTATCTGGCCTTTTACAGAAAAGGTTTGCCCACGACCCCTGATTATCTACAATGTTAGATGAAGTCATTACCATTTTCTAAAAAATTCCTTAGTTTGGGACTTCCCTGGTGGCACAGTGGTTGGGACTCCATGCTCCCAATGCAGGGGGCCCCAGTTCAATCCCTAGTTAGGGAACCAGATCCCACATGCTGCAACTAAGAGTTCACATGCCTCAACTAAGGAGCCCGCCTGCTGCAACTAAGACCTGGCACAACCAAATAAATAAATAAAATAAATTCCTTAGTTTTCTCCAAGAGTCTTGCAGATTAAAAACACCAGAACATACCTAAAAAGGACCAAAGTCTAAAGTATGTCATAACATTTATGATGGGATTCTGGAAAACCAGCAGCCCTCAGGCACAGTTAACAGCTAATAGCAAGTCTATAACCATAAAACTCCCCTTACAGTGGCAGCTTCTTTGACCAACTGAAAGCTGATTTGGGAATGCTCAGACAGCTCTTCTTACCTTGTGATCACATGGTAGTAGTAAATCTTCCCTTCTGGGTCTCGGGCTGTCTTCCAGTTGGGAGGTAAGACAATGGTTTTTGGTTTGGGAGGAGATGGGGGTGGTAAATCCAAGAGATTATTTGTCACAACCATTTCAGGCTAAAAAGACACACAAGTTCTTGATCAGTGACATTTCTTTTAATCTGGCTGAGAAGGACAAAAATAGTCTAGTTAAGCAGTATGTAAAAACATACATCTTCCTCTTCTTTTAAAAAAAGATTAAAAGTAAAGGTACAATCTGGGAAATGATCAGAGACAGTGTATATGAAGAGCTTTAGGGATCTATCAGAAAATTCACAGCAGGCTTCGAGTTCACCATCCAATACACCATATTTAAAGATATTCAGCAGCTCATTATGTAGAACAATATTTTTCAACCTTAAAAAAACCAATGCTAAATGGCATATAACCAACTCCAAGATACCAATTAGCTGAATGGGCTTTAGATAGAAGCAAATATGATAAAATGTTAACATTTATCCATTATATATTTTTTGTATGTTTGAAACCTCATATTTATATTTTAAAAATATAGAAATGGGTGAAAAGCTTGTTTTTCAGTTTAATTGAAAAAAATTTTCTAAATAAATAGCTTTTAAAAATTTAATGCCACATTTTGAAAAACATAAAAACTTCATAATCACTGTTATAAACTGAATTGTGCTTCCCCCAAATTCATATGAAGCCCTAACCCCCAATGCGATTGTATTTGAAGACAGCACCTTTAAATAGGTAATTAAGGTTAAATGAGGTCTCGAGAGTGCGGCCCTAATGCAACAGGACTGGTGTCCTTATAAGAAGTGGAAGAGGCATCAGGGAATGTGCGCAGAGAAAAGACCAGGTGAGGGCACAGTGAGAAAGCAGCCATCTGCAAAACAGGAGCAGCCTCAGGAGACAGCAAACCTGCTGACACCTTGATTTTAGACCTGCAGGCTCCGAGACTATGAGAAAATAAATTTCTGTTAGTTAAGCTACGTAGTCTGTGGTATTTTGTTAAAGTAGCTCTAGTAAACTGATAATATAATCATGATAAGGATATATACTCTTAATTGTTCATTCTATGTAATCCAGTTAATAAAGAAAAAAATTTCCAACTTTACCTTTGCTTGAGCAGTTAAAGAGGAACCTAAGATCCCAGGCTCAGATAAAACATGGCCACTTTTAAGCAAACCTAAGTCTCCAAGCATTGCTGCTTTGTGCATACCCCCCCAAGCCTTACTTCACAGAGCTGCTTTTTGTTGGCCCCACTTAAGTTCCACTTCCTCCATTCCTGTAGTCCTCTATCTAGCCTATAAGGTGATCTCTTTCCCCTAAGCTTTCGTGTCACTTAAGAATATTCCAAATTATTCAATATCTACTAGATTACCAATCCTTCTCCAATTTGGGAATAATTTTTTCCCCTCCTCAAATTCTACCTGCATATTTCATGACACTAAACGCTGACTACTTTTAGTATTATTCATTGTGATCCTCATCTCTCTTACTGGAATGTCAGCTTTTAAGCACAGGAATGGAATTTTACGTTTGTTTTCAAAATGCCTAGAAGGACCCAATTCACGGCAAGCCCTCAAATACCTGCCATACACACTGTCTTATTTCTAAGTGTTTCACATGTAGTCTTTTTACTCCATCTCCACCGACTGCCCTACTTATCGAAAGCCACCAGAATGCAACAAGAGCCTTCTCTGGAAATGTCAGTATTCTAACCTGCTAATTTGTTCATGTTTAGTTTCTCAACTGCTTCTAGTGCCAGCTCCTATTTCCCATTTCATCTAAAAACAGCATTTCATCAAGATTTCATCATATCCTTCTACACAGGTGGCAGAATACCAAAAGCTTCTTTCAATATATATTGTACAACATGTAAAGTGAACTATATCATTCAATTTTATATCTCTAGCCCTCAGTACAGTATCATAGTCTAGTTCTCCATAAATAATGATGGAGCTAGTCTAGAAAACTATTACTTCAGAAATTCATAGCAAAGTGTAAGAATACAAGATCAGTCAGTTTAAATTACAAATAAAAAGGATCCTAAGGGCAAAGTACATATAAATTAACATAGTTGTAAGTTCCACAGAATTTTTTTTAATTGACAGCACTGTCGTGTAGTGCTCCCTCAGGGTCCACAGGCACTTGAGTGAAATTGGAGACTACAGAAATTTTTATAAAAAACAAACAAACAAAAAAGGAGTAAAAAACCCCCTAACTAAACCAAACAAACAGTAATCTTTCTAAAGATAAGGTAGGTACCCAAGGAGAGTTTTAGCAACCAAAATATTTCTTACTGGCTGTAAGGGCTGAGGCTGCCCTGGTGTAACTATTGTAGTCACGGCTGTGGCTGGCTGTACCACCACTCCTTGTGGGTGAGCTGTGAAAATCTGTTGTCCCTGGATGTACTGAAGACTTGGCTGGGCATAACTCTAAAAGATAAAATGAAGAAATTCACAATTTATAGTTTTCTAGTTCTTAATAAGCAGTATCTGACTTCCAAGTTGACAAATCTTATTGGAAGATATACCCATTAATATTTTTTTAACTTTAAATGTGAATATTTTACTACAAATGTGTAAAACAATCTTTTACTTCAAACTCTTTTTTTCTTTTTTGAATAATTCCCTAGTCATTTACTTACTTTGATTTTACTTTATCATAAAAAGTTAGAAAACTTTTTTGAGGCGGAGGCGGGGATGGGGGTGGGGTGGAGTACTCATGAAACCTGTCTAATTGTTTGGCTTCAATGAGACTTGAATAACAACTGAAGTGCTACTCCTAGGATACCTGAGAAAGAGCTCCACACAATGCTCTTTACAGAGAGCGTTTTAACTACCAACTCCTAATAACTAACAGCTTGTTTTGTTTTGTTTTGTTTCTTTGCAGTATGCAGGCCTCTCACTGCTGTGGCCTCTCTCGTTGCAGAGCACAGGCTCCGGATGCGCAGGCTCAGCGGCCATGGCTCACGGGCTCAGCCGCTCCGCGGCATGTGGGATCCGCCCGGACCAAGGCACGAACCCGTGTCCCCTGCATCGGCAGGTGGACTCCCAACCACTGCGCCACCAGGGAAGCCCTAACAGCTTGTTTTGATTGGAAAAGGTCAAAAGGAGTGATCCACAGTAGAGGAAGCTGAAGGTGATCAAATTTTAAACTAGTTTTCTAGCTTTTTGTAGGCTTCTATAAGAAAGACAGCGGAATTCAATATATCTAAAATCCTTATGACACACTGATTTATATATAGTGCTTTATCAAGCAGAAAAGCCCTTTTGCATATATTATCTCACTCAATCCTGACCACCATCAGAGGTGGGTGTATCTCCCACACCTGGAGTTATATAACAAATAAGTACCATGGCTAGCTAGGACTCAAACATACTCTGAAATTACGATAGAAAAACTGTTTAAAGAAGTGGCAAGAAGCCCTGAAAACAACCTTGTTTTGTTAAAAGGTGATGACTACCAAGGAGCTGAACAGATACGTATTTAAGGACAGATTTTGACCCTATAAACTGAGATTCTATCAGGTAAAATGATTCAGAAGTATTAACTGATAAGTACTCAAAATACAAAATATAATCAAAATATAATTATTCCAAATGATACCAGTAAAGACCCAAGGAGTCTGAATAGGTAAATGTAGCTGCCCAGCAGATTTCTGGATGAATAATTACTGAGAAGACACACAGAAAGAGGAAGAATACAATACTTGATTCAGTATTGCAAACAGCTTAATCTACACATTATCATAAACCAGATTCAATGCTAACTGTCAAAGCAGAATTGTCAGAATAGTATCACAAAGCTGAGAGAAAAATGTATACCTCAGAAATATTTTCATCTCTAGGTATTTGGATACAAGATGGGAAATATGTGCAACATCAAAAATTTTGTAGAAATTTATCTCCTCACCTAACTCCTGCCCCAAAGCCTGAAATCTGATTAAATCCAAAACACTTTTCAATACTGACATATACAGACAATACTGAATCAGAAGTCAGTACCAAAGAAGTATTAGCAACAAAGATGACCAAATACTGCTTAAAAAATTAAAAAGCATACTCTAAAGGTAAAATATAAATAATTCTTAAAGTTCTCCTTTAACTCTGATAAAATAAACCATAAAACAAAACATATCTAACTGGGCTCTATTCTATGATCACCAATCTATCTGGAAAGTTAAGTTTCCAAGAAAGTTTCTAAGGGCCGACACCCAGAAGGAAGCATCCTCAAGAGGCAAGTTACTGTGCATGTAGGAGGTTAACACGTATGTGCTGGTAACCCTGATTCTGAGTAGAAACAGTTTCTGGGAGGCTGAGGAGGACAGATGGATAAACTGGAATTTTCCCAACCCACTAAGCCAAACACCAGATACTGTAACGAATCCCAAATTTAATTTCTTCCTGACCCACTCTCCTAATCTAATCTATCGGCAAATTCCGTTGGCTCTGCATTTTTTATATATGTATGTACATGTGCACGTCTATCTGTACGTATGAGTTTATATATATGTGTGTGTGTATGTATATATATATATATATATATATATATACACATAAAAATAAAATCTGATCATTTCTTACATCTCTCCTTCTACTATTCCAGTATAAGTGGCCATATTCTCTTGCCTAGATTACTCAACAGTCTTTTAACTGATCTCCCTACTTCTGCCCTTGACTCCCACAATCTCTTCACCCAGAGCAACCAGAGCGAGTCTCTTAAAATACGTCAAATCACGCCAGTCCGCTGTAACTGCTCCAGTGGATTTTCACATTATTCAGACTAACAGCCCAAATCCTCACAAAGCCCTGACCGTCTTGTTCCTCCCCAAGGCCTTGACCTCATTTCCTACTACAGGTGTACCTCAGAGATATTGTGGGTTCAGTTTCAGAACATGCAATAAAGTGAATATTGCAATAAAAAGTGAATCACATGAATATTTTGGTTTCCCAGCACATATAAAAGTCATGCTTCACTATAGTGGACTCTATTAAGTGTACAGTAACATTAGGTCTAAAAAACAATGTACATACCTTAATTTAAAAATGCTTTACTGCTTAAAAATGCTGACCATCCTCTGAGCCTTCAGAGAGTCATGTCTGTCTGCTGGTGGAGGGTCTGGCCTCGATGTTGATGGCTGCTGACTGGGTGGCTGTGGCAATTTCTTAAAATAAGACAATGAAGCTTTTGCCACACTGACTGACTCTTCCTTTCACCATTTCTCTAGAGTACGTGATGCTATTTGATAGCATTTTACCCACAGTAGAACTGCTTTCAAAATTGGAGTCAATCTTCTTAAACTTGCCTCTGCTTTATCAACTAAATATATGTAATATTCTAAATCCTCTGATATCATTTCAACAATCTTCACAGCCTCTTTACCAGGAGTAGATTCCATCTCAAGAAACTACTTTCTTTTTTGCTCATCCATAAGAAGTAACTCCTCATCCATTCAAGTTTTATCATGAGACTGTAGCAGTTCAGTCACATCTTCAGGCTCTGCTTCTAATTTTAGTTCACTTGCTATTTCTACGACATCTGCAATTACTTCCACCACTGAAGTCTTCAACCCCTCCAAGTTATCAATTAGAGTTGGAATCAACTATATCTTCTGGATAACTTGCTGCAGTTTCTACATGAGCACTTTCTGCTTCACCTTGCACTTTAATGTTGCAGAGATGGCTTCTTTCCTCCAACCTCATGAACCAACCTCTGCTAAGCTTCAAACTTTTCTTCTGCAGCTTTCTCCCCCATCTCAGCCTTCACAGAACTGAAGAGAGTTAGGGACCTGGTTCTGGATTAGGCTTTGGCTTAAGGGAATGTTGTGGCTGGTATGATCTTCTATCCAGACCACTAAAACTTTCTTCATATATATCAGCAATAAGGCTGATAAGACTATTTTGCTTTCTTATCAATTTCCTTCAAGAACTTTTCCTTTGCATTCACAATTTGGCTAACTGGCACAAGAGGCCTAGCTTTTGGCCTATCTCAGCTTTCAACTTGCTTTCCTCACTAAACGTCATCATTTCTAGGTTTTGATTTAAAGTGAGAGATGTATGACCCTTCCTTTCACTTGATATTTAAAGGCCATCGTAGGGTTATTAATTGGCTTAATTTTAATATTATTTTGTCTCAGGGAGTAGGGAGGCCCAAGGAGAGGGAGAGAGATCGGAAAATGGCCAGTCGGTGGAGCAGGCAGAACACAACACTTACCGATTAAGCTCGCTGGCTTATATGGGCTCAGTTCATGACACCCCAAAACAATTACAATTGTAATGTCAAAGATCACTGATCACAGCTCACCATAACAAATATAATAATAATGAAAAAGTCTGAAATAGTGCAAAAATTATCAATTTGTGACACAGAGACATGAAGTAAGCAAATGCTATTGGAAAAATGGCACCAACAGACTTAATTTGACACAGAGTTGCCACAAACCTTCAATGTGTAAAAAATGCAGTATCTGCAAAGCACAATGAGGTGTGCCTGTACTGTCACCTTAACTCATTTGGAAAAGGAAGGGCTTCACAATTATATCACACATTTTGAATGACAAACATTTCATATCCTGATTTTGAAAAAAAAAATTTTAAAGCTAGATCAAGATACTAGTTTTGAGAACAACTGTCAACAGGATGAAACATGTTATCTTCAGAGTGATCAAGAGGTTAAACACCCAGATCTACAATAGAAAAATGCTAATATTTTGGAGGGTAAAATTTCTTTGGCCTTCAGTGAAACTAGGTTCATGAAGAATTTATCTGACAAGATCACAGTTGTGTAAGGCTTATCATGGAGACACTCTAAAGGATTCAATTAATGTGTAGTAAAGCTGTGGTTTCTTTAGCATGAAAAGTCTGGCTACAAATGTTGGTTGTGAGATAACTTCTAAACTGAAATGGCATTACCCAGCTTGATCATTCCCTGTATTTACTAGATATGGCTCCAGACAAATTTTATCTGTTTCTAAAGTGCAAAGATATATTTAAAGGATAACAATTTATCAACAGGAAAGAATGTTACACATACTGAAAATAATTCCCAAAGGAAATGCAATGCCAAAAACATCTTAACAACATCACTGCAAAAAAAAAAAAAAAAAAAAAAAAAAAAAAAAAAAAAAACCCACAAAAAGCAAAACCTAAACAAACAAAAACACCCAAAATTGCAACATTCATTTGCAGATATAGTGTTTGAAACTCAAACTGTCAAAAAGTAAAGGGAAAATAAACATTTTCTAGGGTTCTGTAGTACCTACCCAAACTAGCTGACAATCATACGCCAAAGCCAAAACAATTAACAGCAATAAAAAGGGGAAACTGGTTTGCAGTCCCACTGAAATAATACAAAAGATGTACACATTTGTGAGATATATCCAAATAGCATGTGCCCGCAAAATTTATCCATTTACTGGAAGAAAGTCTGTTGGAGATTGGCTCTACCTACAAGGGACCTGAAATTATACAAAACATAAATCCAATCTAGAAATATCTTTAAAATGGGACTTCTAATGGGAATTTTAAGAGAGGGTCCTATATGTTATAGAGCGGAAAACATAATTGTTCTGCTCCCACTTCTAAAGGGAAAAAAACAGCTATTACTTTATATCTGAGTCACTTCACTTATGTGAACAATTTAAAGTCTAAGCACTCAAATTTTTTGAGATGTAATTTAGTGTAACTTTTTAAGAATAGGTCACTCTAATGTCACAAGACCACTATAAAGCACATGGCCTCAGTTAAAACGGAGCTTGTATGTCTAATAAGCAGCTGTGGCAAAAAATTAAAGCCACCTTCTGATAACACAACTGCTCCAAATTTCAAAGATACTGCATATGTACACATACTCACAAATTTTTATTATACCATATCACATACTACTTCATTGTCAAGGTTATTATACCTCAGCTCATGTTGGTATGGTTGATATTTGATTTGAACAACACAGGCCTCAACATAGACCAGATAGATGACCTTGATCAGCTGTAATTCACAGCCCACTAATGTCAATACTCTCAGTATTAAGGTAACTAAGTAAGAACTATAATTAAACCTTCAAGGTATATGGTGCTTTAAATTTATCATTACTAATATCCATTATCTCATACAAACCTCAACCACTCTGAGGCATTCTGCTCATTTAATAAATGAGAAAACTAAAACTGAAGAATCTAAGTGCCTGTCTCCAGGACACACAGTAAGTGACAGACTAGGACTTAAAATACACACGCTAACAACATGGTCTATGCTTCTCATTACCCAGAGTCGAACATCATCTCTGATCAACTAATCTCATAAAGAGAAGGATAGTCTAAACCATCTTAGTCCATTTATCAACTACTCTAGCACACGAAAAGCAGATTAGGGAGTCAATAAATGACTCCTTGGTAGGAACAGACTGAAAACTGGAAATAAAATTGTAATACTTGGGCTTCCCTGGTGGC
Organism: Stenella coeruleoalba; assembly: GCF_951394435.1. NCBI lineage: Eukaryota > Metazoa > Chordata > Mammalia > Artiodactyla > Delphinidae > Stenella > Stenella coeruleoalba. Next base: position 64,510,202 of record NC_137156.1, read on the forward strand.
TCAGTGGTTGAGAGTCCGCCTGCCGATGCAGGGGACATGGGTTCGTGCCCCGGTCCTGGAGGATCCCACATGCCACAGAGCGGCTGGGCCGGTGAGCCATGGGCGCTGAGCCTGCGCATCCGGAGCCTGTGCTCCGCAACGGAAGAGGCCACAACAGTGAGAGGCCCGTGTACCGCAAAAAAAAAAAAAAAAAAAATTGTAATACTTGAGTCTTAAGGCTATGACTAAACCCTAGAGAAATCTTTTGCTCAATGGGATGGAAAAATAAATTCTATTTTAGAAGAACAACCATAAGATCACTGAGCTCTCTACTAAAGAGTCTTTAATTCTGTAGGAGGCAGAATTATGCATAACAAACACCACCACCACCAACAATAAAAAGCTAAGAAAATTGATAGCCAATAACCAATAATGCCCATTTTCTTACCTGCTGTATTTAGCCCTATAACATTAATTTTAAGCCAAAAATGAAAGGAAAAACACACACACAAAAAAACTAAGTATAAGAATGTTCAGTGCAGTATTATTTATAATTATGAAAAAGAACTTTCAATTTAAACAACTACCCCAGGAAAATGGATAAACAGCGACCTTATAAGCAAATGTGGTATTATACAGACGTTAAAATGTGTATGTGGGGCTTCCCTGGTGGCGCAGTGGTTGAGAGTCCACCTGCCGATGCAGGGGACACGGGTTCGTGCCCTGGTCCGGGAAGATCCCACATGCCGCGGAGCGGCTAGGCCCGTGAGCCATGGCCACTGAGCCTGCGTGTCCGGAGCCTGTGCTCCGCAACGGGGGAGGCCACGACAGTGAGAGGCCCACGCACCGCCAAAAAAAAAAAAAAAAAAAGTGTATGTATGCATATATATATATATATATATATATATATATATATATATATACACACACACACATATAAAAATACAGAGTAATTTGGAGAAATGGTTAAGAATCATGTTACACAGAAAAACATGGGACAAAAAAACTTCCAAGTCTTCAAAATTACAAATTCATAAAATATATAAACATGTAAAGAGATCATAAAAAATGAAGGGAGGGGCTTCCCTGGTGGCACAGTGGTTGGGAATCTGCCTGCCAATGCAGGGGACATGGGTTCGAGCCCTGGTCTGGGAAGATCCCACATGCCGCGAAGCAACTAGGCCCGTGAGCCACAACTACTGAGCCTGCGCGTCTGGAGCTTGTGCTCCACAAGAAGAGAGGCCAAGACAGTGAGAGGCCCACGCACCGCGATGAAGAGTGGCCCCCGCTCACCGCAACTAGAGAAAGCCCACGCACAGAAATGAAGACCCAACACAGCCAAAAATAAATAAATAAATAAAATTTTTTTTAAAAAATGAAGGCAGTTAAAACAGTTAACATTTTCAGAATTAAAGCAGGATACTTTGTCACGGCCTTTTGGACAAAATTTTGATACAGCTTCATAACAAAAATACAAACAGAAGTAAAAATCACTTCTGTTACCTCAATACTAAGTAATGTGTACAGGAAACATCTTTGGGAGTCTCTGCCATCCACAATAATTCACCTTTAAGGGGTGACAAGGAATGATGGGAGAGACATAGGAATGTGGTGAAGACGATGCCTTAAAGAGTCTTTTTTTTTTTTTAATGTATTGGTTTTATAAAAAAGAAAAGAAATTTGATTTAAAACCACAAAAATACACTTCAAAAGTTATTCTCTCTCTCTCTCTCGCTGATCACTTGCTTTTGGGGAAGCCAGCTGGCATGTTGTAAGCAGCGCTATTGAGAGTGGTAAGGAACCAAGGACAGCTAACAACCATGTGAGTGAGCTTGAAAGTAAACCTTCCATCCCCTGTCTAGTCTTCAGATGACTGCAACCCTGCTTAATAGTTTGACTGTAATTTCATGACTCTGAGCCAGAACCACCCAGCCAAACTGCTTCTGAATTCCTGACCCACAGAAACTATGAGATAATAATTACTTACTGTTTTAAACTGCTAAGTGATTTGTGACACAATAGATAACTAGTATATATAAAATTAGCCAATATGTAAAAGTGATCAATGGCAGGACTTCCCCCTCACATCAGATTTGACATCCCATAAACAGACAGTAAAACAGACAAAAGTATTTCCAAAATTAGTTACCTGTACAATTGGTGGAGTTGTCTGTGAGTAGGGTGATGTCACACCATAAACAGTTGGACAAGCCTGTCCTTGATAATATATGGTTGCTTGAGACTGTGCAGGAGAGTACTGCTGCTGTACACTCACGGACTGTTGGTTTGAATCCCAAACACCGTAATTCTGTCCCTGGACTGGGCCTGGGGCTGGCACTGGCAAGACGGTGACACTAGAGTCTTGGTGTACCACACCATCACTTTGGGCCACATACTGTGAACTGGAAACTTCCACAGGGGCTGCCACATGTGGCACCACTGGCACAGGTGGAGGGGCAGCAAGGGGTTCTGTAGAATGTCCCACCAAGGGCTGAGAATGATCATAAGGAGCAGGAGAACACACAGGATCCATGCTGGGTGTGGGGAGGAGCACCTTTCCAGCATTAGGATTGCTGGGATCCACATAGGCCTGCATGGGGTAACCTGGTGGGTAGCCAGCAAAGGGGTGATGAGGGGCACTGTAGCCAAGAGAGTCATAGGGCAGTGGAGACGTCATTCCCAGGTTCTGCATCTGCTGCTGTTGTTTTTGAGCCTCCCGCTGAGCTACCTCCTGCTCAAACAACTTTCGACGCTCTTCTGTAGAAAGTTTATTGCGATCTTTAATTCGTACTTTCTTTTTAGAAGTTGGTGTATCATATCTAGAAAGAAAACAATAAGAGCACCACAAAAAGTTTTTCCCTAAATCAGAGACATAACCAAAGCACTAATAAATGTTATGCCACTCGATACTAAACCATTAACCACACCAACTCCAATTTGGCACAGGCTGAAAATCATACTCAAAATTACTTAAGGAGTTTTGCAGATAGGAGAGAACCTCAAGGAAATAGACACTTAGATGGAAATAATAACTTTATCCTTATCCTCAGCTTCTAGAACTTCAAACTAAAGATACATGTAGTATCCTAAATAGATTCTTCTTTATAGTTAAGTTCTGTAGTTCTGTAACTACAAATTCTGAAATTAAAACAAAAACCCAAATACACTAATAAAAGCTACAGAATTTGATGTATGTCTGACCACACCCATTAATATCAACACAGGTTAGTTAAGTGAAAGACAAGCATGTACACATAAAAGTATGGGGGGTTATATTCACATACTCTTCTTTGTGCAGTACCAAGTATAATATCATATTGCTAAACCTAATATCCTGTGATAGTTTTGACAAGTATCCCCAGTAAGCCCCCAAGAAACCATCAGCTCTAACATTCACAAGAGAACTGAGAACTTAAAAGATTCTTTTGTGAAGTTCTATGGACTGAATCGAACTTCTGATAAAGGCTCTTGGCAAAAATGAAAAATGACAACTAATTTCAAGACGTTTCATTGCAAAGAAACATCTAATAATAGATTCATGGATAAGGGTACAGCATTTATCCAAACAACAAAAAATATATGGTCTAAAAACCTCTTAGCTGAAAACTTCCTTTAAAGTGTTAGTGGGGTGGTAGTACCCTTAGCTGCCTGGCAGAAACAAATGCAAACAGTCTATAGAAGAGAGCACCTTAAATGCAGGCCTCAATGAATTCCTACAGATTAAGTTCTAAGGAACAGGAGTTCATTAGACAATAAAATTAATCTTGCCATTTGTAACAACATGGATGGACCTAGAGGGTATTATGCTGAGAAAAATAAGTAAGACAAAGAAAGATAAATACTGTACGATTTCACTTGTATGTGGTATCTAAAAAACAAAACAAATGAACAAATAAAACAAACAGAGTTACAGATACAGAGAACAAACAGCTGGTTGCCAGAGGGGAGAGGGGAAGAAAGAAACAGGTAAGGGAGATTAAGAGGTACAAAAATTCAGTTGCAAAATAAATGAATCACACGGTATGAAATGTACAGTGTGGGGAATATAGTAAAAAACTATGTAATATCTTTGTAAGGTGACATACTGTAATTCGACTTACTGTGGTGATCATTTTGGTATAGAAATATCAAATTACTATGCTGTGTAACAGGAACTAACAATGCTGTAGGTCGATTATACTTCAAAAACACTCACAGAAACAAACTCATAAAAGATAAACATGTACTAGGAATATAATGTACCACATGATACATATATAATGAACACTGCTGTATGTTCTATATGAAAGTTAAGAGAGTAAATCCTAAGAGTTCTCATCACAAGGAAAGGTATTTTCCCCTATTTCTATAATTTTGTATCTACATGAGATGATGGATGTTCACTAAACTTATTGTGATGATCATTTCATGATGTATGTAAGTCAAATCATATGCTTAACATCTTAAACTTATACTGTGCTGTATGTCAATTATATCTCACCGAAAGCAAAAAAAAGGTATATAATTATAAAATTATAAAATACACACACACACAAGTGAGAGGAAGAGACATATAAAGACGGCTGATGCTGGAATTATCACACACAAAATATTAGAGATGTTTAATATGTTTAATACGATAAAAGAGGCTATTAAAAATATGCCTAAGGAACAGGACCATAAAATACTATCAGGCAGATTTGAATAAGAACCCCATGAAGCATCTAAAAAGGAAAAAGAATGAAAATTAAAACTCAATTATCATTTGAAATTGCACATACGTGGCAAAATTCTACTTAAATATCCAAGAGAAACTTTTGCACATGTACACCAAAATAAGATAACAGCACTATACATAATAGAAAAAGTTTTATAACAAAACATTATACAGTAATAAAAATAAACTGATACTATTATGAATAAATCTTAGTAAATAAAAATCAAGTCAAAACAAAGTACTATCAAATTAAATGCAAAATAATAGCCTTTTCATACAGTTAAAACTAACATATTTTTAAGAAATATATATTAGATGACATAAAACTATATTTAAAAAAAGGCAGGCCAGGGTACAATGAACAACAGAATCCAACAGATACTACTTGCTATCACAAGTAGTAAAGACAGGGGACGGTGCAGAAATAAGTGACATAGCAAGATTTATATAATTGTTAAGATCCTGACTTTTGTGCTGGGACCTCCAGGGCTCATTACATTATAGTAAATGTATGGAGAAAAGGTCCAGGGATAGAAATAAGTGTCATGAACCAAGAAATAACCTAATATTCAATTCAATTCAGTGCCCATAAGAGCCATGGTATGGTTAAGCAAGAGACTAGATCTGAAGAGAATTAGTAACTTGGAAGATGATCTTCAAATTTAAAAAGTTCGATGAATTTCAACCAGGTTGAAAAAAAAAAGAAATCCTCATATAAACACAGGGAAACGATAATGCGGAACACCAAATACAAAGAGAACTTCTTAAAAGCAGGCCAAGAGAAAAGCCAGGTTACTTAACAAAGAATAGCAACCAACAAGTTTCGTAAAATCAATAAGGAAAGTCAGAAGAATGAAGAATAACAGCTTCAAAGTATTCAGAAAAACTGTCAACCCAAAAGAACTTCCTTTCAAAAATGAGAACAAATGTTCACATAAAGACTTGTTCATAGCCAGTAATATTCACAAGAGTCATCTGGAAACAATCCAAACACCTATCAACTAATGAATTTATAAACAAACTATAGTATATCTATACAATGGACTACTACTAAGCACTAAAAAAGAACTGAGATGCATAATAACATGGATGAATATCTCAAATATAATATGCTAAGTGAAAGAAGACAGAATATATTTTAATATGATACCATATATAATGACATTGTGGAAAAGACAAAACCAAGTCAGAAAGGAGATCAGTGGTGGCCAGGGACTAGGAGTAGAAGAAGGGGACGCACTACAAAGGGGTAAGAGATAATTTTATGAGGTGATGAAATGTTCTATTGGGTTGGCCCAAAAGTTCGTTTGGATTTTTCCGTAAGATGTTATGGAAAAACCCGAATGAACTTTTTGGCCAATCCAATATATAACCTCTGTGGTTGTAGTTACAGAACTGTATGCATCTGACAAAACTCAATGAACACTACACTTAAAATCATGAATTTTACTGTAAGCAATTTATACTTGCTGGTTAAATAAAGCTGATTTTTAAAATTGAGGGTGAGCAATGCAAACAAAACATGAAAAACACTTTTTAGACAAAAACTGAAATATTATGAAGAGAAACTCACTAAAAGAAACCATTTAGGGACTTCCCTGGTGGCGCAGCGGTTAAGAATCTGCCTGCCAATGCAGGGGACATGGGTTTGATCCCTGGTCTGGGAAGATCCCACATGCCAGGGAGCAACTAAGCCCGAGCACCACAACTACTGAGCCTGAGCTCTAGAGCCTGCGAGCCACAACTACTGAAGCCCACGCACCTAGAGCAGGTGCTCCGCAACAAGAGAAGCCACCTCAATGAGAAGCCCACGCACCGCAACGAAGAGGAGCCCCCTCTTGCCGCAACTAGAGAAAGCCTGCACGCAGCAACAAAGACCCAACGCAGCCAAAAATAAATAAATAAACAATAATTTAAAAAAAGAAACCATTTAAAGGGGTCTGAGATAAGAAAGAGGAGAAACTAGTAAATGTAAACAAACTAAAAACATCAGTTGGTCTACATAAAAAAATTAACAATAACTGATGGGAGGAGAGAGGAGGAATTATAATACTGGACAATAATACCATGTAAATTGGGAAGGCTAAATGGTCAGAGTAAGTACTTATGTTGTTCAGGATATTGATTAGCTTCAAATTTTATTAAATTGGAATAACCAGTTAAAGAATTAAAGAGTTGCCATAAAAGAAATTAAAAAAACAATATAACAAGCCTAAAAAAGTGGAAGGAAACAAAATATGAGTAGAAATCAATTACCAAGATAAAAAATGCTATCATTCTGTGATTTGCATTGGAGGTATTGCTAGCAAAGTAACATGAACAAGGCATAAGAATTAGAAAGGAAAACCAAAACAAATTCATATGATATGGACTGTTGACAATGACAAAAAAAGGAGACAGTGGGGCAAAATAAAAATCCTATACTCTTGAAATTAATACAAGTTTTGTAATGGTTAACAAAAATAGGATCAATATACAAAGGTGAATTGCATATCAAAACACCAAAACCAAACTGAATATGTAACAGAAGTTAGGGTTCTCAGAAATAAATACACCAAAAGATAAACAAGTTTTTCTGGAGAAAACTATTAACAAAGACATTAATGAAAAACTTTATCTTCATTAAAAATATTAAAGAAGACCTAACTAGATAGAGAATATTCAAATACTCAAAGCAGATTCTAAGGAAGAATAAATCTGAGAAAAGACAGGGCATCCCAGAAGATCAAGTAGGGATTTGCCCTACTTGCTATCAAGACTTAAATATAAGATAGTCATGAGGAGCCCAGAAACAGATCCTCCCATATGTGAAAACCTGTTGGAAAGAGGCAGCACTGCAGATCAGTGCAGAAAGGAGGAGCGTTCAAGTAGTAAATGATGCTGGGACAACTGGGTGTTCACCTAGAAAGAAATGAAACCAGATTCCTACCTTAAAATATATACAAAAATTAATTCCCAATGGATTAAGGACTTAAATCTTGCTAAAACAAAATGTATATACACACACACACACACAAAGTCATCTCAAGAGTTGGGAAGAATTTCTTAAAATACTGTAAACACTAACCATAAAGGAAACAGACAATATATACGATATATTCAATTACACCATAATTAATAAATTCTGTGTATTGAAAGATACAGAAAGAGTCAAAATACAAGTCATAAACTGGGAAAAATACTTGCAAAATTATATTTAGAATATAAAAAAAGAACACCTAGAGCTTAAAAAGACAAAATTTAATAAATGAACACCACATATAAAAAGACACTTCACAGAAGAGTAAATAGGAATGGTCAATAAACATATGGCAAAATGTTCAATCTATTTAGTAATGAGAGAAATGTAAATTAAAATCATGATGAATTACTATTACATACCCAGAGAACCCAAAATTAAAAATTCTGACAACTGCATTACATGACTGCTATATCTCAATTTTTTTTTTAAGTATATTTAATTTAAAAAGAACTTCTCGGGAACAAATGTTTTCTAGTGCCCAGCAGGTGATTATGTGGCCTGTTTTTCTACCAGCATCACAAGACAGCCTCTGACACAGGGATCAAACAACATTTTGAACTGGTATGGTGTAAGATTCACTAGAAAACATAGGGTTATCTCCCATCAACCCCCATTCCCCTTTAAAGAACAAATCTCTGGCTCCTCAAATAGCATTTAAACGTTATGAAGTAGAAGCCATTCGAGTACCAAAAATCTATTCGTCTTCACAGCTATTACTACTGTCAAAAGAGACTCTCAATAGTTATGAGTAGAGTTTCCTTTTATACTCACTCACAAGAGAATACATTTATTACAAAAGCACTTGTTGCCCCCAAATCAGAAGTGTATCACTTGGGTACTTTTTGACTTGCTCAGAAAAGAGAGTAACTCACATAGGCCACTTACCTGTCATCTGGCCTTTTTGTTCCCCGCTCATAGGCGGAAGAAGGTGGTGAGAGGGAGCCCCTTCGTTTCCTTTTCTCTTTATTTTGAGTTTGTTTGTCTGGGTCTCTCTCTCTTGACCTGTTAGGAGTCTTTGGGGCAACTGTTTGATCTCTGAAGCCAACAGCATCCCTTCCTCGTTCGGTTACTAGGGGAAAAGGTTTTTAAAAAAATTTACTTGGTAGACTTTTCTCCATCATGATAGTATACCAACTGTATAATAAAATTTCTATCCAACAAACAGATCTATGGACTCCTCCTTCATATACCCAGTCCCAAATTTGGACGAGACATAAGGTCTTATATGCTTGTGTGCTCTACTTCCTAAAAGTCTCTTCCATGACTGCCCTTTTCTACCTTTTCCCACCAAAGTCTCAGTCCAAGCTTTCATCATTTCTAACTAGTTCTGTGGAACACATGCATGCAAAATGTTTCTGATACCTTTAGTAAGGCAGTCTGCTTGTCAGTTCAAAATGTAAAAGCCTTCCCCTGCCCTTATAACTCTACATATTTACAACTGGTAGAAAAACAGCCTGGCATGCTAAACATAAAAACCTCAATAGAAAAATCTCTTTAATTAAAAAAAAAATTAGACAACTTTTTATGAACTACAATTTCAAAAGAAAAATATTTCAACCACAGGTGAAACAGGTGGTAACTCAGTAAGTTATCAAAACCAGAGAGCTACATCTTCAAAAAAAGAACGCCAGCTTCCTATTCAAAGATGGAAGCTGGGGGCTTCCCTGATGGCACAGTGGTTAAGAATCCACCTGCCAATGCAGGGGACACGGGTTTGAGCCCTGGTCTGGGAGGATCCCCCATGCCGCAGAGCAACTAAGCCCGTGCACCACAACTACTGAGCCTGCGCTCTAGAACTCGCAAGCCACAACTACTGAAGCCTGTGTACCTAGAGCCCGTGCTCCGCAACAAGAGAAGCCACCACAGTGAGAAGCCCGCACACCGCAACGAAGAGTAGCCCCTGCTCACCACAACTAGAGAAAGCCCGTGCACAGCTACAAAGACCCAACGCAGCCAAAAATAAAATAAATTAAAAAAAAAAAAAGATGGAAGCTAACCTTCTTCACTCAGTCTCTTTACCTAGAATGGTTCTCACCCAATTCCATTGCCACTGCTCCCAAAAGCTGCCCTAAGTACTACTTTTCACTGATCACACCACCTAGTCTTTCATTTTCCTAAGTAGTCTAGATCCCACCAATGAACATTTCAATATAAACTGACTAGTATTATATGCTGTTGCTTTGTGTATGTTAGTACTGTTACCTACTAATCATATTGCTCTCTTCATAAGGAGAGAATTTCTTATAAAATATCTCTCATAGCGCAAAGCGGATTCTTGATAAACATTGTTTTTTCTTTTCTCATCTCAGAAAAATGTGCTATCAGTTGTTTTTTCCCCCAGCAGTAGGATCAGGTTTACATATACCATTCTCACAGTTCTTTTAGCTGGCCAAAAACTCCATTTATTTACAAAAAAGTTACTAATCTACAGCCATGTATGAGTATTTGTCAGTGAGAAGCTAACAGAACTAACTCATCTAATACCACATGCTGGCAGAAAATACCATACAATTAAAACAACTGTTCAGCTCAGAAGGTATTAGCACAACATCTTTTTGTGAAGTATTATTATCTAGTTTCATCTGGATCTGCCCATGACTCTCTATTTCCTCCTTCAAACCCAGGTTCCTTACCCTGGTGTTAATTTCCTTAAAATGTGGCTATTTCTTCACTATATATTGGTAAAACAAGAAAAGGAATCATACCAACAGTATATTCTGACTCTGCATCTTAGAATATGTGAGGCAGAGAAATCATCTTATATATTCAGGCTGATTTTCTCATATTTTAAAACGTGGATAAAGCTAGACTGCATATTTCCCAAAGTATTTCACAATCCTTATGAATTTTAAAAGTTCTAAGCTTTTTAATCGCTTGACATTGAGTAGTAACATAGCAAGTCAGGTTTGCATTATAAGCATTTCTCTAATCTAAAAGCCTGATACTGAGATGGAGGCGGGGTTCCCCACATGTGAGGATGAGACTGAAGTTGGCACACAAAAGGCTGCTCCCTGAAAAGATTATAATTGTCCACTACAGACCATGTCCTGCTTCTCTCAGAGGGCCATACCAGACTAGATATTTACAAAACAATGGTGGCAGGGTGGGGTGGGAGGACCTTCATAGGTATTGAAACTTCACCTGTCTTGCTAATGTTTTCAACTCAGTGGGCCCAGAGAAGCCAGCCTCTGATGATCAACTCTATAGTGGTGCTGCTGATACTGCCAACCAGTACTACTCAATCCAGCTTTCTTTTTTATGGGAAGAAATCTTTGCAGCCCTAAGTAGGATGTCTGGCTATGAAGAGACTAAACCAGTAGAACTAAAAATATCCAAAAGATACAAAAGTGATGTAAAGGATACTTTACAGGGCTTTAACCAATAAGATTATTTAACCAATAAGATTTAAGATTACAAAATGTTCTTCATGCCAAAAATAAAGAAAAAGACCAAAAACATGATCACACTGGCTCCTTTACTCTATTTATACTGGGTCACTGCTGGAGGGGCACAAGAGACTAACAAGAGCCACCATAATTTATACCATTGCTTTAATCTCTAAAGTATGTTGGAAACACAGCTAAGCGGTAAAGCCCAGAAACCATACTGCAATGGTCTCCCTATTATCTGTTCTGTAATAATGATTCTTAACCTTGTGAGGGGTCACTGATTCCTTGAGAATCTGATGAAAGTTTTGAATTTTCCCCAGTAAAATGAACGTATACCAAGGACTTTGCATATAAACATCTACAGGTAAAAACTTACACACACCTAAGGAGTATAGGTTTAAGAATGTCTGCTCTAGGGCTTCCCTGGTGGCGCAGTGGTTGAGAGTCCACCTGCCGGTGCAGGGGACACGGGTTCATGCCCTGGTCCGGGAAGATCCCACATGCTGCGGAGCGGCTAGGCCCGTGAGCCACGGCTGCTGAGCCTGAGCGTCCGGAGCCTGTGCTCCGCAACGGGAGAGGCCACAACAGTGAGAGGCCCGCGTACGGCCAAAAAAAAAAGAATGTCTGCTCTAGAGGAAGAAATGAATGGAAGAAAAGCTACTAGAAGGCCATGACTTCAAGGAAAGAAACAACACAGGGAGTATAAAGGGACATCTCCTTTGACAAAAAATCACTAAGAATAAAAATGCACAGATCCACCTCCTAGAGCAATGAAAATAAAAATAAAAATTAACAAATGGGACCTAATTCAACTTAAAAGCTTTTGCACAGCAAAGGAAACTACAAAGAAGATGAAAAGACAACCCTCAGAATGGGAGAAAATATTTGCAAACAAAGTGATAGATAAGGGATTAATCTCCAAAATATACAAACAGCTTGTGCAGCTCAGTATCAAAAAAACAAACAACCCAAACAAAACATGGGTGGAAAATCTAAATAGACATTTCTCCAAAGAAGACATACAGATGGCCAAAAGGCACATGAAAAGATACTCAACATCACTAATTATGAGAAAAATGCAAATCAAACTACAATGAGGTATCACCTTACACTGGTCAGAATGGCCATCATCAAAAAATCTACAAACAATAAACGCTACAGAGGGTGTGGAGAAAAGGGAACCCTGCTACACTGCTGGTGGAACTGTAAACTGGTATAGCCCCTATGGAGAACAGTACTATGGAGGTTCCTTAAAAAACTAAAAATAGAGCTACCATATGATCCAGCAATCCCACTCATGGGCATATATCCAGAGACAACTGTGATTTGAAAAGATACATGCACCCCAATGTTCACTGCAGTACTATTTACAAGAGCCAGGACAGGGAAGCAACCTAAATGTCCATCAACAGAGGAATGGATAAAGAAGATATGGTACATATATACAATGGAATATTAGCCATAAAAAAGAATGAAATAATGCCATTTGCAGTAACATGATAGACCTAGAGATTGTCATACTGAGTGAAGTCAGACAGAGAAAGACAAGTATCATATGTATCACTTATGTGTGGAATCTAAAAAAATGGTACAAATGAACTTATTTACAAAACAGAGAGTCACATATGTAGAAAATAAACTTATGGTTACCAGAGGGGAAGGAAGGGAAGGATAAATTGAGAAATTGGGATTGACATATACACACTACTATACATAAAACAGATAACTAATAAGGGCCTACTGTATAGCACAGGGAACTCTACTCAATACACTGTAATGGCCTATATGTGAAAAGAATCTAAAAAAGAGTGGATATATGTATATGTATAACTGATTCACTTTGCAGTACACCTGAAACTAACACAACATTGTAAGTCAACTGTACTCCAAGAAAATTGTTTTAAAAACACGTTTTCAAACTTATACCAAAAATATTTCATTTACCTAATGACATATTATCTGGTTCCAAAAACACAATAAACTTCTTATCAGTTACATCTGCATATTTCTAAAAGAATATTCGTAAAGTCATATGCACAAAGTATCTCTGAATACCTACTTGTGCTCTCCTTTTCAGTTTGACTTTTCTTTGGAATTCGATATACCTCCTGCAAAAAATAAACCAAAAGAAAAGTTATCAGTGTGGAATGGAAGTGGTGATTGCTTTGAAGCTGAATGATTTCACATGGCAATAAAGAAATGGGGAGGAACAATCTGGTATTTAATTATTCTCCAAAATTTTACCTATGTTTGGCTTTAAATAAAAATAGATCCTGGTCCCTTAAAAAACAAGTAAAAACATATAGCACAAATACATATTTATTTCTAAACGTCTACCAGGCTTGTATGACCTCATTAGCCAAGTAGCAGACTAAATAACTAAGACATTTTATTTCTGGCAGGAATACACCTCCTGATAATCTTAATTTCTATATGCCTTCTGAACATAAAATGAAGTCATATATAGTTCATTTACTGAGAGTATGCATATGAACAAGTCAAACATCTCACTTGCCATCCCTACTTAAGGGAAGAAAAGGTTAGTAATACCTCAGCTATATAAACACACTTCAGAAAAATTACATGTGTAAACACAATTCCTGCTATTCAGCGTATTTTTCTATAAATACAAAATCAACTTGGCTAATGGCCAAATCTACTTTTATACTGCTGTTATTTTAAAAAAGGAAAGTTTTGGATCATTGTTGCTCTTCAAATACTATCTAATACTTTATCAAAATTGTTCTTGAGAAATATAAACTACGTTTTTAAGCCTTGAGGTACCTTTTCTTGCTGTATGAATCTAAAGCCTAGCAACAATTCTGTTCCCTGACAATCTCTCACTGTTCTAAGTCCATCAAGTAGCTCTTGGGCACATACTTCCTTATCCAGTCACCTTGTTAAGTGGGCAAATGGCAAACCCACACATTCTCAATGGTACATCATATAAAACCCTTCCTTCAGAGTAATCTCATAATACTGACCACACCTATATGACCTGGTAATCCCATTTTTTAGGAAATGTACTCCAAGAAAAATCTTTCCACACGATTTTTGGTTCTAGCAGCATTTGTGGAAAACGAAATAACCCACATGTCACACAACTGAGGAAAGTTCAAGATGTAATATTCAGCTGCCAGTAAAAATGCCAATGTGGACTTTACAGACGCAGGGCAATCTGTATGAATGCATTATCTTATTTGAATTTCAGAACAACCCTATGAGGTTGCTATCTCCATTTTACAAATGGGAAAACTTACTTAAAAAGTTTAGCAACCTGCCCAAGATTATGATGCCTTTTATCATCTGTACCAGATGACACAGTGGCATTATTCTGGGAAGGAGTACCATTTTGGGGATTTATCTACAAATGTAGGTAACATCCACTATCCCCCTAGCCTTTTCTAAGTAGAACTTCCACTACAGCTGGGATTCTCAATTCTGGCTGCAGAATTAAACCACTCCAGGCAACTTTTATAGATACACTATCCAAAACAAATTGAATCTAAAATTCTGGGAATGGGTCCCAGGCACCTGTATTTTTTAGAAGTTCCCCAGATGATTCTGATGTCCAGAGAAAGTGGACATCACTGAATTACGGGCTTAACAGCCCTCACTCATTCCTTCCTCACAAGGGAGAATTTGAGAGAAAGAACTATGTATGTCTGTCCTCAGTTCAGAGCCATCTGGGCTCTTTCTCCTCTTGGGCTGCTTCTGCCTGTAGAGAGGATACATTCTAATCTATTCCTCTGAGGGATGCCTGGAGTTGTCTAATTCAATGTCTACCTGTGGGTATGAATCAGGGATAAAGAGAGGAAGGACTTAACACTTTTAGCTCTGACTTCTCTATCCACCTCTTGGAGGGGTTAACAAACTCGGGAAAAAGAACGCCACTTATCAGCACCTACCCACATTATAGGGAAAAACAGGTATTCTGCTAATTTTAAAAGTTTGAAAATGACTGTTGCATTAGGTACTCTGTAAACCTAGGCACTCCAAAAGAGTTCATTCATGAAGGGTGCTCAGAACAGATATATCGAGGATGATATCTGAGTCAACTAAGAATTACACAATTTTAACTTAGTTTCTTTTGCAGAAGGTCTCAGCATTACAGGTATTCATTACAAACATTTATAGCAATTTATTACAGACCTCAAGTTTGGGGCCCATTCTATGGTGGCGGTTAATATACCGAGGAAGTGCTTCTCAAAGATACATTCTTAATTCCATTCAAAAGTTTAGAGCAACTGCTAACTAGAAAATGTATTCTGATCACTGAGTTGTACACATGAAACTAATATTGTATGTCAAACATACTTCAATTTTAAAAAAAGGATTCAGGGACTTCCCTGGTGGTCCAATGGGTAAGACTCTGAGTTCCCAATGCAGGGGGCCCGGGTTCAATCCCTGGTTGGGGAACTAGAGCCTGCATGCATGCCACAACTAAGAAGTTCGCACACCGCAAGGAAGATCCAGCGCAGCCAAAATAAATAAATAAAAATTTTAAGTATTCTGATGTTCACAAAATGGCTGATTACTACTGATTAGTGACCAAGAGCTACTGACTATTAGAGTATGCCTAACACTATGGGGAAGTTCTATCAACATGCACCTAAGCACTTGGAATTACTAACTTCCTCCTCTTCATATTGTCAAAGCTGTATACAAAATTTAAGCTGGAAACTAAGATTATCTACTTTGAGGCCCTGAAATGCAACAGAATCTTTCCAAAGTCCCACAACAACAAAAAGTAAGAAGGAAGCAGCCCTATAAAGATTACTGTAACATTTCTTAGGATCATTCTGTCTTGTGAATAAACAGCAATAGTGTTAGCCTACATGATATGAAAATCTGTTTGGAATAATGTCACACCCGCATGGCACAGAATCCATTGCTGAAACTGCTATCTGAGTTGCCTTCATTCACACTAATCCTTTATCTAAATGGGAGATTAAAAAAATTAAATTAGAGGATAAGAGTCAGAAGTCCTACATCTCCTAACAGGTAGCCAGAAAGCAGGGAGAGAGAAAACTGAGGGTAAGAAAGTATTAAAAAGAAAAAAAAAAAGAAAATTTTTTAGAACTGACATATTAAGTCACCAGATAGAGAGGGCTCAGAGCACCTCCCACAACAAAGGAGTCGAAATAGTATCAAAATAACAACACTGTAAGCTGGAAAATGATACAATGACATCTTGAACATTTTGAAGGAAAATCTATTTCCAAATGGTAATTATATGATTTGCCAAACAAGAATAGAATAAAGGTATTTTTCAGAGTTATAAGGTCTCAAAATTTTGTCTACCAGAAGAGAATGTTAAAGACACTCCAATGTGGAGGGCCTAAAATTCAAGATTCTAGATTGTGTGAAATACATCTCATAAATTGTCTACAGTGTACATTGCACCATACTAGGTACAATAATTTATAAGACCTAACAATAATTCCTGACAGAGTGATGGAAAATCTTTCGAAAGTTACTGTAAATGAATTACCCAGCATTTAGATGATATAGGCATAGATTAATAAATATATGTACATAAATTCAACAATGGGGCATTCAAAATAGATCAAGTGTCCAAGCTCTACTTCTGTGCAAATAACTAGGCGGTGGTGGCTATTTAAAATAACACCTGCAAAAGATCCGAAGATGTCATTCTAACCTGTCAGAATTTCAAAAAAAGTTGTCTTCCAACAATACTGTCCCTAACTGAAAAGTTTAGTTATCTAGAAAGTGTTTTTAAAGCAACTGTTATAATTAGCAATATAAATTTTTTACAAAAGGGGTACATGTTTTGACTATGGGTTACTTGAAAAATGATGAAGATATTAACAGAAATGTACACCAAAGACGAAGAATTAGCTTATAAAACAAGATTATGAGCTGGAGTCTGAAGGGCAAGTGGAGGAGAGAGCCAAGAGAAGCCTGAAGGGACTTCCCTGGTGGTGCAGTGGTTAAGAGTCCGCCTGCCAATTCAGGGGACACAAGTTCAAGCCCTGGTCCGGGAAGACCCCACATGACACAGAGCAACTAAGCCTGTGTGCCACAACTACTGAGCCTGCGCTCTAGAGCCCACAAGCCACATGTACTGAACCCACGTGTCACAACTAGTGAAGCCCGTGCACCTAGAGCCCGTGCTCTGCAACAAAAGAAGCCACCACAATGGGAAGCCCGCGCACTGTAACAAAGAGTAGCCCCTGCTCACCACAAGTAGACAAAGCCCATGCACAGCAACGAAGACCCAATGCAGCCAAAAATAAATAAGTAAATAAATTTATTTTTTAAAAAAAGGAGAGAGAAAGCCGAAAATATAGACCTAAAATTCAGGAAATAGGCTAAAGCAAGAGATCCACAATGTGGGAAAACCTTAAGAAAACAATCGATATATAGTGTTACTGTCAGAGATTGCCAAGAGAGAAGGTACATAGAGAAAAACAGACTGACTTGAAGGAAAATGAAATTAAAAGGTGGAAAGTCTTTATACCTGATTCATACTGTAAGTTTTCCATTTCTTAATAAACACCTGCCAGCAATCTCACTTCTGGGTATGTATCCAAACAAAATGAAAAGCAGATCTCAAAGAGATGCCTGACTCCCATGTTCACTGCAGCATTATTCACAATAGCCAAAATACAGAAACAACCTAAGTGTCCATCAAGAGATGAATGGATAGAGAAGCTATGGTATATGTATACAATGGATATCATTCAATCAGGAGAAAGAAGGGCACCTTGCCACTTGTGACATGGATAGACCCTGAGGGTATTATGCTAAATGAAATAAGACAGAGAAAGACAAACACTGTACAATATCACTTATTATATGTAATCCAAAATAGCTGAACTCATAGAAACAGAAACTAAAACAGGGGTGAAGGGAGGTAGAGTTAGAAACTTGGTCAGAGTTACAAACTTCCAATTATAAGATGAGTAAGTTCCGGGGATCTAATGTACAGCATAGTGATACAGTTAATAATACTGTACTATATACTTGAAAGTTGCCAAGAGAATAGATCTTTAATATTCTCCCCGAAAAAAAGAAATGGTAATAATGCAGGTGTTAGCTAACACTATGGTGGTAACCAGTTTGCAATATATATGTGTATCAAATCAACAGGTGTACACGTTAACCTTACACAATGTTAAATGTCAGTTATATCACAATAAAGCTGGGGAGAAAAGAAAGGAATGTAGATACTAAAACAAAGGACCATTTTAACTCGAGAAACATTATATAGCTATGAGTTCGATGTTTTTGTCTTTATTGTATGTGAATCATGATTCCCCAAAAGCAGTTAGATTATATTTAAAGTACAGTAAATAGATTCTGAGTAAACGGATTCTCTTATGGAAAAAAAAAGTTTACTTTTAATTATACAGTTTTTATACTACCCATTTTTAGTTAAAAAAACAAACAACACTTGAAAAAGTTACCTACTGCTAATAGGTCACACTAAATCGGTCTAAACTGGGATGTTTTCTTCCAACAGTCTCAAAAAGTACTCATTGGAAGTTTGTTGGCAAAGTACTCAGCACATTTTTAACACATCTCAAATGATACAGAATAGACTCAAATAGAATAGACTCAAACAGAATAGACTGTAGAAAAAAACAGGATTAAAACAAAATTACAAAACAATACTTTTTCTGGAAAGTGTAAAAATTTAACACTGATGTAGACTGTTCTTTAGCTAAACAAGACTTTGAGAACAAAATAATTTACAATGAGAGTATAATTTTTTACCTTTTATTATATACAGATCAGATTATATATTCTGTAATAACAGATTTACTTTTTACAACTAAGACTATTTTTCCTTGTTATTAGCAAGTACAGATAAAATTGTGTAGTGTATGTGTCAAACAAATCTTTATTCCTAAATGACAGCAAGACTAAGAACAAAAAAGAGAAAGAGACTCTGAGCAAGGTGCCATTTTTACAGCTGGAAGAGGAGATAAAAAGCAGGAAGGGACAGAAAGAAAATGTGAAAGCAAAGTTATGCGATATGGAGGCTAGAAGTTAAAGTGCCAACTCCAGGTAAAAGGAATTCTAGGAGAGAAGGAACTTTTTTGAGAAATAATGAAGAGTTTTCCAGAATTAAAGAAACATAAAATACCTTTCATTAAAAAGGCAAAGAGCATCAAATAAGAAACAAAGACTATGACCTAGCAATTCTGCATCTATGTTTATCCATCCGTCCCCCGCCCAATTTCATATTGGCTCATACAACAATATGTAGAAAATGATATCCATACAATGGAGTATTATTCAGCTATAAAGTGTAATTAACTACTGATACATACTACAACATGGATAAAGCCTGAAAACACTACGCTAAGTAAAAGCAGCCAGACACAAAAAGCCACAGATTTCATGATTCCATTTATCCTCATTATTCAGAGATCCTGTATCTGCAAATTCACCAACTCACTAACATTAATTTGTAATCCCAAAATCAATACATGAGACAAAACTTCACCAACTCTCCCCCCCAAAAGATGAGTCAATTGTTGATATTTTTTGGTATACTTTTTCCAAATAATTAACTGATAACATGATGCAACATTCTTTTCCCAGGAGTATCTCAGAATCTTTTCATTACTTTTTCTGAAAATGCTTCTAGTACACTAGTGGTCTTATATATTTCCTTTCCAACTTCTTCAATATTATTTTTACTGACTTTATGAAATCAGTGCATTTTTACTTCACAATAGGTCTGCCAACTTTTATAACAGTGAGACTGGCTGAAAAAGAAAACCCATTGGACAATGATACATGCTGATGTTAACTGAGAAGGGACCTTTGAATAAGAATTTTTTTAAGTGTTCAGTTCACTAATGTTTTTTGTCATAATTTTTGTTTCTCTAAGCAATTTTGAAACTGAAGATACTGAGAATACTATATACGTGTGTATATGTATATATGAATGTTTATGTATTTAGTTACATGTGAGAGATAAGCTTCTCCAAGATAACTGAATGTATTAGAAGATTTTTTAAAACCCTACTTTAAACCCCATTTAAAAAAAAATCCTTCTTCCCAGGATTTTCAGGTATTTGTGAAGTTTCAGGGTTAGAAGCAAAGAAACCAAATATTTACGTGAATTTACTGAACACTGAAAATCTAGAAAAAGAGGTAAGAACTTAGAGAAATAAAATGATAATAAATAAATAAACTAGGGAATTCCCTGTCAGTCCAGTGGTTAAGACTTGGCACTTTCACTGCCATGCCCTGGGTTCAATCCCTGGTGGGGGAACTAAGATCTCGCAAGCTGTACGGTGCAGCCAAAAAATGACAACAGAAAAAACTAAGCTCATCTGGTTCCCATTGAAACCGTATGGCTTACAGACAAATCATCTTGGAAAATACATGGTTAAATCAATTCTGTTAGTCATTTAGGCTAAGGATATTAAAACACTTATATCTGGGTAATATCAGACTGTAAAGAAACCTGATTCACAATTCCACACACCAGTGCAGGGGTCAGCAAACTACGCCCTGAAGTCTGACCTGCAGCCTGGTTCTTTAAGTGCCCTTTCAACCCCAGCTAAGAATGGTTTTTTACATTTTTAAAGTGAGGGAGAAAAGGGGAGGGAAGAGGAAAAAGGAAGGGGAAGAAAAGGGCAGAAAGAAGGGAAGAAGAAGAAGGGTGGAAGAGACTGAGGCCTCACAGTCACATTTTAAATTTAAGTATTTTAATATTTACTATCTGACCTTTTACAGAAAAAAACTGCCAACCCTTGATCTAGAGAAATAAAAGCACATCTTTGGGTAATATATGACGGTCTTGGAACCTGATTCATAATTCTATATACTAGCATAAAGATTTTAAAGATCCATTTTCTTGATTAACAACAACAAAATTTTAAAAATGAACATACAACTTCAATGTCTATGGCCCTATACCACTCTAAGGTTAAAAAGAAAAAAAAGAAAAAGAAAGAAAGAAAGAAATTACTGGGCAAATACTGATAAGTAAATACCCTAGGCTCCTTTTCCCTCAGCATAATTCTGTGAAATGCTTTCAGTGGTAATGGTTCTATAATCCAGATTTAGCTTCCTTTAATAGAAGGAAGAACTGTACCTCGATCATCATACCCCTGTAAAGTGTTAAGAGTCTATGATTTTATCTCATAAATTGTATTACAAAAAGTGGGAGTAGGGGTATCTCCATTAGGTCACAGAGGTCCTGAGATTTGACTGGAAAAATAACTTAGAAGATAATACACATGTCTGGAAGTTTTATAAAATCACACACATGAGAGGGGTGGAGGAAGGGAGAGTAAGGGGAAGAGGGAGTAGAATAATTTTATTTATTCTTTTAAACCCTTGAATAAACACTCTAACTTCAGACAGCTGGGCTCCCAACAAACAAAAGATAATAAGATCCAATTTCAGTTTTCAGCCACTCAGAAAAATGGGCAAAGGATATGGACATAGTTCTTACAATAGGAAATATAAACGTAAATATATTTAATACTTCATGTATAAGAGAAATGCAAATTAAAACTATAATAATATTCCATTTTTGCCTATCCGTCTGACCAACATAAAGTTAGACAACACCTGTGTTGGCCAGGGTGTAGTGAAACAGGCACTCTTACACATAAACATTGCTGATGAGAGTTAAACTGGTACAACTATGAAGAGAGATTTGGCAGTACCTATCAAAATTACAAATAACACAGACTATGACTCAGATACACAACTTTTAGTAATTTATCCAACATGTATATCCCACATATGTGAATATGTTCAAAAAGTTACTTGCTGCTAAGCTAATGAAAGGAATCAACCTAAATGGCCGAAATAGAAGACTGATTAATGTATGATTATGATAAACTGATTATGGTATATTTATACAATAAAATACTATGCAGTTATGAAAAATAAATTCTTCATAAACTGGTATGAAATAATCTTTACAATATATTAAGTAAAAAGGAGCTAAACAGTGGTGCCAGCTTTGTAAAAAAGGCAAAATATATACATATAGTATGCACAAATTATCTCTAGAACGCTCACAACAAACTAGTTGTATTGGTTGCCTCCAGGGAACAGGACACAGGACAGGGTTAGGAGTGAAATGTTGCCTTTTGAATTTTGTCGTGTGCAGGAATGGTCTATTTTAAAAATTAAAAGAAAAGGTAACATGCCTCAGAAGCAGCCCTAGACACAGTACCAAAAGACTTCTGTGCATTGTGATTGCATTCAAGGTACAGAATGAGGGGCTGTAAAGTCTCAGGCAAAGGCCTAAGGAACATGGGGATTCCCAAGGCAACTTCTAAATGCTGCTATTTAGCAAGTACCATACCTTAAAAAGCTTTCCTAGTTCACTGACATTGTTTAATTTTTATTTTTAAAGGAAGGCATCCAGGGCACTGGTAATATTCCATTTCTCTCTCTTTTTTAAAAATAAATGTATTTATTTATTTTTGGCCGCACTGGGTCTTCGTTGCTGTGCCCAGGCTTTCTCTAGTTGCAGGAAGTGGGGGCTACTTTTCGTCATGGTGTGTGGGCTTCTCATTGCGGTGGCTTCCCTTGTTGTGGAGCACAGGCTCCAGGCGTGTGGGCTTCAGAAGTTGTGGCACGTGGGCTCAGTAGTTGTGGCTTGAGGGCTCCAGAGTGCAGGCTCAGTAGTTGTGGCGCACGGGCTTCGTTGTTCTGCAGCAAGTGGGATCTTCCCAGACCAGGGCTCGAACCCGTCTCCCCTGCATTTGTGGGTAGATTCTTAACCACTGAGCTACCAGGGGAGCCTCTGCCGTTCAGTTTAAACTTGTTCCCCGAACTTCCTCCTTCTCTAGCCTTACCCACCTTGACTCTAATTCAAAAAATCTACCTTAACAACACTCAGTTTTATTCAACACGCATCTAAAATGTGCCGGGCTTCCACTAGTACTGAAGCACAAGGTGAACACCTGACACATGAGCCTGCTTTCAAGGCCTCCCCAGCCCAGTAGTAAAACATGTGTGTAGAAAAATTAAAGTTTTATGCTGGTAAGTAATCACTGAAGAATAATCAAGGTCATGATGATTAAATGTTTCTCAAATTTCAGACTTCTGTTTTCTAGGCAAGTTAATTCCAAATCTAAGATTTTCTTTTACACTTTCAAATTTACCTCCTCTATAATTTTTCTAATTAAAACTTAAAAATCACCACAGCCCTCCAAGAGACTTCACTGAAGTTATATGTTGCACTAGTCAATACAACACTGCAGCTAAGACCATCCAGCAAACACTTTTTGGAGCACAATTTGTTCTTTTCCCAACCCACATATATATACACCCCTGTTTGAGAAACTGCTCATATTTGTGGACCCTTGCCCCAGAAAACCCCACAGTTTTATATATGATTTCAAGCATTCTGAAAATCCCTTGAAATTCAATCATGGATCACAGGTTGATCTCTGCAGCATTAAGGAAAAAAGATACTTGAACAAAACACTAAAATGATAATTTCTATGATTTAAGAATGAATTTGAACTTATTACAGTTATTAAAACAGAAACAGATTGAGAGAAGTCTGAAAAGTATTCAGCAAAGATACATAATTGCATGAACTGTCTAGCAAGGACGTAGCAATCACTATTTGCTGGATCAGAAAAAGGAATGGAAAGAACATAGGATTTAAATCAGAAGATAATTTTCAGCTATGTCATTTAAAGTTAAGTTACAAACTCATGGGCCTGTTTGTTTCCCTTTTACAGCTGATACAAACACCACCACTTACTCTGCAGGGTTGTAAAGATTACATGACACTCATTCAAGTATTTTCTGACCACCTATCAAATAAAATATACACATTATGGATTCAAGAAGAATCAGGACTTCCCTGGTGGTTCAGTGGTTAAGACTCCGTGCTTACACTGCAAGGGGCATGGGTTCAGTCCCTGGTCAGCGAAGACGCCACATGCCATGGTGTGCGGCCAAAAAATTAAAATATAAATTAAAAAAAAAAATAGCAGCAGTGTGGTACCATGGAAAAAGAAGGACCTTCTTCACTTCATCATTCAAATATTTATGAAGTGCCAAACTACATAGTACGCTCTCACTGTGCCCTGGGGAGACTCAAGTGACCAAGACAGACACAGTCTCTGCCTCTGCACAATGTACAATTATGAAATGTTATCTGCTATGATTGGAAAGGATGTTATGGGAGCATATAGAAAAGGCAGAATACTCTGTCTTGGAGGAACAGGAATGGTTTTCAGGGGAAAGGATGAAACTTAAATGAGAAGAGACATCTAAACAAAAGAAAGTCTTCTCAGAAACAAGTCAATGAGAGAGAGAGAGAGAGAGAGAGAGAGAGAGAGAGAGAGAGAGAGAGAGGGAGAGAGAGAGAGAGTGTGTGTGTGTGTGTGTGTGTGAACATTAGTAGCACTGTCCCACTGGTAGGCCAGAAACTCTTGAGGTGAAAATGCATACATAAATAAGGACCAGATTATGCCATGGTATGCAAGCCTTGTTAAGAGAAATGGATTTAACTAAACAATGTAATGAGGAACCATTTAAAAGTTTTAAATAGGACTTTGACATGAACAGATGTATATTTCCAAAAAGATCACTCTGGATACTGAATGTAGCACACACTGTAGGGGTCACAGAGTAGTCATTCACTATTATTAAGTGGTAACTTATTACAACCATTACTAAAAAGATACCATGATGAAAGTAACTCTTACTACCAACGATTAAGGAATGGTCTCTGCCCTTGAAGATCTCATGGTCCTGTGAGGAGAAACAAGCATCTAAGCAAGTAATTTTAATAACCTGTTAAGACTGCTACCACTGTATAGAAATACAGAAAAAGGAATGATGGATTAGAAAATCACCATTTGTTAACAATCATAGTTGTACAAGATTCAGGCAAATTCACTGGATGGCTGAATTTCACAAAAAAGAGTATTTATTATCTCCAAAGGTGCTCCTATATTATACTCTTTAATTATAAAGGGGAAAATAGTAACTTTACATTGGAGAAACCTGGCAGACACCAACTTAACCAAGTGACTGAAGTTGACAATGCCAGTAATGGGATAAACGAACATTCCAAACAGAACTTCAGACAAACCCAAATTGAGGAATATTCTAAAAAATTTAAAAATATTCAAAAATGTGACGTTTATAAAAGCCAAAGACTGAGGAACTAACTATTCCAGATTAAAGGATACTAAAGAGATACAACTCAATTTAACGCTTGATCTCAGGTTAGATTCTGGATCAGAAATTTTCTTTTTTCTATAGAGGACATTATGGGCACAACTGGCAAAATCTGAATGAGGTCTGTTTAACAGATTAATAGTATTGTGTCACTGTAATTTGCTGATTTTGATAAGTACACTGAAGTCATAAAGAAGAATGTCCTTGTTTTTAGGAAATACATACTAAAAATATCTAGGCGCAGTGGGCATGATATCTGTGACTTATTCTTTAAAAGTTAAAAAGAAATTAAGAGAAAATGTTAAGGTAAATTTGGTAAAATGTTAACACTGGGGAATCTGGATGAAGGGTTTAGAGGAATTTTTACTGTTTTTAACATACATCTGTCACTGGATGTGTATTACGTGAAGAATACATAAGAACAGTATTCTTGCAGTTTTCCTGTTAAGTCTGAAATTACATCAAAATCAAAAGTTAAGAACATTAAGAAGGAAAATTTATATATTTTCATTATGGTTATATATAAAACTAGATTATACCAACTTATCTGTACTCTACAAGTCTCTTAAGTTTCCGCCTAACTTGATCATGGTCCTGAGGGAAGAATGACATTCCTTACAGGTGCCTTCTAGCCCAGTAATTCTATAATGTATATACTCTCCCACTTCTCAGATAGTCCAATATCCAAATCACTTAAAGTAACTTTTCCTAAACAGAGTCAAGACTTCTTTTTTTTTTTTTAAAAGTAACTTCATGGGGTATGGAAACATGGTCATCATGTCTCTAGGGAAACAGAATTAAGAGCTCACCCAGGGCTTCCCTGGTGGCGCAGTGGTTGGGAGTCCGCCTGCCGATGCGGGGGACACGGGTTCGTGCCCCGGTCCGGGAGGATCCCACATGCTGCGGAGCGGCTAGGCCCGTGAGCCATGGCCGCTGAGCCTGCGCGTCTGGAGCCTGTGCTCCGCAACGGGAGAGGCCACAACAGTGAGAGGCCCGCGTACCGCAAAAAACAAAACAAAACAAAAAAGAGCTCACCCAAAAGAATAAAGTGTCAAAATGACTTCATTCAAAATCAGAATGTTTAGAGCAGCCAGATTCTGTACTTTATCATTTAGATTAGGTGTTGGCAAACTTTTTCTGTAAAGGACAAAGCAATAAATATTTTAGGCTTTGTTGGCCATCCAGTCTGATGCAACTACTCAACTCTACCAGTGCAGTGCAAAAGCAGCCACAGACGTACGTAAATGAACGAACTTGGCTGGGCTCCCCCCAAAACCTCATTTACGAAAAAAGGCAGCAGGGCAGATTAGGCCACCCCATAATTTAGATGAAAGTATTATCTGATAATAAAGAAACCAGGATACTAATAAGTTTTAGACCATGTTTGCCTTTTATCAAATGAGATTCTTATTACAAAAATTCAATGTAGTGGTACCTAAAATAGTGCTCTTTGGGGGCAATTCTGTATTTTAAACAAAAGGGTGAGTAATACTGATCCTTTTGGATACAGAATAATGTCTACTAAGGATTTTGAAATTTATTACAGAAATTCAGGGCACATCATTTCATGTTGAAATGTTGCATAGCAGATTTCACATATTAGTTAGGAACCGAAATTCCAAGCAGTGACTCAAAACTTGTTTTATTTTTTTTTGACCACGCAGCTTTTGGGATCTTAGTGCCCGACCAGGGATTGAACCCAGGTCCCCAGCAGTGGAAGCATGGAGTCCTAACCACTGGACCGCCAGGGAGTTTCCCCAGACTCAAAACTTTTCAGTTGGGTAACTCTCTGAATTATTTAAAACTTCTGTAGAGTTCAATGCTTAACTTTCTAGGAAAATAATATGTTTAATTAAAGATAATGTCTTGAGATAAAGATGAAAAAGATAATAAGGATGGTTCTTAAGAAAAGTCCAACTTATCACATGTACAAAATGTCCCTAAATCATCTAATCCAGATGTAACTATAACTACTCAGACTTCACTATAAGGAGACACACATCCTGTAACCTAAGTGTTTATAAGAGAGGCTCTGGAATCACTAGCCATCACAATCTCTCAGCTGTTTAACTGCAACTGAAACTGCCAAATTCATGGGAACCTTACCTCTTCTTCTCATGATCCAAATGAAGATTTTCCAGTCAAGTTTATAATTAATCATCACTTATAACCAGCTGTTTTGCCCTGTGAAGTGTTGGGTATATTTTCAGCATGAGGGGTGATGTACAGTAATTCCTTTTACAAACAGAAATATATGCACATGTCCCTGCTGAAAATGTAGCCCAGTTAATTTGCATGTGAAAATGAATACACGCTCATGTGTAGCAATGTGCTAAGTGATGTTTCTTGTTGAGGTCTACTTTAGGAGTCAAAAATGTGTAAGCCTTGTGGAGCCAAGGCAGTGGTCCTGTGTATAGAGGTATAGAAAAAGTAGCTCACTTAATCCTTTCTCGCCAGGAGTCGGGATTTTCCCAGAACGACATCCATTGTCGGCAATGGACGCACCAAAATAACGCCGGTGCCAGTGAGTTAACCACCTCTGTCCTCTTTTCACCTATTATATTTTTCATGCATCATCCAACTTCCCAACCATCTTCCTGTTTTCTTCACAGAATGCACGCTAGGTTCTTGTTTTTCTTCAGCACGAAGTTGAAAATGGAGTTGAGAAAAGGAGACACATGGTCAGCTGGTGATGTTAACAAGCTCCTTGCTGCCCTGAGAAGCTAGATGGAAATGGTTCAAGTTACAAGGGGGATCATCATCAGATCTGGGAGGACAAAGAGTAATTCATGAAGCTTCATTCCCTTCCCTCCCACCCTCTTTCATTTACTGATGATCCCTATAGTCTGCCTTCACAGCAAAATCAAGATTAAGAAATCTGAAGCAACCTCTTTCAGTTCTTCACTCCATCCAGTATGTAGAAAGGACAAGTGGAACACATGTCCAGCAATGTTACAGTGGCCCAGGAAGGTCAGGGAAGCTTGGAGTGGCTAACATAACCACAATCTTAGATCAATGCTTTTTAGTATAATCTTGAAATTAACATCAGCAACTAACACATGCTTGGCAACAGGTGCTTAATAAAAGTTGGTTGAATAACACATTTTCTTTTCTGCCAACATCTACTTGAACACACAGGTGGAAGTCAGACAGAAGTAGTTAACTCTTTCAATGCCGGGAATAGGATGGATATATAGTAATCACATCAAGTCAAGGTGTTTCTCTAAAACATGTTCAAATTATGGGTTCCCTAGCTGAAGTATATTTTTTAAGGACAACTATAACCGGTTTTGAAATTAGAACCACGGTGAATGTTAATTAGAATGATAGATGAATTAAGAACCCCAGCACCAATGCATAACAAAACATCACAGTTCAGGCAAGCAAAAACATTTCTCAGTAATGCAATTCTAGATGGGTAATGATTCCAGAGCAAACTATAAAGTTTGAGGAAGGAGGATTTTATTTAATAACTTCCTTGATGCTAAGAATTGGGATAAATCCAAAGTATGAACGTTAAGAAGAATATATCTTAGGTACAAATAAAATTTTAAACCTCAAGTCAAGAGGATCATCAGTCTACATAGTACTGTGCAACCACTTCGATCTTTCAGATAGGAGTGAAGAGGACAAGCAAGGGAAGAAATAATTGTGTAGGACTCAAAAACATTTATGTCTGGAGTGTGCGTTTAAAGTACCAGTTATATCTAATTGAGTTAAGGATATTCCAGAGAATAATTTATATCATTACAATTATAATTAAAAAAACTACCATACAGAGAAACAAAAACATTTACTTATTCCAGATTTCAAGAAGAGACAGGTTTTTAAGAAATTAAGATGATTATGTCTTTTTTTTTTTTTTTTTTAAATTACGTCAACCAGAGCCTTCTCAGGCAAAAGTGAACTACTAGGTCTACAACCCCCCCCTCTATAAAACTATGTCTGTAAGGCCTTTTCTACCTTCACCTGAGTGCCTGTCTCCATTTCCACCTTCCTTACTGAGCCAATCATAGTACAGGCTCTACTAGCAGTCTCCAAACACAAGAGGGACTTCGTCCAGGGACTC
Source organism: Stenella coeruleoalba (assembly GCF_951394435.1). Lineage (NCBI taxonomy): Eukaryota > Metazoa > Chordata > Mammalia > Artiodactyla > Delphinidae > Stenella > Stenella coeruleoalba. The sequence goes on from NC_137156.1 coordinate 64,539,517, forward strand.
CTGTGCCCTCACAAAGCAGGCCTTAAATAAAGGTTCACATAAATGACTGTCCCAGCAGCTCTTTCAATTAATTGCAACTCCAGTTCCTGCATTCACATGTTGTGTCATAACAGATTTACTCTGAATCTTTCCTTTTGTATTTATAAAAAGGTCAGATTTCAAATAATAAGGCTGAGTTTATGCTGAACTGTAGGTGATCAAAGAGTAGCATGAGTAAGAGCTCAAATGGGTAAATGAGAGCTGAAACCACACCATACTTAAAGAAGGGTCTCAACACAGTAAATTACAAATGCAAAAATAAGCACAGTGCACAACCAACCAACTACACTCATTCTGCTCAGTATAAGGATAGTTCCCTATGGGTCAAATGGTAGGATATAATGGGTGAGCTTTGTAGTCATAATTGGGAACAGAGAAGACTCAGGTGTCCATTTTGCTGCAAATCTGTATTCTTGGTTTATCTGGTTGCTTCACCTCTGGCGCAAGAAAGGAGGAACAGAAAAACAGAGGCTAGGTAGTAACCTGTTCCCACAGGGTCCTCAAGACCTGGATCCCAGGATCCCACTTACAATCAGAATTTGCCACATCTCTCCTAGGCTCATCCTGTTATTCACTTCTGTGTTTATCCAAGACCCAGACTGGGTTCTCTGCAAAGAAAACCCTGCACATCATGCTACATACTTTAACAAGTGATTATGCAAGTATTAGATGTAAGGGTTCCAGAACTCTATATTTTTCCTCTCGATAACATCTTCTGGCCAGAAAAATAGGCATTTAAAAGTAGGCCTATTTCAGAAACAATAATAAAACTGAGTATGAACTAGCTCCATATAATGTTGTTTTACTGGAACAGATATTTATGTTCAATAGTTTGTTTTGGGTTTTTTTTTGTCATGAGACATTCCACCAAGCTAACAAGCATGATTCTATAGCTTTATATGTTCAATCATTTTTGATGAGAAGTTGCAAAATTACCTTGGCTTCCAATTAATTTTATTTTTAATTAATTTCTAGTTAATCCAATAAATTAATTTCCAATTATTTTAAACATTCATTTTTTTCTTACATAGACTCAAATGTAGAATTCATATTTGTTACTAAAAGGATTTTTGTTTTTAATGTAAAGACCACCTGAATGACTGAATTTACTGTTGTGATATACTTTTGTAAACAAGGAAAAGGGGGATGTTTGTATATTAGTTTGGCTGGTATCTCTGGCCAAGGTTTAAAAGACATTATTTATTTATAAAGACATTTATAATTAGCTGACAGAGAGATAGTATTCCATTTTTCAAAAATACATACAGCTAGAAAAGTAGGTAATTCGACTGAAGGTTTACAGAACTCTAAACCTGGGTAATTCAGGTTAAAATGAACAGAAATGTTTTCTTACCTTTAGGTCTTTCCAACTGTCCAGGAGCTTGGTGGCCAAATCACTTATATCTACTGTTTTATCTGGCTGTTCCTGGCTCCTCTCACTCTCCACATCAGATACACCCTCCTCTTCATCTTGGGATGGTGTTTCCTCAGCAATAGGTTCGTCTAGTTTTGTGCCATTGCTCTCTTTAGGCTCTATTTCAGTGTCAGCCTCTGGTTCAGATGTGGGTAGCTTAATGGCCTCCACAGCAATTTCACTATCAACTTTAGATTCAGGCAGCTGTTGTGTGAGTAGCTGTTGTGACTGTAACTCTTCCTCTTCTTCTATAGGGACGTTTTCTAACTGGTCAAGGTCCTCTTTGCCATCCTTGCCTTCTAGCTCACTGGTGGCATCAGAGATTGCACTGTCCATGCTATTTTCACTTATAATTTTAAGTCTGCGAAACATTAGCTTCTTGGGGGTGTCTGTATCAGCTTCTATGCTCAGCTTGGTGGAAGGATCAGGTGTGTTGAGCGGTGTGTGAGCACGTGATGTATTCTCGCTAGAATACCCATCTCCTTCACTCAGCTGAGGGACAGCAGTCTTGGTTTGAGACCAACGTTGAATAATAGGAAGTACTTTGCTTTCCTCCAACATATTTTTAGTAGGAATGGGTAAATGTTCCAAAGTCTTTATAATCTGATTAAACATAATTTAAAAAAAAACAAACATCACTTTGTACAGCTGACTTTTCAAGCCTCTCCATGGGACTCAGATCAATTCTGTAGAAACAGTGTTTTTTTTTTACTGTCTTATTAAATTAAGACCTAAATCTTGTAACCACAGATGGATTTAAATGTCATAATATTACTTTCCTCTAGTATGGAAGGAAAAGTGTTTGATTTTTTATTTTTTTATTTTTTTGGCTGCACCACGAGGCATATGGGATCTTAGTTCCCCAACCAGGGATCAAATCCGTGCCCCCTGCAGTGGAAGCTCAGAGTCTCAACCACTGGACCGCCAGCTAAGTCCCAGAAAAGTGTTTTAATAAGCCTGACGAGCAAGAATAAAATGTGGAGCAGGTGACTGCTCACACATCAAATAAGACTAATTTAATTAATATTCTCTACCAGTAGTTCTCAAACCCAGGTAGATTTTTTAAAAATATAAACACTACTGGACCTCATCCTGGGTACGTTTTTCTAAAAAGTTTCCCAAGTGACTGTGATAAAGGCCTGGGAACTAAGCAACAATATATATTTAAATGTCTTGCATACAAACAAAAAATGCAGATATTACTTAACCTCCTTAGCCTTTGACAAACAGCTGTCTAGCAAAGAGAGACACTCTCTTCATTCTGAGATAACCACCCCCACCCCACACTCTGAAATCCAATAATTTCTTCCAAAGTACTCCCCCAGTGTAGTTCTACAGAAACTCCAAGGCTTCCCCAACTCCTACTTATTGCTGAATCTCCTGGGAGAAGGATGGAGGCAAGACAATCACTCATTTGCCCACTCATGTTTTTGTTTTTAAAAGTATATTATTAAATGACCTGGGGATTATATTAGCACTTATGATTAAAAAGAACTACATTTAAACCAAGTTAGAAAATACTGTGTATTTCACGGGACGGTATAAATATAACAATTCCACTAACGACATTGTCAATGAACATCTATTTAGATCTTTTAAAACAATTTACTCCTCAAAATGTTCTTACTCTTGTCATCCAGAATTCAGCTCTTCATAATTTTTTAGAACCCCAGAATTTAAGTTCCATATGGTTTCCTATCTTTTTAAAATTATGGTTTTAGCAACACACTGGATCTTTCACTTAACTATGATACTAGTATATCTTGCTCTTGCAGTTCCCAACTATGTAGTACTAAGCTTTAAAAGATACCATAGGGAAAACCACTGGGCAAACTCACTTCCAGCAAGGTGTATGTAAAGTTACAGTTATAGGAATGATATTGGGATGATAAAATGATGTAATTATTTAATGTGAGTGGTAAATATAGTGCTAAATTCATTATCACTGATATTATCACAATACCCTCAACCTAAATAATAAGTACAGTAGTTTTAAGAAACAAGCAGGTCAGCTGAATGTGAACTGACCTCTTCCTGAAGCTTCTGGTTACTTTCCCGGCCATCACCTAGTTCTGCCATCCAGATCCACAACAAAGACAGCCCATGACGTTCCAGAAAGGACTTCAGGCAAGACTGTGAATGTGTGTTCTTCCATGGGGGAAGCGAAGCAGGATGCAGTGTATTGGGGGGTGGGAGGAGGGAGACACATAATACCACAGAGAGCGTTAAAGAGGGCCCACAGAGAGGACTAGAGTTCATTTATATTCACAAAGAAACCTAGAAATTCTATTTTGATTAATCTACTAGAACTGCGCAATTAACAAATGCTTTAAAGTGAGAGATTATAATCTTTTTTGATACTTAAAATGTCAACCTGGACTTTACTAAAGTTCAAATTTTGAAGGACTAAGAAAAAAATTATATTCACAATTTTTACTGAAAAAGCTATAACTATAAAAAATTTTAAAATCTTTTATTATCCAACTTCTTGTGGAACATTTAATAAACTGGAGTAAATATGATTACTGTTAAAATTCCTTGCTTTGAGATCCTATGGTAAAAATGGCCTTGCCATGCTAATAATCAAGCGGCGGTGGGGAGAGACCCTCTATCAAGTGTCATGAATTGTTACACACAAAAAAAAAATTCCACCATGTTCTTTGACTAGAGAGAAAACACACAATATCTACTAATAGATTAAATGATGCTGAACTCTTAAGACATTTTTAAGAGTACAAGTTGTCAAAGTCATATAGAACTAACATATCCATTTTAAAAATGAGTAACTCTTCTCATATCAGAATTATTCCTTTTCCCTTCATCATTCTGGATTGTAGTTTAAATGTCCCACCTCAAATTCAGAAATAAAAAATAAATTAATATCACAGTGTTCACCTGTATGAGCTTGAGACAGGTAAGTTTCTGTTCCAAAGTTTCAATTCTAACCATTAGCCGGGATAAGCTGAGCACCTGGTTTTTATCAGAGAGACCCTCACCATTCTCCATCAGGGCTTCTAGCTCTCCATCCACCTGCCACAGCAAGGAAAAATATCTGGTTATAGACAACAACAACAACAACAACAAAACCCCCACTAATCTAAGAATCAAACAATCTGAAAAGATGCTCGACCTCACCAGTAATAAGGAAAACTAAGACCACAGTAAGAAACCATATTACACTCACTATAAGAAGTCTGATAAAATCAAGTCTAGGCAAAGATGTGGGTCAAAACAAACATTTGTACACTGCTAATGAAAATATAAATTGGTATGATCAATTTGAAAAGCATTTCATTCAATCATCAAATATTTACCAAGCACTTATACATCTAGTATAGTTCTAGGTGCTGAAGACATTGCAATGAAGCAAAACAAAAAAATATGCCTTTATGGGAGGAAGAAAAATTATATTAGGTGAGAAGTATGTCAGGAAAAAAAAAAGTATGTCAGAAAAAATAAAGCATTGAAATAAAGCTTGAAAAATAAATATTTGTATCCCCTATGCCTAGCCGCTGTACACCTAAGAATAAACCCTAGAGAAACTTCTGCACATGTGTACTCTAAGAATCAGAACAATGATCATTGAACAGCCATTCATAAGAGCAAAAAACTACCAACAATCCAAATGCCTGTGGCCAGGCTGGATAAACCGGCATGTTCACATAATGGCATATACCACAATGAAAGGAATCAAGTGCAGCCAAATGCAACAAAAATTATCAACCTTAGCAAACATAATGCTATGTAAAAAAATAGTTACAGATATTGCATGCTGTATGAATCCGTTTCTCTGCACCTCAAAAACAAATTTTTTACAGATACATATCTGAAAAGTCTATTTTAAAATGGCAAAGGGGACTTCCCTGATGACACTGTGGTTAAGAATCCACGTGCCAATGCAGGGGACACAGGTTCGATCCCTGATCCGGGAAGATCCCACATGCCGCAGAGCAACTAAGCCCGTGGCCACTACTGAGCCTGCGCTCCAGAGCCCAAGAGCCACAACTACTGAGCCCACATGCCACAACTACTGAAGTCTGCACACCTCGAGCCCGTGCTCCGCAACAAGAGAAGCCACCACAATGAGAAGCCCGCATACCACAATGAAGATTAGACCCCGCTCACCGCAACTAGAGAAAGCCCGCGCGCAGCAACGAAGACCGAACGCAGCCATAAATAAATAAAAAAATAAATGATTTTTTGTTTGTTTGTTTTTAAAAAAGGGCAAGGGAGGTAAGACACAAAATTCAAAATGGTGGTATCCTCCAGGAGCTATAAGCAGAGAGAAGGAAGCAGAGAATGCTCACAAGCACATATAAAGTATAATTATAGGCTTTATAATTTAACATAAATTCTTTGTTCCAAAGATATTAAATAATAGAGAACAACAGCAACAAAAATCAAGGTTCCAAAGGTTGTTTTCTAGCTGTGTTGCAGCAGTTATAAAAGATATAAAGACACCCTCACAGGGCTTCCCTGGTGGCACAGTGGTTGAGAGTCCGCCTGCTGATGCAGGGGACACGGGTTCGTGCCCTGGTCCAGGAAGATACCACATGCCGCAGAGCGGCTGGGCCCGTGAGCCATGGCCGCTGAGCCTGCTCGTCCAGAGCCTGTGCTCCGCAACGGGAGAGGCCACAACAGTGAGAGGCCCGCGTACCGCAAAAAAAAAAAAAGAAAAGACACCCTCACAGAACTTACTATCGGGGAGATAAAATTAACTCATATGAAAACGAACAATGATATAAATGTTAATGTTAAGAAACCTAAGAGGTCTAAGATGAAGGGAGTGCTTAAATGAGAGTCACCAGAGGGCTTCCCTGGTGGCGCAGTGGCTGAGAGTCCGCCTGCCAATGCAGGGGACACGAGTTCGTGTCCCGGTCCGGGAAGATCCCACATGCCGCGGAGCGGCTAGGCCCGTGAGCCATGGCCGCTGAGCCTGCGCGTCCAGAGCCTGTGCTCCGCAACAGGAGAGGCCACAACAGTGAGAGGGCTGCGTACCGCAAAAAAAAAAAAAAAAAAAATGAGAGTCACCAGAAATGAATTCACCAAAGTGGGGTTAGAAATAGGTAAGATAAATACAAGAGGAGGGAGGAGGGAGGAAGCAGAAGGAAAAGTCTGAACAACCGGAAATGGAAAATTATGACAGTGCATACTATGCTCAGCCTGGCTGGAGTGGATAAGGTGCAGTGAGGAATTGAGAAAAATCTTATCAAAAAGAAGGCTGGGGCTTCCCTGGTGGCGCAGTGGTTGACAGTCCGCCTGCCGATGCAGGGGACACGGGTTCGTGCCCCGGTCCGGGAATATCCCACATGCCGCGGGGCGGCTGGGCCCGTGAGCCATGGCCACTGAGCCTGCGCGTCTGCAGACTGTGCTCCGCAACGTGAGAGGCCCGCGTACAGCAAAAAAAAGAAGGCTGGTGTTAGAACATCTCAGATGTAATATAAAAGAATCTGGATTTGATGAGACTAAGTAAGAGAGCTCTATTACTGAATCCCAAAAAGGGAATAATATGATCAAAATGGAATTTGAGAATAATTAGTCTGACAATAACAGGATGAAATCTAGACAAGATAGAGATTGAAGGAGAAGAGATATAAACGACAGCATTAAATCAACTTGACATGAAATGATAAAAGTACAGAATGAGCTGATAATAAATTAGAGAAAAGCAAATATAAAAGAAAATATCTTGAAATTTTCTGTTACTTAACTGGCTAAGTGTCTCACTTAATATAATTTTAGGCAAGGCATTGAAACATTTCTATTTCATACTATACCCCAAAACTCTTTATTATGGTATATAGAACAAAAATAAATGAGAAAATATAAAATGCTGCCTGCAAGAAGTTGAAGATACATAAACTCATTTTTTCCTTCTAAAAAGTACATTTGAGGCTCATCCTTTTTCGTTTCCAGTATTATTTCTTAGGTTTTGAATAGATTAAATACATGAACAGAAAAGCCAATTTACAGTTAAATCTTAATGTAAGACAATTTCCTTAAAGATGTTTTTTTCCTTGCATAACCTAAATGTAAAAATTTCCTGTGTCCCAAATCCCAGAGGATTAGCATAGGAAAGACCAAGGGCTTTAAAATACTACTTTCCCTCTCAAATACAAGAATCTTGCTTTTGACAGTTTTGAGATGCAAATATTCACTAAGATTATATTTCCTTTTGGGGTTATTTCCTTTTCATAATTAGGCATGTAATCTGAAAAGTTAAAACTGAGTTGTTACTTTCATTCATCAATAAATTGAGTAGATATTACTGTATAAAAGGCACTACTGGGATATAAAAAAGTAGCATTCTTAAAGAAATAAACAGTAAAAATATAGAAGTATAAATAACAAAATTTTGCAAACAAAATACAGAAGATGAACAATCTTTGAACATTCCTACTATAATGATAAGCTTAATGGTTGTATTACATAAAAGTAAGCATGCCAACCCTAGTGGTGATATGATACATCTTCCATAATTTTGGGTACTCAAGTGAACAATCAATTGTGGAATTAATAACTTTTAGGACACCTACAGGGGAGGAAGCCAGGAGATGACTGACATTGATTGCTTTCATTAAATTTACTAAAAGTATTTATTTTTCATTTATGGGTCACCACCTTCCAAAAAGGATTTGTGATAAGTATAAGGAGGATTAGGATGTATTTTAATAAATTACTGATAAATGAAAATTTATATGTATATATACAATTCTGTAGCACTTAAAAATTCTGTTAATTACCTAATCAGTTCAAGAAAAATGTTTATTCTTTATTTTGAGGTATGAACTGTCTTTAATGGGTCTAAAGCACCATTGTTAATACATTCTGATAAATATAACATACGTATAGAAAAGTATATAAACAATTAGTAAATAAACAGGTTTAATAAACAAACAGTTGAGCAATATCCATGGCAACCAACACTCAGGTAAAAGGGAGGGTGGGGGGATGGGGAGGACACTGCCAGTGTTCCTGAGGTGCTCCATGTGCCCCTTCCTTGTTATAATACCTTCTCTTCTTAACTCTAGAGACAATGTCTCCTAACTTCTTAGGAAATAGTTCTGATTTTCAAAATAGGTTTACTACATATATTATAAATTCCTAAACATTATAATTTTGTCTGTTTTTAATATTTATATAAATGAAATCACACTGGACAAAAAATCTTTGTGCCATGGTTCTTTTTCAATCAACTTTACATTTTAAGTCATCATTGTTGCACGCAACCATAAATTTCTTTATTTTCATGACTAGTTTTTCATCATATGATTACAATTTATTCATATGTTATTTATTCTAATGTTAATGGGTATTTGAGTTGTTTCTACTTTTTCTAATGTAAGCAATGCTGCTATGATTCCTGATGTGCATTTTAAACAAGTCTCTCTCTGGTTATAGACCTAGGAGTACAACTGCTGGCTCATATAGTATACATACATTCACCTTTAGTAAATAACACCAAAGTGTTTTCAAAAGTGATTGTATCCATTTACACCTCCACCACCAGTGTATGAGATCTATTGTTCCTGTGTATCATCTGACTTAATTTTTATCAATGTAGTCAGTATGCAAATAACATCTGATAGTAGTTTTAATTTGTACTCCTCTGATTACTAATGAGGTTGAACACCTTTCCACATGTTTACTGGCTATCTGGATTACTAAAGTGTCTATGGAAGTTGTTTATTTTTCTTTTGGGGCTATTTTTTTCTTATTGATTAGACAGAGCTCTTTATATATTCCAGATACCAGGATTTGTTTGTTATCTGCTGAAAGCAACTATTTCCTTTCTTATGTGGCTCTTCACCCTCTTTATTGTGTAAATTAGTTACTGTTAATTTGTTTCACAAACTCAAAAGAGATTAAGGTAAATTTCGGACTATTCCCTGTTTATAATTTACAATCTACAAATAACATCAGATAATAGTGTGGATTTATTATACCTCCATCAACTAAGTATTTAATTAAGTACCTAGTTTGTGACATATCCAAAGAAGACAATCACCTGTCCTGGAAGAGCTTACAGTTTTTAAGTGGATAAACTGTATGTACATAGCTTCAATCATAAGAGCAAGGAATAAGAAATGTTCACCAATCAAAGGTTAATATGGGAGGGCAGATGCAGACTACAGTGCCATTAAAATATTCTTGTTAATAGTTAAAATATGCAAAACTATATCTTAAACTGCTGCTATCTTTTCCTTTCCACGGCATCCCCTACCCAAAAGAATTCCAAAAACTAACACTTGGGAATTTCTTTCTTTCCTTTTTTTTTTTTTTGCTGTACCACGCAGTTCGTGGGATCTTAGTTCCCCGACCAGGGATGGAACCCAGGGTTATGGCAGTGAAAGCACCGAGTTCCCTGCCAGGGAACTCCTTAACACTTGGGAATTTCAAGAGGTGCTACTTTTGTGATTCTATTCAACTGTACCTGACCAGAACTCAGAATCTAAGCATCCAGCCACAATTTCAGTAGGAGACCAATCCAATTAAAACCAAAGTGGAGTTAAACTCTTCATTACAGTCAAGGGACAAATGACCCTTCTAGGAACCCAGATTCACTCTGGGTCATTCCTCTATCAGGGCAAAGTTTCATCCAAAACATCCCTGTTCCAGAACAGCTTCAAATTCACATCTGGAGGGCTTCACTGGTGGTGCAGTGCTTAAGAATCCGCCTGCTAATGCAGGGGAAACGGGTTCGAGCCCTGGTCCGGGAAGATCCCACATGCCGCGGAGCAACGAAGCCCATGAGCCACAAAGCCCATGAGCCACAACTACTAAGCCTGCGCTCTAGAGCCGGCGAGCCACAACTACTGAAGCTCGCGCACCTAGAGCCCATGCTCCGCAACAAGAGAAGCCACTGCAATGAGAAGCCCATGCACCGCAACAAAGAGTAGCCCCTGCTCACTGTAACTAAGGGAAAGCCTGTGTGCAGCAACGAAGACCCAAAGCAGCCAAAAATAAATAAATAAATAAATAAATTCACATCTGGAGCAACCCATGACTTCAGCCCACCAACTGACTAGATTCACTTTACATCTAATTTAGTCTACAATACCATAAAATACTGATATGGACACACTATTACCAGAATAAAAACAAGCAAGCAAAAACCAGGAATACCTACGTCTTGGTCCCTTGGGGTTGTTCTTGAATCTTACCAGGAAGGTAGAAAGCCATCTGATATTGTTATGATGGCAGTATAATACCACCCAGGAAACCATCACACTACAACAACGCTCCCCACCAATAATGCAGTTTTTAATGTAAGTTTTGAAAATAGAAAATAGCCAAAGGGAAGCTTTTATGGAGATTTTAGCTTAGGTCAACATGTTTAATGACTACTTTGTGGTTGCTCTGGTAAACTATCAATTATATGAAACAAGAGTTAAAAATAAAAGTAATCTTGATGAAGTTTAAAGAAAAATTTCCTGTAATAGTCAGGTCCAAAAGCTAAAAGGCTATGACCCAGTGACCCCACTTCCATGGATATACCTTAAAGAAACATGTACAGAAGAGACATGTGCAAAGACATTAAGAGCAAAAGATTGGAAACACAAGTGTTCATCAGTAGGAATATATGTAAATAAACTGTACCTAACTTAAAGGGCTTATTGTGAGAATTAAATGAGTTAATGTGTCAGGCGCTTAGAAGAGTGCTTAGCACACAGTTACAATATATATGCTCTCTAAAAAATAGAACTGAAGCAACAATACTCTAAAGAGCATTTGTTCATCTTGGGTGGCAGAAGCATGGGTGTTTCTTGTAAACTTTCCCTTTTTGCATTTTTTAAATGACCCCCTTTTTTTTTTTAATTTGTAAATGGCCCTTTCTAATGCTTCCTGCTATCTAAGTCTTCTTATAGAATTCAGATTCTCAATAACTAATTCTCTCCAATTAATTTGGGTTTACTGACATCACCTTTTAACTATTATATTTTTATCCCTTTCCTGACTTATGTGTTCTACCTGCTCAACTAAATAGTAAGACTGCTGTCATTTATAATTCTTAACATAAGTATGGGTTCCTGAAAAGCCTAGGAATGAGCTAACTGCAAAAGACTCACAGGTGGATTTGCTGGCTAACACCTCTGGCCCCCTGGCTCCTTCTGGCCCTCCACTAAGATTCATAGGTCTGAGGATAGGCCCCAAAATGTGCATTTTTACAATGGACCCTGCCAAGTGGTTCTGAGGTGGAGAAACACTGCTCTGACAAAGGGATCCTCAGAAAAAGGGCAGGGGGGATTTTTTAAAAACGACACAAAATTCTTGTCCCAGTTAAGAGCTCCTGTAGTAGCAAGATACCACTCACCTCCAGTTGTAGCTCAGGTGAACTGGGGTAGAAAAAAGGCTATCAACCACTGTTCTAACGGATTAAATACAAAGACCATCTGAGACTATCCCTTTCTCACTCTTGGGTTGCCTGTTACCTCTCAAAACTCACCTTACTCTCCAAGGAGGATTTTGAGAGATTTTAAGAACACATGCAAACAAAAGACAAAACAATATTAAAAGATTAGGAATGTAGATCAGACTTATGTGAGTCAACAGATAAACATGTTACTTATACATAAGATTAGGAGTTTTACAGGCTCTCAAAAACTATTAGCCTGTCTGTTTTCAAGATGCCTTCAATAGTTCTCAGTATCCACGTCTAACCTCCATGAAACAAAAATAGCAATCGTACTTTTCCATGATTATCTCATTTGACCCTGAATTTCTCTGGTTGTAGTTTGACTTTTCAAAGTTCAATCAGGAAAGCTACCTCCCTTCTTAAAATGCACATGGTGACAGTTGAAAGAAGAATGGAACACTTACCGAATCCTTCTTCCGAGATCGTTCTTTCTTCATTTTCCCTCCTGCTGCTCTGATGCTGACTCTGTTCTCTCCTCCCAGGTAACCCCGGCAATTAGCCGACCCACAGAAACATTTCTGTGCTTCTTTCCTGTTCGAGGAGCATAAGAAAGATGTCAATTATGTGAAAGTAAACCATAAAAAATGTTGATAGTATAGCAATTACATACAGGAGAAGAGTCAATCCAGCTTAAAGGAAAAAAAGTTTTTTTAAGAGACACCAACAAACCTGATACTAATAGAAATGCCTGAAAATTGCTCTTAAAAGTCATTCTTTATTAGCTAGACAAAACTAGCCAAGAAATTAATAAGTAATTTCTCCATTTATGAGAGCTTCTACTAATGTATGAAAATAAGAGATCTTATATACCTGTTGGGGCTAAGAACAAAATTGCTTAAATAGATCAACACCTATAACTTATATGTAAATATTTAACTGACACACAGAACAAAATGTATTATTATGAACAGATATAAAAAGCATAATTAGTAAAGGACACTTAGAAGGAAACACGTGGTTATTAAAAGTTATCATTACATAAGGATGAGACACTACTAATAAATATAGTAATAAGTAAATGTAACCATGGTGTCAAGGTAAAGTGGAGGAAAGAATACAGGCCTAAGTCTACAGCCCTCTGCCATTTATTTACTCTGCAACCAGAGCTACCCAAGGAAAACATGAAGGACTATTCCAAAAGTAAACTGATAGATTTAGTATATAACAGTAGCAATCAGAGGCACAAAAATATTTGATAAATACAGCAGGGAATCACAAACAGCACTTAATTTCCAGTTTCCTTTCTTTCAAAGAGGACAGTACAAATACAAGAGGAAAAAAAAAATAATGGAGCCCTACATGGAACCTGGTCAACCCCAGAATACTTGACCATTGCCTAGATCCACTAGTTTATGAGGTGTTGCAAAATGGTGATACCATTACTGCTTCATTTATTAGCTAAAATAACCTCTATAAAGAATTTCCTCTCACCAACTGCTTGGTTTAATCAAAAATTCACTTGGGAAAGGAAGGGTAAATGCTTGATTTTTTTCTTCTTTTAATTTTTGAACTAGTGGTTACTCATAAAGAGAGGGGAAGGGGCAAAAGAGGGATAGGGGATTAAGAGATATAACTATTATGCATAAAATAAATAAGCTACTAGGATGTACTGTACAATAGAGGGAATATAGCCAGTGTTTCGTAGTAACTATAGATGGAACATAACCTTTAAAAATTGTTATTCACTATGTTGTATACCTGTAACTTATGTAATATTGCACATCAACTATACTTCAATTAAAAAAAACCAAAAACTAGTTTTCAAGATCATGAATTGGTTCCTTTCAATTATGACTAATGCGCTTTTATTTTTAAAATGTCATTAAAACTCATGGATTTTACGTAGTGTGTTTCAAACCACTCGCCATTATTATTCTTAATGATGCTTAAGTGTTAATAAGAACCCTCCCACTTTTGGTAAGTGAGATTCTATTCAAGCTATCTCCGAAGTCCCTTTGACATGACCCTCCTTATCTTTTATAACTGGTTTTCTGGTATGAGGAGATAATCCAGAGTCATCTTGTTTAATACCTGTCCCAAAGTTGACACCAGACATTTCTCCGAGGAACCCTGTTCCTTTTAGTGGGGTTTTATTAAAACCACAATATAAATGCTAGGGGTATTCAGTGCTATTGCATCAGTTACTGGTTTTGGTAGAACTAGGTAACAAATTATTTTTCAGAGTACAATATGGTATAGATGAGACATGATAAAGTCATGAACTAATAACTGACAGATGAATTATGGCCACACAGGGATTCATTATATTGTTCTCTTTATACCATGTCAACACCCTGTTGACATTTCTGTAATAGAAAGTTTTAAAATTATATTAGAAACATAACTATATAAATAAGGCAGCATGAAGTTCAGAGGAGGAACATGTAGTTCCTGTACAATATCCCTTAATGGCCTGAAGTGTCATACAGAAGGAAAATACACAGAACTAAAAGAGAACACTATAGATAAGAACTGACAGTACATATAACTTCTTAGTAATTCACATCTAAGTTTTAGATTCCTATATCTGAACAGTCTATTTCTGCATCAGAAGCAGCAAAACAGAACGGAATCAATACTTACCCATATCTTTGGAACTGATAGTCAAATGTTAACTCTGAGCCTGAAGGAACCAGTTTGGTGGTAAAAAACCCAACTCTCAGTTGTCCATTCACAGTCCACTGAGATGTTGTTTTTAAAAGAAAAGAAATTAGTAACTGGTTAATCTATGTGTGTGTGGGTGTTTTTTAAAAAAAGATCATCATCATCTGCCTTAATTGTGCATGTGCCTCTTTAGATAATAAAGGCTTTTCCAAATAGCTAACAGGAAAATTAAAAAACAAAATAAACTTAAGTATCACTCTTATTTAATGAGCTACCAGATGAGTATCATCTATAATTTAACTCTAATAAAAGTAACTGCTGGGGCTTCCCTGGTGGCGCAGTGGTTGGGAGTCCGCCTGCCGATGCAGGGGACGCGGGTTCGTGCTCCGGTCCGGGAGGATACCACGTGCCGTGGAGCGGCTGGGCCCGTGAGCCATGGCCAATGAGCCTGCATGTCTGGAGCCTGTGCTCTGCAGCGGGAGAGGCCACAGCAGTGAGGCCCGCGTACCGCAAAAAAAAAAAAAAAAAAAAAGTAACTGCTACTTTAACTTACCTTAATACACATTTTCACACAGTAAAGATTCACTTGTAGTAAAAATAGGCAAATATGGAATGCTTGGTGTCACTGAGTACCAGGCAAATTTGTACTACCTTATGTTAAAAGTAACTATAAGATAAGATGGGGCGTGGAAAAAGGAAAACAACAATGCCAGAAGTTTAATTTCATGAAACAGTGGTCATAATGCTGAGTGTAGAGAAAGGGAAGGGAAGCATCAGAGCAGATACATAAAACTCAAAAATTAAAATGGGGGTAAATACACAGGGATTGGACCTTGTAGTTCCAGAATATGTAAATTGACTGGAAAGCGCCTGTCCAGACCATTTGAACCTGCTACTGATGAAAAACCCAGACTTAAAGAGGTGAAGGGAAACAGTACAGTTGGAGTCTCACAGCTAGACATGTGGCCACCAGCTGCAGGCAAAAATAGAACCAGAACTTAATTAGGTTAAATAATTTCACACTGGGTTCTCCTATTCGTTATATGTTTTGGCTCTTGGAAGAGCTGTATCTAAGATCTATAAGTACAGATATCAAAGGGCAAAAAATATCCAAGAGTCAAAACTATTCAATATGAGAGGAAATCACTGATACATTTTTCTAGGGCGTGGGTCCACAGCTTTCTTAACCTAAAAAAGAACCAATATTCTAATGTGCATATATATGTATCTGTATGCTTTTTTTTTTAACTCTAAGCTTAAAACACAAATTAGAGGGTACCAAGATCATTACCTCGAAATATTACATCGAATTCGGTAAATGAATTTATCAAGTGTCAACTGTGTGCCAGGCACAGGGACATAAAGATAACCAAGACCCAAAGTCTGGCCTTGTTGAGGAGGAGCAGTATATCCACGTGCATACCATATATCGTCTCTCTCATCTGTGGCCATTCAGCCCCTTATAAATGTTATTAAAACTACCAAATTTGGCACCTGGATAAGACTGATATAAAATCTGAACATAACAGTACACACTGGACTTCATCAAAATTAAAATTTAGTTTTTCATTTCGGCACCTTAAACAATATCTAAAATTTATGGGCAGAGATGTGACAATTAAATGCAACTGGAGTTCCTGGATTGGATCCTAGACTAGAAATATGACATATGGCAAAACTTGAATAAGGTCTTTAGACTAGTTAGTAGTTAATAGTATTTCCTGGATTGGGTAATTATATTATGGTTATGTTCAATGTAGACATTTGCAGAAGTTAGTGAAGGATAATATATGGGAACTCTGTACTATTTCAACACTATTTATTATTTTATACATCTAAACTTATTTCAAAAAAAAGTTTAAGAGTAAGAAAAAAATCAGTACAATGATTAAAAAATAATATCCATGCGTACCTTTGGTATAGAATCTAAAATTAACAGTCAGAACAGCAGTCTTGAACAAATATCCCAAACTCTAAATCTACCTCAACTTACTTTTTGAGTCTCACAGTTTGGTTCACAGCTGTGATTCATGAACCGGGAGCAATTTCCTTTCTGAGTGGCATCTATTATCTAGGGAAAAGGATAATTTAACAGTTAAAAATGAGACCTTAGGGGCTTTCCCTGGTGGCGCAGTGGTTGAGAGTCCGCCTGCCAATGCAGGGGACACGGGTTTGTGCCCCGGTCTGGGAAGATCCCACATGCCGTGGAGCGGCTGGGTCCGTGAGCCATGGCCACTGAGCCTGCGCATCCGGAGCCTGTGCTCCGCAACGGGAGAGGCCACAACAGTGAGAGGCCCGCATACCGCAAAAAAAAAAAAAAAGAGACCTTAAAACATATGTGCATTTTGCAAAGGCAAGGCATCCAGCAAATTTAAGACCCTTACCCCTAATCCCCCATTCCTTCTGAGAACTCTCTCATATCACTTTACACATCAAAGTGACAAATATCCAATGTCTTCCTCAGAAAGATCTCTAACTATCAACATTTTACCTAGGGGGCAAAATTATCTCCATATCTATCAATGTCTCATTTTCTTTTAGCTATTTCTTACATCCTATATTCCAATCTTACTTCAAGTTTTTAAAACTTCATTTTCAAATGCATGCGATACCACAGTGCAGCAGCTCTCAAACTTGAGTATGTATCTGAATCCACTGAGAGCTTGTTAAAACTCTTGCTGAGCCCACCCTCAGAGTGAGATTCAACAGGTCCTACTAGGATAGTTCCCTACAACTTGCATTTCCAGATTGGATGTAGAGGCAGCCATGAGAAATCTAGCTAAATTCTAGTAAGTCAGACATTAAAGAGATTTGTAAATGGTACTCCTCACTAAAAAAAAAAAAGCTTTTTGGAAAATACTTAATTTTCACAAAAGCATATGCTATTTGTGTCAACGTAATAGGCTTGCTTATTGTCACTTTTAAATGGTTTAATAAAAAATAAGTATTTTCAACTTCTCAGCTTTCGTCTTTAATATAAATATTGATAAATATAATCTACATAAACAAAAGCTCTTTGGGGGCTATCAATAGTTTTTAAGAATTGTAGTATGAAGCATGTATGTTTACATTTACATATACATGTAAATACCCCCCTCTCCCTCATCCTTTTTGTAAGCAAATAGAAAAAAACTATCCACACTGTTCAGCTCCTTATTTTGGTCACTTAATATATTTTAAAGATCAGTCCATATCAATGACCCCTTTCAAACTCAAGAATTTCCAGATCTGTTTCAAAACAAACACAATCATGCCACTTACCTCATCATTCTTCAGGGCCATGAAATAGTAGTGGATGTTTTTGTTTCGTGCATACTCCTTTACCCGGGCTTTAAACTCTTTATGATCAAGTACCTCTCCACAATATTCCAGGACAAAGGTGTTCCTGGCAAAAGAAAAACAGTATTTCCTGCCTAGGAGATATACGGAAAACACATACATCCATGCAAAAATAATGAATTTTAAAAACTATTGTAAAGTGGACAGATTTGCTATTACACAAGATGTAATTAAAATATATGTAAAGTGCCTAGCAACTAATCGAGGTTAATTTTCTCCTTCCTAATACTTTTCAAAGAATGTTGACTCTAAGAAGCTTTTATAATTTACACTTATACCAAAATGCATATCCTTGCTCTCACTAGATATTAAAACGAACTTTCAAGTCTGGTTTACATTATCATGAAAACAATGATTCACAACTGAGAAATGGTTGTGAAGAAATCAGAAGCAGTGAAAAATTAGAGGCTTTATGTCCTAAGAAAAAAGAAGGCAACTTAAATACAGCAGCCCTTCTACTACCTTTACTCTCAAAGGTCTCTAATGATGTTAAAGGTCAAATATACCTTTTCTCTGACTGCATTCTCTGTGAGTTTTCTCTAGCATTTATCAACAGTCATGATTAAGCTCTCTCCTTGGCTTCTTTCAGTTACCTTCTACCTTTGATTGTTCATGGTTATTTACCTATTTCTTCTCTATTGAAGATATTCTCAGTCTCTTCCCTCTCCCTTTATTTTATAAAAGCTCATTCTCACCAATGACTTCAAGTATTACCTCCATGTAAACAAATGCTTCTATACGGTTTACTCCCAAGTTCTGACCTGAAGTGACCTACCCAGAAGTCTTGTCTTACCCTTTCAAAATAAACATGCCCTGGAATTCCCTGGCTGTCCAGTGGTTAGGACTCAGCACTTTCATTGCTGGGGCCTGGGTTCATTCCCTGGTCGGGGAACTAAGACCCCACAAGACGTGCAGAGAGAAAATAAACAAACGTGCCCTAACACTAACCAAAGAGATTTTTAAAATTTAAAAATGTAAATCATTCGTATTTGTTATGATATACTGACATAATCAGTATACTTCTCCTTTTTTTTTTTTTGGCCACGCTAAAAAAATGCTATGTTTAACAGCTTTAAGAAGCCAGAAACAAAAAGCCACATTTATATTTCATATAAATATCTAGAATAGGTAAATCCACAGAGATGGCAGATTTAGAGGTTGCCAAGGGCTGGGAAGAGGGGGCAATAGGGAGAATCTGCTTAATGGGTAAGGGGTTTCCTTTTGGGGTGATAAAAATTTTTGGAACTAGACAGAGGTGATAGCTGCCCAATATTATGAATGTACTAAATGTCACTGAATCATGCACTTTAAAAAGGCTAATAATATATTGTTTGAATTTTACTCCACCCCCCCATCCCAAAAAAACGAAGTCCCATTTGGTATCCAATAACATTAAGTCAACCTGGACAGCACTGCCTTCCATTCCTACAGCCTAAAACTTGAGGGTTTTGGTAAGAATTTGCTTTTTTTTTGGTGGAGTCTGTCATGGTATTTTAACAGTAACTAGCAGTTTGTTCCAAATACCTCCTCCTCATACTGTGCACATCTGACAGTATGCCCTTCTTAAATGGGAATACTCTACCAGTGAACACCTAAATAGCTTAGAGTTAAAAATTTATAAAATTGGTATTACCATCAGCACATGGAAGTACATGAGTGAAAGTGTGGGAATCATGGAAACATTAAGTCCTGGTATATTTTACCAAAGCAGGGTTCTTTGTGAGTAGCTGAGGAAAGCTAAAGAGCTTTAGGAAATTTTAACCTGCTATGTGAACCAGTCATGCATTCTCTCCTCTCTTCTCCCATCTCCTTCCTCATAACAGAAACGGACTCCTGAGCCATCAAATAGTCTCTGTTGCATACAACAAGAATTTACATTAAAGTTGAAGCTATGTTAGTGCAGACTCTGCCAAGAGGCAGTGTCCATTACTACCCCTGTAAGAGAGGGTTATGTCCAAACTGGAGTTCCTTTAAAAAAATTTTAAAAAGACTCTCCAAAAGAAAAGCCTGGCTGGCTTGAGTAGAATAAAAGAAAGCATACCTAAAAACCTGCATCTAGACCAGAGTTAGTGATTTTAGAAATGCACCAGACTGCCTTGGCAAGTACTGAGTTCAGTGTTGTTAACAGTGTTCAAGGGAAGCTTAGTCTATTATTTATTTAAAATATTATAAAGGATCCAATGAATTTGGATATGAAACATACTGAGATGATTCTGAGATACTTGTTTCAAATAAACAATTTAAAAATGGTTATAAACCAAAATACTCTGATAATACTTTGCAGAAAAGGGAAATATATGAGGTTCCTACTATCTACTTTTTTATATAATAAAACATGGTTTTTTTCTGGTTGGTTCTCAAAAGGATAAGATCATTTCCTATTTTCACAATAAAAACTAAATGATTTGGCTTTCAAAAGATATATGAGGTTCCTGTCAGAAAACTAAATTACCTGGTGGTAGTGGTGGTGGTTATTATTAGGTTTTTTGCTACCTGGTTGCTTTGAATCCCCACAATAAAAAGACTAAAACCCCTCACTCCATCCCAATTCCCATTCAAGTTTGGCCATATGCTTAGGATTCTGAAAGAATAGTTGTGCCTGAATCACTAGAATCAGCAACTGTTTTTCTTCCTTTATTCCTTTGATGTATTTTTAAAAATTCTTCAATCATAAACAAATGTAATCTGTATATACTTAACTTTAAAGAAAAAGGTACTCAACTTTCATAAGAATACTTAAATATGCTATATGTAAGAAAATTGGTGGTTAAAGGAAATACCGAATATGGTAGAAAATAAAACTGAACCTTTTATTGCATTACATATAAAAGTTACATGACTTTAGAAGGCAACATTTATTCATTCAAAAATGTTTAATGAGTATCTATCAAGTATGCTTTAATTCTCTATCTCAATATCCTCAGACTCTCCACTACTCTTATCCCAACTGAACTTTATATAGATTCAACTTTATAGATTCTGTCCTAACTCCTTTTTATAGAGTTTCATAGGGATTGTGGGGATCTACAGCAAATACTTGGTAATTACTTGGAATTAAGGTAACATAACTATCAGACAAAGAAGGACCGGCCTAGTCCAAATATCACAAGGGACAAACTGCTCTCTCATATATAGACAGAAGAGATTTCTATTTAATTTCCTAAAAGAAGTGAATTTAAAACAAACAAACTAGCTACCAAGTGGTCATTCTGCACAATAATCATTATTAAACTTCAGTGTAATAGGCAAATTATTTTCCTAAAAAGTATCTAACCAACTTCAACAACACAAATGAAGTGAAAGACGATTAAAACAACTTACGAAGGAAGGTCTTTAGCAGCTCTCAAGCCCCAGCCTTTCTTTTCTGTGAGTATGACTTCCACATCTGCATGCTGTTTTCTTTGAAACCGTCTATTGGAACAATAATCCCCATTTGGACAACGAGAAGAACTGAAATGAGAAAAGGAGAAAATTAATTCTTCAAAGCAGCAAAAGAACCAAAAGCATGTTCACTAGAATGTTATGTAAATATATCCATATCTTTATGGCATAATCAGCATATGTGTGGTAAACCTCCAAGTGAGCCTTCCTCAATAATTCTTTCCATCATGAAGGGATTCCTTAAAATTGAGTGTCTACATTGTTAAACAGATGATGCCCAAAATACAGTCTTGTCAACTGGTCATTACCCCTCCCTGAGTGTCTAAGATACATTTCCAGGCTGCATGTAAGTTTGCAGTACTCTGACAACTATGCAGAGCTAACTTATTTTCAATCAGTGCATCTTATATTCCACTCCAATCATCACTAATTTCATCTTCTGAATGTAGCTAACTACTTGAGCTACATTTAAGAGAAACCAAAGTCGTCATTAAACATATCTCTGTTCAGAGTAAGCACAATAAAAACTGGCAAGGCTCTTCCCTCATGGATCCTAGAATAAAAATAAAATCAAAAATTTACTGAATTCTTAATATTCCAAAGCTTACAGATACAAAGGTTTTTAATACTGAGTAAGGCTACAATAAAAATTACTATTTCCAACATATTATTATTTATTGCCAAACCAGTAGTAGTAAGCAACATTTTTACAGATGTCCAACGGATAAAGGATTCACTCTGGAGAGAAGCAGTGAAAGAAAGCTTTCCGGAAGGAGTAGGATTAAAGCAGAATTTCTAATGACACAGAGGATATGGACAGATAAGGAAAACAAGAGGTACAATGACAGTGCCCACCTGTGTGCAGAAATAGGAAACAAGGCCTACTTGAGAAAAAGGGAATAAAATAGCTAAGGATAACTGATAAGAAAGGTGGGTTGCTGGAAGATGAAAAGGCAGGTTGTTGATGTACTATGAAGGGCTCTCAATACCAAGGTTATATTTGAACCTAATCTTGAGAACCACTAAGTTTTGAGCGTGGGAATAACAAGAAAAAAGAATTTCTGTACTTCATATCTGTTCAACAAGGTTGACAGGAAAAACCAGAAAAATGCAGAGACTAGGGCAACAATGTCAAATTAGGAGAATACTGTTCTTATGTCTTCTCTTCTTTTTTAATTAATTAATTAATTTGGCTGCGTTGGGTCTTTGTTGCTGTGCGTGGGCTTTCTCTGGTTGTGGTGAGTGGCGGCTACTCTTAGTTGCAGTGTGCAGGCTTCTCATCGTGGTGGCTTCTCGTTGCGGAGCACGGGCTCTAGGCTCACAGGCTTCAGTAGTTGTGGCACACGGGCTCAGTAGTTGTGGCTTGTGGGCTCTAGGGCGCAGGCTCAGTAGTTGTGGCGCACAGGCTTAGTTGCTCCGCGGCATGTGGTATATTCCCAGACCAGGGCTCAAACCCGTGTCCCCTGCATTGGCAGGCGGACTCTTAACCACTGTGCCACCAAGGAAATCCCTCTTCTCTCCTTATATGTTTACTGTCATCTCTGCTTTTAGTTTACATTTAAAAATACCAAAAATGCTTTCTCTTTTTTATTTTTTGAGGTATATGTTTTATTTTTGTAACACTATTACATAAGCAAAACCAAAAACTGAGTTTTGGAAAAAAACACTTCATTAACACTAAAAATAAGGTACCTACACTATAAATCACCTTAATATTCTTTCCATGTTAAAAATGATACAATTTTCAATCCGACTGGTTTTTTTTTAAAAATCACATTTTTTAATGTAAAGATATTTACTGTTTATATGAAAAATATGGAAGCAAATGTCTATCAATAGAAGATTAATAAATATGGGTTAACTATGAATAGAATACATAATGTAGTCAAGAGAAAGATTTAGATAGGTCTAAATATGTAGCTCTGAATAGGTCTCCAAAACATATTTAATTAAAAGTGTGGGGACTTCCCTGGTGGCACAGTGGTTAAAGAATCCGCCTGCCAATGCAGGGGACATGCATTCGAGCCCTGGTCCGGGAGGATCCCAAATGTCCCGGAGCAACTTGGTCCGTGCGCCACAACTACTGAGCCTGTGCTCTAGAGCCCACGAGCCACAGCTACTGAGGCCCGCGTGCCTAGAGCCCATGCTCTGCAACAAGAGCAGCTACCACGATGAGGGGCCCGTGCATGGTGGCAGGTAGTGGCCCCCGCTCGCCACAACTAGGGAAAGCCCGCGCACAGCAATGAAGTCCCACTGCAGCCAAAGTTACATTAAAAAAAAAATTATTAAAAAAAAGAAAAGTGTGTGTGGCAGGTGAGAGGCAACAAAGTTTCAAAAAGTACATATAGTAAGGATTTCATTTCTACACATAAAAAGAGGAAACGTCTACCCATGCTGGTATAGGCATAAAAATTATCTGGAAAGACTACAAACAGAGGGATTGAGGCTTGGGGGAGCAAGACATTTTACTTTAAGCACTTTTGAAATGTTAGGGTTTTAGCTTATTTTTATAGTAAAAGCTAAAAAATACCAACATTTACCTTTCAGGACGTGAACCTTACAAAAGATAAAAGGAGACTGGGTAAAAATTAGTATTACTATGTTAGCATTAGGGCTACTTTACAGAGCACTTACAATATGTACTATAATCTAACGCACAATGCAAGGGAAATCTGCCTCCTTATAAACACTATTACACATTGGAGATTTCATTGCTCAGAAATACTCCACAATAGGTAGAAGGAGAAAAGTTAAATTTTACTCCTAATAATTCTTCTTAAAATTTAGAGACATTTAATAGAATAGTTGAGCAAAAGCAGAGCATTCTAATTTACTTACCATTCAATCATGAGGAGACGATTAAGACAATCTTCCCCACATGCTATTTCACCTTGAGCTCTTTCATCTTTAGAAAGAGGTGTACACTCACACTGCATTCGCTTAATATCCCGATGGGATTTATTCTTCTTTCTAGTGGGTAAAATTTTATTAAAATTGGTTAAAAAAATGTCCTGGCAATGATACAACATACACAATAAAAAATGTGCTAAATCTCACTAGTTTCCCATTTAATGATTCTCGTTAAGTCAATCATTCAAAAAGAAGAAAACATCTAACCACTACGCATTTATGAGACTGAAAACACTAGGAATTGTATTGCAAAACAGGTGAGAGAGACAACCTCAGCCTTGGCAAATGGGAAGCTGGGGTAAGTTCAGGTCTATCATTTTGGACTCAGTCCTTATTTCCTAGTCCTTGTCATCTAAACCTTGAACTCTGAGCAGTTTCAAATGTTAATAGTCATATTTGGCTCCACAGAGAAATAGGAAAACTCATGAATATCAAATAATAACATAGCTGATTAATTAAAGTTAGGTTTAAGAATCAGTCCTCATGGACTTCCCTGCAGTCCAGTGGTTAAGACTCCGCGATTCCACTGCAGGGGGCGAGGGATCAATCCCTGGTCGGGGAACTAGGATCTCGCATGCAGTGGAGCAGCCCAAAAAAAAAAAAAAAGAAGCAGGCCTCATGGATATACAAATAATAGTTGAGATACAAGGCTAAGGAAGAAAAGGAGTTGCTTTAGAAAGAAAAAGGAGTTTTTAATTAAGAATTTAGCTCAATCAAATCCTTTAGAGAATCCTTTAGCAACATCACTTTTGTACAAATCCTGTTTAAAAGAAGACTGAATGATTTAAAAAAGAAAAAAGAATGACGTATATATTATTATAGAATAGCATTACTACAGAGGACTAAACTTTCTCAGTGTAGATTTGGCGGGGAGAAGATAAATGTTCGAAATTGACTGGGTTCATAAAAACCTAAGCCAGAGTTTGCAAAGCAAAAGTGAAAATGTGATTATTTACTGGTCTTTTTGTTGAACTCTATTTTTTGATCTTTGTCAAAAAGGAAAAAAAAAATCAAGGACAGACGAATAAGATCCCTTTCTTAAGATTAGGGAACTATGACTTACTCTTCAGCTATTAGACAAGTGAAGAGCACAGCTGCTCTAAGTGACTGTCTTAATCTAACTAATCTGCTTTCATCTCCAACATATGTTCTACTACAGTCTCAGTTTTATAAAGTACCTAGTGTGTCATGATAGTTTCCACTAAGTTTGAATAACAAGTATGATTCATCTGGATCAATTAAAGATATAATTCATTAATGAGCATAAGAACATGCTTAGCCTGAAGAAATATGACTAAAGATAAACAAATTATCTTTTTATAAGTACTTAAGAGCTATGTGTAAAAACAGTAGCTTTATTTTGTATTGCTCCAAAAAGGCCAGATGAGGACTAACGGGCACAGATTTCGCTCAGGTAAGCCTATTTTCACTAGACATAAGAATGCACATACTATTTTACAATAATTTGTCTTCTTAGTGGCTTCTATAAATGCCCAGCTTATATCAAGCACTTTAAAATGCCTCTCACCAACCAATTATGTATATGAAACTCACTGAATAAAATCCAGAGGGTTGGGTTGATTAATTTTATTTCTATTCTTTCACAAAGATCATGTAAGTTGCATCACTCTACTCACAAAATTCTTAAGGAGTACCACTTAAAATATTCAATATTTTGAAGTTAAACCTAATTTACAACTAGTTACAAATGAACGTAATTGTAAGAGGCCCGCTTTATCCTTAAAAAAAAAGTGGTTTTTTTTTTTTTTTGCTATTTAAATAGGAAAAACTTCTGATGGGTCTAACTTTAAGATGAAGTCTTTTACCTTATCCACAGTGGAAAATGTCTTCATTTTAAAAAATTCTGAATGCTTAAAGGGATGATGGCTAAGTTGATTCTCAACTAGAGGAGAAATTTCCAAAAGGAGGTAGGTGGTTAGGAGACTATAAATTTTTTTTAAAGGCATATTCAACATATATTTACATTGGGAAAACAAGATTATCAAAGAGAGGTGAAAGAAAGTCGACTGAGAATCTGTGCTCTAGGAATTTGTTTTTATTATCCTAGTCTCATTATACCTTGTTTCATGTTAGGGATTTCACCATTTAAAACTTAAAGACTTGTTATGCTATTGCCAAGTTTAATCTACTAGCAACAGATTTTGAAACATGACAAAAGAAAACTATATTCTAATCGAGTTCCAGCTTGTAAAGTACCTAAAGATATTTTTCAAAAATGTTCAGAATGGTGCTCGCTTCTGTAGCATATATACTAAAATTGGAACAATACAGAGAAAATTAGCACGGCCCCTGCGCAAGGACGACATGCAAATTCGTGAAGGGTTCCATATTTTTAAAAAGAAACGAAGTTGAGTTATTTCTAGTGACGTGGATGGACCTAGAGACTGTCATACAGAGTGAAGTCAGAAAGAGAAAAACAAATACCGTATGCTAACACATATATATGGAATCTAAAAAAAAAAAAAAAGGTTCTGAAGAACCTATGGGCAGGACAGGAATAAAAACGCAGACGTAGAGATTGGACTTGAGGACACCGGGAGGGGGAAGGGTAAGCTGGGACGAAGTGAGAGAGTGGCACGGACATATATACACTACCAAATGCACAATAGATATCTAGTGGGAAGCAGCCGCATAGCACAGGGAGGTCAGCTCGGTGCTTTGTGTCCACCTAGAGGGGTGGGATAGTATCAGGAGAGTGGGAGGGAGACGCAAGAGGGAGGAGATATGGGGATATATGTATCTATATCGCTGATTCACTTTGTTATACAGCAGAAACTAACACACCATTGTAAAGCAATTATACTCCAATAAAGATGTTAAAAAAAATGTTCAGAATGAAGGAAAAAAAATCCAACGTAACTTTTTTCTTCTCTAAAAGCAGACTATTTTGCTGGAGTTTTGTTTCACTTTCTGCCACAGTTTCACATGTAAAAGAAATTTAAGAAAAACTGGGCTGGTCTATATACTTTTTTTTAATGTACTTCTAGAACCAAAGAGGTAATGGGACCAAAAAAAAAAAAATTTAGACATCCCCTTCCTGTGTGTGGGGTGGGGGGGAAAATTGGGGGACTGTACACCATCAAATCTAAACAGGTAAATACACTTTTAAAATTTTTTAAGTTACATTTTATCACACAACCATATTTCATACAATTGAGCTCATATATTCTGAACTTTTGAAAGTTAATTTTTTTCCTACAAAACGAGGTTAATACTTGTCCAACAAGTATTAATTTGGCTTACCTTTCTGTTAAATAAACATTTTCTTCAATCAGATCAAAGTAACAAGGCATCTTCCCTTGTTTGGCACATTCCTTCCACCGCTGTGGGTCCCTGAAGTCCTCCATGACACACGAAGGCCCAACCAATGCTGAGCCTAGAGGCACTGCTGTCTCTCCCTGCTCTACCTCCACTCTAACTTTCTTTCTGTCCTGAAGCTCACCATCACTTTCAGAATCACTCTCCAATTCCTGTCTCCTTTTTTTAAGAGGTCCTCTATCTTTCATATCATTTTTTTCTAAGTTTTTCAAAAGATCTTTCTTCTCATTCACAGATAAAGAGTCCTTAATGGAATTGCTGCTTATTTCAGGTGCTTGCACGGATCCCTTGTCCTTCTGAAGGGACAGAAAAAATTTATTGGACTGGCTTGAAAAGTGAGATCCTCCACGTTGATCCCAATTCTCCTCCTCTTCACGGTCATCTGTTAAGGAATCTGGTACCTGCCCTTGAATTCGATCATACACAACCCCAGTTCCAGGCGGTCTACCTGCTGATCTTGGATCCCAGTAGCCATTGCCTTGCCAGTAATTACGTGTCCCACTATACTGTTCTGCACTTTGCTGATACTTGTGTCCACCACAGGCTCCATAGCTGCTGTCAGGTTGCTGATATGTGGTAGTAGGCTTTTCTTGTTGAGAGAAGTCCCACCCTAGATTTCTGAGCTCTTCTGATGAACGGAAACCATCCACTCGGGAGATCTCACAAGAAGAAAAATTTGACTCTGTTTTCCCCAGTCTACTATCTGGCCTGTTAGCGAAAGTGGTCTGTTGCCGAGACTTACTTGAGACATCTTCAAAATCATCAGAAGAATAAACTGGCAGCTCTTCTTGCTGCCTAGAAGTTATTCTGGCTTTCACTGCTTCCTCAGAATTTGGATGACCTAGAGGGTCAGATTTTATGTCTGTATGACTTGTACTATCAACCCCATCACTCTGAGGATGAGCAATTTCAGACATGTGATTATCTATCTGTTTTCGGCTGGGCTGTATAAAAGAAATTTCTGAATTCTTCTCTGTTGCTTTATGAAAGAAGAACTTCTCAGTTTGAGGACAGGCTTTACTTGCTATACTCTCAAATTTTTCCTCATATGAATGCCTCCTTGGCTCCAATCGCTCATCTTCCCAGTGGTCAGAATAGTGTCTGTAACTTTGACTGCTCCTAGAAGAACAAGGACTTGTTTCTTCCATGGGCAAAGTAGAATTCTTTGGCACAACCACAACAGACTGAAGACGGTTTCTTGGAATACTGCTATCATCAGAATCTGTATCTTCTGAATCACTTTCATCACTTGAACTTTCGGAAGAACCAGAATAATCTTCATGGACAGTAGATACAATCTCTGAGGCATGACCACTACTGTCACATTTTAAGGTATATGTTACACCATCACTGTCCTCCATGATTAAATTCAAATCACAAGAAGAAAATACAACTTCTGAATCATCAGAAGTATGTGCATGTCCTCTTCCACCTTCTTCATCTAAAGAGATTTCTGGTCTTCCTCTTCTATCAGGCAGTATGGAATTCCCTTCTTCTTGAGCCTCTTGCACACATTTCCCAGATAGTCCATTATTATGCCTGTTTTCCCAGGAAGCAAATCCTCTTCCTGAATCAGGAAGGCCACTACCTACTTCTATTATTTCTTTCTCTGCATGCTTTAAAAACTCTGAGCTTTTACTCTTCAGCACAGCATCCAAAACTGAAGATGTATTCTCTCCACATTGCAAGAGAGTTAAACTGTCTACTTTTATTCCTGGTGGAAGACTCTGAAGAGATGAAGCAATACATGAGCTCCCTGTAGGTTGATATAAATCATCAAAATGATTAATAGAAGCTGAACTAGTACTACCAACACTCTGCTTATATTCTCCACATGCAAATTTTGAGTGCTGATCTGTCAGACTTCCATTATCACATATAACTGTTTTTGATTTCAAATGCATGTTCATAAAGCTATTTGAAGAAATCTTCGTTACTAAAGGCTCAGTATTTTCAGCTCCGGAATGACAAAAAGAAGGGCGGCTGTCGTTTGAAGTACAGTATATATCTGAATCTTTGGTTTTACAGCAAGAAACTCTCACATCAACTGGTTCTTTAACTACTGTTTTGGAGTAATCTATAGTCATAACTGGCAAAGATATGAGTTGATCCTGGTGTGGCGACACTGGAGGTTCTGTTTCTCTAAATGGGCTTTCTGACTTACTATGCTGCATGCGAGTATCATCCAAGTCTTTTTCTTTACATCTATTAATATTTTGAAATCCATTTGATGAAAGCATGCACGTTTTGACCAAAGGGGATACCTCTGATCCAGTCACACTATCATCAGAAGACATCAAAACAGTGTCACGTTTAGAAGTGCAAAATGTTGCCAAATCAGATTCTGCCCCAGGAGATCCATTTATATTAAATTCTGTGGGACAATAACTTCTTAATTGATCATTCTTCACTTTACATAAAGAGTCTAATTCCTTAATACTATCATGGCTATCATGTCCTATAAATTCAGACTTAAAAACAGGTGATTCATCTAGCTTTTTAAAAGTAGGTGAATCATTTAATCGATTTGATGGAGATGGAGACCCAATCTTCTCTCTTTCAGTAACTTTACTAATCATTCTTAATTCACTACCTTTTGAACAAGGAGTCTGTAAACTAAAAGAATGAGACTGTTTGATTTCCTCATTCAATTCTGTACAACAGAAAGAATTTTTAAATTTATCAGACTTGGGTGCAGGTTTTGAAGGGGCAGATTTATAACGGGAAGCACTGTTACCATGCTTGGAATATGATGACCCCCGTCGGAATCCCAGTTCATTAGTGGGAGAACAACATCTTTTCATTGCTTCATTTTCTGAAGTCCTTTTGGATTCTCTTTCTAATTTTGAGGAATACTTTCCTCTCTTCTCCATCTCTAAATAAGAGGACTCAGTTTTACAGTCTCGATCAGATTTAGAATAGGAGGATGGTGTCCTTAGGTCTCTGTAAGAGGAAGAATGAGATGAGGTGCGCCTTGAGTATGTCTTCTTATACTCATCTTCTGAGTCAGAACTTTCTCTTGCCCTGTTATCTGTATATGGCCGAGAATAGCGTGCCCTCTCTCGATAAGGGGAACTCCTATGGTAGCGACGATCAGAGTCATAATAATGGGATCGTTCTGACCGAGAATAGGATGAACTAGTTCTAGAACCTCTGTCAGATCTAGAACGAGACCTGCTCCGCCTTCGCTCTCTCTCTGATCTACAGCGAGAAGATATATAACGAGTATCTCTTTCAAGTTTTGAGTAGCTAAAATATTTATCATCTCTCTCTGTTTTAGATCGTGAAGATTTCCCTAAATCCTCACTTTTTAAAGTTGCTAAGCTCTTTTTTGAATCTCTTTCTTTTTCAATGTTGGCTGAAAATTTTAAATCATGTGATCTTTGACTTGAGGAAGTCCGTACAGAATCTTCATCAGATTCTGAACCAAGAAAGGTGCCTTCAGATTGTGAGGATTTCTTCTTAGAACCTGTTTTTTTAGAGCCCAGACTACTCTTAGAACTATCTGGAATTTCTTCTTCCTTCCCAATATGGGAATCTTCCTTTTGTGAAGGAATATCTGCTTGCTCATTCAAATTGTGAGTTATGTGTTCTTCTGAACTATTAGACACAGGGTCCTGCTTAGTGTCCACTTCTGATGATTCTGGTACAATTGTAACTGGTGGTTCCTTCAATGCTCTAGCAGCTACATCTACTGGTGCTGTCATCAGAACTGTCACTGGTGTGTGTGGCAAGGCCACTGGCTCTGTTACTGGTGCTGGTAATGAGGGTGTTGTGGCTTGGGGAGGTGGAGGTGGTGGAGGTGGAGATGAGGGTGGCGAGTCTACAGTTGTTGATTCTGCTATGACTGCTGGTAATGGTACTATGGGAGGAGATGGAGATGCCACTGCTGTGGTAGAAGTCAGCAGTGGCCTGGATGTTACATGAAGCAGATGTTTCTTAAAATGGATTTTGCCCAATTCTACCCTTGATTTTGGTGGGGAAGATTCTTCTGTAGTAGATAATGTATCTCCAATGTCCATTTTAATTTTAGGGGTCGAGTCTACTTGAAGAGGTACAACTGGGGAATTTGGAGTATCATTTTGCTTTTCACTGCCAAGTGCCGTCAGAAACCTGTTCTGCAAAGTTTTCTTTGTAAGGCTGAAGCTGAATGACACCTTCTGTCGTCCCTGTTCCTCCAAATTAACTTTTGTCTTGGTGCCTTTGGGCAAAAACCGACTAGAAGCAACACCTTTGAACATTGGTCCTTTGATGAAACCTGTTTTCTGCACATTTTCAATCTTTGCCTATAAATGAACAAAAAAAGCAGTTACTACTACAATAAAGTTACTTTCAAATGGCTAGCATCACAGTTTAAAATGTAAGGGAAATGAAAAGTCCTTTTTAATGACAAACAGCATGAATTTCATTAAGCTATATATGCATTTTTAAAAACTCTTTATTATGGAAATTTTCAAACATACCCAAAAGTACAGAGAATTGTTTAATAAACCTCTAAGTAAACATCCTCAGTTTCAACAATTATCTATATTTTTCCATTCTTATCTTAAAGAATTTTATCCAGTTTTATAACTATTTTCCAGGCAGAATTTTTAATGAGAATTTAAAAAATAATCTGATGTGTATTTCAAGATACACTACAAGAGGACATGTGGATAGAGAGCAACAGCTAACATCTCAGTAATGAAAATACTTTGTTCTTGTGTCCTATCTGAGAAGAAACATCAGAAGTCATTATAACCAGTGGTCTTCTGGTATCACATAGAATCACTTGGGTACTTGGTAGAAATATAGATCTGTGACAAAACTCCAGGAAATAACAATTCAATAGCTCTAAGGTGAATAAAGTTTATTTTGTTTTGTTTTTTGAGAACAAGCATCTCAGGCAATTCTGAGGGACTTCCTAGATTTGGTAAACCACCGGTATAGAGCAGTCTCCCATCTCACTCATTTCACAGATGAGGTAACCAAATGGGGACCAGGCCTTTCTGCCTTCCTGGAAATTACTCTGTCCTGGCAAACTACTACTGCATCTGCCTGGGCCCCACACACCCAGGCCATGCTGATTTATAGTCTGATCCTACCGTGAACGACAACTACAAAGTATACATCTAAGAAGACTTCACCCTTCTTTATTTGCCAAACCACCAAAGGAACTGATGGGCGTTAGAAGTTAAAGGCATAACCTCGGTTGTAGACAGAACAGCAGGAAAGTCTATAGCAACAAACTCAAGCCTAAATTAAAGATAGTACACTTGCCATCTACAACATTTTTCTAACTGACATTCTTTAATCAAGTCTGGCTATTTAAGAGAACAGTTTTCTACTTCAACATGGTAAAATCTGAGATCAGTTTTCAAAATTATACAGTTACCATTCAAGTGGGAAAGTAAATGTTTTCACATGCATTATCACAGAGCAGTGGTCTTCAAATACTTTTTAAGAAAGAAAATTCACTTTTCAAATTGAATTTTACATGGAAGCTCAATGCGTAAAAACAGGTAAAAAGCTGTCTCCAAAGTTGCCAGCTTCCTTTACCTTGACTAAAGCTCTTGAAACTCCGAAGTCTAAAAACCATTTTCTTGAGATATACAACATCCCTCACTGGAATGAATTACTATAGATCCAAAAACAAAACTAAGCAAAAACTATTACTTCATTTCACATTCAAAATGATAGCTAAATTTTGAATGTTTTCAAGCTCATAATCGCTGAATACCTAATTAAATTATACATACCTCATTTTCTTCTTCTCTATTGTCATCCAGCCAAGAAAGCATGCAAAAGAATAAAAAGAAATCATAAATACTTAAAACCGATTGAAATGTAAGTTGTTTTTTATTAAAACTTAGGATACCTACAACCTCCAGGTATATTCTATATAGGCTGTCCGTTCCTTCATAGCCTTAGTTACATTTAGCATAGCAAATGTTTAAAGAAGATAGTGTCATGCACTGTGCTAGGTGATGGAGAGAAAAGGTGAATAAAGCAGAGTCCCTGCCCTCAAGAAGCTCTTACAGTTTCCTGTAAATACAAAATATAATTTTGTTATAAAAGTAATTCCAACATAATGGAGTAAATACGAGGATAGAAATATGCACAAATGTAACAGCAATGAGGAAGATAAGCAACTCAGTTTAGTGGAAGGATAGGAATGCAAAGAATCCTTTCTAAAAGAAAAATTAGTTTTTGAAGAATGAATTTGAAGGGAGATCCTTAACGAAGGAAGATCCCAGGCAAAGATATAGAGATTAAAACATAGAACAATATGAGCAAGGAAACTATAAAATAATGTTATCTGAGTATAAAGCATAAGGCAGAAAGAAGCCAATAATTAGCCAAAGTAGGGAGCAGTGGCCAGGTCCAGAGACCAGGTCTCTTACAATGAGAAACATTTTATCTTATGAATTAGTGGTTCTCAACCTGTTCTGGTATCTGTTCAGCAGTCCCTTTGCTTAATGCAAGGTTTACACTCTACATCAGAGCATGTGGCTTTCTGAGCTCACAGTTATATTCTAACAAAGATAACCACACTATGTCCTGACTGAGGAATCAAAAGCTAAAAGTCTGGTGTATACCAGTGCACTGAAGCACACTGGGGGAAGAGAAGATACAAAAGGGTTTTACGCTATAACAGCCAGATTTGTATTTTAAGCTAGTGTCTCTGTAGACTATGTGGCAAGACTGGAGTACAATAATCTGTCTTAAATGCCCCTTAAAAGAAATGTACTAAAAATCCTTTTCCTAAATGTAGGCTTTACTCCACCATAATTCAGTGCATTCACCAGAGTCCATGGTAGCCATACAAAACAAAGTAATGAAGGGGAAACAAAGTTGGCAATACATGGATGAGATCTAAAGCAGTGCCAGGGTTAAACACTTTTTTCTACTCTAAAGCCACAAAGACTACAGAGATGTGACCTTAGAACTGCTGTATTTCATCAATTCTATGATATACATTTTTCCCATGTATAACACCTCTACACAATGCATCATACTATCAATAACATCACAGTCTAATTGGCAGAGTTTTTTCCTTTCTTAGTGATTAAAAAAAATAATTGTGTCTCACAATACGGCATACTACATTCGATTTAAATTAGTACCATGTGAAATTTTTTTTAAAGAACAGAAAAGGAACCTGGAGATGTCCAAGCATTTGGAATGTCATTCGTATTTGTACTCCTCTTTTCAGTGGATGTTTTAGAAAAGGCATTCGTGGTTGTCTTCACGGTATCCATACACACAAAGTGCTGGAAATACTGAGGTTACCAGAACCCTTTCTTAAGTCTCAGCACTTATACTTTGGATAAACAAGTGAAAAGAATTCTGACAAGCTGTAATCAAAGTGATCACATGATCAAAGGGCTAAGGAAACATTATAAATGTGGGACTTGAGTGGGCATGTGGGGGGAGGAAATAAAGTTTCAATTCAGAAATCAGAAAACTGCTTGACAAAGATAGCAAGGCATTTCCCATAACTTGATAATATTTTTAAAATTTATAATAAAAAGGGGACTTCCCTGGTGGTCCAGTGGTTAAGACTCTGCGCTCCCAATGCAGGGGGCCCGGGTTTGATCCCTGGTCAGGGAACTAGATCCTGCATGACACAACGAAGACCCTGCATGCCTCAACAGAGACCCTGCATGCCACAACAAAGACCCAGTGCAGCCAAATAAATAAATAAATATTTTTAAAAATAAATTTATAATAAAAACAATATAAGCACATACAGAAAATATGGGGGAAAATATCCAATTTTTCTCATCTTAAAATCATTTCATGTTAATAGAAATCAAATTACACACAAGCAAAAAGAAAAGTCCACAATCCAACCCATCCAGAGACAACTGCTGCAAACACCTTGGTATACAGAGCCTTCTAACACTTCTTTTGTGTGTGGGGAGGGCGTTAAAACAGAGATTTTTGTTTTTCTTTTTGAGTACAGTAATCATACCACACAAGCCATTCTGTACCTTGCTTCCCCCACCCCCCATCATAAATACAGCAGGTGAGCAAACGATGTGTTTAGATCAAAGGAAAAAAATGGAATCACTGCAACAGATGGAGGAGGGAATGATCTTGAGAGAAGGGGATATAGATGAGTAAAGACATAGGTAAGTTTCAAAGTAAAGCAAGAATATTCCTTTTGGCCTGTATTTCTCTCTGACATCATTAGTTGAAAGTTAGGGGCAGGGACAAGGTAAAAGATTTGGAAAAATTCAAGTGTGGGGAACAAAAATGGAAGCAGACTATAATCTTCAATGTTGCTGCCCCAAGTTGGACATTACTAATTTATAATCAGAGTCATTGGCACACTTATGTTACTTCCCCTTGCAGCATTAGGCTATCTAGAAGCAATGAGGACAAACGACTGATGAATTACTCTATCAAGTTGGGTGGGACAAGAGAGGTAGAAGGCGGCAAGGGGCTGAGAGAATTGAAGGCATTCCCAAGAATGATCCACAGATAATAGAATAGGGAGTAAAATCTGAAGGAAGCTGATAAACTGAAGGAACAGGGTAGGGACAAGATAGCAGCAGCTTCAAAGAGTAGATTTGGTGGAAACCAGAAAGAGAAGTAGAAGGGTATCGTGAAGGAATTGGACATTAAGGTCAGACTAATATTTCAGAGTTGGAGTACCTTTCAGAAGATAATACCTAGGTGTGGCCAGGTGAGTAGACCGCCACAGCAATAAGAGGACAAGCCCTTTTTAAAGATATTAATGAAATTGTGAGGCCATAATTAATAGCAAGAATCAGCCACAAATGTTTCTAATAAAAGAACACTTGCGGGGACTTCCCTGGTGGCGCAGTGGTTAAGAATCCGCCTGCCAATGCAGGGGACACGGGTTCAATCCCGAGTTGAGGAAGATCCCACATGCAATGGAGAAACTATGCCCATGAGCCACAACTACTCAGCCTGCGCTCTAGAGCCCGCAAGCCACAACTACTGAAGCCCGTGTGCCTAGAGACCGTGCTCCACAACAAGGGAAGCCACCACAATGAGAAGCCCACACACCATAACGAAGAGTAGCCCGCACTCGCTGCAACTAGAGAAAGCCCGCGTGCAGTAACAAAGACACAACGCAGCCAAAAATAAAAAATAAATAAATAAATTTATTTTCTTTTAAAAAAAAAGAACACTTGCTTTGGTAAATAATATAATGTCAAGAGCAAAGAATAGGGTTTTTGAAGGAAAGTTGTTGGAACAAGGGTATGGAAGCCACAGGTAAGAGTACTAAGCCTCCTGTGCCCCTGCCATAAAAAATGAGGCATGCGAAAACAGGCATTTAAGTCTCCAGCATGGGATTGTGCTAGAGTGCCTTATTTCTTCTTTTGAAAAGCTACTACAGAAGAAAAACCAGAGGAATACCGCAGCCAGTTTTCTGTCAAAAACATACAGTATGCAGATCTGCAGCTTACTGAAGAACTATAAAGAATTCTGACTAATCCATGTCAATGCAGAGACAAATCTCTATTAGGTCACAGGACACATGTGGGAAAACAATTAAGACTTTTAGTCATAGCAATCTCAAAGAACCAAAGAATGACATGATTATTTAAATCAACAACCAACCAACTTCTCAGGCTAGAACGTAAGTAAAGTTTCCAAAGGGAGGCCTGGTATAATGAGAGATATTTGGCCATATCAACAATATTCATAAATGTAAACAAGTTGGATAGTAAGAATCTATTCTAGATACCATGTTACACAGGAAATGTTTATAGTTAAAACAGAAGTATTTTTATTTACTGTGGAAAAAAGACAATTTAAAGCAGTGGTCCCCAACCTTTTGGGTACCAGGGACCAGTTTCGTGGAAGACAATTTTTCCACGGACTGTGGTGTGGCTGGGGGGGTGGTTCATGCAGTAATGCGAGTGATGGGGAGCAGCAGATGAAGCTTTGCTCGCTGGCCCACCGCTCACCTCCTGCTGTGCAGCCCGGTTCCTAATAGGCTGTGGACCGCTACTGGTCCTTGGCCCAGGCGTTGGGGACCCCTGATTTACAGAACCTTAGTGATTTATTTCAAAATATCAGAAAACTTCCAAGATAAAATAGTCTTATTTTGCTCAATTCCAAAACTTGGACCTATGACCAAGAGAAGTATAGAATGACAGATTTTACCTCATTTTAATTTAGAACATTTTACACTAGTTTCCCTTCTCTATTCGAAAAAGTAATACATGTACGCAGGGGGAAACTCTGTAATACAAAAAGATATACAACTAAAATTAGATCTCTCTATGTAGTGGCAACCATTGTTAAGTTTCGTACATCCTTCTAAAAATTGTGTGCATATATGAGCAAATACATTACTTTTGACTCTGGGAGGGCTCACGCCAAGGAATACTTTCCAGAACTTCTGCTGCCAGGGTCCTCGTCCTCACGGTGAGCCACAGCCACCCACCGCCTCTGCAGGAGACCCTCCAACACTAGCAGATACATCAGAAATACATCTACACGTGGAACAACTCCTACAGAACACCTACTGAACACTGGCAGAAGACCTCAGACCTCCCAAAACGCAAGAAACTCCCCACGTACCTGGGTAGGGCAAAAGAAAGAATAAACAGAGACAGAAGAATAGGGATGGGATCTGCACCAATGGGAGGGAGCTGTGAAGGAGGAAAGGTTTCCACACACTAGGAAGCCCCTTCACGGGCGGAGACTGCGGGTGGCGGAGGCGGGAAGCTTCGGTGCTGCGGAGGAGAGCACAGCAACAGGGGTGCGGAGGGCAAAGTGGAGAGATTCCCGCACAGAGGATTGGTGCCGGACCCGCACTCATTAGCCGGACCCGCACTCATTAGCCCGAGAGTCTTATCTCCTCACCCGCCGGGGCGGGTGGAGCTGGGAGCTGAGGCTCGGCTTCGGTTGGAGCACAGGGAGAGGACTGGCGGCATGAACACAGCCTGAAGGGGTTAGTGCACCACGGGCTGGCCGGGAGGGAGTCCAGCGGCGGGGGGGGGGGGGGGGGGGGGGGGGGGGTCTGGACCTGCCGAAGAGGCAAGAGACTTTTTCTTCCCTCTTTGCTTCCTGGTGCGTGAGGAGAAGGGGTTAAGAGCGCTGCTTAAAGGAGCTCCAGAGACGGGTGCGAGCCGAGGCTAACAGCGGGGACCCCAGAGACGGGCATGAGACGCTAAGGCTGCTGATGCCGCCACCAAGAAGCCTGTGTGCGAGCACAGGTCACTATCCACACCTGCCTGCCAGGGAGCCTGTGCAGCCCGCCACTGCCAGGGTCCCTGGATCCAGGGACAACTTGCCCGGGAGAACGCACGGCGCGCCTCAGGCTGGTGCGACGTCACCGGCTTCTGCCGCCGCAGGCTCACCCCGCATCGTGCCCCTCCCTCTCCCCCGGCCTGAGTGAGCCAGAGCCCCCGAATCAGCGGCTCCTTTAACCCCGTCCGGTCTGAGGGAAGAACAGACGCCCTCCGGCGACCTACACGCAGAGGCGGGGCCACATCCAAAGCTGAACCCCAGGAGCTGTGCGAACAGAGAAGAGAAAGGGAAATCTCTCCCAGCAGTCTCAGGAGCAGAGGATTAAAGCTCCACAATCAACTTGATGTACCCTGCATCTGTGGAATACCTGAATAGACAACGAAACATCCCAAATTGAAGAGGTGGACTTTGAGAGCAAGATTTATTATTTTTTCCCCTTTCCCTCTTTTTGTGAGTGTGTATGTGTATGCTTCTGGGTGAGATTCTGTCTGTATAGCTTTGCTTTCCCCATTTGTCCTAGGGTTCTATCTGTCCTTTTTTTTTTTTTTTTTTACTTTTAAAAATAACTTTTTTCTTAATAATTATTTTTTATTTTAATAACTTTATTTTATGTTCTTTTATTTCCTTCCTTCCTTCCTTTCTTTCTTTCTTCTTTTTCTCCCTTTTATTCTAAGCCGTGTGGATGAAAGGCTCTTGGCTCTGCAGCCAGGAGTCAGTGCTGTGCCTCTGAGGTGGGAGAGTCAACTTCAGGACACTGGTCCACAAGAGACCTCCCAGCTCCACATAATATCAAACGGCGAAAATCTCCCAGAGATCTCCATCTCAACACCAGCACCCAGCTTCACTCAACGACCAGCAAGCTACAGTGCTGGATACCCTATGCCAAACAACTAGCAAGACAGGAACACAACCCCACCCATTAGCAGAGAGGCTGCCTAAAATCATAATAAGTCCACAGACACCCCAAAACACACCACCAGACATGGACCTGCCCACCAGAAAGACGAGATCCAGCCTCATCCACCAGAACACAGGCACTAGTACCCTCCACCAGGAAGCCTACAGAACCCACTGAACCAACTTTAGCCACTGGGGACAGACACCAAAAACAACGGGAACTACGAACCTGCAGCCTGCAAGGAGGAGACCCCAAACACAGTATGATAAGCAAAATGAGAAGACAGAAAAACACACAGCAGATGAAGGAGCAAGATAAAAACCCACCAGACCTAACAAATGAAGAGGAAATAGGCAGTCTACCTGAAAAAGAATTCAGAATAATGATAGCAAAGATGATCCAAAATCTTGGAAATAGAATAGAAAAAACGCAAGAAACATTTAACAAGGACCTAGAAGAACTAAAGATGAAACAAGCAATGATGAAAAACACAATAAATGAAATTAAAAATACTCTAGAAGGGGTCAATAGCAGAATAACTAGGCAGAAGAACGGATAAGTGACCTGGAAGATAAAACAGTGGAAATAACTACTGCAGAGCAGAATAAAGAAAAAAGAATGAAAAGAAGTGAGGACAGTCTCAGAGACATCGGGGACAACATTAAACGCACCAACATTTGAATTATAGGGGTTCCAGAAGAAGAAGAGGAAAAAAAGGGACTGAGAAAATATTTGAAGAGATTATAGCTG
The DNA here is from genome assembly GCF_951394435.1 of Stenella coeruleoalba. Taxonomy (NCBI): domain Eukaryota; kingdom Metazoa; phylum Chordata; class Mammalia; order Artiodactyla; family Delphinidae; genus Stenella; species Stenella coeruleoalba. The sequence goes on from NC_137156.1 coordinate 64,579,828, forward strand.
AAAACTTCCCTAATATGGAAAAGGAAATAGTTAATCAAGTCCAGGAAGCGCAGAGAGTACCATACAGGATAAATCCAAGGAGAAACACGCCAAGACACATATTAATCAAACTGTCAAATATTAAATACAAAGAAAACATGTTAAAAGCAGCAAGGGAAAACAACAAATAACGCACAAGGGAATCCCCATAAGGTTAACAGCTGATCTTTCAGCAGAAACTCTGCAAGTCAGAAGGGACTGGCAGGACATATTTAAAGTGATGAAGGGGAAAAACCTACAACCAACATTACTCTACCCAGCAAGGATCTCATTCAGATTTGATGGAGAAATTAAAACCTTTACAGACAAGCAAAATTTTAAATACAAAGAAAACATGTTAAAAGCAGCAAGGGAAAACAACAAATAACGCACAAGGGAATCCCCATAAGGTTAACAGCTGATCTTTCAGCAGAAACTCTGCAAGTCAGAAGGGACTGGCAGGACATATTTAAAGTGATGAAGGAGAAAAACCTACAACCAACATTACTCTACCCAGCAAGGATCTCATTCAGATTTGATGGAGAAATTAAAACCTTTACAGACAAGCAAAAGCTGAGAGAGTTCAGCACCACCATACCAGCTTTACAACAAATGTTAACGGATCTTCTCTAGGCAAGAAACACAAGAGAAGGAAAAGACCTACAATAACAAACCCAAAACAATTAAGAAAATGGGAATAGGAACATACATATCGACAATTACCTTAAATGTAAATGGATTAAATGCTCCCACCAAAAGACACAGACTGGCTGAACGGATACAAAAAAAAGACCCACATATATGCTGTCTACAAGAGACCCACTTCACACCTAGAGACACATACAGACTGAAAGTGAGGGGATGGAAAAAGATATTCCATGCAAATGGAAACCAAAAGAAAGCTGGAGTAGCAATTCTCGTATCAGACAAAAGAGACTTTAAAATAAAGACTATTACAAGAGACAAAGAAGGACACTACATAATGATCAAGGGATCGATCCAAGAAGATATAACAATTGTAAATATTTATGCTCCACAATGGGAGAGGCCACAACAGTGAGAGGCCCGCGTACTGCAAAAAAAAAAAAAAAAGCTATCTCTGATATAGGTCAAAACAGCACTTCTCTCCCCCAAGTCATACTCATCAACTACTCTTATACCGCCAAACAGTTGCAACTTTAATGCCAAGTGTCTATATAGATAGTAAGTAAAGCTATTTTCTTTAAACAAGAAATCACTTTGTAAACAAACACAGCTGATCTCGAATGTTTCGCTGTACAGTTCCTAGTCAGTGAGGAAAGGCAAGAATATGATCCCGAATGTTAACAATTGTATATACCTGAAATCTGTTTCTAAATTTTTCTTCCAAATCAGCTTGCAGGAACACTTGAATGAAGTGAATTATGTTCTCCTGTTCAAGCAATTTGTTCTCCAAAACCCATAATTAGGCTGCATGGGGATCTAATTTGAACATTTTAGGGCTTGTTACATACAAATGAGTTTCACTACTTTTATTCATTACTTTGAGTTAAATCTCTTAAATTATCTGTTTTATTTTTCTCATTAGCAAATTGTAGGAGAGGGGATATCCATTACCAAATAACCTTCAAAACACAGAATGCATAAATGCTGAAATTCATTTTTACTACTAGTCAATAAATCACAGCAGAAAGAGCTAAAGGTAGTTCTCATTACATTATGTATACTACTGTCTTATAGCCCCATTATTAGACCACCATCACCATTACAAGTAGCTAATAGAATATTTTCCATTTTTCAGGTACTTCGTTAAATGCTTTACATACATCTAGCTCATCTGATCCTCAAACCTAAGAAGGGTATACTACGTATTTGTATTCCCACTTTTACAAATGAAGAAACCTACAGTTATAGCTGGCAAAGTGGCAGAGCCAATTATCCAGGCTGTTTGACTGCAGAGCCCTTGCTCTTTAAGTCAAATATTTATTAGCTATTACACAAAACTGGGAGAAAAGGGTAAAAAGTTTCAGAGAAATGTATTTTGATTCGGTATAATAGTCAATGTATCTGCCTAACAACAGAAGGGGCTGTATCATGAAATAAAGAGTAACAGAAGTGTTCAAACTAGAGTCCTGATGATCATGTGTCTGTGTTTCAGGGCAATCAAACAGATGGTGAGTAATAGCTGTACTTTATAGCAGAATTCTAGCTAATAAATGCAACAATCATCAATGGCAGCAAAACCCAGTAGATTAAAGTTTGATGAGGAACTTTGTAATGAATGGATCAGAGTGACTAGACCAGAATCCACTGATTAATTCTGACATCACTAAAAGTAAGACAACAGGGTATGTGCCCCCCACATATGATGCAATAGGTAACTGATAAACTACTGGCAGTCGTGGGGGTGAGGGGTCTGATGTAACTACCAGTCTCAAAAAAATATATAGCAAACATATAAGGAGACTATCACAGATTAAGAGAGATTTGAGATCTAGTAATCACATAATGGGACTTCCCTGGTGGTCCAGTGGTTAAGAATCCACCTTCCAAAGCAGGGACGTTCGATCCCTGGCCAGGGAACTCGGACCCCACATGCCGCAAAGCAACTGGGCCCTTGCACCACAACTACTGAGCCAGCGCTCTGTGGAGCCCATGCGCCACAATGAAAGATCCTGCATGCAGCAACGAAGATGCCGTGTGCCACAACTAAGACCTAATGCAGCTAAATAAATAAATATTTTTTAAAATTCTTTAAAAAAATTACATAACTATTTTTTTAAAAGAATGAACAGGGATGATGTACTAAATAACATTAAATATTTCCTGCCTATTGCACTAGATATGATAATGGCATTGTGGTTATTTTTAAAGCCTCTCTTATTTCTATATATTAAAGTATGAAATGAGAGAATATCTGGCATGCTTTAAAATATTCCAGTAACAACAACAAAACAGTAGGGGACAGATGAAACCAGAATGGCAAAACGTTAATAACTGTTGAAGCTGGATGAGTACACTGGGCAGGGGCAAGGGGTATTCATTATACCATTCTCTCTTGTATGAATGTTTGAAATTTTCCATAATAAAAAATTTTTAATGTTTAATTGCAATATGAAAGAGGATAACAAATCTCCAAACAAGTAAACAACAGGAGACCATGTGCGCACATGCAGCAAGCAGAGACGTATGCTGGCAAAAGACATGTATTACTTTTAGTATCCAATCACCCACTTACCCACAGTCAGGGCCCATTTACCAGGTTGTAGCTAAGCATTATCCCCTGACCCAAGCAAAAGTAATCACCAGGATTCACCCATCTGATTTAGCACTTATCTCTATGGTTGTAAGAATTTAACTCCCCAACAATAACCCCCCCCAAAAAATCGTAAATATGTAACCACAGTAAACATTATGCTATGATGGGAAGTATTTTCCATAAATTAACTTTTGCCAAATAACATCAATACATAGTTCTACTTTACAGTCATTAAAAAAAATATATTTATTTATTTATTTGGCTGCTCCAGGTCCTAGTTGCAGCATGTGGGATCTGTAGTTGCAGCATGTGAACTCTTAGATGCGGCAGGTGGGACCTAGTTCCCTGACCAGGGATCGAACCTGGGCCCCCTGCATTGGGAGCGTGGAACCTTAGCCACTGGACCACCAGGGAAGTCCCTACTTTAGAGTCATTTTATTTGAAAAGACTCAAGGTGAGAGACTTTAAAAACAAAAAACTCAGCAATGGTAAATATAAAACTGTTTTGTGTTTGGGAAGGAGAATATTAATATTCTGAATATCTGAATCCATTTTCCACCCATCTGCCAATCTCTCTGGATAAGGCACCACTGTGCTAAATTTTCATTTCGTGTGAAAATTATCTTTTGAGTTCTCAAGGTAAACCTAAGAACAATAGAGTATTTTGTACATCATTTTGCAAATGAGAAGTCTGGATGGAATTTCCACTTCCAGATACCAAATTCCAGATAAATACTATATTATAATAATAATGTATAATGACAATAAAGCTAGCTATTCCATAAAATAGAATTATGTCAGAACTTCTATACCATGGGTGTTTTGTTTCTCAAATGTCAAGTTATACTATATTACAATTTAGAAAATGTAGCTCATCTACAGCCCTAGCCGTCAAGTCCCTAGCCACTCTAAAATATTCCCGCCATCACAGAGGGGCAGTAAGTGACATAAACAACTCACTGTAAGAGGTCAAATCCTATGCTCTATGACAAAGAAATGCTGCAAGTTGACAAGGTAGATGCACACCTCACAGAGAAACAACAAAGGGTAAAATAAAATGATAAAAGGACTATGACAGGACTATGACTTAGAATTAACAACAGTAACTAATACCATACCCAGAAGTTGAACTAGGCAGCTGGTTTTCATGCCTACCATCTACACCGATGACAGCACTGAAAATCAAAGCTGACACTATGTAAACACTAACCAGTACACGGTTCAGCCAAAGTTTTCTGTTCTAGGGCCTTCTGTCCAAAAGGCATGCTCCATCCAATTCCTTTTCTCCCCCATTATATGTTTTCAAAACACCTGATGAGGAGGCATAACAGAGTAATATATAAGAGCAAAAGCTTGAAAAGTCAGTCAAACTGGATTTGAAAACCAACTACAATACTTTTTAACCTAAGATGCTAAGAGAAATGGTGGCCAAACAGATTATCTATAAAACTGAGATAGTAGTACTGTAATTACTTCAAAGATGATGAGCAGAGAATATCTATTTAAAATCCTCCGTACAGAAGATATCTGCAAACAATGCAACGGACAAGGGGCTAATATTCAAAACATACAAACAGCTTATACAACTCAGTATCAGGAAGAACCCAATCAAAATATGGGCAGAAGACCTAAATACAGACATTTCCCCCAAAAAAAGACAGACAGATGGCTAACAGGTACATGAAAAGATGCTCAACATTGCTAATTATTAGAGAAATGCAAATCAAAAGCACAATAAGGTATCACTTCAAATGGGGCTGAATGCCCATCATCAAAAAGTCTACAAATAATGCTAGAGAGGATGTAAAGGGAACCCTTATACACTGTTGGTGGGAAAGTAACTTCGTGCAGCCACTATGGAAAACAGTATGGAGGTTCCTTAAAAAACTAAAAATAGAACTACAGTATGATCCAGCAATTCCACTCCTGGGCATATATCCGGAAAAAATGAAAACTCTAATTCAAAAAGATACATATACACCAATGTTCATACCAGCACTATTTACAATAGCTAAGACACGGAAGCAACCCAAGTGCCATCAACAGAAGACTGGCTTAAGACAATGGGATATATACGTACAGTGAGTGGAGTATTACTCAGCCATAAAAAAGAATGAAATATTGCCACTTGTAGCAATGTGGATGGACCTAAAGAATATGCTTACTGAAATAAATAAGACAAAGACAAATACTATATGATATCATATGTACAATCTAAAAAATAATACAAATGGATCTTTATAGAAAACAGAAAAAGACTCAGACACAGAAAACAGATTTATGGTTACCAAGGTGGGGAGGGGACAAATGAGTAAAGGATTAACAGATACAAACTACTATACATAAAATAGATAAGCAACAGGGATTGACTGGAAAGCACAGGGAATTATACCCAGTATCTTGTAATATAACCTACAATGGAATATAATCTGCAAAAAAACCAAATCACTATGCTGTACACCTGAAACTAACACAATACTGTAAATCAACTACACTTCAGTTAAAAAAATAAAAAGTGAAACCCTCCATAGAGCACCTGCCACATAGTGCTCAACAAATAAGAACTGTGAGCTATCTGAATTACGTATTTGAAATATTCTCTAACAACAGTCTTCACTACTAGAAAATAAACATGGGGCTTCCCTGGTGGTGCAGTGGTTAGGAATCCGCCTGCCAATGCAGGGTACATGGGTTCGGGCCCTGGTCCGGGAAGATCCCAGATGCTGCGGAGCAACTAAGCCCATGTGCCACAACTACTGAGCCTGCGCTCCAGAGCCCGCCAGCCACAACTATGGAAGCTGACGTACCTAGAGCCCACGCTCCGCAACAAGAAAAGCCACTGCAATGAGAAGCCCGCGCACGGCAACGAAGATAGCCCCCGCTCACCACAACTAGAGAAAGCCCGCACACAGCAATGAAGACCCAACGCAGCCAAAAATAAATAAAAAAAATTAATTAATTAAAAAAAAAAAACCTGGTCTTTCACCACAGACAGTTTGAGAAACACTAACTAAACCAGAACATGCATGAATTGTCTTTATTCTATTTGGAACCCCTTACTTTCTAAGTAATTGATAATTGAGTGCCTAGAGCCCGTGCTCCAAAACAAGAGAAGCCACTGCAATGAGAAAGTAAGTATTTATTTTTCTACTTTGTGGTAGCAGACAATGCTAAGTTGAAGCATATACAGAAAGTGTCCACTTTCTGTATGTTAGGGTTTAACTGCTAATAAAGTTCTATTCTTCACTCCTTTCACTCCTATCGTACCCAACAGACCAAGGAAAACAGAAAGCCAGGCTTTCACTTTAAAACAATGCCTCCAGAAGAGTGCAATGTGTGGGGATTCAACAGACCTTATGACTTTAAAAAACAAAACCAAACAAAAAGGTTCCCAGAAGCTTCACAGTGCTCATCCAAAAATCTTCTTTTGGATTTCTTTTTTCCTTCCCAGATTCCTGAAAATACACTACAATCATTGTTTACCTGGGGCTTTGAGAAATTTTCAATATGTTTAGACCACATGCCATTTATTAAGACATTTCTTCCAGCTTCTAGCCCACACTTTCCACACTCTAGTTTGTTAAAGTATGATTAGGACCCTATAAACTACATTTCTCCTTTGATAGTAATAGCATGTGCTAGAGGAAGAATCAAAGGCTGGAAGAATAAGAAGGAATATATATGCTCCTTATTATTGGTCACAGTTTCTATGTGTATGGACCCATTAATGCATTTCATCCTGGCACTGATTCCAGTTTCTACCTTTTTTCCAAAATCCCAGACCAACCTGACTGCAATTCCTCACACACAAGAACCAGTTGTCCAATATCCCTCCTTTGGAAATTTCAGCTCCAAGAGGGGCCCTACTCCAAGCTTCTGGGTTCTGGTAACCACACCCTCTTCCCTTTTTTCTCCCAGCCCTAGGGCAAGTAGCTACTTCTGCCTTTCTGTTACCTCAGTGTCCCCTTTTCATTTTCTTAGTTCTCCAAAAACGCTTTTAACCAATTCCTCACGTTAAATTCTGTTCTCCTGACTAGTATGAGAAGAATATGAAATTTTAAAACTCTTTCCTTGAAAGCTTATTATAAAAGAGAAACAGAGGCTTCCCTGGTGGCGCAGTGGTTGAGAGTCTGCCTGCTGATGCAGGGGACACGGGTTCGTGCCCCGGTCCGGGAAGATCCTACATGCCGTGGAGTGGCTGGGCCCGTGAGCCATGGCCGCTGGGCCTGCGCATCCGGAGCCTGTGCTGGGCAACGGGAGAGGCCACAACGGTGAGAGGCCCGCGTATCGCAAAAAAAAAAAAAAAAAAAAGAGAGAAACATAAAATACAAGTAATTATTCCAACCTGTGATATCACCACTCTAATGTCAAGTTGGGGCTTCTTACCAAGCCACTCTAAAAGCATGAAACTGGGGACTTCCCTGGTGGCACAGTGGTTAAGAATCTGCCTGCCAATGCAGGGAACACGGGTTTGAGCCCTGGTCCAGGAAGATCCCACATGCCGCGGAGCAACGAAGCCCGGGCGCCGCAACTACTGAGCCTGAGCTCTAGAGCCCGTGAGCCACAACTACTGAGCCCATGTGCCACAACTACTGAAGCCCGCACGCCTAGAGCCCGTGTTCCGCAACAAGAGAAGCCACAGCAATGAGAAGCCCACGCATCACAATAAAGAGTAGCCCCTGCTCGCTGCAACTAGAGAGCTCCCGCGTGCAGCAACAAAGACCCAATGCAGCCAAAAATAAATGAATAAACAAAGTTTTTTTGTTTTTTTTTTTTGCGGTATGCGGGCCTCTCACTGTTGTGGTCCCTCCCGTTGCGGAGCACAGGCTCTGGACGCGCAGGCTCAGTGGCCATGGCTCACAAGCCCAGCCGCTCCGTGGCATGTGGGATCTTCCCGGACCGGGACACGAACCCGTGTCCCCTGCATCGGCAGGCGGACTCTCAATCACTGTGCCACCAGGGAGGCCCCTAAACAAGTAAATTTTTAAAAATAAATAAATAATAAAATAAAAGCATGAAACTGGGATGGGTCATGCTTTCTGGAAAACGTAACACATTTAAAAACTGTACATAAGCAGTCTTGAAAATGAGACACTCAATATATGATTGTTCATTAGTGCTCTGGAGCAAGTGTATGCAAATTTTTTATAAAGAGACAGAAAGTAAGTATTTTAGGCTTTGCAGGCCCTGCAGTCTCTGTCACAACTACTCAACTCCCAACGTTTTTTTGTGAAAACAGTCATAGACAGGGACTTCACTGGTGGTCCAGTGGTTAAGACTTCGCCTTCCAATGCAGAGGGTGCGGGTTTGATCCCTGGTTGGGGAGCTAAGATCCCACATGCCTCCCTGGCCAAAACCCAAAACATAAAACAGAAGCAATATTGTAACAAATTCAATAAAGACAAGAAAGAGAGAGAAAGAGAGGAAGGAAGGAAGGGAGGGAGAGAGGGAGGGATGGAGGGAGGACTGGCGGGAGGGGCCACAGACTGCTGTGAATGAGCGAGCATAGCTGTGTTCCAATAACACTTTATTTATGGACATAAAATGATATGAAGTTGAAATTTCTAACATGTCACAAAATATTATTCTTTTGTTTTTTTTAACCATCTAAAAATATAAAATCATTCTTAGTTCACAGGCTGTAAGAAAACATGCAGGCAGGCTGGATTTGGCCCAGTGGCCTGTTTGCCAACCCCGTTCTACATTGTGCCTCTTCCAAAATCAAAGTATTATGTTCACTGATGGACTAAAAAAAAAAAAAAAAATTACTCTAGCAAACCTAGGTTTAAACTATAATGTAACTAACCTGAAACATTAATGAAACAGACAAAACAATGTTACTTACCCTCCTCAATCTTTCTTTTAATGAAGACTAAAGATAAGAAAATTTACTAACAGGGAAATTTCAAAGTATGATCCAGGTTCAATTTAAATATTTGCCAAACTTGTGTACCTTCTTTCTACCTCTACAGCACCATAAAATAAGCACTGGTTTTAAAATTAACCTTGAATAATGTAAATTTCTAAATCAGAGATTAATTGAATTAGGGTCTTAATGATGTTCAACTGAGAAGAACTTAAGTTAAAGTAATAATGGTCCCCATTTCCCAAACAATTCTTCAAGTAGAAAAAACATCTACAGACATTAGCAAGTTACACTCAAGTTTCTTATTTCAAAGTAACCATGACTGTATAGCCTCTCCTGTTAATCCGCAACTACTTTGATTCCTTAGTATCAGCAATGAGGAACGTCTCTTTGGCATCTTCTGCTCCCACAAATATGTTCATTATTGCTACTTATGAACTGTGTCCATCTGTCCAAAACCTATGAGTTAAAGTCCTAAGAGCACCCTTGAACTAGGACTACCTCAAGACCTGGACACAGTATGCACTGGTAAGACAAAAAAAAAAAGCACAAGCAGCGGTGCAGTAGTATGCATGACACGTGAAAGGCATAAAAACAAACATTACGCCTCTCAAAAAAAGGCAAGTTCTCTACATGTGTACCTCTCATAGTTTTCCTCAGTTTATGGAAAGACAACAAACCAAGGCTTGAGTTTCATATGGGATTAAAAGTTCCTAGAAGCTCATTTCCAATGCAGATTTCAGACTAAAGGCACTTGGCCAAAGGGGCAGACCTGGATGATCCACATATCCAGTGTACCTTTTGCTGAAATGATGTCCAGGCCTCTAATCCTCTAGAATACATATCTGCAAAGTCAGACAAAAGAACCAACTCAACCAACCTGCACCTTCCAAATTGAACTATTATAAGCACCTCAAAACTAATCCAGAAGACCTCTAGGAAAACTCAGAATACAGAAATCCAGCTGATTATGAATGGCAGCTATTCCAAATATTATTTCTTAATACCGTTAAAAAGATAGTCTTTGACAAATTGGTAAATGAAGAGACCTTTGCTCAAGTTGTGGTATACCATTAAACTAGCTAGGGAGCATAGTGTGAACTTCTTTGGGTCTTCTTTTCCTTCCTTATTCTGTGAAATGAAGGCACTAGCTCCCATGCCCTTTAAAATCACAGCCATGGAGCGTAAAGACTTAAATATAAGACATGACACCATAAAATTCCAAGAAGAAAAAGTAAGCAAAACATTCTGACATAAATCCTAGCAATGTTTTCTTAGGTCAGTCTCCCAAGGCAATAGAAATAAAAGCAAAAGTAAACAAATGGGACCTAATCAAACTTTTAAGCTTTTGTACAGCAAAGGAAACCATAAACAAAAAGACAACCTACAGACTGGGAGAAAATATTTGCAAATGATGTGATGGAAAAGGGCTTAATTTCCAAATTATACAAACAGGTCATACAACTCAATAACAATCAAAAACCCAATCAAAAAATGGGCAGAAGACCTAACTAGACTTTTCTCCAAAGAAGACATACTGATGGCCAATAGCCACATGAAAAGATGCTCAACACTGCTAATTATTAGAGAAATGCAAATCAAAACTACAATGAAGTACCACCTCACACCGGTCAGAATGGCCATCATTAAAAAGTCCACAAGTAAGGGCTTCCCTGGTGGTACAGTGGTTAAGAATATGACTGCTAATGGAGGGGACACAGGTTGGAGCCCTGTTCCAGGAAGATCCCACATGCTGCGGAGCAACTAAGCCCATGTGCTACAACTACTGAGCCTGAGCTCTGGAGCCGTGCGCCTAGAGCCTGTGCTCTGCAACAAGAGAAGCCACCGCAATGAGAAGCCCGCGCACCACAATAAAGAGTAGCCCCTGCCCGCTGCCAACTAAAGAAAGCCCACACACAGCAAGGAAGACCCAACGCAGCAAAAAATTAATTAATTAAATAAATAAAACTTAAAAAGTCTACAAACAACAAATGCTGGAGAGGGTGTGGAGAAAAGGGAACCCTCCTACACTGTTGGTGGGAATGTAAATTGGTGCAGCCACTGTGGAAAACAGTATGGAGGTTCCTCAAAAAGCTAAAAATAGAGTTGCCATATGATCCAGCAATCCCAATCCTTGGCATATATCCAGACAAAACTATAATTCAAAAAGATACATGCACCCCTATGTTCATAGCAGCACTATTCACAGTGGCCAAGACACAGAAACCACCTAAATGTCCATTGACAGAGAAATGAATAAAGAAGATATGATACATATGTACAATGGAATACTACTCAGCCATAAAAAAGAACGAACTAATGCCATTCGTAACAACATGGATGGACCTAGAGACTATCATACTAAGTGAAGTAAGTCAGAAAGAGAAAGGCAAATACCATATAATATCACTTATATATGGAATCTAAAATATGGCACAGGGCTTCCCTGGTGGCGCAGTGGTTGAGAGTCTACCTGCCGATGCAGGGGACACAGGTTTGTGCCCCAGTCCGGGAGGATCCCACATGCCGCGGAGCGGCTGGGCCCGTGAGCCATGGCCGCTGGGCCTGCGCGTCCGGAGCCTGTGCTCCGCAACAGGAGAGGCCACAACAGTGAGAGGCCCGCGTACCGCAAAAAAATAAAAAATAAATAAAATAAAATATGGCACAAATGAACTTATCTACAAAACAGAAACAGACTCACAGACATAAAGATCAGATTTGTGGTTGCCAAGGTGAAGTGGGGGAAGGAGAGGGGTGGACTGGGAGTTTGGGGTTGTTAGATGCAAACTATTACATTTAGAATGGATAAATAACAAGGTCCTAGGCACAGGGAACTATATCCAATCTCCTGGGATAAACCATAATGGAAAACAATATAAGAAAGAGAACATCTATATGTGTATAACTGAGTCACTTTGCTGTACAGCAGAGATGGGCACAACATTGTAAATCAACTATACTTCAATAAAAAATTTTTAAAAAAGAAAATTATAGAGCTAAGCAATTACACTAAAAAAAAAAAAGCATCAACTATCCTACAGAGCAACAAAAGCCTCAATTTTTAGAGTACCACGTTTTCTACCATTTTTCAATGTCACAGCTGTATGGTATATCCAAAAACACCCCTTGATTTACCACTGCATTTGTAGCTTCCTCACTTCCTTTTGGCCCCTAATATTCATAAAGAGATAAATGAAACTGTTGAGCTGAAGGATTTGAATAAAAGACAAACAAGAGTAAAAGCACACAGGCCTAGTTTAAATAGGTTATCCATTCCGGAAAACACCCAAGTATAAAACAACTAAAAAGACTGGGGCGGGGGCGCGGGGGATGTAACAAAGCACACTACACTGTCCCAGCAAAGGCAGCTGTCATAATCTCTCTCAGACCACCACCATGAGATCTCTAATTTTCATTAGTTTGTCTCCACCAGGATCAACAGAAGACTAAAAAGTGTCTTGAGCACCAATCACTCTCATCAGCTCAACACATACCACTCAGTACCCTGACCTCCTCTCTCCTAATGTAATAGTTATTTAAAACGGTCTTTCAATGTCAGTTATTATTAATGCTTCTATTCACTCTATGAGGAAAATAGAATAATGATAGTTATGAAGAATCAGGTCAACTCAAACATTTATCAATACTAAGCACATACTACTATGTTCCCAGCTGCTAGTCACTGGGATTCCTCCATTTAAAAGAATAAGTCTCTAAAACATATTCATCATGGTCCTTGGATTTTCTGGTACATAGAACTACAAAATCCCTTAGGTCCTAGCAACAGAACCAACAAGTCTAGATCATGCAAGAGAACGGATGAATGCTAAGACAGACAGGCTCCAATGAAATGTTAGTCTTTCTTGATGCTGTGTATTAGTAACCACCCAAAGCATCTTGAAAGTTGGAGAATTATAAAAATACACATGTATACAAATAAATCTTTTAAAATACTTATATGGAAAAAAATAATAATGAAAATACTTAAGCAATGAGTACATTTCACAAAAGCACACAGGTAACAAATTTTGCAGCTAGCATATGTACAACTGAAAAAAATGTCCTATCATTGGTTCCAACTCCTGCTCCAATTTCATATCCTCTGACACTATCAGTATCTTCTCTAGTAATAAAGAAAAGGAGTCAAAGAAAGGTGAGCACCAAGTATTTTTTGGTAGTCTCACTGTCTCTCTATAACACACGTGAGCATTCTATAACTGGGGAAATACTTGTTTTATACTCAACTACCACTGTTTCAACTTGTTACTATGTAGTTATTAACATTAATTCGTCAAACTGCTGTTAATCTGCCAAGAAAACTCCATATTTCTCATAATTTATACAATTGGTTTCCTAAATAATAATACACCCATAACAGATTTTTTAATTTTTTAATGGATACAGTAAACTTAAGCTTAAATAAGATACCTATGATGGTGACCTTGAGGAAAACTTTAGTAGTACATTTTCACATATTTCTAACAAAATGTTTTGTTGTACCTCAACAAAATTCAACTGTTTACTATAGATAATCCTTAACTAAATTTTCAGCACAGAAGCAGTACCATAAAATGTGTAGCTTATGTTTTAGAGTTGATATAGATACTAGAATTGAGAAATTAATGGAAGAGTTATATATTTAACCAGGCAATTTTAGAAAGTCTGTGTGCTCAGGTTCAGAAAAATGGACTTCCAAAAAAAGGTTTTTGCATCCATCGATACAATTTATGAAAAATGTTAGCTCTAATTTACATTCATACAAAATTCATAGAAATCTTAAACATGGCACCTTCTGCCTACTAAAGTAGAGCATATGTAATTAACAACTATCCACCAAGAAGCAAAATATCACACAAAAGACTCAAAATACAAGTTAGTCCATGAGTCTCCAAAGAGCTAATCATGAAGCAAATATTGGTGATTACTATACAGCCCTCCCCAAGGAGAGTCACTGCACTTGGCAGGAAGTGGGCAGCAGGAAGAGCTACAGTCAGAAACCACCACTTGCTCCAGGTTTTTACAAGCTCACAGCAGTGCTCCCAATAAGCAGACCTGGTAGCAGCCTGCCAGCACGATCAAATTCCTATCAATACCCGCACCATTTTAAGGATATTTTCACTTGTGAGACGTTAGCATCGGCAGAAAAGGCATTCTAAAATAAAAAGCATCTTTAGGAATTCACACCAACTTTAAACCTCCATCTAAATGACCAAAGTATTTGCTCAGCTGGAAAAGATATTGAAGCAACCATCGAGCTTGATTTAAAAAAAAACTACCAAATTAAACATAAAGGACATTATACATTAATTCTAAAGCTAAGGGACTCAAATACAACACCTGATTAGTGTATGGTAACCAAGAATGACAAAAATTGCCTCTCATTTGAATCCATGAAAGTACACTTCCAAATATAATTCCCATTATGAAAAAAACCAAACCTATTGAATTTTCAGTTGGCTAGTTTGTTGGCTAGCTTCAAATCAACCATTTTCAAGAGACTATACTTAAATACCTTGAGTTTTTAAAATAAGCAACCAACTAATCAAAGGGCAGGAATAAAAGCTATTTAATACATCAGCACCAGACAGGACAAACAGAAATAAGCATGGACAAAAAAATAAAATTTTAAAAAAGAAAAGAGAGAAATATAGGAATCAAACTCTAAAGAGAATCGCAAAACACCATCATAAACTACCAGATATACTTGGGAGGAGACACTTTCCACACAGCACATATCCTAAGGCCCTTTTAAACTCCTTAACATGGTAAGAAAACAAAGCAACTTAACATAGGACATCCACAGTATAGAATATTCCCTGTTAAAAAAAGATAAGCACATCTTATACGTAAACGCAAGTATGTAGATGATACAATATGTGTAGTAGACAAAAACAAAAGGTCTGGAAAGGTATACACTAAATTGTCAGTAGTGGTTACCTCTTGAATGTGGGATTTGAAGAGATGGAGCCAGAAAGAGATGCTAAAGGTGGATTTTTACTTTTTCCTCTATAAACATCTGTATTATCTTACCCTTTCGCAATAAGCATTTATTGTTTTGGTAATTAAAAAAAGAAACCATTTCAGTGCTTCCCTCGTGGTCCAGTGGTTAAGACTCTGAGCTTCCATGCAAGGGGCACAGGTTCGAACCCTGGTAAGGGAACTAAGATCCAGCATGCCGCTCGGCGTGGCCAAAAAAATAAATAAATAAAAATTTAAAAAGAAGCCATTTCAAAACTATTACCAGACATTGTTATTGTTTTCAAAATATCACATTGATGGTTAGTACAAAGAGATAATAGTAGTAAAGTGCCTTCAAACCTTGAATTTAAAGCTCTATCCTCAGAATAAAGAAGACTAAGAGACATGACAATTAAACCCAATGTGTAATCCCAGACTGAAAAAAGAGGACACTATTGGGATAACAGGCACACTTTAAATATGAACATATATCAGGTGTAATATTATAAATGTTAAATTGCCTGAATCTAATCACTGCACGTTGGTTATCTAAGAGAATGCTTATTCTTAGGTAATACTATGAACTATTCAGCGGTGAAGGGTGATGGAGCCTACACCTTACTCTCAAATGGTTCAGCCAAAAATAAACAAACACAGGTTTATATGTTTTTATATAGAAAGATAAAGCAAACGTGGTGAAATTTCAACTACTGGTCAATCTAGGTGAAAATATGGGAGTTCACTATACTATTCTTAAAATTTCCCTGCAAGTTTGGTTTTTTTTTCAAAATAAAAGATTCCTTCCCTCTAGAGAGTGGATCTCTCTCAGAAAGGGAAAGGAAGAATTCTAAACCTGACTTTCAGTTACGCTAGGTGTAAATGTTTGTTTCTAATATGAAACGTCTCTCAGGGTCTTACAATAATGGCCCTTAATGCATTACAAAATAAGATGCTCTATAGTATCCCGGAAAAATTAACAGAAATGATGAAGCTAGTCAACTTTTGATTCTAGCATATGACTATTATAGCTTCTCTGAAAAAACTGACAATGCTCATAGAACAACACTAAGTATCAGGGTTAAGAAAAATAATTATAAATATCTGTTAGAGTAAATCATAATGCATTTCAATCTAAAGGGGAATAGATTAAATAAATTAATCACTACAGTGAAAAGTGGCAGAGAAGAGTTGAAACACAAAAGTCCCACTAACACTAGAAAAGTATGATTGATAGATATGTCTTGGCAGTTTGAACATTTCTTAGGAAAACACAACTGTATCAACAGTTGCTTGATACCTTTCTAAAGACATAGTGTGTCAGTAGAAGAATGGTGGGCCTGAAATCTAGATAAGGCAAGAGCAAAGAGGGACATGAATTCTGGAGAGGTATACTCTATCCTAAGTACTAGGATAGTTCCACCAGGCTTTCTGTGATCACCAGGAAAGCCTCCAAGTAATATTTTGGCCTCCCATGTACCTACCAAAGACTGTACCCTGGCCTGTAGAACATACCTCAATCACTACAAAGCTATTTCTCTCTTATAAAATAACAAAAACTGAATTATGTACTGCCTGCAAAGCTACTAAAGGTCCAGACCATATGTGGAATCTGGTGACCACGTTATTCTTTCAGTTGGCTTCCTATGGCATCTCTATCCCCATTGTAACTTACATAATTATGAGAATTTTATGAGAACACGACTATGCTCACTGCTTTATATTTTATTTGACATGCTGAAGTATTTTTTCCCAGTTAATAAACTTTATTTTTGCCAAATTCACCATGCTTTTCATATCATGGTGCCTTGTAAAGTACTGTTCTTTCTAGCTGCGTCTTTCCATCCAATACTAGTAATAAAAGTTAACACTGTCTTAATTCTTAAATCCTCATAAAACCCTTTGTAGAAAATACTGTTATGATCCTGACTTTACATATAAGGACACTAAGGCACAGAGTCATTACAAAATTTGCCCAGGTTCATAATGCTATTAAGTAAAAGAGGTGAGATTCTAAACCAGGAATTAGGATCCAGAGCTCAAGGGTTTAACATTTTTTGTGCCTTGGACCATTCTGCAGTCTGATGAAGCCTGCAAATTCCTTCTCAGCTTAGTATTTTTAAATATATGAAATAAACAAAGGTGACCAATTACCTTGGGGACAAAAAACTCAAATGTATGATACAGTAGTATATATATGCTTCTCAACAATCTACTGGTGAATCTCCTATTTACTGTAATTTCTATGTAATGATGAACATAAATAATATTTTGAGATATCTACAATAATCACAATATAATATCTGTGATTTGTACTAGTAGTAAAATCACAGGTACTGTTAATAGTACTGTAGTTTGCTGTTTACATTAATAATTAAAAGGAATGCCAACTTCTAGTTAGAGGTTAGTGAAGAGGTAATTTTCCCCCTAAGTTTATGGATGCCATCCATGTTAACACTGCCCACTATATTAATCCTCTTAACACTGCAGTTTAAAAAAGGACCAATCCTGGGTCCTTCTCTCTTTCTACACTGGATCTCTCGGTGATCTCATCCAGTCCTGTGGCTCTGAATACTACTTAAGTTGATGACTACAAAGTTGTATCTCTCATCCAGACCCTTCCCCTAAATTCCAGACTTGGATATCAATTCAACCAGTATGTATAACAGGCATCTCAAACTTACCACGTCTAAAACTGAACTCCTAATCTATTCCCCAAACCTGTTCTTCTCACGGTCATCCCTATCTTAGTTGACGGCAACCCCATCTTTCTCACTGCTCAGACCAAAACTCTTGGAATCATCCTTGACTCCTCTCTTACATGCCACATCTGATCTATCAACAAGTCGTACTGGTTTGATCTTCAAAATATATCCAGAATTCAACCATTTCTATCTCCTGTTACCACCTTGATACAAGTCACCAGCATCTCCCTCCCAGATTTCTAACTTTCTTAAAATTGTAAGTCTCCCTGCCTCTACTGTTGTTCCCCCCTACAAACTGAGAGATCCTTCAGAAGCTGAAAGCAGATCATGTCATTCCTTGGTTGAAAACTCCAGGCAAAGTCCTTATAAAGCCTCTACCAAGCCCTGTGAAATCTGTACCCCACCCCAACATAATGTACTATTACTTTTTTGTTCATTCCATTCTAGCCATACTGAGCAGAACTCACCAGGTCGGCCTCAGCACCTTGGAACAAACTATTCCCTCTACTTGGAAAGCTTTTTCCCCAAATGTTAACGAGGCTAACTTTCTCCCTTTTAAGTCTTTGCCTAAATATCACTCTCAAGAAGGCTCACCCAGTTCACCTCATTTTAAATTTCAACATCTACCCCAGAAATTCTGAATCCCCCTTACCGTGCTCCATTTTCCAAAGCACTTATCTTTGAACATTCCATTATTATTTATTGTTTTTCACCCCGCACTAGGAGGGGTGCCCACACAAGCAAAATTGTTTCGTACACCACTCACCTCTAGTATGCCTATGTTTGGCACAAAGTAAACATGCATATATTTTAAAAACAGCACTTCTGTCATTGTAAAGTACTTGCCTGTGTCTCTCATTAGAAGAATTCCTTGAAGACTCTGACTGGATCTAATTTGTAGTGCCCTCAACACCTGGCCTGGGGCCTGCCCAACAGCAGACACCTAACACACAGATACTCACGTGATTACAGCCACTTTCACCTGAAACACAATCCTGTATGCCACAGGAAAAGCCAGGTCTTACAGCTGTGTCTGATTAAATACTTGGTAGAAGGCAAACACAGAACATCAGGTTCCAACTGTTCCTTCAATCAAACTGAGTTTAAGTTTCATGCTTCATTTCTTCATGTGTCTAAGAAGCATTTCAAACTATCTGAAGTCTAAAAAGGTCACTTGGTCATTCCTCCCCCGCAGCCATGGCACCACCTCTCCAGCCCACCTAATCTTTTCATGCTTGACTTAAAATCCTCTTAAGTGTTCCTTGATGACCCCAGCTAGAAGCACTTACCCGTGCCATGCTCTGGGCCAACTGCTTTCCATATGTTATTCTCATTTGATTCTCCCAAAAGCCCTATGAGGTTGCTTCCATTATGACACCTATTTCAAAGATTAGAAAACTCAAACTTGGAGAGATCAAATCACTTGTTCAAGGTTCAACGAGTGTTCAAACACAGGTCTGCCTGACTCTGAAATCCAAGTTCTTTAACCCTCCACTATACCGCTTTTCTCTCTCCAATATTACAAACCCTAACTAGTTTATACATACTACCTCATAGGATTTGCTGTCACTTCACTTATCTAGACTTCAATTCCGGCAACTGTCAAACAGGGGATATCGTTCAGGATGGCTCCTATCAAGACCCCTTCCAATTCTTAGAGTATTATGAAATAAAACATTTTATAATTCTTTACATACTCCAAGTAGGTTAATACACACATACACACATGTATTTTAGCACTGAGTCTCTGCTAGAAATTAGAAATCTCCACTGCCAAAGAGCAGTGAAAATAAAAACTCCAAGACCTTATATAAAAAATAAAACATTCTTGATTCCTCGCCACATTCACATCTATCAGAGATGCACTTCTGAGTCCATTTTCCCATGTAGTATGAAAAATTATGTTTTCCCCCAAGAAGTGTAAGAATGTGATACTTAAAGCTTCTGGACTTCACCATACAACCTGGTAAAAGGAACTGAAAGCAGCCACTTAGCCCATTCAGGAGCTAGCATGTTGTTTTAGACAGGACAAGTGCTCAATAAGCATTTATTGGATCATGATACAGAATTTTTTTTTTGAGGTTTTCCAAGTCTCAAACCAAAAGCCTATAAAGAGCCACACCAAAACTAAGGTAAAATGTGTCAAAAGAACATATCTCTTGGAATCATTCTGGTCATAAAAGTGAATTTCATTTGAAATCCCTATCAACTGTTAAGTTTGAAATGAGTCATATTCGTAGGTCTAGACTTCAACCAACACCAGCAAATGGAGTTTAAGGATAGCTTTTTAAAACAATAGTCTTGTGAGGATGCAGAAAAAGAAGTGAATCCAGGCTCTGGAGTGGAAGCTCTCTTGAGATATCAGATACAGTAGCAGACACAGTCCACAACAGAAATGTAAAAATGTCCTGGGCTGAAAACACTGTTGGGCAAAACGATATTTCGGTTTTCTAAAGCACTGTCTGTTTAGAGAATCCTCAAACGATTCTTGCTTTTTACCAAAGTCTTCAAAAGGAGTAGAAAGTCATCCGTTCAGGGTAAGAGGTTGCTGCTACCAAGGAAGTAGAGTGTCCGAAAGTGTGCAAATCTCATAATCTAATAGAGAACGCATGCCCCTGCGGATGCTTTCACCTTCGGGCGGAAAAACCAACCCGGTGTCACCTCAACATTGGGGCCACTCAAACCTCACCACCATTACAAAACCGAAATGCCAAAGGTGCAGAATATGAAGCCGGAAGCACTACCAGGCCAGGATCGCGTTCCAGGGGAAAAAAAATCAAAACCGAGACTGCAGAGCGGGGCCCTCGGCCGCCTTGGGCCGAGAGACGCACGCTAGGCCCTTCCGGTCGGAGCCGCCGTCGCCGGTAGGCCAGGCGACGGGCCAGGCTTTCACCCGAGCCCGGGGATTCGCGGCCTACCCTCGCCGGTGCCCTCTCGCCGAGTCTGGCACCGGCTGCTCCTCCGACTTGGCCCCTTCGTCTGTAGCGCGGTCCGCGCAGGCCGCGAGGAGCCGGAGGAGACCGCCGAGCCTTGGGCCGGCCGGGTCGGTGCAGACGCGGCGGTGGCGGCAGAGGCCGCGCCGCCCCTCCCCCACCGGCCCGGCCCAACCGCCGCTGCGACGCGAGTAGCGGCGCCAACGCCGGGCCCAACCTCCGGCCCGCGGCGGCCCGGACAAGGGGCCGGTGGCGGCGGCGCGGGCCTGCTCCCCACGCCGCCTGCGCGAGTCCACCGCAGGCCCGTTACTCTCCGCGCCACAACCCGTCAGGACGCGCCGCCCTCGGCTTGCGCTGAGGCGGCCGAGGGCAGCGGGAAGCCGCTGAGCTGATACTTACTCAGGGGTCGGGTGCTCGGGGTCGTAGAAATCCCCCATCTTCGGAGGCGGCTGCGGCGGCAGCTGCTTCATCGGGAGCGGCTGGAGACGACGACGCGAGCCCCCTCCCCGCGGCAGGGCGACGGGAGGGAGGGGAGGGGAGAAGGCCGCTGGTCCGACCGCGGCAGCGGCGGCGGCGGCGGCGGCAGGGGCGGCCCGCGTCGCTTGCTCGCTCGCTCGCTCGCTCCCTCCCTCCGGCGCCCGCCCGCCGCTCTCTCCCCCACACACTCACACCGGGAGCGACGCTAACCCCGCCCTCCCCTCTGCAGCACAGGCCCGGCCCCTTAAAGAGACACGCACCCGCCGCCAGTCCGCCGCCAGTCGGCGCGCCGGCAGCTGCCGGTTGTCCTCAGGCCGGAGCGGGAGGAGCGGGAGGAGCGGGAGGGGCTGTGCGCAGCCCGCGGACCCGGCCCGACTTCGCCAGCGACTTCCTGGAACAATAAGCCCCAGGCCTGAGCGCTGTTGGCCCGCCCCGGCTGAGAGCCACTGCGCCGCGAACCCTCCCTCGGGCCCGCTGTGGCGGCGGGGCGCTGAGGCGTGACCCAGCGCGCCCCGGGGTTGTTTGCCGGCGACGACGGGGAAACAGCCCGAGCCCGCCGGGACACTAGCCTGCCTGCTCCGCTGCTCTCGAAGACCTGCCCTCTCGGAGCGCTGGAGTCCGCAGCGGCGCCGAGGGCCCCTCCCCCGGGCCTGCGGGCTCTGAGGTAAGGCGGTCGCCGCTTCTCCCGAGCCTCTCGCCCCTCTCTCCTTTATTTTTCCTCGCTTTTTCTCCCTGTTGCCTCTTCATCTCGTCCCCTCAGCAAGTACGGAAGCGGAGCTAGGCTGGGGATTCGCCCTAAAGCCGATCTCTGGGGACGCCCCTTCCTACCTCCCGCCCCCGCTGGGTCGGCTGGGCCCCGTCCGCCTGTCGCCGGGCTGCGTTCCACCACCCACACCTCCACCTGGAGCTGTACGTAGTCTGCCCCCATCCCAGCATCTGGGAGCTGCGGGTCCCGTTTTGTGGGTGGTTCTTAAAGGCCTTGGAGGAAATGTCTTTTAAGAAAAGGTTATTAATCACTTTCCTGCAAAAATGACATGGTAAGATGAAGTAGGATAACTTGAAAGGGTTGTGAGTCTGTTATTTTTGGAAGGAGAAACAAGAATACATAAAGCCATTAGCTAAACTCTTAGGGAGGTTCATAAGATCAGATATTTTTGTAGTTTTTTTAAAATTTCCAATGTAATTTTGAATCGGATTTTACCAGCAAACAATTGGATGGAGGTGTGTGTTATGGACTGAATGTGTACTCCATCCCACAAATTTATATGTGAAATTCTGTCCCCCAAGATAATAGTATTAGAAGGTGGGACGTTTGCGAGGTGATTAGGTCATGAGAGTGGAGCCTGCATGAATAATGGGATTAGTGCCCTTATAAAAGTCCATTGAGTTCTCTCCTTGTCTGCCCTGAGGATACAAGGAGAAAACAGTGTGCAACCCAGAAGAAGGTCCTCGCCAGAACTCAGCCGTTCTGGCACCCTGATCTCCAACTTTCAGCCTCCAAAACTGTGAGAAATAAATTTCTGTAGTTTATAGCCACCAGTCTATGGTATTCCGTTTTAGCAACCGACAGTATAAGAGACTAGACATCCTTTACTAACTCTTTTTTATATCGTGTGTGTGTGTGTGTGTGTGTGTAAACACACATATATGTATGTTGTCACTGTCTGTTAGTGCTTTATCATCATTGTTTCTCACTTGGGGATTATTTTGGCTTTTTTGTTGGTTTTTAGGCATGTCATGCAGGTCCAGAGCCTGTCTCACTCCCTTGGTTCAAGTCTCCCATGGCCACTTCTTTACAAACTATGAATATTACCTAATTTATCTGCTTTTTCTCATTGTAAGATGAGAATATTAATGTGGACAGGACCTCACTGTTGTAAGGATCCAATGAGATAATATTTGTAAAGCTTTAAACCTTCAGTAAATAACAAGCACTCACTTAGACATTATAGTACAGTGGTTAAGAGCTACGAGGCATTGTATACCAACCCACCACTTTCTAACTTTGTGACATTAGGCATGGTTACTTTTCATGCTTCCAGTGCCTCATTTGTAAAATAGAGGTATTATCCACTGCACAGAGTGTTGTGGTTATCAAACTAAATTGTATAAAACATGCTTGCACAATACCTCTCATTGAGTAAGTGTTATGTTTTAGGCTTTGAAAGAATAGATTGGAGCCCTGTGCCTTAGATGCCACATAGGCCATTGGGAGCCACTTGACATTGGACAGACAGGAAAGGGCTACCTTAATTATAGGTGGAGGTGGCTAAAATAATTTAAGTATGAGGTGATAAGGACCTAAACTGAGGTGAATGAGAAAAAAGCAGTCAGTTACAAGTTTCCTGTTTCCTAAATAACAAAGTAAATAGTTCTCTTGCAGGAGGTGCAGCTGGTCTTGATAATACCTGGTCTTAAGATAGCATTAGTCTGGTTAGAACCCAATGCAATAAGCATGCCAAACTATGGGATTCAGTGGGAAATACTAAGCCCCAAACATAAATAAATAAACCGAGTTTTTACGGGCAAGATTGTTGGAAGATTGAGTACTATTTAAAGGCCTCATCTATCTCTGTACTAGGAGTTCTCTGTACACGTATTTTAAATTCAAAGAGAAGGCATCCTTGGAACACATACTTGGGCCTGGCCTCTTGATCAAAGCTGTGGGATAATTTGGTCTTTAGCCTATAATTGACTATCTCCTACTTTCTTACATAAAACCTTTTACAAATATGTTTGAAGGAAAAATGTCAAAAGCCTTAAAGTAAAACATATTATAAAAGGCATTCTATTCTTACAGTGCTAAAACCATAGAAATTTTCATAATTGCTCCTGCCATTACTACTGCTGTAGGCCCAGAGCACCCCCATCTCAGGGGGACCCAAACATAGCCAGTAGTGACCCTGAAACAAAGTTGACTAGGGCATCTCTTGCCTTAGGGGAAATGGAAGGCCAAACATCAGATATTGCCCACAGTCATGCTCCTGGTACCTGGATGGGAAAAGAAAAAATATAATTGAGGTGGAAGAGAGAGCACCAGTTGATTGCTTGAGCACATTCTTCAAAACTACTATGTGTAAACAAAATTTTTCAGGTCATATGTTGACAAGACAGTTCTTAGGACTGATAAAACACAGAAGCAATAAAATCAAGACACGGAGGTAGTCTGAGGTACCGCTGGGTGGTGCCTCTTTTCACTGTGCCCAAGTCAGAGCTCTGCTGGCTTCAAATGGGAACCTGGCTAAGGCTTTAGGAGAGAGAGAGAGAAAAGTTGTTACCCCTCGAACCTACAGCCGGGGCTGAGTGGGGAAGCTGCCCCTACCTACTTACCCTTGCCTCTTCCTGTCCCATTCTTCCCTCACCAAATCCTTTGCTGACCTAAGGATTGTCAGAAGACATTTCTGGATTCTCAAGAAATGCCAACGTGGGAAGGGCATGCAAGCCCCAGGCCTTCAGTCCTACAACGCCCCAAAGTTCCTGGCTTTGCCAAGAGGGGACAGGGTTGACAGTGGCAACAAAGTCAATGTGGGCAGCATGAGCAGGACAGTGTGAGCAGGGCAATGTGGGAAACCGTATCTCTACCCATGTGCTCCCACAAACACCCTAACGTTGGCAGATTAGGCCCATTCTTAATGGCCATAGCCTATGGTTAATAATGGTCTGCCCACGTATAAAAGGTTGAATTTAATATCAGAGAGGCAGTTTAGGAGTATACATGAATGATGTACAGAAGGCTGGGTTATATCAAGATCAAATGTTTGAAAGTTGAAGCTTGCCAGTACAAGGTTTATGAAGATCATAACAGTTTGTGAGACACCTAATTAATTTCCTTGATTATTTAAATATTATCTTGAATCTATTCCCTGATGTTAATGATCCTGTCATCAGTTTGTTTTTTTCTAGTCCAGTGTTTTTTGAATAGAGGAATTGTGTTACATATTCCAAAAATGTGTTTTTCTTTATTTGGTCTCTAGGAAACCAAAATTGGCTGTTACTGTAGTTACACATTAACCATTATGTCATGATTACAAACAGGTACATCCTAGCATTAGAATAGAAACGTGATTTGGGTGTCTATAAGCTGTTATATACAGTTTTTTAATGCTGATTTACTGCTTAGTTTTAATAGATCAATATGTCATTCTGTTGTAACTGAAACTAATTCTTTTCCATTAATTAAAAATATAATGAGAAAGGTGGTTTTCAAAATATAAAGTATGTTACTCTACAAATGAAAGACTTGGATCAAGTGGTTTAAATGTGTATTTACTCTTCTGTAGGACAGAAATATATATAACCAACATCTCAGCATTTGGGGACCATGAAATGGGATAATGTCTGCGAAAGTACCTAGCACATGTAAACTAATAGCCATACTGTAAAAAATTAGATACCTTATAAATTTATGTAGCTACATGAGACTCAACAGAATTGAAAGTTATTTTAGATTTAATCAGTATACCAAAAAAAGACAGCATCATTTAAAATAATGGTTATTTTAACTGTTCTACACAAATCTTTCACACTCTTTGGCTCTGGAATACCTTCCTTGGGGAGGTGTAATTACAGTTGATTTTTATTCATGTTTAATTAGCACATTTCAACACAAGTTAAGAATATAGAAAACAATACAAGACCTACATTGAGCCCTATTACATATATTATTTGTATCAAGCCAAGAACCTTCCTATATATATAGTATTATACTCTGTAGTTGTCTTTTCTGTTCCATACTGCTTTGTTAACTGACTTCCATTACATAAGTCTATCTTCCCAACTCTTTAAGTTTGTTTTATTACTTTGCTACTTTTTTTACTTTTTTTTTTCTTTTAGAAGCTCTTAAAATGTTCACTTTGAATTTTTCTGTTGGGACTAGATTGTTGTGCAGTTAGCAGGCTTCTATAAGTCTCCTTCATAAGTTCCTACAAGCCAACCATATCACTGGGCTTGAAAGTGCTGACATAAAAGAACCACAGGGACTTCCCTGGTGGCACAGTGGTTAAGAATCCACCTGCCAATGCAGGGGACACGGGTTCGATCCCTGCTTCGGGAAGATCCCCCATGCCATGGAGCAACTAAGCCCGTGCGCCTGTGCTCTAGAGCCTGTGAGCCACAACTCTTGACCCTGCGAGCCACAACTACTGAAGTCCGTGTGCCTAGAGCCCATGCTTTGCAACAAGAGAAGCCACTGCAATGAGTCTTGCCTGTACACTGCAAGAAGAGTAGCCCCCGCTCGCCGCAACTAGAGAAAGCCCGTGCACAGCACCAAAGACCCAACACAGCCTAAATAAATAAATAAATAAAATTAATAAATTAAATAAATTAATTTAAAAAAAAAGAACCACATACTTTAGCCCTCAAGTATATAGAAATATTGTTATTAGGTAATTGTTTTTGCAATATGTGTTAATCTTGTCTTCCCTACAAGATTATCAAGCACTCAGGGAAATGATTATAGTGTCTGTTTGTTTTTGTCCTGTTTTATTTTGAATCTTGGCACCCTTTCAGAGAACTCATCTCCTGAGCTTCTTGCCTTCCAGCAGAGGATCAAACTGCTCAAGATTATCTCTGCTTTACAAAATAAACCAAAAATCCCAAAGGTTAAGTCACATGACTAAGAAGTGGTAAAGCCAGGATTTGAACTTGGTTATCCGATTCAAGACATCTTCAGGCAGAAAATCTGGAGTTTGTCACTAATAGAACATAATCCCTGATATAAGAAAGAATCATGAGCAAAGAAATTGGTAAATAAGTGGTTAAAACTAAAAAATATTTACCATAGAAAGTAATAATAATACATAATTTGTGTGGTTAATAAAGTAAAGCAAGATAGAACTAATATCCTGGATAACAAAGTCATAATTTGGAAGTGGGATGGGTGGGGTGATGATTGGATATGAAGTTTTCCAAGGTCCTTGTACTGTTTGGGAAGAGGGTAAACATACTGATTAACTTTAAGCTTTACTCTTTTAAGTGTACAAGTTAAAATGTCTTGGGTAACTACTAAAAGAGTGTATCATTTCCAAATTAATGGAGGGAGAAAAAATTTTTTTAAAAAGCAAGATATGTAGAAAAAAGAAAGAAATAGTGAAACAAAACCAAAAACAAAACACAGAAAGATGTAAATGGATAGAAAAAGATGTCAGGCTAGGGCTTCCCTGGTGGCGCAGTGGTTAAGAATCCGCCTGCCAATGCATGGGATGCGGGTTCGAGTCCTGGCCTGGGAAGATCCCACATGCCACGGACCAGCTAAGCCCATGTGCCACAACTGCTGAGCCTGCACTCTAGAGCCCACAAGTCACAACTACTGAAGCCCAAGTGCCTAAAGCCCGTGCACTGCAACAAGAGAAGCCACGACAATGAGAAGACTGCGCAGAACAACAGGAAAATCTGTTTCCTGCTCCTCTGGATTGTTGGCAGAATTCAGTTCCTTAAGTTGTAGGACCATAGTCCCACTTTCTTGCTGGCTATAAAATGAGTAAGGGTCATTCCCATCTTGTAGAGGCTGCCACATTCCTTGGCTTATGGCCTCTTTCTTCCATTTTCAAAGCTAACAACAGGCATGTTAAATCCTTGTCCTTGTCTCTGTGTTCAACTCTTTTTGTCTTCTTCCATTTTTAAGGATTTGTGATTAGATTGAGCCCAGGTAATCCAGGATAATCTCCCCACCACAAGGTCTGTAATTTAATCACGTGGAAGTCCCTGCCACTTAAGGTAATATATTCACAGGTTCCAGGGAATAGGGAGTGGACATCTTTGGGGAGCTATTATTCTGCCTACCACACCATCATAACTTGTTAATATGGTGAATTACATGAAATAAACTTGCAATATTGAACCCAAACTTTCATTCCTGAAACAAATTCAACTTGGTCATGATTTTTACCTTGTAAACAAATTGCTGGATTTGCTTTAATAGTGTTTTGTTCGGGATCATTGCATCTTTATTTAAGAATCAGAATAGCTTATAATTTTAATTTCTCATCCTATCCTTGCCTGTCTGGGTCTGTATGTTCATCCATCCATCTATCCTTTCCTCCCTGCCTTTATTTTTTGAAGGAAAATTGACCAATAATTCATTTTTTAATGGTTCTAGGACCAAATAGGTTTTCTATTTCTCATTACTCAGTTTGCTAATTTATATTATCTTAGAAAGTTGTCCAAGTTGAACAAAGTTTTCAAATTTATTGGCATCAACTTGTTCATTTTTTCAGTTAATTTTATAGTCTCTGCAATTTCCACAGTTTTGTCCCACTTCTCATTATTTGTATATTTTTCCCCAATTTGCCAGAAATTGGTCAACAGTCTTTTAGAAGAACCAATTCTTGCCTTTGTGTACCTTCTCCACTGTATATCTTTTATTTCTTTAATTAATTTTGTATTTTCATCTTCACTATTTTACTTCTACTTTAGTTCTTAAGTTTGACATAATTTGTTAATTTTGTCTTTTTTCCCCCTGTAAAATAAGCATTTAAATTTCCTAATTTCCTTGTTATTACTTTAGCTGTATTATACAATTTTGTTAGTTATTTCATTGATCTTTAGTTCTAATTAGTTATTAGAACTAAATAACCAATGTTATTAGAACTAAATAACCATGGAGTTATTTACAAGTCTCCTTTTGAAACTTCAGAAGTGTTTTCCCCCCCTAGTTAGTAATTTCATCTAACTTAATTGCATAGTGCTCATAGAATGTGGCCTATATAACATCAATCATTTGAAATTTGTTGAGAATTACTACCTGAACTTATACGTGGTCAATTTTCATAAATATTCCACATGTGCATTAGAAGGATATGAATGCTCTAATTGTATAGTGCAACACCAAATGTGTGTTAATTCAATCTTAATTATGTTGCTCGTATCTTCTGATTCTTGTCTGTAAGATCTATCCATTATTTTGAGGTATTTTAAAATCTCCACTATAGTGGTAAATATATTCATTTTTCCTTGTGATTTGTCAAATTTTGCTTTTCTTATTTTAAGGATTTGTAATTAGGTGTATATATGTTTAGAATTCCAAAGTTCTAGGGCCCTGAATTTTTATCATTATTTAGTGAGCTTTGTTTATTTCTATTTTGTCTGATGTTAACATAGCTACACCTATCAAAATGGTTAAGTCTCAGGAACATAACGAGCAGGATAAAAAGGAATAAATGAATATATTTTTCCCTTTATATGAAGTTTTACAAGTCAAAATTAAACAACAGATTGTACAGGGAATTAAACAGGGCAGAGCTTGGGGCTGGGCTGCTCATGAGAGCTGGGCTCTCCCATTCCTGCCAGGATTCATCCACTCCAGGATTTGAGGGCCACAGAGCTCAAGCGGGCAGGCTGGCAAGGGGGATCACCCACTGGAATCAGAGATCCGGGGTCCCTGCACAGGACCTGACCCATAGGGAACAAAAAGAAAAAAAATGGCAGAACTCAAGGAGGAAAGGGAAAAGTAAAGAATTCGGGATAATTTTTTTTCTAAAGGGGTAAAAGGATCACATGGAGGCACCCAGAAGGTTTCAGAGAATAGGAAAAGTTCTATTTCTTAAACTAGGTGGTAAGTACATAGATATTTTATTATTTTGTCTACCCTATGCATGATTAATATTTGTATCTATTTACTATTTAATAAAAACTCTGTGTGTGTGCATCCTTTGACACAGCAAATTCTATTTCTGAACTTCTACTTCATAGAATATCCATACCAAGGAATATTATATTGTCATTGAAAAGAATTTTCACCATGCTTGGTGTTCTAGAGGAGTTTACATGAGGTTTGGGGGTTTGTTGAATAGGAAAAGCAAGATTTTTAGGCATAATAAAAATGTGTATATATACATGAATATATTTATTTGATTTTGTGAGTGTGATAAAAGATATGAGCATATCTTTATATGTCATTTAGTCAAGTTATATTGAGTTGGGAGTTGAAGGGGAGGAAGTGGGAGAAAAAATAAGGAAAAATTACTACCACCACACCGCAGTAAATAAATATTGATCTACAGATGTTTGTATATATTTAGAGCTCCATTAAGAAATTAGAAGAGGGCTTCCCTGGTGGCGCAGTGGTTGAGAGTCCGCCTGCTGATGCAGGGGACACGGGTTCGTGCCCTGGTCCAGGAAGATGCCGCATGCCGCGGAGCGGTTGAGCCCGTGAGCCATGGCCGCTGAGCCTGCGCGTCCGGAGCCTGTGCTCCACAACGGGAGAGGCCACAACAGTGAGAGGCCCGTGTACCGCAAAAAAAATAAATAAATAAAAGAAATTAGAAGAACAAAGTATGTATCTACTGAATTATAGGGATGTCAATTTAAAAAAGTATTTCGAGTCTATATCTTTAAACCAAGATATGCATATTAATGTAAATGCTTGTGTAAGTATATCCAAACAAGGTGCAGACTAGTCTGATACTATTGCTGATGTTTTGGATGTGGGGTATGAGAAAAAAAAAAAAAAAGATGAATCCTAAATTTTTTACCTCAACAACTGGATGACTGGTGGACACGAGACTGGGAGAAATAGCTTAGGGGTTATGGAATTAATAATTATGCTTTGAACATATTAAGGCAGAGAATGCTGATAAACTTCAAATGGAGATGTCAAGTGGGTAGTTCAAAATGCCAGTCATGAATTTAGAGGATTTCTCATAAGGAAATACAAATTTTGGAGTCCTCAATATACAACTGATATTTAAAGCTATAGGACTGCATAAGATTTCCTAGGGAAAAAGTACAGCTAAAGAAAAAAGTGGATAAAAGGGCAGTGCTCAGGATTGAGCATTGAGAACTTAGTGCTTACAGGTCAAAGAATGATAAGCCAGCAAAGGGACAGAGGTGAAGTTAACAACAAACAGGAGAGTGTGGTCTCATGGAGACCATGAAAAGAAAGTGTTTAAATGAATGAACAAAGAAATTCAAAAGCAATATTGCTTCCCACTCTCAGTTACTTTTCAGATTTATCCTTGTACCAGTTATCAGTTGTCCAGCATAGTGGGAGGCCAGAAATCTGCACTTCCATCCAACAGGAACAAGGCACCACTCCCCTCTGGGGTATGAAAGAAGGAGAAATGGGAAACCTGAAATTTCACCCCCACCTGGCAGTCAGGAGGTGGCACTCCATTCCACCTGGCCTAGTGTCAGAGTGGTCCTTCTAAAATAGAAGGTTTACACAAGATCCAGAGTCTTATAATGCTCTAAATGTCCAGGATACCATTTTTAAAAAATCATTCATTGGGACTGCACAGTGGTTAAGAATCCACCTGCCAGTGCAGGGGACGTGGGTTCGATCCCTGGTCCGGGAAGATCCTACATGCTGAGGAGCAACTAGGCCCATGTGCCACAACTACTGAGCCTGTGCTCTAAAGCCTGTGAGCCACAACTACTGAACCCATGGGCCGCAACTACTGAAGCCCTCGTTCCTAGAGCCCACGCTCCACAACAAGAGAAGCCACCACAATGAGAAGCCCATGCACCACAATGAAGAGTAGCCCCTGATCACTGCAATTAGAGAAAGCCAGGCACAGCAATGAAGACCCAGCGCAGACAAAATAATTTTTTTAAGCCTAGAATATTGAAAAAATTAAAAATAAAATCATTGATCATACACCAAGAACCAGGAAAATTTCAAATTGAATGACAAAATACAATTTTAAAAGATGCTGACATCCCGGAAAGAGAAAGACATATCATATATCACTTACATGTGGAATCTAATATATGACACAAATGAACCTATCTACGAAACAAAGACTCACAGACATAGAGAACAGACTTGTGGTTGCCAAGGGGGACAGGGGTGGGGGAAGGGATGGACTGGGAGTTCGGAGTTAGCAGATGCAAACTATTACATATAGAATGGATAAACAAGGTCCTACTGTATAGCACAAGGAACTATATTCAGTATCCTGAGAGAAACCATAATGGAAAGAATGTATATATGTATAACTAAATCACTTTGTTGTACAGCAGAAATCAACATTGTAAATCAACTATACCTCAATTAAAAGATGCTGACACCAAGATAAATCAGATGTCAGAACTATCTGACAGATTTTAAAGCAACTGTCAAAAAAATGCTTCAACAAGCAAATATGAACACACTTGAAAGAAATAAATAGAAAGTCTCAGCAAAAATATAGAAGATATAAAGAACCAAATGGAAATTTTAAACTAAATGTATGAGCTCAACAGCAGAATGGAGAAGATAGAGGAAATAACCAGTGAACTTGAAGATAGGACAAAAAAAACCAAAAACAAAACAAAAACAACAACAAAAACTATCCTGTCTGAACCACAAAGAGAAAACAGACTGACAAAAAAAAAAAAAAATGAACTGGTCCTCAGGGACCAGTGGAACTATAACAGAAGATCTACATTTGTGTAATCAGAGTCTCAGAAAAAGTGAGAAAGAGAGTAGAGCTGAAAAGTATTTAAAGATATGATGGCTGAAAATTGCCAAATTTGTCAAAATACGTAAACCTATAGATTCAAAAAGTTGAATAGACAGAATAGACCCAAAGAAATCTATACCAAGGTACATCATATTTAAACTGAAAGCAATGAAAGAGAAATACCATCTATAGGGAACAGTTTTTGGATGGCAGATTTCTCATCAAAACCATGGTGGTCAGAAGGAAGTGGCACAATATTTTTCAATTGCCAAAAGAAAAGAACTGTCAATTCCATTCTACATATGGTGAAATTATCCTTCAGGAATGAAAGAAAACTACAGAAAACGTAGAAAAACTAAGAATTGTCACCACTAAATCTGCTGTAAAAATTGCTGAAGAATATTCTTCAAATATAAAGGAAATGATGAAAGATGGAAACGTAGACTATCAGGAAGAATGAAAGCACAATAGGAAGAGCAAAAATATTAGTAAATACAACAGACTTCCTGCATTCAAGTTTTCTAAATTATGTTTGACAGTTGAAACAAATATATATATATATATATATATATATATAAAACATTGTCTGATTTGGTTTGCAGTGTATATAGAAGAAATATTTAAAACAATTATAAATAGGGGAGGGTAAAGGGACTTAAAGAGAGGTTAGTTTTCTATACTTTATTTGAACTGGTAGAATATTAAAAACAGTAGACTGTGATAAGTAATGTATGTATAATGTAATACTTAGAGTACCTCCCAAAAAATCTATACAAAGAGATATACTCAAAACCTTATAGATAAATCAGAATGCAATTCTAAAATATATATATATATATATATATATTCATTCAATTAACACAGGAAGACAAAAGGAAAATCCAGGAGGAACAAACAAAATGAAATAAAATGGCAGACTTAAGTCAGAACACATCGATACCTTAAATGTAAATAATCTAAATACAGTAATTGAAAGACAGAGAGGGACTTCCCTGGTGGTCCAGTGGTTAAGACTCTGTGCTTCCAATGCAGGGGGATCGGGTTCGATCCCTGGTCAGAGAACTAAGATCCCACATGGCATGGCCAAAAACAAAAAACCAGAGATTAGGAGAGTAAATTTTTTTTAATGTTTTTTTTTTCTTATTAGTCATCCATTTTATACACATCAGTGTATACATGTCAATCCCAATCTCCCAATTCATCACACCTCAAGCCCCAACCCCCACTGCTTTCCCCCCTTGATGTCCATACATTTGTTCTCTACTTCTGTGTCTCAATTTCTGCTCTGCAAACCGGTTCATCTACCATTTTCTAGGTTCCACATATATGCGTTAATATACAATATTTGTTTTTCTCTTTCTGACTTACTTCACTCTGTATGACAGTCTCTAGATGCATCCACATCTCTACAAATGACCCAGTTTTGTTCCTTTTTATGGCTGAGTAATATCCCATTGTATATATATATACCACATCTTCTTTATCCGTTCGTCTGTCGATGGGCATTTAGGTTGCTTCCATGACCTGGCTATTGTAAATAGTGCTGCAGTGAACATTGGGGTGCATGTGTCTTTCTGAATTATGGTTTTCTCTGAGTATATGCCCAGTAGTGGGATTGCTGGGTCATATGGTAATTCTATTTTTAGTTTTTTAAGGAACCTCTATACTGTTCTCCATAGTGGCTGTATCAATTTACATTCCCACCAACAGTGCAAGAGGGTTCCCTTTTCTCCATACCCTCTCCAGCATTTGTTCTGTGTAGATTTTCTGATGATCCCTGTTCTAACTGGTGTGAGGTGATACCTCATTGTAGTTTTGATTTGCATTTCTCTAATAATTAGTGATGTTGAGCAGCTTTTCATGTGCTTCTTGGCCATCTGTATGTCTTCTTTGGAGAAATGTCTATTTACGTCTTCTGCCCATTTTTGGATTGGGTTGTTTGTGTTTTTAATATTGAGCTGCATGAGCTGTTTATATATTTTGGAGATTAATCCTTTCTCTGATGATTCATTTGCAAATATTTTCTCCCATTCTGAGGGCTGTCTTTTCGTCTTGTTTATGGTTTCCATTGTTGTGCAAAAGCTTTTAAGTTTCATTAGGTCCCATTTGTTTATTTTTGTTTTTAATCTCCATTACTCTAGGAGGTGGATCAAAAAAGATCTTGCTGTGATTTATGTCAAAGAGTGTTCTTCCTATGTTTTCCTCTAAGAGTTTGATAGTGCCCTGTCTTACATTTAGGTCTCTAATCCATTTTGAGTTTATTTTTGTGTATGGTGTTAGGGAGTGTTCTAATTTCATTCTTTTACATGTAGCTGTCCAGTTTTCCCAGCACCACTTATTGAAGAGGCTGTTGTTTCTCCATTGTATATTTTTGCCTCCTTTATCAAAGATAAGGTGACCATATGTGCATGGGTTTATCTCTGGGCTTTCTATCTTGTTCCATTGATCTGTATTTCTGTTTTTGTGCCAGTGCCATATTGTCTTGATTACTGTAGCTTTGTAGTATAGTGTGAAGTCAGGGAGTCTGATTTGTCCAGCTCCTTTTTTTTCCCTCAAGACTGCTTTGGCTATTCGGGGTCTTTTGTGTCTCCATACAAATTTTAAGATTTTTTGTTGAGTTCTGTAAAAAATGCCACTGGTGCTTTGATAGGGATTGCATTGAATCTGTAGATTGCTTTGGGTAGTATAGTCATTTTCATAATATTGATTCTTCTAATCCAAGAACATGGTATATCTCTCCATCTGTTGGTATCATCTTTAATTTCTTTCATCCGTGTCTTATACTTTTCTGCATACAAGTCTTTTGTCTCTCTAGGTAGGTTTATTCCTAGGTATTTTATTCTTTTTGTTGCAGTGGTAAATGGGAGTGTTTCCTTAATTTCTCTTTCAGATTTTTCACCATTAGTGTATAGGAATGCAAGAGATTTCTGTGCATTAATTTTGTATCCTGAAACTTTACCAAATTCATTGATTAGCTCTACTAGTTTTCTGGTGGCATCTTTAGGATTCTCTATGTATAGTATCATGTCATCTGCAAACAGTGACAGTTTTATTGAGAAGTTCCTTTAGCATTTGTTGTAGAGCCGGTTTGGTGGTGCTGAATTCTCTTAGCTTTTGCCTGTCTGTAAAGCTTTTGATTTCTCCATCGAATCTGAATGAGATCCTTGCTGGGTAGAGTAATATTGGTTGTAGGTTCTTCCCTTTCATGACTTTAAATATATCATGCCACTCCCTTCTGGCTTGTAGAGTTTCTGCTGAGAAATCAGCTGTTAACCTTATGGGAGTTCCCTTTTATGTTATTTATTATTTTTCCCTTGCTGCTTTCAGTAATTTTTCTTTGTCTTTAATTTTTGCCAATTTGATTACTGTGTCTTGGCATGTTTCTCCTTGGGTTTATCCTGTATGGAATTCTCTGCGCTTCCTGGACTTGGGTGGCTCTTTCCTTTCCCATGTTAGGGAAGTTTTCGACTATAATCTCTTCAAATATTTTCTCAGGACCTTTCCCTCTCTCTTCTCCTTCTGGGACCCCTATAATGCGAATGTTGTTGCGTTAAATGTCCAGAGGTCTCCTAGGCCGTCTTCATTTCCTTTCATTCTTTTTTCTTTATTCTGTTCCGCAGCAGTGAATTCTACCATTCTGCCTTCCAGGTCACTTATCCATTTTTCTGCCTCAGTTATTCTGCTATTGATTCCTTCTAGTGTATTTTTCATTTCAGTTATTGTATTGTTCATCTCTGTTTGTTTGTTGTTTAATTCTTCTAGATCTTTGTTAAACATTTCTTGCATCTTCTCGATCTTTGCCTCCATTCTTTTTCCGAGGTCCTGAATCATCTCCACTATCAATATTCTGAATTCTTT
Organism: Stenella coeruleoalba; assembly: GCF_951394435.1. Lineage (NCBI taxonomy): Eukaryota > Metazoa > Chordata > Mammalia > Artiodactyla > Delphinidae > Stenella > Stenella coeruleoalba. The sequence continues at coordinate 64,616,259 of NC_137156.1, forward strand.
TTCGGGAAGATTGCCTATTTCCATTTCATATAGTTGTTTGTCTAGGGTTTTATCTTGTTCCTTCATCTGGTACATAGCCCTCTGCCTTTTCATCTGTCTATCTTTCTGTGAATGTGGTTTTTGTTCCACAGGCTGCAGGATTGTAGTTCTTCTTGCTTCTGCTGTCTGCTCTCTGGTGGATGAGGCTAAGAGGCTTGTGCAAGTTTCCTGATGGGAGGGACTGGTGGTGGGTAGAGCTGGCTGTTGCTCTGGTGGGCAGAGCTCAGTAAAACTTTAATCCGCTTGTCTGCTGATGGGCGGGGCTGGGTCCCCTCCCTGTTCGTTGTTTGGCCTGAGATGATCCAACACTGGAGCCTACCTGGGCTGTTTGGTGGGGCTAATGGCAGACCTTGGGAGGGCTCACACCAAGGAGTACTTCCCAGACCTTCTGCTGCCAGTGTCGTTGTCCCTTGGTGAGCCACAGCCGCCCCCGGCCTCTGCAGGAGACCCTCCAACACTAGCAGGTAGGTCTGGTTCAGTCACCTGTGGGTTCACTGCTCCTTCCCCTGGGACCCAATGAGCACACTACTTTGTGTACGCCTTCCAAGAGTGGAGTCCCTGTTTCCTCCAGTCCTGCCAAAGTCCTGCAATCAAATCCCGCTAGCCTTCAAAGGCTGATTCTCTAGGAATTCCTCCTCCCGTTGCCAGACCCCCAGGTTGGGAAGCCTGATGTGTGGCTCAGAACCTTCACTCCAGTGGGTGGAATTCTGTGGTATAAGTGTTCTCCAGTTTGTCAGTCACCCACCCAGCAGTTATGGGATTTGATTTTATTATGATGGTGCCTCTCCTACCGTCTCATTGTGGCTTCTCCTTTGGCTTTGCATGTGGGGTAGCTTTTTTGGTGAGTTCCAGTGTATTCCTGTCAATGATTGTTCAGCAGTTAGTTGGGATTCCGGTGTTCTCGAATGAGGGAGTGAGAGCATAGGAGAGTAAATTTTTGAAAATCATGACTCAACTATATGAAAAGGCAAAGGAAGTACAATAGAATAGCCAAAATACTTTTGACTTCATAAAATTTAAAACTGTTGTGCTCCAATCCAAAGATGGGCAGAAGACCTAAATAGACATTTCTCCAAAGAAGACATACAGATTGCCAACAAACACCTGAAAAGATGCTCAGCATCACTAATCATTAGAGAAATACAAATCAAAACCACAATGAGGTATCACCTCACACTGGTCAGAATGGCCATCATCAAAAAATCTACAAACAATAAATGCTGGAGAGGATGTGGAGAGAAGGGAACCCTCTTGCACTGTTGGTGGGAATGTAAATTGATACAGCCACTATGGAGAACAGTATGGAGGTTCCTTAAAAAGCTAAAAATAGAACTATCATGTGACCCAGCAATCGCACTACTGGGCATATACCCTGAGAAAACCATAATTCAAACGATACATGTACCCCAATCTTCATTGCAGCACTATTTACAATAGCCAGGACATGGAAGCAACCTACATGTCCACTGACAGACGAATGGTTGAAGACGTGGTACATATGTACAATGGAATATCACTCAGCCATAAAATGGAATGAGTTTAAGTTATTTGTAATGAGGTGGATGAAACTAGTGTCTGTCATACAGAGTGAAGTAAGTCAGAAGGAGAAAAACAAATACCGTATGTGAACGCACATGTATGGAATCTAAAAAAATGATAATGATGAACCAGTGGCAGAGCAGACGTAGACGTAGAGAACGGACTTGAGGACACGGCAGGGGAAGGGGAAGCTGGGACAAAGTGAGAGTAGCATTGACATATATACACTACCAAATGTAAAATAGATGGCTAGTGGGAAGCTGCTACATAGCAAAGGGAGATCAGCTCAATGCTTTGTTACGACCTAGAGGGGTGGGATAGGGAGGGTGGGAGGGAGGCTCACGAGGGAGGGGATATGGGGATATATGTATACTCATAGCTGATTCACTTTGTTGTACAACAGAGACTGACAACATTGTAAGGCAATAATACACCAATAAAGATGTTTTTTAAATTAAAAAAAATAAAATAAAACTTGTGCTACAAATGATATTATAAAGTAAAAAGATGACCCACTGAATGAGAGAAAGAAAACTGCAAGTCCTATATCTGGTAAGGGATTTATATCCAGAATATATAAGAACTCTTACAAGTTAATAAGAAAAAGATCAGTAAAGCAGGGAAGCCAAATAAAGCAATTTTTAAATGGGCAAATGATTCGAATAGAAATTTCTCCAAAGAAAATATGCAAATTGCTTATAGTCATATGAAAAGAATGCTCAACATCAGTAGTCATAAGGGAAATGCAAATCAAAACCACAATGAAGGGCTTCCCTGGTGGCGCAGTGGTTGAGAGTCCGCCTGCCAATGGAGGGGACATGGGTTCGTGCCCCGGTCTGGGAAGATCCCACATGCCGTGGAGCGGCTAGGCCCATGAGCCATGGTCGTTGAGCCTGCGCATCCGGAGCCTGTGCTCCGCAATGGGAGAGGCCACAACAGTGAGAGGCCCGCGTACCGCAAAAAAAACCCAAAAAAAGCCCACAATGAAATACTACTTTATATGCACTAAGATGGCTAGAGTAAAAAAGACAACACTAAGTGTTGTCAGGATGTGGAGAAGTTGGAACTGTCATACATTGCTGGCAGAAATGTAAAATTATGAATCCACTTTGGAAAACAGTCTGGAAGTTCCTCAGAATAGTGAATATAGAGTTAATATATGAACCAACAATTCCACTGTTGAGTAATAAAAAAAATACATTCCTACAAAACTGGTACATGAATGTTCACAGGAGCATTATTTATAATAAGCAAAAGTGGAACCAACCCAAAAACTTACATTAATTCATGAATGGATAAACAAAATGTGGTGTATCCATACAATGGAATATTATTCAGCAGTAAAAAAGAAGTCTGATATATGCTACTACATAGATGAGCTGTAAAAACATTGTTTTATGTGAAGGAAGCCAACCACAAAAAACCAAATATTGTATGATCCTATTCATGTGAAATGCAAGAATAGGCAAATCCATAGCAACAGAAGGTAGAGTAGTGGTTGCTGATACCTGATGGAGGTGGAGTGGAGAAATGGGAAGCGACTGGTAATAGATACAAGGTTTTTTTTTTGTGGGTGGACAAATGTTCTCAAATTAGACTGTGGTGATAGTTTGTTGATATACTAAAATCCGTTGAATTATTTTCTTAAGTGGGTGAATTTTATAGTGTGTGAATTATATCTCAATAAAGCTGTTAAAAGAAGAAACCACATGGGCTTCCCTGGTGGCGCAGTGGTTGAGAGTCCGCCTGCCGATGCAGGGGACGTGGGTTCGTGCCCCGGTCAGGGAAGATCCCACATGCCGCGGAGCAGCTGGGCCCGAGAGCCATGGCCGCTGAGCCTGTGCGTCCGGAGCCTGTGTTCCGCAACGGGAGAGGCCACAACAGTGAGAGGCCTGCATACCCCCTCCAAAAAAAAAGAAACCACAGATAAGAGTCAATTGTATTTCTATATGCTACCAATGGACAATTGGAAATTGAAATTTAAAAAGCATTGTCAGAGAGGAGCTTCAAGATGGTGAAAGAGTAAGACATGGAAATCAACTTCCTCCCCACAAATACATCAGATATACATCTACATGTGGAACAACTCCTACGGAACACCTACTGAACACTGGCAGAAGACCTCAGACCTCCCAAAAAGCAAGAAACTCCCCACGTACCTGGGTAGGGCACAGGAAAAAAGAAAAAACAGACAAAAGAATAGGGACGGGACCTGCACCAGTGGGAGGGAGCTGTGAAGGAGGAAAGGTTTCCACCCACTAGGAAGCCCCTTTGTGGGCAGAGACTGCGGGTGGCGGAGGGGGGAGCTTCGGAGCCACAGAGGAGAGCACAGCAACAGGGGTGCAGAGGGCAAAGTGGAGAGATTCCCGCACAGAGGATCGGTGCCGACCAGCACCCACCAACCTGAGAGGCTTGTCTGCTCACCTGGGATGGATGGGGGCTGGGAGCTGAGGCTCCAGCTTCGGTCAGATCCCAGGGAGAGGCCTGGGGTTGGCTGCGTGAACACAGCCTGAAGGGGGCTAGTGTGCCACAGCTAGCCGGGAGGGAGTCTGGGAAAAGGTCTGGAACTGCCTAAGAGGCAAGAGACTTTTTCTTCTTTATTTCCTGGTGCGCGAGGAGAGGAGATTACGAACGCTGCTTAAAGGAGCTCCAGAGAAGGGTGCAAGCTGCGGCTACCAGCTCGGACCCCAGAGACGGGCATGAGTTGCTAAGGCTGCTCCTGCAGCCACCAAGAAGCCTGTGTACAAGCACAGGTCACTATCCACACCTCCCCTCCTGGGAGCCTGTGCAGCCCGCCACTGCCAGGGTCCCATGATCCGGGGACAACTTCCCCCGGAGAACACATGGCGCGCCTCAGGCTGGTGCAATGTCACGCTGGCTTCTGCCGCCGCAGGCTCGCCCCACATTCCGTACCCCTCCGTCCCCCTGCCTGAGGGAGCCAGAGCCCCATAATCAGCAGCTCCTTTAACCCCGTCCTGTCTGAGCGAAGAACAGACGCCCTCAGGCGACCTACCCGCACAGGCGGGGCCAAATCCAAAGCTGAACCCCAGGAGCTGTGCGAACAAACAAGAGAAAGGGAAATCTCTCCCAGCAGCCTCAGGAGCAGCAGATTAAGTCTCCACAGTCAACTGGATGTACCCTACATCTGTGGAATACCTGAAGAGACAATGAGTCATCCCAAATTGAGGAGGTGGACTTTGGGAGCAATGATATGTATTTTTTTTCCCTTTTTCTTTTTGTGAGTGTGTATGTGTATGCTTCTGTGTGTGATTTTGTCTGTATAGCTTTGCTTTTACCATTTGTCCTAGGGTTCTGTCTGTCCGTTTTTGTTTTTTTGTTTTCTTAGTATAATTTTCAATGTTTCTTATCATTGGTAGATTTGTTTTTTGGTTTGGTTGTTCTTTCTTTCCTTTTTTTTTTTTTTTTTCTGTATGTGGGCCTCTCACTGTTGTGGTCTCTCCCGTTGTGGAGCACAGGCTCCGCACGCACAGGCTAAGTGGCCGTGGCTCACGGGCCTAGCCGCTCCGCGGCATGGGGGATCTTCCCAGACCGGGGCACGAACCCGTGTCCCCTGCATCAGCAGGCGGACTCTCAACCACTGCGTCACCAGAGAAGCCCTCCTTCTTTTTTTTTTAATTACTTTAAATTTTTTTAATAATTATGTTTTGTTTTTTATTTTAATAACTTTTTTCTTTTCTTTTCTTCTATCTTTTTCTTTCTTTCTTTCTTTCTCCCTTTTATTCTGAGCCGTGTGGATGACAGGCTCTTGGTGCTCCAGCCAGGCGTCAGGGCTGTGCCTCTGAGGTGGGAGAGTCAAGTTCAGGACACTGGTCCACCACAGACCTACCAGCTCCATGTAATATCAAATGGGGAAAATCTCCCAGAGATCTCCATCTCAATGCAAAGACCCAGCTCCACTCAACGACCAGCAAGCTACAGTGCTGGACACCCTATGCCGAACAACTAGCAATACAGGAACACAACCCCACCCATTAGCAGAGAGGCTGCCTAAAATCATAATAAGGTCACAGACACCCCAGAACACACCACCAGACGTGGACCTGCCCACGAGAAAGACAAAATCCAGCCTCATCCACCAGAACACAGACACTAGTCCCCTCCACCAGGAAGCCTACACAACCCACTCAACCCACCTTAGCCACTGGGGGCAGACATGAAAAACAGCAGGAACTATGAACCTGCCGCCTGTGAAAAGGAGACCCCAAATACAGTAAATTAAGCAAAATGAGAAGACAAACACACAGCAGATGAAGGAGCAAGGTAAAAACCCACCAGACCTAACAAATGAAGAGGAAATAGGCAGTCTACCTGAAAAATAATTCAGAATAATAATAGTAAAGATGATCCAAAATCTTGGAAATAGAATGGAGAAAATACAAGAAACGTTTAACAAGGAACTAGAAGAACTAAAGAGCAAACAAACAATCATGAACAACACAATAAATGAAATTAAGAATTCTCTAGAAGGAATCAACAGCAGAACAACTGAGGCAGAAGAACAGATAAGTGACCTGGAAGATAAAATAGTTGAAATAAATACCACAGAGAAGAATAAAGAAAAAAGAATGAAAAGATTTCAGGACAGTCTCAGAGACCTCTGGGACAATATTAAACGCACCAACATTTGAATTACAGCGGTCCCAGAAGAAGAAGAGAAAAAGAAATGGACTGAGAAAATATTTGAAGAGCTTATACTTGAAAACTTCCCAAATATGGGAAAGGAAATAGTTAATCAAGTCCAGGAAGCACAGAGAGTCCCATACAGGATAAATCCGAGGAGAAACACACCAAGACACATACTAATCAAACTATCAAAAATTAAATACAGGGGCTTCCCTGGTGGCACAGTGGTTGAGAGTCCGCCTGCCGATGCAGGGGGTGCGGGTTCATGCCCCGGTCCGGGAAGATCCCACAGGCCGTGGAGCAGCTAGGCCCATGAGCCATGGCCACTGAGCCTGCACGTCCAGAGCCTGTTCTCCGCAATGGGAGAGGCTCAACAGTGAGAGAACCGCGTACCACAAAAAATATATATATATATGTATATATATATGTATATATATACGTATATATAATACAAAGAAAAAATATTAAAAGCAGCAAGGGAACAATAACAAATAACATACAAGGGAATCCCCATGAGGTTAACAGCTGATCTTTCAGCAGAAACTCTGCAAGCCAGAAGGTAGTGGCTGGACATATTTAAAGTGATGAAAGGGAGAAACCTACAACCAAGATTACTCGACCCAGCAAGGATTTCATTCAGATTTGATGGAGAAATTAAAACCTTTACAGACAAGCAAAAGGTAAGAGAATCACCACAACCAAACCAGCTTTACAACAAATGCTAAAGGAACTTCTCTAGGCAGGAAACAGAAGAGAAGGGAAAGACCTACAATAACAAACCCAAACAGTTCCTATGGTAATAGGAACATACCTATGGATAATTACCTTAAATGTAAATGGATTAAATGCTCCAGCTCAAAGACATAGACTGGCTGAATGTATACAAAAACAAGACCCATCTATATGCTGTCTACAAGAGACCCACTTCAGACCTAGGGACACATACAGACTGAAAGTGAGGGGATGGAAAAAGATATTCCATGCAAATGGAAATCAAAAGAAAGCTGGAGTAGCAATTCTCATATCAGAGAAAATAGACTTTAAAACAAAGACTATTACAAGAGACAAAGAAGGACACTACATAATGATCAAGGGATCAATCCAAGAAGAAAATATAACAACTGTAAGCATTTATGCACCCAACATAAGAGCACCTCAATACATAAAGTAAATTCTAACATTCATAAAAGGGGAAATCAACAGAAACACAATAATAGTGCGAGACTTTAACACCCCACTTTCACCAATGGACAGATCATCCAAAATGAAAATAAGTAAGGAAACACAAGCTTTAAATGATACATTAAACAAGATGGACTTAATTGATATTTATAAGACTTTCCATCCAAAAACAACAGAATACACATTTTTCTCAAGTGCTCATGGAACACTCTCCAGGGTCACATCTTGGGTCACAAATCAAGCCTTGGTAAATTTAACAAAATCGAAATCATATCAAGTATCTTTTCTGACCACAATGCTATGAGACTAGATATCAATTACAGGAAAAAATCTGTAAAAAATACAAACACATGGAGGCTAAACAATACACTACTTAATAACTAAGAGATCACTGAGGAAATCAAAAAATAGCTAGAAACAAATGACAATGAAAACACGACGACCCAAAACCTATGGGATACAGCAAAAGCAGTTCTAAGAGGGAAGTTTATAGCAATACAATCCTACTTAAGAAACAAGAAACATCTCAAATAAACAATGTAACCTTACACCTAAAGCAATTAGAGAAAGAAGAGTAAAACAACCCCAAAGTTAGCAGAAGGAAAGAAATCATAAAGATCACATCAGAAATAAATGAAAAAGAAATGAAGGAAACAATTGCAAAGATCAATAGAACTAAAAGCAGGTTCTTTGAGAAGATAAACAAAATTGATAAACCATTAGCCAGACTCATCAAGAAAAAAAGGCAGAAGACTCAAATCAATAGAATTAGAAATGAAAAAGGAGGAGTAACAACTGACACTGCAGAAATACAAAGGATCATGAGAGATTACTACAAGCAACTCTATGCCAATAAAATGGATAACCTGGAAGAAATGGACAAATTCTTAGAAAAGCACAATCTTCTGAGACTGAACCAGGAAGAAATAGAAAATATGAACAGACCAATCACAAGTAATGAAATTGAAACTGATTAAAAACTTCCAACAAACAGAAGCCCAGGATCAGATGGCTTCACATGTGAATTCTATCAAACATTTAGAGAAGAGCTAACACCGATCCTTCTCAAACTCTTCCAAAATATAGCAGCAGGAGGAACACTCCCAAACTCATTCTATGAGGCCACCATCATCCTGATACCAAAACCAGACAAAGATGTCGCAAAAAAAGAAAACTACAGACCAATATCACCGATGAACATAGATGCAAAAATCCTCAACAAAATACTAGCAAACAGAATCCAACAGCACATTAAAAGGATCATACAGGGCTTCCCTGGTCGTGCAGTGGTTGAGAGTCTGCCTGCCGATGCAGGGGACATGGGTTCGTGCCCCGGTCTGGGAAGATCCCACATGCCGCGGAGCGGCTGGGCCCATGAGCCTGCACGTCCGGAGCCTGTGCTCCGCAATGGGAGAGGCCACAGCAGTGAGAAGCCCGCGTACCGCAAAAAAAAAAAAAAAATAGGATCATACACCATGATCAAGTGGGGTTTATCCTAGGAATGCAAGGATTCTTAAATATACACAAATCAATCAATGTGATACACCATATAAACAAATTGAAGGAGAAGAACCATATGATCATCTCAATAGATGCAGAGAAAGCTTTCGACAAAATTCAACCCCCATTTATGATAAAAACCGTCCAGAAAGTAGGCATAGAGGGAACTTACCTCAACATAATAAAGGTCATATATGACAAACCCACAGCCAACATTGTCCTCAATGGTGAAAAACTGAAACCATTTCCACTAAGATCAGGAACAAGACAAGGTTGCCCACTCTGACCACTATTATTCAACATAGTTTTGGAAGTTTTAGTCACAGCAATCAGAGAGGAAAAAGAAATAAAAGAAATCCAAATCAGAAAAGAAGTAAAGCTGTCACTGTTTGCAGATGACATGATACTATACATAGAGAATCCTAAAGATGCTACCAGAAAACTACTAAAGCTAATCAATGAATTTGGTAAAGTAGCAGGATACAAAACTAATGCACAGAAATCTCTTGCATTCCTATACACTAATGATGAAAAATCTGTAAGTGAATTTAAGAAAACACTCCCATTTACCATTGCAACAAAAAGAATAAGATACCTAGGAATAAACCTACCTAAGGAGACAAAAGACCTGTATGCAGAAAACTATAAGACACTGATGAAGGAAAGATGATACCAATAGATGGAGAGATATACCATGTTCTTGGATTGGAAGAATCAACATTGTGAAAATGACTATACTACCCAAAAAACTATACTACCCAAAGCAATCTACAGATTCAGTGCAATCCCTGTCAAAGTATCATGGGCATTTTTCACAGAACTAGAACAAAAAATTTCACAATTTCTATGGAAACACAAAAGACCCAGAATAGCCAAAGCAATCTTGAGAATGAAAAACGGAGCTAGAGAAATCAGGCTCCCAGACTTCAGACAATACTACAAAACTACAGTAATCAAGACAGTGGTACTGGCACATAAAAAAGTAATCAAGACAGTGGTACTGGCACAAAAACAGAAATATAGATCAATGGAACAGGATAGAAAGCCCAGAGATAAACCCATGCACATATGGTCACCTTATCTTTGATAAAGGAGGCAAAAATATACAATGGAGAAACAACAGCCTCTTCAATAAGTGGTGCTGGGAAAACTGGACAGCTACATGTAAAAGAATGAAATTAGAACACTCCCTAACACCATACACAAAAATAAACTCAAAATGGATTAAAGAACTAAATGTAAGGCCTGACACTATCAAACTCTTAGAGGAAAACATAGGCAGAACACTCTATGACATAAATCACAGCAAGATCCTTTTTGACCCTGCTCCTAGAGAAATGGAAATAAAATCAAAAATAAACAAATGGGGCCTAATGAAACTTAAAAGCTTTTGTACAGCAAAGGAATCCATAAACAAGACGAAAAGACAACCCTCAGAATGGGGGAAAATATTTGCAAATGAAGCAACTGACAAAGGATTAATCTCCAAAATTTACAAGCATCTCATGCAGCTCAATATCAAGAAAACAAACAACCCAATCCAAAAATGCGCAGAAGACCTAAATAGACATTTCTCCAGAGAAGATATACAGATTGCCAACAAACACATGAAAGAATGCTCAACATCATTAATCATTAGAGAAATGCCAATCAAAACTACAATGCGAGGGCTTCCCTGGGGGCACAGTGGTTGAGAGTCCGCCTGCAGATGCAGGGGACACAGATTTGTGCCCCAGTCCAGGAGGATCCCACATGCCGTGGAGCAGCTGGGCCCGTGGGCCATGGCCGCTGAACCTGCGCATCCGGAGCCTGTGCTCCGCAACGGGAGAGGCCACAACAGGAGAGGCCCACATACCACAAAAAAAAACCCAAAAAAACCTACAATGCAATATCATCTCACACTGGTCAGAATGGCCATCATCAAAAAATCTACAAATAATAAATGCTGGAGAGGGTGTGGAGAAAAGGGAACCCTCTTGCACTGTTGGTGGGAATGTAAGTTGATACAGCCACTATGGAGAACAGTATGGAGGTTCCTTAAAAAACTAAAAATAGAACTACCATACGACCCAGCCATCCCACTACTGGGTATATACCCTGAGAAAACCACAATTCAAAAAGAGTCATGTACCACAATGTTCATTGCATCTCTATTTACAATAGCCAGGACATGGAAGCATCCTAAGTGTCCGTTGATAGATGAATGGATAAAGAAGATGTGGCACATATATGCAATGGAATATTACTCAGCCATAAAAAGAAACAAATTTTTGTTATTTGTAGTGAGGTGGATGGACCTAGAGTCTGTCATACAGAGTGAAGTAAGTCAGAAAGAAAACCAAATACCGTATGCTAACACATATATATGGAATTTAAAAAAAAAAAGGTCATGAAGAATCTAGGGGCAAGATGGGGACAAAGACACAGACCTACTAGAGAATGTACCTGAGCACACGGGGAGGGGGAAGGGTAAGCTGGGACAAAGTGACAGAGTGGTAGTGTATATATGTCCATATATACACTACCAAATGTAAAATAGATAGCTAGTGGGAAGCAGTAGCACAGCACAGGTAGATCAGCTCGGTGCTTTGTGACAAGCTAGAAAGGTGGGATAGGGAGGGTGGGACGGAGATGAAAGTGGGAGCAGATATGGGGATATATGTATCTGTATAAGTGATTCACTTTGTTACACAGCAGAAACTAACACACCATTGTAAAGCAATTATACTCCAATAAAAATGTAAAAAAAAGTGTCATTAGCAATAATATAAAAATATGGATAAATTTTTAAAGGATACGAAAGACTTGTACACTGAAAACTATAAAATACTGCTGAGAAAAAGAAGATAGGTAAATGGAGAGATACACCTTCTTTATGATTGAAAGACTCAATATTATTAAGGTGTCAATTCTCCCCAAGTTTAACTACAGATTAGGTGCAGTACTAATCAAAATCCCAGCAAGCTTTTTTGAAAACATTGTCTTACTGATTCTAAAATTCACATAGAAATTCAAAGAACTAGAACAGTCAAAATAACTCTGAAAAAGAAGAACAAATTTGGAAGGCTAATGCTACCTAATCATAAGAGTTATTATAAAGCTACAGTAAATCAAAACAGTGGTTTTTTTGTTGTTTTGTTTTCGGTCACACCTCATGACCTGTGGGATCTTAGTTCCCCAGTCAAGGATCGAAGCCGGGCCATGGCAGTGAAACCACTGAGTCCTAACCGCTGGACCGCCAGGGAATTCCCAAAACAGTTTATTTTTTTTATATAAATTTGTTTAATTTGTGGGGGGGGGGGCTACGTTGGTTATTCGTTGCTGCGCGCAGGCCTTCTGTAGTTGCGCCGAGTGGGGGCTGCTCTTTGTTGTGGTGCGCAGGCTTCTCGTGACTTCTCTTGTTGCAGAGCACCAGCTCTAGGCACGCGGGCTCTATAACTCAGGCTCAGTAGTTGTAGCGCCGGGGCTTAGTTGTTCTATGGCACATGGGATCTTCCCAGACCAGGAATCGAACCCGTGGCCCCTGCATTGGCAGGCAGATTCTTAACCAGTGCGCCACCAGGGAAGTCCCAACAGTTTGGTTTTGACATAAAGATAGGCACATATATCAAAGGAACAGTATAGAGTCCCAAAAAACCCCACACATGTATAGACAATTGATTTTAACAGAGGCATAAAGGCAATTTATTGGAGAAAGGATACCATTCCAACATTGGTGCTTAGACAGTTGGACATCCATATGCAAAAATAAACAAACTTGGATCCATATCTCACACCATACAGAAACTAACTCTAGATGAATCATAGACCTAAATGTCAAACCTCAAATTATAAAATTTCTAAAAGAAAACAGAAGAAACCCTTTGTGACCTTGACTTAGGCAATAAAAGCACAGAACAAACTGATAAATTGGACTTCATCAAAATTAAAAACTCCTGCTCCTCAAATGACACTGTTAGGAAAATGAAAAAGCAAAGCATAATGTAGGAGAAAACCATTGCAACGCATATATCTGATAAAGAACTTGAATCGAGAATATGTAAAGAACTCTCAAAAATCAATAAGAAAACAGCACAATTTTTTAAATGAGTAAAGGATTTGAACAGGCATGTCATCAAAGAAGATATCCGCATGGCAAATAAGAACATGAAAAGGTGCTCAACATCATTGGTCATTGAGGAAATGCAAATATAAAATGGAACAAGATTCCACTACACACACAGCTATCAGAATAGCTAAAGTTAGAAAGACTGACCATATCAAATATTGGCAAGGATGCATTTTGCTTTCTTCTTGGTGGTGGGAGGTGCAAGATGCAATAATTTGTCTTCTGTTTTGGAGGTGATGTCCCAGACTACTTGACCCCTAAAAGTTTTATTGATGTGGTGGCCCCCAAATCTTCATAGGATTTTTCTCCCAGCCATTGTAGCACATGACAAAGACTCCATCATGCTAGCCATTTATTGCTTATTTGGTCCAATTAATATGATGTCATCAATATAGTGGACCAATGTGGTATTCTGAAGAATGTCCAGATTACTTGGATCTCTTTATTTTATAGTTTGACCGAAGTCATGAGAGTTAAGATAGCTTTGGGCAAAACTGTAAATGTGTACTGTTGTCCATTTCAAATGAATGTGAACTGTTTTTGAGATTAGGGATTGTCTAATGTTTACAAACTCTTTTAACCCTGTTGTAATATGCAAAGCATCTGTTCATTTAGTTCACACTGTTTAACCCTAGTATATGACCGAACATAAGTCAGCATATCCAAGTACCCCATGTGGTAGAGACAATTTTTGGTCATTTTATCCCTAATACAATCTAATTTCTGCCTCACCAGACAGCACTCACAACTATGTACATCTCAGAGAGAAAACTTGTATGTATACTCCATCGAAGTACAATAATTTTCCATGCTTTTTTTAAATTGAGAAAATGGTTTGTATCTAGAGAACTGGTGTTCAGATCAAAGTGCTCTCTCAACAGCAATTTATTGAATCCTCTCTATATGCCAAAACCTGTGGGTAGAAATAGAATGTACAGAAATAAATGAGATAATGTCTGCCTTTGGGAGGCTCTCAAAGTAACTGGAGAAACACTTCAAACAGTTAAGGGGTAGTACTGTATTGAACATACTGTAAAGATGGGACCAGAATGCTAAGGGAAAAGGAAGTAACTCCTCATGCCTGGAGGAGTTTAGGAAGGACATGGTACATAAGTTGAGCACTAAATAGTAACTATTTATCTGACTAAAAAGGGGGCAGGTGAGGGCATTTCCAGGCAGTGAACATTAGCCCTATTAGTGAGTTTGTTAGTAACTTTGGAGCATACTTGAAGCCAAGAGGGTGTTCTCTCCTTTCCTACAGAGAACCAAAGCAAGTGGTTAGACAGCTTTATGTGCTAGGTTATGAAAATCTGAATCTAGGTTATAGACTTTCAACAATGGAGCAGCTGCTAGCCAAGGCAGGGGCTAAGGCGAAAGACTGCCTGAAATCATTCCTTTTTTTTTTTTTTTTTTTTTTTTTTTTTTTGCGGTACGCGGGCCTCTCACTGTTGTGGCCTCTCCCGTTGCGGAGCACAGGCTCTGCAGCCAGGCTCATCGGCCATGGCTCACGGGCCCAGCCGCTCCGCGGCACGTGGGATCTTCCCGGACCGGGGCACGAACCTGTGTCCCCTGCATCGGCAGGCGGACTCTCAACCACTGCGCCACCAGGGAAGCCCTGAAATCATTCTTAAATACGTGCTCATGTGAGAATGTCTGGCTTCCTAGGGTTTGTACTGTCTAGGGTGGTGTAATAACACAGCCATCAGGAATGAGCCTCCCATTCCCTTGGAATACATTTTCACAGCTTTAAAATTTTTTTACTCCTTTACAAATTCATGAAGAATGAGGAACCCAATGACGATTTAGAGTTGGGCTCCTTGGTGGAGTGAGGGCTGCTTTTTTTCTCAAAGGATGCTTAACAACCCTTGATAGTTTGGGGCATCACAATTGAATGCTGGCAAAGTAAATTTTTTTAAAATGTTGAAAACATGATTCATACAAACACAGAATGAACATATGTCAAGATTTATTAACTTATTAATAAGGGAGCCAGTAAGTTAAAACTGGTTATAAGAGCATGTTGAGGAACTGGGTATTCATAGACATTTATAAAAGAAAACTAGGAGTAAAAAAGGAATGTTAGAATTAAAACGTTAGATTAGATATAAAACTGGTTCATATCCAGGAGGGCATTCAAACTGTTCCCTTTGGGGTTATCTTTTCTACTGGATAATATCTAGCATATAACTTCAGAGTCTAAGCCTATACTTGATAGTAATAACAATGCTACATTCCCTTAGGTTAAGTAATGAATTAACTCTTAGATGAGACCACCATCCATCCCCAGTAATGCATTGAAAGTACATGCCACCTACCTTCTTGCCTTTTTTCCAAG
Organism: Stenella coeruleoalba; assembly: GCF_951394435.1. NCBI lineage: Eukaryota > Metazoa > Chordata > Mammalia > Artiodactyla > Delphinidae > Stenella > Stenella coeruleoalba. The sequence goes on from NC_137156.1 coordinate 64,631,606, forward strand.
TGATTTTCTTAACAACATTTCATATTTCTTCAGCCAGGCATTTGAGTTCTCTTCCCCCACCCAGCCCACATCTGTCCCAGCATGCCTTTTTAACTCCAGCTGCCCTCTACACCTTACCATCCATGTATACCTCTCTCTTCTACTTTAGAACTATTGTCCACCTTCCCCCATCAACCAAAGACCCTGCCGTTCATTGCCAGAGATCAGAGTACAACTTATCCTTCAAGGGCAAGTGCACTTGGCACTCTCTCCTCAGAATCAGTGCTGTAATAAATTGAATCACCCTTGACACCCTTCCAAATTACTTAGTACCAATCTTTCTTGGCTGGTCTAAAAAAAATGGTTTCTTGGGATTTCACTATTTTATATGCTTGGAACCTCTCTAGAGACAGCCTGCTGAAAAACTAAGTCTTCAGCTATTAAGGCATTTGGTCCTGTTTAATTGGATTTGATGGCTTGGGCACACCTGCACTAAAGCTTTCAAATGAAATGCGCGTTCTGTTGCATGAGCCTAATTTAAAACTGGCCCAAGGGGACATTTTGTACAATTGGTGGAAATTTTGTGATATCATGTTGAGACTTAAAATGAGTAAATTCAGCTTTGACAGATTTTTTTTTTTTTCTTTTTGGCTGCATTGGGTCTTCGTTGCTACACGTGGGCTTCTCTCTAATTGCGGAGAGCAGGGGCTACTCTTCATTGTGTGCACAGGCTTCTCATTGCGGTGGCTTCTCTTGTTGCGGAGCACGGGCTCTAGGCACACTGGCTTCAATGGTTGTAGTTTGCAGGCTCTAGAGCGCAGGCTCAGTAGTTGTGGCACACAGGCTTAGTTGCTCTGCAGCATGTGGGATCTTCCCGGACAAGGGCTTGAACCCATGTCCCCTGCATTGGTAGGCAGATTCTTAACCACTGCGCCACCAGAGAAGCCCTTGACTGAATTTTTTTTTTTAACATCTTTATTGGGGTATAATTGCTTTACAATTTGACTGAATTTTTGATGCAAAAAAAAAATCAAGGAACTTTGGAAATGGGGCCACAAAAAGGATGATATACCATTAATTCTGGCAGTTGATAATGGGACAACTGCATATCCACATGCAAAAGAATGAATTTGTTATACTAAGTGAAGTAAGCCAGACAAAGATAAATATCATATGATATCGCTTATACATGGAATCTAAAAAAAATGATACAAATGAACTTATTTACAAAATAGAAATAGACTCACAGACATAGAAAACAAACACAGTTACCAAAGGGAAAAGAGGAGTGAGGGATAAATGAGGCATTTCAGATTAAAATGTACAAACTACTATATATAAAATAGATAACCAACAAAGACCTACTGTATAGCACAGGGAACTATACTCAATGTCTTGTAATAACCTATAATGGACAAAATAACGTAAAAAAAGAATATATATATTTATGTATATGTATAAGTGAATCACTTTGCTGTACATCTGAAACTAACACAACGTTATAAATCAACTCTATTTCAGTAAGGAAAAATTTTAATGCAAAAAAAAAAAAAGAAAGAATGAATTTGAACTACTATCTCACGAAATTAACTCAGAATGGACCAAAGACCTACATAAAACTGTAAAACTCTTAGATGAAAACATAGGTGTAAATCTTCATGACCATGAATTTGTCAATGTTTTCTTAGATATGGTACCAAAAGTACAAGTAAAAGAAAAAAAAACTGGACTTCATCAAAATTTATAACTTTTGTGCTTCAAAGGACACCACCAAGAAACTGAACCCACATATAGGAGAAAATATTTGCAAATCATATATCTGATAATGGACATGTATCTAGACTATATAAACTCTTACAACTTAATAATGAAAGATAACCCGTTAAAAATGGACAAAGGACTTGAATAGACATTTCTACAAAGAAGATATTAAAGTGGCTAATAAGCACATGAAAAGACACTCAGCATCATTAGTCATTATGGAAATGGAAATCAAAACCAAATGAGATACTACTTCATACCCCCTGGGGCGGCTGTAATAAAAAAGACAGATAATAACTGTTGTTTAGAATGTGGAGAAATTGAAACCCTTATACACTGCTGAGGGAAGATAAAATGGTAGAGCCACTTTGGAAAACAGTCTGGCAACTACTCAAAAGGTTAAACGTAGAGCTACTATTTGACCCAGCAATTCCACTCCTAGGTATATACCAAGAGGAATGTATATGTATGTCTACACAAAAGCTTTTATTTGGGTCATAACAACACTATTCATAATAGCCAAAAAGTGGAAACAATCCAAATTTCCATCAGCTGAAGAATGGATGAACAATTGTGGTATACCCATCAATTAAATGTTATTCCTCTATAAAAAGGAATGCAATACTGATACGTGCTACAATAATAGATTAACCTTAAAAACATGCTAAATGAAAGAAGTCAGTCACCAAACACCACATATTGTGTGATTTCATTTATGTAAAGTGGCCAGAATAGGCAAATCTCTAGAGACAGAAAGTAGAGTGGTGGTTGCCTGTGGCTGGGGGAGATAGAATGAGGAAATGGGGAGCAACTGCTAATAAGTTCAGAGTTTTTAAGAGGGTAACAAAATGGCCTAATATTAGATTGTGGTGAAGATTGCACCACACTATGAATATACTAAAAAGAGTTGAATAGTTGTGATAGAGACCATGTGGTCCACAAAGCCTAATATATTTACTATTGAGCTCTTTACAGGAAAGTTTGCCAATTTCTCCCTTATAGTAAGTTTTAAATTGAAATGTATGAGTCCTCCAACTCTTTTCTTCTTTGTAAAAATTGTTTTGGCTATCCTGGGTCCTTTGCATTTCCATATAATTTTTTTTTTTTTTTTTTGCGGTACGCGGGCCTCTCACTGTTGTGGCCTCTCCGGTTGTGGAGCGCAGGCTCCGGACGCACAGGCTCATCGGCCATGGCTCACGGGCCCAGCCGGTCCGTGGCATGTGGGATCTTCCCGGACCGGAGCACGAACCCTTGTCCCCTGCATCGGCAGGCGGACTCCCCAGGCGGACTCCCAACCACTGCGCCACCAGGGAAGCCCATCCATATAAATTTTAAGATCAGCTTGTCAGTTTTTCCAGAAAGGTCTGCTGGATTTTGATAGTGATTGTGTTAAATTTATAAGTCAAATTGAGGAGATCATTTTTTAATTAATCTCATATTGTCTGATATTTTACTGGTGAAAACCTCTTCAACTGTCTTATGTGTCCTTTTGATAAGAACAATATAATTTTTGACCACTGCCTTGCTTTCTGGCATAAATTATTCAAGCTCATTTCATAATTGTTCTTGTCACAGCCAAGGAGTTCTGGTTCTTTCAGTGGAGTCAATATTTTGGTTCTTGGTACATTGCTATTGGGGATGTTACTGCTCCAAAGCCCTCTCAGTGCACAGAGCTAGGGTATATTTGAATATAAATAAATAAATAAATAGATACATACATAAGTAAATCTCCTATATACATACACATACACATTTATATCTATTTATTATTTATGTCATTGTATGTGTATATTTGTTTTCTTTTCTTTTCTTTTTTTTTTTCCGGTACGCGGGCCTCTCATTGTTGTGGCCTCTCCCGTTGTGGAGCACAGGCTCCGGACGCGCAGGCTCAGCGGCTGTGGCTCACGGGCCCAGCCACTCCGCGGCATGTGGGATCTTCCCCGACCGGGGCACGAACCCGTGTCCCCTGCATCGGCAGGCGGACTCTCAACCACTGCGCCACCAGGGAATCCCTGTATGTGTATATTTGTATATTATATATGTATATACCTATATTAACATTCATGAGTAGTTCACACTGAATCCGCTAGTTCTAATCCAATACCGCAGAGTTCTTCCAGTTTTCTTCATTTCCATATTTGTTACTCCCTTCTTTGCAATGAGAAACCTGGCTTACATATTCTGTGATATACCTATGTTTATATATTTTATATAAATAGATAGTTATAGCTGTGTCTGTATCTATACACTATATACTATATTAGTCTATATATATTTATGTATGGTAGGATTGGACTTTCCACCATCTCTGTGACTATCAGAGACAGACTGTCTTCTTTCCTCATGTTCTAACTGGGACCCCAAGCGGTCAAGGAACATTCCCAAGATCATTCTATTAGTGATGGACACAGGCCTTGCTGAACACAGGCCTCCCCACCCCCTGATGGGTTTGATTGTTTCCTGTGATTCCACAGCAAGCATAGACCTGACTCCGAGTAGGAGGATGTCTTAGGTTGGCTGCCCTTGAAACAGACTCTGAGCTGCAGAGAGTTTGTTCCACAAACTTGTACAGCAAGTCTGTTAGAGAACATGCTCAGTAGACACAACTGTAAGGGGCAAAGGAGACAGAACTGGGCAGAAGGAGAAGCCAACCAAGGTTGGAAATGAGACCTCAGATCACCCTACAAGCAGATCTGGAGCTGGGGTAGCCCCCGAAGTTGACTCAAGTTGTGAGATGAGGAGCTGGCTTTTTTATCTCCACATCAGCCCACCATTGGCTATGGGCTGGCCCCTGGAACGGGGCATAGCCTGCATGGCCAGTTCCCTGTAGCTGAGGGCAGTTTCCAGTGAGAAGTGCAGCTATGAACTGTCAACAATTAATACAGCAGCTGAGGGATGGGTGCGTCAGCTCTGAAGAGGGGATGGGATAGAGCCCCACAGAATCCACTAGAGGGAAAGAAGTCTAGCCTGCAGGCAGTGATGTCAGACAAGTATTCAGCATCGCACAGGAGGTGGAGCTCAAGGAGCAGAATTAGAACAGGCAAGGACAGCTGGCATTTTGGCGCTAGAAACGGGTCCTGGGAACAGCTTACTGGGCATGAAGAGAGCACATGGTGTGAGAAGGTTCTGAGCTGGACCTTTTACTTCAGGCCTGTGTGTTTAGGGGCTGAATGGTCCAAGTAAAAAGAAATCGCAGGATCTCTCTGAGTTGCTTCCTTTCAGTTCATCAACTTCAAGTGGCAGTTGTGATTTAGTTATGTGTTGCTTTCCTCCTTGAGTATTGAACTTAAGACAGTTGATAAATTGACCTCATAAAAAAATATAAGCTCAAGGGGAATTCCCTGGCTGTCCAGTGGTTAAGACTTGGGCTTGGGACTCCCCTGGTGGTGCAGTGGTTAAGAATCCATCTGCCAATGCAGGGAACACAGGTTTGATCCCTGGTCCGGGAAGATCCCACATGCCACGGAGCAACTACGCCTGCGCGCCACAATTACTGAGCCTGTGCTCCTAGAGTCCATTCTCCACAACAAGAGAAGCCCCCGCTCGCCGCAACAAGAGAAAGCCTGCACGCAGTAACCAAAACCCAACACAGCCAAAAAAAAGACTCGGGCTTTAACTGCCGTGGACCCAAGTTCAATCCCTGGTTGGGGAACTAAGGTCCCACAAGCTGTGCAGTGTGGCAAAAAAATTCTGATTTTTACAATGGAGTCTTAGTCTGAGACTGGTTATGATCCTTGGATACTTCTACCAGCCACTTAAAGACAACATAAAATTGTGTTGATGCTACTCTGAGGTCAGCTCAGCCCACAGGTAAGTCCTAGAAGGAGGTACTTTTCTGTTCTAGTCAGGAGTCTTTTCTGTGGGATTTGTACCCATTCTCCCCGTATCACATGGGGTTCACTTCCTTCTTGTGCTGAATCCACTTGTGTCTAATCCATTGACTATTCTCTCAGCCCCTCTCTGCATTAACTCTGTTCCATGGGAGAGCCCAGAGGACACTCCTTTTATCAAAGCAGTCAAGAATGCACTAGTAGGGACTTCCCTGGTGGCTCAGTGGTTAAGACTCCGCACTCCCAATGCAGGGGGCCCGGATTCAATGCCTGGTCAGGGAACTAGATCCCACATACATGCCGCAGCTAAGAGTTCTCATGCCACAACTAAGGAACCGGTGAGCTGCAACTAAGGAGCCCACCTGCCGCAACTAAGACCCAGCACAACCAAATTAATCAATCAATCAATTAATTAATTTTTTTTTAAAAAGAAAAGAATGCACTGGCGAGGGGCTTCCCTGGTGGTCCAGTGGTTAAGACTCTGTGCTTCCAATGCAGGGGGTGTGGGTATGATCCCTGGTCAGGGAACTAAAAATCCGATATGTCTCGCAGAGTGGCCAAAAAAAAAAAAAAAAAAAAAATGCACTGGTGAGAGAGACACCAGCATCAAGGAAAAACAGTGGTGACTGGTCTACGGAGGCTGGGGCTAACAGTAGGAGATGCTCTTAGACTATCAGCTTCATCATAGGTTGCAAAGATAATAGAGGCCAAGTGGTATAGCACTTAACTCTAAGAAGAAAAGTGAGCACAATTATTTTAATTAAAGAAATGCAGAAAGCTCTACAACTGGTTAATAGAAATGGGGTATAGTCATCATCTTACTTCATCTTCCCAGCAGCCCGGTGAAGCCATTTTACAGAGAAGCAAATCAATGCTGGGAAGGACCAATACCTTTGCCCAAGATCCACTGAAAGAGGCAGACCTGGACTCAACTGCATGGCCACCTGTCACCCAAGTCCAAGCATTAGCATCACACCATGCTGCTTATGGAAGAAGTGTGAGACACAGTTCCAACCCCTCCAGTAGCTAACAGGTCTCTGGGAGACAGGATCAGTATGAACAGATTCAGAGGAGGAACAGAGATAATGTTTGTTGAAACTTGATTCTATGGGATTTTCATCAGAACTCAGAGGTTGGCACTTACCGCACGGACCTACTGTATGGAGCAGGTGGATTGGTCAGCACAAGGGGGTGCTGTGGTGCATCGCCCAAATTCCCCTTCTGGACCCAAGGTACTTATCTCACTAGCTGCCTGTGGGTTCTAATCACAGGACATAGAGCTTCTGAAATTCCATACCATGCTCAATGCTTGGCTTCATCATAGCACTAGTGCTCCTTTAAAATTGTGTGGTGGATCATCTTCTAACCTTGAACACTGACTGTAAACTCATTTTCTTCCTTTACTTTCTCAGAGAATTGCAGGTCAGCTACTTGCAAAAGTTCCTTTATCTTTGCCCTGGCATCTGCTTTGTTTCCCTTCAGGAAGCTCTCCTGCTCTGTGTCTGAACTGTAACCCAGAGTCATGATAAATACATTTATAGCATGTGCTATACTGAAAAAAAACCCAACAAATTAGCTTCCTCAAAAAATTAGACATAGAATTACCAAATAATTCAGCAATTTCACTTCTGGGTACATACCCAAAAGAATTGAAAGCAGGAAATCAAACAGATATTTGTACACCAATGTTCGTAGCAGCATTATTCACACTAGCCAAAAAGTGGAAACAACCCAAATATCTATGAATGGATGAATAAATAAACAAAATATGGTTGGGATATTAATCAGCTATAAAAAGGAATGAAGTTCTGATAATGCTACAAATGGATGAACCGTGAACATATTATGCTAAGTGAAATTAGACACAAAATGACAAATATTATATGATTGCACTTATATGAGGTACCTTTAATAGACAAATTCATAGAGAAAAAAGTAGAATAGTGGTTTTACAATAGCCAAGACATGGAAACAACCTAAATGTCCATTGACAGATAACTAGATAAAGAAGATGTGGTATATATACACAATGGAATATTAGTCATTAAAAAGAATGAAATAATGCCATTTGCAGCAACATGGATGACTTAGAGATTATCATACTAAGCGAAGTATGTCAGAAAGAGAAAGACAAATACCATATGATATCACTTGTACATGGAATCTAAAATACAACACAAATGAACACATCTACAAAACAAAAACAGACTCACAGATATAGAGAACAGACTTGTGGTTGCCAAGGTGGGTGGGAGGGAAGGGCTGGGAGTTTGGGATTAGTAGATGCAAACTATTGTATATAGGATGGGTAAACAACAAGGTCCTACTGTGTAGCACAGGGAACTATATTCAATATCCTGTGAGAAACCATAGTAGAAAAGAGTATGAAAAAGAAAAGAAAAATATATATATATATATAACTGAGTCACTTTGCTGTACAGCAGAAATTAAACATAACATTGTAAATCAACTATACTTCAATAATTTTTTTTTTTTAAGTAGAATTGTGGTTACCAGGGCCTGGGGGAGAGGTGAGTGGAAGTTACTGTTTAATGGGTGCACAGTTTCAGTTTGAGATGATGAAAAAGTTCTGGAGATGGATAGTGGTGATGGTTGCACAACAGTGTGAATGTACTTAATGCCACTGAACTATACACCTAAATACAGCACATGCTATAAATGTATTTTCTTCATAACCTTGGAACTGCAACTTTAGTTCATTTACAAGATAGAAAATGTCAGCTATATAATCCAGTTGCTAACACCAATCTTCTCTGTCATTAAATCAGATCAGATTTACCTATTGTCAGAAAACATCTGTTTATTTTTTACATCAAATAAATGTGTTAATACCTATTTAAAGGAACATGACAGTAACCACTAGGAAATAAATAAATCTTATAAATCAGATTATTAAAATCTATCTAGTTTAAAGTGATATAGTTCTTGGGCTTCCCTGGTGGTGCAGTGGGCTTCCCTGATGGCGCAGTGGGCTTCCCTGGTGGCACAGTGGTTAAGAATGTGCCTGCCAATGCAGGGGACATGGGTTTCAGCCCTGGTCCAGGAAGATCCTCCATGCCACGGAGCAACTAAGCCCGTGTGCCACAACTACTGAAGCCCACGCGCCTAGAGTCTGTGCTCCACAACAAGAGAAGCCACCGCAATGAGAAGCCCATGCACCACAACGAAGAGTAGCCCCCGCTCGCCGCAACTAGAGAAAGCCCCCGTGCAGCAACGAAGACCCAATGCAGCCAAAAATAAATAAATAAATAAATAAAATAAAGTGATATAGATCTAATATAATTGTTATCCATATTATAATCTTACTAAAAATAAGATAATACATCAATATATTGTTTCTTACTAATTTCTAATAATGCAATGTAATGTGTAGCTAAAATTATACATTACTTGTAAAACAAGGAGTATGATGAATGAATGCATGGTTTCCCTGGGTAAAGAGTACATATGTGTATGTGGATGTGATTCAAATTCTAGTGTTTAGCTTTTTAAAAAAATTAATAAAAATCAAGTATAAAAACAGTAAATAACTCCATTATAGGCAATCTTTTCCTATTTAATGAAAGAGAAAAGTATTTACTGCTAAACACTAATTAAACTAGCACGTAATTTCATTTTTTTTTTTTGGTCGATAGAAAGTAGACAATATTTAACAATTTTTAGGGAGTTCCCTTGCTGTCCAGTGGTAGCACTCGGTGCTTTCACTGCCGTGGCCAGGGTTCAGTCCCTGGTCAGGGAAATAAGATCCCGCAAGCTACATGACGTGGCCGGAACAAAACCAATTTTTTTTTGTTTTTTTTTTTTTGCGGTACGCGGGCCTCTCACTGTTGTGGCCTCTCCCGTTGTGGAGCACAGGCTCCGGACGCGCAGGCTCAGTGGCCATGGCTCACGGGCCCAGCCGCTTTGCGGCATGTGGGATCTTCCCGGACCGGGGCACGAACCCGCGTCCCCTGCATCGGCAGGCGGACTCTCAACCACTGCGCCACCAGGGAAGCCCCAAAACCAATTTTTAAAACAATAAGGATTTACCATTATAACAAATACTTAATGATATGATTTTTTTTTTTTTTTTTGGCTGCGTTTTGGGTCTTCATTGCTGCGCGGGGGCTTTCTCTAGTTGCGGCGAACGGGTGGTACTTTCGCCACGGTGCTCGGGCTTCTCATTGAGGTGGCTTCTCTTGTTGCAGAGCACGGGATCTAGGCGAACGGGCTTCAGTAGTTGTGGCTCGCGGGCTCAGTAGTTGTGGCTCGCGGGCTCCAGAGCGCAGGCTCAGTAGCTGTGGCACACGGGCTTAGTTGCTCCATGGCATATGGGATCTTCCCAGACCAGAGCTCAAACCCGTGTGCCCTGCATTGGCAGGTGGATTCTCAACCACTGTGCCACCAGGGAAACCAATCATGATATGATTTGATAAAAATGATTTTAACTACCTAATCAAGTAATGCACAACAAATCTAAAATAAAAGTTTTATCCCAGATATCTGGAAAAATTTAGTAGTCCCATGAAAACGTTCCAGGTATATTTAAAAGAATCACTGTCAATAGTCCATACTTTTTTCTTTCCAAGAATGATCATTTAAAGACCTGCTTACATTGTATACATATAGAAAGACATTTTTGGCATTCAGGACAGAATTTCTTTCTTATTTCTTATATTTCTTTCTAGCTTTTTAAAAATTGAAGTATAGTTTATCTACAAAATCTTGTTAATTTCAGGTGTACAACACAGTGATTCTGTTTTACATATATATATTCCTTTTCAGATTCTTTTCCCTTACAGGTTATTACAAAATATTGAATATAGTTCCCTGTGCTGTGCAGAAGGTCCTTGTTGGTTATTTTATATATAGTAGTGTGTATATGTCAATCCCAATCTCCCATTTTATCCCTCCGTCACCCTCCTTTCCCCTTTGGTAACCATAAGTTGGTTTTCTATGTCTGTGAGTCTCTTTCTGTTTTGTAAATAAGTTCACTTGTATCTTTTTTTTTTGGCCAAGCCACGTGGCATGTGTGATCCTAGTTCCCCGACCAGGGATTGAACCTGTGCCCCCTGCATTGGAAACTTGGAGTCTTAACCACTGGACCGCAAGGGAAGTCCCTGTATCATATTTTAGATTTCACATGTAAGTGATGTCATATGATATTTATCTTTCTCTTTCTGACTTACTTCACTTAGTATGATAATCTCTAGATCCATCCATGTTTCTGCAAATGGCTTTATTTCATTCTTTTTTATGGCTGATACTCTTGCCTTTTTTGTTCTGCTCTCAAGTGATTATCTAACAAGAGCTAGGCATTCTTGGGCAATAGTCAGGGGATAGAAGAGGCAAAATTATTGAATAAAAATTGTCAATACTCCCACTGCCTCTATCATTTATCCGAATTCAAAACTTGGGGCAGAATGCCCTGGTCTTAATTTAACTTTACCCTTAACAGAAATGAGCCCAAGACAGGGAGAGACAGCAAGCCCTCTCCAAGAGTATAGAAGGGTAATGCCTTTTTCTTATAAAGGGACAGAGGGCTATTGGTGATCCAGGCCTAGACTTGGGCCAACCAATGTTAGAAAATTTATGGGCAATGAAGAACTGGAAACATGTATCAAAGCCCTAAGAAGGCCTTCTCATGCCCCAGTAGAATCAGATCCTGGTTTGAAGACCACACACACATCTTGGTCATAGTGGAGCTGGTGAAGTGATATTGCCTCTTCACTCTACCAGATTCAGAAGGACTTGGAGGTAAATCCCTTGGCCAGAAAAGGGAGGGACTATGACCTTTTAATGAGTAATTAATAATAATAATAATACCTTTTTTTAACTTATTCATAGGTTTTCATGAATATACTGTTAACTTTTTATTATTTATGCTTAGTGCTCACACACACTGGTTTTCATGTTTTCTTGACATTAAAATTGACAAGAGATATCTTTTAATTCTTTTAATAGTTAGCCAAAATTTGATTTTCTCTTCAGAACTTTTTTGTTTGAAGATCTGTAATCATTTTGTGACTTTGTTTAAGTTCCTATATTGAGATCACCCCAGAACACTTTTTAAAGGAGCAATCTACCTAAACTGTTACACTTGGGAAATGGCTCAAGAGAAGCTAATTTATCAACATAATGAAATACCATGCAGTCAACAGAAATGGCAATGTTGAAGGCAAATGATGTGGTTGTGTACAATAGCATTTTAAAAAATTTTATTGGAGCATAATAGATTTACAATGTTGTATTAGTTTTAGGTGTACCACATAGTGATTTAGTTATACATACACATATATTCATTCTTTTTCAGATTTTTTTCCCATATAAGTTATTACAGAATATTGAGTATAGTTCCCCATGCTATACAGTAGGTCCTTATTGGTTATCTATTTTATATATAGTAGAGTGTGTATGTTAATTCCAAGCTTACAAAGCATCTTAAATGCAGAAACTAGAACACTGATATCAGTGAGTCAGGTTATGTTGGTTCAGAGCTGAATTGGAGAAATTTAACATATTAAGTGGAAGATATATGAGGAATTTTTTCCCTTAAATCATTTTCTTAATGTGGTCAAAATATGTGTTGTACAATAAAAATATGCAGTGAATGTTGAGAGCAGTGATCACTGTTAATGAGTAAACAAAAGTGTTCCTTGCAAATTAATTAGTAAGTAAAAGAACTTTCAAAGGGCAACGAGCTTAAGTTATAAAAGGGAGAGTTGGTTATAGAAAAACCTATTTGGCAAAAGGCTGCCAAAGAGACCCTAAAACATCTCTCCAGGGGGTAAATTCAAGAAAGGCCAAAGTAATAGGCTTATGGGGTAATGAAAAAATCTGCAGAATGAAGGTCCAAGGACCTGTTGCTATTGATAAGCTTGAATATTTTGACATCCCCTTTCAAAGCAAGAAAACTAGCCAAGGCAAAGGGAAATGTAGTGTGTATAAACTCAACAACCACATATCAAATATGTGTAAACCTCTGCCTCTGTGTTTCAGCATTTGCCCCCTCTCAAGTTTCTCCTCTTTCCTCTTTCCCTCCTTCCTGGGATCCTGGGTAAGGAAGCTTGAATAGGGGGAGTGGTTGGTCCTTGCTCATTAACCTATTTATCCCACTTGGATTTTGCCTCTGCTCTGTCAGCTCACTGGGATGTGCTGGCCAGTGAAGCTTACCTCAAGCTCCACTGCCTGGGAGTCTTCCTCAGCCACAGTTACTCTACAGCTCAGTTGCCTTGTTGGTTCTGATGTCATGTTGAATGTAGCACCATGTTGAATAGAGTACCACTGTGTGGTAGGGCCCTTTGGATGCAGCACTATGTTGGTGGTGGCAGCATGTTAGAGGAATTCCATGTTGGATAGAGTGCCACATTGGCAGCAGTGCCATGTTGGATGTAGCACCATGTTGGCTGTGGCACCAAGTAGACGGGGGCATGTTGGTGGGCCATCTGTGATTACTGAGTGCTGCATGGGCTCTCTAAATGACTGCTCCAGGAAACCCAGAACAAGCTGTCTACTCTGGGATTTCTCATCCCACCCCAAAACTGTGGGTCCTTAATACACATACTGTCCTTGGAAGTTCAATCCTGAGAGAAGTGTGGAACTAGAGCCCCATCTCTGACTTCTTCCTGTCTTCCAAAAAATCGAAAGAAAGTAAAAATCACCCATCATTCCACCCTACATAGATAGCTGCTGATGATATTTGCATAATAATATTTTTATTTGTGTGTACATTTGAATGAAATGGTACACGTTATACATAATGTTTTATAATATTTTTATTTAGTAGTATATTTGTCAGTCTTCACTGTGTGTGTGTATGTGATCTTATTTATTTATTTTAATTTTTCTTGAAATATAATTGATTTACAATGTTGTATTAGTTTCACGTGTACAGCAAAGTGATTCACATATATATGTATATATATATTCTTTTTTAGATTCTTTTTCATTATAGTTTATTACAACATATTGAGTATAGTTCCCTGTGCCATACAGTCCTTGTTTTTTATCTATTTTACATATAGTGGTGTGTATATTTTATACTCTTTTTTTTTTTTTTTTTTTTTTTTGCGGTACGCGGGCCTCTCACTGTTGTGGTCCCTCCCGTTGCGGAGCACAGGCTCTGGACGCGTAGGCTCAGCGGCCATGGCTCACGGGCCCAGCCGCTCCGCGGCATGTGAGATCTTTCCAGACTGGGGCACGAACCCGTGTCCCCTGCATTGGCATGCGGACTCTCAAACGCTGCGGAAGCCTCCTGGTGTGTATATTTTAATCCCAAACTCCAAATTTATCCCTCCCCTGCCTTTCCCCTTTGGTAACCATAAGTTTGTTTTCTATGTTTGTGAGTCTATTTCTGTTTTGTAAATTATCTTTATTTTTAATGGCTGTATACGCTTCCATAGTATAAATGTACAACTCATTTAATCAATTCCCCATTCATTTTGGGTGCTAACAATTGTTCACTCTTATATAAACAGTGGTGTAGATCCTTGCAGAGAAATCTCTGTTCATCACCACGATGTTTTCATTAGTAAATTTCCTGGAATTAGAATTTCTGGGTCAAGGGATAAACTAAAGTGATGCATGCTCACTGTAAAAATTCAAACAATACAGAAGTTTATATTGCTAATAGGTGTATACACTTTCAGCCTTTTTTCTCTGCAAGTCCACACACATATGTGTGCACACACACAGACACACATTTATAAAAGGTAAAATGGTATCATACTATGCATATTGTTCCACAGCTTGCTCTTTTATAAGAACTAGAGTAGATCATGAACATCCTCCTAGTCTATAAGTTTACCTCATTTTAAGTTGCAGAGTATTCCAGAATAAAGGTATATTTTGTAAGCCATTCCCCAGTGGACAGACATTTAAGTTGCTTACAGTTTTTCTCTCTTATAAATTGTGTGGCAATAAATATTCTTGTTTGTATAACTTTGCACATTGTGTGAGTAATTCTTTAGGATAAATTTCTAGAAGTGGATTTCTGGGTCAAAATGTGTTAGGAACATACTGAAGTTCAGTCTCAGCCTTGGTATTCTACCAAAATTTGATATTTGTGTTTGGTTTTAGCCAAATAGCAAAATGCCTATCTTTCCTGACCTCGTCATCAGTGATCACATGGTAGCCCTGGACATCAACAAGTCCATCTAGTCAACCAAGCTCCTGCTTCGGTTATTGACTGTGGTAGGTAGAATAATGTCCCTCCCCCAAAGATGTCCATTTCTCTCTTTTTTTTAAAATTTACTTTATTTATATATTTATTTACTTATTTATTTTTGGCTGCATTGGGTCTTCACTGCTGTGCACTGGCTTTCTCTAGTTGTGGCGAGCGGGGGCTACTCTTCATTGCGGTGCGAGGACTTCTCATTGCGGTGGCTTCTCTTGTTGCAGAGCATGGGCTCTAGGTGCTCGGGCTTCAGTAGTTGTGGCTCGTGGGCTCTATAGCACAGGCTCATTAGTTGTGGCACACGAACTTAGTTGCTCCGCGGCATGTGGGATCTTCCCGGACCAGGGCTCGAACCCCTGTCCCCTGCATTGGCAGGCAGATTCTTAGCCACTGTGCCACCAGGGAAGTCCAAAGATGTCCATTTCTAATACCTGAAACAGTGAATATATTAGGTTACATGGCCAAGGGGGATCAAAGGTGCAGACAGAATCAAGTTTACTAATCAACTGATTTTAAAATAGATTATCCTGGATTATCCAGATGGGTACAAGATAATCACGAAGGTCCTTAAAAGTGAAAGAAGGAAGCTGAAAAGAAGGGTCAGAGGGAGACCAGACTATGGAAGAACAGTCAGAGAGATGGCTTTGTAGATGGAGGAAAGGGGCCATGAGCCAAGGAATGTAGGCAACTTCTAGAAACTGGAAAAGGCAAGGAAATGGATTCTTCCCTATTGTCACCTTGATTTTAGCCCAACATCAGACTTCAAACTATAAAATAATAAATTTGTATTGTTTCAAGCTACTAAATTCGTGGTAATTTGTTACAGCAGCAATAGAAAACTAATACCGTGATCAAGAGATTTCTGGTCTAACAGAGCTAATCTGGTTAAGTAAGTATTTATAGGATGGAAAATCAATGAAGAAAATGCTTCATGAGTGTCCTTGACAATGGAACACACATGGTAAAGCTTGTGAGTGGTTTTGGAATCAGAGGCATACAGTGTTTTGTCTATACCTTTCAGATGTTTCTTCAGACAGTCCCTTTAGTGCAGCAGGATGTGTTGGTCAAAGACAGAGAATGGGCTGCTTTCATCATTTTTCTTCAAGCAAAGACATTACCTGACCTGTCAGAGATTTGGGAACTGTCTTCTCATACATATACAAGTTGAAATGGCAGCCATTAGGTGTTTAAGTACAACTATAACAAGAAGACTTATCACTATTTTTCAATAATAATACCAACACAGTAGGACTTACTAACAACCAGTTTTTGCTTACAATAAAAATAGTTTGCAGGAACCTGATAAAGAGAACTGAAACCAATTTAATTTCCTCTCTCTGGATTAAAAAAAGTACTGGGTCCAGGCATACTTTCCTGTCATTACACACTGAGAACAAGCAAAAATAACTTAGCTATTTGTTCCAACAAATACTTGCTCCTAGAAGACTATGAACTAACAAAAAGAGCTTACTTATCAAAACTAGCATTTTACTCATCGACACTTGCTTAAAGACTGCTGCCTCACTGTGCCTGCCAATCCAAAATTATTGTTATAAATTCTGCCTAATCTCGATCAGTTTCCTGCTTTGCAAGACCCTCCTTTAAACTACCCAGTTTGGGCCCTAAAGCCCTGTAAACATCCTTCCCTGACTTTCCCCTTCTGAGAAATGTTTATGACTTTGTCAATTTGGCATTCTCTTTAATGCTGTAAGTTTATTAAATTTAACTTAACTTGAACAGGTTTTCAGGGGGTCTTTTGGAGAGTCTTTTCCTGATAGAAGTAACCTTGAGAGTGCTAGTATACTTTCCATGAACCCTACTCTAAAGATTCTCCTATATTCTCACTCCAGGGAAGATACTGAAGTTGGTGTGTATGCAGTGGAAGCTGAGTATCACATGGATATTCATAAACAGTTTTATTTCCTTAAACGCAAGTCACCTTGCTCCACAGCAACAGTTCTAGGTCCAAAGTCAAAGGAATCTATTTATTAGAAATAAAAATATGTAAGTGAAAGTAGCAATGTTACATCTACTACTTAGTAGGTGTTTTCTTCAAGTAAAGCAAAACTCTTCAGTATGTGTGTTTGCTTCAGTGAAATTGTATCATCAACTTAGCCTCAAGTCCAGGAATTGAAGAAGAAGGAGATAAATCTTTACCCAGTCAGCTCACTATTAGAGAGGAAGGAAGCTTTAATAACTTGATGACAACATCACTGTCAGTTGAACACTTTACTGCAGAACCTACGGAAATAAATCTGGCTCCTCCACTCACCTTTGCTGACTATACTGAAAACGAATGACTGTTTAGTATCACAGAAGTACACGTAACAATCGAGCAGCCCATGTTACTTGGAAATTATGGTGCCCATAAGTATTAAAATGTAAAACTTAAAAAATTTGACTACTAAAATAAAATAATTATAATTATTTATAAAAATAAATAATAATTACTATATAATAATAATTTTGAAATAATTTTTAAATAATTCTAATTAAAATTTGTATTTGAACAAAATGTGTTTATGGTATACCTCTGTTATACACAATTAAAATTGTTAAAGGTATCACCAAATTTTTATCCAAGAAGTTTGTACTAATGTAAAAAGTATGTACCAATATACATTTTTAAGGCTCTGGAGATGGACTACCTAATTGTCCTCCAGAAAACATGAGCCAGTTGATTCTGCAACACTGAAGAAGAATGTCCATTTATCTGTTGTTAAAGGAGAATTTTTCAAAAAAGTTATAATCGTGAACAGGAATAAATAATGGGCATTTATGAATTGCAAAGTCTTCATAGACATTAACTTGCCTGGTCCTTTTAGCATCCACGTAGTAGGGCAGGCAGTAACAGCTGCTGCCTCCATTTTACAAAGGCAGAGATTGAGCCTCAGAGAAGTGGCACCTAAGGTCACAGACTCTGAGTGGTAGCATGTGGACTTGGCATGGGGTTCTCAGACCCTGTGTTCCATTTTCATGTACCTGGCCACATATGTGACCACATTCTCTATGCTCTCAGCGTCTTTGGGAGCCTTCCAGTTCCTCCTTCAGACCCTCTCACCTTCTGCAGGAGAAGGCCAGGCACAGCCCTATAGCAAAGACAGTTTCTTCCACCCTTGCCATCTCCGCCCTTGCCATCATTCCCAAATTTAAGAACAATTCTTGTCCACTTGGGACTACCCTGGTGGTCCAGTGGGTAAGACTCCATGCTCCCAATGCAGAGGGCCTGGGTTCAATCCCTGGTCATGGAACTAGATCCTGCATGCATGCCGCAACTAAGAAGTCCACATGCTGCAACTAAAAGATCCCTCATGCTGCAACGAAGATCCCGCGTGCCTCAACTAAGACGCGGTGCAGCCAAAATAAATAAATAATAATAATAATAAAAGAACAATACTTGTCTACTCCACACACACTCAACTCTAGCATCCTAATGCTTTTTACAGCTTTTCTGGACAGAGCAGATTCTCCTTCAAGGGGTGTATAATAGGAAAATCCCACTTGTTTCTTAAAAGCCATTTAGTTATCAAATCACACAATCATGGCTGGCCTTTGAGGTAAGCCCCTTCCCTGCATGCAATACTCCCTCTTTTTTCTTCCAGCCGTTGCTGATACATTTCTGCAAATAGGGTGCCTCTCCCTTTATTGTTGGAAAGCTGAGCTGGTAAAAATGTCTTTCATCTGCTCATATAAAAATATCTTTCTAAATTAAATGTTATTTTTGTTAAGAAAAGCAAATTATATTTAACAGAAAAATTTAAAAATATTTTAAAATTTAAGGGGAAAAATCACTTCCAGTTTCATCCAGAAATAACCACTTTTGACATTTTAGTCTTTTTTTATTCATATATATGTGTGAATATCTCTGTATATGATATAATTTTCAACTGATATGTTAAGTGACTTTTCCACAACTGCTTTTATAGAATCACAGAATCTAGATTTAGAAGAAAACTCCAGGCCTTCAAGATCTTTCTTCCTGGTTTGAGGGCTTTGATTGGGTCTGCCTAGACACTGCTTGTATCCTCCAGGGACTGGAAGCCCAGTTTGTACTAAGAAAATCCATTTCTGGGTTGGAAAATTCTCATTCCGTTTTTGTCTCCTGAAATGACAGAATATGAATATGAATATGTCCTATTTGGATTTCTCTTCTCAGATTGAATATCCCTGGTTTCCATGATTATTCCTTGCTTGACAGAATTTTCAGAGCCACTCACGATGCTGGTCACCCTCCCCAGGGGAGTCTGTTCACTTATAACACTGCCTCCAGTCCCTGACATGAAGTCCCAAGTGCAGCCTGGCAGATGTGGTGTGCAGTGGGGCTGCTGCTTCCCTAACCCCAGACACTTGACCTCCAGTAACACTGCTCAGGATGGCACTATATTTTTAGCAGCTACTTTTACTGTAAGCTTTTGGGTTGGTCTTAAAAAGCCATCAGTCAGGATTAATTGGAGAAAGATAATGCCAGTCAGAATGCTGCCTTTTCAAATCCAAAATCTATTTTGGGGAGTGGAAAGGGAGCCTAACATTGGTTGGGGTGTGTGTGTGTGTGTGTGTGTGTGCGCGCGCGCGTGCACGCGTGTGTGTGCTTGTGTGTTTGTTCACCATCTATCAGATGTAATGCTGAACACATTCATATCTTTATTATTATTATAGTTATTGTTACTGTCATGGCAGTTTCAGTTGGTTGAGGTCCTACTGTGCACTAGACATACATTAATTTCATTTCACAGAGCCCCAGGATAATTAATTGTTGTTTTACACATGAGGAAAGGAAGGCAGGGAAATTGGACAACTTGTTCCAAGGTCCCACACCAATAAGATGTTTACGCCCATGTTCTACCCCTATATCGTATTGCCTCAGAAAAGTGCAACCACTGATCAACAGTCAAGTTCAGAGTGAGACTCCCTGGAATTCCCTGGCAGTGCAGTGGCTAAAGACTATGTGCTTTCACTGCAGAGATCCTGCAAGCTGATAAATGATCAGATTTTTAATATAGTTCAAAGGTTAAAGTCCACTGAATTTCTTGACAGATTCAATGTGGGGTGTAAGAGGAGTGAAATACAAAACTAAGGATTTTAGCCTGAGCAATAGGGTTGAGATAAAGAAGGCTGTGGGTGGAGCATGTTTTGGGGTGGCATTTGAGCATTTAGGGGTTTTTTTGTTTTTTTTTTTAAATAAATAAATTTATTTATTAATTTTGGCTGTGTTGGGTCGTAGCTGCATGTGGGCTTTTCTCCAGCTGGAGCGAACGGGGGCTACTCTTCGTTGCGGTGTGCGGGCTTCTCATTGCGGTGGCTTCTCTTGTTGAGGAGCATGGGCTCTAGGTGCGTGGGCTTCAGTAGTTGTGGCACATGGGCTCAGTAGTTGTGGCTTGTGGGCTCTAGAGCGCAGGCTCAGTAGTTAGGGCTCGTGGGCTTAGTTGCTCCACAGCATGTGGAATCTTCCTGGACCAGGGCTCGAACCCGCGTCTCCTGCATTGGCAGGCGGATTCTTAACCACTGTGCCACCAGGGAAGTCCGAGCATTTAGTTTTAAACATGCTGATTTGTAAGTATCTTAATAGACACTCAAGTGGAGATGCCAAGTTAGCAGTTAGCTATACAGGTATACCTTGTTTTATTACATTTTGCTTTTTGCACTTTGCAGATACTGAGCTTTTTACAAATTAAAGATTTATGGCAACGCTGCATTGAGCAAATCTATTGGTGTAATTTTTCTAACAGCATTTGCTCAACTTGCGTCTCTGTGTCACATTTTGGTAATTCTCACAATATTTAAAAATTTTTCGTTATTATTATACTTGTTATGGTGATCTGTGATCAGTGATCTTTGATGTTACTGTTGTGAAAGATTATAACTCACTGAAGGCTCAGATGATGGTTTGCATTTTTTAGTAATAAAATATTTTTTAATTAAGGTATGTACATTTGATAGACATAATGCTATCATACACTTATCAGACTACAGTGTAAACATAACTTTTATATGCACTGTGAAACTAAAAAATTCATATGACTCGCTTTATTGAGATATTCACTTTATTGCAGTGGTCTGGAATCAAACCCACAGTATCTCCAAGGTATGCCTGTACAGTTTTGGAGATCAGGAGAGCAGCCTAAGCTAGATATATAAAATTGAGAGTTGGCACATGGATGATGTTTAAAGCCACAAGGCTGGATGAGATCACCAAGAGAGTGATCTCCCTATTATCTCCTCTGGATCTGTGATTAGATGCTTCCTAAATCTTCTCATTCTCTCCACCATGACTCATCGTGCTTTCAATTTTCTTTCTCTTCCTCCCTCTACGCTACAAGTCCCAGCAGTTTCTTCAGATCCATCATCCAGGTCATTAATTCTCTCTTTCACTGTTTCTAGTCTGTCATTTTAACTTTTAGAACTACATTTTCTTCATTCCTAGAAATTCTTTTTAAAAAAATATGCACTCTATTTTAATAGCCTTTATCATATGTTTGACACATACTTTGTCTTTATTTAAAACATAACATATATATTGTATAATCTTTATCCAGTAATTTGTTATCTGAAGTTCTAATGACTCTGAAACTGATTCTCTTTACACTGTGCCTCCATCATGATACATTGTTTCCATGTATGCCACATGTGCACACGTGCATGCATGTGCATGTGTGTGTCTGTGTGTGTGTTTAATCTTTGGAGCTCATGTTTACTAGGGCTTTGTGGGAATGCTGTGTAGCTGGATAAAGGGCCTGAACACTAGATTTTAAAATTTCATTTTACTAGGTGTTTCAACCTTGGGAAAAAATTTTTTTTCTGTCTAAAAATAAACATTTAGATCTCCAGTTTTATTGAAGCCTTGGGCTAATTTTTATGCTAATTCTTCAGCCTGGTGGTTCCTGGACCACACAGTGTAAATTTGAATCCCAAACCTGTGCATGGTTGCAAATTCTCACAGGACCTGTTCTCCCTCATCCCTGGGGATAGTTTCCTTGTTATTTCTCCATGTCAGTGGGGAAATTTTTTTAGCTCACCTCTTCATCAGGTGCTACCTTTATGCAAGGGGTCCCATTTCCATCTTCCTATGAGGCATGGGCCATAGTTTTATTTCTCACACTTATGTGGGCATTAACACTCAAAAGCAACCGTCCACACCTTCTACCAGCCATAGCCGGTTCACACACTGACCACTCTGGTTTTCAATTCTCCAGCTCCTGGCAGTTTCCTTTCTTTCCTGCAAATTTAGCTTTGCATTTAAAAGAATGTTATACTTTAGACAGTATCTCTTTTTGTAGCCAGAGTGTTTTCAGGTTACCTTATCTGTCACATTGATGGAATTGGAAGTCCCTTTAGGGGTGATTGTGATGGTCAGATTAGCTCAGCAGGAACTATTTTCTAGAACAACAGGCATATTTGAGTGGATATCATGCCCCCTAGCTCCCTGTCATGTTGGAAGCATCTGCTCCTGTGAGGAGTTTGCATGGAGGGTGATCTACAGAGCACCGTTTGGCTTATTCCTGTGGCTCTGCCCACGCTGACGATTACTTGTTTCAGTTTGTGCCAGAACTGACCGAGGCGTATGTGGTGACGAATGAGCTAGAGACACATGGGACCAACTGCCATGACAGGGGCCCAGCCTGCCCTGGCCTGCAGGCCCCAGGACTGGCTGTCCAGGAATTCTGTGCAGGGATGACCAGCATGCCACATGCCATTCTAGCCAGTGACAGGGAATGAAGGGAAGGGGGACTGGTTATACCACAAATGGCTGCTTCCTGTGGCTCCAGCAGGATGATGTACTCCTGTTTACTATGTTCTATTTCCTGAGCTGCTCCAAAGACGCGGGAACCCCAAACAAGTGCTGGTAAGGGCAAGGGCAGCCAAGAAGGGAAAGAATCTGAACTCTCTAGGGCCTCCAACTCATCAGCTGGGATGATGAGCAGAGCCTGGCCATATCTGCCTGTTTGGCCACATTTAAAGGAAACATGAGGACTGACCAACAAGGCTGTGTGTACACCATAAGTGCTGATCAGTGACAGCCCCCCACGTGTCATCCAAGGGAATGAAGTCAGGGGACTTCAAAGCTGCTCCGGGAAGCCTTGGCATAGAAGGAGTCTCTGAAAGCTGTTTCAGGACCGTTGTGTATCTGCCAGTCAGTGAAGGAGAAAGGGGGTGGATAGGAGAGAGGGCAGAGACCTTAAGGAAAGCCTTCAGCTTTCTCTCTTCAACAAAACCCCCATCTGGCTGCTCATTGATGGGCTGAAGAACAGAACCATAGGGTCTTTGATTGGAAAGATGCCATTTAGTTCAACCTTCCAGCTAGTGCAGGTTCTGCAATCTCCTTGCCAGACAGCCTCCCACCATGGGGTTCTCACTGCTAACTTCATGGTAGGAATGATCTCATTTTAAGCCTCTTCTTATTTTGAGGTAAAAATCTGCCTTTCAGTCATTTCCACCTACACCCCATCCTCTCCTGGTTGCTGAGGAAGAAGCACCTCCTGCCTTCACTGGCTCAGGAACACAGAGAGGATTCCCTGCGAGAACCTACAGTCTCACCCATGAGAACCAGGGCTCCTCGGACCCAGCTCATCCCCAGGATGGCCATCCAGGAAAGGAAAGAGGCTGACCAGTGGGACAAAGGCCTGCCAGAGGGAGACTGGCTGAGCTACTTCTTCACTTTCTTACTGGAGACTCAGTTAGGACCCCACCTGTACACAGGGAAGACATCCTCCCAGATAGGAAATAAAATAAAGTTCTTGGATGAGCACTGAAAGCCGAACTAGAAAGTTATTTTATCCTGTCCCTGCATATAAGACAGTGAATCGAAACCAAAAGTGTTCTGTGAAGATATTTGAAGGTGTCCTTTGAAGGCTGTTCCTCCTGGCAGGTAGGCCATTGTGTGTTCTCTGGGCTGCGCCCAGCCTTGGAGCAGAGGAATTGGAGTCTGGGCAGGTGCTTTGGCAGTGCCTCTAGAATAGGCAGGAGTAGCTGGGGGTTTCGTCCTTCAACGCACTGTCAGTGAGTCCCTATTTTCTATGTGTCTGCTGGAGGCCCATCATGGTTTTCAAATAATTGTGCTAGACACAGAAAAGGGGAGAAAACAGAAGTTGATTAGGACATGCGGACCTAACAAGGACTCAGAAGCCACACCACTTATATCCACCCCATCATTCTTCCTGCAAATATCACTGTTTGAGGACAAGGATTCCCTTTGACTAGCCCCAGTTCTGTGAGAAATAATGTTCCATTCAATCCCTCTCATTCTTTCATCCTAAAGAAAGTGTGTAAAACTGTTTTTAAATGTTTAAAAGGAGACAGGCATGTTTCAAGGGCCCACTTGAAAGTTTCTGACAAGAAGTAGGTTCAAAAAAAGAAAAGAAAAGGGCTCTTTCTCCAGAGGGATGGGGGCCCATGTATTCCGAAGGGCCTTCCCTCTGCAAATCAACTAGATGTTCGTGAATCCTACCCTTTTAATGAACTGCTAGCCTCTTGGAAAGCATGTGGAAAAAGTAAGCTGAAACAGAATCAGTGGGCAGGCCAGTGAGCAAGCAAATGCTAAAACCAACATGGAATTTGGAGGTGAATCCTAGATTCCCCACATGGTGAATCTGAACTGAAACTGAAGCTCCCACATGAAGCTGGAATTATTTTACCCCAATTTTTTATTGTGGTAAAATACACACAACATACAAATTTCCATCTTAACTATGTTTAAGTGTACAATTTAGTGGTATTAAATACATTGATAATGTTGTGCAACCATCACTATCATCTATCTCCATAACTCTTTTCATCATCCCAAACTGAAATTCCATATGCTTTGAACAATAACTCCCCGTTCCCCTCTCCCCGCAGACCCTGAAAATCACCACTATACTTTCAATCTTTATGATTTTTTTAAGTCAGTCATTTAATTTTTAAATTATTTTTTTAAGTTTTATTGGAGTATAGTTGATTTACAATGTTGTGTTAGTTTCAGGTGTACAGCAAAGTGATTCAATTATACATATACATATATTCATTCTTTTTTAGATTCTTTTCACATATAGGTTGTCCCAGAATATAGGTTGTCCCAGAATATTGAATAGAGTTCCCTGTGCTATATAGTAGGTCTCTGTTGGTTATCTATCTTATATACTGTAGTGTTGTCTGTTAATCCCAAGCTCCTGATTTATCCCTCCCTGCCACATTTCCCCTTTGGCAACCATAAGTTTGTTTTCAATATCTGTAAGCCTGTTTCTATTTTGTAAATAAGTTCATTTGTATCATTTTAAAAAATTAGATTCCACATATGAGTGACATCATATGATATTTGTCTTTCTCTGTCTGACTTACTTCACTTAGTATGATAATCTCTAGGTCACACCATGTTGCTGCAAATGGCATTATTTCATTCTTTTTTATGGCTGAGTAGTATTCCATTGTATATATGTACCACATCTTTATCCATTCCTCTGCCGATGTACATTTAGGTTGCTTCCATATCTTGGCTATTGTAAATAGTGCTGCAATGAACATTGAGGTGCATGTATATTTTCGGATTTTGGTTTTCTCTGGGTATATGCCCAGGAGTGGGATTGCTGGGTCATATAGTAGTTCTATTTTTAGTTTTTTAAGGAACCGCCATACTGCTCTGTATAGTGGTTGTACCAATTTACATTCCCACCAACAGTGTAGGAGGGTTCCGACTTCTCCACACCCTCTCCAGCATTTATTTATTTATTCATTTTTATTTATTTATATTTTTTTGGTGTGTTAGTTTCTGCTTTATGACAAAGTGAATCAGCTATACATATACATATATCCCCATATCTCCTCCCTCTTGCGTTTCCCTCCCATTCTCTATCCCACCCCTCTAGGTGGTCACAAAGCACCGAGCTGATCTCCCTGTGCTATGCAGCTGCTTCCCACTAGCTATCTGTTTTACATTTGGTAGTATGTATATGTCCACCAGCATTTATTTTTTGTAGACTTTTTCCCCCCAGATTTATTGAGATGTAACTGCCATATAATATAATATTGCATAAGTTTAAGGTGTACAGTGTGTTGATGTGACACACTTATATATTGTAAAGTGACTGCAACCATAGCATTAGCTAACACCTCCATTATATCATATAAGTACTATTTCTTTTTTGTGGTGAGAACATTTAAGATCTACTCTCATAGCAACTTTCAAGTATATACTACAGCATTATTAACTATAATTACCATGCTATACATTAGATCCCCAGAACTTATTCATCTTATAACTGGAAGTTTGTGTCCTTTGACCAACATCTCCCCATTCCCCACCCCCACCCCCAGCCCCTGGTAACCACCATTCTAATCTCTGTTTCTATGAGTTCAGCATTTTGTTTGTGGACTTTCTGATCATCGCCATTCTCACCAGTGTGAGGGGATACCTCATTGTACTGATAGTTTTTGTTTGTTTGTTTTATTTAGTTAGTTATTTTGCCCAAGCAGTGCAGCATGTGGGATCTTAGTTCCCTGGCCAAGGAT
The DNA here is from genome assembly GCF_951394435.1 of Stenella coeruleoalba. Lineage (NCBI taxonomy): Eukaryota > Metazoa > Chordata > Mammalia > Artiodactyla > Delphinidae > Stenella > Stenella coeruleoalba. The sequence goes on from NC_137156.1 coordinate 64,657,829, forward strand.
CGAACCTGCATCCCCTGTGTTGGAAGCAGGGAGTCTTAACCAGCGCCACGGGAGTCCCCTCATTGAGGTTTTGATTTGCATTTCTCTAATAATTAGTTATGTTGAGCATCTTTTCATGTGCTTTTTGGCCATCTGTATGTCTTCTTTGGAGAAACGTCTATTTAGATCTTCTGCCCATTTTTGTATTGGGTTGTCTGTTTTTTTGATATTGAGCTGCATGAGCTGGTTGTGTATTTTGGAGATTAATCCCTTGTTGGTTGCTTGACTTGCAAATATTTTCTCCCATTCTGAGGGTTGTCTTTTTGCTTTGTTTATGGTTTCCGTTTCTGTGCAAAAGCTTTTAAGTTTAATTAGATCCCATTTGTTTATTTTTGTGTTTATTTTCATTACTCTAGGAGGTGGATCAAAAAAGATCTTGCTTCAATTTATGTCAAAGAATGTTCTTCCTATGTTTTCCTCTGAGAGTTTTATAGTGTCCAGCCTTACATTTAGGTCTCCAATCCATTTTGAGTTTATTTTTGTGTATGGTGTTAGGGAATGTTCTAATTTCATTCTTTTACATGTAGCTGTACAGTTTTCCCAGCACCACTTATTCTCTAGTAGGTCTGTGTCTTTATTCCCGTCTTACCCCTAGCTTCTTCACGACCTTTTTTTTTTCTTAGATTCCATATATATGTGTTAGCATACGGTATTTGGTTTTCTTTCTGACTTACTTCACTCTGTATGACAGACTCTAGGTCCATCCACCTCACTACAAATATCTCAATTTCGTTTCTTTTTATGGCTGAGTAATATTCCATTGTATATATGTGCCACATCTTCTTTATCCATTCATCCGATGATGGACACATAGGTTGCTTCCATGTCCTGGCTATTGTAAATAGAGCTGCAATGAACATTTTGGTACATGACTCTTTTTGAATTATGGTTTTCTCAGGGTATACGCCCAGTAGTGGGATTGCTGGATCATATGGTAGTTCTATTTTTAGTTTTTTAAGGAACCTCCATACTGTTCTCCATAGTGGCTGTATCAATTTACATTCCCACCAACAGTGCAAGAGGGTTCCCTTTTCTCCACACCCTCTCCAGCATTTATTGTTTCTAGATTTTTTGATGATGGCCATTCTGACTGGTGTGAGATGATATCTCATTGTAGTTTTGATTTGCATTTCTCTAATGATTAATGATGTTGAGCATTCTTTCATGTGTTTGTTGGCAATCTGTATATCTTCTTTGGAGAAATGTCAATTTAGGTCTTCTGCCCATTTTTGGATTGGGTTGTTTGTTTTTTTGTTATTGAGCTGCATAGGCTGCTTGTAAATCTTGGAGATTAATCCTTTGTCAGTTGCTTCATCTGCAAATATTTTCTCCCATTCTGAGGGTTGTCTTTTGGTCATGTTTGTGGTTTCCTTTGCTGTGCAAAAGGTTTTAAGTCTCGTTCGATTCCATTTGTTTATTTTTGTTTTTATTTCCATTTCTCTAGGAGTTGGGTCAAAAAGGATCTTGCTGTGATTTATGTCATAGAGTGTTCTGCCTATGTTTTCCTCTAAGAGTTTGATAGTGTCTGGCCTTACATTTAGGTTTTTAATCCATTTTGAGTTTATTTTTGTGTATGGTGTTAGGGAGTGTTCTAATTTCATACTTTTACATGTACCTGTCCAGTTTTCCCAGCACCACTTATTGAAGAGGCTGTTTATTCTCCACTCTATATTCCTGCCTCCTTTATCAAAGATAAGGTGACCATATGTGCGTGGGTTTATCTCTGGGCTTTCTATACTGTTCCATTGATATATATTTCTGTTTTTGTGCCAGTACCATACTGTCTTGATTACTGTAGCTTTGTAGTATAGTCTGAAGTCAGGCAGCCTGATTTCTCCAGCTCCGTTTTTCTTTCTCAAGACTGCTTTGGCTATTCTGGGTCTTTTGTGTTTCCATACAAATTGTAAAATTTTTTGTTCTAATTCTGTGAAAAATGCCATTGGTAATTCGATAGGGATTGCACTGAATCTGTAGAACGCTTTGGGTAGTATAGTCATTTTCACAATATTGACTCTTCCAATCCAAGAACATGGTATATCGCTCCATCTGTTTGTGTCATGTTTGATTTCTTTCATCAGTATCTTATCATTTTCTGAGTACAGGTCTTTTGCCTCCTTAGGTAGGTTTATTCCTGGGTATTTTATTCTTTTTGTTGTAATGGTAAACGGGATTGTTTCCTTAATTACTCTTTCTGATCTTTTGTTTTTACTGTATAGAAATGCAACAGATTTCTGTGTATTAATTTTGTATCCTGCAACTTTACCAGATTCATTGATGAACTCTAGTAGTTTTCTGGTAGCATCTTCAGAATTTTCTATGTATAGTCTATCTTTATGATTTCTGACTACTCTAAGTACCTCATGTAAGTGGAACCATACAGTTATTTGTCTTTCTGTGACTGGTTTATTTCACATAGTGGCTGTACCATTTTACGTTCCCACCAACAACACACAAGGGTCCCAATTACTCCACATCCTTGCCAACACTTGTTATTTTCTTTTTTTTTTTTATTAGTAGCCATCCTAATGCGTGTAAGGTGGTATCTCATTGTAGTTTTGATTTGCATTTCTCTAATGATTAGTAATGTTGAACATCTTTTCATGTGTTTACTGTCCATCTGTATATCTTCTTTGGAGAAATGTCTATTCAAATCCTTTGCCCATTTTTGAATTGGATTTTGTTTTCTGGTTGTTGAGTTTTAGGAATTCTCTGTATATTCTGGATATTAATCCCTTATCAGGCTGGAATTCTTGAAGGAGTTTAAAAAGGTCCTGGGTTGGTAATGCCACATGGCAAAAGCAGGTGCAAACTCTTTCAGGAGGAAAGTAATTTCAGCTTATACATTCAGGACTCTTAGAGCTTAAGTTCAATCACATTTATGGTCAATTGAATTTCAACAAGGGTGCCAGACAATTCAACGGAGAAAGAATCAATTTTTCAACAATTGGTACTGGGAAAACTGGATATCCACATGGAAAAGAATAAAGTTGGACCCCTGCCTCATATCATATGCCCCCTCCTCTGAGCCCAGAAGGGGTAGGCCTCTCTGTGGTCAGACAAGGAAGCTCCTGCATAGTGGTCACAGTCAAACAATGTCCGAGGCTGGGCTGCCTATGCCTACTTGACCCCACTCCATTCTCTCCCATAGAGCCCTGCCCTCCTACAAGTCTGGGCTTCCTTGATCCAGGGCTGATCTGGGCTTCCCTTCAGGGGCCAGAGTTAATAAAGCTTGATGGCCACAGCATAAGGCTAAATGGATGCCTGGATAAAGCCATCCTCTCTCCTGCTGAAGGAGTGGGCTCAGGCAACTGGGATGGGCAGGTGACCCTTCCCCAAGCCACAGCTGATTGAACCAAGAATGCACACTTAACCCAAGAAGAGTCAGTTAGGCTTCTCTCTCCAGAGAGACACAAAGTAAGTAGTCAGGTGATATTGGGCACTGGGGCTGCGAAGTCTTGGAAAATAAGGGCATGCCAGGGCCAAGGCTGGAGCTAGAAATTGAGAGGTGGGGAGGGGAGAACAGATAGATGAAGGATCAAACCTCAGGGAGAAGCTAAGGTCAGATCTGGAAGAAGAAAGGCCTGGAGGTAGAGGAGCCTGGGCCCTGCTTCCTACCAATGAGTTCTATGGCTTGCTAATCGAAGTGTGGTCTTGGACTAGCTGCATGGGCACCATCTGGGTACTTATTAAAAGTGCAGACTCTCAGATTCACCCTGGACCTGCTGCATCAGAATCTGCATTCTAACAAGACTCCTGGTGATGTATGTACACAGCGCAGGGTGAGAGGTGCTACTATGGAACCTTCAGAATCTGTGTTAACAAACCCCTTCACTCAAGCTTCTTTGAGTGGGCTTTAGCTCCTCACAGCCATCAAAGGTCAGTGAAGGTATCAGTTTAACTATAAATGTAAAGAATGAACTCAATCAGGAGAAGGGCTTTCTAACTATAACACAAAATCCAGAAGCCAAGAAAGAGAAGACTGATACACTTGATTTCATAAAAATCAGCAAAATAACTACAAAAAAACCATAAGTAAAGCCAAAAGACAAATAGGGGGAAATATTTGCAACTCATATCATAAAGAGCTAATCTCCCCAATGTATCAAGAGTTCCTATAAATTAATAAGAAAAAGACCAACAACCAATAGAAAAATGGGCAAAAATATCAACAGGCAGTTTATAGGAAAAGAAATTAAAATGGCCCTTAAACATATGAAAAGAAGCTTGACTTTACTGATAATACGAGAAATACAAATGAAGGCTAGACTGAGAGACCATTTTTCACCTTTCAGATTGGAAAAACCCAAAAAGCAGGATACTGCATCTTGCGGGGAGGCTGTGGGGAACTAGCATCCTGTATATGCTGCTGGGGGGTGGGGGGTGGGTGATGGATTCAGCTCTAGGCAGGCAATTCGGCACCATCTATCAAAAGTACAAATGTCGGGCTTCCCTGGTGGCGCAGTGGTTGAGAATCTGCCTGCCTATGCAGGGGACACGGGTTCGAGCCCTGGTCTGGGAGGATCCCACATGCCGCGTAGCAACTAGGCCCGTGAGCCACAACTACTGAGCCTGCGCGTCTGGAGCCTGTGCTCCGCAACAAGAGAGGCCGCGATAGTGAGAGGCCCGCACACCGTGATGAAGAGTGGCCCCCGCTTGCCACAACTAGAGAAAGCCCTCGCACAGAAACGAAAACCCAACACAGCCAAAAATAAATAAATTAATAATAATAAAAAAAAAAGTACAAATGTCCTTTTGGCCAAGAAATTCACTCCTACAAACTTGCCTTTCACTCCTGCGTGAATTCACATTTGTACAAGGTTAATTATCACAGCAATGTTTGTCATAGTCATAGTAAAGAAGTGGAACCTCCTAAAATCCCTCAATATGAGATGCATTAAATGCATTCTGATAGATCCTTGCAACGGAGTACTACTATGCAGCTGTGAAAAAGAACACAGCAGCACCAACAGGTTGAAAGGGGACGATCTTCAGGATAGACTGTTAAGTGGAAAAAGCGAGATGCAGAACAATGTGCAGGAGGAACACTAGAAATAAGTGACAGCGGTTCCTTGTCAGAGGGGACTGGTGGGAGCTGGACTGATGGGGGACTGGGTATTAGTATTTTCATGCTTTTTAATGCTTCAGTTGTATCATCCTATTGAAAATGTAAATGAGTACCACAAAAATATTTTTAAAACAATGAGCTCACTTGGGCAGTCACCGCATGTGCAGCTGCCACCTGCCGTATAAGAACTGCCTCTGGGCACAGAAAAGCGCACAGCATACAGGCCTTCTGTGTTCTGGCTCCAGGCTGAGCCTCAGCAGAGCGGAGACCCTTTGTTCCAGCCCGCTCAGTGAGGAGAGTACCAGGCCATGTCTAGCTTTGCCTTGGCTGCCTGTGGTCCTCTGGTCCCCTGCCACCTGTGCACAGTGGCCTCCACGGGAGAGGTTCTCCCCAACAGGAAGTGGCCTCAGGGGAGCCCCAGGCCCTGTCCTGGCATGTTATTCACACATGGGCTGTCTTAGCACTCACCAGCCATGTCCAGGCCTGGCCAAAGTCTGTGGGACCCCTATTGGTTCCAGCCCAGCCCCAGGACTCTGGAGTTGGCAGAAGATACCCACTGACTCTGGGTGACTCTGGATTTCCCTGGGCTGGCGTATTCCTCCTCGGCCTCTCTACAGTGGGGAGTGTAATCCTGGGTGTCCTAGTAATGAGGTCCCTGAGGCCTTGCCTTCCTGGAGACATGAATCCCCCAAGTTACCTTCTGTTCTGTCTTGACTTTGGCATTGTAGAAGGAGACAGAATCAGGGCCCTCTGGCAGCATCGTCTGCTGCAGCCGGCTGAACCTGTCCTGGTCATCTTCTCCCTACAAGAGTCCCAACACAGCACAGTCCCTTAGCCTGGCGTTGTCAGGATCCACTCTGACAGGGCCTGTGGTGGGCATTAGGGCAGCCTCTCGCTGGGTCTGCAGACCTCCACCCAGGATAGCTCACAGTCCCCCAGCCTCATGTTTTCCAGTGTCATCACGGACACCCTGTAACCACCACCAGGGCAAGATGAGCCACTCAAGAAGGGGTGCAGCAGCATGTGGTGGTTTCTCTGTCCTCATCCTTGATAACAGGGGAAAGACCTGTACCTGCCCACCTGCCTGGGCCAGCTGTAGGAGAGGCTGGGAGCAGCCGGTACACTGCCAAGCTTGTGGAGAGAACAGAGGACGAGGGGCACTGCCCACTGCCCTGTGCTCGTCACCATCCCCACCCCTGCCCTGTGCCACTCACCAGAGACACAATCCTGCTGAGAGGCATCATGCCTGGCCGGATGCTGCCACCTGGCTTCAGTGCCGCCTGCAGGTCCTCAGGGACAAAGAAGGACTCATTGTACCAGATGTCAAATTCTGTAGGGAGACAGGGAGATGGCACTGTGAGGGTGGGGAGTCCCTGAGGAAGCAGGTCAAGGCGGTGTGTGTCTGTCTGTCTTGTGCTTGTCACAGCTCACCCTCTCTTCACTTCCTGCTCCAAGGCCTCACCCTTTCCCATCTCCATCTCCTGCCCTCAGAATCCTGGAAACACACATCTAAAGCCCTGTCCAGGGACTTCCCTGGCAGTCCAGTGGTTAAGACTCCACTGCAGGCTTTGATCCCTGCAGCGGGAACTAGGGGAACTAGGATCCCGCATGGCCCAGGGCATAGCCAAAAAAAAGTCCTGTCCAGCCCCTGCCTCTGCCAGAGAAATGTTCTGAAGCCACTTCTAGAACTCAGACGGTAGCCCTGCCCTGTGCCTCCTGGAACCCCAGGTGGCCAGCCAACCTTCCCAAATGGCACACCCATGAGCAGGCGATGTCGACACTGATCCACCAGGCGCTGGCAGTACTGGATCTCAGCCCTGAGGTCCTGTAGGTCCTGATACTCTGTCCGGTACTGCTTCTTGAGGTCTTTAAGCTTCAAGATCAGCAGGAATTCCTCCTCATCAATGATCATCAGCCCCTTGTTCTCATACTCGCCTGCAGGGGGAAGGAAGAGGTTAGGGAATGAGGTGCCCACCTGAGGTGGTCAGAAAGAGGGGAGAGTGCTGGCAAAGCATGAAGACAGGACCTGGGAAGGGCTGGGGTGCAGCATGGAGGTGGACAAGGCATGAGAAGGCCAGGCTACTAGGATATGTCTCACAGGGAGAGGGGGCTCAGGTCAGAGGACCACACTGGCATTTTTAGGACAAACAGGAGGGGTAGGCAGAGGAAAGGGTAGAGATGGCCCACGTTCCACGATTATTTTGATCTTAAACCCCACTAGCCAAAGATATCCAGTAAATACCTCTATTATACAGGTGTTTACCTTTTTTATAAATTATGTAAACAAGCTGCCGCCACTGGCTAGTACCACAAGGCAGTTGGGCAGGGTTCCTTATTAATAACAGTAGATGTAAACCCACATTTCAAATTGTCTTCTTGACGATTTCAGCATTCGCCAGCTACCTTCTTGTCAGAGAACATCAGACATCTTGTCGGATGGCTGTCAGAGGGCTCCAGGAGGAGAGGGGTCAGTCGTGCTATTAGTCATCTCCTCTACTCACTGTCTCTTTGTATGGACCTTTTCAGGTCTGTCAGTTTGAAAGGTTGTTAGGTTAAGACAAAATAACGATATCTGTGGAGCCACTCACCTGGCTGTCTACTGCTCACAGCACCTTGAAAGTTCAGCAAAGGCATCGTGTCAACACCCAGCCCGAGGACCCTTGGAGAGTGAGTCCTGTTTGTGACTGAGGTGTGTGGCCAGGGTGCACGAGGCAGTCCCCAGGCACCGGAGGAAAGCATTAGCACTTCCGCTGATGTTTACAGGGGAGAAGTGAGGCACATTAAGTGTCACTGACACCATCCATGGAGAGGCAAGGGTTCCAATTCAAGGTGTTTGCAGTGGGGTGGGGTGGGGGGGAGTGGTGTCCAGGGTAGCCCTCACCTTCAGTGCAGAGCAACCTGGTTTGCATGCTGTGGGCCTGATGTGGTCACTTTGATACAGACAAATCCGTCAGTCACAGAGTAGAGTCTTTACAGTACTCTGTTGACATGGGGAGTGACAACATCTTTTGTGCTACCCAGAGGTTCTCTGATTATCTCCACAGAAAACACTTATGAGAGCTGAACTTAAGATGATTTTTCTTTTTTGTTTTTTTTTCCACAAAAGACTAATTAATGTCTCAAATTCAGTGACTGTTCTGGGCTGATAAGTGGCTGTCAGTCAAGGTACCTAGAAAATATTTTTAAAAATGAATTTACTCGATCTGTTCCCTTAAGATAAAGGTATTTTACTTGCTATTTTAACAACCAATGGGAAGAACAACTGCTTTCGGGGGGAAAGAGCAAAAATGTTTTTTGATACTGATAAAAGTTTAAATATTTTAACATATTGTTTATTTCTTCTTCAACCCATCCTTTAAAAATGTCCATTTTCAGGTATATTGAGGAGTAAGTGATATATCAGCATATATATTATTTAAAATATGTAAATATATAATAAGGGGTTGCATATTCAAAGGAGGTGTGGGGGGACTTCCCTGGTGGCACAGTGGTTAAGACTCCACGTTCCCAATGCAGGGGACCCGGGTTCCATCCCTGGTCAGGGAACTAGATCCCAAATGCGTGCTGCAACTAAGAGTTCGCATGCCACAACTAAGGAGCCCACGTGCCACAACTAAGGAACCCTGGAGCTGCAACTAAGGAGCCCACCTGCCACAGCTAAAAACTGGTGTGGCCAAATAAATAAATATTAAAAAAAAAAAAAAGGTGTAGGTAGAAGGCACAAAGAAGTGCTTGTTCGTCCTGCAAGGCCTTCACTCTAGAGGTTCTGGGTGGGGGCATGTCTGGAGCCATCATCACCCACCTTCCCCTCTGGAACAGTGTATTAACGCTTGGTCCATAGGGTATGAGCAAAGTAGCCCCAAGAATTTGGAAATAAAGTTGCCCTCTGAGAAATAAGTGAGTAAAATGCAACCTCTGTGAGTGAGATGATCCCCCTGACCTGCAGAAAACCAAGTGCCACCTGGAGATGCCCAGGTGATCAGTGAGATCATTCAAGAAGGCTGGCCTAGCATAGGGTTGTGATTTAGCAAGGGAAAGCCCAGTAACCGGTGGTGTGCCCTGCCTGTGAACAAGAGTGTGGCCTCTGAACCACCAGCCTCAGTGTTGGGATGGTTACTCATTAAAATGCAGGTTCTGGGCCCTGCTCCAGATTTCCTGAGTCAGAGCCACTGATTGCAGCCTAGGAATCTGTACTTGACCAGCCCTTCCAAATGAGTCCTCTGCTTACTCAAGCTTGAGGGTTCTTGGTGCCCATTGAAGGTATGGGCAGTGTCTGCCACTGGGACAAGGGCACCAGGTCAGGGTAACCAGGTGAGCACTCTCCCCACTCCCCACACAGGGGTCCCTGCTCGTTGAGCCTGAGGGCTTCCCACACCACCTGCCTTAAGAGACAAGACTTTGCTAGGCCAGTTTGTTGCGGGGTTGGCATGAGGAATGGTCTTAGTGACAGTGAATCACTTGGCCCCTGGTATCCACATTCTCATTCCCTCCTCAGCTTCTCATGTCTTGACCAGCACCCCTACCCCAATCAGACCACTGTGGTCAGTGAGGAGACAACACCAGGACCCATGGACCTTGTGGCGGTCGCCAGCCACCCATCTCCCTGGGGAAGTGTCTACAAGACCAACATTCTGTCCCTCCATGGGCAGAAGCACATATCAGATGGAAGGTCCAGCCCTTAGATCTGAGATAATGCAAGAAAGGGGACGTGCAGGCAGAAGCTAGCTGACAGGGAAGGACTCTGTGGTTCCCCAGGGCTGACTAGAGCCAAGTGATGACCCAGGGATGAAGCCTGCACCCCAACATCCCCTGCTGGCCCCCTTCCAACTCAGTCCTCCAGTGCCCAAGGCTGCCCCATCCCGAGCAGGATGACTCAGATCCCACTGTCCCCCAACTATCTTCCCATCACCTTTACCTTGCTTCTCTCGTAGTGACTTGTGGAAATTTAGTGCCTCCTTGGTCATGTCGATCTCCCGCTTGATGGCATTGATGCGCTGTGTGGTCTCGCTGGCCCTTTTCCTCCGCTCGTTCAAAATGGATTTGTTTTCTTTGAAGATGCGGTTGATCTCACTACCCCGTTCGTTCTTAAAGTCCTCAAAGGCCACAGGCTTGGTGGGTGGGGTGCTGGGCCTGAAGATGGAGGGGAAGGAGGAGGGAGAAATGGTGCAGCTGTCTTGGAGCCACCAGGCACTTCACCTTTCTTCCCTGGGGCTTCCGTAAGCAGGTCAGAATTCCTGGGCACCACCTACCCCAGATGGGAGCTAAACTGTGTAGGAATCATTCTCTCGTCTCTGTTTTACTGAGCACACAAGGGCACGTGACTATTGCAGAAAATGAGGAAAGTAAGGAAAAGTTACACAAAAAAAACCCCCAAATACCACTCATTACCTATTGGCAACCACACTTTGGTGTATCTCCTTCATTTCTTTGATAACTGTTTTAATATTTGGAGTCATGCAATATGCATAATTTTACATCTTACTTTTTTCACAGAAGCATTCTTTCATGCTATTAAAAACTCTTTGAGAACTCTAGTTAATAAGATATAAGATGAAGTGTTACTATGGTAACATTAATGGTAGAATCAAGAGGGTGTTCACTATACAATTCTTCCAACTTCTCCGAATGTTTGGAAGTGTTCACAGGCTGGGGAAAAATTCTTCATGTACATCTTTGTACATTTCAAGGGCAGAGAAAATGATTCACTTAGTGCCCTTTCCCTAATGTCAACTATTGAAGGTGTCACCAAAATATTTTTCTTTTGCTTTTTAAATTAATGACACAATCTTTTTGTATAAATCTTTGTCTACATCTCTAATTACTTCCTCAGGATAGATTCCTAAAAACTCAATCACTGACTCACCACAGAGAGGAACTGGGTGGCTGGAGGAATGGTCTCATACCTGAGAATTTTGTATCTTTTGAATATATTACTTATTCAAAATATGCAAATTTAATTATTCAAATAATTGCTATTTGGAGGGTCTAAAATGATTCCGTGTATAATTGTGTATCTTGGATGACTCCTGAGGTTGAACCATTTTGCACGTGTATAAGCCATCATATTTCTTCTTTTTTGGACTGTGCTCCTAGTCTTTGCCTATTACCCCCATTTTATTTCTCTTCTATCTGCAGGTGCTCTTTCCTTGTCATATGCTGATTTTGTATGATCTGGTGCAGGAGTTACTGTTAGATGGTCACCTGGGTGGGCGTAATTCCTCCTTTGGGGATTCCGAGGCAAGGGGCTCAATACTGGAGGTCTCCCGGTCCTGCAGAAGCATGTCTTTGACATCTCCATCCTTGGAGGATGGGGTCAACTGGGTCTTGGAGGTGGAAGCATCCAACTCCTTGCCACTCACAGGGCTGCTGGCACCCTCCTTTCTTGCCAAGGAGCTGGAAGGAGAAGGCAGGGAGACCCAAGGCTCAGTGTCTCTGATGCTGAGGGGAGTAATCTTGCTCAGCACTCATACACCAGAAGCCCCAGCCCACTCAGCTCCTATCTTGAACATAAACCCAGGCCAAAGGGCAAAGAGTACAACCCTAAGCCATGCAGATGGGGAGGAAGAGGAGAGAATTTCTCTCCCTTTTGTCAGAACAAGAAGTCCTCCTTCCAGCAGTCTCAGCAGGAGACACCTGGGAAAAACGGGCAGTCTCCAGTTTGGAAGCATATGGACATTTGGGGTGGGCCACAGGCTCTAAGGAGCATCATGGCTGCTGAGGGATTAGTCACACAGGCATCCCTGGGAAGGAGTAGCAGAGCCCCCACCCAGGGTGCGTCTGTCTGCAGACCAACAGTAAAGAGAGACACATCTGACCCGCTGCTCTGATCAGTCCCCGACTTGCTCTCCCACCTCTGTCAGTGCCCACACCAGCTCCCCGGAAAGTAGCCATCCTCCCTCTCCAACTGATGGCACCCGGGGTCCTCCCTCCCAGAGAGGTACATGTGAGCAGGACTGAACTAAAGGGAGGATATACATGGCTCCTTCCACTGTTTCCTTCTCTTTTCTTCTTCTTGCAACAGGTGTGGCTTGGGGGAACCAAGCCTCGATCCATTTGTTACTGCACTAATGACCCAACGGCAGAACAGAGAGGGTGGGGGTGTGACCTCCCTTCCTGAAGAGGCAGGAGGAGGCCAGGGCATCCTCCTACCCGACTCCAATACTGCATGTGACAGTTTTCTACAATCAGCTCTGGCCCGTGTCCTTTTACAAGTGATAATGGTAACAACATATTTGTATTGAGGTCTTCCAGGGACAGGAATTGCATTTACTCACTTATCCTCAAAACCACCCCGGTGACTGATGCTATTATTGTTATTATACCCATTTTAGGGATGAGGAAACAGAGGCAGAGAGGCTCTTACACCTCACTGGGGTGACCCCCGTGGGTGAAAGAACTACTGAGCAGGGAGGTGAGCCCAGGCATTACCTCCAGAACGTGTGCTTTGTCCACCACGACACAGCACTTCCCAGGGAGGCTGGTTCATTAAGGGAACCTTGACACCCTGCATCTACAAACGAGTCTTGCCTGAAAGGTGAGCTGGAGTTTTTAGGTGATGTGCGTGCCAATTAGCCGGGTCACAGAAGGAACCTGGTGGTGGGAGCTGGGTTTCCACATGAAGTACCAGAGGGCGAGTGCCAGCCTGGCTTCTCACTTCCACTCTACCACACCTTAGCAATGTGACCTTGGAATGAATTCCCCTCTCTGAGCCTTGGTTTCCTCATTAGTTAAAATGGAGACATGAACTCCCACCTCGTGGAACTGCTGTGAGGATGACAGGTGACCAGCCCCAGCCTGGGCCCCACAGATGCTGCTAGTATTGGCAGGAGAGGTCTCCATTGTGACTACCCCATAACTAAGATACCGGGGGAAGGGAGGGACAGCTCATGTCCTCCCTTTCACCAGCCAAGGAGGGCCAGGTGCTGATCAGCTGGAGCAGCAGGAAGGTCACTCACCCGAGCTGCTCTTTGAACATCTTCTTGGACTTGGATTTCTTCCCAGGTCTGGTAGAGAAAGGGGCGACTCCGAGTCCGAAGCCTTGTCCGTCAGGCTCGCCCACTAGGTGGCCGTCATCATCCACGAGCCCTGCCTGGACAGAGGCCAGTTGCAGGTCTATGGTTAGATTAAGGGTTCAGGCTCCCTGGGGAACCAGGTGTATATGGACCAAAGGTGGACATGTTCATCCCACACACCGAGATGTGGCTCCTGCTGATGTCACTTCAGGCTGTCCCCAGCAGAGCTGTCTTTGACCACCCCACCCAATGTCCACTTCCTACATCAACTCCTCTCATGGTCTGGGGTCTCATTCCATACGCTGAGGCTCTTGGGGCCCGTTTCCAACCTAACTCTGGGAATTGGTCTTGTTTACTACTAGCCACATCTCCATTTTATGGAGAACATTTTGAACTCATATGCGGTTTACTCCTGCCTGGGTCACCCCATGCTCATGCTGGTGTTACCTTTATCTGTCGCAACCCTAGATCTGCTTTAATGCAAGACACTCACTGTCTCTGGAAAGATCTGGGGATGGAAAAATCTGATGTGAGTCTTGTCGGCAAGAGGCAATTGTGCTTACCTTCTGGACAGCAGAGATGGCTTCGAAGTCATTCTTGTCTATGAGGGTGTACTTCCTGCGCAAAGTGGATTCCACTTCCTGTTCCTGTTGGCTTGGGAGAGAGAGTGAAAGAACCCATCACAGCTGGGGCCATGCTGAACCCACTGGGCAAGCACCAACTACTGGAGTTAGAAGTTGTTTGTGTGTGGCCCCTGCGGCAGAGCCACATCCTCATCATGAACCCGATCAGACCAAAAACGCTCATTCCCCTGCTCTCCACTCCCCAGTGTGTGTACCCATTGCCCAGCCCCCAAATCTGCAGGGGCCATCTTATGTGCCAAGCACAACTGCTCTAAGATGACCTTTAACAAGGACTGTAAGCCTACCTCGGCACCATGCTTCCCCACCCGTCTGTCTCTAACAGGCCCTTCAAAATCACATACCCAGCTTCTGTGATACCATCTAGCATCAGGCAGTCAGGCTACAGGTATGTCTGTACCCAAATAAACCACAAATCCCTCCTGAGGTGGGGAGGCGGGTGTGGGGAGTATCAAAGTGTCCTGCTCCGGCCATCTTCAGGGCTGGCACTCCACAAGGACCTCCTGTCCAATTAATAAACTCAGGAAACCAGGGACCGCCTCGTCTCTGAGTAGCCCTTGAATGGAGGGTTGTCCTCCCCACTTCCCCCAGGGGAAGGGAAGGGCAGGAGGATATAAGAGCTCAGGGGCAGAGGCTGTCGGGGACACCCAGGGCCTGCCATACCCAGAGGCCTCTGATCTGGCTCCTCACACACCAGAAAGAAGGCAGTGCACTTGGAGACCGGCATCCATACCATGGGAAATGAAAATGGCAGCCTGACGTAGCAGTGGGGTGGATGGGGTGGGCCCCTTACCTCAGAACCACCCGGAACTGGTTGAACACCTCCTGGATCTGTCTGAGGTTGATTATCTGGAGGGAAGAGAACAAGGCAGAGGTTAGACCAAGGGCACCACGGGACCAAGGCTTTGTCTGTGTTAGTAGAGAAACCAGGACCCCTTGGCTAACCCGTGGACCATCTGTCTCAAGAATGGGACATCTGGGACTTCCCTGGTAGCACAGCGGTTAAGAATCCGCCTGCCAATGCAGGGGACACGGGTTTGATCCCTGGTCTGGGAAGATCCCACAGGCCACAGAGCAACTAGGCCTGTGCGCCACAACTACTGAGCCTGCACTCTAGAGCCTGCGAGCCACAACTATTGAAGCCCATGTGCCACAACTACTGAGCCTGCACTCTAGAGCCTGCGAGCCACAACTGCTGAAGCCCACGCGCCTAGAGCCCGTGCTCCTCAACAAGAGAAGCCACCGCAATGAGAAGCCCGCACACCATGACGAAGAGTAGCCCCCGCTCACTGCAACTAGAGAAAGCCTGTGCGCAGTGACAAAGACCCAACGCAGCGAAAAGTTAAAAAAAAAAAAAAGAATTGGACATCTGCCAGCACCCTCTCAGGAAAGTGGCAGGCCAGCCCTCCTCAAGAACAGAGAAACACCTGATTAGTAGTTTTAAAACTATTTACCGCGACTATAATAATCACCTTTTCTGAGTGAAGACCTCTACAAAATTAAAATGACTCTAGTTCTTGAGAATACTAAGAAAACATTTAAATACAATTTATTGTCCTCAGCTCTCTCCTGCTTCCAAAAGGTTCCATTACGAACCTTTCTGTGTGGGCACAGACACACTCACCTGTGGCTGGAGGAAGGCCATCAGCCTCCCTCTTGGGCCTATAGCCCACCAGCATTACCCGCGACGCCTTGGTCAGTCTGGGGCTGCCCTTACTAGGAAGACCAGAGCAGCCTGCCTCTCAGTTGTCCCAGGCTTGCCTCTGGCAGCTGCTCACAGTAACAGGTCGGGCGAGGTTCTGCCCATGAGCTCCCTGACGAGAGGTCTGCCAGCCTGTGCTATAAAAACAATGCATCTTTCCCTGTGTGGCTGCTGTCTCCTCCTCCTTGGCCCACTCCAGCATGGGCCCTGGGGGGTCTGCCTTGTAGACAACCAGCATGACCATCATCCCTTAATGCCCTCACTCTGCCTGGCACAGTGAAGCCCCTGAGGTGCTGCATCTCAGTTCATCCCAGCTCGGTTTCCCTCCCCACCACACCGTACAGGTGAGGCCACCAGAGTACACAAGCTTGAGCATTTTCCTGAGGCCACTCAGCAAGGAGATAGCTGAGCTGAGATTCGATCCAGGGTAGCCTAGCTCCAGGGTCCACACTTGTGCCCCCAGCGATGGACCACCTCCTGTGTATTCAAGGCTGTTTAAGGCTGTCAGCCACTCTGTGGGTCACCCACAGCCCTGCAACCCTAAACATGGATGCCAAGGCCCTGAGGTGGGCTAAAGGGCCCTGAGGCCGGGAGTCCAGCACCACCTACCCTACACCCCCTGAACCCTCTCAGTGTGAGGTTCCAAGGCTAGCACAGCACGCATCGGGGTGTGGCCAGGAGATGGAGGCCCGGGCCAGCTGGACACGGTGGTCCTGAGGGGCTCCTTACATCAATCTCGTCCAGCGTTCCCTCCAGGTACCTCCGCACCTGGGAGTTGATCTCGGCAATTTGAATTTCATCCATGGGGTCATAGTTAACAAGGGTACGGTTGGCCTTGGAGGAGGAAAAGGAACATGTTGTTAAGCTCCAAGCACCCAAGCCCAAGCGGGGTGGCAGGGACCATTCTGAGAACCATAGTGGGGAGGTTGGGCACAGACCCTGGCTGCCCAAGCCAGCTCCATTCCCTTCATCACCACGTCCTGGCAAGGAGGGCCTGACTCACAGGCCAGGTGTTCAGGTCATCAAGGGACAACCAGGTAGGGCGGGGAAGGAAAGGCTGCCCAACAGGGGGCCTGCTACTCCAAACAAGGGGGTTCTGCTGACTGAGTCTCAGCAGACTCTGTAGGATGAGGCCCACAGGAGGGAGGGGGCAGCCTCTGCCTTGAGGCTCCTCTGGACCATGAGCATTAGCTCAGACAGGCTACTGGAGGACTCCTGCCCCCACCCCCTACCTTCATGGCTCCCTGCTGCTGTCCCCACCCGACCATCCAGCCTTGGTCAGGGGCCACCTCTCCTGACCTTGACCCATCATGCTGTCTGCCCCTGTACCCCTGCCAGGCCTCTGGCCCCTGCCCCTCATCCCCCCACCTACTGCCTGACCATCTGACACCCCTGTCCACATCTTCTTGTTTGTCCAGTGTCCCTGCCTACCAGACATTTCTGGTCCCCCAGCACTTCTGCCCCACCCCGGAGTCTCTCTACTCGGCCCCTGACGCATCTGGCCCCCTGTCCACCCAGTCCCTCTGCCCACCGAACTGGCTCTGCTCATCCAGCATCCCTGCCCTGACCCTTTGCCCCCTCCCAACCTA
Source organism: Stenella coeruleoalba (assembly GCF_951394435.1). Taxonomy (NCBI): domain Eukaryota; kingdom Metazoa; phylum Chordata; class Mammalia; order Artiodactyla; family Delphinidae; genus Stenella; species Stenella coeruleoalba. The sequence goes on from NC_137156.1 coordinate 64,674,877, forward strand.
GCCCTTCTGCCCACCTGGTACCCTGACCCTAGTCCCTCTAGCATTCTGGCAACCATGCCCCACCACCACCTCTAGCCCCTTACCAGGCTGTCATGGATGGCTAGTTCCTGCTTGAGCAGTGCCAGCTCCTTCTCCAGGTTCTTGACCATTCGCTGCCAGGGAAACATATTGTGGGGTGGGGGTGGGGTGAGGGGGAAAGCAGGGAGGACGGTCAGAGAAGCCACCCTGCCTCTTCCATATCAAGCCTGTAATTCCCCACCCGTGCCTGGACATCCTGGCTCTTCCAGGTAATCCATGGGGCGTGATCTCAGCATCCGGATGATTCCCTCCCCACTCCCCAACTGGGTAACTTTAGGGTTTGAGGGGGTCTCAGCAGTCCTCTGGCCTCTGCCTCTTACTGCAGAGGAGACTGAGAACAGAGTGAGCACAGGCACCCCTAGGGCCACCTCAAACCCTGACTCCCAGGAGCTCCAGTCCAACAGGGTAATGGCCCTCTCAGTGCAGCCCATGCCTCCAGGATGCATTGACCCTCATCCTTCCCAACCACTACACAAAGCATTACCATTCCCCACTGATAATCAGGTGTGCCACCTCCAATTTATTGCTGCTACAAAAAATGCTGCAAAACATCTTTGCACTTACATCTTTGTGTACGAGAACACAGTGATGTATGAGCTCTATGTGATCTGTCCCATTACTTCTTTCCTCCTCTTTCCCTCCTGCTCACTCCATTCCCACCAAATGGGCACATTCCTGCCTCTGCATTGTCTGTCCCCTCTGCCTGGGACACTCTTCTCCCAGGTATTTCCATGGCTCACCTCCCTCAAGTCTTTGTTCAAAAGCTTCTAAATTAGGCGCATCTCTATCACCTCATGTAAAACTGCAATCCCCTCCACACCCTCACACCACTCTTTTTTAAAATCTTGCTCTACTTTTCTTTCATAGAACATACCCTAGAGCAGTGTTGTCTAATAGAACTTGCTGTAATGATGAAAATGTTCTGTGTTTGTGCTGCAAGCCACATAAAGCTATTGAACACTTAAAATGTGACTGGTGGGACCAAGGAAGTGAAATTTTAATTTTATTTAATTTTACTGATTTCAGGGGACTTCCCTGGTGGTCCAGTGGTTAAGACTCCGCACTTCCACTGCAGTGGGCACGAGTTCGATCCCTGGTTGGGGAATTAGGATCCCGCATGCCGTGTAGCACAGCCAAAAAACAAATTTTGTTTTACTGATTTCAGTAGCCACATGTGAGTAGTGGCTACTGTATTGGACAGTGAAGCTCTACAAGTTACCTATTTTGGTTTTAAGAAAAATTATATATATTTAAGGTGTACAACATGATGTTTTTGTTTTTTTTTTTTGCGGTACGCGGGCCTCTCACTGTTGTGGCCTCTCCCGTTGCGGAGCACAGGCTCTGGATGCGCAGGCTCAGCGGCCATGGCTCACGGGCCCAGCTGCTTCACGGCATGTAGGATCTTCCCGGACTGGGGCCCGAACCCGTGTCCCCTGCATCGGCAGGTGGACTCTCAACAATTGCGCCACCAGGGAAGCCCCAACATGATGTTTTGATATACATGTACACAGTGAAATGATTACTACAGTCAAGCTAATTAACATATCCAATAATTACCATTTTTTTTGTGTGTGGTATGAGCATCTGAGATCTACTTTCATAGCAAATTTTCAGTACACAATACACTACTATTAATTATAGTCACCATGCTGTACATTAGGTCCCCAGAACTAATTCATCTTAGAACTAAAAATATGTACCCTTTGACCAACATCTCCCCATTTTTCAGCCTGCCCCCACCCCACTCCTGGTAATCACTGCTCTACTTTCTGCTTCTACGAATTTGACGTTGTTAAGTTCCACATATAAATGAGATCATGCAGTATTTTTCTTTCTGTGTCTGGCTTATTTCACTTAGCATAATGTCCTCTAGGTTCATCCATGTTGTCTTAAATAGCAAATCTAGAAATGACTGATTTCTTATGTTTAGTATATCTATCTCTCCCACCCCCGGCAGACTGTCAGCTCTTCAAAGACAGAGATTTGTGTTTCTGTTGGTACACTGATACGTCCCAAGTGCTTCAAAAAGTGCCTGGCACATAGTAAGTACTCCAGAAATTTTAGCTGAGTGAATAAATGATACATTTCTAGAAGCAGAATTGCTTAGTCATTTTACATTTGATAGATACTGTCCTAGTGTTTTTCATATAAGAAGCACAAGGGACTTCATGCTGAGAACCTTCACTGTGAACAACAGGGCTTCCTTTAGTTGTCAAAAAATGGCCACTGGAGGGAGCCCCTGATAGCTGGTTCTCAGCACTGGTGACCAAAGCTGTGATCAGTCTGTAGCAAGGGGTCCTGGTGTCCTGGTGGCTCAGTGGCAAATCAGGGCACAAAGCCTGAACTCAAGACACATGACCAGCGTCCAGATTCTGACTCTGCCCCTCTGGGCATCCTCAAGATGGTCCTTCAGGCGGACTCCCTGTGAGGTGAACGGGAGAGGACTGGTGGCCGGCCCCTACTCATCTCCATCCCCTCCTCTCAGCTGAGGGATCTCAGCTCTAGAAAATGCACTATGCCCAGCTAGGAAAAGTCAGGCTGAGCTGCTGGGGACCTCCAGCTGGATGACTCTGTCCAGTGTGGCATGAGGAACCAAGTTAGACCTCTGGGCCAATCCGGTGATGGTGGAAATGAGCCATCTGCTCCCATGGGTCACCAGCCTCTATGCTGCACCCTGAGAGTATGGAAGCCACTTCTCCTGCTGCCTGTCAGGCTTAGTGGCCTCTAATTTGCCCTCTTCTACTGACTGGAAAGAAGCTGCTTGGAAATAGGGCTGAAGCAGAAGACTCCACAGAATAGGGTCTGACAGCACCTCCTGGCTGACCAACTCCCTTATAAGAAACAGGGGCATTTTCTGGATGGAAAAAAAATGCCTCAGAGACAGCACAAACCCATGTAAGTTCCTTGCTGGTTAGGTGTTTCCATCATAAATGTAATGAGGATCATTCAGAGAGTTCTGCTTAAGTCCACGCCAGGTTGTGAGCAGCTATCAGCCTAAGAAGTTTCCCTATTTTGACCCCACGGCAGCGTGCAGGTGTGCTTCCTCTTGGCAGAGTAGGGTACCCCAAGTCTCTCTGCTGTCTGTTTATGCCCATGGCTCACAACCCTTACACCACCTCACAGAATCACAGAATGACATAGTGGGAGGGTTGCTGGAAGTCATCAGTCCAACCTCCTAGTTCACAGATGAATATCCTGAGGCTCAGAGCCTGAGCAACTCACCACAGAGAGCTGGTAGCAGAGGTGGGTCAGGAACTCAATCTCCCACCTTCCAGCCAGCCCCACCAACCAAGGAAACGCTACAGAAGCTATTCCACCCCCTTGAAAACAGGTATCAGTACTGAAGGTGGTGCTGGAAACAACCTGGGAATACTGGCTACAGTCTAGGAAAGGCAACAACCAAAATAATTTTCCAGGTCTCTCTCGAAAACTCATATATATAAAGGAAAATGTTTATCATAAAGATTATAAACACATTTGCATTTGGTGACATGGCAACTTGGCTGTCCAGGAACAACAGTGCAGATTTCAGAATAGGAATTACATTAAAATGAAAGTCCTCGCTGCCAGGTGCAACGCCCACTCAGCCAGGTTCACAGGTGGTAATGTGGTAGTCCTAAGCTAAGAGAGCACCAAATAAGAAAATAAGAAAAATAAATAAGAAAAGCATAGAAAATAATGCCATGAAACCTTGGGAAGACCACCCTAAAATCTGACTTTAATTTAACAGCATGCCACCATATTGGCTTCAGGTGTTTTTGTTTTTGTTTTTTTAAGAAATAAAACATTTCAGATAAATGTGAAGCCCCTGGCTACCCCACTCCAAATCCATTCCCCACCCTGACATCCAGAAGGAACCTCTGCTCAGTTTGGTCTTTTCACTCCCATACATTTTTTCTTTGTACACACATCTATCCACTAATGATGATCAGCATTGCTTGTATGTTCTTATACTTGGTATAAACGAGAGATGCCACCATTCAATCCCCAAGCTGTTCTCTCACTAGAGATTATCCATGCTCGCAGCTCACTGACTCCCTCCCTGTGCAACCTACTTAGCTACTCTTCTGTTAAAGGCTATTCATCATGTTCCTAACTTTTCACCATTACAACAAGCAGTGCAGCACCATCTTCTATAAGTCTCTTTATGTGCATATGTGAGAATGCTGCTAGACTATATACCTAGAAGTGATACTGCTGGTCTGCAGAAGTGACTATAGTGCTAGCTAACATTTCCTGAGCATTTACTCCATGACAGCACTGTGCTAAAAGATTCCTACCCATTATCTTGTTCTTCACATGTCTTTGAGAGTGAACTCTGTTACTCCTGCCTTAGAAAGAATAAGTATCTCGCTGAGGTTATACAGCTGACGAAGGAAAGAGCAGGCTGCTGAACCAGGATAGCCCAACGCAGGGGCCAGCGCTCTTAACTACTGTGCCCGTCATTCTCCAAGGGTGGTCCCAGAACAGCAGCAGCAGCAGCACCGGGGACACTCATGAGAAACTTGAATCCTCAGCCCCCACCCCAGGCCGATGGAATCAGGAACTCTGGGAACGGGTGCAGTGACCTGTGGTTCAATGAGACCGCAGGGTGATTCTGATACCCACTCAAGTTTTGAGAACCACTGCTCTAAGCTCTACTTCCTCCTCAACCTCCAAACCATGGGTTAGATCCACAGAGCCCCCGGACTGTTATTTTCCTTCAGGATTTAGAATCTAGAAAGTTTAGCTGGTTTGTCATGGGTTTAGGGCATGTATATGCTCCTGTCTCCAGTAACTACGATTGCATAAGTACCTTAAAGGAAAACCAAATTATTGGTAAATGTGTTTTTACTTTACTAGATGTTGCCAAAATGCTCTCCAAAGTGGCTGTCCATTACACTTAGACCAGAAATAAATAAGCATTGCTGTTTCTGCACATACTCACCATTGTTTCTACATTGTCAGAAAATTTCTAATTTTTGCTAGTCTGAGGGTGGAATTCCACTAAGGTTTTAACTTGCATTTCCCTGGCTAATGGTGAGGCTGATCATTCTTCTGATTGATCAGCTGTTTGCTGAGCGGGATCGCTTAGGCTGGGAAGAAAGAGGTTCTGTAGTGACCTAACCAGATGAGTCTGAGAGATGGTCTACACTGATTTAGCTCAGAAACAATTAGCTCTAAGGACTCTCATGCAGAAGCCCAGGGGCACTCAGAGGCCTTGAAGCCCCACATATGAATTGGGTGGGGGGCCTGACCTAGCCCTTTCACCTTTGCGGCAGCCCCCAAGGGACTCTAAACACTGGCCTATCCCAGAGCAGAAAGGGACTGACCCAGGATCACATGCGTATCTTTGGTCAAGGCAGGAAGGGAAGCCAGGCTCTTGTGACCCAGGCAGCAAACCCATACACCTTCCCCACAGCGAGATACCTGCCTACAAGCCCCTTAGTACCTCAGCGTCATACTTTTCGTTGATGGCAGGCTCAGTGGTGACCAGCTTCATCCTGCTGGCAAACCGCAGTGAAGACAGCTGAAAAACAGATCAGACAGACCTCTATGTTCTTGGTCAATTACTTGTGAGTAGAGAGATGTGCAAAACAGGTTAAAGGATTCCACTAGAAAACAAGTCTCCCTGCAGAGAGGAATGCTCCATGGGCCCATGGAGTGACGTCTGGGGGTCCTGCCCGAGTCCCTCTGGGGGCACAGCCAGCCAGGGGTAATTATGGCTGGGGGCCCATGGGGTGGCCACAGAAGCGGGCACTTGGGAAACAGCCCCACTGTGCTGATGTTCCATGAGGAGTGGAGGGCTGCGCCCTGGCAGTGAGGAGCAGCCAGTGGCACATGAGCTGCCAGTGAGCCCTGACATCCCAGCCTCATACTGTGCTGGGCTGACTCGGAGCCCTGAAACAGGGAAGCCAACTTGGAGGGGGGATGGGTAACCCAGAAGTAGCCTGAGGAAGGCCTGAAAGGGCTCTTCCATTGGACAGTCTTGCCTAGTAGTTAAGAGATCTGCCACCAAACAACTGACTGCACAACCTCAGACAGGTCTTGTAACTTCTCTGTAAAGTTGGGAAGACCTGCCTCATAGGGTCACTGGGAGACTTAGTGCTGAGGTATGTAATGTGCTCTGGACAGAACTGGCTCACAGAGAGCCCTCAGGAAGAGACCCCTGTCATTTTAGTTGGAGTTGCTTCTGTGTGAGGGTGAAATCAGACTCTCCTGCTGTAAGCACAGCAGCAAGTGTGGCCACGACTCCCTCATACACACATGCGTGGTCAATGCATTAAGCAACACGAATCATGATAGGAACAGTTTTAAAGCATTTGGAGAAGAGAATCATGAGCTTCTGCACCCCCAATATGCCTTTGTCCCAACCCCCGATACTCTTCCAGCAGCTCCTTAGGGCTCCTGTGGGCTCAGTCCTAATCAGAGATCCCAGGTGGTGTGGGCACAAGCCTCGGGGGACAGCAGGTACCAGGAGAGCTGCTTCCTGTGTGACCATCTCAGGGGTGGGGATAAGGGGAGAAAGGGTCTTCCACAGTCTTGGAGGACGTATTTCTTAACCAGGCAGCCAGGAGGCCCAGTATTCATGACTCCTCTTGGGGTTCACTCATGCTTTGTTATGCTGTGAGACCAGTAGGTGCCTGAAGCCTTCCTCTGGGGATGCTGTCTGCACATCAGCTGGAGCTCCCCTCCCTGGCCTCCCAAGTCCCAGGGCACTGGGTATGTGGCCGGAGAACTCCCCCTGGAAGCTGGGATGGTCCCTAATGCACCAAGCTGGGAGGCCCTGCAGAAGCATCTTGCCCTGCAATGTCCCTGGAAATGACCTGTTTCACCTAGTGGATTCTCCAGATGACTGAAGCTTGCCCCAAACATCCACATTTGACCAAAATGTCTAGGGAGAGATTTCCAAACCTATCTTATTTAGGATGGGTAGGGAGGAGAGGCGGGGAGCCCCAGCCTGGGTGCCTAGCTATGTGGACTCACCTGTGTCACTGGCTCACTTCGTATTCCTGCCTCTGGTTCTCATAAGCTTCTTACCTCCCCGGGCCACCTGTTTCCTGCTGCTGGATTAATCTCCCCGAGTCACAACTCTGGCCACAGCCCTCTCCTACTAAAACCCTGTGACAGTCCCTGCCACCTGGAGTAGAATAGCCAAGGCCTCAGCATGGCCGCCAGGGCCCATCCAGCCGCTGCACCTTCTTCTTCTTCCTCTCCTTCCCGAGCTCCTCGCTGCAGCGGCAAAATACTCCTGGCATGGGCCAGAAAACACAGTCCTTGCCCCACAAAGCTGGCTCTCAGCCTTCTCTTCTCACATAGGCCCCCACACTGAGCTTGCCACCTGCCTTGCCTCTTCCTTGACATGGCTTCTGCCCCTTGGTACTTGGTATTTGGATCCTGGCTGGGCCCCCTTCAGCAATTTTGGCTCAGACTCATCCCTGGATCCCTCCACCCTTGACCATGTCTATAGCTACTGTGTCAGTTTACCCAGCCCTGGCATGCATGAGGAGGGATTCCATCCCGGTTGCACTGGCTGTCTTTACATACCGTCTCTTCTAACTGGGAGGCTTCTCCGTAGATGTTTGTCACAAGGATCATATTGCAATTTCCCCCTGCAGAAAGCAGGACACAGAAGGGCCATGAACCATGTGGGTTTTCTGCCAAGAGATTCCTTTGAGGGTGGGAGGTGGAGGGGGTGGGAGGGCTCTGAACATTTGTGTCCCTTCAAAATTCATATATTGAAGTCCTAACCCTCAATGTGATGGTATTTGGAGGTGGCGCCTGCAGGAAGTAATTAAGTACATGAAGTCATGAGGGTGGAGCCCCATGATGGGATTAGTGCCCTTGTAAGAAAGGAAAAAGAGACCAGAGCCCTGTCTCCCTTTCTGATCTCTTTCTTTTCTTTCTCTCTCTCTCTCTTTGCCATGTGAAGACACAACGAGAAAGTGGCCATCTACAGGCCAGGAAGAGAGTTTTCACCAGGAGCCATTCCTGCCAGACCTTGACCTGGGACTTCCAGGTTCCAGGACTGTGGAGTTGAAATAGGGTGTTAGCCCCAGTCGTGATAGCAGCCCTGAGGATAGGGTCTGAGAGGTCAGAGAGGACAGCATTCAAGCATGGCATGAGGGGCAAGAGGGAAGAAGAAGAGAAGCAGGAGAGGCTGTCAAATGTACCTAAAAGAGAAGCTGGGGGAAAAGCAGAGGAGAGAAGACCTGGAGTAGGGCAGAGGCCTCTAGGCCAGGGCTTTGCTTATGGGGGGGTGGGGGGGGAGCACTCAGTTAATAATCACACACCAACCACTGTGCCATTGGGCCCAATGCAAAAGCCTGGGAACACAAGGATGACAAGACACAGCCCCAGCTCCTCAGTCAGGGAAGGGAAGACGTCACCGGAGAAGCCCTCCACCTTGGTCTTCAGGGTGATGAAGGATTCTGCCAGCTGGTTCAGGGATGAGGGGAAATGAGAAGGTACTTCCGGTAGAGGCAAAAGCTTAAGCAAAGGTTCTGAGGAGTGAAGAGAATGACATGGGGGACATGAGAGGTCACTGTGCTTGATTCTGCCTTTCCAGGTGTGCCTGAGGTCACTGTGAAAAGGCTGCAGGTAAGTCCATGCCACCAGGAGGGAGCAATTCCATTATCACCAGTAACAGATATGCCAGGCCTGTCCGTCCCCACTGTGCACCAACCATACCCTCACCCAAGGAATCCTTCAGGGCGTGGGTGAGCTTGCACTGCCGGAAGGGGATGTGGTCTCGCTTCTGGTCCCCGAGGGCAATGATGGCCTGCTCCAGGAATGACAGCGACTTGTTGATGTAGGTGGCTTCCTTCAGGACTCGGCCCTCAGACTACAAACCAAAGGTCAGTTCCTCATCAGACCAAGTGGAGAGGCTGCCCCACAAAGAACACTGCAGGTCTGTGGCCAGGCCAGAGCCTCCTTCCCAGAACCAGGTCTTCTCTCTCTGTCATGGGATTGAATTGTATCCGCCTTGGGCTAATGGGAACACTCACAGGAACACTCGTGCAAATATTCTTATGAATGAATGCTCATGTGAATATGAATACTTATGTGAATATTTATATGAATACTCTCTTAAGAGTCACACTATTATGAATACACATGGGAATATTTGTGCAGATACTTGAGCAAATAATCCTGGGAATATACATTCATTCAATACACAGATACAAACATTCATACGAACGCAGGTAGGAATGCTCATCTGAATGCTCTTGTGAATACTTACGTTAATACGCTTACATGAATATTTATGTGAGATGAAAAATTCATGCAAATATTCATTGTGCGAACACTCACACTGATACATAGACGCTAATACGAGCATGGAGCATTGACTGAGCACTGACTGAGTGCCAGGTACTTTGCTAAGAATTTAGGAGCCATCATCTCATTTAATGTTTACAAAAATCCTGCCCGGTAGAAACTGCCTCTCTGTTTCACCTCTGCTAGTTCTGTCCCTCCAGCTCCACTGCGCCTAGCTCGGGATGGTGCTCACGAATGCCCAATGACGGCCCAGGTGCACAGAAACTAAGCCGGAAACAGAGCTGTGGCTTCTTGAGGAAGAACTTCCTGCTCCCCCACTTACCCTAGACTTCCCCAGCCTCTCCGAGCCTGCTAGATCCACCAAGTTAATTTTGGAAGTGATGTACTTTGCGTCTGATAAGGTCCGCGAATGGGCCTATGAAACACCCAAAAAGAGGTTAAACTGTCACAGGGAGAAGGTTCTTACTGAGCAGGCCCCATGGGAATCGACCGCCCCTCTCGGCTCTTCAAAGAGCTTGCACTTACCTCCACGTAGATTGTGAAAATGCAGTGTGACCTAGATGAGTTCTTGTTCATTGTGTGGGAGGCTATAATCCTGTTGGTCTCTCCCTGAAGAAGACGGAAAACACAGACAACGTTTTGAAATATTAAAATAACACGGCATTTGGATCATTTTTCAATTATGCAGAAATGATATTTATATCACTGCAATCAGCCAGGCCTTCCAGGGAAATCTCATTTATAAACTAGGAGAATAGAAGACAAATTGGAGTCCAGACCTATACTTTCACTCACTGCTAGAGATGTGTGAATTTGTATAATAGCTTTCTTTCCTTTTTTTTTGGCCACGCCATGCAGCTTGCGGGATCTTAGTTCCCCGACCAGGGACTGAACCCGCGCCCTTGTGAGTGAAAGCTCCAAGTCCTCACCACTGGACCACCAGGGAATTCCCTGTATAATAGCTTTCTGAAAAGCAAAGCAGCAATAAGAATTAAGAGCCTTAGGGGCTTCCCTGGTGGCGCAGTTGTTGAGAGTCCGCCTGCCGATGCAGGGGACACGGGTTCGTGCCCCGGTCCGGGAAGATCCTACGTGCTGCGGAGCAGCTGGGCCCGTGAGCCATGGCCGCTGAGCCTGCGCGTCTGGAGCCTGTGCTCTGCAGCAGGAGAGGCCACAACAGTGAGAGGCCCGCATACCGTAAAAGAATTAAAAGCCTTAAAAATGTTCATGAATATTGAATCATAACCAACCTACATATCCAACAATTAGGGAATGGTCTAGCTGTACAATGGAATGTTATGCAGCCAGGAGAATGCTGACAAATAGTTTGTTGTTGTTGTTGTTTTTAATAAATTTATTTATTTATTTATTTTCAGCTGTGTTGGGTTTTCGTTGCTGCACACAGGCTTTCTCTAGCTGTGGTGAGTGGGGGCTACTCTTCTTTGTGGTGTGCAGACTTCTCATTACGGTGGCTTCTCTTGTTGCGGAACATGGGCCCTAGGGGAAGTGGGCTTCAGTAGTTGTGGCTCGCAGGCTCTAGAGCGCAGGCTCAGTACAGATACTTGAGCGCACGGGCTTAGTTGCTCCACGGCATGTGGGATCTTCCTGGACCAGGGATCAAACCCGTGTCCCCTGCCTTCGCAGGCAGATTCTTAAACACTGCGCCACCAGGGGAGCCCTCTTCAAAAATTTAAAAATAGAATTACCATATGATCCAGCAATCCCACTTCAGAGTATTTATAAAATAAATCACGGGGATGTAATGTACAGCATGGTGACTATTAATAATACTGTATTGCATATTTGAAAGGTTGAAAGTTGCAAAGAGAGTAGATCTTAGAAGTTCTCATCACACAGAAAAAATGTGTAACTATATACGGTGATGGATGTTAACTAGAGTTATTATGGTGACCATTTTGCAATATATACAAATATTGAATTATTATGTTGTACACCTGAAACTAATATAATGTTACAAGCCAATTATACCTCAATTTAAAAAAATGCCTGATCCCATCTGATTCTCATAACAATGTTTTGGGGTAGGTTTAAAAACAGTGTCTCCACTTTTATAGATTAGCAAACTGCAGCTTGAAGAGATTAATGATTTGCTCGACATTAAGGCTTCATAGATTGAAAGAAACCTGAATTTGAGCCCAAGTCCCCAATTCTAAGTTCTACACCTTTTGCACTGTATTACAGCCCAAAACATCAAGGGGGCCTTCCAGGAATACAATGGACTAAATATTCAGAAAACTTCCTACTGCAAAACACCTAAAGATGATAGAATATTTAAAAATTCCTTTTGAATGCATGGCTGAGACTGCAAGAAAGTAAGGCCAGTACCCAGGGCCAGACACAAAGCAGGAGCAGGAATCCAGGAACTGCAAGCTAGAACCAATGCTCTTATTGCCCTGAGGCACCTGCAGACGGATGTGCTGTAAGATAGCCCTTGCTGGATTTCTTGGTGATTCTGTGAGCAATGAAATTGACATGTTATAAAGATAGAGAATATCTCCTTTTGCTCCCAAAGCCATTTGCTCTTCACATTCTGAGGGTGGTAGACCTAGAGCCACTTGTATCTTCCCTTACCTCCCTACACTCCCATCCCCCCACCCAAGCCCTCTGTTACATTCAAAGGGTGATAAGATCTTTCTCCTTCAGAACCAAAAGCTTAACTTCCAGGTAGAGACCTTGCCCTCCTTTCCTAAGAGAGGATTTACTTACATTTCAAAAAAAAGCACATGCTCTCTCATCCTCCCTTTCTGTCTCTAGCTGCACGCCCCCCACCTCTGCCCCACCCCGCGCGCTTCAATCTCTCTCTATCCTAACAGAGGGGAAGAGGAGTAAATGTACCAGCTCCTATATAAGCTCTGAGATTCATAACTTTGGAATTCCTCTCCAATAGTACAGACACCCTCTCCCCTCTGTAGGGCTTCCCTGGTGGTGCAGGGGTTAGGAATCCGCCTGCCAATGCAGGGAACACGGGTTCGAGCCCTGATCCAGGAAGATCCCACATGCTGCCAAGCAACTAAGCCCGTGCACCACAACTACTGACCCTGAGCTCTAGAGCCCGCGAGTCACAACTACTGAGCCCGCGTGCCACAACTACTGAAGCCTGCGTGCCTACAGCCCCTGCTCCACAACAAGAGAAGCCACTGCAATGAGAAGCCTGCACACCGCAACGAACAGTAGCCCCCGCTCGCTGCAACTAGAGAAAGCCTGCGCACAGCAACGAAGACCCAACTCAGCCAAAAATAAATAAATAAAATAAATTAAAAAAAATTTTTTTAAATCTGATTTAAAGAGACCCTGTATTGGTAATGTTCCCTAGGCTCCTGAAAGAAAAAACTATTCTCTAAAGTAATATAGTCTCAACCCAAGCCTCAAAAAAGAACCACTGATAAAGGGCCAAGGGAGTAGAGCTTATAATCAAATTACAAAATATACTTGTTATGGTAAGGTAACATTTTATTTTGATTCATAGAACGTTTGGAAGAAATATACAGGGAGGTCCTCTCTACCTTCTACTCAGCCTCTCCCTATGATTAACATCTTGTAAAATGGTAGTACAATGTCAAAACCAAGAAATTGACACTGGTATAATCCACAGAGCTTATTCAGACTTCACCAGTTATACAACTTATTTGTGTAAGCTATACAACTTATACAACTTATTGGTATGTCTGTATGTGTGTGCATTAACTAACTATGCAAGTTGTTATTTCTAGGAAAAACGAGAGAGGAAATATAAATATGAACGAATATATAACTTCCAAACTAGTAAAGAGGGAAACAAATATAATAAAAAAATATCCAATGAAAAAGAAGGCAAAACAGTTAAGAAAAATAAATGGGAAAAAGAACACACAGTCAAACGACAGATTTAAACCCAAATATTTCAGAAACTACATTAAGTGCAAACGGAATGAAATGCTTCAGTTAAAAGATAAAGACTGGGGCTTCCCTGGTGGCACAGTGGTTGAGAGTCCGCCTGCTGATACAGGGGACACGGGTTCGTGCCCCCGTCTGGGAAGATCCCACATGCCGCGGAGCGGCTGGGCCCGTGAGCCATGGCTGCTGAGCCTGCGCGTCCGGAGCCTGTGCTCCGCAACGGGAGAGGCCACAACAGTGAGAGGCCCGCGTACCGCAAAAAAAAAAAAAAAAAAAAAAAAGATAAAGACTGTCAGAGTATATTTTTAAAAATTCTCTCATATGCTCTTTACACGAAAAGCCAAAACAAGAAATTTATACACATTCAACTAACCTAAACGTAAGAATTTTTGTTCATCAAATAACACATCAAGAGAAAAAAAAGTCACAGGAAATAGAAAACATTGTACTACACACAACTGAAAAAAGAACTAGTTTTCAGAATATATGAAGAATTTATACAAACAAATAAGAGCGAAAAAAAGACATCTGTAAAGAAAATAAACAAAAGACATGAACAGGGAAATCCAAATGGTCAATAAACACAAAGTAAGGTCCTTAATCTCACTGGTAATCAGGTAAATGTAAACCAATGAGTGGGACCACAGTGGGAAACACTATACACCAGCCAGATTGGTCAAGATTTTAGGGTCAGAATAATGGGAATTCTGATAACGTGTTGTGGGAGTATACCATTATGGAAAATAGTTGGTATCATTTAAGAAAGCTTAAGACACACTCTGTATGACTCAGCAATTACAGTTCTTGATTTTACCTAGAGAAATTCATGCTTATGTGCCCCAGATATACATACAAGAATGTTTCTAGTTCTTGTTCCTAGTGGCCATGTCTGAAATACACCCAATCTAGGAAAACCCAACTGTCCATCAGAAGTAGAATGGATAACTAAATTGTAGTATGTTCACACAATGTAATATGATGAAAGTGAAAAATATACAGTAACATCAGATGAATTACACATAAAAAGTAGATAAAAGGTAAAAGAAATAAGACAGAATTCATCCTACATGATTCCTTGTATATAAATTTCCAAAAAAGTAACTTATGCTGCTTGAGAATACATAGGTAGGATGCTCCAGGTGGTAAAGCTATAAAGAAGACCAAGGAAATGATTACCATACAAGTCAGAAGAGTGCTTACTTCTAAGGGTATGAATAAATAATTATTCATGATTAAAAAAACTCTTGGGCTTCCCTGGTGGCGCAGTGGTTGAGAGTCCGCCTGCTGATGCAGGGGACACGGGTTCGTGCCCCGGTCCAGGAAGATCCTACATGCCGCGGAGCGGCTGGGCCCGTGAGCCATGGCCGCTGAGCCTGCGCGTCCGGAGCCTGTGCTCCGCGGCGGGAGAGGCCACAGCAGTGAGAGGCCTGCGTACCGCAAAAAAAAAAAAACCTCTTCACAAGCTTGGACGTTCTTTCAACTTAAGCCACCAAAAACCTCCGGCAAACATCATTCTTCATGGTGAAATGTCAGGAACAACAATAAGACGAGAATGCCTCATTGCTGCCACCTGGGAGGCTCTTTCTTCTGTGTACATGCAAGGGATCCAGGTTTATATCACCCCTGAGGACACCTAAATGACGTTTTAAAAAGAAGTTTTATTTGACATAAATATATATATATGTATATATATATATATACATAAATATATATATATATATATATATATATATATATATATATATATATATATATATTTTAGGCTGTACCCCGTGGCATGCGGGATCTTAGTTCCCCAACCAGGGATTGAATCCGTGCCCCCTGCATTGGGAGTGTGGAGGCTTAGCCACTGGACCACCAGGGAAGTCCCCGACATATATTTTAAATACCATAAGACTCACTGTTTAAAAAAAAAAAAAAGACTCATTGTTTTAAGTATACAATTCAATGATTTTTTTTTTTTTTTTCGCGGTACGCGGACTTCTCACTGTTGTGGCCTCTCCCGTTGCGGAGCACAGCCTCCGGACGCGCAGGCTCAGCGGCCATGGCTCACGGGCCTAGCTGCTCCGCGGCATGTGGGATCTTCGCGGACCGGGGCACGAACCCGTGTCCCCTCCATCGGCAAGCGGACTCTCAACCACTGCGCCACTAGGGAAGCCCTCAATGATTTTTAAAATCAGTAAAATTACAGGGTTGTGCAACCATCACCACAATTCTATTTTTAAAATGTATCACTCCAAAAAGTTCTCTCAGGCCCATTTGCAGTCACTTCCTGTCCCCTCCCCCAGGCAACTACTAATCTGCTTTCTGTCTCTATAGATGTGGTTATCTGGACATTTCAAATGAATGGAATCATACAACAGGTAACTTTTTTATTTCTTTTACTTAGCATTTTTTTTTTGAGATTCATCCAAGCTGTAGCATGTATCAGTGCTCCATTTCTTTTTATTGCTAAACAGTTTTCCGTTGTATGGATGTACCACAATTTGTTCATGCATTCTCCGTTGATGAATATTTTGGTTATTTCCAGTCTTTGGCTATTATGAATAGTCTTAATATGAATATTTGTGTTCAAGTTTTTGTGTGCACATTTCATTTCTCTTGGGTAGATTTCTAGGAGTAGAAGTGCTAGGTCCTATGATAAAATTAATGTTTAACTTTTTAGGAAACTGCCAAAATGGTTGCACCATTTTACATTTCACCAGCAATGCATAGAGTTTTAATCTACATGATTTTTAAAAGAATAACATATCCCGGGGAATTTTTTCATTGATTTGTAAGAGCTTTTATATACCAAGGACATTAATTCTTATTTTTTCTATACCACAAATGCCTGTGATTTAATGTTAACTAAAAAAAAAGGACAATTTCAACTAAGTAAAGAAAAAACTTCACAAGAAAAAAGACTAGAAGGAAATAAGCCAAAATACACATTATTGTTGCCATATGTAGAAAACAGATGAGTGAATTCTTCTTTTGCTTCTGTATATTTCATTACTATCTGAACTCGCTAAACAAGCATATATTAATTTTCATTCTGGTTATCAAAGTAAGTAAAAAACTAAGGAAGGAGGAAAAGAAAAAAAAAAGGAAAGGAGGGAGGAAAGGTAAGGAGGAAGGAACCCATAGACTTGATCATCTCACCTCAAAAAGGAGGCTGAACGCATCCTCCTCCTGACTTGTGAGGTGGACTGACAAGCCCTTAATGAAGACCCCCTGAGGACTTTCCACAATGGTCATAGGTGTGACCGAGGGTCCAACGTAAGGCAGAGTGGACAGGAGATCAAACAGGCTCTCATTATAGATTTCCAGGTAGGAAACACGCACAGTGATGGCCTGTGTGGGGCGTTCTTCGATCATCTTAAAAACCTAGATGGGAGATTGCACAGCAGTCACTGAGAGTAGAACTCCAACGGCCAGCCAGTGCTAGGGGAGTTCTTACCTTAGGAGGGAATCCTTGCCCTAGAAGAATTTACAGTCTAGTTGGTGTGATGGTCATCAGCAACAACCATTATTAGTAGTTGCAGTCTATTGGGCAGTATTTATTATCATCTTGTAGTTTCTGTGAGGCCTGACTTATAGATTGGCTAATACTTGTACAGTCTCAAGAAGTAGAGGCATGATGAACAGAAAGGACTCCGGAGTGAAGATCTCTTGTTTTGTGGGGTTTCACCACATATAAGCTTCTTTCACATCCATTTTTTAATTCTACCCTCATGATGCCACTGCGACTGAAGCAGGGCAGGGGCAATACCCATCTATGGTGGCTCAGCTACTAAGGGAAGAAGTCAAGCCAGAACTCAGCCTTCTGGACTCCTAATATCCTCCCCAGTGCTTATCAGCAGGTGACTTTGGGCTGGTCTTTTCCCCTCTCTAGACCTTAACTTTCTTATCTGTTAAATGGGGAGTTGGGCTGGATGATCCCTGAAGTCCCCATCTTGCTCTAACAGGCTAGATTTGTGCTGTCCAATATGCTAGACACTAGCCACAGGTGGCTGCTGAGCGCTTGAAATCTGGCTCGTGCAAATGAGGAATTGGATTTTAAATTTTATTTAATTTTAACTAAAAATTTAACACTGATACTAAATTCAGTTATTGGTAAACTTTTAAGTATGTTTGGAGCAACTTGGGTTTATAAATCTACCTTTTCAACTGTAAATTTCATGAACTGTAAATACAGAGCAACTCTTTCTGACGAATATTTAGTGTCTTAAATAGAAATGGGTTGTAAATGTAAAATACATACCAGATTTCAAAGACTCAGTATAAAGAAAAATAATGTAAACTATCTCAATAATTTTCATATTGATTACATGTGGAAATGCTATTTTGGCTATATTGAGTTAAATAAAATATATTATTATATATTATTTAAAAATAATTTCACTTGTTTTACTTTTTTAAATGTGGCTATTGGAAAACCTAAAATTGCATATGTGACTTACATTATATTTCTGTTGGGCAGCGCTGGGCTAGACTATAAAGTCTAAGATGCGGGGATACTGAAGCGTTGACAGTGGGATGTTAAGGATATTGCTTCAAGAAATTATCGCATGGATGGTCATACACTAGAGGGACATCTACACTTCTTACAGCACAGGGCTATAAAACCTCAAGATGCTTTTTAGGGAAAAGTCCTTTGCCTCCCACCTTCAAAAAGAGGGTCCTCACAGAACGCAGGCTAGCAGACTCTGAAGGAAGGCCCATCTGTCCTGTCTTCAGTCACACTTCCCAGACCCCCAAGGCTGACTCGGTCCTGAAAGCTCATGTCATGCCCTGCTTCTTCCCTTTGCTCTTTCTGGGGCTGTGGTGGTGCAAGAAACCAGAGCAGGCCAGTAAGGAAGCTCTGCAAGGGTTCATATCTCCCTCATTAAAACCAGGAAGGAACAGGATTAGGACCTCTGAATCCTCAATTACAGGGTCACAGACCATCAGAGCAGCAAGAAGCCAGTCAGCACATCTGACGCCCTCTTTATCAAATGAGGAAACAGGCTCAGCATGGGCGTAGGTCAGAGCCTGGAACCTAAACTCTTGGTTTACACACACACACACACACACACACACACACACACACACACACACACACACACACACACACACACACACACACACACCTGTCTCCCCTACAGGCTGTCTCCCCTACAGGCTGCAACTCCTTTGAGGCTGGACCCCACTGTCTCCAGGAGCTCGCCTGGGATGGGCAGCATGTATGGTAGAAAGAGGGGACCTAAGTGGCATCCCACCCACAGGCCCACTCTCTACCTGTTGTAGGGCACGAGGGAGGATCCCCCGGTGCTTGTAATTCTCAGTTGCCCCCGTCATGGTGTATGTCTTGCCAGCTCCCGTCTGCCCATAACACATGATGGTGCCTGCAAACATTTCAAAACACGTCTTGGTGACAACCAGAAAAACAGCTCCAAGGGTAGCTCTCCCATCCCCCAGCATGCCCAGTGCCAGCCAGAACCCTAGTGTGAAGGTGGCCATCAGGAGCAGCCAAGGACAGCAGGAATTCCTGACATGGAGGGTGGGTGAGCAGGGAAACAGTGATATAAATGGTCAAAACACAGACAGCTGCTCTGAATCTGTGGTCCATGTAGTGCTCTACTGCTTCCTCTCCCAAGAGGGGATCTGATCCTAGGGCTTCTGAGGAGAGCAGGGAATTCCAGGGAACAGAGGAACTGGGAATTTTCCTAGAAAGATGAGGGAGATAAGAGCATTGAACTAAGCCCTTCTTTAGCAAGATCATGAACAGCCAGGCTCTCAGGGCTTGGCCTCCCTGCAGGACAGCCCAGGCAGGAGGAAAGAAGGGCTTTCAAAATCCCCAGGAAGAGATGGGAGTCAGAAGGGCATTTTCTGTTAGCGGTGGGAATTCTTTGTAGACTGCAAGTTCCCACAGGACTAGTTGGTCCCAGGCCACTTTCAGAAATGGAACACCATGACCAAGCCCTGATCTGTCACATTGCCCTCTCTGGGAAGACTTTCACTTGCACCTCTCTCGTGCTTTAGGTCTACCATCACCAGGCTCTGGGACACAAACCAGTCACCCTGGGCTCTGGTTCCCATCTGCTCTTCTTCCTGGCTTGAGCAGCCTGAGCCAGACCCAACCCAAAGGCTGCTTCTGGGCATTTACAAAGCAGATCTGCCCGGGCAATGCTGGGCCGTGGAAATCAGTGTTTGCCTTTGCCACGTGAATGCTCTAGTTCCTGGGATTGGTAGGTTTTACACAAGGGGTCTTAATTCAGCATCTGAGCTGGAGTCAGAAGCAGTGTCTATTAACCCTGCAGAAATGTGCAGGAAGGAGTCAGTTCAGCTGGGACTCAGAGCCCATCTGTGGCTCCACAGCACTCAGAGCCCACGACTCTTAGCCTCCCCGGGCCTTAGCTCCTTTGTCTCTACTTCCTCAGGGCCACATCCCCTCAGGACCAATGGGGACCATAGCTATATATCACACACAGGATACATTACAACGTTTAGGCATCTACACTCAACGGACTTTTAAGCAGAACACCTAAAACTTGCAAACAGGGAACATTCTAGTCAGGAGCCACCAGACGGGCAAAGTCTACAGACTGTGATATATTTTTTTCTATGGATTTTTTTTCTTTTTTTGGTCACGCCGCGTGGCATACTCCCGGGATCTTAGTTCCCCGACCAAGGATCAAACCCGCCCTCCCTACAGTGGAAGCACAGAGTCTTAACCACTGGACCGCCAGGGAAGTCCCTCTATGGATTTTTTAATCTTTTTAAGATTTTAAGGGACTTCCCTGGTGGTCCAGCGGCTAAGACTCTGTGCTCCCAATGCAGGGGGGGCAGGTTTGATGCCTGGTCAGGGAACTAGATCCCACATGCCGCAACTAAGACCTGGCGCAGCCAAATAAATAAATAAATAAATATTTTTTAAAAAAGATTTTGAAACAGTCTTAGAGTGAACTAGTTTGTAAAAATTTCCCAATAAATTTTAATTTGTTAAAAAAGCTTTTTAGTTAAGCTTTTAAGAAAGTCAAACTGTACTCGTCTTTAGTGATATATGTAAATAATACTATACTACAATAGAATAGATTGATTGTGCTGGTAGAATAAATGGAAATATCTCCTAGCAGGTAGCCAAGAGAAAAATGTTTTGACTCCATCAAATTTATCATAAAGGCATGTTCAAAACTAATACTCAGGGGATTTGAAACAGGCTAATAGTTGAATCCCCATGACCTATAGAGAGTCAGGGTCATTTAATCTTCCTATGAAGGTAGGATCCCAGGACCATGGATCAAGCCATGCCCACAGTATCACCAAGCAAATAAGTTTCCCACCATAAGAACATGGAGACAGACAAATAATCAAACAAAAGTTAGTAAGTGAAGTTGTATTTTATTCACCACAAAATACTTGTACCTCTTCCTGGGTGAGCGGGGGTTCCACAGGTTCTTATGTAAAACAACAGTTAATTAACTAAATTACCATTATAGCCATTGAGGGCTTGAGAAACCACATCCTTTGCGACTGTCTCATAAACCAAGTCCTGGGAGGCATCATGGAGAACTCCATCCAGCTTGAATGACCAGTCTGTCTGCTGGTTATTGACAACTCCTCTCCGAGTATCTTTTTTTAAGTGAATATTAATGGTCTAGGAAGAGAGAGAGATACTTGTTAAGAAACTGGTATAAAAAAGTCACTGATAGCCAAGGCCTGTCCTGGAGGAAACAGAGGAGGTGAACTTTAGGAAGAACAGGGACTTGCACATATTCTGGATGACCTTTGGGAGGTGGGAAGGAAGGCACTGCAGGGAGGCCACACATCCTCAAGGTGGAAGGATCAGGAGACTGGAGCACTTGCTGGTTTCAGCACATCTCACCTTAGTGTTCAGGGTGCTGTCTTGGTTCCCCCATTGCTGATATGGGGTCAAGCATATTTATCACATATCAATATTTATCACATTAAACAAGCTTTAGATAAATTCAATAAGCACAGGGAGGCCTTGAATTAGGCCAGAGAGAAGAGCGGGCTTGGTGACGGAGGCCTGGGCTTGAGCCCCATCTCCCTGGTGACTGGCGGTGAGGCCTCCCTCAGCACTGTGGTGAGCACTTACTTCCACACACATGCTATGGGCTAATGTGAGCAATGATGAAATGATAGCCACAGAAAAGGCTCTGGACTCCTCAGACACAGTTACTCACTGGTATTAAATTGAGGGTGACTACCTACTTGTAATCAGCAGATTTTTAGATGCAAAGATTTCTAAAAAAATTTTTTAAAGTTTTAGATCCCTCCATAGCAAGCCACTGTGGCAGCAGCTAGTTTAGAAACATTGGGTTAGGTCAATGGTAGATTCCAATCTTCAAAATGGGGACTTCTAATGTAAACAGACTCTCACTGGAATCTTATACTGGCTGCCCTAGTCCAGAAGCCAAGACACAGCCACATGCAGAAAAACTAAGATCAACAGAGAAAGGCTTGGTCTATTCATACATTAAATGCTCTGTGCTTCAGTCGTCACTGAATCCGTGTCTATCAGCGTGCACTTCACAGCGCTGCATGTGAGTTTCTTTCTGACTGCTAGGACCTTTGAACCTTGAGAAGTTGGCCTTTGAATTCCTCTCTTAATGTCTCCATGCTACCCATAGTAGATCCACAAATGTTTGCTGAATGAAAACATCCCATAGTCTCGAGGTGTCCTAACCCTGTCACAGCCTTCAGAAGAGTTGTCAGGACAGGGGGATGGATAGATCTTTCCAGTTCTCTCCATAAGAGTTTCTCCCTCCCTTTGGTAACTTTAATAATAATCATCTGAAGACATTCCTATTGTACTTCCTGGGAGATCTGATCAACAGAAAGTTTTATGAGTGTGGACAAATGTCAGCTTCCTGTGTCAGATATAAGGACAAAGGTAAACTTTTTTTTTTAACTTTTTATTTTATATTGGAGTATAGTTGATTAACAATGTTGTGTTAGTTTCAGGTGTACAGCAAAGTGATTCAGTTATACATCTATCTATTCTTTTTCAAATTCTTTTCCCATTTTGAGATTGACATGTATACACTGCTGTATCTAAAATGGATAACCAACAAGGACCTACTCCCATTAAAAATGGGAGTTTCATGAGTTTCCTCATCAACAGCATTGTGGGGGAGTGCTTTGGCCTTGAATGACTCTAGATTCCATCTGAACTTTTACCAATTCTGTCTTGGTCCTTAAAAGGTTGCTTGGAAACCTTAGAGGTTGTAGTGAGGAGGGACAGAGAGATGCCCAGGCAGGTGAAGGCAAACACACTGTACTTACTTTGTTGTCATCTCCATATTTGATCATTTCATGAGCAAAGTCATCAGTAGGTTTGACACGGACAAACGCATGAACTTTTTTCCTAGTACCCATTCTAGCTAAAAAGGAGAAAATAGCAAAATTTTCAGTAGTCATCCTCCAACAACCATTAGAATGGAGGTGTCATTCATCAAGATCAGAAAACATGATGTGCAGTCCATGTTTTCCTCTCCCACTGAGAGCCAGTCTTCCTTTTGCCCACCAGCATTTCAGTGATCCGTCCACAGGATGCTGTTCAACAAGTCCGTGTACTTCCTACTTTACAGGGTGCCTCACCACTCTCCACCAAAAACCCCCTAAGAGACTGAAATACAAAGCAAAAAGAATGCTCCCTTTAGTGGCCTAATTTTATTTTATTTTTATTTTTTATTTTTATTTATTTATTTGGTTGGTTGCATTGGGTCTTCATTGCTGTGCATGGGCTTTCTCTAGTTGCATCAAGCGGGGGCTAGTTTTCATTGTGGGGTGTGGGCTTCTCATTGCGTTGGCTTCTCTTGTTGCAGAGCATGGGCTCTAGGTGCGTGGGCTTCAGTAGTTGTGGCACATGGGCTCAGTAGTTATGGCTCACAGTCTCTAGAGCGCAGGCTCAGTAGTTGTGGCCCACTGGCCTAGTTGCTCTGCAGCATGTGGGATTTTCCTGGACAAGGGATTGAACCTGTGTCCTCTGCATTGGCAGGCAGGTTCTTACCACTGCACCACCAGGGAAGTCCCTAGTGGCCTAATTTTAGATGTGGTTTCTACAAATGCTCCGTATCAGAGTTTACCTACACTTTGCCTTATTCATTATATTTTCCTCTAAAATACTGACTATGAAATGCATTAGAACTAATTTTCTTTTTTTCATTAATATACCTAACTTCAGATGTAGCACCTCCTTCTCTACCTCCATTAGACTAACTTAGATCAGAAAAAGATTCCCTGGAAGTACATTTAATGTAGCCCATAGTCTAATATTCTTTCTTCTCTGCCACTCCATTGAGAGAAAAATCTCAGTCCCTTACCTCCTCTGCCTCTCCTAAAACGTAATTATGTATATTCTCATCATTTTCTTTCAGGCAGGCACACATATATTTGTATTCCTTCATTTATACTATCACAAGTAATTACCATGTATAATAAAATGTTAAAATAAACATTGAATGTAGCTTCATCGAATAGGTTGAAAGCTTATAGTTATAAATGACAGAGAGGGAGATTTAGGTAAATTAACTTCTTATTATGTGGAGTTTTCCTATAGTGGGAAAGACTTTCTCAAAGTAAGGACCATAAACACTACAAACAGTCAAGCAAGATGCCAACTAGCAGAGATGCTACAAAAGGGATTGTTTGTATTACAGGGAGAGTTAATTGATCTCTAATATCCTGTCCAACTAAAGTATTTCATAAACATTTTTAAAAATTGAATTGTACAGGAATTCCCTGGTGGTGCAGTGGTTAAGAATCCACCTGCCAACGCAGGGGACATGGGTTCAATCCCTGGTCCGGGAAGATCCCACATGCCCCAGAGCAACTAAGCCATGCGCCACAACTACTGAGCCTGCAAGCCACAACTACTGAGCCTGTGTGCCACAACTACTGAAGTCCGTGCGCCTAGAGCCTGTGCTCCACAAGAGAAGCCACTGCAATGAGAAGCCCGCACACCGCAACAAAAGAGTAGCCCCTCTCGCCGCAACTAGAGAAAGCCCGCGCGCAGCAATGAAGACCCAACGCAGCCAAAAATAATAAATAAATAAATTTATTTTTAAAAAAACCAAAACTGGGCTTCCCTGGTGGCGCAGTGGTTGAGAGTCTGCCTGCCGATGCAGGGGACACGGGTTCGTGCCCTGGTCTGGGAAGATCCCACATGCCGCGGAGCGGCTAGGCCCGTGAGCCATGGACGCTGAGCCTGCGTGTCCAGAGCCTGTGCTCCGCAACGGGAGAGGCCACAACAGTGAGAGGGCTGCATACCACAAAAACAAAACAAAACAAAACAAAAAAAACCCAAAACTCATTTAGAGTTAATGCTCCACAAAGTAAAAAACAGACTTTGAATAGAGACAATGCCTGAGGGTCAGGATGTGTGCTGCATCGTGCACTTCTCTTTTGATGTCCCTGACAGGGTTGGGCCAGTTCCATAAGAAATGAGGCATTTGCCCCTAAAATAACCTGTACTTTCATGGGGTAGGACAGAGGACTTGAGGCTAAAGAAAACTCCTGGATACTTCTGAAAAAGACAACCAGCAAAGGAATTGCTGAATTTATGAAGAGGTAGGAAAACATGAGGGATAGGGAGCTGACTCAATTTCATCTTCAAATTGGTAAATAGCAATATCATCACCGTTGTTCAGGAAAAAATAGTTTGTTTGTGCTACTGCAAAGTGTTCTAACAAATAAACTGATCAGATGGTCAATATTTTTAAAAAGCTAATTTTCAAGACCTTGACTGTTAAAAAATTAATGTCCCTCCACATTTCTAGACACAACTTGTGGTGACCACTTGATTTCCTCATACAATTATCTTAGCTATCATCAAGTGGCATTAAGTATCTCTATAGAAGCAAATTAAATAGAGACAGGCCCTGCTCTTTCAGTTTACAGTTTCCATGAAGTGGGCAAAATAAAACTCTAACCCCTATTACAAACCCTTCAGATGTCACATTAAATAAGCAAACTACTTTCACACCTGCCTACTGTAGAGTGTGAGTCCACTTCCCACATTCCTCAAGTAATTACTTCATGGAAGTCTTTTCCTGGCCACTGTGGGATCACTCAGATCTTTTAATTTTTAGAAAGTGAATCTGTAAGGTATTCAGGTGAGTAAGGATAATGGCTTGTCCAATTTCAGGTCTAAGATTTTTGTTTGCAAAATTGAGCTCTAGAAATAAAAAGCCACAAATAGCTCTAACAGGACTCCCAAACTGAGGAAACTTAAGAGATGATCTCATCTCCAAGTTCACTTTGATCTAGGCTTTTGGGAAGTGGAGAGTGGAGAGAGGTGTGCTGACTCAAGCAAACACTTACACTCAATTTCTAAAGTTCTGGGAACCATTCCCCATACCAGTCCGATGGCCCATCCTCCTGCCCAGGAAAGTTAAGATGCTGCCCAGGGTGCCCTCTGAAAGGGACCATGAAGAAGTAGGGGGTTGCTCAAGCCTCCCTCCTGGCAGCCCCTACCCACAGACAGCCCAAGGGCAGCACAGGCCAGCTTCAAGCATTACCCTCCCCTCAGAGCCTGCCCCTTTTCTGCCCAGCAATTTGCCAACATGCACAAGTAGTCATTCTATCTGTGCTTCCCAATTCTCCCCATGCTCACGCCCATGGCTCCAGGCACGCCAGGAGCCATATCCACCTGACACAAGCCTTCTCTATTAACTACATCCCTCCTGCAAATCCACTACCCAGCAGCCCCTCAACACCCGGTCATTTGGAGACCCCATGCCAACTTGCACTTACTGAAATAATCCTTGTTACCGTTCTTACGCCACATCATTTGAGTGGGTTTCAGATCCCAAATTAAGTTACATGCTGTTTGAGGGACAGGACTGTGCCTTTTATTTCTTTTGAGTCCCCCCTCAAAGTCCGGAACAGTGCCCAGCACAGAGTAGGTGCTTAAGAAATGGTGATTGGTGGTGATGGTCATGACTGGAAGTCAGAGGGTGGCGGAATCTCCATATGTGGGTCCATCTTCGGTCACAACTGAGAGAGTCCCAAAGGGCACATGATGTCACTCGCCTCCCTCACCACCTCCAACCCTGAGCCCACAGCCCTTCCAGGAGGACACTGGGTTTCCAGGCCCACTTGCAAGAAGCCAACTTCAGCCCCTCACCACGCTCTCCCTTTTAGTAGGGTCCTTCTCTCTCAGGACCTTGTGGGGAATGCCTCTCCCTCGTGGACACCACCCTTAGATATTTCTGGTGTAAATAAGTGAACCTTTGAGTGGCCACCAAGAGCCCTCTCTGCTGAAAGGCTCACAGTTTCCTCATTTGTTTTAGGGGTGGGAATGAACAGGTTGCCACCAAGCACCCCTGAAAGCTCAACAAAAGGAGAGGACCAGGTGGGTCCCTATCTTCCAGCGTTCCTGTCCAGAACAGAGGCTCTCAAGAGAACACTCATAGCCACCAGCAAGGTAGCAGCATCTGAACCCCCCAAAAGAGGGTCCAAACGCACCCGGCCTTGGACTAAACAAAAGACTCGGACCCAGGCCAAACTGGTCTTTCTCCTTTTTCTAACCCAACATGCTGGACCCCTGTGTGGTGTCTGGGAGGCAGTGGGCCTTGGGACCATTCCTGTGCCTCTCTGGAGCGATTTCCGCATTTGTAAAGCGAAGGGCCGGGATGGCAATCCCGAAGCCCCCTCCGGTTAGAAAACTGAATACAGAAGAGTCCAGAAGACCAGAGATCTCTGAACCTCAGGGGCGACGTAGGACCCTCGTGGGGCCAGGGAACGTTAGATCCGAAAACCCTAAGCCGCAGCAAGGCTTAAAGGGTCCCCTCGACGCCTCACCCTGCTCCGCCCGGGTTTCATAGATCAGCGAGCCAAAGCTGGGGGACTCCCGGGTGGAGCGGTGTTCAGATTCCAGCAGCTGCCCGCCGCCCGGGCGGACACCCCCTTTCCGGCCTTCCTTCTCCCCACCCGGACCGCGCGTGACTCCTGCTTACCGCTCCGGAGGCTGGAGCCCTTCCGCAGCCCGACCACTGCATTAGCAGCTACAGAAGAAACCCGGCAAGCTCGGCTGCCGGGCTGTGTACACAGTCGCCGTGGCAACAGGCTGCTTCCGGAGATTCCGGAAGTAGGGGTGGTAGCGGAAATGAAGTCCGCGGTCCTCTGTTGAGATACAAGTAAGGCCAGGGCCGAATTAGGAGGACGGGAGATGGGACCGATTAATTTAAAAAGACTGCGGCAGCTGCAGGCGCGAAGCCAGGGTAGGGGTAGCGGGGGAACGAAGGATGCGCAAGAACCAGGAAACGGGGCAGCCGGGCTTCCGGCGCACAGCAGTTTGAGACTACGGCGGCCGCGCAGCTCCGTCTAACTCCAGCCTTGCGCTCCGAGCTGCCGTCCACAGGCGCTCTCGCCCCGCCCAGTTTAGCTTCGAGCCAGCCGGCCAGGCCTGCGCAGTCGCGGCGGCCGGGGAAGATGGTGGAGGACGGCGCGGAGGAGCTGGAGGACCTGGTGCACTTCTCCGTGTCCGAGTTGCCTAGTCGCGGCTACGGCGTCATGGAGGAGATCCGGCGGCAGGGCAAGCTGTGCGACGTGACGCTCAAGGTCCCGGGTGCTGGGCGGCGCGGGGCTGAGGGCCAGGGGACCGAATGGGGAGGGAAGAGAGGTGGGGGATAAGGGAAGAGAGGTCTAGAGCTCAGCGGGGTGGGGAAAGGAGGTTGGAGGGAGAGCGAGTAGGGGAGAGAGGGGTGCTGACTGGGAGAGGGGGATTGGGGCTGAGTGGGGAGACGGACAGGGACAGCCTCTCAGCCCTTAGAAAGAAAGGCTGAGAGGTGCGCCGCTGAGGCCCTCAGAGTGGAGACATTGGGGTGCCCGCCTCCCTTTTCTGTCACTCAGACGAGAGAAAATGGACTTGCAGCTCCTCTATGGACGAAGGGGCTGTGGCTCTCCCTACATTTTGATGGGCACTACGGAAGCCCCTTTTCTTGCCACTACAGACGTTTCTTTGTGCCCCTCGAAGTTAGCTGCGCTGTGGTAGAGGCGTGGGCTTTTCCTGAGGAGTCATTGCTTGCCCTTGACTGATAGATTACTACCTTGTCTCTTAAGAGCTTTTAAAATCGCATCTGGAAATCTTTTGAGGTGGGCAACCACTCTGCCTCGCACTAGAAGGCACACTACCACCACCAGCAGCACCACAAAGGTCTCGGAGAATGGGCTGATGGGCTGCGTGGGGAGAGGGCTCTCTTAACCACCTGTTCCCTATTGGCATTCTGGGCGCAAGAGCCAGGCTTCCTCCCGTGCTTTGCATCCATTCCTGCTAGAGAGGCATGCTGTGCTGCTCCTTGGCCTAGCTGTTGAGCCAGGTGGGGCTCTCCAGGCGGGGAGATGCTGCTGCAAACCCTGTTCCCTGTTGGGCTTTGGCTAGAAGGCTGTCAGCATCTGTGAAGGACCCTGTTTAAAAAATAAAACTATGCAGACATCTGTTTGCTCTTCTTATTTTCGACAGCGTTAAGGAAACTTCCTCTTCCACATATTTGAGTCAGACCTCTGGAGACAGTAAAGTAGAATGGTTAAGAGTGTGGCTTTGAGAATGGTATATAGTTCAACCAAAGACTAAAAAAAAAAAGTGTGGCTTTGGAGACAGAAGGATTTGGATTAAAATCCTTGGGAAATTTACTTAATCAGTCTAAGCATCAGCTTTCCCAATGTAAAAATGGATGATTCCTAATTCTTAGTATTCATACGAGGATTAAATGAGAAAATTTGTGGTATTCTTTGCATAATGCCTGGCCTAAGGTTTTCATCACTCTAAACCCCTCCTGAAGGAGATTAGTTTTCCAGTAGAGGAGTGAAGTGGACTGAGGGGGGAGAGCATCTTTAGTGGGGAACCAAAGGGTTTGAGAAAAATGAGCTGGAAGGAAGCAGAGAAAGTAAATATAAATGAGAGCTTTTTGTCCACGGTGATTACATGGTAGTAGATGTCGAGGCTACTAGAGATTTGTAAACAAAAGAATGATCTGGTTGTGGCAGTAACACTTGGGGTGAGTAGAGACTAGTGAAAAGCAGTAATGGGGGCGAATTTTTGGGTTAAGATTTAGGCTGTAAGGGTAAGCCAGGGAAAGCTTATACGACACAGAGAAGCAAATAGGGAATGTTAGAGTGAGATGGTCACACTACGTAAGTTAAATCATTGCATTTTGCCTCTGCACTTAATGCACATCTCAAGTATAGCAACCCCGTAGCATAAAAATGCTTGTGTGTTTTTTTCCATTGAAATACTTTTTGTTCACTCAAAGGGACAAGTAAATTATCAGAAGTGATTCCAGCTGAGAATGTCTGTCTAAATTGCTATATTAGTTTCAAGGATCTGGGACATAAGGACCAGTATAAAGGCATAGGCTAGAGCTGGACAGGACTGTAGAAAGCTCTGCTTCATTGGTTTTCTGACTATTCTGTGGAGCCTGAGGAGTAGTTCAATGCCCTGTGATGGTAGGGCCCAGAGAGAGGCCAAGCAAGCCAAGCTCTGCCTCATTTCACTCCCCTTCCCTAGAGCTGCTCTGTGAAATCTGTTTCAGTCTCTCTTTTTTTTTCTTTAATTAATTAATTAATTAATATTTGGCTGCGCCAGGTCTTAGTTGCGGCATGTGGGATCTAGTTCCCTGACCAGGGATGGAACCTGGGGCCTCTGCACTGGCAGCACAGAGTCTCAACCACTGGACCATCAGGGAAGTCCCTCGGTTTCTCTTTTTCAAGATAGAGTCTTTCCTGAAACTTCTGGTGATTCCAGACTTTCTTCCAAATAAATAGAAACTGAAAAGCTGGTTGGAAGCTTTTTGGTGTAGGGTGGGTTTATTGATTAGTGGGCCTCCCAGTGGGGCAGTGGTTCTCAAACTTTAGCAGACATTAGAATCACCTGGCAGCCTTGTTAAAAAACAGTTGTTCAGACATTGTTCACCCCAGAATTTCTTATTCAGTAGGTCTGGAATGGACCTGAGAATTCACATTTCTGATAACTTCCACAGTGATACTATTCCTGGTCTCGGGCCACATTCTGAGAGCCACACCTGTAAGGTGGTGGACCTGTCCTTTTCTATGGGATATGTTCAGAGTCCATGGATCTTCCTTCAGGCTTCTGCCTACATGGAGTAAGCCTGGCTGTTATTCTAGGAGCTGATGGTGGGAGGGGACTGGGAGCTCTTGCTTCCGTATGCAGACTTTCCCTTAATCCCCCTGAATAGTACCACTTCATGTCTTCCTTGGTGCTCTGGTTACTCAAGTCTGGAGTCTCTGGTTCATCCTGTACAGAGAATAAACCTCCAGACTTCTGCTGGGGCAGCGATGGGGCACTTGCCTGGGGCAGGGAACCAGTACTGCCTGTTTACAGCCTTCCTTATGTTCACACCTTCAGAGGAAACCTGTATCTTCAACAGTTGAGTTTTGGAGGGTGCTCTGGAGTGACTTGCCATCTAGAGCACTCAGTATTCTCCATATAAGTCAGTTACTATCCATTTGTCTGCTTTTCATCTTCCAAAATATGGCGACATTTCTAATCTGTTCTCTCAGCTTCTTTGTACTTGGGAGCTTTGCTATTCCTTGATTGTCAGTCTGAGAGGTAGCACAACACAGACTGGAGCTAGATCGCCTGGGTTTGAATACTGGCTCTGCCACTTATTAGCAGTGAAAACTTGGACAAGTTCCTTAAATGCTGGTGATTCAGTTCCTTCATCTATAAAATGGGGATCATCACCTACCTAGTAAGAGTGTTGAGGATTCCACTAGTTAATGCACTTAAAACAATCATGTAGCAAATATTCAGTAAGTAGAAGATATTTATGAATAATAACTTAATGAGATTTCCTATTAAGGGGAAGTGAAGATAAATGCGTGTGTTCTGCCTGCCATTTTGAATTCGTTTTAGACTGGGTTTAATTCTAGATGGTTTTATCTAAACATTATGTTCATTGCCTTAAAAGCATTTGCAAAGCACTGATCTACTTCCATAGCTTGCATTTTACAGATGAGGACCAAGCCTAGAGGAAGAGGGGACTCATCCAAGGTCACAGATTAAATTGGGCAGAGCTAGAACTAGAGGCTAGACTCCTGGTGTCCGGACTCCAGGTCAGGTGTTCCTTCCTGCTCTCCTGTTGCCTCTTCTATCAGTGACAGTGACTGAACTGATTTCAGCTGCTACCATTTGAATTAATCTACCTCAGGTCAATTGTACTCATCCTTAACAACATGTCACCTTTTCTGTCTTTCCAAGTTTTAGGGAGAGTGTGACAGCATTAGCAAGCATGCCACTTTCTCAAAATTCACTGCCAACTCTTGAACCTCGCTTAATTTTCTTTTTGGAAATATTTGAAATTTAAATTCCTTAGGTGCCTGTTGGATAGTTAAGTAGAGGCATAACAGAAAAGAGTAATATTGATATATTGGATTTTTTAAAATCACATTTTATATCTATGGTGACTGGAACTTCTTTGAGAAACTGAAAGCACTGAACTCTCTCCCCAGAAAAATGCACATACTTACATATGTGCAAACTTTTGCATTCAGTCATAAGAGCAGTTCCCCTGGAGCCCATCTTTGGATCTTGGGACATGAATAGAACTGAGTATTATTCTTTTATCAGGAAAAGCCCATGTCTTTCTCCTTGGCAAATCATTTTATCTTAAAGGTTAGAAGGATAGTAGTGCAAGACTTCTTGGCAGCCTGTAACATAAGACTTAGTCTGGGTAGAGAGGTTTGCAGTCACAGAGGCTCTTATCTCCTCTTCCCAACAGTTGGTTTCATCCCCTTTCCTCTGGGCTACCAGGAGCCCAGTGCTCAGGCCGCATCTGTCATGTTCATCTGGGTCCAGCAAATTGGGCAGACTCCCCAGATGCAATGCGTGTTCTCCACAATCTCTTAGTGATGAGATTTAGACTCACCAGATTCCTATATTTCTATTCTTTCCTCACTTACTCCTTTCTTTTTCTTTATTTGTGAGAGCAGAATGGGATCACCGCATATATATACTATTCGCTGACCCATAAGCTTAGAAGAGACAGGAACCTCCTCTACACACACACACACACACACACACACACACACACACACACACACACACTCTGTTTTGCAACCACTAATAAAGGGTTCCTCAAAGATCTGCTGGCATCAGTCTTGCCAGCATTTTCCCAAGGCCCTTGCTAAAGTTTTGAACCCAGATCTGAGAATTTAGCCTTCAGAAGGAAATATCTTTTCCATGGGTGAAAGGCACAGTATTAGAATATTTCCTTTTGCCCCACTGAATCCAGGTACACAATTTTCACTGAAACTGACTTCAAGAGCCTCACATTTGAGTGTGGAATCTTGCTTAATTTGCTGTCATGCTGATTTTGTGATGAAAGAGTAGGTGGAGAAGGGTATCAGGAAGTGAGGCAAGGACTTGTTGATGCATGCCATTTTTATGTTATGTGTAGTGTGGTGAGTTACACGGGTGTAATTATAGAGCTAGAATAATCATATTAAAAGGAGCCATAGAGGTCTTCTATCAAAGCCATCCATCTTACAGGTGAAAAAACACTGAGGCTTAGTGATATTAAGGGATTGCCCAAGGCACAAAGCTATATTATCTGAGATCCAACACAGCTGTTTGGTGGAAGCGTTGCTTTTACATCCTCTGTCAGATTACTCACCTGCCCTGCTAATGGTATAAAGCAGAGCAGGGAACAAACACCATCTGCAGTGTCATCTGTGAGCATGGAGGACAGTGATGTGTATGGCCAGATGCAACACCACTGTTCTATTTCAGGAGAGAAGACAGATGCAGGCTTTTTCTGCTAGTTTTCTGGACATATGAATTTTTGACTGTTTCGATTTGGAAATGACACTGTATTGGGAGATATTGTGCCTCTGAATATTGCTCATTCCCGGGGCTTTCTACTGTTCTACTGTCTCTTTTCAGGTAATTGTGTTTCATTTTCAGCCTTGCCTCTTTTTTTTTTTTTTTTTTTTTTGCGGTACGCGGGCCTCTCACTGTGTGGCCTTTCCCATTGTGGAGCACAGGTTCCGGACGCGCAGGCTCAGCGGCCATGGCTCACGGGCCTAGCCGCTCCGCGGCATGTGGGATCTTCCCGGACCAGGGCACGAACTTGCGTCCCCTGCATAGGCAGGCGGACTCTCAACCACTGCGCCACCAGGGAAGTCCGCCTTGCCTCTTTTTAATGAGTAATTAAAACTAAGGGCAAGAATGTGCTCCTTTAGAGCACATGCGCACATATCACACTGTGCACTTGTGATATGAATTCATATTCATCAAAACGTCAGTTTTGCTCTTTTTTCTGGGAGTTATGTTGTAGGTGATGCTGTTAAATTTGGACACCAATTAGATGAATGAGAGAGTTTGATGTTTCCTGACACGTAGGTGGGGAAAGAGGGTTGGAGATTGTATGGTTAAGGCACTCAAGATGGCTGTTCTCTTGCTCTCTGTATATCCCCTGCCCGGCCAGTGCCTGCTTCACCTGTACCCTACTCGTATGACTGACCTTCCTACACTCTTTTCCCCACCCCAGCTGGTGATTGTTCTTATCAAAGGATCCAGGAGGGGTGTGCGCCTCTGCTGGTTTCCGTAGTAACTAATGAGCCCACCAGACATCAATTCCCCTATAACTAGTAATCTCCCCTTCCATGTGGGAGTGAAGACTGCCACCCTGTCCTGCCCGCTGTCTGCCGCACACGGTGGGGTGTCGCTCCAGGACCTTGCTTCAGACATGTAAGGTCCCCCATCCATTACACCGTTGATGTCTCTGTTGCTGCAGACTCCGGGCTCTTTCTTTGGTCTTAAATCTGGACAAGAGCAGGCCATGTTGCCTGCTGTGTGCAGCCCAACAGAGGTATCTTGGAAAATCAGTTACTAGCTGAGCAACATTCATGGCATTCATCCTGAGGCTTCTGGAGCTTGGCCGGCCAGTTGGGTGAATTTAAGAAGCCTGTGTTTGGGGATGCTTCTTACTGCAGGTGGTTCCTCTATTGTTTTGTGCATGAGATTCCATTGTTTGCCCCTTGGCCATGCCTGGTTCAGCTTGTGGGTTGGTTGATGGAAAATGAGACCACATTGTTTTTCCGAAGATGTGTTCCTGTAGCCCCTCCTGAATTACAAGTATGGCATCTACCTTCCTACTTTTGGTTTGTTGACTGTTGGCACTCACATTGCCTCCTTGGCATAGAAACCAGCCAGCTTCCCCACCATCAGTTTAGGCCTTTTCTACCCAAACAGCTGATCACATCATTACTTGTTTCTAGGTGGGGACAAGAGAGAATGAACCAAGATGTGTGAACCAGGAGTTGGCAAGCATTTTCTGTAAAGAGCCAGATAGTAAATATTTTAGGATTTGTGGGTCATACAGTTTCAGTTGCAGCTACTGAACTCTGGTGTTATACCACTAGAGCAGCTGTACACAGTACATAAACGAATGGGTCTGGCTGTGTTCCAGGAAAATTTTATTTACAAAAACAGGTGTGGGCCAGACCCGTTGCCTTACCCATATTGTATACTGATATGGCCTTTGTAAAGTTTAAGGTTTTTGGAGTAGATTACACTTGCTTTATTGCCCCGGCGTATACTTCAGAAATCGGAAGCCTCTCTTGGTAAAGAGTACAGGTGAACCAGAAGTGAAAGACTTTCTTTTTCCAGCTTACCGCAGGTGATCATGGGACTGTCCTGGTCGGTGACTGAATAACTGACATAGGAGAAGTCACCGTTATATTTTGCATCTCATCTTTAAAGTCTTGTAGCTCTGCTGAAGCTTGAGGCAGACTATTCCAAAGCATTAACTAAAGACACCGTGCTCCCTTTCTGTCTTAGTTGAAGCTGAGGATGCTTAGCTGCTTGCACAATGGCAGGCCAGAGGAGACCGTGATGGCTCCTGTGTTCCAGTGGACCTGAGCGGCTGTGTGCAGGGCCGTGAAGGTAAGGGCCAGAGTTTGGGCTTTTGGCAGGCAAAGTAGATCAGTAGTTCAGGTATGGCCCAACATGTCTGGGCAGTGTGCTGCATATCTGATGAGAACACAAAAATGCTTTTTAGAAAATAAGCTCAAGAACAGATATTTGTGCAGGCATGTTCATAGCATTGCTGTTCACAATATGCAAAAGATGGAAGCAGCCCAATGGTAAACTGCATCAGTGGTTGAATGGATAAAATGTGGTACATTTTGTTCCACACATACAATGGAATAATGTTCCATATATACACTGGAATATTATTCAGCCTTAAAAAGGAAGGAAATTCTGACACATACTGCAACATGGATGAACCTTAAAGGCATTGTTCTAAGTTTTGAAATAAGCCAGTCACAGAAGGACAAATATCATATGATTCTTCTTAAATGAGGTAACTAGAGAAGTCAAATTCATAAAAATAAAAAGTAGAATGGAGATTTCGCAGTGCTTGGGAGAAGGAGGGAATCGGGAGTTAGTGTTTAATGGGTACAGAATCTCAGTTTCGGAAGATGAAGAAGTTCTGGGGATGGATGGTGGTAATGGTTGTACAACAGCGTGAATGTACTTAATGCCACTGAACTGTACACTTAAAAATGGTTTAAATGGTAAATTTTATGTATATTTTACAATTAAAAAAGGAGAAGCTGAAGAAGACTTGTTAGCAAGTGGGCAAATGAGATTGCTCATAGTGCTTTGTGATTGGAGAGACACTAAAAACAGAATTTGTCTCTATCCAGATCCACTGATCAAAAACATTTCATACTAAACCTTTCTTCTTTAGCTTTTGCAGTAAGCTGCTTCAGCTGTTAAGAGCCACATTTTATTAGCTCAGCCCTGTGGCTGCACTTCAAGTGGTCACTTAAAAGGAATTGACTTCTAAGAGATACACATTTAAGTGATGCACACATGTTATAAGCTTATTTTTCCTGTACTGATTTGTAAAATCTAAATGTCATATAACCTTTAACAGAGCTATCCTGAGGATCAGCGAAACATACTATGCCATCCTGTCTTCCACTGAAGGTTTGTTGGCATAGTTTACAAGTTAAAAATGACTTTCAGATCTTTGCTCCAACCGCTGATTTTGGTCCTAAACACTAGACCTGCATTTCCATTTGTCCTATTGATCCTTATGCTCATTAAGTCTAAAATGAAGCCTCTTTCCCTTCTCAACAATCTCTTCTTTTGTTCCCTTTGTGTAAGGATGGCACACCACCCATCTAGTCATGTAGGATTGAAACTCTAGGATTGGCTTTGGCTTGTCCCCTCTCTTTTAGGTGTATTTGTGGCATTTATCATAATGACAGTTACATAATTATTTACAGTATTGTAACTCTGTGAGAGCAGGGGCTGTGACTGAATCATTTACTGAGGTGTCTGCATAACAGGTGCTCAGTAACCCACTGTCCTAATTCAGACCCTCTTCACCTTTTACCTAACCTGGGGTTTCTTTAGCTCTAGCAACTTGCTGAGAATTCTTATAAACCCTTTAGGGGATGATTCTGGTATAGCTAAGGGATTGTTTTTCAGCTCTGATCATGTTATTCTCCTGCTCTGAGTGACTTCCCTTTCATTCTCATTCAGCAGTGTATCAGCAGATATGTCAGCGCCTTCCATGAGCCAAGTACTGTCCTAAGTGCTGGGGCTGCAGCAGCGAGCAGAGTAGGCAGAACCTCTGTGAGTGTGAGCTTACCTTCCAGCCTGGGGGTGTCGGGGACAGGACGACACAATAAACAAATGAATAGATGTAAAATGTCCAGTGGTGATGCGTACTATGGAGAAAAATAAAGGATAATAAGGGGACTGAGTGCTGTTTTCTCAGAGGGACCAGAGCCAGTCTCTCTAAGTAGAGACCTGAAGGAAGGGAAGGAGGGATCCATGAGTGTATCTGAGGGAAGAGTATTCTAGGCAGAGGGAATAATCAGCACAGCTGAAGCAGGAGCATAGTTGGCATTTTGGGGAAATAGCAGGCAGCTGGTGTGATAAGAATAACATGACCCAGGAGAAAAGTGGAAGGACACAAGGTCGGAGAGGTAGCCCCCAGGCCCAGCATAATTCCTTGCACAGTACAGTACAGCTCAGTAGATACTTGTTGAATGAGTGAGTGAATGAATGAATGAATGAAGCTAGACAGTATTTATTTATTTATGAATGAGTAAATGAAGAATCAGGGCAGGGCAGGGTGAGTCTTACGGGTGTATCTAAGAGAGGTAGGATGCATTTTCCATAGTTCATGAAGCAAGCACAGAATATCGTTTCCACTTTCCCCTTCTTGTCTGTTCAGGAGAGATAATGGTAATGGCCAGAGCAAGAGAGACCAATTCTGGCTTGTTGTTGAAGGAACGTCTGTTCTTCCACACCACAGAGAAAATCAGAGGTTAGAAACTTGTCAGGGGAGCAGGAAGTAGAACAGAGCTGCTCAGCTCTTAGTGGTTTTCAAAGGTGGTCCTACCCATGTTGGGTAAAGCTTGCCTTTTTTTTTTTTTTTTTTTTTTTTTTTTTTGCGTTATGCGGGCCTCTCACTGTTGTGGCCTCTCCCATTGCGGAGCACAGGCTCCGGACGCGCAGGCTCAGTGGCCATGGCTCACGGGCCCAGCCAATCCACGGCATGTGGGATCTTCCTGGACCGGGGCACGAACCCGTATCCCCTGCATCGGCAGGCGGACTCCCAACCACTGTGCCACCAGGGAAACCCAAGCTTGCCTTTTTTTCCACATGTCCATAGGCTATCACTTTAAGTCAGCAAGACATCTGGGAAGAGCCATGGGGTAGTGGCAGTGCAGGAGCAGCAGCCACTGGCTGGTTTTCTGTAGGATTAATGGAAGGACTGCTGATTTAACTGAATCTCTGATTATTCTAAGCTGCTCACAGAAATCTGTCACTGCCTTCTGTGAGGTATAAGATGGAGAAGCTTAAGGATGTTCTGTTGGTGTCGACTGCCACTCTGGATGAATTTTCTAGGATCTCCACCTGTGTTCTTTTTTATAAATTAATTTATTTTTGGCTGTGTTAGTTCTTCGTTGCTGTGCGCGGGCTTTCTCTAGTTGTGATGAGCGGGGGTTACTCTTTGTTGCAGTGTGCAGGTTTCTCATTGCGGTGGCTTCTCTTGTTGTGGAGCACGGGCTTTAGGTGCGCGGGCTTCAGTAGCTGTGGCATGTGGGCTCAGTAGTTGTGGCTCACAGGCTCTAGAGCACAGGCTCAGTAGTTGTGGCACACGGGCTTAGTTGCTCCGCGGCATGTGGGATCTTCCCAGAACAGAGCTCGAACCCATGTCCCCTGAATTGGCAGGCGGATTCTTAACCACTGCACCACCGGGGAAGCCCTCCACCTGTGTTCTTGATAGTCCATTTCCTTCAGACTTGGCCCCTCTCTGCCTTTCTCCCCTAGTTGCCCACAGTCTCCGCCTGCTGGCTGTCTCTAAGGACCTAAGTTCTCCAACTTCTGGGGCTCTGTTCTAGTATTCCTTTGGCTTGGAGTACCCACTCACCTCGGCCAGCAGAGTCCTACCCATGCTTCAAAGCTCCTTTTGTAGTTTTCTCTTCTTAAGGGGAGAGAAGTGGCCAAACACACTCCTTCCTCTGTTCTCCTAAAGCACTTTGCATTTGTGTCTGTTCAGCATTGTCTTGTGGTTGAAAGTTTGCTTGCCTGACTCCCTGCCAACCTGTGTTTCTGTTGGGCAGAGACCCGTGCCATCTTCTTTCTTTTGCCCTATCACAGTGGAGAGTTGTTGTGTGAAATCCCATCTCTCTGAAGACAGTTTGCTCATATTCCTCCAGGTGCAGTTAATCTCTCCCTCTCCCACTTTAACCCCTCGTTACTCAGAGTATTGTCATTGCATCAGCATTGCCTGAGAGCCTGTGAGAAATGTAGGATGTCGGACCTACTAAGCTAGAATCTGGTGATTCTTACGTCCTGTGCACCTGAAAGTTTGAGAAACATTGCCTTAACACTTTGCACCTACCCCCCTTAGCATACTGAGCAGAATGTAGGTGTGTTAGAGAGTCTTTCTCCACCTCTAGATGTTGAGCTTTGGAAGCATGTGAAGCATCCATTAGTTAACACAGTACTTGGCATGTTTCAGGTGTTGAAAAGTGTTTGCTGAATTACCCTCAAGGGCCCCTGGCATTATGTTCGAGACGCTCCTTCAGTCAACATATTGTTGAAGTGCATTTAGCTGTGCATGGTGCTTTGCTAGGTACGTGAGGCACCCTGCTATGAGTAGGCGTCAGCCCCTATCTTTGGCATTTAAAGATTGGTAAGAGAGAGAGCTACCCATCAGTTAACTATGAGACAAGGCAGAGTGTGATAAATTCCATAACTGCCCCGGTATCACCAGAGGCCTGAGGGAACACCAGAGAGACGGCAGTTGTTTCCAGTTTAGAGGGTTTGTGATGGTTTCATGGAGAGGATGGTGTCTGATTGGTACCTTGCAAGATGAATAGGACTTTGACAGACAGATATGGTAGGAAGAGGCATTCCATGCTGGGGAGAGCCTGTTCAAGGGCCCAGGCATGAAAGTGCATATGCAGGATGTTTCTTGAACAGGTAAGACATGGAGGAGCAAGGTGGAAGGTGTGATTGGGGAGGTGGGTTGAATGCAGACTGAACTCCTTGAATTCTCATGGTCAGGAGTCTGAACTGGTAAGAAACATTTGCAAATCACATGTGGTTGGTACAGTTAGATGTTGAGTGGTTTCTGATGACTCCTCCCTCCTGTCTCCTACTTACCTCCCATTCTACCTTGCTGGACGTGGGTGAGCCAGGGGAGGGTTTGGAAGATGTGGGGACAGGCCTGAGTGTTTAGCCAGCTCTTTACTGGCTCTTTCTGTGGGACCATAGCCCCAGGTCTTTTTTTAGTGCTAGCTGGTCAGCCACTTCCTCCCTCACCCCCTTCCTGAATCACTTACCCCGTGGGGCGCCCTAAAGCAGAGACACACAAGCTCTATCACAGAGGGTTTCACACAGTGTGCTTTAAATGTCATCAAAACCCCAGACCAAACCAATTCCGTATGTTTCATTGTACTTGTCATCTGTTTCCCGGCCCCATGGGTTTGTGAGGACTAAACATTTCTGTGTAGGGTAGGATGGATGAGCATCCCTCTGACCGTGTTCTGGGCTGGCAGGCAAGCTATCCAGCATTCAAGATGAAGTGACACTGCCCACACCCCATTTCATTACATGCCACCTTGTTAGACATGCACCTGAACTAGACAACTGTGGAGTGGCTTATTTCTTCCAGGGTTGAGAATGCACTGTTAGTTTGGAAGGCAAGCCCTCCGCCAGTTGGCCCCAAGCCTTATCATCTTTTCCTTGAGGCTTTTACTTCAACTAATAAATTTTCAGATAAGGTTAGAGAGTAACACTCTTTACGCTTTCTGTAGTTAAGGGCCAGTGCCTTCCTCCCACTAGTTCTACCAGCCCTGAGCCAGAAGACCAGGATTCAAAAGAAGAGGTGAAACTCATAGAAGTTTTGTTACTTTTATCCCAGATGAAGGACTGAGAGCTACCTTTTAGATGAAATCGTTTTAGGATTCATTAAGAAGACTTGAGAATGAGGCACTAAGTGCTAGGATACAATCCTTCCTTTCCATGGGAAGAATATTCAGCCTTGATGTGGAGACATTCATTAGGGACAACATAGTGTGGTATCTTGTGTGCTAGAGGCTTGTACCAGGTGCTACAGGAAGGGGAGAGCTGACTGCCTGGAAGTCAGGTTAGCCCCTCAGGAGGGAGCATTTGAGCTGGATCTTCAAGGATGAGGAATAATTCACCAGGCAGAAAAGTAAGGGATAAGGATCCAAGCAGAGGGAATAGAGCGATGCAAGGGAATTGGCAGAGGCTTGGAAGAGAGGCATGGTGGGGAATAAAACTGGTTAGGGTCAATTGGCGCCAGTTTAGAATTTGGATCTGACTCAGGCAGTAGGGAGCTCAACAAAATGGAGACTGACACGACCAGACTCAATTTTAAATCGAGTGGATTCATTCAGAAACTTCCTTCATTTAACATATACTGAGTGTTAATTGCTAGACTATTCCAGGAAACATGAAAGATTGCTCCCTTGGTGGGACTCGTGTTTTAGGAGGATAGGTAAGTTCGTTTTGTCAGGCAACCACCATTTGCTCGTCAAGGTTACCAGTGACCTCCACTTCCATGATGTAGAGCTATTCCATGACCACAGAGATCTCCCTTGTGCTACCCCTTTATCATCAGGCCCATCTCCCTCCCACCCACCATCTCTAATTCGCTAGCAACCACTAATTTGTTCTCCATCTCTGATTTCAAGAGTGTTATATAAATGGAAACAGAGTATTTGACCTTTGAGATTGGCTTTTTTCACTCAGTGTAATGCATTTGAGGGCCATCCAAGTTGTTGTGTCGATAGTTTTTCCCTTTATAGTTCTGAGTAGTGGTCCATGGTATGGATGCACCACGTTTTGTTTAACCACTCACCCATTGAAGAACATTTAGGCTCTTTCCAGTTTGGGCGTATTACGAATAAAGGTGCTGTGAACATTCATTTACAGGATTTTGTATGAATGTAGGTGTTCATTTCTCTGGGATAAATGCCCAAGACTACAACTGCTGTGCCACATGGTAAATTCATTTTCAGTTTTAGAAGAAGTCACCAAACTGCTTTCCTGAGTAGCTGTACCATTTTACATTCCTACCAGCATATGTGAGTGCGATGGTTAGTTTTGTGTGTCAGCTTGACTGGGCTTTGGTGCCCAGTTGTTTGATCAAACACCAGTCTAGATGTTGCTGTGAACATATTTTTTAGATGTGATTAACATTTAAATAGTAGACTTAGAGTAAAGCAAGTGACCGTCCTTAATGTGATGGGCCTCATCCAATCAGTCTAAGGTCTTAAGAGCAAAAACTGAGGTTTCCCAAAGAAGAAACAGTTCTTCCAGGTTGCAAGATAGAAACCCTGCCTTTATTTCCCACTTGCTGGCAGATTTCAGTGAATTTTTGTATAAACTGAGGTTTATGTCAGAGTTCCTTTTTTTGCTTAAAGACGTCCAATTGCTCCAGTCTTATTTGCTGAAAAGACTGTCTTTCCTCCATTCAAGGTACACAAATGGTTGTGTACCTTTGTCGAAAACCAGTTGGCTGTACCTGTGTGGGGCTACTTCTGGGTTCTCTGTTCTGTTTCATTGGTCAGTGTCCCTATTCCTGCGCCAGTACAGCACAGTTTTGCTTATTCTAGCCATCTGTGTAATAAATCGTGAAATGGGTAGTTACTCCTCCCACTGTACTATTTTATTTTACCTTTTTCCCCCATTGTAACTGTTTTCAATTGTACAATTCAGTGGCATTAAATGTATTTACAATGTTGTATAGCCATCACTGCTATCTATTTGTAAAAACTTTTTCATCACCCAAAGCAGAACTCTATAAACATTAAGCAATAATGCCTCAATGCCCCTTATTCCAGCCCCTGGTAGCCTTTGTTTTATTTTTTGTCCCTATGATTTTCCCTATTCTAGACCCTTCATATAACTGGAATCATAAAATATTGTCCTTTTGTCCCTGATTTATTTGGCTTAGTATAATGTTTTCAGGGTTCATGTATGTTGTAGTATGCATTAGAATATCATTCCTTTTTTAAAAAATAGTCTTTTGTTTTGTTAGAGCAGCTTTAGGTTCACAGCAGAAATGAACAGAACACAGAGATTTCCCATACACTCCCCGTTCCCACTGCACACACAGCCTCCCCCACTATCAGTATCCTGCACCGGAGCGGTACATTTGTTACAATCGATAAACCTATATTGAGACATCATTATCACCCAAAGTCCATAATTTACATTAGGGCGCACTTTTGTGATAAATGTGTCATACATTTATCAAAAACCATATTCTGTGCCTAAAAATCTGCCCTAAATGTCATCTGTGCTCCACCTATTAATCCCTCCCTAACCCCTGGCAACCAGTGATCCTTGTACTATCGCCATACTTGTGCCTTTTCCAGAATGTCATGTAGTTGGAATCATACAGTATGTAACTTTTTAAGATTGGCTACTTTCACTTAAATATGCATTTAAGGTTCCTCCCGGTCTTTTCATGGCTTGATAGCTCATTTCCTTTTTTTTTAAATTTATTTTTGGCTGCATTGGGTCTTTGTTGCTGCGCACAGGCTTTCTCTAGTTGCAGCGAGCAGGGGCTACTCTTCATTGTGGTGCGTGGGCTTCTCATTGCAGTGGCTTCTTTTGTTTCAGAGCACAGGGTCTAGGCGCGTGGGCTCAGTAGTTGTGGCTCGTGGGCTCTAGAGCGCAGGCTCAGTAGTTGTGGCACGTGGGCTTCGTTGCTCCGCGGCATGTGGGATCTTCCTGGACTAGGGCTCGAACC
Source organism: Stenella coeruleoalba (assembly GCF_951394435.1). Taxonomy (NCBI): domain Eukaryota; kingdom Metazoa; phylum Chordata; class Mammalia; order Artiodactyla; family Delphinidae; genus Stenella; species Stenella coeruleoalba. The sequence continues at coordinate 64,718,385 of NC_137156.1, forward strand.
CGTGTCCCCTGCATTGGCAGGCGGATTCTCAACCACTGTGCCACCAGGGAAGTCCCAGCTCATTTCTTTTTAATGCTGAAAAATATTCCATTGACCTGATGTGCCACAGTTTATTTATCCACTCACCTACTGAAGGACATCTTGTTTGATTCCAGGTTTTAGCAGTAATGAATAAAGTTGCTATAAACATTTATGTGCAGATTTTTATGTGGACATACATTTTTAACTCCTTTGGGAAAATCCCAGGGAGTGTGATTGCTGGATTATATGATAAGAATATGTTGAGTTTTGTCAGAAGGTGCCAAACTGTCTTCCAAAGTGGCTGTACCATTTTACATTCCCACCAGCGATGAATGAGAGTTTCTGTTGCTCCACATCCTTGTCAGCATTTGGTGTTGTCAGTGCTCTGGATTTTGGCCATTCTAGTAGATGTGTATTTTTACCTCTTTGTTTTAATTTGCGTTTCCCTGATGACGTGGTGTGGAGTATCTTAATATGCTTCTTTAATACGCTTATTTGTCAACTGTGTATCTTCTTTCGTGAGATTTCTGTTAGTCTTTTGCCCATTTTTAAATTCAGGTGTTTTCTTGTTGGATTTTAAGAATTTTTTGGATATTTTGAATAACAGTCCTTTATCAGACATGTGTTTTACAAATATTTTCTTCCAATCTGTGGCTTCTTTCTTGATTTCATTCTTTTTAAGGCTGAATGATAATCTGTTGTATGTATATACCATGTTTTGTTTATCCGTTCATCTGTTGATGGGCACTTGGGTTGTTTCCATCTTTTGGCTACTGTGAATAATGGTGCTATGAACATGGGTGTAGAAATACCTCTTTGAGACTCTGCTTTCAGTTCTTTTGGATACATACCTAGGAGTGGAATTGCTGTGTCATATTGTTATTCTGTGTTTAACTTTTTGAGAAACCACCAAACTGCTTTGCACAGTGGCTACACCATTTTGCATCTCACCAGCAGTGCACAAGGGTTCCAATATCACCACATCTTCACCAGCACTTGTTATTTCCTGTTTGGTTTTTCTTTTTTTTTTTTTCCTTGATAATAGCTATCCTCTCGAGTGTGGTGTGAAGTGGTGTCTCATTGTGGTTTTGATTTGTATTTCCCAGATGATTAATGATGTTAAACATCTTTTCATGTGCTTATTGGCCATTTGCACTTAATTTTTTTTTTTTTTTTAAAGGAAGAGTAAAGGCTTTTTTTTGTGTTTTTTTTTTAATTTTTATTTTTGGCTGTGTTGGATCTTCGTTTCTGTGTGAGGGCTTTCTCTAGTTGTGGCAAGCGGGGGCACTCTTCATCGCGGTGCGCGGGCCTCTCACTATCGCGGCCTCTCTTGTTGCGGAGCACAGGCTCCAGACGCGCAGGCTCAGTAGTTGTGGCTCACGGGCCTAGTTGCTCCACGGCATGTGGGATCTTCCCAGACCAGGGCTCGAACCCGTGTCCCCTGCATAGGCAGGCAGATTCTCAACCACTGCGCCACCAGGGAAGCCCTGCACTTAATTTTTGTTAAAAATTGTTTTAGCTGTTTTAGTTCCTTTGCCTTTCCATATAAATTTGAGAATAATCTTTATATCTATAAAAATAATCTTGCTGGAATTTTGATAGGAATTGCATTAAATCTGTACACCAGTTTGCAGAGAATTGACATCTTTTTTGTGTTGAGTCTTGTAATCCTTGGACACAGTATGTCTCTCCATTTATTTAGATCTTTGATGTCTTTCATCAGTATTTTGTAGCATGTAAGTCCTCTAAATCAGCTTGTTGGATTTACACTGAAGTATTTAATTTTTTGAACAATTATATAATTATATTTCAAATTCTGGTTCACACGCGTTAATAGATAGTATGTGGAAATACAGTTGACTTTCTATGTCAATATTGTGTCCTGTAGCCTTATGTACTGTGACCTTGCTGAACTCACTCATTAGTTCTAGGTTAGTTCTGTGTGGGGTTTGGTGTTTCTGTGTGGGGTGGGGGTTGGTAGATTGCTTTGGATTTTGGACATAAACTGTCGTGTCATTGGCAGATAGGGATAGTATTATTTCTTATTTTCTGATGTGTATTCCTTTTATTTCATTTTGTTACCTTACTGCACTGGCTGGAACTTACAGGACTATGTTAAATAGCAGTGGTAGGAGTAGACATTCTTGCCTTTTTCTTCATCTTAGGGGAGGGCATTCAGTCTTTTACCAGTAAGTATGAAGTTAGCTAAAGTTTTTTTGTAGACATTCTTTATCAAGTTGAGGAAATTACCCTCTACTCCTAGTGTTTATCATGAATAGGTGTTGAATTTTGTAATATGCTTTTTCTGCGTTGATTGAGAGGATCATGTGACTTCTTTTTCTGTTAAGCTTTTTTGTTAAGCTTTTTTCTGTTAAGCTTTTTTCTGTTAAGCTTTTTCTGTTAAGGTTAAGCTTCTGTTAACCTTCAAGTAACCTAAAACTGTTAATAGATCACCATCATCATACTATTGTAGATCATTCATGGTTAATATATTATTATAGCAGTATTAATACATAATTAATAGCTATATTTATACTACATAGCTATATAGAGATCATATGATATCTAGTTGATAGTAAATAATAATAATAGATTGTTGTACTAGCCCTCAAGTGTTGTGGTTATTTGAAGATTTACTGTGCCTACTTATATATGTAAGAAAATTTTGAAGGAAATGAGTAGAAAAAAAGTCACAGTGCCTCCTTCTCAGTCTTCCATATCCTTTTCTAAACTTAACTGAAAGAACCTGCAGTCCATTTTGACTATAACTTTTAGTGAAACTGCCTTTTTGTCTACAGGGTTAATTTATTTTCACAGGGAATTGTTGATTTTTCTGGGCAGCTATTAAGGATAGAGTTGGTATTTTAATTTCAATAAATATTTACTGAACTGTTTAGGGGATGTACAAGACCCTTATTACCTCAAAGAGTTTGAAGTCCACTGGAGTAGGTAAGAACAGAAAAGTACAGTTCTTGAGACTGAAGCTTCCCATCTCTAACATGGAGTAGCCTTACTTGTCTCACATGTTAAGATTTTGGTTGCCGTGGAGAGGTGGGCTGAGCTGGCTTTGTGCTGGGTGGTCGCTGAATAACGTGGAGGATTGGTTGATACCTGAGGTTGGAAGGCAGATGCTTCAAGGCATCTCCATGCAGTCCACCTCCTATGTATCTGATGGACAAGGCTGCATTATTTGCTGAGGCTAATTAGCATTGAAACTCCATGGGGGTGGGGGGTTGGAGAAAGAATAATTGTATAACTATGATTAAGAAACTGAAGTTTTGGGCTTCCCTGGTGGCGCAGTGGTTGAGAGTCTGCTTGCCAATGCAGGGGACACGGGTTCATGCCCCGGTCCAGGAAGATCCCACATGCCGCGGAGCAGCTGGGCCCGTGAGCCATGGCCGCTGAGCCTGCGCGTCCAGAGCCTGTGCTCCACAAGGGGAGAGGCCATAACAGTGAGAGGCCCACGTACCGAAAAAAAAAAAAAAGAAACTCAAGTTTTAGGGACTTCCCTGGTGGTCCAGTGGTAAAGAATCCGCCTTCCAATGCAGGGGACCTCGGGTTCGATCCCTGGTCAGGGAACTAAGATCCCACATGCCCTGGGGCAACTCAGCCTGCACACCATCGCATGCCTCAACGAGAGAGAGAAAACCCGCAGGCCACAACTAGAGAGAAGCCCACGTGCTGCAACAAAGAGACCACATGCTGCAGCAAAAGATCCTGCATGCCTCAACAAAGATCCCGCATGTTGCAACTAAGACCCAATGCAGCCAAAAATATAAAGAAAATAAATAATAATTTTTTTAAAAAAAGAAAGAAACTGAAGTTTTAAAAAAAAGGCATTTGGTGGTTACAGGCTATTCATGACTCCAGAGTGAATGCCTTAGCTCACTTCCTTTTGAAAAGGAGCAAGTGTTGTATAAGACACTTTATCTCAGTGTTGGATTCCACAAAGTGCAGACAGATCATACTGGTTTGGCAGGGGAGTCTGTGAATACCAGCAGAAAATCAGGTGTGACGTGGGTGGAGAATGGGAGTTGGGGGGTCTTAGATAAGTGATCAGCATCTTCTTTCTAGAGAATGTGTTCACATCCCTCTTCATAATATTTCTTCCCTGTGACTCTAGAGCAGAGGTCAGCAAACTTTTTCTATAAAGAAGCAGATAGTAAATATTTTTGGCTTTGCAGGCCGTTGGTCACTATCACAGCTGCTCAGTTTTGCCATTGTATGGGCATGTCTGTGTTCCAATTAAACTTTATATATGGACACTGAAATTTGGATTTTATACAATTTTCGCATGTCATGAAACATTAGGGTTGATTTTTTTCAACCATTTAAAAATGTAAAAACTACACTTAGCTCATGGGTCACACAAAAAACCAAGAGGCAGGAAGGCCGGATTTTGGCCCATAACCATGGTTTGCCGACCCTTTCTCTAAAGGTCTTAAAAATGAATTCTGTAAAGTTCTCAATTTAAGGACATTTTTTTAATTTAACAAGCACTTATTTAGCACTTAATATGTGCTACGCACTGTTTTAAATGCCATGCATTAAATGCTAATTTAATCTTCACAGTAACCCCATGAGTGAGGTACTGTTTACCCCATTTTTGCAGATTTCGTGAATTGAGGCACAGTGAAGCTAAGTAGCCCAGAGTTACGCTGCTAGTAAATGGCAAAACCTAGATTTGAACCCAGGCAATTTAGTTCCTGAGTATGTTCTTATCTACCATGATATACTTACTGTCTCTCTTAATTATCGACTTTATAGCCCAAAGGAATTTTAGAGATTAACCCATCGCTACTCATTTTTACAGACTCATTCTTACACACAAGATTCATAGCCTTTATGATGTGTGCCTTAGTAAAATTATGGATTACTATTTATGCACTTTCAGCATCTCGTGACTGCCTAAATGCTTAGTCTTAAACCCCACTGATCCCAAGGGTATTCTGTCTGCGCAGGCAGGGCACTTAACTGTTCACTTATTGTTTAATTTATGTTCATTGTGGGCTCCTTGAAGGTAGGAGCAATAGTATCAAAATGTTTTCCGTCAAAGAGAAATCAATTCTGGGTATATCTTTTGCTTTCTTTGGGAACACCTGTCTCAGATTACTTCCAACTCAGATTTTGTCCTGCTGCTTTTCCTGCTTGAATAAGCAACTGGTTGAATCTTGCGCCTCGCCTGCCTGTGATAGGGAACAGAATTTGTGGTGTCATGCTACACTATCCCTGTTGATCCAAAGATACCACCAGGGCAGGGTCAGGAATGGAAGATTTCCCAGTCTTTCCAAGGAAGAAAATGGGAGGAGGAGGAGGTGTGTGTGTGTGTGTGTGTTTTAAACCAAGTCAAAACTTAGGTAGACATGAGGTGCTCAGGATTTCTGGTTCCTTTTGCTCAGTCAAGGTCTCAGACACTACTAACTAGAAGGGACCTCCAAGAACCTCTGGTGCAGGGGTTTCTGTGCTACAGGGATTCTGCAATTACTGCAGGGGACCCTCAAATCTATATGTGCACCAATCTGTGGGCCAGATAAATTATATCGTTTAGGTGTATGTACAGTTACTTTTCAAATGCATGTAGATTCCATCATGATTAAAAAGAAAGCTTTACTGAATTCGTGATAGGCTACTGTTAACACAACTACTACCTTTTGAGAGCCCTGATCCAGTTAAAGCCCTTTATTTACAGATGAAGAAACTGAGGCCCAGGGGTAAAGGGAAGAGATTTGCCTGGGTCATACAGAACAGGAAGAGCTGGCCTTGAAATCGGTGCAGTTTATATGTATCATATGGCTTGTGCTCTCTGTCTCCTCTGGCGTGGGCACAGGTAGAGACTGGCAAGTATTTTGACCTTTGACGCCATGCTGAACTTTCTAATAATGCCTAACAGAGTGGTTGATTGTGATATTTTTTCCAGTATTTTTGGTGCTGCTTTTAAGAAGTTTTTTTAAACTAGTATATTCCTTGCTGTGCGCCCTGTAAGTAATAATCCTATATTCCAACCTGGAGAGCTGAGATATGGTAAAATTAGGCAGCTTGCTTGTATCTGTAGTAGAGCTGGCCCTAAAACTCAGAGATTTAATCTCTCTCCCAGGGTTCTATTAATCAGACTGAACTTGAGAGGATTTCAGATATTTATATCTTGGTCTTTCATGGCTGTTGATCTCAGCTGGGTGCAACAAAAAACTTTTAAATCTCTGTTAAGTGCCTGACGCTGTGCTGGGTGTTTTCACATGTATTGTATATAACTTAATTTAACGAGACCAAAGTTGCAATGCTGAGGCCCCTCTCAGAACAAGCTAAGTAGCACTCTGGTCCAAAGCCCATCCATCCAGGCATTTATTTATTTATCTGTTCACCATTATGGAGCACTTCTGTTGTTTGCAAAAGTGCCCTTGAATTATTCCCATTGGTGCCCAGGCTAGGACAAATCAGCACAGATCCATCCCTCCAAACAAGACCCAGGATTGACAGCAACATTAGCTTGGTCTGCACAGGACAATACTTTTTTCCCATTGGAGCTTCAGGAATTTGGAGTGTCCCTGGTCATTTGGTCAAATGATGTTCATATCAACCATTCTTAAATTAGATCTTCTCAAATACACTTGAGAAGTCAGATGAATAGGAACGGTCTCACTTTTTTAGTTGGGAAGCCAAACTTGGAGGGGACGCGTCTGAGGTAACATAACTGGTGAGGGCCTTCTAACTCCAATGTTGATGCCACACCACCTGTCTGGTGGACCACCACTGCTCAGGAAAAGGCTCTGTGTCCACTCTTTGTAGAAGCTAAGTGGCAAGAATGCTCAGTCTTTGCTGCAGTTTTAGTGGAAGTGGTTTGGGCATTCCAGTTTGAATTGATTTTTTTTTTTCTTAGAAGCAAATTTGGCAGTATTGTGTATACCTAGGAAATCTTGTGATTGCCCCTAATTTGCTCCACAGATGCTGGTCATTGCAAATCATCCCACAGTGATTAAGTGGCTGGTGCTGCTACACACGTAATAAGTGGTCCTGTGAGCACGGGCAGTAGAGGTGTGTTGTGTACCTAATATCTTGATCCCACCTGGGTAACTTCCACATGTGTGTTTGTGAGTTTAGCTCTTTCAGTTCAGAGTGTTTCATGATACCATAGATTCGTTTCTTTCCTTCCCTCCTATCTTGTACTTTGAACCTGGGTCTTCCCAATACTTTACTATCTGATTCCATTTAATTCACTAACATTTAATTAAATTCATTTAATTTACTGTCTGATTCAATTGCATTGCTAATACTTTATGATTATAATATTGTTTTATTAATATTTGTAATATTGTTTGTTTAAAGGTAGGTATAGCAAAATGTGATTAAAGGTAGAGGTATATGCCAAATAGCCTTAACTTTTCTGACCAATCAATTATATGTTGCTTATTGATTATTTTTTCCTAAATTCTGTAGCAACAGTTCACATTTCTTTGCCACCTTAGGGATGGAAAAGGGAGGAGATTTGCAGTAACAGTGTGTAATTGAAGATCAGTGGAGAAAGTAGCCTTTGCGTGGACCTGTGTAATTCAAGATGTTAAAATAGGGAACACACTGTACTCCTGTATAAGCTGTAGTTTACAATATTAGATTTATCATTTGGATTTCCCATTTGTCCCTTTTTTTTTTTAGGGAACTTTTTATTTTGAGATAATTGTAGATTCACATGCAGTTAAGAAATATTAACAGTGAGATTCCCATGTACCCTTTGCCCAGTTTCCCTCAGTTGTAATATCTTGCAAAATTATAGTACAGCATCACAAGCAGAATATTGACATTGACACAATCAGCTACTCTTATTCAGATTTGCCCAGTTTTACTTTCATTCACCTGTGTGTATTTAATTCTGTATACTTTTATTATGTGTGTTAGTTTATTTTTTAATTCTAAAAATTTCCCAGTTGGCTGAGAACTTGAGCTGGGAGGGGTGTGTTATTTACTGGGTCCCTCTCAAACTCCACCAGTAAACAACTCAAGTATAATTTCCTTTCACATAATAGCTACTTAACTGGGGCAAGTTAATTCTAAATCTTGGTTTCATCATCTATAAAATGGAATTCACAATAGCTACTTAATGCAGAGGGTTGCCGTGAGGACTAAAATGAGAAAATATGTGTAATGGGTACTTAGCCAAAGGAACTTCATAAATGATCATCTCATTTTCTTTTTTTTAACTAAGAGTACAGTGAGAGTATTTGGGTTTTTTTTTAAGCTTTTCACAAAAGTGTATTATCCTAGGATTGTAGAATTGGAAGGTCCCTTAATAGTTTTAGAATCAGTGAAGGACTTCCCTAAACGTTCTTAGGTAATAAGCTGTTATTCTTTGTGATGAACTAAAATGTGCCTCCTTGTACCTTGCAGATCTGCCCTCATCCACGTGATAGCCCTTCTAGTCTTTGAGGACAGCTATAGTCATCCCTAAATTACCTATCCTTTAGCCATTCCTCGTAAGATGTAGCTTCCAGACCCTTTCCCATCTTGGTCTCACTCTTCTAGTTAAAGACAAATTAGTTGTTCCCCTTAACTGAACAGAGAATTCAGATGTAATCTGCCTAGCATATCCCAAGATAGGCCTGTCTTCTCTTTAGCTGAGCTTTTTTGGGAAATCAGGTCACCTAGTTCGTGCACATAGAGCTTGTTCTTTTGTCTTCTGTTTACTTTGTAGATGGAAAATAAATGCATAGCAGTGTAACACAGCAAACTGAATGCACATTTTGCCCTCATTTCCTCCTGCAATCCCATTAAAATGATAGTAAGAGGGAAAAGAGAGATCGGCAAATGAGAGGTCAACGGAATGTTGAAGCCAGGAAGCAAGTGTGATTAACTTAGTGGGCCAGAGGAACTGAAGGTGCCTGCTTTGGCAGGGAGTGGTGGGGGGGAACTAACAAAGAGGATTTGTAATGCAGAGCCCTGGAATAGCTCCAGAATCGGAGAAACCAAATATTGGAAACAGGAAGATTAGTCGAAAGTCTATGTGAAAAGCATTTAGATGCCTACAACCCCTCCTCTACTCTCTCAGGAGACAGATATTTTAGTCTTAGATATTGAACCAGAGACACACCAAGCACAGAAGATGAGATGGAATATGGAGCAAAACTGAAAATAGGGGCTTTAAGACAAAGTTCTATATAGTGATTAATAGGACCATTCCCCTTTCTCAGTTTTCAGAGTATCTGCAGGCAGGTGCTGTCATGCAAGAGACTGAAAGATCCTCCTCTGATAAATTTAATCCCAGAGAAAAAGTCTTAGCGATACTGTCTACTTTTGGGGATCCTCAATAAAATGACAGATTCTTCTTGCCTGATCACCGTAATGTGAAGCCCATCAGTTGGCAAGCTTAGCTCCCCTACACAGAGCTTTCAAACAGCTTCTAAAAGTATGAGCAGATAGCCAAGTGTCATGAGACATTTAAAGAACATAAAAGACAGAGTCCAGGGGACCTCCCTGGCGGTCCAGTGGTTAAGACTGCACTTCCAATGCAGAGGGCGCGGGTTCCATCCCTGTTTGGGGAACTGGGATCCCACATGCCGCATGGCCAAAAAATAAAATAAAATAAAAAGTACTGTTCTGAAACTCTAAACAGTTCCTTGGGGAAAAAAAGTCCAAATCAAATGGAGGTGAAAAAAACCTCAGGAAACAGTAAAATCAGGGAGAAGAAGAAGGAAAGATTTTAACTATAAAATCTTGAGAGAGATTAGAGAAAATATTGCATGCATAAAAGATGAACTAGATTCTTTAAAAAAAAAAAAGAACCTCCAGAAGACAAGACCTCCTAGAAATTAAAAATATGATGACTTCCCCGGCAGTCCAGTGGTGAGACTCTGTGCTCCCAATGTTGGGGGCACGGGTTCGACCCCTGGTCGAGGAACTAGGATCCCACATGCCACATGTCATGCCACCCCCCAAAAAAAAGGAATTAAAAATATTATAGCAAGTATGAAAAATACAACACAGAAATATTGAAAGGTAATGTTAAAGACAACTCCCAGAAGATAAACCAAATGAAAGAGATGGAAATGGGGAGAACAGATAAAATAAATTATAGAGGATCATTCCAAGAGGTCTAACACCTGACGAATGGAAATTTGAGAAGAAATAAACAGTAGAGAGGAGGAAATTATCAAAGAAATAGTATGAAAAGATGTTTTCAGAACTAAAATCATATCTATAGATTGGTACAGCACAGTGAATGAAAGAAAACCAACTCCAACTTACAGCCCTGTGAAATTGCAGATCTCTGAGGATAAAGAGAAAGTCCCAAAAGCCTCTAGAGAGAATAGTCATATAATGTTAGTATTCAAAATGGCATTAGCTTGCTCAAAAGCCACAAACTAGGGCTTCCCTGGTGGTGCAGTGGTTGAGAGTCCGCCTGCCGATGCAGGGAACACGGGTTCGTGCCCCGGTCCGGGAAGATCCCACATGCCGTGGAGTGGCTGGGCCTGTGAGCCATGGCCGCTGAGCCTGTGCGTCCGGAGCCTGTGCTCCACCACAGGAGAGGCCGCAACAGTGAGAGGCCCGTGTACAGCAAAAAAAAAAAAAAAAAGCCACAAACTAGAAGACAATGGAACAATACCTTCAAAATTCTGACAGAGGTGAATTCCCTGGCGGTCCAGTGGTTAGGACTCCTTGCTTTCACTGCCGAGAGTGTGGGTTCAATTCCTGGTTGGGGAACTAAGATCCCGCAAGCCACATGGCATGGCAAAAAACCAAAAAATTCTGATAGAAAAAAAATATTCTCAACCTAGAATTTTATAGCCAGCTAAACTATCACCCAAGTTTAAGGATAATAAAGACATTTTCAGACATTTTGTGCATATGCCCTCTGATATTGTGATATAATAAGAAATATGTTTTTGGTCTTTGTCCCTGATTCCTGGCACAGAGCTCCTAAAATCATTATAACTTCCTGAGTAGTAGGGGTAATAAGACCATCTTTTGTTGTAATATTTGCCCTTTGTTCTCAGTTCCTGACACAAGAGCTTCTAAAAACCTTGGAATTTTCTGAGTGATAGGGGTAAGAGGAGAAGTCAGCTAAGTTTACACTAATGAGGTAACTCTGTGTGGGCCCCTAGATAGCTTCAGGTTGGGGTCTGGTTGCCAGAAGAACCAACCATGTAATCAGAGGGTTGGAACTTTCAGCACCACCTCTCTGCCTCTGGGGAGGGGAGAGGGGCTGGAGATTGAGTTGATCACCAATGAGTTAATCAGTCATGCCTACAGAAAAATCCCATTCTAGCAAATTATCAAACCTGAAGAGGAGGTTTTGGGGACACCTCCCCCACCCTGACCGTCTAGCTGATGGGTCAGAAGTATGAGTGGCCCAGTTAGCATCTGAAGCAGGGGCAGTCTGGTGGGACTGAGTCCTTAACCTGTGGGGTCTGCACTAGCTCTATGTGGTTAGTGTCAGATTTGAATTAAATTGTAGGATACCAATTGGTGTCTGGAAAGTTGGAGAATTGGTTGGTGTGAGAACAAAGCCCACACATATCGTGAAAGAAGTGCTGTGAGTTAAAAACAGCTTATAGTACACCCTTTCTTAGGAAGCTCTGCTAGAAGACACTTTTCACCAGAACAAGGGAATAACAAAGAAGAGGACTAAATGGGATCCAGGAAACAGGAGTTCCAATATAGGCAAGGGGAAAGGAATTCCCAGAAAGACAGAGTCCCAGTATGGATGTCACAAGAACAAACTGATAGGGTACCTGATGGAACATATTAAAGGGAGTTTTACACTTTATTATTATCTTCAGGGAAAACAGAAATTATACCAACAAAGAAATGTAATCATAGTATACATCCTGGCTTGTCTACAAATAGTATTCACATAGATCTAATAATGCAATTCTTAATGTTAATTTGACCAAAATTTGGCATAATTCTATGGGAAAATGGAGATCGTATGTGAAGTAGTATGAAGTAGTATGTGAAGAGCGCATGTCAGAGCAAAATCCTAATCTTCCATCATAAGAATTAAATATGTAACCTAATAGTTATATTTTGCCACATAACAAATTACCCCAAAACTTAGTGACTTAAAATAACAGATATTTATTATCTCACAGTTTCTGTGGGTCAGGAATTCAGAAGCAGGATTTGAGAAGCTCTCATGAGGTTACAGTCCAGGTGTCACCTTGGGCTGCAGTCATCTGGGCCTCTCAGGATATGTTGTTATCTGGCTTCCCTGAGAGCATGTGATCCAGGAGAGACAATTAGAGGAATTTGCAGTGTGTTTTATGACCTAGCCTTAACGTGACATCCCATCATCACTTCTGCTACGTTCCATCAGTCACACAGACCAGCCCTGAGACATTGTGGGAGGGACCTGCACAACATGAATACCAGAAGGCAGGGATGAGTTGGGAGCTATTTGGAGGCTGACTACCACAAGTAATAACTAAAAGTGAAAATTCAAGAAATAATATTAGAGGCATATTACTTAGAAAGATAGAGATAAATACCAGAAGAAAGTGGCTGCCCCAGGAGCAGAAATCAGGGAACCAGAAACTTCTGGTTTTCATTATAAGCCTTGTAGAACAACTTTAAGAAATATTTGCATTTATTACTGTGATTTTTTTTTTAATTATGAAAAACCCTCAAAGCATGCAGCCATTTAATGTCCCCAACACTGGTAGTAGGACAACACATGGATTATATGAGGAACTCCTAGAATCTGAATCTAGTAAGGATCCTTTGGTATTTGGATGGTTGTGTGCTTGATCTTGAAGGACAGTTTACAGATAATAAACCTAAAGTTCAGTGAAAAAGAGGACATAGTGAGAGAACCTGAGCTAGAATCCTTGAATAAATACGACACAAAGAGATGAGCATCAGATAGTGAGATGGCTCTGGCATTTCACTAATGTGGAACTTAGGTGAAGGGGAGGAAAAAAAAGACTGTTTGCTCTTTCTGAAGAGTAGAAAATTCTGAAGTGGAAATGTTTATGTGTCTTGGAGCTATACATGGCAAAGTTAAAGGGAGTATCCTTTTGGCAGATAGTTGGAAAGCACTTTACGGAACTCCCTGGGCTAAGGATGTGTTCCTGAGCATTTGGTACAAGTTAGAGAGAGTCTGCCTCTGTCCACATGAGCCCTACAGGCCATGCAGAGCACTGGCCAGTCCACAGCCCCAGTCCTTCCAGCTGCTGCTGCCAGGGTCATGTTCCTTAGAGGACTCTGGGCTCCTTGTGGTCTACCACAGCCTGGTTGGTGCCCAGGGACCCCCTAACATCTGTGCCCACAATGCCTCCTCTGTCCTTGATCCCCACATGCACCCCCTATTCAAGCTTGTTTCTCCTCATCTCTTCCTGTCACTGTTTACTCTTCTGGAGGAGCCTACTGTTAGGTGCTTCAGCGTTCTTGGCCACTTTGTCTCTTCCATCTACCATCTAATAAAATTGGAATCAGGATAAAGTGTTCGAGAAATCAGGTCTTTGAGTTGGTGGGGGGAGTTTGGAGGGGTGCAGTGAAGATTGCCATATAAATAAAGACTTTTAACCGTTTTAATGCCTTATGAAAATGTGTTGTCTACATTCTCCTACTATAACCGTGTATGTTGAGTTTAAAATACTTCAAGGTCTCCATGAAAAGCCTCAGCTATCACGTCCTGGGATGCCATCAGTACCACTCCAGTGGGCAGACAGTTGAGCTGTGGAAGGGGCAGGGTGGGTTTTTGTACTTGCATTCCTCAATATCTGTCTTTGTATTTTACTTTGCCTGCAGATTGGGGACCACAAATTCAGTGCTCACCGGATCGTCTTAGCAGCCTCAATCCCGTATTTCCACGCTATGTTTACAAATGACATGATGGAGTGCAAGCAGGATGAGATTGTAATGCAAGGAATGGACCCAAGGTACTAAATTCCTCCATCAGGTTTCACAACCTGCTTTCTAGGTGCAGTTTCAGCCTTGTGTTTGGTGCCCTTTGAGGGCCTTCCAGCAGGACCCAGTATCAAGCACAGCTCCACACACACAGTAGGTGACCAGTAAACAAGCTAGAACCTCAGCCCGTGGCCTGAGACAGGGTTAAAATAAGGAGGGTTTTGATGTGTTTTAACTCAATGAGAGTAACACGTCTCATAGGAACTAGAGTCCAAGATACGTTTTTAAAACTAGGACTGGGTACAAAGTTGGTGGTATATTATTCTCTTCACTTTTCTGTGCTAACCTTTCTAGCTGGCAGACTAGTCTTTCAAATAAGTGTCTTCATTCATTACCCTTCCCATCAGTCCAGAACAGTGTTGTCCACTGTTGTCCAACTTCCTGCCTCGATGGAGATGTTCTGTTTGTCCTCTCCAAATTGGTAGCCACTAACACATGTAGCTGTTGAGCACTTGAAATGTGACTAGTGGGACTGAGGGACTGAATTTTAAATATTATTTAATTTTAATTCATTTCAATTTAATTTTAGGGGAATTCCCTGGCAGTCCAGTTGTTAGGACTCCATGCTTTCACTGCCGAGGGCCTGGGTTCAATCCCTGGTCAGAGAACTAAGATCCTGTAAGCCACGCAGTGTGGCCAATAAATAAATAAATAAATAAGTAAATAATACATAATAATAAATTTAGTTTTAATTAGCCACGTGTGTCTACTGGCTGTTAATGTGATGACGCAGGTCGAGAAGGTAGCAGAAATCATGGTTATTTGATGGGTGAGAAAACTGAAGCCCGGGAATTCCCTGGTGGAGCAGTGGTTAAGAATCCGCCTGCCAATGCAGAGGACACGGGTTTGAGCCCTGGTCTGGGAAGATCCCACATGCCGCAGAGCAACTAAGCCTGTGCACCACATCTACTGAGCCCGCACTCTAGAGCCCAGAAGCCACAACTGCTGAGCTCGCATGCCACAACTGCTGAAAGCCGTGCGCTCTAGGGCCCATGCTCCGCAACAAGAGAAACCACGGCAATGAGAAGCCTGCGCACCACAACGAAGAGTAACCCCCACACGCTGCAACTAGAAAAAGCCTACGCGCAGCAATGAAGACCCAATGCAGCGAAAAATATAAATAAGTAAAATTAAAAAAAGAAGAAAACTGAAGTCCAAGGAGGTCAAGCCCAGAGTTTATCCCTCTAAACGTCTTTCAGTGTCCCAGAAAGCCCTCCATAATGGAATCATTGGCTCCAAATGCCAGTAGTGCTGAGGTTGAGCAATTCTGCCCTAGATGAGTTTTAGGGTCAGGAGGCAGTACTATAAACCCTGAAATTGCATCATTTACACACTTACTTAAAGTTATCCTTACATCTAGACCCTCTTTACAGAAATACTTTCCTGACTTCTGTATGAAGGCTTTATATAAACATATTCCACAGTATGCCTTTTGGGGCCTTGAAAGGAAAAAGGCATATTTATATGACTTAAAAGATTTTACTGCAAGTCTGTGAACTGAGGCTGTGTGTTTATAACCTAGGCTACATCCAAGGGTCCACTGTGCACCTACTATGTACCTGGCATTGTTCTGGGGTCTGGGCATGCAGAGCAAACAGGACACGCAAGATGATTCTTGTTGGGAGAGAGACAATAAATAAACCGATGACTCCAAAATATTAGCCAGTAAGCTGTCATTTGTTGCCTAACGTCTTAATCTCCCCATGGTGAAAACTTGAAGGAAAGGAGCTAGGAAACTGTATGGTACCTTCCGGTTGATTGAAGGTGATTTGCTCCAGTACATGGAGAGGATCTGTATACCCACTGCAAGGGTGCAATCTCAGGCCAGCTACTTGTAATGAAAGACATAGAAGTGTGTCTATATCCAAGGGCAGTTGTACACTCTCATCTCTGAGGTCTGTGTCTGACAGAGCCATGCTAATCACCATGCACCATCCAAGTGCTTCATTTAACAGATAGACTGAGAACCTGTGATCTGTGCTGCTGTAGGTACTGAGGTATAGCAGAGGAAATAGAAAGCACCTCTTATTATTCCAACTTGCTAGTAGTGGCCATCTGGCAGTAAACAAATACATACATGATATGGCTGGGAAGTGAAAGTGATGTGAAAAAGGTAAAGCAGAATAAAGGCTAGCGAATGATGGTGAGGGTCTGTGCTATTTCAGGGTGATCAGGAAAGCCCTCTGTGATGAGGTGATATTTGAGCCAAGACCTTAGTTGGAGTGAGGGAGCAAGACATCTGGGGGAGGAGCCGTTCAAACAGAGGGAGTAGCCAGTGCAAAGGCCCTGAAGTGAGAGTGTGTTCAGCATATTGGAATAGAGTGAGGGGGAAAGAGTGGAAGGTGATGAGGTCAGAGAGATGGAAAGGGGCCAGACCACATACAGCCCTATAGACAGAATTTGGATTTCATTCTTGGTGTGAATTGGAAGGCAGAAAAAAATGTTGGAAACCTCAGGCTGGAAACTTATCCCAAAGAAATAATCCAAAAATGTTATTTATAAAAGCTATTATGCTTACCAATAAAGGAAATAAATTGTAGCACATTTACATGTTGGATTACTTTATAGCAGCCGTTGAAAATGTCAAACATGGGGAGTTCCCTGGTGATCTAGTGGTTAGGAGTCAGCGTTCCCACTGCCATGGCCCACATTCAATCCCCGGTCAGGGGGCACTGAGATCCCACAAACCGCGTGGCATGGCCAAAAAAAAAAAAGAAAGTTGAACATGAAGTCAGTGTAGAAACATGGGAAAGGGCTTCATAAGTATTACATGATTATATCCATACAACTTAAGCATGCAGGCAAATAGGAAATGGAAATTAATCTAGAAAAATGACTACAGTTGACTCAGTAGTGAGATTCTGGGTCATTGCTTTGTCTTTTCAGAACCTTCTATAATAAAATCATTTGGGCAGTAAAGACAACCTAAGAAGTAGAATGATAGCTATGGTGAAGTAATTATTCCATTCAGGTAGATTCTCAAAGGGCATGGGCTAAATGTATTTGAGAGCGGGGCCCATCCGTTCCTCAGGTAACAATGTCAGCTTACTTAGGGCCTGAGTATCCTGTGGGCCGAACACCATCTCTGAAGAGCATCTTTCCTCTCCTCTAGCGCCCTGGAAGCTCTGATTAACTTTGCCTACAACGGTCACCTTGCCATTGACCAGCAAAACGTCCAGTCGTTGCTGATGGGGGCGAGTTTCCTGCAGTTGCAGAGCATCAAAGACGCCTGCTGCACATTCCTCCGAGAACGGTGAGGTGATGTGATGGGCCTGGCCTGTGTCGGGGAGCAGACCGTGTCATTTCTGGGATCCCCTGCCAGTTTGATGAGTCTTTGGGGGCATGGAGAGTCTCATGAAGGGAGTGAGATGGGAAGATAACTCTGAGGAAATGCCCTTTCTTGAAATCAGCATCAAGCAGTACCCAGTTCTTTGGGATGAACCTTTCAGGAACATGATTTATGGAGCCTTGCCTGTACTCTCCCTTGGTCTGACATGCACCTCTTCTTCTGGTCCTCTCTGTCCAATCTAACCAGCCACCACCAGATTTATTCAGTGCTCCCTCACTGTTCCATAGCTGTCTCCCTCTTTGTTTAGATCCTTCTCCCTCCTTGAATTTCTTGGCCTTCCTTTTTCCTTCTGCTCTGCAAGAGCCCACCCAAATTTCACCTCCTGGAATTCTCTGTCCCCTTCAGTCCCCTGGGAGCAATCATTATATGCTCCTTTAGAGTAAGGACCATGGATTATACCCCTACCTATGTCCAGTACTTGGCCGTGACCTTTTGAGGACTGAGCAGATAAGAAGGCTCTTCCTCCCCCTCAAGAGGCAGAGCTCGTAGTCACAAGGTAAAAGCTGCCTTTAACCACTAGAGGCTTGGGGGTGAGGGTTAGTGCTGGGCTGCCCACAGGCAGGGAGAAACCAGAACAGTGCCCCTCTGTCTGTGGTCTCTCCAAAGCCTGGCTCCACCTGATCTCCTCTGATCACAAGGCCCCTGGCCTGAAGACCAGCATTCCTCTGCCTCAGACCTGGCCTCCTGAACCTCATCCCCTCTTAGAGCCAACCTCTCCCTCCCCCATTTCTGTTCCACCAGCTCAACTCACTTAGCAGCTCTGTGGACCCTGCCTGAGGTCCACATCCTGCCTATGTGGTGCTCACGGGCATCAGTGAGCACTGCTGTGTGTGCAGATGGTCTTAACGACCGTGGTAATGATGCTAACACGCAGGGGCGCTCTGCTGGTTTCGTTGGGAGGTAGGTGGTCCTGTTTGGGTTTTGCAGCTGGAGACCATGTAGTGAGTGCAGCCCCAGAGCCTGGCGTGACCTGCCCTAGGATGCCTTCTGGGTCAGCCTAGAGAGCTGCGTGTGATGGGCTGTAGGGCACACACTGTCTGTCCTACTCGTTTGCGAGCTTAAGGACACAGACTGGACTTGGTTCATCTCTGTATTCCCACAGAATTTGGAGAATGACTAAGTAAGGCCCTGTGGAAAGGGTGAAGTTGGCCATTCTCACAAGGGGACAACAGCTCCACCTAGGGGCTTTTGAGTTCCTCACTGTCAACACTGGATCCAGGCTCTATTATAAAGTAGTGTCATGTAAAAAGATGCTTAGAAAAGTGATTTTTAGACCAGTGCAGTTTTTACATGCACCAGTGACATATTAGGAAAAGGTACTTAAAGCACAAAGCCTGATGTTTTGAGTCTGTCCTTGACATTTTTCTGTTCAGCACTGGGAGCCCCCTTCTGAAGCCTAAACTCACACCTTATTCCTGTTTCTATTCTCTGCCACAGGCCCCAGAGGTTTGGCCTTTCTGTTTTCTTTTCAATAGCTACCATCACTGCCTGTGTTCCTGGGGGTGGTTCTCCCTGAGCCTGGCTGCAGAGAGTAATGGAGTCTCCCAGCTGTCCCCTTCCTGTGTGTTCTTGAAGACAAGCATGTGGGCCCTTCAGTTTCAAGGTTTGATTACTAAAGACTTGAGGGAAACCATCCTGAGCGGTTGTGAAAAGGACAGGGCATGACTGAGCACAGAAAAGCTGCAAAGCCGTCAGAATTCTTAGAGCAGTAGTTCCTGAAGCCATTTTGCCTGTTAGATATTCAGCCTGCTGATTTTTTTTTTTTTTTCTTTTTTCCCATGAGGTTGGGGGTTGGTTTTTTTCTGTGGCTCCTTTTCCAGCCTTCAGATGAATGGACCTCCTTGTTTTTAGGTGAGGATTGGAGGTGTGTATTTTCCAAAATTCTTCTCTCAGAACTGGATCAGAACATCAGATGCGTCAATGAACCAAGCCAATAACTTACTTAATTCAAGTCACTGCTTCCTACCTCCGATAAAGCATTACATCTTATCATGGTCAAGCTATGTCAGCAAGGAAGGAGGTTGTGAAGTGGCTATTGACAGATATGGGTCTCTATCTGCCCTTTGGGTTATTGTCCCTCTTGTCTTCCTCCTTCTCCTGAATGGTCCCCTCTCCTGCATGGCAGCTCTCCCTCCTTTTTCCCCACCAGCTGGCTTACAGACAGGCTCCCCACATCCTACCCTCTTAGATGTGAAAGCCCACTTCAGTGGAAAGTGTTTTGTGCTCAATCATTCCAAGCCAGTCAAAGACAACCAAAGGTGAGGCGCAGGAATCCTAACCTGGGAGGGAAAGGATGGAAATGTGTGCCAGTCAGCAAAGTGGATCATCCTTTCCCGCGTCTTTGGACTCTATCCAGTTCCTTGTCCGTGGTATTTGAACCCTCCTCTTGACTTGATGTCAGAGTAGTAGGAATGAGTGAAGCACATGCTGTAGAGGCCCAGGGAGGGTCTGTCCTCGTATCTGATCTGCCATACGTGCTTTTAACAAGTCTCAACCAGGAGAAAGGCTAACGTTACTTGACAGATGACTGAGCTGACATTCTGACCCTGAGTCCCGTATTTCTCCCTGGGCCATGCTGCTTGCCCAGGGGTGCTCAATGCTTATGTTTCCTTGGCCTTTGGAAATGGCCTAGGTTTCCAAAACAATGGACAGAGCCAGTTTAGGCTGGAACGAAACAACAGCTATGCAGAATTTAGACTAGTCATAAAGCCAGGCTCCTGAGATGCTCTGCCCTTTCAGTCCCTGACAGGTCTGCTACTGGCAGTGGGCAATGGTGAATATTGATTAGTAAGTATAGCTTACTGTAACCCTTAAATCAATATGGGGGAGAGGGGGAAGAGAAAGCGTTCTCACAAAGAGTAAACCTGGGCAATTTTAATCTAATATGTACCATCTCCCATCACAAGATTGTCAGTCACAAAATCAAAATAAGAAAAGCCATATCCCCCATGGTCCACTGCTGTCACCAAGATTTTGGAACTACATTGGGCTCATTTGGAATTTTCTCAGGTGTAATAGTAGTAAGAAAAACAAACATAATATAAATTAAACCAGAAGCTAACTTCATACCAAGCACCATGTCGGATGCGTTTCCTACATTCCTACTTAGTCATGGCCACAGCCCTAGGAGGTGAGTAGCTGTTGTCATCACCTTTTTCTAGGCAAGGCTATTACTGACACTTGAGGAGCCTAAGGAATCCACCCAAGTTGCCCAGTGTGGCAGGGTCAGAATTTACCCTGGGTTTCCCTGGCCCTGATGAGTGCAGGTCTGTCTCGGGACTGTGGGAATGTGCACAGAAGGCCAGAGTTCAATCTCAGCACCACCACTTGCTTGTAGAGGGACGATGAGCACATTTCTTAGTTTCTCCGAGCCTCAGTTTTCCACCTAAAAATGAGAGCAATTACTATTGTGGAGTGTTGTTTAAAAAATCCTGGAGAATGTGTCTAGAAACCCTGGCAAAGTACTTGACTCACTGATGGTGCCATATAAGTGATAGCTGCCGCTGTTGACTGAACAGTCGGGCCCATAGAGCCTCTTTTTGTTTAAAAAAAAAGGAAAGAAAAAAGTGTAAGGGTCCTGATATTAAAGAAGTCATTTCTCCATGTGGTTTAAACTCTGATTCTACATCTTCAGGGCCTTCCCGGTGACCAGAGGCGGACATTCAATCAAGAATGTCAACCACTGAAAGAAAGCAAAGTTTTCCAGTATGTGCTCTATTCTTCTCTCCTGAGAGCTGCTTCCCAGGACTTCCCAGAGAACTCACTTCACATAGACACACGGAGCACTAGGCCCAAGAGGCAGGCTCCTTTGAGGATAATCTGCCGTTTTTTTTTGTTTTTTGGGGTTTTTTTTGGCAGCGTTGGGTCTTTGTTGCTGCGTGCAGGCTTTCTCTAGTTGCGGCAAGCAGGGGCTACTCTTCGTTGTGGTGTGCAGACTTCTCATTGTGGTGGCTTCTCTTGTTGAGGAGCACAGGCTCTAGGCGTGCGGGCTTCAATAGTTGTGGTGCGTGGGCTTCAGTAGTTCTGGCTTGCAGGCTATAGAGTGCAGACTCAGTAGTTGTGGCGCACAGGCTTAGCTGCTCTGCGGCATGTGGGATCTTCCCGGACCAGGGCTTGAATCCGTGTCCCCTGCGTTGGCAGGCGGATTCTTAACCACTGCGCCACCAGGAAAGTCCCTGCCTTATTTTTATACCTTTACAAGTTGAGTCCCAGAGAAGCTCACCTGATGTCACACAGGGGGTTTCCACTAAAGCTGAGGGCAGAGCTTGTTTTTTTTTTCCATTCTGTAACTCTACCCAGAACCAACTTGAGAATGATCAAAGATAACATTCTTCCTCTAACTCTTTTCTTTTTATCTTCTCTTACGCCAAAAGGCTTCACCCCAAAAACTGCCTGGGTGTACGCCAGTTTGCTGAGACCATGATGTGTGCCGTGCTATACGACGCGGCCAACAGCTTCATCCACCAGCACTTTGTGGAGGTGTCCATGTCGGAAGAGTTCCTGGCCCTGCCCCTGGAAGACGTGCTTGAGCTGGTGTCTCGGGATGAGCTGAACGTGAAATCAGAGGAGCAGGTCTGTAGAGCAGTCCAGAGGTGACATGGGGGCTGCTGCTCTTTCTCACCTTTGTTTTCTATTTTACTTTTTTCAAAATGTAGATCATGGTGTGTGTGCAGCTGCTGTTTATTATGGGTTTGCTTTATCATACTGTATGCATTTTTCTTGAAAACTTTTTATACATTTTAGTGTCTAAATAATATTCGGCTGATTTTTATCAACCCTGTGACCCTCATTCTTCAATGTTCAGGTTATTTCCAAAATTTACTATTAGAAATAATGTTTCTGTGAACCAGAAATGAGCATAGATAACTTTCTGAAAGAGTCTTACTCTAAAGGAGAGTAGAGCGTGGGGGCAGTTGCTGGGCGGGGGACATGAAGTCAAGAGGCTTTTGTTTTTTTTAAGATGAGAGAAATTACAGTACAGTTGGACTGCTGATGGGAATTTTCTGGAAGAGAGGGAAGAATTGGTAATGTAGGAGAAAAGGGAGAATGGTGTCCTGGGGTAAGTGAGAAGAGACAAGAGTGTAGGGCACGGGGTGTGTGAGAGGAGCTTAGGCTGTTCACATCCACGGCCACAAGAGGGAGAAGGAGAGCACATGCCCAGCGCAGGGGGAGGATGGGTGGGAAGGGAGATGCCAGGAGTTTTTATTCACACTCTCTTCTTGTTTGTTTCTGTGTTCTCAGCTGAGAGTGAGGATGAGGGAGGAATGTTAGACGTTTGAGGAGAGATGAAAAGGTATGAACCAGTCCTCTAGGAAAGGGGGAGAGTAAATGGACGAAGCTCGGGAAATGGAGAGGGCTGGATAGGAAGCAGGGCCAGATGAGATTTTCAGTCACAAGTTCAGTATGAGCTGGTCAGCCCTGTTGTGTGTTTTCTATCAGCTGCATATACTGGTGCAGGGTAGGGGGTGAATTGGATATAAAGAGCTGGACTTCACCAGGTAAGTGTGATTAAGAGAGATAGGAGACTAGCATGGGAATAATGACCCTTGGAATCCGTGTCGGGTGAGAGAAAGGTGAGGAAATAGACTGCAGGGGACCTGAGAGGGAGCCATGCCCAAGGCTAAGTGGAGTTGGTTGCATGGAAGAGGAGGTGAAGCTATTGGCAAGGTGAGGTGTGGGTGATCACAGGGTCCTCTGAGGACAAAGAAGACATCTTCTTGGAGCGGTCAAGAAAAGATTAAATGAGAGTGTAGGGTGTTAGTAGCAGGAGAGGAGTGAAGGACATCCTTTCTGTTCAACAAAAGTGTGGTGCAAGGTGTCTTAAGAGGACAGTGAGTCAATGTTTCTTTGAGCAGAGGGTGACGAGGGCTGGGTGGTGAAGGGCGTCGGATGTGGGGGGAATTGGACCTGGCCCTGCAGGCACCCAGAGCACCACTGCGGCAAGGCCTCTGCTCATCTGGTCAGTTGGTCATGAGTCCTGGCCTATCATGAAGCTGCCTCGGCAGAAGGAGCCCCAGGCTCCAGGAGGCAAGCCGTTGGGATGTTAGTCCCAACTCAGCTCATTTCCTTAATGTCTGAAGAGTCCTCACCCCTCCGTATTAGTGACCGTTAGAAAAGTGAACTCTGAGCTCAGCAGTGTGGACCCTGAGATTTGTAAGAAAGAACCCTGTCCCAAGAGCAAGGGGTTCTGTTCCTGGCTCTTCCACTAGGTAATATGACCCAGGGCAGCTCACATCTATTGCAGTGATGCATTCTACAAGGGCTGTGGGGCTTTAGAGGGAGATATCCTTGTGACCAGAGCCATTAGGGAAGCCTCCTTGGAGAACACGGATCTGGATCCAGGCCTTCAAAGAAATGGGAATGGGGTTAGATGGAAAGGAAGAGATGGGGGCATTCGAGGTAAAGGGGACAGCCGGCCTGGCTAGAGAAGAGGGTGCAGGAGCAGTGGGACGGAAGGTCAACAGCACTTTGTTACAGTACAGGAAGGAAGAAGGAAGCTTTGACAGGTTTTCGTTAGGAAGTCATAATGAAAGCCAGGAAGGTGTTGCAGTAACCTAGGCTTGCCTTTCAAGAGAGTGGGCTGAATGGGGTAGCTGGGGACGTGGAGAGAAAACAGTGGATTCAGGAGACAAGCAGGAGGAAAGATTGGTGGGCCCAGTGTAGGGAGCAGAGGGTTTGAGATTGGAGGGTACAGGGGTGTGGCCTCTGGGTGGAGGAGTTGCCTCCAGAGCTTCCCCTCTCTATTGTGGCAGGTGTTTGAGGCCGTGTTGGCCTGGATCAGATACGACCGGGAGCAGAGGGGACCCTGCCTGCCTGAGCTGCTGTCCAATATCCGCCTGCCCCTCTGCCGGCCCCAGTTCCTGTCAGACCGAGTGCAGCAGGATGACCTGGTGCGTTGCTGCCACAAATGCAGGTGAGCAGAGGTGGGCCTGCACGAGGATGATGCCGAGGGTCTGGACGGAGAAGAGAACTTGGCCACTTAGCTCGGGGGAGGAAGGGTTTGGAGTGGTCGTTCTTTTTTTTTTTTTTTTTTTTTTTTTGCGGTACGCGGGCCTCTCACTGTTGTGGCCTCTCCCGTTGCGGAGCACAGGCTCAGCGGCCATGGCTCATGGACCCAGCCACTCCGCGGCATGCGGGATCTTCCTGGACCGGGGCACGAACCCGTGTCCCCTGCATCGGCAGGCAGACTCTCAACCACTGTGCCACCAGGGAAGCCCTGGAGTGGTCGTTCTTAATTCACAGCACACAGATTGATCTGCCTTCTGTCTAGAACCTGGAAGAGCCTGAGTCTCTCACCTTTGGGCAAAGAAATGTGCCGCATGGGAGCATCAAGGCAAAAGGGGCTTCCTCCCCTAAGTTATTTGAGGATTTTCTGGCATCTCCTTCCATTGAGCTGTTTGTGGACCTACAGGCGTCTATACTGCCTGCCTGGACCCTGTCCACACCAGCAGCTGACTTATTGGTGACTTCCTGGGGCTCCTCATCCTCTTCAGTAAACATTAGTCAGTGTGCTGGCCTCAGGTGGGTCTGCCCAGCTACAGTGATGGGCAGGGCTGGGGCATGTTTAGCAGCATGCAAAACTGTTACCCAGAGTAAATCAAAAACAACAGGGTGCAGCAGAGCCACCAAAACAGCTCAGGAGACGGCAGCCCTGTAGAAGGATTGTTATAAAAGTAGAGCAGCAGAGGAAAATACGCATCTTCCTTCAAGCTGCTCCTCATATTCACAGCTGGTTCAGGAGGGAGTCAGTGGCGTGGTCCATGCAGCGTGCAAGTGTGTGTGTCAGGGAGGGGTGGAGGTGTGGCTGGAGGTAGCTGAGACCCTGTGAGGAGCAGTCTCAAGGGTGCTGTTGGGGGAGTTTGAGCTTTGTTCTGTAGGCAGTGGGCAGTTATCGAAGGGTCTTAGAAAACCAGCTTGGACCCCAGTGTGGAGGCTGGAATGGAGGGGTGGGGCTGGAGGCAGGGAGATCTCTCAGGAGCAGTTGGCTTCTGCTGCCACAGTCCGGGTGAGATGGTTAATTGCTGGGTGTGTGCCATAGGGATGGAAAGGAAGAGCTGGGTCTGAGTGGCAGCAGGATGCGAGCAGCTTGTTGAACCTCCCCAAGGCTAGCTATTTTAGGGAACACCCTGTTTTTCTTCTGTTAAACTAACAGAGATGGGCTCTGCTCATCTTGCCCCTCCAATGGTGAGCACGTCCCAATAGCTGTGTATAGTTTCCCCTGGACTCACCTGGGTTCTTTGAGACCAAACCTTCCAGAAGGCTTCTCCTCCCATGTTTCCCCTGCAGTTGTGGTTGGGGGAGCCAGGCTCAGACCTACAAATGTGGGCCAAGTGGAGAGAATACCTCCTGTCCTAGCATCTTGCACTTTATTCCAGGGACCTGGTGGATGAAGCAAAGGACTATCACCTCATGCCAGAGCGCCGGCCCCACCTGCCAGCTTTCAGAACTCGGCCTCGCTGCTGCACATCTATCGCTGGGCTCATCTATGCCGTGGGGGGCCTCAACTCAGCAGGTATCTTGCAGCTCCCCTTTGTAGAACCCTGTCTTGGATGCCGTGGTTGAAGAAGCACCAAACAACCTAGCCTGGCCCTCTGCTTCCTCCCCCTTGCATGTCACCACCTTTATCCCTCTTGATTTTATATCATTGTTCTGCAGTTAGCGCATGTCAGATATTAATACCATTGAAGCAGAATATCAACGCAAAAGGGCCCTTTAGAAACCCCAGAGGCCTGGCCCCCTTCCTTCACAATGGGGACGTCGAGGCAGGCCCAGAGAACTTTAGCTATGTTCACACAAGTCCTTTGGCTGAGCAAGGACTAGAACTCAGGTCCTGGTTCCTGAGCCTGCACTCTTCCCCTAATATCGCGTCACCTATGGGATTTACTCAGCTTTGGATAGGATATAATCAGAGACCCAGTTCTGTTACCAGGCTAATCACATTCAGTCATGTGGATCTCTGGGCTTAGACTGTGAGAGTGTCACCGTAAGAAGGAAGATTCTCCAAATATGCACGGTCTGCACTATCAATACTTTTTACTCTTCACCTCTTACCTCCAGTGAAACCCACATGCCTTGTAGTCCATGTATTACTGGCAGTTCTTGTATTATACAGTCAAGTTTTCAGGAAACCTCCATGGGGCACCCCCACTCCTGCCCACCCCAGGCACTACTGCAGGGCAGTAGCAATCTAGGAGAGGGCAGGGGAGACACCTGAATCCTTGCAGTGCAGTGGCACAGGGAGTCGTCACCTTGGATGTGAAGGCCAGGCCTTTTCAGAGTCAGCCCAAGCTTGTGGGAGGTGGGGAGCTGGTGGGCAGTCCTGGGCAGTTTCGTTTTTAATTGAAAGTTAATGGGAGGTGGGTACTGGCCTACGCTACTTGTTAACCATATGACCTGGAAAAGGTAAGTCCTCAACTAGTAAATGCTAGAGCGTGGCAGGTGCTGAGTGTCCCAAAGCAGAATAAAACAGGGAGGAGGTTATTTTATTTGATCTTAAAAAACTGATGAAAACGGTAGGGTTGGAGTTATTATTCCTTGCTTCTGTGACTACTATTTCTTGAGCACTTGGTATACTCTAGAACTGTGCTAGGTGTTTTACATATTATATCATTTAATCCTCATGGGAACTCTGCTATGGAGATTATTTCACATGTGAGAACAGAAGATGGGGATACAAAGCAGCTTGCCCAGGGTCACCGCTAGGAAGTGAGAGTCGCATTGGAAGCCATCTCCTGCTCTATGTCGGGGAAATAGTGGTTCCATTTGCCTTCACCTCTGCCTTTAAGCAGGTGAAGAAACTCCTTGCAACTTAAAACTGCCCTCTCTAGAAAGTAAATAAATGCCTCCTGTCTGATTCTGATTTTCCTTAAAGAATTAAGTTTGAGGTTATCATGGCTGCAGTTTCTTAGTGGGCCCTCCTGGCTTGAGTAATTTCTGCGGGAAGAGCTGATAGGACGAAGTTGAACATTCCGTATAATCATTGCGCAACAGCTGTGATCTAAACGAGCGGTCTCATTTGTTTTAATTTGAGTAGCAAATTTTTATGCAGGTGATTCCCTGAATGTGGTGGAAGTGTTCGACCCCATCGCCAATCGCTGGGAGAAGTGCCATCCCATGACCACAGCCCGCAGCCGTGTCGGTGTGGCCGTGGTGAACGGACTCCTCTATGCCATCGGGGGGTATGACGGCCAGCTGCGGCTGAGCACTGTGGAGGTCTACAACCCAGAGACGGACACGTGGACCCGAGTGGGGAGCATGAATAGCAAGAGAAGGTATTCTGGGAGCCGGTCTGTACGTCCTGAGCATACACACCAGGCATCTGGGGGACACCACGCTAGACAAGCAGGGCACATTATAAAGTAGACGCTAGCTTCAGCCTGGGGATCCCCTGCAGCCAGGCCAGCCACTGCCCGTACCTCCTGGAAGCCAGCCCCCATCTGCTTAAAAGTAAAACCCCTGCCTTGTCCTTTGAGGAACTTGGGGAGACAAGACAGGGAAGACAGGGACGTGTGGAAGTTGTATTATTATTTAAGTGCCAGGTAAGAACTAAAGGTTTGTATTATGGAAGACGCGAGGCAGGAGAGAAGCTGGACTGGAACATCTGGAAGATTTCAGGGAAGAGGTGAGATTAAAGTTGAAACCTGAAGAATAAGGAGGATTTAACTTTATTAGTCATAAAAGGGAATCCGAGGTGTTCCTCTTTATACTTTCTTTCCCCCAGGATCCCTGCCCCACATGTGCTTTCACTACCGGGGAGTGTGTGAACCACAACAATGCTCTTTACTTCTGGATGCCACACGTCCCCCAGGCATGAGCACACAGCTAGTTGTGAGGTGGACCGAATTTATGTCTCTTTTTTTTAAAATAAATTTTTTAATTAATTACTTTATTTATTTATTTATTTTGGGCTGCGTTGGGTCTTCATTGCTGTGCGCAGGCTTTCTCTAGTTGTGGCCAGCCTTACTCTTCCTTGCGGTACGCGGGCTTCTCATTGCGGGTGGCTTCTCTTGTTGCAGAGCGCAGGCTCTAGGCACGCGGGCTCTAGAGCACAGGCTCAGTAGTTGTGGCACACGGGCTGAGTTGCTTTGTGGCATGTGGGATCCTCCTGGACCAGGGCTCAAACCCGTGTCCCCTGCATTGGCAGGCGGATTCTTAACCACTGCGCCACCAGGGAAGTCCCGACTTTATTTCTCTTAACGCCTTCCAGCCACTTGTCTCCTCCTGCTCACATTTCCTGAGTAAGAAAACATAGTGCCTCCATTTAGTCTTCTTAGTGCCAAAGTGACTGGCAGCATCCTTCCTTATGTCAGCCGTGTGTGGGGTATTGTCATGGTTGGACGGCAGGAGCTTTGGAGGGGGAGAGTGTAACTGGACAGGCTCTGTGTTCTCCTACCCTTGGGGTAGCCGCCCCAGATTGTGGTGTTTTGTTTGTTTGTTTGTTTGTTTTTGGCTGCGTTGGGTCTTTGTTGCTGCACGTGGGCTTTCTCTAGTCGCGGCGAGCCGGGGCTTCTCTTCGTTGCAGTGCGTGGGCTTCTCATTGCGGTGGCTTCTCTTGTTGTGGAGCACGGGCTCTAGGCGCACGGGCTTCAGTAGTTGTGGCGCACGGGCTTAGTTGCTCCATGGCATGTGGAATCTTCCTGGACCAGGGCTCAAACCAGTGTCCCCTGCATTGGCAGGCAGATTCTTAACCACTACGCCACCAGGGAAGCCCCCAGATCATGGTTTCAGATGACGCTCTGATGTTTCTCTTCCAAAACTAACGGAAGATAGGACAGCCATCCAAGGCCCCCTACCCGTTTAACCAGAACAGCTCTGTGTTTATCCCTTTTATGTATTGAGCTTCCTTGACATATGCCCAACTTTAGGAGGAAAAAGTTAAATGAAACTTTTTTTGAAAGGGGCAGTTCGAAAACCACTGGACCAGTTGCCCTTTAAAGGCCTTTCTGCTTTGTAATTCTCTCATCTGAGAATTTGCCTTACAGACCCCTTTGTCTGGCCATGATTTGGGTTTTCTACTTGTAAGATCATGTGACTGCCAAAAAAAAGATCAAGTCACTGCATGTGGTCAGGAAGAAGAGTCATGTTGCAGTGTGGAAGTCCTTTGCCACATGAAATTGTCACACATGGTCCGTGATACACATGGTGTATCACGTTCAGTAGTGTTTGTTTGTGGCCTTGAGCAGGGGGGAATCTGCCTTTGTACCAGTAAGATTCACAAAAGGCCAAAGTAGCTTTGTTTTTGGAAGAAAAAATATGTGTATAAGATCTACTCCTCCCGAAGCCGTAAGCTACACTCTCATGGTTCCTTCCTCCCCCCACCCCCCACCTCTGCTTCCGTGCTTCCCCTTCTTGCTCCTTGGATACTTTGCAGCTTTCTGTGGCCTCGAATGACTCACTGCTCCATATATATCACCAACCAGGAGGGCCTTTTTCACTTTGATGTCAATCAGTTGTTCATTGTGTGTCTGCTCTGGGCCACTTGCTAGCTGTGATGTCACAGGGTTTGGAGTGCTGTCTGGGAGGAGCCCTCCGGGTAGCCCTTTCCCTCACTGTGGTTAATGCCCTGTTATTAGTAGTGTGGGCCCAGCTCCATTTCGTCCCCTTTAAATTACAGGCTACCTTAAAATGTTCATAGTCACTTCTCCCCTGATGAACCACACACCCTCTGTCCTGCCAGTTGGTGACAGCCTCCTTTCTGCCGTCATTCCCTGTCCTTCTCCAGTCTTCCAGGCTGCTTGCGTGGAGCCTTCTCCCATGCCTTATCCAGTCCACACTGGTCAGCATTTCTCCCCCTTGTCTCTTCACACTGTCTTTACCGTTTCGTTGATAGTTAATCTCACACAGTTTTGTGGCACCTCTCAATTCTTCCTCACATTTTTGTTGAACTCCTAAATTGTTACTTTTGTCCACTTCTAGAAGGATAGTGACATGTCTAGTGAGTTTGTGACCTTCCCACAGTCCTCTCCCAAGGCAGGTCCTTTTCCTCTTTCAGGCTGGTTCAGGGACATCGTGTGTGTGTATCACTTTGATTTGCTGTGTACATTTGGAAGGGGGCTATAAAGCCTGGTATAGTTTATCTTCCTATTTGTTAGGCACCCAGATTCATTTTTAATCTTCTCCAGCATCAGGTTTGAAAACAGTGCATCGGGCAGCTTGGCATTCATGTTTAATTTTTCATGAGGCTTTATGTAGAAGATTCTTAGGAGAACTTGGCATGATGAACAGTGTGGGAATCAGACTTGTGTCATGGAAATCTAAGGCATGCCTCTCTCTGGGCAGCCCTGAGAGGATAGCCCAGACTCCCCAAGCCACAGCTACTCATCTATACAGTGGTGATGGTGATGCTTCATGCAGGATGTGGTGAGAGTGGAAAATAGCAAGTGTGGAGCACCTGATGTGTGTAGTAAGTACGAAACAAACAGAAGCTGTTGCCTCACCCACTAAGACAAATTAGGGGACATGCAGGGCCATGTATGTAATGAAAAGATGTCTGTCAAACTTTACAGTGAATTGCGTGGGGAAATCAAGGTAACACAACAAACGTATGTTGAGGGCTTGTTACGTACGAAGCACCACATTAAGTACTGTCAGGGTCACACTGATAGAGACCCCAGTCTTCCAGGAGGTTCCCACTTGTTAAGAGGTGACGGGTCGATTCCTGGTACCCCGTGGGCAGGAGTCTGGCTTGCTCAGTTCTCTAAACCTGGTGCATGGGACGGTGTGCCTCATGAGGGCCTGATGAAAACGTGCTGAATGAATGGACGACTGACAGGAGCTGTGATAAAGGAGCTGTTCTGGGAGTGTGGGGTTGGGAGGGAGTAATTCTTGCTGGGCAATGCAGGATGGCTTTTGGAGGAGGAGAGAGAGGAATTTGACCTGGGCCTTAAAGTTAAATCAGACCCTGAGCACGGCAGGGCGGAAGATGAGCATATCAGGGACTGAGGAGGAGGGAGAGGAAGTAACCCCAGGCAGGGGGGCAGGAGGCAAGAGGAATCACAGGGCAGCTCCTTTCCCCTCAGTGTTACACTTTGCTTAGTCACATTCCTGGGATTTAGGTCTGTTCTAGAAAGAGGCAGTTGGGGGCTAGGTTTACTTCTCAGTGAGCGTGAGAGGTTGCCCCAAGAAGTCTGAGGCCCATCGGGATGACACCTCTGTTTCAGTGCCATGGGGACGGTCGTGCTGGACGGGCAGATCTACGTCTGTGGTGGCTATGATGGCAACTCTTCTCTCAACTCTGTGGAGACCTACTCACCTGAGACGGACAAGTAAGGACTCCAGCTCCCCTGGGGCAACTGGAGCTTGCTAAACAGAGTATGAAAAATCAGAACTGCAATCTTTTAATCATGCTTCTAAGGATAGGGAATATCTCACCTATTTAGCCCCTGTAGTACCTTGCATATAATAGGCATTTAATAACCTTTGGTTAAATGAATGAATGATTAAATAAATTCTAAAAACAGTCTGCTTAGATACTTGGAAACAGTTATTAATGCTGTGTACCTCTTAACTAAATCAGCGCATTTTAATAGAAATGCAGGTGAAAAGGGATGAGAAATAGATGAACAGCCCTTTCCAAAGTGGGTAAGATAGGATTTGGGGAAAAAAAGTTACATTTCAGATACTCAGAGAAGCTTGGGAAACATTGATGTCTGTACCACCAGAGGCCTCATCTTCCCATAATGCATATTACTGTTTTAAAGACTGAAAAATTATGCGGCAGAGAAACCTCTTTAACTTCATTTTATCTAACACCTATCACCATCTGGTGGACTTATTTTGCGGAACACTCTTTGGAAAACACTGGCAAGGTTAGCCCGAGTTCTTCATTTCAGTATTTGAATCTGCTTTTACTATAACAGTATAAGCACATTAGTAGAATGGATTCATCACAGTGCTTTTAAGCCAATATTCCATTCACTTAACCAACTTACTATGTATCGGGCAGCGAGCAGGGTGTCTCAGATCCTTAAGTAGCACCTAGTCTGTTGGGGCCACAGCACAAGGTGATCGTCCTCCCTTGGGTGCCTATGTCTAGAGCTCTTGGGCACAGAGTGGGGAGGGCTCTCATCTTCCCCACAGCTTGCGGGGAGAGTCAGGTTGCAGAGATGTCTTCTAAGGGGAGACCCATCGTGGATAGTGGGAGACGTGCATCCCAGGTGGGGGGACAGCAGGAAGAGAGGCTTGGAGATAAGAAACAGCTGTGTGTGGTTGAGGAGCAGGTGTGGGTGGCGCATGGCAGGAAGCAAAGCTGGAAAGTGGATGAGGACCAAGTGGTAAAGAACCACATTAAGGAACTTGGACTCTGCCTTAGAGGAAACAGGAGTCCTCACTAGAGGACGTGCTGTGCAGGATCGGAATGGGGATGTTCTGAAAGCCAGGCCACCTGTAAGGGGACTGTTGCAGTGGTCCAGTGAGAGGCCAGAGCTAGGGCAGCAGTAGTGGGATGGGGACAAGCAGTGACTAGGAAGCAAACCAGGGGGGTCATGGTGACCACAGAATGTTGAGGATGATGGAGAAGAGGTCATAAAAATGCTGAGATTATAAGTATAGCAACTAGGTAGCTAGTGGTCCCATTATCGAGACCAGGGAGTGTGATGGAGGAGCAGATCTGTCAGAGACGTCTTGCTTGGGCGATGTTAATTTTGAGTGCCGGCAGAGATGACCAGCTATGGGCCCGAAGCTTAAAGTGAGAGGCGGCAGCCAGAGTGAGCCCTTA
The DNA here is from genome assembly GCF_951394435.1 of Stenella coeruleoalba. Classification (NCBI taxonomy): domain Eukaryota; kingdom Metazoa; phylum Chordata; class Mammalia; order Artiodactyla; family Delphinidae; genus Stenella; species Stenella coeruleoalba. Next base: position 64,751,363 of record NC_137156.1, read on the forward strand.
GCAGAGGTGGTGTGGGAGGCGATAAGAAGTGGGGAGATCGTCCAGGGTGAGATGGAGCACAGCACAGTTCCCCTGAATCCTTCTAAGCTGTCTTGGGAGGACAGGAACACCAAATCTCATGGCTCCCCTTCTACTTTGCCTCTTTCCTGAAGGTGGACTGTGGTGACCCCGATGAGCTCCAATCGCAGTGCTGCAGGGGTTACAGTCTTTGAGGGCAGGATATACGTGTCGGGCGGCCATGACGGTTTGCAGATCTTCAATAGTGTGAGTCTGGGCTCCTCCTGGGCTAAGGGCACCCAGTCTTGTTTTCTTTGAGAGTTATTTTGGAAGGATATTCTTTGGGAAAAGCCTCAGCCTTGCCATTGCTAGGTAAGGTGTCATCCAGAGGCCTCAGGCCATCTGCCACATGCTCCGAAATGCTTCCAAGAATGGGAACCAGTGTGCACAAAGGAGAGAGGTAGGGTGTGGCCATACCACCCACACCCCCACCCTGTTCAGTTCCCCAGCGGATGCTGCGTGAGACCCGGTGAAATTCCTGCCCAAAGTAAGCCCAGTCATATACAGAGGGTGAATTTTCAAATAGTTGCATTCTTCTGGATAATTTGTTTGAAATTGCATTTATTCTTTTAAAAAAATCTCGAGAGCCACTTGCTGGTCACTCCAAAGTCAGTCAGTGCTGTGAGGGAACACGCTGTGCACGGATCTCAGGAGACCCTACTCTCATCCCAGCTCTGTCACTACATAGCAGTGCATCCTGGGCAACTCCTTGATTTGTTTCCTCAGGTGTAAACAGAACTGGTCAGGTTAGGCTATCTCTCTCTCACCTGTCCCTATAAGCCCACGAGCAGGTGCGCAGCTGAGGAAACTGGGCATCCGGGGCAGAGCACACACTGGCAGAACTCCTTGTCCCCAGGCCTCCCCCTGGGGCCTGATGCCAGGTGGGCCACCGGTGACCAAGCTTTGGCTTTGACTGAACCTGCACCTGTCTCCCCGCTGCAGGTGGAGCACTACAACCACCACACAGCCACCTGGCACCCGGCGGCCGGCATGCTCAACAAGCGCTGCCGGCACGGAGCTGCATCCCTGGGAAGCAAGATGTTTGTGTGCGGGGGCTACGACGGCTCGGGCTTCCTCAGCAGCGCCGAGGTGTACAGCTCTGTGGCGGACCAGTGGTGCCTGATAGTCCCCATGCACACACGCCGGAGCCGGGTCTCCCTGGTGGCCAGCTGTGGGCGGCTCTACGCCGTGGGGGGCTACGACGGACAGTCGAACCTGAGCTCGGTGGAGATGTACGACCCAGACACGGACCGCTGGACGTTTATGGCCCCCATGGCATGTCACGAGGGAGGGGTCGGTGTGGGCTGCATCCCTCTCCTCACCATCTAAGGCGAAGGGTGGGATGTGGTGGAGTAGGGATCTGGTACAAACACAGGCACTTCCTTCCAGGGTTAGTCCCCCTCGGAAGAGGTGGTGGACCAGAAGACAGGGTGAAATGTGAGCTCGCCAGAGGTACAGTTTTCCAGGTGCTTAAGTCCTCCCTCCCTGTGCAGCCCTTGTGACCTTCAGGCCTAGGTCATCAAGATGCACAGCGTGGGACAGAAGCCCCTCTGGGTCCCGCAGCTGGTGACACAGGACTGCTTTGCTGGTCCACATGTCCACAGGCTCCATCCAAGCCCAGCTCCCACCTGCCACAGCTCTGTGGGTCGCCCATCTGCAGAGTGTCTTCCATCTGACACTCCTTGCCTACTGCTTGCCAGGTGTGTTGTGGCCAGTTTGCGATGGGGTGGCTTCAGTGGCCAAGCGTGTTGGAAACTGTGGGGTGTGGGTGGGAGAGGAGGGACACAGGCCGGGTTGTCCTCACTGCGAGGCTGCAGCCATGGCAGTGCTGGTTGCACACACGCACCTCCTCCTTCCATCCGAGCGCACCGAGAATTTTGTCTGCATTGCTGAGTAAGCACGAAGAACAGAAGCTTTTCCTGTGTCTAATTTTGGGATTTCAGCGAGGTCTTTTTCAGCTTGTTCAGGAGAAACAGAGGGAGAGGATAAAAGATACTTGAAAGAAACTGAAGGAAAGTTAAAGAAACGCTTGAAAGAAACTGAGAAGAAAAATAATTTTTTAAAGTGAACATTTTTTTGCAAGAAGAAAACATAAAAGACACTAGAGGCAAATATGTGTTTAAATGGAAAACCACCCAACGTGAAAAGGGTGGTATCCGCTCCCACATTCGGATCCCAGGGTCCTAAGGCCTCGCATGGCACTCGGGGTTCCCTCTGAGCCCCTGTGTGTCCAGAATCAGTGCGCACTCGACCAGTTCTGTAGCAAGGTGCTCGTGGGGTTTGTCTTCACACCCACTATCAGAGGACTTTTTTAATCGTAGGCTTAGCGAGTTGGCTAAGTTATTGCCACTCTTCTAGGTGGGGGCTCCTGGCTTGTCGCTGGAGGCTCCAGATGCCCCTGTGGTTATCTCCCACTGCCACCATGGCACTCATGCAGATTCCCACCCCACTTTCATTCCTTCCTTATTTGACCAGCAGGAAACAGCAGGTCTGGCCAGATTCTCATTTGCCCATCTATCATTCTTGGATAGTTTTCTTCATCGTGATGCTTCTGAGGTACATTGACCATTTGTACCTCTAGAACCTAACCAGAGACTTGGTCCTTCCACCAGCCACGGCTGGCTTGATCCAGTAACCATATCTACCCTGCCAGTCCGCTGCTCCTCCATCCACTCGCCAATTCCAGGGGTCTGGTCTCCCCTCCAGCCCTTGGCAGACTGACCAGCAAGGTGGACCTTTATATTCTAGCAAAGCTGGCTTTATGACGTAAAGAACTAAAAGCTGAAAGAATCTCTTGCTGCTGCAAAGAACAGATTTTATATTTCTTCCTATGATCTTAGCTAATGACCTCTTGAAGAGACTCCATGCTCCTCCTTCCTCCTCCCTGGATGGGACCTTGATGCTGCACAGTGGGACCCCAACAGGAGGACTCTTCTCTTACCAGTGCACTGGGCAGTGGAGCTGTCCTTCAACTGCTGCTGCCAAAATTTGGTTTTCCAAAATTCTTCCAGTAGAGACTAAAAGAGGATACATTTCCAATGCAAGATTGGGTCTCAGGGTCCCAATCTCTACTTGGTTGGCCTGCCCATCGCTGCCTGCCTGGGTGTCCTGGAAGCCTGTTCAGAAAGGCACCATGTGACACCTGAGACGTCTCTCCTACCCTGGGACTGTGAGGTTTACCAGTGTGTGCAATCGCCATGTTTCCAGAGGGAAGTACCTTTGTTACCTGCCACTTAGGAGCTGGGCCTCTGCTAAAAGCACTTGAAAATGATGTTTTTATTTTAAAAGACTTAACAATCTGATATAGTTGAGCCTGGGCTTGTGGTAGAGCTCTGGCATTTCTCGCTCCCTGTCGGTTTGCCTGTTAGAGGTAGACTTGGAAGGAGGGTGGGGTCTGTTATTCCTGTTAGAGAGGCGTTATCAGTGCTTGTCTTCTTATTATAAGCCCCTTTCTTTTGTGAATTTGCAACAGCACTGACAAACCTGGGTTGTGAATGTGTTAAGAATCAACCAGTGGACCTCACCAGGTCCTTAGGATGCTGACCCAGATTTTGCCATTGGGGTTGAGAGATCATTTTCCCATGATCTGCTGCTCTTGTGATAGCCTTCCTACATCTACTCCCACCTCCTGGTGTAGAAGTTACACTGCTCCACCTGGGGTCAGTGTTTCCAAGTAAGGTGAAGCCAGTGCCTTGATCTGGGCTCTGAGCACAAGTGAGCAAACACTAACATTTTCACACTCTCCACAGTTGGTTCCTCAGTCTGACGGCGATGACTGTTTACAGGTGGCTGGTCTGACCCTTTGATGTTGGAGCCTTTCCAGTAAAACCATGAAAAGAAGAGATGCCACCCATAGGTATTGTGAAAAGGGTATAGGGCAGATACTGTGGACAGTGAACCTTGGGGTCCGGCCCAGCTCTGAGCAGAGGACTGTGGCATTCGCTGTCCTAGGGTATTTCCCCTTAGATAACACAAGGAACCTTCTCTTCTGGGTTTCATCCGAGAGCAAAGCCAGGATGGGAGCTGAAGTCCAGCCTTTTGACTTGGCCACAGAGATGTGAGTAGGTAGGAATTCCGATTCCCCCTCCCCCCAATTTATTGTTTCCCAGAAAAATCTTAATTCCTTTTATTTATAGAACGCATGTCTTTTGTGTTAAGAAACCAAAGAGAAATAAAGAGTACACTCCTAATATCTTCTTGCCCTTTCCTGATTTTATTTTTTTTTAATTAGAGGTAAATCATATTTTTATCGTAATTCAGTGAAAAAATATTGGACAAAGTGAAAATATTTCTGTGAAAATAAGGAAAAAGCCCAACAGCATGGCAAAAGTAGTCTTTGGAGAGACGTGTATATTTTATAAGAATGGGTTCTGATGAGAAATATATGCAAAAGACTTCCTGAGCGTGTTGCATATTTGCTCCTGTCCGGATCACCACTTCTCTTGGATTTCCCCCTTTCTTCACTCCCTGCCATAAAACTCCTAGAGTTCCTAAGTGGAATGTGACTGCCTGTGACCACCTGGAGCCAAAACCCCCAGCTCCTTTTTTATACCTCCAAGCCAGAGGTGCTTAGCTTTGGTGCACATAAAAGTCACTGGAAATTTTTTAAACCACAGATTGACTTGTAGAACCCTCCCCAGAGACCAATTCCCTAGGGCTGGGGTGCAGCGCAGGCCCTGTGCAGGCAAGTTTCCACCATGGTTGGTATGCTCATCCCAGTGTGAGAACCAGACTCCAGTGTTTAGTTTCCTCTTCCAGATCTGCCTTCCTAAGACTGCATCCTGGTTACTGTGGTGGTGGATTTTAGGAAGCTCTTCATGCACACTTTTCCAAAAGTCAGTTTATGGTCAGCCTCATCCAGTGGGTAATGGTTGTACTCTTGGATGACAACTTTTTGTGTGTGTGTGGCTGTGTTGGGTCTTCGTCACTGCACATGGCCTTTCTCTAGTTGCGGCGAGCAGGGGCTACTCTTCGTTGCAGTGCGCGGGCTTCGCGTTGCGGTGGCTTCTTTTGTTGTGGAGCATGGGCTGTAGGCACACGGGCTTCAGTTAGTTGTGGCACACGGGCTCTAGAGCGCAGGCTCAGTCGTTGTGGCTCACAGGCTTAGTTGCTCCGTGGCATGTGGGATGTTCCCAGACCAGGGATCGAACCCGTGTCCGCTGCATTGGCAGGCAGATTCTTATCCCCTGCGCCACCAGGGAAGCCCTGGATGATAACTTTTTAAAAACGTTTTTGGAAGGGTATGTCACTCCCACGTACACCCCCTCAGCATGTTTCACATATAAACACTGTTGATTCTCACTTGGTCCTCTTAGTAACCTCTGTGCAATAGGTGACATAGCTCATTTTAACATAAATTTTCTCAGAAGGGCTGAGTAACTGACCTGATTCATCCACTAATTGGTAGTATCGTCAAGAATTGAGACCAAATCTCCACATTCACAGTCCAGTTCACCTGAGGAAAGCAGTGTCTTCGTCCTCTGGAGCAGCTGATTCATCCAGCCTCCATGCCCCGAGTGTGGAGGTCTGCTGCCCAGTACTGTGATGGCCTTCGAGAAGCAGACTGAGCAGCGAGAGAAAGAGAAGAACCCTGTTTGGATTATGGAAACAGGTACCTTTGTGTTGAAAAAGAGGAAACCAGATTATCTGTGGACTCTACTGTGGGAGAAAGGTCAAATGCCTCTAAAGTATTAACAGCCCTTTCCATGAACCTACACCCCTTTGCTCAGAACCAAAGAGCTCATGGGTAGAGCTCTTTGCTCAGAACCAAAGAGCTCATGGGTAGAGCTCTTTGCTCAGAACCAAAGAGCTCATGGGTAGAGAGTGGACCAGTGAACTTTAGCTAGACTCATCTGCTTGACTTTCCATTTCTTTCCATGTTCTTTGAACTCTGCTTTCCCAACTAGCAGCAGAGCCCACTCCTCTTCACCCCAAAGATCAACAGTACTGGTTTTTACTGCTGCTCACAATAACATAACATTACCCAATGGAAAAATGGCAAGGGAATCTCACAGTTCTTACAGAAATTATCCCAGGCTTACTGTTTCCTATTTCATCTCTAGTGATACACAGATGTTTTCCTCTAACGGAGCTCAGTTCCCTATTTAATTCTCTTTTTCTAGGTTTGCAGTTCAGGATAAAAACCCAAACTACCTAGCATGGCATAGAAGGCTGCTGTGGTCTGGCATCTCTGGTCAGCCTAGTACTTCTCCTCCATGCTTGTCCCTGACTGTATCCCGGCAGGGCAGTGGCCTGTTTGCCTGTCTCACCCACTAGATGGTGAGCTCCTTAAGAGTCTCCACTATTGTGTACCAACACCAGACACATGGAAGAGACACAACCGTTATGTTTCTTGACGAACTTGAGGTCAGGTATAGCCAGATTCAAAGTTCACCTAATCATGCTTCCTAGTTTCCCTTTGTTTTGCATCACTGTTGGTTTTTTTTTTTTTACAATTTTATTGAGGTATAATTTACATACCTTAACGTTCACTCATTGTAAGTGCAGTTCAGTAGTTTGTAGTAAATGTGCAGAGTTGTGCAACCATTACCACTATCCCATTTTATACTATTTTCATCAATCCATAAAGTTTCCTCGTGCCCATACACAGTCCCCATTCTCACCCCTGTCCTTGGGCAACCACCATTTTGCTTTCTGTCTCTATAGATTTCCCTGTTCTAGATGTTTCATATAAATGGAATCATACAATATGTGGTCTTCTGTGTCTGGCTTCTTTCCTTAGAATAATGTTTCTGAAATTCATTCATGTCATAGAATATATCAGTAGTTTGTTCTTTTTATTTTATTGTTCCTGAATAGTATTCCACTGTATGGATATACCACATTTTATTTATCCTTTTTTTTTATCAGTTGATGAATATTTAGATTGTTTCCAGTTTAGGGCTTTTATGAATAGTACTGCTATCATGTACAAGTTTTTGTGTGACATATATTTTCATTCCTCGAATATATTCCTAGGAATGGAATTGCTGGGTCATACGTACGGTAAGTTTATGTTTAACCTTGTAAGAAACTGACAATTTGCATTTCTCTAACAACTAATGGTTTTTGAGCATCTTTTCATGTGCTTGTTAGCCATTTGTCTATCTGTAGTAAAACACCTACTGAAAACTTCCCCATTTTTAAATTGGGTCATATGTCTTATTGAGTTAAAGAATTCTTCACATATTCTGGATACAAATTCTTTATCAGATAAATGATTTGCAAATATTTTCTCCCAGTCTGTGGCTTGTCTTTTTATTTTCCTAATAGTGTCTTAATAATGTTGTAGAAGTTTTTAATTTTGATTAAGTTTAGTTTTATCAGTTATTTCTTTTATGGATTGTGCTTTTGGTGTCGTATCTTAAGAGCTTTTGCCCAACCCAAGGTCATGAAGAAATTCTTCTAGAAGTTTTATAATTTTAGCTCTTGTGTAGGTGTATAATCCATTTGAGTTAATTTTAGAATTCATCTTTTTTTGTGCGTGGGTATCCATTTGTCCCAGCACATTTGTTGTGAAGGTTATCTCTTCCTCCATTGAATTGCTTTGGTACCTTTGTTGAAATCAGTTAACCATAAATATAAGTGTTTACTTCTACTTCTAGACTCTCAATTCTGTTTCATCGATCTCTATGCCTGTCCATGAGCCAATACCACACTGATTGTATGCTACTGAGTTTTCCAGCTTTAAAGTAAGTCTTAAAATTAGATAATGTAAGTTCTCCAACTTTGTTCTTTTTAAAAATTCTGTTGAATATTTTAGGTACTTTGCGTTCCCATATAGCTTTTATAGGTCAGCTTGTCAATTTCTACAGAAAGTTTTCTGGGTTTTTAATAGATATTGTGTTGAATTTATAGTTCATTTGGGGAGAATTACCATACTGACAATACAAAGTCTTCCAATCCATGAACATGGGATGTCATTTGTTTAGATCTTCCTCTGTTTCTCTTAGCAATATTTTGCCATTTTTGTTGTATGAGTGTTGTACTTCCTTCTGTTAAATTGATCCTAAGTATTTTTGTTTTTATGCTGTTGTGGATGGAAGTGCTTGCTTAATTTTAATTTGGGGTTTTTTTTGGTGCTAGTATATAGAAATACCGTTGTTTTTTTGTATATTGATCTTATATCCTGTGACCTTGCTAAACTTATCTATTAGTTTTTCTTTTCTTTTTTTTTTTTGGCTGTGCCACGTGGCTTGAGGGATGTTCCCCAACCAGGGATTGAACCCGGGCCATAGCAGTGAAAGTGCCGAAACCTAACCACTAGACTCCCAGGGAACTCCCTATTAGATTTCATCTTTTAAAAACAAAAATTGTAGGGCTTCCCTGGTGGCGCAGTGGCTGAGAGTCCGCCTGCCGATGCAGGGGACACGGGTTCGTGCCCCGGTCCGGGAGGATCCCACATGCCACGGAGCGGCTGGGCCCATGGGCCATGGCCGCTGGGCCTGCGCGTCTGGAGCCTGTGCTCCGCAACGGAAGAGGCCACAGCAGTGAGAGGCCCGCGTACCACAAAAAAAAAAAAAAAAAAATTGTATATGTGTATTCCTTGGGATTTTCTACACGCATGATATGTCATCTGTGAATAAAGACAGTTTCACTTTTTTTCTTTCCAATCTGGAAGCCTTTAATTTTTTCCTGCTTTGTTGCACTGGCTAGAATCTCCAGTACAGGGAGTTCCTTGGTGACCTAGTGGTTAGGACTTGCTGTGGCCCAGGTTCAATCCCTGGTTGCAGAACTGAGATCCTGAAAGCTGCGTGGCCTGGCCAAAAAAAAAAGAACCTCCAGTACAATGTTGTGTAGAAGTTGCACAAGTGGACATTCTTGCCTTGTTCTCAGTCTGAGGGAGGAAAACATTAAACATTTAGTCCTTCACCGTTAAATATGTTAAGCTGTGGATTTTTTATCAATGTCTTTTTTCAAGTTGAAGAAGTTTTGTTTGTTTGTTTGCGGTACGCGGGCCTCTCACTGTTGTGGCCTCTCCCGTTGCGGAGCACAGGCTCCAGATGCGCAGGCTCAGCAGCCATGGCTCATGGGCCCAGCCGCTCCACGGCATGTGGGATCTTCCCGGACCAGGGCACGAACCCGTGTCCCCTGCATCGGCAGGCGGACTCTCAACCACCGCGCCACCAGGGAAGCCCTGAAGAAGTTTTTGTCATGAATGGGTGTTAGGTTTTATCAAATGCTTTTCCTGTACCTATTGAGATCATCATGTGGTTTTTGTCCTTTAAGCTGTTAATATGTATATAATATTGATTTTCAAGATGCTGACCCAACATTGAATTCCTGCGATAAATCTCACTTAGTAATGGTGTGTAATCCTTTTTATGTTGCTGGATGGTTTGCTGATTTTTTAGGAGTAGTTTCTGCATCTGTGTTCACTAGAGAGCTATTTTCTGTAGTTCTCTTTTCTTGTGATGTCTTTGGCCTTTGATACTGGCCTTATAGAATGAGTGAAGTGTTTCCTACTTATTTCTCTAAGAGTTTGTGAAGAATTAGTATTATTTTTTAAAATATTTGATACAATTCACCAGTGAAGCCATCTGGGCCTGTTATTTGAAGGATGATTTTAAATTTCTTGTTCAGTTTTTTCACTTGCCTGGGGGCCTCCTGAGGGTGGGTACCCACTTCTCTTAGAAGGTTGGATTCTTGTGGTTAGGGATATTCTTGCACCATTAACAGAGATTGATATTACCAGAGTGGGCCTGGTCTGTGCCCTTACAAGCCCCTCACTTTCCCTCTCTCCCTTGCCTGGAGACGCTCACCTCTTCTTGTCTCAGAGATCATGATCATCTCTTCTCTCCACTCCGGTACTTCCCACTTCCACCTCTTTCTAACTTCCAAATATAAAGAGGCCTCAGAGCTCAGAGTGAGCCCTCCCTAGCTGATACTGCCCTTTCCATATGTGAGGAAGGCATCTGGAGTCTTATCTCTGGGCCAGCACAGATTCACATATGCACTTGAATATGTCCCAGTATGACCATGTCCAAAGTGGAACCTCAAACCTGGTCAGCCCTTAGTTTTCCCCATCCTTATAGTGTATCTCTCATCTTCCCAGTGGTTTAGTCAGGAACCCAGTGCTGGGTTTTAGAGGGAGGAAGGGATGAAAGTTACTCATCATCATCATCTCCATCAGCTAAGCCATGACCTAGTTCTGTTGACTCTATTTCCAATCCAGTTCTATCCTCTACTTCCATCCTAGTCCACACTGTCAGCATATCCCTTAGAACCTGGATCACTACAGTGGCCTCCTAAGTGGTGTCCCTGCTTCCACCCTTGTGCCCCCGCTTCCACCCTTGTGCACTTTGCAGTCTATAGGCAGCAGAGCAGCCAGAGTGAAATTGTAAAGTTGTAAACCAAAATTGTGTCACTCTCCTGTTCATACCCCTCCAGTGGCTCTCCAGGGCTTCAGGGCCTGTTCTCTTCTTGGGATGGTTTGGGGAGAAGTTCAGACACAGTTGCCTTAGCAGATAAGAGGTGTGGCCCCCTCCATCCCAAACAGAGCACTGCTTGGTTCTTTTTTTTTTAATGTATTTGTTTTTGACTGCATTGGGTCTTTGTTGCTGTGCACGGGCTTTCTCTAGTTGCGGCAAGTGGGGGCTTCTCTTGTTCTGGAGCACGGGCTCTATGTGTGCAGACTTCAGTAGTTGTGGCTTGCAGGCTCTAGAGCGCAGGCTCAGTAGTTGTGGTACAGGGACTTAGTTGTTCCGTGGCACGTGGGATCCTCCCGGACCAGGGCTCGAACCCGTGTCCCCGGCCCTGGCAGGCGGATTCTCAACCACTGTGCCACCAGGGAAGTCTCCCCTTGGTTCTTTATAGAGCATTGCATATCAAGTCTTGTCAGATCCTCCCAACAGCCTGGTTGAAGAGCTAGCAGGGCTATCCCCATTTTATAGATGTGCAAATAAAGGCTGAGAGTGGGGGAGGAGACCTACTCAAGGCCACTCAATAAGTGGTAGAGAAAATAGATAAAACAGATAACAAATTGTGATACATCCATACTTGGCAATAAAAGGAATGACTGATATATTGATACAACATGAATGAATCTCAAAATAATGATGCTTAGTGAAAGAGCCAGACAAAAAAGGAGTATATGCTGTATGCTCTGTCTTGGTCTGTTCAGGCTGCTGTCACAAAATACCGAAGACTAGGTGGCTTATAAGCAACAGACATTTATTTCTCACAGTTCTGGAGGATGGGAAGTCCAAGATCAAGGGACCAGCAGATTCACTGTCTAGTGAGGTCCTGCTTCCTGGTTCACAAACAGCTGTCTTTTTGCTGTGTGTCCTCACATGATGGGCATGGCAAGGGAGCTCTCCGTAGTCTCTTTTATAAGGACACTGATCCCATTCGTGAGGGCTGTGCCCTCATGACTTAATCACCTCCCAAACGCCCTCCCCTCCTTACTTTAGAGGTTAGGAGTTCAACATGTGAATTTTGAGGGAACAAAAACCTCCATTCTGTAGCAGATTCCATTTATATAAAACTCTGGAAAATGCAAACTAATCTGTAGCAACAGAAAGTAGATCACAGTTTGCCTGAGGACAGCAGGATTGGCGAGGAGGGTATTTGGGAGGAGTCAGGGGATATAAAGGAGTGTGAGGAAACTTTGGGGGATGGTGGATATGTGCACTGTCTGTGGTGATGGTTTCACAGATGTATACTATGTCAGACTTACCAAAATGTATACTTTGAATATGTGCAAGTTATTATATGTCAATTATAGCTCAATAAAGCTGTTTAAAAAAAAAAAAAACAGACACTGATTTTCCACTGTGGCTTCTGAGTCCCCAAGGTCTGCTGTCTCCTCTGGGGCTCCCGATCCTGGGGTGCAGTTCAGGCCGAGATGGTAAGGCGACCTGTGGACTCCAAGGGCATTGTGGTCTCCATCACGTGGGGACAACCCCAGCTTAGCAGCTCCTTTGCTGGAGTCAGGTGTGTCCTCCATGTGGGTTAACTTCAGAATCCTGCTTTTGTCTTTTTTTTTTTTTTTTTTTTTTGTGGTACGCGGCCTCTCACTGTTGTGGCCTCTCCCATTGCGGAGCACAGCCTCCGGACGCACAGGCTCAGCGGCCGTGGCTCACGGGCCCAGCCGCTCCGCGGCATGTGGGATCTTCCCAGACCGGGGCACGAACCCGTGTCCCCTGCATTAGCAGGCGGACTCTCAACCACTGCGCCACCAGGGAAGGCCCTGCTTTTGTCTTTTGACACAAACACTTTCCTCGATGTTACATGGGCTTCAAGATTATCACAGTTTTGAAATGTTTAATTCCTTTATGGCTTTAATTCCTTTATGGCTTTCCTTATGGCTTTAATTCCTTTATGATGCTCACCTCATACATACCCCTCCTATTTCATATAAATGCAGAAGTGTGCCTCATAGTCATCCTTGCTAAAGTGCAGCTCCCACTTTTTTCTTTTCCTTTTTTGCTGACTTCATTCTCCTACCTCTTGTATCAGTAACTCCCCCAGAATAACCCACGTTAATACCCTGGGGTATTTTCTTCTCTATTTTCGCTACACCAATATAAAGCATCTGTATGTATCTGCAGGTCCATATTTGGGAGTTTCTGTTTTACAGAAGATGGATTCCATTGTACATAATTTTTGGAGCCTTCTTTTCCCCACACCTTCTGCTGAAGCTCTAATCCATTTTTAAAGGCTGTGTCATGTCCCAGGGTGTATATGTCCCATCATTTATTCAGTCATTTCTCAGCTGGTTGTTTCTTTGTTTCCATATGTTGGCCATTGGGTTTTCTTGAAAGATGTTATTTTATTTTTTTACACATGTGTCTTTAATCCAGCTAGAATTTTTAGCAGATACTGTATTTTTTCCTCCAGATGGTGAACCAGTTAGGCCTGCCTCATTTATTAAAATATCCACCCTTTCCCCACTGAATTGAACTGCCAGTTTAGAACTTACTGCCTATGTTTTCTTCTAGAAGTTTTATGGTTTCAAGTCTTCCATTTAAGTATTTAATCCATTTTGAGTTTATTTTTTGTATATGGTGTGGAAAGTTGTCTAGTTCAGTTGTTTTGCAGGTAGCTGTCCAGTTTTCCCAACACCGTTTATCGAAGAAGCTGTCTTTTCCTCATTGTATATTCTTGCCTCTTTTGTCATAGATTAATTGACCAAATAAGTGTAGGTTCATTTCTGGGATCTCTGTTCTGTTCCATTGATCTATATGTCTGTTTTATGCCAGTACCATACAGTTTTGATTACTGTAGCTCTGTAGTATAGTTTGAAATGTGTGATACCTTCAGCTTTATTCTTCCTTCTCAAGACTGTTTTGGCTATTTGGGGTCCTTCGTGTTTCAATACAAATTTTAGAATCATTTGTTCTAGTTCAGTGAAAAATGCCTTTGGTATTTTGATAGGGATTGCATTGAATCTGTAGATTGCCTTGGGTATGTTCATTTTAACAATATTAATTCTTCTAATCCATGAGCATGGTATAATATTATTTTTGATGCAATTGTAAATGGGATTGTTTTCTTAACTTCTCTTTCTGATAGTTCACTGTTAGTGTATAGAAATGCAACAGATTACTGTATATTAATTCTGTACCCTGCACTTTACTGAAATCAGTTATTAGTTCTAATAGTTTCTTGGCGGCATCTTCAGGATTTTCTATATGAAGTACAGAAAACGTTGTCATCAGCATACAGTGACAGTTTCACTTCTTTCTTTCCAATTTGGATTCCTTTTCTTCCTCCCTCCCTCCCTCCCTCCATTCCTTCCTTCCTTCCTCTTTCCTTTTTCTTTTCTTTTTCCTGCCTCCCTCCTTCCTTCCCTACCCCTCTCCATTCCTTCCTTCCCTACCCCTCTCCATTCCTTCCTTCCTTTCTTCCTTCCTTTCTTCCTTCCTTCCTTCCTTCCTTCCTTCCTTCCTTCCTTCCTTCCCTCCCTCCCTCCCTTCCTCCCTCCCTTCCTCCCTCCCTCCCTCTCTCCCTCTCTCCCTCTCTCACTCCCTCCCTCTCTCTTTTTCTCCCTCCTTCCCTCCAGCACTATATTGAACTATAGGACTTCCAGCACTATATTGAATAAAAGTGGCAAGAGTGGGCATCTTTGTCTTGTTCTTGATCTTGGAGGAAATGCTTTCAGACTTTCAACATTGAATATGATGTTGCCTGTAGGTTTGTCATATACAGCCTTTATTATGTTGAGGTATAGTCCCTCTATACCCAGTTTGTTGAGAGGTTTTTTCTTTTTTTCTTTTTAATGTTATTGAAGTACAGTTGACTTACAGTGTTGTGTTAATTTATGCTGTACAGCAAAGCAATTCAGTTATACACATATATATTCTTTTCCATTATGGTTTATCACAGGATATTAATTAGAGTTCCCTGTTCTATACAGTAGGATCTTATTGTTTATCTATCCTATATATAATAGTTTGCATCTGCTAATCCCAAACCCCTGAGTTTTTTTAATCATAAATGGATGCTGAACTTGTCAAAAGCTTTTTCTGCATCTACTGAGATGATCATATGATTTTTTTCTTCAGTTCATTAATGTTGTGTATCATATTGATTGATTTGTTGATTTTGAATCCCTGGGATATGTCCCACTTGATCATGATGTATGATATTTTATTGTTGGATTCTGTTTGCTAATATTTTGTTGAGGATTTTTGCATCAGTGTTCATCAGTGATACTGGCCTGTAATTTTCTTTTTTTGTGATGTCTTTGGTTTTGGCATCAGGCTTTTTAGAATGAGTTCAGAAGCATTCTTTATTTTTTGGAATAGTTTGAGAAGAATAGGTGTTAACGCTTCTTTAAATGTTTTGTAGGGAATTCCCTGGTGGTCCAGTGGTTAGGACTTGGTGCTTTCACTGCCGGGGCCCAGGTTTGACCCCTGGTTGGGGAACTAAGATCCTGCATGCTGCACGGTACAGCCAAATTTTTTTTTTAATGTTTTGTAGAATTCACCCATGAAGCCATCTGGTCTTGGACTTTTGTTTGTTGGGAGGGTTTCTTTTATTCTTATTATTCAATTTCACTACTGATAATTAATTGGTCTATTCATATTTCTATTTCTTTTTTTAAAAGATTTATTTTATTTATTTATTTTATTTGGCTGTGTCAGGTCTTAGTTGCGGCACACGGGATCTTCGCTGAGGCATGCAGGATCTTTTTTGTGGTGCACGGGCTTCTCGTTGTGACGTGTGGATTTTCTCTCTCTAGTTGTGGCGCGCGGGTTCCAGAATGCATGGGCTCTGTAGTTTGCAGCACGCAGGCTCTAGTTGAGGCACAAGTAGTTGTGGTGTGCGTGCTTAGTTGCTCTGCGGCATGTGGGATCTTAGTTCCCTGACCAGGGATCAAACCCACGTGCCCTGTGTTGTAAGGCAGATTCTTTACCACTGGACCACCAGGGCCAGGGAAGTCCCTATATTTCTATTTCTTCCTCAGTCTTAGGAGAGTGTACATTTCTAAGAATTTATCCATTTCTTCTATGTTATCCATTGTATTGGCATATAATTGTTCATAGTAATCTCTTATAATCCTTTGTATTTCTGTGGTGTCAGTTGTAACTTTGCCTCTTTCATTTCTGATTTTATTTATCTAGGCCTTCTCTTGATGAGTCTGGCTAAAGGTTTATCAATTTTGCTTATCTTTTCAAAGAACCAGCTCTTAGTTTCATTGATCTTTTCTATTGTTTTTTTCAGCCTCTATTTCATTTATTTCTGGTCTGATATTTATTATTTCTTTCCTTCTACTGACTTTGGGTTTTGTTTGTTCTTCTTTTTATAGTTCCTTTAGGTGTAAGGTTAGATAGTTTATTTGAGGTTTTTCTTGTTTCCTGAAGTAGGCTTGTATTGCTATTAAACTTCCCTCTTAGAACCTCTTTTGCTGCATCCCATAGATTGTAGATCATGTGTTTCCATTTTCATTTGTCTCCAGGTACTTTTTTTAATTTCCTCTTTGATTTCTTCAGTGACGCATTGGTTGTTTAATAGCATATTCGTTAGCCTCCACGTTTTTGTGGTTTTTTTGCAGTTTTTTTCTTGTAGTTATTTCTAGTCTCATACTGTTGTGATCGGGAAAGATGCTTGATATGATTTCAGTCTTCTTAAATTTATTTAGACTTGTTTTGTTGCCTTGCATGTGATCTGTCCTGAAGAGTGTTCCATGTGCACTTGAAAAGAATGTGTATTCTGCTGCTTTGGGTGGAATAGTCTATATGTCTATCAATTTCACCTGATCTATTGTGTCATTTAAGGCCAGTATTTCCTTATTGATTTCCCATCTGGATGATCTGTCCATTGATGTAAATGGGGTATTAAAGTTCCCTACTATTATTGTATTAATGTCAATTTTACCCTTTATGTTAATATTTGCTTTATGTATTTAGGTGCTCCTTGATTGGGTGCATATATATTTATAATTGTTATATCTTCTTGTTGGATCAATTTCTTTATCATTATATAATATCCTTTATCTCTTGTTACAGTCTTTGTTTTAAAGTCTATTTTGTCTGATATAAGTATTGCTACCCAGGCTTTCTTTTGATTTCCATTTGCATAAAATACCTTTTTCTGTCCTCTAAATTTCAGTTTATGTGTGTCTTTAAATCTGAAATGAGTCTCTTGTAGGCAGCATATATATGGGTCTTGTTTTGGTATCCATTCAGCCACTCTTTGTCTTTTGATTGGAGCACTTAGTCCATTCACATTTATAGTAATTTTTTTTCAATTACATCATTTGCATTTATTTATTGAAGGCCATATATGCCGTATAAAGTAATTATCGATAGGCATGTACTTACTGCAATTTGTTCATTGTTTTCTGGTTGTTTTTGTAGTTCTTTTTGTTTCCTTTCTTTTTCTTTTGCTCTTTTCCCTTGTGATTAGATGACTGTCTTTAGTGTTATGTTTGGATTCCTTTCTCTTTTCGTATGTGCGTATTTATTACAAATTTTGGTTTGTGGTTACCATGAGGTTCATATGTAATGACATATATATGGTTATTTTATATATGTGGTTATTTTATATGTGGTTATTTTATATATATATAGCTGTTTTAAGTTGATGATCTCTTAAGTTCAAATGCATTCTAACAACCTAAAAATGCAATTTTTACTACCCACCCCACACATCAATGTTTTTGACATCATATTTTACATATTTTTGTGTATCCCTTAACTGTTCATTGCACATATAGATGATTTTACTACTTTTGTCTTTCAAGCTTCCTACTAGCTTTATGAGTGGTTGATCTACTACCTTTACTGTATGTTTGCCTTTACCAATAAGATTTTTCCTTTCCTAATTTTCATATTTCTAGCTGTGGTCTTTTCCATTTAGCAAAGTCCTTTTAACATTTCTTGTAAAGCCTGTTTAGTGGTGCTGAATTCTTTTGGCTTTTGCTTCTCTGTAAAACTCTGTATCTCTCAAATGTGAAAGCCTTGTTGAGTAGAGTGGTTGTAGGTTTTTTTCCTTTCATTGCTTTGAATATATCATGCCACTACCTCTGGCCTGCAAAGTTTCTGCTGAAATGTCAGCTCATAGTCATACGGGAGTTCCCTTGTAGGTAACTAGTTCCTTTTCCTTGCTGCTTTTAAGATTCTCTATCTTCAATTTTTGCAATTTTAATTATAATGTGCTTGGTGTGGACCTCTTTGGGTTCATCTTGTTTGGGACTTTCTGTGCTTCTTTGACTTGGATGTCTTTTTTTTTCCCCAGGTTAGGAAAGTTCTCAGCTATTATTTCTTCAAATAAGTTCTCTGCCCCTTTCTCTTTTCTCTTTCCAGGACCCCTGTAATGCAAATGTTAGTATGCTTGATGTTGTCCCAGAAGTCTCTTAAACTATCCTCATTTTTTTTAAATCTTTTTTTCTTTTTTCTGTTTGGCTTGGGTGATTTCCACTACTCTGTCTTCCAGTTAACTGATTCATTCCTCTGTAACATCTAATTTACTGTTGATTCCTTCTAGTATATTTTTTATTTCACTTATTATATTCTTCAGCTCTGTTCGATTCTTCTCTATATTTTCTAATTCTTTACTAAACTTCTCACTGTGTTCATCCATTCTTCTCCCGAGTACATTCTGCATCTTTATGATCATTACCTTGAACTCTTCTTCACTGTGTTTTTCTTCTAGTGTTTTGTCTTGTTCCTTCATTTGGAATATACTCCTCTGTCTCCTAATTTTGCCTAATTCTTTGTATTTATTTCTATGTATTAGGTAGGTTGGTTTTGTTTTTGATCTTGAAGAAGTGGCCTTGTGTAGCAGACATCCTAAGGGGCCCAGCAACACACTTCCCTTTGGTCACCAGATCTGTATACTCTAGGGATGCCCCCTATGTGGGCTGTTCTGTTGTGGTTGACCTGACTACTGTGGGTGTGCTGGTAGGTCAGGCTGGCCCCTACCCCCACTGGCTGCCAGACCTTGCCTTGTGTGGTGGCTACCAATCTTTGGTGGACAAGGCCAGGTCCTGGTGTGGCTGGCTGCACAGCCTGGGGGAACCTGGGGCTGGTCCCAGCCTACTGGTGGGCAGGTTAGCCCTGGCACTAGTAAACTAGAGGGAGGACTCCAAAATGGTACTTGCCAGCACCAGTGTTCTCATGGTAGAATGAGCTCCCAAAAATGGTTCCAGCCAGCATCTATGTCCCCAGGGGGAGTCCCAGTTGCCTCCTGCCTCTCCAGGAGACTTTCTAAGATAAGCAAGTGGGAATTCCCTGGTGGTCCAGTGGTTAGGATTTCATGCTTTCACTGCCGAGGGCCTGGGTTCGATCCCTGGTTGGGGAACTAAGATCCCCACAAGCTGCGTGGCATGGCCAAAAAAAAAAAAAGATGAGCAAGTAGCAAGTAGGTCTGACTCAGGCTCCTTTCAAATTACTGCCTCTACACTGGATCATGTGAGATTTTGCACGTGCCCTTTAAGAACAGTCTGTTTCCTACAGCCCCCCAGCTCTTCTGAATGCAAGCCCTGCTGACCTTCAAAGCCAGATGTTTTGGGGGCTCACCTTTCTGGTGCAAGACCCATAGGCTCAGGAGCCTGATGTGGGGCTTGGACCCCTTGCTTCTTGGGGAGAAACTTTGCAGTGGTGATTATCCTCCTGTTTGTTTGTTGCCTATCCGAGGGTGTGGGTCTTGACTTACATCACATCTCCACCCCTCCTCCCCATCTCATTGTGGTTCCTTCTTTGTATCTTTAGTTGTGGAAAATATTTTCTGCTGGTCTTCAGGACATTCTCATAGATAGCTGTTCTATAAATGGTTGTAGTTTTGGTGCACCTGTGGGAGGATGTGAGCTCAGGGTCTTCCTAAGCTACCATCTTGGCCACACCCCCTATACTATCTTTAGGTTCTACTATTAAGTGTATTCTGAGACAAAGAAAATGAATTGAGGAGCTTTCCATCTTTTTCCTTGATTTTGAATTAAATAATTTATACATAGATATATAATTTTATGTGTATTTTATATAAACTATTAACAAAGTTTAAATAACTTTGGAATTATATGTCCTTTAAAGCCTCCCTGTTCCAAGTGTGGTTCATGGATCAGCAGTGTCAGCATCACCTGGAAGGTAGTTACAAAAACAGATTCCTGGGGCCCACCCCAGGCCTACTGGGCTGGAGTCTATAGTTTAATGAGACTCCTCAGATGACTGTTGTGTACATTGAGAAGCCCCACTCTAAAGACTAGATAAATCTCAGCTGTGGACCATCTGGTCCTGGAACTCTAATCACCTCTCCAGACTCTTCTGAGAAAATGGGCCTTTTCACATATTCCCCTTCAGGTCCTGAGTCAATGTTGATAAATCATGTTTAGCTAAGAAAGCATTCATTTCCTCCAGGTTTTCGTATTCTGTGTGGTTGTAAGTAGTCATAAGCTCTTAAATTCTGTCACTCCTGTACCCATGGCTATCCCCTTTCATGTAACTTGAGCTCTTTTTGCCTTCTGTCCCTGTTTTCTTTAATCAGGCTTTCTGCAGTCTAACACAAGCATTTTCTTTGATATAACATTGTCTTCAAATTATCTTAAAGCCTGTACAGTATTCAGTGAATATAATACAAATTACTTAACCATTCCCCTATTCGGTACTCAGGCAATTCCCTATTTCCCAGCAGCATAAATAAAACTGCCAGAAGAGCAATACTGCTAAACTACTGTCTATAATTCTAGATAGTAATTTAGCAATACGATAAATTCTTTTTTTTAAATTTATTTATTTATTTATTTTTGGCTGACTTGGGTCTTCATTGCTGCACACGGGCTTTCTCTAGTTGTGGTGAGTGGGGACTACTCTTTGTTGCACTGCGTGGGCTTCTCATTGCAGTGGCTTCTCTTGTTGCGGAGCACGGGCTCTAGGCTCACGGGCTTCAGTAGTTGTGGCACACGGACTCAGTAGTTGTGGCACACGGGCTCTATGGCGCAGGCTCAGTAGTTGTGGCGCACGGGCTTAGTTGCTCTGCGGCATGTGGGATCTTCCCGGACCAGGGCTTGAACCTGTGTCCCCTGCATTGGCAGGCGGATTCTTAACCACTGTGCCACCAGGGAAGCCCCTAAATTCTTAATATGGTCATATACTTTGACGTCATTTCCATTCTAGGAACTTATTTTCATCTCAGCATTGTTTACAGCAATTTCAAAGCAAAACAAAATGGAAACAACTTCGACAGCAGGAGTGACTTAAATAAATGGAGGTCTAACCACCCAATGGAGAATTACACAGAAAAAAACATGGGGTGAGTCAATAGTGACTGAAGTGTGTTAGCTGACAGGTTAAATGAGAATAGGCTGGTTGTAAAATGGGCCGTAAAATGACTGTGAAGTCATTTTTTCTTTTAAAAATAAAACTCACATTGTACCTGTATGTATGAGGAATGAAATTTGATTCCTGCAGCCATTTAGATGTTGCCCTAGAGGTCTGTTCACCCATTGTTTTCCCACCCCCAACCCCCAGTGAATTTTTCCTTCTGGTCTTGCTTCTGTGGGCCTGAAGACTTTCAGAAGCTGCCAAGGCCAAGAGGCTGAGCTGTATTTGGAGCCTTGATACCATCTCAGGGCCTTCTGGGCTATGAGAATACAGCAGAGTGGCTCCAGCAGAGCCTCGTGGCTGATCCTACAGGCCTGCCCTCTTGCGGGGTACAGCATGATGGGCCTTGTGTAATGTGGCATTGACCACCATAGATGAGCCTTGAGCTTCCTGGGAGAAGTTGCTCAGCCCGTTAGTGTCCAGAACCCCCTAGAAGACCTGGGTGAGACCTGGAAGTACTCTTTCGGGGTGGGGGTCAGGCAAAGGAGTGATATGTGGTGGTGTGCCTGCGGTGCTGGTGCCTTCTGCTCTCTGCAGGAGCTAGAAGTGACCTTCTCCAGCTGAACATCACTGTCCCACCATGGGGAGAGGGTCTGGGGTCTGGTTTATCTTGCTCAGCCCAAACCTGCCCATTTCCCACCCCAGGGTTGCTCCCTGCGGCATCCCCCACCCCCTCTTGCCCACCAGTGGGGCTACCTGAGATTTAGGTGGCAAGGGAGTTGGAGTGTGGACTATGGGCAAGTTAACCAATTTCCTTGAGGCTTAGTTTTCTCACTGAAAGTTGCAGGTGATGCATGCAGCTTGCAACGCATTTCTGAGACCTGAGAAGTGTATTCCCATTCACTGTATGGGAAGTGGCGTTCATAAATCGTGGCTATTATTATTAATGGAGAGGAGTCCTTGGCTTTCCTGGGATAATTACTAAAAAACCCATTTCCCCAAGGGGCTCTACACCATGGCCCCTCAAATGAGAGTTTCCCACAGATATTTCTGTAGCAAAGACTTGAAAAAGGAGCCTACTAGTGAGAAGACAAGGGCATTCATCCATTCAACAAGTATTTACTGAGCAACTACAGTGTTCTCAGGGCTGGATGTATCAGGAACCAAGGCCAAGGTTTGCTGGTGGACCAGATGTGGCTGTGAAAGACAGCAGAGAGCCAGATGCTCAGGTGCTTGGATGGAGGCTGCCATCAGCTGGGCTGGGGTGGGCTGTAGAAGGGTGGTTTGGAGGGAAGATACTGTGTGGCACACCTTGGACATCCATGGGGAGGCGTCCAGGAGGCAATCTGAAATGCGAGTCTGGGGTTCAGGGAGAGGTTCTGGCTGGAGCTTAGATAAGAAGGAAGCATAAAGGAATGAAAGGTGGTTGAGGAGGCTGGGGGCAGATTACTCTGCCTTCTTGAGCTTCCAGGGAAGCCCTTGGATGCCCCCCAACCCATGTTTCTCTTCATTGTCCCTGCCCTGACCTCAGGGAGTCTGTGTTCCCATGATGCACAGTGGAATCACCCCCAGGACCTGTCTCATTTGTCTCCTCACCCCAAGTCCAGCTGGCCCAGCTCTAACACCTTATTCATTCACATTCATGTAATCATTTATTTTAGAAACGTTTTATTGAGTTTCTCTCCTGTGGCTCTCACCAGAGAGTGGCCTGACCCCCTCTTGGAGGTACCTGGATATATGAAGGGACATTTAGTTGTCACAGTGACTGGGCAGGGAACAGGGGTGCTCAGGGTCCTGCACAGAAGGAACTGCCCTCCCAGGATTCAGGAGCACTTTGCTGAGATAGTCATTCCCCAGCCACCTGCAGCTGGCTGAGGAGGGCTCAGCTGTGAGTAAATACAGTGCTACGGAGCCTGGGACACAGCAGGTAATGCTAGGTAATGGTTTGGGGATCATGAATGCACAGATGAGGGAAGGACACTTCTGCTGCCCAGGGAAGAGCAGAGAGGCTTCCTGGAGGAGGTGACTTTGGAGCTGTGCCTTAAAAGATGAGCAGGGTTTACAGACACAGGATGGGCAGGAATTCCAGACAGAGGGAAGCAGGTATGCAAATGCAGAGGCGTATGGGTGGGCTCAGACTGCAGGAAAGGGAGTGCTGAGGGCAGCAGAGGAAGAGAATGGGTGGGAATAAGAGGTTGTGGTGGGGTTGCAGGGCATCCCTTACCTTCCGCAGCCCTAGAAATTCCTCAGTATGTTGGTGATGATGTCGTGCTTGGCTTTCTCGTACAGGTCCCTGACTGCATGTGGCAGTTGGGAGCTCTCAGTTCCTGGAGTGTCCACTCCAGGGGACCCAGCAGAACGCCTCACCCGGTGGACCTACAGAAGTGATGCAGACGTGATCACCCTCATTGATTGGCCCCCTTTCCTGTCCTGCCTGTGGCCCCTCTCTCCAGGTGGGGATGAGTGTGAGGCACCGGCAGTGATGTTGGTGATGGGGCTGGAGGTGGTCCCCAGTGAGGCCCTTCCACTCGGAGCCCAGAGGGCCTGGGAAGGCCTGAACTCTGCCGCTCACTTCCTCTCTGGCTATTCCACTCACTTGCTAGGAGGTTGCACCTCCGGCTTCAGTTTTTCCAAATGTGGGATGTGGAGGAGGGTTCCCAGAGCTCAGGGCCCAGAGCAGAGCCAGTGTCCTGCGAAGTCTGAGCTCCCTCTCACCCCCAGGATGCCCCTTAGCCTCGGCCACCAGTCTCTCCTCCCCACCCCTCCTGCCAAACGACTAGCAGTCATCAAGGTCCAACCGCGCCTCACACTCCACAAGCCTTTCCCCTCCCGACGACTTGCGTTTAGAAGGGCTCGATCGGCCCGGTTTCCAGAGGAGGAAACTGAGGCCCCACGCGCTGAAGTCAGTGGCCCGGGTGAGGGCCCCTCGGTCATCGGCGGTCACCGGGCAGAGCGCCGCCCGCGACGGAAACAGACTGGGGCCAGCGCGGGCGCAGGGGCTCATCTCCGGCTTGAGCTCGCGCTCGTGGTCCGGGTCCCCAGGGCAGTTGAGGGACGGTTGAGGGACGGAAGGATGTGCTGCAGCATGAAGAAGATGCCCGTGCAGTTCCGCTCTTCCTGCGGGTCAGTGAGCACAGGAGTGCGGTGGCCGACGTTCTTGCCCAGGTACCCAGGCTCCCGAAGCCGGCGCCCTCCCTAATCCTCCCCCCAGAGCCAGGCGGGAGTGGCGAACGCTGGGGGGACCCGGGCGGGCTCCGTGAACACCCAGTAAAATTAAGGACTTTCATGCAAGTTATATTAAATGGGAAAAGGCCTCCAAAATTAGCCTCAGAGGAAGCTATATTTGTTTAAAACACTCGTGTGTACATAAAAAAGATACAGAAGATGATTCACCAACGGTTAATGTTGTCTCCTCCTGGGTAGTGGGGTTGCAGGGGGGTTTTGTTTGTTTGTTTTTAGTTTGCTTCTCCACATTTTGTTAATTTGCTATAATAAAATATTATTTTCCTAATTTTAGAAAAACAGTTATCACTAGGTGCATTACGGTCCCCTTCTTTTTTCTCTTAATATTTAGTCATTTCTTTAGCATGTATTGTTTTTCTAATAAGAATTGATAATTTACATGTAGTAAGAAAAACCAGTAAGGAAAAACCCAATTTTAAAAATGGCTACTGGGCTTCCCTGGTGGCACAGTGGTTAAGAATCCGCCTGCCAATGCAGGGGACAAAGGTTCGAGCCCTGGTCCGGGAAGATCCCACATGCCGCGGAGCAACTAAGCCCATGTGCCACAACTACTGAAGCCCGCGCGCCTAGAGCCCACGCTCCGCCACAAGAGAAGCCACTGCAATGAGAAGCCCGCGCACTGCGGCGAAGAGTAGCCCCCGCAAGCCAGCACACACCGACGAAGACCCATCGCAGCCAAACATAAATAAGTAAATTTATTATTATTTTTTAAATGCCTTCCATAATCAAACCTCACCTGGGCGAGGTGAGGAGGGTGGAAGCAAATACAGCCTCCGGGAGAAGGGAGAGAGGGGAGGTCCTTCTCTTGCTCATGGGGGCAGGGAGCCAGGGGATGGGAGACTCGCCCCGCCCGGCCTGAAGGGACATTCTCGGGGCTGTCGGCGGTGCCAGAGCAAAAAGCACACCGTCTCTTTAATCCTGAAGTTGAGCGGGATCATGGTGTTGGAGTTCTAAAAAATCAAGAGAAGACTCATGATCATCTATCTCCCTTTTACAGAGGAGGGAACAAAGGCAAGGAGGAGAGAGTTCACAGTTCCAAGTTGGAAGGGGCTTAGCCGAGGTCTGCACTTTCCACTTAAAGGAGGCAGCCTCTTCAAGTGGCCTGAGCAGAGATTTAAGGTGTGCAGGGCTTCTGGAAACTAGCCGAGGCTAACACCTCATGGCTGTACCACCTTGAGGGGTCACTTCCCATCTTTGCCCCTCAGTTTCCTCTTCTGTGACAAAGGAACTAGAATACTTGCCTCGCATGCTCAGCTGCCAGGAGAGAGATAATGGGGTGGGAAGGGGACACTGGAAGGCCCTGATGAGTCGCTGGTGAGACCAGTCCAGCTCCTGTCTGTCCTTTGAAACAGCCCTGCTTGCTCCTACAAACCCAGGGCCTGAGTGCAGGCTGGACTCCCAGAACCCGCATTTCATCCTTGGGCAAAGCCCGGAATTGACCAGCTAGCCAGCTGTCAGGCCCGAGAGAAATTACGGTCTTTGTCTTATCTTCTGAGGGGAGAAACATTATAATAATAAGAACAGCAGCTAATGTCAACCAAGCACTTTGTGCCTGTACGAGGCATTCTCTCCTGCCTGCTGTCCTCACAGGCTGCTATGAGGCAGAGTGTTACCCGCTTCCTGGGCCTGAGCCCCCAACACTCACCAAGCTAGGCAGTGGTGGGATGGCTTCCAGCAGGCCAAAGAGTCGCTGTCCTTGTCGCCCCTGGTTGAAGAACCACAGGGCCTGGGTGACTGTCTCTTCATAGCTCAGACTGCGCTGGGCCACACAGGCCATTGCTGCCGAGCCTGCCACCAGCACCAGTGCCCTCCAAGCCCCTGCCATTGTCCCTTCTTTGATCCACTGCCACTTGCAGCCCCTTTTAGGTGCTACTCGGGCAGCCTTGCCCAAGGGCTGCTGACGACATGCAGGGCTGGGGCCTTCCTGAAAGGGGCCTCTCCTTTCCTTCGCTAGGCACCCAGTATTAGCCAATGTTCCAAAATACCCGTGACTAAGAGGCAAGTAGGATTGGGTTATAGTCCAGGGCCTAGGAGTGAGGCAGCCCTGAGCTGGGGGCAGGAGACATGTGTGATGCTGGGCAAGTCCCTTCACTCTGGCCTCAGTGTCCCTACCTGTGCCACGAGGAGGCCACCTCTGATAGTCCAGGACTCTGTGCCGTCTCTGCCTGGCTGTTCTGGTTTGATTCTGAAACAACTGTCTGGGATCCATGAACTCTCTATGTGACAGTTCCTCAGCTGAGAGCACAAGGAGACAGTCCGATCTGAGGCTGTACTCAAGCTGACACCTACCATGTTACATACGTTTTAAAATACTGATTGTTAACCCTTAAAACTCTGGATGCCTGACTTTGAAAAAATCATGAGATCTGGCAATGCATGGCTCACAGCCCCTCATGGATGTGACGTCAGCAACTTCTCCAGGGAAAGCCTCGCTGTCCACTTCCCCCAGGTGCCAAAGCAGGGAGGCTGTCCCCAACAGGATCAGGGCAGGGATTCCTGGCTGCTGACACGGCCAACCCCAGGCAGCAGCTCACAAGAGGAAGAGCAAGGGCCTCCCCTTCCTCTGAGGGCTCCCATTTTCCTTGACTCCCTCAGTTACTGGGGTCTGCATGTTAACTTCCCAGCCCTTCCTTGGCTGCGGGGCTCCTGTTCTGCAGGAGACTCAGAAACTGGGGAGGAGGAGAGCAACTACCGGGTGTTTCCACTGAAGTCCACCAGTGGGGAAACCAAGGCACAGAGCAGATCATGACTTCCCCCAAAAGCTAAGGGTAGAGCTGAGCAGGTCAGAGCCAGAAGTGAGGAGAGAAGGTAGAGCACAGAACAGTCCTCCGCAGGCCCAACAGGTCTTCAAAGGCCCAAGTCTCATCATAAAATCCATGCAGCCATGGCATATAATGGTGAAAACTTAGAAAAAACCTAAACGTGCTTCAAGGGATTTCCTGGTGGCACAGCGGTTAAGAATCTGCCTGCCAGTGCAGGGGACACGGGTTTGAGCCCTGGTCCGGGAAGATTCCACGTGCTGCAGAGCAACTAAGCCTATGCGCCACAACTACTGAACCTGCGCTCTAGAGCCCACGAGCCACAACTACCGAAGCCCGCACGCCTAGAGCCCGTGCTCCGCAACAAGAGAAGCCACCGCAGTGAGAAGCCTGCGCACCGCAACAGAGTAGCCCCTGTTCTCTGCAACTAGAGAAAGCCCGCACGCAGCAACAAAGACCCAACCCAGCAAAAAATATAAATAAATAAATGTGCTTCAAGAGCAGATTATTAGAGCAGTTGTGATATGTCCACCTATGGAATACCGCTACTACTTATTGGAATACAGGTCCAGTTATTGGTGGGTGATTATGTTCATCACAGGTTCTTAGCTGAAGAATGAGGGTTCTGCTGCAGCAGGTCTTGTGTCCATCACAGGAAGTGTGAATAAGGAAGGATGGTGGGTGCTCACTGTAGAATTCTATGCAGCAGTTAAGCAGTGGTTCTCCACTGAGGAGATGGTTGAGAGGGCAGGAAATGAGATTGGGGGGAAAAAAAAAAAAAAGCAGAGAGAGGGCTTGCACAGACCAAAGAAAACTCACCAATGCAGCCTGCAGTGTAAGGTTGGATTCCTTGTACAGAAGATTGTACACTGATCAATATCCATAACAGTATCACTAGCAAGGTGCCTGAAAAGATGTTCACTAAAATATTAATAATATAATGAATAAATATCCATACAGTTTTTCTCTGTATGGAACTGGCAAAGGATTTTGATTCCTTCTTTCAACTTTTCTTTATTATTTGAAAAAAATTACAATAAACAACTTTGTTTTACAAAAACAGCAAAAATATTTTTTAAATACCCACATGGAATCTACATTTTATTCCACATCTGCAACTACTTTTTTAAGTTCAATGGAACTCTTTTTATTGAGATAAAATTCACATATCATAAAATTTACCCTTTCAAAGTGTACAATTCGCAACATTTTCATCATCCCAAAAATAAACCTTGTGCCAATTAGCAGTCACTCCCCATTTTCCCCTCCCCTTTGCCCCTGGCAACCAATAATCTACTTTCTGTCTTTATGGGTCTGCTATTCTGGATATTCATATAAATGGAATCATACAATATGTGGTCTTTGGTGTCTGGCTTTGTTCACTTAGCATGATGTTTTCATGTTCATCCATGTTATGGATTAATTCCTTTTTATGACTGAATAAGATTTCATCATATGGATATATCACATTTGTTTATCCATTCATCGGTTGATAGACATTTGGGTTGTTTTCACGTTTTTGCTATTATGAATCTTACCACTATGACTATTCACATACAGGTTTTTATGTGGACATATATTTTCAGTTACCTTGGGCTTATACCTAGGAATGGAATTTCTGGGTCATATGGTAACTCTGTGTTTTAAATTTTGTGAGGAATTGCCGAAGTATTTTCCAAAGAGCCTGTACCATTTTACATTCCCACCAGCAATCTGTGGTATTCCACATCTTAATGATTTTTATTGTCTCTCTTTTTTATTATAGCCATCCTAGTGGGTATGAAGTGATATTTCATTGTGGTTTTGATTTGTATTTCCCTAAGAGCTAGTGATGTTGTGCTTATTGTCCATTTGTATATCTTCTTTGGAGAAATGTCTATTCAAGTCCTTTGTACAATTTTTAATTGGGTTATTTGTCCTTATATTGTTGAGTTGTACACACTGTTTTAACATTAAAATGTTTTAGATTTCCATTGGAGGAAAAAAAGCCTCCAGTAAAATCAAGGCTTTAGATGTGTAAAGTAGTTTTTCAGGGACTTTGTAGACCCCCACCACATGGCTCCCCATCAGCTTGAGAAGCTCAGCTTGTCCCCAGCATTGATAGATGAGGAAAATGAGGCCTGGAAAAGTTAGGAAGTGTGTCCAGGTTACACAGCTGAGTCCTGTGTAGAATGATGGGAAACTGGGAAGCTTTCCCTGGAGGAGAGGACTGACAAGGAGACCTTGATTCCCTGCTCTGTCTCCGAAAGGCTGCCACGAACAAGAGGACCAGATTGTTCTTCCCAGGGGGAGGCATGTCAACAAGAAAGTTCTCAAAACAAAACAAACAAACAAAACCAAGAAAGGTCTCTTGATAATAGCTGGAGTCCAGCATGGCAGAGGTGGCCTGGGAGTCTAGAAGATCACTTGGCAGGGAAATTGTAGGAGACTATAGGGGCCATTTGATGCCTGGCTTCTCCAGCATCCATTTGCCCTACCCCTTCTCCCTTCCAATGAGGCCCCAATTCCCCTTTGAGGATCTGCATGGCTCTGGGAGAGGAAAACTCGACTTGGTCTAAGTCAAGCAATGCCTTCCATCTCTCCACCACCACTGGTGATTGATTAAGCTGGTCCACTTAGAATACATCACAGAACTTTTGGTGGGAATACTAGGCACTTTCTTTCCTCCTGGAAGTAAACAAGGAAGCATGGCTAGATGTGACAAAGAAAACATCTTAGGATGTGAGGTGGGCCCCTTAGGATGAGATCAGCACCACAGAAGGCAGAGAGGAAAGAGAGAAAAACAGATCCTTATGACATCACTGAGCTTCTGGGTCACACCTTGCCTGAAGGTGGAGGGCCTCCGGATGTTACTATTTAAGCTAGTTTGAATGGGCTTTTCTGTTACTTGCAACATGATGTCGCAACAAATGTAGGGTTCAGGCATCCAATAGAGAGGTGTGGGGACAGACTATGTAGCCTTTATAATCTCATCAAACCATAAGACTCTATGACATGTCCAAAGGTTTGAGGTTGGATGGCAGTAATCAGGCCCGGGAACTTGGGTTGGGGGCTCTGGTGGGATTTTTTTTTTTTTTTTTTTTTTTGACTGGTGGACCTTACAGAGTATGAGTTCCAAAGGTCAAACTCTGTTATAGCCACATAAAAATCCTTCAATAACTTGTGCTTGATAATTGACCCAGAGCATCTTCAGAATACAGCTCTGTGAGCCCTGCCTCAGCTTCAGGGCTCCACAGACCTGGGTTCAAATCCCACCGCTGCCACTTCCCCACTGGTTCTTGGCCAGTCTCTCTGGGATTCTGTGTGCCTCATCTGTAAATCGGAGATAACAATTCTTACCTTGTAAGAGTGGTGAGAGGATTAAAGCTAATGTGGGTGGAGGAAGCTCAGGTGTGGTGGCTTTTATCTAGGGCAGTGATGGCTCAGAGATGCAGCTGAGACCATTAGGAAGCACAGAGCTCTCACCCCTCCAGGCTCTGACCGGGAGACCTGATTTTGCAGATGAGGAGACTCAGGCACTGGATGTTACGAACTGGGCCCCGACCCAGAGCTGGTAAGTGGAGGTTCTGGGATTCCAGCCCAAGGTAGCGTCATCCACCGTGCTGCTCCGCCTTCAGCGTGGGGGCTGTGTCTGGTCCCCCAGCTGCTGGGAGCTGAGCTGCAGAGGGTGAGGGCAGGATTCCAGGTGTCCAGCAGGAGGTTTCTCCACCCAGCCTGTGACTTGACCCTGGGGCCTGAGGTTGGAGCAGGGTGTGGGTAAAGTTCCGGAGGGTGGCTGGGGGGTAGAGGAGCAGGAAGTGGACACTCCAGGGAAATGTCTTGCAGGAGGCAAGAGATCCCATTCAGGTGAGCATTTCCACTCTGCAATTACCTGCTCAGCCAGCACCGCAGGTAGCTGGGGCCCTTGACTTCTCCTGAATGACCCCACGGCTCCCACACCTCCTTGAAAAGATGGTTGGAACAAAAAGCTTTCACAAGGTCTGGAGAATGATGAAGAAAGAAGCCTGGTGGGCCCTTGGGCCAGCTCTGCCCTTCTCGGGCCTTGGCTTCCTCCTTGCTGTAATGGGGTGGTCAGGAGGGGGCGCACAGATTTCAGAAACCCTTAGCCCCTTGCCCAAGTGGCCTGTGCAAGTCAAGGAAGGTGTGGAGAAAGCAGCTGTGGCCACATTGGTCCCCTGGGGGGACACACCTGATGTTCTAGAACCAGCAGTGTGGACACAAGTTGCCCACACTACCCATAGACACAGAGACCTCAGCTGGGAAGACCCTGGCCTCGGAAATTCCCACAAGCTGACCTCAGCCCTGACCCATCAGGTTTGTCACCACCCCACCCCCAACCAGGGGTGCTACCCAGCCTCCAGGCTTTCACTGCAAAGGCCAGAACGTCTCAAAGTTCTGCCACATATGGCTGTGCTACTGCTCACTTCCTGGCACCATGCAATCAGGAGGGTGTATTTGGGAAATCTCGAAGGCACCATTTACCCTGGAGGCCCTCCCTATCAAGGCCTGAATGAGGGTGTCTGTCCTAGGCAGGGGAGGAATAAATCCCCCGTTGCTCTCTTTCTGCTCACAGACACTGGGAGGAGGGCCCCCTTCCCCCAAGAATTAAACCTGGTTCTGAGCAAAAACAAACAAAAAACACCCATAATTTCAAATCTGCTGGGCTTTTGTGCAGCCAGTGACCCCCAGGATCGCAGCCGTGCTGTGACAACCGTGTGGCCTTGGTGCCATCTGCTGGCCAAGTGACTTGGGAGCTAGGGAGGGGTGCTGGTTTTGTGAATGGGCCTCAGAGATCCCCAGCCTTCTTCATATTTGCGAACCTGTCTTGTTGGAGCCTTTTCTAGGGAGAAAGTAAGCAATGCTCCAAGGGTTCCTGGAGGGCCCAGGACCCTCTGGAGGGAGGAGAAGCTGCTTCTTTGCTGCTCCCATAGAAGCCTCTTTCTGAACCAAGGGAGGGGGGGCCACCCCAGAGTTCCCTCCCCAAGCTCCAGGAACATGGATGTTGGCTGAGATGGAAGGGATACAGTGGAATTCTTCCGGCTCTGGCCTCCAGCTGACCA
Organism: Stenella coeruleoalba; assembly: GCF_951394435.1. NCBI lineage: Eukaryota > Metazoa > Chordata > Mammalia > Artiodactyla > Delphinidae > Stenella > Stenella coeruleoalba. Next base: position 64,783,187 of record NC_137156.1, read on the forward strand.
GGTCTGAGACCAGGTGAGTTCCCCTCTTCCCCTTTACTCTTCTCCCCAACTCCCTTCCCCGGCCACACCAGACCTCTCCTCTGACCTTCCCTCAGAGGCTACGTGGTGTTTGGGGCAGCCTCTTTCCCCTCTCCATGCCTCAGATTCCCCACCTGTAATGCAGTGATTCTGGATTCGCATCCCAGAAAGGTGGCAGCGGGAGAGAGCTCCATGTTTCCTGTTTGGGTGGCTATGACCCTTCTTTCTGGACATGCCTCCTGGTGTTTGTGGGCAGGAGTCTTTCCAGGCTATACAGACACCCAGCAATGGAATTGCTGGGGCACAAAGGACGTATAGAGTTGCCGACTGAAAGAAAAAAAAAAGCACAGCCTATAAGTTGAGAATTATGCTTTATTCGGCAGACTTACTGAGGACTTACGCCTGGGATACAGCCTCTCAGTTCTGAGTGACTGTTCCAAAGAGAAGCCAGAATACATAGGAGTTTTTGCTGAGGAAAAAACATGCAGTAGGACATCCAAGGATTACTGCTAGTCACAAAAACACATCTCAAGTTAATGATTTCAGGGCTTCTCTACGTATGGGAAGATGCAAAAGTCTGGGCTTATTGAAATCAATCCTTTGATAGGCACCTTAATCATCCAGGGCCAGTATCCTGTTTTTCTCCATCCTGAATCCCCTCAGGGCACACAGTTGGGGGCTGCAGTGGCTGATGGCTTTATGGCCACAACATCCTTTGTTTACTGAATTGGCAGGTGACATTCTTTGTTCACATTGTCAACACGACTAAATAATGCCAGTTTTCCAAAGTGGTGGCACCAATTTACATCCCATCTGCAGAGGATGAGAGTTCCTGTTGCTCCTTGTCCTCACCAACACTTATTTTTGACTAATGTATACGCATTCATCCCATGAGTACAAAGTGAACTTTCATTGTGGTTTGGGTTTGCGTTTTTCTGGTTACTGATGAGGTTTGACATCTTTCCATACATTTTTGGCTGTTTCTGTAAGTTGCCATACAAGTTGCCATTTTTCTATTGAGTTGTTTGTCTTTCTTGAGAACTCTTGAGAGTTTTTACATATTCTAGATGGTAAACTTTTCTTGCTTATGTCTCACAAATATCTTCTCCCAATTTGGTCTTATCTTTCTACTTTCTTTATGTGTTTTTCTTTTGCCATGATTTTGGATTTACACAGAAAAGTTGCAAAAGTAGTGCAAAGAATTCCTTCATATCCTTTACTCAAATTCCCCAAATGTTAACATTTTACCACATTTCCATCCTCCTGTTTTCCTTTTCTCTCTCCCTCCCTCCTTTCTTCTCTCTCTCTTTTTCATATATATGTTATATTATATTATATATAAAATACACACACACATATTCTCCCTTCTCCCCTCCCCTCCCCACAAGACACTTGAGAGTAAAGGGTGGGGGCAGAATGATGCCTTTTTATGCCTAAATGCTTCAGTGTATATTTCCTAAAAACAAGAACATTCTCTTACATGTAATCATAACCACTGAACAAATCTCAAAATCAGGCAATTAACACTGATACACTACCATTATCTGATGTACAGACCTTATTCAGATTTCATCATTTGTGTTAGTAATGCCCTTTAGAGCAAAAGAAAATCCCATATCGTGTTATTTTCAGTTGTTAGGTCTCTTTAGTGTCCTTTAGTCTAGAACAGTATATCATTGTGTTTCATAACATTTTTGGACCGTTCCTCAGCTTATGTTTGTCTAGTGTTTATTCACTGTTCTATTAAGGTAATTTTTGATGCTGTGTCCTCCTCAGTGCATCATACCAGGAGGTACATGATGTATGTTTATCCCATTGCTGGTGACAGTAAATTTCATCCCTTAGGTTAGGGTGAGGTCTTTCAAGGTTCTCCATATAAAGTTACTATTTTTCCCTTTGTAATAATAAGTATATGTGGGGAGATACTATGGGACTTTGTAATTATCCTGTTACTTTACTTCTCAAGTCCATTAGTTTTACATCCATTGATGGTTTTCCCTGAATTATTAATATCGTGGTTGCTGAACAGTGGTTTTCTAATCTCATCCTTCCTTGTACATCAAGTAGTTGGCTTTCTACTGTAGAGAAGAGCTTTTGTCCTCTCCCACAATTATTTATTTAAACCTGTGTAAATTCATGTGTTATTTTATTTGATGGGTTATAATCTCTTACTATCCTTATTTTATTTTGATGCTCAAATTGTCTCAAATTTGGCAGGTGAAGCCTCTTAAGTTGGTTCCTGGTTTTATGATGTCTTTTGCTCAACGGAAGTTCTTAACTCAAGTGAAATTTAATTTATTGATCTTCCTTCACGGCTAGTGCTTTTTATTGCTTGTTTAAGAAATTCTTCCCTAGCCAACTTTGTAAAGATATTCTCCTGTATCTACTTTTTAAAAGTTAGAGATATTTGTCTTTCTTATTTTGGTCCTTAATATACCTGGAATTATCTTCTTACGTTAACATTTTTTTTATTAAACTGTAACATATATACAAAAAATGCGCAAAAGAGAAGTGTACAGCTTGGTTTATTTACCTCTTACAGGAGTAAGTAAACAAACTCCTATAACTAGCATCCTGATTGATCAATAGACAGAATATTCATAAGATCCCACAAGCTCCTCTTGTGTCCCCCACTTCCAGTCACTTCTCTCCCCCAACCCACAAGGATGACTGCTCTCCTGACTTCAAATACTACTGGAAATATGGTGTGGAGTAGGCTCTCTATCAGTCAGGGTTTTCCAGAAAAACAGAACCAATAGGAGACGGATAGTTGATAGATAAACACATAGATAGACAGACAGAGTTATTTTTAAGGAATTGGCTCAGGTGATTGTGGGGTTTTGCAAGTCCAAAATTTGTAGGACAGGCCAGCAGTTCAGAGACTCAGGCATGAGTTGATATGGCCATCTTGAGGCAGAATTTCTTCTGTTAAGGACACAAATCATTGGATTAGGGCCCACCCTAATCCAGTATTATCTCATCTTAATTTGATTATATCTGCAAAGACCCTATTTCCAAATAAGGTCACATTCATAGCTCCCTAGGGGTTAGGACTTCGACATAGCTTTTGCAGGGGGTGATACAATTCAACCCATAACAGACTCCAATTTAATTTTTTTCCTCTGGATGACCAACTGACGTGCATCATGTATTCACCAGTACCTCCTTTCCTCACTGGCTTGCAATACCACCTCTAGAGTCCATTAAGTGGACGTGGGTTCTGTTTCTGGGTTCTCTGATGGTCTAATGTTGTGTTCTTGAGCAAATACCCACATTGTTCCAATTACTCAGCTTTCTTTTTTTTTTTTAATATATTTATTTATTTTTGGCAGCATTGGGTCTTCATTGCTGGGTGCGGGCTTTCTTTAGTTGTGGCGAGTGGGGGCTACTCTTTGTGCAGTGCACAGGCTTCTCATTGTGGTGGCTTCTCTTTGTTGCGGAGCATGGGCTCTAGGCGCACAGGCGCCTAGAGTTGTAGTAGTTGTGGCATGCAGGCTCAGTAGTTGTGGCTTGTGGGCTCTAGTAGTTGTGGCATGCAGGCTCAGTAGTTGTGGCTTGTGGGCTCTAGAGTGCAGGCTCAGTAGTTGTGGTGCACGGGCTTAGTTGCTCCACGGCATGTGGGATCTTCCCAGACCGGGGCTCAGACCCGTGTCCCCTGCACTGGCAGGCAGATTCTCAACCAGTGTGCCACCAGGGAAGCCCTACTCAGCTTTCTAACAGGACTACACATCTGGTGGAACAGGGCTTCTCATTTTATTTCTCCTCTCTAAGACTTCTTAGGCCTTTGCTTTTCCATATAAATTTGAGAAACAGCTTGTCAACTTCCACACACCAAAACATTGGGAACTTGACAGGAATTGCACAGAGCCTATGGATCACCTCTCTTCTCCCAGGAAGCCTTCACTCCTTACCAACCCCATGAGGCTCTCTGCCCCCTCTGGGTTCACACTCGCCCCACCCTATTCTATAGAGGTGATTTGGCCTCTTTGGCTGGCCTAAACCCAACAAACCCCATCCCAATGCTGCCCCTGTGGTATATTTCTTTTTCAGGCCGCCCTCACATGTTTCCTGTGTGTGTCCGTATTCCAGACCCCCTAAAAAGACCCTGAAGGAGGATCTGAGTGGTGCAGTTTTCCTGTCTCCGCCCTCCCCTCTCTAGGGCCTAGAATAGTGTCCTGGGAATCCACAACCCCAGTTAAGGGCCCTTCCTCCTAGTCACCACTCCCTTCCACAGTCGATCAATACAGCAGCCAGTAGAACCCTTAAACTTACATCGAATTTATCCCTCCTCCGTTCCAAATCCTCCCATGTTTCCCCAGGTCATCCAAGGAAAAGCCCAAATCCTCATTACAGTTTTTGAGAGACCCTACGCCATGGGCAAGCCCTACCCATTACCTCTCTGACCCCATTTACTGCTCTTTTCCACACTCACTCTACCTCAGCCACTCTGGCCTCCTTGCTGTCCTTCAGGCATGGCAGGGACAGTCTCAGCTCAGGGACTTTGCATTTGCTATTCTCTCTTTCTAGAACACTCTTCCCCTAGCTATGCCCCTGGCTTGCTCCTTCATGTCCTTCAGATCTTCGCTCAAATAGTATCTTTTCAGTGAAGGCTTCTGTGACCACCCAATATAAGATATAAAATTGTAAAAGACCTCCTTCTCATATTCCCACCCTCCTTTCTCCGCATTTTCTTTTTACCATAGCAGTTTCTGCCATCTCATACACTGTATATTTTTTATTGTGTTAATACCTATCTCGCCTCGTTAGATTGTAACCTCATGAGGGCAGAGATCTTTGCCTGTTTTATTCAACAGTGCCTAGAACAGCACATAGGGTGCAGTGGGTGTTGAATAAATATTAATTGAATAAATGAACTAGAAGGGAGGAGACCCAGGCCCAGCCTGACTCTTTATCCACTTGCTGGGAGAGTTGAGTGGTCCACTCCCCAATCCAGGCCTAAGTTTACACATCAGTAAAATGGATCCACATCGATTAAATGAGGGAGGATGTCTGTGTGTCTTTGAGGTCATTCCAATTCTGATAGGAGGGTTGTCTTGAGAAAGGGGTGAACTGACCTGGCTGAATGGGGTGTTTGCTGCCCCCTTGTGACAGGGCCTACCCTTCCCCAGTACTAGTGAGTCTTAGATTTCCCCAAACTCCCAACTCTGCCTGTCTCTGTGAGGAAATACGTGCATAAGGAGGGCACCCCTTAACCCAGAGACATCCTTTCTGCTGTCTCACCTCCACTGACCCATCTTCATTCCATTGCCTCAGCATTCAAGTCTCCCTCACAGGACCTCTTGGTCTTTGATGCCTCTCATGCCAATTGCCCTCATGTCACTGAGACCATATGTTACAGGCTGAATTGTGTCCCCCAGAATTCATATGTTGAAGTAATAACCCCCAGTACCTCAGAGTGTGACTATTTGGAGATGGAATCTATAAAGAAGTAATTAAGTTAACATGAGGTCATGAGGGTGGGCCCTAATCCAATATGACTGGTGTCCTTATAAGAAGAGATTAGGACAGAGACATTCACAGAAGGAAAACCATGTGAAGACGTGGGCAGAAGACATCCACCTACAAACCAAGAAGCAAGGCCTCAGAATAAACTAACCCTGCTGACACCTTGACCTCAGACTTGTGGTCTTATCCTCAATTCTTCCACCTCTGAGCAGGTGACCCCAAGAAGGTCCTCCAGATACGAGCTCTGATAAGATGCTGGTAAATTTTTCTTTTTCCTTAAAAAAATTATCTGTAAGGTCTTGCGTTTTTTTTAAGTATTTATTTATTTTTGGCTGTGCCAGGTCTTCGTTGAGGCATGCAGGATCTTTGTTGTGGCATGCGAGATCTTTAGTTGCAGCTTGTGGACTTCTTAGTTGTGGAATGCGAACTCTTAGTTGCAGCATGTGGGATCTAGTTCCCTGACCAGGCATCGAACCCGGACCCCCTGCATTGGGAGCGTGGAGTCTTACCCATTGGACCACCAGAGAAGTCCCAGGTCTTGGATTTTTTTTTTTTTTTTTTTTTTTGCGGTACGCGGGCCTCTCACCGCTGCGGCCCCTCCCGCTGCGGAGCACAGGCTCCTGACGCGCAGGCTCAGCGGCCATGGCTCACGGGCCAAGCTGCTCCACGGCACGTGGGATCCTTCCGGATCGGGGCACGAACCCGCGTCCCCTGCACTGGCAGGCAGACTCTCAACCACTGCGCCACCAGGGAAGCCCTTGGATTTTTTTTTTTAAGTTTTTATTGTGGTAAAATATACCTAACATAAAGTTTACCATTTTAGCCATTTTTAAGTGTACAGTTCAGTGGCACTAAGTACATTCACATTGTTGTGCAACCATCACCACCATCCATCTCCAGAACTTTTTCATCATCCCATCCTGAAACCCTGTACCCACTGAATACTAATTCCCCATTCCCTCCTCCTCCCAGTCCCTGAGCAATCACCATTCTACTTTTTATTTTTACAAATTTGACTACTTTTGGTTAACTGATTTAAGTGGAATCACACAATATTTGCCATTTTGTATCTGGCTTATTTCACTTAGCATCATGTCTTCAAGGTTTATTTATGTTGTGGCATGTACTGGGTTAGCCAAAAAGTTTGTCCAGGTTTTTTCCTAAGATGTTACAGAAAAACCTGAACAAACTTTTTGGCCAATCCAATATCCAAATTTCCTTCCTTTCTAAGGCTGAGTAAAATAGTTCAGTGTATGTTATACTACACTTTGTTTATCCATTCATCTGTTGATGGACATTTGGTTTATGTCCACCTTCTGGCTGTTGTAAATAATGCTGCTGTGAACACTGGTGTAGTACTTGCATTTTCTTTTGCTGTAACTCCAATTGGCATGAAGGTCCTTGATTGCAAAGGGGACCTGGGCCCTTGATTATGGATGAGCACCCTCTTCTGAGCCCAGATCACACATCCCGTGGTCTCCTCCACATCTTCTCTTGAACAACATAAGGGCATCTATATCCAGCTTAACAGAAAACAGCCCTGAACCTTTGCTCTTCCCTTCCAAACCTGTTCCTCTCCGCATTTTCCCATGTCGGTAAACAGTCGTGGAGCCACCCAGCTATACCAACTAGAAACTTGGCAATAATCTTTTATATTCTCAACCCCCTACATCCATTCACCCCAAGTTCTGATACGTTTTTCCAAAACATTTCTCAAATCTGCCCACGTTTCATCTCCCTTTGCCCCAACCTGACATCACTTGTCTCCTGCAAGACTACAAAAGGCTCCTCACAGATTTCCTTGCTTCCACTTTTGCTCTATCTAGCAAACCATTCTCCATCTTATTTGTTTTTAAAGCTAGGTAATATATACATGAGTTTAAAATCCCTTCTCTACAGGTTACCTCTTCAGAGGCAATAGCTGTTCTCTTCTCCCTGGTCCGCTTCCAGACAGTCGGAAAGGTACTCCCGTGGCTGTATATATTCATCCCCACCCCCATCTACCCACATTGCTCTAGGCCTCTTTTTTTTTTTTTTTTTCCGTTTTACACACCATCTACGCCTTTTTTCTCATCATCACAAACGGACGTGCCCGTCTCTTAGGCAGTGCCCGGCCTTACAGGCTGGACCGAGTGTGCCAGTCTCCAACCAGTCACTCCTCTGTTCCAAAGCTCGACACCTGGAATGAAACCTCTTGCTCTCTTCTTAGGCCCTGTCTCCCTCTTGGCCTGGAGACCCCTACCCCAAGGCTCAGTTTTTTGTTTTTGTTTTTTTTTGCGGTACGCGGGCCTCTCACTGCTGTGGCTTCCCCCGCCCCGTACGGACGCGCAGGCCCAGCGGCCATGGCCCACGGGCCCAGCCGCTCCGCGGCATATGGGATCCTCCCGGAGCGGGGCACGAACCAGTGTCCCCTGCATCGGCAGGCGGACTCTCAACCACTGCACCACCAGGGAAGCCCAAGGCTCAGTTTTTAAGTCACCTCTTCTGAGTGGCCTGCCGCCACGTTATCTCTACCACCGCACCTAACCCCATCTACCAAGGCCCTGGACACTACTTAAGTCTACAAGTTCACGGTTACGTTCTTTTACGCCCTTCCCCTGAGTGGGGAGCACCTCGGGCCAGAGCCAATCCAGCAGGTCTACTTCCTCCAGGAGGAAGAAACCAGTTACTACCCTGTCTGGCATTTAAGTGCAGGTAGACTACTACTCCCAGAAACCCTTTCGCCTCGGGCTGGAGATTTGCCCTCTACACACGCCCCCGTGGAGGAGGCTGAGCATGCGCAATGGAAGATGAGCCTGCGCGAAAGGCTGTGCGGGCGGGGACCGCATCTCCCAGCAGGCCGTGGGGGCATTCTTTTATCCCAGCGTGACCAGTAACTTCCGGCGTGGAGGGGCGGCGCGGTGCCTACAGCTGAGCTAGTACCTGGAAAAGCTAGCGGAGCGGCCGAGTGGCCGGCGGGCGGCAGCCGCCATGGAGGCTGTGCCCCGCATGCCTATGATTTGGCTGGACCTGAAAGAGGCCGGTGACTTCCACTTTCAGCCGGCCGTGAAGAAGGTGAGTGCGCCTCCTCCCCGCCCCCGCTTCTCCCGCGTATCTCTGTCGTCTGCCGGCGCGGGACGCCCCCTGCGCGTCCATCATCTCCCCAGACCCTGTCGCGACGTCGGGTGAGGCCAGGAGGGGCCTCCGCTGGCTTTCCTTAGCTTGGCCCACCCCCATCTCACCCCAACCCACCCCTGCGCGCCCGCAGGCCCCTGTTAGCACCCGCTGTCTCCTCGGCCATCCAAGATTCCCATCCAGGCACCTCACTTCCTCGGTGTGACGCTCTGGACCTCGTTCTGCTCCGCCCCTAATCCACGCCAGGACCGCCCTGCGGGGAGCAGTGGGCGGCCCTCCCTGAACGGCTGGGTGGAAAGGCTGTGCCCGGCCCTCGGTGCGCTGTCTGTCCACCACCGGACTGGGACAGACGCTGAGGATGGCTCAGGATGTGTTTTAAGATGAGAGCTCCGTGAGCCACAGGAATGTCTGACCTCTGCGATTGGAGTCTCTCTGACACTTGGTGCCATTCTGTCTGGTCTCCTCAGAAGAAGAACCCTAATCTGGAGACCCTTTGGACCAGAAAATACAGTTCCGTGTCATTTGGGGAAGGGTTACTGCCTTTCACGACTGCCCAGAGGGGATAAACAGTGTTGTAGCTTCCGGAGAGACTTTAGGAGTCATTTGTTGAACCTTCAGTTGGACGGAAGAGGCTGGCAGGTTTGGCGCTGACGGAGGCGAGGGATCGCTGTGGCGAGATCAGGTGTGGCTGGTACAAAGCGGGGCCAGGTGTGTCGACTGGGCATCAGAAGCCCTCTGAGACATCTGCCTTGGGAATGACCACCTGGTAGCATTGGGGGTCAGAGCAGAAGTAAAAAGGAACAACCAGGAGGCTCTTGCAGGTTGATATCCTTGTGGTTTTTTTCAGTAAGGTGCTTGAGGAAAAAAAGTAGGACAAAGAAAATAGATTGAGAAGTAGTTTCCGAGGAAGGTCTCCCATTCTCTCTTGACACTGCCACTGCCTCAGTTCAGACACTAACAGTTTGTATCCCTTTGAGTCCATCGTTTAATCTCTTTGGGCATCTTTTCCCTCATTTGTAAAACCAGGAAATTAGATTAATTGATCTAAAATTCCAAAAATTTGTTACCTCTTTCCCAGAGTTTGGTAACTCCTCTCATGGAGGCCCAGGGGCTCCCAGGGAGAACATTGCTCACATAATACCTTGTGGGCTAGGTGTAGGTGACAAGAGCATCAGAGGCTAAGTTTAAACAAAAAGATCTCCAAGGAGTTCCTGGGCTAAGATTTTATCCACTGGATTTATCTTCCATCTGCTCTTTTAGTTCAATTAGGTGAATTTTTCTAAAACACAGCAAAACTTTGTTTTCTAGTTCAACCGTAACCTATTCAGAATACTCTCTGACCTACCCCAGTTCTTTCATCATTTTTTCAGGGCTCAGTATGTGTTTGATCTACGTGCTTCTGATACAAGTATCCCAGATTCTGTTCACAGCTACTTGCTGTTCCCTTAACATTCTCTGTATGTTTGCTCTTCTGTGCCTTTGGTTGTGGAATTCCTCCCACCCAGAAGAGCTCACGTCTTTGCCCTCTGGAGTGGGGATGGGGTTCTTCTTTTTTAAAAAAAAATTTTTTTTGTTGTTTTTTTTTTGATGTGAACCACTTCTAAAGTCTTTATTGAATTTGTCACAGTATTGCTTATGCTTCACGTCTTGTCCCCCTGGCCCCGAGGCATGCAGGATCTGAGTTCCCCGACCAGGAATCGAACCCACCCCCCTGCATTGGAAGATGAAGTCTCAACCACTGGACCACCAGGGAAGTCCCGATGGGGCTCTTCTTTAATCTCTATTTATTGATTCTGTCAGTCTTTCAAGGTCCAGTTTAAGCTCTGTCTCATCCACAAGCCTTCTTTCATCTGGATTAATCTTTCCCTTCTCTGAATTCCTCACTCTTTTTATCCTTTTCCTAGTGACAGTTACGTGCGCTATGTTTTAACCCCACTGTTCTATTGTAAGTAACCTGAGAGGCATCTCCCTGCTCCTCAGAACCTAGCAGGGTCCCTTTTTCATAGTTGGCATGCAGGAAAATGTTTCTCAGATGATTGACAGTTGAGAGGGAATTAAGAGATGGTGACCATAAATTTATGGAAATCCAGTGGATAAAATCTTAGTCCAGGAACTCCTTGGAGATCTTTTTGTTTGAACTTAGCCTCTGATGCTCTTGTCACTTAACACCTAGCCCACAAGGTATTATGTGAGCAGTGATCTCCTGGGAGCCCCTGGGCCTCCATGGGAGGAGTTACTCATTAGCCATTTACTAAGGTGGTATCAGATGCTGAGGAAAAATTCATTTCCTAGACATCTGCTCTTTTTCTTTGTTTCCTTATTTTGGGGTTGGGGAAAGATACACCATTTATTTGATAGGTTAAAATTGTTGCATGTTTTACATGAACCCACTGAAAAGGAATAGCAGTCTTGTGGGTGGCCAACTCCTTCAGGTACTCTGGAACTGTCTTCCTGCAGAGGAGACTACAGTAGCCACTGCAGCTGGGAACTCTCCCTGACCAGGACTCCTGTCCCCAACCCTAGAACCCACGCTTAACCTTCTGCCACTGGTACCCTTGTCCTTTCCTACCCTTGCTCCGACCTGCAGGAACCTTCACCAATGACTTAGAGCTTAGGAGTAGAATTTAATTTAGGATAGTAGAATGAAAATGGTTCTGTTGAGGTCAATCTGTTGAGCACCATGCGGAGTCCTGAAATACAGATGAATAAGAGTCCTTTTTTTCATGGAATACATAGTTTGGTAGAGGAGATTTAAAAATTAGATTGTGACATCAGTGGAAGAGTAGAGATATGTGCAGTGTGTACAGAAGTACCAGCCTAAGGAGGGGCCATCAGGGGAGGCTTGCCAAGGAGGTGGGTTTTGAAGAATAAATAGGAGTTTTTCAAGAAGGTAAAGGGTTTCTTTATTTGTGAGAGCTGGGCCTTTGAAAAAAACCTTTCATAATGGTTAGTACTGGTTTTCATTCCTGATGGATATGCCTTCAATTATGGAATAATGTGAAATAAGAGCCAGGAGAACAGCACGCTGGTTTTGAACAGCAGTGCCAAGTTTTAGGTTGGGATACCTGGACTCACATAATTTTTTAGTGGGGAAATGCTGCTAGCCCTGTACCTTACCTGTGTTTTGGAGCCCAGAGTGCTCACTGGAAACTGATGAAGGATGACTCTGTGCTCTTCATCAGTGAGTGATTTGGCCACACATGTTCATGTTAGAAGTTCTTTCCCCCTGTGGACCCAAACACCTGCCCTTAACCAACTGCACTTGAGCTCAGGTCAAGCTCACTTGGACTCAGGTGCTACATCCATCCCTGATTCATTCATTGAACAAAGTTATTGAGTGACATTCTCAGGGCTGTATGTGATGACAAAAATCTCTGCCCTCATGGAGCTTACCTTCTAGTGATCCACATAGTAAACCATCCTCAAGGACAGATGTACCATAGGTAGCCAGCCTACCAACCAAGTGGCTTCTTGGCCTCTCCCCTCTTCCCTCTCTGGCTGGGTTGCTCTCTCCAAGTCTCCACTTTCGCACCAGGTTACTCCAGAGAAACTGTCCGCTGTTCAAGGCCTGCCACCACTTCGCTTCAGCCTGCCTTTCACACTTCAGTCTTACCAGGCCTCTCACATAGGAACTTTCAGCCTCTTTTGCTGGTCATTGTCCTTGTTCCGGTCCTTACTGGAATTCCTTTCCTCCTGTTCATCACCCAGGTTGAACTGTACTTTCTCGGGGTCCCTTTAGCTGCCGGCAATTGTACCACCCTCCTTCAAATTCAGACAGATCTTACCGCTCCCCTCACTCAGTTGACCTGTGCCACAGAGTGTACGCTCTTGTTGCCTCTTCTTACTGTTCATCTTATTCTCATGTAGGTAGAGTCTGGTTTTCAGGTTTGTGGAGTTTTTATCCCCTTCCAGATTTCTCATGGGACAGCTCACTCTTGAAAAACTTGTCCCACACATAGATGGGGAAATGAGATGACCAGAGGCCTAAAAGTGCCTGGCTCCTCAGCAGTGAGGAGCAGAGGATGTTGCCAGTTGCCTTTGGTGGTGACCTGTCTTATCTCTTATCACAGATTTGGAGTCACTGAGCCGGTCTGCTTGAGCCTATCTGCCCACTCGAGTTTACTGCAGAATGGCTTCAGGTGCAGGTGACCTGGATTGTTCAGTTCATTCTTCTCTGACTTTAATCTCATACATAAAAGCCGTATATCCCTTTCACACCAGATTCTTTACTTGGGAAGTAATAAATACTTGTGTATAGAGAGTGCTTAGGTTGAATGACCTAGTCTAGTTCTAGCACCCTCCAGGGGAGGTAACTTGAGTCGACCTCACTAGTGTTATCCAGGCAGTTGGAGGGGCTGTTCAGAAGAGATGCGGGAGAGAAGCCTTGAGTCTTATGTAGGGGTTAGACTAGGTGAGGATGAATGCCTGTTCTCATCCCTGATGCTCTTGGCCTGTAATTTGGTCTTAGGCTTGCTGATACCAAGGGGCTGAAGATTCCCCTTGGCAATAATACTTCCTTCTCTGAATAAAATTAATCTCACTTGAAATTCAGTAGCAGAACATATATTGTATTCATTAACAACACTGTAAGTGGGACTTAATTTTATGTGGAATAGCCCAAGGCATTCCCCATATTTGAGTCAATCCTGCAAGTGAAGAAAAAAAGAAATATAATGTGCATGGTGAATGAATACAGTGCCAACAGCTGTGATGCCTTTTATTGCCTTTTCTTCTTGGGTTATTGCTTTAATTAGCACCATGAAATTCCAAGGTGTTATATCAAATTAAGAGCAGAAGCTAAACATCCCCATCATCCAGGAAAAAAAAAAAGAGCATACACAGAAGAATGAGACCATGATAGTACCAGAGAAGGTGACACAAAAGGAATATCCCTGGGTCAAGAATCAGGAAGTTTGGCCCAGAGTGCTAGCACTGCGATTGCTCATCTCTGCAAAAGAATGGCAGGACCCAGGATGGATGTTTCCAGTGATCTCAATTTACCTGCAGAATTCTGGGCTATTTGTTGCTTGGTAAAAGAGCAGAGTACCATCATGGAAATAGTATAGACGTTGGAATCAGACAGACCTTGCCTTAGGTCCCACCTTTTCGACTTAATAGTTGGTGACTTTCAGCTGCTACAAATGATTACATCATTAACCTGGGCCTCATTTTTCTCACCTGTAACATGGACTAATAATATACCTTATAAGCTTGTGAGAATCAAGAGTTAATGCATGTGAGTCCCTAGTACAGGTCTTGGCATATTGTAAACAATATTTTCAACTTAGCATCCTCTTCCTCTGTTTAGTGAATAGCTCAAGACCTATGACAGCTCTGTGAGTTAGACATAGCAGGTAATTTTTTAAAATAATTTTTTAAAAAACTTATTTATTTTATTTATTTTTGACTGCATTGGGCCTTCGTTGCTATGCACGGTCTTTCTCTAGTTGCGGCGAGTGGGGGCTACTCTTCGTTGCGGTGCGCGGGCTTCTCATTGCGGTGGCTTCTCTTGTTGCGGAGCACGGGCGCTAGGTGTGTGGCCCTCAGTAGTTTTGGTGCATGGGCTCAGTAGTTGTGGCTCTAGAGCACAGGCTCAGTATTTGTGGCGCACGGGCTTAGTTGCTCCATGGCATGTGGCATCTTCCCGGACCAGAGATCGAACCCGTGTCCCGTGCATTGGCAGGTGGATTCTTAACCACTGAGCCACCAAGGAAGCCTCATAGCAGATAATATTAACTCCATTTTACAGGTGAAAAACCAAGCCCAGACGGATCTCAAAGCAACCCAGGGGCATAGCCAGGACTTACTCAGTCTTGGTATTTCTCTCTGGAAGTGGTGTTTTCATTCTGTTTTATTGTTTTCACTTATAACTCCTTCCTCGCCGTTTTGCCCCCTGCTGTGGCTCTGAACCCTGGACGTGCTTTCAGCATAAAACTGTTCATAGGTCTCATTGTTCCCTCAGAAAAGGATTCCCAGCTACTCCAAAGCCAGGCTGGGCTCTGGAGGTTCCCTGATCCTCCTAACCCCCACCAGCTGTTAGTTGTGTAGCTGTGCTGGGGTCCTGTCATTGCCTTCTAGTATCTTACTCTTGATCTGGGGTGCCAAGGCCCAGGCTCTACCTGCTGCTGGGCCTTCCTTCTCAGACTCTGCTGTGACCTTCAAATCCTGACCAGACCTTGTTCTGAGCTGTGCAGAGGTGTGAGCTATAGAGAGAATGACTGAGAGATGGTCTCTGTCCTTTACTCTAGAACCTTCAGCCGCCTCTTTCCTCTGTTCAGTAGGGGGAGTGATCAAGCCATGGAGGATTTTATCAGAATTTAAACAATAGCCTGTCTGCTCCACTGACTTATTGTGTGGCTGGCGATTCATTTTTGCTTCCCATTTTTTGTTTTATGAGAACCATGTTTAAAAAATAGAAATGGATTGGTCTAATGTGTGGTTAAGAATATGTGCTCTGGAGCCCGAATGCCTGGATTTCAGTCACTGCCCCATCAGTTATTGGTGCTGTGTGACCTCGGCAAATGCCTTAACTTCTGTGCCTCAGTTTCCTCATTTCCTCATCTGTAAAATGGTGACGACGATGATGTCTGCTTCTTTGGGTTGTTGTTAGGATTGAGTGACTTATTAGGCACTTGGCACAGTGTTTGGCCTGTGGGTAGGAGCTCAGTAAGTGTTTGCTGCTGATCTTGGAGGAGGAATGAGACAGGTAGAAGGTTTCCTCTAGGGACAGTTTGCTGGCAGTGGAGGCAGCATCTCTCTCCCCTTTACCATTGTGTGACTACAGGGACAGATGTTCTCAGCGATGTCAGGTGAAGCCTTGTTTCTAGGACCCTCAGATATCCCTCCAATCCCTTCGGCCTCTGTCCCACAGGACCTCCTGCAACAGGAGTAGTTCCAGCTGCCTTAGTCTGTTGATCTTAGGTGAACAGGGGGCCCTTTGGTCCAGGCCGTGCCTCCAGGCTGGTGAGTGTGCTCACTGTCCAAGAGGTGGTGAGTGCTGTTGTGGGCAGGCATGCCAGTCCCTTCTCTGATATGGGCCCCCTCCTCTCCCCTCCCCCTGTCTGGGTCATTCCCATCACACATCCACAGGCCTTTCCTCACCAATGAGATCACTTACTTCTGTGGTGCCCTTTCCGCAGGAAGGCGGGCTGGTGAAGAAGGCTTTGCGCTCCCACTCTTCTTTGGTTCTTCTTCCTACTACATTTGCTGTTGGGTCAGGATTATGACTGTGACCCCAGGACACACCAGGGACCAGTACTTGAGGGAGGCTTGAATTTGTGGCCCATTTTGGGATGCTCAGTAGGATCCCATTTCAGACAGCTGAGTTCCCCAGCTTCCTGAGCTGGCAGAGTCCTGGGCTTCATAGAGAGAGGGCTGCAGCATGATGAGGGCCAGCCAGGGTGTTCCATTCAGGTTGTCCAGTCTTCTTTTCCATTTTGTTCAATGGAGGAGGCTCCCGCAGTCAGCATCTTGGTGCTGTCCCATTACTGAGGTCGAGTTTCTTGCGGCCCAGGAGATGAGCTCGTGGTTGTGGGTCTGGACTCCATCCTGAGCCCTGACTGGTGATTGCCGAGGACTCGGAGGGCAGGAGCAGGAGCAGGGCAGTATGCTCTATCCCTGGTTTACAATCTTCTCTCTCTCTCCCTAGTTTGTCCAGAAGAATTATGGAGAGAATCCAGAAGCCTACAATGAGGAACTGAAGAAGCTGGAGTTGCTCAGACAGGTAGGAGGATAGTGTTTTTATGCAGGTGTGGACAGAATTGGTTTGATAGGGAAGTAAAGAAACCACCTAGAACTGTCTTCTTATTTTAATTCAGTATTTTTTCCTCTGTAAAAGCAGCAAAATTAATGATAGAAAAATTTGAAAATACTAAAATCAAAAAGCAAAAGAAAAAACCCTTTTCACAATTTTTTTGTGTATATATATATATATATATATATATATTTTAATGTTATTTATATATACTATATAAAACCACAGTAGGACCATGTACCACCTATACTGCCTATGTAGCCTGCCTTTTTCACTTAACATACTGTGGATATGTTTCTGTATCAGTGAGCATACAACAGTGGTATTTTTTTTTCTTGGTTTATCTAATAATTTTTCTTTAAGTTTTATTTTATATTGGAGTATAGTTGATTTACAATATTGTGTTAGTTTCAGGTGTACAGTAAAGTAATTCAGTTATACAGATATCTGTTCTTTTTCAAATTCTCTTCCCATTTAGGTTATTACACAATATTGAGTAGAGTTCCCTGTGCTATACAGTAGGTCCTTGTTGATTATCTGTTTTAAATATAGTAGTGTGTATATGTCAGTCCCAAACTCCCAGTTTATCCTTCCCGCACCACCTTTCCCTTTTGGTAACCATAAGTTTGTTTTATAAGTCTGTGAGTTTTTTTCTGTTTTGTAGATAAGTTCATTTGTATCTTTTTTTTAAGATTCCACATAGAAGTGATATCATATGATATTTGTCTCTGTCTGACTTACTTCACTTAGTGTGGTAATCTCCTGGTTCATCATGTTGCTGCACATGACATTATTTCATTCTTTTTAATGGCTGAGTAATATTCCATTGTATATATGTAGCAAATTTTTTAAAAAAATTATTTATTTTTGGCTGTATTGGGTTTTTGTTGCTGTGCGTGGGCTTTCTCTAGTTGCAGCCTACAGGAACTACTCTTTGTTGCGGCGCACGGGCCTCTCATTGTGGTGGCTTCTCTTGTTGTGGAGTGTGGGCTGTAGGCGTGCGGGCTTCAGTAGTTGTGGCACACAGGCTCAGTAGTTGCGGTACACAGGCCCTAGAGTGCACAGACTTCAGTAGTTGCAGTGCGTGGGCTCAGTAGTTGTGGTTCGTGGGCTCTAGAGCGCAGTCTCAGAAGTTGTGACGCATGGGCCTAGTTGCTCCACAGCATGTGGGATCTTCCTGGACGAGGGATTGAACTTGTGTCCCCTGCATTGGCAGGCAGATTTTTAACCACTGTGCCATCAGGGAAAGTCCTGTCCCACATCTTCTTTATCCATTCATCTGTCGGTGGACATTTAGGTTTCTTCTATGTCTTGGCTATTGTAAACAGCACTGCAGTGAATATTGGGGTGCATGTATCCTTTCGAACCTTTCAGGCTTCTGTTCCATTACTTCTTCCCCCTTACCTTTCACCCCCAAGACAAATCCCAACCCCTGCCAAACCGCTGTGGTGTTGTATGTAGGTGGGGTGGTGTACGTAGGTGGGGTAACTCTAAGGAAGGAGGCTGGAGGTGGGAATCCCCCCACCAGGAGACTTGGAGGCCAGCTGACTTTTCAAAGCTGTTTCAGCCCAGAGGGTCCAACATTCTTTGGGTACACTAGACTTGGTTTAACTGTAGGAGGGCCCACCTGGATCTGGAGATTGTGGTTTCGTGCAGAGGGACCAGGCACTATATGTCTGCAGGGGTGGAGGGGGGGCTCATTTGCTGGCACATCCTCCCCAGCTCCCTCAGCCCCATAACAGTCCAGCCTCGGGACCCAAGCCTGCTCAGGCTTTAGGGATGTGACACCAGCCAAGGTCACCGAGGCCTGAGGGGAATAGAGTAGGCATTTCTTTTTTTCTTTTCTTTTTTTTTTAAATTTTTATTTTATGTTGGAGTATAGTTGATTTACCACGTTGTGTTTGTTTTAGGTGTACAGCAACCTGATCCAGTAATACATATACATATATCTATTCTTTTTCGGATTCTCTTCCCATGTAGGTTATTACAGAGTGTTGAGTAGAGCTCCCTGTGCTATACAGTAGGTCCTTGCTGATTATCTATTTTATATATATTAGTGTATACAGGTTAATCCCAACCTCCTAATATATTCCTCCTCCCCCACCTTTCCTCTTCGGTAATCCTAAATTTGTTTTCTAAGTCTGTGAGTCTGTTTCTGTTTTGTAAATTAGTTCATTTGTATCAGTTTTTCATATCTACCTATAAGTGATAACATGATATTTGTCTTCCTCTGTCTGATTTCAGTTGGTATGATCATCTCTAGGTCCATCCATGTTGCTGCAAATAGCATAATTTTATATGGCTGAGTAATATTCCATTATATATGTGTGTGTGTGTGTTTATTTATATACACACACACACACACACACACACACCCCACATCTTCTTTAGCCATTCATTTGTCGATGGACATTTTGGTTGCTTCCATGTCTTGGCTATTTTAAATAGTGCTGCAGTGAGCATTGGGGTGCATGTATCCTTTCAAACAATTGTTCTCTCTGGATATATGCCCAGGAGTGGGATTGCTGGATCATATGGTAGCTCTATTTTTAGTTTTTTAAGGAACCTCCGTACTGTTCTCAATAGTGGCTGTACCAATTTACATTCCCACCAACAGTGTAGAAGGGTTCCCTTTTCTCCATACCCTCTCCAGCATTTATTGTTTGTAGATTTTTTGATGATGGCCATTCTCACCAGTGTGAGGTGATAACCTCATTGTAGTTCTGATTTGCATTTCTTTGATAGTGATGTTGAGCATCTTTTCATGTGCTTTTTGGCCATCTCTATGTCGTCTTTGGAGAAATGTCTATTTAGATATTCTGCCCATTTTTGATTAGGTTATTTGTTTTTTTGATATTGAGCTGCATGAGCTGTTTGTATATTTTGGAGATTAATTCCTTGTCAGTTGCTTCATTTGCAAATATTTTCTCCCATTCTGAGGGTTGTCTTTTTGTTTTATTTATGGTTTCCTTTGCTGTGCAAAAGTTTTTAAGTTTAATCAGGTTGCATTTGTTTATGTTTGTTTTTATTTCCATTACTCCAGGAGATGGATAGAAAAAGATCTTGCTGTGATTTATGTCAAAAAGTGTTCTGCCTATGTTTTCCTCTAAGAATTTTATAGTGTCCGGCCTTACATTCGGGTCTTTAATACATTTTTAAAAATTAATTAATTAATTTTTGGCTGCATCAGGTCTTTGTTGCTGTGCGCGGGCTTTCTCTAGTTGCGGCGAGCAGGGGCTACTCTTTGTTGTGGTGCGCGGGCTTCTCATTGTGGTGGCTTCTCTTGTGGCGGAGCACAGGCTGTAGGCACGTGGGCTTCAGTAGTTGTGGCTCGCGAGCTCTAGAGCGCAGCCTCAGTAGTTTTGGTGCACGGGCTTAGTTGCTCCATGGCATGTGGGATCTTCCCAGACCAGGGCTTGAACCCATGTCCCCTGCATTGGCAGGTGGATTCTTAACCACTGCACCACCAGGGAAGCCCCTTTAATACATTTTGAGTTTATTTTTGTGTATGGTGTTAGGGAGCGTTCTAATTTTATTCTTTTGCATGTAGCTGTCCAGTTTTCCCAGCAGTTCCCACACATTTATTGAAGAGACTGTCTTTTCTCCATTGTATATTTTTGCCTCCCTTGTCATAGATTAGGTGACCATAGGTGTGTGGGTTTATCACTGGGCTTTCTATCCTGTTCCATTGATCTGTATTTCTGTTTTTGTGTCAGTACCATACTGTTTTGATTACTGTAGCTTTGTAGTATAGTCTGAAGTCAGGGAGCCTGATTCCTCCAGCTCTGTTTTTCTTTCTCAAGATTGCTTTGGGTATTTGGGGTCTTTTGTGTTTCCATACAAATTGTAAAATTTTTTGTTCTAGGGACTTCCCTCGCGGTCCAGTGGTTAAGACGTCGCCTTCCAATGCAGGGGGTGTGGGTTTGATCCCCAGTTGGGGAGCTAGGATCCCACATGCCTCATGGCCAAAAAAACCAAAGACATAAAACAGAAGCAATATTGTAACAAATTCAATAAAGACTTTAAAAATGGTCCACATCAAAAAAAAATTAAAAAAAATTTTTTTTTTCCTAATTCTGTGAAAAATGCCATTGGTAATTTGATAGGGAGTGCATTAAATCTGTAGATTGTTTTGGGTAGTATAGTCATTTTCACAGTATTGATTTTTCCAATCCAAGAACATGGTATATCTCTCCATCTGTTTGTGTCATATTTAATTTCTTTCATCAATATCTTATTGTTTTCTGAGTACAGGTCTTTTGCCTCCTTAGGTAGGTTTATTCCTAGGTATTTTGTTCTTTTTGTTGTGATGGTAAATGGGATCGTTTCCTTGATTAATCTTTCTGATCTTTTGTTGTTAGTATATAGAAATGCAACAGATTTCTGTGTATTAGTTTTGTATCCTGCAATTTTACGAATTCATTGATGACCTCTAGTAGTTTTCTGGTGACATCTTTAGGATTTTCTGTGTATAGTATCATGTTATCTACAAACAGTTGACAGTTTTACTTCTTCTTTTCCAATTTGGATTCCTTTTATTTCTTCTTCTTCTCTGATCACCATGGCTAGGACTTCCATAACTATGTTGAATAAAAATGGCAAGAGTGGGCATCCATGTCTTGTTCCTGATCTTAGAGGAAATGTTTTCAGCTTTTCACCATTGAGTTTGATGTTAGGTATAGATTTGTCATATATGGCCTTTATTATGTTGAGGTGTGTTCCCTGTATGTCTACTTTCTGGACACTTTCTGGATGGTGGCCTTATAGAATGAGTTTGGGAGTGTTCCTTCCTCTGCAATTTTTTGGAATAGTTTTAGAAGGACAGGTATTAACTCTTTTCTCTAGATGTTTGATAGAATTTGCCTGTGAAGCCATCTGGTCCTGGACTTTTGTTTGTTGGGAGTTTTTAAATCACAGTTTCAATTTCAGTACTTGTGATTGGTCTGTTCATATTTTCTCATTCTTCCTGGTTCAGTCTTAGAAGATTGTACCTTTCTAAGAATTTGTCCATTTCTTCTATGTTTCCATTTTATTGGCATATAGCTGCATGTAGTAGTCGCTTGTGATTCTTTGTATTGGGTTGGCCAAAAAGTTCGTTTGGTTACCGAATACATTGTTGAATACAGTTCTTGGTGAAAATGAAAAGTGTGTCTTTTATTTTTACTTAAAACCGAACAAATTTTTTGGCCAACCCAATATTTCTGTGCTGTCAGTTGTAACTTAGTTTTCATTTCTAATTTTACTGATTTGAGCCCTGTCCCTGTTTTCCTTGATGAAACTGGCTAAAGGTTTATCAATTTTGTTTATCTTTTCAAAGAACCAGCTTTTAGTTTCTTTGATCTTTTCTATTGTTCTCTCCATCTCTATTTCATTTATTTCTGCTGTGGTCTTTATGATTTCGTTCCTTCTACTAACTTCTCGTTTTGTTTGTTCTTCTTTCTCTAGTTGCTTTAGGTGTAAGGATAGGTTGTTTGAGATTTTTCTTGTTTCCTGAGGTAAGATTGTATTGCTGTAAACTTCCCTTTTAGAATTGCTTTTGCTGTGTCCCATAGGTTTTGGATCATTGTGCTTTCATTTTCATTTTTCTCTAGGTATTTTTTGATTTCCTCTTTGATTTATTCAGTGATCCATTGATGGTTTAGTACCATATTATTTGCCTCCATGTGTTCGTGTTTTTTATCATTTTCCCCTTGTAGTTGATTTCTAATCTCAGTCTTGTGGCCAGAGAAGACGCTTGATATGATTTAATTTTCTTAACTTTACTAAGGCTTGCTTTGTGGCCCAGCATGTGATCAGTCTTGGAGAATGTTCCATGTGCACTTGAAAAGAATCTGTATTCTGCTGCTTTTGGATGGAATGCACTATAAATATCAATTAAGTTCATCTGGTCTGATGTGTCTTAAGGACTGTGTTTCCTTATTGACTTTCTGTCTGGATGATCTGTCCCTTGATGAAAGTGGGGTGTTAAAGTCCCCCACCATTACTGTGTTACTGTTGCTTTCTCCTTTTATGGCTGTTAGTATTTGCCTTATATATTGATGTGCTCCTGTGTTGGGTGCATATATATTTACAATTGTTATATCTTCTTTTTGGATTGATCCCTTGATCATTATGTAGTGTCCTTCTTTGTCTCTTATAACACTCTTTATTTTAAAGTTTGTTTTATCTGGTATGAGTATAGTAAGTCCCCTACATACGAACGAGTTCTGTTCCAAGAGTGTGTTCGTAAGTCCCGTTTTGTTTGTAAGTCTAACAGAGTTAGCCTAGGTACCCAGCTAACACAGTCAGCTGTATAGTACTGTACTGTGTTAGGTTTATAATACTTTTCACACAAATAATACATTAAAAAAACCCACAAAAAATAAAGAAAACATTTTTAATCTTACAATATAGTACCTTGAAAAGTACAGTAATACAGTACAACAACTGCATATAGGGGCTGGTATCGAGTGAACAGGCAAGAAGAGTTACTGACTGGAGGAGGGAGAGGAGGTGGGAGATGGTAGGGCTGATGGATTATCAGCAATAGGAGATGGAGGGCAAGCTGCAGTTTCACTCACGCCTGAAGTTGACGGTGCAGGTTCTGATTCCTTCAATTCCATCTACCGTCTTGAAAAAAATGTTCCAGTGATGTTTGGGTAGTACTGTACCAGCTACACCACCGCTGCATTTATGCTTGCTTCCGGACATCCTGGGCTGGAAATAAAGATACTGTACTACTGTACTCTATACAGTACTGTACAGTAAAGTACACAAAAACACAGCCACCGGTAGAAGATGCACGCATGTGACAATGTACGCCAGACACATGAACTGACTTACATGATTAGACATGAGAATGCACGTTCACGTCTTTGAAAGTTTGCAACTTGAAGGTTTGTAGGGGACTTACTGTATTGCTACTCCAGCTTTCTTTTGATTTCCATTTGCATGGAATACCTTTTTCTGTATCATCATTTTCAGCCTGTATGTGTCCCTAGATCTGAAGTGGGTCTCTTGTAGACAGCATATAAATGGGTCTTGTTTTTGTATCCATTCAAGCAGTCTGTGTCTTTTGGTTGGAGCATTTAATCTGTTTATGTTTAAGGTAATTATCGATATTATGTTCTTATTGCCATTTTGTTAATTGTTTTGGATTTGTTGTTGTTTTTTAATTAATTAATTTTTGGCTGTGTTGGGTTTTCGTTGTTGTGCGTGGGTTTTATCTAGTTGTGGTGAGCGGGGGCTACTCTTCACTGCTGTGCATGGGCTTCTCATTGTCGTGGCTTCTCTCGTTGCGGAGCACGGGCTCTAAGCGTGCAGGCTTCAGTAGTTGTGGCACATGGGCTCAGTAGTTGTGGCTTGCAGGCTCTAGAGCTCAGGCCCAGTAGTTGTGGCGCACGGGCTTAGTTACTCCACGGCATGTGGGATCTTCCCAGGCCAGGGCTCGAACCCGTGTCCCCTGCATTGGCAGGTGGATTCTTAACCACTGTGACACCAGGGAAGCCCCTTTTATTTGTTTTTGTAAGTCTTTTTTCTACCCTTTTGTTCTCTTGTGATTTGATGACTGACTGTAGTGTTTTATTTGGATTCCTTCTTCTTTTTTTGTGTGTGTGTATCTATTATAGATTTTCAGTTTGCAGTTACCATGAGGTGTTTTTTTTTAAAAAACTTATTTTTTTTAATTTTTGGCTGCGTTGGGTCTTCATTGCTGCACGCTGGCTTTCTCTAGTTGCGGCAAGCAGGCTTCTCATTGTGGTGGCTTCTCTTGTTGCGGAGCACGGGCTCTGGGCCCTCAGGCTTCAGTAGTTGTGGCACATGGTCTCAGTAGTTGTGGCTTGCAGGCTCTAGAGCAAGGCTCAGTAGTTGTGGCGCACGGGCTTAGTTGCTCTGTGGCATGTGGGATCTTCCAGGACCAGGGTTCAAACCCATGTTCCCTGCTTTGGCAGGCGGATTCTTAATCACTGCACCACCAGGGAAGTTCATAAATAGCTTTTATTATGTCGAGTTATAGTCCCTCTATACCCACTTTTGTAAGGGTTTTTATCATGAATGGATGTTGAATTTTATAAAATTCTTTTTCTGTATCTTTTGAGATGATCATGTAGCTTCTGTCATTTCTGCCCCTCACCCCCCCGTTTTGTTTTTTTTGGCCATGCCATGTGGCACATGGGATCTTAGTTCCCTGACCAGGGATTGTACCCATGCCCCCTGCAGTGGAAGCATGGAGTCTTAACCACTGGGCCACCAGGAAAGTCCTGGTTTCTGTCCTTTCTTTTGTTAATGTGGTGTATCACATTGATTGACTTGTGTATGTTGAACCATCTTTATGACCCTGGGATGAATCCAACTTGATTGTGGTGTATGACCTGTTTTATGTATTCTTGGATTTGGTTTGAGAATTTTTGTGTCTATATTCATCAAAGATATTGACCTGTAATTTTCTTTTTTGGTAGTGTCTTTGGTTTTGGTATCAGGGTGTGTGTTGGGTCTTCGTTTCTGTGCATGGGCTTTCTCTAGTTGCAGCGAGCGGGGGCCACTCTTCATTGCAGTGCACGGGCCTCTCACTGTTGTGGCCTCTCGTGTTGTGGAGCACAGGCTCCAGACGCACAGGATCAGTAGATGTGGCTCACGGGCCTAGTTGCTCCGCAGCATGTGGGATCTTCCCAGACCAGGGCTCGAACCCATGTCCCCTGCATTGGCAGGCAAATTGTCAACCACTGCGCCACCAGGGAAGCCCATTCATTCAGTTTTGATGGGCTGTATGTTTCTAGAAAGTTGTCCATTTCTTTGAAGTTGTCAAATTCGTTGGCCTATAATTATTCATAGTATTCTCGTACGGCTTTTTGTATTTCTGCAGTATCTGTTGTGATTTCTCCTCTTTCATTTCTTATTTTGTTTGTGTCTTCTCTCTTTTCTTCTTGGTGAGCCTGGCTAGAGGTTTGTCAATCTTGTTTACCCTTTCAAAAAACCAGCTCTTGGTTTTATTGATTTTTTTGTCTTGTTCTTTTATCTCTGTTTTATTTATTTCCTCTCTGATCTTTATTATCTCCTTCCTTCTGCTGACTTTCAGTTTTGTTTGTACTTCTTTTTCTAATTCTTCTAGATGGTGGGCTAGGTTGTTTATTTGAGATTTTTCCTGTTTCTTAAGGAAGGCCTGTATTGCAATGAACTTCCCTCTAAGAACTGCATCTAAGAACTGCATCCCAGAGATATTTATGGTTGTGTTTTCATTGTCATTTGCCTCAAGGTTTTTGGTTTTTTTTTTGTTTGTGGTACGCAGGCCTCTCACTGTTGTGGCCTCTCGCATTGCGGAGCACAGGCTCCGGACGCGCAGGGTCAGCAGCCATGGCTCACGGGCCCAGCCGCTCTGCGGCATGTGGGATCTTCCCGGACCGGGGCACGAACCTGTGTCCCCTGCATTGGCAGGCAGACTCTCAACCACTGAGCCACCAGGGAAGCCCTGCCTCAAGGTATTTTTTAATTTCTTTGATTTTTCTTGTTGACCCTTTGGTTTTTTTAGTGGTTTGTTGTTTAGTCTCCATGTAATTGGTTTTTTCTTGTTTCTTTCTCTGTGGTTGATTTCTAGTTTCATGCTGTTGTGGTCAGAAAAGAGGCTTGAAATAATTTCTATACTATTAAATTTGTTGAGGCTTGTTTTGTGCCCTAGTATATGGTCAGTCCTACAGAATGTTCCATGTGCACTTGAAAAGAATGTGTATTCTGGGTTTTTTTGGATGTAATGTCCTGAAGATATCAATTAAGTTTAACTTTTCTATTGTATTATTTAGGATCTTTGTTGCCTTATTGATTTTCTGTCTCAAAGATCTGTCCATTGATGTGAGTGGGGTATTAAAGTCTCCTACTGTTAATGTATTCTTGTTAGTTTCTCCCTTTATGTCTGTTAGTATTTGTTTTATTTATTTGGGTGTTCCTGTGTTGGGTGCATATATGTTGACAAGTGTAATATCCTCTCCTTGTGTTGATCTTTTTATCATTGTACAGTGTCCTTCTTTATCTTTCTTTATAGCCTTTGTTTTAAAGTCTATTTTGTCTGATATGTATATTGTGACCCCTGCTTTCTTGTCATTTCCGTTTGCATGAAATGTCTTTTTCCATCCCCTCACTTTTAATCTATGTGTGTCCTTTGCCCCAAAGTGGGTCTCTTGTAGGCAGCATATTGTAGGCTCTTATTTTTTTAATCCAGTCTGCCACTCTGTTTCTTTTGATTGGAGCCTTTAGTCCATTGACATTTAAGGTAATTATTGATAAGTATGTATTTATTGCCATTTTAAACCTTGTTTTCCCATTGATTTTTTTTTATTTCTATTATATATTTTTTTACATCTTTATTGGAGTGTAATTGCTTTACAATGGTGTGTTAGTTTCTGCTTTATAACAAAGTGAATCAGCTATACATATACATATATCCTCATATCTCCTCCCCCTTTGCTCTCCCTCCCACCCTCCTTATCCCACCCCTCTAGGTGGTCACAGAGCACCGAGCTGATCTCCCTGTGCTATGCGGCTGCTTCCCACTAGCTATCTATTTTACATTTGGTGGTATATATAAGTCCATGCCACTCTCTGACTTTGTCCCAACTTACCCTTCCTCCTCCCCGTGCCCTCAAGTCCATTCTCTACGTCTACGTCTTTATTCCTGTCCTGCCCCTAGGTTCTTCATAACTTTTTTTTTAAATTCCACATATATATGTTAGCATGTGGTATTTGTCTTTCTCTTTCTGACTTACTTCACTCTGTATGACAGACTCTAGGTCCATCCACCTCACTACAAATAACTCAATTTCATTTCTTTTTACGGCTGAGTAATATTCCATTGTATATATGTGCCACATCTTCTTCATCCATTCATCTGTTGATGGGCATTTAGGTTGCTTCCATGACCTGGCTACTGTAAATAAAGCTGCAGTGAACATTGTGGTACATGACTCTTTGAATTATGGTTTTCTCAGGATATATGCCCGGTAGTGGGATTGCTGGGTCGTATGGTAGTTCTAGTTTTCGTTTTTTAAGGAACCTCCATACTGTTCTCCATAGTGGCTGTATCAAAAAAATATATAGAACGCTTCATGAATTTGCGTGTCATCCTTGTGCAGGGGCCATGCTAATCTTCTCTGTATTGTTCCAGTTTTAGTATATGGCTGCCGAAGTGAGCACTCCCGTTGATTTTATATTTCTTCTTTGTCCCTTTCTTTTTTCTTTTGTGGTTTGATGATTTTCTTTTGTATTACGCTTATCTTCTCTTCTTTTTGTTTTTTTGTGAATCTGTTGTATGTGGTTGCCCTGTTTTTCAAGTATGTTAACTCCTTCCTATATCTACTTGCTTTAGACTGGTAGTCAGATAGGCTCAAACACCTTATAGAAAAAAAAATCTACATTTTCTTACTCTCCTCTCCCACATTTAATGATTTTGATGTCCTCTTTTGCATCTTCATGTTTATCCTTTTGCCATTCATTGTGGTTATCATTGCTTTCACAAAAATTTTTTTACTATTTTAAAAATCTGTGTGTGTACTTTCTTGTTTAAATGATTTACTTGCCAATTATGATTTTCTCTTTCCTGTAGATTCTTACTGCTTTTCGTATTTATTTATTTTTTGGCTGTGCCATGCGGCCTGTGGGATCTTACTTTCCTGACCCTGGATCAAACACAGGCCCCCTGCAGTGGCAGCACAGAGTCCTAACCACTGGACTGCCAGGGAATTCCCTCTACTTTTCTACTTAGAGAAGACCTTTCAATATTTCCTTTAGGATAGGTTTAGTATTGCTGTATTCTTTTCCTTTTTGCTATCTGAGAAATTCTTTATCTCTCTTTCTGTTCTAAATGATAATCTTGCTGGGTAGAGTATCCTAGGTTGCAGATTTTTCCATTTGGGGACTTTGAATATATCTTGCCACTCCCTTCTAGCCTGCAGCATTTCTGTAGAGAAATCAGCTGATAACCTTATGGTTGTTCCCTTGTAATTAATTCTTTGTTTTTCTCTTGTTGCCTTTAGAACCTTCTCTTTATTTTTAACTTTTTTTAATATGTCTTGGTGTAGGTCTGTTTAGGTTTATCTTGTTCAGAGCCCTCTGTGCTTCCTGTATCTGGATATGTTTCCTTCTTTAGGTTTGGGAAGTTTTCAGCCATAATTTCTTCAAACACAGTTTCATTACCTTTTTCTCTTTCTTCTCCTTCTGGGATCCCTATTATGCATAGATTGGCCCACTTTATGTTATCCCATAGGTCTCATATTGCTTTCATTTTTTGTCATTTGGGTTTCTGTCTGCTGTTCTAATTGGGTGATTTCCATTATTCTGTCTTCTAGATCACTTATTTGTTCTGCATTATTCATTCCTCTGTTCATAGCCTTTGGTCCAGCTTTCATCTCTTCAAATGAATTCACTAATTTTTCTTGGCTCCTCCTTATAATTTCTAGTTCCTTTTTACAGTAGTCTGCATTTCTGTTGATAGCTTTTCTCAATTCCTTCAGTATTTTCATTATCTCCTTTTTTATTTTTTTGCGGTACGCGGGCCTCTCACTGTTGTGGCCTCTCCCGTTGCGGAGCACAGGCTCCGGATGCGCAGGCTTAATGGCCATGGCTCACAGGTCCAGCCGCTCCACGGCATGTGGGATCTTCCTGGACCAGGGCACGAACCCATGTCCCCTGCATCGGCAGGCAGACTCTCAACCACTGCACCACCAGGGAAGCCCTCCTTTTTTATTTTTGTTTAGTTCTGGCTGCATTGGGTCTTCGTTGCTGTGCGGGCTTTCTCTAGTTGTGGCGAGTGGGGGCTACTCTTTGTTGTGGTGTGCGGGCTTCTCATTGCAGTGGCTTCTCTTGTTGCGGAGCATGGGCTCTAGCTGCATGAGCTTCAGTAGTTGTGGTGCATGGGCTCAGTAGTTGTGGCTCACGGGCTCTAGAGTGCAGGCTCAGTAGTTGTGGTGCACGGGCTTAGCTGCTCTGCAGCATGTGGAATTTTCCCTGTGTCCCCTGCATTGGCAGGCAGATTCTTAAGCACTGCGCCACCAGAGAAGTCCCTCATTATCTCCTTTTTGAACTTGGTGTCTGTTAGACTGAAGAGGTCTGCTTCATTGTTTGTTCTTCAGGGGTATTCTCTTGATCTTTTAATTGGGAGTGGTTCCTCTGCTTCTTCATTTTACTTATATTTCTCTTGCTGAACGAGTTGAGGAGAAACAATTATCTACTGTGGTCTTGGAGGGCTATTTTTATGTGGAAACATTCCTGTGTAGCCTGTGTGGGCTTAATATTTTTGGATGTGAGGGCTGTTTTTAGTATGGATGCCTGCCACCTCTTTCCTCACTGTATGCTGGCTATCATCCCCTTGATAGGAGGTGTGACTGATGTGCTGACCAGAGCCAGCACTGGATATTGAGCAGGGCCTCCTCTTTGCTCTATGGTTTTCACTGCCTTGTCCGGGGCAGGGTGTGCTCCCCAGTTGTTGGAGTAGCAGCCCCCAGATCCGTTTCTGAGTTGCATTTCTGGTATGTGGTGCAAGGTAGGTTGGATTGGGGTGCTCCCACTGGGAGAGGAGCCACTGATACTCCTCCTCCTCCTGAGCTGTTCACCTGTGAGTGTGCTCCATTGTGTCACCTTTCACCTATTGTGCAGACTCTCAGAGTACACTGTTATTGGCACTGCCCTCGGCCCCACCTCAACCGTAGGTATGCTGGCAGTCCTCCCTGGTACCTCTCAGGCTTTGTTTTCACAATGCCACCAGCGCAGATCCACAGAAGTCAGGTCCCAAGACTGCAGTACTCGTGCACCTGGACCTTCTGTGGGTGCTATGGAGGCAGCTCAGACCCTGGCTCAGCCCAGCCGCCTGGTGTACATGCCCACAATGCCCACAGCTGCCAAGGCCAGACCTGTCCCAGCCATGGGAGCACCAGTTTTCTGTTCAGATGTTCTGCAGGCACTGAATATACAAAGCTGGCAGCGGAGGTGTAAATCTGCGGTTCGTTCAGCCACAGGGAGAGATTTCATCTCTGCTTCCTAAGTCACACGGCCCCTGGGGCTCAGCTGTGATTTCAGCCCCACCTCTGTGTGTGGGCAACCCACTGGTGTCTGCGCCCAGGGCTGCTGAAGCAGTGGCTGGAACTTGTGAGCCTGCCCAGGTGGGAGGGAACTGAGGTGGCAGCTGGAGTGCATTGGCCTGCCCAGGCAGAAGGGAGCTGGGGCAGCGGCCAGAGCCTATGGAGGTAGGAGCTGGTGGGTGGGGAAGGAGGCTGCAATGGTGGCCCCATCTCTCCCTGCGCCACTTAACAATGGCACTTCGCTTCTGTGGCAGCCTGGGCTTCTTCCATGAACACTCCTGGTCGCTGTGCCCCACACTCCAGCCCCTTTAGGCTGTCTCCATGCAGCCAACAGCAGTCCTCTCCCCGGGTCTGTCCTCTAAACCCCACGTTCCTGCACCCAGCCCCTGCCCATACCAGCAAAGGTGCTTCTAAGGCTGGGATGCACAGGGCAGTGGCACGGCCCATTTGTGTAATCTCTGGCTGTCCTGCCTGCCACTAACTGGTTGTTGCTGTCTCTGAGCCTTGGAAGCTTCTTTTCTGTCCCTGCTGATCTTTCCTCTGGTGAGGGGACTTCCCAGGGTGTGGGAACCTCTCCTTCAGCTCCCTCCTAGGGGTGCAGGACCCATCTGCTTCCTCTTTTTTTTTCCTTTTGCCGTACCCAGTTACGTGGCCATCTTTCTTGTCCTTTCAGGTGTTTGAGGTCTTCTGCCAGTGTTCAGTAGGTGTTGTGTGAGAATTGTTCCATCTGTAAACGTATTCTTGATGTATTTGTGGGAAGAGATACAAGAGTTCCATGTTCTACTACTCCACCATCTTGATTCTGATCCCCTTTATCCATTTTTGTTTTGGCTGTGTTGGGTTTTCGTTGCTGTGCGTGGACTTTCTCTAGTTGTGGTGCGCGGGCTTCTCATTGCAGTGGCTTCTCTTGTTGCAGAACATGGGCTCCAGGCACGTGGGCTTCAGTAGTTGTGGCTCTCGGGCTCTAGAGCACAGGCTCTGTAGTTGTGGTGCATGGGCTTGGTTGCTGCGCGGCATGTGGGATCTTCCCAGACCAGGGATCGAACCCGTGTTCCCTGCATTGGCAGGCAGATTCTTAACCACTGCGCTACCAGGGAAGTCCCTTTTTATCCATTTTTGAATCGAGTTTCTGTTGTTAAGTTGTAGGAGTTCTTCATATATTCTGGATATTAACCACTTATCAGATATATGATTTGCAAATATTTTCTTCCATTCCATGGGTTGCCTTTTTACTTTGTTGGTTGTGTCCTTTTGATGCTCAGAAGTTTTAAATTTTGATGTAGTCCAGTTTACAATTTTTTTGTTGTTGCTTGTGCTCTTCAAGTCACATCCAAGAAATCATTGCCAAATTCAATGCCACGAAGATTTCCCTTTTATTTCTTTTAAGAGTTTTATAGTTTCAGCTCTTATATTTAGGTCTTTGCTCCATTTTGAGTTTATTTTTGTAAATGGTGTAAAGAAAGTTTCCAGCTTCACTCTTCTGCATGTAGATATTTAGTTTTCCCAGCACCATAAATTGAAAAGACTGTCCCCCATTGAATGGTCTTGGCACCCCTGTCAAAAATCATTTCAAAAAAAAAAATCATTTCACTATGTGTATTAGTTTGCTCTGGCTGCCATAACCAAGTACCCCAGACTGCTGACTTAAACAACGGAAATTTATTTTCTCACAGTTGTAGAGGCTAGTAGTCTGAGATCAAGGTGTTGGCAAAGCTGACTTCTTCTAAGGATTCTTTCTTTGACTTGTGGATGACCATCTTCTCCCTGTATCTTCACATGGTTGTCCCTCTATGTATATCTGTAGAAGGCCAACAGTCATATTGGATTAGGGCCCACCTCTAGGACCTCATTTCACTGTAATTACCTCTTTAAGGCTCTATCTCCTAAAATACAGTCACATTCGGAGATACTGGGAGTTAGGACTTTAGTATGAATTGGTGAGGGGGGGCATTATTCAGTCCATAACACCACATATTTGAGGGTTTATTTCTGGGCACTCTCTTTTACTCCATTAGTCCATATGTCTTTATTGCCAGTACCAAACTGTTTTGATTATTATAGCTTTGTAATAGGTTTTGAAATGAGGAATTGTGGGATCTCCAGTTTTGTTCTTCTTTTTCAAGATTGTTTTGGCTATTTGGTGTGGGGGGTGGTCCCTTGAGATTCCATATGAATTTTTAGGATGGATTTTTCTATTTCTGCAAAAAATGCCATTGGGATTTTGATGTGGATTGCACTGAATCTGTAAAAAAGTAAAATCCAAAAACTATCACTTTAGGGAGGCTTGCCACCTTAATATTAAGTCTTTTAATACATGAGTATCAGATATCTTTCCATTTATTTATGTCTTTAATTTCTTTCAGCAAAGTTTTGTAGTTTTCTCTATGCAAGTCTTTGGCCTTCTTGCTTAATTTTACTTCTAAGTAATTTATTCTTTTTGATGCTATTGGACTTGAAATTCAAAAAAAAATTTTCTTTAATTGTGATTTTTGTGTATTGATTCTGTATCCTGAAACTTCACTGAATTCATTGATTAATTCTAACAGATTTTTTTTGGTGCAATCTCTAAGGGTATTTTCACATATGAGTTCATGTCTGTGAAAAGAGATAATTTTGCTTTTTCCTTTCTAATTTGGATACCTTTTTTTTTTTTTAACATCTTTATTGGGGTATAATTGCTTTACAATGGTGTGTTAGTTTCTGCTTTATAACAAAGTGAATCAGTTATACATATACATATGTTCCCATATCTCTTCCCTCTTGCGTCTCCCTCCCTCCCACCCTCCCTATCCCACCCCTCCAGGCTGTCACAAAGCACCAAGCCAATATCCCTGTGCCATGCGGCTGCTTCCAACTAGCTATCTACCTTACTACGTTTGTTAGTGTGTATATGTCCATGACTCTCTCTCGCCCTGTCACAGCTCACCCTTCCCCCTCCCCATAACCTCAAGTCTGTTCTCTAGGAGAGAACTGCGTCTTTATTCCTGCCTTACCCCTAGGTTCTTCAACTTTTTTTTTTCTTAAATTCCATATATATGTGTTAGCATACGGTATTTGTCTTTTTCTTTCTGACTTATTTCACTCTGTATGACAGACTCTAGGTCTATCCACCTCATTACAAATAGCTCAATTTCGTTTCTTTTTATGGCTGAGTAATATTCCATTGTATATATGTGCCACATCTTCTTTATCCATTCATCCGATGATGGGCACTTAGGTTGTTTCCATCTCCGGGCTATTGTAAATAGAGCTGCAATGAACATTTTGGTACATGACTCTTTTTGAATTTCGATTTTCTCAGGGTATATGCCCAGTAGTGGGATTGCTGGGTCATATGGTAGTTCTATTTGTAGCTTTTTAAGGAACCTCCATACTGTTCTCCATAGTGGCTGAACCAATTCACATTCCCACCAGCAGTGCAAGAGTGTTCCCTTTTCTCCACACCCTCTCCAGCATTTATTGTTTCTAGATTTTTTGATGATGGCCATTCTGACTGGTGGGAGATGATATCTCATTGTAGTTTTGATTTGCATTTCTCTAATGATTAATGATGTTGAACATTCTTTCATGTGTTTGTTGGCAGTCTGTATATCTTCTTTGGAGAAATGTCTATTTAGGTCTTCTGCCCATTTTTGGATTGGGTTGTTTGTTTTTTTGTTATTGAGCTGCATGACCTGCTTGTAAATTTTGGAGATTAATCCTTTGTCGGTTACTTCATTTGCAAATATTTTCTCCCATTCTGAGGGTTGTCTTTTGGTCTTGTTTATGGTTTCCTTTGCTGTGCAAAAGCTTTGAAGTTTCATTAGGTCCCATTTGTTTATTTTTGTTTTCATTTCCATTACTCTAGGAGGTGGGTCAGAAAGGATCTTGCTGTGATTTATGTCATAGAGTGTTC
Source organism: Stenella coeruleoalba (assembly GCF_951394435.1). NCBI lineage: Eukaryota > Metazoa > Chordata > Mammalia > Artiodactyla > Delphinidae > Stenella > Stenella coeruleoalba. Next base: position 64,817,469 of record NC_137156.1, read on the forward strand.
TGCCTATGTTTTCCTCTAATAGTTTGATAGTTTCTGGCCTTATATTTAGGTCTTTAATCCATTTTGAGCTTATTTTTGTGTATGGTGTTAGGGAGTGATCTAATCTCATACTTTTACATGTACCTGTCCAGTTTTCCCAGCACCACTTATTGAAGAGGCTGTCCTTTCTCCACTGTACATTCCTGCCACCTTTATCAAAGATAAGGTGTCCATATGTGCATGGGTTTATCTCTGGGCTTTCTATCCTGTTCCATTGATCTATCTTTCTGTTTTTGTGCCAGTACCATACCGTCTTGATAACTGTAGCTTTGTAGTATAGTCTGAAGTCAGAGAGCCTGATTCCTCCAGTTCCTTTTTTCGTTCTCAAGATTGCTTTGGCTATTCGGGGTCTTTTGTGTTTCCATACAAATTGCAAAATTTTTTGTTCTAGTTCTGTGAAAAATGCCAGTGGTAGTTTGATAGGGATTACATTGAATCTATAGATTGCTTTGGGTAGTAGAGTCATTTTCACAATGTTGATTCTTCCAATCCAAGAACATGGTATATCTCTCCATCTATTTGTATCATCTTTAATTTCCTTCATCAGTGTCTTATAATTTTCTGCATACAGGTCTTTTGTCTCCTTAGGTAGGTTTATTCCTAGATATTTTATTCTTTTTGTTGCAATGGTAAATGGGAGTGTTTTCTTGATTTCACTTTCAGATTTTTCATCATTAGTATATAGGAATGCCAGAGATTTCTGTGCATTAATTTTGTATCCTGCCACTTTACCAAATTCATTGATTAGCTCTAGTAGTTTTCTGGTAGCATCTTTAGGATTCTCTATGTATAGGATCATGTCATCTGCAAACAGTGACAGCTTTACTTCTTCTTTTCCGATTTGGATTCCTTTTATTTCCTTTTCTTCTCTGATTGCTGTGGCTAAAACTTCCAAAACTATGTTGAATAAGAGTGGTGAGAGTGGGCAACCTTGTCTTGTTCCTGATCTTAGTGGAAATGCTTTCAGTTTTTCACCATTGAGGATGATGTTTGTTGTGGGCTTGTCATATATGGCCTTTATTATGTTGAGGAAAGTTCCCTCTATGCCTACTTTCTGCAGGGTTTTTATCATAAATGGGTGTTGAATTTTGTCAAAAGCTTTCTCTGCATCTATTGAGATGATCTGGATACCTTTTATTTCTTTTTCTTGCCTGATTGCTCTGGCTGGAACTTCCAGTACTGTGATAATACAAGTGGTTGATGTGGGCATCCTTGTCGTCTTGTTTCTTGTGTGAGAGGAAAAGTTTTCAGTCTTTTACTAACTTGGTATGATGTTAGCCAAGGTCTTTTCATATATAGCCTTTATTATGTTTAAGTAGAGGAACTTACCTGCCTTTTAAAGAAGGTGACACTGTTCTTAAGAGAAAGAAAAAATTGTCAGAAAGGTGAATTATCTCATTTGCTACTCTGTTTGAAAGTAGTTAAAAACAACTGTTTCTCTTTGAATAACAAAAGAGGATTTAAATAAAAATTTTATTTATAATTTCAAAGTGTAGGAGATTGTATCTTCCCCCCAAAGCAGGGATAATTAATTGGTATGTTTATATATGCTAGAGATATATTCTTTAAAGACTACTGTGTGTAAATTGAATTTTTAAAAACTGTTAGCCTCTTATGTAGAAAACAAAAGGTGGAATCACACACCAGTGTTATAATAATATTAGCTTATATAATTGCCCATGTACAGCGTACCTTTACTGGGATCTTGACTTCTTCATGTGGCTTCAAGTTACTATCAGGTGTCCTTTTATTTCAGTCTATAGGACTCCTTTTAGCATTTCTTGTAGGGCAGATCTAGTGGTGGTGAATTCCCTCAGTTTTTGTTTAGCTGGGAATGTCTTTTGATTTCTCCTCAGTTTTGCCAGATATAGGATTTTTGGTTGACAGTGTTTTTCTTTTAGCACTTGGAATATATCAACCTACTGCCTTCAGTTCTCCAAAGTTTCTGATGAGAAATCTGCTGATAATCCCATTGAGGATTCCTTGTATTTGATGAGTCACTTCTCTTGTGCTGCTTCCCAGGTTCTCTTTGTCTTTCAACAGTTTGATTATAATTTTTTCTTGGTGTGGGTCTCTGAGTTCATTTTACTTAAAGTTCATTAAGCTTCTTGGATGTTTATATTTCATGTCTTTAGTCAAATTTGGAAAATTTTTTGCCATTATTTCTTCACATATTCTCTCTGCCCCTTTCTCTCTCTCTTCTTCTGGGACTTCCACAATGTGTATGTTGATCTGTTTGATGGTGTCTCACAGGTCCCTTAGGCTCTGTTCACTTCAATAATTTTTCTTTCTGTTCCTTAGACTTGATAATTTCAGTTGTCCTAGACTTTTTTAAAAAAAAATATTTAGGCTGTGCCAGGTCTTAGTTGCGGCATGTGGACTCTTAGTTGCGGCATGTGGGCTTCTTAGTTGTGGCATGTGAACTCTTAGTTGTGGCTTGCATGCAGAATCTAGTTCCCCGACCAGGGATCAAACCCAGGCCCCCCGGCATTGAGAGCGCAGAGTCTTACCCACTGGACCACCAGGGAAGTTCCCTCAATTGTCCTAGCTTTGATTTCACTGATGGTTTCATCAACCTACTCAAATCTGCCTTTGAATCACTCTAGTGAATTTTTCAACTCAGTTATTGTACTTTTCAGCTTCAGAATTTCTTTTTGGTTTCTTTTTAAGTTTTCTGTCTTGTTGATATTCCCATTTTGTTCTCTATGTCGTTTTCTTGACTTTTTTCTGCATCTTCCTTTAGTTCTTTGAGTATCTTTAAGACAGTTATTTATCTAGTAGAGCTGTCATCACATCTTTTTCAGGAACAGTTTGTTTGTTTGTTTTTGTCCCTTTAAATGAGTCATATTTTCCTATTTCTTTATATGTCTTGTATTTTTGTTGTTGAAAACCGGACATTTGAATCTAATGATGTGGTGACTCTGGAAATCAGAATCTCCCCTTCTCCCAGGGTTTGCTGTTTGTTTGTTTGTTTGGAGTGTTGTAGGCTGTCTCTGTGCCAAGAATCAGTCTGAGGTGTGGACTTAAAGTCTTCTCAGGTCTTTTTTTTTTTTTTTTTGCGGTACGTGGGCCTCTCGCTGCTGTGGCCTCTCCCACTGCGGAGCACAGGCTCCGGGCGCACGGGCTCAGCGGCCATGGCTCGCTCCGTGGCATGTGAGATCTTCCCAGACCGGGGAACGAACCCGTGTCCCCTGCATCGGCAGGCGGACTCTCAACCACTGCGCCACCAGGGAAGCCCTCTCAGGTCTTTTTTAAGCCTTTGCCTTCCCCTGGGTATGCATGATGACTGTCTAACTTCCTCTGAATATGTGGTTGCTTTTGAATCCAATAGTCCTCAATATCTGGCTCCCAAAAGGAGAAAAAGAGAAAAATGAAGGGATGAGGGGGGAGAAGCACTGGTGCTTTAAATCCCCTTGAAGTCACTTCAGCCAGAGGGGGAGTGCAACAGCAGGGGGAGGTGTAACAACAGTGTCCGCAGCCTCTTTGCACCTCTGAGATCAGAAGCAGCGCGATCAGCCCTGATCAGAGCAGATCCCTGATATTTGGAGGACAGCGTCCTCATTGCCCACCCTGGCTCCCACAGGCTGTGTGCGCAAGCCGCTCCAGGAACACATGCAAGGCTGCCTGCACAGGGATGGGCACTGGGTAGCTGCGATTGTGCTAAGGGCTGAAATTCACCAAAATTTATCCAAACATTCCTCTGCACATTTGCAAGTCCTCAGTAGACTCCAGGAGTTCTAGAACAGTTACATCAGACAGATGCTGCCAGTGCATTTGTTGTCTGTGTGGGGAGACAGATTTCTGGTGCTTCCTACTCTGCTACCTTCCCAGAATACTCCGCGTAAATTAAATTAAAAAAAAAAAGATTTTGTTTGAAGAGTTTGAAAACTAATGAGATAATCTTAACCCCTCAGACTACCATTGTTTTGTGCACACAGGTGCACATGCACACAAAACACCCTCGAGGGAGCATTGTCACCCAGCTCCAAAGCCTCTTCTGAGGCAGATCCTTCATGGTGTAGGGCAGGCAGCCTGCACAGAGCAGTGGGCTGGAGAGAGCCAACCCCAAGAATGCTCCAGATCTGAGGCTATTCCCAGCACAGACAGCTCACAGAAGGACATCAGGATAGTCGCTTTCCCCTTCCTGGGGCTTGAGTTACTCATTGAAAGAGTGTGGGAGTTGGACTAGGTCAGTGTTTCTTCAGTGAAACCACAGAACAAACTTTCTTACATAGAACGCTGATAATAATTATTTCAGTGAAAAAAAAATTATCAGATCAAGAAAACTCCCAGATTCAGCAATGTATAAAGTGAAAATAAAATAGAGTAACTAAATGAACTATTACAGAAGTTTTAGAACACTGGTCCAGTTTTTAGTGAATTACAGGAAATTTATGAAAGCACAGAGATGTAGAAAGCAGAGACAGCATAAGTCAAGTTAACCTTTTACCATAACTCATTGATTTGCAGTGGAAATGGAAGGTGGATATAATCTGGAAATCTGTAGGCAATTCTCTTTTCCTGATCTGGGCCTCAGTTTCCTCATCTGTAAAACTGGGCCTGAAGTAATTCTTTTTTTAAAATTTTATTTATTTATTTATTTTTATATTGAATTTTTGGCTGAGTTGGGTCTTCGTTGCTGCGCGCTGGGTTTCTCTAGTTACGGTGAGCGGGGGCTACTCTTTGTTGCGGTGCGCGGGCTTCTCATTGCGGTGGCTTCTCTTGTTGCGGAGCATGGGCTCTAGGCACGTGGGCTTCAGTAGTTGTGGCACGTGGGCTCAGTAGTTGTGGCTTGCGGGCTCTAGAGCGCACGCTCAGTAGATGTGGCACACGGGCTTAGTTGCTCCGCGGCATGTGGGATCTTCCCAGGCCAGGGCTCGAACCCGTGTCCCCTGCATTGGCAGGCAGATTCTTAACCACTGCGCCACCAGGGAAGCCCTGAAGTAATTCTTTAAGAAGACTTTTCAGTTACTCTGGAATAAATTTTTGGTTCTGTGATCACAGGGAATTAAACTGACGGAGGTGGTGAGGGGGTTGTTGGAGGGTGGGGGAGTGGGTGTGGTGTGGTGGCCGGGCTTGTTTTCAGACTCCCCTGTTCTGTTCTACTCCTACCACATGCAGTTCCTCAGAGTGTGACAGGCCAGGTGGGACAAGAAGCAGCTGCATTCTTGGTTGGATTAAAGGGTGCAGGTGAAATCTCCATGACCTGGAGGGAGGGTTGCTTCCATTGTTTCCCAAAGATGGTTTTAGGAAGTACAAAGACAAACATTTTAAAATTTTTTTGTATATTCTTTAGTATTTTAAAAATGTGTAGCTAGCACATCATACCTATTATTTTAGAGATGTTAACTGCTTAGGATGTGGCTCCACTTTAAAAAATGGAAAACGTTAAGTGCCATTTCATTATGGTGGAAGTATGATGGGGAGGGGAGTGATAAGAATGACTACATGAGAAGCCTTGGCCTGTGGGATAGGCCCTTCGAGGTGGCACCTCAGCAGTATGGCTGTGACACGCCTTATCCTTGCAGTGGGCATTGTAGAGGGCAGAGAGGGAGCTTAGCATTCCTGTTGAAAGAGGAGACTGAGGCCCAGAGGGGAGATGGTCCCCCAAGACACTGCTGGGAAGTGGTGTTGAGTGGACCAGTGCTAGACTCTTCCTCCTCTGATGTCCCACAGGGTATCCACATCCCTTCTGAGCATCCCAGACAGAAGGCTCAGAGCCCAGCTCTGGAGTGTCTTGTCCTAGAGGTTTTTGTTTTTTTTTTTTTTTTTGGTGGGGGGGACGGTGTGCTGAGCAGCATGCAGGATCTTAGTTCCCCCACCAGGGATCGAACCTGTGCCCCCAACCCCTGCATTGGGAGCGCAGAGTCTGAACTGCCCCACCAGGGAAGTCCCCTAGAGGATTTCTTCTAGCTGGTGCCCAGCAGCTCTCTACTGGGCCCCTCGGCTGCTGGAACCCTGGTGTGGGGTTCTCTGGTCGCTCCAGCAGGTGGGGTTAGGGCATGCACAGCGATTCTAGCCCCTCTACTCTTTGTGCGCCTGTTTCTTGGAGGGCATACTGTCTCTTCTTCCGTTTGTTTGAGCAGAGGGTTCACTTTGTTTTGTTTTTTCCCCAAATGGGACTAGCTTTACTGCTTACTATAAAAATTGAAAATTGTTCATATAAAAGAATACATAAGCAAAATAATATAAAGAATCAAATACGTCTCTGTATGCATGTATAGGATAAGATAAATTACTTAAACCCTACTATCCAGGGATAGTCACTTAACTGTCTAGATTTTTTTCTCTCTGTTTATATACCTAGTTGATATCAATTTCCATATGATTTTATAAAAATGAAATTATGTTGCTCATCTGTTACATGCTTTTTTTCCCCCCAACAATAAATGTGTTATGAACGTCTTAACATATCAGTAGAGATCCTTGTCTTCAGTTTTCATGGCTGCAGAGTATTCTCTTTTGTGGGTAGCCTTGACGTGATTTATTTAATCCTCTTTAATGGAAGTTTTGGTGGCATCCAGTATTTGGCCCTGTTAATGTTGTGATAAATATCCTTGCATGCTCATCCAAGCATCTGCTGTTCTGGATTTCTTACTGTATATTTTTAGATACAGAACTGTGGGTCAAACATTAAGTACATTTAAATTTTTAATGCATGTTTTAAACTGCCTCCTGGAAAAGTGGGAATGATTCAGTCCAACAGTCCTGGCTGGTAGGATGGTTGTTGAATGACTACAGGTAGCTGCGGGCTTTCTTTGGGTCCCTTAGACTGTGCAGTCCCCCAGCCCCGATTATTTCCTGGGCATTTGTGGGTGGACAGCCCTGCCTGTCTTCTACTCCAAATGACAGGAGGCCTGCTTCTCCCATCCATCCCCCAGAATGCTGTTCGTGTTCCACGGGACTTTGAGGGCTGCAGTGTCCTCCGCAAGTACCTGGGCCAGCTCCACTACCTGCAGAGTCGGGTCCCCATGGGCTCAGGCCAGGAGGCCGCTGTTTCTGTCACCTGGTGAGAGCTGGCAGGGCTGGGGGGAGCCTGGAGGTTGCCTGGGACAGCCCAGGGGTGTCTGGGCGGTGGGGATGCCCCTCTTCCCCCGCCCCCTGCTTTCTTTTCCTTGCTACACAGCATGGGGAGTGGCTTGGTGTGGTCTCCCCAGGCCTCCCTCCCATCCGACACCGCACTGGGGGTGGCGGGTCACTTCACCAGCTCCTTCACTTGAAATGACTGGGGTGGCCTGTCCACAGGACTGAGATCTTCTCAGGCAAGTCTGTGGCCCATGAAGACATCAAGTATGAGCAGGCCTGCATTCTCTACAACCTTGGTGAGCTACCTAACCCCTTCCCCATGGCCCTACCTCCCAGCCCTGCCCACCCCATCTCAGCTCAGCAGGAGGCCACAAGGGCAGTGGGCTGATGGAAGGAAGACACCTGGATTCTGACCCTCCCCCTGCCTTCCCACAGCTCTGCTGGTGCCTCTCTTCTGGCCCACAGGGAGCCAGCCTGCTGGGGAGAGGCTCTACTAGGCTGGCTGCCACATGGTGTTGCTAGTGTGCTCCGGCCCAGAGGGGTGGCCTCTCTTTTCTGACTGGAGAGATCCCAGCCCCCCTTGTGGCTTGGGCTGCTTCCAGCAGGAGAACAAGGCTGGCCTAGACTGGCCTTGCCGTCAACCCTGATGGCTCAGCCTCAGTCTGGGGAGCCCCGAGTCCTGTGTAGGCAATCCCTGAGGCTCTGAGACTGGACTCGTAGGCTGAGGGCTGTGGATGGCAGGAGCCCCTTCCCTTCCACCCCATCCCTGCCTGGTGCAGAGCCAGAGACCGAGACCCCATTTACTCCAGCTTTGGTGTCCTTGGACCAACTGCCCCAGACCCCTGTTGTCCTGATCATGGGTGACACCAGCAGCCCCAGGCTAGCCCTGACCCCGTGTTCTGTGCCTCCCTAGGGGCGCTGCACTCCATGCTGGGGGCCATGGACAAGCGCATGTCTGAGGAGGTGAGGAGGGTAGGAACAGTGGGTGGGTCGTAGGACAGAACCAGGGAGGGGTGCTGAGTGTTGTCAGCCTCCAGGGTGTGAATCCTGCCCTGTGGAGTGGACACAGGCAGCTCTGTGGCTCTGCTTCTGGCATCCTCCCCTGTTCTCTCCCAGGGCATGAAGGTCTCCTGCACTCACTTCCAGTGCGCAGCAGGTGCCTTTGCCTACCTGCGTGAGCACTTCCCTCATGCCTACAGCGTTGACATGAGCCGGCAGATCCTCACTCTCAATGTCAACCTCATGCTGGTGAGGAGACGCCCTTGTTGGGGCTGAGTTGAATCCAGGGCCGGGCACGGTTAGGGCTGGATCCTAGCGGTCCTGTGCACATGGCAGTAAGGGACAAACAGAGGCCTGGGCTTTGATCTTTTGAGCCCCAGGTGGATCAGGAGTAGGGCTGTGCTGCTGGGAGTGCGGGAGGCTGGGCGGAGAGGGCATCCGTGTGGTCTGTGCCGGTGAGGAATGGAGTGCATCTCCATCTGCTCTTCCAGGGCCAGGCTCAGGAGTGCCTTCTGGAGAAGTCCATGTTGGACAACAGGAAGAGCTTTCTGGTGGCTCGCATCAGTGCACAGGTAGGGACAGGGATCGATGGTGGCCCACAAGGGACTGATGCCAGGCTTTTGGTTTACTCCCGGTCCCCAACTATAGCCCTGTCCTGGCTTCTAGGTGGTGGATTACTACAAGGAGGCGTGCCGGGCCTTGGAGAACCCCGATACCGCCTCACTGCTGGGCCGGATCCAGAAGGACTGGAAGAAGCTGGTACAGATGAAGATCTACTACTTTGCGGCTGTGGCTCATGTGAGGGCACCGTGGCCACCAGGGCTGGGCTGGGCTGGGCTGAGTTGCCGTAGCTCAGGAAGTAAGTAGTGACATCTCTTCTTTCCCAGTTGCACATGGGGAAGCAGGCTGAGGAGCAGCAGAAGTTCGGAGAGCGGGTGAGTGAGCCGTGGCGAGGAGGGGACTCTGGACTGGTCCCAGCCTTGTTAGTCAGATCCTCGTGGTGACCCTTCTTCTGTCTCTCACCCCCACATCCCTGGCTGCCCCCTCCCCACCACCGCTGTAGACCTGGTGTTCGTCACGTGTTGTCCCATCTGTGCAGCCTTCATCCCCAGGGGACGGAGGAGGCGCGCAGCAGGCTCTCCTCAGGGGATGGTTGGTGGGAGATGTAGGCTGTGGGGTGGAGCCGGAAGGTAGACGCTAAGCGTGGTGCTGTTGGCTGGGCTGGCGCGTGTCTACCTCCTCAGCTCCTTGTCTTCTGATGGGTCACCTGATAGCCAGACAGGCTTGGTGGGGGCTGGGGTGGCAGAAGGAGTAGGGTCCAAGCAGGGAAGGACGGACTGGTCTCTGTCCCCCGCAGGTTGCGTACTTCCAGAGTGCCCTGGACAAGCTCAATGAAGCCATCAAGCTGGCCAAGGTAAAGATGAGGAAGAGCCTGGCTGCCCCTCGGAGCCTGGGAAGACAAGGAGCAAGCCTGCTGGGGCTGAGGGGTGTCCTGGCACTGGCTGTGGTTGGCACTGAGCACCCCCATCCCTACCCTACAGGGCCAGCCTGACACTGTGCAAGATGCACTTCGCTTCACTATGGACGTCATTGGGGGAAAGTGAGTTTCTGGGGTTCGGGGTGGCCCTGGTTCCTTCTTGTTAGGAAGGGTCTTGGCCTTTCGCCTGCATCGTTGGGAGGAAGCCACCAGGGCCAGAGAGTAGTGGCCCATGTGGGAGGCTAGGTCCTGGATCCCTGCTGATCACTCAAGACTCCCCATTCCTCCTTCTCCTGACCCCCAGGTACAATTCTGCCAAGAAGGACAATGATTTCATCTACCACGAGGCTGTCCCAGCACTGGACACCCTTCAGCCTGTAAAAGGTCTGAAGCTGAGGGGAAGCCGAGGATCGGGGTAGGGGATGAAGATGGGACAGAAGAGAGGCAGTCGAGGTTCGAGTGGGCCTGGTCTCCACGATTCTTCCTCACCCCTCCCAGGTGCCCCCTTGGTGAAGCCCTTACCAGTGAACCCCACAGACCCAGCTGTTACGGGCCCTGACATCTTCACCAAACTGGTACCCATGGCTGCCCATGAAGCCTCGTCGCTGTACAGGTGGGCAGGATAGGCAGGCCCTATTAGCCCAGGGCGGGTTGGAATATCTCAACAGACATGGGCTTCCAGCAAATCGCTGTCACTTCTCCTGCAGTGAGGAGAAGGCCAAGCTGCTTCGGGAGATGATGGCCAAGATTGAGGACAAGAATGAGGTCCTGGAGTGAGTGCAGGGCTTGGGTGGGAGGCATGGAGGGTACACACCAGACCTCTGTGGGGCCCCCAGTGCTGCCTGCGACAGGGAGAGGAGTAAATGAAAGGTCTGTTGGCACCAGCAGGCCTCCTGGCTGCGCCCTCCCTGCCCAGGGTCTTGTATGCTAGATTTGTAAGTTGAGAGTCATGCATCTTGAGAGGAGGATGTCCCACTGTTTTCAGCAGTGCCCTGGGCATGTTCTGTGGTGGGAGTTGGGATGCTGATTTGTTGTCTGCTAGGACCTCAGACCTTGCTTCAGTGGTGGGAGCTTGCCCTAGTGGGCTTCTTGTGTAGCTGAGGGGTTGAGCCAGCACCCACCTGGTCCCGTTGCCCCTCAACAGCCAGTTCATGGATTCAATGCAGCTGGATCCTGAGACAGTGGACAACCTTGATGCCTACAGCCACATCCCACCCCAGCTCATGGAGAAGTGTGCGGCTCTCAGCGTCCGGCCCGACACTGTCAGGAACCTCGTCCAGTCCATGCAAGGTGAGTGAGGAGGAAAAGCAAGCAGGTGGAGGGCGGGAACGTGGGAGTCATCTGCTGCGGCCTTCTCTGTGTCCCTTGTTGACCGAGGATAGAGGTTTTCACCTCTCCCAGCACCTTTCAAGAGCACCCGCTGCACACTTCAGTGAACTACCGTACCGTGTGCCCTCTGTCTGCCCTGCTCAGCCAGCACTGGGCTGCACACAAGCCTGACTGAGGGGGCGGTTCTGTCTCCTGGGGGATGGGCCAGATTGGATGCCTGGTCTGCCTGCCACAGGAGCTGACCCCGCCTCCTCTAAACATGCCCCCAGTGCTGTCAGGTGTGTTCACGGATGTGGAGGCCTCCCTGAAGGACATCAGGGACCTGCTGGAGGAGGATGAGCTGCTAGAGCAGAAGATGCAGGAGGCAGTGAGTCAGGCAGGGGCCAGCACGGCTGTCTCCAAGGCCGAGCTGGCAGAGGTGAGGCGAGAATGGGCCAAGTACATGGAGGTCCATGAGAAGGCCTCCTTCACCAACAGCGAGCTGCACCGTGCCATGAATCTGCATGTTGGCAACCTGCGCCTGCTCAGTGGGCCTCTGGACCAGGTCCGGGCTGCCCTGCCCACGCCAGCCCTCACCCCAGGTGAGCCCCCTTCCTGTCCCCATGGAGAGAGGCTTGGCGCTGGGGTTTTCTCTGGCCTCACTGACCACTGCTGCTCCCAGAGGACAAGGCAGTGCTGCAGAACCTGAAGCGCATCCTGGCCAAGGTGCAGGAGATGCGGGACCAGCGTGTGTCCCTGGAGCAGCAGCTGCGTGAGCTTATCCAGAAGGATGACATCACAGCGTCACTGGTTACCACAGACCACTCAGAGATAAAGGTGGGGCTGGGTGAGCAGTATGCAGGGGCTGACTCTAGGCTCCACCCTTAGGTGGTGAGGCCCTGAGTGTCTGTCCTCCACCCCCCAACACACTCCCTTAGAAGCTGTTTGAGGAGCAGCTGAAGAAGTATGATCAGCTGAGGGTGTACCTGGAGCAGAACCTGGCCGCCCAGGACAACATTCTCCGGGCACTGACAGAGGCCAACGTGCAGTACGCATCTGTGCGGCGGGTGCTCAGTGAACTGGACCAAAAGTCAGTGTCTGGCCCTGTGCCTCTACCCAGTCCTGCCCAGAGCTGGGCTCCAGTTACTCACCTCCTGCCGGCCCTTCTGCCCGCCAGGTGGAACTCCACGCTGCAGACCCTGGTGGCCTCCTATGAAGCCTATGAGGACCTGATGAAGAAGTCCCAGGAGGGCAAGGACTTCTATGCAGACCTAGAGAGCAAGGTGGCTGCTCTCCTCGAACGGGCACAGTCCACCTGCCAGGCCCGCGAGGCAGCCCGGCAGCAGCTCCTGGACAGGTGAGTGTGGCCCCGGGGCCGGGGTGCGGCTGCAGCCGAGACCGAGGTCGGGCTGAGGGGATGGTGTGGCTCCGCTTCTTCCCTACCTCATCCTACAGGGAGCTGAAGAAGAAGCCGCCACCACGGCCCACGGCCCCAAAGCCGCTGCTGCCCCGCAGGGAGGAGGGCGAGCCAGTGGAGGCCGGGGACCTGCCTGAGGAGCTGCGCAGCCTGCCCCCCGACACCTTCCTGGGGGCCGCTGTCCCACTCCACTTCCCGCCCGGCCCCTTCCCCAGCTCTGCAGGCCCAGGACCCCACTATCTCTCAGGCGCCTTACCGCCGGGTACCTACTCGGGCCCCGCCCAGATGTTGCAGCCCAGGGGCCCCCAGGCCCTAGGGCACCCTGTGGTGGCCATGGCACCTGGACCTGCTCTCTACACAGCCGGGGCCTACACACCAGAGCTGGGCCTCGTGCCGCGATCCTCGCCACAGCATGGCATGGTGAGCAGTCCCTATGGTGGGGTGGGGCCCGGGCCCACCCCACCAGCTGCAGGCCTGCCCTCAGCCCCACCTCCCCAGTTCTCGGGCCCTGAGTTGGCTGTGGGGATTCGGCCAGCCACCACCACAGTAGATAGCGTCCAGGCCCCCATCTCCAGCCACACGGCACCACGGCCAAACCCTGCCCCTGCTCCTCCCCGGCCCCGCTTTCCGGGGCCGCCCCCCCAGCCACTGCCCGTGCCCTACACCTACCCGATGGGGGCCAAGCCACCCCTCGCAGCTCCCCCAGCCCAGCACCACTTTTCTCCTGGGATGCCCACAGGTTTTTCAGCCCCGAGGACTGGGCCCCAGCCTCATCCCACACGAGCAGTGTTTGGGCCCCAGCCTCCCCAGCAGCCCCTTCCACTCCAGCATCCGCACCTCTTCCCACCCCAGCCTTCAGGACTGGTACCCCCACAGACCCCCTATCCCTTTGCTCCTCAGCCTGGTGTCCTGGGGCAGCCACCGCCCACCCTGCATACCCAGCTCTACCCAGGCCCCTCTCAGGACCCTCTGCCCCCCCACTCAGGGGTGCTGCCTTTCCCCAGCACTGGGCCCCCTCAGCCTCCCCATCCCACCCTGGCATATGGTCCTGCCCCTTCCCCCAGACCCCTGGGCCCCCAGGCCCCCGCACTCTCCATTCGAGGCCCTCCGCCTGCCAGCCAGCCCGCCCCCACTCCCCACCTGGTGCCTTCGCCTGCCCCAACACCGGGGCCCGGCCCCGTCCCTCCTCGGCCCCCTGCAGCAGAGCCAGCCGTGTGTCTGCGCCGAGGCGCTGCGAGTGCGGATCTGCTCTCCTCCAGCCCTGAGAGTCAGCATGGAGGCGCTCAGCCTCCTGGGGGTGGGCAGCCCCTGCTGCAGCCTACTAAGGTGGATGCGGCTGAGGGCCGGCGGCCACAGGCCCTGCGGCTGATCGAGCAGGACCCCTATGAGCACCCGGAGAGGCTGCAGCAGTTGCAGCAGGAGCTGGAGGCCTTTCGGGGCCAGCTGGGCGATGCAGGGGCTCTGGACGCTATCTGGCGGGAGCTACAAGACGCACAGGAGCACGATGCCCGTGGCCGTTCCATCGCCATCGCCCGCTGCTACTCACTGAAGAACCGGCACCAGGATGTCATGCCCTACGACAGCAACCGTGTGGTGCTGCGCTCAGGCAAGGACGACTACATCAACGCCAGCCGCGTGGAGGGGCTCTCACCGTACTGCCCACCTTTGGTGGCCACCCAGGCCCCCCTGCCTGGTACAGCTGCCGACTTCTGGCTCATGGTGCATGAGCAGAAAGTGTCAGTCATTGTCATGCTCGTGTCTGAGGCCGAGATGGAAAAGGTGAGAGGGAGAGGTTGGGTGGGTGCCCAGAAGGGAAACTGGAAAACCAGCCCTAACTGCCCTGTTTGTCCTTCAGCAAAAGGTGGCTCGCTACTTCCCTACCGAGAGGGGCCAGCCCATGGTGCACGGTGCCCTGAGCTTGGCCCTGAGCAGTGTTCGCACCACCGAGACCCATGTGGAGCGGGTGCTGAGCCTGCAGTTCCGGGACCAGAGCCTCAAGCGCTCGCTCGTGCACCTCCACTTCCCCACATGGCCAGAGTTGTGCGTCTGCTGCCCTGGGCGGTGGTTGGGGGGCTGGGAGGGTGGTGCGGCCTTGGAGCAGGTCTGACTCAGAGACGCCACCCCACCCTGCAGAGGCCTGCCGGACAGCCCCAGCAATCTGCTGCACTTCATCCAGGAGGTACACGCTCATTACCTGCATCAGCGCCCCCTGCACACGCCTGTCGTCGTCCACTGCAGGTAGGTGTGGGTAGCTCCCGAGCGGCCCTTCTCTGGGGGCTCCTGGGCTGGCCTCACAGCCCCTTCCTGCCGCAGCTCCGGGGTGGGCCGCACAGGAGCCTTCGCGCTGCTCTACGCGGCTGTGCAGGAGGTGGAGGCTGGAAGTGGGATCCCTGAGCTGCCTCAGCTGGTGCGGCGCATGCGGCAGCAGAGGAAACACATGCTGCAGGAGAAGGTGAGGGCCCAGGCGGGAGCTGGGATGGGCCCTCCATCCTGGGTGACGGGCCCTGCCCGGCTGACCAGGCCCAATGCGCCCCTGCAGCTGCATCTCAGGTTCTGCCATGAGGCGGTGGTGAAACACGTGGAGCAGGTCCTGCAGCGCCACGGCATGCCCCTTCCGTGCAAGCCCTCGGCTGGCACCAGTGTCACACAGAAGGTGAGGGAGGGAGCCCCTGGGGGCTGCTGGGACTGACACTGCCTCGTGGACTCCATCTTCACCCACTCTTGTCTCCTCAGAATCACCTTCCTCAGGACTCCCAGGACCTGGTTCTCGGTGGGGATGTGCCCATCAGCTCCATCCAGGCCACTATCGCCAAGCTCAGCATCCGGCCTCCCGGGGGCTTGGATTTCCCGGCTGCCGGCCTGCCAGGCCCTGTAGAGCCCCCAGGCCTGCCGCCACCCAGCCTCCCAGAGTCCACCCAGCTCCCATCCTCCTCCCCACCCCCTCTCTCTTCACCCCTGCCTGAGGCCCCTCCGCCTGAGGAGGAGCAGCCGGTACCTGAGGTCCCCAGCCTGGGGCCCCCCTCCTCCTCCCTGGAGCTGCTGGCCTCCCTAACTCCTGAGGCCTTCTCTCTGGACAGCTCCTTGAGGGGAAAGCAGCGGATGAGCAAGCAGAACTTTCTGCAGGCCCATAACGGGCAGGGTCTGCGGGCTGCCCGGCCCACTGATGACCCCCTCAGCCTTCTGGATCCACTCTGGACACTCAACAAGACCTGAACAGGGTTTGCCTGCCTTGCACTACGTTGTCTCCCATGCCAGTCTGCCCCTCTTGAGGTGGGGCCTAGTCTTACTCCCATTCCTGCTGCCTTCAGCCCTGCCTGGCCCAGCCCACAGCTCTACAGGGTAGAGATGCATCACGGGTCTTGGGTCAGGTTCTGCTCCTTTGTGGGACCTGACATTTTCAGCTCTTTGCTGTTGAATAAACAAACCTGTTCTGTGGCCAGTGTCTCTGCTGAACGCTGCTCCCCGGGAGGTGGGGGGCTGGGCCCCAGCAGCACCACTTTCAGCGAGTGTGGAGGTGGAGGGGGTCACCTTGGTTTCCACACCTCTGAAGTGGTTAGGCAAGATGGCCTCTAGAGCTGGCTTGCTAAACTTCTCCAGCCTGTAAACTCTTCCTCTGACCTGTATGGCTTCTGGCAGGAGCTGCTCTGAGCTGAGAAAGGTCTAACCAAGTGCTGCACTTTAGGCACCGGGAGGGTGGAAATGACGCCAGAGCTCATCCAGGGGAAGACGCAAGTGGCTCACAAAGCCCCTGGCTGATGTGATTTTTAAAAAAAAGTTTAATATTACAGTCATGAGGCAGGACAGGACAGTTCAGAGGCAGCTTCCCAAAGATTCAGCTCTTCCCCCAGTCCAGGTCCAGCACATTGCCCCACAGAGCACCCCAGCCAGACGGGCAGGGAGGCCCACCCTCAGTCCAGCTTCTCCAGCACAGAGGGCACGTATACTAGGCTGAGCTCGCTGCCAAAGTTGCAGACAATGGCAGCATTGTCCAGCACCAGGATCTGGCGGGCCGGCTGGGCCTCACTGTTCTTCCCCAGGTAGACTGTCTGTAACAGGTCCCCGTAGTTCAGGTCCCAAAAGGAAACACAGCCCTGGCCGCCGGTCACCAGCAGGTTGTCTGAGATGACACCCAAGCTTGCACCACAGCCCAGGTCCTGGAGGCAAGGACAGGACAGGCTCGGTGTCTTGAATCCTTCCCTAAAATACCGAGAATCCCGTGGCCCCCAACATGCCTACCTGCTGAATGGAGTAGAGCCTGATGCCTGTGCTGCGGTCCCAGATGCTGATGAGGTCATCTAGGCCACTGCTGATGACACAGGAGGTGGTACAGGTGAGGGAGGTGACATCCCCACGGTGAGCGAACATGTGGCTGACCCGGCTGCCCGTCAGCACATCCCACAGGCAGATGGCCCCATCTTGTCCTCCACTGGCCAGCACCATGGTCTAAGGGAACAGGCACAGGAGAGCTGGTCACGGTGGTGAAACACCTCTGTCCACAAGGGTGGCTTAGTGCCCTGGTGGGTGGGAGCCCTCACTCTGCTTCACAGAGGCCCTTGGGGACCAGCTCCCAGGAGTTAGAAACAAGGGCTATGGGCCTGGCTTGGTACCCCGCACCCCACCCACGGCCCTCACCTGGTCAATGTACACAGTCGTGATGGCCCCTGAGTGGCCTTGCAGGGTGAAGAGGCAGCATGAGTCCTCCAGACGATACACCTGGGGCAGGAACAGGTATCAGATTCTGGTCTCTCTGGGATTTTCCAAATCACACTTTGGCCAGGAATTCCCTTCCACAGTTCATCCAGGACACCTCCAGCCACTCCCTGACTGACCCCATGTGCTCCCCACCCCCTGTGTTGGGCCACCCCAGTGCCCAAGAGACGGTGCCAACACTTACTCTCAGTGTGTGGTCCTGGCTCCCAGTCACGAGGCGCCCGGCAGCTGCCTTCAGGGCTGTGATGGGCTTCTGGTGTGCACAGGGCACCGTGTGGGTCAGGTGACAAGCCACTGCATCACTGCTGCTGTACATAGGGGATGTGGGGGAACTGCCCCGCCCCGGGGCCCCTGGGGATAACAGGCCAAGTGAGGGATCTCCGAGAAGACACCCTGCAGGCAGCCCCTCTGCTCCACCCACCAGGTGCAGGCACCAGCCCAGCCCAGGTCCCCTGACCTCGGAACTGCAGGGGGCTGAGGGCAGTGTGAGTCTCCAAGGAGAAGAAATCAAGGGAACCGTTGAGCCGGGCAGCCACAATCCTGGAAGAGAAGAGCGGCCGTCAGGTGGCTCTCCCTCAGAGCCCCCAGCTTTGGGGCTGAGCACCGCGGGCCCTTGACAGGCCCGTCCCACTGGTTCTGGGAACAGTGGAGCCATGAGGGACCGTGGCCAAGAGGGAAGCACAGGTGCTGGGGACCAGGTTGCAACTCCAATTATTAACCTCTGTGCCTCAGAGTCTTCATCTGTGAAATGGGAACAACTGTACCCACCTCACAGCGTGGTCATGAGGAGTAAATGAGCTAGTATGTGTAAAGTGGTACCTGGGGAACATCATGTAAGACTGGAAATTAAAAACAAACAAGGGGTATAGGCAGTCCCCCTCCACAGCCTGGAGCTAAAGGAAAGGCTTCAGGGGAAGAGAAGTAGGACGTTAAGGTGGGGCCTATGTTTTACAGCCACAGAAGGTGTTGCTGTCTCCATCACAGAAAAGCAGCTTCGACCCCAGCACCACCTGCTCCATTTCTTTTTTCCACAAAGATTATTCTCCACTGCCCCTGATTCCTAGGCACAGGATGATGGGCAGAGATGGAGACATTTGCCCTGTGGCCCCAAAGCTTTGAAGTGAGTGGGGTTCAAAATCTTACTCCAGCAAAGGGCAATGCACATCTTCACCTCTGCCCATAATCTGAAAGATCTATGGCAGAGATGGGGAAGGCACAGCACAGGGGTGGAGGGAGAGACCATGGAACTTTGGGGGTTGAGCTGAGACATGTGGGCTTTCCCTAAAATTCAAAAAAAAAAAAAAAAACACACAGCAGGGGAGAATTTCCAAGCGTGGAGAACCCAGTGAACTTGGCCAGACTGCAGGGTAGGATGTTAGCTAAGTAAGGCCTGAGCAAGAAGCCTGGCAATGGCAGGAATGACAGCAGCAGCCAACAGAAACTGAGAGGTAAGAGCAAGGGGTATCCCCACCCCGAGAAAATGAGGCTCCAGCTTTAGCTTAGACGGTGGGGCCACAAACGGTCAGGGACCCTGCAAGGAAGAGCCAGCATGGGTCAGGCAGGTGAAGCGTTCAGCAAAGGCACCTAGTCATGGGTGAGGCCCAGGTTTCTCAGCCCAGAGGTGGGAGCTCAAGCCTGAGAAGCCGGGAATCCTCCTCTCCCAGGGAGTGTGTGATCGAGCCCTGGGAACACCCAGCCAACAGCCGTGCTGAGGAGGGAGGCGAGGACAGTGTCCAGCATCAAAGGGGAAGAAAAGACGGTTCTTCTGAAAATGCATTTTTCTGGAACTGAAAACCCAGGATACCTAGAAAGGTCAGTATTGACAGGCTACCTAGAGCAACTTTGACTTCAGAAGGGTGAGGAGAACTGCTCACTCTCCGTGTGCCAGGCCCTATTCTAAGTGCTTCCTACCTGTTAACTCTTGGAGCTGTCACCCTCCCACTGAGGTGGACTACCTGCTGTTCACAGGTGTGGGGCTTGGCACCGAGTAGGGAAGTCAAGTCACACACCAGTGAAGGGGAAGCAGGGCTCAAACCTCACAGTGTGCTGGGCTGTCTAGGGTTGAGGCAGGCATCCTAGCTAGCACTCGCACCTTTTGTCCAGGAAGACGAGGGCCGTGATGCCCGAGGAGACCTCCTCGCTGCTGCAGCGCAGAGTGCCCTCGATGGCGTCCCACACCTGCAGGCCCAGAGGCTGTGAGCACCTGCGAGCTAGGAGGGCCCACAAACCCCCTGCACAGACGTCCCCTCTGCCCACCTCCAGCCGGCCACTGCTCCGCCCCACCACGATGAGGCTGCCCTGCAGCTCCAGGCTCCAGATGGAGCCATCTGCGCTGGGGGCCCAGGCGAGGGAAGGGGAGCCCTTCTCGGGAGGAAAGCCCCCCTCGTCCTCAGGGGCCTGGGGCAGCGTGGGCCCGGGCGAGGGTGGGCGCAGGGCTGGTGTGTGGACGGGAGCCATTCCCTCCTCCTGGTACAGTCGCTGCACCAGGTGGCTGAAGTCATAGCCTGGGGAGGCCTGAGCACGGCGGCAGCCCGCCCGGTACCGGGGCTCGGGCTGAGCGGGCTCTAGGAGCTGTGGCTGCGCTGAGAAGTTGGTGTCGATCAAGCAGGTGAGGTCCGGCTGGTCCCCGAAGAGGGAAGTTGGCGGAGGGCCCCGGGGACGATGCCGTAGTGGAGGACTGTCCCCAGGCTCCTCTGGGCCACCCTTCCCACCGTCCGACAGCCGTTCCCAGCTCTCCTGAGCCTCCAACACGCTGCCAACACCACTGTCCTGGCGCTGCCTGCTGGGGGGTGGGGAGGGTGGGGTGAGGACAGTGGGGCACAGATGCAGGGCAGGGCATGGGTGGGAGGTGGGGGGGTACCTACCCCAGGTGTGGGATGCGAGTGAGGCAGTCTCCAGTCTGCGCGTCCCACACACACACGTGGCCTGCCAGGCAACAGCTCACCAGCAGCATCCCGTCACTGGCCAGACACTCGATGTCCTGCGGGAGCACAGCATGGACATGGGCACGGGCGCTGGTGTCTGCGCGGCCCAGGCCTCAGGCGCCCCCAGCTCCCGCCCGTGCTCACCATGAGGTGCCCGCGCAGCACCAGGGGCACAATCTCTGTCTCGGGTGGCGCGTAGCCGTAGTCATCACAGGGCAGCTCCCCACGCCGCCGCCGCCCGGGCCCCGAGCCGGGTTGCCCGTAGTTGCGAGGGCAGAGCACGCGGTATAGGCAGAGCAGCAGCAGCACGAGGACGATGCCCGAGGCCAAGCCGAGTGCTGCCACCCTGCGCCGGGCGGAGCCTGGTGAGGCGTGCCCCTTCCCCCCACCCCCGTCCCTGCCAGCTGCCCCCCTCCCTTGTGGGCCTTACTTGTACAGGGTGATGTCTCTGTGCGCCTGCGCCGTGCCTGGCCCCTTGGGGCCGGCCTCCCAGAGCCCACCCTGCCCAGGCCGCGGCGGGGGCCAGGCACTGCGGCCGTCCTGAGGGTGCCGCCCCTCCAGGGCCTCCCTCGGGTTCAGGCGGAGCGTGACTGGGATGACAGGCAGCAGGCTGATGTACCTGGGGCCGGGCAGCGGGCAGCCTCAGCAGAGATGCCCTCGGAAGGGACCCCCCCTCCTGCTGCTGCCCCAGTCCCCCTCTCTGCTCTTCACACGGGACTCAGCTCAACCTGCCAGGCTCCAAGAACACCCTCTCAGGACAGTCTTCCCAGCATGGGCTGGGGCAGCAGAGGTAACGTCCCTCCCCAGCTCAGCTCTGGCACCCCAACCTTGGTCTGTCACAGAAACCGGCAGCCAAGCCATCACTGCCATGTCTGTCACCCATTGTGGCTCAGAGTGGGTGGAAGTGAGTGAGGTGCATCTCATTCTGGCCAAGTGGCTGACAGCAACCTATGACTCCCCAGAGCAGGGCCCCGGGCTACTCTTAGGTTGTGGATGCTTGGAGCCCTGGCTCCTACTTCACAACCTTAGGGGTGTTTATTTGAAAGGAAATGCAGAATTCAAACCAGAGGGTCTCCCTCCTAAAGGGAAGGGATGCTCTGGGGACAGTGAGCTGACATCACCAGGTGGGGAGGTGGAACCTGGCACAGCCCAACTCACCTCTTGGCCAGTGTGATGTTGTAGTAGCTGAAGAGCGTTGGCCAGTGGCGGAAGGACAACTTCCTCCAAAGTTCCTCATCCTCAGTCCCCCAGGTTACCTCTGGGGCTGGGCTATCATGGATGCCCTCAGCTGGAGCCCCAGGCTCGGGCAGCTCCCCTGGCAATGTCTGGTTCTCGGGTAACTTAGAGGCACCAGGTGGGAAGATGGAGAAGGCGGGGTCCGGGTGGCTGGCAGGCAGCACTCCACTAGGCACAGGCATGGAAGCCAGGGCGCCCTCGCCCAGAGGGCTCTGCTCTGTCACCTGGGCAGTGAGGTATGTGCGCAGCCCTGCTGGGTCTGTGTACACCAGGATGCCAATCCAGACAACGGTGCCAGCCTGCAGTGGGGCATCGGGTGCTCAGCAGGACCTCTGGGAGGAACGGACAGCCCCAACCTGTCCTACCCTCCTGCCTTCCCAAGTCCTCCCACTATGACTGGGGGCCAACTGCCCCCCAGAGGGACCTAGTTCCCTTTCCATGGTCGGGGTTTGGGACTCCTGGCCTGGAAACAGAGGTGCACCCTTAGGTTTGTTACAGAACTTTCCCATCTCCAAACCCCATCTCAGCTTGGGCCAGAAAGCTGCTACCTTTCCCATGGTCAGCATGGCCAGAGGGACCAGCGGCATGACCTGCTCCACGGACACCACGGGTCCTAGTCCTCAGAGGGCCTCAGCCTCGCTGCCGTCTCACTTCAACTCCTTAGGAGAGGCCCACTGACCAGAGGCCAGCCCTGCTCCTTCTCCCCTCTGCCCAGCCCAGCATTTTCTGATGCCTGCACAGTGAACCCTGACTCAGGCAACCATGGTGGCTCCATCCCAGAGCACCCCGTCCTGGGTCACCCTGGGGAGACGACTCCTCTCCCTGCCAACCTCGGCTACCTCTCCAAAGATAGGCTTATCACCCCAGAAACCACCAGGGTCTGGGCAGGAGGGCAGAGTGGGTGGCTTCCCAAAGCCAGGCTTCAAGAGGCCATGAAGGCCTGAGGGGCACCCCCCACCTCCAAGGCAAATGCAAAATGCAAGAGGGACTTGAGCGCTGGCCCTCGGGCAGGGGTGGCAGGTACCATGATGAGGCGCTGTGCCAGGCGGGTTCGGGCCAGGAAGTAGACGACACGCAGCCTCTTGGGGAGCCGCAGGTTTCGGAAGGAGGACGGTTGCAGTGTGATGGTGTGGGGTGTGGACGGCCGCACAGCCAGCTGCCGCTCGAAGCGTGCTGGCCGCCCCGCTGGCTTAGCTGGGGGCAGGCAGGCCTCAGGAGGCAGCCGCTTGTTCAGGTCCGCTAGCTGTTGGGGGTGCAGTGGTCAGGGCCCAAAGCTGCTGTCCAGAGGCTGTCCGCAGGGGGCTGCTGCCCTGCCCGAGGCCTGCCCCTCTCTCACCCAGAGATCCCCTGAGCACAGCCAGGGATGCGGAGGAGGTGGGTGGGCAGGGCTCAGCCCAGTCCTACCTCCATCCGGCGAATGTCAATGGACAGGACAGTGGTGAAAAACAACATCTGAAGGAAGAAGTCAGACACCAGGCCCACGACGGCAAAAAGACAGAACTCCTGGAATTAAGCAGATGAGGGGACACCATGACCTCACGGCCCAGCACCCAGAGAACCAGTTCCGTGCCTGCAGGCACCTCGGAATCTGTAGGGCAGTTTCAGGCAAGGCACAGCAGAGAGAAAGAAAAGAGATGTTGGTAGTTCTGAAATCTGGGAGCGGCCAAGGAGGATAATGCAGCCGCTACCTCCCTCCCCACAAGGGGGCAGCAGAGACCTCCCCCCAACCCCCACACCTTTACCCAGAGAAGGCTGATGCCCGAACTTGGAGGTGAGGTGCCTTGACCCAACTTGGAAAGTTCTTTTTTTTTGGCTGTACGCGGGCCTCTCACTGCTGTGGCCCTTCCCGCCGCAGAGCACAGCCTCCGGACGCGCAGGGTCTGTTTACGGCCCAGCCGCTCCGTGGCATGTGGGATCCTCCCGGACCGGGGCACGAACCCGTGTCCCCTGCATCGGCAGGCGGACTCTCAACCACTGCGCCACCAGGGGAGCCCCAACTTGGAAAGTTCTGAGCCCCACCAGCCTGCTACCCAAAAAGCCCTCCCTGACTGAGCCCCTGGCCCTGCTCACGTGCCATGGACCGACACCTACCTAGAGCCCAGGCCTGGCCTGGTTTGGGGGCTCTCAGAAATATTCCTGGCCAGTGACCACACTGGACCAATGAAAGGAAGGGAAGAGCTCAGGGGGGAATTAATTCTGCCCTGAAACTGAAAAGGGGTGGTCTCTCTGCTCCCCAAGCCCTGTGGATAGATGGAATTTTCTCAGATTTAAGTTTTTCTCCCCTGCCCTTGTTGCGACCTCTGGCACATCACCATGGCTTCTACTCAAATGTGGGGTAAGACGAAGGATGGAGCACATGGTGGCACCGTGGTCATGTCAGCTCTAATGTCCCAAGACTGCCCGTATCCTGCAGACGCCCTCTGGCAGGGGTGGGAGCCTGAGGCCCCTGTGGTCTCAGCTCATCCCCAAACCTCAGCAGGCCTGCATGCTGTCGGGGAAGGACAGGGAGGGGATGGCTCTTCACTCCCTTCGCACAACTTGTCCTGGAACTGGCAGCAACAGTCTGGGCTTCTGACTCAGTGTGGGTTCACCCCCACCTCTGCTCACAGCCCCACAGCTGGGCCAGGGCTCTGGGCAATGGCCGGTGGCCCTCCCAGGGTGCGGGCCATGTGTTCAGAGCCTGCAGGGGTGGGTCAGGGCTCGGGTCAGGAAAGGCAGGAAGGGCCCGGTTCAGGGGCCCCAGCGTGTTCTGAGATCTGGGAAACGAGGTCTGACTGGACTGCACAGCGGGCAGCCAGCCTCTGCTGCACCCACCAAGCCCCCTCCTGCCACTTGGGTGAATGAGAGACAGGCAGCGAGGGGCAAGGACAGGGTCAAAGGCAGAGGCTGCCAGGCTGGGAGCTCAATCCCGTGGCCCATTCTCGGCTCACTGAGTCCTCCTCCTGAACCAGCTACGCCAGGACCACCCTGTGCACGGTGACAGCCATCTTGCCAGCAGAGGGCCCACCTCATGGGTGAGGGTGGCAGTGTAGAGCGGGTGTGCCCCGCACAGCTGGGGAGACAGCAGCTGGCTCCATGCTCACCTAAGCTACAGCCCTGGAGGGGCCTTACCTGGATGGCAGGCACAAGGGTAAAGTAGCCAATGAGAATGATGCCCAGCTCTGTGGCCATGTTCTTCATGATGGACCAGCTCTCATTGCTTAGGCCTGCAGAGGACGACAACAGGACCATGGGGCCAGCACGTGACTGCTGTCCACTACGTGTCTGCACACAACCACATGGGGAGCCTTCTGAGGCAGCCATTCCACCAAAGCGCCCCAAGCCACAGGACCCTGCCAGTGCCCGGGCTCCAAGGTGCTGCTGTCACAGCTGCTGCAGGGAAGGAGGGTTTGGAGGGTCCAGGGGAGAGCTACAACCATCAGAGGAAGGGAGAAGCAGGGTGTGAGTTGAGCAAACCCAAGAGGAGAGCCAAGTGACCCCAAAGCTGGCACATCCAGCCTCACATGCTGTCCTCGTCGGGTGTGCATGGTCTGTCTGCACGTGGGAGCATGGCTCGAGAGACAGAGGAGGTCGCTGTGTGCTACCTCAGCCCCTCCCTGGGCCCCAGACTATCACACAGTCTCCTGTTTAAAGCTGAGCGCCTAGTGGACAGCGGCCATTTCCCCTAGTCTCCTCAGAACCCTACATCTAGTACAGAGCCTGGCCTCTCACAGAAGCTCACAGAGGTTTGCTGATTGAACAGCCTGCCCCCAGCCCTGCTCCCACAGATAGGGGGTGAGGAGGACGAGGAGGTGCACGAGCTCAGACCTCCAGGCTCTTTTCTCGCTTTCGCCAGAACCCCAGATCCCCAGCTCCTGCCACGGAGGCCACAGGGGGCTTTCCTGACAGCTGTGGAGGCAGCGTCTCTGAGGTGACCAGCTTCAGGGGCCTGGGCCTCATGTGATGGAGTGAGGCAGGAGGAGAAAAGACCAGGTGCCAGCCTGACGAAGGGTCAAACATATGAGCCCCGCAGCAGAGTCTGGTTTGCTTTCTGACTGACACGTGAACCAGGACGAAGCACGGCCTGGTGACTCCACGGTTCCTCAGGGCTCATGCTAACAAGCTGCCATGTGACGCTGGAGGCCACAGCAAGGGAGGCTCCTGGGCTCCCCGTTTCCTCAGCCGGAAGAGGTAGCACAGCCCCCCTCCCCTGCCCTAGTGCACCCCGCACTCCCCACCTGTTACCTTGGGCGATGCGCAGCTTCACCTCGAGGTCCACTGGGGTGGAGACCACTGACTTGGTGAGCACCAACACGTTCTCGAGCCCAATGACCACCACGAGGTAGGGGAAAATCTCACTGGGGACAGAGAGGGAGAGGGTGAGCAGAGCGCTGAGGAGGGCCCCTGACACACAGCGGGTTCTCAACGGGTTTGGGTCCCGGGGGGCTATGGGGTTGGCACCCTACAGTGGGGGCTGCTGAGCGACTCGCACAGCACAAGACTGACCCCCCGTCCCAGGAGGGCCTCTGTCTGCACGGCTCTCAGCTTTCAGGCAGGCTTCGAAGCCGTGCGGGGAGAGAGCGACCACCCCCATCTCCATCCATCCAGCACGGCGGAGAGAGGCCCCTGGGCTGCCCAGCTGCCAGAGCACAGCTCTCGGGGCCTCCCCACACCAGACTTCCACATTGGCCAGAGACCACCCAGCCAAGTCATCAGGACTAAATGGAAGGGGGATGAGACCAGCCTAAAGCCCTACTCGCCTCTGTGGAGAAGCTGTGTTTGGAGACGAGCAATTGTTTCTAAAGAAAATTCTCCTAGCTCTCTGAGACCAGAGGCTCCCACTACCAGTAACGGTCTATGAGGGAAGTCTAGGCACAAAGAACACCAGCCGAGGCAAACCTCACTGGGGTCTCCACTGTAGAGCAGTGGAAGTGGGGGGTCTGAGGGCAGAGCAGACAGCTCTGGCGGGAGGGGGCGTTTAGCACCATCACCTTTAGGAAAGGAAGCAGTTCTGTGATCAAGGAAGGTAACAGAAAACACAAAATCGCTGTTCCTGAGACCAGTCTGACAAGCCAAGGCAGGGCACAGGCCAACTGGCAGTACTAACGGACAGGCAGGTGGGGCCCAGCAGAGCTGAGGAGACTGAAGCCCGAGGACACACCCAGGGAAGGGTTTTCAGACCACGTTTCATAGAGAAATGGCAGGGAAAGCAAACCGTGGAAAGGTGACAAATTAGAATGTGTTTATGTCCTATGTCTTTTAAAAAGCTCACTCTAACGTTACCTATTTTATTAGGCATTTAAATGTTTTAATAGTAAGAAAGGAAGAAATGTCCCTTCCCTGTCACACCCATCTATGGCTTAAGCCATCAAGAAGCAATTTGCACGTGTATACATAATATACAAATACACACATACAAATCCATATACCCTATACAAACACACAATACATACCCATATATATATATGCATAAACACACACATATGCATATATAAATACCTATCCCATATACACACACAGAAAAATACACATGAACATACATACACACACACATAACTATATATGTATTATATGTAAATATAGATATACTTTGTATATACATATGTATGAACACAAATCAGATAACTTAAAAGAGGAAAAAAATGTACCTCTTAAATGCCAAAATAACCATGTGAGAATACGGGGTAACAGCAAGTGTCCAGTGCAGGGCAGGCCAAGTGCCCAGAGGTGCAAGGTCCTCCGGCCTGCGGTCCCACCCTGCCACCCAGTGGAGCCTGCTCGGGACCTACCCGCCGTTGAGGGTGGGCGTCAGGCCGAAGAGTGTGCAGAGCCCCACCGACATGAGCAGCGAGCTAAGCACTGTGACCACGGCGGCCAGAGCCAGCCCCCACTTGGACTTGACCATGTCGATCTTGCCTGGAGGGCAGAGAGGGTACATCAGGATAGCATCTCCCCAGAGCCTGGCACACACAGGCCCTTCTAAACTGAGCTCCTAGGAGGGGAGCATGCCCTGACAGTTGAGGAAGGGAAGGCCCCGGTTTGACCAAAGAAGGTATACACTTCCCAGTCTCAGGGGCATAGTGTGTCCTTTGGGAACCCTTACCCAAGATGGGACTTTTCTTGAGAAGTAAGAGGAGCCCTGGACCCACCCGAGCCCCTGAGACTCTGTGGGGGTGGTGAAGCCCCAGTTTTTGTAACCACCAAGTATGTTCTACATCTCTGCCTGGGCCACCTGCACAGGCAGGGAAGGGGGTGATCTGGAAATGCCCGTATTAGCTCAGACAAAGCCCCAGCCTCCTTGCCGTGGACCTACGCGTGGAGAAGTAGATGTAGGCAAACAAGATGATGTAGGTGGTCACAAGGGGGATGAGCTCAGCGATGCCAATCTCCTCCTTGAAGTGCACGTGGACCAGGCTCTCTGCCCGAAGGCTGCAGTTGGGGCTGGGGTGCAGGAGCATCAGGCGGGCCCGCAGGCTGCCCAGAAACCTGGTCATGGAGTGGGGTCGGGTAGATGGACTGTACCTCTTGGTCCAGGGGACAAAGACAATCCCTGAAAGGAAGGTCTGTCGGGGCTTCCCTCCTCCCCCTGTGTTGGAGGGAGCTTCTCTGTAGTGTCTAACCTTCCCTCCAGTCTCCAGGGTGGGGTGGTGGGGGGTTGGAAGAATTAAAACGTTGGCAAAGGTGTCTCAGGACCTCCCTCTCAGCACCCCATTCCCAACCGATCACCCTACTCCGACTGCCAAAGGCCCAGAACAGCCAATCAGCAGCATCCTACAGGACCTTGCTGGGAGCTATCTGCAGCAGTCTGCTGGGAAGGTTCTGAGGTCACATGGGGCTCAGTAGTAACCAGCTGGGGACCCCTACCCTAGGCTCAAGAGAGACCACTGGAGGCACCAGGACACTGAATGTGCCAGCCCTGCCTTCGTCCCTATTCTTTTTTTTTTGGCCATGCAGTGCAGAATGCAGGTCTTAGTTCCCCGACCAGGGATCAAACCCATGCCACCCCCGCCCCTGGAATTGGGAGTGCGGAGTCTTAACCACTGGACCATCAGGGAAGTCCCGGCGTCCCTTATTCTTTTTTTTTTTTTTTCTATCACCCCTTATTCTTAACCAGCTGTCAGGTCATCCCACTCAAGTGTCAGCAAACAGCACCCTTCAGCCTAAGGGATATCAACATTTCTACAGGAGGCCTGAGAACTCCAAGTTCCCAGGGGGCATTCTGGACACTCTAACCAGAACAAGTACTAGTCAAAGCCTCCTGTCATTCCACAGCCCCGTCAGGAGCCCTGAGCGTTGATGGCCTTACCTGGCATCATAGTGCTGGAAGACCAGGGTGATGGTATACGAGACCAGCCTCTTCCTGGTGTAAAGGCTCACTCCACTGTACTTTCCAGGGACACCGAACAGCAAGTCTGCAGACAGAACGCAGCAGGTGCTGACAAAGGAACGGCAGCTACTGTAGAGACACCAGGGCCC
This sequence comes from Stenella coeruleoalba, assembly GCF_951394435.1. Classification (NCBI taxonomy): domain Eukaryota; kingdom Metazoa; phylum Chordata; class Mammalia; order Artiodactyla; family Delphinidae; genus Stenella; species Stenella coeruleoalba. Next base: position 64,846,060 of record NC_137156.1, read on the forward strand.
CTCTCCACCCCCATCTTTGGAAACTAGGGGTAACCCCTGATCTGCCAGAGCAGCCATCAAAGAGGACGTGGTGACCAACAGGCCCTCTGGCGGGTTCTCAAGGAACCTGCCCTGGGGGTACCTTTGAGCGTGGCCGAGGTCTGCAGGGTTTTAGGTTCGTGTTGATGGATGGTTCCGATGATGTCAGGATCAGCATGGAAGTGTTCCCGGTCATTCTGCCAGAAGTTCCCAGGGGACAGCAGCAGGCATCCGTGCTCGGGTAGGAGGTTCCGGAGCTTCCTGAGGCCTGGCAGCAGGTCGGTCACCTGCAGGCATACCTCCTCCAGGCTCCTGGTCCCGGAGCTGTGTGGGAGACAGGACGAGGCACCTGCTGTGTCTGCTAGCACAGGATAGGCCCACTGCACTTACGAGGTCTCCTCCGTCATCAGGCTCCCAGATGCCTGGTATACCAAAGAGCCTGAGAACCAGGGCAGCAGGGGAAGTTCTTCCAGGTGGTCAACAACCAAACCATGTGGCTGTCTGACCTTCAAAGCGCATGTGGACCCCAAAAGCCCATCACCTCTGAGGAGAGGCAAGATCTGGGAGTGTGCACAGCCCCACTCACTAGAATACCTTGGCCAGTTCAGCAGGCAGAGGGGATAGGGTGAAAATCAAGGGCTTTGTCTTGTTCACCAAAATGCCTGTCAAAGCCCTCAGCTAACTAAAACCCAGCAGTGAGGCAGCTTACAAAGACAGCACACTCCAGAGAATCACTGGGGGGCGCGGATTTCAGAAGTGTACCCCCAGGGACAGCTTGCTTCTTGTCAGCATGGCCACCACCATGAGATTCACATCTCACAACCCCTAGGCAGTGGCCCTCTGGGTCACGAGTCCAACAGACCTCAGCTTGTCACAGGGTTGGCCCAGTGGATACCTAGTCTGTCTGAGACCTGGCAACAAAGCTCAGGGCTCTACCTGTGCCATCTGCACAGGTCCAAGGGGAACACAGCCACAGTGGACCCACAAGCATGCTGAGAAAAGCAAAGCGAGCCCACCCACCTCTTTCTCACTTGCTCACCTTCCACAGAGCTGGCTGGCTCAATGGACTTACACTGAGGGCTGCTCCCTCCCTTCAATACAGAGCTGGATCAGGGAGGCTGCGGTCCCAGGGAGGGATACCTGTCTCTCAGCACATGGTTCCGGATCTCCTCCACCAGCTGGAATGCCCGGGAAAGAGGTGAGCGGAACACATCTACTGCCAGGAGGTTCTTGTGCCAGGGAGATACTGAAGACTTCACAAATATCTGCTGGATATAAGCCACCGGGGCACCCACGTACTGCGGAAGAAACGGGGGAGGGTTAGAAAGGTCAGCTCAGCACAAGAGGGAGAAACATGGCCCGTACTCAGAAAGGATTTACTGAGCACCTACTACGGGCAAAGCAATGCGGGGCCAACAGGACAGGCCTTCAAAAATAAAGATGTCCAAAGGGACTTCTTACCACTTAATGAACCACTTTCCTACACATTTTCCAATAGAATAGGGGTTGCCAAACTATGGCCACAGGCCATAAATTGAGCCTGGCACCTGTTTTTCTAAATAAAGTTTTCCTGGAACGCAGCCATACCCACCCCATTCTGCACTGTTCCTCTTTCATGCAACAATGAGAGGTGAGTGTTCACGACAGATGGCATGACCCACAAAACCTAAACAAAACCTGTATCTCTAGCCCTTGATGCAAAATGCCTGCTGACCCTGCAATAGGCCATAAGCTCCCCAAAGGGTGTAGCCTATCTTGCCGATCCTGGTTTGGCCACTTGCAGGTCACTGGTTTTTGAAGCTCAACAGACCCAGTTCTAAATCTCTACTCTCCAACTGTATGGCCTTGGAAATGTTTTTGACTTCTCTGGATTTTAATTTCCTCAGTGAAAGGGAGATAATGACATTCACCCTGCAGCATCACTACGATTTGCGCACAAGCACATGCACGCGCACACACACACACACATAAACAGCGCATGCAGAGACTTAAGTGCCGATGGAAACACTAACAATAACAGGTGTGGCACATCGTCTCACTGACCCCCAAAACAGTCCTATGAGAAGCAAAGTGACTCTCTAGAGTTTCAGGACTCAAGAAGGATGGTGTGAGGATGCAAACCCAGGTCTCCTCGTTGAACACCACACTTTTCTCACTAGAACCTGCCATCTATCCTTAAAGAGCTAATATGCACTTAAGTGACAAAAGTGACACACATGTAATAGGCGAGGAATGACTTCCAGCGACGGATGTGTCAAGGAGCACCCCCAAAACAAGGTACTGGACTAGCTGCAGCAGAGTTATGGCCAGAGAGGAGCTGACTGGAAGCACGAGGTGGGGAAGGGTTGGTGGAAGAGGGGCAGTGAGGGCCTCTGAGGAGCAGCCTGGACAGCATAGAGGAGTCCTGGCAGGTAATAATGGAACTCACAGCAAAAATGAGAGGTGGCCAGGATGACACCTGACTGAGCTGTCTGGATTTTAACCAGTTGACAAACAAAAGCCCCTGACTATCTCTGAGAGGGAGGGGCAACCTGACAAAGCGGTGCTCTGGAGACCCCCCTAAAGTTAGGCTGTCATCCACCCAGAGACAGGGATGGTGTGCCCACAGGCGTGAGGCACTGTGAAGAGCAGGCTGCAGGAGCCGGGCCTGGCCGAGGGACGAGGGGACTGTCCTGAAGCCCGTGCTGCAATCAGGAACTCTGAAGGGCAGGTGTGTAGATGAAAGGAAGGCCATCTAGCCACTCAGTGATGCCATACTCCAGGCTATGGCACGAGCAAGGGTTAAGATGCTGATCACACACAGCAAGTTAACATCTCCTGGGCCCCTGAGCCCCTGGGCGCAAAGGAACAACCCCAGGTATCCATCTGAGCCTTTGTGAAGTGTGTATTTATGACAGGCTCTGGGGACAGAAGTCCTCACCCACTTAGTCTTCTGCAGCAGACTCAGCCCACTAGAAGCTACCAGGAGGTAGAGAGGTACCTAGACAGAACTGACTGCCACAGGTCCTGACCCAAACATCAGCTCATCGACTCAACACACTACACAGGCCTGAGTGTGGACAGAGCTGCCCAGAGACCCACAGCTCTACAAGGAGAGCGATAATACCCAGGGGATCATCCTCAAACTCTGAACCTCTGTGAAGGACACAGCACATCACCCAGGTAGAGCTGGCACCGTGGAGCCTCCAGATCCAGGTCTGTTCCCACTGGGCACAAGGCTGTGACTCCGCACGTACCATCTCCTCTGCCCGTGGCCCTCGTCATATACTCCACCCCCACCCTTAGGCCCACTGAGCCTGTGCAACTGAACCTCTGGTTTCCAGGCAGGACAGCGTCTTGGCCCTCCAGTCCAAATCCAGCCCCCTTCCCACCCAGGACCATCCAGGCCACCATTTCAACAAAGTAACAATGAACATACTTCAGAACCAGAGCTCTCGTTCTGGGCTCTAGGGATGGCTCCAGGAGTTCTATGAGCACCCTGCTTAACTCATATTTCTTCTCAAAAGTGTATCTATTATTATCACTGTCATCATTTTTAGGGGAGAGGATCCATGGTTTTCATCAGATTTTCATAAGAATATGTAACCCCTATGCCCCAGACACCTCTTTTTCCTTTGACCTTCCACCAGCCCTGGGTAAAATCCACTGCTCATTTGTTTTCATTCATCAGCTGGTAAGCCTTACCAGACAAAAACCACGTAGAAGAGAGCCTACGGCACAGCCACGCTCTCCGGCCTTGGCTGGACCTCCCTCTGCTGGCCGGCTCTTATTCACCTCCCCGATTTCCAACTGAACTTTCCAAGCAGCTATTCCACATCTGTCCAGCTCTTTTCAAGATCTTGGGTCAGTCATTTAATATGACTGTGTCAAACTCATCGTCCAATATATGTACCCTCAAACTCCCTCTCCTGGGCATCAAAATTTTCTTATGGTGGTTTACTTACAGGCATGAGCCTAACGCTTGTCATTCACTATCTTAGTTTGGGTTCCCCCAGCAGCAGGCCCTTAGACAAGTAGTTTCCTTGGGAGGTGGAGGAAACACAGGGAGGGGAGTAGGTACAGGAGCAGCGAAGGGAGGCAGCCCACAAAGGGTGTGCTACTGAGCAAGCATCCTCTGTGGATAACTGGATTTAGCTGAGTTATCCCACATAAAGGAAGACAGCTGAGGTTACATACCAACTCCTACAGTTACTGGCTGAGGGCTGCTCCTAGGGGGTGCGAATTCTCCAGCACCTCAGGCCTTCTGTACCAGAGATCCTTTGACAAATGTATGTGGATACTGGTGGCTGGAAAGCAGGCAGGCACGAAAATGGTAGCAGGAGATGTGGGCAGGGCCTACCACTCACTGTGCTGGGCCCTATCATAATCCCTACTTGATACTCAAGTAAGAAGCAGACATGGAAACAGAGACAACACGAGGTATCCTAAGTGGGTGATGGAGAAAGCGTAAGGGCCAGTGGAGTAGTGATGCCCCTGAGTACAGAGGGAGGAGTGCTCACTAGATGGAGGCTTCTAACATGGCCCCAGTAATCTCCACCTCCTGGCGCTCATGCCCAAGTATAATCCCCCTCGAGAGTGGGCTGGACCTAGTGATGTGCTTCTGACAAACAGAATATAGAGAAAGTGATGAGCTCTTATTTCTGAGATTAGGTTACAAAAGACTATGACCCTTAAGGCCATTATGCTAAGTGAAATAAACCACGCACGAAAAGACAAATACCATATGATTCCACTTATATGAGGTACCTAAAGTTGTCAAATTCATAGTGTCAGAAAGCAGAATGGTGGTTATCAGGGACTGGGAAAGGGGGAATGCGGAGCTACTGTTTAATGGTGCAGAGTTTCTGTTTTACAAGATGAAGAGTTATGAAGATGGATGGTGGTAATGGCTGTACAATAATGTGAATGTATTTAATACCACTGAACAGCACACTTAAAAATGGTTAAGAGAGGGAATGCCCTGGTGGTCCTGTGGTTAGGACTCAGCGCTTTCACTGCTGGGGCCTGGGTTCAATCTCTGGTCGGGGAACTAAGATCCCACAAGCCACATGGCATAGCCAAAACAAAAACAAAAACAAACAAAAAACAGTTAAGAGAGTAAATTTTATGTTGTGTGTATTTTGCCACAATTTTTTTTTAATGGAAGGAAAAATCAGACGAGTCCTCCTCTGCCCCCCTCCTTTAGAGCCACCACTCTGATGAAGTCAGCCATATCCATGTGGCAAGGAACTGAGGGGCTTTCAGCCAACACCCAATGAGGGACAAGAGTCCCTCAGTTCAACAGCCTGCAAGAAACCTGCTTCCAGCTCACTGTCTGAGCGAGCTTGGAAGCAGATTCTCTCCAGTCAGGCTTTGAGATAACTGCAGCCTTGGCTGACACCTGGATTGCAGTTTGTAAGAGACCCTGAGCTAGAGGACCCAGATAAGAAAACCAAGTCTCAGAGAGATAAATAGGGTATGCCCAAGGACACACAGCTGATAGGCAGCAGACCAGGATTAAAGCCCAGGGCCGCCTAATTCCCAAGCTGGTATATTCTACCTGCCTGGGTAGTTCTGAACTATGTGAGTTCCCATGGAGAACAGGACATAGATGGAAAGGCCCAGCACAAGGAGTGCAGGAGGGGAGCTGAGGTCCTGAGGACCTGTGGGGTCCCTGACCAGGGCTCCCTGGAAACCTTGCGTTCAGGCTCAGGCTACCACCGAGCCCTGCAGTGCTGGGCCGGAAGCCCAGCCACCTCTGTGGACACGGCAGGTAGGTCTTGGTGTGAGGTTCAGGTTTCCATGGTGACCTGGTCTAGGGGAGCCAGGCCAGTGCAGGACACCTCAAGTTTGCTATTTTAAACACAATCCTTCCTTCACATTTAGAGAAAGCAAGCTAGAGCTCCAGGTATTTCACCTTTACACTGACACACCCAGGGGCTCCCTTTACAACACCATACAGAGGACTCCCATTACTCAGCTCTTCTGGAAAACAGGGCTCCGGCTCCTTGTTCTCCAGCCCTGGATAGGTGAGGAGGTGGGGTGTGGTGGGAAGGGCAGGCTCAGGGGACACGTCAGGGTTAAATTCTAGCTCCACCCCTGGCTGTGTGCCTTGGACAAGGGTCTCTACACTCTCCAAGCCTCAGTCCCTTACTTACTGAGGGAAATGGGAATAAACTCTCAGACCTCAGCAGATCACTGTGAGGACCAAACAAAAGAACACACGAAACCATTTAGTAAGGTGTCTGGCCAAATACATGTTAGTTATATCTAGTTGTATCATTATGTCTTAAAACTCTTAAAATTGGTTTGGCATCCCTTTAAAATCAATCTCTCCTCCACTTTCTTGTCCCCTCACCCTCCCTCCTAGGCACGGTCAACTCAGTCTCCAAGTTTCTCTAAGTTCAATTAGATTGACCTTCTTACCACCACTTTCATCATGTCATTGCCTCTAAGGGAATGGCTTTCTACTGCCCAGAGAATTCATTTAAACTCCAGAGCCCAAGATTTAACTTGGTCCCACCTAACTTATCCCCTATCAAGCTCCAAGAAAAATGCCTCACTTCAGACTATCTGTCTCCTAAATAAGCCGTGCTTATTCAACAAGTCATTCAAAAGAAAAAAACCCTTTCTTAAGCATATACTATGTGCAAAAGGTTGGACAAATTTGAATGAAACATGACTGCAACTAGGTCACACTACAGTTCACAAGGAGAAACAGAGCACACATCTGCAAGACACCTGGGGAAGGCTTCCTGGAGAGCGTGATGTGAACTAAGGAGCAAAGGATAAGGAGTGCATGCCCAGTGCACTCAGAGGGCAGTCCAAGCATGTGAACCTCTGTTCTGCCCTCTGCTCCGACCAGATCTAATCAATGGCAATGACAGCCAGAAACATTTATCGAATGCAAATGATAGGCCAGGCACTGACCTAACTTTTGCATTCTTTCACTTAATCCTATGGCAATGTATAATGCAGGTATAATTATTATCCCCACTATATGAATGTGGAAACTAAGGTACACAGGTGTTACATAACCTGCCCAAGGTCACATGCCTGTGAAATAGAAAGTCACCTTTCTGCTTTGCTCTGGTCTTCCTCTGGTAAAAACATCCCTCCTTCCAGAGGGAACTGTTCTCCCCTACCCCACAAGACGACTGATCAGTGACTCCAACACAGGGCAGACCTAACTCAGAGCACAAGGACCCAGTAGAGTTGATTAGAGTCCTTTCTGGAGGACACAGAAAGGCCCAACTGCAGGGTGCAGACATCACCCCAACTCGGGGGAACACTTCAGCAAAAGGGGAGAAAGAGGACTATATACTATATAGAGACACCTCCAGCATACAGAAAGAATTACAATTCAATAAAACGAAATCCAAACAGCTCAATTCAAAACGGGCAGAACACTGAAACACTTCACAAAGGAAGGTATGCAAATACAATAAGCACTTGACAGTAGTCATCTGGAAAATGCAAATTAAAAACACATCTAGATTGTTCCATACTTCTATTAGAAGGCTTAAAGAAAACCCAAACAAACCTGACAGTACCAAGAACTTTACAGCACAAAGACTGAACTTTAATGTATGGAAATTTAAAAAATAATTTAGGAGGCTGACAGATGTGAAAAGAATGACACTTTACCTCTGTAGTGTTCCTTCCAAAAACCCATAACCCCGTTCTAATCTAGAGAAAAATAAGCAAATCCCACTTGAGGAACACTCCTCAAAACTGTCCAGATCGGGACTTCCCTGGTGGTCCAGTGGTTGAGAATCTGCCTTCCAATGTAGGGGACACGGGCTCGAGCCCTGGTTGGGGAACTAAGATCCCACATGCTGCAGGGCTACTGAGCTCGTGCGCCTCAACTAAAGGGCCTGCAGGACTTCCCTGGTAGCACAGTGGTTAAGAATCTGCCTGCCAATGCAGGGGACACGGGTTCGAGCCCTGGTCTGGGAAGATCCCACATGCCGTGGAGCAACTAAGCCCGTGCGCCACAACTACTGAGCTTGCATTCTAGAGCCAGCGAGCCACAACTACTGAGCCGGCACCACAACTACTGAGCCCACGTGCCACAATTACTGAAGCCCACGTGCTCTAGGGCCCACGTGTTGCAACTACTGTAGCCTGTGCACCTACAGCCCATGCTCCGCGACAAGAGAAGACACCTCAATGAGAAGCCCATGCACCGCAATGAAGAGTAGCCCCCCACTCACCACAATGAGAGAAAGCCCGTGCACAGCAACGAAGACCCAACACAGCCAAAATTTAATAAAATTTTAAAATAAGTAAATAAATAAAGAGCCTGCGTGCCATGAACTACAGAGCCCACATACTCTGGAGCCCAAGCGCCACAACTAGAAAGAGAAAACCCACACACCACAACTAGGGAGAAGCCCACACAACGCAACAACAAAAAAAAAGATCCTGCATGCCACAATGAAGACCTGACGCAGCCAAAAATAAAAACTAATTAATTAATTAAATAAATATAATATAAAATAAAATACTTATTTACCAAAAAAAACTGTCCAGGTCATTAAGAACAAGGAAAGTCTGAGAAACTATCACTAAGGAAAAGTAAGGAAACCAGATTTCCTTAGCTTGTACCTATGTCCTTTTTCTCTCCCAAGACCCCATCCAAGATACTATGTTATATTTAGTTGTCCTGTCTCTTGAGGCTTCTCTTGGCTGTGACAGTTTCTCAGACTTTTTTTTTTTTGGCCGCATTGGGTGTTTGTTGTTGCACACGGGCTTCCTCTAGTTGCAGCGAGTGGGGGTTACTCTTCGTTGTACACAGGCACCTCACTGCAGTGGCTTCTCTTGTTGTGGAGCATGGGCTCTAGGTGCGCAGGCTTCAGTAGTTGCAGCACGTGGGCTCAGTAGTTGTGGTTCTTGGGCTCTACAGCACAGGCTCAGTAGTTGTGGTGCATGGACTTATTTGCTCCGCTGCACGTGGGATCTTCCTGGACCAGGGCTAGAACCCGTGTCCCCTGCATTGGCAGGTGGATTCTTAACCACTGCACCACCAGGGAAGTGCTCAGACTCTGTTTTTCGTGACTTTGACAGTCTTGAGGAGCGCTAGTCAGGAACTGTGTAGACCATCCCTCAACTGGGACTCGTCTGACGTTCTTCTCATGATTAGACTGGGGTTATGGGTTTTTGGGAGGAAGACCACAGAGGTAAAGCACCCTTCTTGTCACACATCAAGGGTACATACCATCAACCTGATTTATCACTGTTGATGTTGACCCTAATCACCTTGCTCAGGTGCTCCACTGTAAAGAGACTCTTTTCTCCCCTCTCCACATGGTACTCTTTGGAAGAAAGTCACTATGCACAGTCCACAATTAAGGAAGAGGGATTATATTACACCTCCCTGAGGGCAGAGTAGCTACCTATATATATATATTTTTTAATACAATGATTACTTTTTACTGCATTTTTTAAAATTATTCTATTTTATTTATTTTTGGCTGCATTGGGTCTTTGTTGCTGCACGCGGGCTTTCTCTAGTTGCGGCGAGCAGGGGCTACTCTTCGTTGTGGTGTGCAGGCTTCTCATTATGGTGGCTTCTCTTGCTGCGGAGCACAGGCTCTAGGCGCACGGGCTCAGTAGTTGTGGCTCATGGGCTCTAGAGCGCAGGTTCAATAGTTGTGGCACACGGGCTTAGCTGCTCTGCGGCATGTGGGATCTTCCTGGACCAGGGCTCGAACCTGTGTCCCCTGCACTGGCAGGTAGATTCTTAACCACTGCGCCACCGGGGAAGCCCAGCTACATAAATTTAGAATTTTTGCCCAGATTTGTCTATTTTCATTCGCTGATTTATTCAATCATATGGACTCAGACATTTATTTTACACTGTGGGTTATAATCCAATACTACTTTACTTATTTTTTTGCAAAGTGTATTTTATTTTCCAGCATGGCCATTTGGAGCTCTTTCAGTTGGCTCCTGTTTCCCTTTGACATATGCTGAATTTATTTTAAACTGATATCTTTGTCTTCTCCTCCCAAGCACACTAGATCTCCTCCGGAGCAGTGAGGCTCAAGATCATTCTGCCAGGCACATTGCAGACGTGCAATAAACATGTGCTGAATAAAGGAATGAACAGAGGAAGGAAGGACATTTTGGTTCCTTGGTGTGAGCAGTAGACGCCCAGTGCCTGAGCGTCCTAATTTTCCTTGGGAAACCATCCTCTCTCATCCTCAGCCTGGTGATGAAGACAATCAGGTGATGAAGTCAGTCAACAAAGCACCTCCCTCGGCCACAGGGTTTGGGGTGGGGACAGGCAGGGAACCCCATTCAGAGCCAAGTGGGCACCCTCTCATCCTCCACTGGATTGGATATTGCAAGAACATGGGACTGAATCTGCTGCAGCCACTGTTAGGGAGACAACAGTGAGCTGATCCAGACAGGGCACAGCTGAGAGGTGGACTCCTTCTGAGGCCTAAACCATGCTGCCCTTGAGTAAGCCCTGCCTGTGGCTGTGAGTTATATGACCCAAAAAACGCCCTTTTCACTTACTCTGGTTTGGGTTGTGTTTCCTGTTCCTTATAATTAAAGCAACCCTTAGAATTCCTATATTGTTGACCTTTATTTTTATGACGAACAGTCAATGGAGGTGAGATAACTGAGCACTGAGCTGCATGACACCAGGTGACTGCACCGGGGCCTGGGTCTCCTTCTCAACCTTTCAGGGGCTGGGGACCCCAATCAGAAAGAGAAAAAAGGGACAATCTTGTAATTCCTGAACCCTCAAGTTATTTTGTACACCTGCTTACTATCACCATCCCAGGCCAAAGACGGAACACTAAGGAAGTTTAAAGGGCTCACAAACAAGTAAACCCTAACAGCTGTACCATGAAACATCTATTCTGTACCATCCGGTCCACTGAACTCTACTAGTCACAAAACATTCACAAACACAGACGACCCTGTTGTGACCAGGAACCATCAGCTCCATTATGTGGTAAAATTGCATGAAGAGGTTAATGGAGGCAAAAGGCTTGATCCAGTAAGGTCCCATAGTGAGCCAAGGGTCAAGTTGAGACATGAAGCAACAGAACTGGTTTCTGCCACATCTGACCTTCATGGGCAGAGTACCATTGAGCCTGGATTGTGTACTTCCTCTTGATACCATGCGTAGTTGTAACACATACCTATCTTACCAGATATGTCTCTATTTCAGCAACATTAGAGCACAGTTTATAACAAGTTACCTGGCTGCTATATTACCCGAAAGGGAAATGGGAAGGAATGTGCAATCACTGTCAGAGAGAAGGTGGGAGAGGAAAAGCTCTGTGCCCTGAGCTTGGTTTTGTTCCTCAACAACAGACTCAGCAAGCCCAGCACCAATCCATGGGACCAGAGCACAACACATGAGGGAAGAACACTTCATCCATACCTGGCAGGTAAAAGTCTTAGAGACGAACTAATCACTCTTAGAAGATTTCCAAATAATGAGTCCAGAGTTCTGGTGGGTTAAGTCCTGCACCTCAGACGCTCAACTGGAAACATTGTTTCTTCCTCGTTTACGTTAGTGCTCAGCTCAGAGACAGTCAGCTGAGAACAGTATGATTCAGAAGCAGCAGTGGGCTTCAGGTCAGGAGATCTGGAGTTCTAATCCAGTGCTGACCCCATGAAAACTAAATTTAAACTGAGGCACATCATCACTCTGGGCCCCAGCTTCCTTAACTGCAAAAGGGATAAACAAAACCTGCACGTTTTACCTGACTGGATTGTGAGGATAAAACAGGACCTAGCAGATTTGAAAAAATTAGGTGCACTGCAAATATTAAATGGTGTTGGGACTCTGATGATAAAACATTCTCTAGGGATGCTCAGTGGTTCCCCTAACTACCTTGCACAAGAAGGAGACGGCCTGTTTGCCAGGGCACTGCCTGGCACCTGTGCATGGTGTGTGAGCAGCCTACATATGAACCCAGACCCAGCTGTCCACAGCTACGGCAACCACAATCCCCAGCTTTTCTAGGACAGACACACTTCTTTCTATGTAGTTTGGTGTATCCTTTCAAAATAGGAATGTATAACTAGATGTATTAAATGTATAACTGAATATTTTCTGTGCCTTTATAAAACTATTCCACTATATGTATTCACACATCAGAAGCTGACTACCCTCACTCGCTCACAGAACCCCTGCCTCGGCCAGTCTGCACCCAACGCCCAGGGCTCTCCTCAGCGATACACTGAGCACCTACCCACTCTGGCTGCTCATTAGGCTCTTCTGGCTTGTGGTCAGAGGCCACAGGCGGGGGCGAGTAATCCTTCACAGGAGTGGTGAATTCCACGGGTCCTGTTCCTGGCAACGGGAGTTTCAGCAGTGGGTAGCTGGGATGAACAAAAAGGAGAGAAGAGTTAGGACACGATGGCAGGTAGAAGCTGTGCTGAGGTAACAGTGACGCAGGAACCACTGCAGTTGCACTAAATTCTCCATGCTAGGAGAACTGTACAAATGTACAAAATATTAGTCATAAAACTTCAGAGCTAGGAGAAAACTCAGAAGCCTCTAGATCAGAATTTTTCAAACTCCCTTTTAGTCACAGGAAGCCCAATGCATAAACTACTTTATGAAGTAGTTTACTGGTTGAATATTTTTGGAGATGTAATAAAGGCAAGGTGCTACACAAACTTCTGGCCAAATTAAACATAAGTAAGACAACAAGAAAAAACTGGGGAGGGACTTCCCTGCTGGTCCAGTGGTTAAGACTCTGTGCTTCCACTGCAGGGGGTACAGGTTCGATCCCTGGTTGGGAAGTTCTACATGCCGTGCGGTGCAGCCAAAAAAAAAAAAAAAAAACTGGGGAAACAAAAGAATCCTGATTCAGACTGCTGAGCAAATTGCTCGAATTTAAAGGGACAGACCATGGAAACTGTGCATAACACATTGAGGGTGTGGTTTACACTAGATCAGGCTGAACAGAAGTCAATGGACCCACCACATGCAAAGGAAAAAGCTTGACCTAACATCAAAAAGTTGGCAAATGGATGTGCTTTTGTTTCAGGTTTCACTTCTTTTAAAACTTTTTCTTCAGGACTTCCCTGGTGGTCCAGTGGTTAAGACTCCACGCTTCTACTGAAGGGGGGGAAGTTTTGATCCCTGGTCGGGCAAGTTCCGCATGTGGCATGGTGCGGGGAAAAAAAAAACTGTACTACATAAAAGTTAATTCTCAGTTTTAAATAAAACTGAGAATTAACTTTTATGTAGTACAATGCACAAATCTTAAGTATAGGGACTTCCCTGGTGGCGCAGTGGTTAAGAATCACGCCTACCAATGCAGGGGACATGGGTTCGAGCCCCGGTCCGGGGAGATCCCACATGCCACGTAGCAACTAAGCCCGTGCGCCACAACTACTGAGCCTGTGCTCTAGAGCCTGCGAACCACAACTACTGAGCCCGCATGCCACAACTACTGAAGCCTGCATGCTTAGAACCCGTGCTCTGCAACAAGAGAAGCCACCACAATGGGAAGCCTGCACACTGCAACAAAGAGTAGCCCCCACTCTCTGCAACTAGAGAAAGCCCGTGCGCAGCAACAAAGACCCAACACAGCCAAAAATAAAATATAAATTTTTAAAAAATCTTAAGTATATAGTGCAATGAATTTTTACATATGCCTACACCTGTGTAACCCCTACCTAGATCAAGCTATAAAATATCTCCAGAACCTCAGAAGGTGGCCTTGTGCCCTGGCCCAGTGAAGAGTATCCACTACCATAAACCGCTATTAGAATTCCTATCACCATAAATTAGTTTTGCCTGTTTCTGATGGCATATAACTGAAATCATCCATTCCACTGTGTATTCTTTTGTGACTGGCTGTTTTCACTTAAATTACATCTACTAGAGTCATCCACAGTGACACATGTAGCAGATCATTCTTTTCCATATGTACTATTCTGCTGAATGAACATATTACAGTGCATCTATCTATTCCAGTGTTGAGGAACATTTGGCTGTTCCCAGTTGAAGCTATTAAGAATAGAGCTATTGTGGTACTTTTTATGTATACACTCATTTTTACGTAAGCACTCATTTCTGTTGGGTATATTCATAGAATGAAATTTCTGGGTTGTGGAGTATACATATATTTAGCTTTGTAGATAACACCAGTTTTCCAAAGTAGTTATTTAAATTTATGTTCCCACCAGCAGTGTGATAGGAGTTTCAACTGCTTCAAATCCTTGTCACCTCTTGATATTGTCAGTCCAATTAATTTTAACCATTTAGAGGAGGAGGTGGTGGTATCTCTCTGTGGTTTTAATATACAGCAAATAGTGTTGAAAACTCTTTCATATGCTTATTAGCCATTTGGATAAATCCTCTTTTGTGAAGCACCTCTTCAACTCTTTAACTGTTTTTAATTGAGTCGTCTTTATATATTCTAGATATGAGTCTGCAGTCCTTTATACAGCTATAAATTTCCCTCTTAGTTCTACTTTCGCTGCATCCCATAAGTTTTGGTATATTGTGTTTTTGTTTTCATCATCTCAAGCTATTTTCTATTTTCCTTTCTGATTTCTTCAACCCACTGGTTGTTTTAGAATATACTGTTTAATTTCCATGTATTTGTGAATTTTCCTTCTATTATTTTTTAATTAAATTTATTTATTTTACTTATTTATTTTTGGCTGCGTTGGGTCTTCGTTGCTATGCGCAGGCTTTCTCTAGTTGCAGCGAGTGGGGGCTACTCTTCAGTGCAGTGCACAGGCTTCTCATCACGGTGGCTTCTTGTTGCAGAGCACGGGCTCTAGGCGCGCAGGCTTCAATAGTTGTGGCATGCGGGCTCTAGAGCGCAGGCTCAGTAGCTGTGGCGAACAGGCTTAGTTGCTCCGCGGCACGTAGGATCTTCCTGGACCAGGGCTCGAATCCGTGTCCCCTGCATTGGCTGGCGGATTCTTAACCACTGCACTGCCAGGGAAGCCTTCCTTCTATTATTGATTTTTAGTTTCATTCTGCTGTTATTAGAAAAAATCCTCTGTATGATTTAGATCTTTTTAAATTTACTGAGACTTGTTTGTGGCCTAACATATGGTCTATCCTAGAGAATGTTTATGTTCACTTGAGAAGAATGTGTATTGGTCTAGCTGGTTTCAGTGTTGCTCAAGTCCTCCATTTCCTTATTGATCTTGTCTGCTTGTAGCCATCATTGAAAGTGGAGTATTGAAGACTTCAACTATTATTGGAGAACTGTGTATTTCTCCTTTCAATTCTGTCAATTTTTGCTTCATATATTTTAGGGATATGTTGTTAGGTGTTATATGTTTATAATGGTTATATCCTCTTGTTGTATTGAAGCATTTATCAATATATAATGTCCTTCTTTGTCTCTAATAAATTTTTTTTTTTTTTTTTTTTTTTGCGGTACGTGGGCCTCTCACTGTTGTGGCCTCTCCCGTTGCGGAGCACAGGCTCCGGACGCGCAGGCTCAGCGGCCATGGCTCACGGGCCCAGCCGCTCCGCAGCATGTGGGATCTTCCCAGATCAGGGCACGAACGCGTGTCCCCTGCATCAGCAGGCGGACTCTCAACCACTGCACCACCAGGGAAGCCCTCTAATAAATTTTTTAATGTTGTCTGATAATAATATAGCCACTTCAGCTCTCTTTTGGGTACCGTTTAGCATGGAATATCATTTTCCACCCTTTTACTTTCAACCTCTTTGTGTTCTTATATCTAAAGTGTAGTGTATATCTAAGGACCTCCCTGGTGGTCCAGATGGTTAAGACTCCGTGCTTCCAGTGTAGGGGGTATGGGTTCAATCCCTGGTCAGGGGACTGAGGCTCCACATGCTGCGGGGTGCAGGCAAAAAAAAAAGTAAAAAAAAAAAAAAGCGTAGTGTGTATCTAAAGTGCCTTGTAGACAGCATGCAGATAAAGTCTTTGTAAAATCAAATTGGACATTCTTTTAATAGGAGAGTTTGATCCACTTACATTTAATGTGATTACTGACAAGGAAGGATTTATTTATGCCATTTAGCTATTTGTTTTGTTTGTCTTACATGATTTTTGTTCCTCAGTTCCTCCATTGCTGCCCTTTTTTTAAGGGGGGGGTATTGATTTTTTGTAATGTGCCACTTTGATTCCCTTCTACTTTCCTGTTCTACATATTTTAAAAGTTATTTTCTGGGCTTCCCTGGTGGCGCAGTGATTGAGAGTCCTCCTGCCGATGTGGACGTGGATTCATGCCCCGGTCCGGAAAGATCCCACATGCCGCGGAGCGGCTGGGCCCGTGAGCCATGGCTGCTGAGCCTCCATGTCCGGAGACTGTGCTCCGCAATGGGAGAGGCCACAGCAGTGAGAGGCCTGCGTACCACAAAAAAAAAAAAAAAAAAAGTTATTTTCTTAGTGGCCACCTTGGGAATTCTATTATTAACAACTTATAACAAGCTAGGTTGAATAGAGGGGTTCAACAGCAAATCTGAGCAGAGAAGAAAGGAGCGGCAATCATGAAAATAAGACAACTGAAATCATGCAGTCTGAGCAGCTTAGCTTCAACAGGATACACACACTCTGTCTATACATCCTTGTCGCTCCCCTTTTATATTGTTGTCACAGATTACACTTTACATTTAATCTCTTTAATGTAGATTTTAAATTACTGTTTAATACACTTGCCCTTTAAATCACAGAAGACAAAGAAAGAAATTACAAACCAAACCAACAATACTGATTATCTTTACTAGTGTTTATTTTTTCTTATGGCTTCAAATTGCAGGGTAGGTGCACTGGTAACAATTTCCCTCAGCTTTTGTTTATCTGGAAATGTCTTAACTTCTCCTTCATTACTGTAGTTTTTTTTTTTTTTTCAATTTGAAAGCAGTCACTTTAATTTTTTTTTTTTTCCCCACACCCTGCCACATACAGTATCTTAGTTCCCTGACCAGAGATCAAACCTGTGCCCCCGGGCTTCCCTGGTGGCGCAGTGGTTAAGAACCTGCCTGCCAACGCAGGGGACATGGGTTTGAGCCCTGGTCCGGGAAGATCCCACATGCTGCAGAGCAACTAAGCCCATGCGCCACAACTACCGAGCCTGTGCTCTAGAGCTCACGAGCCACAACTAATGAGCCCACGCGCCACAACTACTGAAGTCCACGAGCCTAGAGCCCGTGCTCCGCAACAAGAGAAGCCACTGCAATGAGAAGCCCATGTACCGCAATGAAGAGTGGCCCCCGCTCGCTGCAACTAGAGAAAGCCCACGCGCAGCAACGAAGACCCAACACAGTCAAAAATAAATAAATAAAATTTAAAAATATTAAAAAAAAACAAAACAAAAACCTGTGCCCCCTGTGTTGGAAGCACAGTCTTAACCACTGGATCGCCAGGGAAGTCCCTGAAGTATAGTTTTATAGAATTTAGAACTCTTGATTTTTTTTTCCTTTCAGGACTTTAAATATGTGATCCCACTACCTTCTGGCCTCCATGGTTTCTGAGAAGAAATCAGCTATTAATCCATCGAGAATCCCTTTTATGTAAAGAGTTGCTTCTCTTTTGCTTCTTCCAAAAGCTAAGGTTCAACTGTTTGGAGGTAGGTGTCAGGGGCTGTCTCTGGACTTAGCTAAGGTTTTGCTGGGGAAAGCTCTGCACAATGCCTGGGCTGACCCCTGAGCTCTGGGTGCAGAGAGGAGTCCTGGGGCCCAGAGCTAAGACTGCTGAAGCTCTAGCTCTACTACAAGATGAAGGCAGGCAGTACATTTTATTTATCTACATTCACTTTCCGTACAGTAGCTGCTCCAAACACACTGACTAAAGGCAGCCTGTTTCTCAAGATTTGAAATATGTAAAACATCTGTGAATTCCAGGAGTCTAAACATTCCAGCAGGGAGAGAAAGAAGGGCAGCACACTCCAGAGCATCCACCTTCTTAGGATAAAGTCTCTTAGGAAATGCCCACAGGCCTTGAAATGCTTAAAGTGGCTCACAGTCATTCTCCAATCTTGCCCTGGAGCCACACAACTCCCCTCTTGCTTCTGAGGTCTGTACTTGCTGGAACACTCTTGCTCATTCTTCTCCTAGATAACTCAGCTTCAAGGCCTCAAGTACAGTATCATTTGCCTAGGAAGTCTTTCCCCTTTCCCCAAAGTCTGAGTTAAGGCCCCTCCTCCTATTTGCTGCCAAAATGCCCCAAACTCACCCCAACACAGTTCTTATCACTGATGGTGAACCTGTCCATTTCTGTCTCTGTAACAATGATGATGGTTTCTAACTCTCACTGAGTACCTACTGTGTGCCAGGTGCCTTCCATCTTTTTTCTCATTTAAGCCTCACCACAGGGACTTCCCTGGTTGTCCAGTGGGTAAGACTCTGCGCTCCCAATGCAGGGGGCCTGGGTTTGTTCCTTGGTTGGGGAACTAGATCCCACGTGCGTGCCACAACTAAGAAGACAACATGCTGCAACTAAGAAGCCCGCATGCCACAATGACGATCCCATGTGCTGCAACTAAGACCCGGTACAGCCAAAATAAATAAATAAATAAATATTTTTTTTAAAAAACCCTCACCACAACCCAACAAGGTATGCAGAAGCTATATCCCCTCTAGCCCCCAAGAAAGGGACAGAACCAGTATGTGAACACAGGCAGTCTGGCCCCAGAGTCCACCCTCTTAACATCACACTATACTCTTGTATTACATTTCCGTTTTGTTTAAAAATTTAAACAATCATAAATTCCTTTTGATAGAAGTACAAGAAAAACACCAAGGAAAAGATTCTACAAAAATGCAAAATGCAAGGTTTCTTTTTTTTAAAGTTTTTATTGGAGTATAACTGCTTTACAATGTTGTGTTAGTTTCTACTGTACTACAAAGTGAAATCAGCTATATGTATGCATGTATCACCTGTTTTGGATTTCCTTCCCATTTAGGTCACCACAGTGCATTAAGTAGAGTTCCCTGTGCTATACAGTAGGTTCTCATTAGTTATCTATTTTATACATAGTATCAACAGTGTATATGTGTCAATCCCAATCTCCCAATTCCTCCCACCCCATCCCTTTCCCCCTTGGTATCCATACATTTGTTCTCTACATCTGTATCTCTATTTCTGCTTTGCAAGTAAGATCATCTATACCATTTTTCTAGATTCTACATATATGTGTTAATATACGATATTTGTTTTTCTTTTTCTGACTTACTTCACTCTGTATGACACTCTCTAGGTCCATCCATGTCTCTACAAATGACCCAATTTTGTTCCTTTTTATGGCTGAGTAATATTCCATTGTATATATGTACCACATCTTCTTTATCCGTTCCTCCTTTTTTTTTTTTTTTTTTTTTTTTTTTTGGCGGTACGCGGGCCTCTCACCGTTGTGGCCTCTCCCGTTGCAGAGTACAGGCTCCGGACGCGCAGCCTCAGCGGCCACGGCTCACGGGCCCAGCCGCTCCATGGCATGTGGGACCTTCCCGGACCAGGGCACGAACCCGTGTCCCCTGCATCGGCAGGCGGACTCCCAACCACTGCGCCACCAGGGAAGCCCTATCCGTTCCTCTTTTGATGGATATTTAGGTTGCTTCCATGACCTGGCTATTGTAAATAGTGCTGCTATGAACATTGGGGGTGCATGTGTCTTTCTGAATTATGGTTTTCTCTGGGTATATGCCCAGTAGTGGGATTGCTGGGTCGTATGGTAGTTCTATTTTTAGTTTTTTAAGGAAACTCCATACTGTTTTCCATAGTAGCTGTATCAATTTACATTCTCACCATATGTGGAAATTCTTAATAAATCTATGTTTCAACTTGTGTTTTGTAAATGAAGTCCATCACAATGGAGCATGTGCTGAGGATTTGGAGTGTAGGTTCACAGGTGGTTCCTCCTCCCTGGGACAGGTGCTTGACCACCAGCTCCCCTGCTACCTTGCATCCTAGGATCTGGCCTTCCCCTCCCTGTCCAGGTATCCATTTGCTGCTGCCCCCTGCAGGCGCCTGACCAAAACATGGAGGGCTGTTCAGAAGTGCATACCCTGCTGTGTCCTGGAGCAGGGTGAGGCACTGGCCATCGCCTATCCCAGGCTGGCTGCACCACAGCAATCTGATGGGCATTTTGGCAGGAGGAAGCCTTTCATCCACTCCCATCCGAGCATATTTTAGTACCTTTAACAGTATTTTTCCCCTGCTTTCTGAAGCAGCAGCTCTGCATTTTCATGTTGCACTGGGTCCCACAAATGATGATGTTGGCTCTACATCTCCTCCCATTCTCACTCCCAGTCATCTGTGATGGGAGCTCAGGAGACACTGAAGACATACAGGAAGAGCAACCAGAAAAATGACACTCAAGAGATGGGGCACAGGACACCTCTCTGGAGACATCAGGAGTGGGACATGTTTTCTCTCTTCCCTTCTCAGGGGAGAACAATACAGGACTAGGGGTGGGGTAGTAAAAGACCATAAAGGGAAATTTCTGAGATCTCCTGATCTCTCTTCTGTTGGAGGAAATTTGGGGTTGGAGGAAATTTGGGGTGATAAAGCAGTATTTGATCTCCTACAAGCCTTTCAGAGCTTTTCCAGAGCTCGTGTGTGAGGTCAGGGGTAACTTCTGCTTGGAGGGAGGCTCTGGCTTTGGAATGCTGAACAGGACCCAGGAGCAGCTGCTGGAGCTGGGCTCCTGGGCTCCTGAGTCTAGGCTTTGGGGCAGAGGTCAGTGGTTCCCTGGGACTTGGTTATCAGCTGTCCAGCCCAGCTCTCCAAAGCACAGGTGCAGACAGGGCTTCGGTTACTCAGATTTCTTTCTTGTTCATGAAAGGAATATAAATGTGTCCAGAGAGTGGCCACATAGGTACAAAAAGAGGGAGCCTGTTCTATAGTCTCCTGTGTGCCCACCCACAAAGGGGTCACGATGATCGTGGGGAAACCTGAGCTGTAGGCAGACAAGGGAGAGAGGTTGAGAGCGGAGGTCACCACAACTGCGATGTCCAGCCTCAGCCTGAAGGTGCTGCTTTTCTCCAGAGAAAATGAAGGAGGAAGGGGTCAAGTCTGCTCTCAGATACCCACACAGGCTGTAGGATTATCCTCTTTCAGGAGGTCTGGAATGGTCTCATCATGATTCCAACTTGCTCTCCAAGTTAAAATCCACCCTCTCTAACCATGACCAGCAGGTTATGGAATCACAGGTGACCTAATGACCCCTCACATTAACCTCTGACCCACACATAGGGCAATTAAGCTGGCCTGGCACCCAGACACTCTTCCTTCATTCCACGGCATACCTACCACTTCCCAGGACAGGTCCCAAGAAACAGCACCCTCTGCCTTGCTGGACTGCTGCTGAGCCACACCTCTGGTCCTGGTGGCCTAACCTCTAGGGAATGTAAACAGATACCTCTTGCCACAGTGCCTACTTGCTGCAAGTTTCATCAGATTTTCCCAGAGGAAAGAGCATTTATGGCTCCCAGGGTGATCCAGTGGGATGAACAGGTCCACAGCCCAGGCAGCTGCTAGATCCTGACAGAGGTAGCAAGAGCAGCAGTCCTTTCGGTTCAAGCTGAACAACTCTCTCATTCCAGGTACAATAAAGGTAAGCAGTTAAATGGAATCTGAGTATCTAATAAAACTACTAAAAGCTGTCTATTCATTTCTCCAAAGAAGACATACAGATGGCCAAGAAGCACATGGAAAGCTGCTCAACATCACTAATTATTAGAGAAATGCAAATCAAAACTACAATGAGGTACCATCTCAAACCAATCAGAAATGGCCATCATCAAAAAATCCACCCACAATAAATGCCAGAGAGGGTATGGAGAGAAGGGAACCCTCCTACACTCTTGGTGGGAATGTAAATGGTACAGCCACTACAGAAAACAGTATGGAGGTTCCTTAAAAAAACAAAAATAGAGTTGCCATGTGATCCAGTAATCCCACTCCTGGGCATATACCCGGAGAAAACCAAAATTCAAAAAGATATATGCACCCCTATGTTCACAACAGCACTATTTACAATAGCCAAGACATGGAAACAACCTAAATGTCTTGACAGATGAATGGATAAAGAAGATGTGGTAAATATATACAATGGAATACTACTCATAAAAAAAGAATAAAATAATGCCATTTGCAGCAACATGGATGGACCTAGAGATGATCATACAAAGTGAAGTCAGCAAGAGAAAGACAAATATTTATGATATCACTTATATGTGGAATCTAAAATATGACACAAATGTGACCTTATTTATGAAACAGAGACAGACTCAGACATAGAAGACAAACTTATGGTTACAAAAGGGGAAAGGGGGTCGGGGAGGGATAAATAAGGAGTTTGGGATTAGAAAATACAAACTACTATATATAAAATAGACAAAACAAGGTCCTACTCCTACTGTATAGCACAGGGAACTATATTCAATATCCTGTAATAAACCATAATGGAAAATAATATGAAAAAGAATTTGTGTATATGTATGTATAACTGAATCACTTTGCTGTACACCAGAAACTAACACAACATTGTAAAACAACTATCCTTCAATTTAAAAAAAAATTACAGAATATGAAAAAAAAATAACCTATTAACCACACTTTATTTTCTGCAGGCAACCTGAAGCTCTGGCAGAAGGGGAGATGCTCTGGATAGAAAAGCTTCCCATACAGAAGAGGATAGCGAGGCTTGTGCCCTGGGTCCACAATATCTGTTCTCCTGTCCATAAAGGCGCAGAATCTCTGGATTTTCTGATACAACCTTTATTATCTTTGGAGGCTGAGGGACTTCATCTAGCCTTAGAAATTTTCTCCTAAGCCAATCAGATTTTAAAAATTCCTTTACAATCACATAACAAAGATGCTGGTTTGAAAAAATAAGTACACAGCATTAAGAATGTGTGTACAGGGTGACTGTAAAGATAAGAGGAAACCATAGTGCCCTTAGAGAGTGGGACCAAAAGAGGCAGCAGGTTCAGAGGGGCGCGCCAGGGTAGTAGCCTCCCTGTGCTTTTGTTGGGAGAGCGGCGAGCTGAATGAACACAACCATAAACAGGAAAGGAGGCAAGGAAGATGCCACCTATTCTTCCTGTAGGGCTCGGCTCAGGTGTTCTCCTCCCTGGAAGCCTCCGTAACGCTGTCTCCCTTTGCACTAAGGTTAGGTCAAATCTGCTATGCACAATACCCAATGGCACTGAAGTTCTCTCTCTCAGGCCGAGACTGTGGGAGGGACTGTGTTCTGTGTCACTGGTCTGGCACAGTTCTTGGCATATATTATAGCAATCTTTATTGAGGTGGCTGTAAAACCCAATTTTATGCTCTCTCCTCAACTTCTGTTATGTAGGGCCACTGCCTCAAAAAGCTTCTCTATCCTCTGTCTAGGCAGATCCTGCCAGGCCCTGTCCCTGGCCCAGTGCAACTGAGATTCTCTTTCTGAGGCTTCTCGTTCAAGGAGCAGACTCCCTGCAATGAAAGGTATCAGCACCAAACAGTGTTCTTCATAAAGTTCATGTCACCACAGCGAAGTGGAGAAAGTACAGATTTGGATATGCCACACAGACCGGCCAGTTGCAGCACATACCACTTACTATCTCTCCACGTTAGTTTCATCATCAGCAAAAGAACTATGGAATAACCACCTCCTCCAAGGATGTTAGGCGACCAAACGAAATACTGTGTGTGGAAGCACCTGACCACAAAGCCAGGGCTCAGTGAAGATTAGTTTTCCTTTCCCTCCTACCAGCCCAATCCTACCCTGAGGCTCACCCACTCCCTTCTCAGGACTGATGTTCGGCCAAGACACCTGTGGGATATAAGACAGGTGTCTGCCCAGCTTGGCTGCATTTGGGCCGTACTGCTTGTTAAATATTGTTATTATCACATTTGCCTCTTCCCCCATCCTCCATCCCATCCTAATTCACCCAGAGTCAATAAGGAGTCTTCCACGCTTGAGACCTTAGCCATCTCATAAAGTTTTCATACCAGAGGCCCCCAAGTCATAAATCCAAGGACAATCTGTTTTGAAACACTTGTGTGATATCAAATTATTCATTCAAAGATAAAGGCCAATTGCACCCAGCTACAACTGCAGCTGCTACACATAGCCTACTTTCCCTGTCCAGGAAGCTGCCTGATCCCAGCTGGCCAAATCCAATCCTCAGAAGATGAATGGCAAAGAAGAAACATCCTTCCCTTTTCCGGTAGCTAGAGCCATCTTCGTGGAAGGGGAATCACAACCACCTCCTCAACTTACACTGCCCATAGAGCAGAGGTCCCCAACCATTTTGGCACCAGGGACCAGTTTCTTGGAAGACAATTTTTCCATGGACCGGTGTGGGGGTAGGTAGGGGTGGTTCAGGCAGTAATGCGAGCGATGGCAAGCGCAGAGGAAGCTTTGCCCGCTCACCCGCCGCTCACCTCCTGCTGTGCGGCCCGGCTCCTAACAGGCCGTACTGGTCCGTGGCCCGGGGGTTGGGAACCCCTGCCACAGAGAACACAAGTTTAATTCAATGTATTCATCCATTATGTATTTACTTACCATACACATACACATATAAAGATGGTATCAACTGAGAATTTATGAAGGGGGAGCAGGACCCCACCTACCTCTAACAGAAGGCAATATGCATAATAATAACCGTAAGTGTCACCACAAACTGCTGCTCTAGAAGTTAGAATAAAAGAGAAAATACTTTCAGCTGAGACGTGGTAGAACTTCAGAGAAATTTTTAAGAAGGACACACAGCCTAGTGGTTCTCAGCATGTAGTCCCCAGGCCTGGGAGCTTGTTTAGAGATGCACATTCTTGGGTTTCTCCAGATCTGATGAATGAGAAACTGGGGTAGGGCCCAGCAATCTTGTTTTACATGCCCTCCAGGTAACTCTGATGTTAGCTCAGGTTTAAGAACCACTGCCCTAGCATATAGGCCAGGCCTAGAAAAGTATGATTTTGAAAGAGACAGATGGGTCAATTAACCTACAGGAAAAAAAAAAACAAGCAAATCCAAGAGCTGGGTTCTCAGAACACTCCTAATTCATCAGTTACAGGACATAGCCACAAGTGTCTAATCTTGTACAACACAAATTAACAAAGTTTAAACATCAGTACAAATACACTGAGCCAGAGTGAGAAGAGTCAGGGGGAACAGAGTGCCACAGGTGCAGGCACCAGAATCCCTTTAAAGCTGGATTTGAACCCCCGTTTCCCTACTTATTAGTTGTGTAGACCAGGCAAGCCTCTAATCCTCCATCCCACACTGGTTAAATGGAAATATAACTGGATCACTTCCCAAGGTTTTTATGAGGGTTAACGAGACATTTAATTATATACCTGAAGCACCAACACAGCACCCAGCAGGAAATTCTCAATGAATATGCTCATCTTTCCTTGTCCTAATTAGGGAAGAACTTGGGATCATTAACAACTGAATATGGAGTTCAGTCCTGAACCATCCTTCTTCCAGCACAGCACTGAAAACATCTATAAACGTTAGATGTATAATGAATCTGGAAACCATAATTCTTTCCAGAGACAAAGATAATCAGGTAGGCTCTTTTCATGACTGTCAGTGTTTGAGAGCCAAGGGGACCATTGGATATCATCTTACATCAAGCCTCTCCTTTCACAATGTCCTCATCAGCCACACTCTTCAGGGCTCTATGGGGCCCTATGACAGAAGGACAGTCACAACAGTCCTTGGTGAGCACAACAGGCCCCAAGTATCAACCAGAGGTCAGAAGGAGGGTCCACATGAACACAAGAAAATGACTAGAGAGTAGAAAACCAAGTCTCTGGGGTTAGCCTACAAGACAGTGTCCAAGGAATTGTTCAAATGGACTTTGCCTTGCAACATTCCAAGGCTCCTGCTCTTAACCAGGTACCAAAAGGAAGCTGCCACTATTGAGAAGGAAAATTAAAATACCATGCTTTCAATTATCTTGCAGTTTCTTAGAAACATCTAAACATTATTTTGAGACAGATTACCAGCAATGTGAACAAATCTGGTGAGTCACCAAGTCAGGGCCAGCCTGGACTGTTTTACTGTCGTGGCTAAACACCCCAGGACTAGAGTTTTCCACTCAACAGATCCAATGAGCCTCAAGTTCCACTGTGTAAAAAGCACACAGTCCAAGGGCTACTGAACAGTCAGGGTTAGGAAATCTATTGTGCCAAGGCACTGGCCCACCATATCCAGGGCAACTTGGAAACATACCAGCAGGCTAAGATGCAGAGTCCCGTGAAGAGAATGATGGGGATGGGGTAGGACGCACAGAACAGCCCATGGTTGTAGAAGGCCTGAGATATCTTCTCACGCAGCCTTTCAGTCAGGGTCATCCTCAGCTGAAGTCACCTTGCTGCCATCCCGGAAAGTGACCATGGATCAGCCTGGCACACGCTGGGCAGCACTGACAATGGACACCATCTGCAGGCAGGCACCTGGCAAGAAGGGAGAAAAGCCAATTAACAAAAGTACTTGGCTCTCAACACTAGGGCTGCTGGGGGAGGTGGCAGGGACGTGGACAGGGAATCAGGAGGCCTACATGCAAGATCTGGAGACATCAATCCCAACACACACACACACACACACACACACACACACACACACACACACACACACACACACACACACACACACACACACACACACACACACACACACACACACACACACACACACACACACACACACACACACACACACAGTCTTGGTCGGCTCCTAGTGACTGTGGGTAGTGTCTAAGTAAGTCTAACCAAAGAAACAAAAAACTGCCTCTCTAGCTCTGGTAATAAACTCTCAATCCTCTTCCATATTAGGCACTTCTAAAAGGCCACTCCCTAGAGAGGGCATTTTTCTCACACGTGGCACAGGAAAGTACTCCTGTGTAACAGACAGCACCTTCAGTTGCTCTTGGCCAAATGGACATTCTGGAAACCCTCCCCCCCCATTCTCTGTGCACAGGCCAGACCGAGAGAAATCCTTGGGAAGCCTTTATACAAGGTCTGATCCCTCAAAAAACACATTCTTACACAAACAGTGATTCACTGATAAATAAAGTCCAGTGGGGTCAGCCCTCAACACAAAAACACCAAAAAGCCTAGGCCCCTGACATAAAACAAAATTCACTGTGACAGTGGTATTGGGTAGATGTCTCTGCTCCTGGTCCCCCAGTTGTTCCTGGGAGGGTGAGGGCAAAGGGCCCCTCCTATTTCTGCCTGCCCAGCAGCTGTCTCCTCCTTGGAGTAACAGCAGTCCAGTGTGGCTCTGAGAACCACCTTTCTCCACAGGATTTGGCCTGGACATAACGGCCAGTTAAGGTGCCCCTCCCTGACCCCCACCAGGCTGGTTAGGCCTCTCTCCCTGGCCTTTGACTTCTGAGCAGAAAGAATCAAAACTGGATTCGAGGGCTTCCCTGGTGGCGCAGTGGTTGAGAGTCCACCTGCCGATGCAGGGGACACGGGTTCGTGCCCCGGTCCGGGAAGGTCCCACGTGCCGCGGAACGGCTGGGCCCGTGAGCCATGGCCCGCTGAGCCTGCGCGTCCGGAGCCTGTGCTCTGCAATGGGAGAGGCCACAGCAGTGAGAGGCCCGCGTACCGCAAAAAAAAAAAAAAAAAAAAAAAACTGGATTCGGTGGTGTTTATTCTTCCCCAAGAGGTTCCTGCTCCCCAGATCACGGGCTGCTCTGGCTCCAGCCCTTTCTGAAGACGAGCTCATCAGCTCTTCTTTCCAGTCTGTGAGCCACCCCATATCCTTCCAATAAATACTCTTTTTGCTTGTGTAAGCCAGTTAATTTCTGTTGCTTTCAAGTAGAGAAACTTAAACCAATAAAATCAGAATAGAAAACTCTAGCAGAAGGGCCCAGGAATCTAGAATTCCTTTCCTTACTGAGCTCGCTGATGAAATTCAAGTTTAAATCCACTTCTCCTGTTCCATGTTGCTGTTTTCTTTCGTCTGTGCTACAGGGAACCTGCCCAGACATGTATCTTGGCTTGATTCAGCTCACGGATGAAAACGCAGGCCAAGGAGATGATTCCTCAGAAGTGTGAGACCAGAAGGGAGAAGCAAAAGGAGTCACACCACAGCCAATTCACAAGAAGGAATGGCTACCACTCCATCCACCTTCCTGGAAGCACAAGTCTCAGGCGCACATGCAATTTTCCAGTCCAAGAACCCTCTAAGGAAATAGTACAAAGAACCCGCTGTGGGTCAATTCAGAAGGCAACAAAACAGATAGAGGAATTGGCAGGTGACAGCGGCTGACCCAAGGAGCAGAGGTGCTGACAACAGCTCAACCATTCACAAGACTCACCTGGAACATAACAGCTCAAAAAGGTCTCAAGCAGTAGACCTGCAGCAGGGCACCAGCAACAGTGCTCACCACCCAGCATAAACAAGGACTCCAGGGAAGCAACGTTTCTGCTCCTGTGTCCCCAACCCTCCATTCTACTTCAAGGGGGAAAACAAACACTAATGAGATATATGCCTGTGGAAAGACGCTATCAAGAGGATCCCTGAAGACTGATGGCCATGAACAAGTTGTAGCTTTTCCAACCTCAGTCCTCTGCCAAGCCCCACATCTCTTCCCTTAAGTATCCCAAAACCAAGCCCTCCAGGAAATTGCGATCCTACTAATCTTAATCTCCTTCTCAGGCCTCTTCCGCACACAAATCGGTAACACAAGAAGCAGGGGGCAGGGGCGTGGGTGGGTTCTCTTATACATGGAACTACTAATATGAGAAAAAAAACCCATCTCACTTCAATTCTGCAGCAAATACAAATCTTTCTGACATGACCTTAGTCTTTTCAGTTTCCATTAATCCTTATTAGTTATACTAATGGCTAATTTTCACAGCACCAGGAAAACAAAATTTAAAAAAAAAAAGAAATCCAAATTCTAGTTCATTACACAGCCCACCTACCTGAACCAAGCAAGAGGGGAATTATTCATCTTTACTTCACTGTATTCATTTTAACGCAAAGCTTTTCCAAAGCAAAATTTATCCTAAGAAACTGCCAAAATATTTTCCAGAGTGCCCATACCATTTTACATTTTCACCAGCAGCATGGGACTTCGTTTCTTAGCATCCTCACCAGCATTTGGTATTGTCACTACTCTTTATTTTACCTGTACTAATAAGAGTGTATTAGTATCTTATTGGATCTTAATTTGCATTTCCCTAATGGCTAGTGACACTGAACCTGTGCATGTGTGTGTGTGTGTGTATTCCTTAAGACATTATATATATGAGATCATGTAATTTACAAATAGAGATAGTTTAACTTCTTTTCCAATCTGGATGCCTTTTGTTTTTCTTGTAAAATTGTTGTGGCTAGAACTTCTGGTACAATGTTGAATTGCAGTGGTGAGAATGCATTTTATTCCTGATCTTAGAAAAGGAGCATTCAGTCTTTCACCTTAAGTATGGTATTACATGGGAGTTTTTCATATAAGCCCTTTATCAAGTTGAGGGAGTCCCCATCTATTCCTAGTTTGTTGAGTGTTTTTTTTTTTTTAATCATGAAAGTATATTACGCTTTGTGTCTTTTGAGATGATCATGTGGTTTTTTTTGTTTTGTTTTGGTACGCGGGCCTCTCACTGTTGGGGCCTCTCCCGTTGCAGAGCACAGGCTCCAGACACGCAGGCTCAGCGGCCATGGCTCACAGGCCCAGCCACTCTGCGGCATGTGGGATCTTCCCGGAGCGGGGCACGACCCCGTGTCCCCTGCATCGGCAGGCGGACTCTCAACCACTGCGCCACCAGGGAAGCCTGATCATGTGGTTTTTAATTTATCCTACTAATAAGGTGTATTACACTGATTTTTTTCTCGTATTGAACCAACTTTGCATTCCTGGGTATAATCCCTTTAAATGTTGCTAGACTCCGTTTAATAATATTGACAACTTCTGCGTCTATATTCATAAGGGATATTGGTGTGTACCTTTTTTATGTCTTTGTCTGGCTTTGGTATTAGGGTAATGCTGGCCTTGTAGAATAACTTGGAAAGTGCTCCTTTGTACTTTTATAGAACAGTTCATGATAAATCTTTAAACATCTGGTAGAATTTACTAGTGAAGCCATCTGATCTTGGGATTTTTTTGTTTAATTAATTTATTTTATTTATTTATTTCTGGCTGCATTGGGTCTTCGTTGCTACGCGCCGGCTTTCTCTAGTTGCAGAGAGCGGGGAGCTACTCTTCGTTGTGGTGTGCATGCTTTTCACTGTGGTGGCTTCTCTTGTTACAGAGCACGGGCTCTAGACGTGCGGGCTTCAGCAGCTGTGGCAGGCGAGCTCTGTAGTTGTGGCTTGCAGGCTCTAGAGCACAGGCTCAGTAGTTGTGGCACACAGGCTTAGTTGCTCCGCAGCATGTGGGATCTTCCCAGACCAGGGCTTGAACCCATGTCCCCTGCATTGGCAGGTGGATTCTTAACCACTGCGCCAGCAGGGAAGTCCTTGGGTTTTTTTCTGTGTGGGAAGTTTATAAACTATTAACCTCTTTACTTGTTACATTTATTCAGATTTTCTATTTCTTCTTGAGTAAATTTTGTTAGTTTGTGTGTTTCTAGGAATTTGCCCATTTTCACCTAGGCTATCTAATTTATTGGCATAATATTTGCTGTTCAAAGTATTATAAATCATTTTTATTTCTGAAAGCTTGGTGTTAACGTCCCCACTTTCATTAATGATTCTAGCTGTTTGAGTCTCTTTTTTCTCAGTTGTTGATCTTTTAAAAGAGCAAACTCTTGCTTTTATTTACTCTACTATTTTAGTCTCTATTCATTTGTTCCCACTCTAGCCTTTATTATTTTCTTCCTTCTGTTTGCTTTGGGTTTATTTTGCTCTTCTTTTTCGTCTTGCTCTAGTTTCTTAAAGTAACTGATTTGAGCTCTTCCTTATTTTTTTAATTAATTTTATTTTTTTATACAGCAGGTTATTAGTTACCTCTTTTATACATATTAGTGTATATACGTCAATCCCAATCTCCCAATTCATCCCACCACCACGACCACCACCCCTGCTTTCCCCCTTGGTGTCCCTATGTTTGTTCTCTACATCTGTGTCTCTATTTCTGCCGTGCAAAACGATTCATCTGTACCATTTTTCTAGATTCCACATATATGCGTTAATATGCGATATTTGTTTTTCTCTTTCTTACTTCCACGTCTCTACAAATAACCCAATTTCGTTCCTTTTTATGGCTGGGTAATATTCCATTGTATATATGTACCACATCTTCTTTATTCATTCATCTGTCGATGGGCATTTAGGTTGCTTCCATGTCCTGGCTATTGTAAATAATGCTGCAATGAACACTGGAGTGCATGTGTCTTTTTGAATTATGGTTTTCTCTGTGCATATACCCAGTAGTGAGATTGCTGAGTCATATGGTAATTCTATTTTTAGTCTTTTAAGGAACCTCCATACTGTTCTCCATAGTGGCTGTATCAACTTACATTCCCGCCAACAGTGCAAAAGGGTTCCTTTTTCTCCACACCCTCTCCAGCATTTGTTGTTTGTAGATTTTCTGATGATGCCCATTCTAACTGGTGTGAGGTGATATCTCATCATAGTTTTGATTTGCATTTCTCTAATAATTAGTGACGTTGAGCAGCTTTTCATGTGCTTCTTGGCCATCTATATGTCTTCTTTGAAGAAATGCCTATTTAGGTCTTCTGCCCATTTTTGGACTGGGTTGTTTGTTTTTTTAATACTGAGTTGCATGAGCTGTTTATATATTCTGGAGATTAATCCCTTGTCTGTTGATTCATTTGCAAATATTCTCTCCCATTCTGAGGGCTGTCTTTTCGTCTTGTTTGTAGTTTCCTTTGCTGTGCAAAAGCTTTTAAGTTTCATTAGTTCCCATTTGTTTATTTTTGTTTTTATTTCCATTACTCTAGGAGATGGATCAAAAAAGATCTTGTTGTGGTTTATGTCAGAGTGTTCTTCCTATGCTCTCCTCTAAGAGTTTTATAGTGTCTGGTCTTTCATTTAGGTCTTTAATCCATTTTGAGTTTATTTTTGTGCATGGTGTTAGGGAGTGTTCTAATTTCATTCTTTTAAATGCAGCTGTCCAGTTTTCCCAGCACCACTTATTGAAGAGACTGTCTTTTCTCCATTGTATATCCTTGACTCCTTTGTCATGGATTAGTTGACCACCGGTGCATGGGTTTATCTCTGGGTTTTCTATCCTGTTCCATTGATCTATATTTCTGTTTTTTTTTGCCAGTACCATATTGTGTTGATTACTGTAGTTTTGTAGTATAGTCTGAAGTCAGGGAGTCTCATTTCTCCAGCTCTGTTTTTTTCCCTCAAGATTGCTTTGGCTGTTCTGGATCTTTTATGTCTACATACAAATTTTAAGATTTTTTGTTCTAGTTCTGTAAAAAATGCCATTGGTAATTTGATGGGGATTGCATTGAATCTATAGATTGCTTTGAGTAGTACAGTCATTTTCACAATATTGATTCTTCCAATCTAAGAACATGGTATATCTCTCCATCTGTATCTGTCATCTTTGATTTCTTTCATCAGTGACTTATAGTTTCCTGAGTACAGGTCTTTTACCTCCTTAGGTAGATTTATTCCTAGGTTTTATTCTTTTTGTTGCAATGGTGAATGAGATTGTTTCCTTAATTTCTCTTTCTGATCTTTCGTTGTTATAGGAATGCAAGAGATTTTTGCGCATTAATTTTGTATCCTGCACCTTTACCAAATTCATTGATTAGCTCTAGAGTTTTCTAGTAGCATCTTTAGGATTATCTATGTATAGTATCATGTCATCTGCAAACAGTGACAGTTTTACTTTCTCTTTTCCAATTTGGATTCCTTTTCTTTCTTTTTCTTCTCTGATTACTGTGGCTAAGACTTCCAAAACTATGTTGAATAAGAGTGGCAAGTGTGGACATCCTTGTCTTGTTCCTGATCTTAGAGGAAATGCTTTCAGTTTTTCACCACTGACAACGATGTTTGCTGTGGGTTTGTCATATATGGCCTTTATTATCTTGACGTAGGTTCCCTCTGTGCCCACTTTCTGGAGAGTTTTTATCATAAATGGGTGTTGAATTTTGTCAAAAGCCTTCTCTGCATCTATTGAGATGATCATATGGTTTTTATTCTTCAGTTTTTTAATATGGTGTACCACATTAATTTGTGTATACCGAAGAATCCCTGCACCCCTGGGATAAATCCCACTTGATCATGGTGTATGATCCTTTTAATGTGTTGCTGGATTCTGTTTGCTAGTATTCTGTTGAGGATTTTTGCATCTATATTCATCAGTGATACTGGTCTGTAATTTTCTTTTTTTGTAGTATCTTTGTTTGGTTTTGATATCAGGGTGATGGTGGCCTCGTAGAATGAGTTTGGGAGTGTTCCTTCCTCTGAAATTTTCTGGAAGAGTTTGAGAAGGATGGGTGTTAGCTCTTCTCTAAACATTTCATAGAATTCACCTGTGAAGCCATCTGGTCCTGGACTTTTGTTTGTTGGAAGACTTTTAATCACAGTTTCAATTTCATTACTTGTGATTGGTCTATTCATATTTTCTATTTCTTCCTGGTTCAGTCTTGGAAGGCTATATCTAAGAATTTGTCCATTTCTTCCAGGTTGTCCATTTTATTGGCATAGAGTTGCTTGTAGTAGTCTCTTAGGATGCTTTGTATTTCTGAGGTGTCCACTGTAACTTCTCTTTTTTCACTTCCAATTTTATTGATTTAAGTCCTCTCTCTCATTTTCTTGATGAGTCTGACTAAAGGTTTATCAACTTTATCTTCTCAAACAACCAGCTTTTAGTTTTACTGATCTTTGCTATTGTTTTCTTTGTTTCTACTTCATTTATTTCTGCTCTGATCTTTATGATTTCTTTCCTTCTACTAACTTTGGGTTTTGTTTGTTCTTCTTTCTCAAGTTCCTTTAAGTGTAAGGTTAGATTGTTTATTTGAGATTTTTTTGTTTCTTGAAGTAGGATTGTATTGCTATAAACTTCCTCTTAGAACTGCTTTTGCTGCATCCCATAGGTTTTGGATCGTCGTGTTTTCATTGTCATTTGTCTCTAGGTATTTTTTGATTTCCTCTTTGATTTCTTCAGTGATCTCTTGGTTATTTAGTAATGTATTGTTTAACCTCTATGTGTTTGTGTTTTTTACATTTTTTTCCCTGTAATTGATTTCTAATCTCATAGCATTGTGGTTGGAAAAGATGCTTAATATGATTTCAATTTTCTTAAATTTACCAAGGCTTGATTTGTGACCCAAGATGTGATCTATCCTGGAGAATGTTCCATGTGCACTTGAGAAGAAAGTGTAATCAGTTGTTTTTGGATGAAATGTCCTATAAATATCAATTAAACCTATCTGGTCTACTGTGTCATTTAAAGCTGGTGTTTCCTTATTAATTTTCTGTCTGGATGATCTGTCCATTGGTGTAAGTGAGGTGTTAAAGTCCCCACTATTATTGTGTTACTGTCGATTTCCTCTTTTATAGCTCTTAGCATTTGCCTTATGTATTGAGGTGCTCCTATGTTGGGTGCATATATATTTATAATTGTCATATCTTCTTGGATTGATTCCTTGATCACTATGTAGTGTTCTTTCTTCTCTCTTGTAACAGTCTTTATTTTAAAGTCTATTTTGGGCTTCCCTGGTGGCACAGTGGTTAAGAATCTGTCTCCCAACGCAGGGGACACAGGTTCGAGCCCTGGTCCGGGAAGATCCCACATGCCGCGGAGCAACTAAGCCTGTGCACCACAACTACTGAGACTGTGTTCTAGAGTTGTGAGCCACAACTACTGAAGCCCATGCACTTAGAGCCAGTGCTCTGAAACGAGGGAAGCCACCGCAATGAGAAGCCCTTGCATCGCAACGAAGAGTAGCGCCCGCTCACCGCAACTAGAGAAAGCCGGCGCGCAGCAATGAAGAGCCGAAACAGCCAAAACTAAAATAAATAAATTTATTAAAAAAATAAAGTATTTTATCTGATATGAGTATCACTACTCCAGCTTTCTTTTGATTTCCATTTGCATAGAATATCTTTTACCATCCCCTCAGTTTCAGTCTGTATGTGTCCCTAGGTCTGAAGTGGGTCTCTTGCAGACAGCATATATATGGGTCTTGTTTTTGTATCCGTTCAGCAAGCCTGTGTCTTTTGGTTGGAGCATTTAATCCATTCACATTTAAGGTAATTATCGATATGTGAAGTTCTTATGAGTTTTCTTAATTGTTTTGGGTTTGTTTTTGTAGGTCCTTTTCTTCTCACTTACAGAAGTTTTTGTAGGTCCTTTTCTTCCCACTTACAGAAGTTCCTTTAGCATTTGTTGTAGAGCTGGTTTGGTGGTGCTGATTCTCTTAGCTTTTGCTTGTCTGTAAAGCTTTTGATTTCTCCGGTGAATCTGAATGAGATCCTTGCCACATAGAGTAATCTTCATTGTAGGTGCTTCTCTTTCATCTCTTTAAATATATCAATACCACTCCCTTTTGGCTTGTAGAGTTCTGCTGAGAAATCCGCTGCTAACCTTATGGGAGTTCCCTTGTATGTTATTTGTCATTTTCCCCTTGTTGCTTTTAATAATTTTTGTCTTTAATTTTTGTCATTTTGATTACTATGTGTCTTGGCGTGTTTCTCCTTGGGTTTATCCTGCCTGGAACTCTCTGTGCTTCCTGGACCTGGATGGCTATTTCCTTTCCCGTGTTAAGGAAGTTTTCGACTATAATCCCTTCAAATGTTTTCTTGGGTCCTTTCTCTCTCTTCTCCTTCTGGGACCTCTATAACATGAGTGTTGGTGCATTTAATGTTGTCCCAGAGTTCTCTTAGGCTGTCTTCATTTCTTTTCATTCTTTTTTATTCTGTTCCATAGCAGTGAATTCCACCGTTCTGTCTTCCAGGTCACTTACCCGTTCTTCTGCCTCAGTTATTCTGTTATTTATTCCTTCTAGTGCATTTTTCATTTTAGTTATTGTATTGTTCATCTCTGTTTTTTAATTCTTCTAGGTCTTTGTTAAACATTTCTTGCATCTTCTCCATCTTTGTCTCCATTCTTTATTGGAGGTCCTGGATCATTTTCACTATCATTATTCTGAATTCTCTTTCTGGAAGATTGCCTGTCTCCACTTCATTTAGTTCTTTTTCTGGGGTTTTATCTTGTTCCTTCATCTGTACATAGTCCTCTGCCTTTTCATTTTGTCTATCATTCTGTAAATGTAGTTTTCGTACCGCAGGCTGCAGGACTGTAGTTCTTCTAGCTTCTGCTGTCCCCACTCTCTCTTTCTTCTTTCTTAATACAGGCATTTACAGCTGTAAATTTCCCTCCGAACACTACTTTAGCTGCATCCCATAGTTTCTGTATTTGTGATTTCTGTTTTCATTCACCTCAAAGCATTTTCTAACTTCTCTTGTACTTTCTTCTTTGATCCCCTTGGTATTTAGGAGTTATTGAGATTTCCTTATATATTCTGGATGTAAGTCTCTACCAGATATGTTGTTCACAAATATTTTCTTCAAGTCTATAACCTCTTTTTAAAATTCTTTTCACAGACTGTGATAGAGCCGAAGCTTTTAATTTTGATGAAGTCTAATTTATCTTTTTTTTTTTTTCCTTTAGGTGGAATGGATCATGCTTTAGATGTCATGTAAAAGAATTCTAAATTTTTTCTCTGAGATTTTCTCCTAAAATTTTTTATAGTTTTACATTTAAACCTATGATACATTTGAGTAACTTCTTCTGTAAGATGTGAGATTAGATCCAGGATTTTTGCGTTTTGTTTTTCCCTATGGATAACCAATTGTTCTAGCACCAATTGTTGAGAAGACTACCTTCCCTCCAATGAATTGCTTTGGCACCTGTCTTAGTCCTTTGTGCTGCTATAATAAAAATAGCATACACTGGGTGGCTCAAACAACAAATATTTACTTCTCACTGTTCTAAAGGCTAGGAAGTCCAAGATCAAGGCACTGGCAGATTCAGTTTCTGGTGAGGGCCCACTTCCTGGTTCATAATTGGCCATCTTCTCACTGTGTCCTCACATGGCAGAAAAGGAAGTGAGAATTCTCTGGGGTTTCTTTTATAAGGGCAGTAATTCCATTCACGAGGACTCCACCCTCATGATTTAATTACCTCCCAAAGGCCCCAACTCCCTAATACAATCACACCAAGGGTTAGGATTTCAACATACGAACTTGGGGCGGGGGGGGACACAAACATTCAGTCAAAGAGCAGGTGTCTGGGGACTTCCCTGGTGGCACAGTGGATAAGACTCCATGCTCCCAATGTAGAGGGCCTGCGTTCTAGCCCTGGTCAGGGAACTAGATCCCACATGCATGCCGCAACTAAGAGTTTGCATGTCACAACTAAGGAGCCCACGTGCTGCAACTAAGACCTGGTGCAACCAAATAAAAAACCAGTTGGCTGTACTTTATGAGTCTATTTCTGGGTTTTCTATAATGTTCCAGTGATCTACGTGCCTAGCCCTCCACCAATACTACACAGTCTTGATTACAATAGCTATAAAGTCTTGAAATGAGTAAAATGATTCCTTCCATTTTATTCTTCTTCAAAATTGTTTTACCCATTCTAGTTTATTTGCTTTCCATATACATTTTAGAGTAATCTAGTCTATGTCTACAAAAATCTTGCTAGAATTTTGATAGGAATTACAGTAAACATACGTATCAATTTGAGAATTGACATCACTACTATGTTTAGTGTTCCAATCTAGTGTTCCAATCTAGTGTTCCAATGAACGTGATATCTTTCTCCATTTATTTAGATCTTTGATTTCTTTAACCATTTTTCTTTTTTTTTTTTGGCCAAGCCATGGCTTGTGGGAATCTCAGTTTCCTGACCAGGTATCAAACCCACACCCCCTGCAATGGAAGCGTGGAGTCCTAACCACTGGACCGCCAGGGAATTCCCTCTTTAATCATTATTGTATAGTTTTCAGCATATAAGCACTGTACCTGTTTTGTTAGATTTACACCTAATAGTTTTTTGAGTGGTTGTGTTTTCAATTTCAGTTTCCCCATGTTAATTGCTGGTACAAAGAAATATAACTGATTTTAATATGTTGATCTTGTATCCTACAATTGTGCTGAACTCACTAATTAGTTCCACAGTCTTTTTTGTACATTCCTTGGGATTTTCTAAGCAGACTATCATGTCAACTGCAAACAGAAACATATTTTTCTTTCTTTCTATAATTTCCACAAACACTTTTTCTGCACCACTCCATCTCCACTCCTTTTGGGACTTCAATAACATGAAAGATAAACTTTGTTATTGTCCCATGGGTCCCTGAAGCTCTCATCTTTCTTCAGTTTATTTTAAATCCCTGTTGTTCAGACTAGATAGTTTTTATTCTACCTTCAAGTTAACTGACTTAATATATCCCTATTCTGTCACTGACATCACTCAACGAATTTTAAATTTAGTTTTAGTTATAAAACTTCCAACTTTATTTTTTTATGTTTTATAAAAATATACATTTATTTGGTTGCACCAGGTCTTAGTTGCGGCAGGCAGGCTCCTTAGTTGTGGCTCGCGGGCTTAGTTGAAGCTCCAAGCCTCCTTAGTTGCAGCTCTCCAGATCCTTAGCTGTGGCATGTGGGCTCCTTAGTTGCAGCACATAGGCTCCTTAGTTGCAGCAGGTGGGCTCCTTAGCTGCAGCAGGCGAGCTCCTTAGTTGTGGCAGTCAAACTCTTAGTTGTGGCACACATATGAGATCTAGTTCCCTGACCAGGGATCAAACTTGGGCCTCTTGCTTTGGGAGCGCTAA
Organism: Stenella coeruleoalba; assembly: GCF_951394435.1. Classification (NCBI taxonomy): domain Eukaryota; kingdom Metazoa; phylum Chordata; class Mammalia; order Artiodactyla; family Delphinidae; genus Stenella; species Stenella coeruleoalba. The sequence goes on from NC_137156.1 coordinate 64,884,753, forward strand.
GTCTTATCCACTGCACCACCAGGGAAGTCCCTAAACTTCCAATTTTAAATTTAAATGTATAACTTTCCATTTGCTTCAACGAGGTTTACCCTCAATTATTAGAGCAAGGTTTTAATTAATAATTACACTTTAAACTCTTTGATGATTCCAACATCTATGTCGTGTCATGGTTGCCATCTGCTGACTATATTTTCTTCTTAAGAGATGGTGAGATTTTCCTGATTCTTTATATGTGGAGTAATTTTGAATGTTTAGATACTACGCTATGTTACTCTGAACCTTGTTTAAATCCAACTGAAAACGTTGGATTTTTGTTTTAGCAGCAATCTACCTGATTAAGTCCAATCCACAAATTCCTATCCAATTTCCCTGGGCTATGGTTCCAATGTCAGTTTGGTTTTCAAAGCCCTTGCAGTACCATTTTGATTTGTCTCATGCATATTGTGCAACAGCCAACATAGGACTTGGGCAGTAGTGTAGCGTTTGGCATGCTGTTTAGAGTCAGATGCATATATGCTATTTTGGAAAAGAACCCAGGAGTTCATACACAATATTATGGGTTCACTTTGTTCAGTTCCTTCCTCTCTACAATCCTCCCAAGACATTCCAGCTCCTAGAGGACCTTTTCTGGGTCTTCTTGCTAGAAGGGAAGGGCTTTTGTTTTCCTGCTCTGCTGAGCACCTCCCACAACTGTGATTGCTTCCCGGGTAAAGTGGTGAGAATTGAGAGGACAAAATCAGCAAATATCTCCATGGTCTTAGGACCATAACCTCTATAAATAAAAGGATTCTGCTCCCACCTGGCTGCCAATGTCATTGCTGCCTTCACCACCACAGAATTTCATGGGAGACAAGAGCAGGACAAAATGGAAAAAAAAAAAAGCAAACAAAACACAAAAGATTCTCTTCCTCCATCCCTTCCTTCCAACCTCTTTATAAGAATCCCCTTTCTCACTCCTGACACTATAAAGACAGAGCTTCTCTCAGACTTCTTTCTGTCTGCACCTAGTATCCAGTTCCAGGTTTTGGGTTACCTTTGAGTCCAGGCTGTAAGGTATTCTATGGAGAGAAAAAACTAAAACAATTTCATTTCCCATTCTATCTGCTACCATTTATCTTTCATGGTACTCAGACAGCTGGTCCATGTACTCTGCCCTAGGATTTTAATTGTATTTAGTCAGAGAGAAAGGGTAGAGTGTGCTTACTACATGCTGACCAGAATCAGAACCCTTATATTTTTAATGTAAAAACCTTAATAAATTTCTGGATTATTTGCCATTAAAGAAACGTCCCATACTATGTTTCTTAGCATCTTTCTGTCAATCATATCGTCAATCCACTGTGCTCTGTGAAAGTACAGAGCATGTACTTTCACAAAATGAAAAAATATTAAATAAAGATTATAGGCAAAAAATGCACAAAAGAATGGAAGAAAATGTTAATAGTGGCTGTTGGTCTTCGATATGTTTACATGCAGAGACAGTTTAAGTGAAGAGTACTGAGTTTTTAACTTTAAATAAACTTTTAAAGCTTTGCATTAAATATTACAGAAAAGTATACAAATTAACAGCAAGCAGCTCCATGAAAGTAAACACAGCCATTTAATCTAAATACCACTCAATCAAGAAATAAGAGTATCACCCCAAAGTTCCTCTTTATGAGCTGCAACAGTCATTACTTTTCATTTATAAAAGTGGTATACATGCATTTCTATCAAAGAGTACCGGAATGTATTTCTGATTTTAGTTATTTTAATGCTTATGTCTTCATACATTGTTCAAGGTTTTTCATATTCACTTTTTCAACTCTTATAAAAATTTCCACAAAGGATAGAGGTCTTAGGAGAAATGAACCCAGTGGACACCTTGCTCTCAGACTTCTGGCCTCCACAATTGTGAGAAAATAAATGTTGTTGTTGAAGTCAATCCAAAAAAATAAAATAAAATCTTCCATGTGTTTTCTACAGGTTAATTCTAAAACTTGATAACCATTTAAAAAGCAATTGGAATATCTGCTAATGCAATTTTCATTTACTGAGAAAGCCTCGGAATCCCTAGCAGGGCCGACAAAAGGTGTATCTCTCCTGCAGCCAGTCAGTAAAGACTGGAAAAGATGATTGCTTCAGATGCAAAGACAGCAACACAAGACTTCAAGGAATGTGAAAACTCAATGAAACATAGCACCACCAAAGGAACACAGTAATTTTCCACTTACTGACCCCCCAAAAATGGAGATCTGCAATCTGCCCAATAAAAAATTCAAAACAGTTGTTTTAAAGAAGGCCTCAGTGAGCTGCAAGAAAACACACAAAGGCAATTCAGTGAAGTCAGAAAAACAATACATGAAGAAAACAAAAAATTTAACAGACACAGAAATCATTAAAAGGAACCAAACAGAAATCCTAGAGCTGAAAAAAATAAAATGGATGAAATGAAAATGCACTAGAAAGTATTAACAGCAGACTTGATCACGCAGAAGAATAAAATCCATGATGTCAATGACAGGTCATTTGAAATTATCCAGTTCAAGGTGAACAAAGAGAAAATAATGAAAAAGAGTGAAGAAAGCCTTCATGTATCATGAGGTATCATCAAGAGAAACAACATAAGCACTGCTGGAGTCCCCAGAGGAGAGGAGAGGGAGAAAGGGGCAGAAAGCTTACTTAAAGAAATAACAGCTGAGATCTTCCCAATCTGGGCAGAGATTTGGACGTCCAAGTTTATTTTAAAAATTTATTAAAAAAAAAAAAGCTTACAGGTCCCCCAAAAGATCTCCTCCAAGAGACACTATAATGAAATCATCTAAAGTCAAAGACAAAAATTTTAAAAGCAACAAGAGAAAAAAATTCCTCACATACAAGGGAATTCCTATAAGGCTATCAGTGGATTTCTCGGCAAACACCTTATAAGCCAGCAGAGAGTGGAATGATTTATTCAAAGTGATGCAAGAAAAAACTGCCAACCTATACCCAGAAAAGAGGAAAACTCTAATTTGAAAAGATACATGCACCCCAATGTTCTTAGCAGCACTATGTACAATATACAAGACATGGAAGCAACCTAAGTGTCCATCAAAAGATGAATGGATAAAGAGAATGTGGTGTATATATATATACACAATGGAATATTTCTCAACCATTAAAAAAAGAATGAAATATGGCCATGTTTGCACCAACGTGGATGGACCTAGAGATTATCACACTAAGTGAAGTAAGTCAGACAGAATGACAAGTATTACATGATATCACTTAAATGTGAAAACTAAAAAATAATACAAATGAACTTATTTACAAAACAAAAACAGGACCACAAAGCAAGTCTCAGTAAATTTAAGAAAACTGAAATCACATCAAGCATTTTTTCTGACCAAAATGCTATGAGATTAGAAATAAAATACAAGAAAAAAACTGTGAAGAACACAAACATGTGCAAACACATGGAGGCTAAACAATACACTACTAAACAACCAATGGATCACTGAAGAAATCAAAGAGGAAATCAAAAAATACCTAGAGACAAATGAAAACGAAAGCACAACAATACAAAACCTATGGGATGCAGCAAAAGCAGTTCTAAGACGGAAGTTTATAGCAATACAATCTTACCTCAGGAGACAAGAAAAATCTCAAATAAACAACCTAACCTTATACCTAAAGCAACTACAGAAAGAACAAACAAAACCTAAAGTTAGTAGAAGGAAACAAATCATAAAGAACAGAGCAGAAATAAATGATATAGAGTAACGCAACTATACTCCAATAAAAATTAATAAAAATAAATGATATAAAGATGAAGAAAACAATAACAAAGATCAATGAAACTAAAAGCTGGTTCTCTGAAAAGATAAAATTGATAAACCTTAGCCAGACTCATCAAGAAAAAAAGGAAAAGGACTCAATTCAATAAAATTAGAAATGAAAATGGAGGAGTTACAACTGACACCACAGGAATACAAAGGATCATAAGAAACTACTACAAGCAAATGTATGCCAATAAAATGAACAACCTGGAAGAAATGAACAAATTCTTAGAAACGTACAATCTCCCAAGACTGAACCAGGAAGAAACAGAAAATACGAACAGACCAATCACAAGTAGTGAAATTGAAACTATGATTAAAAAACTTCCAACAAACAAAAGTAGAGGACCAGATGGCTTCACAAGCGAATTCTATCAAACATTTAGAGAAGAGCTAACACCTACCCTTCCGATACTGTTCCAAAGAACTTCAGAGGAAGGAAATCTCCCAAACTCATTCTATGATGTCATCATCACTCTGATACCAAAACCAGACAAAGATACCACACACAAAAAAGAAAATTACAGGCCAGTATCACTGATGAACACAGACGCAAAAATCCTCAACAAAATACTAGGAATCTGAATCCAACAATACATTAAAAGGATCACACACCATGATCAAGTGGGATTTATCCCAGGATGCAAGGATTTTTCAATATCCACAAATCAATCACTGTGACATACCACATCAACAAACTGAAGAATAAAAACCATATGATCATCTCAATACATGCAGAAAAAGCTTCTGACAAAATTCAACACCAATTTATGATTAAAAACTCTCCAGAAAATGGGCATAGAGGGGACATACCTCTACATAATAAAGGCCACATACCACAAACCTACAGCTAATATCATACTCAATGGGGAAATGCTGAAAGCATCTCCTCTAAGATTAGGAACAAGACAAGGATGACCACTCTTGCTGCTTTTATTCAACATGGTTTTGGAAGTCCTAGCTACAGCAATAAGAGAAGAAAAAGAAATAAAAGGAATCCAAATTGGAAAAGTTAAACTGTCACTGTTTGCAGATGACATGAAACTATACACAGAAAATCCTAAAGACAATACCAGAAAACTACTAGAACTCATCAATGAATTTGATAAATTTGCAGGTTACAAAATTAATACACAGAAATCTGTTTAATTTCTGTACACTAACAACAAAAGATCAGAAAGAGAAATTCAAGAAACAATCCCATTTACCACTGCATCAAAAAGAATAAAACACTGTACCTAGGAATAAAGCTACCTAAGGACAAAAGACCTGTACTCTGAAAACTGTAAGACACTGATGAAAGAAATCGAAAATGAAACAGATGGAAAGATATACCATGTTCTTGGATTGGAAAAATCAATATTGTCAAAATGACTATACTACCCAAGGCAATCTACAGATTCAATGCAATCCCTATCAAATTACCAATGGCAATTTTCACAGAACTAGAACAAAAATCTTAAAATTTGTGTAGAGACACCAAAGACCCCAAATAGCCAAAGCAAACTTGAGAAAGAAAAACACAGGTGGAGGAATCAGGCTCCTAGAATTCAAACTATACTACAAAGCTACAGTCATCAAAACAGTATGGTACTGGCACAAAAACAGAAATATAGATCAATGTAACAGGACAGAAAGCCCAGAAATAAACCCATGTACCTATGGTTAATTAATCTATGACAAAGGAGGCAAGACTATACAATGGAGGAAAAGCAGTCTCTTTGATAAGTGGTGCTGGTAAAACTGGACAGCTACATGTAAAAGAATGAAGTTAGAACACTCCCTAACACCATGCACAAAAACAAACTCAAAGTGGATTAAAAACCTGAATGTGAGATGGGACACTATAAAACTCCTAGAGGCAAACATAGGCAGAACACTCCCTGACATAAATTACAGCAATATCTTTTTCAATCCATCTCCCAGAGTAATGGAAATAAAAACAAAAATAAACAAATGGGACCTAATTAAACTCAAAGCTTTTGTGCAGCAAAGGAAACCAAAAACAAAATGAAAAGACAACCCACAGAATAGGAGAAAATACTTGCAAATATGTGACCAACAAGGGATAAGTCTCCAAAATTTACAAACGGCTCATGCAGCTTAATATCATCAAAACAAACAACCAAATCAAAAAATGGGCAGAAGACCTAAAGAGACATTTCTCCAAAGAAGACATATAGATGGCCAAGAGTCACATGAAAAGATGTTCAGTATCACTAATTATTAGAGAAATGCAAATCAAAACAACAATGAGCTATCACGTCACACCAATCAGAATGGCTATCATCCAAAAATCCACAAACAAATGCTGGAGAGGGTGTGGAGAAAACTCTCCACAGTGTAGGTGTGGAACTCTCCTACACTGTGGGTGGGAATGTAAATTGGTGCAGCCACTATGGAAAACAGTATGGAGGTTCCTTAAGAAACTAAAAACAAGGACTTCCTGGTGGTCCAGTGGTTTAAGACTCCGTGCTCCCAATGCAGGGGCCTGGGTATGATCCCTGGTCAGGGAACTAGATTCCACATGCCACAATTAAGAGCCCACATGCTGCAACTAAAAGATCCCTCAAGGCACAATGAAGACCTCACGCAGCCAAATAAATAAATAAATATTAAAATAAACTAAAAACAGAGCTTCCATATGATCCTGCAATCCCACTCCTGGGCATGTATCCAGAGAAAACTATGGTCTGAAAGGATACATGCACCCCAATGTTCATTGCAGCGCCTTTTACAATAGCCAAGACGTGGATCAACCTAAATGTCCATCAACAGAAGAATGGATAAAGAAAATGGGATAAATATATACAATGGAATATTACTCAGCCAGTAAAAAGAATAAAATAATGCCATTTACAGCAACATGAATGGACCTAGAGCTTGTCATACTGACTGAAGTCAGACAGAGAAACAGAAATATCATATGGCATCACTTACATGCAGAATCTTAAAAAAATTATACAAATGAACTTATTTACAAAACAGAAACTAGGGCTTCCCTGGTGGCACAGTGGTTATGAATCCACCTGCCAATGCAGGGAACACAGGTTTGAGCCCTGGTCCAGGAATATCCCACATGCCGCAGAGCAACTAAGCCCGTGTACCACAACTACTGAGCCTGGGCTCTACAGCCCGTGAGCCACAACTACTGAGCCCATGCGCCACAACTACTAAAGCCTGCACGCCTAGAGACTGTGCTCTGCAACAAGTGAAGCCACCACAATGAGAAGCCTGCGCACCAAAACGAAGAGTAGCCCCCGCTTGCCGCAACTAAAAGAAAGCCCACGCGCAGCCTGAAGACCCAATACAGCCAAAAATAAATTTAAAAATAAATAAATTTTACTTTGAAAAAAACAGAAACAGACTCAGACTTAGAGAAGGAACTTATGGTTACCAGGGGGGATGGGTGGGGGGGAGGGATAGTTAAGGAGTTTGGAACTGACATGTACACTGCTATATTTAAAATGGATAATGAACAAGGACCTACTGTACAGCACAGGGAACTCTGTTCAATATTATGTAACAACCTAAATGGGAAAAGAATTTCAGAAAGAATAGATACATGTATATGTATAACTGAATCACTCTGCTGTACACCTGAAACTAACACAACATTGTTAATCAACTATACTCCAATATGAAATGAAAAGTTAAAAAACAAAAACAAAAAAAACTCAGACACAGAAAACAAACTTAACGGTTTACTAAAGGGGAAGTGGGAGATGGAAGCAAGGATAAATTAGGAGTTTGGGATTAACAGATACACATTACTATATATAAAACAGATAAATAACAAAGACCTACTGTATAGGCACAGTGTGTGTGTGTATACAAATCACTTTGTTGTACACCTGAAACTGACACCACATTGTAAGTTGACTATACTTCAATTAAAAAAAACCCTTCCAACCAAGAATACTTTACCTGGCAAAGCTGTCCTTCAGAAATAAAGGAGAGATAAACACTTTGCCAGACAAACAAATGTGTACAGCATTCATCATCACTAGACCTGCCTTACAAGAAATGCTAAAAGTTCTTCAAGCTGAAATGAATGTACACTAACTAATAACATAGAAACATAGAAATATAAAACACACTGCTAAAGGTAAGTATATATATAGTCACATTCAAAATACAGTTGGCCTTCCCTATTCGAGAATCCCACATCCACAGATTGAACCAACTAATTGAAAATATTTGAGGAAAAAAAAAAACAAAAAACTCAGGAAGTCCAAAAAGCAAACCTTGAATTTGCCCCACTCTGGTAACAATTTACATAACATTTACAACTATCTACATGATATTTACATGATATTAAGTATTATAAGTGATCTAGAGAGGATTTAAAGGCTATATATAAATACTACTCCATTTTATCCAAGGGCCTTGAGCATCCACGGTTTCTGGTATACATGGGGGGCAGGGGTGTCATGGAACCAATCTCCCGCAGATACTGAGAATGACTTTAATACTGTAATATGCTAGTATGTTAATCTCTTAACTCTAGTATAAAGACTAAAGCACAGAAGTATTAAAAATCACTACAGTGACAATAATTTCCTTATGAATACACAATATAAAAATATGTAAACTGTGATATCAAAAACATAAAATGGGAGAGGAAAGCACAGAATTTCTGTATGCTATGGAAGTTAAGTTGTTATCAGCTTAAAATAGGTTGTTATAACTATAAGATGTTTTATGTAACCCTCATGGTAATCACAAAGCAAAACACTACAGCAGACAAAAGGTCAAGATCAAAACATACCACTAAGGGAAATTATCAATTCAAAAAGGAAGACAGCAAGGGAGGAAGAAAGGAAGAAAGGAATTACGTAACAGCCAGAACATAATTAATAAGATAGCTTTAGTAAGTCCTTACGTATCAATAACTACTTTAAATTTAAATTCATTAAATCATCTATTCAAAAGGCATACAGTAGCTGAATGTATTTTTAAAAATAAAGACCTAACTATATGCTTCCCACAAGAGACTCACTTCAGCTTTAAGGACACAAAAAGACACAAAGGGAAGGGATGGAAAAAGGTATTTCATGAAAATGAAAACCAAAAGAGAGCAGGAGTGGCTATACTTACACCAGACAAAATAGACTTTAGGTCAAAAACTTAACAAGAGACAAAAAAGGTCATTATATAATGATAAAGCAGTTCATCAAGAGGATTTAACACTGGTAAATATATATGTACCCATTATCAGAGCACCTAAATATATTAAGCAAATACTAAAAGATCTGAAGGGAGAAATAGACAACAATACAGTAATAGTAGGAGACTTCAATATCCTACTTTCAACAAAAGATTGTCCAGACATAAAATCAGTAAGGAAACATTTGAACTTGAACTATACTCTAGACCAAATGGACCCAACAGACATACAGAATATTTCATCCAAACAGCACCAGAATACACATTCTTCTCAAACACACATGGAACATTCTCCAGGATAGATCCTATGTTAGGTCACAAAACAAGTATTAGCAAATTTCATAAGAATGAAGTATTTTTTCTGACCACAATGGTATGAAACTAGGAATCAGTAACAGGAGGAAAACTGGAAAATTCACAAATATGTGTAAATTAAGCAATACACTCTTGAAGAACCAATAGACCAAAGAAAAAATCAAAAGAGAAATTTTAAAAATTACAAAGCAAACTAAAATGGAAACACAACATACCAAAAATTATGGAATGCAGCAAAAGCAGTTTTAAGAGGGAAGTTTTTAATGATAAAGGTCTATGTTTAGAAAAAAGAATAATCTCAAATAGACAAGCTAACTTTATGCCTCAAGGAACTAGGAAAAGAACAACAAACTAAGCCTTCTACTTACAAGGAAGGAAATAAAGAGCAAAGTGGAAATAAAGAGAGTCTAAAAACACAATAGAAAAGATGGATGAAACCAAGAGCTCGTTTTTTGAACAAACAAAACTGACACACCCTTAGCTAGGCTCACCAAGAAAAAAGAGAGAGGACTCAAATAAAATCAGAAATGAAAGAGGAGATGATATCACAGAAATATAAAGGATCACAGAGACTACTATGAAAAATGAGATGTCAACAAATTTGATGAGAAGAAATGAATAGATTCCTAGAAACATGTGACCAACAAGACTAAATTATGAAGAAATAGAAAATCTGAACAGGCTGATTACCAGTAAGGAGACTGAATCAGTAATCAAAAACCTCCCAACAAATGGAAGTCCAGGATTAGATGGCTTTACTGGTGAATTCTACCAAACATTTCAAGAGGAATTAATATCAATCCTTCTCAAACTCTTCAAAAAACACTGAAGAGGAGGAAACACTTCCAAACTCATTTTATGAGGCCAGCATTACCCTGATAGCAAAGCCAGACAAGCACACAACAAGAAAAGGAAATTATAAGCCAATATCCCTGATGAAAAAAGATTCAAAAATCCTCAACAAAATGTACTAAATTGAACTCAACAGCACATTAAAAAGATCACACACTATGATCAAGTGGATTTATTCCTGGGATGTGAATGAAGATGGTTCGACACATGCGAATTAATAAGTGGGATATGCCACATTAACAGAATGAAAGATAAAAATCCTATGATCATCTCAATAGATGCAAAATAAGCATGACAAAATTCAACATCCTTTCATGATTAAAAACCTAATTGGGTACAGAAGGAATGTACCTCAACATAATAAAGGCCACATATGACAAGCCCACAGCTAACATCATAAGCAATGGTGAAAAGCTAAGATCTTTTCCTCTAAGAGCCAGAACAAGACAAGGGTGCCACTCCATTTTTTTTTGGGGGGGGGGGTGCTGCTTGGCTTGTGGGCTTTTAGTTCCCCTACCTGGGATCAAACCCAAGCTCTCAGCAGTGAGAGCATGGAGTCCTAACCACTGGACCGCCAGGGAATTCCCATGCATGCCCACTATTACCACTTCTATTCAGCATAGGACTGGAAATCCTAGCCAAAGCAATTAGACAGGAAAAATTTGTTTAATATTCAAATTGGAAAGGAAGAAATAAAATTGTCTCTGCTTGCAGATGACATGATCATATGTCCAAAACTCCGCCAAAAAAACTATTCAAACTGATAAATTCGGAAAAGCTGCAGTATATCAAATCAATATACAAAAGTCAGTTGCATTTTTATGTAATAACAACAAACTATCAGAAAATGATATAAGAGAACAAACCCATTTACAAGAGCATCAAAAAGAATAAAATACTTAGGGATAAATTTAACCAAGGAGGTGAAGACCTGTACCCTGAAAACTATAAGATATTGATGGGGACTTCCCTGGTGGCACAGTGGTTAAGAATCCACCTGCCAATGCAGGGGACATCAGTTTGAGTCCTGGTCTGGGAAGATCCCACATGTCATGGAGCAACTAGGCCCCTGGGCCACAACTACTGAGCCTGTGCTCTAGAGCCCATGAGCCACAACTACTGAAGCCCGCACACCCTGGAGCCCGTGTGCCACAACTACTGAGCCCACATGCAGCAACTACTGAAGCCCACATGCCTGGTGCTCCACAAGAGAAGCCACCGCAATGAGATTCCCGCGCACCGCAATGAAGAGTACCCTCTGCTCACCGCAACTAGAGAAAGCCCACATGCAGTAATGAAGATCCAACGCAGCCAAAAATAAAAAATAAAAATTTTTAAAACAAATTAGTAAGTTTAAAAAAAAAAAGACACTGATGAAAGGAATTAAGACACAGATAAATGGAAAAATATTCCCAAGTTCGTAGATTGGAAGAATTAATATTGTTAAAATGTCCATACTACCCAAAGCAATCTACAGATTCAATGCAACCTCTATCAAAATTCCATTGGCATTTTTCACAGAAACAAGAAAAATAATCCTATAATTCGTATGGAATCACAAAAAGATCCCCAATAGCCAAAGCAATCTTGAGAAAGAACAACAAAGCTATAGGCATCATGTGTCCCAATTTCAAACTATATTAAAAAGCTATAGGGAATCACAACTAACTGCTGAACAATCATCTACAGGAGGACACTGGAACTCACCAAAATGGATACCCCACATCCAAAGACAAAGGAGAAACCACAATGAGACAGTAGGAGGGGCGCAATCACAATAAAATCAAATCCCATAAATGCTTGGTGGGTGACTCTCAAACTGGAGAACACTTATACCATAGAAGTCCACCCACTGGATTGAAGGTTCTGAGCCCCACGTCAGGCTTCCCAACCTGGGGGTACGGCAACGGGAGAAGGAATTCCTAGAGAATCAGACTTTGGAGGCTAGCGGGATTTGATTGCAGGACTTCAACAGGACTGGGGGAAACAGTGACTCCACTCTTGGAGGACACAAACAAAGTGGTGTGTGCATCGGGTCCCAGGGGAAGGAGCAATGACCCCATAGGAGACTGAACCAGACCTACCTGCTAGTGTTGGAGGGTCTCCTGCAGAGGCAGGGGGTGGCTCTGTCTCACCATGAGGACAAGGACACTGCCAGCAGAAGTTCTGGGAAGTACTCCTTGGTGTGAGCTCTCACAGAGTCCACCATTAGCTCCACCAAAGAGCCTGGGTAGGCTCCAGTGTTGGGCCGCCTCAGGCCAAACAACCAACAGGGAGGGAACACAGCCCCACCCATTAGCAGACAAGTGGATTAAAGTTTTAGTGAGCTCTGCCAACCAGAGCAACAGCTAGCTCTACCCATCACCAGTCCCTCCCATCAGGAGACTTGCTCAAGGCTCTTAGATAGCTTCATCCACCAGAAGGCAGACAGCAGAAGCAAGAAGAACTACAATCCTGCAGACTGTGGAACAAAAAAACATATTCAGCCTTTTTTCAGGCGGCCGGGAAGATGGCGGACATTCAGACGGAGCGTGCGTACCAAAAGCAGCCGACCATCTTTCAAAATAAGAAGAGGGTTCTGCTTGGAGAAACTGGCAAGGAGAAGCTCCCGCGATACTACAAGAACATTGGTTTGGGCTTCAAGACACCGAAGGAGGCCATTGAGGGCACCTACATTGACAAGAAATGCCCTTTTACTGGTAATGTCTCCATCCGAGGGCGAATCCTGTCTGGTGTGGTGACCAAAATGAAGATGCAGAGGACCATTGTCATCCGCCGAGACTACCTGCACTACATCCGGAAGTACAACCGCTTCGAGAAGTGCCACAAGAACATGTCTGTGCACCTTTCCCCCTGCTTCAGGGACGTCCAGATTGGTGACATTGTCACAGTGGGCGAGTGCCGGCCCCTGAGCAAGACGGTGCGCTTCAACGTGCTCAAGGTCACCAAGGCTGCTGGCACCAAGAAACAGTTCCAGAAGTTCTGAGACCAGACCCCTGCCCACTGCCCCAAACAAAATAAAAAGTTATTTTCCCAAAAAAAAAAAAAAAAAAAAAACATATTCACAGAACAACAGACAAGATGAAAAGGCAGAGGCCTAGATACCAAATGAAGGAACAAGATAAAACCCCAGAAAAAAAACTAAATGAAATGGAGATAGGCAACCTTCCAGATAAAGAATTCAGAAAAATGATAGTGAAGATGGTCCAGGACTTCAGAAAAAGAATGAAGACAAAGATCGAGAAGATGCAAGAGATGTTTAACAAAGACCTAGAAGAATTAAAGAACAAACAGAGATGGACAATACAATAACTGAAATTAAAAATACGCTAAAAGGAATCAAGAGCAGAATAACTGAGGCAGAAGAACGGATAAGTGACCTGGAAGACAGAATGGTGGAATTCACTGCTGCAGAACAGAATAAAGAAAAAAGAATGAAAAGAAATGAAGACAACCTAAGAGACCTCTGGGACAACATTAAATGCAACAACATTCGAATTATAGGGGTCCCAGAAGGAGGAGACAGAAAGGACCCAAGAAAACATTTGAAGAGATTATAGTCAAAAACTTCCCTAATATGGGAAAGAAAATAGTCACCCAAGTCCAGAAAGCACAGAGTCCCACACAGGATAAACCCCAGGAGAAACATGCCGAGACATATAGCAATCAAATTGGCAAAAACTAAAGACAAAAAAAATTATTGAAAGCAACAAGGGAAAAATAACAAATAACATACAAGGGAACTCCCATAATGTTAACAGCTGATTTCTCAGCAGAAACTCTACAAGCCAGAAGGGAGTGGCATGATATATTTAAAGTGATGAAAGGGAATAAATTACAACCAAGATTACTCTACCTGACAAGGATCTCATTCAGATTCAACAGAGAAATCAAAAGTTTTCCAGACAAGCAAAAGCTAAGAGAATTCAGCACCACCAAACCAGCTCCACAACAAATGCTAAAGGAACTTCTCTAAGTGGGAAACACAAGAGAAGAAAAGGACCTACAAAAACAATTAAGAAAATGGTAACAGGAACATACATATCAATAATTACCTTAAATGTGAATGGATTAAATGCTCCAACCAAAAGACACAGGCTCGCTGAATGGATACAAAAACAAGACCCATATATATGCTGTCTACGAGACACCCACTTCAGACCTGGGGACACATACAGACTGGAAGTGAGGGGATGGAAAAAGATATTCCATGCAAATGGAAATCAAAAGGAAGCTGGAGTAGCAATACTCATATCAGATAAAATAGACTTTCAAATAAAGAATGTTACAAGAGACAAGGAAGGACACTACATAATGATCTAGGGATCAATCCAAGAAGAAAATATAACAATTGTAAATATATATGCACCCAACATAGGAGCACCTCAATACATAAGGCAAATGCTAAGAGCTATAAAAGAGGAAATCGACAGTAACACAATAATGGTGGGGGACTTTTAACACCTCACTTACACCAATGGACAGATCATCCAAACAGAAAATTAATAAGGAAACACAAGCTTTAAATTACACAATAGCCCAGATAGATTTAATTGATATTTATAGGACGTTGCATCCAAAAACAACAGATTACACTTTCTTCTCCAGTGCACACGGAACATTCTCCAGGATAGATCACATCTTGGGTTGCATATCAAGCCTCAGCAAAATTAAGAAAATTGAAATCATATCAAGCATCTTTTCTGACAAAGGTATAAGATTAGAAGTCAATTACAGGGAAAAAAATGTAAAAAAACACAAACACATCGAGGCTAAACAATACGTTAGTAACTAACCAAGAGATCACTGAGGAAATCAAAAAGGAAATCAAAAAGGAAATCAAAAAATACCTAGAGGCAAATGACAAAGAAAACACGACGATCTAAAACTGATGCGATGCAGCAAAAGCAGTTCAAAGAGGGAAATTTACAGCAATACAATCCTACCTCAAAAACCAGAAAAATCTCCAACAATCTAACCTTACAACTAAAGGAACTTGAGAAAGAAGAACAAACAAAACCCAAAGTTAGTAGAAGGAAAGAAATCATAAAGATCAGAGCAGAAATAAATGAAACAGAAACAAAGACAACAATAGCAAAGATCAATAAAACTAAAAGCTGGTTGTTTGAGAAGATAAACAAAATTGATACACCTTTAGCCAGACTCATCAAGAAAAAGAGGGAGAGGACTCAAATCAATAAAATTAGAACTGAAAAAGGAGAAGTTACAACAGACACCACAGAAATTCAAAGCATCCTAAGAGACGACTACAAGCAACTCTATGCCAATAAAATGGACAACCTGGAAGAAATGGACAAATTCTTAGAAAGGCATAACCTTCCAAGACTGAACCAGGAAGAAATAGAAAATATGAACAGAACAATCACAAGTAATGAAATGGAAACTGTGATTAAAAATCTTCCAACAAACAAAAGTCCAAGACCAGATGGCTTCACAGGTGAATTCTATCAAACACTTAGAGAAGAGCTAACACCCATCCTTCTCAAACTCTTCCAAAAATTGCAGAGGAAGGAACACTCCCAAACTCATTTTACGAGGCCACCATCACCCTGATACCAAAACCAGAGAAAAATTCTGCAAAAAAAGAAAACTACAGACCAATATCACTGATGAATATAGATGCAAAAATCCTCAACAAAATACTAGCAAACAGAATCCAACAACACATTAAAAGGATCATACACCATGATCAAGTGGGATTTATCCCAGGGATGCAAGGATTCTTAAATATACGTAAATCAATGTGATATACCATATTAACAAATTGAAGGAGAAAAACCATATGATCATCTTAATAGATGCAGAGAAAGCTTTTGACAAAATTCAACACCTATTTATGATAAAAACTCTCCAGAAAGTGGGCACAGAGGGAACCTACCTCAACATAATAAAGGCCATATATGACAAAGCCACAGCAAACATCATTCTCAACGGTGAAAAACTGAAAGCATTTCCTCTAACATCAGGAACAAGACAAGGATGTCACCCTCGCCACTATTACTCAACATAGTTTTGGAAGTCCTAGCCACAGCTATCAGAGAAGAAATATAAGGAATACAAATTGGAAAAGAAAAAGTAAAACTGTCACTCTTTGCAGATGACATGATACTGCATGACACATGAGAATCCTAAAGATGCCACCAGAAAACTACTAGAATTTATCAATGGATTCTGTAAAGTTGCAGGATACAAAATTAATGCACAGAAATCTCTTTCATTCTTATACACTAATGATGAAAAACCTGAAAGAGAAATTAAGGAAACACTCCCATTTACCACTGCAACAAAAAGAATAAAATACCTAGAAATAAACCTACCTAGGGAGACAAAAGATCTGTATGCAGAAAACTATAAGACACTGATGAAAGAAATTAAAGATGATACAAACAAATGGAGAGATATACCATGTTCTTGGATTGGAAGAATCAATATTGTGAAAATGACTATAGTACCCAAAGCAATCTACAGATTCAATGCAATCCCTATCAAATTACCAGTGACATTTTTTACAGAACTAGAACAAAAAAATCTTAAAATTTGTAAGGAGACACAAAAGACCCCAAATAGCCAAAGCAGTCTTGAGGGAAAAAAACGGAGCTGGAGGAATCAGACTCCCTGACTTCACACTATACTACAAAGCTACAGTAATCAACACAATATGGTACTGGGACAAAAACAGAAATACAGATCAATGGAAAAGGACAGAAAGCGCAGACATAAACCCACACACCTATGGTCAACTAATCTATGACAAAGGAGGCAAGGATACACAATGGAGAAAAGACAGTCTCTTCAAAAAGTGGTGCTGGAAAAACTGGAGAGTTACATGTAAAAGAATGAAATTAGAAAACTCTGTAACATCATACACAAAAATAAACTCAAAATGGATTAGAGACTTAAATATAAGACTGGACACTATAAAACTCTTATTAGAGGAAAACATAGGAAGAACACTCTTTGACATAAATCACAGCAAGATCTTTTTTGATCCAAATCCTAGAGTAATGGAAATAAAAACAAAAATAAACAAATGGGACCTAACGAAACAAAAGCTTTTGCACAGCGAAAGAAACTACAACAAGACAAAAAGACAACCCTCAGAATGGGAGAAAATATTTGTAAACGAATCAACGGACAAAGGATTAATCTCCAAAATATATTAACAGCTCATGCAGCTCAGTATTAAAAAAACAAACAACCCAATCCAAAATTGGGCAGAAGACCTAACAGACATTTCTCCAAAGAAGACATACAGATGGCCAAGAAGCACATGAAAAGCTGCTCAACATCACTAATTATTAGAGAAATGCAAATCAAAAACTACGATGAGATATCATCTCACACCAGTCAGAATGGGCATCATCAGAAAATCTACAAACAACAAATGCTGGAGAGGGTGTGGAGAAAAGGGAACCCTCTTACATTGTTGGTAGGAATGTAAATTGATACAGTCACTACAGAGAACAGTATGGAGGTTCCTTAAAAAGCTAAAAACATAATTACCATATGACTCAGCAATTCCACTGCTGGGCATATACCCAGAGAGAACCATAATTCAAAAAGACACATGCACCCCAATGTTCATTGCAGCAGTATTTACAATAGCCAGGACATGGAAGCAACCTAAATGTCCATCAACAGACGAATGGATAAAGAAGATGTGGTACATATATACAATGGAATATTACTCGGCCATAAAAAGGAACGAAATTGGGTCATTTGTAGAGACGTGGATGAATCTAGATACTGTCATACAGAGTGAAGTAAGTCAGAAAGAGAAAAACAAATATCATATATTAATGCACATATGTGGAACCTAGAGAAATGGTACAGATGAACCAGTTTGCAGGGCAGAAATTGAGACACAGATGTAGAGAACAAACGTATGGACTCCAAAGGGGGAAAGGGGCGGGGGTGGTGGTGGTGTGATGAATTGGGAGATTGGATTGACATATATACACTAATATGTATAAAATGGATAACTAATAAGAAACTGCTGTATAAAAAAATTAATAAAATAAAATTCAACAACAAAAAAATCTATAGTAACAAAACAGTGTGGTACTGGCATAAAAACAGACACACAGACCAATGGAACATGACAGTGAACCCAGATATAAACCCACACATGTAGGGTCAACTAAACTTTGACAAGGAACCAAGAATATGCAATGGAAAATGGACAATCTCTTCAATAAATGGCATTAGGAAAACAGGATATCCACACACGAAAGAATAAAACTGGATCCATATATTGCACCACTCACAAAAGTTAACTTAAAATGGATTAAAGACTTAAGTGTAAAATCTAAAACCATAAAAATCCTAGAAGAAAACATAGAGAATAAGTTCCTTGACACTGGTCTTGGCAATGCTATTTGGATATGACATCAAAAGCACAGGCATAAAAAGCACACACACACACACACAAAGTACTACATTGAACTGAAAGGCTCTGCACAGCAAAGGAAACAATCAACAAAATGAAAAGACAATGTATGGAAAGGGAGAAAATATTTGCAAACCATATATCTGATAAGGGGTTAATATCCAAACATATACCACTCAATAACAAAACAACACAAAACAAACAAAACAAATAACTTAATTAAAAACTGGGCAAAGGACCAGAATAGACATTTTCCCAAAGAAGACATACAAGTGGTCAACAGGTACATGAAAAGATGCTCAATATCATTAGTGATCAGGGAAATGCAAATCAAAACCACAATAAGATATCATCACACACCTGTTAGGATGGCTTCTATAAAAAGAACATATGTTGGCAAGGATGTGTAGAAAATGGAATCCTTGTACACTGTTGGTGGGAATGTAAATTGGTACAGCCATTATGGAAAACAGTACGGAGGTTCCCCCCAAATTTAAAAACCAAACTACCATCTCTTCAATAAGTGGTGCTGGGAAAACTGGACAGCTACATGTAAACAAATGAAATTAGAACATTTCCTAACACCATACACAAAAATAAACTCAAAATGAATTAAAGACCTAAATGTAAGGTCAGATACTATAAAACCCTTAGAGGAAAACATAGGCAGAACACTCTGACATAAATCGCAGCAAGATCTTCGATCCACCTCCTAGAGTAATGAAAATAAAAACAAAAATAAACAAATGGGACCTAATGAAACTCAAAAGCTTTTGCACAGCACAGGAAACCATAAACAAAATGAAAAGACAACCCTCAGAATATGAGAAAATATTTGCAAATGAAGCAACTGACAAGGGATTAAGCTCTAAAGTATACAAACAGCTCATGCAGCTCAATGTCACAACAAACAATCTAATGAAAAAATGGGCAGAAGATCTAAATAGACATTTCTCCAAAGAAGACATACAGATGGCCAAAAAGCACACAAAAAGATGCTCAACATCACCAATTATCAGAGAAATGCAAATAAGAACCACAGTGAGGTATCACCTCACACCGGTCAGAATGGCCATCTTCAAAAAATCTACAAACAATAAATGCTAGAGAGGGTGTGGAGAAAAGGGAACCCTCCTACACTGTGGGTGGGAATGTAAATTGGTACAGCCACTATGGAGAAGAGTATGGAGGTTCCTTGAAAAACTAAAAGTAGAGCTACCATATGATCCAGCAATCCCACTCCTGGGCATATATCCAAAGAAACCCATCATTTGAAAAGATACATGTACCCCAATATTCACTGAAGCACTATTTACAATAGCCAAGACATGGAAGCAACAGAGGAATGGATAAAGAAGATGTGGTGCATATATACACTGGAATATTACTCAGCCATAAAAAAGAATGAAATAATGCAATCTGCAGGAACATGGATGCACCTAGAAATTGTCATACTGAATGAAGTAAGTGAGGCAGAGAAAGACAAATATCATATGATATCGTTTATATGTAGAACCTAAAAAAAGGGTACAAATGGGGCTTCCCTGGTGGCGCAGTGGTTGGGAGTCCGCCTGCTGATGCAGGGGACGAGGGTTCGTGCTCCGGTCCGGGAGGATCCCACATGCCGCGGAGCAGCTGGGCCCGTGAGCCATGGCCACTGAGCCTGCGCTCTGCAACGGGAGAGGCCACAATGGTGGGAGGCCCGTGTACAGAGGGAAAAAAAAGTACAAAATGAACTTATCAACAAAACAGAAATAGAGTTACAGATGTAGAAAACAAATTTATGGTTACTGGGGGTAAGGGTGGGGGGATAAATTGGGAGATTGGGACTGACATATACACACCTCTATACATAAAACAGATCATTAATATGGATCTACTGTATAGCACAGGGACCTTTACTCAATACTCTGTGATGGCCTATATGGGAAAAGAATCTAAAAAAGAGTGGATATATATATGTGTATAACTGTGCAGTACACCTGAAACTAACACAACATTGTAAATCAACTATACTCCAATAAAAATTTTAAAAATAAAAAAAAACTACCATATAATCCAGCAACTCCACTTCTGGGTATACATCCAAAGAAAGTGAAATCACTTCTTGAAGAGATATCTGCATGTCTATGTTCACTGCAGCATTATTCATAATAGCCAAGATATGTAAACAACCTAACTGTCCATTAACAGATAAATGGATAAGGAAGATGTGTGTGGGGGTGTGTGTATTGGAATATTATTCAGCCGTGAGAAAGAAGGAAATCCTGCCATTTGCAACAACATGGAAGAACCTACAGAACATGACAGTAAGTGAAATTAGCCAGAAAGACAAATACTGCATGATCTCCCTTCTATGTGGAATCTTAAAAAGAAAAAAAAAGTGTCAAACTCATGGAGTAGAATGGCGGTTACCAGGGCCTCGGAGAGATGGAGATATGCTGGTCAAAGGGTAGAAGCTTTCATTTATAAGATGAATAAGCTCTGAGGAACCTAACACAGAGCAGAGTGACTATAGTTAACAATACTGTTTGTACTTGAAATTTGCTGAGAGAATAGACTACAAGTATTCTCACTACCAAAAAAAAAAGGTAACTTAGGTGATGGATATGTTAATTAACCTGACTGTGGTAATTATTTCACAAAATATACATATGTCAAATCACTATGTTGTATACTTTAAATATACACAATTTTGTCAATTATACTTCAGTAAAACTGAAAAAATTAAATAAGAATAGACAAATGCTTGGCAAATATTTATATACATATTTATATTTTAAAATATACAGTAAGATACAGACATCAACTATATATTTACAACCTTCTCCACCTAAAGCTAAAACCAAGCCCAATAGGAACACATTAGAAGAACTCCCACTAAAGTCAGAGGCCAAACACAGTTATCTATGCACTCCACCACCACTATTTACTACTGTTGTGGAGGTACTACCTATCACAGTTAGGCAACAGAAAGAAAACGTAGGTATACAACTGGGGGAAAAAAGATTAAAGTATCATTATTTGCAGATAATATTATTATATACCTGAAAAATCCAAGAGAATCAACTGAAAACCTTTTATAGTTGATAAAAGAATCAGGTAACGTGATGAAAATTAATATAGAGAAATCAGTGTCTTCACATACATCATCAAGTAGGTAGAAGATAAAATGCTTCAGCAGTAAAAACAAAAAAAGAACTGAGAATAAACTTGACAAGAAATGTCAAGAAATCTCTCAAAAATAAAAGAAGACTCAAAGAGAAAGGCATGCAATCTTCTTAGTGGGGAAGACTCATCATCAAAATGTCACTCTTCCTACACTAACCTAAAAATGTAAATAACTTAGTCCCAATAAAAACAAACAGGACTTTTAACTAGCAAAGTTTCTTTGAAGTTCATATAGAAAAACAAAAATAGCCAGGAAAGTTCTGAAAAATAAAGATAATAAATGAGAATTAACTTTACCAAATATCGAAACACGCTATAAAACTTGGGTAATTAAAACAATGTGATTAACAACACACTAAAACATGGATTAATGTATACAACAGAAAGCCCAGAAACAGACCCAAACATACATGATATGTGGCAAAGTTTATCATATGTAGTAAATGAAAGGGGATATTTAAACAAGTAGGAAAAAGATGAATTGTTCAATAAAAGGTACTGCAACAAATGGGTGGCCAATTGGGAAAAAACTAAGTTGGACCCACACTTCACACCAAAATAAATTCCAAATGGATAAAAGACTAAAAGGTAAAAAATGAAATAGAAAAAGTACTTTAAGAAACCACAGGATAGGGACTTCCCTGGTGGCACAGTGATTAAGAATCCGCCTGTCAATGCAGGGGACACAGGTTAAAGCCCTGGTCTGGGAAGATCTCACATGCCGCAGAGCAACTAAGCCCGTGTGCCGCAACTACTGAGGCTGCTCTCTAGAGCCCGTGAGCCACAACTACTGAGAGTATGAGCCACAACTACTGAAGCCTGAGCGCCTAGAGCCCGTGCTCTGCAACAAGAGAAGCCACCACAGTGAGAAGCCCGCGCACCGCAACAAAGAGTAGCCCCTGCTCTCGCAACTAGAGAACGCCCACGTGCAGCAACAAAGACCCAACACAGCCAAAAATAAATAGATAAATTAAAAAAAAAAAAAGAAACCACAGGATAATTTTTCATAGTCTTCTACTAGGGAAAATCTTTCTAGGTATGACAGAGAACCCAGAAGCCTTAAAAAGTCAATAAATATAACCCAATTAAAAACTAATTTTTTTCCATGACAAAACCATCCTAAGTAAAAAAATAAATAACCATCTACAAAAATACAACTGTAATTCATACCACTGACAAAGTACAAAGTTCCTTCATATATAAATAATTTTTACAAAATTAATTTTAAAAAAACCAAAGCCCAGTAGAAAAACAAGCCAAGGATACAAACAGCTTTTTCACAGAAAACAGAAATGGTCCTTCAACCTTAAACTAAAACTACCCCTGAGTGTTCATTCTATTACTCTTTTAACTTTTCTACAGGTTGAACTAAGAAGTTTAGGTGGGAAAAAAATCTAGAGAGAAACCATTTTTTCGCCTATCAAATTGGCAAAAACCAAACTATGAGGTACCACAGTGTTGGTGAGGGTATGGATAAACAGGCACTGCCACACACGGCTGGGAGCATACGTAGACAAAACCTCTGTGGAGGTTTATCTGGTAAGAGCGATCAAAATCACAAAAGTACATACTCACCAACCCAGGCTTCCTGCCTTAGGTAAGTGAATGGATAGGTGCACTTGGCCATGCATGGATTGATGCATATAGAACATTAGTCAGTGGTGTCTGTGTTAGCAAAGTTTAAAACACCTTACATGTCCATCAATAAAGCTCAGGCTAAATAAATTAAGGTACATCCTGACAATGGAATATTATCCAGTTGTAAAAGACAATGAAAAAGTTCTTATGTATTGATAATGAACTATCACAGAGGAAAAAGCAAGGGATATAGTGTGCTACTTTCATGTAAAAGAAAAGAGCTCTCAGGACTTCCCTGGTGGCACAGTGGTTAAGAATCTGCCTGCCAATGCAGGGGACATGGGTTCGATTCCTGGTCTGGGAAAATCCCACATACTGCAGAGCAACTAAGCCCGTGAGCCACAACTACTGAAGCTTGTGCGCCTAGAGCCCATGCACTGCAACGAAGAGTAGTCCCCACTTGCCTCAACTAGAGAAAGCCCGTGCGCAGCAATGAAGACCCAACGCAGCCAAAAATAATAAATTTTTAAAAAGAAAGAAAAGAGCTCTCTGTGTATTTGTCTGTATTATGCACAGAACAGCCCTGAACTGACACTCGAGAACTTGTAACACTGGCTGCCTCTGGGGAAAGGATCTGGTGGCCAGGGGCAAGGTGCAAGGGAAACGTTCCCGTGTATACCCTGTCGTACCCTTTAAATTTTGTGCTATGTGAATGTAGTACTGCACTGAAAAGCTAAAATTAAAAAATAATGAAAGCCTCCCTGTAGGAGCAGCAGCCTTCTACTCTAAGCTTCTGTAACTGTATTTCCACACTGCCCTGTGTCCATTCTGACTTTCTCAGCCTCCCCTGATTGAGCGTGGTCCCTCTTGGGAGGTCACAGCTGAATCACCTTTGTTTCCCTAGAGCAGCCAGCACCTCATTTGGTGCCGAAAAGAAAGTCACTGTAGGTCTCTTCACTGTGCTAAACTAGTCCACTGGTGCAAACAATTCACCTTTGGGGGAAAGTTGCTTTGCAAAGTGGACCAATGATCAGGACAGGAAATTCTGCTTCTCTAAGCATCAAAATTACCCAAATAAGCTGGAAGAATTTTCAGCAGACTAAATTAACAGTCCTGAAAAAAGAAAGGAGTTTGAGTTAATGACTGAAAGCTGATTTCAGAGAATTTGAAGTCTGAAAACACATATATTCAAGAGGATGACTACTGTCACATTTAGAATAATTGTGATGGCACAGCAATACCCATATTGATGGAAGACTAAATTACATTGTTTGTGATGGCCGTCACAAATAACCATGTACAAGATGCCAACCCTCTTCACAATTCAGCATCAACAAACATTAAAGATTTTCGTCCACAACGCCAGCTACCTACATTTTCATTCCCTCTTGACCTGGTCAGCAATGACTAACAAAGGGATTGAACTGACCACTGATAAGAACATGGGCAAAGAATCTGTTTTAAAGCTAGAAACAACCCAGGAGCTCAATGGGGCAGCCTTGTCATTCCACAAGATAGGACCTTTGGCTCAGAGGTAGGATGCCCTCAGCCTTGGTCCCAGCTGGCAGGAGCATGGCCAGGACCAGCCTCCTGCTCTCAGCCACACATGGGCACATCCAAGCCACACAGAATGGTGGCCTCTTGCCTGGTTTCCTGACAGAAGTGTGGTCTGCTGGAAAGCAGCACGGTTCTTGATAGTTTACCCAAAAGTGAAGTTGTGACGAGTCTCTATTTTATTACTATCTCAAGAGCTTTTAATATAAATGCCACATGGAAGATGGTTCCATTCCAAACACAAAATATGCAAAAGACCTATTTGTGAGGGGGAGAGTGCCAAAGAGAGCCAAGAGATGAGGGTCACCTGGGGCCCTTCTCCTTGTAACAGTTTTTCAACAAACGGTGCTGCGAAAACTGGATGGTCTCATGCAAAAAAAGTTAAACTGGACCCTTACCTTACATCATATACAAAAATTAACTAAAAATGAATCAAAGACCTAAACAAAGCTAAAACTATAAAACTCGTAAAAGAAAACATAGGGCTTCCCTGGTGGCGCAGTGGTTAAGAATCCGCCTGCCAATACAGGGGACACGGGTTCGAGCCCTGGTCCGGGAATATACCACATGCCATGGAGCAAATAAGCCCATGTGCCATTAACTACTGAGCCTGCGCTCTAGAGCCAACGAGCCACAACTACTGAGCCTGCATGCAACAACTACTGAAGCCCACGTGCCTAGAGCCTGTGCTCCGCAACAAGAGAAGCCACCGCAACGAGAAGCACGCGCACCGCAACGAAGAGTAGCCCCCGCTCATCGCAACTAGAGAAAGCCGCGCACAGCAATGAAGAACCAAAGTAGCCAAAAATAAATAAAATAAATTTATTTTAAAAAATTTAAAAAAAAAGAAAACATAGGGTTAAAAGCTTTATGATACTCGACTTTGAAAGGATTTCTTAGATATGACACTAAAAGCACAGGCAACAAAAGAAAAAATAGACAAATGAGAGTTCATAAAACTAATCATTTTTGTACATCAAAGGAAACTATCAACAGAGTGAAAAGACATCCCACATAATGGGAGAAAATATTTGCAAATCATATATCTAAGAAGGAATTAATATCCAGAATATAGGAAGAACTCCTACAATTTGGCAAACAAACAAAACAACCTGATTCAAAAATGGGTAAAGGGGACTTGAGGACATGGGGCGAGGGAAGGGTAAGCTGGGAAGAAGTGAGAGTGTGGCATGGACATACATACACTACCAAACGTAAAATAGATAGCTAGTGGGAAGCAGCTGCATAGCACAGGGAGATCAGCTCGGTGCTTTGTGACCACCTAGAGGGGTGGGATAGGGAGGATGGGAGGGAGATGCAAGAGGGAAGGGATATGGGAACATACGTATATGTATAGCTGATTCACTTTGTTATAAAGTAGAAACTAACACAACAATGTAAAGCAATTATACTCCAATAAAGATGTTAAAAAAAAATGGGCAAAGGACTTGAATAGGCATTTCTCTAAAGAAGATACACAAATGGCCAAAAAGCACATAAAAAGATGCTTGACATCACTAATCATTATGAAAATACAAATCAAAACCACAATGAGATACCATTTCACACCAACTAGGATGGCTCTTATTAAAAAAACAAAAACAAACAAAAAAATAACAAGTGTTGGAAAAGAAAAAAAAGGGACTTCCCTGGCAGTCTAGTGGGTAAGACTCCGCGCTTCCAATGCAGGGTGCGCGGGTATGATCTCACATGCTGCGTGGTGCAGGCAAAAGAAAAAAAAAAAAGTGTTGGTAAGGATGTGAAGAAATTGGAACTTTTGTGTACTGCTGGTAGGAATGAAAAATGGTACAGCTCCTGTGGAAGACAGTTTGGCAGTTCTCCAAAAAGTTAAACATAAAATTACCATATGATCCAGCAATTCCTCTCCTGGGTATATATCCAAAGAACTGAAAGTAGGGACTCAAACAGATATCTGTACAGATATCTTTACAGATATTGATAAACAGCATTATTCACAACAGGCAAAAGGCAGAAATTGCTCGAATATTCATTGACAGATGAAGAGATAAACAAAATGTGGATGTACGTACAACAGAATATTATTTGCCCTGAAAAAGGAATGAAATTTTACAACCAGGATGAATACTGAAAACATGTAAAGTGAAATAAGCCAGACACAAAAAAACAAATATAGTATGATCCCACTTATATGTAGGACCTAGAACGGGCAAATTCATAGAGGCAGAAAGTAGAATGGTGATTGCCAAGGCCTGGCAGGGAGGGGAGAATGGGGAGTTGTTTAGTGGGTACAGAGTTTCTGTTTGGAATGATGAAAATGTTCTGGAAATGGAAAGTGGTGACGGCTGCACAACACTGTGAATATATTTGATGACACTGAACGCTACACTTACAAGTGGTTAAAATGGAGACTTCCCTGGCAGTCCAGTGGTTAAGACTCTGCGCCTCCAATGTGCAGGTTAAGACATTAAATTTTATGTTATGTATATTTTGCCTCAATAAAAAAATCACCAAATAATTAAAAAATACAATAATGAGAAGAGTGGATGATATAGATGAAACGAGTGCCCTCAAGTTAATGAGTAAATGACAGACATAACTAAGTGATACATACACAATGGAATACTGCTCTCTGCTTTTGTGTATATTTCAATTTTATGATAATAAACATTAATAAATAGAGAAGTCCTTTGTAACGTGCAAGGCCTTTTCAGAATTTATCCCTTTACAAAATTTAGCAACAATGAATACACAAGGCTCAAAGACAAACTAAGACTTAAAAGTATAAAAACTCTTAGAATAGAACATAAGGCAAAAGCTTTACGACATTGGATTTGGCAATTCCTTGGTGTACAACCAAAGGCAACAGCAACAAAAGAAAAAATAAACAAACTGGACTTCATAAAAATTTTTAAACTGTGTGCATCAAAAGATACTATCGAGGGGCTTCCCTGGTGGCGCAGTGGTTGAGAGTCTGCCTGCCGATGCAGGGGACACGGGTTCGTGCCCCGGTCCGGGAAGATCCCACATGCCACGGAGCGGCTGGGCCCGTGAGCCATGGCCGCTGAGCCTGCGCGTCCAGAGCCTGTGCTCCGCAACGGGAGAGGCCACAACAGTGAGAGGCCCGCGTATAGAAAAAAAAAAAAAAAAGATACTATCGAGGACTTCCCTGGTGGTCCAGTGGGTAAGACTCTGCGCTCCCAATGCAGGGGGTCCAGGTTTGATCCTTGGTCGGGGAACTAGATCCCGAATGCATGCCGCCACTAGGAGTACGCATGCCGCAACTAAGAAGTCCACATGTGGCAATGAACATCCCACATGTTGCAGCTAAGACCCAGTGCAGCCAAAATAAATACATATTTTTTAAAAGTAAATACACAAATTTTTTTTTAAAAAAAGATACTATCAACAGGGAATTCCCTGGTGGTCCAGTGGTTAGGGCTCCACACTCTCAGTTCTGAGGGCCCGGGTTCCATCCCTGGTTGGGGAACTAAGATACCATAAGCCATGCAGCATGGCAAAAAAAAAAAAAAAACACTATCAAAAGAGTAAAAAGGCAACCCACAGAATGGGAGAAAATATTTACAAATCATACAGCTGGTAAGGGATTAATATATAGAATATACAGAAAAGTCCTAAAACTCAACAACAAAAAAACAAACAATCTGATTAAAAATAGGCAAAGGACTTGAATAGCCATTTCCCCAAAGATATACAGATGGCTAATAAAGACAAGAAAAGATGCTCAACATCACTAATCGCTAGGGAAATGCAAATCGAAATTACAATGACTCAGTAGCAACCACTGAAAATACCTCAGAAATATTAATAGAATAGAGCTTGCTCTGCACCCAGGACAGTGCTAGTGCTAGAGCTGCTGGTATAAAAAAGCCACTGAACTATATCTAACCGGACTCCTGCCCATCTATAAACATTCAAGAAGGCAGGATTTAGCAATCTAAAGTGAGCAGGGGGCCAGTAATTTGAAACAATGTACAATCAATACTAGGTTATGTGGTTATATAAACTCATAACTTCTTTCTTTAGGTGAATTAAAGCAGATCCTTAAATACACACTGCTGCTACCTTAAATAAATTTATTAGAAATCTCTTCTGTAGTTTCTTTCATCCATTTTATAAACCGTACAAGCACAAATATAAGGCAGTATTTACCATTTAAATTATGAAAAGAATTTAAAAAGGTTTAAGGTCAGGGCTTCCCTGGTGGCGCAGTGGTTGAGAGTCCGCCTGCCGATGCAGGGGACGAGGGTTTGTGCCCCGGTCCGGGAGGATCCCGCGTGCCGCGGAGTGTCTGAGCCCGCGCATACGGAGCCTGTGCTCCGCAGCAGGAGAGGCCGCAGCGGTGAGAGGCCCGCGTACCGCAAAAAAAAAAAAAAAAAAAAAAAAAGGTTTTAAGGCCAAATTGAGTATATGAACTTCAGGAATATTAGTAAAATGGTCAACTCTGTAATTATGATATTTAATTGTTCAATTGCTTATGCTATAAATTTTATTATTTTTTAAAAATATATTTATTTATTTTTGGCTGCCTCACGTCTTAGTTGCAGCGTGTGGGCTTAGTTGCCCTGCGGCATGTGGGACCTTAGTTCCCTGACCAGGGATCGAACCCACATCACTGGAAGGCGGATTCTTAACCACTGGACCACCAGGGAAGTCCCTATAAATTTTAAAATACACATGTAAAATGAGATTTAGAAATGCTGCTCTTTTCTAGGCTCATATTTTTCTAGAGTACATTTTCACTCCTGCCTTAGTTATTGAAGATATCTTTCTGAATCAATGTATGATGCTGTGAATGGACACTTTATCTCAAGTCATAACTACTCATTTGTATAACATTATGAAAGTTATTGTTTTTTATGTTTTTTTTTGTTTTTTTTTTTTGCGGTACGCGGGCCTCTCACTGTTGTGGCCTCTCCCATTGCGGAGCACAGACTCTGGACGCGCAGGCTCATCGGCCATGGCTCACAGGCCCAGCCGCTCTGCGGCATGCGGGATCTTCCCGGACCGGGCACGCACGAACCCGTGTCCCCTGCATCGGCAGGCGGACTCTCAACCACTGCGCCACCAGGGAAGCCCAAGAAAGTTATTCTTAATTTGAATACTAATCAGAGGATAAAATTTTAATGTTCTGGAGACTTTATTTTCACATATTATTTGTTAAATGCTGGACTATATGATGAAAATGTTTTCAAGAAATCATTTTAAGTATACAGATCAGTGTTTCTTACAGGTAAAATGCTAAAATAAGCTTCCTATAATAGGTACAGGTGTTATTTTTGAGTTTTGTACAATATTACAAATTAACAACACAAAAAATGTTTAATTTATTCAACAAATACGTTCACACAAATTTGGTAGGACTTTAGAAAGACTATTTGAGAAGATCTGGTTCACTTACACTACATATACTGTATTATCCTTTCATAGCATTAGGTGCCTGGTACTTTAAATCTGTGACAAACCATGACAAATTTTTAAAGAGGAAGTATTATTGTAAAATGAAGAATTATGTATTTCTTAACTTTTTTTTTTTTTTTTGGCGGTACGCGGGCCTCTCACTGTTGTGGCCTCTCCCGTTGCAGAGCACAGGCTCCGGACGCGCAGGCTCAGCGCCCATGGCTCACGGGCCCAGCCGCTCTGCGGCATGTGGGATCTTCCCGGACTGGGGCATGAACCCGTGTCCCCTGCATTGGCAGGCGGACTCTCAACCACTGTGCCACCAGGGAAGCCCTAAAATGAAGAATTATGTATTTCTAAATGCTGTATTGCTGTAAATTTAACTGAAAAAGCTCTGCTTATTTAGTGTTTTGAGGAAATATCCTCTCTTCAGTTAAACATTTTCATAATAGAATGATGTAAACTGCAGTGATAAACAGTATTATTAAAATAAAATGTTTATATATAAAAAAACAACAAAAAAGAAGAAAGTTATTCTCAGCGAATAGTTGAGATCTGCACTATGTAACCACTTTCTGTGTTGATTTTAAGTGATCTTTAAAAAACTTCTTAGCAAAAAAACAAAAAAACCACAAGGAGAGGGCTTCCCTGGTGGTGCAGTGGTTGAGAGTCCGTCTGCCGATGCAGGGGACACGGGTTCGTGCTCCGGTCCAGGAAGACCCCACATGCCGCGGAGCGGCTGGGCCCGTGAGCCATGGCTGCTGAGCCTGCGCGTCCGGAGCCTGTGCTCCGCAACGGGAGAGGCCACAACAGTGAGAGGCCCACGTACCACCAAAAACAAAACAAAACAAAACAAAAAAAACAGAAAACGGGACTTCCCTGGTGGTACAGTGGTTAAGAATCTGCCTGCCGATGCAGAGGACACGGCTTCGATCCCTGGTCCAGGAAGATCCCATATGCCGCGGAATAACTAAGCCCGTGCACCACAACTACTGAGCCTGCGTTCTAGAGCCCGCAAGCCACAACTACTGAGCCCGCATGCCACAACTACTGAAGCCCATGTGCCCTAGAGCCCGTGCTGTGCAACAAGAAGCCACCACAATGAGAAGCACATGCACCGCAACGAAGAATAGCTCCTGCTCGCCACAACTAGAGAAATCCCGCATACAGGAATGGACACCCAATGGAGCCAAAAATAAAATAAATAAAATAAATTTAAAATAATAATAATAAAGCTTAAAAAAAGACAGAAAACAACAAGTGTTAAGCAAGGATGTGGAGAAACTGGAACCCTTGTACATTGCTGGTAAGAATATAAAATGGTACAGCCTCCATGGAAAACAGTATGGTGGTTCCAAAAAAATTAATCATAGAATTACCATCCAGCAATTCCACTTCCATACTGGCCCAAGAGAACTGAAAACAAGGACTTGAACAAATATGTGTACACCCATGTTTACAGCAGCATCATTCACAACAGCCAGAAGGTGGAAACAATTCAAATGTCTGTCAACGGATAAATGGATAAACAAAACGTGGTATATACACGGAATATTATTCAACCTTAAAAAGGAAAGAAATTTTGATACATGCTATGACATGTTTGAACCATGAGGATATTATGCTAAATGAAATAAGCCAGCCATAAAAAGACTAATACTGTATAAGCCCACTTATATGATATACTTAGAGTAGTCAAAATCATAGAAGGTAGGATGGTGACTGCCAGGGACTTGGGAGAGGAGAAATGAGGAGTTATTGTTTAATGGGTACAGAGTTTCAGTTTTGCAAGATGAAAAGAGATATGGAGAGAATGGTGTTGATGGTGCAAAAAAAATTATGAATGTACTTTTAATACCACTGAACTGTACGCTTAAAAATGGTTAATATGCTAAGTTGTGTATTTACCACAATTTAAAAAAATGGAACAAAAAAGAATTAGTACATAGGAGGGGGCAGGGGAAAGCAGGGCTCAGAGGGATTCAAGTGTACAAAAAAAATGAGAGGAAATAGATGAGAACATAAATTTGGCTACAAAAATATAATCACAGTAATGTTTAGAATAGAGATGAAATGTGTTATATATTTTATGGTAAAATTTGAGAGAAAGAGCAAAACATCTAGCTGTAAAAAAAAAAAAAAAAAAAATGGTATATGCCAGAAGTAAGGTTAATACAGAAAGCACAAGCCAGAGGACTCTGAATATAAAAGAGACTCTGAGCTCCCTAGGGGCCAAGGCAAAGAGGGAACCATTTTGACACAGTTCACAGTATGGTTTAATCAAACCAATGGCCCAATGGTTCAGAAGAGGCATGAGCATTCCAGGCACTGGACCTGAAGGAAATTTCTAATTGCCTCCAGATTTTCTTGGGGACTTCTAATATAGATCTCAACGCAAGCTGATGGGGCCATGCAAAGTGAGTTTAGTTAAAACAAAAACAAAACAACTGGAAGGAGGCCAGAAATATGCTGCTTCCTAATGATCCAGTTTCATCCAAAGACAAAACACTGCCTAGAACAGGTACACTGAAGCATGTTCCAGCACAATTCCATGGATGTCCTTTGCCACAGTTGAGCTCAGGACAGCTTTTAGGAGGTGAAGAATTCAAGATTATCCTCCCTGACAAGAATATGAGATGCAGGGGCTTCCCTGGTGGCACAGTGGTTGAGAGTCCGCCTGCCGATGCAGGGGACACGGGTTCGTGCCCCAGTCCGGGAAGATCCCACATGCCGTGGAGCGGCTGGGCCTGTGAGCCATGGCTGCTGAGCCTGCGTGTCCGGAGCCTGTGCTCCACAGCGGTAGAGGCCACAACAGTGAGAGGCCCGCGTACCGCAAAAAAAAAAAAAAAAAAAGAATATGAGATGCAATGTTCTCTGTTGCCTGCTGAAGGCAGGCAGGTCTTGATGTTTCTAACAGTCACTGTCACTGGGGTGACAACCAAGAATGAATGTCAAACCGAACCATGGCTCATACCTGAAAGAAGGTAACTAATCACCCCATGGAGATGAGGTGGCATAAATACAGGCTGGTAGGGGGAAGGAGTGGGTAGGCCAGCTTGGGGCAGATCACGGGAGTGGGGAGCTACTGAAGATTGTTGAAGAGGAGAGAAACCATGGTTGAAGACTTCCTGAGTGACAATGCAGTCTTCTGAAAGGTGCAAACGAAGCCCACAGCCAAACTGTGAGCAAGGTTGCTCAAAGAGAAAGTCATTGGAAAACAAAAATAAATGAGAGAGGACTTCCCTGGTGGTCCAGCGGTTAAGACTCTGCGCTCCCAATGCAGGGGACCCAGATTCAATCCTTGGTCAGGGAACTAGATACTGTGTGCCTCAACTAAAGATCCCGCATGCCGCAACTAAGACCAGGAGCAGCCAAATAAATAAATAAATATATTTTTTTAAAAAAATAAATGAGAGCTCATGTTTTTAAAAATCCAAAAATGTTCCAGAATAGTTTTATACATGAAAAAATGTTCACACAATAACAGAAAATGGATACAAAACAGTATGATCTCATTATACAAAGAGAGAACAAGAGAATGAGCAGGAAAGAAGCCTGAGAAGGAGCCTGCTAGTGGTTACCACTGGGATTACAGACAATTGAAATGTGTGCGTGTGCATGTGTGTGTATGTGTGCGCTTGAGTGCGCGCCTATTAATTTTTATTCAACCTGGGTGACTCGAATTAAAAAAAAAACTCTAATTCCTCAAGAACCTTAAAACTTCAGGGAAAACAGAAATAGCACTATAACTGAGAATACAATCTTAATTATGACATCATCTAAAAATAAAAAGGAAATTGACTAAAAACAAGAACCAGTTATGTACAGATCTTCCTCAATTTACAATGGAGTTACATACTAATAAACCCATCCTAAGTTGAAAATATTGTAAGTCAAAAATGTATTTAATACACCTAGGCTGCTGAACATCATAGCTTAGCCTAGCCTACCTTAGATGTGCTCAGATTACTTACGTTAGTCTACAGTTGGACAAAAGCATCTAACACAAAGCCCATTTTATAATAAAGTGTTGAATATCTCATGTAACTTATTGAATAACGTACTGAAAATGAAAAACAGAATGATTTGAGTACAGAATGGCTGTAAGTGTATCAGTTGTTTACCCATGATTGCAGATCTGACTGGGAGCTGCGGCTCGATGCTGCCGTCCAGCATCACGAGAAAGAGCATGTACTGCGTATCACTACCCCAGAAAAGATCAAAATTCAAAATTTGAAGTATGGTTTCTACCGAATGTATGAGTGCTCTGGCACCGTCACATCGTGGAAAAACTGTAAGTTGAATCATCATTAATTCAGGAACCAACCGTACTTGGCAAAACTATACTATAAGACTAACTGATGCTGGGGACTTCCCTGGTGGTCCAGTAGCTAAGATTCTGCACTCCCAATGCAGGGGGCCCGAGTTCGATCCCTGGTCAGGGAACTAGATCCCACATGCTGTAACTAAATATCCTGCATGCCACAACTGAAAAGAAAAGATTCCGCATGCCGCAACTAAAAAGAACCTGTATGCCACAATGAAGATCCCGCGTGCTGCAACTAAGACCCGAAGCAGCCAAATAAATAAATAAATTTTTAAAAAAAAAAGACTGATGCTGATGAGATTCAGAGTGAAACATGAAAGCACTGACATTGTGCTCTGGTTTTAGAGCCATGGCTCTCAAAGTGTGGTTCCCTAGGCCAAACAGTAGCAGCACCTGGTAACTTGTTTCAAATTCAAATTCAAACTCTCACCTACGGATTCTGGAGGTGGGGTTAAAACAATCCCTCCAGGTAATTTTAATTCACACTAATGTTTGAGAACCTAGTTACGAAGTAATGATAACTCATCTGGATAAAAACAGCTTATATAATTAGGAAAATATATTTCTTGCTCAAAACCCATTCTGTTATTTTAACCTAAACTCCTGAACAAACACTAATCTATTCAATTGTGAAATGATAAGCTGGAAGATGACAAAGATATTTTTTAATTAGGTATAATTCTGGAACTGCTCATTTTGAAATAATGTACTAACCATTGCAGTGGAATGAACTGAAGAATCCAGTTTGTAAAAAGGGATAAGGAATCAATGTATTTGGAATTTCAATATTTAGATGATTTGAAAATACTCTAAGGTTGGGAAATAGTGCAAATACGACTATTACAACTGCCATATTTGCGTCAACTGAATAGTTTGGTCTCTCTGGCTTCAGACTGAATTAACATGTTTAAAATAGAAAAGGTTCAACAACAAAATTTTAACAACTTCTTTTTTTTTTTTTTTTTTGCGGTACACGGGCCTCTCACTGTTGTGGCCTCTCCCGTCGCGGAGCACAGGCTCCGGACGCGCAGGCTCAGCGGCCATGGCTCACGGGCCCAGCCGCTCTGCGGCATGTGGGATCCTCCCGGACCGGGGCACGAACCCGCATCCCCTGCATCCGCAGGCAGACTCTCAACCACTGTGCCGCCAGGGAAGCCCGTCTTCTTCTCTTTTTTGGCCAGACTGCATGGCTTGTGGGACCTTAGTTTCCTGACCAGGGATTGAACCGAGGCCCTCAGCAGTGAAAGTGCAGAGTCCTAACCACTGGAACGCCAGAGAATTCCCCCAAATTTTAACTTCTGAAGGGCTTTATCAGTCACTATAGTGTCACACTTAAGAGTGGTACTATATTTGAGACATAAAGACTATTGAAATACCAGATCCTCTTTCACACTCGGACTGCAATTTCTAAAATAATTTATAATTGGTTATTAATATGAAATACCCTTTCTATGATTATGTGGAATTACACTGAACTTCACTAGACTTCCAACTTAGGAACAAATGGGACAAATAACACTTCACATATTTTATGAATTCAGAAAATGCTAAATATCAAATAAACCAGTGGTTTCTCAACATTTTTGATTATGAATCCCCAACAACAAAAATTCAAGTACATATCCCCAATATACGTATACATAAATTATATATATGTACTACTGTGATAATACAGAGTATACATTATAAAATACAAAATAAAAATTAAATAAGGCTGAAATAAATACAAAGATTCGTTTTAATTTTTTTTCCTGAGACCAACGTGCACCCTTGGTGCTTACACACACACACACACCCCTCTTTGGACTCTACTGCAAAGCTGTATGGCCCAGCAACTCTGCAAACATTCTCAGGCAGTGCCCCTGACCACTCAAGAGGAAGCTGTCAAACACAGTGATCAAACGAATGTCTCCTTCCTGCGGAGTTCCACCATCTCTGACTCAAGTCTGTGATACTGGGTTCCTTCCTTCACCCCTAACACCCTCCTCTGCTACTTTTCACTTGGTAGGCAGTGGAGAAGACTGTGAGGCTAGCAGGTCCAAGAACAGCATAAAAGCAGGGACTCTGTTTTCAGACAAACCTGGGTTTCCACCTGGCCTCAGCTTCTAACTCACTAGGTGACCCAGAGCCAGTCAGATAACATCTCAAAAACTAATCAGTTAAGGGGGTGATAACAGCGTCATCGCCCCTGATTATGAAGATTAAGTGAGATAAGCTGTTATAAGAGCACCTAGCACAAAATCTAGACAGCCCAAGTGCTGGATAAATATTTTACCCAGAATTATTATTTCAGGCGGCAAAAGAAGTCACCTGGACTTTGCTTCAGTGGCCAACTCAGGAAAGGAGCAAATTACAGTGGAAGTAGGTAGGTGGTGCAGTTCGGCAGACCTGGTTTGAAGGCCTGATCCCCAATGCCAAGCTGGGTGACACTAGCAACCCAGTTTCTCTATGAGGGGGAGTCTTCTCATCTGTTTAATGGGAGCGATGACACAAACTGTGCATGAAGTACCTATCAGAGCCAGTAAAACTAACACTGGTGGCCACCAAAGGTGAGGGTAAGCAAATAACACATAAATCTAAGTGTCATTCCAGGGTCCTTAGGACACATTCATGTATACACTAAGACAGTAAGCATCCCCTAAAGTCTACCACCAAATGTTAATAAATGCATGTGTACTGAATCCCACAGGTATGGTTCATTTCCCAACTGGACAGTTTACTTGTTCATATATGACCTCAAGCAATTCACAATCTTTAGGCCTCCATTTTCTATGCATAAACTAGGAGTAGTAGACTTTTTATACCCACCTCCTGACAGTAAACTAATCTAGATGATGGGAGAGGGGGACCTAAACCAGTGATTATAAAGCACATGGAGACCTCTGGAGAGGTGCTGTTTTTGCCACAATAGCAAAAGAAAAGAGAGCTCTCAAACACCAGACGCGTTCATGATAAATGACAAGTAATTCTTTCAATTTCAATAAATCACCAAAAGAATGAGTGTGGAGATATATTTATACATATTTTGTGTTTTTTACATCGTGTGCCCCGGGGAATGCTGCAAATGTGTCAAACACCTAAAACCTAAATTCTATCAACATACATTAAAAAGATATAGGTCATCAATCAGAGGAACACCTGAAATACTCTCAGACACCCTTGACCCTGACTCCCTTATAAAAGCTTCAGTCTTTAGCACAATACCCTGAGATGGCAGCACAGCAATAAGGACACTGCATAACCAAACTTCACAAACGTTTGGTCAGAAACACACTCAAAGCTAGTATCATTAAAGAAACCTTTACTATGCCCTCTTCACAAAAATTATTACAAAATCCCCAGAAGGAGTTTAGTCACCCAGCTCTGTCACCACAGAAGGTGGGGCAGAAAGTGACACGAAACAGGGCAAACTCCTGCCAGGAGGGGACTCACTGCTCCCCTAGGCCACGAGCATTTCCACCTGTATAACTACCTATGGCTCAAACAGTCTGGATCCCTGGCTCCCTGCAGCTAATGCTATTCTGACGTTAGGATCCTGCATGATGAACGGAGGTAATAAACCACCCAGAATAAACAGAGGCAACATCAGTGAGCAATGTTTAGGTCTGAGCGAAAGAGAAAACTAGAAACCAAGCAAAACCCAGCAAAGAAGCTACGTGTTGCCTCTCAATCAGATCTTGCAAAAGAGGCAGGTGCGGACAGCGTGCTCTCCTCCGCACTCCGGAAAACCCAGACAGCCCCAAAGCAGGTTCTAGAACCGGCAGCTTCCCAGGGGACGGCAGGGCCAGTGGGCGCAACAGCGCGACCCACTCTCAGGCCAGTGGTCCCCGGGGCCAGGGGGAGGGCTGCGGGCGCGCGGTTGGCCCGGACGGGGGCGCGGCCAAGGTGGGATTGGGGACGCGGCAACCCGGCCCCCTCTCTGGCTGCAGCCTCTCAGCCCGGCCCGCACGGCTGCTGGACAGCGCCCACGCCGGCGCGCCAGTGCTCCCGGCGGCCCCCATCCCGGAACTCCCCGGGCCGCGCAGCGGGAGGCCCGAGCCGGGCCAGCGGGCGGACGCTGTGGGGACGCGCGCAGCGGTACCTGTGGCGGCAACAGCTCCCGGGCGGCGACGGCGGCGGCTGCGGCGGCGGGGACGGGGGCGGGGCGCGGCGTGCGCGCTCCCGGCCCGCGCGGTCCGGGCGTGGCGCCCGCCCTCTCTCTCCCGGCCGCCAGGCGCCCGCGCAGCTCTCCGCCCCTTCACCTCTCACCTCCTACCTTTCCCCTCCCGCTCCCGCCCCCGCCGTCCTTCGCCTGTGTTCCCTGTGGCGTGCGCATGCGTGATCGAGCGCCCAACCGCGGCTCCCGCTCGACCCCTGGTGGACACCGGTCACACGACAGCTGGGGAGAGGTCTGGGGTGGGGCGGGGCCGGGCGAGGCGGACCGCGAAGCTGGGACAGAACCTTGAGTAGAGCACCAGAGCTTTTAACAACACGTTCCGCAGAATTAGCAAGAACACGCACAGGCTGCCCATGTTCCCTGTTTCATAGCAGCGAAAAATTAAAAGCGGCCGAGATATACAACAAATGCAGATGGGTCGAATAAATTATGTCCATAAACTGGATTTCCTTAAGGCCTTTTAAAAGGGTAAGTTTTATGAATACTTAATGTGGAAAGATGTTCTTGAAAAAATGTTCAAAATGAGCTGTAGGGTATGGGCTCATTTTTGTTAAAAACAATCCAAGAAAGGTCTGGGGCGATGCTGATGTGTGGTCGGTGGATATCTCTGGGTGGAGGATTAGGGTGTTAGGATTTTTCCATTTGCTCATGGGCATGTAACCATCTTCTACATGGAACACATATTTGTTGTAATAACAATAGCTATGTCCGTCGAGTGTTTACTCTTCACCAGGTGCTTGAAACCAAGTCCTCCTAAAACCGAGTTCCTCTGCCGGGTTTATGATTATCCTCTCTACCCAAAATGTTACTCCCTTTCTGGTCCAATACATGTTTTCCTCAAGACTGAGGAGTAGCAGAGAACAGGGGGCATTGAAACCGAGCAGGACCCTGTGGGGCCCTCCTATAAGCAGATAAGTTAGGGGGTCCCCGGAGAAAGAGAACCAGGAATGGCTTTCATGATATTTTGTGATGTAAGCCTGGCCACAATGCTTGCCCTTGAACAGGTCTCAGTAATTAATGATCTAAGGGATGAAAGGGATGCAGGAACAGAGAAAAGGCAGTCAAACAATAGTGCAGTGTTACAGCAGAGTTCTAGTTCCTCCTCAAGGGATACACACAAAGTGTATCTTTGAGTTCTGCAAGAACCAAGGCCCCCATCCAGGTGGAGGACAGAATGATGCTGTTGACCCTCCTGACTTCAATCAACTAAAGCTTGGACTCTGTCGACCTTTGCCCCAATTCTATGTTGAATTCTCTTCTGCTTAAAGCCCCTTCTTGAATATGCATGTACCCTTAGCTTAAAACTTCCCCAATTTTGCTGTTCAGGGAGACGCTGCTTTGGGAAAGATCCCTGGTGTTCTCCTTACTGGCTCCGAGTAATAATCATTCCTTCTCCCAATCTCTGGCTTGGTTGTATCTATTGGCTTGATACCCACCAAGAGGTGAGCCCAGTTTTCACGTAACACTCCCAGGTATCAAAGCCTTTCCGTGTCCCCGTTTCTTGTTTGTAGGAAAAAGGCTTCAGCTTCCTTGACCTTCCCTGAGTTCCAAAGGGCAGATTCAAACAGTTACTAATCAAGGAAGTGAGGGAATGCAGAAACAAGTGAAAACAATCCCAGTTCCTCCTCGAGGAATTTACATAACAATATATCACTTTGAGTTCTTCTTCTGGAACTAAGGCCCCCACCCAGGTGGAGGATAATAACTTCAGGTTGAGCACAAGATTCCTGGAACACCACCCTGCAGCCCTCACCCCAAATTTTGCCTATACAAACTCTTCCCTGAAAACCATCAGGGAGTTCAGGTCTTTCGAGCACGAGCTGCCCATTCTCGCGTGGCCCTTGGAATAAACCTTTCTCTGCTCCAAACGCCTACGTTTCCATTTGTTTGGCCTCACTGTGTGCCCAGCACATGAACTTGGGTTGGACAACATGCTGAGCTGAGCACTTTGCACATGTCCTCATCTGACCTTCCTGAAAACCCCAAGATAGGTCTCGTTACCTGGTCTCACAAGAGAAGGGGAGGCTTTGCCCAAGATGAGGGTGCCGGTCCCAGCGGGCCCAGCTCTGGCCCATCCTGGGACGCTGCCCGTGGTGATTGCCTGTGGGCCAGCCCATGGGTACCTTGATCACACCACCCCACGTACTCGTGAACACAGGTCTCAAGTGTCAGGGGGCAGCCTCACCCCACCCTGCTGCCCTGGGCATGCTCCCCTCAGCTTACCCGCACCCACCCTGGTGCTATCTGGATGTGGCAGATAGATCCTGTTCCTGCCCTTGAGAGTGGCAGCGCTAGGGTTGCAAAAAGGGCAGATATAACCACAATGCAAGGCTAAAATCAGAGGTGGCCCTTCAGGCAGCTCCAGCCACCTCACCCCTCACAGGCCTTCTTCACAGCCCCTTCCCATCAACCCTGTTCCAAATTCTCCAAAGTCTTGCCTTCCTCCTTGCCCACCACAGTACTATCATGGTAAAATTAAACAATAATGGTGTTGGACTGTACCCCACAGGCCTACAAGCCCTGTGCTTGCCCAGCTTCAAGACGGAAGAAAGCCCAGAGTCAGCAACAGAGACGTAAGTGGTGTAATGGATGGGGGAGCTTACACGTCTGAAGCAAGGTCCTGGAGCGACACCCGACTGTGTGCGGTGGACGGAGGAGAGGACATGGCGGCAGTCTTCACTCCCAAGTGGAAGGAGAGGTTACCAGTTATAGAGGAATTGATGTCAGGTGGGCTCATTAGGTACCAGGGAAACCAGCAGAAGGGCACGCCCCTCACTGCCCCTTTGATAAGAATAATCACCAGCTGGGGTGGGGGCAGGAGCATAGGAAGGTCAGTCAGGTGCATAAGATATAGGTGAAGCAGGCACTGGTTGGGCAGGGGAATGTACAGAGAGCAAGAGAGCAGCCATCTTGAGTAGCCTGACCATACAAGTGGGGACAATTGACCTTGGCCCAGAGTGACCTTTAAAATTTTGCCCTGTATTCAGAGTTGGCTTTTGGCTTTAGATGAGAATGTTTATAAAGGAAGAATTCTTTTTGTTATTTTTAAATTAGAGAGGCAACAACAGAGAGCAGTGTGGGGAGCCTTACCTACACCCGTTATCTCACATCACTCCACGTCTGATCCCTTGCAGTGCCATCATCCGGCCCCTCAGAAAGCTTGGGCAAAAAGAACCTCAGATCTCTGTCACCAGTTTTTCCTTCTCTCTCCACTGCCTCGTTCCTTTTGGCAAATATAAATTCTACCCAATTTTTTTAGTTTTCTGAGTGAATGTCACCGTGCAGACAAAGTCCCAGTTTCTTCCCTTTACTGTCAAGTTCCTACAAAGAATGCAGTTCCAAGCTTGCCTCACAGCAGAGTCACTTGGGGGAATGTTTAAAGTGAAGTCGGAGTCACCCTGAGCACCACCCCAGGCCCACTGGACCAAAGTCTTCTCTCCAGAGATTGCTGGAGACCTGTCTTTTCACAACCCCTACCACAGGG
This sequence comes from Stenella coeruleoalba, assembly GCF_951394435.1. NCBI lineage: Eukaryota > Metazoa > Chordata > Mammalia > Artiodactyla > Delphinidae > Stenella > Stenella coeruleoalba. The sequence continues at coordinate 64,926,966 of NC_137156.1, forward strand.
ACTTAGCTAGTCTGTCTTTTGGGTAGTCCTGTCACCCTCCCTACTCCCCGTCCCCTCACCACCCAACCGTTTCACCCGTGTTTACGGGGGAATGACGCTCAACAAGCTCTGGATACCTTCCCCCAAAAACAAGAGCCTCCAAACCTGACAAGCACTTAGTTAAGTGCCTCTGGGCCTTGCAGCACTGTCAAGAGTCCCCCGCTACACAAGAACCACTGGGGACCCTCTGAGGAACCTAAGGCTCATGGGCCCAAGGTGAATCCACTACTGAATGTCCCCCGCGAGCTGAATGAGGAGGCCAGGATTTTAGGGCTTTTCCAACAATTTATTATGAAAACATAGGAAAAGCTGGAAGAACCATACAGTTAACAACTATATATTCTAGATTCGACAACTATTAATGTTTTGCTTAGTATCACGTTTTTCTTAAAAAGAAAAAAAACCAAAAAACCTTTATCCACCTATCAATCCATCTTATTTGTTACGCATATCCAGGTAAGTTGCAGATACCTGATTTTAGTTTTTATAACTCAACACACAACCTAAAAGTTGACTGAAAAACAACACAAAACCTAAAAGTTGAAAATGGTGTATTACTTGAGGACATTATTGAGGACTATAGCCTGGAAACAGCCTCTCAGATAGCTCTGAGGAACTGTTTCAAAGAGGTAAGGGAGGAGCCAGGATATATAGCAGTTTTTGCTGGCGGCGGTGGGGGGTGGTGGTGGAAAGTAGTCAAATATCCAAAAAAACTACTGCTAATCACAAAAACAGATATCTCAAGTATGGGAAGACGCAAGAGTCTGGGCTCATTGAAATCATTCCTTTGATACGCATCTTAACTATGAGGGGCATCCCTCCTGAATGCCCCTCGGGGTGCACAGTTGTTGGGAGGCAGGCAGCTGCAGTGGCTGATGCCTTGATGGTGGGCAACGTGTGTTGTTTACTGAAGAGGTCGGCAATACTTTTTTGTCTACAAGCTCCATTTTGCCCTAACTAGCCAAAGCTCAACCTTACTTCAGATTGCTCCCCACGGTAAATTCAAAATTTAAAAAAAACTCAGTGGAGCTTAGAGATCATCCAGAAGTGATACCAATTCCCAGTTCTTGGGATTCCATGCTGGGCCAAACCTCAGGACAACCTTGAAAAATAGGGGTTGGGTCTATTTCACAGATGAAGAAAACTACCTTGAGAGGTGAAGAGATTTGCCCAAGGTCACTCTGATAACTGACCAAGCAGGCCACCACGGGACTCTGGGTTCCAGCCCACTGCCCAGCCACCTCAGCTGGTCATGGACACAGAGAAGGGTGTTTCACAATGATAGGGCTCTGTCCTTGCAATCACTTGCACTAACACTCATGCTCACCCTGAATTAAGCATTAGTGATAGCAGCTGGCAATGTGATAAAGTGGAAAGGGCTGCTTCAGGACTGGATTCCTTGGGTTTGAATTAAGGTTCTGACACAGCAGCAGCTGCTCTGCAGCCAGGAAAATTAACTCAACCTCAGGGAACCTGCACTTAGGAGTCAGGTTCCAAGATGCAACCAAGAAAACTGACCTCTGTGGCTTTCAAAAAACATCGCTATGAACACATGTAAAACACTGAGATTCTGATAACCAGTAGCCATTTTAATAACCATGATACAGTCATTAAAAATATTCAAAATCTCCAAGTTGTATTAGTCGTCATTCAATGCCTTTATTACCTGTCAAGTTCCTACTATGTGTCAGAGGCCAGGGATATAAGTTCTCTGCACTAGAGAAGCTGTCCTAGTGCATACCTTTAAACAAAACCTTACAGGCAATAGGATAAAGAATATTACTAAGGTTATAATAGCTGCCGAGAATAACGACAAACTATTGATTGTTGGCTCCTTGCCAGAGGTGGGCTTCACAATATATTACCTTGTAAAATCCTCATGATGGACTTTAGAGGCAGGTAAGATACACCTCATTTTAAGGATGCAAAAAGTAAAGGGCCTAGAGCTTTAACAACTTGTTGGAGGTCATGGAGAGGCAGCATCAAATGTCAATCTGCACAACCCCAAAGCCCCTGAAATTCTGTCCCTGAATTTCCAAGTGCTGTGGATGGAAGGGAGTTGGTTAGCAAGAAACCAAAGAGCAGGGATCACCAAGGGGCTACTCCATGAGCAGGGCCTTGTAAGGTAAGGCTTTGCAGCAATAGCTAATGCTTAAACTACATGCCAGGGCTACCTTAAACGTCATCACTTATTTCACCCTGACAACCCTTTAAACCCATGAAACAGGCTTATTATCTCCCCACTTTGTAGATGATGAAACTGAGGCCTGGAGAGGTTAAGTCACTTGAGCAAGGTGATTATAGTCGATTACTTCATTGTTCCCTTCTCTGTAAGCAGATCATACACACAGCCCTGCCCACTGTCAAGTGACTGTGGTGCCTCCCTGCAGGGTGAGTGACTTCATTGTCAGCCTTGGCCACGTGTCTTGCTTTGACCAATGGAGTGGAAATGAACGTGATCTACACAGGTCTAGAAGAAGCTTCAAGAGCCATTGTTCGTGTGGATGAGCCTCCTGTTCTTTCCCTTGGCCAGGAAAACAGCAGTCCCAAATTGGGACTGCTCCTTCCACCTGGGTCCCAGACCAAGAGGCCATGGAGCTGAACTGTAGCAATGACCCACAGTCCCTGGACATGTAATGTGAGTGAAGAATATGTTTGTCAATGTAAGTCACTAGGATTTGGGGACTGTTTGTTACTAAAGCAGAGCTCTAAGTGAGGGAGTCAGGATCCTGACCTCAGCAGCTATAGTTTCAATGCCATAAAAATTTACCTCTTTTAACTGTACAATGATTTTTAGCATAGCAAAGTGCAACTATCACCATAATCTACCTTTAGAACATTCTCATAATCCCCAAAAGAAACCTAGTGCATTGTTTCCCTTTCTCACCCCCAGTCCCACAGAATTGTGCAATACATAATCTGTGTGTCTGGCATAGAGTTTTTGAAGTTCACCCATGTTATAGCATGTATCAGTACTTCACTTCTAATTATGCCAAACAGCGTTTCATTGTATGGATATATCACATTTTGTTTATCCATTCATTAGATGACCAGTGGGTTGTTTCCACTTTTTGGCAATTATGAATAATACTGCTATGAACATCAACATGAGTGTTTAGGATAGCCTCATCCACCAGAGGGCAGACAGCAGAAGCAAGAAGAACTACAATTCTGCAGCCTGTGGAAGGAAAACCACATTCACAGAGAGACAGACAAAATGAAAAGGCAGAGGACTTTGTACCAGATGAAGGAACAAGATAAAACCCCAGAAACACAACTAAATGAAGTGGAGATAGGCAACCATCCAGAAAAAGAATTCAGAATAATGATAGTGAAGATGATCCAGGACCTCGGAAAAAGAATAGAGGCAAACATCGAGAAGATGCAAGAAATGTTTAACAAAGACCTAGAAGAATTAAAGACCAAACAAACAGAGATGAACAATACAATAACTGAACAGAGGAATCAACAGCAGAATAACTGAGGCAGAGGAACGGATAAGTGACCTAGAAGACAGAATGGTGGAATTCACTGCTGTGGAACAGAATAAAGAAAAAAGAATGAAAAGAAATGAAGACAGCCTAAGAGACCTCTGGGACAACATTAAATGCAACAACATTCGCATTATAGGGGTCCCAGAAGGAGAAGAGAGAAAGGACCTGATAAAATATTTGAAGAGATTACAGTCGAAAACTTCCCTAACATGGGAAAGAAATAGGCATCCAAGTCCAGGAAGCGCAGAGAAACCTAGGCAGCATAAAAACCCAAGGAGAAACACGCCGAGACACATAGTAATCAAACTGACAAAAATTAAAGACAAAGAAAAATTGTTGAAAGCAACAAGGGAATAACAACAAATAATATACAAGGGAACTCCCATAAGGTTAACAGCTCATTTCTCAGCAGAAACTCTACAAGCCAGGAGGGAGTGGCACGATATATTTAAAATAATGAAAGGGAAGAACCTACAACCAAGATTACTCTACCCGGCAAGGATCCCATTCAGATTCAACGAAGAAATCAAAAGCTTTACAGACAAGCAAAAGCTAAGAGAATTCAGCACCACCAAACCAGCTCTACAACAAATGCTAAAGGAACTTCTCTAAGTGGGAAACAAAAGAGAAGAAAAGGACCTACAAAAACAAACCCATAACAATTAAGAAAATGGTCATAGGAACATACATATCAATAATTACCTTAAACGTCAATGGATTAAATGCTCCAACCAAAAGACACAGGCTCGCTGAATGGATACAAAAACAAGACCCATATATATGCAGTCTACAAGACACCCACTTCAGACCTAGGGACACATACAGACTGAAAGTGAGGGGATGGAAAAAGATATCCATGCAAAAGGAAATCAAAAGGAAGCTGGAGTAGCAATACTCATATCAGATAAAATAGATTTTAAAATAAAGAATGTTACAAGAGACAAGGAGCACACTACATAATGATCAAGGGATCAGTCCAAGAAGAAGATATAACAATTATAAATATATATGCACCAAACATAGGAACACCTCAATACATAAGGCAACTGCTAACAGCTATAAAAGAGGAAATCAACAGTAACACAATAATAGTGGGGGACTTTTAACACCTCACCTACACCAATGGACAGACCATCCAGACAGAAAATTAATAAGGAAACACAAGCTTTAAATGACACAATAGACCAGATAGATTTAATTGATATTTATAGGACATTCCATCCAAAAACAACAGATTACACTTTCTTCTCCAGTGCACACGGAACATTCTCCAGGATAGATCACATCTTGGGTCACAAATCAAGCCTTGGTAAATTTAAGAAAATTGAAATTATATCAAGCATCTTTTCCAACCACAACGCTATGAGATTAGAAATCAATTACAGGGAAAAAAACATAAAAAGCACAAACACATGGAGGCTAAACAATACGTTACTAAATAACCAAGAGATCACTGAAGAAATCAAAAAATACCTAGAGACAAATGACAACGAAAACATGACGATCCAAAACTTATGGGATGCAGCAAAAGCAGTTCTAAGAGGGAAGTTTATAGCAATACAAGCCTACATCAAGAAACAAGAGAGGGCTTCCCTGGTGGCGCAGTGGTTGAGAGTCTGCCTGCCAACGCAGGGGACACGGGTTCGTGCCCCAGTCCGGGAAGATCCCACATGCCGCGGAGTGGCTAGGCCCGTGAGCCATGGCCGCTGAGCCTGCGCGTCTGGAGCCTGTGCTCCGCGACAGGAGAGGCCACAACAGTGAGAGGCCCGCATACTGCAAAAAAGAAACGAGAAATCTCAAATAAACAGCCGAAACTTATACCTAAAAGAATTAGAGAAAGAAGAGAAAACAAAACCCAAAGTTAGTAGAAGGAAAGAAATCATAAAGATCAGAGCAGAAATAAATGAAATAGAAACAAAGAAAACAATAGCAAAGATCAATAAAACTAAAAGCTGGTTGTTTGAGAAGATAAACAAAATTGATGAACCTTTAGCCAGACTCACCAAGAAAAAGAGGGAGAGGACTCAAATCAGTAAAATTAGAAATGAAAAAGGAGAAGTTACAACGGACACCGCAGAAATACAAAGCATCCTAAGAGACTACTACAAGCAACTCTATGCCAATAAAATGGACAACCTGGAAGAAATGAACAACTTCTTAGAAAGGCATAACCTTCCAAGACCGAACCAGGAAGAAATAGAAAATATGAACAGAGCAATCACAAATAATGAAATGGAAACTGTGATTAAAAATCTTCCAACAAACAAAAGTCCAGGACCAGATGGCTTCACAGGTGAATTCTATCAAACGTTTAGAGAAGAGCTAACACTCATCCTTCTCAAATTCTTCCAAAAAATTGCAGAGGAAGGAACACTCCCAAACTCATTCTATGAGGCCACCATCACCCTGATACCAAAACCAGAGAAAAATACTACAAAAAAAGAAAATTACAGACCAATATCACTGATGAATATAGATGCAAAAATCCTCAACAAAATACTAGCAAACAGAATCCAACAACACATTAAAAGGATCATACACCATGATCAAGTGGGATTTATCCCAGGGATGCAAGGATTCTTCAATATACGCAAATCAATCAATATGATACACCACATTAACAAACTGAAGAATAAAAACCATATGATCATCTTAATAGATGCAGAGAAAGCTTTTGACAAAATTCAACAGCCATTTATGATAAAAACTCTCCAGAAAATGGGCATAGAGGGAACCTTCTTCAACATAATAAAGGCCATATACGACAAAGCCACAGCAAACATCATTCTCAATGGTGAACAACTGAAAGCATTTCCTCTAAGATCAGGAACAAGACAAGGATGTCACTCTCGCCACTAATATTCAACATAATTTTGGAAGTCCTAGCCATGGCAATCAGAGAAGAAAAAGAAATAGAAGGAATACAAATTTGAAAAGAAGAACTAAAACTGTCACTGCTTGCAGATGACATGATACTGTACATACAGAATCCTAAAGATGTCACCAGAAAACTACTAGAGCTAATCAATGAATTCGGTAAAGTTGCAGGATACAAAATTAATGCACAGAAATCTCTTGCGTCCCTATACACTAACAACAAAAGATCAGAAAGAGAAATTAAGGAAACAATCCTATTCACCATTGCACAAAAAGAATAAAATACCTAGGAATAAACCTACCTAAGGAGTTAAAAGACCTGTACTCAGAAAACTATAAGACACTGATAAAAGAAATCAAAGATGATACAAACTGGGCTTCCCTGGTGGCGCAGTGGTTGACAGTCCGCCTGCCAGTGCAGGGGATGCAGGTTCGTGCCCCGGTCCGGGAAGATCCCACACGCCGCGGAGCGGCTGGGCCCGTGAGCCATGGCCGCTAAGCCTGTGCGTCCGGAGCCTGTGCTCCGCAATGGGAGAGGCCACAACAGTGAGAGGCCCATGTACCCGGCACCAAAAAAAAAAAAAAAGATGATACCAACTGATGGAGAGATATACCATGTTCTTGGATTGGAAGAATCAATATTGTGAAAATGACTTTACTACCCAAAGCAATTGCAGATTCAATGCAATCCCTATCAAATTACCAGTGGCATTTTTTACAGAACTAGAACAAAAATCTTAAAATTTGTATGGAGACACAAAAGACCCCAGATAGCCAAAGCAATCTGGATGGAAAAAAACGGACCTGGAGGAATCAGACTCCCTGACTTCACACTATACTAGAAAGCTACAGTAATCAAGACAGTATGGTACTGACACAAAAACAGAAATATAGGTCAATGGAACACGATAGAAAGCCCAGAGATAAACCCACGCACCTATGGTCAACTAATCTATGACAAAGGAGGTAAGGATATACAATGGAGAAAAAAACAGCCTCTTCAATAACTGGTGCTAGGAAAACTGAACAGCTACATGTAAAAGAATGAAATTAGAACACTCCCTAACACCATAACAAATTCAAAATGGATTAGAGACCTAAATATAAGACCAGACACTATAAAACTCTTAGAGGAAAACATAGGAAGAACACTCTTTGACATAAATCACAGCAAGATTTTTTTTGATCCACGTCCTAGAGTAATGGAAATAAAGATAAAAGTAAACAAATGGGACCTAATGAAGCTTAAAAGCTTTTGCACAGCAAAGGAAACCACAAACCAGTTGAAAAGACAACATTGAGAATGGGAGAAAATATTGCAAACGAATCAATGGACAAAGGATTAATCTCCAAAATATATAAACAGCTTATGCAGCTCAATATTAAAAAAAAAAAATCCAATCCAAAAATGGGCAGAATACCTAAATAGACATTTCTCCAAAGAAGACATACAGGTGGCCAAGAAGCACATGGAAAGCTGCTCAACATCACTAATTATTAGAGAAATGCAAATAAAAACTATAATGAGGTATCACTTCACACCAGTTAGAATGGGCATCATCAGAAAATCTACAAACAACAAATGCTGGAGAGAGTATGGAGAAAAGGGAACCCTCTTGCACTGTTGGTGGAAATGTAAGTTGATATAGCCACTATGGAGAACAGTATGGAGGTTCCTTAAAAGACTAAAAATAGAATTACCATATGACCCAGCAATCCCACTACTGGGCATATACCCAGAGAATACCATAATTCAAAAAGACACATGTAGGGACTTCCCTGGTGGTGCAGTGGTTAAGAATCCGCCTGCCAACGGAGGGGACATGGGTTCAAGCCCTGGTCCGAGAAGATCCCACATGCCGCGGAGCAACTAAGCCCGTGCGCCATAACTATTGAGCCTGCGCTCTAGAGCCCGAGAGCCACAACTACTGAGCCTGTGTGCCGCAACTACTGAAGCCCACGTGCCTAGAGACCATGCTCCGTAACAAAGAGAAGCCACCACAATGAGAAGCCCACGTACCGCAGCGAAGAGTAGCCCCCGCTCGTCGCAACTAGGGAAAGCCTCCGTGCAGCAACGAAGACCGAACACAGCCAAAAAGTAATTAAAAAAAAAAGAAAAAAAATAAAATAAAACAGAATATTTCAAAGAATAAAAAATAAGGTTGACACCAGATTTTAACTGATAAATAATTAAGGGTGAGGAATGGACTCTATACATATGGGAAAACAGAGAAAATCATATCCTAGTCATTAACTCAATGTTGGTGGAAGAAACTTATAGAGCACTGATAACTGGCGCCATCATCCTGAAGAACAACTTGATGATATGGGAGGGTCAGTCCATGCTTTCATTCAGAAATTCCACTTCAGGGAGTAGGCTCTAAAAATGTTATCATTCCTCACCGTTGTAGGCCTCCTCCCTGCTTTATTTAGAGCACTTATCATGGTCTAACTCTATATCTCTTAATTCTTAATTCTGTTGACTGTCTCTGTCTCCTCTACTAGAACATCAGCTCTTCAAGGGCAGGGACCTATTTTGTCACTGTCATACCCTCAGAAGGTGCTCAGTATTTGTTGAATGAATGAATGTTCTAAAGAAACAAATACTTACCCCCATCCCCAAACAGGTATAGATGTAAAATTCATAACAGCATAATTTATAATTATAAAAATCAGAACCTGACATGCCCAGAGAATACCTCAGCAAATTAGAATATAATGACACCAAAAAATGCCAAGTAGCCATTAAACATTAAAAATTTAATGAAAACATTTATAAATCAAGTGAAGAAATATAATAGCATATCATGCAAAAAATGTTTTGTGGTGCCTTACCCATTCAGAACTGCAGCTCATGGGAAGCTGTATAAATACCAACGTATTAATAAAAGAATCACTGGATTCTTTCATGACTACTTTCTTTTAAGTTACACTCAATTTTAAAATATTCTATCAAGTCTGCAGTATTTTGAGAAGAAAAGCAGCTACTGTTTCAATGGGAAAACTAACACAATAGTTAGTATGACTTGAGGAGCGGGGTGATAAATTGTTCCCTTTTGCAAAGACTAAAAAATGTTTAAAAAAAGTTAAAATTCAACAATGGATATGAAACTTCCTTAGTCCCTGCAAAGCAGTGTTATTTTCCCATTTTATTTATTTTTAAAATCAGATTCTTTGTGGTATAATGTACATACAATAAAATGTACCCATTCTAAGAGAATACTCAGAGGTGACCTTGACTGAAGGGCTGAGTGTGGCAAGTGGCATCTACAGGATGCTGGGGAAGAGCTCACCGCCTTCAGTCTTCACAGGTGAGGGAGGCACTGGCTCTTCCCCAAGGTCCTAGCCTACCTGGCAGCAAGAACATTCCTTCCCCCCCTCACCAAGGCCATGCACACCTGTGCCCTACATGGGGCCTTGTGTGGCCAAGGCCAGGGTGCCGGGCCCGCGATGGCTTGGTCTCCTTAGCATATGGGCCAGGTGCTCAGCTACAACAGAAACAAGGAGAGCCAACTTGTGAGCTGGGCAGGAGCCTGCCTCTGGTTTCCATGAGGGTCAGTCAGCAAGCGTGGACTTCAGTCAGGCCTCCGTTACTAGCGGCAGGCTCTACAGCTTTGAGCATGCTTCCAAACCTCTCGAAGCCTATTTCCTGACTGGACTGAAGAAGAAAATACTTTTTCAGGATGAAGGTGAAAATTAAATGAGACAATCCACAGGAAGCCATGAGGTGGGAACTCACTTTGTGCCGGCCACGAATATCCTGGTTGTCACTTTGGACACCTGCCATCCAGGACTGCCTCCACACCCATCCTGGCTCTGAAAGGCACCACAACCAAAAATGGGCAGTAGGGGCTAAAGCGTGTTTATGAGGAAGGCTCCAGAGGACCCATTTCACCCAGTTCAACATGCAGCATCTCAGCTGAGGCAGGGCTGCAGCTTCTTCATGTGTTTTCTAAACAGGGCCCAGGGGAACAAAGGCAAACCCTCACAGCACCATTCCACCATCCCTGGGTCACAGTGGAACTGCCAGTCCACAACAAAGGTGTAAAGATCCATTTCTGCTCAGTTGCTTTATCTTTCACAACTAAAAATAGTCCAAGGTAGCTTCAGCTGCCCCTAAATCAGGTCACAGAACAGCAGGAGACATTCCTTTGGCAAAAAAGGACACATTCTTGTCCTGTATCTTGTACTGGTAAGTGAGGCTCCCATCTCGCTGGGCTGTGGGCTCTGATGGTCTCCTCCACAGGATCCTCAGCTAAGTGACAAAGAGAAGAGTGAAAGAGGAAAGGCATCCCCAAATACCTGCTCCATTGTGAACCCTTCCTGCCTCATCGGTGACCTTCAATTGAGGTCATGCACCATGCAGTAATGGGACCGACTTCCAAAACAAAGCTTATTACCAGACACCTAAAAATAAATGTTTCCCCTCCATTACAATAGTAATATTTGCTCATTACAGAAAACATGAGAGACAAAGAAAAGTAAAAGGTAGAAAAAAAACCATCCAGAGAGGAACCATTAAAATATTTTTGTGCATTTCCCTTTGGTCTTTTCTGTGTGCACGGTTTTGTACTTTTTGGCTAGATGAATTTTGAAAATCAACACAACAGAATGTGTACACTCAATTCCGAGGCTCAGGAAGACTGGACATTTGTCTCTAGTGACTAGAAAGCTCTGGGGGGCTGACTGGCTTCAGAGCCATAAGCTGCCGGCAGAAGCTTCTCCTCAGGCTATGCCTGGGGCGCGCCACCAGCACAGCATCTCTGGGCCTGTGCTTTGTTTTCGACACCGACTCTGAACGACTCTGGGCCAAAATGCCCACCCACCCTTAAAGGGTCAAAAGTGGTCAACATGAAGTTAACCTGGACGAGGTGGTAAAGGCTTTGGGGTGATCCCAAAAGAGAAGTTTCAGAAGGCAGAGAACCACGGCAGCCCCTGGGCATGGGGAGAACCTGACCTCCCTCCCAGGGCAGGACTCAGCTTCTACCTAAGTACTCCAAACATGCCAGGCAGAGGCAGCAGTGGGGGCGGCAACGCCAGCCAGGGGAATGGCCTCCCCAAGTCTCTATTTTATTATATTTTTATTAAAAAAATTTTTTTTTGGCTGCATTGGGTCTTCATTGTTGCAAGCGGGCTTTCTCTAGTTGCAGCGAGCAGGGCTACTCTAGTTGCGGTGCGCGGGCTTCTCATTGCGGTGGCTTCTCTTATTGCGGAGCACGGGCTCTAGGTGCGCAGGCTTCAGTAGTTCTGGCACATGGGCTCAGTAGTTGTGGCTCGCGGGCTCTATAGAGCGCAGGCTCAGTAGTTGTGGCACACGGGCTTAGTTGCTCCGCGGCCTGTGGGATCTTCCCGGACCAGGGCTCAAACCCATGTCCCCTGCATTGGCAGGCAGATTCTTAACCACTGCGCCACCAGGGAAGTCCCAAGTCTCTATTTTAAAAGGAACGGTGTTGGCCTGAATATACAAAGCCTGCTGTGGTCCTGCAGAGGAATTCCGCTGTTTACGGCCTTCCCCTGTAGACAGCCATCTTCTCTTCAGGAGCTCCCCTTTGGCTGCAAATGGACTACCATGGAAAACCTGCCTTGGTGCATGGAGCCAAACTGGGGCGGACTCTGACCTGCATTCACAAGCTTCTGAGGCTTCCCTTCCACCTGAGGGCAAGACCCAGCCAGACCACCCCACAGCCGGACACTATCCCACGGGCAGCCTAGACTCGGGAAGCGAGCAGCTCCCAGTGAGCCCCAGTCCCTGCGCACCTGCCCATGCACGTCCTTGCAGAAGCCGGTGGCCAGGCCTTCAGCCCGCAGTATCAGGTGGCTCTGGTGACCGAGGCCATTCAGCAGGATGTCATTCTCCTCGTCCTCGGCATCTCCACTGTCGTGCACAAGGGCCACTACATTTCCCTGCAACAGAGACCATGATGGAGACCGATGGGAAGGGACGCCAGGACCAGGGTGTGCTGGGCTCTCAGAGCCTCCACTGCCCTGCATCCCTCTCACAGATCAGCCTCCCAGCTGTAGCATCCGCTTTGTGGGAAGCGCCCGTGCCTGGACTCCAGGACCATAACTGCAATCATCTGCTGGATAGTCTCACCAGCACATCCAACCTGTACTTCCAGCTCAATTCATCCACAAGCGAGGAATAGTGTCCAATTGTTAAAAAGAATAAAGCAGATCTGTGTGTTCTGTTTTGGGGCAATGGAGAGCAAAACGTACTGTGTGTTAGTAAAGGAAAAGAAGTACCAAACCGTGCGAATGGTAGGTTACCAATAATGTGAAGAAAAATGCAGGGAAACAAGTGTACATACAAACGTGTTCGTGACTGCATAGACTCTCTGGAAGGATATACAACGGAGGAAAAGAGACAGTTATTTTTGGCTAAAATAGCCTTTATACTGTTTATATCTTCCTTTTTTCTTTACTGAACTATTCCCAAGTTTTACTTTTTCAACTAAAAGAAGTATTTTTACAAAAAGAGGTTGGTAGTGGGCCACAGAGCAGGCTGAGCTGCAGCAGCTGACTCTGACTGCTTCACTCTCTCCACAAGCCCCAGTGAACTGTGTCCTCCAAGCCCCATACATTTCCTCCTCCTTCCCTTCTCTCCCCATCACCCTGGCACCTGGCCCTGTGACTGTAGCCAGGACGGCCTCAGAAGGTCCCCTGACCCCAGCTTCCAGGCAGAACCTTACAGGCAGGAGGTGAGCAACATGCACTGCTGGATCCACACACCCCTGGCCAACCCATTTACCCCCTCCCCACTGCTCTGCACCCAGCCTGGCCCTGTGGGCCACACGCTGAGCTGCCGTGCTACAAGCTTCCCCTCACTTAACTCCTGAAGTCTGGTTCCTGGGAGATGGGCACCACAGCTGTTCCTATTTTGTTAAAATCTCTAGTATGGCAGAATTTCTATTTTTGCCTCACCACTTGACAATGAAGGTTACACCCTATCCCTGTATTGCACCTCACAATTTTCATATTGGTTTTTTGGGGTTTTTTTTGGCTGCACCTTGCAGCATGCAGGATCTTAGTTCCCCGACCAGGGATCGAACCCGTGCCCCTGCAGTGGAAGCACAGAGTTTTAACCACTGGACCGCCAGGGAGGTCCCTTCACCTCACAATTTTTTTTTTTCACCTCACAATTTTTAAAGCAGTTTTACACCCATTATCTCAGCCAACCTTCAAAACACACTCAGAGCGATATGACAGCGCGTGGCAGAGCGGGGACAGCCTCAGTACCGCAAATGACCAGCCCCGTTAAAGACAGTGCCGGGCACCCTTTTAGTTTTCAGGGCCTTATTTTTCATCAGTGGCAGGTAGTGGAGAGCAAGGTGCGTTGACTGAAAGGTTCCTGGGCCTGCCAGGGTAAAGCCAAAGCCCCAAGGAATTAAACAGAAAAGATCACTGCATGCAAGTGAGGCCTGGGCCTGTCGGCCCGTACGGGTCACAGGCAGGAGCGCAGGGAGCAGGCCCGTGATTACCTTCCATTCCCGGCACACGGTGGCCCTGCAGTAGTGGATGAAGTCCAGCACCGCCACTGCCCCCACGCCCAGGCTTAGCAGCACACTGAGGTCGTCCACCAGCAGCACCGGGCACCTCCAGGCAGCCTCCCCACTGTCCACGGGCTTCAGGGCCTCCTGTACAAACTCATACAGCGGCTGCAGATTCCCAGAGTTGGCCTCCCTGGGACACAGGGCAAAAGTTACCAGAGAGCTCACGTGCTCTACAAGTGTTTATGAGACTGCGCAGCACCGCAGGAAAGGGTTAGGGGGAGGGAAGGAACTGGATTCCAGTCCTTGGCACCAAGGGGCTCACGATCTGGCTGGAAAGAAAAGGCACGCATGCACACGTGAGTACATTTACTTCAGTTCAAATATTCCCTGAGGCCTACTAGGTACAAAGCACTGTGCTAAAAACTGGCGGACACAGAAATAAACAGCCCCCGAGGCTCATACAGCCTCTCAATCCAAGAGCATAAGGCATCTGAAAGACTCATTGAGACTGGGCAGGAGAGGCCTTCCCGGGAGGTCACAATTGGCTATGAAAGTTAAGCAACAGTTCAGGTGTCCTGGGGGTTAGGGCAGCAGTCTAAGGGCTACCGGTGTGCTCGTGTGCGTACCAGGTCCAACCTGTTTCTCACACACATGGCCCTGCTACCTCCATCTCCCCAGTGACTACAGCAGTTGTCTCCCAGCAATAGCTCGGGGCCCGGGGCCCAGGCACTAGCCCTACTGCCCCACACTCCAGGGCTGAGCCCCACTGACAGCAGGGACAACAGTGCCCTACAACCTGGGCTCAGGTGTAAACCAGGCCCACGCATTCAGACAAAGACACCCGGGTTCAGAGATGCGAAGGGCTGTGCCCCAGGCCACACACACAGAGTCAGGACACGTGGCCTTCTGACTCCACACTGAGCCCGGCCACTATGGAAGGCTGAGTCTGAGGGAGGGCAGAGCGGGGAGAGGTCCCGTACAGACTCCCTGGGGTGCAGGAAGCGCAGCAGCCAGGTGAGGCATCTGCTACATCTGGGACTGATGCTCATGAAAGACAAGAAGCAGGAACACCAACCTGCAGGCAACAAACTTTTTCTTAAAGGGCCAACAGTAAATATTTTAGGCTTGTGGGTCATACGGTCCCTGTCTCAACTCTCACCTCTGATGCTGTAGTGCCAGACAGCCAGGGACAATACGCGAACAAACAAGTGTGGCTATTCCAACAAAACTTTATTTACCAAACCAGGTAGCTGGCCCATGGCCCGTAGTTTGCTGACCCCGTATCAAGCCAAGAACAGAACAGAGGTGTGTGCTAGGGCTCTGAGCCAGGGTTGGAAAAACCAGCAAAGCACACTGTTCTGCCACATGTCCAGCAAATAAGGCTTTCTATCGCTTCAGGGACAGCCACACACCCTCTGGCCCACGGTCAGAGCCAAGGACCTTCCGATAATGCTGTGACACCAGGGAGGTATCTGACTCCTGAAGCCAGCTCTGCCCTCCCATACACTGAGGAGAAGGAATCACACAGCAACCCTGGGCTGGGCCTACCTGCCAGGTGTGCTCTGGGCTGGGTCGTGGGCTGACTGACCTGAGGAACTGCAGGGGGTGTGGCTCCTCCTGAGGCCGAAAGAAGACGTCCACGGCAGACTTGAGACCCTCGAGGAACACGAGCTGCCCGCATTCCCGCGCTGTGGTCAGGCTGACACCCTACACCCGACGGAGAGGCGAGTGAGTTCCTGCACCTTGCGCGGGACCCATCAGAGAGGCTAGACTCCAGCTCACGAGAGGGCTCCAGACACGTTCTGAACCCTGCAGACGTGTGCCTGTCCACCCTCCGGAGGAGCCCATGTCTTGCACCCCTGGGTGTTCCCAACACACGATCCCTGTTCTGCTTTCAGATGTGCATTTACATTTACCTGTCACATTTTTTTTTTAATTTACTTTCTTTTGCTTATATATTTATTTTTATGATTACCCAGTACTGGTTTTTAATTTATAATAGTAATATAAAGTTTCTTTTTTAAAGGCATGTAGTTACAAAATTTTAAAAACAGTAAGTGGGGGGGTGGTGGTGGGATGAATTGGAAGATTGGGATTGACATGTATACACTAATATGTATAAAATAGATAACTTGGGCTTCCCTGGTGGCGCACTGGTTGGGAGTCCGCCTGCCGATGCAGGGGACATGGGTTCGTGCCCCGGTCTGGGAAGATCCCACATGCCGCGGAGCGGCTGGGCCTGTGAGCCATGGCCGCTGAGCCTGCGTGTCCGGGGCCTGTGCTCCGCAGTGTGAGAGGCCAAAACAGTGAGAGGCCCACGTACCACAAAAACAAACAAACAAACAAAAAAAAAAAAACAGGGGGTGCAGGCTGTGGTTGGTCAACCCCTGCTCTAGACCAGCACTTCTTAAATATAGGTCTTCATGAAACACGCAATTAAGAATCTCTTGAGATACCTGATTAAAATGCAGACCCCTGAGCCCCACTCCAGATCTCCAGAACCAGAAGCCTTGGGGGCAGGGCCCAAGAATGTGCATTTCAACAAACACCCAGACATGGTGACACCATCTAAATGTGCAACCCACCGTTCTGTCTGTGCAGAAACAGGTAACATGGAACTCCTCAGACTCCTCATGCCCCTAGACCAGGCCTCAATCACTCATTCATACACCAGAGTTCACTATATGTAACACCATTAGCAACAGTAGCCACCCTGGCAGAGAGAAGGATTCCTGATCATCACCTTTGCTCTCACTCATTACCATTCGCCTGATGTAAGAACAATAATACACCAAGAGGATTGAAGCTCACGCTCTAGTACTTTGCACACCCAGTGCTGTGCATGTCATTCCTGCCGTGTTGATGATTCCAAGGTAACAGAAAAAGCAGCCAAAGTGGATATGAGAATACACAACTTTCTCATCTATAAAAACTGATGTTAGGGCCACAGACATGCCTCACAGACCTGGAATGCAATACATGTTCGTGACATGACAGTGCTCCCTGAGCTCATGATCTGACCTCTGACACAGGAACTTCTCCCTTCCCTGCAAAGGATGAGAAAGAGCTTACCCTTCTCTCACTCTCTCATTGTTTTCTCCCCATCAGAGAAGAGGCAGTGATGTGGCCCAATAGTATGATGGGCACTTCAAAGATCACTGCTGATGGGTGGCCTGGTTCTCTCCCTCTCTGAGGCTGACCTAATCAAAACAAACAGCAAAAACACACTGCAAAAAAAAAAAAAAAAAAAACACACTACAAGGGACTTCCCTGGTGGCGCGGTGGTTAAGAATCTGCCTGCCAATGCAGGGGACACAGGTTCGAGCCCTGGTCCGGGAAGATCCCACGTGCCGCAGAGCAACTAAGCCCGTGCACCACAACTACTGAGCCTGCGTGCCACAACTACTGAAACCCGCGCACCTAGAGCCCATGCTCTGCAACAAAAAGAAGCCACTGCAATGAGAAGCCCGCGCACTGCAACGAAGAGTAGCACTTGCTCGCCGCAACTAGAGAAAGCCCGCGCACAGCAACAAAAACCCAACGCAGCCAAAAAATAAATTAAATTAAAAAAAAATCCTAGCAGGACTTTAAAAAAACAAACAAACAAAATAACACACTACAATAACAACCCAGTAAATTCACCAGGTCACAGGTCACAAGTAATGGGCCAAGCCAGGTCAGGAGGTTCATCAGCCTCTGGGCCATCTTATTCTTGCTTGGCTGCATCTAATGAGATGAGGGGCAAACCAAGATGAGGTAAGGGGCACATGATAAAAGCGCCTGCCTCTCCCCACATTTGGGTCCTAAGCCCTAGACTTAGGGAGACACAGTGGGAGGCACTCAACTTGGCAGCAGACCAAGCTGTGATCTCTCTCACTCACTAGGAACAAGATTAAAGCTCACACCGAGAAGGAGAAAACCTTAACTGGTCCAGACTCAACAAAGAAGGGTTTGATTAATTAACAACAGATCTGGGACTTGCCTCGTGGGGCAGTGGATAAAACTCCGTGCTCCCAATGCAGGGGGCCCGGGTTCGATCCCTGGTCAGGGAACTAGATCCCACATGCTTGCCGCAACTAAGAGTTCACATGCCGCAACTAAGGAGCCCGCCTGCCGAAACTAAGACCCAGTGCAACCAAATAAATAAATAAATATTTTAAAAAAACACACACCAGATCTGGTTCTACAAACTTTATAAATTAACAAAACACGTAGAGATGCTGCCTTAGCCCTTCAGAGAAGGGGTTCAGGATTCCATGATTTCCTTATTCCCTCCCTTGCTAAATTCTCCACACCCCAAACAGGGAAGCCCAGCCTCCACAACCCAAATAGGGAAGCCCAGCACACTCACACATGCCTGGCACACACACTCACTCAGGGATCCCATCATGGAGTTCTAAAATATTTACCAGCTTCTGTCCCACGATATTGTAGTGACTGAAGGACTGGATGAGTGCCACAAAGCAGACTTTACAATTAGCTGGAAAATAAAATAAAATAAACTGATTTTTAATAAAGTCTCTACTTACAATCAGTCTCGTATACGTCATACCTCTGGAAACAAAAGCAATGAGGCAGATCTAGAGAACCGAGGCCTTGCAACCTGACATACCCAATTTGATTCTAAGATGTACTTTTTTTCGTATTTAATAATTATACCTTATTTCATTGATTCTGAGATGTACTTCCTCTGTGAGAGGTATTACTAGGAATCTTAATTTGTTCCACTGAAAATAAATAGTGGTTTTTAAAAAATTATATTTTTCTAATTGCTTGTTGGTGTACAGAAATACAATGGATTTTTTAAACTAGTCTTATACCTAAGAGGAGACAAGGGGAGCACAAAGAAGCTCTAGCTACCTTATGAACATAATTAATTCTAATAATTTATCTGTAGATTCTCTTGGTCTTTATAAGCTGACAATAACATCATCTGGAAAGGAAGATAACTTTCAAAGCTGTAAATTATTACAATTAAGAGTGCCAAAGGTCTACCGTGTTTCCTGGCCTGGCTCAGCGGGGACTCAAGGAGAATCAATAAGTCTTTTTTTCATTTGGCTGTTTTCTTCTTCTAATCAATTTCTGTGTGTGAATTGCAGTGGCCATGCTGTTTTCTTCCCTGTGTTCTTTAGGAAGCATCTACTGCCAGGGCAAAGTGTTAATGGGTCAAGTGCCTAGAGACTTCAAAATAGACAAGGACCAAGGAGCAACTAAATGAGAAGACCACACAAGGACCTCAGGGAGGCAGTGCCTATGCAGGACGTGGAGAAGTGGAAGGCGGGACTGGATACAGGGAGCACATGCCACTCTCTGGCAGAGTAGGAGATGGAACCAGATGGTCCAGTAATCAGTTACCTGATAAACAGACATCTGGCTGCCTGAACACCAAAGCCCTGGCTAGTTAATACGATTCCTATTGCTTCCTGAATCAGCCTTTTTTTTTTTTTTTTTGCCTTGGGTTTTCTTTTTCTACAGTCCATACCTTTGAGATAGAAGGAGAGAAAGTGGTGCACAAGGAAACTGCCATCTGTCTTGGCATCACAGAGTAGAGTCAGTTTCCCCTAAAAGTTAAGAAGAACACAAAAAGATGAATTAGACTCCCAGGAAAGAGGTCAGCTGAGTGTCAAAATCTAGTCGGTTGTATCCACCCCTAAATTTCTACACCTGGAGACTCTGCGTGCGTGCATGCGTGCGTGCGTGTGTGTGTATTTAACCACAAAAAGAAGAAAATAAGTCAAAATTATGGAAAAACCAATAATTAAAATGATTGGTATTAAGTCACTCATTATGGGCAAGCATATCTCAACCTCATAATTCCCAAGGCAATAAAGAACAGAATCCCTTCTCTTCCTCAACAGTCTTGGAGAGAATTAAATCCTGAACAAAGGAAGCTTTTATCATGGAATCCAACAAAAATCACTGACTGCCAAGATTTTAAGGGGTCTTCTAAATAGTCATCTGATCCAGCTTCCTCCCTATTTCTAATCCAGCTTCCAATTCTGTCCCCTAAGTAGGGGAGAGTGAAGAAGTAGTTGTTGACAGAGGCTTCCAGTATCAAAGTCCTCCTCCCAAAGGCCCTGGAAAGTGCTTCAGGCAGAGCTTTGATCATGGAAAGCCCTGGAAAGACCTCTAACAATGGTCTCCGCAGGGCCTGGCTGCCCTGCTCCAGCCACCCCTAGTTCCTTCTCAGTGACAGGGAAGGTCGTCTCTGTGCTGTTGTGATTTTTTTCACTTATAAACTATGAAAGATCACACTAGCAGAACCTGAGGGTTAACCCTAGCGCCATCTGTCATTTCCTGGTGCCCACTTCTATCCTCCATTCCCTGCGGCCCTGGGCTTGGACTTCGGAGGTGCTAGTAGTAACTGGCAAGGTAACCAGCGCCATCTGGAGGCTTGGGCAGAGAAGAACTGCTGGGCAATTAAGATGCACAAGTATCCATTGAATACTATTTGCCAGGCATTAGGGAGTCATAAAAAGGCTTTACACACTTGGTGCCTTGTCTTTCTGGAAGAGCTTACCATTTCATCAGAAAGACAACAGCTATGAAATAAGTCAGGTATACTCCTAGGGGAGGTAACCCTTGGGCGAAAGCGTGGAAATTTTCGAAATGCCCTAGAGTGTGAGAAGGAGGGAGAAGAAAACAAGAGTAGCGAGCCTGTGGTGCCAAAGGTGGACTCCTACAATCCAACGTTGGCTGAGGGCAGCTTCAAAAAGCACTATTCGAGAACACGAGGAGGAAGAGGAGCAGCAGCATTCACTGCGATCTGCCGAGCGCTCCCGAGCCAGAGGGAGGCTCAGGGTGGTTAAGAAGCTGGTCCCACGTGATGGGTGGAGAGTCGAACTCTCCTCTCCTCTCCTCTCCTCTCCTCTCAGGCAGCCTCTTTTGGGGCGCCGGAACTCCCACCACACTGAACACGCAAAGGGCTCGCCCAGTACACGTCTGTGAACTTAAGCCAATCCAAACGTTGGACATGCTTCCTATGGACTTTCAAGGGCACGCACGACCTTTGAGAAGGCGCCAGATGCCCACCTCCCACAAGCCCAAATGTCCAGGCCAGCCCCGGGCGGGCCCTCTTTGGACTACAACTCCCAGGCGCCCCGGGGTCCCCGGACGTCGCGTTATTTCTCACGGGTCCGCGTGCGCTTCCCGTACGGCCTTCCGCCACGCTCGCAGGACGCGCCCCCTTCCCGACCGTGCAATCTCTTACCTGCTCCGCCTGGTCAGGGGTGGTGTTAAGAAGGTTATTGAGTTCCGGGAACATTCCGAGCAACGGGAACGAGCACCCTAAACGAGACGATGGGGCTGCCGCGGAGACAGCGGAAGCTGAAGAGCAAAACCCATGCCACAAAACCGCGCGGAAGGAGCGCACATGCGCAACGCCGCTTCTAGGCGCCGGCCGCAGCCAATCGGGCGGGCGCCTTGACCCGGGCCGCACCCGGCGCACGCGCGGAGATGCGCATCCGGTCGGGGGACCGGGGCGCTGGGAGGTGCGGCTCCTTACCTGCGGGTCCCCAGCAGGGGCTTCCCCCCACCGAGGCCCCAGGAGACCGGTTTCTTCCTCCTTACCTTGACCGCTCTCTCTCCCCGGCCTGGGGCCTCCGGACAGTACGGCCTGTCGAGCTCCTGCGGCGTGCCCAACACTGCTAGAAGCTCGAGCTGCATCGGCGACCCAGACTGGCGAAGATGCCCTCCCTCGCGCAGAGCAGAAAACAAACATAATGAACACGGAATGATATATTGAAACGTTCTGTGGAAAAATGAAAAAGCAGGATAAGGCAGTAACGATGGAGTGGGGTTAGGTTTCGGAATTAAAGAGGTTGTCAACGTAGGGTCACTAACTAAGTGTGGTTGAAACACGCTGTGCAAGCTCCTCCTCGGGGCTTTTGCACTGTTTCCCCTTCCTCTACTGCTCTTTTCCTAGATACTCAACCGTTCAAAAAATCCCCCACTTCTTTCAGATCTTTGCTCAGATGTCACTTTATCACCGAGGAGTTTCGTAAGCATCCTATTTAAATCGCAACAGCCCCTTCCCCAGCACCTCTTATCCTTTCCTTTTTTTTTTTTCCATACCATTTATATCTAGTACACCATGTAGTTTTCTTCTAGCCCAATCAACCTCACATCCCCAGGGATAAACGTGTAATTCGAAGAAGTCAAGTTTATTTGATCATTACAGTGAGGGAGATAGCAAACAAGTGGAGCCCACGGCCTACCAACAAGCACAGGAGAAAGTTGTGTGAGGACCTGGGTTCAGGGGAAATTTAAATGAAGCAGTGTTTTGATGGGTTCGCATCAGAGCACAGCTGTCTAAAGAAAAAGTCAAAATGTGGCCTGTACTGCAAAGTAGCCCAGGGTTTCCATGGAAATGAGAAGATTAAGATAGATGTGGGGCTTCCCTGGTGGCGCAGTGGTTGAGAATCCGCCTTCCAATGTAGGGGACACGGGTTCGAGCCCTGGTCCAGGAAGGTCCCACATGCCTCGGAGCAACTAAGCCCGTGCACCACAACTACTGAGCCTGCGCTTTAGGGCCTGCGAGCCACAACTACTGAAGCCCGTGCGCCTAGAGCTCGTGCTCCGCAACAAGAGAAACCACTGCAATGAGAAGCTCGTGCATGGCAACGAAGACCCAACGCAGCCAAAAATAAAATATAAATAAATAAATTTATTTTTTAGAAAAAGATGTGGAATGTAGTCACTTATCTGAAGCTCTGCATCTAGGTTGGAAATGGAGGCCCCTGTCTCTATGTGTCAAAATCACTTAGATCCTCCAGCCAAGAGTGGATGTTTCATGATTACTGCTATGTGAGAAAGAGGAAAGCAGGCAGGGGCATCCAGGGGCTGCCCTGACACTCAAAGCTAGGTCTCCATGTTTTCCTGTCGAGTGTGAACAGTTTCACAAAACAACATCAGCCTCATTGTGATGAATAAAGACAAAACTACACAACTCCGTCATAATGTTGACCACAGAACATGAACATTGTCTAAGACAAAACCGAAATATCCCCTTTCCCAGAAAATGAGTGCCGCTTCATACCAATAATACAGCCACACGTGAGTTAGACCACCCTATATATACTAAGACATATTAACATGGCGAACCATAGAATTTAATCCTATTGCTCAGCCATAAAAAGAATGAAATAATGCCATTGGTAGGAACATAGACAAACATAGAGATGACCATACAAAGTAAAATAAGAAAAAGAAAAATATCATATGATATCACTTATAGGTAGAAGTGAAAAATTTATGCAAATGAACTAATTTATAAAACAGAAGCAGAATCACACAAGGAGTAAAACTTAGGGTTACCAAACGGAAAAAGCGCAGTGAGAGGATTAAATAAGGAGGTTAGGATTAACATACACACTAATACATACAAAACAGATAAGCAAAGATGACCTACTGTACACCAGAGGGAGCTCTACTCAACACTCAGTAATAACCTACATAAAAAGAGAATCCGAAAAATAACAGATACATGAATATATACAACTGAATCACATTGCCATAGACCTACAACAACATGACAATTGTAAATCAACTATATGTCAACAGAAAATAAAAATTATTTTAAAAAAAAGAGAAAGAAATGCCTATTCTATTCCAATCAGAGCTCGGCGACTGGGGCTGGTGTCACATCCCTAAAGCTTGAACAGACTTGGGTCAAAAGGCTGGACTGTCCTGGGGCTGAGGGAGCTGGGAAGGATGTGGTAGCAAAGCAGCCCCCGTTGGACTTGTAGTGACAGGTCCCCTCTGGATGGACCACAGCCTCTGGATTCTGGTGGGCCCTCCTACACCTCAACCAAGCCTAGTGCACCCAAAGAAGGATGGACCTCTGGGCTGGAAGAACTTTGAAATGTCACCCGGTCTGCACGTCTCCTGGTGGTGGGGTTCCCACGTGCAGCCTCTTTCTTTAGAGGCGCCCCACCTATATACGACAGCACCCTCAGCACAGCGGTTTCACAGAGATTGGGATTTGTCTGGGGAGGGGGTGGGAGGGTAAGGGGGAATGAGAAAAGGAACACAAGTTCTTGGGTGTTTCTTCTGGCACATTCCACTCTAATTCACAAGCCAGGAACAGGACTAGCCCTAAGGCCCCCGTACCTTAGTAACCAGAGTTGGGCAGGAGGAAATGCTGCTGCCTTGTGGCGGTTTCCCATAACAACAACTTTAACCCCGCTGCTTATGGGCACTTAATATTCACAAAGCCTGCAGGGCTGTAAATGACACCTGCCTCCAAGAAAGATCCTCGGGGAGGTAATCAAAAGAATTCAAGACAGGGCGGACCTTCAAGCAGTCAATTTCAACAGGGAAACTGTACTCACACCGTTTAAAACAAAACCACATGCGGGCTTCCCTGGTGGTGCAGTGGTTGAGAGTCCGCCTGCCGGTACAAGGGGCACGGATTCGTGCCCCGCTCCGGGATGATCCCACATGCCGCGGAGCGGCTGGGCCCGTGAGCCATGGCCGCTGAGCCTGCGTGTCCGGAGCCTGTGCTCTGCAACGGGAGAGGCCACAACAGTGAGAGGCCTGCGTATCACACACACACACACACACACACACACACACACACACACACACACACAAAACATTACACCAAGTGGGAGATAGCCGACATACTCAATATGTCCAAGTCAAGCGCTGAAAATCATGTGCACCAGCTTGGTTATGTTCATCACTTTGATGTTTTGGTTCCACATAAGTCAAGTGAAAAAAACCTTCTTGACCGTATTTCCACATGTGATTCTCTGCTTAAAGGTAATAAAAACGTTCCATTTTTAAAACAAATTGTGATGGGTGATGAAAAGTGGATACTGTACAATCGTGTGGAATGGAAGAGATCGTGGGGCAAGCAAAATGAACCACCACCAACACACCAAAGGTCGGTCTTTATCCAAAGAAGGTGATGCTGTGTATGTGGTGGGATGGAAGGGAGTCCTCTATTATGAGCTCCTTCCAGAAAACCAAACGATTAATTCCAACAAGCACTGCTCCCAGTTAGACCAACTGAAAGCAGCACTTGATGAAAAGCATCCGGAATTAGTCAACAGAAAACGCATAATCTTCCATCAGGATAACACAAGACCGCATGTTTCTCTGATGACCAGGCAAAAACTGTTACAGCTCGGCAGGGAAGTTCTGATTCATCTGCCGTATTCACCAGACATTGCACCTTTGGGTTTCCATTTATTTCTGTCTTTACAAAATTCTCTTAATAGAAAAAATTTCAATTCCCTGGAAGACTGTAAAAGGCACCTGGAACAGTCCTTTGCTTAAAAAGATAAAAAGTTTTGGGAAGATGAATTATGAAGTTGCCTGAAAAATGGCAGAAGGTAGTGGAACAAAACGTTGTTCAATAAAGTTCTTGGTGAAAATGAAAAATGTCTTTTATTTTTACTTAAAAACGGAAGTAACTTTTTGGCCAACCCAATAGTTTTGATGAAGTCCAATTTATTTACTGTTTTGTTTGTTTGCTTGTGCTTTTGGTGTCATTTCTAAGAATCCATTGCCAAATCCAAGGTCATAAAGATTTACCCTTATGTTGTCTTCTAAGAATTCTGTAGTTTTAGCTCTTACAGTTAAGTCATTGATCCATTTTGACTTAATTTTTGTATATGATGTGAGGTAAGAATCCCTGTCACCTGGGATTCTGATAGAGATTATACTGAATCTGTAGATGAATGTGAAGAGTACTTCCATCTTAACAATGTTAAGTTTTTCAATTCATGAACATTGGATATTTTTACATTTATTTAGATCTTCTTTCATTTCCTTCAACAATGTGTTGCAGATTTCAGAGTATAAGGTTTGCACTTTTGTTTAATTTATTCCTACGTATTTTATTCTTTTTTATGCAATTGCAAATAGAAACTTTTTCTTAATTTTATTTTTTAGGTTGTTCCTCGCAAGTGTATAAAAATACAGTTTATTGTGTATATTCATCTTGTATTCTGAAACCTTGCTGAATTTATATGTTCTGGTAGTTTTTTAGTAGATTCCTTAGGATTGTCTACATATAAGATCTTGTCATCTGCAAATAGAGGTAATTTTACTTCTTTCTTTCCAATCTGCATGCCTCATATTTATTTTATTGCCAAATTGCCCTAAGTAGAGCTTCCAATTCAATGTGGAATAGGAGTGGCGAGGGCAGACATCCTTGTTTTGTTCCTGCTCTTAGTGGAAAAGCATCCAATCTTTCACCACTGAGTTTGATGCCAATTGTGGGTTTATCATTGATGCCCTTGTTTGGATTGAGGAAGTTCCCTTCTATTCCTAGTTTGTGCAGTCCTCTTATTCTTTTTGATGCTTCTTTCCCCAGCCCTGGTAGTTTCCTCACATGCTGAATACTGAAGGATGACCCTCTGCAGATCTCTAGGTTCTCTCTCTGTGAAACTCTCTCCTCTCTGGTACTCTTCTGATGTCTATGAACTCTGGCAGCCTTGGTCTCTCCAGACCCTCCGCTCCATCTTTTCAGCTCCGGGATAATTACACCTCAGTTCCTCCTCCCTGTGTGGAAACTCAAGGCAGTGGGCTTGGACAATCAGAGGGCTCATCTTGTTATTTTCCCTTTTCCCATGGATCACTGTCCTTTGTTACCTGATGTCCAATGTCTTTAAAGTTGTTGTTTCATATATTTGTATATTTCATCTTTTTGGTGGGGGGGTCGTTGTTTTAAGCAAGAAGGTAAATCTAGTCTTTTTTACTCTAACTTGGATGGAAATGGAAGTCTGTGGATTATCTTTTGATGACCCAAAATCTAGCAAAATTGTCTTTTATTGTATGAGCTCTTTAAGAAAGTGTTCCTTACCCCAAAGGTCGTAAGGATATAGAAGATTTTCTCTAAAAGTTGTGAAGTTTTTCTTTTCACATTTAAGCCTTTAATCCATCTTTAATTGATTTTTGTGTTTGTGGTGAAGTAAGGGACACAGATCACCTATTTTTCTTCATTTCATTTCATTTAGTTTTGGCTGTGCAGCTTGCAGGGATCTTAGTTCCCCAATCAGGGATCGAACCAGGAACGCTGGCAGTGGAAGCTCAGAGTCCTAACCACTGGACCGCCAGGAAATTCCCCAGATCACTTTTAGAAGTAGCATGTTTCGTTTAACCTTGCTGTAATTTGATCCATATTGTATTGAATCTTTAGATCGAGTTTGAGGAGAATCGGTATCATTTTAATGTAAAATATTAGCTCTTCATGTATTTATCCATTTTCCTATCAATAGTGACGGGTTAGTTACAGCTTTTTCTATTACAATGAAGACCCTTGTGAACATACTCAACCATGTCTCTTGGTACACATGTGCAAGTTTACCTAGGGTATGTTGGGGATGTACAGTGAATTTACCATAAAGCTAATAAGCTCATTTTTCATTCATAATGTTGTATTCTTTTTCTTTCTTTTTTTTTTTAGGGGTTTGCAAATTGGTGATATTCTTTTTTTTTTTTTAATATTTATTTATTTATTTTTGGCTGTGTCAGGTCCTAGTTGCGGCACGTGGGATCTTTCGTTGCGGCACACGGGCTTCTCTCTAGTTGTGGCGCGTGGGCTCGCAGGCTCAGTAGCTGTGATGCACGGGCTTAGCTGCCCCGTGGCATGTGGGATCTTAGTTCCCTGACCAGGGCTCGAACCCACGTCACCTGCATTGGAAGGTGGATTCTTAACAACTGGACCACCAGGGAAGTCCCTGTATTCCTTTTCTTAAAGAGAATTACTTTCCCCCATTGAATAAGCCTCAGGTCCTCAAATACCTGGATTTGCCCTTAGTCATAGTGTATGCACGTGTTGGACAGAGCAATGCAAATATAGAAAATTCTGAGACAGAAGGATCTGTTGCAGGAAATTGGGTCAAAGGGTGTTGGAAGGAACTGGAGGAACAAAAGGAAGAAGGGGGTTTTACATAGCAGTTAAGAAGCTGGTACTGCCCCTGGGCTGCAGCGCCCTCCTCTATATGGAAGGGGCTGGAAGCCTGAAAACTACATCCTCCAGACTGTTTTGCCAACTGGAAGAAGCCATTTTTTCCTGCTGCTGGTGACTCTTATGACAGCAGCAGCAGCAGGTGACTGTGGGCTGCGGCGGTGGTAAAGAGTTGCAGCAGCAGCCGGAGTGCAGGCCCCTGGGTTCCAACATCAGTGCTTCCAGTGGCTCCATGGCTCACGCCACTCCCTCTTTGTCCAGTCTTCTCACACCCTCACTCCACCAGATCTCCAGATCC
Organism: Stenella coeruleoalba; assembly: GCF_951394435.1. Classification (NCBI taxonomy): domain Eukaryota; kingdom Metazoa; phylum Chordata; class Mammalia; order Artiodactyla; family Delphinidae; genus Stenella; species Stenella coeruleoalba. The sequence continues at coordinate 64,955,085 of NC_137156.1, forward strand.
GTTTTGACCTACGGGTCTTCAACGTGTCCATTTTCTTTCCATTAGCTGGGCCTTCCCAGCGGCATTCCCTTCCCTCCCCATCAGGGACTGTGCCCTGGACTTCAGAGCTCTCTGTCAATCACCCTCAGTGTCTTCACCTTGCTCTCCTCTCTACAGCACCTGCTGTACAGCTAGCTCCTCGACCCGGGTGCATCCTCCAGCCCCACCTCTCTGCTTCTGGTTGCCGCTGACCATTGCTGCTAGAGAACACCACATGGCCCTGCCCCAGCCCTGCTCCAGCCACTGCTGCATCTACATCACAGCTTCCCCTTGCCGTCCTGTCTCTAAGCTGATGAACTGTTTCCTCCAAGTGCCTGACACCTCCACCGTCTGTGACAAAACAGTTTTTATATCCCCAAGCTGTAGGTGAACCTGCAAAACCCACAGACTGCAGGCGAAAGTAGAGAAGCAAAGCTGAAAGCAGGCTTGGGTAATCCCAAGCATGTCCACTAGAGGGCAGCAGACACCGGCTAAAGCTGCCGGGCTAACAAACCCCGAGCGTTCCTTGCACAGTTGATTCGCAGGCCTTTTGACCTGGGCCCCGGATCACTGGCGTCCTTACCTCCCCAATCCGGAAGCCCAGCAGTGGACTTTTCATGGGCTCTCCTGTTCCTCAGTAGTGTCCCCACCGCCCTGACCCCTCACCCCCCCGTGGCTCACTCCCGCTCAAAGGCCGGAGTCCTCACCTGGCCTCCCAGGGCTGGCCCGCTCCTGCTCTGGACTCCTTGCCCGCTGCTCACGCGCTCCAGGCCCACCGGCCTCCGTGCTGCTTCTCGAGGCCTCAGACGCAACCACACTCAAGAGCCTCGCGCTTCTGTTCCCTCTGCCTGTAAGACTCTTCCTCCACGGGTCTGCGGGGCTCCTTCCCCGAACTCCTTCAAGGCTTTGCTCCCTGAGGCCTTCCCTGAGCACGTTCCATGTAGTAGATATGGAGTCACACCACGCAGACCCCCTTTCCAGAAGGATCTGCAGGCAGGAGCCATGGCCATACAACCTACAGCTGCCAGTTCTGCCAGAGTCCACCTCGGCTTCACAGAGCGCCCTTGTCTGCTGACCGAGGGAAGCGCGGGGCCTGAGGCCTGAGGCCTGGTGGTTTCCACCCCAGCGTTGGGGAGCCGCGCTCCCGCAGAGGATACTTGCTCCAGAACGCCCTAGCGGGGTCTTGTTGGACTTGTGTCACTGTTCAGGTTCTCCCTCTTCCCAGTCCTGTTTCCTCCCCCTTCCTTTCACAGGCATTGACCCCGAAATCCACCTGAGCATGTGCTTCAGCTAGTGTGACCCCTAGCACTCCCCACCTCCCACCCTGCTTTATTTTTCTCTGTAGAACTTATCGTCTAACTCACAATTCAGTTTGCTACCCAGTGCCTCTCCTCACTAGAATGTAAGCTGGGTGAGGGCAGGGATTCTGTCTCTTTATTAACGAAGCACCTAAAAGAGGGCCTGTGACACAGTAGGTGCTAAATAAGTGTGATGAATGAATGAATGAAGGGGACATGGACCTGTGGTTGTTCTGGTGAAGTGGGAGGATGTGTGCTTTTGAGAAGGTTGCAGAAGATGAGAGAGGAGAGTTCTTAGCCTGGCTTCCCCAAAAGGCTGAGCTGAGATGACGTCACTTACTGGGAAGGGAACCCCAGAGCAGAGAGGGAGACAGAAGTTGGAGAGGGCTGGGTGGAGGTGTGTTGTCAAGCTGGGGTCTGGGAAGAGCATGCAGAGAGCCCCCCAGAACGGTGCCCCTGCAGGACAGGTGACTGGAACACTTACTTTTCTTTCAGCTTCCTCCCTGCTGATCGAGGGTCTGCCCGGGAGTTTGGGTTGCCAGTGCCCTAAGTGGTCTGCTGAGCCTGCCCTTCTTGTGGGAGGAGCTTCAGGGCACATGAGACTGTGCATGGGGTGAGAGGGAGAGCACACAGGGGGAGTCAGAGCTGATGTCAGCGGAGAGTCTGTGAGGGGCTGCAACCACGGAGGGAGGAAGGCGGGGCGTTGGTGCCATGCTGACGAGGAGGTGGGAGCTTAGGGCACGGAAGCCACAGCACCGGCTGCATTAGGAGGGGTGGGGCAGGAGGCCAGGAGGGGCTGAACCGGGCCTAGCTGTGTGGTGGGGAGGGGAGAAATCTTAAAAACCAGTGCAGGGGACTTCCCTGGTGGCGCAGTGGTTGGGATTCTGCCTGCCAATGCAGGGGACATGGGTTCGAGCCCTGGGCCGGGAAGATCCCATATGCCGCCGAGCAACTAAGCCCGTGCTCCACAACTACTGAGCCTGCACTCTACAGCCATGAGCCGCAGCTACTGAGCCCATGCATCTAGAGCCCATGCTCTGCAATAAGAGAAGCCACTGCAAGGAGAAGCCTGCGCCCCACAATGAAGAGTAGCCCCCGCTCACCACAACTGGAGAAAGCTTGCGTGCAGCAACAAAGACCCAATGCAGCCAAAAATAAATAAATTAGTTAAAACAAAACAAAACAAAACCTGTTCAGGCTGGAGAAGTGAGAAGACCCTGGGGCAGGGGGTGAAGGGCTAAGAGGGGGAGGGAGGCACCACTGGCAACACAAGAGGAGGAGGAGGGGGTCAGGATGAGTTTAAACCAGAGGTGTTCGGGGCCCCAGTTCCTGTGCTCTTTCAGCCAGACCATCTTCATATGCCCATCAATATTTTTTCCTTCTCAAAGTCTAGTTGCTCTCAGATGAGATGCTTGAGGGGGACACCTGGCCACATGCGCTCACCAGTCTTGGGCCCTGCATTCTACCTGCTGCTGCTCCATTGTCTTACACAGTGCACTGTGTGCCAAGATGGGCGAGAAGACCAAAAAAATGGGTGAAGGGCTTCCCTGGTGGCGCAGTGGTTGAGAGTCCACCTGCCGATGCAGGGGACACGGGTTCGTGCCCCGGTCCGGGAAGATCCCACATGCCACGGAGCGGCTGGGCCTGTGAGCCATGGCCACTGAGCCTGCGCGTGCGGAGCTTGTGCTCCGCAACGGGAGAGGCCACAACAGTGAGAGGCCCACGTACCGCAAAAAAAAAAAAAAAAAAAGGGTGAAAACGGGGGCGGGGGATTGTCTTACGCGTTCTGTTCTGCATACCCTCAAAGTCTTTTTACAGGAAAGAACTACAGAGATGCAGAAAATATAAATGTTACTTCATTGCCTATGACAGTCACCTGGTGATTTGACATCTTGCAATATCCAAACCAAAATCCTGGTACTCTTAATTGTCCATCGGTTTTCCACCTCTGGCATAACGGTGTGAGAAGCCCTGCATTCCCACTCCCCAGTCAAACTGGTGACAATTATAAAAAGAAACCCAGCCATTTAAAGTCCCTGGAAATTGTTCTAAGGGCATTCAGCAAATGAAGAAACATTTATTCAAAATATCTACTGGGTAAGAAAAATGAAAGCTATGGCATTTGAACCAGTCCCATTCCCACCCCCTCCCGTCCTAGTTCAGCAAGACGGAAACTCCACTCCAGACTGTGTAGCCAAGAACACTAGGGCTTCCTCTCCCCGCAGCTCCCAGTTGGAGAACCATCTTCACCCAAGGGACAGGATGCCAGCATTTTTCATCCTGTTACCTGTTGCTGAGGCTAAGTTCTGGGTGAGTGCGACTCAGGTGGTGGTTCCCTTAGCCCACCCAGGTTCCACTGGTGAGACGCAGGCTCTAGCTTGGGTGCAGTGCCACTGAGAATACCAGGGTCCTGATTGTCCTCAACCTGGCTCATAAGGTGAAGATAAGCCAAGAAGAATTGAAGTTACTTCCCCACCTCCACAGAGTGACCAGCTCCTGGAGATGTGCCTTGTCCCAGCCATTGTCCAGAGCCACAGCTCAGAGATTTTGCCCCTGGTGAGGAGAAGGCAGGGAGTCCCAAAATTCTTCCCAAAAGGATTGACTTCATTTGCAACAGAAGTTCAAGCCTAGAGGTGCTTTCAAAAACAATGGAGGTTGTAAGTGAAAAGCAATTAAGGGATTGGTATATTCACTAGAGATATAAGCAAAACTGTAGGTAGGTTGGTTGGTTTACCAGAAAGAACCAGGGAAAGATATAGCTAAGAAGACCTACCTTGGGGTCGGAACAAATCTCAAACACTGACCTTAAGAGATATCCCTTCAAAGGAGCCCGAATTTAGTTGGATTAGACTGTGGAACAATTTATACCCCAGGGGAGTATTGAAAATAGTGGAGCAATCAGCTTGCAATTAGTGGAGCTTAACAGCCAGGTGTGGTCAGGGAAAGAGATAGTGAAAGAGAATCCTGCCAAAACTACTGATATCCCAGAATGACTGTGGGTGTACCTCAGGCAGACCTGGCTGAGGGGGTGCGCCACAACTACCGAAGCCCGCGCACGTAGAGCCTGTGCTCCGCAACAAGGGAAGCCACCGCAATGAGAAGCCCGCGCACCACAATGAAGAGTAGCCCCCGTTCACCACAACTAGAGAAAGCCCTGCGCACAGCAACAAAGACTCAACGCAGCCAAAAGTAAATTAAAAGAAAAAAAAAGTCTGGCTGCCTTGGAGTTGCTCTGCTGGAGAGTACAAGTGGAAAGACCACAGAGAGACAGAGGGAGATGCCCAGGGAGCCCCAGCTGGGCTAGCCTCCAGGTTTTTGGTCTTCACCCAGGCCAGACACCAGACATGTGAGTGAAGGAGCCTTTGAGGTGGTGATCCCAGCCCATCCCCCCTCTGACTGCAACCTCATGAGACACCCCGAGTCAGAACCACCCAGCTGAGATGCTCCCAAATTCCTGACCCACAGAAACCATGGGAGGTAATGAATGATTCTTGTGTTGAAGCCACTTGTTTTGAATTATTTCTTACACAGCCATAGAAACTGGAACACTTTCTCAGTGAGGCCTTCTCTGACTACCCTATTTAAAATTTCAAGCCACTCCCCCACCTTATCATTCCTTGTCTCCCTTTTCTGCTTTATTTTTCTCCTCAGCATATACCACTGCCTGACACAGTATAGATTTAATTATTTAATATCACCATACTAGTATGTCATCCCTCCAAGAACAGGGATTTTTTCCTATCAGGTTCATTGCTGTACCTCCAGTGCCTAGACCAGTGCCTTGCACATAGTAGGTGCTCAGTATTTGTTGAATGGAATGAGTGACTCTACCCAGTAAAACTGCCAACTGCATACATGAGAATAATAAACACTGGAGTCTGAATGGGGTTATCTCTGGGGAGGGAGGAAGAGGAAGCATATATCAGAGGCTTTAACTATATGTGTTTTCTTCTTAAAAGAAAAAAACAAATATGGTAAGATGTTTATACTTGATTAAAGAGTGTGTTTGCTACATTATTCTCTATACTTCGCATAAAAAAAATTTTATGATACTCCCCATCATAAAATTTTTTTGATAAAAATACGATTTGTGCATGAATGTTCATAACAGCTTCCTTTGTAATAGACAAAAAAGTGGGAATAAATCAAATGTCCGTCAGTTGGTGAATAGATAAGCTGTGGAATATATTCAGCAATAAAAAGGAACAAAGTACTGATCCATTTGCCATCCAAAACCATTATACTGAGAGAAAGAAGTCTTATCCAAAGGAGTACGTACTTTATGGTTATGTTTTTAAGAAATTCTAAAGCAGGCAAACCCAACCAATGGTGGAAAGAAATCAGCCTCAGTGCGGTCCTGGAGGACCAGGCCTGGCTCCCAGGCCGGCCCAGCAGCCCCTGTCCTTCACATTCCTCCCTCCAGGCCCAGCCCAGGCCCTCCCTCAATGAGTGACCCTGGGCAAGTCATGGCCTCTCTGTGGGGCTCAGTTTCCCCCACGGGAATTTCAACGGCGGAGGTTGGAACATGTGGCTGTACGCTTCCTTCCATCCTGACACTCCAGGATCCTGGGATTCCTGTGCAGCCCGCAGGTGGCTCAGGCCTCTGCAGCAGGGGAGGATGTGTCCACAGGCCCTGGAGATCCGACCTCAGGCAGACCTGGACTGGGCTGGGTGTCAACCATCCCACTTGTGGGGCTGGGGCTCCCAGTGCTCCCCTAAAGCACAGGGCTTGGAGGGTGAGAGATCTGGCAGTCCCTCTTCAACTTTTTTTCCTGTTTCTAAGGCTTTGCAAGCCAATGAAAATGCAGTGCTGAGAATAAGAGCCCCTTGTCCTGAGTTCTGAGCCCTAATCCTCTTATGCATCGTATCGCCAGCGGAAAGCCGGAGCTGGTGGCAGAGGGCTGCTCTGATTTCCCTGCCAGCCGTCCCTCTCCCCACACGGTTGTGCCAGCCCAGTCCCATCACGAAGGGCCGGCGCCCCGGCCAACTCACTGCACAGCTGAATGTAACCGCCACTTGGGCCTCTGATGATGAAGGGATCAGACTTGATGAAGGGATCTATCGGGGCTGGACGGCCCAGGAAAGTCTGAACACCTGCCTGCCCAAGATCTACAGGCCAGTTCAGAGACCCAGGTCTGCCCAGTGTGAACTGGCGCAGGGGTCTGCCTCCCTCCCCTGGGAGCCCAGACTTTTCCTCAAGCAATAAGGGGGGCCTCGACTGGGTAGTCACGGGGTCTCTCTGGGCTCACCCGTTCCTTCAGGAAGCATAGACGGAGCCCAGCTCTCAGCTGAGGCTGACAGGGCCCTGAAGACGTGGGCGATGGGACACCCACCCGGGGTCTCCGAGGAGTGAAGGGACAGACACTTCCCATGAAGCCAGAAGCACCACAGCACCAGTGTGGCCATGGGAGGGTGCACCCAACCTGCCCGACCCCCAGGGAGGCTGGGCAAGGCTGTGCGGACTTTGATGAGCAAACAGGAGCTGGGCAGGTGGCTGGAATCGGGCTGGGAGAAGAGGAGAAGACAGCCCCTCTCAGGAGGAAGGAGCCGCAGCCCTGAGAATGGCTTTCCAAGGGTTTGGAGAGAACAGCTGGCCATGGTCGCACAAGACACTGCAAAATGTCTGTGCTGGAGACCCATGGGGCCCAAAACATGGGGCCTCACAGCCTCCATACAAAGAGCCCCAGGCAATGGGCTCCCGGCACACTGTGGGCTGCCTCTCCTCCCACTCCCTCCTGAGCCTGCTCTAATCACGCTTCCAACCTCACCAACCCCGTGGACCTTCTCGTTCAAGGTCACCAGCGACCTCCACGTTGCTGACACACCATCAGGTCCCACTGCCATCATCTCAGTTCAGCAGCAGCAACACATCACACAGACCATCACTCCTCGACACGGTTCTTTGGCTCACTCGCCTGGTGATCCTCCTACCTCCCTGACTGCTCCTTTTCCACTCCCTGTGCGGGTTCCTCCTCTTTCCCCAGACCTCCTCACCATGGTGGACCCCAGGGCACAGGCTTGGAGCCCGCAGTGGCTTCTGCTTTTAAAATAATTACAGCCAGTGTGGAGCGCTCTCTGTTTGGCATCAGAAAAAGAACAGCGCCCCCTCCTTCCTCCTACCCTCACAGCCCTGATGCGCTGCTGGGACCCTGCTCAACACACATCCTGTGCTCCAAACACAGCTGCCACGTGGTGTACCTGGGTCTTACACAGTAACCACGGTGTGGCTTACAGCAGAAAGGTTAAAATAGCTCTCCAAAGATTTCTCACTGTACTTGAAACTCATCGCACACCATCACAGCACTTCACACCCCTGTTGATCCAACCATTCATTCATTCATCGTCACTCATTCGACCCACATGGATTTACTTCTCCCGAGCCCCATGGGAAATGCACCGAGGAAGACTTCACTGAGAAACCAGAAAATAAGCACTGTGCCCAAAGGATAGATTTTTTTAAAAAGAAATTTCAAAATATTTTTCCCTAAAGGATTAATAAAAGCATAAAGATTCTGCCTGGGTAAAGATATTTGAACAAACAGATAGGAAGGTTAAGAGATAAGAAATACCAGTCTGGGGCTTCCCTGGTGGCGCAGTGGTTGAGAGTCCGCCTGCCAATGCAGGGGACACGGGTTCGTGCCCCGGTCCGGGAAGACCCCACATGACGTGGAGCGGCTGGGCCTGTGAGCCATGGCCGCTGAGCCTGTGCATCCGGAGCCTGTGCTCCACAACGGGAGAGGCCACAACAGTGAGAGGCCCGCGTACCGCAAAAAAAAAAAAAAAAAGAAATACCAGTCTGGGGGGAGAAAAAACCCTATAGAAATACCCTACTAAATATCATAGGTCCCTCTCTCTGTACACTTTGTTAAAAAAAGTAAAATAAATAAGAAAATCATATAGGGATATGTGACATTATTGTAACTGTGTACTTGGGAATAACGTGACTAAGTTCATGGTTTTTTCTTAAGAAAAAATGTACAGTTTGTGTAAACCTAATAAACATCAAAAGCAGTGGAAAATATGAAATGCTGGTCTGACGTGTGACATCTTGAGTGAAATAGTCACTTCCCAGCAGTGCACCCTCGATTAATTTCACTGACCTTCAGGTTCCTACTCAGCATAAAAAAGAAGGAAATCCTGGGACTTCCCTGGCAGTCCAGTGATTAAGACTTCGAGCTTCCACTCTAGGGGGCACGGGTTCAATCCCTGGTCAGGGAACTGGGATCCTGCATGCCGTGCGGAGCGGCCAAAAAAAAAAAAAAATTAAATTAAATTAAAAAAAGAAGGAAATCCTGCCATTTGTTACAACGTGGATGGACCTAGAGGGTATTATGCTAAAGTGAAATAAGTCAGATAGAGAAAGACAAATACCATATATCTTACTTATATATAGAATCTAAAAAACAAAACAAACAAAACAGATTCATAGATACAGAGAAGAAACTGGTGGTTTTAAGAGGAGAGGGGGATGGGGAAATAGGTGAGGGAATAAATAAGTCACAGGGATGTAATGTACAGTGTAAAGAATGTAGTCAATAATACTGTAATAACTTTGTAGGTGACAGATGGTTACTAGACTTTATCGTGGTGAGGATTTTGTAATGTATCTGAACATCAAATCATTACGTGGTACACCTGAAACTAACATAATATTGTATATCAACTAAAATTTAAAAAAACCAAACTAACAGAAAAAGCAATGCCTACATACATCTGAGGGTTGTGATGAGAATGAAATGAAATTATGCTGTGGAGTATGTTGCATGATACCTGGTAGCTATTATGAAGTTTACCAATCACAGTTCAATAAAGCTTGAATAACTGAGGGTTTCTGTGAAGGAATATGCTGGTCATCCAAGGGCTAGGCAGAAACCTTTCAAGTTTTGTCATCAAGCTGCTGTCACTGACACACTCCTGTCTGCAAATATGCGAGAGAAGTCAAGATATGATGCAGGCCAGCGGCGGCCTCGGCCGACCACACAGGGAGGTCTGGAGCCAAAATGGGCCATCAGGGTTGTCTGGCATTGGGTCAAGATGGCCAGCTTTTTACCCCCACTTGGATCGGTCATTGGATGTGGGCCATCCTGGGAAGGGGGTGACCTCAGGAAAGGTGGTTCTGTGCAGCTGGGACAGTGCCCAAGGGACTGGCTTGCTGACCACACTCTTGGGGGGATCTGGGTGGGCACATAGCAGAGATGGGCTGGAGGGACAGAACCAGGCCATGTGGAGGGGAGGGCAGAGATGACAGGAACTGGGTGGTGGGGGATGACTGACAGGGAAGCTTGGCCTGGGGCTGGACCCTGGGGGTCTGGAGCAGTGCATGGGAGGTGGGGCCTGTGAGCCATCACAGCCTGAAGTGCCGCGTTGGGCAGTCTGCCACCTAGAGCCCAGCTGATGGGCCCAGAAAGTCAACTAGCCACCCAGGAAGCAGCCGCACAGCAGGAGCTTTACAGTTTACACAGAGCTGCTCACCCTCCCCTGCATCATGAGCTGGCTTTCAGCATCACTAAGCCTGCATCCTGGGACCAGCGTAGCCAGAGGCGAAGGGACACCAGGTGAAAGAGCCAGGTTTGGGGCTGGGTGATGACTTATGATGGGCTTGGCTGGGGTGTGAATGGCACATCCCGCAAATGTACAGATGGCAGAGACACGAGTAGTTAGCTCCTCTGTGGTTCCCGGAGGACAGAACTGGGGCTTGAAACAGTCCTAACAGGTTAGAAATAGGAAATTCAGTTTTCATAAGGCCCCATCCAGCACATGGGCCCCCAAACCCAGTTGAACAAATAGAGTCATCCCCTCCCTCAGGAAAATGACATCAGCGATGGTATGGGTATCAGCTCAGAATGACTCAACAGAGGGATGTGTGATGCTCGTTGTGGGAACAGGGCCAGTCAGTGAGGCCCTCAAACCCAGGTAAGGAGGGCCCTGACTGTCCTCATGGGGCAAGGGGTCAACAGGGCCAAGGGACATGCCTGCTCAGGGTACATACTCTCCCCTCCAGACCACACTTGTTACCTGGGACCCCAGAATCTCTTGCCCAAATGGCTCCAAGCCTACTTTCCTGGCCCTCTTCCCTAGGATGGTGTCTGAGAGGCCAAGTGGTGTGAACAAAGATGGGACATGTTAACTGAGGTGTCCCCATGTGTGTTCCTGAAATATCTCACGTGGAATGTGGAGCCAGGGGTAAGAGGGAAGGGGACCAGGCTGGGGACAGCAGGGCTGCTCTCACCGCCCCACCACATTCTGGGGCAGAACTCCTGAGTCCGAAAACCCTAAGTTCAAGCTTAGCCTTCCAAGTCATTGGGAAGTATGAAGGTCAAAGCTGAGGTTTGCTCATTGAAGGGTTAGCTTGAATCATAACTTGGGAATTTTCAGACATGGATCTGCCCTAGCCCTGTGAATGTCTGGGTGGACCTGGGGCAAGTGGCGCCTCTGGGTTCACACCTGGGGTACAGAGACCTCTTTTGGACCCACCGGGATGCTCTGAGAAGAGCACCCGGGCGTCAGCCAATAGAGCTGTCGCATGAAGATGGCTGAAGGGACTGAAGACCTTCAGCCAGGAGGAGAGAGGGTTCAGGCACAGCATTCTGGTTGTCTTGGTCCTGAAAAGATTATCAAAGGAAAAAAGAGACTGATGCATTCTAAGTGCACCCAGAGTAGAACTAGGAGCTGGCGGTGACTCAGAGGAGAAAAATGACCCGTTTAACAAGAAGGCAGGGAAGGTGGCAGAAGGAAAAAAAAGAAAAAGAAGAATGGACAATGGTGGGAGGAAGTGAGCACCTTCTTGCTGGAGGAAGGCTAGCTGTGCTGGCTCAGGATCTTTGGGGATTTCCTAGAGTTGATTTAAGCCACAGCTAGAGGACCAGGACCAGCTGATAATTAAGCTCTTCCCTACCTGAGAGGCTCTGTGAGTGTGACTAGTGTAAGTCATGTTGCAAGGCTCTCACAGACAAGGTCCCCCCGGTCCTGCCATCACGCATCTGAAAACTCTTTCCGGTTTCCAGGAAGGGTAAACGGAGGCACAGAGCAGAGAAGTCACAGGAGTGCCTGCCTGCCCAGCTTCCCCCGTGATGCTTCAGAGGGGATCTGCCCTCTATTTTTTTTTTTTTCGGTACGTGGGCCTCTCACTGTTGTGGCCTCTCCCGTTGCGGAGCACAGGTTCCGGATGCGCAGGCTCAGCGGCCATGGCTCACGGGCCCAGCCGCTCCGCGGCACGTAGGATCTTCCCGGACCGGGGCACAAACCCGTGTCCCCTGCATCGGCAGGCAGACTCTCAACCACTGCGCCGCCAGGGAAGCCCTGCCCTCTACTTTTATTGGCCATGTTCTCGTCTGCCTTTTTGTGGGTTTGGCAGGGTCTCTGGGGGTGTGTGACAATTCTCACATGGACACATCTTCATGAATGCCAGAAGCCAGAGTCCTGTGCCTGGTACTTGGCAGTACCCGGGTGGCCATAGGAGCCAAAAGGAGGTCTTTTTTCCTGTGGGAACTCATTCCAGTTGCCAGCAGAGTGAGGAACAGAGCCATGTCACTTGGCTTTCTAGTGGTTACTCCTGGCAACCTTGCCTGGCCTTGCTGTGGCCTGGGGCAGGGACCCAGTCTACCCCAGGGTTTCTGTTTCTCCATCTGTAAAACAAGGGTGAACTCCTGCCCTGGCTGGCCACAGAGCCGGCCGGATCAGGAAGCATGCTGTCCTCCTTGAGAGGGCAAAGCAGCAGCCAGAGGAAAGACAAGTGAGAAGTAGGGCCTGCCGCCTCCCAAGAGAGGCCCAATTAGGCCAATGAGCAGTTCCCACCAGAGGCTCTGGCCAGCCCTCAAAGCCGGCCGCGTGGGCAGGCAGTAGCAGGCAGTGGGATTAACGGTGGCAGCCCCGGCCCACTGAAGTGCCCTCAGGAACTTCAAATGAGCACATTAGCGCCAAGGGGGAAGCAGGCCAGCTCCCTTTCTTCTGCAGGGAAGGGGTGAAAGGGAGCCGGTGTGAGAGCACCCAGCTACAAGAGGGCAAAGCCAAGCAAAGGGCCACTCTTTTGAGGCCTCCTGGGACCTCTGCACAGGCCTCCCCTGGGGGCCCCAAAGATGGGTATCATGTGGATCCAGAGATGGGTTCACTCCACAGGCCCCAGTCAGTACCCCCTGAGGAAAGCTCAGCCCTATTCTAGCCCTGGGGACCATGGATGCAAGCAAGAAACTGCCCTGTTCTCAAGGAACCAGAGTCTACCGTTCATTCATTCATTCATTCATCCTTTCAACAAAACTGCTGCCTACCTACCGAACCCTGGGGCCATGGTGGTGAACAAGACAGTCAGGATCTCCGCTCTCAATAAGCGATATGGAAGTCAGACAGAAAACAATAACCCAGTAATGAAAAACCAGAGAGGCAACAGAGTGTCGTGAACACTGACTCTGGAGTCAGAAGGCCTGGGTTCAAATCCCAGCTCCAACTCTAGCTTCTGACCAGGAGGAAACTACTTCACCTCTGTGCCTCAGCTTCCTTCTCTGGAAAGTGGGGATAATAAAAGTATCCATTGCACAGGGTAGTTATAAAGATGAAATGAGTTAATAATTGTAAAGTACTTCAAACTGTGTCTGGCATATAGTAAATACCAGTAAATATTTGTCAAATAAAAAATAAAAAGTGTCAGGTAACAATAAATATTATGAGGACCCTACTGGGGAAGATGTGTGTGTTGGGTGCGGGGAAGCACATTAGAGAAGGGGAAAGTTGAAATGCTTTTGGTTTCAAGTAACAAGAAACCTGGAGGCTGGGCAGCTCCAGAACTAGCCAGTTCTGGTGCTAAATGTCTCTGAAGAACCAGTCACTTTTTATCTCTCGGTTTTGCTCTCCTTAGCCTTGCCCTCAGGCTAGCGCCCCTCAGAGTCTCAAGACGGCTGCTGAAGTGCCAGGCATTGCATTCATGCATGACATATTCACTGAAGAGATTGGCTCTTTCTGGTGATAGGAAAATTTCCCCAGAATTCCTCTAGCAAACTTTCCTTCCCACCTCATGTACCAGAGCAGCATCACATGCTCAAGATTAAAACCAATCACTGGCAAGGCAGCAGGGATCACCTTGACTGGGTTACCAATCAGGATCTACTTTGAACATGGGGTCTTTCAGAGGAGGCATAATAATGAAACAAGAACAAGGTTCTTAGGACTGGGACAGCATATGGTAGTGGTGTAGGCAATTAACAAATTCTGCAGCAGAGTGTAAGGCAAGGCCTCATTAAGGATATCCAGGGGATGACCAGGGATGAGAAGGAGCCATCCATACAACTATGAGCTTGCTTTTCAAGGAACAGAAGGAAGTCCAAAGTGGCTGTAAAATGGACTGAACAAGGGGGAGGTGGTGTAAAATGATAACATAAATGATGTAAAATCAATCATCTAAGTTTCTACCTTGGGAAACTAGAAAAAGAAATGCAAATTAAATCCAAAATAAGCAGAAGAAAAGAAATAGGAATTAGAGCAGAAATAATTGAAATTGGAAACAGGAAAACAATAGAGAAAATCAATGAAACCAAAAGCTGTTTTTTTTAAAAAGATCAATAAAACCAATAAGCCTCTAGTCAGGCTAACTATGACAAAAAGAAGATAAATTACTAATATCAGAAATTAAAGTGAGGACATCACTACAGATCCCATGGAAATTAAATAGATAATAAAGAAATACTATAAACAAAAGAACAGATAAATAAATCAATGGAACAGAACAGAAAACCAGAAATAGACCCATATAAATACAGTCAACTGATCTTTGACAAAGGTGCAAAGACAATACAAGAGAGCAAAGATAATCTCTCTAACAAATGGTGCTAGAACAACTGGACATCCTCCTGCAAAAAAATGAATCTAGATATGGATCTTACATGCTTCACAAAATTTAACTCAAAATGAATCATAGATGTAAATGTAAAACGCAAAACTATAAAACTCCTAGAGGAGAACATAAGTGAAAACTTAGATGGCCTTGGCTATGGTGATGCCCATTTAGATACAATACTAAAAACATTATCTATGAAAGAAATAATTGATAAGCTGGGTTTCACTACAATGAAAACTTTTGCTCTACAGTAGACAATATCAAGAGAATTAGGAGACAAGCCACAGACCGGGAGAAATTATTTGCAAAAGACACATCTGATAAAGGACTATTATCCAAAATATACAAGGAACTCTTAAAAACTCAACAATTAAAAAAACCAACCTGATTAAAAAATAAGCCAAAAACCTTAACAGAGACCTCACCAAAGACAAATAAGCATATGAAAAGACGGTCCATAACACGTCATCAGGGAAATGCAAATTAAAACAGCAATGAGATACCACTACACATCTGTTAGAATAGCCAAAATCCAGAGCACTGACGACCTCACATGCTGACAAGGATGTGGAGCAACAAGAACTCTGATACATTGCTGGTGGGATGGTGGGAACGTAAAATAGCACAGTCACTTTGAAGATAGTTTGACGGTTTCTTACCAGACTAAACATACTCTTACCATATGACCCAGCAATCATGCTCCTTGATATTTACCCAAAGGAGTCGAAGACTATACGCACACAAAAATCTGCACAAGGATGTTCATGGCAGCTTTATTCATAATTGCCAAAACTTGGAAGCAACCAAGATGTTTTTCAACAGGTGAATCAATAAATAAGCTGTCCATCCAGACAATGGAAACTTGCTCAACACTAAAAAGAAATGAGCTACCGAGCCATAGAAAAGACATGGAGGGACTTCCCTGGTGGTGCAGTGGTTAAGAATCTGCCTGCCGATGCAGGAGACACGGGTTTGAGCCCTGGTCCGGGAAGCGTGCAACGAAAAGACCCAGTGCAGCCATAAATAAATAAACAAATAGATAAATAAATAAATAAATAAGAAAAGACATGGAGGAAACTTAACTGCATGTTACTCACTGAGAGGAAACCAACTTGAAAAGGCTACATACTGAAAAGGCTGCAACTATGTGACATTCTGGAAAAAGCAAAATCTTGGAGACAATAAAAAGATCAGTGGTTTTTTTGGAGGGGAGAGATAAATAGGCAGAACACAGGATTTTTAGGGCAGTGAAACTACTCTGTATGATACTATAATGGTCATTATATATTTGTCCAAACCCATAGACTGTACAATACCAAGAGTGAGCCCTAATGTAAATTATAGACTTTGGGTGATTCTGATGTGTCAGTGTAGGTTACCAACATGTCCTGGTAAAGAAATGTACCATTCTGGTGAGCGATGCTGATGATTAGGGAGGCTGTGTATGTGTCGGGGCAGTGGGTATATGTGAAATCTCTGTACCTTCCTCTAAATTTTGTTGTAAACCTAAAACTTCTCTTTAAAAAATAGTCTTAAAAAAAAAGACTACTGAGTAAAGCAAAACTTAGAGTAAAATTCATAGTCTTAATATGGGTATACTAGAAGAGGGACTGAAAAATAATGAGCCAAGCATCCATAAAGAGGTTAGAAAAAGAACAGCAAAATAAACTCAAAGAAAGTTAAAGAATGGCAATAATGAAAATAAAATCAGGAAATACGGAAATAGAAAACAAATGTACAACAGAGATGAACAACAAAAACCCAAGAAGTTGGTTTTTTGAAAGGACACAACGGATAAGCCTCCTGTGTCTAATCAAGAAAGAGAGAAGGCACAAATAACCAATATCTGGAATATAGATGGGACACAACTATAGATCCTGCAGACATTAAAATTACAAGAGGAGGGGGCTTCCCTGGTGGCGCAGTGGTTGAGAGTCCGCCTGCCGATGCAGGGGACATGGGTTCGTGCCCCGGTCCGGGAAGATCCCACATGCCGCGGAGCGGCTGGGCCTGTGAGCCGTGGTCGCTGAGCCTGTGCGTCCGGAGCCTGTGCTCCGCAACGGGAGAGGCCACAACAGTGAGAGGCCCGCGTACAGAGAAAAAAAAAAAAAAATTACAAGAGGATATTATGCTAAAAAATTTTGACATTCTAGATGAAATGGACAAATTTCTAGAAAAATATGTCATCAAATGTGCACAAGGGACTTCCCTCGTGCTCCAGCGGTTAAGACTCCGCACTACCAATGCAGGGGGTCCGGGTTCGATCCCTCCCTGGTCAGGGAACTAGATCCCACATGCATGCCGCAACTAAGAGCCCGCATGTCGCAACTAAAAAAAAGATCCCACATCCTGCAACGAAGATCTCGCACACGGCAGCCAAGATCCTGCACGCCTCAACTAAGACCCGGCGCAGCCAAATAAATAAGTAAATAAACAAATATATTTTTTTAAAGCGACACAAAAGTAGAAAATTTTAACAATCTTGTAACTGTTTAGGAAGTCAAATCCACTGCTAAGAAAACATTCCACAAAGAAAACTCCAGGCCCAGATGGCTTCACCGGAAGAAATGGTGCCAATATTAGGCTCTCTTCCAGAGAGTATGAAAAAAAAGTATACTACCCAATACATTTTATAAGGTTATCGTAACCTTGATACCAAACACCTAACAAGAAAGGAAAGTTACAGGCCAACCTCACTCAGGAATGTCTATGCAAAATTTCTAAAAATACATGCTGTCTAATTTAGCATAGCAATAAAGTGAAAGGTTAATGCATCCAACCAAGTTACATTTATTCCAAAATTGCAAGATTGGTTTAACATTTGAAAAATCAATGTAATTTTATGTGTTAAGAGGATAAAAGAGGAAAATTACATGATTATCTCAATAGATGCAAAAAAGCTTTTGATAGAATTTAACATCTATTCAAAGTAAAAACATTTAGCAAACTATGAATAGAAGGAAACTAATTTGATGAATGGTATCTGCAAAAAAACCTACAGCAAACATTATTTTTAATGATAAAAGTTTGAAGGCTTTCCTTTTGAGACTGGCAATGACACAAGGATGCCTGCTCTCACCCTATCTATTCGTAATGTACTGACATGTCCTAGCTAGTGCAATAAACCAAAAAAGAGAATTAAAATGTGTAAGAATTGTAAAGGAAGAATTAGAACTATTTTTCTTTGCAGATTATATGATTATACACATACATAGAAAATCTAAAAGAATCTACATATAAATTCTTATGAGTGTTTATCAAGGTTGCTGAATATCAAATCAATGTTAAAAATAATTGTTTCTGTATAAAATATAATAGAAACCAGAAAATGAAAAACTCTGAAAAGACATCACTTACAATACCATAAAAAAAAAAAGTACCTAGAAAGAAATCCAGCAGACATGTTTCATGCAGAAAACCATAGAACAATCTTTAGAGAAATTCTAGAAGACCCAAATAAATGGAGAGATGGACCATGTTCATTGATTGGACAACAATATTGTAAAGATCCATTCTCTCCAGATTGGCCTATAGATTCTATCCAGTTCCAATTAAAATGTCAAAGATTTTTATCTATGTTTTTGTTTGTTTTGGTGGAAACTGACAAGCTGGTACTAAAATGTATGTAGAAATGCAAAGGACTCAACATTGCCAAGACACGTTGAAAAAGAAAGTGGGAGGACTTGGACTACTGGATATCAAGGCTTACTACGAACCTAGAAACACAGTGTGATTGTGGTGCAGAGGTAGATAAGTAGACCAAAGGAATAAAGTAAAGAACTCAGAGACAGACCCATTCATATGCACACATTTGAATAATGCAAAAGTGGCACTTCAGAGAAGTGGGAAAATGAGAAATGGTAGGCTTTTCAATAAATGATGCTGGGCCAACAGGATATCTACTTGCAAAAGAAAAAAAAGAAAGACAGAAATGGGATCCCTACCTAATATCATTTATAAAAATCAGTTGCAGGTGGATTACAGACAGCAGTGTGCTGATGAATGTTTAACCACTAATTCCCCAAAGGAAACAATCCCTGACTTTCAGTGTTTACTGAGTTCCACATTATAAATACTCCTACCATGGCTTATTCCAAGTAATCAGCGTAAGGTCATAGAAAACAGAGTAGGGGAAAAAATCCACAGAAGCACTACATAGATGGCATTTTCAACATACACATTCAACTGGCATGAAGAGAAGGAAGTGATGAATTTTGACTATTTATTACCTTTGGGTTTGTTTGTTTGTTTGTTTGTTTTTGTTTGTGCCCCGCTGCTTGTGGGATCCTAGTTCCCTGACCAGGGATACAACCCATGCCCCCTGCAGTGGAAGCGCAGAGTCCTAACCCCTGGACCACTAGGGAATTCCCTTACCTTTGTTTTTTTGTTGTTGTTGTTTTGTTTTTTAATATTTATTTATTGGCTGCGCCTGGTCTTAGCTGCAGCACGCGGGATCTAGTTCCCTGACCAGGGATCAAACCCGAGCTCCCTGCTTTGGGAGTGTGGAGTCTTACCCACTGGACCACCACGTAAGTCTCCCCTTACCTTTGTTTTTAATATTTTTGTTTATTGTAAGTTTATACAGGTTAATTTTTGATAATTGCTATGTTTAACAACTGCCTCACAAAATGCATGAAAAGTTAACAACTTTCTCATGAGCCAGTATGAGTCACCTCTAATGCACCACTGATTTTAGACCTGAATGTGAAAGGCAAACAAAGTTTTTTTTTTTTAATATGGAATTATTCTTCAATTTTTGAAAGTTTATTATGAAAAAAAGATTATTTAGGAAAATACTTTCATGATCTCAAGATAGGGAACCATTTCCTTCCTTTTATGCGTAGGTTTCTTGAGGTATATGGAGAAAAGACTTAACATAGCAGGCCTGAGCATTCTGTCCTTAGAAAGACCTGCTTACAAGATTGGCCCTTGGCTAGCATCTGGGAACTTAAGATTTTGGAAGGGTTCTCACTCTTCCCTAAGTGGTAAGAGTTTAGACACTGTGCCTAAACTGTTCTGCAAACAATGCAGTTTATGCTGAACACTCGCCTTCTTTCTGGGAGACTGGAATTTTGGTACATGCTAAGCAGTGGGTGCCTACATAACCACTCGCCAGTAAAAACTCTGAGTCTCCTACGAGCTTCCCTGATAGAGACCATTTCAAATGTGTTGTCACAATTCATTGCTGGAGGAATTAAGCGTATGCTGTGTTGAATCTGCCGGAAGCTCCTGGTTTTCTCTGGACTTTTCCCTGTGTGCCTTTTAGATTTGCTGATTTTGCTTTGTATCCTTTCACTATAATAAATCTTAGCTGTGAGTCTGGCC
Organism: Stenella coeruleoalba; assembly: GCF_951394435.1. Classification (NCBI taxonomy): domain Eukaryota; kingdom Metazoa; phylum Chordata; class Mammalia; order Artiodactyla; family Delphinidae; genus Stenella; species Stenella coeruleoalba. Next base: position 64,974,549 of record NC_137156.1, read on the forward strand.
ACATGCCCAGTTGTATAAATCCTACTAGTGAATCATTAAAGCTGGGAAGGAATGATCTTGGGGAGTCCTGACACAAGGTATAAAATTCATCTTTTTGGGCTTCCCTGGTGGCGCAGTGGTTGAGAATCTGCCTGCCAATGCAGGAGATACGGGTTCGAGCCCTGGTCTGGGAGGATCCCACATGCCGCGGAGCAACTAGAACCTGTGCGCCACAACTACTGAGCCTGAGCGTCTGGAGCCTGTGCTCCGTAACAAGAGAGGCCGCGATAGTGAGAGGCCTGCGCACCGCGATGAAGAGTGGCCCCCGCTCGCCACAACTAGAGAAAGGCCACGCACAGAAACGAAGACCCAACACAGCCAAAAATAAATAAATTAATTCATTAATTAAAAAAAAAAGAATGGGCAACCTCTATTGAAAAAAATAAAATAAAATAAAATTCATCTTTTTAAAGTGTACAGTTTCATGAATTTTGACAAATATGTATATTTGTGTAGCCATCATCGCAAGCAAGTTATAGAACATTTCCATCACTACAAGTTTCCTTATGCATCTTTGCAATCAATTCTCTCCATCCACCTTCAGACCCTGGCAACCACTGATCTATTCTCTGTCACTATAGTGTTGCCTTTCCCAGGATGCAAAATAAATGGATTCATACAGGATGAAGCTTTGTGATTCTGGCTTCTTTCACTCAGCCTCATGGGTTTTTTTGTTTTTTTTTTGCGGTACGCGGGCCTCTCACTGTTGTGGCCTCTCCCGTTGAGGAGCACAGGCTCCGGACGCGCAGGCTCAGCGGCCATGGCTCACGGGCCTAGCCGCTCCGCAGCATGTGGGATCTTCCCGGACCGGGGCACGAACCCGTGTCCCCTGCATCGGCAGGCGGACTCTCAACCACTGCGCCACCAGGGAAGCCCCAGCCTCATGTTTTTGACATTCATCCATGTTGCTTTGTGTATGAGTAATTCATTCCGTTTTGTTGCTGAATAGTATTCCATCATACAGCTGTGCCATGGTTTATTTATCCATTCACAGTTTATGTACATTTGGGTTGTTTTCTTTTTTTGGTGATTATGAATAAAGTTGCTATATACATACATATACAGATCTTTGTATAAACACATAGTTTACTTCTGAGTAAATATCTAGGAGTGTGATTACTGTGTTGGTGTATGTTTATCCTTATAAGAAAATACCAAAGTATTTTCCAGAGTGGCTATACCAATTTGCTTTCCCAGAAACAATGTTTGAGAGTTCCAGTGGCTCCACATCCTCACCAGCACTTGGTATTGTCAGTCTTTTTAATTTTAACAATTCTACTAGGTATGTAATGGTATCTTATTATAGTTCTAATTTGCTTTTCCCTAAAGACTAAACAATGTTGTATATCTTTCCATGATATACATGTATCTTTGGTAGCTTATTTGCTACCCACATCTTTTATGTTGACATGTCTGTGCAAATCCTTGCTCATTTAAAATATTAAGTTGTCTTCTTATGAGTGAACTGTAAGAATTCTTTATATATTTTGAGTACAAGTCCTTTATCAGATATGCGTTTTGCAAATATTTTCTCCCCTCTCTGGCTCATCTTCTTTTTCTTTTCATTTCATTTTCTTAACAATGTTTTAAGGACAGAAATTCTCAATTTTTATCAAAATTAAAAATGCTATAAAAATTTTATCAAGTTCAATTTAACTACAAATTACTTTAATAAATATAGGGTTATTATCGCTATGTATTTTTTTTTTGATTGAGCTTTAGTACTATTTCTCTTTGAAGGAATTTGTCTCTCTTTTTTTTTTTTAACATCTTTATTGGAGTATAATTGCTTTACAATGGTGTGCTAGTTTCTGCTTTATAACAAAGTGAATCAGCCATATATACACACATGTTCCCATATCTCTTGGAATTTGTCTCTTTAATTGAGATTAACAAAGGTATTGGCAATTAAATTGTTCACAGAGCTCCTTCGTTATTATTTTAATGTTTGTAGGACTTGTAGTGCTGCATGACCCTTTCTTCATTCTTTTTTTTTTTTCCATTCTTCATTCTTGGTTATTATGTACTTGGTGTCTTCTCTCTTTGTTTTTCTTGATCAGTCTTGGCTAGAGATCATAAATTTTATTGTTTCAAAGATTTAGTTTTTGTTTCATTTATGTTCTCTGTTGTTTTCTGGTTTTCTGTATCATTGATGTCAGCACTGATCTTTATTATTTCCTTCATTCTGCTTGCTTTGGGTTCATTCTTTTCTAGTTTATTAAGGTGGAATCTTAAATCATTAATTTGAAATCTTCTTTTCTAATAAGAGCATTTAATGCTATAATCTCTATCCAAGCACTGCTCTAGCTATACTCCCCAAATTTTGATGTGCTTTCATTTTCAGTCAGATCAAAATATTTTCTTATTTCTCTTGTGATTTAGTCTTTGAACCATGGGTCAAAAATGTGTTGTTTAATTGCCAAATGCTTGGAGGTGGGGGTTTTTAGATATCTTTGTTATTGATTTCTAATTTAATTATATTGTAATTGGAGAACATGCTTTGTATGATTTCAATAGTTTAAAATTTTGAGATTTATTTTATTGTCCAGAATATCATCTATCTTGACAAAAGTTCTATGTGCACTTGAAAATAGTTTGTATTTTGCTGTTGTAGGGAGGAATGTTCTAGAAAGGTCAATTAGATTATGTTGGATGATGGTGTTATTCATGTCTTCCATATCTTTAATGGTTTTTGGTTTCCATATACGGAGGGAGGAGTGTTGAAAACACCAACTATAAGTGTAGTTTAGCTATTTATCCTTTTATTTCAATAAAAGGATATAATTTTCAATATATATATTTTGAAGCTGTCATTAGGTATATACCTTTTTAGAATTATCATGTATTCTTGATGAACTTGTTTATCATTATGTAATAATCCTCTTTATCCCTGTAATATTCCTTGTTTTGAAGTCTTTTGTATGTTATTAATGTAGTTGAAGGATTTTTTAATTTCCCATTTTGTGTTGATCTTTTTGGTGTTATTTCTAGCATTTTCATTACTTTTCTTGTAATTTCTATGTTTCTACTCAAATTCCCCATCTGTTTATGCATGCTGTTATTTTTTCTACTAGATCCTTTAACATACGGATCAGTCTCTGTCTGATAGGTTCATTATCTGGGTCATCTCTGGGTCTGGTTGTTTTGACCATTTTATCATTTGACAGTGGTTTGTTTTTCTTTTCTTTTTTGTTTGTCTCTGAGTTTTTCATGAATGCTAAATGTTGTGTGTAAAAGAACAGTAGAGACAGGTAAATAGTATTTATGTCCAGAGTTGGGCATGCCTCTTTTTCTGTTAGGTTCTCAGTATAGAGATTGAGTCAGTCAAGTTGGTAGTAGGGTTGAGTGTGAGTTTTTTGTTGCTGGAGTTCCTCCAATGGTGGGTTACTGCTGTCTTTGGATTAATGGGAGGCCTGGGACGCTGAAGTGTTTTTCTGTTTCTGCATTCCAGTTTCAGCAGGCCCTGTATTCTTGAACCTCAGAGAAGGAAATTTCTTCATGCTTTTTCCACTCCCCAGCAGTAAACTGTTGTTGCTTGTTAATCAGGGTGAGGTCTGTGGTGAGGGCAGCTTTTATCAGCTTTCCTGGTCTAGCTTCAGTCTGAGGTAGGCCTTGTGCACCTGAGTCTCAATGTGGGGTTTTTTAACTTTCTTGCCCTTCCCTTCCTTGTCAGCCAAACAGATTTGTATCTGAGAGGAGTCTTAGGTGGGAGCAAGATTTCAGATCCTCCTGCAGTGGTAGCAGACCTTTGCATCAGTGCAGGGTCTGGCCCCACCTCTCCCCCAGGGTTGTATGGGTTTACTTTTACCCTCCCCCATACTTTTGCTTGGAACTGATGGCAAAAGGATTCTTGCTCTCCCCCACACCCGAGAGTTTAAAATTTCTTAAAATTTTTATTTATTTATTGGCTGCGTTAGGTCTTAGTTGCAGCACATGGGATCATCGTTGAGGCATGTGGGATCTTTTGTTGCAGTGCGCAGGCTCCAGGGCGCACGGGCTCTGTAGTTTGTAGCACGCAGGCTCTTTAGTTGAGGCGCGTGAGCTCAGTAGTTGTGGCACATGGGTTTAGTTGCCCTGCAGCATGTGGGATCTTAGTTCCCTGACCGGGGATCAAACCCGCATCCCCTGCATTGGAAGGTGATTCTTTACCACCAGGCCACCAGGGAAGTCCCCCGGAGAGTTTTTGAAGCAAGGCTTATAGTGGGGAGAGAGGCTTCCTGTCCCTTCTCAGAGGCAGACAGCTTTGTTTTTACCCCTTTCATTTTTCCTGGTCATGGGAACATGAAGATTTCTAGCAGCTTAAGGCTTTTGCTTTGATTGATAGACGTCTAGGAAGCGGGTGATGTTTTGTTCCTGTGCACCAGTAACTAGGGTGCTCTCAGGTCTTCTGCCACTTCCCTCCTGTTTTTCTTGTGAGCACCCAATTGAGGTTTGTGGAAAAGAGCTTGTGAATGGCTGTAGACAACCCTTATGTCTGGAGCTCTGGAGCTGGGATTCTGAACTGTCAGGCTAGCTCACACTCTGCCTTTATGAATTCATTGACATTTTAGCTGTCTTCTTTCCTACTTTTGTGGTACTACCTCTTCCTCCTGGGCTCTGCCATGGATGAAGTACATGTGCTCTGTGTCTCTTTGAAGGGGTTTATCACCCTTTGTAATTCAAATTATCTAGCTGCTTTGTGACCTTAGCTCTCTGATTGGGCTCACGAAGTTGTGACTGTAGGTTATCTGACTTTTTCTTGCTGTTAGGGTGTGAGTGATGTTCTCATGTGACTTTCAGTATCCTAGGTGGAAGCAACTCTTTATGAATGATTTTGTAACCAGAAAGGATGATTGGTAAATTTGACTTCATAAAAATTAACTTTAAGGGAATTGCCTGGTGGTCCGATGGTTAGGACTCTGCACTTCCACTGCAGGGGGCATGGGTTCAATCCCTGGTTGGGGAACTAAGATCCTGCCAGCCATGCAGCGTGGCCAAAAAAAAAAAAAAAAAAAAAAAAAATTTACTTTAATATTAACTTAGTTAACATGAAGAGTATGAAACTGCAAGACACAGAGTGGGAAAAGATATTTGCAACACATAGGACAAATAAAAAGCTCATAAATGGGATATATAAAGAATGCCTGTCAACTGTTATATATAGAATGGATATAAGGTCCTACCGTATAGCACAGGGAACTGTATTCAATATCATGTGACAAACCATAACGGAAAAGAATATGAAAAAGAATATATATGTATAACTGAGTCATGTTGCTGTACAGAAGAAATTAACACAACATTGTAAATCATCTATACTTCAATAAAATTAAGAAAAAAGAATACCCGGGAATCAGTAAGGAAAAGATAATCTAATAGATAAACTGGCTAAAGAGTTAAACAGGTGCTTCACAAAAGCAGAAATATAGATGATGAATAAACATATGAAAAGGGGTGCCATTTCATTAATAATTAGGGAATGCAAATTAAAATCACAATTACACACCATGAGGGAGCCTATAAAAGTGGCTAAAGTTGAAAATGTGTGACAATATCAAGTTTTGGCAAGGATATGGAGCAAAGCAACTCTCCTCCACTGCTGGTGGGAGTTATTAGTTGATAACAAGCACTTTCGACATTATCTTGTAAAGGTAAAGACAGGCTAAATTCCATTCTAGCAATTCTGCTCCTAGCTATACACCTCAGAATTGCAGGACACGTGTACCAGGAGGCTAAGCCCTCTGATGGACACATTCTTCCTTGGCTTTGATAAACCTTCGGCCAGAGTACTGCAGAGTCTGGCTGGCCATCTGATCTCTTCGCGTACCTATGCATATCTTTGCTCCCATGTACTTTGCAGAATCTCATTGTAACACACTCAGGAGACAAAATTACTTCCAAGTTTGCTTTAGCGGAGCCCCGCATTCTTCCCCCAAGCCTCTCCGCTACCTGTGCTGAGGGAAGAGCCTCTGCTGCAGTTCTCAGCAGTGGCGGTACTTACACATCTCAGTAAAGCCGCCTTCATCCCCCTGCAGGAACTCACCCTTTCCCTTGGGCCTGAAGGTGGTTTTGTATAGCCCCTTCTGTGTCTCAGAATCCCTCCACGTACTTTACCTCGTATGACCCCGTGACATGGGAAGTAATCTCCACCAGGCGGGGCTTTTTGTCCGTTTTGGTCATTGCTCTATCCCTGATGCGCAGGTAGTCCTGTTAAAAGATAGGAATTTTACAGGTGAAGAACCTGAGGCTCAGAGAGGTCACTTGACTCCTAAATGGAGAGACCTTCTAGCCCTGAGTTTGGTGTGTAGTGTTGCTTTTTGGAGTACAGGATAACTTTTTTATTTCTATAAATGATATGAGAAAGGACAAGGAACTGTAAATATAGTGTCTACAGTGTGATGTCATACAGAGGAAAGGACACTGAAAAAGTTCAAGGTCTGGTGTCTAATACTGTCACTGCTGCTTTCCGGTCCTAAGGCCTGGTCTCCAGGCTCTGGTGAGGATGTGATGAGAACATGAATCTGAAAGTGTTCTGTACATAGTAAGGTGTATTTGTGGGTTGAACTGTGTCCCCCGCAAAAAGGTATGTTGAAGGTCTAACTCCCAGTACCTGTGAGTGTAACCTTATTTGGAAATAGGGACTCTGCAGTTGTAATCAAGTTAAGACAAGGTCATACTGGATTAGGGTGGGCCTTAAATCTAATGACTTGTGTCCTTATAAGAAGGCCTTGTGAAGACACAGAGACAAGGACACACACAGAGGGAAGACACCATGTGAAGGCAGAGGCAGAAACTGGAGTAACTACAGGCCAAAGAATGCCAAGGATTACTGGCAACCACCAGAAGCTAGGAAGAGGCAACGAAGGATTCTTCCCTGGAGCTGAGGGAGCACAGTCCTGCTGACACCTTGATTTCAGACTTCTAGCCTTCAGAACAGTGAGAGAATAATACGTTTCTGCTGTTTGAAGCCATTCAGTTTGTGGTAATTTGTTATGGCAGCCCCAGGAAACTAACACAGGTGTGCCATGTGTGTAAAGGATACGCCTTGTATCAACGGATGGTTCAGCATCGCATGTACACTTCTCCCAAGTGAAACGACCCATCGGTGCTGAAATGCTCCCCAGACTAATGATTTTCCTTCCTTGCTGCCTAAGTTACCCACATTTTCAGTTTGTCCTTTCTTTAGCGAGAAGGACACAGGACAAGCTGTGCAGTGGGGTGGAAAAAGCACAAAGAAGGTCTCCAGGGACTATCCTCTAAAAAAAAAAGCACCAAGGGGGACGCTGAAGGGGGATGTCTCAGTGCTAGGCAATTACTGTGGGCGCAGATGAGGAAGGGAACAGCAGAGATGGAGGTCCCCAGAGAGGATGCTGGCCAGCCCCATGGAGCGTAAGCACCGAGAAGCACAAGCACAAGGCAGGAAAGAGGGTCGGCGCAGATACACATCAATATATCCTATTCCAACATGTCAGCCCCTCCTTTGGGTCAAAGACTCTTGGCAACACGAGGTAAGTCTATTCATTAGGCCTGCACTATCTCCTGTTGCCTTCTGATCTGGGTTTTCCTATCCCTCTTGCATGTGCTATGAAGGTAGGATAGGGCTGGGGCTTTCATCTGCATTTCATAATATTCTTGTGGGAAAAACAAAACAAACACAATACTAATAAACCTTTGTGTCTGGATGGGATTTAGAATTTACAAAGTGCTTTCACATACAATCCCTCTTGATTGGGCCTCCTTGTGAACGATCCAGAGGTGCTTATCCATGAAACACAGGTCTGTCCCCTAAATCAGAGATTACAGGAAGTCCTAAGCAGAACCATGCCAACCTCCCAAAGTGGATACGGGTCAGGTTAGGAAACCATAATACACACAGGCCAACAATCCCAATATGCGGCCTTATCCAATAGCAAGGAGCAGACTGAGCTCATGGCACCAGTGGAATGCCATCTGGGCAAGAGTCCCAAGATGAAAACAGAGGACTTCTGTTGTCAATAAATGGGAGACTAGGTGAATTGGACCAACCCTTCCACTAAGGACAATCAAAAGGCTGTACAAACATCTTAAAAGCATCAACAAGCAAACAAGATTCTAAAGAATTGTTAGGCTGACATCCCAGAGAGGACAGGAATCCAGACAGGTAGGCCCAGCATTCAGGGCCACTTTTCCCTGGAGGCACTTGCCCATTTGGAAGAGGTGACTAAGAGAATGAGCTGTGTGTTTCTGGAAGTCTTGCAAGGTTGGGGGTCAGGGGGTGCTGGAGTTCAGGGTCCACCAAAGGTGGGACACTGATAAACCACTGCCTGTTTTGGGCTGAGACCCCAGATGGTTGTGCCCTAAGGGGTAAGGATGAACCGAAAGCAAACCAGCCCTTGCACAATCTGATAGGTCCGCAGTCTGCCTTCAGTGGCCAGGAAATCTCCAACTTTGAATCTGGAATAATGTGATCTCAGAATTCTAGTGCCCCGGCCATGTGACAGAAGCAAACAAAAACCCCCTCTAAAGGAAGAGTCATCCTAGATCTGAAAATCTCAATAAACAATTTTTCAAATACAATGTCCAGCACAAAATAAAAAATAATGAGGCACAAGAGGAGACAAATCAGGGGGAATCAGCAGAAATTAGGCAAAAGAAACATACTCATGGGGATTCCAGTTATTGGAATTATCACAGATTGAACACAGGCAAAGTTCTAGAAAACTCTCACCACCAGTAGTAATTCTGGATATTTGAACTCTTAACACTCTCTCTAATCCATCCTCATTTGTTGCCTGGATTGCTACAATCCCCATTCTCTCTGCCTTTACCATTGTCTACCTTGGCAATCTGTCCTAAATTGCCCTTTCCAACCTCATCACATAGGACCTCTCTGTCTCACAATCTCTAGTCACATAGCACAACTTTCCTGTGAGTATTCTCCCTCTGCCTTGAATGTCTTCTCCTGCATCTTCCTGAAAAATGCCCCCTCAACCTTCAAAGTCCAATTTAAATCTCTCTCCTTGAAGCCTTTCTGAATTCATAACTCCAGCTCTCACAGCTCTGTATATACATCTATTAAGTATTGACACATTGTATTATAATTATTTGTTTATAAGACTGTTTCTCAAGTACACCGTTAACTTCTTGAGGTTAGGATCTATCTTATTCATCTAGAGTTCCTGGCATCTAGCATAACGCCTGGCTGAGGATGTGCTGAATAAATATTTATGAAAGAAGGAAAGATAGGGCTTCCCTGGTGGCGCAGTGGTTAAGAATCCACCTGCCAATGCAGGGTTCACGGGTTCGAGCCCTGGTCCAGGAAGATTCCACATGCCGCGGGGCAGCTAAGCCCATGCACCACAACTACTGAGCCTGCGCTCTAGAGCCCACAAGCCACAACTACTGAGCCTGCGTGCCACAATTACTGAAGCCCGTGTGCCTAGAACCCGTGCTCCGCAACAAAAGAAGCCACCAGTGAGAAGCCTGCGCACCACAACGAAGAGTAGCCCGCACTCACTGCAACTAGAGAAAGCCTGTGCACAGCAATGAAGACCAACGCAGCCAAAAATAAAATAAATAAATAATTTTTTAAAAAATTAAAAATAAAAAAAAGAGTATTCTTAACAGGTGCTACAGACTGTTATGGATCGAATTGTGTCCCCCCAAATATCACATGTTGAAGTCCTAACCCCTAATGTGACTGTATTTGGAGATAAGGTAATTAAGGTTAAATGAGGTCATCAGAGTAGGGCCCTAATCCAATAGGACTGGTGTCCTTATAAAAAGAGGAACAGACACCAGAGAGCTCTCTCTCTCTCTCCATATGCACACAGAGAAAAGGCCATGTGTGGACACAGCAAGAAGGTGGCTGTTTGCAAGCCAGAAAGAGAGGCCTCACCAGAAACCAACTCTGTTGGCACTTTGATCTTGGACTTCCAGTCTCCAGAACTCTCAGAAAATAAATGTCTGTTGTTTAAGACTCCCAGTCTGTAGTATTTTGTTATGGCGGCTCAAGCAGACTAATACATAGACCATTTCTGGGATTTCAAACATGTATAAATACACATGAATACACAATGAAGGGAAGAATTCAACTCAAACTGACAAGAAAGGGTAGGGAGTAGAAAAAATTACATCAGGAAAATGCCTTTTTAAAAAGTTTTATTTCAAGAACTTTGTTTTTTACTGGTATTTCAAAAAAAGGTGGGTCAAAGTACAAAAAAAAAGTCAGTTGAATAACAGCATAGGTTTAGAAATCACAGCAGCAGAAGCAATGTACAGACAGCACAGACAAAAGAATCCAATGTATGCAATTCTCTTTAGGTTCTTTGCATATTTTGTGTTTTTTCCCTCCTGTACAAAATACACCAAAGCATGCCATGAGATCAGAAAAAAGAAAGGAGTTTAACAAATGGTTACAAGAAATATTCTGTACAAGAGGAGATAATTCTTCTCCCCTCCCCACCCCCCCACCCCCATTTCCTCTCTTTTTGCTCTGCTTTAGGTTAAGTTGTTCTGAAGACAATTCACCTCCAAGTCGGCCTGGTCACCTTTGCCACCCTCGAGTTTGGGCGACATGGAGTTCTGAATGTTAAATGGCTCCTCCTCTTTCAGGCAGGACTTGAGAGCTTCCTGGATTTTATGGGGAGCACTAGAATCATCCTGAAAGAGGAAAAAAAAGGTGAGGGAGGGGTGGGAAGGAGACAGTGGGTAGAGGGATCAAATAACATCTCAGACTTTTCAATTTGGCTGAAAGAATCATAACTGGAAAAAGGAAGAAAGCTCTGAGACGTGACTGAACCAAAGAGACTCATTAGCAGCTACTTTTTAGGAACATCATCCTCAAAAACACTGGCCAGATATAGATGAAAACTTGACAGGTAATTGCATTACAAATACCTTTAACTTAGGCCAGTGTGAGGTTTTCTCTTTGGCAGAGACTGGGGAGAAACAGTCCCTTTTAATACTTGGCCTGGCCCCTCTAAAGCCTCACCTGTTGGTGAGCTCTGCCTGGCCCCTCTTCACACGGCCCTCCATCTTGTTGAGTTCTGCTCTCACAAAAAGGTCTTGTTCAGGAACATGACTTGTCGGTGTATTCAGTGGGGCACAAACTGGACTGTGGTCAGGTGCAGAGCTGTTCCTGGCAAAATTAGGGCCTCTCTCCCCACAGCAAATATATGTTCTCTGACTAGAGGCTGGAGATGTGTGAGCCTCTGCCTATCAGAATTTATCTACCAAAAGATGCTAACTTACAAGGTGTTTCCTCAATCCAAGCCCTGTGCTGCTGGTTCATGACCCATCTCTGACTGGTACTCGTGCCCTCCTGCCTATCCACGTGTGCTGCCTGCAGCCCTGTGACAAGCTCCTGAACCTGAACTGAATTTGTTAAAGGTTTTCAGGAAACCCACACTGCACTCAGAGAACTCTTACAGCAATGCCTGCCTTCCCACTACTCTTTTCCTTTAGGACCGCCTGAGGGGATTTTACCCTGTGCAACTCAATGGGCCTCAGTTCTTTCTCAAGTGCTTGGAACTGTGCTGATCAAAGAGGTCGTGTAGCTACCCAGGCAGGTTCATGGATGGCAAGAAGGGTAACGTCCCTATCTGATCAGCTAGCTCAGACCTTTCTTGCTTTAACCAAAATTCAAGGTACTCATCATGCTTAAGGACCAAGGTGTTCTCCACAAAACTGTGAGCTTGGGTCTCCCTGGTGGCGCAGTGGTTAAGAATCCGCCTGCCAATGCAGGGTACACGGGTTCGAGCCCTGGTCTGGGAAGATCCCACATGCCACGGAGCAACTAAGCCCGTGCGCCACAACTACTGAGCCTGCGCTCTAGAGCCCATGAGTTACAACTACTGAGCCTGTGCACCCAGAGCCCGGGCTCTGCAACAAGAGAAGCCACCACAATGAGAAGCCCGTGCACCGCAACAAAGACAAGCCCCTGCTCACCGCAACCAGAGAAAGCCCGCGCACAGCAAAGAAGACCCAACGCAGCCAAAAATAAACAAATAAATAAATTAAAAAAAACACAAAAAACTGAGCTCTTGTCCATGCTCCCTGCTACTGAATTTGACCCATAATGGCACTAGGTCAGGCAAGTGACTAGTTGGAAAGTAGGGAAAGGCTCCAGGCCTACATCGGTTGCTACGGGTGTTTAAACGTACTGTGCATGTAGAAATCACTGTTACCTGCCCCTTGCTCCAGCCTCACTTAGCACTTTCCCAGAAGACCAGCTTGAACAGAACAATTTGATAGAGTTTCAAAGATCTCAGGAGTAATTTACAGACAACAGCGGAACACATGTTCCCCATTTCCAGTGAGACAAGCACAAGAGGAAATGAACTTCATTCTGTGCTGAGGCAGGTTTCAGGCAAGGCAGCTGCGCACAGCACGCATAGGCACTTGATATTTTCTACCACTGCTTGCAGAGGTTTAGAAAAAACTGTTCAATGGCATAAATGTATATGTGCTGAGATGGAAAGATTGCCCTGATATATTAAGTGTATTTTGTGCACACACACACACACACACACACGTTTTTTATAGAGAGGGAAGCAGAATGAGGCAGAACTTCTGTATTGTGTGGGGGAAGACGTTGGGCATGATCGCTTGAGACCCTGAGTAGAATGGACTTTGGATCACAGCAAAACTAAAAGCAAAACAAGATGGCCTGTACTCGCCTCTCCTCTTACAAGTGTGGAAATCACTTTCATGTTTTTCAAGATAACTGCCCCCACTCCCACCCCATCACACACACCTTGGGGGGATGCAGGGGCACAGGGATATTCTCATAATGTGAAAAAAGTGGATTTGGTGAGTCTTATAGACCTGGGCATCAAAACTGTGATGCCATGAGGGTGGGGACCCAAATTAAAACTGGCACTGTGAGGGCTTATGGGATTTGGACAGATGAGAAAGCTGCCTTCTGGGTCAATAGGAGGAAATAGTAGATCCTAAAAATAAGGAACACACGTATCCAGACAATGCTATGAGATGAGCTAAGTACCTTCAACATGTAGAACGGGTGAGGGTGTGTCTGGACCAAGATGGAGCTATCCCAGTCCAAGTGTTTCCCTCAGAGCTCCATCCTCTTAAGCCTAGGGTTGCTGAATCCCTCAGCAGAAAGATTATGCGCCTTTGATTTGGTGGAAGTCCCTCATCAAGAGGGAACTGGACTTCCCTCTGGTCTAAGTCCTGGGAACTGTTTCTGGCATTCTGCCCCAGCGGCATGGGCATCCTTCAGCCAGGGGTTCAGGCCTGGACGCCTGCTTGTCCAGACACAAGCCTCTATCAGAATGGGGTGGGCAGTCAGTGTTTTACCAAATACATGGAAGAAACAGAGACTGGGAAGTAAGAAAGGTTTAAATTGGGGGGTGGGATGGCGGTGGGAAACACTAAGGGACATCTTGGAAGGTCTGTCAAATCGCAGGAGGACCAAGTTACAGCCATGCACTGCTCTAACAGCACAGCTGTGAGAACCAACAGGGTGGCTCTCAGCGCTTGGGCAGTTTGCCCATGGAGTTCAGGTGACTTCACTCATGCTGTGCAGCCGGAGAGCGCCCGGCTTCCTACACACTCGCCATTCCTCCTGGAAAACGGCAAACCTCCACAGCAGGGGCTGAGGAGCTTTGGGCTTTTCCTTTTCCTCCGAAGTTCCTTTCCTAGGCTGGCTGCTCAGCTCCAGAAGACTCACACGCACTCGGCCGCTGGCTCACCAGCCACAGGGCCCCAGGTCAGTCCAGAGGGCCCAGGCGAGGAGCAGCACAGAGCGATGCGTGTAGCAAAGGAAAGGGACGTGCCCTCTACACAGACACCAGCCACGGACCCTTCCCCCACCAGACCCAAAGCAGCATGGTTTTTTTTGTTTGTTTGAAATCTTTTCAGAGTGTGGCTTACAGAGATCACTGAAACTGGGTAGGAAAATGACCCATTCAATCTCCTTGACTTATGTAAAAGAAAGAACCCCTCTACTAAGATAAATAAAACTCTCCAAAATTTTAGGAGATGCCAAAACCAACAAGGAAATTTGAGGGGTGAAGGGAGAGGGATGGGGAGACTAAATGAGCAGGCTTGACTCAGGTGCCCTCGTTTCAGCTCCTAGCTCACCTGGAGGTTTTCTCACTTTCATCCTGCTGCTAGCATCGCTTGTAAGCAATCACTGTGGTGGCTGAAGCAAGGGCTAGGGCTCCACTTCATCATAAAGCGGCAACTGTCTTAACTGTCAATGCCCACAAGATCTTGACTATGACCGAGTCTGACTTCTGGGCTGGGTGGAGGGAATTAGAGATGAAGTTTGTAGAAAATCCACCTGCTGGACAGGAGAGTCACCCCCTCACATGCTCAGAGTTTTGGCAGAAAGGACAGGATGTGTCCTGGGGCACAAGCTGAGGGAAGGATGCCGGGTGGAAATGGCCCTCAAGATCCAAGAGGAGCTAGAGAGCACGACTTCGCTGAGGGATGCCCCGAGTGCTGCCCAGACAACCCCATGGCCCTTCTCAGGCAGAGTCTACCATGGCTGACCACCCTGCTCCATTCCATTTTTGTTTTGACATATTCTTTTTTTTTTAAATTTATTCATTTATCTATTTATTTTTGGCTGCATTGGGTCTTCGTACGTGCTTTTTTCTCTAGTTGCGGTGTGTGGGGGCTACTCTTTGTTGCGGTGCGTGGGCTTCTCATTGTGGTGGATTCTTTTGTTGGGAGCACGGGCTCTAGGCGGGCTGGCTTCAGTAGCTGTGGCACACGGGCTAGTAGCTGTGGCTCGCGGGCTCTAGAGCGCAGGCTCAGTAGTTGTGGCGCATGGGCTTAGTTGCTTCGTGGCATGGGGGATCTTCCCGGATCAGGGCTCAAACCCGTGTCTCCTGCGTTGTTGGCAGGCTGGTTCTTAACCACTGTGCCACCAGGAAAGCCCCTCTGTTTTGCCATATTCTGAACTCAAGGTCAGTGGCAGCTTTCATGGACAAATGCCTTGCTTTCACAAAGTTGGCTCAGGCCAAGAAGAACTGGAAACCTTTGTATTGGCTCATGCAACCAAGGCCTCCAAGAGGAGCTATTTCTTTCCCCTCCATCTTGGTGAAGAGGAAAGGTGGACATAACAAGGGTGCCCGAAATGCATGAGTCGGAAACTTTGCTAAGAACCCTCACACTCCATGGACAATAAACACCCTGACTGCAGGCACCACTGTATGGGTCAGGCCTGCTGTCCCACATGTACGAGATGGCAGATCAGACAGTGGACCTGAGAGACCCCATGGCAGGCCATCATTCACTAGTAGTCCATAAATGACAACTAAATGCACATCACTGCAAGAGGCCTGGTAAAGTAGGGATAGGGTGTCCCAAGATAAGGCTCATCCTATATCCTTGTGGGTTGATTAAAGTGGTTACCAATCTCAGCGATTACAGGACATGTTGTTCTCTTGGTTATTATGTCCATCTTGAACTTATTAATATCTTGGTGCATAACAAGTATGTTCTTTCTCTACCCTTTATATCAAAGACTTTAAAAAAATTATCCTAAATTGGCCTCTTTCGTTTCTTATTTTAAATAGACCCCTTTGCTCCTCCTCCACCAGGCCAAGCTTTTCTTTTCTGGGATCTGGTGATCAAGGTCTCATGTACTATTATTCTCTCTTTCTCCTTCTGGGGCTACACTTTCCCCACCTATAAAAAGAAGACAATGGTCTAGATCTGTGCTGTCCAATATGGTGGTACTAGCCACATTCCGAGAGTTCTGAAGCCACAGGTAGCTGATGGCTGCTGTAGTGGACAGTACAGACACACAACTTTTCTATCTCACAGAAAGTCCCTCTGGACAGCACTGGCCTAGACTGTGAAGGCCCCTGTGAGCTCTTATACTCTATGGCCCATTATTTCAAAGAACTTCTTCAAAATTTCCTCTTAAACTCCACTGTTTCCATCTGAAAAGTCTTAGTTTCACTCCGTTATCTGCGTAATGATGCATTTACCTGGAGGTATGGAGCCTGTGTCATGTGCAGAATTCTTGCGTTTGGATCTGATATGATTTGGGGTTTGGGTGGTTTCTGTTTTATTTCTGAAATTCTGACAGTACCCAGTATTTGACTGGTTAGTCTGGTCCAGATAACACACTGGGCCAGTGTCTTTAGAAAATGGTCTATTGGGACCTTTTATTGGGTTTCAACTTGTATTTATGAGCCTATACTCCTAAGGACAGATTCACCCCTAGACTTAAGCTTCCACCCTACCATAAGTGTTTTGTGCTTACCTCAGCCGTAACCAATGTATATAAGCCTGCTCATTTTTAGGGTCCTCAAAACAGTGTCAAAGACACTGTTTTTCCAGCCATCCCAGAGGTTTTCCCACTCATCCTAAAGAGCAACCACCATTTGCTTCAATGACCAGCAGGAAATTCCCTAGCAATGAAAGCGGAGCCTTTCTCCTTGATATAGAAAATAGAAAGACAAAAATCAGACTTCTAAAGCCTAGGTGAAGCTAAAAATCATGTGTCATCCTAGAAACAGATCTTCTGTACTTTGTATAACTTTGTTTGTCCGGGAAGTGGTACACCATCACGCCCTTATTCTCACTTTCACGGCCCCAACTGCCTGCCCTATCCTGATCCTCAGAGCTCTGAAGAGTGGCTCCACACTCTGAAGTGGACCAGAGATGTGGCCAGGGGCTGGAGCCTGCACAAGGACAGATGTGAAGAAGACAAGTTACCTGACAGATAACATTATCATAGAGAGCCAAGGCACAGGCATGGGGGGGAGCAGGTATGGGGAGCGTTGCAAAGTTTCCTTACGTTTGGGTGAGAGCCCTCAGCAATGGTGGAGAGGGAGAAGTTATCATTGTGGAGCTCAGATGGGGTCCGGAATTTGCTGGTTAGGACAGAAGAGAGAAGGGAAAAATGTAAGTGAAACGATCACAGCAAAATCTGATAGAAGCTTCATGGGTCAGGGACTGTATTTCATCAAATGCCACAGATGCACCACTATTTGATGTACCACTAAGAAAAATCTTCTACCATTTAAACCATGATCCAATGCTTTCTTATCACCTAGAGTTTTTATTACACACTTTAAGGAGCTCATTTAGACTTTAGATAAAGAACTGACAATGATATGAACAGCTATGACCACGTTTGTGCATGCCAGACAATTACAACTACATCATGACTGCCATCAGGCCAACAGTGGTTATAAGACGCCAGCGACTGTAAGACACAATCCAGTTTCAGAGATGTTAATATGTGAAAAAAAACGTGTATCTTAGAATCAATAAGCTGCAGCAGTATCTGTAGTGCACTGGGTACATGCAGCATTTTCAGAGCAGTAACCAGGCTTGGGAAAGAAAGAAGGTATGCAGAAGGAAAAAAGGGAGGCGGCATCTGAGCTGAAGGGCTGCGGAAGCCATGTTTTGCACAAAACACATAACCAACTACAGGAGGACGACCTAGGAGGCCCCTCCCTGGGCCTCAGCTCTTGCTTCTCCACTCGCCTGGCAGCTGCTTCTTCTCTCCTATCTGCAGCAGCCCTGATCGGTGGTCCCGTCCCCACCCTGACCCTCCCCGCCACTCCAACCCTCTGGTGTCAGCGTGAGGAGCCAAGGGTCTTGGCTTGTGATCACAGGCACAGATGCAGCCCGCCTCAATGCACAGGCACAATGCAGAGGCCCTTGCAGGCCCACAACGGTTAGCTGAAAGGCTGCAGAGAGCTGCTGGCATCTGCACATCTCACGAGTTCACCCAGCAAAGGAGCAACAGATGGCGTTTTGTCCTTTTCCCAGGACCCGGGGCAAGTCCTTTGGTCACGTTCTCTGGAGGGAGTCTCGGGTCAGGGGGAGGGGATTACTTGGACAACAGGTTGAAATGGGGGGTGGGCGGCAGGTCTGCATAAATTGTCTCTTGGGTCCCGAGGAAGCTGAACTCCAGTCTCCTCCTTCTGTGACTCCTGTGACATTTCAGAAGGTTCTTTACTTTGCTTAGTGACCACAGTGATTCTCTCATAGTGTGTAAGGTCACATTCGAGTGTTCAAGCATGGACTTAAAGGGTAAATGCATGCTGATTCTCACATGTGCACAGTAGTCACTCCTCTTCTAAGAGCTGAAATGAGACTCCATATCCCCACACGGCCCTTAGAATCCACAGTGGAGAAAGTGAGGGCCGGGGTCTCACCACCCCCCACATTCTACTTAGGAGGGCTTCCTTGAGTCCTCTGCCCTTCTGCCTGGACCAAGGATTGACAAGTTTGGAAAGCAACGCACTGCAGTGCTAGACCCTCTCACTGAGGAGGAGCTGGTATTGAGTGACAGCAGATCTGAGGGAGCTGGAGTCACTTCATGCTGATTTGTGAGCAAAATCCTCACGCTGGCCACTGGCTGTCAGAGACCCAGGAAGCAGGTGCAGTCAGGTGGGGGTGGGGGACCGAGCACAGTAACGTACTTGACCAGAGTTGGGAGCTGCTATACTCAGGTTACCTTTTCTAAGCACCTTCTATACGGCGGGGTGTGTGTGTGTGTGTGTGTGTGTGTGTGTGTGTGTGTGTGTGTGTGTGTGTGTGTGTGTGTGGAATGGTGCTGGGCAGCTGCAGTGTGCCACAGGGGCTTAACCTCGGCTGCAATTCCAGCACATTCTGTGTAGGAATGGTTACGCTTGGGTGAATTTTTGGTATGAAAAACACAACCAGGGATGGAGAGCAGGTGCCAGAAACCCTCAGGACTACATCCCTGGGTCAGATGGGGTGGGGTTGGCTGTCACAGACTCACTTGGTCCTGCGCAGCTTGGTGTTCTCTGTCTTGAGCAGATAGAGCTTCTTGGCGAAGAACACCGTCATCATGAAGAGCAGGAGCAGCACAAGGGCAGCCGAGCCTACGGCCACACACATCACCTGGAAGTCAGTGATGATGGACTCGCAGCGCATCCCCTTGTGCCAGATGTAGTCCTGTGTGTTGCACCTGCAGCGGTGACAGGGTGAGACTGAGGCGATGGGCTGGCAGCCGTGGCCGCAGTGAGGGCCTGGCCCCTGACCCCAGGACTTCCCTCAACCGCCTGCTCCTAGTGGGACTTTGGGGCCCCCATCTGTGCAGACCTTATGGTTGCTATTGTTGCCTTGTCCTTACAACCATTCCATGAAGAGGTTCATGACACAAATGAGGTAACCGGGGAGCTGAGAAACTGAGCAAACTCAGTTTCCAGGAGGGAAGGGAACCCTCGTTTTCCACCTCCGTGAGAATAATCACAGGATTCTCCCAGATCCCCCCAGACCGCCCCAACCCCCCTGGGCTCTGGTGAAAAAAAAAAAAGATGGAAAACAAGACTAACAGGAGCTACAGCTACAAAGTAGTAGGATCCACCCTACACAACGTGAAAAACCTATCTTGTGGCATTGCAGTCCCATCTAGTTCACGTGGCTAACCAGACACTGAAAAATAAGGAAGCGACAGACAAGAACAAACACAAAGACAGATGTATACTCTCCCTTATCTCTGCAGCCCCCAAAGTGCTGCCCCTAAAGCTTCCAGTCCTATTACCATGAGAACTGTCATGAAAGCAGAGTGAGAATCAACCCTCTGGGTGGGTTTCAGTCCTTTCGTTGAGTGACTTTCTCTTGCCCTTGGGACATTCCCAGGCTCCAACTCTTCCAGTGACATTGCTGTTTCCATGGGAACCAGGCTGCTTCAAAGAGGAAAAATGTGGAAGGATACAGAGGCAGGCAAAGGAGGGAGGACATGAACCTCAGGGTGAATGACAGACAAGAGAAAGGGGTCCAGAAACGGGGAAATTTTGCATGGAAGAATTAGGTACTCCACACCTAGAATAGGGCAGGGATACGAGGCTAGCAGGGAATTTTCTCTTTTCCAACTGCCGCTTTGCAGTCGTGGGGGGCTGTTGGAGGATGGCAGGGAAAGAAGATCCCTCTAACCGACCATTCTAGAGAAGTTCAGCCATAGCTCTGCTCATTTCTCTGCAGTGGTCGGTGTGACAGAGACAAAGGCATGCTGCAGTATGCAACCAAGGGCTCAGCAGCCTCCTGTGAGTGGAATGCAAAACAGTTTCCAAGCCAGGGTTGGGCCTGGGTGTACCCACCAGAGGAGGAATCTCTGCTCTGGTAGGGAGGCCCAGTGTGATCCTGGGACGGAAGCTGTGCAAGGGGAGCTGGAGTGGACTTGTGTGAAGCCCTTCTGAGGCAGGAGCCACTGGAGGATCCATGGTCAGTACAGGCATGCTGCTCAGTGAGGACATGCTTACTCTTCCATTTGGGAGTCCTCTGATAGCTCCAGGAGGTTCTGGGAACTGTCTAGCTCTCTAGAGGCAGCAAGGGCTCCAAATTTCATACTCTGATGGGGAGCTTACTTTGAAGGTGAAAACTCAGGCCCCCAATAGGTTGAAAGATTACAATTTTGCAGATTCCATAGTTCCCAGGCTATAATCATTACTGTAGTCCCCCCAACTAGAGGCTGAGGAGCAAAATCACAGGGTTTCCTCATTTCTGGTAGCCCTTAACCAACCAGCAAGGTCTCGTTGCCATAATTTCTTGATCACAGTCCCTCTTTTTGGCAATGGCTGGACAACTCCAATCAGGACTGTGTGGACACATCCGATATGAGTGACGCTAACGTCATGATCATTTACAGGGAAGAAGAACTTCATGGGAAGGAACTGGAACTTAAGCTTTAATGACAAAGGCGCCAAAGGCGCAGCATTCATGCATTCTGTATGTTATTCTTCTACCAGAACATTAAGACCTACAGAAATTTGAATTCTTCACATACCTCCAAAGAGACCAAGAAAAAGAAACATCAGGAATGACACTTTAAAAAGAGACACCCAGATTTGCTCCTCCTAGGACCAGTGGAAACAAGTCCCAGGAAGAATCTGAGGCCTCCATGCCACTTCTAGAGCCTGTAAAGGATGGAGACAAGCAAACCACCCAGGTCACCCCGGACTTGTGCTTCTTCCAGAATAAGCCAGTGAGCTCTCCAGCAGGTTAACTACCTTGCTGTGACGGCAGGTGTATGGGGTAATTACTGATGAGGCATGGGATGGTGGTTGCAGACAATATCCTTACTCTGACACTAAACTCTCTGGGTCTTTAAAATATGCTGGATTGGGTATCCCCAGGAAGACAACAATCAAGGTAGGAGGGACAAAGTCACGACCCAAAGTCAAGAAACCCCACCACAACTGCTATGCCAGGAAAGACACTCTGCTTGACTTGACCTGTTCGAATGGCTGCTCTCTGGGTCTGCTCCCAACGAGAAGGTCTTCACTGTGACTTTATGTGCCACCCCAGGCATGTGCCCCACAGGGTCACAGGGCCTTCCTCCTGCCACACACATGGCTCAGAGGAAGTGGTCAGCAGTTCTCTCTCCTCTCAGTACGTTTATGGGCCTACTCCTTCTACTAGTTTAGTCAGAACTCGCCAACAAGAACTTGCCCTCAAGCCAGCAAAGGCCTTTTCCAAAATCTTTAGCCGAGTCCCTTCATTTTGCCTCTATAGTTTACTGGTTTGGTAAAGGACACAACACTTAGAGGAAATACACAATCTTATTTCTGAGGAAACTCTCCTAGTGATGAGATCACAGGAAGTGCACATAAGATGTAATTCTATAGAATATTTGCTGTGACTATCACTTGACCTGGGACTTCTGTGAATGCACAACCTCTGGGAAGCTGTGCCTGTCACATTCCCCTCTCTGCTGAGACAGCCTCCCATGCCCTCTCCAGGAGTTCTCTGACAAGCCCCCGGGAACCTGCCTGCCACACCCTTACCTGCAGAAGGCCCCTATGTTCTCCACCAGGTAGCACTGGCCGCCATTGTGACAGTAGCTTGGGAAGAGGTCGCACACTGACCGGCAGGAGCCGTTATGTCGCACAAAGCCACTGCGGCACTCAGTGACATTCTCGCTTGGGGCCAGGTCCCTGCCTGGCTCTCTTGGGCGGGGCCTGAGGGCGATGCTGCTGCCGGGGACCATCCCCAAAGTATGCTGTGGAGGGACAGCATGCCACCGACCGGTGGGCTGGCCTGTCCCGGGCCCCAGACCAGGTTTCTCAGTGGGCACTAGAAGGTCATTTTCATTTTCATCTTCCAGGTCTCTGCCTCCTGCTGCGTCCTTGTCATCCTCCTCTTCCTCCTCTTCTTCATCCAAGTCATCATAGAAGGATGTGGTAGGGTAGAAATCAGATTCATCAAAGGGGGTGAAGTCATCGTATAAGTCAAGCAGGCTCCAGGAAGGGGTCTCTTCCCCAGGATCAGGGTGGTGCTCTGAGGTACCTGGAGACCCAGGGAAGCTCCCCAGGTCGGCGCCACGGCCCTCACCATCCAATCCTTCGAAGTAGTCGATGTCAATTATATCTGACGCCGTGTGGGGCTCTAGTGTGCCCTGAAAGGGGTACGTGGGCTCTGGCCCATGAGGGTCAGGTGTGCTGCCTCCCAGGTTCAGCCAAACCTCCAAGGGGCTCTCCTTGGGGAGTTCAGGGTCTGGGCTCAGCTTGTCGCCAGGAGTGGGGGAGAGTGGCCCGTTGGCCTCTGTAGCCTCGGGGGTGGCGGGGGGCGTCGATGACTGCCCGAGGGCCTCGTCGGGAGCCGGGAGCGTGGCTGGAAGGGCCTGGGTGTCGCCGCTGCCCGCCTCTGCCGTCACTCCGCCCAGGCCTGGGTTGTCCGCCTCCAGCCAGGTTGTGTCTGTCACCGCCGCCGATGCCTCCAGAGCCTCCTCTGGCCCGACCCCAGGGCCCACCACCGCATGCTCGCCGCCGGGCGCAGTCCGAGAGGTCTCATCTTCCCCAGCTGCTGGTGGGCCGGCCTTCTCCCGCGTGTCGTTAGCACGCGGCTCCCATGCCAGGACTCTCTTCACCTGCCTGTCTGCCTCGACGGCTCTGCCCGCCTCACGCACTGTGGGAGGGAGGGAGAGGGGCCTGGCGTCAGGGCAGCGGCCGTGGTAGGGCCTTGGGCTGCGCCCCGCCCCGCCGCGGCTGCTCTCCCAGACCCCCGCCAGCCCTAAGCCTCAGCTTCAAGATTTCCCAAGGCCACGCCCCATCGTTAAGTCCCGCCCCGAGCCCGCCCCATAAGCCAGGGAACACACCCAGCCAAACGTTTCCTCGCTCAGGCCCCGCCCCCAAGCCTAAGGCCCCGCCCCCTACACCACCCGCAGTCTAACCAGGGAGGCCCCCGACTCCAGCTCCTGGCATAAATCTTACCCTCGGGGCTCCATTCCACCTCTAGGCCCCGCCCAGGAGTCGCACCCTTAGGGCCCCGCCCCGAACTCTCATCCTCTCGCCCCCCCATCACCTCCAGGTCCCGCCCCGAAGTCTCACCCTCAGGCTCCGCCCACCAGACCCCTTCCCCAGCCAACACCTGGATCCGCACACCAGAGTAGGGGCCGCCACCCACCACTCGGCCTCCCCCAAGTCTCCCATCTCGTCGTGCGCCCCTTCCCCCGCCCGGGCTGCAGGCAAGGCGCTGCCCCGCCCCCTTGCCACAGCTCGCGGACTCCGCCTGTACCCGAAGCCAGTGGGACCCTGACTCAGGGTGGGGCGCGAGAGCTGCTGGGGTCCCGGTCGCCGTCGGTACCTACCCGGTGCGGCCCCAGTGGCGAGGACCAGCGTGGCCCCCAGAAGCAGCAGCAGCGGCGGCGGCCCCCGACCCGGGACCCCGCCCTCGGCTCGACCCATGGCGCGGCGTCCCGACCGCTGTCCGCGGTCTGCCCGGCTGGCTGCGCCCTCGGCTCGCCGGCCGCCGCGCCTCCCGCCGGTGCTGCGGGCGTATCAGCCCACGATGGGCAACGGGAGAAGCCGCATGCCGCCGCCGCCGTCCGCCGCTGTCCCCGGCGCGCCGCGCCTCCCCGCCTCCCTCGCCGCGGCCGCCGCGCTCTGCGCCGCCCCCACCCCGCCCGCCCCGCCGCACGTAGCTCTGACGCTTGCCCTGCTCAGTCCGCCTGCCAGGGGGACAGGCAGACCCCCGGCTCCGGATGCGGAGACAAACGGACGTTGGGTAGCGCGGGTGCAGGCGCACAGCGCCGCGGGTGGCGTTAGCTGCCAGGTGCACTGGCGGGAGACCTGCGGGGCGGCGCCACCAGTGGAGGGCTGGCACGGGGCCCCCACCCGCGAGGAACCCACCCGCCAAGCGACAAGCAAGGAGGCGGGGACGCAGACACCCGCAGGCTCCGGGCGGGGCTCGGAAGGGCCGCAGGGGGCGGAAGCCCGAGCCCGCGGTGTGGCAGTGAGCCAAACCCGGGGGGCACGGAGCCTCTCGGATTTCTGCGCCAACCCTGTGTTCGGGGCGGAGAAGGGTCTCCGGGAGGTCTCCGAGTCCCCACGAGGGAGGGACGGTCGCTGACAGCGCCAGGCAAGGGGGCGAAGTGGACCTCCCAGGTCCTAATCGGATCAGACCTAATCCGTCTGCAGCCAAAGCCCCCGACCTTGCACAGCCAGGCTGGCCGGAACGCATCCCGGGGGCAGGGGGCAAGACCTTCCTGGAACTGTGGCTACAATGCCTTCCCTCTCGCCTCCGCAGGGCAGCCTGGGGAGCGGCCTTTAATGCCGGTTCCTTCCTCCCTCTCCAGGATACATCCCCCCCACCCCGCCCATGTGTCCCGGGCCACCAAAGCTCAGGTTGGTGGGTAGTCGCTAGCGGCTTAGATCACAGCCTGGGGACACGCGGACGCCAGGCCACCGTCTGTGTGCCCTGTCCAAAGCTCACTCTGCCGTCCAAAACCACTCATCTCTGGATCCCTGCTTGCTGGGGAGTCACGGCCTAGTCACCTAATTTGTCCACCAAACCGACTGTCTGCCTCTTGATCTAGTAACCCAAATGATATCTGGGGTTACTGCTCGAGATGTGGCAACCCTGGTATTTGAGAAACTCTCATTTCTGTCACTAGGGAATCACTTAAGTGACCAAGATAGAGATTCTCCTAATCTCTTTCTAGTACATGTCTCTGGATGGGGTTGCCTTGATTCAAAGTTCGTTTCTCTCACTGGAACTAGATCTGCTGCAGTCTACTTGCTTGTCCTGGTTGTTCCCTCCTCTCCAGGTCTGCTGGGCAAACTCAACCCAGAAAGCTCAGTTCCTATCACCTGTCCATCATCCCTGACGCCTTCTTAGCCTGACCCAAGTAGTTAGACACGTTGGCCCTGATGTCATTGTCTACAGCAATTCTCTATTGGACCACAAGACACTTGAGTGTACAGCTCCTCGTGCAGAGGGAGGCTCCCTAAGGTGGGGAGGAGGCATAAATGAATGAATGGCAACCATCGTAGTCCCACCCCAGAACCGTGGGTCTGGAGCTTCCTGCAAAGTGGCTGACTTGCTGAGGCTCTTTCCATGGCTTCATGTTGCCACTGGGAGAGTAAATACCAGTTTGAAATACAACCTTTTCTAAGCAGAGGGCCAGGCAGGACTTTGCACTTGCCTCTTGCCAGAGGCACTAATGCACCCTCCAACACCATCTCTGCTTTCCTGTAGCTTTTTTTCTTTTGGCCTTATGTACAATTCTCTGTGTTGCTCTTCTCTGTGTCTCCTTGACTCTTGGGTGATGGCTGTCAGAGTGGAGGATCTTGGTGTACATGCCTACCTCCTCCTTCCTGAGGCCAGTCTTTGTGGGAAGGAAGCCTCACAGATGGGTCCTTTGGTGCCTAGAGCATGACAACCACTCCTGTGTTTTTCACAAGAAAGGTCTGGATGGGGGCCCTTTTCCCATCCCTCTGTTAAAGCTCTACTTACCCCAGTTTATTAGCTCATTTTAATATACTTTGTGAAATATTTAAGTATATCCTTTTAAATTCAATTTTTGAATTAAGTAAAACAAGCACATGGTATAAAATAAAGTTAAAATATGAACTATCTCCTTCCTCAATGACCATCTTCCCTTCCCTGGAGACAGATTCTGTTACTACTTTCTTCATTTGGGGATTTTAAACTCAACTGTTGCCATTCAGTTTCATTCTGATCCTCCCTAGCAGATCTCACCAGCAGTTTCAGAACCGAGCACAGCACACCTGGTTAGGTGACACCTCCACAAGACAGACAGCAGAAGCTCATCAAGGAAGTGGAGTGTGACTGCAACAGCAGGATTTGGCATCAGATCTGTGTGACGTTGGGAGAGTCAGTATCCTGTCTCATGTGTGAAAGTGGTAATAACCATACAGTGTCAAATGAATGTGATATATATATTTTTTTCTGAGCACAAGGGCTACTAGGGTAGGCATAGAAACTGGAGTGAAAGGGAAATTGACCTCTCTCTAGAGCTTACACCCATGTCCCCACATTCAAGTCTCATGCATTTGGGCATCAGGGATGCTTTGAGGCAATGGCTTCTGCATGCCTCTGAAGTTCCCACTGGGTTTGGCAGTACCAAGGCAGGCACAAGGCCCATTGCCATGGCTACAGCCTGCCGCCCTGTGCATAGAAAGCCACCAACTTTGCCAGGGGGCTGCTGTCCAGGGCATAGCTGCTCCTGTTGCCGTCGCTGGGGGCATACTTCAGTCTGAACAGGAAGTAGCACAGTTCCTGGCTTTAAGTCCTCAGTAGTAACCACTACCATTTTCCTGTTTTCTTTTTTTTGGGGGGTATGCGAGCCTCTCACTGTTGTGGCCTCTCCCATTGCGGATGCACTGGCTCAGCAGCCATGGCTCACGGGCCCAGCCGCTCCACGGCACGTGGGATCTTCCCGGACCGGGGCATGAACCCATGTCCCCTGCATCGGCAGGCAGACTCTCAACCACTGCGCCACCAGGGAAGCCCCATTTGCCTGAGTTTTTAGTTTTCTTAGTGC
Source organism: Stenella coeruleoalba (assembly GCF_951394435.1). Classification (NCBI taxonomy): domain Eukaryota; kingdom Metazoa; phylum Chordata; class Mammalia; order Artiodactyla; family Delphinidae; genus Stenella; species Stenella coeruleoalba. The sequence continues at coordinate 65,001,298 of NC_137156.1, forward strand.
TCTAATTTGTCTTATTCTGCACAACCATACTATTAATGTTTTACTGGTCATTTTACACACTTGCAAATGGACGCTGAGATCATGCTAATGAAGTGGTAAGGCTAGGATTTGAACTAAGATCTTAATTTCAAATCTTTTCATTTTAATATGGAGGCTTTTCATTCTTGCTTCTTGATTTCAGAAGAGGAATCAGGATGCAGAGGTAGGGCCTCACTTGGCTGAATGGAAGCCCAGCCTCTCGCCCTGCCCACCACTTCCACCTGGGTGTTTAAAAGTTAATGCTGTGTTCTCTTAACAGAGTACAACACAGCAGTCCAGACTTACATTCTGTATCAGTCAGAAAGGGACATCTAGCATGGCTTCTCTCCTGCCAGTGTGCTGCATAGACACCTGGTTCTGGGCTGCAGGGCAGTCAGCTCTGCGACATTTTTGGTGATGGGCTGCTGGGAATGGTCCTTCTTGCACCTTTACCAGAAGAAGGGAAGAGCCAAGGGGTGGGGGCCTGAGTTCTTTGTGCTGACCACCACCTCCTCTCTCTGCAAGTTCTGGATTCTCAACTTGCACAAGTGCTCTCATCTTAGAAAAAGACATTACAACCTGGAGGCGGTCATCTTGTTTGGGGAGTGGGTCTGCTACAAAATTGGCAAGTCCCCTGAACTTCATTACCCCAAAGCCAAGTCAGCTGGGAGAAAGCCACACAGCCTCAGACATGGAGCGACCAGGCTTGTCTTCTTGCAGAAAAGTCCTGCTGCCTCAGCAGGCAACCTAAGTGCTTCTCGGGAACCCCACAGTTAACACAGAATAGGCAGACTGGAACAAGGAATGCCACAGTCAATTTGGATGGCCGTGGGAAATCCATTAGTGTCAGGGCCAAACCAGCCAAAGAAATCAAGAGCCCCGCCCACTTCCTAAACCCTTCAGGACCACCTGATAGTGAGGGAAGACAGCCGCAGAACCAGAGTGGGAGGTGTTTTCCTTCGTGTCACAGCTGTTTGACAGTAGTGGTGACTGTACTGTATTCAGGCATGGTGATTTTGCTGAGGCCTGCAAAGGCTGTACCCTAGGGGTAGGTGGTGGTGTAAGGTGGCTGCCAGAAATCAGTCACCTGGCTGCTCCCTATGCATTTGGAGGGGCCTGGAAAGGCCTCTGGGGGCAGTAAGGAGTAAAGATGGCTCCAGTTCTACAGGGCACGCCAGGAGCAAGACAGGGGACAAGACAAGGCTCTCTTCTGCTGGGGTCCCATGAGAGCTGGAATAGGGATGGGTGGTCCAAGAGAGAAGTAGCTATAATTAATTTTGGAAACTTTGTCTAGGTTGATTTATAGAACTCTCTCCTTCTACCCTTTTAGTCACCCTTTGGGTATGGCAGTCCTGTCTCAGCTCTGTATTAAGGAGTTCAGGATCAAAGATGCTTCCTAATGACAAGAGTAGTGGCAGGGCTAAAGCGAGCCACAGGGAAATGAAGTTCAGGGGAGCTGTTCACAAGGAGGTCCAACGTCAAGCGTCCTGGGCTTGAAGGCAGGCAGCATTTCCTTCAAGAATGTATCTTTCCATCGCCTTCTGAAAGATGACTTCAGTGGAGATAATCCATTAACAGGGGATCAAGGTGCTTTCACGTTATTCCCAGGAAGAAGTCCCCCTTCAACAATAGTGGAGCAACTGAATAACAGCTATGCTCTCGGAACTGTAGAAAGCAGGAGCTTTATAATAAAAATCACAGGCAGAGGTTTGCAGAAAGAACAGGGGTTAGTTGGCATTGGATACATTGGGTATCCAGATGAAAGAGTTCTCTGATTATTCAGATGGAGGTTTTCAGGAATGAAAGTCAACCCTCAGGTTACCAAACCTTGCAGGACAGAAATCATGGAAGAACATCCAATTCACAGACTAATATACACTGTCCCCCAGAAAACAACTGATTAGGCTGTTCCTTTTACTTCAAGAACACTTGGCACTATCTAAACTATTTATGGTCTGGTATCCTCCAGACCATACACCCTATCCCCCATTTTTCTACAAAAATGTAAGCGGTCTGGAGTACAGGGGCCTTGCCTTACCTTATTCATAATAATGACTGCATCCAAGTTTTAGTGCCTGCCACACAGTAGGCTCTCAAATGTTTACTAGACTAACGGGCTCACAGAATGCCTGTCAGGAACTGCAGAGAGCTTGCTCTACCATACAATCTTCTTAACCAGTAGTTCTCAAAGAGTGGTCCCATGACTAGCTGCATCAGGATCTCCTGGGCATCTGTTAAAAAGGCAGAATTTCAGAACATACCCCAAACCTGCTGAATCAGAAGCTTTGAGGATAGGGCCCAGAAGCTGTATGTTAAACTCGCAGGTGATCCTGACCTGCACTGAAGTTGGAAAACTGCTGTCCTTAATCGCATTTGGGGGAATCATTCCACAGGAAGGATCTGAGGAACCTGTGGAAACCTGGTTAATTGTACACGTCTTGGTTTGCTCTAAAAAGAATTCACACTCAGGTTTATAAACCAGTCTTCAGACTGAATCAAGGATTAACTTTCCTCAACCCTGAGGGAAATGTAGGAGTCCTGTGAGACCCAGCTGGCTCTAGCACTCTCTTCTAGAGGGAAGAGTCGAACAGGTCAGAAAGCACAGCACAATCGGGTGACACACTTCCGTGCAGAGCCAAGTGTTCACCTCCTGGTAGACACAGAATCCGCTTCTTTTGCTCCACTGGGTTCACAAGCATCTTGAAAGCACTGGTTTCCGTTTTCTGCACAGGGCGTGCACCTGTGGGTGCTCAAAGGCTGTCCATGAGAGCGTATCAAAGTTCACAGAATCATCTGCCCTCAATGCCGGCCTCCAACTTGAGGCTGTCTAAACTGCAACCTGACAAACATTCTCTACTGCACCAAGCAGAACTACTCCTCTCTTGGGGGTGCCAGGATGTTGGCCACCCTTCCTGGATAACTTCTACTCATCTTTCTCCACTTAGACCATGGAAATAAAAAGTGGGCAAGGCACATCAACCATATGTTCCTTAAGCCTCATGAAGGTGAGAAGGTGGTCAGTCGGTCAGGAAACCCGCACCACTGAACATTAACTGATGACCAAGACCAGGTGAGGCTGAGTATTTAGACTCTTCTTGGGACACATGAAGAAACTGGTACATGAACGCAGAGAATGGGACTAGAATCCAGAAATGATGTTCCATTTATTCACTGAAAAAGAGGGAGATTAAGCCTTCTTGATGAACTTCTTCCAATCTCCCAAAACTCCCTCTCTTCACTTTTCCAAAATAACACATTGAGAAACATGTTTGTACAAAAACCACATATTATTCCCCCCTCACAAAATCGGGTGGCTGTATTACAGGAATGAAACCAGATCAGACATAAAAAGTCACCACTTATACTGAAACATAACAGTGTAAGAATTCAGGTATTCTGTAGATTACCAGCATAGTAAAAATACTTCCACCTGGATCTTTTAAATTTGAAAGTGATCACATTAAAGACCTGAGGTTACAAGAGACCACAGTATGAACCAGAATTCCATTTTCTTTCTAAGACCTCAGTGGAAAAGGTAAGTATTTGGAATGAATTTCCTTTGGGAAAGACTGGTGTGAAAATAAAACCCTGGCCATTGTCAAAAGGCACGGGGGTCCTTCTGGAGTCAAAAGCAATGGAATTAAACTCCAGTAGGAACAAGCTCATTTCCACTCCAAGAATCCAGAATAAACTCAAAAAAGGAACAAGGTCTCCTTGGTTCCAGTACTCTGATGGTGACCAGGGCCACCTGGTTAGAGGTAACACCTGAGGGTTTGAAAGGCAAATCTTAACTGTGGTTTAATTTTTTCCTTTTTTTTTTTGCTTTCTGACATTAAGGAAGAAAGTTCTAGGGTGTTTTATAAACACCTTCCCACACCCTCACATATGTAAAGCTTTATAGAATATATAGAAAAGGTATCCAAAAGATGTTCCACTTTGCATTCTAAATGAAACTGCCACTTGAAACTGTGAAGAAGCCAGGTGCTTTGGAAATCAAGCTCTACTCAAAACACCCTTTCCCCACCCATGGAAAGACAGAGGGGAGGGAAGAAGGACAAGAAGAGAACACCAAGAACTCTTTAAGTCACTCATCAGCAGGGGTAGAAATGGGCTCATATTAAGGCATTTTTGTGGCTCTTCCTCTGGAATGGTATTCCACTCTCCTAGCCCGAGAACCTCACCCTCAAAGCATGATGCTCTGATTGCCAAGTGAGCTCCTTGGTACCCACAGCATCTCCTTGACAACCCTGTGATAGATGGAATGTGAGATCTCAGACAGGGAAGGGAGAAGGGATGAGAGGCTGTTGATCCTGCCCCACTTCTCCAATCCCACCCCAAACCTAAAGTACCGCTTCACTAAATCCTTCACCCTGGCTACTGCAAGAGGTAGTTTGGGGACTTGTACCCCCAGCCAACCTAATCAAGTTCCATGAGCTAAAATGTTTATCAGCACTATCTACTTACTCTTTTTTTTTTTAAGGTTTTTTTTTTTAAAGAGGGAGAAAAAAAGAATGCATACAAAGCAGTGAATAGTGGGCTACATTCATTGGGTGGCCGTTGCCCTAGACGCCCAAAACTTCCCTGGCTAGTCTAGGAAACTAAGGAATGCCTCCCAAATGCAGCCCTCAAAGCTCACACTGCCCTCAGAAGAACAAGCCCCCCACCCCGCCCCCGGAATCTAACAAACCGTCTGCATAGAAAACCAGAACCAGTGGGCCTGGGGAAGAAGTGGATCTGTTCTAATGCTTGTGCTCTCCCCTACCAGGGACTAAAGGGGGATGTTCTGCCAGGCAGGCTGGAGGTGCTCACAGTCCTCACTAGGGATGAAGTCAGTGGGATCCCTTTGCCCATCTCTTTTAATTCTGGTGCGTCCATGTGTGGCAAAAGTCTCATGAACCTTCACCATCAGCACCATTCTTAGCTCAGATAAGCAGAAATAAGGTCACTTATAATGCCTTAAGGTTTATCCCTTCTGGCTATCCCCTCTGCCCATCATTATTTTTTGGTTCCTATTAACTTAGGATGCTCTCCTTTAAAGCAATAATGACCCATCCCCCCCAAAGAAAGAAAAAGATAATGATTATAAAGCATTATCCATAAAAGCATAAGACAAAGCAAAAAAACTGCAGGAGAGCAAAAATGACAGACATAGAAACACTACTGTTGATAGGACCTGCAGATAAACTGTCAGCATACCCCATACCAGGACAGGGAGACACTGGGTATTTTTAGGATGACCAGGGCACACTGTCACCACAGGCTTCCCCCTGAGTGTTGGAGGAGGACCTAACACAAGACGTGTCAGAGCATGGACAGGGGTGGCAAGAGAAATGGGGAAATAAGGGATGTGTGCTTGGGGCTGCAAGAATAAAAATCCTGAAAGAAACCCAAGGAAGCTGAGTAACACAAGTCCTGTCATCCCCACTCCAGCTGGTGGCGCTGGGCGTGGACGTCCCCTGCATCTTCCAGGCTAGGGCGCAGCCGAGGCTGGTGGGCCTGGAGCGGGAGGCGGAGGGACTCCATCTGTAGGTGGTGGAGGAGGTGGCTGCTGCTGCGGCGGAGGGGGATCTGCAAACACATCCAGAAGTTAACTCATCATTGTTGGAAACACAGGGGCTCAGGGAAGAGCCCATTTAGAGAAAAATGACTTAAGAAGGTTTCTTTATCGCCTGTGAGGCACTGCTGCCGCTGCGATCTACGTGGCGCAGGTCCATCTGGACCTCCAGGTCACTGCTCATGTTGCTTCCCCTGACCCATGAGGTTGGGGGAGTGGGGAGGTGTCTGAACCTGCCCCAATCTCCTTCAAGGCCCACCCCTTCCAAGAATCACTCCAGACCTTTTCAAAACTTAATTATATTTTGATTTTATTGTATTTTAATGGTTCTCACTGCTAATTTTATTTCTTCAGTTAAATGATAAGCTCCTTCCTGGGCAAGTTCTGTGTCTTCTTTTCTTTCTCATAGTGCCTAGCCTAGCTGGGCACAAAACAGATTATCAGAAACTTCTTGCTGATATTAACTATCTCCAGCAGGGCCAGACAGCTTCACTTGAGACAGCTGCTGACAAGTTGGACAGTCCTGGGAGGCCCCACAGCTCCTGAACTGCAGTCCTTGGATTTTTGGCCAAAACTAGGTCAGGTCCTGAAGGGAACAATTAGTATGAGTGTCTGGGGCTCTTTCCTGTTTCAATTTTAGCTGCTTTTCAAAGGAACCCCGGATATAATTTAATCCAGGGATTTTTTAAACTAGATTTTGCCGGAAATGAAAACATATGAAACAAATAATTAAACTGCAGCCTTCCTTACCAGTCAATTCACCCAACTTTCCCCCTAGGAGATCTCCACCAAACTGCTAAGGCTCTTCAAAGCATTTTGAAGCCCACTGATCTAATCCCTTGTGTCATCTTGCAGTGGAGGAAACCAGGGCCTGGAGACGGGAAGCGACTCGCCTGATGAGGCCTGCCCAGTGCCCTGGAGCCAAGTCAGCGGTTCAGAATCCCTGAAATTCATTTGTGGCAGGAAGTGATCGGGAGCAAACCTTCCACATTCTCAAGGTGCTCCACTGAGGGCCCTTTAGGATGGAATCCTGTACACAAATCGCGGGTTACCAGCAGGACATGACCGTGGTAAAGACCAATGACATTATCTCTGCAAAGGGGATGGGCAAACTGGTCAAACCTCCTTATCAGCCAGCACATTTGTATACTGCCTGTAAGGCGGCAAGGCAAGGATTTTCTTGCCAAGGAAAAGAGGTACCCACTAGACTACAGCCTCTGATCACTGACTCAGAGATACCTTTTTCTATTGTTGTGATCCTATACTGATCCAGCTCAATTGCTGTCTTTCTTCTGTGCAGCTACTTTGTCCTTGGACCCTGTGGGTCCAATGAGAAAGGAGATGTACCTCTGTCGATAGTCCCTGCCTCCTGGCCCTAGGAAGTCTCCCAGAGAACTACAGTGAACTCAAGTCACTTCACAGCCTCGCGTAACTTATGGTAAACCCTATACTACTATCCACTTGTTCATTTCGTATTTTCCCAACTAAAGCTCCTGGAGGCCAGGAATTCCTATACATCCTAGCTCTGTATTGTGAACAGAAGCTAACTCCTCCTCACATACGTGACTTCTAAATGGACCTGGGATCACAGATGTGGCTGGGAACATGGCCACTATCGGCTGCATTTTGGGATCATTACTCCTGCTCTACAGGAGTAAAGAGCAGGCCAAGCTCTGATGCAGTCCTCTGGAGGCCAGGGTTGGAGTAGGACAAGGGCCCCATGGCAGAAATGAGCTAGCTGGCTTTGCACATACCACCAGGCAGACATCGTTCAGCAGCATCTGTGCCTTCTCCATGGAGCCTGCTAAGACCTCAAATTCCTTCTCAACACAGCCCTGAATACTCCTTCCTTAGTCTAAGCAGCCACTACAAATATATCAAAATGGCTACAAGAAACTTACTTGTTATTCCTGCCCTAAACCAGATCCTATTCTTTTTTTTTTTTTTTTTTTTGCGGTACACGGGCCTCTCACTGTTGTGGCCTCTCCCGTTGTGGAGCACAGGCTCCGGACGCGCAGGCTCAGCGGCCATGGCTCACGGGCCCAGCTGCTCCGCGGCATGTGGGATCTTCCCGGACCGGGGCACGAACCCATGTCCCCTGCACCGGCAGGCGGACTCTCAACCACTGTGCCACCAGGGAAGCCCCTATTCTTTTCTTTACACCTGCCACTTTTAAACCCTGAATCCATAAAAGGCTCCTATAGGGAAAACAACTACCAGTAGCTCTGTATGTCTTCCAAGATTCAAATTACATAGGCTTAATCAGGAGTGGGCAAGGCATGCCCCTGGCCTCCTAACAGACCCTGGAGTCACGAGTGCATGTCACGAAGGCTATGTATGGCATAAGAGCCCGACTAACTGGGAGCACTTTGCACTCATCACCTGGGTACCTGTCCACCAGGGGTACTGAAGAGGAATGACTAAAAAAACAGTCTTTTGGAAACCACTCTCACAGGTCATACTGTCCATGGACCTGTCAAACCCCAGAGAGAACAAAAAGCCTGCCTCCCTGTGTATAGCCCTCCCTAAAAGACCCGGGGGTAATACATCTCCCACCTTGCTACTTACACATGCCGTTAGGTGCTGTGAGGGGTACCCGGGGTCCTAAGATGTTTCCTGGGATTGGAGGCATACCAGGAGGGGTAGGGCCACTCCCAGGGGGGTGGATGTTGGCTGCAACGGTGGACATCATGCGGCCTGGCATGGGCTGCCCAGACATCATGGAACCTGGACCTGGTATCTGACCTGTGGAGGGAGATTTAAAGTACTGAGGTAAATGTACTAGGAAAAAAAGGAATCAACTCACTGCCCGAGACTGCTAAATACAGACAAATACCTAACCCTCCAAAACAATCAGAAAGATCAACAGAGCAATAATCTGTAATAATCTCTCTGTCCAGCTTTTAATTTGGGGTGGGGTGGGGGGACAGAGGGATAATGGGGCAGATCTGTGAAGTGAATGATTACCCCAAACCCTGCTATAGGTAGACAGTAGCTGTAAGAAACAGTTACCAAACATCCTTAAAAGAAAGCATTAATTCTGGTTAGTTTGGGTGAACAATGGATTGTCCAGTATCTTCCTGAGGACACAAAATGCCAAGCAAAGACCACAGGGAGTGGAAAGAAGGACTTTAACAGCAAGTCAGCGCACAGTCCAAGGACTGAAGCTCAGTCCAGATTGAGCTTCATGCACAGGCTATGTGGGAATGTGTATGCCTGAAAGGGTATTGATCAATACTGTGAAATCACAATTAAAAAGGGATTCTAATTGGAATCCTCAAGTCCTGTTCACAAAAAAATCTCTCCCTCTCTCCCCAACCAGGAAGCACTGGCTCTGGAGAACCATGGTGGGGGAGACATATGGGAAACAGGCAACTCCTTCACCTCTTCCTCTTGCTTTGATGTGCACAATGGGAGACGCTAGACATAAGGACCATGAAACACCTCCTGCATTCAGTTTCACACTGAGTCTTTAGAACTTTCAGCAAACTTTTTCTGTAGAGCCAGACAGTAAGTATTTGGACTTGGCAGGCCATATGGCCTCTGTCACAACTATTTAACTTTGCTACTGTAGTATGAAGGCAGTCAGACAATGTGTAACAAATAGGTTACCGAAACATCTTTGTTTATGGACTCTGAAATGTGAATTTCACATAATTTTCATGTGACATAAACATTCTTTCAAGTTTTCCCCAACCACTTAAACTGTAAAAACCATTCTTAGCCTATGGCCCCTACAAAAACAGGAGATAGGCCAGATTTGGTTGCAGTTAGCCAAACCTCCCTTAGATATGGTGGTGGATATGTATTAATTCTTCAACTCTGGCTCCTGGGCTTGGCTTTAAAGAGCCACAAACAAAGGAGAATTGTTTAATGGGCACAAACCAAGGCTGAAGCTATATATAAGGACAAATCATAATCTCTACAGAATAAGGAAAGAGAATCTATTGTAGTTTTTTCTTTCTTTCGTTTTTTAATCTAGGGACATTAGCACACCTATGTAAGGTCAACTATATGAAACTGAACACAGGCTTCTAGGCATAGTCCTGAGACAGCTGGAAATAAGAACGCTTGAGGTTCAAGCTTGGAAGATGGGACTACCAGACAGCTAACTGGCAACTAAAATATATAGAGCAGTACTGGAGATAACTCAAGTGAAGAATTCTCTGTCAGTGCTTAGAAAAAGGCCTGTCTTAAGACAGACACACAAAGCTTCAAGCCTCACACCATCCATTTCCAGTGTCTGTTCCATGAGCCAGGACTCAAAGAGCAGAGCTTTTCACTACAGGGTGTCAATGAAGAGAACCCCAGTGAGATACAAGATTCAGGAAGAGAAGTGGTCCACTGTCTTTGGGGGACTATTTTTTAAAAGCATAGGGAGGCATCAACCTTATGCCTCAGAATGAAAAGAACAGCAAATTTTGGGTCCTCTGGCCCACCTTCCTGTGCTCTATAATGCAATCATGCAAAAGTACAGCAGAGGAGCCCCAGAGGCCCATCTGCTGGAGGACAACTTGATCAAATCACCTCAGAGAAAGCAAGAGCAGGTGCTGGGCTGAGACTACCACTACTACTACACCACTGAACTTCACTAATTAAAGCTGGGTGCCTGTGCCACAGTGCTAGGACAGATTTAGGCTGTGCTGAGGAGTCTATCCACGTAGGGAATGACACAAGAGATAAAAAAACAAATGCCAAGTATATTACAAGCCATACAAAGGATGAGTACACATGAAGGTGTGGCAGGCAAATCAAGGGAAAACTATAGAAGAAGCAAGTAAAAGAAAATAATACCTTCTGGTTAACCAAGAGCAACTTGTGAATGACTTGAGACTTTGGATAATGTGTATATAAAGTGAAGGAGGGGAATTAGGAACAGGATAACAGCAGACTATCCTAAGCACAAGGCCTAGCCTGAGTTACACAATCAGAACATAATATGAATATTGTTCCATTTATACGTAGCATCTTCATACTCGCCATCCCCTCTGAGGTAACTGCATCACCTTATTATCTATCACTTGCATTTCACCGAGGATTAACAAGCTCAAAAGGTTATTAAAAAAAGTGCCCAGGCTACAGAGCCAAGTTGTCCACGGTTGGTTTGTCTGACATGAATCAAAGCAAAGGGGACCGGATGAGTCACACACACAGAATGGGGTGAGGGACTTCGCCCGGTAAGGCTACAGGGGACTGGGTGAAAGGTTCTGGAGAAATGAGGAACATGGGCCTGATTTTCTGTGTGATGGAAAGCTTTAAGAAGGGATGCAGAGGAGTCTGAGCCTAGAGCAGAGGAAGAGAGCTTTTGCAGAGAAGTAGGGGCTGCATGAGGGCAGGATAAGTAGATAAGAGTTGAGAACAGCACCCTACAGGCTTCCTGGGGATGGGTAAGAGAATGAGGAGGAGGGGTGAGTATGAAGCTGAGAAGGAGAAAGAATTCGGGTTTGGCACCTAACTGGCATGTGGAGTGTAGAGAATGGGGAAGGAATTTTGCTTTGGAAACAGGAGGTGTGGAATTGGCTGTCATTCCAGCGGAACACAGAGATGGGGTGAAGGGAAGATACAGAACTCTCAAAAGTTTCCAATGGGCAATAAGTAGCACACACAGAGCCTTATTATTCTAAGAATCAGGGTCTGTCCTCTGTAACTCTCCCAGTTTCCTTCCTACCAAACACCTGTGAGGCCATTACTAAACACAATGCTTTTTTTCCCCCACTCTCTGAGTTTCTACTAATGATTTTTTGATGGTATTCCAGGTGGTGAGACAGGGCAAGAGGAGATACTTTTGCTGTTGTTGGGGACAGGAGGCCTAGTATGAAGTCTAGACCTACAGAATCCCAACCTGGAGATGAAAGAACACTTTCAATGGACTTGCTGTGATGAATGGAAGCCATTCACTAGAACAGATAATACGGCCCGTGTTTATCAATGGGTGCAGATTCCCTCCTTCTACCCAGTTCAACCTGGACAAGAGGCCTTGAGCAAGTCAGGAAGAACATTTTGCCAGCCCGTCTCAGGTCTCTCTCTCCAGAAAACCAACAGCAGAACACTGAAGAATGCCTTTACAAAAAGGCCAGAAAGAGTACTGAGTAAGGGAGAAAGAAAGAAAGAAGGAAGAGCAGAGACCAGGTGTGTGCTAAGTAATAAGACACGCAACTGTTCAGTCCTAACCAATGTCGTCCACAACAGTCTGACAGAGTTTTTATACTTTGAAGTCTAGAGCAAGGTGTGGGTTGTCCAAACTCCTGGCTGACCAGTGAGCATCCCAGTCAGAAAGCCACCCAATACCATTCTCGACAGGGAAAGTGAAGATGAACGTGCCTGGAAGCTGAACAGTGCGATCTCACTTCTACTTCACGCCAACCCAGATGAGTGGTCTTGGACAAGTCATTTAGGATGCCCGGAGCCTCAGTTTCCTGAGATTATTATAAAGAGTGATGCTAAATATCTGCTGTACTCTCTCTGTATGATCAGGGAAACTGTTTATTTCTTATGGTGCCTTATTATGTCACTGGCTCTGCCTTATGAGAGGCAGGGCAAATATTCTCATTTTATAGACAGTAAACAGAAGCTCAGAAAAGTTAAGAGACTTCTTTACGGTCACAGAACTTGTAAGAGGAATGAGATCCAAGTCTTCCGATTCTAAATCCAATTCTCTTTCTACCACACTATTCTGTGCTCAAATGAAACAGTTCCTGTGAAAGGACTTAATATAACAGTCAGCATTTAAAAAAAAAATCTGAGATGTAAACTTTAATTCCAAACACCATGTTTTCTTCTTCACTATATCAACAATAAGGAAACTGCTCTGCTTCCTGCAATACATAATTTTATCAAATATACTTTCCAGCACCTTGCAGTGGGTTGGATGGTGGCCCCCAAACAGATAATGCACACGTTCTAATACCTGGAACCTGCAAATGTAACCATATTTGGAAAAAGCATCTTTGCAGATTTAAGTTAAGGACCTTAAGATCATCCTAGATTATTCTGGTGGGCCCTAAATCCAATGACAAGTGTTCTTATATGGGACACATGGAGGAAAAGACACAGAGGAGAAAGAAGGTAAAGATGGAGTAAAGAGAGATGTGGCCACAAGCCAAGGAATGCTACCAGACACCAGAAGCTGGAAGATGCAATGAACAGACTCTCCCCTAGAGCCCCTGGAGGGAACATGACCTTGCTCTAGCAGCTCCCAGAATTGTGAGACCTACGTTTCTGTTGTTGTAAGTTACCACGTTTATGAAAGGGGAAAACAAAGACTGAGTAGCTCACCCAATGTCATAAAGTGTATAAATAAGGGAGCCCAGCTCTGACCTGGGTACTCTGGCTTCAGATCTGGTGTTTGCAATACAGTGCACTCTGAGGATGAAGGTCTGGAGGAAGGGGGCCCATCTGTCTTCCAGCAGACTATGTGATACAAACCCTGCTGCCAATAAAGTGATGGGTCAGGTATTCAACCCACACCTAGCTCCAGAAACAATCTGGCAAAGAGGAATCACTGGCACATGGACACAAGGTGATAACTACCAAAACACACTGGGATAAGCCTTGCAGGCTCGGCTGTCAGGCCCATCAGTGCTGTTTCCAAAGCTACCTGCTCAGCGGCAGTGGCCCATTTACCTATTTCCCTATATCTTTATGGCAACAAGCTGGGATAGAATAGCTTTAGGGTTTTCCAAGGCTATTTGCCCAACAGCTGGAAAAAACTTTTCCTTTCTCTTGCTGTAAATCCTGAAGCTTTCTGTAAAACAAAGTTCTTCTATCCTCCTGTCACAAACAGAGCCATAAAGCCACTGGGGTATGGGTATTTAAGGTATGAGAGGACAATGGCTCCTTGGGAAAGGTGGCAGCAAAAAGGAAGAACTAGAAGAAAAACCATTTACTTCCACTGTGGGACCTTGCACAGACAAACATTTCTCAGGAAAGCAAGAAGCACCAAGAGTGAGGCAATGCCCCTGTGCCATCCAAAGGTGCTGGTGTGCCTATGGCAGTGGATTTAGAGGACAAGGAGGGGACAGAATGTTGCTCTGAGTTGGGGCCTGTCACTTCCCAGGCAAAGACAGTTGTCTCATGGAATCCTTCAGGTTGTTAGGAAGGCTGAAGTAAGGGCCCAGTTTCAAGATAAGGAAACAAAATCTTAGAGAGGCTATGGAATTTGTTTGAAAGTCACAAGGAACAAGGGACTGAGCTGTCTGACCCTGAGGCTCATTCTCCTTTCCTTTACACCACCCTGCCTTAAAAGGGTATTTCTTTCCGTGGGAAAGCCGATTTCTCTTTTTTTAAAAAATAAATTTATTTATTTTGTTTTTGACTGTGTTGGGTCTTCGTTGCTGTGCATGGGCTTCCTCTAGTTGTGGCGAGCGGGGGCTACTCTTTGTTTGGTGCTTGGGCTTCTCATTGTGGTGGTTTCTCTTGTTGCTGTGCACGGGCTCAGTAGTTGTGGCTCGCGGGCTCTAGAGCGCAGGCTCAGCAGTTGTGGTGCATGGGCTCAGTTGCTCCACGGCATGTGGGATCTTCCTGGACCAGGGCTCGAACCCGTGTCCCCTGCACTGGCAGGTGGATTCTTAACCACTGCGCCACCAGGGAAACCCAACCCCTGTCCTTTTGAAATCTAAATGTCCTTGGGTTTTCTGGTTTCTGATACAGGTCTCACCACTTTTTTTTTTATTTTTGGCTGTGTTGGGTCTTTGTTGCTGCACGCAGGCTTCCTCTAGTTGCGGCAAGCGGGGGCTACTCTTCATTGCGGTGCGCGGGCTTCTCATTGGGGTGGCTTCTCTTGTTGAGGAGCACGGGCTCTAGGCGCGCGGGCTTCAACAGTTGTGGCACGTGGGCTCAGTAGTTGTGGCGCACGTGCTTAGTTGCTCCGCGGCATGTGGGATCTTCCTGGACCAGGGCTTGAACCCATGTCCCCTGCATTGGCAGGCAGATTCTTAACCACTGTACCACCAGGGAAGCCCCTCACCACTTTTAAATGGATGACAATGTCTGAAGGCATTTCCATTAACTCTTAATAAACATGAAGAAGTCTGACCTACAGATACCTAAAATGAAGCGGAGCAGGCCTTACCAAACAAAATAAAGGGTGTGTATATGTAGTTTCCATTAAAAAAAAATTCAGGTGTTTCCTTTTCCAGTAGAGAGGAAGGTGAGAGATAAGAGAGATGTGGCTTCAGAACAGCAGTATCAAAGCATATACTGGTGGGAGTCTGACCTACATACAAGCTTTTTTTTTTTTTTTTAAAACAGCAGGCATCTGAAGCCTGAAAAATGGAAAGGTTTGCTAAAATTAGGCTTTGCCTAGTGGAAAAATCCCTCACACTCTCAGGTTTATTAGATCTTATACTAAAGCGTTAACGGCCACCATGCCTAAAAGAATATTAAGGATTTTATTTTTATTCTTTGGGATGGGAGAGGCAGGTGGGTAAGGAACACAAAACTAGGAGAGGGAACCTATGAATTTCCAAGCTTAAGCATACTTCATTGCTGTTTCTAACCATCCATGACACACTCTCTGGCTGCGTATCCCACAGAACAGAAATAACAATCGGGGCCAAGCGAGGGGGAAGCCCAGGCTCCTCGGAGATTGCTCCTCCCGCAGCAGCTTCCGGGGGGCACAGACGCTCTTTGTTGAAGACTGTGCCCTCACTGTTCTCTCTGTAAGGATAACCTGCTACTCCGGAAAGTGGCACAGCAGCCTTGTTATCACATCATGCAAGCAGGACCAAAGGCACCGCAGATAATAAAGACTTGGCTAATGTGACGAGCTAGTCCTTTTCCCTCTTCAGTGTGGGGCTCCGAGTTGGGTGGAGAGGGGAGGCTGGGAAGTGATGAGTAGTTGTAATCCTTTCCTAAGTAGTATTTCCCACGGGGAGGGTTCTGTAAGTGGGTCTAACTTGGGGGCTTAAAAGTCAAGTGCCTAATGCCTTGCTTGAAATTTCCTTGAACAACCAATATTTTACTAACTGATGCAAAATATTCTAGTTTTATTATTAAAACGTCTAACATCCCTGAGTTCTCATCAAACCAGATCAATTCCTACTCTGATTTTTCTTAGGCACTTCTAAAAATTCTTATGTTATTAATGAGGAAACCATAAAGATATTTAAACCAACATGTTCTTTTCTCTCTGCTTTTCACACACAGAGACACATAACAAAGGCTTCCCCAATGCAGGTGGCTCACTCCAGATCCATGAGGCACTAATACTCAAGAGTGCCTCATTTACTATTTATTTTTAATGGAACTTTATTGGAGTATAATTGCTTCACAATACTGTGTTAGTTTCTGTTGTACAACAAGGCGAATCAGCCATATGCATACACGTGTCCCCATATCCCCTCCCTCTTGAGCCTCCCTCAACCACCGCTCTAGGTCATCGCAAAGCACCAAGCTGATCTCACTGTGCTACACTGTTGCTTCCCACCAGACAACTATTGTACATTCGGTAGTGTATATATGTCGATGCTACTCTCACTTCGCCCCAGCTTCGCCCTTCCACCCCACGTCATCAAGTCCATTCTCTTTATCTACCTCTTTATTCCTGCCCTGCAACTAGGTTCAAAAGCCCAAGGGGAGGGCAGAGCTTACACTGCACTTACATACTAGATTTTTAGGTAATCTTCCTGTAAATACACCTGGCCCTCTGTTCCTCCGTATTCATGGGATCTGCATCCATGGATATAGAGGGATGACTGAATTCACTGTACAGTGCCATTTTATATAAGAGACTTGAGAATCCATGGATACTCATGCATCCCCCATTGGGGCTCCTGGAACCAATCCCTGGTGGATACTGAGAGATGACTGTAGGTGCCAAGGCCCCTGGAGGGTACCCCCTGCAGTCAGAAGTGTCCTCCTTGCTCACAATCAAGAACATCTCAGGACACAGCAGCCACTACCCAGGCCACTCTCCTTGGTTCCCCATGTGCTGTCATGAATACAATGGTCCAGGGTGTGGGCAAGGGATACCATGCATGTGCTCAAGAACTGATGGCTGTCATGACTATTCACCTTGTGCCATTTAGAATGGCGGTCTTACAGGAAGAACCAGTAAGCCTTTAATTTAGGAACCACTTCATGAAATCACTGTTTTTCAATTTAAATGAAAAGACGACATGTAGTGCTGTGTATTTTATGAAGAGCAACAAAACCTAAGGGTGGTATAAGGATGGCTATGGCCACCTCCAGTTTCCATTTGCCAACTTTATACTATAGATTCTTCCTTTGACTATCTGTTTGGTGGAAACAAATCAACTTGGGACACTTTATCACAGATAAGAACAAAACCTACAAAAAGCTGGAGCTCCCAGGTGAGTTAGGAGTAGGACCAAATAATAAAAGCCAAGGAGGAGAGACAGCAGCATACAGATGGTACTCTCTATACAAAAATTCTAAGCATTTGAATGAATTAAAGGGGTGGAGGGGAGGACTGCAGAGGTACAAACGAAATGGAATATGTACAGGTGTCAGTTTATACTAGCCCTGCTGGTGCCTGGGACCATACGTGTTTGACAGTCTGGCAGATTCACAACAATGAGCCATATTTTAATGGGCTCTACCACTAACTGATGGCCAGTTAAGTGGAGAAAGATTACATGTGATTTATCTACAAAATTATTTAAATTCTAAGAAGTCAGAGAGCTGGACAAATTCACCACTCAGTAATATATTTGTCTTGACTTTCTTCTCACCACTTCCCCAACCTTGCTGGCTTTCAGAGGCTGATTTTTCTCCTTCCTTCACACACCATAAATTCCGACCAAACACCAAAACCTAGCAAACTGACCTGGATAATTACCCTCAGCTCCTAACATAAACGTTGTGGCCCGCTAACTTTTCTAGAACCTAGGAAATATTAGTTGGAAGGACCATGCTCCCATTTATTAACTTACACCTGTGGCAAATAAGAGACTAAAGCTCTTCTCCACCTAAAACACTACAGACTCCCTCACTTGCTTTGATATATAAGGCCTCTTTAGCCAATTTCTAGAATATGGTGTACGAGACTCAGCTGTTACAATACAATCAGCCTTTTCTGAACTGTCAATATTAAGAAAGCTTTTAATTATTGGGTTCAATTTATTTTTCTTCATTTTACTTTCCAACACACCTGATTTTTACATTCAAACTCCAAAACAATCTCACAAAAGGGGCAACTATGAAAAATGATTACCTTGAGCTGCTGGAATTCTCATACACTGCTAGAGAGAACGTAAACTGGCATTATCATTTTGGCAAAATTTTGGCAGCATCAACTAATGTGAATACATGGATATCCTAAGACCCACTCTAGGGACATAACAAATTCCACCACTTAGGGGCGCACATAACAGAAATGTATACCTATGTCTCCAAAAGACATGTGCACATGCATGTTCACAGCAGGAGTTACTATTCGTAATAACTAAAATGGAAATGAATTAAATGTCCATCAACAGGAGAATGGATTAATAAATCATGGTAGAGCCCCACAGTAGACACGTACAACAAGAAGAAAGAACAGCAAGAGCGAAAGACACGTACAGCAAGAGTGAAAGAAGGCAAACAAACAAAAATCAGTACGTGATTCCATCCAGATAACATTCAAAACCAGCCCAGGGACTTCCCTGGTGGTGCAGTGGTTAAGAATCTGCCTGCCAATGCAGGGGACACGGGTTCAATCCCTGGTCCAGGAAGATCCCACATGCTGAGGAGCAACTAAGCCCGTGCACCACAACTACTGAGCCTGCACTCTAGACCCTGCGTGCCACAACTACTGAAGCCCTCACGCCCTACAGCCCGCGCCGCAACTACTGAGCCCACAAGCCACGACTACTGAAGCCCACGCACCTAGAGCGTGTGCTCTGCAACAAGGGAAGCCACTGCAATGAGAAGCCCGCGCACTGCAATGAAGAGTAGTTCCCACTTGCCGCAACTAGAGAAAGCCCACACGCAGCAACGAAGACCCAATGCAGCCCCCCGCCAGAAACCCCCCAAAAAACCCAGCCCAACTAGTCTATGATGTTAGACCTCGGGACAGCTGTTACCCAAGGGCAGGGAGGAGACTGAGATGGGTATGAGGGGGCTTCTGGGTACCGGTTACACAGGTATATTCTCTTTGTTAAAAATCATCAAGCAAAATATTTATGGCTTGTGTATTTTTCCATATGTACACTACATTTCAATAAAAAATGTTTAAGAAAAGAGGGACTTCTCTGGAGGTCCAGTGATTAAGACTCCATGCTTCCACTGCAGGGGCGCGGGTTCGATCCCTGGTTGGGGGGACTAAAATCCCACACACAGCATGGCGTGGCCAAAAAAAAAGGGAGGGAGGGAAGGAGGAAGGGAGGGAGGGAGGGAGGAAGGAAGAATAGTTTTTTAAAATAGATTTTAAAAAACACTCTCATCATACACACAATGATCATTTTCTTTAAAATTCACTTAAGAAAAGCCTATTTCTGTGAGAAAGTAAAAAGAGAAACATAACCTATTTTTATTCTAAAGGCTATTTTATGAACCCTAGTTTTTTACCACTGTCTCCCTAAAAGAAGAGATGTATCTGAGTCTGCTCTAAACCCTCTTGGTTCTCCATCATGGAAGGTGGCATTGTGACATCATTTTGGAATAGAAGGAGCCCAGTATGAATCCTGGCTCCACCATGCAGCAAGGTGACATGGCCTTGGCATGCACCAGCTCTTCAACTGTAATGGCAGGACAATGAGAAGTAAGCAAAAATACTGGGGGTGAAGGGCCTGGCATACAAACATCTGTTCTCACCAGGATGTAATTTAGAAAAAAAAGGGAGAAGGGTATCTTTTCTAAATGCAGATGGTGGAGCTCCTGAGAAGTTCTCTGTGAACAGTTACTGTGGATGATGATGCTTTAGCACCATTAAGAACCAAATACCAAGGAGCCACAGCGAACCCCCTCCTAAACATTTATCCCAAGAGTTTTAGGAATTAAAAATTTAAAATAACTGTTTCTGAAAAATCACTTTGTGATCATCACTCTGTTATGCATTCATAGCTTTTAACTTGGAAGAAAATTAGATCTCACAAGGAGGTTTTAAAATCCACTCAAGCAGACAGACAGGAAAACTGAGAAATAAAGTATCCTGTGTCATGAGCCTGGCAGACTTCTAAAACTATCTCCACAAATGTCATTTAGATCAAGTGGCAAGTGGGACGATGGTAGCAAATTCCACAACTGCAATTTAATAGTGTGTGTGAGTGTGTGTGTGTGTGCATGCATGCGTATGAAAATGAATGATTCCCAAAGTGAACCTAGCGCCATTTTTGGGTCAAGGCAATAAGAACTAATATCTAAACATGTTTGGGGTTGTAAATTAAAAATTCATGTTGGTAACACAAGTTGTCAGATCATAGTTTTTTCCGTCATGGCTTCCTCAGGCAAACATGCCTGGTTATTTCCATGAGATTTAGAAATTCTGTCATTTGAGGAAGTCAGGGCAACTGACATTAGTCATGTCGGGAATCTTCTCAGGGCTCCAAGGGTCTTTCTATTTCTTATTTTTTTAAATTTTTATTTATTTATTTATTTTTTGCGTGGGCCTCTCACTGCTGTGGCCTCTCCCGCTGCGGAGCACAGGCTCCGGACGCGCAGGCTCAGCAGCCATGGCTCACGGGCCCAGCCACTCCGCGACATGTGGGATCCTCCCGGACCGGGGCACAAACCCACGTCCCCTGCATCGGCAGGCAGACTCTCAACCACTGCGCCACCAGGGAAGCCCGGGTCTTTCTATTTTTATTTCAGCTCACCTCTACACGCCTGGCCAGAGAACATGCATACCTCCCCAGAAAGCACAAATTTTGGCTCTGGCAAGCACTTGACACATGGTTATAAAGTACCTATAAAAATCTTACAGGGGGCTTCCCTGGTGGCGCAGTGGTTGAGAGTCCGCCTGCCGATGCAGGGGGACACACGTTCGTGCCTCGGTCCGGGAAGATCCCACACACCGCGGAGCAGCTGGGCCTGTGAGCCATGGCCGCTGAGCCTGTGCGTCTGGAGCCTGTGCTCCGCAACGGGAGAGGCCACAACAGTGAGAGGCCCGCGTACCGGGAAAAAAAAAAAAAAATCTTACACGAAGACTGTTACTAAAGCAATACAATACACAGCACACAGCCATACATATTACCCTCTAGGAAGGGAAGGAATATTGCGGGGGGTGGGGGGAATGCTGAAATTAAAGGTATATTTTAGGTTTAATGATGTCAGTAGTTAAGTTTGAAAGAATCGTGAGCTTGACTTTCAAGGTTGTTAAAATGTGGTGAATAGTTGCCAACCTGAAGGGGAACCCGTGAGCTAAAAGATGGGACAATTTGAGCATGAAAATGGGTAAGATCCATAATAGATTGAAACACATAAAAATATAAATTCAGGGCTTCCCTGGTGGCGCAGTGGTTGAGAGTCCGCCTGCTGATGCAGGGGACACGGGTTTGTGCCCCGGTCTGGGAAGATCCCACATGCCGCGGAGCAGCTGGGCCCGTGAGCCTTGGCCGCTGAGCCTGCGCGTCCGGAGCCTGTGCTCCGCAACGGGAGAGGCCACAACAGTGAGAGGCCCGCGTACCGCAAAAAAAAAAAAAAAAAATAAATAAATAAAAAAATAAATTCACAATACTAAACACATACACACACAACAGAAAAAAAACCCTTATTGGTAACCTTTGGAGACTGTGTGTGTGTGTGGGTGACTTGGCAGAGGGGTTGAACTCATTATTAAATAATAAATAATTAAGGGAAATAAATAAAGGGAATTTATTTATCCCTGATACATAAAGGGAAAGGATGAAGCATTTATCCAGCCTTTCCTGTAAGGATTGATTTTCAGGGTAACTAAATGATTGGTGAAGAAAAGCTTTTTAAATAAAAGAATCACTGCTAATAAATGTAAATATATAATAAATACATTTATTTACATAAATAATAAACGCACATTTACATAAATAAATGCATAAATAAATAAACGCAGACAGAATAATAAATTTAGAAATCTTACCATTTTGTAACACTTGGTAAAATAAATGATCTAGGAAGCAACTCTCAATGGCAGGTAAAATCTTAAGTGAGTCTAATGGGGAACTCTGGAACACCAGAACCACTGACCAATCTGAACGCCACCAAGAAAGAACCAACATTACAGGAAAAATGCCTGCACCGCCAAAGTGAACTTGAACCTACTAAAATATCCAGCACCATCCTGTGGTTTATTTATGGGAGACGTGTGGGAGGGAGGAAAGGAGGGGGAAGGATATGTGAAATGACACCATGCACTTTGAGTGCATGATCGGGTACAGCCAAACACATGAATGGCATTTTAAAAAAGAAGAAAAAAAGGGAGGGTGAATTGTTAAAACGTTAAAATAGATTTAAGAGAACTATTAGCGAATTCAAACAAATGAAGCATTCAAAGACATTTAATTAATGTTATTAGGAATTATGGTTACTTTTGTTGGGTGTAATATAGTAGGTTATGTTAAAGAATAAGATTTCCATTGGTTAGAGATACGTTTTGAAGTCTCCCACACCAAAGCGAGGAGGAAGAGATAAAATGTTGATAATTCTGAAGCTGTGCAATAGGTATTTGGGGGATTATTATGCTATTCTCTCTACTACTGTCTATAGTAGAAGATTTCTATAACAAAAAGTTAAGAATGCCAGAAAGGTGATGATCGTTATCATAAGAGTTCATTGTACTATTCTTTTTGTGTGTGTCTATCTTTGAGAATGTCTATAAATTAAAAAAAAAAATGTAGACAATCCAAGGATGAATTTTTAAGGATCTCTGGGATATATTGTCGACCCACCCAAGAAAAAGGCATAATGCCAAGAGGACCCTGGAAAGAGAACATGGCAGGCATTATGTGGTGATGGCTATAAAAGCAGATTCACTTGTGTGTAATATCCTAGATGACAATGGACATTCTGAACAGTTTTAGTCAGAAATCACCAACAGTGTGGTTTGCCCCCTCTGATGCTCTGTGCCACAGGGATGACCCCAGACTGAGTGGTGAGCAGAGCATTCCTCTCACCTGGCTGAGGTGGATGAGGCGGCGGCATCTGGTGGTGCATCAGAGGGTAGGGAGGGGGCTGCTGATGAGGCATCATGCCAGGGTGCCCTGCTGCTCCCAGTGGTGCCAGGCCAGGTCCCCCTGAGTGCTGGTGTGCCTGTTGAGGGTTCTGCCCATGCTGCTGCTGTTCCATTTGCTGTCGGGCTCGCAACTCAGCGTATTTCAGCTGTTCCATGTGGAAGTTCTGGCGTTCAGTAAGCAACTGCTGCCTCTGTTGTTCTAACTATTAAGAAAAGGAAGGGGAAGAGAAATGAAATCCGGAGAGTCTTTCACGATTGGATGCCAACGCAGGATATCTACATGATGCCTAAGTTCCACATAGCTCATCACAGTTACATAGTCACCTCCTCTCCTGAAACAACCACAGTGAGAGAAAAGGCATTATTTCCTGAGTAGAATGAAGTCAAGTTCTTCTCTATGTTAAGTATAAGGCCTGCCTTTCCTTGGAACCTTCACCCAGTGGGGGGCTATTATACTCAGGACACTTGTAATTCCCTCTGTTTGGCGGGCCTTCAGATATTTAAAAAACTGTTTCCATGACTGCCTTACTCTTCCCCAGGTGAAACAAGCCTCTCCCGTCCTCTTAATAGTTCCTTAGATACTAGTATTTCAAGTCAAACCAACATTTCCAGGTGCTCTCTTCTGCATGTGATCCTTTTGGTTACTATTTTAGAATGTGACACCAGAGTTAAATCCTCTGGATGAGTGGACGTGGCCTTAGCTGCAAAGATACACATTTTCTATATGGAACTTTGGCAGTACCATTGTAAATCTTAGCTTCCAAGTACCCAAAATTATACTGGGTGACACTTTCACAGCATATTTTAGAAGCTTAAATAAAAATTTACATGAATCGTGGTTTGAAGAATATAAGCATTTCAATACTCAAGATAATCTTTCTGGGGGCTTCCCTGGTGGCGCAGTGGTTAAGAAAACGCCTGCCGATGAAGGAGACATGGGTTCTATCCCTGGCCTGGGAAGATCCCACATGCCACGGAGCAGCTAAGCCTGTGTGCCACAACTACTGAGCCTGTGCTCTAGAGCCTGCGAGCCACAACTACTGAGCCCGTGTGCCACATCTACTGAGCCTGCACTCTAGAGCCCGCGAGCCACAACTACTGAGCCCAAGTGCCACAACTACTGAAGTCCGCGTGCCTAGAGCCCGTGCTCCACAACAAGAGAAGCCACTGCAATGAGAAGCCCGTGCGCTGCAACTAGAGAAAGCCTGTGTGCAGCAACGAAGACCCAACAGAGCCAAAAAATAAATAAATAAAAACAAATAAATTTATTTTAAAAAAAAGATAATCTTTCTGGGACCCAAATTAAAATACAGAGAAGTTAGGAAATTCAGAAGCCATATGCCTGACACTAGTGCAGAAAACGGAGCCCACCTTAAAAGCTATGAAAACTAACTTAACCCAGGGTTGACAGAGAAAATCACCTTTAACAGGAATGGAAATAAAAATCCAGATTTCTAGTAGTATAAAGATCATACGGAGGGTTAATAGCACTACTGCTTTTCTATAATGTTCTATCTCACCATTTTTGACAGCAAGATTTTATTCACTGGGAGGCATTTCTACAGCAGCCACAACAGCTCTTGGGCACTTGAGATGTGGCTAATCTGAAATGAGATGTACTATAAATGTAAAATAGTCACTGAATTTTGAAGACTCAGAATGAAAAAAATAAAATTTTCATATTGATTACATGTTAAAATACCATTATATACATATACTGGATTAAATAAAACATCATTATAGGGACTTCCTTGGTGGTGCAGTGGTTGAGAAACCACCTGCCAATGCAGGAGTTACAGGTTCGAGCCCTGGTCTGGGAAGATCCCATATGCCGCAGAGCAACTAGGCCCGTGCACCACAACTACTGAGCCTGCGCTCTGGAGCTCGCGAACCACCGCTACTGAGCCTGAGTGACACAACTACTGAAGCCCCCACACCTAGAGCCCGTGCTCTGCAACAAGAAAAGCCACTTCAATGAGAAGCCTGTGCAGCACAGCGAAGAGTAGCCCCCGCTCGATACAACTAGAGAAAGCCCGCGCACAGCAACGAAGACCCGATGCAGCCAAAAACAAAACAAAACAAAACAAAAATTATAATTTTTTTTTTAACGTGGCTACTAGAAAATTTTTAATTACATATATGGCTCATGTATTTCTGTTGGAGAGCACTACTCCAAGGCATTTGATAAGTTAAGGAAATGTAACATTTTAGCTTTCAGGAATAGTCAGTTTTATAGATAAATACTACATACTATCATTAGCAAAATCTAAGTGGAATACCCATGAGAATTAGCTTATGAATCTGGGCTCTTAGCAGAGAGCAGCTTGGGGAGAAGTCCCCGTGGAACCTAGTGAGAAGCCTCACTGGCTATCAGGAGTAGCAAGCAGGGAATGTCCATAGACAGATGGGGTGCTGGAAGACAGGCCGTGGACACAGCATGAAGACAAGCGGCATGGCCAGATGAGGAGAAGAAAAGGAAAGAACAGATGGTAACGCTTATATCCCCGGTGTTGGTTCGCTGGCTTGCAGAGTCTCACTTGGGAGAAGATCTGAAACGAACGATTTTGTGAGTGGTTGAGGGTTATCACAGGAGGGAGGAAACATGGTGTTACCATGGTCTAACAGGCTGGTGCGGGCTCTTCATTTTCTAAGGGTGACCCGAAGAGGCTAAACCCTGGCTCAGTTTGACATATCCTTCTTTTCGTAATCAGAAGGGAGTTGCAAGGTGTAAACAGCAAGAGAATCCTCTGGAAGTCCAGCTCTGCAAGATGACTAATCAGTGAGATAATGTAAGTAAAAGGCAGACTGAAAAAACAGAATTTAAAGATTCTGAAAAAACAGAATTTAAAGATTCTGACCATAAGTGCTATGGTCAGAAAGGTTTTGCTTTCTTCTAACCATTCTTTCCAGGAAATTTAGCACTTTGCTGAGGTTAGACTTAAGAGGTTGTCAGAAAAGGACCTCAACCTATGTTTTTGTTCAGCCACTATTGGTCTGGACAGGTCAGCTGAAGTCCAGCAGTTACATAAGAACTCCAGAATATAGGTCAAGATCTGCTTTATAAAAACCTGAACTGTTACTGGAGGAAGACTTTGTGTCTCTGAAGGGAAATTTTAGTCTCTGCCTTACCTATCTCAGTGTTTTTTTTTTTTTTTTTAACTGAACCAGCCTTTCTTTGGGAACTGACCTTAGTATCGAAGTATTAATCTTGGAAAGAAAAATTTGCCCAATCTTCCTAGTTTACAAATGAATTAACGTCAATTATACGATTTTTTCCTGAGCTTCATCTGTCATTTCAAAACATAGAAGGTAATTAGAAGAATTAAAAAGGACGTGATTAAACACACACATCCCTGAAAAGAACCCAGTTTAAGCTTTAGATCCAATGTGGAATGACCAGGCCCTCTGAAGTGAGAGCAACGTCCAGACAGCAGGCTACCAGTTGGCTCCAGAGGGCCACCTCTGTTCTAGGGCACATGCAACAGAGCTTATGGACACATACTGGCCCCACCATCCAGAAGAAATACCTCTCTTGTTATAGATATCTTACTGTTACTGAATCCAACTGAAGACTGCATTCACTTCTGTGGCAATGAAATGTGGGAATCTTTGAGGAGAGTTTGACAGTACTGAGCAAATTTTAAATTCACATAACCAATGACCCAGTGATTCCACATCTGGAAATCTGTCCTAGAAAACTGTATGTATATTTGTATAAGGCTAGTCATTAAAGTACTATTTTTGATGTACATTTATGTCTGAGATGCACTGAGTAAAAAAAAAGCAAGTTGCAACAATATTTATGTCTATTATATTTAAAAAAAAAAAAAACCTTTGTGCCCATGTATAAACATTACATATACACTGAAAATGTTCTGAAGACACTAAACTATTAACAGTGATTATTCCTAGGAATGAAACTGAGGGTAGAAGACACTTTTTAATTTATCCATTTCTTTATTATTTGAAAAATTTTCATCACACCTATTTTTGTAATTACAAAACAAAATACTAAAATTACCCAAGTTATATGCTTCAGATAACTCTATTTTCTTCTCTCCCTTTTCTATTTCCAAGGACTATAGATAAAGTCCCAACAGCTAAACCAGACAGTGTAAATTACTCACGTAAATAGGGCGCTAATGAATCTGTCCACTTTCTTTCAAGACTCTGATCTGGCTCTAGGGAACCCAGTTTCATACAAAGATGCCTGTGGCCCTGATCTGAAGACATCCCCACCCCCACTGCATTCAAACCCTGCCTTCCTCTCCCCCTTCATTCCTACACTGTGTATGTATAAAGCAGCCGAATCCAAGTGGAACCGGAACATAACAGAGCACTTTTCTACACCAAGACCCCAAACACACACACAGCTGCAAGTGCAGCTGAAGTTCACACAGAGCTCTTCTCCCAACTTCATTTGCATAGAACAGGGAGGCGGGGTGGGAAAGAGTAAAAGAAGGTGGGGGCCTCAAAAATCCATCTACACTGCTAAGGGTCGAAATACCAGCCAAGACTTGAAGCCTCTGACTACTCGGCCTCAGAACTGAAGTAAACACACCTTCCTTTGAAAGGTTTGGTATCAGTAACCGGACATCCACTTAAGAGAAAAACCAGACATACTCATTCCTTCTTACACCTCTGGCAAAACAAAACAACACAACTGCATCTTTCTGCTCCACTGGAGGCAGAAATCCAAAGGGGGACACAGCACCACTGTTGTGACTGTCATTCTGTCCTTGTAAAGTGCTTGCTGCCTGAGGCCCTACGTCTTTTTTTGAATCAGAAGTAAACCTGCTCAGTCCTAAGTACAGCTTTCTTAATCTCAAATAAAACTATCCATAATGTCACGGTGCATGTCTAATAACAGTTTCAATTATATGACAGGCAGTACAGCGATGAATTACTACAAATATGCAGAAAACAAAGTTAAATACAATTCTCCTGGGGCAGTATAAAATTAACTTTTTGTTCTTTTTTCCTTAATTTATCACAGAGTACCACAAACTTTTCTAACCCTACACCCCGTGTGTGAGGACGTCCCATTAGTAATAACTTTAAATCCATCCAGAACTTGACCGTTTCTCCTCACTTCCACGGCCCATCACCACCTCACGTGGACTTCCCAACAGCCTCCTCACCAGTCTCCCCTTTTCTAAACTTGTCACTTTATATTCTCTAGACAGTGGAGAGACTGATCGCCACTTAACTGTAAGGAAGATGATGCCAGTTTTCTGCATGTATTCCACATTTTTATGGAATAAATAAAATAGGCCCTGCAATTATTCCACATTTTAATCACAGTAAAATGTGAAAGGCCTCTGGACGGTTTACAGGGACTTCTGTGATTAGGGCACCATCATCTCTGCCTTCACCATCTTACCTCTCCCTACTCACTCATGTCCCAGCCCACCCCACCTACTCCTTAGTTCCCAAACATGTCAGTCACGCTCTTGCCTCAGAGTCTCTCTCTAATGCTGGCTGTTTCTAGGGCTTAGAGACATTCGCCCAACTGTCAGTTTCTCAACAGGGCTTACACCGATGACACCACTTAGAACTGAAATCTTTCCCTTGCCCCGCCCAATCTCACTTACACAGCCTGAAACATACAGGTATGTATACATACACAGTATATATGCATGCATATACATACAAAGCACATAACATCTAACATCCTTCATTAATTATTTAAGTTCTACCAAGGCAAAGAGTTTTGTTGGGTTCTATTCACCAGTGTTATCTCCAGTACTGAATACACCTAGAACAAAGTAGGTGCTCAATAAACATTTGCCAAATGAAAAAATGAACTTAATCCATCATCTATGATGTGAAAGCCATCAGCTCTGGGCAAACTGACTCTTCAGTCTCCTCAGCAATCATACCCTTCTCTTCACAGTTTTGGATTTGGACCTTTTCTACAACTCACATCAGTCCTTCCTCTACCAGGAAGCTTTCCTTGATAATCTGAGCCAATCACGGCCTCCTCTCCTCCGACTTTCCATAGCCTCACTACCTCATGGTATCTTTGTGTCAGTTTCTCATCTACCCTCTCACCTCCTTAAGGACAGGGTCCAGGTTTCTCACAGCTTTGAGTTTCCTACAATGTCTCTCTTTTCAAAGGTATACAATTTCTATACCTAGTCAAACGAGAGCATTAAGTACAGAAGCTATAAATGAGATCAACACAGAGATTCTCACTGGTCTCAAAGTATTTTTTTTTCCCCCTTTAATCCAAATAAGAATGCTTTAGGTAGGACCCAGGCCCTCCAGTTCTCTTCAGTCCCCAACACAGCCCATGTCTGACACCTGTTCTCTTGAGTGATGTCTGCTATCTGCTTGGCATGGAAGGCTGCACACTTGGGCAGACCCTCTCAGTTTCAAACCCAGGGCCAGCTCAGCATCCTCACCTCAACTGGGGTCAGTAGTCTTCGTCGGGCTTCCCTGGTGGCACAGTGCTTAAGAATCTGCCTGCCAACGCAGGGAACATGGGTTTGAGCCCTGGTCCGGGAAGATCCCACATGCCGCGGAGCAACTAAGTCTGTGTGCCACAATTACTGAGCCTGCACTCTAGAGCCCGCAAGCCACAACTACTGAACCCACGTGCTACAACTACTGAAGCCCGCACGCCTAGAGCCCGTGCTCCACAACAAGAGAAGCCACCCCAATGAGAAGCCCGCGCACCACAACAAAGAGCAGCCCCCGCTCACCGCAACTAGAGAAAGCCTGAGCACAGCAACAAAGACCCAAGGCAGCCAAAAATAAATAAATAAAAATAAATAAATTAAAAAAAAAAGTCTTTATCATGTCAATTCCTGGACAGACTCTGTATACTCCATAACTGACTTCCTCCAATATTAGTACTTTATGAGAGGACTGTAACAAAAGCTACTGAGCTCTAATTATAGCTGTATACATAATATCTATAAAAGATATTAAATTGTTATATCCTTATTCTTAATTTCTAAATAATTAAGACTCAAGAGAACATCTGATTTTACGTCATTAGAGAGAGAAAGAAACTTCATATCTGATTCTGAAAGTATATGAAAAGATTCTTGAAATCTGTTGCTATATAAACAAAACCAAATGTTTAATTCAAAAAAGCATGTCCTGAAGCTACTGGTTCCTAGGTGAAGATGAGCAGGACCTCACCTACCGTGAACTGAGGAGTGTGGTAGGCAGAGCACTAGTCAGTGGGTTAGAACGCGCCGCTCCTGGCTGACCTGACCCCTTTCCACAATTTCAACTTTCATGAGTCATATAACAAAGGGTATCAAAACCCTGCATATCTCAGAGTCTCTAGGTTAAAATGCGGTAAGAATGGCTCATTTCTTTATAAATTTTGAAGTACTAGATAAAAACGCAGAGGTGAACAAACACAGGTTTGAGACCCAGCTCTGTTATTTATGAACTGTGTGATCTGAGATACATGAAGTGTACCTTTTTTAAGCTCTAGACTCTTCATCTACGAGAATGGTTAACAAAGAAATGGCCTCATGTTCCCACCCAGCATCACTGCTGGATTCTAAATGTTCATAAAGCCAACAAAGACTTATAAATATTAAGAATTTAATGTATAATTGTTGATTATTGGTTTGCATAAAGGGAGGCATAGAAATATTTACTGAACACTTACTCTGTGTTCTAGGCAGTGTGCCAGGCACATGCCATAGTTCTCTCATTTAATCCCCACAACAGTCCTGTGAGGAGAGGAAATCATCAGTAGGAAAATAGCCACGGCTTTGCTCGCTCACAGGGAAGGACAGGATAACTAGTGCTGGGAAGGAGAAAAATAGATTATGTCTTACTGTGCATGAAATGAATGGAAGCCATTTTAAAGTTTGTAAGATTTTTTGGTTCTTGTGATAGTGAGCCTCCAAGGTTGCCCCCAGTGATCCCGCTTCCTAACATTTAGGCCTTCTCCACTGAGCCCTGGCAGCCCACAGCCCCACCCAAACCCAGAATCAAGGTTGGGCTGTGGGACTGAGAGAATATAGCAGGAGTGCAGGAATGTGCCTGCCAAGTTTAGGTTATAAAAGATACTGTGGCTTCCACTTTGGGTGCTCTTTCACGTTCTTGCTCTTTTCAGTCACTTGCTCTGGGGGAAGCCACTTCATGAGGAGTACTATGGAAAGGCCCACGTGGCAAGGAACTGAAGACTCCTGCCAACAGCCACATGAATAAGCTTCGAGGGGTATCCTCCAGCCCCAGCTGAACCTTATGAAGACTGCATCCTAACCAGAGACCCTGAGCCTGATCCACTCAGGAAAGCTGCTCTCAGATTCCTAATCCTCAGGAAATGTGTGAGATACTGTTTTCAGCCACTACTTTGGGTTAATTTTTTACATAGCAATAACTAATACAGGTACGGTACTGACATTCAGTGGCTAGGGCTAGGGACTGTCTTATATAATGAATTTTACTGCCCCAAATGCTGATTAAGAAAAAACAGGCCGACCACCAAAGGACTTGAGAATATCAACCTTGTGTGGTGAAAAAGATTCAGTAGAATGTTTTCCCACATTTTTGGTTGTGCTGTTTTATTCAGAGACCATTCTGTAAAATGTTTTATGTGCTCAATTAGAATTTAAGATAAAAAATAGATTCAAGTAAGAAAAACCCAGTGGACTCAGATTAATTTGAGATAAATAACTATGAGAAATCCAGAGCACAAGGATGTCTGAGAATCAGTGGAGAGAACTGGGAAGGGCCTGAGTACTCTGCTATTCCAGGGGACAGTTCCACTAGGGGGGTTTAAAAGAGTGAGGAATCCACAAGTTCACCCTCCGAAGATAAAGCAATTTAGAGCTGAGAAAAGAGCCCCTTGACAATCTAGACATAGTTGCATTAAGTGCCCAATCTTCCAGGCTAACAACATCAGTTCTGCTTCATGAATGACAGCAAGGCGTCTGGTTGCCAGTGGGAACTACGCAATGATCACTTGAATTCTGCATGTGCCAATAATCCATTATGTAGCCCCTGTTATCCCGAGTACCCCAAAAAAATGCTATCAAATGACAAAAGGGCAGCTTATTAGGGTAAGATAAACACGAACACTCACTCTTCAAAGCTCCAGCTCACCTCTAGGAAGTTTTCTCTAATACCCTCTCCTTCTCCGCATCTTCCATGTATGTTCCCTTAAGAACTGAACACACGATACTGTCAT
Source organism: Stenella coeruleoalba (assembly GCF_951394435.1). Taxonomy (NCBI): domain Eukaryota; kingdom Metazoa; phylum Chordata; class Mammalia; order Artiodactyla; family Delphinidae; genus Stenella; species Stenella coeruleoalba. The sequence goes on from NC_137156.1 coordinate 65,033,125, forward strand.
TTGTCTTCTTGACTGTCTTCCCTGTTAAACTAAAGTAAGGTCCCCTAGCGTAAACTTTCCTTTCCACTTTCCCAGCTTCTGACACTGATGCTGGCATACATCCATTCAACAGACACGTAAACAAGGGCCTATGATGTGCCAGCTGTGTGTGAACAAAGACACTTAACAAACTTTGCCCTCAAAGAGAATACACTCTGGTATGGGAGGTGGACGCATGAACTAGCATTTACAATATAGTAAGTGCTCTGTTAGGCTGCTACAAAAGCAAATGGGGAGGGCATGTCACTCACAGGTTCAGGGCTGAGGGATGCAGGAGGTTGGCAAAGAGTAGGAAAAAAGGCCTTGCTGGTGGAAGAGCAGGATGCACTCAGGTGGCAGAGAACACACACGGCCATGAGGGAAGCCTGCATGTGGCGTGCTATGACATGACTGGTGCACAGAGAGCAATGGAGATGAGACTGCGGTGGCCTGTTGCTCCTGGGACAGGAGAGGGCTGGTGATGTGAGAGATACTTACAGGATTAGGGAAGTGGGGATGAGGTAGCATAGGGTGTGGGTAGGATAGTTACTGAAGCAGCCTCTTCCTCATGGGGCCAGAATGTAAGTGGAAGAACAGGTCTTAGGACAAAATGAAAACGGGCTATTGTGATAGTTACTAAGCTACTCATCATGAAGAATCTGCCAGAGGACTTGCTTGGATTAACCACTAAGAAAGAGTTTAACAAATGCAAATGGATCCTTAAAATTAAAACTCTTCTGGAATGGTTAAACTTAAGGTTCTCCCATTTAGAGATACCAGTATCTGGTATGCTGATAAAAAAGTCAAAACAATCAGAAAATCAGAAAAAGTCCTAACTAAATCCTCAAATTTAGCCCACTGTTTAGAAAGGCATTAATTCCTTTCCTGGTCAACTCATTAAAAAACAAACCCAAAAAATTTCTCCAGAGAACTTCATCTCTGTCTCTCCAAAAAAATCCCCTGAAATAACCAAATGTTCCCCTGATTGTATATTTCTTACTTTTTGTGGCTTCCTTCCTCATTCTTAGCCTTTTTCATAATTCTTTTTGTCCTGTTTGGGCCACGTCCTTATATCAAGTGTATGCCAGAGAAAATGCTGCTTACCAGTACTCTGCTAGGCCTGGTTCCACCTGCCCTTCCCTATACAGGAGAGGGAAGGTAACAAATAGGTAATAAAGTAAGTCTAAGATCCGACTATTATAGAAGGGAGAATTTGATACCATCATGTATCTGGAAAGCCAAGAGGTATAAGAAGCTGAGGTTTAGATAATTATTTTCAGAGTTCCTTTTATTTATCATCACTGGCTGATAATCCTTTTGAAAGGGCAAAAGGTTAGAAAAAAGGTTAGACGATAGCCACGGAGACCAACAAATTACGTTACTGTATTTTCTCTATTTCTATTTCTCGTATTTCATGAAAGGTGGTCAGAGTTTAATTGTGAAAAAGCCACTATAAAATTCCCCTTACTTACAGCTTCTTTCTCTCTGTCCATGATGGTTTCCAGTTCCTCAAAATGTCTAAGTTTGATCTCCAGTTTCTTCATTTGTGTCTCAACCAGGAGAGCTACCAGAGACTTGATCTTTCTCTCTTCCACGGCAGCCAAGTGCTAAGGGCAAAAAAATCATTCAAAGTATTTAGGTAAATGTTTGCTTAATAAACAGTAAGAAAATGCTGAAATTACTATTATAAGTGGGAATTATGGAATTAAGAATGGCGCCCTGGATGCCCCCTTTGCATGTTTCTACTATTTATTTCAACTTAAAATAACAGGGACTTCCCTGGTGGCACAGCGTTTAAGAATCCACCTGCCAATGCAGGGACAAGGGTTCGATCCCTAGTCCGGGAAGATCCCACGTGCTATGGAGCAACTAAGCCCATGTGCCATAACTACTGAGCCCGCATGCCACAACTACAGAAGCCCTTGCACCCAGAGCCCGTGCTCTGCAACAAAGACGAGCCCCGCAATGAGAAGCCCGCATACCGCAACAAAGAGTAGCCCCCGCTCACCGCAACTAGAGAAAGCCCTTGCACAGCAACGAAGACCCGACGCAGCCAAAAATAAACAAATAAATTAATTAATTAAAAAAAAATAAAACAAAAAATAAAACAACTATCCATGCCTGAATTTCTGGTACTTACAAATATAAATCTATATATAGATATGAATCTATAAATACCAGAAATTAAGGATTAAAAGGAAACTTCTTCCATGCTAATCTACTCTCTTCAAAGAGCCCACTAAGGAGAAAAGGTTGAATCAGGGCCTTGAAAGGCAAAGGAGGACCCCATGGCCTGGAAGGCACTTCCCCATCTACCACCCACTTACCTCCCACCCTCACTCTGTAACTCTGTTTTTCCCTCCTTATGAACTGTCCAGGAGCAGGCAAGCAGTGCTCTCCCTCAGCAATCAACCCTCAGATGCAAAGCCCCTACTGAGTGTCTACTATGAATAGAGAGGAGGGGGTGAACAATATTCCACCCCTAGTTTGGGGATAGGGTATAAGACAGGAGGTTATTCTGGAAGAATGTACCACTCACTCCCCTGTACAGGACTGATGAGTCCCACTCATGCTTCCTGTCAAATCAGCAGCACACAGAGGAAGATGCCACATTACTCAGAGAGGATGAGGATCCCACATTTGGCCAACGTCCTGACTACGTGCAAAGGATGAATACCACCTTCTCCAGACACCATCCAAGAGCTTATACCAACAAACTCCCAACACTATTTTGCACTATTACATCTACTGAATTTATGTGCTTATCTTGCTTCTACACAAGGTTTTGAGAAGTAACACGGAGTGGCTGACTTATTGATCTGTGTTTCTTATAGAATCTAGAAGGAGTGAACATACAGAAGGAGTTTAATATAGGCTTTTGGGAACTAAACTGGTAGAGAACACTTAAATAAGAGCTTTATTTTTCACTCTTTTACAGTTGATAAAGAAAAATATAGTTTTATACCTATAGAGACCCATCTGCAGGAAGATTCAGAAGTGTAAGCAAAAGATTTTATGAAAGAATCTACAGCTATTAATGGTCATGTTTGCCTCCCTAACTACATTAAGCTGCATCAATAACACCAAAAGTTTAAATAAAGATTACATGATTCTAAGCCTGTTATCACTGATCGTGTTATGCAATTTTATATTTCTAATGAGATATAAAAAAACAGGTTACAAAAAAAAATTCAGACTGTCACAGACTTCTCAAAAGCAAAAACTAGGTTTTTGAAAACAAAGGTAAAAATGCCTTCCAAATTGTGAGGGCTAATAAATTTCAGTCTAGAACTTCAAGTACAACAACTTAAACCAATTAGGTGCAGAATAAAGACAAATTTCCAAAATCAAGGACTCAAAATCCTACACATGCTTTTGAAGGACGTGCTCCAGTTAACTTCGTGTAAACTGAGAAAAAGACATGAGATCCGGACATCACAGACTCAACCTAAGAAAGAAGTCCTAAGTTAACAGGGTGGCACAAACAGGCCAAAAGCAAATAGGGACAAATGAAAGAAGACTGGCAATATAATGATAACCAAAGCTGGGTGAGGGGTACAGAGTCATTACACTATTTTGTCTACTTCTGTATATATTCCAATAGTTGCATAATAAATTTTTAAAAAGGGCAGAAGGTGGGTCAACAGACGGTGCTGGGACAACTGGATATCCAGAAACAAAATGATAAATTTGGACCCCTACCTCACATAATACACAAAAATTAACTCAGTAGATCATAGATCTATATGTAAGAGCTAACACTAAAACATTCTTAGAAGAGGTGGTGCAGTGGTTAAGAATCCAGCTGCCAATGCAGGGGACATGGGTTCGAGCTCTGGTCCAGGAAGATCCCACATGCCATGGAGCAACTAAGCCAGTGTGCCACAGCTACTGAGCCTGCGCTCTAGAGCCCGCGCTCCACTAAAAGAGAAGCCACCACAATGAGAAGCCTGCACACCACAATGACGAGTAGCCCCTGCTCGCCACAACTAGAGAAAGCCCGCGCGCAGCAACAAAGACCCAACGCAGCCAAAAACAAATAAATAAATTTATATTAAAAAAAAAAAGAAATTCTAGAGAGTTCTTTGAACAGAAGGAAAAAACCTCTTCCATTAAAAGAAAAAATTGAAATGGAGATAGGAACTGAGAAGCACCGGACAGGGAAAACTGAACTTAGGTTCTAGCATTACTGAAGAAGTTATAAAAATAATTTGGATTAAATTGCAATAACTCAAGAATGAATTGTGTAATCATTAGAAAAAACACTAAAAGAACAAAAGTGTATGTAATGAACAAGGTCACTGGAAAAAAAATACTAGAATAAAAATTATTGAATTAAAAATAAGATGTTACAATCAGAGGAAACTGATGAACAGCACAGAAAATTGCTCTAAAATATTTCTGCAACTTCTATGAATCTAAAAAGTGAAAAGGAAAAAAAAAAAAAGGCCTATCTAAGGCTACATAACTATCATGTGGGGGGAAAGGGGTTAAAATCCTGGTTTGAAGACTATAAAACATGATATATAAGGTGTGATGTAGAAGAGATATTGAATAAGTAGCTGTCTAGGCAAATGATAATTTTACTGCCTCAAGCATTAAGGGTGATTTGATTATGCTGAGAATTTAAACTGGACCAGCTTTAGCCTGCCTGCCTTCCTCCCTCCCTCCCTCCCTTCATTTGGCTGTGTGGGGCTTTGTTGTCGCCGCGTGTGAGATCTTTAGTTGCGGCATGTGGGATCTAGTTCCCTGACCAGGGATCAAACCTGGGCCCCATGCATTGGGAGCGTGAAGTGCCAACCACTGTACTGCCAGGGAAGTCCCCAGATGTTTTTAAATGTTCTTTGCTTTATATGTACTCACCTTGTCTCCTTTTATGCTAAGAGTTTCTTGCCATTCTGGTCCATGAATTATAATACATTTAATTCATGGATGGATGTACTTAGAACAGTGCCTGGAACATGGTAGGCGCCTGATACCTGCGAGCTGTACCCTAAAAGCCCATTTTGTTGGAAGACCCTCCTCTGCCTGCACTGGACCGCTTCTAACATGTCTTTTAAGACTTGGCCTTAGGCATCACTTCCTCTGGGTAGCTCCCTTACATCACGGCTCCCACAGCCTCCATGACGATTCTTACTGCACTGTATTTTATCTATTCACTTGACTTTTACTCCCCAGGGTCAAGGCCCGAGGAAGCCCCATATTTATGACTGCTTCGCAATTTTAAAGATGCAAGAAATAAGGAGATGAGGTGGGGAGTAGAGAGGACACGGAGAAGAGGCAGCCTTTATCCAAAGCCTAGAATTCACCTGTGACTAAGGTTAAAAAACCACTAGAAATCTCTAGAAGTAAACCTGGGCATTTTGAATGCAGGATGAGAATATAACCAGCAAAGCATGGCCTTCAATCTAAAGAAACAAATTTGAGTAAAAAACTCAAGAAAAGAAAAAAACAAATCAAAACTTGAACCTGTAACCTCTATGGCAGTTGCATTACTAAAGACTTATAGGATTATTCAGTCTGATTTCTAGTTTAAAAAAATTTTTTAGGGCTTCCCTGGTGGCGTGGTGGTTGGGAGTCCGCCTGCCGATGCAGGGGACACGGGTTTGTGCCCCAGTCCGGGAAGATCCCACATGCCATGGAGTGGCTGGGCCCGTGAGCCATGGCCGCGGAGCCTGCGCGTCCAGAGCCTGTGCTCCGCAACGGGAGAGGCCACAACAGTGAGAGGCCCGCGTACCGCAAAAAATAAATAAATAAAAAAAAATTTTTAATATGTATCAAAATTAACCCACCTCAAATTTAAGAACTATTCATCGGCGTGGTTAATCACATCTGGGTTTTGAGTGAAAACAGAAGAACTAATGTTGCACACTAAATTTGGCATTTTCATATTTCAAGCCTTAATAACATTTATTTAAATATTAATATAGGGCTTCCCTGGTGGCACAGTGGATAAGAATCTGCCTGCCAATGCAGAGGACATGGGTTCGATCCCTGGTCTGGGAAGATCCCACATGCCACAGAGCAACTAAGCCCACGTGCCACAACTACTTGAGCCTGTGCTCTAGAGCCTGTAAGCCACAACTACTTAAGTTCACGCGCCTAGAGCCCATGCTCCACAACAAGTGAAGCCACTGCAATGAGAAGCTCACTGGCCGCAACTAGAGAAAGCCCGTGTGCAGCAACAAAGACCCAATTCAGCCAAAAAATAAAAATTAATATACACCCTGATTTTCTGTATAGAATTATTTAAAACAAATCACTGCATCTTCTCAACTTCTTCCATCTTGCAACCCCTATTTATAAGAGGAGAGATACAACAGATTTCTCTGAAAGAACTGGCCTGTTCCTATGTAATCTCACTATCTGAATTTTACTGACTGAACCCTAATGAACTTACTAACGTGCCATTTCTCTATCTCCTACATTTCTAGATCGCCTACATTACTAGATTCTTTTTGTTGATTTAACCTCCATGACTATTCATATTTTTACTGGTAAGAGATTCTGATCTGGAAGAAGACAAGAAATTTCCTTCATGAAACAGCATGCTTCCTGCTATTAAAGATTCTAAGAAATTCTGCTAATTTATGGATTTGGTGATATATATGTACCATCCAAGAAGTCAGCAGAAGTCAGAAAGGCTTAAGAAGTAGATTCTGAAGGGAATTAAAAAGACTTCACAGGGGCTTGAAGTGATTAGACAAATGTTACTAAGCACTGGACCAAAGCTGCTAACGGATCGGATCCAAATACCACTTCTGTCTGCTTTAAGAAGAAAAAAAGATGGTAAAAGTGAGAGTTAACTGTTGGAATGCATTATGGGAATAGGGTGAAATATGTCATACTACACACCCTGGTAGGTATTTTCACACTACTTCTAATAATAACCTACCAAGAAACATGTTATCTCCATTTTATATAGAATGAAACTGAAGCTCAGAGAAGTTAAATATCTTGCCAAAGGTTGCAGTTAAATCCACTGGGAATTGAATTCAGTTCTGATGAGAGCCTAGAAGCAAAGCGGGGCAGTAAGAAAGGTGACACAGAGAGACAGGGAGGAACTAACAGTACTGTATAAATGTTTCCATCTTTCCCTGTTTTTTTTGGGGTGGAGTCCCTAAAAATTAGAACTCAAATCATAATTAGTATAGCAGAGGTGCTAAACAAAGAAAAAAAAGATGGACACTTTTTTAAGCTAGCTGTTGGGTTTTTAATTGTAAAATGTTTGAAAACATTTTCCTTGGGATGAAGAATTTTTATCAGATTACGTTTCTGGGTTGGTTGGGATCACAAGACTCTAAGTCTGGAGATCTGGGTTTTGGTACTAGTTCGGTCCATAACTAGTTACACTAGTTACATAATTTTAGGTCCATCATTCACTTAAAAAAATTATTTATTTTATTTATTTATTTTTGGCTGCATTGGGTCTTGGTTGCTGCACGCAGGCTTTCTCTAGCTGTGGCAAGCAGGGGCTACTCTTCATTGCGGTGCGCAGGCTTCTCATTGCGGTGGCTTGTCTTGTTGTGGAGCACGGGCTCTATGAGCACGGGCTTCAGTAGTTGTGGTGCACAGGCTTAGCTGCTCCACGGCATGTGGGATCTTCCCGGACCAGGGCTTGAACCTGTGTCCCCAGCGTTGGCAAGCGGATTCCTAACCACTGTGCCACCAGGGAAGCCCCTATCATTCATTTCTATGGATCTGTTTCTACATCAATGAGATGAAAAAGTTCAATAAATTCTAAAATCATTGTGTGATAACACACATGAAACATTCGTTGCTAGGGCTTATAAGTATCTATCAGACAGTAATCCATTTATAAACAAGACCTGTGTGAAAATCACTGTGCAAAAGTAGAATAAATTTATGTGTTGTGTCTATGTGTGAGAGAGGAAAAGAGTTTCATTCCAAGAAATTTTGAATAGTATATAATCCCTAATTAGATTTCACCTAATAGAGTCACTCCTCAAGGTTACATTTCCAACATTTTATTCTTTAGTTTTTTTCTTATCCTTCACACTAAAATGTCTAGTCTAATGTCTCCACTCAAATGACTGTGAAGTTCAAGGTTAATGACTGATTTTAAGCTCCTAAGAGGCAGGGACTATTCGTATCTATTTTAGGCATCAAAATAAACCTAGTATTGTAGTACAGTGTTTGGCACATAATGGGCACTCAAATACTGAATAATCAAAGTATGGCACTTTCCATCTTACAGAATGCTTTTTTTGGGGAGCCACACCAGTGCCATATGGCTCGTAGCAGGATCTTAGTTCCCTGAACAGGGATCGAACCCGGGCCCCCTGCAGTGGAAGTGCAGAGTCCTAACCATTGGACCGCCAGGGAATTCCCCAGAATGCTTTTTTATACATAAATTTGACTGATTCTCATCGATAATCTGGTCAGAAAGGCAGATCAGAAGGGACTTCTGATTTAAAAAAAAAGATGTAGGTTCAGAAAAGTTATGTTAGCTGCCCAAGAGATTAGTAAACGGCAAAGCTCGAACTAAAATTTAAAATTCTAAATCCGAAGGATTTTAGTTATCACCCAATGTCTATTATTAACAATTAACAATTGATATTTTAGTGGCTACTTTCCTGCAGAATTCTTAGAAGGGACTTGTGGTAGGTTAAAGACGGCCATAAACTCATCGGCCTTTCTTCCACTGGAGAGAGAGGGACTACGACCCCTCCTCTCTAACTGCCTTGCCCTACAGAAAATAGTGGTGATATTTTCTGGGTCCCAGCTTGGGAACTCCCATGTCTTGTCTCTTGCAATGTTCTTTCTGGGAGTCCCAAGCTTCCATGTGAGAAGTATATGATCATTCTGTTGAAGCGACTACAGGGAGAGACCTAGAGACTACACAGAGAGGAAATTGGACCCAGCTACCCCTGCCAAGGACTAGGACTTAAGGAAGCTACCTTGGACCTTTCCAGATGAACATACCTGTAAGGTGAATACCACTAAATGACTCAACAGATAAAGCATGGAGCAGAATCACCCAGCTGTTCAGTGCTCAAATTTCACAAAATCATGAGATATAATAAAATGGCCTGCCTTTTAAACCACTAAGTTTTGCTATTGGAAAAAAAATGTGGTACCTGGAAATAGGGCGCTATTTGAACAAAAACCTAAAGTGTGACTTTGGCTGTGGGATCATGTGGTGAGTGCATTCTCAAGAAAACCACTGGTGAGAGCTTAAAAGAGAGGGAAATATTACTGTAGATTGGACAGAAGTAGATCTTTGCTATACAGAAGCACAAAGTTTGGAAACATTGTCACACTAGTGATGTGGAAAATAGGGTAATTAATAAATTTGTGGATCTGGCTGGAGTGATTTCCAGGCAAAATGTAAACATTCTTTTTGTATTTTATATAAGAAAAGAGAGGAACCAAAGAAGGAAGAATTCAGTTTTCAGGTACAATTTAGACGAAACAGAGCAGGGTTTGAAAATAAAACTGCTTCTCATCACTGGTTACTCCCAGCAAGAATTTGAAACTTAGAAATGGCTTTAGGACAAAGATCAAATCCAGAGCACTACAGTAAAATTTGAACTCAGAGTAAATACCTCCAGGTGTGCCTGGCTGTTAGACCTTTTGAAGGGAGTGCATAGCAGGGTTTCTAAGAATCCTAAGGGTATGCCTCTGCTAGAGAGGAGGGCCTCTAAGTATCTTTAACAGCAGGTCTCCTATATTTTTTCATTGAGCTTCTTGGATCTATAAGTTAATGTCTTCCATCAAATTTGACAAGTTTTCAATCAGCCACAATTTCTTTTCTTTCTTTTTTTTTAAATTTCCCTGCATCTTTTTCATTTCCTTCTGGGACTCTCGTTACATGTATGTTGGAACACCTAACTTTTTCTGCAATTTCTGAGCTGAAGCTCTACCACTTCTCAAGAACAACTGATTCTCCTTTTGTTGTCTGCCTGGTTGATACCAGTGCCCTGAAATGTTTGTTGTAAACTTGTTTTCTATGTTGGCCTCTATATCCCCTCATCACCCTGAATGTGGACAGAATGTCTGACCGGTAGACCTAGGTAGAAGTTACACAGTCTCAGGTATGGGCCCAAGCCACAAGACATTGGCAGGTTTCCCTTCTTATCATCTGGGACACTTTTCTCTTAAAGTTTCAAGCTGCCACATAAAAAAGTCCAACACATTGATACCACCCTAGTATGAAGAAGCCCAGGATAAGTTCTTAGAGAGGCTGTGTGTAGACAGTGATGCCAGCCAGCCTCCAGGTGGTACAGCCACCCCAGCCTAGGCATCAGGCGTGTGAGTGAAGCCATCTCAGGCTCTCCATAATAGCCCAGGCATGAGATGAATACCCAGTAAACTAGCCAACGCCACACAGAGCAGAATTTTTCTAGCTGAGTCTACCAGAATTTCTCACTCATAAAAATCATGTGAAATCATAAAATGATTATGATTTTAAGCCACTAAGCTTCATGGTAGTTACACAGCAATGGATAACTGGAGCAGGAATACTGCTAATGCTCATGCTATGGATTCTTAACAGATCTGGCAACAGTGATGACCAAGGCCTTCCAAAAACAGGGCTACAGAGAGAGCCCCAACTTTTCTCATAATGGCTTTATAGAACCTAAGAAGAATAAGATGGTCTGGGAGTGTGACACAGATGACGTATGGAATGTGGGAGAAACAACCTAAAAAACGATTAATGGTAAAAAGTAACTCGATCGGGACAGCTATGTGAACTTTACATAAAAAATCACGGCTTCTAGCCGGTAGAACAGAAGTAGTTTCTATTTAGTCATGTAAGGATGGAAGTGAACAGGGCTAACTGTAGGCAAAATGATCAAATAGGTCAATTTTTCCTTCTGTCTCCTCTCCACAGTATCATCAAATAAAGAGAGATGGCATCAATGATCAATGCGTATAATGCAAATCAATTCAATCAATGTTTATCTGGTAAACCATTGTGACTAAAATGTACAATGAAAATTTTCCTATCTCAAGAAAGAAGTTCAGGCATAAGGGAGCAAGTTATGGGGTATTTCTGAGAGTTAAGAAAAAAATCTTCCTGTTGCTCCAGAACTAACACCCAGTTACCATAAAGACAAACCTCGTTTTTAAAGTATGTGGGCATGGGGTGGTAGTAGAAAAAATCTGAAGGAGATGTCTGTGTGTTCTTAAAAAAATGTGATTTCTGCTATTTTAAAAGAATTGAATCCTACTGCTGCTGATAAAAGAGGACCTACTCTACTTTCTGGAGTTTCTAAGTTTATTCCAGCAGTAGTTCTGTATTCTTACTTCCAGCTAAACCTAGATGGAAGGGATGGAGAGCACCCAGCCAACAGTGCTCCTTCTCACACCCACATACCACTCTTCAGGTGGGTTAGTCCATAGCTTGTCAGTAGCTGGAATGAAAAAGTGGATGTGATACCCAAGAGCTCCTCATATGGCAAGGGTGGGGAAAGCCAGAAAGCATGCCCACCCTATCTGTTTTGGAGCTAGATCTAGAACCTCTAATTACTACTCCATGTCAGAGTGTGACAAACAATTAAAATGTATCAAGGAAAACTCTTAATAACAAAGCTGTTTATAGACTGAGAAGAACAAAAAGAGAATAAGAGATAACTTGGATAGGCTAGATAAGTTGTACTAATTACAGTAATTTAAGTGAATTCCTTACCCCTTAATTACCATGTAGTACAAAAATGATTATGTGTGCTGTGAAATGTATCAGATACAGCTCTAAGTGGCACTGAACAATTCATGTGTGCCAAGTCATGTAGCATGAGCATGTGAACACTTTCACAAATCAGTGGAAGACATAGGTGTTCTGAGAACGAAGACCCAAGTTCCCAGTTATTAGAAGTAAGAGTGAGTGATGATGAGGGAGTATAAATTCAGTGACCTGAAAAGAAAATGTTCTTTGGACACTCTTCTAAACCTTGTATGGACTATCCAAGGGCCAGGGCAATTGATCCATAAAAGCAGTTTCTCTGCAGTGAAGGAGTCAAACAGCTGTGGCAAAGTGGTCAGTGGTACACAGTATACAAACTTTTGTGCCCAAAGCTGCACATATTAACAGCTATGAAAACATCATGAAGCATTCGTAAAACTTTTTATGGTAATCTACCATTTTAGTTCCTTCTTTGGCAACTTACAGTGAAGCACACATAGTGATATAGAGAGGAGAAATAATGGGAAGCAACAGTGAGAGAGGTGTGCTCTGTGAGAGGGGAGGGTATCCAAAAAAGCCCAGCTGGAGATGGGAGAAGGGGGTAGTTTGTCTGGTAGAACTGCAAGAAACAGTTCAGGACAGACAGGCAAGAAATGACACTTGAGAAGTGAGAAGGGTCCCGATCATGAAAAACTCCCAAATTCCCTAAGGAGTTCGAGCCTGAGAGAGACATGGAGGTTATTTAAGAAGGTATCATGCTCATATTTGTTTGTTTAAAGATTCTTCTGCATATGATTCCTTTCATATGAAGTCATGGTGTTAGGAGACAGGCTAGCATCTACTCCTGAAGGGAATCACAGTAACTGGAAGGGACGTGAGGAAGCTTCTGGTGAGCTGGTAAGGTTATGTTGCTTGATATGGGCAGTAGCTGTTTGTGAGTCTATAGGTGGGTTCAGCCTGTGAAAACATTCACTAGTTTTAGACATATATATCTACTTATTTGTATATAAGTTATACTTCAATGAACAACTGAATAACAAAAAAAGATTACTCTGGCTGATGGACAGAGAATGGGATGAAGGAAACAGGCAATATATGATGGGGGGTGGGGTGGGAGGGCCTGGGCATTATCGGATGAACTAGAGCACCAGGAAGCATCTGGTAGCTGAACAGCTATGGAAAATGAAAGAATAAGAGGAGTCAAAAGTGACTTGAGTGAAGACTGGGTGGATGGCTGTGCTATGCCCTGATAAAAGGCATACAGGAAGGAGGCCCTCCTGGCTTCCAGCTCCTCATTTATAAAATGAGAAAACATACCCAAGACAATCCTTAAGGTCTCTGAGATCCTTGATGACAGTATGAACAGTAAGAACCTGGACAGCTTAGAGACAATGAGATAGCCAGGAGTCCAACCTGGCAGAAGACAGAGACTAAAAAAAATGCTTCCAATAAAGGAAGAACAAAACCAAACAAATGTGAAACAACAGTCAAACTGGTGTCTACATCAGTATTCATTTAAACAAGAGTACATCTCATAAATTCCTAGAGGTTGGGGGTGGTAGAAGATACAGAATACTTAAAATTGTACTTAAGAACCATGAAGATCAGGAGGCATCTTTGGAAAAGACTGGCTAGTATGAATATGCAGAACCTCGATCTACTGTGAAGTAACATTCAGCTGGGGTATCTGTCTGAACTGACTCAGCAAGACTGTGACCTGTAAACATCCTCCCCCACACCGTCTGCACCTACGTCAGACGGGTAGGCTCTCAAAACAGTAGTCTTATGGTTTGAACTGGGTCATCTATGGATCTGTTATAAATCATGCTACACAGATTAAACTCCTGGAGAAGTAGTTCACAGCGGCTAAACAGTCTAGGGGAATTAAAGACCATGAGAAACATCTTTACCAATGGATCAAGAACAGCTCAAGATAAAACGATTAGCTATATTCTAGTAACCACTGCTTGAAATGTGGTGACCTATAATGACAGGAAACTACTTTTGAGGGTAAAATAGAAAAGGGGTAAATAGATTTTTTAAAACTTGACATATTCATGCCTGGAATGCTTTGAAGTGCTAAATTAAAACAAAGCAGGGAAAATGACATTCTCTTTTCTTCTTAAATATGTTGGGAAGCCAATACTATGTTATAAATAGAGAAAACCACCCCCAGGAAAGCTGGCAAATTCAAGAAGAAAAGGAGCTATTTAGGTTCCCTCTCTTTCTGTCTGTAAGAGGAAGGTAAAGTATTTATACAGGGAAACAGATTTTTGTCTTAAAAATTACAAATACTTCAATCTGGTAGAAATTATTGGAACTATAGTCCAAGATACGTTCCGCAGGCACATTGGAGGGGCTTTAAATTCTGCCTTCAATCACTGCGGTCTTCACAAGACTGAAGGACACAATGAATAAATTGAAGGCAGCCACCTTTTAGGATCAAGTCTGCTATTTCCATCATTCTCCTGCCTGTGGAATTCCTAACCGAGAAATGTCACTCAAGCAAATAGTCATCTCCTATGGGGTGCAAGGCTCTTTATACTAAATGTTCCCAAGAACCTCAAAACAATACAGCCATTCACGGCTTAAGAGAGCACTAGGAAAAGAGCTGTCAGGGGCAAACCTTGGCTTTGGTTGCAGCTGAGGCAAGAGCAGCTGCTGCGGCTGTGGCTACATTTCCTTCAGAAATTTCATGTTCTACTTTCTTCTTCCCAATATCACTTTCTCTTTCTTTACAAGTATCAGTGAGTTCCTTGTTCTCTTCAGTCTCCTTTTCTTCTGGGGGAAAAAAAAACAAACCAGAAAGCTTTATTACCAGTGTGCCCAGTCTCAATAGGCCATCTTACTTCTCACCTCTGCCACATGATGAACTAAGACTGATGCTACAAAGAGATCTCAGTGCCTTTTGCTTCTTAAGATTTCTACTAAACCATTCCATGCATGTAAGTCTGCTTCTATTTGAGATGGATGTTCTAAATAGTATACTTTGTCTTCTCTTTATTTCTCTAAGCTCTCTGTGTAGTTCCCTTGAATATAAAGGAAAATTCAGGGGAACTAAGTCCTAAGACCATATGTTTGCTCATCAGTCAATGAAATGCTCTGGGAAACCCGAGGGTCTGGAGAAAATCAGAAGCTGAGACCAGAGTACTTCTGCAAGTCTTTCAAGTCAGGCAGGATGGGACACACCAGCAATGGACTGGAAATAAAATGGCAGGTGTGTGTGGTGATTTCAGTCACAGCTGAACAACTTGTTTGTCTATATATCACTGAAAACAATGTAGCCACTAGCATCAGCACTGGTACCTAAGTGCAAAATAAAACTCAAATGCATATTTACTGTTATGTTAAGAAACACATAATAAATGAGGGAATATTTCTACACAATTTAACTGCCTACACTTCTCCAGTGCTTTTACTGGTTTACATAATAAAGTCCAAAGAGTTTCCTCAAATTACCTGATTTGGTATCTTCACTAACTTCACTATCCTGTTCTTTCTCACTATTTTTTTCATTTTCTCCATCTTGAGCTTTATCACCTTCATCCATTTCATTCTCCCCTTTGTTTTCTGCCTGAAAGGGTTACAAAAGAAGAGGACAGAGAATGAGAAAAAAAATTATCCTTTTACAAGTGATATTATCTTAGAATAACAAAAGGTTCCACTATTTTTGGTAAGAAATGGACTAGGTTCAGAAAGGTCTTGGAGAGAAAAACTGGAAAAGAAATAAATAAATTCAGAGAAATACCTTTCACTACTCTCAACTCCTGAGTGCTCACGAGACTTTAAGTCTCCAAAGCACAAATTCCCCACCCTCTCTGCTATAAGGCTAGGGATACAGTGTCCAAAGGAATGTCAGTGGGACTCATTTTCATTATTTACTGGTTAAATACTAGATAACTAAACAAACAAATAAATAAATGGTTAGCTGGCTAGAAGGACTAAGAGCATTTAAAATGCACAGTACTGTTTAAACAAGGTCCTACTGTATAGCACAGAGAACTATATTCAGCAAAGAACTATAGAAACTATAGAAAACTATATAGAACTATACAAAACTATATAGAAACTATAGAACTATAGAAACTATAGAACTATATTCAGCAAAGAACAAAGAACTATATTCAACAAAAACTTAAACCAGCAAAGCCCAAATGGCTGATAGAATCACTTATAGTCCTCTGAGAAGGACCCAAAAGATCAAAATAAACCCAAACTGTTATGCTGAGAAAGGTAGTGCTCTCTGGCTTGCCTGTTGTGAGAGAATTCAGACAGACTGATTTTTTACCTTTTCAGGCTGCTGACCATCAGTATCTGTTTCCATTTTTTCCTCTTCAGCTCCTTCTACAAGCAAAGCAATAAAAACAAGTAGTAGTACAATGTGGGGGAAAAGTAAAAGCTATTATAAAGCTGTGAAAGTGTCTGAAATACCACTACACACAGTAATACGGACAAATCTCACAACCATAAGGTTGACATAAAATAACACATACTTTATGATTGTACTAATTTAAAGTTCAAAAATAGATGAATGTAATCCGCGGTGTTAGAAATCAGGACAGTGGTTAACCAGGAAAGGGGTGGGTTCAAGAGTGGCTTTGGGTGCTGGTAATGATCTGTTTCTTGATCTTGGGGCCGCCTACATGACTGTGTTTAATTTGTGAAAATGCACTGAACTGCCCACTGAGGGTTTTCATTTTTCTGTATGCATAAAAATTAAAGTTCAAAAACACCTTTTAAGTAAAAAAAGGCAAAAATAAAAATAATTTATTTTTAAAGATACTTAACAAGTTATATATTTTGAGTCAGTCAGATACTAGAGAAACAGTGCAGAGCTAGAGATTCACTGAACCTCAAGAGCATCACACTCTGGCTGGGGAGGACATAAGCCAACAAGCCCACTGTGTTTGCGTACAGATGAGACGCTGTGGGAAGCACAGAGGGTATGGCTATCTCAGTCAGGGAAGGATAATTGCGTGAGAATTTTTGAGGCAGACATGGCTGGGGGGTGGGGGGCGGGGGCAGTGGTAGTACTTGTATAGAGAAGGACATTTCAAGGAAAGGAGGCAAAAAACTCAAGGGAGTAGGGGAAATTTAAGTTGTGGTGAGACTAGAAAAGAGACAGAGATCAAAAAGAGGGAGATAATGCCGACAGGGGCTGTATAATGAAGAGAACTGAATGTTGTGCTAAGGAGGCCTTAAATACATCCTGTAGATAAAAAGTTAACAAAGACTTAAAAACAAAAACATGATACAATCAGATAAATACTTCTGGTTTTAGAACTTTATACATAAACAAATGTTTCAAACATAATGAGGGTTTGCTGTGGTTTTAAATAAAAACATTCAAATATCCTATAGCTTAAATTTTTATATTGTCCTCATAAATTATAAGGCTAATAGCATTTATACTCAATGAGAATATTTAAACATATTAAACAATGATGTTTAAAACTAACAGTGTTAAAGTTACTAAATAGAAAAATCTCTATTTTTCCAATTCTTAAGAATATAATAGGATCTTCTTGCTTCCAGAATTACGGCTGAATAGGAGCTCCAAAGGACATGATATTTTAAGACATCATGAATCTCATATCAGGTAGAAGAGCTTTTAAAGATCACCACCTTCCCCAAAATGCCCAAGGCCTACAGAACCAGAAGTGGGACCAGAGTGTGGAAGTAGTGGGACCAGGTTCTGATTATTTGGGAATTTGAAAGGGAATGGTTGCCTAGACATATTTGCTTCTAATACCTCACCATCAGGAAGTTGAGCCCATGGACTAGCCAGCTGCAGGGCAGGAAAGGAAGACTAGGATTCCTGCACAGAGAGCCAGCCACAAGGATGGCCAATGTGATCTCAAGCCAGTGGCAACCCCTGGCTACCTGAAAAAGCAGCAGAAGCATCCTCTGCAGACAGTTTTTCCAATTCCAATTTTAGCCAAAAAGACATCAGAGTAATAATCTCAACAAAGAGCAAACATCAAGAAAGAAAGCCACTAAGACTGAACAGAAACATTAATCAACAGATTCAGAACCTGAGGACCGCCAATATGAGATCTGTCAGACCCTCAATCTAGTGTAGCCATGGATGTAATATGTAGAGAATCATAAAGATCTCCCATCAACATGAGAGTATTACAGATGATCAGAAATTTAAAAAAACAAAACCCCAAAAGATAAAAATATTTCCTAGAAATGAAGTCAGGGTAAACAGATTAAACCAGGTGAAGAGAGAATTACAAAACTGTAAAACATATCTAAAGAAATGATCCATATATAGAACGGGACAATGGGGAATATGGAAACATGGAAAAAGATATGCCAGGCAAAACCTAATCCAAGGAATGGCAGTAGCCTTTCTGTGGTACTGTAAGTCAATAAAGGCATTAAGAATAGAGTATTATTAGAAGTAGACGGTAAAACATAATGATGAAAAAGGTTTAATTCACCAAAAAATTGTTAATTTTTTATACTTTTAGGAACCTAATAAGAGTGTCAAACTATATAAAGTAAAAACTGACCGAATGGCAAAATGAAAATGTACATCATAGTAGGGAATGTGAACAGACTTGTCTCAATTTAAGACATACAGTGGATGGTTCTAACATATACATGTAGAATTCTACACCTAACAATTAGAGAATATATACACATTAATTTCAAGCTTACATGGAACATTAAAAAATACTGATCACATCTTCCAGCGCGCGCGCACACACACACACACACAAATCAATAAAAAGTTTAATCCATTCTAAAACAAAGAAAACTGATCACATATTAAGCCATAAAGCTAGTTTTCACAAATTTCAAAAAGTCAATGGTATACAAACTAAGTTCTCTCACCACAATGCAATGAAATTAGAAGTTTAAAATATAAATTTCTCGGGCTTCCCTGGTGGCGCAGTGGTTGAGAGTCCGCCTGCCGATGCAGGGGACGCGGGTTCGCGCCCCGGTCTGGGAAGATCCCACATGCCGCGGAGCGGCTGGGCCCATGAGCCACGGCTGCTGGGCCTGCGCGTCCGGAGCCTGTGCTCCGCAACCGGAGAGGCCACAGCAGTGAGGGGCCCGCGTACCGAAAAAAAAAAAAAAAAAAAAAAAAATTTCTCTGTGCTTGGAAATATAATTTTGAGAATCAGTAAAAACAGCACTTAGGAGGAAATGTAAATGTGAAATAAGCCTTCTTATTTTTACATTAGAAAAGAAATAAAGGTTCAAAGTCTACAAGCTGTACATCTTTTTTAAGAAAATAGAAAAGAAAAACAGAATATAGGAGGTAGGGAGAAAAAAATTACAAGAGTAAAAAAAAACATTAAAGAAATTTTAAAAATAAGAGTTTAAATATATAACAGAATCCTATATCTCTTCCGTGACAGATCAAGAAAAGAGATGAAAGGCACAAATTAATAATATTAGGAATGGAAGAAAGGCCATAACTATTGATAAAAAAGCAAAGGTCTGGGCTTCCCTGGTGGCGCAGTGGTTGAGAGTCCGCCTGCTGATGTAGGGGACATGGGTTCGTGCCCCGGTCCGGGAGGATCCCGCGTGCCGCGGAGCGGCTGGGCCCGTGAGCCATGGTCGCTGAGCCTGCGCGTCCGGAGCGAGAGGCCGCAGCGGTGAGAGGCCCGCATACCGCAAAAAAAAAAAAAAAAAAGTAAAGGTCAAAAAGGAAGTTGACAACAACCTACTGAAGAGGCAAAAATATTTGCAAATAATATGACTGATAAAGGGTTAATATCCAAAATATATAAACAGCTCATACTACTCAATATAAAAAAAAATCCAATTAGAAAATGGGCAGAAAACCTGAATAAACATTTCCCAAAGAAGACACACAGATGTCCAATAGGCACACGAAAAGATGCTCAAAGTTGCTAATCATCAGAGAAATGCAAATCAAAACCCTAATGAGGTATCACCTCACACCTTTCAAAATGGCTCTCGACAAAAAGACCACAAACAACACATGCTGGCAAGGATGTGGAGAAAAGAGAACCGTAGTACACAGTTGGCGGGAATGTAAATCAGTGCAGCCATTATGGAAAAACAGTATGGAGGTTCCTCAAAAAACTAAAAATAAAACTTCCATATGATCTAGCAATTCCACTCCTGGGTATATATTCAAAGAAATGAAGACACTAATTCAAAAAGATATAAACAACCCAATGTTTGTAGCAGCAGTTACTTAACAGTGGCCAAGATATGGACACAACCTAAGTATACACCAAAGGATGAATGGATAAAGAAGATGTGGAATACACACACACACAGAGGAATATTACTCAGCCATAAAAAACAATGAAATTTTGCCACGTGCAACAACATGGATGGACTTGGAGGGTACTATGCTTAGTGAAATAAATCAGACAGAGAAAGACAACTACTCTATGTTATCACTTATATGAGGAATATAAAAAATAAAACAAACTAACATAACAAAACAGAAAGACTCACAGATATAGAGAATAAATTAGTGGTTACCAGTGAGGAGAGGGAAGGGGAGAGCGGCAAGACAAGGGTAAGGGATTAAGAGGTACAAACTATTAGGTATAAAATAAATAAGCAACAAGGACATATTTTATAGTACAAGGAATACAGCCAATATTTTATAATAAATGTAGTGTAAGCTATAAAAATATTGAATCACTATGTTGTACATCTGAAACTAATATAATATTGTAAATCAACTATATTTAATAAAAAAGTGTAAGTGACAAACTTCTGAAAAACTTTAGGCCAAATAAAATAGAAAAATTAGATTAAATGAACAAATTATTAGAAAATTTATTTACTAAACAGATTTGGGAAGAAAAAGAAGTATACTAACAGAAAAACTGAAATAGTTTTAAAAAAACAAAAACACCACAGGTTCAGATGTTTTTACTGGGGAATTCTATTTTTTTAAAAAATAAATTTAGTTATTTATTTTTGGCTGCATTGGGTCTTCGTTGCTGCGCGCAGCTTTCTCTAGTTACAGTGAGCAGGGGCTACTCTTCGTTGCTGTGCATGGGCTCTAGGCGTGCGGGCTTCAGCAGTTGTGGCTCACAGGCTCTAGAGCACAGGCTCAGTAGTTGTGGCTCACGGGCTTAGTTACTCCGCGGCATGTGGGATCTTCCTGGACCAGGGCTCAAACCCATGTTCCCTGCGTTGGCAGGCAGGTTCTTAACCACTGTGCCACCAGGGAAGCCCTCTACCAAACTTTTAGGGAAAAGATGATTATAATCTTCATAAACTTTTCCAGAGAACAGAGAAAAGGGAATACCTTCTAACTCATTCTATGAGGTCAGTATAACCTTGATTCACAAATCAGATACGGACAACAGATAAGGAATATTAGAGGACACTAGACTAAATCTCATTCATAATCACAAATGAAAAACTCCTAAACAAAATATCTAAAGACAGAAAACAGTAGTATATAAAAAAGGCAATACATTATGACAAAATAATATGACAGTAACAGAAGAGTGATATAACATTAATATGTCTATCAACTTATTTGCTCACACACATAAAAAGTAATAAAACTCAGTATCTTTCATGACAAGCTAGCTTTCATTACAAGGGCTAAAAGGAAAGTTCCTGTGCCCTCCAAAGATTGTTACTGATAATCCTACAATAAATGTCATTCTTCATGGAGAGATGCCTGTAGTATCCCCTTTAAAATCAAGAGCAAGACATGGATACCAGTATTACTACTTTCCTTTGATACTGCCACAGAAGTCTTGGTCTAGGTAGTCAATAAAGAAAAAGAAATTAAAAGAGGACTGGAAAGGAAAGAAGAAAATACTTATGATTTGCAGAGAATAAAACTATATACCTAGAAGAATCTGCAGAAAAGTTATTAGAAATAATGACAGCGTTACAAGGCAGTTACCTATAAAATTAACATGCAAAATCAACTGCGTTTCGATATGCTAACAAAAATCAATTCTAGATAAAGACACATTAAAAAAAAACTTGAATCATCTCCTAATCACAACACAAAAAGTGCCAACCATAAAACAGAAGACAAAACTCTATTAAAACCAAGGACGACTTTTCATTGAGATGACAAAAAGAACAAGTAATAAGAGAAAACACATGCAGCACAGCAACTAGAAGACTAGTACATCAGATTTATAAAGAAAAACATAAATACTATAGAAAAGTAAGTAAAAGACAAGAACAGTTATTTTACAGAATGACATATGACCAGTAAATTTAAGATACTCAAATTAGTTGTAAGAGAAATGTAATTTAAAACTATAAAAGAACATCATTTTACACCTGCTACATCAGCAGAGTCTAACACTAGGAAGGTGTTGGATCAAGTGTTACTGGTCAACTTTGGGAAAAAACTTGGAGTTTCCTAAAACAGTGCTGCTCATGTTCAAGGTTCAACGTTCCAAAGTGTTCAATGCTCTTTTCTCCTTTCCTTTATTAATAAATTTACTTCATGAAAAATTGACAACTGAATTAAAGAGAGCTTAGTGATGCATATTTCTTAACTCAGTGTGGCAACTGGTCCACACTTCAAGTTGCACTGCATCTAAGCAAAACCCTATATGTGTACACTGTGAGGCATGTACAAGATTGTATGTACATGCATGTTTGAAACAGAAAAACAGGAAACAACCCAAACTGTCTGTTCAACAATAAGAGAAGGGATAATTAAAATGAGTTATAATCACATACCAGAATATCTTACAGCAGTGGAAATAAATTAACTATGGTTACATGGATAATGCAACTTCACGAAAAAATACTGAAAATATAATACTGAGTTAAAAATAAAAGTTTTAGAAGTATAAATCTATCATACTTTCTAAAGCTTAAAAACAAACAAAATTATAACCAACATATATTAAGTACATCTTTGTGATTAAAAATTGCTTATGGGCTTCCCTGGTGGCACAGTGGTTAAGAATCCACCTGCCAATGCAGGGGACACGGGTTCGAGCCCTGGTCCAGGAAGATCCCACATGCCGCAGAGCAACTAAGCCCGCGCACCACAGCTACTTAGCCTGCGTTCTAAAGCCTGCGAGCCACAACTACTGAGCCCGTGAGCCACAACTACTGAGCCCACATGCCACAACTACTGAGTCCACGTGCCACAACTACTGAGCTCATGTGCCTAGAGCCCGTGCTCCGCAACAAGAGAAGCCACCGCAATGAGAAGCCCGCGCACTGCAACGAAGAGTAGCCCCTGCTCGCAGCAACTAAAGAAAGCCCGCACGCAGCAACAAAGACCCAACACAGCCAAAAAATAAATAAATAAAATAAATATTTTTTAAAAATTGCTTAAAACATAGTTGAACAATATTAAAAAATTCAGGATTCTTAGGGCTGGGAGTGGGAAGGTACAAAGATGAGGTAAGAGGGAAACAGAGAGAAATTACTGGTAATATTCTAATTAGTTCAGATGAAATATGTAACATGCCTTAAGACACATTAAAATATAACAATAAAATGACTTGAACAAAAAACCCAAATGCAGATGGAGTTTTTTTAAGCC
Source organism: Stenella coeruleoalba (assembly GCF_951394435.1). NCBI lineage: Eukaryota > Metazoa > Chordata > Mammalia > Artiodactyla > Delphinidae > Stenella > Stenella coeruleoalba. The sequence goes on from NC_137156.1 coordinate 65,056,290, forward strand.
CCCAAACCTCACAAGTTATTTTTTTTTTTTGAGAATCATACAGCAATCATAAATCATTGCTTTACAATGGTGTGTTAGTTTCTGCTTTATTACAAAGTGAATCAGCTATACATATACATATATCCCCATATCTCCTCCCTCCCACCCTCCCTATCCCACCCCTCTAAGTGGTCACAAAGCACTGAGCTGATCTCCCCTCACAAGTTACTCTTAATTGAATGTGCATTAGGCCACCTTTGCTGAGTCAACAATTACACACTGAATAAGTATTATGTGGGAGAAATGCAGTATTTTTTTTAATAAAAATAATCTACATTTGAAATAACTAACCACAATCTACAGCTCTGCATTCTAAAAAGATAACACTCTCTACTGTAAGGCAAGCCAAATTTGATATCAACTCTTTAATTAGCTATGATTCCAAGATGAAGAGTTACATAATATTAATATCTATTCATATAATGATGGTGCAGTTAGAGACAGACCCTCTGTAAGGGGGAAAATCTCAGACTTTTAAGGAGATGTCTATTAACAGTTTAATTATGAGTTGTGTATTTCTCAAGATGCTACATGGAAGAGTATGTAAAGTGTCTTCTATCAACATTTTTTTAAAGCTGCTATCAGACATATTCTTGGGGAGAGACAGAGAGAGAAAGAGAGGGAGGGAAGGAGAGAGGGCGTGCGCACGCGTGCTTGTCTTTGGTGTGAATTCTGATTAGAACTGTAAACCCTGAAGAGGTTGCAGCTGCTCACATATCCCTTAATGTCATATTTTTTTAATATTTATTTATTATTTATATGGTTGCACCGGGTCTTAGTTGCGGCAGGTGGGCTCCTTAACTGTGGCATACGGCATCTAGTTCCCTGACCATGGATTGAACCCGGGACCCCTGCAATGGGAGCGTGGAGTCTTAACCACTGTGCCACCAGGGAAGTCCCCTCCCTTAATGTCACCTTGTTGGTGCCAATAAATGAAATTCACAACTTAAATAAGAAACACATAACATAAACTAGTGAGCCACATGCCAAAGACAAAAAGAAAGAGAAAGCAAAACAAAAAAAAATCCTCTCACCAGGTAATTAATGCCTTGTCAGCCAGGGGAAAATACCAACATCACAGTTTACAATTAGCTCTTTAGGCTGTAGAACGGGTTGGTAAACATTTTCTGTAAAGGGTGAGATAGTAACTCTTTTCAGCTTTGCAGGCCCCACAGTCCTAGTTGCATCTACTCAACTCTGCCATAGTAGCACAAAATCAGGCACAAAAGCCGCTTGGAAATGAATGGGTGTGGCTGAGTTCCAATAAAACTTCATGAAAAAAAAAAAAACTTCATGGACACTGAAATCTAAATGTTATATATTTTTGCATTTCACAAAATACTATTCTTTTGGTTTTATCCAAACATTTAAAAATGTAAAATCCATTCTCATATATTGTGGGCTAAATAAAAATAGTCGGCAACTTGGATTTGGCCCAAGAACCAAAATTTGCTAACCCCTGCTCTAGAAAAATAGGATGAGTTCGGGATACAGACTAAGTACGAATCCTGTCCCCACAATTTACCAGCTCAAGTGACCCTGGGCAAGCTCCTTAGTTGACAGCGGCTTCCGTTTGCTTATGTACAAAAGGAGAATAATTATTATTTCCTTCACAAGGGTAGTGCTAAGGATTAAATTAATTATTTCATGTAAAATGCAATAACTGTCTGGCTCATAGTGAGTGCTCAATGACAATTATTAATATTATCAGAAAGTTCAGTTGGCTGGACCCAGGCCCTATCTCTCTATTAACATGAGCCCTTTTCATGGCCTTTGGCACTGCTTCAGGGAAAACAAAGGGCTCTCATTCTTCCCTGGACTGTCAAAGATCCTTCCCAATCCGGTTTGTTATCTGACTTACCCTCCCTATGTGATCTTTTCTGTAAAGGACCAGTTAGTTTTATAAAATGACCTGCCCATGTCCCATTCTCTTAAAATGTTACTAATGGGTCAGCGATACCTGACCAATCTGATCGACAAGGGGTCAGCAAACGATGGCTGCTTTTGTAAATAAAATTTTATCACAACACAGCCGAGCTCATTTATTTAAGTATTGTCTATGGATGCTTTTGCACCACAAAGGCAGAACTGAGTAGCTGTGACAGAGGCCGTGTGGTCTGCAAAAGCCTAAAGTTTTTACCATTTGGCCCTTTATAGAAAAAGTTTGCTAACCTCTGTGATAGAAAATTCATGCTAATATGATAGTCCTGCTTATGAACAAAGATACTCTGGAGATACTGTCGGACTCTCAAGGTCTCAACTTTAATGTTGGAAATTGAGGGACACTGGTGGTGAGACACGAAGGTGGCCTCATACGATCCCTGCCTCAAGGTTTTCATGTCCTTGTATGAACCCCTTCTCTTGAGTGTGAGTAGCATCTGTGATTTGTTTCTAGCCACAACAGAATACAGCAAAGGTGACAGGATGTTAGTTTATATAAGACCCTGTGCTGTTACTTGCTCTGGAGACTCTCCTTGCTGGCTTGATGAAGTAAGCTGCCATGCTGGGGGAGCCTAAATGGCAAAGAACCCTGGGTGGCCCTAGGAGCTGAGGGAAGCTTCCAGCTGACAGCCAGCAAGAAATTGAGGCTTTCCGTTCTACAACTGGAAGTAAATGAATTCTGAGAACAGGAGTGACCTTGGAGGTGGATTCTTCAACAGATGAGAATGTAGTCCAGCCACCTTGATTGTAGCCTTTTGAGATCCTAAGCAGAGGACAAGTTAGGCTGTGCATAGACTTCTGACTCACAGAAACTATGAGATAATAAATATATCTTGTTTTAAGCCACTAATTTTGTGGTAATTTGTTATGCAGCAATAGATAACTACTATACCTCCTAAACTTTTGAATGAACCTCAACCAAGGGTGAGAAGCAAATTATCTAGCATCCATGATAACAATGTCTTCAGAGACTACAAATAGAAAATGGTCTCATCCACCAGACTGGTTGGTTTCTAGTCACCACCCCTTTCTCCTAGCTTCTGCAATGCAGTGTGCTTTTCAGTCTAGTAATAATATGGTTACCAAAACCAAAATGAGGAGCGAGAGAGAGAAACCACTCCCTAAAGAGTTGAGGGAACTGGAAAAGTTAGCTTTGAGGAGAGAATTAAATGCTTGCAAAATACCTGCCTTTAATAAAGTATGTTATGAATAAGTAATGATGCTTTTTAGAAAGAATTATGATTATTTGGTGAGAATACTCTCCATTTCCTACACATCATCTGTAAACTGCCAGCAGTTACTTCCTAAAACAGACAGAACCACGTTACTTCTACTCTCTGGAATCTTCTCAAAGTCTACAAGGTAAAAGCCCTTCAAAATCAGCTGCAAACCTACAAAGCTGCCCTTGGCCACAGTACCTGCTCCCCACAGACTTCTTTGTACTATTTTCAAAATATGCCACCTATGTTCATTCCTTCTTCCTTTTTCATTATTGTTTAAAAGGTCATGTCCTTGGTGCAGCCTTCCCTAACTGACCCAAGCATAAATAATCGTGTTTCCTCCACATATGCCTCTACCTATAGCTGTATTTCTTTTTTATAATGATATCCCCTCCCCCACCATAAATATTCTTCAAGGACAGGGTGATTATTTAATTCAGTGATTCACAAAGTGTGGTCTAGGTACCCTGAGGGTTCCCAAGGTCAAAACTATTTTCATAGCAACACAAAGATACTTGCCTTTTCACTCTCATCTCGCACAAGTGTGGCGTATGGCTTTCCAGAGGCTGCATGATGAAGTCAGCTATAGAAACGTGCACCTATGTATTATTTTTTAAAAGTTTCCCAGTACCAATTTTTTAACTTTTTTTTAAATTATTTATTTATTTGTTTGGTTTTTTTATATTTGGCTGTGTTAGGTCTTCATTGCTGTGCACACAGGCTTTCCCTAGTTGCAGTGAGCGGGGGCTACTCTTCGTTGCAGTGCGCATGCTTCTCACTGCGGTGGCTTCTCCTGTTGCAGAGCATGGGTTCTAGGCGCGTGGGCTTCAGTAGCTGTGGCTCACAGGCTCTAGAGCGCAGCCTCAGTAGTTGTGGCACACAGGCTTGGCTCCTTCGCGGCATGTGGGATCTTCCCGGGCCAGGGATGGAACCCATGTGCCCTGCACTGGCAGGCAGATTCTTAACCAGTGTGCCACCTGGGAAGCCCGCCCACTATCAATTTTTAATATAGTAAATGTCAACAGATATAATCCAAATAAACTGAAGAAGCATTTTGGGTTCCTTAATATTTTTAAAAAGTCAAAGAAGTCCTGAGACCAAAACATTTTAGAAATGTGAGTCCAATAATTTTTGTCTTCCTAGGGAAGGAGGGAATGATAGGAACTCATTCAACACTTCTGGGAGACTAATCATGTCATTCACTGTATTAAAGTTCAAACGTTCCATAAAGCTGGCAATATACAGTCTAACGAGGCTCGTGAGCCTTGTATCAAACTCTCTATAACCTAGCTCCAACCTACCTCTGTAAGCTGCTCTCTTTCTACATCCTTATTTGAACTATGTATTGTGGCCAACCTAGTTAACTTCCTGCCATTTGAACAACCTTCCACTTCCATCTCTGTGCCTTTGTTCACATCGTTCTACAGAATTGGATACTGTACTTGTTCCAATCAGTGACATTCTAAACCTCTTTTTTTAACATTCAGCTCAAATCCTACTTTCTTTGTGAAGTCTTCTTTAGCCTAAAATTACAAGTCCCATTGTGTTCATTCTTACAGCACTTCCTATCTACAGTCCTCCTTGAACAATTAATACTATATACTTCATTCTATCTCCAATCCTCCAACACTGAATTATTTTTCCATGTATATGTAACTCATCACAAAAAATAGCCTCAATTATTAGAGGGTATTTCGTGTGTCTTACATAACTGCCCCACAGCAAGAGAGCTACATCAAATAACTGATATAGTTATACCTGATTTGACCAAAAAAAAAAAAAAAAAAAGTCACCAAAGGTAGACAATTGTATTACATAAGGGAAGCCAATTTCTTCCTAAAAATTCTTATCCTACCATCTAATAAATATGATTCATTAGGCAAGTCACTTCAATCCTAGCTAGTCCTTAGAGGTTAAATGTCCTATTGTGAGCTGCTCAGAAGTCTGAATTTCTATTTCAATGCTTCTTGAAATAGATCTGAAAGAGCCCTTCAAATAAAACAGTGACAAAGAGAAGAGAGAAGCCCACTCCACATGACGTAGTCAAAGATCAAATACTGATCCACTTTTTCCTGAGGTTCACTAGCCTAGCATGTTTTCACACACTGGTGTTTTAGAACTGCCAGATTTTAAAGATGTCACGGGAATCCTCAGGGTGAGAAGAATGAGGCTATTTATATGCTGTGAATAGTATCTGAGGCAAGAATTGTAACAGTCACTTCTGGGCTTTATGTTCCTAGAAAGTGACCTTTTCAACATTATTATTATCAGGATGCTCTTCTTAATCTCCTGATGGACTCCAGACTAGTTCTTAACCTTCTTGAAAACTAGGAGTAATGAGTTGGGTTCTTCTACACAGAGCTGTGACAAATTATTCAAGATACACTCCTTGGAGTCCTGTATTCGATAAGGTGTTAATCCACTCACTGATATAGAAGAATCTTCTCTGAACGTTCTATTTGTGATTCAATTTCCCTAAAAGCATAGTCAATTATAAGGAAAAAGCATCAATGAACTTAATCTTTCAAATTCCTCTAAACCAGAATTAAGATACAGACAGTAAATCTACTCAGTAGCAAAAATAAATAAATAAAATAAAACCAATACTTGAGGCTAGGAAATACAAATGGAGGGTACAATAATAAGTATCTGACAGACTCTTGACAGGTTCTTAAATATACATATACATTCCAACTCTCTGGGGGAAGGGCTGATGACCTAAAAGGGGCTGAGAGTCATTCTGTTATGATTTTTATTTAGGAAAATGTTCTTATTCTTAGGAGACACATGCTGAATTATTTAGGGGGTACAAAGAATCATGATGTCTACAACTTACTTTGAAATAATTCACCAAAATCATAATAAAATAAAAATTATTTATTAGATTTCTAGATAGGTAAAAATGGCAAAATTGAACCTAACTGGTAGGCATACAAGATTTCACTGTGCTATCCTATCAACATTTCAGTATGTTTGGCTACAAGTGAACAGGTTATCAGAAAGGCTATTTTGTTTAGTCTCCAGGTCAAATTAAAAAAAAAAATTAATGAAGCTCTTTAATAAAAGGCTTAGTGATAAAATTTTAAAAAATCTTTAATATTCAAATATATTACGTACGTTATTTGAAAAATAAATCAAATTTAACAATTCCTAGATGGGGTCTATTCTCAACCTAGTAGAATGAAACTTAAAAACATAGGTCAGACCTGACACTCTTCTGCTCAAACCCCTCATTTGGCTCCACCTCAGAGTAAACATTAAAATGTTACAATGGCCCACAAGGCCCCTCATAATCTCCCTTGACCTCCTCTACTCTGCAATTCAGCTACCTGCCCATGATTCTCCTTGCTATTCCTCAACTATGCCAGGCAGCTCCTGTCCAGCGGCCTGTATACTGGCTGCTCCCAATGCTTGGAACCCTCTGACCTTAGATGTCTACACAGTTCCCCCTTCCTTGCCTTCCACTTACATCTTTGCTCAAATGCCACTTTCTTGGTGAGACATGCATTCCCTGACCATTTAAAACTGCAATTCCCCACACTTCACTCTTATTGACAGGTCCCTGCTCTATTTTCACCATGCCACTTACCAGCCAACACACTCTTTCTACATATTTACATTTAATTTATACATTCTAAGTTTTACATATCAGACGCCTGTCCATCTTCCACCTATAAAATATAAAGTCCACAAGGGCAGGTATTTTGGTTGGCTTTGTTTACCAGTACCCTAGCACCTAGAACACAGTGAGACGCCATGATAACACAATATATTTACAGTCTTATTTATCTCTCAGTTAAAAGGGGAAAAAAAGTTTAGCTTAAAACTGATATCCCATGGGTTTGTGCCCCGGTCCGGGAAGATCCCACATGCCGACATGCCGTGGAGAGGCTGGGCCCATGAGCCATGGCCGCTGAGCCTGTGCGTCCGGAGCCTGTGCTCCGCAATGGGAGAGGCCACAACAGTGAGAGGCCCGCGTACCGCAAAAAAAACACAAAAAACAAAAAACAACTGATATCCTGTCTAAGAATGGTTATGTGGTATGGGCTCATACACTGAATTTTGCTGTGAGTTTCTCAGCACTTAATCTTGTATAGATGAAACAGCCACAGTCACTCTTGCCTGTCTCTTTACGCAGAGCCTAGGTTTTCAGGAGGGCCGGGTCTTTTCCTATTGCATTTGTCATAGTATATAACGTAATACATACAATGGAGCTATTAGACCTTTAATGATCCTTGTTCAATGAATGAAAAATACACAAACATTCCTACATATTTTACTTCTGTCAGCATGCTACAGGGAAGAGAGGTTGAGCTTTGGGGTCAGAGACATTTAGGTTCAAATTTTACCCCATTCTTAACAAGCATGCCAATGTAACCTGCCAACACCTTAGTTTCCTTGCTTCTACTTAATAACAATGCCACTTTCTCCAAAGGGTTGTCCTGAAAAGAACCTTAAATGACGAAACAGAAAACTCCTATATAATGTGTGACAAACATGGGGATTGAGAAAGAAATGTTGGTTTCCGATGACTTCTAAGCAATGTTTAAAACTTCTCTTCATTTCTTTGGTCTTAACTTCTCTCACCTTCCCCTATAACTGAAAGCAAATAAAATCTCATAATATTTTTAGGTTAAACAAAAAAGGTCTCAAATAGCAGTATTATTTTTTCGATTCCTAGAATGGTCTCTGGTCAAACAAAAAACAATACAAACTTAGAGAAATCAGTAGATACTAATCAATGATTACAGTGTTAAAAGACGCTTAAACTAAAGAAACTCCTGGGACTTCCCTGGTGGTGCAGTGGTTAAGAATCTGCCTGCCAATGCAGGGGACATGGGTTCGAGCCCTTGTCCGGGAAGATCCCACATGCCGTGGAGCAACTAAGCTGAGCACCATTAACTATGGAGCCTGCACTCTAGAGCCTGTGAGCCACAACTACTGAGCCCACATGTTGCAACTACTGAAGCCCGCGCACCTAGAGCCCATGCTCCACAACAAGAGAAGCCACTGCAATGAGAAGCCCGCACACCGCAACGAAGAGTAGCCCCTGCTTGCCGCAACTAGAGAAAGCCCATGCGCAGCAATGAAGACCCAATGCGGCCAAAGATTTAAAAAAAAAAAAAAAAAGCAGCACCAGCATTAGAAAACAATTCATTAAAAAAAAAAGAAACTCCTTTTGGTAACACTTACTTCCCTAAATAATTCCCATGAGAAGTCTCCTAATAAATGAAAAATAAGGTGTTTCAGACCTAGTGTTCACCTATCTTAACTAACTTTTATTTCACCAAATACTTCCCCCCAAATCCACCATAAAAAGTTAGATAGGCTAATGAGAGAAATCCAGTCTTGTATTTCGTAAGGAAACTTATTTATTTTTTCCCATATCATTTTACCATCATTAATACATAAAAGTTACTAGTGTAACCGTAAATTAAGTATCACAATAAAAAGTATGATTAATCTACCACCCAGGCAGAATATTACCTTGATAAGGAAACCTACATCATTCTATCTCAAATCTGTGTGCTATGTAATAAGGCACTATTTTGTTATATAAAGTGTAAGTTTAAATGTAAATTTGATACTTCCTTTCTTTGAACTCTGAACTTGTAATGTGGTTCAGAAAGATAGGAGATATACTATTGACTCCCCACTACAACTTTGCTGAGCCAGTTCTACAGGGAGCACCATTTGTTGTTTCCTAATTTATTCTATTAGTCACAGCCCAATATAAATCACTTTAACTGTAACAGGCCAGCATTAGTTATAGAATTCTGTCTACAACTCATTTAGAAATATTCATATTAGCCTGGTATTTTCCTTAACCCTTATTAAATGGTAAAAGGACCCAAATTCTATTGCTGCAACTAGTGAGTATACACTGCACTTCAGAAAGGTTTACCTGATAGGCCACCTCCAGGTCCTACGAATGAAGTTTACTGTTCATGCCATTCAAAGAATCACCCTTTGTAGTCTCCAGTGCTTCCTGCAGCAGTCTGATCCAAGCTTTACAAATCATACATTCACTAATGAATCAGGAAAATCTAGCCCCACAGGACTAAGGTTGCTAGATTTTTTTTTTTTTTTTGGTCCTCTTTTAAATCCCACTAAACTAGAAATGGCCAACTTCTCAACCTGTTTCTTAACCACTAATCCTTTATGGTATCATCTACCAAAATTTTTAAAACAGATTTACATGTAAAACCATGTCCCGGATTTTGCAGAGTACAGAAACTTCTTTGAATGAAATAAGAAGGCTTTGCCAACCCTTTTCAATTCCATGACCACAGGGAACCAAAAGACCCTACAAATGAACCAAAAACACACAAAAAAAGTTGAGGAAAGTAAGACCTTTCCCAGGCATTCAATAGACCCAGGTTTTCCTGGCGTGAGCTGGGCACTGCCTCATGGTGCAGAATCAACAAAGAGCAACAGAAATGTGGCTTGGTTTGCTAATTTCAGTCTCCATCTAAAGAAAGGAAAATAAGTGAGTTTTCAAACTAAGAAATACTGTGGATACTGTAAATTACTTTTTAACTCAAAGCCTTGGTACTCTGGATTAGTAACCAATATCAAGAACAGTTAGGTCAATAATTTGTTCTGAAGACTAGAGTGAGAACTTTGATTAATCTGAAAATCTGTTTCCATTATCTGCAAAATGAAACTGCTAGATTGACACTTTCAAGAAAGTAGAGAAAACAACAGGGGTAGGCCCTATGCAAACTCATGGAAACTATAACATTTTAGGCTAGAAGAGACCTTACTGGTACCTACTCAAACCACCTAGAATAGAGCACCAGGAGTTCAGATGGTATCATCTGTGGCATACTGGCTGACAATTTAAATTTTTACTTCATATTATCTTTATCCTATAAGAATAAATGAAAAAGACAAAATCACTGCAGCTGAAGCATAGGTTGTATAAATTTCATACAACTGATACAAAGTCGTAACTATTAGGCAAGATGACAGCAATAAATCTTTAGCTTGAATTATTCTTCAGAAATTGTTTCATGATGAATGAAAAAAATTAATGAACAACGTAAGAAACGTTGGAAATACACTACTGATAATTATATATAAAACAGTATTTTTACTGTATTTTAGTGTGAAAATTACCCTCTTATATACGAACACTTCCCGTTTGAGAAGTCAAGTACTGTTTATGAAGCTACTTTATTAAAATTCTACTCCTCTTCAAGATCAATTAAACAAAAACAGATAGAAGTCCTTATTAGCAAAAATATCATTTGTCCAATATCACAGACTGGCATAGCTAAATGACACATTATAGAGAGTATCTAACCATCTCTTATTACAGATGAGAAAACTCAGAGGTAATGAACTCAGAGCTTTTCCATGAAAACACAGCAACCAAAAGACAGCTGGAGTGGTATGTTGACATCAGATAAAACAAACTTTTAAACAAAAAATGTTACAAGAGAAAAAGGTATTATATAATGATGAAAGGGTCAACCCATTAAAAAGATATAACAATTATAAACATACATGCAACGAACAACACAGTCTCAAAATATATGAAGCAAAACCAGACAGAATTGAAAAAAGGAACACAGTCCACCCACAATAGTTGGAGATTCCAAGACATTTCAAAAAAGATGGAACAACTAGGAAAAAAGATAAAGAAGCAGACAACTTGAACAACACTACAGACCAGCCACACCAAACATACACAGAAGACACCATTCAATGATAGCAAAATACAACATGAATATTTTCACCAGGACAGACAATATGTTAAGCAACAAAACAAGTCTTAATAAAATTTAAAAAATAGAAATCACACAAATTATCTTCTGTGAATAAAATGGAATAAAACTAGAAATTAATAACAGAAGGAAATCTTAAAAATTCACAAATTGGTACAAGTAAACAACATGCTGTTTTATTTTTTTAAGAAACTATTTTCTATCAACCTCTCCATTTTAAGAGTTTGTGTTAGAATAGCTTAAGACCACTGAGTGGTTTAAAAAACATACTCTTAAACAACCAATGGGTCAAAGAAGAAATCACCAGGGAAACTGCAAAATATTTTGAGAAGAACGAAAACAAAAACAAAACATATGAAGACTTACGGAATGCAGCAAAAAGAGGGATATTTATATAGCTATGAAAGTCTACGTTATCTACATTAATAAGGACGAAAGATCTCAAATCAATATCCCAATTTCCAACTTAAGGCACTATTAAAAGAAGAGCAAACTTAACCAAAAGCAAGAGAAGGAAGGAAATAATAAAGATCAGAGTGATGATAAATTAAGAGAATAGAAAAACAATACAGAGAACCACTGAAATCAAAAGTGGGTTCTCTGAAAAGATTAAATTGACAAGCCTTTTTCTAGACTGATGAAGGAAAAAAAAACTGGACCAAATTACTATTATCAGGAATGAAAATGGAAACACTACCAACCTCACAGAAATAAAAAGGAATATAGGGCCTTCCCTGGTAGCGCAGTGATTAAGAATCCACCCGCCAATGCAGGGGACACTGGTTCGAGCCCTGGTTCAGGAAGATCCCACATGCCGCAGAGCAACTAAGCCTGTGCGCCACAACTACTGACCCTGTGCTCTAGAGCCTGCGAGCCACAACTACTGAGCCCGCACACCACAACTACTGAAGCCTGCATGCCTAGAGCCCGTGCTCTGTAGCAAGAGAAGCCACCGCAATGAGAAGCCCGTGCACTGCAACGAAAAGTAGCCCCCGCTCACCACAACTAGAGAAAGCCCACGTGCTGCAACGAAAACCCAACACAACCAAAAATAAATAATTTTTTTAAAGGAATATAAAAGAACATTATGAACTTTTAAAAAAACAGCTTTACCAAGATATAATTCACCATATGATCAACCCATCAAAATGAGTACAATTCAATGAATTTTAGTATCTTTCCAGATATGTACAACAATCACCACAGTAAATTTCAGAACATTTTCATCACCTCAGAGGGAAACCTATACCCTTTAGCTATCATCCCCCTTTACCCCTGTTCCTCCCAACCCTAAGCAATCATTAATATACTTTCTGTCTCTATAGATTTACCTATTCAGGACATTTGATATAATTGGAATTACATACTATATTGTCCTTTTTACTGGCTTCTTTCACCTATCATAATGTTTACAAGGCTGCTCCAAGATGTGGCATATGTTAACACTTCATTCCATTTTATGGTCAAATAATATTCCATTGTATACCACATTTTGCTTATCCATACAGTTGATGGATACCTGAGTTGTTTCTACTTAGGGTTTTATGATTTATTCTTGTGTGTGCGGTGAACAAATTTGATAATCTACAAATTCCTAGAAAAACACAAACTACCAAAACTGTTTCAAGAAGAAAAAGAATAGGGCTTCCCTGGTGGCGCAGTGGTTGAGAGTCCGCCTGCCGATGCAGGGGACACGGGTTCGTGCCCCGGTCTGGGAGGATCCCACGTGCCACGGAGTGGCTAGGCCCGTGAGCCATGGCCGCTGAGCCTGTGGTCCGCAACGGGAGAGGCCACAGCAGTGATAGGCCCACGTACCGCAAAAAAAAAAAAAAAAAGAAAAATAGACTTTCTATAGCAAGTAAACAGATTTTCTATCAGTAGTCAAAAAACATTTTAAATACAGCCACTAAACAGTATGGCGGTTCCTCAGAAAACTAAAAACAGAATTACCATATGATCCAGCAATCTCACTCCTGGGCATATATCCAGAGAAAACCGTAATTCGAAAAGGCACGTGCACCCCAACGTTCATTGCATCACTATTTACAATAGCCAAGACATGAAAACAACTTAAATGTCCACTGACAGCTGAGTGGATAAAGAAGATGTGATACATATATACAATGAAATACTACTCAGCTGTAAAAAAAAAAAGAAGTAATGCCGTTTGCAACAACATGGATGGACCTAGAGATTATCACACTAAGTGAAGTAAGTCAGAAAAAGACAAATACCATATGATATCACTTATAATGTGGAATCTAAAATATGAACAAATGAACTTTATCTATGAAACCAACAGATTCATGGACACAGGGAACACACCTGTGGTTGCCAAGGGAGAGGGAATTGGGGGAGGGATGGAGTGGGAGGTTGGGGTTAGCAGGTGTAAGTTATTATATACAGAATGGATAAACAACAGGGTCCTACTGTATGGCACAGAGAACTACGTTCAATATCCTGTGATACACCATAATGGAAAATAATATTAAAAAAATAATATATGTATAATGGAATCACTTTGCTGTACAGCAGAAAATAACACAACATTGTAAATCAACTATACTTCAATTAAAAAAAACATTAAAAAAGAGCACAGGACTTGAAGGATTCACATACAAGTTCTATCAAACATTTAAAGAACAAACACCAATACTTCTTTAACTCTTCCAAAAGTTAGAACAATTTCTAAAGCATTCTTAGAAGTTAGTATTACCCTGATACCAAAACCAGACAAAGATATCACAAGAAATAAAAAGTACTAACCAATATCCCTTATGACTATAGATGCAAAAATCTTTAATATAATACTAGCAAACCTAATCTAATAGAATATTAAATGGATTAGTCACATTGATCAAGTGGGATTTATCGCAGAAATGCAAAGGTGGTTTAACAGGTGAGACTCAATTAATATGAAACACATAAATATTTACTTATGGAATAAAGTAAAAATACCACACAATCATCTCAATTGATACATTAAAAGCTGCTGATGAGAACTTCCCTGGTGGTTCACTGGTTAAGACTCTGCGCTTCCACTGCAAGGGGCACGGGTTCCATCCCTGGTCAGGGAACTAAGATTCCGCATACCGTGCGTGCAGCAAAAACAAAACAAACAAAACAAAACAAACAAAAAAAAACCCAGCAGCTGATGAAATCCAACATCCTTTCATGATAAAAACACTCAACAGGGGCTTCCCTGGTAGCGCAGTGGTTGAGAGTCCACCTGCCGATGCAGGGGACACGGGTTCGTGCCCTGGTCCGGGAAGAGCCCACATGCCACGGAGCGGCTAGGCCCGTGAGCCATGGCCGCTGAGCCTGCACGTCCGGAGCCTGTGCTCCGCAACGGGAGAGGCCACAACAGTGAGAGGCCCGCGTACTGCAAAAAAAAAACCCAAAAAAACACACTCAACAAAATAGAAACAGAAGGGAACTTTCGAAAGTTGATAAAAGGCGTCTATGAAAATCGAACATATAACATCATACTAACGATAAAATGCTAAAAGCTTTCTCCTTAAGATCAGAAAAACAATTTCATTTACAACATTCAAAAGAATAAAATACAAAGGAAAAGATTTAACAAAGGAAATACAAGACTAAAAACTTCAAAACATTGCTTAAAGAAATTAAAGGCCTAAAATAAATGGAATGACATCTGATGTTCATTGCTTGAAAGACTTAACACTGTTGAGATAGCAATACTCCCCAAACTGAATGCAAATAAAAAATCACAATAAGATACCACTTCACACACACACAGGCTGGGTATTTTTTTTAAAAAGGGAAGGGGAAAACAAGTGTTGGCAAGGATGTGGAGAAATCGGAACCTTCATACATTCCTAGTGGAAACAAAATGGTAAAACCACTGTGAAAACAGCTGGATAGTTCCTCAAAAAGTTAAATAAAGAATTACCACATGATCCAGTAGTTCCACTGCTACATACCCAAGAAGCAGAAAATCACCAAGTAACCTGTACATGAATGTTCATAACAGCATTATTCAAAAGTATGAAAAAGTGGAAACAATACAAATATCCATAAACTGATTAATAGATTAGTAAAATGTGGTATATCCACCCAAGTATATTATTCAGCATAGTACTGAATTACACTATACCATGGATGAACTTTGAAAACACTATGCTACCTGAAAGAAGTCAGACACAAAAGGCCACACATAGTATGATTTTCATTTATAGGAAATATCCAGAATAGGCAAATCCATAGAGACAGAAAGCGGAGTAATGGTCAACAGAGCTAAGGAGAGAAAAAATGGGAAGTGACTGCTTAATTGGTATGGGGTTTTTCTTTTGGGGTGACAAAAATGTTCTGGAATTAGATAGTGGTAATGAATGAACAATACTGTGAATTTACTAGAAGCCACTGGATTATATACATTTAAGTGATTAAAATGAAGCATTTTATATGAATTTTATTTCAATTTAAAAATCACCCAAAACAACAATAAACTTAAATCTACTCAGCAACATATAAATTAAAATAACCACAAAAGTCCTCTTTCTGAATTCTTATGTCTATACGCTCAAAACCTAGATCTAAAAACAGGCATCAGATACCTCACAACTGTGATATTATTAACAGTTATGAGGGGACTTCCCTGGTGGCACAGTGGTTAAGAATCCGTCTGCCAATGCAGGGAACGTGGGTTCGATCCCTGGTTCGGGAAAAGGTCACATGTCGTGGAGCAACTAAGCCCGTGCACCACAACTACTGAGCCTGCATTCTAGAGCCCGCAAGGCACAACTACTGAGCCCACACACAACTACTGAAGCCCGCACGCTCTAGGGCCCGCGTGCTGCAACTACTGAAGCCTGCGCACCTAGAGCCCACGCTCCGCAACAAGAGAAGCCACCGCAATGAGAAGCCCGCATGCCACAATGAAGAGTAGCCTCCACTCGCCACAACGAGAGAAAGCCTGCACGCAGCAACGAAGACCCAACACAGCCAAACATAAAACGAAAACAAAAACGGTTATCAGACAATTTAAAAAATTCTATCATAAAAGGAAGAGATAAAAAAAATACATTAATTTTTTACGATGCAAGTTTCTTTTGATCATTGTACTCACTCTTAAGTGCAAGCAGACCCAATTATTCTAGCAAGCTGATAGGAAAATACAACACCTATTATCCCTGTTCTTGGGGGCAGCAGTGACTCACCAAGCTTCTCTGGCTCATCTGGCCCTGTGCCTGCAATGCAGCTGCTCTCCAAACCATAGGAGGGATCCACTTTCCCAGAGGCTCGTGCTGCTTCTTGTACTTTTTTGACGTGAGCTTCCACCAATTCCAGTGGTACCTCCTCCCGGACTCGAGAAAACTCTTCTGTTTAAGAAGAAAAATGGAACAGTGATCTGGTTTTGCATAAATATTTGCTTCAATGTAAACTAGATAATATGACACATTAGTGTATCGTGTGTAACCTAGTGACCTTTCTGGAGACTCGATCTGATCTACCCCAGCAAATCAAGAGGGCCAAAGGAGATAAACATGTACAGTAACGAAATTCTGTGACTCTATGTTTTACCTTACATGTCACAGCATCTTACTATATAAACAGGAGATCTTTAAATTTCTATTAGTAACAATCAAAACTGCTATCCAGGGACTTCCCTGGTGGTCCAGTGGTTAAGACTCCACGCTTCCACTGCAGGGGGCCTTGGTTCGATCCCTGGTCGAGGAACTAAGATCCCGCATGCCACAAGGTGCGGCCAAAACTAAATATATTTAAAAAAAAATAAAAAATTGCTGCCCAAATTTCATCTAACTCTGCTGGCTAGATTTTAATCAAGATAACAATAAGGATAAAACAACCAGAAAATCAAGAAAGAGTTCTATGGTATGAGAAAATTCTAAGAAGAATTACTGTAATCCAAGAATGTTAAATGACTCCTTTTTGCCAATTATATAAAATTCTGAATGAATCACAAAACATACCATTAAAAACCTGTTTTGTCCCTCTAAATTCTTTTTTTTTTTTTTTAGAAGATGTTCGGGGTAGGAGTTTATTAATTAATTAATTAATTTTTGCTGTGTTGGGTCTTTGTTTCTGTGCGAGGGCTTTCTCTAGTTGCGGCAAGCGGGGGCCACTCTTCATCACAGTGCGTGGGCCTCTCACTATCGCGGCCTCTCTTGTTGCGGAGCACAGGCTCCAGACGCGCAGGCTCAGTAGTTGTGGCTCACGGGCCTAGTTGCTCCGTGGCATGTGGGATCCTCCCAGACCAGGGCTCGAATCCGTGTCCCCTGCATTAGCAGGCAGATTCTCAATCACTGCGCCACCAGGGAACCCCTGAATTCTTAATAAATGCTCTTAGTTTGAAAATTATTATATTTTAAGTGTTTTAGTTTAAAATGTTATAATACTTCAAATACAACATGGTATCTTCAAGGGGTAATATCCGATTTTTTTTTGTTATTTACATAACTGAAATGAATATAACAGCCGATAACACTTAAATCTGAGATAAAATTAGCATGAAAGGAAGTATTAAACCATTATCTGAAATTGTTACTCTGGTGAGATGGCTTAAGAAAGTTCATACCCAAAGCTGCTCTGGCTGCAGCAGATGCCACACGAGGATCCACCACAGATGCCAAAAAAGCAACAGTGCTCATGACTGGGTTTCCTGACTGACTGAAGGGGACAGGCTGGTAGGCCAGGGGCCCCAGGGAAGCATCAGAATTCTCAAGGTATGGGTCCTCAATGGGAAGCCTCAAAAAGTGGAGGATGCATTCATCCTGTGTGCGACTTCCAACGTGTTCCGACACTTTGTTCCAGTCATCCTTATACATCTCCAGAGCCTATAATGGAAAAAAACAGGAGCTTTAATATCCGGTAACAAGGAAGTATTTAATGACATCAGAAGCCTGTGACTGTTCTTTAGACAGACTTTAAAAACAGTAATGAAAATGGTTATACTGTTCATAAGAAAATAGGTAGCTATGATTGCTTTCATTATTATATTAAATTCTCAATCAGTCAAGAAAAATAAATAAAAGGCATGCATATTACAAAGGAAGAACAACTGGTTTTTATTAATACACACATGATTGCTTATATAGGAAATCCTACAGAATCTACAAAAAAAGGTATTAAACTAAAAAGTTTAGCAAGGTCATCAGTTAAAAGGATAATAGAAAAACTCAATTATATTTCCATATATACTAGCAATGAAAATTTTTTAATTGGAAAAAAGTATTTAAAATAGCACAAAAATGAAATACTTAGGAAAAAATATAATGAAGAATGTGTAAGACCAATATGCTGGAAAAAATAAAACATGCTGAGAAATCAAAGACCTAAATAAATGAAGAGATATGCTGTGTTCATTCATTAGAAGTCTCAATATTGTTAAGATGTCAATTCTCTCCAAATTGAACTACAGATTCAATGCAATCCCATTCAAACTTTTTTGTTAAAAATTACAAAACTGATGCTAAAATTCATAGAGCACACACATTTCTAGTTTAAAAATTTTTAACTTTTCAGAGAAAATGCTGAAAAACTCCAACAAAAACAAGAAAAGCAGTCTCCAAGGGGGAGGGAGATAGAACAGTATGAAGGAAGCCACAAATAGGTGGTGCTGAGAAATTCAAGGAATGAATTGGGTAAAAGAATCTCTTGGGGAGCTACTGTAGCTACCAAAGTTACTACTCTCACATGGTTCTATCTACAGCCATGACTCTCCACCAGGGGCAACTGTGTCTCCTTAGGGACAATTGGCAGTGGCTGGAGACATTCTGGGTTGACACAATTGGAGAGGTGCTACTGGCACCTAGTGGGTAGAGGCCGTGGATGCTGTTAAAAATTCTACAATGCACATAAGAGACCCCACAACAAAAAAGCTATCTGGTCCAAAATGTTAATAGTAGCGTGGCTAAAAACCCTACTGTAGAGCCTCATTTGCTAATACTGTGTTAAGATGAGTTCACCATGATGATGGTTCTCTCCGTGTTTATTGCCTCAGTGAATTCTTTTTTAATTTTTTACTTTAATTTTATTTTTTGGCCATGCCATGAGGCATGCGGGATCTTGGTTCCTTGAACAGGGATCGAATCCACACCCCCTGCACTGGAAATATGGAGTCTTAACAACTGGACTGCCAGGGAAGTCCCACCTCAGTGAATTCTTAAATCTGGACTCCAACTGCTGCTCCAGGCTTTCTTTCTCACTGGAGTGGTACAGGACTCCTCAAAAACCCAAGCCAACAAATCACCTTACTCATTAAATCCCTTGAAAAACAAGGCTAATTCTGGGTATCCTCTGGACAGTCTGTGGCTTTGGGTAGTTCTAAAAGGAATTACTTTAGAAAAAAGACGCAGATTGTAACAAAAAACAAATATCAATCTAGCTCATGAGGGTCCCTGGGGCCCGAAACATACAACTGAGACTCGTAAGTTTCTGATTCTGGGTAGAGATTTTCTTGACATGTTCTAGCATAACCTTTTCAAACAAACTTATTTTTAAAAGTTTCTTTCTTTATTCATTTTCCTTCAGCCAGAGAAAAAAAGTTCAGGAAGGTTTTTTCCCAGAATAAAGCTAAGGAACTGTCATGCAAAATTCAAGCCAGAGCACAAGGCTGAGCAACAGTCAAGTTCTGAGCCTGGGCACTGGCATTATATAAGAGGGGCAGACTGAAGAGATGTTTTCAAAACGACATGGTGACCAACTGGCCAGGAAGGAGAAGGGTGACATATAGAGAAAAGTTATTAGGAGACATTTTACACTACAAAACACTTTCATTCCTCCTGTCATCACTGGGGTCTTCACCACTGCTTACTTGGATTCTTAGAATTGCCTGTCTCTCTACCCTTAAATTCATCCTTCTTCCTGTTGCTAGAGCGAAGTATGTTTGATACAGGACACGATCTCTCTCCTGCCTGAAACTATTTCAGTGTTCATCATTATCTTACGGAATTAAGGCCAAACATGACCAGGTATCAGCTACTTCTTCCCCCTCACCTCCGTACTCTTTAATGCTCCAAAAATACCCAGATCTCACAACACTGTTCCTAAGTACTGTGCCTATGTACAGTTTGTTCTGCACTGGAAATATCATGTACTAGAACCAACACCAGCACCCCACTCCAGGAAGCTGTCCATTATATCTCATCCACCCAGCCCAGATGCGCAGCCACTCCTCTGTACCTCTCATGCTCCAGTCATATCTCTAATTGTGTTTTAATCGGTTTCTGTCACAGACTAGACTATGAATTCCTTAACTCTAGAGACTATGGCCTAGCCATCTCAATCTACAGCATCTGCCACAGTGCCTGAAACATAGTACCCAATAAAATGTGCTCAATTTAACCACAGGTAACTGGACTAAAGAAGGAAAGGAATCTGACTTTTGCATGGCTCCAAGCATCAAAAAAACAACCTGGGGAATTCCCTGGCGGTCCAGTGGTTAGGACTCTTCACTTCCACTGCCAGGGACCCAGGTTCAATCCCTGATCAGGGAACTAAGATCCTGCAAGCCAAGCGGCAAGGCCAAAAAACCAACCAACCAAACAACCAACCAACCAAACAAAACCCCCCTGTATTTTAAAAAAAAGGCTTTCTTCAAGACAATTTTTTTTTTTTTTTACTGGAAGACATACTCATCTAAAGTGTAATTCAAAATTACACAGGAAGATAAGCAACAAAGATTTACTGTATAGAATAGGGAACTATATTTAATGTCTTGTAATAAAAATAATCTGAAAAATTATATATGTAACTGAATCACAATCACTTTGCTGTATACCTGAAACTAACACAATATTGTAAATAAGCTGTATTTCAATAAAAAATAAATAAAATTACACAGGAAAAAATATTTCCTGGGTTGCATATCAAGGCAAAGTAGGTCAAGTGCATGCACACTGTGAGAAAAATCTTTGAGGCTGCTTACTGAATACCTTCTAATGCTATTGTTTCTATAATCTGGCCAGTATAAAATGAGAAACCCATCTACGGATAAACAAATATTAATACATATCATGGATTTTCTTTGTAGGTGCAAGATTTTATGGCCATTAATTATTTAATACAAAGCATGAGAAAGCAAAGCAGGCATGAGAAAGACAAGTTAACCAGGTAGAACCAACAAGCTCACAGATTCAAGTTTTCTCAATTTCAAAGCCAGGGACAATGATAAATGACCAGGAAGAATACTGTAATCAGTTGTGGACTTAAAAGAAATCGTGAAAGCCTCTTTTTAAAAATCCCCTTAGTCACTATGGAATAGAATGGTGCTATTTCTTCTTTCTGGCACCCTGATTCTATCAATGCCATTTCAAACTGCTGTAAGGACTTCTTATACTGATGATGCATTTTGTGGCTTCTTATACTGATGATGCATTTTCAGGTGAAATACCTGAAATTCCTCACACATTTTACAAATGAAATCTTACTCAAACATGACTCCATCTTCTTGATCTTATGCATGTCTACCAATTAAAGATCTTTTTCAAACTGCATTCATTTGTCCAATGAATAGATTCCACTTTAGTTATTTGCAAAATTGAAATTATGCCCTCAATATTTGTAGGAACACAATAAACTGAACACAACCAAAAACAATAACCTGCAGCATTCCATACAATAACTGTGCTTTGATAAGAAACAATATCAAATAAAGTAGTTTTAAATAAAAGTGAACTGTTGTACTGTTGGTGGGAATGTAAATTGATACAGCCACTATGGAGAACAGTATGGAAGTTCCTTAAAAAACTAAAAATAGAACTACCATACGACCCAACAATCCCACTACTGGGCATATACCCTGAGAAAACCATAATTCAAAGAGTCATGTACTATAATGTTCACTGCAGCTCTATTTACAATAGCCAGGACATGGAAGCAACCTAAGTGTCCATCAACAGATGAAAGGATAAAGAAGATGTGGCACATATATACAATGGAATATTACTCAGCCATAAAAAGAAAGGTGTGGCACAAATACACAATGGAATATTCCATACAATGGAATATTACTCAGCCATAAAAAGAAACGAAATTGAGTTATTTGTAGTGAGATGGATGGACCTAGAGTCTGTCATACAGAGTGAAGTAAGTCAGAAAGAGAAAAACAAATACCGTATGCTAACACATATATATGGAATCTAAAAAAAAAAAAAAAAAAAGGTCATGAAGAACCTAGGGGCAAGATGGGAATAAAGACACAGACCTACTAGAGAATGGACTTGAGGATATGGGGAGGGGAAGGGTAAGCTGGGACAAAGTGAGAGAGTGGCATGGACATATATACACTACCAAACGTAAAATAGATAACTAGTGGGAAGTAGCCGCATAGCACAGGGAGATCAGCTCGGTGCTTTGTGTCCACCTAGAGGGGTGGGATAGGGAGGGTGGGAGAGAGGGAGACACAAGAGGGAAGAGATATGGGGACATACGTATATGTATAACTGATTCACTTTGTTATAAAGCAGAAACTAACACACCATTGTAAAGCAATTATACTCCAAAAAAGAAGTTAAAAAAAAAAAAAAGCGAAGCATGGGATAGGTTAAAAATAAAAAAAAGTGGTGGTCTCAAGAATAATCCTAAATATTTGGGAAGCTGCCTGTGTGATACACTTGTCCGATAAAATGGTATGATTTTGGCAAGGGTAGGGGTAGGCAGACAACAATAAACCCTAATGAATCTTCCAGATTTATCAGGGAGAAACTGACCATGTTTTTGGTTATAAATCGATTAAAAATTTTTCTTCTGACTTCATAGTCTTAAGCTATTAATTACCAATAAACTATAAAAACAGAAGGTGTTAATGGTAAACAATGCTGTTGGGAAGCCTTTTATTTCTCTTTGTGTAAGCACAGACAACACCTGTTGATTCAACAGCATGTTTAAAAGAAAAATCAACCACTGCACAGGTTCCACCTGCAGGAGAGAAAATGCACTATTGTGTGGGGATACTGTGGTTTTCTTGAATATGCTCAGGTTAAACAGTAGCTTCACCATTCTGACCTCACTCTGTATTTACTATCCACGAATCTTAATGTAGCGGAGGAGAAAATTTTGACTATCAATATGCAGCAAGGAAAAGAGCTGACTGACAGGAGCCTGTTTCAGGTAGTGTTGCACAATTTAATTTCTCCCTAGAGCCCACAGATTCTAAACAAGCAATACAAATGCATATCCCATACATTCCCCCACAAATACTGAGAACTTTAAAATTAACATCCATAGCACATATGGCTAGAGAAGACAGCGTTGAAATAAATAAAAAGGAGCTCAGAAAATAAGCTCTTTGCATATCACTGATACTCAATGGACAGATAAGAATAAATTAAAATAGTGGTAAAAACTCAGAAAGAGGGCTTCCCTGGTGGCGCAGTGGTTGAGAGTCCGCCTGCCGATGCAGGGGATGTGGGTTCGTGCCCCGGTCCGGGAAGATCCCACATGCCGCAGAGCGTCTGGGCCCATGAGCCATGGCCACTGGGCCTGAGCATCCAGAGCCTGTGCTCCACAATGGGAGAGGCCACAACAGTGAGAGGCCTGCGTACCACAAAAAAAAAAAAAAAAAAAAACCTCAAAAAGAACAAATATTTTTGAATTTTGATCCAGAGAGACACAGAGAGAGAGAGACTAAGAGAATAAGGAAAAGTAGAAGAGGGGTGTAAAAAAGAAAAGGAAAGAGTTAATACACCACTAAAACTTCTTAATGAACCACAACTGTGGGAACAACTCAAAATCAAATTAAAGCAATGCAGAAACGTGAGCCATCACCAGGCCCAAAGTATCCTAATGTGTAGTCTGGATACTCATGGAGCACCAGACCCTTTCACAGGAACTGAAAGATCAAAATCATTTTCAGAATAATACTAGGACCTTACTGTCTGTTCATTACGTTGACATTTGCTCAATGGTGCAAAAGCAATTAGTATGACCCCTTAGTATGAATCAAGGCAGTGGCACCATACTGTCCTGTCATTTTATTCTTCAGTGCTGCACACTTGCAGAAGCAAAATAAGCCAACTTTACTTAAACTTTTCCTTGATGAAACAGTAAAAATTAATTTTATTGAATCTAAATATCTTAACCCATGTGTTTTTAATCTTCAGTATTATGAAATGGGAGGTACACAAGAAGACTAAATATCAACTTTCAAAGCATGACGGCTGTCTAAAAGAAAAGCACTTGTGATTGAGTTTCAAGTAGCCACTCTTTTCACTGAACATCATCACTAGAATGAATTGCTACCACACCACGGTTTTACAGACACAGATATCTGGCAGACATTTTCTCAAAAATAAACAATGATTCTCAAAAATGTCACTCCAGGGACTTCCCTTCCCTGGCAGTCCAGTTGTTAAGACTTTGCCTTCCAATGCAGGGGGCATGGGTTTGATCCCTGGTCGGGGAGCTAAGATCCCACATGCCTCGCAGCCAAAAAACCAAAACATAAAACAAAGGCAGTGTTGTAACGAATTCAATAAAGACTTAAAAAAAAAAAAAAGTCACTCCAAGGAAAACTGATGGTGTTTGTTGCCAATGATTAAGTGAAAATTACAATTGTGAAAAATACTTATCTGCCATGAAAGCGTGTTCTTTTTTTTTTTATTTTTTTATTTATGACTGCGTTGGGTCTTCATTGCTGCACGCGGGCTTTTCTCTGGTTGTGGCGAGCGGGGGCTACTCTTCGTTGTGGTGCGCAGCTTCTCATTGCGGTGGCTTCTCTTGTTGTGGAGCACAGGCTCTAGGCATGCAGGCTTCAGCAGTTGTGCCTCATGGGCTCTAGAGCACAGGCTCAGTAGTTGTGGCACACGGACTTAGTTGCTCCGCGGCATTGTGGGATCTTCCCAGACCAGGGCTCGAACCCATGTCTCCTGCATTGGCAGGCAGATTCTTAACCACTGCGCCACTAGAGAAGTCCCGCTTGTTCTACTTTTTAAAAGACTTTTCTAATGAGATTGGTCACAGTATTATCAAATTAGATTTTTTTCATATTGTATCATGAACTGCATCAACATTTGGAAGATCTGCATAATTCAGTAAACCAATATTTTCCAATTTATCAATGAAAGACATTATGCAATCATACATGGATAAAAGATCCATTACTAGGGCAAGAGAGACCAATGGATTCCATGCTGCAACTAAGCTTTAAGAAACTATCAGTGGTCAAGTTTTAATGTAACACAAGCATAACTCAGAGATACTGCGGGTTCAGTTCTGGACCACTGAGATAAAGCGAATACTGCAATAAAGCAAGTCACATGGATATTTTGGTTTTCCAGCACATATAAAAGTTATGTTTACACTATACTGTTGTCTACTAAGTGTGCAATAGTATTATATATCTTAAAAAGAACACTGGGGGCTTCCCTGGTGGCACAGTGGTTGAGAGTACGCCTGCCGATGCAGGGGACACGGGTTCGTGCCCCGGTCCGGGAGGATGCCACATGCCGCAGAGCGGCTGGGCCCATGAGCCATGGCTGCTGAGCCTGCGCGTCCGGAGCCTGTGCTCCGCAACGGGAGAGGCCACAACAGTGAGAGGCCCGCGTACCGCAAACGAGAAAAAAAAAAAGAACACTGTACCTTAATTTTAAAATACTTTGTTGCTAAAAAATGCTAACCATCACCTGAGCCTTCAGTGTGTAATCTTTTTGCAAGAGTAACATTCAAGACCACTGATCACAGATCACTGTAACAAATATAATAACAATAAGAAAGTCTGAAATATTGTGAGGATTACCAAAATGTGACACAGAGACACAAGGTGAGCAAATACTGTTGGAAAAATGGCACCAACCAACTTGCTTAATGCAGGGTTTCCACAAACCTTCAATTTGTTTTTTTTTAAAAAAAAAAGGAGGGACATGTCTATCACAGAAGAATATTCATAATTACCTGAAAACGCCATTAAGATACTTCTCCTGCTTCCAACTACATATCCAGGTGATACCAGACTTTCCTAATATACTTAAACTAAAACAACATACCTGGTAGAAAAGCAAATATGAAAATCCAGCTGTATTCTAGTAAGCCAAACATTACAGATTTGTTAAAATATATAAATGCTACACTTCTCACTAATATCTTTTTTCAAAAGATATTTTTCATAAAAATGTTAATTATGTTAACTCAAAAGGGGTTCACTGTTATTTTAAGTGAATTAAATATTCTTCTCAGTTTTAATTTTTAGTTTAAAAAATACTGATTAAAAATATATATATACTGATAAAGTCACATAAATTAAAACTCTCTGGAGTCCTCAATAAAAATTTTGAGAGTACAAGTGCTTCTTGAGCCCAGAAAGTTTGAGAACTGCTGCCCTAGCCTAATCTTTTATTTGATACTTGATTTCTGAATTGCATATTTTATACGATATACAAGTTTCGATCAGATGCAGTACTCCAGTGAAAGGGAGTGCTCTTCCTCCATAAATTCACTGCTCTAATGTTAGTTATAATTGGTGTAGATGCTGCCAGTAATTACCAGGAGCAATCATCAACTTCTTCCAGGTTGAACCCACTATTGAAACTAGAAAGCCATGTATTTGTTTTCCCAGGATCACACGCAGTACTAGGTGTTTATGAGACCCATTTGATCAGTGAGATAGAAAGGAAACACTGATGAGGGGCTTCTGGGAAAGCTTTTCCTCACAAGAGCCCAGGAAGAGAAGTCCCCAGGTACCTTTTCCAATTCTCTTTCTGTTTTAAATAGGGATGAGAAGTCTGGAACTACCAGTCTTCCTGTGACCAGAACACAAAGAGACAGAATGTGGACAGCTACGGAAGGCAGAACAAAACAACAGAAAAACTAGGGACCTGATGATATAATTGAACAGTGGAAAGAATCTTGGAATTGCCAATCTGAAGAAATCTAGTTGAACAAAAAACCAAAGTTCTTTTGGTTTAATGTATTGCTCGTCAGATTTTCTGTTCCATGTAGGCAAAAGCATTCCTAACATATTTAACAATAAACTTCCTCATTTGGTCCTAATTCAGCTCCCACACATACTATCCACAAATACTAAGTAGTGTCATGAAGTCTCCATTTTACCCCAACAATTGTTGTTCTACAACTAAAGACAAATAGTCCTTCTTCGGAACTGGTTGATAAATATGAAACCAAATACTCTCTTTTTCCTACCCTTCAGAGTAGAAATAATTCTGAGATCTAGTTCTGTAAGAATTTGCAAGAATCTCTAAAGACAACGAAATTAAAAAAGCATTCAATATGCTGACTGACAGAGACACGATGCATAATCATGGGCTTATCACAGTCTTCTGCTTTCATAATCAAGATAATTTTTTCAATGGCAGGTATCTTCATCCACTTTTCAGAAATCCTTTTGGAAAATACGGAGGTTGTACACTCAATTGCATACAAGCACTAGGGAACTAATCTACAATGACTGAGGAGGGCTAAGTTAAGAAAATTTGGACTATGAAGAAATGCCCCATTTCAAAGGAACATCTGCTACCCAAGGCCAGCCAGCTAATTATTGCTATCTGAGAATAAGGGCCCGGAGTTGCCAGATCTTCTAATTTTGGAGGAAGAGTTAGATGTCTAGATTGCTTTGGAAAATCTGCAATATTTAATTGTTGGCAACAGATTTAAAACAAAAAGAACCCAACCTGAGCCAAAATAATACATATCCAGGCTTGATCTCCCCTACTGACAGCTAGCACATCAACTCCAGTGTGATATTTAAACTGCAACAGCCCAAGAAAATGCTATTAAAACTCATTACATGGATTGAAAATTTTCAGGATAAATTCCAAAGGTATATTTAAAATGCTAGTCACAGAAAGTTAGCACCCATCTCATATGAATAAAGGGGCTTCATCACTAATCTGCTTACCTCCAGCAGTAGAAGTGTCTCCTGTTCAGTCCATTCTCTTCCAGCACTAGCACCTTTACTCTAAAGATAAAAATTCAGAAATTATTTACTCATTCCTAAAGGTTGAATGGAGCTCATCAGGATTCCCTTCTAAGTTCTGCAGACCGTTTTCTGCAATCCACCAAAGTCAGTCCCTGAGTAACAAGAATAAAACACATAAGGAACCAAAACTCCCAACAGAAAGGCTGGCTTATTTCAAAGATTTCTTGCTATCTACCAAGGAGTCATAGACTACTTAGACATTAGACATGGATTACTTAGACCCCTTATTTCTATTATTTATAAGAAAACCAAGTCTGTGTTGTGTAAAACCAAATCAACTGACTCATACTTCTTGATTTGCAGATTCTACTCCATTCATGAAGAGGACTGGCTGTGTAGTATACTTGATATTATTCTTTAGCCGCATATGTTACTAATTCAAAATACACATTCTAACATATTATCCCTTCTCTGAAAATTCTACTTTGGGAGATTACAATTTAAGAAATGAAAACTTCTATAGTCCATGATTCCTTTGTGTCAATAAAGTTTCTCAGTTCATTTGACTCAACCTTTCTGCACGACTGTGCTATACACTGCAGGTAAAAATTATGATTTATTAGGTCTCCATAATATTCAATCCATATCATTATGAAATATTTGTTCATTTGCAAAAAATGTACTAAAAATAACTAGTCTTGGGCTTCCCTGGTGGCGCAGTGGTTGAGAGTCCGCCTGCCGATGCAGGGGACACGGGTTCATGCCCTGGTCCGGGAAGATCCCACATGCCGCAGAGCGACTGGGCCCATAAGCCATGGCCGCTGAGCCTGTGCGTCCAAAGCCTGTGCTCCGCAACGGGAGAGGCCACAACAGTGAGAGGCCCGCGTACCACAAAATAAATAAATAAATAAATAAATAAAAATAACTAGTCTTTAAATACAGAATAAGAAGAGGAATCTAAGAATTGCAGGATTAAAAGTCTAAAGTATGCCTTTGTGAGGAAGAAAAGATGTACGTAGCTTTAACTCCCAATACACTGCTCAGACTCCTTGAGGATTACTTTAAGAGAACCAAAGGCTACTCTTTTTTATTTTGTTTTTGGCAGCATGTGGGATCTTAGTTCCCTGACCAGGAACCCAGGCCCTTGGCAGTGAGAGCTAACCACTGGACCGCCAGGGAATTCCCCCAAAGGCTACTCTTAATGAACAAACATCAGAAGTGACCATCAATCAGATATGGAGCCCTGAGTGGAACAACATTCATCAATATTTCATCTAATTTCTGAAAAAGAAGACCCAAATATAGGGCAGATCTGTATAACCTAGACATGAATGGCATTTACTGGGTAGGTCCACAGCAACCATTTCCCCACTTCTCATCCACAAAGCATAGAAAGGATTTTCCCCATTCCTACTGGCTTAAGTCAGTTAATGTTTCTCCTCTTGATTACAACTTGAGTAACTTCATCAGGGCCAGGGTTTCTACATGATTTTAGAATTTCTTTCTTTTGTATTTATTGAGGTAAAATATATGTATAACAAAATACACAAATCTTATGTGTACAGTGTGACTACAATTCTACTTATAATACCCATGTAACAACACTCAAATCAATACTGAAAAGCACCCCCCCTTAACCTCCAGTTGTTAACAAACCACAAAAGTATTGATACACACTATTCTGAATTCTACAATCGTAGGCTAGTTTCTGTGGATCTGAATTTTATAATAACAAAACCATTCAGTATGTAGTTTATGGGTCTGGTTTCTTGTCCAATATTATGGTAAGCAGATTCAACCTCACTGTTATATGAAGAAGTGAAACATTTCATCTCTGTATAGCATTATATTGTTTGAATAAACCACAATTTACCCATTATATTATTTACAGTTTTTGACTATCCTGGATAAGGCTGCTATGGATGTTCTCGCACATTCTTTTATAAACCCATTTATCTGGTCTATATAGCCAGAAGTTGGATAATTGGGTACATACATGTTTAGCTATAATCGTGTTCTCTACACTTTTACTTTCTGGAAGAACTTATGTAGATTGGTATTATTTCTTCCTTATGTGCCTGGTACAAATTCATCAGCAGAATCATCTGGGCATAGAGTTTTGTTTTTAGGAAGACGTTTAACTACATATAGATATTGTATAACAGTGTATAAATTATACACTTGAATAAGGTGGTTCAAGTATATAATTTCTAGTGGCTGCTCTAAAAAATTATCACAAACTTGGTGGCTTAAAATAACAAAAATTTATCCTCTCACAGCTCAGGAGGATAGAAGTTCAAAATCATTATGACTGAACCAAAATCAAGGTGTTAGCAAGGCAATGCTCCCTCTGGAAGCTCTAGGGGAGAATAAATTCTTTGTCTTTCCTTCTTCTGGTGGCTGCCCCAGAATTCTTTGGTTTGTAGCCACCTCATTCCAGTATCTGCATCCAAGATCACATAGATTTTACAGCCTCC
Organism: Stenella coeruleoalba; assembly: GCF_951394435.1. Classification (NCBI taxonomy): domain Eukaryota; kingdom Metazoa; phylum Chordata; class Mammalia; order Artiodactyla; family Delphinidae; genus Stenella; species Stenella coeruleoalba. The sequence continues at coordinate 65,086,558 of NC_137156.1, forward strand.
TCCTGTATGTAAAATCTCTATACTTTTCTCTTATAAGGACAAACGTGATGGTACTCAGAGCCCACCAGAATAATACGGGATTATCTCATCTTAAAAATCTTAACTTAATCACATCTGCAAAGGATCTTTTTCCATATAAGGTAATATTTACAAGTTACAGATATGAGGACCTGATTTCTTTGGAGGACATTATTTTTAACCTAATATGTCAAGTTATCTCTATCCTGGGAAGACTTTTATATCTTCGTTTTTCAAAAAAATATATTTATATTTATATTTATATTATATTTATATATATTATATATATATTATATTTATATATAATATAAATATAATATATATATAAATATATATAATATATATATATAAATATAAATATAAATATATATAAATATATATATAAATATATATATATAATATATATAAATATATAAATATATATAAATATAAATATATATATTTATATATATTTATATATATTATATTTATATTTATTTATTTGGTTACTTTGAAGGTCTTTAATTAGGTACATATGTATTTAGGATGATTGCGTCCTCTTGATTAATCAATCCCCTTATCATTATGAAACACCTCTACTTCTGGTAAAATAAGCTGTTCTGATGTCTACTACTTTTATAAATATTAATATGGTGATTCTGGCTTCCTTTTGTTTAGAAGGTATGTCTTTTCCCACTCATTTTCTTTTAGTCTGTGTCTTTGTATTTAAAGTGGGTTTCTTGTAGACAATACATGTTTGTCCTTGATTTTTTTAAACCAATTTGACAATCTCTGCTGCTAAATTGGAATATTAAAACCATTAATGTTCAATTCTATACTACTATCCCTATGGTCAGATGTAAATCTTCCATCTTGCTATTTTCTATTCTTTCCATCTGTTCCTTGTTTCCTTCCCTCTTGTGGAGTAACATTTTTGTGAAGTATTATTGTTTTTATTCCATTATTGGCTTATTAGTTATGCATCTTTAAATAGTTAATCTAAGATTTACAATATCCATCTCTAAACTGTCACAGTGTACTCTCAAATAATATTTTAGCACTGTCACATATAGTGTAAGAACTTTAATACAGTATACTTCCAATTCCTTTTCCTGTCCTTTTAGTGATGTTTGGTCTTCAATATCAATATGCTGTGAACCTAAATACATATTGTTATTTTTGGTTTAAACAGTATTATCCTTTTAAACAATTAAAAATAAAAGGGAAATGTCTTTAATACTGACCCATATGTTGACCTCTTCTGGCACCCTTTATTCTTCCATGCAGATCCAGTCCCCTCCCAAAATGCTTTATCAAATTATTAGTTTACCCTATAATCAATCCTTCTCAACAATTTCAGAACTTTACAACAGTTTAACTCAATTTATTCTTCTTCTGCCTTTCTGCTATTTTTGTCATTTCTACATGTTACAAACCTCCTAAAATGTTCGTTGTTTAAAAAGTCTACATTCCTTTATATTTAACTACTTATTTACACTTCTCCATGCTCTTTATTCCTTCTCTAGCATCACGTGCTTCCATTTGGAATCATTACCCTTCATCCTGAAGAACTTCCTTTAGTGTCCTTACATTGTGAACTAGTGATAACTGCTCTACCTTTTGAATGTCTGTGAACGCCTTTATTGCACTTTCTATTTTGAAAGGTATTTCTACTAGATACAGAATTTCAGTGACAATTTTCCTTTCAGCATTTAAAAATATTATTAAACTGTCCACTGGTTTCTATCATTTCTGTTGAAAAGTCAGACATCAGTTTTATCATTGTGCCTCTGAATCGAATGTGTCCTTCCCCAACCCCCCTGCTCCTTGGCTGATTTAAGATGTTAGCTTTAAGAGTTTAAGCTCCAGGACTTCCCTGGTGGTGCAGTGGTTAAGAATCCGCCTGCCAATGCAGGGGACACGGGTTTGAGCCCTGGTCCGGGAAGATCCCACATGCCGCAGAGCAACTAAGTCCGTGTGCCACAACTACTGAGCCCATGTGCCACAACTACTGAAGCCCATGTGCCTACAGCCCGTGCTCCGCAACAAGAGAAGCTACCACAATGAGAAGCCCATGCACCGCAGCAAAAGGTAGCCCCCGCTCACGTCAACTAGAGAAAGCCTGCCCGCAGCAATGAAGACCCAACGCACCCAAAAATAAATTAAAAAAAAAAAAAAAGAGGTTAAGCACCATTTGCCTGAGTATGGTTTTCTCTATATCCAAACTTGGATATGTTCAGTCTCTCTTATTCTGTGAGTTGATAACTTTTCATTAGTTATGGAAAATTTTTAGGCCTTACATCTTCAAGTATTGCTTCTGTACCATTCTTTCTCTTCTCATAGGTCTCTAATGATAAATATTAATTCTTTTGACTGTATCTCATGTGTCTCTGTACTCTTTTCTCTTTGTCCTGTCCCCCCAACTTCAACCAATTTCTTTTCCTCTTGCTGTTTCAGTTTCAATGTATCTATTAACCTGAGTTCACTAATCCTGTCTTCTGCTGTGTCCAGCCTGCTGTTAAACCTATCCAATGGGTTAATTTCAGTATATTTTCAATTGTTCAACAGGTATTTGATTCTTTTTATATATTCCCATTCTCTGTTGAAATTCTCCATTTTCCCCCTCATTTTAACACATTAATCATAGTTATTTTTAAATACCTATCTTCTAACCATACTAAGAAAAGGTAAGATACGTGACTTTTATAAAATGTCATCAGATTTAAGTAGAAAGCACCTCCTTACCTTACAGAAAGTAAAACAAGTTTCTTACGGAAAATGATGCTTCTTAGAAGGAAGAAGGACAAAGAGCACATGCTAGCTTGTAGTCCATATGTCCCTATAGAAAAATCCTTACCTTTGCTAAGGTTTTCTTGGAGTAAACGTCAGTACGAAGACCAAAGTTCTGCAAATCAATTGGTTTTTCCTTGTTCTTCTCAGGAAAATTTAACATCTGCTGAGCAGCAGGAACCTATGAGTCAAATAAATGATAAATGGCTGTATTAACCTCTACAAAGTAAACGGGACAGAGGCTTTTAAGGATGTTTAATATCGGCACTTAAACCACTAGAGATTCTACAAAAAAATAAATACCTACACCTTACACTACACTTCTAACAAAAATTCAACATGTAAGAAACATTTTTTTTTTTTTGCCTAAGTCACAGAGAATATAGACAAGTCTTCTTTAATATTTCATAGTGGAGGGCAATTTATAGGTTAGATTCGTGTTATTCCAACTGAATGGTATACATAATCCGATTGACATAATAATCTTTTCAAGGGACTTCCCTGGTGGCGCACTGGTTAAGAATCCACCTGCCAATGCAGAGGACACGGGTTAGAGCCCTGGTCTGGGAAGATCTCACATGCCGCGGAGCAACTAAGCCCGTGCATCACAACTACTGAGCCTGTGCTCTAGAGCCCGTTAGCCACAACTACTGAAGCCTGCGTGCCTAGAGCCTGTGCTGCGCAACAAGGGAAGCCAACGCACCGCAACAAAGAGTAGTCCCTGCTCACTGCAACTAGAGAAAGCCAGAGCACAGCAAAAAAGATCCAACGTGGCCAAAAATAAATAAATTAAATAAATTAAAAAAAATTATATAGAAGAGATTAAAAGAGAAAAAAAGAACGTGTGCATAGATGTCCACTTTCCAAATGTTAGGAAGGGGAAGTTCTAAACAATTTAACACATTTATACAGTCTGCTTCTTTATTAGTGTCTTCGATGGCAGAAGTGATAAAGGAGCCATGAGTTATGAAAGCAAATCTCTAAGAGGATAAAGCATAGACTCTTGGCATTAATGGGAGAGCATTATCTTAAACAACTAAATATTCTTATGGACTCAAACATTTACAACATACAAAAACAAACAAACATAACCTATCAGCTAAGAAACAGCACTATTATATGACTATAATAGTAATTCCTGAATATAAATGCAAGAAGTGGTTGTCTATTACCACCCAGACCTGAAAAAAAGGCTGCACTAATTTACCTGAGGTGATCGAAGATGCAGAGGTACAAGCCCAGAGGGGGTATCAGCTAATACATTGAAATGAGGAGTCGGAGGAGGTCCCATTGCCATGGGTCGACTTTCTGGATCCACTTGGTAATTAACAAGCCCCCACTGCTCTAAAAAGGCATGAACCCTGAAGAATAAAGCTCTTAAAGTTAAAATCTAGAGAATGTACCTCATCATCTTCATAAGCATCATTACATTTCATTAAAAAACAAACGAAAAAAAACCCTAAGTAAACGTGTTCTCTTGTAGGCTATGAACCATCACAAAGTAACTGACAATTTTGGTTTGAGGGACAATTTCTATAAACTCAAAATAATGTTGAACATAGCACCCCCAAACCTAGTATAAAGCCTAATCATTTCAATCACAGAAACGAGGGAACAAATGCTCATGTAGGTCCATGGTGAAAGAGCTCACACGTAAACCAAACTCACAGGAGGAGACCTACATTTTGTTTTTTTCTTTACACAGATTTAGGGCACAGAGCTTATCCATTCCCCACCCTAACCCACTCTCCATCTACGGTCAGTTTATGATTAGACCATACAATAAAAGATGTAAAATGTAAAAATTAAAAAAACAAAAAGATGCTTTAGGTATTTTATTAACCAAGAAAACATCCAGTTTAGTCAACCTAACATTAGCAATGTATCAGTAACCACCTGCAGTGAAATATCTGAGAAAAAGTCAAGACATCCTTACCTCATCACAGCACATACATCTCCAGTCAAGTTCCTCCGACAAGCAGTGCTGGTTAAATATTCCTGGGGATTTAGGCGGTATGTGTCGATCATAAAATTTCGATATGCCAAGTATCTAAAAAGTAATGGCAAAATTCATAAGGTGAACACACATCCTTTCAAAAACAGTAACTCATAGAGCCAAACAGTTCCATATTCCTCAACCAAATACAACAAAAAGTTAAGACAACAGTCCAATAAACAATAGTGATAATGTACTGAGTATTTACAGTCATAAGTGTAACTCAGAGTAAGAATCCCTAAAATGCAAAACAACTGTCTACTAACATATAATAAGCACAATAGAGTAATCTGATGAAGATAGTGTGAAGTAAAATAAGTACAACCTTGGTCACAGAGGTCAATCAATAATCCTTAGTTGCCTGCAAAATTTGCAAGTAACACTTGGTTACACAGGCTGTCTCCCTAACTACACTACTATATACCTAGCATTTACTGTGTGTCAGCCATAGGTCTAAGCACTTTCTGTGTAGTAATGCATTTAATCCTCACAATCTCTGTATAAGGTAGGATCTATTATTATTCTATTTATAGATGAGGGTTAAAGAATTTGTTCTATGGGACTTCCCGGTCGGTCAAGTGGTTAAGACTCTGTACTTCCAACACAAGCGGCGCAGGTTTGATCCCTGGTCAGGGAGCTAAGATCCCACATGCCATGAGGCACAGTGGCCAAGAAAATTACAAACAAAATGCACACACACACACTCACACACAACTAGAACAGGGAGCTAAGATCCCACATCTCGTGAGGCATAGTGGCCAAGAAAATTACAAACAGAACACACACACACACACACACACACACACAACTAGAATTTGTCCCAGACCACAAGGCTGGTTAAGTGGTGGAGCTAGAATTCGGCTAAGTGTGGTGGCTCTGGCTCTGACAATGGTTATATACTTCCTGACTTTTTTTTTATCAGTTTTTTAGAGATCCCAGCTATGCGACAAGTAGAACCTATGAAGCCAAACTCAGAGGTAAGACAAGCCATATAAAAAAGGAGAGAAAAACTGAGATTCTGAGTCATAGCAGATTCCACATCCACAGTGTACCCAAGCATTTCTGCCATAAAATACTTAAAACAAGTGTGTAAAGAAGGTAGAGACCTAGCAAAACTTCTTACCACAAAAGTAAAGCAAAAGAACAGCAGCTTGAAGTTAGCTACATCAGAGTAAAAAAGGTATACTATTCAAAGAGTCTGGTATAAGCACAGCTGGATAAACAAAGATTGAAAGGCGAATTTACGTTTAAATGGGCTAAGTTGTGCTTTTAAATAGCAGACTGCCAAGAACTGTAAGTATTTATAAATACTGGCAATTTGCAATTCGGTGGCAATAGGCAAATTAGCCAGAAGAATATACCATGTCTAAATAGGTGAAAAAACCTGACTGGGCTTCTTATGCCAAATCTTTGATTTTGGTTTTAAATGACTCCTTACAGCTTTGTTATGAAAAGCTGAAATTTGCTGTGACACCTAAACGTAGAATCTCAAACTATCATGGATAATTTACCACGAGAAAATATTTATTATTTGATTTTCTGTATTACACCCATGTGCTTTGTGTGTAAAAGCATCCTTCCCTAAACAATTTAAACAAGAGACATCTATTTGCACAGTCACATGTGTATAACAGACAACAGATTAACACTATGAAGATAAGACACGGAAAGGTAATTATAGTGTGATAGATACGGATTTATTTTAGGGGGCAAGGATTTCTGGAAGTCTATAATTAAGGGTCACCAGGCAAAGATAAAAATACTTCCTAATGAACTTCTTCCTTCTAATAAAAGTTTTTCTGCTTCCAATGCAAAGCACAACAATGCTTTATGTAATTAAGATCAATTTATATGTAGCTATTATCATCATACTTGGCATTCTCTTATTTATTTATTTAAAATTTTTTTGGCCGCAGCCCATGGCATGTGGGATCTTAGTTCCCCGAGTAGGGATCAAACCCGTGCCCTCTGCATAGAAGCACAGAGTCTTAACCACTGGACTGCCATGGAAGCCCTTGGCATTCTTTTAACTAGAAGTCATTCATAAGGAAAATAAGAAAAAGGTTCACTTTCTCCTAGATTACATATAATACATATAATCAATAAAAAACAGGTACTCACAAGGTGAGTTAGGGAGAAAACTGGACTCGGTTTAGTGAGTATCTGTTACTGAATTCAGTCTTTAGCTGCAAAAGCTGATGTGTATGTATCAACAGTTTAAGATTGAGGAAGAAAAAATTTGAAACAATTTCCTTTGAAGCAAGGAGTACTGTGTAGCTGAGATATGAACACTGTTCTGAACAGAGTAAGATATTTGTAAACTTTCAGACAATAGCAAAGATTAACTCAGAAGGGGTGCTTTAAGAACGCCCTGCCAAACACATCCAAATATTAATTTTTCTTAATACTGGTCCCACTAAAATATGTAACAGCATCAGGATTACATCTTTACATTTCACTCACATCTCCGGAGTCTTGGATTTGTTTTTTCCATTGAAAAACTCAGGAAGAGCACGCCGTTCAATCACATGAATACTGAAGGGGAAAAAGACAATTAGGAACCCTCTTAGAAAAATAAAATCCTGAAATTTGAGCTAAGCTTGTTTAACTTTCAAAGTGAAACTGATAAAACCAAAAACTGAGCCCTACTTGCAAAATTTAACTGGCTTACACAAGTTCCTATGTATTAACAGTATGTAATAATAAAATTAAAGTATATAATATATATTTATAAACTTATATATAATATATAGAGCTAAAGAAAGCTTTCCCTTTCTCACCCCCAATACTTACTGTAGTTTTTCTATTCCCATAACCAAACTCTATAAACATAAACACTGAAGAAAAACAACAACAAAAAACACACTGAAGGCTTCAGATTTTATGTTCTTGTCATAATACACTGTAACTAGATGATGAGCCACAAATTAGGAAAAGTTCTTTGGAAATTGGATGACAAAAATCACAGTACTTGGCATGGCAACAAATTGGTGAAATGAATGATCGACCAAAAGACAACGAAATTGACTGTAATCGGTTTCTCAGGCTCAACATTAATGCACTTTTTCATCCAGCCCTCAGAAACTTTGTGGTGAACTGAATTTTTTAAAATAGTTCAGTGATTTACTGCTTTTAAAAAAGATCACAGAACTAATTTTTAACATTCAGATAAAAAGCACTGATAATTTTATAAAATGTTACAGGTGATAAGCACTATAGAGACCATGTGAAATGATCAGGCCTAAAACACTCTACAAATGAAACCAACTGTACATTTAGCACAAAGGTTTTGACATTAATGCTAATCAGTATTTTTCCTGATGACACATTTTAGTTTCTCAGTGCCTTTTCAGATATGCAACATGTACAGAGATTACATGGGAAAGAGCAAATCAATAGTCTGTGAATACAAATAAAAGCATTCACTCTTTCATTATTCGGTAACATTTAAATTGTTTGAATTGGATACTACCAAATACTATAAATAAAATGAATCACCTGGAAACTTACAGGAAGATGATTTCTAAGATGAATTTATGTTCCATAGATACATGTATAATGAATTTCCAAGTTTTATTATAAGGAGAATAACTGTAAGCAATTAATAAACTGGTCCTAATATACCTCTCATTGTTATGTTACAGGTTAGGAAGAGGCCACAAAGACAATTTCACCAAGAACAAAACACACAAGAATGTTTAATCACAACCACTTTCTTTTTCAAAAATCTATGTTTGAAGTACTGGCAGCTGATTCCTTAGGTTCTGAGAATGAGTCAAGTAGTAGAAGGAGTGGGATATTCGGAATCAGAAAACCTGAGTTCTTCCAATTAGCAACTCTGCAACTTTGCACCACTTCAACTGAGGCTGTAGTTATCTATAAAATAGGGATATAACTAATACCTCTACTGTCCATCTAACAGCACACTTTGTGACATGCAAAGATCACCATGCAAATGGAAGTGTTTCTGTAAACTATAAAAACCTAAAACACTATGTACTGTTATGACATTCCCCTTTTTTGAGGGGAAAATGCTAGTTTCTCAAGCCATTCTGAATCTTACTCTGTAACTACAAATAACAATAATGAAACTTCCAAATTTCAAAGTAATTTAACATAATAATCAATGTAATGAAGACTGACCTTCAAAGAAAAGCAATATACTTATTCTGTTTCAGCTTCTACTCATTCAAAACAATGAGGAACAGCATTCAGAGTTAGTTTTAAAAAGTATGCTGGGGGCTTCCCTGCTGGCGCAGTGGTTGAGAGTCCGTCTGCCAATGCAGGGGACATGAGTTCGTGCCTTGGTCTGGGAAGATCCCACATGCCGCGGAGTGGCTGGGCCCATGAGCCACGGCAGCTGAGCCTGCGCGTCCGGAGTGCTCCGCAACGGGAGAGGCCACAACAGTGAGAGGCCCGCGTACCGCAAAAAAAAAAAAGTATGCCGAAAAGTCTCAATAGTAGAGGCCATACCTTGTGGTTTTAGACAAAAGTAAGCTATGACTCAAATGGACCATCCACCCTATTCTTTTAAGTTGGTTTTAAAAGATATATGTGTGTGTGTATATATATATATATATATATATATATATATATATATATATATATATATATATATGCACAGGACCACGAGATTGTAAGGGCAGCATCACTAGACTAAATATATAGCCTTCCAATCAAAGTACCTTAAAGAAACTAACATCTATTTGGAGTTCTGGTTCATACATTTAAAAATAAAAAACTGTCCAACAAAAATCAGCCTGACGTGAAAGAGTTACATTTCATAAGTAATCAATTAGTAAGATAGGTACATCTCCATTTATTTCCAGCCATGTTCCAAGGGTGCCACGGTGGCTGTGATAAATGACAGGGAGGGTGCTGAAGAGGTTGTTTTCCTGAACTCTTTTACATGCCAGGGTTTATACAAGAAAGGGCTCCTGTTTCCGATTAACATGAAGCCATTATTGGGTACTAAGATGAATTTTTCTTTAAAAATTTCCATAATGTTTAAAAATCATATAATGAACATCAATATTTTATAATTATTAAATACTCAAGCATTTGCCTGTCTGAACTAAAACTGACTCCAAATGAGTCAGGTTCAAGTTTACAAAATTTTATAATCCTAAATTACAACATAATAGTTTCTATCCCCAAGTAAAACAACCAAAAGAACACAGTCCAAAGTTAAAATAAAATAACTTTCCATTCCCCTTCATCCAGTGTGACAGTGATTACTGATGAGGGGACCTGGGCAGAAGAGCACAATTTTTAAAATAAATTTATTTATTTAGTTTTGGCTGTGTTGGGTCTTCGTTGCTGCACGCAGGCTTTCTCTAGTTGTGGCGAGCGGGGGCTACTCTTCATTGCGGTGCGCGGGCTTCTCAATGAGGTGGCTTCTCTTGTTGCGGAGCACAGGCTCTAAGCACGCGGGCTTCAGTAGTTGCAACGCGTGGGCTCAGTAGTTGTGGCTCGTGGGCTCTAGAGCACAGGCTCAGTAGTTGTGGCGCACGGGCTTAGCTGCTCCACGGCATGTGGGATCTTCCCAGACCAGGGCTCGAACCCGTGTCCCCAGCACTGGCAGGCGGATTCTTAACCACTGCGCCACCAGGGAAGTCCTGAGCACAATATAATTTCAAGGAAAGTTTTCCCACTCCTAATTACCATGTTCACAGATGTAAGCAACCTACTCACCAGTTATAATCAAACCACGATGCATAGCTAGGAATAATAATGTGATTGGTCTGCTCTGTCACATTATCTTCACCAGGGTCAACTGACCGACTCTGATCACCTTTGCCAGGATCTTCATCTTCCTGTAGAAAAGAAGCCAAAGTTCAGAGAAAGAGAACTACAGAGAGATATGGAATAGCTTTCAAATTTCTAATAGCAGGTTACAGAAAATGCAGCTAGCTGATCCAATTTCAAGGACCAGGAAAACAAATTTCAAGTAAAAATAGCCTTTCACAGTTTTTAAGGTACCTTCACAAGATGTCCAGATGAGATAGCATATTTTTTTCCTCCTTTTTACAGATGAGGGAATCAACTCATAGAAAGCCCAAAACTTTTTCCACAATAGCCTGCTCCTTATTTGTCTAGTTTTACCTAATCCTTGAATCACAAATCTAAATTACTAGTTCTCAATTTATAAGGAGGTAACACAAGGACACTGAGACATAATGATAAGGTTTCCCCAATCCCAAAGATTGAGTACTAAGTATCTGCCAACAGCGATATGTGCAATATCTCACTTATTCCTCACAATAACAGCAGGTACTGTTTATTATCTCTTTTGTGGATGAGAAAATGATGCACAGAGCTAACAAGACATAAACAGGATGAAACTCCAGAAAGTGCAGCTAGAGGGCCTACACTCTTAACCACTCTTACTGCTGAAAATTAGTTCTGACTTTTATCACATTTATGTAGGTTTTGCAAATGATTCCACCTAAAAACCTGGTTTTGCTAATACAATAATTTCAAAAAGCACTGCTTTAGGTCAAAACACAAGAACATTTTTTATGCTACCAGTAAACAGTAATAATTACTTTTTTTTTTTTTTGGCTGCATGTGGGATATTAGTTCCCCGACCGAGGCCCACAGCAGTGAAAGCACGGAGTCCGAACCACTGGACCACCAGGGAATTCTCCCAGTAATAATTACTTTCAAATAATATTATCTAACATACGCTTTATATTCAAGGGGATCCAAGTGTTCCATAAATGTCCTTTACAGATTTTTCTCCTCAATACAGAACCTGATCAAGGAGTCCATATTATATATGATATTCATGCCTCCTTAGTCTCCTTTAACCCCTGCCTCCTTTTTGGGGGAGATTTTATGACATTAAAATTCTTGAAGAATCCAGACCAGACAGCTTGTAGAGCATCTACCAATCTCTATCACAATGATTCTTCATAATTAACTTCAGATTAAACATTTTCACAAAGAATACTACAGGAAATAAGCTTATTAACATTTAGATATTTTCAAATTGTGTAGAGTTCTATCTATCAACCTTTTATCTGTGGTGTTTTTACTGTTTTTAATCATATAAAATTCTTTTCTGTTAAGAAACCAGTCAAATTTTGCATCATATTCTTTTACAAAGGTTCCATAGTTTAATTTCTACCTTTAACTTAAATCAACCTAAATTTCCTGTGTTATATTACTTTAGGTGAGGATCTAGCTACTGCTAGAAACTTAAGACAGTAGTTTCCTTAAGATCAATGAATATCAAAAAAAAAATTTTAATGTATGAAATCATCAAGGAAACGCTGGTTGTTACTTACATGATGTTGAAACAAATATGTTAATATTGATGACAAAGGTAAGGAATTTTATTTCCCAAACCAGGGAAGCTAGCAAAATCTATGCTCATCGTTAATTTGTTTTTGTGGCATAGGTTCTACAAATTCAATGTGATTCAATTCAGAAAATTTTCTTTATTCAGGAAAACTAGGGAGAGGCTGGTATTGAAATGAATAAAGGCTGACAGTCTACAGTTTAATCATCTCAGTGAGGAAAGAAGCAGGATGATATCATGGGACTGGTGTTAGAGTAACCACCTCTAACCATCTTAGGCTTAAGTTACATAACAGACTTGTCTATAGTTTCAAAAGTACTCTCACCCTTGGCATAAAAAAAAGTGGGGGGGTAATTCTTTGGTTTTCTATTTTGGTCTCCTTTATTGCCACCCAATACTTTCTACTCTAAAAGATGATGTCTTTTTACAAATGTAATATTCATAAATGTTTATGAGTAGCTCTTTGAATAAAGAAGTTTGATTTTAAAGAAAAAGATCATAAGAACAGTTCAGCTAAAGAGCCATCTGTAGTAGAGTTTCTTGAAATACTTTTCCTTGAAATCCTGTCATGAATATTTTCATTTCATGACTGTGTACAAAACAACAAGTGTCACTATGGGGGAAGTTCTCTGACTCACTGAAAAAGAAAAAAAAAGAACTAACCATTTTCGGCATTAAGGAAGTTATTTCAAGGAGATTAAGGATTAGTTACACATCTTAACACAGTTAGAGATGACAACCTGTATAAACAAGGTGCCATTTATTTAAAAAGAGAAATAAAACCTTGCCTAAAATCCAACACCATCCTACAGCCTAATTATTGACATGTCTCCACAGCAAAATTGATGAAACAGGAAGTAGCTGACTTTAAGGCTCAAAAAAAGTGAAGAGTATGATCAAAGGCTACATCAGTTGTGGACTGGGGCTGCACTAATAGAAATAGGAGTGGGAAAATCAAAGCAAGGCACGGTCCCTGCTCACCTGGAATATTGTGCAGCTCTGATTATTAATTTGCAACCAGGAGAGAAATGGAACCAGAAACTATAGCATATGAGGAATACTACCTGGGAAAATGGCAAATTCCTCTTGATAAAATTTGGGGGGTGGGTCAAGAAAGACAGACTATTTTGGGCGTGTGTTAAAAAGAAATTAAATATCAAAAGGACCTCAAAACAGAATATTTCTAAGGAAACTTCCAAATCAGTGTTTCTACTGCTCGATACACAGGACCCCTACAGTTACTGTTGCACCAGGCCTAACTAAATCATTACCTTTCCTCCTGTTGTGACTGTTTCTTCATCCTGCTCATCTGCAAAATCAAAACACGTAATTCATTTAACAGGTAAATGTTCTCTCGATTACCTGGAAACCTTAAGATTTAAGGAACTGATACTCGCCACAGAAAAGGAAAGAAACAGAGCATTATTAAAGCTAATTTACCTTGAATAATTCAGTAAATTAGAATTGTACACAGAAGCATAGAGGTGAGTAAAAATTCAAAGCACAAATCATTAAAATTCTCCAACAACAGGGAACTTAAAATTAAATACTACTTGGGCTACAATCTTAGTCATGATCTTACTTAATAATAGGTAAGGAACTTGGTTTGGGCTCTTGCCTCCAGAGGTTTAGTGAAACAAAGTAATAACATTTCGGATCCCAGAGGAAATGAGTAAAGAATGAGGAGTAGAGAAGGAGGTGATAATCAATCCCTACGGACAAAGTCCTGGCAAGAGTGTTAATACCTTCTGAGGATAGGGGACTACAGGACCTAAATGCTAGTGTTGCAAAAGAACAAAGGCAAATCCATGTATAATCTAAACTAAGCAGCTGATTTCCACAGTGAAAAGTAAAAGTGCCATGGTGGAAAAGGTAAGAGGTTACCGCACAAATAATTACATGATTAAGTTTCTATAACATTTTATTTTTTATATAATTATTATGACCCTTGGCAGTGACTAAGGCACTGTAAAGTTTAAAGAGAACACAAGGAAGCCATTTTTTTTCATTATTCCTTCAAACAAATATTTCCAAGAATCTGCTATTTGAAAAGCATTAAATAAACACACGGCTTAGACAGGGGTCAGGATCTATAGCCTACAAGCTAAATCAGGCCCACTGCCTGTTTTTGTATGGAATCTGGGAAATTGACTCTCAGTGTGTTCCTAGTCAATAGTTAACTGAAAAGAAGGGTGGTTCGCTGTGCCTGGACTGTGCACAACGCAGCTTATGATAAACTTCTGCAGCCTGAAATTCTGGTACGTGTTAGGCAGAGGGTACCCTACATTGCCAGTAAAAACACTGATCTTAGACTCTCAAACAAGCTTCCCTAGATGGAAACACTGCATGTGTGTTGCTGTGGGAAGAGTGCACTCTGTGTGATCCCTCACGTAAGGGAGAGAGAATAAGGAAGCCTGCACCCAGACTCTGCCTGTGTTATTTCCCCTTATGATCTGTTTATGCTTCCTATGTTGCTGTGATATATGTCAGCCGTGAGTACAACTATATGCTGAGTTCTATCAGTCCTTCTAGAGAATCTCCAAACCTGGGGATGGTCTTGGGGATTCCTATCATACCTGCAAGTGAAGAATGATTTTTTTTATTTTTACATGGTTAAAGAGAAAATCAATAGAAGAATAAATATATCATGACATATCAAAAATTAACTGAAATTCAAATTTTGGTGTCTATAAATAAAAGTTTTATTGGAATAAGCCATGATCATTTGTTTATATATTATGAATGGCTGTATCTGCATTAAAATGGCAAAGCTGACTAGTTGTAACTTAGACCTTATAGCCCAAAATGCCAAAAATATTTACTATCTGGTCCTTTTTAGAAAAGTTTGCCAACCCCTACTTTAGAGGATATAAGAAGATGAGTAGTATTTTAACAGGTTATAAAGAACCAGCCTTCAAACACTTAACTAAATTTTATGCACCAGCCACCGTCCAAGTGCTAAGGACACGGGCTTCCCTGGTGGCCCAGTGGTTAAGCATCTGCCTGCCAATGCAGGAGACATGGGTTTGAGCCCTGGTCCGGGAAGATCCCACATGTCGCGGAGCAACTAAGCCCGTGCGTCACAACTACTGAGCCTGCGCTCTACAGCCTGTGAGCCACAACTTCTGAGCCCGTGTACCACGACTACTGAAGCCCATGCACCTATATAGCCCATGCTCCGCAACAAGAGAAGCCACAGCAATAAGCCCACACACCACAACAAAGTGTAGCCCCTGCTCGCTGCAACTAGAGAAAAGCCCACATGCAGCAACAAAGACCCAGTGCAGCCAAAAATAAATAAAATAAAATAAACAAATAAATAAATTTATTTTTTAAAAAAATGCTAAAGACACAATGATGAACAAGAAAAAGTCCCTGTCTTTATGGAGTTTATATTCCAGTTAAGAGTGGCAGGAGATGGAAGACAAAATAAACAAACAGTAAGATATCAAATGTTGAAAACTGCTATACACAGAGGGAGGAACACTCCCGAGCTCATTCTATGAGGCCACCATCACCCTGATACCAAAACCAGACAAGGATGTCACAAAGAAAGAAAACTACAGGCCAATATCTCTGATGAACATAGATGCAAGAATCCTCAACAAAATACTGGCAAACAGAATCCAACAGCACATTAGAAGGATCATACACCATGATTAGGTGGGGTTTATCCCAGGAATGCAAGGATTCTTCAATATACACAAATCAATCAACGTGATACACCATATTAACAAATTGAAGGAGAAAAACCACATGATCATCTCAATAGATGCAGAGAAAGCTTTCAACAAAATTCAACACCCATTTATGATAAAAACCCTCCAGAAAGTAGGCATAGAGGGAACTTATCTCAACATAATAAAGGCCATGTGTGACAAACCCACAGCCAACAACGTCCTCAATGGTGAAAAACTGAAACCACTTCCACTAAGATCAGGAACAAGACAAGGTTGCTCACTCTTACCACTATTATTCAACATAGTTTTGGAGGTTTTAGCCACAGCAATCAGAGAAGAAAAAGAAGTAAAAGGAATCCAAATTGGAAAAGAAGAAGTGAAGCTGTCACTGTTTACAGATGACATGATACTATACATAGAGAATCCTGGAGATGCTACCAGAAGACTACTGGAGCTGATTGGTGAATTTGGTAAAGTAGCAGGATGCAGAATTGATGCACAAAAGTCTCTTGCATTCCTATACACTAATAATGGGGAATCTGAAGGTGATATTGAGAAAACACTCCCATTTACTATTGCAACAAAAAGAATGAAATATCTGGGAGTAAGCCTACCTTGGGAGACGAAGGACCTGTATGCAGAAAATTATGGAACACTGATGAGAGAAACTGGAGATGATGCAGGTAGATGGAGAGGTATGCCATGTTCTTGGATTGGAAGAATCAACATTGTGAGGGTGAATACACTGCCCAGGGCAATCTATAGATTCGGTGCAGTCCCTATCAAACTACCACTGGCACTTTTCACAGATCTCATGGTTTGTATGGAGGCACGGGAGACCCCAAATAGCCAAAGCAATCTTGAGAAAGAAAGGCAGAGCTGGGGGAGTTGGGTTCCCTGACTTCAGACTGTGCTGCAGAGCTACGGTGGTCAAGGCAGTGTGGTGGTGGCACAAAAACAGAGGTGTAGATCGGTGGAGCAGGATGGAGGGCCCAGAGGTAAAGCCACGCACATATGGCCACCTTATCTTTGATAAAGGAGGTGGGAGTGTACAGTGGAGAAAAGACAGCCTCTTCAGTGAGTGGTGCTGGGAAAACTGGACAGCTTCACATGGAGGAATGAAATTGGAACACTCCCTAACACCATACACAGAAATAAACTCAGAATGGATTGAAGACCCAAATGTAAGGCCAGACACTGTTAAACACTTAAAGGAAGGCATAGGCGGAACACTCCGTGACATGGATCACAGCAGGATCCTTTTTGACCCACCTCCTAGAGAGACGGAAATAAAAACAAAAATAAACAAATGGGACCTAATGAAGCTTAGAAGCTTTTGCACAGCAAAGGAAACCATAGACAGGACAAAAAGACAACCCTCAGAACGGGAGAAAATATTTGCAAATGAAGCAACTGACAAAGGATTAATCTCTGAAATTTAAAAGCAGCTCATGCAGCTCAATATCAAAAAGGCAAACAACCCAATCCAAAAATGGGCAGAAGACCTGGGTAGACATTTCTCCAAAGAAGATACGCAGATTGCCAACAAACACATGAAAGAATGCTCAACATCATTAATCATTAGAGAAATGCAAACCAAAACTACAATGAGATACCATCTCACACCTGTCAGAGTGGCTATCATCAAAAATTCTACAAACAATGAATGCTAGAGAGGGTGTGGAGAAAAGGGAACCCTCTTGCACTGTTGGTGGGAATGTAAACTGATGCAGCCACTATGCAGAACAGTATGGCGGTTCCTTAAAAAACTAAAAATAAAGCTACCATACGACCCAGCGGTCCCACTACTGGGCATATACCCTGAGAAAACCACGGTTTGAAGGGAGTCGTGTACCACAGTGTTCACTGCAGCTCTATTTACGGTAGCCAGGACATGGAGGCAACCTAGGTGTCCATCGATAGATGAATGGATGGAGGGGATGTAGCACATATATACAGTAGAGTACTGCTCGGCCATAAAAAGAAACAAAATTGAGTTGTTTGTGGTGAGATGGATGGGCCTGGAGTCTGTCATACAGAGTGAAGTAAGTCAGAGAGAGAAAAACAAATGGTGTGTGCTAACACATATGTATGAAATCTAAGAAAGGGAAAAACGGTGGTCATGAAGAGCCTGGGGGACGGGAATGGAGATGCAGATGTACTAGAGAGTGGACTTGGGGATATGGGGAGGGGGAGGGGTCAGCTTGGACGAGGTGGGAGAGTGGCGTGGACATATATACACTACCAAATGTAAAACAGATAGCTGGTGGGGGGCGGCCACATGGCACAGGAAGATCAGCTCGGTGCTTTGTGACCGCCTAGAATGGTGGGATGGGGAGGGTGGGAGAGGCAAGAGGGAAGAGATATGGGGATGTGTGTGTATGTATAGCTGATTCACTTTGTCACAAGGCAGAAGCTAACACACCACTGTAAAGCAATTATACTCCAATAATGATGTTAAAAAAAGAAAACTGCTATACAGAGACTAAAAACAAAATAATACATTTTAGAGAGGAATTGGGTGGGTGGATCCTTCAGAGCAAATATAGACGAAAATCCTCTCTGAGAAGGTGACATTTAAGCTGCAACCTGAGAGAAGGATAAAGCAATCATTCCACAGAGAGGAAGAAGCCAAATCAAAGAACCTCAGGCACGGATGTACCCCATGACTTCACAAAACTGTGAGCATGAATAGAAGCTGAGAAAAATGAGCGGGACACAAGAGCAGAGTGCAATGATACAAAGCACTAGCACCACAGATAGACAGTCCTGGATCTGAATCTGTGCTCTCTCACTTAACAGCTGTACACTTAGGAACGTTACTGAACCCCTCCAGTCTCTATTTCCTAATCAATGAATCGGGGCTAACATGGTTTTATGGAGAAACGCAAACATATGTAGCATGACACCTGACAGGTACTCACGTTAACATAAAGATGGACCCTGTTCCTTGATTTGTAAATTAGAGACAAACATCCGCTAAAAGCAGACGTGAGGTTAAGTTACAGCACTACCAACATTGAGTCATCCAACTCTGCAGAGGGACTATTTTTTTCTTAGGAAGTGACTAACAAAGAATTCTGGGTAAGGCCGTCAAAAATGAACTTTTTGTCCTTTGGGTCTTAGTAAACCAAAGGATAATCAACTTCTCACTAAATGGGGGTAGTACAATATAATGATTGCACTCTCTCTGGTCAACTTATACTATTTCATTTTAGTTTAACAGATTTTCATCCCTGAAGGAGTTTGGTACCCAATGGAAATAGACTTCTGATAATACAAAAGTAGGAGGAGCACCCTTCACTCTGACTCCTAGATGGTAATACTCAATAAATGTTCTCTTCCTCCTTCTAGATGTGGGCAAATACACTCTCACCTCAGCCCCTGAATCTTGACCTTCCAGCGATTTCACAAAAGAAAGAAATGACTGGGTATACTTGGCTCAGTGGCATATAAGGCAAAATATAGATCAGTTAAAAAACAAACAACTCTGAAAAATAATTCTCAGTTGACGGATCAGGTCACCCTTGGCATGGTTCAGGTTATAGCCAATGCAGAAAGTCAGATGCTTAAATGATACATGGGAAGCCTGTTGGTCCCTGGATGAAAGGCCAGGACAAAGAGCCAAACTCTCCAGCTATGGTCAGCAGCATCCACAGCCACAGCACTCCTGATTGAGACCTCAACTTGTTCACAAATACAATGGGAAGATCTCCTATACCCAGCACTAAAACTTTTAATCCAGTTGGAACCCCATCCTTTTCCTATAATTGGCTTCAATTTGACTCCTCTGATAAAATCTATGACAAAAATATTCTAATAGTCACATCACTTTTAAAAAGACAATTGTCCACTCCCTTAAAACTACAGAATTATTCTTTTTCGGGATATAACTTTAAAAATATAAACTATCATTCTATTTAACAAATTGTCCCAGTGAAGAGTATTCAAGTCTTAACAATATTTTACCCTTTCACATTATTAAGAATATAAAACAAAAGACTGTTTATAGTTAGTTTTTGCTTTCTTGGCCTTTGATTCAGTGGATAAGTGATGGCTGTAGAATAGGTGACATAAACTTATGGAAAATGAAAATTACTACTAGTTACTAAAGATCCATATTCTATTAATAATGTTAAAAACAATTACGATAGAAGGATTTTGACAGTATCTCATTTTTTTGTTTATTTTGTTGACCTAACACCACCTTTATATAAACTGTCATCAAGACAATTTTCTGCTTTACTTTTAACTTAACCAAAAATAGAATCATCCACTGATGTACAATGACAGGCTTTATGCCAGAAAAAGCAAGATGTATTTAGTGAAATGAAGTAGAAAAACTCTCCCAAACACCCACTCATGTCTGCCATCAAGAATCACAGCAGTTTATTTGAAATACAGAATTCACTTGACTAGGACACAGTGAAATACAAGTCTCATTTTCCACATAAGGAGATCTTGAAAATCCCTATTAGGTCTAAAATCCCATCAATTCATAAATTTAATATATACTGAAAACACGAGGATCCCCTTTGATTTTTACAAATGAAGAAAGTAAATGAGATCATTATATATATAACTTTCAGGAACAAAGATGTTTAAAACTATCCTTACTTTTAAAAACTGGAACAAGTGACTACCCTCAAAGCACATCCAAGAATTAGACCTTACTTGTGAAAGTGTACTCCATAACTGGAAAATACAGTAAAAGGATGATGTGACTCTCATTTTATCCTGTTAAGGAAATTTTCTCTTTTTTAAAATATTTACTTATTTGGCTGCACCGGGTCTTAGTTGCAGCATGCGGGCTCTTAGCTGCAGCATGCGAACTCTTAGCTGTGGCATGCATGTGGGAACTAGTTCCCTGACCAGGAATCAAACCCAGGCCTCCTGCATTGGGAGCACAGAGGAGTCTTAACCACTGGACCATCAGGGAAGTCCCAAGGAAAGTTTCTGTTGGCTTACAAAGTATTAACAGTCAACAGATTCTTGTTCTGAAGACACAAAATCAATTTGCACATGTTGTGAAACAAATACTTCAGGCAGATTATTAAAAGTGCTCTAATTATAACTGTTTCTTTAAAACTCAGATATTCTGATTTAGATATAATATTACCACCTTTGCCAGTTTGCAGGAAAACTACGCTCTGAGAGAGGCAGATCAGTAAGAATGGAGAGAGTGGATCATAAGAAATTAAATTTCCTGGGCTTCCCTGGGGGCACAGTGGTTGAGAATCTGCCTGCCAATGCAGGGGACATGGGTTCGAGCTCTGGTCTGGGAAGATCCCACATGCCGCGGAGCAACTGGGCCCGTGAGCCACAACTACTGAGCCTGCGCGTCTGGAGCCTGTGCTCCGCAACAAGAGAGGCCGCGACAGTGAGAGGCCCGCGCACCGCGATGAAGAGTGGCCCCCACCTTCCACAACTAGAGAAAGCCCTCGCACAGAAACGAAGACCCAACACAGCCAAAAATAAATAAATTTATTAAAAAAAAAAAAGAAATTAAATTTCCTAATATGGTAGCAAACTAAATAACAATGGTACTAACATAGCCATAGATAATATCTGTGCTAGAAAGCATAGCAACTGAAATCTCTCAGTAACGAAAGGATTATCAAGGGAGCTGACATATTCAAGAGACAAAACTGTATAGATTTTCTGATTTTTACCTAGATCTGCTACAGTTCCTCCTTTAACAGGTGTATTTTCACTATCTTTCTTTGGGTTTACTAGAAAGAAAAAAAAAAGAATTATGTTTTAGGGGGAAAGTTCAACTTGTTTTTAAGAAAACAGAATAGAAGATTAAAAAATACACGACTCTCACTGCATCTCCACCATCATTCAGTACTTACCCTTGTGTAAAACCTACTCACCTTCATGTAAAAACCGCAAGCCCAGCTGAGAAACATTAACACTTAATGTAACAGACAATATTCTGTAATTAATTAAACAAGCAGCCATCTTGTTCATCATAAAAGCAAACAATACAGAAATAACAATACAGAGAGAAAACTCTGAAAAGAACCTTTCAACCACTTTACCAAAAGTATTTTTTGTGTTTTTTTGTGCACTTGTGGATTCCCATTTCTGTGCCATTCATTAAGACAGACAAATTGAGGGAGAACCAATACCTTTTATACATATATGTAGAATTCAAAACTGTGCTTATTTCCTTAGTACTCTACTTTTGTACTTAGGTTTCTACTTTTGTAACAGTGCGCCTGTGTGATCTTTCCATGTATTTTTAGTTACGTCTCTTTCGTTTTTAATAGACACTCTGTGTCCATGAGTGGATCATGAGGTAACTAGCCCTATATCAATGGAAACTTTATTTTCAATTTTTCATTACTGTGTAATCAACATTCTTTTATATTTATGCATGCATGTAATTACTTAATATGGATTATGAAATTAAAACTGTTATTGTACAGTTTTTTAAATTTAATAGATATAGCCAAATTGTGTTAAGTGCCTTCATCAATTTATACTTCCATCAATAGCATCTGAGAGTACTCACTTCCTCAGAACAGTTGTACTTTGGGGATCATCTACTTTCTAAGTTTTGGAAATCACACGGATGAAAAGTTACTTTAATGATTTACATATCCTTGGTTATATGAGATTAAGCATCTTTTCATACATTTATTGATCCCAGGTTTTTTAATAAAATTACTAGTACATAATACTTTGTCCTTTATTCCATAAAGTTTAAGAATCTTTATACATATTTAGGGTTTTAATTCTTTGTTTTTTAAATGGGTAATGAATATTTTCTCTAAGACTAACACTTGTTTAAAGTACATTAGTATTTGGAAATTTACTTTTATAGTTTTGTTTTTATTTTATTTTTTTAAACTAATTATTTATTTTTTGGCTGTGTCGGGGGCCACACTGGGTCTTCGTTGCTGCGTGTGGGCTTTCTCTAGTTGCAGTGAGTGGGGGCTACTCTTCGTTGCAGTGTGCAGGTTTCTCATTGCGGTGGCTTCTCTTGTTGCGGAGCACAGCCTCTAGGCACGCAGGCTTCAGCCATTGTGGCATGCAGGCTCAGTAGTTGTGGCTCGCAGGCTCTAGAGTGCAGGCTCAGTAGTTGTGGCACGTGGGCTTAGCTGCTCCACGGCATGTGGGATCTTCCTGGACCAGGGCTTGAACCCGTGTCGCCTGCATTGGCAGGCGGATTCTTAACCACTGCATAACCAGGGAAGTCCCTACAGTTTTGTTCTTAAATTGAGCACTTTAATCCACCTGAAGTTTAAATTCTTATATACGATACAAAGAAAAATACTAAAATTTACAGGACTTGTGGAACAGTCTGATCTTTTCCCATTTATTTGTGTTGCTAAATTCATAATAATTTAAATTTATTCACAAATATAGATCTACATTTGAATTTCCCATTCTATTTTTTCTTTTTTTGGCTGCGTTGGGTCTTTGTTGCAGCATGCAGGATCTTTCATTGAGGGTGCAAAGGCTCTTCGTTGCAGCACGAGGGCTTCTCTCTTAGTTGTGGCGTGCCGGCTCCAGGGTGCGTGGGCTCTGTAGTTGTGCTTGAGCTCCAGGACGCATGGGCTCTGTAGTTTGCAGCACTGGGGCTCTCTAGTTGAGGTGCACGGGCTCAGTTGCCCCACAGCACGTGGGACCTTAGTTCCCCAACCAGGGATAGAACCCGTGTCCCCGCATTGGAAGGCGGATTCTTTACCACTGGACGACCAGAGAAGTCCCTGAACTGGCCATTCTATTCCACTGATGAATGCAGCCATTCTTGCGTCTAAACCATACTACATTAATTATTATAGCTTCCCAGTTTTAGATGGTTATCTCTTAGGACTATCACCACCTTCATAGTTTTTATTTAAAATTATTCTTTTGATTGCCTTTGTGAATGTTCTCTTCTATATGACCTTTAAAATATATTTGTGTGGTTTTTACTGCCCAATTTTGTATAACACAGTGATTTTTAGAAACTCATATAACATTATAGATGACTATATTTTTCATTTCTTAAAAATACAAATGACTACTTAAAAAAGAACAAAAAAGAAAAATGTAGGGATTACAACACACATCAAAGTAAAATACATGAAAACATTACAAGACAGGAGAGGGCATAGGTTAGATTATATTATGGTAAATTTCATACATTTTTATCTCAACTAGACAACAGTGATTCTAAATCGATTTGATAAATTAAGGATATATTATATACTGTAATCCCTAGAGCAACCACTAAGAAAAATATAGCTAAAAAGCAAATAGAGAACAAGAAAATCCATAGACAGGAAGTAGTATAGTGGTTGCCAACACATGGGGAAAGGGAATAATTTGGACTAACTCCTAATAAGTACAGGGTTTCTTTTCATAGGGATGAAAACATCTGGAATTAAGACAGTGGTGATGACTGCACAACATAGTGAGTTTACTAAAAACCACTGGAGTGATTAAAATACACTTTAAAACGGTGACTTTTATGCTCTGTGAAGTTTAAAACTATGCTATATATAGGGATTTCCCTGGCGGTCCAGTGGTTAAGACTGCTCTTCCAATGCAGGGGGCATGGGTTCGATCCCTGGTTGGGAAACTGGGATCCCACATGCCGCGCTGCATGGCCAAAAAAACCACAACAAAACAAAACCAGGCTATATATAAAAGAAACCATGTAAGTTCGAAAAGAAAAGAAAATAGCGAGGGGCTAGAATAGAACACTAAAAGCTAAAGAGGAAATGAGAGGGACAAATGGGAAAAAAACAGCATGATTGTAGACTTAAACCCAACCATATAGATAATTATGTTACATTTAAGTAGACTACATACTCCAATTAAAAACAGAAAATGTGTATATTGGGGGAAAGAACTAAGTCTCCACAAATTGATGTTTAAAAGCAATGCTTTACATAATTAGAGTGAAAGTAAAAGAATGCCAGAGAGGTACAAATTGAAAACATAAAATGTAAGAAAAAATTTATAGGACTGCTGAAGTCTTAAGTTCAGTGGGGACTAATAAAACATAGAAATTTAATGAAAAGGATGTGGTGAGATGAGGTTTTATTATTATCAGAGAACTTAGATTTCAAGACAAGCACTAACATGGCACCTAGAGACATGATACAAGCCTCAATTCATCAGAAGAACAACGATGATCTAGATGTATATGCCCTTAAACAGCAGAGCTTCAAAGTACAAGAAAATACAGGAAGAAAAAAATTTAACAGGAATAAAGGGACAGACAAATCCACAATCACAGTTAAAAAGGTCTAACATCTGCCTCCCAATAACTGATTTAAATAGGTTGAATTGTGCATAGATACATACTCCATTTTTCCATACGTATATTGATTCTGTTGGGATTTTAAAACCATTAACTTTAAAGCATTACTAAATTTTGAGAACTTTTTGATCACAGTGTGTTTTCCCGATAAATAGCAAAAGTATACCAAAAGACAGGAAAAGAGGGAATTTCACATACGTTAACCTTCAAGGGGTAATCTATTAATATTTGAAAGTTAAGAACTGGAGACACAGAGCAAGAAGTGAATCATCCCATGGCACCGCTGAGAATAATTAAATCACGTCTAACACTCTCACAGTCTAGGCAAAAGGACACAAACCATTTTTTGGAAGAACCACCTCCTCTATGTTGGGTACAGGTGTTGGGTCTTCCATGTCCTTGGTAAGATCTTCTTGCTCATCTTCCTCTTTCTGACTTCTCCGCTTCCCATAAAGACTAGCTTGGCTACAACATAAAAGATACAAAATCACAAACAAGACTGACGATAGCTAGTTACAGCAAACAATTTCAGAGGCTTTAACTACACTGTTAGAGAATCTATGTTCAGAATCACTTTAAAAGACAAACAGAAATCAAAAAAGTTAGATACATTCCCTAAATTACATCTAACCAGTCAAAAGGAAAAGAAAACTTTTAGGGCACAAGAAATGACCACAGAAATTCTGCAATACAAATTTACAGACAGTACCCTAAAAGGTGCTTAGTGTAATAAAAAAACATCTGCTACAGAAATACAGCACATGTTTTATCTCAGATCATAAAGAATCACTTACATAAGAAATTTTCTCAAAGATATATACAAATAACTGCTTTTTGGATTTCTTTGGTTTTCTGTATTTTCCTGGCTCTTTGTAACATCCAAACATCAGGAACTGCAAAGTAAAATCACTTAGGACAGTACTAACTTTTGTATTTTGTAAAAATTGTCATTGTTCTTTAACCACCTGAATTCAATCAAATCAACATTTATTTTTAAAACTAACATATGCCAGGGCTTCCCTGGTGGCGCAGTGGTTGAGAGTCCGCCTGCCAATGCAGGGGACACAGGTTTGTGCCCCGGTCCGGGAAGATCCCACATGCCGCAGAGCGGCTAGGCCCATGAGCCATGGCCACTGAGCCTGCGCATCCGGAGCCTGTGCTCCACAACGGGAGAGGCCACAACGGTGAGAGGCCCGCGTACCGCAAAAAACAAAAACAAAAACAAAAAAAAAACTAACACATGCCAGAAAGCATATTAAAGTTCAAACAAGAATGGAATGATTCCTTACCTTGAGGAATTACAGGGAATTCAGGACAGAAATCATTAACTACCTCATATAATGTGATGTGTACCAATACAAAGAAATGAATACAAGGACCACAAAAATACAACTCAGACAAAGAGAACTGTAACAATTTACTAAAAGGTTGGCAATGTTTC
The DNA here is from genome assembly GCF_951394435.1 of Stenella coeruleoalba. Taxonomy (NCBI): domain Eukaryota; kingdom Metazoa; phylum Chordata; class Mammalia; order Artiodactyla; family Delphinidae; genus Stenella; species Stenella coeruleoalba. The sequence continues at coordinate 65,113,033 of NC_137156.1, forward strand.
AGGATGATAAGTAAAAGCATAAAAGCTTAAGAAAAAAATTCCCCGTTTTGGGGTAGTAATCTAGAATACACCGACAAGGGAGGCAGAATGGAGAAAGAGCTTGCTGAGTCCTCACACTGCTGAGAGAACGCTCCAAGTTCTCTTTTTAGAGGGATAACATGTTGGCATAGGTTAGAATAAGGTATACAGAGTAAAAAAATTTGTTTAATAAAAATTACATGACAATTTTTTTTTAAGCCTATGAAACTAAAGGTGGCAAGGAGGTAAAATACTTCAAAATGAAGAAAAGATGCAGGGAAGATGAATAAAACAAATGTTAGGAAAACAGGTTTCAAGATGTTTTATTCAAGATGTTTTAGTTAAATAGACTATTCTAAGGGGAGACTTAAATGAGCAAAGTCCTGCTCATTAGAAGGCAGATGCATTCAATTAAAGGACGCGCATACATTTATTTTGGGAAACTAAATTTGGTGGGTATTATACTCAGAGTAGAGGCTAAATGCCACCACTGTGAGCATCCCAGACAACACATTTTGATTCTGTGACCACTCATGTCCTGGCAGCCCATCTTAGCCCATAAAGGGGAGAGTAGCACATCGATTTCAGGCCGGGAAACATTTGGAAAAGTTGTTATGATATTCTTTACAAGGATCTCAGGTAGCTCTGAAATCTCTGAACATCAACAATAAGTTTCAGAATGCAAGTTTAAGAGATAAGGTTACCCTCAATAATCCCCAAGAAAAACCTATTTTGTTCTTTTAATTTTTATGTCACAGTACATGTGACTCGATAAAATAACAAAAATCTTTTTATAACTGTAACTGACTCATTAATATTATTTATAAAACTAAATAAGAGTTTCTTAACTTCCCTAAAAGCTTCTACGCATGGTTAAGAACGCTTAAGTAACCTTACCCTTCAAGAAATAATGTGATTCAAGGCATGTTCTGGGCAACAAAAGGCAAATTTGGCTAGAGAAGAATGTCACAAAAGGAAGCTGATGGAGAGAAGATGACTGCACTGTAAAGATCTACTTGACAACAGCCAGAAAGTCGACAAATTTACTACCACATGAAAAGAATAAATTTTGCAAACTGTCATTTTCTAAAACTAAACTATAATCTCTGAAAAAATGCTCAAAATATATTTTGAGGGACTTCCCTGGTGGCCCAGTGGTTAAGATTTCGCCTTCCAATGCAGGGGGTGTGGGGTCGATCCTTAGTAGGGGAGCTAGGATCCCACGTGCCTCCCCACCAAAAAAAACAAAGACAAAACAGAAGCAATATTGTAACAAATCCAATGAAGACTTTAAAAATGGTCCACATCAAAAAAAAAGTCTAAAATATGTTTTGAGCTAGACAACCCTGAAATTATTAACTATCTACTTAGTACATAATCATAAAATTATTATTTACTGTCTACCATTTATAGGCATCTACTTCAGGCCAGGCACTGTGCAAGGTCTTTAAAGTCTCACTTAATCCTCACAACAACCTATTCAATAGAAACCAAAATCTCTACTCAAGCAAGATTCACTAAGTACAAACGTGACTTACTGAATAAGGCACTACACTGCTGCAATTTGCAGAATATGGAGCAGACAGAGGTTCAACTCCTCTATAAGTCATTTGGATCATGTAGGGGACAGGTGGTAAAACTGGAGAAAGACAGTAACTCGTGAATATAATTTCTTAAATTCCTTACCAACCACACTTCTCAATACAAACATTGATACAGAAAAAACGTTCTATTCAGAGATAGAAATGTATGAAATTGACATAAGATGCCCATAAGATAACATCCCATAACAAGATGAGCTATCAAAGCAAAGACTTCCAACCAAGTCAAAGTAAGACAAACGTCCAATGTAAATGTAAAAATCTGCAAAGTTCTTTAGTCTGTTTCAGTGCCTTCTGAATCATGCTGCAGTTCTTACCCTTTCTTCCCGCTCTTCTTCCGGGATTCTGTGGGTGTGGGAGGTGGAGGGGAAGGTGAATGTTTCCTCTTTCGAGCATTAGCTGATGCTTTTCTATCTCTTCTCTCTGGACTTCTGACTGGCTAGGAAGAAGTAAATGGAAGTAAATATCGGCTAGCTTTGCTGACTCCTCAGTTTCTACAAACCCTTGTCCAAAGGTGAGTTTTCACAAAGATAATACCAAACACAAGTGCGCAGAGGAAATGAAAGGCACAACATTAAGCATCCTCGACCATAAGCAGTCAGGAGACTTTCCCTGACCTTCCAGGTGATGCACCATCAATGGATATATTAGAACCATCCCACAGGTATTCAAACTATGCTACAAAACAGACATGCCCAAACCCCTCACAACTAAAAACTGTTCCTGCTCAAATTCTGTGTTCCCAGGTGGGAAAAGCATTTTCAATAACCACTGGAAAAATATGAAACACATGCTATTAAATTAATGAAATACAAAGACTGGCTGAATGATCTTGTGAAAATGTACCAGAAACTACTCCTAGTTCATCATTAAAAGGAATATAAGAGAAAATGACTCAAAAGAGGTAAAATTTTACAAGACTGCACCTTATGATTTAAAAGTCAACCCACAGGGGCTTCCCTGGTGGCGCAGTGGTTGGGAGTCTGCCTGCCGATGCAGGGGACACGGGTTCGTGCCCCGGTCCGGGAAGATCCCACATGCCGTGGAGCGGCTGGGCCCGTGAGCCATGGCCGCTGAGCCTGTGCGTCCGGAGCCTGTGTTCCGCAACGGGAGAGGCCACAACAGTGAGGCCCGCGTACCGCAAAAACAAAACAAAACAAAAAAAAGTCAACCCACACGTGTAAAACTATCCCTATCTGCAGATGACATGATCTTATATATGGATAACCCCAAGGAATCCACAAAAAAACTATTAGAGCTAATAAACAAGTTCAGCATAGTTGCAGGCCATACATCAATATACAAAAGTCAGCCTGTAGATGATAAATTTAATACCAATTTAATAAAACAGACCATAATAAAGAAAATACACCTAAAATGATCCACAGTATTGCATCTGAGGTTGAAAAACGAATCAGAGATTAAAACATCAATTAGACATTAATGATTGGGACTTCTCTGGTGGCGCCGTGGTTAAGAATCCGCCTGCCAATGCAGGGAACACGGGTTTGAGCTCTGGTCCAGGAAGATCCCACATGCCACGGAACAATTAAGCCCGTGTGCCACAACTACTGAGCCCGTGTGCTCCAACTACTGAAGCCAGCGCACCTAGAGCCTGTGCTCCACAACAAGAGAAGCCACCACAATGAGAAGCCTGTGCGCCACAACGAAGCATAGCCCCCACTCGCCGCAATGAGAGAAAGCCCACACGCAGCAACGAAGACCCAACGCAGGCAAAAAAAAAAAATATCCAAAGCAAATAGGGATGAACTAAAAATAAAAAGATATGAAAAAGACTCAGTTTTTAAATATTTTTCTTAAAGATAAAGAATATATGGTGTGTGACAGACTTTTAGTAAGAAAGTCTTGGGGTTGAAAATAGGTATGAAAGAACTACACTTTCTAAATTATTGGTTAAAAGTATATGCCTCAAAGATTTTTTTCAAAAAACTAAAAAACAAAACCAAAAGCAAAAATCTTAAGTGTCCCCAATGAAAAAAGACTTCCGGAATCACAGGTATCTACCTGAAGCTGTCATAACCCAACACTAACACATCTAAGCCTTCTCAGTCTCAAGTCTTCCTCTAGTGACACACCTACCTCCCAACTTGTGACTTATAACAAAACATGGATAAATATTTAAATGATTGGGCTTCTTAAAGGATTAAAGAGTATTAAATGTCAAGTCCCCCTACCTGAAAAAAGGACTGAACTGTAACTATGAGACCTTTAAGGCCTATACTTTATACTAACTACTATATGTTCCTTAACAAAGCTATTAAAAAATATTAAAACTAAATCAGTTTTCCCTTGGAAAATGAAGAGCTAAGTTAAATTACCCCATGATGACATTTGGCTCACAAAATTAATACTCAGATCTAGAGAACAAAATCAGTTGTACTACCTTGCACACTGCATGGGCCACTTTAAATCTTAATGACCCTCTGAGATTCTCATGCCCCTTTTTGGGGGATGTCAGCTCCTGAGATGGTTGTTATGGCCATTTAGTAACTTTTATATATACTTGATGGCTGACAGTTTATTAATGAAGATTTGATAACATTCAGGCCAAGAAAGAAGAAAACACCAAGTGAGAAAAATGGTGCCAAACCAAATACCTCTTCATTCTTTGTTGAAATTCGCTGACGAAAACTCACGGGCTTCCTGTTCTCATCCACCTCATAATCCTCCTCATTCATCCATTCATTGAAAACATCAGTGTCCAAAATCCATTTTGCATGAACCTAAAGTCACATCAAAGCATGAATATCTACATAAATAATAAATCACTACAGTTTTTAAAGTATTCAAAATGAAAGTAGCTGATTTATTACACTCAAAGCCTCAACTGCATAGAACAGTTTAAAAATACGACTATTAGTGACATATGAGTGGCAACTTTACCACTTCAATTTTCATTCCATGTCTTTTACTGAGTAAACAGTAAAAAAGCATGACTGGTTTTGTGTAGGCTTTGATAACCAAGACCCTGAAATTGGATAATCATGTCATCTTTTTTATTTCAGTTTTATTTAGGTGTAAATGAAAAATAAAACTGATTTTAAGATTTTTATTTAAGGTGTACGTTGTGATTTGATATACATACACATCGTGAAAGGATTCACCCCCCCCCAGCAAATTAATACATCCATCCCCTCACATATTTATCTTGTGTGCGTGTGCACGCGTGTGCACACGAGAACACTTAGGTCTACTCTCTTAGCAAATTTCAACTTTACAGTACAGTGTTATCAACTTTTGTCACATTTGACATTAGCTCCTCAGACCTAATTTATCTTATAGCTGAAAACTGGTACCCTTTTACCAACCGTTTCCTATTTCTCCTACCCCCCAATCCCTGGCAACCACTTTTCTACAGTTTCTAGGAGTTTGACTTTTTTTTTTTCTTTAAAGATTCCACATATAAGTGACACCATGCAGTACTTGTATTTCTCTACCTGGCTTATTTCACTAATCCGTGGCATCTTCATCTTCACAAAAATCAGTGACAGAAACATTCAAAGGCAAAAGGCCAAAGTAAATCATTGCTTTAGGCATAAAGAATGTCTCTAGGTTTATACATTCGATAACATTCTAAGAAATGATGAAAGAGGACATTTACTGACATGTTGCCCAGTCCTGTCAAGTACACATGGTGCTCTAAAGAGGCCTTTCAGGGACAGCCAAGGTTGGGACAGGGGGGAGAAGTGAGAGTCAGATTTGGGGTTCTTCCCAGTCCTTTACATGGCCACTTCTTTTTTTTTTTTTTTTGTTAACGTTTCTAAGAATAAAAGGAAGGGTTCTCTGGATGTCATATAGATACACATGTAGATACGGATATATATAGATATTTAAACCACAGCCCTAGCCTCTATAATACTTCTATTTATTCAACAGTATTTCTCAAAGTGAGCACAATTGGAATTGGGGACTAGACGTCTTTCCTGTGTGGGACTGCTGTTCAGTCATGGGTGGTGTGTGGGTGTGTGTGTGTGTTGCAATTAACATGCCCAGTCAAGAATCATTAAAATACTAACATGAGAGCAAAGAGAGAAAAAGAGAGCAGCAACTACAGCTATGAAGCCTTCAGGAACTAAAAACCTACAACATAGCAATCACTGAGACTATATGGACTTGCCAATAAAAATATTTTGTCAATCTAAGCTCCCCACTGCTCCCCCCTTGCATTTTTTTAAAAAAAGGAAACATTACTACATTGGTTGTTAAGGATATTGCCTGAATGATATACTGCTTTAAGAATGACATCGACCTGACTACATGCCTCTTTTCCTCCCAAAACTAGAGCTACACAGTAACAAACACAAAATTAATACCCGTCAAGGAGAATATAAGACCTTAAATAATGTAACTCGAAAAGACTCCTATATGTATAAATTATGAGAATGGGATATATAAATAGAGCATGAGAAACCTTAAGCTAATTAGAGAAAAAAATCTATTTAAAGGCATGACTATGTTCAAGAAAAGGGTAAATTAATTCAGTGATGTAATTAATTGCAGAAAAATTTAATTCAGTAATTAATTCAGAAAAATTTATGTCACAGCATTTGAAAACATAATAGTCTTTTCCAAATTGTTCATAAGTATGTATATATTTTAAAAGTAGAGCTGAATATTCACATTGTACATTCTTTACTATCCAGAAGACCTTGAGAGAATTCTCTTGAGAAAGTATGTTAGGACAGTATGGACAACTAATAATCATTTGTGCCAGGCACTCTGCTGAACACCTTACATATAATATGATCTTGTTTAATCCCGCTAAGCAAGGCAGGTTAGTCTCTCCAGTTTTCCAAATCAGCAAACTGGGGCACAGAGTGTCAGCAAGCTGCCCAGTTACTTACCTACCAAGAGGCAAAGCTTTGCACGGAGTTCTGCCTAAGCTCTTATGCCACTATGCTCTATTACCTGTCTCACAAAAACACCTTAGGGTCAGAATAATATAATAGGTTGTGCAACCTTCAGCAAAATTATCTAACTTCTATAACTCAGTTTCCTTACCTATGAAATGATACGATGGTAAACTCTGCTATCAAGCCCAGTCCTAAACTTCTGACAACTATAATCTTCAACATAGTATGTTTCTAAAAATCCTTTCGTAATACTTGACAATGTTATATGGCTCACAAGTCATATAGTTTATCCCTTTAATCAACATTTTTTTCCAAGTAACAACTTAACTGTTTGACTAGACAGATGTCTAGATTTGACTACACACAAAGATATATGTTTGAAACTGTTAGACAATGCTGGAGGCTCAGTAGTTCTAACATCAGAGAGCACAGTTCACATTTTTTTCAAGTTTTCAATGAGAACAGATTGAACAAGTAACCTCTCAGATTACATTTAAAGGTAGTTTTTGTTGTTTAAAATCATCTCCCCTGATATGGGAACATATGTATAACTGATTCACTTTGTTATAAAGCAGAAACTAACACACCATTGTAAAGCAATTATACCCCAATAAAGATGTTAAAAAAAAAAATCATCTTCCCTGAAGATAATGGGACAACACAAATATAGCAAGAATTGGTATGCTTTTTTGGGGGGGGGCGGGGGGAAGGGTCAGATACTAAATATTTTAGGCTTGCAAGCCATATGTTCTCTGTCTCTACTCAACTCTGCTGCTATAGTGTGCAATCAGCCACAGAAAATACATAAATGAATGGGTTTGGTGGTGATCTAATACAATTTTATATACAAAAACAGGTGGCTATAATTTGCCAACCCTTGTAAAAGGAAAAGTAGTTTTATCCACTGACACTCCATATATGAGGTTTAATAGAGAAAAAATTTTCCAAAAATATACATTAATTACTATATGATCATTCTGAGACGATCAATGAAATGTGAAGAAAATTATACAACTTAACTGAAAGAGATATAAAAGACCTAAATAAACTGGGAGATAAATTGCCTCCACAAATTGAGAGGCTCAGTATTGTAAAGATGTCAGTTTTCTCCAAGTTGTTCTACAGATTAAATTTAATTCGAATCAAAATCCCAATGAGTTTGTTTAATATGGACCTTAACAAGCTGATTCTAAACTTTACACAAAACAGCAAAGACCCAAAAGACTCCTGAAGAAAAAAGTGGGAGTACTCAAGTCAAAACAAATAACTAATAAAACTTTATAATAGAGTCAAGAAACAAATCACGACATACATAAAAATTTACTTTTAACAGAAATGGCTTGGATCAGTGGGGAGAGAAATCCAGCTTTAATATTTTTCCACCTTGAAACTATAGCTGATCTCACACCATATGGGGAAAATTTTTTTTCCCCTACATTATAACATGTTTAAAAATTAATTCCAGGTAGATTAAAGATCTTTATATATTAAAGGCAAAACTAAAGAATTTTTAAAGATGATTTAAGAAAATGTCGTGATGACCTTGGGATAGAAAACAAAAAGATAAGCTACTAGGAAAACTATGTTTTTAATTTTTATTTTGTAATAAATTTATTTATTTGATTTGATTTTTTATTTTTGGCTGCGTTGGGTCTTCGTTGCTGCACATGGGGGCTTTCTCTAGTAGCGACAAGCGGGGGCTACTCTTAGTTGCGGTGTGCTGGTTTCTCATTACAGTGGCTTTTCTTGTTGCGGAGCACGGGCTCTAGGCACGTGAGCTTCAGTAGTTGTGGCACGTGGGCTCAGTAGTTGTCGCTGGCAGGCTCTAGAGAGCAGGCTCAGTAGTTGTGGCACACGGGGTTAGCTGCTCCGCAGTATGTCGGATCTTCCCAGACCAGGGCTCGAACCTGTGTCCCCTCCACTGGCAGGCGGATTCTTAACCACTGCACCACCAGGGAAGCCCAGAAAACCTATTTTTAACACAGGTAACTGATGATGTAACCACGCCTGTTAGTATGCAGAATATCTAAAGAACACCCACAAAGAAAAAGACAACGCAATGGAAAAAAAAAAGCAAAAGGTGGAAACGAGCACTTCATAGAGGAAGAAACACCAAAGGTCAAAGAATTCATGAAAAGATGGCAAAGCTATTTGGTAATAAGAGAAATACAAGTTAAAACCCTAAAGAAACACCACTTCACATCCAGTAGATAAGTAAATATCACTAAGTCAGAATACACCAAGCAGGCCTTCCCTGGTGGCGCAGTGGTTGAGAATCCACCCGCCAGTGCAGGGGACACAGGTTCGATCCCTGGTCTGGGAAGATCCCACATGTTGTGGAGCAACTAAGCCCGTGCACCACAACTACTGAGCCTGTGCTCTAGAGCTCATGAGCCACAACTACTGAGCCTGTGTGCCGCAACTACTGAAGCCCGCACGCCTAGAGCCCATGCTCCACAACGAGAGAAGCCACCACAATGAGAAGCCTGTGCACTGCAATGAAGAGTAGCCCCCGCTCGCTGCAACTAGAGAAAGCCCGCACACAGCAACGAAGACCGAACACAGCCAAAAATAAATAAATAAAATAAATTGGAAAAAAAAAAAAGAATATACCAAGCACTGTCCATGATACAGAGCATCCAGAAAACTTATACACCCTTAGCAAAATAAATTTTTACAACCATCTGGAAACAATATGGCATTGTTTAGAAAAAGTGAATGTTTGCATTCCCTAAGATCCAGTAATTCCATTATGAACAAACACAAAAGATGTATGTTCAGGAAAATTCATAGTAGCATTTTTCATAGTACATTAAAGTAGAAACTACCACACCCACCCACATTACAATGGATATATTGTGACATATGCATACACGAGATTACTTGTACTGCTATATACTATAGATGAATGATGCTGAACAAAAAGGCAAGTCACGAAAAAATACAATATGATTACACTGATATTAAAGCTTTTTAAATGTAAAAACTAAAACAGGATTTGTGTAGTTTTGTGTGTGTGTGTGCGTGTGTGGTAAAACTGCATAAAAAAGACAAGCCAAACATTCAGAATAACGGTTAGCTCTGAGTGGGCAGGCCAAAGGATGAACATGGAATGCTTCAATGGTAATGGTAATGTTCTTTTTTGAGAGTGGCAAGTACACAGGTGTTTTTTAAAACTGTGATCTGTTTTTATTATTCATATTTAATAAATGTTAATATCCACAATTTAACATTTTAAATTAAGTGCTAACTTTCTCATAGCAATCACATTTCCTCTAGAACAACAAAACAATACATAAGCATTGTTTTATACAATAATAGAGAAACTAAAATCCCAGTTCAAATTTTCTGACTAAAGACATGCTTAGTTAGCTCCTTTTCTCTAGGTTTCAGGGATAAGATCTTCAAGCATTAAAAAGTATTATACTAGGATTATATTCTCTTGAAGGTAAAATAAAAATGCAAGTTCAAGAAGAAAAATAAAGTATATAACACACTTGACTTTTAACGAAAAGCATATCCATTTATTCTTAAAATGGATAACAGTGAGCACAAATTGCAATTTCGATTTCATAGGATACATTAAGAAAAAGTATTTAAATATAATAAATTAATTTTAAAAAGATAACCAACAAGGACCTACTGTATAGCACAGGGAACTCTGCTCAATATTATGTGGCAGCCTGGATGGGAGGGGAGTCTGGGGGAGAATGGATACATGTATATATGTATGGTTAAGTCTCTTTGCTGTGCACCTGAAACTATCACAACATTGTTAATCGGCTATATTCCAATATAAACTAAAAAGTTAAAAAAAATTTTTTTAAATTTAGTTTGTAAATACAAACATAAAAGCAAAAAAATAAACAAACATGAAAGATTCCACATACTCAGTAACTATTTAAATATCTAGTGAATAATTTTATATGTTAACTAAACATAAAAGGAAGTAGGGGACTTCCCTGGTGGTCCAGTGGTTAAAAATCCACCTTCCAATGCAGGGAACGTGGGTTCAATCCCTGGTCAGGGAACTAAGATCCTACATGCTGCGGGGCAACTAACCCCATGCACTGCAACTACTGAGCACGTGAGCCACAACTAGATAGCCAGCAGGCTGCAACTACAGAACCCATGCTCTCTGGAGCTTGCGAGCCACAACTAGAGAGAAGCCCACATGTCGCAACAAAAGATCCCACATGTTGCAATACAGATGTCACATGCCACAACTAAGACCCGACACAGCCAAAAATAAGATAAATATATTGTTTTTAAAAGTAAATAGTTCCTAATTTTGCTTTCTTGGACATACATGATCAACAAAGTTTGAAAACCACTGATTTAAAGTATTTGTAATTGCTTTTATTGCAGGGTGGGCATTCTTTAGCTAATGTATTTTCCTTTAAAAGTCATTCTAGGGACTTCCCTGGTGACACATGGTTAAGAATCCGCCTGCCAATGCAGGGGACATGGGTTCTAGCCCTGGCCTGGGAAGATCCCACATGCCGCGGAGCAGCTAAGCCCGTGCACCACAACTACTGAGCCTGTGCCCTAGAGCCCACGAGCCACAACTACTGAGCCCATGTGCCACAACTACTGAAGCCTGCTCGCCTGGAGCCCGTGCTCCGCAACAAGAGAAGCCACTGCAATGAGAAGCATGCACCTGCAACGAAGAGTGGCCTCCGCTTGCCTCAACTAGAGAAAGCCCGCACGCAGCAACAAAGACCCAAGGCAGCCAAATAAATAAACAAATAATTTTTTTAAAAAAGTCATTCTATTTTCCTAAAAACAAGACAAAGAAATGCTACCAGTTTCCTCATTCCTTATAAGAATTTGTCATTCCAATAAACTATACCCAGGAATCAGGGGGAGAGTGTGTGTGAAAATCACAGAAACATCACACAAGGGAACAATTGTTGCACTGGCACTCTAAATGAGGATTCAGCACTTATTTGTAACCCATACATGGAGACACAAAAAGAATGGTTAAAAATTTTTCTGTAGTCTACACGTCAAGTAAAAAGTTTATTTCTAACAAAGAAAGGCCGGATTTTAAAAGTTAACATTTTCCGGACTCCCCCGGTGGCATGGCGGTTAAGAACCCACCTGCCAATGCAGGGGACACGGGTTCGAGGCCTGGTCTGGGAAGATCCCACATGCCGCGGAGCAACTAAGCCCGTGCGCCACAACTACTGAGCCCGCGTGCCACAACTACTGAGCCCGCAAGCCACAAATACTGAGGCTGTGTGCCTAGAGCCCATGCTCTGCAACAAGAGAAGCCATCTCAATAAGAAGCCCGCGCACCGCAACGAAGAGTAGCCCCTGCTCGCTTCAACTAGAGAAAGCCCGCATGCAGCAATGGAAACCCAACATAGCCAAAAAAAATTAATTAATTTAAAAAAAAAAGAAAACAATGTCTCTACGTGTATAACTGGGTCCCTTTGCTGTACAGTAGAGATTGGCACAACACTGTAAATCAACTATACTTCAATTCAAAACTACCAAAAAAACCCCACCATAACTAAAGTAAAAAATACAACTAAATATTTGCAATATACTCTAAACATTTAAATAACTTTTATTACTCTAGGAGACAACAGAAAAAACTAACTGAAAAACGAGAAAAAAATTTTTTAAAAAAACCATTAAAGGGCTTCCCTAGTGGCGCAGTGGTTGAGAGTCCGCCTGCCGATGCAGGGGACACGGGTTCGTGCCCCGGTCCGGGAAGATCCCACATGCCGCAGAGCGGCTGGGCCCGTGAGCCATGGCCGCTGAGCCTGCGCGTCCGGAGCCTGTGCTCCGCAACGGGAGAGGCCACAACAGTGAGAGGCCCGCGTACCGCAAAAAAAAAAAAAAAAACCATTAAAAAAGACCCTTGAAAATATAAAAAGATGTTCAACTTCACTTCACTCACAAAAAGAGATACCAAATTAAAATTAACATGGATACCATTTCTCACATATCAGGATTTGCAAAAATTCAAACGCTTGACGCCACTCTCTTGGTGAGGCCATGAGGGAAGAGGCACTCTGGCTTCACTGTTTACAAGAATTCAAAACCGTGCAGACTCCCATGGTAGAGGCATGAATCTAACAAAACTATGTATTTTAATTTACTCCTCAACACAGCAACTCTAATTTTAGAAATTTACCTTGAGCATCCACCTTAAAGAAATAAGGCAATACATACGGCACAAGGTTATTTATCGCAGCTTTGTCTGTAATTCTAAAGTAATGGCAACTATTCACATTTCCAAGTATAATGGAGCACTGTGAAGGTATGACCACCAAGAGTTTCCAGGAAAGATTAAGCAGAAAAGGCAAAGTATAAAAGAGGGAAATAAAAAAATATGCAAACACCTACATGTTTTGGCAAAAAGAAACACAGGAAGGATAAGCCAGAAAACAGTAAGTTTATTCTACAAGGAATGGGGAGATGGGAATAGAATGAGCTCATGAGGAAGTATACATTTTTTGGAAGCATACATTTTTTGAAAGCACATTAGAATTCTACATATTCAAAATATAAAACTGGGGAGATCCCTGGTGGTCCAGTGGTAAAGAATCTGACTTACAATGCAGGTGACGCGGGTTTGATCACTGGTCAGGAAACTAAGATCCCACATGTCGCGGGGCAACTAAGCCCGTATGCCACAACTACTGAGCTCCTGCACCTCAACTAGAGCCCGCGTGCCACAAATTACAGAGTCCATGCGCTCTGGAACCCACACGCCACAACTACAGGGCCCACGTGCCTGTGTGCCACAACTAGAGAAGAGAAAACCCGCACGCCACTAGAGAGAAGCCCGCACACAACGAAGAGCCCGCGCTCCGCAATGGTGACCCTGCGTGTGGCAACTAAGACCTGACTCAGGCAAATAAATAATAAATAAATCTTAAAAAATAAATATATATAAAATTAAATCAGCTTGGATGGGAAGAGGGAGAGGAAACACCAAAACTGAAAACAAACTGAAAGAAATAAACCTTTAACAATACTTCAAATAAGTAAAAACCACACTGAAGGGAGGGGAAAAAACGTTCATCCAGGTAACTCACGAACACACTATTTGCCAATATATAATACACCCTCAGTCTTGGTCAGGGCTAGGGGAGCAGGAGAACCACAAACATATCTTGAACTCTTTTAGTACTTTTGTTTATGGTAGTGGCAGGGGCAAAGCAATTCTGAAACTAATTTGAACGTATTCATAAACGTGTTGATGCTGGGAGCCAAGATTCTTACTCTCAGAAGAAGAGACATATAAATATGGAGTAGAGGAGGGCAAAAAGGAACACTGTGGGGACAGATTAGAACTGGAGGTATCATTATGGCCTCATTATTTCTAAAATATATATATTATGTGTATATGCACGCATATGTGTACTCAACTACTGTCTGCATTTGAATTTACAGATACATAATAGCTCTGAATAGAAAGGACCTAGAAGCAAAGATACTTCAGTAGCACTGAGCATACCTGTACCCAGATCTTGGTCTCTAATACCTTCTCCTACTGAAAGAAATGAGAGCGCCTCAGAGAAACACCTGATTCTAGGCATGAGGAATGGAAGGTACTAAATGAACCTGGAACATCCTACTATGCCCTGAAGGAGGTGCTCAAAAATGACAAGTGCTTGTCACAAGGATCACAAGCCAAGGACTTCCCTGGTGGTCAAGCGGTTAAAACTTCGCCTTACAATGTAGGGGGTGCGGGTTCAATCCCTGGTCGGGGAGCTAAGATCCCACATGCCTCATGGCCAAAAAAACCAAAACATAAAACAGAAGCAATACTGTAACAAATTCAATAAAGACTTTAAAAATGGTCCACATCAAAAAAATCTTAAAAAAAAAAAACCAACAAGGATGACAAGCCAGCCTGAAGGGGCTCCCAGTGGCCAAATATGAAACAACTTCAGCACAAAATACTGAAGTAATGAATTATTGAGCACTGAAAAATTACAATTCCATGAATTCACACTGACAACAGACAAATAAATAAGTAAAAGAGGGAAAAGGAAGGGCTCTTGCTTACAGAACTCTGAAAGCCAACTGGTAAATGTGGAGGGAAGGGCTGGAGTGGAAAAGTATTGCTGTGTAATCATCAAAGAAAAGACTGGTTCAGGCAAGAATTCTAAGTGGATGCTAAACCTGGGTGACAGAGAGAGGATTTTGATGAGAAGGAGGATATCTCCATGGTCTAAAGAATCTTTCACAAATTGTTTATAAGTTGCAAATGGAGGGGAAAAGTAACCATACAGTGGAGCCATCACAGAACACCTTAACTGGGTGATTAAGATCACCAGTGAGGAGGGACTTCCCTGGTGGTCCAGTGGTTAAGACTCCATGCTCCCAATGTACAGGGCCTGGGTTCGATCCCTGGTCTGGGAACTAAATACCACATGCCGCAACTAAGAGTTCACATGCCACAACTAAAGGTCCCACATGACACAACGAAGATCCCACGTGCTGCAACTAAGGCCTGGCACAGCCAAATAAATAAATATATTTTTTAAAAAAAAAAAAAAGATCACGGGCTTCCCTGGTGGCGCAGTGGTTGAGAGTCCGCCTGCCGATGCAGGGGACACGGGTTTGTGCCCCGGTCAGGGAAGATCCCACATGCCGCAGAGCGGCTGGGCCCGTGAGCCTTGGCCACTGGGCCTGGGCGTCCGGAGCCTGTGCTCCACAACGGGAGAGGCCACAGCAGTGGGAGGCCCACATACTGCAAAAAAAAAAAAAAAAAAAAAAACTACAAACAATAAATGCTGGAGAGGATGTGGAGAAAAGGGAACCCTCCTACACGGTGGGTAGGAATGTAAATTGGTACAGCCACAGTACAGAACAGTATGGAGGTTCCTTAAAAAACCAGAAATAGAACTACCATATGATCTAGCAATCCCACTCCTGGGCATATATCCAGAGAAAACCATAATTCGAAAAGATGTATGTACCCCAATATTCATTGCAGCACTATTCACAACAGCCAGGACATGGAAGCAATGAAATGTTCATTGACGGAGAAATGGATAAAGAAGATGTGGTATATACATACAATGGAATACTACTCAGCCATAAAAAAGAATGAAATAATGCCATTCGCAGCAACATGGATGGATCTAGAGATTTTCATACTGAGTGAAGTAAGTCAGTGAGAAAGACAAACATATCATATGATATCACTTATATGTGGAATCTAAAAAAATGGTACAAATGAACCTATTCAGAAATAGAGTCACAGATACAGAAAACAAACTTATGGTTACCAAGGGGAAAGTGAGGGGATAAATTGGGAGATTGCTATTGACATATACACACTACTATATATAAAACAGAAAACTAATAAGAACCTACTGTATAGCACAGGGAACTTTACTCAATACTCCGTAATGGCCTATATGGGAACAGAGTCTAAAAAGAGTAGATATATGTCTATGTATAACTGATTCACTTTGCTGTACAGCAGAAACTAACACAACATTGTAAATCAACAATACTCCAATAAAAATTAAAAATTACTGGGTCAAGTGGCAACACTGGAATATGGACTTTAGTAGACTAAAATATTGTGTCAATGTTAAATTTAATGAACTTGATTACTGTGCTTATGTATGAGAATTTCTTATCCTAGTAAACACACACTTATTGGAGTAAAGGCCCATTATATATGCATCTTTATCTCAAATGATTCAGAAAAAACATATTTATAAACAGATATAGACTATAAATGATAAATCAAAATGGGAGTGAAATGGTAACAGGCAAATCTAGATAAAGGGTATATAGGTATGCCATGTACTATTCTTTTTCTTGCAACTTTTCTGTAAGTTTGAAGTTATTTCCAAATAAAGTGTTTAAAAAAAAAAAGACTAATTTTGGTTAATCCCATTTTCCTCATATGGAATCTAAAGCTCAAAGGCTGTCTTTCTGAAAGTCACACAAATTAGAAATAGGTTGAACCAGGTCTAAAATCTAACATTTTGATCCAATTTAAGTGCTCCTTACATGATACAGAAGTCAATAAAGATCATGTAAAATCACCCATGGAAAGGAGCAGAGCTCCCTGTAAAAATACTGATTCCGGGACTGGGATGGGAAAATTACAAAGGAGTTTGGGGGGCTTCCCTGGTGGCGCAGTGGTTAAGAATCTGCCTACTAATGCAGGGGACACGGGCTCAAGCCGTGGTCTGGGAAGATCCCACATGCCGTGGAGCAACTAAGCCTGTGCAACACAACTACTGAGCCTGCGCTCTAGAGCCTGCGAGCCACAACTGCTGAAGCCCGTGCACCTGGAGCCCGAGGAGAAGCCCACACACTGCAACAAAAAGTAGCCCCCGCTCACCGCAACTAGACAAAGCCCGCGCGCAGCAACGAAGACCCAACGCAGCCAAATATAAACAAAAATTAAATAAATTAATTTAAAAAAAAAAAAGGAGTTTGGAACATCTTTTTGTGTCAGAAAGTAGGAGATATGCAAAAATGCATCAAATAATGCCAAAAGGTCACAGGAGGCAGCTTAAAGTCGTTCCCACTGGCCAAATTTAGATAATTCATCAAAATGAAGAATGGTAGTAATGTCACTGCTGTGTGAATGCATAGACCACAGACACACATAAAGGGAGAAGGGAAAGCTTGTCCCTGCTGCAAAATGCCAACTGCAAGCACAGATGGAATGGATAGAATTAGAAAAGCACCAGTAATAACTTAATTCAGTCACAGAAATTATTAATGGATGAGCAAACTTTCAGACACAAATTCAATGAAGAAAAGTATATTTGTGTAGTCTCAAAGTATTTCCCTATAAAATATTTTAAATGTCAATGAGAAAAATGGTAATGTTACAGTGGGAAAACCAGGCAGACAGTACCTTCACAAATTATCAAAGTATGAGCCATAATGGGAAAAATGGATAATATGAGGCTGCCAATATGATGCACTGAGAAGGACACAATATTAGTTATGGAGTACTGCAGCCAAAAATACATAGCCTGAATATAAGGAAATACATGAACTAAAATTCAGGGACATTCTAAAACAACAACTGACCTATATACTTCTAAAATGCCAGTGTCATAGAAGAAAAAAGAAGGGCTGAAAGTTCCAGATTAAAGTAGACTAAAGAAATGTGACAACTAAATGCAGTGTGTGATCCTGAACTGGATCCTGGATCAGGGGAAAAACTAAGTATAAAGCTTATTATATCAGTGGGACAACTGGTGAAGATGTAATATGGGCCCTGTATCAGGTAATAAATTATTTAAATAATTAACAACAGGGGGGACTTCTCTGGTGGTACAGTGGTTAAGACTCTGCACTCCCAATGCAGGGGGCCCAGTTTCAATGCCTGGTCAGGGAACTAGATCCCACACACATGCTGCTAACTAAGAGTTTGCATTCCACAACTAAGAAGCTCACATGCCTCAACTAAGGAGCCCACAGGCCACAACTGAGGAGCCCACCTGCTGCAACTAAGGACCCCGAGTGCTGCAACTAAGGAGCCCACGAGCCACAACTAAGACCTGGTGCAACCAAATAAACATGAATATATAAATATTTTTTAAAGATAATAACAACGGGAATCTGGAATAAGAGTATAAAACAGTACTTTGTTTTGTATTATTCCTGCACCTTCAAAATTATTTCCACGTTAAAAGTTGAAACCATTATAATAGAAATGATTCGTAAGAGAAGTCTGTATCATAATAAAAGCCACGAAGGCACTGCTTCCAGCCTTCCTAAATGACATCATCAACGATGTTCAACTCCACTCCTAACACTCTCAACTTTCTCAAACCACAATCTAACTTTCCTTTGGGGTCTCCTCAAACATCACTGCAGATATCTGATCTAAGACCTGGATAATGAGGTCTTCGACCATAGGTATCTCTTAATAGTATGACAAGAAAGGAAGAATCATCGTTCTGTATCTCTTTAAAACATTGCTGTTGAGAACAGCTAAGAAGGGCTATTAAGTTATGTAAGAATAAATTTTGTTTTAAAAAGCATCTTTCACCTTCCATGGCTTTTCTGGAATTGGTGGATCTTCAATTTCCACATCAACATCATTACTATGGACCCAAGTATCATAGCTGTAAAGAAAATGAAAAAAGGAAAAACAAATTAGAACCCAAATTCATTCACGGAAAAAACTTTGATCAAGAGGTAAAAATACATTTTAAAAATGCTATTAGGATCCAGTAATAACAAATTATCACATACTTTTGTCTCTAACACTCTGACAAGAAATCTCTTCTGCAGAGGTCTACAGTAACCTTCACGTCGTAAAACCCAAAGTTTAAAAGCCTCAGTCCACAGAATTTCAACATGTTGATCACTCCTCAAAGCATTTCCCTTATTTGTCCTCTAAGACAGTACTATCATCTGGCATTCCTTCTAGTCACAAGCCTCTCTCTTCAGTCTCCACTGCCAGTTTCTCCTCTCCTACCAAACCTCTTCAACACTGGAAGGCCCCAAGTTTCAGTTTTTGGAACAATCCTCTGACCTATTCATCCTCTTGATGATCATCTCATGCAGTTCTATGCCTTCAAACATATACTGATGACTTGAAATCTCATACCTGCCCTATTCTCTGAATTCTGCACTCATAAATTCAACTGCCAATTCCACATCTCTCATTACATGTCTAATAAAGCTTTCAAACCCAATATTGATACACTCAAAATTCAACATATAATGCCATCCCAACTCAAACAATATGATCTAGCCAATCATCCTCCTCTCAGGAAATGCCAATTCCACTTTTCCAGTTGTTCTGGCCAAAATACTTGCAAGATATCCTTGACTTCACTCTGAATTACATCCTATAATCAAACTATCAACAACTTCTACCACTTTCACCTTCAAAATATGTTTAGGATCTATATAACTTCCATGTTGACCCAAAGGCCCTGGGAGTCCATTTTTCACATAGCAACCAGAGCAATCCTTTAAAAAACTAAGTCCAACTGTTCAAAACCTTCCAGCTCCCACCGAACTCAGAGTTAAAAGTCAAAATCCGTACAGTGGTTTGCCAAGGCTTCATGATCTGGTCCTATGACCTCATCTCCTAGTACTCTCCCCTCACTCATGTTTTATTCGACCCACCTGGGCTTTAGTGGTACGCTTTGACTATCAGATGGTGGCCACATCATGCCCTTTACATATGCTCCTCATTACCCAGATATCCATCTAGCTCACTCCCTCCTATCTTCACATGTCTTTGCTCAATGGTTCTCTTATCAGTGAAATCCAGCTCACTGATATAAATCACTCCCCCTACTCCACAATTTTGAAATAAGCATAAAATTACCTACCAAATTAAAATTTTATCAATGCTCCTATACTGGCCAATAAATTATTATAAAGCTAAGTGATATCTAAATGAAATATAAGTATAGTAACAAGCATTGGCTTCCTTTAGCCACTTCTCAGAAGTCAGCTGAAAAGCATTTGGAACAAGTACAGCTCAACAGACCTATTAACAGCACTCTGGTAAGTTTTCTAGGAACATTTAAACATGAGTTGGAGAAAAAAAGTTCCTTTGCCAATTAATTAACTATTCCAGGTAAAGACTGCAATGGTGAGTAAAAAAAATTAAAAACCTTATATTCTTTAAGTCTTGACAAGAAAATGTTACAATAAGAAGTGAGGGCACAAACTATAGTTAAGAAAGTGAACTAACAAGGCCCCTTGAGAAGGCAGCACATGAGCCAGCCATTATAGTTTATTTGATACATAAACAAAAGGCTAGCAAACAAGCTAACATGTCTTATAACGTGTTACTATAAAATTCATCTCAATCCTATACTTTATGTAGTTTGTCATAAATTTGAGTTTCCACCGAAGTGTTTCAAAGGCAAGCTGAGTTCCTGTAATAGTTCCTATGATACTGAAAAGTTTGTTTTAATAGTGTCATGAATACCTAAAGCCTCGAAATAAGAAATGTTCTCTAGAAAGTATTTACTTAAATATTACTAATTAAAAAAAAATGTTAGTTCATGTAAAGTGGTCAATTATGGTTCAAAAAAGGTTGATAAGCAAGCTGACTTGATTTGGTTCTAATTAACTCAACTTGTATGAAAACTGTGAATATATTCTTAAAAATTTGAAGATATCTAAAGACATATTTCTTCCTCAAAAAATATATTTATAAGTAAAATAAAGTCACTCAAATAGATTAACTTCAAAACAACACATAACCAGACATTATATGTCTCCTGATGAAGAACACACACCTATGCAAGTCTTGTTCCTTCCCTAAACTGAAATAGATTCTGATCAACTCCAGAGAATGGAGAAACATGTTCAAATACACCACAGTGATGCCATAAAAAATTCCACACTGTGGTAAACTCTGCAGGACAAACAACCTGGTTTCTTAAGTAATACACTGTAAGGCGGGGTGGGCTTCCCCACAGGGAGAACCTATAAACTGAAAAATACTTAAGAAACATATCAACTAATCACAAGATGTGTTTAAATTCTAATTCCAACAAATACCAATCTTATCAATCAATCAAATATATCATATGACAACAATGACTTGATATTTGACATTAAGGAATTCTGTTAATTTTTTTAGGTTTGACAGTGGTATTGTGCTTATTTTTTTTTAATGAGTCCTTATCTTTCAGAAATACATACTGAAATATTTATTATTGAAATATTGAAATGATATGTTTGGGATTTGCTTCCAAAAATATGGTAGGGCTAGAAGTGGATGTGGATACAGATGAAAGAAGACTGGTCTGACATGAAAAACCCACAACCGAGAGTCTCTCCACTTGAAAATAGTGAAATGAACACTTAAACAGCTCTACCATAGGTTTAAGAAGATGAAGTACATGAAAGGTTATCCTTATTCCTAAATGCCCCCTATGCAGGCATAATTTTCATTAAACAATAACCACCATTCTCACTGACGTTTGTTCTTGTTTATAATATTCTTTATGCATATTTAGATACTGAAACACTGTATGAGTTATGATATATACTTCATTTTAGACATAACATAACTTCATCCATAATAGAATGGCATAGGTATTTTAAAATAAATAAATAAAATAAAACTAACCAGTCATAAAATACCCAGAAGAAAAATTCATTTCTTAAAGGAAACAAATCTAAATTAGCAGTCTAATACCATACTGAAGGACTCTTTTGGCAAACACAGCAAACATATCAGTTTAAGATAAATAAAGCCTGTGACTTCACTGAACTCCATAACTTAATAAATAAGGAAGTCAGTAAGAGAATACTCAAAAGAAGTGAGTTCAATGACTGAAACAAATCAACAAAATTGTCGCTATTCAGAAAGCGAAACTATATATAAATAACTCTGGCTTGCACTGACAAAACTCTTTATACCAGATGTAAGGACATATCAACATTACCTGTCTGGGTAAAACCCCCAATGCACTAACACCTGCTTGTCTTTTCTCATCACAGGTCTCAACCACTCTTCTGAAAGGGAAAAAGAAAAGCTTTAGTCAATCTAACAAAACAAATGCATAAACTATTACTTAGACTTAACTTTTACCTAGAGTTTTTGGTTTGCTAGTAAGCTCCTCCCCAAAATCCTTCCTCCTAATTGAATGTTATCTGCCATACTAAGGGGAAGTTTTTCAGCTGTGTATTCAGACTTACTAGATTCTAGGCCTATTATCCACCGCTCTTGACAAAGCCAACTGTCTACTTCAGTATTTAAAATATTCTCCCCTCCCATCCACCTGCCTATTTGTCTCCAGATCCATCCAAATCAGTATCACTATATTCTTTACTGCCTCATTTCCCATACAGAACCTCTCCTCCCTTTTTCTGTGAAGCTCTGCAATTACTACACATCGTTCAAGGTGTAAGTCATGCTTCATCTCCTTGATGAAAGTTTTACCAACTATTCTTTTTCCTCCAGATCCACTTTCTCTGGTGTCCTATAGCACTTTATAGTGCTACATCAAAGGTTTTAACAGTAATACTATTTTTATTATTCTTTAATGACTTCCTATCTGTTAATATAGTCCTCCCAACAAGAGTGTAAACAATATGATCACATAACGTAGATATTTTGATTTCAAGTTTCCTTACCAAAGATAGGTGCAAATTTATATAATCACATGATTCTTGTTGATTTAATCACAGTTGAATCACATCTCCATTTCAGTACTTGGGATGATTCCTTTGGTAGTCTAAATTTAGCTTAGAAAACTTGTTTCTAGTACTAAAAGGGAAATGATGAGGTAAGCCCCTTGAACCTCACATAATAGCAAAATAGAAAAACTAAGTGAAATCAGCCAAGTAAAATTGGCTTCTCATTGCCAATTTCAACATGAAATAGCCCCACCTTCACTGGCTAAAGCCATGAAGGCCACATGCCTATGCCCTTTTTTAAGTATCCAACTGCTCACCTTACTATCTTGAAAGAAATCAGGCCCTGTTCCTTAACCTGATATCCCAAGATGGCCAAGGAAAAAGTGAAAAGGCCACTGGGCCTTTCAGAACTCGCTCTGTATAAATAAAATATACTGAGACTCTCTAGTAAGAGCTGTCTTTTACATAGAATACAAAATCTATCTCAAAGGTTGTGCAGCTTTAGGAGGTAAAGAAAAAAGAATATCTATCCTTTCTACAGCTGACTTTTATAAAGACTGTGACATTGACTGTCTTTGAAAATTTTCCCAGTAGCAGAAATAACTAAAAGTTAGAGATGTGAATTCACACTATTCCCGGAAATGACAATAAGTTACACAGAATCAGTATAAAAAAACTCAATTTTACAAGTAAAATTTAGTCCAAACTCAGAATATATAAACAGCTCTTGCAACTAACAATAAAAAGACAAATAATCCAACAAAAAATAGGCAAAGGACCTGAATAGACATTTCTCCAAAGAAGATATACAAATGTCCAAAAAGCACATGCAAAGATACTTGGAATTCATTAACAATTAGAGAAATGCAAATCAAAATCACAAAGAGATACTGACACTCACTAGAAAGGCTAATATTAAAAACCAGGAAATAAAAAGTGTTGATGAGGATGTAGCAAAATTGGTATCTTCATACAATGCTGATGGGACTGTAAAATGGTACAACCACTTTGGGAAACAGGCTGGCAGTATCTCAAAATGTTTAACATAGAGTTGCCAGTATGACTCAGCAATTCATTGTCTAGGTATAAACATAAGAGAATTGGAAACATAAGTCCACACAATAACTTGTACATAAACATAATGTCATTATTATTATAAATAAATGTCCATCAACTTTCCATTGGCTAAACAAAAGGTAGTATATTCATACAATGGAATGTTATTTGACCATAAAAGGAAATAACACACAGGAAGTGATGTCACCAAAGTGGCAAACAGGAAGGCTCAGACTTTGTTCCACCAGAGACGACTTAACAATATGCTATCCAGAAAGCCCGGAAACCAATTAAGAAGTCGCACTACCCCAGGGAAGCTCAAAGTCGAGAACAGCTGCATTGAAACAGTAAGAAAAGTCATTTCATATCAACCACAATTACAATTCCCCCAAGCCAGCAGAGCTCAGAAGGATCACGAGGAAAAGCTCAGCTCTCAGCTTCTCCCTTGGGCTGAAGAGAAGAACGGATGTGTGTTCAACGTTCCTACTTTTCAGGGGGCTGCCAAGGGACTAATCTGTCTCACCTGACTTGGAACACTAATGGAATTGGCATATTTTGGATGTGCGGTAGTCACAGAGAAGAAAAAAGAGCTCAGAGGTTTACTGTAGCACCAGAGAAACACAGTGCCACAGATGGCTGGCTCAGCTTGCTGTGATGAGGAGAAAGCACACGGAACCCAACTTCTTCCTTGGCAGGGAAAAATTAGAGGGAATAAACATCCAGTGTTCTGGCTTTTAGGTGGGCTGCCCAAGGGACAGGTTTCTGTCTTAACTAACTCAGAGTGCTGATGGGGAACCAGCATACTCTGGAAGCCTGGGCACCCCAGAGATCAAAGAGGGTTCACTCAGTGGCTTGCTGCAGCAACAGCAAACTTGTGGTACAGCAGACAGACACTAGAGAGAGCAAGAGATTATAAGATCCTGAAAGAAGAGCCAGCAAACCTCTCTAACTGAGAAATTACATACTCAAGCCCAGAAACTGTTTGAGGGATGCCAGGATCTCAAGTTGAGCTGACTGGTGAAGGTCTTCCCCTGTACAAAGCCAGACCATAAAAACTGGGAGATGTGGCTGTTTTTTCAAACGCACAAAACAAACAAAGCAGAAGGGACTTCCATGGTGGTGCAGTGGTTAAGAATCCACCTGCCAATGCAGGGAACATGGGTTCGAGCCCTGGTCCGGGAAGATCCCACATGCCATGGAGTAGCTAAGCCCGTGTGCTACAACTATTGAGGCTGCGCTCTAGAGCCCTCGAGCCACAACTACTGAGCCCGCGTGCCACAAACACTGAAGCTCGTGCACCTACAGCCGTGCTCCGCAACAAGAGAAGCCACCACAACGAGAAGCCCATGCACTGCAACGAAGACCCAATGCAGCCAACAAACAAATATATAAACACAGCAGAAAATAACAAGACACAGAAAGAGAAAGGGAAAATGGCCCAATCCAAGGAATAAAATGAATCTCAAAAGCCAACCCTAAAAAAACAAAGATCTATGGATTACCTGACAAATTCAAAATAACCGTTTTAAAGAGCCTCAAGGTACTACAAGAGAACACAGTTAAACAACTAAACAAAATTAGGAAAACAATATATGAACAATATTAAGAACATCAACAAAGAGACTGAAACTATAAAAAAGAACCAAACAGAAATTCTGGAGTTGAAGAATATAATAACAAAACTGAAAAATTCTCTAGAGGGGTTCAACATCAGACCTGGCCAATCAGAAGAAATAAACAGCAAACTCAAACACTGGCCATTTGAAGATACAAGTATATGTATAACTTAATCACTTTTCTGTATACCTGAAACTAACACAACATTGTTAATCACCTATACTCCAATATAAAGGAAAAATTTTTAAAACCTGGCCATTTAAAACTATCAAGTCAGATGAACAAGAAAAAAGAATTGCAAACAGATAAGAAAACCGAAGGGACTTATCTGTCCATCTAAATAATTTATTTTGAACAAAATTTAGTCTGTTTTCCTCTTCTAAACAGTATGTCAATTTTTAAGAATTCTCTTCATTTATTTTCTTCTCTGAGGAACTACATATTCCTTCTGCTAAAACCAGTAATTCAACCTATGTTCTTAAACCAAGCCCTTTATCCCTACCAGGTCTCAACTCAACTATGCGCTTCAATTTACTTTTGCTCTGCCCAGAAATAAATACACTGTAAAGCCACCACTGAAAGACAAAACCCAAACCGTCTGGTGGGTGCCATCCTCCACTTTCTTTTCTCTGCCATAAATCCTGGGAAACCAGTGATATTCCACCAACTCTACAACTTGCTCTCATTTCCAAGTTACTGAAATTTCATTCCCAAATTATTTCCTGACTGACCAAATGCCCTGTCTTAGGCTTCACTTTGATTTCTTTGTAGAAAAATTCCACTGCCTACCTCATTTGTTCGGAAATGCTTTCCTTTCCTTATTTTCCCTTGACTGTTAAGATATGGACCATCCTGGTTTGCCACCTATCTCCTTTACTCTCCTGATATATGAATTTATCCCATCCAATGATTAACGTACCCCCTCACTCAGCAATTTAATTCAGAGCTTCCCAATGGGTCCTGTTCTCTAACCAGTCTCCAAGTATCTGATATCCCAGAAATCAGCTCCCAGGAAAATTTTCCTACTACAGCCATAGTTGCAAGCTTCTCTTCACCAAAATCATCAAAATTTGTCTACCCTCTCCCTCATTCACCAAATAAAAACAAGCCTCTTTAAACCAGACACAGGTCCTCTCACCTACCCACTTATTTCCCACTATCTAAGACACACAGCCAAACTTTGCCATTTGCTTTTCCTCAAATTTCATAATTTATTGCCTCTATGCTTTTGCTTAATTTATACCCCCTTCTAGCATGCCATACTCAAAATATTACTAATATTTTAAATGTCACCTTTTATTTTAAACTTAACTAATCTTCATAAAAGGTATACTGCATTTGCAAGGGTTTTACAACATGGTTTGTAATGTGTTGTGGCTGGTATTGTTATCATCCGCACACTTATCTAAAACAGTACCTGTACGGAGCCCAACAGAGAGCTTCATCGAGAGTCAACATTTACCTGACAGCCAGTTATTCTAAGGTAAATCCTATAGTGTGAAGAATCACATTTTACATTAAAAAATAACTTCCAATGTATTAAAATTAAAATTTAAATTCTATCTCCTAATAACTCTACTACTGATAGCAATACCAAGCAAGCATTAGTATATAGTAATCAAGGCTGTACTAAACAAAGGAGAAAAACAAAACCAGCATGAATAAGGAATCATTAAGTATCTAGATGTAACAATTACAGTTCACATCTTTTGTTAAAAGGCAATTTTTTTTTCCAAAAAGTTCACAACCTACATGTTTTATACCAGCCTTATTAGTGAAAAAGAGTCAGCCAGCAACAGAAGGCTATCATAAACAGCTATTCACCACCTCCATCTAGTGGAAACCGATTGCTATTACCTAACAGGATAAAATCTGAGAAACTATCAATTAAACACTGAAGGCAGAGTGAAGTTTCACACTTTGTAAAAGCATCATAATCATAGAGCTAAAATTATGACTGTTACAAATAAAATCAAGCTTTCAGCATCAAAACTGATGATGAAATGACTTAAATGTCACAGATAAAACTATACAACTCTTAGAAGAAAAGACAGTTATAAAACTTTATGACACTGGATTAGCCAATAGTTTCTTAGGTTTGACACCAAACACACAAGCAAGCAACCAACCAACCAACCAACCTAACCTCTTACAACTGTTTGTAATATCTGTTGGATCTGTAGTGATGTCCCCCTTCCATTCCTGACATTATTCTTTCTCTTTTTCTCGTTTATTTGCAGCACGACTTTAACAGCCTTATTAGTTTTTTCTAAGAACCATTTCTGAGATTGCTGATCACCTTGCTATTGTATATTTTCTACTCCATAAACTTTTGCACTTATCTTTACTATTTATTTCCTTCTTCCTTTAGGTTTAACTTGCTGTTGTTTTCTAATTTATTGAGATAAATTTCTTATGGACCATTGATTTTTCAGTCTTTCTTTTTTCCTAATATATGCATTTAAAGATATAAATTTCCCTCTGGGCACAGCTTCAGCTGCATCCTACAAAATTTAATGTTCTCGCACTTTATTATTCACTTCATAATTATTCAGCTCCAAAGATATTCTATTTCTATTGTAATTTCTTCTTTGACCTAAGGATTATATGGCAATATATTTCTTAATTTTCAAGCATCAGGGATTATCTCGTAATCTTTTTGTTACTGACTTCTAGCAAAACTGCACTGGTCAGGAAAAAACACTCAGCATCAGGTAATTAGCCATTCAAATCTGATGTTATTTGGCTTCTTATATAGATGTCCTACACAGATATGCTGTGTTTACAAGAAGACTTGATCCCTATAAGAGATCTATTTCTCCATCTAAATTAATTAACCTTGTTAGTTAATTCATAGTTTGTTTCCCAACTTTCAAACCCTTGAAAGAACCGTTAGCACAAATCAGTTTCCATAGATCTAATGAACTCTGGCCAATGACAAAATCAACTTTTATGATAGCACAGTTGGAGATTCTGATCTGAACCATTATAAATTCACCAAACTAAAATATTGCTGAGGGCTTCCCTAGTGGCGCAGTGGTTAAGAATCTGCCTGCCCGGCTTTCCCTGGTGGCGCAGTGGTTGAGAGTCTGCCTGCCGATGCAGGGGACGCGGGTTCGTGTCCTGGTCCGGGAAGATCCCACATGCCGCGGAGCAGCTGGGCCTGTGAGCCATGGCCGCTAGGCCTGCGCGTCCGGAGCCTGTGCTCCGCAACGGGAGAGGCCACAAAAGTGAGAGGCCCGCATACAGAAAAAAATAAATAAATAAATAAGGACTCTGCCTGCCAATGCAGTGGACATGGTCTCAAACCCTGGTCCGGGAAGATCCCACATGCCACGGAGCAACTAAGCCCATGCATCACAACTGCTAAGCCTGTGCTCTAGAGCCCACGAGCCACAACTACTGAAGCCCACGCATCTAGAGCCTGTGCTCCGCAACAAGAGTAGCCACCGCAATGAGAAGCCCACACACCTCAACGAAGAGTAGCTCTCCCTCCCCGCAACTAGAGAAAGCCCACGTACAGCAACGAAGACCCAACACAGCCAAAAATAAATTAATTAAAAAAAAAAAAGAACAACAATTCAATCCAAAGTAGGCAGCAGAAAGGAAATAAAAGATCAGAGTGGCAATCGATCAAATAGAAAAGAGCAAAGCATTAGAGAAATTCAATGAAACCAAGAGCTGGTTGCCTGAGACCAATAAAAAATAAATATTAATTAATTAATTAATTAAAAAAATATTGCTGAGGGGCCCTGTTTAGACAGTCAGTAAGCCAATCTTCCCAAGAGATGTTCTTCTGTCTTGCAATTTCTCTTAATTTTCAGAACACAAGAGATATGGCAAACATAAACATAGTTAACATATAATGTATAAGGCTTGCCTAGACTTAACACCCAGATAATGATTACCAACAAAGAAATAAGTCTAATGATCAGAAAACTGGACATCACAGAATTAGTTTGCTAAGCCTAACTCAGCAAAAAAATAAAAAACTACAAATTTAAATCATCTATGATATTTATTTAATATTTGAAAGTCTCTTATTTTTTTAAAGCTGGTTATATTATTTAAACCTCTGCTAATATAATTTAAAATCTAGTAAAGTATCAGTTTATCAGTTCATAACCAAAAACTAACTTACCATCCTCTTGTGAGGAAGGATATGGATAAATGTGGTGGGAAGCTTTTGACTTCTCATCAGTAAATGTCCCCTGGAAAGCAAATGAAGAAGTAATGTAAAAATAAAACATATGGCAAACAAACTATGAGACGTCTTGCCAGATGCAAACTGCCTAAGAATTATAAAGGCATTATTCTACTTTTTATATTTTTTTGAGAGCAGTATTTTAAAACTATAATATTTTCATTATTTTAGTCAAGGAAAGAGATGGTGATTAACAAGAAAAAACAAAAATAAATTATCCATAGACACAGTTTACATCGTTGAATAGGAAAATAATATAAATACCTCTTTGCTAATTTTCTTTGTTGCTTTTTTTTTAAAGACTTTTTTTGATGTGGACTTTTTTTTTAAATATTTATTGAATTTTTTACAATATTGCTTCTGTTTTTTGTTTTGGTTTTTTGGCCGCGAGGCATGTGGGATCTTAGCTCCTGGAACCAGTCATGGAACCCATACCCCCTGCACAGAAGGCAAGGTCTCAACCACTGGACCGCCAGGGAAGTCCCCAGCTAATTCTCTTTGTATCTCTCTCTCTTTCTCTGGCTAACCTTATCAGTAATTTGAATACCTCCAACTAATTCTGAAAGTTCCTCCAAAGTCATCACAAATTATCAATATTACTTGAAGTAAATCAATGCAAGTTTATAGCCATGAGACATAACCTAGGGCTACATACATACAGGATGGACATTTGACTTCACTCTAGCATGTATGTGTCCATTGTTTTAAGTCAATGTTAGAATGCTAAAGTCAAGTTCTAGCTAGGCCACAGCTATAATACTACATACAGTCTAGAACATGACTTGGAAGTCATTCAGACACAAAAGTGCTCATTCTAGAGACCAGAAGAATGATGAGAAGTCTTAAAATCAGGTGTAAGTAGCACATTAACATATTACCTAATTTTTGTTTTTGACAATGAATATTTACTAAATACGACAATTAGAAAAACATAATAATGTTATTTTCAGCTGCAGGAAAACTCTAAGCTTCTTATATTTAGGGCTATCTAAAGATTAAGAAAATAAATAAATAAATAAAGATGAAGTAGCTACCGAATAAGGAAAGGAATTTTTAATCACTAGAAGTGTTTGAGCACACTTTTAACAGTCAGAGGAGAGGCTGAAAAGGGAATGTCAACATCTAATGTGCGAGGCAACAGTCAGAAGAGCACACTGTTGAGGACTTTGGCCTCTGGAGTCCATCAGAGAGGCCTGGGTTTGCACCTTAGCTCCACCATATACTACTTAACATGACATGGGCAAGTATCTAGTTTTTTTGTGCTTCAGTGTCTTCTGTAAAATAGACTGGTAACAATAAAACCTATTTCACAAGAATTTTGTTAGGACTAAGTTAATAGACACAATGAGCTAACAACAGTGACAGGCACACTGTAAGTGCTCAATCAATGGAGTTATTAATGCATTTTAAATGCTTGAGCAAACACCTGATCATCAGTATTCAATAATGGTATTATTATTAGCTTTTAGGATCTCTTCCCTAACATTCTATGAAACTGGGAAGATCTTTATATCTCACTGGAGGTTATCCCTAGAAAGTAATCACTAAGTCAGATTTCTTAAGAAATATGACAGCAATAAATGTTCAGTATAAATTGTAGGAAAATACATAAACTTTTCCCAGGATGATTTGGTAGCAATAACAGTATATAATTTCAGCTTGAAATCAACAATCAGCTGGTTAACCTGTTCCACGTATGCCCTCTAACATTCCACCTGTAATTAAGCTATACTTGACAGTCACTCCAATAAAGAGATAGTCTAAAAGAGAAAAGGTTAAGTGATTTGTTCAAAGTCATATGCTAGTAAAAAAAAAAAAAAAGAAGTAGACTTCAGACTGCTTGAACTGAAGGCACAATCCTATTACCCTTCTCTTTGGTACAGATGTTATACGTAGGAAAAAGACTGTACTCAAGCTCCAATTTTAAGAAGTACTGGGTTGGCCAAAAAGTTCGTTCGGGTTTTTCCATACCATCTTACCAAAAACCCGAATGAACTTATTGGCCAACCCAATATTAGAAATATTTGCTTTGAGAACTTGGAAGATATTTTACTAAATGCTAAAACATAATTCAACCAGCAATTTCTCTTGCAGCAGAAAAAAGACAGATATTTCATGAGGCTTCTCAACTAATTCTAAGAATTGGTAAAACTGTCATTCAAATGATATTTCAAAGAATTATCTTCTGAGTATCCTCAGCTACTTTACCATGACAAAAGTTTGCTTACAGTTTAACCACATACGTAGTCACAGACCTACACATGCATAAATATGCAAGGTCTTCGCCTAAAATGAAGTTAGAGAAAGGAGGTGAAGATGACAGGATATAGCACTGGTACATGTAAACCAAGACAAGGTAAGCTTATGGGGAAAACAGAATTTTCCAGTCAGTTTTTCAAAGCTACAAATATAAATACAATACATATAATGGGGGGAGGCAGGTTTACTTGAGGTAATATTTGATCTCCTCCTACCAACAACTGTGTCACCAGCTCTCACTCTGTTTGACTTTATGGTGATGCACAGTATGCTGGTCTCTTTAACTCTACATAAACATATTTCATAGTAAGACTATGATGGGGCTTCCCTGGTGGCGCAGTTGTTGAGAGTCCGCCTGCCGATGCAGGGGACACGGGTTCATGCCCCGGTCCGGGAAGATCCCACATGCCACAGAGCGACTGGGCCCGGGAGCCATAGCCGCTGAGCCTGCGCATCCGGAGCCTGTGCTCCGCAACGGGAGAAGCCACAACAGTGGGAAGCCCGCATACCGCAAAAAAAAAAAAAAAAACAAAAAAAAAAACAAAAAAAAAGACTATGATGAATCCATACCAATGACTTTATTAAATGCTACTCTAGGATACATACATGTATCAAATCATCACACTCTACACCTTAAATTTACACAGTGTTATATGTCAATTATATCTCAATAATGGTAGCGGGAAAATGCTATTCTAGGCTAAGAACTGGAGGTGAGTGGAGAGAGAAGAAAACTTGGTACTATAAGAACAAAAAGAGAGAAAACTTTCACTTAATGCATATATGTACAGATATCAAAAGGTATTATAGCTGAGATTCACAAGAATTTTATACTACACAATGCTTCTGAAGTGATCGTGTATATTACCTGATGTCGTTTGATTATATCTTTCAATTTATTAGCCAACTTCAGATCAATGTCTGGAATGAGGTAGATGTTGGGTCTGGTCAGACAATTGCTCTGAGGATAAAAGAACAGATTTTGAAATTCTTTTGGTTTTGAAATAATGTCACATTATTTATGCATTTACCCTAATGGCAAAAGTTGGCACTCAAAGCCATACTGCTTAAAATAGGAAGACGTACTTTGGTAGAGAATGTACAAGTCTTATTTCAATATAAAACCTAGGTGTTCAGCAGGCCACTTAATGCCATTCCCAGATCCCTTCTCTGCAGCTAGGTACACCTGCACAAAACACTGCTGAGACTCGTGACCTAGAGAAATTCATTATCTTTTTCATTAAGGTACCATCCTGATAAATTAATCCTCGTAGTCTTACTTATCTTAACAGTCTAAGGTAAGTAAGAACTTACCTTAACAGTCTAAGTCTAATGTAGCATTTTCACCTAACCTAGGAGGTGGAGGTTGGGGGAGAATACGTGGGGAGGGATGCCCATTTTGGCTCATCATCTAAGTTACTTAAAATATCAAAACTGTGGATTATAGCTCTTTTCCCCCATTTCTAATCTTATAAATAGCAATGATTAAAACATGCATATTAACTCCCCAAACTATCACCAAAAATCAACCAAAAAACAAAAACCACTCAGTTATTTCTCCAAGTTAATAGTCTGTGAGACAAGTTTCAGGCATTAAGTTAATGATAATACCTAGCAGAATTGCCAGCTGCCTCTCCCCAGGAAGGTTATTCAGTGATCACTAAAAATTACCTATCAATAAAAACACTAAGAAAGAAAAGAAGAAAATTAAGTGTTCTCTTCTCCACGTTATAATCTAGTTGGGGAAATAAGATTTATATTTATGGTACAACCATGAAACAAATCCAAAACAAAACAAAGAAAATGACTGTATACACAAGGGACTAGTAGAATGAGAGAATACTTATATTAAATATGAAAGATTCAAATAATGGATTAGATGAAATTAATAAAGAAAAATATCATAGATTATTTTACCAAAAGTTTAAGAAAAAATATTCTATAAATGACAAGCTTTAGTCATTCTTTGTAGCTCTAATCCCCAAAAACCCGTAAAAATAATAGATTTCAGAAAACTTTTCTTCCTTTGATCTTTTGGCAATCTAATAAAGCCAATCTTAGAAATGAAAGTATACTAAAAGAAAAAAATTTTAATAATCTAACTTTGAGTTACCTGCACCAATGTTTTTTCAATGTTCATAAACATTTCAACATTACGATCCATTCGGGATGGATTCTGTAGATCAAACCTCCGCCTGTAAGAGAAGAAAATCATCAGGTAATTTGTCTCCCACCTTAAACAAAAGTGAAAACTTGGTTTTAGTATCCAATGCAAATGAGTTGGAAAGATCTGGAAATTAAAATAGCACTCTACAAAATGTATGATAGGGCTTCTCTGGTGGCGCAGTGGTTGAGAGTCCACCTGCCAATGCAGGGGACACGGGTTTGTGCCCCGTTCCGGGAGGATCCTGCGTGCCGCGGAGCGGCTGGGCCCGTGAGCCATGGCCACTGAGCCTGCGCGTCCGGAGTCTGTGCCCCGCGGCGGGAGATGCCGCAGCGGTGAGAGGCCCGCATACCGTTAAAAAAAAAAAAAAAAAAAGTATGATATTCTCAGCAGTATAAGAAATCACAGTGTCAACACCTTCATAAAACATTAAATTTTATGACATTAAGATCTACTCCAGTCAAAATGATCTACCAATTCCAAGAAGTATCCCCTGTTTTCCTTAAACCTAAGATATTTTACATCATACAGTAATCCACAGATCCAAAGACAGTGAACTACTATACCACTCTTCAAGTATATGGAAAGTCTATCTACTTTACATATGCTTAAAAGTCATCTGTTCAAATTCAACAATGCCTGTAATTCTCTTAGAGCCTACTATTGTCCCAAATGTGGTAAAATTCGTCTATTTACCTTTATTTGAAACCCTTCCCCAATGTCTCTTTATCTAAGTACCCAAGCATAACATGGGGGTGTTGTCTTTGCCTATTCTTAGTCATTTCCATAGGGTTAAATCTTTACAAATCTGAATGCTCCTTTCCTCATTATTTTTTATTCAACATTTACTTTGCTTTTGTTCCATTTTAATTCCAGGGAGAGGAGTATAGCTTAGTGAATGAGTGTTGGCTGTGAAGTCAAACTGCTATGGGTTCTAATCCTGATCCCATCTTTATGTAGTCTTGAGTGATTTACTGATACAAGGATCAATTTCTTCATGAATACAATGGGCCCTAAGGGTTTTTGTGAAGGTTACATGAAGTATACATGTTAAGAACTTAGCAGAGTGCTTATGCTTAATCTATTAGCAAGTGATCAATAAATGTTCATCATGGTTATAATTTTTTTTTAAATCATTACTAGCATGCACTAACTAGGATTAAGCAGTTTGAGTCCAGAGCTCATGCTCTTAATCCTCAGGTCATCCTGTTTTATCCTGCAGATGCTCCCCACACCTCCAACATTTCTAACTCTGCAGCCTTTCTAGAATGTCACCACCCACTCAAGGGCTTGATACTATCACTTCCAGAATCAATCCTCCAGTCTCTTCCTCTATGAAGCTATTGCTGTCTTCCTTCATGTTACTAATACATCATGTGCGCCTGCTGTTACAGCCCCAGTCATTTTGCTGGTAAGACATTGCATTAGATGCCTTGAGGACAAGGACCAGGTTTTCTGACCTATACAGCCCTGTGGATAATGGAATGTGTGGCTTTATTCTGACCAAGGTCTAATATTTATTTATTATGACTTTTTCATTACTGTGCTAAGACTGAAACATTTCCTAAAGTAATGCCAATTAAGAAATTAAGCAAAGTGTCCACTAAAGCACAGATACAGGTAATTCAGAATAGAACTAGTTAGATTTTAAAATAACATTTATAGATAAGAGCGACCTCCATCCCAGATAACTATCTTCTTTTTTTTTTTTGTGATACGCGGGCCTCTCACTGTTGTGGCCTCTCCAGTTGCGGAGCACAGGCTCCGGATGGGAAGCCCAATAACTGTATCTTGATTTATCCTTGATACACAGAACTTTTCCTTAAATCTCACCTCCCCCCCCCTTTTTTTTTTATGTTTTTGAGTATCCTTCTTCCCTAACCTCTTTTGAGGAAGGGGTAGGTCAGAAATTCCAAGCAATCTGCATTAACTGGCAAGACAAAAGATTAGCAATCAACTGACCAGGACAACGCTATTACAGCTGACAGCCTTCCATTGGTTCTTTCAGCACAATAAAAGTAGAGACATTTAAGTGTCTCCCCTTTCTAAAGAAGGGGTCGCTCTTTCATGGGCTTCTGATAATACAGGACTAGATCCAAGAATGCATCACTTACAGAACTGCTTACTTAAAGAGTTTACTTATTATTCACAGAGAAACTGCTTCCTTAACAAATGATTCAGATACTGGAGCTGAAGAGAATGATCTCTATTAGAAATCTGAGAAATAGTTTGAAAGCAACCATTAAACAAATTAAAATAGGGCTGCGTGGATTTGTCTGCAAAAGGAGATTAAAAACTAAATGAATCTGTTAACAGAGAAAGAATCAAGAATTCATTCTGCCTTTCCAATTGCTGAAGAGTAAAGTTTCTCTTTAGAAAAGTATTCCAGCTAATAAATAAAGAAGGAATGAGAGAAAAACAGTCTCTAACAAGGAATAATCTGAATAACAGTAAGGATCTATACCTTCACATTAGAATATCTACATTCTAATCTTTTTCAAAATTAGAATACTGCCACCTGGTAAGTTTTACAACTTTAAAGATAAGATGACTCTAGGCATTGAACATCAACTGTCCATTACAAAAAGAGAAACAACCAGACATTATATGCCTCCAGATGGAGAAACACAACACTGCCTATGAAGTATTGTTGCTAAAAAAAAAATGAAACTGAATCAGACCACACCTCCAGATCTAATTATCATTTTACTAGAAATTAAGAAGACTATGGTAAATGATCTTCTTGGGGATGTATCAGCAAAATCTAGGACATAATACAATTCTACAAGACAACCTGTTTTTGTAAAAAATAATAATTATTTTTGAGGAAAACAAAGAGTGAGAAGGAAAATCAGAAATTTTTAAACAGAGATTTAAGAGTCATATGAACCAACTGCAACATATGAATCTTGTTTGGATACTGATTCAAACAAAATATAAAAAATGTTCATGAGATAATCAGGGAAATGAACACAGTAGATATTTAATAACATTGAAAACTTATTGATAATTTTCTTGGTTATGATAATGGTACTGTTATTATGCTTTTATAAAATCTAATTTTAGAAATAAATACACAGAGAAGGATGAAATTCTATAAAGCTGAAGATGCATGATTAGACATGGCAGCTCATTATATTATTCTCTCTTCTTTTATGTATAGTTTATATTTTCCATAATAATAAACTGAAATGGTTTCCCAAACAATGATTTGATAACATGACACACTGAAGTTTTCCTCAATCTGCAGTATGCTAGGTAAGCAAAAGTACATAAATGAATATTAAGAAAACTTGAAATAAAGAAATCAGGTAAATACAGTATAACCTTTAGTTGAAAGATTTTATTTGACTTATTCTGAAATTACCAAGGGTATTCAAATAAAGTTTACTTTTTATAATACAGAAAGATGCTCAAACCTGCCCAAAAGGGAAATGCAAATTAAACTAAAACTGTAAAACCTTTTTTTTGACTCTATCACAGACTGCCAAGATCAAAAGGTGAGGTAATACAAATAAATACAACTATTGGCCAGGGAAGAAGTACACTCTCAATACATTTTGGTAGGACAATAAATTAGTACAATTCTGTTTGAAGATGATTTGGCAATCGTATTATGTTTCTTGTTATTTCAACTTGAGTTGAAATAACAAGAAATAATACAATTATGATTCCACCTGACAATTTCAGAATGAAGCTAGCACTGGGCAGGCC
This sequence comes from Stenella coeruleoalba, assembly GCF_951394435.1. Taxonomy (NCBI): domain Eukaryota; kingdom Metazoa; phylum Chordata; class Mammalia; order Artiodactyla; family Delphinidae; genus Stenella; species Stenella coeruleoalba. Next base: position 65,150,620 of record NC_137156.1, read on the forward strand.
TCATAGGAGGGCTCTAGAAAAGGGGGGAAAAAAATTGAAAGAGATATTATTACTCTAAGACCTATATAGAGAGACTACATATGAACACATTTTCTTTCTTTCTGACTTAAAACTTTGGGCCATCTAGGCTGTAAATATAAGCTCTCCATTGAGGGTTTATTAATTAATTAATAAGTCTTTTGCTTTATTTTCCTCTGGTAATCTGCTGGGCAATGTCTTGCAGCAGCCTTTCAATCTAAGACAATACCTACTGTCTGTCAAAAAGGCCTTATTAGCTGTATTGCTCTAAATTCGATACCTCTTGCTAATAGAGTTAGAGATGTTCTCTCCTCATCCTCAGACATGCATAAAAAAGTCTGAATAAAACTAATCAATAGTCCGCCTGCCGATGCAGGGGACACGGGTTCGTGCCCCGGTCTGGGAGGATCCCACATGCCGCGGAGCAGCTGGGCCCGTGACCCATGGCCGCTGAGCCTGCACGTCCGGAGCGTGTGCTCCACAGCGGGAGAGGCCACAGCAGTGAGAGGCCCACGTACCGCAAAAAAAAAAAAAAAAAAAACTAATCAATAATGAATCCTAGCGAATGAGTTTAACACCTGGGAAAGCGGTGTAAAGGGCCTCAGAAGCAAACTTCTAAAAGGCAAAACAAAAATGCACTGAGCTGGGGGCAAGGCAAATAGCAACAGTACAGCAAACAGTTGTATGGGAGGTGACCAAAGTTAGCCTCGAATGTAAGGGGCTTTGTTTAATGAGGTTAAGCTATAAAAGTCTGAAGACCATCACCAGCAAGAGGTCCAGTATGCAGTATCCCAAAAGAATGGCACACAGCCTAGATATAAGACACTGGAAATAAGTAGTCCCATATGGGAAGAAGAGGGAGGTCTACTATACAAAAGTAGACTAAAAAATTATATCCCACTAGTTATGTGACTTTGAGGATAAGGAAATTGGTTTGAACCCTTGCGCGGAGTGCACACACGCGTTCTCTCTCCCTCCCTCTCTCTCTCTCTCTCTATATATATATATGTGTGTGTGTGTAAATATATATATATATTTTTAATTAAAAAGCTAGATGACTAACAGAAAACAGTGTTTTAAACTATGCTATCAAAATGGATAATTCTTCACAAGTTAAAAGATCTAAACCACATTTTCATTTAAATGACAACCTAACTAACCAGCATTTCTCAACGTGTGGTCTTAGGATCATCTACAGTGCTTGTTGAAAATGCAGATTCTGTTTTCATGCCAAGCTCAGTAGATGACACTCTATGTTCATAAAGCCCAGTAATTTATATTTTTAACAAGGACTCCAAGTGATGCCTAAAAGTTGAAAGCCACTGCCACAGACTTTCTGTGGTAAAAACTGAAACAAAGGGCTTCCCTGGTGGCACAGTGGTTGAGAGTCTGCCTGTCAATGCAGGGGACACGGGTTCGTGCCCCGGTCCAGGAAGATCCCACATGCCGCGGAGCGGCTAGGCCCGTGAGCCATGGCCGCTGGGCCTGCGCGTCCGGAGCCTGTGCTCCGCAACTGGAGAGGCCACAACAGTGAGAGGCCCGCGTACCGCAAAAAAAAAAAAAAAAAAAAAAAAAAAAATTTTAATCTGAAGGAGACTTTGAAGAAGGAAATAAAAGTTGAACAATCAAGTCTTAAGGTAGAAAGTAAAGTATTATCATTCTAACTTAAACAAAAAGGTCTGACCTTGTCTGTAAGGAATAAATGTCAGTAGCAAATAATGTCGCAGGGAAAAATAAAAGGTTACTTCTCATATTAAGACAAATCCTAGGGACTTCCCTGGTGGTCCAGTGGGTAAGACTTCATGCTCCCAATGCAGGGGGCTTGGGTTCGATCCCTGGTCAGGTAACTAGATCTCACACGCATGCCGCAACTATGAAGGCCACGTGCTGCTACTAAGAAGTCCGCAGGTCACAACTAAAGATCCCACATACCACAACGAAGATCCCACATGCCACAACTAAGACCCAGCGCAGCCAAAATAAATAAATAAATATTTTTTTTAAAAAGACTAATCCTAAACTTTATGTTCATTGAACCTAGTTTACCACTGCCAAGCAAAACTAATAAAATACAAAATATTTTCATTCAATAATCTCTTTGAAAGGCATTAACTATGATTACAGCATATAGCAACCTGTTTAGAACTGTAAGAAAATAAACAAGGTCCTAATCACTCTACAAGAGGGCACTGACATTTACTTTTCTGTTACTGGGTTGAACCTGGTTGCATTTAATCTCTCCTTCAGGAAATGTTTTTGGATTTCCACAGTATGTCAAAACCATCCTTCTTGGTGTCCCTCAGTTATATATAACTACACTTGAAAAACTACAAATAAGAGCTTCCCTGGCGGCGCAGTGGTTAAGAATCCACCTGCCAATGCAGTGGACACGGGCTCGAGCCCTGATTTGGGAAGATCCCACATGCCACAGAGCAACTAAGCCGGTGCGCCACGACTACTGAGCCTGCACTCTAGAGCCTGTGAGCCACAACTACTGAAGCCTGCGCGCCTGAAGCCCGTGCTCTGCAACAAGAGAAGCCACCCAAATGAGAAGCCTGCACACCGCAACGAAGAGTAGCCCCCACTCACCTCAACTAGAGAAAAGCGTGCGGGCAACAACGAAGACCTGACACAGCCAAAAATAAATAAATAAATAAAATAAATTTATTAAAAAAGAAAAGAAAAAACACTACAAATAAGTCGTTCCTTTTTTTGTTTGTTTGTTTGTTTTTGTTTTTTTGCGGTACACGGGCCTCTCACTGTTGTGGCCTCTCCCGTTGCAGAGCACAGGCTCCGGACGCGCAGGCTCAGCGGCCACGGCTCACGGGCCCCGGACCGCGGCACGAACCCATGTCCCCTGCATTAGCAGGCGGACTCTCAACCACTGTGCCACCAGGGAAGCCTTTTTTTTTTTTTTTTTTAACACTATTTAGAAACATCCAGAAAGATTAAACTCAAACACACTAATTCTGGAATCTTTTTTTTTAATAAATTTATTTATTTTATTTACTTTTGGCTGCATTGGGTCTTTGTTCCTGCACCAGGGCTTTCTCTCATCACGGCGAGAGGGGGCTGACTCTTCGTTGCAGTACACGGACTTCTCACTACAGTGGCTTCTCTTGTTGCAGCGTACGGGCTCTAGGCGTGCAGGCTTCAGTAGCTGTGGCATGTGGGCTCAGTACTTGTGGCTCGCGGGCTCTAGAGCGCAGGCTCAGTAGTTGCAGCACATGGGTTTGGTTGCTCCACGGCATGTGGGACCTTCCCAGGCCAGGGCTTGAACCTGTGTCCCCTGCACTGGCACTGTGCCACCAGGGGAGTCCCTCTAATTCTGGACTCTTAATCTGTACAGTCTATTCACAAATATACCAATAATTACCAGGTGTTCCCACTCAACCTCATATACATGACACTCCATCCTGACATCACTGGAACCTAAAAGGAAGCAGGAAGTAAGAAAGAAAGCAGAAACAAAAAGAAACAACAGGAAAAGAGAATGGCCATAATGAGGAAACCAACAAACTTTGGAGCTACACTGTGAGGTTCGACTGGAGAACAAAGGTTCAGAACAGTATGTTGGGCGTGGGGCAAGTCAGAAGCAGTATCAAGATGATAGCCCACTGTTCAGATGTCCAAATGGGTGGGCAGTTACTAAAACATGCACTGTTGGAACATAAGTGATCCACTCACTGCAAGTGTGTAAGTCATAGGAGATGGGGGAAGGTGTGTACTGCAATTGGTTTATAATTATACTGGAAAGAGGATAATTCTGGTACAATCTGAGAAGAAAACTTTTACTCCTCATTCCTCTTAAAGTCTTTAACTCTATCCTTTACTTCTTTTTTGGCCCCATTTTTAATTTAAAGACGATTTATTTTACATATTCTTCTAAACCATCTTAAATCTTTTCAGATAAAAATATTTCACTGTACTGGCACACAAAGCGAGTTACACAATGACTTAGGAAAAGACATTTCACTTTGACACTCTGTCCTCAAGAGTCCAGGTCGGACTTGGAAGAGATACAAGCTGAACAAGAAAACCAGTAAAGAGTTCCAAGTGGGAAACAAGAGCGAGGGTACAAACCATATATGAGTACCCAGACATGCTGTCAATCCTAGATCAGAGAATACTCTGGCAAGAGCTGCAACAGCAGAGTTGAAAACAGAACTGAAAAACAGAAGGCTACCCTCTGATAACAACAAACTCTCATGCTCGTTTAATCAATAAAACAATATATAATGTGTCTTTCAGCACATTATAATACACATTTATGTATTTCACAGTGAGCCTACCTTCCAATTTGCTAATAATGCACATCCATCTATTATCTACATACAACCATATATGAAAAATAACTTGCATAATAACTGCAACATTTGTTTGATATTTTTCTTGGATGTAGGCAAAAAGTAAATTAGGGCTCTAGATAAAAGACAACATACTTTGGATAAGAGACAACATACTTTGGATAAAAGACAACATACTTTGGATATTAATCATAACGTGCTTATAGAATTCTCTAACACCATACAAAGGAGGAACAGGTTTAACATTGAAAAACTTCAATATCACAGCAAAACATGCAAATAAATACAAAAACTTACCATCCCTGTTCATTTTTATATTTGTAAGCAGCCCCAAGAATGTGACACAAGGTGCCTCCAGCTTTGAAATCCATGAAACATTTTGCCTAAAAAATGATACAAGTTACACATGAGAAAAATCAAAGTTCTGACAAAATTACTCATGTCTGAATTCTAAGCTTAATAAACTCAAAGTTATAAACAACTTCTAATTTTTTTTTTTTTTTTTTTTGCGGTATGCGGACCTCTCACTGTTGTGGCCTCTCCCATTGTGGAGCACAGCCTCCGGACGCGCAGGCTCAGCGGCCATGGCTCACAGGACCAGCCGCTCCGCGGCATGTGGGATCTTCCCGGACCGGGGCACGAACCCGTGTCCCCTGCATCGGCAGCCGGACTCTCAACCACTGCGCCACCAGGGAAGCCCACAACTTCTAATTTGATAACCTCCTTAAATACTTCTGAAACAAACTGAGGTACAAAGAAATTTTTCTAATTTTCTTTAGAAAATTTTCTTTAAGTAAACAGATTTACATGAATGAAATGAAAAACAAGATTTACAAAATATACACCAAACTGTTTCAGCAGAAAACATTAAATGGACAAAATAGTGATATACCACCAACTCCACTGGTAAATTTAAGATCTGACTTTTAAAATGTACAATAAGAAATATTAGTCCGGGCTTCCCTGGTGGCGCAGTGGTTAAGAATCTGCCTGCCAATGAAGGGGACATGGGTTTGAGCCCTGGTCTTGGAAGATCCCACATGCCACGGAGCAACTAAGCCCGCAAGCCACAACCACCAAGCCCACGAGCCTAGAGCCCATGCTCTGCAACAAGAGAAGCCACTGCAATGAGAAGCCTGCACACTGCAATGAAGAGTAGCTCCCCGTTTGCCGCAACTAGAGAAAGCCTGCGCACAGTAACGGGGACCCAACACAGCCAAAAATAAAATAAATAAATAAAAAAATTAGGCCAACGTAACTGATGAACATAGATGTAAAAATCCTCAACAAAATACTAGCAAACCAAATCCAACAGTACATTAAAAGGATCATACGCCATGATCAAGTGGATTTATCCCAGAAACACAAGGATTTTTCAATATCTGCAAATCAATCAACGTGATACACAATAACAAACTGAAGGATAAAGACCATATGATCACAACAGATGAAGAAAAAGCTTTTGATTAAATTCAACATCCATTTCTGATAAAAACCCTCCAGAAAGTGGGCACAGAGGTAATATATCTCAACATAACAAAGGCCATATATGACAGACCCATAGCTAACATCATACTCAATGGTGAAAAGCTGAAAGCATTCCCTCTAAGATCAGGAACGAGACAAGGATGCCCACTCTCACCACTTTTCTGCAACATAGTTTTGGAAGTCCTAGACACAGCAATCAGAGAAGTAAAAGAAATAAAAGGAATCCAAACTGGAAAGGAAGAAGTAAAACTGTCACTGTTTGCCGATGACATAATACTATACATAAGAAATCCTAAAGACACTACCAGAAAACTATTAGAGCTAATCAATGACTTCGGTAAAGTTGCAGAACACAAAATTAATATACAGAAATCTGTTGCATTTCTATACATTAACAACAAAAGATCAGAAAGAGAAATTAAGGGAACAACCGTATTTAGTATCGCATCAAAAAGAGTAAAATACCTAAGAATAAACCTACCTAAAGAGGCAAAAGATCCGTACTCTGAAAATTGTAAGATGGTAATGAAAGAAACTGAAGATGACACAAGCAGATGGAAAGATATACAATGTTCCTAGATTGGAAAAATCAATATTGTCAAAATGACCATACAAGGCAATCTACAGTTTCAATGCAATCCCTATCAAATTACCAATGACATTTTTCACAGAACTGAAAAAAAAACTTTTTTATTTGCATGGAAACACAAAAGACCCTAAATAGCCAAAACAATCTTGAGAAAGAAGAATGGAGCTGGAAGAATCACGCTTCCTGACTTCAGATTATACTACAATGCTACAATAATCAAAACAGTATGGTACTGACACAAAAAGAGACACACAGATCAATGGAACAGGACAGAAAGCCCAGAAACAAACTCATGCACTTATGGTCAATTAATCTATGACAAAGGAGGCAGGAATATACAATAGAGAAAAGACAGTCTCTTCAATAAGTGGTGCTGGGAAAACTGGATAGCTACATGTAAAAGAATGAAATTAGAACATTCTATAACACCACATGCAAAAATAAACTCAAAATGGATTAAAGACCTAAACGTAACACCGGATGCTATACAATGCCTAAAGGAAAACATAGGCAGAACACTCTTTGACTTAAATCACAACAATATTTTTTTGGATCCATCTCCTACAGTAATGGAAACAAAAGCAAAAATAAACAAATGGAACCTAATTAAACTTAAAAGCTTCTGCACAGCAAAGGAAACCATAAACAAAATGAAAACACAACCTATGGAATGGGAGAAAATATTTGCAAACAATGTGACTCAACCAAGGGATTAATTTCCAGAATATAAAACAGCTTATGCAGCTCAAACAACCCAATCAAAAAATGGGTAGAGAATCTCAATAGATATTTCTTTGAAGACATACACATGGCCAACAGGCATATGAAAAGATGCTCAACATCACAAATTATTCGAGAAATGCAAATCAAAACTAAAATGGGCTATCACCTCACACCAGTCTGAATGGCCATCATCAAAAAGTCTACAAAGAGGGAATTCCCCGGTGGCGCGGTGGTTAAGAATCAGCCTGCCAATGCAGGGGACACGGGTTCAATCCCTGGTCCGGGAAGATCCTACATGCTGCAGAGCAACTAAGCCCATGCGCCACAATTACTGAGCCTGTCTGTGCTCTAGAGCCCGCGAGCCGCAAGTACTGAGCCCGCCTGCTGCAAATACTGAAGCCCGTGTACCTAGAGCCTGTGAAGAGAAGTCACTGCAATGAGAAGCCCACACACCGCAACGAAGAGTAGCTCCTGGTTCGCCACAACTAGAGAAAGCCCATGCGCAGCAACAAACACCCAATGCAGCCAAAAATAAATAATAAATAAATAAATTTATTTTAACAAGAAAAGAAAAAACAAGTCTACAAACAATAAATGCTGGAGAGGGTGTGGAGAAAAGGGAACCTTCCTATGCTGTTCGTGGGAATATAAATCGGGGCAGCCACTATTGAGAATAGTAAGGAGGTTCCTTAAAAAATTAAAAATAGAACTACCATATGATCTAACAATCCCACTACTGGGCATATAGCCAGAGAAAACTCTAATTTGAAAAGATACATGCATCCCAATGTTCACAGCGGCACTATTTACAATAGCCAAGACATGGAAGCAACCTAAATGTCCATCAACAGTTGAATGGATAAAGATGTGGTGTATACACACACAAACACACACAAAACTGGATAATACTCAGCCAGAAAGAAGAACCAAATAATGCCTTTTGGAGCTACATGGATGGACTTAGAGATTATCATACTAAGTGAAGTAAGTCACACTGAGAAAGACAAATGTCGTATGATATCACATAGGTGGAATCTTAAAAATGATACAAATGGGGAATTCCCTAGTGGTCCAGTGGTTAGGACTCTGCGCTTCCACTGCAGGGGGCATGGGTTCAATCCCTGGTCGGGGAATTAAAATCCTGCGTGCCACGTGGTGCAGCCAAAAAATTAAAGAAAAATATTTTAAAAATAAAAATAAAAAGCATTTTTAAAAACGATACAAATGAACTTATTCACAAAACAGAAACAGACTCACAGACATAGAAAATAAACATATGGTTACCAAAGGGGGAGGGGGGAAGGATGAATTGAAAATTTAGGATTAACAGCTACACAGTATGATGTGTAAAATAGGTAAATAACAAGGACCTACTGTATAGCACAGGGAATCATATTCAATACCTTGTAATAACCTATAATGGAAAAGAATCTGAAAAAAATATATATATGTATGTATGTATAACTGAATCACTTCACTGTACACCTGAAACACTGTAATCAGCTATACTTGAATAAAAGAAAAAAAGAAAAAACTCTAATGGACAAAATATTGATATACTACAAAACTCTACTGGTAAATTTAAAATTTGATTTTTAACATGTGGAAAATTCCAGTAACACACAATTTACAATATGGTTCTCCTGCTGAATAAGAAATATTAGTATACATTAGTTTTTTTTTCCAATTTAGGTTCTTGACATTAAATTTTAGAAAAATTATAACTGAACTCTTATATTTTAATGACCACTGAAACATGGTATAACTATATTTAACTATGCATTTAAGTTATAGCTAAAATCTGTGCAACAATTTGAAAAAGATTTGCACTTTATGGATTATAAAAGCAGAGCTCAAATAAATCAAATGCTGAATGACTTCCATATTTTGGAACTAAAAATTTAATATAAATGTGATCATCAAATAGGCTAATAAGATAAAGTGTTAGGGACTTCCCTGGTGGTCCAGTGGTTAAGAATCCACTTTCCAATGCAGGGGACGTGGGTTCAGTCCCTCGTCGGGGAACTAAGATCCCACGTGCCATGGGGCAACTAAGCCCACATGGCACAACTACTGAGCGCATGTGCCTCAACGAGAGAGCCCACGTGCCACAAACTACAGAGCCCACGCACTCTAAAAACCACGCACCACAACTAGAGAGAACCCCACACGCCACAAAGAGCCCACACCGCAATGAAAGATCCTGCATGCTGCAACGAAGACCCCGCATGCCGCAACTAAGACCCGACAGCCAAAAAGATAAAGAAAATAAATAAAATAAATATAAAACAGTAAAAAAAAAAAAAAAAAAGGTGAAGTGTTAAAAATATACCATTCAGGGCTTTCCTGGTGGCGCAGTGGTTGAGAGTCCGCCTGCCGATGCAGGGGACACGGGTTCGTGCCCCGGTCCAGAAGATCCCACATGCCGCGGAGTGGCTAGGCCCGTGAGCCATGGCCGCTGAGCCTGTGCTCCGCAACGGGAGAGGCCACAACAGTGAGAGGCCCGCGTACGGCAAAAAAAAAAAAAAAAAAAAAAAAAAAAAATATATATATATATATATATATATATACACACCCCATTCATTTTTTCCTTTGAAAACTATTATTACAAAATAATATAATGTAAAAAACATATGATATCAAATATTAAGAGAGACAAAAAACAGAAATGGTGGTTGGTAGGGTCTGGAGAGACAGGAATGGAAGTTATTGTTTCACGGGTACAGAGTTTTCAATTTACAAAAATGACAAAGTTCTGGTGATAGATAGTAGTAACAGTTACACAACAACGTAAATGTACTTAATGCCACTGAACTATACACTTAAAAATGACTAAAATGGTAAATTTTGTTATGTTTATTTTACTACAGTTAAAAATAAATAAATAGCATGTTTTAAAATAAGAAATATTAAGAATCACTAAGATGAGCTCTTCCAAATTAAACAGACAAGTAAGCCTCACAGATCAGTCTGGTTATCTCGTTGCTTTTTAAACATTACATGGGTTTCTGAGTTCCTAATTTTTTGCCCTACACTATTCCTGGTACATCTCAAAAGCTGCATTACATATTCTAAACAGAAGCATCTGGGTGCAAGTCTTATCACTGACAACTTATTTATCTGAGAAAATGTATAAGACATTACAATTTTGTAATGTTGGCACTTGAACTAGAATAATGTGCTAAGGTACCTACTAAAGTAGAATGAGACTTAGTTCTCCTACTAATCCTTCTCTGAACTGCCCAGAGATTGAGATAAAATGTTCTCGCCAACCACATGGGCATATCACTATTGCACACATGCACAGCACTCGCAGCGTAATACAGAAATAACTGGTTTATAGATTTATCTGTTATTCAAACTCCTTGAGGACAGGAATAGTGTCTTATTCAAATTTTAACATCAATATTCAGCAGAGTACCCGACAATGTAGGTAATCCATAAAAATTTTCTCAACAGTTCTACTGTACTAAAATCATTTAAAAATTCAGATCCAAGCTACTGAAAAATATATGTTGAGCAGATCACAATAAAACATCTCTACATGTAATTTAAGGTTATAGTCAATTTCTAGACAGATTAATTTGAGAAATTAAAATATTATCAGATATATGCTCAAGACAGACAAAATAACTTCTATCAAAAACTATAGGGATGTAAAGCAGTTATACCCCAATAAAGATGTTAAAAAAAAAAAAAAACTATAGGGACAAGTGATGAATGAAGAGGTAGAAAACAGACCTTCAATTTTCTAATGGTAAGATCTGAATAAACAGGAAGAGGGGGGCTTCCCTGGTGGCGCAGTGGTTGACAGTCCACCTGCCGATGCGGGGGACACGGGTTCGTGCCCCGGTCCGGGAGGATCCCGCGTGCCGCGGAGCGGCTGGGCCCGTGGGCCGTGGCCGCTGAGCCTGCGCGTCTGGAGCCTGTGCTCCGCGACGGGAGGGGCCGCAGCGGTGAGAGGCCCGCGTACCGCAAAAAAAAAAACAAAAACAAAAACAGGAAGAGGGAGGAGACTCACAAACCTGTCAAGAGTACTAGTTCCAGTAATAAAGTGCAATAAGAAAAACATTCTTAAAAATGTGGCAAAAGAAACAAAAGAACAAATAGGGACTTCGTCATACATCAAGGATTCTTAGAACTTTCATGGAAATGGATTTGGGATTCCGGTCCTCCTGACAAGCTCAGTATCAGTATCACCCACATAAAAGTGTAGTAGACCAGAGTCAGGGGATGGAAAGCTGGAGGCAGAGACGAGAGACCTCTCAGGGACACCCACTGGCCCCTGAGTGTACTTCCTCATTCAATCCTCATCCCAACTACACTCACCCTGAAGAGGGCCTGCTCAAGCTGCCGCTGGATGTGGTTCAAATATTAGAGCTCAAGTTCTTAAACATTCTCTAAAGAAGCCAGATTGTTAAGAGTAAATTCCTCTTCATTAGTACTGAAAAACCTAAAGAATAATAGGGTACCGAAACTTGAGCCTTCCAGAGCCAGCAAAGGCAGCCTGCCTTTGGTGAGTTATCTAAGCAGCTGCTTACCCCAATTAGAGACTGTGGGGGTCAGGGACAGCTCTAACAGGCTGCTTCTATTCCCAGTTGTGTGACCACACTGCTTTTGATAAGCTGCTACATCTCTGACTAAATTGGAAATTTAATCTAATCTTATTCTGGATGTATATAAAGTGGTCTCATCCTACCTATTTATACAGCCCACTTAAAATTCTGCTGAGCTGAGTAAACCTTAAAAAAGATAAACCTAACTGCAATACTTAAAAGTGCTTTAAACTTGTGCCGTAGTGTCCTTATTTCTTTATTTTTTGACTTTTTCATTAAAGACAAGGTAGTGCCAACGTGCAGTAAAAAGGACAACAATGGTATACATTTGTGTGAGGAGAATATACACATTTATATGCCATGTTTGGGTCTATTAATCAATGAATGACTGTGCCAGAAAGCGGATGTGAGGAAGTGAATAAAGGAGCAGAAACTGAACATGAGCCAGAAACCAAGAATGTTCACAGAAAATCACAGTCATCTTCATAAATTGAAAACAGTTACGGGGGAAAAAACCTATCACTTAGAGTCCAGAATCATTTTACCTCACAAAGTACAATGACACTAAACATTCCATAAGTTTCTTTATGTATTTTAACTGCTTTGAGTTAAAATAATGCTTTCTAGAAACATTTCCCAAGCTTATTAATAAAAGAAATGATAATAGTGTTATAATTATCACCTCTAATCATAGGTAATCACTGGTGTAGTATTCTTATTCTTGAGGAGAAAAGTATTATAATTACTACCAGTTACTGAGAATTTACCAAGAGGCACTTTATATATATTACCTCATTTACTCCTCACAAGTTCACTGTCTTCACCCCATTTTACAGATGAAAAGGTGTTAATGGCTCTAGCAATATGGCAGACTAAATAACCAGAAAACCCTACCACTAAAAATATATGCTGGATAAAAAATACAGACATTATTTTAAATGTGTAGCTGAATTAGAAGGAGAACAAATCCCCAGGGACAAAAATAAGAAAAAAAAAAAATTCAAAGTCAAAGTGGGGCTTCCCTGGTGGCGCAGTGGTTGAGAGTCCGCCTGCCGATGCAGCGGACACGGGTTCGTGCCCCGGTCCGGGAAGATACTACATGCCGCGGAGCAGCTGGGCCCATGAGCCGTGGCCGCTGAGCCTGCACGTCCGGAGCCTGTGCTCCGCAACGGGAGAGGCCACAACAGTGAGAGGCCCGCATACCGCAAAAAAAAAAAAAAAAAAGTCAAAGTGGCAATTTTGTTGAGTTAAAAACTAAAATTCTAGGGTGACAGGAGGCTGGGGATAATGGGATTAAATAGGTAAGTAATATCAACCTTGATAACCTAAATGCTAGAGTTTGAGTTTCTCTACAGGGTCAGGAAGTAAGACTACAGACCTATGCAAGTGAGGACATTAGAACTAAGACAATCACCTACCACACACATACACACATAACACCAGGGGTATAAACAGGTTACACCATTAGGGAAAGGATAAGCTAGAAAAAATATCTGCCAGCTAAAAACTAAGGAGGAAAACAAGCTTCCGCCTCAAGATAATTTGAGTTGGAGACGTACACTATCAATACTTAGTCTAGGAACCCCATGCCAAATTAACATAAGAATTGGTCCTAGGGACTTCTCTGGTCGTCCAGTGGTTAAGCCTGCACACTTCCAATGCAGGGGGCACAGGTTGCATCCCTGATCAGGTAACTAAGATCCCGCATACTGAACGGTGCAGCTAAAAAAAAAAAAAAAAAAAAAAAAAAAGAATTGGTCCTAAAATTGGCGGGTCTTCTGAAGTGCCTTACTGAGCAAATTCTCAACCCAGGTCAACAGGATTCCCAAATAAACTTCCACTGAAAGAGAACTGAAAGGCCACAATTCAAACATAATTTAAGTGTTTTTAAGTCAACAGACAAAGCTAACAGCAAGATTAGAATCCTAACATTTTCAGATAATAGAAACAACATGACAGGGCTTGTAAAATTAGAATACATAAAGTGATTAAGGACAATAAAAAGAGAGAAAGACTTGAGAAATATATATATGTAACCCGTAGAACAAATAACATCCAATGAAAGTAAAAGCACAGCTGACAGAAAATTAGACAACTAGACACAGGAGAATAAAAGCTAAAGTTTCTTAGAAATTTTAAAGTATATAAATCCTCAGCTTCGAGAAACACATCAGGGGCTTCCCTGGTGGTGCAGTAGTTAAGAATCTGCTTGTCAATGCAGGGGACACAGGTTCAAGCCCTGATCCGAGAAGATCCCACATGCCGCGAAGCAACTAAGCCTGTGCACCACAACTACTGAGCCTGCACTCTAGAGCCCACGAGCCACAACTACCGAGCCTGCGTGCCACAACTACTGGAGCCCATGCACCTAGAGCCCGTGCTCCGCAACAAGAGAAGCCGCTGCAATGAGAAGCCCGCACACTACAACGAAGAGTAGGCCCTGCTCGCCGCAACTAGAGAAAGCCCGCGCACAGCAATGAACACCCAATGCAGCCAAAAATAATTAATTTTTTAAAAAAACTGGTAAAAAACAGAAAAGAACAGCCCAATGGTGCAAAATATAAAAGGGTGCTCAACTTCATTAATTATCAGCAACTACAAAACAATGTGTATCACCACAAATCCACCAAAAAACTAAAATTAAAAAGACAGACAACTTACAAACATTGGTGAGAAAGTAGAGTATTAGAACCCTTGTACACTGTACACTGCATGTGGGAGTATAAATTGGCACAAGGGTTCAGGAAAACTGGCCATATCTGCTAAAGCTGAACATGCACCCCCTGTGACCCAGCAATTCCACATGTGGGAGTGTAACTGACATAAATACCTATGTTTACCAGAAGATATATGCAAAAATATTCACAGCAGCACTATTTGCAATGGCCCTAAACTGGAAATAACCCCAAAAACCCATCAATGGTAGAATGGATAAATAAATTGTGCAGTATGCCCATAGTGAAATACTATGCAGCAAGGGATACTAAATTATGACCAAGCTGCCCAGTTTTTAAATTTTCATTTGAACACAGTCACACCTACTCATGTAGGTAATTGTCTTCGGCTGCTTTTTATGCTACAACAGAGTTGGGTAGCTGTGACAGAGTCCATATACCTGCAAGCCTAAAATATTTACCATCTGTCCCTTTAAGAAAAAATTTGCCAAACCCTTAAACAGTAACCAGAATGAACAAACTGCAACTACAAGTAATAACATGGAAGAATTTTCCAAATCTAACATATTCTATATGCTTCAAAAATTTAAGTCATGAAGAACAGGTGGTCCAGTGGTTAAAAATTTAAGTCATGAATGACAAAGACAGGCTGAACTATTTCAAATTAATCAAGACTAAAGAGATATAACTAAAATGTGGGATCTTGGTTTAGATCTTATAAGATACATTTCTGAGATAATTAGTGAAATGTGAAGACAGATTATATAGTAGATAATGGTATTGTGTCAATGTTAAACTTCCTAAATTTGATAACTGTATTTGTAAGACAATATCCTTGTTCTAAGGAGATCCAGGCTGCAGTCTGAAGTCTCTACAGTTTTGCCCTCCCTGCTAGATTGGACCCCATGGACATCAGGAACTTCTCCAGTCACTCCAAGAGTGTAGTATCACTCCTGTGGTGACTAAGATGAGTGATTTGTCTCCAGAAGTACTTTTGTTCTTGCTTCTCAGACTTACATGCTAATCTTGGTCTTTTCCTCCCCCTTTCCAGAAAGTCCTAGAATTTAGCATGATCTTGGCAAAACAATACCATTCTCAGATATAGATAATAAAATACTTAAACCTGTAGGGACCATAATGTTCACTGATTCCTAGTTTTCTAATGCTTCTTTGCCACAGAACACTTTCAGGAGTAGAAAGCTCAAAAAGAAGTCTATCAGGAAAAACTGTTCAAAGTGAAAAATTTGAAGACAACAGATTCCTCTTAGACCTGCCCATTTATTCCTGCCACTCAGGTACTCTGAAGGGAACAATTATAAAACCAAGGATCAGATCCAACTCCTTTTTCTAACAACTCTAAGCCCTTTCTTATTAACTTTCTTTTCCCTAAAATTTATTTAGCACAAAGCATGGTTTATTGACTCAAATAAAGGAAACAGATCATTGAAGTGACAGTCCTCAAACTCCCATCCTTTCCTCTACACCAGACTGACCAAGTTCATGAGAATTCCTGCCATGAAGTCAGTCACGCTTAATGGGTAGCAATTCCAAAGTATCAGTGAGAGATAGCCTACAGACTGTGACTTGTTTAAAATGTCCCAAAATTGTACTACCCAGTTCAATCACATGACCTTATTATTAGAACTGGCTTTGACAACAAATTTTACCCTGAAGTATTCATTACATTCCACCAAAGATAGATATAAAAACCCTATGTACGTTCCTATGACAATTTGAAAATCAATTCCAAAAATTTTAATGATAGTCCCTTGAAACTATGTGTATCAATCTCCACAACATATTTCCTTTTGAAGAGTAATAATCATTTCACTGAGTTCTGATAGTTGCTTTAAAATCAGTCAGTACTGCGCTTTACATTTTTGTAGATATTTTAAGAAAAGCTTAATTTCAGAAAGTAAATACGGTTCGGTTCTCTAGCTTATTTTTTTTAAAGAGCCTTCCACTCTCCCTGTCTTTGAGACAGTTACTAACATCACAGCAAAGGTACATCAACCAATAAATATATACTAAACACTTGCAGTGAGTAAGAAGGTAAAGCAAGTCTTATCAATGTTCAACTGAAAACTCTGGCTTTAATTCAAAGGGCACTACAGCATTCTGTTAGTTCTCAGGTTCACAGCTCATTTACACAAAATACACTATGTCTGGAACATAAGTTGAAGAGAAACAAGAAGACATCGCTCTTTGGGACCTTCCTTAAGAACTGGATTTGAGTGCTTCCCTGGTGGCACAGTGGTTGAGGGTCCGCCTGCCGATGCAGGGGACACGGGCTCGTGCCCCGGTCCAGGAGAATCCCACATGCCGTGGAGCGGGTGGGTCCGTGAGCCACGGCCGCTGAGCCTGTGCGTCTGGAGCCTGTGCTCCGCAACGGGAGAGGCCACAGCAGTGACAGGCCCGCGCACCGCAAAGAAGTATAATAAATGTTTAAATAATATGTATGCCTTACATGTACATTTTTACTTTTACCAAAACCACTTTTGCTACACAAGTCAGCAAACTACTTTTTATGTCTTAAAGTACTACATACTACTTCTAATTTCTCAAAGAGCTTTCATTATCACACATCATGTGATTCTAACAACTATGCCATGGGATCAGTAGGGCAAGGAACACGTTCCCAGAAATGGTACTACAGGTCGAAGTGCCTTCACACAAGGTTGCAGAGTGGTAGGATATGGCTATTTAATTCCTAAGCTCAGGGCTCTTCCCATAACACCTGGCTCAAGAAACTATTTGGTAGAGATTCGGTATCTTACATTATTTCAATTTAAGAAATGAATGAGGGCTTCCCTGGTGGTGCAGTGGTTAAGAATCTGCCTGCCAATGCAGGGGACACAGGTTCAATCCATGGTCTGGGAAGATCCCACATGCCATGGAGCAACTAAGCCCACGTGCCACAACTACTGAGCCTGCAAGCCACAACTACTGAGTCCATGTGCCACAAATACTTAAGTCCACAATCCTAGAGCCTGTGCTCCGCAACAAGAGAAGCCACCGCAATGAGAAGCTTGAGCGCCTCAACGAAGAGTAGCCCCTGCTTGCCACAACTAGAGAAAGCCCATGCGCAGCAATGAAGACCCAACATAGCTAAAGACAAATAAAATAAATACATGTATTAAAAAAAAAAAAGAAAAGAAATGAATAAGAGGGCTTCCGTGGTGGCACAGTGGTTAAGAATCCACCTGCCTATGCAGGGGACGCAGGTTCGAGTCCTGGTCCGGGAAGATCCCACATGCCGCGGAGTAACTCAGCCCATGCGCCACAACTATTAAGTGTGCACTCTAGAGCCCACAAGCCACAACTACTGAGCCCACACGCCACAACTACTGAAGCCCACGCACCTAGAGCCCATGCTCTGCAACAAAGAGAAGCCACCGCAATGAGAAGCCCGCGCACCGCAATGAAGAGTAGCCCCCACTCGCCACAACTAGAGAAAGCCCACATGCAGCAACAAAGACCCAATGCAACCAAAAATAAATAAATTAAATTAAATTAAAAAAAAAATGAATGAGGGACCTCCCTGGTGGTCCAGTAGTTAAAAATCCACCTTCCAATGCAGAGGACGCAGGTTCAATCCCTGCTGGGGGAACTAAGATCCCACATGCCACAGGGCAACTAAGCCCGTGCGCCACAACTATTGAGCCCATGCCTCAAGGAGACATCCCACGTGCCGCAACTAAAACCCGGCACAGCCCAAAAAATAAAGTTAATTTTTAAAAAAAAGAAATGAATGAGCTTTATTTTAGGCAAAATCAACTGGTTTTAAAGTCTATCAAGACTTCTGACTGAAGTCGTATTAAAGACAACCATATTTTAGTGCTGATCTCCAAAACCCATAATAATGCTTAAAAATAAAGTTACAGGAGTGCTTGCTGCGGCAGCACATACTAAAATCGCAACAATACAGAGAAGATTAGCATGGCCCCTGCACAAGGATGACTCGCAATTTGTGAAGTGTTCCATATTTTGGGGGGGTTAGCAGATGTAAGCTTTTATATATAGAATGGATAAACAACAAGATCAGAGAACCATATTTAGTAGCACAGAGAACTATATTCAATATCCCAGGATAAGTCATAACAGAAAATATAAAAAAAGAATATATGTGTGCATAACTGAATCACTTTGTTGTACAACAGTAATTAACAAATTGTAAATCAACTATACCTCAATAAAAAAAATAAAGTAAAATGAAATTTTATTCTTTTTTTTAAAGTATTTATTTTGGCTGTGCTGGGTCTTTGTTGCTGCGCACAGGCTTTCTCTAGTTGCGGTGAGCGGGGGCTACTCTTTGTTGCGATGCGCAGGCTTCTCATTGCAGTGGCTTCTCTTGTTGTGGAGCACAGGCTCTAGGCACGCAGGCTTCAGTAGTTGTAGCACGCGGGCTCAGTACTTGTGGCGCACGGGCTTAGTTGCTCCACGGCATTTGGGATCCTCCTGGACCAGGGCTCAAACCCATGTCCCCTGCATTGGCAGGTGGACACTTAACCACTGCGCCACCAGTGAAGTCCCCTTATGATCTATTTTAAAAGGCAGAATACAACCCATGCACCTATGGTCAATTAAGACATGACGAAAGAGGCAAGGATACACACTAATTATCAGAGATATGCAGATCAAAACTGCAATGACGTATTACCTAACCCCAGTCAGAACGGCCATCATCAAAAAATCTACAAACAGGGCTTCCCTGGTGGCGCAGTGGTTGAGAGTCCGCCTGCCGATGCAGGGGACATGGGTTCGTGCCCTGGTCCGGGAGGATCCGACATGCCGTGGAGTGGCTAGGCCCGTGAGCCACGGCTGCTGGGCCTGTGCGTCCGGAGCCTGTGCTCCGCAACGGGAGAGGCCACAACAGTGAGAGGCCTGCATAGGCAAAAGAAAAAAAAAAGTCTACAAACAATAAATACCGGAGAGGATGTGGAGAAAACAGAGCCCTCCTACACTGTTGGTGGGAATGTAAATTGGTACAGCCACTACAGAGAACAGCGTGGAGGTTCCTTAAAAAACTAAAATTAGAACTACCACATGATACAGCAATCCCACTCCTGTGTATATATCCAAAGAAAACCATAATTCAAAAAGATATATGGGGCTTCCCTGGTAGCACAGTGGTTGGGAATCTGCCTGCCAATGCAGAGGACACAGGTTCGAGCCCTGGTCTGGGAAGATCCCACATGCCGCGGAGCAACTAAGCCCGTGAACCACAACTACTGAGCCTGCACACCTGGAGCCTGTGCTCCGCAACGGGAAAGGCCGCAAAAGTGAGAGGCCCGCGCACGGCGATGAAGAGTGGCCCCCGCTCGCCGCAACTGGAGAAAGCCCTCGCACAGAAACGAAGACCCAACACAGCCAAAAATAAATAAATAAATTTATTAAAAAAAAAAAAAAGATATATGAACTCCAATGTTCACTGCAGCACTATTTACAATAACCAAGACATGGAAGCAACTTAATATCCATTGACAGGTGGATGGATAAATAAAATATAGTATATATATACAACGGAATATTACTTACCTATAAAAAAAGAACGAAATCATGCCATTTGCAGCAATGTGGATGGACCTAGAGATTTTCATACTGAGTGAAGTCAGAGAAAGACAAATATCATATGATATCACTCATATGTGCAATCTAATTTAAAAAAATGATATAGGGGGCTTCCCTGGTGGTGCAGTGGTTGAGAGTCCACCTGCCGATGCAGGGGACACGGGTTTGTGCCCCGGTCCGAGAAGATCCCACATGCCGCGGAGCGGCTGGGCCCGTGAGCCATGGCTGCTGAGCCTGTGCTCCGCAACGGGAGAGGCCACAACAGTGAGAGGCCCGCGAACCGCAAAAAAAAAAATGATATAGGGACTTCCCTGGTGGTCCAGTGACTAAGACCCTGCGCTCCCAGTGCATGGGGCCCAGGTTCGATACCTGGCTGGGGAAAAAGATCCCACATGCATGCCACAACTAAGAGTTCTCATGCTGCAACTAAGAAGTCCGCATGCCACAACTAAAGATCCCACATGCCGCAATGAAGATCCTGCGTGCCGCAGCTAAGACCTGGGACAACCAAAATGAATAAATAAATAAAATAAAATAAAATTTAAAAATGATATAAATGAACTTAAAATAGATAACCAGCAAGGACCTACTGTATAGCAGTGGGAACTCCACTCAATTTTCTATAATAACCTACATGGGAAAAGAATCTGAAAAAGAATGAATATATATATGTGTGTGTATATATATATATATATATACATATATATATACACACACACACACACACATATATATAACTGAATCACTATGCTGTACAACTGAAACTAACACAACATTGTAAATCAACTATACCGTAATAAAATTTTTTTAATAAATAAAATATAAATTAAAAAGTAGAATACAAAATTGTCTATAGTCTATATGCCTGTAGTTACAATTATGTTTGTGTTATGCATGCAAATGTACTAAGTCTTCAAGGGATTATGGAATAACAACAATTTTTACTTGTGGAGGTAAAAAATATTTCAATTCATATTATGTTTGCCTATGCAATATATTTTTAGCCTTACAAAGTACTTTTTTCCCCTAAATCTTTCTAACTTCTCAATTAGCACTAGATAGAACCTACTCTATGTTGAGCCAGCTGTTTAATATCCAATATGACTTAGTAAGTTAGTACATAAAGTTCCATTTTGATTTTTAAAAAATCAAAAAACAAACAGCCCAAACAGTGAACTCCTACACCAGTCCAGTTTATTCAGGAAAAAAAGCTTTTTAAGGTAAATAGCTTACATGTTTCACTAAAACATTCTCTGCTTTATTGTCTCTCTCCTCCGTTTTTGTTTTACACCATTACACGTTATATCAATCCCTTTCATTTTGAAAAAAGCTAAACACTATTCTGAGAAAAAGAAGTACATCTGGTACCACTGGCACTAAGTCATGAATTATTTTTAATTCTGGTTTATTCCTAAAAATATTCTTCTCTAATCTTTAAAATCTGGAAAAACAATAATGGTTTACTTCCCTGGAGTTAAATATTCCACAAATAAAGTCCCTTGTAAATACTATTTTTTAAGACACTCATACAATCCTAATTAGAAATACCAAAAACACAATGTGAATCACCTTACATATAATACTTCATATAAAGCTACATGTAAATTTTATTCTAAATGATTTTATACTTGATAAAATATAATCTGTATTATATTACAGTGTTTTAAATGATGAAAACTTCAACCAGTTCCTGATTTGATAACTCTAATCCAGTTGATAATATAAGAGAACAGGAAATAAACACTCAAGTATTTGGAGGTAAAGGAACATGGAGCTTTCAAATGATTCAGAATAATATGCCCAAACATGTAGAGAAAAAGACAATGATAAAGCAAAAGTGGTTAAATGCTAAAAATTGGAGATTCTAAATGAAAGTGAAAGTTCTTTATACTATTCTTGCAAATTTTTACTTTCAATTAATTTTAAGTTACCCAAAAACCTCAATTGGTCACATAGTTCAGAAAATGAAATATGCCGATTATCCAGTAGAGTAGTTCCCATTTATTAAAAAATGAGCAAGTACCTCCAATATCTAACAATGTATTTATAAATTATATGCATGTACTTACTATAATACCAATATACTACAAATATATATAACTTAAATCACATATTAAGAAATAGGTATTTTGAAAGCATTAGCTAAAAAATAATTAAAATAAAAGGAATGATCTTGCTCTGCAAATGTGAATTCAACCAGTACCCAGTAATTCCCAAATCTCTTCCTCTAATT
The DNA here is from genome assembly GCF_951394435.1 of Stenella coeruleoalba. Lineage (NCBI taxonomy): Eukaryota > Metazoa > Chordata > Mammalia > Artiodactyla > Delphinidae > Stenella > Stenella coeruleoalba. The sequence goes on from NC_137156.1 coordinate 65,172,780, forward strand.
CAATCTGTTCTCTTGAACTCCAGATCTCATTTCCAACTACCTATAGGGATTTCTAAACCTGAGGTACCTACAGGAGAGCCAACCTCAACACAGACTAAACTGAGTACCTTTCTCCAGAAACCTGCTTTTATACTCTAGCTTCCACCTTAGTGAGAAAGCAATCTGCTCAGTGGAGTCATCCCAGTCAATTCTTTCTTATTTCAGCCCCACAACCCACCCTTCCCACACACACAAAAAAAAAATCACAGAGTTCTACCCCCTTGCTGTGCTTCCTAATCACTTTCAAGATAAAAGCCACACTTCTAACACAGTAAACCTGTCATTTTATGACTGATTCTGGCCCATATTTCTGCCTACTGTCCCTCAGTTCTAGCCCTATTGAACTATTTGCAACTACATTAAAAGCCTTTAGGCTTTTATATGTTGCTATCACTGCCTGAAAATTCAATCTTCCAGCATGTCCCTAAAGAACCCATACTCTACTTTCAGGACTCAGTTCAAATGTCCTTTCCCTTGGAAAACATTTCCTGAGATGAGGAAAGTCAAAGGCTCTATTCATATAGGTCATTAGAGGGTAAGTAAGCTCCCTGAAGACAAACAATACACTGCATTACTCCTTGAATTCTCAGAACTTGGCACATAATCAAATGCTAAATATTTGCTGAACTCAAATCAGTGAGGAAGGGACTTCCCTGGCAGTCCAGTGGTTAAGAATCCACCTTCCAATGCAGGGGACGTGGGTTCGACCCCTGGTTGGGGAACTAAGATCCCACATGCCACAGGCAACCAAGCCCGTGTGCTGCAACTACTGAGCCCACATGCCACAACTAGAGAGAAGCCCCCGCACCGCAAGGAAGAGCCCGCGTGCTGCAACTAAGACGCAACTAAGTCAAAAATAAATAAATAAATAAATATTTTTAAAAATAAAATAAAATAAAAGCAGTATAAAAACAAACATTATTAAAAAAAAAAACAAAAAACCTTCACGTTCCAATGCAGAGGGTATGAGTTCAATCCCTGGTCAGGGAGCTAAGATCCCACATGCCTCATGGCCAAAAAAAACAAAATATAAAACAGAAGTAATATTGTAACAAATTCAACAAAGACTTTAAAAATGGTCCACATCAGGGCTTCCCTGGTGGCAAAGTGGTTAAGAATCTGCCTGCCAATGCAGGGGACACAGGTTCGAGCCCTGGTCTGGGAAGTTCCCACATGCTGCGGAGCAACTAAGCCTACACACCACAAATACTGAGCCCGTGCCACAACTACTGAAGCCCACACGCCTAGAGCCCATGCTCTGCAACGAAGAGTAGCCCCTGCTCACCCCAACTAGAGAAAAGCTCACACACAGCAATGAAGACCCAACACAGCCAAAAATAAAATAAATTTAACAAAAAAAGATCCACATCAAAAAAAAAATCTTAAAAAAAAAAAATCGTGCAGAAAAGCAGCATCCTTTAATAAATGTTGTTGGGTTAACCAAATGATCATATGGAAAAACTGCTTTTTTTTTTTTGTGAGCACTGGATCCACTGCTCACAATGAATACCAAGATAAATTCTAAATGGATAACAGAGTTACATGTAAAAAATGACACCTACAAATAGTGTAGAAATTTGTTCTTCTACAAATACTAGAAGAACACATGGCTGAAATCCTTTATCACCTACAAGTGGAGAAAGCTTCCCAACGTGATTAAAAAAAAACCATCCATATATTTGACTTAATGAAAATAAATGTCTGGATAGCAAAAATACCGTAAGTGAAACGAACAGATTTACTGCAATATCAGTAAAACAATATTTTTTATTCTCAATTATATCTGAGAAATCAGTGAGTTATTAAAACTAAAAGTTTAGTGATGAAATAAGAACACACAAATCGGAAGCTTTTGAGATTTATAAAAAGGTCTACCAATAACAAATTCAGTAGAGGCAACAACCAGCAGACTGGAAACTACAAAAACCCGAATCAGAGAAATGGAAGACAAAAATTATGGGAAAATATAGGACAGATAGTTCCCGGAAATCTAGTATTTGTACAATCAGAGTTCAAAAATATAAAGAAATACAGGATGGCAGAGAAGACTAACAGACTGAATGTTCCCTGAGCTAAAGAAACATAATTGAGTCTTCAGATCGTGATTTACGATAACTAGACTTATTTATGAATTTTAAAGATCAGTATTAAAAAGGGGGAAATCAGGGACTTCCCTGGTGGCGCAGTGGTTAAGAATCCGCCTGCCAGTGCAGGGGACATGGGTTCGAGCCCCAGTCCGGGAAGATTCCACATGCCGCGGAGCACCTAAGCCCATGCGCCACAACTACTGAGCCCGCGTTCTAGAGCTGGCGAGCCATAACTACTGAGCCTGCATGCCACGACTACTGAGGTCCACACACCTAGAGCCCATGCTCCGCAACGAGAAGCCACTGCAACGAGAAGCCTGCGCATCACGATGAAGAGTGGCCCCCACTCGCCGCAACTAGAGAAAGCCCACGCATAGCAACGAAGACCCAACACAGCCATAAATAAATAACTAAATAAATTTCAAAAATTAAAAAAAAGGGGGATATCAACAAGTAACATCAGATTTTTCTGTACAAAATCAAATGTGGAAATAAGGCATAACCCAATATTTCTATACCAAGCCAAACTTTCAGTCAAAATACCAACTGCAAGGAGAACAGAATCATATTCTCACATAAGCTCAGAAGAATCCCACCTACAAAATATAATAAGATTCCAAGAAACAACATTCTAGCCACAAGAACTGAAACAGGAGAAAAAAACGGAAAAGACTTAGTACAGTAAAGACAATAAGGAAACTACAACAGTAAAATGTTAACAGTTAAGTCTAGGTAATAATTGTTGTGATGTTTAATGCAAATTTTAAATGACTCCTGTAAGAGATGCTTCCTACAGTTCAAAAGCAAGTGTTCTATAGCTAAAATTCTGTAGCGATTCCTCCTTTTTCCTATTCTATAGGATAGCAGCAGCAAAATAAAGAGCTGTAGGCTGCACCCAAGAGTACAGAAACTGAAGATGTCCCAGTGTGATAAGCTGATGTACTTACAGGGAGTTTGGTGAAGGCCGGGTTGGTGACATGTTTCCCAAAGGCATCTTCCTGGAACTGGAGAAGCTGTACCACCAGCCCAGCCAGTGTTTTATTGGTAGGAGCATCCGCATGAACATACTGCAAGATAAAGACAGAGACTCAAAAACTGGGGCAACTGTTCAGAAGACAATGGAAGACAATGTTAGCTTACTTCCCAGTACCTAAGTACTGGCCTGGTGGCAGATTTTTAAGTGTCTGAGACACTTACATAAACAAATACTGGGAGCCGTGGGGAGGGATAGATAACATGTCCTTTCAGTTAACAGATCTTAAGAATGAGAAATACTATGCCCAAGAAACCAAGCCCAAGTGTCATTCTCATCTGCACCCGGACCTAAATTAGATGGTGAGATCCTGGACCTCAAACTTGAGCCTGATGCTACTGAATTGGCCTAAAAGTTTGTTCGGGTTTTTCCATAAGATGTAACAGAAAAACCCGAACGAACTTTCTGGCCAACCTAATATAATGGAATGAGACATACTGGCCACTATATTTCGCATGTGGCCAGAGAGCCAACTGTGTACAGTTTTTCAAACAAGTCCACAAATTCTTTGATACTTCTCTCAACAAGAGGTGGGGATCTATGGCCCTCCTATGTTGAATCAGGACCATCCTCAGTGACTCGCTTAAAACCATTAGAATGCAACAGAAGTGATGCTGTGTGACTTCTGAAGATAAATCAAAAAAGATCATGCAGCTTCCATATAGTTCTTTTGGGACACCCACCTCTGGAGCCCTGAACAATGAAGTCCAACCACCCTGACATCACCATACTGAGGAAGCCCAGGCTACACTGAGAGGCCACATGGAGAGTCCCCAGCTGCTGTTCAGAAGACTGACAGCACAACCACCAGACACATGAGTAAAGATGATTCCAGGTGATTGTGGCCCCCAGCTGTCAGGTCACCGCCAATCATCAAACATCCCCAGTCAAGGCCCCAGACACCACTGAGCAGAAATAATTGGCCCTACTGTGCCCATCCAAATTCCAGACACACAGGAACTCTAAGCATAATAACATGACTGTTTTTATGCATTAAAAAAAATACATGTGTGGGCACTTAAAAATGGTTAGGATGGTAAATTTTATAAGATTTTTACCACAATAAAATCTTTTTTAAAACAAATGTACACGAAAAGTTATCCATGCTAATGTGAATAATGTCAAGAAGGCCAAATTCGTGGTAGACAGACAGCAAGCGAGCATTACAGCAAGGAAAGATAAAGGGTACATGACAGGGAAAGCATAAATTACTGAGTTCAATTAAATGTAAAAACTTAACTTAGTATTAAGCATTCACTATCACTTTGAAAAGCCATCATTAATTTTTTTTTTTAACCTCCAATTTTGATCAGGAAAAAACATCTATACTTCCTTCCATAAAAAAACTAAAGTTTTCTTCCTGGAAAGAACCTCTTTCCCAGTACCACCCAACATTTCAAGATAATGTTTCTCTTGCAATAAATAATGTCTCAGTGATACATATACAGCAAAATATCAGCTACAGAGTCCACCATTAATTACTATGCCTTAAGTTGACTGGCTCTCAAGATGTGCTACTGTCAATCAAAGACAGAGCATAATATAAAAGGGCAATTCTTAAAGCTTAGTATCCTCGCAAATTTTTATTTGTTCAGGTATGTTAGCTTTCCACTCTAAACAGAGCAGCCAGCATGCAGTTACTTTGCTGAAGAATAGTATTTTGTTGGAATGCTTTATTTTTATTTTTTTTAATTTTATTTATTTTTGGCTGCACTGGGTCTTCGTTGCTGTGTCCAGGCTTTCTCTAGTTGGGGTGAGTGGGGTTTCTCATTGTCGAGGTTTCTCTTGTTGCGGAGCATAGGCTCTAGGCACACGGGCTTCAGTAGTTGCTGCATGCGGGCTCAGCAGTTGCAGCACGCGGGCTCAGCAGTTGTGGCTGGAGGGCTCTAGAGCACAGGCTCAGTAGTTGTGGCACACAGACTTAGTTGCTCTGCGGCATGTGGAATCTTCCCGGACCAGGGCACAAACCCGTGTCCCCTGCACTGGCAGGCGGATTCTTAACCACTGCACCACCAGGGAGTCCGGAATGCTTTATTTTACATGAAATCCCCGAGACCAAAGGTTGGTAAAATCCAGTCTACTGCCTGTTTCTGTGTGGCCCACAAGCTAAGAATGGTTTTTACATTTTTTAAATGGTTTGGAAAAAATTAAAAGAAAAATAATATTTCATGACACATGAATATAACATAAAATTCAAATGTCAGTGTCCATAAATAAAGTTTTATCAACACAGCACACTCATTCATTTGCACATTGTCTATGGCTGCTTTCCTGCAAGAGCAGAGTTGAGCAGTGCAGCTGAGACTGCATGGCCCGCAAAGCCTCAATATTTACTCTTGATCTTTATAGAAAAAGTCTGTCTATCCCTGTTGTACACTACTCCTTTTTATCCTTACAGATAGTTTCCTTTTATTTAATTTAAAGGTGTCCTGTAAAAACACATTTCCTTAAGGCCACAAAGTGAAACAAATATGTCAGACATGAGCCAAAAACTGGAAACAAGTTTCATACAATTAAGCACATAAGATGTCAATTCTGTTAGTCTAAAATAATGGTTCTCTTTATTCAATAAGTCAGGCCCAAGAATCTGCATTTCTAACAAGTTCCCACGTGACACTATGTGACTGGGAACTACACTTTAAGAACCACTGGACTTTAAAAAAAAAAATCCACTTCAAATATTATCATATATCTCAGTTAAAGAACACATTTTATTATAATTTAGAAGTTAAAAACCAGGTAAGCAATTTTTTCTTTTCTTTTTTTTTTTTTGCGGTATGCAGGCCTCTCATTGTTGTAGCCTCTCCCGTTGCGGAGCACAGGCTCCAGACGTGCAGGCTCAGTGGCCATGGCTCCCGGGCCCAGCCGCTCCGCGGCATGTGGGATCTTCCCGGACCGGGGCACAAACCCACGTCCCCTGCATTGGCAGGCGGACTCTCAACCACTGCGCCACCAGGGAAGCCCCCAGGTAAGCAATTTTTAAATGTTAAAAACTTCTCACAATTCCCCTTTCCTACAATGCCAATTCCCATAAAAACCAAGTTTACTTCTCTGAGGACTATGAACTTTCAAGTGAAAATTTAACATCAGATTTTTTTTCCAATTTACTCAACATAGTAAATCTTTAATAAGTAATACTCAATTTTGAAAGTAATCAGTAATACTCAACATAGTATAACCTTTAATAAAGAATAAACTCGTCAAGTCTAACCCACAGAACTGGCACAGTACGTTGTACATACCCACAAGATAACTTTATAATCTTTAATAAGTACAAGCTTCTCAAAGGAATCACATAAAGTACTGCAAGTTTTTCCACACATGGTAAAGCAACGTGAAAAATTAATAACCGTAACTTTTTATTTTTCATATACCTGCAGACAACTGAACAGCGCCAAATCCTAAACCTGAAAGACACCATTTGGAGGAAGGTTGTTCAGCAAAAAACAAACCAACCTTCCAAGCAAAAAGTAATTTTTAATGACTTATATACATAGCTTTGTATATATTCTAAACTTCACTACTATCTACACGCTTCATTTATTGTCATTAAGAATGAGAAAGATTTCATGTGGACAGCCCTACAGTTTCAGAATAAAGATGGCCAGGTTCAAAGCCCAATCAAAATGATTATCTTAGGTATTTTAAGATCCAATTTTTAAACTACAGAACATTTTTAACTCCATTTACTTTCTCCAAATCACCCACAAAAATGATCAAACATTAAAATGTATGCAAGAGATGACATTTTTAACTAATAAATTGAATCTGACATTAATTAATGTCAGATTCATACCGTCTCAAAAGGCAGTCAATGTACGACTATAAAATTTTAAATCGACTTTTAAAAATTTCTAAGAGTAACATTCTGTTTAACCAGTAAGAATGAAGCAGGGGGACCAAATGATACATGGCAAAAGTATCACTACCACCTCAAATTTATATAATCCTACCTTCAAGGACTATCTCATTTGATTCGAACAACTGTCTGTGGGAGTCACAGTCTTACTCCCAACTTACAAATGAAAAATTAAAACATGGAAATCAAGTCATCTGCTCAATGACACCAATTAGCAGCCAAGAGTACTGAACTAACGTCTTCCAAACTAACGTAATGCTCATTCCACTATCCCATACAGACATAAATTCATTTCAACTGCTTCCAAAAATCTCACCTAAACATAAAAAGTTCTTAATAGCTTTCAAAATAATGAATCCTGATTAAAGGGAAAAAAATTTAATAATTATATAGACTACTTCAGTCATAAAAATTTTATCTTTTGATCAAAAAAAAGTTCAACAGAATGTTTTACTTAAGACAACAAAAATTTTTTTAGTCTTAAAGTATTTTGATTAAGAAAGTTAGGAGGATATGTTAGGAAAGTTGTTATCAATAAATCTGCTTTATATTCCCTGTGACATTAATATAGTATCAAAAGTTTAACTTATCCGTAAACAATTCTATTGTAGCAGATGTCCCATCTGGAAAAAAGAAAAGTCTTAAACTGTTAAATACTTTATATAAAGGGCACTGAAATGCCTTCCTTGGGCAATCTACTCTATTTTAGTAATCTTTGTTAAATCCAAAGCATCTTTATTTAAATCATCCTAAAATCTTAAATCTTATTTCAGGGGTAAGCCAAACTTCGGGAAGAAACTTACCTGGGAACTCAATGGCTTATAGATATACTTCACCTTCACAAGGTTTTATCATCTGAAAATCACTCTGAACTATGGATAGCAATATATCTTTCAAAGTTAGGATGAAAGATATGCACCCAGTAATACAAAGCAGGCAGCTTAGGTAGATAAACAAGCTTCCACACTGCTAGTGGACTGAAAACGCAACCTCAGGCAAACAGTTAATCTCTCTGTGCTTCAGCTTCCACGTACCTAAAGTGGTCACCTCCTCTGGACTCCTTTGGCTAGTTGAAGCTCATCCCAGTCAAAAAGTATTCACTCTCCTTTCTGTACTGCTAAGCCAAATGGATCAACAAAGCCTAAAAAAACAGGTTTCTATACTAGTTAATCTATTCATTCATGGAACAAATATTTACTGAGCACCTCCTATAGGCATTCAGAAGACAAAAACAATACAAAGAAGTTCATTTTTAATTTGAAATCACCTGGGTTTTATAAGTAGGTGCCTATGTCTATCTTTTCCACAACACTGTGAGTTCCTTCAAGAGAGGGATTATGTGCAGCCAAAAAAAAAAAAGGCAGAGGGGGGGGGTGGAGACAGGCAGACCTTTGAATTCCAAATTTGCCACTCCTAACTGTAATTCTTAGAGAAGTTACTTAAATCTCCACCCTCAGGTGTCTCTCATGTGGAAAATGAAGTAAATAATATCTATCATTCAGGACTGCTGTGAGGATTTAAGTGACTTATGTTTTAAATGCCTGGGTAAGGTGGATGTTCAGTTGTTCACTGAGTGCATACATAAACCCATCAATAAAAATGCTACTATCAATGTCATGTTTATTTCATTTATTTGCTGAGATTTATGAATTTGAAAACACACTATTAAATGCAACAGAAAAGTTTAGTTAAATCTTATCAATGTGTATACCAGGTAGAGATATATCCTGTACAGAGGAAGCAAAGAACCTTCTGGTATATATTTTCACCACACCAACACCACTCGCAGAGGCTGATAGGATTCTGACTGTCAGGCCCAAGGGATATACAATTCTTAATCTGAGTAGGCCCAAGAAACACACTCTAGCTTTATGAAACTCTGAGAGGTCAAACCTAACTTTAATTTTGTCTTTAAGGCCTCAGGCACACTGAGCCAACATTAGCCTACTGTCTTCAACACTTTGGGACAAATCCTGCAATCAGCCTCACAGCCAGTTCCTCACCCACCCAAACAAACCTCTTAAAGATTATCCAAGCCTAAAGCTGCCCTCTTAAAATTGGGCACAAATAGATGCACAGAGTTTGGAGAGGTAGAAATTACTACTACTGTATTTCCCTTTTTCTTTTCCCTTCCTTGCTATCCAAAGGAATATTCCTCCTATTTCTCTTTGTTAAAGCTACACTGATAAAGTCATACAATATTATATGTCAATTATATCTCAATAAAACTGGGGTATAAAATCCAGACTGGGGGGAAAAATACATTAAGGTATATTAATTTAAGACCCAAAGTACTGGCTGAAGGGCACATGATAAACAATACTTTAATAATATAAATATATTCAACTCCCTTAGCTACTACCAGAAGCTCTACTGCCAACACCAAAAAAGTGACCAATTTCCCATTGTACAAGGGAAAACAATATTCTTGTTTACCTACATGTAAATGAGAAAAAGCTACAATCCCAAATGTGACTGCAAAATTTCAGGGGGGGGGAAAAGTCAAAGAATCAAAAAATATATTGTAAATAAAAATATAAATCGCTTCTCACTTCCTAAAACCTCAGATAAGGAATGGTCATTTCTGAGAGTACCACAATGGAACGCAAAAGCACCCAAGATCCCTGTCCATGCCTAACAACTTCCAAAAGCTGATAGGCTCCACTGCGCTGTACACCCCAAATGAGTAGGTTCCTAGACTATCTTTTCATTCATTCCAACAAATATTTACTAAGCAACTACTAAGAGCAAGGCAATGAGGATCAAACACGTTCCGGGACACGTTGTAGTGAACAGGCTTAACAAGGTCCTTGCCCCAGGGTTATGGTCCACAACGGGGGAAGTAGAGAACTGAAAAGGGTGTTCCGGAAATTTGGGGGCAGAGTATTTTTGGCAGTCTGCGTCCTTACACCTTCTAAGGGAGTCATTCCTAAATAGTTACATAAAGGGGACGCTAAAAAAACATTTGTTATAAACAAGAGGCTAACTTACAACTTTTAATACCACTGACTCAGCGGAACTTACATTCCAAAGGTAGAGCAAACAGGTAAATAAAAATAATCTCAAAAAGTGGTATGGGGCTTCCCTGGTGGCGCAGTGGTTGAGAGTCCGCCTGCCGATGCAGGGGACACGGGTTCGTGTCCCGGTCCGGGAAGATACCATATGCCGCGGAGCGGCTAGGCCCGTGAGCCATGGCCGCTGAGCCTGCGCGTCCGGAGCCTGTGCTCCGCAACGGGAGAGGCCACAGCAGTGAGAGGCCCGCGTACCGCAAAAAAAAAAAAAAAGTGGTATGAAAACAAAGGTGATATGAAGCGGGGTGATCTAACATGAATGGGGTTCTCAGGGAAGGCCTCACATTAGCCACAAGTGAACATTAACTCTTGCACTCCCACTATACATAACCAGAAGTAGTGAAGTAAAAGCCGTCATTTTTTTTTTTTTTTTTTTGCGGTACGCGGGCCTCTCACTGCCGTGGCCTCTCCCGTTGCGGAGCACAGGCTCCGGACGCGCAGGCTCAGCGGCCATGGCTCACGGGCCTAGCCGCTCCGCGGCACGTGGGATCTTCCCGGACCGGGTCACGAACCCGTGTCCCCTGCATCGGCAGGCGGACTCTCAACCACTGCGCCACCAGGGAAGCCCAAAGCCGTCATTTTTTAATATTAATTCTCATGAATACTGTAATTCATTATATTTAACCTGCTGTAACCAACGTCCGAGTACAATCGTCCATAGTCCGTCTTTAGCATATCAACAGCAGATAGTAAAACCTTCGTCACCTCACTTGACTTTGAAGACTAGTCTCTAAACAAAACTTGCCGCTTTTACCCCTCTGGCTCCGACAGTTTTAACAATCATAGCTCACACACCTCAAGCAGCCAACAAAAGAGGAAGATTCACACCCTCCGGGTCGCTGAGCTCGACCTGCTCCTGCAGGAGCAAGCGGGGGCTTTTGCCCGGGGTGCGTGGGCTCCCAAGAGCGGAGCTCGGAGGACCAGTGGAGTACCGTGCGCGCGGACGCCGAGAGCGCACCGCGGGGGCGTGGCGGGCCCTGCGCCTGCCTTTGTTGTCCCTCGTGGCGCGCGGGGGGAGGGGCGGCCAGAAGCCCGCGAGGCCAGTCGCCGCCCCCGGCCCCCGTCTCGTGGCCTTCCGGCCCCTACGAGCGCGCGAACCCACCTTCTTGTAGTGCTTGCCCAGCCAGACCCGCACGGAATCCAGCTGGGACACTGTCTCCGGGCTCTCCCAAAACTTGCTGGTCGGGCCCCCGTCCTTCCGTCGATAAACTGCCAGGCCCGCGGCCGCCGCCGCGCCTCCCAGACCCGCAGCGCCCGCCGTCGCCCCCAGCCCGCCGCTGCCCGCCGCCGCGGCCATCGTCGCCGTACGTCGTCCCCACAGCCCTGCCCGCCCGCCCCGCCCCGGCCCTCGCGGCGTTCCTCGTTCGCACGCGCGCGCGCAGCCGCCACCTCCGCCTCCCGGCACCGCCCAGTCAGCCCCCTTCCGGCGCGGAGAGCCGGCCCCGCCCCTTCTCGGGACCGGCGCCTAAGTGACGAGAGCACGCCCACACGCATGCGCAACACTCTCTCTGGGCGGGCCTAGGACGAGCTCATCCCCCCGCCTCTTCCGCCAGGCTGTAGGACAGTTCACAGTCTCCGCCCCCCAGCTTCGGCTTGTTAGTGTGTGGCTGTTTCCCGGATACCTGCGTCGAATCGTTATGCAATCTTCTACTGCACGGAGGTTCTGTGTTATCGTCGGCCACCGCCGGGGAGAAAAGGGCTGGCGTGAGATGTTCCGAGAGGAGAACCCGTTTAGGGTGTCGCCTGCTGGCGGAGGAACCCACACGCCGGGTGGGAATCTGCGCCTGCCTCGCTTGCCCTCAGACCTAGTGACCCTGTCGTACTTTGTAAACAACCATTTGGGACCACCACCCCTTGCAACAGCTGATCCCCTCTGTCACTCAGGCGCTTTCAAATCATAACTTAAATGTACTTCAGAAAAGTGATCCCTGACCATGCAATCTTGAACAATCATACTCACTCGACATTGTTGGCGTAACACTCACCATGACCTGGTATTTTTCTTATTTTCTTATTGAATACTTTCCACATAAATTGCATGAGAGCCTAGTCTTGACTTGTTCGCAGGTGTACCCTCAGTGCTGAGAACAGTACCTGTTGTCTAACAGATGTTCAATAAATATTTGATGAATGAGTGAATGACCTACAGGGAGGCAGAAGGCAAATAATTTTAAATTATTAACGAAATATGATTGGCCATTATGGGGTTTTGAACTTAATGCTATCTAACCCCTGAACAGCAAGTGACTAATTGCTTGTGAGTTTTTAAGAATGAAGACACTGTGATCAGGGAGGATAGGAGATTTCAAACGCGTGAAAAAACTGGAACAAAGTCTTTAAAGTGTGAAAGCATACTTGGTGAAATTCCTTAAGCCAATGGAGTTGAAGCAGAGATGTTATTTGGGGTGGCAGTGAATTTGGAATATCCTGTAAGCATTAGAAAACCAGCTTGAACAGAGAGAATGACATGACCAGAATTATCGATTAGGAAGTAGCTACTGCAGCAGTGTGGATGATGGAGTAGAGGAAGAAAGGCTGGAGAAAAATGCATGGACAACGAAAGAAAAAATAAATTGGACTTCATCAAAATTAAAATCTTTTGTGCTTCAAAGTATACCGACAAGAAAATGAAAAAACCCACTGAATGAGAGAAAATATTTGCAAATTATATACCTGATAAGAGACATATCCAGAATATAGAAAGAACTCCTACAACTCAATAATGAAAAGAGCAAGAACCCATTTGACAAATTAACTAATAACCAAATGGAATAAACTTGATACAGCAAAATTATGGATGAATCTCACAGATATTATACTGAGTGAAATAAATCTTACCCAAAGGGATATACATAGTACGATTCAATATATATGAAGTTATAGAACAGGCTAAACTCCGAAGTATGGTTCCCTCTGGGGAGTGGAGGGGAAGGAGGGACATGAGGGTGTTTCCTGGGGTGATAATAAGTTGTACTTTGAAATAGATTTGCATTACACAGATGTATACCAATTATGGAATAGTAAAGAAAATTTATGCATTTTACTATAAATTTCCCCTCAAAAGAAAAGAACAGTAAACAAATACTGAACACTTATTCAAAATATGCATGCTAAAGTGGTTAGCGGTGAACTGTACCTTTCACACAGTTCTCCAAACTACAAGCTAAATTCACATAGCAATCTATCAAAAAGTATTTTTATTGCTCAACAGGTGAAGAGTTGATTAGGTTTCTTCAATTTTGAGGCAAAGAAAAGAATTGGAAACTGTATGATTGATGCCAGTTGTTACAGTCATTAGCTTTCTTGGTTTCTGGGAAGGATACCAAAAGGCTTCTCTAAAATGTATCAAAGACTAGGGTTTAGCAAATATTTTCTATAAAGTGTCAGATAGCAAATGTTTTAGGCTTTCAGGCCATATGTTCTATGTCACAACTACTCAGCCCTACCATTGTAGCGCAAAAGCAGCTCTAGACAATACATAAATGAGTGAGCATGGCTGTGTTCCCAGTAAAATTTTATTTACAAAAACAGGTAGCAGGGGCTTCCCGGTAGCACAGTGCTTAAGAATCCGCCTGCCAATGCAGGGGACACGGGTTCGAGCCCTGGTCGGGGAAGATCCCACATGCCGCGGAGCAACTAAGCCCGTGTGCCACAACTACTGAGCCTGCAGTCTAGAGCCCACGAGCCACAACTGAGCCCATGCGCCACAACTACTGAAGCGCACACACCTAGAGCCCGTGCTCCACAACAAGAGAAGTCAGTGCAATGAGAATCCTGCGCACTGCAACGAAGAGTAGCCCCCGCTCAGCAATGAAGATCCAACACAGCCAAAAAAAAAAAAAAAAAACAGGAGGCAGTTTCTGTTTGGGATGATGAAAATGTTTAAGAGATGGATAGTAGTAATGATTGCACAAGATTGTGACTGTACTTAATGTCACTGAATTGTGCACTTAAAAGTGGTTAAAATGGTAAATATTATTATATATTTTTTACCACACAAAAAAAAGCATATGTGGCAGGCCAGATTGGGCCTGTGCCATAGTTTGTTGACTCCTGACAAAGACTATTATACCTATTACCTTTAACTTAGAAGCATCTTGTTTAAATCAATTTACTCAGATCTGCTTGAGAAAATCACAATATTGCTTATTTCATTGAACTTTTACAATATTTTTGGTAAAATACTTTTATCACAAGGATTAGGTTTATTTTCAGCTAGACCTTAGAGCCAAACATTTAGCTTATTCAATTTATGGAAAATGTCTGTCATATAACCTAATTGACAAAGCCAGTCATTATTGTCAAATCAGCAAAAAAATTGTTTTTGTCAGAAAAAGTCTTACTTCATTTTTCAATTCATATAAAAGTGTTAATATTTAAGTCAAGGAATAATATCAAAGCTGCTGAGGAATAGATTCCATAACATTTTATTAGATGATTATTAAGAGCAGTCTGGTCAAGATTGAAATGATTTAGATCTAAAACAATGTATCCATTTTTATAAATTATAAAAAACAAGGTAATACACTTATTAAATCAGTTATCAAAAACCTCCCAACAGAGATTGGGATTGATATATATACACTAATATGTATAAAATAGATAACTAATAAGAACCCACTGTATAAAAAAATAAATAAAATAAAATTCAAAAAAAAACAAACTTCCCAACAAAGAAAAGCCTAGACTTGATGGCTTCAATGGTGAATTCTACCAAATATTTAAAGAAGAACTAACATCAACCGTTCTCAAACTTTTCCCAAAAAACTGAAGGGAGGGAACACCTCTAGACTCTTTCCATGAATCCAGCATTACCCTGATCCCGAAACCAGACAAAGTCACTACAAGAAATATCACTTATGAATACTGATAAAAAATCCTCAACAAAATACTAGCAAACCAAATTCAGCAGTATATTACAAGGATTTTACACCAAAAGAGATTTATTCCTGGAATGCAAGGTGGTTCAGCATACAGAAATCAGTGTAGTACAAGACATTAAGAAAATAAAGGGAAAAAACACATGATATCTCAATTGATGTAGAAGAATAATTTGACATAATTGAACACATTTCCATGATCTAAAAAAAACCTCAAAACTAGGAATAGAAGGAAACTATCTCACTATAATAACAGAAAAACCCACAACGAACATCATACTCAATGGTGAATGACAAAGTTTTCCTCTAAGATCAAGAGCAAGGCAGAGATGCGTGCTTTCACCACTTCTGTTCAACATAGTACTGGAAGTTCTAGCCAGAACAATTAGGCAAGGACAAAAAATAAAAAGCATCCAAATTGAAGGAAGAAGTAAGATATCTGTTTGCAGATGATATGATCTTATACATAGAAAGCCCTAAAAATTCTACAACAAAACTTGTATGACTAATACATGATTTCAGCAAAGTAGCAGGATGTAAAGCCAACACACAAAAATCAGTTGCATTTCTACATATTAATAATGAGCAATCTGAAAAGGAAATTACAACAATTTCATTTACAATAGCATCAAAAACAATAAAACACTTAGGAAGTAACCAAGGAGGTAAAATAATTGTACAATGAAAACTATAGAACATCAATGAAAGAAGTTAAACAAGACATAAATGAATGGAAACATATCCCTGTTCATGGATGGAAAACCTAATAACTTTAAAATGTCTACAATATGAAAAGAAATCTACAGATTCAATGCAAACTCTATCAAAATCCCAGGGATGTCTTTTGCAGAAATAGAAAAACCCATCCTAAACTTCATGTAGAATCTAAAATAAACAAACAAAACAAAACAAAAGTTTAAAAAAAAGAATAATTTTGGTGAACTCAACTTCCTGACTTCAAAACTCATCAAAACAGTGTGGTACTGGCATAAAGACAGACATAAAGATCAATGGAAAGGATAGAGAGCCCAGGAACAAACTTTTCTGTGTATGGTCAAACGATTTTTTTGACAAGGATGCCAAGACCGTGCAATGGGGAAAGGACAATCTTTTCAACAACTGATGCTGGTTAAACTAGATAACTACATGGAAAAGAATGAAGTTGGACCCTTACCTCACACTGTATACAAAAATTAATTCACAATGGATCAAAAACCTCAATATAAGAGATGAAACTATAAAATTCTTAGGAGAAAACATAGGGCAAAAGCTTCATGACATTGGATTTGACAATTATTTCTTGGATATGACACCAAAGACAATGATTTATTGGATGTGATATCAGAGGTGCAGGCAACAAAAGAAAAAGTAGACAAATTGGACTTAATGAAAATTTTAAAAATTTTGCATCAGGGGCATCCCTGGTGGCGCAGTGGTTGAGAGTCCGCCTGCCGATGCAGGGGACACGGGTTTGTGCCCCGGTCTGGGAAGGTCCCACATGCCGCGGAGCGGCTGGGCCCGTGAGCCATGGCTGCTGAGCCTGCGCATCCGGAGCCTGTGCTCCGCAACGGGAGAGGTCACAACAGTGAGAGGCCCGCATACCGCAAAAAAAAAAAAAAAAAAAAAAAATTTTGCATCAAAAGAATATCAACAGGGACTTCCCTGGTGGTCCAGAGGTTAAGACTCTGGGCTCCCAGTGCAGGAGGCCTGGGTTCAATCCCTGGTCGGGGAACTAGATCTCGCATGCTGCATCTAAGAGCCCGCGTGCTACAACTAATAGATCCCTCATGCCCCAACCAAAGATCCCACGTGCCACAACTAAAGACACAGTGCACCCAAATAAATAAATAAGTAAATAAATAAATATTTTTTAAGAAAAGAATATCAACAGAGTAAAAAGGCAACCCAGAGAGAGGGAGAAATATTTGCAAATCATATAATGAAGGATTTATATCCAGAATACATCGTGAACTCCTAAAACTCAGCAAGAACAAAAAAATTCAAAAATTGGCAAAGGATTTGATTAGACAGTTCTCCAAGGGAGATATGCAAATGGACAATAAGCACATGAAAAGGCGCTCAACATCTTTAGTGATCAGAGAAATGCAAAACAAAAGAATAATGATGTACCACCTTAACATTCATTAAGATGGCCACTATTAAAAAACCCCAGAAAATCATAAGTATGGACAAGGATGTGGAGAAATTGGAATGCTTGTGCACTGTTGGTGAGAATGTAAAATATTACACTCACTGTGGATGATTCCTCAGAAAATTAAGAATAGAATTACCATGTGATCCAGCAATTTTACTTCTCGATATATACCCAAAAAATTAAAAGCACGGTCTTAAAAAAATAAAAATAAAATAAAATAAAAGCAGGGTCTTGAAGAAATATTTGTACAACCACGTTCATAATAGCATTATTCACAGTAGCCAAAAGCCAAATATCCATCCACAGATGGATGAATAAGCAAAATATGATACATACAATGTAATATTATTCAGCTTTAAAAAGGAAGGTGATTCTGACATATGCTACAACATGGATAAACTTTGAAGATATTATACTAAATAAAATGACAGTAACAAAAAGACAAATAGTGTACGATTCCACTTATGCGAGGCACTTAGAGTAGTCAAATCTTTCTTTTTTTGTACGCGGGCCTCTCACTGTTGTGGCCTCTCCCATTGCGGAACACAGGCTCCGGACGCGCAGGCTCAGCGGCCACGGCTCACGGGCCCAGCCGCTCCGCGGCATGTGGGATCTTCCCGGACCCGGGCACGAACCTGCGTTGCCTGCATCGGCAGGCAGACTGTCAACCACTGCGCCACCAGGGAAGCCCGAGTAGTCAAATCTTAAACACAGACAGTAGAATGGTGATTGCCAGTGACTAGGGAGAGGAGAAAATGAGGAGTTATTGCTTAGTGAGTATAGAGTTTCAATTTTACAAGATGAAAAGAGATATGAAGATGGATGGGGTAATGGTTGTACAACATGATGAATGTATTTAATATCACTGAACTGTACACTTAAAAGTGATTAAGATGGGACTTCCCTGGCGGTGCAGTGATTAAGAATCTGCCTGGGGCTTCCCTGGTGGTGCAGTGGTTGAGAGTCCGCCGATGCAGGGGACATGGGTTCGTGCCCTGGTCCGGGAAGATCCCACATGCCGCGGAGCGGCTGGGCCCGTGAGCCATGGCTGCTGAGCCTGCGCGTCCGGAGCCTGTGCTCCGCAACGGGAGAGGCCGCAACAGTGAGAGGCCCACGTACCGCAAAACAAACAAAAAAAAGAATCTGCCTGCCAATGCATGGGACACGGGTTCGGGCCCTCGTCTGGGAAGATCCCACATGCCATGGAGCAACTAAGCCCGTGTGCCACAACTACTGAGCCTGCAGTCTAGAGCCCACGAGCCACAACTACTGGGCCCACGCACCACAACAACTGAAGTCTGCGCTCCTGGAGCCTATGCTCCACAACAAGAGAAGCCACTGCAGTGAGAAGCCTATGCACTGCAACGAAGAGTAGCCCCCACTTGCTGCAACTAGAGAAAGCCCATGCACAGCAACGAAGACCCAACACAGCCAAAACTAAATAAATTAAATATTTTAAAAATTAAAAAAAAATGATTAAGATAGTGAAGTGAAATAAGTCAGAGAAAGACAAATACCGCAGGATCGCCCTTACATGCAGAGTCTAAAAACAAAAACAAATACAAGCTCACAGATACAGAGGACAGAGATTGGTGGTTGCTAGAGGTGGAGGGTGAGGGGTTGGAGAAATGGGTGGAGAGGGTCAAAAGGCACAAACTTTGAGTTATAAAATAAATAAGTCATGGGGATGTACTGTACAGCATGGTGACTATAGTTAATAATACTGTATTGCATATTTGAAAGTTGCTAAGAGAGTAGACCTTAAAATTTCTCATAATAAGAAAAAAATTTTTGTAACTATGTAAGTTGATGAATATTAATTGGACTTATTGTGGTGATCATTTTGCAGTTATACAAATATTGAATCAAGTTGTACACCTGAAATTAATATGTTATATGTCAATTATATCTCAATTAAAAATTTTAAAAATGGTTAACATGGTAAATTTTATGTGTATTTTACCACAATTAAAAATTTGGAAAAAAAGAGATGAGACCAACAGGGACTTCAAATATTGAATTTATTAGATATAATCCATAAAACCACTATGCTTTTTTTCTCTTTTTTCTCTCAGCTTTATTGAGATATAATTGACGTATAAAATATATTAATTTAAGGTGTACTATGCTTTTTTTTTTTTTTTTTTTGCAGTACGCGGGCCTCTCACTGCTGTGGCCTCTCCCGTTGCGGAGCACAGGCTCCGGACGCGCAGGCTCAGCGGCCATGGCTCACGGGCCCAGCCGCTCCGCGGCATGTGGGATCTTCCCGGACCGGGGCACGAACCCGTGTCCCCTGCATTGGCAGGCGGACTCTCAACCACTGCGCCACCAGGGAAGCCCACTATGCTTATTTTTAAGAAATAAAATATAAGTTTGAAACCTTCATCCAAAAATTTGAAAATTGTTAGAAGTGATAGGTTTGAAAAAGAGCCAATGAGAAAATATAATAAATGAAATTATAAGCTCACTGGACATATTGAGCAGTAGATTGGACATAGCAAAAGAATCAGCGAACTAAGGAGATAAGTCAGATAAAATAAGTCTTGAAGTTCAGAAAGACCAAAAAATGGGAGGCAGGGGGCAAGGGGGACAGGGTAAGAAAGAAGATACAGTGAGAAGTTCTAATATACAGGGAACTGGAGTCACAGAGGATGAGAGAGAGAGAGTAGAGGCAATAACCAAATAATGATTGAGAGTTACCTAAAAATGACTACAGATATTCATAGATTCAAGAAGCCTAACAAATCCCAAGCATGATAAATAAAAAGAGATTCTCTATTAGATTTATTTTAGTAAAACCGCAGAAATTCTAAAAGATGTACATCAGAAGAAAAATGATTCCTGATTTGCAAAAAGGAATGAAGGGCAAAGGAAGTGGTAAACAGTGGGTAACTCAATATTTACTGCATAAAACAAAGTGTGTCTTGTGGGGTTTTAAAATGTAGAATTTAAATATTTAACAAAAATAGTACATAAGTTGTGAGTGGAGAAATGGTAGTATTCTAAGAAGGAAGGTAAAGATACTGATTAACATTAATATTTGAAAATTAATGATGCACGTTTAATTTCTACTGAACCAGTAGAAGAGTAGAGACTTGTATGTCATCCATAATAGTAGAGTTAGAAAATAATAGGCAATAAAATAGTGGAATTGAGTATAGGGACAAATGAAAAATAGAAAACGGAATGGTAGCTCCCGCCCAAAATTTATCAGTAATTGCATTAAAATTCTTAGAACCAAAAAGGCTTCACTTAAAAAAAAAAAAAAGGCTTTACTTAAAATGCAAAAATTTCAGATTGGATTTTTAAAAACTAAATATTTCTCTTTCTCTCCCTCCTCTTCCCTTCCTATCCTGAACAATTTATTCCAAAAGCTATTAGGTGAGCATCTGTTTGCACAGGGAAGGAGGCTATGGCAGCCCAGATTGGGGTGTCACAGTCTGAGCCTGGTGAGAAGGGCATCCACATGGTGATTGAGGGGCTGTCCCTTCTGAGATGTCGCAATCCAAGAATAGTTAGGAGGGCATCCATGTGGCAGCAACCCATCACAGGATGTCAGGTCCCAAATGTGGTAAGGAGAGTGCTCAGGACACAAAGGAGCAACGTGGCATGAGGTATCAGAGCCTAGGTGGAGTGAGAAGGGATTTCACATGGGAGAGCTGCCTGGCATGTTTGATCAGAGCCTGAGACAGGTGAGGAAAGCCTCTCCACGGAGAGAGCAGCCTGGCATGAGGTGTCAGAGCCTGAGGGATTTTTTTCTTTTCTTTTTTTAAATAAATTTATTTATTTTATGTCATTCATTTTTTTATTTTTGGCTGCGTTGGGTCTTCATTGCTGCGTGCAGGCTTTTCTCTGGTTGCGGCGAGCAGGGGCTACTCTTCATTGCGGTGCGTGGGCTTCTCATTGAGGTGGCTTCTCTTGTTGCGGAGCACGGGCTCTAGGCGTGCTGGCTTCAGTAGTTGTGGCACACGGGCTCGGTAGTTGTGGCTCATGGGCTCTAGAGCACAGGCTCAGTAGTTGTGGCGCACGGGCTTAGTTGCGCCACGGCATGTGGGATCTTCCCAGACCAGGGCTTGAACCTGTGTCCCCTGCATTGGCAGGAGTATTCTTAACCACTGCGCCATCAGGGAAGCCCATGAGGTGTTTTTTAACAGACCTTCAGGGGCTGTAGATAATGTGATATCAAATATAGCCTAAAATTAACTATCTAACTCATTTAAAGACATGAGAGACAAGATTTAAAATTTCAGGAAATGGGCTTCCCTGGTGGCGCAGTGGTTGAGAGTCCGCCTGCCGATGCGGGGGACGCGGGTTCGTGCCCTGGTCTGGGAGGACCCCGCATGCCGCGGAGCAGCTGGGCCCGTGAGCCATGGCCCCTGAGCTTGCGCGTCTGGAGCCTGTGCTCCACGACGGGAGAGGCCACGGCAGTGAGAGGCCCGCGTACCGCAAAAAAAAAAAAAAAAAAAAAAAAATTTCAGGAAAGAGGGACTTCCCTGGCGGTCCAGTGGTTAAGACTCCATGCTTCCACTGCAGGGGGCACAGGTTACATCCCTCGTTGGGGAACTAAGATCCTGCATGCCATGTGGCATGGCAAAAAAAATAAATAAAAATAAAATAAAATTTCAGGAAAGAACTAGAAATTATTAAGCAAAAAAGAGCATAACAGATTTGAAAAGAAGCACATAGAAATTCTAAAATTGAAAAACACATGTACCACAATGTTCATCACAGCTCTATTTACAATAGCCAGGACATGGAAGCAACCTAAGTGTCCATCGACAGATGAGTGGACAAAGAAGATGTGGCACATATATACAGTGGAATATTACTCAGCCATAAAAAGAAATGAAATGGAGTTATTTGTAGTGAGGTGGATGGACCTAGAGACTGTCTTACAGAGTGAAGTAAGTCAGAAAGCGAAAAACAAATACCGTATGCTAACACATATATACAGAATCTAAGAAAAAGAAAAAATGGTTCTGAAGAACCTAGGAGCAGGACAGGAATAAAGACACAGACGTAGAGAATGGACTTGAAGACACAGGGAGGGGGAAGGGTAAGCTGGGACAAAGTGAGAGAGTGGCATGGCCATATATACACTACCAAACATAAAATAGGTAGCTAGTGGCAAGCAGCTGCATAGCACAGGGAGATCAGTTTGGTGCTTTGTGTCCACCTAGAGGGGTGGGATAGGGACGGTGGGAGGGAGATGCAAGAGGGAAGAGATATGGGGACATATGTATATGTATAACTGATTCACTTTGTTATAAAGCAGAAACTAACACACCCTTGTAAAGCAATTATACTCCAATAAAGATGTTTAAAAAATAAGTAAATAAAATACAAAGAAAAAAGAAAAACACATTACGGGTAATTGAAATTGATAAGTTGATGGGTAGTTTTAATAGCAAATTAGACACAGCTAGGTAAACTGGAAAATCAAAAGAAATATCTAGAAAGAAGCATGGAGAAATAAGAAGAAAAGAAAAGATAAAGAGTACAGGGTAAGGCACATAAAGCCTGTAAAGGTCCAGCATGTATTTAATTAGATTTCCAGAAGGAGAGAAGAAAGAGAATGTAGCAGAAGTAATATATGAAGAAATAATGCCTGATAATTTTTGTTTTATTTCCAACAATAATCCTCAGAATCAAGGAGACCAAGTACCCCAACAAGGAAAAAAAAAAGCCATACCTAAATACATCATAGTGAAACCATAGGTCACTCCATTTCTTCTGAGGTGATTCCATGACATTATCTTCTATACACAAAATGTTTAGGAACTGTAATCCACATGGAAATGATCACCCTCCAACCTTCCTGCCAACAACCAGGACTTTTGGCAATGCACTAAAGAGGCATGACATTCATGATATATCCTACTGCACACTTATGAAGTTCATTCCTCCAATAAGTGCAGGAAGTGACCCTTACAAGTATCCTGAGGTTGCCATTCCTACATGGCTTTTTTTTTTTTTTTCTGGCCACACTGTACAGCTTGCAGGATCTTAGTTCCCTAACCAGGGATCAAACCCACGTGACATGCAATAGACACATGGAGTCCTAACCACTGGACTTCCAGGGACTTCCCCCTACATGGCTTTTTGAAAAGTGCTCTGCTCAACATAGATGGACGAAGAGGAAATAACATGCACTGATGACAAGTGTTGAAGATGCTGAGTTCAAAGCTGCTCATCACTCTCAACTGTAGCTTCAACTGTCTGCTTTATGGATTAGCCATAGTAAGTCGGACTTTCTTCTCCTGTAATAAATTAATAGCAGAAGAATATCTAAAATCTATGGAGAGGGCTTCCCTGGTGGCACAGTGGTTAAGAATCCGCCTGCCAGGGCTTCCCTGGTGGCGCAGTGGTTGAGGGTCCGCCTGCCGATGCAGGGGACACGGGTTCGTGCCCCGGTCCGGGGACCTCACGTGCCGCGGAGCGGCTGGGCCCATGGGCCATGGCCGCTGGGCCTGTGCGTCCGGAGCCTGTGCTCCACAACGGGAGAGGCCGCGATGGTGAGAGGCCCGCGTACCACAAAAAAAAAAAAAAAAAAAAGAATCCGCCTGCCAATGCAGGGGACACAGGTTCCATCCCTGGCCCAGGAAGATCCCACATGATGCGGAACAACTAAGCCCATGTGCCACAACTACTGAGCCTGTGCTCTAGAGCCCGTGAGCCACAACTACTGAAGCCCGTGCACAGGCAGTGAGAGGAGAACACATCGAAATGTTCAAGAAACAGAGTAGAGGCCAATGTGCTGGAGCAGCAAGCATGAGAGGGGCAGCGGAAGGAGATGAGGACACGGAAGATAGGACCCAGTTTACAAGAACTGGTAGGCCGTGGTAAGGACTAGGCTGTTCATTCTGTGTAGGGTGGTAAGCCACCAGAGTGTTGGAGTATCACGGGCTGATTGACTGCTGAACTGAGAACTGACTTCAGGGGGCCCCAGCAGGAGTACCTTTCTGGAGAGTTGATTGGACCAAGATAGCGGTAGGTTGGGAAGATTGGTTGAGAAATTATCAAATTCAGGAAATGGTAGGTGTTGCTGACAGAGTTCCTAACAAGTTGGCCGTGGGGTGTAAAAGGGTGAGCTACTTATGACACCAGCATTTTTGCCTTGAGAAGTTGGAAGAGGGAAGATTGGTGAAGTTGCTGGTGAGGGGAGAATAGTGGGAGCTTGACATTGGCCATGTAAGCCTGAGATGTCTATTAAGCATCCAAGTGTAAATGTCAGTTAGTTAGATAGATGAGTCTAGAGTTAAAGAGAGGTCCAGGCTTGATATAAAAATGTGGTAATCACGAATGTATCTGAGTGTCCTCACCATCCCAACTCTTGAAAGCCAAACACAGGAACTGAAGAGATACGCACTTATTTTTCAAGACCCAGAAATCAAAATTATGTTGGATAATAATGGCACCCCTCACTATCTGAAATTTCACTGTTCAAATTCGGAATTTAAGCGATTTGGCTATCAAAGAACACTCATTTTTGGATAGCAAAGGATACTTGTTGCTTGATGAGAAGATATTTATAGCCATGAGATTCTATGACTGAATGCAGATAGAAAAGAAATTAAGTCCGTAGGGCTTTCCAATATTTCATGGTCATAAAGATGAAAAGATGCTTAAAAAAAAAAAAAAAAAGAGGAGTGGCCAGGGAAAAATCAGGAAAATCAGATTAATATGGTGTTGTGGAAGCAGAGATAAGAAAATTTCAAGGAAAAGAAAGTTATGAGGGGACTTCCCTGGTGGCACAGTGGTTGAGAATCTGCCTGCCAATGCAGGGGACATGGGTTCGAGACCTGGTCTGGGAAGATCCCACATGCCGCGGAGCAACTAAGCCCGTGCACCACAACTACTGAGCCTGCGCTCTAGAGCCCACGAGCCACAACTACTGAAGGCTGCATGCCACAACTACTGAAGCCTGTGTGTCTAGAGCCCATGCTCCACAGCAAGAGAAGCCACTGCAATGAGAAGCCCGCGCACTGCAACGAAGAGTAGCCCCCGCTCGCCGCAACTAGAGAAAGCCTGCACACAGCAACAAAGACCCAACAACGAAGACCCAATGCAGCCAAAAATAAATTAATTAATTTAAAAAAAAAGAGGGGCCTCCCTGGTGGCGCAGTGGTTGAGAGTCCGCCTGCCGATGCAGGGGACACGAGTTCGTGCCCCCGTTCGGGAAGATCCCACATGCCGCGCAGCGGCTGGGCCCATGAGCCATGGCCGCTGAGCCTGCGCGTCCGGAGCCTGTGCTCCGCAAGGGGAGAAGCCACAACAGTGAGAGCCCCGCGTACCGTAAAACATACAAACAAACAAAAAAGAAAGTTATGATATGTATTACATACTAAGAGCAGTCAAATAAAATGAGAAATGGCCATTGGATTTAGCAACAATGGAGGGCACTGGTAACCTTGAGAACGGCAATTATGGTGGTTTAGTGAAAATAAAATATGATTAGTTAATCTGATGAAAACTATGAATCTTCTTCCCCTCAAAATGTCTGTGTGTGTGCATATCCATAATTTCACATAGAATTTCACTGGGTTTCACGGACTTCAGAAGCCTATTCATGGCCCCATTAGGTATCTATCAATCTCAATTTTAAAATCCCTGGAAACAATTAATTGTGACGAGTGGAGTGGGGATTAGAAAACTGGATGGAAGGGTAGGTCATGGGCAGGGAAGAAACAATTTGTACCTTACACCTTTATGCTATTCAAATATTTTAAACATCTGCATATCTTACTTTTTCAATAAAAAAGTTAATTAAAACAAAACTTTATTGAAGCTTCTATCAATACATCTTTAATACTTAACTGCGTGTGTGTGTGTGTGTGTGTGTGTGAGAGAGAGAGAGAGAGAGAGAGAGACAGACAGAGAGAGAGAGAGAGAGAGAGAGAGAGATTATGTTATTTTATTTCCTCTAACACATAAAGCTCTTTAGTGCTTTAGAACCTTTGCACATTTTTTTTCTCTCTGCCTGGGATGTTTCTCCCCAGTGCACCATTGCATTGCATGCTAATTCCGTCTCCTTTAGGTCTCAGTTCAAGTGTTACCAGTTTAGAGAGGTTTCCTTGTCAGACATTTGTCTCCCAACAGCCATTCTCTGCTTCATGCCTGATGACTCTGTTGACACGCATTTTGTGAGCACAGCTCCAGAAGTTCTTCCTATTCCGCAGTCCCAGCAGATGAACCTTCGTTGTTTTAAGACTGTCATGGTCATCCCTTGGGATTGGGTAAGGGGTGGTTATGTGGCCAAGTTCTGGTGAGTGAGAAGTTGGGGGAGTATGCTGGGATTTCTGGGGAAAATAATTCTCCCTGATAAAAAGGAGCAGCAGGGAGAAGACCTCCATGTGGTTGAGTTAGTTTCAGATGTCTGGAGTTGTAGCAGCCATGTAGAAAACCATGAGAATTGCAGAGAAGCCAACCAAGGTTCCAACATCCTCATAGTTAATTAAATGATCCAATCCTGCTACCACCTATGTCCAGACTTCTTTTAGGTGAGTTAATGAATGTCTTCCCTGCTTACACCATCTTTGGTGAAAAAGCTCCTACTGACCCACTCTCCCTAGCCACTCAATTCAAAGGAGATTATGTTTGCCCCACTCCCTGTCTGCAGCTGGTGCTCTCTCTGACCTGTATCTGCTTCTTTTATGACACATATCATGACTTTCAGTTTACATATATACATATGCATATTTATATTCAAATATACTGTGTATATATACGTATACGTATTTGCCTGTCATTATCTTGTCTCTTTCTCAAGGAATACAAGTTCCTTAAGGACAGGGACTTTTCTATCTTGGTCACCGTTGTACTCTAGCACCTAGCATGTTGCCTGGCTCAATAAGCGTCTGTTGAATAAATGAAAAGCTGAAGGAATGATGGGATGGATGAACAAACATACCAGTCCTCCCCCGCTAACTGAACATTCCTTGAGGATGGTGTACATGTCCCATATCCTCAAAATGTAAAACACAATACCTGGCACTTAACCTATACATAATAAATCATTGTTAAATTAGTTAATACTGTCTCTGATTGCCAACAGTATCTCTATGTTATGCAGGCTTCTGGCCTAACCAAAGAGTAGAAGGGAAGGTTAAAAAAATCAGGAAAACCAAAGATGTACAATTGATAGACCAACTTTCATTCCACTGCAGCTGTTTTCCTTTATTCCATTTGGGTATACATATTAGTGAACTTGAACTGATTCATACAACTTTAGGTAACTAGAGTATAATATACTATGATATCTAAGAAAAAAATGTTTGTACTCATGCATAATCTCTTATTCTTCATTTCAGTATCTTTCTTATTTTATGTAAGGATTTTAAACGCTGTATATATAAACACCATATTTTAAAAAAAGGAAAAAAAAAAGAGACAGCTACAAAGGAAGTAGAAGAAACATATACTTCTCTCCCAGGATTTTAAGATTCATGAAATGGTCTAAGTCAGCTCTATTTTAAATTTCAAACAAACAACCACACAAAACCAACCAGGTCCAATAGCAAACTGTCTATTGGTTAACAGTACAAATTCTGGGGATGGACTGACTCAATTCAAAGGCTCCACAACTAAAAATATCAGCAGCCTTCAGCAAATTACTTAACCCTGCTCTGAGCCTCAGTTTCCCCATTTGTAAAACAGAAACACTGATAATGGATACAACTAGAATTACTGAGGAGATAAATGACATAACAAACCTACAGTACTTAGTGACAGACCCATAGTAAGAGCTCAGAAATGTGAACTGTATTATTTTTATTCAAATGTAAGTTTTTATCACTCATCAAATTTCTCCTCAAATCTAGTATATATTTTTTGTTTATATTTACCTAGAATTCTACTTAGCTAAGAAATTATTCATATTCATGAGACAAATTATCTATGATTAACTATAACTACATTTTTATGATATAAACTCTCAAGAATATCTTCAACAGTTTACCGATTACTGACCTTGTTAAAAAAATCAATAAACCTTAGATGACTCTTTTCCCAATATTTATTACAGTCAGCCAGCAGCATCACGGCCAAGTGAGGAGGTAGATAGCACAGTCAAGTTCAAGGAAGTAGTCAGCATGCCCCAAGATTGGTTACTTACAGGGGAATCGAGCAAGTAAGTAAATATTTTGAGGGTAATATAAGCCAGGTTTCTCATTGTTAGAGAAGGAAGTTACAAATATAAAAAGGGGAACCTTGTGGTGTTTGACAGGAATTGAAGGTATTGATGTGAACACATGGCTTTCAATAGATTAAAAAAAATAGAAATATATAGTTGTGTGTGCATTTATATGTGTGTTTGGGTATATAGTGATAGCTCATTAGCAGTGAATACACATAGTGTCCAGATCTTGGTTTCTAAACACTAAAAGGAAGCAGAGCTCCTTGGAGAAATGGCTGGTTCCAGGGCTGGGGCATGGAAAGTACAAGATGAGAATGGTACATCTTGTTATGTTACAAAGTAAGGAAATACTCAAAGAATGATGGGAACATGTCAAAAGGACAGAGAACCCAGTCTGGAGGGGGTACCACTGGGCATATCTGGGACAAACAGCATCAAATAAATAATCATGGTAATGGATCATAACCCATTGAACAAAATAGGAATCCATGGATGCATAATGATATAAATAAATGAATTAATGGGAAAGTGGAGAGAAGAGAAAGTGCTTCTCTATGTCAACTATAAATGTAGAGAGAGTGATGGGATCAGAAAAATCACCATTTGACAACCACCGTAGTAACAATTGATTCAGACAAGAATCATCAATAGATGCTAAAAATAGCAGAGGAGTTTTGTAGAGAACTGAGATATCCACCTGGTTTCAAAGCATCTTCCCATTAGATACCTACTAATTACAAAAGGAATAGTAATAATTTCATAGTGAAGGAGACATGCAGACACCACCTTAACCAAGTGATCAAAGGCAACAACGCCTTGGGGCTTCCCTGGTGGTACAGTGGTTAAGAATCCGACTGCTAATGCAGGGGACACAGGTTTGAGCCCTGGTCCGGAAAGATCCTACATGCTGTGGAGCAACTAAGCCTGTGCACCACAACTACGGAGCCCGTGCACCACAACTACTGAGCCTGTGCTCTAGAGCCTGAGAGCCACAACTACTGAAGCCCACGTGCCTAGAGCCCATGCTCCACAAGGAGAGAAGCCACCGCAATGAGAAGCCCATGCACTGCAATGAAGACCCGTGCGCAGCAACAAAGACCCAATGCAGCCAAAAATAAATAAATAAATATTTTTTTAAAAAGGGCAACAAGGCCAGTTATGGGATAAATCAGCATGGCATGCCACACGATGAGGATAGTTCACTTCTGTGACATTCCTGCCAAAATGCTTGACTTAAATCTGATCACCTGGAAACATCAGACAAATCCAAGCTGAGAAGCAGTCTACAAAGTCACTGGCCTGTGCTTTTAAAACCTATTCAGGTTGTGACAGATAAGGAAAGACTTAGGAACTGTTCCAGATTGAAGGAGACTAAAGAGACATGGCAAACATATGTAACACATGATCCTGTACATTATTGAGACAACTGGCAGAATTTGAACAACGTTTGTGGATTAAATGATAGTATTACATCAATGTGAAATCAAAATTCTTCATTTTGATGGTTATGTGGAGGAGATCTTCCTTATTTTTAGGAAATACATACTAAAGTATTTAGGGGTAATTGGGCATCACGTCTGCCAACTTTTAGAAGAGAAAGAAAATATAAAGTAAATGTGATAAAGTATCAACAAGAGGGGAAATTGGTAAATGATATACAGGAATTCTTTGCACTCTTTTTTTAAAAAATTTATTTATTATTTATTTTTGGCTGCGTTGGGTCTTCGTGGCTGGACACAGGCTTTCTCTAGTTGTGGCAAGCAGGGGCTACTCTTCATTGCGGTTCATGGACTTCTCATTGCGGTGGCTTCTCTTGTTGTGGAGCACGGGCTTTACACACGCAGGCTCAGTAGTTGTGGCTCATGGGCTCTAGAGTGCAGGCTCAGTAGTTGTGGCAATCGGGCTTAGTTGTTCCGCAGCATGTGGGATCTTCCCAGACCAGGGCTCAAACCCGTGTCCCCTGCATTGGCAGGCGGATTCTTAACCACTGCACCGCCAGGGAAGCCCTGCACTCTTCTTTATACTTTTCTGTTAGCGAAATTATTTCAACAATTTAAAAAACATACTTAGATATAGTTCACACTACAGTCGAAGCCTTATGACAATTTTTTTTATATAACAGTAGAGATAAAGATCAAACCAGGTTTAATAATTTGTTAATATGTGCTGACCAGAGTTATGGCTCCAAGGTCATTTCCAGTCATTCTCTAATAAAAGTAGAGAGGACAGTGGCATTGAAACATACACTACAATACATTCAGAAGGATAGTGGTGACATTACTTCTGGATCCCTGGTGAGTCTTATTGGGTTGGCCAAAACGTGACTTAGGTTTCTAAGTAAAAATAAAAGACACATTTTTTCATTTTCACCAAGAACTTTATTGAATAACGTATTCACCTTTTTGTTCCACTACCTTCTGCCATTTTCCAGGCAACTTCATAATTCCATCTTCCCCAAACTTTTTATCTTTTTGAGCAAAGAACCGTTCCAGGTGTCTTTTACAGTCTTCCAGGGAATTGAAATTTTTTCCATTAAGAGAATTTTATAAAGACCGAAGTAAATGGAAATCCAAAGGTACAAGGTCTGGTGAATATGGCGGATGAATCAGAACTTCCCAGCCAAGCTGTAACAGTTTTTGCCTGATCATCATAGAAACATGCAGTCTTCCATTATCCTGATGGAAGATTATGCGTTTTCTGTTGACTAATTCTAGATACTTTTCGTCAAGTGCTGCTTTCAGTTGGTCTAATTGGAGCAGTACTTGTTGGAATTAATCATTTGGTTTTCCAGAAGGAGCTCATAATAGAGGACTGCCTTCCAATCCCACCATATACACAACATCATCTTCTTTGGACGAAGACCGGCTTTTGGTGTGGTTGGGGGTGGTTCATTTCACTTGCCCCACAATCTCTTCCATTCCACATTACTGTACAGTATCCACTTTTCATCGCCCTTCACAATTTGTTTTAAAAATGGAATGTTTTTGTTACACTTAAGTAGAGTATCACATGCGGAAATATGGTCAAGAAGGTTTTCTTTGCTTAACTTATGCGGAACCCAAACATCAAAGCAATTCACATAACCAGGCTGGTGCAAATGATTTTCAATGCTTGATTTGGATATTTTGAATATGTCGGCTAGCTCCTGTGTGTATAACGTTGATTGTTCTCAATTAATGTCCCGATTTGATTGTTATCAACTTCAACTAGTCTACCTGACCGTGGAGCATCATGCAGTGAGAAATCTCCAGCACAAAACTTCACAAACTAGTTTTGACACGTTTGATCAGTCATAGCACCTTCTCCATACACTGTATAAATC
Source organism: Stenella coeruleoalba (assembly GCF_951394435.1). Classification (NCBI taxonomy): domain Eukaryota; kingdom Metazoa; phylum Chordata; class Mammalia; order Artiodactyla; family Delphinidae; genus Stenella; species Stenella coeruleoalba. The sequence continues at coordinate 65,204,360 of NC_137156.1, forward strand.
TTTTTGTGTTCCAGTTGCACTTTTACCTTTCTTGAAATAATAAAGCATAATATGCCAAAAATGTTGCTTTTTTCTTCCATCTTCAATATTAAAATGGCTACACAAAAATTCACCAATTTTGATAAGTTTTCTTCTAAATGCATGCTGATATGATAGTTGTCACAATACAGTCTAACAAAACTGTTTCAAATGAAGTTAAAGACAACTAAGCGCCACTAGAGCCATCTTATGGAAAACATCAAATGAACTTTTTGGCCAACCAAATAGCTGGAAGAAACTGGGGAAGACTCATTGCTCAGTAGGCCTCCTGGAACCTGAAGGAACCAGAGTTTTGACAAGACAGTCTAAAGACCAGGGACCTGGAGAAGTTTCCTTCACCTGAGGAACTTTAGGACGCAGTCTGGATTAAAGTAGAATTCAGTAAATATCAGTTTTAAAAAAATTTACTGGAGGGTGATGTACTTACAGAAATGCATATAAATTATAAGTGTAGAGCTTGCCAGATTATGCCAAAGAGGACCCCCTGTGTAACCACCACCCAGCTTATGAACTGGAGACAGCCAGAAGCTCCTCTCCACACCTTCTCCAATCATTACTGCTTCCCAGAGATTCTCTGACTTACTGCACCAGAGATTCATTTTACCAGTTCTAATAATACTTTCAACTGCTCAGGGGTTTCAGCATTAAATTTTACTTTTAAAATTCAATTTTCTTTTGTTTTTCTGCATACGAATATGTACCTTCACACCCAAGGTAGAAATTCTGAACATTCACTATGTCTTTTAAAGCTTTAACAATGGCATAGTTCAGTTCTGCAAAAGCCATTTAACAAGGATGAATTTCACAGCTCAACTTTAAAAGTTCTTTCCCTTGGCAGTCACTCTGGAAAGAAAAGACTCCATTAGCCAATTCATGCTCATTCCATAAAGTTATTAGACATCTACAATGGGCCATAGTAATATACTAAGGTCTTAGTAGCATAAGGAAATTATTCTGTTCCCACGTCACATCAGCTAAATGAAGTTAAAATGAGCCATTGCCTACTTAAACACAAGTTAAACATAATTACTGGTTTCAAACTCAGCCTAAGTAACCAAGTATTATTTGCAGTCAGTGACTCTTGACTAACAGCCACTACCACTAATTAACTTAGGTAAGATGAAAATGGCAAAATTGGACAACTGGTCACAGCAGAAGGGTGTTCCCACATATGACTCCCTCCTGGTTCTCTGCTTCTCCTAGGAAGGGTTAAGACAAAGCCGCATAAACTTTTTTTTTTTTTTTGCGGTACGCGGGCCTCTCACTGCTGTGGCCTCTCCCGCCGCAGAGCACAGGCTCCGGACGCGCAGGCTCAGCGGCCATGGCTCACGGTCCCAGCCGCTCCGCGGCATGTGGGATTCTCCTGGACCGGGGCACGAACCCGCGTCCCCTGCATCGGCAGGCGGACTCTCAACCACTGCGCCACCAGGGAAGCCCGCCCATAAACTTTTGAGCAAATATAAAGGCAAAAGTCAGAAAAAGAATCCTATCTGGTAGTACACCACCAAGAGAGTGAACAAACCATATGATTTTGCAAGGTTAACTGTTAGCCAGAAAGATTCATAACAGTCTTCAACAACAGTAAAGACAATATCTTGTATAAATCTATTTGTCCTAAGATCCAATGAAGGCTCTCTAGCTACGTATATCCTGCTCGAAGCCTCATTCTGTAGCTATAGCAGCCATACTTACAGAACATCTAACCAATGCTCATCAATGAAGTACGATCTGTAAAAAAAAATCTGGCTCCCTAGATCTACCAGGCAGTTAGATACATCCTTGGCAACTATTTTGAGCAGCTGAAATTCTAAGGACCATACTTTTTTTTTTTTTTTTTTTTTTTAAATTTGGGAATGAGTCTTAGATGAATGATAAGTCAGGTCTAAAAGAAACGCATTCCTGCTTCGTGAGAATCTGACCGAAGTACTATAGAGTCCTGGGGGAAAGAAATACAGTAGTGAACGCTGCTGACCTCTAGTGCTGAATAGAAGAATTACATGTCCCACTCAAAAGACCCAAAGGACAGAGGTCTGGCACCAAAAAACCTCTGACTAGCTGGTCACTGATTTCCCCGGTGTGAAGGCAAAAAGGAGCGAAGTTTAAATCTTTTACATTCATTGTGATCATTGCTATGTTTTGATGTAGTGTTATCATCTCATATATATGTATTTTTTCTGTTTACCATGCTTTTTCTTTGCTTCTCTTAATATCCTGCCTTCTGTTCAATTATTAGTTTTATTTCCCTTTGAGTGGCTTGGAGAACTATATTTCTATTTCTTTAGTAGTTATATTTACATTCCTTTTATACTCTAAATAAAAATTTCTAACAAAATCCTAAGTTATTCACCTTCTTATCTTCCTCCTAAATAAGACCTTAGTCCTCCTTCTGAATCAGGGGTGGGCATTATTGCCCTAAGCGTTGGTTCATTTGCTCATGATGTGCTTATTCAATAACTGCATTTTTATTTTCTAGGATTTCTAACTGGTTCTTTAAACATCTACCATTACCATTTCATTTCTGACCATTTTTATTTCACAATTTCTTATTCTTCTAGAAAAGGTATCCTTCCTTTATGTCTTTGAGTGTTCTAAACATATTTGTTTTAGGGTTTTTTTAAACTTATTTTTTGGCCACACCACGAGGCATGTGGGTTCTTAGTTCCCCGATCAGTGATCGAACCCGCACCCCCTGCATTGGAAGTGCAGAGTCATAGCCACTGGACTGCCAGGGAAGTCTCTAAACATATTTATTTTAAAGTTATTATCAGTTCGCTCCATTATTTTCATTTCAATTACAGTGAATTCATCTCTTGATGCTGATTTTGTTGGTTATCTTTCTTTTGGCTAGGTTTTCTTGTATGTTTTGGAAGCTTAACTTCTAAGCTTTTCATGAATGGAAAAAGTTTCCCCATACATGTTATCTTTCCTTCCCTCGTGGTTTTGTGGTACCCTCTACCCAATTCTCCAGGAACGCCAACCAGAAACAAGTCTTACATTAGTAATTTGAGACTCTGTTCGCACCATGAAATTTGGGAGACAGGAGTTCCAGGCACTAAGTGAAAGGGTAGCTGGACTTAGGTCTGGATTCAATGTTGTGTCTGCTTCCTAAGTATTCAACTTCATATAAACTATGTCTTCATGCACAGATGGGATGTAGTTTTGTCAATCTCTATTGAGTTTAGGGAGCCCTACCTAAATTCCTAATTGCAAGCAGCAATCCAGGCCCCAGTTAGCCACATTCCACGGTTTTACCCACCCCTTCAATCTGTTACCTTTTAAGTTAAAAACTCCAGACTGCCTCTGTTTCTGGATCCATAGCTCAGCAAGATTACAGCTCCTTGTTCCTGGTCAACAAAAGAGTTTATCTTATTTTTGAATATGGATATGTAATTTCAATCTTTTCTTGTTAATTCTACCATGTGTTTTGAGCAAAGGGAGTGGTATCAAAGTGTGTACTATCTTGACCAGAAATCGGTTTCATTCACTTTTCTAAAAAAGCCTATATGTTGGTCCTGTGGTACTACCATGGTTAACGGTGATGGCTAAAAAGCAGCCTGGGAGCTACACATTCTCTTTCCAGTTTTACCAATAAATATTTTATAAGGTTGGGGATAACTGACTTGTACAATTTGGCCAATGACATTAACTAGAGCTTCTGTCAGAAGTAATTGATTTTATAACTGTGTTTACTGCATACCTAAACACATGATACTTCATTACCCAAATTCCCCTATCTTTGCACTTTGAGGTCCAAAAAATTAACCCATGGGAAGTCAACAGATAAACTATATTCATGTTTTTATGTTGCAATGATACCAAACTTAAAATATTGGTGCAAAGGACAGGGATAAGATTCAAATTTACCCAAAAGAATTTATCTATAGTTAAGAATTATAAAAATTATATTAAGGATTTACCAGCTTTTTTAAAGTATGTTATTTGTTTTGTGACTGTGCTGAATAAAAGGAATCTTATAGAAATGCACCCCGGAATTTTTACAGATGAAATGGTATAATCTGATTAAAAGAATCTGGGGTGGTGGACATTGGCTGATGGGGATTTATAGATGAGGCAGTTTTGGCTTTGAGTTGATAATTGTTAAAACTAGGTGGGAAAGATGGGGACTATGGGTGTTCATTGTATTGACAGGAACTATGCAGGTGCAGGTCTGGAATTTTAACCTATGCAAGCTAAACTGGTAGCTACCCTATTACTATTCCATTGATGATGGCAGAAGACACAAGCCCCCAGTCAGACACAAAGGATGTTAATCACAGCAAAAGCAGTTGCCAGACATTCATATTGGTTTGCAACAATTCTCCTGCCCCAAACTTCCTGGGTGCGACACAAAGGGCTGACCACCTTTGTATGCTCACATAATGGATTTCATTACCACAGAGGAACACTGAGCTTGGTAGATTCAGTTTTTTTAGTAAGTGGAAGCTAAGTCTGTCCTTTGTCATGGGGGAGATAATACTTCTTCCCTCAGGGTTGCTTGCTGAAAACACAATCCTGAGAAATAGCCCAGTAAAGAGCAGTCAGGGCCTTGCACTCTTGATTTACCCAACAAGAACTTGCAGGGGTGCTCAGGGTCCATGGCAGATTGCCTCACCTAACACACACTATCTCTTTACTTGTGTATGTTTGAAATTATTCATAATAGAAAATAAATTTTAAAAAGAAATGTACATCTGAGTTGAATATATTTGAAAAGGTATGCACAGCTGCCAGCATAGGTGTGTTAACAGCTACCATTATAACCATATTTCTTTCTCAGAAGCCCTACATATTCCAAATACTTCATTTCTACTTTTTATTATCATGAAAGGAATGCATACTTTTGGCTCCCCAAAAGTAAACCACATAGAAGAGTATTAACTGAAAACTGAGAGACTCTGACCTAGCTGTACAGTTAAGAATTCTGATATATCCCTTCAGAAATGTCCTGTGCTTACATAAGCATACGTATAAACATGTTTTTTTTTTAAAAAAATGTCACTTGGTGGAATCTAAAGAAATGGTACAAATCAACTTATTTGCAAAACGGAAACAGAGTCACAGATGTAGAGAGCAGACTTACGGTTGCCAAGGGGGAAAGTGGCGGGGAGGGATGAATTGGTATATTGACATATACAAACTACTATATAATATAAAATAGATAACTAATAAGAACCTACTGTATAGCACAGGGAACTCAACACTCTGTAATGACCTATAATGGGAAAAGAATCTAAAAAAGAGTAGACATGTGTATGTGTATAGCTGATTCACTGTGCTGCACAGCAGAAACTGACACAGCATTGTAAATCAACTATACTCCAATAAAAATTGATAAAAAGATAAAAATTAAAAATGCACTTGAGGACTTCCCTGGTGGCGCAGTGTTAAGAGTCCACCTGCCGGGCTTCCCTGGTGGCGCAGTGGTTGAGAGTCCGCCTGCCGATGCAGGGGACACGGGTTCGTGCCCCGGTCCGGGAAGATCCCACATGCCGCGGAGCTGCTGGGCCCATGAGCCATGGCCACTGAGCCTGCGTGTCCAGAGCCTGTGCTCTGCAACGGGAGAGGCCACAACAGCGAGAGACCCACGTACCACAAAAAAAAAAAAAAAAGAATCCACCTGCCAATGCAGGAGACACGGGTTCGAGCCCTGGTCTGGGAAGACCCCACATGCCGCGGAGCAACTAAGTCCATGCGCCACAACTACTGAGCCTACGCTCTAGAGCCTGCGCACCTAGAGCCCATGCTCCGCTACAAGAGAAGCCACTGCGATGAGAAGCCCGAGCACTGCACTGAAGAGCAGCCCTCACTCACCACAACTAGAGAAAGCCCAAGCACAGCAACAAAGACCCAACGCAGCCAAAAAAAAAAAAAAAAGTACTTGGAATCATAAATGTACTGGTTATAGCAGTTGCTTTTTTTACTCGACATTTCCTGTATATTTTCCATGTCTGTACACTAGATCTAACTCATCCTTTTAAACTGCTGCTTCCTCCTTCATTTAATTAATGTTATTATGGACTGAATTATATCCATATGTTGAAATTTATATGTTGAATACCTAACCTTCAATGTGACTGTGTTTGGAGATGGGGCCTTTAGGGAGGTAACTGAGGTTAAATGAGGTCCTCTGATTGGGGCCCTAATATGATAGGTGTCCTTATATAAGGAAGCAACACCGGAGACCTCTCTCTCTCCAAGCAACCACAGAAGAAAAGCCATGTGAGGACACTGTCTACAGGTTGTGAGTAGAGGTCTCACCAGAAACCAACTCTGATGGCACATTGATCTTGGACCTATAGCCTCCAGAACTATGAGAAAACAAATTTCTGTTGTTTAAGTCACCCAGTCTTTGGTACTTTGCTCTGACAGCCCAAGCAGACTAACACAGATTTTTTTTTTTTTTTTTTTTGGCCGTGCCACACAGCATGTGGGATCTTAGTTCCCCAACCAGGGACTGAACCTGCGCCCCCTGCATTGGAAGTGTGGAGTCTTAACCACTGGACTGCCAGGGAAGTCCCAGATATATTCTATTTCATTCAATTAGTCTCCTAATAAGAGATGTGTAGGGTTTTTTTTAACATTAAGTATAAGGCACCAATGATTTTCTCACACATTCATGATGATGGTTAGATACACTCTTAGAACTGAAATGGGTCAAAGGGAATGCACATCTTAAATCTGATACTGCCAAACCACCCTTTAAAAAAGTACTACCAATTTCTGTCCCCCCAATAGGAGTGCTTGTTTCCCTAAACTGGAACCAGCCTCCCAGGTGAAAGTGCTCACTCATTCAACAACACTTATTCAGTACTTATTTCTGAATAGGACCAGGCACTGTGCAATGTGCTTAGGATACAGTGGTGAACAAAGGATTAAGTTCTTTCTCTCAAGGATCTGTATTCTAGGGAGAAACAGTTGGTAAGAATACACACATAAATCCACAAGGCGGTCTGGGAAGCTGTCTCGGAGATAACATCTGAGCAGAGACCCAGATGGAGACAGAAAACAAATCTTACCAATACTTGAAGAAAGAATGCTAAGAGTGTTTCATGGTTTTAATTGTCTTTTAAAAATAAGCAAAGTTGGGGGACTTCCCTGGCGGTTCGGTGGTTAAGACTCCGCGCTTCCAGTGCAGGAGCGTGTTCTATCCCTGTTCGGGGAACTATGATCCCACACGCCACGCAGAGCAGCCAAAAAAAAAAAAAAAAAAACCGCAAAGTTGGGAGTTCCCTGGTGGGCTAGTGGTTAGGATTTGGCGCTTTCACCGGAAACTGAGATCCTGTAAGCCTGAGAGGTGCGGCCAAAAAGAAAAAAAAGCGAAGTTGCAATTCTATTCCTCTGTATACACCAAAAGAATTGAAAACAAACAGGTATTCAAATACTTGTACACCAATGTTCACAGCAGCACTATTCTCAATAGGGCTACCACACACAGAAGAATAAACTAATAGAAGCTCAAAGTAGAGCCTTGAAGAATGAGTAGGAAACATCAGAAGAAGTGGAGAAGTTTCTAGACAGAGATGTTAGCAAAGAATGAAATCTAGGGACTGGACAGGGATGAGAAAAATAAGGCAGTAATGACTAGGAAGTAAGAGATAAAATATATGGGAGGGAAGGGAAAAGATAGACACTAACTGGCACTCACTTTGATATAAAATGGATCATTCTATCAGCCTCACCAGATACAGCCATTCATTAAGAGTCCAAGGTTCAAGAATAGGAAAAGACCTTCAGGGACAAAACTAAAAACATAAAATGTGCAAGAAGGAAAAAGTTTAGAATGTTCTACTTGTGCCTCTTGCAGTGCTGCCTCTAGCTTTTGATTTAAGACTTATTTGTATGCTTTTCTCATCCTCTCTTGCAGATTAGAATTTCCTTTGGAGCGGAGACCACGTCTTTATCACTTAACATTCACAACAGCACTTCAAACACAATCTGAATGAAGCTGAATCTATTATCTCCAACTTAATCATATTAACAGAGCATAATCCCTCCAGTCATTCCGGTACAAAGTCAGGTCTCCACACACCTGTGGCCAGGGACCAGCCTGGAGCTCTACAATCACCCTCTCCTTATCTTTCTTGTCTTTTTCACCGCTGAGCACAGTTCAACCCCTCATTACACTCATCTAATTAGCTAATATTTTCCCAGCCAACTCTACCCTCACACTTCCAGAATAACGTCCCTAAAATACAGTATTTTACTCTCCTTAGAACCATAAAAATGTTACAAAAAATAATTGATTAAAAATAAAGTCAAAATCCTAGCGTAGCATTCCTGACTCTGCTTTTTCTGCTCTATCTCCTCTAAAGAACATTCACATACCCAGCCCTCTCTTCACACTGAACTATTGAATAGTTTTAGGATTTGCCCTTTGTTCCACCTGGATGCCCTTGCTCACATGGTTCTCTCTGCCCCTGGAATACTTTATGCTTCCTCCCCAGCATTTATAACTTTCTTTTTACTTTATGTAGGTTTTCATCTTCTCTACTAGGCCTTAAGACCCTTGGGGGCAGGGTCTTTGCATCCTCCACACCTGCCTATCAACTGCTATATATCAATATCCGTGCAAGGATCATCCCCACACGTCATAGCACCACGCCCTGCTCAAAATAGAGAATAATTTAAATGAATGATGGTCCATGCTCCCCTCCCTCACCCTTCTGTCCAACGCAGAGAGAAAGTAAATAACAAATAGTTGTTGAATTTAATTGTTTGGACAAAAATGAAGGGATATGGCCACATCTTAAAAGCATATTCTAGGTCTTTCCAGCTCTAAAATCCTGACCCAGCTTCCGAGGTATCCCCCACCGAGATCTCTCCTTTTGAAATTGGATTCCACTGAACGCACACAGGAGCCTCACCTGGAGGACTGCTGCATATAACGTGGATAAGGCCCTTTCTCACTTCTGAGACGTGAGGGCGGAGGGGGAGGGGGCGGGACCTTCAGACCTGCCCAACAGCACTCCGAGCTTCAAGTGCCACCTTGTCCTTTCCCTAGCGTTGTACCGTTTACAACGCGCCATCACGTAGATTTCATCCTCGTAACAATCTCGTGAGGCAGAAATTCTCATCTCCCTAAAGAAACAAAATCAGAGATGGAGAAGAGAAGAGGCGTGGCAACGAGCCGCGGCGAGGAAGGCGGGTGGAAGCCCGGAGCGCGAGCTGGATTTCGTTCCTGGCTCAGCCCTGATCCGGCCTGTTCACTCGCAGCGGGAGGAGCGGGTCAGGCGCGCAGAGGACCCGAACGCCCTGCCGCTCTCACACTCCAGATGCTAACTCTCTGCGAGAGCCGAGACGCTCAGACTCGCTCCCTCAGCGCCCCCCAGGGCCCCCAGCGCGCCCGCCCCCTTCGTGACCCTGCCGGAAGTCCCGCCTCGCCCGCCGCGGCCGTCCCCCATTGGGCCCCGCGCCGGGGTCTCACCGCCGGTTGGCTGCTCGGCGGCGTGAGCCCTTGGCTGCCACTGCGGGCCCCAGGCGAGGGACCACATAGAGAGCCGCAGAGACGCGGGGTCCACCGCGGGAGGCGACGCTGGGGCCGCAGGGCGGGAGCGCCGCCGGCCGGCGGGACTTCCGCCACGGGACCCGGAAGGGGCCGCGCCGCCGCTGGTGGGAGTTGTAGTCCGGCCGTGGTTGGGGGGGGCCCGCGGCTCATGCGCGGTGCACCGAGGCTTGTTTCACATCTGTAACAACAGGTGAATTGGGCTTTTGATTCTCCCTTTTCGTGCCCCATTGAGGAGCTTCCCGCGGCCGTGGGTGGTCAGCGCGAGGAGGGGTCCGGGTCCGACCGCCGGCTTGGCGGAGAGTGGGGCGGAGAAGCGGGCGGGCCGGAGGAGCAGGCCGGGCATCCGAGGCCTGCCCGGGAAGCCGGCCGGGCCGAGCCGTGAGCAACCAGGCCTCGGCCTGCTGTTGCCATGGAGCCGGGGCGGGGGCGGGGGCCCGACCGGTCCGCCAGGGCTGGCCTCGTAGCCAGGGGCACCGCGGGGGCCGCGGGAGAGGCCGCTTCATTGGCGCAACGACGCCTCCGCCTCAGGGGATGCTCTGTTTCCCGAGGCAGGGCCTGGAGGAAGCCCCCGGAGTGCCCTGGGACCTTTGTCTGCCCCCGTGCCGCCTGGACTGTTCGTCCACAAAGAGGCCTGATGCATTCTGGCCCCCCTGGTTTGCCCCCTTTTGCACCGACCTTGTCACTGGGGGAGGCCAAGGGGTGAGGTGTTCTTTGTTTGCCGGTGGTGACTTGCCCCGTTTCGCAGGGGAAGACCTAATGCATGTTGGGTCCTTTGTTTGCAGTGAACTGGAGTCCCAGGGGTCCTCAGAGCCCCTGAGCCAGGAGTATGGCGTTAGCATGCTGTCTAATTAGTCCTCGTGTAGCAACACTGGTCACCGTAATTGTGATTTTGCAAGGCAGAGGTTGTCCACTTTGCAGCCCCCATCCACAGGGGCTTGTCATACGCTGTAGCAAGTGGACTGCAGATGGCCACTTGCAGATTCTCAACCTGTTTTTGGTTGCAACTTACTGGCCAGAGCGAAATGAGACTTTGATGGTTTCCCTTGCAGTTTCTTTAAAGGCGGTAATCCCGCCGTCATTGTGGGTCTTGACTACATTTTATAATTTACACTTAAATCTTGGAGTCTTGGAGTTTCCAGGAGGGAGAATTTTTTTTCCTGATGTAGTATTTGGGATTTATATAGTGGTCTTTATTTATGTAGCTGTTTTAGGTGCAGGAAGTACATCCTTTGCTGCATTTTCTTCCTATGTAGGTTGTCCCTTTACCCAAAAGATACTTACTCTCAAAGTGTTTTAATTTATGGAATCGTGGTCCAGAGTTTATCAAAGTTCTTTCCTCTTTCAACCTTTGAAGATGTCAGTATAAAATGTTCTTTCAAAGAATGAATAGGCAACAGCATGATATCATGGAAACAGCATGATATCATGGAAATAAGTGGTATGGTATAAGCATGGAAAACTTTGGAGCTCAGTACCTTAACTGCAGGTTTGCATTCTGCCCTGAGGCAGTTATAGCATCTTGGGCAAGTTGTGTAAACTTCTCTGGGAAAATCTGCCTCAATTTCCTTCTCTGGGAAGGATATTTACTACCTCACTAGGTAGTTGCATAGGTTAAGTGAGATCAAGTCTGTGGAAGTACTTTGTAAACTACAAAAATGGTACTTAGCATTCAATTTTGTTATTTTCCCAGTCTGGAAGAGCATCTTTATCTACCTTAGATCGATTCATCTTATAGTCAGATGGGAGTAGAACTCAAAACTGAAGTAAGTTTTGCTCTGGGCTTGGAGAAAATGCTTTTGGGACTACACATCCCTCTTTACCATGACATATCTTTCTTCGTATCTTACAGGTGTGGATGTAGGGCAGCTCACAATTTGATGGGTATAGAGTGGGTCATGGCAGGTCCTGAAGTGAGGCCAAAGTGTACTGTGTGTGTTTCATGCCACTAACATAACTTGTCCTTGTTGTCAGAGTTAGTAGATGAATTTCAGTGGTCCGGAGCAACTTTCTTTCCCTGCGGGGGCCATCACTTTAGTGACCCAGCATTGTACTTCCCAGGAGGAGGCCCAGCCTCGTGATGAGGAATAGCAAAGAGAGAATTCAGCTCCAGTTCAAAAGCCCACAAAATCTGAGACTGTCACTGCTCTTGTAAGGTAAGTTGATCTAGCCATGCACACAAAGTAGTGGTGGGTCTCATGCCCAGCCACACTGTAAAGCAAAAGGCATGTATTGAATCCATTTGTGACTGTCTTGGAAGAAGGGCATCATTTTAAGTTATACCCTCTCTCTGTCCTTGAATCATCTCATAGTGATTCTGTCTGGAGTTAGGTTTCATTATGCAAGAAATCTGGACATAATATTATTTAACTTATCTCTAGTTTATTTTAGAGAAACTCTAAACCATAAAGGTTTCTAACATAATACTGTATAACCAGGAAGGCGGTTTTCTTTTAGATCTCTATGAAATTTTCTAGAGCTCTGTAAAATATCTCTAAAAGATCCTATGTTGAATCTCATAGTATATTTTTTAAGACTGATACATGAAAAGATAGTGTTATATGAGCTTTGGTTGGCGTGGAAAGGATCAGGGGCTTTTTAAAAAAGCAAAACCAAGAGTCTGTTTACGAGCAAATGAACTTAAAACTTCTTAGCAAGAAAGTATTGTTTCTTAAATAATAATCGCTTAGATGTTTTAGATTTTATAATATTCAGAGTTTCTTTAAAATTAGAATCTCAAGTTACACTCCTTTTCTTTTAATTTGGATAGAAGGAGTCTACAGAATGTAACTTATTAAAGTAAATTGTATTATTGTTGATATTGTATTGAAGTTTTCTCTCTGAGCTACCATATCCTATCGGCTGAAATTTCCGGCATCCCTGGGGGAGAGGAGGCCATCAGGGCAGACCTGCTATGGACCTGAAAGATTCGTCCCCAGGTCAGCCCTCCACCCCCACCTCCCCATGATTTGAGAAGGAGAGGGAATAGCAGTCAGGAACAGGAGTGTAGGCCCCGTTAGATTCCTAGTAATGTTGGACATCATCATGATTTGCTAAAATGTTGTGTAGATGTTTTTAAACTAATGCCACATAGGATTACTGCACCAACCCAAGAGTACTACAGTATTAGAAACATCTGTAGGGACTTCCCTGGTGGTCCAGTGGTTAAGACTCCGTGCTTCCACAGCAGCGAGCATGGGTTCAATCCTTGGTCGGGTAACTAAGATCCTGCATGCTGCATGGGGCAGCCAAAACAAAACAAAACAAACAAACGAACAAAAAAAATCTGTAGGTGTGAGTTGGAGTGTTTTTTAAAACAAAATTGTTAAACCAGAGGTGTTACTTATTTGTGTGTGTGTGTGTGTGTGTGCATGTGTGTTTAAGTCTCGAGGTATATTCCTCAGTTAAATGTACTAATGAGCAAAATGCAGCAAAATTTTTGGCCAACAGTTGAACCTTAACTTAATATTTGTTATTTCATAGAGACTCCGCCATGAAAAGCTTTTTATTTTGAATCACTCTACAGTTACTCTTTGATACTGTCAGTCAAGTCCCATTCCTAGGGGCTTGACTAGGTTTTATGAAAGCCCAGTACACCAGTTTGTCCATAAGGCAATCATCAGTCCCATTTCCTGACGCCACATGAAAAAAGGGGTCCATGTAGGATTTCATTTCTTCCTACACGTCCCAGGATAACTGCAAGTATTGTGATGAGGTGGAAATATATGTCTCTCACGATGAAATGCATCCCTTTCTGTTTAGCAGGGATCAGGGAGTTTAGACAGAGAAAAGAAGAAAGCTCTCAATTAGAAACAAAGACATGTAATTACTTTGTTGTGGAGATGGCCCTTCCATCCTTAAGACTGGGAGCAGTTGGGGCTCATTAGTGAAGAGCTTCATTTTTCTTGTCTTCTGGACAGTGCTGTCTGTGTTATTGAAATCTTCTCTGTGGGTTCCTGGACCATGAGTATTAACCATTGCCTCTCGGCCCTCCTTCTTCTTAGGATTCCAGCTTTCCCTCCTGGCCAGAAATGTTCAGCCTGGACTCATTCAGAAAAGGTAAGAATGTAATTGTGCTTGTGGCCTCAGGCCCTTCCTCCCTGTGACAGGCAGCTATGAAGGCTGTGAAAGTCCCTCACCAGTGTGTAGTCCTTGGACCCCCCTCTTTGGGTGACTTTCCAAAGTCCTTTCTCAGCCTTCCTCTTGCCTGGTGTTTATAATCCTTGCCACCCCTTGTCTAGGCCTTTGTGTACATTTGCCACCCCTCTCCTGCATATTCGCTGCTTATTGAAATCCTACTATTTTTCTGGGCCAGTGTTTTACACCATTTCCTCCATGAGCCATTCTTTTTTTTTTTTTTTTTTTTTTTTGTGGTACGCGGGCCTCTCACTGTTGTGGCCTCTCCCATTGCGGAGCACAGGTTCCGGACGCGCAGGCTCAGCGGCCATGGCTCACGGGTCCAGCCGCTTCGCGGCATGTGGGATCTTCCCGAACCCGTGTCCCCTGCATTGGCAGGCGGACTCTCAACCACTGCACCACCAGGGAAGCCCCATGAGCCATTCTTGATTCTGTCAACCAAAGACAATTTCTCTTCTCTCTGATTTCCTCAGCACCACATCTGTACTTTCTCGTGCTTAGTCTATCTGAATTACTCATTGCATCTCTAGATTAGAAGCTCCCCGCAGCCGGGGCCTGTTGTGCTCTTTTATTATCCATGGTACCTGGCATAGCATTTTGCACACGATAGACCTCAATAAAAGGTGGTGGAAATGGATTGAGTCATTGTTTTATATTAGTGGTTAGAGAAATTGTGGCAAGTCTTGAAATCAGTACCCTCCAGCAGCTGAGGTGAGAGGATTGCATAAGCAGTAGCAGAATTGAGACATGGCAGGGCAAGAGGGTAGCATTCAAGGGCTGCTTACAGGAAGAGATATAGGTGGTGAAGACTTGAAGGGGCCAGATCCCAAGGGCGTTTTATATCTTAGATAGGAGCAGGACTTTTCTTCTTTAAGGGAATAAAGAGTAAAAGGCCTGTGTCACCTGTATTGAAGCTGACTGTGAGCCTCCTAAGCTGGGCACATTTTACAAATAAATGAGAACCATAACAGGCCATCCATAACTGCTGATGAAAAAGACCCTCCCAGTTGTGTCTCCTCTCCAACTTATGTTCGCAGAGGCCTGGAAAACCTTGGCCAGATGGTGCCCTATGTAACCCACTGAATGGGGCCAGAAGGAGGCTGGATGTTCCAGGTCTCAGAGCAGCCTCTTCCTGTCTCCTTGTTTGTCTTCAGCCACTCGATCTGTTTACATATTGCATGAAAAAATTAATCTGTCATCCTCGTTGTGTTGGTTAACTGTGTCTGGAAAGGGAAACATTGAACTTGAGTTTAGTGTGGATAGCACATTTTTTTTTTTGAGCTGAAAATTAAGTACATTTAATTGCTTTGTGTTTATCTTCTCATCAGTGGGCTTTGTTGTCCACCCAGTTGTAAAAGGATGAAGACAGGTTGTCTCCTGGTGGGAGCATCTGAATTAACAGTACTGATTTCATGAAGAGATGGAGAGCCCAATAAAATCACAGTCCTCCTCCTCCCTGTGACAGGGAAATGGTATCAGATGAGAGAATTTTGGGGGCAAAATTCCTTTCTAGCATTTGTGATTTTGCTTTCTAGGCTGGAAATTGATTTCTTCAAGACGTTTTCCTTCAGGGGTGACACTGTCAGCACTCAGCTTAGTGGGAGGCAGCAGGACCTCCCTGAGCCAAAGATGCAGACCCAGATGCCTGGTTCACATCTCACTTCTGCCTCTCGCTGGCCAAGGAGGCTTGGGTGGTGACCGAGCCTCGCTGTGCCTCCCTCCTTACTATTTAAGTGGGCATAGGGTTGTTCCAAGGATCAGATGAGTTACTATGTGTAAAGAGTTTAGAACAGGGCCTGACACCTGGTAAATTCACAAATCCATGGTATTAAGTAGCTTCAGGACATAATAATCGGACAGAGTCTGATTTGGGACCTTGCTTTCCACACAGGTAAATGTTTTGGGTTTCTACCAAGAACCGTTTTATGCTTGAAGGTCTCTGGGAAAACCATTAATCAGAAAGAGTTGCTGATTTGAATATTTTCCTTCAGGCAAACCTGTCTTTTCATGGCTGTAAGGCTGAATGCCTTCTCCTGTCTTATGAATGCTGGTCTCTTTTGTGGTTTGCATCATGACCTTGGCAATTGGTCATGGGTGGCCTTGTGACACTTTATTGTTGTATAGGACTTCTTTATCTCTTATGGAGTTTTTATGTATTTCTTTGTTCCTCATGGTGAAATTATGAGCTCCCTAGGGCATTGTGACTCTTGAGAGAAAATTTAACATGGTATAAAGCTTGATTCGGACTGGCTAGCGTTCAAATCTGTTCCCCACTAACACTAACAAGGTGTTAACTTACCTGTTTCCCAGCCCCTATCTTCAGGGGTATAGTGAAGTTTAGAGATGATATAGGAAAAGCACTTGGCTGTAGTCTGTCCCCAGCCCTTAGCCATGGGTTGGCAGGCCTTTAATAAATGATAGTAGGTTGATCTATTTGGGGTACAGCCCTGTAGCCCATGTTTTTCTGGAGAGTGACAGCCTGGCCTCAACATGCAGTGTGCTGTGTGGCTGCAAAATTGAGCACCTGCTGTGTACAAGCCACTAGGGTGGAGATAGTTGTGTTTCAGAGATGCTTTCTGGCACTCAGGGCTTTACGATCTTAATGGAATGGGCCATTTGATGATTCTGAAGGTAATGGCCCTAGCAATTCCCTGCAGCATTGTGGACGGTGATCCACTGGGTCTTGGGGCTACCATCTTTCCTATTATGTAGTTAAACAGAGTTGCCAACGCCTCCCAACTAGAACACTTGTGTGCCTGGTAAGTAACCTGTTATTGCCTTCGCCAGCATCTTAACACAGGTTTCTTGCCTCTCAGCTGTAATGCCATCAGAATCAGGCCACAAAGAGCGAGCTGAGTCTTTTACAGTCAGCACAAAACTTTGAAAAATACTGTATCAACCACAAGAATGTGCAATTTTCCTCCAGCTCCAGTGGTCAGAAGCGGGCTCAGTGATGTTGTTGTGGAATTGTAACAACCTTCCCCCAGTTACTGAAAATGCTTAATGAGATAAAATAATCATCAAATCATTTATTCTCTTTTTTTTCAAGCCAGCATCCTTGGATATGAATGAAGACCTTCCTCAAACAGGAAAGGAGAAGTTGAGTTGGTCATTTACAACCTTAGCTTCAAGGCAGAGCTAGAATTAGTTCCAAGATAACCTTGATCTTAGGCACTTTGTTCCAGAAGTAACAACATTTCTTCTGTAACAGTATATACGTTTTCTGCAAAATCACACACCTGCAATGTTTTAAGAGGGCTTATGGGAAAAATAGAGTTGAGGCTGTACACCTGCAACTTTATGACCAGAAGATGACAAAAAAGTCATTGGTACCTGGGAAGGAGGTTTGGACCACCAAAGCAGGCAGCTCAGTGGGATGCTACAAATGTACATTGAGCCTTCTAATCAGAATGGAGCTGGCAGCTGCTGAGACAGCGCAGGTGGAGGTGGAGCTCTGAGCCAGTGGGGCAGCCATTAACGGGTGTGTGCCGCTGGGAATGTGGAGGAAGGGACCTGAGTGCAAGTACCTGCCTTCCCCTAACATTTTATTATGAAAAAATTTCAGAAATACTGAAATGTTGAAGAAGTTGTATAGTGACCACCCATGTATCTACCACCTCGATTCCCTACAGGCACTTGATTTTAATTTTTAAAAAATACAGCTGAAGGGGCTTTTTCTTTTCCTGCTGAACATTTTCATTCCGCTCCTGCTTTTTAGTTCCCTTGCCTTAGAAAAATCAGATTTGAACCAAGGGTTCTTATGTTTACTGATATCGTTCCCCCGTTTACCAATTGTACATGAGCTAATTTGCATTATAGAAAGGGGCATCATTTTAGCACTACAGGCTGTTGCTCAAGTGTGTAGAGTGTGTATGACTGTCTCTCCCTGCTTCTCTCCTGCCCCATTTATTATACCAAAACGTGTGGGGCAGAGAGAGCAGAGAGCTCTTGCATCTTTTCCCCCAGACCAGTGATTATCTGATGTTTTCACCATTTCGGTGCTTTTAAAGATCTTAAACCTTTCTTAGCCATACACTTCCACCTTCCCATGGAACACTCAGTGAGTGTCTTAATTTTAGTTCATGTATATCAAAATTTTGGAACTCCTTAAAAATGTACTTTATGTACCCATGATGGGTAGTATTTAGTCTCCAAATGAATGGAAATATTTGGAATAGTAAATCATTAACTTTTAGAAAGAAGGAGAAGGCTGGTAAGGGTGGATCTGATATTGGCTCTTGGGGAGGACACCAGCAGTTAATTAGTTCCTCTTTCACCAGTTCTTAGAGGGAGAGAATAACTTGAGATCTGGTGGCTTATATGGGGGACCCATAGCAGATACAGGGGTAGCTTACATAAGTGGAGGACAGATAAGTGGAAGAACCCCAGTGATGTGCATGGTACTATGAGACTGTAGAGAAGCCCATGGGATGGGCGTTACACTCATGGAGGGTGGCTAAAAAAACAGGGAGAGTTTGAGGGCTTTTTTGAGAGCCAAGAAGGGATCTGTACGAGGCTGTCACGTATCATGTCTGTATAAGACAATGCCTTCTTTCTGTGTGGCATTGGTGGCGCTGTTTCTCAGAACCTGTGACTGGCTCCAGATACGGTCCAGCAGCTCTGCTGCCCAGAGCTCCTCACGGGTGCTCTGGGGTGAGTCAATCCAGGGGTCTGTAACTGTGAGGGGTGAGAACATGTCACCCTGATGCCCTTTCTCTTTCCCCAGATCGGGCCCAGCACAGGCAGCGTCAGTGCAAACTTCCCCCACCCCGTCTTCCACCCATGTGTGTCAACCCTGCCCCTGGAGGGACCATTTCTCGAGGTAAGGGAGGAGCCATGCCTCCAGCACCAGGTTGGTCCAGGGACTGTGGGGAGGCGGGTGGCAGCAGGACCCCGGGTGCCAGGGCTATAGGCCTCTGGAAAGTGGGTGAGGAGTAGTGGGGTTAGCAGAGCTCTCGGAGCCCTCAGGGAGACATCATTTGGAAAGGTCTGGGTTATTTCATGATGCTGGCCGCTTGGCTTAGACCCTGCAGTCTCATCGGGCCTCCTGGTGTGACGAGGAATAAAGCCTAGGCTCAGTCTGGGTGTCTGGCACCAGTGTGGAGAATCAGAGGGCTTGGACCTTCTAGGCAGTCTCTGGCTCAGGTGCCTCAGAAAGTTCAGGGCACTTGCAGCAGGGCCAGAACAGAGAGCCTGACTCGGCCTAGTGCCCTCCATCTTGGAGGCTTTGGGGATGCCCGACGAATCACTTCCCTATCTCCCCCAGCACCTCAAAGCACTTTACTGACATTAGAATCTGTCTCTCAGTCCATTTGGCAAGGTAGGCTGTCCTTTTGATTGGGGAGAATGTCAGAGCTCCCTGACAGGTGACAGCTGACCTCAGATCCCACTGGTACCCAGCGATGGGGCCAGTAATAGGACCCAGGGAAGCATCTCTGCCCGTGAGTGTCTCTTCTCTTCCCTCAGACTTAGATCTTTTCCAGGTCTGCTAAGACCAGTGCTCCTGATGGCCTCTTGTCCTGACAGCTGCTCTTCCCAACTCCATGGGCCACCTGTTCACACGCCTCCCTCAGTTTTTTAGTGGAAGAACACTATTATAGTTCATAGAGTCTTTGCCTTATTTGGAGACAGCATGTCCACTTTAGGCTCTGTCTGTAAAGTGCTTTGAAGGTCAAGAGCTCAGGAAGGGTGTGGGGAACACACAGCACCTCAGTTTCTGCAGCACACACTGCTGCCGTGTTCCCATGTGGTTTCTACATGCACTGCCCTCCTGCCGCAGTGGCCCTGACTGTAGACAGCAGTATAGAAATAAGTACTTCTGGCCCCTGTGACCATTTGACTTAGGTATTAAAGAAATGCCACCCCCTACCGTTGCCAAAACAAGAGTTGATTGCCCTTTTTTCTTTCTTTCTTAAAATGCCCTGTAACTCGAAAAGGCTGAACGTTAACATTTCCAACATGGCAGGTGAGTGGCTCTGAGAGTGTCAGATGTGCTTTGGCTAAGCTTAAAGACGGTTAGTTGGGATTAACCAGGCAGCATGGCTAGGCAGTGCCTCCTTGAGCACATGCAGAGGAGAAGGCCGCTGCTCTTGGGAGGGGCAACGGCTCCCTGTGAGGCAGCCCAACAGACCTGCACTGTCTTCCCCAGGGGAAGACAGACACCCCCCTCCCTCTGCCCCCCAGCCTGATTGTCTCCTCACAGCTCCACCTCCAGAAGGTATCTGGGTGTATGCATCTTTGCCTTCTCTTTCTTTTTTAAGCTATAAAGCCTTCTTGCCTCTGTTCCTTTATCACAGAAGCAACAATCTCTTAGTCCACGTGACTCTTGGACCTTTCTGCCATGCTTTCTGATTCCCTGCAGGCTTTGCTGGTACCTCTGTCCGGAAGAAGGAGGTGCAGGGCAGAAACAATCTCTCTGGTGTTCAAATAGGAAAACAATGCTCAGAAAATAGTGGCCACTTAAATAGGTTTCAGTGCCCATCAGAGTCAGATTTGGAATTGGAAAAAAATATCACCTCCTTTCCTAATCTACCCTTCCCTCTACGGCCAACCTCTTACCAAGGCCACATTCCAAAGTAAAGGGTGAATAAATTAAGAAACTTGCCCCCAACCGTCCCCTGCGAATCTTCCCCACCCGTGCAGATCTGAGATGTAGAGCAACTAGAAAGCAACATGGGTAACATGCCTTCTGGCAGGATTCTGGGGACCACAGGACTGGTCCTATCCATTCCCTGATATAGACGTGTCACCTCTTGGTGTGGTGGTTTACCTCAAGGGACCTTGGGGCTATACATACATGGATGGGAGAGACGTGAGAATGTGTCGGGTGGTCAGGGTGGCCACCCAGCCCCTGTAAGTCCCCTTACCTTTCTTTTTCTTCTTTCTTTTTTTTTGTTCCCCTTACCTTTCTTGTTGCCAGCCAGGTGGACCATTTCTTGCCATTTTGACCATCCATAAAATATCTAACTGTGATTAAGTTGACAGAATTTTGGCTGAGATGTCTGGTTTTTTCAGCTGTCAGTGGTCCCTCTCACTTCCCCTCCACAAGTTCTCTGGTCTGCCCAAAGTCCATACTGTCTTGGGCTTCCTCCTGTTGCTTTTTCCTGGGGCCTCCAAAGTTTAGAATCCTACAACATCCTCCTGTGTATTCAGCAGATCCTTTAACCTTAATTCCATGCTTCTAGATGTCATTGTTTAGCACTTTGAGTACCAGACATTGTGCTTGATCCAGAAGTGATGGCGAGATCTCTGAGCCAGTAAACCCTTCCTTTTTTCAGAACTTCCCTCCTTTTTCACAGGCAGAGGAGTCAACTTTCTCTCCCCAAAGAATGGAGAGTGGAAGAGAAAGCTTAATGTTGGTGGAAAGGAACCAGGGGCATGCCTGAGCCTCTTTAACTTTCTTCAAGGTCCTCTAAAGCAGGAGTCAGCAAACTTTCTTTAAGGATCAGAGAGTACACATTCCAGCCTTTGCAGGCCATATGGTTTCCCTTGCAGCTCCTTAACTCTGCCATTATAGCATGAAAGCAGTAATAGATAATACAGAAACAAGTGAGTATGGCTATGTTCCAATAAAACTTTGTTTTTAAAAACAGGCAGTGGGTGGGTTTGGTCTTCAGGCTACATTTTGGCCACCCCTGCTTTAGACCAATGGGGAGATCACAGAACCAGAATGGTTCCAAGAGCTGGTCTAAGAGTTGCCCTCATTTTACAAAAGGCAATGAGGTCTGCAGAGGTGAAATATATGCTCAAGGTGACACCAGCTGTTAGAACCCAGATGAAGTAAATGAAATAGGAAAAGAGCGTTCAGAGAACCAACTAGTTGTTTGGCATCACCTTACCTTTTTTTTTTTTTTTACATAAAATCTCAAATATCTGTTTGAAATATGTTTTCTAAAATAGAGAAAATAGTATAGTAAATCCCTATGTACCTATCACCTGGCTTGAACAATGAACAGCTCATGGACAATCTTACTTTGTGTGTATCTTTCCCCTTTGGCCTCTTTGGAAGCAAATCCATGAAATCATAGCATTTCAACCTTAGCCTAAGTGGCTGTCAGAGCAGAGTGCTATTCTGAGGGCTTCCTGAAACACCAAGATAGACCCAGGCCCTGCTTTGCAGATGAGGTTTAGGCTATTGCCTCCTTCAGCTTTCAGACACCATAATTTTCAAAATTTGGCCTCAGCTACTGCTGCCACTCCCAGGCTTGCTAAGCTTCTGGATTCTTTTGAGGGAATTTGGGCTGCTAACAATCCTTGAAAAGTACTCCTGAAGCTGGGTGGATGCCTTAGGTTTTGGCAAATTAAAGTGCCACTTGGCCAAATTCAAAGCCTTTGTAAATCATGTTCTGCCCCAAGGGTCTTGCCATCCCTATATGGATGATCTGGGTAGGGGTGTTTGACATGGATGGTGATGTCCCTTTGTGACGTCAGACCATTGCTGCCAGGGCCACCTTCCCTTTTTTGCCCTTTCCTGGTTAAAAACCCACTGAGGAGGGAATGGAGGAGCAGGAGTTGAAGCTGCCCCATTTTGCTCTGGCTCTGCTTCTAAGGGACCTGTCCCCTGTTGTCTCAGATCTCAGAGGGCAGAGGCATCTCTGTCAGAGCACTCTGCAAAGCCCCCTTCCAAACATTCCCATTTTATATTAACCACAGTCATACCAAATGAGTAGAGCAGGTTTGTCCTAATTTCCCCCAGTGATAAAATGGCCCAAGGTTCACAGCTGACACGTGGTAGACTTGGGGCTAAGCCCAAGTGTTAGGACTCAAATCCCATGTTCTTGCCATAGGCCAGCAGTTCTGAATGTGATCCCAGACCAGCAACCTCAGTATTATCTGGAAACTTGTTAAACATGCAGATCTTGGGCCCTATTCCAGACCTAATGACTAAGAAACTCTGGGAGGGTGGCTCCCAGTAATGTTTTAACTAGCTCTTCAGGAGATCATCGGAATCACATCTAGAATTATAACACAAACAACAAACAGCCCCCCACTGCCAGCTGCACCCCAAGTGCACTGCCAACCTCTGACCAAGGCCTCCTTCCAAGGGATTGAGACCTTGAGGCCCTTGCTGTCACTGCCGCTGCCCCAACATGCAGATCCAGTCTGATTCCCACCTGACCCCAAACCCTGCTCCTCAGTGCCAGAAGAGGAAGAGGAATGAGCCTGGCCAGAGCCCAGGTGTAGTAGTTTGGAAGCAGAATCCCATCTGGCTTTCAAACGAGCACAGAACAGCAGCTTCAGACTTTCACTGCTGGAACAGCTCAATTCTTGGGCATAGTGTCCAAGTTGGGTACTTTACATCTTTGACTCCAGCTCTGGAGAGTAAACCTGGTTTGCTTATGTTCAAGAGGTCTTCCCTGTCCTGGCTCCAGATTCTTCACCAGGTTTACTTTGTAAGCCATTAAATGAGGTGGCTGTGCCCCAGCTTAGCAATGATCTTACGCTCTGCTGGCCGGGAGTGCAGGCCAATTTGCAAAGGCATGTGGGAGGTATTTACCTGCAATGGGTGGGACCTAGAGGGAACTTCAAGTTCATTTCCTTGGATGGACATTAAGCTGAGGCCTGTACTATTTCCCAAGAAGCCCCACTCTCTCTTCCTGCCTCAGCTTCAGATGACGAGTCTGTGGGTTGGATTTACTGGGGGAGTGGTTTCGGCAGGGTTCCAGCCTTGGTCTGGTCGGCCCACCGGTTGACTGGAGCGTGCAGCGCTGGAGGCCCTGGGCTGCGTGGGGCGGGAGCCGTGTCGCCTCGGTCCCGGGTCCGCCCATCCGGCAGGGGGCGCGCGGCGCCCGGGCCGCTCGCTCCTGCCCTTCTGCCCTGTCCCTGCCGGGCTCCGGAGTCGCGGGGGCGGGCGGGAGCGAGATGGCGGCCGCCAGGAGACTCATGGCGCTGGCCGCCGGCGTCTCTCCGCGCCTGCGGCCGCTGGCTCCCTACACCCCCGGGCGACAGGGACGCCCGCGCGGCCTCTCGACAGGCTGCATCCGCCCCGACCGCACGAAGGCGGCCGCTGAGGCGGGGGCGGCCCCCGACGGGCTTGAGGAAGGCGACGGGAGCATGGTGAACGGTGAGGGCAGGGGCAGCCAGGCTGCGACGCCCTTGAGTTCGGGGGATGACAGAGCTAGGGGCGCGGGCTGGGGTCGGGCCCTCTCTTGTATGGCTGAGACCACCATTCAGTGGCGGGCCGGAGCCCTGCTGTTGTAAAGCTCACACGGTTCAGGCCCAAATGGTCCCCAAGCGCGGAGGTTCTGGGACTGGAGCGCTTGCACCTGGCAACAATAGGTGATAGGTGTGTACCACAAGGGAGTTGGGGGAAAACAGGTAAACGTCCAGTTCCTGCCAGGTCCGTGGTCAAGGGTTAGAGCATCAAGGTTAAGCACATCCTCGCTGTTGTGAGAAAGGCAAAGAGCTCAAAATACATCTGAGACTTCAGAATCTCGAATAGAGACAGAATGATTGCTCTAGTGGACCCCAGCGCGGCGCCTCCTGAATGGTGCAGGAAATGAAACTGGTAAGAGCATCCATGCCCATCAAGGATGGACAGAGAGAGCCAGCCTCTGCCCTATAGAGCTGGAGGGGGTACCAGGGCACGTCTGCTGTTATATGTGTGTCTAGTGGGCTACTTAAAGTTGGGTCCTCCTGTGGGATGGAACCCCTTTGAGTCTACTTACATATTGTTTCTCGACTACTCGACTCTCAGTTGCTTTACAAGTTAACATTTAGAGGGAGACAGGGCCAGGCAGAATCCTCCCTCTTGGCCAGATGACACAGGAGTCTGCTCCAAGGAAATAGCCTCAACCCAGGCAGCAGAGTTACAGCAGAACTCCTGGAGGAGCTTTTTCAAAATACAGACTTGCCTAACATCATTGCCATTCCCAGGTGCCCTGTGGGGATCAGGGTGAGCAGTGCTGTGAAGAAGCTCCCCAGGTGACTTATGATTGATGCATGCAGGTGCACAGGTGCATATATGTACCCCCTACAAAATTACTTTTTGTAGCTGAATTATAATGCTAGAGACTGTGGGTGGAGAATGAAAAGGCTTCCCATCCCTTCTGCTGGTCTCTGACTCTGCATCTCTTGAAGGTCCACTCTGGTGCTTTGGGGCTCTTCCTTTAGTTTTCAGCCACTCTCAGCAGGCTTCTTCATGGTCTAAGTCCTGTGTTTGGCACAAGCTGCTTCTAGGTGGACATCTCACCCATTTGTGCTCTGGGATTGATCCAAAGTGCAATAAACCTCTCACGGTGTTTGATGCATCCCGCCTCCACTTGGTTCACTGCAGTGAACTCCCAGGAGGAATAGCTCATGCCCATGTCTAAGCTAAGGAGGTCTCTAATCAGTGTCCCTACACATAATCTGGCTCTGGGGTGGCCTTTTGTACGGTGTTGAGGTAGAGTTGAGAACTGGGGCCTGGTATTCAGACTCCACGGCCAACCCTCCCTGTTGTGTGTCTGTTATTTTAGGAGGGGCCTTGCATTGTCGTGAACTCCACTGTGTGTGTGTGGTCGATTTTGTTTTTTGTTTAGTGCGTTCTTTCAGACATCAGATTGGGGGCGTTGTTGCCATGTAGGCTTCTGTAGCTGATGTGTTAAGTTGGGAGCTTGGGTGGCGAAGAGGATCCTGGCTGGTTCCCCTCTGTGGTGTGGGGGGCGTTGGCCCTTCTCTTTCAGGAGATGATCGTGCATTGGCTCTAGCCCCACTGTCCCCTGTAAACCCTGAAGTCATTCTCCCTCCTTTTTAAGATGCTCCTGGGTGGTTTGGGATCATGAGCCAACATCCTCAGTATCCAGTCCAGGGTTGTCCTGATACACACCCCATGGAGTTTTTAGAAGAAAAAGCACAACTATAATGCTTTTGTTCTTATTCTCTTAGCTTCTAGGGACCTATTAAAAGAGTTTCCACAGCCCAAAAATCTTCTCAACAGTGTGATTGGAAGAGCCCTTGGCATCTCACATGCAAAAGACAAATTGGTCTACGTGCACACAAATGGACCAAAGAAAAAGGTAACTCTGCTGGTGGCAAGGAGACATGTTGGTCTGATTCTCTGGAAGGAGACTGGCTGCTCTTTTCTCTCTCAGAGTTCTTGTCAGGGAGGCCATAGAGTGGGTTTTCTGAATTGAGAATGGTCAGCAGAGAATCTCAGAGCAAAGCTAAATCTGGAGAAGAGCCTGGTTTAGGGAAGGGGAACATGGGCAAGTGAAGTGAGACGTTCCCATCTTGTGTAAGATAGGCCTCTGTACTGGGCCCTGGATTTGGTCCCTTCCAACTAACTGGAACTGTAGAGGGTTAGAGCTGATGATAATTCCTGCTCCCAGAGTCTTGTAGGTCCTGGGACCCACAGGAAGCATGTAGGCAAACCATTCTGAATGAAAATTTTTAAGGATAAAGGTGGGTCCCACCTTGCCCTCTGGCTAGAACATGGCACTTTCAAGAAGCAAAACAGCTTGAGGTGGGACAGTGGCTTGAGGGTGGGGGAGTCTGAGCCTTCCAAGGAGTTAATGATGGGATTGGGGTTCTGTCTTGCACTCAGGCCTGCTGCTGTGAGGTCTACAGCTTTGCTGTTGATTCTCCATGTGGTTTGTTATAACTTTGTAGTCTAGAGAGGCAAGGGTCCTGATTCTCTCTTCTCTTCCTCAGAAAGTCACCCTCCACATAAAGTGGCCCAAGAGTGTGGAGGTAGAAGGCTATGGCAGCAAGAAGATCGACGCTGAGAGGCAGGCTGCGGCTGCGGCCTGCCAGCTGTTCAAGGTGACCCTCCCCTAGTGAAGACCATGCAGACCTCCCTCCTGAGAACTGCTTGAAGTGACGGTTTTCCTGGTGTCAGCTGCACCTAGGTTTAGGTTGGCAGGGTGTTCAAACCACTCACCTGTCCTAAGCCCTTCCCACCTTGTGGTTCCTTTTTTGTTTCAGCCAGTGACCGAATAGATTAATATTATTTTCTTGCCACTGTAGTTATCTACTTTCTGTGGTTTCAAAAACCACAGAGAAGAACCCCTTTATGGAGAACACTCCCTCTGTACAGCACCATGGTGAGACTTCTATTTTGGTTTCTGTTTTTCTTTCCCTGTTATTTCATGTATTTAGGTTTTTCCTTGTAGGCACATAGTCCTCTCTTACTTACAATGGAAGAATAATAGTCACTTCTCTCACTTCCCAGTGGTTGGACGTGGGTTGCTTTCAGTTTTTGATTGCGCTGCATTTCCTATACCTTCATTGTTGCTCCCAGCCTTTCTTTCGATCCCTAATTGGCTCCCTTCATGGCTGTGCCAACCTTGAATCTTCCTCACATTCCTAGGTCTTTGCTCTTGACAAGGACAAAGCTGTATTCCTTCAGCTTCTCTCCCGCTCATGGTCTACAGACCTTCATTGTCACTGCTTCTCCTGGGTCTGAGGAGGCAAGGTCCCTTTTCCTGTCCTGGGCTCCCACACGACCCTTCTCTTTTCTGTGTCCTCTCTGTCTCCTCCATCTTGTCTCCCACGCTTTTATTTAATTTTCAGATCTTTCCTCATCTGATTCTTTTCTGTAAGAGTCAAAAATTCTTCAGTGTTTGGGAATTCCCTGGCGGTCCAGTGGTTAGGATGCCACACTTTCATTGCCGAGGACACAGGTTCGATCCTTGGTTGGGGGAACTAGGATCCCGCAAGCGGTGCGGCACAGCCAAAAAAAATTCTTCAGCGTTGTAATCCCTTCCCCAGGCCCTGCTTCCCTGCACACAGCTCTCCGTGCTTGTGGTTTGCATTCTTTCCACTCCAGCATCACAGCCCATGCCATGGTTGCTGGTTCCCTTCACATCCTCATAGCGCCTGGTGATTGTTGGCTGACTGGGGCAGCTTTGCCAGGCTCACCAGCCTCCCCTCAGTCCTTGCTCTGCTTGAATGGTCTGTGGCTTTGGCACTGCGGGGCATTTTTTCTTCAGCCCCTGGGTTATACCTGCTTTCCTTGTCTCTGGGTCACTCTAGGCTCCTCTTCCTCTCCCACTCTCTATAAACATCTTTTTCTGTACTCCTTCTGCCTGGGGAAATCTTCTCTCTCAGAAATTCAACCATCCTTTCTGTGTTTAATGTCTTGGAAACCTCCGTCTCCCTTAGAGCACCTCTACCTCAGGGGTTCTCAATTTCGGGGGGACTTTGCACCCCAGGGGACATTTGGTAATGTCTAGAGACATTTTTGGCAGCCACAAGGAGAAGAGTGCTACCTGGTATGACGCCAGGGATGCTGCTAAACGTCCCACAATGCACAGGCCAGCCCCTCACAACAAAGAATTACCTGGTCCAAAATGTCTATAGTGCCGAGGGTGAGGATGCTTTTCTGCCTGGATGTAGAAGGCACTTTAAACTGAGACCATGTGCAGCAAGTTGTGATCACATTCCTCCCCAGCCCGTTCTCTGTTCTCTATCTATGCTCATGGCCTTTTTTGTTTGTATGTTTGTTTAATTGTGGTAAAATACACAAAATATAAAATTTAGCATCTTAGCCACTTTTAAGTGTACAGTTCAGTAGTATTAAGTGCAGCCACGTTGTTGAGCACCCAGTCTCTAGAACTTCTTCATCCTGGAAAACTGAATCTCTATACCCAGTAAACAACTCCCCATCCTGCCTTCCCCCCAGCCCCTGGCAGCCACCATCCTACTCTCTATTTCTGCGAATTTGACTACTCGTCACATAAGTGAAATCATACAGTGTCCTTTTGTGACTGGTTTATGTCACTTAGCATAATGTCCTCAAGGTTCATTCATGTTGTAGCAAGTGTCAGAGTTTCTCTCTTTGTAAAGGCCAGTAATATTCAATTGTATGTATATATCACATTTTGTTTATCCATTCATCCATTGATGGACTCTCGGGTCCACTTTTTGGCCATTGTGAAATAAGGCTGCAGTGAACAAATACCTCTTCGAGACCCTGCTTTTAATCCCCAGAATTGGAATTGCTAGATCATATGGTAATTCTGTTCTTAATTTTTTGAGGAACTGCCACACTGTTTCCATAGTGTACTATTATACATTCCCACCAACAGTGCACAAGTGTTCTAATTTCTCCACAGCCTCACTAACACTTGTTACTTTCTTTCATTTTATTTATTTATTTGATAGTAGTCATCCTAATGGGTATGAGTTGGTATCTCATTGTGGTTTTGATTTGCATTTTCCTAATGATTAGTGATGTTGAGCATCTTTTCTTGTGCTTATTGGCCATTTATGTATTTTCTTTGTAGAAATGTCTTTTTAAGTCCTTTGGCCACTTTTTAGCCACATCGTTTTGTTGTTGAATTATGGGAGTTCTTTATATATTCTGGAGAGTGTAGCCCATTCATTCCTTAATATTTGTACTCAAATTTGCTCATCTTTTTTCCTCCCAAACTAGATGTTTCTTAAGCATTGCCCTCAGGCTTGTTGTGAGGTGCTGACAGCACAAAGGTGACTGAGGGTGCTCTTGGGGCAGCCACAGCCCAGAGAGGAAGCACCCACATGAGGGGAGAGGTGCACCTCAGCCTCCTGAATAAAGCAGGCTATTCTTAAAGAGTGAGTAGAAGTTTTCCAGGAACAGGGATGGAGAGGGCACTCCAGATAGAGGGCGCAGAGACATGGAACCAGGGTGCGCGCGAGCAACTAGCGGATTGTGAACGTGGGTCTGAGTGCTTGGCGATGGTGCGAACAGGTGGGCAGGAGCCAGAACGCCAAGCCCTTAGGTGTCTCAGGTAGGAGTCTTGATTGATCCTGTGGATGCTAGGTCTGCTGACTGGTGGTAATTGGTGGAATGACAGAGCTGAGTTTGCCTTTAGGAATAGTCCCCAAAAGCAGTGGGGTCAGGCAAGACCAGAGACGGGGGCACAGGATAGGTGAGAATGCCAGTAGCAGCAGTGCAGGAGCTTTCTTCTGGGGTTATTAAAAAGCTGGAAAAGACAGTGACTGGTCAGATGGAGGAGGGAGGAAGAGCGGGTTGGTGGGGAAGCATGAGCCAGCACGGGGAGCCCTGGAGGGGAAGCGGGTTGGGTGGGTGTTCATCATCAGGAACACCTCATGGCCTTGTGTGTGGGGGGCTGTGAGTGGGAGGCAGGGAGGTAAAGCATGCTGGTGTCCTGGGGAAGGCCAAGGGCGAGGGTGCTGTATGTGTTTCCTGTATAATCAGATCGTCCTTGTAAGCAGGCGGTGACGTGACGCAGAAGCATGGAGGCTGAGCCTTGGGCCAGGCACCCGTACTGCCCTGCCCTGAGTGGCTGTGCTTTAATGCATGTGGATGTGTGTGGCGTGCCCTTTTCACATTCTCTGTCACAGAATCCTACTGTTACGCATCTGTTCTTCCACACAGATTTGACAATTTGTCAAGTGCCCAAAAAGTCTATCCAGACTTTGATTGGAGTTATGTTACATGGGTTAACTTAGGAGGCTTTTGTCTCTTTACTCAAAAAAGTTTCATATCAGGAACTCCCATATTTTGTGTCCTTTTACCAAGTTTTATACTTTTAAAAAATATGTAAATTTATTTCTTTAAGTTCATCTTAGGTAGGCTATGGTTATTGTTGCTGTTGTGAATAGAATTTTCCTGATTACATTTTATTTTTTTTTTTAGATTTTTTTGATGTGGACCATTTTTAAAGTCTTTATTGAATTTGTTACAATATTGCTTCTGCTTTATGTTTTGGTTTTTTGGCTGCGAGGCATGTGGGATCTTAGCTCCCTTACCAGGGATCAAACCCACACCCCCTGCATTGGAAGGCAAAGTCTTAACCACTGGACCTCCAGGGAAGTCCCTTCCTGATTACTTTTTTTTTTTTTAACATCTTTATTGGAGTATAATTGCTTTACAATGTTGTGTTAGTTTCTGCTGTATAACACAGTGAATCAGCTATATGTATACACATATCCCCGTATCTCCTCCCCCTTGCGTCTCCCTTCCACCGTCCCTATCCCACCACTCTAGGTGGACACAAAGCACCGAGCTGATCTCCCTGTGCTATGTGGCTGCTTCCCACTAGCTACCTGATTACATTTTAAATTACAGTTGGTTCTTTCAGAAATCTGAGGAGAGAATTGTTGTTTTTTAAAGATTTAATTTTATTTATTTTTGGCTGTGTTGGGTCTTCGTTGCTGCGCACGGGCTTTCTCTAGTTGTGATGAGCAGGGGCTACTCCTTGTTGCAGTGCATGGGCTTCTCCTTGTGGTGGCTTCTCTTGTTGCGGAGCACGGGCTCTAGGTGTGCGGGCTTCAGTCGTTGTAGCACATGGGCTCAGTAGTTGTGGCTCTTGGGCTCTAGAGCGCCGGCTCAGTAGTTGTGGCTCGTGGGCTTATTTGCTCCACGGCATGTAGGATCTTCCCAGACCAGGGATCGAACCTGTGTCCCCTGCATTGGCAGGCAGGTTCTTAACCACTGAGCCACCAGGGAAGTCCCTGAGGGGAGAGTTTTAAGAAGCGAGTGGTCACTCCTCGGCTTGTCACGAGTCAGGTGTGGCTGAAGCCGCGCTGTGGAGCAGTGCCTGGATTCTGGCACCTGCCATCTACTGTCACATGGCTGTAATGTCTGAAACCCTCTTGATGCGCCTGGCTTACCCGTGTTGTCTTTACCACTCCCAACTTGAATTTCTTGACCTTGTGCTCTATTCACGTGCTACTCCTGTTCTTCTAGCTTCTTATTTTTTTGTTCTTTAGACTCTGTTTTTCTGCATTTTTCTTCTGCCTCTTAGATTTTTAGCTTCTTGAGGGCAGAGATCAGGTCTCATCCCTCCTGATGGTGCCCAGGGTGGCAAGCATGTTGCTTTGTACATGCTAGAGACTCGGCAAATGTCTTATTTGATTTTCTCTAGAAAAGAATAAAACTGTAATATATTTTAAAATAATATTTTTGTATAACTGGCTTTAAAAACGTTTGGTGTTATTTCTAGAGTATGTTCCCAGCATAGGATTCTTGTGTCAGAGGTATAGCTGTTTTATGGTATAGACAACATATATCCTAATTGCTACACTCACTGAAGCTTTCTAGATCACTTTGTGAATGCATCTGCTTCTTGTTGCCCTGTGGGTTTTTCTTTGTTTTGTTTTGTTTCTTTGGTCTTTTGTCTTAATAGCTATAAGAATTTACCTTGTCATTTTCATCTGTTGAAGCTAGACATGTTAAGTGCTCTCTCTGTGCCCAGTTCTGGACTAGGGCCTGAGGTGAGTAGACAGGTGAAAAAGCATGGCTCCCACACATGAGGGACTTACGGTGTAACCGGGCAGGTTCCGAGCAGCCTGAGGTGTGAGGGTGGTATGGGCCCTCACAACGCCCCTTTTTTCCCCAGGGCTGGGGTCTGCTGGGTCCCCGGAATGAGCTGTTTGATGCAGCCAAATACCGCGTGCTAGCCGATCGCTTTGGCTCTCCGGCTGACAGCTGGTGGCGCCCAGAACCCACCATGCCACCTACTTCCTGGCGGCAGCTGAATCCTGAGAGCATCCGGCCAGGGGGACCTGGGGGCTTATCCCGCTCCTTGGGCCGGGAGGAAGAGGAGGATGAGGAGGAAGAGCTAGAAGAGGGGACCATTGATGTCACTGAATTTCTGTCTATGGCCCAGCAGGACTCCCACACCCCACTCAGGGATTCGAGGTACAGCCAGGGGCAGGGAATGCAGGGGAAGCTGGCTGCACCTTGACATGGGGTGGGGCGTGTTCCCAGGGAGTCTTCTCTGAGATGGGAGGGCCCCTGCCCCACATCTCAGTCCGCGTCTCTGTTATTCATTGGTATATCTACCTGTTCTTGGGGAAAGCCACTTGTGGCCATGTACTGTATGGCTGGGCTTTTGCGAAACAGCAGCACGGACCCTCTCTCCAGCTCACACTTGGGTCCTTCAGAGGCCCAGTAACTACTCTACCTGCCCACTGCCCCTACCCTCCTATCTGTTTGGGGGAACTGAGGGAGCGCCAGGTGTGCTTTGTGTCTGTGAGAGGATCACAGGCCAAGTGGAAATGCCCCAGCCTCCTGCAACTATGCAGTATCCTAGCCCCTGGGTCTCAGAGCAGGTGAAATTGGCCCAGGAAGAGAGTGCTTTTTCACCTAAACTTTTGGTCCTCCCAGGGGGGGTTCCTTTGAAATGACAGATGACGACAGTGCTATTAGGGCTCTGACCCAGTTTCCGCTTCCCAAGAACCTTCTGGCCAAGGTGATTCAGATAGCGACATCGTCCTCCACAGCCAAGGTGAGCTGGGTCTCCTATAAGTGTGTGTGAGACTGGGGAGCTGTCTTGGTCAAGTCTGGTTTTCCTCCAGACCAGGTGGGAGGGAGACTACGTACGGGAGGGCCAAAGATGCCCGTTCTCCAAGCCCAGCCTGGGCCAGCTGGGGGAACTCCAGGTCCTTGGAGGGTTGAAGCAGCAGGGACAGATTGGAAGTCAGAACACTGGAGCACAGGGAGGGGGCTGGGGACTGTAGGAGTGGAAGACCTATATCTGTTCAAGGGTTGTGGGCAGGAAAGGAGGGTTTGGGGAGGGGGTGGCTGACTTGCTGAGGTTTTCATCTTTGTTGTCAGGCTGAGGGGCTTTGGTTAAGCAGAGCTTCTCTCCAGGTGCAAGGCCTTTTTGATCCCCCAGGATGTGCTTAGTTTTTAGCTTGTGTTGACAGCTTCAACCTGCAGCTACCATCATACCTGTTTGCTTTGAAAGTGCTGAGAGGACAGTGGACTAGGAGGGCAGGTAGTGGCATTGCCCAGATGCCATTTCCTGCTGTGAAATCATGGTACCACAGGAGAAGCAAGGCCAGGATCTGGGAGCTGCAGCCCCACAGGGCTGGCTTCTGCCTGTTCAGTGGCACTTCTTTTGTGGCTGATGCTTGGTACCTGCTCAGATGGGGGTTAAATCCATCTCTGTGTCCCTTGATATTCTGCGAACTCCTGGATGTTTTCATTCCCTAACTTTCTGTAACCATCTCTCTTGCCCTTTGTGTAGAACCTCATGCAGTTCCATACTGTGGGCACCAAGACCAAGCTGTCCACCCTCACCCTACTCTGGCCCTGTCCCATGACCTTTGTCGCCAAAGGGCGTCGCAAAGCAGAGGCAGAGAATAAGGCGGCAGCCCTGGCTTGTAAGAAACTGAAGGTGAGTGCAAGGTCCCTGGTGTGATGCATGAGATGTCTTGGAGCTCCCTGCTACCCTTGGCAAATGGTCCACTTTTCCAGGAAATGAAATCTACCACTGCCAGGCTTTTGGCCTGGGCACATAAGTATCTGGTGTCCCAGCCTTGCTCGTCAGGCTGTGGGGTGCTGTTTCCAGGGCTTCTCCACAGTCCCTGTGGAGGTGCTTTGCCCGTGAGCTCAGCCGTTTCAGCACTGTTGGCTGGAACCTGGGTGAAGCCAGGAGGAGACATGCTTATCATTCTGAATGGTATGGAGCTGGAGAAATGATGTCTTTGTTGAGGGACAGACTTGGTATCTAGAAAGATCTTGATAACTTGGGCTTTGTGGCCAAAACAAACCACGCGACGTTCATCTAGGATGAATATTGAAGGGATCAACATCCAGGTGAAGGCAGTGGGGCTTACAGCTAGCAATCATTTTGAAGCGGCTTTGGAGGTCAGCTGATAGCCCAGTTGTGGGAGTTACCTGAACCCGTGGGGGTCTGGTTTGCAGAATAAGAGAGGAAGGAGGCCCTGTTTTACTCTGAATGGTCGGATATACCTTTGGTGTACATTTGGCTCTGGGAACTGAATTTTAGATAGAGCTGATAGCGAGGGGTACCAAGATCCTGGAGAACTGAAGAGGGATGGGTTCAGGTAAGTGGTGAGAGGGAATGGATGTGTCATTACCTGTGGCTAAAGAGGACAGAACTAGGGCTAACTGGGAGAACTTCGAGGAAGTCTAAATTTTAATTTGATAGACAAAAACAGTGATGAACTTGAGAACTCTTGTTTTAGGAGGGTATTTCCACTGTCCTGGGAGTATTTAATTCAAATTTGTGAAAACTAACGTTGGAATAAGATTGCACCTGTCACCACTGTTCAGTCTGCTAATGTCCACATTTGTCCCCCAAAAAATCACTTTTCGTTGACTGGTTTTATTAAGCAACCATTACAGATTGAAACTGAAAAATAAATGCATTGACAAAAAACAAAAACAACCAGACAAAAAAGTGATGAGAAGACGACCCTCAGCATGTTAGAGGCCTGTCTCAGGAAGGAGCAAGCTTCTAGGTGGCAGCAGTGTTCTGAGAGCAGCTGACTGCCCACGGTCAGAGAGGCTGTAGGTAAATTCTCACAGTCCTGGGAAAGGACAGAGGGCTCCCCTGCAGCAAGGTGGCCCTGTTGGCACCTCTTCTGTTCTGGCACGAGGAGGCTGGGGAAGGGGATTGGTCCCTGTGCAGGTAGACTTCTTAAAGGAGGGAGTGTTTGCTCTGGGTTTTGGAGGGTGTGCGGAATCCGGACATGAAAGACTATAGGGGAAAATGACTGGTTTTCCACATTTGCCCAATGTGTTGGAATGCTTTGTCTTATTTCTGGTGGGTGGCTTTGGGCATATAGGGAAATAAAACAGAGAGTTTCCCTTCCAGTGGTTTATTTTATCAAGGTGCATAAGTATGTATTTCCGGGAACTTCCGTGTATGTTTGTACGGTGGACTGGGTGTCATGCAGAGACAGGTGGAGGTGTGGCAGCTGGACATGAAATGTGGCAGGGGTGGGC
Organism: Stenella coeruleoalba; assembly: GCF_951394435.1. Taxonomy (NCBI): domain Eukaryota; kingdom Metazoa; phylum Chordata; class Mammalia; order Artiodactyla; family Delphinidae; genus Stenella; species Stenella coeruleoalba. The sequence goes on from NC_137156.1 coordinate 65,239,666, forward strand.
GGGCAGCGAAGGCACAGGAGCCTGCGACTGGGTTCCGGGGTGGCTCAGGGCCTGGCCCGCCTGTCTCAGGTGGGGATTCACGGAGGTGAGCCTGGGCTGCTGTGGGGACTCCGGCTGCTCGGGCAGAGGATTCTCTGCGGCGCCCGTCTGTGCGGGTGGGGGCTGTAACACTCAGACACGCCAGGTCTGGTTTTGCTTGAATCATTTTTAACTTTTTTTTTTTTTTTGGTGGAGACCTAACATTTTCCTGGTTCCTAATTTCTCCCTCCTGCACCATATTGGCCCAAACCCAAAAATGTCTTAGAAAAGAGGTGGCTCTGCACGACTTCTCTAAAGCTCCTGAGCAGGTCTGGGCCAGTTATGGGGAGACAGGCATAGACCAGCCTCCTGTGTTCCCTCTGCAGAGCCTGGGCCTGGTGGACCGGAACAACGAGCCGCTCACCCACGCCATGTATAACTTGGCCTCCTTGCGCGAGCTGGGTGAGACCCAGCGCCGGCCGTGTACCATCCAGGTGCCTGAACCCATCCTCCGCAAGATAGAGACCTTCCTAAACCACGTAAGAGAATCCCCACATTCCTCTTCACCTGCCCGCCTTCATCTACCCAGACCAAAAGCTTTCACCTGCAGCAGGCGGTAGTGACTCCCCGCTTTCCCCACTGGGGATGGAGCCTGGGCACACTTTTGCCCTGAGCAGTCCTGTCTTGCCCACGAGGGTCCCAGGGCAGTTGAGGACTGAGTCCTGCCCGGCGGGTGGGCCATAGCTTCTGGCCAAGGTGAATTGTGTGGAGGGGCTGGCTGGCTGTGGGTAAATGAGAAGAAGCTATTTCTCTTCACCATTTTGTTTGCCTCTCCCGTCCTCCAGTACCCCATGGACAGTTCATGGATCTCCCCAGAGCTCCGGCTGCAGAGTGATGACATCTTGCCCTTGGGCAAGGACTCGGGGCCGCTGGGTGACCCTATCACAGGCAAGCCCTACATGCCCCTGTCAGAAACAGAGGAGCTGCGTCTGAGCCAGAGCCTGCTGGAGCTGTGGCGGCGGCGAGGGCCGGTCTGGCAGGAGGCCCCCCAGCTCCCTGTGGACCCTCATCGGGACACCATCCTCAGTGCCATCGAGCAGCACCCGGTGGTGGTCATCGCCGGGGACACGGGCTGTGGGAAGACCACGCGCATCCCCCAGCTGCTGCTGGAGCGCTACGTGACCGAGGGCCGAGGTGCTCGCTGCAACGTGATCATCACTCAGCCGCGCCGCATCTCGGCTGTGTCCGTGGCACAGCGGGTCAGCCACGAACTGGGCCCCTCCCTGCGCCGGAACGTGGGCTTCCAGGTGCGGTTGGAAAGCAAGCCTCCAGCCCGAGGTGGGGCTCTGCTGTTCTGTACCGTGGGCATCCTGCTACGGAAGCTGCAGAGCAACCCCAGCCTGGAGGGCGTGAGCCATGTAATCGTGGACGAGGTGCACGAGCGGGACGTGAACACGGACTTCCTGCTGATTCTGCTCAAGGGCCTGCAGCGGCTCAACCCGGCCCTGCGGCTGGTGCTCATGAGTGCCACAGGTGATAACGAGCGCTTCTCCCGCTACTTTGGTGGCTGCCCTGTCATCAAGGTGCCCGGCTTCATGTACCCTGTCAAGGAGCACTACCTGGAGGATATCCTGGCCAAGCTGGGCAAGCACCAGTACCCACACCGGCATCGGCACCACGAGGTGAGGGGATACGCCCGCCCCGTCCTGCCCACGGCTCCTGGCCTTTTCTCCATGGATTCCCCTCCTCCTTCCCAAGCCTTGGTTTCCTTGCTAGAAATGGGAATGATCAGGCCTTCTTGACAAGGGTGTGGTGAGGGTTGGAGGTGATGTGTCACGTGCCTTGACCTCACCGAGTCGCGGTGGCCGTGTCCTGTGCACGACCCCTGGCCCCGGGGCTGTGACTGGCCTCTCTTCCCCCACCCCAGTCTGAGGATGAATGCGCTCTCGATTTGGACCTCGTGACTGATCTGGTTCTGCACATTGATGCCCGCGGGGAACCAGGTGGGTGCTTTCTTCTCTGCCCCGTGCCCACCCTGCTCTCCCATCTGCCGGGAGCCACTAGCTCATGCCTGCAGGGCCCTTTACAGGTGGGATCCTCTGCTTCCTGCCTGGGTGGCAGGAGATCAAAGGAGTGCAGCAACGCCTCCAGGAGGCCCTGGGCATGCATGAGAGCAAGTACCTCATCCTGCCAGGTGAGAGCATGTGTGCAAGGATGGTGGCCCCTAACACCAGGCTTGCCCTCTGTCCTGGGGAGTGACTCACCTGGGGCTCAGGGCCTTGGGTTTCTTAATAGGCTGCACTACTTTTTTGCTGGCTTTGTGACCTCTACTGGGCATATTACTGATCTGGACTTCAGTTTCATCAAAATAGGGTCAAAATCCCTGCCTGCCCTCATATGGGGAGGTTTTGGCTGGAGCAGTGCCCGTGACCAGTGTGTTCTTGCTGCCCACCAGTGCACTCCAACATCCCCATGATGGACCAGAAGGCCATATTCCAGCAGCCTCCCGTTGGCGTGCGCAAGATTGTCTTGGCCACCAACATTGCTGAGACCTCCATCACAATCAATGACATTGTGCACGTGGTGGACAGCGGTCTGCACAAGGAGGAACGCTACGACCTGAAGACCAAGGTGGCACCCATCTCCTGGCCCTGCCCCAGCCCAGATCTACCCTGGGCCTGTGTGTCTGGAGAAGGCCACACCTGTGGGATCTCCCTGTCCCTGCTGTGGGGGGCAGTTGAGGAGCTGAGTGAGGTGAAGGCCAGGCGCAGGGGAGCATGGAGGAAGGCGTGTGGTCTGTGTGGCTGCTCACCTGCCCCCTCCCCCAGGTGTCCTGCCTGGAGACCGTGTGGGTGTCACGAGCCAACGTGATCCAGCGCCGGGGCCGGGCGGGCCGCTGCCAGTCAGGCTTTGCCTACCACCTGTTCCCGCGGAGCCGGCTGGAGAAGATGGCCCCTTTCCAGGTGCCGGAGATCCTGCGCACGCCCCTTGAGAACCTGGTGCTGCAAGCCAAGATCCACATGCCAGAGAAGACGGTGCGGCAGAGGTGGGCGGAGTGGGCCCTGGGAACGTGCAGGTGGGGTGCGGGCTAACAGGCTCTGCCTCGTTCGTGCTGTAGGCAGTGGAGTTCCTCTCCAAGGCCGTGGACAGTCCAAACATCAAGGCGGTGGACGAGGCCGTGATCTTGCTCCAGGAGATCGGTGAGTGGTGCAGGGCTGGGCCGGGCTGCGGAATGGCTGTCAGGGGCGGGACTGACGGCTGAGCTTGCAGGGGTGCTGGACCAGCGGGAGTACCTGACCACTCTGGGGCAGCGCCTGGCCCACATCTCCACTGACCCACGGCTGGCCAAGGCCATAGTGTTGGCTGCCATCTTCCGTTGCCTGCACCCGCTGCTAGTGGTCGTTTCCTGCCTCACCCGGGACCCCTTCAGCAGCAGCCTGCAGAACCGGGCGGAGGTGGACAAGGTCAGACCCAATGCCTTTGCGTGGCCCTCTGTTCTCCCTTCCGGCCCTCTGCTCCCTTCGGTCCCGAGGTGTCTTCCTCTGGTCCCTGCCCTGTGACCCTGGCACCCGCCTCCCCTCCCAGGTGAAGGCACTGTTGAGCCACGACAGTGGCAGCGACCACCTGGCGTTCGTGCGGGCTGTGTCTGGCTGGGAGGAGGTGCTGCGCTGGCAGGACCGCAGCTCTCGTGAGAACTACCTGGAGGAAAACCTGCTCTATGCACCCAGCCTGCGCTTCATCCACGGTCAGCGGGTCCCGAGCTGCCCTGAGTCCCTCCACCCTTCCCACTCGCACTGGGCCGGTGCACAGTGAGCTGTGAACCAGGGGCCCTAGGTTCACCCTGACTTTGCCTCCCCAGGACTCATCAAGCAGTTCTCAGAGAACATTTATGAGGCTTTCCTGGTGGGGAAGCCCTCGGACTGCACCCTGGCCTCTGCCCAGTGCAACGAGTACAGTGAGGAGGAAGAGCTGGTGAAGGGTGTGCTGATGGCGGGTCTCTACCCCAACCTCATCCAGGTGCTGCCCTGGGGAGGGGGCTCCAGGCCATGACCTCTCCTTCCATCCCAGCTCCTTGCTCAACCCACCCACCTTCTCCTTCATCCTTGCAGGTGAGGCAGGGCAAGGTGACCCGGCAGGGCAAGTTCAAGCCCAACAGTGTCACGTATAGGACCAAATCCGGCAACATCTTGCTGCACAAGTCGACCATTAACAGGTGGGGGACTGTCAGGCTGGGGCAGGGCAGCTCGGGTGGTTCAGCAAGGGGCCTCACCCAGCTCTTTGTTCCCTAGGGAGGCCACACGGCTACGGAGCCGATGGCTGACGTATTTCATGGCTGTTAAGTCCAACGGCAGCGTCTTTGTCCGGGACTCCTCCCAGGTGCACCCACTAGCTGTGCTGCTACTCACCGACGGGGACGTCCACATCCGTGGTGGGTACCTGCACACCTCCTGCCCCACCGCTTCTCCGGCTGCTCTGCCTCCTCAGGGGTCCGGCCTCACTCACCCGGGCTCCCCGCGTCTCTCCCTTCCTCTAGATGATGGGCGCCGGGCCACCATCTCCCTTAGTGACAGCGACCTGCTGCGGCTGGAGGGCGACTCACGCACTGTGCGGCTGCTGCGGGAGCTGCGCCGGGCCCTGGGCCGCATGGTGGAGCGGAGCCTGCGCAGCGAGTTGGCTGCACTGCCGCCCTGCGTGCAGGAGGAGCACGGGCAGCTGCTTGCGCTGCTGGCGGAGCTGCTGCGCGGGCCCTGTGGCAGCTTTGATGTGCGCAAGACAGCTGACGACTAAGCCCCGTCTCCGCTGGGGCCATGTACAGAGTGCAAATGTTTATTTAAAATAAAGTTCTATTTATCCCTTGTGAGCATCGCTATCCGCTGGGGCTCCCCAAACCAAGAGGAAGAAAGAGTGAAGGCTCAGAAGGGAGGGCCCCAAAGTCTTAGGAGAGCAAGGGGCTTAGAACCCAGCCCTCAGGAGCTTGAACCACTCATGCGGGTTCTTGGCTTGTGCTGCTTGGCCCAGTCTAGTCGTCTTTGTCACAGCCGCGGTGGGAGGCAGTGTCCTTGCGCGTGCAGCAGGGCTCGCAGCCTGGATCCTCTCTGGCTGGCTGTCACTTGCTAACCCAGGCAAATGGGGGAGGGAGAAGTTCCACAAGCAGCCTTAACCTTTGGTCACAGCCACAGATTCACAGACGAGGGGCTGAGGTCAAGACTGCACGCTGCACCCCAGTCCCTCAATGCGAGGGGACAAGCTGGGGGCTGTGGGGGCCTCGGATGCTGAAGACGTAGACAACCAGGACGTATACAGAAGACAGGGCCTGCGTGGTGGGACATACGAGCTTTATTTGTTCTGGAAATCATAACAACAATCACAGATCAACATGGTTAACGGCTGAGCCATAAGCAAATGGGGAAGTACAGAAACGTTCCAGCCCCAACAGCTGCAGAATAGAACACAGCACACAGGGCCTCTGGTCCCACCTGTCAGGGCGGCCTTCTCAGCTTCTCTGGCTTGTGGGACCCTTCAAGGGAGCTGTGCCCAAACCACCTTTCAGAACACTGACCACTCCAGCGCCCCCTAGAGTGCTCTCCGCCGGGGTCACCTCTCCCACCCCTACCTTTGGCCAACGGAGTAAAAGGACCGAGAGCTTGTTGTCCACCCCAGCATCAACACAGGTGCAGGTACCTTTAGGCCCAGCACTGTCACCCCACTGCATCTGGCACCCCACCTCCCACTGCGTTCTCCCAGTTTCATCTCACCCTTTCTTGCAGACAAAACACGGATGCCCTGATGTCCCTGGCGCCGTTGAAGCACTGTGTGGACAGTTTCTGGCCCTGGGAGTGCTTTTTCCACAAGACCCCTGCAATTTCTTGGTATGTGCTTGGGGAGCTGGGGAGATGGTGTCGAACCTCCCTGGAGAAAATGCTACCTCAGAAAGGGAGAGCACCTGCCCAGCCCAGACACCCTCCCTCTACATGGACTTCAAATCTGATCCTAGGTCAACAGCTCCCACCTTCTCAGCGCCAAGGGATGCCAGAGGAGGAGGTGGGGAGTGTGAGGGGCCAAGTCTGCACTGCAGAAAATGCTCTTCCAGAGGAGAAGCCTTGGAGACTCCCAGGCCATTTCACTGCAAACTGTTACGTTTTAATCCTTTATTAGAAACCATGCAAACTTTAATACAAAAAGTACAAGTGCAATAAGAATCTTCGTGTCAATACAATTCCCGGGACTTATCATTGCAGCCATCCCAAGACCAGGCCTAACCAGGACACACCCCTTAGGCTGGCCTCTCCTCTCCTCTCTCCCCTCTCCAGTCAGGCCGTAAGGGAGCCTGGATGGCCCATCTCATGTACTTATTTTTAAATTTCCAGACTTGATTCCCCACTATCCACATGAGTTCTGAACACATCAGGCTCCCTGGCAACTGAGGGCTCGAGTGTCCTAGGTTGGAGGCTAGGAGGAATTTGACCTCCATGGCCCTTTCCAGCCCGACCTTGTCTCCCACCAGATCCCAGGGAATGAGACAGACATAGATGCCAAAACCAGCCTCTTGGTTAGAAAAGAAAAGCAGCATACACACAAAATGCCAGAACCACCAGTCCACACTCTGACCAGCCCCTAGCGGTCCCTGCCTGCCCTCTAGCCCACAGCCCCCCACTGCACCTGCCCTGCCCACACCACCTCCGGGGCCGGGGCCCCAAGCTGCCCAAGGCAGGGCAGCCTCCAATGCCTCACCTCCCAGCTGGAGGCTTCAGGATCTCCCTTCCCTGTTTCCTTTAACACCTACCAACGACTTTCATTCAGACATGGCTTCAACCTGCAAAACTACTCCACCGGTTTTCAGGTTATTAAAAAAAAAGATAAAAGTGTGACAGCAGCTAGGTAGGTATGGGAAGCAGCGGGGACAGGCAGCATTGCCCCTGACTAACTTGGGGGAGGGCAGCAAGAGATGCCTGGTGCCACCTGTGAGGTGGGCACCACTGTGGGGTCAAAGGAAGAGGCAGTGGCTTAGCAGGCTTCAGGGTACGCAGTTAGCACCCAGCCATCACGGGGACGTCCACTTCCACTCTTCCCTCCAGATGGACCAGCGAGGAGGGAGGGTATGTCAGTTTCTCTTGGGTTTGGTCCAAAAAAACCAAACAAAGAGGAGGTTGGACTCCGGTTCCCCCCACCCAGATCCCAGGAGGTCCTGAACTAGCCTCCCCTACCCCACTTTCCACCCAACCTTCTCCGCGGAGCAGCGGCGCAATGGTGAGGACGGGGGAGCCAAGCAGGGAGCCGGGTCTGGGGCCGGGAGTGGAGGGAGCACGGGGGTGGGGCTGCTGCCACCCTGGGCAAGTGAGGCAGGAGGGAGGGAGGGAGGGAGGGGCCTAGAGGGCAGCCCGGGAGAGGGAGCTAGGGGCCCAGGTGCCTGAGCTGGGGCCGCCAGGGAAGTGGAGGGGGGCGGGAGACAATGTCGGCCCCGTGGTCGGTGCGGGCCCTGGCGTTTGCCCGGAACGTCAGCCTGTAGGTCTCAATCTGCAGTGACACAGGAGGAGGGAAGGGAGAGGGTGACGGGGGAGACAAGAAGGGGAACACGGGGGACGGAAGACGAGACCAGAATGTCATCATTAGATGCCTGGAAAATAAAAGGTTGCTTCGTTAAAATTCAGGCCACACTCCGGTAGGAAAACAAAGGAGTTTCAATCTGCAGCCAGTGGCAGGGCCCCTGGCTGGCCCTTAGGCCGAGCCCAGCCACTTACTTGTCTCCTGGATCTGGCTGTCCAAGGTCTGGGCCTCCCTTTGGTCACCACCCCCTGCCAGGGTGGTGTGGCCACTGAGGCCACTGGCTGAAGTGGGGGCGCCAGCTTCAGGCGCTGCCTCAGGGATGGCCAGCTCCTCCCCAGCTGGGGGGCCCGGACACGGAGGGGCCTCGCTGCCACCGCCCTCAGTCTACAAATGAAACAGTGGGGGAGACAGTGCAGGGTCAGTCGGGGAGGGCGTGGGATGGTGATGGTGGTGGGTTTCACACACAGTCCCCACCCCCGCTGTTGCTGCTCCCCATTGGCTCAAGGTACAGTCACCTGGGAGTCTAGACCAGGTGCCCCCCCGCCCCCCCCGCCAGACCAACTCCTGGCCTGGGTGGCAGGGTGCTGGGTAAGAACTCAGGCTCTGGGGCAGTAAAGCAGTGCAGCCTGGCTAGTGACACGCTCTGAGAGCCTCCTCTGGGAGACGAAAGGCTTCGTGAAGCCTCTGACATGAGAGGTGAAAGGTGCCTGGCTTCTCAACAAGGCTGATGCCAGATCACAACACTTATGACAGCAGATTGTTAGCAAAAAAGCTAAGGAATCATCTCAAGTTGTGGGTCTGGAGCCACTAGGGCGAGGGAGCTCCGGGAGTTTGAACCAGTTCCTGAGGGGTGCAGGCCGCCACCTCAGACCTAAGGGATCCCAGGGCACTCCCTGCACATGCGAGTGTTCGGAGAGGCTTTCTCGGCCATTCCTGGGGCAGCGCTGCCCGTGTATCCATCATTCATGCGCCCCTGACAGAGGCCTCCTCTGTGCTGGGCATCTTTCTGGGGCCTGGGGACACAGGAGGGAAGAAGGTGTCCAAGGAGGTGTGAGGGAGACTGGGGGGGCCTGGCGAGGAAGGCCTTGTGGTGGCCGTGGACACCCAGTGTGAGTCCAGAGCACAAGAGGGAGGGCTGCTGGGAGGCACTGGCGAGCTGGCACACCTGTGCTGGGAACGCCCAAAGGCGACAACAGGAGAAATCAGAGCAGTGAAAGAAACGGGCCTCTGTGTTAGAAAAATAGTTCCAGAAGTGATAAGAAAGGGAGGTGATGTGAGTAAAGAAAAGACTTGCGGTCAGAAAGGCCCAGGCGTGAGCCCTGGTCTGCGTGCACCCGTCGTGTGCCCGGGGACAAGTGACTACACCCAAGTTAGTGCCCCGGGGGTGCTGACCAGAGAACAGCCCCTCACAAGGTGTGGAGCATGTCCTGAGAGGCTGCGACAGAGGGAGCTAGTCCGGGCTTGAACGGAGCACTGAGGTGGGTGGGACAAAGTGCGGGCTGGGATGGAGCCGCGCTGCGCGGTCAGATGCAGGGGAAGGCCCGGAGCACTGCTCATGTCCCCTCTCCCTCGCCCACCCCTCCCTGAGCAGCTGCAGCCACCCTCAGGCTTGGAAGCCGGCAAGGCGCTGCCCCCACGGCCCTGCTACCCGATGACACGGAACAAAGGACAGACAGCATCTTGGCAGACAAAAGATCTCACAGTACTGTGGAAGGAGCGCAGAGGGAAGAGAGGGAGGGAAGGGAGGAGAGGCCCAACCAGGATGGGAAGCCTGCCGCCTGAGTGCTCTCCAGAGCCCGGCCCGCGCAGGCCTCCAGAGGGGTGGATGCCAGGCCTGCCGTCACGGGCAGTAAAAATGTGCCATTCCGCTCCCAGGCCCAGAACAGAGCCTGACACAGAGCAGGTACCGAACACTCCCGTCTCAGGAGGTGCTGCGAGAACGGTACCACACAGACCCCGGCCTTGTGGGGACCTGCACTCCAGCCCTGTCCCTCTGAACATGGCTGAGATGGGCTCAGAAAGGCAGGCCACGGCTCTCAGGAGAACGTTCCATCTCCAGCTGGACAGGTGAGAGGTGACCGGGCTGGGGCCTCTTCACCTCTCCTGCCTCGCTCAGGGCTGATGACAGACGATGGAAACAGCAATGGTGTGGGTGAAACATGACCCCTGAAGAGACTGAGGGGCGGTGACAGGTGCCCACCTGCTGGGACCCAGACTCCAGCCGCACAACCCCACCCCCCAGCTGTGTCCCCGCCAGGACCCACTCATTACCTTCACGGCACCTCCTGCAGGCAGGTGGCCCACGTTATCAAGAGATCCCACCTTCGCCTGGGCCTTCTCCTTGAAGTTCAGCTTTTGACTTTCGATCTTGACATCTCCTCCACCTGGAACCAAACAGAAATGGGTCACTGTGGGTGGCAGAGAAATACCCCTACAGGCAAAGCCAGGAGGCTGGCCAAGGACTGGGATGTGCCCAGTATAGAAATGGGGAAAAAGTGACCTGCTCTAAGGACAAAGGAAGAGGCACAGTGAACACATGCTTTCAGCCTCATAAACACCCTGTTGGTCAGGGTCAAGATCCTGGAATCCTGGTTTTCCAGCTGCCACCACTGATACTGGAGGAGAGGAGTGACTTGCTCAAAGTCACCAGCGAGCCAGTGAGTCACAGTATGGAGTATGGTCTAGGTGAGCAGTTTAACTGAATCTCACTGTCATGAAAAGAAGGGAAGGCAAGAGGCGGGAGCAGAGGGGAGGCAGTCTGTACACAGGCAACGTTCACAGCTCAGCCAGAGTGAGGCCATGGGATCAAGGGCCAGAGCACTGTCACTGGCCACCCGGCCCCTCAGCTTGGCTTTCCCTTGAGCCCTTCTTCATTCTCCCATCTCCTCCTGGCTCATATCACCAACCTCAACACCTAGCTGCCTGCCAAATTCTCCAGGTATCCTACCCACTGGATTTCTGGCCCCTTCCAAAACCGGACCTCAAGTCACTCAGTGTCACTAGGGAAGGAGGTATCTCACAGGACTGGATTTTCCAGATAGAAGGAAAAATGAAGGTTAGTTAAGGGGCAAAGTGTTTTGATCCTTTTACACAGAACACCTTCTAAAATGGATGACAGTTTTTGCTGAGAGGGAAGGGAGTTTTCTTTGCCTTCCCCTTAACTGGCCCGTGGCGTGGCGACTGATCTCTGAGACACCAGACCTGTCAGCCAGTGTGCCTGCCACTACAGATATGGCACTACCCCAAATCTGCTGCCGACCCAGGGTCCAGGACACACGAGGCTCTTAGGGTACAGCCGAGCCAAGAACGCAGGCCCTGCTCAGACAACATTGCCAGTGGCTCAGAGGCCTCCACGGGGGCGCCAGGCCACCTGTGCTGCTGGCAGGAGAGTCTGCATTGCTGTAGTGGCAAGATCCACATGGGCAGGCCGAGGCGGCATTATTGAATGGCTCCCTATCTCCTGCTGGAGCTGCTGGTGGATGATGCTTCACTGCTCGAGAATACCCTTTGCTCCTGAGTCTGACAGGCAAGACCCGACCACCACTCTCCAGAGCTCCTTCAGCACCAGCTCCTGAACGCTTGCCTGGGAGGCTGAGAAGGGTTCTTAGCCCCTAGCGTACCTTTCCCCGAGGCCTAGGTCAACAGTGCCATGCACACAGCAGGTCCTCAAGACGCTGCTGGTGCAAATGGCAAACCTTCCACACTGTTCCTCCTCCAACTAAAAGGTTAGTGCCCAGAATCCCCCCTCCCTGACAGGGACTGAGGACTACGTTGCTTCTACTGCTGTGCCCTGGGTGTGTGGCTCCAGGAATCTTCATGGAAGGACAGAGACATAGGGGTGAAACCTGGGACAAGGGAGGCACCACTCACCAGGCTTGTGCTTAATGTTAGCCTTGGACCCACACTTGGAGGAGACCTTAGAGATGTCCACCTTCTTGTTCTGAATCTGAACCTGAGGAGAAAAACACACAAAAAAGTGACTGCCTCAGTGAGAGAAGGTGTACTGCCAGGTCCAAACCCATGCTCTCTTTATAGTCTCCAAACCCGAGGTCAGAGGCCGCCTTCTCCAAAGGCTTCCCTGGCTCTAACCTCACTCCATCCCTTCTTCATACCATCTCTTGAAGGGACCTCAGCACCAGCTCTACACTAATCGCTTCAGGTGCTCAATCATCACCTACAGCGTACCTACTACCATCAAAACAGCAGCCTCTACTCTGGCTCATCTTTCCAACAAGGCTGCAGTTCTCCCTAAACAGGAGCTTGGGGAAATGCACTTTTCCCAGCCACAGATCTGGCAGCTGCTAAAGCAAGCCACCACGTGTCCTCGGCAACAGTGACAGGCTCATCTTGCGCCATCCCTGAGATGACCTGTGAGGAGTCAACAGAGGTCACTCGCCACGGCTGGGCTCTCGCCAGGGTGTGGAGTCCACACATCTGTTGACAGTGTGCCACAGCTGAACCTAGTCCTCAAAAAAAGAATAGTTGATAAGGGGAAGTTTCGCTTTATAGATGTATTCCAGCCAATAAATGAAGAAAGGACAGGATAATTAGAGTCTCACCACAGTGCACCTTCACTGAACTCATGGTTTTGGGCATCAACAGCCGCCAGCATCACGAGGAGTGAGACGACGAGAAGAGTGAGACATTATGTTTCCTGATAGAAACACCACCACTGCCTATGAACGTCTTGCAAAAATGTGGGGAAAAATATCAAGTCTGAATCAATCTAAAGAAAACTGTGGGTGCCCATCATCGGATGAATGGATAAAGATGTGGCACAGATATACAAGGGAATATTACTCAGCCATAAAAGGAACGAAATTGAGTTATTTGTAATGAGGTGGATAGACCTAGAGTCTGTCATACAGAGTGAAGTAAGTCAGAAAGAGAAAGTCAAATACCGTATGCTAACACATATATATGGAATTTAAGAAAAAAAAATGTCATGAAGAACCTTGGGGTAAGACAGGAATAAAGACACAGACTTACTAGAGAACGGACTTGAGGATATGGGGAGGGGGAAGGGTGAGCTGTGACAAAGCGAGAGAGAGGCATGGACATATATACACTACCAATTGTAAAATAGATAGCTAGTGGGAAGCAGCCGCATAGCACAGGGAGATCAGCTCAGTGCTTTGTGACCGCCCGGAGGGGTGGGATAGGGAGGGTGGGAGGGAGGGAGACGCAAGAGGGAAGAGATAGGGGAACGTATGTATATGTATAACTGATTCACTTTGTTATAAAGCAGAAACTAACACACCATTGTATACCAATTATACCCCAATGAAGATGTTAAAAAAAACAATAAATAAATAAAAAGAAAACTGTGGGACTAATGAATACGTTAAGTGAAACCATGGGGACATCCTCAGCAGAATCCAAATTCTAGGACAAACCACTCAGTTTACTCTGAAAAATATTACCGTGAAAAAAGAAAAAATGAACAGGGAACTTGTAGAGTAAGAGAAACCTAAGATTATAAGATGCAAATCAACCAATCACAACTTATGGACCTTACTTGTTTCCTGATTAAGCAAACCTGTTTAACATGCTATGGGATTTTATATACATATGTATATTAGAGTTCTTATCTTTTAAAGTTACATATTGGAATATTTGCAGATAAAAGATATAACTGAAACTGGCTTCAAAATAACTGGGGTGGGCATTTATAGATAAGACTGGCCACAAAGATTAATAAATGAAGCTGGGTAAAAAAGTACATCCAATTCACGTTACTATTTTCTCTACTTTTGTATATGTTTGAAAATTTCTATAATTAAAAGTTTTAGGGACTTCCCCGGTGGCGCAGTGGTTAAGAATCCGCCTGTCAATGCAGGGGACACGGGTTCGAGCCCTGGGCCAGAAGATCCCACATGCCGTGGAGCAACTAAGCCCGTTGCGCCACAACTACTGAGCCTGAGCTCTAGAGCCCACGAGCCACAACTACTAAAGCCTGCGTGGCCTAGAGCCCGTGCACCACAACGAAGAGTAGCCCCCGCTTGCCACAACTAGAGAAGGCCCATGTGCAGCAACGAAGACCCAAGTCAGCCAAAAATAAAGTAAATAAATAAATTTTATATATATATATATATATATATATATATATATATATATATATATATATATATATATATATATATATATAAAGTTTTAAAAAGCTTAATTGCATCTCACTAAGTTAACAAAGCCTCTGAGACAAGCTCTGCCTTCCCAGGCTGGTACATAGAAGAGCCACAATCCGCTTCCAAAAGATACCCCCAACCTGCTCCCCTAGCCCCCGGCCTCCACTGACGGCTTTGGCTTTAGGGAGCCACGTGCTGCTGCTCTGGCCTAGGATGTGTGTTTCTCGTGCTAGCCCCAAAGTCGCCCGCAGTGACGCCTGGCAGCCAGCACCAGCCTCTTCACCACCACCCCGGCATTCTCGCACCTCGCTCAAGCCGTGTGCTCACGTGATCTGCCCCTGGCCTGCAGGCCGCTGCAGGTGTCAATACTGCTACTGAAGTGACACTGCCAACAGGTCTCAGAACCCATTAACATACACACCCCTCCTTGCAAGGGTGAAATGGAATTAAAACTGCTGCAACATTTAAACTGGGATCAGCCACAGAAGTAGCTGCTATGTTCTCACCCGATGGCCTCTCAGTTCTCAACAAGAGGCATGTTTATGTGTACATGGGGACATGTGGGGAGTACTGACCAGGATCCTGTTCCAAGCCACGAATCCCTGTGGTAACCCCAGAATTTCTCTCTGGGGTAAGGAGGGCCCTGTGGGGGAATGGGGTTAGACCCGTACGGCTGGTGGTCACCCTTCTTATACACAGGTATATTTATGGTGGCTTTATGGAGGGGCTGATGGAAGGCAGGACAGCGCCATAGTCCAGGCTGTTTACCCTCATCTTCCCACTGGAAACACTGTCACAGGCATTTTCCTAATGCTCTGCTGTTTAAGGAAACCTCCTAAAATGAAAACTCTTTTAAAAAGTACATTCCCTCACCAAAAAAATCTTGTTTGAAATCATGTGTAGGCAGTGTGGGAAGACCATACTAGGTGACAGATGAACGAGGACTATTTTCAGAGCTCTGACATACACCACACAACATATATAGATGCATTTCTGTGTCACACACACACACACCCACACACCCACACACACATGCACGCAACCCAATTCCCTCAGAATCCCTGTTCACCTTCCGTTTGCATCTAGGCCAAAGCCTGAGAGGAAAAGCTAGGGCCAGTGCCTACCTGCGCCCTTCACGGGTTGGATCTTTCTCACCTTAACCACACACTGCCTTTAAAAGCTTCCCCCACCTCTGCCTTCCCACACTGGGATGGCTGATCTCTGGCCAACTTCCAAGTTGGCCAAGAACCAGCCACCCGAGTGCCAAGGATGCAGTTTCTGCCCACGCCAGGAAGAGCCAGTGGTGGGGAGATGACCAGGAAGGATGTGCAGTAGGGGAGTTGTGCAGGGGGAAGAAAGAGGTGTTCTATGTTTGCACCCTCACAGCAGAACTGCAGGGTTGGGCCCTCTGTAAGCCATGGGCAGGACGACATGACCACCAAGGGGGCAGGGGGACAGAGCCTAAAAATGAAGAGGGTAAGCAGAGCAGGACTTAATCCAGGTCAGGAAAGAGAGGAGAAGGAACTGAATGAACCCAAGGGAGATCAGGACAGGGCAGCTCTCTCCCTCTTGGGGTGGGAGAGAAGCTAGGGGAGAGGCGGTGAGGGCAGGGCTCTGTCACAGGGACGTGGAAAATGCAAGTGTGCTCTCCACATACCAGATGACAATGGTGATCTACACCATCTCTCCCTAGACCAGGACCTCCCTATGAGCCCCAGTCACCTGTGTCCCTAACACAGATCTTAAGGGTGGTACAGAGTAGCAGCATGATAAACAGGATGTCTAGATGGGCGAGAGAAAGAGCCAAAAAGAAAAGGAAATAGGAGGAAGGGGTTGGAAAAGGTAAACAGTGGGGGAAGGAGAGCAGAAAGAAAAGAGGGGGAAGGAAGCAGGGAGAGAAGAGGAGAAAGAGCAGAGTCACAGAGATGCAGGGAGGGCACAGGACGGGTGGGAGCACGCGGAACACAAACTCCCTGCTCTACAACAGCAAGGACTCGAGGATGGGCTCTGGAGAAGTCTGGACATCTGTCTCCAGGTCAGGACCACTGCACCCCCAAGAGCGGACTCGAGACAGACCGCGTCCCTCAGAACAGGTCTCTGAACCCCTAAGGCCTCCCACCCACAGGGGCAAAAGATGTCAAGTGGGTGTCACCCAGCTGTCGTTTAGGGCTCACCAGAAACACTCAGTCTGAACACATTTGAGCATCGGGGTCCCCCCGACTCCACTCGCCCGCCAGGGCGGGGCGGCCCTCTTTCCAGGGTGCCTCAGACACCAGCGGCCCCGAGCGCATACTTACATTACCACCTCCAGGGACATGCTTAATATTGTCCTTGGAACCACACTTGGACTGAATATGGCTGTAGCTCACTTTTTTGGAGACTATCTGGACCTGGAGTGTTAGAGAACAGAAAAAACAACACAAAGGGAGAGGGCTGGTTAGAACCGACACGGGGCAGGCAGTGAGTCCACACATGACCACGATGAGCTGCAGGGAGTGCTGTTAAAACCCCACCTTCAGCAGAACTGCTGTGGAAAAGCACAGGCCAAGGAACTGGAAGGAGCAGGAAAGGGAGTGAAAACACGAACAAACAACACAAGGACAGAAGATGTCGCCAGAGTGCTACATGGGCACCCTCACTGCTCCTGGGGGCCGGCTGCAGTTCACAGGGTGCAGACAGCAGTGGCCCCAATGCCCACTCAGCCATGGCCCACCCCCCGCCTGCTCTCTCCCCGACGCTCCTCTCTGCAAGGGTCCTGCTCATCCGGACCCGTCCTCACCCAAGGACGGCACTTCCCTTAAATCTGGGGCCTGGAATCGCTGCAGCCAGACCTGCTCTAGGAAGCAAAGGCTGTGTGGAGAAGCCTGGGGCCGCTGGCTCACGGCCCAGATCTGATGCTGATGGGAAGGAAGGGACCCGAGGCCGCTGGACCTGCTATGCAGAACCCTGGGCACCAGGGGGCACAGGCCGAAGCCACACTTCCACGCAGAGCCCACTTGTCTCAGGACTCAAGAAAGCACAGTGCAATTGAGGTTTAAGTCTAGTCTTCTTTTTGATTCCAGGGTAAAACCCCTTCCACAATCCTCCAGATGCCCAATCCTGTGCCCTGTTTCATGTGTAAAGAGACTAGGCTCTGGGCAGGGCTGCAGTGAGGCACAATCTGGGGGGGCACCTGCACAATGTGTTGTATATAAACGGCTCCCCCTGGAATGGAGCAACACAAAGGCTCAGGATCCAAGATCTGGGACAAATAATTCTTTTTGAGCCTTCTCAAGAAGGAATAGTTGCCAGCGTCCTTCCTTCCTTTCCTTAGAGCACTTCACAAATGATGTAGTAGCCCCCAAACTGAAGGGTTCTCCCCAGAGTAGAATCTACCCTGAGAAACTCCAACTGTTCCTTGCCTTCTTTACATACATCAATGATGAACAACTGGTGAGCAAACCACTTTCCTAATGAACCAGAGACCTACAGGACCTCTAGAAGCTCCCAGGAACCATGGTGCAGCCTTCCCCACCTGCCAACCATACAAAGTCCTTGCCCTGGCCACCTACCTGCCACAGATAAGGGCAGAAGGTTCCCAGGGCAAGAGGAGGGCCCTGGCTCCAGGGTGTGGAGACAAGGGGAAAGAACCTAGCATTTCCCCGCTGCATCCAGGTGACGGTGCAATCCCTATGCTGAGTGGGTTTTCGCTGGGAATCAGCATCCTAACTTTCAGTACAGAGGTCCTTGGAGAACCAGGACAAATGAAGCTATCTCCACACCCAGAGGTGTTGAGAGGGGCCTTCAGTTGAACTTGAAGGACAGGGGCTCCAGGGTTCCTATTGCTGGAAGGTTACCAGTGCCACGTCTTACTGAGGAAGAAGCTGGGTACTCTGTGTTTGTGTACATAATGGGTATGTTTCAGATCAAGGTCAGAGTGAAGGTAGTGACTGAAAGTGTTTGGATCCATTTTATCCAGCTAAATAAATATTCCCTAAAGGGCTAGTGGGCTCCTAGCTCTGTTAACTTTCAGGTTAATAGAGAATACTTTCTGATGCCTGAGTCATCAAACACAGAGGAAGGAACACAGGGAGAAGTAGAAACTAGTTAAGGATAAGAAAAAAGTGCAATAGAAGGGAAAGTGACTGAGGCTGGAAGAAACAGTTGACCATCTTTTTACCTTCAAGAGGTAAGAGTCTAAATAAAACTCACTTTCCCAGCAGGCGGTTTCTGTGCACTGCCAATTGGGCCGGCTGCTTTAGTGACTGCGTTAGGTTCAGGCTTTCGAGCTGGAGCAGCTGCCTCTGTTTTTTTCTCTACTTTGGCCTGGATGGAGATAAAGGGAGGGCAAATTTCAAACCAAGAGGACAAGAGCCCAGATACAAAGAAGGGAAGAGGGCTGAAGGGGACTCGCATCCAGGCCAGGCCACCATGCAGAAGCAGGTCACCCTTGCTCCTAGAAAAAAACCACCGATTTGCCAGGGCAGACCAAGCTGGAGGGAGAGGGGCTACAGACCAGACTTGAGACACGAGGAAGAGATCAAGACACCATTCGTGGAGAAGAGGCAAGAAGGAGGCTAAATGAGCGATTCTCTTCTGAGTGTGTACTAGGGTTTTCAAATCACAATGTCCCACCCCCCTGCCCTATGTTCTGATATGCCCCAAGCAAGCTGCCATGGTCACAGGGAGCTATTACTGATGATGGGAAGTGCCACACCCTCAGGTACGTTGGAACAGAAAATACTTTCATCACCAGACTGAGTTACTGAACTCTCCACCAAGACCTCCTGCAACTTTTGCACCATGAAAACATAAGAAGAGCATGGGCCAGGGTGGGAAACAGGCAGGCCATCACCACCACAGCCCCAGATGCCTGGCTGGGTACGTTAGAGCCATAATCTCTTGTCAAAAGCAACTCTTGGGCCCTTATCCCAGTTTTCCATCAGTGTCTTCCAACAGCACCAGGATTCTACTTCATTTTGGACCCTCTTCAATTTTTTAGCAGCTCTGGATTGAAGCAATTTAAGTATCCTATCCTGAGTGGCCGGTGGGCGGGGGGAGGCGTACGCCGGTGGTGGTGGTTTAAGTGCTAGAGAATGAGGCAGGAGGTGAGAAGGTTGCTGCTCCCGGGACTTTGAACTTGGACTTTTGCCACCACCTTTTCACACATAAAATCCCCGTGGCTGCTAACAGTTAACAAATAATTCTGGGATGGATGCACCCAGAAAGTCCTTAAAGTGAAGCGCTGTGTCCAGCCATGCTTCTCCATCTCAACACTCTATCATGGTCCTTTGTTTAGGAAAGCCAGGGGCTCGCAGCAAGTCACCCTGGCCACAAGAGGACACTAATCCTCGTTCAGACAGACTCTCCACCCAAGACACAGCATAGGGAACAAAGAGGTGGTCCATCTTCTTTCTGCCTATCCTGCTGTTCACAGTGCAGGCGTAAGAAACAGAACAAACCAGGTTCCCGCCCAGTGTCTCTCACCTGTTCAAGGCTCAGAGGCCTCCTCTGTTTGTTTTGTAAAGCAGAACCCTTTTTCCTCCAAGAGTGTAAGCCTAAACCCCAAAATGCAGAACAGGAGAGGAGAAGAGAAAGCTCAGAGCCACCTGCTTGCTGCTGCTGGGAGGCGGAGCCCAGGAGGAAATTCCCTGACGCTGAATCCAACGTCCTGACTGCTCCCTGCATGGTGGGCCCTTTGGGCTGATGCAAGGACATGCCTGGGAACGGTGCTTAGATGTGGCAGAGGAAGAAGCAGGGGCCAGCCTGCTGAGGACCCCAAGCTCCCTGGACTCACCCGGCCTCCTCCAGGCTGGTGCTTGATGTTTTCCGTGGAGCCAACCTTGGAACGGACATTCTTCAGATCAGGGGCAGAAGCATTGGTAGCCACGCGGCCCAGCCTTGGGGCAGAGGAGCTGGGCTTGGCTGCCGTGGGCTTCTTGTCCACGGAAGGAGTCCCAGAGGGCCGGGGAGGGGTGGCTGTGGGCTTGACGCGGCTGGGAGTCACCCCTGCTGGGGGTGCCGCCCCAGGGACGGCGGCGCTTTTCTTCACGGAACTGGTGGAGGTGTTCTTTGGGCGACTCACGTCAGCTGCAAAGGTGGGAGTGAGAGATAACGGGTATGCAGGGAAGAGAGCAAAGGGAGCCTTAAAGCCATGGAAGAGGTGGGGGTTTAAATCTGGGATCCACGAAGCGGGGGATGGGGTCTTACCTGGTGCAGACTTCGTAGCCATCTTCTTGATGTCTGCAGGTTTCCCCTCAGTCTTGACCGCTGCACAAATATATACTTTTTAACATCAGGATTAACAAAATAACCTACTGAATGGCTCATCCAAAACTGAGATTCATGCATTCATTCAACAATTACTGAACTGTTTGAGCCAGGGGCTGTGCTAGTATCTGAGAATAAACTAGTAAATCAGACAGCCGAGTAAAGACCACGCCCTGATGGAGCGTCCAAGGCCAAGCACTGTGTCTTACTCTTTTCTACAGTCTTGACAATGCCTTCCCTTCTACGTGGACTTTCTTTGAATGGCCTATTTCTTATCATGAAAGTCCACGTGCTGTGGAGTTACTAAGAAAGGAATAGTAAATTCTACCTTGGAATTCATGAGAATCCCCTTCACTCAGGATTTTTCTGGGTACACATACTTACTAACCTCACATGGAGATCGAGGCTATCACTTTTCAACAGACCTCATTAAGGACTGGTGCACAAGCAGGTCTGCACAGATGTCTGTGATGCCGGCTGCTGCTATGGCTGGAGCAAAAAGCCAAGGCCCCACTCTCCTCCCCACTGGTTCCCATGGGAGGGAAGCGCAGTACTCACCAGCAGGCCTCTTGGGCAGGGGTGTAGAGGGGCTCCTACTGCTTGGCCCAGCTGAGGCAAGAGTGGCAGCTGCTGTGGCTTTTGGAACAGTCTGGGTGCTCTTGGAGCCAGGCCTACCGGCCAGGGCAGAGACCAGCTTGGATGGCGAGGCTGGCTTGGATGGTGAGGCCCGCTTCTCAGGAATCTTTGCCTCTGCAACAGGCTGCTAATAGGAAAGTGGGAATAAGAGCTGCAGGTCAGCAATAGGCCGAGGAAGTCACGCCAAAGGATGGTTCCATATAAGCTTATGCCAGAAATCAGGGGTACTGTGGGTTTGGCACCACTGATAGGAAATATATGTGGCTATATGATCAAAGTCCTCCACACAACATGAGAAATGGCTATGTAGGGTGCCGTGTGATCGGGAATCAGGAAACAGGGAGTCAAACCACCTGAATCCAACCTGAACCAGTGAGAGTGAACAGCCCTGAAAATATACCACACCACAAAGTACATCTGCCTCAGGATCCCCTGCATTAAATACTTATGTATTTAAGGTATTAATATTTGACCAGAGATCAAACAAATACATAAAACAAAAAATTTAAAATGTTCAGTCAAATTCAGCCGTTCTTTTGGCTAAGATGCACCCAGTGAATTCCGAACAGGATGGAGCTGCAGCTGGAAACTGCGTTGACCAAATCAGTCAGGTCTAAGCTGTAGCCCCAGGCAGGACCCCAACTCACAGTGTGATCTTGGGCAAATCACTGAGCCTCTCTGGGCTTTATTTCCTCATCTGGACAAAGGAGGCTGGAACAAAGGATCGCTACGGACCAGCTTTGATAATAAGTGATGTTAGGGATGGGAGGATGAGGATTCTGTAAGAGCACAGGGACAGTAAGAAGGGGCAGTGGAGGGTGCAGGCCTGACCAACAGAGGGAATGAGGAGGCCGATGCCACAGTTCTGACTGAAAGCAAAAGGGAAAAGCCTCTCAAGTGCAGACACAGGCCATCTGGGTCACTCTAGCTCCTCTTCCATGGAGGCTGGGCATGTAGTCACTATCAAGGAAGGGAAGGAATCAATACAGCCTGGTTTCTACAGGAATAGGCAATGAACAGACTGTTTCGATAAGCAAATATACCATGTTACTCAAGAGAGTAAGCCAAACCACAGACAAAGGGGATCCAGCTCTTATACTCCAAGAGAAATGGCCACACAGAGGGTAGTATGTTGGTGGAGACAAGCAGGATATTGCTTAACTGGAAAATCAGCTAAGGAGTTCTCAGAAATTAAGGGCTGGCAGCCATTTAAATAAACTCTAACCCTGCAAATGCAGGGTAACGACCATTCCTACAAACGAAGGGCCCAAGCATGGTGTTAAAGAACCCTAAGGTTGGAATCAGGGGAAGTGGTCCAGCTACCAGCTCTGTCTCGAGCGTGTCGTGGGATTCCGTGCAGAGGGACTCCTGCTCTGTTTACTCTAAAATGTAAAGACTAAACCAGATGCTCTCTGGGGTCTCCTTCAAATTTTCAATACTATGAGTCAGAATAATCGGGTGGGCTCTTATATTTTGCTAGTAAGAGGAATAATAATAAAATAAGTTAGAAAAAAGTTGCTTGAGATAGAAATCTCTAAAGGATGTGATGTTCTTTAGACGTCAGGCTTTTGGCCTCAGCAGGCTGCAGAACCAGCCTGCTCTCAGAGTTGGAGTCACTCTCCTGTTTTCTCAACTGTATTTTCTCCTCTGCCAGAATCACAGATCTTATTTTTTCTGAATAGTTTTTTCCCCTTTGTTTCCTCCTATAAATCTTTCTACCAAATAAGGAAAAAAACAAATTTCAGTAGGCTTTAGTTTTTATCCATCTCTCAAAATGTTTCCATCTGTTTCTTATCTAAAAGATAAATAACAGTCATCATTATGAGGCACATCACCTCTTCAGGTCAGCAGCATCTCAAAATGCTGTCTAAAAGCTGCATGGCAAAAAGACAGGAAACAAGAGTATTGATAGAGGCCCTGAGCACCAGTGTTGGAGTTAGACCCAAGTTCAAATACAGGCTCTGCCGCTTATTAGCACTGGACTACAGAAAGGTTACTTAACTGAGCTCTGAAATGAGGATACTAAAATCCACATTATGGGTTGTTGAGAGAGAGAATTAAAAGAGTTAATGTCTATAAAGAAATCACTACAGTATGCTTCATTTTTGTTATTATTACAGAGTGAACTTCACTAGAGAGTACCCCCTCCTTCCCATGGCCTCCTCTGTCTCCCCCAGGATTTGCTGCTAAGAAAGTGTCAGGGAGGAGCTGCTGCCACGGCTCCAGCCACCTTCCCTCTGCCCCCTTATTCAAATAAATTGTTTTCTAAACATCAAGAAAAGCAGTGTCAACTGGGTAAATGAGGATCAGAAAGCTTTACGAGATTTTATAATTCCTAGTCTATACTAGGATTTCTCCGTTTCTTGGCCAGGGTTGTCAACCTAGCTGACAATTCCTAGGTTCCACCAGTTTTCTTTACAAGATTAAATGAAAACACTGACATTTTAACATGGTAAACTATTCCTCATCATGATTTTAAAGAGTAATATCGGGGCTTCCCTGGTGGCGCAGTGGTTGAGGGTCCGCCTGCCGATGCAGGGGACACGAGTTCGTGCCCCGGTCCAGGAGGATCCCACATGCCGTGGCACGGCTGGGCCCGTGAGCCATGGCTGCTGAGCCTGTGCGTCCGGAGCCTGTGCTTCGCAGCGGGAGAGGCCGCAGCGGTGAGAGGCCCGCGTACCACAAAAAAAAAAAAAAAAAAAAAAAAAGTAATATCAGGCTGACCTAAAGGCCCTTTTCAAAGAAAAGAAGATATTAGAAAAGGCAGTCACAGATTCCACCCACCCTCTCCTCCAAGAACAATCCTGTGAAGCTACTGCTGTTCCAAACTGACCCATTTCTAAGCAGTAATGTGTGGGTGACCCGGAAAACTGAAAAATTGCAGAAGGAGCCCAGTGAGAGGTAGCCTAATGCCAAAAGCAAAGTTAAGTTACCACCTGATGCTGGAATCTGCTGGAAGATAAGCTGGAAGAGCTAATCACTAATCAACTAATGGAGGAAATTCACTTCTGCGGGATGATTAAGCAGAAAGACAAATAATTGAATTTGACTGGGAATTTGATGGCGGAATTACACCAAAAATGAGTATATGATTGGCATGTGGAGTGGGGAAACTGGTTAACCAGTATGTAAACAGACAAAGAGTGAGGAGGAGCTGGGAGAAAGGAGGAGCCAGAGCAGAGGCAAGAGTGCCTCCAGCCAGGGCAGAAAAGGCACAAAGGAAAACAGGCCACTGAATTTCATGGCTGCGTCAAAGTGATTTGCGTTACCCTTCCCCCTTTGCCCTCTCCTTTCCCCTAGTCCACCAGCCTGCTTCCATGTCTGGAAGCAACAGAGTCTGACTACCTGACGCTCGGAGGGGAAAACTTTTCCCTGGCACGGTGCTCAGGTGACTACTTACCTTGGGCTTCCCGTCTTTTGAAGGTAAGGTGGAAGGCCTGGCAGTGGCAGCAGCTGGGCGTTTGGGTGGGGCAGCCGGTGCTGAGCCTGAAGCAAGGCTCATGGGTTTTTTATTCGACCCACCAAAGGTGGTGGGAGCTGGCTGCTTAGGGAGAGAAGTGGGCTGTGTTTTGGCTTTCGATGTTGAAGTCTTTGCAGGTTGAGTGGTGGCCAAAGGCTTTAAGTTGATTTGTTGTTTTTTTTTAAAGGCCAACATCAAACACACAGACAAGAATAAAAACAAATTTAAAAAAAAAGTATAAACTGCACAATTCAAAGTAAAATTATAAGCAATGAGGATAGATGCAACTGAAAATTAGCACTCCTTTCTTCTGAGCTCAGTAAATAGTGGAAAGACACCAGGATGCAGATAAAGAAAACTGGGAATTGTTTCTTAATGACAGTGTCACAAATTCCAGCAGTTTGGCACCTGAAGATTTAAATTCAGTCATAACTTTAAACAATTAACTAACTTTTGAAGCCTGCAATAATTCTGTGAAGAAAGTCACCAGCAGGTGATTAGGCTATTTATTATCTGCACCCCTATGAGGCAATATCAACGTCCTGTTTTAAACCCACACTAAAATGTGGCATTTGTACCTCGCAATAAGTACCAATAGATGTCTGGAGCTATGATCCACCTTAACAATCTGTGCTCCTTTTTCATTAACAGAGACTTCAGAATGGATTTCTGAATAATTCTGTAATTCCCTTTATTATTGTTGTTAAGGGAAGCAGAAACAACATCTACAGAACAGATATTCAAGATAATACGGTCAAAAGCAAAAGATTTAAAGGTTTGAGTTAGGCCACCATGGTAAAATGGGAATATAAAATATTTTCTAAGCATGTCCAAACTTGAGGAAGGACTCATAATAGCTCAGAAAAAAGAAATTTCATTTGCATGATTCAAGCAATAATAAGCAGAAGATAGTTTTTAAAAATTACAGCAGAAGACAACCCACCATTCTGGCACCTACCTTTGTTTTCTTCTCTGGGCTTGGTGGGAGCTCCTTGTTTGGAGGGGTGGTGATGTCATTTCCGGTCACACTCCCAGTAAGCCGTCCTTCCTCTAGTTTGGCTATTCCTAAAGGGGGAAAAGTTATGCTAAGCAAATGTTTTTCACACCCATTGTGAAAATGCAAGTCTTTGCAGAGACACACCACTAACTAGCACTTCATTCTGAGAAAATCCAGAGCTATGCTGCTGAAAGTGGTCAAGACTCCCAAGTCCCCCTCACTGTGACGAAGGACAGTTTTAGACTCCAGAGATTCAAGCAGCCTGTCCCTGTGGAAAAGCAACTTAACTAGGATTTGCACAAATGCTCAGTGGAAGGAAATGGCCCTTGAAGTTTCGTTTCCCTTCCCTGGAGACCGGTAAAGGGGTTCTGTCACCCAACCACTAACTCCCAGAGCACATAGGGGACAAAAACCACTTCTACTAGAGTTTATCTCTTGGAATAAAGGTTGCTGAGAGATGGGATAAGAGCCAGAAGATCATCCAATGTCCTCCCCTTCCTTCCTTTCCCTGTAAAGCACCACTTTATGGAGGATGTGAGATGAACTTGATCTGGTTCTAGCAGTGACCCAGATTTCCAACAAGGCCGAGGAGACCCATGAAATCAGATCCAGGGCCAGAAATAAAGTCTACAGCCTAAGGCTACGCCCAGCAGCACCACTGTGGGGAGGTGACTCCAGATTTCAATAGGGCTATACCAGAAAGCATTAAAATACCATGAAATTTATAACCTGGGTGTGGGTTATAACTGGCACAAAATCTAGAAGCCAAAAAAGATAAGTTGGACTACAGAAAAATAAAAAGCTTCCACGTGCCCCAAAAAACAATACGAAAAGTCAAAAGGCAAATGATAAACAGGAAAAAAGTATTGAACCTCACATCAAAGACACAGAGCTTATTACATAAACTACTCCTACAAATCAACCAACTCCTATAAAGGCCGAAAAGAAAATGAACAGGAAAAATGGCCGAAAGAATATGAACACAGTTTACAGAAAAAGAAATACAAATCACTTTTGAAAATATGAAAAGATACCATTTCTAACCTAACATATTGTCCAAAAGTCCTAAAATCTCAAAGTAGCTGCTGGGGATAATGTGAGGACATACGCTGCTGGAAGTGTGTGAAATGGTACAAATCAGATGCAGGGCAGTCTAGCAGTATCTCCGAAAATTACAAGTGCAAATAAATTCTAATCCAGAATTACAATTTCTGGAAATTTATCTTAGAGATATATTCACATACCTGCAAAATAGCAAATGTGTATGGTCTTTCACCAGAGCATGGTTCCTAAAAGCAAAGGACTGAACCCAGAAGTCTGTTAACTGAAAACTGGTTAAAGCATATGGCAGAAGTATCAATGTTATCTCTGAATTTGAAAAAATAAACCATGACTGATAGGGAACGATCTCTACTCAGTGAAAAGAAAAGCAAGGCACAGAACAGTAGGTATAACATGAAACCATTGTCTAGAAAAGACAATACGCTTCTATTGCAAATACACTTGTACATGCATTTTAAAAAAGTCTTTGGAAGAACGATGATGAAACAAAACAATGGTGACTTAATTTTGGGATGGGGTGGAGGACCAGGCACAAAACTAGGGAGCGTTAGGAGGCTTTATTTTAAAACTTTTTGTTTTGAAGTAAAGATTCACAGGAAGTTACAGAGAAATGTACAGGGAGGTTCTGTGTACCCTTTACCCAGTCTCCCCCAATGACACCCTGCATAACTATAGTACACCGGGAAACTGATATTGGTACAATCTAGAGAGCTTATCTGACTTTTCCAGTTTTACATGCATTCATTTGTGTGTGTGTGTGTGTGTGTGTGTGTGCGCGCGTGTGCACGCACGTGCACGTGCATGCAGGTGTGCGGGTATGTAAGCAGTTCTATGCCGTTTTATCACATGTGTAGCTTTATGTAACCACTACTAAGAATCAAAACATATTAATTGTTCCATCACCACAGAGCTCCCTCATGTTACCCTTTTTTTTTTAAAGCCACCCCACTCCCTCTGCCTTTCCAATCCCTTAATCTCTGGCAGCTATTAATCTGCTTGCCATCTCTAAAATATTATTTCAAGAATATTATATAAGTAGAATCACACAGTGTCCTACTTTTTGTAGCTGGCCTCTTTCACCCAGCAACACGCTTCGGAGGTGCATCCGTGTTGTACATGAGAAGTCCACGGTGTGGCTGTACCACAGGTTAACCGTTCACATACTGTAGGACATTTTGGTTGTTTCTGGCTGTTTGCTATTATAAGTAAAGCTGCTACGAATATTTATTACAGGATTTTGAATAAAATAGGTTCATTGTTACTAAATGGAAATGCAATTAATTGTTTCTTACATGTTGATAGTGTATCCTGTGACACTGATAAACTCACTAATTAGTTCTAGGGGTTGTGAGGGTAGATTCCTTGGAATTTTCTACATAAACAATCATATCATCTACAAACACAGCCAGATTTTTTTCTTCCTTTCCAATCGATATGCCTTGTATTTCCTTCTCGTGCTTTACTGTGCTAACCAGAACCTCCAGTACTATGTTAAATAAGAGTGATGACAGCAAGTATCCTTGCCTTGTTCGCAACTTTAGGGTGAAAACATATAGTCTTTCACTATTAACTATGATGTCAGCTGTAGGTTTTTTGTAGATGCTCTTTCTCAAGTTGAGGAAGTTCTCGCTCTATTCTTTGATGAGAGTTTATCACAAATGGGTGTTGGATTTTGTTGAATTTTATGTGTTTATGATTTTTCTTCTTTAGACTTTTGATATGGATTACACTGATTGGTTTTTGATTATTGAACCAGCCTTGCATACCTGGAATAAATTCCACTTGGCTGTTGTGTATAATCATCTTAATATACTGCTGGGTGTGATTTGTTAGTACTTTGTTAAAAATTTTTGCATCTAAGTTCATGGGAGATATCAGTCTGTAGTTTGTGTGGTACTGTCTTTGCCTGATTTTGGTTATCAGGATAATACAGACATCATATAATGAGTTATGAAGTGCTCCTTCCTCTTATACTTTCTGGCAAAGAATGTGTAAAATTGGTGTCAATTATTCTTTAAATGTATGGTAAAATTCTCCACTGAAACCATCAGAAGCTTTTTAATTAAAAATCCAATTTCCTGGGCATATACCCAGATGAAACTATAATTTGAAAAGATACATGCACCCCTATGTTCATAGCAGCACTATTTACAATAGCCAAGACATGGAAACAACCTATATGTCCATCAGCAGATGCCACGGATAAAGATGTGGTGTGTATATATACAACAGAATATTACTCAGCCATAAAAAAGAATGAAATAATGCCATTTGCAGCAACATGGATGGACCTAGAGATAATCATACTAAGTGAAGTCAGTCATAAAGAGAATGACAAATATCATATGACATCACTTATATGTGAAATCTAAAATATGACCCAAATGAACATATCTACAAAATATAAACAGACTCACAAACACAGAGAACAGACTTGTGATGGCTAAAGGGGAGGGAAGGATTGGGAATTTGGGATTAGCAGATGCAAACTCATGTATCTGGGATGAATAAACAAGGCCCTACTGTATAGCACAGGGAACTATATTCAATATCCTATGATAAACCATAATGGAAAAGAATATTAAAAAAGAATATATGTATATATGTATAATGGAATCACTGCTGTACAGCAGAAATTAAAACAACATTGTAAATCAACTATACTTCAATAAAATAAATTTCAGTTTCTTTAATAGCTCTTCAGGTTACCATCGTGGTTGAGTTATGGTAATTTGTGGGTTTTAAGGAATTGGTATATTTCTTCGAAGTTATTGAATTTGTGAGGATAAAGGTGCTCCTAGTATTCCCCTATTATGCTTCTAATGTCTGTAGTGATATCCCCTGTTCCTGTTATTGGTTGGTTGTGTCTCTTTTTCACCTTTGTCAGTTTTGTTAAAAGTTTATCAGTTGTGGTGGTTTTCTTTAAGAACCAGCTTTTGGTTTAATAAACTTTCTTTTCTGTTTTATTGTTTATAATTTCACTGATCTCTGCTTGTTTTGGATTTATTTCATTCTTTTTTTTTAGTTTCAGAGTGTTGATCTGAGACCTTTTCTCTTTTCTAATGTAAGTACTTAGTGCCACAAATTCCCCTCTCAGTACTGCTATAGCTGCATTCAACAAATTTTGACATGTTCCTTTTTCTTTTTCTTTGGCTGCGCCACAAGGCTTGTGGGATCATCCCCCAAACAGGCATGGAACCCCAGCCCCGGCAGTGAAATCGCCGAGTCCTAACCACTCTACCACCAGGGAACTCCTGATATGTTCATTTTCATTCAGTTCATTGTATTTTTAAAATGTCCTCTGAAAACTTCCTCTCTGACCCATGGATTATTTAGAAGTATACTGTTTAATTTCTTAGTGACTGAAGATTTTCCTGTGGTCTTTCTATTATTGGTTTCTCATTTGTTCCATTATGGTCAGACAATACATTCTGCATGATTTCAATCGTTTAAATGTATTGAAGTTTGTTTTATGACCCAGGATCCATCTTGGTGCATGTTCCACAGGCACTTGAAAAGAATCTACAAACAATAAATGCCGGAGAGGGTGTGGGGAAGAGGGAACCCTCTTGCACTGTTGGTGGGAATGTAAATTGATAGAGCCACTATGGAGAACAGTATGGACGTTCATTAAAAAACTAAAAGTAGAATTACCGTATGACCCAGCAAGCCTACTACGGGGCATATACCCTGAAAAAAACATAATTCAAAAAGACACATGGGGCTTCACTGGTGGCGCAGTGGTTGAGAGTCTGCCTGCCGATGCAGGGCACACGGGTTCAAGCCCTGGTCCAGGAAGATCCCACAGGCCACGGAGCAACTAAGCCCGTGTGTCACAACTACTGAGCCTGCACCCTAGAGCCCATGTGCCACAACTACTGAAGCCCACGCGCCTAGAGCCAGTGCTCTACAACAAAAGAAGCTCACGCACCACAACAAAGAGTAGCCCCTGCTCGCCACAACTAGAGAAAAGCCTGTGCACAGCAACAAAGACCCAACGCAGCCAAAAAAAAAAAAAAAAAGACACATGTACCCAAATGTTCACTGCAGCTCTATTCACAACAGCCAGGACATGGAAGCATCCTAAATGTCCACTGACAGATGAATGGATAAAGAAGATGTGGTACATACATCACACACTGTGGTACATATATACCACATCCGTATATGGCTGGAATATTACTCAGCCATAAAAAGGAATGAAATTGGGTCATTTGTAGAGATGTGGATGGACCTAGAGTCTGTCATACAGAGTGAAGTAAGTCAGAAAGAGAAAAACAAATATTGTGTATTAATGCATATATGTGGTATCTAGAAAAATGGTACAGATGAACATATTTGCTGGGCAGGAATAGAGAACGGGAGGGTGGGATGAACTGGGAGATTAGGATGGACATATATACACTACCATGTGTAAAATAGATAGCTAGTGGGAACCTGCTGTATAGCACAGGGAGCTCAGCTCGGTGCTCTGTGATGACCTGGATGGGTAGGAAGGGTGGTGTGGCGGAGCGGGGGGTTTGGAGTTGGGAGGGAGGTCCAAAAGGGAGGGGATATATGTATACATATAGCTGATTCACTTTGCTGTACAGCAGAAACTAACACAACATTGTAAAGCAATTATACTCTAATAAAAAAAAAAGAATATTCTGCTGTTGTTAGGTGGAATTTCTATAAATGTCAAGTGGATGCTGTTGTTTGATGTTACTGTTAAATTCTTCTTTACCTTTACTAATATTCTGTCCAGTAGTTCTATCAATTGCTTAGAGTGGGATGTAGAAGCCCCCAACTACAACTGTGGATTTGTCTATTTCTCCTTTCAGCTCTACCAGTTTTTGTTCATTGTATTTTGTGTGTGTGTGTGTGTGTGTGCGCTGCGTTGCGTCTTCGTTGCGGTGTGTGGGCTTCTCATTGCAGTGGCTTCTCTTGTTGTGGAGCATGGGCTCTAGGGTGCACGGGATTCAGTAGTTGCAGCAGGCGGGCTCAGCAGTTGTGGCTCACAGACTCTAGAGCGCAGGCTCAGTACTTGTGGCGCATGGGCTTAGTTGCTCCATGGCATGTGGGATCTTCCGGGACCAGGGCTCGAACCCATGCCCCCTGAATTGGCAGGCAGATTCTTAACCACTACGTCACCAGGGAAGCCCATAACTTCTATTTCTTTGCTGAGATTTTCTAGTTCCATTTGTTTCAAGAGAATTCATAACTTCTTCTTGAAATAATTTTATGATGGATTTTAAAATCCTTTTTGTATATTAGCAGGTAATCACTATTTAAATTTAGTGTGCAGGTAGTTTCAATAACAATTTAGTTCCCAGGGCCCTTGTA
The DNA here is from genome assembly GCF_951394435.1 of Stenella coeruleoalba. Classification (NCBI taxonomy): domain Eukaryota; kingdom Metazoa; phylum Chordata; class Mammalia; order Artiodactyla; family Delphinidae; genus Stenella; species Stenella coeruleoalba. Next base: position 65,271,083 of record NC_137156.1, read on the forward strand.
GTGCAATACAGGCCTGCTGTGTTTTTCTGGTTCCATGAGGCTGTCACTCAATCCCTGCTGGTGTTGCCTGCAAGGGCTCAAGGCACTTCCCTGGGACAGATGGTTTCACTGGGTGGGGGATGAGTGATGCTGGACCCACGGAATGCAGACTTTCTCCTGGCCTGATTTCTGGCTGCCTGATGCTGGTGGACTTCCTGTTTTGAAGCCACTGGGAGCAGGAAGCACCTAACTGGCCTGATGATGGAGGAAAGAGTGTAGCAGGAAACCTACCTACCTTTCCTTCTGCTACTGGGTAGAAGGCTGGTGCCGCTGGTCACCTAGTGGGGACAGGGGATGAGCTTCCCTGCCACTGTGGGTGGATCAGGCCTGCAACTGCTGCCAGGTGTGAAGTGCACAACAGGTAGGCCCTGATGACTTCTGCTGACACTGTACCTGCGAGAAGATTGAGTCCACCACCACTGCTGGATATGGGGAGGGAAATAGGGCTTCCCCGTTCCTGGTCTTTGGTCAAAAGAGAGCAGGTTTTTCTTTCTTTCTTTTTGCCTTTTCTTTTTCTTTTATCTATGCTTGTTGGTGATTCCAGGTTGTAGACACCCTCCAGTGCCCAGACAAGGACACGTGGAAGATTAAAAAGAAAAGCCAAGGGAACTCACTGCACTGTCCTTCCTCAAGTCCTGAGCCCTACCCAGCCTACCCTCTCCCTTCTACCTTTCAGATTCCTTTTCTGATTATCTGGTGCATTCTTTCCAGAGTATTTAGCTGTATTTAGAAGAGATGAACAGGAAAAAGTGAATCAATGTCACCTTCTCTTGGAAGGAGATTTTCTAATGTATAGCATTTTGTACTTTTTGATGCTTGAAACCATATGCATTTCTAGTTGAAAACGGAATTTTTTTAGTTTTAAAAATATAAAGAAAGAAAACCACCCCCACCATACAAGGTATTGGTAACGCCTCTGTTATAGAGCAAGCTGAAAGAATATCTCACCAAATGTCTGACTTGTTGCCACTGGCCACTGGCATCAGACCACCATGAACATTTTTCAATAAGCACAGGATTTTTCAGCAAACAACATGAACACTTCATGAAGTCTCACTGCTTATGATATAAACATGCAACATCTCAACCTGCACAAGTTAAGTGTCACCCAGTGAAAAATGCATGACCGCCACATAAGCAGAAACCATAGTCTTCCTCCCAGATAGTGCTTCTCACCATGAGCCTCCTCCTTTGCTTCCGGGGTATATACCAGCCAACTGCTAGAGACCACCACCCAAATGTCCCTACATTTCCACAGAAGAATGTTCACAAAGAACACAAAACTGCTCCCTTCTGTTGCATCTTTCCATTATTTGTACTACTACTTGCTGGAAAACCCAGGCTCAAAATCACAGCATCATTTTTAACTCCCCCCCGCCCCCCCCCCCCTTCCACACCCAGTTTTCAAGTCCAGTTGATTTCGCTTCTGGTATACTTCCCCTATCACGTCCTCAGTAGTTCACCTTTTACTACTACATGTATCCAACTGTCGTCATGGGATTTTTTTGCCTTCAATCCTCTGTCTTCCAGTTTATCTTTTCTACTGAGAACAGGTGAATCCTCTCAAAGCCAAATTTGGGCCACTTTATTTATTGTCATAGGCAGTCAGGACAGTTTTTTGAACATGGGAGTAAGGTTTAAACAACTCAGGGAACAACTAAGCTTGGGTTCCAAACAACTTTCTAGATTTGTTATCCCATTATTTCTTGCCACAGATGTACAGATGGCTTTGGCATATTTGCTCAACCCACATCCTTCTCCAGAGGAGCCCCAGATGAAGTGGGCAGCTCAAAATGGCCAAGACTGGTGAAGAAGGTTTTGGTACCTGGCACACAGGTGACTGGACCAAGCTGAGACAATAAGATATACTTACTCATTCTTTCCCTAAAAGAAAGAAAATATGAAAACTATAGCCAAGCAACCTTGGGTTCCTGAGATATAAAGTAGGGCACAGAACCCAAAACCATGGCAACCAATATCCTGTACAGACCAGAGACACAAAGGAAGCAAAAAGTAAGAGACGGCAGAGAACAGCTTCCAGAAGGGAAGAGAATGGAACACATGTTCAGGGCAAAGCAGAGGTCCTAAGTGAGACACACAATGGCTGTAGCTGGGCTACACTTCCTGAAATAGGATTCCCTGAGATTGTCAACAAATAGCTTTTTATAAATTTGAGTTCCTATGACTGTGTTTCTGTTCTTTGAAACTAAATAATAATTAAGAGAAGCCCCACAAATACTCATCATTGTTCTTTTACCTAATGTGAGCTGTCTGAGCTTCATACCTTTGCCTGGAAGGCTTTCCCTCCACTTTGTTAGGCTTCCAAGGCCACCTCCTCCCCAAAGTTTTCATGATTCACAATCCTCTCATACAACCCCCACCCCCCGACCCCTGCCACCCCAACTAGATCACAAGTCGTTCGAGGATAAGGACAATATCCAGGGCCTAGGTAGTGGCATATGATAGGTATGGTGAACAATGAATCCTTATATAGCTTTATCTACATAGAGTTTAGCAGTCAGCATTCAAACATTTATTAGATGAACAGATCAGTGAGGTTTGTCAGTCATCTGACATTTTTTTTCCTACCAGCGTGAACTTCTCTTAGTGTGAACTAGGACAAACTTGTTCTGAAATAAACAAAAATCTTCACTCATTACCACCTAGAAGGTATACGGCACTGAACTGGGCACCTGGGGATCAAGCAAAAGATGAGACAATCCTATCCAGGAGGCCCTTACAGTTCTGCTACAGTTAGAAGGAAGCGACAGCATAGGACACCTGAGTCTTATCATCTTGGAGTCATAAGAAATCATGGAGGAAATATGACGCTTTTTTGCCCACCTCTATTTAAAAAAAAAAAAACACGCCACACACCTGCTAGTCTTCAAGGGTCCTTTCCACTTACCCTTCCCCCTAGAAAATACCACTTCTAATATTAAGAAAAAAATGAGTAAAACATTTTTGTAAAAATGTACTGAGAGGTATAAATACTAGAGGAAATGGTTCCTAGGAAAAGAGGCTATTTTTATAACAAACAAAACACATATTGTAAATCTCCGTTAACTAGCTTGTGAATCACGGTCCTTTGTGCACAAACTGGACTCAGAGGAAAACAAGCTTTTGTAAGACCACCAACAATAAGACCCGTGGAGAGCTGGGGGTGGGGAAGAGAAGAAAGGGCCAGGAAGAAAGACAAAGCGGCAGCCGCAAGGACCGCAACATTTAGCTGTTTATTAACCACAAGTCTCTCCACTGTCCACTTTCCCTTTCCTCCCCTTCTCCCCACAAATCCTCCTAACACACATATACAGAGAGAAAACTAGAAGCAAGACCGGGTCAAACATGAAGAACAGGAAAAGAATATTAAATAGCCAGCTTTAAAAGGCTCTTTTTCAGCTTGAACAAAAGCAAAACGTTCTCAAAAGCAAAACGGAAAACAGAGCTTGCATCCAGGCTGCGCTACTTAATGAGAGGAGGTTAGTGCTGATAAAGCCATTGTGAATCCACAGTGACAGATTTTCAAGCAAGGAAATCAATCAGTTGTGATTGGATGATTTAGGGCTCGGGAATCATCTGGTTCAAACCAACAGGGAGCTGAGGGGTGGGAGGATGGGGGGAGGGGTGGGCAGGGTGACATGAGGTCAAGTAAGGGGCTCTATGTCTTATGCCTACCCCTCTCTGATGGGATTCGGACCACACCCTCAGTCCACACCATCTGTCACACCAACAGACGTGCAGGTTGACCCAGCTAGAGTCACTTTGTGCACTCTCTCGCATCACTCTCCCCAACCTTCCGATGCAAGGGAATTCAGCTTTCCCTGGGCAGTCATAGACTCCAAGCAGGAATGAGCCGCCTAACGCTCCTGCCGGTAATCTGCCACTTTGGTTCCTTCCTTGCCGTCTGCTTGTTCCCCATGGAGGCAAAATTTAGAAACATACCATCACGTGGGGTCTCTTCACACAGGAACGATGGAGTGCTCTGGGTTGTGGTGACCTCAATTTCCTTCTTCCCTGCCAGAACTGTCTGTCCTGGCCGTTTCTCACCTCCTCGGCAGACTTGGAAGCATGAATCCGCTCTAGTTTCACTAGTATCTTCTTGTCCTTTTTCCTTGCTGCTTACTTCAGGAATCTGCTCCAGCTTACCATGGAGATAGAACCCAGCAGTGCCCAGTTCCCTCTTCCCAGAGCTGCTGCTGCTGCTGTTGTTGAAGTGGGTCAGTTCTTCTCTCCTCTTGGCCACTGGTTCCTCGCAGTTGAAAGGAGGTATCTCTTCAGTAGGCAGAATGGGCAGTTCTCCAGGGTTCAATTTGTGGCTGGCTGTCTGTTCCTCAGCCACCGTCATGGAGCGCCTAATGGCAGGAGCCCCCAGTTTTTTGGGTGTGGGACTCAGCATTGGGCTACTGGTGAGGAGTAGCAGGCCAGAAGAAAGCTCTTCTTGGGCGGGAAGTTCAGGATACTTATCTGCAAGGTTGACAGCTGGGGGGACTGAGAGATGAGAGCACTCAGACAGGGCCCGGCGCATTGCCTTTTTCTGCTGGGGGGCTTGGTCAAGCAAAGCCCCCTCCTCGGTAGAACTCAATTTCTCCAACTCCTTATCATGGTCTTTGATATGAGAGCTGGCATTCACATAGTCCGGGGTGAACTCGACCCTAGTGATTGGTGGAATGGCAGTGGGTGAGTGCGCAACAGTGGGGGCTGGGTGGGCTACAGCCACCGCTAGGGAGGACTCATATTCGAGCTGCCCAGAGCTATCACTCACCACCCCAATCACCCGGCAGCCAGCAGGGATGCCATTCTCCTTTCCTGGAGTTCCTTCCCTTGAGTGCTGAGGGTCTTGAGCCACTGACACGGGATGGAAGTTGGGGTTCCAAACACTGGTTTCCTGCTCCTTAACATACTGGGTGGGCATGTCAGCAGCCCCAGGGAAATCCAGATCTGGCTGGCTCTCTGTCTCCGGCACATTCTTCCCTGCCACCGTCCCCGGAACTATAGTGGCTTTGTTTTTGTCTGGCCCCTCTCTGGGTCCCAGATGTAACTCGGCCGTCTTCTGGTGCACTGAGTTCCCCTCCAAGGGATGGCAGCTGTCTGCAATCACATACCTGCTCGCAAGGTGACCCGAGGTGGCTTGATACTCCTTGTCCTGCGCTTCAATGCCGAGCTCTTTGTCTAGCTTCCCCTCAAAGAAGCAGAGCTTATTCTGCTCCAGGAAGCTGGCATTCTTCACAAGCCCGTCTTTCAGCTGTCCGTCCATGCTGACATTCAGCCCGATCTCATTCAGCTTGCCCTCTGTCCTCTGCCACTCAAACCCAGCTTGGCTCATTTCTTTTGTGGAATCCACCCAGCACTGTGCAGGCTGGCCCTGACAGAGCTGGCCGGGAGTGGCAGTGCGTGAGGCTGGCTGCCTGTGTGAGAGCGACATCGCCTCTTCCACGGCTCTCCCCGCTGCTCCTGGAGCTCTAACACCACCTATGATCACAGAGCTGGCAGTGACATCACACCAGCATTCATGACTAAACCTGTCTTTCGCCCAACACTCCTCTCTCCTCAAGCAGTTGGATGATAAATGTATTTACTAGTGTGAAAGGAACGAAGGAAGAAGGAAGGAATGAATGAAAAAGAAAGAGAAAGCAAGGAACCTGCTCCTTTCTGCACAATCGAATGCCACTGTTAAACTGAAAATGTAATTTCCTGTTAACTGGCACTCTGTTTAGATCTGCAATTTAAAACACGGGATGGTGCTAATCTGGGTACTGAGGATAGTAATGATGCCGGCTTTCACCAGTATAGACACGTGTGTACCCACACACTCGCTTATGTGACACTATGCCCACACTTCCACTATCACCTACTCAAAAAACTGTTTTAAAAATAAGACTGATTTGCCAATCCTAAGCCATAACCCTTAAAGAACAAAGACTCCAAAAATTTGCTCAAAATTTCACTTAAAACAAAGAACCTTAATGTAATATCAAAATTGGAGGCATTCATTTCTCAGAGGAAGAGTAGTTTTGTTGTCGTAACAACTTATCAAATTAACCTGAAAACTGACTTGCGTGAGTCCCCAAAGTCCAGTGAGAGCTCCATCTTGTAGCTCTGCATTGTGCAAGAGTCTAATAAGTGGTTCATTTAAAGGTTTCAGTGATCAGCACTTTGGGGACATGTAACCAAGTTGTAAGACACTTGTGTGACAATACATCCTCGCACTTTTACTCCTGCCCCGATCCCTCTTAGTTTCTTGGACAAGATGTGTCTCTCCCTCCTACACCAGCCCTGCCTGCTCTTTCCAGCCTGCTGATGACTTAGTTGCCACGGGAACACACTGCAGCAGTTCATCTTCCTCCGACCTCTAGGACTTAGGGACCTTGGCTATCTGTGGCTTGGGGTTTTAGCCGCCCACCAGAGCCCACTGCCCCCATTTAACTCAGCATAGTCCTTTGCTGCCCTGAGCTTTGAGTTTACAAACAGTACTTTCAGGATTGAGGTACCCACAAGAGAAAATTCTTGAAAAAAAAGTTACACTGAAAGGATAGGAAAAACTCTGCCTTGAACAAAGCTGATTTTTGTTGCCTAGCCTGTAAGTCGCTAATTGAAGTAACATAGGATATTGTGAAAGTCTATCAAGAATACAAGAGAAGGGCTTCCCTGGTGGCGCAGTGGTTGAGAGTCCGCCTGCCGATGCAGGGGACACGGGTTCGTGCCCCGGTCCGGGAAGATCCCACATGCCGCAGAGCGGCTGGGCCCGTGAGCCATGGCCGCTGGGCCTGCGCGTCCAGAGCCTGTGCTCCGCAACAGGAGAGGCCACAACAGCGAGAGGCCCACATACCGCAAAAAAAAAAAAAAAAAAAAAAGAATACAAGAGATGGATTTCCCTGGTGTCACAGTGGTTAAGAATCCGCCTGCCAATGCAGGGGACACAGGTTCGAGCCCTGGTCCAGGAAGATCCCACATGCCGCGGAGCAACTAAGCCCATGCACCACAATTACTGAGCCCGCGAGCCACAACTACTGAAGCCCACGTGCCTACAGCCCGGCTCCGCAACAAGAGAAGCCACCAGAATTAGAAGCCCGCGCACCTTGCCTCAACTAGAGAAAGTCCGCGTGCAGCAATGAAGACCCAATGCAGCCAAAAAAAAAGTGAAGAGATTACCAAGGCCCAGCCCAAGAAAGCTTCCTTAACTGGAGCCTCTGTACCCATTACTCAACTTCTCTACTTGCTATTCATACCCTGCACATAATATTCTCAATTCCCAACTAGAGCGCAAGAACCAACCCTAATATGTTTCCTGCGTTAGCATCAGTACCTAACACAGAGCTATGTTCATGGTCAGGAGTGGCAATGTTGCAAAGCTGGAAAAAATGTGAACTTAACCTCTGTCCTGAACATTAACTGAACTCATATATACCTCTCCTTCCCCTTGACCTTAAGTAGCTTAGCAGCAATACATGCGAAAGCACAATAAAGGTTCATTAGCAAGAAACTAGGGTCACCTTACTCTTCAGCAAAGCTCTCACCAAGGAAGAGCAAGGAAGGATGTATAATAAAATGAAAAATGAAGGTGGTGCCAGGAGGGTCATGATTCTAATTAGTAATGGGAAAAAATAAGAGATGAGTCTTGGGTATATAAAGGCTTGGTGATAAAACATGGTCAAATTCTGGCTTTCAAAGAATGAGGAAGGTGTGTCTTTATTCCTTAGCAATTGTCTGCTACTATTTTCCATTCTCAAGTGGACTTACATTTACGTTGGTGTCCTGTTACAGTGCTCAGCACTGTGAGCATCCCTTCACTGCTGCTTCTGAGTGGGCAAGCACGTCCTCCTGCTTCACTAAGAAAACATGGAGATCCAGAGGCTTTTACAGAGGGGAGGGGACAGAGTGGCTTATAGTTTGATTACACTATTGCTTTGCAACACGTACCAAGGAAGAGATCACACGGAACAAAAATTAATGTGTTTATTTCTCCCCAATGAGGTGACTGCTACCTGGATGACAAACAATGAGAAAAATCTAGTACAGAATAATTAGTAAAACCTGAGGATGACCCTGTCAGTGCCCTAGTCCAATTCAGAATTACAAACACAATCTCACTCAGGAATGCACATTCACCCACGGGAGAGAGTTGCATCAAGGAACTCAACTCCCCCACCCTGCCCCCATCACTGTGATATTTTATCAAGTTGGCAGATGAGGAACTTACATGAAGTCTTAGAAAGTTGAGTGTGCCCAGGTAAAAAGAAATGTACTTAAGAACCTGAAGACTTAAATTCTAGACTCAGTTGCCACTAGAATTCCTTGCCTCTGGGTTCTGCTTCTACTTATTCAGAACTCACAGAAATGTCACCTCCTCTGTAAAGTCTCCTAGACCCCTAACTCCTAAACTGAATCCTTAATGTTTACACAGAACTATACTTGTTCTACTTCTTAGGATTTGGAAACTACACCATAATCTTCTCTGTATGTGCCTTTCCTGGAAGCTTCTAGAAGGCAGGAATAAGACCTGTCCACCTCTGCTATGCAGGTGCCCAGCACAGTGCTTGATACAGTGCTTAAGTAGGCTCTCAAAAAAGTTCTGCTCAAGGAGGAATGGACGGATTCCTTTCACGGACTTCTATCATTTGACCTGATCTCTCCCATCGTTAAACTCATGTAGACAGGTGCTGATTTCGAATGTCCTTTGGGCTGAAGGTTTTTAAGTTCCATTCCGTCTGAGTCTGAGGAAAGTGCATGGACTTCCATGTGTCTGGTCAGAAGGCGACCTCTCTTTTATCAGACTGTATAACAACTTGTCAAGCTTCCAAGGGCTCTGGCACAGCTTGCAGGTCTCTGATCTCAGCAGATGCACTGGCAGATGTTTCTGGTTTTGCCTTGTGCCTTGAGCTAGTACTCAACCTGTTCAGGGCCTTGGTTTTGATAAGCTCCACAACTGGTTTCTCTGCATTCTTTCAGTTACCAAGGCAACAAAGCTACTTTCCAGATTGACCAAATGTTCCCTGTTACTGTCTCCAGGAAACAATTTCTAATAAATTATCATTACAATGAAAGTCGATACGTCTACTGATTACAATGATGGATGACACTCTACTAATAAAAGCTGAAGACTGTGAAGCTGCAATCTAGTTTCTTACCTGGAAGAAAATGATGTTTGTTTATATATAAATATACATGTATGCAAAAACATTTCAAAACCATATTCTACTAAATCTTAGAAAAATTTCTTAGTACATGTTTAACTCAAGAAAATCGTGATTCTTCCTGATTAACTTTCAAAAGTTGGGAGGCAGACAGAATGAAAAAACTGAAGCTAGTAATCTGACTTATGTGACCCTTGATAAAGGTAATTCATTTACCAGGACCCACAAAATGGAGGCCGCCCCCGTGGCTTGGCCCACAAATCTAAATCGAAGTCAGCCTGCACTTCACTGTCAAGGAAAGCACCTCACTGTCAAAGAAACCTAAAACACACCAAACAGTCCTTCGAATCAGCTTCAGCTAGCTCACCTTGCCCTAGAAAATTGGACCTGTTAGCCTTATAAGGAAACCCCAGACCTCCTAGCCAGTCATGCCCTATTTCCCCCAGTTGCCGCTTATAACGCTCTATAAAACTCGCTCTTGCCCAGAATCCCTCGGTAAGAGCGGTCCACTGTTGTCCGCTGTACTCCCCTAATCCATGGATTGTTCTCCCTTAAGTAAAGGACATCACACTCATTACTAAATTGCATTATTTTTGTCATTTAACAGGCAAAAGCATTAAAATGCTTACAGATGAAAAGTCCCCCAAGAAGTACAACTTGGAAATTCCAGGCCTTTTGAGTACTGAGCCTAGCACAGCCTCCCTGAAAAAGATAAGAGATTCATGCAAGCAAACTAGGTAAAAGCCCAACTCCCTCCACCAATTACCTCCAGTGTAAAGTTTAAGATCCTCTGCTCATGGAGGTACACACGACTCTCAGGACCCTTGAAGAGCTTACCTTCTTTTCTCCCCAATCTTGTCTCAGAATGTTTCTCCCTGCTGCCCACATGATGTATATACCAGTCACACCCAAATGTTTGCTAGTCCTCAAATATTCCATGCACTTGCACTTCACTATGCCTCTGTGCAGTCTATCCCCTAGAATGCCTTACCCTGCTTATCAGCTCTTCAAACTTCCAGACCCATCAAATGTCACCTCCTCCAGTAAGCTTCTTTTGCTCTCCTAAGAGGACTTACTTTCTGCTCTGTATTCCCATGGCACATAGCTCATCCTTCTATTACAGAACTTCTCTCACTAGAGTAAAATTATCTGTTTATGTGTTTATCTCCCCACTTTGGAATCCTTGAGGAGTAAAAGCTGTGGCTTCTTGATCTACCCTTAGAATGTGGGAATAATGTTACCTGGCGTTTGCTGAATGAATGAATGAACTAAATACTAAAAAATCCAAATCATGTTGAGTGTTCACTATCAGCAGAGCAATAGAAAACGTTTATATGACAATCAGCTTTTTGCCTAAACTTATACAAATTACATCGTTGCTGAACAGTTTAAAAACTAGCAATTTCAATCTGCTCACAGCTGAGATGACCTACTCAATGTCACAGGTAAAAATACGCATGGACGTCCCCTCTACTGTCCACTTCATATTTCAAAGGAGTAAAAATTCCTGCAACACCAAAAGTAAGAAGCAAGTTGCATTTGCTTTCTTAATCTTCCAGTGCTGTCAGCCAGAGGATAAAAGTGAGGGAGCGTGAGGGGAAGAAATTCCTTTTAAAGTAGAACAACCAATAATTGCTGGACTTGTTTCACAGAACATTTAGATGCTCTGGCTCAAATAAGGTGAACAGTAGCACAGAACTGTTTGAGGGTTAAGAGTTTAAGAGAGTGCTGAGCGTATAGTAAGTTTCAATAAACAATAACTGTTTTTAGTTACTGAACATATAGACTCTCCCAATAAATTTCATTAATATACAGCTAGTAAGAAGAAAACAAGCCAGAGAATGAGAGGGTAAGTGGGAAGAAAGCAATTAGGAAACTTCACAAATGGCACTACATTTAAGATGTGGCGCAGTGGGTAAGAATCCGCCTACCAATGCAGGGGACACGGGTTTGAGCCCTGGTCCGGGAAGATCCCACATGCCGCGGAACAACTAAGCCCAAGCACCGTAACTACGGAGCCTGCGCTCTACAGCCCACGCACCTAGAGCCCGAGCTCCACAACAAGAGAAGCCACCGCAATGAGAAGCCCACGCACCGCAACGAAGAGTAGCCCCTGCTCGCCCCAACTAGAAAAAGCCCGTGCGTAGCAATGAAGACCCAATGCAGCCAAAAATAAATAAATAAAATTTTTAAAAAAAGATATTACCAAATGGGCACTTCTCCAGTTGTAAGACTGTAGTGAGCTCTGAGATTACAAATGATTTTTTCATCTGCTGAGCATATTTTATTTATGTACAAGGGCCTTGAAACTGTTAGGATTTGAGGTTTATAAATTACTCCAAGTTTCACACCAAAAGAATTTCCCACCATAAACTGATATTCCCAGCTGTTGGAAGACTGTTGATGGGCTCAAGAAAACTGAAGAAAAAGAAATGAAGCCAGATAAAGGGAGAAATGGCTCTCACTATGGCAAAGGGAAGGGCCTATTTATGGAGACCCATGATAACTGTCCCTCTCACAGAACAACATGCCAAGTGCACTGCCACTCACAGCTCTCCTTGGCTTCCTTCCAGGGGAGCGACTACTATGGAGCCATCGCATATACCAGAGTCCAGTAAGGATCGCCCTTTCAACCTTGCTCTTCCCTGCACAAAATACACGGTCCCAAAAGAAGTCCTTTTCGGACAAGTTGAGCTCAGATTTCCTGAAGTATCTCAATGTTCCTTACTTAGAACAATATGCATAATATGTGAAGAAACCTTCTGCTAAAGTTTCCCTAAACTTTAGGCATGAAAAAATAACAGGAGAGGAATCATTAAGCTGAAAGAGACTTTAGCAGTATATTCATTTTCCCTACTTCCAAAGAAGATAAGCATAGCAAAAGGTAACTCAATTATAATTTTAAAACTGTCATTAGACATCATATACAGTAAAGCTCTAAGCTGGGTGGTAGGGAGAACACAGGAATAAATCAAACACAGTCTCTGCCTAGAGAATAAAATGCTAGACAGACTTAAAAGACCTAGATTCTAATCCTAAATTAGCCTCTGATTAGTTTATGTCCTCATGATGTGTCTCCATTTTCCAACTAGAAAAGTGCTTAGTTATAGAGCTTGGATATTAAAATTTTAAAAATATAATTATTAATCATCGACCTTCATCTTTTTCTTTTTAAGAACCTAAAACTTCTGGAAGGTTCCTCTGAGGCAAGAATGAGGAAAGCATGGGCCTTAGAGTCAGAACGACTTGGGTTTAAATTCTATTTCTGCCACTTCACTATCAGTGTGACTTTAATATGGAGAGCCTCCATTTCCTCACGTGTAAAATGGAGAGAATCCTTCAAAGTACTGTTGTGTGTGTGTGTGTGTGTGTGTGTGTGTGTGTGTGTACACGACTATCCACCTACCTATCTACAGACAACTAGACACTTAGTATTCACTCAATAGGTGGCAGATGCTATTATTTTTATGGACACCACTAATAATATCTTTACTGTCTGAACACTGAAAACCATGGGTAACACCATCCGACCACAGGAGAGTTAACATGAATGATTCGAAGTGAGGAACAAAAATAAAATTTACCAAGGCCAGGTCTATTACCAGGCATGCATGAAACATCAGAGCCCATATGAACCCATAAGGGGTTACCCTGCCTAGTTCCCTATCACAAATCCAGGCACTCCCCATTCCACTCAGTCCCCTGCCTCAGAGCCCAGGCTTGCCTAAAGCTCTGCATCTGCACATTCGCCTGCTTTCTGAACATCTCTGAATAAGCATTATTAGAAACATACAAGATCTTGGGAATTCCCTGGCAGTCCAGTGGTTAGGACTCCACACTTTCACTGCCGAGGGCGGGGGTTCAATCCCTAGTCAGGCAACTAAAACCCCACAAGCCGTGAGGCCAAAGAAAAGAGAAGAAATATACAAGATCTGCACAAAGAAAGCACCAGTGAGGGACTAAGACACGTAAACCTGAACATGTGATGTTACTGAATATGGCATGTATTACATGTTGGACAGAAAAACTCAACATATGCAACAACTCTCCCTAGGGTAATCTATATTTAACGTGATTTCAAGAACAAGACTGACTGGATTTCCCCCCCCACAAACCTATGAGCCAACTGTCAAGTATATATGAAATAATAAACAAGCAAGAATAGTCAGGAAGACTCTGAAAGATAGGGTGACATGTGGGGCTAGACCTATTAGATATTAAAATATATTATTAAGCCACATTGTGTTACTTAGAGCATGACAAAGGTGGTATTTCAGAGGGAGACAGAATATACAAACATAGTGAGACAACCAAGTAATCATATCGCATATTTCATAAACAAAATACACACACACACACACACACACACACACACACACATACACACACACAGAAACAAATAAGCAAATTCTAGACTGATCAAAGATTAAAAATGTGAAAAATTTAAAATATTTTTATGAACTCAGAGCAGGGATGGTTTTTATAAACTGGATAATAAAGGAAGTCATTTAAGAAGTAAAACACAAAATACATTTATACCAAGTAATAATTTTTTACCTATTAGACTGGCACACCTCAACAAAGAAGAAAAACCACACTAGTAGGAGAAAGTACAGGGGAACAGGTACTGGTCTATGCTCAGGGTGGGAGTATAGTTCTGGTGCAGCTCTGTGCCCCTATGAGGAACAATTTGGCAACAACTATCAAAAAGATAAACATATATTCTTCAAATCAGAGGTTCTAACCCAGAGCCCCTTTTTATTATACAGATGTATTTGTATAAGTATGTATGTACGTAAGTATGACATTCTGTATATACAAGATTAGTTTACGCACCTTGTTTCTAATAGAAAAAAAAAGGAAAACATCTGAACATCCATCAATAAAGAAGTGGTAAAATACATTAGGGTATCTCCATACAGTGAAATACTATACAGCTATTTAAAAAGACTGAGGCCCCTTTCTTTGTACTGATTTGTAAAGAGCTCTAAAATAACTAGGTTTACAAATCAAGGTACACATCGGTATGCATGATATGTCTCACTTTTATAAAATCAGGAAATATATATATCATTGATTCTTTATGCATAAATTGTCTGAAAGGACGTGTAAGACATTGTTAACACTGGTTGCTGGAGAGGGAAACGTGGATGGGGGTTAACAGAGGGAGGCAGACTTACATTTTACTGCATATCCCGTTCTACCATGTGAATGTATTAACCTATTCAAAAGTTAATTTTTGAAAATTATAATTTTACCTACCAAAATAAAAAAAGTATAGATTGTTCTCAGGGAAGGGGTGTGATAGAATTTAGAGAAGATATTTTGTCCAACATACATCACTCCCTCCTCAGCCACTCTACAAGGCTACTCCTAACACATGTCGCTGAGGGTGGCCTGGTCAAGGTAGGAGCCCAAAAGTTCTACAGCACCTGGCTTGCCTCCTCAAGAATCACAATAAATCCTCTTCCTACATTTTTCAGTAATACTGAGCTAAAAGAGATGCCTAAGTTTCAGAAAACTTACATGTTATCCTTTAATTACCACTGAAACCAAAGAACTGGTCTAGAACCTGAAACTAATGAACTGGAGAGAGGGCTGGGAATCTTAATGAAAGCTGGAAAGCACTTTACATACAATATCATTTTCTGCCTTGGCAACAGGGTAGCTAATGGAAGATAAAAACGGAAAAGATCAGAATGTTTTATGCAAATAATAGCTTCTAGGATTCTCTACTCACATGACACACGTTCCTTACCGGGTACATATTCATGCATAGCACAAGCTTTACCCAAAACAAGTCCATACCATGCAGAACACCATCTCATGATGAAGCCTCTCCAAAAGCCTAACTGGCTACACCAAGACCAACCAGTGTTTTTTCATTTCTGGAGTTAGTAGCTGCATCATGCAAGCTGGGAAACAGTGATTAAGTAATAGCATCATTTGTAGGCTGTGAACAGCCTCAAAGGCCATGATTAGATGTATACTTTTCAGGGGAAAAAAAACCCTTAACATTTCTAAATCTTAAAGGAATCATCATCTTCTCAGTCTCCTCTCAATTACTTCACTGATTAGAGGCAAAAAGGGCAAAATTATGAGGAATCCTATATGGGCAAGTTTTACAGACTTGCCCATGGATATGGACTATGTTTCATGGACATAGGCTATGTCCAAACTCTAACCCCTGTGAAACTGTGGGCCAATGGCTGTAAGCAACAAACTGCTAAAAGATAGAGCTGCATCACTGAGAGATCATTTCCCACTTCTAGAAACACAAATAAAGTCTGTGCTTACCAATCTGGGTGGAGGCTACCATAAGGGGTTCATTTTCATTCAATCCAAAAGCAATTTGGATATTTAGTCCCACCAGCACAAGTTACATATGTATACTGGAAAAAAAAAATCCCACACACACAGCTGGACATGAAATGTTTTCTTTCCTCTTGTGAATCCTTATACAAAATAATGATATGATTAAAATTTGGCTGTAAACTTTACACATAGGAGGCACACTTTTTTTTTTTTTTAAATTTAAGAATATCATGGATGGTGATAGACTTTCTGCTAAACAATTTATTGTTTGAAATTCAACTTCCCCTGAAAGTCAAGGTTCAGTGCTGGGTAAAAAGGCATGCAACCAAGTCACCAGCCTCCCAAGCTGGACACAAGGCATGCCTTCGCTGCAGAAAACACATAATTAGCAGTTACAGGTCTTCATGCCAACAAACCAATGGTTAACAAGAATGATTAGAGTCTGGATGGAACCAAAGCACAAGCTCTTTGCCTTTCTGATGCTGACCAAAAGCCACAAGCACACACATTTCCCCACGGCAGGTTCATACCACTGGACTTGAGTTGCTTGGATCGCTCTCGTTCCTGGACTGTAGATTTTGGTAAAAGTGGAGTGAGTCCTCGGGACTTGGTGGGTCTCATGTAGCCTTTCATGGGTTCTGCCGCTCTGCTTTTATCTTCCTTCTTCCCTTGTCCCAGTGCCTTCGGTTCAGATTTTTCTGTCATTTTCTCAGGTGCCTCTAAGATCTTGTCTTTGGGTTCTGGGAGTTGAAGAGCCTTGGAAGCAGTCACTACTAACTCATCTACCACCCTTGAAGGAGTCACTTCAACTTTGCCATCTAAGACACCTGACTGGAGTTCTGGTGGTGCCAAGGAAACACATGCCATTTCTCTGCTTTCAGAATCCAGACTGATTTCTTCCAATTTATCCTTTTCACTTTCTGGTGGCAAAAGAGTCGTATCTACCTCCTTATTCAAACTATCTGGGCCCTGGGAATCTCTATTTTCAGCACGTTGGTCCTCACAGAAACTGGGCTTTTGTGCTTTGTCTCCCATTAGGTCAAGAATTGGAACTGGAGCAGAACCTTCCTCAGACTCTTTCTGTTTGTTTACTGGACATGTTGGAAAATTACTGCTATCTGCACATGCTTCTAGGACTCTGACCCCACCTGCCAGGCTTTGTTCTTCTATGAGCACGCCAGAAAGAAGGTGGCCCCCTGCTGGCTCTGTGGTTTTCTCTACTGAGTGCTTTGATGCACCACTGGGCACTGACTCAGATTCTCCTATCACATGCCCTCCGTCTATCCCTGCTTCGTTTTTCATGGGACCAGCAAGCTCATCTTTATTCTGAAGACAGCTAACTCCATGGTTATTAACTGTTTCTGTGGCTGCTGTCAGAGTTAGGGCAACTCCTCCTGTGCTTGTAGAGGGCATAACAGCACAGGGAGCCTTGGGTCTTTCTTCAACTGGGACTCCAACTTTGCTGCAATTATCTACCTCTAATAATTTGGAAATCTGGGCTGGAGCTGTCTCTTGCCTGCTTTCTGCCAAGGTGTCTGGAAATGAATCACTTTCCTTTACTACTTGAAAAGTAGAAGGGGGCAGTTTTTCACAGGCTGCTGATTCCTGAGCCTCTAGGGGGACTGTCTTATTCATCAATCCTGGTGGTGTTCTAGGGCAGGTAAATGTAATATTTCTATTTTCATCCACATAGCCCATTCCTTCAATTCTGTGGTCCCCTATGGTTGCCATGGGAACATGTATTTTTGTTGCATCTATCTTATTCTCCAGAATGTGCTTCTCAGGGAAACTATTTTTAACCTTTTTGCTTTTTCCATCATTACTCCTTTTATTTGGTTTGTCAGCAACTACAGTATGTCTCTTGGTCACATCTGTCTTATTCTCCTCAGACGGTACTGAAGGAACAAATCCTGCCCCCTGGATTTGGTCTTGGCAGCTCACATCTGTCACCTTGGTAGCTGGTTCAGTAACAGCAAAATCCTTGCCTGCACTTGTTTTGTTCCTGCCAAGAGCCCCAAGCTTAGAAAAATTAACCTCAACATTTCTACCCTTTTGGTCAACTCCTTCCACTGTGGGTGTATCTGATATACGTGAGAACAAAGGGTCATGATCTATGGGGAAAGTAAGTTCTAATTCTCTGTTTTGATGGGGAGTACTACCAATATCCCCACGCTTCCCTACAAAAGGTGGGTTGAGGATTTCTTCCTTCCTCTCCATTCTAGCAGGCTGTGTGGAATAACTATTTTTAAACTTTTTGTTTTTGTCTTCACTGCCTCTTTTTGTAGGCTTTTCAGAAATCCAGGGAGCTGCCTCATGATCCATCCAAGGACATTTTTCCTCCTCGCTCTGGTTGCCGACACGCATGCCTATGGCTACAGCTCCTCTTTCTGTTCTAGCACCGGAAGTCTGAATCACGCCTGACCCATTTCCCAAAGGAATCAACGCCTGCAAGGTGCCTGCCACCCTCAGGTCAGTCATCTCCTTAGGGTCCCGCATCACCACTGCCTCAGTGAGCTCAGCCACGGTCCCTGGTTGCTCTGAAGAACCCAGCCCCAGCTCCTCGCTTTTATCCATTCTTTCCATTTTAGGCGCTGGCTCACTTGGCACAAGAACAATTGTGTCCTTGCTGTCCTTCTGGCTGTCCGCAAGCCACAGCAGCTCAGACCTTGCTCTCACCTTCCCAGAACTTGCTCTCATCTTCCCAGAACTTCCCTTTCCCTTCCTGCTTTTGCCATCACCTGCCATTCTCTTAAATGGTTCATTCCCTAGTCCAGGAACCTGAGCTAACACCGTGTCCTGTGGCTGCTCAGAAGCAAAGATGCTGTTCTCCTGTCTTTCCTTGGGAATACTTTCCGTTTTTAGTTCTTTAACCTCTTCAGCTCCCTCAGAAAACTCTTTCTGTTTGTCATTCTGCAGTTTAGTCATTTTACTTTCATCACTCCCTTCTTTTAGACTACTTACTAATGGATTACCTGCTGTCAAAGTGGGTATGGAATTAGGCAGTTCTTTTGCTGCTTTGGGTTTTGAAACTCTACCCTCAGCCCCTTGGTCCAAGACAGGAGAGCAACCCTCTTTGGGTCTGATCTCCAAAGGAATTTCTACTTTGTGTGAAAAAACTTCTGTCAGGGGTCCTTTCAGATTGAGGGAGCCTACTGTCTGGCTTTTATCCACAGGAGTCTCGAGGTAGGGTGCAGGCTGTGATTTGCACTCATCTTGCTGCAGCAATTTCTTGTCTTGGCTCTGTGGTGCTGACTTGTTACCTCTCACCTCTGCCTCTACTCTCAGTTTGGGCTGAGAATTTACTGCAGTTTTCGGGGGTTCTTCCAAAGGACGCAAAGGAATGCTGAGACCCTCGGAGGCAAAGTTCTCAGCTACCAGTTTGGCTGCCCTGGAATCAATTTCACATCCCTTTTTCAAGTTTTCTCTGGATACCAGCCCATGTTCTGTGCCCACAGTGGTAGGCTGGCTGGGGGGAACACCTGACTTTTGTGGGTCAGTGGCAGAGGGATGACCTTTAGGCTCATCTGCATTGTCATCATCCCAAGGTCCCCCAGCCCGGGGCTGAGAGTATCTCTTTTGCTTTGGTTTCTTCTTTTTTTTCTTCATCATCATTGGTGTTCTTTCTATATCCCAGGACTCCCTGCCAAGATCCCTCTGGGGTTCAAGGAAGTCACCATGAATAGTTTTCCTCTGGTTCCCAGGCTCACCACAGGAAGACGAACCAGAAACCCAACCCAACTCAGACAAAGGGCAGGGGCCCAGCCCAGGATCAAGAGTCTTCCGTGGAGAAGAGCCTCCCAGCAGCTCAGGAGGGACCCTGGCAAGCCTGGGCCGGGCGGGCCGGGCGGACCTGCGATCACTGGGTCTGCACGCTTTTTTGGCTTGTGTGGGAAGGGTACCTGCAATACATGAAGTTGGCCAGAATTCCAAACAGAAAACCCCTTGTTATTGTTTCTTTAAGAAAATGTCCATTTAGTGACTCATTTAAGTAGTCTATTTTCACCAACCCACATACTGATTCATTTAGGAAAAGTTTTTTTCCAAAACATTTCTCACTCTTAACTGGGATTAGTAAATATTTAACAAAAATCAAAGATCATCATCTTGGGTAAAGACTTTTTTTTACAAAATGTATTTACAAAATATTCAAAACTTGATAAAAGAAATTCAAACAGCAATCTTCTAATCTGTATAATAAGCACCTACTGCCTATAAATCTCCTCTGATACTTATTTATATTTGTTATTATTTTTAATAGGTACATAATTCCCAGGATAGTAACAAGATGGTAAGCTCCTCTTTTTGGTGACATTGATTAACTGATTGAATGAAATATGTATGATTTTACAATTCTAAGAGTCTGTCACCAATATTATACTAATTACTTATCAGTATTATACCGATTACTTGTTAAACAGACCAGAAGGACAGAATTATACTACTTTTAAAAAAAAAAAGAAAGAGAAAAAGAAAAGATACTGAATTAGTATTTTGTCCAGAGAAAAAGTCACATTATTTCAGAACAAGAGCCTCCTACTTTGAAACACAAATGTGCTAGATTTCAATGTTCTGTCGCTAAAGGTACTTCCCAAAAGACAGAGATATATACATAATGCCAAGTATAGGATAATAAATTAAAACAATTAGGATGAGCACCCTTGGAAAAGTTTCAGGAAGTCACTTAGTCCAACCTCCTGCCTCTAAGTCAATGAATGCAGTATGGATCCAAGATCCTGGAAAGAGACCCGGTGAGAGCAGGTCTAGGACAACTCTTGGCAAGTTTGATGCAATAAATGACCTCACAGAATATTAAAATATTCAAATAGTAACTTTTGTCCTTATCTTTATCCCTCCAATGTCCTCCAAATCCTACCCTTTACTTAATACCTCAGGCCAATTATTGTTTTTCCTGAAAAATTGCTAGGCTTTAGCAACCCACAGCATTTATAACATTTAACATGGCAATTAATCAGCAGCTATTTGGTGCCATCTCTAATACTATTTAATTCAATTATTATATAAATCTTTGGTTTCAGAGTTCACGCCTGGGAACTTCTCTCACCATCCAGGCTAGAAAAGGACCAGGACCCAGGCCTAAGTATCTGTGTGCCTTAGCATGGTGTATACACAATAAGGACTTGAGAAATCTTTAATGATATGTTGAGTCACTAAAACAACATTTTTAAAAATCATACATTTATTTAGCTCCCACTTGGTGCCAGACAGTGTTCAAAGCAGTAGAGATTCCAAGTGTAGCAAATCTTGGTCCCTGCCCTGAAGTTCACGATCTCACCACAATCACAGAAAAGGAGGCAGAGAATCACTAAGTTGATAATCATGTGCATGTGCTTCTGGCTTACCATTAAAAATGTGTAAAGCTCACTGAAATCTGTTTAAGAAAGAGAGCTGACTTTGTAAACGGTCCTGCTGATCACCACCTTATAACCAGGAACAATGTCTTCCACCATCTCCCCATCTTTCCCAGTTTAAGCGTTTTCAAACAGGCCACTTTGTTTTCCTGACATACCTGAGGTCTCTGAAGGAAGTTCAGAAGGTTGACTACTGAACGGTTTCTTTTGCTCTAGTTCCTCTGACACAGAATCCTCATCTGTTGGCAAGTTGTGCTTTTGGCCCATGGCTGTGACTGCTTCTAAAGGTAAAAGTAAAAACCACACAGGTTTCAGAGAAGCACCATTTCAGCTACTTCTCCACCTTCCAGAAATTGGAAATGGACACAGTTTTTGAGGAATGAGGGACGCTCCTATTAGGGCAGGAGAGAAATGGAGTGGCAGTTGGAAGGGGGAGGAAAGCGGGAGCTGGGAGGGTTGGGTTTTTTTTTAAAAAGAAGGGAAAAATAACAAATGTTTTTACAGTGGTGGGAATGATCCAATGTAAAGGGGGAAAAACATGGTGCGAGGCAAGAAAAGAGAATGGCCAGGGCAATGTGTGTAAGTAGACAAGAGAAGACAGGATCTAGTGCAAGACAAAGATGCTGCCCCTCATGACTAGGAGCAGGGACTGTTTGCTGATGGCAACAGCAGGGAAGGCAGAGTCTATGGATAAAGATACAAGTAGTTAGGTAGACGAGTGAGTGGAAGTTTGTGAATGTTCTCTTTTATTGCTTCAATCATCTATAAGAAAAACAGGAAGATGAGCAGAGAACAAGGATGGAGAAGGTGTTGGCGGTTGGAGGAGGGCAAAGGTGAGAAAGAACTGTTCAGGGGAGCAGGAATGTGTTTAGACTTGCGAAGTACAGTGTGACTGTCTTTATTTTACCTGGCATGACGTTTGTCCCTTACCCTTCTGGAGGCTACACCCTTGTACACAAATACTGCAAGTAAGCATAAGCCCATACCTGCTGATATCATGAGAGGAGGTACAGCTGACTGTCCTTCATCCTGGAGAGATTCTAACTGGGAATCCTCACTTGTTTCTTCCTGCGTCCGTGCAGTTTCCATGTCCTTAACAGGAACTGGTGCCACCTCTGCTTCTGAGGATGCTGCAACATCCTTGGCTGGAGCCACATTGTTGGCCAGGGTCACCTCCGTTTGTAGGGGTGGAGCCACATTCTTGCCCAGGGCCATCTCTGTTTCTGGAGATGAAACCACGTCCTTGCCCAGGACCACCTCTGTTTCTTGAGGTGGAGCCACGTCCTTGCTGAGGGCCATCTCTACTTCTGGGGGTGGAGTCATGTCCTTGACTGGGGTGACTTCTGTTTCTGGAGGTGCAGCCATGTCCTTGACTAGGGCCACCTCTGTTTCTGGGGGTAGTACCATATCCCCAGTCAGGGCCACCTCTGTTTCTGAGGACAAGGCTACCTCCTTGGCTGAGGATATTTCTGTGGATGACACAACGTCCTCATCCAGTGGCACCTCTATTTCTGAAAGTGATGCTACACCCTTGGGTGGGGCCGCCTCTCGGTCTGTAGGTGGTACCATACCCTCAGCTGGGGCCAAATCCATTTTTACAGGTGGTGTCCTCTCTGCTTCTTTGAATAGTAGTATGTCCTTGGCTGGGGTTACCTCTGTTTCTGTGGGCAGTACCATGTCCTTGGCCAAAGACACATCTGTTTCTGTGGGCAATACATTGTCCTTAACTGGGGTTGCCTCTGTTTCTAGGGGTAGTACCACGTCCTTGACTAAGGCCATATCTGGCTCGATGGATGATTCCATGTCCTTGGCCAGGGCCACATCTGGTTCGGTAGGTGGTTCCGTGTCTTTAGCCAAGGCCACCTCTGTTTCTGTGGCTGGCGCCACATCCTTGGCCAGGACCATCTCTGATTCTCGAGATGGTGCCATGTTAGCAGCCTTCAGTCCCATCACCATTTCCATTGCTTTTGCTGGTGCTCTCTCTTCTGCTGATGCCATTTCTACCTCCTTAGCAGGCTCTAAGGGAAATAAATTGGACATTTAGGATCCATCATTGTCTGCTCATAGCTCTTCATTCAAAATTTACTTTCTTAGGGCACAAGAGTATCTAGCTTTTGTGACCATAACATCCTAAACATAACTAAAAAGCTGTCCACTTAATGCATTTGTGCCTACTCTTCGACAGTCCTAATACTTAGAAGAATAGAATACTGGCAGAACAAAGAGTGGAGGAGGAAAGGCAAAGGAGAGAAAAAAACACAGGTCCAAAAAAATCAACACAGGTTACACAATTAGTGTCAGAAAGGGAACCTGTGGGACATCAAGAAAACCCCCCAGAGTTCTAAATCTGCCCTGAATTACAGAGGGATTGTCTTTGCCCACTGGCCCTAAGTGTTGTATTTCAACTACAACTTAATTCCTCCAGCTTTGAAATCAGTAATTTAAATTTAAAAACATCTGTGACAGTTGTGAAAATTTTACCTAACTATACTGCTGCACAAGGCTCAAAAATGTTTGATGCTTTATATTGATTATTGATACTGTAACTATGAAGTGATAAACAGGGATCCTAACAATGTACCTGCTGTAGGCTGCAGAGGCTGTGTAATGGCCTCAGGGGAAATGAAGGATTCTGAATGTGGAGGGTTTGGAGCTTCCACAGGCCACCCCTGAGGAACAACAGCTGCAGGAGCAAATGCGTCACAGGGAAACACACCTAATATTGAAACACAAATACATTCTTCAGACTCAGTCAACACTGGGGAAAAAAGACATTTGATATTTAAAACCAGCTTTATATATTGCCATAAAGACATAGGCCAAAAGGACCAACAAGAAACAAAGCAAGAAAGTTTTAAAGTAAAAACCGCTGACATTCTCCAGGTTTTGGCTAATTGTTAGGCTGCTGCCCTGCTGATTGACACTGACTGGCCACCTTCTACAATGTTTTACAAAGATTCAAAAACACCAAAGAATAGGGAGGGTGGGAGGGAGACGCAAGAGGGAGGAGATATGGGGATATATGTATTTGTATAGCTGATTCACTTTGTTATAAAGCAGAAACTAACACACCATTGTAAAGCAATTATACTCCAATAAAGATATTAAAAAAATAAATAAATAAAAAATAGCAAAGGACGAGCTCTTGCTCCTACATCACAACCAACAGAACGCAACATACAGTAAGGGACAGTGAATCAATTCCTCATCTGTACAGTGAGATTAACATACAACCCTTTCCAACATTAGAAGACACTTTTGTGAAAATGCTTTGTAAATTATTAAGAACTAGACAGATGTAAACGCATTATTATTATGCTGTCCTCTGCCAGACCTAATATCACATGGGATTTAGTATCGCCTGGTCCTTGCCATCAAGATTATTACAATTTAGCTAGAGAGGCAAGATAGACATATATCAAATAAAGTAAACTGTGTAGTATGGACTAAATGCTATAAGAATTTCAAAAGAACCATGAGACCAGCACAGTCACAGAAGGCTTCAGAGGAGAAGCAAGAGCAGGAAGAGAGGGGAGAGTAGTCAATTTCAAGGATGGAGAGCTCACTGAGCAAAGAAAAGAACGAGGATGCCAACAGGACAAGAATGTTTCTGGGACTATGAGATTAGTCTGATTCAAACAGATCTTGTATACCAGAGAGGGAAAATGGGATTAGAACAAACAGTAGAAGAAAAAATCCAGAAAACCAGAGAACTTAGAGAAAAAAAGTGTGTGTGGGGGAGCTGTCTTAAGGTCTTAATCATAAAAATGAGACATGAATACAGAACAGGGAGTCAGATGATCAGGTATATTCAGAATTAATTTTAAAGGAAAGCAGGAAGTCTGATAGGCGACCACTGAGGTGGTCTAGGTATGAAGTGATAGGGGCTTGCATGGCGTAAAGCAGAGGGAGCAGAAAGGAAGAGAAGAAAGATGCTGTAAAGAAAGAAGTCAATGCAACTAAGTGACTGCCTAGGTAGTGAGCTGAAAAAACAGGAGTCAAAGCCAAAATCAAATCAGGAGACTAGATGGATTGCATCAAAGTCAACTCATTTAACATCCTTCTTGCAAGAGATCATCAGGCCAAAGAAAAGCATAAGTGAAACATACAACTACTAGCCAGGATCTTTACAAATACAAAATTATAAGCATTATTTGAAGTGGGACTTACTGATGATGGGTACTGAAGGAAACCAGAACATGTTACCCCAAAATATGCCCCTTTGACATAAAAATTTTGAGCTGAAGGCAATTAAGCAAACAACAAATTGAGAAAAAGCTCCTCCCTTTCTGCCTGAAGGCAGGATATAAATTTTCCTTTCACTGGCAAGAGACACTTATCAGGCCAGAGAGGGCACCAAGAATATGCAAACAAACCTGACTCCATTAGTTCCCTCTCATATACTTACCTTCCCGAAGTATGACTCTTGGAAGTGTAAAACTGCTTTCCTTTATCCTGTCATTTCTCTACAAATTTAATATTCTTTGTTGAGGATGCTACACAAACTGAATTTCTTTCTTTTTTAAAATAAATTTATTTATTTTGTTTTTTTGTTTATATATTTTTGACTGTGTTGGATCTTCGTTGCTGCACGCGGACTTTCTCTAGTTGCAGCGAGCAGGGGCTACTCTTTGTTGAGGTGCGCCGGTTTTCCTTGCGAAGCATGAGCTCTAGGCACATGGGCTTCGGTAGTTCTGCCACGCGGGCTCAGTAGTTGTGGCTCACAGGCTCTAGAGCGCAGGGTCAGTGATTGTGGTGCAAGGGCTTAGCTGCTCTGCAGCATGTGGGGTCTTCCCAGACCAGGGCTTGAACCCATGTGCCCTGCATTGGCAGGTGGATTCTCAACCACTGTGCCACCAGGGAAGTCCCAAACTGAATTTCTAAGCTACACCTTTGAGTTACTTTCCTCCCATGTGATGTATGTTGCATGCGTTAATAAACTATTTGTTTTTTTCTTATTAACCTGTCTATAGAGTCTCAACTGAACACCAAAGATGGGTAGAAGTAAAGTTTTGCCTGCCCTACAGTACCTTGGCCACATTCATGTTAAGTTATACAAAACCAGGAATGAGGAAACTACTAATTGATAACTAAGATCTGTTTAACGTTTAGTTTACCATGTACCAGAAACTATGCGAAGTACTTTTACATAAATTTTATTTCATCAACACCACATCTTTAAGGTAAGAACAAGTGGTGGCCCCATTTTATAAAGAAACCAAAGTTTAGGGAGGACATAACTTGCAGAAGGCCATGAACTAATAAAAATGTGGAGACAGAACCTGGCCCTAGGATATAGGATTCAAGATCCCATGAGAGGAGGTGAGCTGAACCTGAGCAGCCCAACTGTGAATTCTCTGTGACTAATCTAGAAGGAGCCTTGTCAGAGCCAGAGCCCCTAAACATGACTTTGCCTAGTGATTCACTTCAAAGGTGATGGGTGAAAAGCCAAATTAATTGATGGAGTTAAGAAATAAATCCAGCTGGAGAAGTCATACCATAACTGTCCTTCAGGGGATCATTTTGTTCTGCAGATGCTGAAGCACTGGTTGTTCCACTGGGGAGAAAGAGCAAATCTTCCAGGCTGTCATCATGGTGCATCTTAAAGGGATCTGGAATAAAGAAGGAATTTAAAACTCATTCCCATTGAACACAACTAGAAAGATTATCATTCCTTTTTATCCTCTGATGAATACTGATTAGCTACATGTGTGTCGTCAACAGTGCGTTAAATATGTTGAGATAATATGTGACTGAATGTGGTAGGGAATCAAATATTCATTAATTCACTTGTGACAAGTTAAAAATACATAATCTCATATTCTCTAAGATTTAATTATCTAAATCAGACAGCCAACAAATACATAAAACTAAAACTACAACTAATGCTCGAGTCTATAATATATTAGGAGGTGAGAGTACAAATATAAACTTTCAATATGTATTTACAGAGCAGACATTCATTTTAGGTTATTAAAAACACACACACACACACAGAACAAGTAAAAGAGACATTTTCACCTCCTGTGGAGAGCATGAAGAAAACTGCATTTCAAAAGCTGTCTGAATGAGACAAGGTGAACTGCTGGTACCTGGAAAGAATGAACTCTAGACTCAGGAGTTGGCATGAGTAAAGGCACTGAAAACATCAGGTAAACTCTGCACCTTCTTACATGAAAAAAGAGCAAAGCCATTTAGGCCAAGCAAGAATTCTGCTCTCCAAGGAGGCCATCTCGAAATGCAACACACATCTGAATTAGCCTGAAAGTTTATAAAAACACACTGCTGGGCCCTAAGAATCTGCATTTCTAACTAGTTTCTCAGGGAATGCTAATTCCCTTTAGGCACTTCCATTGTCAGAGGCAGCTGCACTGAAGTCCAGGCTTTAAGTGAATGTTCATTCCTGTGGCTCTGAAGCAGCTGCCCCTCCCTCTTATAGTAAGGGATTTCAGGCTTAGGGGAGCGCACGGCACTGCAGAATATGAACGAGCAGAAAGGAAACTGAGAAACTGCTGGGGCTGGAGGAGGCCCCAGTGCTGCTGCTTCAGAACAGCAGAGGAGCTAGAATCTAGACAGATTAGAAAGCTTCATTCTCCCCAGTCTTAACTTGGTTTGGGGTACCTGCTGCTTGCTCTGCCTCTCACACTTCCACTGAAGGAAAACAGGACACTTAAACCAGCAATGAGAATAACTGTTGTATGGTTCGCACATTAGGAGGGGAAGAATGCTAAATCACATGTAAAAATCAAAGATTTCTACAAAGTTCTGTCAATTATTCATTACTATTTTACTAGGTGCATATGATATGGCAGACCCTGTGTGTTCTAAAAACCCAAAGATGTATAAATCAGGGTTGAAAACATTTAGGAGATCGATATACTTTAGTTCAAGTCAAGGAAGGTCTTCACTTGAAAAATATTTAAGCTGAGCACTAAAGAACTGAGTGGTTGCGGGACAGAGGAAGACCTTTTCTTTCTCTACCTACATACATTCCCTCTCTTAGTGATCTCATCCAGTCTCACAGTTTAAAATTCCATCTATAAGATGATGACACTCAAATTTGTATCTCCAGTCATCTCAACCTCTCCCTTTATTTCCTGATTTCTGTATCAAACTGCCAACACTTAATGTATAAAATAAAACCAAAATGTAACCTGTTTCCCAAATCACTCCTCCTACAGTCTTCCCATCTCTGATGGCATTCTATCTTTTTGGTCCAGAACCCTGGAGTCATCCTTGGTTTCTCTTTCATACACCACATCCAAGTCGTCAGGAAATCCAGCTGACTTGACCTTGAAAATGTCCCCCAGTGGGCTTCCCTGGTGGCGCAGTGGATAAGAATCTGCCTGCCAATGCAGGGGACACAGGTTCGAGCCTTGGTCCAGGAAGATCCTACATGCCGCGGAGCAACTAAGCCCGAGCACCACAACTGCTGAGCCTGGGCTCTAGAGCCCACGAGCCACAACTACTGAGCCCGCATGCCACAACTACTGAAGCCTGAGCTCCGCAACGAGAAGCCACCACAATGAGAAGCCTGCACACCGCAACGAGGAATAGCCCCCGCTCACCGCAACTAGAGAAAGCCCGTGTGCGGCAACAAAGACCCAACACAGCCAAAAAATAAATAAATAAAATGAAAAAAAAAAGGTCTCCCAGAATCTATTTCTTCCCCACCTCCACTACAGTTTCTCACAAGGCTGCAGTGAAGGTACTGCCCAGGGCTGTGATCATTTGGAGACTTGACTGGGGCTGGAGAACCTGCCTACATGATGATGGCTTACTCACATGGCTGTTAACTGGAGGCTTCTGTTCCTCCCCACGTGTGCCTCTCCACAGCAGCAGCTATCGCCAGGGTGAGTAAACCCAGTGTGACCAAGACAGAAACTGTAGTGTCTTTTGTAATCTAATCTTAGAAATGGCATACCATTATTTCTGCCATCTATTCTATTGGTCACATAGCCCAAGCATGGTACGATGTGGAAGGTGACTACACAAGGGTATGAATACTAGGAGGTGGGGATCACTGGAGCCATCGCCCTGAATTAGTAATTAAAAACTACTCACAAAGAAACGCCCTGGCTGAGATGGCTTCCCTGATGAAATCTACCAAATATTTAAAGAAGAATGAAAATCAATTCTTCACAAACACTTCCAAAAATATTAAAGAGAGGAGGATACTTCCAAACTCATTGTATGAGACTAATATAAAACTAGACAAAGACATCTCAAGAAAGGAAAACTACTGACCAGTATCTTTTCTGAACATGGATGCAAAAGTCCTCAACAAATGTTTACATATGTGCCAGCATATAAAACTCATTATATACCATGACCAAATGGGATCCATCTCAGGAATGCAACATTGGTTTAACATCCAAAAATCAATTAATGGAATACATACATAACAACAGAATTAAAAAAATAAAACCACATGATCATCAATAGATGCAGAAAAATCACTTGGCAAAACCCAACACCCTTTCACGATAAATCAAACACTCAACAAATTAGGAATAGAAGGCATTTTCCTTAATCTGATAAACGACATCAACAAAAACCGCACAGCTAAGACCATGCTTAATGGTAAAAGACTGGATGCTTTCCCTAACTAAGACCAGGAACAAACAAGGAAGTCTGCTCTTGCCACTTCTATTTAACATTGTACTGAAGGTTCTAGTCAGGACAATTAAGCAAGGACAAGAAATAAAAGGCAGCCTGATTAGAAAGGAAGAAGTAAAACTTTATTGTAGAGGACATGATCTTATACGCAGAAAATCCTACGGAATCAACTAAAAAACTATTAGAACTAATGAGTTCAGCAAGGTTGGAAGATACAAGATCAATATACAAAAACCAATTCAGAGTCAGAAAAATCTGAAAATGAAAGAAAACAATTCCATTCATAAGAATAAAGAACAATAAAATATTAGGAATAAATTTTACAAAAGGGAGTATAAAACTTACACTCTGAAAACTACCAAAATGTTGCTGAAAGAAGTAAGGTATAAACACATGGAAAAACATTCTAAGTTTAAGGATTGGAAGACTTAATATTGTTGAGATGGCAAAACTCCCCAAATTGATCTACAGATTTAACACAATTCCTACCAAAAATCCCAGCCGATTTCTTTTTCTTTTAATTAATTAATTTATTTATTTATTTTTGGCTGCATTGGGTCTTCGTTGTTGCCTGCGGTTTTTCTCTAGTTGCAGCAAGCGGGGTCTACTCTTTGCAGCGGTGCACAGGCTTCTCATTGCGGTGGCTTCTCTTTTGCAGAGCACAGGCTTTAGGTGTGTGGGCTTCAGTAGTTGTGGCATGAGGGCTCAGTAGTTGTGGCTCGCGGGCTCCAGAGCGCAGGCTCAGTAGTTGTGGTGCACAGGCTTAGTAGCTCCATGGCATGTGGGATCTTCCCAGACCAGGGATCGAACCCATGTCCCCTGAATTGCCAGACAGATTCTTAACCACTGCGCCACAGGGAAGTCCTCCAGCTGATTTCTTTATAGAAATTCACAAGCTGACTCTAAAATTAATATGGAATTCCAAAGGATACAAAATAGCCAAAACAATCATCAAAAAGAAGACCAGGGCTTCCCTGGTGGCTCAGTGGTTCAGAGTCCGCCTGCCGACGCAGGGGACATGGGTTCGTGCCCCGGTCTGGGAAGATCCCACATGCCGCGGAGTGGCTGGGCCTGTGAGCCATGGCCGCTAAGCCTGCGCGTCTGGAGCCCGTGCTCCGCAACGGGAGAGGCCACAAGAGTGAGAGGTCCGCGTACCGCAAAAAAAAAAAAAAGAAGACCAAAGTAGGTAGACTCATACTACTCAATTGCAAAACTTACCACAAAGCAACAGTAATCATGACAGTGTAGTACTGGCATAAGGACAGACATACAGAACAATGGAACAGAACTAAGAGCTGAGAAACAAAACTGTGTATCTATGGTCAACAAATTTTCAACAAGGGTGCCAAGACAATTCAATGGGGAAAGAATAGACTTTTCAAACAATGGAGCTGGGACAACTGGATATCCACATGAAGAACAATGAATCTGGACCCCTACACCTTTCACCATACACAAAAATTAACCCACAGTGGATCAAAGACCTCAATATAAGAGCTAAAACTATATACAATTTTTAGAAGAAAACATAAGGATAAATCTTCATGACCTCAGATTTGGCGATGGAGCCTTAGATATGACACCAAACCTTGAGCAACAAAAGAAAAACTAGATAAAGTGGACATCATCAAAATTAAAAACTGGGCTTCCCTGCTGGCACAGTGGTTGAGAATCCGCCTGTCGATGCAGGGGACATGGGTTGGAGCCCTGGTCCGGGAGGATCCCACGTCCCGCGGAGCAGCTGAGCCCATGTGCCACAACTACTGAGCCCATGTGCCACACCTACTGAGGCCCATGCACCTGGAGCCCATGCTCTGCAACGGGAGAAGCCACCGCAATGAAAGGCCTGCATACCGCAGTGAGGCGCAGCCCCTGCTTGCCGCAGCTGGAGAAGGCCCATGTGCAGCAACAAAGACCCAACGCAGCCAAAAATAAATAAATTTAATTAATTAATTATTAAAAACTTTTGTGCTCCACGGACACTACCAAGAAAATCAGAAGATAACCCACAAATTGGGAGAAAATAGTTGCAAATCATAAATCTGATAAGCGTCTAGTATGTGAAATATAAAGAATTCTTACAGCACAACAAAAAGATCAACCAATTAGAAAATGGTCAAAGGATCTGAATACACATTTCTCCAAGGAAGATATACAAATAGCCAATAAGCACATGAAAAGATAAAAAGATAATCAACATCATCAGCCATTAGGAAAATGCAAATCAAAATCACCACAAGATACCATTTCACACCCATTAGGTTACTATAATTGTTTAAAAAGGGAAAACAAGTGTTGTCAAGGATGTAGTGATTACAAACCTCATAGGTTACTGATGGGAATATAAAATGTTGCAGTTGCTTTGGAAAACAGCTTGGCAATTCCACAAATGATTAAACAGAGTTACCATATGATCAGCAATTCCAATCCAGGTTACATTCCTTCATCTACACAAAATCTTGTACACGAATGCTTTAGAAAGCATTATTTACAATAGTTGGGGGAAAAAAGGGGGAGACCAACCCAAATGTCCATCAACTGATGAATAAACAAAATGCAGTGTATCCATACAAAATATTACATGCCCATTTAAAGAATGAAGTTCTAATCCATGCCAAAAAATGCATGTACCTTGAAAACACTGGGCCAAATGAAAAAAGCCAGCCACAAAAGACCACATATTAACATGATGATTCCATTCATACGAAATGTCCTGAATAGGTAAATTTATAGCGACAGAAAGTAGATTTAGTAGTTGCTTAGGGCTGGGGTGGATAAGGAGATGGGAGTGAAATCTAAGGAGTACTGAGTTTCTTTATGAGGTGACAAAAAATATTCTAAAATGGACTCTGGTGATGGCTGTACATATATGCAAATATAATAAAATCCACTCAATTGTACATTTTAAATGGGTGAATTGTATGGTATGTGAATTACATCTCATTAAAGCTTTCTTCAAAAATTATGTATATCTGGGACAGCTCATGACTGGACAGTGGTACAGAACATCAAGTACTAGAACATCTGGAACCAGTTATGGGCACCTTTTAAGTTAGATAGCAAAAAAGAAACCATATATAAGTGGAAACAAATAACTTGAACTCTCAACCTCATTAACTCTGACATGGAGGTATCAACTACTGCTTTGAGGTGCTTCTGCAGTCCATCCCTCCCACCACTTCCAACTCTAGGCAACTATAGATAGGCTTTTTTTTGTCTCTATAAATTAGTTAGAATTTTATACAAATTGGGTATAAGTTTTAGTTTTCTTTTTTTTTGTCAAATGAGGATAATATATACTTGGCAGAGTTAGGTAAGAAACGCAGATAATATGTATATTGAGGCTCTAGTACTGTGCCTGGCACAAAATAGGCATTTGACAAATGGTGCTATTAGTACTATAATAATTCCTTTTGGAAGAACTAAGGTTCTAAGGTACTATTGATCATTTAGTCCTCAATGAATATGAATTTCAGCTTTTTACTCAAAACAGGTTTTGAAGGGGAGAAAACAAAGGGGTACCTGCCTCAGAAGAAGGGATAAATAGAAAGGAGAAAGGGTCAACTAAATGTTCAGGGGAAATAATTATACCTTGTTTGTGCTTTACAAGCTATATTTAGGCTGAAATGTTTTATCTCATTTACTGGTGGGAATATAAAATGTTGCAGTTGCTTTGGAAAACAGCTTAAATAGTGGTGATTGTGGCTTTTCCATGTTTATGTCATAGTTCACATTCAGCAGTCACAAGCAAGCCTTGCACTTACCAGTCTGGATAGGATTCACCACTTGCTCGGGTTCAAAGCAAAAGTTTGTATTTTCTGGCCAGTTCTGGCTGTTCTGATATCCCTGGTAGGCCATTTTCTCTTCAAGGAATTCAGTTGGAGACCCTTCAAATAGAAACAGGAAACAAAAGTTAAAAGGTACCACTATTGACATCTGATTATTTTTGGCTTTTGTAAATAATGCTGCTATGAACATTCAAGTACCGGTTTTTGTGTGGACATACGTTTTCAATTCTATTGGGTATATATGCTCAGCAGTTGAACTGCTAGGTGATACAGCAATTCTATGTTTAACATTTTGAGGATCTGCCAAACTTTTCCATAAATGTATATAAATGGCTGTACCAGTTTATAATCTCACCAGTAATGTCTGAGGGTTTCAATTTCTCCACATCTTCACCAACACCTGCTATTATCTTTTTTTATTTTAGCCATTCTAGATATGGGTGTGAAGTGGTACCTCATCATGGTTTTGATTTGCATTTCCCTGATGACTAATGATGTTATGCATTACTTCATGTGCTTATCTAAGGTCACTTTTATGTTTTTCTTCCCCAAAGAAAGGTTTATTCAAATAATTTACCCAATTTTAAATTAAGCTACTTGGTTTTTTCATTATCGAAATGTAAGATTCACTTTCTTGATGATGTCCTTGCAACACAAAAGTTCTTAATTTCAATGAAGTCCAGTTTATGTACTTTTTCGGTCATCTGTGCTTTCAGTGTCGTATCTAAGAAACCACTGACTAATCTAAGGTTACAAAGATTTATGCCCATGTTTTCTTGTAAGAGTCTTATAGTTTTACCTCTTACATACACGTATATGATCCATGTTGGGTTAATTTTTTATATGGTGTTAGGTAGGGGTCTTAACTTCACTCCTTTGCATACAGCTATCCAGTTTTCCCAGCACCATTTCTTGAAAAGACTGTGCTTCCCCCATTAACTTATCTTGGCACTCTTGCTGAAAAATGTAAGAGTTTACATCTAGACTTTGACAGTTTCTTAAAATGTTAAACTTAGACTTATCACATGACCCAGCAATTCCACTCCTAGGTGTCTACCCGAGAGAAATGAAAACAAATATCTATACAAAGACAATATATGAATGCTCACAGCCATGTTATTCATAATAGCTAAAGACTGGAAACAAACCCCAAATTCATCAACTGATGAATGGATAAACAAAATATGGTACATATATTGGAATACTGTTCAGCTGTAAACGGGAATGAAATACTGATAAACACCTCAACATAGATGGATGAACTTTACAAGCATTAATAAGCTAAGTGAGAAAAGCACGACATGAAAGACTATATGCTGTATGATTCTGTTTATATGAGTTTTCTAGAAAAGATGACTATAAAGATAAGAAGCAAATCATTGGTTGCCTAGACTGTAAATAGAGATGGGGATTGAGTGTACATGGACTCAAGATAACTTTAAGGGTGGTAAAAAAAATTTCTGAAAAATGGATTGTGGTGATGAATGCACAACTCTGTAAATTTACAATGGGTGAATTTTATATATGTAAATTATATCTCAATAAAGTGGTTAAAAAAAAAAATCTAGGACTCCCAGGTATGTGCCTTTAGTATATACTTCCCTTGTTGGGGGCTATGAATTTTTGTGGAGAAGGGTATGGAAGTGAGTGAGGAAAGAAGTTTTGAAAGGCTGAATAGCTACAGTACGAACACGGTTGAAGTTTCCCTACTGCCCTGCTTCTGGAAAAAAGACTAGGACTTTAAAAAGATGTACCTGGGAAAAGGAGAAGGCTCAACCACAGGGTACTTCAAAAAGATCCAGATACCTGCTGCTAATCTCAAGACAAACTTCGAGGGTAAGTGGCAGAACTGTCCCTCCTTTATTACTAGCTAACTCATCAGGTTGCCTTGAGGTACAAATTTTCTCCTTCATGATTGTCCTTTATTTTCATGTTTCATAGAATCACCTAAATCTAATTTCAACTACCTGAAGCATTTGAGGAAAGAGGAGGAAGAGGAATGAAACAAAAAATTTATCCTAGATTACATTCCCTGAAATGTTCCTTCAGGAACACATCCCAAGAGAATGTTAGATATCTGAGGCCATTTTTTTTTCTCTAAACATTTTTACTTAAGCATAATAAATCTGTGGACTTTAAGTTATCTTCCATGCCTGCAAGAATGGAAGGGGGATAATATACTGTATTTTTACTTAAGATATTTCAATTATAATTGTATAATTAAAACTCTTCTTATATAAGTGAAATGCCTAATCTCTGAGAAACTTATCTGCTGAAGGTAGACTGTACATGACAAAGCCTCCCAAGTTCTACCTGTCAAAGAGAGCCTCTAGCAGTTGCTCTTCTCTGAACGTTCCAGGCCTCCAGACCTGCACACAACTAAGAAACTTCTGCTATAAGTTATAAGAGAAGGAAGCAAATCAATTCTTCAGGAGAGACTTTTTCTAAAATCAGGCAGTATCTGTCATGAATATCTTTTTAAGATGGAAACTGATCATCATAATCATCTTTCATCAGTAACAGTTTACAATGGATGTAGAGGATGTTCCACACATAGCTATTCCCTAGGTCAACTATCAATAAATGACAAAGGTACAGAAGTAAATACACCATTAGTTATGGTACAACCTGGGGACAGGGATTAGAGGAAAACTCAGCAATACAGCTCAGCTATGGCATCTACTACCAGAAGGGAATTAAAACATCCTGCAATGTGGCCCTGGCAAACTCATGTCTAAGACCTCCAGAGGCTGAAATGCAACCTCTCCATCCCCTCAAAGCACTCCCTCCCTCCCCCTTTTGGTCTCTCCCCAGGATTCTTTCTCTTTTCTGTCCCTCCTTTGGCTTTAAGAGAGCCAACTTTAAATGGCATTTCAACACAAGGAAGTTCTCCAGAGCTGACTATAGTCCAACTGGGTTAACTGTGTGATTTAATATTCTGTAGTAGCTTATATGTAATCATCATTATTTCAGCAGATATATAGGGCCAATTTGATATCTGCCACATTCTGATTTTTAGATGGTGCTGGAGAAAAAGTCGCAAGGCTGACGGAAACGAAAGACAAAATCCTCAGGAGAGCAATAAGACAGCAAGAACGAATCAACTGGTGATTACGCAGCTCTGAATTAACAGCACCAAGAAATATGAAATATTCAAAAAAAACAGAGATTGAGGTTCTTCACTTCAGTTTTCCCCAGGCAAACTTCCCACCTTTTCAATACTTTTTGTTTTTGTTTTGTTTTTTGCAGTACGCGGGCCTCTCACTGTTGTGGCCTCTCCCGTTGCGGAGCACGGGCTCTGGATGCGCAGGCTCAGCGGCCATGGCTCACGGGCCCAGCCGCTCCATGGCATGTGGGATCTTCCCGGACCCGGGCACGAACCCGTGTCCCCTGCATCGGCAGGCGGACTCTCAACCACTGTGCCACCAGGGAAGCCCTCAATACTTTTTGATCTCTTTCCCTATCTGCTGTACACTGCTGGTGTACATGATTTGGGTTATTTATAGGGAGTTCAAAAAAAGAAATAGAAAAACAAGAAGCACCAATAAGAATTATTTTACTCTGAACTATTAATTGACAGATAGATTTCTTATAAACAGTATTAGTGGTCATAATTTGCATATTACTAACAAAAAAAACCAAATCTGTGACCGCTTCTATTTCATGTCCTTGGCTCTTTCCAAATCTGTCCCCCATCCCCTGCCCCAGCGGCAACCTTAGAATTTTAGAGAAGAAGGCACCTAGGAGATCACCCAGTCCAAGCCCCTGAAGTTTAAACCATATCTCATTCAATTATCTATTTAAGCACCTGCTATGTGCCAGTCACTGTTCTAGGTATTAGTGATACAGCAGCAAACCAAATGGTGAAAAGTCCTGCTCTCACGGACACTGATCACTATCATCACCATTACACTGTACTTGGGCACTATGAAAACCGAGCAGCAAGTATTAGTCTAGCTGAGGGTTTAAGATATACCCAACAATGCAAATCTCTGCAAGCCTCAGTTTTCACATCTGGTACCTGCCTTACTTACTTCATAAGGCTGAGGGAGGATATGTGAAAGTGCTTAGAAAACTATGAAGAACATGATAGTCCCACAACTATAATGGGTCACATAGGATAAGTGTCTACAATAACACGTACTAAGTGCTGCTACCGGAGTTTAAAGGTCACATAATATGGTCACGGGATGATCTGGAATATCTTCCACAGGAGATTAGAATTTAACTGGATCTGGAAGGATAGTCAGGAGGATATAATTAAATGGAGCTGGGAGACTGAGAAAGAGACAAAGTGGAGAAGATATCCAGCAGAGGAAAATATGAGTTAAGACCACGGGCAAGAACGGGAAAGTAAGGAGCACACCAATTTAGCTGGAACACACTTACTGGGGGCAGCAGTTCTCCATAGAGGGCAGCTAGAGAATAGCTAGGGTGTCAAAGGCCAAACAGAGTGGCATCCAAGAGTTGTCTGCCTGTATCCCATCTAAAGGGAACCACCCCAGTCCCTTCAAGGTGATCCTGGTATGGCTGTCCATCGTGGTACTTTGCTTTCCTGGCCAAACGAGTATACTTGTAATTCAGGCAGACCCGAAGTCCTTTGGGGAAATCTGATATACAGACATTTTAGAACTTGAGCCATAAGGCTACACTACACCTGGGCTGCCAGTAATCATTCTTCCCACCTTGAATCTGCCTGAGAATGAAGCCAAAGAGGGGGCAGGGACGACAGAGGGAGAGAAGGAAGAATGGAAAAAAGGGAGGAAGAGAGGTAGAGGAAGAGAGAAAAAAGGGGAAGGTGAGAAAAGCAAGAGAGAAGAAAGAGACTTTTGAGCCAAATATGTTATTCTAAAAGCTTTACATGTTTAAAAAAAAAAAAAAAACTAGCTGTAGGCAGCCAACAAAGATGAAAATGCAATGCCCAGTTCCTTTAATTGAGGAAAAGTGTAAAAAGTAAGAAATATGTATTTTGCCTAGAGCTGTCTAAAGGTTTCTTCACATGCTAAAAATCTAAATCAGAAAGAAATATGATATTAAAGAAAGAAAACTGGACTGCAAATCAGGAAATCTAGATTCCAGTCCTGGCTCTGTCACTTAACTTTGGGTGTGACCTTGAGACTTTTAGAACCACAAACCATTCATCTATAGTAAAACACCAAACCAAAACAAAACAAATCCACACAAAAAACATGAAACACAATAGGGTTGTGCTATATAATTTTTAAATTTTAATTTTAGTTCTAAAATTAAGTTTTAAGACCTTTTAATTTTATTTTATTTTTATTTATTTATTAAATTATTAATTATTATTAATTTATTTATTTTATTATATTATTTTTATTATTTATTTATTTATTTTATTGTTAATTTATTTATTATAATTAATTATTAATTATTTATTTATTATTTTATTTTTTATTTATTTTAATTCTAAAATTAAATTTTAAGACCTTTGATCTATCCATTCATTTTTATATCCCCCCAAAACCTGGCAAGATATAATATGCACAAAAGTACTCAGCAGGAAGTACTGGTCATTTGCTTAAGCCAGAAAAATTACAATGAATCAAAGAACAAACCACGGTGTCACTAGGAAGGTTCACAAGCATATGGAGGAGGGAAGAAGAAAAAGTGGTAAAAACTTGGATAAATAAAGGGGAAGCGGGGGCGGGATAAATTAGGAGGTTGGGATTAACATATACACACTACTGTATAGCACAGGGAGCTATACTTAGTATTTTGTAATAAACTATAAGGGAAAAGAATCTGAAAAAGAATATATAGCCGTGTGTATGTATGTGTGTATATATATATATATATACACACACACACACATATATATATACACACAAACACACATATATACACATATGTATAAACTGAATCACTGTGCTGTATGCTGGCAACTAACACAACACTGTAAATCAACTATACTTCAGTTAAAAAAAAGAAAAGAAGATTCTCTGTTGGTTTGATATCTACCAGGTCCCTGATGTTTTAATAGAATATATGCTTAATAATTCTCTTTGGAAACAAAAACTTGGAGAAATAAATAGCTCTTAAAATTAGTAAAAGTGGGACTTCCCTAGTGGCACAGTGGTTGGGAGTCCGCCTGCCGGTGCAGGGGACGCGGGTTCGAGCCCTGGTCTGGGAGGATCCCACATGCCGCGGAGCAACTGGGCCCGTGCACCACAACTGCTGAGCCTGTGCTCTAGAGTCCGCGAGCCACAACTGCTGAGCCCACGTGCCACGATTGCTGAAGTCCGCACACCTGGAGCCCAGTGTTCCGCGGCGGGAGAGGCCACCGCAATGAGAGGCCCGCGTACCGCAACAAAGAGTAGCACCGCGGCTGAAGTGAGCCCGCGCGCAGCAACGGGGGCCCAGTGCAGCCATAAATAAATAAATAAATTTATTTTTTAAAAAATTAGTAAAAGTGCAGTGGATAAGAATCCGCATGCCAACGCAGGGGACATGGGTTTGATCCCTGGTCCGAGAAGATCCCACATGCCACGGAGCAACTAAGCCCGTGCGCCACAGCTACTGAGTCTGCGCTCCACAGCCTGAGAGCCACAACTACTGAGCCCACGTGCCACAACTACTGAAGCCCGCGCGCGCCTAGAGGTCATGCTCCGCAACAAGAGAAGCCAACGCAATGAGAAGCCCGCACGCCACAATGAAGAGTAGCCCTCGCTCACCACAACTACAGAAAGTCTGGCGCAGCAGTGAAGACCCAACGCAGCCACAAATAAATAAAAAAAATATTTATTTTTAAAACTTTTAAAAAATTAGTAAAAATATTTTTAAAACAGTAAGATTTCATAGGATTAATTTATTTCAGTTCTAAAATAAACTTTAAAAGGCTGTGTTTCTCCTTACATTTCTTACCCTTTCGGAAAAAAGTAGGGTTTTTTTTGTTTGTTTGCGTTACGCGGGCCTCTCGCTGCTGTGGCCTCTCCTGCTGCGGAGCACAGGCTCCGGACGCGCTGGCTCAATGGCGATGGCTCACGGGCCCAGCTGCTCCGCGGCATGTGGGATCTTCCCGGACCGGGGCAAGAACCCGTGTCCCCTACATCGGCAGGCGGACTCCCAACCACTGCGCCACTAGGGAAGCCCTAACGAATACTTTTTTAAAGTCTCTCAGTTGTAATATCTAATTTGAAAAATATTGATAGATATAACCCATATAAACAAAAGCTCTTTGGGGTCCTTAAAAATTCTGTAAATAGCTTTACTGAGGTACAATTAACATACAGTAAGCTCCACATATTTAAACTGTATACTTTGATTAATCTTGACTATGTATGCCATCACCACAAGAGAGAGAACCTATTCATCACCCTCAAAAGTTTCCCAATTTTTAAGAGTGAAAAGTGGTCTTGATACCAAAAAGTTTGAGAGCTGATGCCTTAAGAGTATTTAGAGACATTCTCCCTCTGGAGAATTCTGCTATTTACTTAGAGAGTCAAGTAAAAAGATAAAGAAGCAAAAAAGAGCATAGATTGGGGCAGCAGACTAAGGTTCTAGTCCAGCTCTTTGGAGAGACCTTAGTTATTAACTCATTGAATTCCTTCAAACCTCAATGTTCTCACCCATATCATCAAAACACTGTGCCAATATCTGGTATCTAAGCTCCCTTCCACTTATAAAAGTCTATTATAGGGCTTCCCTGGTGGCGCAGTGGTTGAGAGTCCACCTGCCGATGCAGGGGACATGGCTTCGTGCCCTGGTCCGGGAAGATCCCACATGCCGCGGAGCGGCTGGGCCTGTGGGCCATGGCCGCTGAGCCTGCGCGTCCGGAGCCTGTGCTCCGTGATGGGAGGGGCCACAACAGTGAGAGGCCCGCGTACCACAAAAAAAAAAAGTCTATTATATTAGTCCACACCTCTCCATACTACACTGTAGGCTTATGTATTACCACTATCATTCTTCTAGCCCCCTCCCCCAACACCTCCCCTCTCTTCCCCCGGAGTCAAGAAGTCGAAGACAAAGTTCAGGCTTCACTATGTTCTGTGATAGAAATTTAGCCATCTGAGAAATGAGAAAATAAAACAATATCTCACTAAGGGCTAAACTGTACAATGGAAATGTTTAAAGTATACACGTAAAGAGAAGTAAGAAAATTAATGCTGGCAAGAGGGCTTCACAGATAAGACAGAAGGCAGTCTTTGAAAGTGATATTTTCAATTACTGTTGACACTATAATACATGTGAGAATGTCTTAGATTATAATGACGAATATAAAACAAAACTGGCTAGGGAAACAACGTGTATATCCATACATACATTGATTGTAGAAAGACAAAGCAGTCGTGGCAAAATGCTATTGATTGGTGAATCTGGAAAAACATACAAAAGTTCTTTGTTTTATTTGTTCTTTTGTTTCATTTGTCTGTATATTTGCAATTATTTCAAAATAAAAATTTAAGTACTTCTATTTTCTAAAAATAGAAAAGACAGAAGAAAGCTAACTCCTTTCTCAGATTTTCCACCAACTCTACTTTCTTTAATAGATTTAAATGCTCATATCCAACTATATTAGGATGTCTTTCTCCTCTGTACTAAACAGGCAAAAAGCCCACCAACCTTCCTGATTTGAATAATATTTGACCATCCCTAAAATGGCCGGAGACTTTTTTTAAAGACTTCCAGAGCTCTAACAATATTTGAAAACAATGAAGCATTGAAGGTCTCAAGCAGGAAAGAGATGATGACTTTGAGTTAACAGTTTCTTTTCGGTTTGCTGTAAAACAAACCAGCATGCTTGTCTTGGAAATGTCATTAAAAAAAAACAACAAAAAAACCACACACACAGTATGCTCGTTTTGCTTAAACCAGAAATCCTGCAGGATGCTCCCCAGAGTGGGCCCAGGTGAAGGATGCCACCATGAGGCCACAATACACCTTAAGTTAGCAATAGTTTAGCTATAAACACTACATTGTTTTCAGCTGTTCCTTTTACCTCCCATGACACTCGACTATCATACTGAACAGTACACTGTTCCTATAAAAACATGTATCTCTACACAACTTCCTTTCTTGTTCTCCAAAGAGATTGTTACATATACTCTCTTCTCCAGCATTTTCCATCCCAACATATAAACTTTTACTTTATAGAAAATAATATTCTTCCACTGCCCTGTCCTCTATTGAAAACTTACCTACATGAGTCCACCATTACTCCTTTCCTTCCTATTTATGAGGGAGGTATAATCTTCCATCTTTTTTTTTTAATTTAAAAAAAAAACCTGCCCAACTAGAGAATATAAGAAATGCATTCTTATATTCTCCTTTCCAAGGACAGCATTTATGCAAGTACGCCCTTCATACTGTCCCTTGCCATTCAGTCCTCCAGCCTCCTAGGCTTGCTTTTTAATCTCTACTCTCCTCCTCTGGTTTTAAGCACAATTAAATCTCAAGCATCTTTAAAACATAAACAAAATCCAAACTGTGTTAAAGAAAATAAATCCCCTATAGAAGAATCTATGGATTAAGAGAACTTTAGATTCTAATTCTAACAAACCAGTTATTAAAAAACAAACAAATGAGATAACTGGGGAAAACACTGGTGAATTGAATACTGAGTGGACATCTGATATTATGAATTGGGGTGTGTGTGTGAATGGGTAATTATGTTTTAAAAAGGAATCGATTTTGAGAGATACAGACAGGTATAAAGATAGGATAATATGATGATGCCTGGAATTTGCTTCCAAAAAACATCTAGGGTTGGGTGAGGGACAGATTGCCCATCTGTTTGAAAAGTTGAACAACCAACTAAAGAGTCTCTGCCTCCAGTCTGACGCTCCTCTTCTTAGCATAAAACATGTTCATATTAGTCCCTGGTTTAAAACCCTTTAATGTTTCCCCATAACCTAGAGATTACAGAGCAAATTTATCACATAAGATCCTATATAAGCCAGTCTTAATGTTTCAGTGTCATTCCCAGCTAACCATACTATTCCTTACCCACATTCCTCTACTCTTTCACATGAGCTGCTCTATCCATCTAGAATACTTTACTTTGCTCCCCCATACTGTCTGCCTGCCCTAAGCTTACTCATCCTCCTAGGGTCACCCTCTAGGAAACACCTGCATGTACCACTCCTCTTAAACACAGGGACTTCTTTCCTCAGTGTTTGCATGGCAGCCTGTGCTTACATGTAAACACGTGATATAAGACATTGCTCAATGGCTCTGTGGCTGGCCAACTGAGAGCAAGGAATGTGTCTCCCCATTCAGTATTCCCAGCCCCATATGCTGTGCCTAACACCTAGATGGTGCCCAATAAATGGTTGTTGAATGAACAAATGACTGCAATTTGGAGGGGAAAAAATTAATCTGGACATAAAAATACCGGTAACTCTGGTGGGCTTTTGTTAGAGATACAACCTTCAAATTAAGATTCTACTTTTTGCAATACCTTTGTTCCATTTAATTTTATTCACATTATATTTTTTGCTGAATACTAAAATATAATCAGTATATAATTTATTTTTTCTAAATGTTCAGGGCTATTAAACAATAGAAATTTATGTTAAACTAAATCAGCCTATTCAAAGACTTAAGTCTGCAGGGTCAGAGCAGATTAATACACTTGAGAGTAAAAACAGTACAATTAATAATTATGTCAGGGCAACAGACATCATAAACCATGACTGTTGTGTACCTGTGACATGATAGACAGCTACCCTAAGTAGAGAGAGATAAAAACTAGGCTCTTTCTTCAGACAAAATAGGAATTAAAATATTCCCTCAAAATAGCAATAACTCATAATAAGCCCCATTTCTATTTTCACATTCTGCTAAACAGGGTATATAAATGGAAGTATTTAAATTATTTTGGTTTAAAGCCAGAAAACATTTTACAAGTAGCCATAATCAAAATTCAACTGTGGTAGAAATCACATGTGAACATTAAACTGCATTCAGCCCATATTTCACTGACTTCTACTCATTCTGCCAATTTGTTCCAGACAACTATGGATACTTGACATTCCAGCTCTAAACTGAGAATGAAAAAACACTTTCCCAAGTAGGGCAAATTATTCATGGATATTTAACATTCTCATTATAGAATATGATCTGGAACACTACAACACATACGAATCAAGAAGGAAATTAATGTCCAAACAATTTACTCTCTTACTGTTTCTGGTTCCCTCAGATTCAAAAAGATTTCTTCATACTCTGATAACAA
The DNA here is from genome assembly GCF_951394435.1 of Stenella coeruleoalba. Taxonomy (NCBI): domain Eukaryota; kingdom Metazoa; phylum Chordata; class Mammalia; order Artiodactyla; family Delphinidae; genus Stenella; species Stenella coeruleoalba. The sequence continues at coordinate 65,315,541 of NC_137156.1, forward strand.
GTCTGTCAGCAGTGTGGGGTCTTGGAAGGGTTTGGTTTCCCACAACTTTTGTACCCGTTCCTCCTCCGGACATAGAGCTAACGTGTAATGAGACCTTCTATTGGGGCAGCACAGCGAGGCAGCCAGCTAGGTGCAGGGTGAGGTTTCAATCTCCCTCCTCTCCACACACAACCGGAGGCATGTTTCTTTCCTACTCTGCCTAACTACCATATAACGATGACGACGACAAGGGAGGCAAGGCCAAATAATCTGCCAGAATCCTCCTAGACTCAACACACCTCTGTTTCTTTGGTTTACTAATGCCTGATAAAAGGATTATCACTGCAGGCATCTGATGCAGTAGCTTCCTCTCTGCTCTGAAAAAAAAATGCAACGAAAACTCACTTTTGTGCCCTCAGGTTATAACTGTGGCCCATTCTTCTAAAGAAAGGTGTGTTAACAGTGCATGCAAACACACACCAAATCTTCAGAAGAGGGGTCCATCAGTGCCCTAGCAGGTGATCAATTTTCTTTAAGCCAAATGAAGGTATCCTTTAACTCAGCCATTCAGAATTTCACATTTAACAATTTCAATTGGTGGACCAGGTCAAATTACAGTTTTTCTTTAAGTTGAATGAATCAAACATAACAAAGATACCAACAATCTAATGTTATCTTGAGCTGTACTCATTTATTCCTTCAACAACCATTTAAGTATCCATACTATGTTCCAGGTTCCAGGGATAAAGCAATGAATAAAATGTGCCTGGTTCCAATGTGTTTTCTTCTCTTTTTGTTCCCGCGGTGCTCTGCTGCTGTGTGGGACACCGAATGGTGCTCACCCCCACGAGTTTCAGTGTCACCCCACAGGTGACCTCGCGTTAGTTCAGCTGTCACCCCGGCCAACTCCTAGTGAGTTTCCTAGAGAGTTTTGTTGGTACCCCAGCAAGTGGTAGTCCTCAGCCTGTGGCATCTCAGGAACTTCTGCACACTCCAGTGGACTTCAAAGATGCCTGAATCTCAGCCTTGGGTGGGCTCTCTTTTACATATATCCCTTTCTTATACACCCTGCCTCAGTCCCCGTATCTGCTATTCCTCTGTTCTTCAGAGTTCTCTTTACCCTTTAGTGGGTAATCTCTATGTGTTAGTAATTCTTCATATTAACTTTCCCTTGTTCAAATTACTACGTTTCTGTTTCCTGACTGGACCCAACACAGAATTGGTACCAAAAGCAGGGTGATTCCAGAAGACAGACTTATAAACATGGGATGTGGGGACTGATTTTTGTCACACCTTTGGGTTTAAGTGCAATGCTAACAAGCACCTTACCAATGGGAAATAGGATGCTAAGTAATCCATGGCACACAGTGGCAATACGATGAGTTGAGCTATCAACTGTGATTGTGCTGAAGTGTAAACTAAAGCAAGCACCTGGGGAGCCCAACCAGCTGCTGTACTTGAATGTTATGGTGGCAACGATGATTACAATAACTGTAGTATGGATAGATCCTACTGAACACACTGAGTGCTCACAGAAAGAAAATGACAAACTCAGGTCTCGCAAGCCCTGAGAGTTAGCCTGAAAACCAGACAGTGTATGTCACAGCCCCAAAGAATCTCTTATTTCCTGTAGCCACAGGTCTAAAATTGTTTACAATAAATTTTTTTTTGCATTACAGAATTTGTTGAACTCACAGTCTCACCAAGTTTCTCATGTGAAATTAGGACACTGACTGGAAAAGAATGGAATAATGACACTTGGAATGGAGACAACTACTTATAGCTAGATGAAATTTATAATCTTGATGCCCCAAGTCACTCTGGGCCACACCAGAGAAGGAGCTGGCCCTTTGGTGCCTGAGATACTACGCTTCCTGATTAAAATCCCTGAGAAAACTTCAGCCGGGGCAGATGCTTTCAAAGAGGATGCTCATTTCCCTCGTTGCCCACCACAACCACCCTCTGTTGCCGGAGACCCATAACCAGGTCAAATCTCAGCATGCTCTAGGGCAGGGTTTGGTAAGCTACAGACCATGGGCCAAATCCACCCAGCCACCTGTTCTTGTACAGCCCACAACCCAAGACTTTAGACTAGTTTTAGGTTCACAGCAAAACTGAACAGAAGGTACACAGATTTCCCAAATACTCCTGTACCACCATCCACCCCCCTGCATCAACATCCACACCACTGTGGTACACTTAGTTACAATCAATGAACCTATACTAACACATCATTATCACCCAAAGTCAATAGGGTTATTACACTTTTTAATGGTTTAAAAAATTAAAAGCGGAAAGAAAATTTGTGAAATTCACATTTCAGTGTCCACAAACAAATGGACACAGACACACTCATTTGCTTATGTACTGTCTAGGGCTGCTTTGGTGCTACAGCAGTAGAGTTGAGTATTTGTGACAGAGACCAAATGCCAACCCAGGTCTAGGGGAACAGGTACACACTATGATCCTGAAGGAAATAGCTTGCACAGCAAAAAAAGACTCTGGTAATAACATATTGGCAGAAACCTGGGGAACATGTGTAGAAATAGATTCTAAGGACATTTGACCAAGGAGGGTAGAATATAATTCTATATTGGGCCTACTTTATTGATACAGGTTCACCTACTAGATATTCCAAATTTAATTAACTTATGCAGCTAGAAGTGGCTCTAACAGCTCACTCAGTTGGCTGACTAAAATTTGGACTCAACAGTGACCTACGTTTAATGAGAGAGAGATGCCAAAGTTTCCACGGCAGGGAATCCAAAGGCTTAGGAAGACGGAAATGTTCAATAGATTTTTCATCTGTGATCTAAGTTGCACAAGAATTCCCAGAAAGCACTGAGAAATACATTAGTCAGGGGGAGCACCTGCATCCTTGAAAAGCTCTGTGGTTGTTCTCCTGTGTAGTATGTACCTGTCCCCCTAGACCTGGGTTGGCAAACTTTATCTGTAAAGGGCCAGATGTAAATATTTATGCTTTGCAGGCCATATAGGTGCTGTCACAACCCCCAGGTATGACCATGGGGGATGTTATCACTGAAGTGGATTCTCTGATTCCAATAGGGATCGTGGGATCCTAGAATAGCAGAGGCCAAGTGGCAGCACTGACTTGCCAAAGACAAGGTGGGTACATCTGCCATAAAAGACAGCAGGGCTGTATTAGTAATCAGAATGCCTTGGCCCATCAGGAGCTTTAGTGGTAGTTAATTGATTTCAGTGTTCCATAGGGAGCCTGCTAAAAAGTTTTTTCCTGTTGTATAGATCGATCTGTATAACAGGAAAAAACTTTACCCCTGGTAGTAAAAACAGTTCTTGATAAGTCAGGATCAAGACCTCTCATCCAGTTTCCAGACCCAAGTCAATTCACAAACCCAAGACCCCTTAAGGAAGGATCCTGCATTGTTCCCACAAGTACATACTGTGAATCCTGCCTCTACGCTTCCCCAAAGGCCACTTACAAGAGTGACTATTGATTAGAGAAAAGGAAATACCCGGACCTTTTAGGGATAACTAATTCCTGAGGTTCCAAAGTGCCACTGTGGCCGAGCAGTCAAAGTGAGGGCTTATGGTAGTCAGGTAACAGATGGAGTGCTTAGCTTAACTCAAGTCCAACTCACAGTGGACCCAATTGTTCCATGGACCCATTTTGTGGTTATTTCCTTAGTTCCTAGATGAATAATTGAGAACAGACATAACTGACAAGGGTCTTTAAAATAGGGAGACCTGAGTGGGAATCACCTAGAACATCCCCTCCCTACTAAGATATTAAACCAGAAGCAATACTCCTTACCTAGGAGATTTAGAGATTAATGTCACTATCACAGACCTGAAAGAAACAAAGGTGGGTGATATCTACCACATTCCCATTTAACTCATCAGTTTGGCCAGTGCAGAAGTTGGATGGATCTTGGAGAATGACTATGGATAATCCTAAACTAATTAGATTTTCCCATCTGGCAGCTGATACACCAGCATCTTTACTGGAGTAAATTAACATGGTCCCGGCACGTGGCATACTGCTACTGACGCAGCTAGTGTCTTTGTTTTCTATACTCATTTGCAAGGACCACCAGAAGCACTTTGCTTTTACCTGCCCTTTATATGCCTCTGAGTCTTGCCTCGGGCCTACATCAGTTCTCCTATAATATAGCCCACAGTGATGCTGAACAAAAAATATCACACAGGCCCACTATATATTGGCATTATGCTAATTGGGTCTGATTAGTAGGACACAGCAAATATATGATCCAGTAGGTCCAATGATAGTTGAAGTGTCCATGGCAAATTGGGATGCTGAATGGGGCGTCTAGCAAGCAAAAATAACCGAATTAGAGAGCCCAAACCTCTACATTGTGGGAGAAAATCTATATTCTGCAGACAACTATTCACCTTTAAAAAAAAAACAGCTTCACGCTTACTATTGGGCCTTGCTAGAGACTAAATGCCTAACCATGGGGCATAATGTGATCACACGACCATGAGCTACTCATCATGAACTAGATGTTGTCTAATTCATGCAACCATAATGGTGGGCATGTGCAGTACCAACCCATCATCAGGAGGAAACATGTAAGAGACCAAATTCAAGCAGGTCCAAAGATATGAGTAAGTTACCTAAGCAGGTGGCTCAGACTCCCTCAACTTTGACTCCTGTTGCAAAGCCCCCTCTCCCTTAACCCATGCCAAGAGCCTCCTAAGAGTTCCATATGACCAGCTGAATGGGGAAGTCTGGTTTACACATGGATCTGCACAATATGCTGGTACAGATGCAGCACTACAGCCCCACTTAAAGGTAACCCTGAAGGACTGTGTTGAGAGAAAATCGTCCAAGCGGGTGGAACTTTGAGCAGCACATCTGGTTGCCCCTCTGCCTGCAGTGAGAGATGGTCAGAGCACAGATTTACATTGTTTATACTAACATATTTGTGCCCCAAGTGACTAATCATTAAAGGGCACTCATTGTAAAGGAAGCCCTTAATAACCAGGTTGACAAAATGACGTGCTCTATGGATAGCAGTCAGCCGCTTGCCCCAGCCACCAGAGTGCTTCCTCAATGGTAGGGAGAGAGGCTATGTATTGGATCAACAACATGGACTTCCCCTAAACAAGGCTGACCTGGCTAAAGTTACTGCCAGGTGTGTCTAATCTGCCACTAGCACAGACCCAAACTCAGCCTCCTATAGGGTACCATTCCCAGGGAGACCAGCTAGTTGATTACACTAAACTTACATCATGGGGGGGACTGTGGGAGCAGTTAGGGAGGGGCAGAGATTTGTCCTCAGTGGACTAGACATGTATTCTGGATATAGATTTGCCTTCTCTGCCTACCTTGCTTCTGCCAGTGCTCATGAAATGCCTGATCCACCATCATAACATTCCACACAACACCGCTTCCAATCAATAAAGTCATTTCACAACAAACTGAAAAAAAAAAAATGGACTCAAGCCCATGGAATTAACTGGTATTGTCACAACCCATCACCCAGGATGGCTGACCTAATTAAAAGATGGAATAATCACCTACTGAAGATTCAGTTACAGTTTCAGCTGGGAGACAACACCCTAAAAGAATGGGGTAATGCTTTGCATCAGAGACCCTAATAGGGTGCTGTCTCCCCAACAGCCATAATATGTGGGTCTGAGAATCAAGAGGAATGGTACTATATCCAATAACCCACTCATCGAATTTTCACTTCAACTCCTGACAACTTTGAGTTCTGCTAGTTTGAAGGTCTTAGTTCCCAAGGAGGAAATAGACCTACCAGCATATATAACGGTTCAACCAAATTAGAAAATGAGACTCTGACATGGCCATTTGGGACTCCTTATTCCACTGAACCAACAGGCATAAAAAAGAGGGTTACTTTACTGGTTGGGATGATTAAGCCTCATTATCAAGGGAAAACTGGGTTGCTGCAACACAATAAAAGCAAGGAGGACTATGTCTGGAACCCAAGGGATTCTCTGAGGTACCTCTTAATACTTCCATGCCAATAATAAAGGTTCATGGAAAACTAGGGCAACTAAAAAAAGGGCCAGACTACTGAAGAAATGAAAATTTGAAATTCTGGATCGTTTCACCAGGTAAAGAATTTCTACCAGCCGAGGTTCTGGCTGAGGGCCAGGGAAACATAAAATGGGTAGCTGAAGAAAGAACTCACAGATATCAATCCTGGTCTCGTGACTAATTACAGAAATGAGAACTCTGATGGTTTTGTATATTTTATCTTTGTTATATTCTGTTTATTTGTACATTCTAACCATTTTCTTCTTTTCTTCCTTCTTCCATTATAAGTTGTCAAAGGTTAACTTTACAATCAGTCTCTTGACAAAAGAATATTCAGTGGAACTGTGATTTGAGGAGTGATTAACATATCCAGCAATGAATACCATGACTACAGGTACTGAGCATCTCATTTTGGGGAAAGGACGAAAGCTGCTTCATCATATGAGAGACAGCTATATCTTGTTAGATGCAAACAAAAGAGTTGTTCTGCTGATATGTGAAAGCTCAAATATACGTAGACAAGTACATATGGATGCTAAGTAGCCAAAGGGGTAGATTGTGCCAGTTATCAATTTATTGTTTCTCAGCTCCAAATTGCCCCTTCACTGCCCTGCTTGTGATAATGGAGCTGGACCCTGTAAACGTTTCTCCTTTGCCAGATGGCATGATACTAGGGTTACTAGAAGGTGATGGAGGCAGGGGCTTCTCTTCCTGCTTCCAGGGTGCTTTTCCATTTTCTTGCTCCTGTGGTGCTCTGCTGGTATGCAGAACACCCAGTGGTACTCATCCCAACATGTTTTAGTGGGCACTCCTGTGAGCATCTTTTCAGGCAAGTTCTGCCAGTGTCCCAAGCTGGCTTCCTGGTGATTCAGCAGCACCTCCATGTACAGTTTCCTGTTTTCCAACCTTGGTCTACATCTCCTCAGCAAACATCCAGTGAAGATATCCAAGAAAAGAAACTGGCTTTGGAGGAGGAGGGTATTCTTCCAAATTTTTCTTTCCTTTGTATTCTGCCTCAGTCCTGGGGTAGTAACTGCTCCCCTGTATCTGCCATTCTTGTATTCTTTAGAGTTCTCTCTACCCCTCAGTAGTTAATTCCCTGTTCAAACTACTGTGTGGTTTCTGTCTCCTGACTAGGCCCTGATTGATACAGATATTGAGAATTAAATCAGCAAGATGGCTAAAAGAGTAAAAAGTTCTCATCACAAGGAAAAAAAAAACTTTGTAACTAAGTGTGGTGATGGGTATTAGCTAGACTTTTTGTGGTGATCATTTCACAACATGTACAAATACCAAATCATTATGTTGTACACCTGAAACTAATAGTGTTTTATGTCAATTATACCTCAATAAAAAATAAATAAATAGGGCTTCCCTGGTGGCGCAGTGGTTGAGAGTCCGCCTGCCGATGCAGGGGACACGGGTTCGTGCCTGGGTCCGGGAAGATCCCACATGCCGCAGAGCGGCTTGGCCCGTGAGCCATGGCCGCTGAGCCTGCGTGTCCAGAGCCTGTGCTCTGCAATGGGAGAGGCCACAACAGTTGAGAGGCCTGCGTACCGCAAAAATAAATAAATAAATAAATAAATAATAACCAACCCGTGAGATGGCTTAAATCCACATTATAGGAAAAAATGGGGAAAAGAATGAGCGACGTTTAATGCAAAGAAAATAAATCATAAGGCACATGCTAAGCTCTAGTTAAAAGGCTATCATGTGCACGAGAGAACACACTGCATCTTTGCTGCTCACGACCAACAACTACAGCAGCTGCAACAGCAGACTAGCTCTTTATTTTACACGGAAAAGCAAAGACCAGAAATATTAACTTTTACTAAACAGAGAGCAGAACTCTTCAGTGAAGCTCTCTAAGCAGTCAAATGTCAATATTTAAATTTGTAATTTACACATCTTTGCATCTTCTCAGCTCATTTCAAGTTGTTGTAATCCCCATTGGAGGATCAGCTGTCCCAGGTTTTTGCAGTAACGAAGTCCTAAATTAATTTTCTCACAAGAAACAAAACAAAGGCTCTTCCTTCAGTTTGCCTGGAGTCCTTTTAAAGTTTCGCCTTCAATTCTGTCCTCTAGAAACAGAGAATCTCCAAAGACAAAGGACACCAAATGCGCTCTAGTTACATCCAATTAAAATACTGTTATACACTCATTTAAATAGGAAAAGGGGCTGATGGCCAAAGAATGATTTACTGGCAGAACTATTTACTAGGTTGAACCTGTAAGAACTTTCTATGTGGACATTAATCATTATCCCAATATCATTTTACATTTATTAACCCCTTCAACCAGGTTACAAAGCACTGAAAATACTTTCTGTCGCTTAACACAAACAATTCTTTTATTACTAGTTCTCATTTTATAGAGGAAGAACTTTGGGCTTAAAGAGGGCAAATAACTTGCCTAAGAGACCAAAGCTAGCAGGTGGTAGATCTAGGCCTGCTCTTTACACAGTTTTCTTAAATTTAAACAAACCACTAAGGGGATTTACTTCCAGAAAGACATGTACCAATAACCTGTCAAAAATTATTGCAATTATATCTGACCTTGCTCTTAACGTTCTTTGCCTACATGAGGCCTGAAACAAACAGAAAGAACCACCTACTCAGAGAAAAATGCTGGTGAAGAGAAAGGAAGAAAACATAATCAAACTGCTTAGGCAACTTCACAATACACAAAAATTTAAGCTAGATAATCTGTTTATACACAAGACAGCAAGGTGGCCCACTCCTCCTCAACGTTAAACGAAACAGCTGTTACGGTCTAGGACAGAAGTTTGTAATTTTCTCAATAGCACAGAAAGATCATAGCACCAAGTCTTTATTACTTTAATGTTGTTCTTGTTTTTTTTTTTACCTCAGTGACAATGTTATAGCCATGAAAATGTATTAGGTAAAGAGGGATATGGAAAATCATAATAGACTTAACATTGTCAGGGATATGAGAGTAACATCAGAGCAAATGGGCAGAATGGCACATGCTCAGGCTTTGCCACGGGAGAGGGGAAAGGATATGTCTGTTTCAAGGATGAATGTAAAATTCCCTGCCATGTCTCTTAAATGCTACAGAAGCACAGCAAGGGATCTATGGGCCAAAGTCTTTTTTTTTTTAATAAATTTATTTATTTGTTTTATTTTTGGCTGCATTGGGTCTTTGTTGCTGTGCACGGGCTTTCTCTAGTTGTGGTGAGAGGGGGCTACTCTTCCTTGCAGTGCGCAGGCTTCTCATTGTGGAGGCTTCTCTTGTTGCAGAGCACAGGCTCTAGGCACACGGGCTTCAGTAGTTGCGGCACACAGGCTCAGAAGTTGTGGCTCGCGGGCTCTAGAGCACAAGCTCAGTAGTTGTGGCGTACGGGCTTAGTTGCTCCACGGCATGTGGGATCTTCCCGGACCAGGGCTCGAACCCGTGTCCCCTGCATTGGCAGGTGGATTCTCAACCACTGAGCCACCAGGGAAGCCCTGGGCCAAAGTCTTGATATGCTTTAGAATGACCCAGAAATCTCCTCCTTCACTGCTAGAGGGGCTCTGCCGTGGCTCCTCCCCCAGAGCTCCCCTCTCTGCTCCCATCAGTGCCTCCTCCCAGCCTTTCGCCTACCTCAGTTCCATCTTAGGAGACATAACACTGCCAGTTTAGAACAGCCTCCTTCCTTAGAACCACATTTCTTTCCTCCGCCTTTTTTTTTAAAAAACACATTCAACAAGATTATTCATTCAATAGCTACTGTGCACGTACTCTATGCCAGACACTGGTCTAGGTGCTGGGCCACAGCAGTGACCAAAACAAAAGCCCCACATTCTCATAACATTTATCTTCTAGTGGGGAAAGTCAGACAATAAACAAGATAATTAATGTGTACAAATAATAAAGCGACAGGTGCCATGGAGAAAAATTAGAGCAGAGAAGCAGGAGAGAAAATTGGAAGGGGTACAATTTTAGGTAAGATAGAAAAGACCTCGCTGAGAAGGTGGAGAGCGAACTACAAGTATATATGAGGGAAGAGTATTCCAGACAGAGAAAACAGCTAGTGCTCAGAGCCCAAGGCAGGGGCCCACCTGGCTTGTCCAGGAACAGTGGTGAGAACACCAGTGAAGCAAAGTTAGCAAAGGGGAAAATCAGGAGATGTGGTCAGAGAGGTGACAGGGGTATAATATGGCCTTATGGTATCTGGTAAGGACTTTGGCTTTTACTCTGAAATAGGAAACTACTGGAAGACTCTGAGCAAAAGAATAACATGATCTATGTGCAGGACCACTCTGGGTGCTTTTGAGAATATACTATAAGGAGCAAATGAATGCAAGGAGGGAGACTAATTTGGGAGGTTACTGCAATAGTCAATAGTGAGAGATGTGCAATAGTCACAGTGAGAGATGTGGGATGCAAGAGAAAGAAAGGATAGAGGAAGGCAAACATTTAGCCTGAGCAACTAGAAGAACATTCTATTTCTATTTAATGAGCTGGAGAAGGTTTTAGTTTTTTTGTTTGTTTTAGTTGCAGGGGTGGGATCAGAAGTACAGTTTAGGACACCTCAAATTTGAGATGTCAACTCTACATCTAAATGGAGATTTCAAGCTCTAATTTCAAATTTTCTTAGTTCTCATCCAACCTCCTCATGGAATTTAGCTAATATTACATATGTTCTTACAAAATGTTCCTTTAAACTCTGGTTAGCATTTAAATAATGTTTATAAATTTGTGCATTTCTCTCTGCAACTGGAAAAATTAGAACACACCCACAAGGCAGCTAACATATAAAGCAACATTAATTCTAAAGAGGTCTGTAAGTACATGATGGTTAATTTGAAAGTCACCTTTTTAAAATTTTATTTTATTTTTTAAATTTTTATTTATTTATTTATTTTTGGCTGTGTTGGGTCTTCGTTGCTGCGGGCTTTCTCTAGTTGCGGCGAGTGGGGGCTACTCTTCGTTGCGGTGTGTGGGCTTCTCATTGCAGTGGCTTCTCTCACTGTGGAGCACGGGCTCTAGGCGCACAGGCTTCAGTAGTTGCGGCACACGGGCTCAGTAGCTGTGGCTCACGGGCTCTGTATCTGTGGCTCACGGGCTCTAGAGCACAGGCTCAGTATTTGTGGCAGACGAGCTTAATTGCTCCGCGGCATGTGGGATCTTCCCGGACCAGGGATCGAACCCGTGTCCCCCGCATTGGCAGGCAGATTCTCAACCACTGTGCCACCAGGGAAGCCCACCTTTTTTTACTTTAAATGAGCTAGCTTTATTTATTTATGTTTACCATTTTAAACGTGCAGTTCAGTGGCATTAGGTACATTCACACTGTTAGGCAAACATCACGGCCATCCATCTCCAGAACTTTTTTTCATCTTGCAAAACTGAAACTATGTACCCATTGAAAAATAACTTCCCATCCCCCTCTCCCAATTCCTGTCAACCACCATTATACTTTCTGTCTCTATGAATTTGATTACTTATATGCAGTACCTCATATAAATGGAATCATATAAGTGGCATCAGCATTTGTCCTTTTGTGACTGGCTTATTTCACTTAGCATAATGTCTTCAAGGCTCATCCAGGTTGGAGCACATGTTGGAATTTCCTTCCTTTTTAAGGCTGAATAACACTCCATTGTATGTATATATAACTTAGGTTGCTTCCACCTTTTCACTATTGTGAATAATGCTGCTATAAACAAGGTTGTACAAAGTCCCTGCTTTCATTTGGGTACATATCCAAAAGTGGGACTGCTGGATCATACAGTAATTCTATTTTTAATTTTTTGAGGACCTCCCATACTGTTTCCTATAATGGTTGCACCATTTTACATTCCTACCAGCAGTGCGCAAGAGTTCCAATTTTTCCACATCCTCACCAATACTTGTTATTTTCTGTTTGTTTGCTTTAAAATAATAACCTAGATCCTAATGGGTGTGAAGTAGTATCTCATTGTGCTTTTGATTTGCATTTTCCTAATGATTAGTGATGTTAAGCATCTTTTCATGTGCTTATTGGCTTATATATCTTCTTTGGAGAAGTATCTATTGAAGTCCCTTGCTCTTTTTTAATCAAGTTGTTTGTTTTCATGTGGTTGAAATGTAGGAGTGCTTTATATATTCTGGATATTAACCCCTTGTCAGATGCATGTTTTGCAAATATCTTTTCCCATTCCATGAGTTGCCTTTTCACTCTATTGATAGTGTCTTTTTTTTTTTTTTTTTGCGGTACACGGGCCTCTCACTGCTGTGGCCTCTCCCGCCACGGAGCACAGGCTCCGGACGCGCAGGCCCAGAGGCCATAGCCCATGGGCCCAGCCGCTCTGCAGCATGTGGGATCCTCCCGGACCGGGGCACGAACCCGTGTCCCCGGCATCGGCAGGCGGACTCCCAACCACTGCGCCACCAGGGAAGCCCGATAGTGTCTTTTGATGAACAAAAGTTTTTAACTTTGGTGGAGTCCAATTTATCTATTTTTACTTTTGTTGCCTGTGCTTTTGGTGTCACATCCAACAAATCATTGCCGAATCTAATTTCATAAAGATTTTGCCCTATGTTGTCTTCTAAGAGTTTTACAGTTTTAGCTCTTACATTTAGGTCCTTGATCCATTTTGAGTTAATTTTTGTATATGGTGTAAAGTAAGGATCCACCTTCAACCCAACACCAAGACTATCTTTTCCCCACTGGATGGTCTTAGCACCTTTGTCTAAAATCATTTGGCCATATATACAAGGGTTTATTTCTGGGCTCCCTGTTCTATTCCTTAGTCTATATGTCTGTCTTTATGCCAGTTTCACCACTGTTTTACTTACTGTAGCATTTTGTAAATTCTGAAATCAGGAAGACTGAGAGCTCTAACTTTATCTTTTTCAAGATTGCTTTGACTATTCGGGATCCTTTGAGATTCCATATGAGTTTTAGGACAGATTTTTCTATTTTTACAAAAAAAAGGTAGTTGATATTTTAAGGGAAAAAAATCCTTTGAAAAAGCACTTTTTTTCTTTTCCATAATGGTTCATTATAGGATATTGAATATAGTTCCCTGTGCTATACAGTAGGACCTTGTTGTTTATCCATTCTATATATAATAGTTTGCATCTGCTAATCCCAAACTCCCAATCCATCCCTTCCCCCGCCCCCCCTTGACAACCATAGTCTGTTCTCTATGTCTGTGAGTCTGTTTCTGTTTCATAGGTAAGTTCATTTGTGTGATATTTTAGATTCCACATATAAATGAGATCATATGGTATTTGTCTTTCTCTTTCTGACTTACTTCACTTACTATGATCATCTCTAGGTCCATCTGCAAATGGCATGATTTCATTCTTTTTTATGGCTCAGTAATATTCCATTGTATATACGTACCACATCTTTATCCATTCATCTGTCAATGGACATTTAGGTTGTTTCCATGTCTTGGCTATTGTAAACAGTGCTGCTATAAACACAGGGGTGCATGTTTCTTTTTGAATTACAGTTTTGTCTGGATACATGCCCAGGAGTGGGACTGCTGGATCATATGGCAACTCTATTTTTAGTATTTTAAGGAATCTCCATACTGTTTTCCATCGTGGCTGCAGCAACTTACATTCCCACCAACAGTGTAGAAGGTTCCTTTTTCCCTCATACCCTCCCTCTCCAGCATTTGTTATTTTTTGAGTTTTCAACGATGGCCATTCTGACCAATGGGAGGTGGTAACCTCACTGTAGTTTTGACTTGTGATAATTAGCAATGATGAGCATCCTGAAAAAGCACTTTGAATCTTCTACCAGTGACTGATATTTCCCTACTGTTGCTGGAAGCTCATAGTTGGAATAATCATTTGTATACATCCTCTTATCCACACCCCAGAATTTTTCACAAGGCATTAATCCTTGAACAATGTAAAAAGCATATAAAAATCAGTATTATTCAAATTTCTCCTTAAAACATTATGGTGGGAGCCCTAAAATATATGAAGCAAAAACTAACAAAATTGAGAAATAGATAATTCATCAATGATTGTTGGAGACTTCAATACACCACTTTTAATACTGGATAGAACAACTAGGAAGAATATCAACAAGAAACAGAAGACCTGAACAATATTATAAACCAAGCAGGCCTACCAGACATTTATAGAACACTCCACCCAACAACAGAAGAACATACACACACATGGAACATTCTCTAGGACAGACCATATGTTAGGCAATAAAACAAGCCTGAATATATTCAAAAGGACTGAAATTACACAAAGTATGTTCTCCAACCCCATGAAATGAAATTAGGAAATGACAACAGTAAGTAATTTGGGAAATTCATAAATATGTGGAAATTAACAACACCCTCCTAAATCAGCAATAGGTCAAAGAAATCACAAAGGATATTAGAAAATACTTTGAGACAAATGAAAGTGAAAACACAACACTTAGGAAAACCAAAACTTATGAGAAGCAGCTAAAGCACTGCTCAGAGGGAAATTTATACCTGTAAATACCTACAATAACAGGGAAGGAAAAAAAAAAATCTCAACTCAATAACATAACCTTCCACCTTAAAGAACTAGAAAAAGAAGAGCAAACCAAACCCAAAGCAAGCAGAAGGAAAGAAATAACACAGATTAGAGAGGAAATAAATGAAATAGAGAAATGAAATAAAAAAGAGAAAAACAGAGAAAACCAAAGTTGACTCTTTGAAAAGCTCAATGAAACTGACAATCTTTAGCTAGACCAATCAAGAAAAGAGAAATGACTCAAATTACTCAATTCAGGAATAAAAGAGAAGACATCAACGCCAATGTTACAGAAATAAAAAGGTTTCTAAAGGAACACCAAGAACTATAGTTTGTTAACAAAATACATAACCTAATTGAAATGGACAAACATTCTAGAAAGATAGAAATTACTGAAACTGATTCATAAAAAAAACATTAGTATGGAAAATTCAAAAACTAAAATTGTGGTTAGTTACACAGTTTCTAACAATTAGGCATGGAAATTAGTTCCATGATAGATGGAGTTGAGTCAAATTTCCCAGTATAGAACTCAAAGATCTCATACTCCATGATAAAGTACAGGCCGACAAATCTTTTGTTGAATTAATCTCTTGGTTAATTGGACACCACTTGTGCCCCCCCCCTCACCCTTTAAATCCCATCCAATAGGACTAAGCTCTCTTTGTCCACAGCAGTGACTAAGTTAGTAATACTTTACTGTATTGGTTTTTCATCTTTCCGTTTTCACTTTTTGCAGTCTCCCACTCTTGTTTCCTGAGATCACTTCTCAAAATAAACTACCTACATGCAAAACCCTTGCCTCAGCCTAGATTTTCTCCCAGAAAATAGTGCCTAAGAAAGGCTTTAAATAGGCCTTCAAACTTCTGTTCCTTCCGACTACCTTTCTGATGATTAGTTAGCACTTAAGAAGATCCACTGAGACATGACAATGTGGTAGAAAGAGCACAGCACTTCTTCCCAGACTGGGTACAGCCTGGATCTCTCTTATTTACCAAAGTTCAACCTCTTCAAATGAAAAATGGATGCTGTTATCCATTCAAAAGCACTTTACAAACTCTAATGTGTTATACAAATGACAGTTACCCTTATTACTAATGAGATGTATCAGGCAGAAGAATCTGTTCATGTCTAGATTCAGGTAAAAATACAAGATCAACTTATAGTAGCTGTGTGTGAATGTTCTATGAGTAAAAATCTTCTGGTCTCTGATAGAGTGTGGCTCTACCTACAATGCTTTAATTTTCTTAGAAAGGAGAATGTATTCGTATATTACTTACAGAATTACAAATAAAAAAAGAAAATATTCTGTATCAACAAATGCCTTTTGACATAGGGTAGAGCATCATTCCACAAAGAGAAGCAAATCATATAAATGAGGTTACAGTTTAAAAAGTATTTCAGAATTATGGACTCACTCAAAGCTCAGGAAGAAGCTATTTTGTTTCATTAAACACAAAACTCCAACAGAAATAGAAATCGAATGGCTCACAGTATAATTAAATGCTTTGCTTAGATGAAGATTCTTAAGCTCAGTCCCTGAGCTGGTTTCAAGGGAGTCCTAAACGCCCTATAAGTAAATATAACATGTGTGTTAACGGGTACATGTGGATTTTTCTGAGAAGTTTTATATTTTTACCAGAAAACAATAAACAAAAAAAAACTTTAAGAAACATTAGATGTTGGTATTTTACTGGTGTGTTTCCAAAATGCAACGCATATCTTAAAAAAGAAAGGAAAAAAAAAACTAAAGCTTTGTTTTCAGGATTTGAGGAGGGGCAGGGAGAATGGCTGCCTTGCTGTGTCTACATCTAGGAACACAGTGTACAGCTTTATGTTCGGGCTTCATTTACGAGCTATAATGCCAGCATGTGGGTTGGTTACAATAGCTGTTCAGAAACTCTAACATTACAGATTTTTCTGTTAAGATTTCACATTTTTTATGACAAATTTTGTCTAATACAAAATCCTTTGCATTCCATCTGATGATACAACTGACAGGGATGAAACACCTAGGATACTTTCTGTGTCATGACATTCTAACAAAGCAGTTTTACTGTTTCACTGCTGTTCTGACCTGAAGGAATGATAACACATCCCATTCAGAAGAGTTATCACAATAAAAAGCCATCGACTCTGATCACAATGGAAACCACTAGTAACACTGCCATTTGTGGAGCACTTAGTATACTGCATCCAGCCCCAGTGTAAATAACACTAATTTGGCTCCATGGCAGCAGAGATGTTTATTTGTGGTTAAGTCTTGTTAAGCCTTCACTGTAATGAAAACAGCATCAAAATAAAATGGAGGATAATCCAGTTTTACGCATGACTTAGAAATAAAACACTCTCTTCCTGCCCCACCAGTCCTGTGTCTTTGTCCAGAACCCTCTCTAGTCTCCCAGCCCCACCATATTACCAGGCCAACAAGGAGGAAGAATCCACCTGAAGCCGGGCTTCATCTCACTTTCATCAAAATGAATACACTAATAAAACCCAACAGTTGTTCCCATCACCAAAAGTTTAATCCTAGGGTACCTATAAGGTTAGTCAAGATTGAGAATTATTCTTTATAGTACTTAAATTATTGTGCTTCAAACCTAAGAATAGATTATTGAGCTCTCTTAATGCAAAGAAACCTAAGAACATTAAATTGAGCTTTCTTAATAAAAAGAAATGTTTGCCAAGCTAAAAAAGTTCTTTATGCCATGCAAATTACCTTAGGTATTCAGTCTTTTCAACGTCTTAATTCAGTCAACATACTGCGTTTGCAAATCTATCAACTGTAAAGACACACTAACCCACAATGGCTAGGAAATTGGGCATTCCATTGAATTCTTCCCAGGTACAGCCTACTAGATTATCAAACAATAAGGTTACAAAATTAAAATGTTATTGAATGTAACACGTTTTATATATTAAGTCAAAAGGCATTTTAGGAAGACTGTGAATGTGAATTTTAATTGGACTAAACAAAAGTGTAGTGTTAGAAAGTATCTAACAGTAATTGATACGCCATGGCAACTGTCTTTTGGAATAACTTCTTATTGGAATAACTTCTTATTGCTATTCTGCCAACTGTCTTTCTCATCAGGTGCTATAAAATATCAAATAGTCATTTGGGCTTCTTAACTCTTACAGATTCCAGATAAAAGGGAGTTCACTCTGATAATCCAAAATGACAACGTAAGTGAAGGTGCCTGGCAAAAAGTAAAAAGCCCATATAATTATGGAATTACTATGAATCAGATTAGAAGCTTTGTTAGACCAAGAGCTCATGTCTCAAGGGCCTTTATTTACAAAACTCATGTTTTGGCCACATTATACTTCAATAATTAAGACCCCAACCAAAATCCAGTCCATACGGTGTTGGTGTAAGATGTTTATTAGTGTAATTTATTTAGCACAATGATCACATTAAAATGTCCCAATATACAAAACCGTTGAAATCTAAAGTCACAAAAAATACAAACTTAGGTGAATGAATAAAGTTATAAAAATATTATTTAAAAACAAAGTTCTACATCTTCAACATTGGGCCAAAGAAGGAAAAAAACAAGAGAGAGAGAGAGAGAAAAAGAGAGAGATTGCATATAAGAAACAACACATTTCAACAGAGCAACCCTGACCGGTCTTGGCTGCCTCACCAGCGAGATCCTGGGCCACTGAGTGTGACCATGATGGCAATACAGCATTTCATTGCAGGACTGGCTACTTCATATGAAGCTATATATGAAACGTTACATTTATTTCCTTCAAAATGAAACATCCAAGTGAAACAGAGCTAACAATATACACTAAATTTTAGCTGGCTGATAGTAGAAATTTTCAACAATTCCATAAATTCAAAAAGAAACATATTTGGAAAAAAACAAATTTCAAAGAGAAATAAACATGACAAAATGGAAATTAAAGTGGAATAAATCAATGTCAATAATGAAGTGTGAGTGTATGTTTCTGACCACAGCTATACCACAGGGGTCACACCCAGGCTTTTCTACCCACCTGTCACCTAGACAAACTGCAGAGATTAGTTAGAAGTGATAGAAGGATGTCAAGCATGATTTTTTTAAAGTTAGCACTAACAGTTGTGAAAAGTTCCTTGGCTAGGAAAAAAAAAAGGCACAAAAAAAATATGAAACAACTACATACCAAATGAAAAGAACTATGTTTTATTTGATGGTGTGCTCTCCTATGGTATTTTTCATATTTTTCTCCTTTGCTAAGAGTTTTCATATTTACCAACTGCTTAGAATGTTAGCATAAGCACTTCCCTCTAAAATGTACCTCCCTTAGTGTCTTCTCTCCAGAACCCACAGAAGGAATTCCTGGCAGACGAACAAACCACAGGACCACAGGAGGGAACGCTTCCTAAATTCCAGAAGTCATTGCAGGGTCTTGGTTTAAACTTTCATAATATTCTAACTTTCCCATCCCCAAAGTAGTTTTGTATCAGGGGATCTAAAAGAATGTACATCTCAAATCTTCCTCAGAACCTGGTGCCAAATATTTAATCTGAAATAATCAGTAGCTTAGTGATTATACAAACCTGCATAGTCAGTAAGAGGATAGAAAATTTTAAAGAGTATCTCACATTCCAGATCTTAAACCAGAACTCCTCTACAATTTCAAAACATGGCCCATGTTTTATATTCTATTTCTAAAAATCTGATCAAAGCTTATCATTTGAAAAGTTCCACAGTATTTGTCCCAGATGGTTTCAGATTTTTTTAGCTTTTAGTTTGGGAAAATGAGGAATGAGAAAAAGAAAAGTCCTACTGGGACAATCCTCAGAATGTGTGAAAGTAAATCCTAAGGTTCATGGTAAAGGACTTGACACACAGGTTATTTATATGTGACCGACCAATCCCACCTCAGGCTGCACAAAGGCACCTCCACAGTTCATAGGGAGGCTAACACTGAACAGAGCTGGAGTCCAGTCAGAAAAGCATTTCATTAGAAACCTAATAATTGGTTGTAGTTCTTCGATGTGTTGCAATTTAACTTCATTCTCAGGTTGCTACAGAAAAAGTTATTTTCTATCTGTATCAACAGCCCAGTATTCTAACAATACAGGTTTCCATTTTCCTTAACTTCCCAATTATTATCTTGATAGTTCATGATCATGTTAAGAAATTTGGGATATGAAATTCCACACACAATAATAAGGCTGTCAAATTTTCAGGAGAACCTAAGCCTGGACAAATAGATCATAATTTCATAATAGAAACAATTTCGGCCCAACTTGCAAATAACAAAGGATGATTTCATTTCAGGAAATATTTTTCAAAGTTTAATCAGAACTACTCTAAATTAGAAAACTTTAAATTAAAATAGCTATCATTATTCAGATGTTAGTAAGGCAGAGAGAAACATAGGTAGCCTGAAAGATGAATTTACCCTAAAAGCGAGCTCACAGAGGGAGGGAGGAGGGAGAGAAGAAGGGAGGTTCACGGCAGTGCTGGTGGCCTCGATCCCTTTATGAAAGCACGCCTTCTCATTTGCTGCTACATTACCCTGATTCAGGTTGAAGATCTGAAAACCAAATGAAAAAGGCCAACTAAAAATGTTTAAAGTAAAGAAAAATGTGAGACTGAATTAAATTAAAAAATGAGTTTTAAAAGAGAACAAGAAATAAAAGACATTAGATGACCTTCATAAAAATACTGAAATTAAAAGGAATTCATCTGGTACTTTGTGCTCACAAAGGGAAACGAGGTTCCATCAAGCCCTGCGGAGCACAAAAGGAAGCAGGTGGTTTGCTCAGGCATCGGCAGAAATGGGCCCCGAAGAACTACCCTCAGCTTCTTCTATATCGTGTCCAGGAAGGAAAGCAAAGCTCTGCAAAATGCTGAAGGTTTTACAAGTGTAACGGTGCTTAGGAAAGATCACTGGTCTGGTGTTGCAGCAGCCCCAGTGTTGAGAGACACGTTAGGCTTCTAGGAGGAGAAAAATAGAAAGAGAGGAAGAAGTAGGAAAGGGAAGGAAAGGGTGGAAAAGCACAGATCATTAGTAAACAGCAAGTTCAACATTGCAAGATGCTCATAAACCCTTTATACACTGTCAGCAGAGGGGGTCTGCTCTTAGGACTACAGATTAACACTCTGAAGGAAGCAGAAGTAGGAATTTCCAAAAGAGCACGGAGCTACATGCTCCAGTTAGTGATGGCCAAATTAGAACGATGTCACAACATGCTCTGAAAACATGCACTCTTGGCCCCCTCCCTACTCGTTTCCACCCCCAATGAAACATGCGTATTTTCAGTAAAGCACCTGTTTTAATATAGTCAAGAGGTCAGGTTGAGAACACAACATCTCCCCAGGTGTGCAAACTATATTCTACACAGTGGTGGAGAGGTGTCCAAGAGCAGAAAGACCTGCTCTCATAATGGCACTGGGCAGTTCATAAACAGCTGGGCTCTTTTTTGCAGCCAGAGAACTGAAGTCTTCAAACAGTAAGGGCCAGGCTGCATGTACTTCCTGTTCTTTTTTCCTGCACAATTAAGCTGTGGCAGTGGGAAACAATTGCTACATAAAGTCTGAGTCTCCTCTGGTCAGACCTGACATCCTGCTGGAGAAGAAACCTACTCTAGTGTGGTAGTCATTTCCTTCCCGGATGAAAATGGCATTCATTCTTCCAAATGGCTAACCAAATCAATCCCTTCAATCCTTTCCTTCCCCTAGCACTGCCTCCTCATTAAAGAAAGCTGAATTTATTCATTTTTTAAAAGTTTGTGTTCAAGCTTCTCCTTTAATCATGGGGATATTTCTACAAATATGTTCTTAAAACCAAAATTATATAGACCTTTGTTTTCAAAGCAGACACAGAAACAGTCAACACTACATACGAACTAAGATTATCAAAAAAACAAAAAACTTTCAGTTCACAAAACTGGAAGATAAATAAGGTCGCACTTCAGGTTGTTTCTAGCTTTTGAAGAGTTCCTAATTAATGAGTTGCTAATAAGGATTTATTGTCACTGGGTAAAACTAACATTCACAACTAATAGAACCTAGTCATCAGTAAACCTAACATACAAAGATGTATACAACATTTCTAAAGGTCACAGAATAAAGAGTAAATCCTGGAATAACTGCTAGTGCTAACAGAAGGCTTTTTGGAAGCCTTAGAAACCAAGAAATCCTATGGTAGCTCAAGGAAAGGCTTCTCAAGGCTAAGGTATGCGTGCAAGAAGAGGAACACAGACATGGCTAGCACTTGCCTCCCTGCAGTAATGTGAAGCAAACGTTATGCCCAGTTAAAAGTCTTTTCAGTTGGGTCAACAGCGTCAGCCTGATTGTGCACTTAAGCTAATTAAGTTCAGTTATTTTTTAAAATTCAACATGGCTCTCATATCAGCTACCTAAACACAGATTTACATAGTACTGTACATCCCTACGGACCCTGCTACTGCTTCAAGAATTTTGCTCACTTCAAATACACTGGGGGAACCCACAGGAACTCAGTGCTAGCCCTGGTAATGGGCTAGGCATCAGAGACAGATTTCAAAAGTAACAGTTAAGGGAAAAATAAAGGAAAAACAGACTGAGGGCACAACAGAAAGTAAAGAACTTTTAATTTCTAGCTCACAAGTTTCCTAACATTGAGCCATGGAAAGCAAACTGAGTACAGTATGCATTCAGGGATGAGACCTGCCCAAAGAACTGTAGCAGCCAAAGGACTCCATTATAACATTTTTTTTGGTCATTCTGCAACAAAAGCATATTGTTAAGACTGATCCAGCTCCTATGTGGTACAACTACAAAAGATATTCAAGAAATATCAAATGAAATTCTCTCTTTCCATTGTTGGAAATGTTATGAGGCAGATGCCCTGGGTTTAAATACAACCACCAAGAACAAGAGTACCCTTAGAAATAATCCATATGCTTCCACTAACAATCCTCCTCAAAGGAGCTGATCAAGGTGTTTACTGTGACTGTTTCACCCACACATTTGGGGATTCCTGGGAATCACTTACCAGTGGCATCATTCCCTTCTATTCCGTGGTCACCGTTGGCAAGCACTGTTGCTTGAGAAGATGAAGTACCTGCAATGAGCACAAAGAATAATTACCCACTGTGACAGATAGAAAAATGAAAAACAGATGCAACTACTGTCTAACTAGTAGAATTTTTGTCACTCTTCATAGCATTAGCTTAAAGCAGATAAAATCTGTCCAAAATTTAAAGATCCAATAAAAGGAAATCCAGAGACACAGAACAGAACTGAGTCACTGATTTCTATGGCATCCAAACTCTGATAAGCACCACGACTACAGGAGAAGCTTTCCTAATAACAAGTCTAAGTCTTTCCTGCTCTGTACACTGTCAGAGGTTACTATTATACTCAATAAAACCATCATGAAGCACCACAGGTTTAGAACCTGTGATTCAAACCAAATGGTCCAAGGACACAGAGCCGTTTAAAACAACCCCCACGTGGGACTTCCCTGGTGGTCCAGTGGTAGAGAATCCACCTTCCAATGCAGGGGATCCGAGTTCAATCCCTGGTCGGAGAACCAGGATCCCACATGCCACGGGACAACTAAAGCCCACGCGCCACAACTAGAGAGCCCGTGAGCTCTGGAGCCTGAGTGCCACAACTAGAGAGAAGCCCGCGCACTGCAACGAAAGATCCCGCATGCTGCAACACAGCCAAATAAATAAATATTAAAAAAAAAACCAAAAACAACCCATGTAGAAAGTCCAGGGCACCATCACTGCTCCTGTACATGAGGATTACCTGGAAGTCACCAGCAGCACTTCTGGAAGCAGTGGGCTTTTTTTTTTTTTTTTAAAGCTATCCTTATAGATTATAGTTGTATCTTATTTCCTAATAACTAAGGATGTTGAGCAACTTTTCACCTGTTTACTTGCTATTCTTTTATTTTCTTTGGTGAATTGAACAGTCAAATTTTTTGGACTATTTTTTAAATTGGGTTGTGTATTTTCTTATTATTGAATTTTGAAGATTCTTTTTTTTTTTTTTGCGGTATGCGGGCCTCTCACTGTTGTGGCCTCTCCTGTTGCAGAGAACAGGCTCCGGACGCACAGGCTCAGCAGCCATGGCTTACGGGCCCAGCCGCTCCGCAGTATGTGGGATCTTCCTGGACCGGGGCACGAACCCGTGTCCCCTGCATCGGCAGGCGGACTTTCAACCACTGCGCCACCAGGGAAGCCCTGAAGATTCTTTATTGTTCTGAATACCAATCCTTATCAGATGAGTTTTGCAAATATTTTCTCCCATAAATGTATTTTCCAAGAAAATACATCGAAGAAATGTATTTTTGTTTTCTTAACTGTCTTTTGAACAGCAAAAGCTTTTGATTTTGATAAAATCTAATTTATCATTTTTTCCTTCATGCTTCCATGCTTTTGGTGGAATATCTAAGAAATTTCTGCCTAACCCAAGGTCACAGGATTTTCTCCTATGTTTTCCTCTAGAAGTTTTATAGTTTTCATTTAGGTTTCCCATTGAGGTCTATGATACATTTGGAGTTAAATTTTTTACGTGGTATAAGATATGGGTCTATATTCATATTTTTGTACATTGACATCTAATTACTCCTTTACTCCACTGATTCCTTTGCACCTTTCTTGAAAATCAACTGACCATATTATGTGTAGGTCTGTTTCTGGACTCTCCTGTTCCACCAAACTATAAATCTATCCATTTTGCCAGTACCACAATGTCTGGATTACTGTATTTGTATAAAGTCTTGAAATGATGTCACACAAGTCATGCAAATTAGGTCTTTTCCAAAATTGTCTTGGTTATATTTTAGTGTCTTTGCTTTTCCATATAAGTTTTAGAATCAGTTGTTGATTTATACAAAAAAATCCTGATGGGATCTTGACTGCACTGACTGTATAGATCAATTTGAGGACATATAACCTTTTCTGAAAGGCTCTGACGATATCTAACATTTCAGCAACCTGCCTAGGTCTGCAGTCAGCCTGCCAACCCAAGAGGTTCCTACAAATCACTCTTACTTAACAACCTCACAGGGATTTCCCTGGTGGCATGGTGGTTAAGAATCTGCCTGCCAATGCAGGGGACATGGGCTCGAGCTCTGGTAAGGGAAGATCCCACATGCCGTGGAGCAACTAAGCCTGTGCGCCACAACTACTGAGCCTGTACTTCTAGAGCCCGCGAGCCACAACTACTGAAGCCCGCATGCCTAGAGCCCATGCTCCACAACAAGAGAAGCCACCACAATGAGAAGCCTATGCACTGCAACGAAGAGTAGCCCCCACTCTCTGCAACCAGAGAAAGCCCGCGCACAGCAACAAAGACCCAATGCTGCCAAAAATAAATTAATTAATTAATTAATTTTTTAAAAGATTAGGGAACTAAGTCAAATAATGCTTAGTTCCCTAAGATTAGTAGGAAAAAAAAAAACCTCAAAGACATATTTTTCATAAGACAAGTAAAAATCTAGAACATATGCTACTAAAGTATAAAATGCAAGATTTTACTTTGGAAGACAGCAAACTACAATGTCCAAGCTTCTGGGTCTCACAAATCCAAGGCAGAAATCTTTCATACAAACTCAATGAAAAGATCATTCATTCTGTAATCTCAGGTAACAGAGGAACAACTAAAGAGAACAACCTAAAAGAAGAAGGCAGGGGCTTCCCTGGTGGCGCCGTGGTTGAGAGTCCGCCTGCCGATGCAGGGGACACAGGTTCGCTCCCCGGTCCGGGAAGATCCCACATGCCACGGAGCGGCTGGGCCCGTGAGCCATGGCCGCTGAGCCTGTGCGTCCGGAGCCTGTGCTCCGCAACGGGAGAGGCCACAGTGGTGAGAGGCCCGCGTACCGGGAAAAAAAAAAAAAAAAGAACAAGGCAGACTGAAAAGAAAATATCAACTAACTGGAAGAAGAGGAGGAAAATAAAGGAATGAAAGATAACAGACTTTTATTAAATACCCAGTATGCACCATGCTAGGGCTTCACATATTGTTTTACTTATCCAGAGATAGAACAAATATGAGCTAGAACATATTTGGCATAAATAAATTCCCTTTTACCCTCACACAGTAAGCTTATAAAATTTATTCTTCCTAGCTCAAGAAAGAATGCATATTTTCAAAACTCTGCCTCAGATGAAAATGCAAATTGCAAAAAAATAAAATAAAATGCAGACTATAGGAAAATGAGAATTACAAAAATGATACCGTCTTCTGGCCATGAGAGTGATAAAATCTTTTTTAAAATTTGATAATAGCCTGTGTTGGCAAAGGTGTAGGAAAATGGGTAATCTCATACTCCACTGGAGGAATATAAATTGAAACAACGTTTTCATGAGAAAATCTGGCAGTCTATCAAATTTTGAAATACCAGCTTAACTCAAGAATCCATTTTAGGTGCTGGAGAGGGTGTGGAGAAAAGGGAACCCTCTTGCCCTGTTGGTGGGAATGTAAATTGATACAGCCACTATGGAGAACAGTATGGAGATTCCTTAAAAAACTAAAAATAGAACTACCATATGACCCAGCAATCCCACTACTGGGCATATACCCTGAGAAAACCGTAATTCAAAAAGAGTCATGTACCACAATGTTCACTGAAGCACTATTTACAATAGCCAGGACATGGAAGCAACCTAAGTGTCCATCGACAGACGAATGGATAAAGAAGATGTGGCACATATATACAATGGGATATTACTCAGTCATAAAAAGAAACGAAAATGAGTTATTTGTAGTGAGGTGGATGGACCTAGAGTCTGTCATACAGAGTGAAGTAAGTCAAAAAGAGAAAAACAAATACCATATGCTAACACATATATATGGAATCTAAAAAAAAAAAATGGTTCTCATGAACCTAGGGGCAGGACAGGAATAAAGATGCAGAGGTAGAGAATGGACTTGAGGACACGGGGAGGGGGAAGGGTAAGCTGGGACAAAGTGATAGAGTAACAATGACATATATACACTACCAAATGTAAGATAGATAGCTAGTGGGAAGCTGCTGCACAGCACAGGGAGATCAGCCCGGTACTGTGCAACCACCTAGAGGGGTGGGATAAGGAGGGTGGGAGGGAGACACAAGAGGGAGGACATATGGGGATATATGTATATGTATAGCTGATTCACTTTGTTATACAGCAGAAACTAACACAATTTTGTAAAGCAATTATACTCCAATAAAGATGTTAAAAAAAAAAGGAATCCATTTTAGGTATGTAGTTCACAAAAAGACATACAACACACATAAATAATCAGAAAAGGTGTGGGGAAAAAAATATACCAAACACCACTGGTAAAGTCCTGTTTTAACTGAGCACCTTAAATAGTGGATAGATAGCCAACTGAAGCACACAGGCCAGCTTCAACATACTATCACAAGCAGTTAGAAGCAGCAGGAAAGACTGCTAAAAAAATTAATAAAAGATCTAGAAATCAAGAAGGGTACCCCTCCCCCAGTGGAACAGAAATTACAAGGAATATCCAAGAAAATGAAGCAGATAGACCACACTAAGGAGAAACCCCAGCCCAAAGAAGGCATAGGAAAACAGGACTCCAAGGTACTCCAGGCTTAGAGACAGCAGCGATGATGGGACTCAGTTAAAATCTGTCAGGTCAGTCCCCATTTCCCCCATGCTTTCCTTCCCTCACCCCACAATAGTCACCTTTGTGCCAAACCCAAGATGGGAACAGAGACTGAATGCTTTGGCACAAGAGGAAGCCAACGGGTGAAAGGTGATACCCAGAGGAGTTGCGGGGGAGCCCCACACCACACCTGGCAGCACTGTCACACCCCTGCCAGAGGCAGGTGGTAGAAAACAGTCATGTTATCACAGGGAATCTCAAGCATTGCCAAATAACTGAGGAAAACTACTACCAAAAAAGAAAGGCATCACGTTCAAAGAGAATAAATGTCACCCAGCGAAACAATGTTGATACGGCAAATACGAGACTTTTAAAAAGAAATATGTCATTTTCCTCATACAGATGAAAGAAAATATCACACATCTGTGAAACAAAAGCAAACCCCTAAACAAACTGAATTATCTAATGACTAACAAATCCTTTCCAGGTTAGGTAGTTTTCAATTCTTTGCTTTTCCAGAATTCAAAGAGGTCATAATGTTTAATAATACTGAGTTACGGAATGCTTAGCATGTAACTCAAAGATTTAGACATTACCATAATAAAGCTTCCATTCCCACATACTTAGCTGAGTGAATAAGGTTTTTTGGCTATTATTATCTATAAAAACAATAGGACTAAATATTGTTAAAACCTTTCCATCCATCCTAACAAAAAATAGATATCCAGATTTATGGTCTAATCAAGGAAAATAATAGCCCCCATAATCTCGTTAGAAAAACATTTCCAATCAGATTCAACTTTTATGGTTGTTAATAATTTGTCAAAAAAAACCCTGTGATCAACTGGGTACTACTAGTACCGATAATTGCGATGATAAATCTTCTCTGGACCAAGTTAATGCTTAGGAGCCTTTGGTTACAAAAACTTTTTAAATTAAAATTTAAGTTTTTTTTTTTGATGCAGACCACTTTTTATTTATTTTTTATCTATCTACCTATCTTTGGTTGCATTGGGTCTTCGTTGCTGTGCACGGGCTTTCTCTAGCTGCGGCGAGTGGGTGCTACTCTTTGTTGTGGTACGCGGGCTTCTCATTGCGGTGGCTTCCCTTGTTGTACAGCACAGGCTCTAGGCACGCGGGCTTCAGTAGTTGTGGCTCATGGGCTCTAGAGCGCAGGCTCAGTAGTTGTGGTGCACGGGCTTAGCTGTTTCGTGGCATGTGGGATCTTCCCAGACCAGGGATCGAACCCATGTCCCCTGCATTAGCAGGCGGATTTTTTTTTTTTAACATCGGTATTAGAGTATAATTGCTTTACAATGTTGTGTTAGTTTCTGCAGTATTACAAAGTGAATCAGCTATATATCCCCATATCCCCTCCCTCCTGCATTTCCCTCCCACCCTTCCTATGTCACCCCTCTAGGTGATCACAAAGCTCCAAGCTGATCTCCCTGTGCTATGCAGTTGCTTCCCACTAGCTATCTATCTTACATTTGGTAGTGTATATATGTCAATGCCACTCTCTCACTACATCCCAGCTTACCCTTACCCCTACCCGTGTCCTCATGTCCATTCTCTACATCTGTGTCTTTATTCCCGTCCTGCCCCTAGGTTCATCAGAACCTTTTTTTTTTTTAGATTCCATATATATGTGTTAGCATGTGGTATTTGTCTTTCTCTTTCTGATTTACTTCACTCTGTATGACAGACTCTAGGACAATCCTCCTCACTACAAATAACTCAATTTCGTTTCTTTTTATGGCTGAGTAATATTCCATTGTCTATATGTGCCATATGTTCTTTATCCATTCATCTGTCGTTGGGCACTTAGGTTGCTTCCATGTCCTGGCTATTGTAAATAGAGCTGCAATGAACACTGTGGTACACGACTCTTTTTTTTTTTTTTTTTTTTTTAACACGACTCTTTTTGAATTATGGTTTTCTCAGGGTATATGCCCAGTAGTGGGATTGCTAGGTCATATGGTAGTTCTATTTTTAGTTTTTTAAGGAATCTCCATACTGATCTCCATAATGGCTGTATCAATTTACATTCCCACCAACAGGGCAAGAGGGTTCCCTTTTCTCCACACCCTCTCCAGCATTTATTGTTTGTAGATTTTTTGATGATGGCCATTCTGACCGGTGTGAGGTGATACCTCATTGTAGTTCTGATTTTCATTTCTCTAATAATTAGTGATGTTGAGCATTGGCAGGCAGATTCTTAACCACTGCGCCACCAGGGAAGTCCCAAGACCTACCACTTTAGTTTGCAGACATTCATTACTTGCTAGTCTGCACATTAACATAACCCAAACCTGAACAAAATGATTCTAGTTCAATAACAGATAAAATGACTTCAATTCAGTTTAATGAGCAATGATTGTATATCTACCATGTGCCAAAAGCAGTAATCTCTCTTTAATGCATATCTGACCAAGTTTCCGAGTCCTACCTTATCTCCCCACAGACTGTGAGACTCTGCATGATGTCACTGGATGTGCTTCTCCATGTTCCACCCTGTCACTTGTCTCACTTGTCATTTTGACCTCTGGTTTCTTATCACTGAGCAACTTGAGGTTGCTGGTACACTTTGAACTATTCTGTGCCTCTTTGCTTTTCCTAAAATGTGTCATTCTGCAGGAATATAAAAATAAACAAAACACTATCCCTACTCTAGAGTAGCTTAAGTGTGAGACAACAAATAGCTTAACTATGACCTTACAAGTGCCATGAGAAAGGAAGGTTCAGGGAAGAAAGGCACTTACCAAAGGGAAGACGAAAAGATAAAGGGGGTTGTGGGAGAAGATGGGAGAGGGAAGTCAGGGAATGTCCTTGGAAGATTACATCTAAACCCATTCGTAAAGGATTTTTTGTAGAAGACCACCTTTAGCCAATGCTTTATCATCAACCTCCACATGTGTATCTTTAGCCCAGCACTCTCCTCTCAATTAGAGATTCTTTTACCTAGCTGCCTATTGCTCTTGACTAGGTATCTTCTCCGCTATCAGATAAGCTAAAATTCTTAACCTTTCCCTCAAAATCTACTCCTTCTACAGCCTTCCCAATCTCACAAGATGACAATTCCTTCCTTTTGGTTGCTCAGGCCAAAACCTTGAGTCATCCTGGATTCATCCTTGGCAATGTAAAGTCTTATACCTTCAAAGGAGCAGTTGGGTGACATGGTGTGGGTTAAAGTCGGATGGGAGTGGGTTCAAGAGAGAATGAAAGGGGAGCTTCCCTGGTGGTGCAGTGGTTAAGACTCCGCGTTCCCAATGCAGGCGACCCAGGTTCAATCCCTGGTCAGGGAACTAGATCCCACATGCATGCCACAACTAAGAGTTCGTATGCCACAACTAAGGAGCTGGCGAGCCGCAACTAAGACCCAGCAAAACCAAATAAATAAATAAATATTTCTTTTAAAAAGAAGAGAGAATGAGAGGAAAGGAATTGGGATTAGGGAGTAGATACACCTTTTTCAAAGAAGGAGCAGAATAAAAGAAAGTAAATGAGCTGGACATAGATTGAGATAGGATTTTTTATGAAGGAAAAAATTATGGTATGTTTGATGCTGATGAATGGCCCAGCTGAAGAGAGGAACTGATGATGCAGGAGACAGAAGAGACAATTGCTATAGCAGTACCCTTGAGTGAGAGCATGAGCAGTTCACTCATGACAATAAAAGTAATAGCAGAGTAAAGGGCACAGATAAAAGTAGTTTAGGAGATGGGGGGATGCATAAACTCTCTTGATTGAGTTTACTGATTATCTGTTCTAAAAGTCATCAACTGAGTATATGAACAGGAAAGCAAGTGCTGGAGGTTTGAACAGAGAGAAGATGTGAAATAGCTGTCTAGGAAAGCGGAAGATTTTATAAATTCATATGAATTAGTAGCAGAGTCCTCAAGTACATGCTCTTTATGTAAATAAGACTCTCATTTACATTTCCTGAACATAATGTTTATAGGTCTAATAATTCTGCCTTTTGATCTAAATAAGTGAACCTTTAGTTTTGAAAAATAGTTATCTATGAGACATTAAATCAATCAGAAAGCATGCATTCATGAAGATGGTAAGGGTTCACAGAAAGAACATGGGGTTTAAAAATCATAAGATCTGGGTTCAGGTTGTGGTTCTGTCACTATAAACTAATGATCAAATGCAATTTCCTTGTGCTCCCTAAGCCTGAATAGCCTCACCTGAAAGACGGGATAATATCTACTTCCCATGGTCACCAAGAGGACTAAACACAATAACACTGGAGGCAGCACCGTGGCAACTGCACAGTGTTAAGTACATGTTAACTATTATTATTCTCATTGTTGTTTAACTGTAGATTGATCAACTATATTGACCTACCTAGAAAACAATTATAGATTGTTGACTGTAGACTGATCACTAAACTACAGAGTAACCTCAAGAGAACACTGAAATTAATTTACTTTTGCCTTATATAAAACTCATTTAGGGCTTCCCTGGTGGCGCAGTGGTTGAGAGTCCTCCTGCTGATGCAGGGGACGCGGGTTCGTGCCCCGGTCCGGGAAGATCCCACATGCCGCAGAGCGGCTGGGCCCGTGAGCCATGGCCACTGAGCCCGCGCTCCGCAACGGGAGAGGCCGCAGCAGTGAGAGGCCCACATACCAAAAAAAAAAAAAAAAAAAAAACTCATTTAAATGACATTACCAGACTAGGCAATAACTACAAGACTAAGAAATAAGCAATTTACCAGAATAAAATAAAAGCAACACAAGGAGATTAGAAGAAAATAAAAGGGAGACGGAGATTCTACCATAGTTTTGAAACTATGGTAGAATATAACATATTAACATATAACACCTAACATATAACACATAACACCTAACGATCTCAAAATCTAAGCTCAGAAGAGAAGAATAAAAACATTACAACATAAAAACAATTAGGTTTTAGAGTATGAAAAAGCTTTGCATACTTCTCTGGAGATAAGGCTTGGGCTCTAATCATGGGAAATGATTAGACGTACCCTACTGGACATACCCAGTAGGGTACGTCCTCATTCGAAAGGTGCTATACTGTCTTCTTTCTGATATCCCAGAGGACAGACTCCCATTTCATGAAGTGAAAACTTTCTCAGCTAAATACATACAGCACTGAAAACAACACAAGTTTTTTAAACTAATCACATGCTCTGAGATATAAGGATATTGAAATTTACTTTGTTTTCTTAATCTCTTCTCCTGCGATCTCTTCTCTTTCTCAGCAGTGGGATTTCAGAGTCCCACTGATGGCAAATCAATTTGGCAGAGAAGGGAAGTAGGAAGAAGGTGAGAGGGCATGTGTGCTGTGAAGAAGAGACACAGCGAGTGCGCTTTGGGCAAAATGGGGAGGATTCAGCATTGTCTCAATGCATGGCCTCCTTCTTGTGTAAAAGTCAGGCCTGTGCCAACATCGCCCTCTGGTGGCCAATGAAGGTAGTTACAAAACTCCACAACAGAAAGCCCCAGTCAGTTGAACAAGGAAAAGTTCTGTAGTATCTAGTTATCATCCTTCCCAGGACATACTTAGGCCCTTTCTCCAGGATCAAAGTTTCTCAGTCATGGACCTGCATCCAAGTCACTTGCAAGGGCTTGTTTAAAAAACAGATTGCTGGGACTTCCCTGGTGGCTCAGTGGTTAAGAATCCACCTGCCAACGCAGGGGACGCCCGTTCGAGCCCTGGTCCAGGAAGATCCCACATGCCGCAGAGCAACTAAGCCCAAGCACCATAACTAGGGAGCCTGCACTCTAGAGCCCACGCGCCACAACTACTGAGCCCACGTGCCACAACTACTGAAGCCCACATGCCTAGAGCCCGAGCTCCGCAACAAGAGAAGTCACCGCGATGAGAAGCCTGTGCACAGCAACCAAGAGTAGCCCCCTGCTCTCCCAAATTAGAGAAAGCCAGTATGCAGCAATGAAGAACCAACGCAGTCATAAATAAATAAATAAATAAATATAAATTAAAAAAAAAAAGCCAATTGTTGAGTCCTATCCCCAGCGTTTGCCTAAGAATTGCATTTTGAACAAGGTCCCAAGTGATACCGCTGGTCCAAGAACCACACTTCAAGAACCACTGTCCTAAGATTAAAACATTCTATAGAAATAAATTCTTAGCCTCAAAAACCTCCTGGAATGTTGGGGAGTAAGTATCCTCTCAATATCGTAAGTGCTCTATATAAGCACATGGAATACAGAAAAATTAAGTGGCTTACCCACAAATTTGCCAACTATTTATGTTTAAGGGTCAACAATGTATTAGATGTTCATTCAAACATCTGTGACACTGTTTTGAATGAACAAGAGTGACAGAAGTTATATTGTTACATCTAAGAGAAAGCTTCTGTCTTTTGTCTTCCTAGCCTTGAAAACAGAGCCATACAGAGCTGATAATGAACAGTACTGGGAAGATAGCATTTTTGAAGGAAAAAAAAAGTAATACATATGTTCTGAAAAAGTATCTTGAGAATTGTTTCCCAAGGAGACAGGCATTTTAGAAGAAGTTGAAAAACAGTTTCATTTCTAGGTATTTGGCTATTTAGGATTTTTTTTTTTTTTTTTTTTTGCGGTACGTGGGTCTCTCACTGTTATGGCCTCTCCCGTTGCGGAGCACAGGACCCGGATGCGCAGGCTCAGCAGCCATGGCACACGGGCCCAGGCGCTCTGCGGCATGTGGGATCTTCCCGGACCGGGGCACAAACCCGCGTCCCCTGCATCAGCAGGCGGACTCTCAACCACTGCGCCACCAGGGAAGCCCTATTTAGGTATTTTATGGTGGCAATGCTATGGAAAAATACGTGTACACTCACAACTAAATGGGGGTAAAATGGGAAAGGGTATATAGTACAGAAAAGGTAACCCTAGCACCCACACTGTGAACTTGAAATACCATAGTTTCTTGGAGAAATCATTTTTTCCAGGCTTGGGGCAAGAACTATACCTTGGGGGGAAAAAAGCAACATTTCCTACTTTGTGCTAAGTGCCATAAAGGCAGTCTCACTTTCCTTCCCCCTCATTTTAAAGCTAGGGCAATTACAGTAGGTGTATAATAATTAAAAGAAATAAAAACACCATTGCCCAGAGAGTTCCATTATGTGTAACCCACTTAACTAACCTTTCTGTATCTAGATGCAGGAAGCTGGTTGATAAATTTCCAGTAGTTGGCCTAAGTTAGCCTGTTGTAAAATCATATTAAGAGCACCAGTGATGGGGCTTCCCTGGTGGCGCAGTGGTTAAGAAGTTTAATTACAGGTTATTCAAATATTAAAAATATCAGCAGGAAAAATTTAATAATTTTTATAAGCAAAACAGTTGCTTAAAAATTCTCCTCCTCTTGGGTCAAGTTCATGGTACACAGATCAAATCACCCAAGATGAACCACAAGAAAATCTACTGCTACCATCTCATTATCCTCACCCACCTAAGCTGAGTCCCAGGTGGTAGGAGTCACGCACAGCTAAAGGAAGATTTTAAATGAAAAGGAGCAAGCTTCCTCCACCTATGACTGATGAGGGTAAGTTAATGCGGATGGGAAGAGTATCTTAGTCATGACTCAAGTTATTAAAATATTTACTTTGTACCATTTTCTTTCTTCCAACTAAAGTGTTCCTTTTAGGTTAATCAAAGGACAAATAACTCCACTGACCGTTACGGATTAAAAGAGAACAGACATTTCCATTTTCCATTAACGAATCCCGTTTTTTTCTTGGAGTAAATATTTATACGGATATAATTTGATTTTAAACTCTCAATAATATTTCTCCTGATCATTTGTGGTTACCCTTCCACCCCCCAAATAAAGCACATATAAAAGAAGCAGGAGTTCCTCTTCCACTCAGGCTACAGAAAGCCAAAAGAAATGTCACTCCCACCCAGTCAACAACAAAAAACCCAGATCAACTACAAAATCGAACTCAACTACAACAACTCAACTACAAAAACGAACTCACCAGAGAGCTGAGGTTTTTAGGGCAACCAAGTAGTGTGGAATCCAAAGAAAGACGTTCCCCTCAAGCAGATATGGGAGGTAAGCAATGGTTCTCCTGTGTCTTACCTGCCATGCAAGCAGGTGAGAAGAATTCAACTAAAGAGTTTAACGATTTGCTAAAGGCTAAGTGAAGGCTAGCATGAGAGTAAAGGGCCCCTGGGATCCACAGACACAAAAGCAGTTCATACCCACTTGCAGGTTAGAAAGACTGGAGGCAGCGGGGTGGGGCGGGGGGGGGACCAGAGAGCTGCTCTAGGTGGTGCAGACCTGGAAAAAGCTGCCACTAAAAGCAACGGCAAGAAGCCCTGGGCCCTAGGACTCCTCTCTCCTATGCAAACAGAAGCTTTAAGCTGCTGGGGGAGGAGTATCAAACCCTGTCAGCCCCAGGGCCCGGGTGAAGACCCACTGCAGCTGGGGAAGAAGTTAACAAGAAAACCCCCTTACCCTAGGGGAGGAGCCAGAAAGAATCCTAGCCCAGGATCCTATGCCAATACCTTTAGAAAACGCCATCCGTGTAAGAGGGATAATATGATTGAGAAAAAGACTCAACCACAAGACGCATGCACACAGGCTTGAGCCTAAACCAAGGCCAAAAAACAAAAATAAAAAAACTCCTGCCCACTACCAGGCTATCCCTCTTCTGATAAGGGAGGGGAGAGCATGGAGAGAAATCCTCCTGAGGCACAGGTGCACAGCAGGGCCAAAAGCTGGGAGTGGAACAAGAACTTTGAGAAAAGAACTTTTTTTTTTTTTGCGGTACGCAGGCCTCTCACTGTTGTGGCCTCTCCCGTTGCGGAGAACAGGCTCCGGACGCGCAGGCTCAGTGGCCACGGCTCACGGGCCCAGCCGCTCCGTGGCATGTGGGATCTTCCCGGACCGGGGCACAAACCCGTGTCCCCTGCATCAGCCGGCGGACTCTCAACCACTGCGCCAACCAAGGAAGCCCAGAAAAGAACTTTTGAGAAAAGCTTTCCAGCACCTCAGTCCCTACTCTACGCACCAGAAATGGAAGAATTTGAAGCCAGTAGTGCACTGAAGACCATCATAGCAACAACAAAGCCCAACCCTAGCTCAGCCCTGGCCTAAACTGACTCAACCCTTTGAAAGTATTAATTAACTAGTAAAAGAAGAGAGTTGCCCATTGTTGGGTTGTACCCCGCAGGCCTACAAGGTCTGTGCTTGCCCAGCTCTAAAACCGAAGAAAGAACCCAGAGTCAGCAACAGAGACATCAACGGTGTAATGGATGGGGGAACCTTACACAGCTGAAGCAAGGTCCTGGAGAGACACCCCACCGTGTGCGGCAGACAGCAGGCAGGACATGGTGGCAGTCTTCACTGCCGGCCGGGGCGAGGGCGGGGGGCGGATTACCAGTTATAAGAGAATTATGTCAGGTGGGTTCATTAGTTACCAGGGAAACCAGCAGAGAGGCACGCCCCTCATTACCCCTTCGATAAAAACAATCAACAGCTGGAGCAGGGGCAAGAGTGTGGGAAGGTCCGGCACTTGAGTAGGGTACAGGTGAAGCAGGCACTGGTCGAGAAGGGAATGTACAGAGAGCAAAAGAACAGCCATCTTGAGTGGCCTGACCATACACTCATTTCCAGGCATAAATATTTTATTTCAGTCTCTACTGTTTTACATGTGAGGTCCAGCATTCACTCAAAAATTAAGATACACATAAAAAGTACCAGAAAAAAACAGTAAAGAGACAAAATAATCGGACTGAGAGATGACCCAGATGTTCAAATTACCGGACAGACATTTAAAATAATTATGATTAATGTGTTAAAGTC
This sequence comes from Stenella coeruleoalba, assembly GCF_951394435.1. Taxonomy (NCBI): domain Eukaryota; kingdom Metazoa; phylum Chordata; class Mammalia; order Artiodactyla; family Delphinidae; genus Stenella; species Stenella coeruleoalba. The sequence continues at coordinate 65,352,342 of NC_137156.1, forward strand.
TATAGTGGAAGAGATAGAAATATGCATTAACAGATGGATAATTTCAGCAGAGAGATGGAAACTCTAAAAGTCAAACAGAAATGCTAGAAGTTAAAAACAGTAAAGATATTAAAGATAAAGAATGCCACTGAGTGCTCATCATTAGACTCAATGCAACCAGGAAAAAAATCAGGGAATTTGAAGATAGATGAAAAGAAAGTACCCAAAATGAAACATAGAGCATCTAAGGACTGTGGGACAATACTCAAAAATCTAACAAAAATGTAACTCGAATCCCAGAAGAAGAGAGAAAGAAAGAGGCAAAGCACAGATCAAGCTCAGAGAAGCCAAGAAGGACAAATAACAAAATACTACCTAAACACAACACATTCAAACTGAACAAAATATCACCTAAACACAACACATTCAAACTGAACAAAATATCACCTAAACAACACATTCAAACTGCTAAAAACCCAAGATAAAGATAGCCTGGAAGGTGGGGGTGGGGGTGGGGGTGGGGGGAGAACAATGATCAAGATTGTAACAGATTTCTCATAGGAAACTATGCAAGTAGGACAACTAATTTTCCTTTAAATTACTGAAAGAAAAAAGTAACACAGAATAGGACACCTAGCAAAAAGTACCTTCCAAAACTTAAGGTTTGTTTTTCAAATAAAACAAAGCTGAGAGAATTCCCTGCTCAGCATGTTTGTACTATAAGAGAAGAAGTGTTACAAGCTTTTCAGGCAGAAGGACTATGGTGCTAGACAGAAATTTGGGTCTATACAAAGAAATGAAGAATGCCCCAAATGGTATTTGAAAATGGTATTTGAAAATGGTATTTGAAAATTACTCTAATTAAAAATTAGAGTAAAGGTATATTTTTCCCATATTTTTATTCATTCTAAAAGATAATTGACAAGCTAAAGCAAAAATAGTAACAAGGTAGGTAACTAACATAAGTCAAATTATGTGTATGACAATAACACAAAAAATGACAGAGGAATTGGACATTTACTATTTTGCATGGAATTTTACACTATACATGAAATGGTAGAATATTACTGGAAGGCAAACTGGAAGAAATTAACATACACAGTAAACTCTAGGTCAAATATAAAACAATTTTTAAAAGAAATATATATAATAAGCCAATGTTGGAGTTAAAACAGTATTTTAAAAAATATTCAGGGACTTCCCTGGCAGCTCAGTGATTAGGAATGTGCCTGCCAATGCAGGGGACATGGGTTCGAGCCCTGGTCCGGGAAGATACCACGTGCCGCAGAGCAACTAAGCCCGTGTGCCACAACTACTGAGCCTGAGCTCTAGAGCCCGCGAGCCACAACTATTGAGCCTGCATGCTGCAGCTATTGAAGCCCACGTGCCTAGAGTCCGTGCTCTGCAACAAGAGAAGCCAGCATAATGAGAAGCCCGCGCACTGCAACAAAGAGTAGCCCCTGCTCACCGCAACTAGAGAAAGCCCGTGCACCGCAACAAACACCCAACACAGACAAAAATAAAATAAATAAGTAAATTTTTTTTTAAAAAGCCTATTTTAGGTGGTTGCCAGAGGTGGGGGGTGGGCAAATGGGTGAAAGGAGTCAAAATAAATAAAATTAAAAAGTTATAAAATAAATAAGTCCTGAGGATACAATGTATGGCATGGTGTCTATAGTTAATAACACTGTACTATATTTGAAAGTTGCTAAGAGAGTAGATATTAGAAATTCTCATCACAAGAGGAAAAAAATTCATAACTATATATGGTGATGGATGTTAACTAGACTTGTGGTCATCATTTCACAATAAAAACAAATATTGAATCATTATGTTGTATACCTGAAACTAATGTTTTATGTCAAGTATATCTCAATTTTTAAAAAATGCTTATTTTAGAAAAGAAATGTTTCAAATCAATGATCTAAGCTGCCACCTTAAAAAACTAGAAAAAGAGCAAATCAACTAAAAGTAAGCAGAAGGAAGGAAATATTAAAAGTTATAAGCAGGAATTGAAAACAGAGAGGACATGACAAGAGATCCTACAGACATTAAAATAATAAGGTAATATTATAATTTTATCTCCATTAATTCAGTGACTTAAAGGAAACAGACCAATTCCTTGAAAGATACAAAACACCAAAGCTCACTTGAAAAGATAGAAAACTTGATAGAAAACAGTTCTGTATCTCTTAAACGAATTGAATTCCTAGTTAAAAACTTGACAGAGAAAACTCCAGATCCAGATGACTTCACTGACAGTCTGTCAAACATTAAAGAAAAAAACATCAATTCGACACAAACTGTTCTAGAAAACAGAATAGGAGGGAACACTTCCCAACTCATTCTATGATGTCAGCATGACCTCAGTTCTAAAACCTGACAAAGGTCTCACAAGAAAACAACAGACCAATATCCCACATGCACATAGATGCAAAAATCCTCAATCAAATGTTAGCAAATCTGACCAGCAATATATAAAGACAGCAAATCTCTTTGAAAGGGTTTAACCCATTTTTTAATCCTGACCTAGGATTACACTCAAAGACAGGTGGCATCTAACTCTGTTCCAAATTGTCTTGGTATAAATACAGAATTTAAAGTATCTAACTTTACAAAGCTACTTTCAAAGAATAGGCACAGCAGACAGTTTAATTTAGGAAATTAAGAGGCAAATTATATAGCCGTTGAGACATTACAGAAGGAACTTTAGGGTTAAGAGTAATCTACAGCTTCAAGAACACATACTCTACTGAAGGGTAATGAACCTACCTCCTTGGTTTCCAAGAAATTTAGATAAAGAGAAAGTTACTAGCCTATACTACAAAACTCAGTTCAGTTTCCTCAAAGGTTTCTAAGATTATGACCCAAAGCGTAATCCCTTATCTACTTTCTGAACCTATCTATCCAGTCTGGCTTAATTACTTACCTTCAGCCTGGCTAGTGTCTGAGCATGGTTTCTTCTTTGACTCCGAATTCCCGGTTTTCTCATCAACATCCAGTAGAGGAATATAGTCTGTTTTTCCAACAGTTTCTCCCACAACATCATCAAAGGCCTCTGCCTCCAGTGTGGCAATAAAGTCCCGTTTTATCTCTTCCTCAATTTCTGGAGGTGGCTCTGTTAATGCATCTGCAAGACTGAGGTCTGCCATTCTGCACCACTGCAACTGCCTGGTTAAGGGGGAAAAAAATGTTTCATACGATGAGAACTGCAAAGGGAAAAACATTCCTAGAAACTCTTGTCATCATCTTAAACAAAAAAGGAATTAAAATCTAAAATTTTAGAGCTAAAAGAGACTCTCCCATTTTATAGATTAGAAAATCACAGCTCTGTAACAGATAGTCTTACCCAAGGTAAACACTTTTTCTTTCATCTCTGGGAGGTAAATAGAGCAAGTGCCATTTTGCCCTTTTCATTAATAAGAAAAATGAAGTGCAAAAAAAACCCTCAATTTATCCAAGGTTACAGCCAGTAAGATTCAAATCAGGTCTTTTGATTTCAAGTCTTAAAACCCTTTCAACTATTCCATTTATCTTAATTTCCAAATCATGTCACAGAATAATTCTTAAAAATATATACAAAAGGAGGTCAGATTAGGTTATATTCCCATTTTTAAAAAAAAAGGGCTAATTATTATCAGGCAAATGAAGTCACTTTTATTTACCAGGGATTAGGAATATGGACTTTATCTTGTAGGGGTAAGCAGTGCTTCATGAATCACTTGGACATGGCTCTGTCAACCGAACTACTCTTACTAGTTTCCTGCTGGCATGAAAATTACAGACAACGTTCCCTGAATTACCTAGGGGAGGCAGTCCCTCTCTGTGGTCATGTACATTAGCATCTTTGCAGAACACCAGGTCTTCCATTTTTAAACATAACCTGAAATTAAAAAGTATATGGGGGACTTCCCTGGTGGCGCAGTGGTTAAGAATCTGCCTGCCAATGCAGGCGACGCGGGTTCGAGCCCTGGTCCGGGAAGATCCCACATGCCGCGGAGCAACTAAGCCCGTGCGCCACAACTACTGAGCCTGTGCTCTAGAGCCCGCACACCTAGAGCCTGTGCTCCGCGACAAAAGAAGCCACCACAATGAGAAGCCCGCCCACCACAACGAAGAGTAGCCCCCACTCGCCACAACCAGAGAAGAGCACGCGCGCAGCAATGAAGACCTAATGCACCCAAAAATAAAATAAAGAAAATAAAAATAAATAAAGAACTTTGTAAAGGCCTGACATATGTCAAAGGGTTCCATAAAGAGGAACTGCTTTTCCCTTTTCTATCTATAATAGCTATTATTACTAGTTAGCCTTTGAAAGCTGTTATGAACAAAAAACAATAAAGAATGTCTATAATTAAGCAGTTTCATTGTCAAAGAGAACTTGTAAGGAACACCTGTACCACCTTTAACAACATACAATAAGAGCCCAACAGATTTATTTGTCCTAGAAATATGTAATTATGACACTTACTTCATGCAATCTTCTCAGATTTTTCCTAATTTAGGACACTGATGAAAATACAGACAAAACCAGCAATACATTTTAAACCTCATTTATCTGAGTACGGATTCTCAAAGGGCAACTTTTTATTCACTGTAATCTTTCCCCTCCTCCCCGCCTCCCAACCTCCCAAACCATTTTCTGGGCTGACATGTGGTTCATGGAATATGAACAGCAGCTTAAATTCAGTCTAAGAGGGTAAAATTGATAGAAAATTAGACAGCTGGAAGTGGGAAGGTCACTTGGCTCCCAGTACATGCATCCAACCACCCAGCATCTGCATCTCAAACCAGTTTAGCTATTCTTTTCATGTCATCACATATAAATAGAAGTATGATTTAAGCGCACGCGCGCACACACACACACACACACACACACACACACACACACACACACAAACACAATCTACTTATGGAAAATGACCCTGTAAAAGCAATACTAGCTAGTGGAAGTGAAAATACTGGCTTTTAGCCAAAAAGCTCCAGTTTTCAATAAATTAAAGAGAAGACTACTCAATTTTATAGTTATTCTATTCTAAAATATGTGTAAGTATAATAAATTCCTTAGGTGCTCTACAGATCTGTTAAGCTGGTTCTGCAAGTGATCCAGAATTGATCTTAATAACTTCATGACTGAATGTCATCCCACACTTAACAGCATCATTTAAGGTCACAATATTTATTCGTGCCTTAAAATGTTTAGTTATGTATTTTATGGACAAATGGATCTGACACAGTGTTCTTCTCAAATCTGGATATACAGGAAAATTCAAAAACATACCCTTGTCAATGAGAAGTATCTACTTAAAAAAATTCTCTCATTGACTATTTATGCTTTTCCTCCTCTATTTGTATAGATAATAGAGAAAATTAACTGAGTTTGAATTTTTTTAATTTAAGTACAGTTGATTTGCAACGTTTCAGGTGTACAGCAAAGTGATTCAGTTATATACATATTCTTTTTCAGATTCTTTTCCGTTATAGGTTATTACAAGATATTGAATATAGTTCCCTGTTCTGTTAACTTTAAATGAATTTGTTGATAGGAGGCAAGAAACGAAAGCTGGTTAAAGAAGTTTCCATGCTTCACTAGTTCAGTCTGATTCTCACTATGGCTTTGAGTGAGTCACCTTCCGGGGCTGAGTTCCCTAGGCTGTAAAATGAGAGTGGTATGTTAAACGATTCTTGAGGTTGACTATTCTATAAGCTACTTATAATTCAGTTTCATCACTTAAATTAGAAATAAACAAACTTCATATAGATTCTCTGTGTGACTATTATTTTATACATCAAGTACTCTCAATTATAACTGGGTTCAGGTTTATTAAAAGGTAAAAAGGGGCTTCCCTGGTGGCGCAGTGGTTGAGAGTCCGCCTGCCGACGCAGGGGACGTGGGTTCGTGCCCCGGTCCGAGAAGATCCCACGTGCCGCGCAGCGGCTGGGCCCGTGAGCCATGGCCACTGAGCCCGCGTGTCCGGAGCCTGTGCTCCGCAACGGGAGAGGCCCCAACAGTGAGAGGCCCGCGTACCGCAAAAAAAAAAAAAAAAAAAAAAAGGCAAGCTAAAAAGCCTTTCGGCAAAGGGAGACTAAAAACCAACTACCCAGTGCACAGTGCCTGCTTGAGCAAATCTGACTGGAGCTTAAGAAACTCCACCCAGTTCTGGCTAACATCAAAGGAGACTTGACACCACTCTACAAGAAAATAAGCCCCATATTATTTAACCAGGCACCAAGAGCATACCGTTTTCAAGCATAGCACTCTGGACATCTGATCCTTCATTCTGACTTCATGCCTGATGTGAAACTATCTGGTGAGAACGTTTTGAAAATACCTAGGTAAACCAAGGCAAGAGGAAATGACAGGACATGATGATGAAGCACAGAAGAGAATTTTGGCCTCTTGACTATTCTTTTACTATTAATAGCTATGTGCTCATAAAGAGTAAATAAGAATACATAATGAGATCACAAGTGCCTTCTCTGTTGTATGGTTTTCTTCAGATCACAAACTCTGGAATTAATTACTGAACTAAAAATATTTTCTAGGGCTTCCCTGGTGGTGCAGTGGTTGAGAGTCCACCTGCCGATGCAGGGGACACGGGTTCATGCCCCGGTCCGGGAAGATCTCACATGCCGCAGAGCGGCTGGGCTCGATAAGCCATGGCCGCTGAGCTTGTGCGTCCAGAGCCTGCCCGTGTACTGCAAAAAAAAATTTTTTAATTAAAAAAATAAAGAAAAAATATTTTCTAGGTCTATACAGATTAAATAGTGTTCATATCTAACTTAAATGCACAGAAGTATGGGCAAGTTTTCAAGTTCCCAGAAGTCCTTGTGAAAATTTTAGGTCAGTCATATCTATAGTCACTCAGTTGGGATCTGTGCTCATTCTGGCTGATGAGAAATTAGCATTCTAGTTTGCAAATGGCCTGTTGTTGCCTCTGTCCTCCCTTACTAACCTCCCCCCATCCCCGCCCCTGACCAAAGGTGCTGCTTTGAAACTAAACTGGAGGAAGAAAACTCATGAAAAGGAAGAACAGAAGCCTAATTCCCACCAACATACTCACACTTTTCATAACCACTGTAATATTTTCATTTCACTCAGTCACATTAGCCAAACTTCTACCAAGATTCAAACTTCTACCAAGATTCATTCAATGCAGCAGCCAGCATTCTCTTTTAAAGTACAGAATCCTATTTCACAATTTCAAGGGGGGTAATAAGGGGACATACACCCCTTGAAGGACCATCATTCCACCTTATGTGACTTTAGTTAGCAAGTAGCTTTCCTCCTAACCCCAGAGATAAATTCCATTGAAAGTGTCTGAGTTTCTGGTTTTAGGATAAAAAGGAAGAACATAATTTAGCAACATGGAATATTTCAGGGAACAAAGCAGACCTGGATAAGGTACCAAAGTAGGGAGAAGGTACGTGGGCCCACAGACCCTAGGAGGTAAGAGAAAGGGAGGTGACAATGCCATGGGCAAGCTCAACACCTTTCAAAACACTGCCTGTCAGTTTTAGAAAAAAGAAAGAAACTTTCTTCTCAGTAATTGGGACTAGTTTAGAACCAAAATTATCATTTATAACATTGTTTATCTAAGGAAAATGTATTCTGAGTTCCAAATAACCAATTTAAAAAAGAAACATTTAATAATAATTCTTAAAGGTAGGAGACTGTTCATAATACTCAAATTGTACCCATGATGGATATTCTGTTCTGTTTGGGGGGTGGGGGTGGGGTGGAGGGGTGAGTTATGGACAAGACACAGAACTGTAAAGATACATGGGCTAATATTTTCTTCTACACTTTTTTTTCCATGACGGAGAATTCTGAAGCCAGCACTAAGCTGCTATCCCAGGACTGTGCTGTGGCCAAAAATGTAGGGCTTATTCCTCAAGCTTGGAAGAAACCCAGCATCCCAGACAGTCCCAGAGACCATTTATAATCTGACATGCTTAAAGGTATAGTCTGCATCATAAAGATTTCACATTCAACATGAGACTTTTTTAGTTTGCCTAGCAAGCTTTCAGTGACTAAGTGGGGACTTTATTCCTCAGATTTGTTTTAATGAATTTCTTTCAGAGGCCTATTACATATCAAGCTGAACCTTATCTGTCTGGAGGCTGTGTTCTGTTTTTAATTTATTTAACTAGAAAACCTTGATTTATACTTTCAGTTGAAACAGTATTTCATTCAAAGTAAAACCAAATATTTATTAAGGACCTCTAGGGGTCCTTATACAGCTCACAGGCACTTACGATCCCTGAAGCTAAGCTAAATTTCTCCTGCTCCTCCCCAGAACCAGACTGGAAACAGCAACAGACAGCTCAGCAACATCTTGACTGTCCTGAGCAATAAACTCCAAACCCCCTGTGGAATATATTAACTTTCCACCCCCAGGTGCCTCCCTACCCACTACAAGGACAACAGCTGTACTATGACCAAATGATGGAATTTCCAGGCTCAGCGGGGTTCTGTTCATCACCACCATTTGTCCTGCTCATCACAGGATTAGCAACAGGAGAGAGCCCTTGATTACTAGAATAGCTGAGGCCATCAACCAGTGACATTCCTATATGAAAGAACACACTGATACACATTACTTCCATGTAGTCCCCAAAACAAAGTGTTCCTTTTCCCACTGCTAGTTTAGGAAGCCCTGTCCTGTAAGTATAAAACACTGCACACACATGCACACACATATTCACATACCTAAGACCTTGCAGCACAAGGCTTAAAGCCTAGCTTACTTACTTACAGGGACTATCCAGGCAGCTTAGATTCGGTCCTGACTGAATGCATTTTGGATCTCTAAACAAGCACCTGCCACATTTCTATCCAAATGAATTTGAATCTATTTCCCCAAGAAGAAGAATCTACACTAGATACCTCCCACTGTTAGCCATGTGATACAGATGGCATGATGTCTGCTGAAGTCCAGTTATATGTGCCAAAACAAGAGATGACAATGACACAGCACTTACATTTCTGTTATAACTGTCCTCAAGACCAAATCTTCAATTTTATCTCAATTTTTTTAAAAGAAGAGCGAACCTTAAGATGATTCTCAATACCTAATGCCCCCAAATTTTGAAAAAAGAGAAAGTATTTTTTAATACTTTCATCCCAGTTAGTCTAACCTCAGTCTAACAGACAAAAAAAATTCAGAGTTTGCTTACTCTTATCCATAAATTATTTCTAAACACTTAAGATCTCTAAAGGCTTTTTAAAAAACACCAGTTCAAATAATCTAGGATCCAATTCCCTCACTTTAACAGATGACAAAAAAAGAATCAGAGAAAATGAATTACTTATAAATGAAACCGGGATTGAGGATCAGACTAAGAGGAGACCCAGAGAACACCAGACACAGATGCAGGGTGTGACAAAACTGGCAAAATCTTGGAATTTTACAGTCTCTGCTTTAACCTGACACAATGGTATCACTATACTTCAAAATCAATTTTTTTGCTCTACCTTTTCTTCTTAAAGGCAGTTGGGAAGATTCCTAATATCAGGAAAACATACCAGTTGATTTAAAAGGACCCCAATGCCTATTTAAAAACAAAACAAAACTCCTTAGTGTGATATCAAGGCCACACAATCCTAGAAGACCCAGTCCTACCACCTACTACAACCATCAGCAGTTTTCTACTTGGGGCTCTCTATATTTTAGTCACATGGGACCAGCTGCCATTTTACAAGCAGACCATTGACTTTATCACTGTATACTCTTGCTCATATTGCTCTCCACACTTCAAATTCTCTTTACTTTCTCCTTGTTAGTCTTGAAATCGAGATCCACATCCTATCACCTTTTCTCTGATTCCTTTTTAGAATCTGTTCTCCCAGTATCATTCAGAACTAATACATCATCTATACTTCTATTGTAACAAACAGTACAGTCTGATCTATACTGTAGTGAGCTGTATATACTAGCAACTCCTGTAACCTACTAGGTCCCAAAGGGGAAAGACCATGTCTAAGTGATGTGTATATCTTCTCTTAGTGGATTACTTTATACAGAAGATGGGCCAAAACAGCAAAAGCCGACAAAACGAAGGGGATAACTAAACAGACAGTTCTAAAATGGTAAATGGAAGTTCATAAAAACCATGTCTAATCTGAAATTAATCAGAGATGCCAAAGCTACAAAAAGTCAGAACTGGAAAAAGAATCAACAGTGACTTCCCTGGTGGCACAGTGGTTAAGAATCCGCCTGCTAAAGCAGGGGACACGTGTTCGAGCCCTGGTCCAGGAAGATCCCACATGCCGCAGAGCAACTAAGCCTGTGCACCACAACTACTGAGCCTGTACTCTAGAACCTGTGAGCCACCACTACTGAGCTCGCGTGCCGCAACTACTGAAGCCCACATGCCTAGAGCCCGTGCTCCGCAACAAGAGAAGCCACTGCAATGAGAAGCACATGCACCACAAGGAAGAGTAGCCCCCGCTGGCCGCAACTAGAGAAAGCCCACGTGCAGCAACGAAGACCCAACGCAGCCAAAAATAAATAAATAAAAATAAATTATTTTTTTAAAAAAAAAAACCTCAAAGAAAAAGAAGAATAAACAGATTAAAGGTGGAAGGTCATCAGTAATTAAGAATATTCACCTCATTTCTCCTACTTTCTAAACATGGCCCGTGCCAGAGCAATCATGAAAAAAAAGCCAACAGGGAGTAACCAGACGAGCCAGCTCTCCATGCTGGTCATCTTATCATTATTAGGCAGGGCAACAAAAATAGCTCTCTGCTTTTAGAAAAGCACAACAACATGATGCAATGTGACAAAAACAAATCGTTTTTTGTTCAAGAGATCAGCTACCACCATCATGTTACTATCACTTTTATAATTATTGCAATGTTAAATCTCTATAGTATCAGCTCACATGTCTCTGTCAAGGAGTAACAAATATATTATAGAATTTTAAGCTACTTAGCCTGGGGAAATTGGATGAAGTAATCACACTTGATCAGCTCTTAGCTTTTGAGAACTATTTTATTTAAGAAAAACCTCTTGGGACTTCCCTGGTGGCGCAGTGGTTAAGAATCCGCCTGCCAATGCAGACGGCACGGGTTCAATTCAGGCCCTGGTCCAGGAAGATCCCACATGCAGAGGAGCAACTAAGCCCGTGTGCCACAACTACTGAGCCTGTGCTATAGAGCCCGCGGGCCACAACTACCGAGCCCACGTGCCACAGCTACTGTAGCTCACAAGCTCTAGGGCCTGTGTGCCACAACAAGAGAAGCCACCGCAATAAGAAGCCCACGAACCACAACAAGAGTAGCCCCCGCTAGCCAGAACTAGAGAAAGCCCGCGCGCAGCAACAAAGACCCAACGTAGCCAAAAATAAATTAAAAAAAAAAAAAAAAAGAAAGAAAGAAAAACAAAACCTCTCCATCAAGTGAAGTTTCTCTCTGAAGTTCAGAGCCACAGTATGCCACACTTTATTGTAGAAAATGTCAGTGAAAGTGAGGGGAAATGGAAGATAGAACTAAGAGTAGATAGGGATTTGTGATACTTCTGATACTTCTGTAATTATTTATCTACAACGTATGTCTCTTTCAGAGCCCGCCTTGGACTCTGAGTTCTGAGATGCAAAAGACAGCATCTTTTTCACCTTCTATCCTAGGCATCTAGTATAATAAAGGGCCACCTCATAGGCACTCATTAAACGCACAGGCATTCTACTGGTTGTGCTTTGTTCTATATCACGACACCAGCCTTTTCTTGCTGGGGTCGACATTTGCCCAGCTAAAGGAGCCTGCTGGCTCTTCCTTCCACTGTTGGTCCAAGGCACGGAATCAGCATTGGGGCACAGTAGCTCAGCTCTTCTGAGCAGCAAAGAAGATGGCATAAACTCTATGGGAGTACTTAGTAGGCACTTTATAGAACAACCTTAGTGATGTCTTACCTTTAACATAAAAGTACCTTACAGATGTGTTCAAAAAGAGGGGGAAAAAAGCCTGAAAGTAAAAAATTAAAAAAATACTTTTAAGTGAAAACTGAGCAAGCAAAGTAAAAAGTCAAAGGAATCTTTCAAGTTATTATTTACCATAACTTTGAACATTTTACCTGAAATAGAGGAAAAGATCTGAGTTAAAAGTGAAAAGCCACTGGAACAGAATCAATCAGAGACAGAGTTGAGCAATTTCAGTTTTTAAGAGTTAATTCTGAAGGACACCCACAATTGAGAGCTACTGAATTAAGCAATAATCTACCTAATACACTAAAGATAAAGTTCATCAAAATGAAACATAAAACAGGATTTGTAAAACTTAACACTAGAAAGAGATAAAGTTCTCCCTTGTTGGGAGGATAGGTGCTTTAGATCCAGTTTACTAGAAGCAGAGCCTGAAATGGGATTTTTATAGAAGTGGTTTATAGAGGGAGTGCCTTCAGGAGAAAGATGTAGAAGGAAGGGAGCCAGCACTGGTTTCAGCCGAGTCCCCCTCTCTGCCTCTTCCCTGGGAAGCTGTAGAGCACAACAGCAGCACTGAGTCAGTGCCGCCATGAGGGAAGGGGGCCAGGTTTCTGTAACCCTCGTCAAGGCACTCATTGGCTGAGAGACACACTGGCTGGTTAAGGGGATCCAGACAGGGTACCAGTAGCATCTACTGCAGAACATTCAACTGTGTAACAAAAAGGCATACCAGATTGGTGTACATAAATATCAAGCAAAATCAACTCTAAGCAAAAAATCATTAGTAGAAATAAAATGACAAAAAGTTTAATTCACTAAGAGTTATCAATATTAAATATCAAACTTGTACATACCTAACAACACAGATGTGTAAAAATACATAAAACTGATAGTAATGAGGAGAAATAGATGAATCCTCCTTCATAGGGGGATATTGTAACACACCTCTCCCAGCAACTGACACATCAAGTAGACAAAAATCAGCAAATACAATATAAGCTATGAGCAACTCAGTATACAGGTTTCAACTACTGGACTACAGAGTACACTGGAGAAGACACTTTCTCTTCTAGCACACATGAAATTTTCTTTTTAAAATAAATGTATACTAGGAAATAAAGTCTCATATTTTAAACATTATTATACAATCCACATTTATGAAACATATAAATAAGCTAGAAATAAAAACCTGAATTTTTTAATGTATTAGGAAATTTTAAAGCACTACAAATAACCCATGAGTTAAACCATAATAGAAATGAAAAAATACTAGAACTGAATAATACCAAAAATATTATATAGCAAAGTTTGTGGAATACACCTAAAGAGGGAATTTAAGAATGTCTCCAGCCTTAAGTGCTTATATTAGAAAAGGAAGAACAAAATTAATTAGTTAACATACATCTTAAGAGTTAGATAAAAATAAATCTGAATAAAATCAAAGGAAGGAAATAAAATCATGAACAAAAATAAAGCACAAAGAAACAGAAGAGGATGGACTTCCCTGGTGGCGCAGTGGTTGAGAATCCGCCTGCCAATGCAGGGGACATGGGTTCGAGCCCTGGTCCGGGAAGATCCCACATGCCGCAGAGCAACTAAGCCCATGTGCCACAACTACTGAGCCTGTGCTCTAGAGCCTGCGAGCCACAACTACTGAGCCTGCGTGCCACACTACTGAAGCCCACGCGCCTAGAACCAGTGCTATGCAGCGAGAACCTACCTCAATGAGAGGCCTGTGCACCACAATGAAGATTAGCCCCCACTTGCCGCAACTAGAAAAAGCCCGCGTGCAGCAACGCAGACCCAATGCAGCCATAAATAAATAAATACATTAAAAAAAAAAAAAGATTGATCCTAAAAAAAAAAAAGGAAACAGAAGAGGAGATCAGCAAAGCAAAAGTCCTCTTTGAGGACTGATAAAGTTAACAAACCACTGGGAAGACTGACAAAAAAAGAAGAGAAGGCACAAATGAACAATTTTAGGAAGGAAAATGAATAATGCCACAAATGCAGGAGAGAGAAAAAAAGAGAATATAAAACTATGCCAACAAATTTGAAGATCGGATAAAAAATATCAATTCCTAAAAGAGTATATATCACAAAAACTGATCCAAAATATAATACAAAACCTAAACAGTACCAAATCAATTAAAGAAATTGAAACAGTATTTTTAAATCTTCCAAATACACACACACACACACACACATCCCACAAAGGGTTTAATAGGAGTTCTACTAAATATTTAAGGTGCTGATCTAACACAAACTCTAGAAATTAGAAAAAGAATGCTCCCCAACTCATTTTATGAAACGAATATCAATATAAGTATAATATAGTAGAGGCCGGGATCCACACTGGACCACCAGAGGTTCAAATTTGGGTTCTACCATTTAGTATCTATGTGACCTTGGGCAAGCTTCTTAACTTCTTTACTTCAGCTTCCTCAAATGTAAGTTGGGGATAACAGAATTAACTACTTCTGGATCTGTTAATATTTAAAATGTTATAACAGTGCCTGGAACACTGTATGTGCTTTAGGTATTTGCTAGTGATTACTATATGATTATTGGTAATATACCCCAATATCAAAACCAGACAAGAATACAGTAATGGAAAATTATAAGCAAAAGTAAACTTATGAACTTAGATCGCAGGTCAGCAAATATTTTCTGTAAAGAGCCAGACAATAAATTGTTTAAGCTCTGAGGCCCATACAATCTCTGTCACAAATACAGGCAGTCCTTGCTTTGCAAGGTTCTAACATCCACAAATTTCAATTACCATAGTTTAGCTAAAAAACACCAGTCCTTCAACAACCTGTTTTAAGTTCCAGTTACCACGGTATATTAACTGTGAGTAATTGCATAAAGCACAAAATTAGCTGCTAACTCTTCAGTCTACAAATCACTACATAAATAACAGGTGTGCATCAAGATCAGTGACCTATCACATCACAAAGTATGTTAGGGACTGGTCACTGAGCATCTGTTATTCATTTCATGCACAAACAGTTGTGTTGCCTCATCTCCCAGTGATAAACCCATGTGACATTTTATAAAACGGATAGTTGTAAGAGGGAACTGGTCAACAAAAACGAAAGTGCAGCAAAGAACTAAAAAGGAGTAACATTGGAAGTGAAATCCAAATCGAATGTGAATGGAGTTACAGAAGTAACAGCTACGCTGTGGGATGTTGACTCTACCGTCATTCAAAAGACTCTGGATATGGTTAAGAATCCACCTGTCAATGCAGGGGACACGGGTTCAACCCCTGGTCCGGGAAGATCCCACATGTCATGGAGCCACTAAGCCCATGTGCCACAACTACTGAAGCCCGCACACCTATAGCCTGTGCTCCACAACAAGAGAAGCCACCGCAATGAGAAGCCTGCGCTCCGCAACGAAGAGTAGCCCCTGCTCACCACAACTAGAGGAAGCCCGTGCGCAGCAACAGAGACCCAACGCAGCCAAAAATAAATAAATAAAATAAATAAAATTAAAAAAAAAAAGACTGGATATGCAGCCGGAGGAATTTAGTGAAGGTGAGCTTATCTATGTGTGTTTGGTAAAAAAGATGAGGATGTCCTGGAGGAAGTGACTTGGGCAAGAAACTTCACATTAAAAGAATTCTCAAATATACTTTGTGACACTGAAAATCCAAACGATAAAATCCTGGAAGCAGATCCAAACTTAGAAAGGAGTATGACAACTTGCCAAGGCAGAGAAAAGATGCCCATTCCACATCATAAGTCACAAGAAGAGAAGAAACTACTCTTGATAAGTTTTTTACTAAGAAATAAAACATCTTAATTCTCAAAGTTTCTAATGTTTTAAATAACAGTGTACTAAATATTAATCTTCCTATTTTTTTCATTTCCCTGTGCATTTTTAACAGGCAACAAGAGAACTTTTAAAGTTTCTGGGTACTTCCCTAGTGGCACAGTGGTTAAGAATCCACCGGCCCATACAGGGCACACAGGTTCGAGCCCTGGTCCGCGAAGAATACATATGCCGCAGAGCAAGTAAGCCCATGTGCCGCAACTACTGAGCCTGAGCTCTAGAGCCCACGAGCTACAACTACTGAGCCCACAGGCCACAATTACTGAAGCCCGAGCGACTAGAGCCCAAGCTCTGCAACAAGAGAAGCCACCGCGATGAGAAGCCCACGCACCACAACGAAGAGTAGCCCCCGCTCACGGCAACTAGAGAAAGCCCGCACGCAGCAACGAACACCCAACGCAGCCAAAACAAAACAAGACAAAACAAAACACTGTCATTATTTGCAGGAAACGTAACTATGAAAATATAGAGAAAATCAAATAAACTATTTGAATTAGTAAATGAATTTATTTAGCAAGGTTGTTGAACTCCAGGTAAATTGCTAAAACTCCAAATGTATTTCCACATACAGCAAAAATAATTGGAAAACAAATTTTTCAAAAATACCACTGACAATGGTTTTTTTTTTTTTTTTTGCGGTACGCGGGCCTCTCACTGTTGTGGCCTCTCCCGTTGCGGAGCACAGGCTCCGGACGAGCAGGCTCAGCGGCCATGGCTCATGGGCCCAGCCGCTCCGCGGCACGTGGGATCTTCCCGGACCGGGGCACGAACCCAGGTCCCCTGCATCGCAGGCGGACTCTCAACCACTGCGCCACCAGGGAAGCCCTACAATGGTATTTTTTTAAAAAACTAAGAATAACTTTAATGAAAGATACCCATGACCACTAGAAAACACATTTAAAAAAAGAGAGAGAAATTAAAGACCTAAATAAATGGCAGGGGCTTCCCTGGTGGCGCAGTGGTTGGGGGTCCGCCTGCCGATGCAGGGGACACAGGTTCGTGACCCGGTCCGGGAAGATCCCACATGCCGCGGGGCGGCTGGGCCCGTGAGCCATGGCCACTGAGCCTGCGCGTCTGGAGCCTGTGCTCCGCAACGGGAGAGGCCACAACAGCGAGAGGCCCGCGTACCGCAAAAAATAAATAAATAAATAAAAATAAATGGCAGGATATATCACGATTATGTACTATATACTGGAAGACTCAGTATTTTTTAAAATGTCAACTATTTCCAAACTGATCTACAGAATGAGCATTTCCAAGCAAAATTCCAATAGTTTTTTCTTTTTAATTCAAACTCAAAAGCCAATTCTAAATTTTATATAAAAATGCAAAAAGCCAAGAATAGCCAAGACTATGTTAGAGAACAAACTTAGAAGAACTTAAGTTACTGTATTTCAAAACTTACTACTGGATTGAATCATATGAAATTGCTAAAAACTGATGAACTAAAAATGTGCCCATTTCATATGCTTCAACCTACTACATATAAATACAATAATGAAGACACTGTGGTACTGGCACAACTGCCAAGAAAGAGCCCAATACAAGAGAACAGTTTCAAAACAGAACCACTACATATGGACACTTAACTTATGACAAATGTGACAATGCAGAGCAGTAGGGAAAGAACTGTCTTTTCAATAAGTGGTGTTGAGTCAACTGGATATCCAACTATTGGGGAAAATATATCTTGAGTTCTACCTCACACCATACACAAAAATCAATTCCAGATGGATAGCAGGTCTAAATGTGAAAGATAAAACAATAAGGCTAAAGGTCAGAATGGTCATCATCAAAAAATCTACAAACAATAAATGCTGGAGAGGGTGTGGAGAAAAGGGAACCCTCTTGCACTGTTGGTGGGAATGTAAATTAATACAACCACTATGGAGAACAGTATGGAGGTTCCTCAAAAAACTAAAAATAGAACTACCTTACGACCCAGCAATCCCACTACTGGGCATATACCCTGAGAAAACCATAATTCAAAAAGAGTCGTGTACCACATGTTCACTGCAGCTCTATTTACAATAGCCAGGACATGGAAGCAACCTAAGTGCCCAACGACAGATGAATGGATAAAGAACATATGGCACATATAGACAATGGAATATTACTCAGCCATAAAAAGAAACGAAAATGAGTTATTTGTAGTGAGGTGGATGGACCTAGAGACTGTCATACAGAGTGAAGTCACAAAGAGAAAAACAAATACCGTATGCTAACACACATATATGGAATTTTTAAAAAAATGGTTCTGAAGAACCTAAAGGCAGGACAGGAATAAAGACGCAGACATAGAGAATGGACTTGAGGACACGGGGAGGGGGAACGGTAAGTTGGGATGAAGTGAGAGAGTGGCATGGACATATATACACAACCAAATGTAAAATAGATAGCTAGTGGGAAGCAGCCACACAGCACAGGGAGATCAGCTCCGTGCTTTGTGTCCACCTAGAGGGGTGGGATAGGAAGGGTAGGAGGGAGACGCAAGAGGGAGGAGATATGGGGATGTATGTATATGTATAGCTGATTCACTTTGTTATACAGCAGAAACTAACACACCATTGTAAAGCAATTATACTCCAATAAAGATATTAAAAAAAAAATAAGGCTTCTAGAAGATAATATGAAGAGTGTCTTCATGCTCATGTGGTAAATAAGCAAAGATTTCTTAAACAGGTCACACAATTCACTAACCATAAAGGGCTAGAAATGATAAATAGGACAACATTAAAGAATTTATATCCATCCAAATATACCATTAAGAGAGTGAAAGCAAACCACAGAGTTGAAGATGATATCTGCAATATGTAAAAAGAAAGAACTCATATATGGGACATATAAAGAACTTCTACAAATAAAAAGCACAACAAAACATAACAGTCACCTCTTATAGGAGCCTATCCAAAAATCCAATAAACATAAAAGGTGCTTACTTTTACTAATCACCAGGGGATAGGTAAATTAAAACTACTCTGAGATCCAATAAATACACGTCAGAATTGCTAAAATGAAAAAGTCAGATAATATCAAGCATCAGGAAGGATGACCAGCAACTAGGCCTCTCCTGCACTGCTGTAAATTGATACAATCATTTTACACAACAGTAAATCACTGTTTATAAGAATTTGTATATAAACTCTTACATTCATGTACAAGAATGTCAAAGCAGTATTATTCGTAATAACAAGAACCTGATAACAACCCAAATGTACACCAACAGAGAACAGATTCAATTTTATATTAATACATATAATAAAATCAATACAGCATTGAAAATGAATTAACTACAGATATACATATCAACATGGTTGAATTTCAACACATAGTGTTAATGGAATCATACATTTGTACTCTATATTAAAATAAACACAAAGATTAATTCCTAGTGATATGTATATTGTAAGATATGAATTCAGCGTAAAAGGAGTTATAATGTGTGACACACTACTAGACCCATTCTTATAATCTTCTATGCATTTTATTTTGAATCTACTGTATTTAGCACAGAGTCTGGCAGGAACATAATAAAACAGTTATTAAATATAAAATAAACACAAAGAGAGGCACAAATTCAGAATAGCAATACTCTCTGGCGTGGAGAAAATCAAAAAGGAAGAGACAACAAGGGGTTTAGAAAAGTCCAATTTCGTAAGTTGGGCGGTAGATTCATAGATATTTATCTTTTTATTATCTTTACATTTTGCACATATTTACACACAAAAAGGTACATATAACATATCACAGCAAAAAAGGGGATGGGGGAGACAGGGATGATGGAGGGAGCAGAGAAACAGGGACAGAAGGGAGAAAGGAGAAAAAAAGAAAATTCCCCAGGCAGTATCTACCAAGTTATGAGAAACAGATTTGCTTCTGACTTCTAATAGCAACACTGGATGCTAGAAAGCAATGGAGTGATGCCTTGAGAACTGAGAGAAATTATTTTGAACGTAGAGTTTTACACCTGACCCATCTATGCAGTCAGGACCAAAGCAGGAAATTCAAACATGCAGTAAATCCAAAAAGTTTACTTTCCAGACACCCTTTCTAAAAATGAACTTTCAGCACAGACTCCAGGAAAATGACAAATGAACACAGCATCCTAGGAAAGCCACAGTATCAAAGTAATAGTACAATTAACCTATATGAGAAAAAAAAAGAAATCCCAGGATGATGGTTATGCACTAGGATCTAGAAACAATTTTGTACAAAATTAATCTTTCCAAAAATAGCATAATTTTTGTCCTTTTTTTTTTTTTTGGCTGCACCCTTGAGAATGCAAGATCTTAGTTCCTCGACCAGGGATCAAACCCATGCCTGCTGCAGTGGAAGCGCAGAGTCTTAACCACTGGACCACCAGGGAAGTCCCCCAAAGCAGTATAATTTTTAAAAGCTAAAGACTTAGACATTTGGTACAGATAGCATATATTTTTCTGCCAACAACAAAAAAAGGCAACTGGGATTTCCCTGGTGGTCCAGTGGTTAGGACTCCGCACTTTGACTGCCAAGGGCCTGGGTTCAATCCCTGGTCTGGGAACTAAAAAAAGAAAGAAAAAAGGCAACTGCAAAGGGAGGGGAGGGTTTGATTCACCAGAGGGGTAACTACACAAGAAAGTATTGATTCAAATACAATGCAAACTGAACTGTGGCATTATTTTGAGATAATTATATATTTTAAGAAAAAAATGAATTTAATACTTAGGCTTACAACATTCTCATCAGGTTTACTAACATAGGATGGATCCATGAGGAATGATATGTTTTGGTCTTAAGTACAAAATGGTATATATAATGGATCACAGAAAGGGGGTTGGGGGGGATAACTAAAACAGCAGCTGAAATCAAAGCTGAAAGGCTTTTGCTGACTCTAAGTTTAATCTTAAGTGGGCAGAAGGCAAAGAGAACTTTGCCTCCTCACTGGAATGTGCTTCTTTATTGGTCTGCAAGTCTGCATGTGCTGACCTTTAAAAGACAGTGTAAGGTTTCTCTGTTCTCCCTTCTGCTAGTGGGCTGACAGACTGAACATGGGTGGACAATGACTTGGTGGCTCTGGTGTTGGCTGTGTTCAATATTCTAGTGTATTTCTTGTATAAGCAATGGGAGATTTTTGCCATAGATGCATTTTTAATCCTTCAAAAATAAGCAAGGCATAATGAGGTTCAAAAAAAGTTTAAGCAGAAATGAAATTACAAAAGAAAATACCATGATATAACCATCTTGGGGTAAAAAAACAAACAAAAACACTTTCCTAAATATAGCAAGCACCAGAGTTTACAAACTACAATAACAAAGAGTCCCAAACTAAATTTCTTCTAAGAAAATTTGGAAGTAAATTCTGAGTAATCAAAGGTACAAAAAGTAGCACGCAATAGGAGATTTTTGTGGTGAATACAGAATCTAAGAATGTATTATACAAACTAAATGGGAGTACAGCATAGATGCTCAATGCTCAGCCAATCCGCTTTCTTCTTCCTAGGCACTCAGAAAAACATCTCCCACCCACATCCCTTGCAGTTGAGACCATACTAGGTTCTAGACAGCAGGATTCCAGCTGAAGTAATATGCTTCCCCACAAAACATTCAATGAGAGATCTTTCTTGCTGGTGCTCTTTGTTGTCAACCAAATGAATGCAAAGGAGCTGGAATTCTTCAATCACCACATGAAGCAAGAAATAAACTTTGTGTTAAAGCACTGAAATGCTAGATATATTAGACAGCATTAATTACACTAATACAGGGATCTTACATATCTAACATACTCATTTTACAAATAAAATGAGAAAGAGACTTTCCAAAAATTACTCTAGTTGTTGAAAGAACCAGGTTCTTCTTTGTTACAGACCACAGAAAAGGCAGCAAGATAAACAGTTGTTCACATAAACATGAGGGGTCTTAAACTTCTTTTTAAAAATGCTTGCGAAAATCTCAGAGGGGGGCTTCCCTGGTGGCGCAGTGGTTGAGAGTCCGCCTGCCGATGCAGGGGACACGGGTTCGGGCCCCGGTCCAGGAGGATCCCACCTGCCGCGAAGTGGCTGGGCCCATGAGCCATGGCCGCTGAGCCTGCACATCAGGAGCCTGTGCTGCGCAGTGGGAGAGGCCACAACAGTGAGAGGCCCAGGCACCGCAAAAAAAAAAAAAAAAAAAAAAAAAAAAAAAATCTCAGAGGCATCCATCCCAAACGGTATGATTGACATTGCCTCTCACATCTGAGTTGTATCGTAAAATATGGCTGAAATTATTAGAAACTTTTTATACCATAACAGACTAATAAATTACATAAAACATTATATAATTTGTTACTCTATTACTTCCTTATTTTCTTTTTTTAAATAAATTTATTTATTTTATTTTGGCTGCGTTGGGTCTTCGTTGCTGCGCGGGCTTTCTCTAGTTGCAGCGAGCAGGGGCTACTCTTCGTTGCAGCGTGCGGGCTTCTCATTGCGGTGGCCTCTCTTGTTGCAGAGCACGGGCTCTAGGTGTGTGGGCTTCAGCAGTTGTGGCTCGTGGGCTCTAGAGCACAGGTTCAGTAGCTGTGGCACACAGGCTTAGCTGCTCCACAGCATGTGGGATCCTCCCGGACCAGGGCTCGAACCCGTGTCCCCTACATTGGCAGGCATATTCTTAACCACTGCACCACCAGGGAAGCCCCTTATTTTCTAAGAAGTAATTTTAATGTATTATACTATGTAAGTAGACATCATGTGAAAACAGTATTTGTGATCATTTCTATGAAGAGTACCATGGGCACTAGGTCTACGGTCAAATACACAGCTTCAGGTTATGCCTTTATTTCTACAGGAGAAAGAAAAATTCCAAGGTTTTAACAGTATCTCAAGTCAAATTTAAAATAATTTGCCATTGGCAGATCATCTGGCCTCTCTTAACCTCAGCCATAAACTGGATAAAAGGTCTCGGGCAAATCACCTCACTTTATTTGTAAAGAGAATTATCCAGGACTTCCCTGGTGGCGCAGTGGTTAAGAATCCGCCTGCCAATTCAGGGGACACGGGTTCAAGCCCTGGTCTGTGAGGATCCAACATGCCGTGGAGCAACTAAGCCCATGTGCCACAACTACTGAGCCTGCGCTCTAGAGCCCACAAGCCACAACTACTGAAGCCCACGCGCCTAGATCTTGTGCTCCACAACAAAGAGAAGCCACCACAATGAGATGCCCACGCACCACAATGAAGAGTAGCCCCTGCTCGCCGCAACTAGAGAAAGCCCGCGTGCAGCAACGAAGATCCAACGCAGCCAAAAAATAAATAAATAAATAAATAACTTTTTTTTAAAAAAAGAATTATCCAGAAGTCCTTTTTAAGCCTACCATTTTGACTATGATCTCACTCTGTTCAGGTCAACAAAATGTATTGAAAGGCTTCCCTGGTGGCGCAGTGGTTGAGAGTCCGCCTGCCGATGCAGAGGACACGGGTTCGGGCCCCGGTCTGGGAGGATCCCACATGCCGTGGAGCAGCTGGGCCCGTGAGCCATGGCCACTGAGCCTGTGTGTCCAGAGCCTGTGCTCCACAACGGGAGAGGCCACAACAGTGAGAGGCCCGCATACCGCAAAAAAAAAAAAAAAGTATTGAATATTTATTAAGTGGAACGACATAAAATTATTGGTATTTGATTGGTTTTGGGGTTTTTTTAAAAAATAAATTTATTTATTTATCTTTGGCTGCGCTGGGTCTTCGCTGCAGCGCACAGGCTTCTCATTGCGGTGATTTCTCTTGTTGCGGAGCATGGGCTCTAGGTGCGTGGGCTTCAGTAGTTGTGGCACGCGGGCTCAGTAGTTGTGGCTCATGGGTTCTAGAGCGCAAGCTCAGTAGTTGTGGCACACAGGCTTAGCTGCTCCACGGCATGTGGGATCTTCCCAGACCAGGGCTCGAACATGTGTCCCCTGCTTTGGCAGGTGGATTCTTAAGCACTGCGCCACCAGGGAAGCCCAATATTTGTTTTTGACCTATCAAAACTGCATTTTTGTATGGCTTAACCTAATACTAAGCGCTATGCACTATGTTAAAAAATATTAATTTTTTTAGGTATGTATACAGACGTACATTTTTTTAGAAAAAAACTAGTATGTTGATTTAGGGGCTCCTGACTGCTGTCATTAGATCTAAAGAGCAAAGTCTATACATCTGAACAGAAAAACCTTTCACATACTCTCTTCTCCTGAGTACTTATAGCTATGTGCTATTTACAAAGAAGCGACACAATTTCTGTTAATTAGTATACTGTATCAGAATACTAATTCAAATGTTTTGGCCAAAATTGCTGCAGTAATTGGGTAAACATAAATCCCACCTGTCTATTATTCCATCAGTTTAGACTGCTACTTAAAGATTTAGGATTAAGTTTGCCTTGTGAGGCTCACAGAGGATTAAATTACTTGTAAATAGCCATTCCCATGAAAGACTAAGTCATGAATGCTCCTGTTACAACCTAATCAAATACAAAAACTTTGGCAATCCTAACAAAACAGGAATTTAGACTGGCCCTTAGGATAGAGATATGTTTATTAACCAAATCGCCTAACAAAGATACTTCAAGATACTTTATTCCAAAGACAACACTTAGAGCCAAATGAACATATTTTTACAAAAATCCTATAGCTGGGGACTTCCCTGGTGGAGTAGTGGTTAAGAATCCGCCTGCCAATGCAGGGAACACGGGTTCAAGCCCTGGTCCAGGAAGATCCCACATGCCGCAGAGCAGCTAAGCCCATGAGCCACAACTACTGAGCCTGCACTCTAGAGCCCGCGAGCC
The DNA here is from genome assembly GCF_951394435.1 of Stenella coeruleoalba. NCBI lineage: Eukaryota > Metazoa > Chordata > Mammalia > Artiodactyla > Delphinidae > Stenella > Stenella coeruleoalba. The sequence goes on from NC_137156.1 coordinate 65,376,855, forward strand.
ACAACTACTGAGCCCACGTGCCACAACTACTGAAGCCCACGCGCCTAGAGCCCGTGCTCTGCAACAAGAGAAGCTATCGCATATTGAGAAGCCCATGCACCACAACGAGGAGTAGCCCCCGCTCACTGAAACTATAGACAGCCCGCGTGCAGCAACGAAGACCCAACGCAGCCAATAATAAAAATAAATTAATTTTTTAAAATGTCTTACTTTCCTGGAAGTTACAACCACTAACTCCTTTGAAGAGTTTTAATCAATGACATGAAAAGCTCTGTCCTGATACCTCTGCTTTAAGGAAAGAGCAAGAATGCATACTCCTATTTCCTAAGGCAGTAATCTAATGGTTTAAAATTCTATATGTTACAGCTACAGACCACTAGTTTAATGGCATTTTACATGATACATATTTTAAGATTTAGTACTATATTGCAATAAAACCACAGCAAAAGGAGATAGAAAAGAAGGGGAGAAAGAAGTCTAAATTAGGAACAAGCCTAAATATTTTCCCATAAATATGACATTTCCACTCTGTTCAAACACAGATAGGGACTTCCTGGTGGCGCAGTGGTTCAGAATCCACCTGTCAATTCAGGGGACACAGGTTTGAGCCCTCATCCGGAAAGATTCCACATGCCACGAAGCAACTAAGCCTGTGTGCCACAACTACTGAGCCTGCGCTCTAGAACCTGCGAGCCACAACTACTGAGCCCGTGTGCCACAACTACTGAAGCTCACGCACCCTAGAGCCCGTGCGCCCCAACTACTGAGCCCACACACCGCAACTACTGAAGCCTGCACGCTCTAGGGCCCATGTGCTGCAACTACTGAAGCCCACACATCCTAGAGCCCACGCACCACAACTACTCAAGCCCATGCACCTAGAGCCCGTGCTCCGCAGCAAGAGAAACCACTACAGTGAGAAGCTCACGCACCGCAACCAAGAGTAGCCCCCGCTTGCCGCAACTAGAGAAGAAGCCCATGTGCAGCAATGAAGACACAACGCAGCCAAAAATAAATTAATTAATTAAAAAAAAACACAGATAAAGTTTAATTAAAATCTTCAGGGGCATTCCAGTAAGCAACAAGCACACCTGGTGTCCAGGGCTTGGTTTCTAATACCATCTCTTACACAGGAAACAGGGCTCCTTGGAGAAATGACTAATTCTAGGACCGGGACAGAAAATATACAAGCAAAGCCTGGAATATCTTGTAATGCCAGAAAGTTAGGAAATGCTATAAAAATAATAATTAATTAATTAATGAGGGAATGTGAAAGGCACACAGGGGTCAAATGAAAGAGCTTCCAATGACCAAAGCTGGAACAATTTGAGCAACAAAATACAGTATTGGATTGTAACCCAAAATACAAAATAAGTATTCATGAATCCATACTGGTATAAATAATGATTGAATAAATTAGTGATGAAGAATAAATAAATCTACCATGAAGAAGAATTCCAAAGAATTAGTCTAGACATTCCAGCTTCTAGGTGGTAGAACTTAACCCTGATTCCTTAAGTGTGGGTGGGTCACATAGTGACCTCCTTCCAAAGAGTACAACATGAAAAGGGAGACAAAAGAGAAACCTGACAAACACTACCTAAACCAAGTGATCAAGATTAACGTTAACAGTGATGAGTTATGTTGACAGTATGTGCCCTTGATATGTGATAAGAATGGCATTTTACCTCTATAATCTTCCTCTCATAAACTGTAACCCTGGTCTAGTCATAAGAAAAAGATCAGATAAATCCCAGTTGAAGGAATTCTACAAAATATCAGACTAGTACTCCTCAAAACTGTCAAGATCATGAAAAAAAAGATCATCAAAAATCAAGTCTGAGAAACTGTCCTAGCCAAGAGAAGCCTAAGCATAACAACTAAATGTAATACGGTATCCTGGATGAGACCCAGAACAGAAAAGGGTCGTTAGGTAAAAACTAAATCCAAACAAAGTATGAACTTTAATTAATAATAATGTATCAAAATTGGTTTATTAATTGTCACAAATATACCATACTAATGTAAGATGTTAATAATAGGAGATTCTAACAACTTTTCTGTAAATCTAATTTCCGTAAGTTACAAAATTAATTTAAAATATATTTAGATGGGCTTATTTACATAAAAATATTGATGCAATCATTATGTTGTCTTTATTTCTGAACATGGTCAAAATGTACACTTCCAAAGTGACCAGGGAGTTTGCTCTATGGCTGTAGGTAAGCACTTGAATGGCTAGTGCCGTTTCAGTATTTAACATTGTTTAAGCATCAAAAATCATGAACCTGGGCCTTATTTACAGAAATTTCTGAAATACAGAAAAATATAAATTGCCCACAATATAGCCCCTATTTTCCCCAGGACAGGTATTCAGAAACAGATCTAAAGAAAATAACAGTACAGTACTACACAATCCACGGTCAGCTGAATCCACCATAGATACGGAGGGCTGGATATGGAACTTAAGCACCAGGGTATTTTGGTATCTGAAGTTGGTCCTAGAACAAATCCCCTATGAATACCGAGGGACAACTGTATACAACGTCTGTCTTTAACATTCTAGTAACAAACTTTATTCACTTCCAACTTAAATCTGACCCATGACCAAAAACTGCACTCTCACACAATCTACAATTCCATGGAGAAACTTACTATGGAAGAAAGTCTGTATAAGTAACGTCCAAGTCCCTAATCACTGAAAACTAGCTGGCTCTCCATTAAAGCTTCAAATCTGAAGTTCTACCACTGGTACTATTGAAACAGGAGAGAAGGGAGCAGGGCATAACCCCTGAAAGAATGACATAGCCTGAGGACATGACATAAACGGATTAGAACCAAATGGGTCTAAGATGGTGGACAAGTCGACTCCCACTAGACCTTGAACCTCAGTATACGCTCAATGTAACACATCAGCAAGCTAAATGACACACCCTCAGGCGCCATGACAGTTCTAAGGCGACCATAAGGATCAAAAAGTGGACGGTGGCCCAATTCCTGAAAATCCCTGCCCCTTCCCGAAATAGCTGGAATACTCCTCCCACTCACTAGCCTATGAAATTACCCACCACTATAAAAACTGACAACCCCATATCCTGGTTCCTTTCTCACCTTCTGAGATGGCCCACTCCCTCTGTCTGTGGAGTGTGTTTCTCTCTAAATAAATCCACTTATTACCTATCACTTTGTCTCTCACTGAGTTCTTTCTGTGATGAGACATCAAGAACCTGAGCTTCATTAAGTCCTGAAACCAGGTGTGTGATCTCAGTTGGAACACTGTGGGTTTTGGCCGCGTGGGTTCAAGTCCCAATCAGGGTTTTGGCTGGGTTCGAGTGCCAGCTGTGTGCGTTCAAGTCCCAACTGAGGTGCACGGTTTCACTATTAACTCTAACTTCATTTTGTAGATTCACAAACAGTGACCAACTCTAATGAGCACTTATATTTATTACACTCAAAGAAACAAAACAAAATAACTTAGCAATGTGTGTCTGATATTTCCAACCAAATCACAAAAAAGGGGCATTTGAATCCAAACTCCTTATTTTATAAGTGAGAAAAGAGCCAAGGGGATTAACAAAGATACTTATTCAAGGTCATCTTGAATCTCAACTAGAACCAGGATTTCTTCTCAGCCCTATACTATTCCAAAGAAGGAAACAAGGGCAAGATAAAGGGTATTATAATTCTGACCATTTCCTATGCTAGGTTAGAAAGCTTTAGTTTTCTCAGAGGTCAACAAAATAAGCCAGCCTACCTATTGGAAATAGCACCAAGTAGTTATCCTTTTTTTAAGTGACATGCCCTCCTGACACAGATTCTTGTCTCCTATTTAATTATCAATTCTTGAATTGTGCCACTATTCAATATCCATGATGTGAAAGTTGAAGCCTTGGTTAAAGCTTGTAAGTGTTTAACTTAATTTGGTACAAACAGAAGACTGAGTGTATTAATTTTCCTCCCAGTTATCCTTAATAATTTTTCTTTTTCTTTTGTTATTGAGATGAAATTTACAGAACATACACTTAAGCATTTTTTTTATTTTTTTAAAACATTTTGAAGTATACAATTCCATGGCATCAACCTTTCTTTAGTTTCAAAATGCCAAATATTTTTCATTAGAGATGCACTAATCCAAATGTAGAAGGACTACTGTTTTCAATTAATTCGTCACATCTCAAAGAAGGCCTAAATCCAGGTTCCAACCTTAAGTGTGGCCTGAGCCCCTTTATCATTCTAATCTCTTTCCACACGTGGCCAGCCACAGTGCAGAGGTACTGTGCCAAGCACCTTTCACCTTCTTCCACATATCAGTAGTATCCTATCACACTCTCCTGCCCTGAACATACCCACAAAGTCAGGCTTACTGTGTGGTTAGCCAACCCGGCAGGCTTTTGTTTCAGCAAATACTTCAAACTTTGCAAACTAGTTAGGAAGGAATGATCTCATCCCACTGACCCAACAGCCAACTTTATCAAAAAAGCTTTTTGTTACAAGCTGTGATAACCTAGGAAACCAGATCTATTTTTACTGTACAGGCATGGAAAAGGAAAAGAAGAAATCATAAGGAAAAAAACAGCTCACATGTTGACCATTTTTAAAAATCACTTATTCTCCAGAATTTCCCCCATTCTTTGATATCTGGCTGCAAGTGAACAAAAAGAAAGACTTTTAGAATTTTTCAATGCCCCCCAAAAAATCATTATTGTGACAATTAAAAAGCAAACTTCATATTCTAGACCAAATATTGAACCTACCCTGGGTGAGATTTGTAAGAAAAAATAAGGATTCCTCTCCAGCATCACCTCAACATTTATTGAGTGCTAATGTTCCAGGTACTATTCTAATCACTTTACATATATCAATTCAATGAATATGTTGAGGACTTCCCCGATGGCGCAGTGGTTAAGAATCCGCCTGCCAATGCAGGGGACATGGGTTCGAGTCCTGGTCTGGGAAGACCCCACATGCCACAGAGCAACAAAGCCCGTGCACCACAACTACTGAGCCTGCGCTCTAGAGTCTGTGAGCCACAACTACTGAGCCCCCATGCCACAACTACTGAGCCCCCATGCCACAACTACTGAAGCCTGCACGCCTAGAGCCCGTTCTCCACAACAAGAGAAGCTACCGCAACGAGAAGCCTGTGCACTGCAACAAAGAGAAACCCCCGCTTGCCACAACTAGAGAAAGCCTGCACACAGCAACGAAGACCCAACGCAGCCAAAAATAAATAAATAAAATTAATTTAAAAAAAAGAGGGCTTCCCTGGTGGCGCAGTGGTTGAGTCCGCCTGCTGATGCAGGGGACACGGGTTTGTGCCCCCGTCTGGGAAGATCCCACATGCCGTGGAGCGGCTGGGCCCGTGAGCCATGGCCGATGAACCTGCGTGTCCACAGCCTCTGCTCCGCAATGGGAGAGGCCACAGCAGTGAGAGGCCCGCGTACCACAAAAAAAAAAAAGAAAAAAGAAAAAAGAATACGTTGAACAATTCTAGTATGTAGGTATATTATTATCCCCATTTAAAATAGGGACACTATGGCACTTAAAGGTTAAGTAACTTGCCTGAGGTCACTCGCCTAGTAAAGTAGTAGACCCCAACTCTTAACTGTTTCCCCACACTGTCTCTCACAGCAACTTTTTAAAAAATATATTTATTTATTTATTTATGGCTGCACTGGGTCTTGGTTGCTGCTCACAGGCTTTCTCTAGTTGCAGCGAGTGGGGGCTACTCTTTCATTGTAGTGCATGGGCTCCTCAGTGCAGTGGCTTCTCTTGTTGCAGAGCATGGGCTCTAGGCACACGGGCTTCAGTAGTTGTGGCCCACGGGCTTAGTTGCTCTGTGGCATGTGGGATCTTCCCGGACCAGGGCTCGAACCCGTGTCCCCTGCATTGGCAGGTGGATTATTAACCACTGCGCCACCAGGAAGTCCCTATTTTTTTAATTCTTAAAAACAGTTGTGATTCATCATCTACTATACACCTGGGTATTCAAAGCACATGGGATGTGCCCTTTCTCTGCTTGGCCTCCAAGCAGCATACTTTCACAGATGGAGCTATGGCCAAATGCTGTGACACAGGGTGCACACCTCCAGTGCCTTGCCAAGGCAGTTCCTTCTGCTTAGGTAGTAGGTGATCAGCCTCTACTCTAAAACATTCAGGAAAAACAAATTAGATCAAGAGCACTATTTAGAGTGAATCGTCCTAAATCTGTATGTGTCAGTATGCATGTGAGAATCAAGTGACTAAAGGCGGCTGATGTAAACAAAAGATTCTACAGCAGACAACTATAAGGAACAAAAGCTAACAATCTCTGATAGTTTGTGGAGCAGCTGTGGGACATTCTAAAGGTGAATGTTAGCCTACCTTAAGATAAAACAAAAAAATGGTTATAAAGTCTACTGAGAGATAAAGGCTAAAGTTAGATTACTGGCCTCGAGGCTGAAAAGAATTCTGAAGACAGGAGTACACACAGTTTACCCTTCTGAAATGCATAAAGCTTTCCCCAGATCTCAACTAGACCTCCCCCACTGTCCTGGACTCTCGGTGGGTCCAAGTACATCTAATGAAGACAGTAATACAAGCACTAACATGAAATAAAATTTGAAAAGGAAACAAGTAAACTCCAGTAAAGAAAAGTTCCAAGAGCAGGAAAGAAAGAGTGCCTCCAGAAAGAGGAAAGCTGTGACAAGAGCTATAGAACCTCCCTTAAGCTCCTCCCTTAAGATCCCTTAAGATCCCCATGCACTCGGGTGCTACACCAGAATGAGTGTAGGCAGTATATGAATAAGAGTGGATAAGTACATCACTACATTGAATTAGAAATAATTTACACAGATATATAGATATAGATATCAATTCTTCTTCTTCAGTCCTAAAATCATTCTCTCTCACTTAATAACTAAAATACCATTTTTCTTTTCCACCTTTTCAAGGCCTACCTCTACTCTCTCAGTCCGTCTCTATGAAAGCCTCCATGGCTTCCAGAGCACTCTAGCTATATGATGTGTGCTACTAGTACACCACTGACCAACTTTATTACTTACATGCCTATTACCCACTATAAACTGTGAGCTCAAGAGCAATAATGTTCAGTAATCTCTGGTTATTCTCTAGTACCTATCTCAGTTCCATGAACATAGCAGATACAAAATAATGCAAAATATGTTGCACATTTTTCTAATTCTGAGGCCTTCAATCTTTTTCTCTTTATATCACAACCCATGGGGGAAAAATCATTTCATAAAATGACCCATATTCACACACATACAGTTATACACACACACATACACATAAATGAAACAGAAGTATGTAAAATGTACTGATATCTTCTGTTCCTGTTTTTTAAGGGCTTCCTGTGAAAATTTCAATTTCTGGTAAAAATAATATCTTAAGAGAAGGAGATACACAATTAAAAGCAGTTTTCAAACTTTAATGTGGACATCCCTTGGGAAGATGGTTTAAAATAGATTACAGAGAACTATACCCAGAATCTGATTTAGTAAGTCTGGGTAGAAGCCCAGGAATCTGCCTTTCAAATTACCCCAAATCATTCTGATGTAGATGATAAAACTATACTTATCAGACACATGCCCACATAATTTAAGATTTAATCTCAAAATACATAGTTTCAACTCTTCCTACACTAGCTACAGGTTAACCAAACTATCTGCAAGAGGTTCCTGCCTTGCTAATAAACTGGTTTTTCATCTGAAAGCTGTCTGGTTCAACAATCCTTTTATAGACTTTCTCTAATGCAACTGGTAAACCACTAAAATCTAACTGTTCTCTTAACCACAGCTCTTCGCACCAAGAAAAACAAAAGAATGATATGAATGAAAGGCATTTTTGTTGCCAAGTCGTTTGCTTTATAACTGAAAGAGCTTTTGAAAACCAGTCACATTGGCCATACAACTGGCATATGTAGTCATCAGTTTGGAACTCCTAAGTACAAGTGGCCTATAGCTCAAAAGTGATCACTAAATAACTCAAAGTCTGACCACAAACTGCTTGAAAGCTACGACACAAGCCTACATGTCTTGTAATTATAAGCCAATAAGAAGACCCTTGATTCCTGAAAGTTTTAAATTCAACAAAGTCAATATTAAAATAGCACCAAACACTTGCAATGAACAATTCAAAAATGAAATTAAGAAAATAATTCCATTTACAACAGCAACAAAAAGAACACTTAACAATAAATTTAACAAAATAAGCACACAACTTATAGTACTCTGAAAAATACAAAAAATGGAGAAAGAAGAGCTTCCAAATTCATGGATGGGAAGACTTAACATTGTTAAGAAGAGGAAATTCCCCATCGGTACAATGGAAGAAGGCAATACTCCTCCCAAACTCATCTACAGATGCGATGCAATCCCCATCAAAATCCCAATTAGCTTCTTTGCAGAAATTGACAAGCTAAATCTAAAAGTCATAGGGAGGGACTTCCCTGGCGGTCCAGTGGTTAAGACTCCGCACTTCCAATACAGGGGGTGTGGGTTTGATCCCTGGTCAGAGAATTAAGTTCCCACATGACGCAGGGTGCAACCAAAAAAAGAAAAAAGTGGGCAAATAATCTGAACAGACATTTCTCCAAAGATGATATGCAAATAGCCAGTAAGCACATCAGTCACCAGGAAAATGAAAGTCAATGCCACAGTGAGAAACCACTTCATACCCACTAGGATGATGATAATCACAAGGACAGAAATTGGAACCCTCATATAGTGCTAATGGAAATGTAAAATGGTGTGGCCATTTTATTAACAGAAAACAGTATGGCAGTTCCTCAACAGGTTAAACATATGACCCAGCAATTCCACTCCTAGGTATAAACCCAAGAGAATTGAAACCCTATGACCACATAAAAACTTGAACACAAATGTTCACAGTGGCATTATTCATAATAGCGAAAAAGTGGAAACATAAATGTCCATCTACAGATGAATGAATAAGCAAAATGTGGTATATCCAAACTGTAGAATGTTATATGTCCATAAAAAGGAATGAAGCAGTAATACAAGCTACAAGACAGATGAACCTTGAAAATATTATGTTAAGTGGAAGAAGCCAGTCACAAAAGACTACATACTGTATCACTCCATTTATATGAAATGTCCAGACAGGCAAATCAAGAGGGACAGAAAGATTAGTGGTTCTCAAGGGCTTGGGAAGAGGGGGTGCTGAAAAGATTAGAGAGTGATGGCTATAGAGTATGGGGTTTCTTTTGGGAGTGATGAAAATGTTCTGAAACTGTGGTAATAGTCACACATATCTGTGAATATACTAAAAACCATTGATTTCTATACTTTAAATGGGTGAACTGTATGGTATGTGAATAATACCTCAATAAAACTGTTACCCCCCAAAAAAGAGAGACAGAGCACCAAACACATGAAACTAACATCTTCTTTCCTATGAGATTGCCCTTAATACCAACTTAAAGGATATTTCCTTTCTTGTTATCAGAAGATAGATATGTTATTTTCCAGTTATGTACAATTTTTTTAAAAAAAGCAAAGCTTGCTCAAAGAAACATGCTTTGTTGTTAGATGCATATAAAAACTTCTGCAAGAAAAGGCTAGAGGGAGCCACTAGAAGATGAAGAGAAAAACTAAACTTTCAACAGTTAAGTATAGGCAGTCTTTGTTTTGCATAGTGGTGTGAGACTAAAAAAGTGACAATGCAAGTTGAAACCATGCAAAACGATAGTAATAATAAATGGGGAAAATTACAATTGTTCTGTTATCTTTAAAAATTTTTGTTGAAACATTAAAAATTCTGTCATTTATAATTGTATAAGAATAAAAAACAGGAAAACTAACATTTATTTAGTATGCTGTAAAAGATTGGAAACATTGAAAATTATTTATAATTTCTTTGAAAAAACTTATCAAGAGTAGTTAACTTATGATATGGAATGGATCAGCTTCCAGCATTTTATCCTTTATGTTTTCAATGTCACAAAGTATCTCTGAGAATTCTTTTAATAAAAGTGAAATTTCTTGCCCATGTCACTTTCTCCTCTGGGATATCTTCATCTTTTTCACCAAACCATCTTCCTCATTTACATAGATAAGCTCACCTTCACTGAGCTTCTCTAGCTGCATATCCAGAGTCTTTTGAATGACAGTAGTGTCAACATTCCCACAGTGAAGTTATTTCTTCTGTAACTCCATTCACTTATGATTTGCATTTCACTTCCAACCCTGGAAAGGAAGTTTTTGGTTCTTTGCTGCACCTTCTTCGTTCTTTCTTTCAATTACCCATTTTTGTAAAATGTCACATGGGTTTATCGCTGGGTGACATGGAGGCAATGGAACTGCATGCTTTGCTATCTGTGCATGAACTGAATAACAGATGTGCAGTGAACAGTCACCAACAGGTTTTGAAAGGAGATGAGAGATCACTGATACTGATGTACACCTGTTACTTACATAGTAATCTGTAGAGAGAAGAGCTAGCGGCAATTTTGTAGTTTATGCAATTACAGGTAGTACATGTTATTAGGGAATGGGTGTTATTTAACTGAATCATGGTAAGTAAAATTTGTGCATATCAGAACCATACAAACCAAGGAGTCCCTGTATATCAAGTTACAGAATCTTGGCATTTCTAGAAAGCTCCCTCAGGGTAATCTAACCGAAGGACCCTTGATGTAGATGATTGATGACCATCACGTGACACACATTACGGCAAAGGGTAGCTCTTCCACCAATGAACAGCTCTAATGATTAGAAAAATAAACCTCCAAACAGTCAAGAGCACAGGTTCTAGAATCAGACTGCCTGACTTCCCATCCTGGCTTTTCCTTTTGTAGAGCTAGGTAAACTTGGGAAAGTTATGTAATCTCTTCATGACTCAGTTTCCTCATCCGTAAAATAAAAATGTTATGACCTGCAATCATGGGACTGTTATGAGAGTTAAATTCATAGAGAGTACTTATTAATTCTAGCACATAGTAAGTGTTCAATAAATGGTAGCCTCTATAATTAATCATATCACCATCATGAACTGTACAGTGCTTGACCTTCCTCATTCAAACCCTTTCCCTCACCTGGACTCTGTACCAGCCTCTTAACAGAGCCCTCGGACACAGTCTCTCACCTGACTCTCCATATGGTCATCAGAATTATACCCCTCAAAATCGAATCTGACCCTCTTCCCCTTGCCAAACAATTCAGCCTAAAGTATCAGGTAGGGCAGAGCAAAGTCAGAGTCCTTGTTTTGGGGTGGGGAGGGAGCCATAGTGGCCCAGCGCAGGGTGTCAAAGACCAAGTTAGGGTAAGGCAGGAATTCACATGGTGAGGTGGCCTGGCCCAATTTATTTAACTTATAAGGGGTCAGAAGATAGCTACCATTTTAAAAGATCAAATGAATTTCAAAACTGAAGAAACATAAATAATAGTCCAAGGGGGAACAATTAAGCTTAACTTTAAAAAGAAAACAACTTATCGCAAGTAGACAAAATGACAGGTCACAACTGGTAACCCTGATTCCTTGGAAGTAGGTTGGCATTTCAATGTTTGTTCATTATTCTCAGTGCCAGTGTTCACTGCATTCACTTTCAAGATAAAATTTCATTTGGCATGGTGGTCTCTCTTGAACTTGTTAACAAAAGGAAACTCCTGGTGAAGCCTACTCATCAACTACATAAATATTAGGTATTTGAAAAAATGCTAGGTCTTCAACAACACATCCCTGGTTTCCTGTCTCTTAAAAGCAAAGAGAGAGAAAGGAAAAAGTTAAAAGAAAAGGATGAAGGAGAAAAGAAGAAACAAGCATAAAGAACAAGGCAGACAATAATAACTCTGAACCTAAAATAGGTTGTAGAGTTGCTCCTGAGCTGTAAACTGATCATGATGCACTGATCCTCTTGCATTACACCAACACACGAAAGCCACAGGATAACAGAGCAAGCCATCACCTCCTTGTATTACAATCTCATACACTTGCTTTGGATGCTGTGCCTCCTAATCACACCTAGTTTAAGTAGCATCATATATCTGGCAACATCTAGTATTTAAGAACCAAGTAAAAACCTGAAAGGAATTACCAAGCAAGGCTGCATGGTACTATGCAAGTATATACACTTTATCATCAAAAAGATAGAGATTTGAAGCTGTCTTTTTACTGGCTGTGCAACCTTGGGCCTTATCTTCTCTAATGTCTATCATTCCCAACTTTATAGATAAGGAAAGTGTCTACACAGAAATATTGTAACGACTGAATGAAACAATACATGAAACACCCAGTACAAGCCCAAGCCTACCTTGGACCACACAAAAGTATGTCATAAAACCCCTCAAACTCAATTCTAAAATCTGGTTTCCTAAACCACAGCAGCTTATAAGAAAAAAATTAGAAAAGAAAAATAAAGATTTTTCCCCCCACAAAATAAAGTGCAGAGACAGAAGCACTACAAAGCAAGCACTCAAAATCATAGCCATGTGAGGTGCTTAGGGGTAAAACCTACATGATTCAACAAGTGTGAAGGATATGATTCTACATAATGAGCCATCACATTTGTTGTACGAAATGATGACTAACAAGTCACTGGAAAATATTATATTTAGGTTATAATAATCACTTCCTATATATGAATTCCTTTTATGCAAAGTTCAAAATACACAGATTACATTTTACTTGATAAAATAGATTCAACTTAAGCATAAGAAATTCCCAAGTCACTCCAACTAGGATACATAAAAATAGGGAACTGGGCAATTGGGTAAAGAAAATGGACATAAATAGATAACACAGCTAAAGACATATTTGTAATGCAGTCTTAGAAGAGATGGAGACAGCTGGCTGTGGAACTGCAGTTATACAGGAAGAAGAGGTGAGTAAATAGGGTAAACAATGCCAGATCAGTGTTATTACCTTCTTGTGAACATGAAATTAGCATGGATCATGATCCTTATGTAATATATTGAGTGGGGGGGGACTTCCCTGGTGGTCCAGCAGTAAAGAATCCACCTTGCAATGCAGGGGACGTGGGTTCAATCCCTGGTCAGGGAACTAAGATCCCACATGCTGCAGAGTAACTAAGCCCGCGTGCCACAACTACTGAGCCCATGTGCCACAACTACTGAGCCTGTGTGCCTCAACTAGAGACCCTGCGTGCCACAAACCACAGAGCCCACGTGCTCTGGAACCCACTCGCCATAACTACAGAGCCCACGCGCCCAAGCCTGCGCACCATGACTAGAGAAGAGAAAACCTGCACGCCACAACTAGAGAGAAACCCACCTGTCACAACGAAAGATCCTGCATGCCTCAACGAAGATCCCACATGCCGCAACTAAGACCTGATGCAGCGCCCAAAAAATAATAATAAATAAATAAATAAATATATGAAGTGGGGAAAGTTGAGAAATTATCCCAGAATACATGTGGATTTGCTCAGTAGTGGGTTTAACTTATGCTTTATCCATCTCAAGAATCCAGGTCACTGCATCTCCCTATCAATTTGATCTAGGATAGAACGTAGTAGTAAAGAAACAACAAATTTTAGGGGGATTTCCATGGTGGCACAATGGTTAAGAATCCGCCTGCTGGGCTTCCCTGGTGGCGCAGTGGTTGAGAGTTCGCCTGCCGATGCAGGGGACGCGGGTTCGTCCCCCGGTCCGGGAAGATCCCACATGCCGCGGAGCGGCTGGGCCCGTGAGCCATGGCCACTGAGGCTGCGCGTCTGGAGCCTGTGCTCCGCAACGGGAGAGGCCACAACAGTGAGAGGCCCGCATACCGCAAAAAAAAAAACAAAAAAAACAATCTGCCTGCCAATGCAGGGGACACGGGTTCGAGCCCTGGTCTGGGAAGATTCCACATGCTGCAGAGCAACTAAGCCTGTGCGCCACAACTACTGAGCCTCTACTCTAGAGCCCATGCACCACAACTACTGAAGCCCACGCGCCTAGAGCCCATGCTCCACAACAAGAGAAGCCACCGCAATGAGAAGCCCATGCACCGCAAAGAAGAGTAGCCCCCACTTGCCGCAACTAGAGAAAGCCCGCACGTGACGAAGACCCAATGCAGCCAGAAATTAATTAATTAATTAATTTACAAAGAAATAAATTTTAAAAGTAATTAAATGTAAGACCATACAGAAAATAATCTTAGTATGCACACATGCAATAAAACATTGAAATTTTAAATGCAAATACAGAAAGTACAAACTTAACTGAAAATAAAAAATCATGAATTTAAGGTATTTTAAGTTGTTTTATTATGAGCTGTCTGCTTTTTTTTGAAGAAACTATAAAAAATAAAGGCACATCTATTAAAGGAGCTAAAATAAAAATACTAACTGTACCAAATGCCAGTGAAGATGCAGAAAAATTGGACCTCTCCTACACTGCTGGTTGGAATGTAATGGAACTGCCAATCCAGAAAACAGTTGGACAGTTTCTTCAAAAATCAAACATACCCTTACCATGCAACCCAGCAATCACACTCTTGGGTATTTATTCCAAAGAAAAGAAAAAGTGTGTTCACTCAAAAACCTATACACAAATGTGCGTAGCAGCTTTATTCACAACAAAACATGAGCCAACCCAAATAACAGTGTAAAGCTAAACACATGACATCCATACCAACTATTACTTAGCTATAAAAAGGAACAAATTATTGATACATACAATGGGCCACAAGGGCATCATGCTTAGCAAAAAAAGCTAATCTCCAAAGATCACATACTGTATGATTCCAATTTGATGTCGTTCTCAAAATGACAGAGAGAGAACAAATTAGTGGTTGCCAGAGGACCAAGACAGGTTGAAGAAAGGGGTTCACAAAAACTACACACACACACACACACACACACACACACACACACACACAAATGCAGGTTAAAAAAATTAGGGAAAACTGAAAAAGGTCTGCAGTGTAGTTAACAGTAATGTACCAATCAATGTCAGTTTCCTGGTTTTGATATTATACTACAGCTATTTAAGATGTCACTGTTGGGGGAAGCTGGGTGAAGACTACTATTTTCAACTTCCTGTGAGTTCAAAATATTTACAAATAAAAAGTTAAAAAATAAAATAAGGGCCTTTATGGATTCACTTTTTCATGGATTTACTTTCAAGTTCCACTGAAAAGCATTACACAGTGGCTAAAAGCATAAAGTGACCACCATTTACTGTTTGGTGATCTCTTGATACCTCAGTTTTCTCAACTATATAAAGAAGATAATTATTACAATCTTACTAAATTTCTCACTAAATTTCTCATGCAAACTTCCCTATCAAGAAGGCTCTCCAGAACTTATAACCTTTGTGTATATGGAGGAAATACTTTATTACTAAAGTTCAAAAGCCCAGAAATCAAAGTAAAATATTGAAATCTCATTTTAAAAACTAACAAGTCAAAAGGCAAACAACACACAAGGAGAAAAATATTTGTATTACAAATAATACATAAAGGGCTAATTTTTATAATATACTAAGAGCTCTCACAAATAAATAAGAAAAATATCAACAACCCAATAGAAATATAAGCCCAGGATACAAACTCTTCACAGAAATTCAAATGATTAATAAATTTATGAAAAGATATTCAGACTCTCTCACATTACAAAAAATACAAACTAAACAATGAGAAACCAATTTTCACTTGCCAGGAAGAAAGCTTCAGTTTTCATTTAATACTTCTGTACTAAATTTTCTTAGTATTGTTTGTCTTAATTTATTATAAACTTTTTTTTTTTTTTTTTTCCATACGCGGGCCTCTCACTGTTGTGGCCTCTCCCGTTGCGGGGCACAGGCTCTGGACGCGCAGGCTCAGCGGCCATGGCTCACGGGCCCAGCCACTCCACGGCATGTGGGATCTTCCCGGACCGGGGCACGAACCCGTGTCCCCTGCATCGGCAGGCGGAGTCTCAACCACTGCGCAACCAGGGAAGCCCTATTATAAATTTTTTAAAAAACACTCAACATCTGCCACATTGTAGAAAATTTTTTTTAAATTCGGAAAACTTCACATTTGTGAAGACTTTAAAAAGAGTTTAGGGCTTCCCTGGTGGTGCAGTGGTTGAGAGTCCGCCTGCCGATGCAGGGGACGCAGGTTCGTGCCCCGGTCCAGGAAGATCCGACATGCCACAGTGCGGCTGGGCCCGTGAGCCATGGCCGCTGAATCTGCGCGTCCGGAGCCTGTGCTCTGCAATGGGAGAGGCCACAACAGTGAGAGGCCTGCGTACGGCAAAAAAAAAAAAAAAAAAAAGAGTTTAACTGAAAAATTCACTTCAGTTAATTACTGTATTTTCTCTACAAGAAAAAAAGTTGTTATAATATCCACAAAATACATGTCTGATTTTTCTCAAAAATATTATATTACATGTCTGATCTTTCTCAAAAATATACATTTAAGGGGCTTGCCTGGTGGCACAGTGGTTAAGAATACGCCTGCCAATGCAGGAGACAGGGGTTTGAGCCCTGGTCTGGGAAGATCCCACATGCCACAGAGCCACTAAGCCCGTGCACCACAACTACTGAGCCTGCGCTCTAGAGCCCACGAGCCACAACTGCTGAAGCCCATGCACGTAGAACCCGTGCACCGGAACAAGAGAAGCCCCCACTCACTGCAACTAGAGAAAGCCCACGCACAGCAATGAAGACCCAATGCAGACAATAAATTAATTAATTAATAATTTAAAAAATAATAATAATATAATACATTTAAGAGAGGGATTACCTTTCTTTAATCCTTCATATCACCAAACATAATACAGGACAAAAACTGACAAACATGGAGAAAAAAAATGGAGACATAAGGGGAGAGAAGACAAACAGATATTGGATTCAAGTTTAGTCTCATTAAATAGCACCACCTCTGGAAAGCACAAGATTTCAAAATACACACACATATCCTCTGCCAGTAAGCCCTACCACAGCCAGTCTCTAATTTCATTTATAGGGCTGTTGAGACTTTTTAAATGACTTCCATTAAAATATTTTCTTTGAAACAAACTATAAAATCAGACCCTACGTACACTCTTTTATGCAATCATTGATTTTGGTAGGGTAGAGGAATTCAAGAGAGGAAACACAATCAATATAGCTACCTGGAGGCTACCAATCTAGATATTCATTATAAAATAACTAAGAATCATTTTAGTTCAAACTACCACTACATATCTTTTCATTCAACAAATATGTACCAAATCAGGCTCTGGGCTAGGACCCACTGCTCTCAGTGAGCACATATTATACTAAACTAGACTGAGGCTCTTAGGTCCCTAAGGTTCCCTTTTCTAGATTTGATATATAGATCTTGCATGGAAAATAATGTCCTACTGCCAATGTGTGGGCTAAAAATTTGATCTGTAATTGTTTAATTCTCTTCTGGACCAGAGTTTCTCAACCCCTGTCCTATTCACATTTTGTACCAGATCATTCTTTGTAGTGGGGTGTTATCCTGTGCATAGCAGCATCCTTGGCCTCTACCCACTAGATGCCAAAAGTACCCTCCCAGTTGTGACAATGAAAAACATCTCCAGACATTGTCAAATGTCCCCTAGAGTGCAAAACCACATCTCTACCCCAACCCCCACTGAGAACTACTATTTTATAGACCACCAAAATCATTTGAGAAACTTTTGTTTTTAAATTCAGATTCTGCAACTTCACACCCTCTAGGATAGATATAACCAAAAGACAGATTAAGTGTTGACGAGAATATGGAGAAACATGAAGCCTCATATGTTGTTAAAGGGACTGAAAAATGGTACAGACACTTTGGAAAACCAATATAGCAGCTCCCCAGAAGGTTACACCTAGGGTTACCATTTGATCCAGCAATTCCACCCCTAAGCACATACCCAAGAAAAATTAAAACAAATGTCCACACAAAAGCGTGTACTCAAATGTTCACAGTAGCATAATTCATAACAGCCAAAAAGTACAAACAACCCTAATGTCCATCAACTTATGAATGTATAAACAAAATGCAGTATATTCATACAATATTATGTGTCCATAAAAAGGAATGAAGTACTGATACATGCTATAATACAGACGAACCTTAAAAACATTATGCTAAATGAAAGAGGTCAGTCACAAAAGACTACATGTTGTATGATTCTATTTATATGGAACATCTAGAATAGGCGTATCTATAGAGATAGAAAGTAGATTAGTGGTTGCCCAGGGCTGGGGCCCAGGGGTTGGGGGGTAGATAGAGGAATTAAGGGGGTAATGGCTAAGAGGGGCAGGGGTTTTGTACGGTCTAACAAAACCTTCTAAAATCGATTGTGGTGATAAATACACAACTCTGAAAATACTAAAAACCACTGAAATGTACACTTTCAATGGCTGAATTGTAAGGTATGTGAATTATATCTCAATAAAGCTATTTTTAAAAATTCAGATTCTAGACTCCACCTCAGATCTAATAAATGAGAATAAAAGGCAGAAAGCCAAAACTATTTTGGAAGACCCTCCAGGTGATCCCAATGAAGCTGGTGTGGGACATTTGGGGTTCACTACCAGATAGTGATGAACATCCCAAACCACAAGCTGCAGAGACTGGCAAAGAGGAAACAGCTTGCTGAGCACTTCTCAATGGTAAACTGCTTGTAAAAGAATATGAAAACTAGTAACTTGGTAACTTTTTTTCCTTTTTCTAAATTTAAATTTTTTTTCATAGCATTACTTATCCCTTTCGGAAAGGAGAAAGTAAATAAATATGATTATTAAGTTTTAAAAATATGATCAATAACATCTCAATTTCATGTCTAATTAATGACTCCATGTTACGTTGAAAGATTGCTTGCTAAACAAATTATGACATACGCACCTTCATATTTCAAGAAATAGAAACTAAAACAACTCTATATAATTACTTACTTCTACATCTATGCTCATTTGTAAAGTGATTTTATAATTATTAGTTTCAGTTTGACATACAGTGCAACTATTCACATGATACTAAGAAAAAGATTATACAAAGTGGAAGAAAATGAAAGAGTAATAATTTTTAATTAGATCTGCTACATGAACCTGGACATCTAATACTAAAAATTCCAATCTATGAAATTTAAACTTCCCAATAAATCCAAACATCTGGAATTATACTGCACAGCAATTAGAAAAAGTTGCACTATGGAAAATGATTTAAATCATTCTGGCTTATGTTTTGCAAACTCCAGCAGAAAAATAATGCTAGGGTTCACTGAAACAAACACTGCTGGTATCTCCTATTTCCTCCAAGAAAAAACAAGAAAGCCATTATTATCTCTGATTTTCTCCTGAAAAGTATAATGACCCCTCTTATGACATAATGGAAAATATGAACAAGAATTTTAATCAAAATAGCATTTATAAAGACATATGGATACTTTTAAACTTTAAAATCTAAATACCTACCCATACACCCATAGTTTCTGAAACTAATGGCTAAATCTGGTTTACTTCAGACTCCCTTTTGTAAAAAAGCAATGTCTAAACAGTGAGATTCATGTGAAACAGTACATCCTTTATTTGTACAGGAACTCTCTCTCAGGTACTTAACCTAGCAGAGTAATACATACGGATCACCTCCTGAATATGATTACATTACAACTTAATTGATACCACAAAAAATGGCATTATACATAAGTATTTATTGACAAGGAATGATGCTTATAATAGTTAAGTGGGAAGTTCTTAAATAGTATAAACAATTCATATTTTAGCAAGAAAAATATGCATGCATATTCACAGAAAACAGCTGAAAGAATATATGTCAAAATATTGTTATTCTTTTATAATTTTTGTATGTTCTAAATTTTGTACACTAAATATATATTCTCATAAACAGAAAAATAAATATCATTTTAAAAACTTTTCTGCTTTTATGAAAGTAGAGATCTACTTTTTCCTCTTCCTTCCACTAGGTACAACTAAAAACGCTGGACATTATACATACATAAAAAAACATTAAGACTCTGAAAGGTGGAGAGAATAAGTTAGAATGGCAAGGGACCTTGGGAACCTAAGAAACAAAAAGGGGCGAGTTCCCTGGGTTTCCTTTTTGCCTTATAGATCTCAATATTGGAAATGACGAGCCTGGCAACCTAGAAACACCTAAGAGTACAGACAAGAAAAACTCCAACGAAAGCCTGCTCACTTTAGCCAAAGGACCAGGAAAGGCGCAGCTTAGCAAGACAGAAAACTTTTAGACAATAAACATTTTACTCCAGCCAAACACCACAGAAAACACAGTGGGTCCAACACCACCCATACAGTAAAGGCCAAACCCTCACCAGGCTGGAATGAGGCACCCAACACCCTCTCCAGGGTGGAGTAAGAGGCCAAGGAGGGAAGCCAGGACTTCACCCCTGCAGTCGGCAAAGGCACCGCAGTGTCAGTGAAGACCACTTGCAGAGCCTGTAATACCACCATATTATATCAATGTAAATGGCGTTTCTCTAAAAACTAAACATGCAACTACCATATGACCCAGCAATTATACTCTCAGGCAAACTGCCAAACTGTTTTCCAGAGGAGCTGTACCATTTACTGTTAACTGTTTCTATGTCAATACCCTGGTTGTTATATGGTTTTGCAAAATACTACCACAGCAGGGAAACTGGACAAAGGGTACAAGGGATCTCTCTGTATTGTTTTCTTACAACTGTATATGTAACTACAATTACCTCCAAGTTAAAAGTTTAATTAAAAAACAGAATTTAAAAATTATATAAAAAACTACTATTGATACTATGTATAAAGTAGATAACTAATGAGATCCTACCGTATAGCACAGGGAACTCTACTCAGTGCTCTGCAGTGACCTAAATGGGAAGGAAATCCAAAAAAGAAAGGATATATGTATATGTATAGCTGATTCATTTTGCTGTACAGTACAAACTAATACAACATTGTAAAGTAACTATACTCCAATAAAAATTAATTTTTTAAAAAAACTGACAAATATACTAAATATTTGGGCTTCTTAAGGCAGGACTTACATAGTCTTATAGCCATAGCACCTAAACTGAACCTAGAACATATCAGACACTCAAGAAACACTTATTGGGGAGTTCCCTGGTGGCCTAGTGGATTAGGATTCTGAGCCTTCACCACCGTGGCCTAGGTTCAATCCCTGGTCATGGAACTGAGATCCCACAAACTGCACGGCACGGCCAAAGAAAAAAAGGAAAGAAAAAAAAAGAAAAGAAACACTTATTGAATTAGATTGAATAATATAAGCAACATTTCAAAAATAAGATGCTTAAGAAACCTAACAGTTCCATTTCATTGGCTTTAAACAAAACAACCTTAAAACAAGTGCCAAAAAAAAAAGTCTCTTTCAAGAAAATAAAGTATCCTGGAACTTTTCCACAAAGAGAACAGTGACTCAAACTTAGACTACAATGAGCTAGAAAGATACTACCTCATCATTTTAGTCAATTTATTGCTGGCTTGTTAGGGAAAATAAAAACAAAGAAGAAGAAAGAGAAAGAAAGCTTGCAGGGCTTAAAAGTACCATGTATGTCCACCCCAATGCTCATAGCAACACTATTTACAATAGCCAAAGGACTTCCCTGGTGGTCCAGTGGGTAACACGCCATGCTCCCAATGCAGGGGGCCTGGGTTCGATCCTTGGTCGGGGAACTAGATCCCATACACATGCTGCAACTAAGAAGCCCGCTGCCACTACTAAGACCTGGAGCAGCCAAATTAAAAAAAAAAAAAAAAACAGCCAAGACATGGAAGCAACCTAAACGTCCATCGACAGATGAATGGATAAAGTAGATGCGGTACATATATACAATGGAATATTACTCAGCCATAAGAAAAAGAATGAAATAATGTTATTTGCAGCAACATGGATGGACCTAGAGATTATCATACTAAGTGAAATAAGTCAGAAAGACAAATACCATATGATATCATTTATATGTGGAATCTAAAATATGATGCAGGGCTTCCCTGGTGGTGCAGTGGTTAAGAATCTGCCTGCCAATGCAGGGGAGACGGGTTCGAACCCTGGTCCAGGAAGATCCCACATGCCGCGGAGCAACTAAGTCCATGCGTCACAACTACTGAGCCTGCGCTATAGAGCCCGCAAGCCACAACTACTGAGCCTGCGTGCTGCAACTACTGAAGCCCGCACACCTAGAGCCCATGCTCTGAAACATGAGAAGCCACCGCAATGAGAAGCCTGCGCACCGCAAGGAAGAGTAGCCCCCGCTCGTCACAACTAGAGAAAGCCCGCGTGCAGCAATGAAGATCCAACACAGCCAAAAATAAATAAAATAAATAAACTTTAAAAATAATATATGATACAAATGAACTTATTTACGAAACAGAAACAGACTCACAGAGATAGAAAACAAACTTATGGTTACCAAAGGGGAAAGGGGGTAGGGGAGAGAACAATTAGGAGTTTGGGATTAGCAGATACAAAGAACTATCTATAAAACAGATCAACAACAAGATCCTACTGTGTAGCACAGGGGAACTATATTCAATATCCTGTTTAAACCATAATGGAAAAGAATATGAAAATGAATATATATATATAACTAAATCACTTTGCTATACACTAGAGACTAACATAACACTGTAAATCAACTATACTTCAATAAAAATAAAATATAAACGTAAATTGAAAAAAAGAGTACCACATATGAAATTTGAAATTACCATATAGCAGAGATTCTTTAGAAACCAAGAAGCACACATAAATACTATGTATACCCACCCACCTTCAAATGTCCTTAGGCCAAAAATCTTATTCTACTCGCCTAACTCTTCGTCAGTATGTCTGATTTTAACTGGGTCTGGCTAAATGGGATTTATCTTGAACAGCATGTCTTTAAGATTAACTGTCACAATTGGTGACCATCTCCTTTTACCTGACAAAACCATCATTCAATAACAAGACAGTCTCTTATTCTACCAGAAAGACCCAATCAATTCATTAATGAAAGGAAAAAAATGTATACAGGGACCTGTGTTGTCACTTCACTTAAAACCAATAAAACAGCCATCTTTTCTGACATAAGTTCCCCTGCATGGACACCTGATCTGAAAATAAAGGTGCAGCATCAGCAACCTTCATGATTAGTAATGAAAGTGAAAGTAGAGTTAACAGCCAATTAACAGACTTCATCACTGAATAATGCAAGTAAAAGTACAGGGTTACAGCCAAAACTACATAAACTAAGTTGATAATGATAAAAACTACCCAGGATATCAACTTTAGAAATAATGGCCAACCATCCTTACTTTGATTCTTTATGGTCCACTAAATCTATGGACATATGAAGCCTTAATTATTTCAGAATTAAACTACTCTTGAATATCTCTCTCAAACCTCTGGTCTTTAAAATCCCAATCATACAGCTTTTTTTCTTTTTTCCCCCAATCATATAGTTTTTAATATACACAGGTTCAGGAAGTGTCAGTTTACAGCAGAACTCTGCAGTAAACAATAAACAGTTCCATCACCAAAAGGTACCTGGGTCACATCCCAACTAGTACAAACTCAGGCATTCATAACATTACTAATCCATTTCCTTTGGAATGTTATGTAACACAAGGCAAGTCATTATGCTGACCTTTCTTGCCTACTAAAAAGTCTTAACAGTTATGCTCCTGAATGCTGCAGAAACTGCAACAGAACAATGTCCGAGAGAACCCATCAAAACTAAGGAAGATTAGGGAATCCCCTGGAGGTCCAGTAGTTAGGACTTTGCGCTTTCCTGCCGCGGGCCCAGGTTCAATCCCTGGTTGGGGAACTAAGATCCCACAAGCCGTGCAGCACAGCCAAAGAAATTTTAAAAATAAATGAAAATAAAATTAAAACTTCTGATTTGCAAAATTTGCTGTTAAGAAAACGAAAAGATAAGCTACATACTGGGAGAAAATATTTGCAAAACACAAATCTGATAAAGGACTGGTACCCAAAATATACAAAAAACTCTTAAAACTCAACAATGAAAAATGAACAGGGCTTCCCTGGTGGTGCAGAGGTTAAGAATCCACCTGCCGGGCTTCCCTGGTTGCGCAGTGGTTGAGAGTCCGCCTGCTGATGCAGGGGACACGGGTTTGTGCCCTGGTCCGGGAAGATCCCACATGCCGCGGAGCGGCTGGGCCTGTGAGCCATGGCCGCTAAGCCTGCGCGTCTGGAGCCTGTGCTCCGCCGCGGGAGAGGCCACAGCAGTGAGAGGCCCGCGTACCGCAAAAATAAATAAATAATCCACCTGCCAATGCAGGGGACACAGGTTCGATACCTGCTCCAGGAAGATCCCACATGCCACAGAGCAACCAGCCCGTGCGCCACAACTACTGAGCCTGCGCTCTAGAGCCCGTGAGCCACAACTACTGAAGCCCATGTGCCACAACTACTGAAGCCCAGGCACCTAAAGCCCGTGCTCCACAAAAGAGAAGCTGCCTCAATGAGAAGCCTGTGCACTGCAACAAAGAGTAGCCCCCGCTCGCCGCAACTAGAGAAAGCCCACATGCAGCAATGAAGACCCAATGCAGCCAAAAATAAATATATAAATAAATAAACTTATAAATTTTTTTTTTTTTTTTTTTTTTTTTACGGTATGCAGGCCTCTCACTGTTGTGGCCTCTCCCGTTGCGCAGCACAGGCTCCGGACGCGCAGGCTCAGCGGCCATGGCTCACGGGCCCAGCCTCTCCGCGGCATGTGGGATCTTCCCGGACCGGGGCACAAACCCGCATCCCCTGCATCGGCAGGTGGACTCTCAACCACTGCGCCACTAGGGAAGCCCTATAAAAATTTTTTGAACAAATAGATTTTTTTAAATGGGCAAAAGACCTGAACAGACACCTCACAAGAGAAGAAACATAATGACAAATAAGAGTATGAAAAGATGCTCAACATCATGTCATTACGGAACTGCAAATTAAAACAAGATAGCACCAAATATCTATTAGAAAGGCCAAAATCCAAAACACTGACAACATCAAATGCCGACTAGGATGTGGAGCAACAGGAACTTTCATTCATTGCTAATGGGAATATTAAATGGTACAGCCATTTTGGAAGACAATTCGGCAGCTTCTTACAAAACATAGTCTTACCATCCAATTCAGCAATCATGGTCTCTGGTATTTACCCAAATGAGTTGAAAACTTACGTCCATGCAGAAACCTGCCCGTTAGTGTTTATAGCAGCTTTATTCATAATCGTCAAAACTTGGAAGCAACCAAGATATTCTTCAATAGGTGAATTTGGTTCCTCAGAATCAGAATCTCCATTATAACCATATCCTCTATATATACACAATAAAATCTGAGAAGCCCTAATCTAGAGCTTCAGTTCAAGGGCCAAGCAGAGCAAGGGAGACAGAAATCAGGGCCCTCCCAAGGTTAAGTCTTATAAAGAGACATCCCACTTTACCTCTCAAGGTGAACCAGATTTAAACCAAGACCCAATTTTCCACAACCCCAGGGGACACAAAGAAGCCTGCAGTAGTGGCAAAAGAACAAAAAATTCCTGAGAAATTATTGCCACAGAATATCCCTTATGTGCACTGGCACCCAAGGTTCTCATAATCTGGATACGCCAAGTACCCTCAAATTGTACATAGTTTTAGGTAATCAACTACTAGGATTGCCACAGAATACTTGACAGAAACGAACACCAAGAGTAACTTCCCAACAGTAACAGTGTAAGCCAAAAGATAATGGAATGACAAATCCAATATGAAAGAAAATATAAGCAAACATACAATTCTATACCCAGAAAAAGTACTTTTCAAGGGTGAGAGCAAAACAGACATATGCATACATAGAAGGTGTTAGATTCTCAAAGGGATCTGTACTCAATAATATTAAAAACCACTTACAAAGACCTTGAAGGTGATTCAAGCTAACCACCTTCTCAGTATCTCTAGACCACGACCCAGGCTCTGCTCTAACATTAGTAGTCAAAGGAAACCCACTATCTTCTAAGGAAGTTCCATTCCACTTTTCTCCTTAACTTGACTTGACGGTTCTGTTCTGCCAAAGCAACAAAATACTAAATCTAATACCTCTTCCACTTGCCAGATCTTGATATATTTGAAAATAGCTGCCCCCACCTATTTCTTCTCCAAAGGAAATAGCTCTAACTCCTTAAATAGTACCTCAAATCATTTGATGTCTACTTTCATCACAAGCCAGACTGTTTTCTTCTGGATAGGCTCTAGATCATCCATGTCTCTGAAAATGTGGTTCTTAAAACCGAACACAATACCTAAGGTATGGTGTATTACACTCCTCTCTAAGGGTCCTTATACTTTTAATCCTAAGAATCTATAATCTTTATGCTTCTGATTGCCTGAATAATACCATCTCTTCATTACCACCTCAAGGCCAAGAAAGAAGCATTTGAAGAACTGTTTTAAAGAATAGTATATTTAACTGTATGATATCACTTATATGTGGAATCCAAAAAATACAACAGACTAGTGAATATAACAAAAAAGCAGACTCACAGATATAGAGAACAAACTAGTGGTTACCAGTGTGGAGAGGGAAGGGGGGAGGGGCAAGATGGGGTAGTGGATTAAGTGGTACAAACTATTACATATGAAATAAGTTACGGGACTTCCCTGGTGGCACAGTGGTTAAGAATCCGCCTGCCAGTGCAGGAAATCCGGGTTCAAGCCCTGGTCCGGGAAGATCCCACATGCTGCAGAGCAACTAAGCCTGTGCGCCACAACCACTGAGCCTGTGCTCTAGAGCCCGTGAGCCACAACTACTGAGCCCATGTGCCACAACTACTGAAGCCCATGCACCTAGAGCCGGTGCTCCGCAACAGGAGAAGCCACCCCAATGAGAAGCCCGCACACGCAACGAAGACCTAACGCAGCCATAAATAAATAAATAAATAGATAGATAAAAATAAGCTACAAGGATATATTGTACAACACAGGGAATACAGCCAATATCTTATAGTAACTATAAATGGACTATAAGCTTTAAAAATTGTGGGAAAAAAATGTTTAACAACATAGCAAAAAAAAAAAAAAGGAAATTCCCTGGCAGTCCAGTGGTTAGGACTCGGTGCTTTCACTGCTGTGGCCCGGGGGTTCGGGGGTTCAATCCCTGGCCAGGAACTAAGAGCCCTCAAGCCAAAAACAAACAAACAAAACAAAACAAAAAAACAAAGAAATAAAATTAAAATGAAAAAATCACCTGCAGCACTTATCACAGTGCTATGCACAAAGAAGATAACAGAAGTACCTGTAGTATTAAGCTGAACATAGTAAAAAGAATGCTAGAGATTAAACTTCAAGTCCTGACTCAGCTACAAATGTGGCATGTGACCTCAAAGAAGACAATTATTCTGGGCCTCAAAGTGGTTTCATGAGTCCATGAATTTCATGTTTCACAGCCAATTTACTATATATATGATAAAAACGAAACTTAGAGACAATGCAATTTCCATTGAAAACACCAATACACCACCAATTCCATATCCACCAAGACTATACTTTGTCATGGACCACTAGGCAATATCTCACTAGCATTTTAAAGGGTACTTTCCCATTCACATATCTCTTAATTCTCACAACAACCTTGTGAGATAGACTAGTTGAAAGGCACCCCTATTCCTGACTGATGAACTGGCTTGTTTGCCCCTGAGGCATTTCAGCAAGCCTCAGCTACAGTATGCATATAAAATTGTTCAGAATACCCTTCAAACATTTCTTTTGTCTCCGTTATTAATGTTACCCCGATTTTAGTTTGCTAAAGAACAGCCGTCTGGGTAGCCTGCTGACATTCACTTTAAATTATACCCAACCCAAAGAATCACGCTAAAATGGACAGTGATTGAGTACTAGGCAACCAGCTATTGCAGAGAAACTCATTCTTAGTGATCCAATCTTACCCTTGATTATTAGGTATATTAGTATGCAATACTTTTTCTGTCACCGTTTAAAAAAAAGACAGATGTGATTAAAACAGTGAGATTTTTTCCTATTTAACCTATTAAATTAGCAATTTTTAATGTATAATTTTTTTAATGATAAAATTTTCTTAATGATAATTCTCAGTGCTACCAAGGGTATGATGAAATGGGCATTGGTAAGAATGTACAATTTTCCAGAAAGCAATTTTGCAAAATGTATCAAAAGCCTTAAATTTACACACTGCCTGACTCAGTAATTAAATATATATTTAAGAATCTAGGGGCTTCCCTGGTGGCGCAGTGGTTGAGAGTCTGCCTGCCGATGCAGGGGACATGGGTTTGTGCCCTGGTCCGGGAAGATCCCGCATGCCGCGGAGCGGCTGGGCCCGTGAGCCATGGCTGCTGAGCCTGCGCGTCCGGAGCCTGTACTCCACAACGGGAGAGGCCACAACAGTGAGAGGGCCGCGTACCGCAAAAAAAAAAAAAAAATCTAGGGCTTCCCTGGTGGCGCAGTGGTTAAGAATCTGCCTGCCAATGCAGGGGACATGGGCTCGAGCCTTAGTCCGGGAAGATCCCACATGCCGCGGAGCAACTAAGCCCATGCGCCACAACTACTGAGCCTGCGCTCTAAAGCCCGCGAGCTACAACTACTGAAGCCCGTGAGCCACAACTACTGAAGCCCACGTGCCTAGAGCCTGTGCTCCACAAGAGAAGCCACTGCAATGAGAAGCCCACACACCACAAGGAAGAGTAGCCCCCGCTCATCACAACTAGAGAAAGCCCGCACGCAACAACAAAGACCCAAAGCAGCCAAAAATAATAAATAAAATAAATGAATTTGATAAAAAAAAAAAATCTATCATAATTTTTTTTTTTTTGACCATACTGTGCAGCTTACAGGATCTGAGTTCCCCGACCAGATATTGAACCAGGGCCCTCCGCAGTGACAGCGTGGAGTCTTAACCACTGGACCACCAGGGAATTCCCCCAAGGATGCTTTTTTTAAAAGAATTTCTTGGGAGTTCCCTGGCGATCCAGTGGTTAAGACTCTGAGATTCCACTAAAGGGGGTTTGGGTTCAATCCCTGGTCAGGGAACTAAGATTCCACGTGCCAGGCAGCATGGTCAAAAAAAAAAATTTCTTCATGTCTGGTAATGAAAGGTAGACAAAACAATAACAAAAGAACAGGGGACTTCCCTGGTGGTCCAATGGCTAAGACTCCAATATCGGAGGCCCAGGCTCGATCCCTGGTCAGGGAACTAGATCCCACATGCATGCCGCAACTAAGAGTTTGCATGACACAACTAAGGAGCCCATGGACCACAACTGAGAAGCCCACCTGCCACAACTAAGGAGCCCACATGCCACAACTAAGGAGCCTGCCTGCCACAACTAAGACCCGGTGCAACCAAATAAGTAAATAATTTTTTAATTAAAAAAAATAGAGTAATAAAGTCAGAAGTAAGGAGAAAATAAAGCATGAAGTTTTATTTCTAATTACCTACTACTAGGATCTGATCTTGGCATTCTCTAGGTGAATATTTTCTTAATCTATTCAAGGAAAAATAAAGAAAGGACAAATCAAAGTTATAGACATAGAAAGGATAACAAAGGCAAAGGATAACAGAATCAGGATTCCCCTTTGGAACAATGGACAGAAATCAGGAGTTACAGAAGGAATACAGGAGTGTAAAAAAGTCCAACACATAGATTCAAAAAACCAACCAGGGGCTTCCCTGGTGGCGCAGTGGTTAAGAATCCACCTGCCAGTGCAGGGAACACGGGTTTGAGCCCTGGGCCAGAAGATCCCACATGCCGCGGAGCAACTAAGCCCATGAGCCACAACTACTGAGTCTGCGCTCTAGAGCCCGCAAGCCACAACTACTGAGCCCGCGTGCCACAACTACTGAAGCCCACACGCCTAGAGCCCGTGCTCGGCAACAAGAGAAGCCACCGCAACGAGAAGTCTGCACACCGCAACGAGTAGCCCCCCCTCACCACAACTAGAGAAAGCCCACGTGCAGCAACAAAGACCCAACACAGCCAAAAATAAATTAATTAATTAATTTAAAAAAACCAAACAAACAACCAACTGAGGACAAAGACTTGGGTTAATAGCAGTTCTCGAGAAAAAAAGACCTACAGGTGACCTTACTACCAGACAAGTAAAAACTAACACTGAAAAGTGGATATTGAAAGAAAAAAGAACCTAATTTATTCTAAAGCAACATTGATGGAAACTAAGCTCCCCAAGGGCAGGGATCATTTTAAATTCCTTAATCACTTTACTTTCAGGGCCTAATACAGTAGTATCTGGATCAGAACATACGTGACAAACTGACAAACTGTAGCATGTCCAGAGGATGATGCCCACACAGTAAAAAGTTTAGAAAGCACATTTCAGAAGAGGTGGCTAGAAGGAAAAAACTGTTTAGTCTGGAAAATAAAAAATTTAAGTGGGACAAAATAACTGTAACTAAATAGCTGTAAAGTGGAGATTGGAGCTACAAGGAATAATTGTAGACAGCAAAATTAGAACCAGTGAATAAAAACTGCAGGGAGGCAGCTCTGAGATAATTATCAAGGAAGTCTTTCTAAAATGACAAATTTGCAAACCTGGAATTGATAGCCACCAGCTGTGAAGTCCCTGTCTAGGGGAATACTTCCTAAAAGAGAGGACTGGATGAATCACTTATACTGTGTGAAAAACTGCACTAGATTATCTCTAAGATCTCTACCAAGTCTATGATTCTACAAGTAGGAAGAAGTCCAGTAAAGTAATTATTTTTGCTCTCAACACTGCCAAAGTTTTAAAAAAAACCTAAAACCCAGGAATTTCTTTAATTAAAAGGAACAATCCCACCAAGAAGGGATAAAGGTTGACCTGTTGGTCAAGATACTTGATATGAAGAGACTGCTTTGCTTGAGATTAAGCTTTTCATTGGGAGTGAGAATAGGTCACCAATTCCAGCTACAGTCACTCACTTCCTGTTTGGCCAGGGGCAAATGACTTCACCTCTCCACTGGAACTGAAAAATAGTAATTTAAAATACCAATATTACAGGAATATAATTTAAATTAGTTAACTGCAAAATACTTTAGAATTTACCTTATGTGACAATTAAAACTGCATTTTCCACCTGAAACTAACATAATATTGTAAATCAGTTACACTCCACTATAAAATAAAATTTAAATTAAAAAAAAAGAAATACTAAAAAAAAAACTTGCAGTTTCCTACTTTACACACACACTACGGTTGAACTATTAAGTAAATCTATTATAAATAATAAGAACCAAGTTTCTCACTGACAGAGAAAGAAATTACAAATAAGCAAGGAGGTGAATGCTAGAATGAACTCTGTGGTGCTGGATTAGAGTCAGAAGAGACCAGTATGAATCCATGATTATATTTATATACAGATAGATACAGAAACAGATCTGTGTAGGGAATTCCCTGGTGGTCCAGTGGTTAGGACTCTCTGCCCTTTCACTGTTGAGGGCGCAGGTTCAATCCCTGGTCGGGGGAACTAAGATCCTGCAAGCTGCGACGCGTGTCCAAAACAAAACAAAACAGGTATGTGTATACCTGGGTCAGTATACATACATATATTTCCCAGCTCTGTTCCCTAAGAGTGCCAAGAAGCAGTGATATCCCAGTAGCAATGAGTACACCAGTTCATTTAGAAACCAGACCTTGGTTCCTAAATATTTTTCTGCAATAAAAGAAACCAGAGCTCCTTCAAGAAATGGTTGGTTCTAGGGCC
This sequence comes from Stenella coeruleoalba, assembly GCF_951394435.1. Lineage (NCBI taxonomy): Eukaryota > Metazoa > Chordata > Mammalia > Artiodactyla > Delphinidae > Stenella > Stenella coeruleoalba. The sequence goes on from NC_137156.1 coordinate 65,408,481, forward strand.
AGGGCTGGGGAAATAAAGATGAGACTGGGGCTTCCCTGGTGGCGCAGTGGTTGAGAGTCCGCCTGCTGATGCAGGGGACGCGGGTTCGTGCCCTGGCCCGAGAAGATCCCACATGCCGCAGAGCGGCTGGGCCCGTGAGCCATGGCTGCTGAGCCTGTGCGTCCGGAGCCTGTGCTCCACAACGGGAGAGGCCACAACAGTGAGAGGCCCGCGTACAGCCAAAAAAAAAAAAAAAAGATGAGACTAGAGCATCTTGCAGCACCAGAAAGTAAAAATGTGATCCAAAAAAAAAGCGGGGGGGGGGGGGGGGCTCATGTCAAAAGAACATAGGTGGCAAATGGCCAAAGCTATAAGAATTTATGCAACAAAATATAGTACTGGATTACAATCCAAAGGGAGAAAAATGTTCATGAATCCATACTGATATAAATGTTTAAATAAATAAATGGGGGAAAGGCACAAATCTTCCTTACAGAAGAATTCCAAATAATAAATGTAGGAGGAATGAGGGAAACAAAATCACCACTAGAATAACACAATAATAATTGCTGCTGCAGGCAAGTTTCACTGCCGAATGCTAAAATTAATGGATGAAACTTTAAGAAAGAAAATCAGATCTTTGCTTAGCCTCACAGAGATATTTACTAATTACTGTGGGTGGTTTTAACTTATGCTCACAAATTCTTTGATACTCATCCCTTCAGGAGGTGGAGCTTAAATTCCCTTGCCCTGGAGTGTGGCTTTACTCAGTGACTCATTTCTAGCTTTTAACAAATGAAGTAAGGAAACGGAAAAAGAGTCACTTTATTGAAAGCTGGCAGCCACACGACCTTCAATCAAGCTACCAAAGTTAACGTCAGTAATAAGTCGTGTTTATATCAGATATCCTCTGATACGAAATATGATGGGACAAGAAGGGCATACTATCTCTCTGGTAATCTTCCCTAAAATGCCTAACCTCACTCAGGCTAATCAAGAGAAAACAGAAAATGCAAATTCAGGAACACTCTACGAATGACCACTATTCTTCAAAAGTGTCAAGCATCAAAGCAAGGAGAAACCAAGAAACTGTCACTGGTTGGGAGAAACTAAGGAACCATGACATCTTAAGTGCAATGTGGTATCCTGGATTGAATCCTGTAAAACAAAAAGAGTATCAGTGTGGAAAAACTGGGGAAATCAGAGGAAAGTCTGTAAGTTAGTTGATAACGTTAAACTAATGTTGCTTTCTTAGAGCTTCTCTGGTGGCGCAGTGGTTAAGAATCTGCCTGCCAACGCAGAGGACGCGGGTTCGAGCCCTGGTCCGGGAAGATCCCACATGCCGCGGAGCAACTAGGCCCATGCGCCACAACTACTGAGCCTGCGCTCTGGAGCCCACAAGCCACAACTACTGAGTCCATGTGCCACAACTACTGAAGGCCGCGCGCCTAGAGCCCGTGCTCCGCAACAGGAGAGGCCACCGCGATGAGAAGCCCGCGCACCGCAACAAAGAGTAGCCCCTGCTCACCGCAACTAGAGAAAGCCTGCGCGCAGCAACAAAGACACCCAACGCAACCAAAAATAAATAAATACATTTAAAAAAAAAAAAAGGGGCTTCCCTGGTGGCGCAGTGGTTGAGAGTTCGCCTGCCGATGCAGGGAACACGGGTTTGTTCCCCGGTCTGGGAAGATCTCACATGCCGAGGAGCGGCTGGGCCCGTGAGCCATGGCCGCTGAATCTGCGCGTCCGGAGCCTGTGCTCCGCAACGGGAGAGGCCACAACAGTGAGAGGCCCGCGCACAGCAAAAAAAAAAAAAAAACAACTAATGTTGATTTCTTAATTTTGATAAATGTATGATGATTATATAAGATGTTAACATTAAGGGAAGCTGAATGAAGAGTATACAGAAATTGTGTACTATCTTTACAACTCTTCTGTAATCTAAAATTATCTCAAAATAAAAGGTTTTTTTAAATTGCATTTTACCTTGTAAAATTGGGGAGAGTGAGGAAAGGTTATAAATACATTTCAAACGATTCTTAAATGCAAACTAACAAAATAGATTTTACGGGGCTTCCCTGGTGGCGCAGTGGTTAAGAATCCACCTGCCAGGCTTCCCTGATGGCACAGTGGTTAAGAATCCGCCTGCCAATGCAGGGGACACGGGTTCGAGCCCTGGTCCGGGAAGATCCCACATGCCGCGGAGCAACTGAGCCCGTGCACCACAACTGCTGAGCCTGCGCTCTAGAGCCTGCAAGTCACGGTTACTGAGCCTGCGAGCCTAGAGCCAGTGTTCCGCAACAAGAGAGGCCACTGCAATGAGAGGCCCGCGCACCGCAGGAAAGGGTGGCCCCCGCTCGCTGCAACTAGAGAAAGCCTGCGCACAGCAACCAAGACCCAACACAGCCAAAAATAAAAAATAAATTAAAAAAAAAAAAAAAAGAATCCGCCTGCCAATGCAGGAGACATGGGTTCGAGCCCCGGTCCGGGAAGATCCCACATGCCACAGAGCAACTAAGTCCGTGCACCACAACTACTGAGCCTATGCTCTAGAGCCCACGAGCCACAACTACTGAAGCCCACATGCCACAACTACTGAAGGCTGCATGCCTAGAGCCTATGCTCTGCAACAAGAGAAGCCACCGCAATGAGAGGCTGACGCACCGCAACGAAGAGTAGCCTCCGCCCTCTGCAACTAGAGAAAGCCCTCGCACAGCACCAGATGCGGCCAAAAATTATTTATTTATTTATTTTTAATGGGTTTTACGATGAGAAGATTAACTTTTCAACCTGTAAGGAATCACAAAAGTACATTCGGTTGACTTTCAAGCTTAAAATTTTAATGACATACAAAGTAATTCCCCTAAGGTCTGCGTTGAGAAATTAGCCTACAATGCTCTAAGAAGACAGTGTGTACAAACCCCTCATATATATGTTTGCTCTATCCCCTTTCTTGACCCTAACTATCCTCAGCATACTCACTCCTAGCAATAAGGCCACAGTAACCTGGTTCTAAGAGTGCCATTTAGAAGGACAAAGTGAAATCAGTTGATATCTACTCGGTTTCCTTTTCACACTGAGCAAGTCAAATGAACTACACCAAGATGACTTCAAAATGTTCCTCTCAGATTTTCTCGCTTTTTAAAGAAAAATAAAACCTACATATCAACGACTGATGCTTAATATTTAAAAAGGAGGAGGAGAAGGAGGAGGAGGAAAATAGCGATGTCAAAAATTTGAAGTGTCAACAGCAAAAGTTTATGCAGCCAAAGGATGGACCACCAAATTCAGAAACAAGATTAGGAGAAAGAACAAGACCCTAAGATCAATAGGAACCATATCTCTAAAACTAAGCAACCTATCTTGATGTAGGTAGGAGGTTCAAACCACACAAGGGAACACTCATTCCCACCCCCACCCTACAACCAAAATTAAAACTGCAAGCAAGTATCTTTCCTTGTTCTCAAGCCATTTTGAAAAAGTATGACAAACTTGTCCTACTCTCCCCTGAAAGCCAATTAATTAATAAAAGTTTTCATACCCTCTAAAAAATAAAGCTTAGGCACAAGACAGGTGTTTCCTTCACTGTCAGCAAACAATGGAAAATGACTTTTTTAATATGTAATATAAACTTATTTATAAATTTGGGAATTTTAACTCAAGTAAGTATATGCTGGTATGACAAATATATGAAGAGTTGACTTAAAAAACTGAGACAGTGGGGAAATGTGTGAGAATCTCCCCAGCACTGTCCAACATAAATATTCCATAAGTTACAGAAAAAAACCCAAAGAAACTTTTTGGCCAACCCAATAGGAGTTTGCATAGTGGAGAAAGAAGGCAGACCCACTAGGCTTCTGTGACTTGATTAAAACATCCCCTAAGAACATACAGTGCCCTTAGTTTCAATTCTATAATCAACTGCATCCTTATTACTGATTTGGCTGCCCAGAAACAAAGGAGGTACCCTGGCCAGTGGATAATTAATTCCCATGTGCATATGGCACTTAAAACTTTGGACATAAATAATTTTTTTAATTTTTAAATATTTATTTATTTTGGCTGCACTGGGTCTTCACTGCGGCACGCAGGATCTTCATTGCGGCATGTCGACTCTTAGTTGTGGCATGCATGCATGCAGAATCTAGTTCCCCAACCAGGGATTGAACCTGGCCCCCTGCATTGGGAGCACAGTCTTACCCATGGACCACCAGGGAAGTCCCTGACGTAAATAAACTTATATTTGGCTTATCAGTCTCCAGTGAGATTACTCTGCATGAATAAATTCTTAAGTGCTTGAATCACCCATGTGAACCAAAAATGTCCAGTTTCTGAAATGTCCAGTTTCTGAACTACTGTGGGAGTCAGAGGGACATTGGTGTGGATACCACTTTATCTGTGTGACCTTGATTCCTGTCAGTCTCAATTTCCTCATCTGTAAATAAACACCAACAACTAGTGCCTGGAAGATGGCAAGTGCTCAAAAAGTGATACCTTTATTATATTTAAGGCAAATTTGAAAGGAAGTGTATAATTGAGGTAAAAACATTTCATTTAAAAAGCAGCAGTATGGGACTTCCCTGGTGGCCCAGTGGTTAAGAATCCGCCTGCCAATGCCAGGGACACGGGTTCGAGCCCTGGCCTGGGAAGATCTCACATGCTGGGGAGCAACTAAGCCCGTGCACCACAACTACTGAGCCTGCGCTCTAGAGCCCGCGAGCCACAACTACTGAAGCCCGCACACCTAGAGCCCGTGCTCCACAACAAGAGAAGCCACTGCAACGAGAAGCCTGCGCACCGCCACGAAGAGTGGTTCCCGCTCGTTGCAACTAGAGAAAGCCCGTACGCAGCAACAAAGACCCAACACAGCCAAAAATAAATACATAAATTCTTAAAAAAAAAAAAAACAGCGGTATGGACCATCAAACCACATCAATTTAAAAGACATCCCTTGACAAGAGATGTCCCATGCAAGAGAGTTGAGAAGTGCAGTTAAAATGCTACAAGTAAAGTACCCCCTGTACTGTACAGATGGAGTCTCTTGCTTAGCAACTCTAGTGTTGTCTACCAAACACCCAGCCCATAATAGTTAGAGCATGACAACTGTTCACTCTAAATCCATGTGCTCAGCTTGGATTCAGAACTGATTTATAAAAATAGCTGCTGCTGCCGCTCTTTGAATCTCTTTGAGCTGATGACTGGACAGTGTTACCCTATAGGCCTAGAGCAGCTGTATTCCCTCACCACACCCATTTCTCTGTCTGCCCAGTCGAGCTGACGGCACCCCCACCCCACCCCCATCTCTGCAGCATACTATTCTCCCTCTTCCCGGGCTGAGTGAGCAAATTACAAGCACAAATATCCCCTGATGCAATGCCACAACCATCCCTGGGAAAGAGCAGAGGCAGTTGCCAAAAGCGCAGCAGCAGGAAAATGGGCGGGAGACACACACACACGCAGAGCAAGAAACACTGCAATCCTAGGGAGCCAGGGAGAGGGAATCGAGAGGCCCTGGGGAGCAATACTGTAACTGGACCGAGGAGGGTGAGGAGAAAAGGGGGTTCCCAGGAGAAAGCTGGGTAACACTAACCATCCCGAGAAGCACGTTTCACTCTGGGTCTGGGTCCTTAAACACAGACCTAAGCGTAATCACTGTCTCCTCCCCAAAGCAGCAAATGCATTTAATTTACCCATTCCTGGATGGAAGGAAAACCCTAACATCCCCCGCCACCCCCACCCCCCCACAGGGTAATTTCACCGAAGAGCTCAAGCAACATACCAGCGGAGAACCTGGTCCATGTGCTAAATCACAATCTCTGTTCTGGGTAACATTTCCAACTGCCCCCGAGGTGCCTGTCCTATCCTCGCATCCCCACCCTTTACAGCAAGCGACCCCTGCGCACTCCCACAGCCAGAAACATGCTTAGTCCCCAAACAGTGCTAGGGCCACGCACGCAGGAAGAGCCCTGCCTGGGGCCCCGTTCTCCCGACCACCCTCCAGCCCCTCCCGTAACCCCTGACCCTGCACACTCTCTAAGGCTCGCCTCAGTCCCACCTCAACTGACCCCCCCAAAGCCTCACGGGACAACCTTTGAGTTCTACGTCCTCGAGCCCCACCGGGGCCTGACCCTGCACCCTCTCTAAGGCTCGCCTCAGCCCCACTTCAACTGACCCCCCAAACCTCACGGGACAACCTTTGAGTTCTCCTATGTCCCCGAGCCCCACCCAGGGCCCCAGGCTGCAGCCGACCCTCGCTCCCCAGGCTCAGCCCCATCCCTCGCCCAAGGCGTGCCTCTCGGCCCCACCGCTCCAGACCCCAGCAGCTGGACCTCTCAGCCCGCCCCGCCCGGCGAGTCTCCGGATCACGCCTCGAAGACTTGGAATATCACGCCCGCAGGCCCCCCGCCCGGCCGCCCCCGCGTCCCGAAGCCGGCGGCCACCGCCCTTCCCCGCTTCGGGAGGGCCTGGTGGGGTCCCGGGCGGCCGCGGGGCGAGGCTCGGGCAGTCCCGGGGGCAGTGGGGAGGCCACCCCTCTGACGGGGCCCCGCCTGCCGCTGCACCTACCCGCCGCCGCCGCTGCGCCGGAGCCTGAGCCGGAGCCGGAGGGAGCCGGGAGATGGCCGAGAGCAGCCGGGAGGAGCCGGGAGCCAGCGAGCGAGCCCGAGGGGCGGGACGCAGGGAGAGGCCGCTTCCTCGTCGCCCTCTTGAGGGCCGGCGCGAGGGAGGGACGCCGCCACCGCCTATTCCGCGGGCGCCGCGTCTCCTGCCAATAAGCGCGGTGAGGGGGCGGGCGGACGACAGCGGCGGACCAATAGGCGCCGGCCCCGCCGCCTCGACCCCGCCGGGGTAGCGGCCAAGCGGAGGGCCGTTGGGGGCGAGGTACGCATGGGGGCTTCAGACGCCCGCCTCCCGCCCGCCTGCTGCCGCCCGAGCGGCGGGAGGACAGACCGGCCTACTCCGCTGCTCTGTGCATTGATCGTCGCTTCCTTTTAGAACTTGGTGCCTGGAGCGGGGAGGATGTGAGCGGCGGGGCACACGCGGCCGGGCCTGTGGCTCTATGACGTAACCTGGGAGGGGCGCGGGGCGGGGCCTGGGGCGCTGGCCAGCTGGGCGCTGGAAAGAACCCTAGCGGGATGAGGACGCAGCTGGGGGGCCTCTCCTGGGCTGCTCTGCCACCAGCCACAAGTGAAGTGGCTGTTCCAAGTTGAGATACTTTATAAGTGTAGAATACACACCGAATTTCCGAGACTTAAAAATATATATAAAATAGCTCATTCATAATCATTGATTACAATTTGGGTCATTACAAAATTGATTGCAGGTTTGAATATCTTTGGTTAAATAAAATATATTTTAAAACAATTTCATGTTTCTTTTTTACTACTTTTTAAATGTAACTACTGGAGGGACTTCCCTGGTGGCGCAGTGGTTAAGAATCCGCCTGCCAATGCAGGGGACACGGGTTCAATCCCTGCAGAGCAACTAAGCCCGCGAGCCACCACGACTGAGCCCACGTGCCACAACTACTGAAGCCCGCGGGCCTAGAGCCCGTGCCCTGCAACAAGAGAAGCCACCAAAATGAGAAGCCCGCGCACCGCAACGAAGAGTAGCCCCTGCTTGCTGCAACTAGAGAAAGCCCGCGCGCAGCAACAAAGACCCAATACAGCCAAATAAAGAAATTAAAAAAATAAAATGTAACTACCAGCAAAAGTAGAATTACTGTTTGGTTCACATTGCATTTCTGCTGGGTAACGCTGGTCCGGAAGTTAAAAGTGATAGCTGACACTGTATTGAATGCTCACTATATTCCGCGCATTCTCTAAGTATGTGATACCTAATAACTCATTTAAATGATCACAACAATCCTATATAGTTGGTATTCATGTTCTTATTATCATTTTACAGATGAGAAAACAAACAGAACTTTAGTGACTTACCTAGCTGGTGGTTGCTAGAGAGGAGGAGGGTGAGGAGTTGGGCAAAATAGGTGAAGGGGGTTAAGAGGTACAAACTTCTAATTATAAGTAAGTCACAGAGATGTAATATACAGCATGAGGAATACAGTTGATAATACTAAATACTGTAATAATTTTGTATGGTGAAAGATGGTTACTAGACATTGTGGTGATCATTTTGTAATGTATTTAAATGTTGAATCACTGGGAATTCTCTGGTGGTCTAGTGGTTAGGACTCTACACTTTCACTGCTGAGGACGCGGGTTCAATCCCTGGTCGGGGAACTAAGATCCCACAAGCGTTGGGGTGCTGCCAAAAATAAATTAATAAATAAATATCGACTCACTATGTTGTACACTTGAAACTAACATTATATTGCATATCAACTATACTTAAAATTAAATAAATTAAAGGATAAGTGGAAAAGGGATAGCACTGCGAATTTGGAGCCCTGGAAAGGACTTTAAGCCAATCACAGAAAACTGAAATGACTGATCTGGATCACACACCAATTAATAAGACAGGTGTCTTGGCCCAGAGATTTCCCCCTCTCTCACCTTACCCAGACTCCAAAGTAGGAGAACTACCATTGCAAGCCTGAATTCATTCATCCAACAGATGTTGACTGAGTACCTGCACATCAGGAAGGGTCACACAGTGAAGGGCACATGTACAAAGATAAAAAAGATTAGGTTTCCTCTCTCGTGAAATTAGCATTACTTCACACCAAAGCCCACTGAAGAAAAGCACACAGGTGGGAGCTAAAAAAGTTACTTTGCTCCTTCTCCCTGCTGCCTGGAATAAACAGCCCCTAGGCCTATCCCAGGCTTTATGAATAGAATTGGCTTTGAAATCCTTAGAAGACAGATGGCTAGGAAGATTCAAAAGTGTTGGAATCCTCCACTTCTTCCTTAATGTAACAGAGTCACCATGTTCTGTGTATCCCAAGCTAGACAACCATCTCAGTTATTCCCTTCCTTCTCCCTTCTCAGGCCTACCAGATGCTCCTTCTGCCTCAGAAACATCTCCATCAACATGGATGCTGTTCCCTGTTCTCTTTCCTGTATACTGCCACGGCTACTTCCAAGTCCTCTGCCAAGCTTGACAACCTTCTGGACACCCCCCCTCCAATTCATATACACCCTCCTGCACCCCTTATATACCTCTCTATTAACAGTACTCACCACATATGTGGTAATTATTTGTGTAAACATAGATCTGCCCTAATTGTTTCTCAAGGTATAGGTACTTTCTGTTTGCCCACCTGCAATAGGAAAGAACTTTCCCTTCAGTTCCAGGGTACCCAGGATAAAACACAGAGCCCCAGGGAATTCCCTGGCCATCCAGTGGTTAGGACTCTGAGGTTCCACTGCTGGAGGCTGGGGATTCCATCCCTGGTTGGGGAACTAAGATCCTGCAAGCCACATGGAATGGCCAAAAAAACAAAAAAACAAAACGTAGATTCCCAGCATCTCAGAGTTGGAAGGGAATCTTAGCAAACATTTAGTCCCGTGTCTAAGGATATATTCTTGAAGCTCCAGAAGTTCACAAGAAGACATTTTAGAGTTATCCAATATATTTATTATCCATGAAAATCATGCTTTATATTTATTCATCCAATTTTTTTTTTAAGGCAGAGCCAGGTGGCACGTGGGCATGTGGGATCTTAGTTACCCAACCAAGGATCGAACCCAGCCCCCTGCATTGGAAGTGTGGCGTCTGAACCACTGGACCTCCAGGGAAGGCCCTATTCATCCAAATTTTGATCAAAATTTTGGCCAGGACACAAACATGGGCAGAGTCCAATGGCTTACCATAGAGCCTTCCCTCTAGTTTTAACCTAAACTACTTCAGTAGCTTTCCTTTGCATTACAATCCTGAAAATGGCTTCCAAGATCCTGTGCAATGATGCTGTCTCTGTTACCCCTCATCGTCTGCCTTGTTTCTCAATATGTCCAGCATTATCTGCCTTCTTTGTTTCCTGAACTTTCCCCTCTCAGGACCTTCCTCAGGCTGTTTTCTCTGCCTATTCTGATTTGTAGGTAATATGAATTTCTGCATAGAAAATTAGGGAAGATCTACAAACTATTAGAATTAATAAGAATTCAGCAAGGTTACTGGATACGAAGTTAACATACAAAAAGGAATAGCATTCCTAAATACCAATAATCATCAATTACAAAATGGGATAGAAAAAAATCTCATTCATCACAGTGAAACAATAAAATTGTTATGGAACCTAGGAATAAACCTAACAACAGAATTGTAAGACCCCGATAGAAAAATGTTATAAAACTTTATAACTTTTAGAAGAAAATATAGGGAGATATCTTGATGCTCTCAAGGTAGGAATTTCTGGCTGAAATTTCTTGGTACCAACACTTGTCAGATAAATACACAATTTTTACATACCAGTTTTTATCATAATTTATGATGTTTATGTTAGAATTCCATGAGGAGAGGGAAATATAATTACATGGATTCAAATTCAAATAGGATAGAGAAATAGAACTTAAGAGCCAGAAGGGTCTTTTGCGGTCATTTAGCCCAAACCTTTTTCAGGTGAGGTAATTGGAACATGTCGAAGACCCACAAAAAAGTGGCAGAATCCAGACTTAAACCCATTTTCTGACTCTCAGGCGGGTACTTTTTGCCCCCACCCCTTCTTTCATCTTTAAAATGGTGTAGCATAGTGATTCAGCAAACATATGTATGTATGTGTGTATATATATATATATATATATATATATATATATATATATAAATAAATAAAACATGTATATGTACATACATATATACTCATTAATCAATATTACATGTTTTATATATAATACAACATATTAATGTGTAACATAGAATATTATATATATGTATTATATGTATTATATGGAGGTTTCAGGTAAGCCTTTATAAAAAGACAAACTCAGCTGCATTTCTTCCACCTGTCCAGAATATGGACACAATGCCTAGAGGTAAAACAGCCATCTTATGACAATAAAGACAAAAGCTATGGACTATGGGCTGAGGGTGAAAATTGGAAAATAGGAGGAGACTAGGTCCTTAACATCTTCCAGCAGCTGCACTAATCTTTGACTACCCACCTCTGGACTTCCTATGAAGTGAGAAAAGTAACCCCTATCTCTTAAAGCCATCATTAGTCAATGATGGAGATTTCTCCATTGGTGTAAGCCACCATTGGTCTCTGCCATTTGCAGTGAAATGCAACCCCAAATGGTACATGGAGTAAAAGCCCTGGACTCCAAATTGAGAAACCATGTTACAGTCCCAGCTCTGCCAGGAACAAGCTGTATGGCCTTGGGCAAGCCATTTCCCATCCCTGGGCCTCAGGTTGCTCATCTCTATCAGGGGAAGTAGAACAAGATGGCCTCACCTCTCTCTTCACTCACTTGCATGCTGTGTAATGTACAGGGTGGGACTTCCTCTCCCTTGAAATAAGACTACTTCTTTCAAGGTTCACTAAGTGTTTCCTTGTTCCTGTGACCTCTGGAGTAATTACAAGAGCCTGTTCCTTTTGAGTGCATGTGATACAAAACACAACTTTGGGGTATTCCCTGAACACAAAGTCCCCTAGCTAGGTCCTTGCTCTCTCTTCCTTTGGTGAGTTTCATTTACCTACAACTAGAGGGAGCACAAAGGGGGTTTTACTCTAAAACTAATGGAGCACTGTGCCCACCTCTGCCCTACAGTTGCTGTGTAATTTCTCCTCTTGGGGTCTCAAATTCATCATTTGTGAAATGAGAGGGTTGCAGATGTTCAAAGGGCCCTTCAAGCCCTGACATTCTAAGACTGCATTACACCTTCTGAATTTCATCTCACATTGGGATGGTACTTCCCTGGTTGCTAAATGATTTGCTCTCTGGTATTACAGTTAAGCTTTCTATAACTCTGAGATAGGCAGGGCTAGTATTATCATCCCTATTTGGAAACTGAGGAAACAGATTCAGGGATATGGAGTGATATGCCTACCAGCAAACACTTAGTAAGTGGTAGATCTGGAACTAGAAGCCCAACCTTTGACTCCTTGTTCAGTGCTCTTTCCACTACACCTTGATTATTTTGTTTCCTCTTTCCTTTTTCTCTCCAGGATCCACTTCCTGGCTACAAGTCAAAACTGCTCTCAACTGTGACCCTATCACTGTGACTGCTCAGAGTAATGCCCTCAGTTCCAGGCACTTGGCCAGCTCAGCAGACACCTGGCTTTCCCCCAATTCTTCTTCCATTTTCCATTCTGAACCCTCAGTCTCAATAAAACCTCCTAGCTTCTCCCCAACTCTGACTCCAAGCATCACATCCCATCCAGAGCTCCACTGGATATATCACCATGTTGAACCAGAATCTGGCCCTTTGTCTCAATATGCTTGAGACAACTCTCATCCTGGTTCTGTTATTGCTTCTTCACCTCACTCTTTACTCCATCCAACCTCTTGTTCAGCATCTGAAGCCCCTAAAGAGATAAGCCATGGTCAGAGAAGATGTGAACTGGAAGTCCCTTAGAGATCTTCTAGTCCAAAGGCCCAGCAGAAGTTGAAAATGAGGAAATTGTTTAGTCACAATATAAAAGAGTGGGGTGGGGACTGTAAGGAGCAGGAGGGCGCTGACCCCAACTCCAGCCAATTGCTGCCCGTTCCTGGAAATGTGGGCCCAGTGTGGTCACACTGGAGCCAAACGTTTATGTACAGTGTCCTGGTTGTTGAGTGTCGACAACTAATTCAGCCTTTTTAAAAATACTCTCGGGCTTCCCTGGTGGCGCAGTGGTTGAGAGTCCGCCTGCCGATGCAGGGGACACGGGTTTGTGCCCCAGCCCGGGAAGATCCCACATGCCGTGGAGCGGCTGGGCCCGTGTGCCATGGCTGCTGAGCCTGCGCGTCTGGAGCCTGTGCTCCGCAATGGGAGAGGCCACAACAGTGAGAGGCCCGCGTACCGCAAAAAAAAAAAAAAAAAAAAAATACTGTCTAGGCCAAACACAGCTGTGGACCAGTGGCTCTTGGGTTGCCAATTTGCAGCCTGTGCTCTGGTCCAAATCCTTCACCCACAGATAAGAGGTCAACATCACGCACCAGATCAGCAGGAGAGGAGGAGGCAGGACCCAGACTTCAGACCTTCTATTCAGAGCTCACCATCCGTCACTCTGAAGCCAGAAAGCAGCTTTGGCCAATTTAACAAGCCTCTGGTGAGAGCCTGCTCTAGAAAGATGTTCTGAGAGGAGACAAAGATGAAGGGATTCTTTTAAAAGATGCCTGCCTTAGCTCCATGGCACTTCTTCACTTAGCTTGGGATCAAAGATTTGGCAGGTTGGGACAAACTAACTTATATTTAGGAAAGAGCTACCCACGTTCATGGAATTCCTGTGGGCACAGTCCACACTGATTGAATTAGGATTCCGGGGACTTTGCGGGGGAGCATTTTCTGAAATTTTTATTTGGAAATAATTTTAAACATACAAAGTTGCAAGGATAAAAATAGTGCATAGCACGCTCATGTACCCTTTACCAAAATTCACCTCTTTTTCAGATTTTTCCCATTTGCTTGATTATGTGCTGCACACACACACACACACACCACACACAAATAATATATTTGGAGTTTGAGTGTAGATCACATGCATCATAGCTTTTTACCCCTAAATAGTTCAGCATGTGTTCCTAATGATGCTATTTCTTATAACCACAATACAGATTTCAACCTCAGTAAATGTATTTATTTATTTATTATTTTTAGTTGCGGCATGCGAGCTCATAGTTGTGGCATGCAGGCTTCTTAGTTGCAGCATGTGGCCTTCTTAGTTGCAGCATGTGGACTTCTCAGTTGTGGCATGTGCACTCTTAGTTGCGGCGTGAAAGCGGGATCTAGTTCCCTGACCAGGGATCGAACCCGGGCCCCCTGCATTGGGAGCACAGAGTCTTAACTACTACTGCATCACCAGGGAAGTCCCAACCTCAGTAAATTTACATTGACTCAGTTCTATCTAATCTACCATTCATATTCCAATTTTGTCAATTGACCCAGTAATGTCCCTTAAAGTATTTTTCTTCTTCCTCCAAAACAGGACCCAGTCCAGGATCAAACGTCACATTTCGTTGTCATGTCTCTTTAGTTTTCTTTAATGTGGAATATTTTCACAGCCTTTGTGTGTGTGTATATGTGTGTGTTTTTTAATGACATTAACATTTTTGAAGAATACAAATTCTTCAATATTCCCCTTTTTTAAATTAGAATGTATCTCATCTGGGGAGTCTGATGTTTTCTCGTGGTTAGATTCAGCTTATATCAATACATCCCAGTCAGAATACTGCATGAACAATGGCATGTCCTCAGAATATCATACTAGGAGGCATGCCATGTCCATCTGCCCATCACTGGTGATGTTAATTTTGATCATTGAGACAAGGTGTGTTCTGATTTCTCCAGTGTACTGTTACTATTTTTTCCCTTGCAACTAATAGGCAATCTGTGGAGAGATGCTTTGTCACATGCTCAGATCCTGCTCCTCATCAAAGTTATTCCCCAGATTCGTCATCCATTGATGATTCTTGCCTAAACCAACATTTCCTATGATGACTGCACAGTGGTGTATTTTCCATTCCACCGCTCCTTCCACAGTTACCTGTTGACACTCAGCATTTTGTTGTCAACTATATCCCTCCCTTCTGCAGGGGTGCAGTGTTGATCTCTATCAAGGTAAGTGAGATCTGGAGTTCCACTAGAAAACAATCATTCATGTCTAATGGAGGGAAAGGAGATAGCCAACATTGCCCAGCCCCTAAGAGCAGATAAAGGTGAACTGGAACAGTAACTCCAAGTGTTTCAGCTAAAGGAGCTGAGACCCTCAGAGAAGTAAAGTGGCACAGAGATTCCTCTATGCAGGGGCTTCACACAGTGTCTGTTTCAGGACTTCCCTGGTGGTCCAGTGGGTAAGACTCCACACTCCCAATGCAGGGAGCCTGGGTTCAGTCCCTGGTCAGGGAACTAGATCCCACATGCATGCCACAACTAAGAGTCTTCGTGCTGCAACTAGGACCTGGCGCAGCCTAAATAAGTAAATGTTTTTTTAAAAATTATAAAACAAAACAAACAAAAAAACAGTGTCTGTTTCAAATTCTATCTCTCTCTCTTCCCCTCACCTGATCTGTGACCTCCAACAGCTCACCTAACTTCTTGCAGCCTCTGGTCCCTAATTCTTACCTTAGCGGCTCATTGGGAAGATTAAGAAACAATGCTCATCTTACTGGGCCCACAGAGTGCTAAATGAGAGTTACATATTATACAGAATACAGGAAAATTAGGTTGTGCTTGAATTATGTTTCATTTCAACAAACATATGCTGAGAATCTACCACATACCAAGGCACTATGGTGGAGGCTAAAGACTAGCCTAGAGGTAGAGACTAAATACATCAGCCCTCAAAAAGCTCACAATCTAGAGGAAGAAAAAGTTCCACTCCTTCCACTCCTAGTACTTACCCCCTCCCCAAATTAAAACATACATCCACACAAAGATTTCTTTAAGAATGTTTATGGCAGGACTTCCCTGGTGGCTCAGGGGTTAAGAATCCGCCTGCCAATGCAGGGGACACCGGTTCAAGCCCTGGTCCAGGAAGATTCCCACATGCCACGGAGCAACTAAACCCATGCGCCACAACTATTGAGCCTGCACTCTAGAGCCCACGAGCCACAGCTACTGAGCCCAAGTGCCACAATTACTGAAGCCCGCGCCCCTAGAGCCCACACTCCTCAAGAAGAGAAGCCACCGCAATGAGAAGCCCGTGCACCGCAACAAAGAGTAGCCCCTGCTCACCACAGCTAGAGAAAGCTCGCACGCAGCAACGAAGACCCAACGCAGCCAAATATAAATAAAATAAATAAATTTATTTAAAAAAATAGATGGATAGCAGCATGGATAGATGGACAGATATGTGATATAACAAGGATGATAAAGTATTAACGGTAGAAACAAGATGTCAGAGAAATGGGAGTTAACTGGAAAATTCTCTCAGCTTTGCTGTACATGTGAAATATTTCATAATAAAATGTTGGAGTGGAAAGCCAGTACTGTACAGTGCGAGTCAGAGTTTGATAAATGATGTGGTAGAGAAATAACCAGTTTTCTCTGCTGTGGGAGTGGAGAGGAGAAAGTGATTACTTCTGCTGCGGGTGGATGGTGGCAGGGGTCAAGCAGAGTCTCAGAGAGGAGGAGTCCTAGGAAATGGGCCTAAAAGATAAGATTTTAAACGCAGAAGAGGGAAAGGGGGAAAAGGGTATCCCAGTAGGTAAAACAGGGCAGCATGAAAATGCTAGGCTCTTTTGGGAAGCTGCAAGGGAGCAGAGAGACTTTGGGGACAGAATGGCAAGAGAGGAGGCTGATGAGTTGAACTGTGCTCAGGCTGGGATGGGAATTAAAAGACAGACAAGAGCATGTGGTTTTGACTCAGTAAACAATGGGGAGCCACTGAGTGTGTGTTTGTGTAAGGCTTTGACATCTGACAGCCAGAGTAGAGGAAGGCAGTGGAGAGAGCCAGCAATGCGAAGAACAGCCAGCAGTGGGGAGAACAAGTCAAAGTTTTCTATTGCTTTTATTAGCCAGCTGACAAGGAGGGCAATTTTTGTGACAGAAAAGCGGTCAAGACATGACCTTCCCGGAGGTGAGAAGTCTGAAAGTGAATCAGGGAGATAATTCAGTTTGTCTTAATTCCCAGCTCTCTAGTAACTTTGATCTCCCTAAAGACTTCCTGTTCCCTTTGAAGGTCTAGGCTGCCCGTTGACCTCCCCTCTGGCCCTCAGCCACAGCCCAGAAGCTGCAGCTCACCCTCAGCACCCTCCGGAATGAACACACTGGGAGTCGGGAAGCCTGCTTTCCAGTCCTGCTGTTGCCACCATCCCTCGCTGCGGCCCAGATCCCTCACCTGTAAATCAGTTGTGCTGGCCCCACTGTTCCCTGTGGTTCCTTCCAGTTTTGAGACTTCTCTACTCCAGTCTTTTTCTTTTCTTTCTTTTTCTTTCTTTTCTTTTTTTTTTTTTTTTTTGGCTTTGCCATGCAGCTTGCAGGGTCTCAGTTCCCTGACCAGGGATTGAACCCATGCCCCCTGCATTGGAAGCGCGGAGTCCTAACCAATGGAACGCCAGGGAATCCCTACTCCAGGCTTCTTGCAACCAGCCTGCCAGGCTCTCTCTCAAATGTTAATTTTCCCCTTGATGTGCAGGTGTCTTTCTGATCACAGCCCCCACTGTCGTTTTCCTATCTTACCTCTTTCCTCCCCAGTTAGGGGTGTCACTGCGGTGTCCAGCTCCAGCTCCTGGCTGATCTGGGCTGAGGCTTGAAAGAGCCCTGCTGGCAGGTCAGGAGCCTCTGAGCTTCAGGGGCTGAAAGTGTGAAAGGGGTAACAATTCCCACTGCCCTGGTTGTAAGAATAACAAGAAAGTGATGTGTGAATGCACAGCCTGGGGACTCATGTTCTCTCCTCCACACCTTAAGAATCCGCCTGCTAAGTGAAGAAGTGCCATGGAGCTAAGGCAGGCATCTTTTAAAAGAATCCCTTCATCTTTGTCTCCTCTCAGAACATCTTTCTAGAGCAGGCTCTCACCAGAGGCTTGTTAAATTGGCCAAAGCTCCATTTCCCCAAGTTCACAGAGGACAGGTAGTGACTTACCTGAAAAGGATACAGGACAGTCACAGCCCTCCTTGGTCCAGCACCCACGACATCTGTTTCCAATCTTCACACCAGCCCTGCAAGCAAGACAGGACGGAAATGCCCCATTTCCCCAACCCTGACTGAGTTCTAGGAAAAGCTCAAAGTTTCACACACATAATCTCCTTTAATTCTCACAGTGAGGCTGGTATCTGTTCCCCTTCTGACAGTTAAGGAACTGAAGGCCCAGAGAAGCTACATAACTTGTCCAAGGTCACACAGCCAAATCCCAGAAATTGACAATCAAAGTATCAAAAGGAAGAATTACTTGGTGTCCTATATGCCCAGCACTGACTTTTAAAAATATATACTATAATCCCCACAGCTAGAGTCAACTCAGGCCCTGAGAAGCCTGTCCCGGGGTCCTGGCGCACACATGGGAAGGTGGGGGTGGGCAGGGTTGCTCACCAGTCTGGGGTGGCAAAAGGAAAAGGCCTAGAGGTGGCATTTGCTGCTTCCTGAGGGACAGTAGGACTTCCCCAGACTCATCCATTCACTAAGCTAATCCTGAAGCTTCACCTGAGAGTCAACTGGTGGGAAAGAGGCAAGGGAGGGCCTTCTGGGGTCTCTCAAAGACGCAGAGTCAGGAAGCTGAGAAATGGCAAGGCACATGCAGGGCGGGCATGTTCAGAGAAGTAGGAGCAGAGAGGAGAGTAGACTCCCTTTGGTGGGTGGAGGTCCCTCTAGGCCTCGGCTCCCAGGAGCAGCTTCCCATGCTATCTGAGCAGGCAGGCCATGTGCAGTCTATCTTCCACGGATACCCCCAGCACCGCACTTGTGGGCTCAATAAAAGCTTCAGAAGAATGCAGCTCAGATGCCACCCCTGGCGGCCCTTCCCTGACTCTACTCGGGGGAAGAGGTTCATGTCCTCGGGTTATGTGTTCACCAGATGATGAGCACCTTCTGCCCTGGTCCAAGCCACCTCTGATTCCTCCATCCACAGCAAGTGGTGCTGTGTCTTCACTGGGTTGTGTACTTATACTGCCTCAACTACTGCCAGGGCACATGGTCCCCTAAATAGATGACATGGGGGCAGGACTGCTGGATCCCCATGGGAGGCTGGGTCCCCTGGAGTCCCACTCAGCTTGGAGAGCCCATGACTTCTGAACAGACAAACCTTCCCATCCTCATTATCTGTGGTTACTTAAAAATATGTCCCAAAATTCTTAGACACTTTTCCCTTTCAAAGGTGGAGCCTTGTTCTTCTCCCCTTGAATGCGGGCCAGACTTAACGACTTGCTTCTACTGCATAGAATGTGGCAGAAGCAGTGCTCTGACTTTGGAGGCCAACACATAAAAAGTTATAGCTTCCTCCTGGTTCCTTCCTCTCGGACCGCTCACTCTGGAGGACGTCAGTCACCATGGCTTTAGGACACTTATGCAGCCCTGTGGAGGAGCCCCTGCGGGAAGGAAGGGAGGTCTCTCACCATCAAAGCCAGCACCAGCTGGCCAGATGAGTGAGTGAGCCCCGTGGAAGGGGATGCCCCAGCCTTAGTCAAGCCTTCAGATGACTGCAGCCCCTGCCCATGCATGACCACAATGCTTGAGACTTCAAGCCAGGACTGGCCAGCCAAGCCATTCTCGATATCCTGATCCACAGAAACTGTGAGAGATAATGAATGTTTCTTGTTGAATTAAGCCACTAAGTTTTGGGTAATTTGTTGCACAGCAGTGGATAACTAAGACATTATCCTCTTCCCCATTGCCTCTCAGAAAGCTCCCTCTGCTCCAGCCATACTGAACCACTAAATGTTCAAAGCAACACATTTCTGCTGAGTACCTTGTGTACCAGCCCAGGCCATACACGGGATAGGGCAGTGAACCGGCTAGATCAGCCTGGCCACTGTCCTGAGGAGCTTAAGGGGTCACACACTCCAAACATTTACAGATCCTGCTTTGGCCCACATTGTGCCCTCACCCAGAAAGCTCGCCCCAGCCCACCCCTTATAGCTAGATCCTGTACATTTTTTTTTTTTTTGATCCTGTACATTTTTGAATTGACCATTCTCCTTCAGCCCTGAACCTCCTCCATGAAGCCTTTTCTGACTGCCCCATTGGAAATGAGCTTTCTCATCTCTGAACTCCTATAAAGCTTTATCTCAACCTTAGCTTGACCACTTAACATCTTCCTTGTACTATGATTATTCATGTTCATTACCTCTCAGGTTAGCTGCTGTAGTCCCCTTGGGGAAGATGTCTTATATGCGTCTGTATTCCCCACATAACTAGTATACAAAGTGTCATGTGCATAGTTATCATTCAAGAAATGTACATTATGCAAATGAACATGTGAATGAAGCTTTCCAAACCCCTCCTTTAGAATTTTTATGGAGACTGCTTTACACAGATGGGATCTATTAAATCTCTGGCGATTGATTCAACCCCCAGCCCCTCTGCCCTCCCCAGAGGTCAAGGGGGTGGGATGAGAGTTCCAACCTCTAATCACCTGGTTAGTTTCCCTGGCAACCAACCTCTATCCTTAGGTGCTTTCCAAAAGTCACTAGGTTGACTTAACTTGGGTGTGGTTGACCAGAGTTTGTTATGAATATCAAGATATCTTTATTGATCTTTCCGCTTAGGAAACTTCAAGAGATTTAGGAACTCTGTGCCAGGAATGGAGATGAAGGTCAAATATATATCTATTATAAATCACAATATCACAGTGAAAAGTCTCATTGGGCGGTGGGATTTCAAACAAGTACTGAGCAGCATTTTACTTGCCAAACTTACTTGACAAAGTAACAGCTTATCTTCCTGAACTTTCTCAGTGGTAGAGTTTGGATTCAGGCATTAAGCTCTCTTAACACTTTTTTTTTAAGTTGTTGTAAAATATATGTAGTATAAAACTTACCATTTTAATAATTTTTAAGTGTACAGTTCAGTGGCACTAAGTACCCTCACATTCTTCTGCAACCCACACCACTATCCATCTCCAGAACTTTTTTTTTTCTTCTTATTATTTTTTTTTGCGGTACGCGGGCCCCTCACTGTTGTGGCCTCTCCCGTTATGGAGCACAGGCTCCGGACGCGCAGGCTCAGCGGCCATGGCTCACGGGCCCAGCTGCTCCGCGGCATGTGGGATCTTCGCGGACCGGGCACGAACCCGCGTCCCCTGCATCGGCAGGCGGACTCTCAACCACTGCGCCACCAGGGAAGCCCAATCTCCAGAACTTTTTCATCATCCCATATTGGAATTCTCTACCCATTGAACACTAACTCCCCAGTCTCCCTGCCCCAGTCCCTGGTAACCATTGTTCTATCTTCTATCTATGAATTTGACTACTCTAGGTATAACATATAAGTAGAATCATACAGTATTTGTTTTTTATGGCTGGCTTATTTCAGTTAGCATAATGTCTTCAATGTTCATCCATGTTGTAGCATACATCAGAACTGCATTCTTTTTTTTTAAATGTCTTTTTTTTTAACCTCTTTATTGGAGTATAATTGCTAATGTCTTTTTTAAAAGAATTTATTTATTTATTTATTTGGCTGCACCAGGTCTTAGTTGCAGCACTTGGGATCTTCGGGTGAAGCATGCAGGATCTTTCAGTTGCGGCAAGTGGGATCTAGTTCCCCGACTAGGGATCAAACCCAAGCCCCCGGCAGTGGAAGCATGGAGTCCTAACCACTGGACCACCAGGGAAGTCTCAAATGCTTTTTGATAAAAATGATTGTGTTATGAGCATCCTTACTTTGAGCATAATGAGTGTTTCTTGATGCCTCAGCGTTGACATGCCGAATCCTTCTACCTCTGTCGGTGCCTGTTTCTCTGTACAATGAAAGGGCTCACTTGGGTCTTCTTTATAGCTATGACTGTGGCTTTTGCCTTCCTTGAAGTCTTGGGCCCTGACTCCATCTGTCCCTTGGGCAGGAGTGGGTGGACTGTGTGTTCTCTAGACAGAGAAGGGATATGACCTTGGTCAGCACATTTTCTTGGCCTGGAAAGCCCATTGTAAGGGGAGGGTAAGCACAGTATAATAAATATAAACAAGAATATTGTACTATCATTATAAATGAGATAAATATTGCTGTATCAGCAATCATATCACAATATCTAAATGTATCAAAGTAACACCTTGTATACCTTAAAATTATACAATGTTACACATCAAATTTATTCAACTAAAATTTTTTTTAATAATAAAAATAAAAGGGTGCACAACGGCGATGAAGAGTGGCCCCCGCTTGCCGCAACTAGAGAAGGCCCACACACAGAAACGAAGACGCAACACAGCAAAAACAAACAAATTAATTAATAAACTCCTACCCCCAACATCTTCTTTAAAAAAAAAAGAAAAAAAAGAAAAGTCTGCTTCTGACACTTTCTGGAAGGAGACAGGATATAAAAAAAAAAAAGGGTGCACAAGTGAGTCAAAGGAGATGAACTCAGGGAGTCTGAAGCCATAGCTAGGAACACACATCTGACTCTTGCATCATGACAGGCCACACCCCTCTCTGCTCAAGCAGGTTGGTGAAAACCACCTCCAGGCATTTCTCCTGGCACATATCACCCCAGAACCCAGCCAGAGATCAGCACTGATGTCAATGGGGAATCCCAGGCAATCGGCACTCATGCCCAAGACCCAGCCTGAAGAGAGGGACATGGCAGCCTAGTCTGGCTCTTCAGGACACCCAGCTGAGGAAAACACTGCTTAGAGGCATGGTTAACAGTTTATGTATGGAAGGAAGCCCCTGCCCCAGAGAACTTCTCTGAGATCCCACAAGGGGATACAGCACCCACACTCTGTACCTGCCTGTCCCAGGCCTGAGACTCATGGGTGTGTTCAGCATCCTTCCTTAAAAGCATGGGAGATAAGTATGATGCTGTACATGCCAGCATCACCCTGTTTCTGGGCTCCAGTCCTGGCTCCTTCATAATGAGCTGTGAGGACTTTAGATGATGTACCAGAACCCAGCATACCCTGGTAAGTGGAATCAAGGCTCATCATCATCATGTTTCAGCTCTATTGGAGGGGAGAGTAGGTTGACCATGAGAGGTTGTGGGTTTTGTCATCTACAGCATGTGAAAAACCAGAGAAGACCGAAGGAGAGGAACACAGTGAGCAGGAGCAGAGGGCTGTTTCCAGGCTGCCATGGACCTGGGGGGCAGGTCACACACTTACCAGTCCAGTCCCATTCTCAGCAGTCAGAAGAAGCTCTTGCCCAGGTCAGTTGCTCAAGCTTGGGACTCACCTGCCCAGTTTAGACTGGAAAGTCACTGGAGAAGGCCCTGTTCAGCTAACGGGCAGGAAAAAGACACACAATTTGTTCCAAGATAGAACCTAAGGGGGCTGTGCTTCATGCGACTCCCCTGGCTCTTCCCTGGGTGCCGGTGATGTTGCTCACATCCAGGAATGAAGCGCTGCACAAGTAATTTGGGGCCAAAGCACCTGGCTGTGAGCACTGGCTTTGTCACTCACCAGGGAGTGATCTTGGGCAAGTCAGTTAAGTTCCATAAACCCCAAGTTGCTCATCTATAAATCAAGCACAGGGTTAGTGAGAGGGTCAAGGGAGATAGATAACACATGAAAGTGCTTTGTAAATGATCAAACTCTACACAAATAATAGGTATTATTATTATTAAATAACTCCATGGCCAGGATTCTGGATTCTGGTATTGGCCCTGCCTTTACCTAGAGTAAGTGCCTAACCTCTCTGCCCATTTAAATAGTTGGGCTAGGGACTTCCCTGGTGGCGCAGTGGTTAAGATTCTGCACTGCCAATGCAGGGAGCCTGGGTTCAATCCCTGGTCTAGAAACTAGATCCCACATGCATGCTGCAACTAAGAGTTCGCATGTCACAACTAAGGAGCCCTCCTACCGCAACTAAGACCCGGCGCATCCAAAAAAATAATTGGGCTAGAAGAGTTTCTCTATTCAATTCAGTCTAACAGTCAACAGGATCAGAGTAGGAAAGGCAGGAGTTGTGAACCTTGCGTGGGAGGGGCATGCAAAGGCAAACGGACAGCAGCAACCAGTACTGAAAGACCACAGGAAGAGACCTCACGTGGGGTAGCCTAAAGTATGGCATTGAGCCAAGCTTCTGGTAGTGCTGGGTTTAACCAGGGAGGCCTCAGCTCAACCTCAGTTTCCTGAGCAGCTCCAGGACAAAGCTGGCACCACTGTTTGGAAGGGCCACTCCATGCAGGACTGGTGTCTGCAGGCCAGGCAGACATGATGTCATCTGTGCATCTGGAAACCACAGACCAGCCCTCCCGGGTCTCCAGCGGCTCTCATGTTTTCTGGCCAGGATCCCCAAGTTCCGTTCTCTCTATATCCCCAACCCTTTGCATTCCAGGCTCCCAAGGAACTGAGCTAGGACCTCCTGGGCTTCCGTCCAAGCATCTAGTTCCAAATTCCCCCACCCCTTCGTCCCTTGGGAGTAAACAATATAACTTTAAACAAAGACTGCTGCCTCAGCCTTGAGGAAAATACTGGGCCAGTTTCAGTGCTCTGCTGACTGTTTATTTCTTCATACCCACACTTAGTGCCAAGATAGAACCTGAGGGGCTGTGTTTATTGAGATTCTCCTGTCTCCGCCCTGGGCTTCCAGGTGCTGCGAAAGGTGCTCACATTCACAAGATCCACACAAGTGCAGCAGGTGTGTTTCAAGTCAGAAACTTGGTTGTTCGATCCCAGCTCTCTCCTTTCGTTAACTGGCAAGTCTGTCAGCCTCTCTGAACCTTCGTTTCTTTGTCTGCAAAATGGGGCCAATAATATTGATGTCACACGGTTGCTGTGAGGATGGTATCATTCCGGGCATGGCCGGTGGCTGCACACAGTGGGTGCTCAACATCAATGACCTTTCTGCTCTCCTCTCCCCCTTCCATTACACCATGGTTCTCTCTCCCCTGGAGGGGAGTTCAAGTTCCCATTTCTGGGCCTCACCACCACAGTATCTGATTCAGCAGTTCTGAGATTTGCATTGCTAACAAGCCCCCAGGGGCTGCTGCTCCAGTGGTCCAGAGGCTACTCTTGGAGAACCCTCATCTCCCTTGTGAGGAGGAGGTGGCACACAGGGGAGCTCCAGGATGGACTTGTCAAAAGTGAAAAACTTCAAGTATTTATTATATTATAATTGACATAACAAAAAATTCACCCATTTTAAGGTGTACGGTTTGATAAGCTTTAGTAAATTTACAGAATTGTGCAACCATCTCCACAATCCAGTTTTACAATATTCCCACCACTCCAAAAAGTTCTCTTGGGCCATCTGCGGTCAATCCGTGTCCACTCCAAGCTCCAGGCAACCACTGGTCTGCTTTCTGTCTCTAAGTTTTGTTTTTACAAGAAATTTCACATACATGGACTCATATAATTTGTGGTCTTTTGTGGCCAGCTTCTTCTGGTCAGTATAATTTATTTATTTATTTATTTTTTGCGGTACGCGGGCCTCTCACTGTTGTGGCCTCTCCCGTTGCGGAGCACAGGCTCTGGACGCACAGGCTCAGCAGCCACAGCTCACGGGCCCAGCCGCTCCACGGCATGTGGGATCTTCCCAGACTGGGACACGAACCCCTGTCCCCTGCATCGGCAGGTGGACTCTCAACCACTGTGCCACCAGAGAAGCCCCAGCATAATGTTTTTGAAGTTCATCCATGTCGTAGCATGTGTCAGGAGTTCATTCCTCTTTACTGCTGAGTACTATTCCATTGTGTGGGTGCATCACAATTGGTTTGTCCACTCACCAACAATGGACACCTGAATTGTTTCCAGTTTTTGGTATTATGAATAATGTTGTTATGAACATTCACATACATGCCCTTGCGTGGACATGTGTTTCCAAATGCTGTCTTTAAAGGTAAACCATAATTTACCAAGTCTCTCCTTCCTAGTCCTTGGAGCGTCTGCAGCCAATACTGTTAGCGACTAAGGGCTAATGGGAAGCCCAGGCTCTCCTGTCAGCAGCTAAGATCAAACTCAGACCCCTCCCCAGGCCCTGTCTCCCTGCAGCCTCACCTTACCCACTGGTCACGGCCCTCCCCCGCTCCATTACCCCAAATGTCATACCTTGATTTAGAGCTGGTGATTAAAGGATTTTGCCTTTCAGTTAAATTAAACTGCTCAAAGCAGCCAGCAGGGAAGAGAATGAAAACAGGATTGACCCAGATCTCTTAAAAGTCCTGGGGTTTCTCATCTCTCCTGAGCATCACTAGGCCTAGATGTCCCCATGGATACAGCACTGTCTGGTCCAAAAGTAGCATCTTCTGTATGTGCACAGCGGTCAGAGCAAACCGAGGACCCAGATACTGGCCTTCTACCCCAACGCCCCTGATTCTTGCTGCTGTTTGGCTCCCCTTGGTTTAGCTGACTTCATGTCTGACACACCTAGACTCTATTCCTTCTCCCCCAGGGACATCCCAGCCGCTGTACGGGAAAGTATTTTTCCTGCTCCACTTCCGAGTCCTTCCATCTGCCACACGATGGGGGCACCAAAGCTGTTATCCTGGACACACACACTGTCCCTTGCAAGGGCCCCAAAAGAATCAATTGAGCAAAGGCTGACTGCCTAAGACCCTTTGCCTGAGCCAGTTCCCCTCTCCCATTCCAATAAACCTCTCCCATGTCCAGGTAGTTTCCGGGCTCAAATCTTAAGCCATGCCATTTGGTAAAGGAGGTTCTGGCCTCAGAGCTCAAAGATCTGAGTTTGCATACCTGTGCGGACTTGTGGCAGCAGTGACCTCAGGCTCTTTACCACGAGGAAAGTGATGTTTTTCATCCCGCCGGCTCTATACCTACGACAAAGTTGATGTTTTTCATCCCGCCGGCCTCCGGGTGCAGATGAGATGACAGGAAGAGATTTGTTGGGTGTACCGCTCTGGAAACCCGTGGGGCACATGTAGGCCCCAGGTCAAAAGGATTCAGAGAGCAGGAAAGACTTCACTCCTGTCACCAGTGAGTGTAGAAACAAGGACCTTTTCAGAGAAATGGCCTCTCAGGAACTGCCATCCTTGACTTGCTCTCCAGATTTGCCAAGTCAAATGGTGGCCCTGACAGGAGTTAAAGAGGTGCATCAAAGTGGTGGATTATAGTTGTGTTTTTATCTAGTAATGAGAGATTGGGTGACTTAGGTTGGGAAATGTCTGTGCATATACTGCAGAAGGGATTATAATGAGTAGCTGAGAACAAAGGCCTGGAGTGTGAATCCTAGCCCTGCTACCTACTAGCTGTATGACCTTAGGCAAATTACTTAACATCTCTGGGCCTCAGTTTCCTCATCTATAAAATGGGAGTAGGGCTTCCCTGGTGGCGCAGTGGTTAAGAATCTGCCTGCCAATGCAGGGAACACGGGTTCAAGCCCCGATCTGGGAAGATCCCACATGCCGCAGAGCAAATAAGCCCATGCACCACAACTACTGAGCCTGTGCTCTAGAGCCCACGAGCCACAACTACTGAAGCCCATGTGCCACAACTACTGAAGGCTGCGTGCCTAGAGCCTGTGCTCTGCAATAAGAGAAGCCACCGCAATGAGAACCCCACACACCGCAACGAAGAGTAACCCCCGCTTGCCGCAACTAGAGAAAGCCCGCGCAGCAACAAAGACCCAATGCGGCCAAAAATAAATAAATAAATAAATAAATATTTTAAAAAAGGGAGTAATCATCTTACAAGGTTACTGTGAAAATTAAGTGAGGGAATGTGTGTGAAATTCTCAGCTCATTAGCTGATAGTGTGTCAAGAG
This sequence comes from Stenella coeruleoalba, assembly GCF_951394435.1. Taxonomy (NCBI): domain Eukaryota; kingdom Metazoa; phylum Chordata; class Mammalia; order Artiodactyla; family Delphinidae; genus Stenella; species Stenella coeruleoalba. The sequence continues at coordinate 65,435,803 of NC_137156.1, forward strand.
TGGCAATTTTCTTGTTTATGTTTTATTTTTATTATTTTTATTTATTTATTTATTTTTGTACACGGGCCTCTCACTGTTGTGGCCTCTCCCGTTGCGGAGCACAAGCTCCGGACGCGCAGGCTCGGCGGCCATGGCTCACGGGCCCAGCCGCTCCGCGGCATGGCATGTGGGATCTTCCCGGACTGGGGCACGAACTTGTGTCCCCTGCATCAGCAGGTGGACTCTCAACCATTGCGCCACCGGGGAAGCCCCATATGTATTATTTTTAATAAAGCATTTCCTGAGTGCCTCTTATCCATTCGGTCATCCATTTGTTTGTTCATTCATTTGTTCTTTCATTTGTTCTTTCATCTAGTCAACAGAAACCTTCAAGTGCCAACAGTGTGCCAGAATCTATGAAATGCACTGGAAAAAGAAAATAATACAGTGCTTGACCATTTTTAAAGCTCTTTTACATGCATTGCCTTGTTTTACCTTCCCACTACTTTCAGGATGACGTTAAGAGAACAGAGGCTCTGAGGATGTGGTGATTTGCCTAAGATACCAATTAAACAGTGGCACAACTCCCTCCAACTCATGTTTTCATTTCTTTTTTCCAATTACAAAAAATTTTTTTAAAATATTTATTTATTTATTTATTTATTTATTTACTTTGGCTGTGCCAGGTCTTCGTTGCGGCATGCATGTGGGATCGAGTTCCCTGACCGGGGATCGAACCCAGGCCCCCTGCATTGGGAGCTTGGAGTCTTACTCACTGGACCACAAGGGAAGCCCCCCAACTCATGTTTTCAGACATTCAATCCAGTTTACTTTATAGGACACCTCACTGCCAGAAGGACAGGGTCATTAATAAATGAGTAAGACGGGGCCTCTCCCTGCCAGTCTCCATAGTCTCTGCTCCCAGAACTCAGGACACCTCCCCTCATTGTAGTCTTTTCCCCGGGGCTCTATTAGAGTTGCTTGTTCTGATTTATCTCCGGACACCAGGAGTCTGCCCAGAACACAGTATGGCATCTGGATGATGCCTGTGTCCATCTGGGTTCTCAGCTGCCAACAATGGGGCAGGGCCCAGGGCCCAGGTGGTGCCGCAGCTGTAAAGATGCTGATAAAGCTTAGGTCTGGCTTCTACCTGAAGGAGTGGGACTCAGAGTGGGGGAGTCCACAGCACAGGAGAATGTTCAAAGGTTCTGGGAAGCCAAAGACAATCCACGTGTACTGTGTCCTGGCCTGAAACTGAATCTGGGTGGCTGGGGAGACCTATATATGTTTAGCCTAATTAAAGAGTAAGGAATCCTTCCAGCAGAGCCTCAGTGCCTCTACAGGGGCTTAGGGCCAGGATCCAAGACTTCTGATGGCCAAAGGTATTCAGACGGATTCCTGGCCAAGGAGGCCTCATGCTGCACAGGCTCAGAGACACACAGCCTCCTGGCCTTGCCCCACCCACGTGCAGGGGCAGGATTCACTGGCATGTGGCCACTCCCAGGCGAGGTGGGAACCTCAACAATGAGAGGCCCGATGCAGCTCCTTCCTGGACACCAGCTTCGGGGCAGTCATCGAGTCTGACCCTGAGCATTCCACAAACTGCATCCAGCTGAGCTATGGGCTCCAGGGGTGATCCCGTTCTCCATGCTCTGATACCCTATGATACCCTAAAAAGTACACAACTCCTCTACCCAGCTCAGTTTCTCTAAGGCCAACTCTGTTGAGAAGAGGGAGAGCCAGAGAAACACAAAGAGAATAAGAGAAATGGCAGCTAAGGTAAACATGAAATAAGCACATGGAAAAGCCTTTGGGAGAGCAGAGGAAGAGCTGATTAATGCTGCCTGGGGGGCCTGAGAATGCTGGGGAGGAGGACCAAACCCAGTGAAAAGGATTGGCAAAGCAGGGGAAGGAAAGGTGTTTCACGCGAGGGAACAGAGTTCAGGAACACAGAGCTGTGAACAGGCAAATCACTGAGGCTCTCTGAGGATGCACAGGAGGCAGGAAGCAGGCAGGAAAGGCCAGCAGGGCAAACCGGAACGTGAGACCTTGCTGTGACCTTCAGACAGAGACCAAACTGCTTGGGAAGTGGAGGCATTTTGCATTTGAAAGGAAAATGAACATTTGGGCTGAGAAATAAAGCTGTGTATGGAGTGCCTCCTCTGTGCCCAGTGGCTTACAGGCATTTTCTCCACATCACGCAAGGTGCACGTTTTACAGGGGCAGACACGACAGAGCCATGGTTTTTCTACGGTATAAGCCCTGTCCAAGGAGGGGGCAGGGCAGAAGGGAACTTGGCAGAGCCATAGCAGCTCCTTGAGGGTGAGGACCCCCTTACACGGAAGGAAGCAAGTTGGAGCTTATTAAAGAGTTCACTCTTCTGATCTTAAGACCTGAAACCTGGTCCGTACTCTGGGCCACCATAGTGCTGTCAAGGTCACCACACTCAACACCCTGAATGAGCCACCTGTCAAGAAACACCCACACCGAGGCTTCTCAGTGGCAGGGCCCACATGCCTGGTGCCTGGCAGGTGCTCAGTGATAGCTGTTGGATGAAGCTTTCTGTAAAGAATTCTTTTGGTTGACTCCTGGCTTTGGCCAACACCTCAGGAAGTAACTCCCAGTCTCTCTGGTTCACCAAAGTCATTCAGAAGAGGAAGGCCCCTCCACTTCCATGGGGCCGCCCAGCGTGGGAGTGCCGCCAGAGCCCCGCAGGCAGCTGAGTCAGGGTTGGGGGAAGACTTCCTGGAGTAGGAGAGGCCTAGGTGACCCCACGGAGGGGGGGCGGTAAGTGGAGAGGGCAGTGGGAGGTGGGCTCAGGAGTGAGGACGGGTCTGGTGAAGGAAGGAATGTCGGCGCCGCCCCACCTCTCAGGGCCGTGTTTTCCTGTGTGAACCTCAGCTTCTCCTGCCTCAGCAGCCTTCTCCAAGGTGTTGGATTTAAGGAGAGGGTGGAGGGAGGGAAGGAACCAGCTCTGCCTGAGCCGGGGTATGGACCAGGTCCTCTTGCTATGTGCCAGCCTCAGGTGTTATCTGTGGTGACTCACAGCCCTTCCAGGCCTGTTTACCCATCTACAAAATGCACTCCACTATGGGGTTTCCTGAAGACTCGGTGTTAGGTGATTTTTTTTGCTCTCTTGATTTTGTCTGTTGTTTTTGAGTTCTGTGGAGGATAAGAGATGAACCAACTGGACCCTCTGTGTTGGACTCACCACAGTCAGACCTGGCATTTTTGAGTACTTGCTGGAACTATTCTAAGTTCCTTATATGTATTGTCATTTCATTCTGAAACCACCCTGCTATTATCCACATTTTGCAGATAATGAATATGAGCTTTCCATCCACCCATTCCCTCACCCAGCACTGCTCATCAGGTGCCCAGTGGCCTGGGCTCTGGGTCAGCCCACACTTGTCAGCACACCCGGCCTCCCGAGACAGCCGGATGTCTGGGCAGGACTTGCAGCTCTTAGTTAGACCTGTCGCCACACCCTGTTTCAGCCCCCAATGGCATCCTTCCCTACCTGCCTGGGTAGCTCGGCAGCTGCCAAGGCTTGTCATGCTTCCCCCCCCCAACCCAGTTGTTTGGGTGCCGGCAAATGCCAGGCAGGTGAGGAGCCCCAGCTTCCACCAGCCCAGCTGCCCTCGCCTTCCAGGTGCAGGGGAGGTGAGGGGCAGGGAGTAGGGGAGAGACAGGGTGTCTCCCAGGCTCAGAATTGCTGAGACGGAACCTCAACTGAATCACAGCATTAACTCATCTAGAACTGGGGCTCAGGAAAACAAAACACCTGTGCGTGTACAGGGAGAGACCTGGCATCCTTGTAACATGAGTGGCCAGGAGGTGTCCTCCGCCCAGGTGCAGGCGCAATTTACTTCCCTCTTCAAACTTAAATCAAGTGGTCCCAACTTCTCCCTTTCTTCAGAACCATTTGTTTAGGACCCATCACGAGCCCAGGAAAGAGAGGGAAAGTGGGGCTTCCTGAATAAATTAGGAAATTAAGTCTCACAGGAATTCAGCAATGTTGCAATCACCCAGAGGTGGCTTCTGGGCTCAAGAAGCTGAAGCCCAGATCCAGAACTGATGGTCTTAGGAAGGGGGCTTGGACGTAGTAGGAGAAAGTCAGGAAAAAGTCTTGGACTTGGAACCTGAAGCACAAACGTCTACTCCCACCTCTGCTGTTTGGTGGCCAAGTAAGTGAAAGTGACTCACCCATCGATGAGCACGAGTGTCTGCATCCCTGAAATGGAGGCAACCCCACCTCATGAGAATCTAGCGAGAATAGCCACACAGGAGAGAAACCAGCGTCCACAAAACCAGTCCTCAGGAACCCAGCTCCATGGAAGAAGGGCTCTGTGGGTAAATAGGTTTGTAAAATGCTCTCTCCTCTCCTGAAATGTGTGCCGCAGGTGAAGGATTCGGAGAAGCCCTGCAATAAGGAAAGCAGGTGGAAATTGTTTAACACAGCGTTTCCCAAACTTAGCCCAGGAAAGTGTTCTGTGGGGTGGTGCTGTGAGTGCCCTGAACGCAAACATTAGGTGGCTGTGGTGTTTGGAAAACGGCAAGTAGCCCACTTTCGTGGGGGAGAGGATTCAACCAAGAGAAGGATGACAGCAACGTGGAAACCAGGTAGGCCTTCAACACGCTCCTACACAGTGGGTGGAAGTGGACATGGACATGGCTGCGTTGAAGACCGTTTGACTACACTGATTAAGATGTCAAAGTCTCTACCGCTTGATCTGGTAATTCCACCTCTAGGAAATTATCTTGCATAAGTACTTGCACTTAATTATATGTACAAGAATGTTCACTGAAGCATCACATGTAAATATAAAAAGAAAAAAAAGAAGTAAACAATCTAGACATCCAGCCCTAGGGGAGCATTTGAGTGATGACTGTGTGCATATGGCAGCCTGGGCTGCTACCACGGATAAAGCGTGGCTGCGCACTCTGACATGCAAGACCTCCTAGATATGCACTTCAGCAGAAAAATAACTTTGTTTTCCTCTCTCTCTCTATGTATATACACATAGATATAATATATGTCTGGCTTTTTATATTTATGAATAACACTTCAGTGGACATTCTTTTACATATAGCCCATGTAAGTATTTATATAGGATAAATTCCTAGAAGTGAAATTGCCATATCAAAAAAAAATTGATATATATATATATATAGAGAGAGAGAGAGAGAGAGACAGACAGACAGAGAGAGATACAGACATATAGATATGGATGCATGTATGCATCCATATATCTACACATATTTGTGTAATATATATATATAGACACATGTAATATATATGTAAACACACATATACACATATGCAAATGTGTATATATACATATATTTATACAAAGATATATGTGTGTATGTGTATCTAAATAGAAATGACACATCCATATCCATATGTACCACATATCATATATTATAAATACATAGAAAAGTGTCCAGAAAGGGACATGACAAAGTTAACAGGGGCTTTCTCTTCAGAGGGATGTGGGATTAGGAAGAAGGGTGGGAAGGACAATGAGACTTATCAGCATTTCCATGCTGTTTTTATTTTTTACAGTGAACATGCATTACTTTTGAAATTTTGAGAAATATGTCTTTTATTATTTATTTATTTTTAAAACATTATTTAATTTATTTATTTTTGGCTGCATTGGGTCTTCATTGCTGCACGAGGGCTTCCTCTTGTTGCGGTGAGCGGGGGCTACTCTTCATTGCAGTGCGTGGGCTTCTCAATGCGGTGGCTTCTCTTGTTGTGGAGCAAGGGCTCTAGGTGTGCGAACTTCAGTAGTTGTGGCATGCGGGCTCAGTAGTCATGGCTCGTGGGCTCTAGAGCGCAGGCTCAGTAGTTGTGGCGCACAGGCTTAGCTGCTCTGCGGCATGTGGGATCTTCCCGGACCAGGGCTCGGACCTGTGTCCCCTGTACTGGCAGGCGGATTCTCAACCACTACGCCACCAGGGAAGTCCAGATGTCCTTTAATTGGTAGAAAAAAACACTAAAACAAGGCTCAGGAGGATGGCTTTTCTTTTGTAGTCAACTCAAAGCCTTTGTTTTTTGTAACCTGAAGCCATGGGTGTTTGTTATGAATATAAGCACTGAATGACTGTTGGATCCCCAGATTCACTGCTTTTGGTTTCAAAATAAAAACACTTTTTTTTGCTTGTTTGTATTTGAAAAATACTGAAGATTGCAATAATGTATAACACACCACTTAAAAAATATCTTGAAAGAAAGATGTCAGAGCTACTTTGGTTAACCTGACCAGTCTTCTCTCTGGAAATAACCCTAGTAATAATCTCCAGTGAATAGGGTGGTGCAGATTCTGCAGTGGATTTTGAATGGAAGTATTATGATGCTGTGGGGCACCCTCAGAGTCAGTTTGTCTGTTTTTCATTCATAGTCCCCGGTCTCTGGAGCACACAGCCTAGAGGGGGCATGTGAGCCAGCAATGCCCACCTACCCTGTTCCCACACTCCCATCTATATGTTTATTATTGTGCTTTTCCTCGGCCCCTGTTACATTACTGACCTTCTGGGATCCTTTCCCATGCTTTTGAAGTGTATCCTTTAGAAGTTCACCTAGTTCAGTTCTCTTGGTGGGGAACTCGTTTCTTTTGTTTATCTGTGATTCTCTTTGTTTTACTCTCATTCTTGCAAGTTGGTTTTGCCAGTTACACCATTCTAACTTGACTTTCAACGCGTTGTGCACGGCCTCCCAGAGTCTTAAGTCTCCCATTGTTGCTGGTGAGGAGCTGCTGTGTTGTCCCTGTGTTAAGGGCTCTAGTCTTTGATTCAGTGTGTGCTTAAGATCCTTTGTCTTTGGTATTCTGCCCACATTACATGCGCAGCAGCAGATTTCTTCTTATTTACTCTGCTTAGGATTCATGGGGTTTTCTTGATTTTGTAGATTCCAATTTTTCATCAGGCACTCTTTCTTTAAAAATTAACTTTCCTCCATTTTCTCTATTCTTTCCTCTGGGACTCAAATTTGATGTAGAGAGACCTTTCCATTATGTTTTATTTCTTCTCTCTTTCCACCTCTTTCCTACTCTCCTGATCAGTGTATGATAAATACTGTTTTACAGTTACATTCTAAATAATTTCCTAGCACATTTCTCCAGTGCATTATCTTTTCAATTGGGTCTAATCTGTAACTTAACCTATCAACTGAGTTTTAAATTTCAGTAATTATATTACTCATTTTTACAAGAATAAATGAATTCTCTGGAAAAAGAAGGGCATTCCCCAGAGGTGTCAGCAAAGGTGAGAACATGAGTGCAAGAATGGGAGAGGAGTCCTGGGTTGGAGGGATGGGGGTGCTAACCAAGCCCATTCTTTATTGATAAGACCTCTGAAGTCCAGAGAGTCACACAGGGGTCACACAGCTAGCTAAGGGCAGAGCCAGGATTTGAACATAGGCCTTCTTTCTTTCTTTCTTTCTTTGGCTGCATCAGGTCTTGGTTGCGGCATGCGGGATCTTCGTTGTGGCATTGGGGATCTTTCGTTGCAGCACGCAGGCTTCTCTCTAGTTGTGAGCTTCTCTCTAGCTACCACGCGCGGGCTCTAGAGCACACGGGGTCAGTAGTTGCAGCACCCAGGCTTAGTTGCATGTGGGATCTTAGTTCCCCCACCAGGGATCGAACTTGCGTCCCCTGCATTGGAAGGCGGATTCTTAACCACTGGACCACCAGAGAAGTCCCCGCCTTCTTATTTCTTATTTCGTTGTGGAGCACAGGCTCCGGACGCGCAGGCTCAGCGGCCATGGCTCACGGGCCTACCCGCTTCGCGGAATGTGGGATCCTCCCGGACCGGGGCACGAACCCGTGTCCCCTGCATCGGCAGGTGGACTCTACCACTGCGCCACCAGGGAAGCCCCCTCCTCCTCTTTTTGTTTCCCTTTTTGGTGCCCCTGCTTTGTGGTACATGAAGCACACGCTCAAACTAGGCTACTGGGAACTGCAGCCTGAAAAAGAAGCCACAGCTTTGCCTGCACTGGGGTAGGCAGGATGTCCTTGAATGCAGCTGTAAGGCAGGTCGCGGTGCGGGGCTCCCGCGGACTCCCCCAACTCCTCCCAGTTGCTGATTCCGGGAAGAGAGGCTGGAAGGCAGATGCTTGAGGAGGCTAACCTTGGGGCACCGTCGCCACCTGGTGGCGTACTCCGGTTCTTGCAGTGGTCGCGCCTGCAAGCGCCTCGAGGCGAAAGGAGAGAACAAAGAAAATCTGGGCGGAGGGGCCAGGGTGGGCTATTTGACTTTGCCCGAAGACCTGACCCGCTTTGTCCATCACTGGAAGGTGATGCGCCCCCCGGAAGGGCTGAGCTCCGTTCTGAGAGTGTGCAAACAGGGAGCCCGAGACTGGGCTTTACACTACTTCCAGGCATCATCACTTGGAAATCAGACAGGCCAAAGTCTTAAGATATTAGAATCATCGAGGAGGTAATCCCCACTCCCACCCCTGCCGCCAGGTCACAGTCACAAGGGGCTGAGAACTGCCCGAGATCACTCAGCTCCGGCTGCTCCTCCGCCCCGCCCCAGTGTGGGCAGCCTTTTTTCATCAAGGTCTCAGAGACATTCCGGCCACAGGCAGCAGAGTTTACCTTATCTCTGTGATCCTCCCTAGGGCACTTGGCCTGCAGCTCCACGCCCTCTCCTTCCCCATCTCCCAGAGATCTGACCTCCCTCCCGCCTCCAGCTCCCCTTCCCTCGGGTCCCCTCCCCCACTGGGACCTCTCTCCACCTGTCCCTTCAACTGCCATTTGCATGCCTGGGACAAGTTGCTGTCACCAGCCTGGATATTTCTCCAGAGCAATTCCCTCACGTTCATCCCCTGACCACCCAGGAATCTGGACAGTCCACTGTCCAAACCCGCCCTGTCCACATAGGAGGAGCTCAGCACTGCTGTCCCCTCCTCCTAAAATGTTTTCTTTTGAAATATCATACTTACAGAAAAGCTGCAAGAATAGTACAAAGAACTCCCCTACCCACTTTACCAAGTCATTTATTTTTTAACATTTGCCTCATTTGCTTTCTCCTCTCTCTGTTGTCTCTGTTACACACACACACACACACACACACACACACACACAGTTTTTTTTTATGAAACTATTTGGAAGTAGGTTACATCATAGTCCTTAACCTTAACCTCAGTGTGTTATTTCCTGAAAATAAGGATATCCTTCTATAATTATCAAATTCAGGAAATTTAACATCAAGACAATATTTTAACCTAATCAATAGTCTATATTTCCACTTGGTCAGTTGTCCCCAAATGTCCTATCTGGCACTTTTTGTTTGGTCCCAGATCCCATCCAGGATCACATATTTCATTTACTTGTCATGTCTCTTGAGTCTCCTTAATCTGAACAGTTCCTTAGCCTCTTGGTTGTGTATGACACTGACATGTGTGAAGAATCTAGGCTGGTAATTTTATATAGTTCCTCAGTAGATACTTCCTTTCATCCTGCATTTTTTTGCTCTAAGTGTCAAGGGTCTACCCAGTTCCTCAGGTTAGGAACCTAGGTCCCTCCCTCCCTCCCTCCCGCCCAGCCCTCATCAGGTCCTCATGCCCACTGCCCTTCTCTTCAATGCCCTCATCATTCCTCACCAACCAGCTATCCTCCACCCTGCCATCAGCGACTGTACTGCTTCACACAAGCTGGCTGTTTAAAGTGTGGTCCAAGGACCTGCAGCAACAGGAGCTTGTTAGAAATGCAGAATCTCAGGTCCCAGCCCTACAGAATCAGAACCTGCATTTTTAAAAAATTTTATTTTATTTATTTATTTTTGGCTGTGTTGGGTCTTCGTTGCTGTGTGCAGGCTTTCTCTAATTGTGGAGAGCGGGGTCTACCCTTCGTTGCAGTGCGAGGGCTTCTCATTGTGGTGGCTTCTCTTGTCGCGGAGCACGAGCTCTAGGCACGCAAGCTTCAGTAGTTGCGGCACGTTGGCTCTAGAGCACAGGCTCAGTAGCTGTGGCGCATGGGCTTAGTTGCTCCGCGGCATGTGGGATCTTCCCGGACCAGGGCTTGAACCCGTGTCCCCTGCATTGGCAGGCGGATTCTTAACCACTGTGCCACCAGGGAAGTCCAGAACCTACATTTTAACATGTTCCCCAAGTGTTTCTTCTGCTAAGTCTGAGAAGTCCTGCTCTCAGAGATCCCTGAAGCAGACCCCTCAGCTCCATATTGAAGGAGTGTCCCTCTCTACCACCCCTGACCCCCAAACTTCATTCTTACCTCACCTACGTTCATGAGGGTATGCTGTCACCTTTGTACCATTTAGTCCTTCTTCTAGGAATGCCCTCTCTCTCCTGAGACTTCTACTCGAGATTAGGCTTAATGGTCACTTCTGTGGTGTGCTTCCTGCCACTCCTCCTGGGCGCCATTTCCTTTGAACCTGCCTCTTATCCTAGCTTCAGTTACATGCAAGTGTTACTCCCAAGGGCTCCTGATCTTTGAGTTCCTCCTCCCATTAGTTGGTGAGCTCCTTGAGGGAAAACCTGCATCTCACACACCTCCTTATCTACAGTGCCTAGAACAATTCGAATGTCTGTTGAATGGGCACGTAAAAAACCAGCTCTTCTTCCACAGAGGTACTTCTTCCCAGTAGATCCTGAAGTGGGTACTGGGGTATCCAAAGGGCCATCCAAGTACCTGAGCCACAGAATGTTGGGACAGGGGTGGCCACAGGGAAACATCTACTTCAAATGCCCTTTGTGATCCATGAGAAAAGGCCCCAGAGAAGGAGAAGTGGCTTACTTGCAGTTTCGTCCCCTGGAGTGGTTGGCCCAGAGAGTCACTATTGACCCATGTTTTGACCTTCCTGGAGCAAACTGCCCTCATGTGGTTTAGTGTGAGAAGCAGAGTAGTAAAAACCAGAGTTGCAGATGAATGCGCACAAAATGCAGAGACTTATGTAGAAGTTTTAAACATGAAAAACTATTCTGTATCTTCTTGCTTAGGAAACAGTCATGCCAGTGAAGGATAATGGTTACCTTGAGGAGGATGCAGGAAGACTGGAGGGTTTATAACCAAGCTGGGGTAGGCAGGGGGCTTCAGCCATGCTGTTTACTCTTAAGCTGTGTGCGGAATATGAGTGTTGAATTTTTTTATACAACCTTATGTCCTTTAAAAATTCTGATCTGAACCAAGGGATCATGCCTTGCACACAGTTGTCCTCAAATTTTTTAATGAGTTTTCTTGCTGAAGGTTTTCAGTTAACCAGCCCTCAACCTTGTGGGTGCCCATTAATTTTTTTTTTTTTTTTTAATAGTAAATGTAAACTTTCTGCATGGCAGGCTTCCAGCTCTAACAAGCAAGGTTCAGAGGGCAGGGTGCATTCTGGAAAACAGAATACCACCCTGTTATTGGAGCTTAAGATGAACACAAATAAGGCTGGGGTTATATCTTAGCACATGGGCTAGAGTTCAGGTTTCATTTTATAGGCAAAGAAACACTAAATTCTCAAGGAAAAATGGTTTGAATGAATTATTCATTTTAGCAAGGTGACTGTGGCAACAACAGGCCAGAGAGGAGACCAGCTAGCTTTGGCAACAATCCAGAAGCATTACCTGCTCAAAATAAATTTATTTATTTTTGGCCATACCGTGCAGCTTGCAGGATCTTAGTTCTCCAACCAGGGATCGTACCTCTGCCCCCTGCAGTGGAAATGCAGAGTCCTAGTCACTGGACCACCAGGGAATTCCCTCAAAGTAAATTTAAAAAGCAAAATGGGGTGAGGTGAAGAAGAGAAACAAGACTTGCTCTGAGTAGATGTTGAAGCTGTGTGATGTGCAGAAAAGGGGCTTCTTATTCTACTTTTATGTTTGAAATTCCTCATGATTAAAAAAGGTAGTGGGGCTTCCCTGGTGGCGCAGTGGTTGAGAGTCCGCCTGCTGATGCAGGGGACACGGGTTCGTGCCCCGGTCTGGGAAGATCCCACATGCCACGGAGCAGCTGGGCCCGTGAGCCGTGGCCGCTGAGCCTGCGCGTCCGGAGCCTGTGCTCCGCAACGGGAGAGGCCACAACAGTGAGAGGCCCGCGTACGGCAAAAAAAAAAAAAAAAAAAAAAAAAGGGTACTGATCTTGTAGAAGTCATAAATATACACTGACGTGACAAATGAAAAAACCCTAATTACAAGAAAGGATAGTTGGTTTTGGTATAAAGTTTTTCATAAATGAATTAGAAAAGTACTGTATCACCTCAAATATACAATACAGAAATAGCCCATGATACAGAAATAGATGTTGAAGAGTTTAAATAACAATTCATTCTGAAAGATTGAGAAAAAGCAGCATATCTAAATTAACATTTATATGCTTTTAAATGTGTACAAATAATATATTTATAGCTATAGTAGATATTTAGCTATTTCCGCCATGAACTTAGTTTGTGGTCTAACTAATCAAAACTTTCGAATCTTCTCATTAGGAATATGGAGTCTTGTCTTTGGGAAGGTACTGTAATATGGGATGGGTTAAACAGAGTACAGCCATGTGATTTTATATGCAGTTGAAAATCACCTCTATATATTGTACATAACTCTCTTTATATACGTACATGTATATATACCTAAATATATATACTGTTTAAAAAAATGGTGTGACAAAAGTTGAATGGAGAGTAGGGTGGCTGTGCTTAGACATGCATGCAGTGTCTCTTTGGAAGGGTTAATAAACCATCTGGGAGAGGAAGTGGGGAGATGAAGGAGATAGTGCTCTCCCCTCCTAATCTTTATGAGCACGTTAATAGTAACACTCACTGGAGGTTGGTATCACAGGGGACTTCCTTTCTTCACACATTGTCTCATAATTTTTTTTTAAAGGCTGGAATAATGCCTCTACTATAGAGGCAAATCAGAAGGGGACTATGTCTAAATGAAGCTTGAGGAATTCCCTGGTGTCCAGTGGTTAGGAATTCGCACTTTCACTGCTGAGGGCCTGTGTTCCATCCCTGGTCGGGAAACTAAGATCGCACAAGCCACGTGGTACAGCCCACCACCAAAAGAGAACACATATTACTTGCTATCTCGGCACCACTCTATTTTGTAATACACTTTTGCTCCAGCTGGTATCCATTCTGGCAATAGCCCCCAGTATTACAGGTCCAAGTTTCTCTGGTTGCATGTGGGCCCGTGACTCACCATCTGCCTGATTTCCTTCTGCAGTATCCTCTCTGGCTCCTTCAGAACACAACTGAAACTCCTATCTCCTTTACAGTGGTCCCTCCTTTGGTATGTTGCTCAATCCTATGAATTAATACATCTTGTAAGAGAATGTCAGAGGTTCAGGCAGGCTTTTCATTCCCCTATTGCATCTTGTAAATCAACCTGAATCACAAGTTTGTTTTTGGACTCAGAGTAATAACGGAAGGTCATCTGGCCATCCCTGACGCCAGGCCACATGACAGCTCCTTGGCCTCTTAAGGAAATGTCGCTGCCCCAGCCTCTGGTTTTAGTCAAGTGTGGTCCCAGAACTTTTAAAGGGACTCACAATTCCCTTTAAATACATTATGAAGTAGGCAGAGAGCATGGGTTCAAGATTGTTTTTATTTTCAGAGCCTGCAACAGTTGGTTACCAGTGTTACTAAGCTGGTACATTCTGAAGGCCATCCCACCTCCCTTTTCAGGCATTCAACCAACAGAATCCCTACAAACAAGATTACAGACTAATTAAGATGTGTCTCAATGTGTGTGGGGGAAGAGGCCTTCTCCCCCTGCTCCCCTCCTCCCCACATACTTTTTCTAACAAGATTGTTTTATAGTCAAATGCAACTCAAACCCATAACACAGCAACCAGTCATCTCCAGTATCACTGATTCTCTCCCTGCCTGCAGAACAGGAAGCCAGGGCAAGAGGGGAGACTGAATCTGCTATATAAGAAAAACTTCACTATACCCCAATGGAGCAAAGATGGTGAGGAAGCCAGTGCCTAAGGGTGGGGATGAGCAGGAACCAAACAGGCCTGTCTAGAATCAATCAACTCAGCCCCAGCTCCTTGGGAGGTGTTCCTTTGAGACCCCTACTTCTGTGGGATGAGATGAGGGGCAACTGGTGATGATCCATCTCTCCCTGTCCCTCAAATTAAAACATGATAAACTCAAAGTTTTACCTGCAAAATCCACCACGCCGCCTCCTGAGAAACACATTCTATAGTCATCTCTGCCAGCACCCACTCCCTTCTAATGCCCAGGGCTTCCAGCCCCTCTCCCCAACCTTGGGTGGCCCAGCCAACACTGATTTGATACTCCTTGACTCATAGAATGACTATTTTTAAAAAATTAAAATAGAAGCAATCAAAGAGTATCAGAGTAATAGAAGAAAGACACTCAATATATACTCCCTTCCCTTATCTGGCAGAGCCCCCCATCCCTGCCCGCCTACACTGGGATACCTGCTCTACCATGTTCCAACACTGACCTGGGGGTGGCCCAATGGAAGCTGCCTCAAGTGCTTTCCTGACCGTGACTCCTAGACAAGCAACATCACAGCGAGCAGGGTCACCCCAGTAGATCTCAGGGGCCTTCGAGGTAGGTCTGGGAGGTTTAGCTTATGTCCTGTAGCCAAGCCTGAGTCTGGGGCCTGCTCCCACCAGTATCTCAGTCCTTGGCTGTATATTAATAGCAGCAGCCCCAGTACTGCAGCACCTCCTGGGGGTGACAGAGTGCCTAGTTCTCTGTCCCACAACTCATGTCCTTCTTCCCCCTCCCTTTTTCTTTTTTTTTAAAAATTAAAGGCAGAGGTAGTCCCTGGGATGATAAAACCCCACCTAGGATGGCAGTATTGTAACTTAAAGCAGTTAAATAAAAGTCTCCAGGAGTTGATTACAAAAAAAGAAAGAAAAGAAAGTGACTGATGAAGTTGAATAAATTAATGATATGGGTTATCCCACAAAGACCTTTCCTTTGCAGGCCGTCTTTGGTATTTGGCCAGCAGCATTTGTGAGTCTTCTCTCCACTCGGACTCTCCTACCCCTCCCCCCTCAGGAGAGAAGGCCATTGCCCAACGAGGCCCAGGCGGCTCATCCAGCTGTGGGGGATGAGGAGTCAGAACATCTTGACTTGGTGCTTGGAACTGTGCTGTGGCACGTGACAGCCTTGGCAGACCGTCCTGTTGCAGAAGGAGGACAACTTACAGGGACAGAAGAGCCAGCAGGATGCTCTGGGCTCCAACCCTGGGAGAGTGGGAGGTAGGTTTAAGACATGGAAGCCTCAGGCCTTCTCTCCAAATGTCACATGGCTGGCCCCTTTGCTCCAGTTTCTCTGTAGCAAAGAGGGGAGGGGGGTAGGGAGGGAGGCTCAGGCTGTTGCTGTCTGGCACTGAGACCCTCAGAGCTTCTTCAGACGGCTATACATCTCTCTCTTGCTCTTTTCCCCGGCCCAGGTCCGGCTCTTGGTGCGGAACTTCTTCAGGTCTTCTTTAAAGTCCTCATGGTGCATGGGCCGGTAACTGGGGGGCTCGCAGTGAGACTGGCGGGAAGACAGGACGAAGTCAGGGCACACCTGCTTCATAAGCACACTCCTGCGTCCTCCCTGCTGGGGGCTGCAAGGCTCTACTCAGCAGGTTCTAGGGCCCTTCTGTGTGCGGGGCAAATCCCCAGACCCCTGGCAAGAAACACCCATGACCACCAGACATCTGGGTGCAGGGGCGGCCCCTGCCCTCCAGAGAGTCCATCTTACCTGGCATTTCAGGAAGAACTCCTTATATCCGCCCTTCAGGACATATAGCTCCGGGTAATGGAGTTTGGGGTACTCATTACCAAGCCGATCTCTCTCTCTCACATATCGGCACCTATAAAGGGGAAGGAAAGCCAAAGCATGGTTAGCTCTACACAGTGAAAGCAGTGTTCCTTACACACATCTCCCCAACTTTACCTTCATTCTTGGAAACAATCAGTGTTGACTTGTGATTTCCTGGCCACCTGTTATCTTCAGGAATAGTGTTCAGAGCCAGTGCCACTGCCTCGTATTGGCAGGTAGATGGTCTCTTCCCAAATTTTCAAGTTAAACAGCCCTAGCAACTGATCTCTGCCCAGCATCTTCCCTGCCACCACCAGCACCTAATCTTCGGTGACAGCTTCCCAGCCAGCTTCCCTCTGCATTCTCCACCCTCCACGACCAGTGTCTCTCCCTTACTTCCTTCTGAGCTTTGCTCCTGTCTCAGGGCACCTACTTGCATCCTGCACTAAAATGGACTATTGTGTAGTGTACTGTATACTCCTGTAGTTATGTGTGTGCAAATGCAGCAAAATATCACCAGTCGATGAAATCAGGGGAAGCATGCACTCTTTCTCTGTGATGAAGCAGAGGCCAGATCCTCGGGGGATGTTGCACAGGGAACACCTGTGTCACAGGCTGGACTGGGGAAGCCAGAAAGCCCTCCACGACGACTACTGTGAAACTGTTAGGGCAGCCTATAAACTACACTCCAGGAAGCTGTTCATGAAATCAACTGACTGCAAAACAGGTAAGGATTTGAGAGAATACCTGTTACACGTGAATTGATACTTTTACAAAACTAGGTATTTTCACACCATGTGTGTAGGCTAAGGCATGGAAATGACATTCGATGTGCAACAGGCGGTCCCACAGAAGCACCATGGGGGCCATGCCCTGGAGCCCACTCACATGCGAGGGCCTCGCTCAGAAGAAAACTCGCAGTGGAACACCACGATGACACGCTTGCCATCCGTAGGTACGATGGGCTTCTTGAGTAAGAAGTCTTCAACCTCCTCTTCCATGTGCAAGTTCACTGCACCCTGTGAAGGCACCAAGAGACTCATGTTTCACACTCGCAGTAATGATTCTTCGAGACTGGTCTTCAAATGGGCACCTCAAATTCTGTTATGACTGTGTGCACTGTATGAGTGGTATTTGTGAATGCCCGGGACTTTCACGGCCACGACAGTGGCAAACACTAACACTGTATTTAAAGTACCTCCTTACCGTATTTCAACACTATATTATTGGTTAAAAGATTAAAAGGGCACAACCAATTACTTTCTTCCTGGGAAAGTATGTTCCAACACCCAACTAACCAGGCAACTATAAATGTAAGAGGTATCATTAGGCTTGGCACAGACTGGGACATGTTGCCAGAGACTGGCTTCTCCTCATGGCTTCATGTCCAGGCATGGGTTAGAAGTCAGTGGGTACCATTTAGAAATGTCCCTGATGGTGATGGTGATGGTGATGGTGATGGTGATGGTGATGGTGTGAGGGACAGAACAGGAAGCAGTTGCCGTACAGTGTGGTAGAGATTAGTGCAGACCAGGGAACATTCTTTCAGTGCACCAGGAATCAAATGCCTTTCACGCCCACTGCTTCTTTTTACAATTCTTATAACCAGCATGTGAGCATTATAATGAGCAGCCAGGTGTCACCTCCACCTTTAAAAAAAAAAATCACAGATGCTGTCCAGGGCTCCTGCTATGCCTCCCACAACAGCAGGGCTCGCCCACAAGCCTCAGGAATCCATACCTTGATGTGGCCTCCCTCATATTCATATGGGTATCGGCAGTCAATGATAACAAACTCTTTAATGAGGTTGGCAAACTTGCCACTCAAAACAGACGCTATCTGTGGAGAGAGAGCCAAGGAGAATCAACTCTGGCTGCCAGGAACACGTAGATTCCATGTGTGGCAGGTTCCAAAAGGATGACTTACAATTTCTGGAGAGATGTATTTTAAATCCTGATGCTTTCCAGCAACTGTATGAAAGAGGTAACACTTAAAAAAAAAGAGAGAGAAAGAGAGAGAGAGAGAGAAATACTTAGCAAATCCAAAAGCTTAAAAATGCAACATTTTTATATTGCTTGCCTTCCTGGTAAGAGTCAGCTTGAAAAAAAAAAAACAAACATTAATCTAATAGAATATGTTGGTTACTTGTCTAGCCACTTCATCAATATCCTGACATTGAATTTTCACACAGACTTATAAGGCACATTATCCCCATTCCCATATGTCAAAGCTAGGTACCTTGTCCAAGGTTAGCCAGCAAGTAAGCCAGACTTGAATACAGAAACCTCAGGTGATTTCCTTTTTCTCCCGCTTTTGTTAGGAACCCTCACCTCAGCAGCCAGACTGTGTGCAGCACATAAAGGACACAGAGAGGAATGACTTCCCTGTTTACTGAGCACCTGCTATGTCCAGCATGGTGTTAGACATTGGAGGTGGAATGAGTGAGGCTGGGCCCAGCCTTGAGGGAGAAGGACGGGCACATCAGTAATTACTCACTAGGGCGGACTGGCCGAGTCAAGTGCTCACCCAATCCCGTGGCCATGTGTGGGGTCATTATGACAAACACAACCAACCACAGCTTCAATTCAGGTGCAAGCTTCTACCAGCAAGGATACACCACACCCAGGTCTTGGCTTGCTCTTCCCTTCAGACTAGAACTGTCTTCTATTTTTTAAAAATTTTATTTATTTTTTAACATCTTTATTGGAGTATAATTGCCTTACAATGGTGTGTTAATTTCTGCTGTATAACAAAGTGAATCAGCTATACGTATACATATATCCCCATATCCCCTCCCTCTTGCGTCTCCCTCCCACCCTCCCTATCCCACCCCTCTAGGTGGTCACAAAGCACCAAGCTGATCTCCCTGTGCTATGCAGCTGCTTCCCACCAGCTATCTATTTTACATTTGGTAGTATATATAAGTCTATGCCACTGTCTCACTTCGTCCCAGTTTACCCTTCCCCCTCCCTGTTGTCTTCTATTTTTAATCCACTTATTTCTCCCACCTGGTTGAAATATCTAGCCCAGATCCAAACCTTCCCCAATCGCCTAGCTGAGACTGAGACAACCCTTTTATTTCTTATTTATTTATTTAGTTATTTAGTTAGTTAGTTATTTTTGTGGTACGCAGGCCTCTCCCTGTTGTGGCCTCTCCCATTGCGGAGCACAGACTCCGGACGTGCAGGCTCAGCGGCCATGGCTCACGGGCCCAGCCGCTCCGCGGCATGTGGGATCTTCCCGGACCGGGGCACGAACCCGTGTCCCCTGCATTGGCAGGCGGACTCTCAACCACTGCGCCACCAGGGAAGCCCAACCCTTTTATTTCTTAGTCTGCTGCTTTCACTGTACTGATGTTTACTTCAATCTACCATGTGATAAATGTGGTACATGTCTATGTGGCATGATGTCTTACTGACCGTATGTTAAGTGTTTTGAGGGAAGGAACTGTGTCTCATTTTGGAATCTTTGCCTTACACATGATAAGTGTTTCCATAAATGTTAGCTACATTAATACATAAAAGACTGGTCTGGGGACCTTCAAGTCATATGTGGCTAAACAAGCTACTACTGACACAGGAATGTGTCACATTTCACCACAGCTCAAAGGCAGCCAACCTGTATGAGGCCATCAGCAGACCATCCTCTGGACCTCCCTGAGGGCCTTTTCCCTCTAGGGCCATGCTCCTCTGGACAATGGAGAAATTTAGTCTCAATCCTGGACATTCTAAGAGGACCTTTTGATATACAGACTTATATACAGTGAGGCTAGAGGTTTATTTCTGCTTCTTTACACTTTTCCGCAGTACTGCTTTTATAATCACAAACACAGTTCCCAGAGAGCCTGGTCTTTGGGTTGGTGTCAAGGCAGCTGGTGGGTGGCTCCCTACTTGAAACCTCTGACCAGCATCAGTAAGGTCTATAGTCCCACAGAGACTGAGATACACCTGATGAGTGTGTTTCCTTATCTTAAAACAAACTTCAAACTGCGTCCCCTTGGCGGGGTGGGGTGGGGTGGGGGGAACCCCAGGAACCACTTCAGGGAGGGAGGAAGGCTGAGGGGGGCATTTTAGGTACCCCCTGCCAATCCTGCATCACAGAGCAGTTCTGCGTGCAATTACCTTGGAGAAGTCTCCTATAAGGTCCCTTGGGTCATTATCCAAAATATTCTCAATGGTCCCTTTTGGGGAAGACACCAGGCATAAAGACTGATGTAGAATCTGTAACAAATCAAAGGTGGAGAATGAGGCCAGGCTTCTGAACAGAACTTATGAAAACATTCACCTGGAATATGTCAGGAAGAAGAGACTGAAATGTTAACATTCATATTTAGCAAAAAGATACCTTTCTTATTTGACTGAATCTAGAGTGAAAAAAAGAATATGGGTTACTGACTAGGTATACTGTTATTTGAACTGAATTCAATTCTAACTGAACTGCTCTGAAACTTCCTTTTTTTTTTTTTAAAAAAAAAAAAGAAGGATTAAAATTAGGGCTAAGTCTAAAAAAAGTATTTCTTAGTTCTACCCACTGAGAAGCTCCAGGGTTGCAGTAAGTAGCCCTTAGGTCAGTGTGCTCTCTAAATAATACAGCTGATCCCTGAACAACATGGGGTTTAGGGCCACCATCTCACATCCCCGAATTCAACCAACCACAGACCATGCAGTACCACAGTATGTATTTATTGAAAAAAATCTGCGTATAAGGGGACCTTACAGTTCAAACCCATGTTGTTCAAGGGTCAACTGTATTTTCCACTAAAAGAAACCAGAGCTTTTTGATTGACTCCAGGCTGGGACAAGAAATGTACAAGATAAACCTGGAACACTTTGTCATTAGTAGCAAGGAAGCACTCATATTTCAAAGGACACATCAAAAGGGCTAATCGTGGGGAAGTAAGGATTTCTTTTATATACTTAGTGTATTTTATATTATTTATTTGGCTGCACCAGGTCTTAGTTGTGGCATGCAAACTCTTGGCTGCGGCATGTGGGATCTAGCTGCCTGACCAAGGATCGAACCTGGGCCCCCCGCATTGGGAACGTGGAGTCCTAGCCACTGGACCACCAGGGAAGTCGCAGGATTTCTTAAGCAGTACACAAAAAACACGAAACATAAAAAGACTGATAAATTAAAACATGTTTAAAAAAAAAAATCAAGAAATTCTGTTCATCAAAACAACAAGATTAGGTAAGAACAGGCAAGCCAGAGTGGGCAGATATGCATCCATCTCAATAAAAGATTCATCTCTGAATATATAAAGCATTCCCACAAATAAGAGACAACCCAATAGAAATATGGGCTAGAAACTTGGCTGAGTAATAGAGAAGAAAATCTAAGACCAAGAAAAATAACTATCAGGGAAATGCAAGTCAAAATCAGATACTACACACTCACCAGAATGGCTAAAGTTAAAGAGATGAACAACACCGGATACTACTGGTAAGGATGTGGAAGAACTGGAACTCTCACACACTGTTCTGAGTACAGCCAACCCTCGGTATCTGTGAGATTGGTTTCAGGACACCCAAGGATGCTCATATAAAATGACACGTAGTACAGCTAGTGCTCAGTAAGAATGCATTGCAGGGGCTTCCCTGGTGGCGCAGTGGTTGAGAGTCCGCCTGCCGATGCAGGGGACACGGGTTCGTGCCCCGGTCCGGGAAGATCCCACATGCCGCGGAGCGGCTAGGACCGTGAGCCACGGCCGCTGGGCCTGCGCGTCCGGGGCCTGTGCTCCGCAACGGGAGAGGCCGCAACGGTGAGAGGCCTGCATACCACAAAAAAAAAAAAAAAAAAAAAAGAATGCATTGCAAAGTTGGTTAAATCCATGGATGCGGAGCCCCCAGATATGGAGGGCTGACTGGACAACCACTTTGGAAAGCTATATGGCAGTGTCTGCTAAAGCTAAACACATGCCTAGCCTAGGACCCAGCAAGTCCACAAGAAAAGTTAAAGTGCATGTTTACAAAATAAATTGTATAAATACCATCAACTAGTATTTGACAAGGGAGCCAAGAATGCTCAATGAAGAGAAGATCAGTCTTCTCAATAATAAATCATGCTGGAAAAACGGAATATAAACATGTGAAAGAATGAAATTAGACCCCTATCTTACACTACTCACAAAAAATAACTTGAAATGGCTTAAAGACTTAAATGTGAGACAGGAAACCATAAAACTCCTAGAAGAAAACACAGGAAAAAAGCTCCTTGACATGAGTCTTGGCAATGACTTTTTTAGATTTGACCCCTAAGGCACAAGCAACAAAATAAAAAATAATTGAGACTACATCAAACTAAAAAGCTTCTGCCCATTAAAAGAAATCAACAAAATGCAAAGACAACCTATAGAATTGGAAAAAATATTTGCAAAATATATTATCTGATAAGGGGTTAATATCCAAAATATATAAGGAATCCATACAACTTAATAGCGAAAAAACAATCTTTTTTTTAACATCTTTATTGGAGTGTAATTGCTTTATAATGTTGTGTTAGTTTCTGCTGTACAACGAAGTGAATCAGCTATAGGTATACATATATCCCCATATCCCCTCCCTCTTGCATCTCCCTCCTACCCTCCCTATCCCACCCCTCCAGGCGATCACAAAGCACCGAGCTGATCTCCCTGGGCTATACAGCTGCTTCCCACTAGCTATCTATTTTACATTTGGTAGTGTATATATGTCAATGCTTCTCTCTCACTACATCCCAGCTTATCCTTCCCCTCCCCGTGTCCTCAAGTCCATTCTCTACGTCTGCATCTTTAAAATAATCTGGTTTTAAAAAGTAGGCAAAGGACCTGAATAGACATTTCCCTAAAGATACACAAATGGTCAACAGGTACATGAAAAGATGATCAATATCACTAATCGTTTAGGGAAATGAAAATCAAACTGTTGTACAATGAGATATCACTTCATGAGTATAAGAATGGCTATCATCGAAAAGAAAAGATGGGGACTTCCCTGGTGGTGCAGTGGTTAAGAATCCGCCTGCCAGTGCAGGGTACATGGGTTCAAACCCTGGTCCGGGAAGAACACACATGCCGCAGAGCAACTAAGCCCATGTGCCACAACTACTAAGCCTGCGCTCTAGAGCCTGAGAGCCACAACTACTGAAGCCTGTGGGCCTAGAGCCTGTGCTCTGCAACAAGAGAAGTTACCGCAATGAGAAGCCCGAGCACCACAATGAAGAGTAGCCCCCACTCGACGCAACTAGAGAAAGCCTGCGCGCATCAACAAAGACCCAACGGAGCCATAAGTAAATAAATAAAAATGAAAAAAAAAAGAGGGAACTCCCTGGCGGTCCAGTGGTTAGGACTCCACACTTTCACTTTGGGGGTCCGGGTTCAATCCCTTGTCAGGAACTAAGATCCCGCAGTCCCCATGGTGATGCCAAAAACAAACAACAACAACAACAACAAAACAAGAAACAAGTGTTGGCAAGGATGTGAAGAAAAGGGAACCTTTGTACAATATTGGTGGGAATGTAAAGTGGGATGGCCACTATGGGAAACAGTATGGACGTTCCTCAAAAAAATTGAAAATAGGGACTTCCCTGGAGGTCTAGTGGTTAAGAATCTGCACTTCCAATGCAGGGGGCATGGGTTTGATCCCTGGTCAAGGAACTAACAGCCCACCTGCCGTGCAGTGCAGCAAGCAGACAAAAAAGAAAAAAAAAAATCAAAAACAGAACTAACTAGGAGCCAACAATCCCACATCTGGGAATATATTAGAAGGAAACGAAAACACTATGTCAAAGAGATATCTGCACCCCCATGTTTAGAGCAGCATTCTTTATAATATTCAAGAAATGGAAATAACCTAAGTGTTCATTGACGGATGAATGGATAACAAAGTTGTGATACACACACACACACACACACACACACACACACACACACACACACAATGGATTATTACTCAGCCATACAAAAAGAAGGCAATCCTGCCATTTGCGACAACATGGATGGACCTTGAGGGCATTATGCCAAGTGAAACTGAAGTAAGTCAGACAGAGAAAGACAAATAACTATATGACATCACTTATATAGGGAATGAAAAAACTTAAAAAACACAATACAAACCATCACCACAACCACCAAAACAAAAACCAAACTCATAGAAAAAGAGATCAGATTTGTGGTTACCAGAGGCAGGCAGTGGGGGAGGGGGATTGGATGAAGGTGGTCAAAATGTACAAACTTCCAGTTATAATATAAATAAGTACCAGGGATGTAATGTACAACATGATGACTACAGTTAAGCCTGCTGTATGGTATATATGAAAGTTGTTGAGAATAAATCCTAAGAGTTCTCATCACAAGGAAATAAAAGAACTAAAATACCTAGAACTAATTGACAATGAAAAACACTACAATCAAAGTTGTGAGACAAACCTAAAGTAGTGGGAAATTTATATATCTACATAGAACAGGACACAAGAAAAATTAAAACTAACATCAAGGAAAAAAATTTATGGCCCTACTCCATGGCCCAACAAGTAGGGAGCTTAGACTTCCACCCCTGCCCAGCTGTACTTAAGTGTCCCAATCTCTACTCCACTGGGATGGTGTCTGAGGAGGCCTAGAAGGGAGCCTGAACTCCCAATCCTGCCCAGCAAACATGAGGCTTGCCCCACCCTAGGTGGCATATCAAGGGAACCTGAACTTCCATCCCCACCTTCCTGCAGTACCAGAGGACTGACTGCTAAAACAGAAGAGTTACATAGCCTCATAATATCCAAAGAATATAGATATAACTGAAAAATTCCTTGTCATACCAAGAACCAGGAAAATCTCAGCTTGAATAGGAAACAATAATCAACAGAAAGCCACACCAGAAACAGACGTTGGAATTGCCTGACAAGGATTTTAAAGTAGCCATTATAAAAATGCTTCAACAGGCAATTATGAACATGATTGAAACAAATGAGAAACAAGAACAGCAAGTCTCAGCAAAGAAAAAGAATCAAATGGACATTTTAGAATTGAAAGATACAATATCACAGTCCTTGAGCAAAAAAGAACCTGCATAACTAACCTCCTGGGGCTTCTTTGGACTAGCTGCCTCTTCGGGACTGGCCCCAGCCACGCTCTTCCTCCGCTTCCTATTTCCACGTGGGGACTCCTCTTGCGATCGGTCTGGTCTTTTCAACGTTGACGGGATGGTGGAGCTACACGTGGAAGGGGAGTCAAACAGCTTGCAACGATTGCCCTTGGTGGGGGTGGGGGGGGGGAAAGAGACCCATTTAATGTATTTCATTAACATACACTCACTTGAATGGTAAAGAGAATAGATCAAGGACTTCCTGGGATGGTTTAAGATTGATCCATCCTAAATTAGGAAACAGACACTGTCCATTTATCTAGTGCCTGGCACATTGTAGACACCAAGTCCCTGGTGTTCAATGAACATGTTCTAAAGCTGACATTATATGGAAATGAGGAAGACTACCCATGCCCTCAAAAGCCTACTGTCTGCACAGGGTCCTAAGCGTCAAATAACTGTTACCTTCCAGCCAGGGACACATTTTTGGCTTCCTCTTCCCTTCTAGTCTATTACTTGCACTTTGCTGGAACAGCTTGAACAGGCTTTAACAGCCCACCTTAATCCAGAAGGGTGTGCGGTAGCTGGATTATACTATAAATCAGAGCCAGTTAAGGTGGTAAAATAGAGTTGAGTCTAAGTTTGCAGGGGGCAGGGGTGCCTTCAAAACTGTGTTCAAAAGTCCTTCTCTCTACTTGTTTGTTTTCTTTCTGGATTGTACCAA
The DNA here is from genome assembly GCF_951394435.1 of Stenella coeruleoalba. Lineage (NCBI taxonomy): Eukaryota > Metazoa > Chordata > Mammalia > Artiodactyla > Delphinidae > Stenella > Stenella coeruleoalba. Next base: position 65,461,300 of record NC_137156.1, read on the forward strand.
AGCTTTTTTTTTTTTTTTTTTTTTGTGGTACGCAGGCCTCTCACTGTTTTGGCATCTCCCGTTGCGGAGCACAGGCTCCGGACACGCAGGCTCAGCGGCCATGGCTCATGGGCCCAGCCGCTCTGCGGCATGTGGGATCTTCCCAGACCAGGGCACGAACCCATGTCCCCTGCATCGGCAGGTGGATTCTCAACCACTGCGCCACCAGGGAATCCCTGTACCAGAGCATTTTAACTCAAGACTTACAAAGCCAAAGGAAATACACGAAGATGTGCTATAGTACTTGATCTTTTAAAGACTAATTTCTCAGAGTCTGAGGGCAGCCCACCTGACTAGGGGTAAAGACAGTCTGACTTCAGCTCTCTAAACTCATCTCAGCCCGTTCACAACTCAGTGTTCCTTGGCAGGGCTTTTCCTTCTGTGCTGAATGCCCTTTCATACCCTGTAAACCACTCCCTTTCAAGCTGATACTAAAATTTCAGTGTTGCCTCTTCTTTGAAATGTTCCTGATAGTCACCCAGCAAGTGTGTCACTCCCACACTGGCTTTCCTAGAGACCAAGGATTTTCCCCTTATTTTTCTGAAGTTTATTTTAACAGTATGTTGTTCAGAAAAGCAAGGTCAGTTTTGTCTTGTTGTTTTTTACCTAAGAGAGCTGGAAGCATTTTTGGGAAGAGGGCTTACTGGTTTCAATAGGATCTCAGAGGAACTGTAAACTCCTCAAGGGCAGAAACCCCAGTTCCAACTCAGCCCCTGGCAATTGTGAGTCTACTATGTTTGTGAAAGGAAACCCCCCACTGTGAAGGGCCCACACATACTATTCATGATTTTTAAATCCAACTTATAAAACTGATAGCCATTTCCTAAGCATTCTCACACTGTATATAATTTTGTCTTTCAAAAGGACCTAGTAAATTTCATCATAACATTTGTACTGGGGTAGCCTATTCCCTCAGAGCTTTGCACATTAATCTACTATAATGTGTAAGTGGCTTCTAGACTATAGTTCATTTGTTCCATATTTATAGTTCAGGGACACTGATACTTAAAAATATACTTATCAGGGCTTCCCTGGTGGCACAGTGGTTGAGAGTCCACCTGCCAATGCAGGGGACACGGGTTCGTGCCCCGGTCCGGGAAGATCCCACATGATGCAGAGCAGCTGGGCCTGTGAGCCATGGCCGCTGAGCCTGCACGTCCGGAGCCTGTGCTCCGTGACGGAAAAGGCCACAACAGTGAGAGGCCCGCGTACCACACACACACACAAAATATATATATATATATACACACACATATACTTATCAATTTATATGTATACCTAAGAGTGTGTAACTGTATTTGTATTGTGATACTATCTCACTTTCCCTAGGTGTTTGCATAAATGAGGATATGTTCCTGTACAGGCACAGCCTTGCGTCTGACTGTTTGAAAGTGTCCCTGATGGAAACAGAAGCCTACAGTCTATATAGATAGGTGGGTATTTAAAAAAAAAAAAAAAAAAAAATATATATATATGTAGATAGAGAGAGAGAGACAGAGACAGAGAGAGAGAGAGAGATTTTGTGAGTTACTGTTGTTTGCCAAGTGTGCTGATGCTAAGGAATGTAAATAAATGAGAATGATATAAAAAAGTAATAAACAAACAACAACAAAAAAGTAAACAGTCTTCAGACTAAAGGCTTCAGATTGAGAAGGTTTTTTCAGGGAATTCCCTGGCAGTCTAGTGGTTAGGATTCGGCGCTTTCAATCCCTGGTTGGGGAACTAAGATCTTGCGAGCCGTGCAGCGAGGCCAAAAAAAAAAAGACTAATTAATTCCTCTTCAAATGAAGCCTTTCTGTCCTAACTTATTCAACCAGTCCATAATATCTATCACAGTCTGAGTCTCCTCCTTCTACTGGGTGTTTCTCTGAATGTGCTCCAGTCTCTCCACATTCTCTCAGCTGTGGAAAGTAAAACAATACGGTAGTCCAGTGTGTCCTCTCCTTCCCCATCAGAACAGGGCAGGGCTAACATCTCCTTTTTCTGTTCTGGGCCAGGGTTCTCCAGTCAACACTCCTAAGGAAGGATAGCGCTATCTGCTACAGAGCCATCGGCTGGGTGGGTACAGATGGTACCTGTAGCAGAAGTCTTTCTATTCCTGCTGCCTGAGATCAAATTCCTTGTCAGATACAAACTGCTCACCCACGAAGCTGTCAGTTAAAATCTAAGCTGATACCAAATCTGACAGAGTTTGAGAATAACTGAGTCTCTTAAATTCAGTTTAGCAGATATTTTCCAGCACTATCCAGTGATCTTAAAGAAGTTAATAGAGAGGTCAGAGTTGTATAGAAAAGACATTAACTGACCAAGAACAGTTGAGATGAACTAGAAATTATAAAAACAAGAACTGCATGCATTTTATATTACCCAGACTTCCTCACACTCCAATGAGGACAAAAACAAAAACAAAAACAACTCCAAACAAACATGAAAAAACAGCGTGCATTAACACCAGGAAACACTAGCGACCAGTCAAGGGAAAGGCCCATAGACCCAACCACAGAATCTCAAAAGAAACAATTTTGATTCCTGTGGCTCCCTCTAGACACACTGGGACTTACCAGGTTTGTAGTTCTTCTCATGACAAGGGGAGCTGTCCAGAGGCTTGCCATGCAGGACGGGGTCTCTTCATCATTCTAAACAAAGAAAAACTGCGTCACAAAGGTCCAGCAGAGACAACATTAATTTAAATGCTTTAGAATTCTTCCTGCAGAATACCAGAAAGACCTGGATAGGAAGCATTCTAATGTTCACCCCCTTCCCCGTCCCCAACATTTTAAGGTCAGAAAAGAGTAACACTTAACAGTCCCGTTATCTGAGCATAGCTAAAGGTATGCCCCTGAGGGACCGTGAGGAGGCACCCTGTTCTCCTCAGCTTTACGCCACGTGGCAGCTATTCTTCCACTGTTCCTGATTCATATCTCTTGCCAGAAAAATGGATTGTCAGCTCCTTCAGGGTAAAAAGAATCACATCAGTGTCTTCTTTTGAACTCCTCCATAGGATTTAATCAGGCTAGAAGCAGAGTCTCAATAAATTCCCAACAAATGAATAAAAATATCTGCCAGTTGGAGGATCACTGTTCCTTTTCAGATGACTTCTCTCCAGGGTAGTCAGTAAAATGGATGGGAAAACACACACACATAGTACCTTCAGATTCTCTCCATCGAGAAGATCCATGAAGCCATCATCCTCATCAGACAAAGTGGCAGTCACAGGGGAGTGGGGCATAAAAAAAGGAGTGAAATGCCCTGGTTCACTGCCATCTCTTTCATTTGAGGAAAGCTACAAGACAGAATTCATGGCTTGTTAATAAATAATTAGCTTTGACTTCCTTGGATGGGTCACTAGTTTTTATGAGGAAAACATATTATATTTTTTGTAAGAAGTTTTAGCAGCTCTAATCAAAGGAAAATGAAACCTAAGATTATAAATGAATTGATGTCCACACACAGTTCTGAGTAGAGTCAGGCCAAGTAGCCTTCACAAAGAACACTCCCCAGGAGCAATTCACCTTACAGTGAGATCTGGGGCTAGCCTCTTGTGAAGGGCAAGGTTTGTTTTTTCTGAGGATCATAATTGGTGAACAGGGATCAGCATGGGGGTTGTGACAAAGTGATAATCTGCTAAAATGAGGAAGGGTGAGAAGATACCAAGTCTCTATGGAAACCACAGAATGGACTAGAGAATGCTTCTGTAACTCCAGTTCTGACAGAGGGATATAAAGTCAAGAAAGTTCTAGAAAGTCCATCCTAGGGACTTCTCTGGTGGTCCAGTGGTTAAGAATCCACCTTCCAATGCAGGGGACACAGGTTCGATCCCTGGTTGGGGAACTAAGATCCCACATGCCATGGGGCAACTAAGCCAGAACGCCACAACTAGAGAGCCGACGTGTCGCCAACTACAGAGCCCACGTGCTCTGGAGCCCATGTGCTGCAACTAGAGAGAAGCCTGCGAGCTGCAACAAAAGATCCCGCATGCCGCAACAAAGAAAGTCCATCCTAGACTTGGAACTGGAATTTAAATGACAGTTGCTCACTTTTAACTGAGGAATTACTTGTGCCAGACACTAGGATATAACCTTTTATGTATAATCCCATTTAAGCCTCACAATACACTAAGGGTAGTTAATCCTGTTCTTTTTATTTAACGAATCAGGAAACCAATGCTTAAGAGAGGTTACCAAGGTCACACAGCTCACCTGTTTGACCACAAAACCCAAGCTTTTCTCCCCACTATACTCTCCCTAAGAGAGACCATTCCTGGAGTCAAAATATAGAGTATATCTCATTAAGCAACACTATCTTGTTTTTCAGGTAAAACCCCCATTATAAAATGAATATATATTTAGTATAGAAAATTTATAAAAACCACTCAAAAATCTACCATCTAGAGATAAACACTGCTAATAAAAACATTGATGATAATGAATTATTTCTTTTCCAGGCACTTCCCAAAGCCAGGAAAAAAGTTCAGAGATAGATTTTTTTCTCTCCCATAGCAACGAATCTCTTTGGGGTATGAATGCATTAATCCTCAAGCAGCCCTCTGGTTTTCTGAGTAGATACCTCACCTAGGGGTCCTCTCTGCAGCTGGCCTACTCTGGTTCAGGCACTAGCTTTGCTTCACAATATAAAACAAGTTCTGGGTTGCCTCTCATCCTCCACAAGTGTACCTGAGCACACCCTGGGCACACTGGCAGTTTTTCAGCCAGCAGAGCCTAGGAGCAGGTAACTCTATCATGGGGCAGCACCCACTGAAGGCTCACCCTATGGTATAATACCAATTTCTGTAACCCAGCTTCTGGCGTTCCCAGGTGCAGATATGCTATAGAAAATGACAATCTCTGGACAGGACCTAATTCTTCCTCCATGATTCCTACACCAAGGAGCCATTATGAGGAAATATAGATGGTGCTTAAAGACTAAAAGCAAGGATACAAAAGAACTACCCTCTGGGACTTCCCTGGTGGTCCAGTGGTTAAGAATCCGCCTTCTAATGCAGGGGACTCAGGCCCAATCCCTGGTCCGGGAACTAAGATCCCACATGCCACAGGGCAACTAACCCCGTACACTCTAGAGCCCGCGTGCCATAACTAGAGAGCTCGCGTGCTACAACTACTGAGCTCGCACACTCTGGAGCCCGTTTACCACAACTAGAGAGCCCACGTGCCACAACTAGAGAGTCTGTGCGCTGCAAATACTGAGCCCGCATGCCACAACTAGAGAGAAGCCCCATGTACCGCAACAAAAGATCCCACATGCCACAACAAAGATACTACATGCCTCAACTAAGACCCAATGCAGCCAAATGAATAAATAAATATTTTTAAAAGAAAGAAAGAAAGAAATACCCTCTGACATGATCAAAAGCCAAACCATTGCGCTTAGCACTGGCTTTCTTTCAGTTTGTACCCTCAGCACCTACAATTAGGGATGGCCAAGTGATTACAGGAAACCCTGGTGCTGTGTTCTTCAGGTGTACACTAGAGATATTTAGTTTTGGATACCCAGCTCTCAGAGGGTTACTGTGTACTTGGGAATCAGCAGACTGTTTAATTCTGGTCTTCATTTATCTGTGTCCTTTGGCAAATCACCCAACCTCCCTGACCATACTTTCCCAATCTGTAAAGTGGGGTAATTCCAGCTACTTCACAGGCTTATGAAGATTAAAGACAGGAGAACATAAATTGCTTTGTGCAAATGCTAGACAGAGTAGTGATACTAGCTGAACCTGAACCTCAGACCTTAAGCCAGACTGGAAAGCTGTATTTTCAGATGCAAGTTCCCAGGAAAACCTGGAAACCAAATGTGGTCATTTTGTCAAGCTGGGCCTCTCTAGTCCATAGCTATCTGTCAGATCATCAGTAGGAAATTAGGAAGTAATGACAGTCTCTGGCAAGTAAATAACTGTGGGACAAGTGGCCCCAAATACTGTCAAGTAGCCTGATAGGCAATGGGTTCACTGGTATACATAATAGTTCTTAATAAACCAAGTTTGGAAGAAGACAAGTGCTCTCTTCAAACAAAATCATTCTGGGAAGTACCTCTCAGCATTCAGGACGCATCGTAAAAGACAAGTTTGAAGTAAGACATACAATCCCACCATACATACATTCAGAAGAATGACCCAGGACGCCTGCAGAATTCCCATAATTGACAAGGTCAAATATTCCTTGCTCAAGTCCAATATTTCAAACATATCACCTCTCACTTCTGCTTCTGCCTGTCTGCTCTCCAGACACAGCAGAAACACGAAAAATGTGAGTCTAGTTTCAAAAAACAAAGTCAAGGTAAAGACAGCAAGAGCTACTGCTTCAACTCTAGGTTAAAGAGGGTGCTTTCATCTCTTCCCATCAGAAACTCCCAGGACTATGAAAGCCAGAGCACGTACCATCCGAGCTGGGGCAGAGTTCTGCCTCTGTGTGAAGAGATCTTTACCCTCCTGCAGTCCATGAGCATGCAGGCAACCTCGAGATGCAGGTCTTACTGGCTTCTTAAACTCAAAGGCTTCCTGCAAGACGGTATAAATTGAGACATCATCCACTGTCTATGAAAACCAGCTCTAGGGTCTCAACTATAGCTTCAGGAAACAAGCAAGGGAGTGGGTATTGATCACCTGCCTCCAAACCCATTTCTGATCTAATTCCAATACTGGATCTGTGTAATTAAGAATTTCAAAGATTCTGTCAAAAGCTAACTTCTAATACAGCACTTTTTTCTCTTACCGCAAACACTTTATTTCCTAATAAACACATGAGTATCTGCCAGGTACACAAAACACTATAAGTTAAAAACTAAATCAACAACTGTCTATCAACTATACTTCAATTAAAAAAAAAAACTTTCTAGGGCTTCCCTGGTGGCACAGTGGTTGAGAGTCTGCCTGCCGATGCGGGGGACACAGGTTCATGCCCCGGGCTGGGAAGATCCCACATGCCGCGGAGCGGCTGCGCCCGTGAGCCATGGCCGCTGAGCCTGCGCGTCCGGAGCCTGTTGCTCCGCAACGGGAGAAGCCACAACAGTGAGAGGCCCGCGTATCGCAAATAAAAAAAACTTTCTAAAATCGAAAGCAATTTCATTTCAATATAATTGAATAGGAATAAAAACTTTTCAGTCTAAACTTAAAAGAGGGCTTTATATTTTCCATCTTCTTCCTACCAATAGGAGATAATTAAGTGGAAAACACTTAAAGTTACTGCTTTCCATACTAAAAGCAATGGGGAAAAAAACTAACGACAACATAATGACTATAGCTAACACTTCTGGATGATAAGAGAGTAAATCCTAGGAGTCCTCATCACAAGGAGAAAAGTTTCCCCTTTTCCTTTCTTTTCCTTTTATTGTATCTATATGAGAAGATGGATGTTAGTTGAACCTACTGTGGTAATCATTTCACAATACATGTAAATCAAGCCATCATACTGTATGCCTTAACTTTACAGTGATAAATGTCAATTATTTCTCAATAAAACGAGAAAAAAAAACCAAAAACCGTTCTGGTTTATTCAACCACTTGGATGAATCTCACATAATGTTGAGTGAAAGCCAGAAGTGATAGAATACATACTGTATGATTTCATTTACTTAAAGTTTAATAGCACTAATAATTCCCCTACCCTAAAATATCCACTGAAGAACTTGTTAAGCACAGCTAACATCACAGAGTATTTACATGCCCATACAGTGCTTTCAGTGCATTAGCTCATTTATCCATCCGATCATCCCCACTTTAGAGATGATGAAACTAGGCCCATAGGTTAAGTGATGTGCCGAAGATCTGGCTTCATAACCCGACTGGACAACTCCAGAGCAAGAGCTCTTTAACCTATGCTGTTTCCCCTCCAGAATGAAGCTCTAAGCAGGCAACCCTGGGAGAAGCCAACCTGGGGTTGTGGGGAGAGAGACCAGGCATGAGTACAATAGCATTAGACTGTTTGGTTAAATGTACTACACAGAGGGAGACGTAGTGTTCTAAGCACTCAAGGCAGGAACTCATTTCTGTATCTCCCTCAGGACATCTTGCAAGTTGCCAAAGGAATCACTGGGAGAGTTCATGGAAGCAGTAGGTTCTGGAAGTATTAAGTCTGGAAGATTATAAGAAGTATGATATGGAAATAAATAGATATGGAAATACAGTGAGAAAGAAGACTGGGAAAGCTGAGCTGATTCACTGAACTCTTTTGGTGCCTACTCTGTGCAAGGGGCCCCGCCAGGTGTGAGAAAAGCCAGGCCAGGACGTTCTTGGACTTTTGGCTGCACCACCCCAACTCACCTTCTAAGCTACCATTTCAGTTACTCTGAGATCCCCTGGGACTTGTTGGCTCTGTTCTTTCAAATACTGTCAAGAAGCATTTCCCTAAACTTCTAACTCATCCCAGGGTCAGCACAAAGAGGCAAGGAAGGCCTGGCCAGACCCTTCCAGATAAAGTGTTCATGGATATAATTCCTACTCAGAGCTACCTTCTGAGCAACTCCTACCTGCCAGGAACCATTTGAAATGCTTTATCTACATTATCCTTATTGAATTCCCACAATAATCCTACAAGGGACTGTTACTCCTATTTCACAAAGAAACAAAGAAGGCTAAAAAAAAGCCAAGGTCACAGCCAGCAAGCAGTAGGATTCAAATCTAAGTTTTTCTGACTCCAAAGACCATCATGACTTTGGTGAAGGTTTAGTCTCCCAGGAAGCAGCCAGCCCAGCTACTTCTCCATAAGCCATGAACACTTGTGGGTTTGACCTGTGCCCCCAGGTGAGTAGATTAACGCCACACTCACGTTTTCCTTGTTCTCATCCTGGTCAATTAGCTGAAAGACATCATGGTCAAGAGAATCAGAATGGCTCCTCTTCAGAGCTGGGCTACACCCCAAGAGCTTCTGCTATTAAAGTGAAAAGAGGAATTAGGGTACATAAATGAAAATTCAATGGAAACTCAGTTCTAAAAGAAAAAACATATGGTGGTGGTGGGTTGGGGAGACCTAGCCCCTCATACACTGCAGTGGGTAACCAGTAAATGTGCCTAGGGCTCCACCTTGAGAGAACACAAGATAGAAGTTCCCACTACATGGATTTACACCTAACTTCACAACGTCTACAGCCCTCTCAGCAAGGACTTAGGTACCAAATCAACCCCAAAATAACATCACTTACATAAAAAGAACCCCCTTCCTGGTTGGATAAAACTCTAATAGTTAGAGATGGAAGAAAAAGCCCTCAAGAGGTAGCCATTATTGAAGTTGCTTTAGGTAGAGTGTTTTGAATGTTTATGAGACAAAGTAAGGAAAAGCAGTCTGTATAAATTAAGGTCTACTATCAAGGTTATACTGGTAGCTAAGGGGCAGATGATAGGTATTGGCTCAAAATAAACAAGGGAACTAACTTACAGGCAGAGAATTTATTCTCCTCATGGGATTTTCAAGGCTGTAATGAAATCAGAAAGTAAATAATGAGAATAAAGCAAGTAAAGAGGTATACAGATTAGCAGATGCAAACCTATAGTTTGGTGGGGTGAGGGGAGAGTCAAACATTCCCATTTTAGGCAAGATGGAAAAATAGATTTCTGAAGCTGTCCTGTTCTCATAAGCATCTCCACCGCTGGGCTTCTAGTGAAAAAAGCAAGCCCAGGTCTTCTCTTAAAATATACACGTTCTAGGGCTTCTCTGGTGGCACAGTGGTTGAGAGGCTGCCTGCCGATGCAGGGGACACGGGGTCGGGCCCCGGTCCGGGAGGATCCCACATGCCACGGAGTGGTTGGGCCCGTGAGCCATGGCCACTGGGCCTGAGCTTCCAGAGCCTGTGCTCCGCAACGGGAGAGGCCACAACAGTGAGAGGCCCGCGTACCACAAAAAAAATAAATAAATAAAGTTTTTCTAAACACAAATATTTAAAAGCAGTGAATACGTACTTTTCTTTACTATCCAAGGGCCCAGGAGAATCCAGACAGAAGCCTGTGGGAAATTCAAACAAACAAAACACCTCTCAGGATTTAACACATGATGCACCACTTTGTCATTGAAATAAATAAATAAAACTACTAGTACTGTTTCTTTAAGGCCATCAACAAAGGCTCATGGCTTGGACTTTTGACAGAATTGAAGTTGAGTCTCCATGATTGCCAAAACTTTTGTAAAAGTCTAAATATTTTCATAGTATATCTACTCATCCTTTCCTACTTGCAAATAGCATCATGGAAAACAGGATTTGAGGAGAGTGAATTAAACCAAACCTCGTGACTTATTTACAAAACAGAAACAGACTCACAGATGTAGAAAACAAATTTATGTTACCAAAGGGGGAAAGGAGGAGGTGGAGGGGATAAATTAGGAGTTTGGGATTAGCAGATACAAACTACTACATATAAAATAGATAAACACCAAGGTCCCACTGTATAGCACAGGGAACGATATATATTCAATATCTTGTAATAACCTATAATGAAAAAGAACTATATATATGTATAACTAAATCACTTTGCTGTACACCAGAAACTAACACAACATTGTAAATCAACTATACTTCAATCAAAATAAAAAAAAGTTCCTAAACCAAACCTCATGATTGCTTCGTTATTCAGATAGAGGTTACCCAGGCTAACTTTCTGTGAGTTCCAACCACGGAAAGAATAGGTACCTGTTTTCTGGAATAGTTTTGGTTTCAAATATCTTATATCCTGTCAGATCATATGCACAACTCAGCGGGTTGGAAAATACAATTATGTTCTCTGACAAGCAAGGCAAGTATTTATTGCCTTCAACAAAATAACATAAAGTGAGGTGCTCAACTCACCAACGGCAGCAGAATAGAGGAGACACTGCTCAGCATGGCCCAGAGCCACCAGGGCCTGCCTAGCGCACACCTTTCCTCCACGATGTCTAAATAATCGTACAGGAAGTTAGGCGTTACTGCTCCTGACATTCTCCCTTGCCAAACTGCCACAATCCTATCCCTGGTTCTTAAGAAGCCTACATTTTAAGACTTTTGCTCTTGCAGTTCCCTAACCTAAAGCATCTGTGCAAATATACCTTGCAGTAACATGAACTTATGGATTACAATAAAATGCACTGGCACAGTTTCTCCATAGCAGGCTCACTGAAATAATTTCATTATATATCCAATAATTGACTCAGCATTTTAACCAATAAGATTTCCTGAATGCCCCGTAGAGTGGTATGGTTAATTTCACACTATTACTCATCCTCAACACCAAGCACAAACCACCTCCCTGTGGCCACTTGACACGTTTCTTCTCTTCATAAACTGCCACAGGGGCTCCTTTGTACTGTTGTTAAGGGTGTTTGTAACTCAATGCCGGACTTTTCTGTTTACTATCTCAACTCACCAAACTAAGTTTCTAGGTGAAAGCACACATTTCAGCAAATTCCAAGTATTGCTTCCCACACGGCAGACACATGATAAAAATGTTTAAAACTAAAAGAATACCTGAATCAGTTGATTCGGAGGAGCCCATTCTCTGCAGACAGCTATTCCTCACCTCCAGGGGCTGTTCATACTCACTGAAACCAAGAAAAGTAACACTCTCTATAGCTCTAGGACATAATTAAAAGGTTACATACAGGAGACAGGCCATGACATGGCAAGTTGCCATGCTGCCATCAACCATCATTACTTTCAGACCACACCACAGAACACTTGGCCACCCAGAACACCCAGTTAGCACTTGAGCATAAAAGGAGATGAGAAAAGAGTGGGTTAGCATGGTCTGGGTCACACTATAGGACAGGACGACAAAGAAGACTATTGGAGTATTTCCTGAAATGAGAGCATGTGTTCTAGGTACTGAGCTAGGAGCAGGGGTGAATAGGACAAGTTCCTGCTTTTCAGAGATTGGAAAAGACATGTGCTTATTTAGAAAATGTGACGTCCAAGATTGAAGAGAAAGCAGTTTCACCAGAAAAACGGTGGGATGCATTTTTTGCAATAAGGAAAACAGCAGGGAAATTTGTGGCATGGAAAGTTGAATAAAAAGACCTGGTCTTAGGAAAGCATCGGGGTGGACATCAGGAAGGTGCACGGGGCGAGGGATTGCGACGATTTTGCAAACGCCAGGAAAGAAAATGCCACGTCCCTTTGCTGAAAAGGAAACAAAGCTCACAGGATACTAAGCTCCTACGAGGTGGCTCAGCAAAGGGTGGAAGTGAGCGCCTAGGAGGGCCTGCTCTTCCCGCGTGGAGGGAGATTTCAAAGAGCTTCCTGGAATAGGGACAGAAGAGCACAGGGCAATCCGAAAGGGGTGGCGAAGGTGGGGAGTCGGGGCAGACCCACCCCCTACCGGGCCCGGCTCGGGGCTGAGGGCGGCCCTAGAGGGTCCGAACGGCCTCTCCCGCCCAACATTCGGCCTGGGGGGGGCGCGGGTGCACATGGCGGGCCCCCGCCGGTGGGGCCGCCCCCAAGCGGCGGACAGGCAGGTCTCGCTCTTCTCCCGGCCGGTTTCCCGGCCCGATCTACCCGAAAGCCGTCTGGGAGGCCAGCGGCCTGAGGCACCGCTCTTCGGTCCCTCCTCACCTGCCCAGTCCCTGCAGCTGGTCCATGGTGACCGTCAGGCTGGTGACAGGCGACAGGCCCCCGGCGGCTGGCGTGCTGAACAGCGCCTTCACGACGGGCTGCGGTGCGGGAGGGGGGCTGCAGGCGAAGAGCAGGCGGCGGCGGTGCGGGGGCTCCGGGCCCAGTTCCATGGCGGCGCCCTGCCTCCCAGGGATTCTGCTCCCTCTTCCTCCGCCTCTGCCGCGCCCGCCCCGCCCCGCCGGCACTGGCCTCGGCCGCGCGCCCCACTGCCGGCGCCCGCGGGTCAAACACAAACACGACCCCACGGTTCAGGGACGCGGCTGCCGCGGGCAAGCGAAGAGGACGGGCGGGTGTCCGGACTCGGCAGGCGCCAGACACAGGCGCGAGCGCTTCCCCTCACTCCGCGAGGCCGGCGGGCGGGCGCCGGCAACCTGAAGATTAAATCCAAACAAGCGGGGCAGGTCTAGGAGGGAGAGCGGCTAGACCGCGAGGCCACGGCCCGGTCTCCCACTCTCTTCACTCTTCTTTCACTCTCTTGCCCAGCCCGGGAGTGCTGAAAACCAGGCCGACCTTCACCTCCCTCCCGCGCTGTCGCTGCCGAGGTGGCCTTTCGCGGTAATAGCTGCTCACTAGGGCCTGCCAATGCCCCGCCCTCCCTTTCCTAGTTGGCGCCAAACGGAATCCACCAATCAGTAACCAGTTCTCCTCCTCGCACAGGAATGGCAGCTAGGCTGGACCAATGAGAGGGGAAGAAGGAAGCAGCTCGCGGGACTCCGCGAGGTCACCCCTCCTCAGAAAGGGGAGGGGCCTAGAGGGGACCTGAGCTCCTCTGAGCCAGAGTGGCTCGGAGGTCAATGAAAACTCCCAGCTGAACCTGCGAGGCGCCGGGGGAGACCGGAAGCCCCTCTTGACCCATTGCATGGTGGGAAGCGTAGTTCGCACAGCCAGCGGCAGTCCAGTCACTACTTAACCCCGTTAGGCCAAAGCTATGTCGGCCGCCCGTCCCGCGCTCCGCAAACTGAGGAAATGTGGAGGGTGGAGAAGGCGGTCCGGGCCCTTCTACCACCCTGGGCCTCCAGGCCCTAATTTTATCGCGAGAGAGGGAAGTGAATGACCCAAGGACTGGGCGCTGCCTCCTGAACACCAGGGCCCAACTCTGGACCGCTGACTCCTGTCCAACAGGTAGTTCTGGCCATGAGCCGCTGACCACAAGACTTAACCCTACGGCCTGGACTGTGGGCCTCGGCATTGTTTGCTCACCTCCATTTTAGCTCTTGTATAATACTTTTCTCAGAATCATTTCCTTCTCTCCCACCCTTTCTTACCTCATTGGGATAGCAATACCGTAAATATAATAATAGCTAATGCTTATGTGGTGCTTAGGTCCCCGTGTTCCAAGGGCTTTATCTATTAATTCGTTTGATTCTTTTTTTAAAAATTTATTTATTTTTGGCTGCGTTGGGTCTTCGTTGCTGCGCGTGGGCTTTCTCGTTGTGGGGAGCGGGGGCTACTCTTCGTTGTGGTGCACGGGCTTCTCACTGCGGTGGCTTCTCGTTGCTCTAGGGCGCAGGCTCAGTAGTTGTGGCACATGGGCTCAGTAGTTGTGGCTCACGGGCTCTAGAGCGCAGGCTCAGTAGTTGTGGCACATGTGCTTAGTTGCTTCGAGGCATGTGGGATCTTCCTGGACCAGGGCTCGAACCCATGTCCCCTGCATTGGCAGACAGATTGTTAACCACTCTGCCACCAGGGAAGCCCTAATTCGTTTAATTCTTAAACAGTTCTGTGAGACAGGAATTGTCCCCATTTTATAGATGACCAGATTTGTTGTTATATCCTCTGTACCAGTGGCAACTCCTAGAATGAATGATTTTATGAGAGAGGCAGAGGTACAGCAATCAGTCCTTAAGAGGACTTGTCTTTAGATAGCATGTTTAGAGCAAATACTCTTGATTATTTAGATTGTATATTTATTTTAGGTGTCTGGTTGAGATTATGACCACTACCTCTGTTTTGGGCCTACCGTTAAATTCATTAAATATTTCTTTAAAAAGCTTTTGCTGGGGTGGAGGGATAAATTAGGAGGATGGGATTAACATATATACACTACTATATGTAAAATAGATAATGAACAAGGACCTACTGTATAGCACAGGAAACTATACTCAATATTTTGTAATAACCTGTAAGGGAAAAGAATATGAAAAAGAATGTATATATGTATAACTAAATCACTGTGCTGTACATCTGAAACTAACATAACATTGTAAATCAACTATGCTTCAACTAAAAAAATAAATAAAAAGCTTTTGCTTTCAAAGGTTTGTATTATGCAAATAATACAAAATAATTATAGCCTTAGAAAATACAGATAGTTATAATTTTAAAAAATCATCCATAATTCTACCATCTTCAAAGAAACAATGGTCAACATTTTGAACTTTTTGTATGGACATACACTATAATTATACAGTCAATATTTGTTTCATGGTTAAAGGAATGGAAAGTCCTTGCCCGAGCAGACATTTCCTGAATGGGATTTGCCCAAGTAGGTTGACATACTGAAGCATTTCCACCAGCAATCCAAGTATTGGAATGAAAACTGTGTCCGAAATGTTGGAGAACCTTTTTTGTTTTTCCTTTCTAAATGTTGTTGGGGACTTCCCTGGCGGTCCAGTGGCTAAGACTCCACGCTCCCAATGCAGGGGGCCTGGGTTCGATCCCTGGTCAGGGAACTGCATCCCACATGCCGCAACTAAGAGTTCACATGCCGAAACTAAAGATCCCGCACACAGCAACAAAGATCCCAGTTTGTCGCAACTAAGACCCGGTGCAGCCAAATAAATAAATAAATATATAATTTTTTTTTTTTAAAGGTTGATGAAGTGTTGAGGATGACTTTTTTTTTTTTTTAAGGTTTGCGTCCATGGATTGTGAAATAAAAGCAAAAGAAAAGGAATAATTTAACCAAACCCTTTTCCCCATTCACTCAGGAATGCTCTCCAAAGTCCTGGAGCAGCTCTGGGGGGAAGGGAAGAGACCTGCGCTGTGAATTGAGAGGTCTGAATTCTAATCTAGCTCTGCTTTGGGGCAAGTCGATTTTTGTTCACTCGTTCATTCAGTCTCTACTGTGAGCCTACCAATTTGCCAGATCCAAACAGACAGGGTTAATGCTTCCTTGGAGATTTGCCTGGAATACTCTTCTTCACTCAGCTAACACCCACCCTTTTAAGAAAGCTCTACCATCAGATACTGTCACTGACACATTCCCCTGTTACCATCCACATTCCAGGCACCACATGTTTACACTGGTTTCTGTGATAATTTAATGCCCCCCAAAAAAAGATAATAAACGCAAAAGGATAGGGACCCCCCCCCCTTTCGTTTTCTCTACTCTAGTGCCTGATTCAGGGAAACCCTCAGCACATAATAGATCGAATACATGCTGCGAAGAAAAAGTGTGACTGCTTTGAGAGTGTTTAAGAAGGGAATTTAATCTGGTGTGGTACCGTCAGGGAATCTCTGAGGAAGTGTCCGGGAGGATAAGTCCTTAGGAGGTGGAAGAAAGCGTGTTCTGGGCAGAGGGACAGAACCTAAGCAAAATCTCTGAGGCTGGGAGGAGTCCCCCCCTCCCCACCTTGTGGCAGAGAACGAGGGGGAGGGGTTGTTGCAGAGGGCACAGACTCTGCAGGGGCTTGTAGACCACATTCTGCAAATTTATCTCAAGGGCAATGGGAAATAATTGAAAGGTTTACATTTATATTTGAAAAAGATAACCCTGGCTGATTTAATATTTTACATGTGCCCATTCTTCTTTCACCCACCTGTGCTGTTAGCCAGATTGGATTTATTCTGCATGGTTACCTGAGGCAGTGTGAGCCTCCCTGGAGGTTTCAGATTAACACTGAAAAGGAAAGTCAGAACTAACAAAGCTTTCCAAGGTGGAATGAGCAGTCCACAAGTCTGTATCACCAGGGTCTTATTGCTGTGGGGGTGAGGAGTACCTAGCATCGAGGGTTCCCAGATCCTAGTTCTACATTACAGTTATCTGGGGAGTTTTGACTTTTACTTAGTTATTTATTTACTGAGTTCGCAATCCATTTACATGGGACAAATTCAAATGATACCAAAAAAGGCCTAGACAAAATCTCCCTCCCATCCCTGTCTACCCTGTTTCCTCCCCGTTGGTCATCACTGGCCAGCTTTGTGTGTGTGTGTCTCCTAGAGCCTGTGTCTGTGCTAACAAGTGCATGTACATATTCCGCCACACATACTTTTCATTTTTCATAGGCGGCAACAACATGTTATAAACACTGTCCTGAATCTCGCTTTTTTCCACTTCATATATCTTGGAGTTGGTTCCATATTAACAGATAAATTTCCTCTTTTTTTTTTTTTATTGCTACCAGTTTGGGGAGCTTGTTTGAAAATAGAGATTCTCTGGTCTCCCTTGGATATTTTGACTTCATAGGCTTGGTGTAGGGCCCTGCCTGGAATCTGTATAATCAGAAAGCTCTATGAATTGTTCTGAAACACAGGTTTGGGAACCACTTAACTGAATGACTTTTAAGGCCACTGAATTCCAGAGATCCCACACATTATTCTAATACATAATTTGTGTTTATCCTGGTTTGTGCTGGGTAACAAGCTCTGTAGGATGGTATTCTGAGCACAGGCTAAATCTTGTCTCATGGTTAAATGTCTGCTCTGGGATAACAAACTTTTCTAGCAGAAACCGCACCCCCACCCCTGCCCATTCTTTCGTGGGTGCTTCCTGAACAGTGAAACCCACCCCCAGTACTTTTTTGGCCTCCTGCGTTACGGCAGAGAACTCCCAAATTCCCGTTACTGATAGGAATATCTCGCCTGAATTCCTGCCCCACATCTGAATTCACCTAGAATGGCCCGCCGGCAACTCACAACTCTACTTACCTCAAGTCCACTTACTTCTCTTTCCTTCCTAACCGGACTTGTGACCCTGCCTAGTGCCCTTGGCAGGAAAAGGCACCGGCACCTTCACCTGCCTGTTCTTCCCCCCGCTGCTGACCTGATCTGGCTGGACTCCCAAGCCCTTGACCCGTAAATGCTCTTTCTAAATGCAAATCTGATCTCCTCTCACCCTCTGTTTGAAGCCCTTTCCTGTAACCCCCCAACTGCTTAAAGCAGGGGCTCCCATACGTTTTGGACCCATGACCTGGAACACACATATCAAAAAGTTTTCAATACATCATTTACTCAGTACTACCTGTAATACACTGTTTTCTCTTTTATTTTTGTGACTTAAAAATCCTAGCTATGAAAAAATTTGAAATTTTTAAAAAATCCTAGCTATGAATCCCTAAAATAAATGTGTTATGATGGCCTGTGACCTACACTTTGAAAAGCAGTGGCCGATAGGCTCAGTAAGCTAATAATGGTGTCAGCAGGACTCCTTTCATCTTAAAAGCTGTATGAAAAAATAATGTGGGAATTCTCAGGCAGTCCAGTGGTTAGGACTCGGCGGTTTCACTGCCGTGGCCTGAGTTCAATCCCTGGTCAGGAACTAAGATTCCTCAAGCTGCTCGCAGAGCGGCCCCCAAAAAAAATCTCAGAAAAACTCCTTCCCATTCCTCTTGTTTTGTGTAGTTTATTACTTGGCTCAACATCCCTGTTCTTGCGTTCATTCACTCAACAAATGTTTATTCATTGCCTACTGGGACAAACCTTGTGCTAGAAATAAAATGCCACAATCCCTACCCTCAGCAGGCTTACATCTGCCAAATACAGTCTCACAGAGGAATGCTTACAGTGATGAAAGCATTATCATGATAATGGATGCTGTCTGGGGCAGGCTGGTGGAGCTAGGAGGAGGGGTGGAGATGGAGACTCAGAAAGCTGGAGTGGGAAGGGAGGGGGGACTTCCCAAAGGAGATTAAAGCTACTGAAGCTTGAGGGTGTAGGTTGTTGGAAAAGGGTGATTTGGGGTGGGGTGAGGTGGGGTGATTTTTAAGGAGAGGAAAGAGGCCTCAGAAGCCAGGAGGTGAGGATACTACTGCAGAATGGGCTCGTGGGAATGGCTGTGAGGACACAAGTGGGAGGAAGGGGACAATTCTTGAAAGATTGAGCATGCTGAAGGGATTGGCCTCATCCTGTAGACAGTGGAGGGTGTGGAGGGTGGATGAAAATTGCTGCAGGGTGGGTCAGTGGGGGAGAGTGGGGAAGCCTGGGGAACAAGGAAGGGGCTGTCCAAATAGTTCCGGTGGGGAATGGCAAGATCCTGAACCGAGGTGGTGGGAAGCGGGGTGAGGGCTCAACAATGGGAAGAGGGGTGTGAGTGACCTTAGGAGCTGAGGAAGGAGATGGAGCTCACTGGGTTTTGATAGCTGAGTCATTGAGGTGGGGGAGGGAACGGGAGGAGTCTAGAATGATTTCTAGGAAAGGACTTAAGCACCTGGGTGGGTGGTGGCATTATTTCAACAATAAGAGGCACAGTTCTTGGAGGAATCTGATGAGCTCAGTTTTGGGCTTGTCTACTGTCTGGGGTTGGCACTCGGGAGAGAGATTTGGAGTTCATTAGCATAAGGATGATAATGTCCACTGAGCGTGTGCAGGGAGTGTTTTAGGAGGCTGGCTCTGGAGGGCACCAGCACTGAAGCCTGGATGCAGCAGGAGAGGCCCAGGAAGGTGGGGCTGGAGAAGCCACCGCAAGGCAGGAGTGGCCAGTCTATGGTTCAATCCTGGTGACTGAAGGGAGTCACTGAAGGGGGCCACGCAGAGGTCTTCATCATGTTGAGTGAGTGGTAGAGGTGGGAGGTGAGGAAGAAGCCACAGGAAGGCTCTGGGATGGCAAGAGATGGCACAGAAGGTATAGTACAGTTCAAAGTGCACCAACAAGCACTTAAACAAATGTTCATAGCCATGTTATTCGTTTTAGCTCCAGCAGAGAGCAACCCAAATGCCTATCAACCATAGAATGGGTATCTGGAGGTTCTTTCATACAGCAATGAAAGTAAAAACTACACCATTGGGACTTCCCTGGTGGCGCAGTGGTTAAGAATCTGCCTGCCAGTGCAGGGGACATGGGTTTGAGGCCTGGTCCGCGAAGATCCCACATGCCGCAGAGCAACTAAGCCCGTGCACCACAACTACTGAGCTTGCGCTCTAGAGCCCGCAAGCCACAACTACTGAGCCCACGTGCCACAACTACTGAAGCCCACGCACCTAGAGCCCATGCTCCGCAACAAGAGAAGCCACCCCAATGAGAAGCCCGGGCACCGCAACGAAGAGTAGCCTCCACTCTAGAGAAAGCCCTCGCAAGGCAACGAAGACCCAACGCAGCCAAAAATAAATAAATAAAATAAATAAATTTAAGAAAACAAAAAAAACTACACCATGGATCGATCTCACAATCGATGTTGAGCGTAAGCTAGACATGGAAGAGGATATACTGTTTGACTCCGCAGCATAAAGTTAAACAAAGTCCTGCTTTTTAACCTTGGTAATAGAAATTAGGGTCCTGGTGATCTCTGGGGTGGTGGTGACTAGAAAAGGCCATGAGGAGGACTTTTTTTTTTTTTTTAACATCTTTATTGGGGTATAATTGCTTTACAATGGTGTGTTAGTTTCTGCTTTATAACAAAGTGAATCAGTTATACAAAGTGAATCAGTTATACATATACATATGTTCCCAGACTCAAGAGGGAAGAGGAGGACTTTTTACATGAATGTGCTCACCTTGTGGAAATTCACTGAGCTGCAGGCTCCTGATTTGTTCACTTTTCTATATGAATAGTATATTTCAGTGAAATGTTTCCTGTTAGTAACAAAATAACTTTCCCTTGACCCCACTTTCCCCTCCAGCTATAGTCCTTTCCTTCATAATAAAACGCAAAAAAGTTGTCTCTAACTTCTCTCCTCCCATTTTCTCTCTTTTTTTTTGGAAAAGTATTTTTTTATTAGTTATCTCTTTTATACATATTAGTGTATACATGTCAATCCAAATCTCCCAACCTCCCATTTTCTCTTGAACCCACTCCAACCAGACATTCACCCTGCCGACTCCGTGGAAATGGCATCTGGCAAATTCTCCAGGGACCTTCATTTTGCTGAACCTAGTACCAATTCGCATGCCTGTCTTACTCTGCTCAGCAGCCATCTGTTATAGCACTGGATACAGTTCACTACTCCCTTCTAGAAATATTTTCTGCACTTGGATTTCAGGACACCGTACTCCAGATTTTCCACCTCTGTCCAGTTGCTCCTAAAAAAAAAAAAAAAAAATGCTTTAACAACATTGTAAATCAACTATACTCCAATAAAAAATTTTTTTAAAAATTATTTGGAGAGGTCATGACAGAGGAAGCCATTTGGCCACTCAAGGGTGGGAAGCAGGCACAGGGAGGGAGAACAGCCTTGAAGTTCTTCTGGGGCATGGCGGCCTCTTGTTCCAAGTAGCAGCAGCATAGAGCCTGGCTCGTAGCCAGAAGGAGAAATGTTTGTGGTGTAAATGAAAACTAAGGATGTGAATGTTATCCTGAAGGCAGTGGGGTTAGAAAGGGCCTCGAGACACCAGCATTCCTCTCCCCTCCTCTCCCCGCAAGGAAGATGAACTGAACTTATGGCTTGGGGTGGTGAGGCAGGTCCTTGTGGTCCCTTTTCTCTTCTGAAAAGTTTGACTTTTTCTGCCGCTCTTCCCCGGTGGACATTGGTGTAGCACTCAAAGAGGCCACCAGAGGGCACTTGTTTCCCAGGAGAATATTCTTGGGGACCGAATTGAGGAGTGTTGTTGGTAGAAAAGGCAGCTAGAGGGACTTGCCACGTGTGAAAAAGTGAATGCACCCCAGTCTCTGGGGCTCTGCTTCTAGAGCCTTTTTTTTGGCTGCCTTGGGTCTTCGTTGCTGTGCATGGGCTTTCTCCAGCTGCAGAGAGCAGGGGCTACTTCATTGCGGTGCGTGGGCTTCTCATCGCGGAGGCATCTCTTGTTGCGGAGCACGGGCGCTAGGCGCCTGGGCTTCAGTAGTTGTGGCTCACGGGCTCAGTAGTTGTGGCTCTCGGGCTCCAGGCGCGCGGGCTCAGTAGTTATGGCTCGCAGGCTTAGCTGCTCCATGACATGTGGGATCTTCTCTGACCAGGGCTTGAACCGTGTCCCCTGCATTGGCAAATGGATTCTTAACCACTGCACCACTAGGGAAGTCCCTCTAGAGCCTTTTTCAGGGTGGGACGAGCTCAGGGCCGGGAGCCCCAAACCTGTGTTGCTAGTCTCAGCTGGCCCTTTATCTTATGTGTCAGCCTCTTGATCACTGTTGGTCTCGGTTGCACCCCTCCAGGAAATGGGAGGAATGACTCCTGATCAGTGTACCACACAGAGGCATTAGCAAGAGAGAACAAAGCAAGTAGTGTAAACACTTCTCAGAAGTTTGAAATAAACTTCTGAGAAGTTTGAAATAAACTTCTGAGAAGTGAGTCTGACTCCCTCTGGTAGTCAGAGGTCCTGGCTAGCAGCTGTGGGCCCTCCTTACAGCTTGCACCTGGGTGCTATTCACCTCACAGATTTCCTGGGAGGAGAGGAAAGACTTTGTGCCAGGGGCTGGAAGGGGCTGGAGACCAGGAAGGTGGACTTGTGGTAACATTGCCCTGTCCCAGTCTTTCTCAATCCCTGGGCCTCTGGGAGGTGAAATTGTTCCTGGGGCTCCCTCCTGTCCTGGATGAGTTAGAGCCTCTTGTGCCATCCTGCTGATGACCGGTTGACAAAGGCCCCCATTAGGCAAGGTGCCTTGTTGGGGGGTGGCAGATAGAGGAAGGGCTCATGGTTTTGATAAAAGAAATTTTCACATATTGAGGTATGGGAGAGTCATTCTGGCTTATACACGAGTTAACTTGAATTTTATGGTAACTGAGACAGCCTGTTTGTGGCCTATCAAACATACATTGTATATCTGTTTTAATTATTAAAGTAAAGGGCACATTGACCAGAAGTAAAGAATGCCCATGTTGGGCTTCCCTGGTGGCGCAGTGGTTGAGAGTCCGCCTGCCGATGCAGGGGACACGGGTTCGTGCCCCGGTCTGGGAAGATCCCACATGCCGCGGAGCGGCTGGGCCCGTGAGCCATGGCGGGGGGGCCTGCGCGTCCTCCGCGGCGGGAGACGCCACAACAGTGAGAGGCCCGCGTACCGGAAAAAAAAAAAAAAATGCCCATGTTAAAAATAGAGCTTAGGGTTTATTAAAGTTCCCTGGTGGCCTAGTGGTTAGGATTCCAGGCTTTCACTGCCACAGCCCGGGTTCAATCCCTGGTCAGGGAACTGAGATCCCGCAAGCCGTGTGTCTTGGGGTGGGGGATGGGGGAAAGCTTAAATGCTTCCCTTCCTGGGACACCAGTGCTGGTACTCCTCCTTTGATGATAAGGCTCCCTTCCCAGGTGCCAAGGACATACTGACTCGCTGTGGACATGCTGGTCTGTTTTTTTTTTTGAAACCTTGAAGAGATGTATCCCTGACATGTTTAATGTTCTTTGTTCTGAGAAGATATAAAACTGTGCTGAGAGCCACGGTTCTCAGGAGCAGTTTCTCAGAGCAATCTGAGAAGATGGTTTCTGGGCTATAGTCCTCAGTTTGGCTCAAATAAAACTCTCTTCTATTCTTATTATAGATTGCTTATTGATTATTTTCACTGACAGTTTCCAGGACCTAGACCTTTCTAGCCCTGAGCAATACCTGCCCTAGAGGACTTGGGGCTGGACCCATTCCAATCCTTTGAGCCTAAAATCCAGGCTCCAAGGCATGCCCTGGGCCTTCTGGGATGTTTGTGTGTTCTGTGAAAAAAGGGGCACAATTGAGGAAATTGGGGTTAATCAGAGTGAAACATGTTGCTTTCCTGCAGGACTCTCACAGCCTTTAGTAAGCTAACGTGTATTGTAAGTCTCCGGGAAACAGCAAGGGAGGGTTCACATACTTCTTTGACCATGGGACCCTTTTCTTGGGAATCTTGCGCGACCACCCCTAGTCCATGGAACATGCTCTGAGAAGTACCCACTTAATCCATGCAGCCCTCACATTCACTTCACAGAGGTAATGGAAACAGAGTGGGCTAGGGGCTTGCCCCAGGCCCAGGTTGGTGGTCTCCTAAGCGTGGCTGGGGCCTCCCTTCCCTGGGCACACTCAGAGCCTTCCTGAGTTGGCAGGGAGGGGGCAGCTGCAGGGCTACTGCTCTTCCTTGCCTTCACCCCTTTCTGTCATCTTCAGTGGCTCAAGGGCCAGTTCATGTGAGCGTGGGCTCTGCGGCCACGGAGAGCTGGGGAGACCGAACAATTGCCCACACATTGCCGGCGCTTCCCCCCCTGCTCTAAAACTTTTGAAACTGAGATATAAATTATCTACCATAAAACTCACAGTTTTAATGTAATTATTTCAGCTTTGACAAAAATGCACAATCGTAAAAAAAAAAAAAAAAGAAAAAAAAAAAGGGCTTCCCTGGTGGCACAGTGGTTGAGAGTCCGCCTGCCGATGCAGGGGACGCGGGTTCGTGCCCCGGTCCGGGAGGATCCCACATGCCGCGGAGCGGCTGGGCCCGTGACCCATGGCCGCTGGGCCTGCGCGTCCGGAGCCTGTGCTCCACAACGGGAGAGGCCACAGCAGCGAGAGGCCCGCGTACCGCAAAAAAAAAAAAAAAAAAAAAAAAAAAAAGCACAATCATGCAACCATCACCACAATCAGGATGTAGAATATTTTCATTATCCCAAATGGTCCCTCACGGCCCTTTGCAGTCTACCTTGTCTTCCTAACCCTGGCCCCTGGCAGCCACTGATCTATTTCCTATCACGATAGTTTTTCCTTTTCTGGAGGTTTCATATAAATAGAATCATGCAATATGTGATCTTTTGCATCTGACTTCTTTCACTTATCATAATGTCTAGCATAATGTTTATGAGGTTCATTCGTGATGCGCATATCACCAGTTGGTTCTTTTTTACTGGCAAGTAGCATTCCATCGTGTGGATGTCCTGCAATTTGATGGACTTGCTGATGGACATCTGGGTTGTTCCTGGGTTTTGACTACTATCAAGTTGCTTTGCACATTCTTGTACAAATTTTTGTGTGGAGGAATGTTTTAATTTCTTGATGGTAAATACCTAGGAGTGGAATTTCTGGGATGTATGGTAAGCATGAGAACTTACCCTTTTCAAGATGGTTTCTGGCTGTCCTCCCATCATCTGCAAGGGGAAGAGGGGGATGAGAGGGTGAGCTGAAGCTGGGAGAGGTTGGAGCCTCAGCCTTACATCTGTCTCTGAGTAGTTTGGTATCTTGGGCAAGTTGCTTTATCCTGGTCTGGGCTGGCCTCAGTTTATTCATCTGTGAAATGGCAATAGCACTATGATTCTCCCTTCCTGTCGCAGCAGGGGTGGAGCGAAGGTCAGCGGTACTTGCGAGGAAGAACATGGTTCTGGGACAAAGGCCTCCCTTTGAGAGCTCTATTCCCTCTCAAGTCAGTGTGGACAGGACGACAGTCAATTTCTGCAAATCCTAAGAGGTTCCTTTTGGTCCTGAGCTGAGTGGGCAAGGCCTAAGATTTTCGGGGTTGTTAAAGGCGATCCTCTTGCCGCAAACACCTTGGAATATGGAGCTATAAAGGAGGAGAAAAATTTTGCAAAGAGACCAAAGAAAAAAGGATCTTTACCACTGTCTTATACACATGTGGCCACTTAAATTAATGAAAATTGAATTAAGATGTCAGTTCCTCAGTTGCACAAGTCACATTTCAAGCGCTCAGTAGCCATGTGTGTTTAATAGCTGCCATACTAGATAGCACAGATACAGAATATTTCCTTCATCAGAGAAAGTTCTGGTTGAGACTCCAAACCTTCGCTTTGGGAGGGTCCGTATTATTAGTACATCTCTAGTAAACTGAGGCAGGCCCCATGGAGGTCAGCTGGCTTACAGATAAGGACCCCAGAAGATCCAATGGGCAGAACTCACTGTGAGAGAGCTGGCTGCACAGGGACCCTGTGGCTGGCTGGTGGGTATGGCCCCTGAGATGGACAGCTGGACATGGTGAGGGCTGTGCACAGGCAGAGGGCTGGGATGCGGCCCTGGCTCTCCAAGGGGCTGTGGAGGGAGGCAGGGTGGAAAAGGAAGTGGTTGGCTGTAGCAGTTGTGGGAGCTGGCAGGTTTGCTAGCATAAGATGTGGGAGCTCCATTTGAGGGGTGGGCAGTGGGCCTTCTGGGAGGGTCAGACATTCGAGAAATGAATTGGGCCTAGGACTGAGCTGGGCCTCGTGAGAGCACCTCTTCGGCCAAGGCTCCTGAAGGGGGAACTATGGCCTTCTGCCTGAGCCCGGCTGTCTCCAGGAAGGCAGCCCTTGGCTGAGTACTCTCAGCAGGACTCTCAAGGGTCAGTGTTGTGTGCAGGTCTCAGACTATCAACAGCCAGTGTTGTGACAGGACCAGCCCTTGGGGTTCTGATTATGACTGCACGATGCCCTTCACCAATCGCCATCAGAGAACTTTGAAAAAAACAAGTTTCATTATTTATGGGACTGGGAAATTATGTGGCATGACTGGAGCCACTCAAAGACATCTAGGGTAGAGAGAGAAAGAGAATATGGGCCTGGGGTCCTGCTTTTATTGCAGTTGAGGATGGGGGCCTAGGGTTTCTAACGGCTCACTTTTTATTGGTGAATTTAAAACATAAGAGCAGGAATTTAAAGCACAGGAAGAGAAAAAACAAGTGGCCCAAATGATCAGTTAAAGAAATCTGAAACAAAGGACCCTCAGTAGGGGGAGGTGGCCTGGCTTTTTTAATCTAGTCACGCAGCTGACAACATGCTTATTCAAGATAGCCACCTTTGAAGTGGATGCCTGGCTGTCAAAGCTTAAATCAGGCACTTGCATTACAAAAAAGAAAAGAAAAGAGAGAAAGAAAAAAACAATCAACTGTCAGCGTTTACACTGCAATCCACCAAGTGATGCCTGGGCATCAGAGTTGATGGTGAGGACCTTAACTACCTGGGTAGTTGATATGCTAAAAGTCAGAGGTTATAACCCAGAAACACATCTAAATAGGATTACAGTAGTAAATCTTTTTTTTTAAAATACATCTCTATTGGAGTATAATTGCTTTACAATTATGTGTTAGTTTCTGCTCTACAACGAAGTGAATCAGCTATATGTATACATACATCCCCATATCCCCTCCCTTTTGAGTCTCCCTCCCACCCTCCCTATCGCACCCTGGTAGGTCGTCACAAAGCACTGAGCTAATCTCCCTGTGCTGTGCAGCAGCTTCCCACTAGCTATCTGTTTTACATTTAGTATTATATATATGTCAGTGCTACTCTCTCACTATGTCCCAGCCTCCCCTTCCCCCACTGTGTCCTCAAGTCTGTTCTCTACGTCTGAGTCTTCATTGCTGCCCTGCCACTAAGTTCATCAGTACCGTTTTTTTTTTTAGATTCCATATATGTGCGTTATCATATGCTATTTGTTTTTCTCTTTCTGACTTACTTCATTCTGTATGACAGACTCTAGGTCCATCCACCTCACTACAAATAACTCAATTTCGTTCCTTTTTATGGCTGAGTAATATTCCACTGTATATATGTGCCACATCTTCTTTATCCATTCATCTGTCAATGGACATTTAGGTTGCTTCCATGTCCTGCCTATTGTAAATAGTGCTGCAATGAACATTGTGGTACATGTATCTTTTTAAAAATTATTTGTTTATTTATTTATTTATTTATTTATTTTTGACTGTGCTGGGTCTTCGTTGCTGCCCGCAGGCTTTCTCTAGTTGCAGCAAGCGGGGTCTGCTCTTCGTTGTGATGCGTGGGCTTCTCATTGCGGTGGCCTCTCTTGTTGCAGAGCACAGGCTCTAGGCATGCGGGCCTCAATAGTTGTGGCACGTGGACTCAGTAGTTGTGGCTTGTGGGCTCTAGAGTGCAGGCTAAGTAGTTGTGGCACACGGGCTTAGTTGCTCCACGACATGTGGGATCTTCCCGGACCAGGGCTCGAACCCGTGCCGCCTGCATTGGCAGGCGGATTCTTAACCACTGCACCACCAGGGAAGCCCACATGTATCTTTTTGAAGTATGGTTTTCTCTGGGTATATGCCCAGTAGTGGGATTGCTGGGTCGTATGGTAGTTTTTTTTTTTTTTTTAAGGGACCTCCATACTGTTCTCCTCAGTGACTGTAGTAGCAAATCTTATAATAATTATACAGGCAATAGTCTGAAATACAGTTTAGAGCCATTGTCCCAAACTTGAAGGTTTCAGCCATGATAATAGGTCAGTGATCTTGAGGGTCCTAGGAATTTGTTCAAGGATTTGCATAATATTGTGGAAAATGTTAATATTTGGCACCATCCTGTGAAATAGGTCTGAGCCTGTCCAGAGTTGGTAGGTTGCTCCATATCTCATCAAACCAGTCTCTTAGTCCTGAGAATAGATCAGTTTAGTTAAAAGGTTGTGCCTCATTTTCAGAAGCAGTGATGCAGGTGGGTTCCCCAAGTTAGGCCTACAGAGTACAAGCAATCAGGTATTTAATGAGAGGCATTTCTATGGAAACAATGAAAACAAAAAAAATTAAAAAAAAAACAAAGGTGTGTGACTGGAGCAGATTGTAATCCCAATTTCTGACTTCTGAAGGCAGCCAGATTTCTAGGTGTTGGGCTTAAATCCTCTTCAAATGGAGTGAGGGCAGACAGTGGCAATCTAATAGATTTTCCCGGGTCACAGTTTGAATCTCTGGTGATGCTTCTGAGTGGCCCACGCAGCAACAGACATGAAGATTGTCCATACATGAGCTGTTACGGTGATTTCTCTGAAATTTATATTAAGTGTCCTATTTTAGCCTGCATAGCTTCAGGAAAAGGGCAGTTTTAGTTCTCAATGATTCCAAGTCAGGAGGATGGGAGAAAAATTTGAAACATTAGTTTGGAGAGTTGTAGCCAGATATTAGAGGAGATGAGGAGAAATCAGTATGCAGACCAGTTTATAGGTAGACAACAAAACCTCAATGACAATTAACAGAACTAGTATTTAATATCCTCAAGTACATATTAAATTTTCTACTGAAACATAATTTTTCTGTCTAAAATTACCCCCATTTTTATCAAAGATAACCAACTTACGACTAATTTGCTTGCAAATTAAGTCTAGTTTCAAGAAACTTGGCTTGATTATTTATATGAGTACAGCAAGAAAAAGTGACTGACCATATAGGCTCCTTTAAGTCTGCTTTGCTGGAACTTTTCATAAGGAATCCCAGATTGAACTTTTAAAATTCTACATGACTATTCTTGAGGCTTGGTTGGGAGGGGCCAGGGCAATAGGCCACGGCTGGCAGGGACTTAGGATGGGACATTTTTAGAGTGAGAAAGTCAGTGGAGAAGAATCCAGGAGAGGGGACAAATGGAGCCAAGCCCCTGACTGGCTGAGGGCTGGGCCCAAAAGACAAGATGGTGTGGGGTTGACTGTCTGCCTAGGGTTTGGCTAGGTGTGTAAGGCTCTAGAAGAAGCTGGTACAGTCATCCACTCATCGACATTAACTGATGGCTACTCTGTGCCAGACAGTGCCTAGAGGAGGAGATTGAGTGCTGAATACACTCCTTTACCCTATTCCTGAGGAGGCCAGAGTGTGGAGGCAGAGGGCACGTAAGACAGGGCCTGGTCTTCCCTCTCCTGGAGGACTCAATGCTCTTGAGCAACCCTGCCTATGACACTCCCCATGGGCCCCAGGAGAGACCAAGACGTTGTCAGGGAGATGGAGAAACCATTTCTTCACCTTCCACAGGAGGCTTCCCGCTCCCACTGCCCAGCAATCCCGTGAGGCAACAGCAGGGGCTGAGGCAAGTCCAGCTCACAGCCGGGGGGGAGATCAGGGATGGGGCAGGTCAGGAAGACGCGTGGTTGGGCCATTGCATCAGGCCCAGGAGGGGCATAAAGGAGGGTCCTGCGTGCTGGGAGGAGGCCGACTTGGGGACCATGGAGACTCAGAGGGCCAGCCTCGCCCTGGGGCGGTGGTCACTGTGGCTACTGCTGCTGGGAGTAGTGGTGCCCTCGGCCAGCGCCCAGACCCTCAGCTACAGGGAAGCTGTGCTTCATGCTGTGGATCGTCTCAACGAGCGGTCCTCAGAAGCTAATCTCTACCGCCTCCTGGAGCTGGACCCGCCTCCCAAGGCCGTGAGTCAGGAGGACCCTGGGGAGGGGGCTGTCTCCCGCCAGCCATGGCCACACTGTCACCGCCTCTGCTCAGGCTGTACCTCCTGTCAGGAAGGGACTTCTCCCTCTAGGTGGGCTCCCACCTCTTCCAGGAAACCTTCCCAGAGCTGGGTCCCCTCCCAGCATGAGAGCTTCCTGCCTTAGCATCTCTCCTGTGGGAACAGGTGCCCTGGGCTCCAGGGCTTTCTGGGAGCTCCAGGGTAGGGGGGATGGTTACTCGGTCTGTGATGTGACTTCCCTGCTTTAAGTCCCATCTGTTCCTCATTGTCTTCCTACCAGGGAGGGCTCTGCTCAGCTTGGAGATTACAGTGACAAGGTCTTTCCCTGCAGGTGGTCCCTGACTTGCCTCAGCCCCTCCGTGGGGAAGGTGTTCTCATCAGAGCTGGTCTGAGGTCCCCTCCTGCTCTCTGTGTGCCCATGAGTCCAGGAGTGGGCTCTGTCCCCTTCCCCTGTGCACCCAGCACCAAACCCAGGGCCAGGCACACAGGAGGGGCTGAAGAGGCTGCCGTCTAGGTGAGGGGCAGGGAGACAGATCAGAGAAGGAAGCATGAGCTTGAGCCCAGTCACCCCACTTTGATCCTTGACCAGGATGAGAACCTGGACACCCCAAAGCCTGTGAGCTTCACGGTGAAGGAGACCGTGTGCCCCAGGACGACCCAGCAGCCCCCGGAGCAGTGTGACTTCAAGGAGAATGGGGTGAGGCTGG
Organism: Stenella coeruleoalba; assembly: GCF_951394435.1. Classification (NCBI taxonomy): domain Eukaryota; kingdom Metazoa; phylum Chordata; class Mammalia; order Artiodactyla; family Delphinidae; genus Stenella; species Stenella coeruleoalba. Next base: position 65,491,756 of record NC_137156.1, read on the forward strand.
GGGCTTAGAGTGCTGGTGGATGCTTCCCAGGGAGCTGAATAGGGGGCTTTGTGGAAGATTTCTAGCCCCTGGGCTGAGGCTGGGAGGCAATGGTCCGGGGGTTCCAGTTTGAGCTCGAACCTCCCCCTTACAGCTGGTGAAAGAGTGTGTGGGGACAGTCACCCTGGCTCAGATCAGGGACAACTTCGATATCACTTGCACTGTGGTGAGTGGCCCGTTCTGTGTTGTGGAGCTAATAACAGGGTGCGTTGAGGAACATCCTTTGGACCAAATACCCACTGCCCCTTCCAGGGCAGAGAAAGGCCCTCCTACCTGGCCCCTCCCTCACCCGAGCCCCAGGCCTCCAGGACTGGCTCTGCCATCCCTTAGAGCAGTGGTTCTCTAAGTGGGGTCCCACCCGGGAACTTGACAGAAAGGCAGATTCCCAGGCCCCACTCAGACCTCCTGAATCAGACTCTGGGCTGGGGCCCAGCCATTTGTATTTTCACAAGGCCTCCAGGGGATTCCGACTGTGCTGAATTCTGAGAGGCACTGACTAGAGTAATGTGCTTTCAGCCCCTACTCCCGTCCAGCTTTGCTGGGATGGGCTTGTGACCCTGGGAAACCCCTTGCCATCTGTGGACCCCAGTTTCCTCATCTGTCTGTGGATGTAGGGTTTCAACCACATGCTCCAAAGGTCACAGCCAGAAAGTGAACTGGGGCCCAAAGTCTCCTGAAGTCACCCAGTTAGTGGGGATGTCCACATGGGGAGGATTCTGGTCTTACCCTGGGCCCATTTTCCATAGTAACTTGTTTCTTCCTGTTGCATAGCCCCAGAGTGTCAGAGGACTGAGAAGCCTGGGTAGGAAGATACTAAGAGGTTGGAAGAAGTATGGCCCAATTATCGTCCCAATAATCAGATTAATTGGGTGAATTGTGAGCCCAGGGAAAAGACCTAAGGGTCTGCCTGCCCTGGTCAGACTTCTAGACTCTGAGAAATAAATTCTTGTGAAAGCAACTTACTCCAGGGGTCAATTTCATTTGTCTCCCCTCCTCCCACTTACCAGGACTGAGTCCTTAGCTCCGGGTAGCCTCTTTTGTGTGTGTGTGTGTGTGTGTATGTGTGTGTGTGTGAGAGAGAGAGAGAGAGAGAGAGAGAGAGAGAGAGAGAGAGATCACTCCTGTAAACACAGTCATGGGTGAGGCCCCTGTTCCTTCCAGGAGGGCATGGGGAGAGGCCAGGGCCAAGAGGTCCATTCTCGGGTCCCTCCCATGCCCTTCACACACCTCTGCCCTCCTCCTCCAACACCCAGTAGGGACTTAAGGAGACCTGCTCTGTGTGTAGTGCTGGTGGGGATGCTGTCCCTGCTCACATGGAGGTGACAGTCTGGAGGGGCCAGGCTTTTGTTAAACACTCACAGAGACGCAGTTCAGTCTCAGGGTTAAGCCTACAGGTACAATGCCCATAGCGTTTCACTTGCCCTTGACAATCTTAACTCTGGAAAGCCCACCCCTCCTTGCTTTTCCTTTGGCATTGAGACACATCACTGTTTCTTCAGCTGGGTCCCAGATTTCAGTTGTGAGCTTGTGTTTATTTTTATTTTTGGCTGCACTGGGTCATCGTTGTGGTGCTCAGGCTCTTTGTCGTGGGCTTCTCTCTAGTTGCGGCACGCGGGTTTAGTTGCCCCACGGCAGGTGGGCTCTTAGTTCCTCAACCAGGGATCGAAGCCACGTGCCCTGCATTGGAAGGCGGCTTCTTAACCACTGGACCACCTGGGAAGTCCCTGTGAGCTTGTGTTTAGGGATCAAAGGTATATAAATGTTTTTTTACCATTAAAAAGAAGCATCCTGCTCATTGGGGTGAAGAGCTCTGCATGAGTGTGAGAGATACAAAGAGTGACACACAGGTCACATATCTGTTTGCCTGGGTGTTTCAGACACTGTCCATGTCTTGCCCACTCCCCATTCTCTAGCTGACCTTTGCTCTGGGGCAGACTGGAAACATTGGGGAGTTTGAACCCAGGGAGCAGCCTCAACCAATTATTGGGGGGACTTGGTAGAAAAATACCTCCTCTTCCTCACTTCTTGGGGGGTCCACTCCCAGACATGTCACACCTCCTCCTGAGGTCCCCAGCTGGCTTAAGCCCCTGTCGCCCACTTCTGTGACCTGTTCATTGACACGTCCTCTTCTGACTCAGGTCCTGCCCTGTCTCCCTTCTCTACACTCGTGCTGGTGCTTTCTGGAATCACCTCCCAAACAAACTACTTCCACTAAATGCTTGTCTTAGGTCTGCTTGTGGGCCAACCGTACCAAGACACAGATTCCCCTCTCTGAGAGGGACAGAGGACAGGATCTCACAGAGCATTTACTTTGCTACCTGTCAGGCTTGTCTCTGCTTGGTGAGCAGGTGGGGCTGATCTCAGGCAGGTTAGAGGAACCTCATGCTTCTCACTCTACATCAATGCAAGTTGGGGGAGGAAACTTTACAGAGGACACCCAGGGAGCTGTGTTGTGTCTGTGCCAGAGGATACAGTCTTGCCATTGCCAACTGTTAAGTGGTCAGGATTTTTCTGAGCTGGTTGTTAAACTCTTGGTAGCTTGAAATTGGCCTTGGTGAAAGTATTTCCACCATGGAAATCAGCAAATGTTACCCATCAGTTTTGTCATAGCTGGTACATCACTGCCCAACCTGAGAGACAGATCACTCATCAGGATGATATGGGCCTGTGCTGATCACATCTGTTTCCAATTTCCTCCCGTGACTGCCCATCCTGCTTCCATGGCAACCCACCTATAGCCTCAGCCCTGTCTTGCCCTTTCATATTTTACATCGGAGTTGGCCATATGTCCCTTGCCTGGGATCAGGCCCTCAACATGCATACATGACCACTGATAGCAGAAAGGAGATGACACAAACATTTTTTCCATTGCAACCTTTGAGAAGGAGACAAAACAGGCAGGGAGGCATAGAGGCCTTGTCAGTGCCTTCTACAGTGACTGACTGGTGAGAGAGTCTGCTGTTTGACCATTAGACCTCTTACCCCTGAGAAAACAGGTAACAGACTTTCATGAATGGCATAGAGCATTGTCAGTCCTCCCTGAGAGTAAAACTCTGGATGGTGAGTTCCATTTGCATGTGATGGCTACAGTGTGATGGGTGTGCAATGGAGGGGACCTGAGCCCAGCAAGGGGGAAAGAGGGTGCTCTGGGGAGAAAACTGCTTAGGACAAGCAGAGGGACTGGCATGGTAGAGTGAGAAGTGACACTCAGTTCAGTGCTCAAGGGAGGCATGCAAGGGGGTGGGTCAGGGTGGGACTGGAGAGATGGACAGACCCAGGTCTGGAAAAGCAATAACGAGCCGGATGATTTTAGAGGGGAGAGCAGATCCTTGTCCACGTTAGCCAACACCCTGGCTTCAGTGTGTGTGTGTGTGTATGTGTGCGTGCGTGCGTGTGCGTGTGTGTGTGTGTGTGTGTGTGTGTGTGTGTGCATTCACGAGGGGTGAATCATCAGGGAGCCGCAAGGACGTGTCGCCCCAGGGCAATGGCCAAGGGGAGAGGAGGGAAGGGAGAATAGAAGGAGGGTTGTCACAGAAGCTGAGAGAGTGTGGGGCTGACTGGGATGGAGTCACTGCAGAGGGGATGAGGCAGGTTTACTCCCTGACAGGTTGAACAATGCGAGGGGTGGGTTCTGAGAATGTGATCATGGGCTGGTCAGAGTCCTGGTGTAGATATGAGATGAGTGTGGGGGAGGTGACTGTTCAGTTTTGACCACATTGGTTCTGAAATGCCAGGGGCATGAAATGCCAGTTTCCCTGGGTGGGGCACTGGGCAACAGGTGCTGTGAGCGCCCTGCCCAGATCCCCCTCACTGGGCGGCTGCCCCCCCACCCCGCCCCGTCCCCCATCTGTTTGAAATGTGCAATATGGATGCTAATGGCTCACAGGTGCCCCCTTCACAGCTGCCTTCACAGCCTCCCAGGAGATGCCTGGGGGGTTGTGTCCCCTCTGCCCTCAGCCTGTGGATGGGGACTGACTATGAGGCGACATCAAAGCCCAGCCCCCGCCTCAGTCAGTCCTAAAGCAGGGGTTCCAGGCGTTTGTGGGTGAGGCTGAAGCTCGTCTCAGGGTAGAGCACGTCCCTGCTCAGCTCCTTCCTCTGCCCTATCCTGCTCCCCTCCGCCTCCCTCCTCCGGACAACACTCCTCAATAAATCAGATGCCTCTCACTTCCCAGCTGAGGCCCTGCTTCTAGGGAACGTGGCCTGTGATGGTGGTGAAGCTGTGCAGAGTTCACCCACTCGGCCCAGGTGGGTCAGGCGCGGGGCCTGATGTGGAGAGAAGAGAGAAGAGCCCGAGGCGTCCAGGGTGGTGGTGCAGGAGGGGAGTGGGGTGGGCGTGGTGCTGTAAGCCAAGGGGCATTGAGGATTTTACAAAGTGGCCAGAGTAGGACAGGAGCCCACGAGGCCCAGGGAGATGACTCCTAATATTTTCCTATTGTTTGTGCAGATGTGAAGGCCAGTAACTTCAGTGGGGGGCAGCACAGAAGCCAAACACAGCGAGTGGAGGAGAGCAAGAGGTAAGGAAGAGGAAGGGAATGAGTGAGGACAAGGAGGGGCTTCTCCATCCCCCAGACCCCTGCTGTGCCAAGGAGGGAATCTGGGCTGTAATCAGGCAAGGTCCTTGGGGACCCTGCCCTTGAGCCCCACCAGTGAGGTCTCAGGAGTTAGTTTGGGGGCTCCCGAGACGGGACAGGGGACTCCAGGTCAGCCTCAGTGGGGCAGAGGGAGAGAATTCTGAGGGGTCTAGATGTCTGAAAGGAATTGCTCTCCTGCCCGTGTGGCCCTGAGCAGGAGAATTGATCTTTCTGGGCCTCTGTCTCTCTATCTGTAATTGGGAACAACATTACCTCCTTTAAGGGGTTGGTCTGTCATTTAGGTAGAGAAGGAAGTTCAAGGACCTCATAGGGGCCAAATGTGAATCTCAGAGGGTGAGAGAGTCAGGAGACAATAGTTAGAGTGTGTTAGTCTCAGGGCACAGTGCCGACTCGTCTGTCAGTGCAGGGACCCAGAGAGACACTTGGAATCCCCATCAGAGCAGGACGAGATGAATTAAATGCAGCCCATGCACACAGTGGACTTCCCTGAGGGCACCGAACTGGCCCTTGTGCACTAGCCTTTCCCATGTGGCCATTAGAAGGTAGCAGCTGGCACAGTAGGGCGGGGTACCCTCCAGACTGCCTGTGCTCTGACTCGGCAATGCCCCTGCCAGTCAGAGCCCAAAAGTCTCGTCCCTCAGCCCCCATGGTCTCTCTAGCCTCAGCCCGAGGGTCAGGGCTGCCCTGGTCCCTGGGGTCCTACTTGCAGCCCCCTGTTCTCCTGTGTGTCACTCTGCCTCTGTGTCACCTCAGCCAGAGCAGGACAGGAAGCTGGCAGGGGAGACAGAGGGCTACATTGTCACTTTCATGGGCCCTAGGCACTTTCACCTTCGTGGACCCATTCATCCACAGAAAAGTATTAAAAATTACATTTTATAACTGCATTCATGTAAAGATGGATATAATCAAGGCTACATTATATATATATATTTTTCGTGAATATTCGTACATAAAATGGGTACTTTAATATATTCTTTGAGGAAATGAAAAACAACATTTGTTAGCTAATGAAAGCTTCAAAAAGAGTTGGTAAAATATTTGAAAAGACTACAAAAACTACTGTTTCACAAAAAACTCAAACAGTTTTAATCATGTAAAATAAAATACAATAAAAAACATATCGGGGGATTATATTCAGCTACAAGCAACAGGAAACACCCACAGCCACCTTGACAGAAGGAGGTGCTTATTGTCACTTGGAAACAATGGATCACCAATGCCACTGAACAGTGCAGCAGAGAAACAAACTCCCATGCCATTCTTATTAGCGGCACCATTGTGAATGTCGGGGTGAGTCAGGAACACATACTTACTAGTATTATTAACAACATAAAGTGTTTCCTACACATATTAGACACTAGATATAATCCAGAGAGGAGTGGAGTCAGAGAATATTTCCAACCATAAAATACTGAAATAACTTTCAAAGTGGACACAAGAGGCCTTACAGAAAAAATTCAAACTCTGATGGATATTTGATGTGTAAGCTGTGAAGATGTCAGGGGAGACTACATGTCTATAAAAATGGAAATCTAACATTTGTTGGTGGTGTTGAGGACACTCTTGACTACAAGGACACAGAATCTGGAAAATAAGCTGGGAAATGGTGTCCTTGAAGCTCCTATGTATCTGCCTCTCTCCCAGTGTGCAGGCTCCATGATCTGAAGAATGTCTTCTCTGCATCTGCTTTAAAATCACACACAGGTGAGTTGTTGGTGAATGCTAACATGGAACCACAGAGGGGATAGATTCTGGAAAGTCTAGGTCCTAATATGACTCACAGGCAAGATATCTCCAACTCCAGATTTTTTGTATTATCACAAGTCTCACAGTCTATTCAACAAATACCAGTCAGAAGGAAACACAAAAAGCAAATAGGAAAAATCATAATTTACATAACACTATACTCTTTGACATCCTAGTCATACATGAAATTTATTCCAAGTGTTTAATAGAATGGAAAATGGGAAAAGGCTCCTATATGCACCACCACCAAAGAGGATCTTTCTCAGTAAAAAGGGTACAATATATACAATAGATTATATATCCAGGAACTGCCACACAAAACTACTAGGAAAATCCCAACAAATACCAAACTGCCATTTTTCAATGGCCCATTAACAGAGAATTAATAGAACATTAAAAAAATTTAAGCCTCACTGCATACTAGAAATACACTTAAATTCATCCATGGATCCAACAGGCTTCAAAAGTAAATAGAACAAAACTATCTGATTAAAGGAGAAATCACTACCTTTAAATGTTATATACTATTGTTGAAAGACAATTTACAGAATTAATTCACATTAATATTCATTTGTGAAATTAGTAGAAATCCACCATTGAAGGATACCCTTGAAGAAAGATCCTGAGTAAACAACAGCATATTTATAAATTTTTTTTTTTTGTTTTTGGTTGCATTGTGTCTTCGCTGCTGTGCACGGGCTTTCTCTAGTTGCCACGAGCCAGGGCTACTTTTCGTGCAGTGCATGGGCTTCTCATTTTGGCAGTTTCCCTTGTTGCGGCGCACAGGCTCTAGGCACATGATCTTCAGTAGTTGTGGCACACAGGCTCAGTAGTTGTGGCTCGTGGGCTCTAGAACGCAGGCTCAGTAGTTGTGGCTCATAGGCTTAGTTGCTCTGAGGCATGTGGGATCTTCTAGGACCAGGGCTCGAACCTGTGTACCATGTAGTATTGGCAGGCAGATTCTTAACCACTGCACCACCACAAAGTCCTATGAACTTTTAAAACAACTCTTTCTGGACTTCATTGGCAGTCCAGTGGTTAAGACTCCATGCTTCCACTGCATGGGGCACGGGTTTGATCCCTGGTTGGGGAACTAAGATCCCCTGCATACTGTGCAGCTCGGCAAAAAAAAATAATAATAAATAAAAGTAAGAACAACTCTTTCGGGCTTCCCTGGTGGCGCAGTGGTTGAGAGTCCGCCTGCTGATGCAGGGGACATGGGTTCATGCCCCAGTCTGGGAAGATCCCACATGCTGTGGAGCGTCTAGGCCTGTGAGCCATGGCCACTGAGCCTGCGCGTCCGGAGCCTGTGCTCCGCAACGGGAGAAGCTACAACAGTGAGATGCCTGCGTACTGCAAAAAAACCAAAAAAACAAAAAAACAACTCTTTCATATTGAAGGTTTTCTGGAACATTAGGCATAGATTACTTTCCATCAAGTTATCTCATGTTACTTACATTTATCTTCTCCATGGGAGTTTTTACATATTAATGATATTGGCCAATTGAAGTGTTTCCCAGGCTGTTCACAAACAACGTTTTATCTAGTAAATCCTTTTATGGTTTCATAAACTACTAAGATCAGAAGAGCCATTCCCACATTCATCACATTTTATATGATTTCTGTCCAGTGTGCAGTCTCAGGTCTTTGAAGGACTGAGAGACAAATGAAGGATTTCCCACATTCCTGTCATTGATAGGGTTTCTGTCCATTGTGAATTCTTTCATGCACTTGAACATATGTGGAAGTGAAGGTTTTCCCTTCATTTTTACATTCATAGGGTTTTTCTTAAGTATGGGTCCTTTGATGTATTTTCAAAACCACTGGATACCTATAACTTTTACCACATTGTTCACATTGATATTGTTTCTCTCCAGTGTGAATCCTTTCATGTATTTTAAGAGAACTGGGATTAATGAATACTCTCTCACATTCTTTATATTTATAAGGTCCATCTCCAGTGTGTGTTATCATGTGTTTCTGAAGGGTTATTTTCCATGTGAAGGCTTTCCCACATTCCTTACATTCATAGTTTTTCTCTGGTGTGGATTCTTTCATGACTTTGAAGAGACCGGGCAGTATTCAATACTTTAGAACATGTTTTATGCTCATATGGTGTCTCTTTGGTGTGATGTCTTTTGTGTAGCTGTAAGAAACTGAAATGATTGAAGGCTTTACCACACTGCTTACATTCACAGAGTTTCTCTCCTCTGTGAATTCTTTCATGTATTTGAATAGTTTCAGGACTTTTAAAGGCTTTTCCACATTGTTTACATTGATAGGGTTTCTCTCCATTGTGACTGCTTTCATGCATTTGAAGACAACTGGGATAAATGAATGCTTTCTCACATTTCTGACATTTATAAGGTAAATCTCCAGTGTGTGTTACCATGTGTTTTCAAAAAGTTGTTTCCCACGTGAAGGCTTTCCCACATTCCTTACATTCATAGGGTTTCTCCCCTGTGTGAGTTCTTTTGTGTAGTTGGAAGGATTTTTGATATTGAAAGACTTTTCCACATGGTTCACATTCATAGCGTTTCTCCCCAGTGTGACTTCTTTCATGTGTTCTAAGAGAACTAGGAGAAATGAATGCTTTTCCACATTCTTTACATTTATATACCTTCTCACGGTACTTTTGATACTCTCTTGGTTTGTCTTCAATGTGACATTTCATGTGTCTATTAAAGGATGAATGATGCATGAAGACTTTTGCAGATGCACTGCATTCCCATGGTTTTAAACCAGGAGTTTTCTTCTTCAGATTGAGAGTTGGAATAAGGGTGAAGTTTTCTCCACAGGAACTACTGTCTTTACTTTCAGAGAGTCTCTTTACCATAGGACTTCTTAATTTTCTCCCCTGGTTTTTGTACTGATCTTCAATATCATGATCTTCCTGTTTTCTTTCTACTGAGACCAGGTTCCGGAATTTTTCCCGCATCACATCTCTGTAGAGTTTCCTCTGTGAGGAATCCAGTAAAACCCACTCCTCCAGGGTGAAGTTCACAGCCACATCCTCAAAGGCCAATGAGTCCATTTTGAGGTTTCCTGGGTCTGTCTGAGTCCCTCCTAATGACTCCAAGGACCAGTGCAGAACACAGAGCAACAGAAGGTACATGAGAGTTAATGGGCCAGTGAACCGGACAAGACATGCGACCTCCTGCGCTCTGTATTATATATTCATTATATATTCGTTCTTCTCATTGTAAAAAAAAATTATTTAAAAATATTTTGTGGGCCCCAAAAGTATCATGGTCCCTAGGCAGTGTGCCTACTGTGCCTAATGGATAAGTCGGTCCTGGGAAAGTGGTTTTCCTGGTATCAGGGCAGCCACCCTGGCAGGGAAATAAATGCTGCTTCTGTCTGGGGACAGTGGGCACTTGCTGGAGCTGCTCTGAGACCACCCCCGCTGGCCATCTGTGGGTATTGCAGGGTAAGTGGGAGGCCTCATGTGACTTTGAAGGCAGTGCCTGGGGATTTCCCTGCCCTGGTGTCTTGTCAGGCAGAGGACTAGGAGCTGGGGTTCCCCTGGGGTACCTCCTGTTTCGACTGGATTTCATCTCTGTTGAGTGAGATTTTGTTAAGACTAAAATGACACCTCTCCAGAACACTGGCGCCATAAATTTTTGTCAGTAAAACTGAGAACTAGCTATTACATAGAATTGTTTTGTGCTAGGACAAAGGAATTGTCCTAGCTGAGAACTAGCTTTTACATAGAATTGTTTTGTGTTAGACAAGGAAATGGAGACACAGAGAAGTTATTTAAAGCTGAGGTGATAGAGCTGGCTGTTTACCCTTAGATAACTCCATTTGTATTTCTTGAGACTAAGGGTAGCCTCCTATATAACTACAGAGCAGTTATCAACTATGTATATTTACATGGATACAACATTTTTTCCTATATGCTGGCCCAGTTCCATTGTGTCAGTTGATAAAATAATGTGCTTTAGTTTACAGCATTTTGTCACCTCCGGTATAGGATTCAGCCTAGGGTCAGGTGTATCAGGAATTTGTGACTTCCTATTAGCCTCCTTTAATCTGGACCATTTCCACAGCTTTCTGAATTTTTTTTTCTAAAAAAGTTTGTGTGTGTGTTTGTGTGTGTGTTTGTGTGTATGTGGAAAGAGGTTGTTGGTTGTTAAGGTGTCAAGGTGTGTGTCATGTGTGAGGTGTTGTGAAGTGTATTTATGAGGGTGTTGGTGTGGGCACAGGTGTGTTTGCTTGTGTATGTGTAATATATATGGTATGTGTGGGGTGTTTGTGGCTATGTATTTGAGTGTAATTTTTGTGATGTGAGGTTGTATAGGAGAAGTGTGGGTGTGAGTTTGTGGGTTTGTGTGTAGGTGTCCAGGTGTCTGAAATGTGTTCGGGGGATGTGTCTGGGTGTGTGTGGGTATGTGTGAAGTTTATGAGGGTGGACTGAGTTTGCATGTGTGTGGATGTGTGTGTAAGAGGAGTGTATAAAGTGTGTGTGTGTGTGTGTGTGTGTGTGTAGTTCAGGGGTGTGTATGTGTATATATGGTTGTGCAGGGGTGTTGTGAGTGTGGGTGTACAGGCTTATATGTGATTGTAGGGGTGTATGTGTCAGCGTGGTTCTATGGGCATTTGTGGCAGTGTGTTTGTGTGTAATTTATGTAAATGAAAATTTTAGGTATTCACTTTAATCTCCAAAAGTTATATTTATACTCATTAAAATATACTTTAAGCAGCATAAACAGAAATAGTGTTTTATTGACTCATTATTCCCAAGGGGAGGGGGCAGGTATGGGGGAAGAATTTGATTGAAGAGTAGAAGCAAGTTACAAATAGAATATAATGCTTATCCTATTACTCAATGTTGTATCTTTTTTTTTTTTTTTTTTGGCTGCACCAAGCGGCTTGCTGGATCTTAGTTCCCAGAAAGGGATCTAACCCATGCCCCCTGCAGTGGAAACGTGGAGTCCTAACCACTGGACCGCTAGAGAATTCCCTCAATGTTGTGTCTTTAAAATTTAAAAAGACATTTTATTTGGCAATAATTTCGAACTTATGGAAAATATCAAAAATAGTACTTAAAACTTTCATATTCTCTATTCCCAGGGTCACCGACATTTTGCCTAAATTGTTTCTCTCTTTCTCTTTCCCTCCTTCTCTCTTCCTCCCTCTCTGTCTCTGTCTCTCTCAGTGGTTCCTATGTCCCCAGGGTTTGGGTTTTATTCAGCTGTGGTCAGATCACCAGATCGGGAGCCCATCGCCAGTGCAGAGCGAGTTTGTTGCTCACAGTTCCCGGGGTGGGGGTGGGGGGGAGGAGCGGGTCATGCTGGCCCACAGGAGAGGACAGTGACAAGCAGAGAGCCAGGGCGGGGCACTGCAGGGAAGCCCGTGTGATGTTCTCCAGGGAAGGAATGGACGAGGCTTGAGGGTGAGGCTGACCAGGTTTAGGATCGGCTAGCTTGAGTAATTTCAGTGAGCTGGGGCTGGGGTGTAGGGGCTGCCCAAGTTGTTGATGCCTGACCCTGGGGCTATTAGGACAGGGGGTTAGAGTCTCAGCAGCAGAGAGGGTGGGGTGGGGTGCTGGTCAGTTTGCATGTGAAAAGCGAGCTGAGGGAGAGAGTCTGCTGTCTCTAGGCATCTGCTAACCCTGGGATGTGTGGGGTGTTTGTGGCTATGTGGGATGTGAAAACATCAGAAACAGAAAGTAGAAAACCTGGTTAACACAGGGCTACTTACATAATGTAATCACTGACACATCTGGATTATAACCTCATATCTCAAAGCTCTCTTATACATTAAATTAGTACCTTATTTTTCCCTCTTTTTCTGCCTTTTTTTGATTTAAAAAAAAACATTATTTATTTATTTTTTAAGATTCTTTTTGTGGGATTTTAGTTCCCTGACCAGGGATCAAACCCGGGGCCCTAACCATCAGACTGCCAGGGAATTCCCCTTTTGAATTGTTTTCATGATTCTTTTTTTTATTTTATTTTTAAAATTTATTTATTTATTTATGGCTGTGTTGGGTCTTCGTTTCTGTGCAAGGGCTTTCTCTAGTTGTGGCAAGCGGGGGCCACTCTTCATCGCGGTGCGCGGACCTCTCACTATCGCAGCCTCTCTTGTTGCAGAGCACAGGCTCCAGACGCGCAGGCTCAGTAATTGTGGCTCACGGGCCCAGTTGCTCCGCGGCATGTGGGATCTTCCCAGACCAGGGCTCGAACCCGTGTCCCCCGCATTGGCAGGCAGATTCTCAACCACTGCACCACCAGGGAAGCCCAATGATTTTTCTTTATGTCTGCTTTTGGCCTACTATTTATACTTCTGTTTAAATACTTTTATGTGATTGGCCTAAGGTTTACAGAATACATCTGTAATTAATTGCATCTGTATTCAATAATATATCACTTCAACATGCAGTGGAAATAGCTTCCCACAATGCACTGACAACATTGTCCAGTGTTTTCATGTGTAGGTGATGTTTTGTTGGTTGGGAAGCCAAAGGTTTCCATCTGATGCCTCTGCCTTGTGTGTTATCAACAGTGCAGGAGTGACTGAAAAATAACAATACTCAGAGGCTAGTTTCAACTTTCAAGTTTCTTGACACCATGAGGGTGAATCCACAAAACTGAATCCCTCCAGCAAAGTGAAATTGCTGCCTTTTGCAAAGTAACGAACTTAATGCTCCTGGTACTAGGACTACCCCTGTGCCAAACTTGAAATGCCTATTAAAACCTAGCCCTTTTTGGTCTTGTAGTAGAAAAAGCCACACTCCACGGGGCTCTGACCCTATGCACTCCTAATGAGATCTTTGAACACTTCTCTCCAGGCAAGGGTGGTGCTTCAGGCTGTCTTTTTTAGGTTGTAAACATCTAGACGGAAACGTGGCTGGTCACGTTCCAGATGTGGCTCTCTCAGATGTGGGGTCTGTGTCAGAGCTTCCTGGGGACTTTGGTCCACCCAGGTTCCTGAAGATGCCTGATCCTTCAAGGCTGAATCAGCTAAGTTAAAGACAAATGTGTGGGCTGTGCCACTGCAGCTGCTCAGCCTCAGAGACATCTGTTTACACCTGTGCATGAACAAGGGCCTGCTGTTCAGAGTCTCTGACCCTCACCTCCAATTTCGGATGGGAGGAATTTCTCCATGGGGGAGAGGAGGGCCTTCTGTGCAACTGTAAGAAATCTTCCATTTTACAGACAAAGAGAAGGAGGGGCAGCTGGTGAAAGTCTGGTTTAAGTTGACATAGGTGGTCAACAGGTTGGGCAGAGGCCGCAACCGGGGGACCAGAAGCCAGGGCACTCAGCCCTGGCCCCGCTCCTTCTCTTAACCACTCTGCTCTGTTTGCCTGGAAGTCCTGGGCTCTGGGGCTGGGATGAGGATGTGTCTAAACACAGGTGAGGCTGTGCTTTGTCCAATTGGGGGTTTTAAGTGCAGAGCATGATGGGAAAGGATGGCTGGCTCAACCAGACTGGGCAGGGAAATAGAGGGGAGCTGGGAAAGGTGGGAGCCCCAGATTGGGGACAAGGTGGTGACAACACTCTTGCAGCAGCCTCTGCAGGAGCCTCTGCTCCCATCTCTTGGCTGGTGTGTCCTCTGTTGGGTTAGGAAGGGGCGTGGGGAGAGTGCCCAGGGCCCAGCCTGACCATCTCAAGGCACAGCTACTGTGGCCTCAGAGATCCTCCCACTCTTAATGCTGCTCCTTTATCCACCCCCCCACCCCATGCTTCCCTCTCCCCCTGCTTCTCTCTCTCTCTCTCTAAGCAAGAGCCTGGAGAGAGAACTGCAGGAAAATGGAGCCACGTGGGTTTCTCTAGGTCATTGTAGCTGGATTCACTCTCCCTTGCTGCTGAGAGTTCCACCAGAGCAGAGTATTTGCAAGGAAGTCACAGCTAGTGAGAGGCAAACCAAGAATTCAAACACATATCGGCCTGACTCCAGAGTCTAAGGACCTGGGTAGCCCTGGGGACGGCTTTTTGGCCTCTTGATACTAACAGCTGCTCTTAATGGAGCATCAGTTATAGGCCAGTTGCTCCCAAGGTCTTTCCGAGGGTTGACTCCTTTATCAGACCTTGTCCTTGAACAACCGGTTGCCTGTACCCATGGAAGGATGGGGAAGGGGACCTCAGTCCTAAGGTTTAGGAAATGCAATGGTGCAGAGGCAGGAAAGCAAAGGGAGGATTACAGACACCCAGTAACCATGTGTATTGCTAATTATTTGCTACTGTAATCACCTTCTTTTCCTCCCTTGACTTGGGGAAAGGACACAGCTTGACCAACAGGCCACTGGGGCAACACCTGGACTGTGAAACCAGGTTGCACAGAAGCCCACCTCTCCTTCCTTCTCCAAGGCTGAGTGCGCAACCAGCGCCATCCTTCCCGGTTGCCACCTTCTGAGGTGCCCTGGCCATGCCCCCAAGAGTCCCACAGGCCGGCTGAGTCCAGGAGCTACCCCAGGCCTCACAACCACATGGTCATTCCTCCAGAAAACTGTACAAGAATCTCCTTCTTGGCCTGTGGCCCCTCTATTGCTTTAGCCCATGACCTTTCCGGCTGTGTTCTCACCAACTCCCACACTGACCCCCCAGCCTGGTGTCTCATCCACAGCACTGGACAGGGAGCCACTTGGGGTCAAATCAGAAGAGACTTCCTGAGGCTGTGCGAGCCAAGAGGAGGAGGTGCCATTTCTGGATGGAGGTCAGGGAAGCCTTCCCCAGGCGGAAGGGCAGGGCAAGCAGAGGGACCAGGCGCAGAGATGGGGAAGAGCAGGGGCTCAGCGCTGTCTGGGTGGCTGCGGTGGATGGGGCAGCCTGACACCTGAGGCCTGCAGGGCAGGGGCTGAGGACAGCAGGGAGCATCCAGACCCAGACCCTGATGCCCCTGCCTCAAGGCAGCGGGGGAAATGGCCCAATCAGTGCTTGGCCTGAGCCCCTAGACAATGGTGTGGAGGGCGGACAGTGGTCTGGGGAGAGCCTAGAACCAGAGAAGGTGGAGTGTGGAGGCTGTGGCTACACTTGAGAGAAGACGGTGGTAGGAGCTGGGCTGGGCTGGTGGGAGGCCAGAGGGAGTGTCCTCAGGAGGAAGAAGGAGCAGGTGGGGCTCCCAGGCTTTCAGCTCAGGGCTCCTGCGGCGGCACCCAGCCAACAGCAGCCAACAGCTCAGTGTGGACAACCAGGGGCACTCATGGGAGCCTTGAGCTCAGAGATACAGACCAATGATGTGTGTCCCTGATAACTGGTATCTTGAGAAGGGGTGTCCCCAGGAATGTGTGAGGACTGGGAGGAGAAGCAGCCCGGATGCACCTGTGCCAGCCCTGCCTCTTAGGAGGAGGGTCCTTGGAGGAGACCGAGCAGGAGCCACGGGGGAGGCAGGAGGGCACCCAGGAGAGTGGCAGCAGGGGACATTTGGTCAAGGGCCATTTCAGGAGGACAGACATGTCTCTAGAGTCTGTATAGTTGAAGACAAGGCTTGAGGGTGAATTTGGATCCAGTGAGGACTGGCCAGTCTGCAGTGGCCTTGAGTGTGAGAGGCGGCACTGAATTGGGGTCCCAGTGCAGATGACCCCTCCCATGTTTGGTTGAGGAGGGGTCAGGGGGACAGGCCATGTCTGGTGGGGACCCGTGGAGAGCTATTTAACCAAGAAAACAGTGAGGATGAATCCAGGACAGGAGACAGAGGGAGCCAAGCCCCTGACTGGCTGAGGGCTGGGCCCAAAAGACAAGATGGTGTGGGGTTGACTGTCTGTCTAGGGTTTGGGCTAGGTGTGTAAGGCTCTAGAAGGAGCTGGTACAGTCATCCACTCATCAACATTAACTGATGACTACTCTGTGCCAGACAGTGCCTAGAGGAGGAGATTGAGTGCTGAATACACTCCTTTACCCTATTCCTGAGGAGACCAGAGTGTGGAGGCAGAGGGGACGTAAGACAGAGCCTGGTCTTCCCTCTCCTGGAGGACTCAATGCTCTTGAGCAACCCTGCCTATGACACTCCCCATGGGCCCCAGGAGAGGCCAAGACGTTGTCAAGGAGATGGAGAAACCATTTCTTCACCTTCCACAGGAGGCCTCCCGCTCCCACTGCCCAGCAATCCCGTGAGGCAACAGCAGGGGCTGAGGCAAGTCCAGCTCACAGCCGGGGAGGAGATCAGGGATGGGGCAGGTCAGGAAGACGCGTGGTTGGGCCATTGCATCAGGCCCAGGAGGGGCATAAAGGAGGGTCCTGCGTGCTGGGAGGAGGCCGACTTGGAGACCATGGAGACTCAGAGGGCCAGCCTCGCCCTGGGGCGGTGGTCACTGTGGCTACTGCTGCTGGGAGTAGTGGTGCCCTCGGCCAGCGCCCAGACCCTCAGCTACAGGGAAGCTGTGCTTCATGCTGTGGATCGTCTCAACGAGCGGTCCTCAGAAGCTAATCTCTACCGCCTCCTGGAGCTGGACCCGCCTCCCAAGGCCGTGAGTCAGGAGGACCCTGGGGAGGGGGCTGTCTCCCGCCAGCCATGGCCACACTGTCACCGCCTCTGCTCAGGCTGTACCTCCTATCAGGAAGGGACTTCTCCCTCTAGGTGGGCTCCCACCTCTTCCAGGAAACCTTCCCAGAGCTGGGTCCCCTCCCAGCAATGAGAGCTTCCTGCCTTAGCATCTCTACTGTGGAAACAGGCGCCCTGTACACCCTGTTCAGGCTTAAGGGCCTTCTGGGAGCTCCAGGGATAGAGGGGGGTCACTGGCTCTGCCATGTGGCCTCCCTGCTAAAGTCCCCCTGCTCCTCGTTCTCTCTCTACCAGGGAGGGCTCTGCTCAGCCTGGAGGTTCCAGTGACAAGGTCTTTCCCTGCAGGTGGTCCCTGACTTGCCTCAGCCCCTCCATGGGGAAGGTGTTCTCATCAGAGCTGGTCTGAGGTCCCCTCCTGCTCTCTGTGTGCCCATGAGGCCAGGAGTGGGCTCTGTCCCCTTCCCTTGTGAACCCAGCACCATGCCAGGGGCCAGGCACACAGGAGGGGCTGGAGAGGCTGCCATCTAGGTGGGGGCAGGGAGACAGATCAGAGAAGGAAGCATGAGCCCGAGCCCAGTCTCCTTACTTTGATCCTTGACCAGGATGGTGACCCGGACACCCCAAAGCCTGTAAGCTTCAGAGTGAAGGAGACCGTGTGCCCCAGGACATCGCAGCAGCCCCAGGAGAATTGTGACTTTAAGGAGAATGGGGTGAGGCTGGGGGCTGGGTGCTCCCTGGGAGCTGAACAGGGCCTTGGGGACCATTTCCAGCCCCTGGTGTGAGGCTGGGAGGTTATGGTCTGCTGGCTCCAGTTTGACCCGAGCCTCCCCTTCCAGCTGGTGAAACAGTGTGTGGGGACAGTCACTCTGGACCAGGTCAAGGGCCAAATGAACATCACCTGTGATGAGGTGAGTGGCCCCTTCTGAGCTGCAGGGGTTTCTGGGGGGGTTGGACTGTGTAACACCCTTTGGACCAATTACCCACTGCCCCTTCCAGGGCAGAGAAAGGCCCTCTTACCTGGCCCCTCCCTCACCCGAGCCCCAGGCCTCCAGGACTGGCTCTGCCATCCCTTAGAGCAGTGGTTCTCTAAGTGGGGTCCCACCCGGGAACTTGACAGAAAGGCAGATTCCCAGGCCCCACTCAGACCTCCTGAATCAGACTCTGGGCTGGGGCCCAGCCATTTGTATTTTCACAAGGCCTCCAGGGGATTCCGACTGTGCTGAATTCTGAGAGGCACTGACTAGAGTAATGTGCTTTCAGCCCCTACTCCCGTCCAGCTTTGCTGGGATAGGCTTGTGACCCTGGGAATCCCCTTGCCATCTGTGGACCCCAGTTTCCTCATCTGTCTGTGGGTGTAGGGATTCAACCTTGTGCTCCAAAAGTCATAGCTAGAGGGAGAACTGGGGTCCAAGTCTCCTGGTGTGGTCCTGGAAAGGGGCGTCCAGGTGGGAAGCGGTCTTGTGTTACCCCTGGGTCCATTCTCCACAAGTAACCTGGTTCTTCCTGGTTCACAGCTGCAGAGCGTTGGGAGATTTAGGCGGCTGCGTCACAGGATCGGAAGAGTTTTGTCGAAAGTTGGTCCGATAGTTGGCCCACTAATCAGGATTTGGGGGTAAATTGTGGGCCCATGGAAGAATCCTACAGGTGTCTGCCTTGGCTCAAGCTTCCGGACTCTGAAAAATAAAATATTCTGAAAGCAAATTCCTCCATTATTTAATTTCACTTGTCTCGTCTCCTCCCACTTACTGGGACCAAATCCTTAACTACGGCAGGCCTCCTATATGTGCCTGTGTGTGTGTGTGTGTATGTGTGTCTGTCTGTGAGAGTGTGTGTTTTTCTGTGTACGTACGTGATTGCACATGCAAAATAGAGGAATGGTTGTTTTTTCCAGAAGGGCATGTTGTGAGGCAGCAGGGCCAAGAGGTCCAGGACATCGTCTCCATTCTCAGGTCCCTCCCATGCCATGGACCAGGCCATGAACATGCCTAAATGAACACTGACAACAAAAAAAATTGAATATAGGTATATTTTTATTTTAAAAATTTTATTGAAGTATAGTTAATTTACAATGTTGTTTTTTTTTAATTGAATATTTTTCATGTCAGCCCTTGAGACGGGAGATGTAATTGGCCCCTGCTGGGAGGTCTGCAGGCCTTGTCAGTGCCTTCAAAAGTGATTGACTGGTAAGAGGGTCTGCTCTTTGACCATTAGACACCTCAGTCCTAAGGTTTAGGAAATGCAATGGTGCAGAGGCAGGAAAGCAAAGGGAGGATTACAGACACCCAGTAACCATGTGTATTGCTAATTATTTTCTACAGTAATCACCTTCTTTTCCTCCCTTGACTTGGGGAAAGGACACAGCTTGACCAAGAGGTCACGGGGGCAACACCTGGACTGTGAAACCAGGTTGCACAGAAGCCCACCTCTCCTTCCTTCTCCAAGGCTGAGTGCGCAACCAGCGCCATCCTTCCCAGTTACTACCTTCTGAGGTGCCCTGGCCATGCCCCCAAGAGTCCCGCAGGCCGGCTGAGTCCAGGAGCTACCCCAGGCCTCACAACCACATGGTCATTCCTCCAGAAAACTGTACAAGAATCTCCTTCTTGGCCTGTGGCCCCTCTAACACTTTGGCCCATTATCTCTCCCAGTTATTCTCTGTCCACTCTCCAGCACCAGTGCCCTAAGTTCTTTCCCAGGGTTGACTCCTTTATCAGCCCTCATCCTTGATCAGCCACCCGAGGTGTGTGCTTTCCAAGGACAAATTTACTGAGAGAAAAATGGAGGCACAAAGAGACTGAGAACTTCTTCCCCAAAAGTAAACAGCAAGTGAGGGGCAGAGCTAGGACCTGATGGACTCTGGCTTCAGGATCTGTGCCCTGGACCATTTTATGGCATGTCAGTCATCAGAACCAACTTCCCCAGGACCTGTCCCCTCTGTCCTGACCCCAGGAGAGCAGAAGATCCACTTTCTGGAGGAGTTCCCATTTGTCTTCAGAGGACACTGTCCAGATCTCCTGTTCCTTGTAGAACAGCTGAGAAGGGCACTTTTGGAGCCCGGGTGCTCCTGTCTTCCCTGGCTCAGCTTCTGGTGCCCGTTCTGTGGGAGGGCCTGGGACGATCCTGAGCTTCCCTTCCTTATTCTTTTTTTTTGGGGGGGGCTGCACTGCGTAGCATGCAGGATCTTAGTTCCCCGACCAGGGATCAACCCTGCGCCCCCTGCAGTGGAAGCTCAGAGTCTTAACCACTGGACTACCAGGGAAGTCCCCTGAGCCTCCCTTCTTCAGCTCACAGGGCCGGGTACCCAGCTCTCCACCCCACGCTCGGTGTCTCCGAGCACAGGGGAGCTTGTCCTGAGGAGCAAGGACTCTGGAGATCAGGCCGGCTGGGCTGGGCAGCTGCAGGAGGCTGTTCCAGCCCAGGAAGCAGCCTGCTGTGTGGGCCCCACTGGGCCTGAGCAGGCTGGGGGCAGGGGGGTGCTGGGCTGGAGAGGAGGCCATGGGCCCTGTCACGAGCTCCAGATGCCCCCAGAGTTGGACGGCTGTGGGTGCTGTGGGCGGTGGAAAGAGCATTGGCCCGTGAGTCCAGTCCCAGCCCTGCCACGTGCCCCCACCCACAGCCTTGCTGAGCCCCCTTGTCCCTTGCTTTCCTGGGGCCTGGTTGCCCTTCTAAGCAATGGGAGTTGGTATAGTCAGCGCTGCTACACTTGTGTATGTTTGTGTGTGTTTAGAGCCCTTCTTTATTTCTTAAAGACGACTTCAGAGAACCAGTAAATCAAAGTGATAAGTACATGTATTTCCCAGGGAATTAAAATTTCCGCCATCTGAGGAACTCCTGAAGCAGGTACTTGGAGCTCTTCCTGCCATGACTGTATTTTGGGGGCTGGGGGCAGGGCCAGCGTCACGAGTGTGTCACCAGTGCAGTCACACAGGCCCCTGTGCTCAGAAGGGCTTGGTACCTGGTAATGACTTATTCTTTTTTTTAACATCGTTATTGGAGTATAACTGCTTTACAACGGTGTGTTAGTTTCTGCTTTATAACAAAGTGAATCAGCTATACATATACATATATCCCCATATCCCCTCCCTCTTGCGTCTCCCTCCCTCCCACCCTCCCTATCCCACCCCTCTCGGTGGTCACGAAGCACTGAGTTGATCTCCCTGTGCTCTGCGGCTGCTTCCCACTAGCTAGCTATTTTACATTTGGTAGTGTATATATGTCCATGCCACTCTCTCACTTTGTCGCCGCTTACCCTTCCTCCTCCCCATATCCTCAAGTCCATTCTCTAGTAGGTCTGCGTCTTTATTCCCGTCTTGTCCCTAGGTTCTTCATGACAATTTTTTTTTTTTTAGATTCCATATATATGTGTTAGCATACGGTATTTGTTTTTCTCTTTCTGACTTACTTCACTCTGTATGACAGACTCTAGGTCCATCCATCTCACTACAAATAACTCAATTTTGTTTCTTTTTATGGCTGAGCAATATTCCATTGTATATATGTGCCACATCTTCCTTATCCGTTCATCCGCTGATGGACGCTTAGGTTGCTTCCATGTCCTGGCTATTGTAAATAGAGCTTCAATGAACATTGTGGTACATGACTCTTTTTGAATTATGGTTTTCTCAGGGTATAGGCCCAGGAGTGGGATTGCCGGGTCATATGGTAGTTCTATTTTTCATATTTTAAGGAACGTCCATACTGTTCTCCATAGTGGCTGTATCAATTTACATTCCCACCAACAGTGCAAGAGGGTTCCCTTTTCTCTACACCCTCTCCAGCATTTATCGTTTGTAGATTTTTTGATGATGGCCATTCTGACCGGTGTGAGATGATATCTCGTTGTAGTTTTGATTTGCATTTCTCTAATGATTAATGATGTTGAGCATTCTTTCATGTGTTTGTTGGCAATCTGTATATCTTCTTTGGAGAAATGTCTATTTAGGTCTTCTGCCCATTTTTGGATTGGGTTGTTTGTTTTTTTGATATTGAGCTGCACGGGCTGCTTGTAAATTTTGGAGATTTGACTTATGCTTGAGGTCTTGAAATTCCCACGATTTTGCACAAGGGGCCCCACGTTCTCATTTTGCAGATGACGTAACCGGTCCTGGCCAGTGGTGACTCCACACTTGTCACAACACAGGAAGGAGGTCCTGGAAGCCATTCTGAGAGAACTTATTTCCCTGGGTACTTGACTCGAAAATGCCTGAGTCTTTGCCGTCAGCCATGAGCAGTCAGAGGACAGGGGAGAGCCCAGGAAGGGAAGGAAGAGAGTGGGAATACAGAGCAGAAGGGGACCCCCAGAACAGCCCTTCGGTGCCTCTGGAGGGGCAGTTTCTGCCTTCCCAGGGCATCTATGACCAGATGCATTGACCTTCACTAAGACAAGCCAGGCTGTGGGGAGGGACCGCAGAGGCACCCAGGAAAGGTGAAGCTGTGTGGGCCTCGTGTGCAGTGCACCGTCTCACTTCATCCTCCTGGAAGCTGGGGTCCAGATAGGCCTGACCTGCTTCCTGCTTGCAGAACATGGTCTCTTGGAGGCCGACCCTGAGACCCTGGGGTTTGCAGGTCTTTGTTCTGGCAGAAGGAAGAGGGAGGATGTGCCTTCTCAGATGTACCTGAGGCATCCAGAGTCCCCTCTGGGGAGAGGACACCCTCTTAGGCTCTCTGGGGGCAGGCCTGGCCTGCACCCCTAGCTGCCCTGTCTATACCCATGTCCCCAGTAAAATCCCACTCACGGGAATGGTACTCACGCCCACCAGTCTGCTCCATGTCTGGGGCTGGCCCTAAGCCTGATCCTCTTCTGCAAAGCTCAGGCACCCTCGCACTCAGCCTCCACCTGGGCCCAGCTCACCTTGTCACACAGCCCCAGATGCTGCGGAGAGGAGCTGGTTAGGCGTTTGATTGAGGTGGGGTAGTGCTGCCCTCCTGCTAGCTGCTCTCCTTCTCCAAGGCCCGTGCCTGGGAAATCCCAGCCTAGCTGAGGGCTTTCCAGGAGGACATAATCTCCCCAGCTCTTTGCTTCACATGAAGTGGTACAAGGGAAAGGAGGAAGCTGACCCTGAGCAGAGGGTCCTGACCTTCATCCCTGACCCAAATTCCCACCCTCACAGCAGCCATGGCTGCCTTCCCTGCTCACTGCAGAGGGCAGGAGGGGGGTCTGAATTCCAGCCCCTTGTCCCTGTAGAAGGGCGAGCGTGGTGGGTTGAGTCGGGGCCGTTGATCCACGTCCAGGTCTGTCCTTTTTCAGAGGGTGGGAGGGCCTTGTTGGAAAGATATTGCCTGTAGGTCTCATTTTACTCATCAGCTGGTCAAATCAGAGAGCTAGTGGGTGTCCCCACAGTTGGGGACACAGCAGCCTAGGGTCCAGTTCTCTTTCCCATAAAGTGTCTGGACAGGAAGGATGGCTGAGAGGAGCAAAGGAGTGGGTGATGTAGGGTCAGGGCTCATACCTGATTTGTTGGGGTGAAGGGTACATGAGGATTTCTCAAGGACCAGATGTGGAGTCAGGGGCAACCTGCCTGGGGACAAGGGCTGTGGTGTCTTTCCTGAGAAGACCTCCGCTCTGATAGGCTATGAGGCTTTCCTAAACCAGGAAAGCCAGATGCTGGAGGCATGAAAGGCAGGCCCCCCATTACAGGAAGTGCAGTGTGAGGACCTGGCAGAGGACCCTACACGGGATCCAGGGAGGATGGGGAAGGGGACTTCAGTCTGAAGGATGAGCAAATGGAAAGGCCCAGAGACAGGAATGCACAGGGAGGGTTTCATAATACCAAGTAACCATGTGTATTGCTAATTATTTGCTACTGTAATCACCTTCTTTTCCTCCCTTGACTTGGGGAAAGGACACAGCTTGACCAAGAGGCCACTGGGGCAACACCTGGACTGTGAAACCAGGTTGCACAGAAGCCCACCTCTCCTTCCTTCTCCAAGGCTGAGTGCGCAACCAGCGCCATCCTTCCCGGTTGCCACCTTCTGAGGTGCCCTGGCCATGCCCCCAAGAGTCCCACAGGCCGGCTGAGTCCAGGAGCTACCCCAGGCCTCACAACCACATGGTCATTCCTCCAGAAAACTGTACAAGAATCTCCTTCTTGGCCTGTGGCCCCTCTATTGCTTTGGCCCATGACCTTTCCGGCTGTGTTCTCACCAACTCCCACACTGACCCCCCAGCCTGGTGTCTCATCCACAGCACTGGACAGGGAGCCACCTGGGGTCAAATCAGAAGAGACTTCCTGAGGCTGTGTGAGCCAAGAGGAGGAGGTACCATTTCTGGATGGAGGTCAGGGAAGCCTTCCCCAGGCGGAAGGGCAGGGCAAGCAGAGGGACCAGGCAGAGATAGGGAAGAGCAGGGGCTCAGCGCTGTCTGAGTGGCTGCGGTGGATGGGGCAGCCTGACACCTGAGGCCTGCAGGGCAGGGGCTGAGGACAGCAGGGAGCATCCAGACCCAGACCCCGGTGCCCCTGCCTCAAGGCAGCGGGGGAAATGGCCCAATCAGTGCTTGGCCTGAGCCCCTAGACAATGGTGTGGAGGACGGACAGTGGTCTGGGGAGAGCCTAGAACCAGAGAAGGTGGAGTGTGGAGGCTGTGGCTACACTTGAGAGAAGACGGTGGTAGGAGCTGGGCTGGGCTGGTGGGAGGCCAGAGGGAGTGTCCTCAGGAGGAAGAAGGAGCAGGTGGGGCTCCCAGGCTTTCAGCTCAGGGCTCCTGCGGCGGCACCCAGCCAACAGCAGCCAACAGCTCAGTGTGGACAACCAGCGGCACTCATGGGAGTCTTGAGCTCAGAGATACAGACCAGTGATGTGTGTCCCTGATAACTGGTATCTTGAGAAAGGGTGTCCCCAGGAATGTGTGAGGACTGGGAGGAGAAGCAGCCCGGATGCACCTGTGCCAGCCCTGCCTCTTAGGAGGAGGGTCCTTGGAGGAGACCGAGCAGGAGCCACGGGGGAGGCAGGAGGGCACCCAGGAGATTGGCAGCAGGGGACAATCGGTCAAGGGCCATTTCAGGAGGACAGACGTGTCTCTAGAGTCTGTATAGTTGAAGACAAGGCTTGAGTGTGAATTTGGATCCAGTGAGGACTGGCCAGCCTGCAGTGGCCTTGAGTGTGAGAGGCGGCACTGAATTGGGGTCCCAGTGCAGATGACCCCTCCCATGCTTGGTTGAGGAGGGGTCAGGGGGACAGGCCATGTCTGGTGGGGACCCGTGGAGAACTATTTAACCAAGAAAACAGTGAGGATGAATCCAGGACAGGAGACAGAGGGAGCCAAGCCCCTGACTGGCTGAGGGCTGGGCCCAAAAGACAAGATGGTGTGGGGTTGACTGTCTGTCTAGGGTTTGGGCTAGGTGTGTAAGGCTCTAGAAGGAGCTGGTACAGTCATCCACTCATCAACATTAACTGATGACTACTCTGTGCCAGACAGTGCCTAGAGGAGGAGATTGAGTTCTGAATACACTCCTTTACCCTATTCCTGAGGAGACCAGAGTGTGGAGGCAGAGGGGACGTAAGACAGAGCCTGGTCTTCCCTCTCCTGGAGGACTCAATGCTCTTGAGCAACCCTGCCTATGACACTCCCCATGGGCCCCAGGAGAGGCCAAGACGTTGTCAAGGAGATGGAGAAACCATTTCTTCACCTTCCACAGGAGGCCTCCCGCTCCCACTGCCCAGCAATCCCGTGAGGCAACAGCAGGGGCTGAGGCAAGTCCAGCTCACAGCCGGGGAGGAGATCAGGGATGGGGCAGGTCAGGAAGACGCGTGGTTGGGCCATTGCATCAGGCCCAGGAGGGGCATAAAGGAGGGTCCTGCGTGCTGGGAGGAGGCCGACTTGGAGACCATGGAGACTCAGAGGGCCAGCCTCGCCCTGGGGCGGTGGTCACTGTGGCTACTGCTGCTGGGAGTAGTGGTGCCCTCGGCCAGCGCCCAGACCCTCAGCTACAGGGAAGCTGTGCTTCATGCTGTGGATCGTCTCAACGAGCGGTCCTCAGAAGCTAATCTCTACCGCCTCCTGGAGCTGGACCCGCCTCCCAAGGCCGTGAGTCAGGAGGACCCTGGGGAGGGGGCTGTCTCCCGCCAGCCATGGCCACACTGTCACCGCCTCTGCTCAGGCTGTACCTCCTATCAGGAAGGGACTTCTCCCTCTAGGTGGGCTCCCACCTCTTCCAGGAAACCTTCCCAGAGCTGGGTCCCCTCCCAGCAATGAGAGCTTCCTGCCTTAGCATCTCTACTGTGGAAACAGGCGCCCTGTACACCCTGTTCAGGCTTAAGGGCCTTCTGGGAGCTCCAGGGATAGAGGGGGGTCACTGGCTCTGCCATGTGGCCTCCCTGCTAAAGTCCCCCTGCTCCTCGTTCTCTCTCTACCAGGGAGGGCTCTGCTCAGCCTGGAGGTTCCAGTGACAAGGTCTTTCCCTGCAGGTGGTCCCTGACTTGCCTCAGCCCCTCCATGGGGAAGGTGTTCTCATCAGAGCTGGTCTGAGGTCCCCTCCTGCTCTCTGTGTGCCCATGAGGCCAGGAGTGGGCTCTGTCCCCTTCCCTTGTGAACCCAGCACCATGCCAGGGGCCAGGCACACAGGAGGGGCTGGAGAGGCTGCCATCTAGGTGGGGGCAGGGAGACAGATCAGAGAAGGAAGCATGAGCCCGAGCCCAGTCTCCTTACTTTGATCCTTGACCAGGATGGTGACCCGGACACCCCAAAGCCTGTAAGCTTCAGAGTGAAGGAGACCGTGTGCCCCAGGACATCGCAGCAGCCCCAGGAGAATTGTGACTTTAAGGAGAATGGGGTGAGGCTGGGGGCTGGGTGCTCCCTGGGAGCTGAACAGGGCCTTGGGGACCATTTCCAGCCCCTGGTGTGAGGCTGGGAGGTTATGGTCTGCTGGCTCCAGTTTGACCCGAGCCTCCCCTTCCAGCTGGTGAAACAGTGTGTGGGGACAGTCACTCTGGACCAGGTCAAGGGCCAAATGAACATCACCTGTGATGAGGTGAGTGGCCCCTTCTGAGCTGCAGGGGTTTCTGGGGGGGTTGGACTGTGTAACACCCTTTGGACCAATTACCCACTGCCCCTTCCAGGGCAGAGAAAGGCCCTCTTACCTGGCCCCTCCCTCACCCGAGCCCCAGGCCTCCAGGACTGGCTCTGCCATCCCTTAGAGCAGTGGTTCTCTAAGTGGGGTCCCACCCGGGAACTTGACAGAAAGGCAGATTCCCAGGCCCCACTCAGACCTCCTGAATCAGACTCTGGGCTGGGGCCCAGCCATTTGTATTTTCACAAGGCCTCCAGGGGATTCCGACTGTGCTGAATTCTGAGAGGCACTGACTAGAGTAATGTGCTTTCAGCCCCTACTCCCGTCCAGCTTTGCTGGGATAGGCTTGTGACCCTGGGAATCCCCTTGCCATCTGTGGACCCCAGTTTCCTCATCTGTCTGTGGGTGTAGGGATTCAACCTTGTGCTCCAAAAGTCATAGCTAGAGGGAGAACTGGGGTCCAAGTCTCCTGGTGTGGTCCTGGAAAGGGGCGTCCAGGTGGGAAGCGGTCTTGTGTTACCCCTGGGTCCATTCTCCACAAGTAACCTGGTTCTTCCTGGTTCACAGCTGCAGAGCGTTGGGAGATTTAGGCGGCTGCGTCACAGGATCGGAAGAGTTTGGTCGAAAGTTGGTCCGATAGTTGGCCCACTAATCAGGATTTGGGGGTAAATTGTGGGCCCATGGAAGAATCCTACAGGTGTCTGCCTTGGCTCAAGCTTCCGGACTCTGAAAAATAAAATATTCTGAAAGCAAATTCCTCCATTATTTAATTTCACTTGTCTCGTCTCCTCCCACTTACTGGGACCAAATCCTTAACTACGGCAGGCCTCCTATATGTGCCTGTGTGTGTGTGTGTGTATGTGTGTCTGTCTGTGAGAGTGTGTGTTTTTCTGTGTACGTACGTGATTGCACATGCAAAATAGAGGAATGGTTGTTTTTTCCAGAAGGGCATGTTGTGAGGCAGCAGGGCCAAGAGGTCCAGGACATCGTCTCCATTCTCAGGTCCCTCCCATGCCATGGACCAGGCCATGAACATGCCTAAATGAACACTGACAACAAAAAAAATTGAATATAGGTATATTTTTATTTTAAAAATTTTATTGAAGTATAGTTAATTTACAATGTTGTTTTTTTTTAATTGAATATTTTTCATGTCAGCCCTTGAGACGGGAGATGTAATTGGCCCCTGCTGGGAGGTCTGCAGGCCTTGTCAGTGCCTTCAAAAGTGATTGACTGGTAAGAGGGTCTGCTCTTTGACCATTAGACACCTCAGTCCTAAGGTTTAGGAAATGCAATGGTGCAGAGGCAGGAAAGCAAAGGGAGGATTACAGACACCCAGTAACCATGTGTATTGCTAATTATTTTCTACAGTAATCACCTTCTTTTCCTCCCTTGACTTGGGGAAAGGACACAGCTTGACCAAGAGGTCACGGGGGCAACACCTGGACTGTGAAACCAGGTTGCACAGAAGCCCACCTCTCCTTCCTTCTCCAAGGCTGAGTGCGCAACCAGCGCCATCCTTCCCAGTTACTACCTTCTGAGGTGCCCTGGCCATGCCCCCAAGAGTCCCGCAGGCCGGCTGAGTCCAGGAGCTACCCCAGGCCTCACAACCACATGGTCATTCCTCCAGAAAACTGTACAAGAATCTCCTTCTTGGCCTGTGGCCCCTCTAACACTTTGGCCCATTATCTCTCCCAGTTATTCTCTGTCCACTCTCCAGCACCAGTGCCCTAAGTTCTTTCCCAGGGTTGACTCCTTTATCAGCCCTCATCCTTGATCAGCCACCCGAGGTGTGTGCTTTCCAAGGACAAATTTACTGAGAGAAAAATGGAGGCACAAAGAGACTGAGAACTTCTTCCCCAAAAGTAAACAGCAAGTGAGGGGCAGAGCTAGGACCTGATGGACTCTGGCTTCAGGATCTGTGCCCTGGACCATTTTATGGCATGTCAGTCATCAGAACCAACTTCCCCAGGACCTGTCCCCTCTGTCCTGACCCCAGGAGAGCAGAAGATCCACTTTCTGGAGGAGTTCCCATTTGTCTTCAGAGGACACTGTCCAGATCTCCTGTTCCTTGTAGAACAGCTGAGAAGGGCACTTTTGGAGCCCGGGTGCTCCTGTCTTCCCTGGCTCAGCTTCTGGTGCCCGTTCTGTGGGAGGGCCTGGGACGATCCTGAGCTTCCCTTCCTTATTCTTTTTTTTTGGGGGGGGGCTGCACTGCGTAGCATGCAGGATCTTAGTTCCCCGACCAGGGATCAACCCTGCGCCCCCTGCAGTGGAAGCTCAGAGTCTTAACCACTGGACTACCAGGGAAGTCCCCTGAGCCTCCCTTCTTCAGCTCACAGGGCCGGGTACCCAGCTCTCCACCCCACGCTCGGTGTCTCCGAGCACAGGGGAGCTTGTCCTGAGGAGCAAGGACTCTGGAGATCAGGCCGGCTGGGCTGGGCAGCTGCAGGAGGCTGTTCCAGCCCAGGAAGCAGCCTGCTGTGTGGGCCCCACTGGGCCTGAGCAGGCTGGGGGCAGGGGGGTGCTGGGCTGGAGAGGAGGCCATGGGCCCTGTCACGAGCTCCAGATGCCCCCAGAGTTGGACGGCTGTGGGTGCTGTGGGCGGTGGAAAGAGCATTGGCCCGTGAGTCCAGTCCCAGCCCTGCCACGTGCCCCCACCCACAGCCTTGCTGAGCCCCCTTGTCCCTTGCTTTCCTGGGGCCTGGTTGCCCTTCTAAGCAATGGGAGTTGGTATAGTCAGCGCTGCTACACTTGTGTATGTTTGTGTGTGTTTAGAGCCCTTCTTTATTTCTTAAAGACGACTTCAGAGAACCAGTAAATCAAAGTGATAAGTACATGTATTTCCCAGGGAATTAAAATTTCCGCCATCTGAGGAACTCCTGAAGCAGGTACTTGGAGCTCTTCCTGCCATGACTGTATTTTGGGGGCTGGGGGCAGGGCCAGCGTCACGAGTGTGTCACCAGTGCAGTCACACAGGCCCCTGTGCTCAGAAGGGCTTGGTACCTGGTAATGACTTATTCTTTTTTTTAACATCGTTATTGGAGTATAACTGCTTTACAACGGTGTGTTAGTTTCTGCTTTATAACAAAGTGAATCAGCTATACATATACATATATCCCCATATCCCCTCCCTCTTGCGTCTCCCTCCCTCCCACCCTCCCTATCCCACCCCTCTCGGTGGTCACGAAGCACTGAGTTGATCTCCCTGTGCTCTGCGGCTGCTTCCCACTAGCTAGCTATTTTACATTTGGTAGTGTATATATGTCCATGCCACTCTCTCACTTTGTCGCCGCTTACCCTTCCTCCTCCCCATATCCTCAAGTCCATTCTCTAGTAGGTCTGCGTCTTTATTCCCGTCTTGTCCCTAGGTTCTTCATGACAATTTTTTTTTTTTTAGATTCCATATATATGTGTTAGCATACGGTATTTGTTTTTCTCTTTCTGACTTACTTCACTCTGTATGACAGACTCTAGGTCCATCCATCTCACTACAAATAACTCAATTTTGTTTCTTTTTATGGCTGAGCAATATTCCATTGTATATATGTGCCACATCTTCCTTATCCGTTCATCCGCTGATGGACGCTTAGGTTGCTTCCATGTCCTGGCTATTGTAAATAGAGCTTCAATGAACATTGTGGTACATGACTCTTTTTGAATTATGGTTTTCTCAGGGTATAGGCCCAGGAGTGGGATTGCCGGGTCATATGGTAGTTCTATTTTTCATATTTTAAGGAACGTCCATACTGTTCTCCATAGTGGCTGTATCAATTTACATTCCCACCAACAGTGCAAGAGGGTTCCCTTTTCTCCACACCCTCTCCAGCATTTATCGTTTGTAGATTTTTTGATGATGGCCATTCTGACCGGTGTGAGATGATATCTCGTTGTAGTTTTGATTTGCATTTCTCTAATGATTAATGATGTTGAGCATTCTTTCATGTGTTTGTTGGCAATCTGTATATCTTCTTTGGAGAAATGTCTATTTAGGTCTTCTGCCCATTTTTGGATTGGGTTGTTTGTTTTTTTGATATTGAGCTGCACGGGCTGCTTGTAAATTTTGGAGATTTGACTTATGCTTGAGGTCTTGAAATTCCCACGATTTTGCACAAGGGGCCCCACGTTCTCATTTTGCAGATGACGTAACCGGTCCTGGCCAGTGGTGACTCCACACTTGTCACAACACAGGAAGGAGGTCCTGGAAGCCATTCTGAGAGAACTTATTTCCCTGGGTACTTGACTCGAAAATGCCTGAGTCTTTGCCGTCAGCCATGAGCAGTCAGAGGACAGGGGAGAGCCCAGGAAGGGAAGGAAGAGAGTGGGAATACAGAGCAGAAGGGGACCCCCAGAACAGCCCTTCGGTGCCTCTGGAGGGGCAGTTTCTGCCTTCCCAGGGCATCTATGACCAGATGCATTGACCTTCACTAAGACAAGCCAGGCTGTGGGGAGGGACCGCAGAGGCACCCAGGAAAGGTGAAGCTGTGTGGGCCTCGTGTGCAGTGCACCGTCTCACTTCATCCTCCTGGAAGCTGGGGTCCAGATAGGCCTGACCTGCTTCCTGCTTGCAGAACATGGTCTCTTGGAGGCCGACCCTGAGACCCTGGGGTTTGCAGGTCTTTGTTCTGGCAGAAGGAAGAGGGAGGATGTGCCTTCTCAGATGTACCTGAGGCATCCAGAGTCCCCTCTGGGGAGAGGACACCCTCTTAGGCTCTCTGGGGGCAGGCCTGGCCTGCACCCCTAGCTGCCCTGTCTATACCCATGTCCCCAGTAAAATCCCACTCACGGGAATGGTACTCACGCCCACCAGTCTGCTCCATGTCTGGGGCTGGCCCTAAGCCTGATCCTCTTCTGCAAAGCTCAGGCACCCTCGCACTCAGCCTCCACCTGGGCCCAGCTCACCTTGTCACACAGCCCCAGATGCTGCGGAGAGGAGCTGGTTAGGCGTTTGATTGAGGTGGGGTAGTGCTGCCCTCCTGCTAGCTGCTCTCCTTCTCCAAGGCCCGTGCCTGGGAAATCCCAGCCTAGCTGAGGGCTTTCCAGGAGGACATAATCTCCCCAGCTCTTTGCTTCACATGAAGTGGTACAAGGGAAAGGAGGAAGCTGACCCTGAGCAGAGGGTCCTGACCTTCATCCCTGACCCAAATTCCCACCCTCACAGCAGCCATGGCTGCCTTCCCTGCTCACTGCAGAGGGCAGGAGGGGGGTCTGAATTCCAGCCCCTTGTCCCTGTAGAAGGGCGAGCGTGGTGGGTTGAGTCGGGGCCGTTGATCCACGTCCAGGTCTGTCCTTTTTCAGAGGGTGGGAGGGCCTTGTTGGAAAGATATTGCCTGTAGGTCTCATTTTACTCATCAGCTGGTCAAATCAGAGAGCTAGTGGGTGTCCCCACAGTTGGGGACACAGCAGCCTAGGGTCCAGTTCTCTTTCCCATAAAGTGTCTGGACAGGAAGGATGGCTGAGAGGAGCAAAGGAGTGGGTGATGTAGGGTCAGGGCTCATACCTGACTTTGTTGGGGTGAAGGGTACATGAGGATTTCTCAAGGACCAGATGTGGAGTCAGGGGCAACCTGCCTGGGGACAAGGGCTGTGGTGTCTTTCCTGAGAAGACCTCCGCTCTGATAGGCTATGAGGCTTTCCTAAACCAGGAAAGCCAGATGCTGGAGGCATGAAAGGCAGGCCCCCCATTACAGGAAGTGCAGTGTGAGGACCTGGCAGAGGACCCTACACGGGATCCAGGGAGGATGGGGAAGGGGACTTCAGTCTGAAGGATGAGCAAATGGAAAGGCCCAGAGACAGGAATGCACAGGGAGGGTTTCATAATACCAAGTAACCATGTGTATTGCTAATTATTTGCTACTGTAATCACCTTCTTTTCCTCCCTTGACTTGGGGAAAGGACACAGCTTGACCAAGAGGCCACTGGGGCAACACCTGGACTGTGAAACCAGGTTGCACAGAAGCCCACCTCTCCTTCCTTCTCCAAGGCTGAGTGCGCAACCAGCGCCATCCTTCCCGGTTGCCACCTTCTGAGGTGCCCTGGCCATGCCCCCAAGAGTCCCGCAGGCCGGCTGAGTCCAGGAGCTACCCCAGGCCTCACAACCACATGGTCATTCCTCCAGAAAACTGTACAAGAATCTCCTTCTTGGCCTGTGGCCCCTCTATTGCTTTGGCCCATGACCTTTCCGGCTGTGTTCTCACCAACTCCCACACTGACCCCCCAGCCTGGTGTCTCATCCACAGCACTGGACAGGGAGCCACCTGGGGTCAAATCAGAAGAGACTTCCTGAGGCTGTGTGAGCCAAGAGGAGGAGGTACCATTTCTGGATGGAGGTCAGGGAAGCCTTCCCCAGGCGGAAGGGCAGGGCAAGCAGAGGGACCAGGCAGAGATAGGGAAGAGCAGGGGCTCAGCGCTGTCTGAGTGGCTGCGGTGGATGGGGCAGCCTGACACCTGAGGCCTGCAGGGCAGGGGCTGAGGACAGCAGGGAGCATCCAGACCCAGACCCCGGTGCCCCTGCCTCAAGGCAGCGGGGGAAATGGCCCAATCAGTGCTTGGCCTGAGCCCCTAGACAATGGTGTGGAGGACGGACAGTGGTCTGGGGAGAGCCTAGAACCAGAGAAGGTGGAGTGTGGAGGCTGTGGCTACACTTGAGAGAAGACGGTGGTAGGAGCTGGGCTGGGCTGGTGGGAGGCCAGAGGGAGTGTCCTCAGGAGGAAGAAGGAGCAGGTGGGGCTCCCAGGCTTTCAGCTCAGGGCTCCTGCGGCGGCACCCAGCCAACAGCAGCCAACAGCTCAGTGTGGACAACCAGCGGCACTCATGGGAGTCTTGAGCTCAGAGATACAGACCAGTGATGTGTGTCCCTGATAACTGGTATCTTGAGAAAGGGTGTCCCCAGGAATGTGTGAGGACTGGGAGGAGAAGCAGCCCGGATGCACCTGTGCCAGCCCTGTCTCTTAGGAGGAGGGTCCTTGGAGGAGACCGAGCAGGAGCCACGGGGGAGGCAGGAGGGCACCCAGGAGATTGGCAGCAGGGGACAATCGGTCAAGGGCCATTTCAGGAGGACAGACGTGTCTCTAGAGTCTGTATAGTTGAAGACAAGGCTTGAGTGTGAATTTGGATCCAGTGAGGACTGGCCAGCCTGCAGTGGCCTTGAGTGTGAGAGGCGGCACTGAATTGGGGTCCCAGTGCAGATGACCCCTCCCA
The DNA here is from genome assembly GCF_951394435.1 of Stenella coeruleoalba. Taxonomy (NCBI): domain Eukaryota; kingdom Metazoa; phylum Chordata; class Mammalia; order Artiodactyla; family Delphinidae; genus Stenella; species Stenella coeruleoalba. Next base: position 65,525,784 of record NC_137156.1, read on the forward strand.
TGCTTGGTTGAGGAGGGGTCAGGGGGACAGGCCATGTCTGGTGGGGACCCGTGGAGAACTATTTAACCAAGAAAACAGTGAGGATGAATCCAGGACAGGAGACAGAGGGAGCCAAGCCCCTGACTGGCTGAGGGCTGGGCCCAAAAGACAAGATGGTGTGGGGTTGACTGTCTGTCTAGGGTTTGGGCTAGGTGTGTAAGGCTCTAGAAGGAGCTGGTACAGTCATCCACTCATCAACATTAACTGATGACTACTCTGTGCCAGACAGTGCCTAGAGGAGGAGATTGAGTGCTGAATACACTCCTTTACCCTATTCCTGAGGAGACCAGAGTGTGGAGGCAGAGGGGACGTAAGACAGAGCCTGGTCTTCCCTCTCCTGGAGGACTCAATGCTCTTGAGCAACCCTGCCTATGACACTCCCCATGGGCCCCAGGAGAGGCCAAGACGTTGTCAAGGAGATGGAGAAACCATTTCTTCACCTTCCACAGGAGGCCTCCCGCTCCCACTGCCCAGCAATCCCGTGAGGCAACAGCAGGGGCTGAGGCAAGTCCAGCTCACAGCCGGGGAGGAGATCAGGGATGGGGCAGGTCAGGAAGACGCGTGGTTGGGCCATTGCATCAGGCCCAGGAGGGGCATAAAGGAGGGTCCTGCGTGCTGGGAGGAGGCCGACTTGGAGACCATGGAGACTCAGAGGGCCAGCCTCGCCCTGGGGCGGTGGTCACTGTGGCTACTGCTGCTGGGAGTAGTGGTGCCCTCGGCCAGCGCCCAGACCCTCAGCTACAGGGAAGCTGTGCTTCATGCTGTGGATCGTCTCAACGAGCGGTCCTCAGAAGCTAATCTCTACCGCCTCCTGGAGCTGGACCCGCCTCCCAAGGCCGTGAGTCAGGAGGACCCTGGGGAGGGGGCTGTCTCCCGCCAGCCCTGGCCACGCTGTCACCCCCTCTGCTCAGGCTGTACCTCCTGTCAGGAAGGGACTTCTCCCTCTAGGTGGGCTCCCACCTCTTCCAGGAAACCTTCCCAGAGCTGGGTCCCCTCCCAGCATGAGGCTTCCTGCCTTAGCATCTCTGCTGTGGGAATAGGCGCCCTGTACACCCTGTTCAGGCTTAAGGGCCTTCTGGGAGCTCCAGGGATAGAGGGTGGTCACTGGCTCTGAGATGTGACTACCCTGTTTTGAGTCCGCTCTGCACTTCTTTGTTCCCTACTCGGAGGGCTCTGCTGGGCCTAGAGGTTCCGGTGACAGGATCTCCCCCTGCAGGCAGCCCCTGACTTCCCTCAGCCCGTCAGAGGTGCAGGTGTTCTCATCAGAGCTGGTCTGAGGTCCCCTCCTGCTCTCTGTGTGCCCACGAGGCCAGGAGTGGGCTCCGTCCCCTTCTCCTGTGCACCCAGCACCATGCCAGGTCCCAGGCACACAGGAGGGGCTGGAGAGGCTGCCGTCTAGGTGGGGGCAGGGAGACAGATCAGAGAAGGAAGCATGAGCTTGAGCCCAGTCTCCTTACTTTGATCCTTGACCAGGATCAGGACCTGGACACCCCGAAGCCTGTGAGCTTCACAGTGAAGGAGACCGTGTGCCTCAGGACGACCCAGCAGCCCCCGGAGCAGTGTGACTTCAAGGAGAATGGGGTGAGGCTGGGGGCTGGGGGCACTGGAGGATGCTTCCCAGGGATGTAAACAGGGGGCTTCCGGGAATATTTCCAGCCCCTGGTGTGAGGCTGGGAGGTTATGGTCTGCTGGCTCCAGTTTGACCTCGAGTCTCCCCTTCCAGCTGGTGAAACAGTGTGTGGGGACAGTCACCCTGGACCAGTCCAAGGACCAATTTGACATAAACTGTAATGAGGTGAGTGGCTCCTTCTGTGTTATGGAGCTGATAATGGGGTGGGTTGTGGAACATCCTTTGGACCAATTACCCGTTGCCCCTTCGAGGGCAGAGAAAGGCCCTCTTACCTGGCCCCTCCCTCACCTGAGCCCCAGGCCTCCAGGACTGGCTTTGCCATCCCTTAGAGCAGTGGTTCTCTAAGTGGGGTCCCACCCGGGAACTTGACAGAAAGGCAGATTCCCAGGCCCCACTCAGACCTCCTGAATCAGACTCTGGGCTGGGGCCCAGCCATTTGTATTTTCACAAGGCCTCCAGGGGATTTTGACTGCTGAATTCTGAGAGGCACTGACTGGAGTAATGTGCTTTCAGCCCCTACTCCCGTCTAGCTTTGCTGGGATAGGCTTGTGACCCTGGGAATCCCCTTGCCATCTGTGGACCCCAGTTTCCCCATACGTCTGTGGATGTAGGGATTCATCCACATGCTCCAAAGGTCACAGCTTAAGGCTGAACAGGGCCCAGTGCTCCTGGTGTGTCCGTTAGGGGGTTGTTCATGTGGGGAGGGAGGTTTCTCGTCCTGACCCCTGCCTAGTCACAAAAGAAATAAATTTCATTGTGGTTCACAGCTTCAGAGTGTCAGGAGAATTCCTTTCTGGCGTCCAAATTGGCCAGGGCCATGGCTCCCTCCGTGGTCCCCGCCAGATTTCCGCATTCCACGTATTCTCAGAAAACGGTGAAGGATTGCCTGATGTCACACCCATTAAGGGCTTTTGGTGAACCCTGAGCCCAGGGAAGAGTCCTGAGGGTCTGATAAGTTCTGGTTCAGACTTCTGGATGGTGAAAAATAAATTCTTGTGAAAATAACTTCCTCCAGGCTTCAATTTCAATTTTCTCATTCTTACCACTTATTGGGACCAAGTCCTTACCTCTGGGATGCCTCCTCTGTGTGTGTGTGTGTGTGTGTGTGTGTGTGTGTGTGTGTGAGAGAGAGAGAGAGAGAGAGAGAGAGAGAGAGATCACTCCTGTAAACACAGTCGTGGGTGAGGCCCCTGTTCCTTCCAGGAGGACATGGGGAGAGGCAGCAGGGCCAACAGCGTCTCCATTCTCGGGTCGCTCTCGTGCCCTTCACACACCTCTGCCCTCCTCCTCCAACACTGAGTAAGGACTTAAGGAGACCTGCTCTGTGTGTAGTGCTGGTGAGGATGCTGTCCCTGCTCACATGGAGGTGACTCTGGAGGGGCCAGACATTTGTTAAACACTCACAGAGACGCAGTTCAGTCTTAGGGCTAAGCCTACAGGTACAATGCCCATAGTGTTCCATTTCTCCTTGACAGTCTGAAGTCTGGAAAATCCTACTCCTCCTGGCTTTTCCTCTGGCATTGAACACATCACTGTTTCTTTAGCTGGGTCTGAGATTTCAGTGGTGAGCTTGTGTTTAGGGAACTACCTGCTACAAAAATATGCAGCATTAAAAAGAAGCATCCTGAGATGTAGAGAACAAACCTATGGACACCAAGGGGCAAAGTGGCGGGAGAGGGTTGTGGTCGTGGTGGTAGGATGAACTGGGAGATTGGGATTGACATATATACACTAATATGTATAAAATAGATAACTAATAAGAACCTGCTGTATAAAAAAATAAATTAAATTAAATTAAATAAAAAAGAAGGATCCTGTTCATCAGGGTGAAGAGCTCTGCATGAATGTGAAAGACACACAGAGTGACGCATGGGTCACATCTCTGTGTGCCTGGGTGTTTCAGACACTATGCACATCCTGCCCCCTCCCCATTCTCTAGCTGACCTTTGCTCTGGGGCGGACTGGAAACACTGGGGATTCTGAACGCAGGGAGCAGCCTCAACCAACCATTGGGGGGACTCAGTGGAAAAATACCTCCTCTTCCTCACTCCTTGGGGGGTCCACTCCCAGACATGTCACACCTCCCCCTGAGGTCCCCAGTTGGCTTGAGCCCCTGTCGCCCACTTCTGTGACCTGTTCATTGACACGTCCTCTTCTGACTCAGGTCCTGCCCTGTCTCCCTTCTCTACACTCGTGCTGGTGCTTTCTGGAATCACCTCCCAAACAAACTACTTCCACTAAATGCTTGTCTTAGGTCTGCTTGTGGGCCAACCTGTACCAAGACACAGACTCCCCTCTCTGAGAGGGACAGAGGACAGGATCTCACAGAGCACTTACTTTGTTACCTGTCAGGCTTGTCTCCTCTTGGTGAGCAGGTGGGGCTGATCTCAGGCAGGTTAGAGGAACCTCATGCTTCTCACTCTACATCAACCCAAGCTGAGGAAGGAATCCCTGCAGAGGACACCCAGGGGGCTGTGTTGTGTCTGTGCCAGAGGATACAGGCTTGCCAGAGCCAGTTGTTAAATGGTCAGGATTTTCCGAGCTGGTTGTTAAACTCTTGGTAGCTTGAAATCGGCCTTGATGGAAGTACTTACACCATGGAAATCAGCAAATGCTACATGTCAGGCCTATCACAGCTGGCACATCCCTGCCCAACCGGAGAGAGGGATCACTCATCAGGATGATATGGGTCTGTGCTGATCACATCTGTTTCCAATTTCCTCCCATGACTGCCCATCCTGCTACCATGGCAACACTTTTCTATCCTCAGCCCTGCCTTGTCCTTTCATATTTTACATCGGAGTTGGCCAGATGTGCCTTGCCATGATGAGGCCCTCAACATGCATATGTGACCACTGATAGTGGAAAGGGTTGGATGCTTACATTGTTTTCATCTCCACCCTTGACCAGGGAGCCAAAGTGGTCCCTGGCAGGGAGGTCTGCAGGCCTTGTCAGTGCTTTCTAAAGTGATTGGCTGGTGAGAGTGTCTGCTGTGTGACCACTGGGCCCCTTACCCGTGAAAGAACAAGTATCAGACCCTTCCATAAATGGCTTTGAGCATCAGGCCAGGGCAGTAGCCAACAGAGGAGGGGAGAGAGAATGGAAGGAGGGTTGCCCAAGAGGCTGGCAGAGTGCAGGGCTGACTGGGATGGAGTGACTGCAGACAGGATGAAGCAGGTTGATTCCCTGACAGGCTGGACAATGCAGCGGGGGCGTGGGGAGCTTCCAGAGAGCATGGTCACGGTCTGGTCAGTGTCCTGGTGTAGGTATGCGATGCGGGTGGGGGGAGATGAAAGTTCAGTCTTTACCAGGTTGGCTCTTAGGTGCCAGGGGGATGCTGGTCCCTGGGCGGGGCACTGGGCAGTAGGTGCTGTGAGTGCCCTGCCCAGACCCCCCTCACTGGGCAGCTGCCGCCCCCGCCCCCGCCCCCCCCCCCCCCCCGCCCCGTCCCCCATCTGTTTGAAATGTGCAATATGGATGCTAATGGCTCACAGGTGCCGCCTTCACAGCTGCCTTCACAGCCTCCCAGGAGATGCCTGGGGGGTTGTGTCCCCTCTGCCCTCAGCCTGTGGATGGGGACTGACTATGAGGCGACATCAAAGCCCAGCCCCCGCCTCAGTCAGTCCTAAAGCAGGGGTTCCAGGCGTTTGTGGGTGAGGCTGAAGCTCGTCTCAGGGTAGAGCACGTCCCTGCTCAGCTCCTTCCTCTGCCCTATCCTGCTCCCCTCCGCCTCCCTCCTCCAGACAACACTCCTCAATAAATCAGATGCCTCTCACTTCCCAGCTGAGGCCCTGCTTCTAGGGAACGTGGCCTGTGATGGTGGTGGAGCTGTGCAGAGTTCACCCACTCGGCCCAGGTGGGTCAGGCGCGGGGCCTGATGTGGAGAGAAGAGAGAAGAGCCTGAGGCGTCCAGGGTGGTGGTGCAGGAGGGGAGTGGGATGGGCGTGGTGCTGTAAGCCAAGGGGCATTGAGGATTTTACAAAGTGGCCAGAGTAGGACAGGAGCCCACGAGGCCCAGGGAGATGACTCCTAATATTTTCCTATTGTTTGTGCAGATGTGAAGGCCAGTAACTTCAGTGGGGGGCAGCACAGAAGCCAAACACAGCGAGTGGAGGAGAGCAAGAGGTAAGGAAGAGGGAGGGAATGAGTGAGGACAAGGAGGGGCTTCTCCATCCCCCAGACCCCTGCTGTGCCAAGGAGGGAATCTGGGCTGTAATCAGGCAAGGTCCTTGGGGACCCTGCCCTTGAGCCCCACCAGTGAGGTCTCAGGAGTTAGTTTGGGGGCTCCCGAGACGGGACAGGGGACTCCAGGTCAGCCTCAGTGGGGCAGAGGGAGAGAATTCTGAGGGGTCTAGATGTCTGAAAGGAATTGCTCTCCTGCCCGTGTGGCCCTGAGCAGGAGAATTGATCTTTCTGGGCCTCTGTCTCTCTATCTGTAATTGGGAACAACATTACCTCCTTTAAGGGGTTGGTCTGTCATTTAGGTAGAGAAGGAAGTTCAAGGACCTCATAGGGGCCAAATGTGAATCTCAGAGGGTGAGAGAGTCAGGAGACAATAGTTAAGAGTGTGTTAGTCTCAGGGCACAGTGCCGACTCGTCTGTCAGTGCAGGGACCCAGAGAGACACTTGGAATCCCCATCAGAGCAGGAGGAGATGAGTTAAATGCAGCCCATGCACACAGTGGACTTCCCTGAGGGCACCGAACTGGCCCTTGTGCACTAGCCTTTCCCATGTGGCCATTAGAAGGTAGCAGCTGGCACAGTAGGGCGGGGTACCCTCCAGACTGCCTGTGCTCTGACTCGGCAATGCCCCTGCCAGTCAGAGCCCAAAAGTCTCGTCCCTCAGCCCCCATGGTCTCTCTAGCCTCAGCCCGAGGGTCAGGGCTGCCCTGGTCCCTGGGGTCCTACTTGCAGCCCCCTGTTCTCCTGTGTGTCACTCTGCCTCTGTGTCACCTCAGCCAGAGCAGGACAGGAAGCTGGCAGGGGAGACAGAGGGCTACATTGTCACTTTCATGGGTCCTAGGCACTTTCACCTTCGTGGACCCATTCATCCACAGAAAAGTATTAAAAATTACATTTTATAACTGCATTCGTACATAGTTGAATACAATCGTGGCTAGATATAATGTTATATATTCATTGCTATTATAGTCATGTTAATATTCTGTTCTTAAAAGGAATTAAAATTAAAATATTTTTGTGGGTCCCTAGAAGTATCATGGTCCGTAGGTACAGTGCCTACTGTACCCAATGGATGAGTTGGTCCCTAGGGAGGTGGTTTTTCTGGTAGCAGCGCAGGTGCCCTGGCAGGGAAGTAAATGCTGCTGCTGCCTAGGGCGACTAGTAACTTGAAGGTGTTGCTCTGAGATCGCCCCCGCTGGCCATCTGTGGGTACTGCAGGGAAAGCTTGAGGGCTCATGGAAACCTCCAAGGGGAACTGCCTGCGGTTTTTTCTGCCCTGGTGTCTTGGCAGGCAGCAGGCTAGCAGCTGGGGTTCCCCTGGGGACTCGATCTTCTATTCGTGATTCTTTTGAATCTCAGCTCTATTGAATGAGATTTTGTGAAACTAGACTCTCCACTCTTCGAAGCACTGGCAACATTACTTATTGTTGGTAAAACGGAGAACTAACTGTTACTTAGAACATAGACTTATTCCGTGCTGTCACAGAGAAGGAAACCAAAACAGAGAAGTTATCTAAAGCTAAGGTGGTAGATAGAGCTGGCTTCCTTAGCCTCATAGAATTCTATTTGTATTTCTTATGATTAGGGGTAGCCTCTTATATAACTACAGAGCAATTATCAACTCTATACATTTACATGGATACAGTACTTTTTCCTATATGTCAGATGATATAATCATGTGCTTTACAGAGTTTCTCACCTGCGTTACAGGTTCCTGCCTAGGGTCAGGTGTGTCAGGAAGCTGTCAGGTCTCATTTGCCTCCTTTAATCTGGAACATTTCCGTAGGCTTTTGCCTCCTTTTATTCTCAAAAATGTTTCTGTGTTTCTGTGTGTGTGTGTGGATGGGGGTTGGATCGTTGGGTGTTAAAATGTCAAGGTGTATGTATGTGTTGGAAGTGTTGTGCAGTGTGTTTGTGAGAGTATCGGTATGTTGTGTTCCTAGGTGTGTGAGAGTGTGTGTGTGGGTTTGAGTGTAGTTTGTGTGTATGTGAAGTTGTATAGAATGAATGTTGGTGTGAGTTTGTGGGTATATGTGTAGGTGTCAGGGTGTGTCTGAAATGTGTATGTGGGATGTGTGTCTGGGTGTGTGTGGGTTTGTGGGGGATTTTGAGTGTGGGATGTTTCTTCTGTGTGGGATATATCAGTAGAGTCGTGTATGGGGATTTCTAAAATGTGTGTGTGGATGTGTGTGTATGAGGAGTGTATAAAGTGTTTGTGTGTGTATGTAATTCAGGGGTGTGTATGTGTATGTATGGCTGGGCATTCATGTGTGCACGGGTGTTGTGAGTGGGCATGTGCAGGTTTATATGTGAGTGTAGGGGTATAGTGTCAGTGTGGTTGTGTGGGTGTTTGTGGCAGTGTGTTTGTGTACATTTATGTAAATGGAAATTTTATTTATTCTGTTTAATTTGCAAAAATTAGATTAATACTGGTTAAAATATGTGTTAAGCAACATAAAAGGAAATAATGTTTTATTGGCTCATTATTTCCAAGAGAAGCGTGCAACTATAACAAGGTCTTAGGGGCAAGAATTAGACCGAAGAGTAGAAGCAGTTTACAAATAAAAGGAATGTAATGCTTATGCAATCCCTCAGTGTTGTAACTTTAAAAATTTCAAAAACATTTTAGTTGGTAATAATTTACAGAAAAGTAGAAAATGTACAAAAAAAACTTTCATATTCTCTATTCCCAGGGTCACCTACATTTTGCCTAAATTGTTTCTCTCTTTCTCTTTCCCTCCCTCTCTCTTCCTCCCTCTCTGTCTCTGTCTCTCTCAGTGGTTCCTATGTCCCCAGGGTTTGGGTCTTATTCAGCTGTGGAGCCATCGCTGGTGCAGAGCGAGTTTGTTGCTCACAGTTCCCGTGGGGAGGAGTGGGTCGTGCTGGCCCACAGGAGAGGACAGTGACAAGCAGAGAGCCAGGGCGGGGCACTGCGGAGAAGCCCGTGTGATGTTCTCCAGGGAAGGAATGGACGAGGCTTGAGGGTGAGGCTGACCAGGTTTAGGATCGGCTAGCTTGAGTAATTTCAGTGAGCTGGGGCTGGGGTGTAGGGGCTGCCCAAGTTGTTGATGCCTGACCCTGGGGTGATTAGGACAGGGGGTTAGAGTCCCAGCAGCAGAGAGGGTGGGGTGGGGTGCTGGTCAGTTTGCATGTGAAAAGCGAGCTGAGGGAGAGAGTCTGCTGTCTCTAGGCATCTGCTAACCCTGGGAGGGGATGTGAAAACATCAGAAACAGAAAGTAGAAAACCTGGTTAACACAGGGCTACTTACATAATGTAATCACTGACACATCTGGATTATAGCCTCATATCTTTAGCTCACCCATTTCCCGAAGATGCCTGTTCCTGTTCCTGGATGGATCAGCTAAGTTAAAGGCAGGTGTGTGGGCTGCACCACATGCAGCTGTTCAGCCTCCAAGGTACCTGTTTATACCTGTGCATGAACAAGGGTGCTCCACTCAGTGGGTGGAGCTGTGGGCTGTGTAGCCACCCTGGAAGACATCCCCCAAAATCCACCTTGTTACATTTTTCACTGATTCATGGGCAGTACACCATGAACTGACAGTGTGGTCAGGTGCCTGGCTGTGGGACAACTGAACAGTCAAGTCCCAATCTTTGTGGGGATAAACATTATGGCAAAACATAATGCTTTGCTCAGCACCCACAACCCCTGTTCATGACTCCTGCAGATGCCCATGGAAAACGGCCATTCAAGGATAACATCAATGGAATCAACAAGTGAATCAAATCTGCACTGCCCAGGTGGGGACCCATATCATGTGGATACACCATCACACAGGGAATGGTGATCCATCTACCTTCAGCATCAAACTCAAAATAAGGCCTAGCGATGCCAGCACCTGAGGCCAAGGAAGCCTGGCCAGTGTGGCTGACCACCAGCTCCACAGCTGAGTGACAAAGGGAACTCCAGGGCAATAACCAGCGATGCCATCCCCATCTGCACAGCATACGTGGCATATAGTATTCCAGGACTCTCAGATGGTCTATGTTTCACACCTGGATTCACAAAATACATCCAATCCACAATGGCACTGCCTTACAGTAAGAACTACCGGCAGTGCAGAGTTACCCAGATCGCTCCCCGGACCTTTAATGCCCTGTCTCATTTCCAAGCAGTCGGTGCCATTGGGAGATGGAATGGACTCTGACAGGGAACCCTGAAAGGATAAGTGGACACCAAGGCTCACCTCCCAGCGGAGCACACACTTAAGGAAGGCATCTTGAGCTCTAAATGGGACGATTCCCTGGAAGACCACCTTCTAGTTACATAGAATGTTTAATTATGAGCCTTGGAAATGAGGGAGGAGGCCCACACAATCTGGAAGACTCTCCAACCACATGAGTAATCTTTCTCACCCCACTTTTCTTCTTCCCATGCACCCCTGGAAGCTCCTAGTACTGGAATTTGCAAGTTGCCCAGAAGAGCCTTGTGGTGGGTGAGGTTGCCCTAGTGCTCATTGTGCTGCCTGCCCTGCTGCTGGAAGGGCAGGAGGGACAGTGACGATAACGATCATGAACATGAGGTGACAGCCCCTAAGGTGGTCCCGCCGGTGTAGACCCCCTGTCAGGGCAGAGAGAGATGTTCTATGATGGGTCAAGGAGTATAAGGATGAAAAGTTGCTGGGCACGTAGGGAGGAGTCTGGGCACGTGGTGCCGGTGAGACAAGGGGAGGACTGGAGACGGGACCAGTGATCGCTGAGGGACTGGTCGTTCGATCACTTGGTTGTGAAGAGAGTAACTACCCTGGTGATGGGAATAGAAGGCCTTCGACTCACAGCGTCAAGGGTGGGAGGAGGCACCATTCACCTCTCTCTCAGCTTTTGTCAGCAGGGCGTCTGGCCACTTTCACCCAGACTGCTACTCTCATCCTCAGCTTGATCAACGGCCAATGAAGAGTCTTGATCTAAGGACTCTTGGAAACCTTCCCGCAACTGCTGCCCCCAGGAGTGAACAGCCTCCACCAAACAGGACAGAACAAACCTTCTGGATACTGATATGACTTTTTTAAGCCTCATCATGAAATTTTGAACTCTTTTATATATTTTGCACAGACTATAGTAACTGTTGTAAGTTTAAATGCTTGTGGGATTCTGACCCCACAGGAGCAAGACCTCCTGCTGGGCTTGCTGCTACTTAGTATGTGGAAGTCTGGCCTATACTCACCCACAACACACAAACTAGTCTAAATTCTCTCTTGTGGTGATAAAGAGTGCCTTGCCCTAGACTTCCCGCTGGCTTTAGAGGCGGGGTATATGCAGTTGCCAACTTGCTGCATCTGGGTTAATAGTAATACATTTAGCTGATTTGGCTCCAGGTGGGAGCCTGGCCAGTCTGTGCTCCAATGGGCCTGATCATCCTCCTGGGAGTCCGTCATGGTCACTCTCGTCTGATGTTGCCTAAGACACAGAAGACACTTGGGTCCACAGCCCTTCAGTACAATTAATTTGAGTATGTGAGGGGGCAGCCTATGTCTCTCAAAAGAATTCAGTTGGTTATGTGAAAATTTGGGGTATGGTATTGTAGGGCAATGGCTCTACCCTAGTGACCTTGCGTATACGCATATAGGCCCTGCAGGCAAGGCTTGAACTGCAGCTATCCGGATCTTGGCAGAAGGCCTTGTGGTCCTCCTTGGAGCCCACTGCCGGAGTACAACAGGCCCTTTGTCCTGGCCGCCGCCAGCTTCAGCGTGGAATCCTCTAAGAAACTCCTTCTCCTCTCAGTTGAGACTGTGGCTAACTGGCTGAGTGGGGCTCTGTGGTAGTGGTGAAAAGATTCAAAGATATTATTTGGGTGTAGGATGGGGAAAGATGGAGCCCAGTCAGGTGAGGGGACGACCACTGTGATGTAACCGAAAGTGAGGTCTGGCTGTTCACCGCTCGAGAGCCAATAATGAGGCAAGGTTGGTGGAAAGGAAAGTTGGCTTTATTTCGGATGCTGGTAAGGTAGGGAGGGTGGGGAGGTTTGGAGGGTGTCCAAACGCCGATTCCCCGCCACTGACAATCAGTGGACAAGATCTTTTATAGACGGGGGAGGGGCTACATGCGGAAACAGTACCGTCAGCCCTGACGGTCATCTTGAAATTGCTCATGTGGCGGTCTGACCAGCGTCATCTTGATTGTTTTAAATACAGTTAATCTTCAATTCCAGGGTCGGTTTTTTTCCCATTTCCTTGAGGCCAGTTCTCGGAATTGTGGCAGCTTCTGTCATGTCTACAGTCTGGGCATGATGTAGTTAACTTCTTCCACCTGGTGTGGGTTTCAGTATCTATAAGACAGCTCACAGGATGTGGCTCAGAACATTATCTGTAGCCCTTGAGAGGGAACTAAAATTCTTTGTCTTTGCTCAGTGACTAAACTATTATTGTTTTGTTCTGTTTGACTGCTTTTCTTTGCTCCTGCATTTTTTCACTTCTCTGGTCAAACTTATTCTTTGGTTAAAGTTTTCTACAGACAAAAGGCAGACTGAGGACATGGGGGGCAAGGATCATAGGGTCCTGCTCCATTTCAGAGAGAGGAGTTTCTTAGAGCTTCTGTCCTTCCAGCCACTTTCTGTGGCTCCACACACAGAGGTAAGAAGTGTGCCCTGCTTGGGGAGAGAAGAGGGCAAGGAGAGGAAGGGCCAGGAAAGAGTCGGTTCCATGGTAGGAGGGAGAGTTAGGGAAGTTTTTGTTTTTATTTTTTGATGTTTTCTTTTTTTCTGTCTTTTTCATTATTTATGACTTTGTTGTTGTTGATCTTGTTTGCTGTACCATGAGGTCATAGCAGTCCTTCCTGTAATAGAAACTGACAGCATATAGAGACAGAACTCACTGATGACCATGCTTGGGGGCTAGAAATACATACATGTACAGAGCGAGAAGGACAGTGAAAAGATTTAGTTTACCTGTGAGAACCATCCCGCGGATGTCTCATATTAACAAGTGCAAAATATAAACAAACACATAAACCCTGATCAAAACGAAAGCAAGTAAAACTACCTAACATTAAAACACAGTGTAAGCAGCCGCATAGTACAGGGAGATCAGCTCGGTGCTTTGTGACTACCTAGAGGGGTGGGATAGGGAGGATGGGAGGGAGATGCAAGAGGGAGGAGATATAGGGATATGTGTATATGTATAGCTGATTCACTTTGTTATAAAGCAGAAACTAACACACCATTGTAAAGCAATTATACTCCAATAAAGATGTTAATAAATAAATATTTTTTTAAAAAGAAAAGGAAAGGACTATCACATACAGAAATGTGGACATGTGAAAAATAAATAAAACTAGTCTTTGGAACAAAAACAATAAATAAATAAATAAAATGCATAAGAGCAATGAAAAAAATAAAACACAGTGTATAAAATGGTGTGAGAAATTTAAGTCACTCGACAGTCTTTTAGTCAAGAAAAAGCTGTGTTTGTGTCCTTTTAAATTTCACCCTGAAGGGCTTGCAGAAGTGATGGTGATTAAAGCTGCCAGCCTTGTTCCATCTGACAGGGGATGCAGTTCAGAGTGGGCCAGTGCTCCTTTCTCATTCTCCGTTTTGGTGGACTTTCCTGCCAGCGTGTTGATGCCCTCCCCAAGCTCCGCACTGTGCCATCCTGTCTGTGCTGCTGAGGCGGTGAAAACTGTAGGGAAGAGAATCAGTACAAGAACACACAGCTTGAGTCTGCTGTTGCTGATGAAACTGAGCGGTGTCCTGTGATGGGAGCCACTCTTCCCCACGGTCTTTTTGGGTGAGTTTGGTGATTGCTCGTCTCTCCTGACCTCACTCCATTCTGTGATGTCATCACTGCTCAGAGAGGTTTCCTGGAGCCAACATTCTTTTCTTCTAAGGCATGCAAAGGGAAACTTTACCCTGGCAGCTCTGTAGGTCAGATGCCAGGAGGCTTGATGGGTTCCTCTGCTCTGTGTTCACAAGGCCCAGCTAAGACGGCAGGGCTGGATTCCTTTTGAGAGCCTCTGGGGGAGAATTACTTCCAAGCTCATTCAGCTTGTTGGCAGAATTTGGTCCTCTGTGCTTGTGGGACTGAGGTCGTGAATCCCTTGTCTGCTGGTGGCTGCCGTTGTTCTCAGCTTCTAGAGGCTGTCCCCAGGCTTTGGCTCATCTTTCTCCATCTTCAAAGCCATCAATTGCCAGTGGAGTCTTTCTCTTTCTTCCAATCTCTCTGACTTCTGAGGGCTTGAATTTCTTAATAATTTTTGAGCCAAGGGACCCATGTTTTCATTTTGCAAGTTATGTAGCTGACCCTGGCCAGTAGTGGCTCCACCTCTCCCACAACACTTGAAGGAGGCCCCAGAAGCCATTCTCAGAGCAACTTACTTCACTCCATACTTGTCCAACGTGTACGTGTTGTCTTCACCCATGATCTTGAGCATCCACAGGGCAGGGGACAGCTCAGGAAGGGAAGAAAGAGAGTGGGAGTTGGCACAGAGCAGAAAGGGACCCCCCAGAGCAGCCCCTCAATGCTCATAGCAAAGCAGGTCAAAAAGCTGAGTCTCCAGGCCTCTTAAAGCAATGGGCTGTAGGAGAGATGCAGGGTTGGCCAAGGTGGTGTTTGGTGGGCCAGACAGAGGTGGCCAGGGGCTCATCCAAAAGAGAGACAGGAGGCCCCATATTGGGCCAAGGAAAACTCACACTGGAGCCAGAGCTCTGTGTACTGCCATCAACCCTGACTTGACCAAGACCTGCTTCCCAAGGCCACACCCCCACCCTGCCTTGGGCCTCAGTTTCTTCCTTGGCCTAATGAGACTGGTGGTAAGCCCTGCTTACCTGACTAGAGTGCTGTGAGTTCAGAGGAGGTGGATGTACAGGAGCCCTTTGTACCCTGAAGGACCAGACACACAGGTCACATCCTTGGACTCAGGTCTCCACAGACAGCATGTCCATGGGAGGCTGTGAGGAGGGACAGGACACAAGGGGCCCCAGGCTCCCCCCACAGTGTGGTTTCCATGACCATCCCAAGGATTACTGTTAGGGTTGTTGCTTTGGTGACTGGATGGACCCCAGGCACCCCACTCAGTGGTGCCACTGGAAGAAAACTCACTTCGATGAGGTTGCCCATGGGCACACAGGTGACCATCATGGCAGGGAGCCATATAGGGAGCCCCTTGCTTCACCAGCTTCAGGGACAGCAGGGGGATCTGTCTCATGTCCACTTCATAGCCAGGGTTTCACACCAACACAGCATGGCTCTCACCAAACACAGCTCTAGCCCACCCAAAGTCTTGCCACCCAACAGCCCTCCTAGTCTCCATCCCCATCCAATCTACAATCCCACCTCCCCAGGCTCTTCCCTTGTGTGTTGTTTTAATCGAGCTCTATATCTGAAAGGAAGTTCTCCGAAGGGCGAGGGGTTGTTGCTGGAGCCATGATCAGTGGTTCTTAACTGATAGTGAGCAGTCAGAAAGGTGCCTTTAAAATCTCCAGATTACTTTCTTTTGTTTTGTTTTTTTTGTTTTCTTTTTCTTTTTTGGTTTAATATTTGTTGGCTTCCAAATTACTTTTTGGAAATAAGAAAAGCAGGTGCCACCTGGATCTATTGAGTTGGATCTGGGATCACGAGAAAGGTAGGGCTGAAGAAATGGAATCAAAGGAAATTGTGTTCTGATCTCCAGTCCATCCCTCTCCCCAGGAGTTGGTCCCTTCTCTCTTTACTTCCAAAAGCGCGTACTAAACGCCAGAACCTGGGTGGAGCCTCTGGAGGGGCTGTTTCTACCTTCCCAGGGCATCCACGAGCAGACTTAAGACCTCCACTAGGACATGCCAGTCTGTGGGGAGGGACCACGTAGGCACCCAGGAAAGGTGGAGGGGTGTGTGGGCCTCGTGTGAAGTGCCCTGTCTTACTCGAGCCTCCTGGAGGTTGATGTCTTTATAGGCTCAGCCCACTTCTTGCCGAAGCTCGTGGTCTCCAGGAGGCAGACCCTGAGATCCTGGGGGTTTGCAGGTCTTTGTCCTGGTAGAAGAATGAGGGAGAATGTGCCTTCTCAGATGTACCCGAGGCATCCAGAGTCCCCAGGCTCTGGGGAGAGAGCACCCTCTGTCACCCTCTGGGGATAGAACTGGCCTCGGCCCCCAACTGTCATCTCTACATCCATGTCCCCAGTAAAACCCACTCACAGGAATGGTACCCATGCCCACCAGTCTGCTACATGTCTGGGGCTGGCTGTGAGCATGGCCCTCTTCTGCAAAGCTCAGGCACCCTCCCACTCAGCCTCCACCCGGGCCCAGCTCACCTTATCACACAGCCCCAGATGCTGCGGAGAGGAGCTGGTTGGATGTTTGTTGTCGTGGCTGGTGGTGAGATCCGGAGCCGGAGCCTGGCGCAGGCTGAGGTCCTTGGACAGGGAGGTAGGTTGGCCTCAAGCTTGGCTCTGCAGCAGCAGCAGCAGCACGGTCGCCCTGATGCCACCAAGTATTCTGGCTACAGTGTGGCGGGTGCAGCCTCTGTTTGGTTTTATGTACCCACCCCCAGAGAGGGGTGGCACTGCCCTCCTGCCAGCTGGCCTCCTTCACCAAACCCCAGGCCTGGGAAACCCCAGCTGGGCTGAGGGCTTTCCAGGGGGATATAACCTGCTGCAGCTCCTTGCTTCACATGAAGTGGGAAGTGGGAAGGAAGACGCTGACCCGGAGCAGAGAGAGGGTCCTGACACTCAGCCCTGACCCAAGTCTTCACCCTCACAGCAGCCGTGGCTGCCTTCCCTACTCACTGCAGAGGGCAGGAGCGAGGGCCGAATTCCCTCCCCTGGTCCCTGTGAGACGACCAGCATGGTGGGTGAGTCGGGGCATTTGGTCCAAGTCTTGCATCTCCTGTTTCCTGGATGGTAGATCCTTATTTGAGTGATTTAACCTGTAGGTTTCATTTTCCCCATGAACTGGACAACTCAGGGAGCTGGTGGGTGTTCCCCAACGTTTGGGGGCACAGCAGCCTGAGGTCCAGTTCCCCTTCCTGCCCAGAGTCTCATGACAGGAAGGATGGCTGGGAGGAGCAAAGGAGAGGGGCGCTGCAGGATCAGGCCTCATACCTGAGTTTGTTGGGGTGAAAGGTGCATGAGGATTTCTCAAGGACCAGATGTGGAGTCAGGGGTAAACCCACCTGGGGACAAGGGCTGTGGTTTGTCTCCCGAGAAGACCTCCGTTCTGACAGGCTGTAAGGACTAAGCCAGGAGAGCCAGACTGGAGGCATGGAAGGCAGGCCCCCACCACGGGAGTTGCAGTCTATGGACCTACACAGGATCCAGGGAGGATGGGGAAGGGGACTTCAGTCAGAAGAGTGAGCAAATGCAAAGTTTCAGAGGCAGGAAAGCACAGGGAGGATTTCAGCGTTACCTAATAGCCAGTAACCATGTGTATTGCTAATTATTTTCTACTGTGATCACCTTCTTTTCCTCCCTTGACTTGGGGAAAGGACACAGCTTGACCAAGAGGCCACTGGGGCAACACCTGGACTGTGAAACCAGGTTGCACAGAAGCCCACCTCTCCTTCCTTCTCCAAGGCTGAGTGCGCAACCAGCGCCATCCTTCCCGGTTGCCACCTTCTGAGGTGCCCTGGCCATGCCCCCAAGAGTCCCACAGGCCGGCTGAGTCCAGGAGCTACCCCAGGCCTCACAACCACATGGTCATTCCTCCAGAAAACTGTACAAGAATCTCCTTCTTGGCCTGTGGCCCCTCTATTGCTTTGGCCCATGACCTTTCCGGCTGTGTTCTCACCAACTCCCACACTGACCCCCCAGCCTGGTGTCTCATCCACAGCACTGGACAGGGAGCCACCTGGGGTCAAATCAGAAGAGACTTCCTGAGGCTGTGGGAGCCAAGAGGAGGAGGTACCATTTCTGGATGGAGGTCAGGGAAGCCTTCCCCAGGCGGAAGGGCAGGGCAAGCAGAGGGACCAGGCGCAGAGATGGGGAAGAGCAGGGGCTCAGCGCTGTCTGAGTGGCTGCGGTGGATGGGGCAGCCTGACACCTGAGGCCTGCAGGGCAGGGGCTGAGGACAGCAGGGAGCATCCAGACCCAGACCCCGATGCCCCTGCCTCAAGGCAGCAGGGGAAATGGCCCAATCAGTGCTTGGCCTGAGCCCCTAGACAATGGTGTGGAGGGCGGACAGTGGTCTGGGGAGAGCCTGGAACCAGAGAAGGTGGAGTCTGGAGGCTGTGGCTACACTTGAGAGAAGACGGTGGTAGGAGCTGGGCTGGGCTGGTGGGAGGCCAGAGGGAGTGTCCTCAGGAGGAAGAAGGAGCAGGTGGGGCTCCCAGGCTTTCAGCTCAGGGCTCCTGCGGCGGCACCCAGCCAACAGCAGCCAACAGCTCAGTGCGGACAACCAGGGGCACTCATGGGAGTCTTGAGCTCAGAGATACAGACCAGTGATGTGTGTCCCTGATAACTGGTATCTTGAGAAGGGGTGTCCCCAGGAATGTGTGAGGACTGGGAGGAGAAGCAGCCCGGATGCACCTGTGCCAGCCCTGCCTCTTAGGAGGAGGGTCCTTGGAGGAGACCGAGCAGGAGCCACGGGGGAGGCAGGAGGGCACCCAGGAGAGTGGCAGCAGGGGACAATCGGTCAGTTTCTGGAGGAAAGAGGGGCTCCACCGCCTGTGATGTTAAAGATAAGGCTTGATGGACTTCCCTGGTGACGCAGTGGTTAAGAATCCGCCTGCCAATGCAGGGGACACAGGTTCGACCCCTGGCCCATGAAGATCCCACATATCACGGAGCAACTAAGTCCACACACCACAATTACTGAGCCTGTGCTCTAGAGCCCGTGAGCCACAACTACTGAAGCCAGTGTGCCTAAATCTCGTGCTCCACAACAAGAGAAGCCACTGCAATGAGAAGCGCGTGCACCGCAACAAAGAGTAACCCCTCTCGCCACAACTAGAGAAAGCCCACACGCAGCAATGAAGACCCACTGCAGCCATAAATAAATAAAATTTAAAAAAAAAAGATAAGGCTTGAGCATGGCCTCTAGTTTCAGGGAGGGCTGTCCCGTTGCAGTGGCCTTCACGGTGAGATGGAGCAAAGAAGTGTGGTCAGGGTATAGATGATCCTTTCTCAGGCTTGGCTGGGGAGAAGCCAGGGAAATAGGCCACGTTTGGTGGGGTCGGGGGAGAGGAAATGTTTTGGCTGAGAAAGCAGTGGAGAAGAATCAAGGAGAGGGGACAAATGGAGCTCACTGTCTGAGTGCTGAGTGCAGAGAAAAAGATGGTGTGGGCTTTGCATCTGCATAGGGATTGGCTGGGTGTGTAAGTCCTTAGCTGTGAGTGGTACTGTCAACCACTCATCAGATGTTCATTGACTGCCTATTGCATGCCAGGGAGTGCCTAGAACTGGAGGTTCAGTAGAGAATACACTTTGTCACCCTGATTCCTGAGGAGGCCAGAGTGTGGAGGCAGAGGGGATGTAGGACAGAGCCTGGTCCTCACTCTCCTGGAGGACTCAACACTCTTGAGCAACCCTGCCTGTGACACTCCCCATGGGCCCCAGGAGAGGCCAAGACATTGTCAGGGAGATGGAGAAACCATTTCTTCATCTTCACAGGAGGCTTCCCTTGCCCACTGCCCAGCAATCCCGTGAGGCAACAGCAGGGGCTGAGGCAAGTCCAGCTCACAGCCGGGGAGGAGATCAGTGATGGGACAGGTCAGGAAGACGCATGGTTGGGCCATTGCATCAGGCCCACGAAGGGCATAAAGGAGGGTCCTGCATGCTGGGAGGAGGCCGACTTGGGGACCATGGAGACTCAGAGGGCCAGCCTTGCCCTGGGGCGGTGGTCACTGTGGCTACTGCTGCTGGGACTAGTGGTGCCCTCGGCCAGCGCCCAGACCCTCAGCTACAACGAGGCCATGATTCGTGCTTTGGATCAGCTCAACGAGCGGTCCTCAGAAGCTAATCTCTACCGCCTCCTGGAGCTGGACCCACCTCCCAAGGCCGCGAGTCAGGAGGACCCTGGGGAGCGGGCTGTCTCCCGCCAGCCATGGCCACGCTGTCACCGCCTCTGCTCAGGCTGTACCTCCTGTCAGGAAGGGACTTCTCCCTCTAGGTGGGCTCCCACCTCTTCCAGGAACCCTTCCCAGAGCTGGGTCCCCTCCCAGCCTGAGAGCTTCCTGCCTTAGCATCTCTACTGTGGGAACAGGCGCCCTGTACACCCTGTTCGGGCTTAAGGGGCTTCTGGGAACTCCAAGGATGGAGGGGGTGTCCTTGACTCTGTGATGTGACTTCCTGGCTTTGGTCCCCTCTGCACTTCTTTGTTCCCTACCAGGGAGGGCTCTGCTCAGCCTGGTGGTTACCGTGATGAGGCTTCTACCTGCAGGCGACCCCTGACTTCCCTCAGCCCCTCAGAGGTTCAGGTGCTGTTGTCAGAGCTGGTCTGAGGTCCGCTCCTGTTCTCTGTGTGCCCGTGAGGCCTGGAACGGGCTCTGTCCCTTCTTCCATGCACCCAGCACCAAGCCCAGGGCCAGGCACACAGGAGGGGCTGGAGAGGCTGCCATCTAGGTGGGGGCAGGGAGACAGATCAGAGAAGGAAGCATGAGCCCAGGCCCAGTCTCCCCACGTTGATTCTTGACCAGGATGAGGACCCGGACACCCCAAAGCCTGTGAGCTTCATGGTGAAGGAGACCGTGTGCCCCAGGATGACCCAGCAGCCCCCGGAGAAGTGTGACTTCAAGGAGAATGGGGTGAGGCTGGGGGCTGGGGGCACTGGAGGATGCTTCCCAGGGATGTGAACAGGGGGCTTCCGGGAAGATTTTCAGCCCCTGGGTGAGGCTGGGAGTTTATGGGCTGGGGGTTCCAGTTTGACCACGAGTCTCCCCTTCCAGCTGGTGAAACAGTGTGTGGGGACAGTGACCCTGGACCAGGACAGGGGTAACTTTGACATCACCTGTAATAAGGTAAGTGGCCCCTGTGTGCTGCAGGGGCTGCTGAGGGTGGGTAGTGGAACGTCCTTTGGACCAATTACCTGCTACCCCTTTGAGGGCAGAGAAAGGCCTTCTTACCTGGCCCCTCCCTCACCCGAGCCCCAGGCCTCCAGGACTGGCTCTACCATCCCTTAGAGCAGTGGTTCTCTAAGTGGGGTCCCACCCGGGAACTTGACAAAAAGGCAGATTCCCAGGCCCCACTCAGACCTCCTGAATCAGACTCTGGGCTGGGGCCCAGCCATTTGCATTTTCACAAGGCCTCCAGGGGATTATGACTGCTGAATTTGAAAGGCACTGACTGGAGCTTTCATCCCCTGCTGTCATCCAGCTTTGATGGGTTGGGCTTGTGACCCTGGGAAGCCCCTTGCCTTCTGTGGGCCTCAGTTTTCTCTTCTGCCTGTATGTGTCGGGATTCAACACAAGCTCCACAGGTCACAGCCAGAGGGTGAACTGGGGCCCCAAGGATCCTGGTGTGGCCCTGGAAGAGGGAAGTCCAGGTGGGGAGGGGCCTTGTGTTGATGCTGGTCCAGTACCAAGAGCAACCTGTTTCTTCCTGGTTCACAGGCCCAGAGTGTCAGGATTACAAAGCTACCATGGGCGCCACCATAGCCGATGCAAAGATGTCGCATAATAGTGATAAGAATGTGCCCGTAATCAGCACATCAAGGCTTTGCATCATGAGACAGAGAAGAGTCCTAATCGTATGCTTATTCTGGCTCAGGCTACTGGACTCTGAAAAATAAATTCTTGTGAAATCAGTATCCTCCAGACTTCAGTTTCACTCGTCTCCCCTCCTCCCACTTACCAAGATTGAATCCGTAACTCTGGGATGCCACGTGTGTGTGTGTGTGTGTGTGTGTGTGTGTGTGTGTGTGTGTGTGTGTGTGTGTGTGTGAATGCAGGCAGAAACAGAGAGATGGGTGAGGCAGCTGTTCCTTCCAGGAGGGCATGGGGAGGGGCCAGGGCCAAGAGGTCCAGCACAGCGTCTCCATTCTCGGGTCCCTCCTGTGCCCTTCACACGCCTCTGCCCTCCTCCTCCAACACCCAGTAAGAACTTAAGGAGACCTGCTCTGTGTGCAGTGCTGGTGGGGATGCTGTCCCTGCTCACATGGAGGTGACAGTCCAGGAGGGGCCAGGCATCTTGTTAAACACTCACAGAGATGCAGTCCAGACTCAGGGCTAAGTCTACAGGTACAATGGCCATGAGTCTCATGGACAGGAAGGATGGCTGGGAGGAGCAAAGGAGAGAGGAGATGCAGGATCAGGGCTCATACCTGAGTTCGTTGGGGTGAAGGTTGCATGAGGATTTCTCAAGGACCAGAAGTGGAGTCAGGGGCAACGTGCCTGGGACAAGGGCTGTTGTGTCTTTCCTGAGAAGACCTCCGCTCTGACAGGCTGTGAGGACTAAACCAGGAAAGCCAGATGCTGGAGGAAGGGAAGGCTCTCCCCCCACCATAGGAGGTGCTGCCTGAGAACCTGGCAGGGGACCCTCCTAAGGATTCAGGGAAGGACGAGAAAGGGGACTTCAGTCTGAAGAATGAACACATACAAAGGTGCAGAGGCAAGAGAGCACAGCGACAATCTCAGGGTTACCAGACAGCAGCAGCCATGTGTATTGCCAATTATTTGCTACTGTGATCACCTTCTTTTCCTCCCTTGACTTGGGGAAAGGACACAGCTTGACCAAGAGGCCACTGGGGCAACACCTGGACTGTGAAACCAGGTTGCACAGAAGCCCACCTCTCCTTCCTTCTCCAAGGCTGAGTGCGCAACCAGCGCCATCCTTCCCGGTTGCCACCTTCCGAAGTGCCCCAGCCAATTGCCAAGAGTCCACAGGCCTTCAGTCACATGGCCATTCCATGGAAGACTGGATCAGAATTTGCTTCATGGCCTCTGGGCCCCTCTAACACTTTGGCTCATTATCTCTCCCAGTTGTGCTCCCTCCACCCCCGAGCACTGGCCATCCCGGCCTGGTGACTCAACCAGAGCACTGGACACGGAGTTACTTGGGGTTAAATCAGAAGAGACTTCCTGAGGGCTATGGCAGACAAGAAGAGGAGATGCCTTGTGTGCTTGAAGGTCCCTGAAGCCTTCCCCAGGCGGAAGGGCAGGGCAAGCAGAGGGACCAGGCGCAGAGATGGGGAAGAGCAGGGGGTTCAGCACTGTCTGAGTGGTTGCGGTGGATGGGGCAGCCTGACACCTGAGGCCTGCAGGGCAGGGGCTGAGGACAGCAGTGAGCATCAAGACCCAGACCCCGATGCCCCTGCCTCAAGGCAGCGGGGGAAATGGCCCAATCAGTGCTTGGCCTGAGCCCCTAGACAATGGTGTGGAGGGCGGACAGTGGTCTGGGGAGAGCCTGGAACCAGAGAAGGTGGAGTCTGGAGGCTGTGGCTACACTTGAGAGGAGAGAAGACGGTGGTAGGAGCTGGGCTGGGCTGGTGGGAGGCCAGAGGGAGTGTCCTCAGGAGGAAGAAGGAGCAGGTGGGGCTCCCAGGCTTTCAGCTCAGGGCTCCTGCGGCGGCACCCAGCCAACAGCAGCCAACAGCTCAGTGTGGACAACCACGGGCACTCATGGGAGTCTTGAGCTCAGAGATACAGACCAGTGATGTGTGTCCCTGATAACTGGTATCTTGAGAAGGGGTGTCCCCAGGAATGTGTGAGGACTGGGAGGAGAAGCAGCCCGGATGCACCTGTGCCAGCCCTGCCTCTTAGGAGGAGGGTCCTTGGAGGAGACCAAGCAGGAGCCACGGGGGAGGCAGGAGGGCACCCAGGAGAGTGGCAGCAGGGGACAATCGGGCAGGGGGCAGTTTCAGAACACAGAGTGTCTCCAGTGCCTGTGGAGATAAAGACAAGGCTTGAGAGGGGCCTCTGGATCCAGTGAGGGCTGGTCAGCCTGCCATGGCCTTGAATGTGAGCCTGCAAAGAAGTGTTGTCAGTGGTGTAGATGACCCTTTCTCAGGCTCCTTTGGAGAGGGGCCAGGACAATAGGTCGTGTTTGTCAGGGACCGGGGACAGGACATTTTTAGACTGAGAAAGCAGTGGAGAAGAATCCAGGAGAGGGGGCAGACAGAGCTCATTGGCTGAGGGCTGGGCCCAGAGAACAAGATGGTGAGGGCTTGACTGTCTGCCTATGGACTGCTGGATGGGTAAGGCTCTAGATGTGGTTCGTACTCTCCTCCATTCATCAAAGCTTAACTGAGTTCCTACTGGGTTCAAGGCAGTGCCTGAACTTGGAGGTTTCTGTTGAATCACTCCTTTACCCTATTCCTGAGGAGGCCAGAGTGTGGAGGCCGAGGGGACGTAAGACAGAGCCTGGTCTTCCCTCTCCTGGAGGACTCAACGTTCTTGAGCAACCCTGCCTTTCACACTCCCCATGGGCCCCAGGAGAGGCCAAGACGTTGTCAGGGAGATAGAGAAACCATTTCTTCACCTTCCAGAGGAGGCTTCCCGCTCCCACTGCCCAGCAATCCTGTGAGGTAACGCAGGGGCTGAAGAAAGCCCGGTGAACACCCTGGAAGGTAGCCAGGGATGGGGCAGGTCAGGAAGGCTCCTGGTTGAGCCTTTGCATCAGGCCCAGGTTGAGCATAAAGGAGGGTCCTGCGTGCTGGGAGGAGGCCGACTTGGGGACCATGGAGACCAGAGGGCCAGCCTTGCCTTGGGGCGGTGGTCACTGTGGCTACTGCTGCTGGGACTAGTGGTGCCCTCGGCCAGCGCCCAGGCCCTCAGCTACAAGGAGGCTGTGATTCGTGCTTTGGATCAACTCAATGAGCGGTCCTCAG
This sequence comes from Stenella coeruleoalba, assembly GCF_951394435.1. Classification (NCBI taxonomy): domain Eukaryota; kingdom Metazoa; phylum Chordata; class Mammalia; order Artiodactyla; family Delphinidae; genus Stenella; species Stenella coeruleoalba. Next base: position 65,550,320 of record NC_137156.1, read on the forward strand.
AAGCTAATCCCTATTGCCTCCTGGAGCTGGACCTGCCTCCCAAGACCGTGAGTCAGGAGGGGCCTGGGGAGGGGCCTGTCTCCCACTAGTGTTGGCCACACTGTCATCCCCTTTGCTCAGGCTGTACCTCCTGTCAGGAAGGGACTTCTCCCTCTAGGTGGGCTCCCACCTCTTCCAGGAAACCTTCCCAGAGCTGGGTCCCCTCCCAGCATGAGGCTTCCTGCCTTAGCATCTCTACTGTTGGAACAGGCGCCCTGTACACCCCTTTTGGGCCTAAGGGTTCTCTGGGAGCTTCAGGGATAGAGGGGGGTCACTGGCTCTGCCATGTGACTTCCCTGCTTTAAGTCCCCTCTTAACTCGGTGTCCCGCTACCAGGGAACGACTCTGCTCAGCCTGGAGGTGCCAGTGACAAGGTCTCTCCCTGCAGGCGACCCCTGACTTCCCTCAGCCCCTCAGAGGTTCAGGTGGTCTCATTAGAGCTGGTCTTGTGCTGTTCTCTGTGTGCCCACAAGCCCAGGAGTGGGCTCTGTTCCCTTCCCCTGTGCACCCAGCACCAAGCCCAGGGCCAGGCACACAGGAGGGGCTGGAGAGGCTGCCATCTAGGTGGGGGCAGGGAGACAGATCAGAGAAGGAAGCACGAACCTCAGTCCAGTCTCCCCACTTTGATCCTTGACCAGGATGAGGACTCAGACTCCCTGAAGCCTGTGAGCTTCACAGTGAAGGAGACCATGTGCCCCAGGACGACCCAGCAGCCCCTGGAGCCAGTGTGACCTCAAGGAGAATGGGGTGAGGCTGGGGGCTGGGGGCACTGGTGGATGCTTCCCAGGGAGCCTAATAGGGGGCTCCGGGCAAGATTTCCAGTCCGTAGGCTGAGTTTGGGAGGTGATGGCCCGGGGGGTTCCAGTTTGACCTCGAGCCTCCCCTTCCAGCTGGTGAAACAGTGTGTGGGGACAGTCACCCTGGACCAGTCCAAGGACCAATTTGTCATAAACTCTAATGAGGTGAGTGGCCCCTTCTGTGTTATGGAGCTGATAATGGGTTGGGTTGTGGAACATCCTTTGGATCAATTACCTGCTGCCCCTACGAGGGCAAAGAAAGGCCCCCCAACCCTGGTCCCTCCCTCACCCAACCCCAAGGTCTCCAGGACTGGCTCTGCCATCCCTTAGAGCAGTGGTTCTCTAAGTGGGGTCCCACCCGGGAACTTGACAGAAAGGCAGATTCCCAGGCCCCACTCAGACCTCCTGAATCAGACTCTGGGCTGGGGCCCAGCCATTTGCATTTTCACAAGGCCTCCAGGGGATTCTGACTGTGCTGAAGTTTAAGAGGCATTGACTGAAGTCATGGGCTTTCAGCCCCTGCTCCAGTCCAGCTTTGTTGGGATGGGCTTGTGACCCTGGGAAACCCCTTGCTATCTGTGGCCCCCAGTTTTCTCATGTCTGTGTGTATAGGTATTCAACCACCTGCTCCAAGTGTCACACTGGAAGTGGATTAGGGCTCCAAGCTTCCTGCAGTGGCCCAGGAATGGGGGTGTTCAGGTGGGGTGTGGACCTGTGTTAATCTTGAGCCAATCCCCAAAAGAAGCCTGTTTCCTCCTGGTTCACAGATTCGGAGTGTGGGGCTATTTCGATGGCTGGGTGACTTCCTCCAGAGAGGTGGGAGAAGGTAGGTAAAAAGACTGAGAGAATTGGTCAGAGAATCAAAGATATCTTTGGGATATTTCAGCCCAGTGAATACTGCTAAGAATCAGCTTATCCTGGCTCAGACTTTTGGACTCTGAAAAATAAATTCTTCTGAAAACAATTTCCTCCACATTCAAATTCACTTATCTCCCCTCCTTCATCTTACCAGGACCAAGTCCTTAACTCTGAGAGTCCTCTTGGGTGTATGTGTGTGTGAGAGAGAGAGAGAGAGAGAGAGAGGATCACTCCTGTCAATACAGAGATGGGTGAGGCAGCTGTTCCTTCCAGGAGGGCATGGGGAGAGGTAACAGGGCCAAGAGGTCCAGCACAGCGTCTCCATTCTCGGGTCCCTCTCGTGCCCTTCATACACCTCTGCCCTCCTCCTCCAACGCCCAGTAGGGACTTAATGAGAACTGCTCTGTGTGCAGTGCTGGTGGGGATGCTGTCCCTGCTCACATGGAGGTGACAGTCCGGAGGGGCCAGGCATTTGTTAAACACTCACAGAGATGCAGTTCAGCCTCAGGGCTAAGCCTGCAGTTACAATACCCATAACGTTTTGCTTCCTCTTGACAGTCGTAACTCTGGAAAAGTGTGCCCCTCATGGCTTTTCCTCTGGTATTGAACACATCACTGTGGCCGTTCCTCAATGCTGTTCAAACAAAAAGCAACCACACTCATTGAAAGAGGGATCAGATTTGTGGTTAGAGTATGGGTGGAGATTGGATGAAGGTTGTAAAAAGTACAAACTTTCAGTTATAAGATACAAAAGTACAGGGATGTAATGATGACTATAGTAACACTGCTGTGTGGTATAGTTGAAAGTTGTCAAGAGAGTAGATCCTAAGAGTTCTCATCACAAGTAAAAAAAAACATTTTTTTTTTCTTTTCGTATCTATATGAGATGATGGATGTTAATGAAACATTGTGGTAATCATTTCACAATATATGTAAGTCAAATCGTTATGCTGTACACCTTAAACTTATACAGTGTTGTATGTCAGCAATATCTCAATGGAACTGGAAAAAAGTACTTTTTAAGAGTGTAAAAGGATTATTGCAGCAAAAAGTTTGTGAACCGCTGCCCTAGAGAAACTCTCCATGGGTGTGCAAGGAGACACACAGGATAACAACCAATTGGAATACTGGTCTAATTTTACAATAGATACCATACAGCTGTGAACAAAAATGAACGGATTACCGTATATCATTAAAGAAATTGTGCAAAATTAGCTAGTAGATACGTTATAAGGCTATTTATAGAATGTTTAAGAGCATGGAAACAAGACTACGTTTTGCTTAAACATTTATAGAATGTTTAAGAGCATGGAAACAAGAAAACGTGCGGAGGAGAAATCAGCAGGTTAACGCGAGAATACAGTCTTTCTCCGACCCGTGGGGGTCGCGTTCTGTTCCGAAACTACGCTTCCCGGCAGGCCACGCGCTGCGCCGTGACGCACTTCCTGCAGATGCACGTCCTTCCCTCTGCACCGCCCGTGGCCAGGGGCGGGCTGTGAGATCGCTTAGCGACTGGACGCCGACGGTGGTACTGTTATTGCCGCTTTGCCTACCCAGGCGCAGATGTGGACCTCGCGGGAGCAATTCCAGCTTGGCAGTGGACGGTGAGTCGGGCGAGCTGGCGAAGTGCTAGGGCGAGAAGAGGGTGACCGCGCTCCCCGTCTCCCCCCGGCTCTCCGACCTCAGGCGCCGGGCTGGCGTGGGCGGTATCCGAGGCTGAGGCTGGTCCTTCAGGAGGTGTGGAGATGGAGGGTGCGCGCTGTGGGCTGTGCAGCTCACCCCTCCCGACTGCTCGCCTTCTTTGTGGTTGGGGCGGGGTTTCCTCCCTTGGTGTCCAGTACCCTGTCCTCGTGGTTTGCAGCTACCTCTCCAAATCTCCCCGCCTCGACTTCCGCCGCGGGGGTCCCGTTTGCGCTCTCCACTCCGGCAGCCGTTGGTTGCCAGTGACTATTGAACGCTTCAGGTGTGGCTAATGCTACTGATGAACTGCCTTCTTAATTTTACTTCCAGTTAATTAATATCTATCTGAATAATGAAGAAGTCTAAAACATTTTTCCATCAGACACAAGGTTATTGTTTTGCTGAGACTATACTTCCCTTTAATCCTTGAAAATTTAACGTCTTTTTGAGATGTACTGTAAGTGTCAAATGCACACCTGATTTCCAAGAGATGGTTGGGGGGATTTCCCTGGTGGTCCAGTGGGTAAGACTCCGCTCCCAATGCAGGGGACCCGGGTTGGATCCCTGGTCGGGGAACTAGAACCCACATGCATGCGGCGCCTAAGAAGTCTGTATGCCGCGACTAAAGATGCCGCAACCAAGATCCCGCGTGCTGCAACTAAGACCTGGCGCAGCCTAAATAAGTAAATAAAATAAATAAATATTTTTTAAAAAGAGAGAGATGGTTGGGAAAAAAGTATAAACTATGATAACTTTTTAACACTATGTGTTGAAATGATAATATCTTAGATATGTTGGGTTAAATGTTATTAAAGGTAATTTCACTTTTTATTTTTAAAAAGATTTATTTATTTATTTTTGGCTGTCGTTGGGTCTTCACTGCTGCGCGCCGGGGCTTTCTCTAGTTGCGGAGAGGGGGTTACTCTTCATTGCGGTGCGCAGGCTTCTCATTGCGGTGGCTTCTCTTGTTGCGGAGCACGGGCTCTAGGCGCGCGTGCTCAGTAGCTGTGGCTCACGGACCCTAGAGTGCAGGCTCGGTAGTTGTGGCGCACGGGCTTAGTTGCTCCGCTGCATGTGGGATCTTCCCGGATCAAACCCGTGTACCCTGCACTGGCAGGTGGATTCTTAACCACTGTGCCACCAGGGAAATCCCTAATTTCACCTTTTAAAAAACTATTTGAGAAGGCTACTAGGGATTTTTTTGTTTTTTGGTTTTTGGCCTCACGGCAGGGCAATGCGGAATCTTAGGTCCCCGACCAGGGATCGAACCCATGCTCCCTGCAGTGGAAGCGTGGAGTCTTACCCACTGGACTGCCATGGAAGTCCAGGAAATTTTAAATTACATGTTTGGTTGGCACTGTAGCTCTCATATTGCTCTTGGATAGCGCTGCCCTGTGAGAAGGGATATTTTTGCATCTGGTAGAGACTTCATAGCCTCTTGGGGAAGGCTTCCTAGAGGAGCTGATGTGTCTGGAGGGCATTCTTACCCTGTCTTGTCTGAGGGGTCTGTATCTACCACATTGCATGTTTCTGTTGGAGGTTCCTGCAGAATGGCTTTTTCAGCCCCTTTTCCCTAGCCACCATGAGCCTTCCTGGGGTGGGTTGTGCTGTAGAGAGAAAAGTAAGGACATGATGGTGATTTGAGAGCATGAGATTGGAGGAGGATGCATCTCTCACAACCAAATGTCTCCTGAGACTCATGTTTTCTTTTCTGCCAAGGTGAAGAAGATTCTAATGGTTTGGTTTTAGAAGCCATGTTTACACTTTTAATAGATACTGAACTGCCATGTAGATGGTAGTTTGCTCCCACCAATTATTAAAGAGGCACTGTTTCCTCACTGAGTTGAGATGCCATATTTGCCACATACTATGATTAGATTGCCCTTTCTTCCACCCACCCACCCACCCACCCATCCATCTATCCATCCATTCATTCTTCCATCCTTCTTACTCTGCAGTCTGAATTGTAGATATGACCAATCTGTGATTGACCTGTATCATGAGGGAGGGGGGAAAAAACCTTAATTGCTTTTAGGCACTTAGATTTTTGGAGGTCACTTGTTGCCAGAGCATAACCTAGCTTATCAGTCAGATAGTAATCCTTTTCTCCATGTCAGTCTGAAAAGTCTGGCTTTTTCAGTGTGAATTCTAGACGTCTGGTCACTCTGCATTTTCATTCAGTCATTGGCTCGATAGGCATTTATTGAAGCAGTGATAAGTGAAGCTGCTCTGAAACCAGAAGCTTAGATACTAGGCTTGGCACTGCCACTTGGGAGTGATACAGTCTTGTGAGCACGTGACCTGACCTCCCAGTTCTTGGTTCCCTCTTTTGTGAGATAGAGGTAGCAGCAGTATTTACATCATGGCTTTGTCATGAAGATTAATGAAGCAGTGGACTTAGCACGGTGCCTGGTAAGTGGTACCTGCTTAATCAGTGTTAGCTACTGCTAGTGGTAGTTCTGGAAGGAGAAGAGCTGTGTAGGATAAGTTATGCTGAAGTAATAAATGACCTCAAATCTCAATGGCAGTCTAACAACAGCAGTCTAACTGGAATCCTATCTAACCCTTAGTGGGTTAGCTTTGGCTCTTGGGTTAGCTTTGGCTCTACTTCGTGTCCTTTCGATCCATGACCAAGGGTGAAAGGGCAGACCCTATGTGGGCAAGGAGCACTGTGACAGAGGGAGAAGAGTAAGAGAGATGAAACCACACGGTGGCTCTTAAAGTTGCTGTTTAGAAGAGAGACATGTCATTTGCACTCACACTTCACTGGTGAGGCAAGTCACTTGTATGTGCCTGATGTCAGTGGGTGGGGAAGTGTAACTCTTGCAGAGAAGGAAAGCAAATACTTGGGAATAGCACAATCCAGTCTGAGGAATTTACCCTAATTGCTAGGATTACAAAAATGTCTGAAGAACTGTATTAAGCACTGTCAGGGACAGGTAGCTGGAGGAGTCCTGGAGAAAATAGGATAAGTCGGAAAAAGACTGTAAGAACATGAAGTTATATCTGGGGGCTTTCTTCTTTCTGTTCCAGCTTTTATAGATTGGTGAGAACAAATTGGCATAGTCTCAGGGTCAGAGTTTCCTCTCTCCTAAAAAGTCATATTGAAGAACTTCCCTGGCGGTCCAGTGGTTAAGACTCTGCTTCCACTGCAGGGGTCATGGGTTGATCCCTGGTCGGGGAACGAAGATCCTGCATGCCACGTGATGAGGCCAAAATAAATAAATAAATAAATAAATAAATAAATAAATAGTCATATTGAAAAGAGTTCAATGTATGCATCCCCTTCTTTCTATTCTGTTTCATTACTCTATCGCTGCACTACTGCTAAAGCACTTTACTATGGCTTGATAGTGTGTTGTCATATTTTAGAAGACAAGTCTTCTTAGTCTTTATTTTCATAATTTTCTTGACTATTCTTATATATTTTCTTTAAAGGAATTTTGGAATTATCTTGTCTAGAGCCATAAAAAATCTCTGTTGTGATTCCGACTGGTGTTGCATTGAGTTTATTTAATTTGGAAGGAATTGATTGGCTTGCAGTATAATTCACCTTGTCCAGAAGCATGGTATGACTCTTCATCTACCTGCATATCCTATTATGATCTCCTGAATAAACTCACATTCTAGAAGGGAGATAGATGGAGAAACATAAATGTAAACATGTAGTGTGGTGTGATTGAGAAGAGACCCAGGTTGGACATAAGAGGGAGTTACACCTCTGCCTGTGACATTGGAGTATGAGTCAAGGCTTACTGGAGCAGGAGAACCTGAGTGGTCACAAAGTGACAGTAGTCAGCAGTGGACTGAGACTCTAGTCAAGGAGTCTGCAGCACTTCAGGTTCTGTAACAGCAGTTCCCTAACACTGCTTGCCTTTCTCTGGGCCATGTTGCTGGAGGTCTTTGACTCAGGTTTGTGGTGAGACAGATAATGCAAACTTCTGATGGGGTCATATGCCTTACAGATACTGAAATGGAAGATAGACAGCTTCCCAGAAGACACTGTAGGGCCTGCGGTTCTACCTAACTGATGGGACTTGGTTCAAAACTCAGTATTGGGCTTCCCTGGTGGCACAGTGGTTGAGAGTCCGCCTGCCGATGTAGGGGACACGGGTTCGTGCCCCGGTCTGGGACGATCCCATGTGCCGCGGGGCGGCTGGGCCCGTGAGCCATGGCCGCTGAGCCTGCGCGTCTGGAGCCTGTGCTCCGCAACGGGAGAGGCCACAGCGGAGAGAGGCCCGCGTACCGCAAAAAAAAACAAAAAACAACTCAGTATTGTAGAAACTCCTTAGAGCACAGGGAATTGACTACAGCTGGAACCTAGACCAGCGGAGCCAGAAGCTGGGCATTGCATGCCCTGCACAGGGTCTGAGAATAGAAGCCCAGGTACTGTTCCGTCATGGCCATGGTATTACCTGCCGCTTCCATGAAGAGTTGGAGACGTGGGAGTAGTGGGGGTTGTTGAAGTCTCTGCCTTAAAAGAAATAGTATGCTAATCATGGGGCTTATCCAAAGTGGCTGAGCTATTTGGTGCTAGCAGCAACCTGATAATCTAGACCTTGGGCTGCTAGCTGAGGACCTGATCTCTTCCCCTCCCCTCTCCTCCTCTCCTGTTCCTTAAAGATGGCTGACAAAGGCCAAAGTGTGATGGGAAGAAGGGAGGGAGGCTGTGCCAAGTGGTCCTGAGTGAGGTAACTGGCGGGAGCCACAGTGCTCAGGTGGCTTTGTAGCTGGGCACTGCTGATGGAGGGGAGCCTCTGGCTGCTGTGTGGCTCCAGTAGGGGCCTTTCCCTCTCTGGCACTCACACCAAGGCAGGTATGGATATTGTGGGGCTGAGGGTCTCAAGTTTTGGGGGACTTTGGGGATCCCCCATTAAGGTATGTTGTTCCCATTTGTGATTTTCCAGGGGGGCAGGGGGTGGTGCTTGTGGAAGCGGAGCTGGAGGAGGTGGCTCCCCCTCTCTGATCAGGCCCGTGATACTTCCTTGTAGCCAAAGCAGCAGCCTGTGGGCTACATAGCTACAGCCTGTGTGGTGGATGCTCAGAGCTTCCCTTGATAGACTAACAGGTGAGTCAGTGAGCTGTGTCCAGCAGGTGGTACAAGGGTTAAGAGAATGTGTGGAAAGATTTAACAGTGTAGGATTGAGGCTGCTATATTTAGAAGGCCTGCTTGCAAGATTGGCCCTTTGCTGGCATCTGGGAACTTGGCACTTGACCTATTCCCTAACTAACAGGTATAGTTCACTGTACTTTGACACCTGCCTTCCTTCTGGGAGTCTGGAATTTTTATAGCTTCTCAGCAGAGGGTGCCTACATGACTTACCCCCAATAAAAACCTTGGGCACCTGAGGCTTTAGTGGCCTTCCCTGAGTAGAAACACTGCACATACGTTACTGAATTTTTCACTGTTGGAAACTCACTTTGTCCCCTTTTGGGAGGGAGAGAGCATGAGGAAGCATGTGCATGGATTTCTCCAGACTCTGCCTGTGTCATTTTCCCTTGCTGATCCTGTTGCATATCTTTTTTGCTGTTATAAACCCTAACTGTGACTACAACTGTGTTGAATCCTTAGAGTCCTTCTAGTGAGTGAATGGGGGGGGTGATCTTGGGGACCCCTGATAAAGGGATCCAAGTAAATGTAATTTTGGTATCAGTGCCAGAGAAGTTTGGAAGCCAAGGCATTGAATGCCTAGCACCTGGCTGGGAAGCTGTGCTTGAGCCAAGTTCTCAGCAGGGCCAAACTTTACTCTTTCGAAGTGGCCAGAGTTGAACCCCTGGACTTAAGGAGTCGATGAAAGGAGACACTACACAGTTCAGCAGAGGGGAGAATACCAGTGGGAAGAAAAGAGTTCCGCATCACCCATAGGGCCTATAGCAACCGGTACTCCATTGCCAAAGATGCTCCCTTGCCCTAGTCCTAGAGACCACTGGCACCCCAGAGACCAGTGGCGGCTGCAGATCAAGTTCATGACTGTCTAAGAGGGAAGGTGTCTAGACCTCTTAAGTTATAGGCAGGAGCGGATGGGCACTGAGGTATTGAAGGGGAAGATGGGATTGGCTCTGACACTCCAGTGATGCCAAAACTCTTTTGTGGAACCAGGATTCCATCTGAAAGCCTAGCTGTCAAACCTGAAATAGTGACTGTGTCTCCAACTGGGAGAGGCATAGTTCCTCCCCAGTGCCCCGCTCAAGTCTGGCAGATATGAGTCCTGTGGATGTCTTTCCTGTCAAGTATTCAACTACCAAGTCCTTGAGGCAATGGGCAGTATCTAGGGCAGGCCTGGTATGGTAGTCCCCTGCTAGCCGCTACCATACCCCAGACCTAATGGAAGATGTGGGACCTCAAAGAAGCAATTCCCTGTGCCCAGGATATCCCATAGGAGAGCTTAGAGACCCTGAAGGAAGTTGCAGAGGACAGAGACTTAAGGGCAGTGAGGGATCAGGACAGGTCTTCATCTGGGAAAATGCAAGGGTTTTCCCTGGTGGCTTGTCATGGTGGTGTTCTGGAAGGCTGCCTTCAAGCACCAGGTCATTTCTGGCCTGACCTGGGTCCAGTGTTTTGGTGATGGTGAGTTCTCTGAGGTGTCTCTGAGCAAGCAGGTGGCCCTGAGACTGCTCAGCCAGTACTTTAACCTGGCTACCTTCAGGAACCTGGTTGCTTATAGGAAGGCCATGTACCAGGCCTTGGAAAAAACCAGGGTATGAATTGGCAGGCCCTTCTCAGCAGTCTTGAAGAGCTGGAGATCAACCAGAGTCCATGTTGGAATGGGCCCATAGGGGCTTCAAGCTGATTGACCTCCAAACCAACAACTGACTAGCTGGTAAACTGAAGGTGGGTTGTGCAGGCAGTGAAACATGGAATCAAAAAAAAGGAAAACAGGACCTGAAGACGCACAGCTGCCATTTCTGACAACTGCCTGCCATCTGAATGCCAAAAGTCAAATTGCTACAATAATGGCAAAGACCTCGGGAGAAGACCAGAGTCCAAAGCAAATAACTTTGGATATAACAAACAAGTGCAGTCTAGAATAGGGCTTGGCAAACTTTTTATGTAAAGGGCCAGATGGTAAATATTTTAGGCCTTGTGGGCTTCATGGTTTCTGTAGCAATTACTCAACTCTCCTGTTGTATAAAAGCAGCCAAATAGGTAAATGAATGGACATTGCTATGTTCCAATAAAACTTTATTTGTGGACCTTGAAATTTGAATTACATATGATTTTCATGTGCCATGTGATAATATTCTGTTTTTTACTTTTTCAGCCGTTTAAAAATATAAACACTTCTCTTAGCTCATGAATGGTATAAAAACAGGCAGTAGACCAGATTAGTTCTGTGCATAGTTTGCCAACCCCTGGTCCAGCACTTAGCTCTTTGTCCTGTGGTAGGCGCTTCTCTGTCTCCTTCTGTCCACTCTTTGAGGATGGGCTCTACCTCTGCCCAACGTGCCAGGTCCAGTTCAATTGAAGGACAGTAAAATTGAAGAAGGTAGAGACAGTAACCACCATGTTGAACTTTAAAAGGAGAATGATTTTCCCTGTTGTCACGAATGGCAAAGATATTTTGTAGTACACTGAGCTAGAAAGGATCTTTGACTTCCTTGAATGCTGTGCAGAGTGTCCAACATGGACAGAGGCACCTGCTGGTGAAGTCCTGGACTGTGCCTGTCATCCAACACCTCTTGCCGCTCAGTGGTCTCATGATGGGGAGAGAGGATGACACCTAAGAGTCAGTTGAGGGATCCTCAACTGTGTGAGGCTCAACTCAGCTGTGTGAGGCTACTCTGTGTACCTCAGTTTTCCTACCGGCTTAGTGGGATCAGAGCCACCCTGTCTCTGGCAGGGGGAGGCTCTGAGCAGACTGAGGAGCCACCTCCTTGTGTGCTGCTCAGATCTAGCCACTGGGAGTGGTCAAATGTGGTACTCATTTTTTTCTTCTAAAACTTTAGAACTTGCAATAGTAAGATTACTGGATTTTTTTTTCCTCTCTTGCATTTATCTTCAGGAACCTCGTTGCTTATAGGAAGGCCATGTCAGAAAAACAGTAGCTAAGTCACTCAAACCACAGTGCTAACTATGGTTGTGACTTGACAAATTGCCCAAGATCCTTATCAAACAACACTATAGTTTTATTTTTTAATTTTAAACTGCTTCATTTTTCACAGGGATGTGCAGTTCTGGATGAACGTGTAGATTTGGGACATTTTACGGGACAGAATGATGGTTTTCTAAGGCATGTAGGAGGCTGTATTGTGTAAATGTCTTTCTTGAATCATCTGACACATTCTCCTCAGCTTAGTACAGAAGCCAGGGTTGTTGTTGGGGTCCATTTAGAGTGTTTCCCCAGATGGTGATTATTTCAACAGAGCTGACGTCATCATCACTTTGAGGGCCTTTTTTTTTTTCCCAATACCGAGGACAAGGCCACCCTTGGCTAAATCCCTCCAACTAACCACACTGTAACCCTCTGAGGAGCCCAAGAAGGAGTGGGTCAAATTATAAGCTTCCATATATCTTGTAGACAGGTATGCCTTATCAGTATCTCCCTCTCTTTCTCACTGATGTGGGGGGTGTCAAGGAGGAAGCTTAGGGCTACTGCTAAGACCCTCCTTTAGTGATGCCTTCTGCAGGGATCAGAAACATGTTCTTTTTATTTCCTCTCATTGAAGAGATGGCAGGGAAAGCTTAAGCTTCCACCCAAGATGGTTTCGTGTGTGTGTGTGGTGGTGGTGTTTTTTTTTTTCTTTTTTATTTGAGTATAGTTGGTTTACAATGTTGTGTTAGTTTCAGGCACCCAAGATGTTAAAGCCTTGCCTTTTAAAATTCCATGGTAATTTGTTTTTTTTTAATAAATTTTTTTATTTTTTTTGGCTGTGTTGGGTCTTTGTTGCTGTCTGCAGGCTTTCTCTAGTTGCGGCGAGTGGGGGCTGCTCTTCAGTGAGCAGGGGCTACTCTTCATAGTGGTGCACGGGCTTCTCATTGCAGTGGCTTTTCTTGCTGCAGAGCACAGGCTCTAGGCATGTGGGCTTCAGTAGTTGTGGCACACAGGATCAGTAGTTGTGGCACACAGGGTCAGTAGTTGTGGCTCGCGGGCTTTAGAGCACAGGCTCAGTAGTTGTGGCGCACAGGCTTAGTTGCTCCATGGCATGTGGGATCTTCCTGGACCAGAACTTGAACCCGTGTCCCTTGCATTGGCAGGTGGATTCTTAACCACTGCGCCACCAAGGTAATTTGTTTTTAAGGGGAGTAAGGCAAGCTGTATTTTAGAAATGCTGTTGTAGTGGTCTTTAATACCTTCTACTCTTTACTAGTGCTCTTGTATATAAAGTAAGGAAAAATGTTGAAATTTTAAAAATTCATTTTTCTTAAATCACATTTATATTTCTGTGTATAAAATTTTCATAAACTTTTTTTTGGGGGGGGGTAACTGGAGCCATGTAACAAGTATGGGAAAAAAAACTATGCCTTGTCGGAACAGTTTTGCTGGTTTTTAGGGTGGAAAGATGATGGGTACTTAGAATTTACCATATTATATTTAATTAAGATCAGTATTTCTTTAAAAACATAAGTAAACAGGGAAGGGGTGTAGACCGTAGAGGTTAACTCAGGCGTTATGGTGAGAGGTGAGAGGAGCTGAGGTCCTGGATGGGATAAGGAGGGGCTGAGACTTCTGGTTCAGGTGAGAAGGCACAAGTGGCCACAGCTGAGACTCAGAAGGGTTCTCAGGAATAATCCTGATAGGCCTGGGTTCTCAAGGCTGCTGTTTCTTCCCCCAGTTCTGTCTTTTAAGGACTCTGCCAGACTTGGTAAAGAGGAGAAGCCTAGATATCTGGTGAGTTGGGGCCACCTTTCTCTTCTCTGAAATGCTAGCTTATTTCTCAGAGATTCAGCGCATCTCTCTTTCTTGGGGAGGGAGGCAGAGATGAACACTGAGGTGGCCATCAACGTTCATCAGATCAGCATTCACGCCTGTGTTTGCCGTTGTGCTAGGCACTTTAAAATGATTTCTGCATTTAGTTTTTTTTTAACTTTTTGAGCTTATAGAAAAACATAACTAAGTTTAATATGAAGAATTTAGGGCATTCTAAAACATAAGGGTAACTTTTAATAAAAACGTGGGGTTATTAAAGTCCTAAAATGCACTATTAAAGTTCCCTTCATCAGAGTTCACACAAATAATTATATTACCTTAATAGTATCTCATAGTCTGGTCTTATACACTGGACTTCTTTTTAACTATTACTGAAATTTTCAAGCATATCTAAAAGTAGAAGAAAAGAGTTAATGAACCCTTATGTATCCATCAACTTACTTCAGTAACTATCAACTCATGGCCAGTTTTATTTTTATTTTTTTATTTTTTTGTGGTACGCGGGCCTCCCACCGCTGCGGCCTCTCCCGTTGCGGAGCACAGGCTCCGGACGCGCAGGCTCAGCGGCCATGGCTCACGGGCCTAGCCGCTCCGCGGCATGTGGGATCCTCCCGGACCGGGGCACGAACCCGCGTCCCCTGCATGGGCAGGCAGACCCTCAACCACTGTGCCACCAGGGAAGCCCTCATGGCCAGTTCTGTTTCATCTCCAACCTTACTGGATTATTTTAAAGCAAATTTAAGACATGGTACTGTTTCATCCATAATTTCAGTCCTGTGTTTATCCTTAAAACAACTTTATGAGGTAAAGAGTGTCCCCCTTTGGGAGACGTCTGGTTCAGAGGGATTTCATGACTTTCTTATAATCACACATGAACACCTAAATTGAACTCAGATTGCTCTGACTCTCAAAGCCATGAGTTTTCTGTGAGGCCTTCTTGACTTTTTTTCGTCCTAGAAAACTATTCAATGATAAAAAGAACATGGAGAATTCACCTTCTTGTTCTGATGCTTCATCCCACCCTTGCTCCCCTGATCCCGTCTTCTTTTCTACACCAAAAGTATAATTTACTAATTCTTGGGTACAGGACTGTGTAAAATGCTGTGAACTAGCCAAACAGAATGTAAGTACACTGTCCTTATTCTCAAAGAGCCAGTAGTCTTTGGGAAATAATGCATAGAAATAGGAAATAATGACACCTGGTAATTATGATGAAGACAGTTAAAACAAAATAGTTCAGGGAAAGACATGACTAAGTGTTAGCCCGTAGCTGTTAAAACAATGCACAGCCACAAAGAATGGTCTTAGGTTTTGGATTGACAATCAAATTAATGGTACACAATGCATTTTAACTCTGCATTAAGTCTAGGTAGCTTCGTGAAAGGATACAGGACAGAAAACATAGCAGCTACATCACTGGTATTTTCCTCAGGGAATTTTGCATTAGCGATGGTCAGTTTCCACGCCCTAGGACCACAGATACCAACCTTGATTGTCAGAGATGAGAGTGACTTGGGAGCAAATCACTTTCTAACAAGGAAGTAACTGCCTTATTTCTGCTGCCTCCCCAACACTTTATTGAGATTGCTTTGTATAATCTAGGTCCTTTGCATTTTCATTTAAATATTAGAATCAGCTTATCAGTTTCTACAGTGAGATTATTATTTTTATTTATTTATTTTTTGCGGTACGCGGGCCTCTCACTGTTGTGGCCTCTCCCGCTGCCGAGCACAGGCTCTGGACGCGCAGGCTCAGCGGCCATGGCTCACGGGCCCAGCCGCTTCGCGGCATGTGGGATCCTCCCAGACCCGGGGCACGAACCGGCGTCCCCTGCATTGGCAGGCAGATTCCCAACCACTGCGCCACCGGGGAAGCCCCCAATGAGATTATTTTTTAATATAAATTTATTTATTTATTTTTGGCTGCGTTGGGTCTTGGTTGCTGCGCGCGGGCTTTCTCTAGTTGCGACGAGTAGGGGCTACTCTTTGTTGCGGTGTGCAGGCTTCTCATTGCGTTGTCTTCCCTTTTGGCGGAGCACGGGCTCTAGGCACGTGGGCTTCAGTAGTTGTGGCACGTGGGCTCAGTAGTTGTGGCTCGCAGGCTCTAGAGCACAGGCTCAGTAGTTGTGGTGCAAAGGCTTAGTTGCTCCGCGGCATGTGGGATCTTCCCAGACCAGGGCTCGAACCCATGTGCCCTGCATTGGCAGGCGGATTCTTAACCACTGTGCCACCAGGGAAACCCTACAATGAGATTTTGATTAGAATGGCTTTGAATTTTTACATCAGTATGGGGGAGAACTAACATCTTAACATTATTGAGTGTTCTGGTCCATCAACACAGTATATCTTCACTTATACAGATCTTTATCTTAGGAATCTTACAGTTTTTGATGTACATGTCCGGCACATATTTTGTTAAATTTATCTCTCAGTATTTCATTTTTGTTTTGATGTTAGTGTATTGGAATGACACTATTTTTTAAGGTTTTTTAAAATAAAAATTTAATTTAAAAATAGTTTCAGATTTACAGAAAAATTGCAAGGGTAGTATATAAAAAGAATTCCCATATATCCCACATCTAGTTTTCTCTGTTATTAACATCTTACATTAGTATGGTATTCTTGTCACAATTAATAAACCAATTTTTATGTTATTATTAACTAAGTCCATACTTTATTCAGATTTCCTTAGTTTTTACCTAATGTCCTCTTTCTGTTCCAATATCCCATTCAGGCTATCGTACTACATTGGTTGTCATGTCTCCAAGGAGGTGTTTAGGTCGGATATTTTATAGATTGTCCTTTAATTGGGATTTGTCCAATTTTTTTTTTTTTTTTACATTTGGGACATTTATTATTACAAAAATAAACATCCAGCGTTCCTGTAACCAGAGAAAGTAGGTACAAATCCTCATTATTTTAGGCGTCTCTTTGAGTAAGAGATACTGTTTTAGTATTCTTCAGCTGTCATACCTGAATATCACAGATTGGGTGACTTAAACAACAGACATTTATTTTCTCATAGTTTTGGAGGCTGGAAGTCCAAGATTAAGGTGCCAGCAGGGTTGGTTTCTAGTGAGAACTTTCTTCCTGGCTTGCAGATGGCTGCCTTCTCACTGTGTGTCCTCACATGGCCTTTCCTCTGTTCACATGCACATTCCTGGCATCTCTTCCTCTGTTTATAAGGACACCATAACTTTATGACCTAATTTAACTTTAACTATCTCCCGAAAGGCCGTGTCTTCAAATGGAGTCACATTGAGGGTTAGACTTCAACCTATGAATTTTGGGGGGATGCAGTTCAGTCCATAACATTCCATCCTCGTCCCCCCCATTCACATCCTTCTAGCATGCAAAATACATTTACCCCAATCCAACAGCCCCAAAAGTTTTAACCCATTCCAGCATACTCCAAGTCCAAATTCTCATCTATTTATCATTGAAATCAGGTATGGGTGAGACTTGATGTTTTTTCTGATTAGACTGAGATACAGTTTTCTGGGAGGAACACCACAGAGGTGAAATACTCTTCTTATCACATCATGCCAATGGTAGATAGTATCAGCATTACTTACCACTGTTAATGTTAACCTTGATCATTTGGCAGAAGGAGGGTTGTCAGGTTTCTACACTGTAAAGTTACTACCCTGCCTTCCCCATAACTTATACTCTGGAAGGAAGTCACTATGCAGAGCGCACTTGAAGCGTGGGTACAGTCTACCTCTTGGAGGGTCGAGTAACTACATAAATTGTTTGGAATTGTTCTGCATGGGAAATTTGTCTATTCTCCTCCATTTATTTATTTATTTGATTTATTCATTTATTTATATCAGTATGAGTCATGGTTATGTATTTTATACTTTGGGTTATAACCCAGTATCACTTTATTTTGTTGCTCATATTGTTTCAGGAGCTCTTTAGTTGGTTCTTGTGTCCCTTTGACGTACTCCCATTATTGTGGGTTTTTGCCTTTTTTAAGTACTTCCTTACTTTCTGGCTCTACAGTATGCTCCAGGCTCATTTTGTTTATGTCCTGCTCCAGTCCTCAGATCAGCCGTTGCTCCTTTCATTGGAGAATGATACTAGAAACCAAGATCTGTATGCTAGGTGCGCCCTTTGCTACTGGAGTGTCATTGATTCCAGGCCCTCTCGGCTGACAGAGAAAAGAAATGTGATTGTGTATACTAATCTCTGTATATACTCGTTTATAAATATTTCTTTATGTAATTATATTAAGCTAAAGATGAGTTTGTTCTGATGCCTCCAGCTCAAATCCATTACCACATGGATCATTCTAGCCTCCTCACCTTGCTTATTTATAACCTCCCACCAACAGTGAGAAACCTGACTTCCACTATTCACCATCCATTCACTTAATTTTTCAATTCCAGTTTATAAGTATAGTGACTTCAGAATTGTTTACCTGTGCCCCTGTGGAAAACAACTTTATCAATTAGCATATAGTACTTACTTATATATAGTTCCTTTTGTCTACAGACGCCACTCATTTCCAAAGTAAGCTACTTAGATTAGCTCCTTTTTTCTCCACCACCTTTAGGGAGGTTATTTCACATATTTGTAATACATTTTTTTCACATTCTTCATTCCATCCTGGGATCCCCTGACCTCCTAAATGAATTTTTAAAATTTACACACATTAAGGTTTATACTTCGTGCTGTAAGGTTCTGGGGTTTTGATAAGTGCATAGTGCCATGTATCCACCATTACAGTATTATGCAGAATAGTTTCACCCCTCTAAAAAAAATCCTTGCTTCACCAGCCAAACCCTCCTGTTTTTTTTTTCCCTTTGGCTGCACCACACAGCACGTGGGATCTTAGTTCCTTGACCAGGGATCGAACCCGTGCCTCCTGCAGTGGAAGCGCAGAGTCTTAACCGCTGGACCGCCAGGTAAGTCCCTGATTTTGTTTCTTTAGCCTGTTTTTAAGGTGAGTTACATTGATTGCTTTTCAAGTGTTGAACCAGCTTTGCAAACCTATAATAAGTCCCCCCTGGTTGTGGTGTATAGTTCTTCTTATACATTTTTGGGTTTGATTCACTTGTATTTTGTTGGGGGTTTTTGTGTCTGTATTCATGAGATATACTGATCTGTGGTTTTCCTTTCTAATGTCTTTGTCTGATTTGGGGTATTCTAATGTCTTTTCTGGTATTAGGATAATGCTGACCTCATAGATGAGTTAGGAAGGGCTCCCCCTGCTTCTGTTTTCTGGAAGAGGTGTGGAAGTCTTTTGTGGTACAAAAGTTTTAATTTTGATGAAGTCCAGTTTATGTATTTTTTCTTTATGGATCATGGTTTTGGTGTCATGACTAAGAACTCTGCCTAGCCCTAGGTCTTGAAGGTGTTCTTTTATATTTTCTTCTAAAAGTTTTATAGTTTTACATTTAAATCTAATATCCATTTTGAATAATTTTTTGTATAAAGTATGAGGTTTTAGGTTGATGTTAATTTTTTTACCCATGGATGTCCAGTTGTTCCAGCACAATTTGTTGAAAAGACTCTTCTTCCTCTATTGAATTGCTTTTGCACCTTCATCAAAAATCAATTTGATGTACTTATGTTGGCTTCTTTCTGGGTTCTCAGTACTCTTTCATTGATTTGTGTCTATTCTTCCACCAATATTATGCTGTTTTGGTTATTGTAGTGACCAAATAGTAAGTAATAATTTTAATATCAGGTATAGTGACTCTCTCACTTTGTTCTTCTGCTTCCTTTGCCTTATCATATAAACTGTAGAATAAGCTTGTCTGTATCTACAAAAAATCTTGAGATTTTGATAGGAATTGTTTTAAATCTATAGGTGATTTTGGGGAGAATTGACATCTTCACTGTGTCAAGTCTTGCAAACCGTGAACATGGTGTGTCTCTCCATTTAGTTAGATCTTTGCTTTCTTTCATCACCATAAAGACTCTGTACAAATTTTGTTAGATTTATGTTTTAGCTATCTCATTTTTTTGAAGTGATTGCAAATGGCATTATGTTTTTAATTTGTTTCCATGTGGTCATTGCTAGTATATAGGAATGTGATTGACTTTCGTGTGGTCATCTTGTATCTTGTGGCCCTCATGGACTCATTTATTAATTCTGTGATCTATTTTGTAGATTATTTTGGATTTTCTACATAGACAACCATGTCATCTGCAAATAGGGACAGTTCTGTTTCTTCCTTACCAAATGTCTATGCTCTTATTTCCTTTTCTTGCCTTATTCCCCTGGCTGGAGTGTTTGATTACTTTTTGAGAACCAAAAATTATTTATCTTTAAAGTCAGTTCTCACTTAAATATAAAACATTATACTGCTTAATTATAATAAATAGTAATAACAAATATTTACTTCATGTCAGGCATTGATCTAAGCACTTATTAATTCCTTTAATCCAACAACCCTGAAAGTAGATGTCATTATCAAACCCATTTTATAGATGTAGAAACTAAGACAGAGAGGTTATGTAAGTTACCCAAGGTTACATATTTTATAAAGTAATGGAGCTGGGATTTGGATTTGTGGCTTTTGGTTCTGCAGGTTGGGTTCTTAACACATCCATTGTGCAAAAATCCTGGCTTTCCTTCTAGCTGAGCCAGTCTTATGCTTAAGTGAGGGAAGTAGAGGGGGAAGAGAAAGCAAGAAGGAAATGGAGAAGTTGCTGGAACATGAAAGACACAAGGTGTGAGCAAGAGAAAGTGTGAGACCTGATGTAAGAAGAAAAGGGGAAAGATTATTAAGAATATGAGGACCAGAATATGCCAGAAGAAGCTGGTCATGGAAAGCTTGAGAGGCCCCCATGCCACTCCCCCCATAGGTCTTGACTGCCTAATTGTGGGTCCCAGCTTGTTGTCTAGACATATGTCTTCCCTCCTACACTATACAAAGCCTGACTGCCTGGGCTGTCAGGGTGTGTTTTTGACATCCCTCCCCAAACCCACACACGCAGTGATTTCTGTATTTATACCTAGTTTCCCACTCTCAATTCAGCATCATTATTATTCTTTACTCCTTTTGCCACTTCTGTGTATTGGATTTTAAATCTATTTTAGAATCTAGCTCTGAAGCAAGACTGCCTAGAAGCTCTGGCTGGGTAACCTTGTGGCTCAGTCCACCACCTCAGCCCCCCAACTGTGGTCTTTGATGTGACAGAAGCTTAATTAGTTTAGTTGTAGAACCTGGAGTATACATCACCAACTCCTAGGGTGTGAAAAACCACTTAGAAGGTGGGCTAGATAGAAGACTGAAATAGACCTGAGAATAGGAGGAAGCAAGTCAGAAAATAGGCATTCAGGGTGATCAAAGATAGCTGAGAATGATGTACACATGTCCCTCAATTCCACAGACTGGAGGAGCTTGGTAGTTAAAAATCTAGGGCAAGGCAGTAGTGACACAGACAACCCAGAGGTTGCAGCAGATGGTAATGGATTAAATAATGCTTGAATTCAATAGAAGTAAGTAATTTGGTGACTACCATGAGACTTGAGGGCAACACCACCTTTTAGGCATAACTAAAGAGAGAAAATGTCTCTGAATATACCTATTCTAATAAGAAGAGACCTGATGAGAAAGCATGTGGTATGGTTCTAGTATGCAGAAAGTTGAAGCAAGGTTTCTGAGACTTGGAAGAAATAAAGAGGTGAGAGAAAACTGGTGCATGACGGAAGAAAAAGCAGCTTGCAGTGAAGAGAATAAGGACTCTGGAACCGTGAAGGACAGTTTTCCAGTCCTGTTGTTTTCTTGTCATTTGGGGAAGTTCTCTGGGCCTCAGTGTTCTTTCTCTGAAATAAAGACTGTAATATCATTCTTACAGTGATGATCTTGCGATGTAGTTTCATAAAATGTAAATATGTTCCTTAAAAATTTTTCCATAGGTTAAGGTTAAACTTCATTTAACTGGAAATACCATTCTCAGGAACCACTACTTGCCATCCTCCCTGCCAACCATTTTATGTATTCAAATATTGCCCTACACATTGAGCGAGAGGTTGGAGGGCTTTACAAAAGGCAATGTCAAAATATATACAGTGATAGGGATCTTATAAATCACTTTTCTCAAGCAGAGAAATCTGTGTGTGAGTGTGTGTGTGTGTGTGTGTGTGTGTGCGCGCACGCACACACCCAGTGACCTTTATTAAGCTGGCCAGATGTTCAGTACATAGTTAAGTCTTTTTTTAAAAAAAATACATTTATTTATTTATTTACTTTTGGCTGCGTTGTGTCTTCGTTGCTGCCCGTGGGCTTTCTCTAGCTGCAGTGAGTGGGGGCTACTCTTTGTTGCGGTGCGTGGGCTTCTCTTGTTGCGGAGCATGGGCTCTAGGCGCGAGGGCTTCAGTAGTTGCAGCATGCGGGCTCGGTAGTTGTGGCTCACCGGCTCTAGAGCACAGGCTCAGTCGTTGTGGTGCAAGGGCTTAGTTGCTCCACGGCATGTGAGATCTTTGCGGACCAGGGCTCAAACCCATATCCCCTGCATTGGCAGGTGGATTCTTAACCACTGCAGCACCAGGGAAGTCCCATAGTAGGTCTTGACCAGGCTGGTTCACTACAGTGCCCCACCTTGCCTCCTTGCCTGCGCTCCCCATCTCACCCAGACCCCACACATAGAGGCACCTCTCAGAACCCACACACATGACTGGTTCAGGCAGCAACTGTCTACTCCTGATGAATGCTCTTAGGCGTAAGCCTTCAGAGCGGCCGATAATTTGGCAATTAACCAGCAGGCTGAAGGAATACAGTTTGAATCCTTTGATAAAGCTTGGCGTGCCTCAGCACTATCTCCTTTTGTTCAGAGAAATATATTTTAATCAGTGTTAACAAATACTCATTCTAGACCTGGCATGAGGCACTCACATTTTTCTCTATAGTCCGAGCTGCCTCTTATTTTTTCTCTAATCTTCATCATTTCTTAATGCCCAGTATAAGCCCTGCCTCTGTGCTGCCTTTCCTTACTTCTATAGCTTGTCTTCTACCCTCCATTCGAATTTCATCCATTATAAGTTGTCACATTCATACTCCTGAACTCTGCTTTAATGTTTTCTCATTGATTCAAAAATAATTTTCCCAATTAAAATGTAAGTGTTTTAGGGCAAGGAGTGTGTCTTATAGATTAGTCCTGCTTTCTGCATGTTATAACACCAAACCAAGTGTGGAGTAATGCCCAACCCTGCAAACCCTCAGATCCATTACTTATGTAGTGAGATTCTTCAGGACAGCCAGTTCCATTCTCCATGTGAAAATTGTTGGTGACTTGATGAGTATGAATTTGTTGGTTGATTTAGGGACCAGTGAAATTCGAGGGTGTGGTTGTGATTTTCACTGAGGCAGAGTGGAAGAGACTGAGCCTTGAGCAGAGGAACCTATACAAAGAAGTGATGCTGGAGAATTTCAGGAATCTAGTCCTGTTGGGTGAGGGTATGTTCTCTTTCCTTAATTTTTCCATTCATATATTTATTGACCATATAGCCAGCCAATGTTCTAAGCTCTTAGAACACATCTCTGAATAAAACAATAAAGCATTTTTTTGGTCATTCTAGTATAGTGACATATACAATAAATAGCATATATAAGTAAATTATGTATGTTAGAGGATAATAAGCTCTACATAGTTTTAAAATATGTATAATATATACAAATATAAGTAGAGCAGAATAAGGGGGATCCAGGGTGCCGGGGTGTAGAGGCAGGGGTGGGTGATCAGGGTAGGCCTCTGTGAGGAGATGGGTGTGAGTAAAGGCTTGAAGGAGGTAAGGAAGTTAGATATGTGGATGTAGTGGGAGACTCTTCTGTGCTGGGGAACAACCAGTGCTGAGACCCCGAGATAGGAAAGGAAGGAGGCCGGCGTGATCAGAGCACAGAGAGCAAGGAGGAGAGGAAGGTAATAAGAGAGGCCTCTCCGTGTCCTAGAAGTTAAAAAAGCTTATAGTGTAATTAAATCTGTCCGTTTTGTGTTTTATAGGTTATTTGATATTATAATCATATTTGTCTTCATTTATTTAAAACCTGAAACAGATTATTTGTCTAGGATGGTAAATACAAAATTATTCTGGATATTCCTGCATTCTTAAGAGTCCTGTTTTCAGACTTGCACATAAATTTCTGTCAGAAGCTTTTTCAAGAATTTTCTCTATTTGGCATAGCTATGAATTAATTAGTTCTGATTTATTTTTGTCTGCTTGGATCTGTTACGAACTGTTTTCCTCGGTTTGAAATGGCCCAATTTCACTCCATTTGGCTTCTGACCTAGTTTCTCCATCTGTCTCAGTGAAGAGTCACCCATTTAAATTTGCTTTCAGCTGGCCAAACTAATTTGGTCTTGTTTTTACCTTGTTTCGTCTGGTGGTCTTCTTCTCTGTCTCTGTGCTCATGCATTTCATTGATTCTGAGAACTATATTAAAATTATCTCAAAGTAAATTAATCTTTACATGGAAACTTTGGATCCTGTTGGGTCCATTTCATACTTCAAACTGTTTTGCTGCACTTGATTCATCCTTCCTTTTCTCTATATATTTTTCTTTTATTGATGAATTACTTAAAACAAATCCCAAATAATGTGACATACCACTCCTAAATATATCACAATGTAACTAATAAATAAGGACTTTTTTTTATATGTAACCACATTATCTGTAGGGCTTCAGTATCATCTGACACTTGGTCTATGTTCAAATTTACCTGATCATCTCAAAAAAGTCTTTTTGAGAATTTGAATCAGGATCCAGACAAGATCCACACATTCCATTTTTTAAAAATATTCCTTAAATCTGTATCAGTTCTTCCTCCCTCTTCTGGTTTTTCTCTCAAGGCCGTGGATCTGTTTGTAATTCTCTGAATCTAGAATATAAATCTATTTTAGATAATATTCTAAAGTAGTTTTTACATAGTAGATCGTAAATCAAGGGAGAATAGTTTTGAACTTTATCAAGAAGTGTTCACCAGGGACTTCCCTGGTGGCGCAGTGGTTAAGAATCCGCCTGCCAATGCAGGGGACACAGGTTCAATCCCTGGTCTGGGAAGATCCCACATGCTGCGGAGCAGCTAAGCCCGTGTGCCACAACTACTAAGCCTGCGCTCTAGAGCCTACAAGCCACAACTACTGAGCCTGCATGCCACAACTACTGGTGCCCACATGCCTAGAGCCCACTCACCACAAGTAGAGAAAGCCCACGTGGAGCAGTGAAGACCCAGTGCAGCCATAAATAGATAGATAGATATCTAGATAGATAGATAGATAGATAAAATGCCATTTGCAGAAAAAAAAAACAGACGTGTTCATCAGCATGAAGAACATGGGAATTTCCCTGGTGGTCCATTGGTTAGGACTCGGCGCTTTTACTGCCGTGGCCCGTGTTCAATCCCTGGTCAGGGAACTAAGAACCTGCAAGCCGCGCAGCACGACTGGAAAAGAAAAAAAAAAGAAAACATCACATGACCAATGGCATTGCTGGTTGTAGTGTTTGAGTTACCACCCATACAGCACACCTGTGTCTGTCACCAATATAGTATACACATGTCATCAGTAAGGCACATCCATGTCTGTCTGCATTTGTAACTGTCATGTCCACAGTGATCTGCCTGTAGCTGTAAGCATCTCATTGCTTCATTATGTCTCCTAATGTAGTCCTGTGAAATTCATATTGAAATACATAATTTTTTATTGTAAATTACTTGCTTTTATTTCTCTTTTATATTTTGGTTAGGGCATTACATTCTTTTTTAAAAATTCTGTGTATGGGGACATTTTATTAAATATGAATCTCATTGCAAGACAGTAAATGAGATGTTACAAGACATAGACTATGAAAAGGAGCCTTTGATTCTGACAGTATTGAGAACGTGTCTGTCTTCTGCCTAACCTTTTAAGTTCTTTCTTAATTAACTCTGTTCCTATCACTTATTCATGCAAAAGTATTTATTAACTATTATATGCTAGGTCCAGTTCTGGGTTCTTGGAATATACCAGTAGTATATCTGGGAGAAGGGTGTTCCAGACATCGGAACCAGCCAGTGCAAGGCATCAGGAGGGAGTTCAGTGTGACTCAGATTGGAGGGAATGAAGGATGGAGTATAGATGGAGTCAGAAAGCCGATAGGTTGTGAAAGAATGTGGAACCCAGTGGGCCACTCTCAGGGCTTGGTTTTTACTCTGAACATTACGGGGTTTCTTGGGTTTTTTAAAAATAAGGTAAAGAGTTCTATTTATTAGGAATGTAGAATAAAGAAGGAAGAGATTGGAATGGGCTTTAGTCACCTGCTCCCATCCCATTCTTCTATTCCTGATCCCAGGGCAGAACTCTCATGGCTCTAGGGAATAGTTCCTTTGGATGGATGAGGGTCCTGGCAAGATTGGTCTCAGTAGATCCTCTGGAGCAGCATGGCTTAGCCACCCCTCATTCTGTCCTGAGAGTAGTCAGTGCAGTTGGACTGGGTGTCTGGAATCTCCTGATCAGGAGATCTGGATGGCTTTGTAGCCCTAGACTGTGGTCAAAGCCCAGAATACCTCCTGTCCCCAGATTTAATCTATAGGCCAAATTTGGTTAGTTTTTCCCCAAACAGATTGTTCTATGTCAGGGGGTTTAATTCTCACTGGCTTCTTTTCTCCAGAGACCTAGTCAAAGCAGCAAGAGTCTCATTATTTGCTTCGAAGCTTTTTTTTTTTTTTCCCTTAAGGACAGGTTTAGTAGAAAATAATTCTTTGTATGCTGATTAGTTCAGAGTTATCTGTGGTTTGTATAGTTATATTTAAGAGCACATCCCAAACCCTGTTTTGTTTCTTCTTTCTTTGTGACTGTGAACAAGTTACTTAACCCTGCTAAACTATTCTCTGCTGCCTTCTGCATTGGAGACACCAGACTGAGTGACTCCTACATCAATCCACTCTTTCTTCTCATAGGAAAAGTCACAAAGTACGTTCCCCTGTAGGTCATAGGATTGTTCTCTCTTGTTGGAAATAAACGGTTGTAGCTGTGTGTGTCAGTGTAACTGGTTATGGCTTAGGAGATAATTTTAGTGTAAGTGCAGATACAAAGTTGAAGATGCCTCTGATACTTACTTGGAAGATTATTTATTGGAATAATATATAGAATAATAGGTTCTGCTGTGGGTTTTTTGGGGGGTTTTTTTGATTCAAGTAAAAGATGTAAAATGTAAAAACTGACTACAGTACATAATCTGAATCTAATCATAGGAAAATGTCGGCAACATTCTATACATATTCTAGAACATGAGGAATGTTCCCTAAAAAAAGAACCCTATTCTTCAAAAATGCCAGTCTCATGAAAGAGACACTAAAGGAAACTAAAGAAACATGGAAACTAATTGTAATATCTGATAGTAGACTAAATCCTGTACTGTAGGGAAAATGCTATAAAGGACATTATTGGATCAATTGACAAAATTGGAATATATATGATAGTTAAAGTATTATGTAAATGTTAAATTTACCAGAGTTCAAGCGGAAGTTTTCGTGGGGCAACTGAGAAGGACACAGTTAAGATGGAGTTTCCAGCCCAGTGAGTCTGAGGGCCAGACCGTGACCCCATAAAGCATGATCTCCTGTCCAGACTGTGGCAGGTGTTGAAGCAACTTTCAAATTCTGCCCCTACTGTGGAAAACCTTTACCTACAGAGGAGCACGAGGGGTCCCAGACCTTTGTCAAGCCGTCTATGTCATCCTCCCAAGCTTGGACTCCTCCCCTGAAATCTACATTCATATATATCAGACTGCCTGCTTGACATGTATTGGATGTCCCATAAGTGTCTCCACATGCCCAGAACTAAGCTCCTAAAATGACTGCCGCCCCCGCACCTGCCCCTTCCATAGACTATCCCATCGAGGTAACAGCAGTTCAGCTTATTCAGTTTCTCAGACCATGAAGTCATCCTCAAGTCCTCTTTCTCTCCCACCCCATGACTGCAGCGCTCCAGCAGATCTCATCATCTCTCCCTTTAAAAGTCAATGCCGAGGGCTTCCCTGGTGGCGCAGTGGTTGGGAGTCTGCCTGCCGATGCAGGGGACACGGGTTCGTGCCCCGGTCTGGGAAGGTCCCACATGCCGTGGAGCGGCTGGGCCCGTGAGCCATGGCCGCTGAGCCTGCGCGTCCGGACCCTGTGCTCCGCAGCGGGAGAGGCCACAGCAGTGAGGGGCTCGCGTACTGCAAAAAAAAAAAAAAAAAAAAAGTCAATGCCGAGGGCTTCCCTGGTGGCGCAGTGGTTGAGAGTCCGCCTGCCGACGCAGGGAACACGGGTTCGTGCCCCGGTGCGGGAAGATCCCACATGCCGCGGAGCAGCTGGGCCCGTGAGCCATGGCCGCTGAGCCTGCGCGTCCGCAACGGGAGAGGCCACAACAGTGAGAGGCCCGCGTAACGAAAAAAAAAAAAAAAAGTCAATGCCGAGGACTTCCCTGATGGCACAGTGGTTAAGAATCCACCTGCCAATGGAGGGGACACAGGTTCGATCCTTGGTCTGGGAAGATCCCACATGCCGCGGAACAACTAAGCCCATGCACCACAACTACTGAGCCTGTGCTCTAGAGCCCACAAGCCACAATTACTGAGCCCATGTGCCACAACTACTGAAGTCTGTGCGCCTAGAGCCTGTGCTCCACAACAAGAGAAGCCACTGCAATGAGAAGCCCGTGCACCACAATGAAGAGTAGCCCCCACGTGCCTCAACTAGAGAAAGCCCGCATGCAGCAACAAAGACCCAACGCAGCCAAAAATAAATAAATAAATTTATTTAAAAAAAAAATTTACCAGAGTTGATAACTGTATTGTGGTTATGAAAGTGAATATCCCGGGCTTCCCTGGTGGCGCAGTGGTTGAGAGTCCGCCTGCCGAAGCAGGGGACAAGGGTTCCTGCCCCGGTCCGGGAAGATCCCACATGCCACGGAGCATCTGGGCCCGTGAGCCATGGCCATTGAGCCTGCGCGTCCAGAGCCTGTGCTCCACAACGGGAGAGGCCACAACAGTGAGAGGCCCGCGTACCGCAAAAAAAAAAAAAAAAAAAAAGTGAATATCCCTACTTTTATGAGACACACACTGAAGTATTTAGGGGTAAAGGGCATTGATGTATGCAGTTTACTCTCAAATGATTCAAAGAAAAAAATATATATACATATATGTATACACACATATACATACATAACATACAAATGTTAGCAGTAGGTAATTAGGGTAAAGGGTATACAGCTGTTCTTTGTATTGTCCTTATTCTTGCACCTTTTCTGTACATTTGAAATTATTTCCAAATAAAAAGTCCAAAGAAGTTGAATGGAAATATAGGTCTGGTGAAGCATGTCTTGGAGAGACAGACATTAACGGCTGTGAATGATTAATGGGCCAGATCTTACTATAAGACAAGGAAGAAAAGCCCAGCGAGCCCTTCCTCTGACTACTTTGACTGAAAACTTTCTTTCTTCAGCAGATTCAAAGCCAGGAGTCCGTCCCTGGCCCCTTTGCCCTCTGCCCTCTGGCCTTTGACGGTCAGCAATTTCTCAGCCACCATGAGCTCTGCAGTCATCTTATTCCATATTCATGTGCAGGAAATCAACTCCAACCAGGGGATCCTTGCCCAAATGACCACCAGCAGCGGCAGCAACAACATTCTGATAAAAACCACTGGGGTGCCAAAGCAGAAGATCAAGGAATGGGATCTACACCTTTGTTTTGGAGCATAAATGAGAAGGGGACTTAAGTGGTTTTCTCTAGCCCACCCCAGGGACCACCAGTAAGCTCTCAGGGAGGCAACAAAGTGTTGAAGGTACAGCTCAGTCCAGCCCAGAGGGTAAGCTCTGGGGAAGCAGACAACATTCCTGAGAGGGTAGAACTCTCAGGATTTGGAGCAGTCAGGTTTAGAGGTGTGGACTAGGTTTTAGCCAGAAGTCAAACCTCTTCAGACACAGGCTGTCACGAGCGGAGATATCTCCTGTGCAGAAAGTGTGGGTGAAGCTTTAGCAGGAAGTCACATCTCAACAGACATCAGAGGACACACAGGGGAAAAGCCTTATATATGTGGGGAGTTGTGGTCAAGGCTTTATAGATAAGTCACCCCTCTACAACCACCAGAGTACACACTCAGGTGAGAAGCTTTATGTATGCAGGGAAATGTGGGCAAGCTTTTAGCCACAAGTCACACACACACAAGGGAGAAGCCCTTTGCATGATGTGTGGGCGAGGCATTAGTGAAAAGTCAGACCTCATTAAGCACCAGAGGATTCACACAGGGGATAAGCCTTATGTGTGCAGGAACTGTAGCCAAGGCTTTAGGGTGAAATCACACCTCATCACACACCACAGGACATGTTCAGATGAGAAGCCTTTTGTTTGCAGGGAGTGTGGGTGGGGTTTTAGCCACAAGATAATCCTAAACACACACCAGAGGACACCCATAGGAGAGAAGCCTTACAAGTTGCAGGGTATGTGGGCGAGACTTCAGCCACAAGTCAGCTCTCAGCACGCATCAGAGGGTGCACTCAGGGGAAAAGTCTTATGTGTGCAGGGAATGTGGGCAAGGCTTTAGCCATAAGTCAGCCCTCATCAGACACCAGAGAACACACTCAGTGAAAAGCCTTAGGTGTGCGAGGAGTGAGAGTATGACTTTAGCAACAAGGCAGTTGGCAGCCACATCAGAGGGCACACTCAAGGGAGAAGCCTTGATTGTGAGGTCGTGTGGGTGAGGCTTTAGCTGGACATCACTCCTTATCACAGAGCAGAGGACATGCTCAGAGAGAAGCCTGACAGGGAGTGAGGGTAAGGTGTTAGCTGGAGGTGACCTCATAAGAAACAGTGGGAGTCAAATCTCTCCACCATCCATTACCACCCTGCTAGAGCTCTGCGAGGGCTTCAGGGACAGTCTTCTGACCCCTTACACCCTCTGTGAGTGTGAAGATGGCAGAGGTCTAGCCTCTGAGAACAGAGGTACCAAGTGATGGTCCTCTTGGAGAAGTGGTCTTTGCTTCTACCTACTTCCTTCTTCAGCTGTGTCCTTCTGTTGGCTTCTATGACACTTTCCTGTTCTATTTTTGTCTACATCTCTAGCCTTTGATGCATCCTCTTTTTTTTTTTTAACATCTTCATTGGGGTATAATTGCTTTACAGTGGTGTGTTAGTTTCTGCTTTATAACAAAGTGAATCAGTTATACATATACATATGTTACCATATCTCTTCCCTCTTGCGTCTCCCTCCCTCGCACCCTCCCTATCCCACCCCTCCAGGCGGTCACAAAGCACCAAGCCGATATCCCTGTGCCATGCGGCTGCTTCCCACTAGCTATCTACCTTACGTTTGTTAGTGTATATATGTCCATGCCTCTCTCTCGCCCTGTCACAGCTCACCCTTCCTCCTCCCCATATTCTCAAGTCCATTCTCCATTAGGTCTGTGTCTTTATTCCTGTCTTACTCCTAGGTTCTTCATGACATTTTTTTTCTTAAATTCCATATATATGTGTTAGCATACGGTATTTGTCTTTCTCTTTCTGAGTTACTTCACTCTGTATGACAGACTCTAGGTCTATCCACCTCATTACAAATAGCTCAATTTCGTTTCTTTTTATGGCTGAGTAATATTCCATTGTATATATGTGCCACATCTTCTTTATCCATTCATCCATGATGGGCACTTAGGTTGTTTCCGTCTCCAGGCTATTGTAAATAGAGCTGCAATGAACATTTTGGTACATGACTCTTTTTGAATTTTGGTTTTCTCAGGGTATATGCCCAGTAGTGGGATTGCTGGGTCATATGGTAGTTCTATTTGTAGTTTTTTAAGGAACCTCCATACTGTTCTCCACAGTGGCTGTACCAATTCACATTCCCACCAGCAGTGCAAGAGTGTCCCTTTTCTCCACACCCTCTCCAGCATTTACTGTTTCTAGATTTTTTGATGATGGCCATTCTGACTGGTGTGAGATGATATCTCATTGTAGTTTTGATTTGCATTTCTCTAATGATTAATGATGTTGAGCATTCTTTCATGTGTTTGTTGGCAGTCTGTATCTCTTCTTTGGAGAAATGTCTATTTAGGTCTTCTGCCCATTTTTGGATTGGGTTGTTTGTTTTTTTGTTATTGAGCTGCATGAGCTGCTTGTAAATTTTGGAGATTAATCCTTTGTCAGTTGCTTCATTTGCAAATATTTTCTCCCATTCTGAGGGTTGTCTTTTGGTCTTGTTTATGGTTTCCTTTGCTGTGCAAAAGCTTTGAAGTTTCATTAGGTCCCATTTGTTTATTTTTGTTTTTATTTCCATTTCTCTAGGAGGTGGGTCAAAAAGGATCTTGCTGTGATTTATGTCATAGAGTGTTCTGCCTATGTTTTCCTCTAAGAGTTTGATAGTTTCTGGCCTTACATTTAGGTCTTTAATCCATTTTGAGCTTATTTTTGTGTATGGTGTTAGGGAGTGATCTAATCTCATACTTTTACATGTACCTGTCCAGTTTTCCCAGCACCACTTATTGAAGAGGCTGTCCTTTCTCCACTGTACATTCCTGCCACCTTTATCAAAGATAAGGTGTCCATATGTGCGTGGGTTTATCTCTGGGCTTTCTATCCTGTTCCATTGATCTATCTTTCTGTTTTTGTGCCAGTACCATACTGTCTTGATTACTGTAGCTTTGTAGTATAGTCTGAAGTCAGGGAGCCTGATTCCTCCAGCTCTGTTTTTCGTTCTCAAGATTGCTTTGGCTATTCGGGGTCTTTTGTGTTTCCATACAAATTGTGAAATTTTTTGTTCTAGTTCTGTGAAAAATGCCAGTGGTAGTTTGATAGGGATTGCATTGAATCTATAGATTGCTTTGGGTAATAGAGTCATTTTCACAATGTTGATTCTTCCAATCCATGAACATGGTATATCTCTCCATCTATTTGTATCATCTTTAATTTCTTTCATCAGTGTCTTATAATTTTCTGCATACAGGTCTTTTGTCTCCTTAGGTAGGTTTATTCCTAGATATTTTATTCTTTTTGTTGCAGTGGTAAATGGGAGTGTTTTCTTGATTTCACTTTCAGATTTTTCATCATTAGTATATAGGAATGCCAGAGATTTCTGTGCATTAATTTTGTATCCTGCTACTTTACCAAATTCATTGATTAGCTCTAGTAGTTTTCTGGTAGCATCTTTAGGATTCTCTATGTATAGTATCATGTCATCTGTAAACAGTGACAGCTTTACTTCTTTTCCGATTTGGATTCCTTTTATTTCCTTTTCTTCTCTGATTGCTGTGGCTAAAACTTCCAAAACTATGTTGAATAAGAGTGGTGAGAGTGGGCAACCTTGTCTTGTTCCTGATCTTAGTGGAAATGCTTTCAGTTTTTCACCATTGAGGATGATGTTGGCTGTGGGCTTGTCATATATGGCCTTTATTATGCTGAGGAAAGTTCCCTCTATGCCTACTTTCTGCAGGGTTTTTATCATAAATGGGTGTTGAATTTTGTCAAAAGCTTTCTCTGCATCTATTGAGATGATCATATGGTTTTTCTCCTTCAATTTGTTAATGTGGTTTATCACATTGATAGATTTGCGTATATTGAAGAATCCTTGTGATGCATCCTCTATACCCCACTTTAAGTATTACTCAGGGTTCAGTCTCACCCTCCAATCTGAGGGACTCCTTAACCATGTCTCCTTCCTAACCCTCCAGTTCCAAACCCAGGTCCCTTTAACCACACCCCCAAATTCTTCAGTCTCAGGATCTAAACCTCAAAACCATGCTATTTGGCCCTCCAAGGACAGGGATAAGGTTACTAGCAATGCCCCACCATTGGCCTTC
The DNA here is from genome assembly GCF_951394435.1 of Stenella coeruleoalba. Lineage (NCBI taxonomy): Eukaryota > Metazoa > Chordata > Mammalia > Artiodactyla > Delphinidae > Stenella > Stenella coeruleoalba. The sequence continues at coordinate 65,583,321 of NC_137156.1, forward strand.
CAATACCAGGTTTTAGGGTTTTTAAACACAGCCCCTCCTGAGCCCTTCAATCTCAGTGCCCAGTCTTTTAGCCACACTCTCACATCAGTCCTCCAGTAATTGTTGTAAGGCCCTTTGAACCAAACCCACTCTCACTTATCTTACATTCCCAGGGCCCATGTGGCCCAGGTTCCTGAGTGTTTACCTAAATTTATTCTTGGCCCTAGTGCTATATGTCAGTGGGTATACCCTGGAGGGCTGTCTACTCAGGCCCCAGTGTCTTTATTTGCCAAGAGGATATTTGCCACAGAGAGGGAGGAGAGAGATTTTTTGTAACACCCCCCCCCCCACCACCACCAAAATCTGGCTTGGTTTGGGGCTGGAGGAGAGATAAAAGGGGTTGTTGGTCCAGATGCCTTTGTCCACAGCCTCTCACTTGGAAGTGGTTGTCTCCAAGGTTAGCCTGGTAAGGGGGTAAGGGCTGGGAGCACCTGGAGTGTAGGTTCCCCCCCCACACACTTCAACTCAGGCACTACTGCCTGGTCTACCACCATAGTGCTGCCCCTTTTCCCATGGCCTTAGCTAAAAGCCACAGAGGGAAGTCTGTGTTTTCTCTAGGGGCTGCCGAGCAGAGAAGGGGGGGCCCCTCCACCATCATTCCACGTGACCTCAAAGCTGCTTTCTGATAGGGCAACAAAAGGGGGAAAATTAATAGTCTCACACCTTGCTTTAAACATGATGGGGAAAAAATGTTTATTTTCTCTTAAAATCCATGTAGAAACTGTAGAGACAGCACACAAGTCTGGCCCAGCAAGACCACTGTCAGGCCCAGAAATCAGGGAGAGATGCAGAGGGGACCTCTGTCCAGGTGGGTGCAGATAGCTTTGGATGTCTTCCAGTCAGGAGTCACTCCTTCATGGACAGGGGTTAAAATTGGCCCCATCTCTGCAGTGATAGTCTTGAGGTGTTGTGAGATCTTCACAATAAAGGATTGTGGGAGGAGACGGGATGGGAAAAGGAGGCAAACACTTCCAGGACTGTTGGGCTTCATAGAATTTCCTGCCAGGGAGGAACAGCTGGATTTTTGCTGTAGGGGCTGGTGGCTCATTTCTTTCTTTCTTTCTTTCTTTTTTTTTTTTTATAAATTTGTTTATTTATTTATTTTTGGCTGCATTGGGTGTTCGTTGCTGCGCACAGGCTTTCTGTAGTTGCGGTGAGCGGGGGCTACTCTTCGTTGCAGTGCGTGGGCTTATCATTGCAGTGGCTTCTCTTGTTGCGGAGCATGGGCTTTAGGCGCACGGGCTTCAGTAGTTGTGGCTCGCGGGCCCTAAAGCGCAGCCTCAGTAGTTGTGGCGCACGGGCTTAGTTGCTCCACGGCATGTGGGATCTTCCCGGACCAGGGCTCAAACCCGTGTCCCCTGCCTTGGCAGGCGGATTCTTAACCACTGCACCACCAGGGAAGCCCTGGTGCCTCATTTCTGATGGGTGATAAGGCATCTCAGACTCAGGACTGCAGGACCTGGTAAGTAAAACTGAGATCAAGGCAGCCCCTGTGTTCTTGCTGGCCTTGTCCTTCAACCTCACCCCAAAAGTACTCGGCTTTGTCTCTTTCGGGGTAGTTTCATTTAGCCCTCCAAATGCCTCGCCCCTTTTTCTTGAGCTTTGTCCCCCGGGCGCAGATTTCTCCCTTTGTTTCCCAAATTTTCTTCTAATGCTGAAGTGCCCACAGGATGGAACCATGGGGAGGAGGGACCTCTTTGGCTTTGGGAGGGACCAGAGAGGGCAGCCAAGGGGCTACTTGCTGTATCTGCTTGTTTCCCAGCTTCCATGGGGGTGAGGATAGAACCTTTCAACGTCAGCTCAAGTTGCTGTCACTGATTCCCTACCTTCCGCCTCCCTGGGTAATAGAGGCACCCCTACTACCTCACCCTACTTTTGCACAGTTTTAACACGTCAGGGGGTCTGCATTTAGAGCCACTTTCCCATGGGGCTTTGTGGGAGTGATCTCTCGACTCCATTCCAGGGATCCTGGTTTTCTGCAGCTGTTTCCATCATCATTCCTTCTTTTCCCTTGCCTTGTTGCCCCTACTTTCCACATCTTGAAGAGGGCATGAAGAACCCTTCATACCCTGACCTCAGTAATACCTATTTCTGGGCCTTAGTGTGAGAGGTGGAATTAAGGCCCCCCAAACTGGCTTCTGTTATTCAGATGCTGGGCGCTAGGGTAAGCCTCTTCAGGAGAGGAAGAGAGGAGGATGGCCATGAGGCCCAGGCATTTGTGAGTCATAAAGGGATCATGGGCTCTCAGAACCTTAGAGTCCCAGACTCATGAATCCTAAGTGGCTCCTGGAGAACTGGGATAAAGGGAGCATCACATTAGGCATCCAAGGCTGCTCATTTAGGCAAGTGAATCCCACTCTTCATCTTGACCTTGGATGATTCAAGGACTTATGTTCCCCAGGGCCATATATGACCAAAAATAAGCCTCTGGGAGAATTTGTGGAATGATGAATTCATGGGAGGGAATTCTTGGGTAGAAGAGTGTTTGAACTTGGAGATTCCAATTTAATGAGAAAGGATTTTGTGTGGTGGAAGGCTGACAGGTGAGAAAACTTGTGAATGTTCTAAAAGACACTGTGAAGAAGTATCTGTCTTTTTTTTTTTTTTTTTTTTTTGCGGTACGCGGGCCTCTCACCGCTGTGGCCTCTCCCGTCACGGAGCACAGGCTCTGGACGCGCCGGCCCAGCGGCCATGGCCCACGGGCCCAGCCGCTCCGCGGCACGCGGGACCCTCCCGGACCGGGGCACGAACCCATGTCCCCTGCACCGACAGGCGGACTCTCAACCACCGCGCCACCAGGGAAGCCCAAGTATCTGTCTTTTGACATATCCAAATTTTGCTGGATTTCTATTTTACTCCCTATTCTCAAGCTGAATCTGTACTGAAAGTATTTTTAAAATTTATTTTAAATTATATTTTAATTTTATTTGATTTTAAGTGAAACGTATGCAAATGTAGAAATAGAAAATGAATTTACTTGATTTCAGGTTGAGACAAATACATACAGCCATCTGCTGTAAAGAATCATTTTTAAATTTTAGAAGTTATTCTCATAGGAAATAATGGTCACATAGAAGGTGTATCTGCATCTGGGAGATAGTAGTTGCACAACATGCAGTATCTGTTATGATTTTGTTTTCCCACTATCGAACTTATCTTTGGAAGATGAACCAGTTCTTGAAGTCCAGCTCTCAATCCAGGGCTCTTTCCTTTCTGTCCCACTGACCTTGTCCACTCTGAGTTTTCCAACAGCCGTTAAGCCTTTAAAGCTGTGATTTCTCCTGCTCCTGGGATTCTATCTTGTGTCTGTTGAACCAGTCGGAAGGACAGATCACTTCTGTATATGTGACAGTCCCTAAATGCACATGCATATTCTCATTACAAGCGTGTAAAACATCACATCAGTTATGCAGTCAGCAGTGAAAGCCACAATGACAATACATTGGGTCAGCTCAGAAGCCCCACTCCCAAGGTCACTTTAGCTGCCCTTCCCCACTGTAAACCCATCAACTGAATTTGGGTGCATTTTTCCCCCTTTTGGAAGACCATCCAAGTAGTTTAGTACATGTACATCAGGGGCTAAAGCCACAGCCACCAGGAGACCAGGGAAGGCAGAGTCCATGGGGGACAGCAGGGAGGCTTTTTTCCTTCTCTGGGTTCTCACCCCAGGGTTGGTGCTGCTGCCCCTCCCTGTGTGCCTCCTGGCATCCAGTGAGCACCTGGGTGATCTGTATGGCTCCATGGCCACCATGCCACCGTGACTCTACACTGCAGTCCTCAGTGCTTTTGGCCACACCTGCACTCAGCACCCCCTTCCCTCCCACAGGACCAGGTAGGACAGTGACTTAGGCACTTGTGCCCAGCAGAGATATAAAAATTTGAACCTCTCCTCTTTGAAAATACCCCAGGAACTTCCCTGGTGGTCCAGTGGTAAAGAATCCGCCTTACAGTGCAGGGGATGCGGGCTCAATCCCCAGTCAGGGAACTAGATCCTACATGCCGTGGGGCAACTAAGTCCGCGTGCTGCAACTACTGAGCTTGTGCGCCTCAACTAGAGAGCCTGCGTGCCGCAAACTACAGAGCCCACACACTCTGGAACCTGCACGCCACAACTAGAGAGAAGCCCACACACTGCAATGAGCCTGTGCGCTGCAACGAAAGATCCCGCATGCCTCAGCGAAGACCACACGTGCCGCAACTAAGCCCCGACGCAGCCCCCCCCCAAAAATTAATAATAAATAAATTAATAAATCTAAAAAAAAAGAAAATATCCCAGCATACTTGAACAGCATGTGGCCTTTGGTCCCCCTTGGGGACAGGGAAGCTTGGTCCCTCCTGGAAGCAGCTGCAGTTGGGATAAAGAGGAAGGGAATGTGGAGAATGCTGCTCTGTGCCAGTATGGAAGGCTTTGCATTTCTCACTTTTAAGTGGCTGCCTCATGGTTCAACCAAAGGAACTTTGGTTTCTGAGTGTTTTCACTCCTCAGAAAGTTCTGTCTTCTTTGCTGACATTTACTTCAGCTTTGCAGACCGCTTGGCTAAGGATCACCTTTCAGCTTGACTGCAGAGCTGTCTGTCCCATTGTCAGAGCATTCTCCCCTTGTCTCCTGGAAGAAAGTAAGCAACAATCAAGGCCACATCTAGGGGCTTGTTACAATCCTACCTCTCACCAGTCAGCCTATAAATTTTTATCAAGAGGTAGGACAGTGGGGCCCCACTGGGCGAGAACATTTTCTGATAGATCCCAGTACCATATCCCTGGAACTGGCCTATGGGATCCTTTGCCCTTCTTCCAGAAAGCCATGTCTTTATCACAGCATCACATCCTCATTGCCAAAGGAACATTTAGAGGGATGCTTAGGACTCATGGTGGATTGTCCACAAGTAAAGAAGAGAGACAAGGAAAAAATCCAAATATATGATGTTGGTAACAAGAACAACCAGTCTTTTGTAGGTGAAGAAATCAGAAACGTAGATAATTTGCCCATGTTCACACAACTAATAAGGGGTGGTACTTGGATTCAGCTTGGTATTCAGGAATAAGGATTCCAGGGTAGCATACTGAAGGTTTCCAAGGTGGAAACCTCTGTGATAGGGCACTGCAGAAATAGCACCTGGCAAAAATTTGTGCTTTCTGTGCCTAGAAAGGCCCTTTCCTTATTACTGGGGGTGGGAGGGGCATGGAGGAGGAAAGGGGGAGATCCTTTAGCCAAAGAGCATCACAGGAAGCATACACTGAAATAATGCTATGACTAACTGGGTCATTTGGGGCTTGTCATGGTGGTGGACCACCAGGAAAGCGAAGAGCTATCATATGTAAGTAATCAACCTTGATCATCATGAGTTGCTGACATTGCTTCTCCCCAAGGGGAAGGGAAGAGTACATCTGATCCCAGGGGATTCTCTGATGTGCTTCATACCCAGGGATAATCTTCAGTGGACCCTCACAGCAGTCAACTCTTACATCAGGGTGAAACATGTAAGGGATCAGACGCTTTAGAGATAAAGGTCAGTGTTTCCCCAGTATATAAGCATCTTAGACCTGTAAGTGCTGACTCTGGGGAGAGGAATTATAATATGGTTGGTAAAGGATGGAGATAATAAGAATCAGTTATGACCTCATGTCTAGTTGCAGTAGTGGGAAATGGCGGAGGGGTTCCCCACTAATCGGCTTATGTTGTGTCTTAAATAGAGATGTGGCTCACCAGCATCTTGCCTGGCTCTGGGATATGCTGAGCTACACGTAGACCAAAGCATGAACAGGGAAGGATGGCCTTGGACAACTTGTATACTCCATTTCTTGGCCACATCCTTACCATGGCTGTTGCTGAACCCAGGTGAAATCAGAGAGCTCCTTAAGTCCATTTCTCTTGTGTTCGTCCCAGGAGCTTCTCTACTGATGTGGTGTAGGAAGCCTTTCTGGCAATACGCAGATTTGGACCTGCAGGGGAGTTCAGTCTTCCTGTGGAAATGCTTAACAATGGATGATGGAAACCAGTGGGCAGGTCCCCAGCTTCTTGGTCTCTGATGGGAGGGAGAGGACTTCCAGCTAGATAAGAGGCCAGTTGTCCACAGTGGTGACCACCTCAGTACCCCTTTCTTGGGTTGGCTTTCTCTTCGCTGTTTTACTCTCCCAGTGCCTCCACTCTTATTTTCTGAGGTCACTTCCCAGAATAAACTAGCTACATATAAGCCCTCATTTCCTGCTCTGCTGTTATTTCAGGAGAAAAAAAGGCCGCTCAACTGTGGCTACACTGCCAGTAACCCAGTTAGCACCCAGTCTTCCATAATAGTACCTTTGTAGCGACAGGCAAAGCTGAAAGAGGAGAAGGACTCCATGAAAGTCTCATCTTGTCCACAGTTCCCAGGCCTGTGAGTTAAAAATCTTAAACCACTAACTAGATGACCAACCCCCCCCGCCCAGCCCACCTGCTTATGCAAAATGCTCTGAGAGAGACAGGAGGAGCCAGTTACTCCCAGGACCCCAAATAAGTGTGTAGCTCTTGATGCCCACATGGAAGAGACTTATCTCTGTTTGTGAGAAAACTTTGGACCACAGAGGTTTATATATAACATGCTTTTCAGAGGGACTCAATCACATGAGGATTGTGGCTTCTACTTCTAGGGGGAAAACTGCTGGAATTTCTCAACTTCCATCACTCTTTTTTTTTTTTTTTTTTTTTTTTGTACACGGGCCTCTCACTGTTGTGGCCTCTCCCATTGCGGAGCACAGGCTCCGGACATGCAGGCTCAGCGGCCATGGCTCACGGGCCCAGCCCCTCCGCAGCATGTGGGATCTTCCTGGACCAGGGCACGAACCCGCGTCCCCTGCATCGGCAGGCGGACTCTCAACCACTGCGCCACCAGGGAAGCCCCATCACTCTTGATTTAACTCACTAACATGTTTCCTTAAGCCTCCAGCCCAGATCATTTGAGCTACACACCCTCCCTGCCCTACCCTGCCCTCTGCTCCTTTGGAAACCTTCTTCCTCGGTCATCCAGGCTTCTCACTGTGAGAGACTCAGGCAGTCTTGGTCCTCCAACCCTGAATCCTAGCTTTGTACTCCACTGAGCTGGGCTTCTGTCTGAGCTGTCAAAGGGCCTATTTTATTTTGTTAATGCGTTCGATGAATCAAAGTTCTATTTCTGCTAGACTAATATTACAGTCACTTTCATAAGAAATCAGTCGTGTACTTTGGCCATGGTGCCGTTTCTGTGTTCTACATTCCCTACAGAGGACAGGAATGCTTACTTTAACCTCAGCATAAAGAGTGTGAGATCAACTTACGTGATTTCATTTGGTTTCAACTGCTCTTGGTAAAGTGGTAACTAGAATTGTGTCCTACCCTAATCATAATCTATCAGCTATCTCTGTGCATTACCTAAGTTTATATATGAGAAAGCCACTTTTAACTGTACAGTCTTGTCAAAAACATCGTCAGTAATTAAATGTGCTAAAATAGACAAAGGAAAATAGTGTGAGATTAAGTCATACACTGAGAGGTGTGATTAACTTAACTCTTTCTATCTGAAATCCAAAGAAAGAGAAGAAGAGATCATTTAAATTGTCATTTATTGAGATCTTGGGTTTTTGACCTTATGTGCATGAGTTAGTTTAATCCTCACAGTAACTCTGAAAGTTAAGTATGACTTTCTCATTTAACAACTGAATTGAGTGGAGACAAATATAGCTAAAGTCACATAGCTAGAAAGTGATAGAACCAGGATTTGAATTCCGATCTGTCACCAAAGCTCCAGCTTCTAATCCCTGCACCTCCTTTCCAAACAACTTGAGAGGAAACACTGTGTTCACCCACACATTCTACCTTTCAAATAACTCAGAACACCCTCACCCCAACCACAATCTCCAAACTGCCGACCTGTTCATTCATATCTTCTTGTGCACACAGGTTTGCCACCAAGTGGGAACCCTCCATTGTCCTCTCTGTCCATTTGTTTCTTGGGTCCAGTTTAATCCTTGGATGATTGTTTCAACTATTTACTTGCTAAGACTAAATATTCCTTGTCCCTTTGATCTTTCACCAAGCCTGCTCATGAAATCCCTGATCTTGGATGATTCCACCAATTGCACATTTCATGGCTGCAACTCACCACAACACATGACAAGGCATGCAACTCATATTCCAAATACAGGGTCACAGAGTTCTTAATTTGCCCTCAGAAATGCCTCGTAATTCTATGTCTCATGAGTCAGTTCCCTTTCCCATGCTTCATAAGTATTATTTCAAACCTTTTCATGCTTTATGAATTTCATCTTTCCCCTCACTTTCAATAGATGGCTTTGACTCCTGTTTGACAAATGAAAGAGAGATTGCTGAAGAAAGAGCCAACATCCCCACAATGAAACATGCAAGCATTCCTATGCCTCTCTCCTATAGTGAAGGAGGAGCTATCTTTAATTCCAAAATTGACCTTTTCCTCTAAAGTGTGTTTGCGTCCTAGTCCCTCGTGCTTCTCAGGAATTTTAATGATTCTAAATTATATTTATTGTAAACCAATCCGTCTCTAATGACTCTAGTTCCTTAGCATTTAAGCATGTTCAAATTATTACTATTCTGAAAAATTCTCTTCTAATCCCATTTTCTTTCCATCTACTGTATCTCTTAACAGACTTGGAAGTAATCCCCATTTATCCACTCTTTCATCCCAAACACTTCTCAGTCCTCTCCACTCTTTTCTGTACCCACCATTTAGTGGACACTGTTGTTGAAGCCCAGCAATAATATTTTTTTAATCCCCCTTTTTGCTCAGTCCTCATTTCTCTTGCAGCCTCAGCAGAATTTGATTACCTTTTTCTTATTCCTATCCTCTCCCCACACTCCTTCAACTGTTTTCCAGCTTCTGTGGTCACCCTCAGCCTTTTGTAGGGTACTTCACCACCACATGCTGGATTGTTTCAGTCCCAGCATTCTTCTGCCTCCCCTCCACTCTGTGCACTCTGTTTGCCAGTCACATCCATTCCCTTCACTTAAATCTCTAGTCATTTCACTCTACTCAGTCACCAAGGATGTCTTCTCTACAGTGGCCATATAAGTGGGGACTGAGGGGCACGTGGAGCAAGAAATATTCACAGGGACAGAGCTTTAAGGATTAGATACGAAAAGTAGAGGGAAGGAGAGTGCTTCTTCTGGCTGCTTACCGATAGCTGGGGCTCCTGATCAGTCTCTCTTGTCAGTTTGTCTGGTGTTTTCAGCTGGCCTTTGTTTAGCTTTGCGGGGGAGAATGCCGCAACTAAAATATCCCACATGTTGCAACTAAAAAGGTCCTGCATGCTACAACTAAAGATTCCACATGCCACAACTAAGACCTGGCACAGCCTAGATAGATAGATATTTAAAAAGAAGAAGAAAAAGAAACCAACCAGTCTCCTCTCGAATGGTGAGTGTGCACGCCATACTGTAATGGGCTGCTGAGAAAATGGGGGTGAGCCTGTCAGTGCAGACAACTGATATGGACTTGTCTGTACAGAGATGAAGAAACAGGTAGCCAAAGGGGAAAATGAGGTTAAAATGATTTTGAAAAATGGGAGACACCAAAACATGTTTGAATTCAAAGGGGAAGGACTCAGTGGAGAAGGGTAAAAGTGCAGTAAAGACTAGACAACCAAAAAAGCAAGGAGATGGGATTCAGAGCAACATGGAAGGACTGGCTTAACAGGAAGCAGGACCCATCCTATGTTGTAACAGGAAGATAGAAGAAGATGGGAGCATATGTAGACTTACACTTACAGATTCAGTTGTAAGAAGATTCTCTAAGACTCCTAGGTATCCCACTCTAAACCCACAGGTAGTACGACAGTATAAATGCTTCAACCCACTGTCTTCCACACAAAGTAAGCTCCCTACCACTCCAGAGCTGCCGCTTTTGCCAAGGTCACAGCGATCTCCATGCTGCCATGCTTAGGGGGTACTTTAAGGGCTTCATTATTCTGGACTTCTCAACAGCATTCAACATTGCTTCATTATCTAAACACTCTTTTCTCTTGACTTTCCTGATCCACACACCCTCGGTTTTTTCCTTCCTTCTCTGGCTATTTCTTCATCTCCTTTGTTGGCTTGTGCAAGTATTTGTTTTCATAAGTTCTATATAAATTCAAGGCTCCTCACTACTTTCAGTTTGTAGATTGTCATGGTAATGGCCCCCAATGATTCACACCTCCCACTGTCCATGCCCTATGTGTGGACTCTGGGCTTGGCCATGTGACTTGGCCTTTGTCAATGGGATATCAGCAAACATGACACAAGCAGAAGCGTGATGAGCTTGTGAATGGGGGCCTGCTCTCTTGGAACCTTGAAACAACCATGCTATGAAGCAGCTCAGGATGAAAGACCACATTGGACCCAAATGCTGAATGCAGCCATGTGAGTGAGTCCCAGTGAGCCCAGCAGAATCACCCAGCCAATCCACAGACACATAAGAATGAATCGTTGTTATTGTTGTTGTTTTTTAATATTTATTTATTTGTTTATTTTTGGCTGTGTCAGGTCTTAGTTGTGGCACATGGGATCTTTCACTGCGGCACGCGGGCTCTTTGTTATAGCGCATGGGCTTCTCTCTAGTTGTGGTGTGTGGGCTCTGTAGTTGTGGAGCACGGGCTCCAGAGCACATGGGCTCTGTAGTTTGTGGCACATGGGCTCTCTAGTTGTGGCGCATGGGCTCAGTAGTTGGGGTGCGCGGGCTTAATTGCTGCATGGCATGTGGGATCGTAGTTCCCCGACCAGGGATCAAACCCATCTCCCCTGCATTGGAAGGCAGATTCTTAACCACTGGACCACAGTGACATCTCTAAGTCATTGTTTTAAGCCACAAAATCTTGAGGTGATTTGTCATGCAGCAATAGATAACTGTCATCCTCAGCTACAGCAGAGACATGGCTAGCTTTAGTGGCTTTGTGCAAATCAGAAAAAAAAGTGAGTCATAACAATATGCCTCTACTGGGCAGACATACTTTTGTTCAAACGAAAGGTGCCCCTTCTTCCAGGATGCAGCCCTGTGCCAGGTGCACAGCATGGATTTGAGCCCACAGTCAGCTCCGTCACTGGGTGCCTCATGCACTACATAAGCTGCACACTGTGTGTGAACCTCCTGGGAGATTTCTTCACGATTCTCCCTTTTTTTAAAAAAATTAATTTATTTTATTTATTTATTTTTGGCTGCGTTGGGTCTTCGTTGCTGTGCGCAGGCTTTCTCTAGTTGCAGCGAGCGGGGGCTACTCTTCGCTGCAGTGCACAGGCTTCTCATTGTGGTGGCTTCATCTTGTTGTAGAGCACAGGCTCTAGGCGCGTGGGCTTCAGTAGTTGTGGCATGTGGGCTCAGTAGTTGTGGCTCGCGGGCTCTAGAGCACAGGCTCAGTAATTGTGGCGCACGGGCTTAGTTGCTCCGCAGCATGTGGGATCTTCCCGTACCAGGGCTCGAACCTGTGTCCCCTGCGTTGGCAGGCGGATTCTTAACCACTGCACTACTAGGCAAGTCCCACAATTCTCTCTTTACTTAGCATAGACCAGAAACTTGACTTCAGGACAGATTTAATTATTCCAGTTAGGGATAGAGAGACAGTACATAGAGTAGTGCTCCCAGCCTGCAGGATTCAGTAGAATACTGACTTTTATTAAGGAAAATAGACCAAATGTTGCTAATACAGTCACTGCATTTTTCAGGCAAGTCAGTTAGGCAAGCCCCTCCTTGAAAAAGGATGAACAGTTCTCAGAAAAAAAGGAGCCATCATTCCTCTGAACCACCCATGAACATTCCAGAGAAGAGGTAGATAGAGAGTTAGATTCTAGAAGAGGTAGCAGTGAGGAGCTAGGCTCTTATGCAGGTGGCGGTGCCCAGCAGAGATGGCACAATAAGCCCCAGGCCTCCCTGGTCCTAGGAGAATGCTCTGGACCAGAGGTCTGCGAGAAAAGGCTGGGCAACGCCATCACTCTTCACAGACCAACAGGCCTGCGTCAGGTTGGCCCTGGGCCTCCTGTTCCAGCTGCAAAGTGGATGCCTCCCTCTGGATTGTAGCGCACAGGGCCACAGCGCAACTGGGGCTCCTCTTCCTCATACCAGCGCTGTTCACTGAAGTCGGGAAAGAAGGCTGCGATCTCTCTACTGGCTGAAACCACAGAGTCTGTAAGGGGAGGTAAAAAAGAGAAGGGGTTCTCATAGGGAGTTTAGGATGGAGGCAAGAGGCAATCATAATCAGGTTCAGAAACCAGAGCCTATACTTCTCCTGCCCCTAAGTCCTGGGGCCACATCTGCTGAGGTGGCCACAAAGGGCCAGAAACACAACTGGGAAGAAAGCTCACTGAGGGACCTGGCTCTCAACCCCACCATATGCCTGCCCACCAACCTCAAACCAGCTTCGCTTATTAAATACAGTGGACACAGGAGGCAGACTCACCTGAGCCATGGGTTGTATTACGGGTGTCAGTGAGGCCGAAACTCCCACGAATTGAATCTGGGGCCACGTGGCGTGCTCGAAACACTCTGGTGGGTCCCATCACTGTCCTCCAGAGCTGGATGGCATCCTTGTGGGCGAGGATGTAGGCTCGGATTGGCCCACTGTGAATAAATGGAGCACACGTCAGGAATCTGGCTATCGGGTCCAGGAGGGCATACCATGAGTAGAGCACAAATAAAGGCACACTGGACATCCTGAGAGTCTCCTTGCCTTTCTAGTTGAGTGCCAATACTGCTTCAAATAAAAGGTGATGGAAGGCCACTGCGGATGATCAAGAAAGGCCACAGGGATCAGAAGAGTTGCTAGGCAGCATTCAACAATACTCTTCTACAGCCCCTGGAGCAGTTAACTACCATGGGACAAGTGGCCACAAGGTCAGTGTTGGCCCAAGCCCATGTTTCTTCAGACACTTGACACTGGTTACAAGTTTAAAGAGTGGCAAATAAAATTAACAAATCTATTTAGGGGGCAGGGGAAATAAGTCTCAGTGGATGAAGATGTTATAACCAAAATGAGAAATACCTGGCCATGAACTCCACCAGCCGCTGATAGAAAAACCGCCCTGCAAAGAGAGTACCTTCATCAAGACACTGGTGCCAAGAGAACTTTTTATACTTCTGACTCCCTATTTGGAATGATAAAAACTGTTTTAGAGAAAAGAACAAGGACCTTGGCGTCTGACATACCTGGGTCTGAATCCAGGCTCTCCAACTTGCAACCTGTGTAGTTTCGGGTAAATCATTAACTTCCCTAATTTAGTTTTCTAATTTGTGTGCTGGGGACATAACAATACCTACTTCATGGGGTTGCTGGGGAATTAAAAGAAATCATGAGCCTTTGGACAATGTCTGACAGAGTAAATTGGTAACTAGTGATAGTATCAGGACATAAAACTAAGTTACTTGTTGGGACCATGACGTAGAACCCTCCTAGAAAACATTTAAAAAATACTGATAATCATGAAAAGTTTGTGTATAAACCAAGATTTTAGAAGACTGGCTGCAATTTTACGGTTCGTAGGTCAGAGAGAGCCTGACATTGTGTGGCCAGGCAAAATCTCTCTTGTGATAGAGAAGCCTCCCACTCAAGAGGACTGTTGGTCCTACCTTCATGCTCTTGGTAAAACTTCTGGCAATCTTCCTTTCTCCACAGAAGTTCTCTCATTCGTACAATAAGGAACTTGTTGCTCAGAATCTGCTGATGAACAGCCTGGATAAACACCACCCCAAAGATAAAAGTCAGTCAAAGGGACCATTTGAGTGAATGGGAGACCCAGGCAGACCAAAAGAACCCTGAGGACCCTTCAGAGCCTAGGACTTGAGGGTCTGTCCCATTGGTGGGTCAAAAGAAAAGAGACGCCCTGTTGCTGTCTTGAAGATGGAGTGAGCCATGTGATGAGGAATGTGAGTGGACTCTAAAAATGGTAGGCCCCACCTGAAGGCCGGCAAGGACATGGGGGTCTATCTCAGTCCTATAACCACAGAAACCAAATTCTGCCAACCTGAATGAGTATCAAAGTGGATTCTTCCCCAGACCCTTTAGATAAGGGCCCAGTCAGCCGATACCTGGAATTTGGCTTTGTGAAACTCTAAGGAGAGAACCCAGCCCTCAGCCAAACCTACTGGACCTCTAAATTCTAGAACTGTGAGATAATGAGTGTTGTTTTAAGCTGCTAAGTTTGTGGTAATTTGTTACACATTAGTAGAGTCTTAGGACTTGTTCTTACCTCCAGAATCAGTGGGTGAGCAACTGCATCAGGCTTAATCAGAGCCAGAGTAAGCTGGAGAGCCTGAGGGCTCCGTAATATCGAGGTCATCTCCCTCCTGCCATCAGAGAGTCAGATAAGAGACCCGTCAGTGCTGCACTCCCCACCCTTCCTATTCTGGAGCCGAGCAGTTTTGCAAGTCAACCAGGGCTCTCACTCTTACACTGATAAAGCACCCGACAGTTACTTAGTATTTAATTTGCCCATTTGGGTTCATGGAGCTGAGGGAAGGGAGTGGTAGAGGGGCCATTCAAGTTGCCCAGTGGAGCACATAATCTGGTTAGTGCAACTGTAAACCTGCGAAAGAGTGACCCATTCAGAAGTTCAAGTTTAAACACGACCTGTCTCTGGCGATACTCCTGTCCCTTCCTTTCTTTTGTGTTTTACTGAGGATTTACAATTTACATTCCTAAAGAGCAGCCACAAGGGTACAATAACTGTTCCCACAGTGCCCTCCCATCAATTATAGAATTTGAAGATTGGATGGACAAGAATTGGGATCTTGCTAGGATACACCCCAAAAAGTCTGTTGGATACATACCATTTCTTACCTAATCTTACAGATAAGTCAGGATCTATCACGCCCAAATCAAACCCTTTAATACACTCAGCTGTCCTCAATGGCAGGGTTTGCAGACATGCAACTCCAAGGTCAAAGACAAGTTGTAATCATTTCGTATCTGAAGCAGCTAAAACTGCCTGGCACAAAGGTGCTTAATCAATTTTATTGACTAAATGAACCTATACAGTCTTATTCTATTCATCTTCAGAGAAAAGAACAAGACACTATTTCTAGTGTCTAATCATGATGGTGTAAGAGCTTAATAAATAATTGTGAAGATCATATAAAGAACATAAAAGTATTTTATAAACTGGACTAAGAAAACTTGAGATCTCTTCCAACTTTGAAATTCTATTTACATGTAAGAAATTGATCATCTCTGCAGGACTAAGGTGTCAAAGATTACCTGGTGGAACCCCTAAATTTGCCAACAAATACAGAGAAGGCTTCCATGAACACACAGGGACAGAGTCTGGACAACTGTCTCTTTATTCTCAGCCCAAAAGTAGCCTGACAATCACATTAAAAGCAGTGCTAGGGGGCTTCCCTGGTGGCGCAGTGGTTGAGAGTCCGCCTGCCGATGCAGGGGACACGGGTTCGTGCCCCGGTCCGGGAAGATCCCACATTCCGCGGAGCGGCTAGGCCCGTGAGCCATGGCCGCTGAGCCTGCGCGTCCGGAGCCTGTGCTCCGCAATGGGAGGGGCCACAACAGTGAGAGGCCCGTGTACCGCAAAGAAAAAAAAAAAAAAGCAGTGCTAGGGTCTGGCCCAAACGGAGAAACTGTGCCAAGGTCTCTCCTATTCATGTCCCTTCTACAGCATTCAGCTTGATGCTCTACTCAATCCACAAAGCTAAGCACAGTCTAACCAGTACAAGATCAGCCAACCCAGTTTCCCTAACATCCCAGGTGGTGAGTAACCCAAAAGCGAGCAGAACCTTTGCCATATATCTAGGGAGCGACACCCTTGGCACCTCCCCTTCCTCACCCTCCATATCCATGATATCACTGAGTTCTGGCAATTTTACCTAGCCAGTGTATCTCAAATCCGTACAATTCTCTCCTTCTTAACTGCCACCACCACAGTCCAAGACATCATCAACCCCCTCTGGACTTCTGCAACAGCCTCTTCAGTGGTCTCCCAGTTTCTACTCTTGCTACCCTCTACAATCTGTTCTCCACATAGCAGCCATAGTGAACTAAAAATGCAAATCTAGTCATATCATTTCCCTCCTTAACCCTTCAAAGTGTACCCTGCTTTTATGATAAAACCCCAAAGCCTTATCATGTCCTACTAGGCTTTGCATGATCTTATCCCTGCATACCTCTCTAGCCTCATCTGGAACTCCACACTCCTTAACTTGCTTTTGCTCCAGCCTCACGGGCCTTACAGCTCCAAGACATTCTGGCCTGACAGCCTTTGCCTGAGAAGTTTTCACAGTCCAGAAAGTGCTTCCTCTGGTTACCTCCTACTCACCCACTAGATCTTAGTTCACTTCCCCTGTTATACATTCTCATGGCTCCTTTCACGTTTTCTTCAGTTAGCTCTTCCCAACCAGACGGTCAGCTCTATGAAAGCAGGGATCTGTTTCGCTCACCATCGTATCCTCTGTACTTATGCAGAGTGCCTAGCACATAGATGGTTCTCAGAGGTATTTGCTGAATGAATCAATGAATGAATCTGATTCAGCTATTCCAAGACCAGAATGCTAGGGGCTATCCAGCGGAGGACATGGTTCCTTTCTTAATGCCAGCTAAGTTATGCCTGTCTTGGACCTTGGTTTACAACAAATGTTAACAGGTCGAGAAACTTGCTCAACATAAAAGTCACTCGATTAGAGAATTATAAATTTTAGAAATTGCCTGGGCGTTTGCCCCCACAACAGAGGCGCCTATTCTGCTTCCTGGAAGGCGCCAGTCATGCCTCTCATCCTCCCAAGCGTGTCGGAGACCTGCAACCCGTCAACTCGGCTTTCTGCTTCCAACACCTGAAGCCCCGCCCCCCAGACTCACAGCCTCAGCTCTAGATACCGCCCTCTTCCCCACCCTGCTCTTCCATTTCTCTGGGCCTGCAGCTGCGCGACCCAGGCCCCTTGTACCGAGACCTAAGGCCACGCTAGATTCTGAGCTATTCGGAGCCCCAGTGTGCTGGAGTTCGGGTCCGAGTCACCTGATCCTCCCGCCGCGCAGGCCGGCCACCAGGCACTGCGATAGCTAGCCTTCGGTACAAGCGGGGTCCTTCAGGCATTCGGCCGGGCAGCCTGCCTCAGGGTCCTTGCCCGGTGAGGCGGAGTGCCCCCCAATCCAGGAGGCCCTGCAGCAGGAAGGCCCGCCTTCTGGTGGCCCTTGCGTCTCTCCCGCACTTGGTCCGAGCCTGGCTCGGGCGCCCCCAGGCGGAAGGGAGGGCCAGGCCTGTGGACCTGCTCCGGGAGGTGGCTCAGAGAGGACAGGATGGGCGTTTCAAGGTGGCAGCCCGGTAGAGAACATGCGCGCCAGCGGGGCCGCCGGAGTGGGCCTGGCCCCACTCGATCTCCCTTTTATTCTTTGTCTGGGGTAGTGCCTGGCACATGGTTGGTGCCCAGTATTTGTCGGAGGGACGCGGGAGACAAAAAACTTGTGTGCGCTGAATCGCAAGTTCAGAGGCAGCCATTGAATCCTCTTGCACTGTTGGTGGGAATGTAAATTGATACATCCACTATGGAGAGCAGCATGGAGGTTCCTTAAAAAACTCAAAATAGAACCACCATACGACCCAGCAATCCCACTACTGGGCATATACCCTGAGAAAACCATAATTCAAAAAGAGTCATGTACCAAAATGTTCATTGCAGCTCTGTTTACAATAGCCAGGACATGGAAGCAACCTAAGTGTCCATCAACAGATGAACGGATAAAGAAGATGTGGCACATATATACAATGGAATATTACTCAACCATAAAAAGAAACAAAATTGAGTTATTTGTAGTGAGGTGGATGGACCTAGAGTCTGTCATACAGAATGAAGTTAAGTCAGAAAGAGAAAAACAAATACTGTATGCTAACACATATATATAGAATCCCCCCCCCCCCAAAAATGGTCATGAAGAACCTAGGGGCAAGACGAGAATAAAGACGCAGACCTACTAGAAAATGGATTTGAGGATACGGGGAGGGGGAATGGTAAGCTGGGACAAAGTGAGAGAGTGGCATGGACATATATACACTACTAAACGTAAAATAGATAGCTAGTGGGAAGCAGCCGCATAGCACAGGGAGATCAGCTCGGTGCTTTGTGACCACATAGAGGGGTGGGATAGGGAGGATGGGAGGGAGGATGGGAGGGAGGATGGGAGGGAGGATGGGAGGGAGGATGGGAGGGAGGGAGACGCAAGAGGGAAGAGGTATGGGGACATATGTATATGTATAACCGATTCACTTTGTTATAAAGCAGAAACTAACACACCATTGTAAAGCAAGTATACTCCAATAAAGATGTTTAAAAAAGTCTTTGAGCACAGAGGGATATGTGGATGCGAAGGAGCATAGCTAATATGGGGGTGGTGAGGGAGGATTCTTGGTTGGAAAGCAGGTGTACATAGAGCATGAGGGAAACTAGTCATAAGGCCCTTGAACATGTCGCTAAGGAATTTGGGGTAGGGTGTTGGGTGGGGTTACCATGGAGTCCACTGAAGCAGTCCAGGGTGAGGGGATGAGAACTGAGGGTATTCGTGGTGTGTTGTATAATGTATGGAGAGGGTGATGACAGTGGGTATGGAGAAGGGACAGTGTGGCAGGTTGAATAAGGGTGGTACTTTTTTTTTCTTGGAGAGAATCACTGAATTTGAGAAGAGTGAAAACAAACTATAAATGTCATCAATTAAAAAACATTTTTTTAAACTGATTTTGTGCCTGCATGTACATGTGTTGCACTCCTGGAATGTTGGAAGGAGGGTCTGTGGTTCTGGCAGCTTGTTTCCACAAGGTGTCTTTGGGAGAGTCCATTTCTTACCTGTCTGGCTGGTGAAGAAGGCACATGTCCATTGCTGCATTTAGAGGATGAGAGTAAACTTACCAAGTCCCACTAACCCAACATTTAGTTTTAGCCTTTTTTCCCAAATGCACAGGGTCTAACTTTGTTTCCCACCTTGATCTTCATTTACATGCCTTTGGGCTATAGAGATTTTGCTGATTTTTAGGCCATGGCCATTAATTCACCTTTGTGTCTCTCTGTCTTACACACACTGTAGAAGGTTTTAGTTCCATATTTTATAGTTGCTTTGACCATCCTCAAGAGTAAGCCTATGTTATGAAAGTACGGGCAGATGTGATTTTAGGGGGAGACTCAATAAATAACACCCTTTTTCTAAACCGGGGCTCGTAACTAACGGAAATAGAGGAACGGCAGGCGGGTGGAGACTAAATGTCAACTTTATACTGATGGAGCTGTTGAAGAATATAACTTAGTGTGAGAACCTAATGCACCTGCCTTCTAACCGTGTGCTACCCAAGTTCAATACCTAGTCTCTTATAAGCCTCACTTAAAACAACAGCAACAACAAAATCTAAATAGTTGACAGGACCTATAGAATTATCACAGCATTCCCTCACATTCACAAAATTACTCCCCAGCCCCTAGCAGATATAGCAGGGAAAATTTTGTCCTTAGAAACCTGTCAAAAGATACTCAGTTATATCTGTGGGAAGGTGAATAAGCTGGAAAATTCTTGATTCAGTTTTGCTGGGACTGAAGTAATTCTATACCAGTTATGACTCTGAACTTGTAAGTCTGAACTCAGTTGGGAGAATCACCCATTAAGAGGTTAATTATGACTTACGTTCATTCTATTCCAGAGGGACATCTACCTGTGTCTAGTCTTGTCTCTAGATAGTGGTATTTAAGACAATGCTGCCTTCGTGCAGTGTTAATTTACAGTCGTAGCAGCAGCCCCAACCAGGTCTTCTTTGAGATTTTTGAGATGTCTTTCTTTTTCATCCAGCATATTTAAATTACTTAATACCATTTCCCCTTTGGGTCCTGTGTTTCTGGCACCCCAGGACCGCCTTGAGGGTGGGCTCTAATGACACAGCTTCCCTAGCCCCCTGTGAGCAGTCCTCAGGGGCCACTGCCCTCTGCTGTGGAGTTGCTCATGCCCAGGACACCTGTCTCCTGTGGGGGGCTGGGGGGTGGAGTTCCTTTATCCGGCATGTTTCAGTTGAGACTCATTCTCAGCAGGTTTTTTTTTTTTTACCTGAATCTGCTGTCCTGAAGTTTGTTCTTCCAGGGACCCAGTGAGAATCAAAACCTTTGCTATGTTTTCCTCAAGATACTGTCCTCATCTTCTGAATGTGTCAGGTGAGGAGTAGCATTGCTTTTAGGCACTTCTCTTTGAGGGTTTTTCTCTCTACTGTTCCTGTACTCCTTTCCAGAAGGCTCATTGAGTTTCTAACATTTTATTGTTGGAGAGAAGGAAGACCCATAGGGCTGGCCCTTTGCTGGACTGTGGATGGTGGGGAGGAAATGCAATTTGCCTCTCAGCTGTTTTCCGAGATGTCAACTTTCTCTTAAGAAAATATCTCTTCCATTGTTTTCATTCTTGCACTGCTCCTAATCTGATATGGCAGGTTTCTAAAGCTCTGCCTTTCTTCCTGAACATATGTGATTCTTTGAGACAATGTTCAGGCCTAGGTTTTTCTCATTATCTTTTCAACTTCTGTGGCTATGGTCATCTCATTGAATGTTTTTTCTACTTTAGTCTAAGAAGATGGCATGTTTTGGTGGTAACAGGGCACTGTTTCTTTTTTGTTATAAATAAAACCTACCACTCTTTTACAATTGAAGCTGCAGTGTAAATCTCAGAACTGTAAAACCATGGCCAGAGTTTTTGAAAAACAGACCATCAGGCGGGGAGTGACCCTTAATCCATGTAGGAAAAAAATGCATGCGTTCCTCCAATTTTGTCCTTTGGCCTTGAGTATGGCTGAGAACATAAGGGATGGAATCTGGGACAACCTTTCCATGCTGCCTGCTAGGCTGGTACTAAAGTTGTGTTCTTAGCATATGTGGAACTTAATTGTGACTTAAAGCCCCTGGCCTGTCGAACCAGCTAAAAATCATAGTAAAGGGCCAAATAATTGTTTTGCCTCTGATGTCTAAAAGGCCTGTAGAGGGAAAGACTTCCCCGCAGTCAAATCTGTGCCTCCGCAAGGCTGCTTCACTGAGATCCCCTCTGGTGCTTAGGGTCTGCAGATGCCCCACAAGGCTATGGGTGTGTGCTAATGAAACCGTGTGAAACCGTGCACCTCAGATTGGGACTTGAACTCACGTGCCGGGACTCAAACCCAGCCTAAATCCAGAATGGGACATGCGGCCAGGACTCGAACCCGGCCAAAACCCTGATTGGGACTTGAACCCGTGCAGCCGGCCAAAACCCACAGTCTTCCAACTGAGATCACACACCTGGTTTCAGGACTTAATGAAGCTCAGGTTCTTGATGTCTCATCGCAGAAAGAATTCAGTGAGAGACAAAATGATAAGTAATAAGTGGATTTATTTAGAGAGAAACACTCCACGGACAAGAGTGTGGGCCATCTCAGAAGGTGAGAAAGGCACCAGACTATGGGGTTGTCAGTTTTTATAGGGGTGGGTAATTTCATAGGCTAATGAGTGGGAGGAATATTCCAGCTATTTCAGGAAGGGGTGGGGATTTCCAGGAATTGGACCACACCCACTTTTTGATCCTTTTGGTGGGTCTTGGAACTGTCGTGGCACCTGTGGGTGTGTCATTTAGCTTGCTGCTGTGTTACAGTGAGCGTACGCAGAGGCTCAAGGTCCAGTGGAAGTTGACTTGCCCTCCATCTTGGACCCATTTGGCTCTAATCAGTTTATGTCATGTCCTTGGGCTATGTCATTCTTTCGAAGGTTGTGCCCTGCCTCCTTCCCTCCTGTTTCACTAAGGCCAAGGCCAGTGTTGGCCTTACATTCAACATGGCTAACTTGAAAAGCATTTGAAGTGCCTCAAATACTGGTCCCATCATAGCCTCAACTTACATGTGATGTTGTGATCCCCACATTTCCTTACCTGGTCTATGTTTTTTACATTCTCTGCCAAATCATCAGATCCTAACATTCCTTTGAATAAATCTTATTCCTCCACCCCTGCCACGGGCAGCGCCTACTCCTGTAAAACTTCCGACACAGAGTAGCAGAATCTGTGGCTAAGTGGTTCTCGAAATAAGGGAGGAGGAAGGAGCCATGCTACAATTGCCTGGCTCTCTGTCCCTGAAGCTTCAGCCAGGAGAGCAGAGGTGTGCCAAGAGGCCAGGAGTGTTCAGGGGAAATCCTTCCTCGTGGACCCAGGGGATCAGGCCAAGAAGCATTTATTTTCTAATAGTAATAGTATGAAAATAACATACAGACAAGTTGCAACCGGTATGTTTGGCAATTAGTCAAAAGCTTGACTTCAAGAAGAAAATAATTTCAGTTTGGGATGTGGTGAGTTTGCAGTGATAGTACATTCAAGCAGAACTAGCTTGTTGGTGATTGAGTAAGGTTAGGTTTAGGAGTTGTCAAAGAGGGGATGGCTGGAAATATGTGTGGACTTAAAAATTATTCACAACCTAAAAGTTATGTTTCATTCGGTAGGAATTTTTAGGACCTCAAGCCCAGGAGGCAGCATCTCAAGTAACCCTGAGAAAACTGCTCCAAGGAGGCGAGGCAGGGAGCCAGGTTATATAGACGTTTTGTAACAAAGGGCCGGTAGTCAGGAAAATCAAAACATTATTGTTAATTAAAGAAAACCAGATATCCCAAGTTAAGGAATTTAGCGCTTTTCTATGTACAGGAAGATGCAAGAGTCTGGGCTCACTGAAATCATACCTGTGATACGCACCTCAGCTATCTGGGGCTAGTATCCTGTATTTTCACATCCTGAGTTCCCTCAGAGCTCACCAGCTCTCAGGAGGGCTGCAAGTGCAGATGACTGTGACATCCTTTGTTTACTGATATGGCAGGAAATATTCCATTTCTCATATGTCTGAAGAATTGACCATGGGAGAAAATGCAGACAGAAAACAGAAGGCCAAGAACCAATCCTCCCCTTGTCAAAGAATAATTTTAAAACTTTTACTTTATACAAGGGAAAACGATTGATTGATTGATTTAATCCAGCAAAAGCGAAAACAGGATTTCTATAAGAGAAAAAGTAGAGAGGGAAGAAGGAAAATTGCGTATAGTGTTACCAAGTCCAAGCTCTGTCTGCTCGCCACACGACAGGCCAATAAATCGGAGAGGTGTTGAGGCAAGAAATACGACTTTATTCAGAAAGCCAGCAGAGGGTTTTGGATGCCAGTTTCTTTTCTAGCACAGAGAGGGGGAGGAGATGAGGAAGTAAAGTAAAAAGACATACGTTTTGCAAATATCCCCTGTAATGGCCAGCCTCAGGGAGGGGATGTGTTAATTTCTTCTTTCTTGCAGCCACCCACAGGTGGAACAGGGTCCGGATGTTTCCCTGAACAAAGGCACTTTGGTTTAACATTCAGGCAGAGGGGCAGGGTTCCTGAGGCAGGCCATTATGTATAGACAGTATACTTTTAGCGAACAAAAGTAATGGGAAGCAAAGGTTAAACTAAAAGAAACAGATTCAACATGTTGTCAGACTTGTCTCTTCCTTGTTACAGTAGTTTGAAAATTGTGGCTTTTGTTTTCTGCAGATAAGCTGCTGATTAGCTAGCAGCCAACAAAGAAGCCAGTTACGGTATTCTGCCCTGGAGCAAGTGGATGGATTACTAAATAATACAGCTTCACTTGGTTGTAGTTTCTCCAGAAGACCTTAGAAGATTAGCTCAAGTGTATGTGTCAGGCAGTCTCTGGATAAATACTGTCTATCAATATGCTTTGTAAGCACCTTCATCATAGTTCTGCCAGGTCTGTACTATTTCCCTTATCAGAATTTCTGAACTTCTGCCTTTTAATCAGCTTCAGCTCTAATCCAAATTGGCCCTGAGGACTTCGTGTCCTTCTGAGGCAGTAACATGGTTTGAATGTTGTGTGAGGGGAATGGCTGTTTAACAGTATTTAGACCCCTGAATATTAAACAGCAGAAGATGGCAAAAAGAGCAAGGGAATCCTAAATACTATTCAACATATTTGGAACCCATTTCATATCCAGCTTACTTATTGATCTGTGTAATCAGGAGAATAAGTCCCAAGGATTGGTTTAGTCAAGTTTAGCTAATGAAGTGGCTTGCTTTCTCAATTGATTGATTGTTTTACTTCTGTAATATAAACGCTGGTATTAAAAAAATATGTTAGCAGTTGCACAGTCCGCATTTTAGCAGGTCAGTATGTAGTTGAAGACTGTCCTAGCCAGTGAATTTATTGTAGTCTATTGGGCCTCCAAGGTTTGAAATACCTTAATTTGCTGGGGGGGTTTTTTTGTTTGTTTTTGGTTTTTTTTGGCCACGCCATGTGGCATGTGGGATCTTAGTTCCCCAACCAGGGATCGAACCCATGCCCCCTTCAGTGGAAGCGCGGAGTCTTAACCATTGGACCGCTGGGGAAGTCCCTTAATTTTCTGTTTGAATCATAGTTGAATTATGAGTCACCTAGCCAGGGTAAAAGGTCTTTGTACAAATCAGTGAAATCCAATGTCTTTGGTCCCTTTTGATGAGTAACCGTGTTGGTCTCTCAGTAACATGAGAGTAACTGAGGGTTTTGTTTTGAGTACTTGGAAAAACTAGATAATAAATTGAGGAGTTGGAAATTGGCAGTGAAGGACAAAAAAATTAACATAAAAGGAAAGAGAAAAGAAAAGGAGGAAGAGACAAATAATAAAATATAAGGGAGGAAACTGTCTACCAATAGTATTATCTTCTTGATTGGTAAAATAGCAAAAGGAAACTGTCTGCTTCTAGAAGCCATCTGCTTCTGGAGGCCCTTTAGTGAGCCTCAAAGTTGGATCACTACGTGTTTAAACTAGGAAGCTTATATCCTTGGTTGTATGTCTAATAGCTTAAGAACAGTATTTGTGATTAAGAGCACCTGAAATAGTCCTTTCCAGTGAGGTTCTAAGACTGACTGATTGTTCCTAAGTGTTCCCACCTTATCAAAGAAGAGACACTGATGTATCTTAGTGTGTTTGTGTCCTCCTGTTTCTAATAGGCCAGCCTCTACCCAAGGTGGCCAAAGCAGACATCTCAGTAGCACTCCCAGGGGAGCCAGATGCTAAATGGGACTTAGCCTTTTATAAAATAGGTGTTACAGCCAGCCCCAATCTAACAGGTCCAACGGCATTAAATCTTTCTCACTGCATCTATAGAAAAGACAAAGCTTTAAAACTTAAGTTGTTCAAGAGTAATTTTTTCCTTCTTACCTTATAACCTAGTCACCAAGGCCATTAAATTTTTAGGTAAAATTTTTTTCCTGATTTCTAGCTTTAGGAAAAAATAATCCTAAAGAGCCAACATTAAGAAATTTAAAATTTTTTAATATATATGTAAAAATATACATATGTGTGTATATGTGAACACTTAATACAGCAATATTCTTTCTAAAAGACAATTAGAATAAGATCTTATTCCATTAGATTTTAAGATACCTCCTAATCTTATTTATTAATTCCCTTCAGAGGCAGACAAGGAGTATTTGTTTATTTGCTCCAAATTTTTGTATTTATAAAGTGGAAAGTTTTATCAACTTCTGAACAAGTTAGAATAGTTCACTGTGACAAGAGCAGAATCTGTAGAAATAAGTTCTGTTATCTACCTCAAATGCTGATTACGTACATCGCAGTCAGGTCCTTCTGAGTGGTTTTATGGTCGTATTCTGAATTTGGCACAAAGTGTGTACTGTCAGCAGGACTTCTGTGTCAGATTCATACATCACCAAGATCACACTACACAGTGCTTAGATTGCACCACCGGAATGAGAAAGAGACATCATTATGTAAACCATGCTGGGACTTTTTTTTTTTTTTTAATGTTTATAGACTTTGTATTTGAAATCTCACCATACAGCTTCAAGGTGATATTAATGTAACTCTAGAATTAATTCATATTAGAATATTTCAAATGCAAAGGAGCAAAGCTGAATTTACTTGTTGGCACTGTGCTTAGTTTGAGTTCACTGTATAAATAGGACCTTAGATAAATTGGTGAGCGAACCTTATTTCCGAGGCAACTCCACCAGAGTGAACCTAGAATAGGAGAATTATTTGAGAGTCAGTGATGCTTTTGTTTAAATGTTTTGACTAGTTGTTAGGAGACATAGTCCACTATGGGCCCTGAGCATCCCTGTACATTCTGGTTGAGTGTTCCCGACTGCAAGGCTGACCCATTTCTGCTACTGAGAAGTACCTGTAGTGGGTCATATAGGCAACTAAGTAGGTCAGAGTGACCACCACATAACTGCTCGTCTCCAGGGGAGGGATTCTGACTGACTTACTGCTTGCTACAGTGTTTGCTGCTTGCTCAAAAGAGCTGTGCCCTTGTCCCTGGGTTCCTCTCTTGTAATGGAACGCACGGTGTGTGTAGCTGTTACCTGGTCCTCCACATTGCCCTGTGGGAATCGGGGCTTAAGGAACCAGAGCAAATAACCTGACATTCTGGATATTACTTTTGCTGAGAGTAATAAACTCTTATCTCTGATTCAGTTTTGTGACTTAACATCAGTATTTTTGAAACTAGGGTAAAATCCATGGCTCTTCACAATTCTTGACAATAGTTACCCTGAAAGTAGGAAAGGGGAAGATTAAAATAGAGGAAATGGCATGAATATTCACACAATGAATAGATAATAAGCCCCTGATTGAGAGAGATTATTTGTTTTAAAAACACTGATAGACATTTCTGTCTAGCTTTGAATCACCATCTCTGCTGACAACTGCTAAAACAAATATTTTCTGCGGAAAAAAAAAGTACACTTACAATACCTTCACACTCACGTTTTTTTTTTTAAATTAATTAATGGCTGTGTTGGGACTTCGCTACTGCGCATGGGCTTTCTCTAGTTGCGGTGTGTGGGCTTCTCATTGCGGTGGCTTCTCTTATTGTGGAGAACAGGCTCTAGGCACACGGGCTCAGTAGTTGTGGCTTGCGGGCTCTAGAGTGCAGGCTCAGTAGTTGTGGCGCATGGGCTTAGTTGCTCCACGGCATGTGGGATCTTCCCGGACCAGGGCTCGAACCCGTGACCCCTGCATTGGCAGGCGGATTCTTAACCACTGCGCCAGCAGGGAAGTCCCCCACACTCACTTTTTAGATGAAATGTATATTGTTTTCTTTTGCTGTTAATGTTGTAAACTGAACTTTTGATCCCTTGAACTCAACTCCTGTCATTAGCCGTCAAATTTTCCAAAAGACTCAGGCATAATTCTTGGTTCCTTTCTTTGCTTCATTCCCCTCAACAATCTGTTAGCCAACCTTTTGGTTTTAACCTTCAACTGTATCCTGAATCTCATCCCTTCTTACCATTTCCTAGCCCAAGTCAGCCTCATCTCTACATGGATTATCTATTCTTACCCTTCTGTGGCTTATTTTTCATACAACCACCAGATTCACCTTTTTAATGCATAAAGCAGTTCACATCACTCCTCTGCCTAAAGAAACTGCTGTGTTTTCCCATTCTACTGAGAACAAATCCAAACTTCTCACCATGGCCCTTAAAATACTGTGTGACTTGGCCTTTGCTGACCTGTGTGCCTTCACAAACCACTCCCCTCACTCCTACCATTCCACTACCTTGTTCCCACCTCAAGGCCCCCGCAGGAAGTGCTCACTGCCTGAAAGCTCATCTCCCCAATATTTGCTTGATTCACTCCTTGGCCTTGTGTCATCTCCTCAGAGAGGCCTGGCCAGACTTTACTATCTAAAGCAACACCCTTTCTCATCATCCTCTTTCCCATTACCCTTTTCTGTTTTTATTCTGAGGACTTGCACCTAACTTTGTTGCTTTAGCCCACCCTTTCTTCTGGCCTTACTAAAGAAGAGAGCAGAATCTGGCTAGCAACCCTCTAGCCGTATCACTAGCTTCCTCTCTATATGTGTGGATGTGTGTGTGGATATATGACTAGAAATCTACTGAACACAATTAGTAAGATTGCAGAGTGCTTCAGAGGAGAAATGGTGGTTTCCCTGAGCCAAGTAAAGAGGACCCCAAGAGCCCGACTTGCAGATACAGGATAGTGCCTGCAGGAGAGGGAGATTGGCATATCCCTCCCCTACTGATTCCTTGAATCTCAGGGCCTGGTGTTGTCCTGGTCAAAAGGGGCGTGCAATTAGAGAGTTGGCGTGAAACCTTGACATGTTATCTCCTGGAATTTGGGGCTTATGTGACCATAGAACCTGCTGCCTTCTGTCTACTTGGAGAACCTGCCCAAAGCAAGGAAAAAGAGGGAGTTACCCTCACCCTGCCTCCCTAACTGTAACAAATCCCAACCCTAGTCCCTAACCTTACCCTAAATCTTATTTCCTAAGCCCCTAACCCTATCACTGACAGTGATCTAACTTATTTGACTTGTAACCTAACCCTAGCTCATCAGACCCTGACCCTGACTCATTCTCTTCTGAAGCTGACGTTGAAACCATGATGCTTGTCCTTAAACTCAAGTCCTAAACCTTAGGCCCTTGGTGCTGCTCTAGCATCTAACCCCACCCCAGTCCCTAACCACCACCCAAATATCTGACCCTTGATTTGGACACTTTTGATCCCTGACCACCACTCTAACCTTAATATCTCTGATACAAATTTCCAACCCTAACCCAAGCCCTAGCCCCTAAACTCATAACCCTTTAACCCCTAGATTTTGTTTCTAGATTCTGAGCCACTGATATCCTCTAACCTCCTAATCCCAACCTCTAATCCCTAAACACCAACCCATAAATTCTAACCTCTGATTCTGGAATCCTAGACTCCCAACCCTGACTCCACAAATGACAAGCCAGTACTTCACTCAGCTATGAGCCACAGACAAGGGGAGTTGTAGCAACTCAGATTATGCACAAGTCAGATGACACAGTGAGTGAAGGCCAGCAAATTAATCCACCCAACACTGAACATGAGACAATAGGAACCCTAGTAAGCCAGAAAAACTTCCCCAAATACAGGATATATGGATAACAGCAAGCCTGAACAAACCTCCAAGTCTCAGAAGACGGGCAATGAAAGTCCCAGTCATTGTGGCCACACCTCTATGTCCCAACACAGCAACCTCACTCAGCAAGTCATCCCAACCTTCCCAAGATGGAAGAGAATAGTCCTTAGTAAGTTGCAAAGCTCTCAGTCATGAGATGGGTGGCTCAGTAAAGCCCTGCCCGAGGGCACAGCAAAAGAAACCTCAGCAACACAGTAACCACCATGACCCAGGAAATAAGTTAGCCAGCATTGCCACCGCCACCCCGTCTCCCTCGCACAATCATGTGGACTCCAGGAGAAGCCCTAGCAGACCAGCTAGCAACCCAGCTGAACAGGAGACAGGAACCCTATGTGAAACGAGCTCCTTCCCAACTCATTAGGGAAAATAAAACAGTCCAATTTTACAATGGGCAAAGGACCTGAATAGACATTTATTTTAATTTTTAAGTTTTACTTTAATACATACATATTTTTATTACAAAGATGTGATCAATAAAATGTTTTTCAAACATAAAAAGTATTACATTTGGATAACATTTTATGGGGAAGTGGAACATAAATATAAGTTATAAAAGAACAGTGTAGAATTACCGAATTTTAAAGAGCTCATTCATATAATTTTATTTTTTTGAATTTTTGAATTTTAATTAATTAATTAATTTTTTATACAGCAAGAATAGACATTTTTCCAAAGAAGATATATGAATGGTCAACAGGTACATGAAAAGATGTTCAACATCACTAATCATAAGGGAAGGGCAAATCGAAACAACAATGAAATATCGTCTCACACCTGTTAGAATAGCTGTTATTGAAAAGATAAGCGATAATAAATGCTGGCAAGGATGTAGAGAAAAGGGAACCCTTGTGCACTGTTAGTGGGATGGTAAATTGGTATAGCCACTATAGAAAACAATGTGAATATTCCTCAGAGAGTTAATAGAACTATCGTATAATCTAACAATTCTGCTTCTGTGAATATTTGCAAAGGAAACGAAAACATTATGTTGTACAGATATCTGCATCCCCATGTTCATAGCAGCATTATTTACAATAGCCAAGACATCATGGAAACAACCTAAGTGTCCATTGATGAATGAATGGATAAAGAAGTTGTGAGACCGTGTGTGTGTGTATGAATAATTCAGCCATAAAAAAAGAAGGGAACCCTCCCATTTGCAACAACATGGATGGACCTTGAGGACATTATGCTAAGTGAAATAGGTCAGACAGAGAAAGACAAATACTGAATGATCTCATATGTGAGATCTAAAAAACAAACACACACAACAAATTCATAGAAAAAGAGAATCATTTACTGAAGAAGCAAATCAGTGAGTTTGATCATAGCTATTGGTTTCCTCCAGCACTAGCATTCTCCTCTAAAGGGATATAAAGGCAGTCATGTTTCACTTGATCATCTGGGGATTCAGTAAGTTCTTTAACGGTAAGTTCAGGATTTTTCCTGCAAGGGAAATATGTGCTTAGATAAATTAAATTTGGGGAAATTAAGAGAAAAACTACCATACTGGTAACTATACCCATAGTCCATCAAGAGGAATGCTGAGCAATTATTCTATGAATTAAGGCAGTCTAGAGACATCCTAGACATTGAAGAAGAACAAAAGCACAAAATGGAATGGAATGAGAAGAGTAGAGCTATGGATGTGGATGCTTATGTGATTCTTTGGACCCCAGAAGAGCCTATAGGAAATTCCATGGGGCAGAAAAGGTGGAGGGTAGACAGTGGAGTTGACATGAAGCAGAGTCTGGTCAGAGGCACATAGACTGTTATTTGAGGCATAGAAAGTGGTGTAAATGAATAGAGTCTAGAACTGACCCTCCAGGTTCAAGACTCAGCCCTGCCAGTCCCTGGCTCTGTGGCCTTGGGTAAGTCACATCTCCCTCTTGACCTCTGCATCTCTGAATATGAAATGCAACTAACAGCAACATCTTCCTCATGGTGGGGGCTGTGAGAAACACAGGAGAGGAGGTGCAGGCAAAGCATGTGACAGTGCAGGACACATGGTTGACTATCAGTCAGTGATACTTGTTAGTCCCCCTGTGAGAGATACCATATTCTTTATGATCTTGTCAAGAACAGAGTTTCTGGGGGAGGGCGGGGAGGGATAAATTGGGGGATTGGGATTGACACATACACACTACTATATATAAAATTGATAACTAATAAGGACCTACCATATAGCACAGGGAACTCTGCTCAATACTCTGTAATGGCCTATATGGGAGAAGAATCTAAAAAAGAGTGGATATATGTATATGTATAACAGATTCACTTTGTGTACACCTGAAACTAACACAACATTGTAAAGCAACTATACTCCAATAAAAATTAAAAAAAAAAATAAACAGAAACTGGAAAAAAAAGAGTTTCTGTTCTGGTTTGGTGAAGGACTGTGGGGAGGGGCCGCTATTCATTTGTTCATTCATTCATTCATTCCCTTTCTCCTTACACCATAGCCAGCCATTTTAATGATTTCAGTGCATATCATTTTGTTTACATGTGTTTGTGCAAAATATATATTTGTGTTTGTTTATTTTTAACTTATGTTACAATGTTGTGTTACTTGTATTCGTCCGTCCCTTGCTTTTTCTCTCAGTGCAATGTTTTGATATCTACCATATTGCTAAGTATACATCTGATTTATTCTGAAAGCTGCATAGAACTCTATACAGCTCTAACCTTGATTTCTTGACTAGTCTCACCCAGGCTGCCCCCGAACCTGCTGCCTGCCGCCATGAATAACTGCGGTAAACAAGTATGTCACTTTACAAGTATGAGAGAATTTCTTTGTGGTAAATGCTAGACCATCAGATACATATATATTTAATTACTTACTTTGCATCGGAAGTGGTAGATTGCTCCTCAGAGTGACTGTTGTTACAGTCTGTCTTCCCTATTACCACAGATAGTGAGAGTACAGATATTTTCAACACATCACCAGCATTGGACATTACCCAGCCTTTTGATTTTTGCTATAACAGGTGCAATTGGTATCTCATTGTTTTAGTTTGAATTTGTCTGGTTATCCATATTTTGAACATCCTTCATATGCTAATTAGTCTTTTATCTTTATTATTCTATAAAACCATGGCCTCTGCCTATTTTTCTATTGGTTTATTGTGTATTTTCTTATTGCTTTTTTGCATATACATTCCACATATTAGCTTGTTGTTTTTAGGTGTGACAAATATCTCCTCTTGTTCTGCCAGCTGTCTACTAACTTATCCATAGTGTCCTTCATTTATCAAAGATCTTCAATCCAACTGCAATATTGATTGGGAATGAAATGAACTTTTAGAAGAGTATAGAAACTAGCATAGTCATAATACTTAAGTTATAATCTAGGAGCATGGACTGTCCATTTATTCATATATTTTCTCTTTGGAAATCTTGAGTATTCTTATTCTTTTTATTTATTTATTTATTTTTGGCTGCATTGGATCTTTGTTCCTGCGCGCGGGCTTTCTCTAGTTGCAGCGAACAGAGGCTGCTCTTCGTTATGTTGCACAGGCTTCTCATTGCGGTGGCTTCTCTTGTTGCGGAGCACGGGCTCTAGGCGTGCGGGCTTCAGTAGTTGTGGCACATGGGCTCAGTAGTTGTGGCTCGTGGGCTCTAGAGCGCAGGGTCAGTTAGTTGTGGCACACGGGCTTAGTTGCTCCGCGGCATGTGGGATCTTCCTGGACCAGGGCTTAAATCCATTTCCCCTGCATTGGCAGGCGGATTCTTAACCACTGTGCCAACAGGGAAGTCCCAGGAAAAGAGTCCTTTGAATCCCAAACTTCTACAGGCAATAAGCAGACTTCAAAAACTACTCAGCTGGGCTTCCCTGGTGGCGCGGTGGTTGGGAGTCTGCCTGCCGATGCAGGGGACACGGGTTCGTGCCCCGGTCCGGGAGGATCCCACATGCCGCGGAGCGGCTGGGCCCGTGAGCCATGGCCGCTGAGCCTGCGCTTCCGGAGCCTGTGCTCCGCGACGGGAGAGGCCATAAGAGTGAGAGGCCCGCGTACCAAAAAAAAAAAAGAAAAAAACAAAACAAAAAACTACTCAGCTACAAAATTGGGCTACCATATATGGAAAAGGAAAGATGACTCAGAAGACAGAACCAAAAGCCTAGAGTGAAGCCAAGAGTCATGAAGAATCTTTCCCAGGCCTTGACTCCTAATAATGCCAGCATGTTCTCTATTGGATTCCAAATTTTCTGTGTAGAGGTGATTCCTTGGTGTTTCCCACCACCCCAAACCACCTAATTTTTCCACTTTCTCCTTTTTGAATGTGAGTGTCTATAATGTTATCCTGTGCCTGCCCTACCGTTGTATTTCGGGAATGTAGGGGACAAAAATTCGAATACTTAGTTCTAAGATTTTCACATCGAGATGAACTGAATCTAAAGAGCCTCACCGAGGCCTAGATCCTGTATTTTGAATGATGTTGTAATGGTATGAGATACTTGGGGGTATTGGGAAATAGTGAGTGTATTTTTTTTTTTTTTTTTTTTTTTTTAGCGAGTGTATTTTGAATGTGGGAGAGAGGTAAATCATTAGGGGGTACAGGGGGTACTATGTCAGCCAGCCTTTAAGATGGCCCTCAATATTCCTTGTCCTATAGTATTCATGATCTTATGTAGTCCACTCCTGCATTGAATAGGGCTGACTTTTGTAACCAATACAATATTGTGGAAATGATGGTGCATAACTTCTGAAGCTAAATCATAAAACACTCCTTCTCAAGTCACTGGCTCATAGAAAGCCAGCCACAATGTTAGGACACTCGAGAAGCCCTACAGATAGGTCTGTGTGGTGAAGTACTGAGGACTCCTGCAGTAGCCAGCACACATTCGCCAGCCTTATGAGTGAACCATCTTGAAATTGGAACTTGGCTTCAGCCTCACAGGAGACTGAGCCAGAACTACCTAGCCAAGCTGCACCTGAACTTCTAACTACCAGAGATAACAAAAGCTTGTTGTTGTTTTAAGCCACCCAATATTGGAATAATTTATTATACAACAGTAGATAATACTACACAGGCAAACTGTTACAGTGTTAGGAATCAAAATAGTGATCACATTGGAAGGTTGGGAGAGTTAGTAAATAGAGCAAGAACAAGAAGACATAGAAGCAGTTATATTGATCACTTTGTAATAATTTATTGAACTTTGTTCTTTGCTCTTGTACGATATACTTCACAATTTTTAAAAGGCTAAAGAAAAGTCTAGAAGGGAAACTCTTCTGTCTTGATTGCAATGTACAAGGTTGTTGACAGAATAACAATTATAATAGTTGATGACTTTGAACTCTTACAGTGTACCTGGCAGAATTCTAAGTATGTTTCATGTGTTGTGAAATGTAATACAACAGCTCTGTAAGAAGCCACAGGCGTAACTTGGGGAATATCACACTGCTAGTAAGAGGCAGAACTGATTTGAGCCCAGGTAGTCTGATGGTTCTTTATATCAATCATGTAGTGAGTTCCTGCCTTGGAATATATTGCATAGTTCCTTTTCCATGTTCACTACCTCTTAAATAATTGAGATGTTTAAGAGAACTGTCTGCTTCTTTTCCCAGAAGCAAGAAATGGATCTAATTTGGAAGAGGCTTCCAAATAAACAGGGGCAGGTACTACCAAAAGCAATCTACAGGTTTAATGTGATCCTTATCAAATGACCCATGACATTTTTCACAGAACTAGAACAAATAATCCTAAAATTCATATGGAACCATAAAAGATCCAGAATTGCCAAAGCAATCCTGAAGAAAAAGAACAAAGCAGGAGGCATAACCCTCCCAGGCTTCAGACAATATTACAAGCTATAGTAATCAAAACGGCCTGGTATTGGCACAAAAACAGACATATGGATCAATGGAACAGAATAGAGAGCCCAGAGATAAACCCACACACCTACGGTCAATTAATCTTCAACAAACAAGGCAAGAATACACAATGGGAAAAAGACAGTCTCTTCAGCAAGTGGCGCTGGGAAAGTTGGACAGCCGTGTGTAAACCAGTGAAGTTAGAATACACCCTCTCACCATACACAAAAATAAACTCAAAATGGCTTAAAGACTTAAACTTAAGACATGACACTATAAAACTCCCAGAAGAGATCATAGGAAGAACATTCTCTGACATAAATCATACCAATGTTTTCTTAGGTCAGTCTCCCAAGGCAATAGAAATAAAAACAAAAATAAACAAATGGGACCTAATTAAACTTACAAGCCTTTGCACAGCAAAGGAAACCATAAACAAAACAAAAAGACGACCTACAGAATGGGAGAAAATATTTGCAAACGATGCGACTGACAAGGGCTTAATTTCCAAAGTATACAGACAGCTCATACAACTCAACAACAAAAAACCCAACATCTGAATCCAAAAATGGGCAATAGACCCTAAATAGACATTTCTCCAAAGTAGACATACAGATGGCCAATAGGCACATGAGAAGATGCTCAACATCACTAATTATTAGAGAAATGCAAATCAAAACTACAATGAGGTACCATCTCACACCAGTCAGAATGGCCGTCAGTAAAGAGTCTACAAATAACAAATGCTGAAAAGGGTGTGGGAAAAAGGGAACCCTCCTACAATGTTGGTGGGAATGTAAGTTGGTGCAGCCACTATACTGGAAAACAGCATGGATGTTCCTCAGAAAACTAAAAATAGAATTAACATATGATCCAGCAAGCCCACTCCTGAGCATATATCCAGACAAAACTATAATTCAAAAAGATACATGCACCCCTATGTTCATAGCAGCACTATTCACAGTAGCCAAGATATGGAAAAAAACTAAACATCCATCGACAGAGGAATAGGTAATGAAGATGTGATACATTTATACAATGGAATACTACTCTGCTATAAAAAAAGAACGAAA
Organism: Stenella coeruleoalba; assembly: GCF_951394435.1. NCBI lineage: Eukaryota > Metazoa > Chordata > Mammalia > Artiodactyla > Delphinidae > Stenella > Stenella coeruleoalba. Next base: position 65,619,163 of record NC_137156.1, read on the forward strand.
TAATGCCATTTTTAGCAACATGGATGTAACTAGGGATTATCATACTAAGTGAAGTAAGTCAGAAAGAGAATGACAAATACCATATTATGTCACTTATATGTGGAATCTAAAATATGATAAATGAACCTATCTATGAAACAGAAACAGAATCATGGACATAGAGAACAGACTGATAGTTGCCAAGGGAGAGGGCGTTGGGGGAGGGATGGGGTGGGAGGTTGGGGTTAGCAGACGTAACTATTACATATAGAATGGATAAACATCAATGTCCTACTATATAACACAGGGAACTATATTCAATATCCTATGATAGGGACTTCCCTGGTGGTGCAGTGGTTAAGAATCCGCCTGCCAATGCAGGGGACACGGGTTCGATCTCTGGTCCAGGAAGATCCCACATGCCGGGGAGCAACTAAGCCCATGCACCACAACTACTGAGCCTGCACTCTAGAGCCCGTGCGCCACAACTACTGAGCCCACATGCCACAACTACTGAAGACCGTGTGCCTAGAGCCTGTGCTCCACAACAAGAGAAGCCACCGCAGTGAGAAGCCCATGCACCACAATGAAGAGTAGACCCAGCTTGCTGCAACTAGAGAAAGCCCGTGTGCAGCAATGAAGACCCAACACAACCAAAAATAAATAAATAAATTTATTAAAAAATATATATATCCTATGATAAACCGTAATGGAAAAGAATATTTAAAAATATATATGTATAGGGCTTCCCTGGTGGCGCAGTGGTTGAGAGTCTGCCTGCCGATGCAGGGGATACGGGTTCGTGCCCCAGTCCGGGAAGATCCCACATGCTGCGGAGCAGCTGGGCCCATGAGCCATGGCCATTGAGCCTGCACGTCCGGAGCCTGTTGCTCCGCAACAGAAGAGGCCACAACAGTGAGAGGCCCACGTACCGCAAAAAATATATATAGATATGTATAACTGAATAACTTGGTTGTACAGCAGAAATTAACACAACATTGTAAGTCAAGTATACTTCATTAAAAAAAAAACACTTGCAGAATGAAACAATGGCAGTAGGTGTGAAGAGTTCTTTGAACACGTGAAGTGTTACTCTCATTCTTTAGGGTACTATGATCTGGTCAAGCCCAGCAGTCTAGTATCATGCATCTGGTGACCCTCCTTCAGATGCATCTTGCATTCATGGTGGATTTGGAGGGAAGTGTCACAGTGTGGAATTGTTGGGATGAGGATGTTCTGGAGATCCTCACCATGCCTCAGGCCTGTTTTTCCCTGGAAGCCTTTCTCACAAATTATGGCCCATTGCTGATGGTAAGTGAACCCTGCATCCTGAGGGGGCCCACAAAACAAAATGCCTGCTGCGTTGACAAACGTTGTTGGCCCTATTACATCACAATCTGTCTTCTTTGAGTTATTCTTATCACATACCCTGAGGGTCACAGTATACCAATGAATGTTGGCCATGCAAACTTCCATACCATCTTGGCCTCTGATCTGCTTCAAGTACATTTCCCCAGTCATTCTTCTAAAAAAAATTTTCTCTGAATTATTTCATACCTATGTCTCTTCTTTCAAGTGTGTATTATTGTATAGTACATGAACTTGGACATGGACTATGTGTGGACAAGGCAGTATGGTTTTGGGGACACTCTGAGATAAAACAATAGTATTGATGTAACAATGAGTGAGTAATTATCCTTGAGAAGAGTGCTTTGGTGCTTAGAAAGTATTATTTCTTGGGATTATCCCAACAACTTTGTGAGGCAGGCTGGTCAGCGTTGTTTTTTTGTTTTTTTTGTTTTTGGCTGCATTGGTTCTTCTTTGTTGCACGTGGGCTTTCTCTAGTTGCAGCAAGCGGGGGCTACTCTTCGTTGTGGTGCACGGGCTTCTGCATGGTGGTGGCTTCTCTTGTTGCAGAGCATGGGCTCTAGGCACGCCGTCTTCAGTAGTTGTGGCACCTAGGTTCAGTAGTTGTGGCGCACGGGCTCTAGGACGTGCAGGCTTCAGTAGTTGTGGCGGGCGGGCTCTAGAGTACAGGCTCAGTAGCTGTGGCGCACAGGCTTTGTTGCTCTGTGGCATGTGGGATCTTCGTGGGCCAGGGATCGAACCCGTGTCCCCTGCATTGGCAGGCAGATTCTTAACCACTGCGCCACCAGGGAAGTCCCTGGTCAGAGATTTTAATCTCCATTGTGTGATTAAAGAAATAGTAGCATATCTTGCAGCTGACAGTACTGTCTCCTGTATAGTTTAGGATTTCATGTCTCTTTCCATTGACATGATAGTGATGCTTTGGTTTCAGGTAGGCAATTGTGAAGGTGACATCTACGCATGGACAGGGCCTGAGTTAAGGAAAGTTTCTAAAGTTAATGCATTTAGGGACTTCCCTGGTGGCGCAGTGGTTAAGAATCCGCCTCCCAGTGCAGGAGACACGGGTTTGATCCCTGGTCAGGGAACTAGATCCCACATGCATGCCGCAACTAAGAGTTCACATGCCACAACTGAGGAGCCCTCGAGCCACAACTGAGGAGCATACATGCTGCATGCAACTAAGACCCAGCACAACCAAAATAAATAAATAAAATAAATTTTTAAAAATACCTTGGTTGTTTAGTGCAGCATTAGTTGTAATTGCTGTTTAAATTACTAGGGTATAGCCACATAATGGACTATTGTGCAACTGGATTTTTTTTTTTTAACATGGGCGAATTCTGATTAGAAAAGAAGTTATTTCCAGTGTTTTTGAGGCAAAATAAAGTTTTTAAATATACATAATTAATATATAATTAAGCTTAGCAGATTTTCTTTCATATTAAAAAAAATAAATTTATTTATTTGTTTTATTTTTGGCTGTGTTGGGTCTTTGTTGCTATGCGTGGGCTTTCTCTAGTTGCAGCAAGTGGGGGCTACTCTTCGATGCAGTGTGCGGGCTTCTCATTGTCATGGCTTCTCTTGCTGCAGAACATGGGCTCTAGGCCTGCGGACTTCAGTAGTTGTGGCACGCAGGCTCTAGAGCGCAGGCTTAGTAGCTGTGGTGCATGGGCTTAATTGCTCCACGGCATGTGGGATCTTCCCAGGCCAGAGATCGAACCTGTGTCCGCTGCATTGGCAGGCAGATTCTTAACCACTGCACCACCAGGGAAGCCCTCTTTCATATTTTTTGCTCTCTGATTCATATGTAATAAAACTTAGACTACTCTGAAACATAAAGACCTATTTCCTTTTAATAATTTTATATTTTTCCATTTATATAAAAGTCTTTTAAAATCAATTTTCTAAATTGAAGTGCAGTTGATTTACAACGTTGTGTTAATTTCTGCTGTACAGCAAAGTGATTCAGTTATACATATATATAGATTCTTTTCTTAATATTCTTTTCCATTATGGTTTTTTTTGGCTGCGTTGGGTCTTCATTGCTGTGCACAGGCTTTCTCTAGTTGCAACGAGTGGGGGTTACTCTTCGTTGTGGCAGGTGGGCTTTTCATTGCAGTGGCTTCTCTTGTTGCGGAGCACAGGCTCTACGCACGCGGGCTTCAGTAGTTGTGGCACATGGGCTCAGTAGTTGTGGCTCGCAGGCTCTAGAGCGCAGGCTCAGTAGTTGTGGCACATGGGCTCAGTTGCTCTGTGGCATGTGGGATCTTCACGGACCAGGGCACGAACCTGTGTCCCTTGCATTGACAGGCGGATTCTTAGCCACTGTGCCACCAGGGAAGTCCCTCCATTATGGTTTATCGTAGGATATTGAATACAGTACCCTATGCTATATAGTAGGACCTTGTTGTTCATTCATTCTATGTATAATAGCTTTAAAGTGCTAAACCCTACCTCCCACTATATCCCTCCTCCAATCCTCTGACACTTGGCAACCACCAGTCTGTTCTCTATGTCCATGATTCTGTATCTATTTCATAAATAGGTTCATGTGTGTCATATTTTATATTCTACCTATAAGTGATAACATATGGTATTTGTCTTTCTCTTTCTGGCTTACTTCACTTAGTATGATCATCTCTACTTGGATCCATGTTGCTGAAAATGGCATTATTTCATTCGTTTTTATGGCAGAGTAGTATTCTATTGTATATATGTACCATGTCTTCTTTATCCATTCCTCCATTGATGGACATTTCTGATGTTTCTATGTCTTGCCTATTTTGAATAGTACTGCTGTTAACATAGGGGTGCATGTATCTTTTTGAATTATAGTTTTGTCTGAATATATGCGTAGGACTGGGCTTGCTGGATCATAAGGTAATTCTGTTTTTAGTTTTCTAAGGAATGTAAACACTGTTTTCCATGCTGATTTCCAATATAGTTGCTGGAACAACTTACATTCCCACTAACATTGAAGGAGGGTTACCTTATCTCCACACCCTCTCTAGCAATTGTTATTTGTAGACTTTTAAAAATGGCCATTCTTTCCGGTATGTGTTGGTACCTCATTGCAGTTTTGATTTGCATTATCCTAGTAATTATCGACCTAGAGTATCTTTGGTAAACTTTTGTTTTCAACAGGGCTAGTAAACTTAACCTTTAGAAATTCGTTTCTTGAAGGTTGGTCCTCTTTTGAATTCCTTTTCGATTACCTGCCCCAGGACATTTCTTAAGGGCAGGCGTCATTTACAGCCCCATAGGCCTTGTGAATATTGAGGGCACAGTAGGCACCGGTTTTCAAGTTGCTGTTACAAGAAATGGCCACAAGGTGGCAGCATTTCTTCCTGCCCAACGCGTAACTCGGGCAACCAGAGCCTTAGGGAAAAGTCCTGTACCTGGGTTGTAAATTAGAGTGGGCTGTGCCAGAACAAACACCCCAGGGCTTGTGTCTCTTCACATCTTTCCCCTTAGCCTTCACCCTCCAGGCAAACCCCCACCCCTGAAAAACCGCCTCACTGAGGGTGCTGTCATCCGTAGGTGGGGCAACTCAAAGGAAGGAGGCTGGAGGTGGGAACCGCTCACCAGGAGACGTGAAACCAAGAGACACTATTGCTGCCCAGAGGGTCCACCGTCCTTTGGGTGCACTAGGCTTCATGTAGCTGTTGGAGGGTCCGGCTGGATCTGGAGACTGTGGTCCCATTCAGAGGGGACCAGGCACTTCAGGTGCAGGGGGAGCGCTTTTGCTGGCACATCCTCCCCAGCTTCCCAGACAGTCCAGCACTGGGACCCAAGACTGCTCTGGCTCCAGGCATGTGACACCAATCCAGTTCAACGAGGGCTGATGGGCATATAATATGCTCTTCTTTCCTTCTTTTTTTCTTTTTTCTTTTGTTGTTGTCGTTGTATTCTTTAATTGAATTTTTATCTTATATTGGCATATAGAGGATTTCCTGTATTGTGTTTGTTTTCAGCGTGCAGCAACATGATCATGTATACCCATACATGTGTCTGTTATTTTTCCAGATTCGTTTCCCACACATGTAAAGGTTATTGCAGATGCTGAAAGGGCTCCTCGTGCTCTACAATAGGTCCCTGTTGGTTATCTGGTTTACCTATCTTAGTGTGTGTATGTTAACCTTAGCCTCCCAATTTATCCCTCCTCATCCCAACTTTCCCCTTTGGTAACCATAGTTTGTTTTCTAAGTCTCTGAGTCTGTTTCTGTTGTGTAAATTAGTTCATTTCTATCAATTTTTAGATACCACGTCTAAGTGACATCCTGTGATGTTGGTCTTTCTGTGTTGGACTCAACTCAGTTAGTATGATTATGTCTGCCTCCATCCATGTTGCTGCAAATGAAATGATTTCATTCTTTTTGATGGCTGATTAATCTTCTGTTGTATACATGTACCACATCCTGTGTATCCATTCATCTGTCGGTGGACATCTTGGTGGCTCCCGTGTTTTGGGTATTGTACATATGCTACACTGAACATTGGCGGGCATGGGTGTTTTCGAGGGCTTCTTTCCTCCAGGTATATGCCTTGGAGTGGGACTGCCAGATCATATGGTAGCTCTCTTTTTGATTTGGCAAGGAACCTCCACACTGTTCTCCACAGTGCCTGCGACCAGTCTCCATTCCCAGCAACAGCGCTGGAGGATCCCTTTTCTCCACGCCCTCTCCCGCAATCATTCTTTGTAGACTTTTGATGAAAGCCATTGTCACTAGTGTGAGGTGATACCTCGTTGTACTTTTGATTTGCCTTTCTCTACTTATTAGCGATCTTGAGCATCTTTTCCTATGCTTTTGTTTTCAACAGTGGGAGTAAAATTGCCCTCTTGGAATTGGCTTCTAGAAAGTTGGCCCTGCTTTGAATTGTTTTTTGATTACCTACCGCAGGACGTTTCTTTCTTTCTTTCTTTCTTTTTTTTAGGTTTTTTTATTATTATTTTGAATATTTGAATTTTATTTTTTTATACAGCAGGTTCTTATTAGTTATCTATTTTATACATATTAGTGTATATATGTCAATCCCAATCTCCCAATTCATCACACCACCCCCCACTCCCCCCGCCACTTTCCCCCCTTGGTGTCCATACATTTGTTCTCTACATGTGTGCTGCAGGACGTTTCTTGAGGGCAGGTGTCATTTACAGCCGCTCAGTCCTTGTGAATATTGAGTGTCCTATAGGCACCTGCTGTCAAGTTGTTGTTATGGGAAATAGCCACAAGGTGGCAGCATTTCTTGGTGCTCAACTCTGGTAACTCGGGCAATCGGGGCCCTATGGAAAAGTCCTGTTTCTCGGTTGTAAATTAGAGTGGGCTCGGTGAGAACAAACACCCCAATGCTTGTGTCCCTTGCCATCTTTCCCCTTACCCTTCACCCTCCAGACAAACCCCAATCCCTGGAAAATCGCCTCGCACAGAGTGTTGTCATTTTTCGGTGAGGAAACTCTAAGGAAGGAGGCTGGAGGTGGGAACCCCTCGCCAGGAGACGTGAGACAAGGAGACCCTCTTGCAGCCCAGAGGGTCCACCGTCCTTTGGGTGCACTAGGCTCTGTTTAGCTGTTGGAGGGCCCTCCTGGATCTGGAGATTGTGGTCCCATCCAGAGGGGACCAGGCACTCCAGGTAAAAGGGGTTCTCATTTGCTGGCACATCCTGCCCAGCTCCCCGACAGTTTGGCCTTTGGACCCAAGACTGCTCACGCTCCAGGCATGTGACACCATTCCAGTCACCGAGGCCTGCCCAGAATATAGTAGAATATAGTAGACACTTCTTTTCTTTTTCTTGTCTTTAATTGAATTTTTATCTTATATTTGAGTATAGAGGATTTCCAATGTTTTGTTTGTTTTTGGTGTGCAGCACCTTGATTCAGCTATACCCATACATGTGTCTGTTGTTTTGTGGATCTTTTTCCCACATATATCAAGGTTATTTCAGAGTGTCAAACAGGGGTCCCCGTGCTATACAATAGGTCCATGTTGATATATCTAGTTTACCTTAGTGTGTATATGTTAATATTAGCCTCCCAATTTATACCTCCTCACCTCCTCAACTTTCCCTTTTTTTAACCATAATTTGTTTTCTATGTCTGTGAATTTGTTTCTGTTTTGTAAATTAATTCATTTTATTTCAGTTTTTAGATACCACCTCTTTGTGATATTGTGTGATATTTTTCTGTTTCTGCCTCACTCCACTTAGTATGATAATGTCCAGGTCCTTCCATGTTGCTGCAAATGGCATGATTTCATTTTTTTTTCCAGCTGATTAATCTTCCACTGTATACATGTATCACATCTTTATCAATTCATCTGTCGGTGGACATTTTGGTGGTTCCTGTGTCTTGGCTATTTTACATTGTGTTGCAGTAAACGTTGGGGGCATCGGTGTTTTGGAGTGATGGTTTTCTCCAGGTATATGCCCAGGAATGGGACTGCCGGATCATATGGTAGCTCTCAATTTTTAATTCTTTAAAGAACTTTCATAATGTTCCTTATCGTGGCAGTACCAATTTTCTTCCCCACCAACAGCGTAGGAGGGTTCCCATTTCCCCATGCCCCCTCTGGCATTTAATGTTTGTAGAGTTTTGGATAATGGCCATCTTTCTAGTGTTATGTGATATCTCGTTGTTTTATTTTGCATGTCTCTTACAGCAATTTGAACATCTTTTCATACGCCTGTGTCTATCTCTATGTCTCTTTTGGAGAAATGTCTATTTCTGTCTTCTGCCCATTTTTTGATTGAGTTGCTGTTTGGTTTTTTTTGCTTGTTTTTTTGGTTTGTTTTTAATTGAGCAGTATGTGCTATTTGTAAATTTTTGATATTAATCCTTTGTGTTCGAATCATTTTCAAATATTTTCTCTCATTCTGTGGGTTTTGAATTTAATTCGGTCCCATTTGATTTTTTTGTTGTTGTTCCCATTAATCTAGGAGATGGATCAAAAACCTTATTGCTGTGATTTCTTTCAAAGTGTTCTGCGTATGTTTCCCTCTGAGTTTTATAGTATCTCATCTTACATCTAGGTTTTTAATCTATTTTATTTTTTTTGTATGGCGTTAAAGAAATTCTGATTTCATCGTTTTACATGTAGCTGTCTTGTTTTCCCAGCACAAATTATTGAAGATACTGTCATGTCGCCATTGTATATTCTTGCCTTCTTTTCCTAGATACACAGACCATATGTGCATGAGTTTATTTTTGGGCTTCCTATCCTATTCCATTGATGTACATTTCTGTTTTTGTGGCAGTACTATACTCTCTTGATTACTTTAGCTTTGTAGTATTGTTGAAGTCAAGGACCCTGATTCCTCCAGCTCCCTATTTTTTTCTGAGGATTGCTTTGGAAATTCTGGGCATTTTGTGGCTCCATGTAAATTTTAGGATTATTTGTTCTAGTTTTCTGAAAAATGTTATGGGTAATTTGATAAGGATCGAAATAAGTCTGCAGATGGTTTGGGTAGTATGGAAATTTTAACAGTATTCAATCTTCCAATTGAAGAGTATGGGATATCTGTCCATTCCTTTGAATCATCTTCAGTTTACAGTGTTTTATACTTCTCAGCATCTAAGTGTTTCACCTCCTTGATCAAGTTTTTCCTAAGTACTTTTGAATGCAATTTTAAAAGGGAATTTTTTTTTAACTTTTTCTTTCTGATATTTTTAGTGTAAAAAATGCATTAGATTTCTGTATGTTAATCTTGTATCCTGCTACCTTAATGAATTCGTTTATCAGTTCTAATTGTTTTTGCAAGGAGTCTTTTGGGTTTTCTATATAGCATATCATGTCATTTTCATATAATGACAATTTTACCTCTTCCCTTTTAATTTGGATACCTTTTATTTTTTTCTTATCTGATTGCTGAGGCTAGGGGTTCTACTACTATGTTGAATAGAAGTGATTAGAGTGAACATTTTTGTCCTGTTCCAGCTTTTAGGCAGAAGACTTTCAGGTTTTCACCACTGAGTATTATGTTGGCTGTGGGTTTGTCCTAAATGTCTTTTATTATGCTGAGATATGTTTCCTCTATACCCACTTTGGTGAGTTTTTATCATGAATGGATGAATTTTATCAAATACATTTTCTGTATCTATTGAGATAATCATGTGGTTTTTGTCTTTTCTTTTGTTGATGTGCTGTATCACTTTGATTGCTTTGCGTTTGTTGACACTGGGATGGATCCAACTTGATCATGGTGTATGATCATTTTTATGTGTTGTTGGATTTGTTTTGCTAATTTTTGTTTAGGATTTTTGCATCTATATTCATCAAAGATATTGGCCAGTAATATTCTTTTATGATAGTGTCTTTGTCTTGTTTTGATATCAGGGTGATTGTGGCTTAATAGAATGACTTTGTCTGTGTTCCCTCCTCTTCAGTCTTTTTGAAGAGTTTGCTAAAGATCAGTATAAGTTCTTCTTTGTATGTTTGATAGGATTTCCCAGTGAAGCCATCTAGTCCTGGACTTTTGTTTGAAGGGAGTTTTTTAAATTACGGATTCTGTTTCACTTCTAGTGATCGGTCTGTTCAAATTATCTATTCTTTTTTAAAAATAAATTTATTTATTCATTTATTTAATTTTTTGGCTGCATTGGGTCCTCGCCGCTGCACACAGGTTTTCTCTAGTTGCTGAGAGTGCGGACTTCTCATTGCAGCAGCTTCTCTTGTTGCGGAGCATGGGCTCTAGGTGCACAGGCTCAGTAGTTGTGGTGCATGGGCTTAGTTGCCTCAGGGCCTGTGGGATCTTCCTGGACCAGGGCTCAAACCTGTGTACCCTGCATTGGCAGGCGGATTCTTAACCACTGCGCCACCAGGGAAGCCCCTATCTATTTCTTCTTGATTTAGTTTTGGTGGGCTGTATATTTCTAGAAACTTGCGCATTTCTTCTAGGTTTTCCAATCTCTTGGCATATTACTGTTCATAGTATTTTCTTACAATTTTTTTTTTGTTTTGTATCTGAGGTGTTGGTTGTTATTTCTCCTCTTTCATTTCTTATTTTGTTTATTTCAGTCCTCTCTCTTTCCTTCTTTGTTAGCCTGGCCAGAAGCTTGTTAATTTTTTTTTATTCTTTCCAAAAATAAGCTCTTGGTTTTATTGATTTTTTATTGTTTTTTATGTCTATTTTATTTATTTCCTCTCTGATCTTTACTATTTCCTTCCTTCTGCTGACTTTAGGTTTTGTTTGTTCTACTTTTACTAATTCTTTTAGGTGGTAGGTTAGGTTATGTTAGGTTTTTCTCATTTTTTGAGGAAGGCCTATAATGCTATGAACTCCCCTCTAAGAACTACTTTTGCCGCATCCCATAGATTTTGTATGGTTGTGTTCTCATTGTCAGTTGTCTCAGGTATTTTTAAATTTCCTCTGGTTTCATCGTTGACCCATTGGTTTTTTAGTAGCATGTTGTTTAGTCTCCATGTAATCCTTTTCCTCCTTTCTCTTTCTGTGGTTGATTTCTAGTTTTATGCTGTTGTCATTAGAAAAGGTGCTTGAAATAATTTCTATCCTCTTAAATTTGTTGAGGCTTGTTTTGTCACCTAGTAGGTGGTCTGTCCTAGTGCACTTGAAAAGACTATGTATTCTAGTTTTTTGGATGTATTGTCCTGAAACTATCAATTAACTCTAACAGTTCTATTGTGTCATTTAGGGTCTCTGTTGCCTTAGTTTTTTAATATAAATTTATTTATTTATTTTTATTTTTGGCTGTGTTGGGTGTTCGTTTCTGTGCGAGGGCTTTCTCTAGTTGTGGCGAGTGGGGGCCACTCTTCATTGTGGTGTACAGGCCTCTCACTGTCGTAGCCTCTCTTGTTGTGGAGCACAGGCTGCAGACGCGCAGGCTCAGTAGTTGTGGCCCACGGGCCCAGTTGCTCTATGTGGGATCTTCCCAGACCAGGGCTCGAACCCATGTCCCCTGCATTGGCAGGCAGATTCTCAACCGCTGCGCCACCAGGGAAGCCCTCTGTTGCCTTATTGATTTTCTATCTGGAGGATTTCTCCACTGATGTCAGTGGGATGTTTTGGTCTCCTACTATTATTGTGTTCCCATCAATGTTTTCCTTTATGTTTGTTACTCTTTGTTTTATGAATTTAGGTGCTCCTATATTGGGTGCATATGTGTTAATGAGTGTAATATCCTCTTCTTTTATTGATCCTTTTTTATCATTATATAATGTCCTTCGTTATCTTTTTTTATGGCCTTTGTTTTAAAGTCTGTTTTGTCTGGCATGATTATTGCAACCCCCAGTTTCTTGCCATTTCCATTTGCATGAAATATCTTTTTCCATCCCCTCACTTTCAATCTACTTGTCTCCTTTGCCCTAAAGTGGGTCTCTTGTAGGAAGCGTATTGTAGGTTCTTGTTTTATTATCCAGTCCACCACTCTGTTTTTTGATCAGAGCATTTAGTCCATTGAGATTTGAGGTAATTATTGATAGGTATGTATTTATTAAACCTTGTTTTCTAGTTGATGTATTTCTTCTTTTCTTTTTCTTGTTTTTCCTTTTGTGATTTGATGGTTTTCTTTTGTATTACACTTGAGTTCTCTTCTTTTTCGTGTTTGTGCATCTTCTGTAGGTTTTTGATTTGTGGTTACCCTGGTTTTCGACTATGTTAACTCATTACTTTATGTACTTGCTTTAGACTGATAGTCATATAAGCTCAAACACAGTCTAAAAAAAATCTATATTTTCTTACTCCCCTCCCCCACATTTTATGATTTTGATGCATTGTTTTACATCTTTGTGTTTATCCTTTTGCAGTTTACTGTAGTTATAATCATTTTCATAATCTTTGATTTTTTTAAATTTAGGTACTGGCTTATTTAAGTGATCTACAATCCTTTAATATATTTGCTTTTCCTATTGTGATTTTTCCTTTCCTATCGGTTCTTGCTTCTTTTCTATTTAGAGAAGACCTTTCAATATTTCTCTTAGGAGAAGTTTAGTATTGCTGTATTCTTTTAGTTTTTGCTTGTCTGAGAAATTATTTATCTCTCCTTCTATTCTAAATGATAATCTTGCTGGGTAGAGTATTGTAGGTTACAGGTTTTTCCGTTTTAGGACTTTGAATGTATCTTGCCACTCCCTTCTGGCCTGCAACGGTTCTGTAGAGAAATCAGCTGATAACCCTATGGGGATTTCCTTGTAACTAACTCTTTGTATTTCTCTTGCTGCCTCTAGAACCCTCTTTATCTTTAATTTGCCATTTTAATCATAACATATCTTGGTGTGGGTCTGTTTGGGTTCATCTTGTTTGTGACCTTCTGTGCTTCCTGTACCTGGATATCTCTTTCCTTCTTTAGGTTTGCGAAGATTTTAGCCATAATTTCTTCAAATCCACTTTTGATCCCCTTTTCACTTTCTTCTCCTTCTGGAATCCCAATTATGATTGGCACCTTTTACATTATCCCATAGGTCTTGTATATTGCTTTCATTTTTTAAATTTGTCTTTGTCTGCTCTTGATTGATTTCTATTGTTCTTTTTTCCAGAACACTTATTGATTTTTCTGCATTATTTAGTTTGCTGTTTATTGCCTTTAGCTTGGTTTTCATGTAGGCAACTGAGTTGTCTAATTTCGATTGGCTCCTTTTTACAGTTTCTACCTCCCTATTATAGGAACTGCATTTCTATTGATAGCCTTTCTTAATTCCTTCAGCATTTTTATTGCCTCCCTTTTGAACTTGAGGTCTAATAGACTGGAGGAATCTGTTTCATTGTTCTTTCAGGGGATTTTTCTTGTTCTTTTAATTGGTAGTGGTTTCTCTGCTGCTTCATCTTACTTCTATTTCTGACTCTGTGAATTTAGGAGAAATAGTTATCTACTGTGGTCTCAGAGGGCTATTTTTATGTGGGAGTGTCCCTGTGTAGCCTGCATGAGTCGAATGTGTTTGATGTGAGGGCTGTCCTCGGTATGGATGCCTGCCATATATTTCTTAAGGGTGTGCTAGCCATTATCCCCTTGACAGGGTGTGTGACTGTTGTTGTGCTGACCAGAGCTTGCACAGGATATTGGGTGTGGGCAACTCTTTGCTCTGTGGTTGTCACAGCCCTCTTGGGGGTAGGGTTTTCTCCCCAGTTGTTGGCATACAAGCCCCCAGATCTGGTTCTAAACTGTAGTTTGAGGTAGGCAGGACTGGAGCACTCCCATTGGGAAAGGAGCCATGAGTACTCCCCTGCAGGAGCTGTCCAGCAGGGAGTGCTCTCTGAGATGTTGCCTGTCACCCAGAGTGCACACTCTTGTTGGCATGCCCTCAGCCCCGCCTCAGCTGTGGGAAAGCTGGCAAGGACGTCCCTTGGGCACTATGCTCACAAAGCTGCCAGGGTAAATCCCCAGAAGCAAGCATCCACCGGGAATAGGCTCAGATTGCGGCCCCACCTCCGCGTGTGGACAACCCACCTTGCGTGCTCCCAGAGCTCAAAGAGGCAGAGCTGTGCCCACTGTGAGCAGAAGGAGTCTGCTGTGGTGGGCCCCGCCCCTCCCTTCATGCATGCTTTTGACAATGTGGCTCCTATGGCGGACCCAGGCTCTGTTGTGCACACACCCCTAATCGTGACCCAGACCATTCTCCAGGCCCTTCAGGCTGTCTCCATGCAGCCAGACCTAGTCCTCACACTGGGTCTGCCCGCTGAAGCCTGAGTTTCAACACCCAGCCCGTGCGCTCCAGCAGACATGCATCTCAGGCTGGGGAGTGCAGCGAGGGGGCCAGAACCTCTGGGCTGGTCTCTCTGTCCTGCCTGCAGGAATCCAGCTGCTGCACTCTCCTCTGAGCCTCTGAGGCTGCCTATCTGTCTGGGCTGATCTCCCAGCTGGTGAAGAGGGAATATTCCCCCTTTCACAGCTCCCTCCCAGGGGCACAGGTCCCATCCCCAATTCTTTTTCTTTTTTCCTTTTGTCCTACCGGTTACATGGTGATCTTTCTTGCAGCTTTGATTGTATGAGATCTTCTGCCAGTGTTCTGTAGGTATTCTGTGAGAATTGTTCCACATGTAGGTGTATTTTTGATGTCTTTGTGGGGAGAGGTAAGCCCTGTGTTCTTCTATTCTGCTATCTTGATCCAATAAATTCTTACTATATCAGTAAGTGAAATCATGGAGGGGTAACTGGAACCAGCACAGTGCAGAAGAGTCCTAGTGAGGGTGAGAGTGTGAAGTCAGATATTAGAAAAAGAGCACCAAAGAGGGGAAAGTGTAGAAGAGGGCATGTCAGGAGTGGAGAGAGAGCTAAAGAAGCGAATTTGATGGAAATGTGTGAGGAGAGAGTAAAAAAGGAAATACAAGAAGAAGAGATTTTTTTCACAGTTAAAATAAAATGAGACACAAAGTGAGGCAGCTGTAGCTAAGACTAAAAGCAACGCAGGAGTAAATGAATAAGAAGAAGGAAGAGTTGATTCAAAGAATTAGAGGTGGGGGAAGGAATTTTGTGATAGAAAATATGCTAAGGTGAGGGAAGCGAGAGGAGACAAAAATAATAGAACAGCATCAGAAAAGGAATGTGAGAGGAAATGGGTGTGTAAAGTCACGGAGGCAAAAAGACAAGACAGGAGGAGGCCTTTGCAAGGAAATTCAGCCAGTTTACTGATAAGCAGGCACACGTGGATGGGAAACAGGGCAAGGAAAAGAGAGGGATGTGCAGCAGCTGGCACTGCAGTGATGCATTAAGTAGACCTGATGACATTAACGTATGAGACAAGAAGTGAGAACAGGCGCATTAAACCGAACCTCCATAATTTCTAAGCATAGGAAAAGCTGGAAATGGGAACAGAGCAAAGTGAGTACAGAGCCTAGGACAACGTAAGGAAAGAAAGCAATGGATGGTAAGGATACGGGCGGAGAGAGGGGCAGGCTCAGGGGAAGGACAGAGGAGGGGGGACAGGACAGGAGCTGAGCAATAAAGAATCAATGTCAAGCAAAGACAATATAGCCACCCCTCCACTTTTGCTGTTGGCTGGTGCTGCTCAGGCAGTTGACCTGCCTTGGGTGATTTCGGCCTCTAGAGGCCGGTCTTTGGAAGGAGAGGCAAAAGCCCTCACCACGGTCAGGCACGTGGGTGGAGGCAGAGCTGGCTGAACCTGGGGATTCTGACGACAGCAACGTTGACCAAATTGCTATATAACCCCTCAGAAAGCATCTATGACAACTAGAATAAATAGAGGTCAGAGAGCAAAGGTGGAACAATTTACAAAGTTTCAAGAGTAGGATGGCTTTAGAAAACAGGAAAAGAAATAAAAAGAATGCAATGGTCTTAGTAAGAAAAGAGAAGAATGGTTAAGAAAAGGTAGTGAGAGAATAAAAATTGACATGGGTTAAACAAAGAGAACAATGAGAAAAATAGAAAGTAAGATAATACGTGAGAAAGATGACAGAGAATACTCAAATGGAAGGAGAATGAAGAGAACATTTTTAAAGGTTTTGAAAGAGAAATGAGAGAAGGGGCTTCCCCAGAAGTGTATCCCTAGATCTCCAGCTCAGGCCTGAGAAGAGAGACTTGGCTGGCTGGTGTCCCTGAAGCTGAGAATGCTATGGAGAGTGATCACATGGTCCGGGGGACAGGAGGGCAACCTCATCCCACAGTGGGATGTGATTATCGTGTCACCCAAAGTGGATCTTACCAGATCATGGTAAGGTCTCTAACATCACGTCAAATTAGCCTATGGTGAATTAGCCTGCCAAAAAGCCTACTGTGAAATATAGAAGCTAATTACATTTTGGGGACACCACCTTTTCCAGATGTGCATGTTGTGTGAATGAAAACTCTGATATAAACTCAGGATGTAAGTCTATTCTGTTGAAGCAATACGTTACAAGTCAACTTGATGAAATACAATATACAATTTTTAAAAATGATTAGCTAACTTCTGCAAATATATGAACTATTTAAAGGAAAATGAAATAGATTATAGTATGGCATTTAAATATCTACCACAATTATTTAAAGGAATATTCATTTATGGTATACATATAGGTATAACTGAATCACTTTGCTGTACAGCAGAAATTAACACAACGTTGTAAATCAACTATACTTCAATAAGAAAATTGCACAAGGAGAATATTCGTGTATGTGGATAATGACAGAAAAATGTAAACAAGGTAATATTGGAGTGGGCAATCCATAAGTTTGTCGACTTATTTTTTTTTATAAATTTATTTATATTTTATTTTTGGCTACGTTGGGTCTTCGTTGCTGCATGCAAGCTTTCTCTAGTTGCGGCAAGTAGGGGCTACTCTTCATTGTTGTGCACAGGCTTCTCATTGCAGTGGCTTCTCTTGTTGCCTAAGCATGGGCTCTAGGCACTCTGGCTTCAGTAGTTGTGGCTTGCGGGCTCTATGGCACAGGCTCAGTAGTTGTGGCATGCGAGCTTAGTTGCTCCGCAGCATGTGGGATCTTCCCAGACCAGGGCTCGAACCCATGTCCCCTGCATTGGCAGGCGGATTCTTAACCACAGCACCACCAGGGAAGTCCCGATACTATAGTTTTTAAACTATAGTTGATTTACAATGTTCTGTTAGTTTCAGGTGTACAGCAAAGTGATTCAGTTATATATGTGTGTGTGTGTGTATATATATATATATAAATATATATAAAAATATGTGTATACATATACACACACACCTTTTCAGACTCTTTTCTATTTATTAGAAGATATTGAATATGGTTTCCTGTGCTATACAGTAGGCCCTTGTTCTTTTTTTTATATATAGTAGTGTATATATTTTAATCCCAAACTCCTAATTTATACGCCTTCCCCTTTCCCCTTTGGTAACCATAAGTTTGTTTTTGATGTCTGTGAATCTACGTCTGTTTTGTTAAAGAGTTCATTTGTATCACTGTTTTCAATTCCACATATAAGTGATATCCTAGGATATTTGTCTTTCTCTGACTTACTTGACTTAGTGTGATCATCTCCAGGTCCATCCATATTGCTACAAATGGCATGATTTCATTCTTTTTTTATGGCTGAGTAATATTCCATTGTGTGTGTGTGTGTGTGTGTGTGAGAGAGAGAGAGAGATATGTATATGTCATCTTCTATATCCATTCATCTGTTGATAAACATTTAGGTCACTTCCATGTATGCACTATTGTAAACAGTGCTGCCATGTATGTTGGGGTGATGTATCTTTTCCAATTAGAGTTTTCCGAACATATGATCAGGAGTGGGATTGCTAGATCATATGGCAGTTCTAATTTTACTTTTTTTTTTTTTTTTTTTGCGTTACACGGGCCTCTCACTGTTGCGGCCTCTCCCATTGCGGAGCACAGGCTCCAGACGCACAGGCTCAGCGGCCATGGTCATGGGCCCAGCCTCTCCGTGGCATGTGGGATCTTCCCAGACCGGGGCACGAACCCGTGTCCCCTGCATCGGCAGGCAGACTCTCAACCACTGCACCACCAGGGAAGCCCCTAATTTTACATTTTAAGGAACCTCCATACTGTTCTCTATTGTGGCCATTACCAATTACATTCCCATCAACAGGGTAGGAGGGTTTGCTTTAATGATATTGTATCTTTAATTAAAAGAAATAATGGAGGTTAAAAACTCATTCAAATAAATTTATATAATACTCTTACCAGAATATTGCTTTCAGGAGAATTAACATTTTTCTTTCTTGATGTTGTAAAATGTACCTCAGATTAATTGACATAAACTTGATAAGTAGAATAAAATGAAATAGTTAAAAAACATAATTTTACAAAATTGAGTTATTTGTAGCAAGGTGGATGGACCTAGAGACTGTCATACAGAGTGAAGTAAGTCAGAGAAAACAAATACCATATGCTAACACATACACATGGAATCTAAAAAAAAAAAAGTTCTGAAGAACCTCGGGGCAGGACAGGAATAAAGGAATAAAGACGCAGACATAGAGAATGGACTTGAAGACATGGGAGGGCGGAAGGGTAAGCTGGGATGAAGTGAGAGAGTGGCATGGACATATATACACTACCAAATGTAAAACAGATAGCTAGTAGGAAGCAGCCGCATAGCACAGGGAGATCAGCTCGTGCTCTGTGACCACCTAGAGGGGTGGGATAGGGAGGGTGGGAGGGAGACGCAAGAGGGAGGAGATATGGGGATGTATGTATATGTATAGCTGATTCACTTTGTTATACAGCAGAAATTAACACACCAGTGTAAAGCAATTATACTCCAATAAATATGTTAAAAAATAAAACAAAATAAAATAAAAACCATAGATTTAAAAGTAGTAAAATCTGTTAATATGGAAATGAATATGTTTCCGGAGTTACAATGACTTCTAAAAAGAAAAGAAACTGTAGAAAATGTGTGACTTGCTGATAAGAAGGACAAAACCATTCACTCAGAAGCCCAGCTTTTAACTGTACCTCAGTAACTCCTTAAAGGAAATTATCACTTGATAATTTACACAATAGATGTTGAAAGGTATTCAAATAGACTTTAAGGGAGGAAGTTATTACTAGAAATAAAATGTTCAAAATGATAAAATGATCAAAACAGAAAGATATACAAATTGTAAATATTTATAACTCGTTTCAAATATGTGAACCAAAACTTGACAGAAATAAAGGAGAAATACATGAAGCTACTGAAGGGGCGAGGAGTAGAAAGGAAACCACAGGACTGAATGAAGTACAAGGAGATGGTGGAAGAAGCAAGAAGCACAGAAGGACCCGCACTGGGCCACCCAAAACCCAGGAAACTGCTCCAGTAATGGAGACAGGAAAGCACAGGGGCCCAGACCACATGCACGAGCCTGAGCACAGGTACACTCAGGGAAATGGTAAGCGTGGAGGAGAAGGAGAGGTAGCCCTCCTGAAGCCAACTACAAGAGGTAAATTTTACACCACCACGTTAAAAAAAAAAGGACATGAAAAGATCTTCAGCATCCTAATTCTTAGAAAAATGCACACCAAAACGACCACAAGGTATGATCGGGCACTAGTCATCATAAAGTCTACAAACAAAATGCTGGAGAGGGTGTGGAGAAAAGCAAACCCTCCTCTGCTGCTGCTGGGAACGGAAATGGCTACCAGCCACTATGGAGTACACTGTGGAGGTTTTATAAGACACTAAAAATAGAGCGATTATAAGATCTGGCAATCCCACTCCTGGGTTTATGCCACGAGAAAACCATCCTTCGAAAAGACACCTGCAGACTTCCCTGGTGGCGCAGTGGTTAAGAATCCACCTGACAATGCAGGGCACACGGGTTCGATCCCTGGTCTGGGAAGATCCTACATGCTGCAGAGCACCTAAGCCCATGCGCCACAACTACTGAGCCTGAGCACCTAGAGCCCGTGCTCTGCAACAAGAGAAGGCACCGCAGTGAGAAGCCCACGCACTGCAATGAAGCCCCAGTGCAGCCAAAAATAAATAATAACAACATAAAAAAAGAGAGATAGAAAATTAACCCTTTGAAAAGAAGAAAAAGACACCCACAACCAACATTCATTGCAGCACTATTTAAAATACCCGAAGCATGGAAGCACCCAAAATGTCCATCGACATAGGTATGGCTACACAAGATGTGCTACGTATATAAAATGGAATATTTCTCAACCCTAAGAAAGAATGAAATCATGCCATTTGCAGCAACATGGATGGACCTAGAGATGATCCCACTAAGTCCCACAGAGAAAGACAAATATCATATGATATCACTTATAGGTGCAAACTAAAACTTGATACCAAGGAGCTAATTAACCAAACAGAAACAGACTCCCAGACGTAGAAAACTAACTTAGCGTGACCAAAGGCAAAGTTGGGGTTGGGGGGGAGATAAATTAGGAGGTGTGGATTAAAACATACACCCTAATATATGCGATAATCAACAAGGACCTACTAGACAGCAAAGGGAACTCTCCTCAACACTCTCTAATAACCTGGAATGGGAACAGAATCCGAAAAGGAATAGAAGCATGTATAACTGAATCAGTTGCTGTACACCTCAAACAAACACAGAATTGTAAACCAGCTGTACTTCAATAGAAGATACAAATTACATTAGAAGAGAAAAATGAAAACAAGTGCCTACTCTAGTCCCCTCAGGCCTCAGCGGTCTGGGCTGGTGTCACATCCCTGGAACCTGAGCAGGCCTGGGTCCCAAGGCTGGACTGTCGTGGGGCTGAGGGGACTGGGGAGGATGTGCCAGCAAATGAGCCCCCCCGGGGACCTGCAGTGTCTGGTCCACTCGAAAAGGGACCACAATCTCCAGATGCAGGCAGGCCCTCCTATAGCTCAACCAAGCCTAGTGCACCCAAAGGAGGGTGGATCCTCTGGGCTGCAAGAGCTTTGAAACGTCACCTGGTCTCCACATCTCCTGGTGTTGGGGTTTCCACTTCCAGCCTCCTTCCTTAGAGTCGCTCCAACTACCTAGGACATCACCCTCAGCACAGCACTTTTGCAGGGGTTGGGATTTGACTGGGAGGGTGAAGGGTAAGGGGGAAGAAGTAAAGAGGCACAAGCCCTCGTGTGTTTCTTCTGGCACTTTGCACTCTGATTTTCAACCTGGGAACATGACTTTTGCTAGGCTCAGGTTGCCCGAGTTACCAGAGTCGGGCATGAAGAAATGCTGCCGCCTTGTGGCCGTTTTCCGTAACAACAACCTTAAAACCAGTACTTAGGGTAACTTAATATTCACAAGGCCTGTGGGGCTCTAAATGACCCCTGCCTTCGAGAGATATCGCGCGGTAGGTAATAGAAAAAGAATTCAAAACAGGGCCGACTTTAAGAAGCCAGTTTCAAGAGGTAAAATTATATTCACATTAAAAAAACCCACATGAAATGATCTCAGCATCGCTAGTTTTTAGAGAAATGCAAATCAAAACGACAACGAGGTATCACAGGGCACCAATCATCACAAAGTCTACAAACAATAAATGCTGGAGAGGGCGTGGAGAAAAGACATGCCTCCTCCGCTGCTGCTGGGAATGGAAATTGCTACCAGCCACTATGGAGATTTTATAAAACACTAAAAATAGAGAAATCATGAGATCCGGCAATCCCACTCCTGGGTGTATGCCCGGAGAAAACCATCCTTCGAAAAGACATCTGCACCCCAACATTCATTGCAGCACTATTTACAATACCCAAAGCATGGAAGCACCCAAAATGTCCATCGACATAGGTATGGCTACACAAGATGTGCTACATATATACAATGGAATATTTCTCAACCCTAAGAATGAATGAAATCATGCCATCTGCAGCAACATGGATGGACCTGGAGATGATCCCACTAAGTCAAGTAGGGTCACACAGAGAAATACGAATATCATATGATATCACTGATAGGTGCAATCTAAAACATGATACCAATGAACTAATTAACCAAAACAGAAACAGACTCCCAGACTTAGAAAACTAACTTATCATGACCAAAGGGGGAAAGTTCGGGTGGGGGGAGCGATAAGTTAGGAGGTTGGGATTAATACACACACACACACACACACACACACACACACACACAGAGATATGATAATCAAGAAGGACCTACTGGATAGCACAGGGAACTCTACTTGATAATCTGTCCTAATCTATAAGAGAAAAGAATCTGAAAAATAATGGATATACAAATATGTATAATGAATCATTTGTTGTATACCTGAAACTAGCACAACATTGTATATCAACTATACTCCAATAACATTTTAAAATTTTAAAAATAAGTAAGCTTGGGGCTTCCCTGGTGGCGCAGTGGTTGAGAGTCCGCCTGCCGATGCAGGGGACACGGGTTCATGCCCCGGTCCGGGAAGATCCCACGTGCCGTGGAGCAGCTGGGCCCGTGAGCCATGGCCGTTGAGCCTGCGTGTCCGGAGCCTGTGCTCCACAACGGGAGAGGCCACAACAGTGAGAGGCTCGCGTACCGCAAAAAAAAAAAAAAAAAAAAAAGTAAGCGTAAACGCTTTTGTACAGCAAAACGTCCATAAACGAAACAAGACACCATATGGTTTCGGAGAAAATATTTGCATATGATGGAAATTTGAGGGACTAATTCCCAAAATATACAAAGAACTCATACAGCTCAACGTCAAAAAAACAAACAACCCAATTAAAAAATATGCAGAAGACTTAAGTAACATTTCTCCAAGGAAGATATCCTAATTACCAGCAGGCACATGAAAAGATGGCCAACATCACTGATTATTAGAGAAATGCAAATCAAATCCACAATTGATGTATCACCTCATACTCGTCAGAATGACCATCGCCAAAAATTCTACGAATAGGGACTTGCCTTGTGGTCCAGTGGTAAAGAATCTGCCTTACAATGCAGGGGACGCGGGTTCGACCCCTGGTCAGGGAAATAGGATCCCACATGCCTCAGGGCAACTAAGCCCTCGCACCGCAACTACTAAGCTTGCGCACCTCAACTGGAGCGGGCGTGCAGCAAACTACAGAACCCACGTGCTCTGGAACCCACGCACCACAATTACAGAGCCCACACACCCTGGAGCCTGCACGCCACAACTAGAGAAAGCCTGCACGCCACAACTAGAGCAAAGCTCACGTGCCACATGATCCTGCATGCCTCAGTGAAGATCCCGCATGCCACAACTAAGACCTGACACAGCCAAAAATTAAATAAATAAATAAATAATAAATCTTAAAAAAAAGTCTACAAATAATAAATGCGAGAGGGGGTGTGAGGAAAACAGAACCCTCCTGTACTCTTGGTGGAAATGTAAATTGGTGCAGCCACTATGGGGAATGGTATGGAGGTTCCTTAAAAAAGTAAAATAGAGTTACCATATTTTCCAGCAATCCCACTCCTAGGCATACATCCAAAAAAGATGAAAACTGTAATTCAAAAAGATACACCCACCCTAGTGTTCATAGCAGCACTATTTACAATAACCAAGAAATGTCCATGGACAGATGAATGGATAAAGAACATGTGGTATATGTATACAATGGAATATTACTCAGCCATGAAAAAGAATAAAATAATGCCATTTACAGCAACATGGATGGACCCAGAGATTATCATGCCAAGACAAATATCATATATCGCTTATATGTGGAATCTAAAAAAGTGATACAAATGAACTTATTTACAAAACTGAAATAGACTCTAGACATAGAAAACAAACTTACGGTTACCAAAGCGGAAAGGAGGGAGGGATAAATTAGGAATTGGGGATTAACAGATGCATACTACTACATATAAAATAAACTGAAAGGACTTACTGTATAGTGCAGGCAACTATATTTAGTATCTTGCAATAACCTATAATGGAAACAATCTGGAAAAAAATATATATCAATTACTTTGCTGTACACCTGAAACACTGTAAGTCAACTATACTTCACTAAAAAAAAAAAAAAAAAAAAAGATACGGAGCTCCTGGTCCTCTAACTGGATAATTACTCCGATATTTAAGTTGGTGAAAGTTCACTTAATGAAGCAAGTCACTCCCTAATCTCTTTAAGGTGTCCCCAGTGATGAGAAACGAAGGTCCTTTGCATACTAACATGTTTTATGGGTAATGTAGTAGGTGAGGGCACTCTGCAGTCTTGATCAGAATAAGATTGATCAACCTGAATGACAAATGTCCTACACTGAAATTGTGGCCAAGACCCAATTAGAATCCTTAAGTTCTGTCAGGTTTAGAATCTCCACTGGCAGCTGTGGTGTTTGAAGACTTGTAAGTTCCTGTCTTACTGCGCAGGTTTGTGTTCTTTGTATCTTTTACTAGAACAACATTCTGTGAGGGCTGAGACATGATAGTGAATGACTCAACATGTTCAATAGTCACAGCTGCCAGGCGTGCAGGTACATGGTTTTCCTCTCCCCAGAGCCCTCACCTACCCTGTTATAGGCCTCCTAGGACCTGTAGGGGCCTGAGCCCTGAACAGAGGCACGAGTCTTTCACGGCCCCTGTGGTGTCAACCAGGCTCCCTCCCTCTCTGGGCCTGCTCGACGTCCACTCCAAACTGAATTCCCCATTAGCCCTGCTCCCTGAGACTGTCACAATGGGGGATCAACTCCATGGTTTGGCCAGAAGGAGTCAGACCCATTCTGAGCCACTACAAAGACCTGGCAGGAGCACGCATTTGAAGTACTAAAGCTCACACACCGGAATGACAGTGCCTCACTGCTGGCTGACCTGCCTCTGACTGTGGTCTGGACATCAGGCAGAAATGAGGAGGGAAGGACATTAGAGCAGAGAATAGCAGTGGTGACTACAGTGGGCATGGACACACCAATGTGGCTCCTGCCATCTTAGGGACGAGGACCTTGAGAAGGCATTATTTAGGGCCAATAAGAGGGAGGGAAGAGGACTCTTCCTGGACTCATATCAGCCTGTGTCTCTTCAAACCCCCAATGAAGACCCCTAAGTTGGGAGGTGGGGCCTCTGTGTCAGAGGGGAAGGAAGGCTAGGGGGTCTCTGGGCTATAAGCAGAGAGCCATGGGGGAGAACCTTGTGAGGACCTGAAGGCTGGAGGGCCATGGACTCACCTCTGTTCAGTAGGCTCACCTCCTGTGGAGGCCAAGGGTGGTCTCAGTCAAGGGGGCATCAACCCCCAGCCGTGTAGACCCAGCCAGCAATACAAGATCCAGCTGAGACAGTCTCGAAGCTCACCTCCAGCTACAAATCAGGAAACCCAAACAAGGTGGCCTTGACGCAGGCAGACATTTGGGTTATCTGCACCCAAAATACCTTGACTTAGAAGACAACCCAGTAACCAGAAGCCCCTCAGAACAGCCCAGGCTACAGGGGTTCAGGGCGTCTAGAAACTACTGAGGAAAAGGGCCCCAAGATCCACTCCACCTGGAGCAGTGATGCCATCCTTTCCCAGTTCCTTTCAAAACAAGTGCAACAGGAATGGAGAAATCTGAACACTCAAATTGCCGATAAGGCAGACCTTGAAGAAACCACAGACCCCTGCACCTTGGGTTTCAGGCCCGCCAGCCCCGTCCTGGATGGGGTTCTCACTTCCTTCACAGCAGCTTTGACGCCAGCAAGCCCTGTGCAGGAGTCAAGGAGAACCCAGCCAGCCCTGTGATCTGGAGCATTCTGTGGGCGCCATGAGACCTCCCAGAGGCTGCAGATCCCATCTCCCCATGGTGCCTGCCAGGCACAGCTGCCACCCTCCAGCTAAGGGAGGGCTGGGCCAAGCCCACATCTCAGACACCAGACAGTGTGTTATCCTTTAATGAAGAGCCAGGTCAGTAGGGCCACCATTCTCCCCGAGGCCCCCCTGCAGCAGACACCCCTCACTCCTGGCTGCCTCGGTGGCAGGGTGGCCCTGAAGCAGCCAGCCCTGCTGAGAGGTCAGTTTGCAGCAGCCTAGGAAAGGCATTCATCTCTCGGACCTAGGAAAATGGCAGCAGCAACATGGCCAGTGGCGGCTAATGAGGTCAGGGATGGTGGAGGAGGAGGGCGGGACAGGAAGTGGGGGCTCTCCTCCTTCCTCTCTGAATTCCCTGGGATAAAGGCCAGTGTTCAGGAGCAGTACAGTCTCCCGAGGGGCTGGAGGCCCTTCCAGCCACTCTCTGGAAGCCCTTAGTCCCCAGTTTCCCTCAGACTAACATCACACAGAAAGTAGCCCGCAGGGTCACTGGCCTCAGGGTCACCACTCCATCAGCCTCAAGGCCCCACGCCTGCGAGATGTCCAGCAGGGCCCAGGCCAGAGCCACCAGGAGACTTGGAGCCACCTTCCACTAACTCCGCTGGGCAGGCACTACAGGCATCTAAGAAGGTGGTTTCTCTCCCTCGTGGTTCCGGGGCTGCCCAGGCGGGGCTGAGGCACAGCAGGCCAGGGGTTCTCCAAGTCCCTACAGATCTGTGACCTTGTTTTCTACAGCCGCTGCGATCTGCTGGAGCCGATAGCCCAGCTGCATCTTCTGGGCCGTGCCATCTTCCTCCAGGGCAGTGATGATCTGAAACACAGAGACCAACTCAGCAGGGGGAGACCGTCAGCCTGCCGTCTGCCTTTGCCACAGGCTTCAATAGGCCTCCACAGCTACTGCAGCAGGTGTAGGTAGGGGCCCGAGAAACCCTGTGAGCTGCCGCACTCACTTCCTCAGGGCCCCCTCGGGGAGGGGATGATGACAGCAGAGTCACTGTGGGGTTTTAAGGATTAGTGAGGTAGGGAATGAAGTACTTTACTCAGTACCTAGCACTCACGGTAATGCATATCACCTCCCCAGTAAAATCGTTTGAGGCCAACTTCACCCACCATGCTGGTCTTCTCTGCCACAAACCCCCTGGAAGCCCTGCTCCACCCATCCTGGCTCCCCCGCCCACCAGGCAACAAGCAGTTCCTAAATTCCTACATGCCGGGTGCTGGACAAGGAGCAGGGACCCAGCAGTGATGACAGGTACGATCCCTGCCCTCGTGGGGCTCACTGGATGGGAGACAGGTATTGACCAAACACGGACAACTACATAACCACAAGGGGGGCTGCCACAGAGGGAAGGGTGGGAACAGGAGGGGCTTGCCGGTCACGCCTCCACAAGGGGACAGCTGTGTCACACGGCCCCGCCTCCCCCACACCGGCACCCACACTGTTTGGAGCAAGGCACCTGGACTTCACGCTTGCGCATCACTCCTGTGTCAAATGCCTGTCCCCACTCCAGGCCTGAGCCATGAGGCAGGGCCCTCATCGCTCAACAGCAACGGCCACATCCCTGGGGCCACGCAAACATCTGGGTAGATGATTCCAGCAGGCACTCAGTGGGTTGACCGGTGGGCGCTCTGATCCTGAGGCCCAGCCCAGGAATCCCCCAGAAAGCCCCCTTACCGGCTCTGTTGTGCCCTCATCTGCCCCAGACCCTGTGCCCAGACCCTCCTCTCTGGCAGCGCATGCAGCCCAGCCAGGCCCACCCCCCCAGAGATGGCCTGCACAGCACACTGCCACATGTGGTCTCAGGTAGGGCTCTGAGGGAGCACAAGGTCGGGGCACAGGTGGCCGCTGTGTGTTCCTCCCAGCACATCCCGCACACCATCTCCAGGCCCTGGTAGATCCCCAGCCATCCATCACCACCACCATGCCCAGGAGCCCGGCTGAGGAGCCCGGATGGGAAGGGCGGCAGCAGGTAAGAGCCGGGCCACTACCAGGAAGCACACCTGAAGAACACTTCCCGAGCGCAGGGCTCAGCCCCCCTCCACCACTCTGTGCCTGAGGGAGACCCGAAGGCCCCACACTTGCGTCACAGAGCCAGTCACCCTCTCGCATCATCCTGACCATGCCCAGGTTCTGCCCACCTGGTCATAGTATTTGTTGATATACTTGTAGAGTTCGTGCAGGGCCACTCGCACCCCCAGGTCTCCAGAGTAGTTCTAGGGAGGAGAGACAAGAGGTTACAGAGATAGGGGGTGCTGCCAGCCACCAGAGGAGGCCCAGGACCCCAGGCAAGGGGAGTGGGGAAGAGGGGGCTGGGAGGTAGAGGAAGGAACAGGGCCCTGCATTGGGAAGCAGAGCCCCTCCACAGACAGGGGATGCCAGGCTAGACGTGCTAAGCTGGGGACAGGATAGGACCAAAGGGCCTCCTTGGTGGAGAGAGCCTGGATCTGTAGTTTCACCATGGCCTGGGGTCTCCACTGGGGCTCGGCCTCTCTCCCCCTCCAGGCTCCAGCTGGGACCCTCTGGCATCCCAGGCAATTGCAGAGCCAGGCAGAATAGGTACTGCTCACAGGCTGTGACCCAGCATAGTTCTGCTGTGATCTCATTCAAGTCTTTCCTGAGGTCACACCCAGGTCCCTCCATGGGGACATCTCTGAACCTCAACCTCCTCTTCAGGACAGTGGAGTTGATATCACCTAACTTGTAGAGCTTTAATGGGAATCAAATGAGAAGTAATCAAAGCCCCCATGCACGGCAACACCCCAAAACTGTAGCTGCTATTGTTATTGTGGTTGTGGTCATCATCATCGTGGTTTCAGATTTACATTGTTTATAAATTCCCCGGACTGGACTGTTTGGAGGCTGTTTTAGGAGTAGGTGGGGGCATGTCTATAGTGCCAAGGAAAGCAGAGCAGTAGGAAGACGTGGACAGGCAGTCCTGGGGCTGAATCCCTGCCACCTCGCAGTCCTGGGGCTGAATCCCTGCCACCTCGCTGCCTTGAAACTATGGTCCACAGACCCCGAGGGGCTGCAGAGGGGCTGCAGACATCTAAACACCTGGCTGAGTCAGGCTCGGTGGCAGCTGCCAGGACAAGGCCCCTGCTGCTCTCTGATGAGACACTGGGAGCCCTGGTCTTTTACAGAGGCAGCGGGAACACTGTGCTGAGGCCCCCAGGGCTTCCCTGCAAAGGAGCAGTGTGAAGGGGGCAGGACCCTTGCAGCAGAAGGCCTATGCCCAACCCAAGAAGCAGAAGGAGGGCCATACCCGGGACAGCTCGGCCAGGATGGAGTTCATCTCTTGATCACTGGCGGGGATGGTCTGTCTGATGTCTGCATAGTACCTGCCAGAGATCATGGGTCCGGCAGCCGCTGGGGAAACAAACCCCTCTTCACCCCACCAGGCCCACCCCTGGGCCTCAGCTGTAAACACCCACCAATCCGTCCAGCCATTATCCCCCAGATGCAATCCCTTTCCCTCGTACCTTTCCACCATCCGTTTGTACCGGGGAATATCCCGAGCATACAGAAGTTTGTTGATGGGAGAGTCCTGGGTGCCAGCAGGTGAACGGTGAAAGGAAAAGAAGGATGAGAGCTCCTGTTAGGGTGACCAGCTGTCCCAATTTTCCCAGCACTGTTTCAGTTTTAAAACTAAGTCCTGAATTGCAGGAAACCTCCTCAGTCCCAGACAACCCGGATGGTTGGTCACCCCACCTCATTCCTTCTGTCACCCCTCCCCCAGTGTCCCATCTCTGCCGTCATCACCTTGAGCTTCCCCCCATCTCACTCCAAGGTCATCTCTCAGCTCCACGTGCCTCCACCCGGACCTGGCAGGGAACTGGCATGCAGGGTGGGAAGGGTGCAGTGCCATGTGGAGCCCTAATACTGCTTCTCCAAGTGCTATTCATTCCCCATGTAATCATTTTAAAAATCAGGAAACTAACCCCGAAATTTAATTAAATTGCCCCAGACCACCTCACTCCTGTGTGGCTGAGCTGGGATTTGAAGCAGGTCTCTCAGACCAGGGCCCACAATCTAACACAGCCAATACATCCTCTACCACCGAACCGGGCTCCAATCCCAGCTCTGTCCCAGTGGCTGTGGGCGGCACACTTCCATTCTCTGGACCTGCTGCCTCATCCTACAGCTGCTGGGAGGGTGAGGCAAGACTGCACTGCCCCCTGTGAGCAAGGGGGTGAGCGCTGGGCCTGAGGCAGGATGCCTGCTTCTCAGCAACTCTCCATGGGTGGCCCTTGGCATCCTGGTTTGCACTATTCCCGAGCTACCCAGGAAGCATCTGCAGTGCTGCTGGGAAGGGGAAGCAGTGTGAAGATCAGGCAGAAGAACCCAGCTACCATACAGCACACACCCTGGAGGTGACCCCTGGGTCCTGGTGTGGCTCTGTGGTTCTCAGCTCATCGCAGGCAGAGTAATGAGCGCAGGCAGAGGAAAAATGGCTTACAAAAGACAGCACTACAGAGTGGAACTTTCCATCTTGTTTCCCCATGGAGAACTCTCAAGAGGTCCCAGGCCCAGGGGTCGAGGCTAAGCAGAGTCCGTTATGCAGAGCCACGACAGCCCTGCCTGCTGGGTGCCTGAGCAGTCATAGTGGTGACCCCATATCTGTCACAGGACTCTCTGGGTCCTGACCACTGTGACAACATACCTCCCCCTCTCTGTGCCACCAGGCAGCCCTGACCACCTCTCCTCCATGCTTCCCAGCTCCCCTGTCAGCACACCCCTCCTCGCCTGGCCCTCCCCTGGACTCTGCTCCCTGTACTGCACGGGCTGGCAGACACTTCCACTGCCCTTGGGAATCAAATCTCCGAGCTGCTGGAGCAGCCTGGAGCTGCTCTGCGATTGTAGAATCCAGGGGCTCACCTCCTCCAAGTCTCAGCTCACCACCGCCAGAGGCCCGGGGTGCGTAAGGAACCCTTCCCTCTTCCTCACCCCCACATCCAACCCACAGCTTCTGCCTGCCCTGTACCCTCTAGTCCCAGCATGAACCTGGCCACCGCTCGTCCCAGGGACAACACAGCTTCCTCTCTGGACGCCAGGCTCCAGTCCATCCACTGCATGATTGCCAGGAGGCTCCACCTAACTCTCAGGTCTGACCACCCCCTTTGCCCTCAGGGTGAGCCCTTGCCAAGTGGCCCTGGCCTCCTGCCGCACCGCCAGCACTCTTTGCTCCACTTAACCCTGTGAATCAGCACACGTGCCCCCTGCCCTTGCTCATCCCTGAAGGCTGAGGCACGGCCGCCTCCTAGGGAGGCCAGGGACAAAGCCTGTCCCCGGACCTGCGGTCAAAGGCCTCCTATATCCTCCTCCTTGACATCCTCAAGAAGGCCTGGAGTCTGTGCACCACAGCACTCTCCATCCCCGGCTACGCTGCCCCACCCACCTAGACCCTCCCGGTCCACCCCAGCCAGCTCACCCGGCCCAGCTTGTGGTCAGCCAGGGTGCAGGCATCCATGAAGGTCTGTGCAATGACCAGGAACACTGCATCCATGTTATCAGATGTCTGCACGTCGAACACAAACTGCGGGTTTTTTATGATATTGATCCAGAACCTCAGCGGCAAGCTGTGGGCGGGGCAGGTGTGGCCAGTGAGTGTGCTGGGGAGACAGGAGAGAAGACCCCGCACATGCTAGGCCCGCTCCGCCCCACCCCCACCTGTTGGTCTTCCATATATGGACGGTGTCCTGGTCCGAGATGCCATGCTGCTGGGCCTGCTCATCCAGCAGGTCAAAGAAGTACTTCACAGCGAGCGGCACGGGACGGCTGGTGCTGAGAATCACCTGGAACAGGTCATCCACAAACTTCTGCAGGGTGCCCTGCGGATGAGGGGAAGCACAAGAGATGCAGTCAGCAAGGGGACCTGACCTCAGCCCAGCCCAGCCCAGCCCAGCCCAGCCTCAGATGCCTCGTGACACCAGGCCTGTGCGAGCCCCACATACTCCCAAATCCCACTACCTGTCTCGTCCCTGTCCCCAGCCCCACCTTCATGGACAGCAGGCGGGTCAGGTAGATCTCAGGGATGGCCTTGGCTCGCTCCCGCTCCCCGCCCCGGAGGCTGCCCCTCCGAGGCCTGGGCGGCTCCGGCTCCTCGCTTGGCTTCACCAGGTGCCAGGGCCGGATGCCCCCCTCGTCCACATCCTCCAGCATTGGGGTCCCTGTACCAAGACCTTACAGCTTGTCACCCCTCATCAGGTGCCCCCTGCCCTAGACCCCCGGGGTCCTGCCAAAACCTGGGAGTGGGGGCACCTGGTTAAGGGCTTCTCTGGGTGGAAGGGAAGTAGACACAAGCCCACCCTGAAGTCCAGAGGACCTTACCCCGTTACTGGAGACTGGGCAAAGCAAGGGTAGAGGACTGCGATGGCAGGGGTGGGGCGGGGGGGAGGGTAAGTACTCACTCTCTCCAGGGACATAATCCTGGCTTTCCCGGAGGACATGCTTGGTGAGGCAGGGGACGAGGGCCACAGTTGCTCCGTCTGGGACCTGTGGACCACAGTTGGTGACCCCTCCACCAGCCCACCCCACCACAGCCTTCCCCCAGCTCCCACCCCTCCCACCTTATAATGCTGCAGGGTGTTCAGGCGCCTCCACAGACCCTGGACCTCAGAAGTCACGTCCTCGTCAGAAAGAATGAGATGCCCGGCCACCCCAGACCGCCATTCTGCAAGGACAAGGTGGGCTTGGTCCAGGGCTTTCAGAATACCCTCCCTGCACTGGAACCTGTCCCCTCTTCTACAAGGACACTGGCCCCTCCATCGGGGCAACCTCACCCAACTTCTCTGAAGTCCAGAAACAGGGGCCCCTCACCAGGTGACAGGTCGTCCCTGTAGAGGTGTTCCAGAGCCCACCTCCCCTGGGTGATAAGCTGACCCCGTAGAGCTGGTTTAAGGCCAGCCTAGCCCTGAGGGTCCCCAGACCACCCTTCCCCTCTGCCCTCACCGACGTCCAAGGTGCGGGGGTCTGGCCGCTGGGCAAGAGGCACTCCTTTATAAAGCTGGTCCAACATCTTTTCCTTGGCCTGGGAGATGGTGTCACAGTCCAGGACCTTCACAGGCACGCCCTGGGCTTCTCCCGCTCCAGGCCCCACAGCCAGTAGTGCATTCAAGGTCTATGCACGATACATGGGAGCAGTCAGGGCTCATGCCACATGTGGGATGACCAAGATGCAAGGCCAAGGCCAGGGACAACCCATAAGGAAGCCACTGCCTCTGACCTCCAGGCACCAAACAATCACTCCTTGTCTCTTCACCCGCCTGCCTCCCCAGGGACAGCAGCTCCCTCCACTCTGTGGCCCCAGCACCTGGCACAGAGCACTAATGTCTGCCGGGTGAATGGCAGAAAAAATGGGAGAGCACAAGTCCCTCTGAACTCTGATCCTCAGGCTCCCGGCGCAGACAGGCTGAGGCACCTGAGGAAGCCCGCATAAGAAGTGGGGTCTCCACTAGCCAGAGGAGCAGGCCTGGCGGAGCCTGAATGGGATTTTCCCAAAGGACCTCCACGTGGGCCACGAAGAGGAAAGTTTCCCAGAGGGAAACAATGGGCAGGTCTGCCAGGGTGACTCCCAGCTTGGTGGGCACAACCATGCCCCTGGCAGGATGCTAAGACCATGATCAGGCAGACACTCAGGCCCTGACACAGCAAGGACCCGGACGAGCCCCGGGCAGGGTTGGCTGCTCCCTAGACTCTGGATGTGGCCACACTGACCCCACCCCAAACCTGGGGAACCTCTGAGGTCCTATCTTCAAGATCTGGCCCTCAAGCCTCTATCCTGCAGCCAGCTGGAGGTTAGGCTGGCTCAAACCAGATGCAGACACCCACACAATCATACGTGGTCACCCTCCTCACCTTCATGGGAGACTGACTCACCAGCAGGTTCTCTCTCTCCCCCCCTCCCTCCCCCCTCTCCCCCCCTCCCTCCCCCTCCCCCCTCTCCCCCCCTCCCTCCCCCCTCTCCCCCCCTCCCTCCCCCCTCTCCCCCCCTCCCTCCCCCCTCTCCCCCCCTCCCTCCCCCCTCTCCCCCCCTCACCAGGGGACGGTACTCCACGTCCTCTCGGAGCAGGCGGTTGTCATTCAGGGTGTATTTGGCTTTGCCAGTCACGCTGTCTACCGGCCCCTTGTCCACTTGATGCTTAATTCCACGGAAAAGCATGTACAGAGGCTCCCCTACCGAGTCCTGGGAGAGTGGCGGGCAGTTAGGACACCCGGGGCAGGGGACAAGCATGGGATGGAGGTGCTGGGGGAGGGGACAGGACGCTGGCCGCAGAAGGCTTAAGGTGGCTGAGGACATACTGGGCAGGGGTGCCCAAGCTGTGCTGGGACAAGAAGCTGTGTGGTTCAGAGTCCTGACTCTCCCTGGAGGGGAGCCCCACCCACCTCTGCCTCACTCACCCTCACGAAAGTGTAGAGGCAGATAGACATCCAGTTGGTGAGCAGCTTCTCCACCACGGTCTCTGTCCTGGGATGACAGGAAAGAGCGGGCAGAGTCAGCAGGTGGGGACCCAGGGCTTTCTATTCTTCAGACCCCAGGCCCCAGAGGGCCTGACTCAGGTCTTGGCTCCAGCTGTCCACAGCCACCTGGCCCCCGTAGCGTCTTACGGGCATACAGACCTGCGCAGCATCAGCTTGGGGTTCTTGGCCACGTACTGGGCCACCAGGTCACTGAGCAGGGTGCGCAGGATGTCAGTGAAGTACTCAAGCTTCCCGTGCAGTGCCACGGTGAGCAGAGATGCCACGTAGGCGCGGTCCCGAGCTGAGAAGGTGCGCTGGCTCTCCAGGGTGTGGATGAACTGGCGCCAGGGAGAGGGGATGGGTGGGTGTGGAGGGCAGATTCAGAAACGGAGGGACTGAGAAGGGATGGGGCTGGAGGGTAGGGGGACCCCCTCCCCACCCCTGGAGGGCCCAGATAGGGGGTGGGGCCGGCACCTTGATGAGGAAGAGCTTGCTGTTAAGCAGGTTGGAGAGCTGCCCCAGCCCTTGTTCCACAGTGGGTCGCCTGCTCTCAGGCACGCCCAAGTCCCGGTGCAAGGGTGACTCCTGGTGCCCAGGGAAGAAGACCCTCTCGGCATACACCTTGTAGTCGAGGAAGGGGATGCCGCTGCCCAGAAGGTCACTGGTAAGATCAGTCATCTCGGTCATAAGGTCTGTTGAGCAGAAGCAGCCAGGTTTGGGCGCAGATCCCAAGGTGATGGGAGCAGGCTTGGGCAGAGCCCTGGAGCGTGGGGTCCTCGCAGCCTCACCTGTGAACTCCTTCTTGCAGCGGTCCCGCACGCTGCTCTCCAGATTCTCCAGCTGGATCTGCACCTTCTTATAGTCCCTCAGAGCCTGCTTGCTCTTCCTCCTGCTCAGCACCAAGGTCAGGGCAGGGAAGGCCAGAGGAGGCCCGAGCCCTTGCTGGGTCCCACCGGGCCCAGGCCTGCCCAGGCCAGCACAGTCTAACCCTGCCATGCCCAGCCAAGCCAGGGCCTAGTCAATAATTCAGCCTGTCCCATCCCAGGCAAGTCACACCCACCCACGACTCATCTAGCCCAGCCTAGCCCAGGGATCAGCAAACTATAACACGGCCAAATCTGGCCCCTGGCCTGTTTTTGTAAATAAAGATTTGTTGGAACACAGCCATGCTCATGTGTTTATATGTTGTCCGTGGCTGCCGCTGGGCTATAATAGCGGAGCTGAGTCACTGCCACCCAGACAGCCTGGCCCACAAAGCCCGAAATAGTTACTCTCCTGCCCTTTATAGGAAGTGTTTGCCTATCCCTGGTCTAGTCTACCCCGTCCCACTCCAGCCACACCTACTACCTGCCCAACCCAGCCACATCTGGCTGCACCCACCTGTACATGAGGACAATGATGATGACACCCAGAGCCAGAAGAGAGGTGCCCACCCCCAAGCCCACCTGGGCTGCCATGGGGAAAGCCACAGGGCTCTCGCCATCGTACTGCACGTGGCCCAAGGAGAAGCGTAGGTTCCCCATCTGCACCTGCACAGGGAGCCACATGTGAGCAAGAGGTCAGCGCACGCCCGATGCCTGCCCCGGCCCAGAGCCTGCCCACTGACCGTGAACTCAGGCAAAGCATCAGGCACCTCCCGGAGGGCATGGTGCCGGGGTAGGGGCTGCTCCACGGGGGGCTCGCAGTACAGGTGGTGCCGGGTCAGCGTCTTCACCATGCAGGGGCCGTCCCCTATCATGGCCACCACCTCCTCCTTGGACATTGCAAGGTCCAGATTCTCCCCCTGGAACATGGGGTCACGATTGATCATTCAGAACTCTTCCTTGAGGGGAGGAGCTGATGGCCACTCAGATCCTATCTCCCCAAATGTGAGACGGATGGTCCTGAGACCCACCCCCAGGAGCAGGGCTGATGGTGCCTCAGCACCTCTTGTCCTGCACATGGGGTGACAGCCCCATGGATGTTTCCCAAGCTGCCCCCTGATCCTTTTCTGCCCCTCCCGATCCTTCTTCCTTGAGTCTTAACTTCTCCGGAGCTAAAAATCTGGAGAATATAAAGCTGTCCCCAGATCCTACGCAGTGACCTTACAAAGCAGAGCCCCTGCTACTGCGTGTGTCAGTACACACGCCAAGTATGTGTCCACATGAGACAGCCTGCCAAATGGGCACCAGCCCAGGCGCCTATTGTGTACCTCGCCGCCACTGCGTGTGCCAAACTATTTACATATCGTTATTCAGACACCTGCCATAGGGTATGTCAGGACCCAGACCACAGGACCTAAGCCCCGGCCAGGTGTGTCTGGCTAGGCACCCCGCCGCCAGCCCCCTCAGCACTCGCCATGTCCATCCACTGGCCCTTACTTTGCAGTCATGCCCCCTGTGCCACACACAGCAGTACCATCCGGCAAAGTGAAGGGTCTTGGGGCCCTGCCAGATCCCACTAGGAGCAGTACCTCCACAGAGAGCACACTCCCAGGCTTGTGCCGGAATGGTGCGGTGGGGTCCTCGGGGTTGAGCGGCTGCAGAGTGGGGTCGGCCTCATAGGAGAAGGGTGTGGGGTTCAGTGTTGCAAAGTCAAAGACCAGGTTTTCAAGGATGAATTCCACACGGACCCAGGGGTCCTCAGGCAGGCCTGGGAGGGCCGGCGTGCGGCACGTGATGAGCTGGGAGGAGTTCACGTGGCAAGGCTCCTCAAACTAGGGCAGAGGGAGGGAGGACAGGGAGGGCCTGCTGAGGGTGCACAAGGGGGGCGTCCAGCAAAGATGGGGACATAGCCTCCACTGGTACCCGCCACCCACAGCTGTCTAGGGGTGGGGGAGGGATGAGGGGCAAGGTGGGCGATGGCTAGCCCAGTGCAGGCAGGGGATGCCCTTGGGGCTCCTACGTGCAGGCCGCCACAGGAGGCTCCGGGGGAGCACGCCGTCTCTGGGATCACGCGGTGCCTCCACCCAAGCCCCTGGCCTGGTCCTGGCGCTCTCGTGGCCACAGTCACTCGGATTCTTGGTGTCTGCACCACGTCCAAATTCTGGCCACGGACCCATATCTCACGTCCTCCACTGAAAACACAGCCCATGAGCCACTTATGGCTTATGTGAACAAGGCTTTAAAGCACAGCCCAGTCCCTGATGGTAGGTCAGCTCCAACCCAAAGCCCCACGGCCCCTCTCCCCACCAGCAGCATAGGAGTCGAAGCCCCCCACATAGAGCCCTACAAACCCCCATATACTGGAGCTGCAAAGACCTCCCAATCGCATGCCATGCAGCCATGCCCTCGGCCCAGCACCTGAGGAAGCTCTTGGCGGGGCCAGCAGAGGTGACATTGGGATCTGATGTGTACTCGAACTGGCTGTGATGAAGCCTCCGCTCGGCAGCCCCAAACCACACAGCCACGGGGAGTGTGGCAGGCGTGGGGTGTGGGCTGGTCTCACACCGCAGTTGCTCCGCCTGCTGCTCCAGCAGCCTGAGAAGGGAGGGAGAAGTGGCAGGCAGGCCCGACTGGGCCAGAGGGGCACAGGAAGGGGAAAGGGGTGATTCCAGGACACGGGACCCACTCGGGCCACAGCTCACTTCCCCCTTCAGTGCTGATTGCAGTCTCCACAAGTGACCCTGGAGGCTGCACTCCCAAGAAAGCCCCAGCTTCGAGAGGGGCTGGCCACTTTTTGATGGAGCAGACTTGGCCCTCTCCCCATTTCTGCTCTCCCTAGTATCCCACCCCTCCATCTTCTCCCCGGAGCTCAAGGATTTTTGCAGAATGAGGAAGCGTCCCTCACAGGTGACAAGGCTGGTCTCCAACTACCACTCGGATGTCCTCCAGCCGCCCGGTCAGAAGCTTGGAGCCATGCAGGGTGAGGTTGGTGCCCCCGGCTCTGGGGCCTCGGGCCGGGAAGATGGAATGCACCTTTGGGTCCTGTGGGAAGGGGACAGGGAGAAACAGACAGGCATCAGGCCAAGAACAGGGAGGCAGGGGGAGCAGACAAGGAGGCCCTGGGGTGGGGAGCCCCAGGGAGGCGAACCAATGGGCTGGGAGGAGCCACCTAAGGGGGTGGCCCATGGGTAGCTGGTGGGGACTCAACAGTCAGGCACCTGGTAGGCAAAGTCATGCTCTGAGACGCCGCGTCCTCTTCCTGGCACCTCCACCGTCACAGCGCCTGCCACCTCCTCCCCGCTGGCCCCAGTGATACACACAAGGCTGTGGGCACAGGGCAAGCTGGGGTGCTGGGCCACACTAAGGGCCCTTCAAACTGACCCGGCCGCCCCCTCCCTGCCCCACTACATCACGTGTTCTCCCTGGCTCCCAAGATTGACAGAGATCCTCTTGCTTTGGAAGGAATTCCTTAATGACTCACCAGGAGGCTTTGGCCTCTGAGAATTAATATCTGTGGTTCAATCATTCAAGTCCACTCCCAGAGGCCCCTGACAAGGAGAATTTCTCTCTCTGTGGGGCACCAGCCCTGGTAAGGCTGGTGGCAGGGGTGGGTTGCTGAGCTAATGAGTGGGCCTAACCGGCCACCATCACCGTGGGCACAGCACCAGTTACAAGGTGGTGGAAACTTGATTTCCTCATGAAAAAACGTTCCCGAAAGCCTCTAGTCAGGTCTGGGGATGGACGTGAAGGGAAAGTGAGCAATCTAAGAAATGCTGGTTCTTAGCCAGGAAACAGAAGCTTGGGGCAAATTAATCTCCAGAATGTGAAGCCTGCAGTGGTTCGACTCTTTGTGACATTGTCACGGTCACTGCAAACACCCCGAGAAAACAGAACAAGCGAAGTGTGAACTACCCGGGAGAGGCTTCAGCTGGAATGTATTTTAATCACTTTATAAATCGGTTCAGAAAATACTTTAGTCTCACGGTTCTAGAATCATTAACACTCACCTAAAGTTCTCAGTCATAATACATTCAGGGGGAAACAACATGCTCTAGCAGAGTCTTGTTGAAAATAAGACTGCAGGGTACTTGCCTGGTGGTGCAGTGGTTAAGAATCCGCCTGCCAATGCCGGGGACATGGGTTCAAGCCCTCGTCCGGGAAGATCC
Source organism: Stenella coeruleoalba (assembly GCF_951394435.1). Lineage (NCBI taxonomy): Eukaryota > Metazoa > Chordata > Mammalia > Artiodactyla > Delphinidae > Stenella > Stenella coeruleoalba. Next base: position 65,658,056 of record NC_137156.1, read on the forward strand.
CACATGCCACAGAGCAACTAAGCCTGTACTGAGCCTGCACTCTAGAGCCCGCATGCCACAACTACTGAAGCCCACGCGCCTAGAGCCCAAGCTCCACAACAAGAGAAGCCACCGCAATGAGAAGCCCGCGCACCGCAACAAAGAGTAGCCCCCGCTCGCCGCAACTAGAGAAAGCCTGCACGTAGCAATAAAGACCCAACACAGCCAAAAATAAATAAATAAATACATTTTTTAAAAGAAAGAAAATAAGACTGTGGGACCCCAACACGGGCCTACAGATCCAGACCTCTGCAGGAAGTGGAGGGAGGTGGTCTAAGGACCTGCTCTGGGGGGTTTTGAACCAACTCTCCAGGTAACCCTGACATTCGGCAGGTTGGAGACCTGCTGCTTGTGGATGTCTCCTTCGCTGTGTTCTGCGTGTGCACATTTGGGACCCTGCAACTGCCAGCCTTGTAAGCCACAAGCCCTGGGAAAGTGGGAGGGGTCCCAGGGACTGGACAGAGGGGCCTGACACTCAGCAGGTGTGTCATAAGTCTATCCCCATGAGGAGCCTGCCCAGGGCAGTGCTTGGGGAAGAAGGGCCAGCAGGTGGGAAGGTCAGCCGCAGAGCACAGCTGTCTGGGATCCAAGGAGCCTGCTACCACAACTATGCCCGTGGTCACTTGGAAAGCCGGGTGAGCACACCTAGGCAGCGCCAGGAAGCAGAGCCGCCTGTCAGCTCTGAGCAGTGACTAGACCCAGGCCAGAAACCTGCAGGTCTGTGCACAAAGCCAAGGCCTTGATAGTAACCCCAGCCCTGAGACACTGTGATCAGAACCAAGGAAAGGGGGAGGGGGAGGGGGAGGGGGAGGGCAGACGAGTAGTGGGTGGATGGCCCTAAGCAGGAAAGCCAGCTGTGAAGCCCGCGAGGTGCCCCCTGCTCCTGTCAGTCCAGCCCACTCACCTGCTGGACACCTCGTACTCCTGAGCGTCCACAGCACAGGGCACTCCAGCCACCCTGACCGTGTCCTGCACGTCCTGCACGTGTTGGCCCAGGTTGGAGCCCCTGATGGTGACACGGGTGCCTCCGTCTACAGGCCCAGTCAGTGGCTCCACCTGTTCCAGGACAAGGATGGCTCACCTCCACGCACCTGTTGACCTTTGGCAGCCTGGAGAGACAGCCCCAGCCTCCCACCTTTTGGGACACTAAACCCATAGCACCCCGAACCCCTTGAAGGGATGCTCCAGCATTTCAACACACCGAGTGGATGAGGGGTGCTGGGCACTGGGTGACCACAGCCTCAGCCTCGCCACAGGCCTCCTGGGCCACGCAGCGTGGATGCTTCCCCTTGCACCACACACAGCCGTACTGGGGCATGGCAGTTTGGCAGCGGCTGCAGTCCTCGTGTCCCACGGAACAATCATACAGCACCACTGGGGGCGGAGAGACGAACGTGAGAGGCAGGCCAGGAAGAGCCCTGTTGCCACCAGCCAGTCCCAGCAGCCCCGGGTCACTCACCGTGCAGCCCATCCACACTGTCCACACGCAGATGGCCAGCCCGACGCAGAAACAGCCCCACGCGGAGCTCTGGCTGTAGAGCCTCATAGCTGAGCTGGAGAAATGGGAGTGGGGTCAGAGCCCAGGGTTAGGGGAGGCGTCAGGCCTGGGGAGACGGTGGTCAGAGAAAGGACCAAAATGACTCATGGGAACACAAAGCCAGAGGCCAGAGCTGGGATACAGGACCCCATGGGGCACAAGGTCAGAGGTCAGAGCTGGGGTACTAGGACTCCCTCGGGGTCACTCAGTCAGAGAATGGGCTGGGATGAGTGCGGTGCAGCCAGCTAAGCTTGGTAGCCAGCCTGTGGCTAGTGCGCCCTTGCCCACCCAGGACTCGGGATCTGTACCTGGTGCTGCTGGCAGGTGACATGGCACCGGGTATCTGGAGGCAGCTCGCATTCGACCCGGGCCTCAACCACCACCTCGTGGCCCTCCAGCTCCATCACACACTCATGGTCGCCTGGGCTGTCCTGGGGACAGAGGACACAGCTACGGGGGCAGCTTCAGAAGCCAGGCCTGGTGAGCCCCACAGGGCCCCAGCACAGTCCCCGGGTTGGGACTGAGACCTGAGGCCGTGCCCTCCCCTGCTCCCCAGGACTCGCGCATAGTTTGCCAACAGCCAAGGAGGCCACAGCAACAGCTGCAAAGAGGACACACTCACCTGGAAGAGGCGCAGGTTCCTGCCCAGCAGTCGCACTTCTCGCTGCACGTGGACCGGCATCAGGCTGGAGCCCTGCACACTCTCCACACAAGGGCAGGAGCCTGCCCCCAAGGTCATCTCCTCCTGCAGGCACCAAGCGCCAGGCAGTCTATGGAGCCCACCTGCCGCCTCATCCCTTTCCCAGGCACAACCCCGGGGCCAGGCCAGCGTGAGGCAGCGGACGCCCCCCTCCCCTCCATCCTTCCCCTGCAGAATCGCAAGGTGGCCAAGAGGCTGCATCTGTCCCGATCCCCTCCCCTGAGGCCTCCTTCCTGGGCCGGGTCTCACCAGCTCCCAGAGCCCAGGGGTGTCGTACTGGTAGTCAAGGCTGGACAGGAGGATGAGGGGGGCGGGAGGGCCCTCGTGCTCAGCAGAGTCTCCATCACCTGAGAGGAGGGTGGAAGTGGAGAAGGCGGGCGTGTCACCCCCTGTCCACTCATCCGCCTCGGGCAGCTCGCCGCCTTCTCTCATGAGCCAGTCCAGAGCAGGCTTCGTGGAGCCAGCGGCCCCTGGGAAAGTGGTGGCGGGAGCCGTGCTGGGGGGCTGGTCCAGGGGTACCGCAGAAGGGAGAGCCTCGGGGCCAGGCTCTGCAAGGGCGGGGGGCAGTGCTGCTGCATCTGAGGGCGATGGGTGGGAGGCCAAGAGGTCCTCGGCGGTGGCCATGGGTCCGAAGGCTGTAGGGGCAGGGACAGCGGTTCCAGGCCTCTGGCGGGGGCTGGGAGGAGGAGGGGCCTCGTGGAGAGGTGAGCCCGTGGAAGCCGAGGCAGGTGTGGGGCCGGGACCTGCCCACGGCCCCCGGGGGCTGAGCAGGGAAGGCCTGGCCCCGGGGGGGACATCCAAGGCTGTGGCTGTGGAAGGAGTGTCCACAGGAAGGGCGTCAGGAGTCAGGGCGACCGTGGCCCTGGGGGCTGTGGGTGGGAAGGAGGTGGGTGCGTCTCTTGCAGGAGGGGCTGGGGAGAGGGGCGGGCTCTGAAGGGGGAGGCAGAGAAAGACAGGAAGGGCCACTCAGCAGGCAGGTGCGGGAGCGGGCAGCAGGCAGGCAAAGGGTGTGTTAAGAGAAAAGGAGACCAAGGAAAAGAGAAACAAAAACAGCCCATTAATTCTCCAGAGGGGAAGGGGAGGGCGCGCTCTAGGGGCGTCTATGGCATCTGTGCCAAGGTGGGGCACGAGGCCAGACCTCCCCTCCTCTCAGCTACAAACGTCCTCTCCCGAAACAGGTGGGACGTTGACAGCCGTCCTCCAGTGAGTCCGTCACACACAGCAGCTCAGGTGCTCACGACAGAGCACCCGGGGCAGGCAGACACACAGACCCCAGGCCATGAGAGAAACCCTCACAATGGGGAGCCCGAACCCCCCCTGGGGCCCGGTCAGGAGTTGGGCTCACCTGTCGGCTGACCACCATGGGCCCAGCATCACATAAGGCCTTGTGCGTGCACAGGTGCTGCCAGACGCACCAGTTACACCCCCAGAGGCTTCTCACGCAGGCCTGGCACCTGCACAGAGCACAGCCATGGGGTGCGGATCGCCACAGGGCAGCCCAGGGGCTGGGGGTCGGGGTGAGGAACTCACTGTGCAGACGGGCGGAGCAAGGTGACGGCCATGCAGTCATAGAAGGAGAGGGAAGCCTCGGCAATCACGACGGTGCCAAACCTGAGCTCCAGGCTCACGGAGACGTGGTCTGCAGAGGGAGGAGCGAGCTGGGCTGAGGAGCAGGAAGGGGCACTCAGACCCCGAGCTGACGTCCCAGACCACACAGGGTGGGTTTAGCACTCTGACCAGGAAGGGGTGCCCAGGGTCGGGAACACAGTCCACAGGGTAGAAAACAGGGACTTTAGGGATTGGGGACCAGAGGGGACCTCAGAGAAAGGCATCGTTGCAGGACCCTTTGCCTGGATTCACACCTCATCCTGATCACACCCCTTGGAGCAAGATGGGAGGAGAGCGGGGCTCCCAGGCCCCGGGCTGGCTCCTTCTCTCACCCACCAGCTTCTCTCGGCAGCTCTGGAGCCTCACTAGGGTCTGGGGAGGGGCACATCACACCAGAACTGGTCAGCAGGGCAGGACTCTGGTATTCCCCAAAGTGGCAGGAATAAGACTCCCCTGGCCACAGGGGTGGCAGATCGGGTACCGACAAGAAAACCTGCGAAGAGAGGCCAGGACATGCTGTTGGAGCCACTGGGCTACAGATCAGGGCTCCGTTTACAGGCTTCCAATGTGGGCAGGCACCAGCGGCCACCAGCCCCCAGTGACCACAAATACCCTCCAGCCTGGGTTAGTAACAGATGGAGAAAGCGGAGCCCCAAGAGAAGCGACTTGGGCAAGGCCATGTGGTACTTAAAATTCAAGGTTGTAACCCATCACCAGAGCTCCCCCCGGCCAGGGCTCCGCCTGCTCTGGTCTTCACCTCCCTCCTCTCCTCACGGCTGATGTTAGCAGGACTCAAGGTTGCCACTTGCAGACAGCCCACCTCAGGCTGGAAGCTCCACAGCCACCGCTCTAAGCCCTGGCCCCGAGAGCACTCGGAATGGCGACTGCACCTGGGCAAGAATGACCAGTGTCCACCTGTGACCCTCACGGGGCCACTGGCAGTTCATGGGGCAGGGACACCTACAATCCTACGGACCTGGGCAGGATCCTCAAGTGGGCCACGACAGGCCTGGCAAGTCAGGGTGGAGGATAGGGGTGAGAGTAGGGCGTTGGGGCATCCAGGGGTCAAGGGTTGAGAGTCAAGGGCCAAGGACCAGAAACCCTGGACAGGGCAGGAGAATTGAGGGCATGAGGCTGGGGTTGGGGTGGGGCTGGGGAAGGGGCCAGGGTCGGGGGAGCGCTGACCTGCCGAGGAGCACACACCACCCACAGTACGGGTCCCTGTGAGCCAGGCAAGATGCACAGTCCAGGTGCTGAGCACAGGAGGCCACAGGAACCTTGAGAAGCTACAGCAGCAAAGAGGACTTGAGGTCAACAATCCAAGCACCAGTGGCTCTCCACATATGGGCCCCCAGCTCCCCCGAGGCCCCTCCCCGCAGTCATGCCCTCCCTGGCTGGCGCGTGGCACTCACCGTGCTCTGGGTCATGACGTACAGGTGCTCGAAGGCCCCATCAAAGATGAGGTCTCTGCTCACCGCAGACCCCTGCTGGATGATCCGTGTGGAGTACGGGTGGCCATCACTCCCTGGGCCCAAGTAGACCTGAGATCAGAGACCACAAGATCTGAGGCCCAAGGCCCTCCCCTCTCGCCCCAATAAAATAATTTACAGAATTTCCTCCTAGAGAGTACAGGTCACACCACCCGTCCCCAGAAAGAGGAACACAGGTCATCTCTCCCAGCCAGGGCCAGGGACACATCACATATCTCACATCGCAGCCCCAGGGGTCTCAGGCGTAGCTCTGCCCAGCCTGGGTCCCCAGCAGCCTGTCGCCTCCAGATCCTGGGGCAGGGCCCAGTACCTCCTGTGGACTCACCTTATGCAGCTGCCCTTGACTGTCACCCAGGAAAGCAACGGTGTGTCCATCTTCCACAGTGATCGCCACGGCTGTTAGCTGAACCCCTGGCCACTCCAGAACTGGCGTGGCTTCCAGGGGGACACGGCTGGCCATGGGGCTGGGCGTGTGGTCTGAGCCACAAGGGTAAGCATCCAGGGTGTCCTGCAGGCAGCAAGAAGCACAAATAAGGCCCTCCCTGGATAACGTCCACTGGCCCCTCCTCCCTGGACAACCCCACCCCTTCTCACCATCTCTGCCAGCTCTTGGCTCTCCCACAGCTGCGTTCTTAGCCTTGCCTCAGTGGCTTACCTCCACAGTCTGCAGCGGCTCCGACCCCCTCTTTTGATCCCCACATGCCTGGGGCCCCACTTTCTCCCATCCCTGGCCTGGGAGCTGCTTCCCCCAGTTCATGTACTCAGCCTTCTCCTGGACCACTTTTCCAAAGCCTCTCCAGCTTGCATCCTCCTCTCCAGGTCTACTAACCTGGGTCTCCTCCCACCTCTCACTGACTCAGTCCCCCGGTATGTGGCTTCTACCCTTTTCATCCATCCTGAGACTAGAGCCAAACAAGTCTCAACCTCACCTGCCTCTCTCGCTCAAGAACCTAAAACAATAGATTCCATCCCCTCTACATTCTGGGTCCCTGCCCCATTCCCAAGAACCTCAAATGCCCTTTCAGTCCACCTACACAAATGCCATCCCTTCAGCGCCTGGTCCAAACCCACCCCTGCACAGCTGGCTCTCTGTCTCCCTGAATGCCACTCTTACCATAAGGTACCCATCCATCACCCAGACACAAAGGAATCACTTAACATCCATTGACCTGATCAGTAAATGCCTGGCCAGTGGCCTCAGAGACAGGGAAGGGCTGGGCGGTGCCAGGACTCACCACGGGCAGCTGAGCACAGTCGGAATTGACATCATACTCAATGTAGGCCACCTCCGCCCCATCCTCAGCGCGGCCCTCCCGAGTGTAGCAGGCATCACGTGTGCGATTAGCAAGGCGATCCACCTCATCCAGAGGGAAGGCACAGAGGGCAGAGGCTCCAGATGCCCCGGCAGCTGCCAACGGGGGCCGGCCCACAGTGGGGGGAGCGGCCGAGGAGAAGGCTGCAAAGAGCACCTCCCCCCGGGCCACCTCCGCGGACATGGCGACAGCCGCAGCCTGGATCAGCCCATAGCGGCTCCCCTGACAGGCCAGAGGCAACTCCACGTAGGAGTAGTAGTGCTGGTCCCGGAGGCACACACGGGACACATAGGCACGGAAAGCTCGAGACTGAGCTTGCAGGTCCCGCCGGAGAAACAGGAAGTAGGCACTGGCCCCGCGTGCAAAGGCGCTCACAAAGTGGTGGCTGTACTCGGAGAGGCGGCCCACAGCTAGCTTGGCCGTCTCCTCGTAAGAGAAGGCAGCCTGGGGGTCCAGCGGCCTTAAGGCGCGGGTAGTGATGGGAGGGATGCCTCCCCCCACACCCCTGCTGGTGTAGCCCCGCCCCACAAAGAGGAGGGGCTCCCCAGCCAAGCCCTGGGCCACCAGTCCCACCGTGGTGACGGCAGGGTCGTTGGCAGCCACATACTGGGTGTCCCCAGGTCGCTCTGGCCGCAGCAACAGCTGCCCGAGCTGCCCCAGGCGCCGCTGTTCACAGACCCCCTGGTGCACACTGCCACACACCACCAGGGCCCCAGGGCTCACCAGGAGCAGCTGGTTTGGGTTGTTGGTGGGCTGGGCCTGAGGGCACTCATCAGGTGCCACAGGTGGCAGACAGTCCCTGCTGTCTAGCACAGGGCCAGTGGACACAGTGGCCTCCAGCTGCAGTTCAGGGCTCAGCTGGAACAGGAAGTTGGTGGCTCCTAGGTAGAGGGTGCCTGAGGTGGGATCCCGCGCCAGGTGCTGCAGATGCGTACCATTGGGAGTGAAAGCAGTCGGTGGAGGGGGCTGGAGGGTGAGGACCCACCCGGCCCAGAGTGCCTGGAGAAGAGCTGGGCCGAGGGCAGGCATGGTCACCTGGTAGGGAGAGAGGTTGAGCGGGGCTCATGTGGCCGCGTGAGCACCGTGGGACCACTGGTGAGGAGTAGGACTGTGATGCTGCCAAGACGCCCCTCCTAACTCAGGGAGGGGGGAGCAGGGAGGACCAGGCTGAGATGGCACTGTGGTTAGGATGACCCCAGGACCACACACTAGCAAGGGGTCAGGAGACATTTTCCTGGAAACTTCAACGCTGCCCATTCTCTGTAAGCACTACTCTCTCAGGAGACCTGCACCCCACACCCCTCACCCTGCCCTGCCCTATGTCATAACAGGGTCCAAGAGTAAGAGGCTAAAGGGGCAGAGACATGGGAAACATCCCATTCCCAGGGACGAGGGCCTGGAAGGGGCAGGAGGGCAAGGGATGGGAAGAAGGGACCCAGAACCCCAAAGAGAGAAAGGCACCCTCTGCATGGATGTCAGTTTCCTGGGCAGAAAAAGGGAGGGCAAGGTCTCATGGGCCACCTGCATGTTAGAGTAGGGTAAGAATTGGATGAAGGGCCTTTCAGGCTAGGAATCCAGAAGGGTAATAACCACAGAACCAAAGGGCCAGAGAGATGAGGGGGGTTAAGGCTGCCAGGGAGGGCTTCCCTGGTGGCTCAGTGGTTAAGAATCCGCCTGCCAATGCAGGGGACGCGGGTTCGAGCCCTGGTCCGGGAAGACCCCACAGGCCGCAGAGCAACTAAGCCCGTGCGCCATAACTACTGAGCCTGCGCTCTAGAGCCCGCAAGCCACAACTACTGAGCCCACATGCCACAACTACTGAAGCCCGCGTGCCTAGAGCCCGTGCTCCGCAACAAGAGAAGCAACTGCAGTGAGAAGGCTGCGCGCCGCAACAAAGAGTAGCCCCTGCTCTCTGCAACTAGAGAAAGCCCGCGCACAGCAACGAAGACCAAACACAGCCAAAATAAATAATTTTTTTAAAAAAAAGGCTGCCAGGGATAGGGCCTAAAAGGCTAGCTAGACCCCACCTTGGAGAGCCCTCAGCAGAGGTGGGAGTCACACTGCTCCCAGACACCTAGGTGTGAGGTCAGGCTCACCTGGCAAGGCCAGCTGGATCAGGAGACAACAGCATGCCCCGTGTGAGAGTCACCTAGCCAGGGAGAAAGCAGAGCATGAAGCTGGGGGTTGGGCTGCAGGCATTTGGGCTCCCCACCATGGAGGCAGCACAAAGGTACCTCTCCCGGCTGCCCAGTCTGCTGGTGGAGCTGGGCCCAGCCTGGCCCTCGGCCACCAAACACATTCCACAGGGACGCCTCCTCAGAGCCTACAGAGGGGGAGGGCAGCAGAACCAAGCACCCTCAGGGCCTGGGAAAGGGCAGCTAGGAAGGAGCTGCGCGGCTGGCAGGGCCCAGTCAGGCCCCCACTTTAGTCCTGTGCCCCCTGCAGCCCGTTCTCGGCACTCTCCCATCCTCATCCTCTGCCCAAACTCTCCCCTATCAGGGTACCCTGGTACATACCCTCCACACAGGCCCGGGGCTAGCCTAGGCCCAAACCACCACCAGCACATAAGCAGACACATGCTCGCACACACCAAGAAGCATACATACCACCCACCCTGGATGCACACACCTACACACAAACACATGGGCACGAGCACACACACAGATGCATGCACATACTGCCTGTGCATAGCGCACGGAGACACATGCCCAGAAATACAGGCAAACGTCCCACACAGACACGCTACCCACCTGCACTTAGACACCTGCACAAAGACACGTCCACAGAGACAAACTTTTTACACAAAGAAACATGCACTCCACACAGGCACATCACATGCACCCACCCACCCAAGACATACACACCACCACCCACTTTCAGACCCCACACACACAGACTCACGCACACTTCCCTGGTTTGAGCCCTAAGTCCTAGAGGGCTGCAGAAGCCAGGCCATCTCTTGCTATCTCCTCTCCTGCAGGGCAGGGCAGAGCAGAGCAGGGCTGGAGGGTGGGGGGCAGGGGGGATTGTCCTAAAGGAAGTCACCATACTAGATGTGCCCCACATCCCCAGGACCTTCGCAGACCTTGAGTGCCTGCTCTCCTCACAGACCCATCCTTGCAGGCTCCACCTGAAGCCAGGTGACACCAGCCACCTTTCCCAGACCTGGATGGTCTCCAGCCAGGAGCACCAAGATTGGTAAAGCACAGAGGACAGGGCATGCATCCCAAGCTGAGACACTTCCCCTACTTGCCTGTGCCCAGGCGGCATGGCCCAGCCCCTCCCACCACCCAGCTGCCAGTCTGCCTGTTCACTCTGTTCCCAGAGCTTCCCAGGGTCCAGGTTGGCTCCTTCCAGCCAAGGCTCCCGGCAGGGTGCTCCTGAGGCTGGCCCAGAGTGAGCAGGGCTGGGCGTAGGCTTGGAGGAGGGTCCAGCAGCCCGGTGGAAGCAGAGTACTGTGGCCACGGCCTGGCTGGGCAGTGCTCCCAAAATAGCTTGGGGGTTTCCATTTTTAGTGTGCAGAGAACAGGGCAGCTCTATGGGAGCAGGAACAAGGCAGCCTCTGTTTGCCACTGAGGGGGTAGGAGGAGGGGGCCGGCAGGGAGAGTCGTGAACCCGGCGAGAAGCCCAGGACTGTGGCAAGGCCAGGCTTCCCAGGAACCCCCCACCTTGTTTCCAAGGGATGGGGGGAGAAAGTTTCTTCCTCTGGGAAGACAGGGTCTGCCTGAGGATGGGCAGAGGCCATCTCCCATGCTCAGCCACTGCTCAGTCCCTCCTACCACCTCCCGCCTAGGGATGTGCCTTGGGCAGAGGGTCTGACCCAGCATTCGCTTACAAACATTTGCTCAGCGCCTACTTCAAGCCAAAGTTCTCCAGCCCTCAAAGGGCAGCAACCAGGACAATCCCTAAATGTAAAATCCCAGCTGGGTCGAGTGGCCCACAGGAAGCGGATGGGCAGGATCAGAACAGCTCCTGGCAAGGCCACATAGGATACTGGAGACCGACTCACGCTGGGAAAAGTGTCAGGCTTCTTCAATCACTGCCACAGGGCCGAGCAACCCTCGCCCTTCCCCACATACCATGGGTAGGAGGAGGACAAAAAGAAGAAGGACACATATTTCACTTAACCTCTGCCACCAGCCATAGAGCAGCTCCCAGCCCCTCCAGCTTACCCCCTCCCACCTCAGGGGAACTTCAAGCGATGTATCGGAGTACATCCCTCCTTCCAGAGTCTTTGGGGCACCCCAGGGGCTGGAGTATAAAGGTCAAGCCCTCCAGTCCACATGCTCTCCTGTGCGATCCATGCCAGTGCTCCCCCGCACATGCTCTTCGTTCCTGCCAGCCTGAACTGCAGGCTGTTTCACACTCCTCCGTGCCCACTCCCTCTCTATCCCATTAACTCTGGTGCCCAACCATCACCTCCCAGGGAAGCCTTCCCTGTCCCCCCATGCTCCTGAGGAGCCCACTACACATGGCCAGTGGACATCCCCAGCCACCACCCTCGTGTATATTGCAGCTCTGCCTTGGGCTCTCTAAGCTTCAGGTTTCCTATCTGGAGAATGGGAGGCGGGGCTGTTCTGACCATTAAACATGATATGGTGTGTGCCTGGCATTAGAGGCACCCACCAAGGCCACTCTTCTCCTTGTTCCACACTCCTTAAAACTCCTTAAAGGCAGTTCCTTGAAACTCCTTAAAGGCAGGGAATGTGACTTTTGATTCAGAGGCTCCAGTAACCAGGACAAACGTTAGCACAGAGCAGGTGCTCCTTACATGTTGAAAGAACCCTCATTTCACAGCCAAGAAAACCCAGCCAACAGGGGAGATATGGAACCCACAATCCTCTCCAAGCCACCTGGCTTCTTGAAGGATGACACAGGGTCAGCCCCACTTTTATTAATGACGAGGCCAGAGCAGGCTGAAAAGGCTGGTTTGGAGCTGGGCCTCAGGTCCCCAACTTACACAGCTAGGATCTCTTGCCCATTCCCCAGATCTCAAACCCCAGCCAGAGTCACAGCCAAAGCCTAGCTCTTCTAGGCCCACCTTTCTCTGGACCGCTTCAGCAGGGCCCAAGGCTGCCTAACTTCTGTCTGCAAAGAGCAAGCACCTCTCCCCGCCCTCCTGGGGCTGTCCTCACCAACCAAGAGGGCTTATAAACTCTGCCCTTCAAACTGGGAGAGGGTTCATATCCCAGCCCTCATTTACCGAGTCGCGGGGATTAGAGTGGGAAACCGGCCTTTCCTTTCTGCCCTCGCTCTGCTCCCAGGGTCCACCCAAGAGAAGTTACTAATTGACAGCGCAAGAGTGCACAGTGCTTACCCTGTTGTTTGTGTCGAGGTGGGGTGGGGGTGGGGGTGAGGGTCCACCATTTACCGGTGAGGACTCAAGGAGTGCTCATCAGTCACCCACCGTCAGTATATATACGGCGGATGGGGGGCTGGGGCTTCCCCTCTGGGGGTGCGTGGCAGGGGGATCACAGGCTGCCTTTTGTCAGTTGCGCCGAGCGCAGCCTGGAAGGGCTGTTACTACGTAGGGGAAGCCTCGACCTCCCCGTCGACTTTTCCCCGACCCTCCTCCCTCCTGCCCGACCAGAGCAAGGACCCCACCAGTGGTCCTGGGAGGGCGGGGAAGAGGCCGGCCGGTCCCGGGCTGAGGCGGCTGCGGCGGCGTTGGCGAGGAGGGGGCGCGGAGGAGCAGCTCCACCTCCTCTGTCTCCCAATCGCGTTACAGGCGGAGCCGCCAGAGTTTCCCTTCGCGCGGAGTAGTATGGTCCCAACTCTCAGGACCGAAGCCGACCACCATTCACACGGGCTGCCCAGGCCCGGCGGCATCGAAGCTCCAGGCCCTTCCATCCCGGGGATGCGCCGCCTCGCCCCGGTCCCACCGCCCCGGCCCCGGGCCCCGCACTCACCACCCGGCCGGGCCCCGCAGGACTAGCACACCGAGGCGGGCGCCGGCCGTTCCGGGCTCGAGATCTGCGCGCGCGGCGGCGGCGGCGGCGGCGACGGCGGCGGCCTTCCCCCCCCCCCCGCCCCCCGCCGGAGGTGGGTCTGGCGGAGCCGCAGCTGTTACCCGGAGACCGAGGGGCGGAAAACTGCGGCCGCTGCCCGCCCCTCCCGCCGCGGCGCTGCCACCGCTGGGAACAAAGGAGACAAAGCCGCGTCGGCCGGGCCCGGCTCCGCTCCTTCCCCCCCCTCGCCCGCCGGGCCGCCCTCCCCCCGCCCGCCGCCCAGGCCAGGCCGGAAGCAGCCGGGAGAGCCAGGCGCGCGGCCCCAAGCCGCCCGGGACCCCGCATTCCAGCCCGCCCGGCTCTGCACTTGCCGAGGGCGGGGGACTACACCCCTCCTTCGCGGGGGCGGGGGGGGCGGGGGGGGGCGGGCTGCACCACGGCGGTAGCCAGGGCAACGCGGACGGCGGCGGGAGGAGGGTGAGGAGCGGGAGCCCCAAGGACCAGCTGCCCCACCCCGCCCAGTCCCGCCGGGCCTCACCTGCGTGCCGCGCTGGAACCGGAATTGGGAGGCCTTGGGGATGGGAGGTGCCGGACTGGGGGTCGCGCTCTGCACCGCGCCCCGGCCTCTGCCTACCTGCCTGCCAGCGCCGGGTGGGACCCACGCCCCTCACCTGCCCCGCCTGTTCGCTAACCACCACCCCCGCTGTGCGGCGCCGCGAGCTCCCTCTTACCTGTCCAATACCTGGTTCCTGTGGTCGTCCTCCTCCAACTTGAACTCCTAGGCGCCTTGTTTCTCCCCACCGCACCAGGTCTGCCCACCGGCTCTACTCCCAGGACTCCCAAACAGCCGGCGTCTCCTTCCGGCCCCCACCTCTGGCTGTGCGGGAAGAGCGCAGGCTGTGGGGTTGGGCCTGGGCTTGCGCCATCACTAAGCCAAGTAACCTGACCCCTGCCCCCCAAACACACACGCCTATTTGCTGACCGCCAAGTGGAGGTGATACCACACCTAGCCCGGCTGTTAAAGGAGGGCACACCGCTGCAAAAGTGCACAAGCAAGGGCACATTTCCTTCCAGACCTGTACCTGGGCCCGCCCCAAGCTAAGAAGCCTTGGGCAAGTCTGGACTCCCTCACCTGCAAATACTTGGGCCTTCCAAAGGAGGTACACTTGGGTTCTCTCCTGAGGCCCAGGTGTGCCCTCTGCTGGGCCCTCCATACCTTGCCCTGCCCACTGCAAAAACTCAGGAGCCAGGACCTAGTCCATCCTATTAGGACTTCTGGAGAGCTTTGGCTCATGGCCATTGGGACAGCCTCTTGGGAGGCAAAATTTGTCACACAGAGATCACTCTGGAAGCCCCCAGAGCCTCCACAGGCTTGGGGGAGCCTCAATCAGAAGGTTCTGGTCATCCATACTGGCTGCTGTCAGAAGAGCTAAATCACAGGCACCCTCTTCCCACCTGCCACCCATCAAGAGTCATCATTCTCATATACCCGACTCTGCCTTCCAAATTCTCCCTCCCCAACTCCTCGGCTCGCTCCCTTCCCTCCACCTTCTCTTCCAACACCTGGGTCCATGACTCAGCACCTTGTCCCCACCAGGATGGCACCCCTTCCCTGGTTCCCTCGTCCCTGGCCTCTGGACATCAGAGTGGCCCTCTGGGTCCTCCACTTCATTCCCTAACTTTATGCTCCACAACTCCCCAACACCCATCACCACCTCAGCCAAGCTGCTGTGCTTCAAGGCCCTCACCCACCTTGCCTCTCCTGGCTGTGCAGCTTGTGGGGGGCCCCCTCCATGTGCCTGGAATCCTCCCCTCCCCAGACCCATTCACTCAAGTGCACACCCTTTAGGACCTACGTCACCCCAGAGGGGGACCTAGGACTTCCAAACCCCACAACACCCCTCACCTATACACAGACAAGTCACCTCCTACCCATCAGGAGGGTGAACATCCCAAGTGCAGAGGTCATTTCATCCCACGCCCTCCTGGGGAATCCATTACAAAAAGAAAACAATGCTGTGGACAGAGTGACCAAATGATCAAGGGACCAGGGGCTCAGAGGTTCACATCACCCATGGGGCCACTTGGGCCATGCCCACTGCCCAGGCCTGAGCACAGGCTCCCAAGAGGGAGGGCATCTCATGGAAGCACTTCTGGCTCCACAGGCCTCTGCTGTGAGTCAGCTCTGCCCAGCCCACAGAAGCCCCTACCTGCAGACCCTGCACACAACCTCAGTGCACCCTGAGAGGGTGGGTTCTCCAGACCCACAGTGCAAGCCGAGTGCCTCCCCACTGCTCCTGTTTAGTCAAGGACACACAAGGCCACCCATGGCCATTTATCCCAGGAGGTCAAAGGTTGCTGTTCTCCACTGAAAAGGAAGAGGTAAAGGGTTCTCAGGGCACTCTGCCTCCATGCCCCCCCAACTGCACCTCCCACCTCTGGGAGGTCCCTCCCCATCACTGCCTCACCATTCACACTGCTGGTGGGCTGAACTCTGCCCAAGGCTGTAGAGGTCAGCCCTAGGCTGTGTGTGGGACGACACCAGCCCAAGTGGTGCTGCCCAAAGCATTCTCTGCACCAGGGAACCAGACTGGCCACCAATCCCTGTAATTATGTCCCCAGCAATATTTACCAACCATTCCCCCAGTCTCTCTTCCCTGCTCTCCTCTGATCATTCCTCCAGTGTTAGAAACAGGAAGTTCTCCCCAACATGGCAGAGAAAGTGATCCCGAAGAGGGGCAGTAACCATGGTCACCAATGGGTGGGAAGCAGGCTAGGTTTTACTCACTGGAAATCATGGGCCACGTGACACAGGAGGGCTGGGCAAGTGGAGGACAGGCCAGGAAATCCAAAATGAAAATCCAGGCCTCAAGCGGTAAGTACATCCAAAATGATCCTGAACTGGGGGCAAGACCAAGAGATGAGAGAGGAACTAAAAGGGGGCGATTACCCTACTTCCAGGCCCAACCCTCGAGTCCCAAATCTCAATTTTCAATGGGCAAAACCCAGTCTAACAAATTACTTTAAATAAGACAAACTTAAAGACACTTTAATTGGACGTTATCACAAATTTTCGATAGTTAATGTAAATGAGTGTTGCCTAAAAAGCAAAGTATGTCTGCTGGTGAGCCACACAGACTCAGGCTGAGGTTGAGTGCACCCCTGAAGGCTCACTTCATTGCTTCATTCTCTAACTAAATCCACATCCATACCTCCTCCCTCTGGAGGTGGGTCCAGGGGCTAGCTGGCCCTGAACAGCATATACAGCACAGGCAGGATGGCCACAAATGTCACGCAGGTGACCAGTGTGCCATAGATGGTGTTCCTGTTGACCTGGGCTTCTAGCCTCTGCTCCATGTCTGACAGCCCCAAGATCATGCTCCCCTGTTCCAGCAAGGACCCAGACAGGGCCCCATCTGCCGGCTCCACCAGGCCTGGGTGCGCTGCAGCCTTTGCAAGCTGAAGCACCCCAGCCACTTGGCCCAAAGTCTCTTCCAGGCCATCAAGCTGCTCTCGTAAACCCTCTAGACATGAATGGACCTGCCTGGAATGGCTGAGCTGCTCTCTCAAGGCAGCTGAAAGGACCTCTGTGTCTCTGTCTCGGGTGGGGGAAGTACCTGCCTGGGACAAAGAGCTCTGCCCAGGCCCAGCTTGCACCAGGCCCCTCAGGTCTGCCACGAGGTCATGGAGGTCCCTCTGCTGGAGGGAGTAGCTGGACGCCTGTTCTCGGATGGCTTCCTGGAGGCTCACAGGCCCCTTCTGAGCCTCCAGAAGCAAGACCTTCAGCTCCTGTAGCCGCACACGGTTCACGTAGGTGGAGCCAGCCACACCAATCAAGGCCCCCAGGACTGACCCAATGAGGGACCAGTTCTTGGTCCTCTCAGCCCGAGTGCGCTCCTTCTCATGACTTTCCCGCACAGCTGCAGAGAAGAGGGAGAACTTCTCCCGCTCGGAGTCTTCGGCACGCAGATAGGTCATACGAAGCCTCTTCTCCTCCTGCAGAAGCAAAGCTGTCATATAGCAGCAACCTGGCCCAGCAGCCGCCAGCAGATGTCCCACTACCATGTCCCCGGGGCTCAGCTTCACGTCTGGCACAGATTACATGTTCCATAAACACGTTGAATGAGTAAAGGTAGCATAAGCCTGGTCAGGAGGGAGGAGCAAAGGAACTGGGGGTGGTCAAGGTGAGTGGCACTATCCTCCCCAAGCAGTCTTGGGTCTGGCCGGACATGCAGTGGTGTCTACAGAATGTGTCTAACAGAAGGGAAGTGTCCGGCGCTCTCTGGGCCAGACCCCTGCATGGTGCTCCCTCCTCAGTAATCTGGGGTCCAGATTATACTGTCCTGGACCACTGATCCCAGTATTCCAGGAGGAAGTGCGTGGAGAAGCTCTGGAAGCCTGGGGCCCAGTCCCTCCACAGGGGCTTCTGGTTTACCTCCTCACCAGGTGTCTGACCCCCTAACTAGTCAGGGCTCCCACCTCGCCCCTCCATGACCTGCCAGGCTAGGGTCCCTCTCCAGATGAGGAAGGGGCCTACCTGCAACATCCTGTGCTCCAGAGTAGCCAGTTCCAGGTACTGGTTATCGTCTCTGGAGATGCGGTCCAAGCGGTCCCTCACCTCCTTCAGCTTGGCCTGCTGACCTTCCAAGTCCTCCCGAGCCTCCCGGACAAGCCCTCGAGCCACCATGAACACTTTCTCTGCCTGCAGAGAGAACAACAGAGGCCATTTGCCCCTTCTCTCCATGCCCACACAGCCTCGGCTCCATTCCCAACAAGACTGGGCGGAGAAGAGGTTAGTGGGGTGTCAGTACAAAGGGTGAAAAGAGAGTCCCTCAGACACATAATCCTGGCTCACCCAGTGGTCCTCAAAGTGTAGCCCCGGGCCCTGCCCATCAGAATCACCGGATTTGTCCGTTCAAGTGGAAATAACATGCCCCTGAGAAACCTGAAAACAGCTAAAGATGCATACAATCTGTGTCCACCAAACCCAGCTGACTCTAGTCTGACAAACCAGAGCAAGGCCCTTATGTTCTTAATCGGCTTCATGTGTGTTACCTTAGCTACAACCTCCCAACAACGCCAAACGCCATGACAGGCATTGCCCTGGCCTCCATTCAAGAGACAGAGAAACCCCGGCTCAGCCAAAGTGATGGCCTCCAAGGGGAGAGACAGCACTGTGCCTCAAAACCTCCGGCTAAACCCCAGGTTCTTCCCACCCCACTACACTGGTCTGCGCCTAGGTGGGAGTGGGAACAGAGATGGCGGAACGCATTTCCACTGCCACAAAGGACTTGACAACCACAGTCTGATGTTTCCCAGGGCCTCTACTTTCACGAGGGATGCTTTAATCACACATGGGGCTTTGAGGACACTGTAATGCAGCAACCCGCCAGGTAACTCTCACCACCAACCCCCAAGCAGTCAATGAAGGAAGTGCTTGCTGTCCTCACAGAAAGGATGTTAATGGCCCGGGACTCACTGGTACATAGCATACACAACAACTTGTTTACATGGGGGAGAGGAGGGCCCTTCACCCCGGTAGTATCAAAGCCAGGCTGTCGTGTGAGAAACGAGTCAGATCCCTCTCCTAGTGGTATGTGTTCAAGAAAAGGCAAATCTGGACGTGGCCTCCCAGCATCTGTGGCTGGTAATTTACTTGTCAGGAGCCTCCAGGCCACATTGCCCAAGTCAGAGGGCAGGGCCAACCACCCCAGCTCCCCTCCTCACCTCAGTCACGTTTCCCTGGGCCTCTCGAACCTCACTGAGTCCAACAAACTCTTCATATCTGTCCCACCAAGTCTTGGCCATGGAGGACGCCCGTTGCTGAATGCTGTGCCCCAGGGCTCCTCCCAGCGCTGTGAGGCGGTGGTACAGCCCGAGGGCCACCTCCTCAGGTCTTTTCTCTCTGGGCTGGCTGGGGCCTGGGCTGCAGAGAGTCCTGGTCATAAAGAGGTCCCTTCCAAGGAGGCCTCTCCGCACCAGTACGGGAGACACACCCACGACGTGCCGCATGGCCAGCACAGGGCTGCACCCTGTCATCGGGAGATCTGTGGGGGGATGCCAGAGAGATCAGCTCACAGCCGAGAAAGGCTGGGCTTAAGTCAGATCTCAAGTCCTAGGGACAGTTCTGAACTGAACAGTTTCCATTAGAAAGTCCAAACTGCGCACCACTCTGTTGGGCCCAGAGGTGGCAGCCACCAGGGTCAGGCTTCACCAGGTGCCCCCAGACAATGGAGCATGTCAGGGAAGAGCATATTTAGGAGCTCAGGCCTTCCATCTCTCTCCGTGACGCCACATGAACCCAGATCCTCCCATTCCACCCACCTTCCCACAACCCCAGGTCTCTGTTGTGATCTGCATGAGAATCCTGGTGTCCAGTTTTCTGATAATCTCAAAGAAAATTCTTAAACCTGCGTTGTGTCCATGCTAACAGAGCCCCACAAAGATTCCCAAAGACTCCTAGGGAAACTGTGGAACTGACTGAGGGGATTTGGGGGAAAGATTTCTATAAATGACTATCAAAACCAGCTTCCCAGACTCCCTGAGGGCTGCCTCAACTCTGGCGAAGCAGTTTCGCTTCTGTTCTGGGACACAGGTCGTTCATGTCCCAAGGCAGAAAACTCTCTCCTCAGCTCTCCTCTGAAAAGACAATTCCAGGGGAAAACAAAGCAAAACAAAACAACCCAGATTTCTTCATAGAGGACAGCTTTTTTAGGTTTACACCAACTTTCCTTCTGCCCTTCAAGCCCAGACATTCCGGGTGACCAACTCCCAGACTCACATTTCTCACTTTCCATAAGCTTTCTTCCTTCTTTCCAACCTCAGTAACTGCCCAACAGGTTAAGTTTCTTTCATCTTTCCCTTTTCAACCTTGCTTTGATGTTTGGGCCCCAACAATCCTACTTCTCTGTTACCTGAACAGCACAGGGAGTCTCTCATCATCCAGTCAGGCCTTGCCTGAGCCCAGGAGCAGCAGTGAATTCCGAGGACCCCAAAGAGAGGGCCAGGTGACCCATGCTCCCGGGGCAAACCTGGGCCAGAGCACTCTGGTCTGGCCAAACCACCCCTGCCCCCAAGTACTGACTCTGGCTGTCAGAGTGACACCTGGTAACCAAAAGACCAGGCCAGAGAGAGAGGTAAGCAAAGGGAGCGGGGGACAGGAAGACTGACTAGAAGAGCTCCAGTTACAAAGAAAGGACCTCCCTGATGTAAGGCGATGAGCATCCCAGCCTCCTCCCCATGGTGCCATGCTTGGAGAAGCTCTGACCCTCTTGAAAACAAAGTTGCTTGGGTAGGGACATGCCTCCTGGCAAAAGCCTGAGCTGAGCGCCACAGAAGGGGACATCTCTGTGACAGTGGTTCCAAGCTGGTGCTGCACCCAAACCCCTGTGCCCCTTGCCCAAGGCCCAAGGGAGCACATGCTACCCATGGCCCAGCAGTCGGGCCAGCCTCCTAGGCCTCAAGGCCAGTGACCACTGCACACAAGCTGTGGCCTCACAACAATCCTGCAGGTGTACCCCTCATCAAAGCAGAGCACCCACCCTCCTCAGCAACGCTCAGCAGAAAGGTGTCCCCCTTGTCTATCACTACTTCTTCAGCCCTCTTCTCTCTTGATCCCACTCGACCACCAAGGTTGCTCTCCTGAAGCCCTGCAAAACTCCCACCTTGTCAGATCCAGCAGGTGCTACTCAGATTTCTTCTCCAATACCTCTGCAGCTTTCAACACCCTCTCATTTTGAAATCACCACTCCCCTCAGCCTCCTCCTCTATCAGCAGCCCAATCTTGGACCCTAGGAAGGTCACTCATCCCTGGCACAGAAGACAGCTAAAGCCTCCTACACAGTCATGGCTTCCTCCCCTGCCCCTCAGAGCCGTTCTTCACATGGCAAACAGAGGCTCTGTTACCTCCCAAGTCAGATCACATCCCTCGGTGCAAAACCCCCTGACAGCTCCCCTATCACCTGGCATGCACACCAGTCCTGCCATTGGCCAACAAGCCCCGGTCCTCTCAGCCCTCATCCCCTTCCTTCTCTCCATCCCTGTACGTACTCCACTCCAGCTTCCTCACCACGCTAAGCACAATCCTGCCACGGGGTCTGTGCCCTGCCATGTCCTCTGCCTGGACCGCTCTTCCTCCACAAGTCCAGTCACCTCACACTTACGTCTTTGTTCATACATCACCTCTTGATAAGGCCTTTCCTGACCACTCCCTCCTTGGCCACCTTACCTGCTTTCTTTTTCTCCACCAGACACACATATTGCCTTCTTCATGTACTGCCTCGCCCCTCACTAGAACATAAGCTTGGAGACAGCAGGGACTTGGCTTCGTGACGGGACACACCAACGAATCCCAAGTTGTTCCCCCACTCTAGTCCCTCCTCTCAGCCTCCCACCCAGCCTGTCTCCTGGCTCCTCCCCACTTAGATGTCTCACAGGCCCATCAACCAGCAAAGGGAAGATGTTCCTGGCACAGAGACAAAGTGGAACAGTGCTTGAAGTTGTCTAAAATCTGAAGGATGACCTGTGCAGCAGAGAGGAGAGTGGGTGGAGAGGCTGGACAGGTGGACAGAGGCCAAAATGAGCCCTGGGCCAAGTTCAGGACGCTGCCCCTCCACATCCATTCTCCTACTCCATCCAGATGACTCTCTCCTACCAACTGCCCTTTTCGCAAACCTCCATCACCAGTACCTCATCCTCACTTGTATAGCTGATGGTTTGCTTCATTTTTCACCAAGAAAATATTTTAAAATTGGAAGAGAACTTCCATAAACTCCTACCACACCTTCCCACCTGCCAATGTCTGTCTCATCGTCACCTTCTCTTGTTCCTCAGGATGAATAATTCCTGCTCTAGGAAAGGCCAAGCTGTGCCCCAGGTCCCATATCCTCTCCCCTCCTCAGACACTGGTCCCATATCCTCTCCCCTCCTCAGGCACTAACTGATCTGACACTCCCTCCAGCAACTGCCCCACTTCTCTGCTCCTCTTTACTCCTTGACAAAGTGCCTGCACTAGCTGTCTCCAGTGCCTCTTCTCCCATTCTCATTCAGCCCCCCTCTGTTCTGGCCTTCACACCCACCAGGACACTTGAACTGCTCCTGTCCAGGTCATGTCCACGTGGCTAAACCCAATGATCAGTTCCATCCCCATCTTGCTTGCCTTGTCAGCAGCCTGTGCCTTGTGATAGCTCCCTCCTTCTTGAACCACCTTCTCCTCTTGGCTTCCAGTCCCCACTCCCTTCCACAACCTCTCCACACAGTGCCCCAGAGCTCTGTCCTCAGGCTCCTCTCTTATCCAGTCCTGTGGCTTGAAAAATCATCTACAAAAAAGTTCTAAACTTGATTGTAGGGATAGCTGCACAACACTGTAAATATACTAAAACCACTGAATGGTACACATTAAGTAGATGAATTGTGTGGTATGTAAATCATATCTCAATAAAGCTATTACTAAAAAACAAACAGACAGAATTCTCTGGCAGTCCAGTGGTTAAGACTTGGTGCTTTCACTGCCAGGGCCGGGTTCAATCCCTGGTAAGGGAACTAAGATCCTGCAAGCCACGTGGCGTGGCCAAAAATAAATAAATAAATAAAACCCAAACAAACTATAATCGGACCTCTCCAGCCCACACCTCTCCTCTGAATTCCAGGCTCATTTATCGAACTGCTCACTCCATGTCTCTGCTTGGAAGGCTGATGGGGATCTTATCCTCCTCTCCCAAACTTGCCTTTCCCACAGCCTTCTCCATCTTGGTTGATGGAAACCAATCAGGCCCAAACTCTCATATCATCCCTGACTCTGCTTTCTCTCGCTCCTCACATCCAGTCCGTTAACAAATGCCACCTCCACCTCTGAAACTAAATCCAGAATCCCTCTTCCTCTTGCCTCTGTCACTGTTATCACCTGGTCCCAACGGCTGACATCTTTTGTCTGGATTATCCTAAGAGCCTCTGACAAGTCTCCCTGCTTCTACTCTAGCCCCTACTGTCAACAGAGCAGGCAGTGGTGCTTTCAAAACATGGTCAGACCATGTCTCTCTCTGCTCAAAGCCTGCAACCGTTCCCCATTTCTCTCAAGGTAAAAGCAAAAATCCTTTCCATGACCTACAGGGCATCCACCTCCTGGCTCTCATTCTTCTCTCCTCTCACCAGTCTCCTTTTCCTCACTCTGCTCCAGTCACATGGACCTTTTCCCCCGGTCTTTTTTTTTGACATAAAATTGACACACAACATTGTAAAAGTTTAAGGTGTACAATGTGATGACTTCACAAATGTATATACTGCTAAATGTTTACCATAACAAGGTTAGCTAACATATCTTTCACTTCATATAACTCCCAGCTTCTTTATGTTGCTGGAACATGCTAGGCTATTCCCACCTCAGGGGCTTCATACCACCTGTTTCCTATCTGTACTGCTTGCTCCCTTCTCTTTTTCAAGTCCTGCTCAAATGTCATAGCTGTCCACTCCCACCCCAGGACACCTTAACCACTTTGCTTTATTTTTCCCCAGGCACATATCACATGACCCGTGGTATGCATTTCACTTATTTACTTATAGTCTCACCCACCAGAACGGCAGCTCTGCCAGGGCAGGCACTGTTTTGTTCACTGCTGCATCCTCAGTGCCTAAAGTACACACATATAGCACACACTCAACAAAAATGTACTGGATGAATTAACAGAATTTGCAAAAATATCGCATCCCGGGCTATATTATAAAACCCCAACTCCTTCCGGTGGCCTCCAAAGCTCTAGAAACAGGTGGTCTAGCCCCCGCCCATTTCTGCTGCCTCCCTCGCATCTCCCACCAGCCACACTGTAAGGAATGCGCCGAGATTCAAGGCCTTTGCACAAGCCCTTCCCTCTACTTACAGTCCTCTCCCCGTGCACAGTCCCAGGCTTAGCGCTTGCGGTTAAAAACCACTCGCGGCTTCTGGATCCTCCCCGGGCAAGACACCCCACCTCCCCAGTACCTGGTGGGTTTTGCGCCGGAGCCGCAAACCCAAACGTGCGCCAGTCACTCAGTTGATCTCTGACCCTTTAGTGCCCGCCTCCGGACCGCTTCCGGCAGCGGGAGCGCAACTTCCGAACCAGGAGCCAATCTGCGGGCCCGCATGGAGGTATAGGCTCAGGGGGTGGGACGGAGAGCCCCGCATCCGGTGGAGGGTCTGGGGAAGGGGCGGCAGGCGCCATGTCGGGTCGCGGAGGTAAGTGAGCGGGGACGATGGGGTGGGGCGGGGCGGAGAGGGACGGGACCTGGCGGGGGCCAGGCTGAGCGTGCTCGTGTCGCACGCAGGTGGCAAGAAGAAGCCCCTGAAGCAGCCCAAGAAGCAAGCCAAGGAGATGGACGAGGTGAGGGCTGGCGCAGAGGCGTGGGCGGGCGCGGAGGGTCTGAGAAATCCGCCGGGAGTGAATCCGCTCTCCCTCTCCGTAGGAAGATAAGGCATTCAAGCAGAAACAGAAGGAGGAGCAAAAGAAACTCGAGGAGCTAAAAGCGAAGGCCGCGGGGAAAGGCCCCCTGGGTAAGTGAGGGCTGGGTAGAGCTCAAGCCGGACAAACGCCTGAGCATCAGTCTGGTTACGGGCCCGAGCATGTCCGTGTCCTGCCTCGTTGGTGAGTTGCGAGGTCCCTTTTGCTGGTGTCCGCTGTAGTGGACGGCCCTAGCCAGGCTTGGTTTCGCAGCAGCGGGAGAGGGGGCGGGAGTCAGACCCAGTATGGGCTTCTCTTGCTTAGGGAAGTGGCAGAAATGGAAATACAGAAATTTATATATCTCAGACACAAGTTAGTACAGTTGAGTTTCCAGATATCCTCTACAGTTTCTTGCTCCAAATTCGTATTTCACTGCTTCTTTGTTGCTTGTAACATTTCTTAATTTACTAATCGTATTGTTAAAACTCTAGCAAAATACTTTTGCATCCTGAGCCTTTTCACTGCTGGATGCGCCTAGTCTAATGGATAAAGTCCAAGTCTGTTGGCATACTATTGTGCTATATGTTTTTTAACTTAATTCTCTACCATTCTGCCTCTTTTTTGTCTTTGTGTAAGAGGAATTGATTACATATCAAAAGATTTTTTTAAAACCCGTCAGTCATTGTACTTTGTGCTTCTTAAATCCTGTTTACATTCATCAAAATAGGATTATTTTCTCAACAGTTATCTATACCCTATTGGATCACTGAGCCACCCTAGGGACAACGAAGGCTGGGATGGTGGGAGTGTCATTCAGCGTTTCCCAAGACCTCTATGCTAGTGGGTTTGAGTCATTTTTGTGTACCCACACAGCGCTGAGATTGTAGATATTGAGATTCCTTTTTGGAATGATGTGAGGTATCTTGCACCTTCCCTTAATCTGTGATTATGTATGGGGAGAAGCCCAACCCTTAGTGAAATCCTGTACTACTTGTTTCTATTGAGCATCATCTACTTTTTTTTTAAGGTTTATTTTGTCACAGCCCTTTAGGACTTCCATTTCTATATTAGGCATACTTAATTCTATAATTGTTTGTTAAATTACCTACCCTGTGCCAAATACAGTCATTTGTAAATTGGGTAAAATAAAGGTAGTGAGTAAATCAGATCCCAGGATCGTAATACAGAAGGTGATGTGTGATATGACACTTAAGAGTATGGACTTGGAAGTCAGGCTACCCAGCTTGGAATCCTGGCTTTGTCACATACCAGTTTATAACTTTGAACAACACCTAACACTGAGACTTTGTTATTTGTAAAATGGGTTGATAGGGGATGAGGATTAAGTGAGCCAGTCTGAAATACACAACACACTTGGGATCCAGACCAGTGCACAGCCATTACCCGTGCCCTGCCTTATTCTCATTCTACTTTTGCCCAGAATAGATAATACTGGGAAAGCCCTGTGCATGCTTGTATCCAAAAAAATGCCCAGTACAAAGAGCTGGACCTTATTAGGATCCTTATCAGGCCCCTGGGGCTTCAGCCATAGAACTGTCTTTTTCCCTGGATGAGACTTTTTTTTTTTCCTTTTGCAGCAACAGGCGGAATTAAGAAATCTGGCAAAAAGTAAGCTGTTCCTTGTGCCTGAGGCAATGATGATCCTTAGTTCCATTCCTGTTTAAACATCTGGATTCCCTGCCATAACATCTGTTGCCACCTATAGCTAGAATGAAGTGTTGTCTTGGAACCTATTGTACATTTAAGAATAAACTTTTGTAAAAAAAAAAAAAAAAAAAATCATACAGTGGTTCATCTTGTCTTTAGTTCTTCTCAGCCATTTCTACCTTAGCTGTGAGATCCGCATAAACCCAGCCCAGAATCCTGCCAAAGTGTGTTCTTAAGTCCTTGTTCTATCCTGAATTCTGTACCACCTGGAATTAAACCAACTCATTTGAAATGGCTGTTGTTTTCTGTGTGGTTATATACCCAACAGAATATATTACATGAGATTAGTGGAAGAATTTGTACTTTGGGAAGAAAATCTATTCTTTCTGTTATGACATCCACATTACTATTTGTTTTAATGGGGTTGTTCATCTGTTCATGTAAGGAGTCTTGCTTGTGCAAGCCGGGCATGCACCAGTGAACAATTCCTCTTGCCAAGGAACTTCTCTATTGTTGGAGGGGAGCAGGACAAATACATATGATATGTGTTATGAAGGGCAAAAAGACTGGAGAAAGGAGAGATTCCTAAAAGTCTGTAAGAACTAAGCTTACTCTGAAGCCCCCAGGTCTGCATTTCCACTAGGGCTTCAGAACGGTCCTTGCTAGGTTCCCATTTCTTATACTCTACGTTCAACCCATCAGCAAAATCAAATCTGAACCCTTCATATTTACTCTTATACCACCGGACCTTCATTCTGACCCTAAAATCCCTCACCTAAATTATTGTAGTCACATCCAAATTTGTCTTCCTGCCGCTACCCTTGCTTCCGTACAGTCTAATCCTTATTCAGGACCCAGAGTGATCTCTAAACCATAAAGTTACATTTTGTCTCTCCCTGGCTGAGAATTCTTCAGTGGCTTCTTAGTGCAAAAAAAACACAAGTCCCTACAATGACCAGTGAGGCACTAAGGGATCTGGATGCCACTCCCTACCCTCTGGTGTCTAGCATTCATCCTCCTGATCAATCGTGAGCCACAGTGGCCTACATTCCAGTCAAGCTCCTGCCTCACTGTTATCACTAACTGGAAACTCCCTTCCTTTAGAGAACTGAAATGTCACATTAGTGAGCTCTTTCCTGACTGTAGTGGCAGTCCCAGTGTCTCTTAACCCTGTTGCCTTTTTCTCTCCTGACATTTGTTATCTACCACTTTTGACTCCAGGAAGAGTAAATTCCTGATACAACTATGGGAATAATGCGAATAACACTTAGCTTTCTCTGAGAATGTGTTTTCAAAAAGGGCTCTAGAACTAGTCTGAGATTTTGCTGAGTCAAAACTGGAAAAGGTTTTGATAGATTGAAGCCTGTATTATCATTCTAATGTACTTGATATTAGTAGAAAAAGAAAAACAGCCCACTTTGCTTCTCTCCCGGAAAGTTGCACAGCCAGCAGCATCTTTGGACTTAAGGGATTCCCTGTTGGACCTTGCCAGCTCGCACCCATCCCTGTGCTACTGAGAATAACCCTTCAGAGAGCCAGTGCCAGCACACCACCCCTGAGATTAAGCTACTGCTGTTTTATTTGGTAGAACCTAATCAGCATTAACACATGGAAGTATAATCCTGTCCCTTTACGGGACCAGAGTCTTGGAGCAATTAAGACAAGCATTCAACATTTGGGCAGCTGTCTGAGGGAACCTACCAATTACCTCAAAAAACTAAAGCCAAGTATTCAAGACCTTCTAGGCCCTGACAACCACTTCCCTTTCATTTACTGCCTTCACAAACATTCACAGGACACTCACAGGCCAAGTTTGGCACTGAGCATTCAAGGATGAAAAGTCTTGCCCCAGTTACTCTCCAACACCCTGTTCCTGCTAACTGTTGTGCACATGACTGCTGCCCGGTAAAATCCTGTCAGCCACTCAAGCCCAGCTTGAATCCTTGCTCCTCTCTAAAGCCTTACCTTCTCTCTCTGCCATCAATAATTCCTACCTGGCACTTGTGTGGCGTCCATTTCAGTGTTGTGTTCTTGTCTGAGTAGTCTTGGTGCCATCCTCCTTGGTAACTCTTTTCTTTTTTTAAAATTATTTATTTTTGGTTGCATTGGGTCTGTTGCTGCGCGCGGGCTTTCTGTCGTTGCGGCAAGCGGGGGCTACTCATCGTTGCGGTGCACGGGCTTCTCATTGCGGTGGCTTCTCTTGTGGAGCACAGGCTCTAGGTGCATGAGCTTCAGTAGTTGTGGCATACGGGCTCATTAGTTGTGGCTTGTGGGCTCTGCAGAGTGCAGGCTGTGCTCTATAGAGCTCAGGCTCAGTAGTTGCGGCACACGGGCTTAGTTGCTCCGCAGCATGTGGGATCTTTCCGGACCAGGGCTCGAACCGTGTCCCCTGTATTGGCAGGCGGGTTCTTAATCACTACGCCACCGGGGAAGCCCTCCTTGGTAACTGTTGGTAACTTCCACTCAACCTGTAGGACAGCCCAGGTGCTACTTCCAGGGGGCCTTCCTTAACTTCCTGAGTTTCATTCATTTCTAAACTATGACCGTCGCTTGGGCCAAAAACACTCAAGAGCTCTCAGAGAAATGAATGAATATTAACAGCCTGAGCAGTTAGTTCCCACCCCCTCCAACACAGGCACACCATTCTCAGGATCACCCCTTCTCAGACCTTTCTTTCTCCAGACCTACCTCAAAGGTACACATTCAAAGCATTTACTGTTCTCAAAGATGTGTGCTCACAACAGCTCTAGCCATAACTTCCGCCCAGTCCCACTCTCCCACACTCCTCCCCAAGAGAGCCTTGGGGTATATGAGAAGTGGGTCTAGCTGGAGAACAGCGAGCTCACAAAGACCAAACCCCTGAATGCTCCCTGACTCGATTCACATGTGCACTTGTGAAAATCAGGGCGAACTCCTCCAAGCCCAGCTGTGTACCCTAAGTGATGCCAGAGAGCGGGCGCAGAGCCACCTGCGCGGTGGGGCTGGTGAGTTAGCCCAGGTAACTCGGTTCTCTCCTCTTAGACCACCCGCCTACTGGGGTCCCAGCCGTCGGTACGAAAGCGCCAGGCGGGGTGATGCCCAGAAGGGCTGGGAGCGACGGAGCTCCGCAGGCACCCAGTTGAGCACCGCGGCGCGGTCTGATTACGTCATTCATCCCCGCCCACCGACTGGAAGGTGATTGGCCTGTTGGCTAGGGGGCGCGGCCCCAGCGGCTGAGGCGAGCGGCAGCGCGCGATCGGTTGGTCCAGCCCTCCGGCCTCGAGGTTACAGGCCGGACTCGGTGCCTTCGGATACCGGCTGGCGGCAGGCATGGCTGGAATCCCCGCGCCAGGCAGCAGGAGGCGGAGCGGGCCCCCGGCACCCAGTTCTGGCCCGCCGTCCAGCACCCAGCACCCTCCGAGCAAGCGGGCCCGGGGCTTCCTCGCGGCCGCCCCCCCAGACCCAGAAGACCCATTCGGCGCGCACGGGGATTTCACCGCCGACGACCTGGAGGAGCTCGACACCCTCGCGTCACAGGCCCTGAGCCAGTGCCCGAACGCGGCTCCGGACGTGTCCAGTGAGTGCGCCTTTTCCCCGAGGGTGGTGCAGACCTCGCTAGACCCACTAGGTGGCTGTGGCTTAAGAACCCCACGACCGCTGTTCGGTGTCTTGAACTCACACTGCCACTTCACCTTTTAAAAATATAGGAACAGTTTGATTTAAGCAGCGGCGTGTCCCAAAAGGTCCTTTGATTTGGGGGAGAAATGTATCAGGAGTGTCAAACAGCCGATTTGGAATACCGAAAGCTAGGTTAACATTTTACTTTAGTTTCTATACTTTGGACCAGTAAGGTTCTTAGTTCTTAACAGAGATCCTTGCAACACGACTACCACCACCAGCAGAATCATCACTACCTACACATGGGGACCCATCATTATGACAGGTTTGGGAGGCTTTAGATCTAATGAAGACCACCTTTTCCCTTGGACCGCATGAACATAAGAGGGGCCTGGCAGAGGCAAGAGATAAAAGAGATTCATTCTTTTATACAACCAATAAATCGTACTTAGGTGCCCAAACATTAGGAGCTGCAGACACTTAGCAATAAACAAAAGACAAAAGCCCCCTCTTTCATGGAACTTACCCTCATTCTAGTGAAGTCTTGTGGGGCTCCCAGGAAGAGAAATCTCTACATGGATGTCTTACATGCATCTTATATTCCACACAATCATTTCCTGGAAACCCAGTCATCCACCAGTATCTCCAGCATGGTGCCTGGCGAAGCATTCAGAAAACACTCAGAACATTTGATGACCAAATGTTCTGCATGGCAATGACTAGCACCACTCTCAATCATGTAGCACAAGGCAGGCAACAGCTCCCTTTCCTTGACCACGGATCTGATTCCTTTCCAAATCCTGTAACTTTACCTTCTTCATCCATCTCTGGAATCCATCCTCTCTGCATCATCTCTGCCATCTCCCTGATCTGTGTTACCATCACCCCTCTCCAGACAATAGTCTGCTAAATTGTTCCCACATTTCCAGTTATGACTCAAGTCAGAGTTTATACCACAGCCAGAGTGATCTTTTCAAAACTAGAATCTCTGTGTCACACACAGATACACGTGAACATCCCTACTGAAAGCCTTTAATGACTTCACACTACTTCTAGTATAAAGATCAAAATCCTTAACATGGCCAGCAAGGCCCAGCATGGCCTGTCCCTTTCCCTCTCCTTCTTTGGGTTCTAGCCACACTAACCTTCCTTCATTCCTTGAATTCTCCCTGCTTCCTTACAATACAGAAACTGCACATTGCTGTTTCTTACACACTGAGTGTTCTTTCCATCTATTCCCCATCGCCACTCACCTGGTTAGTTCCTGCCTGTTCTTCAGCTCTCCATTCAGTCATCACTTACCTGGGGAAGCCTTCTATTCATCCCGTTGGATCAAAGCCCCTATTATAGGCTTTCCTATATTTGCTCTTTTCTGCAGCTCTTATAACAGTTGAAATTTTACATTTATTCTTGTGTTTTTGAGTGTCATGTAAGCTCCATGAGTGTAAGGACTGTATCCATTTTGCTCACCATTGCACCTTTCTTTAGAGGCTAAAGCCTGGCATATTTTAGGTGCTCAGTAAATATCGTTGAATAATAGATCACTGAGTTCTGACCAGTGAGATTCCCACAGCACCTTTCAGCCTTTAGATGAGACTCTTAAAACTGGGTGCAGAATGGGGAGAGGGTGGCAGCTTCTGTTATTTCCTGAGGATTGATTCATGTTCTTATGTTGTAAAATACCTGTAGTGCTTACTAGATCTTTCTCTAATTTGCTTTCAAAAGTGATTGTCTGGCTAAAGTGGGAAAATGTTGGGTCCTAAAAAGTATACGGGAACTGCTTTTTACAGATGTTCATAAGGTCCCCAGATTAGATGGGATGTCAAAAAATCCTTCAAGGAAAAACAGAGAAAGTGTTCCAGTTAAAGATAATTTTGAATTAGAGTTACTTCAGGCACAGTACAAAGAGCTTAAAGAAAAGGTAAGTGATTTAACTTGTGGCTTTTGTAGTTAATTCATTCACTTATGCATGTGTTATAAAGCATTATACAATAAAATATATAGACGTTTTAAAACAAGAGTCCAGATTCATCCCCATGAATTGGGGGAAAGAAAGCCAGAAAATTCTGGTTGAAACTAAATCCTGAGATTCCTAACAACTAGGGCAAGAAAGGAAACATTGTAAACCATATACAAAAAGAGATACAAACTTTCTGTTGTAGCACTGAGATAAATTTATAGCCTATGTCTTATATAAGAAACAACATCATAATGGTTGCTATTTTCATTAGCAGTTTTGCAAAAAAGCAAACATTCTTCATATGACTATCTATAGGTCCCTAGAAAAACCAAGAACATAATGTAGAATTTTAGTTCTGTGAAGTGTGTGACCCAGATTGTTTAATACCTCTTAGAGCCTATAGAATCTGCATGCAGAAGTGACAAGTGTGTCCTTAAGCTATCTTGCTGAATATCCACTGTCCCAGGAATGGGCCTAGCAGATCACGGTGATGTCTGATTGGTACAGATATATTTTGAGCACTCTGGTCTGTTGGACATGTTTTAAATGTGTTTCTTCGTCTCCCCAGCTACATGTTGAAACATGTACATATATAATTTTCCCTTACAAACTTTTCACAACATCAATTTGGGATTTACAGATGAAGGCAATGGAAGAAGAAGTGCTCATTAAAAGTGGAGAAATTAAAATTTTACGGGACTCACTGCATCAGACAGAATCCATTCTAGAGGAACAGAGAAGATCACATTTCCTTCTTGAGCAAGAGAAAACTCAAGCACTCAGTGACAAAGAAAAAGAATTCTCCAAAAAGGTGACCCAGAACATTTGTTTTGCTTGTATGGACATCAGCTTTGCCTGCTCAATGAGTTCCTTTAGAAGCAATGACTAAAGTTGCTTATAGATCTTCCAGGAAGATTTCAACAGTTGTTTGTCTTAAATACTTTCGCTACCAACTAATTGCATGTACTTTTCTCCAGGCTCTGAGGTTTGGAAAAGGACTTAGATGAAACTCTGCTTTGCTGTGGTAGTCTAAGTTACTAGCTCACACTTTGCAGAAACAGCTAAAATTAGTGGGTTTTTTGTTGTGTGTTTTTTTTGTTTTTTGGCAGATCAGAAACTCAGTTAACCTAGCTTAGGCCAAAAGAAAATGTATTGGCTTCCATAACTAGGTCTGGGAAAACAGGTGTGCTGGGGCCTCAGAAGACTCAAGATTTGCCACGACTCATCTTTATTCTCTGTACTATTGATAGGCTCCATCCTTATGGTAGAGGATGTGTTCTCCAGGGGCTCCTGGGCTCATATTTCATAGCTCCAGAGCAGACTGAAGACCTAGGGTTCTTTATCTCCAAGTTTTAAAATTCTGGGGAAGGCTCTAATTGGTCTAACCTGAGTCAGGTGCCTGCCTCTGAACTAGTCACTGTAATCAAAGAGATAATAGCTCCCATTCAAATCACATATTCAAAGGTAGGAAAATGATGTTTCTTAAGGGAAGGAGATACTGTTCTGGGGAGAAAAACAGTGGGTGTCCAGTATATTACCACTTTCCTTCACTTCCCAGGGCTTCAGACTTAAGAACGTGGGCTTATTCTACCGTTACTTCATTCAGCAAACTTGGCAGTCTTTAAAGAAGCACTGACCTGTGCCCAAGACTAACAGCAGTAGTTGCCTTTCCATATACATGATGAAGAGCAATGGGTTTGCAATCAGACAAACCAGAGTTTGAATCTAGGCTTTATCCTATTCAAGCGGTGACCTCAGGGTGATGACTTATGCTCTATGACTCATTTCCCTTATCTGTTCCAGAAAATAACCAGAAGGGCTGTCGTGAGACTTAAATGGTCCTGCCCTTGTGTCTGGTGCTGTGCCTGGGAATGGCAGCAGTTACCATTGGCCAGAACAGCAGGTCTCCCCACACTGTACAAGGTTTTGGTAAAACTCTTCTAAATACTCAGCCCAGACCTTCAGGAAGACTTGGATTGTGCACCACTATATTCACTAAAAGGTCTACATGTTACCGTGAGATATGGTACCTTGTCAAGCTCTGTGCTGGGCATTTTACATTCACCATTCTTACTTAATACCCCCAACCAGGAAGACAGGTACTTATGTTACAGATAAGCTGGAGTTCAGAGAGGCTGAGTAAATGGTATTTGAACCCTCACAAACTAACCAGCTATAGTTCAGGTCAAAATATCTTTCTAGAATACCATGTCATCTTTCAGGAAGAAGGTTAAAGCTTGATATTTTAGGACATTTATGTCACAGCAGACTTTTATACTATCTCTCATTGCTTGTTTTTCCTTTACTATCCTGAGATTTTGAAGCCCAGAGCTGTTTCTGTATATGTGATGAGGCCTCTATAAGTATGCTTCTTTTGCCTTCCAGCTCCAGTCATTGCAGTCTGAACTCCAATTTAAAGATGCAGAGATGAATGAATTAAGGACAAAGCTTCAAAGCAGTGAACGAGCTAATAAACTAGCTGCTCCCTCCATTTCCCATGTCAGGTAATGATGGTGCTAGAGGGAGAATACAGTTTTGTATCGTTTAGAGTCTGAATAACAATGTCAGGCTAGTCCTGAACAAAGGTCGTTTAGACTCTGCCACTGGGGCATAGATGCTCTTTCCTGAAGGCCTCAAAGATGGTTTGGATGAGACTAGAGTGGTTTGGGGCATCATAGCATAAAGGCCCCACACTCTAGAAGTGCTTCCTCCCTGTAGACTTTATAAACACAACACAGCTCCTCGGGATGAAAAGAGGCTGGAAAGATGCTCTCCAAACTTTTGGAGTGGACCAGTCTTCATTTTTATGTAATTTGTTTCAAATAAATGATTTTGCCCCAACTGTATTTCAGTCCCAACTGCTTGGAATATTTTTTCTCATTTGCTGTCCAGCAGTCCCCACCTTTGCTGCAGATGTGATCAGTTTGTTAATGGTCCGTCCTGTCCCCTGCCTGCCAAAGAAGTCTGGCACACTGTCAGGATCAGCCTTGAAATTTGAACAGTGTGGGTCAGGTCGTCTTTTTCTGGTATTAAACATTCTGCTGCCTTTGCTTATAATGGGCAGGGTGTGAAATTGAACTTTTCTTGCCTTGCGTAGCCCAGGTAAGACAGGAGAGCAGAGGGAGTCCATCCTCACCTCTTTACACCAACAGGAGTGCCTCAGCATTGTTCCAATCAGAGGGTTAAGACTGCTTCTCTAACATAAAGACCCTGGCACCAAGGCACTGGCTCAGTTTCCAAGTTGCAAGACACAATACACCTTTTTCTAGACCCTCTTTCTCCTGAAAATCTTTTCATTCAGTCCCTGACTATTATAAAAGAGGTTGTTCCAAACTAGTGGTTACCAGGGGGGAGAGGAAATGGGAAAAAGGCAATATAGAGGGATAGGGGAGTAAGAGGTATAAACTATTAAAGTATAAAATAAACTACAAGGATATATTGTACAACAAAGGGAATATAGCCAATATTTTATAATAACTATAAATGGAGTATAACCTTTAAAAATTATGAATCAGGGCTTCCCTGGTGGCGCAGTGCTTGAGAGTCCACCTGCCGATGCAGGGGACACGGGTTCGTGCCCCGGTCTGGGAGGATCCCACATGCCGCGGAGTGGCTGGGTCCGTGAGCCATGGCCGCTGGGCCTGCGCATCCGGAGCCTGTGCTCTGCAACGGGAGAGGCCACAACAGTGAGAGGCCTGCGTACCGCAAAAAAAAAAATTATGAATCACTATAGCATTTGCTTATAACTTATATAACATTATATAGCAACTATATTTCAATTAAAAAAAAAGAGGTTGCAAACTGAAAAGATGTTTTGGTGGAACTGGAAATAGTAATGGAGTTATAGCCAATTTTTTTGGGTGATTGGAAGAAGGTGGAAGCAAATGAAAGATTTTTTTTTTCAACAATTTGAATCAAAATGCCTTGAATTTTGCATTGCTGTCCTGACAAAGAATAACAAACGTGTAATAGATAAAATTTTTGGTCAAATCACCTAGATAGGAAAAGTTTAAAGTTTGTTAGAAGTTTTATAACCAGGTATTTTACATGGTGTTAGCAGAATCATTACTTTGCTTTCATAGTTAACTTTTTCCAGTCCTAGGAAAAGCCCTTCTGTGGTTATAAAGCCAGAAGCATGTTCTCCACAACTTGGAAAACCATCTTTCCCTACAAAGGAGTCTTTTAGTGCTAACATGTCCCTTCCCCACCCCTGCCAGACCGATCCAGGATATAAGTCCCTGATGGGCAAAGAGGGTAAGTCAGTCTATCCATCATCTATTGCTCTATATCAGACTACTCAGACTTGAGCCTTGAAACATTTGAGTATTTATTTTCTCCTCGTTTCTGTGGGTCAGCAGTTCTGATAGCACAGTGGGGATGGTTTGTCTCTGCGGGCACTGAAGCCTTGTAGGGGGCTGGAGGATCTATTTCAAGGTGGCTCACTCACATGTCTGGCAGTGGAATTCCTTTCCACATGTGGGCCTTTCCACAGGGCTACTTGGCTGATCTCATAACCTGGTAGATGGCTTCCTCTAGAGCTAGCAAACCCAGAGAGATAGGTGGAAGCTATCCTTTTTATGGCCTAGCCTCAAAGGTCGCATAGCATCACTTCTGCCACATTCTGTTTGTTAGAAGTTAGTCATTGAGTCTGGGCCATGTTCAAGGGGAAGAAAACTAGGCTGCACCCTTTGAGGAGAAGTGTGTCAAAGAATTTGCAGGCATATTTTAAAACCTCCAGTCAGCATCCATTGCCATGCCAGAAACACAGCTAGTATGCAGGAACATGTGCTCCTTTCATCGCCCAGCTGAGTCCAGACTGAGGGAAGGCTACTGCTTTCTAGAGAGACAATCTAGCATTAGTAGGTTTTCACTCTGAGACTGTGCTATGCCAGTTTATCTTACAATTCAGATACATTGCCTTTCTCCTACCATCAACCCTTTCAAGTCATTAGCATCACGCCACCCCTGAGAACTACAGCTACTAACATTTTTGATATTTAGCAACTTCAGGAGAGGTTATCGGGTGGTGTTATGAGCAGGCAGTGGAGCCCACCAGCCTGGCCGAGAGTCCCAGTCACACTGCTTACTGGCTTGCATGATTTGAGCAAGTCCCTTAACCTCTGTGCATCAGTTTTCCCATATGTAAAACAGAGCCAATGATAACACCTCCTGGTTGGGTTGCTGTGAGGAACAAGAGAGCTAGCATGTATAAAGCTCTTAGAACAATGTCTGGCACATAATAAGAATCATATAAAATGCTTTTATGTTATTGCCTGATTTTGAAGTGGGGCAAACAATTTAATTTTCTTTTCCTTTCCTTTCCTTATGCAAGTTCCTGTTTTATATGAGGAAGGCAAAGATGTGAAGGTTCTTGAGTTGCTTTGGCTCTTGTTTTGATCCAAAGTTGAAGAAGTAGAACAATGTATGTTTTAAACTCATTACATTTAAGAGTTTCTGATACACTTGTGCTTTTGTGTTCCAGTTTTGATTAACATATTATCTGTTATTCAGAGAATAAGACCCACAGTCTGGGAGATGACCCGATAAAGCAAGAACAGTCCCAGAAAAGGCTTATTGACAGCTGGATGCAGAGATCAAACACTCAAGGTACCAGAATGTCTGCTCCTTCTGCAGGAGGCCTTCCTGGGTCCAATCATCCTCTGTGATGCTGCAGTGGAATTGCCTAGGGAACTGTCCTGGGCTCAATCAGTACCCCAGGCAGTGCTTTAGAGGGTCCAGGGGAGTAGTAGTCTGTGGCTTAAGCAGAAGACTATAAAATGGAAGGGGCCAAGAGCAAGTATGCCTCCGAGCCTTCAGTACCCACAGGCGTCTCAA
The DNA here is from genome assembly GCF_951394435.1 of Stenella coeruleoalba. Lineage (NCBI taxonomy): Eukaryota > Metazoa > Chordata > Mammalia > Artiodactyla > Delphinidae > Stenella > Stenella coeruleoalba. Next base: position 65,695,159 of record NC_137156.1, read on the forward strand.
GGGAACTTAGTGGCAGTTTAGAGGATAGTTGGCATCACAGAAAAGCACTCTCATGTCAGAACCTTCTACAGTCACCTTGTCTTCTGCAGGCTCCATTTTGATAAACCTTCTCCTGAAGCAGCCTTTGATCCCAGGGTCATCCCTAGGTCTGTGCCACCTCCTGAGCAGTTGTTCTGAGGCTCCTACCGGCACCCTGTTCCAGCTACCCGGGCTTGGCAGGTAAGCATAATACTCCTAAAAAGCTTGTTTGGAAGAAGTTTCCAGGAAGCAAGTCCCTATCTGGTCCTGACCGGCCTAGGAGGTCTGCTCTGGGCAGGAAAACTAGAGAATTTAGCAGGCAGGTTGTTTGGGTCCCTTGACCTTATCTCCCTCTCACACTTGTGTGTTTTCTTTTGTGTCTATTGCTAGTACCTTGACTGGGATTTCAAGCCTGAGGACCACAGGTTCTTGTGATGGGTCATTTCCCCTCTTGGCCCTGAGAGAAGCACAGAACCTGGCACTTACTGGACTGAATCTGGTGGCCAGGAATGAAGGCTCCTGTGACAGAGACCCAGCAGAGGGAGGCGGAAGGGCCTTCCCACTCTGCCAGCTTCCTGGAGCTGTGCACCTCCTCCCCCTGGTACAGTTCTTTATCGGCTTACACTGCCAGGCTCTGCAGGATTTGGCAGCAGCCAAGAGAAGCGGAGCGCCTGCGGACTCACCGACACATCCCTCCTGTGTGAGCTCTGGGGTAGAGGCCAGCCCCGAGGACTCACTTTGCAACCTGGAAGGCTTCTCTGTGGCTTCACTAAGCGTTCTTCAGCACCTGGTGTGCCACAGCGGAGCAGTCATTTGCCTGTTACTATCAGGAGCAGGCGCCGATTCTGCTGCTAGGGAAGGAGACCAGAGCCTGGTTGACGGACATGGTCGTGGGGATGTGACCTCAGCCCCAGGGAGGCTTGCTGGTGACCAAGGCCAGCACCCACTATTGAAGATGCTTCTTCAACTTTTGGCTTTCTCTTCTGCAGCAACAGGTCACCTTAAAGCCAGTGTCCTCAGCCAGTGCCTTAAGGTTTTGGTGAAATTAGCTGAAAATGCTTCCTTTGATTTCCTGCCCAGGTATAACACAGCATGGGAGTCATGATTCCTTGTGGGTCTTACCCGGCCTCTTGAGGTCTGTCCTGTGGCCCCTGTACTTGTTCCCATCTTGACTCGTCCATACTGCTCAGCTCTAAGCCTTGGTTTAGGTTCTTAGCTAGAGTTCTGAAGTGATGGGAAGTGGGGCCAGGAGTTAGAAGAACCAAGGAAGTGGTTTATTTGGCTTAGTTCTGCCTCTGGATAGTAGGTAAGCAAAAGAAGCTAGTCACTATGGAAGAGTGTCCTGCCCCCGAAACAGACAAATGTTGAATCAAGAGGCCTTTGAACCTGGGACATGGATCAGGTGAAGACCAGATTTCAGAGCCACATTGAAGTTTAGTTTGGTGGGGTTCCCTGAAGAAGCAGAGGGTGTGTGGAGGGTCTGCAGCTACAAGCTGACCTTGCTGGGCATCTGCCCATCATCATGGTGTCCACCACTGGCATGAGCCACAGGTTACTTGCTCTTCTTAAGGTTTGTTGCGGAACACTGTTGTCGTAAATTCCTAGCTTGGGATTCCGGACCCTCAACACTGGGAGGGTAAACACCACCCAGCCAATCCCCTCGTCCTGTAATCCCATCTCCCCCTCAGCATTCCACCAAGAGGCCAGTTCCTCTGTTGGATGTCTCTTAAGCCTTTTTGTCTCTGAACTCAGAATACCTGTTTGCTAAAAACACTTCTGGATCCTGGTTTCCGTATGAATATATTCTGGCTTGTCTGGTGCATCCTAAAGGTGGTGCTTAGAGCTAGACACAGTGTACTGCAGAGTAGTGTGAGCAGCAAGATAGGCGTGTTACCATCACCCAGGTGCCTGGCAGGGGGCCCAGCTCATGGTGGCTGATTGCTTCTTTTTTTATTATTGAGTCTTCTCTTTCCTTTTATTTTTTTTAATTCCGTAGTGCTTTACAGTTTCCAAAAGTTTCACACACGATTTCATATAATCCCATAACAATGCTTTTTTTAAATCCCCTACCGCTAGCTATATTGCCCTTCCTCCCTTCCCTCTCCCCACTGGTAACCACTAGTTTGTTTTCTGTGTCTGTAAGCCTGTTTCTTTTTTGTTGTTGTTGTTTGTTTTTTTGTTTGTTTTTTTGTTTTTTTGTTTGTTTTTGCGGTACGCGGGCCTCTCACTGTTGTGGCCCCTCCCGTTGCGCAGCACAGGCTCCGGATGCCCAGGCTCAGCGGCCATGGCTCACGGGCCCAGCCACTCCACGGCATGTGGGATCCTCCCGGACCGGGGCACGAACCCGTGTCCCCTGCATCGGTAGGCGGACTCCCAACCACTGCGCCACCAGGGAAGCCCCTGTTTCTTTTTTGTTTTGTTCACTAGTTTGCTGTATTTTTTAGATTCCGCATACGATATCATACAGTATTTGCCTTTCTGTCTGACTTACTTCACTTAGCATAATGCCCTCCAAGGCCATCCATGTTGCTGCAAATGGCAAAATTTTGTTCTTTTTTATGGCTGAGTAGTATTCCAGTGTGTGTGTGTGTGTGTGTGTGTGTGTGTGTGTGTGTGTGTGTGTGTACGTGTACCACATCTTCTTTATCCATTCATCTGTTGATGGTTGCTTCCATACCTTGGCAATTGTAGATGACCCTGCTATGAACATTGGGGTGCATGTTTCTTTTCAAAGTAGTGTTTTTGGTTTTTTTCAGATATATACCCAGGAGTGGAATTGCTGGGTCACATGGTACTTCTACTTTTAATTTTTTGAGAAACCCCTATACTGTTTTCCACAGTGGCTGCACCAATTTACATTCCGCCAACAGTGTAGGATGGTTCCCTTTTCTTCACATTTGTTGTGTTCTTTTTGATGATAGCCATTCTGACTGGTGTGAGGTGATATCTCATTGTGGTTTTGATTTGCATTTCCCTGATGATGAGTGATATTGAGCATCTTTTCATGTGCCTGTTGGCCATCTGGATGTCCTCTTTGGAAAAATGTCTTTTCAGTTCTGCCCGTTTTTTGATTGGGTTGTTTGTTTGATGTTGAGTTGTATGAGCTGTTTGTATATGTTGGCTACTAACCCCTTATCGGTCATATCACTTAGTTATCTTCTCCCATTCAACAGGTTGTGTTTTCATTTTGTCCGATGGTTTCCTTTGTTGTGCAAAAGGTTTTAAATTTAATTAGGTCCCATTTGTTTATTTTTGCTTTTGTTTCCTTTGCTTTAGGAGATGGATCCAAAAAAAAAAAAATTTGCTGCTATTTATGTCAAAGAGTGTTCTGCCTATGTTTTCCTCTAGGAGTTTGATAGTAGCTGGTCTTCCCTTTAGGTCTTGAATCCATTTTGAGTTTATTTCTGTATATGGTGTTAGAGAATGTTCTAATTTCATTGTCTTACAAGTAGCTGTCCAGTTTTCCCAGCACCACTTATTGAATAGACTGTCTTTTCTCCACTGTATAGTCTTGCCTCCTTTGTTACAGATTAAATGACCTTAGGTATGTAGGTTTATTTCTGGGCTCTCTATTCAGTTCCGTTGATCTATGTGTCTGTTTTTGCACCAGTACCATACTGTTTTGACTACTGTAGCACTGTAGTATAGTCTGAAGTCAGGGAGTATGATTCCTCCAGCTCTGTTCTTCTTTTTCAAGATTATTTTGGCTGTTTCAGGGTCTTTCATGTTTCCATATAAATTTAAAATTTTATTCTAGGTTCTGTGAAAAATTCCATTGGTAACTTGATAACAATTGCACTGAATCTGTAGATTGCCTTGGGTAGTATAGGCATTTTGACAGTATTGATTCTTCCAATCCAAGAACAGGGTATATCTTTCCGTTTATGTCGTCTTCAATTCCTTTCATCAGTGTCTTATAGTTTTTGGAGTACAGGCCTTTTGCCTCCTTAGGTAGGTTTATGCTTAGGTGTTTTATTCTTTTTGATGCGATGGTAAATGGGATTGTTTCCTTAATTTCTCTTTCTGATAGCTCATTGCTAGTGTATAGAAATGCAACAGATTTCCGTATATTAATTTTGTATCCTGCAACTTTACCAAATTCATTGATGAGCTCTAGTAGTTTTCTGGTGGCACCTGTAGGATTTATGTATAGTATAATGTCATCTGCAGACAGTGACAGTTTTATTTCTTCCTTGCCAATTTGGATTCCCTTTTATTTCTTTTTCTTCTGATTGCTGTGGTTAGGACTTCCAAAACTATGTTGAATAAAAGTGGTGAGAGTGCTCATCCTTGTCTTCTTCCTGATCTTAGAGGAAATGCTCTCAGCTTTTCACCAATGAGTATGATTTTTTTTAATTTTATTTATTTATTTATTTGGGCTGCATTGGGTCTTAGTTGTGGTGAGATCTTCGTTGAGGCATGCGAGATCTTTAGTTGCAACGCATGGTCTCTTCATTGTGGCACACGGGCTTCTCTCTAGTTGTGGCATGTGGGTTTTCTCTTCTCTAGTTGTGCGTGCAGGGTCCAGAGTGTGTGGACTCTGTAGTTGTGGCGCGCAGGCTCCAGAGTGTGTGGGCTCTGTAGTTTGCAGCATGTGAGCTCTCTGAGGCACACAAGCTTAGTTGCCCCGAGGCACATGGGATCTTAGTTCCCCGACCAGGGATCAAACCCGAGGCACATGGGATCTTAGTTCCCCGACCAGGGATCAAACCTGCGTCCCCTGCTTTGGAAGGTGGATTCTTTACCACTGGACCACCAGGAAAGTCCCTACCAATATGATGTTAGCTGTGGGTTTTTCATATATGGCCTTCATTATGTTGAGGTATGTTCCCCTCTATGCCTACTTTCTGGAGTTTTTCTCTTAAATGGATGTTGAACTTTGTCAAAAGCTTTTTCTGCATCTATTGAGATGATCACATGGTGTTTATTCTTCAGTTTGTTAATGTGGTGTATCACATTGATTGATATGTGGATATTGAAAAATCTTTGCATCCGTTTCTTACTTTTTAAATGAATGAATTCCAGGAACCACATTTTTAGCAGTTCTCTTGGTAGATATATCATCATTCTATTCCTGTTGAGCTTGTCCACAATAACATCAAAAAACAGCCATTTAATGGGTGCTTACTGCAGGCCAGACACAGATGCCTTCTGTTCACTAGCTTGGATGGCACCCTCAGAGCCCTGTTGTCTTCACGCCCAGTACAGAGCCTGGCTCACTGTGAGCACTCAGTGTTTGTTGAATGAATAAACCCCATGTTGAGGTAGGGAAACTTGTCTGAAACCCCAGAGGGAGTATGCTAGATCAGCCAGTTAGGCTCCTGAATCATTGTTCTTTTTTTTTTTTTTGAATCATTGTTCTTGATCGCTGTCTGATGCCACCTCCCACACAGTGCTTCTCTGAATTCCTTCATGCTTGCAGGCTGAACCCCATTACCACACAGCTTCTTGTTCACCTTGTAGTAAAAGCCAGGGACAGGTGCTCCCAAGGCTCCATAGCAGTATACGATACAACATGAGCAGCCAGGCAGGCTGTGATCTCCTATGAAAGGCACCACTGCCCACCCAGGCTTGAGGGCACATCATCCCCTCAGACACTTGTCTTCCCACTGCATCTGTTTTAGGGGTAGGTCCAGCGTAGCTCCCCAGGTACTGGCATGGCAGGCGCTTTTGAACAAAAAGTTCTCATCCCCAGCTCAGCCAGGGCAGCATGACGTATTTATTGTGCATTTAGGGGCTGTGCCAAAAAAAAAAATTTTTCATTTAAAAAGGCGGCTCTGATGCTGTCAAAAATAATTTGGAAACCACTGTGTTGTATATAAAGATGGATTTTTTTAGTTTCAGGGGCCACTTCTGGCCTAATAATGAAATTAGGTAGTAACCGGTTAAATTCCAGTTTCCCACAAAGTTCCACACTCCCTGGTGACTAGAAACATTCAGCTTGTCTCTCATACAGGATTTGCTCTAAAATGAGTTCGCCCCAAAAAGACCTTGCTTCCTAATGGTGTACAGGAATATTCTTAACCCTCGGTGCCGTGCGCCTGAAAAGGGACATACCCGCAGAACTGCCCCTCCCCCCACCCACGAGGCTGTGTGGGTTGAGCAAAAAGCAGTGCTTGTCTTTGGACTCGGTTCCTTGGTAATGAATGCGCCATCCCTTTGCCCCCAAGACCAGGGGGAGAGTGCCCAAGCCCCTCACCATGCACACCCTGAGTGTGTACCTTCTCATACGTGGCGGCAGAGGAGCTGGTGTTTCCCGACAAGTGGGGAAAATGAAGTCTTCCTTGCCCAGCGAGTGGTCTCATAAGATCCAACCATAGCCAAGTCCACATTGTTGCTGCTGATGCCTGGCCAGTCCTCTGGTGGTGGGCACAGGACGTTTCTCTCACACTCAAGTTGAACCTGCCTCCCTGTTTGGGAGCAGAGGCAGGAAGGAGCCCAAGAGTAGTGCAGAGGCCGGCACCCGAGGTCCAGGGGGGCACCTCGTATTTGCTGGGTGGCACTGTGCCAGGTAAGGGCCTGTCATCTCTAAGGGATGACAGGCCCTGTCCCTCACAGCAGTCCCACAGTGAAGGGTAGTACCCACTCGTTCACCTGAAACAAGTATCAGCAAGTAGGGTGGCATTTGAACTCAGGTCTGTCTGAATCGAGTCTCCTTTTTACTGGCCTCTTCAATTTCCTGTTGCCTATCGTGAAAGGTGAGGGTGAGTTATGGGATTGGGTTGGAGGTGTCACATCTCTCTGGGGCCCTGTGTTTCAGGTTCCAGTGCGTGTTCCGGGTGCTGCCACAGTGCCTGCGCCCAGAGACACCCCTGCCTAGTGTGCTGCTGACTATTGAGCTCCTGTCCCTCCTGGTGGACCATGAGAAGCTTGCACCTCAGCTCTGCTCCCACCCGGGTAAAGCAGGCCAGGGGCGTGCGTCTGGACTCCTGCAGCTTGGAGGGAAGGGTGGTGGCAGGGGCAGGTCCAGGGCCTCCTGAGGGCTTCTGCAGCTTGTACCTCAGGCACTGGGTGAGAAGGCGGATCCTGAGTGAGAGGTGGTGTGTCCTTTCCAGAAGGCTGCCTCCTGCTGCTGCTGTACATGTACATCACATCGAGGCCTGACAAAGCCGCCTCGGAGACACAGTGGCTTCAGCTGGAACAAGAGGTAAAGACACCAGAGCCCCTTTTGTGCTGCTCACCAACCCACCCCACCCCACCCCACCCCACCCCATCCCATGTAAGAGCCACTCTTCTCCTTCCTCTGGGAATTAAAGGAAGCTTTAATTCATTTTGGTAACACGCTGAGCCACTAGCAAGGTAAACTCATTTGGGGGGCTCCATACTACACAGATACAGTACAGTCGGAGCCCAGGGTATCCTGGGACTTGGCAAAGTTGCCTGGTGGCTGGAGGTGGGCACGGAGGCAGGTGGGTCAGTGGTGAGACACAGGTGTTGGTCCTGAGTGTCTCCTGGGAAGGTCCCAAAACACAACCACCTCTTGGATCCCATTAGTGCAGACAAGCAGTTGCTGAGGCAACTGGAGCTCTTGTAGAAGGCTGAGAAAGCCCTCCCTGTGACCAGGGCCTCACTGTGCCATGGATGGGACAGTCTCTTCTTGTTCTAGGCTGTGTGGCTCCTGGCTAAGCTTGCTGTGCAGAGCCCCTCCTCCCCAGTCACTGGTTCCAGCTGCCAGTGCAACGTGGAGGTGAGTGCCGGGGGCAGGCAGGGGCCGACAGTGGGCAGCTCTGCTGGTGAATGACAGGGCCCCGTGAGAGCATCCCATGCTCCTTCACCAGGGCTAGACCCTGGTGCCACTGTTCAGAACCTTCCTCACCCGGGTGGCTAGGAAAGATGCTGCCCAGCTAAGCAGGCTGTCAGGGTGCAGGGACCACCTGACCTGACCTCAGCCTGTGCCCTCCCTCAGGTAGTCAGAGCACTCACGGTGATGCTGCACAGACAGTGGCTGACTGTGCGGAGGGCAGGGGGGCCCCCGAGGACTGACCAGCAGAAGCGGACGGTGCGGTGTCTGCGAGATACAGTGCTGCTGCTGCACAGTCTGTCCCAAAAGGACAAGCTTTTCACTGTGCACTGCGTGGAGGTCCTGCATCAGTACGACCAGGTGATGCCAGGGGTCAGCATGCTGATTCGAGGGCTTCCTGACGTGACAGGCTGTGAAGGTGAGCCTGCAGGAGGGCCCCTCCCTGCCCCAGCCCACATGTGGAGTTTGCCCTGAAGTTCATGGACGAATCAGACTACCTGGCCTTAGGTCAGCAGTGCTCCATCCACACAGCCTTTGCCGGCACGGGGGCCATTTTTTTTCTTCCCTGTCCGGTTCTTCTCTCAGCATATCAGCCTGCCTTTTGCTCATACCTACTGAGTCGGCCTGGCAGAGCCACGGTTTTTCCAGAAACATCCCTGTCTGAATTGCCTTTGTATTATTTTGCTTGCAGTAGCTGAGGGAGCAAGGCCTGGGCGTGGAAGGGACTGCTTGGTTCCTGTGGGCCTGGTGGGGAGGAGAGGTGGGACCTCCCCCAGTCCCAGCACCTTCAGGCAGGACTTCACCACAGAACCCTCTTGTTTTTGGCTCAGAGGCAGCCCTGGATGATCTCTGTGCCGCGGAGGCTGATGTGGACGACCCCGAGATGGACTGTGGCTGAGGCCTGTGAGCATCGAGCCACATGGTGGCACCAACACCACCACTTTCCTTACCTCATCCCCTGATTAAAAGCAGTGACTGGCTGTTAAAGAAAAGGCCAGCCTTATGTTTCCTGAGTCTGATCTGTGTGGGCTAAGTGGGAGGGACAGAGCAGGAGGAGGACCCAGGGAAGGCTGAGATCCTTCTTCCTGTTCCTGGCCAGCAGCCCCACGGTAATGAATCTGCTTTGAGGAAGGAGCCCTGCCTTGCCCTGCCCTGCCTTGCCCTGCCCTGCCTGTGGAATTGTCCTGAGTCATCACTTTCGCCTGAGGCCATGGGAAGAAACCATTGTGTGGCAGGGAAGAAGGTGGCCCTCAGCCCAGGCCTAAACCAGGGAGGCCTGGGAAAATGGGGCCAAGGGGTGGGTGCAAAATGGCCACGGCAGGGGCTCCCAGCAGGCTCAAGTCCTGGAGCTAGCCTGCCCCATAGCCCTGTCCTCCCGGTTTGAGGGCGTGAGGGCCCTGGTGCATTGTGCCAGCCAGCAGGCCCACAGCGAGAGGTCTGAGGAGGCCTTTGGGGATAGCACTGTGGGTGCCTGGGGAGGGACAGGTGTTGGCAGGAGGGACAGCCCAGGCAGGCTGACAAGCGGGGCGGGCCTTGCTCACACCAGCCGCTGGGCGGGCTCAGGCCGAGTTTCACTTCCCGCCACTGCTGCCAGCAGCAAGAACCAGCTGGAGAGCGTGCAGCACCCTGAGTCATTGCTGCCTGCCTGCTACTCGGTAAGTGAGGACCCCCGAGGGGAGGGGGTAGGGTGGGAGGGCATGGGTACCTGCCCCACCAACCCTCACCAGACTAAGCGGGCACTAGGGGGAGGAGCCAAGCCTTCCCCTGAACAGAAAACAGTGTGCTGGTCCCACTAAGAAAGCCACCCCACCCTCCCTGGCTTTCTGCCCTGGAAATGGGTCCTGGAGCTCAGCAACAGTGCCTGCCCATGCAGGGAAGGCCAGAGGGGTGCTCCTGCCCACCCCACCCCACTTGCCTTACCTCTTATCACTGGGCACTCACACACCCACCACCCACCCCATGCTCCTCCCCAGGCTCAGCGGCAGATACCCACCATGGGCTCGCAGGCCTTGCCCCCGGGTCCTGTGCAGACCCTCATCTTCTTGGACCTGGAGGCCACTGGCCTGCCCTTCTCCCAGCCCAAGGTCACAGAGCTATGCCTGCTGGCCATCCACAGATGGGCCCTGGAGAGACTTCCTACCCCTCAGGGGCCTCCTTCAACAGTGCCCCCACCACCCCGGGTGCTGGACAAGCTCTCCCTGTGCGTGGCTCCGGGGAAGGCCTGTAGCCCTGCAGCCAGTGAGATCACAGGTCTGAGCACACCTATGCTGGCTGCACACGGGCGTCAATGCTTCGATGCCAACCTGGCCAACATGCTCCGAGCCTTCCTGCAGCGCCAACCACAGCCCTGGTGCCTTGTGGCACACAACGGTGACCGCTACGACTTCCCCCTGCTCCAGGCAGAGCTGGCTGTGCTGGGCCTTGCCAGTGCTCTGGAGGGCGCCTTCTGTGTGGATAGCATTGCTGCCCTGAAGGCCCTGGAGCAAGCTGACAGCCCCTCAGAGCACGGCCCAAGGAAGAGCTACAGCCTGGGCAGCATCTACACGCGCCTGTACGGGCAGGCCCCACCAGACTCACACACAGCCGAGGGTGACGTCCTCGCCCTGCTCAGCATCTGTCAGTGGAGGCCACGAGCCCTGCTGCGGTGGGTAGATGCTCACGCCAGGCCCTTCAGCACCGTCAAGCCGATGTACGTGGTCACAGCCTCGACTGGAACCAGCCCAAGGCCATCTGCTGCTACGGCCACGGTACCCCTGGCCAGAGCCAGGGGCACCAGCCCCAACCGTGGTGGAAACAGGAACCCTAAGCCCCTTTCCCCAGTGAAGAGCCCTGGAGCCCCACCCAGGGAGGGACTGCTGGCCCCACTGGGCCTGCTGGCCTTCCTGACCTTGGCAGTAGCCACGCTGTATAGGCTGTCCTTGGCCATACCCGGGCAGTAGGCCAAGAAGGAAATTCTGACTAATAAAGACCCTCCACAGCACCGAGTGATCACTCACTTCTACCCACCGTGGCAGCCTGAGAGCCTCCCGCACTTCTGCCCACACTGAGACACCTGGGGCCGGGGGCACAGGAAGTGGCAGTCTTTGTCCATCACCCTCCCTAGCAGGATGGTCAGACGTCTGAGCCCAATAAAAGTAGGGAAAACAAGGAACTTCAAATACTGGATGGAAATGATACCTAGCCTAAAACCCAATCCCAGCAGCCAAGAAAGGAGACAGCAGCTCCAAATAGTTGGATTTATTATAAACAAGGGTGCAGACCCTAGACTCCAAAACACATCAACAGGTACAAAGCTACTATGTGGTGAGACGTTAACGGAGGGATAGGGAACAGCGAGGTATGTGTCTGGGCCAAGAGCAGCCACCAAGGGTCCCCTCCACCTTTGGTCCAGACGACACCTTGGCCCAGGCGTCCCCACTGCCAAGACAAACTGTGGCCTGGGGTACAGGAGCTGGAAAGCCTGTGAGGCTGGCGCTGGGGAAGCAGGGACTATCAGACATCAGAGTTCCTCTGCTCTCTGGGGCAATTTTCCTCCAGGACCCAGGGGTTTCAGCCTCACAGCAACTATTACACACATTTTGAAACAGAAAACAGGCAAAATACTTAGCTAAAAGTAAAACAAAAACACTGCAGGGAGGACACCTGAGTGTGTAGGTGGACAGAGGCCACCCTGCCCACTTAAGGTGGCGGCCAGAGCCAACCAGGGCAGCCAGACCGAGGGTAAATGTGGGCCTCCAGGTGGTCCCAGGAGGGATGCAAGAACACAGACCAGGCACACAGCACTCAGGGGAGGGTGGGGTTCTGCCTGAGGCGTTTTGATATCAGGAGGCTGCCCACCCTCCACTGGGCATGGCACAGGCTCAGGGAGCTACGGGTAAGGGTTGAGACCCACCTGTAGCCAGTTCCCAAGCCTCACCCACCTGCCTGCATCATCCTCGGGTTCTTCAAAGACAAGCCTGGGGACAAGCCATGGCCTTGAGCAATGGCTAGCCATTCTGCAGAAACTGGAACACGTGTGCATCCTGCCGGCAAGAGTCTGTACTATCCTAGTGTGACAAGCCCCACTTGCTCTCCCTGGGGTGGTCTAGAAAAGAACTGTTCTTTGAATTTTGCTTGAGATTTCAGGAAGCATAATTTCGAGTGAGGAAGGCAACAGAGTGTGGTCCCAGCAACTCTGGCAAGAATTGTTCCCAGCCCCTCATTGGCATCACAAGAAGCCTCATGTACAAACAGGACACACACACCACGCACAGGGAGAAAAGGACCGTGCCTGCATACCCATTCACACACACATGACAGATCAAGTGGCAGCCAGAGATGCAATGTTGTGCTCAGGGGGCCGCCTTCGGGGGGTCCATGTAGGCTGGATTGTAAGGAGGCTGGCTTGCAGGGTAGGGCATGGCTGCACCTCCTGAAAATAGAGAGGACACTGGTTGGCGGTGGGCATGGCTGCAGGGGGTCCGGCACAGTTGGAGTCGGTAGGGGTACTCACCAGCCACTGTCTCATGGTAGGCGGGGGGGCCCATGGGCTGGGCCAGGTAGGGTGGTGGGTACTGTGTGGGGTACGGCGCTGCTGGCATCCCTGGCTGGGGGGGCATGGGGTGGTAGCCCTGGTACGTTGGTCCGGGGTAGCTGGGCGGCACACTTGGAGCTTGCGAGTAAGGGGTGTGCACTACTGTGGTGGCCGTGGTGGTAGTCACGACCGCTGAAAAGAGAGTCCCAGTTAGGACCCTCAGGCCTGCCACCCCTCCCTCCAGCTCAGCTCCGTCAGGCCCCTGGTAAACCACGCCCACCACCCGCGGTCGGCACCCTCACACAAGGGGTCACAGTGGGGCAGGTGGGCTGGAGATGCTTACGACGCGGTCGGCGGCACATCTTGTACAAATAACAGCAGGAGCAGGTGAAGCAGATGATGATAGTGACAACGGAGAGCACAAAGATGGTCAGTCCGACAGCCACAGTCGTTCCAAACCTGCCAAAAAGCCAGTCAAGGCCCAGGGCCTCTCTCCCCTACCTAGGACCAGCAGTCCACACCACACCCATGCCCAAGGTGCACCCCTCTTGCCAGAGGAGACTCTGGGCAACACAGATAGAGCAACCTCTGGGGTATGTAGCTTGAACCTGTTTCAGCCTCAGGTGTTTCCTCAAGTGTAAAATGGGGTTGACTGAGAGTCACCCGGGGGGGCCCCCTGGCCACACCCTCAGGAGCACGGGAGAGAGTTCTTCAGGTGCCTCCCCCATACACACATCTTGTCTACCCCCACCGAGCCAGCGGCAGATGCCCATCGAGTACATGCCACAAGCCAGGCACTGTGTGGCTTGAACCAAAAACTCAGAGGTGGGCAAGACAGACCAACTCATGGCCTCTGGGAGCCCACAGATTATTAGAGGAGGCAGGTGTTGAAGGGAAAATGACTCAGGAAGCACAGGTAACGAAAACGGGGAGAAGTTCCAGGAAAGGGGAGGCTGGTGTGGCCAGGACAGTGAAGTGAGGCACGCAGCGAGCCCAGGGTAGGGCTGCTGGCCCCCGGAGTGACGGTGAGCTTGCTGGGTGCCAAGCACTGTGCCAGGTGTCCACATACACCCTCGCTCTGACCAGAAGGGCAGGTGGGTAAAGTAAGAGCCAGGCGGGGCTGGAGGGGCCCTGCCTTCTGAAGAGGCCGCCTCCCTGCCCACGCAGGCCCCTCAGCAAGGACCAGGACCAAGTGGAGAGCCCGCCCCCTGAGAATGCAGGCCGTGGTGCGAAGTTCACCAAAGCCGACCTTCAAGGGCACAGCCACAGCCCCAAGCTGTCCTCCCCTGTTCCCCGAGGCCAAGCAGTGTGCCAGTAAAAGGCAACTGCACCAAGCACATCAAAACGTGGAAGGGGCTTGGTGAGCTTTAGGCATTCGCCTCCCCTGAGGCCTGGGGGAAGGCTGGGCACCCCCCTGCGCCCCGCCTTGGGTGGAGGGTCTTCCACCTCACAGCCCAGACGGGCAGCACAAGCTCAGCAAGGCCCGGTGCATAGCTTTGGGACAGACTAAGGACAGACCCTTCACAATCCAGACTCAAAATACCTGACTGCGTTCGTAAAATAGGAGCCATTGGCCACTGTGAGGCCCAGAACAAGGCCCCAAGACAGGACCGTCAGGAGGTACCTTCCTGCCTAACCAGAGGAGCCTGTCACTGCTCCTCACCCACAGGCTCCTCCCAGACCCTCCACTGACCCAGGGATGTTGACACGCACACCCACGGTCACACGCAATCAATAGCACTCAACTGTAGGGTCACCACCACCGATCTCTAATCTCTCTTTCTCTCTCTTCTGTCTCTGACACACAGTATGGCGCCCAAGCTCACCCCATGTTAGCCTCCACCTTCACTTAGGGGCCTCCTGCACCCCCGGACTTCCCCTTTCCATCGTGAGGCCACTCGGTTTCAATCTCCTCCCCTTTCCAGGAAAAGTAAAGCAAATCTCCTCGGCCCTCCCCTACCCCTGACGTCAGAGGCAGGAAGGAGAGATGCGGGGCCTCTTAAAGACACAGTGCGGCTGGCGGGCGCCCCAGGTGCTCCCAGCTGCGCTCCAAACTGGGGCCAGGAGTGGGGAGGAAAGTGCTCGGCTGTCTTCCCGGAGCTGCCTCCTCAGCCCTGCCTGCCCAGGCCCAGCTTCTCCACCCCACTGTCCAGGAGAGCACTACCACGGGGTCCAAGACATGCCCCGCCTAGGGTCCCCAAACCACGCTCCTGCTCCGCCCAGCTCAGCCGGCCAGCCCTGTTCCAGCGGTCCCCTCGATGGGCTCCTTCAGCCATCTAAGCCTACCAGCAGAGCCGGGGGCCCGCCGGCCCGTCCCCTCAGCTCCTCCTCTCCCACCAGCACATGCTCCAAGCCACAAACCTGCCTGAACCTGAACCTGCCTCACCAGGAAGATGCAGATGCCTCCCCAAGTCCCCTTGGCCACCCTGTCAGGTCTTATCTTGTCACTCCTGCTCGAAAGCCTAGTATGGCTCCTGTAGCTCCTGGGGTCACACAGGAATTTGCTTTATAATTTACTTGTTAAACTTCGTGTGATGTGTGTGTGTATCTGTACTTTTCTCTGTGTGTGTGTGTATACATATATAAATACATATATAATAGTTGATAATAAAAGGAAAAAAATCTAGGATTTGTCTTATCAGATAGTAACACTTACAATAGGCAAATGTTAATCTTAATTAAAAGTCTAAATAAGATAAAACTTGTGTGGCCTGGGACTCCCAGCCTCCCTCCTGTGTGCTCCAGCCACATCACCCTCCTTTTCAGCTTTTGAAAGCACCATGCTGTGTCCTACCTCAGGGCCTTTGCACACGCATTTCCTCCCGCCCAACTGCGCCGTCTGCTCTTCTCTTCCTCCCACCCCTACACAAAGTGACCCCTTGGTCACTTTTCAGACCTCAGCTCAAAACATCACTTCCTCAGGGACACCTTCCCTGACCATGCAGATGAGGTAAGGCTCCTCGATAAGTGCTCTTACAAATCAAATTCTTGTCTACCTCAGTTTATAAACACACACTCCTTTGTGTGAGCGTTTGACTAATGTGCATCTTACCTCCAGCCTGTGGATTCATGGATGCACAGACTGCACCAGCTCCGGACCATCACTGTATCTCCAGTGACTGGACATACAGGAGGTGCTCAATAAGTATTTAACAAATGAATAAATTCACTCAGGGACCCCATGGGCAGCACCTAGTAGGACAGCAAGGCACATTGCCCTGAGGAACAGCAATATTTGAGGGGTGGTTGCAGAGTGGGGCAGGGGCCTGTGGCCACAACAGGCCACGACACTAATGGAACCACACCTCCAAGAGGAAGGAATGGGGCTTCCCAAGGCTGAGGCTACCTCCCAGATCAAGGAGCCCAAAGGCCAAGTTCAGAAGGCAGAGTTGGCCTAGGCAGGAAGGGACAGAAGGCCAGGGGAACAAGAGCCCAGGCAAGGAGCTTGCAGCGGGGCTGAATGGGACGGCCCCTAGGAGGCCAAAGACTTCCAACGTCCAGACACCGAGAGGGCCGTCTCTGGAACTGAGACACCAGCACTCTCACCGCGACGCTGGCCAGGCAGCACGCGGCCGTGACACACTGGGTGAGAGAGCTGCGGAAGGAGCGCAGTGAGGGCTGAGAACTGACACAGGTTGGCGATGCCCACACCTCACCTAGTGGACCTCCCTGCCCTCCCCCTGCACCATCACAGCAGAGTCAGCGCAGAGGGTCAGCAGTGACCTGCCTGGAGCCTGGAGCCAGCAGTTCCACCACTTGGGTGCTTCAAGACACACCATTCCTGCCTGATCATCCTGTGAGTGAAAGGAGCTAGGAAGGGACAATGAAATCAGGACCCAAAAGAACCATGACAGGGAACCAAGGAAGCTCTGGGGAGAAAACCAGCCACTGACCATCAACAGGGCAGGACAGGAGTCACCTGCCAAAGCGGAGAGTGGGTGGAAGACCCACAGGTAACATGGCCACACCATGGGGAGCATGGAGCCCAGGCCATGACAGGCAGATGTGGTCTCATCTGCATCGCTGTGCTCTGAACTGGTGCCTCCTTCTTGGAGAACCCAAGGAGTCACCCAGAGGAAGAGCGGGGGTAGGGGGGTGAAGTCCAAGAATGAAGCGGGAGGGGTCGGAGGTGGGGAGGCGGGCAGAGCTGGCACAGGCCCCCTCAGCACATAGGGTCCTTCCCCTGTCGAGTGTCCCCCGAGCTTCCAACCAGGGCTGGACCCCACCAAGGAACCAACGCTCCAATGGACAAACAACAGTGCCCTTGGCCAAGGGGGCATCACACGAATGCTCACAGGAGAGGATGTCTCTTTGGGGCCCAGGGGGGCGACCACCTGGGGGCATCCACAGAAGACGTGTCACTGATGACCCCATCCCTCCACCCTCCCAGCACCTACTCCTGGAGCCCTAAACCTTTGTAAGGCAGGTGCTGTGCACCACGCTGGGGCTCTGCTCAGAAGCAGAGAAGAGATGGGGCAGGATGGGGTGGGGGCCCAAGGGGGCTGAGCAGCATCTGCACTCCCAGCAGATGGGCAAGATGGCCTGGTGCGGAGGCAGCAGGACACTCACACCTCCGCATCTGCAGGAGGTGGGGGGAGATGCTCCTGAGCTGGCCCCGGGAAGACACTTCTCCTCTGCCTCCTGGGGGACCTCGTTCTGCAGTGTGGAACCCACCTTTCTCACACAGTGCTCAGTACTCACTCACAAACCAGGCCACCTTCCACGTTCCTTCCTCCTCTCTGAACCCTCTCCAGCTCCTCATGCAGCTGACCCTCAACACACTCAATCCCACCCAAATCCGAGCCCTTCATCCGGAACCCACTCCTCCTCTGTCCTGTATCTCCCCATGCAGGGCAGAGAGCAGGACACCACACCGCGGCCCCTTCCCTGGCAACCTTCCTAGCAAGCAGCCTCACCTCACCTCACCCCGCCAGCCCAGCCTCTCTCTGGCCTACAACACCTGGACCAGGAAGCCATGGTCCAGGCTCCCCGCCAGCTGCTGACATACTCCGGGGAGCAGCCAGAGTGGTCTTCATCCTAAAACACCATTCAGACCCCAGCACTGCCCAGAGCCCTCCATGGTGCCTGCCCAGGACGAGGCCCACACTGACTGGACATCAGACCCCCATGTGGGGCCAACTGAAAGCCCACAGCCTCGGGCCTCAGCAACGGGGTGCTCCCTGCATGTAGAGGGAGTGGCGCTTCCAGGTCTCAGTCTCTGACCAACATAGGGAACAGGATCAGCGGGCAGAACAGAGGGAGGAGGCCCAGCCACGGTTGCCTAGGAGCAAAGCTGCACCTCTTCCCCTCCCCCACTCACAGGAGCCCTGCCCCAATTCCTCTGCAGCCAAAGAGGCCCACACTCACCCAGGCCCACAGGGCAAGATGGGACAGGACAAGAACCTGGACCCCACTACACAGGCCCAGAGCCCAAAGTCTCTTCCTCCAAAGGGGCAACCAGGCCTAGGTGGACCTTCTCAGAGGCGCTTCTAGATCCACCGAGGTAGAGGGCAGATGGCACGTGGAAAAGACTCCGCCAGGAAAACACACAAGCAGCTGCACGCCCATTCCATCCACGCAAAATGTGCATCACAACACCCGTCACGGTGGCAACAAGACAGCATAAGAACCTGGCCAAGGGGACTGGAGTTTGGGCAATTGGGGTATTCCCCGGCCCCCTGAAGGGAAGGTCCTGACAATAACCATGACCCACAAACCCTGACACAGACTGTGCATCATCAGTTATTCCAGCATCTTTACTACACAATAATCACCCCATCACTATGCACCCTGCACCACCATTGCCCCTGTCACTTTCACCACTGCCACCATTACCCCAACACCAATACCCACCACCAGCATCCTTATCACATCTCCCTGTCACTGTCCCCCATCACCACCATCACCTCCTACCATCATACACCTGCCTGTCACCCCATTACAGAGCCCCACCATAGCCCCCATTACCATCAGCCTCTACACCATCAACACGCACTACTCCCCCATTACCACACATCCACCATCATCTACCATCACCCTATCCCGGACCAGGAAGCCAGATGTGATAGGGATGCTGGTGGTGGGTACTGGTGTTGGGGTAATGGTGGCAGTGGTGACAGTGATGCGGGCAATGGTGGTGCGGGGTGCAGAGTGATGGGGTGATTATTGTGGGGTAAAGATGCTGGGATAACTGATGATGCACCGTCTCTGTGTCAGGGTTTGTGGGTCGTGGTTATTGTCAGGGCCTCTCCCCACCACCACTGCACCCAGCACCACCACTGTACCATCACCACACACTCAGCATTGTAGCCCCCATCATCTCATCCCTGCCACCACTGCCGCATCACTATCACCTTTTGCCACTATCATCCCCATCACCTACATCCATAGGTCACCTGTGCCCACACCATCACCTAGGTCAATATGAACACCCACACCTGGCCTTTCCATCGTGAACCCCCAACCACAGTCTCCCCCATCCCTGGCACAATGATGAAGACACCCAACACAAGGATCAAAGGTCCTGGAGGTCAGATATGGTGACAGCTTCCCTGAGGCTCTAGGCCAAGGACTCTGTGCCATCCCAGTCCCCACAGCCCTCCTGAGCCCCCTTGTCACCTCTTCCAGGAAGATGTACCCAGACTGCAGGTTTTATTTACCCAGACATGGGGTCGCTGTCCAGGCTAAAGCGAAACTTCAGTGTTGAGCCCAGCTGTTCCGGTGGCTCCACGTTGGTGGGGACGCTGCAAAAAGGAAACCTCACAATTAACATGCCTGCGCCCCACCCAGCACACCGAGAACGAACAAACACTAACTTAGCACACACACAGAACATGCATGAAAGCCAGCCCCATACTGGGCCAGAGAAGTAGCCCTGGGGGCCTCTGGAGGACGGATATCACACACACCAAGATCTCAGGCTACAAAGCCACACATCCTTCTAAAGTGCACATCGAACGTTCTCTAGGACAGACCACATGTGAGGCCACAAAACCAGTCTCAAGAGATCTGAAAAGACAGTTATCATACAAAGTATCTTCAATCACAATGGGATGAAGTTATAAATCAGTAACAAAAGACACACGCTACAAAATTAAAGAAAAAAATCCTAAAAAAAAACCCTCATACCTTGGGAAACTAACATATTACAGCAACAACAGCAACAAAAGAGCTGTGGCTTAAATAAGAAATCATAGAGGAAATTAAGAAATCTGTAAAACTGAATGATAATAAAAATACCACTGGTCAAAATTTGTGAAACACAGCTAAAGGGTTCTTAGAAGGAAATTATAGCTTTAATACTGAGATGGTAGTAAACTGAAGAAGATGGGAAAAATGTAATAGAACAAACCCCCCAAATAAGGAAGGAATTAATAAAGATAACTGCAAAAATAAAAGAGAATAGCAGCCATGGAAAATAAGAGAAGATTAACAGAACGAAAGCTGGTGGACCTCCGGCAAGACTAATCAAGAAAAGGAGAAAAGACGCAAAAAGATAAAAATACAGAAGGAAAAGGGGTAAACTATAGACACAAGAGAGATTTTAAAAATAATAACTGGGAATTCTCTGGTGGTCCAGTCATTAGGACTTGGCGCTCTCACTGCCGAGGCCTGGGTCCAATCCCTGGTCAGGGAGCTAAGATCCCACAAGCCTCATGGTGCGGCCCCCCTCCCCAAAATGACAATAACTGTTTGAATTGAACAAACCACCTGTGAAAAGGCATTTTTTGAAACAAATGGAGGCAACTGAAGACAGACTAGTACAGAAAGCTATTAATGAACTGCTGTTAATTGTGCCAAGTGTGTTCCTGATATATAATTATATTTCTTTTTAAACGACTCACTTCTGCAGATAACTAATATTTAAGGAGAAATTTTTATGCCTGGGATGGGTTTTAAAATAATCCAGAAAACAAAAGTAGTGGGAGGTATATGGAACACTAATGTTAGAGTATTGATAACTATGGGAGCAGGTGATGGATATCTGGATTTATTATTCTCTCTGCTTTTGTATGTATTTGAAAATTCTCAAAATAAATTCTCAACAAATTAACAAAATAAAATTCAAGAAACAAAGAAAAAAATGCAAGAGCATTAGGAACAACTATACCGTACTAACTTTGAAGGACAAGTAAAGCTGAGAAGAAAATATTCTTTAAAACTTCAGTGTGTGTGCGTTGGCAAGCAATAACAAGAGTAAAGCACACCAAGCTGGGATGCAGGGAGGGCGGGGGGAGTGTGTGGCTGGGAAGAGACTTCCATGGAGGTGGGCCTGGCATCTGAAGCCCCTTTTCTCCTGGGGGCATTAGCCTATTTCAGAGGGGCAGCTGAGAGCAGCATTTCTGAAAGCCTCAGGTAGCAGAAATTATATGCAGAGGCCAGCAGGTGGGCAAGCCCTGATGATTCCCACTCACTTGGGCTGGGTCCTGAAAAGCAAGGAGAAACTCAGCATGAGTTTCTCAGCTCAGCTCTGCAATTAGGCCAAGGTGACCTTAGAGTGCTCATGTCCCTGGCAAAAGCAATATCAATCCTCCCTGGAGGAAGTCCTAAGGTCCAAATGTCTACAATCAATTTTGCAAATGCAATGTTTGGCACACAACTGAAGATTTTCAGGAACACTAGGACACTAGACAACATGACTAGAAAACAACAGAAACAACTGAAATATCCACAAGGGCTTTAAATATTGAAGTTATCACACCCTAACATTAAAACAAAACATACTTTAAGATAACTAATAAGAACCTGCTTTATAAAAATGAAATTAAGTTTAAAAAAAACACTTTGGGACTTCCCTGGTGGCACAGTGGATAAGATTCTGTGCTCTCAATGCAGGAGGCCCTCATCAGGGAACTAGATCCCACACGCATGCTACAACTAAGAGTTTGCATGCCACAACTAAGGAGCCCATGTGCCGCAAATAAGAAGCTCACATGCCACAACTAAGGAGCCCACCTGCTGCAACTAAGGAGCCAGCGAGCTGCAACTAAGTAGCCCACCTGCCACAACTAAGACCCAGTGCAACCAAATAAGTAAATAAATATTAAAAAACAAAACAAAACATACTTTGTTCAAGGAGATGAAAGGAAAAAAATTAAGCAGTTTAGGAGAACTTGAAATATAAAAAAGAAACAAAAATTCTAGAACTAAAAAATTACACACAAAAATAGTAATTTATGGGTTTCCCTGGTGGCACAGTGGTTGAGAGTCTGCCTGCCGATGCAGGGGACGCAGGTTCGTGCCCCGGTCCGGGAAGATCCCACATGCTGCGGAGCGGCTGGGCCCGTGAGCCATGGCCGCTGAGCCTGCGCGTCCAGACCCTGTGCTCCGCAACAGGAGAGGCCACAACAGTGAGAGGCCCGCGTACCGCAAAAAATAATAATAAAAAAATAAAATAATAATAATAATTTATTAAACACAGTGCAAGATATAATTAAACAATTGGAGGATAGGCCCAAACAAATATATATACACTAAAGCCTGGAGACACAAAAAGATGGTAAATGTAAATACAAAAGAGAGTAGGTGAAATACGGAATACAATTTACAAAAGGTCTTACATGTGTGTAATTAGAGTCCTAGAGGGAGAAGTGTGAGAATGGGGCAGAAGCAATATTTAAAAAGATGATGGCTGGAGTTACTCAGTTTTCCTGGATATCTCCCATAAATGCAGGAGATATACATGCTATTAAAATTGTTTGTTTTTCTCCTAGCAAAAACAAAGCAAACAAAAAAAGCCAACAATTCCAGAAGTACTGTGAAGCCCAAGCAGCAAAAATTCAAAGAAAAGCACACTTAGGCACACCATAGTAAAACTGCTGAAAACCAAATACAAAGAGGAAAAACTTAAAAATTAGTCAGAGAAAAGATATGTTGCTTGCAAAGGAGCAATAATAAAGCCATCAGCTGATTACTCAACAGAAACAACAGACACCAGGAGTTAATGGAATGAGGGAACTTCCCTTGTGGTCCAGTGGCTAAGACTCTGCCTTCCCAATGCAGGGGGCCTGGTCAGGGAACTACATCCCATGCCACAGCTAAAAGATCCCACACGCCACAATGAAGACCCGACGCAGCCAAATAAATAAATAAATAAATTTTTTTTTTTTTAAAAAAGAAGACAATGGAATGAAAGCTTCAAAGTGCTGAACTTTAGGGCTTCCCTGGTGGTGCAGTGGTTAAGAATCTGCCTGCCAATTCAGGGTACATGGGTTTGAGCCCTGGTCCGGGAAGATCCCACATGCCACAGAGCAACTAAGCCTGTGTGCCACAAATACTAAGCCTGCACTCTAGAGCCCGCGAGCCACAACTACTGAGCCTGCACGCCTAGAACCCATGCTTCACAACAAGAGAAGCCACCACAATGAGAAGCCCACAGACTGCAACGAAGAGTAGCCCCCGCTCACCACAACTAGAGAAAGCCCGCACGCAGCAATGAAGACCCAATGCCGCCAAAAATAAATAAATAAATTTATAAAAAACAAATAAATAAATTGATCTTTAAAAAAAAAGTGCTGAAATTTGATAACTTCAAAGTGCTGAAAGTTAATAACTGCCAACCTAGAAATCTATAACGAGGAAAAATATCCTTTAAGAAAGAATGTAGGACTTCTCTGGTGACTCAGTGATTAAGAATCCACCTGCCAGGGCTTCCTTGGTGGCACAGTGGTTAGGAATCCTCCTGTCAATGCAGAGGACACGGGTTTGAGCCCTGGTCCGGGAAGATCCCACATGCCGCAGAGCAACTAAGCCCGTGCGCCACAACTACTGAGCCTGAGCTTTACAGCCCGAAAGCCACAACTACTGAAGGTTGTATGCCTAGAGCCTGTGCTCCGCAACAAGAGAAGCCACCGCAATGAGAAGCCTGCGCACCACAATGAAGAGTAGCCCTGGCTCACCGCAACTAGAGAAAGCCCGCGCGCAGCAAC
This sequence comes from Stenella coeruleoalba, assembly GCF_951394435.1. Taxonomy (NCBI): domain Eukaryota; kingdom Metazoa; phylum Chordata; class Mammalia; order Artiodactyla; family Delphinidae; genus Stenella; species Stenella coeruleoalba. Next base: position 65,718,359 of record NC_137156.1, read on the forward strand.
GAAGACCCAGCGCAGCCAAAAATAAATTAATTATTATTTTTTTTAAATCACTTAGACAATATTGAAGAATATCAAAGATTATTATAAAGACACAGTAATTGAGTCTGCTTTAGCCCAGGGATAGACAAACAGACCAATGTAACATAATAGAGAACCTAGAGACAGACACGCATATGTGGACACTCGATCTGTAACAAACTTGGCACTGTAGAGTGACAGAAAAAAAGGATAGTTTTCTCAATAAGTGGCGCTGGGTCAACTGAATACCCAAATTAAAAAATGAAATTTGATCTCTACTTACATGCACTACTACTACTAGGCATACTTAAAAGAAATCCGTATACATGTGCACTAAAGGATATGTACAAAGATGCTCAAAGCAGCATTATTTGTTATAGCAAAAGGAAGGAAGGAAGGAAGGGAGGAAGGAAGGGAGGGAGGGAGGGAGGGAGGAAAGGAAGAAACAATCCAGATGTCCATCAACATTAAAATGGATCAACTGTGGTATAAAACTTAACATACGCCAATGGAAATGAACAGACAACACAACATGGATGAAACTCACATGTTGAGAGAAAGAAACCAGATAGGAAATAGATGTATGATGTCATGTGTATGTCTCTGTGTGTGTGTGTGTTTAACAGGTATAGCAGTTTAATGGTTACCTTTGGGGATAACAGAGGGAATACTGATTGGTAAGTAACACGAGGGGGCTTCTGGGATGCTGGGATGTGCTAATTCTTGCCCTGGATAGGTGGTGGTTACGTGGATGTGGATGTGTTTACTCTGCAGTAATTCACTGAACTGTACACTTTATATTTGTGTACTTTTATGTATGTATGATATATACTGCCCCCAACCCCAATAAAAAAACTAAACTATAGAACTTAGGGATGCATGTTTGGGTATTACAGCTCTAAAGAAAAGCAAGGCTATATAAGTTAAGAATTATCACTATCTTAGTGGGATGAGAGGAAAGACAGTGATTGGGAGTAAGCTCAACAGGACTTCTGATGTCTTGACCTGCAGAGTGGTCATGCAGATATTTGCTTTGTGATAAATCGCTGAGTTGTGCATTTATTTTAATGCAGTTTTCTGTATGTGAATTATATGTTACAACATAACAGAACAAAAAACAATCTCAAGGAATGAGTTTAACAGCAGATCAGACACTTGAAGAATTGAATGAACTGAAAGGTTAGAAGACATTATCCAGAATGCAGCCGAGAGATGAAAATATGGAAGAGAGACTAGGAGATGTGGACACTGGAGGAGAAGATGCAGCATGTATAAATGGAGTCCCAGAAGGAAAGGAGAAGGAGGAAGGGCAATACTTAAAGAATAGCAGAGTATTTTCTAGAACTGATGAAAGTCACTAAACCACAGACTTAAGAAGCTCAAACATAACATCATAAATTTTTAAAAATCTATACCTAGATATATCATAGTGTAACTGAAGAACACCAAAGACAAGAAAAGAAAAATCTTAAAAAGCTCTCATAAGGAAAGAAAAAGATTTCTTTTAAATGATGGACAACTGACTATTGAGCTGATGTCTCAACAGAGATAATGGAAGTCAGAGAAAATAACCATCAACTTAAGTCCTGCTCAGATAAAATATTCTTTAAGAATGAGATCAATATAATTTACCATATTAACAGAATAAAAATAGAAAAATCATCCAATTATCTCTAAAGATGCAGGAAAAATATTTGACAAAATTCAAGATCCCTTCATGATTAAAACTCCAAGCAAACTGGGAACAGAAGGGAACTTCCTCAACCCAATAAAGGGCACCTATGAAAAAGCTACAGCTAACATCATACCTAATAGTGAATGCTTTCTCCCTAAAATTGAGAACAAGACAGGGATGTCTGTTCTCACCATTTCTATTCATCATTATACTAGAGGTTCTGGCCAGTGTGATGAGACAAGAAAAAATAAAAGTATACAGATTGAAAAAGAAGTAAACATGGGACTTCCCTGGTGGTGCAGTCATTAAGAATCTGCCTGCCAATGCAGGGGACACGGGTTCAAGCCCTGGTCCAAGAAGATCCCACATGCCTCAGAGCAACTAAGCCCGTGGGCCGCAACTACTGAGCCTGCGGTCTAGAGCCCACAAGCCACAACTACTGAGCCCACATGCCACAACTACTGAAGCCCATGCACCTAGAGCCCATGCTTCACAACAAGAGAAGCCACCGCAATGAGAAGCCCGCAAACCTCAAAGAAGAGCAGCCCCCACTTGCCGCAACTAAAGAAAGCTCGCACGCAGCAACAAAGACCCAACGCAGCCAATAAATAAAGAAAGAAAAAGAAGTAAACAACATAAGAAAAAATGGAATGAAAACAAACCAAAACAATACAGTAAGTGAAAAAGAAAGAAATATAGAACAAGAGAGACAAATATAAAGCACAAAACAAGATAGCAAATATTGAATGTAATCCCAGAAATACCAATAATTACATTAAACTTAAATGGAATAAATCCTCCTGTTTTTTAAAGCTACCAGAATAAATTTTTTAAAAAAAAAGAAAGAAAGAAGACACTTATAAAATGTAAAGACAGCAAAAGGGTAGCAATAAAACGGTAGAATATGATCCATCAGGCATACAGCCTGGTGTCGCCATTCCCCAGAGAACTTTGCAACTCCTTAGTCAGTAACTACATGCACGTCTCTGACCTGGCAATTCGCTCCACTGTACTTGGCAAGAAATTCTCACATGGCTCTGTAAAGGAGGAAGTATATGAGGATGCCCACCACAGTAATCTATGACAGCAAGTTTTGGACTCACACCACAAAGAATACATGGCAGTGATGGGCACAGGCCAGGTGTACACACAGCAATGTGGATGCGTCTTACAAACACTGCACTGACTGCAAAAAGTAAGAGGGTTCACTGTGCCCACAAAATATAAACTTTGCAACACAAATAATCGAAAGAATACAACAGACTGGTTGCCTACAGAATAAGAGGGGAATGGAATGGTCATGGGAGATTAAAATAACATGGTGTAAGATGGTGGAGGGCTGGTCTTGCCCAGACCAATGATGGTCACCTGCCATGAGCTGAGCCGTGTGACTACCTCAACCCTCTATACCTGTGGCCGAACACAAACAAAACACACAGTGTGGCAAAGGGAGACACACACAGGGTCCTAGAACCTTGGTTCCAGCCTATGAAACAGTTTAAACCCAAGATGCAGTGTAAATCCACGTGCCATGGCAAGAGGACACAGGCATGGCCCACAGTGGGCTACACACCCATGCACTATGCCCTCCAGGGTCCGCAAGATGATACCTGCACAAATCACATACAACCCCCCACCAGGTGCACACACACACTGCGAGGTACACTCATGCCAAGGTGTCCACCCTGAGGACACGTTGATACAAGTACACACCCAGGGGTGAGCCACAGGGCCCGCCGAGGCCACCAACCCCTGAGAAACCAGCTCAGCCCTCGTGAGTGGGGGAGAGAGGAACAAGGGACTACCTGAGCAGGGTCTGGGGAGTCCAGCCCAGGACAAGGACTCCCCAGTCCCCCACCCTCAGTGATCTGCCACCATCTCGAGAGGGCTGAGAGGAAAGATGGGCAGGCTCAGGCTGCCTACCTTGTGACATCCGATGCACCCACCTGGCCTCCGGAACACCACATTCTTCCCCATTCCACACAAATTTCTTCAGCACATCAGAGCAGCAGTATTGGTCATAACAGGTGCCACAGCAGAAATCAGGACAGAACTTGGGGAAGAGGTTGTGTCCAGCGGAAACCATACACACCTCACTGTGGGCTGAAACAGAGAAACACACCGTTCATCTGTGGCCATGGGGCCAGGCCTCCGCCCTGTCCCAGCCAATACAGCCCCTTCCCCAGCAAGGCCAGCAGGTCCCAGCATGCCAAGCCATCTCTGAGCCATCCCACTCATTGGCCACCTCTGGCCACTGCCCCAACCAGCCTTTCCCTCTCCCCTGGGCCACAGCAGAGGTGCCAACCTGGCTCCCTCCCTCTCCCACCAGTCCACTTGCCCTCCAGATGGGACAGTGAACTTTCTACGTGTGAGTCTGACTGGGCCACTCCCCACTCTCAGGCCATGGATGGGATCAAGCCCAGAGTCCACAAAGCAGGGTCCAGACTACAAAGGACCTTGAAGGTCACCCCCTTCTCTGCCCGTATTCTACCTGTTTCCCATCCTCCACCTTCAAATCTACCTACCCATCAAGGCCTTACTCCAGGCCCCCTCCTACAGAAGCCACCCAAGCCCAGCAGTCCCAGCTGCTGGGGACCAGGCCCTGGACTGACCCGTTCTTTTTATTTTTTTTGGCCACACTGCATGGCATGTGGGATCTTAGTTCCCCCCTACATTGGGAGCGCGAAGTGGACTGACCTGTTCTTTTTTTTTTAATATTTTTTTTATTCATTTATTTTATTTACTATTTTTTATTTTTGGTTGCATTGGGTCTTTGTTGCTGTGCACAGGCTTTCTCTAGTTGCGATGAGCGGGGGCTACTCTTCATTGCAGTGTGCGGGCTTACTGTGGTGCCTTCTCTTGTGGAGCACGGGCTACAGAAGCACAGGCTTCAGTAGTTGTGGCTCGCAGGCTCAGTAGTTGTGGCTTGAGGGTTCTAGAGTGCAGGCTCAGTAGTTGTGGCACACGGGCTTAGTTGTTCCACGGCATGTGGGATCTTCCCGGACCAGGGCTCGAGCCCATGTCCCCTGCATTGGCAGGTGGGCTCTTAACCACTGCGCCACCAGGCGAGCCCAGACTGACCCATTCTTTTATTATTATTTTTTTTTTTGGCGGTACACGGGTCTCTCACTGCTGTGGTCTCTCCCGTTGCGGAGCACAGGCTCCGGACGCGCAGGCTCAGCGGCCATGGCTCACGGGCCCAGCAGCTCCGCGGCATGTGGGATCTTCCCGGACCGGGGCACGAACCCGCGTCCCCTGCATCGGCAGGCAGACTCTCAACCACCGCGCCACCAGGGAAGCCCCAGACTGACCCATTCTTAATCCTCACTCCCTGTCCCTACCGCTCAGCCGCAGCAGCCTCAGTCCCTGCTGGACACTACGAATTCAGGAGCCGGCCCTCACAGACTATAGCTTTACAGCAGGCTGCCTCTCGACCAATTCACCATGGGCCACAGTCACTCCCGCCACAGAAGTGTCCATGCGGTACTTAGCCCTGGGCTGGGCCTGCAGTAGGCACCTAGGAAATGTTTGTGCCCTCAGAGGCCAGGGCTCTGAGGCAATGGCACCATGTGGAGCCCCAGAACCATCACAAGGCTCTTAGTCAGAGGTGGGGTCTAAGTATACCTGGCTGACAAGTGTGGAAACTGACCACAAAGTTTGCAAACTTCCAGGAAGATGTTACGGCCAAATGTTCCCACGCATCCTTTGGCTACATTAGCACAGATCTAGTGCCCACCAGCAGGACAGAATGGTCCTGGATTCTGCCTAGACAGGCCCCAGATGGAACACCCAGTCCAGGAAGGCCCAGATGACTATGGTAGGCTGGGGATAGTCCTGATAAACCCTGAGGTACAAAGTCCTGGCACAGCACTGGGACTCTAAAGACCCAGCCTGGTCATGCCCCCAGGGCAGTGGGCAGTGTCTAGAGACCCAGCCTGGTTGGTATATTGAAAGGGAAAATTTGTCACCCCTAAATATTTCTCTTTGGGGACTTCCCTGGCAGTCCACTGTTAAGACTTCGCCTTCCAATGCAGGGGTGTGGGTTCGATCCCTGATCGGGGAGCTAAGATCCTACAGGCCTCGTGGCCAAAAAACCAACACACGAAACAGAAGCAATATTGTAACAAATTCAATAAAGACTTTAAAATTGGTCCACATCCAAATAAATAACTAAATAAATATTCCTCTTTGGCCTAAGGATTATTTTAAGCAGATTATTTTTAAGAAACTGCAGACATAGGAGAAGCTCTGAAAACTAAGAAGTTACCCTTTTGTAATAGACATTTGTAAGTATAAAGGAAATCTCCATTTGTAAGTGTATCTCCCTCGCTGTACTAGGAAGAGGGGGTTGACCTCATCTCTAGAATCAATGCTGAAGGCATAGGTTTAAATCTACATAACAACCTTACCCTTGTTTACTGGGCTTTTCCCGGTAACTTCGCATAACTGACCCCCAACATCCTCTTTTGCCTTTAGTTCAAGATGGTATTTAAGGTGAGGGCTTCCACCATTTGGGGGAATTACTCAGTTTTCCTGTGTCTCTCTCATGTATACAGGAGGTATGCAGTTAAACTTTTGTTTTTCTCCTGTTAATCTGTCTTACATCAATTTAATTATTAGACCAGTCAAAGAACCTAGATGGCAAGAAGGGAAAATTTTTCCTCCCCCACAGTATCATGCACCCTGGGGCCACTGGCAGAGCAAGGTCCAAAGGCAGAGGCACTGACTGACCTCCTTGAGAAGGGACAACTAGGTGGGGGAGATGCTTTATTCCTGGCAGCTCCAGGCAGAACCCTGCTCTGGGCAAAGCTGCAGGGCAGAGGATGGGACCACCAACAGGCCCAATGTAGCCAGCTGTCCACCTGCCAGCAGGTACGCTCAGCATAGCCCATGCTACTGGGAGGCTCGGGCAACCTACCTCCAGCAGGGCCATTACAGGCTTTACAGCCACAGCCCAGCCCAAGCGTCTAAGCTGGGCCTGAAGACACACACAGGTGAGTCCGTTTGAGCCAAAAGCCCATGACACAAATGTTCTTCTGATGCCCAGACGCTCTGAACCAGGCTGTCCAGACCTCCCTGGACCAGAGAACAGGGCTCTACCTTCTCACTTTCCCAGGTCCTCCAGATTCGTCCACAGTCCCAAGGAAATAAAGTCCTTCCCTTGGAGGAAACCACCCACCCCAGAAGGATTTTTGGCTTCCTATGGAGGTGGGTGGGGGCAGTGCGCTTTTCCAATCCCTACCCCTGAAAGGCCCCCAGCCTTGCTTCCGCCGTCTGTGATTCATCCGTCTACAATCAACACACACGGTGTGTCTCCTCCAGCCCTGGGGGCCAGCTTCAGCAGTCTCCAGGAGTACCAGGGCCATGGAGGCAGAGTGTGGAGGTTCCCAGCCAATAAACAGAGGCTGGGGGAAGGCCTCTGATGGAGGGGCCAGGCCTCCCTGCTGCCACCATGCCCCGCTAAGGCCAGGCAGGGAATCCTACCCAGCCCCTTGGAACACTCTAGGACAGACACCCCCACCCTCCCCATTCTAGGACAGAACGATGATGGCAGCTGCCTGGGGTCTGGGCAGTGTCAGTGCTGACGGGAGGGAGGCTGGAGTGGAGGAGAGACCAGTCGTGGGGTCCGCTAACTGCCTCGAAGTTATTAGGGCTCGTTTGGGGTCACTGCGGGGACGGCGCTGCCCGGGCTCCTACCAGGGACGGCGCGGACGTGGCCACCCCCCATGCCTGCCAGGGATAAACTCCCCCACCGCCAAGACTCACCACCCGGAGGCGCTGGTAGCAGCAACAGCAACAGCAGCAGGATCCGAGGCGCTGGGGCCGGCGCGGCCATGGCTGGGCGGGTGGGCGGACGGACTGACGGTCGTAGCGCGGCCGTAGCCTCAGAGACCCCCGCGTCCACCCGCTTCCTCGCCTCGCCTCGCCTCGCCTCGCCTCGCCCCGCCCCGCCCCGCCCCTGCCCGGCCCGGCCGTTCCGGGAACCCCGCCCGGGAAGGAGAGGAGGGGAGGAGGAGGGCGAGAGAGGGTAAACGGACGCCCCTCCCAGCCTCGGGGCTAGGCACTGTCCGGTGTCGGCTCCTCGGGACCGGGTCTCAGACACAGGCGACCACCGAAGGTGACTTCGACTCTCGGGGCCCTGTCCGCCCACAACCCCAGTCCCCACCCTGGGGCCCGGAGGGGGTCTCTGAGGGGATCTGCTTCCTAGCACTTGAGTGCCTGTTGGGTTCTGCTGGCAGGCGGGACACAGCCCCTCCCCGCTCCTAGGGTTCCTCACTTGCCCCGGGCATCCTCACTCCCCGGGAGGTACCCGAGGACCAAGTGGGGTGGCTGGGGGACAGCGCCCAGAGCAGACCTCCGCACACAGTAGGCCCCTAACAGACGCTGGTTCCCTTCTGAAAGCCTAGTTCAGAGGCTTCGGGGACCCCTGCCTCCTGCCACGACACCCACGACACCCCTACCCCTATCCCCGTGGTCACTCTACCCTTAGAGTCCAGGCAGGCTCACCCCTGCCTCAGGGCAAGTCTGGCTCCCATGGCCTGGTCTGAGGGAAAGGAACTGGCAGTTTCCAGACACACATTAAACCATCACCTGGCTCAGGATTGAGCCAGCAGGATTGGGCCATCCTTGTCTGCTGCCAGAGCAGGGTTCTCACAAGGCACCCTAAGATGTGGCCACGGCTAACAGGCCTCCACTGCCCCCTCACTGTGGGTCAGGGCATAAGGGAGCAGGACCCTATGGGGACTTCCCTGGACAGACCCCTCCCCCATATCCTCCGCTGTAGCTCCTCTCAGAAGTACCTAATCAGAAGTATCTGATGCACATGTCCTGAGTTGTTTTATAGATGCTAAAACTACCAACAAATGGAAGAAATTAACTACTTGATGATCATGAGCACCTAGCCCCAGGATTGATAATGTTAACACCTGTGACATGGCCCTGTTACTTCACCATCAACCAATCAGAGAATTGTGCACATGCTGATCACATACCCTGTGACTCCCCTCCTTCACCTGGCCTTTAAAAACACTTTGTCGAAACCCATGGGGAGTTGGGGTGTTTTTTTAAAACAGTTTTTTTAAAAAATATTTATTTATTTTTGGCTGCGTTGTATCTTAGTTGTGGCACACAGGCTTCTCTCTAGTTGTGGTGTGGGCTCAGTAGTTGTGGCACACAGGCTTAGTTGCTCTGTGGCATGTGGGATCTTAGTTCCCCGATCAGGGATTGAACCCATGTCCCCTGTATTGGAGGGCAGATTCTTAACCACTGGACCACCAGGGAAGTCCCACTTGGGGTGTTTTGAGCACTAGCTGCCCTGGACTCCTTGCTTGGTGCCCTGCAATAAACGCTGCACTTTCCTTCACCACAGTCAGTAGACTGGCTTTACTGCACTCAAGTCAGCAGACCCAAGTTTGGTTCTCAGTAACGAGTCCCCGCAGAGTCAGGGATGGGGAGCTGGACTACTGTCTTAGTCCCTTGGGGCAGCTATAACAAAACATCATAGATTCAGTTATAAATGACAAACATTTATTTCTCTCAGTTCTGTAGATTGGGAATTCCAAAATCAAGGTATCAGCTCATCTGTGTCCATTTAGAGCCTACTTCCTACCTAGTTCACAGATGACTTCTTTTCCCTGTGTTCTCAGGTGGCAGAAGAGGCAAAGGAGCTCACTGGGGGCTCTTTTATGAGTGCACCAATCCCATTCATGAGGGCTCCACCCTCATGGTCTAGTCACTTCCCCAAGGCACCAACTCCAAATACCATCACCTTGGGAGTCAGCAGTTGAACATGTGAATCTGGAGGGACACAAACATCCAGTCTATGGCAAGCATTCTTTTTTTGCCCAGGGTTTCTGACCTGCCGCCCACTCTGCACCTGCCACAGTTAAACTCATTACACTTAAGGCAGAAAACATGAAGTATCACACTAACCAGGCCCCTGAGCCAGTGTGTACATCCGGCATGCCACCACGTTTCTCACCTGAGGGCGGGGGCTTCACGTAACAAGGAGTGAGGCCCAAGGAGACAACTCGGGATGTCCTCAGTGCAGTTTCCCAGACCTAGGAGGCTAGGGTCCTCCTCTGGGCCTGGGTCCTCCATGGTCCCCCTTACCACTGGCCAGAGGGACTCAAGACTCAGCATGCTGTGCTGGGCACACTGTGGGGGCAGAGGGGTGACTGCCCCCAGGCAGGATGAGGGGCCCTCCCTGGCACAGCCCAGCCTCATCCCAACCGGCTGCCTCTGCCCCCTCAGCTCCACAGTCTGAAGCTGAACACCGCCCAGGTCCCCCTTCCCCACGCACAGTGGCTTCCACACACTCCCCTCCATGTCCACCTCGCCAGCCACCTTCTGAGGCCTGTTCCACACCATGGGTGCCCCGCCTTCCGCCTCCCACAGACTTGGTTTCTCTTCATAACTCAGTCCCTGCCCCCAGTCAAACTCCTAAGAGTTGTCCTTTTTTTTCTTCTAATTTTTACTGGGGGACTTCCCTGGCTGTCCAAGGGTTAAGACTCCATGCTTCCACTGCAGGGGGTGCGGGTTCAATCCCTGGTCAGGGAACTAGGATGCCGCATGCCACGTGGCCTAAATAAATAAATAAATGTGTATTGGAGTATAGTTGATTTACAATGTTGTTTTAGTTTCAGGTGTACAGCAAAGTGAATCAGTTATACATATATCCACTTTTTTTTAGATTCTTTTCCCATATAGGCCATTACAGCTAAGAGCTGTCCTTTCTCACCTCCCATCACCTGCCTTTGGCCTCTCATCCCCATCTAGGGGCTTCTCTCCTGGCCTAGTCCTCCCTGACATTTTCAGTATTGGGTTCCCTCATGCCCCCTCATCTTCCCACACCTCAAAGACACCTGTGTTAAACCTTCATGGTTGAGCATAGTGGTGGCTCCAGGACCCACCCAGAGCTGTGCATGTGCAGGAGGAGGTGAGGCCAGGAAAACCCAGCGGCTTGTAAGTCACAGCCACACATCCAGCATGCATGTGCCCATGTGTGTGTTCCGGGAGAGGGGGGTGGGAGGGGAAGAAACAGGCAGGGGTCCTTGTGAACAAGGCCTGTGAACTGGAAACTGTCACTTCCACAGGTTGCCTGAGGAAATCTGCTTCTCCCAGACAGAAACCAATCTCCCTGTGCCAAACTTCAGGGTCTCAACAAGACTGAGGAGTCCCACGTCCATTTAAGGACCCAGACCAGCTGGACTAGCTCAGCAAAACAATGCCAGGCCACAGGCGAGGGGCCGGCAGCTGGGGACCTTTGTGCTTGGCTCCACCCCCTCAGACAACCTTTCTTATCAGCCCCCGCCCCACCCCCTTTCATTCCAGTAGGTGCCCTCCCCTCCGGCTTGAGGCAGACCCTGCCTTAAATTCTGCCCCTTCCCCATCTGGCCTACCTGAAAGGCTCACACTTTATCTCAGGGCACAGCCCCCTGTGCCTCTTGTCGTCCTGTCCCAGGCCGGTGGCACCTCAGGCCCTCCCCTATGTCCTCACCCTCTCCCTCTGTATTTCTCCCTCACACTGCGTGCTGATGTCCTGGACCATAGGTTTGTCACCTTCCTTACCTCCCACCCACACCTCCCCTCTGGCCCTCCCCACTGCTCACATGCTCACCACCCACCAGCAACCCAAGGCACAGTGGACCCTGCCCTGTCCTCCCTCCCAGCCCTTTTGGCCTCCGAGAGTCTGCGCCCATCCACCACCATACTTGCCCTGAGGACTCCCAGAACTCCATCTCCAAAGACCTCCTCGGCTTCCACGGGCAACTCACTGTCCCCAAACCTCTGTCCCCATCTCTGCCTGGTCACCCAGGCATGCTGCCCAACTCTCTCCACGCTCTGCCACTTTCACCTCCAGAACATTCGTTTACCCACCACTGACCCAGCTCTGAACTCACCTGCTCCCCCCAATGCTTCCTGTGTGGATCTCCCTAGAGTACAAATCAGTCACACCCCCTCGCTCTAAACCCTGCAATGGCTCCCTGTATCTCTTAAGACAAAGTCCTGATTTCAGTCCCATAGCACTGAATGGGGCTCCTTGTGCTTCCTTGCTCTCAGCACGCACCACGTGAATTCCGCCACCCTTTCTGGCTCCCAACTTAAACACCTCCTCCTCCAGGAAGCCTCTCAAGATGCCAAGTCTGGGGTAGGGCTCCCCTTAGTGTTCCCACAGCCCTTGTGAACCCCCAGCCCAGCACCAAACCTTGGGTTATGTGGGTGTCTTCTGCTACTTCGTGGGCTAAGTGAGGCTGGGACTACGTTTTCTGTATCCAACACAGGGCCATGCACACAGCAGGTGCTAGATAATAACTGGAAAAGGCAAAAAGGATCTCCTTTAGCCCATTGACCGCTTTCCCCTGAGCACCAGCCCGGAAACCACTCCCCCTGGGGGATGGGCTGCGTCAGCCTCCCCAGGCCCCTCTGTGGGTTCCACCCCACCCTCCACTCCCACTGCCCTAGCACGCATTATGCTGGACTATAGCTGTCTGTGCATCTGCCTCCCTACCAACCACATCAACCTTAGTGCTGATGCCCAGAGTAGATGCCTGTCCAGGCCCGTCTTCTACTTTTCCCTCCACATCCACCCCCTATCCCACTCTGTCCTGGGGTTCCCTCTTTCTCTTTCTCCCTTCTCGTAGTCAGTCGTCAGGCTTAGTCAGCAGAAGGCAGTTAAGTTGCAGGAGATCCGTCAGAGGGTGGGAGGAGAGTGCATGAATGGCGCTGTTCCTTCCCTATTCCTTCCCCAAAGCTCCTGTGGGCCTTCAGACACACCACATCCCACCGCCAACACCACCCGCTCCACCCTCACAGCCACAGCTCGCCCGTCCCTCCATTCAGGGCCATAATGCTGAGAAATTATCTTGAGAGCCCCAGGGAGTGACTGATTTAAGAGATCCCTCTGGTAGACAGATTACAGTAGAAACTGAACAGGAGTGGGGGTCGGGGGTTGGGTCCCACCGGGTTCCACTAACCCTTCCCCTCCTGGGCCTTGACCCTGTGGGTTGTGGACAGGGAATGTTGCCTGACTTTCCTGTGAACAAAGAATGTTGCCCGCTATCCCAGTTCTACAAGAATCAAGCCATTAGCCACTGCAGCAACCCACGGATGGTGCACCTGAGGGGAATTCAGGATGGAGAAAAACAGGAAGCGTTCTGTGCTTTGGATACTGACCCTAGATAGTTAAGATGCATATCAAAGGAATAATTTCAATGAACCCCGGTCCTTGCATGTTCCCATACATAGAAAAACATTAACTTGAGATGTCTGTTCTTTGTGATTGGTAATCTTGGTGTTCAACTACATATTTTTGTTTTTGTTCTTCCCACAAAAAAACTCCTGTAGATCCTGGCTCCTCCCTTATCTCTTCAGAGCAATTCCTCAGAGCTTTCTGAGAGGCTGTCTTCTGGGCTTTAGTCCTCAGTAAGGTCCCACACAACTTTTAGGTTGTGCATTTTTCTTCAGTCCACAAGGCCTAGGGAAGGAAAGTGCTCCCAATGTTGGCCCCAGGTGCTGCCACCCGAATTCACCCACAGCTCTGTAAACGGCCCTTTTATTGGACTCCCCTCAAATACGCACAGTGTTAATAATGACTCTTTTCTGGGACTTCCCTGGTGGCTCAGTGGCCAAGACTGCACTCCCAGTGCAGGGGTCCCAGGTTCGATCCCTGGTCAGGGAACTAGATCCCACATGCATGCGCAGCTAAGAGTTCGCATGCCACAACTAGGGAGCCAGTGAGCCGCAACTAAGGAGCCCACCTGCCGCAACTAAGACCCAGTGCAACCAAATAAATAAATAAATATTTTTTAAAAAGACTATTTTCTGCTGGGACCTTTATGTGGCAGTCAAGCTGCATATGGGAACTCTGCATGGGGCCAAAGCAATACCCAATGATGCTCAGAAAGCCCAGTGTCCCACGGTGTGGGTGGCAGGGGGTGGGTGGCATCAGCCCAGGACTGACCCACAGGGCCAGAGGTGTGAGAGCTAAGTAGAGAACAGCTCTCCTGCCATTCCTCTTCACCAGCACCTGGGCTCCCTTCCTCCATTTCAGAAGGCAGAAATGCCAGACATCCACTTCCCAGCTTCCTTTGCCCGAGGCCCAGCCAATCAGATGTACCCTCCTTGGAATCAGATGTACCTTCCCTAGAGTCAGACATACCTTCCCTGGAGTGTGCCTAGTGGGCTGGTGACCAGAGCCTCTGCAGTGGTGGGGGTCATAGCAGCCGGGTAGCAGCATGCAGTGTCTGCCAAAGCAGAACTGTGACTCGGGCATGGCCTCTTTGTCTTGTCCTCCTGTGCCCTTGGTGGTTCTGGGAGCTACACAAGTTCACTTTCATAAATTCCATTTCTGATTATGTTGGGCAGAGTCAGTTTCCTCCAACGGATAAAGTTGTCAGCAGGTGACCAGGGAAATGGGGGTGCATCCGGAGTGGACGTTTGCCTGGTTGGAGTTAAAGGCAGTGGAAATCCAGCCAGGAGGAAGGGAAAGCCTTTGGCAACCCCAGCAGGCTGAGGAGACAGAGCTAGTGCAGCCATCACTGGTGGTGTGGTACAGATCTTCCACGACTTACGATGGGGTTACTGATAAATCCCCTGTAAGCTGAAAATATCGTAAGTTGAAAATGTATTTAATACATCCAGGACATTGGTCGCCTCCTCAGTGAGGACTTCATACAACCCTGAACCACGCCCTCGGCTCTGTCCCAGCACCCTGTAATACACGACTTACCTCTTTACTGTGTCTTCCACCACTAGAATGTCAGCTCTGTGAGGGAGGGAGTTTGCCCCTGGGCTTACTGCTATATTCCTCCTGCTTAGCCCATGGTAGGCACTTAATGTGTTGTTAATGAATTAAGTGAAATGAAGATGCATATGAAAGAATTAGAGGAATCAGACTGCAACCAACCTCCAGCCCTTCTCTATCTCCCTTGCCCACTGAAGCAAGGTGTCCTCCCATAAGACCTCGTGAGGGAGTTACTTTGCAAGGGGAGTCAACTCTTCTAACGCCCCTCCTCCCCAACTCCTGAAACTAGAGATGGATACCAGCATGTCTGGAGACCTTATTACAAAGTCAGACCCAGAGGGGATGGCTTATGTATCAAAAGAATTTAAGACTTTGGTATTTTACATTAGCTAAAATATACACACTATGCGGTGGGGTGGTGGGGGAGACCGAGGCCCTAGACCATGGAGATAAGAACATCAGCTTAGTTAGGTTGGACTTCATCAATGCAGGTGAGCTTGCCAGGAACTTTGGATTCAATGTGCAGGCTTAAGCTACTGGGGGTTGTTCTGCCTGTCTATTTGGTTGGCTGAAATGAAAACTGGGTCTCACTAAATGCAATTGAGATGCCAAATGCTCCCTGGTGTAATGTAGAGGAGAGAACCCAAGGCCTCAGGAAGATTCACTCATTCATTCAAAATAAATGTTGGACTGAATTTATCAGGGACAACTCACCTTCTCCCTGAGTCCCTGGAGATGACCCAGAACATAGTCCTTCACCAAGGCCCTAGGAAGTTCATCGCTGAGAAGTTTCCATTTGCCAGGGCTGCTGTAACAAAGTACCACACCCTGAGCGGCTCAAACAACAGAAACTTACTGTCTCATAGTTCTGGAGGCTGGAAGCCAGGATGTCAGCAGGATCCATGCTGTCTCTGAAGTTGCTGGGGAATTTTGGATTAGGGGCACACCCTACTCCAGTATGACTTCATCTTAATTTATGACACCTGCAACCACCCTATTTCTACATAAGGTCACATCAGGAGGTACCGGGGGTTAGGTCTTCAATGTATTAATTTGGGGGACACAATTTGACCCATAAGTACCATAGTCACAGCTGTCCATGAGTCAGAGATTCTGGTTGGAGACACTATAGTTGAAATGCCTCCTTGATTTCAATGCAGATACCAGGATGTTTGGCAGGATCACCAGGCCCCTAAGACAAAAACTGACGGGGAGGCCAGCAGAGCCCTACTGGATGTGTATGACAAAAGAACTAGAGGGCTGACCACCAGAGACCTGACTGCAGAGGATAGGATCTCTCACCAATTCTCCAGATAAGATCAGTTCACAAACCCAGGGGCCCTTGACGGAAGTGGGGTGGGTGCCCTTTAAGGTGGGCCCTGTGAAGACAGCCCAGCTTCATGCTGGTACTTTCCCCACAACCCTTCCCAAAGAGACCTGTGGCCATTAGCCAGGGTTTGACAGATACCACTTCTGGTCTACCCCATTTTCCACTTTTAATAGAACAGTTTCTGTTTAAACAACGATGTGCCCAGTCCCAGGGGATGAATAATGATTGGTCTAAACCAAACATGGCAACTCGCCTTTACAGGTGATAATTATATTTTATTAATATATAATATACAACCATATTATAAATATAATTCAAATGTTGCTGAAACCTATGTCTTTGTAACAATATTTCATTCTATCCAAATATCCTCTGATCCTACCTGATGGCCACTGTTTCCTAGCAACCCAAAATGCTACAAAATTCTTCAGCCTAACCATATATAATCGCTCTTTCTAGGTTGTGGTAGAACAGTGAACCTGAAGAAAAATTCTGATAGTGTTATATTTCATTCCTTCTGTTGTTGCTTTGCTGTTGAAATCTTCAAAACCTTCTTCAGAAAGTGCAAGGAAGCCTCTAAGGAGGTCAGGTATCCACTCCAGGAACTCTGTGCCCGGAGACAGGGTGGGGACCATTCAGCGGTCCCCCAACCTCACCTACCAGGAAGACAGTCATAGCTGATACTACTCTGAGCTTGGGGATGAAGCCCAAGGGGTTCCTGTCATCCACTGTGACACAGCCACCCTCTGCCCTGACACACTAGGAAAGGCAAATGCCAGCAATGTTATGTCCATGGAGGAAGACCCCTGCAACACCCCAGCCCCAGGGCAGAAGGTGTAGAAAAGTCCATCAAAATTCTGAGGCACGGGGAGGAGGAGGGATAAATCAGAAGCTTCGGATTAACATATACATACTACTATATATAAAATAGATGACAAGGACCTACTGTATAGCATGGGGAACTCTACTCAGTATTCTGTGATCACCTATATGGGAAAAGAATCTGAAAAAGAATGAATACATGTGTACACGTATAACTGAATCACTATGCTGTACACCTGAAACTAGCACAACATTGTAAATCAACTATACTCCAATAGGACACGGGTTTGAGCCCTGGTCCGGGAAGATCCCACACGCTGTGGAGCAACTAAGCCCATGCACCACAACTACTGAGCTTGTGCTCTAGAGCCCGTGAGCCACAACTACTGAGCCCGCGAGCCACAACTACTGAGCCCACGTGCCACAACTACTGAAGCCCGTGCGCCTAGAGCCCGTGATCTGCACCAAGAGAAGCCACGGCAATGAGAAGCCCACGCACCACAAGGAAAAGTAGCCCCTGCTCACCGCAACTAGAGAAAGCCTGCGCATAGCAACAAAGACCCAACACAGCCAAAATTAAAAATAAATAAATAAATAAATTTATTTTTTAAAAAAACAACTATACTTCAATAAAATTTTTTTTAAATGCAAAAGGAAAAAAAAATTCTGAGGCATAGGAAAGGGTGTCTCTTGTCACCACCTTCCCCACGCCACAAGTAACAAAGAACACCAGAGAATCAGCCAGCACGCTCCACCCACAGCCTTATGCAGGCCCTCCATCCTCGACCCAGCCTCTGGTTCCCCTCTCCAGGGATGCCAGTATTTGGGACCCACATTTCCAGGGACCCCAGATCCCTCCCTACGTCTGTTTCTGTCTCAGTGGTGAGGGCCCAGCAACCTTGGTCAGCCCAGAGAAAACCCGGGCCCTGCCCAGGGCTCACTCCAGGGCAAGACAGTTTCTGCTCCAGGGATGGGTAGTCATGGGGGTGGGAGCTGGACCAAGGGTCCATACAGACCTGTTGGGAGGGAGCACAGCACAGGGGTTTGCAGAGCCGCTGGAAAGAACCTCACCAGTGGCGAGCTGGCCACACAACACCTTAGATTGTTCTTTTTTAAAAAAGTATTTATTGCAAAGAATGTTGGACACAGTGTGATATGTGGCTGAGATCCAACAACATCCATTCCAGGGCGAGCAGGAAACATGTCTGCAACAGGAGCACATCAACCGTCCTGGCTACAACCGGGCAGCCAGCCAGCTGGATGGCTGCCCATGCAGAGCCGGCTCCGGGTGAGCCCTGCTGGGATCCCACACTTCCCTCTGCCCCATCCCAGTCCTTGTGATACATCTCCAGTAGCTCCTGGCTGCCCTCTGGACAGAGAGAAAAGGCCTCGCTGGTCTCACCTCAGCCAGCCTGAGGTCTTGGAGAGGTGGTGACATCCAGATGTACGTGCCGCTGACCAAAGGGACCTGCTATGGCCAACAACTGAGCATGACCAAAAGTCACCAATACTCTGGCGGACATGGAAGCAAAGGCTGCAGTCCCCACATCCCAAAGGCAGTAGCGTGGTCCTCTGGCCCTGGGTCTAAGGGGCCTGGGGCTCTGACAGGAGATAAGTCCAGAAGGAGGGTACTGCCACGGCTCTGTCCTGGATATCTCTCCACCCATGTCTGTCCATAACTGCTGTGGCACTCGAGGCCGAGAGATCATCAGCCTGGGCCAGGGACACAGGATCCTCGGGCCTGACTTCACCAAGGACCACCACCTGTGGACAGCAGCACATCCAACTACAAATCCACACGCTTCCTCACCCAGCCTCACAACTTGCTGGCCAGCCTGTTCTCCCAGCTACAAAATGGAGCCGGAACCCGCGGCCCAGCCCAACTCCCTGGGCCCAAAAGAACTCAGGGGCGTGACAGATGGCAGGCTTCCCGAGGTCATTTTCATCAGGCTCCTGTGTACAAGAATCAGAAGCTGGGAAATTCCTGCCCTGGCCAGAGGCTGCCTCCAGCTCTGGGCTTTCCCGTGCTTAGTTCCGCGGGTAGAGGTCAACAAACGCCAGGACAGGCTTTGCAGGACCATGCAAGCTTTTCCGAATCCTTCACAGCAAATGCAGGTCCCTGCCACCAGTGTATACTCTTGTGTGGACACAGGCAGCGGCGGGCAAGGTAGCCCAGTGGCATGGCCGGGAGAGGAAGATGGGAGGGCAGCCTCTCCCTCAAGCACTGGGAAGGGCGACTCCTACAACTGTCCCGTCTTCACATCTTTCTTTACGTGTTGCACCATGAGAGCAGTTGGAGAGGGGTGGCCTTGGCTGCCAGCTCCCACGAGTATTCCAGTGTAGGCATAATTGGGAAGGGGTAATCGCAAACACCCCGCTCCCTGCATGTTTCTGTGCATTCCCATGTGCTGAAGTGAACACACTGCTTTCCTGAGCGTCCACAAATGCAGACGCACAGACTCAAGGGTCTGGCCAGTGGAGGTGGCTGCCTTGGCGGAAGCTCTTCAGTTCCTGGTGAGGCAGGACGGGGATGGCTCTTTCCCGCGTACTGAGGCAGCAGCAGCTCATGAACACCTTGCCTCTGGCTCAGGAAGTGGCCAAAGAGAGTGTAGCAGAGCCCTGGCAGGGGTCCCCAGGTCTACCCAGGCAGCTCGGCCTCAGTGGGTGGAAACATCACAGCAAGTGCTTTCCGTTTCACATTTTTGGGTTTCACACTTCACGAAGCCCACCAGGCCGGTGAGAGAGAACAGAAGGATCAGGGGCTGGGAAACCTCTCACCAGCCCGGTGCAGACGCAGTCAGGCCAAGTGGTTTTTAGCAGCAGGTTGGGCACCGCATACAACCCTGACACTGTCAACAAGGAAACAGGTGGGCTGGGACTGGGATTCTGGGTGCCACCAGCCATGCATGGCTTTGAGGGTGTTCCTGTGTGGTGACTGTCACACAGACCAGAGGGCCTGGAATGACCTCGTCCACAGAGATCAACACCTGCCCGGGGGTTGCAGTGGACGACACACGGTCACTGGTGAGCAGGGACCGTGACAAGGGCTTCCTCCGGAGGCCGAGAGATGTCTACATTCTGCACAAAATTAAACACACAGAACGCTGACCATTTGCCAAGGACAGACAGTCACCACTACCCGCTTTGCGCATCGCTATAGCCGCTGGACTCACATCCTCACCCCGAGGAGCCCCGGTCACAGGACTTAGACCCCGACCTTTCCTAAGAGCCAGGCGTCAAGAGCCTCTTGACACGTGGTGGGTGACAAACACCAGAAAAAAGGTGAGGGATGGAGGACACCTCCGGTTCCTGCTTGCTCCTTGCAGGCAGGTCAGGCATTACCCAGAGTGAGGCCATCCCCGCCTCCTGCCTCAGGTCTGGGTCAGGTGGGGAGAAACAGCTGGCTGGGAAGGGGACCAGCTCCTGAGGGTGCCCTCCTCCCGGCTATGTCGGTGTGTCGGTGGACAGGTGTCAGATATGGCCCCGGCAGGCTGCGGACACCTCCTGTGTCTGAGAGCTGGGGCACCAGGCCCCCTGCACCTCCTGAACAGCACCCCTCCCCTGCCTCAGAACTGGGACAGAGCCCAGTTCTGTCCACAGCCGGCTGAGTTCAGGGCATCTCAGGCCTAAGGGATGGGGGTCAGAGACTCCCCTCAATTCTGTAAGACTATGTGATCCCTGATCTTGGTGGCCCAATGGAGTAGGTCACCAATGACCTGGGCCACAGCCCAGATCTGCAGGGAGGGAATCATGTCCGCTATGGCCACACTCCTGAGTTCACAGGGCTGGCCACTGGAATTGTAGGGGCAGGTACAATTCTCACTGGGGGCAGGCTTCCCAAGGGCCCCTTTCTCACCACAACCTGTCCCCAAGGATGGGCCAGGACCTGGAGATCCTGCCCACCTTAAAAGGAACCATCCCGGAACCTGTGGCCAACAGAAGTTTGCCTCTCAGAAGTGCCTACCCAGAGGCAGGCAGGGTGCCTGCCAACTACCCCATGGCCATGTCGGCTCCTGCAAATGGACCGGGGCACCAGCCCCTGATGCTTGCTGGGTCCAGGGGCCTCTTTCACCATCACCCCATCAGTGCTGGGGGCCCAACACCTTCTGGGCTTTCCTCAGTACGAGGGGCCTGTTGGGACATCTACCCCTGAGACCTGTGTGTGCCAGACTGGGCCTTCATCGGACTCTCAGGGCAAACAGGGAAGAGGTTTACACAATGACTGGTTCTGGTGAGGGGAAGCAGCCTTAGGAAACAGGAGGACACATCCACACACCTCAGCCTGTGGGGCCCAAGGCCTGCCCCCTGGGCAGGGACCCAAGGCCCAACACGTCCCATTGTGGGTGGCAGCAGGCATGACTAAGGTCCCAGGAGCCTTCCTGGTGCAACAGACTCTGGGAATGGGGCCCAGAGGGGCGGTCCTGCTCTTGGCCTCAGTGGGAGAGGAAACCAAGATGGCAGAAGGATCCCACACGGGCATGAAGTGCTTCTGGGCAACACTTCAAGGAGCTTCTATCTTTAACGCTGGGGGAACACAGAACAGAGACGTGTCCTTCCGCAGGAAGGTCTCTACGCAGCACCGAGACACCCTCAGCCTCTGCATGGCCCTTTCCGCAACAAAGCAGGACATTTTTCATTTTTACTTTTTAAAGGTGCTCAGGTTGGACAGGTGCTCATGAGGCCTGGGCTGGTGGGACATGGAAGCGCCTGCCCCCTGTAGGCCTCTAGCCTCTGTTCTGGCCACAGCGTCACCCTGACAGAGAACTCAAGCTCACTCAGTAGATGCCCCAGCTGGGCCTGGCCCTGGTGGTTGCTGTGTCTGGACCCCCAGGAACGTGCCCACCACCCCAGCAGTGACCCGGCTGCTACCTGAGGCCTGTCTCGGTGCGTGTTCACAGCCGCCACATTCAGGAATATGGACTCCACTTTACAACCTGCCAAAGGGAAGATGCAAATCCATTCCCCCTCCTGAAAGGCAGCAGAGCCACAGGGGTAGAAGCTTCTCCCAGGAGGAGGCTTTCGGTGCTGTGGGGCTGAGCAGACGCCTCAGCCTCACTCCAGTCCTCCCACCTTGGGCAGCTCCGGAGGCCCCGTGAGGAAGCACTAGGCAGCGTGTCAGGCCCGAACCTCTGGGCCACTGCCCAGCGCAGGCTCGCCAAGGAGCCCGGGCACCAGGCAGAGCCACAGTGAGGATGAGCGGCCCACCTCGGGGGCTGAGGGCGGTCTGAGAAGCAACAAGCCTAGCACAGTGAGGGGTCACTACACTGAGCAGACCCTCACCCAGCCCTGTCTCACACACGAGGCGGGATCACCATGGTGCCAGGCGCTCAGTGCAAAGGGGGACGAGGCGATTAACATGCACTGGGATGACTTCAGCTGCCACTGAGCTATACAGTTATCGTCCCGAGGGCACAACCATGTGAGAGTGCCTCGTCCAGTGTTGAAGGGGAGGGGTCGGGACCCAGGAGGTTAGGAAGTTGCGTGAGGCCTCTGCTGGCAGAGCCCAAGGCAGAGGCGCATATTTTCAGGTCCGGGTCCTGGGGCCGTGGGGTTTTCTGGGGGATTTTGGAGAAACCAGTAGAAAAGACCCTCATGTGGGTGGGTGATGGTTAAGGAAGGATCACTGGGGAGGCTTCCTGTGGCCACAGGAATTAAAACAAAAAACATTTTATAGCAAATTGGGAAAGGTGGTGGGATGGAAGGAGGAGGAATGAGCCTCTAATGAAATTTTCAAGGGAGGGGTTTGCAGAAAACCACAGAACCCTGCAGACAGCCAGTCTGGCAACCAGGTCAGCATGCGGGAAGCTTCTTTACCATAAGCCACGGGGGTCAGCTTCAGGACCGTGTGCAGCGGACACTTGAGGTAAGGCAGCTGTTCTGTGGACACAGGCGGAGAGGGTTGGCGCCAGGGATGCCCAGGTGACAGTCCCCTTCGATCTCTCTCACACACACATCCCACCTCCCCAGGGGCAGCGTCCGCACCTGCTGCCTTGTCAAGGAAGTAGGCCAGGAGGCAGCGCATCACAGCCTGGTGGCAGATGACCAGCACGTTCTCTTGCCGCTCCAGCTCCATGATGACAGGCTCGAGTCGCTGGACCAGGTCCTCATAGGACTGCAAGGGCAAGTGGGAAGCATCCCTCAACCCAGCTCTGGGGGTAGGGATGGAGACCTTCTGGGTAGTGGGCTACCTTCTCCTGAACTCCTCACCATTCTGGGAGGTTGGTGAGGACTGGCAGTCTGACAAAGGGATCACCTCCCCTATCCCAGGGCTAGGTCCCAGTAGGACCGAGAGGGCAGGGCTGGGGCTTAGGCTGCGTCCAAGGGGCCACCTCCATGCCCTTCCTGGGGCCCTTTGCTGAACCCTCAGCTGCTGGAATTCACATGCTGGCAACTGATGACAGGTGGAGAAGACACGGCTCCCTTCCTACCCGCCGCACGTGGAGTACACAGAACGAGGCTTGTAGGAAGGGGAAGCAAAAACCTCCCAAACTTCCCAGAGTGCAACCTGTCAGAATGCCTGAGCTCCCAGGAAGGACCCTCACAGTCTGCCTGCCCTGTACCTCCCCTGGGTGCCGTGAGGGAGCCCTTGGACCAACCCCGGTGACTGGCAGGTCTAGAGCTTTTCACTGGGAGACCCAGCCCTGGGGGTTCACCCCTGTTTGCACACAGTGAGCCGTCCTTCAGGAAAAAAAAAAAAGGCCTCAAGCTTGGAGCTGAGTTTGCCCCATGATTTGGTTGGGAGTAATACCAACATGACTTGTGCCAGCCCCTGGTATTTCTGGGGAAAGCCTAGGTTGCTTCTTTTGGCAACTACCTTCCCTACCAATTTCCCCCCTGTATTCTCAAGTTTGAGCAGCCAGCTGCTTTGTTTCTTTTTACTGTTATCTGGTTTGGTTCTAAATCTGGGTTCTCCCTCACAGTATGATGTGGGGAAATATCAATGCTACCCGAAGCTGTCCTATTCCCGAGGACAGCACAGCATAGGCACCTGTGAGCCTGGCATTTGGGCGGGGGGTTTCGACATGTGTACGTGTATGTGTGTACGCAAACCTGTGCGTCTGTGGGAGGTATTTTTATTTGGCCACCTCCCCAGGTCACGTCCTAGAATTGGGAGATACATGAGTCAAAGGTGACACTGGGGGCTTCCCTGGTGGCGCAGTGGTTGAGAGTCCACCTGCCGATGCAGGGGACACGGGTTCGTGCCCTGGTCCAGGAGGATCCCACATGCCGCGGAGCGGCTGGGCCCGTGAGCCATAGCCGCTGAGCCTGTGTGTCCGGAGCCTGTGCTCCGCAACGGGAGAGGCCACAACAGTGAGAGGCCCGCATACCGCAAAAAAAAAAAAAAGGTGACACTGTTTCTACCCGGGGCCTGGGCTGAGGCGAGAGCCAGTCTGAGGGGAGGTGACAGTGCAGGTGACTTATGGTAGTCACGACTCACCTGGGGAAAATGAATCCCTAGGTCTGGATTCAGGGCTAGGGATGGTGTCTGGAGCCGCAGGGAGGATGGGGTCACCCTATGACACGCCCAGGGATGGGGAAAGTAAAGATGGGGAGTGATGGGAAACAAGGCTCCAGTAGGCCTCAGGGTTGGGATTCCTGGGCAGCACTGCTCACCCACCACCCAAGGAGGGGCCTGCAGCCTGGGCCACGGCTGAGAAGTGGTGGAGGTGACACACACACCCAGCCTGCCTACCTCTGAGGCCAGGCCCCTCCTGCTGCCCACGGAGCCTCTGCAGAGCCCCTCGGGGCCCTCAGTCACAGGCGGTCCTCCCAGGCAGGCAGCAGGTGGCTGGGATTAAGCCCCCATATCCCACCTACCTCCCCCTTGGGGTACCGGTACCGGTACTTGTCCTGGTCTCGCAGGGCAAATTCCAGTGGATAATGATCCTGAATTTCCTCGTAGGTCATTTCCTCACAGACGCCCTAGGGAGACACCGCAGTCATCACATCACCCACATCAGGCCCAGGGATCAGCCCTGTGTCAGGGAGAGGGCATTTCCTGGGCCACAGGGCCTCTCCCAGCTGGGAAGAGCAGGCACCCTGGGAAAACTAAGCAGGGGCAGCCTCACATTTGGAAAAAGCTATCACACGTCTTTTCCACCCACCCATCGTCCATCCATCCAGTTTATGCCATAAAAATAAACACAGAAATATTAACTATATGTCTTTTCTAATGTGTCTTTTTGTCTTCTGTGCTATGGAAATACTACAGCAGAGTATGGATTATTGTACAGGCTATAAAGTAAGATTTCCCTCATGTCATTCAGGATACACACACACGCACAGCATGGAGTATCGTATACAAATGCCATTTTAAAACAAAACAAAAGAGCCCAGGACAATGTGTGGACTGACCAGTGTCAGTCCTTCCAGGCTCAAGCCAAGAACCAGCACACAGGAGGTGCCCAGAGAGGAAGCAATAAAACGCCCGTAATAAAAAGCTGCTGGACTATTTACAATAGCCAGGTCATGGAAGCAACCGAAATGCCCATCGACAGACGAATGGATGAAGAAGATGTGGTACATATATACAATGGAATATTACTCAGCCATAAAAAGGAATGAAATTGGGTCATTTGTAGAGACGTGGATGGATCTAGGGACTGTCATACAGAGTGAAGTGAGTCAGAAAGAAAAAAACAAATATCATACATTAATGCATATATGTGGAACCTAGAAAATGGTACAGATGAACCGGTTTGCAGGGTAGAAATTGAGACACAGATGTAGAGAACAAACGTATGGACACCAAGGGGGGAAAGCGGCGGGGTGGTGGTGGTGGTGGTGTGATGAATTGAGCGATTGGGATTGACATGTATACACTGATGTGTATAAAACTGATGATTAATAAGGACCTGCTGTATAAAAAAATAAATAAAATAGGGCTTCCCTGGTGGCGCAGTGGTTGAGAGTCCGCCTGCCGATGCAGGGGACACGGGTTCGTGCCCCGGTCCAGGAAGATCCCACATGCCGTGGAGCGGCTGGGCCCATGTGCCATGGCCGCTGAGCCTGCGCGTCCAGAGCCTGTGCTCCACAACGGGAGAGGCCACAACAGTGAGAGTCCCGCGTACCGCAAAAATAAATGAATAAATAAATAAATAAAATAAAATTCAAAAAAAGATGTGAGAAACTATAAAGTGGGGGTCAGGAGAACAAACTGTGACACTATAATTCATAACACACACAATAAACAAATTATTCTGAAAAATAAAAAATAAAATAAAATAAAAAGCTGCTGGTTTCTACCTTTGTCCTCAGGGTTTTTTTCCTAGACAAAGCCTTGGGGGCAAAGTTGTCTATTAAAAAGGAAAGATGATGAGGAAAATTTAAACCTATAAATGCCTATATCAAAAAAAAAAGATCTCATATCACTAATCTAATCTTCTACCTTAAGATATTGGAGGGACTTCCCTGGTGGCACAGTGGTTAAGAATCCGCCTGCCAATGTAGGGGACAAGGGTTCGATCCCTGGTCCAGGAAGATCCCACATGCTGCGGAGCAACTAAGCCTGCATGCCACAACTACTGAGCCCATGTGCCACAACTACTGAAGCCTGCGTGCCTAGAGCCTGCACTCCACAACAAGAGAAGCCACCACAGTGAGAAGCCCACACACTGCAACGAAGAGTAGCCCCTACTCACTACAACTAGAGAAAGTCCACCCACAGCAACAAAGACCCAACGCAGCCAAAACTAACTAACTAAATTTATTTTATTTTTTATTTATTTATTTATTTTACTAAATTTATTTAAAAAAAAAAAGTTACTGGAAGAAGAACAAATTAAACCCAAAGCAAGCAGAAGTAAGGAAATAATACAAATTAGAACACAAATTCATTAAATAGAAAAAAGCAACGAAATCAAAAGTTGGTTCTTTGAAAAGATCAACAGAATTCACAAAACTTTTGCTAGACTGACAGGAAAAAGGAAAGCTCAAATTATTAAACCAGGAATGAAAGGCGGATATTACTACAAAGCTTACAGAAATAAAAAAGATTATAAGGGAATACTATGCACAATTATATGCCAACAAATAAGACAACTTAGGTGAAATAGGAAAATTCCTACAAAGACACAAACTACCTGTTGTGAGTTGAATACTTCCCCCCAAAAGATACGCTGAAGTCCTAACCCCTGGGAACTGTGAATGTGACCTTATGTGGAAATAGTCTTTGCAGATATAATCAAGTAGATGAGGTCCAATGACTGATGCCCTTTTAAGAAGGCCATGTAAAGACATAGAGAGACACACACAGGGAAGAAGCCCATGTAATGAGGGAGACAGGGATTGCAGTGATGCACCTATAAGCCAAGGAATGTTGGCAGCCACCAGGAACCTGCTAAAAATATGGGCATTAAAAGGGATTGGGGGCAGGGGCTTCCCTGGTGGCGCAGGGGTTGAGAGTCCTCCTGCCAATGCAGGGGACACGGGTTCGAGCCCTCTCCGGGAGGATCCCACATGCCGTGGAGCAGCTAAGCCTGTGCGCCACAACTACTGAGCCTGCGCTCTGGAGCCCGTGAGCCACAACTACTGAGCCCACGTGCCACAAATGCTGAGCCTGTGCGCCTGGAGCCTGTGCTCCGCAATAGGAGAGGCCACTGCAGTGAGAAGCCCACATGCTGCAACGAAGAGCAGCCCCCGCTCTCCGCAACTGGAGAAAGCCTGTGCGCAGCAACACAGCCAAAAGATAAATAAATAAATTTATAAAATAAACGTGATTGGGGGGGACTTCCCTGGTGGCACAGTGGTTTAGGAATCCACCTGTCAATGCAGGGGACACGGGTTCAAGCCCTGGTCCAGGAAGGTTCCACATGCCACAGAGCAACTAAGCCCGTGTGCCACAGCTACTGAAGCCCATGTGTGCCTAGAGCCCGTGCTCCACCACAAGAGAAGTCACCTCAATGAGAAGCCCACACACCACAATGAGGAGTAGCCCAAAGCCTGTGTGCAGCAACCAAGACCCAACGCAGCCAAAAATAAATAAATTAATTAAAAAAAAAAAGATTAGGGGGATTCCCTGGCGGTCCAGTGGTTAGAACCAAATGCTTTCACTGCTGAGAGCCTGGGTTCAATCCCTGATTGGGGAACTAAGATCCCACAAGCCACAGTGTGGCCAAAAAAAAAGTGATTATGGTGATGGCTCAGAAGGAAGTGAAGGACAGTAGAGCAAGCCTCTGTTGCCTTAGAGAATACGTATATTATCATGAACAGAATGTTGCTAGAAATATGAATGTTTAGGGACTCCTCTGGAGGTCCAGTGGTTAGGACTCCGTGTTTTCACTGCCGTGGCCCCAGGTTCAATCCTTGGTCAGGGAACTAAGATCACGCAAGCTGTGTGGCGCGGCCAAAAAAAAAGAGAGAGAGAAAAGGCAATCTTTATCATAAAGCAGCAGAGAACTTGGCCGAACTGTGTTCTAGTGTGGGCAGCTATAACAAAAAAGGCAGATAGGGGCTTCCCTGGTGGCGCAGTGTTTGAGAGTCCGCCTGCCGATGCAGGGGACACGGGTTCGTGCCCCGGTCCGGGAAGATCCCACATGCCACGGAGCTGCTGGGCCCGTGAGCCACGGCCGCTGAGCCTGCGCGTCTGGAGCCTGTGCTCCACAACGGGAGAGGCCACAACAGTGAGAGGCCCGCGTAAAAAAAAAAAAAAAAAGGCAGATAATGACAAGTGATAAGGAGGATGCAGAGAAATCAGAACCCTCATACACTGCTGGTGGGAACGTAAAATGGTGCGGCCACTTTGGAAAACAGCCTGGCAGTTTCTAACAAGCTTAAATGGAGTTAACATGGGGGACTCCCTGGTGTCCCAGTGGTTGGGACTCTGTGCTTTCATTGCCAAGGGCCTGGGTTCAATCCCTGGTCAGGGAGCTAAGATCCCACAGGTCACACAGCACAGCCAAAATAAAAAAACAAACAAAAAAATGTAGAGTTAACATATGACCTAGCAATTCCACTCCTGGCTATCTACCCAAGAGAAATGAAAACATGTCCACACAAAAACCTGTACATTCAGAGCAACATCATTCCTAAAGCCAAAAAATGGCAACTACCCAAATGCCCATCGACTGGTGAATGGATAAATAACATGTGGTATATCCATACAATGGGATATTATTCGGCAATATACAGGAACAAAATACTGATACATTCTACCACAGGAGGAAGGAAATGTCCAGAATAGGCCAGTCTATAGAGACAGAAAACAGATTGGTGGTAGCCTAGGGCTGGGGGGAAGGATTGGAAGGAAATGGGGGTATGGGTACAGGGTTGCTTTCTGGAACAACAAAAATGTTCTAAAATTGATTGTGGTGATGGTTGCATAACTCTGTGAATATACTAAAAACGATTGAATCATACAATTTAAATAGGTGAACTGTATCATACGTGAATCATATCTCGATAAAGCTGTTGTTTTCAAAAAAGGAAAAGTAAGACAGTAGATTGTGGATTGGGCTAAGAAAAAAATCACAATGTTAAAACAGAAGACGAGCCCAAGGCTGTTTACCAGAACAGAGGAAAGAACAAAGATAAACATGGAAAGATGACTAACAGATCATAGATACTAGAATAGTTTCCAAACTAAAGAAAAAGAAGGGAATCCAGTGTATCTAGGAAAATAATCGGATTAACCTCAAAAAAAAAAAAAAGATCAGGGCTGCCAAGGTTTCTCTGAGAAACCAAATGCTCCAGCCATATCTGTGCCCTTGGAAGGCAGACACCAGACCCCTAACCTGCGTCAGGGAGCTGCTATTTGCACGAGAAAGAAATCAGGGCTGGAAACCTCCTGTAACTCCCACCAGCCACAGCTGATGAAAGCCCACAAAATAGGTTAAATGAGCTATAAAACGGGTCACAGAAATTGCTTACTCTTTTGAAAGAGTTCATCAGTTCTAAAGAAGAGCTACAACAGATAAAAAAAAAAAAAAAAGCCATGATGCTATACTCTGCCCAATTACAGTAAAAAAAGAAAAAAAAGGGCAGAAAGGAAACAAATGGAAATAACACATCCTCATAATTCCCAACAGAATCAAGAATTATTTTCCTGTTACTAATTTTGATAAGTATATTTTAGTTATTCCTTTATTTACAAGCATTCTCCTTAAGAATGTTTTAGAAAAGCTGTAAGGTAATGACTACTGGAATAAAAACACTGCTTGCCTTCCAAATCACAGAAAAGATGATGTTTATACAGAAAAAAAAAAAAAGAGATGAAAAGAAATCTGCAACGTACTGGGGAAAAAAAAGGACAAAGATAGCGATTGCAATAATAAATATGAATGGGTTTAGATTCCTAAATGAAAAAAGCTCTCAGGCCAAAAAATAAACCAAAGATATGTTCCTTTCATCTAAAGAAATGACAGAAAAAGGTTAAAAATAAAAGGGAGTAGGCATAACAAAAAAAACATGGACAAAAAGCAAGGATGGCAAATTAAAACCAAAGTGAGATACCACCTCACACTCATTAGAATGGCTACTGTAAAAAAAAAAAAAAAAAAAAAAAACAGAAAAATAACAAGTGTTAGCACAGATGTGGAGAAATCAGAACACTCGTGCACTGTTGGTAGGAAAGTATAATGGTGCAGTTGCTATGGAAAAAAGCATAGCGGTTCCTCAAAAAAATAAAAATAGAATTACCATATGATCCAACAATTCCACTTCTACATAGGTACCAAAAAGAAATGAAAGCAGTGTTTCAAAGAGAGATTTATATACCCATGTTCATAGCAGCCCGATGCACAATAGCTAAAAGGTGGAAGCAACCCAAATGTCCATAGATAAATGAATGGATAAGCAAAATGTGGTATATACATAAATGGAACCATATTCAAGTTTAAAAATGTGATTCTGACATATGCTACAACATGGATGGACCTTGAGGACATTATGATAAGTGAAATAAACCAGTCACAAAAAGACAAATACTATATGATTCCACTTATGTGACATACTTAGAGACAGAAAAATCATACAGACAGAATCAAAGAGACAGAAAGTAAAATGGTAGTTGTCAGAGGCTGGGTGGGGAGGAGAAATGGGGGTTATTGTTTAATGGGTATAGAGTTTCCATTTTATAAGGCAAAAAGAGTTCTGGAGATGGGGACTTCCCTGATGGTCCAGTGGGTAAGACTCTGCACTCCCAATGCAGGGGGCCCAGGTTCAATCCCTGGTCAGGGAACTAGATCCCGCATGCATTAAGTAAAGAAGATCCCACGTGCCACAACTAAGACCCCACACAGTCAAACATAAAGTAAATAAATAAATCTGCATGCCACAACTAAGAGTGCGCATGCTGCAACAAAGATCCCACATGCCGCAACTAAGACCCGGTGCAACCTAAATAAATATTTAAAAAGTAAATAAATTTATAAACATTAACATGGTTACAAAAATAAAACTATTAAAAAAAAGAGTTCTGGAGATGGATGGTGGTGATGACTGCACATTCTGAATGTATTTATTACCACTGAACTGTGCACATAAAAATGGTTGTTAAGATGATAAATTTTATGTTATGTGCATTTTACAAAAAAAAATTGGAAAAAGAAAAGCAGGGATGATAATATTCAAATTCGTCAAAGTATAAATCCATGCAAAAAGTGTTTTATATTGAAACAGGAACCATCCAAAATGAAGGCTGAGCCACAGTGGAGTAACTGGTACCAGATTTGCTCTCGGCCCAACATAAACAATTCAAAAGAACTAGACAAAATGTATGCAACAATTGTTTGTAGACACTAGACAACAGGCAGAGCAGGGTTGTGATCCTCCAGAAGGGACACAAGGAGCCTACGACTGCAGCAATTTACTGCAGGCACTTCCTGGACTGCAGAGCATCACAAGAAAAGAAGAAGACACAAAAAAGAACAAAACGGAACCCCTAGAGCTTAAAAACATAACGCCTGAAATATAAAGTTCATTGGATGCTGGATGAGTTTAACAAAAACAGCAGCAAAGATAAGTGAGCTTGAAGATATAGCAATAGAAACTATCCAAACAGAAACTTGGAAAGAACAAAAGACTGAGAAACAATGAACAGAAGCTCAGTGACCTGTGGGATTGTCCCATAGGTTCTATACACTATACCAAATGGTCCAAGAAGTTGGAGTCCAGGGTAGGAGACAGGGTAGCAGAAAATATATTTAAAGAAATGATATCTTAAATTTTTTTTCAAACTCATATTTAGAAACCCAGAAATCCAAGAATCTCAATGAACTCCAAGCAGGATAAACATAAAGTAAAACATACCAAAGCACATCATAATCCAACTGCTTAAAATCAGTAATAAAGAGAAAATAGAGTAAAAGAAGATACACTATATACAAAACGAAGATAAGAATGACAGAAAACTCCTTGCTAGAAAACAGTGTGACCCAGAAGACAATAGAGGTGGTCCAATGGTGGTCCAGTGGTTAAGAATCCGCCTTCCAATGCAGGAGACAAGGGTTTGATCCCTTGTTGGGGAACGAAGATCCCACATGCCACGGGGCAACTAAGCCCATGCACCACAATTAGAGAGAAGCCCACGCACCACAACTACTGAGCCCGTGCTCCCTAGAGCCCGCGTGCCACAACTAGAGAAGCCCACACGCCGAAACTAGAGAAAAGCCCGCATGCTGAAATGAAGAGCCTGCGCACCACAGTGAAGACCCAGTGCAGCCAAAAAAAAAAAAAAAAAAGAAGAAGAAGAAGACAACAATGGAACAGCGCCTTTTACATGCTGAAACAGAAGGAAGTCTGTGCTGTTTCCTCTCATTTGCCCCTCCATATCCTTCTGCTTCTCCACCTGCTCTCTGCCCCAGGACGTTGACCTTTGTGCATGCATCTACAAGGCTCCCATGGCCACTAATGTCTTGCTGGGCTAGGCCACGGGGAACACTGGCAGGAGGTCACAGGGAGGGAGGAGAGTGAGGCTGAGATGTTTATTCTGACTCCTTCCTGAAGAAGTTGCTTTCAGTGGTCTAGGCCCTCACCCAAGGTTCCATCCCACCAGGCTGCCCTTTACTCACTGCTCCCTTGTCCCCAGGTTCCTATATCCTCTCTCTCCTCTGCCCAAGGGAAGCAATGGTCCCTGTTGTTACGAGGTCCCTATATCCTGCCCATTATCTTTGAAAAAAGGTCCTTTTATAAATCCTCATTGAATTAACCTAATTGGAGTGGCCATCTGTTTCCTTTTATGTCCCACAAATTACTAAGTCATGAATTTTACTTTATAATAAAACATCAAAATATGTGAAGAAAAAAGATAAAATAATGCAAAATTCTTGAAAATGCAAGAAAAATCAACAAAATTATAATTAGAGTGGATTTAACATTCAACTATTGATTTATGATGATCAAACAGAAAAAAAAGACAGAAAATTTGAATGATATAATTAAAGTTGAAATTAATGAGATACACAAACTTTTTCTTTTGAAAATTTTCAACCATATAGAAAAGTACAGGGCTTCCCTTGTGGTGCAGTGGTTGAGAATCCACCTGCCAATGAAGGGGACACAGATTCGAGCCCTGGTCAGGGAAGACCAGGGAAGACCCATGTGGGGTCAGGGAAGACCCCACATGCTGCAAAGCAACTAAGCCTGTGCGCCACAACTACTGAACCTGCGCTCTAGAGCCTGCATGCCACAACTACTGAGCCCACACGCTTAGAGCCCATGCTCCACAACAAGAGAAGCCACTGCAATGAGAAGCCCGCGCACTGCAACGAAGAGTAGCCACCGCACACCACAACTAGAGAAAGCCCGCGTGCAGCAACAAGGACCCAACGCAGCCAAAAAATAATAATAATTAATAAACAATAAATAGACTTTCAAAAAAAAAAGAATATACAACAGAAACACAAGGCACTTAAACTGGGAAGGTAACAACTGGATTATCCTTATTTCAGAAGATATGACAGGTCCCTGAGATAAAGCTAAGATAATCAACTGAAAAAGTACTAGAGCAAATAAAAGAATGGTCACAGGTTTTCTGTGGACCAGCAATAACCAGACGGGGGACAAGATCTTATTCACAAAGAGGCTTCCTCCATGAGGCCAGGTGGCCCAAGCTCCCAAGGGACCCTCTGGAGATGTCCCTGGTTAACAGCCCACTGTCAGCCTTCCTGGCCTGGCTCCCTACATGAATGCTGTGCTTGTGGCCCCTCCCATCTCATAATGTCATGGACGCCCCCTTTCCCTTACCCAATCTTTTCCAGCGGGGATGGATTCCATGGCATGTGGCTTCACCATCTTCCTCCCTACCTACTCCTCACCTCCTCTGTCCAACTTGATTCCATCTCATCCATAGGGACACAATTGAACAAGCTTGCGAGCTGAATGAGTGTCTACCTTTTCCACAGCTGCATCCATCTGCTGGGGGTGGAGGATCGCCCCCAGAACACAGACAAGGGGGCCACAGAAGACTCCTGGTCTCCAGACAAGCCAACTCTTCCCCTTTGCTAACGCCCACTGGAAACTCCTCCTTCCTTTCACTCTTGAGTGAAACCTCCATGAAGTTCTGAGACACAGTACTCTAGAGCCACCTGCACCCCTCTCCTCTACTGATACCCTGGAATCTGGGCCTCCGCCACCACTCAGGGCCTCCTGTCGTCTCATTCTCTCCCTTTCTACCAGCCCCTCACCATCAGCTTACACACGGCCAAGTCTCCCTTGACTCTGAGTCCCTTGCCCCCCACTCACTTCCCTACCCATTCCCACCGGGCACCAACCCAGTAGGCTCATGCCAAGAATCCTAGTGGTCTTATGACATCCCAATGGTCAGTTTGGAGCCTGGCCTCACTCCCCCTCCCTATGGTGTCTCACCCCACCGACCACTGCCTCCTCCTCTCTGCCTTGACTCCCATGACCCCATCAGCCTGGTTTCCCTTCCACCTCACCAGACACCTGTCCATAGCTTCCTCCACAGCCCCTTAAATGCCAGGGTTCCCCTGGGTTCTGTCCTGGGCCCTACTTTGCCTCCCTCAGCCACCTGATCCATTCCACAGTTTCAAGCACCATGTCTGTGGGGGGGATGCCCAAGCCCCACCTCTCTTTGGAGATCGGATTGGCTCCTGGGTACCTGCTCTTGAACATCTCCCAGGAACGTCTTCCTTTCATTCACTACATATTTACTGAGCACTTACGATGTGGTGAACAAAATAGATTAGTTCCTGCCCTCAGCTGAGCTCATCACCTTCCTTGCCCCAGAACCCTTCCCAGTGGCTGGAAATCTGGAGCCATCCTAGATCCTTTTTAGACCCCTGGCTGGGCATCAACAGCCTCTATCCTTTCATTAGGATCTTGGTCCCCAGCACCTGGCCCAGTTCCTAGCACAGAGTAGCCTCACATAAATACGTGATAAATAAATGAAGAAACATCCCTCAAGTCCATCTACTCCTTTTTCACTGCCGCCACCCAAGTTCCAGATGTCATCACTTCACCAGGCCATTGCAAGGACCTCTAACTAGTCTCCCTTCTCCGGCTTGTCCCCCCACCTCATCCCAACAAAACAATTCTATCAGTTGGGGTGATCTTTGTAGGATTCAAATCTGATCTCGAGACTTCCATATCAGGCAATGGTAGACTAGCTTGCTTTAGACTAACACTCCACTGAGAGCTACTAGAAAAGCCAAACCGAAATAAATAAATAAATAAATAAATCTGTTTGATATCACCCTAGAGCCACAAGGCAGAGAAGACCTGAGGGGCCAAGATCCTGAAGTGAAGGGAAGCCCAAGGAGATGAACCTGGTATATGGCATCATTTTTCCCTTTGAGGTTTTGTTGATTTGAAAGTGGCAGTTAAAAGCATGACAAGCCAGCTGGTAGGCAAAATGGCTGAAGAGGGTCAAAAGGTATAAACTTCCAGTTATAAGATAAATAAGCCCTGGGGATGTAATGTACAGCATGGTGATTATAATTAACAATATGTATCATATATTTGAAAATTGCTAAGAGAGTATGTCTTGAAAGTTCTCATCACAAGAAAACTAAAATTTGTAACTATGTGGTGATGGATGTTAACTAAACTTATTGTGATAATTATTTCACAATACATACATCCATCAAATCATCACTTTGTACACCTAGATAGTTATATACAAAAGAAGGGAAGGAGGGAGGCAGGGAAGGAGGGAGGGATGAATCAGAACCCTAAACAATAATGAAATGTTAAAGAGAAAGCTCTCCCTGACCCCTTTCAACACTGTCACCCTGGGTGAGTGCAGCTGTGCCCAGAGCTGGGCAGGGGAGGGAAGAGATGGTGATTACCGCATCAATCTCGTTGAGAACTTTCCACTGCTCATAAGGCACACCCAGGGCCTCAGCCGTCTGGATTGTCCTCTTCATCTGGCTTGTCCAAACCTTTAGGTCCTTGATGTTCTGATCCCTGATGAACTGGGCCAGACTCCTGGCAAACTGAAACACATCACAAGCAAATTCAGATGCACAGGTCCTGGGCTGCCCTCAAAGGGTCCATGGGGCCCAGCCTTAGAGAAAACAGTTTTGGTAAAAAACACGAACTAACTCTCAATGACACCGACACCCACACCCACAAGTGCTGTCCCTGTGCATTCTTCCGAGATCCTCAGTGTAGTTCCAGCTGTGGGTCATCAGGTCCCCTGCCAGTGCTCACCCCCCGACCATGTACCCTAGGCTGTATGACCTTCCCACTGAGGTTTCAGTATCTCCCCTGGACTGTGGCACAGCATCAGCTGCATTGTAGGGACTCAGCTCACTCCCAGAATGGCATGCCTCTCCAGGGAAAGGGAACCAGCTGGTGAGAGCTCGCATGCAAGCCAGAGATTCAGGCATCTGCCGGGTGACCTTCCCTATAGAATGGGAACATTCCGGACTGAATGAGGTCATCCACCTGGATTGCATGTTAGCTGGAGTCCAGCACCAGCACACGCACATGCACACAGAAATAAACACACACAGACAGACACACACACACAGACACACACAGACACACAGACACACACACACACAGACACACACACACACACACACACACACACGCTGACCTCCCTGCCCCGGGCGGACAGTCCTGGGTCCCCGCCAATCCGGCCCTTGAGGTTGAGCTCGCTCTCCCCGTGCCGGCAGAGGTAGATGGAGCGGGGCGTCACGTGGATGTTCATGAGGTAATACACAATGCGGCTCTGGATGTGGTCAGCCACGCGGTTCACGATGTAGCTCTGCCCCACGTCCATAATCTTGATGTAGGACAGATCCCTTTCCAGAGAGGGTAGAGAGAAGCCTGTGAGTGTGACCGGGGTCCTTGAGGCCACGCCCTGCCAGCTCCAGGAACCATCCTCAGAGCCTTGCATCTCTGACCCCACCAGGCTTGAGACCACAACACACAGGACTGCCAGCTGGTACGCGGGTGATGGGGGTGAGGTGGGAGCAACACGACACGCATGACATACAGACAAACCCCGTGAGAGGTGCTCCACACTCATCATGCTCCCAAAAGGTGACATTCAAAGCGAGGGGTCAGTCCTACCACATCGGGACCTTCATCGCTGCTCTATGTCCCCCGGGCCCCTCTTGCCTACCTATGAGCTCTCAACGTACTATCTGTAAGGTGAACAAGAGACAGTTTTTCCAGGATTGACCTGGGAGTAGCTGGCAAACGCGCTTCCCCTCTAGTCTTCCTGGTCAGCCATCCATGGGCCTGGCCTTTCCTTCCCCCAGCGAACCCTCCCCCAAGAACCCAGCCCGGGTCCTGTGTGTGTGCCAAGTGGTTGCCATGTCCCACACCAGGCAGCAGGTGGACGAGACAAGAAGCACAGGAGGATGGTGCTGGTGGCAGCAGCCAATAAGCCCAACTCCGCCGCTTTCCCTGCTTTGGACCAGTGCAGCCCTGCAGCGTGGAGAACAGAGCCACAAGGAGCAATGCCATGCTGGGGGGAGACCAGGAGAACCACAGAGGCCAGGGCAGCAGCACCGGATCAGCGCCAGCGTCGCTGAGGGGACTCAGTCCAGGGACTGTCCCTCAACAT
The DNA here is from genome assembly GCF_951394435.1 of Stenella coeruleoalba. NCBI lineage: Eukaryota > Metazoa > Chordata > Mammalia > Artiodactyla > Delphinidae > Stenella > Stenella coeruleoalba. The sequence continues at coordinate 65,755,929 of NC_137156.1, forward strand.
CCCAGAAAACATCCCCCCAGCAGTCACTTGACTTCTTTCGTTCGTAACTATATATTCATACGTAATTATAAACAACCCAAGTACAAGTTCATATTTCCACCCTTTTCACTTAATGCTACATAACATACACTTTCCCATGTCTCTTCAGCATGATTTATAAGGACTGTGTAATACTTTATTCAGTTATTAAAGTTAACTTAATTACTTAAGCGTTAACTTAATTACTTAAGTGTTATTCACTTAACCACTGCCCCCATTTCTGCTATAATACAGGAGTTGGCAAACTATGGCCAGCAAGTCAAACTCAGCCTGGTTTTGTAAATACAGTTTTATGGGAACACAATCATGCTTATTCATTTGCGTATCATCTATGTTCCTTTAGTACTAAATGGCAAAGTTAAGTAGCTGCAACAGAGACTGTATGCCCCCAAAGCCTAAAATATCTACCACCTGAGCCTTTACGGAAAGAGCTTGCCGGTGGCTGGCTGCTATCCCCACCCAGCACTCAGTCCCACAGATCCCTGTTCCAGAGGGAGGCGGGCGGGGCTCACAAGCACTGGTTACTGCTAGCTGTTAGTACGCAGGGTCTGGGCACCCCTTCCCCTTCTCAAAATACAGACCACCCACTGAAAGAAGAGTGTGTACTGTTTGCAAAAGCCTTGTGGGAAGACCCTCTGAATAGAAAACAGGCTTGATTTTCTGATGAAATAGCAGAAAACTGTGACTCACAGAGCTCCAGATAAAGCAGCTATGGTTCTGCAAGTCACCCCTGGGCCATGATTTCCACCCCGAGGAAAGAAACAAAAAAGGACAGACCATCTCTGCCCGCGGAGGTGGTCCCTCAGCCACCACCTTGAGGAGCCACAGGAGGCAGCCGAGTGGACCCCACCTACCACCCACCGCAGCCAAGGACACAGTGCTGCCCTGCCTCACCTGTCCAGGTCCTCGTCCAGCGACTCATATGAATTCTCATAGCACTCGATGCGCCTCATGAAATCCTCCGTGGCCTCATCGCTGTCGTGGTTGACATAGTCAGGGCTGCCCAGTTTCACTTGCTGCCGGGGTCAGGCACAGAGCAAGGACACATCAGGGCCAGAGGCCAAGCAGGTCGGAGACCAAGGAGGATGCTGGGTTGGGGGGAGGCTGGGCAGGAGGATTGGCCTCCCAGGGGCACTGGTCCCATTAGGAAGAGCCCAGTGGCTCCCTGGTCCCAGCTCCCATACCAGTGCTAAGAGAGTATTACTGAACATCCTGTGACCGCAGTCCCTCATCTTTGGGGGACGAGGGACTGCGATCGGGTGGGCAGTCCCCACCTGACCCAGAGATCTACCGCCTTCCCCCCTACCCACAATGTTCAAGGAGACCAAGTTAAGGTCGGCCCAGGCACCAGCCTAACCTGGAGATGGACCTCACTGTCACAGGCCATCTTGGCTGTATTACTGCTCCCACAAGGGCAGATGCACCACTCACCACGATGTTGGCAGCTATGACCTCAGGATCCACACAGATGGACTCAACGAAAAAGGTCTGCAGCAAAGACCAGGGTGGGCAGGAGGGAAGGAACCAGAGACACATTTAGGGCCCTGAGCCTGGCTCCCTGGAGCTCCCTACCCACTGAGGGCCATGCTGCCCAGAGGCCCTTCTTCAGGGGGTGGGGTCAGGTCAAGGAGCACAGAACCAAAGCAGGTGCCGCCCTATGAAGGACTCTCCCACCAAGACCCCCACTTCCTCAGAAAGATAACTCCAGGTGGAGAGAAAATCAATATCCCAAATCCACTCAGGAGCCCACCTGCCTGAGGCCAGTGGGCCTCAGGAGGCCGAGAAAGTGGCCCCAGAGGGCCCGAACGTGCCACAGCCCAACCAAGGACGTAAGCCAAGGAGGCCTCACCTTGTAGCCATTCTGTTCCCCAAAATTAAAGATGGTCGCTCTCCGTTCTCGGGTGGTATTTGTTGCATCAAAAACCTAGGACCAAAATGGGGTTAACTCAGCCTCTGGTCCTGGAGAGGGTGGGAGGCCACCCTACAGCTGTAGCACAGGGACTGGATTTCTCATCAGGACCAGTTGCCGTTTGGCCATCTGCCTGGCCAGTCTCCTTCAGACCTGCAATGGCTGGGCTGGTCCTCCTCTTCCTTGGGGAGCACCCCAAGGAAGCTGGAAGCAGGGCAGCAGGCACTCACTCACAAGACTTCCAGTGAAACTAGTTAAACTTGTAGAACTAAACCCACGTTTACTTCCACTCCATCCTGTCACCCCAGTAAAATGGGAACAGGAGAGGAGAGGAGATGGGAAATGTCAACACAGTTTTTTAAGATAGACACATGGTAACTGGCTCAGAGAAACAGAGAAAACCAAACACAAACCTACACCAACCAGAGCACACCTGCTTGTGCAGAACCACGGTAGTCAGGAACAGGGCACAGGCATCTCTGAAAAAAGGGACAAGTGTGCAGAAGAAACGGGAGGACTGGCTGGTGGTGCAAGTGGAGCCCCAGGCCCCCTCCTTGCCTCCTCCAGGCAGGCTGTGACTGCCCCCCCGGGGCCTGCCCAGCACTCAGGGGCAGCCCACCCAAGCAGCTTTTAGAGCGTAACTTTTTACAAAGGGCATTTGACCAGGGCTCACTGGATGCTCCAGCAAAACCTCTAACATGAAAAACAAAGACTAAATCAAACAGAATAAAAGGAACTTCAAGAAATGAGGACAGGGAGGGACTTCCATGGTGGTGCAGTGGTTAAGAATCTGCCTGCCAATGCAGGGGACACGGGTTCGATCCCTGGTCCGGGAAGATCACACATGCCGCGGAGCAACTAAGCCTGTGCACCACAACTACTGAGCCTGCGCTCTAGACCCTGCGAGCCACAACTACTGAGCCTGCGCTCTAGACCCTGAGAGCCACAACTACTGAAGCCTGCAAGCTTAGAGCCCGTGCTCCACAACAACAGAAGCCACCACAATGAGAAGCATGCGCACCAAAATGAAGAGTAGCCCCCGCTCACCACAACGAGAGAAAGCCTGCGTGCAGCAATGAAGACCCAACGTAGCCAAAAATAAATAAAAAATAAATAAATTCATTTAAAAAAAAAAAAGAAGAAGATGGGAGGGGAGTGGGGACTCAGTTGTGAGAAAGCGGTGGGGGTGGTTTAACAAAGTAAAATATATGACATTTCTCTGAGCTGCTGGAGAAGAGTTTCCTGATGGAAAGGGTCCCCCCAAGGACCCAGCATTGTGGAGAAGACCCACCATAAAGCACATCACCTTGAAGACCCCTAAAAGCTTCCCCAGAGGAAGGGGCATGAGAAGCCCCCAGTTTCCTCTAGGAAATAAAACTTTTCTTTTTTTTTTGCGGTACGCGGGCCTCTCACTGTTGTGGCCTCTCCCGCTGCGGAGCACAGGCTCCGGACGCGCAGGCTCAGCGGCCATGGCTCACGGGCGCAGCCGCTCGGCGACATGTGGGATCTTCCCGGACCAGGGCACGAACCCGTGTCCCCTGCATTAGCAGGCGGACTCTCAACCACTGCGCCACCAGGGAAGCCCTTTTCTTTCTTTTTTTTTTTTAACTTCTTTTTGCCCGCAATGTGCAGCTTGTGGGATCTTAGTTCCCTGACCAGGGATTGAACCTAGGCCCTCAGCAGAAAGAGCATGAAGTCCTAACCACTGGGACTGCCGGGGAATTCCCTAGGGAAAAAAAAACTTTTAAGGAGGATCAGCAAATCAGAATGACATCAGACTTTCCCACAGCCACTCTAGAAGCCGTAATACAATGGAGCAATGTCATGAAAATTCTAAAGGAACCGTTCTTTCCACCCATCCATCAAATGTGAGGATAAAGAAAAGACATTTCTACACATGCAAGGTCTCACAAAATTTACTTCCCAAGTACCTTTCTCAGAAAGCTATTAGAGGATGTGCTCCAACAAAACAAGTCAGTAAAGCAAGGAAAAGCAAGACATGGGATCCAAGAGCAGGGCATTCAACTCAGGAGGGAAGAGAAGGAAATTCCCAGGGTGACAGCTGTGCCACAGACAGACCTAGAGGGCAACTGATCTAGATGGGGCTGGGGGACAGAGCTCCAGGATGCATGCCTTCAAAAGGAAAAAGGAAGGAAAAAATAGCCCGTGTTTGACTACATAGGGTTGGGGTAGGGCCCTTTCCTGCAGACACCCTTGCTCAGCCTTGTCCCACCTGTCCATCTGACTGGAGGGTCCAACACAGAGGGGGAATTCCCTTACCCAGCATTCAACTGATTCCTGGAATAGCCACCAAATGTTGGGCTGGATGCTCTCCACACCAGGAGAAATCACATTTGCTAAAGACTTAGGTAACATGACACCTCTAACTTGTGGAGTGGCCAAGAATGTGAGTATTCAGAGGGAAGTCCAGCAGGGTCAAACACAACCACAAGCCCAGAGGGAAATTCCTGGCCCACCTCTGGCCTCTGGCTTCTTCCAGCACAGCAGCTGCAGACTTCTTCCCAGGGGCGGGCACCCAGTGGTATCTAGGGCCACATACACCCTGCCTTCCCCTCCAGATGCCTGATAAGTAAAGGGGTAGAAGTATGTGGGCTCCCATATGTCACTCCCAGATACCACCAGGGTGTTATACTCACCGCCACATGCCCCCCCTCCTCACTAAGGAACCGCCGAACATCTCGGAGGGCTGCCAGGGCACACTGCCTTCAGAAAAGAAAACACAGGTCAGCCAAGCACCTAACTTGTTGCTGCAGGGCAGTAGGTCAGGGATATATCCTATGCCAGATAGGAGACGGGGCAGCCCCTGGGGCCCCTTCTCTCTTCTCAAGGTTTCTCTTTCCTTGGGAAGATTTTCAGTGTTTGGTAACCCTGCTCCTGTAGGTGGAAGGCTATGTGTTTCTGGCCATCAGGAACTTTTTTTTTTTTTAATTGGAGTATAGTTGCTTTACAACATTGTGTTAGTTTATACTGCACAGCAAAGTGAATAAGCTATACGTATACATATATCACCTGTTTTTGGATTTCCTTCTCATTTAGGTCACCACAGAGCATTGAGTAGAGTTCCCTGTGCTATACCAGTAGGTTCTCATTAGTTGTCTATTTTATACATAGTATCAGTAGTGTATATATGTCAATCCCAATATCCCAATTCATCCCACCACCCCCTTTCCCCCTTGGTATACATACAGGAATACTTTTTGAAATACCACTTTTCTGTACTTTCCTTCTTCATCTCATCATGTACAAATCCAGCCTGCCATTTTGCCATATTCATGATTTCTAAGTGTCATGCATTTCCCCTGACTACCAAAATAAGCACTTCTAAAACCAGACACTCCCTTGTGTGTGTGTTGGGGGCAGGGCAGGCGGTGCAGGTGGTGGGAAAGGAGAGACAGTACTGCTGGCCCCCAAGGCAGCATTAAGCTTAATGTTCAATTTTCCTTTCTAGAAGGGAGATGTGGACTAAGAATGCCACCTGGTGTATCAGCAAACAAAGGGTGTTGCAGCCATCAAGCTATCAGCCACTGCAGCCACCCCCAAAGGGGCCCCCTCAGGGGACTCAGAATGGGAAAGAACAGGACACTGGCCCCAGAGAGCTGAGGTGCCTATCAAAGGAATGATTTCAATGAGCCCACACATGGCACCTACCTTACCTCTGCAGAGCAGTCCCTCAGTTATCTGAGAGGCTGTCTTCTAGGCTTAAGTCCTCAGTTTTGTTCACTGAATAAAACATAAGTCTCAACTTTTAGGCTGTTCCTTTCTTTCAGTGGACCAAGAACGCCCTACATGATCCCTTCTGGAGGAGGGTGCCGTGTCTCTGCCTCTCGCACCCGGGTCCACAGGTGCTCCGGAAGGGCAAAACCCTCACCATGACTGACCACTGACTACACTGTCTGTCCTCAGACATCTCAGCCTTTCCGTTTATTGCTGCAAAATGGATTGCCACATATAAGGATCTTTCTGACTTTATCCATTTCCCCTATAAGGTACGAAGATAGATAAATCACTTTGACTTTTTATCTATGCAGGGGAGCAGAATTTGCCACCCCAAAATATGTCTCTTTGGCATAAGGATTATTTTAGGCTGATTATTTTTAAGACACTGCAGACACGGGAGCAGCTCTGAAAACATGAGTAGAAGTTACCCTTTTTTGAGAGACATTTACAAGTATAAGGGAAATCTCCATTTGTAAGGGGGTCTCCATCGCTGTACCAGGAGGAGGGAGATGATCTTTATCTCTAGAAACTATTATCACTCCTGAAGGCACAGATTGAGTGATTGATTGATTAAGGCCACACCAGACGTCTTGCAGAATCTTAGTTCCCAGCGATTGAACCCAGGCCCCCCGACAGTGGAAGCTCCGAGTCCACAGCCAGGGAATTCCCTGAAGGCATAGATTTAAATCTGCACAACAACCTTACCCTCGTTTACTGAGCTTTTCCGGGTAAATTCTCCTGACTCCTCACCCCCAACATCTTCTTTTCTCTTCAGCTGAAGATGGTATTTAAGGGGAGGGCTTCCCAGGTCTCTCACATGTGTGTAGGAGGTATACGTGCTATTAAACTTTTTTTCTGTCCTGTTAATCTGTGTCATGTCAATTTAATTATTAGACCAGCCAAAGAACCTAGAAGGTAAGAAGGGAAAATTTTTCCTCCCAAACACTATTACCTGTACTTTTTTGATGTAAAAGTAAAGTTAGATCTCCCATTTGTTTGATCTTGGGATTTTGTGTGTAAACCCCTAGTGCATCAAAGGACTGTGCCAGGCCAAGCCAGGCCAGTGTGCCCAAGCATGGAAACAGAGGCCGACCAGACTCCTGGGGTCATGAGGAAACTGGGGGCAGAGCTGAGTCCAGGTCACTGGAAGGAGCTCTGCTCTTATGCCTCCTTGTGACCTTTCTGTGCTCTATTAGGCCTTTCAATTAAGACCCCAAAGTGCTTTCTTCTGCCAAAAAACCTGAATTCTGAAAGTCCAGGAAGCTGGCATTGATAAGGACAGAGTAAAGGGACAAAGTAGGTGACTAGTTAATCCCACTAAGGGATCATAAGGAAAAAGTATGGGAGACCTCTATAAGAAAATGATCACTCGAGAAAGCAGGTTTGCTTAACCACAAAACCAAGCAGGCTTGCTTAACAACAAAACCATGCGACAGAAGCATGAGACATGCCCCCAGACAATAAAACAATGGTGGAATGAAACCCACCTCCTGCCCAGTGGTAAGTTAATGATTCCTAGGACATGCTCCTTTGTGCTCACTAAAAACAAAAGTATAAGGAAAGGGTGACATTATACTGAAACCTGAGCTGATTTACCATGTTTTAGTATACGTTACCGCCTTTTTGCTCGTTTCCATTGCGCCATGACAGTCCCAGTTTGACCACTAGGGACAAGAGAACTCCGCCCCCCACCCCCACGTGGAGGAGGAGCTGATGATGGAAGCTTGATGTCTACTCAAGGATGAGGAAGCAGGTGGTCTTCTCCCCCTCCTCACTCTCCCTTTGATTATAAAACTGTAGCCTACTAAGTTCTGGGCACAGTGCCCTCCTGCCCACCCACTTGTAAACCTCACAAGTGTCCTATTCTAATAAATAAATCTAACACTTTGTCTCTCACTGAATTCTTTCTGCACTGAGACATAAAGAACCAGAGCTTCTCAGAGCCCCCCACATCCCCGAGACACATTTCTACAGTTTCAGCACGGCTGGGGCCTCTCTTGCCACCCACATTTAGAGCCCCATGTTCTGGGCTAAGATCTCTGTGGTCTGCTCTGGCTGAGGCTGCACCAAGTAGGAGGGATCTCAGGGCCCAGGTGGAGATGCTGGGGGAACAGCCTGGGAGCCTGAACACGTGTGGGTGTGAGTGTGGACGGGCACACACGTGCATGCATGGGTGGATATGTGTATGTGTAAGTCTGTGAGTGAGCACCTGTGAGCATTCCTTGGGCCCCTGTGGGAGTGCAGCTGTGCACATACAAGAGGGTGTATGTGGTTTGATAAATACATTTGGTCTTTGTCCTGGGTTCTTGGCAGAGCTCCTAAGACCCTTGGAATTTCTTAAGTGATAGGAGTGATTTTTGTCATTCACAAGGAGCCCCTTCCAATCACACCTGAGTTGATGCTAATGTAGCGACTCAGGCTGGGGCCCCTGTACAGCCTCAGCATGGGGCTGATCACCAGAAAGTGATGAAAGGGTTGGAACATTCAGCCCTGCCACCATCCTCCAGGAAGGGAGGTGGGGGCTGAAGATGAATTGAACGATGAGAGTTGAAGAGCTTCCAGGTTGAAGAGATGAGGTGCTGGGAGGGTGCCAGACCCCGAGACGGCTGGAAGCTCCCCGCACTGCCCCCTTCCTTGCCTGTGCACCTCTTCCACTTGGCTGTTCCCGAGTTGTATCCTTTATAATAAACCAGTAAACACAACTCAAGTATGTTCCTGAGCTCTGTGAGCTGGAACAGTAACCTGCTGAAGAGGGGGTTGTGGGAACCCCCAATTTATAGCCAGTTAGAAGTACGGGTGCCCCCCGCCGAGACTTGTGACTGGTGTGTGAAGTGGGGTCAGTCTTGAGGGACTGAGTCCTTAACCTGTGGGAACTGATGCTAACTGCAGGTAGACAGGGTCAGAATTGAACTGAATTGAACTGTTGGACACAGTTGGTATCAGGAGGATATGCACGTGTGTGAACGCCCACGTGTGTACATACGGTATGTGTACACACCTTCCTGCAGTATGTGACTGTGTGCACATATATGAGGGTGCCTGGTGTGTATTTACACACTTACCCATGTGTACATAAAGAGGAAACACCTGCACGTGTACAGATGGCTGTACATGCCCTCTTCTAGATCTTCCACTGTGCCCAGTGTTAGGGACAGACCTCCACATTGTGTAGCTATAGGAAGCTCAACAATGTGTACGTACCTGGGCCTCTGGGAAAGGCAGGCTTCTCTTCCCAGGTTTCCCATTTTTAAGAAGTCTGATCTTTCTATTTTGCCAGTTATCTGTGGGACATTTGGGGCTGGTTAATGGGAAATGGACCCATGGCCCAGGGGCCAGACCCAGGCTTTGGATACACGAGGGAGACTTTCTAGGAACAGCCAGAGGGTGTGCCTACAGAGAGGCACACGTGAATGTGCCCCCAGCTTCTACTGCTGGGGCCTCTGTTCCAGCTGGGTGACCCTAGACCAGCTTCCTTACCTCTTCTGAGTCTGGGTTTCGCCATGAGAATTAATCCCAATGTTCCTACCTTCAATGGGCAGTCTGAGCAGAATGACCAGCGAGCTCTGGGAAGGCTAGCTTCCTTCTTCTCCCCACAAACACTCTGGATTCAGACAGGCCTGGCTTCAAATCAAACCCTGAGGGATCCCAGACAATACCACCACTTCCTGACCTCAGTCTCAGCATCTAGAGTGAGGCACCACAGCCCACTGTAGGGAAGATCAAAGCAGCTAACGAGTGCCCACAGCTTGAGGTTGTTGCAGAATTTGCATTTGATGCAACCTTTGATCTACAAATTGAGTACTTCCGGAACGATGGACAGGACAGTTTTTAGTGGTACATGGGGTTAGATTTAAGTCTGGACTCTGTGAAGTTCCTTGGGATCTTGTGTGAGACTGCTGAGCCTCAATTTCCTCATCTTTAAGTTGGTGGGCAGGGGGCGGCAATGGGCATCACACACACACAGCACACAGGAGGTTCAAATATCAGTACCCTCACTTTTGTCTGGGTCGTTATCACAGAGGGCCCACCCTTGAGTTTTACCCACAATTCACAGTTCGGCCCCAGAGACCTGAATGTCAGACTCCACTTCCCTTCTTGGTGCAGCAGCCCGCCCATCCCCATTGACCCAACAGCAGAGGCACGGAAGGCCCAAGCCCCACGATGGGGAACTCCTGCCCCCTGGTGGCCAGAGAGGGAGCGGGTCAACCACGGCAATAACCAGGGGCTTCCGGCCTGGGGCTTGATTTGGGAAGGTCACTAGAACTGGGCCAACCTCTGCTCAAAGCCCTCCCACAACGGCTGGGCCCAGAACAAGGGCAGGAAGCTTCCTGATCCCTCAGTTGACACCTGCCGAGTACAGCATAGCATAGCTCCTCAGACCACAGCTGGTGCTCAGTTTTTCTGGAGAAAGCAAGCAATTCAAGTCTGAATGGAGAGGGAGAGCGGGTATCATATGCAAATTTCCATCTCGTCACCCAGCAACACTGAGGCAACTTCAAAGGAAAGCCAAGGCCTACCCAACACATGCCAAGAACATGACAAGCAGCCTCCAAATATCAGTAGGAGGCTTATCCTGGGGCAAGGGAGGAAACGCCCCAGTTCTGGGTCTGATCCTTCTGGCTTTGCGAGAAGGTGTCAGGAGGTAGTCCCATTCCCACTCTGCCGCACCCCTGAGGCCTGCATCTCTGCTTCACCTAGGGCTCCCCTCCCTATCAGAGCCCATCCCCATGGATGGCCTGGGGTAAGCCGAGGGCCCTGGCTAAGCCTCCACCATCTCCCTGAAGCTCCACACTCCCCTCCCACAGATATCCCACAGGGCAGGGCAGGGCGAGCCACCAAGGGGCCAAATACCCACTCCCTTTGTCCCCAAACCCAGCACATCCTCACCCCCACCACATCCTGAGAGGTCAAGAAACCAGCCCTGTTACAGCCCACAGGGTAGGGCAAGGCCAGGTCTCAGGAACAGCTTGGTCATCACTAGCAACTGGGCTCCAGGGCCTTCTTCATAAACAAACACACATACGCACACAAACTCACTTCCTGATTTTCAGGCCCTCTTCATTGTCTGGAAGGAAAAACTCAAAAGACTTGTATGTCTTGACCATGTCCCGGCGATACTGGCCAACGTTGAATTCTGGGGGAAGGGAGAGGCTCAGTTTTCACACAACAGCATCCCTCCCCAACCCCTGACCTTGACCCACCCCCAGGCCCTGTGGCAGTCCAGCCTTCTCACTCCTCCCCGCTCCCCCACAAAGTCCCAAAGGCCCCTTGGAAAGCCAAGGCTGAGTCTCACCCCGCGTGGGCACGCCAATCCAGTTCAGGTAGCGGGTCAGCTTCTTAGAGATGTAGGTCTTGCCCCTGGCAGGCAGCCCCACCATGACAATGAGCGTCGGGCAGTTGGTCATGCAAACTGAAAGACAAGGAGCAGTGTCTGAGGAGGCCGGACCCCTCCCAGTGGGCCCCTCCTTCCAGGCCCAGCATCAGATGTGCCTTCCCAGGCTCCTGGCAGCAGAGAGCTCCCTGGGCACCCCCAGACCATGGTCTCTAACCAGCGCTGGCATGCCCAGTTCCCCAGGCCTGTCAGTGCTCAGGGAGACGCCGCGGGATCTCGCCAGCATTTACCCTGAAGTGCACCATCAGATATAAAGCTGGAGCTGCCACGGCCCTGGCTAAACTCTGCGGGGGAGTTCCCCTGGCAGGTGGGACAGCGCCAAAACCCAGTGGGGTATTCAATGCCTGCCTGTCATCCAGGAACCCGTCATTCAGCATTCCTGCTCACACAGCACCACTGCTTCCGCTCCCCAGGGAGAATTTCTCTTCATCTACAAAGCCCGGAAGCAGCTTCTGCAGTGAGTCCTTCCTCCAAGGCACCTGCATGCCCACCTGCTGCGCTCTCTCCCTCAACCCAGTCATCTCGCCAATGAGTCTGCTCTCCACAACTGATCACTTGGGGTGAAAGCAGCCCCGCAGTGTCTGAGCCATTCAGGATCCTGAGGCCTGGCAGATTTGGTGCTCAAAAATTGTGGGCAGGGAAGGAGACGGAGGCACCTCAAAACCCACCAGGGTGAGGGCCACAGGGGGCTGAGACCAGAGACCCAGGCCAACGCCACAAGGGCGGTCCCTCTGATAGCCAGCCACCGCCATCCCATGTGCCACCAGGTCAGTGTGCCGAAAAGAGAAGCTGCCAAGGCTAGAGGCGGGGAAGAGTCTGCACCAGCCCCCGAATCCATGGCCCACTAAGGCAGACACCAAGGCAGCAGAACTGCCAGACTACGGGAGCCAGCTCCACTTTCAGTGTGGTCTCACCTCAGAAGCCTCAGGAAGCTTCCCTTTCATCGTCCTCAGGACCCGGGCCAGGTAAAACCACAGCAGACAGATGGACAGAGGTGGGGACCTGTCACTACTCCTCCTCTGACCACATGGCTCTGCAAGTGCTTTCACCTGGTAGCCCTCCTCAGACAGACTGCTGGACCCCACCCTTCAACCTGTCTCCCTCACTGGAGATGGAGTGCAGAGGTGGTCAGAGTCGGTCAGGCCTGGGTTCCTATCTTGACTCTGACACTTACTGGCAACTCTGAGCCTTGGTGTCCTCACCTGTAAAATGGAATGATAATCCCTCAGCAACGCCTAGCAATATCCCCATGTAAGAGCTGGAACACTTCCAGGAAGCTGTGCCCTCTGCCTGGACTTGGCAGCCCGCCTGGCTAAGGACACAGATGTATCTCAGGACTGCCCTTGGGACTTGGGGTGCAGAGGCAACTGTCTGTCTCCAGGCAGGCCCCGAATAGAAGTAAAAGACCCTGCTTGTCAGTGGGGGCTCCGTCACTCCTGTGCATGGCTTTTGGGCAAATGTGACCCATTCTGCAAGCCCCAGGGGAGAGAAGGAGGGGATCCTGCAGACACAGCCTGATGGTGAGTCTGAGTGAGGAACCTTGCAGAAAAACCTCAGCGTTGGGACTTCCCTGGTGGCGCAAGTGGTTAAGAATCCGCCTGCCAATGCAGGGGACACGGGTGCAAGCCCTGTCCCGGGAAGATCCCACATGCTGCGGAGCAACTAAGCCCATGTGCCATCACTACTGAGCCTGCGCCATAGAGCCCGCGTGCCACAACTACTGAAGCCTGTGTGACTAGAGCCTGTGCTCCACAACAAGAGAAGCCAGCACAATGAGAAGCCTGCACACCCAACGAAGAGTAGCCCCCGCTCACTGCAACTAGAGAAAGCCCACATGCAGCAACAAAGACCCAACGCAGCCAAAAGTAAATTTATTTTTTAAAAAAACAAAAACAAAAACCTCAGCATTGGCTAAGCTGAGAGAAAAACAAGTTAGGCAAGGCCCTGCATCCTGAGGGCCAGGCCAGTGCTGCTGAGTCCTGGGCTGTTTGCACAATTTCTGGCCGGTTGGCCAGGGCTCCCCAGCAACCACAGCGCAGTGCATCAGCTACTCACTGTGGGGAAAACCTGCGCCCAGCCTGCTCCCTCTGATGAGGCCACCCCTTCCCATTGCTCCCTGAAGGGCTCTCCCACAACCCCAGGGCTGAGGTTCTGCATCACCTCTTCACAGCTTCCATCTTCCCAGAGACGCCCCTGGCCTCCTCCCACAGCGTTTGGTGACAGCATCTCCCCGCCCCATGCACAGCCATGGTGGGCAGGCAGGGCAGCAAATCAGGGCTGGGCACAAAACGAGAGCAATAAATTACCTATCACCTCTGCTCCTCAAGATAAGGTCCCAAGTCAATGAGACAAAAGAAAATTCAAAGTACAAGTATATTCACACCAGCCCTGCTTGCAACAGCAAAACACTGGGGAAGTTCCAGCAATGGAGAAATTGCAAACCGAGGCCCATACGGAGGAAACACACTTGAACCAAGGGCAGGTGGACCAGGTGAGTGGGGGCATGCAGTTGGAGCTGCAGATCTGGGCCCTCAGGACCTCAACATTGAGCAACAGGACAGCAGAACACACAGTTCAGAACATGGGGCATGTGCGGAAGGAAGTCTGAAGATATGTCAACTCAGCTTTTCTCACTAGTTCCTGTAAATTATCTGTAAATTTGCTCAAGCCCACAGGAGCCCAAGGAGTCGAGAGGCTGAGACAAGCCTGGTGCTGGTGACTACTTTCTGGTGGTACCTCCGCAGGGGCAGCCACAAGTCCCTGGAGTGGGTTCCAGAACTAAGTCTTGAACTGCACCTGCCCCGACTTCCGTGGGCCGGGCTGGGGAAGGGAGAGTTCTTTAAAATAAAGCAAACTGGCATTACTGTCCTGTTCAGAGGGGAGAGAAAGTTGTCTCTCCTACTGTCCTGTGCACACACCAGTCGTGGCCTTACCCAGGCAGTCTTGCCACCTTTTGGCTAAGAAAAGCTATCAAATACTGTCCTTTCTGCCATGTTCCCCGAGTCCCCTTTCCATCTCCTACCCCATCTGCCCCCAGAGCTCCTCCAGGTCAATGACCAGAAAGGTAACAGCTTCCAGGCCCTCTGTGTAGCCCTGAATTCTATCAAAAGGAGGAAGAATTGCTCATGAAGAGTGGGGGAGGAGAAGGCAGGGAACATCCCTCAGCCAACCAGCCTCTGTTGCCCTGAGGAGCTCAGACTAGACCCCAAAGACAACCCACCACACAGCACAGACTAGGGCCCCTCATCCTCTTCTCTATAAAGCCCTGTGATCAAGTCAACTTCCACCCACCTTGACCCTCAGGTTCTCACCTGTCCTTGTGGTCCTCCAATCTAGTTAGAAGCCCACTATGCAAAGGGTAAGATGCTGCATAAATACGGGCTTGGGACCTGAGGTGCTGGTTCCTTGTTCATTCCCTGCTTACTCCCTCCTTGCTGTGAACTGTGAGACCCTAGCCTGGGGTCCAAACCCCCACAAATTTGCAGGTCTCATCTTTAGCCTCTTGGGTGCTACCTCCTCCTCCAGGAAGCCCTCCTGTGCCAGGCCAGCTCACAGTCCCACCCACTGCAACACCCTGAGGCAGTGCCATGGCACGAGCCCCTCTGCTCAGGCCAGAGCCACATTTTAGTTGCATACCTGGAGCTTGGAGAAACACAGGCCTGCCCCAGGGGCAGTTAGACCTGGGCAAGTACCCTCCCATTGGGCCTCAACTCCTTTGCCACCTGAAAGGGGGTTGGCTTGGAGCTTCAATCCCTGACTTTGAGGTATGGAGAAGCAAAGAAACAACAGTGATGATAAATTACAAAATTACCTGCTACCATTTATCAAGCACTTATCAAGAGGCTCACAGGACTTCCCTGGTGCCAATGCAGGGGCCATGGGTTCGAGCCCTGGGCCAGGAAGATCCCACATGCCATGGAGCAACTAAGCCCGTGCGCCGCAACTACTGAGCCTGCGTGCTGCAACTACTGAAGACCGCACGCCTAGAGCCTGTGCTCCACAACAAGAGAAGCCACCGCAATGAGAAGCCCGTGCACCGCAACAAAGAGTAAACCCCGCTCGCCGCAACTAGAGAAAGCCCACGAGCAGCAACAAAGACCCAATGCAGCCAAAAATATATAAAAATAAATAAATAAATATATAAACTTTAAAAAAAGAGGCTCACAGCAGCTTCATAGTGCAAGGATGATGACTGTCTCAGTCTCACAGATAAGGAACCTGAGACCTAGAGGGTCAGCTCTTTGCCCAAGGTCACCCAGCTAAGCCACGACGCAGCTTGAGTGCTCCTGCCTCCAAAGTCCATGTTCTCACTCCCTCTCCTTTATGTAACAACGGAGGCCACCCCCTAGTTAGAACAATACAGCCCTAACACGGACTGACTAGAAGCACAAGAGAAAGGGGCCTAGCCCTCCACACCTCCAGAAGTCTAGAAGGAAAACTGGCTAGGGTGTAGCCATAGTCCCTTAGGACTGAATACTGACTGGAAAGCCATGGCCCCAGGGCTAAAAGCAGGTTCACAGTTTCAGCAGCCCACCAGGACCTACATTATGGTCAGAGTAACGACCCACCAGAATGTCTGGTCAAAGCCACGGCCACCCCTACCAGGTTCCACAGTGTGCTAAGAGATGCACACACTCCTCACCCAGGACTCACACCCTTGGTCAAAGCCAAGGCCCCCAGGACACCCTCAAAGCAAGACAAGCACCAAGCACTCTCTCCTCTCCTATCACGTCCAAGCAGAGGTCAGGAGTGCAGGGAGACCCCAGCACATAACACAGTCTCCTGACCTCCATTTCCAAATCTGTATCAGAAGCTGGACTAGATGTTCTCTGAGGACCTTGCCAACTTGCAAATTTATTACAACATTTCAGTTACTCCTAAAATAAATCTTTGTTTTTCTTGGTAATAAAAAAGTTGCAGACTCATTTAAGGACAAGCAGAAAATCAATGAAGTGGGTTTAACACCTAGGACCACAGGAAAAGTAATCCCCTTAACGATTCCTTGAATTTCAGCGTATGTTCTAGATGTTTCCACCCTCCAGTTTTACCAGTCACCCACAACCACAACCCCACCTGGATGCTTACACACCCATGGACACAAAGACAGGCCCACATAACAAAGTGGTCTCACTGTCTCTATCCTGAACACATGTGCACTTCCCTGAAATTCCTCCCAAAACTCGATTTCAGGCCCAGAGATGGGCCTTCCTCCCCGCCTTGGGCCTTTGAAAGTTCTGGGCTCAGAGAGACCAAGCGAATCTCCTAGGGCCAACACAGCTCAGACCCCGGCCTGACCACCCGGCCCACGCTCTCTGGCCAGCTGAGAGGGCAGGACCGAGGCTCCAAGTCCTCCCCTGACCTGAGGCGGTGGGGACAGAGTGGTGTGGGAAGGGTCCTAAGCCCTCCCCTAGGTGATGGCGGCCAGAACTAGCTCCCGCTGAGCCGAGACGTCGCAACACACCTGTCCCCGCCTCCCGCTCTGCCACACCTGTCCCAGGCCTCCCACCTGTTCCTGTTCCCCTCCCACCAGTCACGGCTGCCTCACCTGTCCCCGGTTCCCCACCTGTTCCCGGCTCCCTCTCCACGTAAGACCAATACCCATGCCCATGCACCGCCCTCCCCCTTCCCCGCAGACCCCGCCTCACCACCGCGCTGGCAGGCGTGCAGAGCAGGCCGCCCGTTGCTGTACGGCATCCAGATCTTCTTCAGGGGGTTCTGGGTCAGTTCCCGTGGGGACGCCATCCTGGGGCTAGGATGAGTCGGCCTGCGCTGCTTCCAACCCAGCA
This sequence comes from Stenella coeruleoalba, assembly GCF_951394435.1. Classification (NCBI taxonomy): domain Eukaryota; kingdom Metazoa; phylum Chordata; class Mammalia; order Artiodactyla; family Delphinidae; genus Stenella; species Stenella coeruleoalba. Next base: position 65,772,793 of record NC_137156.1, read on the forward strand.
GCCCGGCCACCTCGGGCCACTCGATGCCCCGCCCCCCAGCTCTACCCCTCAGCCCCGCCCCTCCTGAAGCCGCGTTGACGCCCTTCCAACTCCCCGCAGGCCCCGCCCCGGAACGAGTAGGCTCCACCCCAACTGAAGAGCGCCTGGCCTCCTACCACGCATGCTCAGCTCGCCTACTAGCGCGTTTTGGACTAAGCGGGCCCGCCCTGCATGCCAGGATGGGGGACGCGCATGCCCAGCTCCCCAGTTTCCAGGCTTGGATGGTGCCGGCCCCGCCCTGGATGCCGGAGCCCAGCACACCCAACGCGACCCTGATGATTTGCATAGACCTCACCCACGGCTTCGCCCTGGGCGTGCCAGGCTTGCCCCCAGGACACCCGAGGTCCCGCTTCCCGCTCTGCGTGACCTCAGGGCCCCCAGGAGGAGGGGTTTGCATGCGTTGGGGTAGGCCTCCGTGACGCGCAGAGCTTAGTTGGTCAGGACCAGCCTGGCGGCCTCTGCGTAACTCTCATCACTGGCCCGGTTGTCAACTCCGCCGCGCCCCACCGGCCTTGTGCCCCGACCCTCTCTTCTGCTCCGAGTCCCGGGACTCTCCACTGCCCACAGGAGCAACCTGCCCAACCACGCTGAAAAAGCTCCTTTATCTCATGGACAGGGACAGAGGACAAATCTCAAACTTAATCGTGTTTCTCTCTTTGCCTTAGCTGCTGGGGAGCTCGGGCTAAACCCCAGCCCACCTGGAGCACGTGAGCGGCACCTAGTAACCAAGGTCCCTGGGGACTCACCAAACCCTGACAGTATCTTACTTCTCCTTCCAGGATTTCATTTTTACCAATTAAATTTTAAATCATAAGTTTACACATTTTTTTCTTTAATGAGCCTCTGCTTCTTCATCAGGAAAATGGAATACACACTGTCATGGATCTTACAAGATTCTGGTATGCGTTAAAAGTGTCAGTGTCTGAGAAATCCATTCTAAAGCACATTAATGTTATCATTTATTATATTATTTCTCTTCCTCCTGTCTCTAAAAATGCAGTGGAGGCAAGGGGCAAAGGAGAGAGCCTGAGTTCGGGAACACTTGGTCTACCTCCTCTCTGTCTCCTCAGCCCAGCCTCTTAAGCTTTGTACACTTTCTGCCCCCGACCTTAGCTGACACTGCTCGAGTCTGGGTCACACTGCCCTCTAGCGATGTCCTCCACCACATCCCCTGGCAGGATCACTGCAGCCCCAAGTTCTCTCTGCTTAATGTGTGCCCAGCCAGGATCCAGGGGCTGGGGCATGGAGAAAAGTCTCCACCCAGTGTTCCACAGGGGCAGCACCCCTCCCTCTGCCCTCCTTGTCATACCCCTGCCTTGAGTCAGTCCTCCAAGTCACAGCCCAGCCCTTCAGAGCCTGGCAAGGACCCTTAAGATGACTGATACAGATGTCTTGCCCACTTCACAGGAAATGAACGTTAAGGAGGTCCACGTGCTAGAAGCCCACGCAGACCTTCCCTGGAAGCAGCTCAAGCTGCCTCCCCAGGAAATACCCTGCTCAGACAGAGTCGACCACTTCCTCCTTCTTCAGCCTCCCTCTTCAGTGTCCACCGTCCACCTCCTTCCCCACCTCATGCCCAGCAGCTGGCACACCCACAGGCAGCTCCTGATGAGCAGGATGCCCCTAGTGACCTTCCACCCACTTCCTACTTCTCCAAAGCCACTCATTGTGTTCCTGACAAGTCAGCCCTCCTGTCTGTCTCCTGGCCACTACCAAGGCCATCCTGGGGCCACCCTAGCCTCAGAGACCTTGTCACCACATACCCACACCCTGTCCAACCCCCAGCAGTCATTGCAAAGTCTACCTCATCTAACATCCACAGACACCCTGCACCTTCTCAGGCCTGCCATTCTCCTCTCCAACCCTCTTGGAATGTTAGTCAAAGGCTGGGGGTAGGGGACAGCCAGGGCAGGGCAGGAGGCCAGGGCCATGTCTGGGAAGCCATCCTCACCTCCAGAAGTCTGAGTCTGGCTTCCCAGGAAAATCAGTGGCTCTGTACCTCCCACTCTTCCCGTCTGACCCTGGGCTGACCCAGACATACCTTCCCAAGTCTCTATATCCAGTGTGAGGCCACATGTCAACAGCAGGAGGAGCCTGGAGCCCCTCCCCAAAGGCCAGGGTCTACATCTGCTCTGAGGATACTCCCCTCCCATGGCCCCATTTCTCAGGTAGGAAACTGAGGAAGGGGAGGAGGGCCCAGCGTCACAGAACCGCCAGCCCACAGTGCAGGATGGACTCAGCTCAGCTCCCAGCCCTTCAGAACCTCACCTCCCACACCTTGTACTATAACCACACATCCCACCTCCACACTTGCACTCTTGCATGTTCCCTCCATTGAAATGCTCTCCTGACTTTCTGCTCCCTCAGCGCCAATACGTCCAATAGAATAACTGGCCCTCATGGCTTTCCCTCCTTGGGGCCATCCCAGAGTGAGCCAGCTCTCCTGGCCCAAGGGTGGGAGGTGTGCTAGGATGTCAGTGTGCACTTGTGTGTGAACACATCCTGCTCAGCTTTTCCTCGCCGTGAACCTGCCTGGCCTGGCTCCTGTGGTGCCCTCTGCACTGACCACTGGACCTCCTCCCAGTCCCAGACTACAAGCTGTGGGGTGTCCTCAGTCTTCAGTCCTCAATGCTCAAACTCTTCCCAGTCCACGTATCTGCTGGCCAGACCTGGCCAAACCGACAGCCACCCTTTGCAGCATATGGGCCCAGGGACCTCAGTGCATCCCACACAGACCCACACACCACTGCACGAAAGCATGGTGTGCACACAGCCACTGGTGTACACACACTAACAGGCCCTGCACCCAGGCTGGTGCAGAGACAGGCCAGCTGCGGTGAGGCCTGCTGCTCTCTGCTGTCTTCCTTCCCCTTTATTCCCTCCTCCTCTCCCCTCTGCTGTCACTGGGAGGTTGGGGAGTTCCTAGGAGTTCCAGCTTCCTCTGGCCATTTCTAGCCAAGGATCATCCTGTGTCTCCCTGGGTCCAGAGCTCACACAGGGTGTGAGGTTCCAACTTGGGGGTAGAGAGCCGTGTAACCAAGCAGCCCGTGAACCCTGGCCTGCACTTGCTGATTCCAGCCTGGCACAGGGCACACAGTAGGTGCTCAAAGTGACTCAGGACCAGCCAGAGCACACAGTAAGGTGCTCAGAGAGGTTCCTGACTGGGACAGAGCACACAGTAGGTGCTTAGAGCAGCTCAGGACCGGCACAAGGCACACAGTAGTTGCCCTAGAAATGCTGGTTTAAGGGCTAAAGTAACATCACATGAAAAACTTCCCAAATGAGCCTCTGGATATGACCCCTGAGGGGGGACCTGGATAAACATGACCCCTTGGAGGCCACCAAAGGGCAGAGCAGGAGGCCCCCTGGGAAGCTCCAGCTGACTGTCCCTCCCCCTGGGCTGGAGGAAGAAGCTATTTATAGTTCCCCCTTGGCCCAGCTCCTTCTCCCCGGCAAGACGCCAGTGTTCCCCCTCCTCCATGCCACTGACAGACTGATGCCCCTAAGAGCACCCCTATTCCTGGAGAGACCCCCAACACTCTCACACCCCTTCTAGCACCACCTCCACTTTGCCCAGGTCTTTTCCCAATCCCCCCACCCTGTCCACCCTGCCCCGTGCCTACCCTGCCTGCTGCTCCCTGACCAGGGGTCCGTCAAGAAGCTGCCTCCTTCCTTGCCTCTGTTCATCCTGCAACCAAACTGGCCTGGGCCGCCGCCCCCTGCAGCTCGGAGTCGGGCAGCCCCGCCCTCCAGGCTCCGGAGAGAGCCCAGCAGGCCGGGTGGCCCCGCCTCTCCAGCCCCGCCTTGGGCCCGCCCCCCAGGGCTGCTGACAACTGTGAGATCTCCGTCAGTGACCCCGGCCCTGGGCAGCCACACTTCCGACAGTGCTTTCTCCAGCCCTCCTCTCCAGCTGGAGTTGTCTACACTACCCAGAATACCTGCCTCATCTGCAGGCAAGCCTGACCACACTCTCCAGAAGGTCAGTCCCATCCCAGCACAGCAATGGAGTTGGGGTTGTGAGATTAGGCAAAATATACGCCCTGCACACCAAGGGACAGGTCAGTGAAATTGGGGCGGGAGGAGTGGGGAAAGGAGCAGTGTAGCCAGCTATGACTCCGCCCTCGTGTGTCACTGCCTGGGTGCACACGACTGTGTGATCCTTGTTTATCCCATTCTCCGGTCACTACATGTATTGAGTGCTTTCTGCGTGCCAGAACCTTCATGTACATTATATCACTCAGTGCTCACAAGAAGCTTGGTGGCATCACTCTGCTTTACAGAGGAGAAAACAGGCTTGGAAAGGTGAGGAGGTTTGCTCAAGACAATTCGATGAAGGAGGGGCAGTTGGGCCAGAGCCCCAGCAGCCTGAGCTCCCTCTCCCCTGAGCCATGTGTATCCAAGGGCAGAGGCTGGGTATGCAGGGGTGTGGGTAAGACAGTGCCTGGCTATGTGTTGAGCGTGCTTCATGTAGGTTTGGGGGACAAGCTCCTGTTCCTCCCAGCTCCCTCATATGGCCTCACCTTGCTCACACGTACTCACAGCTGTCAGATACACAGAGATGCAGCCACACATGCGTGCACACCCCCCCACCCACACACACACAGGGCAAGGCTGCCACGGCCACAGACCTCCCACGTACGACCATCTCACTCTGCCTAGAGATGCCCCTGATAGCTCCATCCATCTGGGGTGGGTGCTGTCTCATGCATGTGACCCTCCGCCAGCATTTCTCTGTGGTGACCTGTGGGAGGACAGGGCAGACCTGTGGGTCTGGTCTTAGGTGGGCTGGTCTCCGATGCAGTGATGGTCTCTTGTGTTGAGGTGCCTGAAAGTGGCCTTACAGTGACCACATGTGATGGTGTCCAGATGCTCTGTGACTGGACACAAGTAGGACCCAGACATGATAAGACTCCATGCGGTAGTGACCTTCAATGGTAGTGTCCAAACTGTCCAGACATACTGTAAGCCTGTGGGGCTCCTAGGACTGGCAAGACTCCACTTGGCACCCTGACACAGCAACATCCAGGCTGTCCAGACACACTGTGACTCTGTGAGGCACTCTGATATGACACCACATGGCAGTGACCCCACGTGGCGGAGTCCTGATGCACCGTGCCCAGATGTAGCACCGTCCAGCTCTGCCGCTGCCTTGCAGGTCTCCCCATCCACACTGGCTCCATCATTGTGATCCCCTCCCTCAGGCTCAGCGGCGGCCAACATGGGCCAGGATGTGGGTATTGGCAGCAGCTTGCTCCCTCACTGCCCTGGCCCGGGCCTGCTCCAGTAAGATCCGCAGGAGGCCAAGGGGGACATCCAGCGAGAGGGTGATGCGGGGGCCAGGGCGGGGGCCAGGGCCGGGGCGGCCCCAAGCAGTGGAGGGGCCTGTGGTGCTGGCTGAAAGGCTCTCGGAGGTCACAGGGCGGGGAGTGGCCTGGGGAAAGTTCTGAGGGAGAAGCTGGAAGCCTGGGATAGGGGTTGCTGGGATAAGCAGAGTGCTGCCCAATGTCAGGACCATCAGCACCAGCAGAGCCCACCTGGTCATCGTGTGGTCAGGCTGCGAGGAGAAAACAGGTTCAGGGCAGGGGCCCTGGTCAGCTATGGCCCATAGACAGAGACAGATGGGGAAAGCAGAGAGACAGAGAGCGGCCAGGCCAGGGACAGAGAGAGACAGAAACAGAGATGAAGGAACAAGAAGAGAGCCAGAGTGAGACAGAGATAACAGACAGAGCCAGGCAGAGAAGGGGTCAGAGGGACAGAAAGAGTGAGAAAGAGAGTGAGAGAGACAGAGATAGACAAAGTGATGGAGAAACCCAGAGACAGAGAGCCACAGGTACATCTAGATATGGATATATTTTATAGAGAGAGAGATGGGGGGGAGGGAGGAAGAACAAGAAGAAGAAGAAGAAAGGGAGGGAGGGAGGAGAGAGGGAGAGGGAGAAAGAGATGGAAATGAATGAGAGGGAGGCGGAGCAAATGGAGAGTGGAAGAAAAAAGAGACAGAGGGCTTCCCTGGTGGCGCAGTGGTTGAGAGTCTGCCTGCCGATGCAGGGGACACGGGTTCATGCCCCGGTCTGGGAAGATCCCATGTGCCGCGGGGCGGCTGGGCCCATGAGCCATGGCCGCTGAGCCTGTGCGTCTGGAGCCTGTGCTCTGCAATGGGAGAGGCCACAACAGTGAGAGGCCCGCGTACCGCAAAAAACAAACAAACAAAAAAAAAGAGACAGAAACTGCCCCAGAGACAGTGTGATGGAAATAAGGATGCAAAGAGAGAGAAACACAGAGGGACCAAAGGGGAGCCTGAGGTCTGAGCGAGAAAGCTTGTAGTAGATCCAGGGCAAAGAAAGGCAGGAATGGGGGTACTTGAGGCAGAGAAGCAGCCAGAGATCCCAGGGCGCCTCAGGTTCAGAGACCTCCACTGACCCAAATCCCAGATCCATTCAACCCCAAAGGCCCTGCCCACCCACCTTGACCCCAGTCCTACCAGTAGCAGTCTCCTCTAGGGTTAGCTAGGGCCAGGTAGTGCTGTGCTGTGGTCTGCCTCTCTGCCCTCTTCAGGGCCCATTTATCTCCCTCAGCCCCTGGGCTGACAGCTGGGCCCTGTCTCCTGGCTTGAGGCAGCCCCCCACCTATGATTCATCCCCTCCTGGGGAGCAGTGAGGACATATCCTCGGCCCCTACCCTGTCTTCTTTCTGGGGACAAGTTGGAGACTGAGGGTCACAGGACAGTGACCACAGCTGGACAGTGGTACTGCCCCCCTGACACCCACACCTCCCCAAACAGTCACAACAGGGGCCTTTAAACAGCAGCTTTAATGCCCCCCAGAATCAGCACCATGTCATCACAGGCTTGGGCCAAGGGGCAGGTCAGATGCGGTCAGATTCAGTCACATCCGCTCACTGCCCACAGCCATCCCCACACTGAGTCATCTGCCGGGGAGGCAGGAGCCACAATGGGGGTTTATCCACAGGGAGGAAGGCTAGACCCATGGAACAAGTCACTGAAATTAACGGACACGCTCATGCACGCTCACGTGCACGCAGGCCTCTAGCACCAAGGGGAGGGACAGCAGGGTCCAGCTGAGACACCGACTCCTCCAGGGGATGCTGAACTTCAGCTCATCGTCTGCCTAAGCTCCCGGCAGCACCTGGGTGGGGCAGGTTGGGTTCAGCCATCTGACCTTACCCATCCCATCAGCCACAGAGAATGGGGAAGATGGGGGCATAGGGTGTGGAGGCTCTGCCTGCAGAGAGGGAGGCTCACTCAGGTCTTTAAGGGAGGGAGCACTGAGGGGGGCCATGCTGGGGACTCCACATAGAGCTGGGGTTCTCTACTCAGCTCTTTGGTCTGGGGGGGGTCTGTCCCAGGTCCCCCAGTCTGAGGGGGCTTCTGACCCAGGACCCTGACCCTGGACATGATCTGGGTAGGCCCCTAATGGGATGGGAGGTACGCCCATACCTGTTCCCTGGCTCTGAGCCACCCGGGGTGGGCAGCGGCGCTCACAGGCCTCACGGGTCCCAAAACGGTTGGCATTCCCTCCACAGCCACCATAGACAAAGGGGTGACAGGCCTCCGTACCACCTGCCACAGCCCGATGATACCAGCGCAGGGTGTAGGCAGTACAGGAGCCCTCGTCCAGTGGAAGCGAGCAGGGGTCCGGGGCTGATGGAGGTCAGAGAGGTCAGCAGGGATGGGCTCTGTCTGCCCCTCCCCAAATCCCTCTGGGCCCAGCCCCCTTTCTCACCATCGCCATCCCAAGGAGCCTCAGGGTCCTGGTATTCCTCCACCGAATACTCAGAGTATTCGTACTCATCATCCTCAGGGGGCACCTGGCCTGCACGCATGGTGGGGTGTGCTGTGAGCAGGGCCCCAGTAGGGCTGAGTTCATGCTGCCCAACCCTGGCCCTTGGATGGGGTGGGCAGCACTGGTCTCCCACGTGTACACAAGAGTGTTCCCTGAATGTGGACCCTACACGCGTGGCGTGGGACCTGCACACGTGAGCAGCCCCGTGTGTGTCTGTTCTCCCACCCGACACGCCCCACGGCTCCAGCCGTCCTCACCTTCCTCCTCTGCATGGGAGACGCGGAGAATGGGCACGGCGTGGAGCTGGGGGCCAGCGGTGTCTGCAGCGTAACTAGGGAGGGGTCCTAGAGCCAGAAGCAGGGGCACAGAGCTCTGGGGTCAGCATGGTGGCCACCCCAGCCAAGCCCCTGCTGCGAGGACCCAGGTGATGGGCACAGCAGGGCCTGGGGTGAGGAAAGTTCCGGGAGCAGAAAATACCAGAAAACTACTCACGTGATCCAGATGTGATAAACTGGCCCTGGCAGGCTGGAGGGGGCAGAGAGGGGGCAGGGAGAGAGACAATAACAGAGCAGGAGACAAAGATGGAAAGAGGCAGGGAGAGAGACGCACACGGGGGCAGAGACATACAGAGAGGGACAGCAGGAGAGAGTGACAGACAGGAGAGAGAGGAAGGGAAGCAGATGCAGAGAGAGAGAAAGAGAAAGAAAGGAAGGGGAGAAGCAAACAGAGGGCGAGAGTGAAGTTGGGAACAGGCCAACAAAGGGCAAGAGAGAGAGGGAGAGACAGCCAGGCAGGAGCCGCAGGCATGGAGACAGAGGGAAAGCAGCCACAGAGAGAGGCGGAAGGAGACCAGCTTCACTCTCTGATGCCCCCCAGGGCCACCAGAGCCCTCCACCCACACCCTGGCTCCACGTCAGGCCCTGAGGAACTGGCTCTGCTCACACCTCCACCCCCTCCACACGCCACCATCCTGGGCACCCAGGAACACTACGAGTCCCTCCACCTCTGCCTGGGTCTCCATTTGAGGAAGTCCTGTCAGCATGTCTGTCCTGAAACACCTGTGTGCTTTTTGTATCCATCTGTCTCCACCCATCTCCTTGACTGCTTGCCCCTTGGAAGTTCTGGGGATGCTGCCTGCCCCTGTCTAGGGGTACGGGGATGGAGTGGGGTGGTACCCAAGAGACTGTGGGCTGAGCCCCACTCACCGCAATGCTGAATCATCTCCTGACGCACAAGGCCCCGAATGTCATCCTCCTAGGAGCCCAAGACCACAAGGGTCATGAAGAACCAATGGATCACAGAAGGACAAAGGGTACATGATGCAGGGATCATGGAGGGACAGCGCTGAGTCAGGGTCCAGGGTCCAGGGGGTTGGGGGTTGGGTGCAGGAGGCAGAGCCCACAACCCCCATACCCCACACTCACTGTCAGTGCAGCTTCTCCCTTCTCGCCACGGGGCCCCACAGGTCCTGGCCGCCCCTATGTGCAATGGGTAGGACCAGGCTGTGACCTCTGATCTCACGGACACCAGAGGTCACCCCAACCTTTGACCCCAAGCCTAGGAATCCCCACTCACCTGCTCCCCTCTCTCTCCTGGGGTTCCAGGGACCCCAGGGGCCCCCACCACACTCTCTCCAGGGGGACCTCGTTCACCCTGTCAGACAGGACCAAGTAAGCAGGGTCAGAGGCAGTGGGGGTCAGAAGTAGGACAAATTGGGGTCATAAGTTCAGAGGTTGGGGCAAAGATATTGGGGTAATGGGTTGCAGAGCTAGAGGTCAATGAGGTGTGAAGGGTCAGTGAGGCTCAGGGGTCTGGAATCAGAGTCAGGGCCCCTCACCTTCTGGCCCTGAAGTCCTTCGGGGCCTTTGGGACCAATACTGCCAGGTGGCCCGGGAGGACCACTAGAGCCATCACTGCCCCTGGGACCTGGGAAGCCCCCAGTTCCTGGAGGCCCCTGAGGAGAGATAGGTCAGGGTCAGTGATGAGAGCTTCCAAAGATGGACCCACTTCCAGAGAGTACAATCTCCTCAATTCACCGTGACCTTAGCCTCAACTTACCCGCTCCCCTTTCTCGCCCTGGTCACCCTTGGGTCCTGGCTGCCCATCAAAACCGCGGTCACCCTGGGAACAGAAAGAAGCATGAGAGTCCCTCTGCCTTGGCCTACCTCAGCTCAACCCCCATAAGCCCCCAGGCCCAATGGCCATAACCTCAAGTACCTGTGGCCCTACCAGTCGAAGACCCTCAATCTGCCATGATCCCCATGACCCTGACCCCCCTGTGATGCCCCCTGCCCGGACTCCACCTTTTTCCCCTACACTGACACTCCAGCCTCCCCACTGACCTCCACCCACCGTAACCCCTTAGCCCTGAGGCATGTGCTGCTCCACCTCCCATCCCTTAATCCTAAATGTGCATTGTGGGGACTTCCTTGGCAGTCCAGTGGTTAAGACTCCACGCTTCGGAATTTCCATGGTGGTCCAGTGGTAAAGGATCCGCCTTATGATGCAGGGGACGTGGGTTTGATCCCTGGTCAGGGAACTAAGATCCCACATGCTGCGGGGCAACTAAGCCCATGCGCCACAACTACTGAGCTTGTGCGCCTCAACTAGAGAGACTGCGTGCCACAAACTACAGAGCCCACGCGCCCTGGAGCCTGCGTGCCACAACTAGAGAAGAGAAAACCCGCATGACACAGCTAGAGAGAAGCCCATGCACCGCAACGAAGAGCCTGCACACTGCAACGAAAGATCCCACGTGCCGCAACTAAGACCCGACGCAGCCAAAGAGAAATAAAAATAAAATAAAGAAATAATAAATCAATCTTTAAAAAAAAAAAAAAAGACTGCGCTGCCACTGAGGGGGCACGGATTCAATCCTTGGTCGGGGAACTAAGATCCCGCATGCCACACAGTGCGGCCAAAGAAAAAATAAAAAAGCACATTGTGACCCCAACCCACCCTGAAACCTTAAGACCAGCCCCACTCCACCCCCCAATGTCCCAACCTTTCACGACCCAAAACCTTCCTTGACCCAAAACCTACACGACCCAACCGTGCCCTTCCCTGCCCAATCCTAAACCCCCAATGTCCACTGTTGAGAGAGACCCCATACCTTGGGACCGATCAGGCCCTCCTTCCCAGGGGCCCCTGACTGGCCTGTAACACCCGGCTCCCCCTGGACAAGAGAAGACATTAGTTAGGCCCTGGCCCACCCATCCACTCCTCATTCTGGGGGTGCCCCACTCTCACCAACTCTCCTTTGCGTCCTGCCAGCCCTGGGCGGCCCGGGGGACCAGCTTCTCCCTGCAGGGATCAGGTGGAGGGATCAGCCTTAGGCCCCAGGCCGCACAGCCCCCCACATCCCCACGCATATGCCCCATCACCCCTGTACCTTATCTCCCTTCTCTCCATCAAGGCCACAGGCTCCCTTAGCCCCCTGTTCGCCCTGCGGGAGAAAAGAAGTGAAAAATGACTTCCAGATACCTCACCCTGTAACCCCTTGACACTGAAACTACTCTCCAAACTGGCCTTAGATACTCCAACCTCTGACCTTCCAACCTCTAACCTAACACCTCACCTTCAACCCCAGATACCCCCACATCTGACCCCAAATACCTGACCTCTGACCCCAGATACCTCACCCTCCAACATCAGGTCCTCCTGATTAGGGGGAAAAAAGCAGTCCCCTTCTCACCTTGAGGCCCCGGGGACCCATGAAGCCAACATCTCCTTTGTCTCCTCGGACACCAGGGGCTCCGTCTTTTCCTCGGGATCCCTGGGGGGAAAGGGGTCAATGTGAGGCCAGGGGAGGTCAGTGAGGGATCAAAGGGAATCACTTTGGATGTAATGGACAAGGAACACCATAGGGGTGAGAATCATCATTAGGGGCCAGAGCCACTGGAAGGGCAGGGTTTTCCATGGGGATGAGGGTCACCATGGGCAGGGGTCACTATGTGGGTGGAACCATCATGGGGGCTACTGTGAAGGTAGGGGTCCCTGGACAACATGAGAGTACTGGTTCACTGTAAGGTCAAAGGCCACTATATGGGCGTGGGGGCATCTTACCGGCTCACCAGGGATCCCTGCAGCACCAGGCTCACCCTGTGGGAAACACAGATGGGGGAGGGCAGCCCTTCAGTGTGACTGTCCCCTATACTGGCCTGTCTGCTGCACATGCAGCCACTCGGTGACTGCAGCCAGGGCCCAGGCTGCACAAGGAGCCCGTGTGAGCACATATGGGGCCAACAGCGAGGGAGGCAGGAAACCCTCCAATGCTCAGAGGACACCCCTGGGACAGGGGTGTGTGATGCATGGCTCTGGGTCTGTACCTGGGGCGGAACTTGCCTTGGGTCCTGTGAGTCCACGCACTCCCAGCAACCCGGCTGAGCCCTTGTCTCCAGGCTGTCCCTTGGCGCCCTGTGGGAGTGACCAGGAGAGGGACACAATCAGGACCAGACCAGGCTGCATGCTCAGAGAATGACTGGAACCTGCTGGCTGAGGTGGAGCTGGCCAGTGCTGCTCCCACGCACTTCCCCATGGCCCCTTCCCTTCCAGCCCACGCCCCAGCAGGGTGGAGCTGGGGACTGTGGCTGGTGGGGTGGCTCATTTCTCACCCCAGGACCCCCAGATTCCTGCCACTCCTCTTATCACTGGGCCCCTACCCTTACCCCTACCTGGAGTACCCCTAACAGCCAAGGAGCCCCCTTCCCATTCCCACAGGCACTCTCATAGAGCCACAGTCCACACTCTCCCCTTCTCACCTCCTATCCAGGCCCTTGGGCCCCCCCATAGAGCCCCCATCCTCTCAGCCACCCCCCAGAGTTGCTACAGCTGACAGAACCCTCTCCCCTCTGACCCCCAGAAAGCCCCCTCCCATCCTCCCCTCCTGTCCTCACAGACCCTCCATGGAGCCCCCCAGCCTGTAGGACCCCCCTCCTCACCCTGTATAGAATATCCCAACCTCATCCCCATACCTTTTCTCCAGGGTCCCCACTGTCTCCCCGAGATCCTTTGTCACCATCTATGCCCCGAGGCCCTCGTTCACCCTGGGTCAGGGTCAGAAATCAGGGTCAGGGGCCAGAAGTCCCTTACCCTCTGAGGGTTTGAGCTCTCAGATCCCCTGGCCCAGCCCACACAGAAACCCCTCCCACACCCATCTGCACATGGACCAGACCCACTCACCATGTCCCCCTTGGCACCTCGTGGCCCCGGAGGCCCCATAATCACAGCTGAGTCACCCTGAGTGGACAGGGGGCAGTCAGAGGAGTCAGGAGCACCCTTAGTCCCCTGCCCTCCCCCATGCACACACTCACCTTGTCACCCTTTAGCCCTGAGGTTCCAGTGTCACCCTATTGGGTGGAAGAGTGTGAGTCTCACCCAAATAGAAAAGCCCCAAATCCTGAGCTGCAAGATCCATCCCCACCCACACTCAGGGACCTCTTCCCCATATCCTTACCTTCTCCCCACGCTCCCCCCGGCTGCCTGGGGGACCCTGTATGAGAGAAGAAAATAGTGAGCTAAGGGAATTTGTGGGGACTACTGGGGAGAGAGGTCAGGGGGCAGGGGAGGACCGGGGGGCCTGGGGGAATGGGGGAGACAAAGGACCAGAGAGTAGCCAAGGAGAACCAGAGGGCTGCAGAAGGCTGCAGAGTGTCACAAGGGCACAGAGGGCACAGACAGGGGACTGAGTCACACCACTGGCTCTTTCCCCAGGGAGACCCACCACGAGTCCTCGGGGTCCCTCCAGGCCGGGGCGGCCATCTTCACCCTGGTTGGTGACAATAGATTCAGTGACTCGGTAAGTTGGAAATCGGAGGCGAGAACTGTGATGAAGGGAGTCCCAGGGTGGCTCCCTGGAATGGCCATGGCTGCAGAGCAGGACATACGTACCCGGACACCCGGCTCCCCACGCTCGCCTCGGGCCCCAGGCGGTCCTGCTCCAGTGTCTCCCTGGAGATCAACAGGACACCAGGGATCAGTGAGGGGAATTGGTGGAGGACAGAGGGTCATGGGAGGTCGGTGGAGGTTGGAGGGAGTGACAGGGGTCAGTGGAGATTGGAGAAGGTGACAGGGGTCAGTGGAGATTAGAGGGGGTGACAGGGGTTAGTGGAAGCTGGAGGGGGTGACAGGGGTGCAAGAGAGAGCCAGCAGCATTGTCCCATCTACCTTGTCTCCTTTGAGTCCAGGGGCCCCAGGCGCTCCCTGTGGGCAGAGTGAGGTGAGGCTTCTGTGCCCCTCAAAGGCACACACATATCTAGCCACACAGTGTGGCATAGTCCCCAGCCTAAGTCCCCACATGGACAGACTCCAACACACAGCAGTCAGAGACATGGGGCGTTGGGGCACTTCTACTCACCGCTAGCCCAAGGGGTCCACGTGGCCCCAAGGGACCTGGGGCTCCCTCTCTCCCTGGGGGGCCTGCCAGACCCTATAGTGAAAATGAGGTAAGAGAGGCGAAGGGTGACTTGGGAACCTTCCTCCCGTGCTGTCCTCCCAAAACCAGGAGCCCCCTCGGCAGGGTTGGGCCCCCTTCTCCTCCTCACCCAGTACCAGATTCAGAGGTCCTCAAGTCACCAAGTCCCCACGTGCAGCCCTCAGCACCCTTACCCGCTCTCCACTGGGGCCCGGCTGACCCATCTCTCCTCGAGGGCCTGTCTGACCGGGGAACCCCACAATACCAGGAGCACCACGGGTGCCGGGGGGGCCCAAGTCTCCCTGCAACAAAAATAGCAAAGGGAGGAATGGCTCCAGCAGGACCCCTTCCCAGGACTAGCCCCAGAATACCCTCTTTCTCCCACCTCCAGGCCCCCCGCCCCACCTGCTGCCCCCACTACTAGTGATGGGGCATTGTTTTACCTTTAGACCTGGAGGACCAATTGGCCCAGGGGGCCCCTGGACCCCAACTCCTGGGTCACCCTTCAAGGGAAAGAAGAGTCAGATCAGGCTCAGGGAGTCTCAGGACCATGACCCCCAGCAGGGATGCTTTAGGGCACACATACCTTGTGACCTTTGAGTCCTGGAGCCCCTTTCTGACCCTAAAACAAAGTAAACAGCATTTGAGAGTAGGAACATGAACCCAGAGCTCAGGTATGGCCCCAAAACATTCCCACGGGAGCTCAGAGGTGACCACGGACATTTGGCACCAAGGACGTGAGTGCAGGTATGTGGGAGTGCAGACAGGAGCAGGAACTCAGACATGTCCCATCCCAGGGAGCTTAGACGTGACCACAGATATGAGCTCAGATACAGGAGCACAGACAAGGCGGGGAGAGGGGCAGCATCAATACATGACCAAGGAGAGGCCCACAAAAACTCCCATGTGTCCTGAGACCTGGGAGATCAGACAGGAGCACACGTGCTCAGACACAGGGAGGAACAGAAGACCTAGGACAGGCACGTGGAAGCCAGGAGGCGTGACCCCCGCATGCTCCCAGAGCAGGACCCTGAATGCTGGAATGTTCAGCCAGGCTCGGGTTCAGATGTGCCCACGCTCAGCAACGGTCCCTCACATCCACGACTGCACTCCTCAACCCAGACTCAGACTCGCCCAGACCCCAGACTCACATCTTCACCAGGATCTCCAGGCTCCCCGGCACGGCCGGCTTCACCCTGCATAGAAAGGGTGGTGAGGGTGTCTAGCCACCCAACCGTACCCCTCCCTGCCCAATGCACAGGCCCCGCGGCCAGGCCCACCTCACCTTCTGGCCTCGCGGCCCCGGCAGTCCTCGGTCACCTTTGGCTCCCTGTGGATACAGGGGTCAGGAGGACACATGGGTGTCAGGGGCACAGACAGCTGAGACTCAAAGAGGCAGCATGAGGCCCGGACCATGTGGGGCACATTATGGAAGGTGAGGGTCACAGGGGTGGAGGAACTATGCTGTGGAGGTTCCACACTCACCGGCTCTCCCACCAGGTCTTCAGCAAGGCCTCCAGGGGTGCCCTGATGAGGGAAAGGGGTCAGTGGGGTTCCTCAGCCCCTAACCCTTGTGCCCCCCAAACCAGGGCCTCCCACACACTCACCTTCTCTCCCTTTGCTCCAGGGGGCCCGACCACAGCCTGCAGGGAACTCCTGGTGAGTTACCTCGCCTCCTGCCACCTCCCCATCCCCACCCCGCCGTCCATATGGAAGGGACAAACTAGGCTTGGGAGTGAGGCAGAGGAGCTGATGCAGAAGGTGGCGGTCAAGATCAAAGATCACCTGTCCAGGGGTGCCCATGGGTCCAGGCTCTCCTTTAGGTCCGACAGGGCCAGGCAGACCTGGTGACCCCTATGGCAGAACGGTGGGTGGAACTCAGTGCCTCTCCACCCCCTGTCCCTGCTGCCCAGCCCTCCTCTTCCTTCAGGCACACGGCAGCTGGCACAGGCCCCATCACATGCCCACAGCGAGCTCCCCTCAGAACACACACCGGCACGCCAGGGGCTCCTCTGTCTCCGTCCTTCCCACTGGCACCATCACGACCTGGCACTCCCGGCTTCCCCGTCTCCCCCTGAGAAGGGAGAGCTCTGTCAGGGGCCTGCCCCCTGACTCCTGACCCCCGGAGTCCAGCCCTGATCCCCAGGACTCACCACTTGTCCAGGCAAACCCGGTGCCCCCTGAGGACCCTGAAGGAAACAAGTCAGATGTGAGAGGGACATGGAGAGCACGGGACCCAGAGGGCAGGGACATGCTATCTCTGCAGGGGCCTCACTCACCACAAGGCCTGAGGCGCCAGGGGGGCCAGGAAGTCCCACAGCTCCAGTGGGTCCAGGCAGGCCCTGGAGGAAGAAAAAGTTCAGGGCAGTGCCAACCCCACCCAGCTCCCTGTGACTAACCCATGGGCTGGGTCACTCACCCGTCCTGGTGGTCCTGTCTCTCCGGGCTCCCCCTGCCAAAACCCCAGAGACCGCATGACCCCACAGATGAATGAGAGGCCCTTCAGCCTCCATCCACAGCAAAGCCCACATGGACGGAGCACCTTGGTGCTCAGTCGCATTACAGGGCAGTGACATTCCCAGAGGTTGGCAGATGTTATCCTGGTGCAGACAGGCTGCTCCAAGCCACCACCTCCTTCCTGCCACACACACACACAAGCCTATACTCACCTTCAGGCCAGAAGGTCCCTGGGGTCCCGCAGGGCCAGCAAGACCCTAGAAAAAAGTATCAAGGGCAGGAAACTGGGGTCAGAGTTATCCACCTGGACTCATGGACTAACACAAACAAGTTATCCAACTGAGTCATCAGTGGGGACTGATGCCTGTCCCACCCCCACTAGGCAGTGCTTCCCCATCACTCACCGGGGCACCAGGTGGTCCAGGGTCTCCATGGCCACCCTGTTGGAGAGAGAAAGAGCCAGACGAGTGGGAGCCAATCCCACCCTCCCAGGGAAACTGAGGCAGTACTGCCCATTGTAGGGGTTACCCACTGTAGGATGGGAGCAGGAGGGAGCGGGATTCTGGGGTACTCACCATTGGGCCAGGGGTCCCCCTTGGACCTTGCAGACCCTGGATAGAGAAGGGGGCTTCTGAGCCTCAGTCTGGCCTCACTTGGGCCTGTTCCTGCCCTCTGGAGACCTTTGCCTGGGGGCCCCACTTCTGCACCTCTACCCCTCCCAGGCACAAATCACCCCATACCCACAGACTGCCCCACATAGACAATACACATGGGCCTGTACACGTACACAGCTATCATGCATCTGCACTCAGACCTGGGCACCCAGTCACCACACCCCGGCACCAGTCACTGGTGACACGTGCATACGGCGGCCAGCATACAGCAAAGGGTAGCTGTTCCCCAGAATCTCGGCCACGCTGTTCCTGCCATCACTCACCGGCTTCCCCTCAGGCCCAGCCACGCCACGCTCTCCTGGCAGACCCTAGAGAGAACACGTTTAAGGCCACACTGTCCTTGTTCCCCATCCCAGCTTCCCCCTAGACAGCCCCAGGCAGAGCAGACTCCAGCCCGGACAACACAAGTGAGAGCCGTGTACTTGTGCACCCATGGCCTGTGGGGCAAGGACTCACCGGGATGCCATTTTGACCCCTCTGTCCAGGCTCTCCCCAGTCTCCCTTGATGCCTGGCTCACCCTGCAAGCAGAGTGTCATGCCCTGAGCCCCCATCACTGCCAGGTGCCCACAGACATGCCACCCCGGCATGCCCTCCTGCAGGGGAGGGGAAACATGGTGGGGTGGGAGGCCTCACCCTGTCTCCTTTGGGGCCTTGGTTGCCGTCACTGCCTGGCTCCCCCTGTGGGGATGACATGTCAAGCCAGGCGCTGGCGCCATGGCAAGGGTGGCCCCCAGGTTGATCCCACACACTGACCTTAGCACCCTTGAGTCCAGGGGGTCCTGGTTCTCTAGAGAGTCCAGAACCTGGCTCGTCCATGGCCACCTACAAGCACAAGGTCACAGGGGAGAGATGTGTCTGTCACAGAGGCATGGAGGGGTCATCCCAGATCACAGGGTGCCAGAGGGTTGTAGGGTCAGAGTCACCACATGGAATTTCTGGGGCTCAAGCCAATGGTGGCCTCTTGGTGACAGCAGTCACAGGTTTGGGCAGAGCTGGGGTGATCACCTTGGGGCCAGGGGGGCCAGGGGGTCCAGGAAGGCCAGGAGGGCCGTCTCTGCCCTGCAGAAAAGAAGAAAATGGGTGGCCACCCCAACACAGCCCATAGGCAGTCCCGCCCAGTAAAGCCCCCTCCAGCTCACCTGTTCTCCACGTTCTCCTTTCTCTCCCCGCTCTCCCTGAAGTGCAAATCGCAGGGTGAGGGCTATGCCCGTGGGGAGTCCAGCTCCTCCTGAGCCCACCTCCCCGGCCGTCCCAGCCAGGCTCACCCTCTCTCCTGGTCTCCCTGCCTCTCCCACACCCCCAGCCGGGCCTGGGAGCCCAGGGATACCAGGCTTTCCAGGTTCCCCAGCAAGGCCGGGAGGTCCAGGGGGGCCCCTCTCCCCAAAGGCCAGGCCAGGTGGTCCCTGAGGGCCGGGGTCTCCACGATCTCCCTTCAGCCCGCGTTCTCCAGAAAAGCCAGTGGGGCCCTGGACGAACAGAAGAGTAAAATAAATGCTGGTGTCAACCACACCCTCCACAGGACATGCCCCCTGAGCAGCCAACACACACCTCCTTGCCTGGTGGGCCCCGCTCTCCTGGGTCCCCCTTGGGGCCACGACGCCGTTCAGGCACAGGCAGGAAGCTGCCAGAGCTCTCTTCCCAGCTCTCCACGATCTCCCGCAGGGCGGACGTCTGAGTGACAGTGAGGGGTCAGAAGAGCAGGGCCATTACTGCAGCCTCCCATGCCTTGGCCTGGCCCCACGGGCATTACTTGTCCCGTGGGGTTCCCATCAGCCCCCGTGCCCAGCCCCCAAACAACCTACCTTGATGCCAATATTTTCCAGCAACCGCTCCACATTCTGGGGACACAAATTGGGTGAGGGGCTGCCCACAGAGGAGAAGGCCCCACACTGCCCCCCAAAACAGCCTCCCTACCCTCTTCCCCAGGCTTCTTGCCCAGAGGACCCTTTAGTCCTTGAGGAGTCCTTGGTTTAGTCCTTGGTTGAGGTGACTCGAGGTCACTGGAAGCCCCTCCCT
Source organism: Stenella coeruleoalba (assembly GCF_951394435.1). NCBI lineage: Eukaryota > Metazoa > Chordata > Mammalia > Artiodactyla > Delphinidae > Stenella > Stenella coeruleoalba. The sequence continues at coordinate 65,792,194 of NC_137156.1, forward strand.
GACATGTCCCCGTTGCCCAGGTTCCCCTCAGTGTAGGCTACAGGAATCCCAACAGGGCAGGGGGCTGAGCACACAGCACAGCTCCAGTGGGGCCTCACGGCAAGTGGAAGGGAACAGAGGTGGCCGCTACAGGCGTGCACATAACAGTCAAGGGCCAGGTCCCAGGCTTCACTCACCGCCGTGCTCCCAGGCTCTCCTCTCAGGCCACGCTCTCCTGGGAAGCCCTGGAGACACCAAGAGACAAGCCGCTGGACCCAGCTTGGGGTTGGGGCTGGAGGCATGTGCGCGCATGCGTGGGTGCTATGGCTACCGGGGCAAGTGAAAAAGATGGAGGCCTCACCTGTTCCCCTTTGGGTCCAGTCTCCCCACGGTCACCCTGAGAAAAAGAATGACCAGTGGTGAAAATGCCCCCACTCTGGGCAGCCCCTGACCATACCCCCCACCCAGCATCTGCACACTCACCTTGGAGCCCGAACCTCCTGGAACACCAGGGAAACCCTGAGATATGTCAGAACACAAAGAAGTCACACAGGATCATGGCATCCCAGGGTGACAACATAATGGTCCCTGTTGCTCCCAAGTCCTGGAACTACCCTGGACACTCACCTGGCCAGGAGGGCCAACCTGCCCTGGGATGCCCGGGGGGCCCTGGAGTCCAGGGCTACCAGGAGCTCCTCGCTCACCCTTGGGGCCATCATGACCCTGTGGAGGATGCAGCCAGCATCAGGACCCTGAGACCCCAGAAAGGAGTGGAGCCACATATCACAGGGTCAGGGTCAGGGTCAGGGGTCAGAGGTTGCAGAAGACTCCAACACTCACTTCTCTCCCAGGAGCGCCCGAATCTCCCTTCTCTCCCTAAGGAAGACAAGGGTGCTTCAGACATGGCCCCAATCTGAGCCAGAGCAGACTCCAAGTGAGGGGACTCACCTTCCTCCCATCTTCTCCAGGGTCCCCAGGTCCTCCCTGCGGGCAGAGGACTCACATCAGACCCAACAGAAATAAGAATTAAGAATTGTCTGTGTGTCTTGGTAACTGTCTGCAAGTCCTGTGTCTACCTCACTATGTGTGGCCGTATGTATATGAGTGACTGTGGACACAAATGCATATGTCGGTCTGTCCCCGCATGTATCACACGTCAGAGCCTTGGATATGTGTCTCACCACACCTCCACAGAGGTACACGTGCAGCCCTGGGGCCAAGCCATAGCACGTGTATGGGTGGAAGTGTTTGTGTGTCAACATGTCTTCAGTATCCCTGAATGTGGGCTTCACACCTGTGTGTTGGCACCTCTCCATCTGTGTCTGAGGCTCTTTGCCTGTGCCCGTCGCTGTGGTTATTTTAGCTTGTGTTGGCCCATCCAGGCACAGGTCAGCACGTCCACTTAACCCACTGTGTCTGTGAGGCTGCCCGTGTGTGCACATGGACGTGTGCTTCAGGATGTATCTGTACGTGTGGGCTACGTACTCGGGTGTCGGCCCGTGTCAGCATGTGTCTGTGTGTGTGCCCCGTGTGTATGGCACATCTGAACCATGTCCATGTGCTAACATTTTTTGGAGGTTTCACTGTGTCTACCCTGGACACTCACGTTTTTCCCATTCAGGCCAGGCTTGCCATCCTTGCCTGGCTTTCCCTGTGGGAACAGATCATTGGTCAGAAGTCAGGGTTGGGGTGAGGGCAGTAACGGGGCAAAAGGATACCACGAGGGGACTTCCCTGGTGCACAGTGGATAAGACTCCGAGCTCCCAATGCAGGGGGCCCGGGTTTGATCCCTGGTCAGGGAACTAGATCCCACATGCATGCCACAACTAAGGAGCCCGCCTGCTGCAACTAAGACCCCGTGCAACCAAATAAATAGTTTTTTTTTTTTATTTTTAAAAGGGTACAATGAAAGTGGGACTCACCGGTGCTCCAAGGGGACCAGAGGGGCCAGCGGGGCCCTGTTCTCCTCGAAGGCCAGGCAGTCCCTGGAAAAAGTCTTTGCTAGGATTGAGAGGGCCACTGATATATCTCCTGGGGCACATCCATGGACTTGGAGAACCCCACTAAGAACCTCCTCCCGTGTAGAGTCCCCCCAGAATTGGGAGGAGCCATTGAGGTCCCGAGGCTGAGACCCGATAGGGTAGGGGGCCCCCTGCTGAAACTCCCAAGGGAAGAATCCTCAGGATTTGGGGGTCCTACTATAGCACCCAAGGCAGAGAAGATCAGAAAGCAGGATTCTGCTCAAACCTGCCTGCCAGGGACTGGGACCCTCCCAAGGACAGGGCTGGACCAACTCCCCCTACTCCCGCTGGTCCTGTGACTATGAAGACCAGGCTACACAGTTCATGCTGGACCCCTGAGCCGCCCTCCACCCTAATATCTCCCCTTACTTACGTCTCTCCCTGGGTCCCCAGCCTTGCCTATAGCACCCTGAGGAGAGACTCAAGTCAGGGAGTCCGCAGTGGTCATGGGGTCAGGGGCACTGCCCACTGACAGGGCCACTAGTTCCTGTGAACCCAAGGCCTGTCAGGCAGTAACACCCCCCACCCAGGCAGGGTACTAGGAAAAGACACAGATAACCCATCTGGCCCCAGAGCTCATCAAGACCCAGAAGACTCCAGTGAGTCTGGAGCCATACAAAGGGGCAAGGGAAGGGGCGTGACCAGGCAGTGACCACCACGACTCACAGGCAGCCCAGGGGGACCAGGGGTTCCTGGTTTCCCATCCAGTCCACTGCGGCCATCCAGGCCAGGGGGGCCCCGGTCACCCTGAGGAAAACAGAGTGGTAAGAGGCCTCGAAGGATGAGATGGATCTGAGAGCCCAGGCTCACAGTCAGAAAACCTCCATGCCCTCTCACCTTTTCTCCTCCTGGGCCTCGAACACCTGGGTCCCCCTGAAGGGAACAAGGTCAGTGAGAGGTGAGGGCAAGATGGGAACTTAGGCTGATGGGGCAAAGTGTGTCACTCACCTGCGGGCCTGGGGGCCCCCGAAGTCCACTGATGCCCTGAGGACAAGGGGAGGAAGAAATCAGAGCAGGCTTTCCCAGGCCCACACGTTCCCATGGGATAAGCCACACTCACTCTCTCCCCAGAAGCTCCAGGGGGGCCGGGGTCACCCTTGGGTCCTCGAGGACCCTCCTGTCCACGGTCCCCAGACTCTCCCTATGGTAGAGACAAACGTGTTGAGGGAATAGCACTAGGGCCACAGGCATGCCCAAGGCAGAACCTGTCATGGGGGTGCTGGGATGCTTTCTTATGCTCACAGCTTCACTCCACCCACGGAACATGATACCTTCTCTCTGACTCCAAGTCCCGTGTCCACCTGTGGAGGGAATGGCCAGTGAGAAGAATAGTTCAAGTAGGGGAAGAGGAGTTGGTGAGGATCAATAAAGACATCAGGGGGCAGTGGGGGAAGTGGGAGTCAGTGGAAGGGATGAAGGGACACCATGTGGGGCTAACAGGGGCAGGTGAGGGAGATGACAGAGAATCAGACCCAGGCAACCCTTACCAGCCGTCCAGGGGGTCCTGGGGGACCCTAGGAAAGGAAAGAACTGTAGTCAACAGGAGCCCTGCGGCCCCACGGTATGGCTCAGGTTTGCCTCAAGCTCAGCTCTGCTCCCAGATTCCCTGCACCCCAGTGCCAAACCCCAGAAGCCAGGTCAGGCCTGGAGGTGGCCACCAGGGCTCCCGACCTTGACCTCCAGGCCCTTAATGGAGGTGCTGACCAGACTGAGCACCGGAACCCTGTATCCCTCCCGAGCCCAGAACAAGAGCACTACTGAGCCCAGAACACCAGCACTACTCACTGGCTCCCCACGGTCACCCTTGGGTCCAGATGGTCCAGGGCTCCCCTGCAGAAAGTCAGAGGGTCAGGGTCAGTGAGGAGAGGCAGCAGTTTGGGGGAGCTTTGGAAACACCCTAAGGATTCATGGGGATCCTGGTGGCCTTTGGGGGTTGTGATGAAGGGGTCAAAGGAAATGAGGACTGTGAGGGTTTAGCGCTGCAGGGTCGGGGTGGCAGGGTCAGAGGCTGGGAGCTGGATGGTTGGAGATTGAAGTTGAGGTTAGAGTTCAGGGATCAGAGGTCAGGACTCACGTTTCGTCCATCCTCTCCAGGATCTCCCTGGTCTCCCTTCTCACCCACAGGCCCCCGAGTTCCAGGTGCCCCCTGAGAAGAGTAGCTGGTGTGAGACAGACCCCCCCAGCATTTTGCAGATTCCCCCATGACCCCCATACTGCCCCAGTTCTCCATCACCCTGAAAACCATGTCAGAGTTCCCCATCACCACATGCCTCCCTCCAGACTCTCCCATCACCCTTTCTCCCCTCAGAGTTTCCCACAGCTTCATGCCCACCTCCTATAAGTTCTCTCATCACCCCCCCTTACTTCTCCCTGCAAAGCCTCACCCGAAGGCCACGCTCGCCAGCTTTTCCAGGCAAACCTGGTTCACCCTGGTGGTGGAGAGAACGCCACATCAAACAGGTGAGTTAGGCTCAAACTAACTCAGGGAGTGGCGACAGAGAAGGGCCTGGGAACCAACTGGACCAGAGGCAGGGGGGTGGACTGGATAACCTGGTGGAGCCCCAGCCCCCCAGGGATCACAGTTCAAGGGTAAAGGATCAGCAACCACAGTGGGCAGGAATCTCACCGGGGGACCCTCGTCACCTTTCTCTCCAACTTCACCCTGTGAGACATGAGAGTCAGCCTTGGTCCCCAAACCCCCAGGGAGGCCAGCAGTACCTTACTCCCCATCCCCCAGCACTCCCCCAGTCCAGTCCTCTTACATCTCGTCCTCGGGGGCCGATGGGTCCTGGGGAACCAGGACGACCAGGGTCTCCCGTCTCTCCGGGAGGCCCTGAGTCACCCTGTGGAGGAGGCAAGAGTGATGTAGCACGTATAGCCAGCCCTTGAGGGGAGGTGACCCCAGAAACCTTGATGTTACCCAAGGTCACAGGCACTCACCGGCGGTCCTGCTCTGCCAGTGAGGCCGATGGGACCCTGCAGGGCATAGGGAGGGAGGTACGACTTAGTTGGGGCTCCCAGGCACCACCTCATCTCCTTCTGTCACACTCCCCATCCCCACATTTACTCACCCGGACTCCAGGGTCTCCCTTGGGGCCAGGGTCTCCAGGAAGAACCAAGCCAGGTGGGCCCTGGGTGAGGAAGGATCAGAGGTCAGGGGACACAACCATCACCTGTCCTAACCCCTAAACACTTCCCCGCACTTACCCGTTCCCCTTTGACTCCGGTAGCTCCTTTGGGCCCAGGGAGCCCTACGTCTCCCTGGAGGTGACAAAGACCACCAGCATCAGCCACAGGCTCCATGAACCCACCACCCAGCGATCATGCCACAACTGTCATGACCTCCAGGGGCCTCCAGGCAGGCCCAGAGGCAGGCCCTATGACCTTGATCTCAACCCTGTAACAGCGTCCCTTCACTCTTACCAGACTTACCTTCTCTCCTTTAGCTCCAGCACCCCCAGGTCCCTGAAAACAAACAGGACAGACACGGCTTGGCCCTGCCTAGGGATCACACTACTACAGGCTTGATTGGAGTTGGGGTTATATAGAATCAGAAGTGTCTGCCCAGAGGTCACAGGGTCACCGCTGGGAGCAGGGCAGGGGTTACACAGGGCTCACGACCTGTATGGTGGTCATGGGTTCACAGGATCACAGCCAGGAGTTGGAAGGCGTGTTACAGCATTAGAGTTACAGAGCTCTGAGCCAGTCCAGGGTCCCAAGGTTATGGGGTCACAGCCTGGAACGCTGGTTTCCAGGCGGGTCACACTGTTCAAGGGCCTGTGCGGTGATCGGAAACACACCCTCCCTTCACTCACCACAGCGGGGTCCCCAGGGCGACCAGGCTCCCCCTGTAGAGAAAGGATAGGGACAGGGATGGGTCAGGGACCCACCTAGGAACTCAAGGCCCCAGTATCCCACCTGCCACAATCCCTGGTATCGGGGGCACTTGACTCCCAGCCCATGACCCACCTTCTCTCCTCGGCGGCCAGTGGGTCCTGGTGGCCCCTGCACATGGAGAAAGCATGAGCCCAGGATGGGGAGGAACACATGAGAGCCCTACTCCTGATCCCACAGTCACATACTTACTTCAGGACCCTCAGGTCCAGGACGCCCAGCAACTCCTGGTGGACCCTGGGGAAGAGGAGCAGAAATGCTGACCCAGGTGGGTGGGGGCAGGGGGATTATGGCAGGTAAGGGCTAGAGGTTCAGGATGGGGGTCACAGAAGATCAGGATTTAGGTCAGCAGGGGTCAAACTCGGCAGGAAGACAGAGACCAGGTCAGTGGAAGTCAAGGTCAGTTCAGCAGGGTCAGAAAGCTAAAAGCGGGTCCCTGGGGTTGAGGGTTAGAGCCTGCATCAGCAGAGATTAGGAGTCATGTGAGGAGGGGTGGAGGGCCAGGGGCAGTGGAGGTCAAGGGCAAGAAGTCAGAACCAGGAGGGGTACGGAGCCAAGGTCTACTGGCACCGGCAGTGGGGTCAGTGGGCTCACCTGTGGTCCCGCTGGGCCAGGGGATCCACGTTCGCCCTGATGGAGCAGAATGGGTCAGAGCTGAGTCTGGCTCCAGATCCTCTGGGGCCCTGAGGGCCCCCCAGGTTGCACTTACCTTTTCTCCAGTCTCACCGATGGCCCCTGTTAGTCCTTGGTCACCCTGAGGGGAGAGAGATAGGAGAGGGGCCTTTACTGTCGAACCCCAGACAAAGTGTCTCAAACTCCAATCATCTGTCTCTGAAATCACAGCCTCTGACCTGGGGAGAACCCTTATCTCCTGATCCTCCTGCCTCCCCTAATCCTACGGGGTCCCAGTGTGTCACCTCTCATACCTGACCCCTCACAAAATGGCACTTACTTTGGGGCCAGTGACTCCAGGAAGTCCCCGTAGGCCCTGAAAGGGGTTCAGAGATTTGGGTTTGGGAATAAGAATGGAGTAGAGGGTTGATGGCTGAGGGTGGGGGCTGGAGCTATGCCCACCACGCTCAGAATCCCTGGCCTCTACACTCACCGGCTCACCCGGGGTCCCAGGTTGTCCTGGGAGGCCTGGGGCTCCATCTTCACAGTCACCCTGAAGGAAAAACAGGTGGGTAGAAGACCCTGCTCCCAGCACCCAGAGGCCTCACCTCAGAACTGGGACACCAAGAAGTCAGATCTCCCACCTTTTCTCCTTTTTCTCCAGGGGGGCCAACTGAGCCTTGGGGTCCACGGCTTCCAGGAAGACCCTAGGAGGAGGTGAGTAAAAATGTGAGCCCCAAACTGAGGTCCAGCACCCACCCACTGCCCCAGAAGAGCCCCCAGCTCCTCTATCCACACCCCAGAGCATGGGCCACAGGGTCCCCAGCAGAGCCTCAAGGCTCCCTCACCGGCAGCCCAGGCTCCCCTAAAGCAACGCTGCCATCACCTGGTCCAGGGGGACCCTGGGAAAGAACAGCAGGTCAGGGGATGGCCGGGGGGAATCAGACTCCAAGCCACCCCCAGCATAACTTGCCCCTCACTTACCCGCTCCCCACGATCACCTTTCTCACCCTGGAAGAGAGATCATGACACGTGACCCTGGACTACACCTCCACACCCCAAGATACCAGGAGGAACAAGAGTCTTGGGGTCAAACTGGATTACAAAGTTCATGGAGGAACTGAGGAGTCATGGGTGGGGGTGGTCAAGAGGTCACATGAGCTCAGAGTGACCAGCAGGGGCTGTGTGGGTTTGAATGAGGTCACCAGGTCACTGGATCACATGGAGGTGATGAGACTATATGGCGGTCATGCCCTCACCTTCACAGCTGTTCCAGAAAATCCTGGGGGACCACGGGGTCCTGGGTCTCCCAATGGGCCACGAGATCCAGGGGGACCCTGATGGAAGAGACAAAATATAAAGTAAAACCCCATAGACCCACCCCATTGGTTCCCCCATCACACATCACTCCCCCCCACACCATACTCCAGAACTTACTGGAGGTCCAGGGTCCCCTTTCTGTCCAGGAAGCCCTGGGCCCTCGCCTCCAATGACTCGTCCAGGCTCTCCCTGCAGGACAGAGAACAGCAGAAAGGATTCAGGGTATGGGAGCCTTGAGGTAGGAGAAGCCCCTAGAGGTCCCCAGCTATTCCTCATCATGCCTTAGGCCCCACACAGTGTCTGTCCTGGGGCAACCCTGTTCCTCCCTTGGACATCCTGGCTTGGTTCCCTCCCCTCCCTCCTTCACCTACCGGCTCCCCCTTTGGGCCTCGAGGTCCTCGCTCTCCCTGAGGACAAAACAGAGCAAAGGGTGATGCTTGGTCTCAGTGCATTTCAGGGTGGGCCCCTACAAGCCAACCTCGCTCCACCACCCCAGCTCCCCACCCTGCAGAAAGGGCTCTGGGAAGACACTGTGGAGCAGAGCAACTTACTGGTTCTCCACGAGGACTGGGCCACCCTGGGGAGCCCTATAAATGGAGGCCAGAGTCAGCCCAGTCAGACCACCCCACCCGCTCAAGCAAAGCATCCCACCATGTGAACCGTGAGGGCAAGGCTCGCTCACCTTCGGGCCGGGGCTTCCAGGAGTACCAGGGCGGCCAGGGCTGCCTGGAGGCCCATCTGCCCCAGGGAAGCCCTAAGGAGGCAAAGAGGTTAGGGCAGGAAGGGACCCTCCCTCAGTGCCCCTGGTTCGCTGGAGGAGCCCCGACGGACTATTCTTCACCTGAACCCCTCACCCCACAGGCCCCTGAGCATTGTTGGGGGTACAGCAGTGATGTATGTACCCTGTGAGCTGAATGGAGCCGAACCCCAGGCACAAGGGCAGTGATGAGGCCAGGGCCTTCCCTGCCCCTTGGACTTGGAACTTCCACCCGGGCTCTCCAGGGGATCTCAAAACCCCACTGGTCCCCCCTAATTCAGATCCTTCCCCAAAGTCTCTGCTGTGGTTGATAATGTCCACTTAGGCTTCTAGGAATACTCTGTGTTTCTAACTCTGTTTTTTCATTCCCTCTTGTAAAAACCCTAAGGAAGCTTCGAGGATTGTCTTAGGGGAACCTCAATGGTCTCTACACTCACCCTCTCACCCTTCGCAATGGTACTTCCAGGAGGTCCCTGGGGGCCAGGAACACCCATCCTGCCCTGAGAGAAGAGAGCAGGTGAAGAGGCAGTACGCCGGTCAGGGGACAGAGGACAGGTATGGGGTGGCACTCACCGGGAGGCCGGGGGGACCAGGAGGCCCGGCTTGTCCTTTCAGCCCCTAGGAAGGATGATCGGTGAGCCCTGTGCTGCTGACCGCCCCCTGACCCACTGAGCCCCCAACCCATTCTCTATCCCCCACCAGAGCCACTCACCATCTCTCCGGGTTCCCCCTTCTGGCCCTGGGGAAAGATGTGTCGGGCGACGGTCAGAGTGGCAAGTTCCAAGAGTGGCCCTCACCCACCCTCTCAACCCTGGACACTTACCTTTGGACAATGCACCGAGCAAGGGTCTGGCTGTAGCTGTGGACACAGGGTCTCCTTGAGGTCAGCCGTTCTACCAAGAGCCCCCAGACCCTCTGTTTTTCACCACCTAGTCCCCCAGAGGCCCCTTCCAAACCTGGGTGGTCAAAGCCGTCTGACACAGGGCTGTTGCCAGACTACTGACTGCCCGGTCCAAGCTTGGACCATCATCCACGGCGAAGAAGGTCTGGGCAGAGTCCATGCCTGGCACCAAGCGACGCAGCTGTTCTGGGTCAGCTCCTGCCAGGCCCAGCATCATCACTTTGAGCCCTAAGGAGGGGTCCAGCAGCTTGCATGACGACCCTGCTGGGGCCAACCCTATTCCCAGGCTCCATTCCCACCAGCCCTGCTCCTCACCAGCAGCCTGGGCCTCACGGATAGAGCTGAAGATGTCACCTCTCAAGGGCTCATCCACCAGTAGAACCATCACCCCCGGCACATGCCGGCGTCGTCCAGGGGCATCTGGTGCCAACAGGTATCTGTGAGCTGTAACCACTGCTGTGCCTGGGAGAAAGGTCATGTCAGAACCCAGGGGCACCAAGCTCCCCATGGGAAAGCCCCAAGAATCCATGTCCACTGTAGTCCTTACCCAAGTTGTTCCCACTTGGGTCCGTGTAGGGGATGTTGCGGATCTTCTGCCGGATGACACCAAGGTCATAGGAGCTGTTCAGCGAGAACAGTGGGGAGGGCCGGTGACTGTAGGACAGGAGGCCAACCTAGGGTGGGGAGACCACAGAGCCTGGGGAGGATGACACAGCAGGGACAGGGGACACAGAGCCTGGTGGGAGACACAGAGCCCAAGGTGTGTAACTAAACCTGATCTATTAGGGGGTCAGCAGTGATGGTAGGATACGGAGCCAACCAGCAAGTGAGGCAACCTGGAGCCTGGGGAAGGGCAGGGAGAAAGCCTGGACCAGTGGTGGGACAGGGAAATGGTGTGGGACCAGGGGTGGGCAGGGACAGGTAGGAGTCTGGCTGCCTCTGGGGCCAAACCTGGATGGCCTGTGGCCCAAGCGGCCCAAGTGCAGACACCAGACGCTCCAGGGCTCGCTTCACAGCCTCTGCGCGATGAGCATTGTCTCGAGTGGTATGCAGCAGGAACACCACGTCCATCAGGCCATGGGGACACACTGCAGGAAGGGAGCTGAGTTACTGAAGCAGTCAGCCCATCTAGCTACTCTCTTGGGCCCCTCCCACTGGGCCCACCATACCTGGGGTCTGTGTGACCGAGGCCTCAGGACCCTGTACACCCTCCCGGACAGGTGTCAGGGAGAATATGTAGGAGACACCAGGCTCTAGCCCTGTCACCTGCTGGGAGCTTGAGATCCCCGGAAGTGTCTGTGAGGCCCCAGGCAATTCTGCAGAGGACAGAGCTCAGTTAAACAGGAGGCCCTCCATGGAGCCCCCACTGCCAGCCCACCCGAACACTGGCCTCCCCATCACCTTGGCCAGGGCCTCTGAGTGGCTGCCAGAATAGGATGTAGCTGGATACCCCAGACACCGGGGTCCAGGCCAGAGTCACTGAGTCGACTGAGGTGTCTACAACACGCAGTTCAGTGCTTGGGACACGAGGTGACTCTGAAGGAGGAATCAAAGACTAGGGATCCGAGTATGTGTCCCGAGAACCCAGAGGAGAGAGATCTAAGGAGATCCTGGGGCAGATTCATCTTAGTGAAGGAAGTCACCAGAGGTCATGCTGGGATCACCCCGGATCAGGAATGGTAGGGGGGGGCTACAGGAGGAGTCACTCAGGGTCATGGGGTACAGGAAATCAGGGTGGGTCATCGGTAGGGGTAAGAGCACACCAGTGTATGCAGTTACTTCTGAGGGGGGCCCTTCTCCAGCTGTCCCCAAGACACTCAGCCATATACGGTAGTGGGTCGCTGGCTCCAGCCCGTCCAGTTCGTAGCTGCTGAGTTCCGGCCCCAGGACCTGGGACTGTTCCTGGCCACCTGGGGCAGGCATGAGAGGGGGGCAGGGGCACATAGGAGGATGCTACAGACCAGCATTTACGGACACGCCCACCTCACTGACCCCCCACGAACCTTACTGACAATGACCCCGCCAGCCTCACTGACTGATCCTGCTGATGGGGTCCACCCTCCTGACTGATCTCCTGACCCTGCCCGACTGACCCTCATTGATCCCACGCAGCTAGGTGACTGATACCAGGTACCTTCAGCGATCCGCAGACCCCCACTGACAGACCCTGCCCACTCTCACTGATTTCACCGACCCCACCCCCACCCCCGCCCCATTGGTGCCTAACCTCCCTACCGGGGGCACATCTCACCCTCAGGTCGCCAACGCAGACGGAAGCCGCGTGCCCCGGGCACCGGCTGCCAGCGTAGCCTCAGGGAGTGCTCCCCTCGCTGCACTACACGAAGTGTCTCCACGGCTGGTGGAGCCTCCTCAGGCGCTAGAGAGAAAGCACAAAAATCAGGGAGGCTCCGTCCCCAGTTAATCTCTGTGCCAATCCCAGACCAACCCTGGAACACGCACCGCCCCCAACAGGCCCCACTGCCTATCCCAGGCTACATCCCTCCTCCCCCCGAAGACCCCGCCCCCACAGGTTCACTACCAATCCCTGGACCCTCTTCCATTCCCGAGAACAAACCCCGCCCCCAAACCGTCCAGGGCACCAATCCAAGGCTCGCGCCAGCCCGAGCTCTGCCTACGCGTGGTGACGACAATGGAGACAGGTGCGCCCTCACGGTCCCCCACAAGTGCAGTCACTCTCACTGAGTAGCTGACGCCGCCTTCAAGGCCCCGTATCTCTGCGGAGTCCGTGTTTCCTGGGAGCATCTCCTGTCTCGTGGGGCCACCTGGCCAGGCGAGCATAGGGCAACGGTTAGGGATAGGGGTGGCTGACCAAAGGGGCCAATCCCAGCCAGGAAGGGCAAGGGCAGGGTCAGGGAATCATACCCTCGCTCCGGCCCCAGGCCAGTCTGTAAGCTGTGGCTCCAGTGACCCCCACCCAGGTGACCCGGAGAACATCACTGGAAGCATTGAGGATCTGCAGCTTCGAGACACTGCCCACGGGCTGAGGGTCTGGGGGAAGATGCAGGGGAAAGGGTCAGGGGCCACTGGCAGAGAACAGGGCAGAGAACAGGGTGGCAGAACAGGCATGTTCAACGCAGGGAGGTCTATCTGAAGGTCAGTATGAGGTTACTGTGGACGGGTCAGTGCAGGCAACTTCTGAGTGGGAAAAGATCAGTGCCTCAGAGTGGGCAGTGTGGAGCAGCCAGGAGGTCACTGTGGGTGGACTCCTAGTCAATGTGGGGTACGTCAGTGTGGGGAGAGAAGTCACGAGAAGAGCTGTGATGGAGCAGGCAGCTGGAGCAGTCAGGAATACGCAGCAGGACAGGGTAGCCAATGAGATGTGGTTGGCAGATGGCCAGGGTCCACTTACCAGTCCTTACAACCACAGAGGCAGGGGTCCCATCCACACCAGCCATACGGGCCCACACATGCACTGTGTACTCGGTATCTGGCTCCAGCCCATCCAGCTCAGCCACTGTGGCCTCCCCAGAAACCAACTGGGATTTCTCTGGGCCTAGGAGTGAGGATGAAGGTAGCTCTAGGACTAGCCAGACTCTGCCCCCCAATGTCCCACCTGGACCCCGAAGAAACCCCTGCTCCCATTCCACCCAGGCCTGCCCCCGACAACCTCCAAAACCTCTGGTCCCTTCCCAAACCCCTGGTGCCCACCGTGGCCTGAGTGCCAGGAGACCCTGTATCCTGTGGCACCAGGAACCCTGTTCCAGGTGATGGTGACAGATGAGCTGCTGACTTGAGTAACACGGACTGTCTTCACTGGGGCCAGCGGGTCTGGTGGAGAGAGGCAATGGGGAGTCTGATGGAAGAGGCAGTGGAGGGTCTGATGGGGGAGGGATGGGGGGGACATCTAATAGAGGAAGGCAATGGGAGTCTAAAGGGAGGCAAGGATTTGATAGCGGATGCAGTGAATGGATCAGATGGGGAAGGAGTGGGGGTTCTGACAGGGGGGATAGTAGAAATCTGAGGTGGCAGGTGACAGGAATCTGGGAGACCAGAGGGTCTGACAGAGAAGGTAATAGGGTTCCGACGGAGGACTAGGAAGCAGTGAGGGGGTCTGACAAAGAAGAAAAGTGTAAGTCTAAGAAGATGGTCAAGTCTGGCAGAAAAGGCAATGGGGTCTGAGAGATGAGGTGCTGGAAATCTGAGGGCAAGAAGAGCGGGGTGTTAGGGGACAGGCAGAGGAATCTGAAGAAGGCAGGGGCTTAAAAGGAGGCAAGGGAGACTGAAGGGGGAAGCAGGGCCTCTGAGGGAGGAGGCAGTGGGGATCTAAAGGGGGAGACTGGAGTTCTGTGGAGAAGCAAGGGTCTGAAAGGGAAGGCATGGGGGTCTGAAGGGCCACTGGAGAGAGAGAGCCAAGGGGCTGGGTCAGGCCCTGACCAGTTCGAGCCACGGTGATTGCAGGTGGGCCCTCCTCTCTCCCTCGCAATGCCGACACAGCCACCTGGTAGGAGGTTCCAGGTCTCAGCCCCATGATATCTGTGGCAGTAGACTCTGAGGGCAATGTCTTGCTGGACTCCAGACCTAACGTCAGAGAGAAATGTTGGCATGGCTCCTGCCTGCCCCTTGGTCCCCCATACCCTGATCGTTCCCTTCAGCAACCCTCCCGCACATCCCACACTGACCATTGTCTGTCCTCCAGCTAACCCGAAATCCACTGGCTCCAGGCACAGGTCCCCAGGCCACCCTCACTCGTGTTGCGTCTGACGCCACTACCTGCAGCCCTGGGATGGCAAGTGGGGTTTCTGGCTCTGGGGATTAAAGATAGAGGTCAGGGATCAAAACCAGGACCAGAGTGAGTCAGGCAGCTGTCCCCCACAGCCCTCCTGCAGTGCTCACCCCTGCGAACAGTGAGGACGCTGGCACCACCCTCTCGGGTGCCTACTCGAGCTGACACCCGCACTGTGTAGCTCAGCCCAGCCCGGACGTCATCCAAGTCAAAAGCTGTCTGACTCCCAGGAAGCACCAGGCTCCGCTCGACCCCTAAGGGAGAAGGCAGGATAGGCAGGCAGGGGTCAGTGAGAGATGGGAATGTGGGATGAAGGTGCTCAGTGATGGACAGAGATACAAGATGAAAAGGGTCAGTGGGGGCAGGACAGGAATAAAGATGCAGACATAGAGAATGGACTTAAGGACACGGGGAGGGGGAAGGGTAAGCTGGGACAAAGTGAGAGAGTGGCATGGACATATATACACTACCAAACGTAAAACAGCTAGCTAGTGGGAATCAGCCGCATAGCACAGGGAGATCAGCTCGGTGCTTTGTGGCCACCTAGAGGGGTGGGATAGGGAGGGTGGGAGGGAGGGAGACGCAAGAGGGAATGGGGACGTATGTATATGTATAGCTGATTCACTTTGTTATAAAGCAGAAACTAACACGCCATTGTAAAGCAATTAAACCCCAATAAAGATGTTAAAAAAAAAAAAGAAAAGGGTCAGTGAGGGATGGGACATGGGACAGAAAGGTGTGAGAGATAAGGACAGGGGTAAAAGGAGTCAGTGATGCACAGCGACACAGGATAATGGGCCAGTGATGAATGGGGACACATAATGACAGGAGTCAGTGGAGAAGGACATAAGATGTAGGATGTCAGAAGTCAGCGGACAGCGACATGAGTTGACAGGTCATCGACAGACAGTGAGGTGGAGTCAGTATTGGATGGGGACATGGGAGAACAGTGGTCACAGCTAAGGTTATAGAAGGGCGGGGGTTGAGCTTGTGGTTGTGGAGAAGGGTGAAAGCCATGGCCAGGGAGGTGGGGCAGGGAGTGGAGACAGATCCAGATGAAGAGACAAGCAGGGTCAGGGCAGGGAGCAGACAGACCCTGTGATGGGGTCTGGTTCGGTGCCGTCTTGGGAGGTGGATGGACAAGGAGAGAGGAGGAGGCTGTAGAGACCCCGGAGTGGAGAAGGGCTGGAAAGGCTGGAATGGTTTGAAAGGCTGGAACTTTAGTGTGTGTACGGGTCTTGCTGTGTCCCCCTCACCCTGGATGCTGCGCACGATGATCCGATACTCGGTGGCGCTGGGAACTGGGCTCCAGGACACTCGCACTCGCTGCCCAGGCAGCTCGGTGGCCTGTAGGTCTGTCACAGGGCCCACGGGCAGCTCTGGCCCTGTTGGACAGCACAGCCTGAGAGGCAGCCTGGGGCCCCTGTACCTTCCCCTCTCACTTGGCCGGGCCCACAGAGCCCTCACCAGGGGGGACCACAGTTGCAGGCGTGGCCACCTCGCGGCCCTCTAGCAGCGTGTAGAGTGTGAGGCGATACTCAGTGCCTGGCTGCAGCCCATCCAACTGGTAGCGGGTCACGTCAGAGGGCAGCACCACCTTCTGTGGCACCTCCAAGCCTGCAAGATGACAGGGTCAGGCCAGCTGAGGCCAGGTCTGGACCCAGCCTGCCCACCCCACCCTCCTGCACGGACCACTCTCACGCCGCCACTCCAGCCGGTAGCCACGGGCCTTAGGCACCAAGTTCCAGGAAAGAAGGATGGATGTGGGGCCCAGGATGATGGGACGCAGGGTCTGCTCAACAGAAGTGTCTGCCCAGGGCACATGGGAGGTCAGTGGCCTCTGTGCCCTGCCAGCCTGCCCACCCAGCCTGAAGAAAGCACCCAGCCCTCTCACCGGTGCGGGCAGTCAGGGAGGTGGCAGGCCCCACGCTCCGGCCAAGCAGGGTGCTCACGGTCACCTCATAGTCTGTGCCAGGCTCCAGGTCACGCAGCAGCACTGACCCCTGCCCAGGGCCCAGCTCCTGCTGCTGCGTGGCCCCACCTGCACGGGGGGCACAGAGGGGTCAGTGGGTCTTGCAGACTTAGCACCCTACAGTCCTGTCTGAGGTGCAGGGACTTCCTTCAGCCCACACCTCTGACTCACCACTGAAGACCCGCCATGTCACGCGGTAGCCAGTGGCACCTGGCACACCCCGCCAGGCTACCAGGAGGCTGTGGGCTGTGGTGTTCTGGATGGTCAGCTCCAGTCCCTCCAGAGCAGCTAGGGGAAGGTCCCACCAGGGATTAGTGAGTCCAGAGTGGGGAGGGGTTACTGGGATGGGTGGTTAGGTGAGCAGGGTCAGAGGTTAGCAGAACTGCTCACTTGTCCAAGCTGTCCCACTCACGGCCTCCCCGATGCTGTTGGCGTAGAGGGCAACCACCGTCACTTGGTACTCAGTCAGTGGCCGGAGACCCTGCAGCCTCATGCTGGTCTCACCTGCTGGGACGCTCACCTGCCCAGGGTCAGAGGTCACTTCATCTTGGCCAGCTAAGTCCCCAGCCCTCCACCTACCACTGCTGACATCCTTACCTCCCGCCGTTCACTCGACAGTGGCTGTCCCAGCCCCGTCAGGGGCGTGTACTGGATCTTGTAGCCAGTCACAGGGCCACTGGCCGCTGTCCATTGTACTCTCAAGGATTGACTGCCTGGCTCAGACAGCACCAGGTCTCGTGGACCAGAGGTTGAGTCATTGGCTGGGAAAGGGGCAGTCAGGCAACCAGGCAAGAGAATCAGGGGTCAGCACTTATGGTACAGCACTGGGCTCAAGGGTCAGGAGCACGTGGGATGGAATCAGCACTCCCAGGTTGGGGTTCGGGTCAGGGTCCAGGTCAGGGCACACAGGGTGGGCAGGAACTCACAGGGCAAGGCCACAGGCACGCCACCTGCACTTGTGCACACCCTCCGGGAAACAAGAGGCAGTAGCGTCCTCAAGATGTTGAAGTCGTTGACGAAGAAGAAGAAATCGCTGGTCGGCTGTGAGGCGATTCGCTTCAGCTCCTCAGGGTCGGCATTCTTGATCCCTGAGGTGATGCCCAATCAGGGCTCAGCTGCCCACATGCCCCCTGACTCATCCCTGCCCCAGCTGACCTGTCACCCCAGCTTGGTACTCACCCACAGCAAACAGCTTGACTCCCTGCCCCTTCAGCCTCTGGGCAGCTGTGTCCACCAGGTCCTGGGACTTCCCATCTGTGATGAGGATGCAGACCTGGGGCAGGTGCAGGGTCAAGTCAGGACTGCTTCAAACACTTACTTGGGGTCACCTTGGAAGGCATGGTAGGGTGAGAGATCACCTTGGGAACACCAGGTCGGGCCAGCTGGGGCAGAAAGACACGGTCAGCCACGTGGAGAATTGCAGCTCCTGTGCGCGTGTTGCCTCCCTTGTAGCTGATCTCTCGGATTGCACGGATCACATCACCTCCTGAGCCAAGCGCATCCAGGCCAAATTCTGTCCTGTGGGGAGGCGGGTGGCAGCAGGCTAGGAGTAAGGGCTTTTTCTGGTCCTGGCCTCTAAGAGGCCTCTGGAATGAGGGTTGTATCAGGCCCCCTTGAGAGTCCACTTGGTTCTGTGATTCCTACCTTCCATCTCTGAAGCTCCCAAGCTAACAAACTCCTTAGGTACCCAACTGTGTCACACCTGTGGCTGGGCCTGGGCAGGCCTGGACCCCTTGGGGCTCCCAGGCTCAGGTACCAGGATGTCTGGATAATTAAATAATGGTAGGAAGAAGGGCCCAGTTATAAGCAGGTGGACACTGGCCAGACAGGGAGGCCCTCTGCTGAGTGAGAGAGGCTGAAGGCATCAGGAGGCTAGAACAAGGAGAGTCCAGCAGGCACAGGGCATCTCAAGTCATGGGTCCCCTTCTAGGCCTCTCCATCTCTAGATCAGAAAACACAGCTCCTATCTTTGGCAAGGCACTATTCAGAAGGGGTCTCAGATGTGAGGGCTGTACCTAGGAGATCCCTGCTTCTGTCTTAAGAAGATGTCCTGGCTCGTGGGAGGGGGGATCCTCTGGGTTCCCTAAAGCCTAACCTAGGGGTTTGGGGGCTCTCTGCTTCTTTCTGGGGGTGGGGTCCTGGTGGGTCCAGCTGTGGGGAGCCACTCACCGTGGGTCATCGCTGTACTGCACGGCAGCGAAGCGCACACCCTGTGCACCGGCTGCCCCGGAGAAGGGCAGCACCAGCCCCTCAAGGAAACCCCTCACTTCGCGGAAGTTGCTTCGGCCAATGGACGAGGAGCCGTCGAGTAGGAACACGATGTCAGCGGCGTAAAGGCGCGTGCAGCTCACTGGGGCAGGGAAAAGCGATCACGATTTTTTCTTGGGGCCCACCCACCCCCTACCCTCACTGTGGTCCCTTGGGGCTGGGGAGGGGAGTTGGCCTCATTCACTGTGCAAACGGGCACAGGCTGGCTTGGGCCTGGGAGCGGTGGAGGCAACAGAGGTGGGGCCTGGAGCGGAGTCTCACGCGGAGGACTAGTGGGGAGGGAGAGTCGCCGGAGCGGGTGTGGATCTGGGACTTAGGTTGGCGTCTGGGGACCAGCGCGGAGTGACATAGGGTAGGGGAGCCACGCACAACTGGATGCAGTTTCGGAGATGCAGTGTGGGTCGCGGAGGGTTTGGGGAGTCCAGGGAGAATTAGGAGAAATGCATAAGTCGAGGAGGGTGGGAGGCGGGATCCAGGATGAAGGTCGAGTGGAGTCGCGGGTGGCAGGGTGCAGTGCCCTGGATGGGGTCCTTCCCTGCCGTACCCACCTCTCTCCCTGTGCTGGGCCCACACTCGGGGAGCCCCTGCCAGGATCCCCGCGCAGAGCGCAGCCACCAGGAGCCGCAGCCTCATCCTGGGTGAGGGAAACGGTCAGCCAGGACCCCGCCTCTGTCCCTCAGCCTTGGCGGGTCCAAGGCCAGCGTTCTCCCACCCCCAGTCCCGGTCTTGCCTGCCGGTCCGCCGGCTCCGATCGCCAGCCGCTGCTGCAGTCCCGCCGCCACGGCAGAGAAAAGTCCCTGATCCCGGGGGCGGAGCAGCGGGCGGGGACCCAGGCGGCCCACCCCCACCCATCGTCCCAGAAGTCGCCGCCCCTGCCACCCCTCCCCTGGACAGATGATCTGACTCCACTTAAGTGTAAAGACCCCCACCTCCCGTGGCTTCTGGGATTTCCCCAGGAGGTTCTCTACAGATGGATGTTGAGGGATCCCTCTCCAACCCCATCTAGGGTCAGAGATCTTGGCTGCTTTAGGTCAAACAGACTAGAAGTGACTGCTGGAGACCAGACTTCAGACAGGTTCCCGGGGATGAAAGACGCAGCAGGATGTTGGTGGGGTAGAAGATGCAGCTGGAGATGACTCACCACCCCCCTCCCCCCACCCCACCCCCACCTCCGACTGGGCTACCCAGACAAGCCCTCAGGCCATGAGTCCCGGCTGGCCTCTCCTGTGATTCAGCCATCCCTTTGTCTGTTGGGTCTCCTGTGTCCCACCCCAATCCCCTCAACAGGCAGAGCAGCCCCCAGCAAATGAGGGGCTCTAGGCTCATGCCAGGGACAGCAAGGCACCACTGGGCTGCATCCAAGTAATGCCCACCCCTACTTTGGAAGGGCAAGCCAGGAGGAGAAAATCTGTATTGTACTTATGCAGACATGTCCATCCCAGTGTCCTGGACCCCTTGCTGTGCTCTGAACCAGCCCCAGGCAGATGCCATCCAGCTGTGCCTCCAGGGAGGGGTTATCCATGTGTGGAGGGTAGACCACCCACAGTGACAGCTCATCTTTCAGGAATCCACCCCCTCCCGCCTATGCCCCCACTGGTGCGCCTGTCCTGCTCCAGCCAGGCTCCCCTACCCACACATTCTCATTTTGGCCCCTCAGAGTCCCCTCCTCCAACCTACTCTTCTTCTGCATTGGGTCTTCGTTGCTGCGCGTGGGCTTTCTCTAGTTGCGGTGAGCGGGGGCTACTCTTCGTTGCAGTGCGTAGGCTTCTCATTGCGGTGGCTTCTCTTGTTGCAGAGCTCGGGCTCTACATGCGCGGGCTTCAGTAGTTGTGGCATGCGGGCTCAGTAGTTGTGGCACACGGGCTTAGTTGCCCTGTGGCATGTGAGATCTTCCCGGACCAGGGCTCGAACCTGTGTCCCCTGCATCAGCAGGCGGATTCTTAACCACTGTGCCACCAGGAAAGTCCCCAACCTACTCTTCTTGAAGACCCCCTTCCACCCATCATCTCTGCCAGGCCCAGAGGTCACCCTGGGCTCCTCCCTCCCTTCCTCACGGCCCTCAAGGTCCACCTGTGGTGTCCACCTTCGTAACTACTCCTTCCTCACTCCTCTTCCCTTAACCAGGCTGAATTCCCGCCCGTCTCCCTCAGCTGGCTTCTGTGATTATGGACAGTCCCCTCAACACAACTGCAGGCCAAGGACACTCTTTGTATATACGTATGTCTTCATTATAGGGGTTGATACTGAGATAGAGAGATCCTCCCAAGAGCAGGTCCCCTGTTTTTTTTAAGCCTGGAGAATACTTCTAGACTCACCACTGCCATAGGGTCCCTTCCAACGTGCCTGGCCCCCCAGCCTCTCCTGGGGCTCCACAGGCTAATGGGGGACAAAAGGGGACAGCACTTCTGTTAAACTTGTCTGCCTTTTCCTCTTCTAGGTATGGCCAGGTCTCTGGTATGGCCAGAGCTGGGGGCAGTGAGAACCATCCATACTGCCTGTTTTCCTATTGTCCAATAAGGCTTGAGCTACAGGGACAGCCCCAAATTATCATGAAGTACAGCACTGTGATCCACAGGGCCCAGAACCTTTTCCCTAGGTCAAGGTCTCTTCAGCCGTGTCCCAGGACCCCCCAACCCTTTGAAATCTGTCCTTCACGTGAGGGCTGCAGAGAAGCAGTCATGCTCTCATTACAGAGGCAGCCCCTGCCTGCAAGACCCTCACCTCTTCTTGTACAGCAAGGGTGGGTGAGAGCAGGGCAGAGCTGGCATATACAGTGCAGACATACATACACATTTGGGTCTAGCCTTTAGGGGAGACTGGAGGCCCAGCTGAGAGGGTGTTCAGGCAAACCTCATCAGAACCATGAGGGGTCCCCCAAAAGAAATGGCTGCCTGCTGTGAGGGGGTCACTCAAAGCGTGCTACGAGAGGCTGTTGGAGTCAGAAGCAAGGTTGAGGATGAGCACAGGTCTGGCGCTCGGGGGAGGCTCATGAGCAGGGGTGTGGCCTCCTGGCAGGCACAGTTAGGGACCAACCCCAGACACCAGCTCCCTCCATAAACACACTGGGGCCCTAGAGTTTTCTTTCTCCCTCCCACACTCCCCTGGACATTTCCTCCTCTGGCTTCGGTCACCACCTCTGCTGGATGGCACCATGTCTCCAACTGGGGCCTCTTTTGGGGATTCCAGCCCCACACATCTGTCTTGAACACCTCCAAATTTCTCAGAACCATGGCCAAAGCTGAGCAGGTCATCCTCCTCCAACCTGCCCCTCCCCTGTGGTACCCCAGCCCTGCTGGGGATGCTGCCCTGCTTGCGTCCCCTAAAGCCCACTCCAGCTCTTACTATAGCTGTGGTATCTGCTCTGCCACAGAGCTGCTCACCAGAACCGCACAGAAACCCACCCTGAGTCCCCAGGCTAACTCTCAGCTGAGCAAGTCACTTCTCTTCCCGTTAACTTCCAATACACCTCCCCCAGCACGCCTCCAAAGTAAAGATCAAATTCCCTGGCTAGGCATGCAAGGTCCGTTAGGACCAGGTCACCCGCTCGAGCACTCTGTGTCCAGCACACCTGTAGCCTTTGAGAGTCAGGCCTGGCCTTAGCAGAGAAATCAAGCCCCATCCTCCAGGAGCTCAAACTTGGGACAACACGCTTGGCACTTGCTGTTCCCCAGCCTGGATATGCTGTGTCTATAACCATTCAGGGGTGGGCCTGTCAGGGTTCTGTACTGTCCAGCAGCTTCTCTCCAGCTGTTCACAAAGTAGGATGACCTGAGTCCCCCAGCCTTGGGTTCTAGAAAGCACTTGACAGTTATTTCCTAATTGACAACTTGTGGCAACAAACAGAGCTGAAGGGAAAAGCACTGGGGTGGAGTGGGAGCAAACTGAGGGCTGTTTTGGCCACTGCAAGGCTGGGATGCTGGGGCACTTCTGAATAGCCATCTTCTCAAGAAACCTTGTCCCAGAGCCCTGTCCACAAGTGCCAGCAGCACCTCCCTCACAGCAAAATTGGGCCCCACACTTCCATTCCCCCACTGGGATCCCAGGGAACCTGACTGTGGAAGGGTTGGGGGGCACAGGAAGAGGGGCCCACCTGCCCACCTGCCTTGGGGACCAGAGCCCAAAGGTGGCAGGGGGACTAGACAGTTGAGAGCTCCACCAGGTCCTCAGGGAGATGAGGAGGGGACTGCCAGGCCAGCAGCTCAGACTTGCCTGGGACAGACCAAGTCTAGGGAGGGGGCTCAGGCCCCACTGAGCTCAGGAATATTCTTGGAGCCTGAGTCAGCGGCAAATCAAGGCAAAGGATTCTTGCCTTGCCTGTCCAGGCAGCAGTTAGAAACCAAATGGGAACACTATGCCCCAGGCTATCCTCCTCCCAGAATCCAGAGTAAACATATGAAGGAGGCTCCCTCAGGGACATTCCTTGGCCTCTCCTGGTCCGTCTAGGGTACGAGGGTCCACCGGAGGGAGACCGCACAGGACCCACAGCAAGGGGCTTCCCACCTGAGCCCCCTGAGTTCCCAGGCTGGGACCTCTACCAGGGCAAAGTCTGGGCCTGCAGTTCCCATGGCCTCCCACACCTCACTCTTGGGACAGATTGGCTAAGAGCATCGCCCATGTGGCTAAGTGGAAACAGCTGGCCTCAGCTCCCTGCAGGCATCAAAGGCTTCCGGCCTCTGTGCTGCAGCCCCACGCTTGCCCCTCGCTAAGGACACATCAGCCTGTGGGAAGGCAGAAGGATCTAGGAGATGCAGAACCGGGAGGAAGTCCCTGCTCCCCAGTCCACTGCCCAGTGGACCCCATGCCAATGCCAAGAGAGGGACGCAGCAGTTCTCAACACAGGACTTTATTGGTTGGTGGTTATCTGCAGCACAGGTTTGAAGGACTGAGGTGGTATGTTTGTGGTTGGGGGGACCACAGATCCTGGCCCCGCCCTTTTGCCTGCACAGGTTTCCTGCCTAGAAGCGCAGCCAGAACATGCCGCTACGGATCCGGTTATAATCTGGAAGCTGTTCAATGGGCCCTGTGGGGATAGGGTGGGGCATCAGGGTGAGGTACCTGGCCTGTACAGGGACACCTGGCCCTGCGCCGCACCCCATCCAAAGCTGCCCAGAGCAGCACAAGACAGGCTTGGGGTGGAAAGAGGGAAGAGAACATTCCTCCAGGGGGTGCTGAGCCTGTCCCTTCATGCTCTGGCCTTTGGAGCTCCACCCCACACATGGAGGTGTCCATTACCTGGCAGGTGTGGGGTACTGATGGAGGCACCTTGGCAGGGAGTCAGGGAGCTGCTAGGACAGGTTTTCTGAGCAGGAACTCCCTGGCAGCCAGGCTATTGGGCAGAGCCTCTCAGGGGCCTCAACATGCTACTCCCCGTGAAAGCTGGGGGATGGGGGAGCAGAGGCAGAGGGGAGGCCAAGACAACAGACTGCGAAGGACAAAGAGCAGACTTTCTAGGCCACTCACCCAATCCAGCCACTGCTGGACACTGGTCATAGAAGTACTTGGAGCAGACCTCACGCAAGATACTGGCATCCACCTCCTGCAGGATGAAGCAGAGGGCACACTGAGTGACAGGCACCTGGGGACCGCCTCTGCCAGTCAACATTATCCAGACGACCAAGATCTTCCACACGTACCATGGAGCTGCCCCTCAACCAAAAGGGGAAATGCAGCAGGGCTCTCCCTGCTGTAGACTTCCTCAGGCCCCACCCATCCCTACAGCCATCAGTGCCTCTGCCCTGCCCTCCAATTACACCACCGAGGCAGGTGACGCTGCCTAGGACACCAGGGTTGCCTACAGGAGCAGTCTGCACTGCCTCAACTCTCCACCCTCTGGGAGTCTGCCAGGCCAAGACTCCAGAACCTCTCCCAGGGGCCCTTGTTACCGCAATCCGGCTTTCCCACTCAGCCAGGGGGATGCGGCGGCCATACGTCAGAAGACTACGTCCAATGTCCTCACAAACAGGAGTGGTGCCTGCAAGGGTTGGGGGAAGTTTACAGGTCCACATGGTCCAATCCACGTGGGTCCAAGCCATGCATGCGAAGGTGCCCCCAAGAAGCCACGGCTGAGAGCACTACCCCCACCCACCAAGCAGCCCACCTCGCTGCCGGTGAAGCGGCACGGAGTGAGAGTGGGCGCAGCGTCCTCGGCATATGTCCCAGAGAGGCTGCCGAAGTGCTTCACGGTACACACAGAACCTCCAGCGTTCTGGGCTGACCTGGACCTTGGTCTGACCTAGACCACAACCCTCACTTGTACAACCACCTGTCACTGTATCCATGGGCTGTTGGTCTAGCCTACCCACACCTGTACCTAAAACCCCAGGCCCCTGTGAGAGGGGTGGTGGTGGGGTATGGTGTGACCTTCGAAGTTTTCGTTTCCAATCTTGGTTAGGAACACTGGGACTGTCACTGCCAGTATGCACTCTACCCCTTGCCACAGGGCTGCAGGACTCACCGATCAGATGAGACACCAGAGCATTTCTGAGAATGTTTTTGCCCCGGACCACCTCGCTCTCTGTGGCACTGGTGCAAAGGCGCATCCTAGAGCAGGGGTGGGGTGGGATTCATCCTGAGAGACGGTGCTGTCTCTGAGCCTCCCACGGTCCTGCTCAAAGGGCCCTATTCCCTCCCCACCTCCCTGGCAGCGCTAGGCCGCCACTCACCACTGGCCCTGTAGAAAGAACATCATGTCGTCGATGCTCATGTGGTCGCAGACGAAGTGTGCGCCCAGCAACCCCGTCTCCGCATAGCAGATGTTGAAGGTCTGGAAACTCTGGCACAGCTTCTTGGTTGCAGCAACTGCAGCCAGTGGGCTGGACAAGTGCTACCAGGGATGAGGGTGGTCAGCACCCACCCCCCTGTCTGCAGTCCACACCCCAAACCCCACAGTACAAGCGCCCACAGCCCAGCTCCCTCTCTTCCCTGAAGACAAGGTCCCATCCCATGCCCACCCCTGGCACTCACCGCGCCACCACCGTAAGTGCAGTCATAGTGGCCAATGATGGCATTGGCCACCTGGAGGGCCACATTGTCCGGGTTGGCCCAGCCAGGCCCCTCCACTGCAATGGCCACATGGGCCAAAGGCAGGGCATCATCACGGTGGCGGATCTGAAACAGTACATGGCAAAGCTGAGGGACAGCCAGATTTCCCAGGCGACCAGCAAAGGTGCCAAGTGTGGGTGGAGAGTGTGCATCCAAGTGTGAACACGTGTGCCTGTGAGGCAGCAGCCACAGGACACCTGGCCAACTCGAGGCATCTCCGGAGTCATGAAGATAGCCATGCACGTGAGGGTGCCCCCAAGAGGTCCCGGCTGAGGACACTACCCCCGCCCACCAAGCAGCCCACCTCGCTGCCAGTGAAGCGGCAGGGAGTGAGAGTGGGCACAGCGTCTTCAGTGTATGTCCCAGAGAGGCTGCAGAAATGCTTCTGGGCGAGGTCTAGCAGCTGCCGGTGCTCCACCCCTGCCAAGACAGACAGCAGAGTTACTGGCCAGCCAGGGCCCAAGGCACAGGGTAGGGGAGATCACACACAAGCAGAGGACCCCATGTCCTGCCTTGGTGGGAAACACCAAAAGGAAGACATGACATCAGGACAAGGTGAGGAAAGAGGACCCTTCACAGACACACCCTATCTCATGGGCAGGGCAGGCACCTCAGGGTCAAACAGCTTCCATCACCTCAGCCACAGGGAAGCAGCAGCATGCTGAGCTTAAAAATGGGTTCCTATGTAACACATTCCCACCAGCACCAAGGACAAGACTGGTACTCCCTGGGCATAAGGCCACCTGCCCTGCCTTCTCCCTCTGGCCCTTCCTCAAGCAGATCCTATGGGGGCTGGCAGGTGAGAGGGCACAAAGAGGTGCTATGCAGGGCTGTGACTAGCTCCGGGGTCCCCTGAGAGCTGGGGACGTTTACCAGTAACGTTACAAACTCACGCCTCAGGACCCCTCCTGGACCTCACCTCTACAAGAGGAGGCCTTTGCTGCCATAGCGCCTTGACCAGTGGGCGCTGTGGTAGTAAGCAGCCTCCCCCAGGTACAGCCTTCTAGGTGCCTCTGCCTTTTATTCTTTCCTTCCCTGAGCTCAGATCCTGTTGGACTCAACAAAGTCTGATGTGTCAGTAGCTCAGACTGCTCTTGGTCCCGAGGTTCACTGGCCCCAAGGCCACCAATCATGTTCTTCCTATCAATTTTTCTTGCCCAGTCAGCTGTCACGACCTAAGCTGGGAAAGCACCCTGGCCCTGCTCCCGTCCCCTCCCCGCCACATCCCCTCCTCTGTCAGGTGTCTACCTAAAAAGCCACCCTGAGTCCCCGCACTTCTCTCCCAGCTCCTACCGTCCCCCACCAGGCACCTGCAGCAAGCACTCCCTGCGCCTGCCCACTTCCGCTCTGGCCCCTACATGGCAGCAGAGCAAGCCTCAAAACACACCAGCCCGTGACACTGCTCTTCCCCTCTGCACAGACCTCCCACTCCCCACTGAATTAAATCCCACCTCTCTTTCAGCCTCTGTTCAAATGACACATGCTTCAAAAGCACCTCCCAATTCAAACAAACAAACAAACCACCTCCCTACCCTCTAACTGAGTCCCCCATTAAAGTCCCCCAACCACTGTATGCTTTCCTTTCAAGGCACTTCCCACCTGTCATGCAATGTCTGGTTTGCCCACTGACAAGGCCAAGAGAAACAGGCCTGAGGGCTTGAATCTCCCACCAGCCTACAACCTGGATCTCCTACGACCAGGTGGGACTGAGAAAACCCTGAGGCCTGGAGAGGCCAACAGCCCAACTGAGGCCTGTACTGAAGAGCGGAGTAGCATCCCTGGGCGGCCAGTTTCAGTGGTGGTGGCAGAGAAGAATCCCACCCCACCTCTAGAAGCATGGAAGAGAAGTCACTCCCCTCAAGGACAGGGTGGGAACAGTGTCCCCAGGAGTGGAAGATCCCTATGGTCAGAACCAGGAGACTTGGCCCTGGTAACCAAGGCCACAGCCCACCCCCCTATTACCACAGGGCTTCAACGAGCCCATCGCTCACCTCCAGCTGCTGCTAAAACCATTCGAGAGGCCTTGTAATGCCGGCTGAGGTACTCAGTCAGGTCTGCCCGAGACAGCTTCCTGCAAGACATACAGCCAATTGGTCAACACCGCTCCCAAACCAGAATGATCTGGGTCACACAAAACGGGGCTGAGGAGACAGACCAGGAGACATGGCTTCTCTGGAAAGCAGGACCCCACACATCAATTGGTCCTTGCCCCATTTCTGCCACCCACCACTCTGGGGCCCAGAGGGCAGCCCTCATTGGGCCCCCCTCACATCCCACCTCAGGACAGGCTTGTAGTCCCCTTTGAGGAGGGTGAGAACTGACGGTGGGGGCTCTTGAGGGGCAACAGCAGAGCTCATCCCACCAGAGGACAAGAAGCCATGTGGAGGGATACCCAGAGCACCCTCCCTCAGGCTGGCAGGACACGCATGGAAACGTACCCTAAAGCAAAGCCCGAAATTCAAGTGAAAACCACACAGGTGTTAAAAAAGACTCACAGGGACCATGTGGCAACATAAAAAATGTCTCCAGTTGCGTGAATTAGGAAAATAAACAGCACAGACAGCAGATCAACTAAAAACAAACTCATGTGGACATGGCCTGGCCATGCCAGAATGAGGGGACGAATTCCACCCCAGACCAGCCAACACTCACCTGACGTTCTCATTGGACCCCTCCACGGCCTGGGCTAGAGGTGTGCCCTGGAATGCCGTGGCATGCAGGTAGTCAAAGACCACGTCCCGCATAGATGCATCATTCTCCTGCAGCTCCTGCAGGATCACATCACGCTCCTTCTCAACCTGGGAGTCTTCTAGGCTGCAGTTCTGCACAATGTCGGCCAGGAGCTCCACAGCTGGATGCAAGAAGGACAGGTTTGGTGACCAGTAACAGGACAAAACCCCAAGCCTGACACCACTGGTTGCTTTGTTGCAAGGCCATACTCTAAGGGTAACCCCATTCTTCAGCCAGGCCAGGGGCTCCTGAGTGCCTGTCCTCTGCACTCCTGGAGTCCTACTGGTGTCCCGGTCCCATCCTCCAGCGTACCTTTTGGCAGGTCCTTAGACAGTGCCTTGATGTAGTAAGCCGTATGTTCCCGGGTGCTGTAGGCATTAAGATGGGCCCCCATGCTCTCTACCTCCTTCTCCAAGGCAATGCCAGGTCGATTCTTTGTTCCCTGGAACCACACATCAACAGGACAAATCAGGAGCCACATGGGAGCCCAGGACCCCATCCTCACAGGCTAAAGTCCCAGCAGGACCACTGGTCCACAGATATCTCCCTCAGCAAAGACTCTGGGGTTATACAGCCCAGAGGCTGTGCTCACCAAGTGCTTAGCAGGCCTTAAGCCAATCAACGCCACAGCATCGAGGACCAAGAGAATGAAGACATCCAGGGGCCAGGAAAGAAGGGCATGGACAAAGCAAGTGTTACCTGAAATCCAGAGCTCCCATACCAAGAGGGGGTATAGCATTTGACTGAGAGCTCCCATACCAGCCTGATCTTACCAGCACTCCCTCTCCTCTTACTAACATTCATGGTCAGGTAAGCTCACACCTGTGCTCAGGTGATGCTACCACTACCCACTCTCCCTCATACCATTTATACGACTCTGTGTGTGTGCTATGGCCTCTGTAGGACTCAACCTTAGTCCAGTGTGTGTGTACGTATGTGTGCGTGTGTATGGCAGTGCTGCTGTCCAATGACACACACACGTATCAATGTGTTGAGACTGACACACATAACTGTGATGCTGGACCTGGCTAGCTGCCCATTCCTGCTCCACAACACCACCTGTCCCGTATCTTCTCCATTTTTTTCATTCATTTAAGAACTCAGTCTCCACTCCATGTGAACACGAGGTGGCTTAGGAGCTGTTCCCATCCTCAAGAAAGCTCCTACTCACTTCTATAAACAAGAGATGCACAGCGTTTTATAAAAACTAAATCTGTGGGTTTGTTACAATGCACGTGTACATCCACAATTCTATATCCGTGCATGCACACAACACAGGCCTGGCCTCTGGTGAAGAGCAGGGCTCCTATGGCTCCCTGGGGTTTTTCTGGCTCTGGGGGCCTTGTGCAGGGGTTCACCAGATAGGCGCTCACTCAGAAGAGGCCAAGTCCATGTGACTCCTCCCAGAAAAGCCATCCAGAGATCTCTTTCCCCCGCTACCCTGCTAAAACCCATAATTGAGGAGGCTGGCTTTTCTGACCTGCATCCTCAGGAGGGACAGCAGGAAGCCCTAAGCCCAGGGGAGATGCAGGACTTTAGGAGCCTCACCTTGAAAGCCAGATGCTCCACAAAGTAGCCTGCCCCGTTGTTCTTCTCAGTCTCATAACGGCTGCCAGCATCAATCCACACCCCCACCTGGACAAGAAACCACCAACAAAGGTAACAAACAAACCACCTCAGCCCCCCTTACACCCCACCCTGCATGACTCAGCACAAGCCCCAGACAGGGGCTCACAGTCCCACGCTGGGGAAAAGCTTCTCAGCAGGACCCCTGTGCTTAGAGGCACAGGGCACCAGCTGAATGACTGCAGTCACACTGCATCACCTCTCCTCCCTGCTCTATTTCCTGACTGGTTATCGAGACTCGCAGGGAAGCTTCAAACCAGGCATGTTCACCTGTCCCATCACCACAGGAAATTCTTAAATTCAACCTCACTTTTCAGTTGATTCTTTGTTTCTTCTAGGCAAGCAACTAATCATTTGAAAACAAGTTCTTTTCTCCTTCCTAAAAATTATACCCTGCCTTTGTTCTGGTGATTGTGTCCTTTCGCCATTAAAGGAGAGGCTATTGGCTTAAACACTGAACATTTTATCATAAGTAGCCTTCGTTCACACTTTAAAAAAAGTTTTAAACAGAACTCGACACCTAACACTGCCAAGTGTCTCCTTGGCACCCAACGAGAGAATCTTATAATTTTCTTAATAGCCTCCTGGTGTGCTGTGAAACACAAACCACGCTACTCACCCCCATGGTGACATAGACCTAATCTTTTAATTTACTATTTGTTTCATAGCTGACTTAAAATGTTCACATTTACTTTCCTAAGAGATGTTGATACACGTACCATACGTCATAAATTCTTTACATGAACATCTATTACACATCTAACATCTTCGAAAGATACATTTTACAATCCATGGTATCCTTTGATTATAACTGGCAGCATTCTTTTCCTGCCCCTAGAGCACAGTGATGCTCCTTACAATCTAGAGCATCTTAGGGTCCACGAAATACAGCATTCTCCACCAAGGTTTCTTAACAGGCTGTGGGTAGGCTTATACAGGTGCCATGTAATAAGGAAGCTGCCCATCACCTTTTGTTGTGTTCAGTAACAACTTATATCACAGGACATTATTTGTTCCTGGAAAACTGAAAGAATTTACCAATAAAAGCACTTGAAGTTTGGGGTGGGGAGGAGACGGTTCGCTTCTTGAGAATCTTCTCTGTTTATCTAGCCAAGATTTCTATCTTTGAGTGAATTTTGAGGAAAATTATCCATTTAACGGGAATTTTCTAGTTGATTTCTTCTGCAGTACATTTCCAGTCTAGGCAAGGGATTATGACTTTGGGCCGTAAGGCTGGCAGTCACCTAATGTCTCTGAACCCCATTTTCCTCATTGAAGGATCACTTCTCTCATA
Organism: Stenella coeruleoalba; assembly: GCF_951394435.1. Classification (NCBI taxonomy): domain Eukaryota; kingdom Metazoa; phylum Chordata; class Mammalia; order Artiodactyla; family Delphinidae; genus Stenella; species Stenella coeruleoalba. The sequence goes on from NC_137156.1 coordinate 65,823,353, forward strand.
TGGGCTGCTGAAGAAAAAGCTGAAAAAAGACTTGGCCTCCTGATTGGCAAGCATCACACGCTAAGTAAGTGTTGGGTACGGTGAGGATTGCCCCCAAGAAGTCAAGGCGTGGCTAGGGTAGGGATTGGGGTAGGAGGGTCAATCCTGAGGTGGCTGAGAGGAGTCTGATCCAAACCACAGAGCACTTGAGCCCAAGGTCACACCCCGACTTGGGAAAGGAGACCATGCCCAATATTGAGGTGCACTCCCGACACCGGACCCACTCACCGTGCAGGTAGGCTGGGAGGACTGCTCCGAGGCCACTCGCAGCCCGTTGTCCAGCTGGCTGACCTGCGTCTCCGGCACGCTCTGCAGGGCCTGGGCGTAGGTGGCGATGCCCCGCAAGACAGGCGACCTCAGCAGGGCCGGCTGCTGGAAAGGGGCGACCAGGACTGAGGATTAGATTGGAGGATCGCTCCTTAGCTCTCAGGCCTGCGGTGGGATCCCCATCCCCGCCCCCAGGCCAGCCGCGAGACTCCCATGCGTGCCCTCGGCCGTGACCTTCCCATGGCCCTGACCCCGCGACCTCCCCATTCTCGACCTGCCACCGCTAACAGCCCGCTCCCTGTCTGCGTTCCAAAGACCCGCTCCCCATAGCTCTGCGCTCTCGCTGACACCTCACCGAGCGGCGGCTGCGCACCAGCACTCGCGTCCCGGCGCTGGCCGCCCGGCAAACCGCGGAAGCCGCCATCTTCTGGCTCCAGTGGACGCTGGGCCGCGCCACGCATGCGTAGAGTGGACGCAGCGGCGCGCGAGGCGCAGGCGCAGTACCGCAGACTTGGCGCTCGGCTGCTCCCTAGCGGACGCCGCCGCGGATATTCATTCTCTGCGGGTTGTTGGTTCTTGTCTTCGCGTCCCTGGGTAACAGTGCGCATTAATCTATCTGGCTAGTCATCGTCTTGCGCGGGTCTGTTCTGGATCCAGTCCATCTTCTCTCTTCACCCGTGGTGGTGGCGTGGGGGGCAGAGTGCGCGATGTTTCTCGCGAACAGTGGGCGCCTCGACTGCACTGAGTGCTCAGAGCGGCCGGGCGGGCGGGGAGCGCAGCCACAGCATGTTTGCCAATCGCAACCCCAGGGCTAAACCACCAGGGTGGAACCTGGGACTACGAGGCTGCTGCTGAAAGTCACGGTTTTCTCTTTAAAGGAATGGAGAAAGTTCAGACGGTTGACGTGGAAAGAATTTAGCAATATATTGCTAAGAAAAAAGGAACAGTTTAAGAGACTAATTTGTGAAAAGGATTCCTTGTTTGGAAAACAAAACACACACAAAACAAAACGAAGTGCTTTTTCTAATAGGCTACATAGAAAAAAATCCAGAGGAACTCACTCTAAACTCTCATTCAGGTGACTTACAGAAAATGAATTCAGGGGAAGGGAAAAGAGGCTACCATTTTTACACTTCTGTATTATTTTAATACATAATTGAAAATTTTTAGGGAATTCCTTGGCGGTCCAGTGGTTAGGACTCTGCGCTTTCACTGCAGTGGCCCGGTTTCAATTCCTAGTTGGGGAACTAAGATCCTGCAAGCCGCGGGTCTCAGCCAAAAATAAAAAAGTAAAATAAAAATAAATTTTTTACAAAAAATGTTTGTTGCTTTTGAAATAATAGCATATTTCTGAACTGTACTTCCTTTTACAGGTATATGAGGTTTTCTGTGATCTTACAAAATATCACTCAAAACTTTCTTTTATAAAAATCAGACAGAAGATGCTTAAGTGTGCACTGATAAATATTTTGTGAACTAAAATTATGTTATGATCTTGACATGAAAAAATAAAGTGAAATAGAATCTCCTAATTAGTTTTTTAAAAACTAGTTTTTAGAACCGTCTTATATTTACAGAAGAGTTGAGCAGATGGTACAGAATTTCCCATATATCCCTGCCCACGTACAGGCATGCACAGTTATTCCTATTAATAGCTTACCTTATTGTGATACATTTGTTACAATTAATGAACCAATATTGACATGTTATTATTAACTGAAGTCCATAGTTTATTCAGATTCCCTTAGTTTTAGTTTTTACCTAATATCCTTTTTCGTTCTAGGATCCTATCCAGGATACCACATTCCATTTTGTTGTCATGTCTCCTTAGACTCCTCTTGCCTGTGACACAACCTCTTCCAGTGACCAGCGCATTGTGCACCTTCCTTCTAGCAGAGCTCCCCCAAAGAGCTCACTGCCTCCAATTCCTCTCCTCCCACTCTTTCCCAAACCCACTCCAATACCATCCCCAATTCATTCCTCCAAAACCACACCTGTAAAGGTAACCAATGAGCTCCATGTTGCTAAATCTAATGGCCAGTGCTCGGTCTTGTTTAAAGTGATTGGCCACTTTTTCCTCCTTAGAGCCTCATCCCTTCTCCACCTTTAGTTTCCCGTGCTCTCCTGTTCTTGTCCTACCTCCCTGTACATCTCAATTAAACATGCTAAAGCTGGGACTTCCCTGGCGGTCCAGTGGTTTGCACTCCGCACTTCAACTGCAGGGGGCGCGGGTTCGATCCCTGGTTGGGGAACTAAGATACTGCATGCTGTGCAGCACGGCCGGGGTGGGGGGAAAAAATATGCTGAACTTGAACTCTTTACTTTTCCTCCCAAACCTGTTCCTCCCATAATTGTCTTCATCTCAGTAAATGACACTTCCGTTAACCAAATTGCTCAGGCTAGAAATCTAGGCGTCATCCTTGACTCTTCTCTCTCAAAATCCACACCCAATCTTTTAGCAAATCCAATAATTTCTAATCCAGTTACCTAAACCCCCCCCTTTCCCCACCCCACTGCTACCCTGGGGTGAGAAGGGAAGGACAATGAGACAACCAGGAAGTGTGATGTGGTAGATGCCCAGGGACGGATATGTTTCAAGAGATTGGTCAAAAAGGAAATGCTGCTAAAAGGTCAAGTACAAGCAGTGGTCATTGCAATGATTTGGCAAGAGTCTTTGATGACTCATTGATCTTCTGGAATTTACTTGGCCTATGGGGTGAGGTGAGACCAAAATACCCTTTTTCCCCCTAAATTGCAAACTGAATTTTGTAACAATTCTTGACCAGGCCTCATTTCTCTATCCATCTCTGAGACTCCCTTTATTCCCCCCAGAGAGTCTCAAAACTGTAAAAGCAGGTCCATGCGGGCTGCCTGAGAGGGCTCTGGCACTCACCTTACTCTCCTCACTCAATATTTGATATACACTTCAGCTTATTCTTCTAGATATTTTTTCTTTTATTTTAATTTTAGTTTTTAAATTGTGCTAACATATACATGACATTTAGCACCTTAACCATTATTACATCTTAACATTATACAGTTCGGTGGTATTAATTACATTCAAAATGTCGTGCAGGGAATTCCCTGGCAGTCCAGTGGTTAGGACTCAGCACTTTCACTGCTGGAGCCCGGGTTCAATCCCTGGCCAGGGAACTAAGATCCCGCAAGCCTCATAGTGCAGCCAAAAAAAAAAAAAAAAAGTTGTGCAACCATTATCACTATCTAGTCTACTTTCAAAACTTTTTCCTCATCTCAAACAGAAATTCTATATCCATTAAGCAATAACTCGCCATTTCCCCCTTCCTCAAATCTCTGACAACCTCTATTCTACTTTCTGTCTCTATGAACTTGACTGTTCTAGGTACCTCATATAACTGGGATCATAGAGTTTTGTTGTTAAAAAAATAAAAGGCCCAAAATAGAGTCGCTTATGCTAAGCCCCATGCCACCAAACCAAGTCTTAATTTTAGTTGGGCTCTCCCAGAAATGGAATCTTAAACCAGTCTATCAGGAGTCTCCTGATCAACACTATTTGATCAGGTCATCTGCCTGTTATACTGTGACATCCCCTAAAGGCAAGTAACTTTGCAATAACCAACCTGCTCTTTTTGCCTACTATAGTATCCTTGTTCCCACTCCCTTTTGCCTATCAAAATCTTTCTTTCTTTTTTTTTTTTTTTTTTTGCGGTACGCGGGCCTCTCACTGCTGTGGCCTCTCCCGTTGTGGAGCACGGGCTCTGGACATGCAGGCTCAGCGGCCGTGGCTCACGGGCCTAGCCGCTCCGCGGCATGTGGGATCTTCCCGGACCGGGGCACGAACCCATGTCCCCTGCATCGGCAGGCGGACTCTCAACCACTGAGCCACCAGGGAAGCCCAAAATCTTTCATTTTTGTTCAGCACCTTGGAGTTCTTTTCTACCTGCTAGATTGGATGTGCCTGATTTGAATCAATTTTTGCTCAAATAACTTAAAATTTTTAAACATGCCTCAGTTTATCTTTCAACATTGTCCTTTTATCGTTGGTTTATTTCACTTAGCATGATGTTTATCTATTTATCTGTTGGTGGACATGGGCTGTTTCTACCTTTTGGCTATTGTGAATAATGCTACAATGAACACTCACTGGCATACAAGCATCTGTTTGAGATGCTGCTTTCAATTATTTTGGTATTTACCTAGGAGGGGAATTGCTGGATCATATGGTAATTATATTTTTAGCTTTTTGAGGAACCACCAAGCAGTTTTCTGTAGTGGCTGTACCATTTTACATTCCTGCCAGCAATGCAAAAGTGTTCTAATTTCTCTACATTCCCACCAATATTTGTTATTCTCCAATAGCCATCCTAATGGGGGTGACATGATATCTCGTGGTTTTGATTTGTATTTCCATAATGACTAGTGATGTTAAGCATATTCTCATGTGGTTATTGGCCATTTGTATATCTTCTTTAGACAATGTCTATTCAAGTCCTTTGCCCATTTTTGAATTTGTTTGTTTTTTTGTTGTTGAGTTGTAGGAATTCTTTAGGTATTCTGGATATTAGTCCCTCCTTAGATATATGATTTGCAAATATTTTCTTCCATTTTGTGAGCTGTCTTTTTACTCTCTTAATAGTGTTCTATGATGCACAAATTTTTTATTTTGATGAAGTACAATTTATCTATTTTTTCTTTTGTTACCTGTTCTTTTAATGTCATACTTAAGAAATCATTGCCTTCTCCAAGATTATGAAGATTTCCATCTATGTTTTCTTCTAAAAGTTTTATAGTTTTAACTTTTAAATTTAAATCTTTGATCCATTTTACTTAATTTTGTATATGATGTAAGGTAAGGGTCCAACTTCATTCTTTTGCATGTGGATATTCAGTTTTCTCAGCACCATTTTTTGAAAAGACTATCTTTTCCCCATTAAATGGTCTTTGCACTCTTATTGAAAATCAACTGAATATATATGGGAAGGTTTATTTCTGGGCTTTCTGTTCTATTTCATTGGTCTATATGTCTATTCCTATGCCAGCACCACACTGTTTTGATTACAGTGCCTTTGTAGTACATTTTGGAAATCAGAAAGTTTGAGTCCTCCAACTTTGTTCTTCTTTTCCAAGATCGTTTTGGCTATTCAGGGTCCCTTGAGATTCCATATAAATTTTAGGATGGGTTTTTCTATTTCTCTTATAAAACACCATTGGGATTTTCACTGGGATTACACTGAATCTGTAGACCACTTTGGGTAGTATTGCCATTTTAACAGTATTAAGTCCTCCAATCAAAGAACATGGAATGTCTTTCTATTTATTTAGGTCTTTTAAAATTTCTTTCAGCAATGTTTTTCAGCAAGAAGAAATCAGGTGGCACCTTCAGCACTTCACTTGGAAATTTTTTCTGCTAAATATTAAAGTTCATCATTTACAAGTTCTGCTTTCCATCCAAATACGGGTTATGATTCCACTAAGCTTCCTACAACTATTTAACAAAGATTCCTTTTACTCCTGGTTTCCAATAACATGTTCCTAATTTTCTTCTGAGCCCTCAATGGCAGCATTCTTAATGTCCAAATTTCTGCTAACAGTTGTTTGAAGGTAGTTTTGGCTTTTTCTGTTATGCTCCCTGACATTCTTCCAGACTTTGCTCACTGCCCAATTCCAAAGCCATTTCCACATTTTTAGGATTTGTTAACAGCAGTACCTCTCACTCTTGATACCAATACTTAGTAGTTTTCTATTGCTGCCATAACAAATCACCACAGACTTAATGGCTTAGAACAAAACAAATTTATTATCTCACAGTTCTGTAGGCCCAAAATCCAACATGGATGTCATTGGGCTAAAATCAAGACATTAGCAGGGCTGTGGTCCTTTCTGGAGGTTCTAGGGGAGAATGTGTCCTTGGGCATTCAGTTTATTGGCAGAAGTTAGATCATAGTGGTTGAAGGACTGAGGTTTCTGTTTTCTTGCTGGCTATCACCCAAGGGTCATTCCCAGCTTCTAGAGGCCATCTGAATTCCTTGGATCTTTGGGTGGTGGAAGATCTCTTCTACCACCTTCAAAGCCAGCAGCAGAGGATTATTAGTACCTCTCACACTTTGAATCCGACCAACTCTCCTGCCCTCCTCTTCCACTTTTAAGGGCTCATGAAATTACACTGGGCCCACCAAAATAATCCAGAATAATCTTCCCATTTTAATGTCTTTCACTTAATTCCATCTGCAAAATCCTCTTTGCCATGTACTGTAAAATATTCACAGACTCCAAGGACATCTTGAGGGCCATTCTCCTGCCTACCACAGCCTCCCTAGGAGACACCAACTCCTGTCTCTTCCCAGCCTGCCCTCTCCTGTGTTCCAGAATTCCTTCTTTTCCCTGAAATCCTGACCATCTTATAGTTCATGGAACAGGTCAAGGTCTCTTTCCCCACCTGGCCCTTGTATGTGCATATCCTTCTGGCTGGAGCACTCTCCCCCTCCTCTCATCACCCCACTCACCCTTCAGGTCCCAGCAGTCAGCCCACACCTGCCCTACTCCAACTGGCTCAGCACAACTCTCTGCAGAGGAATTGAGTTTTTGAGTCTGCTTCATCACCACCTCTACCCTCCCCTATTTGTGAGTGGGTGAGGGAGGAGCCTGTTCTGTTCATCAGCAGATCCTGACGCCTATGGTAGAAGGAAGGGAGGAAGCAGGTGAAGGCCCCTTTGGGGAGGTTCAGCCCTCGTCCCACTTCCAGGGGCTTTAGAGCAAGGGCCACTTAGGTGCCAAAGCATGTTTGAGATGTCACAAAGATGAAGGCAGCCAGGGCCCTCCCTCTACCCGCAGCCCCAGCTCAGGCCCCGCAGGCTCAACCAGGAGCCCTAGCTCCTGACTCAGCCAGGTGGTCACCTCTGGGCTGCCCTCTCTGGACCACCCACATCTGCCCTGATGGCCAAGTCTTCTCCCACCACACTGGGGGCCCCTGAGGAGCCCCAGAGGAGCAGTTGTATTTATGAGTGGGATCCCTAGAGAGGAGGGGTCAGTTGGTGTGGGCAATGGAGCAGGGTGAGCCAGCCTGGGCCCCACCTGCCCAGCCATTGATGGGCACCGAGGCCTCGATGGGTGTGCTGGCTCTAAAAGTAGAAAAGGGGCACAGGGTCCAGACAGGCCTGGAGATAATAAGACACACAGACCTGAGCCTGGCCCAGAGCCTCAGGCCATCCCCGCCCCAACAAGCCACCAGGCAAAGAGAGGAGTATGTTGGGTCACCCGCTCTGGGCAGGAGTCCCCTTTATTTGGGTTCGCTGCTGGGTGGCTAGACGCTGCAGATGGCCCTCAATATGGACCAGGAGGGCATCCAGCATATGCAGGACCCCACGGAGTAGGGCACGGTCTGAGATCGGGGCCCGTCGTTTCCAGGGTGCACAGGGGCTAGCCGTCACCTGCGGATGCTGAGGATAGGACAAAAAGGCAGGAGTGAGAACAGAGGAACAGGACAGAGGTGTGGTGGGAAAGGGGACTTAGGGTGATGGAGGATCGTGGAGGGTCTGTTGTGGCCTAGTATGGTCATGGGGCCCATGGAGGCTGGATGAGGAATAGGGATATTAAAGAGGGAGGATGGGGCAGGGTACTACCCATGGGAAATGCAGGGACTGTTGGGTGTGGACAGATGTAGGGACCCTGGGGTGTGAGTGATGGGGGAGGGGCAGCAGGAGGCCCAGAAGACATGAGTGGGAGGATGGGTAGAGAATTATGAGCTCATTGGGTATGAACAGAAGTAGGAGGCTGTGGGGACAGAGCAGTGCCATGCTCACCTCACTCTTAGTGGCCTGTGAGCGCCGCCGTTGCATCACCGCACGGCTGAGCATCAGCATCATGGTAGTGGCGACGGTGACCCCAGCCACTGGGTAGATGCGGTTCACCCCCAGGCCCATCCAATGGCCAGGACACCCCAGGCTGCCCTTGCAACCCTCCAGGCTGTTTGGCTGGCACCCCCAGGGCTGTAAGTCCAGCCCCACCTGGTACCACACAGGCCGTGACCAGGTGTGGGTGCGGACAGGCATCGCTAGCAGAAGCAGCCATGGCAGGAAGGACTGTGCGTGCAGCATGGCTGCTGCCAGTACTAGGGGCCGGAACCTGGGCGCCTGGCAACGGGCAAACACTCCTCCCCCAGGGGCAGGTGAGGCAGTAGGTTCCAGCTGGGCCCATGGCTTTCAGGAGGGGTGGCCTGGCCAGAAAATATGGGGCGGGGTGGGTGGGGTGGGATTCCAGGGCAGGGAGGAGGGCAGGCTTGGGGCCCAGGAATGAAGGAATGCTTCCTTCCCCCTCTCCCCTCTCCCTCCTCCTCATCTAATATACATCTAACATGCTCTCCACCAGTGGCAGCACCAACGCCAGGCCAACCAAGCTAAGCACACAGAGCTGCTCCCTGCTCCCCTATGCCCAGACTCAGCCCCGTGGTCCACATCGCAGCACAGGGAGCACTCAAAAATGTGGGTGCGCACTCTGAATAAAGCCTGAAGGCTCACCCTGGCCTGTGAGGTGCTCTGTGCTCTGGTCTCCCCTCCTGCCTCTTGTAGGCCTCCCTGGTGTTCCTTGAACACACCTGCTGTTCCCTACACTACGAGCACTGTCCTAGAAAGAGAACTCTCACAGCTGCATTTCAGCTCAAGTGTCACCTGCTCCCTGAGTCTCCCTCCCATGACCATCCTGGGTAACACAGTCCCTTCTCTTTCACGTGACCCTGTTTTATTTATTTATTTGGCCGCATTGTGGCATGTGGGATCTTAGTTCCCCGGCCAGGGATTGAATCCGTGCGCCCTGCAATGGAAGTGCAGAGTCTTAACCACTGGACTGCCAGGGAATTCCTGACCCTGTTTCATTTTCTTCAAAGCATTTCCAAGTACAGGTATACCTTGGAGATACTGTGCTTCGGTTCTAGACCACCACAATAAAGCGAGTTGCACAAATTTTTCAGTTTCCCGGTGCATATAAAAGTTATGTTTACACTACACTGTAGTCTATTAAGCGTGCAGTAGCATTATGTCTAAAAAAAAGTACATACCTTAATTTAAAAAAACACTTTATTGCTAAAAATTGCTAACCATCATCTGAGCCTTCAGCGAGTCACAGTAGTAACATCAAAGATCACTGATCATAGATCCTAACAAATATAATAATAATGAAAAAGTTTGAAATACTTTGAGAATTACCACAATGTGACAGTGACATGCAGTGAGCAAATGATGTTGGAAAAATGGCACCAAGACTTGATTGACTCAGGGTGGCCATAAACTTTCAATTTGTAAAAAACACAGTATCGGTGAAGTGCAATAAAACAAGGTCTGCCTGTATCTGCAAGTTCACGTTTGAGGTTTACCTTCCACTCCAGTACATAGGATCACTTAACCAGTATTTACCAAGCACTTCCTTGTGCCCGGCGCTGTTCCTGGTGTCTGGAGGCAGTGTGACAAAGGGCCCTGACTTCCTGGGCAAGGTTTTGGGGGTGGGGAAAGGACAGATGATTTGCGAACACAGAGCAGGGCAGTGACACAGGCCAGGACAGAAACAGCCAGGCAAGGGGTGCCTCTGTGACTTGCAGGGCAGGACAGCCTCTGTCCACTGGTCCAGCACAGAGCCCAGGACCTGGTCGGGACCTGCGAATGGCAGGCTCACTTGTTTTGGCAGGTGACACGAGCCCAGCACTGTTGCAAGCTGTTTGTGGCATTTACTCATTTAATATTCATTGAGGAACCCATGAAGTGGGTACTATTACCATTTCTGCTCTCCTGATGAGGATACGGAGGCCCAGAAAGGTTCGACCCCCCCCACCCTGGCCTCCAGTCACTCAGTATTAGCTGGCCTGAAGGCCCATTGCTGCCCACTGGGCCACATGCCCAGATGTTGGTGTTTTATGGTAGAAATCAACACGTGGTTCTTGGCTGACGGTGACCTGCAAAGCCCAGGTGATCTAATTATACAAATAAGCATTTTTCCCAAGTAAATCAATCATGCACATTCTTTCCTTTCTTTTCTTTTCTTTTTTCTTCTGGCTGCACCGTGCTGCTTGTGGGATCTTAGTTCCCCAACCAGGGATCGATCGAACCCTCACCCTTGACAGTGAAAGCGTTGAGTCCTAACCACTAGACTGCCAGGGAATTCCCATATTCTTACTTCTCAGTGCAGACCGGCAACACCTGTGAATACCCTGTGCTTCCTCAGCTGGTTGCTCAGGTGTTCACACCACACCCTCCAGGGGCTGCCCAGTAGCGCCAGGCCTGCCTGCACCTCATCAGGGGTCCCTGAGAACAGGTCATTCCTGAGAAGCAGCTCTGATTCCAACCATTTTACAGCCGAGGACACAGGTGCCGAGGGCTGTGCCTGGCTGGGGAGGAACTTGGACCTGGGACGCCCCCTCCCTGGGCCTAGCCCCGAAGCTCTCCCTCCTGCTCCACACTCCCCCTGCCTGACCCTGCCCTCCCCGAACTTTCCCCCCCAGCTTCCAACCCCAATTCCCACTTTGGGGCACAAGAAGGGTCAGGAGCCAGGGCTATGGACTATACCCTTGCCCCTGCCAAGGCCCCACCAAGCCACAGCAGAGCCTGGCATTGGGCAAACAAATCTTTATTCCTGAGACTAAAAACATGCATGCTCCTCCAACTTGGCCAGTGCCTTATCCCAGGCCTAGAGCACTGAACTTGGAGTCCCAGAACCTCCATCCCTGAGTTATGTGCGTGCGTACGGAGGGGACTCCTGGGTGACATCTGGAGGCAGCCCAGGGGTAGGGGGTCCTCACGGGTAACCGGTCGCAACCTCCAGAGGTGGGCAGTCTCAGGCAGGGTGGCAGCACGGTCAGAGTTTGGTAACCTGGGCAGGGAGAGGAGGAGAGGCTCCTGTCAGTTTCTGAAGGACACGTACTACCCCCTCCCCCAGGAGCAGCTTCCTCTAAAGGCAGGAGGGGAAGGCAGTGGATCTACTGGGGGCAGAGCTAATCAGAGCCATCCAGGAAGGGTGGACTTCCTGGAAATGGGGTCAGGATGGGACAAGCAGTAGATAAACAAACAGAGCTCAGCAACAGAGGTCAGCTCACCAAAACAGGGTTGACGGGGCTGGACCTTTGGTGTTGGAGTGCAAAGATGACAGCATCGTGGACAGAGGCAAAGAGATGCTGCTTGGTGATAGATGCATCGAAGAAGTGCCCCGCCTCAAGCTGCGTGACCACGGGAGCTGTAGACAAGGAGTTGGTCTCCCCTGACCCGCAGAACCCCCAGGAACACCCAGGCACTGGCGGAATGTCACCCTGACCACCACCCCTGAGGCTTATGGCTAAACCCCAACTCTTGACCCTTGACCCCTCCCTCCCAGGACACCTCTGACCTCCAGTTTCAGAGAAAGACTTTTTCCTTGTGCTGCCTGGCAGATTCCTTGGACAGAATCCCCACCCCCTCCCCAGACTGCTCTTGCTGTGTCCACCCCACGCACAGTGGCAGGCGGCCATGTACACCTCCACCTCGATCTCCCGGAAGTCACGGAAAATCTGCAGCAGAAAAGGGGGCCAGACTCAGAGGGAGGCTCAGGGGCTCCGAAGGGGCACTTGGGCAGGCTGGGGGGGAAGGGAGTTCAGAGGGGGAGCTCAGAGGGTTGGGGGTTAGGCTCAGAGGGCTCTTGGAGCTAGTTATGGGGTCAGGGCTGAAGGGCCTTGTCCTCCCCCAAGGCCCTTCTTAGGGGTGCCCCCAGCCCCTTACATTCTTCAAGCTCTTGAGACACACAGTGTCCACGAAAGAAAGGGAACTCAGGTCCAGGATGAGGCTGTGGAAATCTGGCTGAGGCAGGCCCAGGGTCTTCAGTGAGGACATGTCTGGGGCCTTGGCATCTTCTTGACCCCTGGCTGCTGTATCCTCTAGCTCAGTCCCTGCGCTCACCTGCTGGGAAACCAGACACACTGCAAGGGCCGCCCACGGTGGGTGAAGGCAGGGAACATACACAGACGTGCAGAGACACACAGGATCAGACGTGTAAACGGCCACGTATATGGGGCATGCAGTGGACACATGAGGATATGGAGACAGGGAGCCTGTATGTAAAGACAGGAGAGACACATGGGGACACACAGGGGAGGGTGCCCAGACTCCGGGAGCACACACAGACATGCATCTACTGCTCTGTTACTTCCTGGGCCCATACTTAAATAGGGACACTTAAGAAGGAAGGGCATCAGAGACCACACCCCATCCTCAGTCAGCCAGAGTGACTGACTGAGGATGGGGACAAACCAAAAGAGACACACGGACACACGCGCACACACAGATATCCTGGCATCCTGCCTGAGCCTTTTTTGTGGGGAGGGGGGCGCTGCACGGCATGTGAAACTTCCCTGACCAGGGATGGAACCCATGGCCCCTGCACTGGGAGCGTAGAGTCTTAACCACTGGCCTGCCAGGGAAGTCCTGCCTGAGACTCTAATTGAGATTCATGTCCCCTTTGATCCCAGATTTTTCCCACATGCCCAATCCCTTCCCTCTGCCCATGAATACAGACTGCAGGGTCTTGTAGAATTCACAAATTCAAGGTCTTTGGCTAGGCCTCAGATTACAGACCAGAGAGCCACAAGCAGAATTCTATGGCATATCACTAGAGATCTCCCTGTAGAGCACCTGATCCATCACTCCACTCCACACATGGGCACTCTCATCCCTGCAGCTCATGGTTGGCCCCTCTCCCACCTCCAGCCTCACCTTGGCCTTGGAGCCCTCCACATCGTTGCTCTCAATGTCTGTGACACTGGTGTTGACATTGATGGAAATGGAAGTGCCCTTGGAGGCGGCAGCCTAGGCCAGGAAAGAGATGTCCCAGCTGTCATATGACAACCAGGCCACGCAGGTCTGGTGTCGTCCCCTGGCTTTGGGCAGGCAGGTGGACTAGGAGCTGAAGTTTGGGACCCAGGGCAGCCAGGCTGAAGGCTGTGGGGTTCTGACCTACTTTGGAAAGAGGACTGTGATGGTTAACGCCACCATTGGCTTAGGAGGCAGGAGAAAAACAAGACTGCCCGCAGAACCCTGACCTGCAGGGTCACTGGGGGCATCAGGGAGAGAGGAGGAGGGATGAAGAATGAGGGTGAGAAGCCAGGAGGCTGGGAGAAAGGCCGGGTGGGGTCAGAAGGGCCCCTGCCTGTTTCGGGAGCTTATTCTCTTTCTGAAGTCGCTTCAGCTTTAGCTCCTGCTTCCTGAGCAGTTTCTTCTTCTGGGAGATGAGGTGGTCCACGTTCACACCGCACTAGAGCAAAGGGCAGGGCAGGGGATGTGGACACTGGGGAGGTGAGAGACCCTCTGCCCCTCCCCCTGTGGACCCCAGGCCTCACCCTCTGCTTCAGCGTGTCACTGTAGAGCTCAGCGTTGGCAAAGTACATGGTGGCCGAGGAGCGGAAGACCTTCACGCCCGGGACCTCCCTGGCCTGGGGATAGGTCAGGTTGGGGGTGGCTGAGCCCTCGTCTCTCCTAGCTGCATCTTGCTCTCTTTCTTTCCTCCCCTGTGTACCCCGGTACCTGCCATCATCAACCCTCTGCTTCCCAGCCAACAGAGGCCCGGCCTGTAGGCCATGCCCTCCCAGGAGCTGGTGGGGTCATCCTGACCCCTCAGCTGGGCCTGTCAGAGCTGCTGCTTCTTCCTCCAGGGCATCCTGAACCTCTCCCACCCCATCTCCCCTGTCCTTCTTCCAATACCCAGGCCAGGTTTCAATGGCTCTTAGCTTCCCCTTGGGTCTCCAACCCCAGCACTGGGGTCTGTTTTCTGTATGTGGACAGAGAGACCCTCCTCAACTGCCAGCCCAGCCAAGCCTTCCCCGGCTCCCACCCCGCTCAGGACACTCCAGGTCTCTGCTCGGCCTTTGGGCCTGAACAATGTCCCTGCGCCACCCCCCACCTCCCCTTCCATCCAGCTGAGCTTCTCCACTCATGTCCTTCCCTCACTCTGCCTCATCATACTATGCTCAGCCTTCAAGGCTCCATCAGGGAAAATGAGCTCGTTTTATTCCAGAGCCCCCACTTTTGTTCCCAGGGCTTGACGTGAGACTTCTCAGGAGGTAAAGGACGGAGATTCAGTAACCCCACTGATCAGGTCAGCAAACAGCCACCCCTACATCCTCGTGCCCCAGATCCTGCCCCTCTACATTCCTGACCCAGGGCTACTCTGCGGGATGGGGCTTGTACTGCTGCCTCTAAGACAGACTCCTCCCCCAGGCCCTAAGGCCCATACTCTGAGTATGGGGGTCAGAGACCCAAATTCCTCCCTTGAAATTCCAAGGACCAAAGCACCCTTAGCGCCCCACCCCCGTGTCCTTGCCCAGTACGCAAGGACCTGAAAAGGGATGGCCCCGTCTGCCTCTGTCCTACCCCATCCACGCCATCCTCTGGCTTAGCCCCTGCCACTCACTTCTGAGTACTCTGCCACATCTCTGTAAATATCTGTGTCTGGCACCTGCCCCAGGACAGCGTAGTGGGGCCTGTGAAAGAGAGAGTGTGAGAAGAGGGGGGCATTAAGAGAGGGGGCAATGAGGGGGTTCTAAGGAGCCTTGGGTCACCCCCCAAGATGTGGGAAAGCTGGGGGAAACCAATGTGGACCTCACTCTCTCACCAGCTGGAATGAGGGGGGAACCAGAGGGGTGACTCACAGCTGTGTGCGGACCACCACGAGCAGCAGGGAGAAGACTACCGCAACTGCCAGGCCAAGGTCCAGGTTCAGCAGGATGGTGGCCACAAAGGTCACCAGCCAGATAAGCTAAAAACAGAAGGGTAGTAGTCAACAGGGTCTAGAAGGGTCACTGGGGCTGAAGGCCCTGACCCCACCCCTGGGCTCCCAGGCCTCTCACCAGATCCACTCGATTTGCCTTCCAGAGGGAGCATATGTCGGTGAACTGCATCAACATGCCCTTCAGGTTCACAATGACGACAGCAGCCAGGACTGCCTGCGGGAGGGGGAGGGTCACCAGGAGCTACTGAGAGGTGCAGGATGCTGACAGCCCTGACCACCTGGCATGAGCCAGACTGTCCTCAAGCACCTGGGTATGACCCCGAGGGACACTAACCACCTCCTGCCCCCGAACCTAACAACTTGGGTCTGACTCTCAAAGGTTCTTACCCCTGACTGTCGACTCCAAATCTCAACCAGAGATCTCAAGCTTGAAAAACAGGGCATGACCCTGTATCCCTCCCCCTCACCCAGGCCCTGACTGACTGATCTGAGTCCCTGGCCTGGCCAAGGCCCTCAAGCCTGGCTGGGTACGGGATGGCAGCTCACCTTGGGCAGGTCTTGGAAGAGTTCTCCAAGTTTGACGATGATAATGAGGATGAAAAGGGAGGAGATGGCTCCAGCCACCTGTACAGTGGGAGTGAGCGGGCAGATGAGTGGGTTGGAGTGTAGGGGAGAAGAAGGCGAGAGCAGGGGGGAAGGGGGAGTAGGGGGGAGGGGGGAAAGCAGGGGGTAGGACCACCCAGGCAAAGCAGTGTGTGTGTAGATGCACACCTGCAGCCCACACCTGCAGCCCACCTGTGTGTTGCCCCCGGTGCTCTCCTGTACCAGGCTCCGAGACATAGAGCAGCTCACAGGGAAGCACTGAAAGATGCCCCCGATGAGGTTACTGAGGCCAAGTGCCACCAGCTCCTGAGGGGGGTAGTGCAGGTGTCAGGACACATCACTAGCAGTGCGTGGTCACTGTGTCCAGGCCTATGCATCCCCAACCTCCATCCGCACTCAGTAGCCCCCAAAGACTTGGCCACTGTCCCGTGTGTCCTGCTCTCCCACCCTCAGTCCCCCATGTGGCCCCAGCACATCTGTTTGCTGTTTCCCTGTCTCCCACCTGATACTCCATCCCCCCAAGCCCTGGGGTCTCTGTACACCTGCCCGCTCCGTGTCCCACATCCCATTCTCCAGACCTGGTTGCTGTCCACCCGGTAGCCATGCCTCAGGGCGAAGATCTTCCCCAGCGAGATGGCAATGGCGAAACCAACCACAGCGATGGCGAAGGCATTTCCCACAAGCCTTGCGAACAGCTGGGGGCTGGGGGCCACTGGGGGCACCAGCCTGTGAGGGGCATCTGTGAGGCCAAAGGAATGTTGTGGCCCTGGCCACCCAACCCTCCCTGACCTGACAGGGGCCGGAGCTCACCCTGCAGGGATTTTGCCCACGACATCCACCCCAAATCTGTGCTGCAGTCCCACGCCGTAGGAGATGCCTGTGGCCCCGATGAGCTGCAGGGAGAGGACAGAGTCAGGGGAGGTAGGTGCTGGCACCACCATTAAGGGGAATGGAGAAATCACTTTGGGCGTAAAGAGAGAGGCCTGAAGCGAAACCTTCAGAGGGGTGGGCAGAAGTCAGCGATAGGGTAAAAGATGGACACCACCATTTTGGGGAAAGGGAGATGCTGTCAGGGGCTGTCGGCTGTGGTCCCCCCAGTCCTCAGTGCCCACACCAACTAGTCTTTAACTATCTGGGGGACGCCCACACAGCAGGGACTCCTCACTTGCCCTTCCCCCTGCCCCCCTCCCCCCCACCAGAATTCAAACCGTGAGCAGCTCCCCGGGGAGCGGCATGGGCAGTTGTCGCCGCAGCTTGTCATTGAACAGCTTCACCAGCACGAGAACCACCCCTGCCACAACTGCGGTGACCATGGTGCCGACCACAGTCTGGGGCAGCTTCCAGCAGACCTCCAGTACTGTCTGAGGGGAGGGGGGGTCACAGCCAGCACTCAAGGTCCTGGGCCCACCCACCCTTCCCTCCTCCCACCCTCACTCACATAGATGAGGGACAGTGGCCCAGAGCGGCTGCTCAGATGGAGGCCAAACACATACTTGAGCTGCGAGACGAAGACCTGCACAGACGCGGCTGTGGTATAGGCTCGGACCAGAGGCTCTGACAGATAGGTGACCACGAAGCCGAAATGGACCAGGCCCAGCCCCACCTGTGGGGTGCACAGGGCAGTCAGGGGAGGAGAGGGTCCTAGGGGTGGCCGGAGCAGAGCCCAGGGCAGGTGGGAGCAGAGGGGGATGAGTGATGATGATGAGGAAGATGGTGATGGCCAGACACTCAGGGGACCTGGCAAATGGGGTGAGGGGTGGGTCTGGCAGTCAGGGGCCTGTACTCCTGACTGCTCCGCACCTGGAAGAGGCCAACAAGGACACTGAGTGTGGAGGCCACCTGAACCCGAGCAGCATCTCTGGCCACCACATCAACAGTGGAGTTCGAGGCCTGCAGGAAGGCTTCATCTGGAGCCAGTGATTCTGTCACACTGCCCACCATCACGGACATGACAGCAAAGGTGCCTGCAGGGGCAGATCAGGGTGGTCTGAAGGGGAGGGGGCACTGCCCTGCCCTGGAGTCCTGGTCTTAAGGGAGAGGCCAGGAGACACCTAGTTCTAGACCAATATCCTTAGACTTGCTGTGCAAATAGAGGCAGCGCTGGCAGTCAGGTATGAACTCTAAGTTCAAAGCCTCTTGAGCGTGGCTAGAAATGTTGGCCCTGCATCATCTACCTTGTCCCACCTGTATCCACTGGCTCAGGACCCCTCCCCCTGTGAAAAGTGGAATGGGGAAGGGAGCATGGCCTGCCTCAGGCTCTCAGGTCTGTGCCAAGTCTGGGCCCCTTGAGATGCTTCACCCACCCATATCCTCCTGGGCCAGGGCCTCTAGGTAACCTGAATCTGTCTCCACGGTCAGAGGCCCAGTCCTGCCTGGAATGACCCTTGGGCCAGTCTCCCACTGGCCCGGCATCGATGCCTCCCTCCCTGTTCCCTGCGTTTCCTTGCCCTGCTCAGCCCTCCCTCACCCTGTCCTCCGTGGGGAATGTGGGCATCCTCCTGGCTCCACTCACCCACGGAGATGTGCCGGGAAGTGCCGAACAGGAAATAGATAAAGACGGGATAGAAGGAGCTGTAGAGGCCAAACACGGGGGGCAGTCCAGCCAGGAGGGCATAGGCCAGGCCTGGAGGTGGAATGGTAGCAATGTAGACTTGGAGGCCAGGGTCTTGAAAGGATGAGGAAATCCCAGCCCTGGGTCATGGGCCATAGTTCCAGGGGCAGGGATCTTGTTTCTGGCTTTTGGCGGAGGGGTGGGGGGAGGCGGGGGCAGGCAGTGGTTCACAGATTACAGGCCAGGGCCTTGAAGGGTCGGGGTCATCATCCAAGGGTTGAGGGTACAGTCTCCAGGTCAAGGGTGGCTCACCCTGTGGTAGCTGCATAATGGCCACACTCAGGCCAGACAACAAGTCACCCAGAAGCCAGTCACGCACAGGATACTGGGGTAGCCAGGCCAAAACTGGGAAGTACTGGAGCAGAAGGGCTCGGGCCCGAGCATGGGAGCACCTGGGGACACAAGGGTAGGTATCACAGACAGGGGCTACCTGAGTCCTGCCAGTGCCCCCAGTCCCCCCGACCTCAGCCTTACCGAAACCAGGTTCGCCATTGGAGGGTCCCAGTCGCTGAGCTCCGGCTCCCCAGCTCCTCCAGCTGTTCTTGGTTCAGCAGTGGCCGCTCCACATGGTAATCTCGCCTCCTCAGCTCCATTGCCTGCGTTGTGGACAGCAGTGCCTGTGTGTCCCTCTGTCTGGGTGGTGAGGCCAGAGACACAGTGAGGGCACTCCTGGCCCAACCTCCCCTAGACCTCCACCTGGGACCACAGAGTCACCCACCTGACTTTTCTAGGTCCCAAGATCTAGGTAGGTCCAACCCTCCAGCTGGCTCCTGCAGGCCCTATGCCCAGGCCCAGGCAGGGGCAGTACCTGAACTTTGGCTGGTGGAAGACTCTTGCTGGGCCAAAGTCTCCCACAAAGAGGCAGCAGGATGAACACAAGCCACACTTCAGTCCAGCCCTGAGTGTTCACCAATCTAGGTTCCAGGCTGACTGTCCCTTCCAGCCCCCTCCCCCCAGCCCCAACTCTTCTCCAGCAAATCCCAGTCCAGTCCGAGTCCTTATCCAGCTGCCCCACGAGCCCAGCACATGCTGTCTGAGAGCACACGCAAGGAAGGAATCCAGCAAATCAGGCAAGTCTCTCTTCACATGAGAAGGCTCTATGAGAAGGAAAGTGTTGGGGCTAAGATTGCCCCCGGGCCTCCAGCCACAGGGTCCAGGTTGTAGACCTGGACAAGCTCAGGCCTAATCTGGGAAAGCCAGGGGATGGCTCTCACCGGGAGGGAGAGTTTTCCCCCTGGAAAGAGAAGCCCCCAATTCAAGGGGGGTCAATCTCACCTGGGAATAGATCTCCGGGAGGATCTCGCCTAAGGAGAAGCTCTCACCTAACAGGAAAGTTTTCACCAGCTAGGTAAGTTCTGTCCTGGGGAGAAACTCTGATCTGCCCAGTGGCTACCACCTGATTAAGGGAAAAGATCTCACTTGGGAATAGGAGATCTGGAGGGGAAGGGGGGACAGTTCTTACCTGGGGGAAGCTGTCCCAAAAATAGTTCTCACTTGGGCATAGGAGCTCTTGGAGGGGGAGCGCTTACCTGGGGGAAAGCTTTCACTAGCAGGGAAAGTTTTCACCTGCCAGGAAGGTTCTCGTCTGGAGAGTATTCTCACCTAAGGGAAGCTCTGACCTGGGGGAGGCTCCCACCTGTAATGGGAGAAAACTCTCACCTGGGAATGGATCGCAGAGGGGGGAATCTTACCTGGAGGGAAGCTCTCCCCTGCCGGGAAAGGCTTCACCTGTCAGGAAAGTTCTGATCTGTGAGAAGCTCTGACCTACGGTGAGGTTCCCACCCGAGGGGCAGGAGCTCACCTGGAAAGGGCCCCTATCCTGGATGTCCCCGTTGGAGGATGGAGTGGAGTGGGTGCAAGGACGATCCTCAGAGACTCTTGGCATTGCCGGCTCACAGAGATCTTTGAGCCCCGTGGCCCCTCCTCTGTGAGTCACTCGAGGTCTTTAAGGGCTCCCACTCCCGCCACCCCTCCCCCTCCCCCCCGTCGAACCCGTGCTTGGAGGGAGGGGCTTAGATCCTTGACCCCTCCCTCTAGTAGGGCCTGCGGCCAGAAGGGCCGGAGAGCACATTCCCGCACCAGTTGCATCCCTGGGTGGACCCAGGCCCTGGCTATGGACACTCTAGCAGCCACGTCCCGGGCCCCAACGCGCCGCACCGGCGCACCTCCTGGGCCGGGGCTCCTCTGCACACAGCCGCCGGGAGGCGGCCCCCGGCTAGCCCTCGGACGGCGCTCGAGCGGCTTTCCGCACAGCCCGCAGGGGCTGGAGTCGCGCCGGCTCCCGCCCCATCCCTCGCTACGGTTGGGCAGCCGCCTGCAGAAAATCGACAAAGCGGTAAACCGAGGCGCGGCAGGCAGGAAACGCCTGCTCGGGACTCGGCGGTACCCCTTCCGAGCTAACCCAAGCCGGTCGCCTGCTCGGGGGCCAAGGGGTGGCCCGCGCCTCGCGGACTCGAACACTGGGAACCGGGGCCGCGCCCTGCACTCACCCCGGTGCTTCCGACAGCCCCATGGCGGGTGGGCAAACCGAGAGGCGATAGTCCTCACAGCTGGAGCGAGAGGCCGCGGCGGCCCGAAAGGCGGGGCCGGGACGGGGGGCGAGGCCTGAGGCGCGCTCCCAGGGGCCAATCCCCGGGCAGGACGGGGAAGGCTTGGGCCAGTCAGCGTGCCGGGGCGGAGCCTAAGGGGCGGTCTCCCGGCGCTGAGAACCCTGAGGAGGGAGATTTAACCCCTTCCTCCCCCTGCGGCTTGGCTTGTGCTCCCCCTCGTGGCCCGCCTAGCTCTCCTGCCTGAGCAGGTTGTTATCGCAGAAGTGGGACTAAGGACCCGAGCTGGCCTGGCCGTAGCCACGGCCCCAGGTCCCTGAGTAGGGTGGGGCCGATACCACCAGGTCCCGGCTTCTTGCGGAGGGTCCCCGCGGGACGCGGAGCAGGATGTCTAGGGTTGTGGCTGGTGACCAGAGCCTCATCTCTCCGTGGGGTATCCGGGTCCATGGGGCCTCTCAAGCCTCCAATTGAGGGCGCCACCCTCACTCAGGCTTTCCCCCTGAGACCTGGCATGTCTCTGAGACCGAAGGGGCTCAAAGGCCTCCCTTCAACGCTAGGCACGCAGACCTTAAAGGCTGCGAGGTTCCCCTCCCCCGCACATAACACTGGCCCGGCAACAGGCCCGTTCTGCCCGAGTTCTTGAGGAAGCAGCTCCAAGTCTGAGAGGCTGGCGGGGGGTCAGTGCTGTCAACCGGCCGAGGGCAGTTCCTAGGGTCGGTTTGAAGGCCCTGGCAAATGCCAGGTCAGGGCTGCAGGCCTTGCGGACTGAGGAAGCCATCATGTTGCTGCCTTGACCAGACCTTACTCTCAGCACCTGTTCTCATACTTCAGGCCCAACCTCAAGGCGAAGGGACAGAATTCAGGATGAAAGAGATAGAAACCTGGTCCAAATCTCCAATGAAATGAGCTAAAAATAGCCGAATATTCTTGGGGAGGGGGGAGGGAGCAGTGCTCAGATTTCTCCCAAAGGTCAGCCCAGCATGAATCATTCATAGCCACCCTCCTACCCCCCACCCCCAAACAGAATGAGGCAATAACCATTTTCTATAGAAGTTTATTCCCAAAACAGAGCGCGGCTTCACGGAACAATTTACACAGACAGGAAAAGGAGCCACTGGGCTGGAGGAGGGGGACGACCCCCAGAGAGGGGCATCTACAGAACCTAGGACATAGCAAGGACAGCCCCCTCTCCCCACAGCAGGCCCCTCAACCCTTCAAGGGCTGGGGTCACTCTGGGTAAGGAGAGCTGGGGTCCTGGCTGGCGGGATTTGGCACCAGTCAGTAAAGTAGAACTTTTAATCTCCTTGGAAACTGCCCCCCAAGAGGATGCATGAAGGAGGTGGGTGTCTGCAGGGACCCTCCACAACCCTGCATGGCCGCTGTTCCTAGTGGGAAGAGGATGCCTACTCTCGAGGCCTTCTAGGCCTGCTGCTCAGCAGGAGACTCAGGGCTGACCTTTGGCCTGGGGCTAGGGCTAGGGGTTAGAAACCCCTCAAGATGGCCAGGCTCAGGGTCCTCACAGGTGGGTCCTCCAAGCCCCTCTCCCACTTTCTCTACCTTCACTTGTAAACGAAGGGAAAAAAACATTCTCAACTGTAAACAAAGTGTAAAAGTTCAAAGTTTTAAATTGTAAACAAAGTTGAATGTTTTAAGTCTTGACCTGTAAACAAAGTAACAAAATTTAAAAGTCCCCAGTTCTGGACATCAGACAAAGTAATAAAAGTGAGTTTGTGAACAGGGTCCTAACAGTCATTTTTCCCTTTACAAGGGAATAAAGGAGGGATGGAAGAGTCACTTCCTGCAGCCCGGGTGCCTAGGGCCAGGGAGGCTCCTGTAAACATGGGAGGCAGTGGCACCTACATTCTGAGTCTTTAATTCCCTTGTTTTTGCTCCCCTTGCTCCCCCTCCTACCCCACCCTTCAGAATAAATTCTAGCAGGGGGCAGTGTCAGGGAATTAAATGGCACCACACACGTTTGTTCACAGCAGGGGCAGGGGCTGTGACCCCTCCATCCACCCTCTGCAGGAATGTCTGAATAGAGGCCTGAGCCCCTCCCCACGGGAGAAAGGGAAGCCTTGATCTGTAAACATGACATCTGCTGCTCCACCAGCGATCCACAGCATCAGTCCTGGGTCATAAGGCAGTAAGTGGCAGGGACTCCACATAATAAACACACACATCCACGGGGAGGGGCGGCATGAGCGAGCCCCTGTGAGGAGGTCAGAGGACCCCTGTTTCCAAGACCAACCCCCAGTCCCAAAAGTTTGGCCAGTGGGACATCCAAGAAAAAGCAAAGACTAATTCTGCACTTTGGGCCCTGACAATATTCAGATCAACTGGGGAATGGGGCGGGGGGAGCATTTACCCCTCCTGTCTGAATCCACCCTAGTAAGATGAAAGAACAATTAAATTGCCAGGGACCCAAATGGGGCGAAACTCTGCACCTCTTTCCCTCTGTCCCCCTCCCCCTCCCAGCCCAGCCTCAGAACCCCGGGAGACAGAAAAGCTGAAAAATAACATAAGCATATCTCTCTGGTTACAAAGGTACAAAACGTATAAAAGTCCTCCCTTCAGCTCCCTCATTCCGTGCACCTGTTACACACTTGCTCACATGCTCACAGACAGGCAGGGACAGTCAGCACTGCAGCAACAGAGAGAGCTGGGGGGCGGGGGTATAGGAGGCTGCCATGGGGTCAGCCCCCAACTCCTGGAGTCTCTTCTGTTAGCCCAAATCCTCCACCGCCCTCGGCTGGTCCTCATCTGCACGTCTGCCCCTCAGGAGTGACCCTCACTTCTGGGAACTCTGCAGAGATGAATGTGGAGATCGAAGGTGGTTGCTGAGAGTCAGGTGCCTCTGGACTCCCCCACCAAACCGGACCTGGGCCACCTCCCCCATCACCTTCGCCTCTCAGTGCCTAGCGTGCTTATGCCCATTCTGGGGTTCTCAGAGCCCTTCACCCATTGTGGACCCCAGACTCACCAGCAAGGCCCCTTGGCTGGCCACCAATGTCTTTTCTCTAAGCACTTAGTGAGCACCTACTATGTAAAGACTCTGTTAAGCACCTAACAGATTTTGTCTCAAAAATCTCCACACCTCAAAGAGTTTGCTACCACAGACATACTTTGCAGATGAGGAAACTGAAGCTCAGAGAGGTCAAGTGTGAGTCCAGAGCCTGAACCCCTGCTCAGTTACCCCAGCCCTCCCCCAACAGTCGGACCCTAAGGCTGGGCTGCAGGAGGATCCAGGTGGTGCTCACAGCTCCCTCTCATCCCCACTTCAGCATCCTTCCAGAGCCCTGGGCACCAGGACCCCAAATCTCCTGCCCCTCTCTCCTTCCTGTCTTCTCCCCCATCTCTGCTCAGGTTTTTTGTTGGTCTCCCGCCCCAAACCCAGGGTCTCCTTCCCTCCACCTACAGAAAGTCTTCTCTCACCCTACAGACCTCCACAGAGCCTGACCTAGCTGTTCCTCCTTCTTAAAACTCAATTCTGGGGGCTTCCCTGGTGGCGCAGTGGTTGGGAGTCTGCCTCCCGATGCAGGGGACGCAGGTTCGTGCCCCGGTCCGGGAAGATCCCACATGCCGTGGAGCGGCTGGGCCCATGAGCCATGGCCACTGAGCCTGCCCGTCCGGAGCCTGTGCTCCACAACAGGAGAGGCCACAACAGTGAGAGGCCCACGTACCGCAAAAAAAAAACAACAAAAAAAAAACTCAACTCTGCTTTTGGCTTCCAAGACCCGGTAATTCCTGGTTCCTCCCCACTCCGTCTCTGACTCCTGTACCCAGCTGCTTCCCAGGTATGTCTGCCATCCCCTACTCTTAGATGCACCGGGTCCCAACTCAGTTCCTGTGTGTCCTACCCC
This sequence comes from Stenella coeruleoalba, assembly GCF_951394435.1. NCBI lineage: Eukaryota > Metazoa > Chordata > Mammalia > Artiodactyla > Delphinidae > Stenella > Stenella coeruleoalba. The sequence goes on from NC_137156.1 coordinate 65,847,988, forward strand.
ACAGAGCCCATAGGCAGAAGGAACTTAACATTGACTGAAGGCGTAGGTGAATGAATGATTTCCTCTCAAAGTAAGTTCTTCAGCCTGGCATGTAAGGCACCTACATCCTGGCACTACTTCTGGCCCCTCCTTATCCCGTACTACACCCTAAGCAAAGCCTCCTCGCCTCCCTGCCCCTTCCACATACCAGGCTACCTCCCGCTTCTAGGCCTTGGCTCCTGCCTTCCCCCCTCCACTGGCTCAAGCCCTTTGGAAGGCACCTCACTCTCCTCCTTAGTCCAGGAGGTGCAGGCCGCAGTCATACAGCCAGCAAGTTCTTGCTAATCACCCCATTCACTGCCAGATTTCTGCCCTCAGGCTGTGGCGCCCTGGCTGCGCAGCGCCTAGGGTAGCCCATGCTCTCTGCCAAACCCCACCCCATTCTGTGGCAGAATACAGGGCAGGGTGCGTGGGAGGTTGCCCTAAACTGATGGGGGTCTGAGCAGGTGGCCGGACCCTGCTTACTCTGAGTCGGGTGACAGCTCCGAGATGCTGTGGGATGTGGCAGAGCATGGCGTGGAGGGCCCAAGCGCAGAGGCTGTGGCAGAAGGCGTGGCAGTGGTGTGAGGGCCCGAGGGTGTGCTTGAGGACTGCACGGCAGAGGAGAGAGCTGAGGAGTTGAAGGAGGCGAGGATGGAGGAGAGAATGTCCAGCTGTTCTGTGGAGGGGCCGTGGCTAGGGCCACTGGCTGGGTCTCCCCTAACTCTGAGCAGCTGCGGGGGTGGCCCAAGGCCTTCTCGCGAGGGGTGCCGGCTAGGCACGTGGTCCAGCCGCTCCCCTGAGTTCGAGCTCTTGGACAGAGAGTCCAGGGGCCGGGACGGCAAGAGGGGGTCCCTTGAGAGTTGCCGCTGGGGAGACAGGGGCAGAGGTGGGGGCTGTGGGTCAAGGTCCCGGGCACCATGGGGCGGGGGCAATGTGCTCAACCACTCGCAGGGCGCCCCTAGGTCCAGCGCATCCCGTGACCCAAAGCGGCCAACCATGGCACCAGGGTAGTCCCTGGGTGGCTGCCTCCGTGGTAGGGTGCTGCCCCGATCCCTGGGCTCCAGACGGCCTGGCACAGCATCCAGGCGTTCCTGGGAACCTGGCCGACTCAGGGGACGCAAAACAGGGGCAGGGGCCTCCTCCAGTCGTTCACGGCTCAGCTGCCGCCTGAGGAGCAAGTCCAGTTGTTCTCGGGAGGAGTAGCGGCTGGCTGGCTGCGAAAGGCTGCCAGTGCCCCCTCCGGCATAGATGCGACCATAGGAGGCAGCTGGCACAGCACGGTGGCCCAAGGTGGCTGCACGGCACCAGGACAATTCAGGGGCGCCCCGGGTCTGTGGCACCAGCGGGTACTGCAATCGGTTCTTCAGGATGCCTGTGGGAGGAACAAATGGGGGACAGTGTGTGTATGGGGGCCAGGAACTTCCTAGGTCTAGGGATGCAGCAGCCTCTGGAATCCCTGTGACACAGGGTTGGGGGCAGAAACCCTTTGGGGAGCGGGTACAGAGGCCGTTCCTGGGAATCCCAGAGAGGCTGCAGGATAGGGGTAAGAGTGAGGCAGTAATCCCCGGGGTCAGGACAGAGGCAGTCCCCGTGGTGCAGGGGTAGGTGCAAACCTCTCCCCAAGGTCAGAGGAGGGGCAGCCCACAGGTCTGGTAATGCAGGCCAGGTCAAAGAGGCAGGAATCCCCAGGGTTGGGGCAAGAGCAGTCCCTGGGGTCCCTGTGATGCAGGGGTGAAGGGAGAAACCCCTTGAGTTGGGACAGGGACAACCCCTTGGGGCCCCTGTAAAGCAGGATAAGGTGGCAGAAACCTTCCAGGTTAGAGCAAAAGTTCTGAGATCTGGGGCAGAGCAGCCCCTATGGTCCCTGCAAAGCAGACTGGGGTTGGGGGAGGGGGAGGAATCCCCAAGGTTGAGGCAGGAGTGGCCTCTGGGGTCTCTGTGGTGCAGGCCAGGGTATGCAGGGCAGTCAATTCTCAGGTCAGGATGAGGTAGTCCCCTGGGACTGTGAAGCAGCTCAGAGGAACAGAAACGCCCATATCAGAGCGAGAGAAGCTCTCAGGATCCCTGTGAGGCTATTTGGATTAGGAGGATGAAATCCCCTGGCTCAGGGCATGGGCAGTCCCCAGGGTCCTTGAGGCACAGGCCAAAGTCAGGGATCCATACCTTTTCTCTGGCGCTGGGCCCGACCCAAGGAGGTTTCATCTCCACTGGTCAGGGCCAGGTCCGGCTGGTTGTTGTTGGCTGCGTCCTTGCTGGTGTCCAGTCCCAGGCGCCTTTCAGAGCCCCAGGTCTGCAGAACACAGGGAGCAGCCTCACATCCCCCCAGGGCTGGCCAGTAGGACAAGAGATCATTGCCATCCACATCTGTGGAGCCAGGGCAGATAATAGGAGTCACCCCAGTGACTCACAACCCCTGTGATCCAGACTCAGTGGCCCCCTAACCCTAATGACTCCTGAAATCTGGGTCTTTCTCATGAAGCAGAGGTAGGAATAGCAGAATGCGTCTCAGAGATCAATGGAATCATCCAGCGCGGGGGATACTGATAAGCTCCCCCTACTCTTGACTGGAGGTGGATAGAGCCTGGAGGTGGGGGAGCCTGACAGCTGAGGGGTCAGGAAGACCAGGCTGAACCCCAGCCCTCAGGGAAGAGGAGGGGCTGGAGAGATGACATGTCACCCTATAACATCCCTGACCTTGTTCTTCTGTTGCCTGGGCCACTCCTGGGTCTCTAGCCAGCAGAACTCTGCTGGGAGGCTGGATGGGGAGAGGTATGTGGGGGACCAGTGATGACCCCAGGTTCCCAATAAGTCGGTCCCAGGAATCTTCAGGGGATAGCAGGCTTTCTGAGTCACACCAAATGGAATATGGGGTATCTCTTGGTCGCCCATGGGGTCAGAGGGCCCCATCACCTTTGGGGTGTGTAAGGAGCCTCTCACTCTGGGCTGCCCGGCGGAGTGGACGCTGGAAACGCCCCCGCGTCCGGCCATTGTCCTCACTTTCTGAGGATGGGATGGACAGACTTCTCTCCTCCTCCAAGGACAGGTCACTGTCAGAGTCAGAGTCTGCACCTGGAGTTGGGAGATCAGGAGGAAGACACAGTGGTGGCCAGGGGAGGTGAGGGACTTGGGGGTCTCGAGGAAGGCTATGGCAAGGGGGCTGGGGCCTTGGGGAGAGAGCTTGGAGTGGGGGTAGGGACAGAAGGGCTGGGACTTGCCAGGAGAACCAGGCCTGGGTGGGTAGATGCTTCCTGGGGCCGTGACCTCAGGGGAGCTCACCCCAGCATAGTCAGCTGCTGCTCCCAATTTGGGGCAGAAGAATGAGGAATGGGGGAGAGACCCTCTACCTCCCTCCTCCTTGGGCCAGGCTCCCACCTCCACCAGCATCTCGATGGAACATGGCCACATCCAGGTCAGTGGGGCCAGCGTGAGCCTGGAGGCCGTGGTCAGTGTGGTCGGCAGCCGAGCCATGTCGAACCAGGACGTTGTCCCTGGAAATGCGGGAGCCCCCCCATCAAAGAGGGATGGGATGGGGTGCTTTGGACACAGGTGTGTCCGTGAGTAAACAGGTGCATGTGGAATGGCTCTGAAGGCACCCCTGGGTGTGTGGCAGGAGGTATCTGGGGCAGAGGCAGCAGCAGAGGCCCAGATGGCTGAGATGGCTGGAGCCACCCCGAGGACCTGGTAAAGTGGGGCTGGTCTGAGATGTGTGCCCCCCTCACGAGGAGGCCCCTCCCCTCACCTGAGGTAGCTGCGGCCCCGCTGGCTGTCTTGGTCCTGGGTCCGGCCAGAGCGGGCACTGCTCACTGAGGAGATGGTGGAGGCGCCCAGAGTGATGCGGATGAGGCCGCTCTCCTCGAAGAGGGCCGTGTTGTTGTAGGCCCCGGGGCCCTGGGGAGGTGGTGAGGACAGGAGTGTGAGCCAGCCTGGAGAAGCCTCAAACCCTGGCCTCCCAGGGCCCCCACCCTGACTCCCTGGCCCTGAGAGCCCCTCACCGTCCCAGGCGTTGGCCTGGCCTCCTCGGGCGCTGCCTTCCTGCCCAGACAGGCTGGTGTCCAGGCAGCCCGAGCATCTGCGTTCAGGACACAGAAGAGCAGCAGCACCGCCAGGCCCTGCGGGTCAGCAAGGATCATTGAGGGGATAGTAAAGGTCAGTGAGAGGTCAGAAACAAGGCAGAGGTCAGAGTAGGGCCACAAGGGGGTCAGCTAGGGCTGGTGTAAGTCACTGTGGGTCAGCAAGTGGGATCGGTCATTGCAGATTAGAGTGAGGCAGTGAGAAGCCCAAGGGGGGACCCAGTAAGGGAATCAGGGAAAGTCAGCAGACGCAGTGAGAGGTCAGAGTGGCATGAGTGACCGGGGTCAGTGAAGGTCAATGTGGACTAGCAAGCGGCCAGGAGCCTCAGCACTGGTGAAGGTCAATCCAGGATCGGCAGTAGTCTGGTGTCAGTCATCAGGTGGGAGTCAGCTCTAGGCCTGGGGTCAAGGCCCTGGGCCCCACCCTACTGAAGCCCCATCTGGTCCAGGGTGAGGGAGGGGTGCCAGAGTTACCTGGAGCCCACAGAGTCCAGCGTGGAGGTAGTGGAAGGCCAGGATGCTGTGGTTGACCGCCAGGAGGCCAAAGAGCCAGGAGGCACTGACCAGTAGAAGGAGCAGAAATGAGCTGCGAAGGGTCCTGCCGCGGGAACGTGAAAGGACACAGGACATGTGAGGGTCACGCAGGGCTCACACGGGAGACATGGGAGGACACGCAGGGTCACAAAGAGGACACCCAGGGGACATGGAGGGAAAGAAACTCACACAGAAACATGGAGGTCTCAGGAGGGCACTAGGGGAGTCTGGAAGTCACAGAAAGAACCAGGAGAGTACTCAGGGAACCATGAGGGGACATGGGGAAAGCAGACTGAAAGCGGTGGGTGGGGCATAAGAGAAAGCATGGAAAGTAGGTGGAAATGCACGGGGCAAAGGGCAAAGTGAGCCACCCAGGCCTTGGGAGATACTGGAGAGACAGCAGGGCACAGACAGACCTGTGGGGCCAGAGTAAGGCAAGGGTGCCAGAGAGGGACTGCAGGCCAGGGCAGATGTGACTTCATCCCCCTACCCAGAATCTGGAGCCCAGCCTGCACCAGGGATGCTCTGGGAACCCCCAAACCCCACCCAGGAGAGGGCTGCCATTCTAAGATCCCCCACTTCCTCCAGCCAGCCAACTCACAACGCAGAGGTCTTCTTGGCCTCCCTCTGTCCAGAGGAGCAGGATGTTCGGGCAGCGAGGAGAAACATCGTCCCATTCATCTGGACCCGTGGCCAGACATGTGGAACAGGGGCATGGCAGAGAGAGACAGAGATAGTGAGAGAGACAGGGACAGAGAGACACTAAGACTCAGAGAGAGAGGCAGAACCAGTGAGAAACATACGCGCGCACACACACACACACACACACACACACACACACACACACACACAAAATACATAGATCAAAAACAAAGAGAAACAGAAGAGGGGGACTTCCCTGGTGGCGCAGTGGTTAAGACTCTGTGCTCCCAATGCAGAGGGTCTGGGTTCGATTCTTGATCAGGGAACTAGATCCCACACGCATGCCGCAACTAAGAGTTAGCATGCCACAACTAAGGAGTCGGAGAGCCACAACGAAGGAGCCTGCAAGCTGCAACTAAGGAGCCCATGTGCCACAACTAAAGGAGCCAGCGAGCTGCAACTAAGGAGCCCGCCTGCTGCAACTAAACCCAGTACAACCAAATAAACAAATATATTAGAAAAAAAGAGAGAGAAACAGAGGAGCTTAGAATCATAGAAAAAGTAAGAGATAGGGAACCAGAGAGGGACTGAAAGATGGAGGTGGAGAGAGAGACAGATGTGGGGAGAGGAAGCCGAGTCTCTGACCCCACACCTCCCACCTCCATGCCAGTTGGGCAGGAACAGAAATGGAGGCTAAGCCCAGGAAGCCTGCAGACTGCCACCTGGCACCCTTCAGCTGATACCACCACACCTGCTGCAGGGCCGCCTCCCGCGACCCCCCACCAAGGGGAGTGCAAGGTGGCACTGAGTGGAGGGCACTCACCATGATGACAAGGACGACAGGGCCTGCAAAACTCCAGATGAGGGGCTCGTGGATCGAGATCCAGCAGAAGTCAGGGTTCCCGTAGCCCTCAGGATCCAGGCCGACAGCCAGGCCTGTTGGGGAGAAGAGATAGGACAGAGGAGATGTATTCTAGAGCTGCTGACTCTCTCACGTATGGGGAGAAGCTGGGGTGGGGGCAGAGCAGCCTCCTCCCTGAGCAAATGGCAAGGGAGATTGAGGTTGGGGTCATGATCAGGATTGGGGGCAGGGGCAGGGGTCAGGCCATGTGATGGATGGAGGTCAGGGGTCACAGGCCTGGTTGAGGCCAGTGAGCAGGGCCCTCACCCAGCAGCACAGCAGGGACGCCCCAGCCCAGGGCGTGGTAGAAGCGCATGGCGCCGCGGTCCACGTTGCGCGGCTCGACCTGCATGCGGTAGAGGTGCAGCCCCTGCACGAGGAGCCACGCGAAGGTGCTGAGGAAGAAGTAGTGCAGGAGGATGGCAACCGCGGTGCACAGCAGCTGAAGGCAGGGTTGGGGGGCGTCAGGACCTTTCCTGCCACGCCCCACCTCTGACCCCTAAACCACTGCACCTTACCCCAGGATCCTGCCCCAAACCCTGGCCCCAACCTGAGCACCTCTGACCCTGAACTCTGGCCCCAGGCCTTCCTGGGCCAGGTGAGGTCATCAGGACACAGGTCCCCTGGCCCTGACCCTGCACCTGGTTTTGGGTCCTGTGGATCCCCAGCAGGAAGAGGAGCTCTGCCACTCCCAGGGCAGCAGCCACATTGGCATGGATCCCACGCATGTTGGACTTGAGGCTGCGCAGGCTCAGCAAGACGGCTGCGGTCAGCAGCAGCGCGGCCACGGACACTGCTATGACCACATGGGTGAACACAGCCAGCAGCTCCAAGTCACCCTCCAGCCGCTGTGGGGACAGGGATGGTCACTGGGGTATTGGGCACTCCTGCCCTTTGACCCTCCCACTTCCTCAGGACTCTGAACACAGCCCCACCTCACGGGGAGAGGCATCCATGAGGACCCCAAAGGTGCCCGTCCGGCTGCAGCGACACCGTGCGTGGGACCCGTTCCTGTGCACCAGCTCACAATCCCGTGCTGTCCACATGCCGTGCTGGTCCGCCCTGTGGCCACAGGGCAGTCAGACCTACCATCCCCTCTGGGGAGTGCCCCATCGCCAGGCAGGGGTTTGTGAGAGGCAGTGGGAGGGGCCGAGGGTGCCTGGAGTTGGGGAGCAGCATTCCTCATGGGTCTGGGTGCACAGGGGCATTGGTGGGGGCCCCAGGGGCAGGCTTGGCCTCCCAGGGGCTACCGGGGGACCAAGGGTTTCCAGAGTGGAGGTCCTCACGGGCCAGGCGGGTCCCACTGCACGCAGATGGCCTTGCTGCGATTCGCTGTCTGTAGCAGGCGGAACTCCAGGCTGATCGGGGACTCTAGGACACCCCTTAGGAAGTTGCGTCCATGGAACACAGCCACACTGACCACCGGGGAGTTCATAACAGGGTTCTGGGGAAGCCTGAGGAGACAGCCCACCTGGTCTTGGGCACTGCTGATCTCCCCAGGCTCTGGCTGCCCACCTCACTGTCTTCATGTCACTTGCCATGGCCCACCCAGAGTCTGAGATGCCCTAGAGTGGATGCTGTTTCTGAGAACCCTTTTAGCCTCTGTTGGGCTGCTTCAAGACCAGGAGTCCATGGCCTGGTTCTGCAGAAATGCAGCTGAGAGGCTTCAGACCCACTGCCCACACTGGAGTCTGAAGCCCAAGCAGCTACAGACTTTGCCTCTCAGTGCCCTCCCTTCCACCCCCGGCTGACCTCCTTCAGTCAGCCAGTCTTTGCCTATCTCCATCAGCCAGTTTGCCTGTCTGTCTGGCTCCTGTATCCTTTATGTGCCTGGCCCCAGCTGTGGCTCTGTGTCTATCTCTTCATTTGCACAACTGCCCAGGACATGATTCACATGGAGCCCAGCATGGACAAGGCTTCCAGAGTCATGGGCAGGAGCCTCTCTGTATGATTGTGAACCTGCTCATTTGTCCACCGAAAAAGGGGGTGCTAGGCTGGGGAGAAGCTTGCGGGAAGCCCAAGGGTGAGGAGCCTGGGAGTAACTCTACTCATACCTGGCACCCCGGCGCTCGGCCTGGAACTGGGCAGGGAGCAGCCCCCCTAAGGTGCGGTAAACCAGGAGGATGACGATGGAGATCCCAGGCTCAGGCTCGGGCTCTGGGGGTGCCGGCGGGGGGGCCACACTCGAGGTGGTGGAGTTCTCCATGCTGCTGCCACTTGTGGACAGAGCTGCCAGAGGAGGGGGAGGAGTTACTGTCAGTGACCCCTGACCCCAAGCACCCACAAACGCAGATCTGAACCCAACCCAGCATCAAGCATGGGAACCTCTTCCCTTTGCAGGTCCAGAACCAGGGTGGATGCAGAGAGCAGAAGCCCATGAAGGACACATGGGTCACCCCAGCACTGGATCCTGACTATCAAGGCCTGGGCGAGGTCACCTGCGGTGAGGGGAAGGGTCTGGCAAGGGGAGAATTGACAGTAGGGCGACATGGCATCTGGCTTAGAGGGCAAGGAACCAGGATCTGGCCCGTGGGTAACCCCAGGGCTCTTACCTTCAGGTGGGGACAGCCGTGGTGCCTGGGAAGGGAGCAGCACGTGTGTGTGAGGATCCCAGGCATCCTGGCCCCGGAAAAGGTTGCTGTGGTAACGAGGGTAGCGACGGGTCCCCCGGCTGGGACTGGGGTGCTCCATGCGGTCAATGCTGAGCACTGCCCGGGAGGAAGAGGGGTGAGACCCATCAAGGATCTCCTCCCTGTGCTGAGGGTCCCACTCCCTCCTCCTCCCATCCTGTACCCAAGTTCCACAACCCATAGCCTCCTTGCTACCAGCGCAGAGCCTGGCCCTGCAAAGCGCTGAAGGTGGCAGCACAGCCTCCTGCCACTAAATGTTGACATCAATAGCCCCCAGCCCCTCAGACCTCCAGGTCCTTGCCCTTTCACGGCCCCCTGCCCCGCCCCACCCTACCCTCCACATACTGATGTTGGGTGTCACCAGCCCCACGGGATTCAGGTACGTGAGTTCCATATTCTTCGCGAGCGTGGCCGCGTACTCCTCCAGGTGCTGCACCAGCCCGGCGCTGCCTGGGGAACCCCCAGGGGCCCGCTGCCCCAGCGCTGCCCACAAGTCCCCAGTCTCTGGAGCAAGCAGTGCAGAGCCAGCCCACAGCAGATTCTGGGAGGAGGGAGGTGAAAGTGGGCCCAGCCAGGTGAGGATGTGTGAGGGGACAGGGCATGCCTGAGGGGTTTGGTCAGGTGCTCAGAGAGGTCCCAGTAGGGTATGGCTCTGGAGGGGACAAGGGGAGAGAGAGAGAATCCAGGGCCTTCACTTCCCCGGGGTCGGGAGGGGCCTGAGCAGAGGGGCGGGGGTCAGGGCCAGGGGATCGGGAGCCCAAGGTGTAACCCCACCTCATTGAAGTGGGCGTCTTGTGTGGCTGTCAGCCCGAAGCCCTGCTGGTGACTCTCAAAGGCCAACAGGTGGGCCAGCAGGCGGGCAGTGACTCGGACATCTTGGCTGAAGTAGTGGTCAGTGTGGCCAGTCACCTCCCGTAGCCTCTGAGCCAGCTTCTTAGCCTCCACTGTATCCAGGACTGTCTTGTTCAGCTCTAGGCCATCCAGCTGCCAGGACAAAGATGGGGATGGTCGCTCTGTGGTCACTTAGGCCTTTCTCAAAAGCCTCACAAGAAGAAGAGTTTGGATTAAAGGGCAACTGGGAAAAGCCCAGGAGGTCAAGGGCTGGGGCATGATGTCTGGGGCCCAGCACAGGCCTAGGGAGACTGAGGCCAGGGCCAGAGCCAGGGCTGGTCTCGAGTGCAGGGCAAAGTCTGGGCAGTCTCACCAGCAGATTGAGTTCTCGAAAGGCAGGGGAGGTACAGTTGAAGAGGTCAGGCTCCAGCCAACCCTGGTCCTCGTCGCATAGCCGCACGGCAGCTCCTGAAGGCAGTTGACCCCTTGTCAGGCCTGGGGCCTGGACACCTTCATTGAGGAGGTGACCACAGCACCCTCCCCTACCCCAGGGGGAGCTCTGAAGCAGAGACCAGGTAGTAGGCATCCACGGCTGGACCCCTGGATAGAAAAGCCCCAGCCCCCAGCCCAGATGGGCCCCAGGCGCTTGTCAGTCAATTCCTGAGGGGTCTGTGGACCATTTCGAACCACCATGACATAAAGAAGAACACAAGGGCAGGACTGTGTGTGTGCATGTGCACCCAGACACACACACACAGGCCAGGACAGCTTCACAGACATGTGGCCCAGGGCAAGAACACAAAAACCAATGCTCACACCTGCACACGAGTAGATGTGTGGCCCAGGACAAACACACAGATACACAGTGCACCCCCAGGAGAATTTTGTGACCAAAATGAAGTGGGGGTGAAAGTTCTCACACAAATTTTAACTGCCCCAGTGGTGACTTTGCTGCCATCTCTCCCTTATCTGTGAGATTGGAATTAGAGTTGAATGAGAATTGACCTGGGCCTTAAGAGAGCTTGTAGCCACCAGCAAGAGGCCCCCTGACTTAAACACAGAACCCCCTCCCCAAAAGACAGACACAGACGCGTGCACAGGCACAGAAAGACGCACAAGAGCATGCACACGCAGACAGTCTCTGTTCAGCCACTGCAGAGACCTCAAGCAGCGGGAAGGGTTCTGTGAGGACCTCAGGCAACAGAGAGGAGTCTGTGGGGTCCTCAAACAGAGGGCAGGGGTCTTTCAGGACCTCAGGTAGTAGGGAGAGGCCTGCAGGAACCTCAGGAACTGAGAAGGGGTCTACAAGGACCTTAGGAAGTGTGTGTGTGGGGAGGGGGTGTCCTCAGGCAGTGGGGAGTGGTCTCTGAGGACTTTAGGCATCAGAGAAGGGCCCCCAGGGTCCTCAGACAGTCGGAAGGGGCCTCCAGGGGCTTCAAGAAGCTGGGAGTAGCTTTTAGAGACCTCAGGCAGTGGGGAGGGGTCTGCAGGGACTTCAGACAGCAAGAGGGATCTGCAAAAGCTCTGGCAGTGGGAGGGGGCAGCGCACCTGAGCAAACACGTACCCCTTACCTGCACCCCGCAATCCTGCCCAGAAGCCAAGAGAAACAGATGGAGGCTCAGTGAGGATGTGGGGAGGAACCCAGAGCCCCTAAGAGGTAGGGAGGGGCCCACATCGACTCCTACCCCACTCCCACCTCTTTGTAGGAACAAGGCCCACCAACTCAGGAAAAGAGGTGGCTCCGGCAAGCCAGAGGTCAGGCCTTCCCCGACCCTCAGCTATTTGCCTGTCCCCCAGGTACTCACCCAGAGCCCCCCGAGGACAGGGCACTGAGGCCAAGACACCAAACTTGGTCTGAGGCCACCACACACCAGATCTCAGGGACTTGGGGCAGGCGTCATAGAGCACTAGGGAGGAAGGAGGCACTGAGCCAGGCAGTCAGGGGCTGGAGCAAGGGACAGCTACATCCACTGCCCCCCACCTACCCCAGGCCCACTGCCTACCACTCTGCTGCTGGCCTCATGGGAGCTGGCCCATCAGATTCTGTGACAGGTCCTCAAAATACTTGGGGCAAATGTGGGAGTGCCTGGGTGTAAGTGGTCTCCCTCAGAGAAGCCTCCCGGAGCCCCTACCCAAGAAGCCAAGCATGCCATGGGACTTGGTGACAGCGTGCCAGAGCCAGCCCTCTGTATGTGGAGCTGGGTGGAGCCTGCTCACCCCGGCAGCCGCTGGCTGTCACCTCTGCAAAAGGACTGTCACAGCTGTTGCACTGGCGGCCAAGGGCTCCTGGGCGACAGGGGCACTGCCCGCTGTGGGGGGCGCATGAACGTGAGGTGGAGCCCACAGGGTAGCAGTCACATGGGAGGCATGAGTCGCTGCCCCGCGGTCGGTAATGGAATTCCTGTTTGAGAATGGGTCAGGGGCCTGAGGTCAGAAGTCAGGGCTTAAGGTAGGGGTCTCAGGTCAGGGCTTGGGGAATGAGTGGAATCAAGGGCAAAGGGTCAGGAGAACAGTGCTCACAGGCCAGAAGGAAGACTGGCCTCAAATGAAACATAAGAGAGGGGTTAGATGTCAAGGACAAGAGATGGCAGTTAGGTCACGGCATAGGGGTAAGAGGTCAGGGGCTGAATCAGGTGGCAGAGGTCAGCAAGCTGGATAAGAATCACAAAACATGTCTACAGAAGAGTTAAAAGGTCAGGGGACAGGGGACAGGCGCACCTTGCAGTGACACTGCCCACTTGTCTTGTTGCAGTTGGGGTCAAAGCCCTTATGAACGTCGCAGTTGCAGGGGCCACACGTTGGGCTCCCCCACCAGCCCCGTGGGCACTGTTGGTCCATCCTGGGGTGGACAGCCACGTGAGACGCCTCCACCACATCTCAGTGACCCTCCCTAACTCCCACCAGCTCTTTCCATCATCTCAGCCCCCAGCCCCTTACCTGTGCTCACAGTGGTGCCCAAAATAGCCACCTACACAGTCGCAGGTATAGCCATGGGGGGCCCCAGGGAGGTGCCGGCATGACCCCTGATTCTGACAGGGGTTCAAGAGGCAGGCGTCCACACAGCCCGGGCCATAGTAACCTGCAGGTTGGGTCAGGGAGCTCAGGACACTGGCCACAGAGCATGGGAGGAAGCAGGCACCTGTCCTTCTCAGTCCCTGCCTCCTCCAGGCTCTCCAGGTCCCCCAATCTTCACCACGAGCCCCAAATCACCCTGCCCCCACCCAGGCCCCACCTGGCCAGCAGGTACAGGAAAAGGTCTGCCAGAGGTCTCGGCAGTCAGCATGGGGTGGGCAGGGCCCAGATGCACAGGCGTTGGTCACGACACAGCCAGGTTCCACGTTCACTCGGTGGCTTGGGGGAAGCAGGGCTGGGGAGCCCGAAGGCGTGGAACCAAGCCATACTCCCTACGGACACAGCCAGCAAGGGGTGAGACCCATGCCAAAGCACCTCAGCCCCAAGCCCAGCAGAGCCAGCCACCTGCTCTGATGACCCCTGACATGCAATCTCCCTACAAACCCTAGACCCTGACCCAATGGTCCCAGTTCTGTGGCCCCGTGGGACCCCTAATCATGTGTCCCTGACACAGGCCTCTAATGACCCTTGATAATCTAAGCTAGACTCTCACCTCCAACAGCACAGAGAGGCTTGATCTGTCTCTGATGGCTCTGGGTCACCACTACCCCTATGCCAACCCCCATGTGAATGCAGCATTTCAGGTCCCAAGGCACCTCTGATCTCTGACCACTCACCCTACTGCCCCATATCATGTTCGCATGCTGATGCTCACCTGAATACAGCCAACCAGACCCTTAGAAGCCTCCTCTTCACTGCTGGGAGGCAGGCCTCCCACGTGGAGTCGCTTTACCTTCAGGCCCTGCAGCTCACTCCCCACCGCCAAGGTGTCCTGGAGGAAGAGGACAGTCAGCACTAGGGGTGTGGGGGGGACCTGATGGGCCCCTGCCCTACCCCAGTGTCAGTTTTGGCTTTATCCTAGGCCTTATCCTGCACCACCATGCTCTGTCCCTCTGGCCCAGAGGACTGGTCTGGAAATGAAATGCTCCCGAGTATGGAGGACCTGCTGGAGCATGGGGGACGGGTGACAGGAAGTTTTCAGTCCAGAGCTGGGCTCAGACTGGCCCTTCTCTCCTGGACCCTGAACAGACCCTAAAATTCCATGACTTTGAGCTGGGAAGATCAGGAGACCAGAAAAGGTTTCCAGAAGTTTGGCAAAGTGCTAGCTGCAGAGGTACCCCAAGAGTAGGCCAGAAATCTGCGTAGCCTCCCTGACATGAGGAGGGTGTAGCAGAGTGGGCTCAGAGCGAGGACATGAGGAGGGGGACTCGGGGGAGAATATCAGACTATGTGCAGTGGAGGGAAGTGAGAGGACTAGAGGTGGGGTCAAATGAGGTGGGTCTAGTCGGAGGCTGAGAATGGACCACCCCAGGGTTAGAGGTCAGACCTGGAAGAGGCTAAAGTCCAATGAGACCATGAGGACATGGTGGCCCCGCCGGCCACCTGGCTCCTCCTGCAACTCCAGCCGCAGATCATGCCATCGGCCATCACTGACAGTCACCTGGTCCAGGAGGAGGTGGGCAGCGCGGCCCGAGCCCCTGGTCACTGTCACAGACAGCAACCCCCGATCCAGCTGTGGGTAGAGAGGCACAGCCCTGGGGTCAGAGCCCCAAGTTTGGCTGGGGCTAGGAGTATCAGGAGGTGAGATCTGAGGGCTCAGAGGTCAAGAATACCAGAGGTCAGTACAGCAGGGACAAGGCTATATTTGGCACATAGGGCACTGTGCCCAGGGACACTATGCAGCAGAGAGTGAAGTTAGGGGGCAGAGGTCAGGACGAGGGGTCATGGATTAGTGCAGGTGGCACAAGAGAGCTATGCTGGTATGCTGCACCTGCAGAGGATATGATAGTGGGGAAGAGGGTCAAGGGCCTGGGTCCAGAGCAGGGTCAAGTATAGTCAGTACATCTGGCAGAGAAGTATGCTGTGTGACCAGGCCTGAAACCACAGGAATGCTGCTGGTGCATTAGAGATTGAGAGCTGAGGGTCTAGGGAGGGGTCAGGAGGACAGACACACCTGACAGAGGAGTGTGCTATGTGGCCCAGCCTGGACTTGCATCAGGACCCCCTGCTTCGCCCGTGTCCGAAATGCCAGCCCCAGGTACCACGGCACAGATACAGCCATGTCATTTCCAAAGTCCCAGCTCAGTGTGCCGTTGCCACGGAAATGGTGGGGATGGGCCATAGCTGGTGGGATAAAAGGAGAAGGGTCACAGGCCTCACCTCAAGAACAGAATTTACCCTGCAGGCTCCTCCTGCCCCAGGCTGCCCACTCACTGAGCCGACAGTCTTTGCCTCCGAAGCCCACAGGGCAGTCACAGCTGAAGCCACCCCAGCGCTCTGAGCAGAAGCCGCTGTTCTTGCAGGGGCCTGAGTCACAAAAGTGCAGCTTGGCCTGGCAGCCTGGGAGAGGAAGGTACATAGAGGAGGTAAGAACACAAGGTGGTGGGGGGCGCAAAACACAGAGGTCCGGGGGGCTGAAAGTGGCCATGATCTTAGCCCCATGTTCTCTCGGGGGGTAGAATTGGTAGGACTCAGGTCCTAAAGGCTAGGCTACAGCGTTCTGCTTGCCAGGAAAGGAGACAAGGAGGAGGTCAGATTTTGAGTTAATCCACATAGCTTTCCACCCTTTCCCTATGATGAGGACATGGCCTACCTGCCATGGTGCCGTTGTTTGCAACAAAGGATGCCATGTCCACTCGACGGCCATCAATATGCAGGTCCCGCATGCAGCCAACAAAGTCCTTGTGGGACACGGGGAAGTTCTCGGGAAGGTTGGGGACACCCCCCAGGAGCAGAGGGCCTGTCAGGTCCAGGGACCTGGGGGTCAGAGGTCCAGGTCATTGGTGGGACTGGGGCCAGGGTAGGTTTGCTCCTGGTGGGGGGCATAGGAAATGGAGGGGGTAGGACTCAGAGGGTATGGTGATTGAGCAGGGAGGGTAAGATCAGGCTGAGGAAGGAACTGGAGACTTACTTCAGTTGCGGGGTGCAAAGGAGAGTTTAGGATGGGCAGATGGTCTGGGGAAAGGTGGAAGAGGCTGGGGTTGAGGATGAGGATGAAAAAGGGAGGCATTTGGGTGGCTGGGGGAGGGGATGGGGTCAGGTGGGCTGTGGGGCATTAGAGAGAGTGGAACCTTTGGGGGAGTGGAACCTTTGGGGGAGTGGGTGCCTGGGACTGTGTGGGAGTGGGCAGTCTGGGCAGAACACAGAGAGGGAGGTTAAGGTGAGATGGGGTTTCAGCATCCTAGTGGGGAGAGGGAAATACGGTGGTTTGGGGAAGGATGGGGAGTTTGGTAGGCAGTATTGGAAGGCTTGGAGTGGGCTTTGGCAGGCAGAAGGCTTGAGGATCAGGGGCTGGGGGCCTCACTTCTTGGAGCTTGTTTGTGTGCCAGCAGCCGCGCATGAGTAGTTGCCAATCTCAGCACCAAACTGCAGAGCCACAGCCATGTCGCAGTCATCCACGCTCAGCACAGCCACCTTGTCCTTGGAGGGGCCCTGAGCACCCCCCAGGGCATCTGTCCGGGGCTAGAGACCCAGGCACACCACTCAACAGGACCCCCAGGGTGACCCCTGAAGGGCAGAACCTGGCATCCCAGCTCCCCCCATACTCCCATGCCAAGGGTGGTGCCCACCTTGTTGTAGTATCTCAGATGCACTGTGTGCCACTGCCCGTCATTCAGGCCCCCTGGAACTGTGGGGCTGACCACTGTGTTGGACTCACCTGTGGGGTGGATGTGTGTGGAGGCTTGTCTGGAGCTGCTAAGTCCCCCTCCTCCTCCCACCCAGTCATGCAGGCACAGCTACTCCCAGGGTGACCCTGGATGCATCAGATAACTCTCCCCACTGGTGGCCACACTGGCTGGACCACAGTGCCTTTGGACAGGTAGGAGAAGCACACACTTCGTGGAGAGATGGGCTTTCCCATAGGGAAAGTGGTCCTCACTGTTGTCTGTTGGGCGTGGAGGTGTGTGTTCGGGTGTGCCCGTGGGGCTCGCACCCCTCAGCCATCTCACTCATACATGCACCCACTCGCGCCCATACTAGTCCGCGGGGGCACCCACCGGTGGAATATGTGAGTCTCACTTGCCCAGCCACGAGCTCCAGGGCCAGGAAGTCATGCTTCTCGTTCAGGCGCCCGTTGTAGAAGAGCAGCCCACTGGGCTGCACTGTGGCGAACCTGGGGGGGTGGGGCGCGTCACAAGCCGGACCCCTCCTCACACCCACCATCCCTGTGACAAGAAGGTTTGAGGGAGCTCACCCAGGCTAGGGTGAGAGAGGAAGTGGTGAGAGAAGGAGGGGAGGGGGCGGTGTCCTATGGGACGCCAGGGTGGGGCAGTCAGGAATCTGGGTCTTGAAGGTAATGGGGACCGCGTGCAGGCGCGCAGATGCGGGCGGGCACCTACGAGAGGGACAGCGTGAGGTGGAAGCGCTGCCGCAGGCCGCGGAACATGACGAAAGAACTGGGCGGGAAGGAGCGAGCCGCCACTTCGCAGCGCGGACCCTCGAAGGCGCCGCCCGCCGGGCACTGGCAGCGAAAGCCGCCGTCGGGCCCGTTGGCGCAGGTGCCCCCGTTGCGGCAGACGCCGGGCACGCAGCGTCCGGCCTCCGTGTCTAGCTCGCAGTCTTCGCCTAGGGGTCAAGCCGCAGTCAGAGGCGGTCAAGACCGCGCCCGCCAAAGCGCCAGCGGGCCCCGCCCCTCCGAAGGCCACGCGCTCCAGGCGAGCGCCAAGACCTCTGAAAAGTCCAGCTCCCTCGAGTTGGCAGCCCCTAGTTATACCTGACCCCACCCTCCCTCCCCGCCTGGCTGCGACCACGCCCCTCCCATGGTCCCGCCCTGTCCACTACCGCGGACCTCAGGGCCCCGCCTCTGCCCAGGGCCACGCCTCCTTCGCTACCTCGGCCCCACCAAAGCCTATTTCTTCGCGGCCTTAGGCTCCCTCTGGGCCAGGTTCTACCGCTTCTGGACTAACGGCGCCCAAATCGACCCCGGTTGGCTGAAGAGTGATGCCCAATCCTCACTTGCACTGCAGGTTCACCCAGCCCCGCGCCCTGCTCACCTGTGAAGCGCGGGCGGCAGACGCAGGTGTAGCCGCCCTCGCGCCGCGCGCAGGCGCCGCCATTGCGGCAAGGGTTGGAGTAGCAGAGATCGAGCTCTGTCTCACAGAAGTCTCCCGTGAAGCCTGGGGGGCAGCGGCAGCGCAGGCCTGCGATGGGCTGGATGGGTCTGAAGAGCGTGGAGGCGGAGGCCAGGAAGGGCGCAGAGGAGTCAAAGCGCAGCACGGACACACATTTCATGTAGTTCTCACAGGGCTCGCGCAGGCATACGTTGTCGTCGAAGGGCAACACGTCCAGGAGAGAGCGGGCGGCAAGTGCGGCTCGGCGCACGTACAGCTGCTCCTGCAGCTCCTCGGAGCTGAACCAGGGACCTGCAGATCCAGCCCCGGCCCCGCGTGGCGCCAGCGCTGAGAAGCTCACGTTGAGCACGGTGCCCCCCACGTCTGTGTCGTTCTGGATGTTGAAGATGAAGACGTCCTCGGCGGGTGTGGCAAGTACTGCGGCCACGCCTTCCAGGAAGTGGCCTAGCAGTGGCGAAAGGAAGCGTTCCTGCCACATGTTCTCAAGGCGCACGGTCAGGCTGTTGGCCAGCAACTCCTCCGTGATGATGATCACGCGCAGCACACACTGTGCCGTCACACTATGTAGCCCATCTGCAGGCGGAAGTGGGGGAAGTGGTCAGTCTGGGGTCAGCGGCTGCTCCTCCCTGGGACATAAGAGGGCTGGGGCCAGTGACTGCTCAGTTCCCCAGCACCTCTGTGTTAGCAGGCTGACCATGCCAGGACACAAGGAGGTCTGAAGCTTGTGATCACCAACTCTCTCAGCATCAAGGTGTCAACAAGTTGCTGCTTCCTCTTGCCTCCCTCCAACCCAGGGAAGGGCCTGAGCCAGGGATCAACCAACCCCCCCTCTGCCCCAACAGTGCCCATGGGTCAGCAAGTCATTCCTCCAAAAGCACACAAGAAGGTCCCTAAGTGATCAGTAACCCACCCTTCCCCAAGTTATCATGGTCAGCAGGCCAATCAGGACAGAAAGAGGAACCAAGGCCACTGACCACCGACTTTCCTTCCCCTCATCCCCCAGCATTGCAGAACCAGCAAAACATGCCCTCCAAAAATATCCCTCTAGGTCAGGGATCACCCATCCCCTATCTCTGGTCAGTCAACTGCTTTCCCAGCACTAGAAGGGTCCCTAACCCTGTGACCACTCAACCTCATCCCCCAGAACCCTGGGTCAGCAAGCTCCCTCTCTCCAGGAGGGCCTTGGACTCTGGCCTCCTCCTCAGCATCCTTGAATCAGCAAGCTGCCCATCATCCCAGACCTGGGTCCTGCGATTTCAGTGCCCACCCCCAGAAATTAGCATGAGGTGCTTATATGCCTTGTCTCCAGACCCTAGTACACACTGGGTGGCCAACAGCGATGGTTGTCCAGTGAACTGAGGGATGAATGTGCCTTCATTGGCAGTGCCAGGAGTCCATGCTCCAGAATTGGGGAATAAGCACTGGTAAAGTCTCTCCCAACCCCTTCAGCCTCCAGTATTCAGGACTGCAAGAGCTTCTCCTGCCTGCGCTCTCCTATGAGGGAACAGCTTGTGAAGGCCTGGGGACATGGCTGCAGAAAAGAGGCAGGTGGACCTCTGGACATTTCCCCAAAGGGCAGGGCCTTAGTCAGCCCCTTCAATAGCAGCCAGGTCTGCTCTCTGCCTGAGGCTGCCAGAGTAAACTGCTGTTCCCAATCACTAAACTACTGGCCTCCCTCTCCTCCACAGATGGGCTGAGGGTCATACCAGACCCAAAGTAACCCTTCATCTGAACAGGGATGTGGTGTGGGCTGACTGGTCTATGCTGGCTTTTCCTGGGACCTCCAGAGCATTACCCCAGGACTTCTAGCCTTTCAGGGGGAGGGGAGCTAGCCCTAGATTAACAAGCAGACAGTTCTTTACAGTCAGCAGACAGTTCTTTACAGTCTTTATGGGGTCTGCTAATGCCCTAGAATCTTTGGGGTTCTGTGGAGACTGCCCAAGACCCTAAACAGAGACTATATGACCCTAACCTGTGAGGCAGATCCTGTGGGGTGCAGGAACCCAGAGCTTAAGGGATTCTTGGAAGGCTTGAAAAATCCCTCGTTGGTTTGAAGTGCCTTGTGGGGCCCCTGAGGACCTGACAGGCTGAGGTCACTGGCTCACTTGATTAACCCTCGCCCCTCACCTGTGACAGTCACCAACATGGAGGCCACCAGTGGGCGGTTGTTGTCTAGCTTGCGGCTGAGTCGAAGCTCCCCGCTGGTCTGATTGACCACCAGCAGCTGCAGCTCATTGCCCCGCTCAAAGGAGTAGAAGAGGTGGTCAGAGACATCAGGATCGTAAGCAGGGATGCGCCCAATGATGCCTGAGGGAAAAGTGTCTGAGCGGTTGGATACATAGTTGTTGAAGAGGATCTGGAAGTTGTTGAGCACAGGGCTGTTGTCATTCTGATCAACCAGGCGGACGTGCACAGTGGCCCGACTGACCAGAGGGGCTGATGTGGCCTGCACAACAATCACATATTCCTGGCGAGCTTCATAGTCCAGGTCAATGAGTGCTGTCAACTCTCCAGAGAAGATATCCATTTGGAACAGCTCAGGGATGTTCCCCTCCACAATCTGGTACATTATATGAGCATTGGGGCCTTCATCAGGGTCCACTGCAGTGATCTGGGCTACCACCGAGCCCACAATGCTGTTCTCCTTCACTCGCACCTCAAACTCCTCAGCTGGGAAGACCGGTGCATTGTCATTAACATCCTGCACCGTCACCTGGATGCTGACTGGAGTCCGAAGAGGGGGCACACCTCGGTCCACTGCGTAAGCAGTCAGTTCATACACTGGTACCGCCTCCCGATCTAGCCGCCTCACTGTGCGGACAATGCCAGAGGTGGGCTCAATGGTAAAATCTCCATCCCCATCTTCCCCATTCTGGAAAGTGTACTGGACCCGGCCATTGGCATGAGCATCCCGGTCAGTGGCTGAGATCTGCAGGATACTGGTGAAAGGTGGGGCATCCTCAGAAACCAGCCCTCTGTAGTGGGAGGCCACAAACTGTGGAGGGTTATCATTCACATCATTGACCATCACCTCCACATAAGTAGTGTCTGCCTTCTGTGGGATGCCATTGTCCCGAGCTGTAATAGCCAGTGTGTAGGTCATCTGGTCCTCATAGTCCAGTGAGGCCTGCAGTGTAATGGCCCCTGAGTCTGCATCAATGCGGAACTGGGGCAGGTTGTCCTCCAGGAGATAAGTGATACGAGCATTCTCACCCACGTCATCGTCAGAGGCACTGATGACCACCACGGTGCTACCCACTGGCCGATCCTCATTCACACTCACTGAGTAGTGGGCACTTTGAAAGACAGGCCGGTGAGTGTTGGCATCTGTAATGTTGATGTGCACATAGCAGTGATCATGAAGGGCACGGTCAGATGCAGTTAGCACCAACTTGAAGTAGCGTTCCTGCTTGTAGTCCAGTGGCAGAGCCAGTGTCACCAGACCTACACCCCCCTGGGAGCTGATGGCAAAGCGATTCCGAGTGTTGCCTCCTGTGATCTGGTAGCTGATGGCACTGTTGGCATCACGATCTACAGCAGTCACACTCACCACACTGGTGCCCACGGTCGCATCCTCATTCAGTCGTAGGTGGTACTCCTTCATAGTGAACTCAGGGCGATTGTCATTAACATCCAGCACAGTCACTGTGACGCTGGCTGAAGCTGAGAGTGGGGGTGAGCCATGGTCTCGGGCCTCCACACCAAAGAAGTAATGCTCCACAGACTCACGGTCCAGGGGACCACTCACAGAGACCCAGCCAGTGGCACTGTTTATCACAAAGGGTGTATCAGATGCCACACCAGTTAGGGAATACTCCAATCTGGCATTCTCTCCATGGTCTGCATCCACTGCCTGAATGTGGATGACTGAGTGGCCCAGGGGCGCGTTTTCCAGGACTGAGACCTGGAAGGGCGTGCTGACAAAGATAGGAGTATGGTCATTGACGTCGACCACCTGGATGCTGGCCAGGCCTGTGTTGTTGGACAGTGGTGGGCGGCCTGCATCCTGAGCCCGGATGCGCAAGGCATACTCTCGCTCTGCCTCAAAGTCCAGAGGTGCCACCACCTGGATCTCGCCCGTGAGGCTGTCGATGGCAAAGTGGCCGCGGCTGTTGCCACTGATGATGTTGTAGTGCACCAGTCCGTTGGCGTCCTTGTCCCTGTCGGTAGCCGAGACGCGTAGCACCACCGTATGGGGGCGCACATCCTCGCGCACCTGCGCCACGTAGCGTTTCTCGCTAAACTGGGGCGCATTGTCGTTCTCGTCCAGCACGGTTATGTGCACACGTACAGTGGCAGAGCGCGGCCCGGGCTCTTGTCCCTGGTCGCTGGCCTCCACCACCAGCTCGTAACTTTCCATGTGCTCGCGGTCCACGCGACCGCTGGTGCTGATGAGCCCTGAGCGCGGATCAATTTCGAAGGCGGCAGAGGCGGCGGCGCGCTCAGCTGGCGGCCCCACAAAGCGGTAACGCAGGTTGGCGTTGGGGGGCGCGTCACCGTCTGTGGCACGCAACTGCAGGATGGGGTAGCCCTCCTCCACGTTCTCGCGAAGCGTCTCCCGGTATTGCGCCTGCTCAAATACCGGCGCGTGGTCGTTGCGGTCGGCCACTGTCACGGCCACCATGGTGGTGGCCGAGAGGCGCGGCGAGCCATGATCCTGCGCCGTCACGCGCAGGTAGTGGCGATCCATGCTCTCGCGGTCCAGAGCAGCCTCTGTGCGAATAAGGCCGCTCTGCGGATCGATGCTGAACAGTTCCAGAGAGCGGCTGTTCATGAGCGCAGCCAGCGAGTACACTAGGCGTCCGGCCTCGCCGATGTCCGGATCCTGCGCCACTACACGTAGCACCGCGGTCCCCGCCGCCTCATTCTCGGGCACCAGTGCCTGGTAGTTGTACTGCGGAAACTGTGGGTGGCGGTTCGCGGCGCGACGGGGGCGGGCCCGGCTCGCTGGGGGTATTCTCCAGGCTACATGCTCGGTCGGGCCCCCAGCGGGGCGCGGCCTCGGGAGCTGAGGGAGGAAGCGGCGGCGGAAGAGGACGCGGGAGCGCATGCGCTCGGGCGTTGGCTCGGGAGCTGTCCGGGACTCTCGCAGTGCTGAAACAGATGCGGAAGCTGTCCTCTCCTTGCGAGGTGCTGAATCCAGCCCGGGGCCGGATCCCACGGCCCCGGGAGGGCGGTCCGGCCGGGGCCCTGTCCTCCTCGCTTGGGATGTCCCGGTTCTCTCGCTCTGACCCCTGCGCCCCGGCGCCCACAATTCCCCGCAGCAGTGCGTGGTTCCCACTTTTTGGGGGGCGCCTGTCCCAGTATTCCTCTGGGAGAACACTGGCTGGGAACCACGGGGCCGAATCCGAAGGTCCGAAGGGAAGGGAGAGCTGTTCTCTGGGCCCGGGACCCCTGGGGAAAGGCGTTCTGGCGACAGACTATCTCTTTGCAACGGCCCTGTCCGCCCGCAAGAGGAGACCTCTGGACGCCAGCATAACAGAGACCCTGGTCCTTGTC
Organism: Stenella coeruleoalba; assembly: GCF_951394435.1. NCBI lineage: Eukaryota > Metazoa > Chordata > Mammalia > Artiodactyla > Delphinidae > Stenella > Stenella coeruleoalba. The sequence goes on from NC_137156.1 coordinate 65,871,321, forward strand.
CTGTCTCCTGCCCGCGGCTGCCAAATGTCTTGACTCCATATTCCGCTCCCAACCCCGGCTGCTCAGGGGGCCCTCGACCGCTTTGGTCGCTTTGCCTTCCCCCTCGGAGCCCCACGAAGACAGGTTCCCTGACTCCCAGGTCAGGCTTTCCATCCTCTCGGACCCTGGGCGACTCGGGACAAAGAGCTAAGGCTCCGCCGCCGATCCGCGCCCCTGGCCCCGTAGCAGCAGCTACCCCCGGGTCCCAACCTTGGCCCCCGCCGACCCCCAGCTCCTCCCGGCTAGGAGGGAACAAAGAGAGGAGGAGAAGGAGCAGGAGTAGCGGGGTGGTCGGCCCCCTGAGACCCCACCACGGCTGCCGCCTCGCCATCACCCCCTACTTCCCCACACGGCCTCCACTGTCCTCCGCCTGGGTCCAGGCCTTGGGCCCGCCTCGCTGCTCGGGCCCCCACCCGGGGCCCTGCCGCCGCCCTGGTCCCCCGCCTCTAGGCCTGTCGCTCCGCGCCGCCGCCACCCTCTGGGCACCATCTACTCCGCGGCCAGAGTCCCTTTGGGGAGCGGCCCCGGCTTTTGCCGCCCCCACCACAGCATCCCCGACGCTGCTGCCGCCTCCCGCCGCTCCAACATGGCTCCCGGCCGCTGCGATGGTTCGTTCCACCTCCGCCCCGAAGCCCCAAATCCGATGGTACAGGCTGTCGCGCATGGCAGCTCTGGATATCGAAGTTACTGCCGCCATCTTTATTGAGGGCGGAGCATAAGTGCTAACCGCGGTCCTGAACCGGGCTTGGTGCTTCACTGCCCCTGGTTCCACCCTCCTCGTGGCCACCGCCCTCACCAGCATCCCTCCCCCTAGGGCGCTGTCTCAGCTCCGTCTTCCAGATTTCTGCTTGCGGATCTCCCTTCCTGAGCACTAGTTTCGAACCCTGTCCCGGATTTTGGTCTGAAAATTTGGTGCCCATGATGTGCAGAGAAAGCGTTCTCATGACTCTTGGGCGGGGATACCATGTGGAATCCTGGGGTCGGAGGGGACGATGGCTGGACGGGGCCTGGGGTGCCAGCAGGCCAAACAACAGCCTTAACTGTTCGATCAAAACTTCGCTTTGTTTGTTTTTTGTTTTTGCTTTTTCGGCTGCGCTGGCTGCGGGATCTTAGTTCCTCGACCAGGGATCGAACTCGTGCCCCCTGCAGTGGAAGCGCGGAGTACTAACCACTGGACCACCAGGGAGGTCCCAATCAGTGAGTTTTAACTCATGAAACATGTCGCGACCATCTGTTTGTTTGGAGGGCCCCACCGGAGCAAACTTCCCTGCCTTGCTGGCCGCCAGCAGTCTTCCGGGTTGGGGGCTCTTCCACTGGAAGCTACACTCCCGCCTCCAGGCCGTGGGTCTCTGGAGTGCTCTGGAATGCCACGTGGAACCCGGCATTGCTGCACGGCTGCGGCCCGGCCTCCTAGGGTCCCCGCCCCTCGCCCGCTAAGACTGCGTCCCTTAACCCCTTGTAGGCACTAACGGAATCTCAGTTTTGCCCGCGCTATGCTACTCGGCGCAAGTCGACCCAGGCTAGCCAATGGGCAGACGCCGCGGAACATACGTCACAGAGGACGGGCGGGGGCGGGGGCGTGGTGAAGGAGGAGCGTTCCAATCAGAAAGCCACTGTTTCTATTGGCACAATGGATGGCTCCGCCCCCATGGCAGACTCATTGTCTGGGGGAGGAGGCTCCTCCGGTTCCAGAATAGCCCGGAGAGACAATCCAGGAGGTGCTCTACGGGCCAGCCTGCAAAGGCAGCAGCGACAGTGGGCTGCAGCATCACGAGCAGAGGACGCAGGCGTCCCTGGACCGAGGAGGGGTTTAGGGCCGGGACACGGAACGCTCCAAGGGGTGCGGTTCCTGCTTGGAACCAGCGGAGATCCCCCGGCTAAGGCCCCTGGCCCACCCCAAACGGTACCTATGACATCACCACCAACCAATCAAATGGCGCATTCCTAGCCACCTCCCCCCCGACTTCTTCGCTTCCAGGAGGCGGGGTTCCCGTGGGTTCCTCCTTCAAGCGCCTCAAGTGACTATGGAGCGCGGGTGGGTGGGCTCCAGTGGTGCCCTCTGGTTTCTCCGAATCTGAGGACCACCTAAGGTCAGATCCGGATGTACGGTCTGGGTTCCTATGGGCGTGAGAATGAAGCATCTGCAGAGGCGCCGAAGGCGGAACTCGGTTGGATGGGGGCTCAGTCGGCGTAGGGCCTGGAGGAGGGAAGCCAAAGACATGGTTCTGATCGCACACCCAGTCCACAGTCTAGCGAATGGAGGGCAGAAAACTTTAACGAAGGAGGGAGACAGGTGGAACGCTAGGGAGAGGGTTGCTGGGGTCCCAGAAGAGGCACCTGAGCCAATGTAGCGATCTGGGAAAGCTATCTGCAGAAGATGCCCGTGCAGAGCTCTGAATAACCAAGAGATGGAGGAGCCACCCTAGGTCATGGAGGCTGTGTGGACAAATGTGCTGACGCTTAAAGGGACCATGGCCAAAGGAAGTTACGCCCTGCTCTCTCCACTAGGGTTAGCACTGCCCTCAACTGATGCTCCTTGTGGAGAGCAAGACTTAGAGCTCTCCTTGACACCTCTGTTGACTGCAGATGACTCTCCGTGTCACTCCCTGCTGTTCTGCCTCCACCGTAGTCCTCTTTGTGGCTGCTGTTCCAAGGAAGCCTCTCCCTCTCCATCTGCACTCACCTCTGTGCCCCAGCCCGAGTGGCAGCTTCTAATGCTCCCTGTAAAGACAAACCAAGGTAGTTCCTTTTTCCAAGTCCTCTTTCCACTGCCCTCTAGGACATCTCAACCCCTCTCCTCGTGCCTTTTCCTCCCTACCTTGTGTTTGTCCCCTCCTTCCTCCAATTCAGGGGTACCCTGCTGGGAGAGCAGACCAGAAAACCCGGCCAACCCATCCAGCTCAATTATCCAACAGTTCTTTCATCTAAGACCTCCAATCTGTCACTTCTCACTTCCTCTCAGCTCCTTACCTTAACCATTAGCCAGTCTTATAACAACTCTCCTGCCCTGCTCTTCTTAGACAAACTCACTGGGCTAAAATCTAACTCCTTAAAATAGATTACTTGGGGCGGGGGGGGGGGGTCTTGCTCTTGCGCGCCTGGCGCTTGCCTAGGTTATTGGCGTAAGCGCAAGATCGGTGGGCTCCTAAGGTTTCTGCTTGAAAACTGGATGATCTTCTAGCCTGAGACTATTCCTTATCAGAGCCTAGGGCCGCTGGGCCCCTTCACTCAGTACTTGCTGGAGCATCATCACACCCTCGTGCACAGTTGGTATTGGCTTGCCTGGCTGATTCACGTGGGAGAGTCCTTGTATGCCATTGGATTGTTCAAGTCTAAAGGCATCACGCATAGTTGGATTCAACTACTCTGGTTCCTGCAAACATTCCTTTTTGGGATGGCATCTATTACTTGATTGCTTACAGATCAAGATGCCAAAAACAAACTTAAAAAAAGATATCCAAAAAAACTGAATCCCTATTTTGTACACCTGAAACTAATATAATATTGTAAACCAACTATACTTCGATTTTTTTTTTTTTTTTTTTTTTTTTTTTTTTTTGGCGGTACGCGGGCCTCTCACTGTTGTGGCCTCTCCCGTTGCGGAGCACAGCCTCCGGACGCGCAGGCTCAGCGGCCATAGCTCACGGGCCCAGCCGCTCCGCAGCATGTGGGATCTTCCCAGACCAGGGCACGAACCCATGTCCCCTGCATCGTCAGGTGGACTCTCAACCACTGCGCCACCAGGGAAGCCCTATACTTCGATTTTAAAAAGAGAGAAAATACAGCTAAGTTCCTAGGAGAAAAAAAAAAAAAATTTCAAAAGCTTCCTCTACACTTTGACATTCAGCCTCACATTTTTTGGGGGGTGCTGTGTTTACTTGATCTTTCTAGAAAGTTACGACCCTCTAGTTATTCATTATTTCTTCATCTGCTCTGGTTAAACTTGAGTAGATAGTAGGAAAAGATTTTAGCTTTCCAGTTCTGCAGACTAACCTATTCGGCAGAGGGCTTCCAGCTACCTTCTTGAGGTCCTTGGCTGTGTTGGCGTTCTATCACCTGGTTTAAGCCACGTACTAAGTTTGCTTGTTGGGATATCATTGCTCCCGCCTTCTGATTATAACACCTTACCCTTACCACCACCATCTTATTAGCTCTTCTTTCCCCAAATTTTTTTCCACCCACCTGGACCAAAATTGAGTGACACTTCCGTAACACATCAATTCCACCCACATTTGTTAGACACCTGTGAGGCGGGATCTTCTCCTCCCAGGCTTCCATTTCACATTATGGAGAAAGATAAGGAAGACAAGCAAGTGCCTGGAATGGGGCAGGCCAAGTGGTGACACAGAGGCACAGAGGACATCCTGGGAACCAAGAAGGAACGACTGGGGAATGCTTTCTCTGCTGCTGCCAGCCAGAAGTGATGCTTCCCTCCACTCAGACCCTCCAACATAGTGCTCTGTATGTGCAGGGTCTGATGGCCACCTTCAAGTCAGGACCACATCTTAAGACAGCTTCATTTTTTTCCTCTAGCACCTGTCCCATCGCTTCACACACAGCTGTTCTATCAGTGTCTACCGAACAAAGGAGGGAAACTCTGATTTCACTTTGACTTGTTCAGCGTCATTCCAATTTTTATCTGAAAATTGCAGAACCCATTCAGTGTAACCTTGTGTCAGAGAAAAGCACAGGACTGCCCTTGACTGGTACCACCATCTTTCTGTGGGTACCCTGGTGGGAAACCTGTATCTTTTTCACACTTTCCTATTCTTGGTCACTTTTTCCAGACACTGTAGATGTCTCCCTCCAGTTCTGACTCACTCAGCCATTCCTGTTCTAGAGAGTCTAGACCATGGGTTCTCCAGCTAGTTACTACCTCTCTCATTCACCTGGTTATAACTTACTACTGACTGGTTGGGGCAGAAGGGTTACTGTCACTTCAAGGAGCCTTTAGGGCTCCTTTCCTGGAGGATCCCCTGCTTGTTCACTAGGGACTAGACCTTATTTTCCTTCCACGTAGGTCATGTTATTTGTTTTAAGCAAACACTTATGAGAAACAGCCCCCTCGCCCCAAAAATGAGGCCTCAAGTAAAAGCACAACCATGAAAGATGATGGACTATGAATTAGTTTTGGTGGAGATCAACTTCTACACATAAATCTCAGTCTTTCCCTCTGTTTCTCTTGTGATTAAGGGGTTATTAATGGTGCCAAGGATAATATGGCTGATTACTGAATGAAATGTATTAACTTGAATAAAATGTTGTGAATTGTGGAAAAAAAATAGACTACTTGTGAATTCCTCACCTCTGGAGCAGCAGAGCATTGCTAGAGGAAAACATTTCACATTCTTGACAACAAGCCTTAATATTATATTGGAGGGCTTCGCCAGCACAGTAAGGCAAGAAAAAGGTACAAGGATTGGAAAGGAAAAAAGAAAACTTATTCACAGGCAACAGGAATGTGTATGTAAAAAATCCAAAAGAACTTATAGATAAGTTGTTAGAGTTTAGCATTCATTGGATGCAAGGTCAATATATAAAAATCAGTTGTAATTTCTATATATCAACAAGTGAGAAAAAATTTTTTCATGATGTGATTTACAGTAGCATCATGTAAGGTAAAATGCTAGAATAAATATAATGAAATACGTGCAATGACTCTTCACACACACATACACACACACAATAAAACATTATTGACACTAAACACTGCGATAATCATTTCATGATGTATGTAAGTCAAATCATTAGGCTGTATACCTTAAACCTATATAGTGCTATATGTCAATTATATCTCAAGAAACACTGGAAGAAAAAAACATTATTGAGAGAAATAAAGACATAAATGGAGTGCAAAACTATGTTCAAAGACTGAAAGATTAAATATAGGCATACCTCGGAGATACTGTGGGTTCAGTTTCAGACCACCGCAATAAAGCAAATATCACAATGAAGTGAGTTACACAAATTTTCTGGTTTCCCAGGGCATATAAAAGTTATGTTTAGACTAGAGTCTATTAAGTTTGCAATAACAGCATTATGCCTAAAAAAATGCACATACCTTAATTAAAAATACCTTATTGCTGGGACTTCCCTGGTGGCACAGTGGTTAAGACTCTGTGCTCCCAATGCAAGGGGGCTGGGGTCGATCCCTGGCCAGGGAACTAGATCCCACATGCGTGCGGCAACTAAGAGTTCGCATGCCACAACTAAGGAGGTTGCCTGCCGCAATTAAGGAGCCCATGAGCCACAACTAAGGAGCCCACCTGCTGCAACTAAGACCCAGTGCAACCAAATAAATAAATAAATATTTTTTTAAAAAGAGAAAATCAAAACCTAAAAAGGTGGGGGGACCACAAAATTAAAAAAAAAATACCTTATTTCTAAAAAATGCTAACCATCGCCTGAGCTTTCAGTGAGTTGTAATCTTTTTGAAAAGTAACACCAGGGAATTCCCTGGCGGTCCAGTGGTTAGGGCTCAGCACTTCCACTGCAGGGGGTACGGGTTCAATCCCTGGTGGGGGAACTAAGATCCCGCATGCTGCATGGCGTGGCCAAAAATAAAAGAAAAACAACATTAAAGATCACTGATCACAGATCATCATAACAAATATAATAATGATAAAGTCTGAAGTATTATGAGAATTACCAAAATGTGACACAGAGACATGAAGTGAGCAAATGCTGTTGGAAAATTGGCAACAATTAGACTTGCTTGACACAGGGTTTGCCACAAACCTTCAACACCTTTCAATTTGTAACAGATGCAGTTTATCTGTGAAGTGCAACAAAATGAGGTATGCCTGTATTGCACACATGCTAATTCTTCCCAAAGAATGGATTCAATGCAACTCCGATAGAAATCCCAGTAGATACTGTGTAGTGTGTGTGTGTGTGTAAACTGACAAACTGGATTCTAAAACATACGAGGGCCAGGAATACCCAAGACAGTCTGAAGAAAACCCAAGTAGGAGAACAGCTTCGTCTATAGGAGATCAAGAAAGCTACAGCTACAGAAACCAAGACTGTATGGTGCTGGTGCAGGAATAGACAGATGAATGGAACAAAATCCAGAGAGGGGTCTAAAGATGTGTGGAGACTTGAATTTTGACAAGGGTGGCTCTTAAGAGCCAACACAAAGGATGGGCTTTCCAATAAATGGTGCTGGGTCAACTGGACATCCATGTAGAAAAAAATTACATGAGACCCCTACTTCATACCACCTTCATAATCAATTCCAGGTTTGACATGTGAATATGAAAGAAAAGACACTGCAGCTTTTAGAAGAGAACACAGAAGTTCTTCATGACTTTAAGCAAATATATATATATATATGTATATATATATATATTTTTTGGGGTGGGGGGGTTCACAGGCCTCTCACTGTTGTGGCCTCTCCCATTGCGGAGCACAGGCTCTGGACGCGCAGTCTCAGCGGCCATGGCTCATGGGCCCAGCCGCTCCGCGGCATGTGGGATCTTCCCAGACCGGGGCACGAACCCGGGTCCCCTGCGTCGGCAGGCGGACTCTCAACCACTGCGCCACCAGGGAAGTCCGCAAATATATATTTTTTAAATAGGATACAAAATGTACTAACCATAAAGGAAAATACTGAAAAATTGGATTACATTACAATTAAGAACTTCCTTTCATCAAAAGATGTTAAGAATGGGAGAAGATACTGTAAGATATACAACCCAAGGACTCATATCCTGAATACATACTACAAACCAACAAAAGATAGACAACCCAGTCGATGAATGTGCAAGAGATGTGAACAGGTGCTTCACAAGAGAAGATCCAAATAGCCAGTAAACTAATGAAAAGGTGCTCAACCTCTTTAGTCTTCAGGGAAACGCAAGTGTAAAAGCAAATACTACTATACTGCACCAGAATGACTAAAATGAAAATGACTGACAACACCAGGTTTTGGGAAAGATATAGAGCAGCTGGAACTCAGGCACCAGTGGAGGAGAGTACACTGGTACAACTACTTTGGGAAACTATTTGGCAGTTTCTGCCTGTGACCCTGCAATTCCACTCTTGAGGATATACCTCCTGGTGCAAGGCATATGAGCAACAAGAAGACATGTACAACAGTGCTCCTGACAGCACAATTCGTAATAGACAAAAATTGGAAACTGAAATTTATCCACAGTCGTTAACTGTGGATAAATAAATGAGGGTGTAACCCACACGACACTGGGAATGAACAAACTGCAACCACATACTATGACATAGACAAACCTCAAAAACTTGGTGAGTGAAGAAGCCAGTGTCTATATGATTCTATTTATATAAAGTTCAAAAACAGGCAAAACTTATCAGTAATTACCTCTAGGGAAGAGGTCTGGGGAGAAGGAAGGAGTTGGTGATTGAGAGGGGTGCACAGTGGGCTTTGGGAACTAGTGACACTGGGTGGTGACTACATTAGCATCTTCTGTCATAATTCATTAGCTGTACTCTTTGCATACTGTAGCTTTCATAGTATGTTATTCTTCCATTAAATAAGAGAGAAAAAGAAAAGGTTATCCTCACATACTTGGAGCCTCAGTCTGTATCTTTTGGGGACTGAGCAGGCAGGTGGTCTTCACCCAACCCCTTACCCTGGAGCTGCCTTATGCACATGTAGCATGTTGTACTCAGACATGTCCCACGGACATGGTACCACACCTGTAGGGACCCACTTCTAGCCCAGAGGTTGGCCCAAACGCCCAGCCCTCACTGCCCCTCAAAATTTGAGTTTTCCTCAGCCCCACCCTGTCACTCCCTTCTTTGAGTGCTTTAGTTTTCTCTCTCTTTGCCCTTTCCCCTGCCTAACCACATCCACGTCTACCATCCTTCCAAGCAGTCAGAGGTATTCTCTCAGACAGTTCCTTCCCTGAGGAATTCTCTGGCTAGTCATTGTCCTTGGTAGCTTTAATTCTGTGCGGTGAGACACCATCAAGGTGTTTATTGACGGTCCTGGAGTCCTGGCCCTTCTGAGTGTCTCCTTACAAACACATGCAAGGGTCCCCTGGACAATCACACAGAAGTGGGCAGGGGCTCTGATCTTCCAGCCACGGGGCTGCACTTCGTTTCTCACGGGGGCCAGCACTAGGACAGATGGCACAGCACTGCCCTGCTTTTCCCACGAGGTCAGTGTGTGCAGCCTAACAGCAAACAGAGCAAGGCACAGAGGCTATCAAATGTTCCTGCCTCAGCTTCCTGAGGACCTGTGCTTATCACTGAGTTACTCGCTCTCAGGAGGAGAACCATGGTTCTCCGCCTTCAGCACTCCAATGAGAAAGGAGCTGTACCTGGAAGTCAGCGTTGTTGATTCCGTCTGTGGAAGGGAGGCAGAGGCCTCCAGGATGAAGTGACCAGGTTGTACCACACAGAGCTTTCTTGCAGACAACTGTGTCAGCTCCTTCTCAGGTCCAGGTGAGCCTGTGCACTTAAACTTCTGGAAGAGTCAACAGGTCAGGAAGGACATCTCCCTGCTGGCCTCCTGTGCTTTGCTCCCATGGACCTGTTTCCCTGGGACCCCACCCCTGGACTGGCCTTGCTGGGCTTCTTGCCGTATTCCGTTCTGCTGAGAGAGTAAAAGCCCTCTGCCTTCAGCACCCCATTAAGAAAGGAAAAGTCGTGGCGAGAAGTCACAGCATCAGTGATTCTGGATGTGTGGAATCTGATGAGAATCATCTTGGGTAACAAACTGAAGGGAACTGATGGAAACCACTGCTGCCTGGTGTCTGCCTACAGGTTCTGACTCTCTTCCCCAACTTATGGTGACAGCCTTAGTTAACTGGGGAGCCCACGAGGAAAAAGTTTTTTGCCCAACATTGGCCTCTGATTCCCCTCAAACAGTGCACAACTAACCCCACACTTGTTGAGATATTCTTTTTGTCCTACTGTAATTACCAAATCTCCGCTAAGGCTGCAAAATGAGGGAACCTCGCTGGATCCAGAGGAAGACAAATAAGGAAGGGAAACAGTTGGGCAGCCCTAAGAGTTCAGGGAGGCCAGGGCTTGGATAGGAGCCGCTTCATTTGAGAACAGGTATAAAGGATATAGGGTTTCAACAGGGGAGACAGACACGGCATTCAAGGCAAAGAAAGATGTAAGTGAAGCCTGGAGGGGCAGTCACCTGCAAATGGACCATGGGGCTCTCAGTGGCTGTGGCTGTGGCCCAGGAGAAGTGGGAACCCAGGGAAGAGAGGCTGGAACAGGGCTCAAGGGACCTCGATGGAGAGGCCTGTTAGGGACCATCACCTCCTCAGGCTGGAAAGGACAGGGCAAGCTAGTGACGAGGTCCTGAGGCCCCAGTGCCCCTGACCATCCTCTCCCACCACCACTCAGGATCATACAGGGAAGCCTGTTTCCAGATGCCTGTGATTTATTTCCAAGCTGAGCTGCAGCACATAGGAAAATACACATGGCTTTTCGGTCTACATTTTTACAGAGAAAATAGATTCTGTCATTGGCTTTATCAGTGCCATCACCTCATTCTGTGAGGCTCCAGGGTGGATGGCCTGTCTCTAAGACTCTGCTTTCAAAGAAGCAGCTTGGCCAAGACCTCTGGGGGCTGGAGTGGGGGCAGAGACCCCCACGGGGTGGCGGCTGGGGGGACAGAGCACATGAGCAGCACTCACTGTGAAGCTAAGGCAAAGAACAGAGCTGGCGGAAGGTGCCTCCTCTCACCCCAGGGACACGGCTTGCTGAAGCCCAGGACACAGACCAGGTGGGCGCGGGGGATGAGGGCTCTGGCCCAGCCTGGAGCAGCAGCAGGACTCTGAGTGTGCATGTATATGGGGTGGGGGGGCATGCTGAAGAGGCAGCCCAGCGGGAGATGGAGGGGCTTCAGTTCACACTCCCCCTGCCCCAGCATAGCTCCCAGCGCGTGGTCCCTAATCCTGCGCTTGGCCCCTCTCATTAGCTCTATTTCAGGTGGGGGCCCCTGCTTAGGTCCCTTCCACCATCACCGCCCCTCACACTGTCAGTGCAAAACATTCTTAGGGCCAAGCCTCCGAGTCCCCTGCACCCTACCCAGGGCTGCAGGGAAGGGAGGAAAAGAAGGTGCTAGCTGGGGGCCTCGCCCAGCACTGGGAATTCCTTGCACATCTCTTGGACAATCATGCGGTCCATCTGACACTGGGGCGAGGCTTCCTCCTCGGTTAGGATGCGTCGCAGTGTGGCCTGCAGGTCGGGGAGCCGGTGGCGGTGCTGTAGGTAGGGTGTGGAGCGGATCACAGCGTGCATCAGGGAGAGGTACTCCATGCGAAGCTGTGGGGAGACCAGGCAAGCTCAGGGACCCCAGGGAGGCACTGAGACTGCCACCAGACAGGGACAGGCCACTACTGCCTCCTGGCAGCCACAGGACCCCAGGGCTGTGGACCACCTCACACCACTGAAGATCAGGGTTGCATCCCCAGCACCCAGAGTGGACCTGGCACAGAACTGGCCTTTGATAGTCGTTGAATAAGTAAGTGAATAAATAAATCATCTGAGACACACACAGTCCCACAACGCGGCCGGCCCAGGGAAGTCCTGCCTTAGAGAGGTGGCGAGGGGAAGCAGCGAGCCCCCATCCCTCCTGTAATGCTGGGCCCCTGTGGGGCTGCTGTCTGTCTGTTGGAGGCCCTCTGCTTCTCACTCTATCCTCTCACCCTGGAAGATCTCATTCACACCCACAGCTTCAAATAGTGATCCCCCACTCAAACCTCTTGCAGAGAGTCTCCGGTGAGCTGCAGATGAGAAAATCCAACTGCCCACTTGTCACCTCCTGCTTATCTCAGAGAGAACTCAAACTCACATAACAACCATCAAACTCGTGATCTTCCCCATCTTCCCAAAGCTGAAGGCTTTCTCGTGTTCTTTATTTTAATAAAGAGCACTGCTGTCCATTCAAGTGCTCAAGCCAAAACTGCACGTGTCCCCTCCAGTTCCTTTCTCCCCACACCCCGAATCCAATCCGTCCCAGTAAGACCCGGCCGTCTTGCCTTCTACGTGTGCCCTGAATCCATCTCCAACACTCCCCGCCAACCCACCCTTCCAGCACCTCTGGCTTTAACGGCTCCAAGAACCACTCCAATCTGACACCCCAGCTGCTCCTTATCCTCACTGAGACCCTGATCCATTGACCTGGCGCCAGCACTTTTTCCTCCATTTGCTCCCCTCACTATCCCTCATTTCTCTCTTTACCTCTGATTAGAGGAGTCAATACTCAAACCTTCTTTAGGCAGCATCACCCTGCTAACTCCCAACCCTGGTCAGACCAAAAAGCACCTGCCAATCAAATCCTAGAAGCTAAGCAGCAGACAATTAGAGTCTTGTGCAGGCTTGAATGGCATTCCCCACCACAAACCTCACTGCCTGGCACCCCTGCCACTTTCCTCTGCCACGTTCACTGTTCCTGAAAGGACCACTGCCCACCTTCTCTCCATTTTCCAAACCTAAACTGCCCGATCAGTTGGCTTTGTGCTTCATGCAGAAAACAAGCAGACTTTCAGAAACGCCTGGTCTTCCCCCAGCACCCACACCTCACCTGTCCCCAGTGAATGAACTGTCCTGGCTCCTGCCAGAGGCCATCCCTCCAGGGGGGCCTGGACCCTCCCCTGCTGCCTGACCTACTTGACACCCGCAGCGGCTGACTCTCCCGACACATCAGCCGTTTCTCCATGATTGGCGTGCTGGATCATTCCCTCTGACTCAGACATGCACCAGCATCTCCCACCTTTAAAAGACTTTCCCTGACCCCATGTCTCCCTCCAGTGATCCCCCACCTTTTTCTGCTCCCCTTCACTTAAAAACACACGAAGGTTGTCTCCATTCACTGCTCCCATCTTCCCCCTTTCTACTCCCCTCCAACTTCAAATCCTCTCTTCAACTTCCCACTCGGACTCTCTTCCCTGGGCGAAGGGTGTGCCCAGGTGCTCTGGGAGAGGGGCACGTGGAAGTCTGCAGCCCGCCCCCTGTCACACACCGCCACACCGCCCAGCCTCCCTGGGTTTCTGTGAGCCCTGGAGCGTCCCTGGACGCTGCTTGTGAATCACGCCTCATCTCCATGTGGCGAATCCCGTGGCTCATTCTCAGGCCTCATCTCACTCGGGCTCCTAACTGTGGAGACGGCTCATCCCCCTCCTCCTCCATACACGTGGCTTTGGGCTCCTGCTCTCTTGGTTTTCCTCCTGGGTGTCTCCCTATGTGCCCCGACTGTGCCCTGGGCTGAGGCCTGAGCTTCCCTCTGTCCCATCCATCCCACACCCTAGGTGACCGCATTGTCACAGGCTTCCCAGCACATCTGTGCACAGCCAACTCCAAAGTGTCTCTTTCCAGTCCCAACTCACACCCCAGGTCCTCTGTACCTGGATGTCCAACAGGTATCTTCTCAGTCTTGACACATCAAAACACAACTCTATTCAAAGGTTCTTCCCCACCTGAGCAATCGGCACTTCATCCACCCGGTTGCTCCAGACCAATCCAGCAGCAAGCCCTGCCAACCCACCTCCAACACACCCCAGCCTGACCTCCTCTCCCAGCCTATTCGTGCCACGTGGACAGCTGCAGCCGCCTCCTCACCAGCCTCCCGCTTCTGCTGTGCTTTCAGTCTCTGTTTCATTCAGGATGGTAATCAGATCACTTCCCCTGCCCCTGAGAGGGGTGACAACCTCCCGCCGCAGCCTCCAAGGCTTTGTGTAAACTCTACTTCCTCCTCCTCACCTCCCACCACTCCCTCCACTCCTGCTTTCTTCAGACAGCCCACCCCCGACCACCTCATGGCGGGCTCCCTTGGGTCTTGGCACACCTGTCATGATTGAGCGGCCTCCCACACTTACCCGGCTCCAGCAGTGCCCCTCGCCCTAGTCTCCATTCAGTGTCAGGTGCCCCCCTTTTGTTAGTTTCTACACAGCTGCCATCCCCAGGCACCTTATCTCCAGGCGACAGGTCCGCGATGTGCCGCACGGTGATGTCGATGAGCGCCATCATATCCGTGTGGTAGAAGATGGCAGCTGTGGCGGGGCTGGCGAACACGTCCTGCAGGAACTTGAGGACGGAGTGTGGCGGCTGAGGTTCATGCTTAAAGATGCGCACGGGGTCATCTAGAAGGCAGGGGGAAGAGGGGGTCAGGGAGTCCTCGAGGGGGCCCAGAGTCACCCCAGCGAGTTACAGAGGTCATGGAGTCACAGGACATCGAAGGGGCCCCACACAGATTCCTGGGCCCTCACCCCCTCTGTTCAGGAGCAACAGTAGCTTCTCGGAGAAGATCTTGACATTGGCGTGTTTGCTCAGAGCGGCCATGATGAAGTTCTGGTCAGGGGCTGAGGAAGGACACGGGGGTAGACAACAGCACAGGTGCTAAGTCTGGAGAGCCCCCCTCCTCCCCCCTACGGCGAGTCAGCCACCCCCGTCAGGCCCTGCCCCCACCTGGCAGGTGCAAATTGAGAGCCAGAAGTAGATTCATGCAGAGATCTGGCAGTTGCTCGGTGGTGTCCAAGGGCAGCCCGTCCTCAACGATGCTCAGCAGGAACTGGGCGAAGGGTGTGCCCAGGTGCTCTGGGAGAGGGGCACGTGGAAGTCTGCAGCCCGCCCCCCGTCACACACCGCCACACCGCCCAGCCTCCCTGGGTTTCTGTGAGCCCTGGAGACATTCAGTCAGACTACAGTCAGTGGGTGCCCAGCCCCTTGGGCCATGGGCCCCACCTCCAGCGGGCTGTGGGCTCCCTGTGGTCCGCTGGTCAGTGACCTGCCTTCTTACCATAGTGTGCATAGGGCACTGCCTCCCCCATGGAGAAGACCATGGCCAGAATGAGGGCGGAGTAACAGAGTTTCTGATGGTCTGCGGGGGAGCAAAGCAGGCGGTCAGAGCCCCCCAGATGGCGGGAACCTCCCCAGCTGGCAGGAAGCTGCCCCTCACTCACCCTGCGTGTCTGTCTGCATGTCCCGCGCCAGCTCCACAGGCAGCACAGATGACACTAGTGTGGAGATGATGGCTGCGTCCAGGCTGCACATGGCGCCGAAGCATTTGAGGAGCAGCAGCCGCAGCGACACCCGGTGCTCCTGGCAGGGGACCCTGTGTGCTCAATGCCCGGAACCCCCACCTCTACCCAGGTCCCTCTGTGCCCCCTCCCCTCTGTTTCCCACACACCATTTGGTAATAGGCCACCAAGGCCAGGACAGACTCGAACTCATTCCTCTTGCACATTTTCTTGCAAACTTCAGGGTCTGCATCCGTCTGTGGGGAGGACGAAGTGTGATGGAGTCACTCAGTGTAAGGTGGCCACATGTGAGTGAGCTGAGGATGAGTAGGGGAGACTCCCGAGCACTGGGGAGGGATGGGGCAGGGGTGGGGGGCATCTGGGGGCACCCAGCCCGCACCAGAATGTGCAGCAGCTCCTCCAGGTAGCAGCGGATGACACCCTCGTCCTCATACAGGGCCCAGCTGCGCTGCTGGGCGTCATCCTTCCGCCGGGCCAGGTCTGCAAAGATCACCTCCAGCCGCTGCTGGTCGTGGCAGACCTGCCCTGAGGGCAGGGCAGTGCTCAGGTCCTGGAGGAAGAGGTCTGGCTCAGCACACTTGCCCCACACCATCTCCAGGAGGCCCACAAGGCCTGGAGTTCAGCCTAGACCCTGAGGTCATGGCATGAGCTCCAGGCCGGTGTTAGGCAGGGGGCCCCAGCCTCACCTGCCAGAGCTGCCTGGAGCCAGCGTCGTCGCAGGAAGGGTGAGGGGACCAGCCCCCAGTTCTCTTCCCTCCTCCCCGCTGCTCCCATCAAGCTCCCACAAAAGATCTGCTCCCACAGCCCATTCCCCAACATCGAGGCCGCCAAGGGCACTGACCCAGTTCTATACCCCCTCCCCAAGTAATTCCACTGCCCCCAAGTCTTAACAACCGTCTGGGACAGGATTCTGCATGAGACACATCCGTGGGGTGTTCTCCAAAAACTTGCCTCCTGTCCCAGACCTGGATAAACATCCTCCATGAGGAAGGCCACCAACTCCTCACCACCTGAATGTGACTGAGACTCCACCCCCTGATTCTACACAAAGTGGGACAGGCCTGTCATCTACCCACCTGCCGTGTTCCTCTTGATCCAGTGTCCCAGCACAGGCAAGCCCACTGACTCACTGCTCCCCACACCCCAAGCCAGAGCTGCAGGAGCCATGGAGCCCTAAGGAGAGACCTCTGGCCCATCTGGCCCCCACCGTGTAGACTTGACTCATGCCCCCCAATCCTGCTCCCTGACCAGTGCCCCAACCTTGGCAAAGGATCCCACCCGCCCATGATCCACACATACCTCATTCACATCTCAGTCAGCACTCAGGCCTCCATCATAGCTCTCGAAGCACCCACTGCTCTCCACTGCTAAGGCCAGCATGACACTGCCCTCTCTCATGCCTTATGTCCATTCCTTCCCTGCAGCCCGAGAGAACTCCTGGCCACCCACGGCTGTCTCATCTGTCACCTGCCCCAGGTCTCACCTCCAACCACACCACTTGCTCCCTCCCTCACCCCCTGTGTTCCAGCCATGCTGGCCTTGTTCCACTTCTTCCTGTGAGCCAAGCTCGGTCCTGCCTCATGGCCCTCGTCCAGCCTGAGCCTCTGCCTGGAATACTCTTCCTCCCTTTCTCCTTCAGGGATCAGCCCAAATGTCCCCAGTACCCAGCACAAGGAAGCCAAGAGCTAGAGCTCAACAAAGACCTGTCAGGTAAAGGCTGGACACAGTGTGAGGGTGGGGAAGGGGCAGGGGCTGTAGGGCAGCCCCAGGCTGGGGAGGTCCCTGGCCCTGTTGCCCACCCTCACCTTGCCCTCTACCAGTGAGAGGAGGACCTGCTCCATGATAGGTGAGCTGGCCGGCACTGAGGCCTGGATGTGACCCACCACGACGCCAATGGCCACTCGGCACAGCTCGTGGCTCAGGCCGGTGTTCCTCCGCACGAGCTCCATCAGCTCTGCCCCAATGGTCCTGGGCACAGCAGTCTCAGCCAGCGCCTTCTCTTCTGTGGTCCCCAGGCTCAGTGCACCCAGGGCTTCCAGCTCATCAGGGGCTGGGGCTGTATCAACTGCTACCTCCTCTGTAGGGGGCTCCGAGTTTAGCACCTTGGAGGGAGGGGGCTGAGCTTGGGACACAGTGGTATGCGTGCCTCGGCGGGGCACAGGTGGGGGCGTGGGTGAGCAGCTGGGGCCTGGCTCCGATGAGCTGGAGCCGGTATAGAGTGTGTCAAGGGAGGTGCTGCTGACAGAGGAGCCGCTGGACACAGAACTGCCCCCAGAAGGTGTGGTGTTGCGGCCGCCTGTGGGCAGAGAGGGGATGCTGTGCTAGGGCAGCCCCCTGGGGGCCCCAACCCCTCCAAGCCCAGAGCCCCCGCCCCCCAGTACAGGGCCTTGTTCCTATGCCAGACCCTCCCAGCAAGCCCAGAACCCCCAATTGCCCTGACACGTGCCCTGTCTTCCCCCCAAGCCTGGAGCCCCCAGTTCCCTGACATAGGCAGAGTAACCATTCCAAGTACAGGGTGCCCCCCGAGTCCCCCAACCCCGCCTTCTCACCACTCCCCGAGGCCAGTAGGGCCTCGCGGTCTCGGCGCTTCACAGGTGGGGGTGGCGTGGCGGGTGCTGCTCGGCGAGGCTGTGGTGGGATCTGGGAGGACAGAAGTGGGATCTGAGGGTACAACCTGGCTAGCGCCCTGAGCTTGGCATGGGCAGGGCTATGGTTCCAGGCGGCATCGCTGACCCCAGTGGACCCCTGGCGCCTCTGGACAAAGCCTTAAGCTCCACCCACCTCCCTTTCCTAGGATGTTCTCACCATGTACCTGGTAGAGGCCTCCATCTGCCCCAAGATACTCAGAACTGGGCAGGCTGTGCTGCCGCTCGAATCCAGCTCTACACACCCCATTGGGCTGCCTGGCAGCAGCAGCATCCAGGTGGTGGTCACTGGTGGACGGGGTCATAGCTGCAGGGTTGGGGGCTGAGGGGCCTCTGCGGGACAGGGTCTCTTTCCGGTGGTGGATCAGCTTCCTGAGGGAGGGACAGGGAGGTTATTGGGGGAGTTACCTTACAACTCCCGAAGTCCTCACATGCTCCTCGTGGGATGCGGCCCACCCTAGCCCAGGCTCCCCAACCTCCCACTGCCCTCACGCTCCACCCCACTCTGCGCTACCAACACTGCTCTCTGGCGAACCCAGTACTCACGGAAGGACCCCACCCCACGGTGCTTACTGGGCGGTTCTCCCGCCCCACTCACTGGAGGATCCCGCGCTGCTCCAGGCTGTACTTGCCACCATCCCGCATGGCTGCATTGTGCACAGCCTCAATGGCCCTGTCAATGGCTTGGAGGACATCCTGCTCCAGGCCCTGTGGGGGCAGGGGTGGGCAGTTAGGCCTGGGGGCCAAGTGAGGTACTGAGCCCAGAGCCAGCCCAGGATGGAGCCCGGGGCAGACAAAGGACCACTACAGCTAAAGCCTGTAATGCCAGATGTGAACACAGCAAGCTGAACTAGAATATGAAATGGGCTTCTCAAACTGCGTCACTCAGGGAGCTGGGCCACGGGGAAGGCCCATGCTGCTGCTTTATATATTGGGGCCCCGAGCAGGATTTTACCTCACAGTGAGGCTCTCAGCTAAGATGTCGCCGAAAACCTGGGGTCTAGAGCAATACCACAGCCCACGGACCCTCAGTTTGAGGCCAGGAGTACACACTTAGTCTATCCCCAGGCTTGGCTCAGATCCCAGGCTGAGATGCCAAGCAGGGAGCCTCTAGTGTCTGGAAGTCTTAACAAATCACTCTGGATCTTGCTGATCCTTCACAAAACCAAGGTCACACTCCAGGACGGCCCTGTCCTCAGAGAGCCTTCTGCAGGCCCTAGTAGCTGAGGACAGGCCAAAGGGATCGCCTCTCTCCACCCCTGCTGCCAGCCCCCATCCCCTCAAGCTATTCCAGGAATCCTCCAGACCTGCACTGGGAAGCAGCAGTTCTGTGTCTGTGGCAAAAGACAGACATGAGCACAGGACCTGGCCCCTGCCCCAGATTCTGTGTTGCCATCCGCAGCAACTCAGGGGTCCAATCTACCCAGCCTGGCTGGCATGGGGTACAGAGTAGGGGGTGGCAGCTGTGGGACCAGCCACTCCCACCCTTCGCTGCCCCTGGCACACATGGTCCATCAGACATAGGAGCCTCAGAACTAAGGTGACATCACACCAGAGTGGGTTTGAGAAGCTTCTCTGATGGGGACAGACAGATGGACTCAGAGGTCAACAAAGCCCTCCAGGTAGCACGGGGCGTGTCAGAGTGCAGGAGACAGCAGACAGAAAGGGGGACAGAGAAAGACAGATGATACACAGAAAGCAAGAAAGATGGAGAGAGAGAGAGAAGGAGGGAGGGAGAGAGAGAGGGAGAGAGAGAGAGAAGCAGAGGGAGACACGCAGAAAGAAATTGAGATTTGGAGACAGAGAAGGGAAGAGAGTCGGAGGAAGAAACACACACAAGCGGAGAGTCAGAATGACACCGAGATACAGAGAGAGCCACGGAGACGAAGGCAGAGGGAGACATGCAGCAAGAAACCAACAGATAGACAAGATGGTAGCCTCTCTGCCCTCCCCAAACACCCAGCCCCAGTGGCCCAGGCAGGGGAGGGGCCTCTTGGGCCCTTGGGGAAGAGGCAGGACTTTCCTCAGAGGCTCCAACAAGCTCCCAGCTCCAGAGAGGCTGGGTCTGACATGCTCACCCTGGACCCAGCAGCCCTGGTGTCCAGGGCTCTCACTCTTACCCAGACACTCCTAGATGCCATGAGGCCAAGGGTTTAGGGACCAGGGCCCATCCTCTCTGGTAAGACCAGATGACATCTCCAAATTTATCCTGTTATTTCTGTCCTGAACTGGGCTGGGACAGGATGTTTCCTAAAGGCTATGGACTAGGATGGGGCGGGGGTGTCTGGCACAGGGCAGACCTGGAGGCTCCAGGCCCTCCTTCCCCCTGTGATCAGAATAGACCAGCTGGAGACAACACATCCCAGCCCCCATACCAGGACTATTCTTGGGGAAACAGGAACTGGGGCTGCAGACTCCACTGGAAGGAAATGGGGCCAAAGCCAGACCGGGGACGCCATGGGGAGGTCTCACTTCCTTGCAATGGGAGCAGCCCCCACCCCAGGCTGGGGGCCAAGGAGGGATGGAGCTCCCTCATCTTCAGAGAAAGGAAGTCTGAAAAGTCAGGGCCTGAGGCTTGTGAAAGAGAGTAGTGCCAGGGAATGTCAGCAGGGCCTGGGATCCCTGGTTCAAAGTGAACTGACGAAGGTGTCTTAGGAAAGGCTTAGGGGGTGACTGAGTACAGGAGAGTAAAAGATACTGAGGTCTCAGGGCTTGGGGGGTCATTTAGGGGAGGGGGGTGTCCATGGCTCTCAGGTCCAAATGAGAGAGGGGGTGTAAAGGCATGGAAGATGGTGGGGAAACAGGCAGTGTCCAGGGTTGCCCGGGTCTCAGTGGTGGAAGCTGAGGAAAAGGAGGCAAAAGTGTGGGATCCTGGTGATCCAGGGAAGGGGCCAATTAATTCTGGGGTCTCAATGATCTGGGGAACTGCTCAGAATTTGGTGTGCTGTAATCTCAGGACTGACTCTTGAATTCTATTCGGATGGAGGTTCAGATGTTGGGGCCCAATGGCTCTGGGATCCCGAGGAGTCTCAGTCCCAGAGCTGGGCTTTTGGTAGATCTGAGTCCTCAGAGTTGGCTGTCAAGGCCCTGGTCTTGGGTTGGGGCGCGGGCTCTTAGGGTCCCAGTCCTCCTGGGGTTTCACGGTCAGGTTCTCAAACTCCTTATCTGCTGGAGGTCCCGGCGGGCCTGGGGTGCCGGGGTCTGTCCTGCGAGCCTATGTTGGAGCTCAGTCTAGGGGCGGCTGAGGCCGGGCCGGGGAGGGGCACACTCACCTGCAGGCGGCGCAGGTAGGCGGGCGGCACGTAGCCCGTCTCGCCACTGCGCGCCCGCGCCGCCAGCCACCAGTGCGCGCTGCTGCGCTCCAGAACCAGGAAGGTCTCGCCCGCGGCGAACGCCAGCGCGTTGGGCTCCGCCGAGCGGAACGCGTACAGCGCGCGGTACATGAGGGTGAGTCGGGCCGGGGCAGGAGAGACGGCAGGGTCTGCGAAACCAGGACGCCAGGCCGGGAGCGCCTCACCGCGCTCGCCCTGCCCCGTGACATACGGCGCGTGCGCGCGCGCGCGCCGCAGCCCCGCCCCAGGATGTGTCGGCTCCTGCGCAGAAGCGCGGCGCCCCCTAGTGTCCACAGGCTGCGCGGCCCGGCGCGGCCTCCGAGAACCCGCTGCCCTTTCCGCCCCTTCCGTGGACTTCTGTGTCTCCAAGCTCCCGACTCCCTGCCCCAGCACCCTACCTAGAGCCCCAGACCCAGCTTTCCCGCCCGGCCCTCCACTCCCTTTACCCGCCCAAGCCCTAGTGCTGCGGCCCATCCGACTTCCCGAAGGAGCGCTCCGCCCGCAGCCCAAAGACAGAGCCTCTGTCCGATGCTGACAGTCCCATGCGTCCTTGCCACCCCAGGGGAGTGGGACCTGACCTACTAACATAAGGACAGCGACCCCGTTAGGGTAGTCCCGTTGTTGTATCTTGAGACACTTGGAGGCGCCCGCGGGGCCCGGGTCTGCTCCGTGTCTCTAGGCCTCCTGAGCCCGCTTACCGCCCCAGTGGTGGGCAACGCGGAGCAAGAGTGAGGGGGGGACGGTAAAAACAAAACCCACGGGGGGCCATTTCTCTGTCCAAAGTCCTCCCATCCTTGCTGCCCACCCCACCCCCTCTTTTCGGCTACTAGCTTCTCTCGTCCTCTGTAATGTGGGTCTTTGCATAGTTTCCTCTGCCTGGGACACACTTCCCTTCCTCACAGTATAAAGTCCGCAGGCTCCCACCCCTATCAATCGCTATCACATCACTCTGTTCTGTTGTCTTTGGGGACTTACAACTCCAGGTTTATTTCTCATGCTTCCTTCTGAGAGCAGACAGAAGGGCTGGTGGAGGATGGGGAGTGGGGCACCATGTGGCCTTAAGAGCTTGCTTGGCCCACCTTCCGGTCAGCCCTGACTTGGTGAGGTCTTTGAAGTCCTAGGAGGGAAGGGGGAAACTCCGGGGAGAGATCCTAAGGGTCCTGGGGACCTCCCATTTCTGTCCAGGGGCTGCTCCAGCCACATTCCCCTCTGGAAGCCTGGGCCCAGGGAGAAGGGGCTGTAGGCACAACCAGGCCAGTGTATGCAGTTGGCCTGTTTTTGGACGTAGTGGATACAGGCATAATGGACCTTGGAGAGGAGGTGCTAGGAGGTTCAGGCAAGGCAAGGGGTGGGGCTGCTAAAACTGGACATCCAGACCCTACCTTCTTAGCACTGGTTCTGTGTCCTTCTCCCTGGTGTCTGGGTCTGCAGTTCAAGACCTCTTGCCACACCTCTCCCTGAAATTGTCCTAGCACAGAGCACATGTAGCTCTCTTAGGGGCTGCCCTGGCTGGAGCCACATGAAGGATGACACTAGCGTGGTTGCAGTGGGGTCCAGGGCTGCGTAGGAGTGGTGACAGGTGGTGTGGCCAAGAGGACCACACTGCTCAGAACCCCTCCCATCAAGCCACCCACCTTCTGGGACCTCCTAAGACCTTGACCACAGAGCCAATGGCTGCCAACAGACCAAAGCCTGGTGGCTACCTGAGGCCCCAGTATTGACTCCAGGATGTCTGACATCACAATGTCCAGCCAATTAGCTGCTACCAGTGGCACAGGAGCTGGACCCAAGGTTTGGCACACCTGCTGCCCAACTTTGGCTTAAGCTACATGAGGGCAGGGAAAGACCTGTATCAACAGTCAAGTGTAGTTCTCTGCGTAAGGGGTGCTGGGACAGACCAGCACAGATCCCAGAGGGACCCATTTACGGTTATGTGTGTGGGTGCTCGGTTAAGGGACTGAGGACTAAGCCAAGAGGCTATGGTGACTTTAGGGTCCATGGGATGGGGTCACTGGAAGGAATATATTGCTGGGCCAGGGTGAAGGTCATGGCATATGTGATGTTTCTGAGGTTTGGGAGGGGGGCTGGCTGCCTATCCTTGGGCAAGAACGACAGCAGCACTGTGTACAATTAACAAAAAGATTTGTATTAGAACATTTACACTCAGGGAAGAAAGAGGTATCTGCATCATCAAATGTGGAATGTTGAAGAGAGTTAAAATAAATAAAGACTCCGAGAGCGGTTGGGGCTGGCTCAGGCTGGGACTCATAGAGGCCTCTGCGCATCAGCTCCAGGCTGCAGGGGCCACCGCCTGGCCATACTGGCCTCCTCCCCGACGCAGCACAGCTGTGCCTGGGACACAGAGAGTCTCTCAGGTACTGCTGCAGCCAGCAAGCTCACTCCCCACTTTCCTCACTTATCTCTGTAACAATGTCTATCAGGCTCTGGAGCCCAAAGATATAGCCAGCATCCTGGCCCTCGTGTACCACACTGTCCTCACCATACAGCCTGCAAGTGGTGTGTGCGAAATCGATCATGCGCACGTCCACCGAGCTGGTGCCGATGGGCTTGTAGGCATAGGCACCAGCCGACTCGTCGGCTGACTCCTCTGACAGGTCCTCCAAGTCCTCAGCATCTGAGTCCAGGGCCACTTCAGGCCGCTCCTTGCCATCATAAATGACCAGCAGGGAGCTTGAGTAGAAGCGGTAGGATTCTTGTCGCTCCAACACGGACTTGAGTTCAGTCAGCTTCCTAAGCACAGGGCCCAGGAGCTCGCGGCGCAGGTACCGCCCGTTGTGGAAAAACTGGAAAAGTGCCTCCTTGAAGCCCTGCACGGACAGCTTCCGGCCGTGGTACTTGTTCATGAACATGAGCTGCCCACTGCCTGCCTGGTATACCTGTGGGAGGGAGACCAGCAGGTGAGGTGCTGACAGCCATCTCAGGGCCTAGACCCTGGGGAGTGGCAGCGATATGACAGTCCTGGATCAGATCCTTTAATTTGTTAAGTATCACAAGAGACACTGTCCTTGCCAATCAACACCCACTCAGGATACAGCCCTCTGACCTGGGTTCCATCACCAGCCCCCTGCTCAGTGTATGTGTTGGTGGAGAGGGCCTAACTTTTTTGCCTTTCTCCCCCGCCTGTCCACAGCCTCTGGACTCAGCCAACCAGGCCAGCCCCAGAGACGATTACCCACGCATGCATGCTTCCTTTTCTAACCAGAAAGTGACAGGTTCATTCAAATCTGGAATCTTTTGAGAAAACGGGACTATGCCACGATGGGAGAATGGCAGCTCCTGGATGCCCCAGCCAGCCCACACCACGCACCTGCACTCCTCTCACCTGCATGCCACACACGCGCACACCAATGACTGCAGACGTGCTCTGCTGGCATTTGCGGATCTGGTTGGCTGCCTTCTCCTCTGAAGCATCGTCACCATGCTGGCGCGTACCCATCTTGAGGTCCAGAACACAAGGCACCTCATAACGGGAAGTCAGGTTCTCCAGTAAGATAAATTCTGAGTGGTTAAGGACAATGCCCCTCTAATGAAAAGGTGCTGCTCCACGGGGCCCTGGCAGTCCCAGGGTACAAGGCCTGCACACAGTACCCCAGAGATCCTGCTACATCTCCCATGCAGGCAGCCCAGACTAGAAGGCTGAAAGACACCTTCAATTCTTGTCAGGGAACTGGCCTGAGAACAGCCTGGGAGACACACACATCATTCCCTGAACTCAGCAAGATGTGGGACCACGGTCCAAAACATACTGTCCTAGGGACTTCCCCGGTGGTCCAGTGGCTAAGACGCTGCACTCCCAATGCAGGGGGCCCGGGTTCAATCCCCGGTCAGGGAACTAGATCCCACATGCGGCAACTAAGGGTTCGCACGCCACAACTAAAAAGATCCCACATGCTGCAACTAAAAGATCCCGCATGCCGCAATGAAGATCCCATGTGCTGCAACTAAGACCCAAAGCATCCATAAATAAATAAATAAATTTTTAAAAAAGTGACACAAATAGCAAAACAAAACAAAAATAGAAATGTCCTAAATTACAAACAGAACATCAAATAAATTCAGTAAATCCTAGTCTTAAATATGAACTAGAAATATCAGTATGAACTCATGAAAAGTTTTCTCTTTAAAATAAATATGTATTTCCCAGACGTGGGCACTGAAAAGATCTAGAAACAATGACCGGATGTATGAGCTCCCCTAGTGCCCAGACCAGTGCTCCTAGAGCAGGGCCAGTGAACCATGACCCCCTGCTCACTCACTGTTGTATAACCTATAAGCTAGGAATGAATGGTTCTTACTTTTTTTTTTTTTGGCTGTGTTGGGTCTTTGCTGCTGCGTGCAGGCTTTCTCTAGTTGTGGCGAGTGGGGGCTACTCTTTGTTGCGGCACGTGGGCTTCTCATTGCAGTGGCTTCTCTTGTTGCAGAGCACAGGCTCTTAGGCGCATGGGCTTTAGTCGTTGTGGCACGAGGGCTCAGTAGTTGTGCCTCACAGGCTCTAGACCACAGGCTCAGTAGTTGTGGTGCACGGGCTTAGTTGCTCTGTGCTATGTGGCATCTTCCTGGACCAGGACTCAAACCCGTGCCCCCTGCATTGGCAGGCAGATTTTTAACCACTGTGCCACCAGGGAGGTCCATTGGTTCTTACATATATATATATATGCGGAGCACAGGCTCCGGACGCGCAGGCTCAGCGGCCATGGCTCACGCGCCTAGCTGCTTCACGGCATGTGGGATCTTCCCGGACCGGGGCACGAACCCGTGTCCCCTGCATCGGCAGGTGGACTCTCAACCACTGCGCCACCAGGGAAGCCCTTATATATTTTTTTATTCATTCATTCATTCACTTATTTATTTATGGCTGTGTTGGTCTTTGTTGCTGTGCGCAGGCTTTCTCTAGTTGTGGCTAGTGGGGGCTACTTTTCGTTGTGGTGCACCAGCTTCTCACTGCAGTAGCTTCTCTTGTTGCGGAGCACGGGCTCTAGGTGCGTGGGCTTTGGTAGTTGCGGCTCATGGGCTCTAGAGCGCAGGCTCAGTAGTTGTAGCGCACGGGCTTAGTTGCTCCGTGGCATGCGGGACCTTCCTGGAACAGGGCTTGAACCCATGTCCCCTGCATTGTCAGGCGGATTCTTAACCACTGCACCACCAGGGAAGCCCTATTCTTATATTTCTAAGAGGTCAAAAACTGTATGGGGTGGGACAGGGAGAGTGGGAGGGAGATGCAAGAGAGAGGAGATATGGGGATATATGTATAGCTGATTCACTGTTATAAAGCAGAAACTAACACACCATTGTAAAGCAATTATACTCCAATAAAGATGTTAAAAAAATCATAGTAAAAATAAGAATTAAAAAAAAACCTGTATGTAATACTTCATGACACATGAAAATTGAATGAAATTCAAATCTCAGTGACCATAAATAGAGTTTTATTGGAATACAGCCACATTCATTCATTTACATTATCATCTATGGCTGCTTTCAGGGTACAAATGGCAGAGTTGTGATGCAGTCAGTGTATGGCCTGCAAAGCCTAAAATATTCACTGGCCATTTACTGAAAAAGTTTGCAACCCCTGGTGTAGAAGAATGACTGAATTCACATCTGGAATATGAAATATACACGAGTCTGTACCAGTTCTTCATATGGGAAAGACAGCCATCAGAGACTACTGTGATTGTGTCAAAATGACTCAGGAGCCTATTTTGAAAGGCTCCCACTTGCCAAGCATGGGACAATTTGAGCATCAGTAAAGATAACTGCAATGGACTAAAACACGTCAAATATGTTTAAATTCATGGGTTCATAACAATGCTGAAAACCTCACTGGTCACCTTTGGAGGGTGTTAAGAAACCATCTCTTTATTCCAAATCTAGTAAACAAAGGAAAATAAACTCTTAACCTGCCTTTCCTATATGAACTATACCTCAGGATAAGCATATAGTTGATGAGGAAGAGTTTCTCTTTACAGAAGGATTCCAGCTAATGAATGAAAAAGGAATGACAAAATTAGAAAATCACCTAATGAAAAAATGGCTCTAAGGCAACTGCAATACAAAAGAGAAAGACAACAAAACACCGTGCTTCCCGATGGACAGCTACAATACCATCTCTGAGGGATTCTTGCCCCCACCCCCCCAAAACTGAACCTGAATCTGATCAAGCTTGTAGATAAAATTATCAACTCAATGGAAACAGAGGGGAAAGAGTAACATGTAAAAGACACCACAGGATGTAATCAGTAAAATCCAGATGGTGGGAAACTCTAGAAGACTCAGTTTCTTTGACAAGAAATTTCCAAGAAGAAAAACCAGAAAGGGTATTTTAGAAGACTTAAACATTTCAACCAAATGCAATGTGTGAACCTCATTTGGATCCCCATTCAAGCAAATAATCAACAAAAATATTTATGAGACAATTAGGAAAATGGGGTCACAAATTAGATACTTGATAGTAAGGAATTACTGTCCATTTTTCAAGGAGTAATAATGGTATTAATGTTTTAAAATACCTTTATCTTTCAGAGATACATGCTGAGGTGTACATAGATGAAATGAAATATCTGACACTTGCTTCAGAGAGTGTTCAGCTGGGGGCTGCTGGGTGTATAGAGACAGTCATGACAGGAGACTGACATGACTGGGTTAACCAACTGCTGAACCTTGGTGACTGGTACTTCGAGGTTCAATGCATTATTCTATCTGGTACATCCAGGTTCCCCGACTCCAAAAAAAAGAAAGGACCCTGTGTTTTCTTCATGTGCTAACCTGGTGAACCAGACTGAAAGGTCAGTCCTACCCCACTGCAGACCCTGGCAGTTAAGCACTATTTGGGGACTTCTGTAGGAGTCTGAAAACATGAACCAGGTCCTTGCACTCCAAGCTAAAGCCCCCCAGGTGCAGGTTGGTCCCTCCATGAGGTGCCCCTGACCCCCAGGAACCCATCAGACTCCCTCCCCAGCACCTGCACTCCCAGACCAGCCTTTGGCCCCGAGGGAAGTAATATATGCCCACAGTTACCACGTAGGGTGTCCTAGCACAACCATGACTAAAAAAAAATTCAATTTCTCTCTCCAAGCTCGTAGGGTCTCCTCTCACTTGCCCTCCCTTCTCCCCAAGGCAGAGATGCCCTATGAACAAAGGATACTGTACTGGTTCCGATGTTTTGCATTCTCCTTCATTCTCTGTAACTGTTGCTGGTGACACTTCATGCTCCAAGGGTTGTAGTGTTTAAGCTGGGAACTGACATTCCCCTTTTTCTCTACACTGTAGTACAAGACTTCAGATTTCTTCAGCCACTCAAATTCTTCTTCTAACTTATGGCTATAAAGAGACAAGGAGCCAATAAATCATAATGTCTTATCAAAACTCAGGGGCAAAAAGGCATGAAGGAACTTTCTGGAGTGATAGGAAGTTTCATACCTTGATGTGGTGGTTGTTTTAGTGCACACAGTAAACACTTCATTTACCATAGTATATTATACCTCGACAGTTGATTGATTGATTTAGAAACTTTAATCTTTATTTATTTATTTTCTTTTTAAAAAATGTTTTAGGCTGCGCAGCATGCAGAATCTTAGTTCCCCAACCAGGGATCGAACCCGTGCCCTGTGCATTGGGAGTGCGGAGTCTTAACCACTGAACCTCCAGAGAAGTCCCAAGACAGCTGATTTAAAAAAAAAAAGGGGGGTGTGTGTCAGCTCGCTGTTTTTCTACAGTTGTTTTTCTACAGTAAGGAAAACCTTCGATGAAAGAACAACCTCTGCCTCCAGCCCGCACCCTGCAAGGCAGCCTCCACTGCCCTCTTCTTCTAGGTAGTACACCCCCTGGCTTCTGGAACATCCAGGTTCCCTGACTCAGAATGCTGGAGACTGAAATTCCATGAGAATAAGTCAACCTACTTAGCTACGTTTTTAATATATATATAATTTATCTTTTCACAAGCTCTGCCAAGGTGTGGCACTTGGAGCACTCTGCCTACGGGGATCCCCAAGATTTGGGGATGCCCAACTGACCATTCTGTCTCCCACTATCAGTGAACAACCTGAGGTGATGGGATGGCTTCTGTCTGGGTCACTGCTACATCCCCAGGATGCCACATAGGGCCTGGCACAGGGCAGATGCAGGAGGCGTGAGTGACTGAAACTTTTTTACAGCTGCCACTACAGTTGTTTTACCCGAAATGGCATGATATAACTCAGAGTCAATTAAAGAGAAGCTGGGCACACCATGTGGGAACTGACCACTGAGTGATGAGGTACCTACTAATAAGTCCATAGTGTGAGTCCTTAGCCCTAGGGGACTGGGCTGTAACTGAGATCCCTCCTCTCCCACGGAGCTCAGTCTCCTCTCAGTCTATACCCACCTCTTCATCTTCTCCTCCTTCCGGTGCTGGCGCACCCAGTCCTTAGGGATCTTTTCTGTTTCTAGGACGTGATGTTTTTTGTTTGTCCACCTTAGCAGCTTACTTTTTGGTTCACAGTCTGAGTTATCTACACTGTCCATAGTTCCGTGGTCCCCTTTTAATGGATATGCTATTAAACACAAGTTCCTGTCTTCATCTTCTTCAAAGCGCACAGATACCACACCTGGAAGAAGGGTGAGGAACAGAGAGAACTTTTAATTCCACAGGAAGATGTGTTACAAATAACATGATTGTAACATTTAGTTTTTTCTTACCCTGTTCCTTAGTCTCTATGTTGCCAGAGGCCCCAAACTCATCTGCAAACCTAACAAATATCAAAACATCTAGAAAAGATGACACCATACAAGACAAGCAATTAGGAGCAAACATGGCCGAGAGTCTTCCTCTCTGATGCACTCAACAAGGCAAGAGCCAAAGAATTACAAGACACATTTTTCCATCATTGAAAATGTTTATTAATTTTTATGTAATTCTTCTAATCCTAAGAGAGACGTAAAAACATTTGCTCTTTATATCTTGTGGGAATTTTCAAGGCCCTAAACAGAAACTCCAACAGCCTTGAGGCTTGCTTTAAAGCAGAGCCTGAACAGAGATTTGCCTGAGGGGTAAGAAGCATCCAACTGTAAGGGAAGACTGGGCAAGCAAAACAAAATAAAGGAGCAAACGAAACAAACCACACAGCACAAAAGACACCCTAGCAAAGGCTTCTTGCAGTGCCCCCGCACTGGGCACCCCAAGCCTTTTGCCCTTCTTGAATATATTGCTTTATTGGTCTTTGCAGTCTCATGTCACAAAAGAACAAAATGAACACAAGGCAAATAGGGTTGGGCTGGGAGCACAGACGCGTAGTGGCCTTGAAAGCAGCTTTCCCCGAGTCTCTAGAACCTGCCATGTGTAATTAGACAGTCTTTGAGGAGGGGGCTGTCAGGTGAGAGTGTTTCAGCAGGTGCCGACGAGTGCCTTACAGCCGACTGGCTGAACACCTTTCCTCCCAGGCCTCTGTGGCCTGGGATCACTCAATTTGCTCAGTCCTTGCTGCAGGGGAATGCGTGCTCAGAGAGACGACACTTCTGAGGTGGTACCTGGCTCTGGGCGCAGAGGAGCCGGGGTGGGGAATTCAGGGGACCACATTTTCCTGTGGCCATGGGAAAAGAACCAGGGAAAAAAATGGGGGCGGGGCAGCCAGCTAACAAGGGGCCTTTGGCTTTGTCCTGGAAAAAACAACAGAGAAGGACCAAGTGAGGGCCCCCAACTCCCCCACCCCGACCGCAACACACATGCATATTCAGAGTACAAAGAGAGACGCCCAGTACATTCTGTCTTCAAAGAGCATGTTTCAACAGTTCCAGAAGAACCCAAGTTGTTCAAGAGTCTTTTGCATAACCAGGTAATGCAACTTTAAAATTATTTTCCTTAATGGATTCTTCCTGATTTACAAAGGATCTCCGCCCTCCCCAGGAAAGACCACACCATGCTGTTGGCTGCTGATTCCCCCCCACCCCCACCAAAATGCATTATAAAAAGGAAGAAAGAGTCACCACATGTGAATCAAAGGGTTGCCGTAATATAGCCATTTCGGGGACATTCCGTAATAGCAAAGGGCTTCAGCTAATCAGCACAAGCCTCCCACTCCTGCATTCCATCTGACTCAACTCTGCTCCCAGCCTACCTAATCAACAGGGCTTCTGGTTTCCTGGAGGACAAAAAGCAGGCGGCAAGTATTCTGGGTAAAATCCTCCCAAAGTCTTCCCTGGATGTCTCCTCATGGGGGACTATGGGTTACCGAGATAAAGAGACACCTGAACATAAAACACAACTACACTTCCACCAAAAATAAACTCAAAACAAACCCACAAAAACAAAACAGAATTGAGCAATCTTACCGCAACTTGAAAACTGAGGGTGTGAGGTGCTGGGCGGAGGGCCAAGAGGAGAAGGAGGAGGGAAAACACAGAGTGAGTGGGAGGGGTGAGGGCTCCGGGGATGGCTGCCTGGGCTTTCCTTGGCCGCGACGCCTTGCATGTCCTTGCCAGGCGCTGGCGACCCCTACAGCAGCTGGGGGCTCACCTTTGTACTGGGGAGTGAATTTGCGCATCTCCGCAGGGAGGGTCTCGTAGAACTGGTGCTCCCTCGGGACCAGAGGCTTGCACAGGGTCGTCTCGTTGAAGCGGAGCACGCACGAGTGCCCCCCGACCTGGTGGACAAAGGGCTCCAGCAGGATGCCCTTGGCGCGGGGCTCCACGTCCATAGCCCTGAAGGCTGGGCTCATCCTCCAGGTGCAGGCAGCAGGGAGAAGGGGGAGGCAGCGGGGTGCAGCGGCCAGCGCGTCCTCTGTCGTCTGTCCGTGCGTCCGTCTGTCTGGCCTCAGCTCCTCGGCTGTGTGGGCCAGGACGCTCTGCCGGAAGCAAAGAGTGACAACGGTGTTGGAAAGGGCCAGGAACCGCCTTAGAGGCGCTAGCCCTCCTCTTCCAGCAGAAAGACAAAACAGCCTGAGCTCCCGCAGGGTCCCGCCCACGCCGCCCACTTCGTCCCCGCCTCCTCCCACAGAAACAAGCAGCCAGAGCTCTCCCCCGCGGGCCGAAGCCGACTGGCAGGGACTGGTTGCGGGACCCCGAAACAGCCCCAATCACCCCACCAGGCGTTAGAAAGCCACTACCGCGAAGCCACGACGACGAAATTGTGATTTTAGGTAAAATCACAATTTCAAACCTAATATCCTGATTAAATCTTACCATTTTCTAATAAAATTGTTAAACTTACAGTAATTTATATCCAAGCCCCTCCATTAATTATATAAATATATTTTAATAGACTTTATTTTTTTAGAGCAGTTTTAGGTTCACGGCAAAATTGAGAAAATACAGAAATTTCCCATATGCCCCGCATATGCATGGACAGCCTCCTCCATTATCAATATCCCCCATCAGAGTGGTACACCTGTTACATATGATGATGAATCTACACTGATACAGCACCATAGTTTACATTAGGGTTCACTCTTGGTCGTTAATTTTTTTTTTTTTTTTTTTTTTTTGGCGGTACGCGGGCCCCACTGTTGTGGCCTCTCCCGTTGCGGAGCACAGGCTCCGGACGCGCAGGCTCAGCGGCCATGGCTCACGGGCCTAGCCACTCCGCGGCATGTGGGATCTTCCCGGACCGGGGCACGAACCCGTGTCCCCTGCATCAGCAGGCGGACTCTCAACCACTGCGCCACCAAGGAAGCCCCTTTAATTATGTTTTTATAAAATGCATTTAAAGGGAAAACCTACTTAGGCACCAACTAGTAAGATTTACTCCCCCAGGGTGCACACACTTCCCTGCTCAAGGCCAAAGACAAGCCCCATTAACCTTATTAGCAGTGGAGCTTGGGCCTAGCTTTAATGATTAACGTCTGTATCGAAAAACAACTGATCAAGGCTGGCTAACTCCTTTTAAAGAGAGACACAGTGTTCTAGGTCACCAACTATTTTTATCCGTCCTATCCAGATCTCCAAAAGCTGGGGCACACCTTTAAACCAAAGCTGCATTCTTGGGGCACTAAGGGGTCTCATTCACTGAGATCCAGGAACTTAGACCTGACTTCAGATCCCCAAGCACACTGGATCTCAGCAAAGCACACCTCTATGCGCCTGTGGACCGTTTCAGGGTCTGTCAACCTCCTCCTGTTTTCTGTCTATAATTTACAGACTACACAGTTGCCACTAGCACTACTAACGGGGCTTGGGCTACATTTCAGTATCTGTACAGGTTTCTTACTGGGAACTCCTCCAACTCCCATGACTCCAACTGAGATGGTGGTGGTGAGAATGGGTTGGCTGGAGGTTTGCCCACTGTCCTCTAAGGTGGGTAAAGCACCCCAGTCTATGCTAGGCTCACTATAGGAACTTACTTCATATGGTCCTCGGGATACTTTCTATGAGGTAGACACCTCTCTCCCTGTTGGAAACAATGAAGCTGATTCTGGGAGCTGAGGAAACTCATCCAGGGCTAGGGACAAGAAGCCACAGTTTCCAAATGAACCTCAATCTGTTGGATGGCCCCACACAGCTGCCTCTGGGGCCCAAGGTCTCTGGCACATCTGCCTTGGTATAGCACTTAAAAGTATATGGGACAGGGCTTCCCTGGTGGCGCAGTGGTTGAGAGTCTGCCTGCCGATGCAGGGGACACGGGTTCGTGCCCTGGTCCGGGAAGATCCCACATGCCGCGGAGCGGCTGGGCCCGTGAGCCATGGCCGCTGAGCCTGCGCGTTCGGAGCCTGTGCTCTGCAACGGGAGAGGCCACAACACTGAGACGCCCGCGTACCAAAAAAAAAAAAAAAAAAAGTATATGGGACATTTATCTTGTCCTGTGACAGTGCTTTCACTATGTATTTATATTTTCTGTTTATAAAGCAGCCTCTTTAGGGACTTCACTGGTGGCGCAGTGGTACAGAATCTACCTGCCAATGCAGGGGACAGGGGTTCAAGCCCTGGTCCAGGAAGATCCCACATGCCGCAGAGCAACTAAGCCCGTGCTCCACAACTACTGAGCCTGCGAGCCACATCTACTGAGCCCATGCACCGCAACTACTGAAGCCCGCGCACTCTAGAGCCTGTGCTCCACCACAAGAGAAGCCACCGCAATGAGAAGCCCATGCACTACAACGAAGAGTAGCCCCCGCTTGCAGCAACTAGAGAAAGCCCACGCGTAGCAACAAAGACCCAACACAGCCAAAAAATAAACTAATTTTGAAAATAAATAAATAAAGAGTTTAGCTGGTGTTAATCTCTTCCTTTCAGAGAGAACGCCCATTGGACTCAAGTATTAGGAATCAATAAGCTTTCCTATATGCAAAGAGCAGAATACCAAAGCTTCTGATTTCTCACCTGGCACTACCTTCTCATTACAGAAGCCCTCAGGAGGGCATGTGCTGTGAGGAGTCCCAAGACACAACACAGGCAATCAGCTCGAAGGATGAGTACCTTCCAGCTATTCCAGACTCTCTCCGGAAGGTGGAGCTCTGAGATGCTTGGCCACGCAAGCCCTTTAGGTTTATAGAGACCAGTTCACACCAGTTTTTCAGTAGTGAAAAAGACATCTTGAGTAAGAGCAACACCAAAGGAAAGCTACTGACTCATGATCGGTCTGCCAGTACCCAAGCAAGAACCAGGTACCATAATTATTAAACTGTGAAAGCACAAGATGCTCCCCATGGGCCAGACTTTAGAAACACAATTCAAACCTTTCATAAACGTGTAAAACTCCTTTTGTTACTACAGCAATGCTGACACCAATGCAATCCCTTTCCAACTCTGTTCAAGATTCCTTAAATGTATTCAATTAAGTAGAAAAAAAAATCTCTCTCCAGGCATCTCTCTTACCCATTCCCCACCTCCAGCGAAAAATCCAAAACAAAAACTGGTCCTTCATGGCAGCTCTCTGGAGTATGGTTCGTGGGTGTGGCTGGAGGCTGAAAAGCCCAGTGAGGGTCTATACCTCCTTCTCCCAGGTCTCCGGTGTGTTCATTAGCTGCTGGAACCTTGACACGGAACCTTGCCAACCCTCCCACCAGCACCCAACTCTGGCAGTCCACAGGACATTGCTCCCCGGAGAAGAATCATCATCTTAGGTAGAGAGACAAGGAAAATAAGGCCCTTTCTCGCCTGTGCCAAGCCTGATGACAGAGGAAACTCCTAAATGGTAGAATTAGGGAGAAAACTGATCCTGTAGTGAGGTGGAGCCAGATTCTAGTCCCAGTTCTGCCATTCAATTGCTTGGAGGAAGATTCCAAGTCCCTGCTCCCTTTGGGTTCCAGTTTTCTGGTAACCAGCAGTTTGTTTTAATCAAATAGGAAAAAACAGTAAAAATCATTGCATTGCACATAATAAGGTTAAGTCCTGTTTTGTGATTCTTTGATTTCAATTATGTTCAATCTCTCAATATGAAGATAACTATGGCTTCTCTATACAACATACTTCTTACATTTGGGGCTTCAGACAAAGAAATGCAGCTTTTGTTCTAGGGTCCCTTACAGACCCTATCCCTGTGGGAAAATGAAGGATCAACTTCCCAAGGATTACACCCCAGATCAGCTTCTTCTCTAGTGGCTTCAGCCTGGTCAGAAGAAAGAAAAATGCCCAAAGCATCTGCTCTGTTTCACTGCTACTCTTTTTCTGTTCCACATGTGGTTTGAGCAGTTGGATCTCTTAAAGGTTTTTAAACATCTGAGGTCTAAGGCCCAGTTTCCCAGGAATCCTAGAATATTAATGGTTACTGAGAAGTCCATGTGATGTATGGACCCTGAATCTAGTGAGACAGGGAATAACCATAAAACACTGGCTTCAGATTTAGCATCTATTTTAGCTTTCCAAATTGCCTCACGTTTGTCCACGAAACTATTGATAGGTAAGAAACACAGAACATGATTCATCCTAGGACAAGACACAGATTTCCCCCATAGCCCATCGCCCTAAATCTATCAAATTGGTTTAAGGATCTGCTGGAAACAATGCCTTAATAGTCTTAACTTATAAAATACTGCAAATAAAACAACTATGACTCATGAAAAGCCCTGGGCCCTTAGCTCACACATCTAGAATGTGGTTCATGAGGCTACAAATGGGCTCTGCTGGGGCTACTTACTCTGCCTCAAGAAAAGCCCCAGGGTTGGGCAGTCACAGAAGATGGTGTGAAGCACACTAGCCCAATGGTGGACGAATAACCTTGACCATCTGCACCTCCGCTCCATGAGCCCAGAGCCACTGACCGCATCTGCACACATCCATACACAACCCATGACTATACCACCAGGGTCAGTCACTGGAATTCTCAAACGTTGCTGGTAGGAATAAAAGAAGTACAGCCACCTTGGAAAACAGTTTGGCAGTTTCTTATTAAGTTAGACACATACTTATTATATGACCCACTAACCCTACTCACAGGTATTTACCTAAAAGAAATGAAAACAAATGTCCACATAAAGACTTGTACACAGATGTTCACAGCAGCACTATTCACCATAGCCAAAAGGTGGGAACAACCCAAATGTCCATCAAATGGGTGAATGAATAAACAAACTGTGGTGTATCCATATAATGGAATATTATTCAGCAATAAAAGGAATGTATTGATATAGCAACAACAAAGATTAATCACAAAAGCATTATGTTGGGCTTCCCTGGTGGCGCAGTGGTTGAGAGTCCGCCTGCTGATGCAGGGGACGCGGGTTCGTGCCCTGGTCCGGGAAGATCCCACATGCTGCGGAGCGGCTGGGCCCGTGAGCCATGGCCGCTGAGCCTGCGCGTCTGGAGCCTGTGCTCCGCAACGGGAGAGGCCGCAGCGGTGAGAGGCCCGCGTACCGCAAAAAAAAAAAAAAAAAGCATTATGTTAACTGAAAAAAGCCATCACAAAAGACTATATACTGTGTGATTCCATTTATACGACATTCAAGAAAAAGCAAAACTGTAATAGCAGAAAGTAGAAAAGCAGTTGCCAGGGGGCAGAGGTAGGGGAATAGGACTGACTGCAAAGAGGTCCAAGAGAACTTTTAGGGGTAATGAAAATGTTCTATGCTGTGACTGGAACAGTGATTACATGGCTGCATAAATTTGTCAAAACTCATCAAATTATAGACTTAAAATCAATGAATCTTGGGGCTTCCCTGGTAGCGCAGTGGTTAAGAAGCCACCTGCCAATGCAAGGGACATGGGTTTGAGCCCTGGCCTGGGAAGATCCCACATGTCGCAGAGCAACTAAGCCCATGTGCCACAACTACTGAGCCTGTGCTCTAGAGCCCGCAAGCCACAACTACTGAGGCCGCAAGCCACACTACTGAGCCCACGTGCCACAACTACCAAAGCCCGCACGCCTGGAGCCCATACTCCGCAACAAGAGAAGCCATGACAATAAGCCCGTGCACTGCAAAGAAGAGTAACCCCCGCTCACAACTAGAGAAAGCCCGCGCACAGCAATGACGACGCAACACAGCCAAAAATAAAAAACAAATAAATTAATTAAAATAAATAAAATCAATGAATCTTATTGTATACAAATTATATTTCAATAAACAGCTTGAATTTTTTAATTTACAAAAGTTTCATAAGTACAAATTATTTTAATAATCAGAAAAGACTGTAATTAAAAGATATTAGCTGTTAACTAGGGTTTTTTAAAATAAATTTATTTTATTTATTTATTTTTGGCTGTGTTGGGTCTTCATTCCTGCACACGGGCTTTCTCTAGTTGCGGCAAGCAGGGGCTACTCTGTATTGTGGTGTGCGGGCTTCTCATTGTGGTGGCTTCTATTGTTGCAGAGCACGGGCTCTAGGCACGCAGGCTTCAGTAGTTGTGGCACGCGGGCTCAGCAGTTGTGGCTTGAGGGCTTATTTGCTCCGCGGCATGTGGGATCTTCCCGGACCAGGGCTCGAACCCGTGTCCCCTGCATTGGCAGGCAGATTCTTAACCACTGCTCCACCAGGGAAGTTCCAGTTATCTTTTTAAATTCTTGTAAAGCCAAAGCAAAAGCATACTTTACACACAAAGGAGAAAAACAGAAGCATAATGGCCCAATAAGCCTTTCAGTAAAACACCCATCACAAAAGAAAAATCAACAGCAAATCTGCTCCAATTATACTAGCTTTCTTGTTATTTCTCAAACATGCTTGATACATACCTACCTTAGGGTCTCTGTCCTTGCCATTCCCTCTGCTTGGTGCACTTTTCCCCAGATATCTCCCTGGCTCACTCTTGTACCTCCTTCAGCTCTGTATGCAAATATCACCTTTAATGAAGTCTTCTTTAGCCACCCCATCTAAAAGTGCCATATCTACCCATCCACATTCCTTACACAACCATGCTTTATTTTCTCCTCAGCACTTATCACCACCTAACATACTATATGTTTTATTTGTCCTGTTTATTTTCTGTCTCCTCCACCCTGCCCCACCAGAAAAAAAAGTCCATAAGGTCAGACATTTTTTGTTGTTGTTGTTTGTTTGCGGTACACGGGCCTCTCACTGCTGCAGCCCCTCCCGCTGCGGAGCACAGGCTCTGGACACACAGGCTCAGCGGCCATGGCTCACGGGCCCAGCCACTCCACGGCACGTGGGATCTTCCCGGACCAGGGCACGAACCCATGTCCCCTGCATCGGCAGGCGGACTCTCAACCACTGCGCCACCAGGGAAGCCCCCGGTCAGACATTTTTGACTGCTCTGTTTACTGCTGAATCTCCAGAGCCCA
This sequence comes from Stenella coeruleoalba, assembly GCF_951394435.1. Classification (NCBI taxonomy): domain Eukaryota; kingdom Metazoa; phylum Chordata; class Mammalia; order Artiodactyla; family Delphinidae; genus Stenella; species Stenella coeruleoalba. Next base: position 65,909,972 of record NC_137156.1, read on the forward strand.
GAAGAGCACCAGCACCGAGTAAGCACTCCACAGGATGTGCCTCAAATCACTACTGCATCATGAATACCTGCTGCACACAGATCAACAGAGAACTCAAAAGGCACCCACTGCAATTATCCAAACCCACACCAACTGCACAGGGAGTACAATCGTTAAAAAGCGGCACGCCACACACTTTACAAAATGCATTCTGAGCATCAGCTGGGTATTAATTTTGCATTTATAATCTCCCACCTTATTAACTCTGCACTAACTGGGGAGTATAAATAAAGGACCCTGCACCTGAATACTCATCTGGGTCCTGCTGGTGTGGAAACATTTCATGTAAACAAAGCCTAAACTCTTAATCTAATGACAACCAACCTCTTGGAAAATTCTCTCTTGTAGAAAATCAGGCAGAAGAATGGTCACTGAAGAATAAACTTTTAAAATGTGGATACGAGAAGATTAAAATCCTATCATAGTTTGAAACAAATATACTAGTTAGAATTCAGAAATTCTGTGTTAGTATTGAGTTGACATCCCAAACACCCAAGGCTTTCAGGTTGCTAAGTTATCACTGAAAGATAATTATCCCCATCTTTTGCAGGCAAAGCAAAGAAAGGCCATGGGGTTGGTGCTGAGTATTTGCTGAAGGCCTTTTCAGCAATGCTGGTGGGTCTGCCATCCAGCTTCAAACAAGGTGTCTCTGCAAGACAGTGCAGGAGAAAAATTATCCCCTCCATGATCTGGACTTCTAGAAAAGCTGGGCAGCAGATAAGGCACAATCCCTGGTGACAAAATGAATAAACCAAAAGGAGATTTAGCAAAATAAAGCCAGGAAGGAAGAGAAGAAAGCTGTTAATGTTTGCCTTGTGGGAGGCACCAAGGAAGGTGGCTGACCAGACTGACCCATTTGGGTCATGGGTATATGGCATCAAACTACCACCAACCCCAGGAAAACTCCCACCACTGCTCCATAAAAATCAGGTCCTGGCAGGACATCTCTTTTACCCCAACGTGAACGCACTCACCTCCACATCCAGCAATACGAAAGTGTATGATGGACTATTAGGATACTATAAAACATTGTTTATCACTTTTATATTTTTAAAACAATCTGATATGCTCTTCAATTAAAAGGAGCAAGACACAGGGAATTCCCTAGTGGTCCAGTGGTTAGGACTCCATGCTTTTACTGCCGGGGCCCAGGTTGGATCCCTGGTCAGGGAACTAAGATCCCACAAGCCATGTGGGGCAGCCAAAAAAAAAAAAAGGAAGATACAAAATTGTATAATCTATGATATTAGCTGAACTATGTCATAAGACTTACAGAGGAAAAGACTGGCAAGAAGTTCCAGCTTTGCCACTAAATTGTACACTCAGAAGTGGTTAAAATGGTAAATTTTATGTCATGTTCATTTTACTATGCACCAAAAAACCCTAAAAACAAAAATACCAGCTACTCACAGGGGTCATGGCTGCCCACCCCCTCCCAAGGCCCTGGAGTCACTGTATAAAAAAATGTTGAATGTCTTGAAGTCTCACAGCTGATATATGAAAAAAATTTGACACATGTTTCCCAAATTTGATGACAATCCTAAAAATTTACATGACATATGATGAATTGTGAGGCTGAAAGAAACTGTTCTAAGTTGTCAATAACAGAAAGCAGATGGGACTTCCCTGGTGGTCCAGTGATTTAAGAATCCGCCTTCCAAGACTTCCCTGGTGGTGCAGTGGTTAAGAATCCGCCTGTCAGTGCAGGGGATATAGGTTTGAGCCCTGGTCTGGGAAGATCCCACATGCCGCAGAGCAACGAAACCCGTGCGCCACAACTACTGAGCCTGCACTCTAGAGCCCAGGAGCCACAACTACTGAGCCTGTGTGCCTAGAGCCTGTGCTCCACAACAAGAGAATGAGAAGCCCACGCACCACAATGAAGAGTAGCCCCTGCTCGCCACAACGAGAAAGCCCACGCAGCAATGAAGACCCAACGCAGCCAAATTAATTAATTAATTAAAAAAAAAAAAAAAAGAATCTGCCTTCCAATGCAGGGTATAGGGGTTCAATCCTTGGTTGGGTAACTAAGATCCCGCATGCCGCAACTAAGACCTGATACAGACAAATAAATAAATAAATATTTTTAAAAAAATAAATTTAAAAAACTGTAACAGGTGTTATCCTACAATAAATTTAAATGACAGCTAACAAATGAAATAAATTTATGGAAAGCAGATGACAATTAACCACCCTAGAGTAGTGACTATGTGATCTTTTTATTATTTACTTTATTTAAAAAATTTTTGGCTGCGATGTGTGGCATGCGGGATATTAGTTCCCTGACCAGGGATCGAACCTGTGTCCCTTGCAATGGAAGCGCAGAGTCCTAACCATTGGACCGCCAGGGAAGTCCCTATGTGACTTTTTTATAGAAAAATTATGACACTGCTGTCATAGAATGAGGCAGTCAATATGCTGCTCAGAAATGTAGGGAAAAAATACTGTACTATTGATTTTTGAAATGTGTAACTTTTTGTGTTTTCTTTTTTCAATCCAAACATTTACTTTCTTACATTATTGGGGTTTTTTTTAATTTTTTTTTTTGCGGTACGCGGGCCTCTCACTGTTGTGGCCTCTCACGTTGCGGAGCACAGGCTCTGGACACACAGGCTCAGCGGCCATGGCTCACGGGCCCAGCCGCTCCGCGGCATGTGCGATCTTCCCAGACCAGGGCACAAACCCGTGTCCCCTGCATCGGCAGGCAGACTCTCAACCACTGCGCCACCAGGGAAGCCCTTTTTTTAAAAAAATTTTTATTGGAGTATAGTTGATTTACAATGTTGTGTTAGATTCAGGTGTACAGCAAAGTGAATCAGTTATACATATACATATATCCACTCTTTTTTTAGATTCTTTTCCCATATAGACCATTACAGAGTATTGAGTACAGTTCCCTGTGCTATACAGTAGGTCTTTATTATTTATCTATTTTATATATAGAAGTATATATATGTCAATCCCAATCTCCCAGTTTATCGCTCCCCTCCCCTTACCCCTGGTAACCATAAGTTTGTTTTCTACATCTGTAACTCTATTTCTGTTTTGTAGATAAGTTCACTTTCTTACCTTATTGTTTTCATAATTGTAAATTCTTTTGTTTAAAGATGGTTTTATAATTATATATCTATATAAATCAATTATATATATTTGTTACACTATATAAACTTTAGCTACCACAAAAGCTGGATCTGCCCAGTACTAAGTGGTAAGATTGTTATTCCCATCTCTTCAGTTTTCTGAATGTTCCAAACTTCTTGAAATTTTCTCGAACTCAGAGCATGTGTTTGTTACCTTTATAATTGCGAGTGAAAATATTAGGGGGAAAAATAATTCACTACGACTGAAATAAGAAACCCAGATGGCTGCTCAGCTCTTGAAGGTTTTAACTCATCTGCCAAAAAACCCTGATGCAACCCACACTGCATGCTCAGAGTTCCACTCCATGATGGAGACCCTGGGAGACTGACCACATGTAAACAAGGGAGGATAATCACCTCAACGCATCCTGTCCCTGAAATGTGTACAAGGTGCTGAAAGGTCAGAGGAGGAAGTGACCAACTCAATCTTCAGTGACAATGGGATACAACCATGTCAGAGAAAAGAGCTACCGTTTACCAAGCTGTTAGTCTGTTCTGTAACTCCCTCCCTCCTAACACAGCCTTCTGGAGTAGATACTAGGATCACTCCCACTACAGATGGGTGCACTGAGGCACCAGATCACCTAGGCCTCACCATGGAAAATGACAGGTACTTTGAGATGAAAGAGTCACTGCTAAGAAGGCTGGAAAGGTCACCCCCATGTCATAGCAGGCACTGGCTCCACCAAAGCATGCAGCAGGGCCAGAGAGACAAGACACAGAAGCCTTCTATTAACTTGACACAAATGCCTGGGGTCCAACACCAGGTGTTCATTTCCCCCCCATCAGCATTTTATTCTTGTTTGTTTGTTTGTTTTTAATTTATTTGGCTGCACCAGATCTTAGTTGCAGCACGCAGGATAGGATCTTCATTGCTGCGTGCAGGTTCTTCCTTGCGGCACGCGGTATCTTTTTTAGTTGCAGCATGCAAACTCTTAGTTGAGGTGTGTGGGATCTAGCTCCCTGACCAGGGATGGAACCCGGGCCCCCTGCATTGGGAGCATGGAGTGTTAGCCACAGGACCACAGGGAAGTCCCTTTATTCTAGTTTTAATAAAGGAGAAACTACAAGTTGTAAGTGGAAGTATTTCAAGAAAAGTCACAACAATGCAGATCCTTCCACCAATTCTGAGGGACAAATGAAACAGCAGATTCTGTTCCAAAAATCCGGACAAGCTTTTCCATAAGGGAAACAGCAGCCTCTCAGAGGCTTCTCTGTCGAACCAGCAGCATGATCACACTGCCACATCTCTTTGCCTCATCAGACCAGATTTCTGGAATGAAAGACTAGAGCATCCCAATATGGAGGGGGACAGGGAGAAGGAGCTTTCAGCCTACCTAGAAATATATTCCTCAGTTACAATGCTTGAATTACAGAGTTTTAGCAATTTAAAAAGTTTTTCTAGCTAAAAGTAGAGCACTACTCCTTCAAGAAAATCTAAATTATTGATTCTAAGGTGTCACATGTCCCCTTTATCAGAATATCAAATTTACTTATAAATACCTAAATGTATTCCACACACACACCAAGAATTATCAGTCCTCCTTAAAAAGCCTGTTCCCCCCCTCAAAAAAAGCCTGTTTCCCCTCTTCAAGGGCAATTTTCCATCTCCAGTCTCCTCCGCCTGATGCAGACTACAAATCCCACCATCATGTGGGAAACATACACAACAGGAACATGCAGAAGTGACCCTTGAAGACTATGGCCAAAATTGTTCTGAGCTCTCGATCTATGGGGGACTCTCCTACCTTAGTCATGGTTCTCTCATGTGCCAGTTAAGTAACAGTCCATTAGCTTCAGGCAAGATTATATGCTCCCTGCCTGTGGTCAACGTTTACCCCTGCTCATTTCTCAGCCAGTTCCCAAACCAGATGACACATGAACTCATCCTCTGAAACTAGTGGTGCCAAAAATGATTCAGTCCTCATGGCCAGCCACAGAACCCAGGCAGCCCCAACCCGCCCAGGCCAGCACAATGAGGGCTGTACCTGCTGGTAGAGGGACACGTGTGCCCTGCGCTACACCAGATCCTGTGCCCAGAGGGCACAACTTCCTCTGGGTCCTCACAACACCTCACTCAGGTAAATACTCCCCTCAGGGGTCTGCTAAGCATCCCAGGCTAACAGCATCAATATGGCAGCTTTGATCACCCAACTACTCTAACTACAGTCAGTGCTCCTCCATGACCAGCCGGGAAAAGAATGAGATATGGGAGTGAGAAAATTCCTGACACCACATAGGTCACGGCACTATATCTTTTTTTTTTTTTTTTTTTTTTTGCGATACGCAGGCCTCTCACCGCTGTGGCCTCCCCCGTTGCGGAGCACAGGCTCCGGACGCGCAGGCTCGGCGGCCATGGCTCACGGACCCAGCCACTCTGCAGCATGTGGGATCTTCCCGGACCGGGGCACGAACCTGCGTCCCCTGCATCGGCAGGCGAACTCTCAACCACTGCGCCACCAGGGAAGCCCCACAGCACTATACCTTAACACACGACCATTCGTCAATCATCCTCTATGAGTCCTGGGACTTCTTTCCAAAATAAGGCACAGCAAAATATTAAAAACTTCTTTAGGGAAATCAAGTTCAACTGCACCCATAGTTCTGAAGCAAACTACACACTGACTCCTTTGGAATCTCGCAGCTTGCGAGAAGGGCAATGACTTCAGTCAGTCAACAGACGTGAGGATTGGGAGGGAAGGCCAACGGGGCACTTCCACTTTTGATATTTTACCACTATTCCCTTTCTTTGGCTCTATACAAAGAGCCTAAGGTATTTTCAAAGTAAAAACACTCTTTGAGAGTGAGATAAATCATTCCTGGGAGAGAGGTAGCCTGTTCCTTCCTTTCCCAGCCCTCATCTGCCCCAGATGTGTTGGCCATATCCATCAGTTTTTCACTGCCCAGAGTCTGTCAGGTGGCAGCTGGCACCTCTGCAAGGTCCAATGTTCCAAATGCGCCAGGAGCCTGCATCCTGGGCTTACCGTCCTCCTCTGGCCTCCCGATGTAGGTGCAGCATCCCAAGCCACCCATAAAACCCAGCACAGGTTCTACAAAGGGCAGGGGCAACTCAAAGAACCTAAGGGAGAGATATGTGTGTTCTCATGCTCCGATAAGGACACAGAGCAAGAAAAACCCACACCTTCAGCAGGGGGTTGGCAAGTACCTCAGCTGTCTCTCTAGAGGCACTCACCTTGGAGAACAGACACTGTTCGTGAAAGGACATCTTTCACTGCCTTATATGTAAAACCTCTATTCATAACAGAAGAAAAACTGAAAATGTTCAACAAGAACCAACTAACTGGGCTTCCCTGATGGTGCAGTGGTTAAGAATCCGCCTGCCAGTGCAGGGGACATGGGTTCGAGCCCTGGTCCGGGAAGATCCCACATGCCGTGGAGCAACTAAGACCGTGCGCCACAACTAGTGAGCCTGCGCTCTAGAGCCCATGAGTCACAACTACTGAGCCCGTGAGCCACAGCTACTGAAGTCCGCGCGCCTAGAGCCCATGCTCCGCAGCAAGAGAAGCCACTGCAATGAGAAGCCAGCGCACAAGGAAGAGTAGCCCCTGCTCACTGCAACTAGAGAAAGCCTGTGCGCAGCAACAAAGACCCAATGCAGCCAAAAATAAAAATAAATTAAATAAATTTAAAAAAAAACCCTAACTTAGGTAGACAGTAATCTCAGCAACGTGCAAGTAAGTGCTTTAACAGTTACTGGTGTATGTTTTTCCTGTCAGGTTGCTCAAGTTCATAAAAACATACATTCTTTGGCCTGGTATACTTCATCCATCTCTCTTCTTCCTTTGTTGCTTACTCGGGCAATCTCTCAAGGAAACAGTATGATTATGTTTAGCACTAGAGCCAACAGATATAGGGTCCACACACCTCCACAGGCACCCTGTAGAAGAAGCTGAACTGTGAACTCTCGCTCATGAGAGGGGAAGGAGGAGTAAGGCACAGTCCACATATACCAAGTTTAAAGCACATTAAGCAAATGCGTACCAAAGTGAAAGCCGGCAGGCTTGGACTTAGGTTAATCCCAAGACAAATGTTGCTGCAGCCTCAGCAAAAACACTGAATTTGTTTAGACATGACCTGGGATCTCAATCAGAGAATGGGACAGATGAGAAGGAGGGAAGGTTATAGTAAAAATGCATATCCAATGTTAGTTTTATACTTGTAAAACAAAAATGGTCTATTATTCCTATAAAACAAACATTGCAGGGCAATGCAAGATTTCTGCATTCCCCAAGAGAGTATGACAAGCACACCCAGCCCATGGGGCCACCTCATTTCTGAGTGTGCAGCCGTGGATAGGAAAGCCCTGTGGCCCTGGAGCAGCTCATCTTAAAGATGAACAAGGCTCAAGGCAAGGGGCTGTGGTGGGGTTAAGACAGACTGATGTGGCTCGGGGGGTTTGCCTTTGGGATCCAGCTCAGGTATCGAGCAGGCACATTCTTGAAAACTAAGTGCAGAAATAACAACACTAGAGCCAAGTGTTATGCCTCCTGGTCTCTAACACATCTTATTCCATTAAAAGAAAAGTTCTACTCTTCCTTAGGCTTGGGATTGGACACTCAATTTCTACAAGTATATGTCTCAAGTAAGGTAAACAGATGGATACACAGAGAATGCAGGTAATACTAAACGATCTCCCATTTGATCAATCATGAGTTTCAGTTAAATACATTCACAAGACGAGTTAAAACAAAATGCAGCAGTGCAAAGGAAGTTTTGTGAATTTGCCATGACAGAGAGCAAGCAGAAGAGGCCCAGGCTGACTCCAGTTGCCCAAAGGGGCTTGTGAAAGCAGGTACTGGAGGCCTGTCTCCAAGTCAGAAAGGTTTCAAAAAAACCCAAAGCCTGAAATCCTTCAGTCCAGAGTGGGATGAGACTTCTGACCACCTTGCAGAGTGGCCAGGAATGAAAAGAACACAGGTAAAAGACATAGCGCAGTGAGGGTGTTAGGCAAGGCAGCCGTAGCTCCTATCATTTTTATTTTTTGTGGGTGGGTGCTGTAGGTGTTGACCACATCACTTCTACAATGGCTACATTTCACTAGCACAAAATCAAATCAAGGCATGACTTTTCTGTTGTTACCAGGTGCTTATTTTGCTACCTGTTCTGACCTGGATACCACATTTAGAAGTTATCATCCTCCCAACGATTTCAGTCTTAACCAAGGGGCATTTTGTTGGCATAAAGAACAAAAACTCCTGGATTTCCCTGGTGGTCCAGTGGTTAAGACTGTGTGCTTCCAATGCAGGGGGCATGGGTTCGATTCCTGGTCAGGAAACTAAGATCCCACATGCTGTGGGGCAACTAAGCCCACGCACCACAACTACTAAGCTCACGTACCACAACTACTGAGCTCGCACGCCTCAGCTAGAGCCTGCGTGCTGTAAACTACAGAGCCCACGTGCTCTGGAACCTACGCGCCACAACTACAGAGCCTACACACCCTGGAGCTTGCGTGCCACAACTAGAGAAGCCCGTGCGCCGCAAGGAAAAGATCCCACGTGCCGCAACTAAGACCTGACACAGCTAAAAATAAGTAAAATAAATAATAAATTATAAAATAAAATAAAATCTCCCTGACAAATTGAGGCCTGCCTTATACTTGGGTATAAATGGTGTTTTACCTATTCTTGGTGCCTGCCTTCATCTGTAAACTAGTCATGGTAGTTTTATGTAGGTGCCATAAGGTGGGAACAAGATTTAAAAATCTAGCCTACTGCCTGGCTTACATGCAACGCACTCCTCAAACGTGAGCTGTCCTCTGTCCACCATTCCAGTTCCTACAAAAAGTCCAATGGAAGATGGAGGCCAGAGGGTGGACTTGACAGTATAAGTGGATGAGGGCATGTTAAGCCTGCACTTTTCTGAGGCGGATGAAGAAACGGGGCTTCCGCAACAGGCAGAAGAATGGAGTACCAAGGGACATCCTGCTTAGCTATTAAAAGAAGACATTTTTAAACTGGTTACAAGTGTGATAAAATGACCACCATTATTAGTTTGGGGTCTCTTTATCCTGTAGATTTCCTTCAGTGCATTTTTCTATTCTTTCCACAAATAGGATCAGGCTATATGTGTTGTTTTGCCTTTTTTTTCCCAAGTAAAATCAGCTTTAGTTTTCTCACCTAACTTTTAAAAAATAGTGATAAAATACTCACAATATGAAATTTACCATTTTAACTATTTTGGGGTATACAGTTCTGTGGCATGAAGTACATTCACACTGTTGTGCAATAATCACCACTATCTCCAGAACTTTTTCATCATCTCAAACTGCAACTATACACATTAAATAATAAATCCCACTCTCCCTACTCCCCAGCCCCTGGTAACCACCATTCAACTTGCTGTCTCTAATTTGAGTACTCCAGTTTCCCATATAAGTAGAATCATTCAATAGCTGTCCTCTGTTTTGCCATTTCCCCCCCAACTAAACTATATGACTTAGATATCTTGCTACATTTGTCTATATATGAGTCTTTTTAAAGGCTGTATAATAGTCACACAAAATCATAATGTATATATCGACTTCCCTACTGACACTATTTCCAACTTTTTTCTTACCACAATAATGCAGTGAGCATCCTTGTATCTGTCTTTGCACACCTGTGAAGTATTTCTGTACGAAAAAGTCCTAGAAGTAGAATCGCTGGGAGCATAGATTTTAAAAGATCTCACCCATTGTTTCACTCTGACCCAACCTATAAAGTATGTGAGCCACTGGATTCTGGAGTATGGTGGCGACATTTTATGTTAGGAAAATTAACCGGGCAGAGACGAGGAAAAACCTGGCTTCAGAAAGGCTCTGACTTCAACTGCTGGGCAGGGGGTGGTGGGAAATTGTCCTGACAGCCCTCAGGTTCTAGGGTCACCAAGACAACAGAACTGCTATCTCCAGACACCTGTCTCGGACCTCTTTAATGTTACCTCCCCTACTCAGTGGCATACATGGCAGGGCACACAGTCTCCTGTCTTCTCCACTGCACCCACAGAGCCAGCTGCCCTGCCCAGCCTACACAGAAGAACCAAGGAAGGAGGGGGAGAAGGTAAAGAAGCAGGACTTGATAGATGGCGAAGTGTAGCACACTGTCCTTAACCCTTGAGGGAGCAACAGACCCCCTAGAGAATCTGAGACAACTGTGGGACTCTCCTGAAAATTCACAGCCTCACTGAACTCTGCATACAATTTGTGGAGTGGGCAACTATGGACCCTATCTTCAGAATCCCTGATTCAGGGAATCAAATTAGAGGGATGAGTCAGATACTGAGTCTTCACAAGTCAGAACAAGGATGTTTTGTTCATGAAGTCAGAAACAGCTGAGAAGATAGTGAGTTGAGCTGCAGACACTTAAATATAAGGGATAATCAAGCAATCAAGAAGAAATGTACAGCAGACAGCTGGAAGCAGTGGGAGCGAAGCTTGAGTGAACTTAACTTGAAAACAGATTTGGGAATTACCTACAAAGGGAAGGCAGAAGGCACCCCAAGGGTAATGTGCAAAGAAAGAAGAGCACTGGGTTGAGGCCCCCATGATTGTGAACAGCCTGTGAGCAGAGGGTGCCAGGTCAGTGTGAGAGGAGGAGGTCTGTAAGGAGACAAGGAGCAAAACATCTTCATCCTCCTGGAGGCCAAGGGTAAGAATCTCCTCTCTGTTCCACATGGAAAATCTGGACCACATGACACAGAGGGAGGAGGAGGGTCTTGCACTGTGTGGCCCTATAGGTCCCTGACAGCCCCCAGAGTTCAAGGTTTGGGGCTCACTTTTGAATGAGCCTTGGCAGTTCCAACACAACTTCTTCACTGAAAAGATATACAGGTGTGACTCCTTCAAAGCCAGCCACCAGAGTCAAAAGGTCTCAAGCACACAGTGTGATGAGCAAAAGCCAGCATATGGGAACCCCTACAGGATAAATGACAGTGTGAACAGATAAATTACAAAACAGAGTAAGCATATATAAATTTAAGAGACAAAAGAGACACTTCAATCAAATGCCATATGCAGACTTTATCTGGATCCCAGTTTGAACAAACAACTATAAAAAAATAATGAGACAATCAGGGACATTTGACCATGACTGAATATTTGAAAAAAAAAATTAAGGAATTATCATTGTATTTTAGGCATAATAATGGTGTAAAAACCATGGGTAGCTCCTTGTCTTAGAGATACACTAATAATGTATAATGAAATACTTTTGGATAATATACACTTTGGGGATAGGTTTCCTAAAAAAATTCAGCTTTTTTTTTTTTTTTTAAGGGGAGGGGAGGAAGGCAGAGTGTAAATGAAACAACATTGGCTAGGAGTTGGTAACTGCAGAAGCTGGTGATGGATGGATGGTTGACAAACCCAAACCAAGTATCCATCATTTTAGGAGACTCTTTTCGTTCAAATTCTGAGGTAAACGCTAAATTCAATTTTGGGGGAAAAGGCCCCTTCCTTGCTACCAGAATATATTACAAAACACTAGTATTACTTGTTACTTTTATTACTTGGTATGCAAATAGGCAAAAATATAATTTAAAAAACAAAAACATGCTTTAAAATGTAATCACATGAAAGCAATCATCTACTACACAAAAATGTGTTCAATTTGTCTAAGGTGATTACCCCATTAGGTAAAACAACGTCACTTAAAGGAAAAATTCTTCCCCAGTGCATCCTCTTTATGAACCAAACAATGGAAATTTTTCACCTCAGCAAGCTGGCCTCAGGGAGGCTCATCCCTGTTGCCTAGATACCGGTGATATCTCCCTACGGTGTTACGGAAGGCTCTGGCACCCCTTGCACCCCTCTGCAAAGAAGACTGGTTAAGGTTCATCAGTCAGAAGTTGTGCCTTCCTCACACATTCCACTGCTCAGACAGCTACAGGGCTGGTATACCATGTACTTGTCTGTCACCTGCGAAGCCTTGAAACAAAAAGAAGTCTATTACATTTGCTAAACTGGTTTTTACAATTGTATCAACTCCAGTCCTAGCTCTCATCCACCTGATTTCTAACAATTCCTGAGAATTTTATTCTAAAGTCACAAAGCAGGTCAACCAGCTGGAGTAACAGTTAACCGTTCAACTGATGTTTGCCTCCAGAAAAAGTTACTAAGTGATCCACTCACTGGCCTATTACATCAATATGATAAAGTATTCATTTTGCTCAGTTTCTAATTCTGGTAGTGGTTAAAGTTAAAACAATAACAATACTGCCCTGAAACTTCTCGTTAAATACTTAACACCAGATTACAGGATGCAATTACACAAACTCCACAGCAGCAATCTATGTAAATAAGCATTTTAGTTCACTTAAAATGTTACCCTGATAAAAATGCTAATACAGCAACTAATTAAATACTAGAATTCATCAAAACTACTGTAATTATGGCGCTTTATACAAAGTATCATAAAACTTGTGATCTGCAACATTTCTGTTACCACTTTTTAGAAGTTTTAGTACTTAAAACTATTTTTTCAGATGATTTTATCTTATTCTTGTTCTATGTACATTTTGTTACCAAAATGCTTCATTCCAATCAGTGATTAGTTTTATTTCCCCGGTATTTAAGAGCACTAGATTTTACTGGTTTTTACATTTTCTTTTCACAATATTTGGACTCATTTTTCTGCAATTCGGCTTTAATATATGAAACTGAATAAAAGCCAAAAATGAAACAAATCATTAGGACGCAAAAGACAAAAAACAGTCTGTAATCCAACGTGAACGAAATGAAAGCTCCATCCATGGTGAAGCTTATCACTATTAAGAAGACGTCCCCGGATCCATTTTAGGACTTTTTGGGATAAGAAGGTTAGGTGTGCAGACTCCCCCACCAGACACCAGCTGACAAGCCCAACTGACATTCAACACTCAAAATGGCTGCACATCTGCCGGCCGCAGGTAACCGTACCTGAGGCGTTGGGCTGACTTCTCCAGCCAAAGACTCAAGGAGACCCCCGTCAATAACCCGGAAGATCGTGGCCACCAATGTCCTGGGGAGACCCCCTCAATGACCCAGGAGATCTTACCCTCTCCAATGACTGGAGACTTCAATGACAGGGGGAGATCCCGCACCACCAAAATATCCGGGAGACACCCCCCCCGCAATGACCAGGTAAGATTCTGCCCGTCAAAACCAGGGGAAATCGTCTCTCCCCAATAACCTGAAGAAATAATGCCTCTCTCAAATGACCCGGGGAAATCTGGCCCCACAAGGACCCTGAGAGATCTCTCCTACTCCCATCATCCCGGGAGAGCCCCTCCCAAAAAACCCGGGAACACCGCTAATGACCAGAGACCTCGCTCCCCGACGACCCGGAGAAACCCTCCTCCAAAGTCCCTGGGGCGGCAGAGCGGTAGGCCGAGCAGACCGGGCGTTACCTGCTACCTCAGCCGGTCCCGCGGAGCTTCCGTCCTATTGTTTCTCTCCCACCAAGATGGCGGCCGCTGCGGCGAGCCCCGCCCCCCGCGCCTCACTCCCGGAGCCCCTCACTATTGGCTCGCACCGGGAGCCCAGCTCGCGGACTGGGCGGCCCAAAAAGCGCTGTTGCTAGGGCGCCCGGATTCGTTGTAGTGGCTTCCGGAAGGGGCGGTGCATGGGGCGGGGTTAGCGAGAGAGGTGGAGTCTTGTCTGCCTCGATGGGAGAGAGTGGCCAAGGAAGTCAGGTTGGGTGGACAGGTGGGCTTCGAGCCCAGGGGTGCAATACGGGATGCCAGGGGTACAGATGGGTCAGCCAACTGTACCATTTTTCCTGGGTCCCAGCGGTTTCCTGGAGTGCAGGACTTTCAATATTAACATTGAGACAGTCTGCAGCAATCTGGGAAGTTGGTCACCCTAGCAGATGGATGGACAGAGGACCGGATGTGGCTGGATGGAAAGATGGACAAAAGAGTGGCTGTAGACGGTGGATAAAGGGCGGTTGTATGCACAGGTGGACAGATGACTGGATGTAGATGGATGGACAAATGACTCGATATAGAGAGGTGAACAGAGGAGTGGCTGTATAGTCCTTTGTGGACTGGTGGGTGACCCAGTGTCCAACCCAGGTTCCACCAAGCTCCACACTACAGAGCTTGTCTGAAGCTCGTTTGTTCTGGGCCCTGTGTTAGCCAGAAGGTCTCCCACCTGAGTTAATATCATTGTGGCTGGCAAAAGCAAGGGACGATGGGGATGCTACTGAGAGTGGGTAGAGCCTCCTACCTGTTCTCTGCTCTTTTAAAAAATCCCTGTGTGCTGGCTGTTTGCAGAGGTGTGGATTCATGCATATACTCATTCATTCAACAACTATTTATGGAGCATCTGCGCTCTGTGCTGGAAATACAGCAGTGAACAAAAACAGTAGGAAAAAAAAAAAAGCCTGCCCTTACGAGGATAGGCAGGAAAGATTTCCTGTGACCAGCTGATCTCTCCTCTCTTGGAAGCACAGTCCCTGTGTGGCTTCCAGGGCCCCATGCCCTCCTGGCTTCCTCTGACCTCACTGGTTCCTCCTCTTCACCTTTTCTCTGTCTACACTATTGCTCTCATAATCTTACCCAGGGTCATGGCTTCAAATTCCACTTACATGTCTATCACTCCCAAAGGTGTATGTCCAGTCAGACCTTTTCTGAGTGCCAGACTCAATGTCCAGCTATGGACTAGGCACCCGCACTCTGACTTCCTCTTGGCACCTCAAACTCAACTTGTGCCACCCTAGCTCCAGCTCATCCCCCAAACCTACTCCACCCCAACTCCCCCAGCTCAAGTGATGGCAGCTCAGTCCTTCCTACTGTTCAGGCCAAACACCTCAGACTTTGTCTTGACTACTTTCTTTCCCACTTACATTCAATGTATCAGGAAGTCCTGTTGCTTCCATTGCATCATCTACCCAGAATGAGACCACTTCTTGCCAGGTCCATGGCTTCCACCTAGTCCAAGCCACCACCATCTCTCCCCAGGACAATGTCACAGCCACATCCCAGTCTTTTGCTGCTGCCCTTGCCACCTTCAGTCAGTTCTCCACACATCAGCCTATGAATACATGAGTCAGGACCTCTCATACCCAGCTCGGAACCCTGCAGTAGCAACTCCCCCAAAGAAAAGCCAGAGCTGGCAAGGGCTCCATTATTCCCCATTACCTCTCTGCCTGCATCTCCTTTGTTCACCTCTAGAAGCACTGCTCATCTCCTAAAGTTTCTCGTGTCACAGTCTGTGCACTCTCATGTCTAAAGTGGAAATCTCTTTTGCTCATGGATGTATCCTGACCACCTCAAACACCAAGTAAGCTCCAGAAATACCTGTTGACTGGACTAAATAAAAAGAATGCCATGTGGTATTAAGTGATAAAAAATAAAATGGGGCAGTGGGATGTTGTGGCAGGATGAGAGTGCCCCAGACCAAGGCTAGCCCTGGGTCAGGCCAAGAAGGCCCTCCACACCCAGTGGAATTACACCCGGCCCAGCTCCTGCTCCTGTTCCCTGTCTGTGGCTTCAGGACCTGCAGTAGCTGCTGTAGCTACAGAATAAAAGCCCAACAGGCACCAGTCTCTCAGGCCTTCACAAATAGGCATGGCCCCTTCCTCTGCCCACCTAATCTCCCATTCCAGTGCTCCCATGGGTGGGGAGGAAACTGGACAGGGCAAGGTCTCCCTGGGGGCAGTCCCAGTCTTAATTCACTCTTCCATTCCTTCCATAAGTGCTTAGCCAGGGCTTACTGGGGCTAGATACTGGGTACATGGCAAGAATGGACACAGCAAGAATTCAAATGATTTACAGAGTCCTTACCATCCAGCAGGGAGTGGATGGGGGAGCATGTGAAGGATGAATACAGCAAATAACTAATTATGGGCAGAGTGAACAGTGGTGGAAAGGAACCAAGCTGATGTACAGAGTATTGTGTTTATGTCTAAGGCAGCAGGAAAGGTGAATCTGAGAAGTGGACATCAGAGCTAAGATCAACCAAAGGCATGACTGATCAGGGAAAGATCTAAGAGAAATTATTCCTGGCAGAAAGCATAGCAAGTGCAAAGACCCCAAGGAAAGCACAATTTTGGCATGGTGGAAGATTATGAAGATTGTGATTGGGTCTAATGGAAGAAATAGCTCAGAGCTCAATGAAAAGATGCACAGAGCACAAGGCATGAGGGAACAGACCAGAGATTTGGGGGCCAAATCCAGGAATCCTGATGTGCAAACAATCGGAGTTCCCGACATAAAGAAAATGCTGTGTTTGCCTATGGGAGGTATTGAGCACATTCCCAGGCAGTATGGAAGGGAAAGACTATAGTAAAATTCTTAAACTTCAGGGAGAAAGAGGACATTGTACAAGCTCCCAGATGGATAATACAAGTTATCTACCAAGGAAGAAGAGCCAGCTGTTCTCGAACTCTCCCCCTTAACACAGGCACATTATTTGCTACCTATGCCCAGCCAAGGGACAGTCCTCATACCTGGAGAGGGAAGGTAGCCACTAATGGAATGGAAAAGTACTAGAATTTCCAAATTACCAAAGAAAAATTAAATGAATGACATCTTCTTAAAAGAGAGAGGGAATTCCCTGATGGTCCACTGGTTAGGACATGGAGCTGTCACTGCTGGGGACCCAGGTTCAATCCCTGGTCAGGGAACTAAGATCCTGAAAGCTGCGAGGTGTGGCCAAAAAAAAAAAAAAAAAAAAAAGAGAGAGAGAGAGAGGGAAAAGGAAAGTTATAAGTTAGCTGTATGAAATTGCTAGTATTCAACTGTTTTGACCTATAAAAATGGTAGTTTCGAATAGCTCAACTGAATAAAAAGATGAAACCACAAAGTAAAAAAATAAGAAAGTAATTATGGAATGAGCAAAGTCAAGCATATTTATCATACTAAATAGGGACACCCTGAACCCCCTTTAAAGACCTAGAGACTGGGTTAGAAAAACAAAACCCTGCCACGTACTATTTATAAGAAAGACACTTGAAACCACAGGAAAAGAAAAGGCTGAAAATAAAGGAGTTGGCAAAGAGTGAGGTCAGGCCAGCACAAACTAGAAGAGAGCAGGAGTAGCCAGTGACATTAAAGAAGGTAGGATTTAAGGTGACAGGCATTGAGCAAAATAAAGAGGACCACTACCTAACAAAGGCACAATTTATGAAAAAGATATGAAATATAAAATAATCATAAGTCAACATACACCAGGTACTAAAACTTTTTTCTTCTTAATGAGGAACTAGACAACATTGGCATTAACTCTATTATTATTACACATTGGCTTAGAGTTCTAGCAAATGTAATAGGGCAAGAAAATGAAATGTTATAAATATTGGAAAGAAAGAGATTACACACTATCTCTTTAGTTAATGCCATGATTGTAAATCTAGAAAATCCAAAGGACTTTCTTGAAAACTACTACAATTAATAAGAGAAAATTTAAGGTGATAAATACAAGAAAAATATATTTAAAATAATAGCATTTACTAAAAATAAGCCTCTAGAAATAAATAAAAACAAGAAAAACATTCAATTGATAATAACTATAAAATATTTAGGAATAAATTATTAAGAAAAGTATAGGAACTGCATAGGCGGGAGACCTATAAAATCTTATTAAAGGGGACTTCCCTGGTGGTCCAGTGGTAAAGAATCTGCCTTCCAATGTAGGGGACCCGGGTTCGATCCCTGGTCAGGGGACTAAGATCCCACATGCCCTGGGGCTTGTGCCACAACTACTGAGCTCCTGACCCTCAACTAGAGAGCCTGTGTGCCACAAACTACAGAGCTCACCCACCCTGGAGCCCATGCACCACAGCTACAGAAGAGAAAACTGCCTGCCACAACTAGAGAGAAGCCTGTGCACCGCAAGGAAAGATGCCGCATGCCTCAACAAAAATCCCGTGTGCTGCCACTAAGATCCCATGCAGCCAAAAATAAATAAAAAATGTCTTAAAAAATTCTTATTAAAGGACATGAAACCTATAGAATATTACTAAAGGATAAGATATGAACAAGTGGAAAGACATACTAACTTCATGATGTGGTGTGTGGTCCAGATCTCAGCCCTCAGCTGTCTCCCTCTGAAAATGGTCCTTGGCAGAAGGCAGCCACCTCACCCAAGGTTAACCACCCACTCTGAAGGTAACCTTCTGCCCTCCTAGCTACTACTTCTCCTGCAGAGGTAACCACTATTCTGACTTCCGTTACCATGGATAAATTTTGCACATTTAAAATTTCATATATATTGAATTATACAATATGTACTTTTTTGGTGTCTGGCTTTTTTATTCAATGTTGTGTCTATGAGTTTCATCCATATTACTGTGTATTGCTATAGTCTTATCTCTTTCGTATCTATATAGTATTCCATTACATGACTATACCACAAATTATCCATCTGTTCTACTGTTGATAGCCATCTAGATTAATTCCAGATTTTGGCTAGCATGAATATAGTTTCCATAGATGTTTCTTCACGTGTCTTTTCGTGGACACAAACCATTCATTTCTGCGGCATATAACCCAGGGTGTTTTTGACACTTCCACCATCATCCTTATCATGCTGCCTTTTGTCTTCATGCTTGTGGGCCCAGCTTTGCTAGGTAGTTACTGTCTCTCCAGACATCACATTAGTATTCAAAGCAGGAGGAAATCCTGCTGTTGGCACCAGCCACATCTTTCCCCTTTATCAGGTAAGCAAACACCTTCCCAGAACTCCCAGCAGATTTATATTTGTTATTTTTTTAATTAATTAATTAATTAATTTATTTTTGGCTGTGTTGGGTCTTTGTTGCTGCCCGTGGGCTTTCTCTAGTTGCTACAAGCGGGGGCTACTCTTTGTTGCGGTGCGTGGGCTTCTCATTGCACTGGCTTCTCCTGTTGCGGAGCATGGGTTTCAGTAGTTGTGGCGCATGGGCTTAGTTGCTCCGCGGCATGTGGGATCTTCCCGGACCGGGGCTCGAACCCGTGTTCCCTGCATTGGCAGGCAGATTCTTAACCACTGTGCCACCAGGGAAATCCCTAGCAGACTTATATTTATTTCTCAATGACTAAAACTGGGTCATTTGTGGCCACCCGTAGGTGTAAGGAGGCTGAGAGTTCAGGGAATGGAGTCAGGGAATCACTTGAGACTGGACACTTGCCACCCTGGAAAAAATCCAGATTTGTTAGCAAAGATGAAGGAGAAAAGGCTATTGGGAGGCAGCCAACAAAATCTCACAAACTGAAAAGATGTTCAAACTCATCAGGAAGCAAGGAAGGCAAATCAAAGTGAAAAATGTAACAATGGCAAAACTATGGAGACAGTAAAAAGAACAGTGGTTGCCAGGCATTTGAGGGAGAGGGAGAGATAAATAGGTGGAGCACAGGAGATTTTTTTTAGGGCAGTGAAACTATACTGTATAATATTATAATGGTAGATACATGTTATTAGAATTTGTCAAAACCCATGGAACGTACAACACAAAGAATGAACTCTATGTAAACTATGGACTTTGGTTGATGATGTGTTAACATTGGTTCATTGATTGGAACAAACATACCACACTAGTGCCGATGTTGATGGTGAGGGAAGCTGTGTGTTGTGGGGGAAGGAGCTATATGGGAACTCAATTTTGCTATGACCCTATAACGGCTCTAAAAAAAAAGTCTATTTTTAAAAATTAATTAATTTGGTCCCACCGGGTCTTATTTGCAGCAGGGGGGCTCCTTAGTTGTGGCTCGCTTACTCCTTAGTTGTGGCATGAAAGTCTTTTTTATTTTTTTAAAGAGTAGCAATGAGAATAAGTCACTTTATATTTAGTAGACTAGCAAAAGTTAAAAAGAGCTACACCAACTCTGGCTTTCAGGGATGTGAGGAAAAGGATTTGTCCAAACACTGTTGACAAAGGTAAGATCAGTTATAGCCTTTTTGGAAAGCAATCTGACAAACTCCACTAAAATAAAAATACATATGCGGAACTTCCCTGGTGGTCCAGTGGTTAAGACTGCCTTCCAATGCAGGGGGTGTGGGTTCCATCCCTGGTTGGGGAGCTGATATCCCTCATGCCTCAGGGCCAAAAAAACAAAACATAAAACAGAAGCAATATTGTAACAAATTCAATAAAGACTTTCCACATCAAAAAAAAAAGCATATGCTTTTGGGCCCTATAATCCCAATCTTGGGATTCTCACTTATAGAAATAGGTGTAGTGGAAAATATTTGCAAAGTGATGGCCCATTCACAAAAGCACAGTTGGTGACATTTTGGTACCTCCATATTGTTCTGGTTACTATACTGTGTAACAAATTACCCAAACTTAGTGGCTTAAAATAGCAACATTTATTTTGCTCACAAATCTGCCCTTTGTGAAGAATTCAGTGGAGACTGCTCTTCTCTGCTGCATCAGTCTGGGCTGCTGAAAAGCTAGGGCTGGAATCATCGGAAGGCTCCTCACTTGAATTCTGGTGTTTGATTTTGGCTGTCAGCTAAGACTTTTCTTTTTTCTTTTTTTTTTTTTCTGGCCGCGCAGCCCTCAGCAGTGAGAGCGTCGAGTTCTAAGCACTGGACTGCCCAGGAACACCCACACGTGGCCTCTCCATGTGCCCTGGGCTTCCTCACAACATGGTGGTTATTAGTTTCCAAGGGTGATTGTCCCAAGAGAGAGCAAAACAGGTGGAAGCTGTATCATCTTTCTAACCTAGACTCAGAAGTCACAGAGTCATTTCTGCCTGATTCTATTCATTAGAAGCAAAGTCATTAAGGCCAGGCTATATCCAAGGAGAGGGAAATTAGACTCCACATTTTGTAAGAGAAGTATTGGAAAGTGTGTGGACCCGTTTTGAGTTTTCATCAAAAAGAAGGAATTGGAATAAATAATACCACTTGAATTGGAGGGCCTGCCACAAAATTAAGATGAGAAAGGTAAGATGCAGAAAGGTGTATACAGAATGATCTAAATATGTAAACCAAAGACAAACCACTCTGTGTAAATGTGTGTATATATGTATAGTGTGCATATATATATATATATATATATATATATATATATAAAATTATATAAACAAGGAGAAATGTAGGCAACATATTCTTGCAACCAAGGGTTCCAGAGAGTGATGGTGATAGAAGGGAGAGGCAGAGGTAAGCACAAGAGAAAAAGATAGAAGACTGCACTAAAAACTAGAAGTTAGGATGGGTTCACCCTTATGCATTTAATTATAGGTATATATTTCACCATACGAGGAAAGTGATTTTTTTGGGGGGGGGGGTTCAGGCTGAATGGCTTGCGAATCTTAGTTTCCCGACCAGGGATTGAACCAAGGGCCACAGCAGTGAAAGTACTGAGTCCTAACCACTAGACCTCCAGGGAAGTCCTGGAAAGTGATTCTTTAGAGAGGTATGTTTAGGTGATAAAAACAATCAAGAAAGACCTTACCTTAAAACTCAGGATAGAGCAGGGAGGAATGGCTGGTGTGCCCCAAGAGGGGCTGCAGGGACCTGACAGTGCTCTTCATCTGGGTTGTACTTTGTGAGTGTTTGGCCTATGAGAAACCAGTGAGCAGAATGTTCTTGTTTTATGCACCCTTGGTATATTCCACACTTAAAATTTTTTTTAATTTAAAAATGAAAGGAAAGAAAAGCAAACGTTGCAGAAAGTTCCCAGTGGGTAGAGTGAAGAGACAGGAGAGGGACCCTGGCCTGGGACTACTGGACACTCGGCTCAGTGGAGTGTCCCAGATGGAGGTATAAATTGGGAGTGAGCAGCATGGAGATAACACCCCAAGCCAGGCTGTCCCTGACAAAACCTCCCAGGGAGGGAGAGAGGAAAACCCAGAGTGGAGCCCTGGGTTGCTTCAACATTTAACTCTAGCCTCGGTAAAACCTGGCAATGGAGGTTGGAAGAAAACCAGGAGAACTGGATGCTCCTGAGAAGGTGGTGTGTTTTTTTGTTTGTTTTTGGCAGTGCTGCTTGGCTTGCGGGATCTTAGTTCCCCGACCAGGGATCGAACCCGTGCCCCCTGCTGTGGAAGCGTGGAGTCCTAACCACTGGACTGCCAGGGAATTCTGAGAAGGTGGTTCTTGAAGCAGGAGGAAGTTTGCCATGGTGAATTCGGCTGAGACTCCAGAGAGCCAGCTCTGTCCTCATCTGTGCATCAGCTCTGTCTGCCCGTGTTAGCCACTCGGGAGGGCAGGGTTGCGCTGTGACAAATGGGAGGTGAGGAGGCAACTGCAGGCAAATCTCAAGGCTTTTGCTGTGAAGGGAGAACAGTGGGGCAGGAGCTAGAGGAGGACATGGGGGACAGAGGAGGAGCCCTGAGCTTCTGACCCATCGCTTCTGTTTTTTCCCTAAAATCAAGGTGAGGCCATTGCTGGGGGAGGGTGAGCAGGGATGCAAGAGGTTAGAGGACAGGGCCAGGCAGCAAGCAGTGCAAGGGGCCTGGAGGTGAAGGATGGCAGGGAGGTGCTGATCAGAGACCTCATCTCAGGGATGTAACCAGGCCCCAGGCAGGAATGGGCCAGGGTGAAAGAAGTCGTCCAAAGGTGGAGGGGATGAGAGTTGGACCAGGAGGTTGAGGAGACTGCAGTTGGGGAGCCTGATTTATGTGTGTGAACAACTGTGGCTCCCCTGTGGCACCTTGTCCCTTCCACGCAGCCCTGGCCCGGGGCTGGAATTGAGGTAGCGCTCCTATCTGCTAGGGCCTGGGCCTGGGGAGCGGTGGGGATGGGAGTGCATACAGTTGTTCTGGAATCAGACATCTCTCGGAATTCCTTTCCCTTCCTGTTTCTCAAATAGAGCTGGTCATTCTCACTCAACCCACCCTCTCCAGCCTGGAGTCCTCCCAGGGCCCCCAGCACTCAAGGGTTGGATATGCATCTCTGAGTAGGGAACATAATGTTCTCACCTGGGCAGGGGAGGGACTCAAATCCCAGACGTTCCCCCAACCCCAGCCAGGCCTGGGACTGGTCCATGTGGGGAGGGGCTGGCTGCAAATCATTCCTAAGATTTTTTTTTTTCCCAAAACAAAAGGCAGCAAAATTACCAAGAAAATGATTCCACAGGGCCAGAGTGGAGGTGATTCCCAGCATCCTCGACACATACACCCTTGTTACCAGCACATGTGGGAAGTGAAGACTCTAGAGAGGCACTCGGAAAAATTCCCATTGTGTTGGAGGCCAGCCTGGTCTCAGTGGGCCCTACACCTGCACTTTTTTTTTTTTTGCGGTACGCGGGCCTCTCACTGTTGTGGCCTCTCCCGCTGCGGAGCACAGGCTCCGGACGCGCAGGCTCAGCGGCCATGGCTCACGGGCCCAGCCGCTCCGTGGCATGTGGGATCTAACTGGACCGGGGCACGAACCCGTGTCCCCTGCATTGGCAGGCGGACTCTCAACCACTGCGCCACCAGGGAAGCCCCTACACCTGCACTTTTAATGTACCTTCACTTGCATGTTGTAAACCTGGCCCTTCGACCAGGTCCCAGATGTGAGGCTCGCCCTCTTATGTTATAAAATAGTTTCACCCATTTATCAGGTACTAGGATAACCCACCCTAGTTTTCAGTCAACAGGCCAGCTCTGTCAGAGAGTAGGGGCTGCTTTTTCTGTGAGCCCAAGATGCCCAGCTTAAAGTGAGCACAATGGGAGAGACCACACCAGCCACTGGGCTCCAGCCACCTACTGTAGTTGGGCCTTGGCCCAGCCCAGGCATGTGAGAGGCAAGGCTGGAATCCTCCTGGGCCAATGCCTGTGGGCAAAGCCAAGGGCAGTGGGGGTGGACACCTTCCCATAAGCCTACCTCTTTCTTCACAGTGGAGCAAGCGAAGGCCCTAGATGAGAACTCCAACTCATCCTCATCTGACTCGCCTCAGGCAGGAGCTGCCAGCCTGGTGGAACCGTCGTGAGTTCTGAGGTAGAAGCAGTGCCTGAGTTGGAGGTCTGCGGGTCATATACCCTCTGTCCCCCAGCTCCATCCTGTTTGGGAAAGTGCTATGGCTTCCAGAGCTGCCACAGGGAAGAGCCCCTCATTTAGAGGTCCAGGCCGATTCCTGGGGTCATCTGAGCCCATGCATGGCCCTATTTCTCACCCCAGGCATGCGGCTGGCCGCACAGCTCTGAGACAGGATGCCAGTGGTCCAAGGTGGCTCATGCAGGATTCTCACTTGCCTGGAACTAATGCACATCTGCCTCAAAGGCCTCTTCCCTGCCTGTCCTACAGGCCTAAGACTTAGCTTCAGGTCCCTTGCTTCTTCAGCTGTCTGGGATGGGCTCATGGCAGGTATGGGAATGTGTACTGCAGGTGTCCCTTCACGCCCAGGCCTTTCATTTTCAGAATAAAAATGTCCAGTTTAACTATGCTTGAATATTATGCTGGAAAGTGCTGGTCTGCTCATCTGGTGGGTCTGGACTTTAGCTCTTCCTTTTTACTTGTTTGCTAGGAAAAAAAAAAATACAGCTGCACACCTCTGCCTCCTCTTTCTGGGGATTGGAGGGCCTAGCCAGAGAGGAGATTGCTGGATCCTAGCTTTCAGCAGCATATACAGTGGCTTTTGACCCTTGCCTCAGTGCAATTCTGCGGAGGGAGGAAGGGCCATGGAGATTTGTCTGGTACTATCTGTTTCGACAGCTCTTCCCCAAGAGCTGACTGGCAAATACCCATTCTTCTGCCTGTCAGGATGGACTGATTAGTGAAGTCAAGTCCTGCTCGCTTTCCTAGTGTCTGCGGTAGCTCCCAGTCCCCCTGTGGTTTCATATTCCGGTCTGGTCAGCCTCCTGCCCTGTAGTCTTCAAATGGGCTGGGCATTGCTTGACTCTGTGTACTTAAAGACACAGAATAGAGAGAAATGCCCACAGGATCAAGGATTCTATTTGGGAAAGAGTCAAAGAGGAAGGGGTGGAAATGTCACACAAAAGAGACACTTCCCACAAAATTTGATTCTTAGCACATCATCAGAGAAGACAACCTAGGCCAGAAAGGCATATCCAGCGAAACTTAATCTTGATATTTAGGATAACTAGTATGAAGATGACAATTTCTGAGATGTCCTTACCTGGAGGGAGCTTTCCTTAAAATCTTAAATCTAGTCTTTCTCTTTTGACAGCTTCCTAGATGCTTCTGTAACCATAATTATGTGATGCAAGCTAAAGCAGTGAGGAACATTGCATGCTTGTGTGTCCAAACTACTCACTTTAAGAAGAGGCAATGGGAGCCATATAGAGAAGAGCAGCATGACCAAGGGCAACAACAGGCACTGGAAGCATGATCATCCTTGAAATAGGAGACTGGGGCTGCTGTCCATGTGAGTCCAGAAACATGAGGATAAGCTCCATAGCACTGGAGGAAAGGTCCAGGAATGCCCTTCGGACCCCAGCGTCATTACTCTTGATAATTCCTGGGATTTAAACAGTGTCAGGAATGGCCACAGCAGGTAATCAAGATTTTGTTCAATGAACAAATGAGCTGAGTCAGACCTAATTTCTGACATTCTAATTCAGAACTTAGATAATACTCATCTCATCTGAATTCACAACTGATTATTTAATATGTTCCTGGTTGACACTCTGCATTTCCCCAATCAGGTAACAGTATGTATCACTGGCTATCATCTGTGATAAGGCATTTGTCTGTAGAGAGGATGGGTAAAGGAAGCAAAATTCATATTTAACATGAATGTCTTGTGAAACAACCCCTATTTCTTTAATCACATTATAAGTAATACTGTTTTAACTCTGTTGCTATAAAGTTGATGCACTAAGATTGCTAAGGATATATTCAGGTAATTTTTTTTTTTTTTTTAACTTTTGGCCACACCACGTGGAATGCAGGATCTTAGTTCTCCAACCAGGGATGGAACCCATGCCCCCTGCAGTGGAAGCGCAGAGTCTTAACCACTGGACAGCCATTGAAATCCCAATATTCAGGTAATTTTGATGGCACAGATTTCTAGCTTCCTGTTAGAACATACATAGAAAGCAAAGTCCTCCTAAGATATTCACTCTTCAAGGCTGAGACTGTGGACCATATGATCTTGTCATAGTCCTGGCACTTCCTAATTGTTCATAGCAATACCACCACCAAAACCACAAAGGCCAAACCATATTTAATTTTTAAAGCCTTGAAACAAGGTCAGTTTGGCTTTGAGGGTTCAACTACTAGTTTCTTGGGCCCCACGTGGATATTTTTTATATTCACTTATTACTTGGCCCTTTTGTACTGCCAGGTGAAGGCAAGATCAAAGTGGAACATGATTTTGTTATAGAATGAGCTTCCTTTGGACACTAGGAAGCAAACTATAAATACAGCAGGCTATCGCAAAGTCATTGCTAGTTCTGGTTACAGCCATGTTACAGAGAAGGAAATAATCAATATTGTCAGACAGGAGATATTTTCTGCTGGGCTTCATTGATGAGTATATCTTCCCCAGCAAGGGATATATTGGATGCCCTTGTACACCATCCCCAAACAATTCAAATACCATGTTGTCATGGTTAATTTTATGTGTCAACTTACGGGCCACGGGGTGCCCAGATATTTGGTCAAACATTGTTCTGAGAGTTTCTGAAAAGGTGGTTTTGGATGAAAGTAACATTTAAATCAGTGGACTGAGTAAAGCAGATTGCCCTCCCTAATGTGGGTGGGCCTCATCCAATCAGTTGAAGGTCTGAACAGAACAATAAGCCTGACTCTCCCAAGTAAGAGAGAATTATCCTGCCTGACTGCCTTCAAACTGGAACATCATCTCTTCCTGGGTCTTAAGCCTGCCAGCCTTTGGGTGGGAAATATGCTATTGGCTCTCCTGGTTCTCAGGTCTTCAGACTCAGACTAGAATTAAACCATCAGCTTTCCTATGTCTACAGCTTGCCAACTTGCCCTTCATATCCTGGAACTTACATAACTGTGTGAGCCAATTCCTTATAGTAAATCTCTCTCTCTCTCTCTATTTTTTTGGCTGTGCTGTGCAGCTTGTGGGATCTTAGTTCCCTGACCAGGGATTGAACCTGGGGACATGGCAGTGAAAGCGCCAAGTCCTAACCACTGGACTGCCAGGGAATTCCCATAAATCTCTTTATATATACACACACACACATACCTCACACATACACGCTATTGGTTCTGTTTCTCTGGAGAACCCTAATATATATGTCCAGGCCTCCTCTCTAATTTTTAAGAGCTCACACCCCAATCTCAAAAATGTACCTGCTAGATGAATGCTGTGATGGATAGAACCCTGAAATGAGGACAAACACACAACACAAGGCTGCGCCAAAAATTCAGATATGATTTGTCAGCCTTTATTAACCAAGAGCAAAGCTGAGCCCTAGAGTTTCCTTTTAAAAAACCCAACCTTGTTTATGGCAAACAATGATTTAATCATATGTTCAATACTACAGAGCAAGAATTGATCACCTTCTAATCACTTATTCTTCTGAGATTAAAATACAAGTGTAAAACAGGTTAAAATAAGATTCTCCCCAATGATTTAAAAATAATTCCAACTGAGAGACATTTCAAACACTATGTGTAGAACTCAGGACCAAAAAAGACCTTAAAACATTTTTACCTTTGAGGTAGCACAATAATGCTGAATTAGATTTCTTTTGTTACAATGAACTTAGGAAAACAATGAGGAATCTACCTTTTGCTCAAGGTGGGCTAAATGGTTTTCTGCAAATCCCCCATGAGTTTAGTGACAGTTTTCTCCTTTTTTTTAGAAGTATAAAGATAGCCCTGCAGTGTGTAAAAGGAAACCCATGGGAAGGCTGCTTCCCATAAAATAGACATTAGAATCATTGAGGAACGTCAGCAGTCAAGGACAGGAGGAACAAGAGGTAATTGTAGTGAAAAACCAAAACAACTTGTATCTTGGCAAGATTGGTTTACAAGTGCATGTCAAGAACAAAAAATTCAACATTAGCCAACTGAAAACAAAATATAAAAGATAACATTCATGGGTCTTTTTCATTTTTCTCTGTGCAAAAATGCTCGTTCAATTTTCCTAAATGAGAGAATTGTTTGTACACTGTGACAGGACATGGAAATGCTGTGTGCCCAGGGGCTGTTGGGTGCCAGTGGCACCTCTCACTGACTACTGTACCGTTGTGACTAGAGAATCTGGGCAATAAGAGGATGAACATGACCTCTCCTGGCTGGAGAATCATTTCTTGACACTTTGCTGCTGAATTTGCTCGTTAAACTGTTCAAAGAAAAGCTCCACCCTGATTTCTAAGAATCTACTGCAATTATACATAACATATTTATATATAAGGACTATGGACTAAGAGGACAGAGCAGATGAACCCTTCCTTCAGAGAATACAACCAAAAGAAGGAAGTGGGTGTGATAAACTGGGGCCAGCAGGAAGAATAATACTGCAGCTTGAACCTCAAGGCTCTCAGGTACATTCTCCACCATGCAAAATCAATAGCAAAGCCAGAAAAGACAGCATGAAGCTCTAAACCATCATAGAAGAGAACAGTATAAAACAATTATCAAAAAGACCTCTTCCTGGGCTTCCCTGGTGGCGCAGTGGTTGAGAGTCCGCCTGCTGATGCAGGGGACGCGGGTTCGTGCCCCGGTCCAGTTAGATCCCACATGCCACGGAGCGGCTGGGCCCGTGAGCCATGGCCGCTGAGCCTGTGCGTCCGGAGCCTGTTCTCTGCAACAGGAGAGGCCACAACAGTGAGAGGCCCGCGTACCGGAAAAAAAAAAAAAAAAAAAAAAAAGACCTCTTCCTAACACATGCTCCTCCCTGTGAGGCTCAACTCTCAGTGCAGGACTTGCCCAGCACAATGTGGACACCAGAGTCCTGAGTTGAACTTGGTCTGCCACCTTCAATTCCTCATGCTGTAAAGAGAATTGGAACACTGTCAGACTCCTGGCACCTTGGTAATGGCTGTGTCCTTTTCACTCACACTGGTCCCTGTAAAGTCTCCCTTCCTCAAGTCAGATCCTCAAGGGGCCCTATACGCAGTGAGGGTCTGGACTGATGATCCATATGTCAATCCGCAGTTAGAGCAGGAAGACTTAAGCCTGATGAATCTACTTTGTAAAACCGAAAGCATCAGTAAGTTGGGGGTGTCAAAGAGGCTCCTATGAAGGGGAAGATTGAACTGGGATGTGAAAGAGGGCAAGATGAGAAGTCCCATCCCTAGCAGCCTGCGGGAGTGACTGGGTCGGAGTTCACAGCTGGCCCTAACTAATGCTGGCATGCGGGGTGTAAGGGAGCATCCACTGTGTTTGTTTATTTATTTATTTTTATTTTTAAAACATTTATTTTATTTGGTTGCGCTGGGTCTTAGTTGAGGCAGGCAGGCTCCTTAGTTGTGGCTTGCCAGCTCCTTAGTTGCAGCATGTAGGCTCCTTAGTTGTGGCATGCATGTGGGATCTAGTTCCCTGACCAGGGATCGAACCCAGGCCCCCTGCACTGGGAGCGCAGAGTCTTACCCACTGCACCACCAGGGAAGTTCACCCGCTCAGTGTTTAAACAGAGTCCTTACACAGTCTGGGGGCTACACCTCTGTGTCACTCCTGAAGTTGAATGTACCTATTACCTGTGTAAGAAACAGGTATGGTTCTTGTCTGCTAAAGTGCAATATCTGCTTTCTTAATTTATATTTGATAATAAAGCAACACCATAGAAAATAAGAACCTCAGAAAACCGTGGGAAAAACCACACAGGCTTTCCCAGTGCTAGCTCCTGTTCTGGAGTATTAGTTACAATGTTTCACAATTCTGAGAGCTGTAAGGCAGGCTACCTAGGGCAGTCTGAAAGAGTCCTTCTGCTTTCACTTCATGGAGCACAAGAAAAAGGGAGAATTGACCAAGGTTGTGATGGGTCACCACTCTGAAAATCTCTTGACCATACTGTTCATGGCAAAAGCAGACAGCCTGGCTTAGGAGGACAATGGAAGGTGACCATATGGTCTCTATCACTGTCTACAACAGGAATGACTCAAGCCCCAGCATGTAATCGCTTAGGGATTTATTGAGATATACAAGTTTAAAAAATTCATATTGGAAAGGGCCTCTTGATTTAATATAAACTTGGCTATGACATCCAAATTTATCTTTAGGTAAATTTCATACTGCTCTTAGGATCTCTTGTAGCATCTGATTCTAGGTTATTCTGAAGAAAAAAAATTTCATTCTGAAATATATCTGGTTAATTACGATAATTCATTAGATTTCCACCTGATATAATCAAAAGGTTTAAAAAGTTTTAAAATACAAGCTAAATTACTTTCCTCTGGGATTAACAACTGGAACCCTAAATATCCCAACATCTTTTTTTTTCTTTTTTTGCGGTACGCGGGCCTCTCACTGCTGTGGCCTCTCCCGTTGCGGAGCATAGGCTCCGGACGCACAGGCTTAGTGGCCATGGCCCACGGGCCCAGCCGCTCCGCGGCATGTGGGATCTTCCTGGACCGGGGCACGAACCCATGTCCCCTGCATCGGCAGGCAGACTCTCAACCACTGCGCCACCAGGGAAGCCCATCCCAACATCTTAATTAGAAAGGTCTTTGCAGTAATTCTATGAAATTGTAAATGATGCTGATTTTTAAAAACTAACAAAAAGAGCTGATCTTTAAGATGAATGCCTGAGTCAGCTGACAAACTGATATATATGAATATGTCCAGGGAAATTCTCTAAATAGAGAGTTCGGTTTTTTTTTCCAAAAAAATAGCTGCTGCTTCTTTAAAGAGTTTAAAAATTGATGGTTCAACAGCAAAGCTACATAACAACTCTGGAGTAGAGGGAAAGGTCTCTCTTTGCCAGCACACTGCCATCAGTAAGAGCAACTGGTAATAAGAGATGGGCAGGAGTTGCCCAGGAAAGTATTTAGGTCAGATACAGTGATGGCACTCCCAGACCCCAGCTCCTTACAAATGGACAGCAATTCACTCATGCAAACTGCACAGAGATTAAACAAAACAAAATCTACTAAAACAAAATAAAACACCCCCGCCCCCAACCCAGAAAACCTTCCCTGGCTCTCTGCTACCTGTAAAATGTGCTAAACTCAAATTTTCTGCTCTAACGTGGGTTCCGATGTCTGATCAGTGTGCTTTGGGGTGCTGACCTGCTGGGCCCTGGGCAGGGTCTCTCCCTAAGCATCACTGAGAGTTTGGGGACAGCTGTCATGTGTGCCACTGTCAGCAGACAGTACAATGCCACAGGACCACAGACCTCCATCACATCTGCCACCATTTTTGATGGTAAAGCCAAAGGCTACAGTTGTGGACTTTCTCAAAGGACAAATGA
Source organism: Stenella coeruleoalba (assembly GCF_951394435.1). NCBI lineage: Eukaryota > Metazoa > Chordata > Mammalia > Artiodactyla > Delphinidae > Stenella > Stenella coeruleoalba. The sequence continues at coordinate 65,941,335 of NC_137156.1, forward strand.
GGAAACAGAAGGCTATAAAAGGTTGGGGGAGGGTGTCTACAGTTATACAACAGGTTTGTGCCAACCTGTGGTAACTTCTAAAAGCAACAGTAGCAGTAAGAGAGGAAAGGAAGATGTTTACACTTTGGACTTTGTATCAGGCACTTAAATTTTTGGAGAGACATGCCATTTTGAACCAGAGATGTGAAAACTGGGTTGGAGTAATCATTACAAGTGGTCTAATAATGGGCTTTCAGAAGCAAAGTGGAGGTGTGGGTTGAACCTCTACCCATCCTTTAGTGCTGACTTCCAAGTTTTCTAAACGCCCACAGCCATAGCAATGGCAGTGGTGGTGGCAACAGCAGGAACGGTTCTGTCACATTTTCTGTTTGTGTTCTGTGGCTGACTGGAAGGTTTTGGTGTCACACTGAGAAGGCTCTGGGGTGTGGCACACCTACTGCCCAGGATCTATCAGATCCATGCTGGAGCCGAACATCTTCACCAGCTGTTCCTCGTAGTGTGAGATGTTCCTCTTCATGATGTCCATGCAGGGCCCCAGAAGCCTCTCAAATGCTTGTACATCCATAACTGCATTGTTAAAAAGAGGTGAGGGAGAGAATAAGTTCTCTACACCAATAATTCAGTCATTTCCCTCATGCAAACCTTTTCTTAAACATATCCATTCATGTTGTAGGAACTGGACTATTGGATACTGGACACTTGGAGAAAGAAGGGATGTTTCTATGTGAACACAGCAGGACTATGTCATCTAAGTTTGAGACTTTGCAGAGCGCAGCAGCCCTCACTCCCTCTGTTCCCACACAGCCCTGGACACCTGTCTCCATCACTGCTCTTTCCACACAGCCAAGGCGTCTATATGGCTGTTCATAGGCTATTGTCAGTTCTCAAAAATGTTTGCTAAAGGAACACATGAACCCATTTCTGGTTGGTCACACAAACTGTTCAAGCCTAGATGTGAGTAAGAGCTGACAGAGTAAGTCAAGGCTTGCTGATGGGAAAAAAATACTGCATGTTAGAAAAAAAAACAACACTAATGCATATAGAATTTTTCTTACCTAAGCATTTCACATCTCCCACTGCATAAGCCGAAGCAGCTCTGGGTTTGTTGGTGACCAGTGCAAGCTCTCCAAAGTATTGCCCCTTATGGCAGCGGGCAATCTCGACCTCTTGGTTCCCACCATCCTTGTTTGCTTTAGTCTAGAGCAGGTGGAGAACATGACCAGGGCTGATTCCAGAATCACAACTAGGCACATCCAGTTGCACACACTTACATTCCCTTTTCAGTACACTTAACAAATTACTTACAAATTCATGTTGCAGAGACTCTAATTGTACCATGTAAACTGCATGGGCTAATCTCAGTGGCCTGGTTTAACCAAATGAGTTGGCTTTTACCAAGAGGTAAGGTGTGTATATATATGCATAATATTATTATAGTATATATTAATATAGTATATAAAATTATGTTAATATACTATATAATATATAACAATGTATATTTTTATATATTTTATATTTATATATTATACATATATGAATGCGATCCATTTGGTAGATGCTGACTCTGAGACACAGGGTAGAAGACAAGGCCTTTTGCTAATTCTTCCTAAATAACGTCAATGCTTCTCATAGGTAAACAGTCACAATTCAGGGCTACTTCTTTTTGACTTGAGGCCATGCTTTTCTCGGACAATACTTTACGGCGACAAATTTTATTTTTAGGTACTACCTGCATCTTAAGTTAGTGGTCCCCCTACCATATTTGTTTAGAAAAGTTAAGTAACTAAATATTTTAAAAAGTAATGTTCAACCTTGAAATTTGGTGGTTTAAGAAATCAAGCAGGTTATACTTTGTGCTTTTCAAATTACTGAAAATAAGGTACTATATTTTATTTACTATCTAGAGTTTCTTATATTTTTTAAACAAATCCATCTGCTAAGCTAAGCAATAATTTAAGTAAAAAAATACTTATAACATTAATAAGAATTAGTCTAAATCTTTAAGAACGACTTTGTTACAGGCAGATAAATAACTTTTTAGAGGTTAATTTGTTATTATTATTATATTTTGGCTGCGTTGGGTCTTCGTTGCTGTGCGCAGGCTTTCTCTAGTTGCAGCGAGTGGGGGCTACTCTTTGCTGTGGTGCGCGGGCTTCTCATTGCGGTGGCTTGTCTTGTTGCAGACCACGGTCTCTAGGCGCATGGGCTTCAGGAGCTGCAGAGTGTGGGCCCAGTAGTTGTGGTTTGCAGGCTCTAGAACGCAGGCTCAGTAGTTGTGGCACACGGGCTTAGCTGCTCCGTGGCATGTGGGATCTTCCCGGACCAGGGATTGAACCCATGTCCCCTGCACTGGCAAGCGGATTCTTAACCACTGCGCCACCAGGGAAGTCCCTGAAGGTTAATTTAGAAAAATAAACAAAAGTACCACACTGGCTTACATGGTTTGACTTTTCCTCCTTTCACACTTCTGCCCTGACCTGTCTGCTCTGAAGTTGATCTGCCCCTTCCAAGTCAATGCTCTCTTTCCAATTTCTGTTGTATTCGCTGGGACTGCAGACGTGTTCATGTCTACCTAGTCCCTTCTCTAGAGTAGCACTTATCACACTGTACTGTGAACACCAGCCCCCTGTGGGTTTTTTTTTTTTTTTTTTTTGCGGTACGCGGGCCTCTCACTGCTGTGGCCCCTCCCGTTGCGGAGCACAGGCTCCGGACGCGCAGGCTCAGCGGCCATGGCTCACGGGCACAGCCGCTCCTCGGCATGTGGGATCTTCCCGGACCGGGGCACGAACCCATGTCCCCTGCATCGGCAGGCGGACTCCCAACCACTGCGCCACCAGGGAAGCCCCCCCTGTGGGTTTTGATACAATGCAGATTGTGATTCAGTAGGTCTGGGGCAGAGCCCAAGACTGAATTTCTGACAAACTCCCCCTTTCCCAACCCAGTGCCACAGTGCTGCTAGACCTACAAACCCAACACTATGCTGTGATCAGTAGGTGTCAATGAATATGAGAAATGTACAAACATATACCAGTAGTCTAAAAACTATAAGTAAAAAAATATATTTTTAATTAGGAAGCAAGCCATCTTGTAGGCAGTAATCATATTTTTCTGTCTTTCTCCATGCTTAACTTTTACAAAAAATACTCCATAAAAGGTTTTACACTAGGCTGATTTAGTATTATATGTAACTCAGTATTTTAACAAGTTCTTTATTCTTAAAAAAAATTGAAACAGGAAATCTGATGATGATGGATTTATGGTAAGAATCACTCTTCCCATCTATAGGTCACTGTGTTTTCTAGGTCTCCCTATCCATCAAATGGCCATAATAATAACTGTCCTAGAGACCTCCCTTCCTAGTACTCTAAAAAGGAAGCTTTTTCATATTCAACACTCACGTGTATTTTTTTTTTTTTTTTTTTTTGCTGTACTTGGGCCTCTCACTGTTGTGGCCTCTCCCGTTGTGGAGCACAAGCTCTGGACGCGCAGGCTCAGCGGCTATGGCTCACGGGCCCAGCCGCTCCGCGGCATGTGGGATCTTCCCGGACCGGGGCACGAACCCATGTCCCCTGCATCGGCAGGCGGACTCTCAACCACTGCACCACCAGGGAAGCCCCTCACATGTATTTTTTATTATATAATTGCCCCATTTTCTGTTAGGGTGCTTATCCTTTTTCTTATTGATTTGTAGGCCAATATTTCTCATATCATTAATTATGTAACAGAGGTAAAGGCAATAGGAACAAGAAAAAATATACTAAATCTTTATCAATGAATGGGCTTAAACATTGGTCATTGTCAGTCACATATCTCACATAATGGTGGTTTTGAAACACTAAACACACTCCACATTTTTAAAGCAAACAGTTACTTTCTGTGCATATACCTGGCATCTGGATCTCCCCTGACATAACTCACACCATCACACATAAACTCACCTTGCTTTTAATCAAGATGCTCACTTCGCCGGACTCTATAATGTAAAAACTATCAGCCTTTTCACCCTAAAAAGGGAGAGGAGGTCAGGTCAGAGCCATATATATGTATTAAAGAGGGACACAGAAATAGATCATTTTCACATTGCCTGAGCTTGAATTGGTATTTATTTTCCAAACCTACAAACCAGTAAATGGCTAACAAATTCAGAACTAAACGAGAGGATCCTGACTGCCAGGGATGTTAGTCTAACTATGACTGACAAACATCTCTCACTTCCTAACATGGAGTATTCGCATCTGTCTCCATGAATATGCCCCGGCTGGTAACTGCACAGAGCATCAGTCCGCGCACCACAATGAAGAGTAGCTCCCCCGCTCACCGCAACTAGAGAAAGCTGGTGCGCAGCAACGAAGACTCAATGCAGCCAAAAATAAATAACTAAAATAAATTTATTAAAAAAAAAAGAAAAAGAACAAAAAATTTGGAGGGCTTAAACTATCTGATTTCAAGATTTACTATTTAAGGCTACTGTAATCAAGACAGTGCAGTATTATTAACAGAGAGACAGACATTGATCAATGGAACAAAAAGAGACCAGAAATAGACCCAAACATATATGGCCAATTGGTTTTCAATGCAAGTGTCAGGCAATGGGATAGGAAAATCTCCTCAACAAATGGTGCTGAAACAACTGGACATCCATATGAAAAACCCTAACCTTATACCACGTAATTAATTCAAAATGGATCATAGATCTAAATGTAAGATCTAAAACTATGAAACTAGAACTGCACGGCTCAATACAGTAGCCACTAGTCACATGGGCCTACTGGGCACTTGAACTATGGCTTGTATAGATTTATAGGTGCTGTAAGTGTAAAATACATATTGAATTTTAAAGACTGAATATCCCCCAAATGTAAAATATCTCATTATTAAATTTTTATATCACTTAGATGTTGAAATGTAATATTTTAGATATATTAGGCTAAATATATATTATTAAAATTAAGTTCACCTGTTTCATTTTTTTTAATTTGGCTACTAAAATATTTTAAATTGTATGTGACTCACATAATATTTCTATTGAACAGTGCTTGCCTAGAAGTAAAACAGGAGAAAATCTTACTAACTGTGCAAACATTTTTTTTTAATAGGGCACAAAAAGAGTGAATTACAAGAGAAAAAAATGACAAACTGGACTCGTCAAAATTAAAAACTTTTGCTTTTTAAAAGGTATTATTAATAAAATGAAGAGACAAGCCATGGCCACAGACACATTTTGGGAGAAATATTTGCAAATCATTTGCCTGATAAAGGATTTGTTCTCAGAGTACATAAAGAATTCTTACAACTCAATATATTAAGAAGCCAAATGACCTAATTTTAAATAGGGCAAAAGATGTACTTCACCGAAGAAAACATATGGATGGCAAGGAATCACAGGAAAAGATGCTCACCATCATTAGACATTAGGTAAATGCAAAATAAAACCAAAATGAGATACCACTTCATACTAGGATGGCTAACATTAAAGACTCGATACTAAGTGCTGATGAGGATACAGAGCAACTGGAACTCTTGAACATTGCTGGGGGAATGCAGAATGGTACAGACATTTTAAAAAACATTTTGGCAATTTGTTAAACCTATGTTTACCATATGACTCAGCAATTCCATAAAAACATATGTCTATACAAAGACTTGTATGCAAATGCTTATTGCAGCTTTATTCATAATTGCCCAAAACTGGAAAGACCCCAAGTGTCTCTCAACTGGTGAGTGGAAAAATGAATTATGGTACATCTGTATAATGAAATACAATACAGCAATACAGAAATACAATACAGCAATAAAAAGGAATGATCCTCTGATACATTACAACAACATGGATAAATCTCAAAAACATTATGCTAAGAGAAACAAGTCAGACACAAAAAAACTACACATTATATGGTTTCATTTATATGAAATTCTAGAAAAGGAATTTTTAGAGCGATAGAAAGCAGGTCAGTGGTTTCCAGGAGCAAGGGAGCGGGTGAGGGGATTTACTTAAAATACAAACAAGGGAGCTTTTTGGGATGACAGAAATGCTGTACACTATGATTATAGGGATGGTTATAAAACTCTCAAATTGTATACTTAAACTTGGTAATTGTACTGTATATAAAATATAGGGTAACAAAGTTGACCAAACAAACAAAACAACATAAAGCATAGTTTCTGCAGTAGGTCTGGGGTGGGGCCCAGGCACTTGAATTTCTAACATTCCTATATGATGCTAATGCTGCTAGTCCTAGGACCTCACTTAGAGAAGCCTTGGTCTAGAGACACTGCCGAAAGGGGTCTACAATAAGGTGGTTATCATCTTAATTTGTGTCCATTCTGCATCACCACCTAGCACTCCTATCTTCAAGAACACAGACATCCCAGAAAACCCTGTGGTTTTTCATACCTCTTGACATACCTCCTGAAGGTCTGGGGCTTTTCAGGATTAAGTAGAGGTCCTTTGGGAGTAAATTAAAGCACCACAGCTTCAGAAGCAAATGTGGCCAGTCAGCATGTCCCATTTCTGCAACTCAGCTCTACATTCTTACCATACTAGGATACCTGCCCTGGAACAAAGCCTACACCCACAGGCCTTTGCTCACATTGTTATCTTGCCCTGAAAGATCCTTCCCTGACCTCAACTGCTGGAACTGCACTTGTTCTTTAAGCTTAGCTCAAAGGGCATTTCCTTCATGAAACCGTATAGAATACATCCTGTTCTATATTCTCACTGCCACTCTTTTTTTTCTTTTAATTATTTATTTATTTACTTATGGTTGTGTTGGGTCTTTGTTGCCGCACACGGGCTTTCTCTAGTTGCAGCGAGCTGGGGCTACTCTTTGTTGCGGTGCATGGGCTCTAGGCACACAGGCTTCAGTAGTAGTGGCTTGTGGGCTCAGTAGTTGTGGCTCATGGGCTCTAGAGCACAGGTTCAGTAGTCGTGGCACATGGGCTTAGCTGCTCCACGGCATGTGGGATATTCCCAGACCAGGGCTCGAACTGGTGTCCCCTGAATTGGCAGGTGGATTCTCAACCACTGCGCCACCAGGGAAGTCCGCAGTGCCATTCTTTTTCCTCTCATTATAGCACTTATATCTGGTCCTACTTGTCTATCTTAGTAAATATTTACCGAATCAAACCAATTTCTAATTAAAAGAATTATTAACAGTGGGGCTATCTAGAAAACAAAGGCATTTAGAGATGCCACTTAGAGTAGACATCATTTTTTTGTTAGTCCTTTTTCTCTGGAGCATCTCTCTCTCCTTTTATGATAAGCCTGATTAATCTCTGGGGTACTGGTTGGGCCAACTCCACCTCCAGGGCTCAGGGGTGGTCTGGGGATTTAGGCTTGACCAATCTGAGTCTTCCTTCTAGCCCCAGCTCTGGGTTCAGGTATGGACACATTCCCCAACCCAGACCAACCAGACATCTTCTCAGTGGCTCTTTTTTTTTTAATTAAAAAAAATTTTTTTGGCTGCGCCGTGCAGCTTGTGGGATCTTAGTTCCCCGACCAGGGATCGAACCCATGCTCCCTGCAGTGGAAGCGCGGAGTCCTAACCACTGGACTGCCAGGGAATTCCCCTTCCCAGTGCTCTTGCCAGAACCACTGGCAGAGAAGTTTTAGACTCGGAAAAGTCTATAATACTCTTTATATATAATTAAAAATGGAAACATAGTAGACTAGGAAAATTATTACAGAGCACTCATCATAATGTTCCAGTCCACTGTGTGATGATCCTTACAGTACCCAAAAATAACATGACAAAAAGGTATAAAGGAAACACTAAAGATACCTTACAAATCTGGTCAGTCACTGAAGACTGGTTTGTGTTAGATTAGCTAAAAGGGACTTTGTGCCAAACATAGAGAGAAGGTACACAACCTTTCGACCTTCTCCAGGTTTTAACAGTGATGCAGGAAGCTTACTCAGGGTTAAAAGAAAATGACATCGAAAAGAACAAATACCAGAAGCCAAGGAAAGGTGAATGGAGGCAAGAGATGTGCATAAGTCAGTGAGCTGAACATCAATGGGCTTTAGAACACTCTGCAGGAAGTGTGCCTGCGTATCGTGCAACATGAGCTCCCCAAAGTGACAGGACAAACGATGCACTAGTCCTTCAGGAGGTGGCTTCCGGGAAAGGTGCTGCACAAGGCCCCCACTCACCTGAGTGATTATGCGCTCTCCATCCTTATAGACCTTTTCTCCTATTACATCCACAATCTTCATTCGTTCTGACACCTGAAACAATGAACATACAAATTATAAGGAAACGTCTTAATTAAAAGTCACAAATAGTATCTATACAACATTGAAATGGGCTAGAATAGTATGATTTAAGAAATCTAACGAGAATCGTTTTAACAGCTTTGCTTAAATCCCCATAGACAGACTCTTATTAAAATAGGCTTTACCTCTAGTGATTTAAGAAGCTGCACAGATTCAATAAATGATTCAAACATCTTCCTCTTTTTTGCATTATTTTTCACTATGATTCTTCTAAACGTCACACGGTCCTATAAGAAAGGATATGAAAATTCTGGTAAATGCCTGTATAAGGGAGCATCTATGGTTTAATTAACTATGCCACAGCAAACATTAGAGGTCTCTGGAAGGTACTGGGTCAACTGAGTGTTTAATGATATTTCAATCTGAGTCATTGCTATGAGAAAAAGATCTGTAGCCTGAGCCAGACAGATGTCTCACATGTTGTCACCTGCTATCAAGTACTCAATGGGTGCCACCTATGGGTCAGTCATAAATAGAATACAAAATTTAAAACGTCCCAATCAAACATTTGTGAGCTCACAGTCACTGTTTAATGTGAAAAGATGCACCTTCAAAAAAGGGAGATAAAACAATCAGATGGTTCTTGCCCTCAAGGACTTTATAATCTCAATGGGGAGACAATACAAAATTTATAGGAATAAAAAACTACAGTCCAAGACAGCATATGAAATGTGCTAGATGAACTACAGAGACAAAGTAAGTGCCACAAGAATTCTGCAGAGAGAGATCACGATAGCCTGGAGTGATCAAGGATAATTTTGTTGCAAAAATATAAATTTGTCTGGGACCTGAAAGAGAGGTAGGTTTTAAATTAATGGAGAGATAAAGTAGGAAACTCAAAATGGAAGGCAGGCATGTGAAAGATATCTTGACCCCAGCAAGTCACGGATTCATACTCAAGAGACAGTTAACCAGAGCTATGGTCAGGTACTTCTCAGATATGTGTATGCGTGTGTGGGGAGGGACATGCAGCCAGGAGAATGTTAATTGCTTAGGCTCCTACGTGAGTAGGCAGTTTTTTGTACCTAAGTTAATTTTAACTTTCTTCTACCTTGGGCTCTCAAGAATAGAAAGATTGTTTTTTCTTTTTTTTTTAAAGTACAGTAATGACATCCTAAAGGCTGAAAGAATGAAAAACAGCAAGGGGCTAAGGGCATGTTTAGCTGTAGGTTTGCTATTTTAGTATTCTTGATGATGGGGTGGGAGTTGGGTGGAGAAAACACATAGAAGACAACTGAGTTGAGATGTCTAAATAGGTTTCACTGGCTCATATTCATCAGCCACAGAACTCCCTGGTCCTATCCCATGCCATGCTTCATCTGCCTGACAGGAGAAGTCACCTACTGCACCCTATACTCGTAGTATAAAAGGTGGCAGACTCCTACCCTCCCTTCCTAAACTGAAGTACAAATAATGTCTGTTCTCTGGTACTAAGCCAGATTCTGCCCCCATTTTCTTTTCCATCTGTCTGCTTGAAAAGAGCCATTCAATCTCTGATTGCTCTAATCAGCTGCATCACTTGCCACTACTTTTTTGAAGTCCAAGGTTAGAGATGTATCATTTAAAATGTTACTGTTATACTTTGGAATATTACTCCATTATCTTTAGACTTCAGTTTCTACATGTTTCCTGCACCAGTCTAGGCCAAGAGTGCTGTGGAAAGAGAACAATCAAGACTGAGACAATGGGAGTTATAAAATTTCTTTCCTTATGTTTGAGCAGACATTGTCAAAAAACAGTATTTCTAAATCCATCTATAACGTTACAAAGATTACTAAAATTGCAGCAATAAACTGTATTTCTAGCTAAAGAGAAAACAATTGATATCTCTATTTGTGTTCCAACCCTTTCTACGCATGCTTTTGCACTTCCCAGAGCTCTCAGGCTGTGCAAGTCCAGTTCCTATGACTGCGGAGGATATAAAAAAGCACCAGACACCAACCCAGCTTTCAGGGAGCTTCCAATGGAGCTGTGAAGAGGAAACTCCTACTGTGAAATGGTAGCTCCCTCAGGCACCCAAGTGTTCAGAGTCAAGCAAGTAGCCCTGAAGTTCAAAAGAGAAGAATACTACCCTTTCCTTTGACTGCAGAAAGTTTCTACTGGGACTTCCCTGGTGGCACAGTGGTTAAGAATCCGCCTGCCGGGCTTCCCTGGTGGCGCGGTGCTTGAGAGTCCGCCTGCCAATGCAGGGGACACGGGTTCGTGCTCCGGTCTGGGAAGATCCCACATGCCGCGGAGCAGCTGGGCCAGTGAGCCATGGCCCCTGAGCCTGCGCGTCTGGAGCCTGTGCTCCACAACAGGAGAGGTCATGGCAGTGAGAGACCCGCGTACCGCAAAAAAAAAAAAAAAAAAAAAAGAATCTGCCTGCCAAGGCAGGGGACACAGGTTCGAGCCCTGGTCTGGGAAAATCCCACATGCTGCAGAGCAACTAAGCCCGTGCGCCACAACTACTGAGCCTGTGCTCTGGAGCCCGCAAGCCACAACTACTGAGCCCGCACGCCACAACTACTGAAGCCCACGCACCTAGAGCCTGTGCTCCACAACAAGAGAAGCCACTGCAATGAGAAGCTCACGCACCACAACAGAGTGGCACCTGCTTGCCACAACTAGAGGAAGCCTGGGTGCAGCAATGAAGACCCAATGTAGCCAAAAATAAATAAATAAAATTATTAAAAAAAAAAAAAAAGACTCCGTGCTCCGCAGGGGATCTGGGTTCAATCCCTGGTCAAGGAACTAGATCCCACATGCCACAATGTAGATCCCACGTGCTGCAACTAAGACCTGGTACAGCTAAATAAATATTAAAAGAAAAAAGAGTTTCTACTCACTTTCATGCAAGCAAGACAGAGTGGGAGCAGAGACTAAGTGTAGTGGTCATGGTGGCAGCTGCCCCCAGTAAGAGAAGGAATATAGAATCCAATTTGAGAAACTCAGTGGCAACACCAGGTCCTCCCTGATTTAGCCTCAGAAGGCATTTCCAAAGGCCTTGGAAGGCACAAGTAAGAAGTCAGGCTATAGAGGACCCTCTGGGAGTCACTTTCCTGAAGGTGGTACTGAAGCTTTGGAAGGGTTTGGGCTATAAAGCGGGTGAATAACGCAGGAGAAAAGGGCATCTAAATAGGTCACGTAAGGCAGCAGCGAGATGAATCTCACTTAAGATAGCAGGGAGAGGAAGAAAAGACTGCAAAGGATAAGGCTAGGAACTAGGAAGGCAGGGCAGGGATCTCAGGAGAGGGAGTTTCAGAAATGGAAGGGTGGTGAGCAGCACCACAACCAAGGGAAGCAGGTGCCACCACTCTGTAGTACCCTACCTTGTGCCAGGCACCGAGGAAACTGCTTCTCGGATGTGCTTCTACTTAATTCTCATATCCAAACCACAAGGCAAGCAGTTGTTTTTTTAAATTAATTAATTATTATTATTTTTTGCTGCATTGGGTCTTTGTTGATGTGTGCAGGCTTTCTCTAGTTGTGGCGAGCAGGGGCTACTCTTCGTTACGGTGCACGGGCTTCTCATTGCAGTGGCTTCTCTTGTGGAGCACAGGCTCTAGGTGCATGGGCTTCAGTAGTTGTGGCACATGGGCTCAGCAGTTGTGGCACGTGGGCTCAGTAGTTGTGGTTTGCGGGCTCTAGAGCACAGGCTCAGTAGTTGTGACTCACGGGCTTAGTTGCCCCATGGCATGTGGGATTTTCCCAGACTAGGGCTTGAACCCGTGTCCCCTGCATTTGCAGGCGGATTCTTAACCACTGCACCACCAGGGAAGTCCAAGGCAAGCAGTTTTACAGTTCATTTTTAATAAATTTCTATTGAGACTTTCTCTTTGACTTTTAGATTTAGGAATGGGTTGATTTCCAAGTGTTTGGAGATTTTCCTGTTATCTTTCTGTTACTGATTTCTGGTTTCATTCCATTATGGTTAGAGAACACACCGTCTGATTTCAATTCTTTTAAACTTGTTAAGTTTTATTTTATATCCCAGGATACATGTAGTCTATCTCGGTGAACATTTGTGGGCTTGAAAAGAATGTGTATTCTCTGTTGTTGTGTGAAGTGTCCTATAAATTTCAATGTGATCCTTTTGGTCGATGGTGATGTTAAGTACTGTATCCTTCCCAATTTTTTGTCTAGTTGTCCTATCAATTGTTGAGAAAGGGGTGTTGAAGTCTGCAAATATAACTGTGGGTTTGTCTATTTCTTCTTTCAGTTCTATCAGTTTTTGCTTTACATATTTTGAAGCTCTGTTGTTTGGTATATACATATTTAGGGTTTCTGTGTCTTCTTGGTAGATTAACTCTTTCATTATTATGTAATGTTCCTCTTTGTCTCTGGTAATTTTCTTTGCTGTGAAGTCTACTTATCTGACATTAAGTTCTGCTTTCTTCTGGTTAATGTTTGCATAGTATATATATTACTATACTTTTACTTTCTTTTTTAAAAAATTATTATTTATTTTTGGCTGCATCGGGTCTTAGTTGCTGTGCGCGGGCCTTCTCTAGTTGCAGTGAGTGGGGACTACTCTTCGTTGCGGTGCGCGGGCTTCTCATCGCAGTGGCTTCTCTTGTGTAGCATGGGCTCTAGGTGCGCGGGCTTCAGTAGTTGCAGCATATGGGCCCTACAGCACACAGGCTTCAGTAGTTGTGGCACATGGGCTCAGTAGCTGCAGTACGCAGGCTCTAGGGCATGCGGGCTTCAGTAGTTGTGGCTCGCAGGCTCTAGAGCACAGGCTCAGTAGTTGTGGCGCACGGGCTTAGTTGCTCTGTGGCATGTGGGATCTTCCCGGACCAGGGATTGAACCTAGGTCCCCTGCATTGGCAGGCAGATTCTTAACCACTGCGTCACCAGGGAAGTCCGAAAATAAAGATTATAAGGAAGTCTTTAAAAACAAAGATTCTTATACTTTACAAAATCATTTGGCTTGAACATATTCATAAAGACTTATGTTTCTCATTTTTATGGAGATTTGTTTTTGTTTGTAATCAATTTCTGTCTGAGTTCCAGAAATGCAAAAGATACAGCACTGAGAGAAGTGGCAGCTGACAAAATTGCTGTCTTTGACCTTCTGATGCGAGTTTAGTAACTAATCTGGAAAATAATGAACTGTAATTAATGAAATCTGTAGCTATATTCAAGTGTGTTTCTCAGACAGCACATACAATAATTGAAAGAACTTCCTGCCCTCTAATTAGTTAGATTGAATTAACTTGGCATAATAGCTTTAAAATTTTTTTTTACTGGAGTATAGTTGATTTACAATGTTGTGTTAGTTTCAGGTGTATAGCAAAGTGAATCAGTTATACATATAAACACTCTTTTTTTGAGATTCTTTCCCCATAATGTGTATATATCAGTCTCAATCTCCCAATTTATCCCTCCCCCCTGCTTATCCCCTGGTAATCATAAGTTTGTTTTCTACATTCATGACTTTACTTCTGCTTTGTAAATAAGTTCAGTTGGTATATTTAGATCATCTATATTTATAGTAATTATTCATATACTAGGGCTTACGTCTACCATTTAATTCAATGTTTTCTGTTCTTCCCTGTTTCCTGTTCTTCTGTTTCACTTTTCTTGCCTTCCTGCAGGTTACCTGAATGGATTTATAGAGTTTTTGAGTGTATCTCTTTGTACAGATTACTTTAGTGGTTGCTCTATGTATTATATTTATATATGTAACTTATCATGGTCTACTGGTATCAACATTTTAGTAGTTTGAGTAAAGTGTAGAAGTTTAACTTCCATTTAGGCCCCTTTCCTTCCCCTTTAGAATGTAATTGTCTTAAATATTTCCTCTATATACATTAAGAACCACGTAAGACAATGTTATAATTTTGCTTCAAGCATCTAACCTATTTTAGAAAACTCAAGAGGAGGATAGACTTTTATGTCTATCCATATGTTTACTGTTATTCTTTCTCCATTCTTGATGTTCCAAATTTCTTTTTTTTTTTTTTTTTTGTGGTACGCGGGCCTCTCACTGTTGTGGCCTTTCCTGTTGCGGAGCACAGGCTCCGGATGCACAGGCTCAGTGGCCATGGCTCACGGGCCCAGCCGCTTTGCGGCATGTGGGATCTTCCCGGACTGGGGCACGAACCCGCGTCCCCTGCATCGGCAGGCGGACTCTCAACCACTGTGCCACCAGGGAAGCCCCAAATTTCTTTCTTTTATCACTTCTGCAGGTGACAAAGTCTCAGTTTTGTTTTATCTGAGAATATCTTCATTCCTGAAGGATATTCTCACTAGGTATAGAATTCTGAGTTGACAGTTCTTTTCTTTCAGCAATTGAAAAATGCTGTGCTACTTCCTTCTGGCCTTCATGGATAGGAAATCTGGTGTCATTCAAATTGTTTTTCCTCTGTACGTAAAGCATTGTTTCTCTCTAGTTACTTTCAAATTTATTCCTGTCTTTAGTTTTCTAAAGTTTGATTCTGATGTTTTGGCATAGATTTCTTTGGGTTTATCTAATTTGAAGTTCACTCAGCTTCTTGAATCTGTAGGTTTATTATCTTTCACCAAATTTGGGAATTCTCCAACTATTATTTCCTTGAATAATTTTTTAGCTCTATATTCTTTCTCCTCTCCTTCTGGGACTCTGATGACACAAATACTGTACCTTTTCTTTTTAGTCCACAGGCTCTGTTCATTTCAGTCTATTTTCTTTCTGTTGTTCAGACTGGGTAATTTCTATTGTTCTATCTTCAAGTTCACTGATTCTTTCCTCCCTTATATTCATTCTGCTATTGAGCCCATCCAGTGAGTTTTTATTTTGGTTATTGTATTTTCCAGTTCTAAAATTTCCATTTGGATCTTCTTTCTGTCTTCTATTTCTCCACTGAGACCTCCTATTTTTTCCCCTTTGTTTCTAGTGTGTTCATAATTGCTTGTTGAAGGATTTTTATGATGGCTGCTTTAAAATCATTGTCAGCTAATTCCAGTATCTGTATCATCTTGGTATTGACATCTTTTTTTTTTTTTTTTTTTTTGGCGGTATGCAGGCCTCTCACTGTTGTGGCCTCTCCCGTTGCGGAGCACAGGCTCTGGACGCGCAGTCTCAGCGGCCATGGCTCACGGGCCCAGCCGCTCCGCGGCATGTGGGATCATCCCGGACCGGGGCACGAACACGTGTCCCCTGCATCGGCAGGCAGACTCTCAACCACTGCGCCACCAGGGAAGCCCGGTATTGACATCTTTCGATTGCCTTTTCTAATTCAGATTGAGAATTTCTTTGTTCTTGGTCTAACAAGTGATTTTCTATTGTATCCTGGGCATTTTGGGTATTATGTTGTAAAACTGTATCCAATTTTTTCTTTTTTTGCAGGCAGTCACCCTCTCTCTATATATAGGGTGCCTGTACATGTGGGAGTGCATGTTCAGCTCCCCTCTGGACTCTACTGACACTACTCTGGCAGGGGAAGTGGAGTGCCAACTAGTAACACCACACATCACCTCATTTTGCCTCTTTGCTGCTGGATGAGGTTGTTAAGTCCAGTTTCCTGCTGGCCCCAGTGACAGGGTGGGGAGGTAGAAGCAGTTTTTCCTTTGGTATTTGGCAGGAATAGGGTGGCATTATCATAAAAGGTTTTCTATTCTGCCAAGCTGTGCTTTTCCTTGTCCTTTGGCTAAAGGGAGCAGACTTTTCTTGGGGCTGTTTTTATGTGTACCTGTTGGTGGATCTGGGTTGTAGGTTTTTCCAGCACCCTATCTGGGATATATGGGAATTAATAAGAAAACCTGGCGAACTCACTGTTATGTCCTTCCTTAATTCCTGAAATCCCTAGTTCCTAGCCAGTCCACCTTCTCCTTTCCATCTTTCAGGGTCTCCTATGTTTGTTTGTAGTAAGATATCCAGAGTTTTCTAGTTTTAAGAGGGAAGATTAGTGAGGAATGGGGCTATTCCATCTTGGCCTGGACCAGAAGTTGGCATTAATGTATTTTAAAACTGATTTTATTTTCCCCCATTATTTATTGATCTACCTTGAGTATTTTAAGCTTCCCAAGTGTGTGATGTATTCTTAAACCAATGTATCTCTCATCTCTCAGGGGCAATCTTTTTTTTTTTTTTTTTTTTTTGTGGGCCGCACCACATGTGGGATCCTAGTTCCCCGATCAGGGACTGAACCTAAGTCTCCTGTTCTAGAAGTGAGGAGTCTTAACCACTGGGCCGCCAGGGAAGTCTCTCTCACGGGCATTCTTTTTTTTTTTTAACATCTTTATTGGAGTATAATTGCTTTAAAATGGTGTGTTAGGGGCTTCCCTGGTGGCGCAGTGGTTGAGAGTCTGCCTGCCGATGCAGGGGACACGGGTTCGTGCCCCGGTCCACCATGGCCGCTAAGCCTGTGTGTCCGAAGCCTGTGCTCCGCAACGGGAGAGGCCACAACAGTGAGAGGCCCGCGTACCGCAAAAAAAAAAAAAAAAAAAAAAAAAAAAGGTATGTTAGTTTCTGCTTTATAACAAAGTGAATCAGCTGTACATATACATATATCCCCATATCTCCTCCCTCTTGCGTCTCGCTCCCATCCTCCGTATTCCACCCCTCTAGGTGGTCACAAAGCACTGAGCTGATCTCCCTGTGCTATGCAGCTGCTTCCCACTAGCTATCTATTTTACATTTAGTAGTATATATAAGTCCATGCCATTCTCTCACTTTGTCCCAGCTTACCCTTCCCCCTCCCGGTATCCTCAAGTCCATTCTCTACGTCTTCGTCTTTATTCCTGTCCTGCCTCAGGGGCATTCTTAATTCTACAATTAGTATACAATTTAGTATAGCACAATAAAGTGCTCTAGTATGTCTTTAAAATGTGATTTTATTTGAGGAAATATATTGATAATTCCAAGGTATATATTTAATTCTGCTTGTAGGGTAAATGGAAACAAATTATCATAGATGTGAACATTTTAAAAGTGAAATTTGGAATCTGTACAAGAGGATGATTGTTTTGTTTAAGAAGGAAGAGAATTATATATTTTGAAGGCTTGATAATGAAGGAAGCAAGGTGGGTCATGTATAATAGAGGATAGGATCATAGCAGTACTGTGCCTAAGACATTCTAGGAAAGTTCTATTTCCCAGAATATGGCTATCAGCCTTTCTAGTCATCTAAATCTATTGAATATTGGCATGGACCAATGAATAAATAGATGGCCAAACACAGAGGAAAGTTAGTCCTAGGATAGATAGATAGAGATGGAAAACATGGTTGGCAGAGCTTTCAATGACACTTATTTTTCTAGGCTGTCTCTTGTACAGAGTTATCCCCCCTCTCTCTACTTGTCTGATAAAAACATAAATGGAAAATGTAGTAAGAGCTGACACACTGCAAGGTCACAAGACCCAGTCTTTTCTATGTAATTTGGAATAAATGGTTTGTTGATAAATCACTTCAGAGAAATGGAAAAACACACTGGTACAAAACCTTCCACAATGTCTTTCAGATAATTGGCTATTAAATATAGTGTGAACCAACAGCCCAAGGACAGAGACTCAGAAGTAAGGGGCATTAATACCATGCTATGCAAGGAGAACCATTTCTCTAACTCACCAGTCCCCAAAGGGAGCCTTCTGAAGTGGCGACAATGGTAGCAGCTCTCGGGGTGTTGTACATCAGAGCTAGTTCTCCAAAACTGCCATGGTTGTCATACTGACCAACACAGCGGGTTTGATTATCTTTTGTTACTAAAATATCATAGGTTCCCCTGGAAATATAACAAGAAACAATTTTACTTATAATGGGCAGGTGTACATGAATAGAAGGTTGTTGTTATTGGGGAATTCCAACAGATTTTTGCTAGTATATAGAAATATAATAGATTTTTGCATTTTGACTTTGTATTCTGTGACCTTGCTAAACTCGTTTATTAATTTTAATGAGTGAACTTGGCATTTTCTAGAGGATCATGTCATCTGCAAACAAAGACAAAGCAGCTTTATTTCTTCCTTTCCAATCTGTATGCCCTTCTTCCCTCCCGTCAGTCCTTCTCCCCTCACTCCATCTTTTTCTTTTCCTTCTTTTTTCTTTGCTTTATTGCGTTGGTTAGGACCTACAGTATAATACTGCACTGAAGTGGTGAGAGGAGACATGCTTTGCTTGTCTGGTTCTCCATCTTAAAGGGAAAACATTCAATCTTTCACCATTAAGTATAAGGTTAGCTATAGGTTTTTTTTTTTATAAATGCCTTTAATCAGGTTGGAGAAAAGTCCCTTCTATTCCTAGTTTGCTGAGAGTTTTTATCATGGAAAGGTGTTGAATTTTGTCAAATGCTTTTCCTGCAGGTATCGAAATGATTGTATGGGTTTTCTTTTGTAGTCTGTTGAAAACTAGGATGTAGAACTGATTAAAATAAAGAAAAAAATGATACAATTCTCTATCTATTGATTGTTAATGACTACTAAAGAAAAATATTCAGAATGGACAAACATTTGGAGAAACAGTCACTCTCAATACACCACTGAAGCAAGTGTAAATGTTTTAAAGTTTCTGAAAGATAATTAACAACATAACAAATTCCTAAAGAGACCCTTTGACACAGCAATTCCATTTCTAGGCACTCTGAAGGAGATAATCAAAGATATTGGAAAATATTTAATTGCAGGGATGCTCACCAGGTAATATTTATAAGAACAAAAACCAAAAACCACAATTTAATCTGCTAACAATAGGGGATAGGTCAAATATATGTCTATATTCATATTATACAGTCAATATAAATCATGACATAGAATAATATTGTATCCCATGGCAAACTACTTCAAATAGATTTTAAAAATCAAGTCAATGTATATGACCTAACATAAAAAGTATACATATAAATGTAATAAAGAGTTGACTACATTTTACATGTTTGTTAACAGCTTCCAAGCCCTACCACTCCCAATCCTTCTTCCTCTTCTGTCTCACATCTGGGAAAGCTGAGAAGAAAACCTGGGTGCTCCCTTATTTGGCACTGATGGGATATTCAAACAAAACTAGAGCCTGCTCATATATAAGAGTACTCTGACCTCAGCCCCACCCTCTAACCACCGTGAAACGCCAAGCCAGTCACCCCTCCCTGCTGTCTTAAGTCATTTTTGGACCTCTTGGGAACCTGGCCTGTTCTCCCTTAAAAGCCTCATTATGTGAGTGATAAATCTTTTCATACACTCTTAGCTGTGTGTGTGGTATGATCAGTCTCAATATCTGAACCAAATTTGGGGTAATGGATCTGACCTAACAGTAAAGCATAGGGAAAAAAAAAAAAGAAAAAAGAAAGGAAGAATATACTCTGGGGATGAAATTAGGGCTAAATTACTTTCTTTCCTGGTTGTTTTTTTTTTTTTTTCCCCTAAGTTTCCTACAAAGAGCCTCCACTTGTCTGATAAAAATCATTAGGTATCATATGTTACACAAGAAGCAAAGAATAAAGCCAATCACTCAAATATCAGGTACACAGTACCAACCCTGCTCTCAAGGGAGCTCACCACTGAATAGGTAAGCTGAACTGTGTTTGACCTGGTGGACAAGGCAAAAGTAACAAGGACATGAGTGGAATAAATGGAACTCAGGGTAAATTCACTTACGTGTTTTTAGTCTCTCTTCCAGGAGACGCTAGCAACTTAATTTTGGGAACACAAATAATTTCAGGAAGCCACAAAACAGAGTCTTTCCTAACCTCTCTCACTTCGGTCCTCTTCCAAATAATGGGACATATTTTTCTCACTGTTGCTATCATCAAATTATGTAATAATTATCTATTTAATTATGTAATAGTTATCTATTTCTAGTCTCTCCAACTAGAAAATGAGTTTTTTGAGGTCAGGAACAATATCTTTTTAATAATTAATTAACAACCACTTTCAGTGCATGCAAAAGATAATACCTCTCATTTACATGTGTAATAACAAATCATTCCCTTTGTAGACAGGCATTTCAACCTATAAGCTATGGATATGTGCAGGTAAATGCTTATTTCCCAGACTGCAGGTACCTACTGGGATTCCTGTCTTGGTGAGGGAGCACACGGCAGAGCAAGGGGGAAAGGTGGCTGTTGGAAGTGGTGATATAACTTAAAAAAATTATTCTGTCACTACTTACAGAATTCTATGAAGGAAGCATGAGCATAATAGATAAAACAGTCTTTAAGAAGACATTATTTGTATCATCTTTACTCTTTAAATAAAACATTTCTTTCCTAACCCTAACTGTAATCATCTGTCAAAGTATCAAGGGCCAAAAGGTTACCCAAGGAGTACGTTCTTTTTTTTTTAAACGTTTATTTTTTTTTTAATTAATTAATTACTTATTTATTTTTGGCTGCATTGGGTCTTCTTTGCTGCACGCGGGCTTTCTCTAGTTGCGGCGAGCAGGAGCTACTCTTCGTTGAGGTGCGCAGGCTTCTCATTGCGGTGGCTTCTGTTGTTGCAGAGCGCAGGCTCTAGGCGCGCAGGCTTCAGTAGTTGTGGTGCGTGGGCTCAGTAGTTGTGGCTCGCGGGCTCTACAGCGCAGGCTCAGTAGTTGTGGTGCTAAGTCGGGCTTAGGTGCTCCGCGGCATGTGGGATCTTCCTGGACCAGGGCTCGAACCTGTGTCCCCTGCATTTGCGGGCGGATTCTTAACCACTGCGCCACCAGGGAAGTCCAAGTAGTACATTCTTGAACACTTTCCTGAACGAGCAAAAGGCTCGACGAGACAGGGGACCAGCTGAATCTAGTATAGCTACTTGATCAAAATGAAAAGACCCTTAAAAATCTTAAAAATCAGGAAAGCAATTGGAAAAAAATGAATAAGGTCTGCAGAGTAGATGAGAGTACTGTATAAAATGTTAATATCTAATTTTTACAATTGATCTCTGCTTATGTAAGAGAATATTCTATTTTTAGGAAATATACACTGAAGTATTCAGAGGTAAAAGGGCTTATACCTGCAACTTACTTTCAAACAATAAAGTTAATGTGGTAAAACATAAATCTGGGGAACCCAGGTTTATAAGAATTTTTTGTACTATTTGTGTAACGTTTCTATAACTCTGAAATTATTTCAAAAGAAAAAATGAAAAATAATTAATGGAAGACATTGGGTGAAGCAACATCTTATTGATCTTAAACTCTGGTGAGGGTGTTCCTTTCAGGACTGAGGAGGGGTCAGAAGGAGTCCTCCAGGTGATACTAATAGCTCAAGAGGTTAGGACACACCAGGGCGAACAGGTCAAACCCAAATATTTCATGTCTCCCAACATGATTTATACCTGGAACAGAGCCAGAAGGGGCCAGAGGTATGGAGGTTGAGGCAGTATACTCATGTGTAAAATTAGGCTAGGATTGAATGATCCAGATGACAATAAAGTGTTATGGTTATTCTTTACAAAATCAATTCACTTGAACACTTGCAAATAACATGTTTATAAAGCATAGCTTGCACATTTCACCTAATTGTAGATAGTGGCAACCCAAGTATGGGTTGTACTGAGGACTCAGGGCAGCAGTAGATAGAGAAAGGCAGGCTGTGGACAGAGAGGGGCAAGCTTTGAGAAGCTTGTTTACGTGGCCCTAAGTCCTGTTTGGGCTGAACAAAGCATAGGGTAAAGCACTTGCCCTGAATTATGGATCTTATTAAGTACAGCCGTGCAACTGCAAAACTCCATCTCCTACCGTTCAATGACATAAAAGTTGTCCCCATCATCTCCTTGGTCAATGACGTGCTCATCAACTTTGACTGTCCTTTCAAACATGGCATCGAGGACTTGAGAAAGCTGTTCCTGCAGGGAATACACAACGAGAAAAGATGGCTTCTACACTTGTGGGGGGAAAAAAAAACTCTGCTTATCTTAGTTGGTGACTACATGGTAGATGGTAGAAGTCCCCACATCAGACTATTCCCACGTTCAAGCAGAAACCTAAGGGCTGTCTGAAACAAATGCTTTCCTGTGGCCATTCAGCTTTGCATCTCCACATATACAGCACAGTTGCCAAGTTTTCTGAGGCAGCATTGTTTTGAAAATACATTCTATAATTTATGCAAAAACAGGTATCTAAATCATGGTGCCTATTCTCCCAGCCGCACCCACAAGACTGTCACCTGCCTTGATGGCTCTACTATGTCAGGTATAAAGCCATGTGATGCCACCTTCCTCCAGGTGTTGATATTAACAGGATTATCAAGGCTAAAAGGCTGAGATGGCCTCACAGGTTATCTCATGGAACAGCACAACTACTACTCTGACTAGCCAAGCACATCACTTTACCTCTCTGAGACTCAGTTTCTTCATATGCAAAAAAGGGTTTAATAAATAGTTTCTAGCTCATCAACTTTTATGACTAAAGGAGAAAAATCTAAGAAAAGTATATGTCACATAACAGGTACTCAATAAACGAGATCTATTACCAGACATGTAATACTGCTACAATCATTTATACACAACATATACAATTAGTTACTTACCAATATTACCTGCCATAACCAGAAGGTAACTAACTGTACCAGTAAGTATAATGAAAACAAAACAATGCTATTAAATTCTAACAAAACAGTGATCTCAGTCTAGGGCCGGCATCCCTCTGTCAGGGAAATCAGTGACTGTTACGGAGCACTAAATACCAGTTTCAACTCAGAGAAAGACTTTGTCTTTGGAGGAATGTGGATTGAAGATCTGACAAGGAAATAATTTTATTGCTGCATAATTCCATGTGATTTAGTGTTCTGTCAGTGTGACTGTTCTATCTAAAATAACATTATCACCAAAAAGCACCTCTTTAGTTCCATAGTTCCAGGTGTGCTGAATACTGTAAAAGTTGACAAATACTAAAAAGGAAGGCTTGCTACTCATGTATCATCCACGTTAATGTGGAATGTGAGCTCAGTGTTGCCAGAAATCTCATGTTTAAATACAAGTAACAAATTAAAGTTTTCACATACAATACAGACCAAACATACACATCTATACCTGGCTGTATCTGGCCTGTGGGCTGTCCATTGGCAGCCTCACGTTTTGAGTAACTCTTCTTTTTCTGGCCTGGACTCTTCAGAAACATCAGTGTCATGATATAGAATAAGGCATGGGGGAAGCAATCTGGGTTACAGGGGACTAGAATCATACCATGACAACCAAAAGCAACGTGTGACTCAGGACTGGAAAACAAAAGAAAAAAGCCCTAGAAAACTTTACAGGGAAAACCTTAAAAGCAGTTCATACATACTCATACATGTGCCTACATATACACACAAGAAACAGTGTAAATGTGGCAAAATGTTAACAACTGGTCAATCTAGGTCAAGAATATAAGAATGTTCATAGTACTATTCTTTGACTTTTCTGTAAATTTGAAAATTTAAAAACAAAGGTTTGGGAAGTAAATTTTTAAAAAATAGAAACAAATACACTCACTGGAATGGCTAAAATTTGAAAAGACAGATAATATCAAATGTTGGTTAAGGATACAGAACAATTGGAAATGTCACATATTGTTGGAAGGAATGCAAAATGGTATAACCACTTTGAAAACCATCTGGTAGATTTTTACAATATCAAACATATACCTATCCTATGACTCAGCAATTTTGCCCTCAGGTATTTTACTGAAGAGAAATGAAAAAAAAAGTTCGCAAAAAGACTTGTATAAAATGTCCAGAGCATTATTCATAAGAGCTAAAAGCAAGAAATAGACCAGGTATCCATTGTCAGAAAAATGGATAAACAAACTGGTATTTTCATATAATGGAATACTTCTCAGCAATAAAAGGGAATGAACGAACATCACCAAAACAATGACACACTGACATCATGGATCCCTTGATATGATGCTCTGAGAAGGACACAACAGAATTTCTGTGTAGTCTGGCCAAAGATGTATAACCGCATTTCAATCATGAGGAAATATCAGACAAACTCAAATTGAGGTATATTCTATAATGTAATTAACCAGTACTCTTCAAAGTGTCAAGATCATGAAATACTAGAAAGAACTGAAAACTATCGCAAATTGGAGGAGACTAAGGAGAAATAACAGCTAAGTGCAATGTGGGTTTCTGGACTGGATTATTAACTAGGAAAAAAAAATTAGTGAGAAAACTGATGAAATTTGAACAAGGTTTTTAGTTTAACTAATGGTATTGTAACAATGTCATTTTCCTGGTTTTGTTTTGTTTTTTTTTACATCTTTATTGGAGTATAATTGCTTTACAATGGTGTGTTAGTTTCTGCTTTATAACAAAGTGAATGAGTTATACATATACATATGTTCCTATCTCTTCCCTCTTGCATCTCCCTCCCTCCCACCCTCCCTATCCCACCCCTCTAGGTGGTCACAAAGCACCAAGCTGATCTCCCTGTGCTATGCGGCTGCCTCCCACTAGCTATCTATTTTACGATTGGTAGTGTATATATGTCCATGCCACTCTCTCGCTTTGTCACAGCTTACCCTTCCCCTAATTGTACTATGGTTATGTAATATGTTAATATTGGCGGAAGCTGGATAAGGGGTATATGGGAACTCTACTATTTTTACAACTTCTTTTATGAGTCTAAAACTAGTTCAAAATAAAAAGTGAAAAAAGGAAATGGAATGTTGAATAAGAAAGAGTCTCAAAAATATTGTGCTGAGTGAAAAGAATCTCTCACAACAGAGTATATATTGTATGATTCCACTTATATGAAATTCTAGAAGGCAAAATTAATTTATGGTAGAACAAATCAAAATAGAAGTTGTCTCTGGGGGGAGGCGAGCAAGAATTGATCATGAAGGGGCATAAGGAAACTTTTTGGGGTGGTGGCAACATTCTACATCTTGATAGGGGTTTGGATTACCTAAGTGTATGCATTTGTCAAACCTAAGTACACTTAAAACTCATGCATACATTTCATTATATGCAAACTTTACATTAAAAAGCTATAAACAAATATTGAACTATCATGATATGCATGCCAAAGTATTTAAGGGAAATATACTGAGATCTCCAATTTACTCTGAAATTATCCTCAAAAATAAGATGGGTTAATGCAGGGGCCAGCAAACAGTTGACTGTTTTTGTAAATAATGTTTTATTGGAACACAGCCATACCCTTTCATTTATGCATTGTCTATGGTTGCTTTCCTGCTACAATAATGAAGGTGAGTAGTTGTGACAGAAATATTTAGTATCTGGTTCTTTAAGCAAAAGTTTGCCAACCCCTTGGTTGAGGGTAGACGGTATATCATGTGACAAGCACAGTAAAATGTTAATGTTAGAATCAAGGCAGTGGATAAATACATGTTCTGTAAAATCCTTTCCACTTTGTTGTATTTGAATATTTTCATGATAAAATGTTAGAAAAATATAATTAAATCTGAAAATTCAGTTATCATTTTTCAAGACTGAAATGGTAAAATGATGTTCTCCAGCACTAAGAAAAATCTGAATACTAGACTGACACAGCAACTTCTTTAGAACATATGATAGTATAAAATTTACAAGGGGTTTTATTCACAGTAGATAAAGAAGCAAGTATGCTTTCCATTGATACAGATGAGTCTTCCAGGGAAAACAGTTGATACAGACTATTATTTCTTACAACCAGCCTTTCCTTGAACTCATGGTCCTTGTTTTATTCAATCTCAGACTAATAAAATTCTGATTAAAGTTCTCGATATTCCTATAACCACACAGCTACCAAACAGTCTGGTTTACAGACACCAG
This sequence comes from Stenella coeruleoalba, assembly GCF_951394435.1. Classification (NCBI taxonomy): domain Eukaryota; kingdom Metazoa; phylum Chordata; class Mammalia; order Artiodactyla; family Delphinidae; genus Stenella; species Stenella coeruleoalba. The sequence continues at coordinate 65,967,244 of NC_137156.1, forward strand.
GGATAGTTGATTCCCTTGATTGATACAACATAAACTCATGTTTGACCAGCCAGATTCCCAGAAGGCTGTGGGGATATCTTCAGAAGACATATTTGCAGGAGCTGGGTAGTAGGAGAATTCTATTTCCTATCCTTCCTGTCTCTGCACATTCTGGGATTCCCCAGCAGGCCCAGCACCTCAGCCATTCATGTGGCTTCAGCATGTGGCCGTCAAAGTACAGAAGGAACAGGAAATCTGAAGCATCTCTGTCCTCAGGAGGTAGCCCTGTTTTCCATCTCCACCAAGAGAGGGAAGACAGGCACAGGCACAGATCCTGTGCTGGGGCCCTAAAGACAAACACCACTCTGTGTGTGCCCCATGCCTGAGGTCTTCACTGAGAAATAATAAGAGGTGCCTTACACCAAAGGAGTGAGAAGCAGTCACACACTTCCAGTGGGTTAACCGCTACCGGTAGAGAGGACGCCACACTGGCATCTTTGGAGAAATTACTCTTCAGCATAAATAAAGACCCTCCAAACTAAGCCAGGGTCATGCAAACCTGAGCATTTCCTTTTAATATGACCCAACTGCATGGTCCTCAAATGGTATTGCCTTGGAGGAAGTACCAAAGCAGTTCAGAGAAATACTAAAAGTCATCTGAAAAGCTCATTATGGATTACAGTGCTCAACACAATGCAAACATTTGCAAGTAAGAAGAAGCTAAGGTTTTAATGCCTCATATGACTGTGGCTAAGATGCTAAAAACTGTTTAAATGATGAATAGGACAAAAGCTAAAAGCCAAAAATATTTTAAAAATCAATGTTACCTGATCAAGATTTTTGAAAAGAAGAATATCTTTGCAAGCTTCCTGAAGTCTGCACCTCTGTTGATCAGTTTTAGGATGAATCACCTGCCAATCCAAATAAAACCAGGAAAATTTTTTTATTCTATTTAAAAATATTACTTAACTTACAAATTGGTATATTTCTTTCTCCTAAAAATGGGAAAAATTAAGAGCATGTTCACTATAATTTTAACTCTATACAAATACCAAGCAGTACCCTGATCGTGGACAGGAAATATGATAGGGGTGAAGAGTACCCACCCTGGACCACCCACTGGCTGTGTGGCTGGCAGCAAGTCAGCTATGCACTGGAAGCCTCAGAGTCCCCATCCGAAAAGCAGAAGGTAACATATCGTTCATTCAACAAATATTAAGCATCGACTAGGTGCCAGGCACCGTCTCAGCTCTGGGGACATAGCAGTGAACACAAGACAAAAACACCTGCTTTCACATTCAATAAATACATAAAGTATCTTAGAGTGACAAGGCTAAGGAGAAAATAAGGTAGGGAAGGGTGCGTGTATGAGTGTGCATGTGCGTGTGTGCGTCCAGATGAGGCCTGAGAAGGTGACATTTGTAAAGATCCCAAGGAACTGAGGACAACCTGAGGGAGTGAGTAATGTTGACATCTCTAAGAGCACCTCAAGCAGAAGGAACAGCAAGTGAAAACAAGGTCTTATGGTTGGTTAATAGCATGTTTGAGAAAAACCAGGAGACAGATGTGACTGATGCAGAGCGAGGAGAAAAGATCAGGAAGAGACCAGGTTTGGGGGTTAGGTGGAGGGCATTGTAGATCACAGATCTGGAACTTTTCTCTAGTGACATAGGGGCAATCTGAGGGTTCTGACAGAGGAAGGAAAGAGATCTAATGTTTTTAAAGGCTCATGCTGGCTCCTGAGTGAAGAACAGCCTTGAGGGAGGCAACAGTGAAAGCCAGAAAGCTACTGTGATTATCCTAGTGCTAAACGGTGGTGATTAGGACCAAGGTGGTAGCCATGAAGGTGTTGAGAAGTACTGGAATTTTAAATATGTTTTGAAGATTGAGCCTATCAGATTTGCTGAAAATTTGAATGTGGGTATGAAAAAATGAGAGGAGCTGAGGGTGACCCTAAAATTTTGGACCTGAGCAACAGGAAGTTTGGAACTGCCAAGAAGTGAGCTGGAGAAGACTGTGGGTGAAAAAGAATGTCTAAACGGAAATAGTCAGGAGCTCAGTATGAGTTGTCTATTGAAATGTAAGTGGAGATGGCAACTAAACAACTGCTATACAAGCTAGAGTTCAAACCTCAACAGCTTAGTATTACTAGTAGTATTAGTGATATCTACAAAATTAGAATTGTCATAAGGATTAAATGAGCTAATACAGGCAGTGTTTAAAACAGAACCTGGCATTTAGTAGGTGCTCAAAAACTATTACTCCTATTACTAATACTACAGATATTTAATAAATGTTTACTGAACTAAAAAAAATAATTATTGCCTAGTATCGCTGTTATAATTGAGAGGCCCATCAAGCTCCTTCCTAAGTATTGTCTTCACCCTAAAAAAAGTACATTGCTTAAACTGGCCAGAAATAACAGATGCCAAAAGTGTTAAGTAATTTAAATTTGTGATATTAAAAAGTTAGTAAAAAAAGTTTTAACTTTTTAAACTCATCAAAATTTTACAATATCTAAAATAAAAAATTCAAAAACCTACATGTCTATTATATTCACACAATGGTAGCATTTTATTATTAGAATACTTCAGAATCTTTCATAGTCTACTCATTTTAAGGCACACTTGAAAGATCATTAAAGTTTCTTTTATAACATCAATCTTTTAAAAAAGATGGTTCAAATTTGCTTTTATAAAAGTAATTTGTTAACTGTACAAGAATTTAAAAACCTGAGTTTTTAAAAAAGCACCCAAATATCAACCATAGTCCTACAACAACTACTGTTAATATCTGGGATATATCCTTCCAGGTATAAATCTTTGCACAAACAAGTAAATAAGTAAATAGGTAGACAGACGGATAGATATTTTTAAATTATTTTTTATTTTATAAAATGCTCTATAAAATGTACCTCAAATATACATCATTCCATGTCATTAAGCCCAGTCCTGTACCATCATTTCCAATTGCTGCAGATTCTCTTGACTTGAATGTACCTTAATTTAGCCCTTGGCATCCCCTATTTTGGTTCATTTATGTTGCTTCCATTTTTCAATTTTACAATACTGCAATAATCTCCTTAGAAAGGACCCAACTGTTTGTTAGGGATGAATTCTCCTTCACGTAACTGCTGAGTCAGCTGGCTTGACTAAGTATAAAGCTCTGACAGCTACAGCTAGGCATCCCTCCTTACCATATCCTCAACCAATCTTGCTTTCATTCTTCTTAATAATTGTCAATCTGTTAGTTAAAAGATGGCATCTTGCTGAGATTTTAATTTGTATTTATTTTAAATGTCAGCATGATTAGATTTGGTATGTAGAGGAGGAGGGGAGTGAGTGGGGACTAAAATTATTCTACCTAATACCTTTGCTGCAGTTCTTACCCTTGGATCAGTATCCTCCTCTTCCTCATCAGGGTTATAGGTCTCAGCACAGACTAAATTTGGAGAGAAAATAAAGAGAAAAATAAATAAAACAGATGTGTGTTTTACTGGAAAATAGGAAGTGGACACAATTTTTTTTTATTCACTGTTTTCTAAAGCTATAATGATTTTTGTAATCCCTTCCTTCAATTAACAAATATATTAAGTACCTAGTAATGCCAGGCATTCTGTTAGTGATGAAAAGCCAGCTCTCTAGGGATTGGTAGTCCAAACAGGAGAGAGATGATAAAAAATATTATCTACTAAATTCTATGGTAGTAGCAAGGACAAGCAAGGAAGTAATATCTCTGCTGAGCTATGAAGCAGGGATGGAAAACCAAAAAGTACAGTATATGCAATATAAACATATGGATATGGAATTGGAGTAATTATGAAAAGAATAAGTTGAAATAAAATATCTCAACATCATTATGTACATGAATGACTTAAAAGTAAGAATTTTTTTTTTTTTTTTTTTTTTGTGGTAAGCGGGCCTCTCACCGCCATGGCCTCTCCCGTTGCGGAGCACAGGCTCCGGACGCGCAGGCCCAGCGGCCATGGTTCACGGGCCCAGCCACTCCGCGGCACGCGGGGCCCTCCCGGACCGGGGCACGAGCCCGTGTCCCCCACATCGGCAGGCGGACCCTCAACCACTGCGCCACTAGGGAAGCCCAAAAAGAATTTTAAACAAAGTAAATACTATGTGCCAGGTTCTGTTCTAGGTACAGTATTATATAAATCTAAAACCAACTTGATTTTCTTTGCAGGTAACCTGTGTTTGCACCAGCGGGCCACAGGACGTGTCTTTGTTGTAAAGCAAAGATTTAAAAAATATTAACTGAACAATTGTTTATAATAGCAGAATATCATAAATGATATAAGTACCCATTTGAATCATACAGCTATAAGAAAGAACGAGGAAAATCCCCATAGGCTAATAAATAGTGAGTTCTAGGGGAAAAAAAGGCAAAAAAAACCAAGGTGAAGAATATACTACATAGTATGCTGTCCCTTCCATAAAGAAGGACTTCCATGATAAGAATTGGGGAAGGGGGACTTCCCTGGTGGTCCAGTGGTTAAGAATCCACCTTCCAATGCAGGGGAAGCGGATTCGATCCCTGGTTGGGGAACCAAGATCCCACATGAAGCGGGGCAACTAAGCCTGCATGCTGCAACCACTGAACCCGTGCACTCCAGAGCCCAAGCACCACAACTAGAGAGGAGCCCACGTGCCTCAACAAAAGATCCATCATGCTTCGGGGAAGATCCTGTGTGCCGCACCTAAGACCCAATGCAGCCAAAAAACAAGGTGGGGAGGAAGGGAATAAATACATAAATATGAATATATATACAAAAAATTTAACATTTATTTTTTCAAAAGGAAACAAGAGAAGGATAAACCAGACAGTAGTAAAACTGTTTCCTAGAAGGTAGGCAGAAACAAAAAAGAAGGGATAGGGAAGGGAATGAAACTTCTCTAAGAAAATTCTTTTATATAGTTTTGACAGTTAAGCCATGTTAAAATGTTTTATATACTTAAAAAATTAAATTGATAAGGATGGAGGGACCCTAAAACTGAATACAAAGAGAAACAAATGAACCTAACCACATATCAGGTTGATAACATAACCACAGAGAAGGAAAGGAGAATTATTTTAAGTAGCTTCTGAACATAGTACTGTAACCATCCACCCTCAGTGGGATATATTCCAATGACAAAAAAGAACTGCTATTTCCAGTGGTACAGTAATTCCAAAACTCCTCTGTGTACTACAGTTGTGAGTAAACAAATATACAGCCAGATGTTTTTCACTGGAGAAAAGGGGAATAAAATTATGGAACAGAAGAAGGGTTAGAATTGGAGATGTCAGTACAAGTCATGATTTTAAAATCTTACCCTTAGGTGTTACAATGGTAGACACAATGAATTATCTAGTGAATAAAAAAGTTAGTGTACTCACTAACAAAACTGTTTTGCCAGGAATGATCTAGATGTGATCACTGGTGTTGCCCAGAATGCAACAAAATAAAGGCAATGATATTTTGCATTCTATGAGCATTTTGTAGTGGACCTTTCTAATCTTCATTCCTCTTACAGCCTTAATCTACCAAATTCATTCATAAGCCTTGTATTATTTGTTAGGGTTTATTTCTTATTTGTTAGCAGGCAAGAAATATAAAAGTTTCTTGACCCTATGCTCAATTCTTTTGTATGATGGCTAAAAATCTCTACATATCTATAAAGAGGGGATAAGATGATACATACCACTCTCAATTTAACTCCTGATTTCTTACAGACATTTACTCATTGCAGCCCTGGTCTAGCTTGCATCCCAGCTTCCCCTTCCTCATTGATTCTCTGACCTAATGGAATACCTGAGAAATGGTGACTCCTAGCATGACCTGTACACAGGACTCCCTTCCCTGCCCAGCCTACTTGTGTGGACCACGCCTTCTGTACTGTAATGCCATCAACACTCTGCCTGTCTAACAGGGACCCAGTATCCTTAAATAGATGGAGAAAAATCAGGGAGAAGGGAGTAAGAGCATAGGCACCATTCTAGTCCCTAAAACAGTATCAGGTAATGTTCTGCAGAGAGTGCTGCCCAGCCCCTGGTGGTGCAGGCTTTTGTAGCTAAGCCAGGGAAGTGATAATGGGATGTAGATAATGACTTTCTTTCTATCTTTCTCCAAGCCATTCCTGTTTCCACAATGAAACAAGTTTATCTCAGATCTGTCCTAAAGATTAAGGCAGACACCTTCCTGAGTTCCTAGATGTTATTGCTGCCTCTTTTCACATCTTCATAGGTTTTTGGGTTGGGGCTGAGGAAGCAGCCAGAGGGCAGCTAACCAGATAGTATTTTAAACTGCAAACCTCTTGGTTCTTTGCACTCTTGATTAATGTTGTCATTATCAACCCAGCTTTCTAAACCAGAAATTTGGAACTCACCATGGCTTCCTTCTTTCACCTCTTACCCAATGAATACATCAGATTCTACCTCAGAAATATTCTCATATTTGACCTTTATTCAGCCTACTCTGCTACTCCTTGGTCCAGGATTTCAAAATGTCTTCTTAGAAATACGCATTTTAAAAAAACTCATTTTGGAGACAGATGGATATATGAGTATTATTATACTAACTGTCTCTACTTTTGCATATGTATGAAAATATTCATTTAAGAAGTTGAAAATAATAAGCCTTTAGTGATGAGACTGACAGGATCTTACTGATAATGACACTTAGTCTTGAGCTAGCCTATTTCCAGGCTTGCTTTTCCTCTGAGTTTGGAGGAAAGTATTTTAGCAACTTAGCTCATTTTTATATTTTTAGACAATGTAACTGAGGCAACAAATGTTATAGTTTTTAAGTCTTAAGGTACAGCACTATGATTTAAACAAAAGTAGTTATTTGCATTAAAATTTTTAATGTTTCTATTTGTGAAAAACATTATATCTTTATTTTTTTAAACTGGTTTTCATTTTTTCCCTTTTCTTTTGAACATCAGACTCAGCTCCCTTTTCCCTCTTCCTTTGTTTACCCTCAACCTCTCTACTTTCTGGTACCGATCCCGAATTACTTTTCTCATTTTCTATATAAAAAATCCATTTTTAAGTGTCTATGTGATTGTTGCCCCTTATGGTTCTACACATCAGGAAACCTGTCTCAGTGCGGGGAGTCCCAGAGTCTGTGTCATCCCCTATGCAGCCTCAAGACCTACACTGAATGTCGGACTTCCCTGGTGGCGCAGTGCTTAAGAATCCACCTGCCAATGCAGCAGGCATGGGTTCGAGCCCATAGGTCCAGGAAGATCTCACATGCCACGGAGCAACTAAGCCCGCGCACCACAACTACTGAGCCTGTGTGCCGCAAATACTGAAGCCCACGCGCCTAGAGCCTGTGTTCTGCAACCAAGAGAAGTCACCACAATAAGCCCGCGCATGGCAACAAAGAATAGACCCCGCTCGCCACAACTAGAGAAAGCCCACGCACAGCAAAGTCTCAACCCAGCCAAAAATCAATCAATCAATAAACAAACAAATTTTTAAAAAAAGACCTACACTTTTTAGGTCATGAGATGGTCAAGACCTATTGAAGATGAAGACTAAAAGAGCAGCACAGCCCTTCATTTGAGGGAATTAATTTTGCCACAGTTCTCCAGCAGATGTCACTAGTTAGTAATCGGAAACAGTACAAAGTAACAACAGATTATCCAGCAGAATTTCCTCTTCTAAATTTTAACTGGTGCTTCTTCCATCCAGAAACGTGAATCACTAAAATGTGTTTGTGAGAGAAAATCCCCTCATTTCTACAAAGAAATGAGCCCAGATCCTGGTCACAGGCATGAGGCCCTGTGCTGTCCTGCCAGTGCCCATGGAGAGTTGATATAGCCTGGGTATATTAGTCAGCTAGGGCTGCCATAACAAAATACTACAGACTGGGTGGCTTAAACAACAGAAATTTATGAAACAAAAGGGTTTTTCTTTTTTGGATGAAGTTTTTTTTTTAAATATTTATTTATTTATTCGGCTGCATTGGATCTTAGTTGCAGCACGTGGGATCTTTCATTGTGCCACGCAAGCTTCTCTCCAGTTGTGGTGCGAGCTGCACAGCGCGCCGGGCTCAGTAGTTTTGGCACGTGGGCTCTACAGTGCGTGGGCTTAGTTGCCCTGTGGCATGTGGGATCTTAGTTCCCCAACCAGGGATCGAACCCGCATCCCCTGCATTGGAAGGAGGATTCTTAACCACTGGACCACTAGTGAAGTCCCTGGATGAAGTTTTTAAATGAACAGAATCACACTAACGTTTTAAACTGAAAGACAGTTAACACTAATTTAGAACTATTTAAAGAAAACTGCATTTAAGGAATTTATGGACTGTCTTCATTTGATGCATTTATCACTTGATGTAGAGGGACTGTTCTGCTAGAAGGATTTGGAAGGTACAGATTTTCAATTCCAGTGATTTGCAAGGGAGAGGCAGCATCAAGGAGGGGAAAAGCTCATCTATGAAGCTACACTCACTGGAGTCTGAGCTTACGTCCATCTGTTGCTCAGTCACTATTTCTCTATGTCCCCAGTCCTTGGTCTCTTCAACGCTAAGAGGGGATAACAATAGTAGAACCATGTTAAAGGGTTAATAATAGGAGGTGACATTTAAACTTAGGGCCGGGCTCACAGGAGACACTCAACAACTGTTAGCTCTCCTATGCTGCTTTACTTTCCAGATTATTATTCAGTCAGACACCCTGAATTGTTGAAGTCTCTTCTGCAGTGTTTGACACAGCACATGTCCTCACACAACTAGTTTTAGCTGAAATCCTTGGATCACATCAGGAGCCCATTCCCCAACTATCTTTCCAATTTTATTTTATCTCCTCTCCTACAGCCAGAGCAGCCAGTTCCAGTTTATCCCCCTTCAAGTTCTTGAGACATTCTTCCACCTAGAACGCATCCTTCTTGGTACTGGCCAAATAGTAACCATGTTTTTCAACTTCCAGTGCAATTTCTGCCTCCTTCCAAGAAGTGTTTATTTTATTTCTGCCTCCAGTAATTTCTCTTCCTGATTCCTCAATCCTTCCTTTGTTCCTTCCTTCTGAAGAATGTGAGTGAGCAATACACAAAGTAGCTTTGGTGAGATATGGGAGCAAAAGTCTGACTGGAATGGGCTCAAGAGAGAAGAGAAACTAGAAATATGGACAATTCTTTCAAGGGGTTTTGCTATAAAGATATGGAGAGAGAAAGGGTGGTAGCTAGAGAGGGAAGAGTGATTTTTTTAAAGTTTTATTTTTAAGAATGGAGAGCCAACGATATGTTTCTTTGCTGAGAAAAATAATCCAGTTGAAGAATAAAGATTATGCAGGATAAAGAACAGGTAACTGCTGGAAGGATGAAGGGTTGAGATCTAGTGTACAGGTGGACAACTGGACTCACAGGCAGATTAAGAAGGATAGATGGGGTGGGAGCCTAAGGAAATTCTCTTCTGTTACTTCTGTTTCCTTAGTTAAATTGAGAGGAAGATTATCTGACAGGAATGAGGATGGGGGAGGAGGTGTTGGAGGTTTGGAGAGAGAGAAGAAACGAAAGACTTATTACCTAGGAGAACAGGGGCGTGAAACAAGTATAGAAACACAGTATGATTGCTGCCATCAAGAGCCTACTAGAAGTTAATGATCATGAACTGAAATAAGATCAGTCAACAGGGCTGCGTATTTTCCCTCAACCAAGTACAGCTGTGGTGCAGACACAATAAGTGGAGAATTGGGTTAAACCACAGTGTGGTTTAGCCAAGAAAATAAAAAGGGAAAAGTGAATTGAGGGAAGGTGCCAGGGAATGGTTATAATCACTGATCAAGAAATTTAAGGTTAGTAAAGAGGAAGCGAGAAAGTGAAAAGGAGACAGGATCAATGAGTTCTGAGAGCTGGAGTGGGACAGCAAAGGAGCTGTTAGAAGACAGCAGGCAGCAGTGGGAGACTGGGATCACTGATTGAGAATATGAAGAGTTGTAATGCTGGTCCTACCACAATACAACCATGGAAATGAGTGGCTGAAGTAGGGTGGAAGACAAGAACCTTGGAGAAGAGGAGGTCAAGGAATGGAAGGACCAGACTGCAAGGATTACCTATGTGGAAATAAGAAGGAACAACCTGGGGGTTATTAGAGGACAAAAACAAGGAGGGGCAGTGGCTGGTAGAATATAATGTGAGGTTTGAAGTCGGAGGGTTTTAGGGAGGAGGGAGAGAGAATGGCCTGGAAGCAGCAATGAGGAACAGTAGAGATATTCACCCACCTCCTGTCAGTGTTACAAGGAAAGTGAACGAGAAATGAGCCATTTGAAAAGCCTGCAGGGCAGGCCAAGTTTCAGCTAGATCAGGAAGATGAAGACTGCACTCAGAGAACAGGCTCTGTTCTCTGAGTCTACGGATTTAGCTGAAGACTGACCAAGAGTTCCAGAGGGTATAAGAAAGGGTACATAGGGATGCTAAAGGGTAGTACTTAGGAAACATGCTATCTGTGGGCACTTTATCACCTCAACTGTTGCAAGTTACTTAACCTCTGCTTTGCCCCCAAGTTTCCCTATCCATACAATGGGATAATCATAGCATGTATCTCAGTGTTAGTCTGAGGATTATATTCAACAATACAAGGCAGGCATTTAGAAAGACCTTAAAAATGTGCACCTAGCACACAGCCTGCACTCAAAAAATGTTAGCTATTGCTAACAAGCTATTTGCTCTCCTGAATAATCATTATGGACTCTATTAAGAATCCCTTTTTTTCACTTAACATTTGAATGATATTAAAAAGTTTTAACTCTTCAGTAAGATTGTAAAAGCTAAGGGTAGGGATAATACCCAGTACTCGTCTGAGTCCTCCGTAGAGTTCAAGGACTGAACCACATTGACGGAGAGGCTACGCAGCAATTCATCTGTGACCGTCTGTGACCTCTGGAGGAGATGTCACTGCACTCTCCATTCCCCAGGCCTGTCCCACAGATGTCAAGAGCTATTACTAATCTTTGGTAAAAAGGGGTGCAGGGATGAACAGAAATGGGAGATAGTAGCTCATGGGTCTCATACTAGCCTCAATTTCTATTCTATTTCCTCTCTGTAAGACTTTTTTTTTTCTTTTTTGGCTGCACCTCACGGCATGTTGGGACCCCCCCCCCCAACTAGGGATCGAACCCGTGCCCCCTGCAATGGAAGTGCAGAGTCCTAACCACTGGACCACCAGGGAAGTCCTGCCTCTGTAAATGACCTTCTATAAGTAACAACACATTCTTCAAACTCCTTTCAACAGACTTTGGTGTACAACCTTACCAAAAACTTTCTCAAAACATAAATGAGCAGATTTTCTCAAAGAAAATGATTGAGGGATAGGAAAGAGATTCTAAGCCTTATCAGATGTTAGGTCATATGACAATTTAAAGTCAAGAAACCTTCCCAGAACAAGGGGATATGAAAGAATGATGTGACACATACAGCTCGCATAGCAATTTTGAAACACATAAACATCCCAACTGTACAATCAAACAAACTCCACATGTATCTAAAAGTCAAGCATCTTATTATAAGAAAAACTTTCAGAAAACATATTTATCAGCTCTATGAAAAAATGGGGACCTTCTCAGCTTAGGAATAATCATGAAAAAAAAAGAGATGTACATAGTCAATAAATATTTACTGAGTACCTGCTCTGTGCCAGGTAGTGTTCAAGGTACCAGTCACAGATCAAAATTTTTGAGTCAATAAAAAACAGCAAAATTAAAATAAGTAGCACACCAACCTGGAAAATTTTGTATTAAAAATTTCAAAAGGTTAAAAATCATGATAGGGGCTTCCCTGGTGGCGCAGTGGTTAAGAATCTGCCTGCCAATGCAGGGGACATGGGTTTGAGCCCTGGTCCGGGAAGATCCCACACACCGTGGAGCAACTAAGCCCACGTGCCGCAACTACTGAGCCTAAGCTCTAGAGCCCACGAGCCACAACTACTTAGCCTTCGTGCCACAACTACTGACACCTGCGCACCTAGAGCCCGTGCTCCGCAACAAGAGAAGCCACCGCAATGAGAAGCCTGCACACCGCAATGAAGAGTAGCCCCTGCTCTCCTCAACTAGAGAAAGCCCGCACACAGCAACGAAGACCCAAGATAGCCAAAAGTCAATCAATCAATCAATAAATAAATTAAAAATCATGATAGAAATTTATTCACACTTATAAAAAATAATCTCGAGCACAACAGATAAAAGGGAAAAATATCATCAAACTAGTCCCATACAAGAAAATAAAATAGATTTCCCATTTTTGGAAAACGTTCATTTTTGGTTAATAATCAAACGAATCCCAAATAAAACAATTTGAGATATATCTTACATCTAAATTAAAGGAGTATGTTTGTAAGTCAACAATATAAAAATATATTAAAAAAATAAATGAAAGGAGTAGGCACTGCCTATGTTAGTGAGATGGTGGTGGAAAAGAGGTCTTTGCAGGGTGTCTTTCTCCCTGTAGCCTATTTTGTAGACTATCTCTAGTAAGCAATACACAGAAAAAGCCAAGGCAACGCTCAGTCTCTGACCAGAGAATGCTACTTCCAGCACTATTACTGAGGAAGTAATTTAAGTGGCTCAACAATGTAAGCAAGAAGCTAATGACAAGCATAATATAGAATGCCAGAAGAAGTAATATGAAAAGTTGTTTTTAGAAGCCATAATTATGAACATGGAAAAATATTAATGACATAAATGAGACAAACTGATTATAATAATATAAAAATAAGTACATATACACTCCGAACTTAAAATGAAACAGAATGAAGGAACCACAGGTAATTTTTATAATGTTCTATAATGCTATCAACTTACCTTTTATTAAAAAGATCACTTTATTTTTATTTACGATAATCCCATCTTAAAATAGCATTTCAGTAGTATGCTATGAAAAAGAACACATACCTGATACTCGCCGCCGATCAAATCTGTTAGGAACTGGAACTGCAAAACAAAGAAGCAATGTTTAGTCATCATTGTATCACATGACTCCATCTTTATCCTCCCTTTTTGCAAAGATCTTTGACAACAGAACTAGGAACCTCAATACCAAGTGGTGGATCAATTCATATTCGTCCATAATCAGCCAGAGACAGTGTTTCAACAAGATCACATAAAGACAATATAAAGAATAATGTATGTCTTTGAAAACAAGCTCTTTATAACTTCAACGTGGGTGGCAATTTTATTTCTGTTGACATCCAAGTTCCACCTAATTTGTATCACACCAAATGAATAAGAAGTCTACTAAATTTACTGGTAATTTTATGATATCAAATAGTTAAATTTTCTTCTTTTAAAGATAATCCCAAGACCTGCTAGACCTGCATTTACATTTCATTTTAAAATAACTTAATGAGGGACTTCCTTGGTGGTGCAGTGGATAAGACTCCTCGCTCCCAATGCAGGGGGCTCAGGTTTGATCCCTGGTCAGGGAACTAGATCCCACATGCATGCCACAACTAGGAGTTCGCATGCCCACGTGCCACAACTAAGGAGCCCACATGCCACAACTAAGGAGCTGGTGAACTGCAACTAAGGAGCCCGCCTGCCGCAACTAAGACCTGATGCAACCAAATAAATTAAAAAATAAATATTTTTTAAAAAATAAAATAAAATAATGAGTATTACATTAAAATAAAAAATTAACCATGAAGTTATACTCTCCCTCAATACAGGTGGATTTTCTCCACCCACAGTCACTGTATTAATCAGAAAAATTGATCATGTTTTTAGGTTAAAACAAAAAAAAAAAGTTGTTTGCTAATTTTTCCTACTTTTCACCTAACATTCCTTATGTTTGATGGTTATCTAAATTCTTACCACTGAACTATATATCATTTAAACAAGGTGGAGGGACTTCCCTGGTGGTACAGCAGTTAAGAATCTGTCTGCCAATGCAGGGGACACGGGTTCGAGCCCTGGTCAGGGAAGATCCCACATGCCGCAGAGCAACTAAGCCCATGCAGCCCATGAGCCACAACTACTAAGCCTGCGTGCCACAACTACTGAAGCCCACGGGCCTAGAGCCCATGCTCCGCAACAAGAGAATCCACCACAATGAGAAGCCCGCACACAGCAATGATGGGCAGCCCCCGCTTGCCGCAACTAGAGAAAGCCCGCAAACAGCAACGAAGACCCAATGCAGCCAAAAATAAATTTATAAAAAAAAAAAACAAGGTGGTTTTTTTCACCTTCAAACATTAATCTGATTAATTTTATTTTTAAAATATATAAAATATGCCTTATAACCCTCCAAAAAACAGAAATTTGAGGATTAGTGAAAAACAAATTGAAGATGGCTCAGAGAGCCAAACTCTAATGCGAGGTCTCTGAAAAAAACATAGACCCAGGAAGGAGGCAAATGCTCATTCATCTTAACAGGATTAGGATTATCTTTTTGCACAGCACAAGGTCAAAGTCATGTTATTGGAACAAATAGGCAAATAGTCAAAAGAAAACCCCAGCATTCCTGAAAGTACCTACAATAGTCTGTCACTACTTCTTCAATAAAAAGTGGATTAGTCAAAATTAATCCATCCACCAGGAAAGGAAGTGATTCAGTTCAACAAATATAGGTAGAGTACCTAGTATGTGCCATGCACTACAGTAGACAATTTGGGAGACATTAGTAAACAAAACAAAGATCCCTGATTTCATGGAGCTTGCTTTCTAGCTTGAGAGATGTGGGAGAGTTTCCTTTGATCATCTGAAACACATGTGCTTGTCACTCAGGTAGACAGATGAAATGTACACCAGCATAAACCCTCAACCCAGGCCTCATGGAATTTCCATAATTAAAACCCCATTAAACATTAGTATACAACCTAAAATTATAAAGTACACAGTGAAACAATTTAGTATGGGTGCTATCAGGGGATACTTCAAAGGGTGAGATATCAAGATTATAGAACTATCATAAAAAAAGAAGAGTATGTTTAAAACAAGACATAAAAGAAGGAATCAAAATTTTAAAATGCAAACTTAAAATCAATACTTTCGGGCTTCCCTGGTGGCGCGGTGGTTAGGAGTCTGCCTGCCGATGCAGGGGGCGCGGGTTTGTGCCCTGGTCCGGGAGGATCCCGCATACCGCGGAGCGGCTGGTCTCATGGGCCGTGGCCGCTGGGCCCGTGCGTCCGGAGCCTGTGCTCTGCGACGGGAGAGGCCGCAGTGGTGAGAGGCCCGCGTACCGCAAAAAAAGAAAAAAAAAAAAAATCAATGCTTTCATATATCATGCAAAAAAGACAAAATGATTTTTTAAATTCCTAAAGCACTCCCTCTGTGAAAGAGTTCAAAAGTACTTAAAAAAAAAGTGACTTGCAGTGTAAAATGTAATTAAAAACACAAACATGCTGCCTGATAAATCTATGTGTTATTTCGTTTTAAATTAGTACACATCTTAAAAGCTTTCACAGGGCCAGAGGTCAGCTGCAGTTGGAGCAAGATACAATGCCAAGGCACAGAGAATGTAATTAATGACTACAGCAGACAGAGACCATCTATTGTAATTTCACCACTGCTTAAATAGCCCAAAACAGAGCACATCAGAGTTTATGTGGGTCAAAGTATTCAACCAGTGTAAGTATGAGAAAATCTTCCAGCAGAAAAACAATACCTAAAATGCTCTCCTTTTCTATTATAAACAAATACATAGGGAATAGGAAGACTTATAATTTAGGTTACCTGATCTGAAAACATGTGCCTCAAAAATATTAACAAATGAAATCTCAGTGGAAACTAAAAGTCATTATTCCTGATTAAATGAACTCATAAATGCTGACATACCCTGAAATTAAAACATGGTTCTTTGAGCAGGTAGAATATTTTATGTGGTGAATATTAAGAACATGCTGGAGAATTTGAAAACATTTCCCAAAGTCTCTCCTATTTTAAACTGAACATGATGGACAATAGAATCTTCACTATGAACATGGTAGAATACGGCATAAAAACCTGGAGAACAGGGACTTCCCTAGTGGCGCAGTGGTTAAGACTCCACCCTCCCAATGCAGGGGGCCCGGGTTCG
This sequence comes from Stenella coeruleoalba, assembly GCF_951394435.1. Taxonomy (NCBI): domain Eukaryota; kingdom Metazoa; phylum Chordata; class Mammalia; order Artiodactyla; family Delphinidae; genus Stenella; species Stenella coeruleoalba. Next base: position 65,983,225 of record NC_137156.1, read on the forward strand.
ATCCCTCGTCAGGGAACTAGATCCCACATGCATGCCACAACTAAGAGTTCATATGCCACAACTAAGGATCCGGCAAGCCACAACTAAGGAGCCCACATGCCGCAACTAAGGAGTCCTCGAGCTGCAACTAAGGAGCCGACAAGCCACAACTAAGGAGCCCACCTGCCACAACTAAGACCTGGCACAACCAAATAAATAAATATTAAACCCAAACCAAACCAAACCCGGAGAACATAATCCAAGCACAGCTAGGGCAGGGCAAAGCTCAGGACTCAAGATTCTACAACTGCTGTGACAAATAGGCACACTCAACTTAAAGCTGGGCTGGTAGGATGTTAGCAACACCAGCTGTGTACAGAGGCAAATAACAGAAGCAGGGCATTAATGAGGGCCTTGTGTTTGGAGGACCTCAGCATAGTAAAACATAGCACAGAACAGTAAATCTCAAAAGTGGACTACAAAGCAGCTGTTAGGGCAGGCCCATTAGAGTGGTTAATCAAACAAAGGGATTGCCAGGAAGGGCTGCCACCAATGGGTGGCAATTATGCTGAGCCTCCATAGGCGGGGGTGAAAGTGCATCTCTGGGCAGATGAAATAACTTGACGAAAGCCCCAAAGGCAAGAAAGTTTTTGGAGAGTGTAAATGTCCCAGGGTGCCTGGAAACATAGATGAGGGAGAAGCAGGGTGTCAAAGGAGGAACACTCAATGATGCAAGAAAAGTCCAAGAAAAGCACCGAGTACCCCATTTAGGGTTCTGAGACCCAATCAATAAACTATGGGACTCATTGGCTCACAATTAAGAAAAAAAACAGAGAACGGAAGGGAAGGAAAACAGAGAAGACAAAAAAAAAAAATCCACCATGATTTCACACACAAATTCATTCTGCTTTCTCTATGGGTCAGAAGAGGGAAAGAATGCTGCTATTCTTTCTTTTTGAATTTTTTTTATTTTTAAAATTTATTTATTATTAATTTTTTTGGAGTATGGTTGCTTTACAATGTGATGTGGAGTCTGAGCATCAGTATTTTTTAAAAGCTCCCAAGGATGAAAATCACTACAACAGCGGAGGGAACCAGGTGGAAGCTACAAGGGTACAAGCCAGGCTTCTCTGAATATACCTTAGTTGGTTGACTTTGGAACCATGTAAATATTTTACATAATTATAAAATTAAATTTGAAAAAGAAATCCCCAAAACATAAAGCAAACTAACTGTATATTTAATTGGGAGGAGAATCACACAAAGAACTATTTCAAATGACTTTAATTGGATATCCTAGCAGGGTATACTCTAAAGATAACAAGCACTGAAGAAATAGTTTTCAGAAATAATACTGCTAGTCTACGATTCTAAGACTGTTATGTGGGCATTATGGGATAAAGAAAATGAGTAACTGTGTTATTGAATACTGGGATTTCTGGCATTAAAGGATATACATGGGCTTCCCTGGTGGCGCAGTGGTTGAGAGTCCGCCTGCCGATGCAGGGGACACGGGTTCGTAACCCGGTCCGGGAAGATCCCACATGCCGCGGAGCGGCTAGGCCCGTGAGCCATGGCCACTGAGCCTGCGCGTCCAGAGCCTGTGCTCCGCAACGGGAGAGGCCACAACAGTGAGAGGCCCGCGTACCACAAAACAAACAAACAAACAAAAAACAAACAAACAAAAAAAGAATATACATTAGGTTGAGTAAAAGCATTATAGTCCTAAGTTTAAACTGGAAATATGACTAACCTCTGGAGTAAAGAGCAGCCCTACCATGCATTTTATGATCTCTACTATTTTTGTCTAAAGAGAAACAGCGTTCCTTGAAGAAATTGCTAATTCCTGGTCTGGAGCTAAACATGTAACAAGACTAGAAAATCTTCTACCAGAAATCAAGGACACTATAAAAGACTGCTAGGATCATGTCAAAAGGAATTAGGAGAAAACCTGAAGAGGTTCCCATGACACAAAGATAGGATAATATGAGCATCAAATAAGAACAAAATGACAATGGATAAAACATCAAATACAGTTAAATCTTTAAATTTACACTGATTTGTTACAGGACTTCATTTGTCATCTTTGGCAGATGCTAGAGAACTTATGCTGAAAACAGGTAGATAAAAGCAAAGACTCATCGTTTATCCTGCCTTTTCTGAACAAACTATTCCACAGGGTAACCTAAGAGTTAATGAGGGGAAGTTTTTCCAGCTTATGCATGAAGAAGGAATGATAGAGGGACTTCCCTGGTGGTCCATTGGTTAAGAATCCGCCTTCCAATGCAGGGTACGTGGGTTCGATCCCTGGTCAGGGAACTAAGATCCCACATGCTGTGGGGCAACTAAGCCCACACACCACTACTACTGAGCTTGTGTACCTCAACTAGAGAGCCCACATGCTGCAACTACTGAGCCCCACGCTCGGAGCCTGCACCCCACAACAATAGAGCCTGTGCACTGCAACTACTGAGCCCACACACTCTGGAGCCCGTGTGCCACAACTAGAGAGAAGCCCACGTGCTGCAATGAAAGAGCCCGCATGCTGCAATGAAGATCCTACATGCCACAACTAAGACCCAATACAGTCAAATAAATAAATAAATAAATAAAATATTTTTTTAAAAAAGAAGGAATGATACAATTAGAACAATGCCATTTGCAACCCCAGTGAAATAACGGATATAGCCTAGGCAATGATCAACATGAACATCAGCATCATAAAGGAGAGACCAGTCAGTCTTAAGTGCCTTCTAATGGAAAACACATCAACAGCCATGAAACAGCTGGTGGGGGTAAGGGAGTGGGGGGGTGGAAGAGGGACAAATCTGAATCTGATCAAGCCTATACAGCAGTGGTTCTCAAACTTTAGGGTGCATCAGAATCATTTAGAAAACTACAGGGCCCCTTCCTCAGAGTTTCTGATTCAATAGGCCTGGAGTGAAGCCAAGAATCTGTATTTCTAATAAGTTTCCCAGATGATGCTGATGTTATTGATCCTGGAACCTCATTTGAAAGCCACTGCTCTAGTGCCAATTATGAAATTAGAGGAAAAACAGGGGATGGGGAACTTTGATGCAAACATCATGGGGATGCAATCAGCAAACTGTACATTGTGAAAAAAATCTACAAAATAAACTTTATTCTACAAATAAGCTTCAAAGGAAAAAAGAGAGAGATCAAGAAAGATCCTATAGACTAAAAGAGACTTAAGAGATAAAGCAGCCAAGTGTAATTCTTGGAACCTATCTGGAGATGTATGGAGAAGTTTGAACACAAATCAAATATTTGATACTAAGGAATTATTGTTAATTATTTTAGATGTAATAAAAGTTTTGTGGGTATATTTTTAAAACTAGTCCTTAGAGATATAAACCTAAATACTTATGGATAGAATTATTTCTGAAATTTTTTAAAAAGGAGGAATGTGTGGGACTTCCCTGATGGTGCAGTGGTTAAGAATCCGCCTGCCAATGCAAGGGCCATGGGTTCAATCCCTGGTACGGGAAGATCCCGCATGACATGGAGCAACTAAGCCCGTGCACCACAACTACTGAGCCTGTGCTCTTGAGCCCGTGTGCCACAACTACTGAAGCCCGCACGCCTAGAGCCCGTGCTCCACAACAAGAGAAGCCACCGCAATGAGAAGCCCGTGCACTGCAACAAAGAGTAGCCCCGGCTCACCACAAATAGAGAAAGCCTGCGTGCAGCAACAAAGACTCAACACGGCCAAAAATAAATAAATTAAATAAATAAATTTTTAAAAAAGTAAGAGGAAGCTAGTTTGAGTGGGAAAGAGTCATGAGCTGGGGCCACCTTGCCCCAGGTAAGGAGAACTGATTCTGAGAATCTTTCCCTAACTCCTTGTTCAGTAAAATTGTGTGGTAGCTTGAAACTGGCATAGTAATTAAATAAATGGGTAAATACTCCCAAAGAGAAATTAGCAAACACTATAAATTGAATCACCAGCCATGAGTTAATGGAGTTGGGGATAAGTAGATGGGGGGCGGTATTACACTATTCATCTTACTAGTGTCACTAATCGACATTTTCCATCATAAAAAAAAAAGTAGAAAAGAAAATGAGCATTTCTGTAAGGGGACGGGGGAACCAGTGAACAGGGTAATTCTTTTCTTTTTTCAGTACGCGGGCCTCTCACTGTTGTGGCCTCTCCCGTTGCGGAGCACAGGCTCCGGACGCGCAGGCTCAGTGGCCATGGCTCACGGGCCCAGCCGCTCCGCGGCATGTGGGATCTTCCCGGACCGGGGCACAAACCCATGTCTCCTGCATTGGCAGGCGGACCCTCAACCACTGCGCCACCAGGGAAGCCCGAGTTATCTATTTTATACATATTAGTGTATATATGTCAATCCCAATCTCCCAATTCATCCCACCACCTCCCCCCAGCCACTTTCCCCCCTTGGTGGACAGGGTAATTCTTATACAGGTGGTGCATTTACCACTCTGCAAAAGCACTGCCCTAACACATACTTACAGCCAGTAAACACAGTCACTTATTCTGAAACAACCACTGGCACCCACAACCCCCTGTCCCCATCCACACTAGTACACTGGACATCTCTCTGGTCCTAAAGTACACACTGCCTAGAAGACCCATCTCTAACCCAGCCCCAATGTCCTGTCAAAGAAGACAGCGCCATTCCAAGGGCTGAGCATTCCTTCTCTATCACAGCACACAAAAATCCCATGTGTCTACTACATCACATAAAAAGCTCCTAAGCTGCAGGGATGGGGAATTTCCTACCACTTTTTGTCTAGTACAGGCCTTGTCATACACAGACACTAAATGTAAATGGGCTAAATGAATGATTGCCTATTACCTGGGCTGGAAAGGACTAAAAGCCATGCCCCCTTTCTTGGGTATATCATCTCATCAACTCACATTTGGCCACCAATTTAAGTTGAATTATAACAGGAATATAAAACTATTCTGACACCAACTGGTGAACTTCAATACAATTCTGATGCTAATGACCCAGAGTAGCATCGGATTCCATAGTTCAAGGACATGGTTCCCAACAAGACTGTCCTTACTCCAGTTGCACTTTGGTGGTCCACAGGCCAACAACATTTCTGAACAACTGGCTACAAATTCAGAGGTTCCCACAACTCCTCAGGTTTGATTTGCTAGAACAACTCACAGAACTTTAGAAAGCACTATACTTATTATTACAGTTTTATTAGAAAGGATACAAATCAGGACTAGCCAAATGAAGATACACATAGGGCAAAGTCTGGAAGGGTCCTGAGCACAGAGTTTCCATGCCCTCTCCTCATAGAATCAAGGTGCATCAGGGACTTCCCTGGTGGTCCAGTGGTAAAGAATCCGCCTTCCGATGCAGGGGACACAGGTTTGATCCCTGGTCTGGGAAATAAGAACCCACATGCTGCGGGGCAACTAAGCCCGTGGCACCACAACTACAGAGCCCAGGCGCCTCAACAAGAGAGCCTGTGGCCCGCAAACCACAGAGCCCACATGCCCTGGAGCTCGCATGCCACAACTAGAGAGAGGGAAACCCGCACGCCAAAAAGAGCCCACGTGACACAACGAAAGATCCCATGTGCCGCAACTAAGTCCTGATGCAGCCAAAAAAAAAAAAAAAAAAAAGGAATCAGGGTGCATTATCCTCCAAGCATATCACCAACCAGGAAGCTCCACCAAGCTCTGATGTTCAGAGTCTTATTGGGGTTTCATTCCATAGATATGACTGACTGAATCAGGGGCCATGAGACTAACCTCCATCTCCAGCCCCTCACCTTTCCCCAGAGGTCAGATTGGCTCAAAGTCCCAGTGTTCTGATTATATGGTTAGTCTTTCTGGTGACCAGGCCCCATCTTGAATCATCTCATAAACATAAACTCAGACATGATCCAAGAGGGCTCATGAAAAACAAAAATACTCCTATCACTTGGGAAATTCTAAGAGTTTTGGAAGTTCTGTGCCAGGAATCTGGGACAAAGGCCAGACACATTCTTTATTATTCAACAAAAACAAACTGTGAAAACTCCCTAGCCAACTTACAAAAATAAAGACAAGCATTTAAAAAGATATGCAAGACCACTCGTTTTAGGGTGCTAAATCCCATTCTCACCTATTAGCATTTCAGATACCACTCATCTACTAGACTTATACACCATTTTTACAATTTGGTATGCATTAAATTGAACCATACTCTGAGAATTATCTACAGATTGCTAGAAAAAAACCCTGGAGCATCACCAACCAGATGGGGCTTCTCCTTCTGGTTGAGAAACCAACCCATTAGTTGAGCATTGGACACTTGGTCTAGTAATGGCAAGACAAATCAGCTGCCCTGTTAATGATCATGGAGTCACCAAACAAAAAAGGTTCAATCTTTCTGAAAAGAGCCATCAAGAACATGACAAAACGTGATAAATATATGTATTTACAGCATGAAGCAAATTCTCCTCTAATCATAATTTTACTTTTGTTTAAAAATAATGGATGCCTCAAAAAAAGTGTTTAATTATAACACTGCAAACTGAACAATAATTCTCCAGCCACTGGTTTATCCAAATTTTGACATCACTAGTCACTGTCTTCACATACAATATCTTGTGGGTATCACATCTCAAAACTGTTGTTAACAAATTCCCTGGCAGTTATCAGGTCTTGGACTAAGAAAAACTCAAGCCATCTACTTTTTTTTTTTTTTTTTTTTTTTTTGCATACGCGGGCTTCTCACTGTTGTGGCCTCTCCCGTTGCGGAGCACAGGCTCCGGATGCACAGGCTCAGTGGCCATGGCTCACGGGCCCAGCCTCTCCGCGGCATGTGGGATCTTCCCAGACCGGGGCACGAACCCGTGTCCCCTGCCGCCTGCATCGGCAGGCGGACTCTCAACCACTGCGCCACCAGGGAAGCCCAAGCCATCTATTTTTGAATCTTAAATTCATTTAAATGGAACCTCAAATGCAAAAGAAAAATTACAAGCTAAACACGCCTACCTTTTTTTTTTTTCTACGCCTACCTTTTTTAAAATTCCAGAGTCATACACTAAATTTTACACTAAACAGGAAAAACTACCTGAGAAAAACTTATTGTGAGAATATAATACGCAAGAACAGCCCTAGCAGACCATATGTTTTTATCTTTTTAAATTTGAAGTATAATTGACTTACAATATTATATTAGTTTCAGACGTACAACACAGTAATTTAATATATTTATATACTACAAAATGATCACCCTGGTAACTCGTTACCATGTCACCATAAAAAATTATTACAATGTTATTAACTATATTCCCTGTGCTGTACATTACATCCCTGTGACTTACTTGTTTAATTACTAGAAGTCTGTACCTCTCAATCTCCCTCACCTATTTCATTCATCCCCCGACTTCACTCCCCTATGGTAATCACCAGTTTGTTCTCTGTATCTATGAGTCTGTTTTAATACATTTGTTTGTTTTATTTGTTAAATTCCACATATAAGTGAAATCATACAGTATTTGTCTTTCTCTGTCTGACCTATTTTGCTTAGCATAATACCCTATAGGTCCATCCATGTTGTCATAAATGGCAAGATTTCATTCTCTTTTTTAGCTGAGTAATATTCCACTGTGAATGTATACCATATCTTTATCCATTCACCTATCAATGGGCACTTAGGCTGCGTCCTTATCTTGTAAATAATGCTGCCTTGAGCGTAGCGGTGCATTTATTTTTCTGAATTAGTGTTTTTCTTTTCTTTGAAAAAATACCTGGAAGTGGAATTGCTGAGTCATATGGTAGTTCTATTTTAAATTTTTTGAGAAACTTCTATACTGTTTTCCCTTAGCTTAAATATTCACCGCTATGAGAGTCAAGTAAGTAAAAGACAAGGCCTTGAATCAAGGGCACAAATAAGTAAAACCTTAGGGCTTCCCTGGTGGCGCAGTGGTTAAGAATCCACCTGCCAAAGCAGGGGACATGGGTTTGAACCCTGGTCCAGGAAGATCCCACATGCCGTGGAGCAACTAAGCCCGTGCGCCACAACTATTGAGCTTGAGCTCTAGAGCCCGCGCGCCGCAACTACTGAAGCCTGTGCGCCTAGAGCCTGTGCTCCTCAACAAGAGAAGCCACCACAAAGAGAAGCCCGCGCACCACAACGAAGAGTAGCCCCCGCTCGCCGCAACTAGAGAAAGCCCGGGCGCAGCAATGAAGACCCAATGCAGCCAAAAATAAATAAATAAATAAATAAAAGAAGTAAAACCTTAAATTACCCTTTAAATTAAATAACAGCTAAAGCAAATAACACTCCTCTCCAGTTTCTGAATAAGAGATGTCCCCAGTTTTTCTCTCCATTCTAAGTCACCTCCCCACCCGCCATTCTAGGACCTTGCTCCATCAGATGCTACCTCTCCACTGGCTCATTTCCCTCTGCATGTGAACATGCTAATTGTGACTCTAACCTAATAAAACAAAACCAAAGACCTTCCCTCATACCTGTACTTCTTCAAGCTACCACCAGGTCCTTTCTTTACTTCTTCAAAATGTACTCCCCATTCCCTGTCTGAGTCTTCTGCAGCCCGCGTCTCCCTCCCTCCCTCCCTCCCTCCCTCCCTGTCTCTCTCTCTCTCTCTCTCTCTCTCTCTCTCTCTCTCTCTCACACACACACACACACACACACACACACAAACACACACAAACTCCCTGACCCACTGGCACCTGACCTCTTCTACCACAACCCCACTGAAGCCTCTATCCTGTCCCTGGAATTACAGCTGGGTCCAATCATTTCAACACTGGCCTTACCCAACTTGATCTCTTCACTGCTTGCAACACCACTGATGCCCAGTTTAGTTCCTACCTTAGCTCCCTTCTCTGTGCTCCCACAATATACTCTGTGATAGCAGTCTCCAAAATCAGCTCCTCAGTCATAAACTCACTCATGTACTCAACAAGATCTTTTTAAGTATACATTATAGGCTTGGCTGTATGCTAAGTGCTGAAGACAAAGAAAATGAAAATTCCCCATCCTCACAGAGCTTCTGTTCTATTGAGAGAAAAATAACAAAAACCAAATAAGAATTCTAGATCATTACTTGAGCTCTAATGTAACCAGAGGGACCCACTCTAGGCAGGGCAATCTGGAAAAGCCTCTCTAAAGCTGAGGCTTAAATGAAGAGGAGCCAGCTGGTCAGAGCCACAGAAGAAAGATTCAGGAAGGACCAACAGCAAACACAGACTACTTAGAGAGAGAAAGAGCCAGGCAACAAGTGTAGCAGGCAAGGATGGATAGGGCAAGAGAGAGAAGGTAGAGAGAAAAATATGGATCAAATCTTGCAGGACTGTGTGAACCACAGAAGATATGTGAATTTCATTCCACTTGCAATGAGGGGATTTGAACTGAAGATTGATATGATCTGGTCTCCGTTTTAAAAAAATCTCCCCAGCTACTGGGTGGAGAATGAACTAGAGAGAGCAAGGCATTTGAGATAAGAAACTTCTGTGGTTGTCCAAGGAAAAGAAGAGAGCTAGGGTAGAAACACAGAAAAAGCAGACTAGGTATGAAACTCAAAGCACAGCAACAAAAGAAAAAAATAGATAAACTGAACTTAATCAAAATTTAAAAGTGTGCTACAAGAATATAAAAAGACAACTCACAAAATGGGAAAAATATTTGCAAATCACATATAGGGTAAGAGACTAGTATCCAAAATATATAAAGAACACTTACAATTCAACAACAAAAAGACAAATAACCCAGTTAAAACATAGACTCAGGACCTGAATAGACACTTTGAAGAAGAAGATATACCAATAGACAACAAGCACATGAAAAGATGTTCAACATTATTAGTCATTAGAGAAATGCAAATCAAAACCACACCAAAGGGGCTTCCCTGGTGGCGCAGTGGTTAAGAATCCGCCTGCCAATGCAAGGGACACGGGTTCAATCCCTGGTCCGGGAAGATCCCACATGTACAGAAAGCCCGCGTGCAGCAACAAAGACCCAACGCAGCCAAAAATAAAATAAATAAAATTTAAAAATAATAATAATACCGGTCCGGGAAGATCTCACATGCCGCGGAGAGGCTAGGCCCGTGAGCCATGGATGCTGGGCCTGTGCGTCCGGAGCCTGTGCTCCGCAACGGGAGAGGCCACAACAGTGAGAGGCCCGCGTACGCAAAAAAAAAAAAAAAAAAAGTTCTAATCACAATAAAGTTTACCTGTGAGGTGATGAATGTTAACTAATCAGTTCACAATATATACATATATGAAATTATGTTATATACTGTAAACTAATACAATGTTATATGTCAATTAAATCAACTATACTCCAATATAAAATAAAAATTTAAAAAATTTTTTAAAATTTCTCAGTCTGATATTGTGATATAACAAGAAATATATATTTGGTTTTCAGCCCAGATTCCTGGCAGAGCTCCTAAAGCCTGAAATTTCCTCAGTGACAGAGGTGAGAGGAGAGTCTTTTGTTATTCAAAATAAGTCCCTTTCAACCAAACTGAGTTTATGCTAATGAGGTGACACTTGAAAGATGAAGACCGGTTATGAGAAGAACAACCCTGTGATTAGAGGGCTGGAAATTTCAGCCCTACACCTTGACCTACAGGGAGGGACGATGAGCTGGGGATTGAGTTCATCCTTGATGATTTAATCAATCATGCCTATGTAATGCACCCTCCATTAAAAACCCTAAATGAAGGGGTTCTGAGAGCTTCCAGGTTGGTGAACACATTGAGGTATGGGAGGTGGTGTGCTCGGAGAGGGCACAGAGGTTCTGTGCCCCTTCCTACATACCTTGACCTATGCATCTCTTTCATTTCGTTGTACCTAGTTGTATTCTTTATAATAAGCCAGTAACAGTAAGTAAAGCACTTTCCTAAGTTCCGTGAGCCATTTGAGCAAATTATCAAACTTAAAGTGGGGTCATGGGACCCCAAATTTATAGCTGGTCAGTTCGAAGTACAGGAGGCCTGGATTTTTGATTAGCGTCTGAAGTAGAGGGCAGTCTTTTGGGACTGAGCATTAACCTGTGCAGTCTGCACTAACTCCAGGTAGTTAGTGTCAGAAGTGTCTTGAGTAGAGAAACAACAGTTTTTCTTTTACCTAGTATCTTTGTTAACAGTATATCCCCCTAGTACTCCAAGAATCATACCAGGTTCACCCCAGGTCAGGGTGAACCTTGACTTTCCTCTCTTCCTCACCTTCTAAAAGTAGGGATTCAATAATTCTTATCAACTCTATCAAAATAAGTATCTCAAATATACAGTCACATATTGAACATAAGCAGACATTAGATGAAGATAAAGGTTCAACATTCTTAAAATGAATAAAATTGAAAGTAAAACACTGAGAAATTTTTCCAAAAGTTAATTCTTTTCAAAAAATTTTAATACCTTGTGCTTCAAGTGTACAATAAATTTGGGTGATCATTTCATAATGTATGCAAAATGTCAAAACACGATGTAGTACATCTGAAACTAACATAATATACAGCATGTCAATTGCATTTTAAAAAAATTTTTATTGAAATATAGTTGATTTACAATGTTGTGTTAGTTTCAGGTGTACAGCAAAGTGATTCAGTTATACATATATATATACATATTCTTTTTCAGATTCTTTTCCATTATTGGTTATTACAAGATAATATTAAGTAGAGTTCCCTGTGCTATACAGTATGTCCTTGTTGGTTATCTCTTGTATATATAGCAGTGTGTATATTTCAATCCCAAACTCCTAATTTATCCCTCCCCTCTTTCCCCTTTGGTAACCATAGGTTTGTTTTCTATGTCTGTAAGTCTATTTCTGTTTTGTAAGTAAGTTCATTTGTATCATTTTTTTAGATTCCACATATAAGTGACATCATACGGTATTTGTCTTTCTCTATCTGACTTACTTAACTTAGTATGATAATCTCTAGGTCCATCCATGTTGCTGTAAATGGTTTTATTTCATTCTTTTTTTATGACTGAGTGGTATTCCATTGTGTGTGTGTGTGTGTGTGTGTGTGTATCTCACATCTTCTTTGTCCATTCATTTGTCAATGAACACCTAGGTTGCTTCCATGTCTTGGCTATTGTAAATAGTGCTGCTATGAACACTGGGGTGCATCAACTGTATTTTAATTTTTTTAACTATACAACAAATTTGGTATTCATATATATTGCTGGTAACTGTGTATACTGATTGACACAATCCTTCTGAAAAGCAATATGACCACATAGTACTTATTAAATGCCAAAAAATGTATCTTTTGACACAATAATTCTGTTTCTAGAAATCTATTCTAGGTAAATAAGTCAACAATGAAAAAAAAAAAAACACCTTATGCACTCTTTGAGAAGATACAGTCACAGCTGCAGCAGAACTCAGGTCTGCCGGCTCTTGCTTCCAGCTTCTGCTCCCAACTCACCACTGTTGGTTTTCCCCAAGGAACAAGTCTACGAGGAAGCCTCACCACAGCCATGGCTCTTAAATATAACAGAAAATCACCCATGGAACAAGAGGTGGTGATTTACCAAACTAGAATTACCCTAACCAACCACAATGTAAATCTCTGTCGAAGGCGTGTGCTGACTTGATCAGAGGAGCAAAGAAAAAGAATCTCAAAGTGAAAGGATCAGTTTGGATGCCTACCAAGACTATGAGAATCACTACCTAGAAAAACTCCTTGTGGTAAAGGTACTGACTTGGGATCTTTTTCAAATGAGCATCCACAAGCAACTCATTGACTTGCACAGTCCTTCTGAGATAATTAAACAGATTATTTTTGTCAGTACTGAGCCAGGAATCAAGGTTGAAGTCATCATTGCAGATACTTAAATCAACTATTTTAATAAATTGTCAGTTGTTAAAAAAGAAGCTGGGGCTTCCCTGGTGGCGCAGTGGTTAAGAATCCACCTGCCAATGCAGGGAACACGGGTTCAAGCCCTGGTCCGGGAAGATCTCACATGCCGCAGAGCAACTAAGCCCGTGCACCACAACTACTGAGCCTGCGCTCTAGAGCCCGTGTGCCACAACTACTGAAGCAAGCCCACGCACCTAGAGCCTGTGCTCCACAACAAGAGAAGCCACCACAATGAGAAGCCCACACACCAGAACGAAGAGTACTCCTGCTCGCCGCAACTAGAGAAAGCCCGCACACAGCAACGAAGACCCAATACAGCCATAAATAAATAAAACTTATTTAAAAAAAAAGAAGCTGTATGCATTAAAGAAAAGTTTATACTAGCAAATATTTGGAGGCAACCTAAATGGGGAATAATTATTATTATTTATAATAATAATATAATATACTAAATTTGCAAAATACAGTAGAAAAATCATTATGACAACAAAATACTGGCAAACTAAATCCAGCAGCATATTAAAAGGATTATACCTTACACCATGACCAAGGGGGATCTATCCCAAGAATGCAAGGTTGGTTCAACATATAAAAATTAAAATGTAATATACCACATATTAAAAGAATGAAAGGGAAAAAACCACATGATGATCTCAATTGATGCAGAAAAAACATCCAACAAAATCCAACACCCGTTTGTACCCAACAAACTAGGAATTAAAGACAATTTCCTCAACATAGTAAAAGCATTTATGAAAAATCCATAACTAACATCTTACTTAATGGTAGCAGACTGCAAAAATTTCCCCTAGATCAAGAACAAGACAAGGACGCCTGCTTTAGTCACTTTTATTCAGCACACTATTGAAGGTCCTAGACAGAGCAATTAGGCAAGATAAATTAAAAGGCACTCAAATTGAAAAGAAACAAATAAAACTATTCACAAATTACATGATCTTATATAGAAAATCCTAAAGAATCTACAAGTTGCAGGATACAAGATCAACATACAAAAATCAGTTGTAGAGGGCTTCCCTGGTGGCACAGTGGTTGAGAGTCCGCCCGCCGATGCAGGGGACGCGGGTTCGTGCCCCAGTCCGGGAGGATCCCACAGGCCGCGGAGTGGCTGGGCCCGTGAGCCATGGCCGCTGAGCCTGCGCATCCGGAGCCTGTGCTCCGCAACGGGAGAGGCCGCGGCAGAGAGAGGCCCGTGTACCGCAAAAAAAAAAAAAAATCAGTTGTAGCAGTTGGAGGGGAAGATGGCGGAAGAGTAAGACGCAGAGATCACCTTCCTCCCCACAGATACACCAGAAATGCATCTACACGTGGAACAACTCCTACAGAACACCTACTGAACGCTGGCAGAAGACCTCAGACCTCCCAAAAAGCAAGAAAGTCCCCCGTACCTGGGTACGGCAAAAGAAAAAAGAATAAACAGAGACAAAAGGATAGGGACGGGACCTGCACCAGTGGGAGGGAGCTGTGAAGGAGGAAAGGTTTCCACACACTAGGAAGCCCCTTCGCGGGCGGAGACTGCGGGTGGCGGAGGGGGAAAGCTTCGGAGCCGCGGAGGAGAGCACAGAAACAGGGGTGCGGAGGGCAAAGCGGTAAGATTCCCGCACAGAGGATCGGTGCCGGCTGGCACTCACCAGCCCGAGAAGCTTGTCTGCTCACCTGCCGGGTCGGGCGGGGCTGGGAGCTGAGGCTCAGCCTTTGGTTGGAGCGCAGGGAGAGGACTGGGGTTGGCGGCGTGAACACAGCCTGAAGGGGTTAGTGCACCACGGCTAGCCGTGAGGGAGTCCGGGGAAAAGTCTAAACCTGCCTCAGAGGCAATAGACTTTTTCTTCCCTCGTTGTTTCCTGGTGCTCGAGGAGAGGGGATTAAGAGCGCTGCTTAAAGGAGCTCCAGAGACGGGCGCGAGCCACGGCTAAAAGCGCATCCCCCAGAGACGGGCATGAGACGCTAAGGCTGCTGCTGCCGCCACCAAGAAGCCTGTGTGCGAGCACAGGTCACTATCCACACCCCCATTCCGGGGAGCCTGTGCAGCCCGCCACTGCCAGGGTCCCGGGATCCAGGGACAACTTCTCCGGGAGAACGCACGGCGCGCCTCACGCTGGTGCAACGTCATGCTGGCCTCTGCCACCGCAGGCTCGCCTCGCACTCCGTACCCCTCCCTCCCCCAAGCCTGAGTGAGCCAGAGTCCCCGAAGCAGCTGCTTCTTTAACACAGTCCTGTCTGAGCGAAGAACAGACGCCCTCCTGCGGAACAACACGCAGAGACGGGGCCCAATCCAAAGCTGAGCCCCGGGAGCTGTGAGAACAAAGAAGAGAAAGGGAAATCTCTCCCAGCAGCCTCAGAAGCAGCGGATTAAAGCTCCACAATCAACTTGATGTACCCTGCATCTGTGGAATACATGAATAGACAACGAATCATACCAAATTGAAGAGGTGGGCTTTGAGAGCAACATTTATTATTTTTTCCCCTTTTCCTCTTTTTGTGTGTATGTGTATGCTTCTGTGTGAGATTCTGTCTGTATAGCTTTGCTTCCACCATTTGTCCCAGGGCTCTAACCATCCGTTTTCTTTTTTTCTTAAAAATTATTTTTTATTTTAATTACTTTATTTTATCTTACTTTATTTTATTTTATCTTCTTTCTTCCCTTCCTTCCCTCCTCCCTCCCTCCCTTCTTCCTTCCTTCCTTTTTTTCTTTTTCTTTCTTTCTTTCCAGTTTTTCTCCCTTTTATTCTGAGCCGTGTGGATGAAAGGCTCTTGGTGCTGCAGCCAGGAGTCAGGGCTGTGCCTCTGAGGTGGGAGAGCCAACTTCAGGACACTGGTCCACAAGAGACCTCCCAGCTCCACATAATATCAAACGGTGAAAATCTCCCAGAGATCTCCATCTCAACACCAGCACCCAGCTTCACTTAACGACCAGCAAGCTACAGTGCTGGACACCCTATGCCAAACAACTAGCAAGACAGGAACACAACCCCACCCATTAGCAGAGAGGCTGCCTAAAATCATTATAAGTCCACAGACACCCCAAATCACACCACCAGATGGGGACCTGCCCACCAGAAAGACAAGATCCAGCCTCATCACCAGAACACAGGCACTAGTCCCCTCCACCAGGAAGCCTACACAACCCACTGAAACAACATAAGCCACTGGGGACAGACACCAAAAACAACGGGAACTACGAACCTGCAGCCTGCAAAAAGGAGACCCCAAACACAGTAAGATAAGCAAAATGAGAAGACAGAAAAACACACAGCAGATGAAGGAGCAAGATAAAAACCCACCAGACCTAACAAATGAAGAGGAAATAGGCAGTCTACCTGAAAAAGAATTCAGAATAATGATAGTAAAGATGATCCAAAATCTTGGAAATAGAATAGACAAAATGCAAGAAACATTTAACAAGGACCTAGAAGAACTAAAGACGAAACAAGCAACAATGAACAACACAATAAATGAAATTAAAAATACTCTAGATGGGATCAATAGCAGAATAACTGAGGCAGAAGAACGGATAAGTGACCTGGAAGATAAAATAGTGGAAATAACTACTGCAGAGCAGAATAAAGAAAAAAGAATGAAAAGAACTGAGGACAGTCTCAGAGACCTCTGGGGCAACATTAAACGCAACAACATTCGAATTATAGGGGTTCCAGGAGAAGAAGAGAAAAAGAAAGGGACTGAGAAAATATTTGAAGAGATTATAGTTGAAAACTTCCCTAATACGGGAAAGGAAATAGTTAATCAAGTCCAGGAAGCACAGAGAGTCCCATAGAGGATAAATCCAAGGAGAAATAGGACAAGACACTTTTTTTTTTTAACATCTTTATTGGAATATAATTGCTTTACAATGGTGTGTTAGTTTCTGCTTTATAACAAAGTGAATCAGTTATACATATACTTATATCCCCATATCTCTACCCTCTTGGGTCTCCCTCCCTCCCACCCTCCCTATCCCATCCCTCCAGGCGGTCACAAAGCACCGAGCTGATCTCCCTGTGCTATGCGGCTGCTTCCCACTAGCTATCTACCTTACGTTTGGTAGTGTATATATGTCCATGCCTCTCTCGCTTTGTCACAGCTTACCCTTCCCCCTCCCCATATCCTCAAGTCCATTCTCTAGTAGGTCTGTGTCTTTATTCCTGTCTTACCCCTAGGTTCTTCATGACATTTTTTTTTCTTAAATTCCATATATATGTGTTAGCATACGGTATTTGTCTCTCTGTTTCTGACTTACTTCACTCTGTATGACAGACTCTAGGTCCATCCACCTCATTACAAATAGCTCACGTTCGTTTCTTTTTATGGCTGAGTAATATTCCATTGTATATATGTGCCACATCTTCTTTATCCATTCATCCGATAATGGACACTTAGGTTGTTTCCATCTCCGGGCTATTGTAAATAGAGCTGCAATGAACATTTTGGTACATGACTCTTTTTGAATTATGGTTTTCTCAGGGTATATGCCCACTAGTGGAATTGCTGGGTCATATGGTAGTTCTGTTTGTAGTTTTTTAAGGAACCTCCATACTGTTCTCCACAGTGGCTGTATCAATTTACGTTCCCACCAACAGTGCAAGAGTGTTCCCTTTTCTCCACACCCTCTCCAGCATTTATTGTTTCTAGATTTTTTGATGATGGCCATTCTGACTGGTGTGAGATGATATCTCATTGTAGTTTAGATTTGCATTTCTCTAATGATTAATGATGTTGAGCATTCTTTCATGTGTTTGTTGGCAGCCTGTATATCTTCTTTGGAGAAAGGTCTATTTAGGTCTTCTGCCCATTTTTGGATTGGGTTGTTTGTTTTTTTGTTATTAAGCTGCATGAGCTGCTTATAAATTTTGGAGATTAATCCTTTGTCAGTTGCTTCATTTGCAAATATTTTCTCCCATTCTGAGGGTTGTCTTTCGGTCTGGTTTATGGTTTCCTTTGCTGTGCAGAAGCTTTGAAGTTTCATTAGGTCCCATCTGCTTATTTTTGTTTTTATTTCCATTTCTCTAGGAAGTGGGTCAAAAGGATCTTGCTGTGATTTATGTCATAGAGTGTCCTGCCTATGTTTTCCTCTAAGAGTTTGATAGTTTCTGGCCTTACATTTAGGTCTTTAATCCATTTTGAGCTTATTTTTGTGTATGGTGTTAGGGAGTGATCTAATCTCATACTTCTACATGTACCTGTCCAGTTTTCCCAGCACCACTTATTGAAGAGGCTGTCCTTTCTCCACTGTACATTCCTGCCTCCTTTATCAAAGATAAGGTGACCATATGTGTGTGGGTTTATCTCTGGGCTTTCTATCCTGTTCCATTGATCTATCTTTCTGTTTTTGTGCCAGTACCATAATGTCTTGATTACTGTAGCTTTGTAGTATGGTCTGAGCCAAGACACATATTAAACAAACTGTCAAAAATTAAATACAAAGAAAACATATTAAAAGCACCAAGGGAAAAACAACAAATAACACACAAGGGAATCCCCATAAGGTTAACAGCTGATCTTTCAGCAGAAACTCTGCAAGCCAGAAGGGACTGGCAGGACATATTTAAAGAGATGAAGGAGAAAAACCTGCAACCTAGATTACTCTACCCAGCAAGGATCTCATTCAGATTTGATGGAGAAATTAAAACCTTTACAGACAAGCAAAAGCTGAGAGAGTTCAGCACCACCAAACCAGCTTTACAACAAATGCTAAAGGAACTTCTCTAGGCAAGAAACACAAGAGAAGGAAAAGACCTATAATAACGAACCCAAAACAATTAAGAAAATGGGAATAAGAACATACATATTGATAATTACCTTAAATGTAAATGGACTAAATGCTCCCACCAAAAGACACAGATTGGCTGAATGGATACAAAAACAAGACCCACATATATGCTGTCTACAAGAGACCCACTTCAGACCTAGAGACACATACAGACTGAAAGTAAGGGGATGGAAAAAGATATTCCAGGCAAATGGAAACCAAAAGAAAGCTGGAGTAGCAATTCTCATATCAGACAAAACAGACTTTAAAATAAAGACTATTAGAAGAGACAAAGAAGGACACTACATAATGATCAAGGGATTGATCCAAGAAGAAGATATAACAATTGTAAATATTTATGCACCCAACATAGAAGCACCTCAATACATAAGGCAAATACTAACAGCCATAAAAGGGGAAATTGACAGTAACACGTTCACAGTAGGAGACTTTAACACCCCACTTTCACCAATGGACAGATCATCCAAAATGAAAATAAATAAGGAAACTCAAGCTTTAAATGATACATTAAACAAGATGGACTTAATTGATATTTATAGGACATTCCATCCAAAACAACAGAATACACATTTTTCTCAAGTGCTCATGGCACATTCTCCAGGACTTGATCATATCCTGGGTCAAAATCAAGCCTTGGTAAATTTAAGAAAATTGAAATTGTATCAAGTATCTTTTCCGACCACAACGCTATGAGACTAGATATCAATTACAGGAAAAGATCTGTAAAAAATACAAACACATGGAGGCTAAACAATACACCACTTAATAACGAAGTCATCACTGAAGAAATCAAAGAGGAAATTAAAAAATACCTAGAAACAAATGACAATGGAGACATGATGACCCAAAACCTATAGGATGCAGCAAAAGCAGTTCTAAGAGGGAAGTTTATAGCAATACAATCCTACCTTAAGAAACAGGAAACATCTCGAATAAACCACCTAACCTTGCACCTAAAGCAATTAGAGAAAGAAGAACAAAAAAACCCCAAAGTTAGCAGAAGGAAAGAAATCATAAAGATCAGATCAGAAATAAATGAAAAAGAAATGAAGGAAACAATAGCAAAGATCAATAAAACTAAAAGCTGGTTCTTTGAGAAGATAAACAAAATTGATAAACCACTAGCCAGACTCATCAAGAAAAAAAGGGAGAAGACTCAAATCAACAGAATTAGAAATGAAAAAGGAGAAGTAACAACTGACACTGCAGAAATACAAAAGATCATGAGAGATTACTACAAGCAACTTTATGCCAATAAAATAGACAACCTGGAAGAAATGGACAAATTCTTAGAAATGCACAACCTGCCAAGACTGAATCAGGAAGAAACAGAAAATATGAATAGACCAATCACAAGCACTGAAATTGAAACTGTGATTAAAAATCTTCCAACAAACAAAAGCCCATGACCAGATGGCTTCACAGGCGAATTCTATCAAACAGTTAGAGAAGAGCTAACACCTATCCTTCTCAAACTCTTCCAAAATATAGCAGAGGGAGGAACACTCCCAAACTCATTCTATGAGGTCACCATCACCCTGATACCAAACCAGACAAGGATGTCACAAAGAAAGAAAACTACAGGCCAATATCACTGACGAACATAGATGCAAAAATCCTCAACAAAATACTAGCAAACAGAATCCAACAGCCCATTAAAAGGATCATACATCATGATCAAGTGGGGTTTATTCCAGGAATGCAAGGATTCTTCAGTATACACAAATAAATCAACGTGATACACCATATTAACAAATTGAAGGAGAAAAACCATATGATCATCTCAATAGATGCAGAGAAAGCTTTCGACAAAATTCAACACCCATTTATGATAAAAACTCTGCAGAAAGTAGGCATAGAGGGAACTTTCCTCAACATAATAAAGGCCATATATGACAAACCCACAGACAACATCATCCTCAATGGTGAAAAACTGAAAGCATTTCCACTAAGATCTGAAACAAGACAAGGTTGCCCACTCTCACCACTCTTATTTAACATAGTTTTGGAAGTTTTAGCCACATCAATCAGAGAAGAAAAGGAAATACACGGAATCCAAATGGGAAAAGAAGAAGTGAAGCTGTCACTGTTTGCAGATGACATGATATTATACATAGAGAATCCTAAAGATGCTACCAGAAAACTACTAGAGCTAATCAATGAATTTGGTAAAGTAGCAGGATACAAAGTTAATGCACAGAAATCTCTGGCATTCCTATACGCTAATGATTAAAAATCTGAAAGTGAAATCAAGAAAACACTCCCATTTACCACTGCAACAAAAAGAATAAAATATCTAGGAATAAACCTACCTAAGGAGACAAAAGACCTGTATGCAGAAAATTATAAGACACTGATGAAAGAAATTAAAGATGATACAAATAGATGAAGAGATATACCATGTTCTTGGATTGGAAGAATCAACATTGTGAAAATGACTCTACTACCCAAAACAATCTACAGATTCAATGCAATCCCTATCAAACTACCACTGGCATTTTTCACAGAACTAGAACAAAAAATTTCACAATTTGTATGGAAACACAAAAGACCCCGAATAGCCAAAGCAATCTTGAGAACGAAAAACGGAGCTGGAGGAATCAGGCTCCCTGACTTCAGACTATACTACAAAGCTACAGTAATCAAGACAGTATGGTACTGGCACAAAAACAGAAAGATCAATGGAACAGGATAGAAAGCCCAGAGATAAACCCACGCACATATGGTCACCTTATCTTTGATAAAGGAGGCAGGAATGTACAGTGGAGAAAGGACAGCCTCTTCAATAAGTGGTGCTGGGAAAACTGGACAGGTGCATGTAAAAGTATGAGATTAGATCACTCCCTAACACGATACACAAAAATTAGCTCAAAATGGATTAAAGACCTAAATGTAAGGCCAGAAACTATCAAACTCTTAGAGGAAAACATAGGCAGGACACTCTATGACATAAATCACAGCAAGATCCTTTTTGACCCACTTCCTAGAGAAATGGAAATAAAAACAAAAATAAGCAAATGGGACCTAATGAAACTTCAAAGCTTTTGCACAGCAAAGGAAACCATAAACCAGACCGAAAGACAACCCTCAGAATGGGAGAAAATATTTGCAAATGAAGCAACTGACAAAGGATTAATCTCCAAAATTTATAAGCAGCTCATGCAGCTTAATAACAAAAAAACAAACAACCCAATCCAAAAATGGGCAGAAGACCTAAATAGACCTTTCTCCAAAGAAGATATACAGGCTGCCAACAAACACATGAAAGAATGCTCAACATCATTAATCATTAGAGAAATGCAAATCTAAACTACAATGAGATATCATCTCACACCAGTCAGAATGGCCATCATCAAAAAATCTAGAAACAATAAATGCTGGAGAGGGTGTGGAGAAAAGGGAACACTCTTGCACTGTTGGTGGGAACGTAAATTGATACAGCCACTGTGGAGAACAGTATGGAGGTTCCTTAAAAAACTACAAACAGAACTACCATATGACCCAGCAATTCCACTAGTGGGCATATACCCTGAGAAAACCATAATTCAAAAAGAGTCATGTACCAAAATGTTCATTGCAGCTCTATTTACAATAGCCCGGAGATGGAAACAACCTAAGTGTCCATTATCGGATGAATGGATAAAGAAGATGTGGCACATATATACAATGGAATATTACTCAGCCATAAAAAGAAACGAACGTGAGCTATTTGTAATGAGGTGGATGGACCTAGAGTCTGTCATACAGAGTGAAGTAAGTCAGAAACAGAGAGACAAATACCGTATGCTAACACATATATATGGAATTTAAGAGAAAAAAATGTCATGAAGAACCTAGGGGTAAGACAGGAATAAAGACACAGACCTACTAGAGAATGGACTTGAGGATATGGGGAGGGGGAAGGGTAAGCTGTGACAAAGCGAGAGAGTGGCATGGACATATATACACTACCAAACGTAAAATAGCTAGCTAGTGGGAAGCAGCCGCATAGCACAGGGAGATCAGCTCGGTGCTTTGTTACCACCTAGAGGGGTGGGATAGGGAGGGTGGGAGGGAGGGAGATGCAAGAGGGAAGAGATATGGGAACGTATGTATATGTATAACTAATTCACTTTTTTATAAAGCAGAAACTAACACACCATTGTAAAGCAATTATACTCAAAGATATAAAATTAAAAAAAATCAGGTGTAGTTATATATATTCACAATCAACAACCTGAAGATGAAATTTAAGAAAACAGGCCTTATCTGGCAGAAATGGAAAAGCTGATCCTAAAATTCATAGGGAATTGCAAGGAGTCCTAAAAACCCAAAACAGTCTTGAAAAAGAAGAACAAAATAGTGGTGATGGTTACACAAAATAATGAATGTACTTAATGCTCCTGAACTGTATAGTTTAAAATGGTAACAATGTAAATTTTATATATATTCTACGACAATAAAAAATTCATTATGACATCTATGTGAAGAAATTTTTAAATGCTTACAGCCTTTTCTGTAAAAAATAAATAAGGCAAGAAAAAAATGAGAAGCATTTCAGGCATGAAATAATATGAACAGTATAATGACATAAACTCCAGCCTAGAGTGAAACACTGCTTATGATATGGTCTTGGAAAATCTCTAGGCCTCAGTTTCCTCATCTGTAAAATGGAGATAACTATTATCCCTACCTTAAAAGATCAGGAGGATTCAATGCAATAATGCAAATAAATCACTGAACACTGAGACTAATACAGAATAAAGGGTTAATAAATGCTAGCTGTCCTAATTGCAGAACTGTATTTACGGTTACAATTATGTAAAATTTATGCTCTTTATGTGACGGTCTCCTCCAGCTGATATTCCTTGATCTAGTTGATGGGATACACAGTGTGTACACTTTATAAACAATCAAGCTGCATATTTATGATTTGTATCCCCTTTTGCATATATGTTTTACTTCAGAAAAAGTTTACTTAACTGAAAAAGGTGATTGCACAACATTGTGAATGTACTTAATGCCACTGAACTGTACACTTAAAACGGTTAAAGTGGCAAATTTTACATTATGTATATTTTACCACAATTTTTTAAAAGGAAGAAAAAGGAAAGAAAGCTGATTGTGGTGATGGTGTAGAGAATAGATGGGGCAGAGGAGAGATGAGTCGGAGACCTATGGAATGCTCAGGTGCATCCAGTTAAGAATCAATAAAAACCAAACTCAAGGCAGGGACAGTAGGGAAGGAGAAGATGGGGGAGCCCAGACATTAAATGAGAGAAAGAGAGAGAGAGAAGGAGAAAGTGACTGATTCCTGGGTTTCTTGCTGAAGAAATTAGAAGAAACAGCAGTGTGACAGGTTAACGATATCAGTTTTAGGCTTCATGAGTTTGACAGATGAATGAGAGGTGATGAGCCAACAAGATGAGCATAAATAGTTGCGTGTCTAGTAGACCAAGTTTTGAGCTGTAGTTTTGATTTTGAAAGTTCAGGTTCAAGGCAGTAAAAAAATGCTCAGGAAGAGAATTGCTCACTGAGGGAGAAATGGTAACAAACTAAATTTTGGGGATCATCAACAAACATTTAAAGGGCAGAAAGGAGGCCAAGTGGTGGATGAAGACTAAGGGGAATAAAGACACAGATGCCAAGGAGGGAGGCAGTTTCAAAGGGGGCTGGTTCAACAGTGTCAAAATCCTGCGGAAAGATCCAGATATGTGAACTGCAGGAATATTATTGTTAAGCAAGTCCCCAAAAAGTTCCACTAATGCAATTTAGACCAACTCCTACTGTTATGTGATATATACTGTGCAATAAAAAATGCTGGGGAAATATCCTAAGGAATCCACTAAACAACTACAAAACTCAAGTTCAGCAAGGCTGCAAGATACAAGGTCAATATTTGAAAAATTAATTGTATTTCTATACACTTGCAATGAGCAATCTGAAAAAGAAATTAAGAAAACAATTCCATTTACAATCACACCAAAAGAAATAAATTACTTAGGAATAAATTTAACAAAGAAGTGCAAAACTTACATTCTGAGAACCACAAAACATTTGTAGTTCTTTTTTTTTGCATTTTATTTCATCTATTTTTTTATACAGCAGGTTCTTATTAGTTATCCATTTTATACATATTAGTATATGTATGTCAATATCCCAATTCATCACACCACCACCACCGCCACCCCCGCTGCTTTCCCCCCTTGGTGTCCATATGTTTGTTCTCTACATCTGTGTCTCAATTTCTGTCCTGCAAACCAGTTCATCTGTACTATTTTTCTAGACTCCACATATATGCGTTAATATACGATATTTGTTTTTCTCTTTCTGACTTACTTCACTCTGTATGACAGTCTCTAGATTCATCCACGTCTCTACAAATGACCCAATTTCGTTCCTTTTTATGGCTGAGTAATATTCCATCGTATATATACCACATCTTCTTTATCCATTCGTCTGTCGACGGGCATTTAGGTTGCTTCCATGACCTGGCTATTGTAAATAATGCTGCAATGAACATTGGGGTGCATGTGTCTTTTTGAATTATGTTTTTTTCTGGGTAGATGCCCAGTAGTGGGATTGCTGGGTCATATGGTAATACTATTTTTAGTTTTTTAAGGAACTTCCATACTGTTCTCCACAGTGGCTGTATCAATTTACATTCCCACCAACAGTGCAAGAGTGTTCCCTTTTCTCCACACCCTCCCCAGCATTTGTTGTTTGTAGATTTTCTGATGATGCCCATTCTAACTGGTGTGAGGTGATACCTCATTGTAGTTTAGATTTGCATTTCTCTAATAATTAGTGATGTTGAGCAGCTTTTCATGTGCTTCTTGGCCATCTTTATGTCTTCTTTGGAGAAATTTAGGTCTTCTGTCCATTTTTGGATTGGGTTTTTTTTTTTTTTTAATATTGAGCTGCATGAGCAGTTTTTGGAGATTAATCCTTTGTCCGTTGATTTGTTTGTAAATATTTTCTCCCATTTCGTCTTGCTGGTAGTTCCCCTTGCTTTGCAAAAGCTTTTAAGTTTCATTAGGTCCCATTTGTTTATTTTTGTTTTTATTTCCATTTCTCTAGGAGGTAGGTCAAAAAGG
The DNA here is from genome assembly GCF_951394435.1 of Stenella coeruleoalba. Lineage (NCBI taxonomy): Eukaryota > Metazoa > Chordata > Mammalia > Artiodactyla > Delphinidae > Stenella > Stenella coeruleoalba. Next base: position 66,008,904 of record NC_137156.1, read on the forward strand.
ATCTTGCTGTGATTTATGTCATAGAGTGTTCTTCCTATGTTTTCCTCTAAGAGTTTTATAGTGTCCAGTCTTACATTTAGGTCTCTAATCCATTTTGAGTTTATTTTTGTGTATGGTGTTAGGGAGCGTTCTAATTTCATTCTTTTACATGTAGCTGTCCAGTTTGCCCAGCACCACTTATTGAAGAGACTGTCTTTTCTCCATTTTGTATCCTTGCCTCCTTTGTCATAGATTAGTTGACCATAGCTGCGTGGGTTTATCTCTGGGCTTCCTATCCTGTTCCACTGATCTATGTTTCTGTTTTTGTGCCAGTACCATACTGTCTTGATTACTGTAGCTTTGTAGTATAGTCTGAAGTCAGTAAGTCTGATTCCTCCAGCTTCGTTTTTCGTTCTCAAGACTGCTTTGGCTATTTGGGGTCTTTTGTGTCTCCATACAAATTTTAAGATTTTTTGTTCTAGTTCTGTAAAAAAATGCCAGTGGTAGTTTGATAGGGATTGCATTGAATCTGTAGATTGCTTTGGGTAGTAGAGTCATTTTCACAATATTGATTCTTCCAATCCAAGAACGTGGTATATCTATCCATTTGTTTGTATCATCTTTAATCTCTTTCATCAGTGTCTTACAATTTTCTGCATACAGGTCTTTTGTCCCCCTAGGTAGGTTTATTCCTAGGTATTTTATTCTTTTTGTTGCAATGGTAAATGGGAGTGTTTCCTTAATTTCTATTTCAGACTTTACTTTTCATCATTAGTGCATAGGAATGCAAGAGATTTCTGTGCATTAATTTTGTATCCTGCAGCTTTACCAAATTCATTGATTACCTCTAGTAGTTTTCTGTTGGCATCTTTAGGATTCTCTATGTATAGTATCATGACATCTGCAAACAGTTTTACTTCTTTTCCAATTTGTATTCCTTTTATTTCTCTATTTTCTCTAATTGCCATGGCTAGGACTTCCAAAACTATGTTGAATAATAGTGGTGAGGCTTCCCTGGTGGCGCAGTGGTTGAGAGTCCACCTGCCGATGCAGGGGACACAGGTTTGTGCCCTGGTCCGGGAAGATCCCACATGCCATGGAGCGGTTGGGCCCGTGAGCCATGGCCGCTGAGCCTGCGCGTCCGGAGCCTGTGCTCCACAACGGGAGAGGCCACAACAGCGAGCAGCCCGCGTACCGCAAAACAACAACAACAACAAATAGTGGTGAGAGTGGACATTCTTGTCTTGTTCCTGATCTTAGAGGAAATGCTTTCAGTTTTTCACCAATGAGAATGATGTTTGTTGTGGGTTTGTCATATATGGCCTTTATTATGTTGAGGTAGGCTCCCTCTATGCCCACTTTCTGGAGAGTTTTTGTCATAAATGGGTGTTGAATTTTGTCAAAAGCGTTTTCTGCATCTATTGAGATGATCATATGGTTTTTATTCTTCAATTTGTTAATATGGTGTATCACATTGATTGCCATATACTGAAGACTCCTTGCATCCCTGGGATAAATCCCACTTGATCATAGTGTATGATCCTTTTAATGTGTTGTTGGATTCTGTTTGCTAGTATTTTGTTGAGGATTTTTGCATCTATATTCATCAGTGATATTGGTCTGTAATTTTCTTTTTTTGTAGTATTTTTGTCTGGTTTTGGTATCAGGGTGATGGTGGCCTCACAGAATGAATTTGGAAGTGCTCCTTCCTCTGCAATTTTTTGGAAGAGTTTGAGAAGGATGAGTGTTAGCTCTTCTCTAAATATTTGATAGAATTCACCTGTGAAGTCATCTGGTTCTGGACTTTTGTTTGGAGATTGTAAGATTTTTAATCACAGTTTCAATTTCATTACTTGTGATTGGCCTGTTCATATTTTCTGTTTCTTTCTGGTTCAGTCTTGGAAGGCTATACCTTTCTAAAAATTTGTCCAATCTTCCAGGTTGTCCATTTTATTGGCATGGAGTTGCTTGTAGTAGTCTCTTACGATGCTTTGTACTTCTGCGGTGTCTGTTTAACTTCTCCTTTTTCATTCTTAATTTTATTGTTTTGAGTCCTCTCCCTCTTTTTCTTGATGAGTCTGGCTAATGGTTTATCAATTTTGTTTATCTTCTCAAAGAACCAGCTTTTACTTTTATTGATCTTTGCTATTGTTTTCTTTGTTTCTATTTCATTTATTTCTGCTCTGATCTGTATGATTTCTTTTCTTCTACTAACTTTGGGTTTTGTTTGTTCTTCTTTCTCTAGTTCCTTCAGGTGTAAGGTTAGATTGTTTATTTGAGATTTCTTGTTTCTTGAGGTAGGTTTGTATTGCTATAAACTTCCCTCTTAGAACTGCTTTTACTGCATCCCATAGGTTTTGGATCGTCGTGTTTTCATTGTCATTTGTCTCTAGGTATTTTGTGATTTCCTCTTTGATTTCTTCAATGATCTCTTGGTTATTTAGTTATGAATTGTTTGTGGTTTTTACGTCTTTCTTCCCTGTAATTGATTTCTAATCTCATAGCGTTGTGGTCAGAAAAGACGCTTGATACGATTTCAATTTTCTTAAATTTACTGAGGCTTGATTTGTGACCCAAGATGTGAGATCTATCCTGGAGAATGTTCTGTGTGCACTTGAGAAGAAAGTGTAATCTGCTGTTTTTGGATGGAATGTCCTATAAATATCAGTTAAATCTATCTGGTCTATTGTGTCATTTAAAGCTTGTGTTTCCTTATTAAGTTTATGTGTGGATGATCTTTCCATTGGTGTAAGTGAGGTGTTAAAATCCCCCACTATTATCATGTTACTGTCGATTTTCTCTTTTAGAGGTGTTAGCAGTTGCCTTATGTATTGAGGTGCTCCTATGTTGGGTGCATATATATTTATAATTGTTATTTCTTCTTCTTGGATTGATCCCTTGATCATTATGTAGTGTCCTTCCTTGTCTCTTGTAACATTCTTTATTTTAAAGCCTATTTTATCTGATATGAGTATTGCTACTCCAGCTTTCTTTTGATTTCCATTTGCATGGAATATCTTTTTCCATCCCCTCACTTTCAGTCTGTATGTGTCCCTAGGTCTGAAGTGGGTCTCTTGTAGACAGCATATATATGGGTCTTGTTTTTGTATCCATTCAGCGAGCCTGTGTCTTTTGGTTGGAGCATTTAATCCATTCAAGTTTAAGGTAATTATCGATATGTATGTTCCTATTACCAATTTCTTAATCGTTTTGGGTTTGTTTTTGTAGGTCCTTTTCTTCTCTTGTGTTTCTCACTTAGAGAAGTTCCTTTAGCATTTGCTGTAGAGCTGGTTTGATGGTGCTGAATTCTCTTAGCTTTTGCTTGTCTGTAAAGCTTTTGATTTCTCCATCAAATCTGAATGAGATCCTTGCTGGGTAGAGTAATCTTGGTTGTAGGTTCTTCCCTTTCATCACTTTAAATATGTCATGCCACTCCCTTCTGGCTTGTAGAGTTTCTGCTGAGAAATCAGCTGTTTACCTTATGGGAGTTCCCTTGTATGTTATTTGTCATTTTTCCCTTGCTGCTTTCAATAATTTTTCTTTGTCTTTAATTTTTGCCAATTTGATTACTATGTGTCTCGGCATGTTTCTCCTTGGGTTTATCCTGTATGGGACTCTCTGCGCTTCCTGGACTTGGGTGGCTATTTCCTTTCCCATGTTAGGGAAGTTTTCGACTATAATCTCTTCAAATATTTTCTCAGGTCTTTTCTCTCTCTCCTCCTCCTGGGACCCCTATATGTGAATGTTGTTGCATTTAATGTTGTCTCAGAGGTCTCTTAGGCTGTCTTCATTTCTTTTCATTCTTTTTTCTATTCTGTTCTGCAGCAGTGAATTCCACCATACTGTCTTCCAGGTAGGTCATTTATCCGTTCTTCTGCCTCAGTTATTCTGCTATTGATTCCTTCTAGTGTATTTTTCATTTCAGTTATTGTACCGTTCCTCTCTGTTTGTTTGTTCTTTAATTCTTCTAGGTCTTTGTTAAACATTTCTTGCATCTTCTCAATCTTCACCTCCATTCTTTTTCTGAGGTCCTGGATCATCTTCACTATCATTATTCTGAATTCTTTTTCTGGAAGGTTGCCAATCTCCACTTCATTTAGTTGTTTTTCTGGCGTTTTATCTTGTTCCTTCATCTGGTACATAGCCCTCTGCCTTTTCATCTTGTCTATCTTTCTGTGAATGTGGTTTTTGTTCCACAGGCTGCAGGACTGTTCTTCTTTCTTTTGCTGTCTGCCCTCTAGTGGATGAGGCTATCTAAGAGGCTTGTGCAAGTTTCCTGATGGGAGGGACTGGTGGTGGGTAGAGCTGGCTGTTGCGCTGGTGTGCAGAGCTCAGTAAAACTTTAATCCGCTTGTCTGCTGATGGGTGGAGCCGGGTTCCCTCATTGTTGGTGGTTTGGCCTGAGGCGACCCAACACTAGAGTCTACCTGGGCTCTTTGGTGGGGCTAATGGTGGACTCTGGGAGGGCTCACGCCAAGGAGTACTTCCCAGAACTTCTACTGCCAGTGTCCTTGTCCTCATGGTGAGACACAGACCCCCGCCCCCTGCCTCTGCAGGAGACCCTCCAACACTAGCAGGTAGGTCTGGTTCAGTCTCCTATGGGGTCACTGCTCCTTCTCCTGGGTCTCAATGTGCACACTACTTTGTGTGTGTCCTGCAAGAGTTGAGTCTCTGTTTCCCCCAGTCCTGTCGAAGTCCTGCAATCAAATCCCACTAGCCTTCAAAGGCTGATTCTCTAGGAATTCCTCCTCCCTTTGCCGGACCCCCAGGTTGGGAAGCCTGACATTGGGCTCAGAACCTTCACTCCAGTCGGTTGCCTTCTGTGGTATAAGTGTTCTCCCATTTGTGAGTCACCCACCCAGCAGTTATGGATTTGATTTTATTGTGATTGCACCCCTCCTATGGTCTCATTGTGGCTTCTCCTTTGTCTTTGGATGTGGGGTATCTTTTTTGGTGAATTCCAGTGTCTTCCTATCGATGAGCGTTCAGCAGTTAGTTGTGGCTCCGGTGCTCTCGCAAGAGGGAGTGAGAGCACGTCCTTCTACTCCACCATATTGAACCAATCAAACATTTGTAGTTCTTTAATTTAGAAATTAAAGAAGATCTAAATAAATGGGAAGACATCCCATACTCATAGATCAGAAGACTTAACGTTGTAAAAAGGCAATACTCTCCAAATTAATCTACAAATTCGAAGGAATTTCTGTCAAAATCCCAGATGGCCTCTTTGCAGAAATCGACAAACTAATCCTAAAATTCATATGGAACTGCAAATAGCCAAAACAACTTTGAAAAAGAACAAAGTTGGAGAATTCACATTTCCTGATTCCAAAACTACCACAAATCTACAGTAATCAAACAGTGTAGTAGTGGCATACAGACAGATATATAGATCAATGGAATAGAACCACGAGTTCAAAACAGGCTCTCACATTTACAGTCAATTGATTTTCAACAAGAGTACCAAGACAATTAAATGGGGAAGGAATAGTCTTTTTATTTTAATTTTTTGTTTTTTTTGGCTGTGTTGGGTCTTCGTTGCTGCGTGCGGGCTTTCTCTAGTTGCAGTGAGCGGGGGCTACTCTTTAGTTGCAGTGCACGGGCTTCTCATCATGGTGGCTTCTCTTGTTGCAGGGTACAGGCTCTAGGCGTGCAGGCTTCAGTAGTTGGAGCACGCGGGCCCTAGAGCACAGGGACTTCGGTAGTTGCAGCATGTGGTCTCTAGAGTGCACAGGCTTCAGCAGTCGAGGCACATAGGCTCCGTAGTTGTGGCTCGCGGTCTTAGAGTGCAGGCTCACTAGCTATGGCGCACAGGCTTAGCTGCTCCAAGGCATGTGGGATCTTTCAGGACCAGGGATCAAACCCGTTTCCCCTGCACTAGCAGGCAGATTGTTAACCACTGCGCCACCAGGGAAGTCCACCAAGAATAGTCTTTTTAATAAGTGGTGCTGGAACAACTAGATATCCACATATAAAAGAATGAAGTGGAACTTCCCTGGTGGTCCATTGGTAAAGAACCTTCCTTCCAATGCAGGGGACACGAGTTTGATCCCTGGTCAGGGAACTAAAATCCCACATTCCACAGGGCAACTACTGAGCTCACACGCCTCAACTAGAGAGCCCCTGTGCAGCAAACTACAGAGCCCACGCACTCTGGAGCCCCCGCACAACAACTACAGAGCCCACACGCTCTGGAGCCCGCACACCACAACTGAAGAGAGAAAACCCGCACACCACAACTGAAGAGAGAAAACCCGCGTGCCACAACTAGAGAGCCCGCACGCTGCAAGTACTGAGCCCACGTGCTCTAGAGCCCGCGCACCACGACTAGAGAGAAGCCTGCACACTGCAATGATAGATCCTGCATGCTGCAACAAAGATCCCGTGTGCCACAACTAAGACCCAACACAGCCAAATAAATTAATTTATATTAAAAAAATGTAAAACAACCCACTAAATGACAGAAAATATTTTAAAGTCATATATCTGTTAAAGGATTTGTTTAGAATATACAGAGAACACTTACAACTTAATAATAAAAACACAAATAAACCAATTAAAAAATGGACAAAGGCTCAGAATAGACATTTCTTCAAAGAACATACACAAATGACCGACAAACACATGGAAAGATGCTCAACATCATTATGGAACTGCAAAGCAAAACTACAGTGAGGTACTATAATACTTCCTACACACTAGGCTGGCTATCATAATAAAGATAATGAGTGTTGACAAGGATGGGGAGGAATTAGAACCCTCAAGTTTTCTTTATTTTTTTCATAATAGTCATCCTCATGGGTGTGAAGTGGTATCTCACTGTGCGCCATGTATTTTTAAGTTATTATCTGTAAATAGAAGTTCACCTTGTGTTGATTTCTATAATATACTTAGCACAGTCACTGAAGAGATATAAACAAACAAAAAATTTAAATACCAATAAAATAAAGCATAGGGTTACAAAGATTTAAGTCAATTCAACTTTGAGAAAGATATTAAAGAGGACAAAGAATGAAGACATAACATAAAGCTTGTAAACTCTGTTTTACTCATCTGGGACTAATAGCTAAACTACTAATGTTTTGTGTACATAAAAATTGTTGCAAAGCAAGTTACAGCTTTGTGATTTATTGTTATGACAGTGAAATTGTTGAGATTGTTGTCACGAACCCTATTTTAAAGATAAGTAAATTTGAAATCAAACAGGTTCCACAGCTTGTCTTAGACCACAAAGCAATTCTGTGACAGAGAGTTGGAAAATAATTTCTGATTTCCAGGTTTAAGGTGAAAAACTCATAATTTAATGTGCATTAAGTCAAGGGAAACATGATAGAGAAATCTCCACTCTTAGCATGAATAAACTTAGGGAAGTTATCCAGAACACTGAAGCTTACAACGTCCAACAGCGATGACCAATAATTAACTCTCTGCCAGCCTAACTTGAATGTGGATTCAACTCAGAACTGGGTTGTTAGGTTTTTTTCAGTATGATCCAATAACACTAACACTCTAACTTTGCCTCTCAAATGTTTTCATTGTTTTGTTAAATTTTGGCTGTTCAAAAGTAGGGTAATTCTATTAAATTGACAAAGCCTGTGTTGAAGCAATCACGGAAAATGGAAATGCTTTTTGACTATCTTGCTTAACTCAGATGTACAAGTGTTACTTGTCTTCTTTCCTGCACCATATGCGAGAAAAAGTTATTGTTTACCCTCACCGAATTTGATCCAATCATTTTAGCCAAATTAAAAAATATATATATAAATATATATATATATATATATATATATATATACACTCAGGGTCAACATTAAGAAATGCATACTCAAGTATTCAAGGGTGAAATACTGGGATATGCTTTAAAATTCTTCAGCAAAGGAGAAAAAAAAAGGTACAAATGAAACATTTGTGACAGATATTCCAACTGTGTAATGTGGGTATTGGCATATAGAAGGTTCATTTCACTTTTCCTATTTTTGTCTATGCTTAAAGTTTTTCACAATAACTTTTCACGAAATGAATTCTTTCCAAAGTTACCGTCCTGGTTAGGAAATACGAATCAGTGGATGTGAATGTTCTCTTCGGAACGAAACTGCATGAAGGATCTCCAGCCGAGGCTAGGTGGCCGTGGGCTCCACGCCCCTCGGGCCCCGCGCCAGGACGCGGGCCGAAAGCGCGCACGTTTCCCTCGAGCTGAACCTCACAACTCGCTCTGTGCGCTCTAGAGCTCGCAGGACCGCCGAGCTCAATTTGGAAGTGGCCCACGCCGCGCTCACGCCGGCGGCTGGGGGAATCCGGACAAACTCCTCTCGAGGGCTCCAAGGTCCCACGGCCCAGTGTTGCGGGCCTGGCCCCCAGCAGCCCCTCCTAGGTCTCTAGAGACCCTCGGCACCGCTCCCTCCGTGCCCCCCACCGAGAACCTCGGCCCAGCCCTCCGCCTACCGTCCAAGTCCTCTTCGTCCTCCGACTCGCTGTCCGCGATCGCATCGGCGACAAGGCCAGGGCCGGGCTCTAGACCCTGGGAGCCGGAAGGAGGGGCGGCGGGCGGGGTGGAGGCTCTGGAGCGGGCCTCGCGCAGGCGGGTGAAGTAGTCCACCGCGAAGTCGACAAGGTCGGGCGGCTGCTGCCGCAACACCTCCACGGTGTAGCCCTGCAGCAGCTCTGTGAGCCCGGGAGGGATCTGGATGTGGCTCATGCCGGCGGCGGCAGGCGGGACCCAGCCGCCGGCGGCCACCGCCTGGACGCTCCCTCACGCCGGACTCTCGCCCCGCGCCCGCGAGGTCCCCTCACGCGCGACCCGGGTCGGGTCTTCCTCGCGCCACGCCGCCCTTTGTCCGGGTCTGCGTTTCAGGGCCGCACCACCCTACACTGCTCCGGCTGGCCTGGTGCCGCCGCCGCTGTCACTAGGCAGCCGCCGCCGCCTCGGGCACAGACGAGCGGGAGAGCTGGATGGGCGGGGCAGGAGCCCAGGTTGTGACGCACGCGGCCGCGGGCGTGCGCGCTCTCGCCGAGCGCCGGCCCTCAGTGCGCGTGCGCCAGTGGGCCGGCCGCCAGCCAGGCTGCCCGGGCAGTCTCCACTCCAGTCCAGGGGCAGGAAATGAGTGGTCTACCCGCTAAGCGGCGTCGTTACTGCCTCTCACCTTTCATTTCTAATTTCAATACACTCTAAGATCCAACCGTTTGTCAGCCCTTACTAGGCTCCAGGGACACAGCTGAGAGCCAGATGCAAGCATGCACATTACCACCCCGGTGTGGTTCTGGCTATGGTGGAAAACAAGAGGGCCCACTTTAGGGGGGGGGACATTCAAGCTGACTCCGAGGCCTGGGTAGGATCTAACCACAGGAAGATCTGGAGGAGAGCCATGTGGGCATAGAGGACAGCAAGAGCAAAGGCATGGTAAAGTCAGAACCACCCTGACCGCTGGGAGGCATAGTGGCATGACCATAGGACCCTCAGAAGTCCGGCAGGAGGTCGTTGAGCTGTCAAAGGAGGAAGCCCTTGTAGGTAGTAGGAGTTTCAGTGATATAGTAATTTGGGAGCCAAAGGCAGATAAATAAGCCTGGAAGAACTCAGTAGGCCAAACATGCTCCTTGAGAAAAGGGAATAAACGCCCAGGGCAGGAATGACCACTGTGCCTGTTTCTCCTCTTGAGCATTCCCACCAGGATTCCCAGGACTAGGTCTGCACACCCCTACTCTCCCCATACTTCACCCTGGGCCCTGGGCCAGCATTGCTTGATGGTGTTGAGCAGACCACAAGGCACTGTTAATCCTTTGCCCCTGGGGAGAGGGCATAGGCAAACTGGAGAGGCCATGCTATTTCCCAAGCTGCCCCTTCACCCACACCAGATTGGAAGGGAATAGAAAAAGGTGGAAACCTTCCTGGTATGTCCATACCATAGCCTAGGTACTGACCAAAGGCCCAGTAGGCATAGGACAAAGTCCTCCTTGTCTTTGCTGGGCCCAGCCATAAAGTGACTAGAGGTAGCCTTGGGAACCTGTAAGGCATTTGGGATGGTTAAGCTCCACCTGGTAATTACCCAGTATTAATTAAAATCCCCACTTGGACCTCTCATATTGACTTGGCACACAACCAGGAGTTCAGTGCTTCTGGGAACTGAGCTTCTAGAAAGAGGAATACCCGATCCCCACTGATGCAGAAGCCACCCAAGCTCTAGGCCAGGTAAGCCTGTGATTCTAAACAGCAGTGTCTCCCTAAACAAGTTTCTTGACTCCTGGGAGGAGTCCTGGACCATCAACTCTGTTAGGGAAGGGGTAGTGTCCAACTTGTTCCCTGCTGGGTCCTTACTGCACAGTCTTGGAGAAGATTTACTGAATGAATGAATGAATGAATGATAACTTTCCACACAGCAAGAAGAGCCAGTGAAACTGCTCTCCTGACCTCAGGCTCAGAACTAGGATCCTTTGCTTCAAAGCTATGCTTCTGATCTCAGAATATGAAGACTTCACTAAGTACAAGCAATGAGGAGCTGGAGGGACAGAGTACCTCAATTCTTCTCTGCTCGTGGGTAGACTGACCCTTCCAAGTTTTCCAGGAGTCAGCCCATACCCAGGAAACCTGGATGGGACTCCCACTGCACTGCCACACCTAGGGATCTGACCCACTTCAAGCAGTCCTACCACTAACCCTTTGGAAAGGCAAATTCGCAACTCCACTCTCTAGTTTGCCCATTTGTCAGGCTTTACATGTTTGACAGAGGGGCAGGCACCTGTACAGCTAGGACTCTAACTTCAGTTGCAAAATAGGGTAGGAGGAGGCTACTCCAGGACTGACAACAGAGCTGGCTGCAGGCAGGTTCTCCCCGTCACTCCAAGGAACCCCTGACAGCCTCTGCCAGAAGGTTGCTCCTCGTGACTTGTTCTCAGATACCCCACAGCTTGGCCATCCATCCATCTAGCAAACATGGCATTCAAAGGCATCCTTAGGCCTGGAGGAAATGAGGGCCATTGAAATCAGGAACCCCATAGCTGCTCCTTACCTGTCTCCAAGACCAGCCTCAAAGTAAGGATGGAGAGCCAGCCTCCAGGTCTAACTTGACTCCCCTCCCCTTGCACCTGGTCCCCAGAGCAGGGATCTATCTCTGCCCCTTCTGGGAAACCCTTCAATAGCAAGGGGAGTTCCAAGGGCCTTCATGAATGCCCAGTTGAGCTGGCAAAAGAATACAGCCCTGGAACAAGACAGAATACGAGGGGCCTGAGCCCCCATCTTCTACCCTTACCCTTCTAGGACCACCTTCATTCAAGCCTGTTCAGCTGCACCACTGGGGGTTACCATGGCAACCAAACCCACAGGCAGCCAGTAACTGGGAAACAGCTGCCAACAGCAAGTAATGGTGGGTAGAAAAGGTCAAGAGCAGAGACCCTCAAAAGCAAGAGAAATACAGCATCCATGGTAGAGAAAAGGAGGCCCTAGAGCCCTGACAGGCGCTCAGCCTACCCCAGTCCTACTCACTACCCAGCATGTAGTCATCATCTTGCACAGACTGCCACACCACCAACCTCAGGCAGACATGGACACGATGCGGCCAGTTCTCAGAAGTGTTCACAACTATGCTGAGTAACACAGGTGGGGCACATGTCTAGTCCAACAGCAGTAAGTCTGGTGAAAATGAACGTGGGTAGGGTACCAACTGCTATTTCCAATGAAACAGTTGTTTCATGTACTCTTTTTTATTTTTTTTAAGATTCTTTTCCCATATAGGCCATTACAGAGTATTGAGTAGAGTTCCCTGTGCTATACAGCAGGTTCTTATTAGTTATCTATTTTATATATAGTAGTGTGTATATGTTAGTCCCAATCTCCCAATTTATTCCTCCCCCTCCCCGTTTCATGTACTCTTGACAGGTTTATTATTTAAAAGGTTTTTTTCCTCTCCTTCCAGGAAGAAGGTAGATGCCCATACTCCCCCAGACTTCTCTGGAAGACAGCCTGCTCTTGGCCCAGGCCCCCTGGTTTACACACTTTCTGTCCTCTGATGCCCTCTACCTACGTGGGGGACTCAGCTTCAGCAGGAACACCTCCCTCTTCTCTGCCCAAAGGGGCTGCTTCTCTATGCCCCTCCAGTCCCCCACCCATCTCCTGGGACTTGTTGGTCATCTGACCACCTCTACATGCCAGCTCCCTGGTCCAGTCCTACCAGGATGTTTATTATGTACCACCATCAGTTTCTATTTTGCCTTAGAAACGTCCATTAGCCTCTAGTGGACAGGGGGGAGTGGGGAAGTGGGCTATATTTCCTTTGCCCTAACCCAAGCTGTATTTCAGCCTTCATAATGCCGCCCCCATGAGGCCACTGCCTTTGGTCCAGTTATTTTAACAAGCGTCCATGCTCAAGGGAGCAGTTAATTCCTGGGCTGCCTATTTCTGCACCTAAGAGCTAGCCCCTCCCTGGGACACCGTCCTGAGAAAGTGTCAGTCTCTGCAGCGGACCTAGCGTCTGCCTCTAGACATCTCAGGGCAAGAACAGAACCTGGGAAGCAAGGGAGAGCCTGGCTGGAGAGCTACAGGCCTGCATGCTGACTAGAGCAAAGAAAGCAGAAAAAGGAGCACTCAGCGAGCACTTGGCCCTGGGGCCTTCCCAGTGCCTGTTGGGACTCTGTGTGCCACCCCTAGCCTGACTCACAGGCCAGCTGCCTGGGCTTTGACCCTACAGTACAGACAGGCCTCTTGGAGTTTAGAGCAAGCAGTCTGAGGACAGCCTCTGATAGCATCACAAGCCTTTCTTCAGGCCTGTGGACACCCAGACACTACTCTATTGTCCACACTCTGTTATCAATTTGCCAATGATCTTGGTAGATCAGTTTACCCTGTCTGAGCTTTGGCTTCCACATCTGAAAATGGGGGTATAAATCACTACCCATTAAACACTGAGTTACATGGGGTAAAGAGATGAGAATGAATCCATGAAGCGGCTGGAAAACGAATAAGGGGTTCTAGCCTCAAAAGAATTGTGGTGAAAGAACTGTGCGTAGAGATGCCATGACCTTACAGCAGAAATGGTGCTACTATTGCTTCTAATAGGTTAAAACAACCTGCCCTCTGTCCTTTACCTTTGACGCGATCATACTCTTCTTTGTGCCTGGATGAGGCTGTTATCACTGGCTGGTTGTTTTAACAATCACTGGCTTCTACTTAAGGCTGACTGTGACAGTCCGAGAAATTGCTTGGGAGGGCCCCAATCTGCCCTACCCATACCCCCAGTCAGGGAGAGAAGAGATATATCAGGAACAGGTGGCATTTCAAAGTGCATCATAAACAGAAAGTGCCAGCCAGGAGGGAGTTACTCACCATCTGCTCTGCTCCCTTCACAAATATGCCTCCAGGCACTTCCTTATTTGACTTAACATCTATTGAATACCCAAAGGAGTAGAAGAATTTACCACCACTAATATCAAGGAATCCAAATATTCCATTTTAAAATGGAAGCTGTTTCAAAGGGTAAATTATCCAGAAGCAGAGACTGTAAAAGTGATCCTGAGCCATGGGAATGGCTGGCATTTGGTTAGAATGCAAATGCACTCAGAGGAGCTCCTGGGAAAAGGCCGAGGTTTCAGGACTGTCTCAAGGACTGGGCAGTGCCTAGAAGAGCTCCAGGAGACACATATGTGGCCATCTCCAAATCAGTGAGAGATTAAACAAAGATATCCTGCAGCATGAGAGGGGAAAAGCATAACACTGAATTAATCTTCCCAGGCAGAGTGCACACAATTTTCATCCCTAAAATTGTTATTTTTTTACTTGACCATCATCCAGAAATATCTTCCCAGAAATAAATTTTCCTTCCTTAAACCACCAAATCTTCAGCTTCCAGCCAGCTTGGCCACACCCACTCCCAGATGGGGGTGGGTCCCTTCCCCTCTCACCCATTTACACTGAGTGATAGCTCTAAAGCCAAAGTCCAAGGATCTCTGTGCAGCTGCAGTGAGGCGGGAAGTGCCAGAACTGTGACTGCCAGATGGAACAACACCAGAGAAGCCCAGCTCTGGCAGCCTCTCCCTCCCCCAGCCAAGGACAGACTAGCTTGTGACTCTCCATTATGACTCCCTCACCTCCTCCAGCTGCACCTGGTCATCATCATCAGCCTGATTAGTAATTCCAGACATCAGATCACACAGTGACCCCAAAGTACATATGAAAACTCAGGATTGCTTTTGGCCTTTTAGAACAATTGACTCTCCATCCGTTAGCTAAGACACCCATGGCTGAGGGCAGAGAGGTGAAGAAATGAAGGGATGGGCTTCAGGCTCGACCCTGTGGGGGCCTGCATGCCAGGCTTGCACTGAGAGCTATGGGAACAGTTACCAATCACGTTGCCCCATCCCACCCCACCCCACCTCACCCTCCAGCAGCTGGAGCTGGGGCAGTCAGGGAAGGCTGGGCTGGCCAAAACTTGCTCCTCTTTCTCTTGCTAGAACCCCTGCCTGAAGAACCAGGGAAGGATACTGGATCCCTAACAGCCTCCACCAAGGCCACAGAGGCTGCTTGCTGAAATGACCCAGAATCAAAAGAAAAAAATTTCACACAATGCAAAAATTAGAAACAATATTTATTATTTCCTGTTAAAATAGGGTGCTCTCATGAGAAAAGAGTGTGCAAAAAGAGCCTTCCTACACCCTGGGCTTTCTCACTTATCCTAGCAAGCTGGGACTGTCGGTTCAAAATTCTCCTCCTCACCGTGTAGGAGGGAAAGCTCTCCACCTACTCCTGGAAATTAGGCTACTCTAGTTTTAATTTTGATTACTTGCATGCATTAAAAAAAAAAAAAAAACCTGACTGTTAACAGGCTATCTATCCCTAGGCACATTTGCTCAGTCCACTTGGGCAGACAGATGTGGGCCTCAAGTCCACATTCCCATGTGCAGGCCAGGATTAGATGATACCCTGGAAATCTGGTGAGTGTTCCTGGCTAGGGATCAAAGAAGGCCCCAGTTCCTGGTTAGATGGCTGAAAACATGCATAGTGTCTCCAGTGAGAGGCTGAGATTCCCTCTTTCTCAAGGAGTATTTTGGGTGTAGTAGGGCCAGTGATCAACTAGTAGACAGCATTCTGGCCACAGACAGTATCTGGTCTAGAAGCTACTTACTCCATCTCCAAATCCTCATGAGTTCCCTTAAATTGACTAGAGTGGATTCAAGTTGCAAAATGGCAAATTATACCAGGAAGAGGATGTCATTAAGACAATGGTCTCAACCATTGAGTCCGTGCACAGAGCTCACATCCCACCATGCCCCTCCCCTCACACTTCAGGACAGCCTAGTCCTGCCCACTGTTCCTCCTCGATGACAGCTTTCAGCATCCTGAAGCCTTGAGCAGCCTTCAGCCTCACAAGTTGGGCATGGCCCAATTAAGGAACTTCATGGCAACTTCAAAGCCAAGGAAACAGGCCTGAGAAGGGGTTGGAAGGAAGAGAAAAGCCAACAGGAGTTGTGACTATTCACAGAGACCCCAGCACTGTGCTTGACTGGCCCTGTCAGGACCAAAACCCCTTCCTAATCTCCCACCTCAGGTCACAGAATCAAGCTATGCTTTCTCATTCCTAAAAGGGAAAGAAAATGCATGTCCCCAAACTGCCCACTTCTGATGGCCAGGCCAGGAAATCAAAGCTCCTCACCTCAGAGGATCACAAAGGCAAATCTTCCTGACAGTTTCAGGAAAGGGAACAAATAAGGAGGCTCTGACTGAGGGTGGGATTTGGAAAAACTGAGCCCCCAATTCAATCCCAGAAGCAAGCAAAAGTCAGCCCACCTGCACCCTGCTCTGAGCCCCAAAGGGAAAGCACAGCCCCTGCCAGTCACTCACCGCATTGGCTGGGAAGGCTCGGATCATCACTGCATTGAACCCCTTATACAAGGATGTGATTCCTTCATTCCGGATCAGCTCCCTCAGCACATCTCTGAAGCCATTAGGATATTTCCCAGGAGGTGCTGTGGGCAGAAAGCAACTGTTAAGGCTTCAGGAAGCTTCCTGACCTGACCATGGTGACCTACATGGGGACAATATTGTAGTCAAGTCTTCCTGCAGGGCCACAGCACCAGCGAGAGGACACTTTGCAGGTCATCTGGGACCAGTCCACAGACAACACAGTTCACCTTGGGACAAACAAATACAAATGTCTGGATTACTGGTGCCAAGGGAGTGGAGAAGGGAATGAAGAATGAAACAGTCCTTCTGCTCATGTGAGGGAAGGAAGGTTGATTTGACTTCTTCTCTACTATTTTTCTTTTTTTGGGCCACGCTGCACGGCATGTGGGATCTTAGTTCCCTGACCAGGGACTGAACGTGTGCCCCCTGCAGTGGAAGCGAGGAGTCTTAACCACTGGACTGCCAGGGAAGTTCTTCTCTCACTTATTTTATGCTTAGGCTGACAAGAAAATGAGTCTAGGGGCTTCCCTGGTGGTGCAGTGGTTGAGAGTCTGCCTGCCGATGCAGGGGACATGGATTCGTGCCCCGGTCCGGGAAGATCCCACATGCTGCAGAGCAGCTAGGCCCGTGAGCCATGGCCGCTGAGCCTGCGTGTCCGGAGCCTGTGCTCCACAACGGGAGAGGCCACAGCAGTGAGAGGCCCGCGTACTGCAAAAAAAAAAGAAAATGAGTCTAGCATTCCTAGAACACAAATGACTGCAAGGGAGAATGTTGGCCAGAGAGATGCTGAGTGCTACTGTGGAGATTGAGTATCCCTAGGGCCTTAAGAACTCTGTATCACAGGGGCAACCAGTTCTGGGACCCACTCCAACCCCATCTACCCTACTCTCCTTTACTAACCAGTCTGGAAGCGGGACTTGAGCACGTCTGGAGGGATTGCCACAGCCCAGTTGAAGATCCCTGCGATGCCCCCAGCCACCAGGATCCGAGGCACGCTGAGCTCATTGACACTGCAGAATACCAAACAGCCCCAGTCAGACAAAGGCTGTGACAGTGGTGTTCAGACCATCCCTCCTGTGCAGACAGGGCAGCCACAGAGAGGGAGAAACTGGCTGGAGGGAGGAGGTCCAAGGCCAAAGCTCCTGTGACATGGTAGCTGCCACTCGTTGAAGGAGGTTTCATGCACTTGTTTCAAACACTTCCTCCACCGGGTGAGGCACAGGGTAAAGGGTATTAGTTTTAGCTGGGCCTCAGCAGCAACAATAGGGAAGTGGACATGGAGACAGAAGCAAGTCCCACTTCTGCCTTCAGATCCACTAACAGGAAATGGCAACCTACCCATGATTGGGCAAAGTGGCTTCTAAGTTCTTCTGTTCTCCTCACCTCTTTTCCTCTGGAGTTAAGATATTTTTCAGCCATTCATATGTCATGAAATACATCCCACTGGCTGGAACATCTGTTAGTGGCAATAAAGAGGTAAATTAAATGATATAAAAATTCTCGCAGATTTCCTGACCTTAGAAGGACCAAGCTTGGCTTTGGACCCTTGAAGGTTTCCTGAGAAGCTCCTCAGCAGCACTTCCTATTTGCAATAATCACTTTGCAGTGACCAGATGCTGCTCTGGGGCGAGCACTGGTGTGAGTGAGCGCTAACATGCACGACATTATTTCATCTTCAAAGGCCCTCTGAGTGGTCCACACTAATATGCCCACTCCAAGCAGTTATAAACGAGCTAACATCTGGCCTTCCCCCAAGCTGTCATCTCAGGACAAGGGTTGAGCTGTCTCTGCCTCTTCTATTGCCACCTCAATAGGACATGCCTCTCAAGCCAAAAAGAGCTCCACTGCTCCTAAGTCATTCTTTCTTCCCACTCATCCCTCCAGTCACGATTTCCACTTGCTACTCCCCTCCGACTGCCAAGCTCATGATTTCCATCCTTGACGGCCAGCCTATCAGAAGGATGGAGGGTCCCCCCATCCTCATGTGTGTCCATGCTGGCCAGAGGTAAGATGGCCTAAAACCAGGACACACAGTGCCAGCCCTGTCAGAGCTGTGGCATGTATGGTGCCAAGGCTCGTCGGGAGATCCAGGCAAGACCCTCTGTGGCAAATCACCTCAGATGGAAGGCCTCAAAGGTTACCTCGCATGAGGGTGAGCACAGTCCCCTTGTAGATGCCTCGGATCCCAGCCTCCTTGTATAGCTTCTTTACACAGTCCAAGGCACCAGTATACTTGGTCTCCCCTGAAGAAGCTTGAATCTGAGAGGGAGGAAAGAGTCATCAAGTCAGCAACAGCAACATCAAAGTCAACAAACCTAGCAGGTTACAGAAGATTACATAGTGAGTGTGGGAGTGGTCATTATGCATTAGACCAATGAAATAATATAACTATCATTGTCAAATCGATAGTTGTTTAGAAGGTACAATATTGGTGGAAGTTACTATGAAATAAGGCTAGGTGAATATATGACAAAATATAAACAAATTGACTAGAAAAAAAAATCAACAGAGGAGATGGAAAATACGTTGAAAAATAAGTTCCCAAATACAAGAGCATTCCCGATAAAGCTAGTTGGAAAAATAAAAAATAAAAAAAGCTAGTTGGCAGTCTAGAAGGGAGGAGACAAATACTTCAGTCAATCACTTATTCCTTCAACAAATATCCATTGACTACTAAATCCACTCCAAGCTCTAACTGATCATGAAGCTTGGTTAAAAGAAGGTGAACTGGAAATTGTATTCAGAGCTCTAAATGCCTGGATAGAGGTCCTGTGTAGAGCCAGGGGAGGGCAAAGGAGAGGCCCCCTATCCTAGTCTCTGGGCTCCAGGGCCTAAGAGCCAAGAGCCTGAGGGCAGGCAGGAGGTATCCCACAAAAGATCTGAGAGAAAGACAGCCCCATGTAGGATCCACAGCAAGTACAGAGTCAAGAGGAATCCGAACACACAAGGGCATCAACCAAAGAGTAGTTAAAGCTGGAAAGAGAGTTCAGATTTAATAGTTCCAAGGAGAAATACTTACAAAATAAATATATAAATCCAATAAATTTTTGTACATACAAACAATAACTAGTTGAAAAATAATGGAAAAGAATCCCAGTCTAATAGCAATAAAGAATTATACTCCAGGGCTTCCCTGGTGGCACAGTGGTTGAGAGTCCGCCTGCCGATGCAGGGGACACGGGTTCGTGCTCCGGTCTGGGAAGATCCCACATGCTGCGGAGCGGCTAGGCCCGGGAGCCATGGCCGCTGAGCCTGCGCGTCGGAGTCTGTGCTCCGCAACGGGAGAGGCCACAACAGTGAGAGGCCCGCAAACCGCAAAAAATAAATAAATAAATAAATAAATAAATCAAGTTTTCTTGAAGGGGCACCTGCACCTAATCCAGAACTCTCCATAATGCTAGAAATATGACAGTCCATGTTCATTGGTCTAATATTGCATATTTAGGTGAAATATTCCTTACTGTGCAACCTCTCTGTATTTTTTATTAGGTACCTAATAACTTCAATGAGTACAAGATAAATAATTGCGTGGACTCAAGAGTTTTAAAGGCTGTTCTTTAAAGTGAGTGCCTACCTTCATGAAATCTGCAATGTCTTAAACTAGCTCTTTTTATAGAGCTTGGCTTGTACTGGAGAAGAAATCAAGTCTATGAGATTCCCAAGAGCAAAAACGTGGCCTTGTTGATCATGATATCTCTAGCCCCTTGCCAGGAATCTAGTAGGTATGACTAGAAATTTATTAGTTAAATTAAGGTAGAAAAATCCATTCATAGTCAACTTTCAAGTAGCAAAACTTGAATACGCTAGATAGTACACAATGTCTCCTAAACTGATTTACATGTCTAAACTCAAGTTAAGCATTCCTTTAAATACATTGATCTGTGTTCCTCTGATAAAGTTACAGAAATACTTCTTCCAGTTTCTGTTTTTCCAATGAAATCACAGGAGGTGTGACTTGTTTAAGGAATAAAGAATGTTCTTAGGAAAAGAAAAAAAAAAGCAATAAAATATATGTGCATCAAGCAATAGGATTTGCATAAATAAAACTCTAAAACCTTTCCAAGGGACATAAAAGAAGAGGTAAATAAAAAGAGAGTCATAGTTCTGTTAGGAAAAGTTTTCAATCAGGAAGATGTCAATTTTTCTAAAAATAATAAATTTAAGACAATGTCAACTGAGTATCAATGTTTTTTTTTTTTTTAAATATAACTTCCCCAGATGATCCCAGCACATGTGAGCCTGGTGTATCTGAGGAATGGCACAGAGGCCCACGTTATCAGAGGATGTTGGAGCTGACTCACAGTGACCTGGGGGGCCAAAGAGGACTGGGCATGGAATTGACATATTAACAGAATTTTCTCACTTATGTGTGGTATAGACTGTAAGCAGGGAAACAAGTGAGGAGGCCCTCACAGTCATCCAGGCCAGTGCTGAAGGTGACCTGGAGCAATGTAGTTGCAATGGAGGTGATGGGACAGGATAGATTTGTGATATTTTAAAAGCCAGCTTAACTGTTCAACAAATAGGATATGTACAGTGAGATAAAGTGTACAATCTAGGAGAACTCCTGGGTTTTAGGGCTGAACAACTAGATAGATGGTATTGCCACCAACCGAGCTACAGAAGGTTGTAGATAAAGCAGGTATTGAGGAAGACCAGGAGTTCAGTTTTGCACATGGTGACTCTGAGATGCCTACTAGCATCCAACGGAAATGTTGGATAAACTAGTCCAGAGTTCAGGAAAAGTCTGAGTTGGAGACATAAACTGGAAAATCATTATTATACAGATGGTGTCTAAAACTCATGAGACAAGAAGAAATCATCAACAAGATGAGTGTAATATGACTGAGCCTTGTGCACATGAACATTAAAAGATTGAGAAGATGAGGATAAACCAACAACGGACATAGAAAAGGAGCAGCCAAGTAGGTAGGAGGAAAGTCAGGAGAGAAGCCAAGTGAAGATAGATCTTCAAGGAAGATGGGGGACCAGCTGAGTCCAATTCTGGATCAAGATGGATCAATGTCCAGGCCCAAGAACTGAACATTGGATTTAGTGTAAAAGTCACTGGTGGGACATCTCTGGTGGTCCAGTGGTTAAGAATCTGCCTTCCAGTGCGGGGACGTGGGTTCGATCCCTGGTTGGGGAACTAAGATCCCACATGCCACGGGGCAACTAAGGCCACCTGCTGCAACTAGAAAGAAGCCCATGTGCCATAACAAAGAGCCCGCACACTGCAACTAAGACCCGACGCAGCCAAAAATAAATTAATTAAAAAATTTTTTAAAAAAAGGTCACTGGTGATCTTGACAAAAGTACTTTTGTTGGAGTTGTGAGGCAAAAGCCAGTCTGATATGCGTTTGACAATTAGAGAAGGGGGACTAGAGACAAAGAGTAAGAAAAAACCAGAAAACTTTTTCAAAGAATTTTGATGTAAAGGGGAGCAAAGACAGGAAGCACAGAAATAGATGTGGAAGGTAAAATAGAGAGAAGTTTGTATTTTTAAGGTGAAAATACAAGAATATTTACGCTATTGCTGAAGAGAACAATCCATTGGAGAGCAAAAACTGATGTTCAAAGAAAGCGAAAGAAGAATTGTTGAAGCAAGGTCTCTGGATGGGCAAGAGGGGATAGGATGTGGGGTCAAACAGAAGCATGGGCCATTCGTGGTGGAAATAGCCAGGCAGCCACAGATGTAGTTAGATGCCAGTGAGTGAGTGGAGGCAGTGGAGGGCATCTGGTAAAGTCCTCCTCTGGTGGTTTCAGTTTTCTCAGTGAAGTAGAAAGCCAGGGGACTTCCCTGGTGGTGCAGTGGTTAAGAATCCACCTGCCAATGCAGGGGACATGGGTTCGAGCCCTGGTCCGGGAAGATCCCACATGCCGTGGAGCAACTAAGCCTGTGCGCCACAACTACTGAGCGTGCGCTCTAGAGCCCATGAGCCACAACTACTGAGCCCGCATGCCACAACTACTGAAGCCCGCACACCTAGAGCCCATGCCCTGCAACAAGAGAAGCCACCGCAATGAGAAGCCTGCGCACTGCAACGAAGAGTAGCCCCCACTTGCCGCAACTAGAGAAAGCCCATGCACAGCAACGAAGACTCAACGCAGCCAAAAATAAATAAATAAATTAATAATAATAATTTTAAAAAGCCAGGTCATCTCCTGAGAGGGTAGGGGTTTGAGAAGAGAAGAGAGTCACAAAGTAGTAACCCAGCAGAGTGGAGGAGTACAAGGGAAGAATATGGATGGGGACTGTCTCATCTAGGAGCAGAAAAGGACTTCAGGCATAAAAGAGATGGAAGAAGCCATGATGGAAAAGACTAAGGGACAAGGCTACTGAAAACAAACAGTCCCTAACTCAAAATCAATATACAGACGTCTAAGAAGCATTTTCCCAATCCTCCTGCTAAGTACAACAAAAAACTCTAGACATTATTTGTTTTAAAAAAATATAAGAGGACTCTGAAAGTTTGGAGAGAAGAAGCAGACTGGCTAGGGATCTTGGGACTTAAGCAATGACATAGTGGTGAGTCCCCTGGATTTTTTTTTTTTTTTTTTTTTTTTGTGGTACGCGGGCCTCTCACTGTTGTGGCCTCTCCCGTTGTGGAGCACAGGCTCCGGATGCGCAGGCTCAGCGGCCATGGCTCACGGGCCCAGCCAGTCCACAGAATGTGGGATCTTCCTGGACTGGGGCACGAACCCGTGTCCCCTGCATCGGCAGGCAGTCTCTCAACCACTGCGCCACCAGGGAAGCCCCCTGGATTTTCTTTTTTGATGTATCTCGGACTTAAAGCAGAAGAAACTGGCAATCCAGGAATACCAAGAAGCACAGATCAAAAAGAAGCCTCAACAAAAGCCTGCATTCTCTAGACAAAGGACCAGAAAAGGAACAGCCTAGAAAGACAGAAAATCTTTAGACAAAAAACACTCTACTCCAGCCATACACCATAGAAAAAACTGTGGCCTCACCCTCTTCCACACCAGCAAAGACCCTGTGGGGAGCCCAGACTTCCACCTTCGCAGGGCTGTAACAAGGTACCCAGTATGCTACCCGGGTGGAGTCAGAAAAGGCCAAGTACAGAATAAGGACTTTCATCCCTGAGAGCCTGTAATCATCACCCTCCTGTCCTGTGGTGTCAGTAGAGACACTGGAACTCCCACATCCACCCAGCAGTAAAAAGAAGTGCCCCACCCTCAAGTGTCAACAGAGGTCGAGTGGGTCACCTAGACTTCCACTTCCACTTGGCAGTAATGAGGCAGCATCCCTCCCTTCCTACTGGAGTGGTGTCAAAGAAAGCCAACTAAAATGGAAAGATTAAATAGGATCCAGAATCTCAATAAAGTATGCAAATATCCGGGTTCCAATTGGAAATCACACATGTCCAAACCCAGGAAGATCTCAAACTGAAAGAAAAAAGAAGCAATAGATGCCAATACCAAGATGACAGAGATGTTAGAATTATCTAACAAAGATTTTAAACCAGCCATTGTAAAAATCCTTCAACGAGTAATTATTAATATGCTTGAAACAGATTAAAAAAATTAGAAAGCCACAGCAAATAAATAAAATATCAGCACAGAAACAGAAGATATGAGGAAGAACCAAGTGGAAGTTTTAGAATTGAAAAATACAACCGAGGGTTTCCCTGGTGGCACAGTGGTTGAGAGTCCGCCTGCCGATGCAGGGGACACGGGTTCGTGCCCCGGTCCGGGAAGATCCCACATGCCGCAGAGCGGCTAGGCCCGTGAGCCATGGCCGCTGAGCCTGCGAGTCCGGAGCCTGTGCTCCGCAACAGGAGAGGCCACAACAGTGAGAGGCCCGCGTACTGCAATAAAAAAAAAAGAAAAATACAACCAAAATAAAAAGCTCAGTGGGGACTTCCCTGGTGGTGCAGTGGTTAAGAATCCGCCTGCCAATGCAGGGGACACAGGTTCAAGCCCTGGTCCGGGAAGATCCCACATGCTGCACAGCAACTAAGCCCATGTGCCACAACTACTGAGCCTGCGCTCTAGAGCCCATGAGCCACAACTACTGAGCTCACATGCCACAACTACTGAAGCCCGTGTGCCTAAAGCCCAAGCTCCGCAACAAGAGAAACCACTGCAACGAGAATCCCGCATGAAGAGTAGCCCCCCATTGACGAAACTAGAGAAAGCCCACATGCAGCAACGAAGACCCAACGCAATGAAAGAAAGAAAAGAAAGAAAGAGAGAAAGAAAGAGAGAAAGAAAGAGAGAAAGAAAGAGAGAAAGAAAGAAAGAAAGAAAGGGAAAAGAACTGTAATCCCAGAACCCTACGTCAAGTGAAAATATTCTTCAGGAATAAAGGGGAAATGAGGCATTCTTAGATGAAGGAAAACTGAGAGACTTTGTCATTCACTGACCTTCCCCAAAAGAATGGCTAAAGGAAGTTCTTTAAATAGAAAAGAAACTCTAAAAGAAGGAACCCTGGAACACCAGGAAGGAAGAAAGAACATAGTAAGCAAAAATATGGGATATTATATAATGGTAATATGAGGGACATTACATAGTGATAAAAGGGCCAATCCACTAAGAAGACATAGCAATCCTAAATGTGTATACATTATACAAAAAAGCTGCAAACTATGTGAAGCAAAACTGATAGAACTGAAAGAAGAAACAAACAAACTCACAATTACAGTTGGAGATTTCAAATTCCTCCATCAACGAATAGGTAGAACAACTAGACAGAAAATCATCAAGGATAGAGAAGAACTCAACAACACCATCAACCAACAGGATATAATCGACATTTATAGATTACTCCACCAAATGACAGCAGAACACACACTCTTTTCAAATGCCCATGGAACATGGACCAGGATAAACCATATCCAAAGCCATAAACCTCAAGAAATTTAAAAGAATGTAAATAATACAGAATATGTTTTCCAATCACAATGGACTCAAACTAGAAATCAATAATCTCCAACACTTGAAAACTGAACAACACTCTCCTAAGTAATGAAAAAAGGAAGTCTCAAAGGAAATTAGAAAACACACTGAACTGGGACTTCCCTGGTGGTCCAGTGGCTAAGACTCCATGCTCTCAATACAGGGGGCCTGGGTTCGACCCCTAGTCAGGGAACTAGATCCCACATGCCACAACTAAAAGTTTTCATGCCACAACTAAAACATCCTGCATGCTGCAACTAGGACCCGACAGAGAGAGAGAGAGAGAGAGAGAGAGAAAGAAAGAGAAAGAAAGAGAGAAAGAAAGAAAGAAAGAAAGAAAGAAAGAGAAAGAAAGAAAGAAAGAAAGAAAGAAAGAAAGAAGGAAAGAAGGAAGGAAAGAAAACACACTGAACTGACTGAAAATTAAAATATGTTGAAGTTTGTGGGACACAGCTAAAGCAGGGCTGAGAGGAAACTTTATAGCACTGACTGTGTATGTTAGAAAAGAGGAAAAGTCTCAAAACAATAATCTAAGCTTGCACCTCAAACACCTAAAAAAAAAAAAAGAAAGAAAAGCAAACAAAACCCAAAACAAGCAAAAGGAAGGAAATAATTTTAAAAAAAGCAGAAACCAATGAAATTGAAAACAGAAAAACAATAAAGAAAATCAATGAGGTGAGTTCCCTGGTGGTCTAGTGGTTAGGATTCTGGGCTTTCACTGCTGTGGCCTGGATTCAGGGAACTGAGATCCCGCAAGCCACGTGGCATGGCCAAAAAAAAAAAAAGAAAGAAAGAAAAATCTTTTTTGAAAAGATCAATAAAACTGACAAACCTCAAGTGAGGCTGACAAAGAAAAAAAAAGAGAGAAGTCACAAATTATTGTTTTTTTATTAATTAATTTATTTATTTTTGGCTGTGTTGGGTATTCGCTGCTGCACGCAGGCTTTCTCTAGTTGTGGCGAGCGGGGGCTACTCTTCGTTGTGGTGTGCAGGCTTCTCATTGCACTGGCTTCTCTTGTTGAGGAGCACAGGCTCTAGGCACGAGGGCTGCAGTAGTTGTGGCTCGTGGCTCTAGAGTGCAGGCTCAGTAGTTGGGGTGCATGGGCTTAGTTGCTCCGTGACATATGGGATCTTCCCGGACCAGGGCTCAAACCCGTTTCCCCTGCATGAGCAGGTGGATTCTTAACCACTGTGCCACCAGGGAAGCCCTACAAATTATTAATACCAGGAATAAAACAGAAGATAACACCGCAGAATCTGCCAATGTATAAAGGACAATAAGGGACTACTACAAACAACTTTACACACACACATTTGACAACTTAGATAAAAAAAACAAAACCAAAAACTACCACAGGGACTCCCCTGGTGGCGCAGTGGATAAGACTCCGTGCTCCCAGTGTAGGAGGCCCAGGTTCGATCCCTGGTCAGGGAACCAGATCCTATATGCAACCGCAACTAAGAGTTCACATGCCACAACTAAGGAGCTGGCAAGCCACAACTAAGGAGGCCGCCTGCCGCAACTAAGAACTGGCACAACCAAATAAATAAAATATAAAAAAAAAAACTACCACAATTTTCCCAATATGAAATAAGTAATTTGAATAGCCCTATAACTATTAAGAAAATTGAATTCATAATTTAATAATTCCTCCCCCCAAATCTCCAAGCCTATATGGTTTCACTATAAAATTCTACCAAATGTTTACAGGAAAATTAACACCAATTCTACATAATCCCTCTCAGAAAATAGAAGAGGGAACAATTCCCAATGCATTTTATGAAGACAGCATTATTCTGATACCAAAACCAGATAGAGACAAGACAGAAAAATAACTGACAGACTAGTATCTCTCATGACTATAGATGCAAAAATACTTAACAAAATATAAGAAAATAGAACTCAGCAGTATATAAAAAGAATTATAAACTATGACCAAGTTGGGGGGTTTATTCCAGCAATTCAAAATTGGTTCAGGATTCAAACACCGATTGATGTAATTCACCGTATAAGAGGTTAAAGGAGAAAAATCACATGATCACATTAATAAATGAAGAAAAAGAATTTGACACAAGTCAATATCCATTTATGAGAAAACTCTCAGAAAAAGAGGAATAGAAGGTAACTTTCTCAACTTGATAAAGAGCATCTATCAAAAAAACTACATCTGGGACCTCCCTGGTGGTCCAGTGGTTAAGACTCCGCACTTCCACTGCAGGGGACACCGTGTTCCATCCCTGTTCAGGGAACTAAGATCCTGCATGCAGTGTGGTGCGGCCAAAAAAACTAAACAAACAAACAAAAAACTACACTTAACATCATATTTAACAGTGAAATAGTGAACACTTCCCCATGAGATTGGGAACAAGGTAAAAATATCCACTCTCATCACTCTTATTCAACACAGTACTGGAAATTCTAGCCAGTGAAATAAGGAAATAAAAGGTAAATAGATTAGAAAAGAAGAAATAAAACTGTCCCTATTTGCAAATAACATGATTATCTACATAGGAAATCCCAAGAAATCTACCAAAAAAAAATCCTAGAATTAATAAGGGCATTCAGGAAGGTTCACATGATACAAAATTAACATACAAAAATTTATTGTATTTCTACAAACTAGCAATGAAAATGTAGACAACAAAATTAAAATTATAATACCATTTACAATGCCATTTTACAAAGTCAGATTAAGAGAGAAGCACTTAGGTATATAAGAAAACACATTAAGAGCTTATATGCTGAAAACTACACAATGCTGATGAAAGAAATTGAAGTTCTAAATAAATGGAGAGATATAACATGTCCATGTATTGGAAGACTCAAAATAATGTGTTAA
Organism: Stenella coeruleoalba; assembly: GCF_951394435.1. Classification (NCBI taxonomy): domain Eukaryota; kingdom Metazoa; phylum Chordata; class Mammalia; order Artiodactyla; family Delphinidae; genus Stenella; species Stenella coeruleoalba. The sequence continues at coordinate 66,036,525 of NC_137156.1, forward strand.
TTCTACCCAAATTGACCTATAGGTTTAACATAATCTCAGCAAGATTTTTCTCAATTTTCTAAATTACCCTAAAATTTACATAGAAATATTGGGTTGGCCAAAAAGTTTTCTGTAAGATGTTATGGAAAAACCCAAGTGAACTTTTTGGCCAACCCAATACAAAGGAATTAGAATAGCTAGAACAATTTTTTTTCATTCATTAATTAATTTATTTATTTTTGGCTGTGTTGGGTCTTCATTGCTACACGCGGGCTTTCTCCAGTTGCGGCAAGCGGGAGCTACTCTTCGTTGCGGTGCGTGGGGCTTCTCATTGCGGTGGCTTCTCCTGTTGTGAAGCAGCACAGGCTTCAGTAGTTGTGGCACACAAGTTCAGTAGTTGTGGTTCTCAGGCTCTAGAGCAGAGGCTGAGCAGTTGTGGTGCATGGGCTTAGTTGCTCCGAGGCATGTGAGATCTTCCCGGACCAGGGCTCGAACCCGTGTCCCCTGTGTTGGCAGGCGGATTCTTAACCACTGCGCCACCAGGGAAGTCCCCATTTTTTTTTTAAAGAATAAAGTGGGAGGCATCAGTCTAGTCAATTTCAAGACTTAGTATATGGCTATACTAATCAAGACTGTGTAGTATTCGTGAAGGGACAGAAGCATAAATCAATGGAAGAAACTAGAGTACCCAGAAGTAGACCCACACAAATATGCCCAACTGATTTTTAACAAAGATGCAAACACAATTCAGTGGAAGAAAGATAAGTCTCTTCAGCAAATGGTATGGTGCAATTGGACAGCCCTAGGGAAAAGAAAAAAAAAAAAGAACTCTGACCTAATTTTCATACATAATACAAATATTAACTCAAAATGGAGTCACAGACTTAAATGTAAAAGGTAAACTATAGATAAAACTTTTGGAAAAAACATATTAGAAAATCTTTGGGATTGCAGGCTAGGTAAAGAGTTCTTAAGACCTGATGCCCCAAACACCCAAAACCCAATCCATAAAAGAAAAATTAACAAACTGGACTTCATCAAAATTTAAAATGTTTGCTCAAAAGACTCTGTTGAGAGGATGAAAAGACAAACTATAGACTAGGAGAAAATATTTGCAAACCACATATCTGACAAAGCACTAGTATCTAGAATAAAGGACTCTCAAAACTCAATAATAAAAAAACAAATGGGCTTCCCTGGTGGCGCAGTGGTTGAGAGTCCGCCTGCCGATGCAGGGGACACGGGTTCGTGCCCCAGTCCGGGAAGATCCCACATGCTGCGGAGCAGCTGGGCCTGTGAGCCATGGCCGTTGAGCCTGCACGTCCGGAGTCTGTGCTCCACAAAAGGGAGAGGCCACAACAGTGAGAGGCCCACATACCACAAAACAAACAAACAAACAAACAAATAATCCAATTAGAAATGGGCAAAACACATGAACAAACATTTCACCAAACAGGATATACATATAGCAAATGAGCACAGGAAAGGATGTTCAACATCCTCAGCTATTAGGAAAATACAAATTAAATGAGATATCACTACACACCTATCAGAATGGCTAAAATTAAGAACAGTGACAACACCAACTGTTGGTGAGGATGCAGAGAAACTGGATCACTCATATATTGCTGGTGGAAATGTAAAATGATATAGCTACTCTGAAAAAGCTGTTTGGTAGTTTCTTTAAAAACTAACACACATGGGACTTCCCTGGAGATCCAGTGGTTAAGACTCCACGCTTCCACTTCAGGGTACACAGGTTTGATCCCTGATCGGGGAACTAAGATTCCACATGCTGGTGCGGTGTGGCCAAAAAAACCCAAAGAAACCCCCACTAAACATGCAACTACCACATGACTCAGCAATTATACTCCTGGGCATTTATCCCAGAGAAATGAAGACTGATTTTCTCAGAAAAACCTCTGTACATGAATGTTTATAGCTTCTTTATTTATAATAGCCAAAAACTGAAAACAACCCAGATGTCCTTCAATGTATGAAAAGTTAAACATATTTCTAGTACATCCACACCATGCACTATTGAAAAGGAATAAACTATTCATATAAGCAACAATCTGTATAAATCTCCAGAAAATTAGGTTGAGTTGAAAAAGCCAACCTGAAAAGTTTACATACTGTATAGTTCCATTTATATAAGTCTTGAAATTACAGGCTTATAGAATTCAGATTAGTGGTTGCTGGAGTGGTTAAGGACTGGAGTGGGGTACGAGAAGTGAATGTGGCTATTAAAGGGCTACATGAAGGATCCTTGGCATGTTGGAATTGTTCTGTATCTTGCCTGTAACAATGTCAATATTCTGGTTGCGATATTGTACTATAATTTTACAATATATTACCTTTGTGGAAGAACTGAGTAAAGGGTACATGAGATCCTTTTGTTTTATTTATTTCTTTATTTCCCTTTGTATTACTTCTTACAACTGTATGTGAATCTATAAGTATCTCAAAATAAAAAATTTAATTTAAAAAATGCACAAAATTAAATGACAAATGCAAAGCATGAAAAAGACTTGCCAAATATGATAAGAAATTAATAACCTTAATATGTCCAAAGGTTTTAGGGGTAGGGGAGTGACAGGCACAAACTATTGGGTGTAAGACAGGCTACAAGGATGTATTGTACAACTTGGGGAATACAGCCAATATTTTGTAATAACTGTAAATGGAGTGTAACCTTTAAAAATTGTATAAAAATTTTAAAAAATAATAAATTGGGGAATTCCCTGGTGGCACAGGGGTTAAGAATCCGCCTGCCAATGCAGGGGACACGGGTTCGATCCCTGAACCGGTAAGATCCCACATGCTGCAGAGCAACTAAGCCCATGCGCCACAATTACTGAGCCTGCGCTCTAGAGCTCGCGTGCCACAACTACTGAGCCCGTGTGCTGCAACTACTGAAGCCCACGCGCCTAGAGCCCGTGCTCTGCAACAAGAGAAGCCACCACAATGAGAAGCCTGTGCACCGCAACAGAGTAGCCCCTGCTCGCGGCAACTAGAGAGAGCCTGCGCTGCAATGAAGACCCAACACAGCCAAAAATAAATAAATAAAACAAAATAATAAATTCAAACATGTCCAAAGCTTTTATAAGTCAATAGAAAAACAAACGAATGAGCAAAGAACACAAATAGGCATTTCACAAAGGAAAAATACAAACAGCTAATATGCATCAAAAAAATTAACCCCACCGACAATTAAAAGCAATAAAAATTAAAACGATGCAAATTTTTCACCCATCAGACTAGCAGAGATTGTAAATTAGATGCCACAGAATCTGCTGGGAAGTAAGAGCTCTTATACTTTTGACAGGAATAGAAAATGACAGACTTATAGGAAGGCCATTTAGTAAAATGCATTAAAAACCTTTTTAACCTTAAAAAAAAAAGTACCTACCTTTAATCATACTAATTTCAAGTCTAGACATTTATCCTAAGAAAATAATCAGGAACACATGCAGAGACCTATTTACAGAGATCTTCACTATGGCATATAATTTGTCATGTCCCCAGATAAGGTATTATTGGGTAAATGACAGCCATGTATTGATATAAAATACAGAAAATGACGCTTGAGAAAAAAAATCACAAAAATATTGCGACATATCAAATGAAAAAAACTGGTTACAAAACTATTGCAATATGTGACCCCAATTTTATTTCAAAAGATAACTTTTTTTAATACAAGTTTACCAAAAAGACTAGAAGAATTCACACAGAAAGCATAACAGTGGGGTGGTATCATGGGTGATAAATACATTGTTTTCTGTGTGCTTCTCTGCATTACCAAAATTTTTCTAGTAAAGACTGTGTGTTAAATTGCTTCAGCCATTAGAAGAAAAAAGCAGTAACAGTTTTTTAAAAAGGAGCCCTGTGTGGTAAGGCAGGCAGTCAGTTCACACCCTTGGCCTGGGAACAAGCCAGACACTTTAAGGGCACTGAGCCTTTGGGCAAATGGCAGAGACCTAACATGTTAGGCAGGAGCAGCCTCCCTTCCACCTCTGATGAGACATGACTCACCTTTCAGAGTTCCTGAAGTAGCTGCTAATTAGGGTGGATAAGTCTGAGCTCACCCGTCACAGGTGTGACATTTGATTTGTTGCACTGTTCTGGTTCTTGATTCTACTACGATTCCTTCCATGTTCCTGAAAACCTTGAAACTGTTTTGCACACCTGACCTGAAGTCTTTATAAAGGGTGAAAGGACATAAACATCCACACAAAATTGTATACCCAATGGAAAAAGCTAGCCACCTCCCACCTCCCCGCAAATCATATCCCCCCCACCCCAGATCACACCCTCACCTGTAACAAGCACTTGATCCGTTCTCCAGGAGTCATAATTCCCGTGGTGAATACACCAGATAACATCCCAGCTGCAAATAGTTGGGGGTAGCTATATTGGAAAAAAAACAAGAGGCAAGAACCTGTGACTAACCACCCAGAACAGAGGCAATCCCAGCAAAGAGGACTTTGAAAGAAAAAAATAAGTACTTGGACTGGGCAGAAGTCCAGAACAAATAAAGCATATTTCACACAAAACCCAAGGTCTAGGTATATTCTGACATCAAATTTCCCAAGGCAGGGGTCTCAGTGCCAAGAGCAATATGAGCTTGGTCACGAGGCCCACATGCACACTCAGATGGCCTCACCCATGGGAGAAGTTTCCTCCCCGGCCTGCCATGCACAGTGACTATGGACGAGTTTCCTGGCCTCTCTGAGCCTTGATCTGTAAAGTTCAGGGTTGCTGTGGAAAAAAGCCTCTAACCCAGAATGCAGACCTCAATCAACCCCAGTTCCCCTCCAATCTCGCCTCCTCTGGATCACCAAGGGCCTGAGAACATTTTAAGCCAAGATTCACAAAGGACGGTGTCAAGGCCAGAGGAATGGCTGTGGCCGCCTGCACAGGCTAAGGGGGCCAGCCAGGCCAGTTGTGAGGAATGTGCTGTAAGATGCTGGGAAGGGCCCAGTCAGGGATGGTACCCACAGACATGATGGGTCCTGTGGCCTTCCATGCAGGGAATAGTCCCCCAGTGGCCAGAGATATGGATCCTCACCATGGCCCTCACAGAATGAACCACATTGAATATTTGGTGGAATTGGAGGCTCCTGGTGTCACGGCCTGTCCCACCTCTGGCATCTCCTTTTCTTTCTAAGATTAGCTATACCAGACTGGTCTGGAGGCAGTGGAGTACAGAGCTACAATTAGCATTTCAATAGTGTCCCCACAATTTAGCAAATGTTGTTGAAAAACTTCACTTTCTTGCCTGGGCCGCAGGCCCCTCCTAACCCCAAGCCTCTGATAGCTGAGGCTTCAGGCCTGTCCCACACTACAAGGAGCCCAAAACCCAGAGAACAGATGTCAGATGGGGAAAGGGAGACATCCACTTCGGGTCCTTCCTTCCAGGGCACCAGTCTCAATGGTCCTGTTTTTTCCAGGCACTCACACAACTACCTCAGGCATGCAAGCCCAGCACACAAGCTGACTGTTCAACAGTCAGGAGACTTGCTTTCATTCATGGCCTCCTTTACAGTCTCAGTTCACACTGCTGTCCCCAAGAGGAGTCCTCTCAGCAACAAAACCTCCCCTCATGAGACCAACATCTGTTCTTCCATGTATGCCCAGACCTTAGGCTGGACATACCTCCATCTCCCGGGACTGAGGACTTTCCTCTGAACAGGGTCTATGTGTGCACAGGGTACCATGCAGACACCCTACATGGGTGGCCCATTCTGCCACCCTTCACCCCCACATGAGGGAAGCATCTGTGAGTGCTGGACCCAAGGTCCTGGTAATGTTCCTTTCCATACTGTCCCCAAACACTACTGCAGGGAGGGGAAGGTGGCAGGGTTGACATTCAGGATTCAGAGCACGGCAGGATTATGGGGGCAGGAACCTGAGTGTCTCAACCTTTGCTTAAGCAGGAAGGGTGCTTCTCTGAGGACTGACACCATAATATAGGCAATACAACCTACAGGCTGAAGTACTAGCAGTGACCCCACGGGGGTTCTTGTGCATGGCCCTTGTGAGCTGACACATGAGCTAAAAGACCAGGTGCTCAAAGACGACATGTGTCCATAGGACATCTGGACTACCAACAGTCAAACACAGTTTCAAAAGGAAGCCCCACACACCCACATTTGGGGCCACCTGTGGCTTTTTATAGAAGCTGGTCACATTCAGAGGGTCACAAGGACTCCAAAAATAGAGTTTCACATTATGAGCATTTCTATCTATGTCCAGACCCTTACTCAGCCTGCTGTGGCCTGAAGTAGTGACAGAAAACAACCACATGGCACCCTGGGCTGCCTCGCTTGAGCTCCCAATCCCAAGTCTAGCCAGGGTCCTGTGCTGCCTGCAGCCCCTCCCAGGAGTTGTCAGCCTGCACGGCTCAGACTGAGTGTGCCTTGTCATCCCATGTTTCAACTCAGAATTCCCCTGCATCCCAAGAAGCCTGTTTTCATTAACTACTTTGTAAATTCTGAACTATAATTCTGCCTCATCTGCCTCTTCACACCCAAATCTAACTTAAAGTTTACTGAAAGGAAATATACTAATTTATTTCACTTTAACAGAGAAACCAGGGACTTCCCTGGTGCCGCAGTGGTTAAGCATCCGCCTGCCAATGCAGGGGGCACGGGTTCAAGCCCTGGTCCGGGAAGATCCCACATGCTGCGGAACAACTAAGCCCGTGCGCCACAACTACTGAGCCTGCACTCTAGAGCCCGTAAGCCACAACTACTGAACCTGCATGCCACAACTACTGAAGCCTGCACACCACAACTACTGAGCCCACGCACCTAGAGCCCGTGCTCCACAACAAGAGAAGCCCCCGCAATGAGAAGCCCGTGCACTGCAAAGAAGAGTAGCCCCCGCTTGCCACAACTAGAGAAAGCCCGTGCACAGCAACAAAGACCCAATGCAGCCAAATTAATTAATTAATTAATTAAATTTTTAAAAAACCCAGAGTAACCAATATCTGAAATAATTATGTTATTAAAATGAAGGGCTTCCCTGGTGGTGCAGTGGTTAGGAATCCGCCTGACAATGCAGGAAACACAGGTTCGAGCCCTGGTCCGGGAGGATCCCACATGCCACGGAGCGGCTAGGCCCGTGTGCCACAACTACTGAGCCTGCACTCTAGAGCCCAAGAGCCACAACCACTGAGCCCGTGTGCCACAACTACTGAAGCCTGCATGCCTAGAGCCCGTGCTCCGCAAAAATAGAAGCCACTGCAATGAGAAGCCCACACACCACAATGAAGAGTGGCCCCCTCTCACCGCAACTAGAGAAAGCCTGCGTGAAGCAGCGAAGACCCAATGTAGCCAAAAATAAGTAAGTAAATAATTTAAAAAAAAAAAAAGAAGTAAAACAAAAGTTGGAACCTTCCCTTCTCCCAACCAGGTGATGGGAAACAAGGCTGCTGCTGTCATTACTGCAGCACCAGGTACCTTCATGGCATTTTACACACATTTTAGCATTCAGACCTCCCAATGCTGTGGAGTTAAGCGATACTACCTCACAGAAGAAATTATGACAACCTAATAAGGCGGTGGGGGAGGGATCTGAGTTTTTCTTTTTCCCTTTTGGTTCATGGGGCAAAGGAAAACTCAAGTACCTCCCTCACGTGGAGCAACCAGGAGCTAGCCCTAGGGACCCAGGAGGACAGTCACTGCCTGTCAGCCAAGGTTCTTTCCCTTAACCTGTATCACACCACCAGGCAGAACAGCATTGAGTCCTCCAGGCTTGTAAGTACTCACCTGAGCACATCCTCTGGGTGTTTTTGTTGCAGTTTCTTCCCCAAACCAAACCCAAAGAAGCACACGGCAAACATGGGGGTGACCCCAATGATGGGGGCGGCCATGCCCCGATACAGACCCATGATGCCCTGCAAGGAATCACAGAAGTGGAAGCTGTTTACAGACACAGCTTTTACATCACTGAAACAGGGAAGCAGTGTGTCCTCTGACCTGTGGCCTCCTTCCCTCACCTCCCCTCCAAGCAAGGAGAGCTTTTAAAAGGAAGAATACTCCCACATTTATCAGAAATAGTTGTCTTCTTATACACTGCTGGAGAAACTGAAAACAGCTCCTATTCTGGAAGGCAATCTGGAAATATGTAGCTTACACTTTCATCAGAAAATTCTCTGTCTAGAAATGTATTCTAAGGAAATACTCAGATATAGAAAAGAATGACATCAGGAATTTATTAAGTAGCAAAATTCTGGAATGAACCTAAAAATTCTCAAATAGGAGATTGAGACACATTATGGGAATTCCATAAATTGACTATCACATAGCCATAAAATCACATTGTAACATGAGAAGAGACTACTAAGTGAAAAAAAAGCAGGCTACAGGGACTTCCCTGGTGGTGCAGTGGTTAAGAATCTGCCTAACAATGCAGGGGACACAAGTTCGAGCCCTGGTTCGATCCCTGGTCCAGGAAGATCCCACATGCTGTGGAGCAACTAAGCCCGTGCGCCACAACTACTGAGCCTGCGCTCTAGAGCCCACGAGCCACAACTACTGAGCCTGCGTGCCTAGAGCCCATGCTCCGCAACAAGGGAAGCCACCACAATAAGAAGCCCACACACCACAATGAAGAGTAACCCCCACTCGCTACAACCGGAGAAAGCCCACATGCAGCAATGAAGACCCAATGCAGCCATAAATAAATAAATAAATAAAAAGCAGGCTACAAAACAGAACGTACAATGTGACTTCTTTGGGGTGACATTAGAGGTGTACGAAATTTTTGTATTTCCGAAGTATTAAGACATGAGGGGAGTTCCCTGGTGGCCTAGTGGTTAGGATTCCAGGCTTTCACTGCTGTGGTCCAGGTTCAATCCCTGGTCGGGAAACTGAGATCACTCAAGCCGCCCAGTGTGCCCCCCCCCAAAAAAAGACATGGGGTTTGTATTGTTAAAGACAATAGTAAGACTGCACATCAATTTTCACTAGTACAGTTTGATAATGAAAGCAACTATGTAGTAGCCAATAAATAAGACAAATAGATATCCCAACCAAACAAGTTAGTAAATCAAGGAAGAGGAAGATATGGGACCCAGGAGACCACGAGTTTGGCCCAAGAGAGATGAAGGGGATTTCCAGGATGGTGTCTGGTACAGTGGGCCTGGGAAGAAACCAGTCTACGTGGGAGTATGAGGATAGAGGACTCCAGGAAGAGTTTGTTTTTCCCAAGAAGAACAAAGCAAAACAATAAACATTGGAACAACAGATTATAACTATTTAGGCAGTGTGGAAAACCAAACAAAAAGGTATTCTACAGGGCATTCAGGGTACAGGATGACAGAGGCAGAGATTCAAAGAAACACAAGCAAACGAAACTGATGCAATTTTTAACCCAACCTCAAGAAAAACAAAAAGTTGTACAAGAAATGAAACGCACATCATAGAACATTACTTAGTTAACAGAGAAAAACACATATAAAGTTGTAATCATGAAAACACCGAATTGTACTAAACCACAAAGTATGATAAAATTATATGGGCAGGGCAGAAAGGTGATAAGGAATGCAAGAGTTAAAATCATCTACCACAAATAGGTAGCGAAAACACATTTCTCTCTCTCTTTTTTTTAATTGGAGTATAATTGCTTTACAATGTTGTGTTAGTTATATTTTTTAAAAAATAAATTTATTTATTTATTTTTGGCTGCATTGGGTCTTCGTTGCTGCGCCTGGGCTTTCTCTAGCTGTGGCGAGCGGGTGCTACTCTTTGTTGCCATGTGCGGGCTCCTCATTGCGGTGGCTTCTCTTGTTGTGGAGCGTGGGCTCTAGGTGCACGGGCTTCAGTAGTTGTGGCTCATAGGCTCTAGAGCGCAGGCTCAGTAGTTGTGGCACACGGGCTTAGTTGCTCCACGGCATGTGGGATCTTCCCGGACCAGGGCTCGAACCCATGTCCCCTGCATTGGCAGGTGGATTCTTAACCACTGCAGGGAACCAGGGAAGTCCCTGTGTTAGTTTTAAAACACATTTTTAAATGTATAAAATACACGTATGCATCTCGGTAGAAAACAGTATTAATAACTGAGAGAGCTGAAAGTAACCTCTAGAGAATTGGGGTGGGAGGGCTACTTTGTTACAAGTCCTTCAGTAGCAAACTAAGTGCTTGCATCATTTTAATACAAATAAGGGACAATTTTTAAAACAAAACACAAAAAAATGTTAAAGTTGCTCCCTACAGAAAGTAGCAGGAGAAATAGGGTGGAGTTGCACACTGAGAGGGTCCACAGACCTAGGCTGGAGAACCTGCTTTGCTACAGACCCTGGCCATTCACAACCCATCTTCTTTCCAGAACTCAAGGGGCACAACTGTACCCGTCAGTACTCCTCCCAGATCCTGCAAAGGTCTAGCACTACTACAGGCTGTAAGCAGACTCACCAAGGACAAAGTGCAGAGGAGGTAAATAGGAAAGGTGAATAGGAAGAGAAAGTTCTGAGAAGGATCTGCAAAAGCAGCAGGTGACAAAGCCCTCCAAAAGCCCCTCCCACAGCTTCCCACCTGGGCTGAGAGGATGCCCAAGGCCTGAGGGCCAAACCCACGCCTCCCAACAACTCCTCTAGCCTTCCTTCCACTGTCTGGCCTACCCAGTTCCATGCAGCACAACCAAGACCCGTCTGGCAGCACCAGAAAGCAGAGAGCTCAATCTGGCACAGCAAAACCCAGAGACAAGCACAAACATAAACTAAGGAAGCCTATTCAACTCTGCAGAGAGTTGGGTTTATATGAGCCATTCTCACCAGGCCTCCAGCACCCAGCACACTGCCCAGGCGCTGAATAGGTCCTCAATAACATTTGCTGACCAAGAGGCATGTAATCCTGCCTCTCTGTAAAGGCAGAGAACTCTTAGCTGACTTGAAGCCCAAAGACTCCACTGGACACCGATCAGACTCCATGCTGGGCTGATGAAAGGAAGAGAGCCTTACAGAAGAAAAGGCAGCACCGTCTCATGCATGGGTGGTTGGGTAGACTCCACCTCAAAATCTTCCTCCCATGCCTGGGTCCTGCATGAACCCTGGGAACAACTTTTCCTCCCAGACCGAGTCCATCAATCACCAGCATCCCCTCTTTATCTGGGTGACACCCACTTCTCAGTTTCTGTATATTTAATAAACACTACATATATATTTATTCATATTAGAGTTATATTTTAGGAAACAAAGGAAAAGTTCTCAACAAGGTCTTGTCACATATGTGCTAATGAAGTCAGAAATAAACATCACTAGTAATTAAACCTTTTTTAAAATCCCATGTTTTCACTTTAAGAAATATCTGAAAAATTACTATGTAATTCAATAACCTCAAATCAATTTAGTTTCCTTTAGTTAGTTTAGTCTAGGGGTTTGAAGACTCTGCTAGCTTCTTTCACTGTTCCTCAGACTGGCTGACTCTTCCTCCAGATTTTATGTGAACTTCTGACACTGATCCCTGTCAAACTGACTGATCCAGATTTGCATTTTCTTCTATTTCACGTCTCCAACTATTCCTCATGAATTCCCTGTGGTCTAAATTGTGCCTTCCAAAAGAGAGAACCATTTTAGAACCATTTTATTAGCTTCAGTCATTCACATAAAACAGTAGCTGGAACTATCAGACTCCAGAGCGATGACAATAGGAGGGCACGGTGAGAGAGCCACAGCTGTGGGCTAGACCTCCAACAGAACTATGCAAAGTCACCCTATCCCCCAGAGAAGTAATAAATCAACCCTGTGAAACTGTTCCTCTGAATAAGAGAAATGCCCAGCACCAAGATTCCGTACCTCTCTCATAAGAGTCTTCCGGAAACAGTCAAAGGTCCCAGAATACATGGGAGGCTGTCCAGGCAAATTTGGGGGCTGCGTCTGCAGTCGGACCTGAAACCAGAAGTTAAAATACAGTCATTTCCCAGAATCAGAACTGCCTGTCGGTAGCAATGGCCCAACTGTCTGCTAAACTCTTAACAGAGAAAGCTGCACCTCTGTGCATGTCTTCAGCATTCACTTTATCTGCTGGATTCAGACTTCTCTTTCCCCCAGTTTATTCAAACCCTGTACTCACAAGTCATTAGTAGCATGCTTTTGGAGAGAGTCACAGTTCCTCTGATTTCCTCAGCCACTTACTTTTGCTATTTATTTCTTATCTAATGGATCCCACAATGATCCAGTGGAATAGGTACTACCAGTTTACAAATGAGGAGGCTGGGTTTAGTGAGTTCAAATCATGTGCCAGTGAATGCAAAGCTCAGTTCAGCTCTAGGCACTCTCCACACCCATTTGAAGTGCCTTGTCGGTGGTTAGGTAAGGTGTTCAACAAAGTTATTTTGGAGTGAGGTGGATTTGATCCTACTTTTCTTGGTCCTCATCCTTCTCCACCTTTTGGTGTATCCAATGCTTCAAACTGTCTCTCTTTAAACCTCCCTTCTTGGTACTCCTTCCTTTGTCTCCTTTTCTACTCCAGGCGTCCTCCAAGGCTAAGTACCCTACTCATCTGTTCCACTATCCCTTTTAGAAAACTCAGATTCCAGGACTTCAGCTTCTGCTCAGTGATGACTTTTACTCAGCCATCTTCAGACCTTCTCTCCCCACCTTTTGGGCTACATTTCAAACTGCCTGGAGAAGCTGTCCCTATTCATATCACTTCCGGAATCTCATCCTTTTGATGAAGCACCCATTTGTGCCAGAGCCATCAGGCTACCCTCTTTCTCAGGATTTGAAACTCTAGCATCCGACCACTTCCTGTTACTTCTCCTCCTCTTATTCACATAGGCACCAAGGCTTTTGGAGAGTTCCTTCAAGAGTCTTCCAGAATCCTATTTCTTCCTCTCTCCATCTGAAGTCTTCTCCTAGGCCAAGTCCTCACCTATTCTTACCCAGTGTGATGGTTTTCAAATATGCCCACTAACTCTTTGATACTCTTCCCCTTCAGTTAATCCTGGGCTTCCCTGGTGGCACAGGGGTTCAGAGTCCACCTGCCGATGCAGGGGACACGGGTTCGTGCCCCGGTCTGGGAAGATCCCACATGCCGCGGAGCGGCTAGGCCTGTCAGCCATGGCCGCTGAGCCTGCGCGTCTGGAGCCTGTGCACCGCAACAGGAGAGGCCACAACAGTGAGAGACCCGAGTACAGAAAAAAAAAAAAAAAAAAAAAAGGTTAATCCTAATTCCCCTCCCCTTGGATGTGGGCCAGACTCAGTGACTCACTTCTATCGAACAGAATGTAGTGGTTTTGACGCTATGTGACTTCTCCAAGGCTAGGTGACAGAAAGGTCAGCTTCTGCCTGTCTTCATCTCAGGTTATTTGCTTTAGGGAAAGTCAGCCACCATGTTATGAGGATACTCAAGCAGTCTGAAGAGGTCATGTGTGGAGGAAAGAAGGCCTCCTGACAACAGCCAGCACTAACTGCCAGCCTGTGAATGAACCACACAGAAGCCAATCCTTCAGATTAGTACAGTCCTGGCCAGCATCTTTTTGTTGCTTTTGGTTGAAGGAGAGGGTCTTTGGTTCAGTATTGGGGTTTTTTAAACAGCTTTATTAAGATATAATTCGTATACCATAAAATTCACCCATTTAAAATATACAGTTAAGTGCTTCTTAGTGTATTTGCAGAGTTGTGCAACCTTCATTATAATCAGTTTTAGAATATTTTCATCACCCCAAAAAGAAACACCACACCCATTAGTAGTCACTCCCCATTCCCCTCTTCTCTCAGCCCCTGGCAATTACTAATATAGCTTCCATCTCTATGGATTTGCCTATTCTGTATATTTCATATAAATAAATCATACAATATGTGGTCTTTCACACTTGGCTTCTTTTACTTAGCATAATGTGTTCAAAGTTCATCTATGTTGTAGAATATATCAGTCCTTCATTCCTTTTTATGGGTAAATAGTATTCCACTGTACAAATATACCATGTTTTGTTTATCTGCTCATCAGCTAATGACAAATTACATTTTTTCCACTTTTATTATTATGAATCATGGTGCTATAAACTTTTGTGTGCAGGTTTTCGTGTGGATATTATGTTTTCAATTCTCTTGGATATTATATTACCCAAGCATAATTGTATTGGTCAAGATTCTCCAGAGAAATAGAACCAATAAGACATGTAGATTTATTTATTTGTTTGTTTGTTATAAGGAATTGGCTCACACAATTATGGAGGCAGACAAATCCTAAGACCTGCAATCAGTGAGCTGGAGACCCAAGAAAGTCAATAGGATAGTTCAAGTCTGAAGACCTGAGAACCAGGAGAGCTGATGGTTCAAGTCCCAGTTCAAAAGCTGGCAGAGAAACTAACACAACATTGTAAAGCAATTATACTCCAATACAGGTGTTAAAAAAAAAAAAAAGCTGGCAGCCTCAAGACCTAAGAAGAGCCAATGCTTCAGTTTGAGTCCAAAGGCAGGAAAAGACCAATGTCCCAGCTCAATCAGTCAGGAGGGAGGAGTTTCAGCTTTTTGTTCTATTGAGGCCTTCAACTGACTGAAATAGGGCCACCCACATTAGGGAGGGCAATCTACTTTACTTAGTCTACCTTAAATGCTAATCTCATCCAAAAACACCCTCACAGATACACCCAGAACTATGTTTGACCAATATCTGAACACCCCACAGCCCAGTTGACACATAAAATTAACCATCACAGGAGAATTGCTGGGTCATATGCTAACTCTATGTTTAACCTTTTCAGGAACTGCCAGACTGTTTTCCAAAGAGCATTGTATGAATGTTCCAGTTTCTCCACATCCCATCACCTGTTATTTATTTATTTTCAATTATAGCCATCATAGTGGGTGTTAGGTGGTACCTCACTGTGATTTTTATTTACATTTTCATGATGGATAATGATGTGGAATATTTTTCATGTGTTTATTGCCATTTGTATATCTTCTTTGGAGAAATGTCTATTCAGATCCTTTGCCCATTTTTTCCCTTAACTATTTTATTTTATTTTTTATTTCTTTATTTTTTTGGCCACACTGCATGGCATGCGGAAGTTCCCTGACCAGGGATCGAACCCGCGCCCCCTGCAGTGGAGGCACAGAGTCTTAACCACTGGACCACCAAGGAAATCCCCCCAGTTTGGGTTGTTGTTTTTTTTTTTTTAACTGTCATAAAATACACATAAAATTTACCATCTCAACCATTTTTAAGTGTACAGTTCAGTGATATTAAATACATTCATAACGTTGTGCAACCATCACCACCATCCAGAATTCTTTCTGCCTTATAAAACTGAATTAGTTTATTAATTAGTAAATTAGTTCACTTAGCCTAATGTTTACAGTATTCATCCATGTGGTTGCAAGGTCAGAATTTCCTTCTTTTTTTTTTTTTGCTTTACACGGGCCTCTCACTGTTGTGGCCTCTCCCATTGCGGAGCGCAGGCTCAGCGGCCATGGCTCATGGGCCCAGCCGCTCCACAGCATGTGGGATCTTCCCGGACCAGGGCTCGAACCCGTGTCCCCTGCATCGGCAGGCAGACTCTCAACCACTGCGCCACCAGGGAAGCCCCAGAATTTCCTTCTTTTTAAGGCTGAATAACACCCCATGGTATGTATATGCCACATTTTCCTTATTCATTCTTCCATTTGTGGACACTTGGGTTGCTCCCATGTTTCAGCTATTGTGAATAATGCTGCTATGAACAGGGGAGTACAAATATCTCTTCAAGACCCTGCTTTCAATTCTTTTGGGTATATATCCAGAAATGGAATTGCTGGATCATATAGTAATCCTATTTTTAATTTTTTGAGGAAATGGCATACTGTTTTCCACAGTCACTATACAATTTTACATTCCCAAGAACAGTGCACAAGAGTTCCGAGGTCTCCACATCCTCGCCTAATAATAACACTTGTTATTATTATTATTTTTTGGCCATGCTGTGCGGCATGCAGGATCCTAGCTCCCTGACGAGGGATGGAACCGTGGCCCCCGCAGTGGAAGTACAGAGTCCCAACCACTGGACCACCAGGGAAGTCCCTATTGTTGTTGTTTTAAGCCACTAAGTTTTGGGATAAGTTGTTACACCACCAGAGATAACTGATACACCCAGTTATATACTTCTGCAGTCTTTTTCCTTGCTATTTTTCCTGCTCTGAGTTCTGCTTCCTAATTCTTCTCAGGTTGCTATCATACTAACTTTTCCAAGACACCATTTCATCATGCTGTTCCTCTATTACTTTAAATTTCTCATTCTTGATTTTGTTAAGGCCTTATGTCCCAAACTAAGGAACTCACTCTCTAGGCAATGGAGGTGACATGCATATCTGAGGAGTTTATGGGACACAACAGTAGAAATGTCTAGAGGCTCCCGCTGCTTTGCATCCAAAATCCCTTATTTGGTCTTCAGATCCTCCATGGTCAGGCACAACCTGTCCAAGTTAGTAGAGAGAGAGAAATAGACCACAACTTCTGACTGATACCTTTTTGTGATTTTGTATAAATCTCACATGTCTCATCATGACATCCGCCACCCAGGCCCAGCAAGAACATTAAAGTCCTCCACGGCTGGTCTTATTTTACAGCCTGCTCCCACTATCAAGCCTATATCCATCTTCACTCCTGCCTTCCCCCTACCCAGAATGTCTGGGTCTCCCTACTTCTCCAGTCAGAACTCAGCCAGCCCTTCATCACGTGCCATAAAGCCTTTCCAAACTGAAGTGCTGCACCTCTTGCCTTCCCAGACCACAGTTAGTCGCCTCGGACCTCTGAAAGTGCCTCTAGGCCAAGCTTTGATTGGAGGCCACCTGGCTCTTAGAGGTCAAAAGGACAGTAGTGGGCAATTTGTGGTTTCGGCTTAAGCTAAAAGGGGACTTTCTGGCTATTAAAAATGCAGTGGCTTGAGAGTCCGCCTGCCGATGCAGGGGACGCGGGTTTATGCCCCGGTCTGGGAAGATCACATATGCCTCGGAGCGGCTGGGCCTGTGAGCCATGGCCACTGGGCCTGCGCGTCTGGAGCCTGTGCTCTGCAACAGGAGAGGCCACAACAGTGAGAGGCCCGCGTAACGTAAAAAAAAAAAAAAAATGCAGTGAGCATTTTCAGTCATTTCCATTTCAGTATAGAGGTCCTCGGGCCCTTCCTGGGAATGACATCTGATTGGGGAGGAAGGACAAGAGGATATGGAGGTAGGAGCAACATTTGTATTAGGGAGCAACAGGGATTCGTTTTTCTTTAAAGAGAGGCTCCAGCTGCCTAGAACTAACAAGATCAAGAGTAGAGAGGCCAGACAATTCTTCTCCCTTACATCAGTGCTGCTTAGAATGACCACTGTCTGGGAAGCCCTAACACACATGGCATTTACCAATTACTGAATAAACATCTGATTTTGTGTTTCACAGTGCCCAAACCAGCCCAGTCGCTTAATTCTGGTCCTGTGATAGAATGACCCCAGATCCTCTCCTAGATGAAAGGCAGCAAAGAGCTTGCTGCCCAAACTTGCCTGGAGAATGTCCCCAAAGCAATTTCCCTGTGGAGGAAACCCAATCCAACATTCCAATAAGTCTCCTACACAGGCTTCATGCCTGCTCCCTACAGGCTCACCCTGGCCATGATCTGTCAATTTCCTCCAAGTGTGTGCAGAAATAAGGTTAGAAAACTAGGATGAAGCTTTGAATGCTAAGTCACAGGGTATGGACTCTGGTCTCCAGCAAGGCCTTGCTGAAAGTGTTGCAGGGGAAAGAGTTGATGCATAATGTGAGGATAAGCAGGGAACAAGCTCTGATGAGTTTCCCCCTTCCTGGAGCCTCAATCTGACCACGGCTTCCTCACCAGGTTGTTGTGGGGATCAGCCTTGCCCTGGGAAAGCTGATCACTTGCTTTCCCTGGAAGGAGCTCAGTCAGTGAGGACATCATCGCTTCCCACAGGAGGCCACTCAGGCTAACATGGGGTGACAGGCTGAAGATGGTCAAGAAAGGTTCAAAGGAGATAGTGATGGAGCACTCTGGGCCCAGAGGAATGTGTCAAAACACATGTCTGGAATAACCTTGCCTCAGTCTTTAGCTCTCTTCCTGAAGCGGGATTTACAGATGCCTTTTTCAACCTTGCTGATAATGTTAGGGTTTTCAGAAGTCAGAGCTTTGGGGCGGTGCTCTTTCTTTACCATCCTCAAAGAAGTGGCGCCAGATCAGAAGAGGCTTCCGAACAGAGAACTTTTTTTTTAAATCAAGAGCCCTTGGTGGGCGGTTAGAGGCTGCTCACTCTGCAACGTCCAGCTCTCTGGGGTGCAGGAACAGTTTCCCCGACCCCCGAAAGGGAGATTCCCTAGACTTCTCACGGAAGCTCCCACGGACCCCGCTTCTATCCCAGACCGAGCCTCGCGGGAGACCCTACATTCCGCGCCCTGCCCGGGCCTCCTCCCTCCAGCCCGCGCCCCAGCATCCTCGCACCTTGACCGTGTCCAGTGGGTGCCCCACGAACACCAGGCACATGCCTCCAAAGCCGCCGGCCAGCAGGTTCTTGAGCGGGCTAATGGGCTTCGCCTGGTCTGCCATGGTACGTCCGTCAGTCGCCGTGCCTGTCGGTTCCCAGGTGCTCCGCTCCACTGCCCCAGCCGCGGCGGCACCGCCGCCGACCTTTCACCCACTTTCGGGTGGGAGGGGCATGAGCCCGGGGCAGGTCGGGAGGAGGGCCTAGACCGCCTGCCAGGCCCGGCTTCCGCCGAGGGGAGGTGCTTCCGGCCGCAGCCCGCCTCCGTGGGCGTGGCTTAAGGGAGCGGGGCGGGCCCGGACGCCTCGTGGGCGGTGTTTGGGAGTGGCGACGGGTGGTGGACTTACTCCTCCAGAAGTCTTCCCGGACTTGAGTGTTTCCTCCCTTAAGCTCCCGTTCCTCCACTCACTCCGCAGAAGTCGATTGGGCTCTGCTATGTGACAGGCGCCCTTCCAGGTGCTGGAGGACAGCTGTTAGCACAGCACATAGGTCCCTGTTCTTGTGGAGCTTACAGGACATAACAAAGATAAATAAGTGAAAAATGCATAGTGTATCAAGTTGTGATAACTGCTATGAAGAAAAATAAATCTGGAAAAAGGATTAGAGAATATTGGGGGGCAAGGAATTTGCAATTTTCATTAGGTGAGTAAAGGACAGTTTCACTGAGAAGGTGACTGGATTCAAGAACTGAGAAGTGGAGGAAGTGATATATCCATAGATATGGGGGGAGGGGGAAAGATCTTCCAGGCAAAAGAAAAGAATGCAAAAGCCATGAGATGGCCTGTGCCTGGCCTGTTTGAGGAACCACCTGGAGGCCTTTGTGGCTAGAGCAGAGTTAGGAAGGTATGGAGGTAACGTTGGCATATCAAGCGGGACTTTGTGTGCCACTGTAAATGCCACTGTCAGTCTCTCCTCTGAAGTAGATGGGAGCTATTCTGGGGTTCTGAGCAGGGGATTGACATAGTCTGACTTATGAGTTAATAGAATCCCTCTTTCTGCGGGTTGAGAATAGACTACGAAGCAGGGAGCCTTGAGGAGGCTAAAGGTCATGGTCAGAGATGCTGGACTCCATCAGAGCACAGCACAGCAGATGGTGAGATGTGTTTGGATTCTGGATATATTCTGAAGGAAAAAGTTAAAGGGATTGTTTTTTGTGTTTTTTTAAAATTTACTTTTACTTATTTATTTTTGGATGTGTTGGGTCTTCGTTGTGGTGCACGGGCTTCTCATAGTGGTGGCTTCTCTTGTTGTGGAGCATGGGCTCTAGGAGCGCGGGCTTCAGTAGTTGTGGCTCACGGGCTGTAGAGCACAGGCTCAGTAGATGTGGCGCATGGGCTTAGTTGCTCTGTGGCATATGGGATCTTCCTGACCAGGGCTCGAACCCATGTCTCCTGCATTGGCAGGCAGATTCTTAACGACTGCATCACCAGGGAAGCCGAGGAATTGTTAATGAACAGAATATAAGGTACATAAGAGAGGAGTTAAGGATGATGCTAATGTTTTTGACTTATTGAATCTAGGTGGACGGTATTCAGGAGGAGTTAAGGATGATGCTAATGTTTTTGACTTATTGAATCTAGGTGGACGGTATTCAGGAGGAGTTAAGGATGATGCTAATGTTTTTGACTTATTGACTCTAGGTGGACAGTATTCAGGTATTCACTATATTACTCTTTCATCATTTCTGTATGTTTGTAATTTATCAAATTAAAAAGCTGTGAACAGGGCTTCCCTGGTGGTGCAGTGGTTGGGAATCTGCCTGCCAATGCAGGGGACACGGGTTTGAGCCCTGGTCCAGGAAGATCCCACATACCGTGGAGCAACTAAACCTGTGCACAGCAACTACTGAGCCTGCGCTCTAAAGCCCGCGAGCCACAACTACTGAGCCCACGTGCCACAACTGCTGAAGCCTGCGCGCCTAGAGCCCATGCTCCCCAACAAGAGAAGCCACCGCAATGAGAAGCCCGCACACCACAATGAGGAGTAGCCTCCACTCACTGCAACTAGAGAAAGCCCGTGGCTAGCAACGAAGACCCAAAACAGCCAAAAGTAAATAAATAAATAAATTTATTTTTTAAAAAGCTGTGAACAATAAACATACCCCTATCTACAGCAGGAACCTCACTGCCAAGCTAACCTAACAACAGTCCTCCTCTGTAGGCACTCCCAGGCTAGCAGGAAGTCTAGAATAAGGAGAATGGACCATGTATGCTAGGGGTGGATAGATTAGTGACAGGATTGGGAGTGGGATCAGGAAGTGAGTGGGCCTGACTGGTGCAGAAGGCACCAGGGGAGTGGAAGGGGAGTGGAAGGCAAGGAGGCTGGGGCAAGGCCCAAAAGCCTGTTTACTCTGTGTTACAGGCTTTTTCTAGATGGGGATGGGGAACCATGGAAGAATTTTAAGCACAGTGTTGACATGATCAGGTTTGTTTTAGAAAATCTATTTTGGATGGATGAATTTGTCTTGGGAGAGAATGGAAGCAGGGAGACCAGTTAAGGGAAAATTACAGTGGTACAACGAGAGGCAGTAAAGGCATTAACTGAGCCTGGTGCTCATCGCTGGATTGGCGATGGTAATGGGACCATGTTTACTTCACTTGTGATTTGTAGCACTCCGGCTGCAGAAGAGGATCTAATTTAGAGTCAATCTGCAGCTTCAGGAAGAGATGGTGTTTGTTATAGAACCGCCCTCCTGATAAACCCTCCTGGTAAACCTGGTAAATCCTCCTGGTAAACCTCGACACACCTGAAGGTGGACTCCACTGAAGCTCACCAGCTTCTATTAAATCCTCATAGGGTAACTGATAATCCACTAAACAAATGGTCTTCCTGCTTCTTCATCTGATAAGCCTTACACACAGCTATAAAACTCAACTGAATGGGATTCCCTGGTGGCATAGTGGTTGAGAGTCCGCCTGCCGATACAGGGGACGCGGGTTTGTGCCCCGGTCCGGGAAGATCCCTACATGCCGCAGAGCGGCTGGGCCTGTGAGCCTGTGCTCCGCAATGGGAGAGGCCATAACAGTGAGAGGCCCGTGTACCGCAAAAAGAAAAGAAAAGAAAAAATTTAATCTGAATGTGTCATTCCCTGGCCAAAAAACCTCTTCAGCTCCTCATTGCATCAGAATAAAATATAAGTGGCTCAGGGGCAGTCAAGGTTTTTCACAATTTCATGCTACCTTACTTCTTCAACCTTATTTTTCCCTAGACTGTATCTTCCTCTCTGAGCAAACTGAGCTTCTACTGGTTTACCACACAGACCTGTTACTTAACTCACCTTCCACCGCCGACAGCCAGGCTTTTACATATCCTGTCTCCTTCAGCACAGAGTATCCTTCCTCTCCCCACTCCATAACACACTGATGCAGGAGATGGATACCAAGTTGCCCATATGCTAGACATTGTCCAACCTGTGGTTCTTAGCAATTTGGGGGGTAGAGAATTCCTGACACCCTCTCCCCAGAAAAACATACACATGCATATGCACCTCCAGGTTTGCTATAAATTTCATGAGAAGCTGAAGCTATCCTTGGACCTCATATGAGAAGCCTTGTTCCTAGACCCTGGGAATCAAACATGAATGAGAGGGGCCTCCCCTTAGGTCACACCCTTCCCAAGACAGCCCACACCCAGTGACTGAGCAAGGTAGGGCTTTAATGCCTGACCAGTCTGGTCTGGTATCAGACACTCTGACAGGCAATATTCACTTCAGTGTTCTCTGCTAGGTTGGCGGCAGCTTCATTGGGCTGCAACACAGTTTAACTTCTGCCTTTGCCTAATTCTGCTTCCCGGGCTTCCCTGGTGGTGCAGTGGTTAAGGATCCGCCTGCTTGGGCTTCCCTGGTGGCACAGTGGTTAAGAATCCGCCTGCCAGTGCAGGGGACACGGGTTCAAGCCCTGGTCTGGGAAGATCCCACACGCTGCAGAGCAACTAAGCCCGTGCGCCACAACTACTGAGCCTGCACTCTAGAGCCTATGAGCTACAACTACTGAAGCCCTGTGCCACAACTACTGAAGCCCGTGCGCCTAGAGCCTGTGCTCTGCAACAAGAGAAGCCACCGCAATGAGAAGCCCGTGCACCGCAACAAAGAGTAGCCCCCACTCATCACAACTAAAGAAAGCCCGCACTCAGCAGCGAAGATCCAACACAGCCAAAAAATAAATAAACAAAATAAATATATAAATCTGCTTCACTTTACTTATGTTGGTCCCTAATAAATATCTTGCTCCCCAAACTCCATCTCAATATTTGCTTCCAGAAAATCCAACCTGCAACAGTAGTATTCAACATCATTCCTTACCAAAAACAAAATAAAACCAAAAGCAAAAGATCATAAAACTGTAAACTTAAGATTTGAAGTAGTCTGCTCGGCTGCCTACAGCAGAGAATTGAAGAGAAAACTCCTGAGGGTGCTCCGTTGTCTTCTCCAGGAGTGACAACGGTGCTTTCCCAGTTGAACCCTGTCCTCCTTTGCAATCCACTGAGGGCTGCAATGAGCATCGCTTATCCTTTGGAGCCCTCTGCCAGGAAGAGCCAGTTGTGTGTGGCCCCTGGTGCCTGGCCATTCCCATCCAGGCTGGATTCTCCAGAGTTCCCCAGCCAGGGATCAAACCTGGGCCCTCAACAGTGGAAGTGCGGAGTCCTAACCATTGGACTGTCAGGGAATTTCCCACACATGCACAGATTCTTGTAAGCTCCACACAAACAGGATATATAACAATCCCCAAACTCCTGCCAAATTCCTTCTTACTGCGCAGGAGGTAGTCACTCTCCTCTCACAATTAAGCCTGAGTAAGTACCTAGGAACCAGATGTGATAGGTGTATGTTTAACTGCCAAATGTTTCCAGAAGAGCTCTTCTAGTCTGCATTACCACTAGATATAATGTTAGAGCCGTGTAGCTGACAGGGTCTTGGTGCTCCAGCCGGGTGTCAGGCCTGAGCCTCGGAGGTGGGAGAGCTGAGTTCAGGACACCTGACCACCAGGCACCTCCAGGCCCCACGTAAAATCAACTGGCGAGAGCTCTCCCAGAGATCTCCGTCTCAATGCTAAGACCCAGCTTCACTCAACGACCAGCAAGTTCCAGTGCTGGACACCCCATGCCAAATAACTAGCAAGACAGGAACACAGCCCCACCCATTAGCAGAGAGGCGCCTAAGATCATAATAAGCTTACAGACACCCCAAAACTCACCACCACACTCAATCTTGGCCACCAGAAAGACAAGATCCAGCCTCATCCACCAGAACATAGGCACCACTCTGCTCCACCAAGAAGCCTACACAAGCCACTGAACCAAACTGACCCACTTGTGGCAGATACCAAAAACAATGGGAACTACGAACCAGCAGCCTGTGAAAAGGAGACCCCAAACACCGTAAGTTATGCAGCAGATGAAGGAGCAAGGTAAAAACCCACCAGACCTAACAAATGAAGAGGAAATAGGCAGTCTACCTGAAAAAGAATTCAGAGTAATCATAGTAAAGACGATCCAAAATCTTGGAAATAGAATGGAGAAAATACAAAAAATGTTTAACAAAGACCTAGAAGAACTAGAGAGGAAACAAACAACGATGAACAACACAATAAATGAAATTAAAAATTCTCTAGAAGGAATCAATAGCAGAATAACTGAGGCAGAAAAACGGGTAAGTGACCTGGAAGATAAAATAGTGGAAATAACAACTGCAGAGCAAATTAAAGAAAAAAGAATGAAAATAATTGAGAACAGTCTCAGAGACCTCTGGGACAACATTAAGCCCACCAATATTCAAATTATAGGGGTCCCAGAAGAAGAAGAGAAAAAGAAAGGGATTGAGAAAATATTTGAAGAGATTATAGTTGAAAACTTCCCTAATATGGGAAAGGAAATAGTCAATCAAGTCCAGGAAGCACAAGTCCAGGAAGAGTTCCATACAGGATAAATCCAAGGAGAAAAACGCCAAGACACATATTAATCAAACTATCAAAAATTAAATACAAAGAAAAAATATTAAAAGCAGCAAGGGAAAAATAACAAACAAGGGAATCCCCATAAGGTTAACAGCTGATCTTTCAGCAGAAACTGTGCAAGCCAGAAGGGAGTGGCAGGACATATTTATTTACTTATTATTATTAGCACTCTTTTTTTTTTCGAATTTTTGAATTTTATTTATTTTTTTATACAGCAGGTTCTTATTAGTTACCCATTTTATACATATTAGTGTATACATGTCAATCCCAATCTCCCAATTCATCACACCACCACCACCACCACCACCCCCGCCACTTTCCCCCCTTGGTGTCCATACGTTTGTTCTCTACATCTGTGTCTCTATTTCTGCCCTGCAAACCAGTTCATCTGTACCATTTTTCTAGGTTCCACATACATGCGTTAACATACGATATTTTTCTCTTTCTGACTTACTTCACTCTGTATGACAGTCTCTAGATCCATCCATGTCTCTACAAATGACCCAATTTTGTTCCTTTTTTTTTTTTTTTTGCGGTATGCGGGCCTCTCACTGTTGTGGCCTCTCCTGCTGCGGAGCACAGGCTCCAGACGTGCAGGCTCAGCGGCCATGGCTCACAGGCCCAGCCGCTCCGCGGCACGTGGGATCCTCCCAGACTGGGGCACGAACCCGTGTCCACTGCATCAGCAGGCAAACTCTCAACCACTGTGCCACCAGGGAAGCCCCAATTTTGTTCCTTTTTATGGCTAATATTCCATTGTATGTATGTACCACATCTTCTTTATCAATTTATCTGTCAGTGGGCATTTAGGTTGCTTCCATGACCTGGCTATTTTAAATAGTGCTGCAATGAACATTGGGGTGCATATATCTTTTTGAATTATGGTTTTCTCTGGGTAGATGCCCAGTAGTGGGATTGTTGGGTCATATGGTAATTCTATTTTTAGTTTTTTAAGGAACCTCCATACTTCTCTCCATAGTGGCTGTATCAGTTTACATTCCCATCAACAGTGCAAGAGGGTTCCCTTTTCTCCAAACCCTCTCCAGCATGTTTGTAGATTTTCTGATGATGCCCATTCTAACTGGTGTGAGATGATACCTCATTGTAGTTTTGATTTGCATTTCTCTAATAATTAGTGACATTGAGCAGCTTTTCATGTGCTTCTTGGCCATGTCTTTTTTTTTTTTTTTCAGGGAAAAGAAAGTAGAGTTTATTGGTGGGCATGGGTAGGGAGGGGGCGTGCTAAGCCTATCACGAGTGCAGGGCCCGCCATTTGTCCAGGGGGCCACGATTAGGGATGTACTTGACCCCACAGCCATCTGGAATGAGCTGCTTTTCTGCCACCATGTTTTCAAATTCATCTGCATTAAACTTAGTAAATCCCCGCTTCTTGGAGATGTGGATCTTCTGGTGGCCAGGGAACTTGGACTTGGCCCTGCGGAGGGCCTCAATCACATGCTCCTTGTTCTGCAGCTTGGTGTGGATGGACATTATGACCTGGCCAATGTGGACCCTGGCCACTGTGCCCTGGGGCTTTCCAAAGGCACCACGCATACCTGTCTGGAGCCTACATTGGGGAACAGCATGCCAGTCATTAATGTCCACTGGAAAGGGCTGTCTCCAAGGTCCCTTAGGGCAACCCACACAGGCAACAGGCTGCATACACTACCGAGGAGGCTGCTGTTTGCAGCCATTGTGCACCAGGCCCCTGTATGTCTTCTTTGGAGAAATGTCTATTTAGGTCTT
This sequence comes from Stenella coeruleoalba, assembly GCF_951394435.1. NCBI lineage: Eukaryota > Metazoa > Chordata > Mammalia > Artiodactyla > Delphinidae > Stenella > Stenella coeruleoalba. Next base: position 66,062,655 of record NC_137156.1, read on the forward strand.
CTGCCCATTTTTGGATGGGGTTGTTTGTTTTTTTTAATATTGAGCTGCATGAGCTGTTTATGTATTTTGGAGATTAATCCTGTTTGCCAATAAATTATATGCCAATAAAATGGACAACCTAGAAGAAATGGACAAATTCTTAGGCTTATAGCAACCAGAAGCTGAGTATATGAGGGAATAAAGTTCTGTTGTTTCAAGCTACTAGGTTTATAGTAATTTGTTATGGCCATCCTAGGAAACTAACGCAGATATTTATCATTCCAATTTCTCTTCCTTAATTTGTAAAGTTCCAGATTTCACTCTGTTATCATTTTCCTTTTACTTGAAAAAAAATTATCATTTATTTTAAAGGCAGTAAATTCTCTTTGTTTTCCTTCACCTAAAAAAAAAAAAAGATTTGAAGTAAACACCCTTGTAATAGACAAAAAGTAACTACCTTTTTTTTAAAGCAAACTAGTAACTACTATATATATATATATATATATATACATATATATATATATTTTTTTTTTTGGTACGTGGGCCTCTCACTGTTGTGGCCTCTCCCATTTGCGGAGCACAGGCTCCAGACGCGCAGGCTCAGCGGCCATGGCTCATGGGCCCAGCCGCTCCGCGGCACGTGGGATCCTCCCGGACCGGGGCACGAACCCGCGTCCCCTGCATCGGCAGGCGGACTCCCAACCACTGCGCCACCAGGGAAGCCCATAACTACCATATTTTTCTTAGCAAAATTATTTATTGGTGAATTATCAGAAACTTTCCTATTCATGACAGGAACAAAGGTAAAGATGTTTTTTAATCATGATTACTGCTTAACGTTTTACTGGACATGGTAGCTGATGCAAAAATACCAATAGGAAGGGAGGGAGAGAAGGAAGTAGGAAAACAAGGAAGAAAGAAAGGAGAAGAGGGAGGGGATTAAAGAGGGAGAAAAGAAAAGGAAGAAAATAAATTTAAGAATTAAAAATTAAGGGCTTCCCTGGTGGCGCAGTGGTTGAGAGTCTGCCTGCCGATGCAGGGGACACGGGTTCGTGCCCCGGTCCGGGAAGATCCTACATGCCGCGGAGCGGCTAGGCCCATGAGCCACGGCCGCTGAGCCTGCGCATCCGGAGCCTGTGCTCCGCAATGGGAGAGGCCGCAACAGTGAGAGGCCCGCGTACCGCAAAAAAAAAAAAAAATTAAGAGTCCAAAATATTCCTATTTTCAAATGATCCAAATGCTCACTTTGAAAATTGAAGAGAATCAGTTGAAAATCCACTAAAACTAATAAGCAAGCTAAGTAAGGAGAGAGACACAAGAACAACGTTGGAAAGCAATAACATTTTGATACGTTAACAATAACCAATTAGAAAACATGAAGAAAGAATCTTATTCAGAATAATAGCAAAACCCACAATGTATGCAAGACTAAACCAAAGATCCATGTGATTAAAACTATAACAATTCAAATACATAAAAGAAAAACAAAATAACTGTAAAGAAATACTATATTCCTTAGATGCAAAGACTCAATATTGAGGATATCAGTACTACCCTTAAGTTATTCTTAGAAATTCAATGCTCTCCAGTGAATTTTCAAAAGTGAAAACCCGTCATTCTGAATCTAAGGTTTATACAAAAGAAAAATTGTATGATATTGGCTAAGAAATTTTAGTCTTCTAGCTGAGGCCCCAGACATCAAGGGGCTAAAACAAATCATTCCCACTGTAGCCTGTCCAGATTCCTGTGCCACAGAAACCAAGAGAAACATTATATTTTATATTTATATATCTTATGCACAAATTTATTTTGAAAAAAGAATACTACACACATTATTTCATATCCTATTCATATCACAGATACCTTTCCCTGTTAATAGATGCCTCAGTACAGCCTAATTGTTAATGGTTTTCTTTATTGTATATTTTACCATAATATAACAAACCTTTACTTTTGAACATATGGGATGCTGCAAACTTTTTCCTATAGAATCATCATTCTAAAGCACATATATGTGCACAAAATTTTATCTGTATCTTTAAATGTTTTGGCCTAATTTTTGTTTTTCTTCAGTATGCGGGCCTCTCACTGTTGTGGTCTCTCCCGTTGCCGAGCACAGGCTGCGGACGCGCAGGCTCAGTGGCCGTGGCTCACGGGCCCAGCCGCTTCGCGGCATGTGGGTTCTTCCCGGACCGGGGCACGAACCCGCGTCCCCTGCATCGGCAGGCGGACTCTCAACCACTGCGCCACCAGCGAAGCCCTTGGCCTAATTTTTAAATCTTTATTTCCTGGGGAGAAATTGTCACTAGTTAAAAATAATGGTATTAGCATCAGCCCAATAAACGTCTATTTAATAGAGTAATATTGAAAACAAGGTTGGATCTGTGCCCTTAAGAAACTCAGCTTTAAGAGAGGCAAGACAGGAGAATAAATAAGGATTGTACACTGGATTCCAATATATTGTACATATACCTGTGTACTTGATATGTGAATGACCTCATTCTCTATTTTGCAAATGCAATAATTATACAGAAAAACTGATTGTTCCCTTTTATTCACTGGAGAGGATTTATTACCAGTGACCCAAAGTGAAGGCTTCTAATTAAAGAGATTTCATTAGCAGAAAATATATTTTGGGTCCTTCGCTAGTGTCATGATGTAAAGGGATTATATGTTTTGTCATAACAAATAAGTACACTGGATTATAGATAGACTTTTACATTGTTAATGCATAAAATTCACAACCCTACAATATGTTACTCATTACTATTAATTTTCACTCCAAATTAATGTGGGGCTTTCTAGTATTTAATGCACCTGACTTGGGTACAGGCTCTGAATTAAACAGGAAGCTGAAAATCATGTATAAGAAATACACGAATACGTGCAAGAAGCAAGAACTAAAAAAAGGAGAGTCCATTACACATCAGTATCTTGAATATCTTGAATATCAGTGTATACATGACTCATGTATGGGTGGAAATGGTGTGGGTTATCTACGGACTTGCACAGCGAGGAGGCTCCCTAACATCACTGGCTTCACACAGGCGTTTCCACGTTGTGCAGCAACAACTTGAGTGGGACTTCACGGCTCTGTCTATCCATAATACTTGACAAAAGCCCTAAAAGGTACTTAAAGTCATAATGGCACTTCCTATACTGTTTGAAGAAACTGTGCAACAAGGCAGTTAAGATTTAATCTTGGGTGAATGGGACGCCAAAGAATTAGGCAGCGAACTAGGCCGCGGAGAGGGAAGCGGAAGCCTAGCGTGGTCCTGTGAATCGGCGGCCAACAGGCGACGGCCTCAGAACGTACGCAGAAATTCCCGGCCCTGCGCGCTGACCCAAAGACCTAGCTTTTCTTCGACTAGATAGCGGCCGGGAAACAACAGTCTTTTATCCACTCCACGAACGTCTGGATGTCTTTTCGGTGCCGGACACCGATTACAAACAGAGAAGTGGGAAGTCCGACAGAAGAACCCTGGTTTAAAGTATCCCGGCGGGCGGCGCTGGTAAGCAAAAGCCGGAAGAGATGCCGTGACCACTCTCCAATAAGCCGAATCCTCTCTTCTGCTGCCTCTCGCAGCCGTCGGCACCGGCTGTGCTCTGGGCCCACTCTGGGTCGCAGCGCTGGGCTGTAGAGAAGTGTCCGCAGAGAGGCGTTACTGCCCAGCGCCTGCCGCGACCCCGGCGACCGCGGGTCGACCCCGGGCCGGAAGTGACGGAACTGCTCTGAGCACTTCCGGAGCTGCTGAGACGGCTTCGCCGGAGGAAGCAGCGCGGGCCTTCACCGGGGTTGGCCCGCCGCCTCCGCCGCCGCCGCGCCTGGACCCGGTTCTTCTGGCCCGGCCCGACCCGGTCTGGCCCGCCCGGGCTCAGCGGCCGCGGGGCCACGGCTCCCGGTAAGTGCGCGGTGCGAGTCTAGGCCTTGTTTACCCCGGCGGGCCGGGGGAGGGGGTGGGCTCTCCGCGCGCCTCCCTAGCTCGGCCAGGGCTCCGCCTTCGTCGCTGCCCGCGAGGTCCCGGCGCCCTTGGCAGCTCTTACACTGTTTCAGCGCACTCCTCCACCCGCCGAGGGGCGGCTGAAGGCTGAGGACAGGGCGAACCGGCGCCTGGCGTCTCTCCGTTATCCCTACTCTCGCCGCCTGCTCAGCTCGCAGTGAGGTCGGAGGCCAGCGCCTCTGACCGACTGGCGCTGGCGTATCTGGGCCCTCCCGGCCGGGCGCGCCGGCAGACGCGCTGCCTTCGGGGCTCCCCACTCGAGTCATCGTTGGGAGCTCTAGCAGTGCCGCCCGCGCGGTTAGTTAATGCCCGTTGGTGAAGGGTCCCGCAGCGCGTGGGCTCCGTGTCCTCGCGGATATGCCGGCGCCTCGGACGGGACAGGCGGCCCAGGAGCTGCGTTGACGCCTCGCCCGACGCTGCTGTGGTAGCGGCGGCAGAGGCGACCGTGTTCTGGGATGACTTCACCTCAGTACTGATTGTTACCCTGTCCCATAGAACTTTCTGCCACAATGGTCATATTCTGTATCTTTGCTGTTAAGTAGGGTAGCCACTGTCCACACGTGGACATTGAGCATTTGACTTACGGCTCTTTCAACTGAAAAAGCAAATGTTAAATTTAATTTTTAAGTTAAGTTAAATTTAAATAACCACATGTGGTTAGTGGCTACCGTATTAGACAGGGTTCATATTTTTGTATCAAGTAATTTTCTTCGGACTTGTAGTCTTAGTAACTGACCCTACAGTGCTAAATATTTCGTCTGGAGTAAACGTTGTCAGACCCACCAAAAAGTCTGTGTTTTGTTCTTGTCATCTTTAAATTGAGAAGTCTTCCGTTTGAATTCTTCAGCCCAGGGTGGGTGGCAGGTCTTCTGAACACGTGACTTTGACTGGGGGAAGGGGGAGGAGTAATTGCGGTTACTCCTTTTCTGTTTGGGATGTGAGGATAATATTTAATATCCAAAGGAAATCAAAGCGTTATCATCAGTTCTGTTAATAAAGTAATAACATACTGGCCACTTTAAACAATGTCAGCACTCTTTCAAATAGAATAGGGGTATTTAACTTGGAAAAGATTAAAAATTAAGGTTTTATTTAAATTTGGACCTAGAACACCCAGTAAGTACGAAATGACATTCTCCTTTTTGGAAGGCAGCCTGAAGTTTTCCCCTGTTTCTTGAATATTTAGTTGGTGAGAAGGCCATGGGCAACCTGTAAGCCCAAATCCTGGAGAAAAAATCTAGAGAAAGTGAAAACGGTGCTTTTTTTTTTTTTTGCGGTCCGCGGGCACAGCTCCGGACGCGCAGGCTCAGCGGCCATGGCTCAAGGGCCCAGCCGCTCTGTGGCATGTGGGATCTTCCCGGACTGGGGCACGAACCCGTGTCCCCTGCATCGGCAGGCGGACTCTCAACCACTGCGCCACCAGGGAAGCCCAAAACGGTGCTTTTTTTGTTGTGATTCTGGAGGTAGCTTTGTGGATAGTATTAGGCTCTCTGGGAGGGTGATGGGGCGTTATGAGTCCTCATAGGCCCTGGATCTGGTGAAAGTATTATGCTGGACTCTACTGGTTGGCAGCAGTATGGTCCTGGGCAAGTTGCTTAATCTTTTTGAACTCTAGTTTCCTCATTTGTAAGAAGGGGATGATAGCCACTTTGTAGGATTATAAACATTTAATGAGAATGAGTCTGACCTGAAATTGGCTCTCATTAAATGAAAGCTATTATTGGTAGTGATATTTTGTAGATGGGAGCAATTTTTATAATGCTCTTTATGCAGATTTGCCTAATAAGCAGTATCGTACATAAAAATGCAGATAAAAGAAAACAATAAAAAAATCAATTATTCGTCACCTATTTTGGAAATCATCCTCCATAATCATTGTTTGGACTTTGATTTTCATTTAGTTTAAATTTGCCTGTTTGTGTTTGAAGTATTTCTTTGAAAGTTATAAGCTCTGGTTTTCCAAGAAATTCAAAAGGATAAAGAAATGGACATAAAATTTCTAATTAAGTAAGCAAATAGTACTTATTTAGTCTTGGATAGTGGGATCTGCAGTTCTGAGAAAGTCAGGTAGCCCTTGAGCATGTCAGAAGAGAGGTGGAAAATGGGTGTTAATATTGCCTAGTGGGCATTCTACTGGAGACATTTTTTTTGTCTTTTTTTGAGCCCAAACCACTGGACCACCAGGGAATTCCCTCTGTTTTCTCTCTATCTCTCTCTGTTTTTGTTTTGTTTTGTTTTTTGTTTTCTTTTCTTTTGGGGACTTTTTTATTTGAAAATATTTTTTTCATGAATAAAGTGAAATCTGAAATATTGGCAGTATTCTGTAAGTGTTAGTGGAGATGACTTCATGGCAAAAGTCCAGTTTAAGTCAATTATGATTTGGTTTGTCAACCTCTATGTAACATTTAAAATTGAAATTGTGGTAGTTAATTTAGGAAATCTTAACAATAAGAGTGAGGTGGTGCCCAACATTGTAAATCAACTGTACTCCAATAAAAATTTTAAAAAAAAAGTGAGGTGTGGTGGGCTTTCAAACTGAGGGAGGGAACTGGGTATCCATTTCTCTCACCAGTACCCCAGGTTAAATTATTGTTAGCTGTTTATTTATTTAAGTCTGTTTATTTATTTATTTATTTATGGCTGTGTTGGGTCTTCATTGCTGTACGCAAGCTTTTCTCTAGTTGCCGTGAGCAGGGGCTACTCTTCGTTGCGGTGCACGGGCTTCTCATTGCAGTGGCTTCTCTTGTTGCAGAGCACGGGCTCTAGGCACGTGAGCCTCAGCAGTTGTGGCACGCGGGCTCAGTAGCTGTGGCATGTGGGCTCTAGGGTGCAGACTCAGTAGTTATGGTGCTCGGGCTTAGTTGTTCCATGGCGTGTGGGATCTTCCTGGACCAGGGATTGAACCTGTGTCCCCTTCATTGGCAGGTGGATTCTTAACCACTGTGCCACCAGGGAAGTCCCACTGTTTACTTTCAATACTTTCTTTTTTTAGAAGGCCATGTAACTCTTGTCAGTATATAATTATGACATATAGATTTCTGTAGGACTTATAAGAAAACAATTTCTGGTCCCTTGCTGCTTGTCCTTTTAAATGTTTTTACTTTTTAAAAAATAAATTTGCAAACTCAGGGTACCAATTTTAAAATATATAAATAGAACTATCTCTTTTCATTTTAGATGGAAATTATATAGATTATTTGGATGACATCTTCCTGAAAGATCTTCAGGAATTACAGGTATTTTTAATCTAATTTAAAGATTAATTTTTTCTCCTAAAGGAAAAATACCATAGTTAAGTTCAGTTGTGATGAGGTGGTTCTAGCATACAAAACAATTTTGTTAAAAGTCAAACTGCAAGTATTACATTACTGCCCTCTCATTAATGTGACTTATTTTTTAATTTGAGCATTTATAGGTAACACATCAGAGGTAGATTCACTGATATTTTTATAATATCATTAAAATGTGGCTCTATAATCCCTTAGACTGGTTACATATTCAGCACACATTGATTTTTAATCTTTGTTTTAATTTTTTTTTTTTTTTGGAGAGATTATGTACTTCAAATAGGTTTTAAATTTACTTTAGTATTTGATCCAGATTTGGTTATGTAAATTATTTACATACTATTCAATCTAAATGCTCTTGCATTTTAAGGTCCTATTATTTTTAGATTTAAATCACTATTTGATACTGTTCCTTGGAAATGATCACTTGAAATAGTTCTTGTGCCAAGAAGTTAATGGGTATTTGCCAAAGTCCTCTCTGAGAAGAAGTTAAGACTTGTGACTGTTTTGCTTTCTCAACTAGTATTCTCTTTTCATTTATATGTAATTGAGTAACATTTTGATCTGTGAGGATTTTTCAGTAGCTGGTTACATTTGATCTCTTGTTTCTTTACCCTAAGTAGATTCTAGCCTTGATCCTGCTAAGGCAGAATATCTATAGTTTTCCTTCACTATTGGGTCAGTTTCTTTGCTTCTTAAGTACCTCTTTTAAAAGATTAGTAGAACCCTTTAAAATGGAAAAATCAGTTAACTTTGCAGACTAGAGGAGGATGTTGAAGAGCTATGTGGTTTTTATTTTTTCTTTACTATGCACCTTTTTTTCCATTTATCTGAGAGTGATGTCTGTAAAACAATGGTATTCTTTCCCTAGATATTAGGGAAAGAACTGTGTCCCTATTTATGTACTGTGTCACCACTCAGTGGAGCATAATTAGCTAAGAGATTTTAAACTTTGGTTGTTTAGCTTTTAGGATGCTTCTTCTGTGGGCAGCCAGCTGTGGGAATGTACTCCTCTCTTAAGGACCGTGGCAGGAAGGACAAATCTATGGGACTTTAACTCCTTGACATAGAGCAGATAGCCTTACTCTTTCATGCCAGACCCTTCATGTGAAGTTACCATTGTTAACTGCTTCTGCCCCTCCAGGAAAGGGTTTCCCTTTGAAAGGCCTGGGCATAGAGATGGTGGTGAGGTTTCTTGTATGAGGGGAGAGTTGGAATAGGCCACAGTGGGGATAGGACCAGGGCTATGCCATTTTGATTCTTGAATGGTTTCTGTTACAGCTTCTCATAGTGAAAGTAAGTAACACTTATTTTTTTCTTTTCTTCCTTTAGAAGACAAAAACACTAATGCATTTGAGAAAGTGGTAAAGTTTGTGGGGAGGGGAAAAAACTGCTTTCCTGATCTGCAACTCATCTGGATGTTAAGATGTCTGTGGACATGAATAGCCAGGGGTCTGACAGCAATGAAGAGGACTATGACCCGAATTGTGAGGAAGAGGAAGAGGACGAGGACCCTGGGGACATAGAGGACTATTATGTGGGCGTAGCCAGCGATGTGGAGCAGCAGGGGGCCGATGCCTTTGATCCTGAGGAGTACCAGTTCACCTGCTTGACCTACAAGGAGTCCGAGGGTGCTCTCAATGAGCACATGACCAGCTTAGCCTCTGTCTTAAAGGTGAGCAGCGTTGTCAATTCCCAAGTGTAATTCCTGCAATTAAATCTAAATATGAGCTGTTGCTAATGTCTCCTTCAGACTGATCAAATGGCCTGTAGCTTGAAACCAAATATAACTGTATGTTGCATCATCTGGACACATTTGATGCATTTACTTTGTTTGCTATTATGTGCATATCGAAGGTCCTCAGCTTCCCAGACTACTAGGAATTAGAAAGGAAGGGTGGGGTGGATTCAGGAAAAATAGACCAGAAGTACATAGAAAGCAGAACTGCATAGATTAACACTTGTTTCAGAAAGTCTTATGAAACTTTATGAGGTAAGATAGGATAAGCATCAGAATCACCATCTTCAACACACCAGTGTGTGGGTGACTGATAAATGTCTTAAGAGAGGTACCTAGATATCCTGGTTTGCTGTGAATAATCAGTGCTTCTGGGCTAATGAGCTCATTTGTTTCGTATACTGATGACTAATGTCTGATGTTGAAAGAGATTTTAGCAATAACTAAGAATAAAGCAAGTTCTCATAGCTTGTATTTCATTGATTTTGGGGAGTGTTAAATTGAAATTTTAAGTAATTAACAAAATTGGTTATTCTAGCAAGCACCTTATTTTTAACACTTAAACTAGCATACTTTTCAATATCTTGCACCTCAGGCCAGTTACTGTCCTCACTATGTACCTTTTGTACTATGTAATATTACACTGGTACATAGCATAGCCACATAGAACACCATGTACTGTGAATGTGAATATTATTATAGTCATTTAGACAATTTCCCAGCATGTTTCTTTCTCCTCTAACATTGGCCATTATGTGAAAGTGGGGAAATTTCTCCTACTTTACTGTTTTCCCTGACCTTCCTTTCAGGAACTGTTACATGGATTTTGTTGTTTGCTAAAATTGAAGAACAAGAGCACATTGGAATGCATTCAACTAAATAATTTTCATGTTGGTATTTAAATGGAAATAACTAAGGTGTGCCATGGGTCATTACTATAAAAGTTGCTTTATCTACTAGTTCAGGCAATTTTTTTTTCCAGGTGATCGGCAAAGGCTAACTAATACCTTGGATTTGGACACTCAGGGCTTTATTAGCAACTAGCTGAAAGCTAAAGCTTTTTGTGTGACTCACTCCTAGAAGTGTGCACATTTCCTCTCTTGTGCTCAGCATAAAACTTTGAAGAATGGAGACCCATTGGAACCTCTGGGTTTGGGATTTCTCCACCATAACGATAACAAAGCTGCTGGGACCTCTGCTTTCCAAGGGCATTTCCCTGGTAGAAAAGAGGCATCAGATCCTTTCCTTCCTCGTTATTCACACCTCTCCCTATCTGGTCAACTAGTTTCTTTTACTTTAACCATATTATACATAGTCTTGGTATTCAAAATTACAAAAAAAAATTGTCAGGTGTGTGGTTCTGGACGGTATCAATTGACTAAGTTCATCAGGATGTTCCCATCTATGCATAGGAATTCTCAGTTTGTCCAGCCCCTTGCGCTGACTTCCTGACCTGCTAGAGTGGGGCACAGCTGAGGGGCACAGGCCCTTTCCTCCTTTTTTTTTTTTTTTAAATTGTAGTAAAATCCATAAAATTTACCATTTTACGTCCTTCCTTTTTATTAGGCTGTCATATTGTCGGCCCCCTGGAAAGCCTTTCCTTCATCTCCTCACCTTTTAGTACCCTCAGGGCTCCTTCAGAGTCTACCTTGTGATTTCCCTGAGTGAGCCTCCTCAAGACCCTTTAGAACACAGTGGTTGTTTCTTTTGGTCCCAGTGTCCAAATGTTACAGCCCATGTTTATTACATCGTATAGTGTAGTCTTCTGACTGCTTCATGTTGTTTTACCTTTTCACATGTTTTTGCATGTTCTCTCCAACTAGATTGTTACTTCCTGGAGGGCAGAAACTACATTTTACCTTCTCTCTCCCATCATCGCTATCATAGTGTTTCATCCATAATAGGTATTGAATAATTTTGAGATACTTGTGGATTTTGTCAATTTTTGATGATGTAGCTGATGCTATTGGTGTGAGCTAGATTTCCTAGTCCCTGCTATATATTCTCTACTGTCGTAAAAGGGCATTATTCTGTCCCTCAAGATCATGAAGAGTAGAACAAAAAGAACTTGGAACAGAGATGAATGAACAAAGAGAGATGGAAGAAAGTTGAAACCCCAGGAAAGGGTTAAAGAGAAAATGAAGCAAAGAGGAAAATAATCCATGAAATTTTAGATGATGGTAGAAGTAGAAGATGGATTTTTTTCCCTCCCTCACTGAGGAGCATGTTAACACCATTTCCTTTCTGGGGCTGGGCGGCAAACGTGCTGGCTCGTTTGGTGGCTTGGCTGCACATAAAGGGGCTCAGTGGTGTTTTAAGTGGTTCAGGAATTTGACCAAAGACAACAGGCAGAAATGGCTTGGTTAAGAGTAGGGGAGAAGGAATCACACATAATCTTCCTCTCTCAGGCTGGCTAAAAACTAGCATTGGTTTTATTTTTGTGTTTAAAATTTTTTTGAGACGAGGAAATAATTTAAGTGCTGAGTTTACAGAATGGTGTTCACAGGTGCTTTGGCTACTCTCACTCCCCTGTTGCATGTGTCTCTGAGAATGGAGCTCAGTAGTCATCACCCAGGTCAGTACTGATTTCCCTCATTGGTCATGGTGCTGTTTGCACAACTCTGTGACTTATTGAGATATTTAATTCTTTCATATGATTTAGGTGTTATTCAGCTAGTAGGAAATGTGATATGTACGTGGTTTAAAATTAGAGCCTTATGAGCAGCTGTCCATGAACAAAAGCTAAGTTTGAGGAGTGGCATCAATTTTCCACTGATCTGTGTTACTCATTTTTTTGTGTTCTGGCAGTTGCCTGTCGGTTAGCCGTAGCCTAACAAAATTAAGCCTTCTGTTACCTTTTGGGATTTGAAGTCTCTTAAGTAGAAAATTGCCAGTTGCCTGGGACACTGGGCTTTTGGTTTAGTGAGGGCCCTTGGTGTCAGAGAGTCTTCCTGTATGTATTCTGGGACCAGTCCTTGAGTAAGATCATTAATTGAGAAAGGAAAGTGCCCAGAAAATCAGATCCCGGACTGAGGATAGACAACAGAGAAAATGCTTATCTGTTATGGGGTGGTGGCGGTGGGGACTGCTGATGTTCAAATAATGGCAAAACAGAAGCATTGTTTAGGGAATGAGCTAACATCCTATACAAATGGAATAGTCGTGAAAGATGAAATGATTGCCAAGTGAGGTGGATTGTGTTGTAAGAGGGGGAAGATCTCTGACGAATATTTTAGTGATATTTCAGTCTTTAAAGAAAACAAAGTTACCTTTTAAAAAAAGTTTTTTAAAAATTTTATTTATTTTTGGCTGTGTTGAGTCTTCGTTGCTGCGCACAGGCTTTCTGTAGTTGCGGTGAGTGGGGGCTACTCTTCGGTGCGGTGCGCGGGATTCTCATTGTGGTGGCTTCTATTGTTGCAGAGGACGGGCTCTAGGTGTGTGGGCTTCAGTAGTTGTGGCGTGTGGGCTCAGTAGTTGTGGCTTGCAGGCTCAGTAGTTGTGGCGCATGGGCTTAGTTGCTCCACGGCATGTGGGATCTTCCTGGACCAGAGCTCAAACCCATATCCCCTGCATTGGCAGGTGGTTTCTTAACCACTGTGCCACCAGGGAAACCCTACATGCTGTATTTTTATATGAAACTTACACAAAGATTATTATTGCTGCTATAGATGAGGGGAGGCCTTTTCTAGTAATAACAGGCATTTTTATTGCAAAATGTGCTATAGTTAACTTAGAATAATTTTGTCATTCAGTGAATCCTGTTGGTACTGTTCCCTGAATTTCATGAGGCATTTGCTGTCAGGCTGCCTAAGAAGGAGATTAGGCATGGTTGAGCCCCAGAGAGAGCCCAGGCTGGCTTTCATTGGTGATGGGCTGGAAGCGTCTCCCACGTTTTGTGCGCCTTCTCTCAGCAGCATGTCAGGGCTGTGGGCGGGAGAGGCAGAGTGTTGCTGCTCAGAGCCCTGCTCATGCTTCAGAAAGGAGAAGAAATAGTACATTTTGGGCTAGATCTAGTCCATGGAGCTACCGTGAGCTATCTGAGCTTTCTGCTGATAGGATAAACTTCAAGATAGGGTGCAGCAGCAGTGCAAGTAACCAAAGTCCACGGGTCGATTAAGCATGGGGATGGGGAAGTTACCTTCTGGGCTGGAGTGGGAGACTAAGATGTATAGGTAAAAAAGAATAAAATGTAGAGGATCATGAATGCAGCCTAAGGTGTCTTTACTGTTGGAGGGAAGAATTTGATTTTTTAAACTTCAGTGCTGAACTGTGCTGCTCATTTTCTCAAGCCTGGTTTTCCTCAAATAGGGTTAGAGAAATAAACTGGTTATTAATGAGTGTTTTTACTACAGTTCTTGCTTTACGAATTGCTGTATTAACTGTAGTAGAGCTGGGAAAATGTTCCCTAGAACACTCTATTCTGCCACCCTCTTGCTTGAATTTGTTTTAAGATCTAGTGCTTGCTATTCAGCAAAATATGGCTGGAAAATCTCTCAAGAGTTCTTTTTCTGTGGATCATTTTTCCCTTTCATGGATGAATCATGAGTTTTCAGGACTTCTGACTTTAAGTGCAGAAGTCTTTATAGTCCCTTGTTCAAAACAACCCGGTTTCTATGCATTTGTCATTTGTAACATAAGCAGTTAATATTCTTAACAACAAATACCTTATATTTATCCTTTCTCTCAAGTGGCACTGAGTTTTTGTATAATATCTGGAAAAGACTAACTTTATTAAATCAACTTTCTTGTATTCTGGTATAGCTGAATTTTAAAAACATTTTACTTTTATTTATACATTCATTAATTAACCAAGTAATGGTTGTTTTCTTGTTACTACTCATGGAAAAGTATCTTTAAACTGGGCCTAGTAACACTGAATGTTTGTGTGCTGAACAGCCATCTGATTTCTATTTTTATGATCTGATGTCAGGTTTCTTTGCATGCCTGTATCTCAGAATCTAGATTAAATTCCTGTGTTTCAAATAGTTGGTTGTTAGTGGATGTGTTGACCATACTTCACCATGCTTTAGTCTGGAAGTCTGATTTGTGTTTTACTGGTATATAAATTTATTTTTTAAAGGGAGATGAGAAATGTCCAGAGTGACATTGAGAATTGCCTAAGTGCAGCTAGTGCGAGTTGTCCCTGTCTTGCCAGCTTAGAAAGGTTATTGTTATCATTGACTTTGTGTCCTCACTGTGTACCTGGCATCACACACAACATGCTCACTGCCTTCCAAAAAAGAAGCTCTTCATCAGATTCAAGGCCAGCTTTCATTCTGGTCTTTTCTTGTACTTTCACACTACCTTAGGAACCGTGTAAACCATTTGTAATCAAGGGGTGATTCTAATTCCACAGTTGTCCTAAACCTGAACTTACTTATATTTAAATGATTATTGTTGAGATGTTAATACAGTTGAAGAATATCATTCATAATTCCATTAATGTAAAATAAAAGTTTTCTTCCTTGCTTATTATCCTTAGGTCTTGTCCCTATTCATAGATAATGTTACTCTGCTGCAATTCATTGATTCATTCAACCAATATTTATTGAGCACCTACTATGTTACAGGCACTGGGAAAATAGCTGTGAACAAAATAGACAAGAATCCTTGATCTGGGCAACAGTACATTCTAGTAATCGTTATGTACATGTATTTATATATTCTATTTTTTTGTGTAAATTTCAAACATTTCCTCTTGTTTATACTTCATCCTCATTAGTTATTTTAGGGATAACATACCATCTTGTTCTTGAACCATAATTTTCTCAGGCTTTCCCCATTGGGCATTTAGGTGAGTACTTATGTGTTACAGTTATGGGGACTGGTTATATTGCTGTGAGTATTTTCATGGATGTGGCTTTTGTGTTGTTGAGCCTGGGCTAGTGGTCAGATAACTAGGTTCCAGTTCCTTTTCTGCCATTTAATATAACATGACCATGGGCAAGTTTCTCAACATCTCTAAGCTTCAACTTCCTCATCTATAAAATAATGATAATTAATACCTTCTTCACAGCATTAAGTGAGATGATGCATATAAAGTGCCTGGCACATGAGTGTTCAAACATGGTCATGGTAGAAGCAGGGCAAGAGTTGAATAAGGAGAATATTGCTTTCACATGTTTGCTGTGGGTCCTTAAAACATTCTCAGGATTATGCATTTTGAGTCATAGGGTAGGAGCCACATTGTGGAAGGTTCTGGGTGACATATTACTGACCGATGCTTCTGAGTGTGTGTGTGGTAGTTGGATCATGTACCTTGGACTCTTTTGCCTTCATCCAAAGCCTCTAGTGTCCTTCTCCTGGGGCCTACTGATAATAAAAGTAAAAATAACACAAATTGAATTTTGAATTGGGACTAGGAAAAGATTATAGGGGAATGTAGCCTGTCTTTTGTTGCTACATTTCTGATTAACTGCAGCGGTTGGTCTTGTGCCTGCATTGACAGCACTCCTTAATGAAGTGCTGAGCTTAGTTGATTTTGGGATCCTTGTTACTAAGGCACCTCCTTACCATTTTTTTTTTTTTTTCCCATGCCACATGGCATGCGGGAATCTTAGTTCCCCAACCAGGGATCGAACCCGTGCCCCCTGCAGTGGAAGTGTGGATCCTTAACCACTGGACCGCCAGGGAATTCCAAGCACCTCCTTACTTTAACTTTTGCTCTGTCCCAATATCACTCCCCTACTGCTCTAGGAAAAATTTAAAGGATTAGAGTTCTCTGCTCGAAAGAGTGAAGAGTTGTAGGAAAGATTTGAGAAAGGTACAGACTGAGATAGCAGGAAGCTTCTCATCTTGCTCGTCCTGAAATGTGTCTGCCTGTGGCTTGATTAATTAAACTGTCATGAATTGTCGGAATTTGAAGCTTACGTTGTGTTCTCTTTTCTTTAAACTATCACGAGCCTTTATAAACATGAAATGGTTTTACTGTGGTAACCACAAGTTACCAATCATAAATAGAGGAAAGTACAGGCAGGAAGAGTGAGAGGTTTGTTTGGAGATTTTAACAGGAGAACAGAGCTGTTCTTATAATCATGAACAAAGAGTGGTCTCTATCTGAAAATGTTGCTCTCTGTGACTAGCAGTTTCTTTCCTGGCCAGTACATGCTCTACCCACTTATTTCCTTTTTCCGTTGTTTTAGACTTTTACTGGTTTCTTCAGTGCTCTCACCATCATTTTCCAGTCTGTATATAGCCTTGCCACGTTTTACAAGAAATATTCCAGTGCCATCAAACGTGGCTTTCTGGATTCTCTATCTTAATTGGTGATACCACCATCTACCAAGCTGGAAACTGAGGATTTACCCTTGACTCCCTTCTCCCATGAAGCCCTCTCTGATCTCCACAGTCATACACTCTTGCCTCTATAGCACTTTGTGGTACATTGTTCTTTCTTTTTTAAGTTGTTTATTTTTTATTTTTGGCTGCATTGGGTCTTCGTCATTGAGTCTTTGTTGTTGAACGTGGGCTTTCTCTAGTTGCGGCGAGCAGGGGCTACTCTTCATTGTGGTGTGCAGGCTTCTCATTGCAATGGCTTCTCGTTGCAGAGCACAGGCTCTAGGCGCGCAGGTTTCAGTAGTTGTGGCACATGGGCTCAGTAGTTGTGGCATGCAGGCTCTGGAGCACTGGCTCAGTAGTTGTGTCTCACGGGCTTAGTTGCTCCATGGCATGTGGGATTTTCCTGGACCAGGGCTCAAACCCGTGTCCCCTGCATTGGCAGGCGGATTCTTAACCACTGCGCCACCAGGGAAGTCCCTGTGCACGTTTCTTGGTATGTGCTTATGCTATTTGGAAAATTAGTTGTTTGTAAGCCAGGGATTGAACTCTTTGAGATAGAGGTACATGTTTTTTCTTTGTATAACAACATCTAGCAAAAAATGCCAGGTTATGTTTTGTTCTCAGTAAGTGTTGCTTATTGTTGATCTGACTGCCTAAGCCCAGGCCAATAATTGCAAAAGTTGAGAATCTAACCCCGAGGCTCTACTCTGCGTGCTCATGTTTGTAAACAGAAGACATGCTTGTTGAAGGGCTTCCATGAAGCCAGCTGACTTTTAAGTACAGATAATATATACCTAGTGGATATGTGGTTCCCAGCATGGTGTGCATGTCAGAATTAGTTTTGGCAGTTCTCATACAGAAGACTGAACTTCGTGCAGATATAATAAAACAATCTTCAGAGGTGAGGTGAGGTATTTTACATTATATTCATGTGGAAGTACAAAAAAATTATGAAATGATTCAGGTTATCAAAATGAGGAGAGATGAGTGCATCCTTTCTTTGGCTGCTGAAAAGATATGTCCAACATTCAGAGTGTACTGGTTTTTTAACCAGAATGAGAGTAGGATGTAAACTGCCCACCTATACTCACAAATTGGGTAGGTTTCCTGTAATATTTTTGATGTCTAAACATTACTTCGTATTTCCTTACCAAAATAAAAGTGGGTCCTTATGTCCATGTTGATAATGAGTAGCTATAAAACTGACTAATAGTATCTGCAATCATAAATACAATGTGAATGTTTTAAAGGGTTTTTATTTTATGACATAAGTAGAACACCTGAAGTCTTTGCTTCAAGATGGTTGGCTGCCCTCACATACGTTTGTCCCTTCTCCATTTTTTTTGTTTGTTTGGTATTCAGATGTCTGTAACAGCTTTATTTACAATAGCCAAAAACTGGAAACAACCCAAATATCCACAAACAGATGAATGAACAAATAGTGGCATACCCATAGAACAGCGTACTGTCATCAATATAAAAAGAGTGGGCTGCTCATACAAACATCATTGATAAATCTCAAAATATGCTGCATGAAGAAACTCAGGGGAAAAAATAAACAATTTATTATTTCAATCATATACAATGCTAGAAAATGCAAACTTATGTATTGTAAAGGAAAGTGAATTAATGGTTGCCTGGAGAGCTGGGGGGAGGGCAGGAAAAGAGATTATTAAAGAGCATGAGGTAAATATGGAGGTGCTCCTCCATTTTTAAATAACCATGAAAATGAAAGTAAAGGCATATATATGTTATAAACACATATTAACAAAGAGAACATGTCGGGGGAGCATGTGGGACATCATTGTACGTGGGAGCCAGTTTGTCCAACCTGTCTTTGAAGAGGTTGTGGGCTCTGGTTTGACTGACAAAGACTGGGAAAGATAAGTGTGCTGCAGATGGGGGGATTAATTAAAGGTCTGTATGTAGAACAGTCAGCCCTGCTCTCTCTTGGTCTCTCGGCAAAATAATCTGGATAATCTGGGGAGAAATAGGGCACTTAGAGAATGTAAGATTTGGTTCTCTTCATTTGTCATTTTGGGAGCCTTTGAGTCTTGAATAATTGCTGCCCCTGATCAGTTACCCTAAAGAAAAGCCTGTCATTTGGCAGGTCTGTTCACGTACACAGAGCTAGGATTCATTTCCTGAGGCCCCCTGTTTGAAAATTGTAACATTCACATAAAATTCACCATTTTAAAGTATACAATTCAGTGGCATTTAGTACACTCATAGTGTTGTGCAACCATCTTCTGCATCTAGTTCCAAAACATTTTCATCACCCCAAAAGGAAACTTGGTACCCATTAAGCAGTTACTTTCCACTCCCCCCATCTCTGGCAGCCACTAACCTGCTTTCTTTGTCTCTGGATTTACCTATATATGTTATATAAATGGAATCATGGAATATGTGACCTTTTGTTTTGCTTTCTCTTATCATAATGTTTTTGAGGTTCATCCAAGCTGTAGCATGTATCAGTACTTCATCCCCCTTTTTGGGTGACTCTTCATTTTTTAATGTGAATGGCTAACCAAGAATTACCAGACATTTCAGGAAAACATGCAAAATGAAAGAGAAACAGAAAAATTGACCTTAGCTGAAACAGACCAGTAGGTAATTTTGCTTGTTTTTAAAAGTGCACTATTTAGTATTTGCCAAGATACTCAAGAAGATGTGACATCTATAAAACAATCAGAGATGCCATCAGGAAGAAAATCAAAACAAAAAGAACTTGTGGAGATGAATTATGGGTTTGTCAAGTTAAAAAATATTCCGTAGATAGGTCAGAAGATAAAATCAAGAAAATCTCTCAATGTAAAGCCAACATGCAGGCAAAAAATGTATGTGAAAAAACAGAGACATGGAAGTTCAAGCCAGAGATCCAGCACTTACTAGGATTTGTGAGAAGTGAGAACAAAAAATTGAAGGAAAGAAAATATTAAAAAGTATAAGAAGGAAATTTCCAGGAGCCAAAGAGAGGAGAGTCTTCATATTGAAAGGGTCTATTCATTGCCCAGAAGAATAAAGAAAGACCCATTGCCAGAACTGTCCCTGTGAAATTTCAGAAAAACAAGGATAGAGAGAAAACTCTAAAAGTTTCCATAAAGATATATCAGGTCTTCTAAAAGAAATGGGAATCAGATGTCTCAGCAGCAGCAGTTACAACCAGAAGACAGTGGAGCAATGGCCTTCAAAGTCCTGAGGGAAAATAGTTCTGAATCTAGAATTCTGTCCTTGAAAAATAAACTCGTTTTCAGATGTGCAACAACTCCCAAAATTTATGTCCCTTGTACCTTTTCTGAAGTAGTTACTTCAAGATGAAAATCAAAAAAGAGAAAAATAAAATTCAAGAAATGATTGAGGACTTACCTGGTGGTGCAGTAGTTAAGAATCCACCTGCCAATGCAGGGGACACAGGTTTGAGCCCTGGTCTGGGAAGATCCCACATGCCGCAGAGCTAGTAAGCCCGTGTGCCACAACTACTGAGCCTGCGCTCTAGAGCCCACGAGCCACAACTACTGAGTCCACGTGCCACGTGCTCCTAGAGCCTGTGCTCCATAACAAAGAGAAGCCACCACAATGAGAAGCCTGTGGGCCGCAAAGAAGAGTAGCCCCCACTTGCTTCAATTAGAGAAAGCCTGCTTGCAGCAATGAAAACCCAAAGCAGCCAAAAAATAATTAATTAATTAATTAATTTAAAAAAAGAAATGATTGAACTAACCTAGTAGTCCAGTGAAAAGTCTCTTGTTCAGCTGTGTAACAGGCCTGGAAAACGGTCAGCCCAGATTGGAACAGAAACTTGGTGCGATCCAAGAAAAATTTCTTCAGGAATAGGAGTGAGGTGGATTCCAGCAATAGAATGAAGAAGCTGGAAGATGGGTGGGATGTGGTGAAGAAACCATAAGTCTCTTCACAAGGGGCAAGGGAAATAGAATTCCCATGCAAAGCAGAAAAACTACACACAAAAAAATCACAAGCCAAATAAATATAAAGCAAACCCTCCTTATGGCACAAGTATGAGTGATTGGCAGCGACTAATAATGATAATGTATTTGTGCCTGATGTACAAACATTCTTCTTTGAGTGGGCCAAGGATCGTGACGTTGGAAGCTCAGGGTAGAAAATGCAATTCTGGCCCTGTAAACAATGACTTAAAATTACAAAGGCTACAGATAGAGGAACTGAAAATAGTGATTTTAATATCAAAAAGTTGGGGCTTGGATGGGAGTGGGTAGCGAGTGGTATAAGTAAGCTAAGTCTGGTAG
Organism: Stenella coeruleoalba; assembly: GCF_951394435.1. Classification (NCBI taxonomy): domain Eukaryota; kingdom Metazoa; phylum Chordata; class Mammalia; order Artiodactyla; family Delphinidae; genus Stenella; species Stenella coeruleoalba. The sequence goes on from NC_137156.1 coordinate 66,083,200, forward strand.
AGAATTATGGGCCTACTCAGCGATGTTGGTAACAACCAGAAGAACCCAAACGAATGAATGACTGGGAGAGATTTCTCCTGGATGGGAAGACTGGGAGGATGGGGGTGGGGCGGGACAGAGGGGCAGGTGTTGTTCCTTTTCATCAAAGTGCTTTTTATGAACCATTTGATTTATTTTTTGTTCAGTGGTAATTGGGATAGGTAAAGAATTTGTTGATTCCCAATAAAAGAAGTGTTTCTGAGTGTCTTCTGTTGTCTTAACTTTTAGATAGATGCTAGGAACGATGGGGAAAAAATAGTTTAACCTCTACCATAAAATAACTTAAAGATCTCTTTGCCTTTAGTTTCTGCCCCCTCCTTTTTTAGAATGGTGAGAAAGAAAGGAGGTATAAATAAATAAAACCTTTTCTACTTCTATTTCATATTTTCTGATATACCCCACTAAAAGCACCATTTTATTTTGCTCTCTTGAAAAACTTGAAGTGGTTTCTCCAGATTCCAGCCTGAACTCTTCTTTCCTGTTGCTCCTCTCCCTAATGTTTGATTTTTGCCTCCTCAAACCTCCCGTCAGCATCTCTGCCATTCCTGTCACCCTCAGAAGGCTTCTCAGCCCGCCATTCTTTTTCTTTTTTTTTTTTTTGCGGTACGCGGGCCTCTCACCGCTGTGGCCTCTCCCGTTGTGGAGCACAGGCTCCGGACACGCAGGCTCAGCGGCCATGGCTCACGGGCCTAGCCGCTTCACGGCATGTGGGTTCTTCCCAGACCCGGGGCACGAACCCGTGTCCCCTGCATCGGCAGGCGGACTCCCAACCACTGCGCTACCAGGGAAGCCTTCTTTTTTTTTTTAAACCCTCCCTTCTGGAGCTGTATCTGGCCTCTCCTGCTAGATTGTGCACCCCCTGAGGGCTTGGAAGGCTTTGGTGCCTGCCTGGGCTCTGGAGGAGGCTGTGGATTTGCAGTGGCTTGAGATCAGACCATAGGAGACAGGCAGAGGGTAGCATTAGCATATAGGACCTAGTACTGGCACAGGTATTGTTCTAGGTGCTTAGGTATGACAGAGGAGGAAAGTGTTCTTAAAAACCTCTTCCCTCAGAGAGGAGCTTCTATTCTGTTGGAGGTTTACATAAACATAAAAGTTATAAAAATGTGATGTATGTTTTGAGCATAGCCAACAACAGCAGTCAGTGGCTCTGCCTTTGAAATATGCTGTTGGTGTTTGTGGCTTTGTCACTAAGATATGCTAGCCTATGAGGTGTCCTCTGCAGAAGAGAGGTGACCTAGCTGGAACTGCCTAAAGGTATTTGGTATTCCCTCTCCTTTGTCTCCTCACAGTAGCAGTAGTTGGAGAAGACAGCATTGTTTGAAATCACTTATGGACAAGATGGGTTTATAGCTGCAGGAATATGGTAGGATACTTGGCTTTTAGTCCTACTATGTATAGTTCATTGGCTATCAGCTCCTATCTGCATTTCTTTTGGTTGTGGTTACTGGATATGACCTTGGTTCACTGAAGTTACAATCATCCTGCCTATATATGGCATCCCCCTAGAAAACTGTTAGAATTCTAGAAGGGGCTGTAATCAGCCTTTTGTACTAAGTATTTCCCAGAAGATTTTCATTGAAATGCAAACCTAAAAGATATGCTGGCTGGGATTTACTTCAGTATAATCTAGAGGGTAGGGGATAGGTAGGGTGCAGATACAGTGGACCTGGCCATGAGTTGATGTTGGAGCTGGGTGATGGGTACGTGGGTTTCATTATAGTCTTCACTTATATAGATGCTTGGAATTTTTCATAATAAAAAAATTACCCTCATGGTCAAGAAATGGATGACTTTCGTATTTTTGCTTTATTGTATTTTTCATAAATAACTTTAGTAAGGTCTTTAGGTGTTTTTGGTATTGATTTTAATGATCAGAGACCATAACAGGACTAAATTAAGGATAGACTGGAGAGAAATCTTCAAATTTGTGTTTATTAATCAGAGTTTTTAAAGCACTTGTAATACATGGGTGCCTCAATTACAAGTCAGCCCTCCCTCCATGGAGAGAAAGTAAAGGAAGCAAAGTTACAATCAGGTGCCTGAGAGCTGACCTTTTAGAGGCTGAGAGTATGAAGGTGTGAAGTATGGGAGAAGTGAAGGCCCACCACTTAAATTAGACTTTAGACCTTGCCTAAGGTCATAGGCACTCTGGGACCCTACTACCACCACCACCACTGCTGATTTTGCCCCATTCTAGGCTGGTGTTCACCTACTCCTTTGTCTCTGTGCTTTAACCTTCTTTCTCTTATTCCTTCAGTACTTTCTTGCTTCACCCTCTACCCTGCAAGACCAAAATCCATCCATCTTGATCTCCTTAGGCTAGTTTTCCTGTATCATGTCCCTTTCTACCCCAGGCCCAGAAGCTGGCCAACAATTCACTGTTTTCCTTCATCTCTGCTTTTTAGTGAATGACCACTAGTGTTTGTTAACAAATGTGATTGGACCATGAAGTGGCTTAACAACAGGCTGAGGCATGGAGACCCATTCATGTAGCCTTAAAAGATTTCAGGCAGTTGGCAAGTAAGAATTCTAAATAAAAATTGAAACTACCACCTGTATTTTTTCAGGCCGTTGATGCTCACTGCCATCAGCTGCATCCTCCCTATGGCACTGGTAAGTGTGGGAAGGGCTGGTGACAGTTTTGGTGGGCTGCTGAATTTCTTTTTTCTGGGGGAAAAAAATCTATCTGCAAGCTGTGTTATTAACTTGTCCCCAAGGGCTGGACAGCTTGAACCAGCTATAGGAGACTAAAAAGATGAAGAAGCAACTGACCATGTTCAGGGGTTTCCTTGGGGAACTGTTGTCAGGAATGGAGGCTATTCAGTATGTGCTTTGATCCTTACATAAAATTAGCATGTCCTGTGCATTATTTTGAATAATAAATATACTATACAGGTTCTCTGGGATGTCAAGTAATGACTGTTAAATTTCTGAAATTCTGAAGACATTTTTCACAAAGATAGATGTTGGCGATGTATTGAAAGAGTCCAGAATATTGTATGTACTTACGTTTCCTTCAGTAGCAGGATTTATCTCCCTCTGGTATTTTAAGTTCTTTGTGGTCAGGGGATCAAAAATGTTTGTTCCAATGATTAAGTTATAAAATTCTGATAGAGACTTACTTGAATTTTTATCGGGGAAGGGTTTGGTGGAAACCAGAAAAGAAATGTGTGGCTCTCATTTACTAACAGACTTCAGGTGGACTTAGGGTCCTGTGATTTGAAAAATAATTTCACCACAGTCAGCTTTCTGCTCAGGGACCTAATAGGGAAAATACATACAATGAAATTGAGACATAGAGTGGGGCAGCAAGTCATAGGAATGCTAAAAGACTGCTAAAATATAACCCAGTAACCAGATTGCTGCTGGAGTTGCCTTATCTAAGTTCCTGTAATCCTGCATCTGTCTCCTTGTAATGAGTGGGTCAGAGGCCACGTAGATCCAGAAGTTTTATCTTATCAAGGTGGTCTCCATTCCAAGTTGACAGGCTGATGTTTACACTATTTCATTTCTCTATTCTCTGAAGCCCTTAGATCATGGAATAAAAATGCCTCCAGACAGAATATCTAACGAAGTGCTGAGGTTGTAGACTTGTGTGCTGTTAACCATGTCAGGAACTGCTTGCTGATAACAGCAGTTAAAATATTCATGTACACTTCATTACATCTCTGTGAGAAAATCTTAGCATCATTGGCTCATATCCTGGATTTTCCCCCTCAGGTCCAACTCCTACCCACCCACCCCCCAAAGTCCTGCTTATGAAGCCAGGATAGAATTGTGTGCACGCTTTATATATTCTTTGTTAAAAAACAGAACGGAGAACTTAACTCCCCAGCAGCTGTCTAGTCCTTTAGGTATCTGTGAACAGGTGGTAACTGCTGAACATGTTTTGAGGGCCTCTATCTGGGAAATACCTTCTTAAGTGTCTCTCCCAAACATTATGGAAGATGACAGAAGAAGTTTGCCTGCAACCTTTGGGAAATAGTGATGTCCGGCAGCAAAGTCCTTTTTGACATGCATGTAGCCAAGTGCTTCCTGAAATAAAGATCAGAAAACCATCTAAGGGTGTTGAGATTGTAAATGTAATGGCAAAACAAAGCCAAATTGAATTGGCAATACAGAGCAATGTCCAGGGTGGATGACAACAGAGGTGACCCCACAGTCCTTTCAAGCTGGAGAGAAAGCTCTACAGAGTCTTCTGACCCATTGTGGGTCAGGTTTGAGGGCACAGGGAATGAGGGGAAAAAGGCAAGGAAGATGGGCTACACTTGGCCTCTGTTCTGACCCCATCTTTGACTCTGTGAAAACCTTCTCTAGACCACCCAGGGACGTGAGGGCACCCTTCAGTCTTTGATGAACTTTATACCACTTATTGCCCTCCCTTCCCCACTTTGATCAGTCACACTCCCTTCCCCAACTCCCTGGGGAAAATGAGAGAGAAGTTCTTATCTTTGGGGCTTATGTTCACACTGACCAAGGCTTAGGCACAAATCCAGTTGCTCAGAGACAGGCCAAGGAGTGAGAGGAAGGCAGGCCTGAGAGTTGTGCCCTGTGGAACAGCAACAGTTTGAGCTGACAGACCGGGAGAAGAGCATCCAATGGAACACTAAGAAGGCTGGGTGTGGGAGGTTTAGAGGGAGCCATAGTGTTATGAAGTTATTGGCATTACAGACCTATTTATGCTAAAATTCACATTGCCTAATCGGTTAACCTTTGGTCAGAACTATGTTAAAAACTCTGAAGGGAAATTTTTCTGAAGGGAAATTTTTCATTTCGAAGAGTAAGTAAAAGATCAAAATGAACTATTTGATGCAGTAGTGTAAGGGTCAACCCTCCGTTTATTGTGACATTTGTTTATGCAGATGATTGCCATTGAATTAAATTTGGCAAACTTTCCCTCCAACTTCATGAAAAATTTAAAATATACAAGGAAGTTTAAAGAATTGTACAGTGGACATCCATTTACATACCATCTCGATTATATAGTTGCTAACTTTTTGCTGCATTTACTTTATTATATATCTGTCTATCAGTTTTATTTTTAAACAGCTTTATTGAAGTATTACTGACATTCCATTAAATTCATCCATTTTAAAGTGTACCATTAGAAGAGTTTTAGTAAATGTAAACAAATATACAACCATCACCACAATCCAAGTTATAGAACATTTTCATCACCCAGAAAGTTCCCTTGTATCCATTTGTAGTTGGTCCCCACTCCCAGTCCCACCAAACTACTGATCATCTTACTGTCTGCATAGTTTTGCCTTTTCTAGAAATTTAATATAAACTGAATCATACAATATGTAGTCTTTTGTGTCTGGCTTCTTTCACTTAGCGTAATGTTTTCAAAGTTCATCCATGTTGTATCACAGTAATGCTTTCCTTTTATTGCCCAATGATGATTTTCCATTGCATAGATATATACCACATTTTGTTTATCCATCCATTCATCAGTTGATGAACATTTGGGTTGATTCCAGTTTTTGGCTATTATGAAATATGATGCTGTGATTGTTTATATCCAGGGTTTTATGTGGACATGTTCTCATTTCTCTTGGATAGATATCTAGCAGTGGGATTGCTAGGTCATATGGTAAATGTATGTTTAACATTTTAAGAAAATGCCAAAATGTTTTCTGAGGTGACTCTACTATTTTACATTCCCACCAGCATTATATAAGTGTTGCACGTTCTCCACATGCTTGCTAGCACTTAGTATCGTCAGTCTTCTGGATTATAATCATTCTAGTGAGTGTGAAGCAGTATCTTGTAGTTTTAATTTGCATTTCATTTCCCTAATGACTAGTAATATTGAGGATCTCTTCTTGTGTGTATCTGCTATTCATTTTTTTTTGTGAAGTGTCTGTTCAAATCTTTTGCCCATTTTTGAAAAATTGGGGTGTTTGTCTTATTATTGAGTTGTATGAGTTCTTTATATGTTCTGAAATAAGTTCTTTATCAGGTACATGATTTGCAATTATTTTTTCTCCCATTTTGTGGCCTGTCTCTTCCATTTTCTTAATAACATCCTTTGAAGAGTAAACGTTTAATTTTGTTGAAGTCCAGTTTATCAGATTTTTTCTTTTAAGGATTGTGCTTTCAGTATCATATCTAAGAAATCTTTGCCTAAAACTAAGGTTGCAAAGATTTTCTTCTGTGTTTTCTTCTAGAAGTTTTATAGTTTTCAGTTTCATTTAAATCTGTGAACTATTTTGAGTTAATTTTTGTGTGACATGAGCTAAACAGCTAAGTTCTATGTTTGTTTGTTTTCTATAATGATGTTCAGTTATTCCGGAATCGTTTGTTGAAGACTATCCTATCCTCCAATGAATTACATTGTGGAAATTAACCATAAATGTATGAGTTTACTTCTGGACTTTATCCTGTTCCATTGATCTATATGTCTGTCCTTAAGCCAGTACCCCACTGTCTCGATTACTGTAGCTTTATAGTAAGTCTTGAAGTCAGATGGTGTAAGTCCTCCAACTTTGCTCTTTCAAGATTGCTTTGGGGACTTCCCTGGCTGTCCAGTGGTTAAAACCCCTGCTTTGATTTTGATTAATTTTTTAAAATAAATTGATTTATTTTTGGCTGTGTTGGGTCTTCTTTGCTGCATGTGGGCCTTCTCTAGTTGTGGTGAGGGGGGGCTACTCTTCGTTGCGGTGCACGTGGTTCTTATTGCGGTGGCTTCTCTTGTTGCGAAGCACAGGCCCTAGAGTGTATGGGCTTCAGTAGTTGTGGCGTGCGGGCTCAGTAGTTGTGGCTCATGGGCTCTAGAGCACAGGCTCAGTAGTTGTGGCACACGGGCTTAGTTGCTCTGCGGCATGTGGGATCTTCCTGGACCAGGGCTCAAACCCGTGTTCCTGCATTGGCAGGCAGATTCTTAACCCTGTGCCACCAGGGAAGTCCCTGATTTTGATTAATTTTGATTGCTGTGTTCAGTCTATAGCTATGTTGTCCAGTATGGTAGCTGTGACCACATGTAGCCGTTGGGCACTGGAAATATGGCTAGTTTGGATTGGTATGTACTATAATTCTGAATACAATGGACTTTGAAAATTTAGATGGAAAAAAGATGTAAAATATAGTTCATTAGTTTCTATGGATTAAAATGTTGAAATAATATTTTAGATATTTTGGGTTAAATAAAATATATTTATAAATAAATTTTAGTTTTCATTTGTTTGCTGCTATATAGAAATACTTTTGGTTTTTATATATTGGCATTCTATTTTTTTATCTTACAAAATTTGTGAGTTCTACTAGTTTTGTAGATTCTTTTAGGATTTTCTGTGTAGTCATTTTATTTAGGAATAGAGACAGATTTGCTTCTTTTTTTAATCTTTTATGTCTTTTGTGTAGTGTGTCCTTTTTTTTTTTTTTCCTTTCCTTATTGCCCTGGGTAGGGCTTTCATAATGTTAATGAAATGATGAGCGTGGTCATCCCTGCGATGTTCCTGATCTTAGCATTCACTATTTCATTATTGAGTATAATGTTTTCCATAGATGCCCTATATTAGATTCAGGCAGTTCCATTTTTCTTCCTAATTTGCTAAGAATTTTTGTCTTGAATGATTATTGAATTTTGTCAAATGAGTTTTCTTGCATCTACTGAAATGGTCATTTGGGTTTTTTCTGCCTTTATTTTGTTAATTCAGTGAATTGTCTTAGGAGTTTTCACATGTTAAATCAGCCTTTTCTATATTGCTGGATTTAATTTGCTAAAATATTTGGATTGATTTTTGTGTTTTTGTTCATAAGGCTTATTTGTAATTTTCTTTTTATATTTTTGTTAGGTTTTTATATCAGGGTTATGTTAGTCTCATAAAGTGAATTTGGAAGAAGTATTCCTTCCTGCTCTAGTTTCTGAAGTGTTTACTTAATATTAGTTTTGATAGAATTCACCAGTAATAACTTCTGGGTCTGGCATTTTGTGAGAAAATTTTTTATCATGAATTCAATGTCTTTAATAGATATAGAGCTATTCAGTTTTTATTTTGTGTCAGTTTTGGTAAGTGTTTTTCAAGGAACTTGTCAATCTCATCTAAGATATCAAATTTATTAGCATTTGATTATTCATATTTTCCTATTTTCCTTTTAATACCTGTAAGATTTGTAGGGATAGTCCCTCTTATCACCCTCGTTATTGGCAATTTGTATTCTCTTTTTTTCTTAATTGTTCTAGCTAAAGTTTTTATCAACTTTATTGATTTTTTTAAAGAATCAACTTTTGGGGGCTTCCCTGGTGACGCAGTGGTTGAGAGTCCGCCTGCCGATGCAGGGGACACGGGTTCGTACCCCGGTCCAGGAGGATCCCACATGCCGTGGAGCGCCTGGGCCTGGAGCCATGGCTGCTGAGCCTGCGCGTCCGGAGCCTGTGCTCCGCAATGGGAGAGGCCACAGCAGTGAGAGGCCCGCGTACCGCAAAAAAAAAAAAAAAAAAAAAAAAGAATCAACTTTTGGACTTTATTGATTTTCACTATTTGTTTTGGATTTTATTTCTGTTTTTATCTTTTTTCTTCTTTTAACTTTGTCATCTTTTTCTAGCTTCTTAAGGTAGGCCCTTATGTCATTGATTTTTGGACCTTTTATAGTATAAATACTTACATTTGTAAATTTCCCTCTTGGCATTATATTAGCTGCATCTCACAACTTTTATTATGTGGTATTTTCATTATCATTCGTTCAAAACATTTTCTAATTTTTCTTGTGATTTCTTCCTTGACACACAGGTTTTATAGAGGTATGTTCTTTAATTTCCAAATATTTGCTGTATAAGAAGAAGAAGGGCATGCTTGGCAGAGAACAGTCAGGGAGCCTCTTGGGGTGGCTGGAATCATTTGGTCTATTGCTGGACTCCTCAGGGCAGTGGTTCTGCAGTGGGTCCTAATGACTCTTGACTAACGCTTAAGGTTCATCTTGTCAGTACTGGAGAGCTGTGACGGGTTTTAAACAGGTTGGGACTGATCCTGGTAAGACGTGAAAGCTCTAAGAATAGTCTGTTACTGTAATTGTTACATGGAGGCTTTAGGAAACTCATCCTGGGGGCTATGGGTGGCGGGGGGTGGGGGTGGCGGGCAGATAACAGACACTGGCATGTCAGTATATAAGATACCTTTCCTTTGTCCAGGTGATAGTGAAGCCCTTCTGATGGAAGTGTTTAGGAGAGGCAGGACTAGAGATTGTGCAGTGGAATGGTGGTGATGGAAGAGGGTGGAGTGGTAAGGAAGAGCGAGACATAGAGGAAAATGCTGATGCAGGTGTAGGAGTGTGATGTCTCCAGTGACAAGATGGGCATTCAGGAGGAAGAGCACATTTAGTGTACCTGAACAGGTTCTGCGAGACTCATCACAGAGACCATTATGTTTGTTGAATTTGGCGACAAGGGAGTTTATATTGCCTGGTACATGTGTATAAAGAATAGTATATCCACTGTCGGCAATTCCAAATAGATTGAAATTCAGCAATTAAAATAAACATTTTGACAAACTGTGAACCAAAATTGAATTCATATTGGCAGTTATACCCACTGAACTTTCGAAGTATTATATATATTTTCAAGCATGATTCTTGAGAATAGCTCTAACATTTTGGGGAGGAGGTGGGGGGATACGAAAACATCTTATTTCTGCTCTTGAGAGTCTTTGTTTAAATTCATCCTAACTATTCTTGCCTCATGGTCTTGTGAGTATCCAAAGTGGACACATTCCACCAGCTAAGGGTTTGCAGTTTAGACAGGGGTAATAGTCCCAGGCATGCTGGAAATAGTGACCTATTATTATTGAGAAGGGCCCTCTTTGACCCCTGTGATGGAGAGAATGGTGGACTCTATCTCTGTGGGGAGAAGCTCAGATTAATCTGTAATTACCTTGGGGTTCCAAATTTTGGGGCAAGAACTTCCTAGTTCTTAGTTTCTAGTCTTTTCCTCGATTAGACTCATAAATAAATAAGACTTTTAATCTTCTTATTACATATTGATCTGATAGAACCGCAAATTTCTTTTGAACGTGACATGGTCATATGTGTTCCTTCCTAAGTCATTAGTTTTTTTGGCTGTCAGTGGTTATCACCTTGGACCCATTTTCCTTTTGGAAAAGGTTTGACCTTCTCATTGTGAGTCCTTTTTGGGGGAGTTCCCTGGTTGCCTAGTGGTTAGGATTTGGGGCTTTCACCGCCATGGCCTGGGTTCAGTCCCTGGTCGGGGAACCGAGATCTCACAAGCTGCATGGTGCAGCCAAAAATAAATAAATAAATCCATAAAAGAAAGCTTTAAGTCGTTCTTGATAATATGTAATCCTAACTACTAACCGGTTGTTAGTTGCTTGTCAAAACAGTCCAGCAAGAGTTCATCTTGGTTCTGCTGGAAGATTTTTGTTCTCCACAATTGGACATATAAGAAGAGTGGAAGACTTCCCCCAGTTGTTAAGTGTTTTTATATATATATTTAGTTAGTTAGTTAGTTTATTTCTTTTTATTTATGGCTGTGTTGTGTCTTTGTTTCTGCATGCAGGCTTTCTCTAGTTGCGGCTAGCGGGGGCTACTCTTCATTGTGGTGCGCAGGCTTCTCGTTGGAGTGGCTTCTCTTGTTGCGGACATGGGCTCTAGGTGCTCCTGTATGAAAACTCAGTCCAGTGAGCAGAGTACCAAGGTTCTGTGTGTTCTCTTGGCTCCCTAGGTTGAAGTGTGCTCCTTGTTTTTCCTTGATTCAGTAGTACCCTCGTGTTTTGCAATGCTCTCTCTGGGTAGCCTTATCTAGGCCTCCAAACACATCCTAATCTTCTGACGCCCCGAGCCGGACTAGAAGATAAGGCCCCCTGGTGGTCCAGTGGTTAAGATTCTGTGTTTCACTGCTGGAGGCCTGGGTTCAATTCCTGGTCAGGGAACTAAGATCTCACAAGCCTCACGGCCAAAAAGAAAAAGATTAGGCCCCCACCCAAGTCTTGATGTTCAGGGTTCTATTTTGTAACTAGCTTACTTTCCTATTAACATTAAAATTAATACATGAACTACTTTCTGTGTCAGTAAACTTAGCTATGCAACATCCTTTTCAGGGACTGCATATCCTGTATCATTTCCTCAGAAAAAATTTACAGAGGTAGAATTGCTAGTTCAGTGCACCTTCGAGGCTCTTTGATAGCCATAACCATTGTGCTTTAAAGGAGAATGTAGGGGCCAGAAAGGCTGCCCACGGACTTCTAAATTCTCCTTGCAATTAGGGCTCATTAGTTGCCGGTAATTCAGAGATTTTAAACAGGGGTGTTTTTTGTTTGTTTTGTTTTTCTGGGTTTATACAAGAAGTCCAAGCCTGAGGTTTTCTGCAAGTAACAGGCCTAACTAGAGGTGCACTTACCATGTATAGCCTCCTACAGCAGCTTGAGGAAACAAATCACATTAGGGAACCTAACAGCTCTTTTTCTTAAATTGGATGCTGGGTCGTTATTTACTGTAAATAGGATGGTTTCGCATAAGTTTCAAATCAAACTAATTTCTTTGAAGGGTCGTTAATGAAAACAAAGATCGAAAAATCAAGAGATCCAAGAAATCACTAAGACTATAAGAGTCTGAACTTAAAAGATGAAACAGAGAACCAAGAGGAAGAATTTGAAAGTCAAGCCTGGGCCTGCAATAGAGATGAATGTATGCATTTCTCAAAATGCAGAGCACTCTGAAAGAAACATTATAATTTGATTTCTTTTTTTTTTCTTTCTAGGTATCTCATTCAGTTGCTAAACTTATATTAGTTAATTTCCACTGGCAAGTCGCAGAGATAATGGACAGGTAAGGTGTTTGGGGGAGGAAGAAGAGATGGCATTGCCCATAGCTCCTCTCTCTGCCTACCCGCCCAGTGATGATTATTATTTATGTTTTGGAGAATGTCCTTACAGTGTGCAGATTATATTTTTAAAACACTGGATCATAGTGTATAGCCTTTTTTTCCTCAGTATATGGTGAACATTTTCCCGTGTTTTCAGCATATTCTTTCTACCCCAGTTTTAACTAGCACAGTATTTTATTATATAGATGTTCCATACTTTTCCAAACCCCTGTTGTTGTACAGTGAAGTTAGGTCAAATTTTTTATGCCATTGTTAATTTTTAATCAGTGCCCTTCTAGATAACACTTGACAGTATCTCCAGTTATTTCTTTCAGACACATCAAGTGAGGAATACATCATGACATAGTGCATATTACCTTCAGAGAAAAGGTCAGCTAGTTTACCCCGCACTTCCAGAACCAGAGCCCTTGAGGCACACAACTTGGAGTCTCAGGTGTCCTGGAAGTTGTCAGGAGGAGGGGTTCCTCCTCCTTACGCATCCTCTAAGGGGGTTCCTCTAAGAGGCATCTGCTTCTGTCTAGCTCAGGGTTTCTCATCCTAAGCACTGTTGATGTGTTGGGCTAGATAACTCTTTGTTGTGAAGGGACTGTTCTGTGAATTGTAGGAGGTTTGGAAGAATCTCCGGGGTCTACCTACTAGAAGTCCGTAAATCAAAAATGCCTCTGGACTGCCAGCTAACTCCTGGAGAACAAAACTGCTCCTGCTGAGCAGTACACTGGTCACTACCCCTGCTCTTTCACACCACAGTGAGTCTTCCTTCTCTGTATGGTGTGATTCTGTTGATTGGCAGAGGAAGATCATTATGCCTTTCCTTCTCTAGGCTAAGAAGGCCAAACTAGCCAGAGCAGCCCAGCCTGATCAGGAAAGAGCAAATGCATTCCTGGTTCACTAACTGCACTCTCACTGTCTATACTGAAGAGCTGAATACAGTTAGGTAGACTTCCAGATGAACTTCCCTGTCTGCACTGCTATCCAAAACTCTGGAACCACATAGGTTCCGGTAATGGGTATCTAGCACTGTCCAAACTCTCTAGCCTAACTTGGGGATGGAGACAATTTGGATAGCTATAAAGATACTAAGAATAGTAGTGTGAGAACTAGGAATAAAAATTAAAGTAGGCATTCTGACTAGGCAGAGTAAGGAAATCATGTATATGAGATGTAGTTCTTCCCTGCTCAGATTCCTGGTGTCTTGGTAATGTGATTACCTGGACTTTGTGTGGCACTTTTATTGCCACATGATAACTGTTTTTATTTTTAAATGTATTTATGCCATACCTCATTCCAGAAAGGAATTAAATTTTTATTATGAAATTTTTTTCCCCAAAAATGTGTGAGTGTGCACTCACATGCCATATTTGTGATGTATATAGGTTTTAAAGACAAATAAAGCAAACAAAGAAACCCTCTGACCTTTACTCAGAGACCTCTCTGATGGCAATCCCTGCCTGGCTACAATCCCTTCCTTTTCCAGGGCGACCAGTACCTTGAATTCGGTATTGATCATTTTCTTATTTATTCTTAAATTATATATCTTTTAGTTTTGTATGTTTTTAGAACTTTACAGGCATGGAATCATATCATATGTATTCTTCAACTTTTTAAATTAACAAGGTTGAACATTATGACATCTTATCCATCGTCCTGTCAAAAACTATTTGTGAGTTTTTAGTTTTTTGCTGTTAAAAATAATGCAACTCTGAAAACTGTTGTACATGACTTATAGTGTCACATAATTTTTCTAGGGTTAAGTACAGAAAGTGAATTGCTGGTCTGTAGAGTATGTGTTACTTCAGCTTTACTAGATAATGCCAAAATGTTGTCCAAAGTGATTGTACCATGTTATATACCCACTAGTGGTGTAGGAGTGTCAGAATTAAAGTTTTACAGTCTGGTGGGTGTAAATGGCATCTGGTTGTCTTTAATTTCAATGTCCAGGTTATTAAGGAAGTTGATCATTTTTCCTATGTGATTTGTGCTTCCTCTTCTGTGAAATGCCTGTTATGTCTTTTGCCCATTTTTCTAATTGTTGTTTTTCATTTCAAATGGACGTTTAGGAGTTTTTGTTTTGTTTATTCTGAATATCAGTTCTTTACCAGTTGTATATGTATTGAATTATCTTTCAGTTTATAGCTTGGCTTTTCACTTTATCTTGTCTTCTGATGAACTGAAGTTCTTTTGGCTTGTGGGATCTCAGTTTCCTGACCAGGGATTAAACCTGGGCTACAGCAGTGAAAGCCCAGAATCCTGACCACTAGACTACCAGGGAGTTCCCTGAATTGAAGTTCTTAAATGTAGCATACAGAGTTTTCCTTTATGCTTTGCTTTTTCTGTGTCTTGAAGATATCCTTTCCTATTCTGAAGACATAGAGATATTTGCTTGTAATTCTAGAAAGGGACTTAAAGCGGATATGGTCCTTCATAAGTATTTTTCTTATAGTTGAGTGTCTTTAGGACAGAGTTGTTATTCTTATAGCAATTGAGAGCTAAAAAATTGAAAAAGCAGAAAGTATTTGTAGTAAGGTAAAAAGCCAGCTTGGTTTTGCGAGAAGGTAGTTAAAAGACAAAGACACTTCAGTGTGACTGCAACACATGTTGGTCTATCCTGTTTTTGTTCAGAAGTAAAACTATTTGTCTTCAGGTTCTGATTCCCTTTACTTCTGCGTTTTGTTTTGTAGATACAAGTCTAATTGTGCTCAACTGCTCGTTGAGGCTCGAGTTCAGCCCAATCCGTCGAAACATGTGAGTGTCTCCTCCTTGAATAAGGCTTCTCCTGTTGCCCGTGGCTCTTTCTGTGGCTCACATTGTTATTGAGAACCATCTTGCCTTGTTTGTAGTGCAATATGCCCATGATATTTGTTCCAGCATAGGCCTAAATCTTCCATTTCCATTATAGTTTGGAAATTTTCCTCATAGATGAGGAGTGAATCATTGCCTGCCCTCTCCAGCCTCACCTTTTTCCTTGCACTTACATACAGCCTGTATTCTATTCCTGCTGTGTTCTTGGTGTTCCCACTCACCGCATGCCTCTTTGACTCTGCTTGTGCCTTCCCTGGTCTGGAATGTCCAGATTCTGTCCCCATCTCTGCTTGTGGAAATGGAACTCATCTTTAGAGACCCACATCCAAGCCATCTCTCACAAAACATATCTCCTGGGACCACTCCCCTCCAAACTCCTCTAATTATATCTTTAAACCTTTATGTGTATGTTGTAGTAATTCACTCATATCTTTTCAGCTCCCCTACTAGACTGTAAGTGCTTTTTAAGTTTAGGAATCAATGTATAGCAATTTCCTCTGTATCTGAGAGTTCAGTCAGCATTTGTCAAATGAATGAGGGCCATGTTAAAAGCACTCTCAGGAGGGAGAATTGGGGCTCAGATCACCACATAACTTCTGCAGTCTCTTAGGAGAAAATTTCTAGGAGAATACTGGACAAACATGAGAATACGGTCCTTTTCCTCAAGTTATTTTTTGTATTCCCAGTAAACTAACAAGAACCTAATGTTAAACATGTAGTGGACTTTTTCATTGGTTAGTGTTTTTGGCTGGGGTCCCCAGATTGTCTTTGCCAGTTTGTGTAGCATGGTATGGATTCTGGAGTTTAAGCTTTACAGTTATTTGCCCACAAACTAGAAGAGTTTCTTCCCTTGTAGAAACCTTCCTCATCTCTCTAAATTAATTGTATGTGACATCTCTTTGGTATGTTAAGGATGAGTTGTAACTTGGTAAAAACTGTAATACTCTATGTTTTGGACATATTGATATGGGAAAACCACTGTCTTTGACACGTAAAACTGCATTGTGGGCTGTTAGAGGCTCACACTCAGCCTCTAAGCACCTATATGGCTGGGTTTGTAGTACTTGTTGAGGAGCAACTCTGTGCTGTGCTGAATGAGGGCAGTTTTCAAAAGAAACCCAATAGTCTCTGAAAGAAGGTGGATTGAATGACCTCTGAGGACCTTGACAGTTCTGAAATCCTGGTCTTTTCAGCCTGACGTTATAAACTACTGTTCTCATTTCCATCTTCTCTCTGCCTCTCTAAATCCTAGTGATTCATCAAGCCTAGTTCAGTTACCACCTCCTTCAGAAAGCCTTCCTGATAATATGCTTTCTGCTCAAAACTGGAACTCGCAGAGTGCACACATTGCAGTTGAGTTCTGACACTTGTTGCGGGGTCAGAATTGCCTCCCATGGCTCATATCACTCTGCCTCTCCCCAGGTCCCCACAACCCATCCCCCTCACCACTGCGCAGTGTGTATGCAGTTTGTGCGGAAGGAAAACCTACTGTCTCTGGCCTGTCAGCACCAGTTTTGCCGCAGCTGCTGGGAGCAACACTGCTCAGTACTTGTCAAGGATGGCGTGGGTGTGGGTGAGTCTGCCATAGGATTTATAAAAGGCTGGCATGAAGTATTTAGCTTTAGCTCTGCCCTTTCAGGTTCTCAGGTCAACTGAGTGTTTTCTTGTGAGCCTAATTGAAGTTTTTATTGTCAGAACCATTGGTTTCCAAACACATCTGTCTGAACAATGGCAACGTTTAGACCTGAGCAAAACGAGAGAGTTAAGGCTAATGTTTGGGCATATATGTAAACGTTGGTGTGAATGCAAGGCTACCTTCTCTTGCCTTTTGGGAGAACTGTCCTTTAAGCTGCCTACCGTATCTATCTTGATTCTCAGAGTGGCAGCCATAACTCAGAAACACCTAGAGAGTTAGCTGTTATTTAGGAAATATAAGCACAAATCAAACTTGATGATCAGTTAAAGGAATATTTAACTATGACTTGATATTTGAAACTAAATCAGCATTACTTTAATTGTGTCTGCAAAATCTCATTGTATTGACGGTAATCACATGCATGTAATATTAAACATCACAGAACTAAATTGTTAGTTAATAACCCTATAGGATTTTTTTTTTTTTTTTGCGGTACGTGGGCCTCTCACTGTTGTGGCCTCTCCCGTTGCGGAGCACAGGCTCCGGATGCACAGGCTCAGCGGCCATGGCTCACGGGCCCAGCCACTCTGCGGCATGTGGGATCTTCTGGACCGGGGCACGAACCCGTGTCCCCTGCATTGGCAGGCAGACTCTCAACCACTGCGCCACCAGGGAAGCCCACCCTATAGGATTTTTTAAACAGTTTTGTTTTTTATTGGTGCTGTTTGTGATATATATGATTTAATTTGTTTTGTTTTTGTTGGGGGTTTTTTGGTGGCTCTGTGCGGCTTACAGGATCTTAGTTCCCCGACCAGGGATTGAACCCAGGGCTCTGGCAGTGAGAATGCCGAGTCCTGACCACTGGACCATCAGGGAATTCCCTATCCTATTTAATTTGGAATAATATTTTAGTTGCATCACTATGCAAATATATTAATTTCTCTCTTCTTTGAATAAATTCTGATGCTTTAGGGGTTCCTTACATAGAATCTGAATTTGTTGGTTGAACTCAGCAAATATATTATCGCTGTGTCTTCTGCGATACAGTTGTCCATCAGGTTATCTTTGTTCAACAGGTGTCTCTTGCATGGCTCAGGACTGCCCGCTTCGAACACCAGAGGACTTTGTGTTTCCATTGCTGCCCAATGAAGAATTGAGAGACAAATACAGACGCTACCTCTTCAGGGACTATGTGGAGGTATGCCCAGCCCCTGTTGTGCCCTCTGTCTTCCCAGGCCTGCTTTTCATCAGATGCTCACCAGTTACTTTATAGACTAGACTGCCAGTAGATGCTTTCGTTTGAAGAAAGAGCTCCACGGCTTTAAAACAGTTTGAAAACTACTAGAGTGCTAGTGAATCCCAGGTCTTTTGCTTCCTTGTTATGTATCCCTTGACCCATTATTTTACCTCTCTGAGCCTTGGTTTTCTCTTGTAGAATGGTCAGGCATCCCCACCTTATACAGAGTTGCTTAAACAAGCTGTTGTATGTCGGGATAAACACAAGTCAGGCATATCTCAGGAGTTGCTGTTCTGTTCAGTTCACTGTGTGGTTCAGCACAAAGAAGAGGTGTAGCTTTTTGGGCAATTGGAAAACTTGTTCAGGTTTTCAGCATGGTCAGTTTTGGAGTCCTTCCCCTGTATTGCGCTACCTGTTCAGGCTTGTTTGTTCTATGCAGCATAATTTTCATCTTTGTCTTTCATGCCCAAGCTTATTGGATTGATTGACGGTCTGGGTTGTCTCATGCACATGCCACAGGAAAAGCAATGCCTTGTTCCTTGTGCTGTTTTCTGCCTTTGGTAGATGCCTGAGGGTCATTGAGCCCCTCAGAGTCTTATGCACAGCTGAGTGGTCTGTGTTCCTTTCCAGCCCTGGTCCGTATGCCCTTTCATTTCAGAGACACACTTCTGTATTCCATTTTGTCATGTAATCTTAGAGCATTCTAGTGAGTTGCTACCTAGTTTAAGCTAAGCATTCAAAGGTCATTTTCAGGGATCTCCCTGGTGGTCCAGTGGTCAAGAATCTGCCTTCCAATGCAGGGGATTCGGGTTTGATCCCTGGTTGGGGAACTAAGATCCCACATGCCGCGGGGCAACTAAGCCTGTGTGCTCTGGAGCCTGTGCGCCACAACTAGAGAGAAGCCCACATGCTGCAACGAAGAGCCCACACACCTCAACGAAAGATCCCGCATGCCACAGCCAAGATCCCATGTGCCGCAACTAAGACCTGACGCAGCCAAATAAATAAATATTAAAAACAAGCAAACAAACAAAGGTCATTTGCACTACCTGCCTAATGTCTGGTCTTCACAACATCCATCTTGAATTCCTGTAGCCCCTTGATATAAGTCATCAGCTGGAAGAACAGAAGGTGTTTGAGTACTCAGGGAGGTCTAATTTGGAGGCACCAACTAGGGGATGTCCTCATTATTCCTCCCCTTGGTGTGTTCACAGAGTCACTACCAGCTCCAGCTGTGCCCTGGTGCAGACTGCCCCATGGTTATCCGGGTACAGGAGCCCAGAGCTCGCCGAGTACAGTGCAATCGGTGCAACGAGGTCTTCTGGTAAGAGTGAGTGTGGGTGCTGAGCAGCCCTGGGCTTGTGCCTTCCCCTGCTCTAAAGCATCACTGCCGTTGCTCTTAGGAGGGTGGGGCTGGGAGAGGCAGGGTCGTTGAGCCAGAAGAGCAGCTCTGTTCCACGTGGGCAGGGTTTGTACCTAGCATCTCATGTTCCATGAGATGTTTGATAATAGTCAGTCTGGAGACAAGAACGGGGCACAGATTCTTGGGGAATGTGCTGTGGTTATGCTGCTGAGACTCATGGCCCAGAGACTGCCTGTCTATATGGGTGTGTATCTACCTGCACAGATAATTCACATACTACTGTATGTGAAAGCAACAACCATCAACGTTTTAATCTTTCTCTTGGCCTTTCTGCTAATTTTATAACACTATAATCCATAAATGTGTTTATATTTACCTGGGGTTTACTCTATTCAGTAGACATGATGGGAATAGCTAAAGTATACTGAAGGCTTACCAGAGGAAATGCTCTGTCCTGATCATTTTACCTTCATTGTCACAACAACTGTGTATGATTGTACTGTTGTTACTCTTATGTTATAGGTGAGGAAATTGAGGTGCAAGGTAATGGCAGAGCCATAATTTAGGTCCAGACATGTCCCCAATTCATGCCTCCCTGGAAAATTCATGGTGGGGCTTCAGAGAAAGTACGTAGAAAATGTGGTATATGTGCATATGTGCCTGCCTTTCAAGATGTTGTTGAGAGAGTCTGTGATTCACCAAAGGTTAAGAACCACTAATGTGGTTGCTTTCCATCCTTTGTGTCCTGCATTATGAACTTCTTTTCCCTGGGACATGTGTTAGGCTACCTGCCTGAGAGCCTTTATCCATAACGTTGTGTTGGCTTGGACAAAAGGGAAATTAAAAACATGGGAGCCTGGCCTGATGAATGTTGGAGTGTTTTTCTTTTCTGATTTTAAGTTTCAAGCATTGTCAGATGTATCATGCCCCCTACAGATTGCACAAGTGCTGGCATTGTGCATCCTGTGTGCACATCTGACTTGGAGATAAGCCAAGGCTCCCAGAACTGGATCTCATTCCTGCCTTGGGCCTGAGTTGAGGTATCTTGGAATGCATCTCCATGCCCTTTGGGAAGCTGAATTCTGAATTTGATATCCTGTCAGGAAGGATTGACACCACATAAGATATTTGAAACAAACATTTCATTTGGGTTTATTGAGAGAAATTCACACAGTACTTCAGTATAATCCTGGGTGAGAAAAGGTCTCAGATGCCTTGATAGGTGACGTTACCTCTTTGAAAAGCTCTAATTCAGGATCTGTTGGCTTGGACAGAAGGAAAATGAAGAACACAGGATCTGACCTAACAATTATCTTTTCTGGTTTTAAGTTTCAAGTGTCGTCAGATGTATCACGCCCCCACAGACTGCGCCACAATTCGGAAATGGCTCACGAAGTGTGCAGACGACTCTGAAACAGCCAACTACATTAGTGCTCACACTAAAGACGTAAGGACTGTATCTTACCTGTCATGGATCTGCCCTCCTTAGTGCTACCCAGGGCCTTGCCCAGGAGATGTACCATCTGAGAGCAGAACAGGGCTCTTGATGGAGGCTCTTGATCAGGGCCTCAGGGCTCTTGATGGAGGCTGCCCAGACCTGGCAGAGTTTGTAGCAATTTATCATGGTATGCACCGAGTGCATTTATTTTAATAAATTGCTGAAATGCTTGGAGAAGTTTGACCCTTAGGAAAACTAATTAGAAGAAGACTAGGTTTTATTGAATGTTTCCCAAGCTTTAACAGCCCTGGGAGGGAGGTAGTTGATAGCCACACATAATAAATAGCAGAACTCTAATGCAAGCCCAAGCCTGCCCAATTCTCATTCTGGAAACTTCCCATGGGAAAGCATGGCCTGTAGCCCCTTGAGTTCTGCACGACTCAGCACTCAAGGATGTACCCTGTGCCAGTCACACGCTGAGTTGATGCACTCACAAGCACAGCTGTGACCATGACATCATTAAGCATAGTCCTTTTCATGGCGATGGAAGAGCACAGCATCAGACTGATCTCTGCATTGCTGCCTGGGGTTGCGGGCATCTCTCAAATGAGAGCGAGCTTTAGAGGTTATTTCCTTGGCCTCTCCTGGAAGCAGAAGTTCAGGCAAGCTGATGAGGACTTAGTCCAGTGTGGCAGCTTTTACGCTGCTTTGGCATTCCTCCCAAGCAGGCAAGCTCTCTACTGACTCAGCTTGTGCTTAATCTGAGCGGCCTCGTGGCAGGGACAGATGGTGCTTGGAGTGTTTCAGAGCCAAACATGCTGACCTCATTTCCTTGAATTGCTGTTCCAGCCTCAGCGACCCGCCACATTTAAGTGAGATGCTCCTCCCCAGAAGTGCTCGCACGATGAGCTACTGGGCACGGGTGCCGGGAGCTTTGTGTAATTTGTCTTAGAACCGGCCTGATGGTGCGTGAGCCTAATGGCACCCTTCTGTCTCCTCAGTGTCCCAAGTGCAACATCTGCATTGAGAAGAATGGAGGCTGCAATCACATGGTGAGCAGATGCCTGTACGTTTTGCTTATGTGACATGGAACCTTTGGTCAGCGTGCTCTTAACATGTTCTCTTCTGTTTCCCTCTGACAGCAATGCTCCAAGTGTAAACACGGTGAGTCCCAGGCTTGATGTACAAGGCCCAGTGGCACAGTCTCTGTTTCTTGTGCACGGGTCTCCACTGCTTATTTAGTGAGTGCTTTTGTGGTGAAGTGATAAAACAGAAGGCAGCCTCAGTCACTTACAGTCATGATAACCAGATTAAAGCATTTATTGATTTATTATTTTTCGGTCCCTTTTATAATCCCACTGCCATCTCGCTGACGCATGTAGTCAGAAGTCAAGTTTGGGGTGACTATTAGACCCTCGTGAATCCTCAGTCATCCAAGAAGAAGGTTTTAGTGTGTTCTTTTTATTTTTGCCAAGGCAGGTAAGTAGCATGGGGCTTATCTGGGCTGCCTTACAGATACCTTTTAAGCAGGCTGTACATGGTTTTACTGGAGGCAGTAAAATAATAGTTTTCCATTGAGGTTTTTTTTTTTATATATATATATAAATTTATTTACTTATTTATTTTTGGCTGCATTGGGTCTTTGTTGCTGTGCGTATGCTTTCTCTAGTTGTGGCAAGTGGGGGCTACTCTTTGTTGCGGTGCATGGGCTTCTCATTACAGTGGCTTCTCCTGTTGTGGAGCACGGCCTCTAGGCGTACAGGCCTCAGTAGTTGTGGCTCGCAGGCTCTAGAGCTCAGGCTCAGTAGTTGTGGTGCACGGACTTAGTGGCTCCGTGGCATGTGGGAACTTCCTGGACCAGGGCTCGAACCCGTGTCCCCCTGCGTTGGCAGGCGGATTCTTAACCACTGTGCCACCAGGGAAGTCTCCTCTGAGGTTTTATAAAGTTTTCAGAGGGGGTTTTGGCCTTTCAGGCCTCCGTCATCTATCAGTTGTAGGTTACATAGAACCTGTTGGTTTTGCTTTCCTTTCCTGCCAGATCAAGTAAAGAAATAAAATTCCTTTGGGTAGAAAATATGTCTAGATAGGTTTCTTACACAGCTGCTTAGATGCCAACCAGGAGGCCATGAGAGTTTCTCTTTGTAAGAGCCTGACTTACGCTATTCCTGTGTTCTCCCAGGAGCACACTGTAATCAGAGTAGACGAGGCAAGGTTTTAGACTGGAGTGGTGACCCTGAAGTGTAGAGTGAAGATAGGCCGAGGGTAGTGGCATATTTCCTCAGTGATATCGCACCCTAGCTTTTCTGCATGTTTGAATGAGAGGGACATACATGATCCACTTAGAACAGTGCACAAGACATACGTACAGTTTAAAGAGAAATGACAAAGTGAACATGCGAGTACCCACCACATTCTTAGTACTGAGGAAGTCCTCTGTGTGTCCCTCCTCAGTCATAGTCTCCCCATCCCTTACTGCCCAGAGTTAACTTCCATCCCTCACATTGCTGTATAGTTTTACTACCTGTACAGGCAACCCTAAGCAATGTAGTAGTATTTAAAACAGTAGCAAACACAACCTAGCTGACTGAGGAGAAAGCAATATTGCCACTGTTCAATGAAGCCTCCTAGGAGAAGAGAAGTGAACGACCTCTGGGTCTCTTGATTTGGCTTTAGCTTTAGCTTCTCCAGATTTTACAGAAGTCCCTTTTGGGAAGTCATTGAGCCAACTTATGGAGTGATTCCTGGGAAACAGGGTTTACCACTGTCGGGGTCTCTGGCAGAGACAGAACATAGAACTGTGGTTGGCCCCTCTCCATTAAGCCACAATAATTGTTCAGATGTATAGCATCCATAGGGGATCTTTATTTTTCCCTCTTTGCTTCCTCAGTATGGAAACAGAGTCATAATTCTGGGTATGCACTATTGGGTGGGTTTTATGAAAATGTGCTTTTTCTTTTTTTTGGCCTCACTGTGTGGCTTGTGGGATCTTAGATCCCCCACCTGGGATTGAACCTGGGCCACGGCAGTGAAAGCACCGAGTCCTAACCAGTGGACCGCCAGGGAATTCCCATAAAAATGTGCTGTTTAAGACAGAAGAAAAGGGGGAAAAGTCTTTCTTTCCAGTTTCATGTACAACACCTAGGACAGGTGTTGAGAGTGGGCATAGTCAGGAGGGCACATGTGTTTTCTGAATGACCAGGTGGGCTTCAGTTGGACAAGTTTCTGCTTGTCACGGAGGCATTGGCACAGCAGACCAGTGGCCTTGTACAGTCAGCATCTGCTTGTGTTGGATTAAACGGCACAAAGCATATGTGTTCATGAAACTGAGACTATCCGTAGGCTGTTGTTCACATCAGCAAGGACAGGCTTACAGGGACAGTGGAA
The DNA here is from genome assembly GCF_951394435.1 of Stenella coeruleoalba. NCBI lineage: Eukaryota > Metazoa > Chordata > Mammalia > Artiodactyla > Delphinidae > Stenella > Stenella coeruleoalba. Next base: position 66,106,938 of record NC_137156.1, read on the forward strand.
TGTGACAGGGATGAGTGGTATACATTCCCTCTGTAAAGAGGCACCCTTGGAGAGTTCTGGATAGGTGACCCCCCCACCCCCCACCCAGAGCAGGATCTGTCTGTTTTCCTGCTTTGCCTATGACTTTGGAGGAATGTGGGCTTGTCTCGTGTGTGTAAATACTTCTTTCTCTATTCTGTGTAGACTTCTGCTGGATGTGTCTAGGAGATTGGAAGACCCACGGCAGCGAGTACTATGAGTGCAGTCGGTACAAGGAGAACCCTGACATTGTCAATCAGAGCCAGCAAGCCCAGGCCAGAGAGGCCCTCAAGAAGTACTTGTTCTACTTTGAGAGGGTAGGCATCCAGAAGCCTGGAGGGTGGGCTTCTTCCATTTGGCCTGCTGGGTGAAATTCCCAGTGACTGGTAGCCACAGCCAGCATGCTCACACAGAAGTCAGAAAGTGGAACTCCTGCAGTGGCCTGTGTGGTGCCTCCATAGATATGGCTTTCAGGCTCCACAGGGCGGCCACAGCTAACAAGGAAGGACCTGCTGACCTTGTTTGAATGATGAGTTGAAGGATAATGAAGGATCATCAGACAGTCTTTTCCATCCAGTGCCATGTTTGTTGTTTGTTTTTAATTGAGGTATAACTGACTGACAGTATTATATAATTTTCAGGTGTACAACATAGTGATTCATAATTTTTAAGGGTTATACTGCATTTATAGTTATTATAAAATGTTGGTTATATTCCCTGTGCTGTACAGTATATCCTTGTAGCTTATTTTACACATAGTAGTTTGTATCTCTTAATCCCCTACCCCTATCTTGCCCCTCCCCCTAATCCAGTGCCATCTTAATAGTCAGATTCAGAGGGCAGTTCATCCCAGGAAGACCCTTCAGAAGCCCACAGAGCATGGGACATTTCGTTTCTAAGCACAAGAGACCTGTAGTTACCTAGCTTTGCTTCATCCTCAGGGCTCGAGTCCTATTGCCGCAGGGGGGTAGAGTGATCTGGCAGGCAGACAGCTGCTCTGGACAGGGTTGGTAGTGTGGACTGAGGAAGCCCCCCTCTTGCAATCCCAAGGACACACAGTCCCCATCAGCTAGATGAGGCTGTGGCCATTCTGAACTCCTTTTGGATCTCCACCTTCCTGGGACTCCTGCAGCTTTCTCCCTCCTCTGAACCCTGTAGTGGGAGAACCACAACAAGAGCTTGCAGCTGGAGGCACAGACATACCAGCGGATTCACGAGAAGATTCAGGAGAGGGTCATGAATAATCTGGGGACGTGGATCGACTGGCAGTACCTACAGAATGCTGCCAAGCTTTTGGCCAAGGTTTGTACCCCCTCACTCTTCCAGCTCTGTCAGGCCCAGACCTCTGAGGGTGGGAGGCACTGTAGGGGGCAGGGGGCTTAGCACCCTGTGCAGTCCTGCATGCTCCTGCTTATGGGTCCACATTTTGCTGGGCTGTGCCCACTGAGGACCCAGCCCTCTGTGGATGTCCAGGGGATTTTAAGAAGAGTATTCCAGTGACTCGGCCTGCAGGGAAAAGAACTGCAGGGAAAACTAGAGCCCTTTTCTTCTTTTGTCCCATCCATGCATCACTCAAAGGAAAATAAGAGATTGTCTTTGGACAAGTATTGAGATAGATGTGTGGACTCTGATGTCCGACTCAAGAGGGAAGAGCCATTGAGGCAGCTGCTGGTAATAAATCACAGTGTGGAAAAGGAACTGTGGGTGTTCTGTGACCATTTTTGTTTCAGTTTTTGCCATGTTGTCCCCCAATTCATCTTTTATTTGCCTTGGCCTCATTTCTTTCAGGCCCATACCCGTTGAGCCAGGCTAATTTGCATGGTGGGGTAGAATTGTAAAAGCCGCCTGAGATCCATGTAGTTAGGGTCATAGATACAGGTCCCTTCTCTTCTCTGTTGCAGTGTCGATACACCCTGCAGTACACGTACCCATATGCATACTACATGGAGTCTGGACCCAGGAAGAAGCTGGTAAGGCAAAGCGATTCTTCTTCTCTGCTCTCTTAGCTTCAGAGCTGCCCTTCTCTACCTGCACTTTGCAGGAGAGCAAGGACCAGATGCCTGGTTATTGGGAGGGCAAAATCAAAACTGGCAATTGTAAAATTTTATTTCTCCCCTAGGCATTTCCAAAGTAGATCTCAGGTGCTGGTATTTTGTGTAATAGGAAGGCAGATATACTGAAGCCAGTGAACAACTATATTTTTGGGGTGACTGGCTGAAAATGTCTGTTGCCACTTGGGAGCCAGTGCCCATGCTTTGGGAGGATATGCAGCTTGCATGTTCCTAAATACAGTGGACTTTGTTTGCATCTTGGTTTAATTTTCATCTTAGATGTTGGGTTGTTTACCCCCAATTATAAAGTAATTCACACTTATTGTTTAAATGTTGAAAAACTTAGAAAAACATTTACATCATTTATCATCCCACCAGAAAGAAATGACTGCTGTTAGTGTTTTCCAGCCTTTTAAAATTAATATTATTTCTATAATCAAGGTTATATATATAACATTTTTTTGTTACAACTAATTGTTTTTGCAGCTGTTGTTATTTACCCGGCTGGAAAATGCCATTTTGTAATAGTTGCATAAATGTTCCAGTATATGGTTGTACCAACATTTGGGGCATTTATTGTTTCTGTTTTTCACTATCATAAATAAGACATTGGGAAACCTCTTTGTGCAACTGATTTGTGCAGTGGGTATATAATTACTAAGTCAAATGGTTTGAAAATTTTTAAAGACTCTTGATTTTCAGAAGGGCTGAAAAAATGCAGTGTTCAGTGAATACAGTGTCTGTGAATATCCACTTTGACTTGTTCTTGTAGCATCCATTTCGCTGTATGTTGGGAGCATTCTCTTCAGTGGCTTAAGTTCTTCCCTTTTCTTTGGGGGTGGAGGGTGAGTGTGGCCTTGCCACGTGGCTTTACTCCATAGGTAGCCTTTTTTTCTTTTTTTTGCGGTCCGCGGGCCTCTCACTGTTGTGGTCTCTCCCGCTGCGGAGCACAGGCTCCGGACACGCAGGCTCAGCGGCCACGGCTCTCGGGCCCAGCCGCTCCGCAGCATGTGGAATCTTCCCAGACCGGGTCACGAACCTGTGTCCTCTGCATCGGCAGGCGGACTCTCAACCACTGCGCCACCAGGGAAGCCCCTTTTGATTGGATTCTGGCTCTGGGTACAGGAAGTAGCACTGCTCTCTGAGGACAGTATCAGAGACACGGTTGTCTATAGCTCGTGCGAGCCTGAGGTGCTGCATCTGCCCCTCCCATCTGCAGGCCCTGCCCCGGCTACAGCCCCTTCTCCTTTTGACCCTCCTGCTCTACCCATACAGTTTGAATACCAGCAGGCTCAGCTGGAGGCTGAGATCGAAAACCTGTCATGGAAGGTGGAGCGTGCAGACAGCTATGACAGAGGGGTAAGTGCTGTCCTCTTGGATCCTCTGGCAGGCAAGGGAGGGCTGGTGTGGTAATAGGTAACATGGTAGTTGGCATGTAGACTGGAGGCTGCTGCTGAGAAGGGTGGGAAGGTCAGTGCTTTTGACTTCTTGGAGTCCGTGGCAGGGGGGGCAGGGGTGGGGTGGCTTTAGCTGCTCCCTGCTCATGGGACTGGGCCATGCAAGCACCTATCTTGCTTCCTTGGTGCAGGACTTAGAGAACCAGATGCACATAGCAGAGCAGCGGAGGAGAACCCTGCTGAAGGATTTCCATGACACCTAGGTTGGGACATGGACGTGCCAGAGTGAGGAAGATGTGGCTGCGAGGTCTCCCGGCTGCTGTACTGCATGCTGCAGGCTCTGCCTTTCACAACCCCAGGCAACAGCCAGGGCCCCACTCCTGAGAGACACTGGCCACACACCTCTTAGTCGATTTCTGTTTTTTTTTTTTTTCCCTCATCTTTTGCTTTTTGTTTTTCCCAGGGTAGAGGCCATGTTGAATTGGCCTCTTCTCAGGACCTTTAATTCCCCCTGGATGGTTGTTGGGAGGGAGGGAAAGTTTTTTTTTGAATGACTATTAATAGGATTAGATCATTACAACTTATAATTTTCAAGGGTTGTACAATTATACAAAAAAGAGGGGGCAAACAAACCATAGAATTACACAGAACCCTTTTTAAAAATAAATTGGCATTGGAGTGTTTTAACCTCTAGCTATTTTACTTAGAATGTAACATATGCTGCCCGCTCACCTTGCCTCAGAATCTCTACTGCAAGAGGGCCCCGGTGGTCTTTGCTTGCCAGATTCATATGTGTTTGGCCACAGCTAGAGTCCCAAGGGAAGAGCATGGGTGGCAGATGGTGGGAAATTAAGTTGGCCTGAGTTATAGGCATGGAGCGCAGGGAATCACATCGTGCCTCCTGTCTGGTCCTTGTAGACCCTTTTGTGGTCAGGTACACTGCCTTACGTTGGCAGTGAGGAGACAATACAGAACGGAGTCTTGCCATGGGGTGTCATCCTGTCTGATGGCACTGTGTGTCTGTGGACTCATCTTAATTCTTGAAAGTGAGCTTTACCTGGGTCTGGCTACTCAGGCCAGAGCCCACAGCAGAACACGTAGGTGGGCTTGTGGCCCTCCAGACCAGGGGATGTGAGTTCAGCACAGTTTTCTTTTGTTTTCTAAAGATAGAGATCCACTTTTAAAGGGGATTGTTCCCCCAAATAAATTTGTTTTACCTTGGTTCCTTCTTTTGTGCCAGTGTTCCCGTGGTGTGACTCTGACCAGGTTCACACACAGCCATACCTGACACTGTCCTGCTACACTTTCCTCTGGTGAACGTTAGGGTCAGAGTTCAGCATGGTCCTCCCAAGGACGGACTCTGGTCTGCCTGGCTCAGGGACCTTGTTTGCACAAATTGTTTTCATGTTAACCTGGAGTGTATGTCTCCATTACCCACTCTAGGAGTTGGTTGCGCTCCCCCTTGCCTGGTTTCAGCTATTGGAGGACAGCACCTCTAGGGTCTGGGAGTCTGAGGCCAGCACGGTTCTTGATTTGTGGTCCCAGCTCCTGTACCACAAGGGGCGGGCCAGGGAAAAAGGCCAGCTTTTTCACAGTGCAGAGGAACAAGTGGTTTGCATGGTGTCCTACCTATCCTGAACCTGGTCCTGTGGGCCTTTCAGAAGTTACATCTGTGATTCCTGGGGTTTCTATGGCTTTTTTCAGTGCCTCCACTCTGAGGCCGGCAGAGTTGTCCATACTCGATAGGGCCTCCTTGACCTCCTGGAAGAGTTGCTTAGGAGATCTGTGAATAAATATTGTGTTGGAAATTCTTTGATATTCAAACATTTTCACCTCAGTCGGTAATTTCCCAGGTACCATGTAAGCTGTAAACTGAATCACTCTTGAAGGCAGAGGACAGCTGTAACTCTTGGAGTCATGGGGTACATAGTCGGCTGCAGGCTCCCTTTCTCCCCAATCAGATTTTGCCTCTTCCTGTCATCTCCTGCAAGGAAAGGACCACGGGGTGGAGCGGTAGGACAAGTTAGGAGTATAGCAGATGAACCCAGAGTTGGACAGTGCTGAGCTAACTGAAGGAGAAGAGTGCCTGCTGCGGGACCTAGGGGTGGGGTGTGACTGTTGCATTGGCCCATGGAAGATCCTGGTGTCTGGAGCTTTTACCTCTGCATTGAGTCCTTTCTGTGTCACCGCCATGGCAGCGGCAGGAGCTGAGTTGCAGCTCTGCACCTTAAGTCACACCCTCGGCACGCTGGGCATTTTTTGGACTGCACAGCTACCACATAGTGCATTTGCATCCAGCTGTGGCCCCAACCACTGGAGCTGCAGGAGGTTCTGTGCCCAGACTGCAGCCTGCAGCCCTTGATCTGCAGAGAGCTTTCTTTCGTGCCTCAAGTGGCTGTCTCTTGTTAACATCAGGAAGATAGAAAAGGTCAGGCAGAATTTTTCTGCCCTGCAAAGGAAGGCACAGTGTTTTCATGAATTTACCATGTATCTTTGTTTTCTTCAAAGAAAAAGTTGAGGTGATGTCATCTGCTCAACCTTGAGTGGTTTATTCAAAATAAACTGCAAGTTTCTGATTATAAAAGTGTGTGCAGAGTCATTCTTCAAAGGATCCAAGTAGCCTTCTGAGCCAATGCCCCCGGGGGTTCAGGCCACTGAGCACCAAATAGGGGCCTTCCTGTTGGCCAGTCCCCTCTTCCAGAGGGCTGTGAAGGCCCCACTGGCCTGACTGCTCTGCCTTTCTTCCCTTTCTGGGGAGAGGTCACCTGTGGAGGGAAGTGGAATATCCTGGTACTTTTGGCTTTCCTTTCCCTCCTTGGGTGCAGACCAAACCATTCCCCACCAAACACAGATCCCAGGATGTGGTAATGTACTGATTCTAATGCCCTACAGCCCTGCTGAGTCCCTGAGCTGCTTATTCAGAAGATCCTTGGGTCCCTCCAAAACAGATGTGGGAGCAAAGGGCCATGGAGTATGGAAGCGGGACTTGTGGCTTCACAGGAGCTCTGGGCTTAGGAAGAGAGGACTCTCGACAGGAACTGGAAATGTTTGAAGTTTAATCCCAAAGGCTGAGGACAGTAAACAGAGCTTGGATTCTGAACAAGGGGGTCTGCATTTGTGGTGTCAGGAGTGGTGGCAACTTCACTGATAGGGGTGAAGGCTCCAGCGCTGTGGGCAGCACAGCATGCACAGGGCAGCCAAAGCCGGGGAGGTCCCAGACACTGCTAGTCAAGTCCACAGCTGCTCCTCTTTGGACTTCAGATGTGCCAAGCCCCATGCTCAGCACCTGGGCATACAATAGTGTGCAAAAGATACATGGTCTCTACCCTCTAGGAGCCTCCAGAACATGGAGGACACAGACAGAACTGGTCACTAGTGAATGTTTTCACTGAGGCAGCAAGGCCAGGGGCTGAAGAGCTGCTCCTGCAGATCAGTGGGCAGGATACCAATGGCCTTGGCACCATACCCTTGGTGATCTTAGAACAAGAGAAGATAGCACATTCTAGCAAAATCTGGAGGAGGGATTTTCCACATACTCTTCAGGGCTTCCTGCAACAATCTGAGCATTGCCTATATAGTGAGCTCTATTTTGGGCACGGAGGACATAGCCATTGAATTTGTTAGACCAGTTCCTGTCCCCACAAGATAATCACACTAATGGTCACTGAGCACATATCCACTTAGTCGTCACAGCAGCCCTGTGAGGTAGGTGCTGTCACCGTCCAAAATGAGTAATTTGCCCAAGGTCATCATTCTAGTAAATGGCAAAACAAAAAACATTCACTGATAGAAATTGGAAAGTAAATCCAACTTTTGTAATAGAGATTAAAACACAGCGCAGCACAAGACCCAGATTCGACTATGTATCATGACTGAGATGGGACTGCCACCCCCGTGAGGTGAGCCAGCCTGGGTGGTAAGAGGTTTAGATATCAAAAAGGCCATAGCTTTTAAAAGGTCAAGAAATTATAGTTTATGCTGTGGTTGTGAAATTCCCATAGCCAATAGCAGGCAGAGCAGAAAGGGGGTGAGGCGCCCCCCACTTCCCACCCAACCTGCTTGCCCCTCTGGTGATGTTAGCTGTGCATAGCAGTAAGCGTGACTCAATTGGATACTGGTAATAGGAACTTAGGAGAATGGAATTCAGGAAAATAGTTTAAGGAACATGAGCATTTTGTGGTGATTTAATTATAGGTTTTAAAAAGCTAAAAAGGAAATGGTCTCAACATTCATTCATGGATACCAGAAAACCATGACATCTGGAATTCATTTCAGGAAGAAGGGCCAGGTCCTCGCTGCCTCTGTCTTTGCCTCCATGTTGGGAGAGTCCAGACTTTCCAGTTGCCTACAGAGCTCAGTTCCTACTCCATCTGAAGCAGGATGCTGGACCACTGGAGGTGTTTGGTCAGCATCCCAGCTTTGGCTGAGCCCCAAAGGTTCCCATTGCCACCTGCCCTGCCCCCCCCCCTTGAAAACATCCAGAACTTCTCCTTTTATTGGACAGTGCTTCTCTAGTTTCCTAAGGAGATTGACAAGATAGTCCCTAAAGGTGACTGGATGAACCCATGTATTGGGTTGGCCAAAAAGTTCAGCAACATGTTATGGAAAAACCTGAACAAACTTTTTGGCCAACCCAATACTTGGGCACTGATGAAATCTGCCATTGTGTGTAGAATCTCCAAGAGAAGAAGATGGGGCTGCCCTACTGAGGAGACCAGAAAATGCACACTCTACTTGTCTGGGAGGAAATTGGACGGGGAGGGCGTCTTAACAGTGTAAAGACAAACCACCGGTGGGACCTGCCTCAATGATGTTCCTCTTGTCTGCATGTCCACCTCGGGGGTGGGGGTGGGGGTGAGCAGAGAACGAAAAAGACCAGGTTTGGGCACTTGGCCACTGGTATGTCCTCCCACATCCATATTTGGGGATAATCTGGGTTTAACTTTCCTCCGAGGCGTTGGTGTCTCAATTATGGAAAAGTCCCTTTCTCCCTCTTCATATGTGCCAGCGCTGAGGCAAGGAGTGTTCCTGTGAACCTGAGCACCTGCAGCATTCCTGCAGGTTACTGTTAGGGTGCCAGGGCTCCTCCAGGAAGCCCTGTCTGACCACTCCAGACTGGGTCCCCCGTCTATGCGACCCCGCACATCAGGCAGTTGCTTCCTAAGACCTGACTCCTGCAGCCCTTCCCGGGAGGTTCAGACCGACCGCAGAGCAGACCTCCAAGGCGTTTCTTGGCCGCCTACACTGGCGAGTGTCAGTGCCGAATGCCTTGGGTCCGACGCCACCACAATGTGCGCAGTCATCGGATTCCGCGGCGCCCCAACCCGCCGCAATATTGAATCATCTTTTGGCACTGCCTCCTCCTTGTTGCCACCCCACTCCTGGGAGCGAGAAAATGCAGACCATACTGTTCCGGGAAGAGGGAAGTGCGTCTCAACCGGGGAACGGAGGAACTACCAGTGGGGTTTCCTGTAACTGTGCTGCTCTTGTCTGCATCTACATTTGGGGGGCGGCTTCTGCCCTGGGGAGTGTGCATCTCCTACTAACGATAAAGCAGCTCGGGAAGAGGAACTTCAGTGTGGGCCGGGGTTCAAGAAGCGGAGATCTTGAGTGCAGCGCGGGCGCGGGATCCCCAGGAACCCCCTGCTGGTGACCGCCGCGCGCGCTGGCTCGGCGGCGGTGGTTCTGGCTACGGCGCGGCGCGACGCTGACAACCCCGCGGCCCCTCCCCTGGGTGCGCGCGCAACCTGGGCACCATGGCGGCGGCGGCGGCGGCGGCGGCGGCGGCAGGCCGGCGGCCTGAGGCTGTGAGTCCTCAGTGGGCGCCGCCCCAGCACGACCCGGCCGGGGCCGCGGCGGGACTGGGTGACTGTGAGGACACACCGGTCCGGCCGCTGTGCAAGCCTCGCGGCATCTGCTCGCGCGCTTACTTCCTGGTGCTGATGGTGTTCGTGCACCTGTACCTGGGCAACGTGCTGGCGCTGCTGCTCTTCGTACACTACAGCAACGGCGACGACAGCAGCGACCCCGGGCCCCAGCGCCGGGCCCAGGGCCCCGGGCCCGCGCCAACCTTACCTCCCCTCACGCGGCTGGAGGGCATCAAGGTGAGGCCTCCGCCGCGGCGCGCTCCAGGCCCTGCACCGCCGAGCCCGAGAAGGCCGGCAGTCAGCCCGGGGCTCCACGCTGCTCCCTGCGCCGTCCCGGCCTGCCGCGCGCACCCCCTCACTCGCCCGCCGCCGCCCACCGGGCCGGGGCGTCTTTTCCTTTCTCGCACGTAGGGGCCTGGCGCCCGAGCTGCCCGCTGTGCCGCTTTCCCTTAGGTGGGGTATGAACGCAAGGTCCAGCTGGTCGCCGACAGGGATCACTTCATCCGAACCCTCAGCCTCAAGCCGCTGCTCTTCGGTAAGTTCGCTGGGCACCCCCAGGAAGGGTCAGGGGCTACGATTTGGTGGCTGCCTTGAGGCTCATTTGACCACGTGACTACTGTTTTGAAAATGGCTGTTTCAAAGTAGCCCTTTCTTTTCCACCCAGAGGTTGCCCCAAGTGAGGTACCCGCCCCCATCTCCAATATAGGGTGACAGGCTGACCTTTCCACACTCCCCTCTGTGACCCCTACTCTCTGCAGCTGATCCTTCCATCACAGGGCTGAGCAATGTGATCTAGAAGCTAGTGTCTAAACATTTCATTGAAACTGTCTTTGGAGGCTCCCTGCCATGGTTAATTCTGTCACATTCTAGAATGGGGGGAGGGTCGGACAGACTGATAACCAGGTCCTAGCTGATCTCAGGACCCGTAAGGGGAAATTCCACTCCCAAAGTGGGTCTGATAAGCAGGCTGTCCAAATGTGGGTAAGCTGGTGCCCCCCAAACCTGCCCCACAAGGGCACCAGCCTTTGCTACCAGCACTCTGGGATTCTTCTTAGGATGGAGTTTTGTGTTCAGCCATTACAGTAGGCAGAGCCTTCCAGGGTGACCTCATTTGGAACCAGCATCATAGCTCACATTTTCTGAGCTCTTGTTATGTGCTAGACTTATGTGATCATTCCATTTAATTCTCACAACCCCTCTATGAGGTGTGTGTAGGTCCCACTGTCAGGCTAGTGGGTGAGAAAGTGAGGCACAGAGAGCCCCTGTTGCTTGGCCAGGCTCACACAGCTAGTTCAGGGTGAAGCTAGGATTAGAACAAGGCAGACTTTCTCTACAGCCTGCACTCTAAAGCCAACGTGCTAGTTGTGAAGACCCTGAAATCCTTCAAAGACTACCAGTACCAACAAGATGGGGGTCCCCAGACCCATGACCTTGCCCAAGATAGGTTTTCACACCCCAGTCCTGGGTACCCAGCCTCAGTGACACACTTACCTGCAGACCTGAGGTGTTCCTGGCTGCTGGGGGATGGAAGGGGTAAGGGGCTTTCAGGAGGGGACTGGGGAACCAAAGCAGAGCATCTGAGCGCATGCTGTCAACCCTAAGGCGGAGGGCCCTGGCTGGGGATTATGCCTAGACCTGTGAGAATGATTTCACATAGATTAGGATGTCAGTCCTGTTGTAGGGAAGGCACTAAAAGATTATTATTATTATTGCATAATGTTGAAGTCTGAGCAAAGCACTAGTTCAGGTGCCGGGAATACAGAATTGGACAAAATAGGAAAACAAAAAACACCTGAAGCTGACAGTCGAATGAGGTTACAGACAAATAAACGCGCATGGTGTGTCAGATGGTGATAAGTGATCACAGACAAGTAAGGCAGAATTTCAGCTGGGGTTGAAACTGAGTAAGGTGGTCAGGGTGGGCCTCCCTGAGAAGGATATTTGAGCACAGACCCGCAGGAGCTGTGGGATGAAGCCAGGTGGCTGTCAAGGAACAGGTGATCCAGGCAAGGGAACAACTCTCCCCATTACTACTCCACTGTTGTGAGACGGCCACATTGAGGTGGGTGTACTTTCTCTCATCAGCCTTTTTGGACCCGTATATACTTAATTCAGACATATGTTAGGTTAAGTGAGCCATGAGGCATAACCCCTAACCCTAACCCCCTAACATGCAGCTTGTTGCATCAAAGTCCTACAAAGCAGAGAATGAGAAACCCAGACCCGAAGTCACCAAGAGTACATTACGGGAAGCAGAAGAGATTTGACAAAAGGTAAACTGATTCTGGTTAAGCCATCAGATGGGTTTCTGTTTGTGCAGATAAATTACAAAGGGCATGATTAGGAGAACTGGGCAGTTGCAGCAAGACCTTCCTAATCGTTGTTCTCATTTCCTCCAAAATTCTTACACTACCTTTGAGTCTGTTGGTGAAAGATGTCCCAGGTTTTACTCAGAAAGTCCTGGGGCTTGCTGCTTGGTGAAATGAGGTGAGACAAATGAGGAAGAGGTCAGTGATTATAAGAAGTCCAGTTGTGAGACAGGCTAACCACAGGGGAGAGGGTGTCCAAGGAGGGGCAGTTCCTGAACGTGGTGTTGGATGAATCCAAAGAAGGAAGCCTCACCCCAAGAAGGAGCAGTGTCTCTGTTTTCTGTGCCTGCCTGTCCATCCACCTACTGTCGCCCTAAAGAGGCAGGCAGGGCCCAAGGAGAATGGGCCCGCTATGCCACCTTGCCCTACTGTGACCCACCATCAGGGACCCAAAATGCCAGGGCTCAAGGGGTAGGTGTTCAGGGTGTCAGCTGGGGCAAGGGGACTGGGTTTTACCCTAGGGTGCCTCCATCTCTTTGGAAGGGAACCCCACCACTTCACAGGGAAATCCTCACGTAACCTTCAGCCTCTCCCTTTGGGGGAAATTTCCTGTTTCCCACCTTTGTTCCTAGAGACATTTGGTAAGTGAGACCTGGGCCACAAAAGGCCCCCCCGTGAGTTCCTGGAGGATACCTGCTTGACTGTGGTAGGCATTTCCCAAGGATTTGGACCGTTGTCCAGTTCAGAAGGGAGGTGTTCCAGTTCTGACTCACTGTCGCCTCTCTAGGGACATTGCTTTCTCTCATGTGGCTCACTTCTCCCTCCACCTCACACTCATTCTGTATTTAAACAGCAGATCAGATCTCATCACTCCCTTCCTTAAAAGCCTCCATGATTTCCCATTCCACTTCTACGTCTCATTTGGTGCTCCAAGACCCTCTCATCTCTCAGACCTCATCTCCCACCACCCTTCCCTCACTCACCCCCTGTTGATTCTCAGACACCAAGCTCATTGCTGCCTTGGCACCTTTTTTTTTTAATTAATTAATTTATTTTTGGCTGTGTTGGGTCTTCGTTGCTGCGTGTGGGCTTTCTCTAGTTGCGGTGAGCGGGGGCTACCCCTCAGGGTGCACGGGCTTCTCATTGCAGTGGCTTCTCTTGTTGCAGAGCACAGACTCTAGGCTCGTGGGCTTCAGTAGCTGTGGCACGCGGGCTCAGTAGTTGTGACTCGCAGGCTCTAGGGCGCAGGCTCAGTAGTTGTGGCACACGGGCCCAGTTGCTCCGCGGCATGTGGAGTCCTCCTGGACCAGGGCTCGAACCCGTGTCCCCTGCATTGGCAGGCGGACTCTTAACCACTACGTCACCGGGGAAGTCCTGCCTTGGCGCCTTTATATGCACAGTTCCCTCCACCAGAAGCCTCAGACTTGGCTCTCACTGAGGGTGCCTTCCCCCGCATCAGGCCTCTGCTCAAACCTCGCCTCCTCAGAGACCTCTCTCCACCTCAGACTGGTCTCAAGAGGTTTCCAGGCTCTCTGTTGCGTCAGCCTGCTCCGTTTTCTTCTCAGCGCTTAGCATCATTGGAAACTACCTTCTGTATTTATTTGTTGATTGTGTCTTTGCCCCTAAAGGTTAGCTGCATGTGTGGAAGGCCTGATTTGACATGGCTGTGTGTCCAGCGGCCAGAGTCTACTGCTGACAATTATTGGCCAGCTGGAGGGGTTTACTAGGTACTCTCAGCCAGTCCAGCACCTGTCTTTGTGTGCAGAGTGGCCTCCACCATCACCCTGGTCAGGTGCCTCCTTATTTGGCACCCTCTTCAAGAGCAGCAGGGGGCACTTCCAGTGGGCCAGCAAGAGTTTTAGTCCACTTTCTTAACTATTTAAGGTAAATGAGTAATTGATACCAGTACACAAAACAATGTATGTTAAAACCATAACTGCTTTATTATAGGATTTCCAGACCTATTCTTTTTCAGCTTAAAAAAAACAATAAAGCAGTTACATAAGACCACTGTGCTCTCTTGACAGAAGCGCAGAAGTAGGGAAAGAATTGTAGTATGCATATTAGTTCAGGTTTGTAAGCAGCTTAATGCAGTTTTCTGTATGAACCCCCCTGCTGTTCCACAGGCCCGCTGCTTGGCAGGATTGTGGACTCAGTAAAGGTCAGGAAGATATAATTGAGTCTGTCTGGGGCTTGACAAGCAGCATAGTGCCTGGGTGAGCATAGCCTGAGGCTTTGTGCCTGCCCTGAGGCTCAGCTTGGGATGCTGGGGCTTGTGGGCAGGAGCAGGGCATCAGCCAGGCCGGCATCCCAGGTCTGGGAAGTTCAGAAAGCTAGTCTTGCCTGCCCAGCACACAAGGCTAGCTGACTTTTTCCAGGAGGAAGGACCACAGAAGTGGACTTCTGCCCTGCCTTGTGCTGGTCCTGGGTGAGCCTTGGAGTTACTCTGGACTCTGGTCTGCAAATATCCATGGAGGGCAGCAGAAAGAGGGTTTTATGTGTGTCCAGGGGAGCACATGGTCTGCGTGGCCACTGCAGAGGCTGTGGCTATAAAGTCCCAGGCTCTCCCCACCTGGGTTGACTCTATTCTGGGCACTGGTGATGATGCCACCTGCACATGGCCAGCTGCAGATTTCTGTGGCCCTGGCTCCAACCATAGGCCGTGGTTACCAGCAGACCGTGACCCTGCACCTCCCCACTCAGCACGTAGGTCCCAGCATACTTTCCGCGCAGGAGGTTGTACACACACGTGGCATCCAGCTGTAGCCAGCATCGCAGAGTAGGCGCCAGCTCCCCAGGGGGCAGTGAGCCCGCCTTCAGCACCTCTAGCTGTGAGTCCAGGTCGCAGTCTGAGGGTCCGGAGGATGACCCACTGCGCCAGGAGAGCCTAACCTTCACTGCTGAATGGGATCAGAGGGCCGAGGTGATGAGCCTGGCCCCTCTGAGTATCCCCATCTTCCCCTCCACCTGGTAAGCCAAACCCTCTTGTCTGATGTTCTGCTCTTGGAATCAGGGTCCTAGAGAAGGCCTGTCCTCCTGGAATGTTGTTTTTTTAGCAATTATTAAAGGAACTTATTTTTTAGTTCTAATCAGGCATAATGTTTGGGTATCCCCTCTTTCTTTTGTCTTAGCACCAAGCCAGGAGTTGTAATGAACCCACTTGTAAGGGGGTGTAAGGGGTGCTGGGCACCAGAGGCTCACCAAAATCGCTAGCGCAGAGCGTGTCCAGGACCTCCTTGGACGAGCTGGTGTGTCCTGCAACTCACAGTCCCTGCAGCTGGCACGCGGCACTGGGGGGAGGAGCTGAGTGAGGCTCCCCCTGGACCCCGGGTGGAGGAGGGGAGCCATCAGCAGGGGTTTCTCCCACTTTCCCCTTGTTCTTTACCCTTTCTGAGATGGATGGCCGCTGTGGGTTGTCCCTCTTCTTTCCCACCAGAGAGACCCAGTTACCTGATCCCCGAGAGTTGTGATTTGAAAGGGTGGGGTGCAGCCTGTGGGGCTGAGAAAGGGTTAGACCAGCCTAGAAGCTGTGTAGAGACTCACGTGGGCGGCTCGGGCGGGAGCCGTTGGAGATGGCAGCCACGCAGAGGCCGTGGCCGGCGGGGAAGCGTCTGCAGTGCAGGATGGCTGGCCAGGGGTAGCCATAGCAGGCCATGATGGGGGTGCAGCTGGTCTGCACGGCCTCGCACAGGCTTCGGCACGGGTAGATGACCCTGCAGGGCAGGGAAAGTGTCAGGGGCAGCGGGTGCTCAGGACCAGGGTTCCTGGATTCCAAGCTGGGGCCTCTGTGTGCTCCTAGCTCTAGGCCTGGCCAGAAACTCCACAGTTGTTGGGCAACGACACCCTGGTCACCTAGCAACAGCCCTGCAGCTGGGCTTCTTGCTCCTTTGCTTGCTGAAATCTTAGCCTTCGGCCCTGGGTCTCCCAGCCCTTCTGTCTTGTAATCCCAGCCCCACCCCTGCCCTGGCCCAGGCTGCTTTCCACCTTTGCAGTGCATCTCCCCCTACAGCTCCGGTGGATGCCTAGTGCCTGGGAGAGGGCTGTAGGAGGGGCCCTGCACTCTGGGCCTTCACTCCCCATCTTGGAGGGAGAAAGCAGGGCCCTCCCTCTTGTCCTGAAAGGCCTGCAGGACACTGCAGTTTCTAGCCAGGCCTGGGGTTGGCCAAGAGCAAAGGGGCCCAATCCTCAGTTTCTGAAAGAGCCCATTCTTGCTGCTACAGGCATGGTCACCCTGAGGCTCTAGGAAGGGCCCTGGCTCTGCAAAGAAGAAACTGAGGGAGCTGTTGTTCACGGGGTAGGTTAGGCTGGGGAAGAGGAATCAGCCTTGCAATCTCTGGACTCTGAGAGAAAAAGCCACCAGATGAGCCGTGGCTCCATCTCTGGCCAGGATCCTTTGGGCAGACAGAGTTGCCACACCTCACTGGAGAGGGGTTCTCAGCCCCTAGCCTAGAGCGGGCTGCTCACTTGCCCTACCTTGACATTTAAGAGCCCTTGTTGATTTGTGGATCCAGACCAAGGGTGCACACCATTGATAGTCCCCTGCCTATGTCTCCTGTGTCCCATGGGCATCTGCGCTCTCTGCCAGCAACACCCTGACAAAACAATCCTTCATCCTCCTGTCACCGATAGGTACACAGCAATGATTAGTGAAGAGCTTCCAGAGCAGGCCCTGGCTGAGGAGAGGCCCCCACCCTTACCTGGGAGCCCCTGCCCTACCTGTCGAGGCACACCGGGGCAAAGAGGGAGCAGAGGAAGAGGCGCACATCAGGGTCGCACTCCCTGGCCAGCAGGGGCAACCAGCTGACTGACTGCTGGATGGCCTCGGCTGCTGTGTCATGGTCCAGCAAGTGGGGTAGCCGCATCTCTGTGTAGCCAATGTTGTGGCACAGCGCCATGGCTTGGGGAATAGCCATGCACCGTGTGGGGCCCCAGGGAGCCCCTGCCCCACCGTCACCCGACAGCACCACCAGTGCCACCAGCTGCCACAGCCCTTGATCCATCACCTGCTTTCTCTGCCTTGGTCTCAGTGCACTGAGGTTGGGGGCTTTATAAGGGCTATACCCACACCCCAGGAGCCAATGTTTGCCCAGCTTCCATGTGCTCAGACCCACCTGGTTAGGCCCCAGTGTGCTGACCTGGGCTGTTTGCATCTGAATAGCACATGGCAGGGGGCTGTATAGAGGGTGGCATCTCCTTTGGGCCTGTGAATGACTGGCACCTAATAAACTGAAGAAACCTGGGCCTGTGTTTTCTTTTTCTGGTTTACTTTTCTTGTTTGCTTATCTTTTTAAATGATCAGGAGGTGACTGGTGATTAGCAATTTGGTCCCCCAGTGGATGGCTCACACCCTTTCTGGGTTTGACAGGTTGAGGGGATCAGGCAGGCTGGAGGTGGGGGTGGGGTGGGGTGGCTTTTGTCCTGTCCTCAGTGTCATCGCATCTGGGTCACCTACCTATGGAAGCTGAATCTGGCTGTGAGCCTGGGTTCTGGAGTACGACAGCCTGTGGGGCCCTGGCCAAGTTGCTGATGTCTCTGTGCTTGGGGGATCCTCAGGGAGAGGAAGGGTGAATTAATGGGGCCTGGTTTTCTAGGATGAGTATACGGATTACGGGGTTGATGACATGCTTAGGACAGGACACAGAGTCTGTGCTCCCTAAGTGTGATCTGCTGTGATTACTATTAAAAACTGCTCCAATCCTGGCTCCGAGTGGCCATTTCCCTTACTCTTGGCAATGACTGGAACTTCATGCTGAGAGAATAACCCAGAAAAGTGGCAGACCACTCTGCAGGAGTTCTGAGGGGTCACAGTGGCGGCATGGCCCTTCCTCCAGTCAGTTCCTGTGTGGGCCTCTTGTGCCCCATCAAAGGAAGTCCTCTCTCCCAGGAACAAGAGAATGAAGCAAGGCCCAGGCTCCAGCCCTGGAAGTGCCTGGAGTCACTGGGATGTGGGCTCGCCAGGTGTGAGCTTCGCGTTCCAGCTCCACTGAGCTGCTTGTGGAGCTGGTGTGGGGTCATCCAGCCACTGGAGCTAAGCCCCAGGCCTGACTGGCCTTTACTTGGGCTTAGAGGCATGGAGTAGGCGTTCAGTGTACATTTGTTCCCAAAGCAAAGGACACTGGGGCATCTTCTCAGAGCATCTGCTAAAAACCTGAGTGACCCCCACTGACCTCCCAGTGCTGGGCAACTCAGTAGTGGACGGATGACCAGCACCCACTTGTGCAAGAGAATGGAGGGCAAGGCCTAGAATGCTGGATGTATTCACTTTGTTTTTATTTGAACAATGCCGAAAAGCAATAATGAAGGCAAAAACCTGCCAACATTCCCCCCGCCCTTTTAAAATATATACCCAGTAAGGAGTGGAGGTCACCCCTCTACCCCTCAGGTCCACCCTCTGGCCTTTGGTCCCACTCCAAGGTGGGTTAGCCCATCCCCAGCTTTGCTCTGGCTCACCTCCCAGGACTCCCCTGGAAATTGTGTGCTCTCAGCATCAAAAAGAGAGGCCCCATGTTCCAAACGCTGGCTAACCTTTGCAGGACAACTTGACCTTGGGGTCATGGTCTAGAGCAGATGTGAAGTCCTCCTGACTTGGTGACCAGCAGGGGACAGGGACTACCCCAAGAACCCTGCAGAGAGGAAGGTATTTATTGGTGCATCAGCGTCCTGGCCCGGTTCTTGGCCTCACCCCCCACCCCACCTCTTCTGGCAGAAATCCCTGGCTTCTTGAGTGATGAGGAGTGTCGGCTCATCATCCACCTGGCACAGATGAAGGGGTTACAACGCAGCCAGATCCTGCCCACCGAAGAGTATGAGGAAGCAATGGGCACAATGCAAATCAGCCAGCTGGACCTCTTCCAGCTGCTGGACCAAAACCATGATGGTCGCCTGCAGCTCCATGAGGTTGGGATCCTGGGGCCTGGAGTAGGCACCGGGGTGGGAATGCCCAAAATTGTTTCTGGTGGCCAGGTCACTTGTACTGCTCGGCCCTGGCCCCAAGAGTCAGATGCCACCTCAGATCAACTTGGGCATGCCCAGGGTCCACTTTCCCTCCTAGAGAGCCCCTTGCTGCCCTGGGAACCCCAGGGCAGGAGGATCTACCTGGAGGTGATGGCATTTATTGCCACAGTTCCCAGGTGGTGTGCTGTCTGTGGTCTGGATTCCTTGCTGCTGTTGCTGGGAGCCCCACAGAATTCACGGTGGATGGGGTGGCAGCTCAGAGGAAGCCAGAAGTCTGAATCTCTCTCTGCATGCCCCTCACACCCAGGCTTCTGAGAGAGGTCTTGGTGGGGTGCAGGGTCCCTTGCCTATATAGAGTGCCTCACCGAGCCCGATCTTCCTAAGAGGCCTGGTGGTTGTTCACTGGCCAGGCCTCCCCATGGTGCCTCTTCCCTTTTCGCACCCAGGCCCTGGCCTCCCCCACCTCACCTGGGGTATCTGGGTGGGACACAGGCCTGTCCTTTGCTCTGCCTCCAATAGGCTGACAGTGTTCCCCATGGAAGCCACAGTCCCACCAGGGCTGAGAATGGTCATGGCCCACAGGTCTTTTGACTGTCTTCTGGCTTCCTCCCCAGATGCCTCTAGACCTCTCTGCCTACCCTCACTTCAGCTCAGGGACCTTGGGCTCTGTCCTTCGTCCTCACCCATGCCCTATCACCTGAACCCTCAGCCCTACAGAAGGAACTAGGCAGCTGTCTGTGCTCTGGTGACTCTCCATCACTGGGGCCACCCCGCTGAGGCACCATTTTGTGCTTTAGGTCCTGGCCCAGACTCGCCTGGGAAATGGACGGTGGATGACTCCAGAGAACATTCAGGAGATGTACTCTGCGATCAAGGCTGACCCTGATGGTGATGGTGAGCTCATACCTTGCCACAGTTCTGTCGCTGTGAGCCTCCTGCCCCCCAAGCCAGGTAGCCTCTATGCCCAGCTTCTAGAGTAGCCAGAGATGAGGAGGTGAGGATCCAGCCTTGCCCTTACCCCTGGGAAGTAGGCAGTAGCTAGACTCTCCCATTCCCTTTGGTGACAGTCTAGAGGGCAGTTCTTGGAGGCTCTTTTGACCTCACCAGGCAGCATCTGGGGTACAGGAGGTATGGTTGCTGGCTGGCAGAGGGCAGAGTGGTATAGCGGGAGCAAAGGAACAGTGAGGTCAGCTTGGCACCTGCCTCTCTCCAGCCAGGCACACGGTCTTGCCCTAGCAGTCGGCCTCTCTGGTCTAACCAAGGTCCCCCTTGCCTTCTTCTTGCCCACCTGGAGTCATGCTAACTGCTTGGGGTCATGTGGGCAGGAGTGCTGTCCTGTAAGCACCCTCGCCTTTGGTAAAAACCCCCAGGAAGTTTCTGAGGTGTAGTCATTACCCTCATGTCCAAATTCTGGACCAGTTGAGGAAATAGGACTTGGAAGAATGGCTTTGTGGCTGGTGAACCCACAGTGAAGAATCTGACTGGGACCTGTGGCTGGAGGGGCATCATGCTGCTACTGCCCCTATGTGCAGAGCTCGTGACAGACTCACAGCCCTCGAGTGCCCCCACCCTCAGAGAAATCTGGGCCGAAGCATGGAAGTGTGTCAGTTGGGTCAGCCAGGATAACATGTAGCAAAGACACCAGCTATTCTTCCAGAACCCTAAGAGGATACAGCCCAGCTTTGTGGGTTGAGCAGGAACAGGGGAGAGTGTTCTCATTTGGGAGAGTGGCCTGGCTTTCTCTGCTGAGGTAGGCTGGTTTACCCAGCGGGCAGGACTGGCCAGGTGTATTCCACTCAGGATGAGACCCGAGGTCACGAAGGAACTCCTGGGGACCAATCCCAGCTTACACCCTACAGTGTGGAAGGCCCTGGACAAAACCCAACACTGAATGCTCTCTTTCTTCGCCCTCTACAGGACCAGAGAGTGGCCATCATGCTCTACAGAGCCAGGCTGGAGGGCCAAGGGCAGTCCTTGGCCTAGTGTCCTGGCCATATGGCTTAAGCTTCCTTTGGAGACCCTGCTCTCTGGCCAGTCTAATAGGGGTTGGGCTTCATCCTTTTGGGGGCAAAATCAGGGCTTAAACTGAGGAAATGAGCTTCTCTGGGTCTTCCCGTAGCGCCTAATGTGACAGAAGCCAATTTCATCTGACCCGAGTCCAGGTTGAGGGACAGGTGCACATGGCCCCCCAGTGCCTGAGGCCTGGGGTAGGTAGGAAGGTGCAGCCTCCCCACTATGCCCTCCCCACATGGGCTTGGTGGGCATTAATGATGGGTGCCCTGTGCAGGAGTGCTGAGCCGGCAGGAGTTCTCCAACATGGACCTTCGCGACTTTCACAAGTATATGAGGAGCCACAAGGCAGAGTCCAGCCAGCTGGTGCGGAACAGCCACCACACGTGGCTCTACCAGGGCGAAGGTGCCCACCACGTTATGCGCGCCATCCGCCAGAGGTGAGCACCTGAGGCTGTCCTCCCTGGTGCAGGGCCCCCATAGAAGTCCTTAGCTGAGAATGAGAAAACGGAATTGATTAGCCAACTCAGGATTAAGTTCCACTTGTTAGACCAGGATTGGGACTCATTAGGGGACAATTAACAAAAGCAAATTAGCCCTGATTGTGGGAAACAGTAGACATTTGGGATTAGAAACAGAGTGAATGTTTGTTTTCTGCTAATTAGAGAAGTGATCTCTTATCTCTGTCCACAGGGCCCCCTGCCCCTGAGCAGCCAGGGGTTTTAGATAAACAGCCTCCTTCCTGGAGGGAGTGTCTCCCCCTCCCCCAACTTAATGAAGATTTCATCTTTGCCACCCAGGGATGTCTCTGGCATCCAGGGAGAAGGGCTCATCATGAGTAACCCCTTCCTGCTCTTACAGGGCCAGTCTGGGGTGGCTTAAGGAGCTTCCAGGGGAAATAGGGACAGAGCTGTGGCAGGCCCAGGGTCCACCTTGCCAGCTCCCTCAGGGTGCCACCTGGCATGGGGCTGCCCAGCTGAATGCCTGCTGCCCACCAGGGTACTGCGCCTCACCCGCCTGTCACCTGAGATCGTGGAACTCAGCGAGCCGCTGCAGGTCGTGCGGTATGGCGAGGGAGGCCACTACCATGCCCATGTGGACAGCGGGCCTGTGTACCCAGAGACCATCTGCTCCCATACCAAGCTGGTAGCCAATGAGTCTGTACCCTTCGAGACCTCCTGCCGGCAAGTACCTCCCACCTGAGGGCTGTCTTCAACTCCCAGACCAGGCACCCCGATGACACAAGCACAGCCCTGCCCTGTGGGCTTGCCCCTTGGTATGGGGCCAGGAGAGTGCTGGGCCATCCTGGTCGAGGACACCCCCATCTCTCCCCTCAGGTTGTTTACCAAGTGGCCCAAAAGGGGTGGTCATCTTGTCTCAGTGGCCAGACTGAGGTACCCACAGACACTGAAAGCCGCCCCCAGAGCTCTCAGGCAAGGGGCAAGTTTGGACCCCTGATTCTTTCCGCTCCCTCCCTGGTTATTGATCCTGCTGGCACTGCTGGAGACCTCAGCTTCTCCCTTTGAAGCTATGCCCCCCTCCCCTGCCAAGGTATGGTGGCAGGTCTCTCCTCTTCACGTGGCTGCTCTGGCTCAGCCCCTTCTAGTCACAACCAGCCCTCTGCATGATCTTGCTGCTTCTGCTAGCCTACCTTTCCCAGCTGGCCCTTGGTCAGGGCCATGTAATTTAGCTAATTGCACCTGTGATCTTGGCCATAAAAAAACATTGTGACTGACAGAAAGAGACTGGGTTTGTGGGAAGAAGAATGGGCTAGGGACATCTTGGTACTGACCTGCCGTGTTGTCACTGATCCCAGCCTGCCCCTCTGGCCCTTGGGGACCTGGGCAGCTTATCCTGCCCACAGGTAAGCCCCTGGGAAGCATCCACAGCTGGGAACCTGCTCAACAGTCCCCCTGCCTTACAGCTACATGACAGTGCTGTTTTATTTGAACAACGTCACCGGTGGGGGCGAGACTGTCTTTCCTGTAGCAGACAACAGAACCTATGACGAAATGGTAAGGGCCAACCGGGCTGTTACTCTGGTGGGATGGCAGGGCCTTGGGCAAACAGTACATACCCCTCCAGACCTGGGATGAGGCCTAAACAGTCCCCTGGGGACATCTGACTGGTTTCCCTCTGGCCACCTTTGACTGCCTGTCCTTAGGCTCCTGGCCATACAGTCAGGGCAGCTTGAAAACCCCACCACTCTGCTGCCCACAGAGTCTGATTCAGGATGATGTTGACCTCCGTGACACTCGGAGGCACTGTGACAAGGGGAACCTGCGTGTCAAGCCCCGCCAGGGCACAGCAGTCTTCTGGTACAACTACCTGCCTGATGGGCAAGGTGAGGACCTGTGGCCAGGCCAGGGCTGCCTTGAGGGAAGCTTCCCTTTACCCAGCCCTGGTTGCCACCCTGGTGAGCTGTTTCTGGCTGCCCTTCAAATGTTTTTTTGCCCCTAGTGCCTCCCAAAGACCATCCTCAGTGACTTCAGCAGCCTGCACCTGTGCAGCCTCCTGGGCTCTCTGGAACCCTGTCATTCCTTGATGCCCTAGCCTTCCAGCTGACTGGGGTGGGGGACACGTGCACCTTAGTAGCCCAGACTGGGAAGGGCTGTGGACAGGCCGGGCAGCAAGAAAGCTGATTTCAGAGAGCCAGTGGTGTTGATAAGGCATTCGCTAGAGAAAGATGCTGAACCCCCAAGGAGGCCTTGTGGCCAGATATTTGCCACTGAAGGTGTGCACAGCTGGGCCTACCCTTGCCATGCACTTGGGCAATATGAGGCCAAGCTCAGGTCAGCCCACAAGCTCAGCTCAGTCCAGCCTAGATTCCCTCTGGTCCCCTCCCTTGCTCACACCATCCTCCTCTCCTAGGTTGGGTGGGCGACGTGGACGACTACTCGCTGCACGGGGGCTGCCTGGTCACGCGTGGCACTAAGTGGATCGCCAACAACTGGATCAACGTGGACCCCAGCCGGGCGCGGCAGGCACTGTTCCAGCAGGAGATGGCGCGCCTGGCCCGCGAAAGTGGCGCCGACTCGCAGCCGGAGTGGACCCTGGACCGGGCCTACCGCGACACTCGCGTGGAACTCTGAGGGGAGTGTCCGTCGCGGTCCCCAGCCGCAGGTCACCTGCTGCCCGAGGTTGGGGGCCCTACCCCTGTCCAGCTGCAGGCCAAAGGCCTGGCCGATGTTTTGCCCCATCCCCACCTCCAGCCGCGATTAGGGCACAGTTCCTATATCCATGTTATTTATTGTGTACAGCCCCGTGCTTCCCCAACAAATAAAACTACGCGGCTTGGAGCTGCAGGGCCGAGAACCTCGGAACAGGCTGTAGGCATAATGGGCGGGGCGGGGCGCCGCGGCCGGGTGCATGCTGCGACGTCACGTGAGGGGAGGGCGATTCGGCCCCGCCAATCCCAGCCGGACGGCGTGGGGCGGAGAGTCGTCGTCATTGGGCCCCGGCGGCAGGCGCCCCTGCCTCTGCTACCTGTTGCTACGGGCGCTGTAGAGCTGCAGCGAGGCGCGCGGGAAGGCTCGTCTCGCGAGAGCTCGGCTCTCTTCTTGACCGTGGCAGCTGCAGCGGTTCTGAGACTGACATGGACGCTCACGAGGACTACGTTTGGCCGAGGGCAACCTCGGAGCTCATTCTCCTCCCGGTCACGGGTCTGGAGTGCGTGGGGGAGCGGCTTTTGGCGGGTGAGTTTTGGTTGAGGCGCGCGCTAGCGGAGAAGAAACTGAACGCTCGCCTGGGGAGCGGCCTTAAGAACAAAGGGATGCCCCGAGGAGGAGGACGGGCGGCGGGCGGGAGCCCGGAGATGGCGGGGCTGAAGCGCGGTCCGAGGAGTCCAGGAAACAAAAAACTGAGGTGGCTCCCGAGGCCTTTCATAAACTGCAGGTGACGCGGAGAGGGCGGGTGGGACGGCAAAAAGGAGCGGGGAAACTCGGTCGGCGGGGGCGGGGGAAGGAAATGAGGGAAGCCTGTGGCCGCTTCGATGGGTTGGGCCTCTCCTGAGGGGGCTCGGCGAGTAGGTCGGCGATGAGGCCCCCCCCCGTGGGCGGGTCCAGAGCCCGGGGCGTGGCCTTTCGGGGGTGGGCAAGGCCCAGAAGGGGGTGTGGCCTCTCCGGTGTGAGAGTGCGGCAGGTGAGGCTCTTACCTAGAAGGTGGAGATGAAGAGCCTCTGACCAGGATGGGGTCGCGGGAAGCTGAGGACGAGACCTTTCTGAGTAGGCCAGTGCGGAGGCTGAGTCTCTCCCGAGATGGTTGGGTTCCAGGAAGTCTGATGTCGATGCCCCTCCGAGGAAGGTCGGCTCGGGTAGCAGAGGCCAGGGATCTGAGGCGGCAGAGACCTGAGGAGCGGTGAGGCTCGACTGGAAGCCACTAGTGACCGATGATGGTGCTGCTGAGTTTGATAAGGGTCCCAAGGCAGAGCACTGGCTGTCAAGCCTTGAGTGAGCTGCTACCAATCCTAACGGGGATGGATGTATGGGGGTGGGGGATGGGGCGAGGGATGGCCCAATTTTGATGTGGTGTGGGGGCTCTGGGAGCCCAAGGTTCCTACACTGAGCTAAACTCCTAAGGCTCCTGGAGGAGAGGATAGCTAAGCAGAAAGCTGAAGAACCGCAGAAGTAAACTAGAAGAGAAGGTTCCTGGCAGAGGGTGAGCAAGCCAAAGGCCTTAAGACTGAGTTTGTCACTTTGTGTGAAAGAGGGAATTCTTATGAGGCTTCAGTAGGAGGGGAGGGTGGTCTAGGAGAAGAGGCTGGAGAAATGAACAGAGGCCAGTCTATTTTAGGCCTAGATTTGACTCTATCCCTAAGGGCATAACGTCCCAGTGGCGAAGCCCCATTGAAAGGTATTAAGCGTGGGAATGGCTTGGGAAGTTCAGATCAGAAAGTTTTTAAAGTGAATTCACCTATTCCTGTGACTTCCAAAGTGACTTTTATGTTGACAGTTCTCAAATCCCACCCATGTGTACTGATAGTCTAAATGTGTATCTACAATCTGAATTCCCAGCCCTTGCTGTCAAGTGCACAGGTGCCTACAAATTGAAATACTGTTCAGCAGACGGAACACCAGCCACTCAGGTGCCCAAGCCCAAGAATCTACCTTGTTCCCTAGGCCAGTCTGGTTGATTTGCACTTCATACATGTGGCATCTATTTTTTCTACCTTTATTGCCATCAAATTTGAGGCCATGCACCTATGCCTCCTTGACCCCCTCAGTAGTGTTCTCTCTAGCCCATCCTTGAGCCCTTTGTTTCCTGTTCTAGCCACACTACCCAAAGCTCTTGCTCACCTCAGGGCCATCAGAATTGCTGTTTCCTCTGCTACGGAAGGTTCACCCCCTCTCACTCCTGCCTGCTCTTCCTTTGACTAACTGCTGCTGATCCCTGATTCCTCAGCCTAAATGTTTTGTCCTCCAGTTGGCCTCCCCAGACACTCACCCAGTCTGGTCAGATCAGACCAGGGTTTCTTAGTCTCAGCACTATTGATATATTGGAACAGATCATTCTTTGTGTGAGGGGCTGTCTAAATTGTACGATGTATAGCAGCATCATTTAGCCTCCACTCCTAGATGCAAGTAGCACACACAACTCCCGGTTGTAACAACCAAAAATGTCTTCAGACATTACCAGATGTCTTCTGGGGGGGGAAATTGCCCCTCTGTTGAGAACCACTGGAGTAGACTTTCCCATTTTATATCCTTTTTTTTACCCCCCCCCCCATTTTATATTTTTAAAGCAACCTATATAGTTCTTTCTTGGAACTTAACCAAAATTATAACTATGTAGTTTACTTGTGTGATGTTGTTTGTTTGTTTTTAATATTTATTTATTTGGCTGTTCTGGGTCTTCGTTGCTGCATGTGGGATCTTCAGTTGCGGCATGCAGGATCTTTTAGTTGCGGCATGAGAACTCTTAGTTGCAGCATGCAAACTCTTAGTTGCTTCATGTGGGATCTAGTTCCCTGACCAAGGATGGAACCCGGGACCCCGGATTGGGAGCGTAGAGTCTTAGCCACTGGACCACCAGGGAAGTCCCTATTTATTTTTTAATTTTTATTTTATATTGGAGTATAGTTGATTAACAATGTTGTGTTAGTTTCAGGTGTACAGCAGAGTGATTCAGTTATACATATATATGTATGTATTCTTTTTCAAGTTCTTTTCCCATTTAGGTTATTACAGAGTACTGAGCAGAGTTCCCTGTGCTATACAGTAGGTCCTTGTTGGTTATTTTATTACTTTTTAAAATATTTATTTATATATTTTTTGGTTATCTGTTTTATTTTTATTTGTTTGGTTTTTTAAAAATATTTATTTATTTGGTTGCGTTGGGTCTTAGTTGCAGCTCCAGGGCTCCTTAGTTGTGGCTCACCAGCTCCTTAGTTGTGGCACGTGAACTCTTAGTTGCAGCATGCATGTGGGATCCAGTTCCCTGACCAGGGATCAAACCCGGGTCCCCTGCATTGGGAGTGTGCAATCTTATCCACTGTGCCACCAGGGAAGTCCCCTGGTTATCTATTTTATTTATTTATTTAAAGTATTTAATTAATTTATTTATTGGCTGTGTTGGGTCTTTGTTGCTGCGCGCGGGCTTTCTCTAGTTGCGGTGAGTGGGGGCTACTCTTTGTTGCGGTGCGAGGGCTTCTCACTGCGGTGGCTTCTCTTGTTGCGGAGCACGGGCTCTAGGTGTGCGGGCTTCAGTAGTTGTAGCACATGGGCTCAGTAGTTGTGGCTCACGGGCTCTAGAGCGCAGGCTCAGTAGTTGTGGTGCACAGGCTTAGTTGCTCCGTGGCACGTGGGATCTTCCTGGACCAGGGCTCAAACCCGTGTCCCCTGAATTGGCAGGCAGACTCTTAACCACTGTGCCACCAGGGAAGCCCCTGGTTATCTATTTTAAATATGTGTGTGTACATGTCAATCCCAGATTCCCAATCTATCCCTCCCCCCACTCTTTCCCCCACCCTGTAAGCATAGTTTTGTTTTTTTTAAATTTTACTGGAGTATAGTTGATTTACAATGTTGTGTTAGTTTCAGGTGTACAGCAAAGTGATTAGGTTATACGTATACATATATTCATTCTTTCTCAGATTCTTTACCGATATAGGTGATTACAGAATATTGAGTAGAGCTCCCTGTGCTATACAGTAGGTCCTTGTTCGTTATCCGTTTTTTATATAGTAATGTGTGTATGTTAATCCCAAACTCCTAATTTATGCCTCCCTGCCACGTTTCCCCTTTGGTAACCGTAAGTTTGTTTTTGAAATCTGTGAGTCTGTTTCTGTTTTGTAAATATGTTCATTTGTATATATTTTTTATTCTGGCCGTGCCTCGCAGCTTGTGGGATCTTAGTTCCCCCACCAGGGATCAAACCCGGGGCCTCGGCAGTGAGAGCGTGTAGTCATAACCGCTGGACCGACAGGGAATTCCCTGTTTGTAGACTTTTTGTTGATGGCCATTCTGACCGGTGTGAGGTGATACCTCATTGTAGTTTTGATTTGCATTTCTCTGATAATTAGTGATGTTGAGCATCTTTTCATGTATTTTTTAGCCATCTGTTGTGTGATATTGTTTAATGTCTTCCTAATCCACAGGAGCAGGGTCTTTATTCATTACTGCAGCATATAGTTCATTGTCTGGTTTATAATCGATGTTCTGCAATTTTTTTTTTTTTTTTTTTTTGGACTGCATTACGGCTCCTGGAAATCAGGAGGGGTTCTGCTGTGGACCCAAGGTGGAAAGATTGACTTACTGGGTCTGCCTCTCCCCTGGGGGAGGTGGAAGTGGGAAGAATGCATGTAGAGGTAAATGAGGCCAAGGATTTGGGGACTAAAGCTGAGCGGATTCCTGTCTGAAGCATGAGAAGTTAGGTGGGGTGAGGAGGAGACTGAGTTTGAGGAATTCATGGTTGAATTGAATGTGATGGGTGACTGATGAGGGGATCAGAAAGTCAGCACTGAAGGTACAGCTGAAGGTGAGACCAAGGATTTTCCAAGGTTCAAGCCTGCAGGACTGAGTGACCTAATATATTCATAAGCTACATACTGAGAATTTTCCCTGCTCCCTGTCTCTTCTTCATGGCTCGTCAGAGTTAGGTGAGGGGTTCTGATGCGGCTCTTTGCCTCTGTCCAGGTGAGGGGCCAGATGTCCTGGTGTACACCTTGGATTTTGGTGGACATCTGCGGATGATGAAACGAGTGCAGAACCTGCTTGGCCACTATCTTATTCATGGGTTCCGAGTGCGACCAGAGCCCAACGGAGACCTTGACTCGGAGGCCATGGTGGCGGTGTTTGGGAGCAAGGGACTCCGAATTGTGAAAATTGGCTGGGGACAGGGCCGCTTCCGGGAGCTCTGGCGTTCTGGCCTGTGGAACATGTCTGACTGGATCTGGGATGCCCGTTGGCTTGAGGGGAACATGGCCTTGGCCCTGGGCCACAACTCAGTGGTGCTGTATGACCCTGTGGTAGGGTGCATGCTGCAGGACGTGCCCTGCACGGACAGGTGCACCCTCTCCTCAGCCTGTCTGATTGGAGATACCTGGAAGGAGCTGACCATAGTGGCGGGTGCCGTTTCCAACCAGCTCCTGGTCTGGTACCCAGCAGCTGCTTTAATAGACAATAAGCCAGTAGCCCCCGACCGACGGGTTAGTGGGCACGTGGGTGTCATCTTCAGCATGTCATACCTGGAAAGCAAAGGCCTGTTGGCCACAGCTTCAGAAGACCGAAGTGTTCGCATCTGGAAGGTGGGTGACCTGCGGGTGCCTGGGGGTCGGGTGCAGAATATTGGGCACTGCTTTGGGCACAGTGCCCGTGTATGGCAGGTCAAGCTCCTAGAAAATTACCTTATCAGTGCAGGAGAAGACTGCGTCTGCTTGGTATGGAGCCACGAAGGCGAAATCCTCCAGGCCTTTCGGGGCCACCAGGGCCGTGGGATCCGGGCCATAGCTGCCCATGAGAGACAGGCCTGGGTGATCACTGGGGGCGATGACTCAGGCATTCGGCTATGGCACCTGATGGGGCGTGGGTACCCGGGTTCGGGGGTCTCCACCCTCTGCTTCAAATCCCATAGCAGGCCAGGTGCCCTCAAGGCTGTGACGCTGGCTGGCTCATGGCGAGTACTGGCAGTGACTGATACAGGGGCCCTGTACCTTTATGACCTCGAGGTCAAGTGCTGGGAGCAGCTGCTGGAGGACAAGTGCTTCCAGTCCTACTGCCTCCTGGAGGCAGCCCCTGGTCCTGAGGGCTTCGGACTGTGTGCCATGGCCAATGGGGAAGGTCATGTCAAGGTTGTCCCCATCAACACTCCAACTGCAGCTGTGGACCTGACCCTGTTCCATGGGAAGGTGCACAGCCTGAGCTGGGCCTTGCGTGGCTACGAGGAGCTTCTGTTGCTAGCATCGGGCCCTGGTGGTGTGGTGGCTTGCCTAGAGATCTCTGCTGCGCCCTCTGGCAAGGCCATCTTTGTCAAGGAACGTTGCCGGTACCTCCTACCTCCAAGCAAGCAGAGATGGCACACATGCAGTGCCTTCCTACCCCCGGGCGACTTCCTGGTGTGCGGGGACCGCCGGGGCTCCGTGTTGCTGTTCCCCTCCCGACCAGATTTGCTCAAGGATCTTGGGGTCGGAGGCAAAGTTGGGGCTGGTACTGGAGCACTTGGAACGGGTAGTGGCAGTGGTGGGAGTGAGAACACCTTGGCTGAGTGGGGCCCTGTGTCCACCCTCCCTTCTCTGCATGGGAAACAGGGTGTGACCTCAGTCACCTGCCATGGTGGCTACGTGTACACTACAGGGCGTGATGGTGCCTACTACCAGCTCTTGGTGCGAGGTGGCCAACTCCAGCCAGTCCTAAGGCAAAAATCCTGTCGAGGTATGAACTGGGTGGCTGGGCTCCGAATGGTGGCTGATGGGAGCATGGTCATCCTGGGTTTCCACGCCAACGAGTTTGTGGTGTGGAGCCCCCGGTCGCATGAGAAGCTGCACATTATCAACTGTGGTGGAGGGCATCGCTCCTGGGCCTTCTCTGATACCGAGGCAGCTATGGCTTTTGCCTACCTCAAGGATGGGGATGTCATGCTGTACCGGGCTCTTGGTGGCTGCACGCGGCCACATGTGATTCTCCGGGAGAGCCTACATGGCCGTGAGATCACTTGTGTAAAGCGCGTGGGCACCGTCACCCTGGGGCCTGAATTTGGGGTGCCCAGCTTCATGCAGCCTGACCACCTGGAGCCCGGTAGTGAGGGCCCTGGCCTGATCGACATTGTGATAACGTGCAGCGAGGACACCACCGTCTGTATCCTGGCACTCCCCACAGCCACAGGCTCAGCCCATGCGCTTACAGCTGTCTGTAACCACATCTCCT
Source organism: Stenella coeruleoalba (assembly GCF_951394435.1). NCBI lineage: Eukaryota > Metazoa > Chordata > Mammalia > Artiodactyla > Delphinidae > Stenella > Stenella coeruleoalba. The sequence goes on from NC_137156.1 coordinate 66,137,902, forward strand.
CGGTGCGTGCAGTGGCTGTGTGGGGCACTGGCACCCCAGGTGGCCCTCAGGATCCTCGGCCTGGCCTGACTGCCCATGTGGTATCTGCGGGGGGCAGGGCTGAGATGCACTGCTTCACAATCATGGTCAGCCCAGACCCCAGCACCCCAAGCCGCCTTGCCTGCCATGTCATGCACCTTTCTTCTCACCGGCTGGATGAGTACTGGGACCGGCAGCGCAATCGGCACCGGATGATCAAGATGGACCCAGAGACCAGGTGAGGTGCACTGTCAGACAGGAACATGGGGTGGGGGGGCATGCAGGGCAAGCCCTGTGCCGCTGCTCCAAGGCTCTGCCTGATGGCTGTGTACTGTCCTTGCAGGTACATGTCCCTAGCCGTGTGTGAGCTCGACCGGCCTGGCCTTGGCCCCCTTGTGGCTGCAGCCTGTAGCGATGGGGCAGTGAGGTGAGCATATAGGACCTAGGGGGCCTGGAGACAAAAGAAAAGGATGTAGGGATGTTTAGAATGGGTTCTGAGCTGGGCCATCCTCTGCACCCCCCAGGCTCTTTCTCTTGCAGGACTCTGGGCAGCGGCTACAGCTCCTGGCTGAAACCTTCCACCACAAGCGCTGTGTGCTCAAGGTCCACTCCTTCACACACGAGGCAACCAATCAGCGGCGGTGAGAGGGGCTGCATGGTGGTCCTGCATGGGTTTGGTGGGGGCTCCTATTGCTTTCCATCCCCCTCACTGACCCAGCTGCCTTTTCCTGGCTACCAGGAGACTGTTCCTGTGCAGTGCAGCCACGGATGGCAGCCTGGCCTTCTGGGATCTCACCACTGTGCTGGACCATGGCTCTCCTGCCCTGGAGCCTCCAGCAGACCCTGGGCTTCCCTACCGTGAGTAGCTAGAGTGCCACTGTGGCTGTCCCCCCACCTCCCAGTGCACTCAGCCAAGTGTTGAGCTGGGTAGTGACAACCATCTTCTTCCAGGGCTGGGCAGCCCCTGCCTGACTCTCCAGGCTCACAGCTGTGGTGTCAACAGCCTGCACACTTTGCCCACACGTGAGGGCCATCTTGTGGCCAGTGGCAGTGAGGATGGCTCCCTCCACGTCTTTGTGCTTACTGTGGAGGTGCCAGAGCTGGAAGAGGCTGTGGGGGGTGCTGAGCTGGTGCCCCAGCTGCAAGTGCTGGAAGAATACTCTCTCCCCTGTGCACATGCTGCCCATGTGACAGGCCTCAAGATCTTAAGCCCAAGCCTCATGGTCTCAGCCTCCATCGACCAACGGCTTACCTTCTGGCGTCTGGGGCATGGTGAGCCCACCTTTATGAACAGTACAGTGTACCACGTAGCAGATGTGGCCGACATGGACTGCTGGCCCGTGAGCCCCGAGTTTGGCCACCGCTGTGCTCTTGGGGGCCAGGGCCTTGAGGTTTACAACTGGTATGACTGAGATGTCCCGCGGTGGCCGGCATGCTGGGCATGGGGCCTGCTCACAGACAGAGTGACTATCTATCTGTGCCCATGCCCAGTGTGCCTTGAGGGGAGGAAGAGGCAGCCGCGGGCTCCTGACTCAAGAGCAGGAGCTGGAGGTGAGTTGAAAGCCACCTGGGCAGACCAAGAATATGCCCCACTCCCCACAATGGGACAAAACTTTGTCACAGAAGCAATTTATTTTGGCTCCGGGTCTCTAACAAAATCTGTGGGTTTTTTCCCTTTCAGTTGATGACTTTGTGGACATTCCCAGATATTGGGGCCTCTGTGGCCTTAGATGTGACTCAGTGGAGGGAGACCCAGCATGGCCAGCCCGGTGTGGAGCACTTCACGCACAGCCCGCAGAAGCTGCAGACGGGCAAACATTTGACCAAACAAGTGTGGTCGAGGCTCCTGGAGGAGAGAAAGGGGCCTGCTGGTCTCATCCTTTGCTTCCCCTGCACCCCCCCCACATATGCCCTTTTGCTGTGCACTTACCCCTAGGATGTGTACCCGGTTATAGTATGAGCTGAAATCCATGCTGAGCTGTACCAGGAACTTGCACACCTAGAGACAAGAGACTTAGTCACTGGCCTGTCTCTGTGCCCCAGAATAAAGACTAGTGTGTGCAGTCCGTCCCAGTGTCCTCTGCCTTACCATCTCTGTGCGTGCAGTGATGTGGAGCCCTGGGGCTGTGCAGGGTAGGGCTGCTGTCTGGCTCAGCAGGTCTGGGAAGGGGAGGATGCTGTTGAAGAGCAGCAACCACTCACCCTGTGGGGGAGAAGGGTGCTGGGAGGGAAAGGCCTGAACTTCCCACATGTGACAGCTACCCAAGAGGGGCACTCACCTCATCATGTAGCAGAGAGAAATCCAGACTGCTCACAGGTGGGAAAGTGGGGTACAGACCTTGTTCCATGCTGCACTTGTAACTCTCAAAGAGTGTGGCAAGACGTGCACAATTATACATGACAAAGGTGCCACTTTTGGTGCCCTTTGTGGAAATGCTGCTGTCGGCCAGGGCCAAGAGAAGCTGAGGAATAAGGGCACAGCTGCAGAGGGAGGGACAGCCACTGCACACCCTGTCCCCCCAGCCCTGGCCCAGCATGGCGCCCAGGCTCACCTGACTTTGTGGGGCTGTGCTGAGCATCTCAAACTTAATGGTTGCCACAGAGAGAACCCTGAAGATTTCCATCCAGGCTGAGTCTGAAGGAGTACGGATCAGTTAATCAGTCTCTACAGGCAGGGAACGAGGGGGGGGCAGGGGGGCAAATGACCTTCCCCTACCCAAAGCACAGCCAGGGTCTCCCAGGCGCACCTTGTGCCAGGTCCCTACCGCGCTTCAGTGCTGAGGCCTTGCACACCTGGGCATGCCGGAGCCTGCATTTTGAAAAGAGTGAGAGGAGGACCAGGGGGCAGAGTCCCCCACCGCAACTACCCTGGCTTGGTGGCCTTCCTTCCAGCCTCACTCACTCGTAGTACTCGGGGGCAGTCAGGGTGCCAGGTGCACCAGCTACTTTCACTGGGCCACAGACCAGGTGCTTCTGTCAGGAAGATAGCAGGGGCTCAGCCAGCTGGCGATACCCTCCAGGAACCTAAATTTGGTTCCTGGACTCCCCCAGCTTTTTACCTTAGAACCTCCATCCCCACAGGGTAGCCTCCTCAACCTATTCTTCAGTATTCTCTGGGCTATGATGCCTCCAGAGACCTCTCCCAGCACCTGCTACACATGCCCATTTACCAAGCCTAACATCTCCCCAAGGTCAAGTATCACCTTCTGGACCCATCAACTAACAAGTGGGTTTCAAGAGCCCTCTGAGATTGGTGTGGGGAGCCACCATCACTAACCTACCTGTCTGAGAGGAGCCTGGTCATCCAACTTCCACCAAAGCAGGTCCAACTTCTGTTGCTGGAACTCCTCCTCACAGCTCACCACGTGTACAACCATGCAGCTATCTGCACCAGCATCTGGGGCCGCAGCCTATAGGGTAGGACAGTCACTGCCGGGGACACAAGACATCTGGTTTGCTAGAGGCCTGCAGGGTGGGGTGTCAGTCACTAACCAGGCCTAGGGAGCTGTCCTCAGCCCAATCCTGCACAGCCTGCTGCAGCTCCGCCAGCACAGCGAGCAGATCCTCTGTCACTGCGAAAAGAACACACAGGGCTGAGGCCGGCGGGGAGTGCGGGGCCCGACTACTTTCTGGCCCTGCGAGGCTCCGGGTCCTACCCAGACAGCTGTCCAGCTTGGGGTCATAGCCAGTTGTGCGTCCCCGTTCGTCCACCAGCTCCTTCAAGTACACTCGGCCCAGGGCGCCAGGGGGCAGGGCTTCCGCGTTACGGGCAGGGGTGAGCTCTGCAAGCGCGCGGCTCCTTAGGGCTTCGGTCGCGGCTCTCTCTGAGGCCGCGGGCCAGTCCACCCGCAGCTGCTGCAGGAAGGTCGGCATGTGCGGGTCCCGCACAGCGGGCACTAGGCGCACACTCACCCTGCGAAGCGAGGCGGCCGCCTCAGCCCGAGCACCGGGCTCAGCTATCCCCCACTTTCCACCTGCAGCGGCTCTCGGGCCCCCATCGCGCGCTTTCTCCTTTGTGGGCCCGCGCCCCAGCTCACCTGTGAGCGTGCAAAGCTCGCGCCAGGTGGTCGGCCACGAGCACGGCACGCAGCTGGCTCAGGCGGAGGGCGCAGGGGCTGCCGCGCAGCGCCGGGCAGTGCAGGACGACGCGCGGGCCCGGGGCGGCGGGGACGGTGGGCGCGGCATAGGCGGCCACGGCGCCGAGGACGCGCTCGAAGACGGCGGACCGCCGCAGCTGGAGCGCCAGCCCCGCGGGGGTTGGCGCGCAGCTCAGTACCGGGGCCACGCCAGGACCCTGCAGGCCAACGATGGCGTGAACCACGCGCTCCGGCACCTGCAGGAAGACAAGCTAGTGAGCGGGTCGCAGCGCTCCCAGCTACCTCGGGCCGCACGTCCCCGCCCTGCTCGCGCCCACCTGGTCGTCCCCGAAGCGCGCTTGTAGCGCGCGCCGCGGTGCCAAGAAGTCTCGGACACGCAGGTGGCGGGCGCGTGTCTCCTTGAACCATACTGGGCCGCCCGGCCCCAGGGCCGCGTTGAGAGCTCCCAGCGTCTCCTCTACCCCAAGGCGCATGGCGACCGGAAGGAGTAGGCAGAACCGGAAGCAAGGAACCGGAAGCAAAATTTCGAGGTCGAACTTCAAGGAGGGCCAATTGGTTGGGGCGGGGATCTGGCTGCGGCCCGTGAGTGCACAGGTGCGCTCGACCTACGACTCCAGTGCTGCCTCCGCGTGGCCCACCAGCCTGGCTCGGCTCCGGGTCCGAAATCTCTGGGTACGCTACGGGCCTAGGATTCTCTCGCCGTCGCCCGCAGTAGCAACCAGGGAAAGAACCTAAGTCTTACATTTATGTATTTGTGATAACGTTTCATTTCCTCCATTTACACATGATCAAAACGGCAGAAGTCCCAAATGGATTCTCACTGAAGTAGGGCGGCTAACATTAAAGCCACTTTCATGACCTACTGAAAAACTCACATTTTTAAGACAATTTGTGTTCTCCAGGTTCGGGTTATTTGCAAGCATTCCCTCCTTTGACATATGGGCATTCCCTCCTTTGACATATGGGTTGTCTTTATTCCTAAAAAATGCCCACTGATGGATCCTCCCACTTCCTGGTTTAGGCAACCAGCCATTGTGGATCAAATAAACAACGTGACCATGAGAAGACCCAGCTTAAGAACAGTTCTCTGAGCACCCCACTCCTCTACCAGTGAGAATGCTCTTTCCTCTGTCCCACCAGGGCTCCTGAATGTCTTCACTTCACTGTAACTGAGATAACCCTTTTCTCTTTTCTTTAATGGGGATTGAACCTAACGCCGTAGAGCGCTGTGCAGCAGATCACTGGCAAACCCCTGATCTCCGCCCTGGAGCAGTGAGAATAACCAGAGCTCGGAAAGGAGAAAAGCCTAGGCGCAGGAAAAGCTTCGCAAGGCCCCTTTCTGGGCTAGGGCTGCAAGGCCCTGCTGGGAAGTGCCGAAAGAGCACTGGGCGGACACGACATTCCCGATGGCTTCTTGGGTGCCCACTCAACGGGAGTGATCGTGTCATTCCAAAGCGCTTTCCATGCGTCACGCGCACGACCCGGGGACAGCTGCTAACAGGGTTGGGGGCCCCGAGGCGGAGCTGGGGACTTCAGCTACTCTGGGTGCATGAAGACGGTTGGGGGTGGTTTTACCCCAGGAAGTGAAAGGCTATCTTTAGCGAGCTGCGGGCTGGGGCTGCCCTGGGGGACTCACCGCCATTTGCAGCCCTATACGGAGGCCCTGGGTCCTCCCTCCCTTGCCAATGGTACCTCGGGCTCCAGAGATGGCCACCGCCTCGGCTCTCCGACGTCTACGCCTGTCACTTCTAGCCTGAGGGCGCACCTGAGAGAGGGACGGAAACCAGAGCGACCCAATAAAGTATGTCTGGGGATCAGGGGCTAGCCCATTCCATCTGGGTCAGGACGCTGCTCAGGCAGGAGAGCAGGGAACGAAATCCAAGTGCAGCTGGAATGCTCTGGAGACAACAGCTGCTTTTGGGATTCCGTTGCCCGCTGTCCAGCCGGGGGGGGGGGGGGTTGAGGGGGTTATCCCTCGCCCTAGGGCCAGATCAAAACCCCCCACTCCCAGTCGGCGGACTCAGGAGGTGAAACCAAGTCTTGTGGGAATAAGCCGCTCACCTAGGCCCCCAAACAATATGGGTGGTGGGGGCCTTCCCCGGGACCAGGTCCCGATCCGGATTAGATCCGCGGGGTAGGATTAGTCCTGTTGGTCTCATGCAGTCAGGGCCACTGCAGTGACGGTGGCGGGGCGGGCTTCGGGATCAACCAAGAGGGACGCGCGCCCGTGGGATCGGAGGGGAAGTAAACCCTACTCGGGGACACCCCGGCACCCGGGACCCTTTGTCCGGTGACGCTGCCAGTGCCCGGAGCGCTAGGGGCCCAATGGGCCCGCACGGCAGCAACGGGACTCCCGGAAATCCATTGCGACCGTCCTCGGTTGTGTCGAGCCTCCCGCCAGCCCCGTCCCGAGGGTGGCAGACGCGGCAATGTGCCCCTGAGGCCAACACACGGTGGGCGCGCGGAGATGCCAGAACCTGCGCGGGCGCCAGCGATTCTCACGCCAGTAGGCCTTCTGATCCGGCTCAAGACGGGGCGCAAGGAATTCTCGGGACGCAAGCGAAGTGAGCGAGGACAAGGCGATGCTCCAGCCGCTGTCTAGTTCAACGTCTGGTCCGGTTTAGGCCCGGTCGGCCGCCGAGCACCTAGAAGTACCCTACCAAAGCGTCCCCTTCCGCTTGCTTTGGCCGCAGATTTGGAGCCATTTTAAGACGAAACCAACCAGCCACGCCCCCTCGCGCTCTGGAGAGGCCAATCCATGCTCAACCACGCCCCGTGCGACTCGCGGCCGCGGCGCCAACGGTCGCGCTTGTGACGGTTAGGGAGGGGCGGGACTCGGGGGGGATAACCGAGGGAAACTTGAGCTGCCTACCCCGCCCTCGGAACCCGACTCTCTAAAGCCGGGATTAGCGATTTGGGGGCTGACGCCACGCCCTGGCCAGATGTGCGGGAGTCGAACGGGTGCTCGGCCGCCCCGCCCCGGGCCCCGGGAGGCCGGCGTAATGGCTGAGAGCCGGGGGCCAGGCCGCGGCTGGGGCCCAGGCAGTGCCCTGAGGCCAGCCACGCCACCAGGTGTCCGGCTCCTCCAGGACGGCCTGCGGGGGTCTGGGGAGGGGCGGACGGCAGGTGCTGACACCGGAGCCGCGTTGGGGGACGCGCCCTTATGGGACCGAGGCCCCTGGCCCGCTCCCTCCTCTCTCCCGCGCCGGGCCGGCCGAGCTGCGCGGTGCCCTCCGCGACGCTGGGGGCGCTATAATCGCGCTAGGCTTGGTGACGCCATGACCCCGCTGTGCCTGCGCCAGCCTCCCTGCACGCCGGTCCGCCATGGCCGCCGCGTTCGTACTTCGTAGCCTGTACCGAGCGCGGCTCGCCCTTCGCTGTCCGCCCGCGCAGCTGCCATGGTGAGCCCGGACCCAGCATCCCTGAGCACCCGCTCCTACGGCCGGCGATTCCCGGCGCCCTAGACCCTGACCGTACCTCTCCGCAGGGCCCCGCGGCGTGGGCATCGGCTCACGCCGGCGGATGACGAACTGTACCAGCGGACGCGCATCTCTCTGCTGCAGCGCGAGTCCCCGCACGATATGTACATCGACAGCTACAACAGCCGCGGCTTCACGGTCAACGGAAATCGCGTACTTGGGCCCTGTGCGCTGCTCCCACACTCGGTGGTGCAGTGGAACGTGAGCCCTTCCCTGCAGTGAGGAAACCGAGGGCCAGAGTCACAGGCCTGCCCCCTGATTCTGTCCCTGGCACACCTGGCTTTTCTTTTGCCCCGCACTGGAGCAAGTAGAGGGTCTCTGGGGAAACTTAGGTGGACTTGTATTTAACTTGTCTCCTCCCCACACAGGTAGGTTCCCACCAGGACATCACCGAGGAAAGCTTCTCTCTCTTTTGGATGCTGGAGCCCCGAATAGGTATTGGAGGAGGGGAGGGCTGAAGTGCTTAGCCCCAGAAAGCCACCCTCTAGACAGACCTGGTTGTAGACTAGCCATGTCCGTCCTTCCCTAGAGATTGTTGTGGTGGGCACTGGAGACCGGACTGAGCGGCTGCAGTCCCACTTGCTGCGAGCCATGAGGCAGCGGGGCATCGCTGTGGAAGTGCAGGATACAGTATGTCTGGGACTTGGGATGCGGAGGGGAGCCCAAGCCTAGCACTAGCCCAGCTGATGCTGGCTTTCTCTTTGCAGCCCAATGCCTGTGCCACTTTCAACTTCCTGTGTCATGAAGGCCGAGTGACAGGAGCTGCTCTCATTCCCCCACCTGGTGGGGCTGCACTCACATCTCTGGCCCAAGCTGCAGAATGAACCACCAGGAACTTACCTGACCCATCCAGGAGGGCCCTAGCACCTTTTGCAGAATGCAGGGGTTCCCAAAGCTTTCACTAGCCCCTCCCCCTTTGTCACTGTAACACTTGTCTTGTTTGCCAGCAAATTAATAATTTAACCCACTTCTCTGATTTTGTACTAGGTGTGTTGCTGGCCAGGAGTTGCTGGCTTAGTGAGTTCTTGGAGGGGGTTGTGAAGGAACCAAGGGGTCATCTATTTGTCTACACTGCTTGGCCTCTCAGAGGCCAGGAGACAGTATAGGCACCTGTTCTAAGCTGTATATCTATCTACTTGCTGACATGCAGATTTGAGGGGACCTCTGTGTTTTCTCCACGAGGTCCTTTTAGAGATTCAAGTTAGAGAATGTGTACGTGGGTCTCAACCTGATCGCATGGTGGCCAAACTTTGGGCTAGCAGGAGGCCCCGTGGATGCCAGTCCAAAGCCCCATGGACTGTTCTGTGACCCTTCCTAAGCAGCCACAGGCAATTTCTGAGACCAAACCCTTGGGTCTGAGCTGCCTTTTGAGATGCCTCAGGAGGGGCTTTTTTAATCTAGTACTACCCGCCACTTCCAGTTCCTTGAAGCATCCTTCTCTCGGGGCATGAGGCTTTCTCTGGAAATGAAGGTGCTTTGTTTTTGTGTATCTGTGATGGTGGCAGCTGCAGAGCCCCACCTACTTGTTGACCTCAAAGATCAGGCATCACTTTTTTTCAAACTTTTATTGAAAAACCGAGGGTGTGCTGTATCCCTTTTCAGAAAAGACGCTTCTCATACCTGTTGGCAGAAGGACCAGCTGTGAGGTGAGGGCAGGAGCATGGAGGCATGGAAGAGACCTCCACCCCAAGGACAGAGGAGTGGAGAGGGTTGGTCACTTACGAATGGAGGCTGTGGACACCACCTTCCACCTGAGCTGAGGATGTTCTCTTCTCAAACTTGAGCTCTCCAGAATACATCATGGCTCTGAAGAGAGGCAGAAGTCAGATGTGGGTAGCTGGCCCTGGACCAGGCCCTCTACCCAATGTCCCAGCTCCCTAAGCTTACCGGACTTGGGTCAAACTCTTGGCGCCAATGTCCTGGCAGGAGTGCTGGATGCCAGCAATCAGGTAGGGAACAAATTTGTGGATGGATCCTTTATCCTGCACAGCCCCAGACACCCCCTGGGCCACCTTGATTTTGTCAGCTTCACTGCAGGGAGAGGCAGGAAACACAGGCAAAGTCGAAACATGGATGATGCTGCCAGTGCAGGGTTAGCATAGGGCAACTGACCTGCCTGTCCCACCTGAAATATCGGTTCTGGCTGCTGAGATGCTTGTCCATGGCATCGAGAGAACCCATACCCCGATATTTCTTTAGCCGGATCCCATCAGAGAAGAAATACTCGCCAGGGGCTTCAGTGGTAGCAGCCAGGAGGGAGCCCATCATAACTATGGACAAAAGGAATGCTGGGGGAAGATCCTGAATGGCATTAGGGAAGGAGACCCACTAGGCTCCCTGAATGTTGGGCCTCACCTGTTGAGGCCCCAAGGGCCAAAGCTTTGGCAATATGGCCCACATTTTGGATTCCTCCATCAGCGATGACAGGAACACCAAAGCGCCGTGCATATTCTGACACCTTGTACACTGCTGTTGCTTGGGGCCGCCCACAGGCCAGCACTGTTGAGACATGGAGGAACAAATGGGGGTGGCGTTAGTGGGGACAGGCAAGAGGCTCTGTGGCCACAAATCAGCACCCAGGAGCTCTCAGTTACACCTGCACCAGGACTGCAGCCTGGTAGAGGAAGAGTCTTGTCTGGGATGGCTGCTGCCCCATCAGCCTTAAACAGTACAAATAGCTGTGATGGCCCCCACTCACCCTTGGCATGTGCGCATGCATATGTGCATGGCCCAGGGCAGCCTCAGGCACATGCAGTCAGCAGCCGGGAAAGCCCCGCCCAATTGATATCAGGTGGGGTAGGGGTCACCGTGCAGTTAGTACCCAGAGACCCACCCCTTGCTCCCTGCATGGTGGGCAGCTCAGGCAAGATCAGGGCAGTGGTCATGTGGAAGGAAGAGTGGGCCCCCGAGTTGGTCCTTAAGCTGTGCCTACTGCAGGAGATGTGGGCAGAGCAGGGCCTACCTGGTGGAGGTCCTGCCCTACAAACACCCCAGGAAGAGGAGGGAGCTGTGTTCTTGAGCAGCTCCCAAAACCATGGTCTGTCATTCAGTTTGCCCTGCCCACCCGTCAGCACCACAAACCCCGGGAGCTACAGCTACAGTCAACCAAGCAGCCGGGCAGTGGGCAGCTGGGCCGGGCCAGTGGACCGGGCCGGACTTACTATAGCAGCCCGTGACAGTAGAAGGGCATTTGGGGCTGTGGGACTTTATGTCTGGAGGGATCTTGGGAGCCGCTAAATAAAACAAACAGACCAGAGTTTAGAGAGGGCACGGAGCAGGAGCGGGGAGGCCAGGCTAGGCGGGGGTGGGGGAAGTGGCAGGTGAAGACTGACGAGAGCTCGTCTTACTTCCAGCATGTTACCCATCCAAGGGGCCTGTTTGGCCCTGGGGCTGCCCCTACTGGAGGACTCAATGTAGTTCCCGTAAGAGCGCTTGGCTCCAGGGCAAGTGGGGCTAAGGGCCCTGCTAAAGCCAGGTCTCTGAGGGCCTTGCCAAAGTCTTCTTACCTTCTTGAGTGATGCAGATGGAGCCACTGCCCATTCCCACCCGCAGGGCATCTACACCAGCATCAATGAGGTTCTTGGCCTGAGCAGCTGTGACCACTGCAGGGAGGAACAGGGGAAGGCTCACATGAAGGTCTACGTGGGAGCCTAGCTCCCCCACTCTCGCCCCACATCCTTCAGTGCCCAGTCTTGTCTCACCATTGCCTCCAATGACTTGGAGACTGGGGTATTTCTCTTTGATGTACTTGATCATGTTGATCTGGAAGATGGAGTTTCCCTGGGAAGAGTCCTGAGACAGGAAGGTAGTCCCAATGAGACTGTGGTATGACAGCTGCTCCTACCACCCCACCTTGCCTGTGCAGCAGCTCACCAAAACCACCACGTCCACACCAGCCTGGGCTAGCAAGTCCAGCCGATACTTGTCATCCTCATGAGTGCCAATGGCTGCTCCACACAGCAGCTGCTTCTTGGCATCTTTGGAGGCCAGTGGGTAATCTCGGTTTTTCTTCAGGTCTGTCCGGGCAATGATGGCCACCAGCTCATCATCTTCATTTACAATAGGTAACTTTCCTAGGGGCAGGGCAGGACATAAATCAGGACCTTGGTCTTTGGTTCCAGAACACTTCCTACCTCTAGGACTCACCCTTCTTGCTGCGCTGCAGAATTTCATTTGCTTCCTTCAGTGTGATGCCTGCAGGGGCTACCACCAAGTCTTCCCTCTTTGTCATGATCTATAAGAGAGGGGAGTTGTGAGGAACAGCAATAGGAGATCAGGCCTCCCAACAGACCCTGCCCTAACTCAGGGGTGAGGTTCCAAAGACCACCATGTTTACACACCTGCACCCAGACTACCCTCAAGTAAACCCAACAGTCTGCAGCAATCTAATGGCAAGAGTGAGAATTTAGTAGAAAGGACATCAGGTACATGGAGCACGTTGTGGAGAAAGAGCCACACCGGAGAAATGACAAGAGGAGGCTGAAGTTGGTCCTTGAGCACAGCCCCCACTCTGGGTGTGGCAAAAAATTTGGGTATGCTGGCAAACATTTGGGCAGATTGAAAGCCTTTGGTGGGGAAGGGATGCAGGAACCCCATGAAAGGGTCAGAAACTTAGCCAGGTGTTCATCTTTCCTGGACAGCAGAGGCCCTCAGAGTTGCCATTCAGACAACAGAACAGAAGACTTTATCTTTAACCTGGGCTGTCAGAGTTTGCCTGTGCTCTGTCAGTGGCACCCACCTCTCCCAAAAACCGGTCATGCTCCTCCTCCTTGAGAAAATCAATGTCCCTCGAGGAGATGATGCCCACCAGGCGGCTCCCCATCCGGCCTGTGTCAGTGATGGGGATACCACAGAAGCCATGCCGGGCCTTGGCTTCAAAGACATCCCGCACTCGATCTTTGGGACTGAGGACCACAGGGTCCGTGATGAATCCCTGCTCATATTTCTGGAAGGGATGGTGAAAAAGGGCACTTCTGAACCACTTTCATCAGACTTTTGGTCTGAAGCCTGGGATCTGTGCCAACTCCCCCTTTGGCAGTGCCACAGGATCAAATCACACAAACACTTCAAACCCAGAGCTAGGAGACATGAGTGCACTGCAGGGCACTGTACACCTGGCCCTCTTCTGTTGCTTTAAGACACAGGGTCTCAGGCTCTCCTCAGGAATTGAACCCCCACAGTGGGAAAGAAAGGATCCTAAATCAGAATAATTCCCCCACTCCCACCCTACTCCACCTCAGTGCAATTCCCAGGAGCTCTTGACAGTGATCATTTCCCTTCTGACCTTCACTTTACGAACTTCATTGGCCTGGAATTCTGGTGTACAGTTGTGGTGAATGAAGCCAATACCACCTGTAAGCTGCAGGATACACAGAAAGAAAACACGGGAAAAGTGACAAAGAAGAAGAGTGGCATGATTGTATGCCTGTGGGAAAGAGAGATGGGGCCCCTGCTTCTGCCCTCACATGCCACAGTGCTCACCGCCATTGCTATGGCCATCCCAGCCTCTGTGACTGTGTCCATGGGTGAGGAAACAAGTGGGGTCTTCAGAGTGATCTTTTTAGTCAGAGCAGAGGTCAGGTCCTAAAGAAATAAGGCCAACTAATGTGCAAAAGCACCTCATATACCTCAGGGCGGTGCCATGTTCCCCGCAAAATAGGTGCTCTGTATGACCTGCATGCCAGTAAGACCATTCCATAGCATCCACCCCCAAAACCAATCTACTGAGATAGCCGAGAGGGGACAGCAGCACTTTTATCCAACCTTGATACTTAGGATCCAATTCCTGTCCATACTCACCACTTGGTCTGCAGTGAAATCGATGTACCCGGGGAGAATGAGAAAGTCACTAGAGGGGAGGGGAATTGGGAGTAAGGGTCAGGCTTATGGCAGCCTGAGACACCATCCTCATAAATCATCTCTTAAGGCATTCCGGCAAAGAGGGAAATAACCTAGCCCGAGTAACACAGGCAAGGCAGAGAACAAGGTAGAGATGGAGACAGCGGACCTTTTCTGCCACCTAGCTGTCATCAGCGCCTCTGGCATCCTGACAACTCCATGTGCCCAGAGAACGGAGTTTCTAACCTGGAAATCTCAGGCACTACCAAGATGCCTCCTCCATCCCGCCCGCTTCAGACCTGTCAAACTGAACCTGAGATGGGTGGGGAATTTCCGGAACCTGTCCCCCACGCCCGAGCCAAGCGGGCTCAATAGAAGCCCCACCCGGCCTCCCAACCCTGCGCGCCGCTCCTCTCCTGGCCCAGGTGAGCCCGCTAGGCCCGCACTTGTAGGTGAGGCCGTCCCCACAGTTAAACAGCTGCTGTGCCGTGAGCCCGTCGTCCGGCACGTAAGACGTGCCCCCGCTAATCAGGTAGTCAGCCATGGCTAGCGCGGGGCAAGGCCGCGCGTCTCCGAAGACGTCGCCGCAGAGGCCTCCGCCTTCTGGGCCGCGCCAATATAAACCCGCCGATATCGTCACCGCGCCCAGCGCGTCGCCGACGTCAGGACGCAGCACGCTCGTACAGAGCTCGTACGCTTCTAGGGCGGGGCTGGCTGGAGGGAACGCAGGCGCATAGCACGCCCTAGGGCTGTTTCCTGTTGCTACCCCCTCCCGCAGGACCTCGCCCTGTCCAACAGGCAAGGCTTTGCTGCCACTGCCCCGCCTGGCTCCTCCCAAATGAAGAGGCGTTGTTCACTAACATGTTGAAAAGACGTGCTTGTCATTCTTAATAAACAACTAGATTAAGAATACATAAGAGAAACAGAGTGGTATCTTTATATGATACACAAGTGTATGTTACAAGAATTCCATCAGGCACAGAAGCCTCAGGTTTAAGGCCTCAATGTTAGGCCAAAAAAAAAAAAAAAAAAAAAAAAGACATGGTAAAGTTTTTACTTTAACATCTAAAATGTCACTTGTCATAAAGGAGGGTGTAATAGAAATTGTCTTTAATAAATCATAATTGAAGTTCCCCTCATTTTCCTTCCATTAAGATGCTAGGTTTATGTCTGAGCATGAAGAAAGAAAAGACCATGGCTCCCCTGTGGTCAGCGAAGTCTGCCAGTCAGAGTGGAAGCCAGCTGGGGAGATTCCCTGGAGGGTCCAACCATCATTAATTCCATCTTTCTGGAGGAAGGGAAGGGGCGACATTTCTCCTAACAGTCCAAGCCCTTTCCTCAGGCCCCACACACAAAAAGTCAGCCAGCAACTGTCTAGGACATCTGGCTCTCAGGAAACCCATAGCCCCCATGGGCTGAGAAGTCTGCCACAGCAGGTTTATGAAGATGCACAGGGGGCAAAGTTTCCTTTTACATTTGAAATAGAAGCAGTCTGAAAGGGTTCATAACTACACCAATAAAAAAAGAAAAGAAAAAAATGGAGGCCTCTTCTTTAGTGTGAAAGTGTCCGTTTTTTCCTGGATGGTCTCCCTTGCACCATGGCTGAGGGATCTCAGTGCATGGTGCTTGCGTTGGCCACCGCAATGGCCTCCTGAATTTCTCGTATCACCAGGATCCGAGTCAGCATCTGTCCCATCTGCTCTCTGCTGATAGGCTGGACTGAGTACCAGATTGGGCTGTTGGGGGCCACCACCGGCTCAGGCGTCAGGTAAAAGGTGTCATTCCGGCCTTTCACACTCTGGGGGCTGAAGAATACATGGGTAAAAGCTGGGTAAAACCACCATGATCTCAACCCTCCCACCATGAATCTCCTGAAGAGATGCTATCTGCAAAAGACGGGAAGCTCTGGAGAGCATGGTGGCACAGCTCCTAAATTCCATGCAGCCAACACACACTAACTCTAGTCCCTTTGGAGTTACTGCAAATGCCAGTGTTAGGCTGCCCATCTTCTGCTCCTCCCTCACACACTGCCAGGTGTGATTCCTCTGACTAGGGCTCCCAGGGCTCATCTACTTGAGTCCAACCATATCCCACTCTGAACGAATTTCAGCACCCAGAAAGTCTATTTCCGAGTCTTTGCTTATGTTGTTTCCTCTACTCCATCCATTGATAATTCCTCAACTTGATCTGAGGGACTCTGACTTCTCAGCTTGGCTATGATGCTGGGGCCTTTACCTGGACTCACACCCCCTCAACGTTGTGCTGTACTTCTCTTAAGTACTGAGCACATGCCATCCTCTAACAGTTATTCATCCACTGATTCAAGATTTATCAAAGGGCTACTGTGTGCCAGGCCTGCACTAGGTGCTGATATTAAAAGAAATGAATAAGACCCAAGAGTCCCTATATTATGGAGTTTACAGGTAAGAGGGGAGACAGACAGCAATTAAACAGTTACATAAAGACAAAGAAAATAACAAACAGTGGTAAGGGTTACAGAAGAAACAGCCGGAGGGAACAGGCAGGGAATTTGGAAATGCTTCCCTAATAAAGCTCTTTTAAGGATGGATAGGAGCTAACTAGCTAAACAGGCAGGGGGTGGCAGGGTTTGCCCAACAGCAAAAAGTTCTGTGCAGAGGTCTTGAGGAAGGGAGAGCATGATGCCCTTCAGTGGAGAAGAGCCAGTGTGGCTAGAGAGCCAAGAGCTACACGGGCACGAGGTTAACAAGGGAGAGTACATGAAAGGCCCTGCTGGCCACATTAGGATTACGGTCTTTCTCTGTAGAGTAAAAGGAAACCACTAAAGGTCTTAATCTAAGTAACACGGCAAGACCTACAATGTAGAAAGATATTCTGGCACTGCTGTTAAGACGATATACCAAACTGCAGGGGCAAGAGAGAATGAAAGCCAAGGAAAGGAGTTCCCCTTAGATTGACAGTGTTGGTGAGAAAGGTCAAGGCCAGGAAGATGCAGGGCTATGCTCAATATGTGACAGAGGCAGCCTCTCTGTACTGTCCTCCCTCTACTTTCATCCTCTCTCCATGAAAGTGGACCATAAGGGAGCAGTGCTGGGCACATGCTTTGGGAAAACCAATAAGGTTGCTTCTATATTTAGCTTTTCAGAAGTGTGTTTTTACTCTGCCTGTGACTAGAGAATGCTTTGGCACGTGCGCATACACACACACACACACACACACACACACACACACACGCGCGCGTCACCCAGTCACAATAGAGCCTCCTCACCATTTAAAGAGGTAGAAATCGTAGAGCTTGATAGGACATCTCAGTGGATTCTCTGGATTTTCCGTCTGTTCTGCATACATGTCATCTGTAACTATAAAACATACCCCCCCACCACCACAGACATGGCATCAGACTGCCTTTACTCAGGCTCAGATTAGAAACCTTAGGCTTCCAGCCATCCCAACCAGGAAATACTGGGAAGGAAAAGGGTGTGAGGCATGGGCAGTGAGTATAAAAGGAAAAGGCAGCTATCATTTCTGGGGCGTCTCTGCTTCTAGAAGAGTTTGAAGTTTATGGCTGGGGAGAAGGGAATGGAAAATTCCTATCCAGCAAATCCCAATCTTCACATTCATTACTAGTCCCCCAGGCACAAGGGCAGGGCAGGACTAGTAGCACCTGTTTCTGCAACCCCTACCTCTTTCCCCTACCTTTCTGGCCAGTCTGGTGTATCCCAAGTGCCTTCAGGTACCGAATACTCGTGCTTTTATCCTTAGGATTAGAGGGGTTCTTCTTTGTCTGTCGTAAGACCTTGGAGAAGGCCAGCTTCATGTGCTGGTCCACTGTCTTCAACAGGAAGTATCTGCACCACAAGTGAAAGCAAGGCAAAGGGAGGGGTGCCAGGAGGAGACCGTGACTTACCCTCCGCCATCAGGGCTTCAGAGGAGCCACTGCCCACACTCCCAGAATCTGGGCAAGCCCACACCCAAACACACTGTCTAGTGGAGGAATCTTATCAAGACTGATGGTAGGGATCTGGCAAGGCTGTCTGCCTCACTGGTCAGCACACAAAATGTAGCCAAGTGGGGCTGAGGGCTTTCAGTAGCTCAAAGGCTCTCAAGTATATGTCAAAGGTATTAGAAGTCCATCTGGATAGTTTCTACCCTCTTCACTGGGTAGATGCCAGCAGTGGCTAAGCATGGAGCCTCTAGAACACTTACTTGGTGTTAAAGAACATGAGGGTGGTCAGCAGGGTGGAAGGGGAGTGAGCGCCGAGCTGCTTGCACTCCCACAGCATCTCCTCAGTCACGTGGCTGGGCAGGACATAGCCTAGGAGGAACAGAGTACTGCTACAACAAGAGGATGGCAGGCAGTCCCTCAAAGGTGCAGGATGGGAGGTGTGAAGCACAACAGTACCACACAGGAGTACAAGCTTAACTGGAGAAGTCTTCCTGGGATATGGCAGAATCATCTGGAAAACTTGTTAAAACACAAACAGCTGAGTCCCAACCCAAGTTTCTGGGCAGGACCCGAAAATGTGTGTTTTCAACAAGTTCCTAACACCATACTTTGAGAACCACTGCCCTACATGATCACTCTCACCTGATGTTAATTCTTCCTTTAACTGCAGATTAATATGGGGTAGAAGGACATCCCTCAGAAACACCCAAAAGTATAAGCCAACCTCTCTGCATATATGCAAACTTCTCTGAAAAGAGGGTACAGAGCTTTCATTATACTTTCAAAGGTATCCAGGCCAGGGCCCAAAGAACTGGTATACATGCCCGTTTGCCCTTGTTAAACTTCTCATGTCTTCCATCTCTAGAAAGCAAACCCATTCTCATCCCCTTTGGAAAAGGGGAGAATGATATTCAGATCTATTATAGGTTTCCTCCATAGGGCAAGTTTTACAGTAAGACCCTGGTTCATAAGCTAACTGAAAGCTGGACAGGGGCTAAGGCAGTGGTTTGATCAAGAGCCCTGGGCAGGCAGGTCTACACCAAAGGAAGATGAGACCTGGGCTGATCATCAAGCCCCCTTCATATGTTCATTCAACAGTCAATGTCCAAGTGTATGTGTGCCAGGGACTGAGGGCATGGTGAAACAGCAGCAGACACCAGCATTCTGCAGGAGTTTCAGGATTCTCCAGGCAGGGAGTGAGGGTGGCACTTCTTAGAAGCAGGGGAATGATCTGCCCAATACATTCCTTTTCTCTGTTCTTGCCAAAGCTGGCCCTCTGACTCCATTAGTGCACTTCCATCTCTTTAGGGAATGTTGGCCTCTACTATTCTATTTTGTGGCCCAATGGCAATGAGATAAACTTCCTTGCTCTCAGACAAATCTTAAGCGGGATGAGTGACAGAAGATAGCCCTTCTCAGGGAGGAGGGAAGGCCAGCCCTAAGAGTGGCCCCAGGCATACCGTGGCATGCCCTATTTTCCCTGGGTTCACTCTGCCACCCGGTGTCACTTCCCTATAATCACTTCTTAACAACACAACTTAAAGTGAACTTTAATGCCTGAAAACCAGAACTCCTGGCACAGGCAAAAGGAGATACAGATGGAAACAACATATAAAAGTCTCATAGTTCTGAATCTGAACTGCAAAGCATCAAAATGATCTATTTTATATTAATTTTTTTTAGTTAGGCCTAGAAACCCAAGGAGCAATGAGCACCCCTACCATCCAGACTGTGATAACGAAATACCATTTAACACTGAAAAGTACCAGGCTCCATGGAGAACTGATCAATTCCACACTGGGTGACAGAAAATGTCCAGGATAAGCCTGGAACATTCTGGCAAACCAGAAATCAAGGAAGTAGGGTCATGTCAAATGAACTTAAGAGCCAATTTAAAGAGGCTCCAAATGGCCAAAGATGGGACAATTTGTGCATTAAAGATAACAAAAGTGCAATGAATTGAATCATATTATGTTTACATTAATTAGCTCACAATGATTCTTTAAACAAACAAAAAAAACCCAGCTGGAGGAAGCTGGTGAACCAACTCATTACTGTGAAAACTACTAAACAAAGAAGAAGAAACAAGCCCTTATTCCTGTCTCTTCTATACAATCTATACTGCTAGGAATTCAAAGAGTTCATGAGGAAAAGTTTCTCTTTGTATTTCAGCTAATAATGAAGTGATAACATTAGAATACCACTGCTTGCAACTCCTCATGAATTAATGGATCCAGACATTATGGGCACCTGATGGAAGTAAGTAACCCATCTATGATGTAACCTTGCCAAAAAGAAAATACACAAAAAAAACAAAACTTGATTAATCAAGTCTTTATATGCAACTACCAATTAACTGTAAATACAGGGGACAGAAGAATATGTTAAATTACAGCATGGAGATATAATAGCAAAAATTAGACTTTTTAAAAGG
Source organism: Stenella coeruleoalba (assembly GCF_951394435.1). Classification (NCBI taxonomy): domain Eukaryota; kingdom Metazoa; phylum Chordata; class Mammalia; order Artiodactyla; family Delphinidae; genus Stenella; species Stenella coeruleoalba. The sequence goes on from NC_137156.1 coordinate 66,157,693, forward strand.
CTATTTTCTTCCATAAATAAATTGCAAGAAAAATAATCAAGGGGGAAATTAAAGATTAAAGCTAAACATTAAAAGGTATTACAGCAATTTCAACGTGCGGACCTCATCTGCAACTTGACTCAAACAAATAAAATTCTGATATTTATGGGACAATTAGAAATTCGAACAAAGGGTAGAATTTGATGACATTATGGACTTATCTTTTTTAAAAAAAGTATAATAATGGCATTGTGGAATGTCAATAACATATTAAAATATTTATGGATAAAGTGTCTGGGATTTACTTCAAAATAACACGGTGCGGGGAACAGGCAGTGTATATATGGAACAAGATTTGCCACGGGTACATGGGAGTGTCATTAATTTATTCTGTTTATTTTGTATGTGCTTGAAATTTCCATAATAAAATGTTTTAAAAAGCAAACTTTATATAGCCACACTTGGTTTGAAATTTTGCAGATCACATACAGTGATTCACTTACTCAGGTGTCTGTTCTAATGACATCCCCTCAGAGAGGCCTCCCTCCTAATGTACCCGTAATACTTTCCATTCTCTGTGCTTTGTTCTTCAAAGCACTTAATTATCATAAATTAATGTGATTATTTATACAGTCTCGCCTGTTAGACTGTAAGCTTCATTTTGTTCACTACTGAATTATATTATGTACACCTGGAACTGCCTGGCACATAGTAGGCACTCAAAAAATGTTTAAACAATATTTTTTTTAAAAGGTTAAGCATGTAACTATGACGACAAATGTTAACTAGACTAAATCACTTTGCAATATATACATACTGTATCAAATCATTGTTGTACACCTGAAACTAATATAATGTTATATGTCAACTATATCTCAATTTTAAAAAAAGATTAAGAAAAAGTTAAACACACATTTTATTAAATCCAGAGCCAGGATTAAAACTCAGATATTCGTGTGGACATAAGGTTTTCAACTCATTTGGGTAAATACAAAGAAGCATGACTGCTGGATCCTAAGATAAGAGAATGCTTGCGAATTCAGCCATTCTAATAGGTATATAGTGGTACATTACTGTATGTATGTATGTATGTATGTATGTATTTATGCATGCTGTGCCACGTGGCTTGCGTAATCTCAGTTCCACGACCAGGCAACTGAACCCGAGGCACGACAGTGAAAGCTCCAAATCCTAATCAGTAGGCCACCAAGGAACTCCCATCACTGTTCTAATTTGCCATTTCCTGATGATATATGCTAAATATCTTTTCATATACTTACCTGCCAGCTTCTTTGGTGAGGCAACTGTTCAGATCCTTGACCCATTTTTTAATTGGGTTCTTTGTTTTGTTATTGTTGACTGTTAAGGGTTTTTTACATATTTTGGATCCCAGTCCTTTATCAGATATGTGTTTTGCAAAGATTTCCTCCCAGTCTGTGGCTTGTCTTTTCATTCTCTTAACAATGTCTTTCACAGAGAGTAAGTTTTTGTTTGTTTGTTTTTTAAATTTTAATAAAGTCCAACTTACCAATTTTTTCGTTTCACAGATTGTGCTTTTTGTGTTGTATCTAAAAAGTTACCAACAAACCTGAGGTCACCTAGATTTTCTCCTATTTTATCTTCTAGGAGTTTTTATACCTTTACATTTAGGTCTATGATTCATTTTTTTAAAAAATATGTGCATGTCCAGTTGTTCCAGCAGCGTTAGTTGAAAAGACTATCTTGGGAATCCCTGGCGGTCCAGTGGTTAGGACTTGGTGCTTTTCACTGCATGGCCCAGGTTCAATCCGCGGTCAGGGAACTAAGATCCCGCAAGCCACATGGCGAGGCCAAAAAAAATAAAAGAAAACAAAACAAAAGACTATCCTTTCTCCATTTAACTGCCTTTGCCCCCTGGTCAAAGATAAATTGGTTATATTCGTGTGGTTCTACTTCTGGACTCTCTATTCTGTTCCACGGATCTGTCTATTCTTTCACCAAAGACCTGCACACAATGTTTACAGCAGCTTTATTCATAATTACCGAAACGTGGAAACAACCAAAATGTCCTTTAATAGGTGAATGGATAAACAAACTGTGGCACATTCATAAAATGGAATATTATTCAGCAAAAAAAAGAAATGAGCTATCAAGCCATGAAAAGACATGCAGGAGCACTAAATGAAGTTATTGAAAGAAATTAACACTAAATTATTCTAACTATATGACATTCTGGAAAAGGCAAGATTATGGAGACAGTAAAAAAGATCAGAGATTGCTAGAGAGTCAGGGGAATGGAGGGAGGGATGAATAAGTGGAACATGGGGGATTTTAAAGCAGTGAAACTTCTGTATGATACTGAATTGTAGATACATGTCATTATACATTTGTCAAAACCCACAGAAGATACAACCCAAGGAGTGAACTCTAATGTAAACTTCAGACTTTAGTTAATAATAATGTACCAAACATTGGCTCATCAATTTTAACAAATACACTACACTAATACAAGGTACTAATAATAGGGGAAACGCTGTGTGAGGGAGTATATGGGATTCTCTGTATCTCCTGCTCAGTTTTCCTGTAAACCTAAAACTGCTCTCAAAAATAGTTTATTTAAAAAAAAAAACAAAAAAAAAAACACCTCAAACATTCTACTGCGAAACTCATGTTCTTTCCAACACAACATGCTGCCCAGGTTATCCATGGGTAAAGCAAAAATTATGTTCTATATATGTAGAATGTATATTTAAACATAAGGGGGAAAAAACTCAATATGTAATATAATTAACCTACAGATGAAATAGTTTATAATTCTTAATTTTTACAAGGATTCTAATTTGAATCAATAAATTTTAATAGGGAAAAAAAATGGAGTAACTACCCCACACTCTGCATGCCCCTGTGTCCTTGCCACACTGGAACCAGCCAGATTCTCTGTCTGGTGAGCCACATCAGGCCAAGCAGCACAGAGACTGATGTTAGGTGCCTGGGATTTATAGCCTCCTCACCCACAGGCTATATCACAGCTAGCCACACAAGTAGCTGATCTTTTTTTTTTCCCCCCAGGTGATCTTTTTAAAACCCAGGTGCTAAAGACATCCAAGGACTAGGAAGATTCTTACCAAGTGGAGTGACTCGGGGCTGAACGTCCTTCAGAACTTCATGCAGCCACTCCGTGAATCGAACGTAATAAAGATCGGAGAAAATGTCATCAACCCGTCCATTTTCAAAAAGATACTAAAAGAAAAATAATCAATAAAAGTTGTCGGTAGTCTCTTGGGCAAGTTGTTGTGGGGAAGCAAACATTTTTCTACCAGTACCCTCACCTCTCCCTACCCATTCCTCCCCCATTAACAAACCAACACACCAAGTCAAAACTGTCCAGCAGGGACTTCCCTGGTGGTCCAGTGGTTAAGAATCTGTCTTCCAATGCAGGGGACTTGGGTTCGATCCCTCATTGGGGAACTAAGATCCCACATGCTGCGGGGCTACTGAGCCCATGCACCACAACTAGAGAGAAGTCCACACGCCGCAACAAAAATCCTACGTGCCATGACAAAGAGCCAACGCAGCCAAATAAATAAATTAAAAAAAAAAACTGTCCAGTGTGCGGCACTTTCACAGTATACTTCAGCATGTGAACTGACTCTCACAACACTCTTGAGATTGGGTCAATGGGGCAGATTTTGTGAATGCTATTTCACCCAAGCAAGGCATTGTCTTGTGGTAGCAAAAATCACGATGTGGGCTCCAGGGCCAGCCTCTTACTAGCTGTGGTATAAGTTTAGTAACTCATGGGAGTCTTTTAACTTTGGGGGCTCAGTTTCCTTGTTTGTAAAAGGAGATGACTGTGCCTGCCTTCCAGGAGTGAGAGAGCATGGAATGAGACAAAGCATGTAGAGCATTTCACCCAGTGCTCTGGGTGACTGGTTAAGAAAGAGGAACAAAGTGGGAGATGGGCTTTTCTCAGGCCTAAGCAACAGGGTGAGTCCTAGTTAGCAAGTGTTCTTCCATCATACTGTGGGCTTCTCCACAATAGCATTCAAACACTAAGAAATCCACCTCTGCTCTCCTAAACTGCCAGTCCTAAAATGAATTTCTTTGTTAATCTTCATCCTAGATGTCCTGACAACCTAACTACAGTTGTATATTCTAGCTAGACACTTCCAAATAATTATTTTGCATTAATGCAGGAAACAATGAGAAGACAAGCTACATGTCAGCACGAGACTTTGTTATGGATAAACTGCTTTCCTGCAAACTACACGTTTACTTTAATGAAAAGGGTTATATAAATGTTCCATGATAAAAAAAGACTCTAAGGTAATATATCAAATATTTTAATAGATGTTTCTCTAGATAGTGGGATTATGATGATGTTTTATTTTTTAAAGTGAACATGTAGATCTTTTCCAATTTTAAAAAACATACATTTAAAAATTCACTATATAGTTAAAAGAGAATGTCTTTATTGTAACCACTTGCCTGTCATTTTACTAATTTGACTACCCAGCAAATACCCAATGGGAACACAGCTCAAACATGTTCCTGTGAAGTTCTGTTTCCTACCTTTTGAATACACAGGAAAATATAGTACAGCACATCTGGGTCATAGGGTTCACCTTCTCCATTTCGAGCTTCCCGTGTCATTAGACAGAGCCCATAATTCAACTCGGCCACAGCAGAAGAGATGAGATCTTCCTGGAATCGCAGCAACTGACGCCCTGCAACACAAGCCCCAGAGGTGAGTGAGGGTCCTGGCAACAGCCGTCCCTTTACTGGTTGCTCATATCCCTGGAAGGAGGTTTCAGAGCAGACACCACCCATGAAGGCGCTGGGATGAAAATGGTCACTTGTATCTACGATCAGAACTAGCCTACAAAGACAATAATCCTGTTTGCCCTATTACACAAAGGGTTTCCTTACCAAAATCCTTCCTACCTCACGTATCCCCCCAATTATTATTAGGACCAAGACATGAAAGCAAAAACACAAAATCCACCCTCTGTAATATGAGGAAGTACGTGAGGATAATGCTAAGGAAGAGGGCCCCTGAGTGCACTCACTAATTCATATCTCCTCCCAGAAGTCTCTCTGTCCCAGAAATCCATGTGTACAAAAATGCCTGATCTTGGGCAAACCCCACAAATTCTGCTCATTTATAGTAGGTCCGGCCTGCTTGTTGCTTGTCTTGAATTCAGCATACTATTTCAGATGGTGCGCCCTAGTGCCCAGAGAGCCAAGGGACACCACTTTCCTGCCATTCTGTCCTCCTGCTGCTTAAGTACCATTGCATTTTTGCCAGAGTCCAACCCTCTTTCCCTCCCAAACACTTACTCCCAATGGGCGCCAGTCTGTTCTGAGCATCCTTCTCTAGCTCAGCGTTCTTGGTCTGTGCCCAGTTTTTCCATACTTCAAGCCCTTCTTCTGGCTTCAGAGAATTTGGAAGCAGAAGTTCTGGGGAAGGCTGTGGCTGTGACTGTGGTTCAACTTCAGCAACTTGGACAGTTTGAGCCTATGAGAGAGAAACCATCAAAATGTGTCAAAAGGCCTTTTGGCAAAACTGCTGGAAAAATGTTACTTATAGTAAAAAACAAAAACAAAACACAAATGTACCATACTAATGTTAGATGTTAATAACTGCAGAAATTGGGTGTGGGGTTTATGGAAATTCTGTAATTTTTCTGTAAGTCTAAAACTGTTCTAAAAAAAAAAAAATCTCAAAAAAAAAGTTATAGTTCTTTTAATTAAAAAAACCTCTCTTCTCCTTGCTGTCGTACTTCCAAGAACCTCTGGAGTTCTATTCTTTACTCCAGAGACAGCAAAGACTAGTGCAAAGCTCCTTAGTCTTGGCTGTACTTTTGAATCTCTGATTTTTTTTTTTTTGTGGTATGCAGTCCTCTCACTGTTGTGGCCTCTCCCGTTGTGGAGCACAGGCTCCGGATGCACAGGCTGAGCGGCCATGGCTCACGGGCCCAGCCGCTCCGCGGCATGTGGGATCTTCCCGGACTGGGACACGAACCCGTGTCCCCTGCATTGGCAGGCGGACTCTCAACCACTGTGCCACCAGGGAAGCCCTGAATCTCTGATTTAAAAACACCAATACCTGAGCTCCACCCCAGAATCTCTTTTTAAAGAGGTATCAGTCTTTTTAAAACCTTCCCACGTAAAAAGGCAATTCTAACGTTTAGTCACTGCTCAGAACTTACTGGCACAAAGCACTGCTCATCAAACTACAATGCGCAAATAAACCCCTTGGGGATTTTATTAAAATGCAGATTCTAATTAGAAAGATCGCAGGTGGGACCTGAGATTCTGCATTTCTAACAAGCTCCCAAATAAGGGAGCTGGTCTGCAGACTCTACTTTGAGTACCAAGTGTCCAGACTGTTAAACTTGGTTGCACCTTAATATCATCTGGCTGATTTTAAAAAACACCCATGCCTGGGCCTTATCCACAGAGATTCTGATTTAACTGGTCGAAGGTGGAAGCCTGCCAGCAGTAGTTTTAAAAGCTCTCCAGGTGATTCTAATGTCCAGTCATGGTTGAAAATCATCCTTCATGTTCCTCTCAATAATACTGCTTTGGCTCATAAGGACATTTTCTAGAGACAGGAGGCACTGTTTTACCTTCCTGCCTCCAAAGGAAGAGTAGTCCCATCCTCAACGGTCTGACAGCCAAACCATGCAGCCAAAGGGGCAGAGAATGTCCATGACCTTCAATCACAATCCCCATCAGGCAGGACAGACACCAACACAGATACAAAGCACAGGTTCTTGGGTCTCACACATCTATCTACATTGGGAACAAATTCCCTTGAGCAATTTTCCAAGCCAGGGCCTACTAAAGGGCTGAAGAAAGCCAAATCATTCAAATTGAAGGCAAAATAATTTATTCATGACATAAATTTGCTTGTCAATAAATAAAAATAAAAACTACCCTACTAGCTTTGATATAAGATACATGATCAAACAAGGAAATAAAGAAATACCAGTGCTAGGCCCTTAAATGTCTGTCAACCCTGGAGCTCCCCTCTAGACACACTTCTCAGTTCAACTACCATTCTCCTTGGTGAGTCTCAACCACCTTCCCAGTTTAGATCTCCATGTTTGTGGAAATGATTGCTAACTCTGTGACTCTAAGCTAGACGGTCCCTTAATATAGCCAGTGGGTACTGCACATCTCCAGCTGAACATCTGAAAGCCACCTCACATTAACATCTACGGAGAGAATTCATCACTTTGCCCATCCAGAAGTATTCTCCTCAGAGTTCCCTCTCTTACCTTGTTCAATGGCAACACCATCTACCCAAGCTAGAAATCTAGTAGGAGTCTGACTGGGTAAGTAGGTGGGGGCCAGAGGATTTAGGGCAGTGCTTCTCTGTCTTATTAGCCAGGGTCCCTTCACTGTGTGCCTCCACCCACTACATGTAACACTCCTAATCATCCCGACAACGAAAATTCTTCTACACATGTTCAAATGTCTATCAGTAGGTAGGGGAAGTAGAAGTCTCATCCAGGTTGAAAACTACTGATTCAAGTAAGGCCTTCTACACTTGGTGTAGAGTTTTTCCTATTTGTAATGGAGACCTTAAAAGAGTTTTAAGTTGGGAAGTGACATAATCTTACATTTTAAGGAAATTATTCTTGAGCTGTAGAAAATGGATTAAAGAGCAAAAGTGGAAGTAGGTGCTGGTGGCCAAGACCAGGATGGTGGCAGTGAAATGATTTAAGAGATTCTGAGAAGTTTGGTGGTAGAATCAATGTGGCTTGTTGATGAATTGACTGTGAGGAGTACAGTAAAGCAGACTCAAGGATCTCAAGGATGACTCCTGGGTTTCTGGCTTAAACAAATGGGTGGATGATGGTATCACTTTTTGAGATGGGATAGTTTTTGATAGTAGTAGAGGGGATGCTAATGAAGTGCTGAGATATGTTTAACAAATGCAAGTAAATAAATAAGTAGGCTGCTGAATGTATGGGAAAGGTCCTAAGGGGAAAGGTACAGTCTAGGGATAAAGATCTGTGTGTTAATGCAGTACATGGTATAAGACATGGGCTCTAGAGCCAGCCTGTCCAAGGCTGAATGCCAACTCTCCCACTTACTAAAAGGTGGCTTTGGCCTTGTTGTTTAATCTCTCTGTGCCTCAGTTTCTTCATTTGTAAAATGGAGATAGTAGTACACACTTCTTAAGGTTGGTGTGAGAATTAAATGAGTTAATATATGCAACACTAAGGACAGTGCCTGGCAGATAGTGTCAGTGATTATCACCTTCTGCAGCAGACATCTAGAGGATTCTGAAAATCATGACAATGGAGAGAAATCCCTTAGGGAGAAAAGAGGGTTAGTACAGAGCTTTGAGAAACAACATGTATGGCTCAGACAGAAGAGAAGGAGGCTTCAGCAAAGTCTCCTGAGAAGGAAAAATAACCAGTGGGGTAGGAGGAAGACCAAGAGTGCATATAACATGGAAGTCCAAAGGAGAGTTTCAAGAAGGCAGGCATGGTCTGTTGTGCTGTGTGTTGCTATAAGTGAGATAAAAACAGACACGTCTGTTGGATCTGGCCACGGGGAGGTAGGTCACCGATGACCTTAACAAGAGCAGACCCCGTCATGAGTTGAAGGGAAAACTGGTTAGCAAGTAGAGTCAGCCTGTGCAGATAATCCTTTTGAGAACTCTGGGAATAAAGTAAAGTGGAGAAATAGGGGAACAGATGGAGGTGGGTGTGAGGTCAAGGGAGGGAGGTTTAGCCACAAATCTGGTTTTAAAGATAGGATATAAAAGAGCTTTCAAAAAGGGTATGCCAGGTGAAGGAACACATCAGCGCTCCTTAGGGTTCAACTCACATCACAGCACAATTATCTTCCCATGGGCTATGAGGGCTCCAAGGGCAGACTCTTATTCACCTCTGTTTCCCAGCACCTAGAACAGAGCCTGATAAGGAGAGCAGAGGGATATTTGTGGTGTAAATGGACAAACTCATCTTTCCTGCATGATGGGTATTCTTCCCAATTTTTCTTTTTCTGGTAATAACCCTTGACATACGTCGCTATAAGACTTTGCCAAAGGAGACACAGCCTCTGAAGAACATGAAGAATGCTAAAATGAACTTACTAAAATGAACTCTAGAAAAGATTTTCCTGCTGAAGGGCCCAGATGTGCAAATTACAAGCAGAGCCCAATGAGCAACAAGAGTCCTGAATTGCAAATTGGAACATCAGGCCCAGGAGAGCAGAGGAGAGGCCTGATATGCTCCATCCCTGTCAGCAAAAGGTCAGCACAGAGCACCATTACAAGTCTCCTGTCCGGTCTCTCCTACATGCAATCAATTCTACACACCAGTAATTGATTCTTCTTATTACCACGACTCTTAGGATTCTGGAAAATTTTCCTACCACAGATCGTATCAGCTCTTCACTTCGGGAAGATAGCCCCTTTGCCCCCTGTACTAAATCCTCTCCCATGGTTCTCCTCCTCTCATGTTAACCTAGGCCATATCACTTGTGTCCACCCCTGGCTCTTATTCATCCTGCTCCATCCTTCTGTCGATCTAAGCTATAAACTAGAGATCAAATGCCATTTTTTCCACAAAGATACCTCTGCTGACATTTAACCTAGATTGATTTCTGAATTCCCAGCTTGACTTTGTGTGTGTAGCACACGTTGTCACACTTGATTATGCTGCTTTATACTTTACAGAAACAAATCATATGGTCTCACTTCCACTACACTATAAGCTACCCGAAGCAATGACACTGTCTTGTTCTACTTCTAGGCCTGACAGCTGGATATTTAATAGGTCCTTAACAAAGTCACTTAAGATTAACATACTGTTGCCTCTATGAAACCACTCGGTCAGCTTTTGCTTACCCAATCATTTACGTCTTGAGTTTCTGAGTGTGGTCCCTGGTCTAACAGTGCTTTGTTTGTGCCAGCTCCCTCACATGCATTCCCAGAGCTCCTGTGCTGAGGCACACTACCTTCACCAGTCCCATGAGACCAGAGGCCCTACATCCACTCTAAATGTCTGCTAGACAAGGGACCAGAAACTTTACTAACAGTCTTAAAAGGTGGATCTGTGATAGCCTTAAGAAGATTAACAATTAGAAAAGATAAAAGAGCCAAGTAATTTTAAAGTTAAAATTTCAACAGTTCTGGGCTTTCCTGGTGGCACAGTGGTTGAGAATCCACCTGCCAATGCAGGGGACACGGGTTCGATCCCTGGTCCGGGAAGATTCCTACATGCCGCAGAGGAACTAAGCCTGTGCGCCACAACTACTGGGGCTGTGCTCTGGAGCCCACGAGCCACAACTACTGAGCCTACGTGACACAACTACTGAAGCCCGTGCGCCTAGAGCCAGTGCTTCACAACAAGAGAAGCCAACACAATGAGTAGCCCCCGCTCACTGCAACTAGAGAAAGCCCATGCGCAGCAATGAAGACCCAACGTAGCCAAAAATAAATTTTAAAAAAGTGCCTCTTTTAAAAAAAATTTTAACAGTTTTATTTTTGCAACTTTTCTATAAATCTAAAATCATTTCAAAATAAAAAGTTAAAAAATTTAGCTCAGGGCTTCCCTGGTGGCGCAGTGGCTGGGAGTCCGCCTGCCAAAGTAGGGGACACGGGTTCGAGGCCTCGTCCGGGAGGATGCCACATGCCATGGAGCAGCTGAGCCGTGTACCACAACTACTGAGTCTGCGCTCTAGAGCCCACGAGCCACAACTGCTGAGGCCTGCGCACCTAGAGTCCGTGCTCTGCAACAGGAGAAGCCACCACAATGAGAGGCATACACACCGCAATGAAGAGTAGCCCCTGCTCGCCACAACTAGAGAAAGCCCGTGTGCAGCAATGAAGACCCAACACAGCCAAAAATAAAATAAATTTATTAAAAAAAACAAAACAACTTAGCTCAACATAGCTGCCATGACAGAAAACTCAATTAACCATGGCTTGTCTTAACTATTTTTTAAGGAACGTAAAAACACGGTTGGAAAGTCCCACTGCATAAGGGGGCTTATTCAAGACTCCCAAGATGATCACTTTTTTTTTTTTTGGGGGGCCATGTTACATGCCTTGAGGGAATCTTAATTCCCCAACCAGGGATCAAATCCATGCCCCCTGCAGTGGCAGTGTGGAGTCCTAACCGCTGGATCACCAGGGAATTCCCCAAAGATGATCACTTTTAACAGGCCCACCAGAAGGTATTTTAGATCTCATAATTCACTTATACTGTGTCCAGTGTAGTCCATCTTTAGATGACAACTAAAGGAGGAACAATTTAACACCCTCTCAACTGTGAAGAGTTTAGAGCCTGTGTGCTAAACTACAGGGGTTCCACTAGATCTGTTCATTTGTGATGCAGAAAGCAGCTTCTGGGACAGAGATAACACTTGGGGTGACCCATTAGTCTCTACCTAGAAGTTTACCCTTCCTAAAGAGATCACAAAAAAGCACTCCAGGCATCTATCCCCAAAGCAGTTACTGGTCATTTCATTTACCTTCAGGTACCAGGCTAGAATTCCTGCCGTTCCACAGCTTCACTTGCCATTCCTGTCCCCTCTCCCCAACTCTAATTAAAATACTAAATACTGTATTACTGCAAGACCAACGTCATTCCTGTAAACAAGCCAGAGGCGAAAGAGGTTACCAGGCAAGTTCTGTGTTGCACTGGGCCCTGAGGGAGCAGGCTGCCCTACAGATAAGTCTCACTTACTGAACAAGTAACCTGGAGTTGCTGCTGCTGCTGCTGCTGCTGTGGTGGCGGTGGCGTCTGTTCCTGGGGGGTTTGTTGTTGTGGCTGCTGCTGCGGGTCCCATATATGGACAGTCTGAGCTGTATTCTGGTATGTGCCTGCCACGGCCTGCACAGCCACTGGAATGTGGATGTTGCCATTCATGAACTGTGCTGGAAAGAGAGAGTTTGCAAGGGTCTGCACTACCTCTTCATGGGAGTTTTTCACTACAGACGTGGTGCCCACCATCTTCTCCTTGTCATCCTCCAGCTTTACAGCTGCCAGGGCTGTGGGTGAGCCACTGACGTGAACTGCGTTGTAGGCTTCCTGGGGAATGGCAATGTGAGTAATGCTCTGCTGCTGAGGGTCCCCCCGGGGCTGGGCAGAGTAAACAGGTATGGTCCAAGTTTCTCCTGTAGGGCTAGTAATGGTCCCAGTGGCACTGTACAGGTGGGCACTGTCTACTGTTAGTAAGTCGGGCCTCAAAGACACATAACTCTGCTGCTGGCCCTGTGGAATGGCCAGCACGGTGGCCACCGGCTGCCCTGAGATGGCGTAGGACACAGTGATGGGCATGTCCACTTTGCGCTTCTTCACTGGCTGGAGGACACTGGCCGTGCCAACCCGCCGCTCCCCTTCCCGAGGTGAGCCCTGCTGGGACGGTGGTGGGGAAAGGGCACCCACAGTCTGGATTTGGATCTGCTGACCCCCAGCAAGAGACTGGCCAGCCACCAGCTGAGCCTGGATCTGTTGATGTGGGATGTGCTCCTCTGGGATCTCTGCAGCCTGGATCTGCTGGGCCGCCTGCATGTGCTGCACCTGGATCTGGGCCGCCTGCAGCTGCGAAGGGCTGGGGCTCTGCAGAGATGGGGTCTGGATGGAGGGGGCTGTCGGCTGTGCTGCTTGGCCTTGGATCTGCACCTGGACATGGATGGGCTGCTCAGCAGGTTGGTGAACGGTGAGCTGCGGGGAGAGCTGCTGAGCCGAGACCTGCTGCGGAGACTGCTGTACCTGCACCTGTACCTGCAGCGACAAGATTCACCAGTGAGTGAATAGGGCAACATCGAGAATCCAGCCCCGAAGGGAAGAAGAGATCTCAGACGGGAACCCTGGGTAATGTGAAGAGGAGGGGCCGCCATACCCAAGGCTTCTGAGGAGGCCATAATCTCCAAAACCATAGGCAAAATTCTCCAGCATCACACTCTGAATGTGTTGCATTCAGAGCAACACATATCCACCTGAGAGCAAGCAAGACTATCAAGTGGGAAATATCAAAACTTTTGCTCATTTCTTGACTTCCTTTTTAAAAGTAACCCCTTTTGTTTTTGCATACTGACATAGTAGTACAAGTATACAATTTATAAATATATACTTAGGCGTATGATCAAAAAATAGTTTATCCATGTGGTTAGTAATAAAAAGTGTGGGAATCTTGTTCTAAAAGGTCAGAAGGCATTCAATTCCCAACTCAGGATCAAAACTACCCCCACCACAGACAAATAGTAAAAAAACACAGTAGAGAAAAACAACAACAACAACAACAACAAAAACACAGTAGAGACAAAATGTTTGAAATCTCTTTTGGAGATACCTCCAACTTTGCTGCTAAAATATGGGCACTGTTGAATGATTCTTTAGAGTGCTTATTTAAGACAGCATTGTTTTAATAGAGAAGCCACAGATTCCTGATCATTTAATCTAAGGTTATTATATCCTGACCCATGCATTTCTGATAATAATGCAGCTCATGTCTTATTGAAGTTACTTCAGCATACAAAACAGCACGAAAAGATGCTACGTATAGTATGTAATTTTAAAAAAGAAAAGGTTTTTCCATCAGACACACATACCTAAATTACTCTGAACTCGGACTTCCCTGGTGGTCCAGTGGGTAAGAATCCACGCTCCCAATACAGGAGGCCTGGGTTCAATCCCTGTTTGGGGAACTAGATCTCATATGCATGTTGCAACTGAGTTTGCATGCCACAACTAAGAAGCCCACATATCGCAACTAAAAGTCCACATGCCACAACGAAGATGCCACGTGCAGCAACTAAGACCCAGTGCAGCCTACATAAATAAATTAAAAAAAAAATTACTCTGAGCTCATGTAGGAAGGAGGAAGGTATAAAATAAGAAGGTAGATCAGTGATTATATACATCACAAAAGATAACCAAAGATGGTGCTGGGACAACTGGCTATCTATGTAAAAAGAATGAAGTTGGACCTCATCCTCACAACATACACAAAAAATGGGAGAGGATCTGAACAGACACTTCTCCCAAGAAGATAAGCAAATGGCCGGTAAGCACATGAAAAGTTACTTAACATTGTTAGCCGTCAGGGAAATGCAAATCAAAAGCAAAATGAGATACCATTTAAACCCAGGAGGTTGACTATAATAAAAAAAAAAAGATAATAGGGACTTCCCTGGAAGTCCAGTGGTTAAGACTCCACGCTTCCAATGCAGGGGCATGGGTTCCATCCCTGGTCGGAGAACCCAGACCCCACATGACGTGTGGCACGGCCAAAAAATACAGTTAAAAAAAAAGTTTTTTTTAAAATAATAAAAGATAACAGGGACTTCCCTGGTGGCACAGTGGTTAACAATCCGCCTGCCAATGCAGAGGATGAGGATTCAAGCCCTGATCCGGGAAGATCCCACATGCCGCGGAGCAACTCAGCCCATGTGCCACAACTGCTGAGCCTGCGCTCTACAGCCTGTGAGCCACAACGACAAAAGCCCACACAACTACAGCCTGAGCTATGCTTTGCAACGAGAAGCCACCCCAATGAGAAACCTGCGCACTGCAAGAGTTAGCCCCCACTCGCTGCAACTAGAGAAAGCCCACGCACAGCAAGGAAGACCCAACACAACCAAAAATAAATAAATAAATAAATAAATAAGATAACAAATGTTGGCAAGGATGTGAAAAAACTGGAATTCTCATACACTGCTGGTGGGAATGTAAAATGGTGTAGCTGCTTTGGAAAAAAGTCTGGCAGGGACTACCTTGGTGGCGCAGTGGTTAAGAATCTGCCTGCCAATGCAGGGGACACAAGTTTGAGCCCTGGTCCAGGAAGATCCCACATGCCGTGGAGCAACTAAGCCCATATGCCACAACTACTGAGCCCGCAAGCCACAACTAGAGAACGCCCACACGCAGCAACAAAGACCCAATTCAGCCAAAAATAAAAATAAATAAATTTATAACATACTTTAAAAAACAAACAAACAAAAGTCTGGCAGATCATCAAAAGGTTAAACATAGCATATGACAAAGATATGAAAACCACACCATATGACCTAGCAGTTTCACTCCTAGTTATATACTCAAGAGAAACAGAAACTATACTCATGTAAAAACTTGGACATGAGGGACTTCCCTGATAGTCCAGTGGTTAAGAATCTGCCTTCCAATGCAGGGGACGTGGGTTCGATCCCTGGTCAGGGAACTAAGACCCCACATGTGGCAAGGCAACCGAGCCCATGAGCTCAAGATCCCACGTGCCGCAACTACTGAGCCCAGGTGCCACAATGGATAGCCTGCATGCCACAACGAAAGATACCATATGCACAACTAAGACCCAACGTGGCCAAATAAAGAAATTAATAGATAAATATTTTAAAAAAGAACTTGGACATGAATGTTAATAACAGCATTATTTAAAATAACCAAAAAGTGGAAACAACCCAAATATCTATCAACTGATGGATAAATAAAATGTAGTACTTCCATACAGCAGCATGTTGTTTAGTAAGAAAAACATAAAGTTTTGATAAAATGCTACAACACAGATGAACCCTGAAAACATTATGCTAAATGAAGTCAGTCACAAAAGACTACATATTGTATGATTCCATTAATATGAATGTCCAAAACAGGCAAATCTATAGAAATAGAAAGTAGATTAGTGGTTATCCAGGACACAGGGACTGGGGAAAATATGAAGTAACTGCTAATGGCTACAGGGTTTCTTTCTGGAGGTGATGAGAAATGTTCTAAAATTGATGTGGTAATGGCAGCACAACTCTGTGAATAGACTAAAAACTACTAAGTTGCACGCTTTACATGGAAATGACTGACTTATTTGATATGAGAATTACATCTCATTAAAGCCACTACTGATTTAAAAAAAAAAAAAAAAAGCAAGGAAGAGGCTGTGTAAAGAGCATAGGCCTTGGGACTTCCCTGGTGGTCCAGTGGCTAAGACTCCACGCTCCCAATGCAGGGGGTCTGGGCTCATTCCCTGGTCAGAGAACTAGATACCACATGCCACAACAAACAGTTAGCATGCCACAACTAAAGAGCCCGCATCTCACAACTAAAAGATTCCGTGTGCTGCAATGAAGATCCCACATGGTGCAATGAAGATCCCATGTGCCACAACTAAGACCTGGTGCAGCCAAATAAACAAATAAATAAATATTAAAAAAAAAAGAGCATAGGCCTTATGAACAGACTTTAAGTGAACAGACTTGAAGTGATGATGTACTTTCCTGGCTGTGAGTCCTCTAAGTTTCAGTTTCCTGAGGTACAATAAAAAGGGGGAGAATGCCTACCTCCTTACAGAGTTGTCATGAGCATAAAATAATGTTTACTGACACATAGTAGATGTTCAAAAAGTAGGTTTTCTTCCTCATAAGCAATATTTCTTTACACCAGTGAGTCTCAAAATGTAGTTTCCAGGCCAACATCATCATCACACTGGCAATTATCAGAAATACAAACTTTCAGGTCCCAGCTCAGAACTATTAAACCAGAAACTCTAGGAATGGGCCCAGCAATCTGTATCTTAACAAGTCTTCCAGGTGACTGATGCATGCTCAAGATGGAGAATCAGTGCTTTATACCAAGGACTAGAGGAAATGGTGAAGCCAATTACTACAAAAAAGCAGTTTTCAAGCTCTTTGGTCTCAGCACCCTTTCAAAAAATGATTGAGGACCAACCCCAAAAAGCTTTTCTTTACACGAGCATAGATAACAATTCTTACTGTATAAGAAAATTAAACTAGGAAACTTAGAAAAATATTAATTCATTAAAAATCACCACATAGAGCAGAAGCAAGAAGAATTACAATTCTGCAGCCTGTGGAAGGAAAACCACATTCACAGAAAGATAGACAAAATGAAAAGGCAGAGGACTTTGTACCAGATGAAGGAACAAAATAAAACCCCAGAAAAACAACTAAATGAAGTGGAGATAGGAAACCTTCCAGAGAAAGAATTCAGAATAATGATAGTGAACATGACCCAGGACCTTGGAAAAAGAATGGAGGCAAAGATCGAGAAGATGCAAGAAATGCTCAACAAAGACCTAGAAGAATTAAGAACAAACAGAGATGAACAATACAATAACTGAAATGAAAAATACACTAAAAGGAATCAATAGCAAAATAACTGAGGCAGAACAACAGATAAGTGACGTGGAAGACAGAATGGTGGAATTCACTGCGACAGAACAGAATAAAGAAAAAAGAATGAAAAGAAATGAAGACAACCTAAGAGACCTTTGGGACAGCATTAAACACAATAACATTCACATTATAGGGGTCCCAGAAGGAGAAGAGAGAGAAAGGAGCTGAGAAAATATCTGAAGAGATTATAGTCGAAAACTTCCCTAACACAGGAAAGGAAATATCTACCCAAGTCTAGGAAGTGCAGAGAGTCTCAGGTAGGATACACCCAAAGAGAAACACGCCAAGGTTTTTACCATCAAATTGGTAAAAATTAAAGACAAAGAAAAATTATTGAAAGCAGCAAGGCAAAAACAACAAATAACATACAAGGGAACTTCCATAAGGTTAACAGCTGATTTCTCAGCAGAAACTCTACAAGCCAGAAGGGAGTGGCATGACATATTTAAAGTGATGAAAGAGAAGAACCTACAACCAAGATAACTCGACCTGGCAAGGATCTCATTCAGATTTGATGGAGAAATCAAAAGCTTTACAGACAAGCAAAAGCTAAGAGAATTCAGCACCATCAAACCAGCTCTACAGCAAATGCTAAAGGAACTTCTCTAAGCGGGAAACACAAGAAAATAAAAGCACCTACAAAAACAAACCCAAAACAATTACGAAAATGGTAATAGGAACATACATATTGATAATTTCCTTAAACGTGAATGGATTAAATGCTCCAACCAAAAGACACAGGGTCGCTGAATGGATGCAAAAACAAGACCCATATATATGCTGTCTACAAAAGACCCACTTCAGACCTAGGGACACATACAAACTGAAAGTGAGGGGATGGAAAAAGATATTCCATGAAAATGGAAATCAAAAGAAAGCTGGAGTAGCAATACTCATATCAGATGAAATACACTTTAAAATAAAGAATGTTACAAGAGACAAGGAAGGACACTACATAATGATCAAGGGATCATTCCAAGAAGAAGACATAACAATTATAAATATATATGCACCCAACACAGTAGCACCACAATACATAAAACAACTGCTAACAGCTATAAAAGAGGAAATCGACAGTAACACAATAATAGTGGGGGACTTTAACACCTCACTTACACCAATGGACAGATCATCCAGACAGAAAATTAATAAGGAAACATAAGGTTTAAATAACACAATAGACCAGATAGATTTAATTGATATTTACAGGACATTCCATCCAAAAACCGCAAATTACACTTTCCTTCTCAAGGGCACATGGAACATTCTCCAGGATAGATCACATCTTGCATCAAAAATCAAGCCTTGGTAAATTTAAGAAAACTGAAATCATATCAAGCATCTTTTCTGACCACAATGCTATGAGATTAGAAATTCATTACAGGGGAAAAAATGTAAAAAACCCAAACACATGGAGGCTAAAGAATACATTACTAAATAACCAAGAGATTACTGAAGAAATCAAAGAGGAAATCAAAAAATACCTAGAGACAAATGACAATGAAAACATGACGATCCAAAACCTATGGGATGCAGCAAAAGCAGTTCTAAGAGGGAAGTTTATAGCAATACAAGCCTGCCTCAACAAACAAGAAAAATCTCAAATAAACAATCTAAACTTTCACCTAAAGGAACGAGAGAAAGAAGAACAAACAAAACCCAAAGTTAGTTGAAGGAAAGAAATCATAAAGATCAGAGCAGAAATAAATGAAATAGAAACAAAGAAAACAATAGCAAAGATCAATAAAACCAAAAGCTGGTTCTTTGAGAAGATAAAGAAAATTGATAAACCTTTAGCCAGACTCATCAAGCAAAAGAGAGAGAGGACTCAAATCAAGAAAATTAGAAATGAAAAAGAAGTTACAACGGACAAGGCAGAAATACAAAGCATCATAAGAGACTACTATAAGCAACTCTATGTCAATAAAATGGACAACCTGGAAGAAACTGACAAATCCTTAGAAAGGTATAATCTTCCAAGAATGCATCAGGAAGAAATAGAAAATATGACCAGTCACAAGTAATGAAATTGAAACTGTGATTAAAAATCTTCCAACAAACAAAAGTCCAGGACCAGATGGCTTCACCAGTGAATTCTATCAAACATTTAGAGAAGAGCTAACACTCATCCTTCTCAAACTCTTCCAAAAAATTGCAGAGGAAGGAACACTCCCAAACTCATTCTATGAGGCCACCACCATCCCTGATACAAAAACCAGACAAAGATACTACATGAAAAGAAAATTAGAGACCAATATCACTGATGAATATAGATGCAAAAATCCTCAACAAAATACTAGCAAACAGAATCCAACAACACATTAAAAGGATTATACACCATGATCAAGTGAGATTTATGCCAGGGATGCAAGGATTCTTCAATATATGCAGATCAATCAATGTAATATACCATATTAACAAAGTAAAGAATAAAACCCATAAGATCATGTCAAGAGATGCAGAAAAAGCTTTTGACAAAATTCAACACCCATTTATGACAAAAACTCTCCAGAAAGTGGGCACAGAGGGAACCTACCTCAACATAATAAAGGCCATATACGACAAAGCCACAGCAAACATCATTCTCAATGGTGAAAAGCTGAAAGCATTTCCTCTAAGATCAGGAACAAGACAAGGATGTCCACTCTCACCACTATTATTCAACACAGTTTTGCAATTCCTAGCCACGGCACTCAGAGAAGAAAAAGAAATAAAAGGAAAACAAATTGGAAAAGAAGTAAAACTGTCACTGTTTGCAGATGACATGATACTATACATAGAGAATCCTAAAGATGCCACCAGAAAGCTACTATAGCTAATCAATGAATTTGGTAAAGCTGCAGGATACAAAATTAATACACAAAAATCTCTTGCATTCCTATACACTAACAATGAAAGATCAGAAAGAGAAATTAAGGAAACAATCCCATTCACCACTGCAACAAAAAGAATAAAATATCTAGGGAAAAAACCACCTAAGGAGGTAAAAGACCTATACTCAGAAAACTATAAGACCCTGATGAAAGAAATCAACGATGAGGCTTCCCTGGTGGTGCAGTGGTTAAGAATCTGCCTGCCAATGCAGGGGATGTGGGCTCAAGCCCTGGTCCGGGAAGATACCACATGCCACAGAGCAACTAAGCCCATGCACTACAACTACTAAGCCAGCGCTCTAGAGCCTGCGAGCCACAACTACCGAAGCCCGTGTGCCTAGAGCCCATGCTCTGCAACAAAGAAGAGCCACCGCAATAAGAAGCTAGCGCACCACAACCAAGAGTAGCCCCCACTTGCTGCAACTAGAGAGAAAGCCTGCAGTCAGCAACGAAGACCCAATGCAACCAAAAATTAATTAATTAATTAATTAATTTAAA
This sequence comes from Stenella coeruleoalba, assembly GCF_951394435.1. NCBI lineage: Eukaryota > Metazoa > Chordata > Mammalia > Artiodactyla > Delphinidae > Stenella > Stenella coeruleoalba. Next base: position 66,178,177 of record NC_137156.1, read on the forward strand.
AAAAAAAGAAATCAAAGATGACACAAACAGATGGAGAGATATACCATGTTCTTTGACTGGAAGAATCAATATTGTGAAAATGACTATACTATCCAAAGCAATCTGCAGATTCAATGCAATCCCTATCAAATTAACCAGTGGCATTTTTTACAAAACTAGAACAAAAAATCTTAAAATTTCTATGGAGACACAAAAGACCCCAAATAGCCAAAGCAGTCTTGAGGGGAAAAAAACAGTGCTGGAGGAATCAGACTCTCTGACTTCAGACTATACTGCAAGGCTACAGTAATCAAGACAATATGGTACTGGCACAAAAACAGAAATATAGATCAATGGAACAGGATAGAAAGCCCAGAGATAAACCCACACACCTATGGTCAACTAATCTATGACAAAGGAGGCAAGAACATACAATGGAGAAAAGACAGTCTCTTCAATAAGTGGTGCTGGGAAAACTGGACAGCTACATGTAAAAGAATGAAATTAGACACTCCCTAACACCATACACAAAAATAAACTCAAAATGGATTAGAGACCTAAATGTAAGACCGGACACTATAAAACTCTTAGAGGAAAACATAGGAAGAACACTCTTTGACATAAATCACAGCAAGATCTTTTTTGATCCACCTCCTAGAGTAATGAAAATAAAAACAAAAATAAACAAATGGGACCTAATGAAACTTAAAAGCTTTTGCACAGCAAAGGAAACTACAAACGAGACGAAATATTTGCAAATGAATCAACAGACAAAGGATTAATCTCCAAAAACTGCTCATGCAGCTCAATATTTAAAAAAAAAAAAAAAAACCCAATCCAAAAATGGGCAGAAGACCTAAATAGACATTTCTCCAAAGAAATGGCCATAAAGATGGCCAAGAAGCACATGAAAAGCTGCTCAACAGGGCTTCCCTGGTGGCGCAGTGGTTGAGGATCCGCCTTCCAATGCAGGGGACGTGGGTTCGTGCCCTGGTCCGGGAGGATCCCACATGCCGCAGAGCGGCTGGGCCCGTGAGCCATGGCCGCTGAGCCTGCGCGTCTGGAGCCTGTGCTCCGCAACGGGAGAGGCCACAGCAGTGAGAGGCCCGCGTACAGCAAAAAAAAAAAAAAAAAAAAAAAAAAAAGCTGCTCAACATCACTAATTATTAGAGAAATGCAAATCAAAACTACAATGAGGTATCATCTCACACCAGTTAGAATGGGCATCATCAGAAAATCTACAAACAACAAATGCTGGAGAGGGTATGGAGAAAAGGGAACCCTCTTGCACTGTTGGTGGTAATGTAAATTGATACAGCCACCATGGAGAACAGTATGGAGGTTCCTTAAAAAGCTAAAAATAGAATTACCGTATGAACTAGCAATCTCACTACTGGGCATCTACCCAGAGAAAAACATAATTCAAAAAGACACATGCACCCAATGTTCATTGCAGAACTATTTACAATAGCCAGGACATGGAAGCAACCTAAATGCCCATCGACAGACTAATGGATAAAGAAGAATTAGAAGATGTGGTATATATATACAATGGACTATTACTCAGCCATAAAATGGAACGAAATTGGGTCATTTGTAGAGACGTGGATGGATTTAGAGACTGTCATACAGAATGAAGTAAGTCAGAAAGAGAAAAACAAATATAGTATATTAACGCATATATGGAACCTAGAAAAATGGTACAGATGAACCGGTTTGCAGGGCAGAAATAGAGACACAGATGTAGAGAACAAACATATAGACACCAAGGGGGGCAAGTGGTGCGGGGGGTGGGGGGGTGGTGGTGGTGTGATGAACTGGGAGATTGGGATTGACATATATACAGTAACATGTATAAAATGGATACCTGATAAGAACCTGCTGTATAAAAAAATAAAATTCAAGAATTCCAAAAAAAATCACTGCATAAATCAATATAAATGTCAACATAAATAACATATTCTTATGAAAAATAACTTTATTTGCCAAAACAAAAAATTTATAATAATCACTGCATTATTTTACATCTCTGCAAATCTCTTTAATGGCTGACTTAACTGAAGACAACTGCATTCTCATACTTGCTTCTGCATTCAATCTATTGTGACACATCATACATGGCCCCTGCAAAACTCCACTGTACACTCATGAGAGAATGAGAGTGAAAAAGGCAAAAAAAATCTTCATATTATAATAAAAACAGCCTTGGACTTCCCTGGTGGCACAGTGGTTAAGAATCTGCCTGCCAACGGAAGGGACACGGGTTTGAGCCCTAGTCCAGGAATATCCCACATGCTGTGGAGCAACTAAGCCCGTGCGCCACAACTACTGAGCCTGCACTCTAGAGCCCACGAGCCACAACTACTGAGCCCAAGTGCCTTAGAGCCTGTGGTCCACAACAAAGAGAAGCCACTGCAATGAGAAGCCCACGCACCGCAACAAAGAGTAGCCCCTGCTCGCCGCAACTAGAGAAAGCCCGCACAGCAACAAAGACCCAACGCAGTCAATCAATCAATCAATTAATTTTTAAAAAAAACCAGCCTTAACTCTGAGGAACCCTGAAAGGGAGTTGGGGACTACCAGTCCCTGACCTACTCTTTAAGAACCACTGTTGTAGAGTTAAACACACAGTATGGGGTTTTTTTGTTTGTTTGTTTGGACTGAGTGGGGTCTTCATCGTTGTGCGCGGGCTTTTCTCTAGTTGCAGAGAGCGGGGGCTACTCTTCGTTGAGGTGTGCGGGCTTCTCACTGAGGTGGCTTCTCTTGTTGCAGAGCACAGGCTCTAGGCGCGCGTGCTTCATTCATTGTGGCACACGGGGTCAGCAGTTGTGGCTTGTGGACTCTAGAGCGCAGGCTCAGCAGTTGTGGTGCACGGGCTTAGTTGCTCTAAGGCATGTGGGATCTTCCCAGACCAGGGCTCGAACCCGTGTCCCCTGCACTGGCAGGCAGATTCTTAACCACTGTGCCACCAGGGAAGTCCCAACAGAGTATGTTTTTAAACTATATTATTACTTGCTTAAAAACAAGATGTCAAAAATCTGGTTACTGTAGTTCATTCATTTACTGTATCTCTTTAAATTGACTTTTCTTAGAAACAATTTATCAATATTCAATCTTCCAAAAGAAATAAGTTAGCAAAAATACTAAGGAATCAGAACTGAAGGCATTTACCCCTCACTACAGAACAAACAGGTACAAATAATCTGATGCCACTTTATATCCAAAGTAGTTAGAAGTTAAAATTAGGGGAGTAAAAGTTAAAGCACTTTCTGACATTTCCTTACCAATGTCAAGATATTGGATAAGGTATCAATTATGTGTTTATAACCTTTACCCATAAGGATAAGTCAATAAGAAATTAAACGTTATTTGTATTAACCTCCTTCATATTTTTTATTTATATAAAAACAACTTTATCCGGTTAGATAATTACTGCATAGTCATAGTGAAAATCTGTAACCTTAGTGGAGTAAAAAAAAAAAAATTTTTTTTTTTAAATTTTACTTTAACTTAGGAGGAAAGAAAATTAAAAGTGAATTGAAGGGGGCTTCCCTGGTGGCGCAGTGATTACGAATCCGCCTGACAATGCAGGGGACACAGGTTTGAGCCCTGGTCCAGGAAGATCCCACGTGCCGCAGAGCAACTAAGCCCGTGTGCCACAACTACCGAGCCTGTGCTCTAGAGCCCACGTGCCAAGAGCCTGTGCTCGGCAACAAGAGAAGCCACCGCAATGAGAAGCCCACACACTGCAACGAAGAGCTGCCCCCGCTCACCGCACCTACAGAAAGCTCGCATGCAGCAACGAAGACCCAACACAGACAAAAATAAATTAATTAAATAAATTAATTTTTTTAAAAAAGTGAATTGAAGGAATAGCTGAACTTTGAGTATTGCTTCACACTAAGAAAGCTCCTAGGGACTTCCCTGGTGGTGCAGTGGTTAATAATCCACCTGCCAATGCAGGGGACACGGGTTCGAGCCCTGGTCTGGGAAGATCCCACGTGCTACAGAGCAACTAAGCCCGTGCACCACAACTGCTGAGCCTGTGTTGTAGAGCCCGCAAGCCACAACTACTGAAGCCTGTGTGCCAAAACTACAGAAGCTCACGCGCCTACAGCCCGTGCTCCACAACAAGAGAAGCCTGCACACTGCAACGAAGAGCAGCCCCCTGCTCGCCACAACTAGAGAAAGCCTGTGCACAGCAATGAAAACCCAATGCAGCCATAAATAAATAAATAAATTTATTTTTAAAAAAACAAAGCTCCTACAAGATTCCTCTTTAAAAAAAAAAGAAAGAGGGCTTCCCTGGTGGCGCAGTGGTTGGGATTCCGCCTGCCGACGCAGGGGACGCGGGTTCATGCCCCGGTCTGGGAAGATCCCATATGCCGCGGAGCGGCTGGGCCTGTGAGCCATGGCCGCTGAGCCTGCGCGTCTGGATGACTGTGCTCTGCAACTGGAGAGGCCACAACAGTGAAAGGCCCGCATACCGCAAAAAAAAAAAAAAAAAAAAAAAGAAAAGACAAAAATCTAAGAAAGGCATTCAGAGGTTGGTATCGTGCTTTATTAACTATTTAATTTTCAAGGTTAAAATATCTAGGTAAATTGTCACAGAAAACAAACTGATAACTAAACAAAAAATTAAAGAAAAAAAGGCAGTTTGAAACTTAAGCCTAGATCTAAAAGGATTCTAAAGAAATACAAAAAGGAAAAAGATCATCCCAAAGACATGTATATGCTAGAAAAGTGATACATCAATGGAGGAGGGAGACATTTCTAGGGGAATGAATTTGGTTTCACTGTTTCCAAAAGCACTGTTTCTTACCTTCTATCAATCCCTCATAAATCACATTATATTTCAAGTTCCTTTCACATTTGAATCGTTACTTCTCATTCAGCTCTCCCCACCACCTTTTCCAGAGTTTTTAATTGCTTTTTTTCCCCCTGTTGATCAGAAGAGATATACTTTAAATAACTATACTTCTGCGTTCTTGATCACATAGTAAGTACAGTGCTAATTACTTTCTTCTTGAGCATTCTGACTTCCTATTTCAACCTGGACAGACTGCATTCTGGGTCTTCTGTACAGACTGGGATTTCGATCTCAACTCTGAGCTGCTTCTGTTTCTTTTGTTCTCATGACTTCTTTCCTAGATTCTTTATTTGACTGAGTACATAAGTTTTTCAGAAAGTATGTCTGAATGTGGTCCACAGCTCAGCAGCATCAGCATCAACCTGGAATTTGTTAAAAATGCACATTCTCTGGAAACGAAAAGACTGTTGAAGAGATATCTGCATCCCCATATTCAAAGCAGCATTATTTACAATGGCCAAGAGATGGGAACAATCTAAGCGTCCATCAATGGATGAATGGATAAAGAAGTTCTGGAATATATATACATACCATGGATATTATTCAGCCATAAAAAGGGAGGAAATTCTGCCCTTTGTGACAACGTGGATGGATGCTGAGGGCATTATGCTAAGTGAAATAAATCAGACAGAGAAAGACAAGTACCACATGATCTCGTTTACAATATATGTAAAATGTAAAAAACAAACAAAACCCCAACCAAACTCAGAAAAAGAGATCAGATTTGTGGCTACAAGAGGCAGGGGGCAGAGGGAGGAGGAATTGGATGAAGGTGGTCAAAAGGTACAAACTTCCAGTCATAAGATAACTAAGTACTAGGGATATAAAGCACAACATGATAACTATAGTTAAGATTGCTATATGGTGAACATGAAAGTTAAGAGAGTAAATCCCTGGGCTTCCTTGGTGGCGCAGTGGTTGAGCGTCTGCCTGCCAATGCAGGGGACACGGGTTCGAGCCCTGGTCTGAGATCCCACATGCTGTGGAGCAACTGGGCCCGTGAGCCACAACTACTGAGCCTGCACGTCTGGAGCCTGTGCTCCGCAACAAGAGAGGCCGCGACAGTGAGAGGCCCACGCACCGCGATGAAGAGTGGCCCCCGCTTGCCGCAACTAGAGAAAGCCCTCGCACAGAAAGGAAGACCCAACACAGCCAAAAATAAATAAATGAAATTTAAAAAAAAAAAAGAAAGAGTAAATCCTTGAGTTCTCATCACAAAGGAAAAAATATTCTTTTCTTTTTCTGTATATGAGATGACAGATATTAACTAAACTTGCTGTGGTTACCATTTCACAATCTATGTAGAGCTCAAATCATTGAGCTCTACACCTTAAACTTACACAGTGCTGCATGTCAATTATATCTCAATAAAACTGGGGGGCAAGGGGCATGCAAATTCTCAGGAGTGACCCCAGACCAACTGAATTAGAATTGGGAGGGGGGGAGCCATTTTTGTTTTAAGAAACCTTCAAGGTGATTCTAATGTACCCTATAGTCTGATAACCATTAGTGTGTAAGTTTTATTGGACCTTACTTGTCTAGGTTCCTAACCTGTTTGCAGATGAATAATCTATTTCCTTTTCCTCTGTCATTCAGAACCTAAGCAATACAGAGCTCAACACAACAGAAGGACTAAGTACTCCAACTAAGGAACAATGAGAAACCATGAAGTAATATATATATTATTAGGAATCTTTTCTTCCAAACAATCACTGACACTAAAAAAAATACATATCTAATACCATTTTTGGATTTTTTTTTGCTTTATTTTGTTTTTGGCTACTTTGAGTATAAAACCAGTATTTTATTTAAACAAGAATAAACTGGGTGAGTGTGCTGGGTCAATTTCTGAATTCCACCTCATAAACAATTTTGGTCCAATATCCATTAGTTACATGTACTTAGCAATCACTTAAAATGTGGTTAGTCCAAATTACAATGTGCTTACAAGTTCAAAGCACAATCAGATTTCAAAGATTTGTGCCAAAAAAAATGGTAAAATCGTTCATCAATAATATAAGACTGAGTACATGTTGAAATAATGTTAGTTTAAATAAAATGTGATTTTAACAAGTCAATTTCACCTCATTTTTTCCCCCTTTTATAAAAGAGGCTACTAGAAAATTTAGAATAACATATGTAGCTTACATTCTATTTCATATTCTGAGTCTCACTGAGGAGGAACTACTGAGAACAGTGTTCAATGTGCCAGAAGACCCCACTAAGCACCTGGGATCCAAACATATCTGTGCCTTTTAACAACTAGTCAGCAAAACCTTGGTACAATTTCACTGTTCAAAAAATGCTCTTCTGGGACTTCCCTGGTGGCACAGTGGTTGAGAGTCCGCCTGCTGATGCAGGGGACACGGGTTAGTGCCCCGGTCCAGGAGGATCCCACATGCCGCGGAGCGGCTGCGACCATGAGCCACGGCCGCTGGGCCTGCGCGTCCGGAGCCTGTGCTCTGCAGCGGGAGGGGCCACAGCAGTGAGAGGCCCGCGTACCGCAAAAAAAAAAAAAAAAAAAAAAAAAAAAAAAAAAAAATGCTCTTCTGAAAGTGGTAAAATCTTTATCCAACTATCAAACATTTACCAAACTCTTATTGTACAAATGAATGTAGATATGGTGAGGGAAGAGATTTAAATGTGGGTAGAAGACTGGACATGTCCACTGACAGATAAATGGATAAAAAAGATGTGGTGTATACACACATACATACACACACACACACACACACACACACACACACACACACAATGGAATACTACTCAGCCATTAAAAAGAATGAAATAATACCATTTGCAGCAACATGGATGGACCTAGAGATTATCATACTAAGGGAAGTAAATCAAGAAAGAGGAAGACAAATACAATATATAGCACTTATATGTGGAATCTAAAGTATGACACAAATGAACTTATCTACAAAACAGAAACAGACTCACAGACATAGAGAACAGACTGTGACTGCCAAGGGGGAGGAGGGGGTGGGAGAGGGAAGTATTGGGAGTTTGGGATTAGCAGATATAAACTATTATATATAGGACAGGTAAACAACAAGGTCCTACTGTACAGCACAGGGAACTATATTCAATATTCTGTGACAAACCATAATGGAAAAAAATACGGGAACTTCCCTGGTGGTGCAGTGGTTAAGAATCCGCCTGCCGGGCTTCCCTGGTGGCACAGTGGTTGAGAGTCCACCTGCCGATGCAGGAAACACGGGTTCGTGCCCCGGTCTGGGAAGATCCCACATGCCGTGGAGCGGCTGGGCCCGTGAGCCATGGCTGCTGAGCCTATGCGTCTGGAGCCTGTGCTCCGCGATGGGAGAGGCCGCAACAGTGAGAGGCCCGTGTACCGCAAAAAAAAAAAAAAAAAAAAAAAAAAAAAAAATCTGCCTGCCAATGCAGGGGACACGGGTTCGATCCCTGGTCCGGGAAGATCCCACATGCTGCAGGGCAACTAAGCCTGTGCGCCACAACTACTGAGCCTGCGTTCTAGAGACCACAAGCCACAACTACTGAGCCCACGCGACTAGAGCCCATGCTCTGCAACAAGAGAAGCCACCAGAATGAGAAGCCTGTGCAACGAAGAGTAGCCCCTGCTCACCGTAACTAGAGAAAGCCAGCACACGGCAACGAAGACCCAACGCAGCCAAAGGAAAAAGAATATGAAAAAGAATATATATATGTATAACTGAGTCACTCTGCTGTATAGCAGAAATTAACACACTGTAAATTAACTATACTTCAATAAAATTATAAAAAGAAAAAAAAAAAAAGACTGGACATGAAGGGCCAGAAAAGGCGGCAATGAACAGTCTACCAATCTGAAGTGATGATCAGGACCCCAATCAGCCCACAAAGTGCCAGTGAGAGAACAGCTGATTTCAGTCCTGTTTTTGGCTGCAAACCCTTGTTTGCAGAATACACCACATTATGACTTCTGCCTCCCCAAGGCAGAAGCTGGAATCACTGTCCCAACCTCTCCTGCAGCTAGAGTGCAGGCATGTGACCAAGGCTTCCCAAATTAGACACACTGCACGAAATCTGGACTCAAAATGGAGCAACATGAGGCAGCAGGAACCACAACCTCCATTTTCTGGTGAGAGTGGAAGATTGCGGCAGAAATGGAACAGGATGGCATAAATCCCATTGAGAGACTATGGTAGGACAAGGACCTGTGCCCAGGGGTGTGGCTGAAGGTCTTTGCCAAGGCAGGCTAGCAATGTGACCTGAGTCCTGTTCCTGGCTGTGCAGCCTCCAAGACACATTCTCTAAAACTCAAAACTCAGATGGATACAAAAGATATCAAAACAAGTTGAAAACTTTAAAATAGTATTTACCTTGGGAGAGAAAGATATACAGAGGGGTATTAGAGATCTGAACTGCATCTGTAACATTGTTTTTTTTTAAAAAAAAAAGCAAAAATGGCAAACTGCCAACACAGTAGGAATACTTGTTCTAAATATTTGTCTGGATACTTACTTTTCAAATGTTTGAAAAGCAAATGGGGCCCTAGGTATGAATGGCACTAATGAGGAGAAGGAGAGGAAGAAGAAAACAACAGTGGCTATTATTTATTTATTGAGGGCTTACTACGTGCTGTTTACTTAGGACTTAGCATTTTATGGAATCCTCAAAGTAACTACAACATAAATTCTTTTATTTCCATGACGTAGATAAGGAAACGGACTCAAAGTGCTTAAGTCACTTGTCTATAATGATATATCTAAAGAATCAGAGGCAGATCAAACTCATGTTTGTCTAAGGGCAATCTGGCTCTTGATTACCTCCTTCCTCACTCTCAGCAATTCTACACTGAGGTGAGAGGTTAGGGACTGACTGCCCCAGCACAGAGGGAATGTGCAACAGCAAAAAGAGGAAGAGGGACATAAGTTGGGATGACAAATGAGGAAGAAATGTACTTTGATCCACTGAAGGCTTGAGACCTTTACCTCTAGCAACAAAAGAATCAAGTGCTGAGAAATCTCCTTCCCCAAAGCATCCTTCACTTAGCAGGACCAGGCTGACGAACCAGCCTTGTAAGAAGCCTCAGTTCCTGCCTTATAGAAGTACAGAGAAGAAACAAGAAATTCTATGGGTGCTAAGTGAAACCGGACTCCTAGAATTCACCATCAGAGGGTCTTCTCTCTGGCATACACATTTAACTCCATGTGGATGCTTTAGGAAGTACCCAACTCAAGAGGGCTCTTGAAAGTGAAGTTCCAAATGAACCACCTTCACCTAGCTCAGGCAGACCTATCAACAACAGGAAACTTAGGCCTTCCTGGTATTGTACAAACTGTGAAGGTATTTACATGACAGCTCTTCCTTTTGCCTTAAGAAATTGCCTCCCTATCTTAAATAAACATATGCTACTGTGATACTGTAATATAATTTTTGGTCTTTTCTCTGATTCTTGATCTGAGCTCTTAAGACCTTTGTAATTTCCTAAGTGCTAATATAAATGCTAGGACCATATTATTTTCTAATGAGGCAACTTTGCTGGGCTCCTGGATGAGGGCTGGTCACCTCAAAGACCAAGCCATAATAAGAAACTTGGTACTTTCAGCCCCACCCTCCATTCTCTGGAGAGGGAAAAAGGGCTAGAAATTGAGTTACTAATCAATCATACCTATATGATGTAGCCTCCATAAAAATCCCGAAAGTTTGGGGTTTAGGGAGTTCCTGGGTTGGTGAACACATTCACGTGCTGGGAGGGTGGTACACCCCAACTCCATGAGGACAGAGGCTACTGTGTTCACGACCCTTCAGAACCTCGCCCCATGTATCTCTTTATTTGGTTGTTCAACCGTATCCTTTATCATTTCCTTAATTATATAATAAACTGGTAAATGTGTTTCCCTGAGTTCTGTGAGCTTTTCTGGCAAATCATCAAACCCAAGGAGGGGTAGTGAGAACCACAATTTATAGCCAGTTAGTCAGAAGTACAGGTGAGATAACCTGGGACTTCCAACTAGTGTCGGAAGTGGGGGGCAGTCTTGTGAAACTGATCCCTTAACTTGCGGGGATCTGACGCTAACTCCAAGCAGATAGCGTTAGAACTGAATTGAATTATAGGTCAGCCAGCTGGTGTGAAGAATTGGTCATTGTGGGGGGAAAAAACACACATTTGGGGGCCAAAAGTGTGAGTGTGGTAGTAGCAGAGAGTAAACGGACACAGTGAGTTTTATTCAGACAGCTACTCTAATTAACTTCTGACACAGACCTTTGTCTCCCATCAATTCACTAACATTGTTCTAAGGATATTATTACTTTGTCAAATCTAACAAGCTATGTGGCTGCTTCTAGGCTGGAAAGATGAGAAATTCTTGGGGACAGAACAAACTCTCTGGGATGGCGACAGATGGTTTTAAAAAAGCAATCTAATTTTACCGCAATTTTTTAAAAAAGCAACTTAGAAAACTCTCTGCCTTCAAGGTAATAAATTGTTTTGAAATTTCAAATAACATTAATATAGGCATAATTTTACACTTACCAAAAGGGTTAGGTTGAAAAGCAATACTATGAGCCAAAGAGCCTTTTAACATTTGAATTGAGAAGGCAGGTCTGTTCAGCTCCATATTTCAGTGTACACGTCACCTCTCTAGTCTCATCCTTTCACTCAGTGCACTCTAGTTACACAGCCATTCTGCCGTTTTTCAAATAAGCAGGCTCCCACCTTAGGGCTTTCTGATTTGGAACGCTCTTTCCTCAGATAACCATATGGCTCATTCACCAGCTCTCTTTGGTCTTAACTCAAAAGTCACCAGCATATTCAGGCTTACCCTGGCCACCCCCATCTGCTTTGTTTTTCTCCTTTGCATTTATCACTATATAACAAGATTTTTAAAAATCTTATATATCATCTAACCCCTCCCAGCTATAATGTATGTTCCACAAGGTCAGGGAGCTTTCTGTCTTGTTCAATGCTGTACCTAAACATCTAGCAAAGGGCTTCATACATAAACACAAACATACGGAGATGTCTGGGACAGGGGAAAAAAGGTTAAGAATCATTGTCCTGTACAAGTTCAAAGCAAAATATTCCCAAGCAACATTTTTTTTTAATTACAAAAGTAGTTCATGTTTAATAAAAAAAAAAAATTCAAGCACTTCTCCTTAGTACCCCACTACACCGCCCAATTACTGTTTTGGGCTTTATTACTACTATTTAAGGACCACTACATTCTACATATGTTAAAAGCCAGTGATACTAAACTGGTTTTGACACTCTATAATCTGTTAAACATCCTGCTCTGTCAATATACACAGATCTACCTCATTCTTCTGGCTGCACAGGACAACATACTACAGTTGTATCATTATTTGCCATTTCCCTTACTGAAAGATTGACTTGTTTCCAGTGTTACTACTATAAGCAACGTGGCAGTGAATATCCTTATATACACATTTATCTGTGAACACAAATGCAAGGCCAAAGGTACGCAACAAGTGTTGCCAAATTCAATCTCAAGAAAATCACACTAATTTATCCTCTTATACGCTTGCTACCCTGGGTGAAATCTTTATAACTGTCTTCCTACCTAATAAATAAAACATATTTCATTTTAAAAACTTACACTTCCATAATCACCAGAAGCATGAAGCATCTTTTGACATACTTACTAGCACAATCTGTATTTCCTCCCCCATGAACGATCTATTTATACCTTTGTTCATTTTTCCACTAGATCATTTTTTTTTCCTATTTTTTAAGTTCCTTGTGTATTAGAAACACTAGTTAGGAGCACAGGCTTGAGTTAAGACAGCTTGGGTGCAAACGCTAGCTATCAGAAGATGAGTTAACCTCCCTATACCTCACGTGCTATTTTTAGTTTCAAAAATTATACCTTTAGGACTTCCCTGGTGGCACAGTGGTTAAGAATCCGTCTGCCAATGCAGGGGACAGGGGTTCGAGCCCTGGTCCGGGAAGATCCCACATGCCCGTGCGCCACAACTATTGAGCCTGTGCTCTAGAGCCCGCGCACCATAACTACTGAAGCCTGTATGCCCTACAGCCCGTGCTCCACAAGACAAGCCACCGCAATGAGAAGCCCGCGCACTGCAATGAACAGTAGGCCCCACTCACCGCAACTAGAGAAAGCCCGCGCACAGCAAGGAAGACCCAATGCAGCCAAAAATAAATAAATAAAATTTAAAAAAAAATTATACCTTTAAAGAAAGAATATACAGACCTATAAAACAGATCAAGAAACATGTGTATAAAATAATTGTAACTGCTAGGCCCATATTTTCTGTCACTCAGAAAACGTTTTTCCGAAGTCTTATATAAAGTTGTATCTTTAGCCATATATTTATTGATATTGTCTGGCTTATGATTTTTTTTTAAAACAAGTTTTTATTGTATTTAAGACACTTAGGTTTTTGTTTTTGGCCACGCTGCGCAACTTGCAGGATCCCCACCAGGGACTGAACCTGGGTCCCCTGCACTGGAAGCGCCAAGTCCGAATCACTGGACTGCCAGGGAATTTCCTGGCTTATGATTTTGATAGCTTTAGATTTATTAACATTGTCAACTTTCATGTAATATTAATAACAACTTAAAATCTTTATTTAAATTAAATCTACAAAGCCAACTTTTAGAAAAATTAAATTCCATTTGGCTTAAGCCAGTTATTATGAAAATATATTTGTCTTAAAATTTTTTTAAATTTATGAAACGGAAAGAAAAATTAGTCTCAGGAAAGGTAAGCTAGGCTTAACTAACCTTTGGTCCACGAATGCTTGGCTAAAAGGTCTTTTTTTTTTTTTTTTCCAGCCACGCTACGCGGCTTGTGGGAGCTTAATTTCCTGACTAGGGATCAAACCTGGGCCCTTGGCAGTGAAAGTGTGGAGTCCTAACCACTGGACCGCCAGGGAATTCCCTAAAAGGTCATTTTTAATTTTAAATAAAGGGGATAAAAACTACTCTTGCACATATCATATACCACAAACCATATCTCGGCAACTTGTACGGTAGAAATTTGTGGTAAGATTTTTTAGAACTACTTGAATAAAGCAAAAAAAAAAAAACCCTCAACTAGGAAATTTTTTTTTAAAGGAAAAAAATGAGGTTTCCTCTATCTACACAAATAACTTGAATTAAAATTGATAACCTGTGTGGGAAAGGGAACCACACATAAAAAGTAGCCTATTCCCTGGTGGCGCAGTGGTTGAGAGTCCACCTGCCGACGCAGGGGACGCGGGTTTGTGCCCCGGTCTGGGAAGATCCCACGTGCCGCGGAGCGGCTGGGCCCATGAGCCATGGCCGCTGAGCCTGCGCGTCCGGAGCCTGTGCTCTGCAATGGGAGAGGCCACAACAGTGAGAGGCCCGTGTACCGCAAAAGCAAAAAAACAAAAAAAACCAACAAAAAAAGTAGCCTAACAGGTTGGCTAAAATGTAGATCCATAGAAAAAAAATATGATTCTTACCAAAAGAGCACTGATAATTATTATTGAATTATTATACCACTTGCTGATCAAGCTAACATTCCATGGGCTGTAAATATAGTAATTTTTATGCAGGGGTCCCCTGAGACCTGAAAATAGTTCAAAGATTCTTTCAGGGTAAAAAAAGATTGGGAAAAGCTATCTCAGAGTTTACTTCTTTCCTTAGGAAGGCTTTCCACAACGTAAAATTACAAAAATTTTCTATACTGCCTTTTCATAGTTCATTGTTTTCTTGTTATCTGACCTTTAACCCATCTGGACCTTATCTGTATTATAAGAGGTATCTATTTCCAAAAGAGGAGTAGACTGCCTTACTGCACTAATGGAATACATCCTTTCCTCACTGATCAGCAGAGCCATTTTCATCCTATACCTGGTATCTACTCATAATATATGCAGACACATGAGTGTGTATATGTTTTAAAGTCCTTGGTCAACTCCCAACACATGGGTCCCCAGAGGAGCCTTCTACTCTTTGTATTCTTTACTTCTCGGATTAGGGGACCCTGAGAACTGCTCCACCTTTCCTAAAAGTTTCTCTCTTAGAGGAATTCCTCTATCACCTGATTCTATTTGCTTTCTCTCTTGCAGCAATTCCTCAGATTTACTGGGTTTAAAAAAAAAATCATTCCCTATTTATTATTTTTAGTGAAGTTTAGCTGCTGTACAATTTTATAAGTTACAGGTGTAAAATATAGTGATTCACAATTTTTTTTTTTTTTTTTTTTTTGCGGTACACGGGCCTCTCACTGTTGTGGCCTCTCCCGTTGTGGAGCTCTCCCGTTGTGGCCTCTCCCGTTGCGGGCTTCCCCACCAGGGAAGCCCCATGATTCACAATTTTTAAAGGTTAAGATTTAGTGGTTTTTTGATGGCATTTTCTTTTTCCCAGCACTGCTAGAAAAAAAAATTTTTTAAGTATCTTTTCAGTTACTGAGGATGGGAAAATATGTGTTCTTATGAGTCCACCATATTGAACCTATCTCATGGATTTATTATTTTATTTTTTCTTCCATTTACAAGTGGTTTGGGAAAAATGATGATACTAATAGGTGATCTCAATTAGCTATCTTGAACGTAAAGTCTCAAAAAAACACTTTAAACTCAAATCCCAAACTAGTTTAATCTTACGAAAAAGAAGATCCAAGCAGTAAAAAAAAGAAAAGTTTCTTCAACTGAAGTCAGGCCTTATCTTTGTGCCTTTCCTGTACCCCTCCTTCCTTATAGAGACTGTAATAAACAACTGCATCCCTCCATATGCCAGATGCTTTCTTGTTATCTCAGTCTCACTAAATAGTATTATCCCTACTGACAGATGAAAAAACTAGCACTAAAAAGATTAAGAAAATATCAAGAAATAAAACGTCAGATCAAATTTAAATCCAGGGGGCTTCCCTGGTGGCGCAGTGGTTGAGAGTCCGCCTGCCGATGCTGGGGACACAGGTTCGTGCCCCGGTCCGGGAAGATCCCACATGCCATGGAGCTGCTAGGCCCGTGAGCCATGGCCGCTGAGCCTGCGTGTCCAGAGCCTGTGCTCCTCAACGGGAGAGGCCACAACAGTGAGAGGCCCGCGTACCGCAAAAAAAAAAAAAAAAAATTTAAACCCAGGAATGCAACTCCAAAGCCCAGGTCCTTCCAATATACTCACCTACACTGCTAAGGGGCAAAACCTTCTACCTCACCAAACGTACCTCTTCACACTCTTGCCACTCCATCATGTTCTACTCCCTTTCCTATTCTCTTGGTGGAAGTCATGGAGGGCAAAGTGAAATGCAACCACAATAGACAGTAGCAAGAAAGCAGCATTTGTGACTGTAGGATAGTTTTAGTTTCACATAAGGACCCCTAAAGAGGAAAACTTACCTTCTCGGCAAATGTATTAAGTTTCTCCTCTTTCAGTAAGCATATTATCAATTAGCATTATTTCTTGAGGCTTATAAATATCAAATGAAGGCCTAGAAATTTACAGGTGACGTTGAGTCATGGAACCATACAACTACATGAATAAGAGCCTTTCCATTTAAAAAAAAAGTTCCAAATATCATGCTTTTAGTAATGAGGTAAGATTAGCCCTCCTATGTTCTTGATCTGCTCAGGGTGACACAGACAGAAGGGGAGCTTCAGTCACACACAGTGTGACACATCCAAATCCAGTCCCAAAAGACCTCTTAATTTCTATACTGTTCAGTTCTCCAAAGCAAATGGCAAGTATCTGTAGCCTCTTAAGTTTACAGTAGTTGCAAATATTTTTAGTCTATGTTAACTATGAAAGCCCTTGTGTAAGATAAAATGTTTCAAAAAAAACAGAACACTCCCCTTGGTGAAAATAATCTCTGACATCTGTATATAGACGTGATGCTCTACTAACCAAAACCCTGATGGCAAATAAAGTCTATTCAATAGGATGCACCAACACTTATCTCCCTTTTACCTGAACCTGCTGTGGCTGTTGAACCTGGATCTGCTGTTCTTGCTGGGTTTGTGGCTGAACACTGGTGGTGACTGGACAGGCAAGTTCAAGCAAAGACCCGGCCACTTCGGTGCTGTCTGTGTAAATGCAGTTCCCACCCTGTTGGTACACCATGGTAGTGGTGGCCGTCTGCTGGAACTCCTGAAGGGCTTCTGGCCCCTTAGAGGCTAGCGAGTCCAGAAATTCCTTCATCCTGTGTTGCGGGACAGACCGCGCCTTCACTCGGATGTACTCTTCAAAGGAGATGGTGTTCTCCAGAGAATTATTCATATTGCAGAGTCCTTAGGGTTCCTAGAAATAAAATAAATGGACAGAAGTCAAAACTATGCCACTGTTTTCACATACTGAAATGCACAGAGCAATCACTCTTGCATCAGTGTGGAATATTCAGGGCAGTTGTATACATCTGGAATCCAAAGTAAGATTTTATTAAATAACCTTATTTTTTTTCAGTTAATGGCATCTGAAAATTGTTTCCACAAACATTTCTTAAATCAAACTATCACATTGAAAACAAAAAACAAAAGCATGTGTCACAGTAATGGATGAAACGAGCTGCAAATACACTCTCCACCCAGCACTAGGCCAATCCCATCTTCTCTGCAGAGCCAAGCACTGGACAATAAAAGTCACATGCAACACTGCTCTGTGACCATCAGAGAGGACTACCAAGGAAGGTAGGAGCCAGGATTCCTACCAACATGTTCTATTTCCACTGCCAACTATGTTTTACAGTGAAGGGACACGTATGCCACCTAGCTGTGGCAAGATCCTGGAGACAAGGGATGTGTTCATTTCCAACCAGAAACACCAAAAATCCCATTTGCTATATATACTGCTCACATTCTTTTGCTGCATAGCTTACTGGTTAAAAGCATGGATTTTGGAGCCAGGCTTCCTGGGTTTAAAACCCAGCTCGAGGGCTTCCCTGGTGGCACAGAGGTTAAGAATCTGCCTGCCAATGCAGGAGACACAGGTTCGAGCCCTGGTCTGGGAAGATCCCACATGCCACGGAGCAACTAAACCCGTGCACCACAGCTGCTGAGCCTGCACTCTAGAGCCCGTGAGCCACAACTACTGAAGCCCACGTGCCACAACTACTGAGGCCCGCGCGCCTGGAGCATGTGCTCTGCAACAAGGGAAGCCACCGCAATGAGAAGCCCGCGCACCACAACAAAGAGTAGCCCTCACTTGCCGCAACTAGAGAAAGCCGGCACGCAGCAACAAAGACCCAACGCAGCCAAAAATAAAAATAAATAAAATAAATTTATTTAAAAAAAAAACCAGCTGGAACTCTCCTTTGCTGTGTTACCCTGGACAAGTCAGTTAACTTTAGTTTTGTCTATAAAATAGGAATTAAAATAGCATTTACGTCGAAAAGTTGACTTGAGAATTAAATATATGTAAAGCACTTAGAAAAGTACCTGACATATATACAGTGCCACATAATTATTAACTAATTCTATTAAAGGTAAGTGGGGGGAGAAAATTGAATAGTACCTTAAATAACTAGGTCACTTCAAAAATCAATTCTGCAAGATTTTCGTCAGGGTATTTACCTTAAGAATTAATCTGGGGACTTCCCTGGTGGCGCAGTGGTTAAGGATCCTCCTGCTAATGCAGGGGACAGGGGTTCGAGCCCTGGTCCGGGAAGATCCCACATGCCTTGGAGCAAATAAGCCCATGCGCCACAACTACTGAGCCTGTGCTCTAGAGCCTGAGAGCTACAACTACTGAGCCCACGTGCTGCAACTACTGAAGCCCCTGTGCCTAGAGCCCGTGCTCTGCAACAAGAGAAGCCATCGCAATGAGAAGCCCGCGCACCGCAACAAAGAATAGCCCCTGTAACTAGAGAAAGCCCACGCGCAGCAATGAAGACGCAACGCGGCCGAAAAAAGATAAATAAAATAAAAACTTAAAAAAAAAAGAATTAATCTGCAAGGGTGGATAGTAGCTCTCAATCACCTGGGAGACAACCATGCGATCTATCCATGAACTGCTGAGTGCCCTGTCACTGCTGCTTTCATACCATACTCTCTTGACCAGTACCACCTCCAGGACAAAAGCAATGGCAGGATATGAAAGTAACACAAACCAAGTGAAACTCTTTGCCAAAAAAAGACTCTCAGTCAATCTCAAATGTCTAGAAAAGTGATTTGTTTCCTTGAGCCATCTGACTAGAAATAGAAATATCAGTCTCTCTTTCACTGCCCAGATGTTGTCTTCTGTTAACAGATATAAGGTGTGTGTGTAATCATATATCTTCCACCTGGCTCTAAATTCTAGTAGACAGGACTGTGTCCTGGTCCTCTCTGAATGGCTGATACATGTAGATACTTTGTATATATCTGTTGCACTTGGAATTCAACGTGGAACAAAAAGGATTATGACTCTGTTCCTGTAACATCTATAACTTACAACCATAAAATGTTATGCTTTTCCCTCCTAAATAGTTAATCTATACCCTGGGGGGGGGGGGGGAAAGCCCTATATATCCAGGGCAAGAGACTAAAGGAAAAATATGAACCTTACTGCTATTAATTTACTGACACCAGCAATATTTCTGTGGCAGGCTGTTTAAGTATAGTATACAAATTATATTCAGGTACTTTCAAAGAGAATAGACCCAGCAATAAACCTTTTATTATGATGCCCATAATATACTGTAAATATATTTCTCCATAAATAAAGAATACTACATATACCTTATCCTGTCTAAAATGCCTAGACCACTACTCTCGGGAAAGCCTCTACCTCTTAGGAAACCCCCAAGCACCAAGAGAGTACAGAGAAAGGCAAGTACAGGTCAGGGGAGTGAGTGCAAGGTGAAGCTGCTGCTGATGGCCTCTTGTCTTTGGAAATTTAACACTTGTTTGTCCCTCTGTCACCTCTCTTCTAACCATCTCCCTTGCCCAGTTCTCCCTTCTCTCCGTTGCAGAGGCTCTCAGTTATCTTTCTCAGGACAGAAAATTAGAAGGCCTTCTATGAGACTTCAAGATTAAGCTATCAATGATATCCATGGCACATAGAGTAGGAGGAGCATCAAGGACAAGCACTTCATACTCAGAGCAGGCCACTCCAGCATAGGTGACCAACAAACAGTCACTAACCACACTGGCACAGAATGTGTCAAAGCTTCCCTCTGATAACAGCATCACAATTGAAATTTCCCTCTTAAGGAAGCATCTCTCATAATATAGACCCACTAATAATACAAAGTTCACAATATGTGACTCTAATATCCAATTACATGCACCCTTTTGCTCATAAGGGACAAAGGAGAGATTGTGTGAACAACCATTAACCAGTTCTCTACCACGTTGGCACATATTTCAGTTTTTCACCTCCATTATAGAAGAAGAGCCGAGGGCACCTGAAATTTACACTTCCCCAAATTAATTTTCTTCAATAATTAGTTGCATTCATGTAAAATACTTAGAGATTGCTTGAATTTTGTCTGTGCTAGAATCGTAGCTACTGTATCAAAGCAATTTTTTAAAAAGTATAGAGAATCATGCAAATCATGCAAAAAAAAAACCAAAAAACTTTTTCTGCTTCAAATCTGGGAGAAGATAAATATGACCAAGCACAAATACAAAGAAACACTGCAAGTTAAGTTTACAGAACCAGAAAACCTTCACACAAATATTGCTCGGTAAAGGCAGTCCACAGAATCTTCCTAGTGACCTTATTTCCCTTCACTCTTTTAAGTTTCAGTAATCAAGGAGGCTTAAGCCTCATCTGAAGTCTGATATTAAGTACAAAGCAGAATTATACCAATTTTTCTTCCTAGAAACAAGCTTTCTTCAGTCTTCAGTGTAGAATTCCACCTAGTTTTTTTGGGGGGGGGGAGCGGTCGTCTTTGTTTTTTTTGGTGGGGAGGGTAAAAGTAACACATCTACTTTCTTAGAAAAACTGTTCAAATAATAGAGCAAGGTATAAAATGAAAAGTAAAAACAGCTAAGTAGGGGCTTCCCTGGTGGCGCAGTGGTTAAGGATCTGCCTGCCAGTGCAAGGGACACAGTTTCGAGCCCTGGCCCGGGAAGATCCCACATGCCGTGGAGCAACTAAGCCCGTGCGCCACAACTACTGAGCCTGAGCTCTAGAGCCCGCAAGCCACAACTACTGAGCCCACGTGCCACAACTACTGAAACCTGCGCACCTAGAGCCCATGCTCCACAACAAGACAAGACACGACAATGAGAAGCCCACGCACCGCAACGAAGAGTAGCCCCCGCTCACTGCAACTAGAGAAAGCCCGCGCACAGCAACAAAGACCCAACACAGCCAAAAATAAATTAATTAATTAATTAACAAAACAAAACACCTAAGTATGCTGTGACCTCTGGTTCTTTTTTTTTTTTAAGGAAGGAGGGGGTTTTATAAGTGGCCAAAAATTGTGAAAGACTGCAAGACAACTCTCACTTTTTTCTTATAGCACAGTTCAGAATGTTAATGTTTAAATTAAATGTTTAAAATTCCTCTCTAAAATTTTAAACCACTTTCTCCAAATTAAGAACGTAAGTGAACCATAAAGAGGGAAAATCCTCCTCTATTAAAAGAAGGTTTCATATGTTCTAACAGAAAAAACACAATTTAATTGACTTTTAAAAATCTACCTAAATATTTCAAAGTAACTGTTTATGCTTCCCTGAATTAACTAACTCCCAGTTTTAAGTACTACTTTTATTTTTTTTAAACATCTTTATTGGAGTATAATTGCTTTACAATGGTGTGTTAGTTTCTGCTTTATAACAAAGTGAATCAGCTATACATATACATATGCTCCCATATCTCTTCCCTCTTGCGTCTCCCTCCCTCCCACCCCTCTAGGTGGTCACAAAGCACCTAGCTAATCCTCCCTGTGCTAAGCGGCTGCTTCCCACTAGCTATCTATTTTACGTTTGGTAGTGTATATATGTTGTCCATGCCACTCTCTCACTTTGTCCCAGCTTACCCTTCCCCCTCCCCGTATCCTCAAGTCCATTCTCTAGTAGGTCTGTCTGCACCTTTATTCCCGTCTTACCCCTAGGTTCTTCTGACCATTTTTTTTCTTTTTTTTTTAGATTCCATATATATGTGTTAGCATACAGTATTTGTTTTTCTCTTTCTGATCTACCAATTTTAAATATTGGTCTGTCCTCTAGGAAAGGTGTTAGGGCATTTAAATCGCCTTCCTCTCATTAACCCCTGCCAATCGTATTTTAATTTTTGTCATGATCAGTTTCATAGCTTTAAACCTCTAGTTGTAGGCACACTAATTTTATAGTATCTCTGGACTTCCCACCATGTAAGATAAGGAAATTAAAGTTCCATGCCCTCTATTTTTGACAAGCATTTAGCTAAGTGAGTATAGCTTCTGTTTAATCAATCTTTTAGTTTTAACAACACAGCATTTCATACCAAATCAAACTCAGAACTTTTTTTTTTTTTTTTTAAATCAAGGTTCCAGGACTTCCCTGGTAAGTCCAGTGGGTAAGACTCCACGCTCCCAATGCAGGGGGCCGGTGATCGACCAGGGGTCGTCGGGGAACTAGATCACACACGCATGCCGCAACTAAACAACTAAGAGTCCGCGTGCTGCAACTAAGACCTGGCGCAGCCAAAAAGAAAAATAATCTTTAAAAAATCAAGGTTCCAAAGATGATAAAAACAATTCTGCTCCAAATAAATCCTACCTGTCAGTACTTCTAGAATACTACATTCAAAACAGTCACTACAAGAATAGTCCAAATATAAATTTATTTCCTGAGCAGAATGGCAAATAGGATGGATATTCAGTTCTCAGAAAGAATGGAATAAAAGCTTGGAAAAGTATCTGCTATAAAGCCCCAAAGTTCATTCTTTAAGTTTTCATCAAAAAAAGAAAAGACCACACACCTTTAAGTAGGGAAAATTCTATAAAACTTAGAAAACATTGATAAAGGTTCATACACAGGTTCACTATATTCTCCTCTGTTCTTATGAAAATATTTGAAATATCCTATGACAAAATCACCTTTTGGTTTATAGCTAGCCATGTATTTTAAGTAGTTGAGACTCCAAAGTTATAAAACCTTCTGCAGTGCTCCAACCTTACAGTCTACTGTTGGCTCTAAGCAGAAGCTACTACTACCCAATTCCCATTGCTTTTTCCTTTCACTAAGCCCCCAAGAGGTTCTTCACTGACTGTACAAGTCCACAGAATCATCTGAGAACCACTAAATCAGAGGAAGCTAAATATTAACAAATAATGAATTCAATGGAGAACTTAAAAAATATATAACGGAAAAGGCCAATTTGAAAGAATATTCCAATCTGCTCATTTATACACAAGGCTTCATTTCTTGTTCTTTTAACCTGCTCACTTGGCAGTATCTACCAGACTGACACATCCCAATAATGAAAGCACACTAAGTCAGCATTTGACCTGACACAAAAGTGCTGCCGGAGGGGGGGCGGGAAGCTTCAGACATACATTTAAATATGTGAGACCAGTCAGTGAGTAAAAGACAACACTGAGAAAAATTAAACATATTCTCAATAGTGGTGATACGTTCTTCCTTTGCTTTTATGCTCAGAAAAAGTCTGCCTTTACCATAAACTCATTCACTTACAATTTTTAAATTTACAATGTAATTATTTATACTATGCTTTGATCCATTTAGAATTTATTTTGCATAGTGTGAGGTAAAAGCCTAATTTTATTTCCAAAGACCCAACAACCCTGTATCATTTACTGAATTACTGAAATTTCTTTGCCCGCTGATTTAAAATGCCACTGATTGTATATCAAATTCATATAAAGAAGGTCTGCTTCCCAGCTTTTTCTGTGATTCCACAGATCCTTCTGTAATACAGTAACTTAAAAAAAAAAAAAGCATGTTAATACCTAGAAGATCCACCTTCCCCCAACAAAACGTTTGGTTTTAAAATAAAAAAAAATTAGTGACACAGAAGACACATTACGTGGGAAAGGGGAGGCCAATACAATTGTATTTATATATCCCAGTATGGTTTAATTATGTACCCAAGAAAAAAAACTGGCATAACAGCAGTTATGCCTGGGTAGTATGGAATAACAGAGGACTTAAATTTCTTCCTGTTTAATACACTCCTGTATTTTCTGCAATTTGTATTAAACCAAAAAGAGAGTTAAAAAGTAATCCTTTTTGCATAGTGGTTATACCACAATAACAGTCAGTAACAGACACACAAACAATTCAGGTTGTTCATAGTTTGATTTTTCCCTCAAAATCTGAAATTCTGAAAGACAAAACTATCAAGCAACAGAAGCTTGCATAATAATAAAGGCTGTTAAATTCAAGATGTTGCTCACCAGATACATAAGGCTGAGCCTTGGTAACAGAGAAAGAAAAATGGATAAACTTAATGAAACTACACTCTATAACCCCCAAACAAAGAAGATTCTTAATTAGCCCCAAGTCAAAGACTCAGTGAGGAGCATTAAGTAAACTGATGAACTAAAATACTTCTCAAAAACATGAAGCTGGAGGGATAGTTGAGTACTCCCAATTTCCGGGAATCAGAAATGGAGGGGAAAACACTCTGGGGCTCTTTGGGGTGGAGTCTGTAGCCAAGCATTTGCTTCTGAATACTTCAAGCATAGCTGCTTTGCAAAACAATAGACAAACCAACCCCCCCACCAACAGACCTAGGAAATTTTCACTACAACCGCACACATTTTTACTGGTTATTTCCCCTGTACTTCCTTCTACTGGAGCTTAGCACAGTGCCTGACAAACAGCAGGCCCTCAGTATACCAAAGTTATCATTATTCTAATTATTTTATCTCTAGTACACAAGAGGAAAAGGTTACTCCAAAACAACAATCTATTACATTTCTGTTTGCTAATTTTTTCCTATTTCAGTACTAAGGGAAGGCCTAAGTACTCAGGGGAGTCATCCCTTCTTGGGTCCCCTCGAATCTGCTACCTCTTCCCGGCCCCCATGCAACTCTGCAGGGTGGGTCTTGAATATGTGATGAACTAAGAGAAGCCATTCGGAGCTGCCTCAGAGCCCTACCTCTTCCTGTTTACCCAGTGGTCAAGCTCTTGGGACCCTCTTAAGGCTCACATCTACTAGCAATGGTTCCTCATAGCTTAGTTCTGGTTTGAAGAACACATTCACATGAAAAAAACATCAATTTCCATTTTAAGGAGTCACAGTCACATTTGTCCTAATTAACATAAGGAGTCATTTCAAAGAAGCAGATGGGGAGAAAACAGTTCTATTCTTAAAGATACTAACCCACCACACGGTTTGTGATAGAAATTATCCCATTAGGACATCCATCTGCCCCATGCCTTCACTAGACAGAGAAGTCCCTGATATAGGGGCATCTTCACCATGGTTCTATTTCTGGACAATACACTTTCAACCAGAAACTTAAACTCATATTCCTATCAATAACTGATGAGCTGTAACCTGGCACAACTGTTTGCATTATCTAGTGAAGTTTGAAAACGTCCATTCCATATGACCCAGCAAATTCTATCCCTATATGTACATGACACACACCTATACAAATGTACTTAACCAAGAATGTTCATAGTAGCATTGTTAATAGCCCCAAACTGGAAGGAATCTAGATGTCTATCAATAATAGTGAATAAATTATGGTTTGTTCAAACAGCAGACTACTATACAGAAATTGGAATGAATGAACTACAGCTGCACACAACGTGGATGAATGTCACAAGCACAATGCTAGAATAAGATACAAAACAGCATGACTCCATTTATATAAAATTCAAAATTAAATAAAACTAGGTTGTTGAGGGATACGAAGGTAGTAATAAGAAAAACAAAGAACATGATTATCACAGAATTCAGAATAGTCATTGTCTCTAGGGAATGAGAAGCTGTAACCAGGAAGGGACCCATGAAGTGTTCAGAAGTGCTGGCATTGTTCTATTTCTTGAAGAGGTGCTAGTTACACAGTGGTTCACTTTATAATTTTTCATTAAATTGTATACAGATCTACTGAATTAATATGTATAGATAGATATTTCAAACGCACATGCAAAAAAGAGCTTTCTGACACACTCCACCAGCTCTACCTACAGTTTTGCCCTAGCCTAAAGTGTGACAACAAAGGACCATTCTTTTCCCCTTTTCAGCAAAGCAAGGGGTTAATCTATCATTTCTTCATGCAGCTACAATTAGAAATCACAATCCAATGTGACAATTAGGAAAAAACTAGTGGAGCATTTAAGTGAAGTCTGGAAAGGACTTAAAACCTCTGGAACAAAATGCAGGGCAACCACCTACAAAGAAATTGAAAAGAACAGGTGTTCATATAACACTTCATTCTGAGGCTGAGGAATAAAAGACCATTACAGATAAACGGTGGTCATTTAAAAAGTACACTAGCGGGCTTCCCTGGTGGTGCAGTGGTTAAGAATCCGCCTGCCAATGCAGGGGACACAGGTTTGAGCCCTGATCCAGGAAGATTCCCACATGTCACGGAGCAACTAAGCCTGTGCGCCACAACTACTGAGCCTGCGCTCTAGAGCCCACGAACCACAACTACTGAAGCCCACACGCCTAGAGCCCGTGCTCCGCAACAAGAGAAGACACTAAAATGAGAAGCCCGCGCACCGCAACAAAGAGTAGCCCCCACTCGTCGCAACTAGAGAAAGCCCGCGCACAGCAACAAAGACGCAACGCAGCCAAAAATAAATTAATAAAAAATATAAATTAATTAATTAAATTAAATTAAAATAAAAAGTACACAAGCAAGAAGCATGGCATATCAAAGACAAACTTGTACTTGATTAAATTAAAAGAAGGCACGCAAGCTTGAAGAAAGAAATCCCTGATTCTGAAGCTGTCATGATGGAGGATAGCCACACCCAGAGCCCCTAACTTTGGTTACCTTTTGGAGCAATTCAGATTTACATAAAACTTCAACCACAATTTGATCTTTCCTTTAAAATGGCAACATAAGTGGAAAGGGGTTGTGGAAAGGCAGAGATTCATGGAGAGGTACACAAATTATTCATCACAGAGGACTGGAAGCAGGACATCTTTTAACAGGGAAATCTTAATGAGCTTATGAAAAAATATTATCTACAGACACCAATTTAAAAGGCAGACCTCAAACGTAACGATTAAAAATTCCAGAAAAAGCAGGCCTAAATGGTGTATTAATATTTTAAGTGTATCCTAGATAAACTTGACTGCTTGTCTTTGAACCATTTGGATCCTTAGAAAAGCTGATGCCTTGTCATGCTAAAACCTGAAAGTTGCACTGACTTACATTTTAAAAGAACTGTTCAAGCAGCAAACTGGCTGGCTTCAAAGATACAGTTCTCCCACATATTCGATTTTCCAGCACCTACTAATTTCTGGCAGACAGCACCCAGAATGACTGGCAGGATTTCTAACGTTTCAATATTACCAGGAAAAAAACTGCACACATATTTCCAGCATATGAATAATTCTAACTCACCAGTCACCATGTTGCACGCATTTCTGGTGCTTGTCCTGAGTTCTTAAGACCCGTAACATTCTAAAGAAGGCAGAACAAAGAAGTTCCTTCCATCCTCAGCCTCTTTTTAAATTTTAAGCTTGTTCTTAAAATAATAACAGTATATTAGGAGTTTTCTAATAATATAGTATTTTAAGTAGTTTTCTACCCCCACCATTTTCAAATTTAATTGCTAATTTTAGTTCCACTTAGTTTCTTTTTCCTTAAATTTAATGAAGCAAGACTATAAAACATAAACTAGCACATATTTTGTCTTAGAAAAAAGAAGTACCTATTTCTCTGGACAAATCTAGAACTCCCCTGGCACCAGAACACAGTGCTGGGATTTTAAAAAATAAAAAAGCTGAAAAGGATTGAAATCCTGTATCAAAAGTGACTTTTACAGGCAGATTTCAGATCTGCTGGGGATCTTCGGACTTACAAAAGAAGGCAAAGCACTGATTATCAGATTGTTCAATTTCGTTCTGAGCAACTTTTTGGCTGAGCAATAGCGGGCCCTTTAACCTAACAGAGTACAAGTAAGCCCCTCCCAACCAAACAGAGGAAAAGGCTGCATTTCAGGATTTAAAGTGGCAATTTACAGCTTGGGTAGTTTCACAGCGTCCACAGACGTGGATCCCCTTACGGAGCGCACAGAGGTGACGTCTAAGAACTGCGCTTTAATGAAGAATTACTTTCTAATGACAAGAAAACAAATACCACTGAAGGGCCTTTTAGGATTTGCCTTCCCTCTCCAGCACAAAGCATCAAAGCAAGGTGAGGAAGTCGAAGGGGTTCGCTGCCCTCACAGACGAACAGAGCTCGGTTTCAGAATCAGGGTAGCACCCTCTCAAGTACCCACCCTGCACATGGGCCTCGGGACACCTCATTCTTAGAGAGCCAGCAATCTCGCCCACTTCGCAGAGGAGCGGGGCCGCAAGCCAGACCGCAAAGCAGGTTGGTTTCTCCTCAGGCCTAGGCCCCGTTGGTCCGGGGACGTCACCTGAGCAGGAAGGGTCCAACCCACAACCTTCTCCAAACTGCAAGCTGCCCGCCCGCCGTCCCTCCCCGCAGCAGGGGTGTCCTGAGCGCCCGCGCAGCGGTGCCGCCACCCAACAGCAGGCCGCGCGCCTGCCCGCGACCCCCGACTTCGGGGCGCGCGTCCCAGAAAGCCGCTCTGGCCGACGGGCTGCAACTCCAGGAGCCGAGATATCCGGGTCGGGAACGCGCACGTCAGCGGCCACGAGCACCGGGAGGGCCGCACAGCGCGCGCGCCCCCGAGCATATAAACAGCCCCGGCCGCGCGCGCCCACCAGCGCGCATTCGCGCGCCGTGCCCACCCGAATCCCCAAACCGCCCCTCCCCCACCCAGGGGGCGGGGGCGTGCGAGCCCTGGGTCTTTCTCGGCTCCGGAGCCGCCCCGAGGTCTCCAGGGCCCAGCGGCAGCGGCCCGCCCGCCCCCGCCCGCCGTTGTGTGGGGTGGGCCCGCTGTCTCAGGCCCGCAACCCCGCCATATCCCTGCCCCCACTGGAGCCCTCACCCGGCGACGTCGTCGCCGCCGCCGCCGCCGCCGCCGCCGTTCTACCCGCCGGCCCCGCCGCACCGCTCGGGGCCCCGGTTCTGCCGTCGCCGCTCCAAGACCGACAGGATTTTCCCCTCACAGCTCCCTGGGCGCCATCTTACATTCAACCCTCACAGCCAATGAGTGCCGAAAGCCTTTCTCGCGATGATTGGAGCGTCGAAACCCGCGAGAACTAAGGCTGCCTCCTGGCCAGACTTAAAGGGAACGCTTCTGCAGAGGAGAGAGGCCGAGCCTAGGGCTGCAGTAGCGGCAGGAGCCCGGGGTGTAGGGCGGAGCGTACCGCCCTCAGACGCCCCTCCATGTGGGGCGGAGCCAGGGCCGGAGATCGGCCTAGCCCTGGAGCCTGGGCAGGCCTGGGCTTGAAGCTTACTCTCAGGACCCTTCTGCCGCCTGCCGGGGCCTCCTTCTCGCAGCCTCACGCGGTGCGGAGACCAGCCTCTTACTTAAGGTGGCCCCCACAGCCTCTGACCTAGGCCTGGCGCCTCCAGCCGCACCCCACCTGGGAAGCCCCGGGTCACTCTCCTCCAGGAGTCCCTAGCATCTCGGACCAACCCCTCACCCTCTACCTGCTGTCATCCTAATTCAGCCTTCCGCAGTCCAGTCCACCTTAAAGCGGGCCTCGGGTAGCCTGGTGTTTGTATACAGGGAAAATGTGGAGGGTGTTAAAGCTGCAGGCACACGCCGGCTTCACCAGTAGCCCACACTGCCCCAGAGGGGCATAGACTATCATACTGTTTCTTAAAAAGGCCTCTGGAGCTTTGCACTTGTTCATCCTTCCCTGGCAAACTCCTAGTCCTTTGGGGCTCCCCTCAGGAGTGACTTCTAAGAGTAGTCTTCAGAGGCCCAGGCTGGGTCAGAAACCTCCTCCAGCCTCACACAGGCCCCAAGGAGACATCTGCACAATACCTGGTCGCCCTCTGTCTCCCCAACTAGGTGGTGGACTTAGAAGGCCACCACACAAGTCTTCCTCATCTCACTGTGCCTGGCACATAGTAGGTACTCAATAATTATTTTTTAATGACTGTACTAGTAGCTAGGCCTCTCCATCTGCCTAGGCATGCAGGCAGACACAAACCTTCCAGGTCCCTCTGACACAAGGCTCCTAACAGTGGAGCAGCATCCCAGGACCCACCATTCCCTCAGACCAGGTGCAGAAGATAACGAATCAGGCCCAGGCCTCAGCCCTCGAGCATCAAGAAGTGCACCAGTGGTTTCAAAGCTGTCAGTACTGCTCTGTGTGTAGCGTACCTTCCCCCTCCCTGAGCATGACTCTAAGGCCCTTGGGTGCTAGGAGACCAGAGAGATAACACAGACCCCAGGGGGATTTAGCTGTTCTTTATTGACATGGAGTCTGGGTACCCCTCGCCTCCAGAAGGTTGAGATAGGTCCACAGGACTTCCAGTTCACACTTTTCCTGGGTCCTCCTTCAGTGTGACGGTCCGGTTGAAG
Organism: Stenella coeruleoalba; assembly: GCF_951394435.1. Lineage (NCBI taxonomy): Eukaryota > Metazoa > Chordata > Mammalia > Artiodactyla > Delphinidae > Stenella > Stenella coeruleoalba. The sequence continues at coordinate 66,208,451 of NC_137156.1, forward strand.
ACAAGCTGGAGGGCAGAGAGAGAGGAATGACCACCAAGCCAGAACCAGGCCAGAAGGCCTAAGTGGGTCTCACCAGACACCCCACTCCAACCCTCGCTTCATCCCAGAGGAGCTGAGGGCCAAGAAACTCTAGTTACCAATAACTTTTTGACTTTGGCTAAAGGACTGGATGGCTCTGGGTCTCCATTTTATATGAATTATAACAATCCCTATGCCTGTCCCCTACCTTGAGGAATAAGAAAGGGTTCATACAAAATTTTGTGCACGGACTTAACCTCTGAGCCTGTTTCCTCATCAGCAGAACATGAACCCCACCTCAGGTGGTGAAAATTAAGTAAGGAAATGTCAGCAAAGTGCTTGGCACAGAGAATGGCAGCCACCACCATCATTGTTGCGGAAAGGTAAATTCAAGCACCTGTCCCTGGCGGCTGTCTGGATCCACAGAAAAGTAACCAAGCCGCTCAAACTGGAACTTGTCAAAGGGCTTTGCCAGGGCCACAGAACAGTCCACTAATGCTGCCTCGACCACTTGTAGTGATGCCTGTGGGCAGAGAACTCAGGTGGCCATCCAGCCAGAAAGGCCCACCACCCTCACCCCATACCCCATGAGCCTACCGGGTTCAAATCACTTAAGAATCCACCAGGCACCTCAGCAGGATCCTCAGGGTTCTTGTGCTGAAATCTGCAGCCAGAGTAGAGGTCAGACTCCAGCTGGGCAGCCACAGCAAGCAATGCCCATCTTGTACCTGCCCCAACACCAGCTCTGTTCACTCACAGTCGCTCATAGAGGCGAATCTCACACGTCAGAGGCTGTGATACCCAGTGAATAAATGCCTTGGGCTTTTCTCCAGCATCTGCCCGTCTGCAGGTCACCTCAAGGCTTTCCACACAGCCACTGGGGCCCTGGAAGTCAAGGGGCCTGCAATCAGACTTGGACACCACTACCAGGACTGCAAGCTGCACCCAGATCCTCACCCCAGCAGGCACTGTGGTAGGAAGGCTGCAGCTGGCTCTCACCTTGACAACATGCTGCAGCTCGATGACGTAGCCTGTATGCCTCAGGCCCACGGGCTGGCCCCATGCCAGGCGCTTATAGCCTGGCTCTGGCTCCTAGAGGTAGGAAGTGGGGTGGACACAAGAGGCTGCAAGGGTCGGGCAGGTACAAGAGGCTTCTCCCACCCCTACGTCTGGCAAGGATTGGTTTGACTGAAGCAGGGAGTAGATGGACTGATAGAAGAGATGAAGGGCCCTCAGGACTGGGCCCAGGAACAAACAGGACCCTTCACCACCCCCATTCACCTCTTTGAAGTCAGTCCTTTCAATGAAGACAATGGGTCCAAAGGGAATCTGATGGAAGCCCTTGGTCTCATCAGCTGGGAAGCTGGGTACCTGAATGTCCAAGGACTATAGTAGGAGATAAGTGTCTGAGTCACACTAGGCACTGGGATTCCCACACCTAAACCCAGGTGCAACCCCCCCCCCCCCACACACACACACTCTGAAGGAGACTTACCTTGGCAGCAGGAAAATTGGTGATGACCACCTGTAATGGCTCCAGCACAGCCATGGCCCGAGGGGCTGTGTCATTCAGCACATCACGCACACAGGCTTCTAGCAGATGTGGTTCCATTGTGGTCTGTGCCACTGTCACTCCCACCTAGCAGGAAAGGACAGCATCAGTCACAGCCACAACCACATACTACAGTGCTCAGCCCCCACCTGCCCACTCAGCCCACTCGGCTATACCCGAGCACAGAAGTTGTTGATGGCCTCAGGCGGGAAGCCCCTCCGACGTAAGGCTGTGAGCGTGAAGAGCCGTGGGTCGTCCCAATCCCTGTGGGCGAGGTGGTGGTGAGAAAACCTATGGCAGCATATGCTACTAGTACCAACCTTCATTAGCCAAAAAGCCACACCTACCGCACAGCGCCAGCTGCCACAAGCTGGAGAATCTTCCTCTTAGAGACAACAGCATAGTGCAGATTGAGGCGGCCATACTCCCACTGCACAGGACAATAGACGTCCAGTGCATTGCACAGCCAGAAGTAGGAAGAGCGTCTGGGGTGGGAGGGCAGAGTCAAGACTGGCCACCTCCAACCAGGGAGAGACCGGCAGGAAGGGCTGCTGGAATCCCACTGGCCCTCCCCTCCCCACGGACCCAGCTCCCTCACCGGGCCTGGAATTCCTTGGTGCAGAGTGAGTGGGTGATATGCTCGATGGAGTCACAGAGGCAGTGTGTGTAGTCATAGGTGGGGTAGATGCACCTGCAGGGCATAGGCAGTGGGCCCCACCATTCGGCCCCACTCTGCCCTACCCATGGCCCACCCGCCACTCTACAACTCCGCAACCCCACCCCAAGTTCACACCAACCAAGTGTCCCCTGTGCGGTGGTGCGGTGTATACTTGACTCGATAGGCCACAGGGTCCATCTTGCCATCCTCCATCACCAGCTTCATCCGCAGTGTGGCCTCACCCTCTGCAAACTTGCCCTTGCGCATTGCCTGAGAGGAAGCAAGGGCTCAGGCTGCCACTCAGCACAAGGGCATCTCATTCTCAGTATCTTGGCCCACCTAGACTCAATTGCACCCCCAGAGCCCCACCTCGAAGAGTAGCAAGGACTCCTCTGTGGGACGGTCTCTCCAGGGTGAGGGCAGTGGGTTGTGGCCTTTGAGCTCCTCTCCTCGCTGGTGGCACACATAGGCCTGACCCCTATGAAGAAGGGGTGTGAATGCCCAGCATGGATGTGCCCTGGTCAGTCTGCCTGGCTCCACATCATGGCTCTGGCCTCACCTGCGGATGAGCTCCTCAGCCCACGCATACAGCTGGTCAAAATAGTTGGAGGCATATGTCACCTTGTAAGGTATGTAACCTGGGGCAGAATGAGATGGGTATTAGCAACCAATCAGGGACACCCAATGGCAGGCCATGGCCCAGGGAGAGGCCCACTGATAAGCAGTTCTGCCCAGGCCTTCCCCAACCCATACCCAGCCAGGCCACCATGTCGCAGATGGCAGTGAAGAACTTTGCTTCCTCCTTCTCAGGGTTGGTGTCATCAAAGCGCAGGAAACAGATCCCATTGTTGGCCTAGGAAAGTTGCAGTATCTGTGAGCTCCCACATCATCAGTTCCTACAATCCATCTCATCAAACTGGGACATTCTCAGAGCTCTCCCACATCAGAATTGAAAATATCTTTCACTCACCTTCCTGTATCTAAATGCCCTAATAAACAAGGCATCTCATACTAACGTGGGACACAGCATAGCCTCTTCCTAAGCCCAAGAGGTTGCACTGGGAATTTCCGCAAATGTGAACTCACTGCCTCACCAAGAGTTTTTCCTCAATGAGCCCAATTGAGTGGATTCCTAGGTATCTATCACACATTCCTAGGTATCCCCTCCAAGGCGTCTGTCTGCTCTGGGACACTTTATGGGAGCAGCAGGAAAAGCAGGGATACCTCTCTGGTACCTAGTCATGGGAGCAGCAAGCAGTTATGCTGCTTGCCAAGTCCCCAGACACACTCACCTTGGCATAGCCAAAGTTGAAGTTGATGGCTTTGGCATGTCCAATGTGCAGGATTCCATTGGGTTCTGGTGGGAACCGGGTACGTACCTGAGATAAGAGAAATGGGAGCAGAGGAATCAGGTCAGAGCTCAGACTACACTAAAGGATGACCCTTCCAGGGAGGCCATGGTGACAGGTAAGGCGGGATAGTATGGAGGCAGCCCCAGGCAAGTGATGATGGCACTAGCTAGCCTGGCAATACTCCCACACACCTGTCCTCCAGTGATCTCCAGGTGCTGCTTCAGTAGATCCATGGTATATGGAGTGGTCACATAGCCCGGGGTCTTGTAGTTCTCACCTGCCAGGGCCAGAACAAGCCTGATGATACCAGGCTGCAGCCCAGGGCTCCCTATCCCAGGGACCTGACTACAAGAATTGCTATTAAGATCCAGCCCTCCACAAGAAAAGAAAACCCTCTTACACTGTTGGTGGGAATGTAAATTGGTGAAGCCATACGGAAAACAGTACGCAGTTTCCTCAAAAAACTAAAAATAGTTTCCATATGATCTAGCAATCCCACTAACAGGCATATACTCAGACAAAACTATAATTCAAAAAGATACATGCACCACTACGTTCACAGCAGCACTATTTATAATAGCCAAGACATGGAAACAACCTAAATGTCCACCGTTAGATGAATGGATAAAGAAGATGTGGAACATATATACAATGGAATATTACTTAACCATTAAAAAGAATGAAATAATGCCATCTGCAGCATCATGGATGGACCTAGAGATTATTATACTATGCAAAGTAAGTCAGAAAGACAAATACAATATGATATTACTTATAGGTGGAATCTAAAATACGACATAAATGAACATATCTACAAAACAGACAGACTCACTGACATAAAGAACAGACTTGTGGTTGCCAACGGGGGGAGGAGGGATAAGGGAGGAAAGTACTGGGAGTTTGGGATTAGCAGATGTAAACTATCATATATAGGATGAATAAACAACAAGTTCCTACTGTATAGCACAGGGAACTGTATTCAGTATCCTGTGATAAACCATAATGGAAAAAAATATATATATGTATAACTGAGTCACTTTGCTGTACAGCAGAAATTAAACACAACATTACAAATCAATTATACTTCAATAAAATTAAAAAAAAAAAAAAAAAAGATCCAGCCCTCCACAGAGTTTCAACCTGCCTGCTCACCAGGCTTGTGGAACTTAAGCGCCTCGCCTCGGAGCTGCTCCATCAGAGACAGGGTCTGAACAACAGTCTCACCTGCAGAGAACAGACCAAGGAAAACTTATTCTCTGGATACAGCTCCCACATCCAGCTCAGGGAGGTGCCTGTCGATACTACCCATATCCTGGAACCAGAGTAGAACCAAGCAGTCCCCTCTTCCCCCAACCCCAGAGACAAGAGGTACAGAGCCAGACTTCTCAGGCCTCCTCTGACTAGTTTCTGGGTAAAGGAAACACCAGAAATTCCAGTCTTGCAGCAGAAGACAGAGTGTTGATTAAGCCAACGGCCTGAGGAGTCTGGGCTATAATGACCCATCAGGTGGAAAACCCAGATATCAGGGAGTTGAATGTGACAGGAGCCTCAAGCCTCTCACCATTCTCCACCACATCCTTTGCTGTTCTTCGGTCTGTTTCTTCTGGCCGAGCCTTTGCCACCTGAGAGAAGTTCAAAAGTTGGGTCAACGTCTCGGGATCACTGGGGTCAGATACTCCCTTCTCCAGCCTGAAGTTTCACCCTACCCCATCTCATTCCCAGGACCCAAGACCATGCTCAGTCCCACCTTGGGCTTCTTCTCCAGATCAGTCTCCGTCTTGGGACCCAGGAGGTGGAGGACCTGAGCAGAGACCAGAGTCAGAGCTGGGACAGGAGCCCATGACTGACCCAACCCACCCATCCAGCTAAGGGCTTCTTGGTTCTGTCTACTGGCACCACCTTGAAAAACCTACCTAGCCCATCCCACCTCTGCTCCTCACATGGTTCTGCGGCCTCAAATGCTTTTTCCCTCCTGAGGGTCCTGGGCTCAGGTAACAAAAACAGCCATTTACAGAAAGGAACTGTGGGCCCAGCATCAAGATATGCCATCTACCTCAACCATCACCCTCTTGTGATTCTCTGCCAGCACACTGAGATGAAGGCCACATCACCCTTATTTACAAGATGAGGAAACTGAGGTTCAGAGTAAAGCAACTCACCCCAACTTAGGCAGAACCCAGAGGCCCAAGTCTTTCACTGTCCAACCGGGTGCTGCTCCCTCTACCCCAAGCTCTACTATCCACCATCAGAATAGGAATAGGCTTTCTTCCCCTTCCACCACCATTTATCCCTCAGTGGACTCTAGACACTGTCTCTGGCAGGGTCTTTGCCTGCTTCAGCTCAAGGAGGCACCCACCTGCATGTCTACTTCGTGCTTGATCATTTTGCCATCTGCCCACTTGAGCGCAGCCCGAGCCTCTCCTAGAAATATGGGCAGAGGGAGCTGCAGAAAGGCAAAGCAGGACGTTGCCCACCCTCCTTCCCAAGAAAAGAACCTGGCTGACCTCAAAAACCACAGCCAGACCACTTTTAAGGTGTTCCTATTCCTCTTCCCACCTCCCTCTCACCCATGCAGAAGAGAAGGCATGACTAGAGAGAATAACATAGTCCCCTGCCCCAGGCCCTGCTCACCCATCAGCAGCCCCATATTGAAATGGTAACGCTCTACTAGGAGCTGGGGTCGGTGGCGATTTATGGCAGCCTCCACCTACAGAAAGCCAAACCATGTGGTTCAGGAAAGTGTCCTTCAGAAATGCTCTAGGAACCCACACCCTCACCCTGGGTCTTCCTGGTTGGAAAAGCTGAGCCACTCCTTTTCAGGTTCATTACTAAGGAGGCAACCGATGCCTGGGGAAAGACTCACAGCCTCCTCAATCTGCTCTGGGGTCACCACAACGCCCACGCCGCATTCCTGCTCAAAGACCATGGTGTTGATGGGGTCCAGGGGATGACTCCGCACATACTCAAGGGCAGCTGAAAAAAGAGAGCCAATGAATTTGTGGCATCTCAGCTCCAGGAAGTAGGAAGACAAAGCCCTAATCCGATCCATGAAACCCCAATTAGTTTGGTCTCCTGGGTAATTAAGTCTTGCACCTCTAGAGAAGCCCTGAGGTCACAGGAAAGAAGCATGTGCTCTGAGGGAAACTCCCTCAGACCTACAATTCTCTAGTCCGTCTCACCAGAGGTGGCCCTCTCCATCCCTCAGTGCCAGTGCCTGGGTTTAGAGGGGAATGCACAACTAATAATGCAGAGAGACGCTGAGGGACTTCGCAGAATGGGTAGATAGGGACCTTGGCTGAGAAGAAGAGTTGGAGGTGGAAGCGGCAGGACAGGCAGGGGTCTCACCGCTCAGCTGGGTCTCCGTATGGATCTTCCTATTGGCTATGTAGCTCACGAGGAAAGAGAGACGCCGCGGATCCCGGAGTCGGGAGGCCAAGCCATAGAGCAGGGTCCCGGTAGCCTTGTCGATGGTGCAGCCCAGAGTCTGTTGCGCCTGAGGTCAGAGGAGTCAGGAGATAAGCCCCATGCCCAGTAAGAAAAGCCTGAACAAGACAAGGTAGGTTGGTTGGGGTCAGGACCCGGCCTGGCGCTGCGTTGGGGAACAGTCGGCAGCCCGGACCAGGGACTTGGGTTCGCACCTGGGTCGCCGCCTCGCGCAGCTGCGCGCTCAGAGCCGTGTTCTTGAGCGTCTCGCGGGCCTTGTGTTCGCTCAGGCCGAGGCCGGTGAAGAGCGACAGAGGGTCCAGAGCTGCCATTGCTGGGACGCCGGAAACCGAAAGAAAACTTTGCGGCCAATCTGTACATTGGCATTAGCTCACTGGCCAATAGGAGAGCGACGCCGTCAGGGAGAGCCAATGGTGTCCTTCCTTGGCTGGAGGGGGCGGGGCTCTCCAGGGTTGTCAGCGCCATTGAAAGGGCAGAGGGCGGCCTTTCCGGCTTTTCAAGGCGCTTCACTTCCGTTTTCGTGCTCCAGGTCACTAGAAGGGGTAGTGGCGACGGGACTTTAAGGGATGATTTGCCGCAGACCTGGAGGGAAGGTGTTCAGCATCCAGGCAGGAGGCAAACATGGGCGTGGCTCTTTGCTCTTCGACTTTTCTCCTTCAGCCCTGGAAACCTCGGGACTATCCCAATTCTGTTCTTGGGAACAAATGTGAGTCCCTATCGCGTTTCTGACGTCAAAGCTTTGGAGTTGTCACGGAAACATTTGAACAAAATGAAGCCCGGGAAATTCTGTCAAGACTCGAGCACAGAGAATGTCTGAAATGGCCCATCGATGGGCCCCAAAAGTCTGGCACTTTTTGAGAACCCACCTGGACACACACCTGGCCAGGAAGGGCCTCTCAAGTTCTGTGATGATTTGGTTTAAACTCTCCTGTCTGGGAATTCCCTGGTTGTCCAGTGGTTAGGACTGTGCGCTCTCACTGCTGAGCGCCTGGGTTCAATCCCTGGTCAGGGAACTAAGATCCCACAAGCCACGTGGTGTGGCCAAAAAAATCACCTGTCATACTTACCCCCCTTACCAACACATGCATATGTCAGGAAAACCACAAGCAGATTAGACCTTGAAATCCACATGCAGGTGTTTGACAGGATATTTTATTGAAGTTGGGATAGGGTGGGACAGAGGAGGTAGAATAATCATGATGATGTTCTTGGGGGTCTCCCCAGTCTCATTGGACTTCCAGGACCTGCTGAGAATCATTAGGCTGAAACTGAACATACAACCTGTTTTCTTTATGGAACTGGAGCTGCTGGTGGTGACATGATGAGGAGATGCCCAAATTTGGGATGGGAACTCAGGCTCTTAGAGGCCTTGTCTGATACTACCGGACCTTCAAGCACTGGGCAGGATCCTGACTGCAGTCTGTATCCATAGTGTATCCTTGTTTGTTACTATATCCTACTAATGAGTGAGTCCATTTCTGGGCCCCACATGATGACCACATGCCAGGTTCTGCCCAGTGCCACACTCTGCATCAGTATCCAGAGCCAGCCCTGTGTCTTGGCTCCCCATGGCACTTTGGCCCCAGCCTGATGCCCAGCCCAGCCAAGGCCAGGAGCAGGCATTAAGCAGGAGTTGCAGTGCAGTGGTGCCACAGACAGGCACTAAGAAGCAGAACCGTAGCCACGCCAGCCCTGTGTTGAGTCCACAGCTGCAGGTGTCTAGCTCACCACAAAGATGCCTAAGAAGAGCAGGGTACCTGATGCCACCCAAAGACCCATTACAGCACCATGACCACCAACACTAAGTCCTGCAGGTCTAGTGATGGCCCCCTCAGTGGGGTCAGGGCCTGTACCCTCTTTCCTGGTTCCCTCATAGTGCTGACCCTGTGGCTCCATGTCACAGGATGAGGCAGTTGCCCCTACCAAGAATGCCACAAGTAGTGGCAGGCTAGCCAGTCCTCTGGAGCCCTTTGACTTGCACAGAGCAGAACCATCAAGTTGGATGGGTGCATGCCCAGGGGACTGGCTTGCTCGCATAAGCCTCTGGCACTACTTCAAGGAAAATCAAGAAAACAATGAACGAGGAGAAAAGCCAGGGAGCAGCCAGCAAGGCCCAGCTGTGGCATGGGAAGAGGCAGGGTCCAGTAGCCAGACCTACGGACAAGTCCCTGTCACACAGGCTGATGCACAGAAGCAGCAGTGGCCACAGTGCTGAGGGCCATGGCAGCCTTGTGCAAATGCCCCAGAAGGGTAATGTGGCAGGCTCAGCAGCAGCAGGGCTGTGGACAGAGCCCCTTGAGTAGTGCATTCAGCACATGCAGATCACCAGTGGCCAGACACTTGGGGCTGCACACAGTGAAGGCCCAGCACAATCCTGTTGCAGCCCATGCCTAGCAGCCCCTCCAGCAGTGTGCCAGCACCAACACCCAGCTTGGCAATTCCACCATTACCGCAGGGCCTCATAGCCAGCAGTCCAGGCCCCTCTCCATGGCCAGCAACCCCACGTGGCCCTTGTGCTGTTGTCCCAATAGAAGAAACCAACGCTGGTCACAAGGCTAGCTTTCTCCAGGAGCTCCTTCTGCTCTCCACCACCCCTAACTCCCTAACTCCAGCCAAGGAGTCCTAGCAGGGCCCACATGCTGAGCTTTTTGTAATACTGACCCCTCAGGCTTGGGGGCAGGATGGACCTGCCAGAATCCTGCCCCACCCCTGCCTGCCTTACACTCTTTCTGGCTTACCTGAACACCTGCCTCAGGAGTACCTTTGCTCCCCATCTCCCCCCAGCTGGAGATGCCCAATCCTAACCCCAAACAGTTGAAGAGAATAGGAGGCAGCATTATCCACGAAGAGAGGCACGGAGGCTCTTCACAAGACTTGACCTTGCGGTATGTGTACACAAGGCAAGCCTGCTGGGACAAGCCTGCAAACCCACTGTGGGTAAACAGCCTGGGGCAGCTGCCAGAAGCCAAAGTTTTAGGGAATCAAGGGAAGAAATGGCCTGGCAGGACCCCACACCCTCCCTCCCACAGGAAGCCAGCTAAGATTAGCTCTGGTCCTCTCTGCCTGTCCTTTTGGAGGAGGGTCTCCTTTCCCACAGCAGTTTTTTTCCTGCTCTGTTCTCCCAAGGGATCCAGGTGGTTTTCAAACTACAGCAAAGAAAGACCTGAGAATAGAAAAAGAGAAAAGAGACTTCTCTCCACCCCCAAGTACTTCCTGTTCCCCAACAAGTCCTTCCTGACCTACTGTCTGGTTGTCAGCCCCAGGCTGCTCCAATGCCTGCACCTTTTACCCCATGCTGTCAGCTTCTGGAGCTTCATGGGGTACACTCCACTCCTAGGGTGTGAGGTACCAGCAATGTTACCAACTGTAGCTGCCTCCACGTGGGACCCAGAACCAGTGGGATCAAAGGGCAGGGGTCAGACCCCAAAGAGCTGATGGCAGTGGGGGCTTTGCACGCACGCGCGCGCGCGCGCACACACACACACACACACACGTTGGGAAGGGGAGGTAGTCACAGCACCTGATGTATTACAGTGACTAAGTCTGCTTATTTGTCATTTATTTTTAAAATATATTTAAACAGCAGCAATCACTTCCAAAATGCAAAAAAAAAATTACAATTTTTAGAATAAAATTATAATGTTTATAATGCGAGTCAGAAAGAATTGAAGGTACAACTGAGAATCAAATCACACAGCACTGGGCATGGCTAGAGAAGCCAAGGCCCACTGGCTGGGGGGGTCAAGTTGACAAGAGGTCCCAACGAGTGAGGTTTCCACCCTCAAATCATACCCCCCCCAACTCCCCATTGACGAAGCCAGTGTCCTCTAGGTTAGAGAAGAAGCGTCAAAGAGCTGGCCCTCTGTGGGGGATCCCCCAAACCCAGTCCCCCCCACCAGCCAGGGACCTGCTAATCGACCTCCTCCATGTTGCTGTAGGTGGGGGCTGGGCGGTCCACAGGGGGGGCGAAGCGTTCAGGGGCTGTCCGCGTGGGGGCCACGTCAGGGGCCTGGCCAGGGCCTAGTCCCTGCAACAGAATATGAGGACAGGGGTTGGGGGCTGCCCAGTATGCCGCCTGGCATCCCGGGGGTGCTGGCTTGGAGCCCTGGCACCCAAGGGAGGGCCCCAAGGCAGGCGCAGACAGCAGCGGCATTGAGACAGAGAGACGAGATCAGCCTGAACAGTCTCACTTTATTAACACTTTAAATACAGGAAGCTGCTTGGGCAGGGCTAAGCCCCAGGCCAAGGGTAGGAGCAGCAGGACAAACGGACAGACAGCTGGACGGGATACCCACCCTAAGATGCTCTGCCCCTGCAGGAGCCACAGTCCCCACCCTCTCCCCTCAGATGCACACACTGAGGCCCAAGCCCAGAGTTGGTCCCCACCACAGCGGCAGGCATGGCCTGGTGGGCAGGTAGGTAGGCCAGCTCACAGCAGCTGCCTGCAGGCGAGCTCATCTCCAGGGACTCTGGGATACCAGAGGATAGAACACGTTGAGCACGAGGGCCATCAAAGCTGCCACGGTGCCCAGAACAAAGTATCGGAGACAGCCCTCGTCTGGTGTGGTAGGGCCACGTGGCGGGGGGCCCACCCAGTCCTGGGGCCCCCAGGAACCCAGGGGCGCAGGCCCCTCGGGTACCGGCTCCTCCTCGGCCTCCAGCTCCTGCCAAATCCGGGAAGCCTACGGCGTGCGGAAACGGCCATCAGCACCCAGGGCGGGGGTGAGGGGGTAGGGGGACCCAGTGTCCCCAAGACCCCTGGCCATGACAGTCCCGCCCAACGTAACCGGTGCTAACCCCGTACATCCCAGGTCAAGTGGCAGAGTGGTGGACAGGCAGGAGCCAAGTGGGCCATTCGCAGGGTTGTCTAGATGGAGAGCACCACAGTGGGAGAAATCTTGATGGCATTTTGGCCTCAAGAAGCTCCCCTATCGACATGCAACTTCCCCACAGGGGTTGGGTGGGGGTGGGGGTGAGGGTTAGCTGGTCAGTTTTTTAGCCCAGGCTTCCCACAGAGGAGACTGGCTCATGGAGAACAGAGCTGCCAACCCCAGAGTCATCTCCTGGCTCCCGCCCACCTACATCCAGATCCTGATCACTGTATGAGTCTGAGCATAGCGGGCTCAAGGGAGGAGAGGACAGCAAGGAGACAAGTCCAGAAAAGAGTTTCGGATGTGCCCACCAACCAGGCCTATGGCATCCCATGTCAGTAAGAGAGACAGACGATCCTGAAGGCACAGTGGGGACAAAAGCTCACCTCAGAGAGGGTGATGGCCACATTGGCTATGGCCTGCTGGATAGGCCCTGTCCTGAGTGCACATCAGAACACAGGGACGATCACAAGTGAGGGTCTGTGGGCTAGCATGTGGGGAGTGTGCAGAGGGAAAGTTGGGAGGTGTCAGGTACAGTCTGTTCACACCACTATACCCAGTGAAATTTGGAGCAGCTGCTTGGCCCGTAGTCTATGCACACACCAATGGCAGCGCGTTGCTGTGTGTGTACCTCTGTAAGTGTCCCTGCAGCCTGGGAATCGCTCTGGCTAAGGCTTTGATGTAAGGGAACCCTGTCTGTGACTCTTAAAAATCCGAAGGTTCCAGGGGCCTAGGACTGTAGAAGAGGAAGCTGTGCCCTACCCCCACCCATCTGTGAGTTGGGCCCCACTAGCCTGAGCAGCCTCCCCGTGCCTCACCTGGCTGGCAGCAGACTCAGCTGCAGGGCCTAGGTCTGGGTGGTGTTCAGAGTGACCTGCCCGGGGGGGCCTCTCCACAGGAGAGTTCCGCCGGCGGTAGAAGAGTACATAGGCATAACGCGTCACGACCTGGCTCTCGTCTACCGTTGTCACCGTGCTGTCATCAAACAAGCGCCAGCCTATGGCAAGGTGGGAAGAGTGTGAACATACCCTGCACCAACACCCCTACCATCTATCCTGCTGGCTGTGTGTGCCCTCACCCACGTCGCTGCGCTGGCTGCTGCGATCATTGGGCAGGCGTGCACAGGCAGTGTAGTGGCCACCGATCATGCCTCCATAGTGGTTGATGACAGCGTACAGGTCATAGCTGGGCAGCTGCTCCTCTTTCTGACCGATACAGAACTTGCTCAGGTCCAGGTTCCTGTGGTACCAGCCAGAGAGAGGTGAGACAGTCAACAGGTGCCCTGGATGCCGACCTTGGCCCCCATGCCCTGACTACAGTCACGAGAGCCCACTGCTCACCGAACAGGGAACTCCACCAAGTCATTGATCTTGTCACGCCAGATGAAACTGCGAAAGGAGAAGCGCTTGAGCTGCACGATGAGCACATTCGGCAGGCGCCACAACAACAGCTGCTTGGAGGCCTCGCGGTGTTGTTTGCACTGCGGGCAGTACCTGACAGGGGACAGAGGCGGAGTCAAGACCGACAGACCTCCACTCCACTCTTCCCCACTACCTGCCTGCTGCCCTGTCCTCACCAAGCCTCCTCAGGTGCCAGCACCTCAGGCCGCGTAAAGAGGTTCAGACACTGGTCCAGAGTGAAGTGGCCAGCACGGGCAGCCTCACCAGCAGAGCCTGGATCCTCAGCACATTCCAGCTCCTTGGAGGCTACCAACACAAACTCCTGCAGGCGCTCATTGTTCCGCCAGACTAGAGCCAGGCTGCAGTCATCACCCAGCTCTAGTGGGGTGTCTCCTGGAAACGGGCAGGGAAGGGAATCATGCAGCTGTGGAGAGCAGCCAGCCCAACCCACGCCAGGGGTCCCTCCCACGGCCTCAGACACCTTTGTCCTCTAGCCGCTGCTCTCGGTTGGATGCATCAATTCTATAGATAAAGAACTGGGGTGTGTGGGAATTCATGGCTTCACTTGGGTGTTGGTACCCGGGCACAGCAGCTGTGAAAGAACATGATAATCAGAGCTTTCCTGTCTACCAGAGCCTAAACAAGCTTCCTCCAACCTCCCCTACCCCAGCTCCAGAGCCTTTCACCAGACTTTTACCTTCAGGCCGGGACACCCTCTCACCAGCAGGCAAGGAGCCAACTTCAATGGGCCCACTGGCCAGCATCTCAGAAGAAACTCCACTGGTGCTGGGCACAGGGCCCCGATCAGGGGATGCCCAGGCCCGGGGGACCCCTGTGTCCCCCTCAGCCACAGGGGTCACCATCTGGAGCTCCGGTGGCTGAACAGGGTCCCTGTCATTGTCCCCAGCCTCCAGGGAGCTAGTGGACAGCAGTGTGTTGCAGCCAGGGCCCTGGGACTCCAAGGCCATGCGGCCAGGCTGGAAGGGTGGCTGGAACACACTCACAGAGTACCTGGTAACAGGCAGCAAAAGCAAGTAAGAATCCAGACCAACGTGTCCGGCACCTCTGCACTCCACCCCCACGCCCCACCTACCCCACCTTAATCCAACCACTGGGCACTTACCGGGCATATCCCTCTAGCAGCTGAGCAAGACGGGCATAAGTGAGGCGTGAGGCAGGTACACTGACCAGGAAGGGGTAGCCAATGTTCTCAGGGCGGCAGAGGCCCTTATGGTCAGGCCAGTGGGTTTTCTGACAGAGCCTGGAGAGAAGGAGGAGGTAAGACTAGGGCCTTAGCCACACCTCTACGCTAGGGCTAGACCAAGGAACTGGGTATGCCAGCCCTGCCTCCCCCAGGGTCTGGTAGAGTGGGGTGGCAGGTAGAGGGCTTAAAATATATGTGCCTTTATGTGGAGAAGAGGTAGGGCAGCAAGTGGAAGGTGGAGAGGAGGGACGGGGGGAGACCACGGGAGTCCTCACTGGTTGCAGTAGCCCACGCGGTAGCAACGGGTACAGCGCTTCAGCTTCTCATCCTCTGACTGCTGCTTCCGCTGGCAGGCTGCACACTTGGAGATGGGGACGCTGGGCACCTGGGGGCGCTAGGGTGGGTCGTTTGCCTCAGTGAGGCCAGGGCAGGCAGGAACGCCCCCCTCCCCCATCAGGGCCCTGTGCCATCAGGTTGGCCCCCACTCACCTGCTGCACCTCTAGCACCACCACCCGCTCCTTAGCCAACTCTGGGGATAGGAGCTCGAAGCAGAGGAGTGTGTCGGAAGGTGACACAGTGTCCAGTGAGTGGGAGGGCAAAAACACACGGTGGAAGCGATTCTTAATCACCTGAGGACAGAGAACACACAGATCCTATGTGAGGACAAGCCCTTTCCCTGGCCCTGCCACAAAGCACAAGATGAAGATATGACCTTGATCTTGGGTCAAATGGGGGCAGGGTTGGGGATTGTGGCCCAAAAGAAGTATATGCCTCTGCTGGCCCCAGCCTCAGTGCCCAATGGAATAAGGAGCCTGGTGCCTCACAGAGCATGAAAAGACCAAGACTGGGGCAGGTATCAACCATACCAGCTCTCCACACCAAGGGCCTCTACCCGGCTGTCAACCAGTGGGCCCTGTTGAGACTGCACCATGGTTACTATGAAGGGGCCGCATTCAAGGAGGCATCTCCCTACCTCTACCCCCGAGGTAAAGGACACTACCAGGCAGCAGGCTAGGAACCTTTGGGGAAAACCGGCACACAGATCTGGGAAAACAGGAGGGAGAAGCAGAATGGATGGAGAACGTCTATAGCTGGTGGATGGCTAGTCCTGCAGCTCAAGCTCCTTCCTTGTCTGAAGAAGGAAGAGCAGCTGGGGGCCAACAACAAAAGGGGGAATAAATCCAGATGATGGCTGGGAACTGAGAACACCTCAGTTACATAGCCCAAATGCCTGGTTTCAACCATGTCTCAACCAATAGCACCCCACCTGTCTTTGTGCAGTCACATGCACGTTTGTGTGTACACATACAGATGCTAATGATCGTACACACGTATCTGCACGCTGCAAACATAGACATGTGTCCACGCGCGTAAGAGCCTTGGAAAGACAGACACACCTCAGCCAGACGCAGGTTCTCAGGCTTCACGTGGACACTCTGAGACAGGGAGTCCAACACTTCACTTGCACTGGAGTTCTCCTTGCTGATGCTCACCAGAAACTGTGGTGACAAGAGTACAGAGTCCATGGTGGGAGGTAGGCCAGGGTCTCTGCGAAAGCCCAGCAATACGGGCTTACTTCTCACCTTGACGGGCTTGCTGTGGGGCTCCCGGGCAAAATAGAAGATGGGGAGAACCTTTTGCTTCTGTGGCAAGGGCACCGGCAGGTACAGGAACGGGTCAAAAGTGATGGAGACCTGCAAATGTACAGTTTCCACTGGGTGGCCACAGAGGGAGTGGGGGGCAGGATGCTTGTGCCCTGAGAGCCCAATCCACGCCCTTGGAGGGCTCTCAGGGTCTCACAGCCAACCAGCAAATTCTCAGGCTTGACAACACTAGATGGACGAGGAGAACCATTAGGAGAGAACAATCCCTGTTTCTGATAGTTGAGGCCTTCCTCAGCCAAGCCGCTTTAACCATCTGCCTCTCATTTGCACACCTTGTGCCTTTCCAATCTTACCCATCCCCACCCCACCTTACATCACCCAAACATCACTTTTACCTCAGTCAGGAAGCCTACCAAGCCTGACCTCTGCAGCCCACACAGGGCCTAAGGCCTCCCCCTCACCTTCTTTGCCCAAATCTTGCCCTGCAACACCTAAAGATGCACATGCCTCTGACCCCATTCTGACCAGGCTAGCTAGGACAAGCCGGGGGTGTCTTTCTAGGAGAATCCGTCACACCTTTGCGCACACGGGGCACACCAGCTTCGACTTGTACTGTCCCTGAAATAGGTCCACGATGAAAGAGTCATTCCTCATCTTGTGCCGCTGCCAGGCTTCCTCAGCTACCACCTGAGGAGCAGAGTGGTGAGAACCGAGGAGACCTGGGGACGGGGACGTGCATGAGACATGCCCACCTCCGCCCCCCAACTCTGACCTCATCAGGTCGCCCATCTGAGTCCACGGTCTCCGTGTAGGGCTTATTCTGAATACGGTTCAAGTCCTCGTGCAGCCCATCCAGCAGGAAAGCCATGAACTCCTGGGCATCGTGCTGTGCATAGCCTGTGAACTGGCTGGCCTTGCTCGCCACAATGGCCTGGAAGCAGGGGCAAGATGTGAGCATGGAGCCCCAGCACCTACAATGCACCCAGCTGGCTAGCCCTTCCCACCCTCTCCAGCCAAGGTAGGAGTGGCCACAGATCACCTTCAACTTGGAGGGCTGGAAGGCATGGTGGGTTCCCTTCCACAGCGCCCGGAGCAGCACAGCAAAGCCGATGGCCAGACGCCCACCAGTCCCCAGTGGGTTGTTGTAGTTGATCTCGGCCTCAAAGGAGCGGTCTAGGGACAGCAACCAAGGAGACGTGTGAGCAGGGGAAGATATCCCCCATCCCCGGGGCTCTAAGCCCCCGTTCTCACCGTGGAAGAAGTCCCGCAGCTCCCGAGTATTGGACAGAGACTGGATGACGCTGTTCATGAAACAGGTGTTGCCTAGATTGACAAGGCCAGTGAAGCCCGGCAGACACACCTTCTTCTCTTCCTCCTCCTCTTCCTCCACGCTGTCTCCACTCACCGGGCTGTGGGGCATTGGAGGCACCATACATGTGGGCTTGGGCTGTGGGAGCAAGAGGGGCATGAGAGAGTAGCCCTGGGCTCTCCAGCCTTCATCCTTGGCCCTCCCCACCAAGGATTCTCACCGATGCCAGGTGTGGCTCTGGCTTTGGGGCTACATGCTCCATGGGGGTGCGGGCTGCCACACCATCTAGGCCTGTGTCCTCAGATCGAGCCTTGGGTTTCTCCTTCTCCACAGCCCGGGCTTCCTCCTGGCCTGTCAGGGGGTGGGGGGTACCTCCCGGTGGGGTTGAATCCAGAGGGGTTGGACCTGTCGGCACGGCTACCTTTGCACCACCCACTGCACCTTAAAAAGGGGGAATGGTGGGGCTGGTGGTTAGCAGCATGTGGCACGGGGTGGGGGTCTGGGTCATGAGGACTGGGCAATGAAGGGAGCTCGTGTGCAGACCTCGTGCAGCTGGGGCCTCCAGACCCCCCCAGCGCTGACTCTGCCGCTTGCGGAGGCAGATGTCGATGCGAGAGGCCGTGAAGCAGAAGGTGCACTGCTCTGGCTCGATCAGGTTCCTGCAGGAAGAGGCTAAACTCAGAAAATTAGGTGGAGGGGATGCAGGGCTAGATGGGTCAGGGGGATGGAGCCCAGGGTGGGACTTGCACAGTGGCGGGGCCGGGCACCACCCACCTGAGCTTCACCTGCCAACGGAAGATGGTGTGGGGCCCACAGCCCGGGTGCGGTCTCAGGAAGTTTCCGTCCCTGTAGAGGCAGAGCAGGGGCAGAGAGCAGAAGAGGCAGGAGAAAGAACATGAGACGCACTGTCCTGCCTGAAGCACACTGTCTGCCCTATGTGTCTGCCCGCCCACCCACCCACCTGGTCTGGAAGATAAGCGTGAAGTCCTGCTCGCGGAAAAGCACTCGAGATGTGTCCCTGCAGATTTCCTTCACGTACACGTGCACCACCACTGAGTCCGGCCCCTTCTCATACGAGTCATTCTTGACAAATGCCAGGTTCACCATGGACTTGGGCTCTATGTTGAGACCACATCTCAGCACCACCCAGGACAGGTTCCAGCCTGTTCCTACTCTACTTCCTAGCCACCCACCAACCTTGCAACCCAAACTAGAGCTCTGCCTGCCCACCCCCAGCCCCACCTTTACCATCCACCAAGGCTGCAGCATCTGCTGCCACTGCCATCTCCTCTTTGGAACGATCATCTTTCTCAGAGTCTCTGCTCCGGGCCATGACTGGGGACACTGGGTCATTCCTGGGGGCTACTGCCTTCTTTCCTGTCAAAAGTGCTAGATTCTCCTCTGAGCCCAGGAGGCAGGTCTGGGGGTTCAGTGGTGGTACACGGAGCTGTTCCTCAGCCTCAGCCTGTTCATGGCGAGATTGTGGGCAGGATCAGCCCTGGGTCTGGCAGGCGGCCCCCCACTGCAGTCCACACCCTTCCCCCTCACCTCCCAACTCCCAAGCAGGCACCCCACTCTCACCTGGGTGGCCGGCTCAGCCAGGAATTGGGGGGCATCACCCCGGGGTCCAGGGCCATCTCTGGACCCTTCCCCCTCCGGCCCTCTGTGGAGATGCACAGCCCTCTTGGCACTGGGCCCTGCTTGGGCCCCAGGGCCAGCCCCTGCGCCTACCTCACCACGGCCCTGGGCCCGCTTCTGGTTCCGGGCCTCCTGCTTAGCCCGGCGGGGCTCAGGGCCTGGCTCCAGGGCAACAGGAGACGGCTCCTGCCCATTCTCCTGGCACCGCAGCCCTGGCACCAACTCCTGGGTCCCAAGAGGTTTCTTCTGCCAAAGATACAGCAGTCAGGCCCTGTTAACTACACTGAGTATCCCTACCCTACTCTGCTCTGAAACTTACCAGGAGAGAGGGCCACGTGAGCAGAGGCACCTTCTTGGGCAGTGACAGCTGCAGGAGGCCACCTTTGCGAGCCTGCACTTTGGTGCAAGAACTTTCTATCTCAGCATAGAAAACACCACCCCACTGCCGACCACCTGGCAACAGAGTGGGAGGAGTGAGCTGAGGTAGGGGATATCAAAGGATTCAAGTATACTGCTGGGCTCAAAGCAGATGGACATACCTGGAAGCCGCACCACACAGTCTGTGTCTGTGAAGGCAGCATCTACCTCCTCCAGCCGCAGGGGACCGGCTCCCACACGCAGCTTGACAAACACCTCATCAGCACTCTGCCTCCAATCAAGCAACAACTCTACAGAGGGAGTGTCAAAAAGATTGTGAAAGTCTCCATGAAATTTTGATGGGAGTAAGCAGGTACCAGACACCCAGCCCTAATGCAACTACTCTAGATAAGGGCTATATCCCCAGTGCCCCCTCCTCTCCCCTAGCACTCTATCATCCAAAAGGCTTATTCATTACTCACCGTCTTTGGTCGGCTCCTCCCGAGTGAATGCTGACCCTGACAACAAAGGAAAGAACAGGGAAAGGATGATGGACAGGCAGTCTCCAAGACTATAACATCCCACCAAACACCATCTTTAGGACTTCAGCCAAGTACCCCAACTTCAAAACTGAGGCTCTACCCAGCCTGCCATTGGTCCTTCTCTCAGCATCAGACCAGGATGGAAGGAACAGCAAAAAAGTCATCTCCCAATCCCCAATCTGTATGCTCAACAGGAAGGGAGGAGGGGAAGGCCACAAGCACTCTGGGAATGCCACTACCACCTCTCCTAGGATCTCCATCCTTGTTCTCCTGGTTTGCTGGATCCTTCTGCTTCTTCTTACTGGTGGCCTCCTCCAGTCCTGGGGGCCCTCTCCTTGGGCCTGTGGTGCTGGCCCCACCAGACATCTTGAGCCGCTTGGGTGACAGCCAGAGTGCCCCGGGGTCGGCAACGGTGTCTGGGTCAGGGCTACGGCGCTTTCTTCCTGGCCCAGCTATCTTGGCAACTCTTTGTGGACAAATTCTCCAGCAAGGAACTGACAGCCTAACGAGAAGGGGACAAGTGATCACTACCAAGGCCCAAAATTTGCTCCTTGGTTACACCCAGGGCTCAGCAACCTGGGACACTTCTAAGCCTATGGAGAAATACCTCTCTACTACCTGATGTAGCCCTAGATACTCTCAGACTATTCCTAAAGCGGAATAAATAATGCAAGTAGAAGCAACCACTTCTGGCTGAGCCTCCTAGATGCCTGCCATACAGACCCACAAAGAGAGAAGCCTCACTGAGGAGGTGTCAGGTCAAGGCAGCCATGGCCTGGGACCAGGCTCCTCCAATCTGGAGAGGAGCCATAGCTCCAGCCCACAGGGCTGGCACACTGAGCAGGGTGCTCACTTTTCCTTCACTCTCACTGGCTGCTTAGTCACCACCCGAGAAGTAGGAGGAAGGCAAGAAAGGAGGAGACAGACAATTAAACAGCAGGAGGACCAGGCTCTGTGGCTGAAAACAGGCCCAGCCCAGGTGCTACCACTGCCCAGGCATCATCTTGAGGTTAAGGAACCCCACCTGCCACCTGCCAGTTCCCACCCTCCTCTGAACCTGCTTCTGTGCACTGCTTGGTTTTTGTTTTTGTTTTCTTACATCTGGAGAGATTCCCCTCTCCAGCTGCTCTCCTATGCAAAGAGGGGCCTGCAAAAGCTAAGGTGAAAAGGGTATTCAGATGTCACATTTCCCTTTCAGCAGCATCTCTGCCTCAGGGTGGGCATGCAGTCTGAGACTGAAACAGGCATTATCTCCTTCCTTCCCATGTCCACCCCCTCATCAGCTCTTAGCCAGTTTCCCACAGACCCACCAGTGGATTCTGGGCTGTTTCTCCATCCAAAATAAAGGTCTCAAAATTGAGATAAGGGTGGGGATGAACGAACCATGGATCCAGGATCCCTGGCAGGCTCAAGCATGGCCTGAGACAGTAGTAGGACAGATAGTGACTAGTCTGTGTTCCCCAGAGTGTGAGTGTGTGGGAGTGGGGAGCGGAGGTTTGGCGGGGGACGGGGGGATTCTTCTACGGGTCAGATGTGGGACTGGTGGGCTAGATCTTCAGTGACGACAGGTCCAGAATCGAGGGGTGGACATCTGCTACCTCTTTGCTCCCAGGCCCCAGCTGAAGGTCGCGTCCCTACCCTCTCCTCCTGGGACGTTGAGGAAGGAAAGGGGCTGCCTAGAGCCCCAAGGTGGCCTAATACGGCCGCGCGGGGTTACTGACCACAGACCAGCGCCCCGGCCGGGCTGCGACCCAGCTCCAGCCTCCGAACCCTGGGCCCGCCACCACCTCCTCCAGGAAGCCGCCCTCGCTCGCCGCCAGCCCTCTTCGAGACGGCAGGCCGGCCACAGGCTTTAGTGTAACGGCCCCGCCTGCATCAGTGGGCCCGGCACGCCGCAGGGCTCGAGGGGCGGAGACTGGTACGGCCCGTGACCTTGAACAGGTCGCCCTAGGCCCGCGTCTCGGCCTCCCTGCTCCGGCGAGACAGGCGAGCAGCGGCCAGCCCCACTCACCGAGCTAGGCCGCTGCAGCCAGCCCTCTTCGGGCCCTGGCAACCCGCTCTCGATTCCGGTTCCGGCGTCAGGTCGGTTCCGGTTCCGGCGCGCCCCTCCCCCGTCCCGGCGCCGCCGCCACCACGGCCTCAGCTGCTTGTTTTGTTTCCACTTCCAGTTACGGCCGCGGGTGCCTGAACGCAGAGCTGGTGACGCACTTCCGGCGGGAGCAGCTCCGGGGCGGGTCGAACGGAGGAGGCGGGGCTCCGGTGCTTTGGCCTCGGTGGGGCCCTGCTGGTCGCAGCTTCTAGGTTCCGCCCAGAGACTCCGCCCTCCCCAAATCAGAGTCGGTCACACAGCGGGGATTCACACTGGTTTATTGGGGGCCTTGCCAGGCTGGGGACTTTTCCATGCACAGGCAGTAATAAGTGCGGGGCGAGGCTGGGGACTGGGGTAGGCCTCGGGTAGGGGTCACTGGCAGGTGTTGTAGATCTGGACCTGCAAGTTGATGGCTTGAAGCACACTGCGCATCCTGGCCTCCAGCCCGTCCAGCTGAGCCGCTTTGCCCTCCAGCGCCCGCTCGTTCTCCTCATAAGTGCCTTCCAGCTCTAGGAGAGACAGGTCTCAGATGAAGGGTCCTTCTCCCAGAGTCCCACATCTCTGGCGTCCCATCCTCACCTTGCAGCCGCTGCAGCTTGTCCTGAGCAGCCTGCAACAAGCCGCGAGCCTCATCCCGCAGTTGTTCTGCCCGTGCCTGTGCAGCCAGCACACCCTGGGCCTTGCGCTCAGCCAGGGCCCTCACTGTCTGGTACTGGTCACCTAGTGGGCCCTTCAGCAGCTGCAGATATAGAGGTCCGGGGCAGGGTAGTGGCCCAGTGGAGGCCCAGCCTCTACCCCCACCCCTTCCAACTGGCTCTGCCTCAACCCACCTGTTCAGCTTCCCGGGCACGACCCTGGGCACTGCCAGCTGTTTCTTCAGCGCTAGAGGCTGCCAGGCTATTCCCTGCTCGCTTCAATTTCAGAGCCTCCAGGAGACCATCCAATTGCTGAGCCCGCTCACCTGCAGAGCTCAATGCCTTCTCTGTACCTGCCATCCTCTCCTGAACCTGCCACGGGTGGGCCTAGGGTTAAACAGGTTTATGCAGCATGCTCACAACCTTGCCCCACTGATGTCCCAGGGAGACCACACCTGGTGCAGGGTCTGCTCTGTGTCCTGTGTGTCAACCACTGCCCCCTGGATGGCACCCTGAGCAGCACCCTGTGCCCGCTGGGCCTCCTCCAGCGCTGCCTGTACTGTCTCTGCCTTCTGTTTCTCACCCTCAGCCCGGCTCCTGGAGAAGAGAGGGAATCAGGACTTGCAAGTATCAGAACTAGGTGTCAAGGATGGGGTCCAAGGTTGGGGTCAGACCGTGCCCGCTGTGCATCCTTCAGTAGCTGCTCTGCCCGATGCACGTCTCCCACAGTACGCGCCAGGATCGTGTCCACATCTGCCAGGCTCCGGACCCGCTCTGCAATCTCGCCCGCCAAGTGCCGGATCTGCTCAGGTGACGCTGGGATGGAGAGCTCTAGCACCCGTGTGGCCACCATCTCAATGCTGTCAGGATCAGCCCCCTCCTCTATGGGGACACAGGCAAGGGCTTAAGGACACAGATTCCCCAGCACGGGCATGGGGACACAGTCTTGGGGTATGGACTCAGGGACCACACATGGGGTATGGATTTGCTAATAGGCATAAGGATGTAACCACAATGACAGGGACTATACATGGGACATAGATGCAGGGTCGTGGACTTGGGGACTACATATGGGCACGGGCTCAGGGTCCAGACACCCTGAGCCCTTGCCCATCTGTGGTCACAAACACAGGTACAGTGCAGGCCCTGACCCAAGTATGAACACAGACATGGGGGAAACACCACATGGCCTGGGCCACAAGGGAGGCTCACGGCTGAGGAAGTCCTTCACACTCTGGATAAGTTCCCGCAGTTCCTGGTTGGCCTGTTCCACCTGTCCCCTGGAAGCATTAGCCTTGTCCAGGGCTGCCTGGGCCCGCTGCTGTGCCTCGCCTGCCTGCCGACGGGTCTCAGCTACCTGGCTGAGGATGCCACCACCTTCTGCCAATGCCCGCTGCAGTTCTGCCTGTGTGTGGCGGGCCCGACCCAGCGCCAGATCCGCCATGGCTGCTGCCCCACTGCAGCTGAGGCCCCCACAACGGGGCTGCCCATCCTCGTCCCGACAGCCAGCACCCCCGCAAGGGCTCGTAGCACAGGGTGCATCTCCCGGGGACCCACACACCTGCCAGGCACAGAACAAGTCAGGGTCTGGGGGAAGGAACAGCCACACCCATATGTCCCACCCGACACTTGTGCCTCACCAGTTCATTTATGCCTGTCAGGCTCAGGGCATGGGTACGGGCAGAGAGCTCGCCCAGTGCCTGCTGGTTGACCATGTGCTTGCGGTTGAAGTCCTTCTTTCGGGCACCCATCAGCACCTCTGTCCGGTGCCGTGTGGCTGCTGAGTTGCTCACAGGGCTGGGCACTGTCAGGGCTGACATGTTGGCACGACGTTCTGCCTCTGCAGACAGGCTGTGGGCATGGCGGATGCTGTCATAGGCACCTAAGTCGGGCAGAGGCAGGCAGTCAGCTGAAGATCAACCCTGATCCACCCGCCTAGTTGACCAACAACTCACCCAGGAAGTTTGAATGCTTGAGCAGGTCCAGATGCTGGTCAAGCTGCCGCAGTGTGAGATTAAGTGCAAGCCCGTCTCGCTCTAGACTGCTTAGTGCATGGTTGGCATTGAAATTCTTGTCCTGCACATCTGTGAGCTCTGCTTCCAGCTGGGTCAGGTGCTCAGTGGCCTCCCCAATTTCACGCCTGCATGGGGTGATGAGGAGATATTATTTATAGAGACTTCAGCCCTAATGCATCGGGCCTCGGCCCCATCCCACCATGTATCCTCAGGCCCGTCCGCACCGCAACTCCTCTGTGGCCTCCACGAGCTGTGCAGTGGAGGCAGCTGAGGCGTTACGGGCACCGACGATCCCCTGCACAGTGCCCAGCTTCTCCTGCATGTGCCAGAAGCTGCTCTCAAAGGCACCCAGCACACCCGTCTGCTGCAGCTCCTGCGCCCACTGCTCCAGGCGCCGTGTACGAGCAGCCAGGTCCTGTACCACACGGTCCCAGTCCCCGAAGCATGCGTGGCAGGGGTGGCAGGCAGGAAAGACGCCCGAGAAGCCACGGGCACACTGGTCACAGCGCACGCCAGACATGCCCAGGCGGCAGCTGCAGTGACCTGTGGAACGGTGACACTGAGGTGTGTCTATCCCACGAGGGTCACAATCACAGGCTGCAGGAAAAGGGAAGACCACAGAGTTAGGGCGCCAGTGGGGCATCCTTGGAAGTGCCCCATCCACCCTGGCCCCACGAGCCCCCTTACCGCGGCACTGCAACCCAGGGTCTCCCCAGTGGAGCTCCTGGCACTCAGAACAGGTTCGCCCACCGAAGCCAGCATGGCAGTGGCACTGTCCTGTGAACTAGAGCGGGAACAGGGCAGAGGTCAGTCAGAGGCTGAACCCTCAAGACGTGAGGCAGGCAGCTGGCCCCATCTCCCCAGGGATCCACAGGAAGGTCCCATACCTCATTGCAGGTGGGGCCTCTGGCTCGGCTTGGGTGGCAGGCACAGGGCTGGCAGCCATGGCCACTGGTAAGGTTCCAGAAGTTGGGGGCACAGCGGTCACAGCTAGGGCCCTGGACATTGGGGAGGCATGGGCACTGCCCACTGCTTGGGTCACAGTTGCACCGGTCAGTGGATGGGCACTGCTGGGGATCTGTGCCCAGCAGGTTGCAGGTGCAGCCTATGCCAGCCAAGATGAGCACACTGGTTAAGGAGAGCTGGAGCAGGGAGCCCCACCTCAGCCACCCCCTCCATACCCACACTCACGGTGACAGCTCTGTCGGGCAGCCTGCCCATGGAAGCCAGGCTTGCAGTGGGCACAGTGCGGCCCCTCTGTGTGGTGTAAGCAGCGCAGGCATTGCCCCGAGTGGGAGTCACAGGCATCAGGGTCCGTGGGGTCAATGTTACCACTGCATTCGCATGGCTGGCACTGGCCGCCTGGCCTTGATGGGTCCCCAAAGTGCCCAGGGGCACAAGCTTCGCACCGCAGCCCTGCCCACGGTCGGGGGAAGGCGTGAGTGCTAAGCCCAGCTGCCCCACCCTGATCCCACGCCTGCACCTTACCCACTCACCTGTGTAGCCTGCCCTGCAGTGGCACAGGATCTGCTGGGAGTACCCATCCCGATGGCAAGAAGTAGCAAAGTGCCGCCGGCTCCCGGGGCCTTCAGGGCAGGGACAGGGCCGGCACTGGCCCCCATATGGCAGCCGTGGGTCCCCGTGGAAGCCAGCAATGCACCTGCAGGGAGAAGGAGGAAGAGCTGTGTCATCCCTGAGCAGCCCGCCCACCCACCAGCTCACTCATAGCTGCTTCAGGCTCACCTTTCACAGTGCTCACCCCCTGTGTGGTCACGGCATCCCAGGCAAGCGCCTGTGTGGGGGTCACATTCGTCTGCATGCCCGTTGCAGACACACGGCCGGCAGTTAGGGAATCCCCACTGGCCACGCTGGCAGCGGTCGCAGCGAAGCCCAAATGCACCAGTTTGGCAGGGGCATTGCCCATTGGTTGCTTCACACAGGCCGCTGAGTGCTCCCTCAGGGCTGCACTGGCAGGCTGGGGGCAAGGCAGAAGCTAAGCCAGGGAGAGGGTTTGAGGGGAGTTTGGGTGAGGTCACGGTAGAAGGTCAGGGAATGGAAGAGAACTGCAAGTGACCAGGGCTGAGAGTGTGGGGTCCAAAGCAGAGTTGGAAAAAGGAAGAAGCAGAGCCAGAGGAGCGAGGGAGAACAGTAGTGGCAGCGGGGCAGAGGTGGGGGCGGTGTGTGGAGAGAAGAACAGGAGAGACAAAGGGGCAGGTGATACCTTGACAGCCTGTGGGGCCAAAGCCATAGTAGCCAGGGGCACAGAGGTCACAGCGACGCCCAACCACTGCAGGTTTGCACAGGCACTGACCACCATGGGGGTTGCACTCAGAGCTCAGTGAGCCCTGGGGGTCACACTGACAGGCTGTGGGGAGAGGGGACAGGGCAGGTCAAGCTGAGCCCACACACCTCCACCCCACCAGCCAAACCACAGGCACTCACGCAGGGCTCCGTTGTAGACCAGTGTGGACAGGCTGATGAGGAGCGGGGCGCAGGCCTCAGAGGGAAGGGTCTTGCTGGGCACCAGACCCTCCTCGTGGCAGCGGTAGTGTTCAAAGGTGGCACGGCGCTCCAGAGAAGCCGCATCACCCCCACTAAACATCTCCAGCACCAGGACACGGGGCAGCAGCACCAGCTTAAGAGATGAGCAAGGAAGAATAAAGTTCAGACCCAGGACCATGTTGGAACTGCCAGGACACTAAGCTTAGCACTGCCACAGACCTGCCTCTTCTGTCACAGACCCCTTCTATACAGTCACCACTACAGGACCCATCCCACAGGCCCTGCCATCTTGGTTGGTGTGGGAAGAGGGAACTATTCACCGAGTCAATGAGTAGGCTGGGTCCAGAATAGGGGGTCTCAGGCTGGGCACCTCCTCCTGTTCGCACCAGCTTGAGATGCAGCTTGTAGGAGATGCCAGGCTCAAGGCAGACAGGTCTGGGAAACACCATGTACCTGAGGTAGGTGAGGACAGGTATGGGGTCACCCAGGCTTCCCGTATCAATCATCTTGGGCCTCCCCACCCCACACACAGCAACCAAATCATTGGCCAAGAAAGATACTAGGGCTGGGCCAGGCCAAAAACAGCTGGACAGCCTGACGGAGAATCTCTACAGAAGATTCCCATAAATGTGCCTTCACTGGGATCATCACCTGTGCAGACAGTCTTGCTGATAACAGTCCATACAGCCTTGCAACCCCAGAGCATTTCCCTGGCACAAATGCTTGCCAATTTTCCCTCAATGCCCTTTTTACGCTTCCTCCAACCTCGACCTCCAGCCTCCAGTCACGGCTCCTCTTTACCAAGACTGCATCACCTCCCCTCACCCCAGGTCATTCCCATCAGCCTGCAAACCCATGCTAGGGTTATTTTATCCCCCCTGAAAAAAATCTTTGCTCAAGATTTGAGTCTCTCCCTGGCTGCTGCTTTGTCTTTGCTCTCCTGACCAACAAACCCCTAAAATTTAACTGTAGTCACTGCCTCCACTGTCTAGCCTCCCACTCCAGGGGAGCTTTTGCCCCCTCCAGCATGCCATAGAGTCAGCCTGTCCCAAGGTCACCAGTGACCTCCATTTAGCCAAACCCAGTGGCCACTCCTCTATTCTTATCTGCTCCAGCATCCAGCAGCATGCAGTGAGGTCAGTGTGCCTTCCTTCCTGAGACGCTCTTCTCTTGGCTTCTGGGACCTTGTGCAGACTCCTGATTTCTCCCCATCCCCCAGCTACTCCCTCTCTACTGGGCTCTAACACTAGAGTACTCCAAAGCTTGGTTCTGCCCCTCCTTCCTTTCTCTGGTCATTTAATCTAGAGCCACCTCTTTAGGGACAAGTCCCAAATTTACATCTCCAACCTGAGCCCTCCAGTAATTCCAGACACAGAAGTCCAACCACCCACTGGCCTTGTCCCCCATGTCTAAGCATCTCAGAACTGCTCCTTCCTATGTCTCCATCTCAGCGAAGAACACATGCCATCCAGATGCCCAAGCCCCAAACCCTAGAGCCACCTTTCCACTTTTTCTCCCTTTCCTAAGCCATCAGCTCTGCCACTGGAACCCTCTGGAAACTTCCTTTTCTCGCCACCTCAACTGCTACACCTGTGTCCAGCCCACTGTCACTTAGCTAACTCAATAGCTGCCAGCAGATCTCCCAGCTTCCACCTTGGCCCTTTAGGTCTATTCTCCTCTCAGAAACTAGGGGAATCTTTGCTAAACATAAGTCACAGTTGGCAAAATGTCTATAATGGGTACAGCCAGCTTCATTATGCTATTCTCTGTTTCTATGTATTTTTATTTTTACATGATAAAAAGTTAAGAAAAAAGTGATGAAAAAAGATACATGAAACAAATACTACCCAAAATATAATTAAGCCTTAGTCAGACCAGTTACATCCCCACTCAGAGTACTCTGACACCCTCCCTTCCCCCCAAGGGCACTACCTATCCTGACAATCAATGGGCTCCCCTTATTTCCTGCCTTGGCCTCTGGAACTTAGACCCCTGAAGGAGCAGGTCTTGTTCTGTCTACTTCCTTCCTCTGACCAGTGCCACGCCCAGCAGCAGCTGGCAAATAGTACGCAGGAGGAGGAGGCACTTGAAGGAAGGAACAGATGAATGAGCAGGGGGATCTTCCAAGTGCCCTGCAGGGAGCTTAGGGCTGACCCACAACCCCCCACAGTTGTAGGTGCTACCATTAGTGTCCTCACCTGGTGCCTGGTCGCAGAGTCCCTGGGATGTGGTCATCCTTGGGCAGCACGTGCCCACATGGGCTGTGGGCAGATACAGGCCCTGGGCGCTGCACAGTCAGTTCCATCTCTGCCCATTGCTCAGGTACCTAGGGGAATGGGGTGATGGATGAGAGGCTCCCACATCCAGAGGGTCAGCTCTGGGTTAGGTGTCACAAGGTCTGACCTGGGGCTCCAAGCGCAGTAGCAGGTCATAGTCCATGGCTCTTGGTACAGAGGCCACCAGGAACTCCAGTGCCTGGCCTTCCCGCAGCCTAACAAAGCCTGGGCCAGTCCAAGATGGAATCCCCCCAGGGGTCACCAGGCGTGCCACCACATCAGGTACCTGGGAAGCAATGAGGCTGGGGGTGTGGGCTCAGGCAAGGCACTGCCTCTTTTGCCACAGCCTGTCCCCAAACCCCAGCTCTCTAGCTGAGGCCCTGCCCGAGGCAGACACCCTCCCTACACCAGGCACCACCCATAACCCTGCTTCTCCAGCCATAGTATCACCCATGCCCTGTCCTTCAACAGTGCCCCCCTACCTGCCCCCGAGCTTCCTCAGCCTCCCAAGTTAGGTGGTCAAGGAAGGGCCGGAAGTAACCAGGCTGCACCTGCTCACAGCGTCGCCCCACCATGTTCTGGCGGCAGTGGCACTGACCTGTGGCCTCGTTGCACCTGGGGAACACATGGTTACTCAAGAAGGATCCCCTTTCCCGCCCAGGATCTTTTCCCACCCCTCCCAGGGCCCCTTATACAGTACTCACTGGGGATCCAGGGCACCACCGACATCACAGTCACACGGACGGCAGCCAAGTAGGTCGTGGCTCAGGCCCCAGTGGCCAGGCTGGGGGAGAAGAGGTTGCTGAGGGCCAGAAATAGACCCCCCTCTCTGCCCAACAGGGAATCTAATGATGGCTCTCAGCCTCTACCACCCCTTGGGGAAAGCCTGGCCCCCCGACCACTGGCTCCCACGCTTGGCCTCCCAGACCTGAGGCCTCTCAACCAGGATCGGACCCAAAGCCCTCAGCGCCCACCCAGTGGGGCAGGGACACCACTCCCATCCCTATCCTCTGAGGAGAAGTGCAGAACTCCAGCTCCTCCAGTCGCACCAGGCAGCGGTTGCAGCCACGTCCAGTCACTAAACGCTTGCAGAAACAGGCTCCACTGTTGCGGTCACAAGGGGTGCCCCCTGGCACTGTGCCCCGTGTATCACACTGACATTCTGTGGAGAAGGAGACCCATCAGCACTTTGGGGAGCTGGGGCAGTGCTCGTGTCCAGTTGGGTCCAGAGTAAGAGGTCAAGGGTTAAGGTCAGCACAGGAGTTAGGACAGGAAGCACATACGCTGGCAGCCTAGAGGGTCACTGGCACTGAGCCCAAAGAAGCCATCACGGCACTGCTGGCAGCGAGAGCCCACCACATTTTCTTTGCAGCGACACTGGCCCGAGACCAGCCCCAGTGCAGGATCATCATGGGGATCACAGCGACCACCGTCTTGGGAACCCATGGGGTCACAGTCACAGGCTGAGAGCACAAAGAAGTGCAGGGTTACCCTTATGCCAACTAGCCCAGCACCAGTCATCTCTCAAGCCCCCACCCTAGATTCCCAGTCTGGCTCCACCCTCCATCCCCCCACCCCAAATCCCTGCAACCTGCGCAGCAGTCCGGCACTTCAGCTCATACCCCAGGATCAGCCTTCCCTCTCCCATGTCCAATTCCAGCCTTACAGCGACACACGGCTGGGTCTCGCAGGTCCTTGGTTGGGTCACGGTAGAAGAAGGGTCGGCAGAGCTCACACTGGCGCCCAGCTGTGTTGTGCTGACACCCATCACACACACCTCCACTCACGTTGCCAGATGCCAGGTATATGGCCATGTCGAAGTGGCAGCTGTAGGTATGCCCATGGCACTCACACTCTTGGGAGAGGGGAGGGAAGAGCAGGGCAAAGGCCACTTGAGGGACCATGTCCTGAGAGTAAGGGGCTTAGGGGCCCCCAGTGCCACCTTAGGTCCCTGCCACAGGCCAGAATTTGTGGGTGGGGGTTCAGGGACTTTAAGGCTTCAGCATCATACTGGGCCCCTAACCAGAGCAGACTGTGCAGAGGGTTGAGGGAGTCCCCAGGGGCATCAAGACCAGGATACCCTTCAGGCACAGCCTAGGTGTTAGGGGCTTAACCAACCAGCTCTAGGTTCTGCCCAGGGCACAGCCAGGCCACAGAGTCCTGGGGCTATGAGGGCCAGGGTCTCACTTACTCCTGCAGGCGTGACTGTGGCCGTCCTCAGCCGGATGCCAGGGCAGATCATGATAGAAAACCTGACACTGCTCACAGTTGAAGCCACGAGTGTTGTGTTTGCAGATGCAGGCCCCATGAACCTAGCAGGGTGGGTAGGCAAGTGGTCAGCACTGTCCAGCCATGCCTGCCCCTGCCCCCAGCCCTACTCCAGCCAGTTGAAGACCCTCACCATGCCCTCAGCATGGGCTGGTGCCCCTGGGGCGGGTGCACACTGTGAGGCGTGTCCATAGCAGAAGCAGTTGCCACGCACAACCAGCTCGTACAGGGCATAATAGTACTTCTCGCGGATCTCCCGCCGTGGGTCAAGCAGGTTGTCCCCGAGCGTGTGTAGCCGTGTCAGGTTCACCCGTAGATTGGTGATCTTTAGCAGGTCTAAGTGGGGGAAAGGGGTTGGGGGCCAGCTGTCCAGGCAGGCTCTTGCTGCCCCATGCCCACCCAGGAGCTGAAGCTGCCAAGGTCACCTTGGGAGACCTCCTGTCTACAGCTATATGAGCTAAATTGGACTTGGCACCTGCCCTAGGAAGCACCCAGAATAGCTACTGAGGCCCCAGATAGTCATCACCAGCCGGGGGCTGGGACTGCGCCAGCCTCAAAGAATGGAACACTCACTCTGGATCCATGGGCTATAGGGGTCTGGAATAGGGATTGCAGGGTCCAGCACACGATAGATGACCTGGAAGGGCATAGAGTCATTAGAGACACTGGACCTGCCTCATGCCCGTCGTGCCCCCCTTCTGCCCCAAGCCCAGATCCCAGCCCTCACCTCGCCTTCAGTGGATGGCTCAATCTCTGAATAGCGAGACTCACAGACTACGTCATCCCAGTGCCGTGGGGGAGCCAGTGGGACTCCTGGGAAGTCAGCCCCACAGTCATAGGAGAAATATCTGTACACGTGCCAGGTGCGTCCAAAGTCTGCTGAGCGCTCCACCAGCATGGCAGCAGGGCGAAACGTCTGGGTGGGGAGCATGGCTGATCAGCGGGCACTAGGACCCAAGTCCAGCCCAGGCCCATCAAGAGCCCTGCCCAGCTGGGGCCTGCCCTCAAGCAGCTCACAGACAGGTGGAGGTGACCAGGGGAAGCCAAGCAAGGATCAGGAAGGGAAGCCACCTCTAGTGGGGAGACTCAGCGGTCACGGGGCCCAGGGAGGCAGCACCTGACCCAGCCTGGGATTGAGGCAGCGTGTACAAAGGCCTGGAGGGGGCAGGCAACAGAAGGTGTGGGAGGTGAAAGAGCCTCCCATCCAGCCAGGGCACAGCATATGAGCACAGGGAGGCTGGGCTGAGGAGCTGGGACTCTGTTCAGGGGCAATGGGGAGCCAAGCAGGGTGCTTCAAGCAGGCTCCCAGACACGCGGGCACCTTGAAGGTCATAATGAGGTGCGTGAAATGGAACTCAGCCTCCAAGTCCAGCTGGATGGTGACCACGGGGACACCTGGGGCAGGAGTCGGAGGTCAGGGACTTGAGGCTACTTGGTGGACAGCCCTGCTCACCCATACCTCACCCACAGCCTCACCATTCTCTGACTGCCACCAGGCTGCCCGGCGCTGTGGTGCAAAGCTGGTAACTACATTCTGGATGCGATGGCTGTTTGGGTTGTCTCTAGCAGAGAAGGGGCGCCGGGAGTCACACAGGAAGCATTTCTTCTCGTCCTGGGTCGGGTCAGGGTCAGGATCAGCGTTAGTACCTCAGCCAGTGGGCACCACCCTGAGCCAGCCCCCCACCTCAACTCCAATCACACCTGCAGGTGACTGACGATGCAGTAGGGCTGGGGCCCATGCAAGCCACAGGTGGATGAGGCGGTCAGTCTGTCAGCACGGCCCACCAGCAGGTCCCCTGTGGCGGGGTAGCAGCTTCCCCGCGAACAGCCTGGAACATCCGGGGCCGGGGCCTGGGCCAGGGCGGTGGCCGGCACTGGGAACAGGGGGTCAGCTGGTTCTGCTGCACTCCCACCCCATAGCCCCAGAGCCAGCTACCCCAGGACCCACCATCACATCCCGCAACCCCCAGGTCTTCACCAGGCCCTCTCACCACTCAGCAGCAGGCCCAGTAGAAGCTGCCAGGGCCCAGGCTGTCCCCGCAGGTCCCTCCCTTGTTCCCTTGCGGCCCGCTCCATCCTGAAGAGGAGAGGAATCAGGATGAGGGGGGATGAGAGGTCTGGGGCCCATGCCCATCTATCCCCTCCCTTGGGGTCCCGTGTTGACTCTGCCTGTGTGGGTCCTTGGCCGATTTCCCACTCGGTCCTCTGTCTGTCCGGCGGTCCCTCCACTAGCTTGGAGTCCGGCGACTTTGAGCAAAGTTGGGAAGTATGGCAGGAAGCAAAGCACGGAGCGGATCTCGGGCAGGAGCACAACATCATGCAGAAACCCCCACCTCTCTGGAAACGACTCTCACTCTAGAAACTAGACACAGGCTGGCTCACCTGCAAATCTTTATTGTGCCCCCATGCCCAGGTCTGCACAGAGCCAGGGGAACACAGGGTTTGGGGCCCTTAGGCCACTATAGTTAGGGGACGCACCAAGCAGGGGCTATGGCATAAACAAAGAAGAGGAGTCTGATCTTTGAGACCTCAAGTGGCCCATGGAAACTAGCCTTTGTCTCCAGTGTCATTGGTGCTGTGGAAGTCACCATCAATTAGGCTTTTCAGTCCCAGGGCTCCAGCATCAGTGGGGAGGTGGAAGGGTGCACTCAGGGTGTCAAGCTCCCCTATTCAGGGATGTGGGATGGACAGCCTGGCCGGAAGGACAGGACAACATACGGGTAGCGGGGGAGATGGAGAAAGGCCATCTCCTTCCCAGGGTCTCCGCTTCCCCCAATCACTACAACAAGTAGGCATGAGAAGAGCTCAGTTTCCCACTATGAAAATGAGTGCTGGTCACTGACAACAGACCAGAGCAGTAGCAAGCAAATCCAGATCTTATGGCTCTTCATCCACTCCAGGCCTTCTGGCCCACCGAGAGCTTCCGAGCCCGGGCTTGGAATGCGCGCTGCCCAGAACCCATGCCCCACCCAGGCCCCTGGGACTGCGGTAGGGACCACGGATTCTGGGGGTCTGTAGGGCCCTGTCGGGGTGGCTTTGAGCTGCCACAGCTGCGCCCACTGTCTGGGGTCAGGTGGAGAGTACCCCAGAGGTGTAGGCCCAGGGGAGAAAGCTGGGGTTCTTCAGGGGAATCATTAGGCTTCACAGGGAGAGTCTGGGCAGGGGGGCAGTCAATCTGCTGGACTTGAAGGGTTGCTGGGAGTCGCACCAGTTATGTGGAGGAGGGGTCTCCAGATACCCGGGGATCATGTAGTCAATCTGAGGGGCTCAGGGATATTAGAGGGGGCTCAGAATTGGAGCTCACTCAGAGATAAGGATCTATCAGGATCTCAGGGGCACTTGATGGTCTCAGGAAGTTTTACTTGATGCCCTCCCCCCGATACCCACCGCCTCCCAGTTTCTCAAGGTCAGAGGGCCACTGGAAAACAACATGGTGTCACATAGAGATCGCTCAGGATCAGCAGGCACTCAGTGGTGCCTCTGGTCTCTCAAGGTCAGGAGATTCCTGGGTCACTCTGGGGTCACTCTGAGTCACCCAGGTAGTCCCAGAGTCCCTCTTACTGGCATCCACAGACAGCAGTCAGCAGGTGGTGTACACAATGGCCCACAGCTGCATGTGATCAAGCAGCTCTGCTGCCTGCTGCTCCAGGGCCCACAGGGTGGTCACTTTCTTGCCCAGTGCCTGCGCATTCTGAGCCAGGTGGCGCTCCAACCCTGGGGATCAGGGTCATCTGAGCCAGGCTCTGACTTCTGGTCCTAATCTCTGACCCTGACTCTGACCCCAGCCCTAAATAAGCTCTAACCCTAATTAACGTTTGACCTCCTGTTCTAGACTTTAACCCCAGCCTGAGCCCTATATGAATCTGGACCTGACCCCTATATGAATCTGGACCTGATGCCTATATGAATCTGGACCTGACGCCTATATGAATCTGGACCTGACCTGCACCCTTCCCTGACCCTCCCACACCATCCCAATAACTCTGACCCTCCCTTCTGACCCTGACCACCCCCCATACCCACCCCACCATGGCCCAGCCACGTACCCTCTAGGCAGCTCTAGCTGTTCTGTGCCAGCTTTAGAAACTCTTGGGCCTCAGCTCATGCCCACTGTACCCGCTCTTCTGCATTTGCACCGTGGCCACTGGGCTACGTGTGCCCTCCTGCAACTCCACCACACCTAACTGGGCCACCTGCAATTCCTAGAGCAAGACTAGATCTGAAACCCCACCCCACGTAGACTCTACAGTCCCAAACACATTGCCACCCAAAGTTCCTGGGTTTGGGGGGCAGGGGCTTTTAGAACTGAGACCCTGCCTCAGCCTGGCATAGCCCAGTCCCAGCCTAAACCCGATTTCACACTATTCCAGAGGTGTCCCTGAGACCCTAATGTCCACTTTTCCCATCTCACCTTGCCCAGGCTCCCGGCC
The DNA here is from genome assembly GCF_951394435.1 of Stenella coeruleoalba. Classification (NCBI taxonomy): domain Eukaryota; kingdom Metazoa; phylum Chordata; class Mammalia; order Artiodactyla; family Delphinidae; genus Stenella; species Stenella coeruleoalba. Next base: position 66,244,616 of record NC_137156.1, read on the forward strand.
ACACCCAAGGCATGTGCTGCTCACTCTTCTGCCTCCTGGGCCTGCCACTGACTCAGGGCCAAACAGGTCCTGAGAGCCATAGCTGCACTGGACAGATGCCCCAGGACTGGGGTCACATCCACTGCCAGTGCCACCCAGGCCAGGTGGCCTGCCACCTGAGGCAAAGATTAGGGAATCACAGAGAGGCCACAGCAAGGTAGAGCATTGCATGGTCAGGGTATTTAGCACCGTGGTATCACAACTGGTCAAGGATCTCAGGGAAAGAATGGGGATCACAGCAGCCTCTGAGCAAGAGGTGTGAGGGAGCTGAGGGGTATGGGTGGGGTATCACCTCCTGTACACTGGCTTCCAGACCTCGAAGTCTGTTTCAAGACCTGCAGTCCTTGCTCTGCAGCCCTTGCATGAGTTCCCGCCTCAGCCAGCACTCCCTAAACATCCAGCTCCCTAAACATCCAGTCCAAGGCCCTGGCTGTACCCTCCCTGAAGGACACAGATGATCAGGCAGTCCAGCACTCCCTTCCTCCCCAACCTCTGACCTCTACCTCCAGCCTCCTGGCCCTTAACCTGGTCTGCTGTGCCTGATGGAGAACACCTTCAGCTTTGGGCAGCTCCTGGCCTATGGCATCTGGCACAGGGAGGGCACCCTGGATCTGATCCAGCAGGAGGGCAATGCCTGCTGCCCCACCTTGGGGGAGGGGCACCGCCAGCGCATGGCATGCCACCAGCTCCACACTCACAGCATCTGTGGGGATGGAGGTAGGGATCCTGGATGTGAACTCTGATCCCTGACCCAACGAACTTTGACCCTAATCTCTCACTGACCCTGCCTCTGACATGACTACACGGTGTGCTAGAGGCTTCCAAGAGCCAATTGTTAAATTTTCAGGAATTCTGTGAATCAGTTGTTAAATGACAGGTAGAATGAAATCAGTCACGGTGGGGATTACTGACGCCACAGAAATTGACAAACACTACAAATCAGTTCCTCCTGACCCCCAGGGCGCACTTGTTAAACATTTAGAAGCACACTAGTGCTCCCACCTGATCCCTGGTCAGCCCTGATGAGTATTCCTCATTCTAGAAGGAGTATCATAGCAGTGTCCGAGATGCCCACCTGCCCCTGCCCCTGACCTCAGACACACAAGCAGACATGTACCCAAGAGGAAATGCTGGATGGGCTGCACAGTTGCTTGCATGTGAGCCATGATGGCCACACCCCAGACCCCCTTGCATGACGCCTCATCTCCCAGGCCTGGATTCCCGTGGAGCTTGCAGTGGCCTGGATTTGCTGTTGCTGGTAGGGGTGGGTCAGATGTAGAATATGTCTCTTGCAATCCCATGGCCAAGCCATGGTACCCTGTGACTCCCACCATGCTCTCCTCCACAGCCCCCATGGCTCTGTACCAGTTGCTGACGCTGCTCCAAGGCTGTAACCGCCATGTCCAGGCTATAGGAGGAGTTATAGGAGGTAACCAGAGCCCACTGGGAGGTAGGCAGGGTCCCAGGACAAGAGGGAACACCACAGGGTACAGGAACATAAACCAACCGAGGTCCCCGACCCCTAGGGGAATGGTCCCCGATTCCTAGGGGATCCAGTGAGGAATGCATGTCCCAGCACTCCCATTGCCCTACACCCAGTTTACCCCTAGGAGAGAGTCCTCGCCTTGGCAAAGCCTCCCACAGTGACCCATATCTCCACCTACCACTCCAGCTTTGACTAGGAGCTGCAGAAGCTGAGGGTGACGCCTCTGGACCCTGTGGACCAGCCCCTCAATTTCAGCTGCCACACAGCTGTCCCTCTGGGTCGGCCCATCCCCCACAGCAGCTTCTCTGTCCACCACCAGGCCTCCTGGGCCTGTCCCAGGATGCTGTCTGGTCCTCCAACTGTGGCCACAGCCTGGGCTGTAAGCATGGCCTCTTGAGAAAGCAGGGCAGCTGAGGAGGCCTGGGCCTCAGCACCTGCAGGGGATAGGAACGATAGACACAGGGTTGGCTCAGGGCTTCCACTGGCAGGGTCAGTCAGACTCCTGGGTCCCCCAGATATGTAAGCAAAGGCACCTGGTCCCTTCCTCCTGCCCCAGCCTAGACCCCACCATCACCTGCGGCCCACCTACCTGCCTACTTGGCCTCACCTTGGGCTCCTGTGGCCTTCTTGAGCCAGGCCAAGCCCTTGACACAGTCTAGCTTCTGGGATAATTCTTCCAGATGTTCACACTGCCCCCTAACCCATGGCTCTCTTTCTGCTACAACCTGTCCTTTGGCCCACAGTGTCTGGGCCAATGCAGTTGTTTCCAGTCTGTGGGAGGATGGAGTATCAGCCTGGCCAGAGATGCCCTTTCCTCCCTGATTCCTCACTCAAGAAAACTCACCTCACTCCCAGACCCAGGACTCAGACAGGCCAACCCAAGACCCTCTGAATCCCTGACCCTGGGAGGCTAGCTGGAGACCTCCTTCCTACTGACCCCAGACCCCTTGCCTGAGTCCAGCTATCCATTCCATAAGTTGTCGTTGGGGTCCCACAGCGGGGGAAGGAGATTCCAGGAGTGTCTGGGCCTGCTGGAGTACCCCCTCCAGGCCTGCAGGTGCCCCCAGCACCCCAGCCAGCCATCCCCTGGCGTAAGGTGGCCACTTTGTGGGCCACAGTGTCCAGCTGTAGCTGGAGCAGAGCCAGGTGTTGGTCCCAGGAGGTGAAACAGGGAGGGCAGGACATGCAGTGTGGGAAGCCACCTCTGGAGCCACGGGCACATGCCTGGCACCTCAGCCCTGAGATACCCTCTCTGCAGCAGCAGGTGCCTGTGTGTGGGTCACAGCTGGGCGAGATGGAGCCCTGGGGGTCACAGGCACAGGCTGCGGGGGAGAGAGAGGGTCAGGGTAGGGAGCAAGCAGCACTCACACTAGGCTTGCCGCCAAGAAGCCTGAGGAGGAGAATGACCCTGTGTGAGTATGAGAGCCTCACCTAAGCCACTGCTCAGAGCAGCCATGGGGGAACTTCCCTGGTGGTCCAGTGGGTAAGACTCCACGCTCCCAATGCAGGGAGCCCGGATTCGATCCCTGGTTGGGGAACTAGATCTCGCATGCATACCGCAACTAAGATCCCGCACGCCACAACTAAAAAGATCCCACGTGCCGCAACTAAGACTCAACACAGCCAAAATAAATTTAAAAATATATTTTTTAAAAAGAGAGAATGGGGGCTTCCCTGGTGGCGCAGTGGTTGAGAGTCTGCCTGCCGATGCAGGGGACACGGGTTCGTGCCCCGGTCCGGGAATATCCCACATGCCGCAGAGCGGCTGGGCCCGTGAGCCATGGCCGCTGGGCCTGCGCGTCCGGAGCCTGTGCTCCGCAGTGGGAGAGGCAACGACAGTGAGAGGCCCGCGTACAGCAAAGAAAAAAAGAGAGAACGGTCATGGGTACTGGCATCTACCCCAGCCAGAGAGGCCATACTGCATGGCAGCCTTTGGGCAGGAAAACAGCACAGGGCTCCAGGTGCTCTACAGCCCAGAGAGAGGTCAGTTTGGGTCAAGACTGGCAGGTGGGGTCAGGAAAGAACCACCCAATGTGTCTGCTCCGCAGGCCTACCCAACCTGGCCTTGCCAACACTCTTTCCCTACAGCTGTTTTCATGAGTATTTCTTTAAGTTTTGGAGAAAACAGCAATAAACACGTGCTCTCCCTCAGGACAACCTGGTGGCTCCCCCGCCATCCCACAGGGAGGATCCCGTCAGGACAGCCTCACCCCTGGTGGTGGATTGTGTGAATGCCCTGCTCACCTCTGCATTCCCGCTCTGGGTCACCCCAGTACCCATCCTGATACCAGGAGCACGTGCAGCTCCCAAATCCTGCCTGGCAGGGGCACTGACCCATGACCTGAAGGAAGAGTGTGTGGCCAGTCCACAGAAACAAAGAGCCTCCTCTGGGGGAGGAAGAAGGAAAGGAGAGCTCAGAGGCAGCACACAGTCGCCTCCTCTCAGCCTGTTCCTGCCCAGGCAGCACTCATACCTGTGCTTGGCTGAGGGCTTCTCCCCTCCTGCTTCCTCTGGTCTGACCCCCTTGACCGGCGCCCACCTTGTCCCTACATTGCCAGCCTCGCCTCCCACAGACCGGCCCTCTGGGTTCTCAACTCCTGACCTGCTCCTCTGTGTCCTGAGTGGAGCACCCCACTGTTTCCACACGCTCACCCGCCGACTCCCACCCTCTCTTCACCAAGGACTCGAGAACACACTTCAGACCTCATCTCATTCAGACCTCATCTCATTCAGTCCCTGACGTCTCTCCTCCTGGAAACACTCGCTTCCCACGGCCATCCATCTCTGCCTGCATCTCCCAATCCTCCCCCTCCGCCCGTGCCTCTTCTGCCTCCTTCCCAGCTGCACCCGGCCCCACCCGTGCCACACTCGTTCTGCTTGCCATGACCCACTCACAGTGCTTCACCTACATGCCAACACACGGTGGCACGTGGGGTCGGGCCCACGTGGTCTCATGTCTGCTCATAGCTAATGTTGCACAAGAGCACACACAGCTGCTTGCAGCCACACACACTGCTGCTGGTGGTCACATTAACACTCACACTCACACCAGCCATAAATCACACCACAGGCACACACATTCACTCACACCTGGCCACTGCCACATGCTATGTGCGACAAGGGCTCACTCACTGGGTGATACACTGGCTGCAAAGTGTGTTGGGCACGGCGGCTGCAGGGCTCGCGGCCTCGGGACCCACCCCCAGGTTCCAGAAGAGGGGGGCACAGCAGCTATAGTCCCGCCCCAGCGTGTGGGGGCAGCAGGGGCACTGCCCGCTGACCTGGTTGCAGAAGCAGGCTTCAGCCCCAGACAGGCACCTCGCAGGTATGGTGCCCTGGCGGCCACAGCCACAGCCCGGGGAGAGGAAGGGCTTGAGGAAAGAGAACGCACCCCCCACCTTGGGATACCCTCACCCATCCCACTCACACACTCATGCCGGCAGCCCCCTTGGTGCAGGGCACTGCCTTGGAAGCTAGGCCCGCAGTGGGCACAGCCAGGGCCATGGCTGTGGTGCTGACAGTGCTGGCAGTGTCCACTGTGGGGGTCACAGGCGGCTGGATCACGGGATCAATATTGTTGTTGCACTGGCAGGGCTGGCACAGACTCCTTCTGGGGTCATCTCCTGGCCAAGGGTGCCCAAAGTAGCCCAAGGAGCAGCGGTCGCAGCGGGGGCCTGGAGTGGATTGGGGTATGTGTGGGTTGTCTCAGTAGTCTTCCTGTACCTTTGGGGCCTCTGGGTCCCACTTAACCAGCCAAAAGGTCTGAGGTCCAGCCAGGAGGGCAGAGGACACAATAGCTATATTATGACCCATCTTCTTGGCTTACAAGTTCCATTACTATAATTCCTCAAGAATGGGAACTTCTTGAGGAGAGGAGCACGCCCTGCAGCTCAAACACACAGGTGACACTGGCAAAGATTTGCCTCGTGGACCTGATGGGATTGTGAACAAGTGAGCAGGGCCATGGGTTTGTCGCTGCCAACCATGCCTCACCTGCATAGCCAGATGCACAGAGACACAGGACGCATCCACTGGTGCTGTCCACATGGCAGGAAGTCCCATGATAGATGCCTGAGCCAGGGTGCCCAGGACAGAGGCAGGGCCAGCACTGCTGGCCTGAGCCCAGGGTGGGGTCTCCGTAGTAGCCATCCAAGCACCTGGGGGCAGTAGCACATGGAATGGGGCCTAGCCCACTCATCACGATCCCTCCCCAACCCTTCCAGTGGCAGCCTCACCTCTCACAGTGCTGGTCCATTGTGGCCCCGTGGCAGTCCTGGCAGACTCCTGTGAGTGGATGGCACAACTCAGCAGCTCCACTGCAGGCACAGGGTTGGCAGCATGGGAAGCCCCACCAGCCATAGAGGCAGTGGTCACAGCAGCGAGCAGCAAGGCCTGCCCAACAGGGGCACTGCCCGTTCACAGGGTTACAGATGGCATTGGTGGCACCCTTGGTGTGGCAGCAGCACTCTGTGGGAAATGACAGGGCAATCAAGACCCTGTCTTGATTGGGCCCTGTCAAGACCCCAGACCCCACACCCACTGGCCCTGAGGGCTCACCACGGCAGCCAGTGGGCCGGAAGCCACATGTTCCAGGCCTGCAGTGGTCACAGGTACGACCATCAATGTTAGGGTGGCAGCAGCACTGCCCATCCAGCAGGGCACACTCGGTGGTCAGTGAACCCTGGGGGTGGCACTCACATGCTGCCAAGAGAAAGGGTAAGATCAGATGAACCTCATGGTGCCTCCTGCAACCCCCATCCTTCAGCCCCCTCAAGCCAGGGCCACACACTCACCAAGGCCACCCCCCTGGAACAGGGCAGAGATGCTGCAGACAAGGCGGGCACAGGCCTCAGGTATAGTGCTGGAGAGGCTCATCCTCGCTGCCTCCACGCAGCCCGCCTTGTGGAGCTCCTGCAAGTGCCCCGTGGCGCCAGGGTCCACAGACCTCAGTCCAGGCAACCCTTTCACCTGTGGCAGGAGCACAACCTACTAGGAAGGTAAAGGGTGGAAGGCAGGGGGTAGTGAACCCAGTCCCACTCACTAACACCTACAATGGAACTTCTGTACGTTGGCCCTCACAGCCCCTTCCCACCCCTTTCCTGTTTCTCTTTTGATTCTGTTTCTCCTTCCTCTCCAATAGCCCTGATCTAGTCCAGGCAATGCCACCTCTCATTCAGAATCATTGAAGTAGCTTCCCCCTAACAATCCATCCTCCCCATGTCTCTTGCCTGCTCAAATCCCTTCCAGGGCTCCCCATTTCCCCAGGATAAGCCCTTCGCCTGGCCCACAAGGTCCTGTGAGGTCTGGCACCTGCCAGTCTCACCTTCTATCCTTGGCATGTGCTTTTCCCCTGCCTGATTCCCCCTCCCTACACTCTCCACCTGTCTCAATCCTCTTGGTGCAACTCTATGTCTCCACAATCCCCTGTCCCCTGAGCCCACTGCATCCATATTGTCCTGCTAATTTGTGTCTCCACCCAGATGTGGGGTGGAATCCCTAGGATCTCACCAAATCCAGAAGGATGGTGCCCCCCTCCCAGGTCTCTGCACCCCCTTGGTCTGCCATAGTCATAGGGTCATGGAGTAGCGTGTTCCAGGTTCAAAGTGGAAAAGTCTGGATAGAAACACAGCTCTGCAGGGATGGGGGAGAGGAGTCAGGGTGGGGTAAGGAGGTCATGATCATGTGGTCCCAGGAATGTCCCATTTCCACTGTGCAGATATGGGGTCCAACATTTCATCATACAACCAATGGAAAAAGACCAACTTCTTAAACCCTGCCCTGTTTTAAATTAGGTCCCTGCTTTGATTGTTCTATGACATGATGGTATTCCATATTGGAAGGTTTCTACTTTGTTTGCGTATTGCTTTGAATGTGTTGGCTACATAACAGGGTCTTGGTATTTTGGGGGTCATGTGGTCTAGCCTACCTGTGTATCTGGGTCAAGGCCACCTGGAACAGCTGCTCTGAGGGCAGCAGATGGGCACAGCGGGTACTGCTGGGCTGGGATTGAGCATGGACCCTGACTAATGCCTGCCACTCTTCAGGTGCCTAGGGTTAGGGGTCAGTGGTCATAGAGCTGCCCCTACCCACCACCCAGCACCACCCATCCACCTGCCTGGCACCCATGCTACTGACCTGGGTCTCATAGCGTAGGACAATGTCACACTCCAGGGCAGAAGGCACTATGGGTGCCAGAAGAGAGAGGCCAGCCCCATCAACCACACGTGCAAAGTCTGAGCCAGTCCACAGTGTACAGCCAGCTCCCTGATGCAGGGGCAGGGGCTCCTTTGGGGCCTGGATGTGAGACACTGACTCCCAGGTCCAGACCACTCCAGGACCTAGGACCCTCAGGATTTAGATTCCCATTCCTCTAAGACCCCAGGGACTCATAGCCCCAGGGCTTGGGCCCATCCCAACTAAGACCTAGTGGCCTGTGACCCAACCCTGTTCCTCACACTCCTTACCTTGGGCAGCTGGTATTTGTAACAGGCTCACCTGGCAGGGTGGAGGCATATCGAGGGACACACTGTCTCTGAAGTCGGGGCCTGAGCCAACCAGGGGAGGTCCCTGGGGCTTGTGTACAGTGAGGAGGAGCAGGCTCGGGGGCTCCCTGTGGGCAAGTCAGGTGTCAGTGTCCTCCCACACTGTCCTGGGTGAGGATTTTTTTGTCCGCCCCGTGCAGCTTGTGGGATCCTACTTCCCCGAGCAGGGATCAAACCCTCGCCCAAGGCAGTGAGAGCTAGGAGTCCTAACCACAGGATTGCCAGGGAATTCCCTGTCCTGGGAATATGGACTCCATCCAAGACACCAAACTTCTGACCATGCTGATGCTGCCTCACTTGGACCTGCCTCACCTTCCTAACCCTGTCTGGCCTCTTCTTCCAACTAGCTCTCTCTGGACACTCTCTCCCTCCCCTGAGCACCAAGGTGTGAGCCTTGATTTCCTCCTGCCCCTGCCCTTCCTGGACACTCACAAGCAGCTGGGGGTCAGCAGGCTGGAGGCCCAGACCAAGCTCAGCTTCAGTAGTGGCCTGGTCGAGGCCAGCACAGAAGTACCCAGACCAGTGTTCACAGCAGTGGTGGAGACAGAGGTGGGGACGGCAGAGGCAGAGGCCCTCCCTTGCAGAACACCTGAGCCAGCGTAGGGGTGGGGACGGGACAGAGTCAACTCCCAATTCTTGTCCCTTGACCTGGACCCCCAGTCCCTGCCTTGTACCCCCAAAGTCACAGTCACAGGGCCGACAGCCTAGAGAGTCACTACTCAGACCCCAGAAGTTGGGCTATAAGAGAGAGTAGGTGGGTGGAGAAAGGACAAGAAGACCTGGGCAAGGAGAGGAGGGTCAGGAGCCTGGAAGGCCATATGCTGGGACTGCTCATTGCAGGAAGAAGCAACGGTGAGCCCAGGGCTTTAATGCTCTTCTGCCTCTGGCTGAGAAGTGGAGAGGAGACCCTGGTGTACTCCTGCACGGCTTCATGGAGGGGAGGTGAGAGGTAAGATGAGGTCACAGCCAGGGGTAAAATAAAAGTTAAACAAAGGATTTGTAATGTTCAAGGAGAGGCAAGAAGGGGATACACTGAGTGTCCCTTCAAACACTTTTGCTGTGAAACACCTTTAAATTCAGTGCATAATACTGTTGTAGCTCTTTTGAATGCTTTTCTTTCTTTTGTTCCTAAAGCTCCCACCTGAGGGCATGCGCTGGTTCAGCTAGCCAAGGTGGCACTGACTCTAGTGACCAGATCAGGAAGTGGCACCAACCCACCAGCAAGACTTAGTCTGCAGTCACACTGATTACAACCTTGTACTTGTCAGCTTCTAGGAGCCCAGCACCCAAAATCAAGGTCAAATCAGAAGGTGGGTCAAACCTCACCAGACAACGGCTGCAGTCCCATCCAGAGACAAGGCATTTGCAGTGATAGGCACCACTGGAGAGATCACAGGCATGAGTGCCAGGGATGCAGCCCTGGGGATTGCACCTGCAGGCTAAGGCACAGGGCTGTCAGGGTGCTAATGAGTGCTGCAGGGGTAGGTAGGTGCATGCGTTATTAGGGCAGTAATTGGGGTCAGAGCAAGGAGGACCTGGTGGTGGGGGTCCACTCTGAGGGTCACTCACACTGGCAGCCCTTTGACTGTGAGCTCAGGCCGTAGTGACCAGGCCAGAGGAGTCACAGCACTGGCCCCACAAGTGAACTTTGCAGCGATACTGCCCAGAGAGGAGGTCCGAGGTTTCATCTGTGTGGGCATCACACAAACCACTTTCCAGGGCACCCAAAGGGTTGCAGTCACAGGCTAGATCAGGGGTCAGAAGTGTGGACAGAGTCAGGTCAGAGGTCACCATTGAAACTGAAGGAACAGGGTCAGAATTAGGATTGGGGGTTGGAGGGCTCACGTTTGCAGGAGTGAAGGGAGCAGGGAGCCTCCCTGGGATCTCGGTGGAAGAAGGGCTGGCAGAGCTCACAGCGGCACCGAGGTGTCTTGTGTTGACATGCATCACACACACCTCCACTCACATTGCTAGATGCGAGATACAGGGCCATGTCAAAGTGACAACTGTGGGCATGCCCATGACACTCACATTCTGGAGCAGAACAAGGAAGGTGGATATGGAGTGGGCTGGCCTGGCAGGCATGGGGGTGCCCAGGCTCTGCTGCCTGCCATGGGTGGTCCTGGTGGAGGTCCTGGCAGTGCTCACGGTGGGTACCAGCTCTGTGGTGGCAGCAGACACAAAGGCCACGCACCTGGCAGGGAGGAGGGCAAGACGAGTCTACCCCAGTCCCCCAGCTTGCCCTCCCACCAGCCACAGGATGCCCCTCCTACGGTACTCACCATGCCTTCCATGTTGGGTGGGACCCTGGGTGCAGGCCTGTACTCAGAGGCATGGCCATGGCACAGGCAGCTGCCTTGGACCACAAGCTCAGAGGGCATAGTAGTAGAAGGGGTGTCCCTTGAAGCCCCCCTGGGGCCTGTCACCCAGTGTGTGCAGTTTGAAGTTCGCACGGAGGTTAGTCACATGCAGGAGCTCTGGAGACAGATCGAGAGCCCTCAGGTACACTGGTTGTTACCCCTCTATGGCTGAGATAGAGAAGGAATTGGTGGGGGTCTCTCCCCTCTCTACATCATTGCAGCCACCTCCTCCAGCACCCATGCTGTAGGACTCTCCCATCCCTGCTCCCCTGATTATACCATTTTAGGATGACCACAGCCTAATGGTGATTATCCCACCTCTGCACTGCTCCAGACCTGATATCACTCCTGAGCTGAGACCTGCATATCCCACTGCTTCCTGGACACCACTTTCTGGTATCTCTAGATATTGGAAACCTGCTTCCCTAAGGCAGTAAAGGATTCCAGTCCCCAGCCCATCATTAGAAATCAGCTTATTATCCAGCCAAACCACATAAGGTATGTTTATTTATTGACTGCCTTTCTCATTTCTATGTCAGCTCCAAGACAGATAACTTCTCTATCTGCTCACCACTGAGCAAGGCCCAGAAGATGCCTGGCACACAGTGGGGCTCCATGGGCACTTGTTAGATGTACACATGGATGGAAAGATGGGGCCATGGCTCCTCTTGCTCCTCACAGCTTAAGTCAGCTACCAAGCCGAGGCCACCTCCTGTATCTCTTTGCCAGAGCTCCCCTTTCTCTTGATCAGAGGAACACACAACAGCTGCTCTAGGCCCTAGTAAGGCCGGGGGCGGGGGTGGGGGGCGTGTGTGTGCACGCATGCTCAGGGTAAGTAGTTGGTAATAATCGAAGTCAAGGTGGGTGGAGAACGTGGAATGTAGAGAAAAAGCTACTTTGGGGTTTGTCCTCCTGCTCTGGTACTCTCCTGGCCTGGCTCTGGGCTGCCCTGCTGGGTTATGATTATGTCTCTCTAGTCCTTTAACAAGACTTCTGTTTTACAAGGAAGAGGTCACACCCAGAGACGCCCTGGCGCCACCTGGAGGCAGCTTCAGGAACGCAGGGTATCAATCAAGGCCAGGGTGATGAATCAAAGTGGAGAGGGCAGACAGGGGGCCGTGATGGGGAACAGTGACAGTGGCTCACAAAGGGGAGAGTTATGAGGTACAGTGTGATAGGAGCAGAGGTGGGGGACAAAGATTGGGCTGGCATGGCCAGCAGTGATGACCACAATGGGGTCTCACAAAGGAATTCAGCGATGGGGCAGAGATAAGGGACAGAGATGAAAACTGCTACCCAGGCCAGTCCCTATGCACTGGGCACAGGTATGGGGAACATGGGACAGGAATGGGGAGCCGTAACAGCGACCATAATGCAGCAGAGCTGGGAAACAATCCTTGGGGGACTGGGCTGGCTTGCCCGCCACCCTGCCCTGCGGTGCGCATACCCGGGTAGGACCTCACTTCCCACCAGGGGGTATCTGGTTTTCCCAAAAAAGGAGTACAGGACTGGCTGTGGGGATAATTACCCTGAACCTTGGTATTATTTGGGTTCTCCACCAGAATGGCTGGATCCAGAACTTTGAAATTACCTAAGAAGCAAGCCTGAGCTTCTGGCTTCATCCCAGGGCCTAACCCCCCTTCCTCTGGGCCTGACCTCTCCCTCAGTGGAAGTCTCGATGTCTTAAGTAATGCTGCTCACAGATGAGGTCACTGACTCTGTGGCCAGGGGCAAGAGGAATCCCAGGAAAGAGGCCTAAGCAGTTGTGGGCAAAGTAGCGGTACATGTGCCAGAAGTGGCCATGGTCCACTGAGCGCTCAAGGAGCAGAGCCAGAATGTCTGGGGATAGGAGGGGGTCCTTGGGTCACCAGTGGCAAACATCACCAGTGGCCATCAGGTCAGGAGGCAGAGAATAAGCTTTCAGTCTCGGGCAGTGGGTCACCTTGAAAGTCATGATGAGGTGGGTAAAGTAAAAGGCATCTTCTAGGTCCAGCTGGTGACATTCTCAACACCTGTAACCACAAGGGCTGATCAGTGGCCAGGCCTTGACCCTGATCCCAGCCCTGCACACATGGGCACACAAGGACCCTCACCACGCTCTGCTCGCCACCAGGTCCTTTTGCCGCCAGGACTACTCTGGGAGATCACGTTCTCAATGCCATGGCTTTTCCAGTCCCGAGAGTCACAAAAGCAGCAATTCTCAGCATCCTGGAGGGATGCCCAATGAGACTGACTAGGCAGGAGGTGCCTGGTTGGCCACAACCCCCTCCAAAATTTCACAGCACAGGCCTCTCCCTCTGGGTCTTGTCAATGACCTGAACTCCCACAGGTGCTGAACCTGCCCAAGAAAATCCAAGATGCCATCTCCAGAGCCCGTACCCTCCTCCCTACCTGTAGGTTACTGACAATGCAGTAGAGTTCAGGGCCATGGAGGCCACAGGTGGATGAGGTTCGAAGGTTCTGGCCACAGCCAATAATCAGGTTGCTGGTAGGTGGGTAGCAGCTGCCGCCTGAGCAGCCGAGTGGAGGAAGTTTGTCTGGCACGTCCCGGGCAGTTGCTCTGGGAGCCTGGACTGGGAGGGGCAGGGTCTGAGTATAGAGATCCTAGGGGTACGTGCCCCACCTCACCCCATCCCACAGGGAGGCCCGATGATTTCCTCTCCCCCTCCAGATGGCTCTCAGGTAGAGACCACCTCTCACCCATTGGTAGCGGCAGCAGCAGAGCTGAAAGGGGGGGCTAGCCCGGCTGGGGGTCCTGGGCTGTCGGAGCTAGAATCAGGCCAGAGAGAGAGAATACAGAGTGTGCCCCTAGCTGGGCTGCCCTTAAGGATCTAAGTGTGGCCCTCAGGTCCTTCCCCATACTCACATGGTAGATGAACTCAAGGATGCCAGAGGCAAGGAGCATGCATGGTTGTGGAGTCATGGTGCAGCTGGGAGAAGGGGCAGGGGGGGTGTCCCCAGAGCCTGGGAAACCAAGAGAGGCTGTGCCCAGGGAAAGGATATTAAGAGCAGTCACCAGATGCAGAAGAAAGGTGGGGAGGGGGGCACCAAGAAGCAGAGTTTCTCTACAGGTCCGCCATCCAACGCAGCTGCTGCTGGTGCAGCCAGGGTTCAGACTAACCCTCAGAGACAGAAAAGATCCAATTCTCATTCAAATGAGGCTTCCACCCCTGGCTCTGAAAGGCTGTTCGTCTCCAGGAGCCTCTGGAGAATGTATCCCCCTCCCCGCCAGCCCCAGCCACTGCCTTTCAGGCTGGGCAGACAGTGATGGATTGGCAGATGGGCAGGGAGCTACTTTTGTTCAGGGCTCAGGGCTCTGTCCCCTCTCCAAAGCAGGAAGAACCAATAATGTCTGAACATACAGGCCCCTGTTGGAAGACATGCTGAGGCTGGACCTGGGAATAGAGCACTTGGAACCCAGGCAGGAAGCACTGAGAGGCAGTGTGGAAACTCTCCATGCTCAGAGACTGCAGCACTCCACCCATCCAATATAATTCCTTGGTCAGTGAGGGGACTCTGTGGCCCTACAACCCAGAGCTACCCTGGCCCCTGACTCAAGCCCCAACCCCTTGCCACCAACTGGGGAAGTCGACGATAGTCCCTCTCCTGAAAGAAGCAGAGAAAAGAGTAGGCAGAAGTACTTCAGCCGATTTAGGCCCCGCCCTGCCCCAGACAAGCCCACACAAAGCTCCAAGGTTTCAGCCAGAGTAGACTGGAAGACAAGGCCAGGCTGTCTGCACCTCCCCTTCCCTGGCCTAAAAACCTGCAGGCTGCAAGTTTCCCCACAGAGCCACCTATTGTCCTCCTCCAAGGGAGCATCCGGATTATCAAACCAGGGCAGCCCCAAGGGGAGGTGTCCCACCTTAGAGTGGCTCTGCCCCTGCCCTCAGGGGCCTGGAGGCTGCCCTTCACTCACATTCATGACCTTCCCTGGGCTACCAGGACCCTCTCTGGCATTCCTGTTCCTGGGGCTACCTTTTCTAAACACCCAAGCTGGCCTACCAGCAGTCACATATACAAAAAAAGACCATGGAGTGTGGGCAGGGAGACTGGAAGGTGGAAAGGTATAAAACGTGATAGATGGAATAGTGGACATACAACTTGAAGAGTAACAAGTCACAGTGCATCGCGCCATGACACCATCCCTCCCACCCGCCCACCCCACCCCACATCCTCCAGTCTCTGAAAGGAGGCTGGTGGCTCTCAGGGCCCTGGAGAGGCACCCAGAGTCTTTAGGGTTGTGGAATCCATGGGCATTGCACACTGTGCCACTGGCCACACAGACAACTGGGCTCAGTTTCCCCAAACGTTGCTACGTGAAGGAATCAGGGTGCTGAGTATGGCAACAATGGCTGAAGTCGTATTACAGGGGAAAGGTTCACACGGAGGATCCGTTGAGCCTGCTGCCGCACCTCATCATCTGAGGACTGCCTGTCCACCTTGATGGCCCGGAATTGCAGCAGCTTTGCCGTTCCAGGTCCTAGCCATACCTTAGGGGATTGGGGCCCAAGCCGTGTTCTCTTCTGGGGAGGAAGATCCTTTGTCTCCTCAGTCCTTTTCCTCTTCTGTCCCACAGGCTCAGGGCAGCTTTTCCGGCCCCTCCTTGCAGTCCTGGCCTGAACAGACCTTTTTGGCCTGCCCCTGCCCCTGTGCTGGGTCCGAGCCACCTTGGCCCTGGCCCGCACTGCCTTGGCCTTGGCCCTGGCCCGCACTGCCTTGGCCTTGGCCCTGGCCCGCACTGCCTTGGCCTTGGCCCTGGCCCGCACTGCCCTGGCCTTGGCCCTGGCCTGCACTGCCTTGGCCTTAGCCTTGGCCCGCACTGCCTTGGCTTTGGCCTTGGCCTTGATCCGTGCTGCCTTGGCTTCTGCCCGGGCCTTGGCAGCTTTGGCTTGTGTTCGAGCCACCTTGGCCTGGGCACGGGAAGCTTTGGCCTGGGCTGTTTTGGTGCCCAGAGCACAGCCACCTTTCATTCGTGGGCCACTGAGGGAACCAGAGGCTTTGTAAATCTTGCTCTGGGGCCCAGTGCCTTGTCGGGGTCCAGCCCTGGGGCCTCTTCGAGTCAGACACTTGGAGCCCTTGCTTGTGGCTTTTCTGGGAGCTTTGGGCTGGGAATTCCCCAGCCTCTTCCCTGGACCTTTCCGCAGCTTCAAGGGAGAGTCTGCAAGTGAGAGCTGCAGTGACTGTGCCTTGTGCTTGGCACCCAAGCAGGGCATGGGAGTCTTGAGTGGAACCAGGGCCTCAAGGACAACGGAGAGCCGCATGGCAGGGTAGACACCTGGATAGAGGTGGGTGGGAAAGCCCACTGCTGCACCCCGGGCACGGCTGGCACTTGACTGCTTCAGGGAGCTCAGTAGCAGGTTGGTGGTGGCATGCTTGGCGAGGGCTGGTGTGGATGCTTTGGCCAACCTGCCAGACAGTGGCATGGGGAGCAGCGTGGCCCGGCCTGCAGGCAGCCGCATGGCAGTTCGGGGAGCACTGGCTGGAGGTGATGTGGCAGCTGGGGTGGGGGCACGAGCTTGAAGCTTTGTCTGGCTTGGGGGGTTGGCTGTGCACGAACTATAGCCATAGACATCACCGCTGCGCAGGATGGTAGGTTGGAAGCCATCATCCCGCAGGCCCTGCAGGAAGGCCACAAGCTGGGCCTCAGTGGCACTGAGATCCTGGCTCATGGGGTTAAAGACAAGCAGCGCTTCCTCCAGGGCCTTCTTCCCTGCCGTGGAGATCCGCGACCAGGAGTGCACAGCTTTCTCCTCCACATGCTGCACCACCACGCTCATGGCATTAGGCACTGCAGATCTGCCTGGGTATCCGCAAACCAGCGCTTGGCACCTCCAAGGCAAAAGGAAGAGTCAATAAGAACAGCACCGAGACAGGGGCCAGGACAGGTAGATAGGTCAATCAGGGCCAGCAATCTTCACAATAACATCTATTGACACAGAGGGGCCTGGCCAGAGTGAGCCACTCCTTGGGGCAAAACCCTGGTCTTCTCCACCTATCACGGTGGAGGGTTGGGGGGTAGAGGTGGGGGACTCATATGGGTCAGAGGCAGCTTCTTCAGGATACATGCCCATAAGCTCATCAGAGCCATCCAACCCGCTGACGGGCCCCTGGAAAGATCTGGGCTTGGCCAAATTCCTAGTATTAGACTCAACACTGGGAATACAGGCAAATATCTCTGTCTTCCAGGAGCCCTGTACAGAAGGCAAGATAGAGATACCCTCAAGGTTCTTGGGAATGCACACTGGCACACAGCTCAGCTTGCCAATGGGTAAGGGAAGGATTCCCGGGAGAGGAGTATTCATGTGGGACATGAATGATGAATAGGAAAGGACCAGATGGAGATGGAGCAAAAAGGGCAACAGCCAATGCAATGGCTCCAAAGTGAGAAAGAGTAAGGCAAACTTGGTGTGACTGGAATCTGTGGTCAGGGCTGGGAGGTCTAGCTGGAAAAACAGGGGACAGCAGGGTAATACAAGCTTTGAATGTTCCTTGAATGCTGGCCAAAGGGCCCAGACTTACATCCAAAGTCCATGACGATCTCTGTTCCTACAGCTGCTGCTGTTCAGGTGCCCAGGGGTGGACCTCCCTGCCCACCAGAAGTTCTGCTTTCAGAGTTCCCAGACAGTCCACTCAGAGGTCCAATTCCTAGCACTAGAGCCATGGAGACCAACCCCAGGGAAAAAGCCAGACTCTCCTTCAACAGAAACTAAAAAGATGAGTAGCAGGTACTAATAATACATCTCTAGGCAATCAGGCAGCCTGGCGCCAGGCAGCCAGACCAAGAGCCCAAGGTCTGGGAGCCAATGACTCCGAGTAAGATGGTTAATAAAGTGGACCCTAGAGATCTGAACTGTCCTAACTAGGGCTTGGAAGAAGACTTTGGTACAGCCCATTTAGAGCTGTCTGGGAAGACCCAAGTTGTCCCAGGCTTCTCTTTAAAAGCTGTAGGCCGTCAATCATGACTAACATCTGGTCTAACCCATCACTGAGAGGTCCCAGAGACAGCTCCGCAGCTGCACAGGAGAATTAAAAGATCAGCTGGGATCAGGCAAGTCTCTGGGGCCAAGAGGTGAGTCTGTGCAGCTTCTTCCTCCCCCTAGTGGAGCAGAAGTTTTCAGAATTCCCTGGAGGAAGTGCCCTGGGGCTCTTTGTTTGGAAACATTCTTGGATCCTCAGGTGTCTCGGGCACTTCCCCTCTCCAGAGGCCATTCTCCAAGTACAGTCCTTACACATGACTTTAGTTCTCTTTTTTCCCAAGGGGTGTAGTTCCCAGGGCTGTGAACTGTACAATAAGGAGGGACCTGTTACCTCCAGGCACAGATATTGGGGGTGAACTGGGGGCTCTTCCGCTCAGGTCGGCCTGGGCCCTTGGGAGGGGTCTCCTGGGCTTTCCAAGAGGCTCCGGAAAACAGAGACTGCAGCCCGACCCCTGACTTCCCTTCACAAGTGTCCCCGGGGCAGGCCGGGGAAGCTGATGAAAAGATGCAGGACGGGAGCGGCCCTAACCAAGCGAAACTGGGGCGGGGGCAGATCAGGGCCCTCAGGCTGGGAGTCCGCGTCCCTGAGACCCAAGCCGACGGTAGGAGCGGGGGGCCTTAGAGGAAGCGAAATGCACGGGACAGGCGGTGAGAGCGCGACGGGGTCGCACAGCCCCAGGGTGGGGTCTTTGGGCACGGGGTGGGGGTTGGGGGTCTCGGCCGGGCCGGCGGAGGGCGCTGGTCCCGAAGGAGCCGGCCACCCGGCCCATCCACCCTGCCGCCTCGCGGACGACCCCTCCGCGGCGTGGCTAGGCCCACGGCCCCAACCTACCGGCGCCGCCGCGGGGACCCTGGACGCGCCTCTGCGCCGCCTCCGCTGCTCCAACATGGCCGCCTGCTGCGCACCGGAAGTGCGCCGCGCTTCCGCTTCCGGGACCTGGCCCGCCCTAGTGACCCTTGACCCCCCGAGACCCCGTTTCCCCCAAAGTCTGGGGGCTGGACAAGCGGAAACCAGAGAAGACTTCCTGGAGGAGGTGGCAGAGGGGACCGCTCTAAACCCTTGCGGACCTGTGCAGGAGTGTGAGGGGCAGAGGCGCTTTCGGCCGCTGCCCCAGGCAAGACTGCACCAGACTAGCATTGGATTAGGGGCTCGTCTGACACCTTCTCTGAGGGGCTTGATGGTGGAACGACATGTGGGAGGGATTTTTGGCAAGGTCCAAGCTATCCTTCACCCTTTTAGTCCTCCCGCAGCCACTGGCAAGGCCCACCTCTGTCCCAGGTGCCTGAACAGAGGGTGAAAGAGGAGTGCGCCCTGCCTGAGAGTGTCCCTCGGGAGCCTCTTTGTACCTCCTCTGAGGGCAGCAGGCCTTCCCCTGTTCCTGAGAGTGGGCTCACTGCATGTGGTATGAAAGGCTGGTTTGCACACATTTGTGGCAAATAAGCTCAAAGCTGGGCATGTCCAATCTGAGAGTCCCAGCATACCAGTGTGGGCCTGAGTGTACTTGCTTAGGAGCATGCCCACAGGTGTGGTGGGAGGACCCTGGTCCAGCCTTAGCTCCCTCAGTGGTAGAAAGCCCTCCCTAAAGTCTTAACTCTTCCCCAAATCCCTGCTTTTTGGCCTAAGAGATTGGGACTTCTTTCCACCTGTACAGTCTTTCCACATGTACCCTGGGGCCAGCAGAGGGGTGACGGTTACAGGGCTCACTACCCAAGCAGCATCAGATGAGAGAACATAGGTAAAAATTAACCTTAGGAGTCTAAAGGGTCAGAATGGTCTCTATTGCTCTGACCAAAGGCACTTCTTGGTCAAGGGCCCCCAACTCCAGGTTGGGAGTCAACCTGGAAGTCCTGGTTTCATGGATGAGATGGTGGGGGCATCTGTACTTGGGTCAGAGCCTGAGCTAAGAGGCAAAAATATTGTCATAACTCTTGGACCTGACATGTACAGTGGTGTAAATTTGGTAGCTGGGGGGCAGGTGGAAGCCTATGGGCAGTCACAGAGTGTGACTGGATGCTTCATTTGGGGACTGGTTGATAGCCCTCCTCACTCCCCATAAAACCCCAGGATCCTCTACCTGATCTATGCTTCCCTGCCTCTACAGAGGGGTCTGGGCACCCCTAGAGAGAAACACTCACCCCACCCTAGGCCTCACCTTGTGCACCTGAGCTTCTCAGGGCCTCAGCCCTGATGGTGGGGTCCTCAGTGCCTTTAAGCATAGCCAAGATATCCAGCAGGAAATGCAAACTCTCCTGGTCCTCTGGGGTCAATGCTTCTGGCCTCTTGTATTGGTAGAGAGAAGGGAAGGATGGGGTCTCAAGGGCCAGGGTCTCGGGGTTGCAATCAGGAAGTCCCACCTTAGCACTCCCAGTCCCCAACTGAGGGTGAGCCCCATCTCTGCCCCATCCATGGTTGAGGATTAGTTGTTCACTCTTAGGACCAATCCAGCCTCATCTTCTGCCCAAGTTGTCTTCTATAGCTTCTCTAAAGCCAGCAGTGTTGGCCCCCCATGTGCAGGTGGGGCCAGGCCTGTGTAAACAGAAGCCACTTCCATGAAGAAGCAGAGTCCAGCCTCCAGGGATGACATGGGCCTAGGTGTGTCCTGGAAAGAGGATACCTCTCTGGTGATATCCAGCCTAGAGGTCAGCGCAAAGTGGAAGACAAAAAAAGGTAGGTCCATCCCTAGTCTGTGTCCCTTCCACACATTAGAACTGTGGGGATGATATGGGTTCAGGGAAATGGTCTGGGGTACCTAGCTTCCTGAGGGGAGGCTGATCCTTTTGCCTCTTGGTACCCAGAATGTCCCAGATGGAACTCTCTGGGATCATTAATCAGGGCCAAGTCTGACTTGACCTGGACTTTGGTGGATGCTGACCATCCCAGGCATAACTGGGATCAGATGAGATGAGGTTGGAGAGACCACAGGGCCGTCCCAGGATCCAGCCCTTCCTCTCTATTTGGCATCTTTTATATCCCTTAGTGATGGACCCTAGACCCATATCCACCTGAGCAGAGAGATCTGGTGAAGATCTAGATGTGAGTGAGGCCAGTGGCCTTGGAGAGATCACCCCAGGAGGGAGTCTATGTGCCAGGGAGAAAAGCCAAGGCTGGGTCTTGAGGAGGCACTTCCTGGGGAAGGAGAGGAAGCAGAGCCTGTAAAAGCCTCCGAGGGGCAGGACAAGCAGCAGGAGGAAGCCAAGGTCACAAGGGTGGGTGAGGCTTTGAAGAGGCCAGAAAGATTTCAGTTGAGAAAAAGATGATAGCCGCCCCACCCTGCCCCATTTTAGCTATATGGTGTTCCATGGTGACTTTGGCAATACCAAGTTTTGGGGAGCAGTGGTAGCAGATATAAGATGGCCAACACCAAGGCAATGGAAACTGTGAGAGAAGATGACTTCAAGAGTTTGACTGGAAGGAAGGGAACAATGGAAGGACTTGGGGTGCTGGGAGGTATCTAAAGGCAGGAGGCTTTTATGTGCTTAATTACTGGAAAGGAGAGGGGAAGGGGCCTGGAAAGGGAACAGTGGGAAGTGTGAGGGGGTCTGCAGGACAGTGTGAATACCCTATGGAGGAAGGTACCAGTGACTGGCCTAACTGAGGAGCATGTTGGGGGCAGAGTGGAGTGGGAGGATGAAAGCCTTCTAGCCAGGATCTGCAACCAGCCTTGGCACCATTTCCATGCGGGCCGTCCAACTCCATCTGCCAGCCCCTGAAAGGGACTGAAGACTCTCTCTCTGGTCAGAATGCTCTGCCCACACTCTAGGCTGGCCAGAAGTCAGGCAGGCTAGGGTATTCATGTCTCCAAGTTGCTCTCAACCCATGACTGATGGAGATTTGAGAATGAATACCTTAGCATTCCCTTGCTCTGATGGGAACAATAATGTGAGGCCCATGTTCTACAATGGCTCCCAGAGTCCCCAGCAGGATTTGGTCCTTGTTGCTCACAGTGGGAACTTGTTTGATGACACACCCCTTTATTGGCTGCTTTCCCTGTCTTCTTGCCACTCCTCTACTGGTGCTTCTTGTCCTCATCTCCCACATTAACTATATGCACTTGTATCTCAGTCTCCTGGTGTGCTTCTGGAGAAAGTGAGGCAGACGCTGTCCATGAAAGAGGGACAAATGGTAGCAAGCACAATCACGAGGACTTCTTCTCATAGGTGACCACTGACCTGTACAAATGGGCCCCTAGCTCACAGACTTAGCCAGTACTCTTGATGCTCAGAAGATAGGATGGGCCAGGGTCTGGGTCTGAGGTAGGTCTGCCTCTGTCACACCAACTTGTTCTTGCCTGACCCCGGAGTTGGCTAGAGGCAGGCCCAGGACCCTGAAGATGGACAGTCACAAAGTGCCTTGGGTCCCAGAGTAGCCCAGGCCTCAGGCCCTGCAGAATAAGCCCAGAGTGACCTGCCTGGGAGGTCCCCTGGCCTCTGACTCTTCATCACCTGCTCTGTTACCCTCCCCCACAAAAATTGCCCCCACCCATGCCTGTGGAAGGGCCTGTCAAGTACGGGGGCTGGCACTTTCTGCTCCTCCACCCTCTGCTACCCTCAATGTGCACCACAGAACCTGTTCTGTGCCCTCATCAGTGCTTGGGGAAGGGCGACCCCACCAAAGGCCCAGGACATACCCTAAGAGGCCTCCAGGGGGCGCCGCCGCGAAGCCTGTCGTGGGCTCTTCGGAGCGCAGCGGTGGTGGGCAGGCGCCCGCTTCTCAAGCCCCCAGGTTCTGCTGGCCCGCCCCTTCGCCGGTGCTCGCAGGCTGGGTCCTGCTGAGAACGGCCCCCACCATACACGTGTCGTGCGGCCCACCGCTTCTTCCTTTCTCCCCCAGTCCGAGGTCGGACCCCAAATCCTGGGCAGGCTCAGCGTCCACATGTCCGTCTGTCTGTTCACCGGTTTCCGTGTGACCATGGGTCGGCGCGCCCTGCTCCGGCCACGGCAGGTGCGGGGTTAAAGCAGGGGGGAGGTTTTCCCGAGTCGGGAGGGGGGACGAGGGGCGGACCCTGTCCAGCCCCGCCCCGCGCCGGAGAAGAGCCGGAGCCCCACCGGAGCCCCACCGGAGCCCCGCCGGAGCCCGGCCTCAGACCCAGCCAGATCAGGCACCAGCGGAACCGGAACCGCGGACCCTGCGCCCCGGCGGCGCCGGAGCCCCGGCCGGTGAGTCCCGCGGGAGCCGCGCTCAGGGGAAGTTTAGGGCGCGGGGTGTAGAGCCCCAAGCGCGCTCGCTCGGACCCGCCCCCCCTTCCGCGAGCTGGAAGTTTGGGGCCGGGAGGCCCTCGCGCCAGGAGGCCCTCGCGCCAGGGGTCCCAGGAGCGTGCCTCCCCGCGGGAAAGGAGAAGCCAGGGAACTTGGAATCTGTGAAGTCCAGCTGCCCATTTCTGCTGGCAACGCCCTGGACTCTGGGAACCTAGAGTCCAGTGCTCGTGAGTTCCCAAAAATCATCCCCCTCCCCGTCCCAGACACCAAGAAGGCAGGCCTCTGGGGACTTGGCATGGGCAAACCCCTGAGGGTAGATCTTGAGGGGAAATGTGGGACTCTGGCCTCCAGCCCCTCCCCTCCCAGTCTCAAACACCCTGATCTTGGCCTTTGCTGGTGGGAATGGATGCAGTCTATGGAATGGCTCCCAAAGGGGTTTTAAGGATACCCTGGACTCTGATCCCTGGCAGCAGGTTGGAGACCCTGATGGCTGCCCAGAGCACACTGGAAGCCAGTAAGGGGGAGGTTACAGTAAAACTCCACTGATGCAGAGCACCAGGGTGAGGATTGTTGAGGCAAAGGGAAGGGGGCTAGGGTGGAAAGTCCTATTCTAGTCACCTTACCTCCCACCTAAACCTAGATTCAACCGGGGAGCAACTAGGTGAGGGCAAGGTATGGGAGGAGAATCCCTCAAGCCCCATAGCAAGTTGGGAAGTTGCCTGGGTAACTGGGAGACTGCCCTCCTTCCCACTCCAGGAGGACCTCCACATCAGTGTGCTAGGCAGTGGAGGTGTGTCTTCCCTCTGCTTTTCCCACCAGCAATTTTGGGCCAGGCTGCTCATCTGTACCCTGAGGGGCTGGTCAGTGGCTCTGACCCTTTGTTTTCCCTCTTTTCTCTAGGTGAAAGCAAAGTCCTTGGACTGGCCCCACACTCCCTTGTAGCCCTGGTAGAGTCAAGATGTGGCCCCATCATGCCCTTCAGTGAGGCCTGCAGCCTGAGCAGATAGCATGGCCTGCCACTGGAGGTGAACACCATGGCTACAGGAGGTGGCCGGGCCTTTGGTTGGCAGGTGTTCCCACCCATGCCCACCTGCCGGGTATATGGTACAGTGGCATACCAGGATGGGCACCTGCTAGTGTTGGGGGGCTGTGGCCGAGCTGGACTGCCTTTGGACACTGCCGAGACATTGGACATGGCCTCACATACGTGGCTGGCACTGGCGCCCCTGCCCACTGCCCGGGCTGGTGCGGCTGCTGTGGTACTGGGCAAGCAGGTGCTAGTGGTGGGCGGTGTGGATGAGGGCCAGAGCCCGGTAGCTGCTGTGGAGGCCTTCCTGGCTGACGAGGGCCGCTGGGAGCGTCGGGCCACCCTACCTCAGGCAGCCATGGGGGTTGCAACTGTGGAGAGAGGTGAGTGGCCTCCCAAGGAAGGTCCCTCAGGTGCCCCAACACCCTCCATTCTTTCCTGACTTGGTCCCTTACCTTCAGAGATTGGGCAAGAGCTGTAAATTTTGCCTGGGTGCCCTGGACATGGCTTTGTTTCTTGTACCCTTCCCTACCTAGCTCTGAGCTGGGCTGGCAGCAGCCTAAACTGCCTTTTCCAGCTGTGAGGTGGGAGTCAGAGCCCAGGCTAGCCACCAGCATGATGGGAGGCCCAAGCCACCTCCCTGCCCCATTCCTCCTCTGTGAGAGACAAGGAGGGGTGGCCCAATGACTCCCACAGGTATAAATAGTCTGGGAGAGGGGGATGGGAGCAGGGCCTTGGCTCAGAGCCCGGCAAGTGCTTAAATTCCTCGCACCACACAAACAAACAAGGGAGACTGAGATGGACAAAAGCCAAGCTGGCCTGGAGGCAGTTGCCATGGAAGCCCCTAGCTAACTGGCTGTCTGCCCAAGGCCCCCACACATGCCCCCAGCTGACCCTGAGAGTATAACAGGGCAAGAACCTACTCTAGTGAAAGGGCAGGGTACAGAAGTGCTGGCAGAAGGCTTGTGGACAGCACCCCCATCCTGCAGGCCCAAGCTCCTCTCCCAGCCCCCCAGCTGATCCCCAGAGCCCCCTCCCCAGTCTGAGCTCCATGCTGAACAGATCTCCATATGGCCCCCACCCTCCTTCCCCCATGAGAGTCCCTACATTGTGGCCTCCAGGTCTGACCACCAGTCCTGCTTGGATGCCAGATGTGGTTGCCATAGCGTCTCCAGGGAGACAGAGACGGCTTATAATTAGATTGGCTGCCTCCTGCTCTTCACTTGAAGGGGCCCTGGCCAGAGTGAGAATCCTAGCTCTCCCAGCCCCCACTCCAGGCAGGCAGGAGGGTTTCTGCTGCCAGGGAGGGGTACCATAAATAGGTTTGTCCTAAGCCACCTCCAGGCCTGACCAGGGCTGTTGTCAGGGTGGAGTGCTGTGGCCAGGCCCAGGGATAGTCTGTATTACTCTTTTCTCTGCAGATGGTATGGTGTATGCACTGGGGGGAATGGGCCCTGACACAACCCCCCAGGCCCAGGTTCGGGTGTATGAACCCCGCCGGGACTGCTGGCTTTCGCTGCCCTCGATGCCCACACCCTGCTACGGGGCCTCCACCTTCCTGAACGGGAACAAGATCTATGTCCTGGGTAAGGACCTGGGGATGTGGAAAATTGGCCTAAGTCCAAAAGCACTTATCCGTATAGGTTGGCTGGGATCAAGCTTAATCTGGGATGGTGGGACAAGAGAAGTTTTGTTGGTTTGAGCCAGGGTTGCTCTGAGGCTCTGACCTCTGGTGGTCCTGCTGAGGCTGGAAAACCAAACCCCAGTGCCTAAGGATCTTTGCGGTTGATCTGTGCTCTGGTGTGCACACAGCTGGGTATGGGTAGCTGGGGTGGGCAGTGGTAAAGGCTCAGCAACCTGGTAAAGGAAGAGGCTGCCAGGCCTCCTCGGCTGCCTCCCAGGTGCCCCAATTCCATTGGCAGGGGGCCGCCAGGGCAAGCTCCCAGTGACTGCTTTTGAGGCCTTTGATCTGGAGGCCCGTACCTGGACCCGACACCCAAGCCTGCCCAGCCGCCGGGCCTTTGCCGGCTGCGTGA
Organism: Stenella coeruleoalba; assembly: GCF_951394435.1. Classification (NCBI taxonomy): domain Eukaryota; kingdom Metazoa; phylum Chordata; class Mammalia; order Artiodactyla; family Delphinidae; genus Stenella; species Stenella coeruleoalba. The sequence continues at coordinate 66,270,279 of NC_137156.1, forward strand.
TGGCCGAAGGCAGCGTCTTTAGCCTGGGTGGCCTGCAGCAGCCCGGGCCCCACAATTTCTACTCCCGCCCACACTTTGTCAACACTGTGGAGATGTTCGACCTGGAGCATGGTGAGCAGTGGCTGGTCTGGGCTATTCTCCCACTCTCCATGGGATGGAGGGGTGCAGTGTGTGTGAGGGGGCTAGATCTGACCTCCCCTCCCCTGCAGGGTCCTGGACCAAGCTGCCCCGAAGCCTGCGCATGAGGGATAAGAGGGCCGACTTTGTGGTTGGCTCACTTGGGGACCACATCGTGGCCATTGGGGGCCTTGGTGAGTCTCTGTGGGGCTAGGGATAGGAGGGGAGCCCAAGACAGGAAAGAGTAGCCCCCTGCGTGAGTACTACCTCCTGCCCTTCTCTAGGTACTCCAGGGGTCATGGCTTTGTGAGCTTCCCTTTTCCAATCTGTAAAACAGTCAGTGGGTGGTCTGCCTGGCTCAGCTTTTGGGGTGTCTCTCAGCACCTAACTGTGGGTTCTGTACCAGCAGGGGCCTAGGAGATAAAAACAGGACAAATGACCACTGAATGAATGGAGAAATAGAAATGTGAATAAATAAATGAATGAGTGATGAAATGGGGGCAATGAGTAGCAACGCATGGATAGCCCATCCTGGGGTAATGCATGCTGGGCCATGCTCTGAGCTCAGGGAGAAAAAGAGCTGGAGCCCCTGCAGCCTGTGCCCTTTACAACATCTGTCTTCTTCCTGCAGGAAACCAGCCGTGCCCTCTGGGCTCTGTGGAGGGCTTCAGCCTTGCACGGCGGCGCTGGGAGGCACTGCCTCCCATGCCCACAGCCCGCTGCTCCTGTTCTAGTCTGCAGGCTGGGCCCCGGCTGTTTGCCATCGGGGGTGTGGCCCAGGGTCCCAGTCAAGCTGTGGAGGCACTGTGTCTGCGTGATGGGGTCTGAATGCCTGATGGGACCTGTCCACTGGAGCAGTTCAGTGCCAGAAGCAGATGTCTGTGGTTCCTTTTGCTGCTGAGAAAGCTCACTGTGGCTCTGTGGGATGAGGGAGGCACAGGGTGGGGCACTTGAGACACCGTGTCTGGGACTTGGGGGTGGCCTTCATCTTTAGCAAAGGACACACATACCTTTATACCCACCTTTACTCCCTTTCATTCACGGACCATGCCCAGCTCCACCCTTGCTCTGGAACCTACTGGGCCCTCTGTCCAACTGGGAAGTGGGGGAGGGCAGAGCTGGCCTCCTGCCCTACAGGTCAGTGCCTACCTGGAGTTGATCAGGCCCTCCCCAATGGCTGTTCCTGAAAAGTCCTAGCTGTCAGCCTGCCTTGAAGGCCCTTGTGGACTCAGAAGAGGTAAGAGAGGGTGGGAAAACAGAGGGGTACAGGAGTGGATGTGGGGACTTCCAGAGGGCCAGAAGAATGGTGGCTTTGGGCCCTTTACACTGCTGGCTGTGTGACCTTGGGCAAGTCATTTCACCTCTCTGTGCCTCAGCATCCTCATCTATAAATGGGGATCTCTGAAACCTTCCTGCCCTACCTACCTCACAGGGCTGTTGTGAGGATCCAGGGAGTTCAGATGTGGAAGTAAAAGTGCTGCTAAATCTGGCTTATGGCCTCTGGTGTGGACTCCTGCGTTGCCCCTGAGCCCCTGGCCCTCAACTTTCTCAGGGGATGAGGGTCTAGAGGAGCCTTTAGGACCTGGCCTCTGCCCCCAAAGTGTCCTGGTGTCTTAGTCCCACTTAAGCCTCAGTTCTCTGTTGGTGACGTAGGATGACCCCCCATCCCCTATTGCCCTGGCTGTTAGAGGGCACTCACAGCAAGACCATAGAAGAGCTCAGAAAACTGCAACAAAATACCATAGGATCAGGATGACCTCAAGATTCACATCACACAGCATCCTCAAAGCCTCTGCTCACCTCCGGTGGCGGGGGCGGGGTGTGTGTCCAGTGGGGGCTGTCCCTCTGTCCCAGCTGTGGTGAAGCTGTCTCTTAGGCATGACTGTGTTGCCACTCACCAGACCCCTAGAGGCAGTAGCATCCCAGAAAAAGCAAAGCTGCCAGCCCTTGCCTCCTCCTCCAGTCTTTGCTGCCCACTAGTAGGGACCATTGACTCTGCTTTCCCTGCAGCCGTACTGATTGCAAGGGGTTCACAGTTGAGTTTGTGGCAAGAATGGATTTGGGGTCCTGGAACCCACCTGCTGTGGCCAAGGTAACCTTCCTGGACCATTAGCCTCCTGCAGGCCTTACCTCTTCTCACTCACTGGCAAGACTCCCCAGGCAGCACCTCCCCCAACCAGCACAAGGCTGCACAAGGCTCCATGGCACAAGCAACATAGGAGCCAGGCGCAGGGCCTGGCTGTGCCTTACTGTTCTCCAGCCTCTGAGATCTCTTGGGCTGCAAGCACAGACAGGCCACTGAGTTAGCTGTCCTTGTTTAATGTTCTGGACCAGTTTAGACACTCAGAGACCCCAGCATGAAGGTAATGCTGCAGCAGCTTGGGTCTTGGGATCCCTGGGAGGTCAGGCAGTGTGTTGGTGACTGGGGCCTGGGGCCCCATGTTGTCACTGCCACAATGGCTACCACGGGATGGCTGGCAGAAGTTCTGCTGGTAGGTGGTGCTGGCACGGGAAGGCTGGATCTGCACAAAGTGGGCAAGGCGCTGGGGGAGGTCACTGAGTCCTGGCCCTGACCGGAAATCAGCCTGGTAGGAGGATTCAAGGGGCCGTGGCTGGCGCAACTCCAGTTCACAGGGTGCCCAGCGCAGGAAGGTGTGCTGCTGCCACAGGCGCTCCAGGTCTTTCCGCCTTCCGATTCCCTGTAGCAGGCAGTAGGGGCCCTCCTCAACGGTATGGGCCCTTGGCCCACAGTCCTGGCACCAGGCAATTCCTTGGGCCCCTCCTATACCCAAGCCTGCCTGGTGATGCCTGGCCTGTGCCTGGCCTCCCTGGCCTGGACCCCAGCCTCTTTGGCCTGCATCCCCAGTCATGCCTTCCATTCCAGAGTGAATGAAGCCCCCAGAAAGTCAGTGGTTCCTAAGATATTTGCACATTGTCAGGCAAGCTGGTGGGGGAAACCAAAGCAGAGGTACATCTGTTTGTAGAATGGGCTGTTTCCCAGAAGAAAGAGGTTGTCAGGAAGACAGACACTCCTCTGTCTGTATAAAGAGCCCTCTCTCCCTGCAATGTCTTTTCCCCTCCACCCTACCTCAACTTCAACCTAGGCTGGGAGTCTGCCCATTTTCCTTCCTCTCTCTAGCACTCACTTTGTCAAAGGAAGTGCGGTTGTCATGCTTGGAGAAGAAATGTTGCTGCGCTGGCTCCTAGAAAGACAGTGAAAAAGAAGGTGAATGGGGAAAGATGATGCTTACCTGTCCCCAAGATGCTAACTCAGGGCCCCATAATGGAGGGAAGTTGCCAGGAGCCACCATCCTTAAACTGCTAAACTGCCAACACACTGAAAGGGCAGATAAAAATTAAAGCAACACCTCATTCCTGGAACATCTCATCCCAGCGCTTGCTCTCAAAGCAGAAGCCTCTGGGGCCACTGATTGAGGAAGGGGCTGAGGCATTTTCCAGGACATCCTGCCGTTAGTGGGGCAGTGGTTTAAGTTTCACATTGGGTCCTTTAGATCATCCAGGACTAGGCTCCAGCTCTCTCCTCCTCTCTTTCACTCTCTCATCAACAACCCAGCCTCTTGGCCCTAAATACCACCTGGAAACTGAAATTTCTCTTTAGAGCTTGAGCTCTCTCCCGAACTCCAGACTCACTAGCCAACCACCTGCTCCATATTCCCATGTAAATGTCTTAACGGGCATCTCCAGACACATGGCTGAGCTCTGGATCATTCCCCAAAACCACCCCACCTATAGCCTCCCCCAGCTCAGGTCATGGCAGCTAGATCTTGCCAAACACCTCGGAGTCCCCTTGATTCTTTTCTTTCACACTCTACATCCAGTGTGCCAGGAAATCCTGCTGATACTTCCTTCAATATGTACCCAGGATCAGACCACTTCTCAGCATAGCCGCTGCTTTCTCTGGTCTAAGCCACCTTCCCCTCATGCCTCAATTACTGCAAGAGCTTCCCACTTGGTGTCCCTACTTCCAAGCTTGCCTCTCCAGTCTATTGTCCTCTTAGCAGGCAGAATAACTGTTTTAATATGTAAATCAGATCACACTCCTTGTTTGCCAAAAATCCACAACAGTTCCTCATGTTTATAAAAGTCAAAGTCATCATAGTGGTCCATGAGATCCACATGATATTGATTCCTCCATTACCTCTAGCCACACTGGCGTCCTCACTGTTCCTCAAATACACTAGCTACTTTCACCTTGGACCTTTGTACTACCAGTTACTTCTGCCTGGGACTTTTCTCCCAGCTGGCCATGACTCCCTCTCACCTACCTCTTGGGAGGTCTTCCTTGACCACTACTACACCAGCAGTCCCATCACCCCAACCCAGCATTTTTCACCTTCTAACATACTGTATTACTATGTATTATGTTGCTGTTTACCATCTGATGCCCCTGACTAGAACACAAGCACCTCATGGGCAAGGTTACTGTCTGTTTTACTCACATCTATAACTCCAACACTGAGCCTGGCACTGTGCTCAATATATATTTGCTGTTAAATCAGTGAACAGGGACAGAAGATCCCCAGGGCATTTGCTTTAGCCCAGTTGGGGCCAGAGAGCCATGTTCCATCCCCAGGCAGAGAGAGACCACCTCTCAGGCCCCTAGACCTCAGCAGGAATCTCTCCCAAGACCGTCCACCTTGCCTTTGTGCCTGGTCTCTGCCCCCAGGGTCCCTCCACCTCAGCCACTCAGCTTCTCCTGCTGCGGACCAGAATGAAGTACCTGATCTGGTGAGTCCAATCTTGGCTGGGTTGGGGTATGAGCAATGGCTGACAATAAGTTGCTAGATAAAAGTCAGGGGCTAGCTCCATCCCAGATCCCTGAACCAGAATCTTCGGGGTGGAGCCTTTAACAAGCTCCCCTATTGGGACCTCCTGCCTTAGACAGCTGGTGTTCTCCAAATCGAATGAAAGCTCCATGAAGGTAGGAAGCCAGCTGGCCTTACCTTTCATTCCTCATAAAGCAAACTGACACAAGAGATTAAAAACCCAGAGCCCTTTCAGGAAAAAAATAGAAAATCTTCAGAATCTAGAGCTAGGCAAAGAGTTCTTAGATGTGACACCAAAAGCAAGAGCCATAAAAGAAAAAAAAAATCAATAAATTAGACCTCATCAAAATTTTTTTTTAAGTTTTGCTCTGTGAAAGTCCATGTGAAGAGGATGAAAAGACAAGTTACAGACTGAGAGAAAATAGTTGCAAATCACATATCCAATAAAGGACTAGTATCTAGAATGTATAAAGAACTCTCACAACTGAACAGCAAAATAAAAATTCCAATTAGAAAATGGGCAAACAACATGAAGACATTTCTTCAAAGAGGATATACAGATGGCAAATAACACATGAAAAGATGTTCACCATCACTGAATGTTAGGGAAATGCAAATTAAAACCACAGTGAGAGGGCTTCCCTGGTGGTGCAGTGGTTAGGAGTCTGCCTGCCAATGCAGGGGACACGGGTTCGAGCCCTGGCCCCGGAGGATCCCACATGCCATGGAGCATCTAGGCCCGTGTGCCACAACTACTGAGATTGCACTCTAGAGCCTGCAAGCCACAACTACTGAGCCCACGTGCCACAACTACTGAAGCCTGCGTGCCTAGAGCCTGTGCTCCACAACAAGAGAAGCCACAACAATGAGAAGCCCGCACACCACAACGAAGAGTAGCCCCCGCTCACCACAACTAGAGAAAACCTGCGCACAGCAATGACGACCCAACACACTCAAAAAAAAAACAAAAAAACCCCACAGTGAGCTATCATGACACATCAACCAGAATGGCTAAAATAAAAAATAGAGACAACACCAAATGTTGGTGAGAATGCAGAGAAATACAATCATTTGCTCAATGCAGGTGGGAATGTAAAATGTGAAACAGCCACTCTGGAAAACAGTTTGACAATTTAAAAAAAAAAAACTTAACATGCAGGAGGTACAATATAGGGGTAGGAGAAAAAAAGTTATTATGGGATTATATGAAATCGTGTGTGAAACTTTTGAAAATTGTAAAGTGCTATAGAATTTAAAGAATCTTTCCTTCAATTAAAAAAAATTTCCATCCACATTAAAAAACCAAACAAACAACTTAAATGCAACTACGGGGACTTCCCTGGTGGTCCAATGGCTAAGACTCTGAGCTCCCATTGCAGGGGGCCAGGTTCTATCCCTGGTCAGGGAACACGATCCTACATGCCGCAACTAAGAGTCTGCATGCCCGCAACTAAAAGATTCTGCATGTTGCAACTATAAAAAGATCCCGCATGCCACAACTAAAAAAAAGATCCTGCATACTGCAACTAAAGATCCCTCACGCGGCAACGAAGATCCCGTGTGCCGAAACTAAGACCCGGTGCAGCCAAATAAATAAATAAAATATTAAAAATAAATAAATAAATGCAACTATCATATGACCCAGCAATTGCACTCCTAGGTATTTATTCCAAAGAAATGAAAATTTATGTTCACCCAAAAACCTGTACACAAATGTTCATAGCAACTTTATTTGTAAGAGGTAAAAACTGGAATCAGCCCAGATACATTTTCATAGATGGATGGTTAAGTAAACTGCTATATACATACCACAGAATACTACTCAGTAATGGAAATTGAACCGTTGATACACACAACTTGGAGGAATCTTCAGGAAATTATGCTGAGCAAGAAAAGCCATTCCCCAAAGGTTGCATGCTGTATCATTCCATTCACATAACGTTTCTGAAGTCACAAAATTTTAGAAATGGAGGAAAAATAGCAGTTAGGGACAGGGGAAGGGTGGAGGAATGAGAGGCTGATGGGTATAAAAGGGCAGGACCACGGGCTTCCCTGGTGGCACAGTGGTTGAGAGTCTGCCTGCCGATGCAGGGGACGCGGGTTCGTGCCCCGGTCCGGGAGGATCCCACATGCCGCGGAGCGGCTGGGCCCGTGAGCCATGGCTGCTGAGCCTACGCGTCCGGAGCCTGTGCTCCTCAACGGGAGAGGCCACAACAGTGAGAGTCCCGCGTACCGCGGAAAAAAAAAAAAAAAGGGCAGGACCAGGGATCCTTGTGATATTGGTCAGTATCTTGACTGTGGTGGTGGATGCACAAACCTACACGGGTGATAAGATTTTATAGATCTTTTTTTTTCTCTTGCAAATGAAGTGACCAACAAGGGATTAATCTCCAAAATATACAAACAGCTCATGCAGCTCAATATCAAAAAAACAAACAACCCAATCAAAAAATGGGCAGAAGATCTAAATAGACATTTCTCCAAAGAAGACATACAGATGGCCAGGAGGCACATGAAAAGATGCTCAACATCATTAATTGTTAGAGAAATGCAAGTCACAACTACAATGAGGCATCACCTCACACCAGTCAGAATGGCCATCATGAAAAAATCTATAAACAATAAATGCTGGAGAGGATGTGGAGAAAAGGGAACCCTCCTACACTGTTGGTGGGAATTTAAATTGGTAACAGCCACTATGGAGAACAGTATGGAGATTACTTAAAAAGCTAAAAATAGAACTAGCATATGATCCAACAAGCTCACTCCTGGGCATATATCTGGAGAAAACCATAATTCAAAAAGATACGTGTACCCCAATGTTCATTGCAGTACTATTTATAATAGCCAGGACATGGAAGCAACCTAAATACCCATCAATAGAGGAATGGATAAAGAAGATGTGATACATATATACAATGGAATACTACTCAGCCATAAAAAGAAAGAATGCCATTTGCAGCAACATGGATGGACCCAGAACTTGTCATACAGAGTGAAGTAAGTCAGACAGAGAACAACAAATATCATGTGATATCACTTATATGTGGAATCTAAAAAAATTGTACAAATGAACCTATTTACAGAACAGAAATAGAGTCACAGATATAGAAAGCAAACTTATGGTTACCAAGGGGGAAAGCAAGGGGAATGGATAAATTGGGAGATTGGGATTGACATATACACACTACTATATATAAAATAGATAACTAATAAGAACCTACTGTATAGAACAGGGAACTCTACTCAATATTCTTTAACGACCTATATGGGAGTAGAATCTAAAAAAGAGTGGATATATGTATATGTATAATTGATTCACTTTGCTATACAGCAGAAACTAACACAACATTGTAAATCAGCTATACTGTTATTAAAATTAATTTAAAAAAGATTTTATAGATTTTTATGGGTTTTTATGGCCATGCCACGTGGCTTGTGGGGTCTTAGTTCCCTGACCAGGGATCGAACACAGGCCCTCAGCAGTGAGAGCGTGGAGTCCTAACCACTGGACCACCAGAGAATTCCAAGATTTTATAGATCTTAATACACACACACAAATGAGGAAATCTGAATGAAATAGGTAGATTGCAGCAATGTCAACGTCCTGGTTGTGATATTTTACTATAGATATGCAAAATGTTACCATTGGGGGAAACTGGGCAAAGCATAAAAGGGATCTCTCTTTACTAATTCTTACAACTGTTTCTGAATCTACAACCATCTCAAAAAAAATTTCAATTAAAAAATCTGGAGGTCTGGGGCATGTTCCAGTTGCCCCCCCAATCCCTCCCCCATCTCTACCCTTAGCTTTAAAGTTGTACACAGCCCTAGAATGTGGATGCCTCTGCTGTTGGAGGCAGGTCTGAATTTGGAAACTCACTATTCTTACAGTGACAGGATCATCTATCGACTCCCACTGACTTGAGTTTTATTCTCACAACTGTGGGAGTCTAGTGAAAAGTGCAGTAATTTCCTCTCCACCCAGGCAGTTCTAAGTATTCTTGTCCCTGAGGAGAATTTCACCTGCATCTTTGCTTCTAAACCATCTAAAGCTCCTTTTCCACTCAGGTGGTAAAATCCGTGGTCTCTGAGCAGGTAGGGCTTGGGCTAGGGTTTGAGCTAAAGAGGCCTTGGAAGAGAAGTAGGTTTCCTGGGATGGGTCAATGTTTGCCTGTGGGAGGACTAAGGGCCTCTCTGGAGGCTGGGCAGTGTGCAATTAGTGGGGTACTGAGTGAGGAGTCCCTGTGGCAGACTGAGGCATGGTGGGGGGTGGGGCAGAGGCAGAGACACAGCAATCACGGCACCACCAACGAAGGACCTGCCTCCAACCATGAGCCCTGGCACTCTGGCCTGACCTTAAGAACAAACAAGACCAGGATTACATTTCCCAAGAGTCAGACAGGTGAAGGCCAGAAATAAACTAATCTGGTTTAGAAGAAAAAAAGAAAAAGAAGAATAAAAAGAAAAAAGAATCTTCTTGCATCTGAATGACAAAATTTCTACCTGCCCCAAACTAAAGGTAAGTGGCTGCTACATCTTGGAAAGGTTTTCAACAAGAATAGCTGCAGTCAGCCAGCTGACACTTGGTATCTCTCAGCAAATAAGAAAAAAGAATGTGCACCTTCCCTGAGTAGTCCCACTAATTAAAACAGCTTTAGATCTAGAAAGGGTCAGACTTGGCATTTGTACAACCTAAGCCCAAGATACACAGACCATGCTATTTTGGGGTTGCTGATAATGCCAACATGTAACAAGACTTCACTTCAATCAAAATATGTCCCCAAATATGTCCTCTACTCTGTTCCTGGGGGACAGACTAAGAGGACATTCAGGTCTTTGGGATGAGGGCTGCCACTGAGGACTACTACAGACACCCAGCAGGAAGTGCCCAGGTTACCTCTGTCCCTGTACTAGGCAGATCTCATCACTCTCTCAAGGGAGGTGGCCCCAGACGAGCAGTCTGGAGTTGCATTTGGGCCTTGCTCAGTAGGCAGTACCAGGCAGCCGTTCCAACTGGGCATGCTAAGGAAGTTCAGGCTCTGTAGCATGGCAGACTCCAAGACCCTGCTCTTGGCCTGGGAAAGCAATTTGTAGAGAATCCAGATGGCCAGTCAAGTAGGACCTGGCTAGAGGCTGGGAAACAAGAAGCTGCAGTGGGCGGAGCATGTTCCAGGCACACCTCCAGGTCCCTCTCAGCCCTCCTCCACCCTGATCTTTCCCAGGAGTCTGATGTGAGCATACTTCTCACCAGGTTGACTTCCCTCTGACCTGAAAGGAAGCCTGGAAAGGAGATGGAGGGAAGGAGGGAGGAGGTGTTTCTTCTCCTGGCTCCCTTCCGGGCCCGCCCCTACCTGGCTGTGTCTCTCTACCCGAAATCACCACTTCTCTCAGGAGAGCCCTCTCCATACCACTCTCTCCATCTGGGTTCTAGGAGCCATGCCTTCCCCTTGTTCCTTAAAGCCCAGCAGTACTGACCACTTGGTTGTTACCATCCTGTGAGAATGCCTTTCCCTGAAGCTCCCACACCTACTCCTTTATATGTATACCCTCCTGAGTTCTGTTTTGAGTGGGCTTTTTACTTTTGGGACCCTGACTATGCTCAGTGTCCCCTCCTTGTCTCCAGGCCTGGAAGCAGTGGAGGGCCTGCAGCCCTGCGTCCCTCTCCTGTTATCTGGAAGCCTTTTCCAGCCACCCTAGGCCGATTCTGCCATCACTCCTTTCCAGTCCTCCTTGGTTAGGCATGGGGGCGGACACCTGCCACTTTCTATGCTGTTTTACTGACCAGAGGAGGCCTCCTACTCACTCCTGAGCCCCTGGACTACGAGGCTGCCTGTGAGCTAGACCATTGACTTTCATGGCATCAAGGAATCTGTGCTGAAGGACAGCCGTCTGCAAAACTCAAGGCTTACTTCTTGGGTTCTGGAGGCTCTCTCTCCATGACCACCCACCCCACCTGGACCCTGACTCTTCCTCCATTTAGAAGGAGCAGTGAGCAAAACTGTCCAGCCTGGTACTGGCTCTTCTCCACCCATGTATCTGTAGGGGGAGGACCTGACATTTCAGGGAAGAGGGGCCAGGCCTCATGCAAGTCCTGGGGATAGGCTGGCCTCAAGTGTCAGTCCAGTTGCGTTAAGGTTGAGGATATTGCTCTTGGGGCCTGAGAGAAGCAGAATCTGGCTCAGCCGTGGCAGCTGCACCCAGGGCTGCCTCGTACCTGACAGCGCTGCAGGAACACTGCTGGGGGCTGGGGCTTGGCTGCAAGGCGATATTCTCGAGCACTTTCACTCTTGAATTGGCCTCTGTAGTGCCCATAGAAGCCACTGTTGTGCTGTAACAAGGCAGGCTTGAGGGTGAATCCCACCCCAACCCCCACCCTGAGTCCTAGACCTCAGAGCCCCCAGGCTAGAAGCCTCTCCTGGGAGTTCCTGACAGAATAAAAAGAATCAGAGAAGGAGGGACACCCTGGAGAGGCGCCAACAGAGAGGTGTCTCCATCCACCATTAGAACAGTTGGCCTCAGCTGTGCTGGCCCACCTGGGAGGGTTATGTCTGTAAGGAAAGGGTGCCTTCCTTCCTTCCTCCCCTCCTTCCTCTCACCCTCCCTCCCTCCCCCCCTTCCTTCCTTTCTCTCTCTCTCTCTCTCTTTCTTTCTTCAATAGGGTCCTAATATGGGCTGGGGACACACACAGCAGTGAAAAGACAGAAAGACCCTGCCTCTATCAACCTTCCTTCTGGTGAGGGAGTAAGACAAGTGAATAGAGTCAGGAAAGAAAGAACCTGATGACTAGATCGAGTGACAGGGAGTAGGGACAGCATCTCATGACAATGGGCATGGTACTTGAAGGAGTCAGCCATGTGAGGGGCAGCAGAAGAGCATTCTATGTGGTGAGAACTGCAAGTGCAAAGATTCAGAGGCCAGAGACAGAGTTGTGTTGGAAGAACCGAAAAAAAAAAAAAAAAAAAAAGAGGCCTTATTGACTAAAAGGCTGTGAGCAAGACAAGGAGAAGTAAGGTGAGGTCAGGGAGGGACAGGACCTAGACTGGGTTAGGAACATGGATTCTCTTCCAAGAGCAAGGGAAGACTTCAGCAGGGAAGGGGACCAGACAGGTTCTGAGTTAGGGTGATTTAGGAAGCACTGAGCAGAGTTTTGAGAACAGGGCCACCATCTAGTAGCATGGTCCTTCCCTGGGGGATCTGAGAGGAAGTCCCCTTCATTGTCTTCCCTGCATTGTTAATAGAGGTCAAGGGTCACTGAAAAGCCAGGATTAAATGGATACATATTCTGCATCTATTGACAAAGTCACGAACACCTGTTTGCTACACACTTCGTTATTCTGGGGCAAGTAGGGCACCCTCTGAAACTGGAGCACTTAAACAAAGGATGAACTTTCCCAAAGAAGTACTTTACCAACAGTGGATACCTTCTGGAGAGAATTTCAGAGACAAGGACTGGCAGAAGACAGAAATGAGCACCTACTGGGGGTATAAGAAGCTGTACTGTGCTGATGTCATTAGGCTGACAACATGGATGACCATGTCTGGCCTGGGAACTCTTATGGCCCAACCTCACTGTCCTGAATACCCCCTGGAGAGGACAATGTGTCTAGTCCACGCCATGATCATAGTCCTGAGCAGAAAGAACCTGTTCCCAGCTGGCCTCTGGCCATCAAAGTGGGCTCCTAAGCGTGCCTGGGAAGCCCTTTATCTTTTCATCCCACTGAGTGCTTGGGTCATCCAACTCGTCTGTCCATCCTTCTACTATTGTCAAACACTCCTTTCTCTCTATTCAGTTTATTTCAACAGTATTTACTGGGCCTTTACTGTATTCCAGGCATGGGACATACAGATAGTAGAAGGTAGTCTTTAGCCTCAAGATGTTCCCAGTCTAGAGAGCAGTCAAACTACAGAAGTTTGGGGGGATCAAACAAAGGACTGGGAATAAATGGGGTGGCTAGAGGACTAAGAGGATCAGCTAATCCAGGCATGAGACCAGGACACATGGAAGAGGGCATGGTGTCAGGAAGACTAGATAAGCTGTAGGGGGACCTCATAATGGCAGAGGGGGAGTGGGCAGTTTGGGGTCCTCCTCTAGCCTGGATGCTGGATGAAACCATTCTCACTTTATTCTCATGAGTAATTCATATTTCAGGTACTACCCCAGGGCCAGGGGCTAGGATTAATGTAAAGTACACTCTTACCCAGGAGCCTACTAAAGCACTTTGCATCTTTCTGGGAAACGAGCAGAAAAGGCAAACTTTCCTCTTGTCTTTTTGAGGTTACTTCTGGAGAAAGAGCATCTCAGCAGGTCAACTTCTTGTTGCTTAGTGACAAAGGGATGTTGTGACTACACAATGCTCCTGATTGTTGAGGTAGAGCCCAGCCTGCTACCCCTTTGTGCTTCCTGCTCTATTCTTACTTCTCTCTGAGAGAAATCTGTCCCTCAGCATTAACAGCTTGGGAGAGTTCTTATATAAACATATAAGGCTCCACAGTGGAGTCTGATGAGCTCACAGTCAATGAAATAGCGAATATTTTAAAGGCAAATCCTGCATTTTTTAAACTTCAACCATACTGCCAGGGATATAAATTTATAACATTTCATGGAGTTAGAAGAAATGCTAAAGGGGCTGGTAGCTCTTAGGATAAAAATGCTGCTTCAGAATAAGGCTCTATCAACTTCTCAGGAGTTTGTGGTGACTGGGAACACTAACTGGTGGCAAATGTTGGTGAATGTTACAAGGGCCCAAGTGAAGGAGGAGAGAGCATAACAGAGGAGCAAAAGAAGCAGCATGAAAGTATCTGACACCAAGGTTCCATCCCAAGCTAGCCTTGGGCAGATTATTGTCTCTCTCATTTATAACACAGGGACATGAACAGTTCACTCCTTTTACTAACCCAAAGAAGCTGGCGATTAGCCTCTAAAACTCTGCCAACGAAAAGTTCAAAAACAGGAAACACTCAGTAGGGCTTTGTCACTGGCACAAGCCCTACTAGCCAGAAAGTCCACCCTATTAGTATAGTAACCCTGGAGATCCCCTCTCACATGTATTCACAACTACAAAAATGTTCATTGCTGTATCTGTATAGGGGAAAAACTATAAACAGGCTGAATGTTTATCAAGAGGACAATGAGAAAATTGGCCTATAATCAAACAACGAAATAATGGAGTTACTATAAATTGGCTACAGATACTTTTTTTTTTAACATCTTTATTGGAGTATAATTGCTTCACAATGGTGCGTTAGTTTCTGCTCTACAACAAAATGAATCAGCTATACATATACATATGCTCCCATATCTCTTCCCTCTTGCGTCTCCCTCCCTCCCACCCTCCCTATCCCATCCCTCCAGGCGGTCACAAAGCACCGAGCTGATCTCCCTGTGCTATGCGGCTGCTTCCCACTAGCTATCTACCTTACGTTTGGTAATGTATATATGTCCATGCCTCTCTCTCGCTTTGTCACAGCTTACCCTTCCCCCTCCCCATATCCTCAAGTCCATTCTCTAGTAGGTCTGGCTACAGATACTTGAATCCACAGAGATAAATCTTAAAAATGGTAAGTCAAAAAGTTGTAGAGGGAATTACCTGGCAGTCCAGTGGTTAGGCCTCTGTACTTCCACTGCCGAGGGCCCAAGTTCAATCCCTGGTCAGGAAACTAAGATCCCACAAGCCACGGGGCACCGCCAAAAAACAAAAAAAAATTGTACAACTTGACACATTTTGATCTATGTATACATCTATGAAACATAACCACAATCTAGGTAGTAAACATATCCACACCCCAAAGTTTCTTTCTGCCCATTAGTATTCCTTCTATATGGCACTCAGGAAACTGCTGTTTGGCTTTCTGTCACTATAATTTGCATTTTCTAGAACTTTATGTAAGTGGAATCATCCAGTATGTATTCTTTTGTGTGTCTGTCTTCTCTCACTTGGCATAATTATTTTGAGAATTATCCATGTCACTGTGCCTATCAGTTGTTCATTCCTTTTTATTGCTTAGTAGTTTTCCATTGTATGGATATGCCAAATCTCTCCTCTTGCTCTTTTTTTTTAATTTATTTTTTTAATAGACTTTTTTTTATAGTTTTTGGTTCAAAGCAAAATGGAGTGGAAGGTCCATAGATTTCTCATATACCTCCTGCTCCCACACATACAGAATAGTATATTTATTATAAATGCTGACCCTAAATCAACACAGAATTATCACCCAAAGTCCATAGATTACCTTAGAGTTCACTCTTGGTGTTGTTCCTTCTATGGGATTGGACAAATGTATAATGACATGTATGCACCATTATAGTATCAAAAAGAATAGTTTCACTGCCCTAAAAATCCTCTGTGCTCAACTTATTCAGCCCACCCTCCCCCTCTAACCCCTGGCAACTACTGATCTTTTTACTATCTCCATTGTTTTGCCTTTTCCAGAATGTCATACTGTTTAGAATCCTGCAGTATGTAGCCTTTTCAAGATTGGCTTCTTTCACTTAGTAAAATGCATTTAAGTTCCCTCCATGTCTTTTCATAGCTTGATAGATATTTTAGTCCTGAATAATTGTCCATTGTCTGGATGTACCACAGTTTATTTATCCATTCACCTACTGAAGATGACAACTTGATTGCTTCCAAGTTTTGGCAATTATGAATAAAGCTGCTATAAACATCCATGTGCAGGTTTTTGTGTGGGCATAAGTTTTCAACTCCTTTGGGTAAATACCAAAGAGCATGACTGCTGGATCATATGGTAAGAGTATATTTAATTTTATAAGAAACTGCCAGAACATCTTCCAAAGTGGCTGTACCATTCAGCTTTCCCATCAGCAACAAATGAGAGTTCCTGTTGCTCCACAGCCTCACCAGCATTTTGTTTCCAGCATTCTGGGATTTTGGCAATTCTTAAAGTTGCATAGTGTTATCTGTTTTATTTTGCATTTCCCTAATGCATACAATGTTGAGCATTTTTCATATGTTTATTTGCCATCTGTGTATCTTCTCTGGGGAGGTGTCTAGCTCTTCGGCCAACTTAATTTTTTTATTGTTGAGTTTTTAAATAGATTTTGGATACTAGTCCTTTATCAGCAATGTCTTTTGAAACCACACACCAATCAGGTTTTTGTCCCCACTACATCACTAAAACTGCTCCCTTCCAGGTCACCAATAATTAATTCTCACTCCTCATTTTCCTTGACTCATCAGCAGCATTTGACACAGCTAACCTCCTCCTCTTTGAAGGATGGTCCAGGTGGCTTCCACAGCACTTCACTCTCCTGGGGTTCCTCCCCTATCCCTAACCACTCCCACTCTGGCTCCTTTGCTGCTTTTTCTTCATCTAAGCCTCTAAACGTTGTGTGTCCTAGGACTCAATACAATCTGTTTTCCATCCATACTCCTTCATTGGTGATCTCATCCCATTTCATGACTTAGCCAGCCATCTATAACTACTGTGCGTTGACTACTGAGAGGGTCTTCATCGGCTAAGGATGCCTGGTGAGGGGTGGGTGGACTGCAGGGTGTGAGTGTGGAGGTGGGAGGGTCCATCTCGTGAGGTGCGCGTGGGTGGGTGTGTTGGTGCCCGGCGAAATGTAGATTAGCAGGCCAGGCCCACGATTAAATGGTTAACGGTTGAAACCGTTAGGACCGTTAAAACCGTTAGTAGCCTGCCGCAGCGGGGGCGGGGCCCAGGGGGCGAGGAGTAACTCTCATTGGTCAGAGCGCGCCCTGGGGGGCGTGGCCACGCAGCTTAGGCTGCCTCCGCGGGACCAAGTGGCCTCGAGGCAGATCCCGCAACCCCACCCAGTTCGGGCGCGAGCCGGCCCTCAGAGGTGGAGGCCGGAGGGGTTTGGACAGGGCGGGCTGGAGCGGGGTGAGGTGAAGGTGGGGGAGGGGGGCTGGGGAGCCGTCGGGTCCTCGCGAATGGGTTCGGGATTCCCGGGTATCTCGAGGAGTTTCCCAGGGCGCTGGCTTCTCCACTTGTCTTACCTTTGAGTGCCTAGTCGCCCTTCCTTTCCCTGTGATGAAAGACCAGCCTGGCTCTTCAAGGGACTTGACTTCTGTGCTTATCCTTGGAGAGCTGTTTTCGCCAGATGCGCTGGGGACCACGGCCTCCTGGCCTGCCTCAGAGACAAGAGAAAGAGAGTACGCCCCGGAAGTCAGGGTGAACCGGAACCCATGGAAACCCACTGGGATTGGTCTTTGATTATTATGATGGAAAATCCCTTGGAGGTCTCTGGAAACGACAGGGAGTGATTTACTCTGGGGCATGTCGCCTGGTAGAAAAGAAGAGACTGAAAATGAGAGAGAGTGACTGTACGCGAGGTTGAGGCGGGCCTGGTGGAGGCCAGAGGGGCCACAAAGTCTGAGGGAGAGATTAGTTTAACCTGTGGCCAAATGGAGGAGCCGTAGGGGCCCTTGAAGGGCCTTGCACCGTGGCCTCAGGATTCTCAGAGTTGAAGACCGGGTCAGATGGGAGGGCTCTGTGCCCCTTAGGACACCCTCTTCAGCCCACATACTCCTCCCTGCCCATCACCGTGCCAAGGCCTTTCTTGTGGAAATAGTCGCATGCACTGAAACCTTTCTCTTCCTTTTATGCTTCCTTTAATGGGACTGGGGAATAAGAGAGAGAGGGAACTCTGCCCTTGAAAGTTTTTAAAGTGTGCATTTCAGTTTTCATTTACCTTAGAATGGCTAAGGTCCTACCTAAGAATGACTACCTCTTCATTACTGTTGTACTAGCATCTGCAAGGGAGCGTTGCCCTCTGAGAATATAAAAGCATGTATACAGATAGCATGGTGACAGGTGAATGCAGAGAGGACAGGTAAACCTGAGACTGAGCACATCAAGCCCCAGGTGGTCGTTAAGCATAGTCGCTGTAACCATGGAATTTCTTCAACAACATTTAAGAAACCTCAAGAGTAAGTTAGGTCTGGAACCTGGGGAGTAGTCATTCTAAACCCCAAACCACATACTATATAAATTTACTCTCCTCTGTCAGCATAAACAGAAATGGAAGACAATAGAGGATTTATTATCTATATGTAGTTATAATGGCCTTAAATAATGGCCTTATAGTGATATGTATAAAATTGTCTAGATTCTTTTTTTAAAAAATAAATTTATTTACTTATTTAGTTTTGGCTGCGTTGGGTAATCGCTGTGCATGGGTCTTCCCTGGTTGCGTTAAGTGGGGGGGCTATTCTTTGTTGCTGTGCACTGGCTTCTCATTGCGGTGGCTTCTCTTGTCGCGGAGCACAAGCTCTAGGTGCGTGGGTTTCAGTAGTTGTGGCGCACAGGCTTCAGTAATTGTGGCTCGTGGGCTCTAGAGTGAAGGTTCAGTAGTTGTGGCACACGGGCTTAGTTGCTCCCTGGCATGTGGGATCTTCCCAGACCAGGGCTCAAACCCGTGTCCCCTGCATTGGCAGGTGGATTCTTAACCACTGTGCCACCAGGGAAGTCCAAAAATTGTCTGGATTCTAAATCTAGACTTTAGATGGAGGAAATTCTGCTAGTGTGAATGGAAGAAAAAAACTCGACTATCAAAGAAATAAGTAAACATGGGACTCAGGAATCCCATATTTATTTCATCTCCTTTATTAAAATATATAATAAAATTTGTGATTAGGGACTTGAAATGCAATAACTGAAAACAAATCATATATATTTTTAAAAATATTTATTTATTTATTTTTATTGTGCCGGCTGTTAGTTATGGCATGAGGAATCTTCAGTTGCAGCATGCAGACTTCTTAGTTGCAGCACGCATGCGGGATCTAGTTCTCCAACCAGGGATCGAACAGGGGACCCCTGCATTGGGAGTGCAGAGTCTTACCTACTGGACCACCAGGGAAGTCTGCATCTATTTTAAATTTGTGGATACTTGGAAAGATTTGCTCCATTGTCATAATTTAGTTACTCATTTAACAATAAATATTTTCTGAGCACCTATTATTTGCCAGCACAATTTCTAGATTTTGAGGATACAGCAGTGTACAAAACAGACAAAAATTCCTATCCTCAAAGAGCTTAAAATTACATTCTGGTAGGCATGGGTGTGCATGCTGAGACAGGCAAAATAAGATAAATTCATAAAATAAGTAGTGTATTAGAATGATAGGGTGGAGAAAAAGCAGGGGAGAGACATAGTGATTATTATTTATTTATTTATTTTTGGGCTGCGCCGCGTGGCACGCAGAATCCCAGTTCCC
The DNA here is from genome assembly GCF_951394435.1 of Stenella coeruleoalba. Taxonomy (NCBI): domain Eukaryota; kingdom Metazoa; phylum Chordata; class Mammalia; order Artiodactyla; family Delphinidae; genus Stenella; species Stenella coeruleoalba. Next base: position 66,289,390 of record NC_137156.1, read on the forward strand.
TGACCAGGGATCCAACCCATGCCCCCCTGCAGTGGAAGTGTGGGGTCCTAACAACTGGACCGCCAGGGTATTCCCCATAGTGATTATTGAGGTTTTACAATTTTGAATAATTTGAGAGAATACCTGAAGGAGGTGGGATAGCCTATTATGCTGATATCTGAGGAAGGTGTAAACCAAGAAAGAACAGAATGGGCAAGGGATCTGAAGCTGGTGTGTATCAAGTAAGGGAGAGCAATAGTGAGGAGCCCCATAAAGGTATGGAATGGAGTGTAAATGGGAAAGAGGCAAGGTTAAGGGAAGACTGCAGAGGACACAGAAGAAAACCATGAGAACTCTGGCTGCAGTGAAGAGTTTGAACAAAGGGGTAATATGATCTGACTTATGGTTAGAGTAACTTCCACCCTTTCCTAGAGAAGAGACTATAACTTGGAACAAGGGTGAAATCAGGGAGACCAGTTTGGATTGCGGTAATCCAAGCTTGTGGCAGTGGAATGAGGTTGTCAGATATAGCAAATAAAAATACAGGATACCCAGTTAAATTTCTGGATATGTTTTGTAGGAATTACCTTAGTATTTGCTTAAAGATTGGATTTGAGAAAGAGGAGTCAAGGAGGACTCTTAGGTTTTGGCCTGAGCAACTGGAAAGATGAAGTTGCCATTAACTAGAATGGGAAGACTAGATGGGGAATGTTTGAGAGGAAAGATAACGATCTCGGTTTTGGATATGTTAAGTTTTAGGTGCATATTAGTCATCCAAGTAGAGATGTCAAGTCAGCAGTTGAATATAGGAGTCTGAAGTTCAGGAGAAGCGTCTGGGCTAGAGGTTGCAACTTTGGGAGTTGTCAGCTAATACAAGGTATTTATTCATTTATTCACTTTTTATTGTGGGAAATTTCAAATATATAAAAGTAGAGATTCTTGATGAATGAACTCCAATGTACCTGTCACCTAGCTTCATCAATTATCAACCCAAGGCCAATCTGTACCCCTCCCCAGCTGCCCAAGCCCATCTCCATTGTTTTAACGCAAAGCACAAAAAAATTAGATTATTTCACCCATTTAAAACTTAGGTATATATAAAGATAAATACTCTGTTTTTGTCATAACCAAAATATCATGATCATACTTAAAATGACAATTTCTTAATATTATTAAGTAACTAGTCAATGTTTAAATTTCCTTGTTTTCCTACAATTCAGGATCCAGAATAAGTGGACCTGTACAGTTGACCCTTGAACAACACAGGTTTGAACATCACAGGTCCACTTATACATGGATTTTTTTCAATAGTAAATACTACAGTACTACACAAGCAGTTGGTTGAGTCCTGTGATGTGGAACTGCAGATGTAGAGGAACCACGTATACGGAGAGCCAGTTATAAGTTATACCTGGATTTTCAACTGCACTGAGGGTTGATGCCCTTAACCCTTGCATTGTTCAAGGTCAAGTGTACTTGGTTGATGTGACTTATACATCTCTTCTTTTTTAATTAAAAAAAAACTTTTTTTTTTTTGGTTTTTTTTTTTGGCTGCATTGGGTCTTTGTTACTGCATACGGGCTTTCTCTAGTTGCGGCAAGCAGGGGCTACTCTTTGTTGTGGTGAGCAGGCTTCTCATTGTGGTGGCTTCTCTTGCTGTGCAGCACAGCCTCTAGGCGCACGAGCTTTAGTAGTTGCAGCACATGGGCTCAGTAGTTGAGGCACGTGGGCCCTAGAACGCGTGGGCTCAGTAGTTGCGGCTGGGCTGCGGGCTCTAGGGCATGTGGGCTTCAGTAGTTGTGGCTCGGGGGCTCTAGAGTGCAGGCTCCATAGTTGTCGTGCACGGGCTTAGTTGCTTTATGGCATGTGGGATCTTCCCAGACCAGGGATCGAACCCATGTCCCCTGCATTGGCAGGCGGATTCTTAACCACTGCGCAACCAAGGAAGTCCCTATACATCTCTTTAAATCTATAGTCTTCCACACCTTCTTTCCTCTTGCCTTTTATGGGTTGAAAGAATAGGGTCATTTAAACTGTAGAATTTCCCACTCTCTGGATTTTGCTGATTGCATTCATTTTGTGCCATTTAACCCCTGTATTTTCTGTAAACTGGTCCTTACATCTAGAAGCTTAATCAAATTAAGGCTCAATATTTTTGGTATGTATACTTCTTTGTTAATGCTGAGAACCTCCTGTTCAACCTCATCAAGAGGTGCATACTAAGTCTGGATCTTTCTTTGTGATGAAAAGATCAATCCAGAGGTTTAGGTGTTGCCAGCCTGATCTATCCAGTATCAAGTACCCTTATCAGCCCTTCACGTCTTGGTTTTAGCAGCCATTAATAATCATTTACTAGATTCTTTATTTTCATTAGGGCTCCAAAATGATGATAATCTAATTCTACCATTCATTCTATGTTTATTAGCAGGAGTACTTCTATAAAGAAGACCTTTTTCTCATCTATATATTGGTTACCCCAAGATACAGTTTAAAAGGTAAGGTAAATTATAGATTCTTTCCCTACCGGTTTTCAGAATAATGAGTGGGTTACCTATCCTCCAAAGTGACTGATGAGGGTTTTTAAAAATATAATTATAAATTTAACAGAGAAAGCCCCTTTAAGTTAGCTCTCTTGTAGTCTTTGGCCCTAGTAATCTTTGATAACTTCCTTGTTGTCTGGTACAAGGCAATGTCTCAGACTCATCTTGCACATTTCCTGCCCCAGACCTGGTTCCTTTTAGTGAGGAATGGTATTTCAAGACCCAAATCTGGGTAATAAGGTTGGTCATTATTTCGTGGCATTTTCAGTGGATAGAGCTATGAAACATATTTTTAAAGAGAATAATACATCAAGAGTTAATGATTTTTCAATTTATTTCAAACATAGGATTATAGGGTTTTTGTTTAATTTTGTCATTGATTTTATATTTGTATCTCTTTTATCGTACACTGAAAATTTTGATTCCCAATGTCATTAATATAATTATTTATTTGCAATATATATATATATATATATATATGAAAACAGATACACAGATTCCTGTGTTGCTTATTTTTTCCTTAGGATACGCTCCACCAGGGATGTGGAGTCACATCACCATATTTAGAGGCATAAGAAATAAACTCTGTCTGTGGGGGTCAATCACCACCTTGCTTGTTTCACTTTGCTTCTTTGCTGGGATTACTTTTTTCCCCCATTTTGATTTAATTTTAATTGTGTGACTGCATGTAACGATACTTACATAATTCTAAAGTTGAAACTGAAAACTGCTACATTTGGAGAGGTCTAGCTTAGCTTCCATCTCTAGCCTCTTCACCTTATTGCCACCCTCCCCCTAAAGATAAACATTTTTATTCGTTTTCAGTTTATCTATCTTCTCTATATGTCCCTCCCTCACTCCCTCCCTTCTTAAGAAAAATATAAGCACATTTGTGTGTGTGTATTTATATTCATATTACCCTGCCTTTTCTTGGATGAAATAAGTGCATACCACACACACTGTTCTTCACCTTGCTTTTTTTTTTTTTTTTTTTTTTTTGCGGTACGCGGGCCTCTCACTGCTGTGGCCTCTCCCGCCGCGGAGCAAGGGCTTCGGACGTGCAGGCTCAGCGGCCATGGCTCACGGGCCCAGTCGCTCCACGGCATGTGGGATCTTCCCAGACCGGGTCACGAACCCATGTCCCCTGCATCGGCAAGCGGACTCTCAACCACTGCGCCACGAGGGAAGCCCCACCTTGCTTTTTTTAACTTAGCAATATATCCTGGAGGTCATTGCCAGAGTATATAGAAGAAATCTTCCTTACTCCTTTTAACAGCTCCATAAAACTCCATTGTGTGAGTGTACCATAGTTTGTTCAACTATTCCCCAGCTGATGGACACTGGGTTGTTTCTGGTCTTGCTATAATAAGATAGTGTTGCACTGAAAAGGCATGTTTTTGTTTTTGTGTTTTGCCATAGTATTATTGGGATAGATCCCTAGAAGTAGGATTGCTGATTAAATGCTAAATACATATATATGTCCTAGATAATGCCAAATTCTCCTCCACAGAGAAATACCATTTGGCCTTCCCACCAGAGGTACATGACAGTGCTTCTTTCCTCACAGCCTCAGTAACAGAATACATCATCATACTTGGATTTCTACCAATTTCATAGGAAAGAAAATAGTCTCAGTATGATTTAATTTGTATCTCTTTTAATGTGAGTGAGATTGCCCATATTTTCACATATATATAAAGGCCTTTGTGGGTTGTTTTGTTTTGTTTTGTTTTGTTTGTTTCTTTGTTTGGCTGTGCCACTCGACTGCAGGGTCTTAGTTCCCCAACCAGGGATTGAACCCGCACCCGCAGCAGTGAAAGCAAGGAGTTCTATCCACTGGACCGCCAGGGAATTCCCATATAAGGGCCTTTGTGTTTCTTTTACTGTGAACTGTTGGCTCATATGTCCTGACCATTTTCTATAACTTTTATGTGATACAAAATTTTCTTTTTAAAATTTTTATGTAGTTAAATTTGTCAATGATTTTTTTTGTTCTGGACTTTGAGTCAAAGTTTTCCCCACTTCCAGGCTATAGAGGAATTTACCAGTTCCCCCACCCCAGTGTTTTTATGGTTTCATTATTATTTCATCTTTGATCCATTTGGAATATTTTGTAGTATATGGTGAAAGGACTAGATCCGATTTTTTTTTCATATAGCCATTCAGTTATCCCAACTCTACTTTTTAAAATGTTTATCTCTCCCCAATATATCTGAGATACTACCTTTATCATATGCATACTACATTTCCATTTTCAAATAGATCTATTACTATATTATAATAGACTATTACATTTTCAAATAGATCTATTGCTGTTCTACTGGTTTGTCTAACTGATCATGTGCCAATATGATGTGTTGAGAGGTGAGGAGACATCCTTGCCTTGCCTTGTTCCTGATCTTAGTGGGAAAGCTTTTAGTTTCTCACCATTAAGTATGATGTTAACACAACATCGTAAATTAACTATACTCCAATGAAAATGAAAAAAAAGTATGATGTTAGCTTTGGATTTTGGGATAGATGTTTTCTATCAAGTTGAGGAAGTTCTCCTCTATTTTTTACTTTGTTGAGAGTTTTTATCATGTATGGATGTTGGATTTTATCAAATGATTTTTTTGTATTTATTGATATGGTTATATGATTTTTCTTCTTTAGCCTGTTGATGTGATGGATTATATTAATTGATTTTTCAAATGTTGAACTAGCCTTGCATGACTTGGTTGTTGTGTATAATTCTTTCTATACATTGTTGGATTCAATTTGCTAATAATTTGTTGAGGACTGTGCATCTATGTTCATGAGACATACTGGTCTGTAGTTTTTTTTGTAATGTCTTTGTCTGGTTATATTATTAGGGTAATGCTCAGCTCATAGAATGAGATAGAAAGTGTTCCCTCTGCTTCTATCTCTTGGATGAGATTATAGAGAATTAGTATAATTTCTTCCATAAATGTTTGGTAAAATTTACCTGTGAACCAAGCTGGACAATATTGCCAGTTTTTTTTTTAAATAAATTTATGTATTTATTTTTGGCTGTGTTGGGTCTTCGTTGCAGTGCATGGGCTTTTTATTATGGTGGCTTCTCTCGTTGTGGAGCACGGGCTGTAGGCGCGTGGGCTTCAGTAGTTGTGGCACATGGGCTTAGTTGCTCCACAGCATGTGGGATCTTCCCGGACCAGGGATCAAACCCGTATCCCCTGCATTAGCAGGAGGATTCTCAACCACTGAGCCACCAGGGAAGCCCTATTGGTCTTTTTCTAAAAGCAGATTATTAGTAGGGTGGCAGAACAAGAAACAAGAGAGCAAAGGATGGAAGGCAAATTTACTGTTTCACAGGTGGCTGGGCTCTCTCTGGTATTAAGGAGGGGAATTTGTATGCAATTTAACTGCAGAAAAACCCCCAAACAAACAAACCACAAAACCTATTTCTGGCACATAGGTAATGGCTATTTTCACCAATTGGATGTGAATATAACTGCTGAGATGTCCTTGTCTACATATAATAGTCACCAGTAAAGTAATCTTTGGAAAAAATTATAGTATATTAATCTTTTAAATTAATGTTTCTCTCTTCTTTTTAAAAGGAATAATTATAAGACATGAATTTTAATGTCTGGAATATCAAAGAGATGCTCAGTATTCCCTCAGGCTCTGGGTAAGTTTTCTGGTTATATACTCTGATACTTAAGAGGATCTTATAGTTGCACTGATTTCATAGAAACAGGCTCCCCTTCCTATTAGTTTATAGTAATAGGGTTACCTGATATAGCTTCTTCCCTTTCTCTTCCCTCTCTTGTCACCACTGCACCCTCCCATATTTGTCTTTTTCCTTTTGCCTATTTTCTGATTATAAAAGCAGTATCAATGGCTATGTGTGTTAATTGAGTAATGACTCTGTCCAGCACTGGACCTAGGGACTATGAGAGTTAGACATGGTCCAACATCTGGAAACTCTCACCTCATTTGGAGCAATTGCTATTGAAACAGCAAGGATCAAACTCAAGACAATGTTCAGATAAGTGTTCAATTGTGTAGTACAATTTGTAGGCACCATGAAATCAAGAACCACTCCAACTGTTGACAGGGCTCATTGAGATACTGCCCCCTCTACTACTCCACTGAGGTACTTATATTGGTGTCCACTAGCCATGCAGTAGGCCTGCCATTGCTAACTTGGTGGGCGTACCCCAGAAGTAGTATATATTAAGGGATTTCCAATTGTTTTGGTATGCTTTTATCATTGGATAGTTTCTTTTCTTCCTAACACCTTCCTAAAGACAGCAAAAAACCTAAAACATTGTTGTTGTTGTTGTCTCTCTTAAAAAGAAGAAAAGAGCTTACAATTGATACAGAGTAGGGGGAAAAAAATCTATGCCTAATTCCAGATCGTAGCTTTAAGATGTGAATCCTACAGGACTTCTGTAGGCTTACAGAGCTGTTTCTTTTCCAGCCCAGCTAATTATTCTCTTTGACCTAAGAGGGGAGACACAGAGAGCTATTTAGCTATTTTGAGCAGTGATTATGCAAATCATATTATATGTGTGCAGCCTATTACCTTAGCTAATCTTAGAAAATGATTCTATGAGTCAAAATAATGTCTCTGTTCTGAGCAAGTAGGGTTTCTTTTTGTCTTGTATTAATAAATAATGATTCATTTAGCTTAGAATATGTACTTATAGGCTATCTATTTTAAATCTAACATTTGGAAAAGGAATGATCTACATGTACGTGTTTTAATGAAAAGCATGTTTTCTTGGGTTACACAACAGCATTAAGTAACACAAATTGTTACCGAGGTGTCTTTCAAGTAAAACTTGAAGACTATATATTTTACTTGTCTGTCCACTTACATGTTGTCTCTGTAGTAGGCTTAGTACACTGTGTTCAAGTGTGATTGTATCATTATCAATATCATTATCCCCTTCATATGTGAGATTTAGACTGGCATAAGTATCCATGGGAAGCAATTTGGAAGTCCACAGCTGGAAGTATTTAGAACAAGCAAGGATATGACACTAAAAGTGTGAAAGGGAATAACACAATGTTTAATGGATCTTTCTTTGTGCAAACCTGAGTTGATCATATTCTTCAGTCTGGATGAGGCCTATTTTAGTCTGCTTGGGCTGCCATAACAGAGTACAATAAACTGGATGGCTTAAATAACAGAAATTTATTTTCTCACAGTTCTAGAGATTGAAAGTCCTAGAACCCTATGCCAGCATGATTGGTTTTGGGTGAAGACTCCCTTCTTGGCTTGCAGACAGCTGCCTTTTTCTGTGTCCTCACATGGTGAGAGAGAAAGAATGAGGGCAAGCTCTTTGGTGTCTCTTCTTAAAAGGACACTAATCCTGGGCTTCCCTGGTGGCGCAGTGGTTGAGAGTCCGCCTGCCAATGCAGGGCACATGGGTTCGTGCCCTGATCCAGGAAGATCCCACATGCCACGGAGCAGCTGGGCCTGTGAGCCATGGCCGCTGAGCCTGCGCGTCTGGAGCCTGTGCTCCGCAACGGGAGAGGCCACAACACTGAGAGGCCCACGTACCACAAAAAAAAAAAAAAAAAAAAAAAAAAGGACATTAATCCTATCGTGAGGGTCCCACTCTCCTCACCTCTTTGAACCGTAATTACCTTCTAAAGGCCCCATTTCCAAAAACTGTCAAAATAGAGCTTAGGGCTTCAACACATGAATTTTTGGAGGACACAAACATTCAGTCCATATCTAGGTCTATCTTGTGTTTGTTGTATTATAGCTCCTTCTCTCCCTCCAATCCTGCTCCTTTCCTTCCCTACAGACACACAATCTAGGAGAGTTAATATGTATCCTTCCAATTAACCTTCTACATACTCAGTTACATACTTGTTTGGTGTGTATGATGTATCCTTATAAATTACATTAATGTATGAGAGAGTTCATTAAATTTTTACTTTTTCTGCACTCAAAAATTATATTTTTGAGACTTATCCATATGGTTATATGTAAATCTAGCTTATTGCTTCTGACTACTGCATCAGTTATATGCATAAGCCATATTTTATTTTTAATCTATTCCCTTAGTGATGAACAAATTCAACCTTTTAAAAGATAATGTTCTCTTAATCCCTAAAGATTTTGTGAACTTTGATATCCAAAATGGTGTTATAGTACATAATGTTATAGTACAAGGAATAATGGTGTTAGTCCTTAATGTTTGAAATTCCATCTGATTGTTCCCAGGTTGTTGTAATTGAAATGTCTGGCATTCAAAATTTCCTTGTTTCTTTACATGTAGTACTGGCAGTGTGCAGGGGACTAGGAGGTCAAAAAAAGCTAGCATTCTGCCCAGAATATTCTAAAATAGTTTTGAATTATGGTTTCATTTGCCCACTTGATATACTTGTATTTTCTTGCTTAATTTCAGGGCCACTAAGTCATCTAACTGGAATAATAATCAGACTGATTACTCTGGTCTCAGTGATTCCCAGTTCCTTTTTGGATCCCAGTTCTGTCCAGAAAGTTCAGAGACCCCGTCAACACCCTTGGACTTTGGTGTCCACTTGAGACATCCAAAACAGTCACAACAGAATTCTCTGGATGTAAGTCTGAATCCCAGAATCTCTGCACATGTTTCACAGTCATTATGGACATAAACTGTAAAGAAGACTTATTCTGCTGGGTTATATTTTAGAGTTGTACATCTCTAAGGATTACTGTCCTAAATAGATTTGTGCTTGATTGGTGACTCATTTGACTTGGTAGTGTGAAATGGAAAACATATTTATATTTGCATTTTCTTCCATTACTAAAACAATATATTAGAATAGTGCAAGTACTTTGACTACTCCTAGGGAGTGCCAAATATTGCATGACATTTAACTCCTTGAAGAAGGAGATGAGGATATTGAGGCCTAAGCTGATGAATAAGGGCCAGAATGAGGAACAGAATCTCTTGATTTTTTGAGACCAGCCTATCTTATTTTGTGAGTCAGAAATATTTTTATATATTTACTTATTTTGATGTAGAACCAGATCTAACTATACACAGACGTAACTGCATCATATAGGGACTTAATGAATAAGATTAGGTCAATACTTTAAGTTATTAAGGTATGATCTGAGATAAATATTTTAGTACAAAAATTGGTACTCAGTGATATGAAGGAGTAAATGTACTGCCTGAATGTTCCAGAGTAAGTTTTGCCTCAGAATGCAGGAAATGGCTCACCATATGCCTGCATCACAGTCAAATTTATCAACAAGTTTAGTTCATCAGCAACTGAGCAACAGCAATTTGAATTAAACTTATTAATATAAAAACTTTAACACATCATCTCAAGACAGCATAATTTTCTGTTGCTGCCTTTAAATTTATGCAATTGATTTTAAGCCATTTTAGCTGACATTTTAAATACCTCTGGTCTGGTAAGGCAGAAATTATATTAGTAAAAAGAGTTGCTTTGTTTTAATATAATGTTCTGGTACATATGAAATAAAAAGGAAATACTACATGCTATATTGTATTTTATGGTTTGCACTTAAGTGTGACTCTGCTTTGTATAGAAAATAGTGCATGCTATAAATATTTTTATGTGTGAAATGCTATGATTTTTTTTTTCCATTGAACAGAGTGAACCTAGTATTTTCATAAAGTACCAAACAAAACCCCAGCTGTTTGGAAGAGATACAAAAGATGGAGGCTTATTTCCTCTTCCTTTGTCAGTTGGAAAATCAAAAGGCCTCTTGGAACAGTTTGAGGAGAAAAAGAAAACTGCAAAAGACAAATGTGACAGGTACACAAACCTTTCAAGTGGATGAAACAGCTCCTCTCTTCTGAGCGAAGCAGAAAATGGAATGTCAGTAGTCGAAAAATTCAGTTTCAGCATGATAGCATTCTTGCCTTTACAGCTCATCTAATAATTACTCTTTATTTGTTTTCTTGTCACTGTGACTTATGGCTGCCACAGTTTTGAGCTCTCTAAATATTAAGCTAAAGAACTTCTCAGAGAAATGCAATATTCAAGTAATGTTATATTTATTCTGCCTAAAATTCTGCCCTTTAATTTTTTTTTTCAGATCATCAGAATTAGGAAATTAGTTAATATTTGTTTTAGGGTCAAGAATATAGCACATGAATTCTTAAGTCATAGTTCAGGCTGATTTTCTCACTTTGAAATGGTATTTTTAAAGATATACCCTAGGGCTTCCCTGGTGATGCAATGGTTGAGAGTCCGCCTGCCGATGCAGGGGACATGGGTTCTTGCCCGGGTCCAGGAAGATCCCACTTGCCGCGGAGCGGCTGGGCCTGTGAGCCATGGCCGCTGAGCCTGCCTGTCCAGAGCCTGTGCTGTGCAACGGGAGAGGCCACAACAGTGAGAGGCCCGCATACCGCAAAAAAAAAAAAAAAGATATACCCTAAATTTTATACATATTCTTATTCGCTACATATATATGTGTGTGTATATATATAAGCAAATATTAGGGCTACTATATTAATTTGTAAATGAATAAGTGGCAGTCACTGAGGAAATTAACTTGTTCATTTCTTGGTAGTAAGTTATTAACAGGACATCTTTAGGTATCATAGAAATCATAACACCCAAGCAGAAATATACTTTATTATTTCTGTAACAGTAAAGATGTATCACTTAGCATCACCACTAGTACTTTCATGTCGAAAAAGCTAGAATTTCTTTAAAAATTCTAGATTAGGAATTCTTTAAAATTAGGAATTCTTTAAAAGACTAGGTATCTTTTCCACTGTATACTTACATTCCTTTAGAGAGAAAAGCAAAATGCTCTATACGAAGTGTTTGATTCTGCTGATAAATAAACATTTCCCAGATGCTGACAGACTTCCTTCCCCTAGGAATCTAGGCTCTAGGACTCATAACAATGGTAGAGTACTGCAGATGATCAGGCTCCTCTCATCTTACTGCTTCAGATAAATTAGTCTTAATTTTTTTGTTCTCTGGGCTTTTGTATTACATTTTATTTGATCAAGATTTCTGTAGCTAAGGCACTTCCCTGGTGGTCCAGTGGCTAAGACACCATGCTCCCAATGCAGGGGGCCCGGGTTTGATCCATGGTAGGGGAACTAGATCCCACATGCCGCAACTAAAAAAAAAAAGATCCAGCATACCGCAACTAAGACCCAGTGCAGCCAAACAAATAAATAAAGAAATAAGATTTCTATAGCTAAAAAAACTTTTTTTGAAACATTAAGTCCTTCTTGATATTTCCTTCCTCCCTCCCTCCCTCCCTTCCTTTCTTTATTTCATTTTTCATTTCCTTTTTTTTTTTGTAGTAAAATGAGTTTCTTTTTTTTTTGGCCATGTGGCTTGTGGGATCTTACTTCCCAGACCAGGGATTGAACCCAGGCCCTCGGCAGTGAGAGCATGGAGTCCTAACCACTGGACTGCCAGGGAATTCCCAGAAATGAGTTTCTGTTAATGATTATTTACAAGATGGCTGGCAAAAAATAAATAGTATTTATATAGAGAGAACAGATGATAAGGACACTGAAGAATCTCTTCTCTATTTAAAAAATTTCAAGCTTACAATATTGATTTAAATGCTAAGCAGAAAATCATAATTTTAATAAATTCTGGCAAAAACAACCCCCAAGATTTTAGATTCCTTGTTTTCTGTCAATAAGTGCTTATCAGAAATGTGGTGCGGAATGAGAAATTTTTAAATGAGAAAGAGAAAGCATACCACTGTAAATTTGGAAGCAGGAAAATGATAAGGCATGGTACCGAGTTCAAACATAAAGAGATGCTACAAATCAATAAGACATGGATTTACATATTGTGTTTTGAAAGTACATGTTTTCCCAAATGTATAGAAAGGGCATATGAGGTTAAGATATCTCAAAAGAAGCCTTAATCATTCAGATTGCATTTGTTATGACTCAAATAAAAACCCACCTCAAACTAGCCTGGACAAAAAGGAGGATATATTAGCTCTCTTAACCAATCTGGGAAGGACAGGGAATGAAATGAAATCAGAATCTGTCTCTTTTCTGTGCTTCTCTCTCCGTCTATACTTCATTCTCTCCTACTAGAGATCAGCTTCCTATTAACACAGAAAAAGAGACTCTCACCCCTTAGTTACAATTTGAAAATCCTAGTGAAAGCTTCTGATGGGCTTGTTTATTAGGTTGTGGGGGGGTAAGGGGAGGGGGCTGTGACTGGAAGTCCTCACCAGAATCACTTTGTGGATGCAGAAAGAAGCAATTCCCCATTAGAGCTGGATGCTGGGCACACCAGACAATGGATATCCATTACCCAGATTCTTATTTTTTAATCAGTCATATTTAAGAAAACAGATCAGTCTCATAACCAATGAATAACCTAAGGACCACAAATAGATTATAAAATGAACCATGGGGACTTCCCTGGTGGTGCAGTGGTTAAGAATCCGCCTGCCAATGCAGGGGACACGGGTTTGAGCCCTGGTCCGGGAAGATCCCACATGCCACAGAGCAACTAAGCCCATGTGCTTCAACTACTGAGCCTGTGCTCTAGAGCCCGTGAGTCACAACTACTGAGCCTGTGTGCCACAACTACTGAAGCCCACATGCCTAGAGTCCATGCTCCGCAACAAGAGAAGCCACTGCAATGAGAAACCCATGCACCACAAGGAAGAGTAGCCCCCACTCACTGTAACTAGAGAAAGCCTGCACACAGCAACAAACACCCAACACAGCCAAAAATAAATAAATAAAATAATTTTTTTTAAAAAGAAAACATATGGATGGCAAATAAATACATTAAAAGTTTCTCAACACCATTAGCCATTTTGGAAATAAAACTTGAAATCATAATGAGATATTACTGCTTATCTGTTAGCATGGCTAAAATTAAAACAAACAAAAACTGAAAATACCAAGTGCCGAGCAAGGATATAGACCAAATGGAAATCTTGTTGGTGGAATTGCAAAATGATACGGCCCCTTTGGAAAAGTTTGACAGTTTCTTATAAAATTAAACATAATTCACTATATGGCTCTGCAGTTCTACTCCTAGGTATTTATCCTAGATAAATGAAAATTTATGTTTACACAGAAGCCTATGCAATAACGTTTATAGTAGCCTTGCTCATAATCACCAAAAACTGGGCACAACTCAAATGTCCTTCTATGTATGAATGGATAAACAAACAATGGTATGTCCATACGATGGAACACTACTCAGCAATGAAAAGGAATAAACTATTGCTATACAACAACATGGCTGAATCTCAAAAGCACTATGCTAAGCGAAAGAAATCACAAAGGTTGCATACTCTATGATTCCATTTAAATGCCATTCTGAGAAAAGCAAAACTATAGGGATGGGTATCAGATCAGTGATTACCAAGGGTTATGGGTGTGGGCTGGACTTTACCACAAAGAGACAGCATAAAAGATTTTTTTTGGATACTGTCTTATATCCTGGTTGTAATGGTGGTTACATGAATCCTAATTTTGTGTTAAAACTCATAGAACTGTGTATACACACACACACATACAAATTTCTATGTTAATTTAAATTTTTTAAAGTGTTAAAAATTATTAAAAGATATTGGGTGGTTCATTTTATTAGTTAGGATTATGTTCAGCTGCATTGACGTATATACACTCATTCTCATTATAATAATAGAAAATTTTAAAAGATGTTTATTTTTCTTTAATGCAAAAATCATCCTGAAGTTTGTGGTCCAGGGCTAGAATAATGGCTTCATGGACCTCAAGGATCTGGCTCCTTCCAGCAGTGTGGTCTGCCATCCCTAAAGTATGACCCCCCCACCCCTGCCATCCTCACACTGCTTGGAGGCTGCTGCAATTCCAGCTGTTACATCAGAGTTCCAGACAGCTGATGGATGAGCAAAGGAAGAAGGGTATCTTCCTGTCCCTTTAGGATTCTTTTTTTTTTCTTGGCCACACCATGTAGCTTGCAGGATTTCAGTTCCCCGACCAGGTATTGAACCCAGGCCCATGGCAGTGAAAGCACAGAGTCCTAACCACTGGACTGACAGGGAATTCCCTAGGATTCTTCTTGGAAGTTGCATGCAACACTTTTGCTTATATCTCACAGTGGCTAAAATTTACTCACATGGCCACACCTAGATGCAAGGGAGTCTGGGAATGTCATCTATCTGGGTGGCAGTGCATGGAGGGTGAGGATCAAGAATCTAATTTCCAAGGAAGAAAATGAGGCCAATTTAAGTTTCTGCCACAGTTGTACAATTGCCAACAACTACCTGCCATGGACAACTTCCCAAACAAAGTCTCAAAATTAGTCCAGGGCAGATTCTGCTGCCCACTACCCCCTGCCCAGAATGCACTAGACCCTTCCCTGCATTGTAGTCAGTGTAGTCCTGGTCACTTTTCTTTTCTTTTCTTTTTTTTTGATGTGGTCCCTTTTTAAGATCTTTATTGAATTTGTTACAAAATTGCTCCGTTTTATGTTTTTTTGGGGGGTTTTTGGTGATTGTTTTATTGTTTTTTGGCTGCGAGGCATGTGGGATCTTAGCTCCCTGACCAGGGATCGAACCTGCACCCCCTGCACTGGAAGGCGAAGTGTTAACCACTGGACCACCAGGGAAGTCCCGAGTCCTGGACAATTTTATCAGTCCCATGGCGCTCCATCTTTCTACTACTATTGCCATAGCGACCAGAAAAGAGAGCTCACAGTCTTTTTCTCCTGACTCCCAGTCTGGCAAAGCATGTGTGAGGAGAGAGCTCAGGGTTCAGGAAAAGCTCAGAAAGCAAGTCTCTGGCACCCTCAGCCTCAAGAGGAGGAAAGAGAGACTCTACTCCTCCCTAAGATCCCTAACCTGAGGAACTCCTCAAACAGGAAAGAGGGTCAGATGCAGAACAAACTAAAATAAAGAATCTAGACTTTTCACTCTAAATATAAATTTGTAGATTCTGTAGTAGAGGTTTCATCCAATGCTTTGCGAGCCCTGAGGACAGGCTTCCAGCTCTGACTGGGGGCGTCAGGAAAGACTCCATCCAAGGGAGCACATCTAAACTGAGTGGGAGTTTTGGGCAGAGATCTTGGGTCTGTCAGATTTTCAAGTCTGCCTCTGAATCAACTTACTCTGTGAACCACCACTAACTCTGCTCTATTTTTGAGTATTTTCTTTCTTTCTTTTTAAATTTATTTATTTAATTTATTATTTTTGGCTGCGTTGGGTCTTTGTTGCTGCGCGTGGGCTTTCTCTAGTTGCGGCGAGCAGGGGCTACTCTTCGTTCCAGTGCACAGGCTTCTCATTGCAGTGGCTTCTCTTGTTGTGCAGCATGGGTTCTAGGCACACAGGCTTCAGTAGTTGTGGCTCGCAGGCTCTAGAGTGCAGGCTCAGTAGTTGTGGTGCACGAGCTTAGTTGCTCTGCTGCATGTGGGATCTTCCTGGACCAGAGCTCGAACCCATGTCCCCTGCATTGGCATGCGGATTCTTAAACATTGCGCCACCAGGGAAGCCCTATTTTTGTGTATTTTCAAAAATAAAAATGGGATAGTTTCCTATGGACTATTCTGCAATCTGTTTTTTAAATTTAATAATATTAAATGACTATATTTCTGTTTCATCTACAAAATCATTTCTGTGGTTGCATTGTACTCTATTATATGGACCATTTAGGGGGTTATGTTTTTTTTCTGTTTCTTTTATTTTGTGGTACGCGGGCCTCTCACTGTTGTGGCCTCTCCCATTGCGGAGCACAGGCTCCAGACGCGCAGGCTCCGGACGCGCAGGCCCAGCGGCCATGGCTCACGGGCCTAGCCGCTCTGCGGCATGTGGGATCTTCCTGGACCGGGGCATGAACCCGTGTCCCCTGCATCGGCAGGCGGACTCTCAACCACTGCGCCACCAGGGAAGCCCGGAGGTTATGTTTTAAATGTTTAATACAGCATGAGACATGCAAAGAATACACAATGAGATAATGATAATCTTTTCAACAAATGATGCTGGGAAAACTGGGTCCTTATGCAAAAGAATGGAAAAGGACCCTTATCTTATACCATACACAAAAGTCAACTCAAAATGGATTAAAGACTTAAACGTGAGACTTGAAACCGTAGAACACCTAGAAGAAAACATAGGGAAAAAGCTTCTTGACGTTGGTCCTGGCAATGATGTCTTGGATATGACACCAAAAGCACACGCAACAAAAGGAAAAATAGACAAGTGGGATTACATCAAACGACAGGCGTCCCTCAGTATCCAAAGGAGATTGGTTCCAGGAGACCCTACATATACCAAAATCCACTGATGCTCAAGTCCCATAGCCCTCTATATCTTCAGGTTTTGAATCCACAAACTCAACCAACTGCAGATGGAAATTTCTGTCCATGGTTGGATGAATCTGCACATGCAAAACCCTCGAACACAAAGGGCCAACTATGTTTATTGAAAAAAATCTGCATATAAGTGGACCCATGAATATCAAACCTATGTTGTTTAAGGGTCAACTGTAAAAAAGTTTCTGCACAGCAAATGAAACAAAGAAAATGAAAAGGCAAACTTTCCTGGTGGCACAGTGATTAAGAATCTGCCTGCCAATGCAGGGGGCACGGGTTTGATCCCTGGTCTGGGAAGATCCCACATGCTGTGGAGCAACTAAGCCCGTGTGCCACAACTACTGAGCCTGTGCTCTAGAGCGTGCAAGCCACAACTACCGAGCCCACGTGCCACAACTACTGAAGCCCACACACCTGGAGCCCATGCTCTGCAACAAGAGAAGCCACCACAATGAGAAGCCCATGCACCTCAACGAACAGTAGCCCTGGCTCACCGCAACTAGAGAAAGCCCACATGCAGCAATGAAGACCCAATGCAGCCAAAAGAAAGAAAGAAAACAAAAAGGCAACCCATGGGATAGAAAACATTTGCAAACCATATATCTGATAAAGGTTAATATAAAACATATAAGGAACACCTACAACCCAATAGCAAAAACAAACAAAAACAAAATATCTGGATTAAAAGACAAGCAAAGGAATTGAATAGACAGTTCTCCAAAGAAGACATACTAATGGCCATCAGGTATATGAAAAGTGCTCAACTTTGCTAATTATCAGGGAAATGCTTATCAAAACCACAATTAGATATCATCTCACACCTGTCAGAATGGCTATCATTAAAAAAATAACAAATGCTGGCAAGTATATGGAGAAAAGGGAACTCTTGTACACTGTTGGTGGGAGTAGACACTGGTGCAGCCACTTTATTTTTTCTAATTTAAAAGAAAAAATTTTTTTTTGGCCATGCTGCGTGGCTTACAGGACCTCAGTTCCCCGACCAGGGATCAAACATGCATCCTTGGCAGTGAAAGCGCGGAGTCCTAACCACTGGACTGCCAGGGAATTCCTTGGTGCCGCCACTTTAGAAAACAGCATGGAGGTTCCACAAAAAATTATAAATAGAACTACCATATGATCCAGCAATTCCACTTCTAAGTATATACTCAAAGGAATTGAAATCAGGATCTTTAAGAGATATCTGCACTCTCATGTTCATCACAGCATTATTTACAATAGCCAAGACATGGAAATAACCTAAATATCTATCAGTGGATGAATGGAAAAGAAAATGTGGTATGTACATACAATGAAATATTCTTCAGCCTTAAAAAAGAAGGAAATCCTTCCAGTTGTGACAACATGAATGAACCTGGAGGACATTATGCTAAATGAAATAAGCCAGACATAGAAGGACAAATACTAACTATATGCTACCACTTATATGAGTGTAAAATAATCAAACTCATAGGAGCAGAGAGTAGAATGGTGGTTGTTGTTGGGGGAGTTGTGGGGGAAACAGGCAGAATTAGTCAAAGGGTACAAAGTTTCAGTTTATACAAGATGAATAAATCCTAGAGACCTGTACAGCATAGTGCCTATACTTGACAATGCTCTGTTGTATACTTTAAAATTTGGTAAGAGGGTAGATCTTTTTTAAGTGTTCTTATCCCTACTACTAATAAATAAAAGAGGGTGAAAGGAAACTTTTGGAGGTGATGGATGTATTTATGGCATAGATTGTGGAGACGGTTTCACAGTTGTATACTTATCTCCAAACTTGTATACATTAAATATGTACAGCTTCTTGTGTGTTAATCATACCTCAATAAAGTAATTAAAAAAAAACCCAACTTGAGTACTGACCACTCAGAACAGATGATGACTACAAGCAATTGGCACAGCTATGTCCTTGTACAAGATTGGAAGTTCTTTTTGTTCAAAATTTGTAAAGCATTGCTGCATTGTCTTATAGCTCTCTGTGTGCTTTTAAGAGGTCTGCTGCCATTCTGATTCCTGATCCTGTGTATGTCACTTGCTTTTTTATTTCTGGAAATTTTTAGGATCTTCTCATTATCCTTAGAGTTTGGAAATTTTACAGCAATGTGGTTTGATGTGCCTTGTCATAGCCCTGGGCATTGGGGAATTACTTTTGACCTATAACTTGTGTCTTTTGGTTTGGGGAATTTTTCTTTTATTATATCTTTGAAAACCTCCTTTTCACTCTTCTTTTTCCTGGATCTGCAATTTTGGGCATGCATTGAATCTCCTGCACTGATCCTCTAATTTTTTTTTTTTTACTACCTACTTATTTTTCATCTCTTTGTCTTTTGCTCTATTTTCCATCATATTTCCATACTGTATCTTCTAGTTATTCTATTTGTTTAATTTCTGCTATTTTTAATTTATAAGTTCCCTTTCTTAGTCTCTGCTTTTATACTTTAATAGCATTCTGTTCTCATCCTTAATTTTTTCATTTTAATATTTTTATTGTTTTCAGGTAATGTCTTAATCTTATTCATAAAACCATAAGGTTTGTAGATTTCCAAACGGTTCTATCAAATTCTTCTTTTAAAGTCAGTCTTTTGGACAATCCTGCAGCCTGTGGAATGAAAGCCACATTCACAGAAAGACAGACAAAATGAAAAGGCAGAGGACTATGTACCAGATGAAGAAACAAGATAAAACTCCAGAAAAACAACTAAATGAAGTGGAGATAGGCAACCTTCCAGAAAAAGAATTCAGAATAATGATAGTGAAGATGATCCAGGACCTCAGGAAAAGAATGAAGGCAAGGATCGAGAAGATGCAAGAAACATTTAACAAAGACCTAGAAGAATTAAAGAACAAACACCTAGAAGAATTAAAGAACAAACAAACAGAGATGAACAATACAATAACTGAAATGAAAAATACACTAGAAGGAATCAATAGCAGAATAACTGAGGCAGAAGAATGGATAAGTGACCTGGAAGACAGAATGGGTGGAATTCACTGCCATGAAACAGAATAAAGCAAAAAGAATGAAAAGAAAGAAGACAGCCTAAAAGACCTCTGGGACAACATTAAGTGCACCAACATTCGCATTATAGGGGTCCCAGGAGGAGAAGAGAGAAAGGACCCGAGAAAATATTTGAAGAGGTTATGGTCGAAAACTTCCCTAACGTGGGAAAGGAAACAGCCACCCAAGTCCAGGAAGCGCAGAGAGTCCCAGGCAAGATAAAACCAAGGAGAAACATGCTAAGACACATAGTAATCAAACTGACAAAAATTAAAGACAAAGAAAAATTATTAAAAGCAACAAGGGATAAAACGACAAATAACATACAAGGGAACTCCCATAAGGTTAACAGCTGATTTCTCAGCAGAAACTCTACAAGCCAGAAGGGAGTGGCATGATATATTTAAAATGATGAAAGGGAAGAACCTACAACCAAGATTACTCTACCTGGCAAGGACCTCATTCATATTCGATGGAGAAATCAAAAGCTTTACAGACAAGCAAAAGCTAAGAGAATTCAGCACCACCAAATCAGTTCTACAACAAATGCTAAAGGAACTTCTCTAAGTGGGAAACACAAGAGAATAAAAGCACCTACAAAAACAAACCCAAAACAATTAAGAAAATGGTAATAGGAACATACATATCGATAATTACCCTAAACGTGAATAGATTAAATGCTCCAACCCAAAGACACAGGCTTGCTGAATGGATTC
The DNA here is from genome assembly GCF_951394435.1 of Stenella coeruleoalba. Lineage (NCBI taxonomy): Eukaryota > Metazoa > Chordata > Mammalia > Artiodactyla > Delphinidae > Stenella > Stenella coeruleoalba. Next base: position 66,309,885 of record NC_137156.1, read on the forward strand.
AAAAACAAGACCCATATATATGCTGTCTACAAGAGACCCACTTCAGATCTAGGGACACATAAAGACTGGAAGCAAGGGGATGGAAAAAGATATTCCATGCAAATGGAAATCAAAAGAAAGCTGCAATAGCAATACTCATATCAGATAAAATAGACTTTAAAATAAAGAATGTTACAAGAGACAAAGAAGGACACTACATAATGATGAGGGGATCAATCCAAGAAGAAGATAAAACAATTATAAATATATATGCACCCAACATAGTAGCACGTCAATACATAAGGCAACTGCTAACAGCTATAAAAGAGGAAATTGACAGTAATACAATAATAGTGGGGGACTTTAACACCTCACTTACACCAATGGACAGGTCATCCAGACAGAAAATAAATAAGGAAACACAAGCTTTAAGTGACACAATACCAGATATATTTAATTGATATTTATAGGACATTACATCCAAAAACAGCAGATTACACTTTCTTCTCAAGTGCACGTGGAACATTCTCCAGAATAGATCACACCTTGGGTCACAAATCAAGCCTCGGTAAATTTAAGAAAACTGAAATCATATCAAGCATCTTTTCTGACCACAACGCTATGAGCTTAGAAATAAATTACAGGGAAAAAACCGTAAAAAACACAAACACATGGAGGCAAACAATACATTACTAAATAACCAAGAGATCACTGAAAAAATCAAAGAGGAAATCAAAAAATACCTAGAGACAAATGACAACTAAAACATGATGATCCAAAACCTATGGGATGCAGCAAAAGCAGTTCTAAGAGGGAATTTTATAGCAATACAATCCTACCTCAAGAAACAAGAGGGACTTCCCTGGTAGCGCAGTGGTTAAGAATCCACCTGCCAATGCAGGGGACACGGGTTCCAGCCCTGGTCCAGGAAGATCCCACATGCCGCGGAGCAACTAAGCCCGTGTGCCACAATTACTGAGCCTGTGCTCTAGAGCCTGCAAGCCACAACTACTGAGCCCACGTGCCACAGCTACTGAAGCCCATGCACCTAGATCCTGTGCTCCACAACAAGAGAAGTCACTGCAATGAGAAGCCCGTGTACCACAATGAAGAGTAGCCCCCCTCTGCCACAACTAGAGAAAGCCCGTGCACAGCAATGAAGACCCAACACAGCCCTAAATAAATAAATAAATAATTTTTAAAAAAGAAACAAGAAAAATCTCAAATAAACAATCTAACCTTACACCTAAAGGAACTAGAGAAAGAAGAACAAACAAAACCCAAAGTTAGTAGAAGGAAAGAAATCATAAAGATCAGAGCAGAAATAAATGAAATAGAAACAAAGAAAACAATAACGAAGACTCAATAAAACTAAAAGCTGGTTCTTTGAGAAGATAAACAAAATTGATAAATGTTTAGCCAGACTCATCAAAAAAAAGAGGGAGAGGGCTTCCCTGGTGGCGCAGTGGTTGAGAGTCCGCCTGCCGATGCAGGGGACACAGGTTCGTGCCCCGGTCCGGGAAGATCCCACATTCCACGGAGCGGCTGGGCCCGTGAGCCATGGCCGCTGAGCCTGCACGTCCAGAGCGTGTGCTCCACAGCAGGAGAGGCCACAGCAGTGAGAGGCCTGCGTACCGCAAAAAAAAAAAAAAAAAGGAAGGAGAGGACTCAAATCAATAAAATCAGAAATAAAAAAGGAGAAGTTATGATGGACACTACAGAAATACAAAGCATCATAAGAGACTACTACGAGCAACTCTACGCCAATAAAATGGACAACCTGGAAGAAATGGACAAATTCTTAGACAGGTATAACCTTCCAAGACTGAACCAGGAAGAAATAGAAAATATGAACAGACCAATCACAAGTAATGAAATTGAAACTGTGATTAACAATCTTCCAACAAACAAAAGTTCAGGACCAGATGGCTTCACAGGTGAATTTTATCAAACATTTAGAAAAGAGCTAACACCAATCCTCCTCAAACTCTTCCAAAAAATTGCAGAGGAAGGAACACTCCCAAACTCATTCTACAAGGCCAACATCACCCTGATACCAAAACCAGACAAAGATATTACAAAAAAAGAAAATTATAGACAAATATCACTGATGAATATAGATGCAAAAATCCTCAACAAAATACTAGCAAACAGAATCCAACAACACATTAAAAGGATCATACACCATGATCAAGTGGGATTTATCCCAGGGATGCAAGGATTCTTCAGTATACGCAAATCAATCAATGTAATATACCATATTAACAAACTGAAGAATAAAAACCATATGATCATCTCAATAGATGCAGAAAAAACTTCTGACAAAATTCAACACCCATTTATGACAAGAACTCTCCAGAAAGTGGGCACAGAGGGAACCTACCTCAACATAATAAAGGCCATATACGACAAACCCACAGCAAACATCATTCTGAATGGTGAAAAACTGAAAGCATTTCCTCTAAGATCAGGAACAAGACAAGGATGTCCACTCTCGCCACTATTATTCAACATAGTTTTGGAAGTCCTAGCCACGGCAATCAGAGAAGAAAAAGAAATAACAAGAATACAAATTGGAAAAGAAGTAAAACTGTCACTCTGCATGTGACATGATATTATACATAGATTAAAAAAATTAAAAAAAATAGTCTTTTGGAGCATCCATAAGACTTTGGTATGAAGAGTTGTCCTATTGGGGTTCAAAAATTGATACTTTCGGGCTTCCCTGGTGGTGCAGTGGTTGAGGGTCCACCTGCCGATGCAGGGGACGCGGGTTCGTGCCCCGGTCCGGGAGGACCCCACGTGCCGCGGAGCGGCTGGGCCTGTGGGCTGTGGCTGCTGGGCCTGCGCGTCCGGAGCCTGTGCTCCGCAGCGGGAGAGGCCGCGGCAGTGAGGGGCCCGCGTACCACCAAAAAAAAAAAAAAAAAAAAAAAAAAAAAGATTTGCATTTGTATAGATTAAAAAAACAAAAATCTGTAAAAGTTTTTAATGACGACCCTTGTCTGATTTTTTTCAAAAGAGGGATATTTATTTGAGGAATAATTGTGAAAATTTCTTTTTCATTAGAAATTAATATTGTTCCCAGAACTGTCTCTATATTATCTCATTCTTACTGTCAAAATAATAGTCATTAGATTAAGATGTATCCAGGAATTTGGGGCTATCAGAAAGAAATCACTATCCTCTGAAGCCATGTTTGCCATAAAAATGAAAGCTGGTCTGCTACTGTAGTAACCATTTGAATTGCTAAAATGCAACCTCATTTAAGATCCATGTAGAGTAAATTTAAAAAAACAAAAAAGTGTTTTGCTTTGGAAATTATTGGAAAAGTCAGTGTTCTCCTTTTTTCCATCTGGACACTAAGGTTTCTCAGAGTTGAGTCTTCAACTCTGATCAAGCACCGTTTTGATGCTGCACTAGGTAGAGTCCAGCCATGTTTATGGAATCAATTCTGTTGCATACTGTTTCAATATTTCGCAAAGATTTACTTTCTTTTTTCTCTCCTATTTTAGTGAGACTCTATACAATTTCATTTCCCATATCAAAGAAAGCATTAACAGGGTAAGTATGCCACATTTCAAGGCATTAGAACATCTTGCATTTTAAGAAGTTTAATAATTATATTGTATTGACTTCTGTTTGTGTAGAATAGCAATATTTTAACTACCCTTTTTTATCATTAAATGACAGTTCACCAAGTTAATAAAATAAGGCAACAGTCTGTGAATTATTTCCTAATTTTGGGTTTCTTAAGTTACAGACATCTGTGGAAAAATTTGAGGAACATCTCAATTCCAGAAGCCAATCTATTTTGGATTCTTTGGAAACTGTGGCCAAGACATGTGAGTGTCGAGTTTGAGGTTATCAGTAGGGGGCACTGGTGAGCAGTGAATGTGAACTTTCTGACCCTAGCCAGATTTCTGCCAGTGGTGAGGTTCCATACAGTGTTTCAGATGAGAGAATGGGTACATAAGATTAGCCCTGAAGAGATGTGGAGCTGAACTAGGTAGTGGGCTTCACCTCTATATGGGAATGCCGTGGTCCCTCTATGCCTTTTCTGGAGCACCAATCCTCCACCCAGTAACCCTGCTGCCTCAGGACAGATAGTTCTACCAGGTTTCTCATCTCACTGCTTGAAGTGAATCAAGGGCATCCCTGGTTCTCAAATGAATTGCTGGCTGTGCTGTCTATAAAGGCTCCCTTGCTCCCTTAGGACTTAGAAATAAAGACAGTGCTCCTTTAGGAGTTAGAAATACTCTAGTCACCTACTGTTCTTCTTGCTTCCTTCATTTCAATGAGAGCTGTTTTGTAGTGAATCACAGCATCTTTCTCAATTTCAGTTACAGTCTGTGGTTTGTAAAGTCCTCTGCTCTGCCAATTAGTGATTTACATTTAGGTGAAACCATGGTTCGGGCCCTTATTTGACCATTACACACGTCTCCTTAGGTGAACACTTCCCTGGAACCAACAGCTTCTCAGCTAAACAGCAAGATGATGACTGCATGTGCACTTGTTTGCATTTGTCTGTGTGTTTATTTTTTATTTTAAACAAATTGAAGTCAACTTATTCAAATGCCATGGGATGGATTGCTCATGATTTACAAAAATTAATGCCTTTGTGTAACTTAGAAATTAATCCCCATCTGTCTACAAAGAAGCACTGTACTGTCTGCTGGCTTCCAACCTGAATATCCCACACACAGGGCAACTGTGCATCTGCTTGGAAACCAGTTCTGGAAATAACTCATTTTAAGTGTGCAAGGAAAGCACTCTCTTTACTTGTTATGTTTAAAACTGGGTGAAGTACAAAAAGGAGAATTGCAGCAAATGTGTGGCATTTAAGGCCCAGAATAGGGAATGGAAGTGCTCAAGGCCCCAACACAGAATGAAGGCAGAGAGAGGAGCAGAACTGAGTCTGGCTTATAGTAGGCATGGGGATCCTGATCCTTCACCCCTGACGGTTTCTTAACTTTCAGAGCTTAAGACTCAAGAGAGCCACATTGATAAGGCAAACAGTAACAAACACTGTGGCACTACATTAATTAAAAGCCAGGTTGTTCTTAAAAATAGGCACAAGGAGCCTGTCCAGAATCATTCCCTTTCTTGGTAGGTAGTGATCAGGAGCAGGAAGTTAGTCATTGAGAGAGGAACCAGGCAAATCCCCTGTCATATAGCTAGGCCCAGTCCAGCTAGCCTAGAGCACTGAACTTGCCAGTCAGTGCATTCTGCAGGCTTTCAGGATGCACTCACTGTGCTTGTAAGGGAACAGGGAAGATACTATGTGAAAGCACTGTCTTGGGTTATTATGTAATTCATACCTTCACAGAATGAGGTCATGAAATCTTTCCCCAGTCACATTCTGCCTATACAACGAGAAGGATCACTCAAGGCCATCTAATCTAACTCCTCTTCTTCTTCAGCTGAGGACACCAAGGACCAGAGTAATAGAATAAATTACCAAGGGCATCCACATCTCACTTTGTCTTGGGTTTAGGTGGGGTAATTAGTAGAAAGCAGTACTTTCACCTAATACATATAAGTTCTATTGAAAAATATGGTCATTAGGAGAATAAAAAGGAGGGGCCACTATCAAAATCAGAGAATGACTCTTTTGGAAAATAGATAACTCCATACGTCAAAATTAATTCCATATGAATCAATATATTGTGTGGTGATTAAATCATTAAAAGAACTGTAAAAAGCACGAGCAACATTTTTATAATTTTAGAGTGAGAAATGCCTTTCTGAGCAAGGCACATATAATTGTTGAGCAGAGTAAGGTCCATCTATATGAACCATGTTGGAATGGAAATATTTATTAATTGTTAAATGAAAACAGCAAGGTACTGCTTATGTGCACATAGTTTGCTCCAGGACACATCTTGTGGAGGAGTGAGATCAGTCAGTGAAAATTGGAAAGGGTATCCTGAGAAAAAGGGGGACTGAGCAAACTCCTCTTGTACATGGAGGCTTCCAGACCCTTTCTCAGGCGGCTTTCATTAGCACAGCAGGGAGAGCAAAACTAGTGTTAAAGGAGAATCACTGGCCATTAGTGGAAAAGCATCAGAATATGACCTCATCTCAATGGAGCCCTTGTCAAATCACTAAAATAGAAATAAACAAAATCATCTTCAAGGACAGAAACAAGGTGGCGGCGAGTAGGAGGACCTTGAGCTCACCTCCTCTCACGAGCACACCAGAATCACAACTAACTGCTGAACAACCATCGATAAAAAAAGACTGGAATCTACCAAAAAAAGATATTCTATATCCAAAGACATAAAGAAGAAACCACGAGACGGTAGGAGTGGCGCACTCACAATATAATCAAATCCCATACCACCCGGGTGGGCGACCCACAAACTGGAGAGTAATTATATCACAGAAGTTCTCTCACAGGAGTGAGAGCTCCGAGCCCCGTGCCAGGCTCCCCAGCCTAGGGGTCTGGCATGGGGAGGAAGAGCCCTCAGAGCATTTGGCTTTGAAGGGCAGCAGGGCTTGATTGCAGGCGCCACAGGACTGGGGAAAACAGAGACTCCACGCTTGGAGGGTGTGCACAAGGTCCTGCACGCACCGGGGTCCCAGGGCAAAAGCAGTGACTTCACAGAAGTCGGGGCCAGACCTACCTGCTGGTCTTGGAGGGTCTCCTGGGGAGGCAGGGGGCGGGGGTGGCTATGGCTCTCTCTGGGGTCATAAAAGCTGGTGGTGGACATAGCAGGGACGTGAACTCTGTCTGGAGGCAGACATTTTGCGGCCATGGCACCGAGACCTGGCCCCACCCAACAGCCTGTAAGCTCCAGTGCTGGGACGCCTCAAGCCAAACAAAATCATCTTTTTTCTAAAAAATATTAATTAATTAATTTATTTTGGCTGCACCGGGTCTTAGTTGTGGCACGCAGGCTCTTAGTTGCGGCATGCATGCAGGAACTAGTTCCCTGACCAGGGATCGAACCTGGGCCCCCTGCATTGGGAGTGCGGAGTCCTACCCACTGGACCACCAGGGAAGTCCCTAAACAAAATCATCTTCACAAGAAAATAGAGATATTGGCAGTGCACTCAGCGGTGCCTCAGATCTGTCTCTTACTTCAACAGTGTTTGGATGGAACAGATGCAGGGATGCCCCTTGCTCCAAACTCTGACCAACCCCCATCCTTTTTTCCAGTCACAACCTTCGCAATCAGCCACTCAGCTATCCTTGGCCACCGGGACCAGCCAACACCATTTTTTGAGCTTAACTCCTTATTACCCATCAACCATGAGCTCCCGGATTCGTCAGAATTATTCCACCAAGGTAGAGGCTATCGTCAACTGCCTGGTCAACATGCATCTGCAGGCCTCTTACACCTACCTCTCTCTGGTAGTGATGATGTAGCTCTGGAGGGCATGGGCCACTTTTTCTGTGAATTGGCTGAGGAGAATCGTGAGGGCGCCGAGTGTCTCTTGAAAAGGCAAAACCAGCACAGCGGCCGAAGCTATCTCAAGATGAGTGGGGTAAAACCCAGGACGCTATGGAAGCCGCCGTGCTCAGGGAGAAGAACCTGAACCAGGTCCTTGTGGACCTGCACGCCCTAGGTTCTGCCCGCACAGGCCCCCACCTCTCTGACTTCCGGGAGAGCTGCTTCCTGGAGGAGCAGGTGAAGGTCATCAAGAAGATGGCGACCACCTGACTAATCTCCCCAGGCTGGCTGGTCCCCAGGCTGGGCTGGGCCAGTACCTCTTCCAAAGGCTCACCCTCAAGCATGACTAAGAGCCTCCAGAGCCCAGCGGCCTCTGAGGAGCCCCTCTGGTGTCAGGGCTTCTACCTGAAGCCCCTCTCTGCAGCCACTAGGCAGCTTTTTAACCACCCTGGACCCCTCTCCCAAGCCTTGGACCAAATGGAAACAATAAAGCTTTTTGCAGAAAAAAAAAAAAAAAGAAAGAAAGAAAGGGAGGAAGGGAGGGAGAAAGAAACTAGAGATATTGTCCAGAATATGGAAGTGGATTTTAAACGGCATTTTCACTAAAAAGCTAAAAATTTGTTTATAGACAAAGCAGAAATGAAATGAGTCTCCTTCTAGAGAACACACACACACACACACACACACACACACACACACACACACACGCTTGCACGTGCACACACACACAGGATCTATAACCTAAACGTGGATATGCCCATGTATTGATACAAAATTCCAGAAACTGCTCTTAACGTTAAATCCAGGAAGCAGGACCAAGGTCTTCATGGGAGAGATTCGATCATTTTTCATTGTATGCCTGTTTATACTGTTATAGTTTTGTTTTGTTTTTGGCTGCGCCATGCAGCATGCAGGGTCTTAGATTCCCCACTAGGAATCGAATCTGTGCCCCCTGCATTGAGAGCACAGAGTCTTAACCACTGCGCCACCAGGGAAGCCCCTTTTATAGTTTTTAAAAGAAAAAAATTCAATAGACTTTGGAAGTAATACCTCAATACAAAAGCTCTTTAAAGGAGAAGACCCTGAACATATGTTTCCCACGGACAAAGAAAGAATATGTGGGACCACAGACTGATGCTTACTGAGTACTGAATCTAGAATTGAACACTTTGCTTGCCTTCCTCATTTTCTGTTCCTAAGAAACATTGATATTTAGGAACTCAACTAGGGTAGGACAATTACATTTGCTTTCTACTACAAATATCAACATGGATGTCTGGAAAAATGTTTCACTAATTGAGTTTAGGGGCAGGAATCCAGTACTTGAAATATAAGTAAACACCCTTTTTCTAATTGCTTGACACATTGAATTTAACTTGCGTTGAGTAATAGAAAATTTGCTTTCTAAAAAAATTCTTACATTTTTTATTGTGGTAAAATACACATAACATAAAATTTACCACTTTTTACTTTTTTTCCCCCAAGACCACACTGGCTTGTCTATTCCTAGTCATCACAGGCTCTTTCTTGCCTCAGAATTTTTGCACTTGCTGTTTCCTCTAGCTGAATAACCTCTCCCTAATCTTTGCAGGGCTAGCTGCTCCTTATCTTTCTGGTTTCACCTTACATGACTCTTATCTCTGATGACCTTATCTAAAGTAGGTGCCCCCACCCTCTTATTTTTATTGTATTTCCTATTAGAGCACTTATCACAATTTTCATTTATTAATGTGCATGTTTGTTTACTTGTTATTTTTTTCTTCTTCAAGACTGCAAAGTTCATGTAAGTAGTTTTGTTCAAGATTGTTTCCATGCACCTAGCACAGTGTCTGATAATAAACCTTCAGATAAAACTGTAAATCTCCAATTAATATGTTCAAACACATTGGGGAGTCTTTCTGTTTCACTTTTTCATTAGAGGTGTCCTGCCTGGAGCTCAGCCTCCAGCTCCAGATTGGGCAGGCTATGCTTTATGTCCTCTTCTTAGGACTTCACCATCATTCTGAGGATCCTTTTTTTTTTTTCTCCCATTCCTGAGGGATGGAAGCAGGAGTACTGTAAACCAAGGGAACAGCGTGTTCAAAAGCCAATGGTGAAGCGCTTCCCTGGTGGTGCAGTGGTTGAGAGTCCGCCAGCCGATGCAGGGGACACGGGTTCTTGCCCTGGTCCGGGAAGATCCCACATGCCGCGGAGCGGCTAGGCCCGTGGGCCATGGCTGCTGAGCCTGCGCGTCCAGAGCCTGTGCTCCGCAACGGGAAAGGCCACAGCAGTGAGAGGCCCGTGTACCGCAAAAAAAAAAGAAAGAAAAAAAAAAAAAAAAAGCCAATGGTGGAAGAGAGATTGCTTAGGCAGAACTCAGAGATGCAGAGGATAGTGAGTCAAAGGGAAGTGAGCCTGGGTCTTGTTAGCCAATTTATTGAAAGATTTGGACTTCATCCAGTGGCCTGTGGGGTACCACTGAAAGTTCCAGTGACCGTTTTAGAGGAGGCATGATCATATCTACATTCTAGAAAGATCACTCTGATGACAGGGCCAAGAAGGCTGGCCAAAGAGGACGTTGGTGCCATCATCTGGGCAGCAGGTTTCAGAGTCCCCAGCAGGTGCTAAGGTTGAGTCTGCTTTGGCCAGGATGTTCTCAGGGAGGGAGGGAAGAAGAGACAGTGGAGGAACCACCCTGTTCTTGCTTTCTCTCCTCACCAGGGCTGATCTGGATGGCTAGAGTTCTGGGTGTTGGCAGAGCAGGCTCTGGTAGCCCGTGCCGGGTTCCAGCTTCTCCCTCTCCACGACTGTGGCCTGGGCAGGGTGGGGCATAGCATAGTCTTCATGTGGTGAATTGTCATTGTTTTGTATTTAGTGCAAGAGACCATGAAGGCCCAGAGTGATCTGGTGTTGGAAACAGTGCGGGACAAATGCAACATGGAACAGGCCATCCTTGAGCTGCAAAAGAGATTTGAAGGTGTAAGTGTAGACCCTGACCCCTTTCCTCAAGTGTGTTTATGGTTTTGTTACTAAGACCTAGAGAGACACCTTTAAAATTGCAAATTTCAGCCAAGAACAGAGGCCACCACAGGCCCCTTGGTAACAGGCCAGGGTAGAGGCCAGCTTCCTTTCCCAAGGTTCTCTGGCATGATGTGGACCCTAGGGACCCTGCTCCAGAGTGTAGCCATGTATCCCCTGTATAGTACCCAGCAAGGGACAAGGTTTTGATCTGCTGGCCCATCCTTTGTTTTGTTCACATGTTATATTGTGCATTCTGAGTTGCACTGTCCGTAACTCCCTTCTTTCTCATTGCCTTTCTTTAGAGACAAGCAGAGTTTATAGAAATGAAGTCCAACCTGAAGCACTTTGAAGTTTTAGTTGCTCAGCAGAGTAAGGACTTCCAGCAGCTGTATGAGCAGCTAGGCCAGCTGAATATGCCCAGTGTCCTAGCAGAGCTAAATCAATTGATCTCTGTCTCTCGGATACCCAGACATGTGAAGGACAGTGCTTCTCAGACTTCACCACCTCTGGCCCAGAGCCTCAGTTTCACCAGGCAGGAGAAATATGCCTCTGAGGAACCAGTTATGTGGCAGGCCCAGGCCCTCCCTGCTGCATGCAATCTTAGTGTGGGCTCCTTGAGGCCTGGGGAGTCTGGCGTCTGGGGTGAGGGAGCAAAGAGTAGTGCTCTCCAAGAAGAGGCTGTGCCGCTGGCAGTTGGAACTGGCAAAAGAAACAGGCAAATCAAGGACAAGGCAGTGCAGACTAACTGCCAGAATTGTGCTATTACTAAAACAGGCTCTGAGAATGATGGCTCTGGCATCCTGGGCCACAAGATGCCTGAAGACAGGGACCTGGTTTCCCAAGGAGCTTCGCGGCTTATATCCCTGGATTTAAACAACTTTGCAACCAGCATTAAGAACACCTGCCAAAAATGTCAAGCCAAAGGCATGTTTTCATGTAACCCTTGTGAACAAAGGTTGGTGACTGAACAGAAAGGCAGAACTGTAGAAAGAGGGGGGAAAGGCAAGAAGCAGCCTCCCAGGAAAGCCCCCAGAAGCAGGCTCCTAGCCAGGAAGCAAGAACAAACCCCAAGCAAAACCTGTGCTTCCAATTCTAAATATCCTCACCCTCCAGTTTCCATCCCACAAAGGCCCCCCCAGGGGTGGCAGGAACCCGTTGCTCAGCCCCTGCATCTTCAGGGCCCCAGGAGCCCCACAAAACCAGTCTGCTCTGCTCTGAGAGGAACAGTCATGCCCAGTAAGACAGCAAGGGCAGTGCAAGGGAATCTCTTGCAGTACAGGGGGCATGCTTCCCAAGACAACAGCCTGCTTTCTCACAGTTCCCAGGGGGACCAACAGATGAGCTGGTTCAGTGACCTCAGCATCAGAAAAGAGCCCCCTCAGTGCAAGGAGCCAAGGAAGAATATGCTCTATGACCTGGGTTTTGATAGCAGTGATGATGGCTTCTGACCAGCCCATAGTGAATTCAGCTGATGGTTTATTGGTCTCAGCTGGAAAGACAAATCACAGAACTTTGGGCTGGCTAACAGCAGAAAGTTCCCAAAGGCCTGCCTGGATCCCTCAGGGTCAGAGGCTATGCTTTGGAGGGAGTGGTGGTCAGTGCAGGGCTGGGGAGCAGATCCAGCATTCTGGGTACCAGGTGCTGCCCATGACAAAGCATAGGGATAAATACACCCTTATTTAGGGGAATGAAATGTGTGCAGAGGTGGTGGTGAGAGCTGGGGCAGCAGCCTGGGTGTGGGGCATAAGGAGGAGGGTGTTGTGTTTGGTAGAAGGAGGGCTGCCTTCCATATGGAATATCCAGTAGCAGAAGGGCTCTCACAAAACTGTTGGTGTGGCAGGATGTCTCCCAAACACAACATTTTTGGTCTTCAAACATTTCCTTCACATGACCAATATCTTTCTGGGCCTCAGGATTTTTTTAAATTATTATTTGTATCCAGTTTTGCTGCAAGAGCATCTGCATTTTTTGGTCAGTGGAAATATTATAGGGCACACACAAAGTCAGACTTCCTGTGAACAGAGAAATATAAAGCCACCAAGAAAAGAGAGGTGACATGCACCAAATGCCGGGAACCACACCCTTCACAGGCACACGGTTCCATTTTTCTTTCTAGCTGTTTTCCCCTGTCCTGTTTTCAACCACTCTTTTAAAGCTAATGAGAGTGGCTGTGGGCCCCGTATCATTTCTGGAGAGCAGTGCGCTTATATGAGACTTTGGCTTTCCAATTATATCTTGTTGAAGTTTTTGAATTTTTGCAATATATATGTACTTCTTTTGTAATACAAAAAAATCAAAAAATAAAGATAAAACTTTTAAGGTGTGTACCATCTTTTTATTCCTTACGCTTCTCCTAAGATGATTTTGAATAAACCACACCCTACTCAAACTGATTTTTCTTTTCTTTTTTTTAAAATTTTATTTATTTATTTTTGGCTGTATTGGGTCTTCGTTGCGGTGCACGGGCTTCTTATTGCGGTGGCTTCTCTAGGCACTTGGGCTTCAGTAGTTGTGGCTCGTGGGCTCTAGAGCGCAGGCTCAGTAGTTGTGGTGCACGGGCTGAGTTGCTCCATGGCATGTGGGATCTTCCCGGACCAGGGCTCGAACCCGTGTCCCCTGTATTGGCAGGCGGATTCTTAACCACTGCACCACCAGGGAAGCCCTGATTTTTCTTTTTTTTATGAAAGTAAAAATCCTCATGGATGGACAGCTTCCAGAATTTGCCTATTATCAAGCCAGTACAGGGTTGAAAATGGGGCCTTTTTTTTTTGGCCGTGCCACACAGCTTGCAGGGGATCTTAGTTCCCTGGCCAGGGATTGAAACTGGGCCACGGCAGTGAAAGTGCTGAGTCCTACACACTGGAACGCCAGGGAATTCCTGAAAACGGGGCTTCTGTGTGGGCCATTATAGAAAGTAATGGTTCCTGATTTCTCATTTTTATATTCTTTATTTTCAGGGTTATGTATCCCACAAAAATCTGGGAGAGTTTAATTTGCCTGTGACACCTTCAGCAGGGCTACCAGGAACCAGCCTAAGGTGCTTTCACTCTCATTTCCAGACCAAGGGCGTCCTGCAGTCTACAGCCACAGGCAATGGCAGCAGCCCTCTCTCTTCAAGGCCTAGGAAGTACAGACTTGGGCTCTGCCTTAGGGTGCCCTGGCCTCTACTCTCCCTGTGGGTCTCACTGGATATCTGTTCACCCTGCCCTCTGCCAGCCTCCACTGCCTTCCCTGCTGGTTTTCTCTGCCTGTGCAAGGACGGCACTGGAGGAAGCAGCCCAGCCCTTCCCAAACTGACTACAGGTGACTGTGGAGCAGTTAGCATGAGGCTTGTAGATCAGAGGGATCTGTATTTGGAAATGTTTTATTACTCTAAGTTGAAAGGTTTAGTCATTTTACTTCACAGTTGAGACCCTGTTGAGAGAATTCCACCAGTATTTATGACTGTGGCCTTCTCATTGAAGGGTCTTGTCCAACTTTGAAATGCCAAAGCATGACCCTCTGTTCTTTGATTCTGCTGTGAGTTATGAAATCCTGTATTTCTTCAAAAGTATTTCATTTTGGGGCTTCCCTGGTGGTGCAGTGGTTGAGAGTTGGCCTGCCGATGCAGGGGACACGGGTTCGTGCCCCAGTCTGGGAAGATCCCACATGCCGCGGAGCGGCTGGGCCCGTGAGCCATGGCCGCTGAGCCTGCGCATCCGGAGCCTGTGCTCCGCAACAGGAGAGGCCACAGCAGTGAGAGGCCCGCATACCGCAAAAAAAAAAAAAAAAGTATTTAATTTTGTTTAAAGTCAAAGATCAGAGTGACTCAGTGTTACATGAGCTGGGTGTTTTTGTAGAATGAGCAGTAAATTTATCGCCTAACAAGGCTGGGTTAATTAAAATTATGCTGCCTGTCTCTGGCAATCATCAGAAAGGATATTCTGTTTCTTATTTTATTCCTAAGGCTTTTTTTTTTTTTAAACTATTGTGTTCCTGCCAAATTTGGTGAGCATGACACAGCCCAGGCACGTCCCTGGAGCACGCAACATTTTTGGCTCTTTGGATGCTGATAGAGATGTATGTAGCCACACGGGGTGGATGTGGTGGGAGGTCTTACCGGCCTAGGGCCCACCTAGGGGTTCCTCCCTCTATACAACTCCAGTTACAGTCTGAGGATGGAAGTGAAGCCACTTGCAGCACCTAATTGTCTTAACATTCAAGTATCAATTTAAATGTCACCTACAGAGAGGCCTTTTCCTGACCTCTCCTCTTCTGAAGGGGTTCACCCTACTCACTGCCCATTCCCTTACCCTAATTTCTCTCATACAGTTCCATCTGAAATGATATATCAGTATTTTTGTGTTTGCCCACATTGCACAGTAGAATATAAACTCCAGAAGCAAGAGCAGCATCTGCCTCGTCCCTACTGTATCCTCAGCATCCAGGAGAGTGTCTGGCACTAGTAGACACTTGATAAATACTTACTGAGAGCAGGGATTTCTTGCTTATCTTTCAAACAGCTCCTAGCAGCCTGTCCTGAAAGTTGGGTCTCCCTGGTATCCCTTTGCAACTTCCCTTCTTTGTCTCAGACGTTTCAAAGGGGTCCTGATGACGTATCTCCTATAAGATGCCCATTCCTCTCTCCCAGGCCAGCTCCCATCCAAAGTGCCCAGAAAACAACAGACTTTTAGCCTTCAAAAAAGATAGTGGTTTCCTACAAGAGCTGAACGTAGTTCTGCAATTGTTTTTCATGCCAGGCCTTAGGCCAAAACTCTTCATCAAATCAGGCATTTTCCAGCTGGCCTAGCACGGAAAGTCCTCCCCACTAGGGCTGGAATCCACTGTCAAACAGATTTCCTGAGTAAAACTTTGTTCCCTCTATAAATATTTAGCTGGAACCTAAAATATTAATGTTCTCCCACATACTCCCGGGAGAAAGCAAATTACCAGTCTCAGATTGTCTCTAGATGACAGCCTTTCCAATAACTACCCATAATCAGGTGCAGTGGCCTCCCTGGTTTGCTTGCCTAGTTCACTGGCCTTCACTGCCATGTTAAACGTCTTGTGCCTCAGTTAGAGGGAGGAGGGGGATTGGCCTCTTTTGCAAATCCTTTTCATCAATTTCTTTGATCATTAATAGCTCACAACTCCTCCAGTGGCAGGATGGTGTTGCTGCCCTATCAGCACATTCGGGTGCAAAGGTGAGGGGCAAAGGTCCCCCAGGTTATCTATCTCCCTCCTCCTTGTCTCCTGACCCCCTTGGAGTCTTCCCTGGGATTGGAAGTGCAGAGTCCAGGTGAATGCCAAGGAGCCAGGGCAGGGGGGCCAGGAGATGCCTCCCCCATTCCCCTGCTGAGGGGAGCAGGAGGTAGGGGGAGGGAACCCTGAGACTCAGAGATGAGAAGGTAGGCTTGCGTGCCTGATTGTGCTGGCTGGAGCTACACAGAAGCAGGCGCTTACTGACCACAAGTGCCCCCAGAGCTTACCTGGCAAGAGTTCAGACTCCAGTCTAGACCTGTGTTGCTAGACAGGAATGTGAGGAACATTGCAATACAGATGGGGCTGAGGATAGGGTCACTGTTTCCAGCCCTTGGCCACCCTTGAATTGTCTTTTTTTTTTTTTGCCACACTGCGTGGCATGGGGGATCTTAGATCCCTGACCAGGGATCAAACCCGCGCCCCCTGCAGTAGAAGCTCGGAGTCCCAACCACTGGACCACTGGGGAAATCCCTTGAATTGTCCTCTTGAAAGAACTGTTGCTGTACTCTCAGGCCTCAGCTGTGGCCTCTGCTCCTTGCTGGAACTTCACTCGGCATTCACTCATCTCTCCTTTTTCCTGTCCCTTCTTCCCCCCACTTTCCCTCCAGACCCCCAGCCTCTCCTAGCTTCTACAGACCAGCTCCTACATTAAGTATTGTTACAAGTCTACCAGTATGCAGACAGAGCTGGTTTCGAGTGACTTTGGCATTGACCCGGCAGCATGTAGCCAGGGGACCTGGAAACCCCTCCTTATAGAACTGGATGGGCCCAGCTTCTCACATGCCTTGTGCTGTAGCTTGAACTGGCAGTTGGTGACTAGCAGGTTCCAAAGCTCCTATTTATTCTTGAAGCTGCCTTGTTTCTATTTTGATTCTGCTAATCCAAATTGCAGTTTGGTGTTTCCACGGAAACAATTCAGGGATTGTTTGGCTTTCCAAGATGAACTGTGGGGGAGAGAACCGAATGACGTAAAACATTTTTAGTTTCTCAAACATCAATGTCTCCCCAATAAATCTTTGGTCCCAAGTTTATTAAAATAAATGTTCTAGGCAAAAATGTTCCAGGCTCCTTTTATTTCTCCAGCTAAATCCCTAGAGACTAACTCCTCAAACCCCTGCTCTGTGCAGAGGAGCACACATCTGCCCGCCACCCTGAAGCAGATGACAAAGGCAGGAAAGTGTCCTTTGGGCACCTTGGGGAGCCAGGGATGCAGAGACAAGAGTAGGTGTCACCAGGGAAATGACCACATGGCCACCCCAGCTACTCTGGGACTGGCATGCCAGAGGCTCAGGGCTCACCTGCTTTACTAAATAGCTGTGTTTCTACAGTGAGGAAAAGCTCCTCATTTAAGGATTCCAGGATGAATTAGCCCTTTTGGTAAATCTAAATTTTCACATAAAGGCTTTGCTAAAACAGAGGTATATTTGTCTATCCAACCAGGGAAAACCTGACCCCTCCCTCCTTCCCCACCTCTACCCCAGGCTCCGCCCTCATTCCCAAGGGCCACAGTCTCTGCTGCAGGCAGAAGAAAAATCCTCTCATTTCAGTCTTGCAGGGTTAGGGCTAGATCCCCATTCCCAGCAATGAGTGCTGAGAAACAGCTCTGTGAGACCCAGAGTTTCTGGCCCTGAGGGTCCAGCACCCGCAGGGAAGGGCGACCCCCTTGTCAGGGTCCTGCTGAGCACCCCCTGGCAGGCCCTGGACCTGCACCAGTTCCTGTAAACTGTGAAGGTCACCTCTGGGCAGGTTTCTGGTGAGGGATGCCCATGGCTGGTTGAAGATGAGGGTTTTAAAAAACAACTCTAATTTCTTTTTTCTACAGAAGTGACACATGTCAGCTGCAGATAAATTTTAAAATACAGACAAGAAGAAGACCTAAACCCTCCTTGTTCCTCCATAACAATTTTCTGCATGTGTGCTCATACACACATTTCACAAACTTGGGATCAACTGCATTTTTAAAACAAATAAATACATCTTAAATTTTGCAATAAATTCAGATTTACAGGAAAGTTGCAAAGACAATAAGTTCAAATATATCCTTCACTCAGCTTCTCTTAATGTTAACATCTTGCATAACTGTGGCATTACTTGTCAAAACTAAGAAACTAATAACCATATTAACTAAACTTGAGCCTGTATTTAGATTTGATCCGTTTTTCCATTAATGTCCTCTCTGTTCCAGGACACAATCCAGGACACCGCACTGCATTTAGTCATTGTGTCTCCTCAGTGTCCGCTGCTCTGTGACAGATTTTGAGTCTTTCCTTGTTTTTAATGACCTTGACAGTCTTGAGTACTGGCCAGGTATCCTGTAGAATATCCCCCAAACTGGGTTCATCTGATGTTTGTCTCACAATTAGATTGGGGCTGGGAGGTTTTGGTAGGAATACCATGGAAATGAAGCACCCTTCTCATCGCATCCTGTCAGCGGTGGGTGACGTGCACAGGACAGCACGAGTGGTGCTCATCTTCATCACTTGGTTAAGTGGTGTCTGCCAGGCTTCTCCATGTAATCTACTATCTTTCCCTTTCCCAGCTCTATTCCTTGGAAGCGAGTCACTAAGTTCAGCTCACCCTCAAGGGGTGGTAACAGGCAGGGGGTGGGGGAGATGAGGATTAAGCCCCACATCCTCTGTGGGAGAGTATCCACATCAAGGCATATTATTTGGAACTCACTGTTGGGAGACCTGGTTTTTTGAATATCAAGTAGCCTGACAACTCTCCCTCCAGATGGCCCCATTCCCCCTGGAGTGGGGCAGGCAAGAAGCTGTGAGCATTTCTTCTTATTTGCTCCTGTCTCTCCTATTCAGGGAATAGAAAGTGAACCCCAATTCCATAATCTGTGATGTTTATTATCTGCTGCAGGGAGTGAGTGTACGGTGGCTTGGAAGGAGCCTCTGGTTAGCCCGTCCTGCCCTCTACCCCCCAGCGGAGGCCTGTCCCATGAAGTGGCCGGAGGCTAGTTCTCAGGGGCAGGCAAGTGCCCAGTCTCACACAGCTACGGAGTAGATGCAAGGTCTCTACCTGGGGGCCCAGAGGAATCTCCAGACCTGTAGTAAAGGGGTGATGCCAGCTCTGCAGCCTGCCCTATGCTGGATCACTAGCCTAAAATATGGACTGGTGGGGGGTCCTCGGCCCCTGGGACTTCCTCCCAGCTCCTTGGTTTGAGTTTTGGGTCTTACAACAGCTTTGCACCAGACTCCTTACCCCCATACTCCCCTATGCCTAGGAGGCGGGCACTTCCGAGACTCAGCTTCTGGGAGGCATGATACCTTGCCCAACAGCTTATTAGGTTTCCTGAAAGAACATCATGGTTTTGAGAGATCTGTCCAAATAATTTCTGATGATGTCCTTTCTCTCAAGCTGTGGTGGAGGGTTGGCTCCAGCCCAGGAAACCTAATAAGGGATGCTACCAGCCCCTCTGACACAAGTAGGAGGCCTTTGCAGAGGGCTTTGAGCTGGGCAGGGGCAAGGATGGAGGGATTGAGGGTCTGGACACGAAGAGGGCATGAGGCCCATGCAGGGGACAGGCAGCCTTGTGTGCAAAATGTGCAAATATGGCAGAGGGTCTGGGGCCAAGGTCCATCTTGACGCCAGTTCCTCCATACAGGCTGAGCTGGCCTGGGATGGGCTGGTCCCAGGGGTACAGAAAGCCCATGCTGGTTGTAGCCCTCGTACTTTTTCAGGGGTCCGTGGAAAAGAACATGAAGACACACAGCAGAGGCCCAAGACCTGCACCTGACTTGGGTTCTGGGTATATTGAACATCAATCAATAAAACAGTCAAGATGTTTAAAAAAAAAAAAGGTGAAAAAAAAAAGAAACACTTCAGAGCAACAGAATTAAACAAACAAACAAACTGGGCTCTCAGCTCAAGAAGGGACACAACTGGAAGTTAAAAAGATTGGGGTAATTCAGATTCTGCCAAGCCTCTGAAGAATGTGGCCCCTGATGACAACTGTGACTGCCCTGCACAGATGCCCTAACATCAGACTCCTGCTGTAAAGAATCAAAGCTGAAGTCAACTGTCCTTACTCAATT
Source organism: Stenella coeruleoalba (assembly GCF_951394435.1). NCBI lineage: Eukaryota > Metazoa > Chordata > Mammalia > Artiodactyla > Delphinidae > Stenella > Stenella coeruleoalba. The sequence goes on from NC_137156.1 coordinate 66,329,545, forward strand.
CGGTATTTAAAAGAGGTCAGCAAATTGTAGTCCTCTTCCAAGTCCAGAACAGTCTCCACGATACTGTGATCATAGAAAGCCTGCTTGAGGCTGCCAGGGTCTGCATCCGAGGCTTCCTGAGGGCTCTCGTCCACCAGCAGGGCCCAGGCGTCCGCCTTGAAGGGCGAATCTTCACAGCAACCACACACACGGTTCAACTCATTTTCAAATTCTAGTTTTCCAGCCAATTCTTCAATAGTTTGGATGCCTGTATGGTCTTAAAAATAAAAACATTCAGCATTACAATTCCAGTGAGAGATTTCTTAAGACATTTCAGGCACAAGTTAAAAACCACAAATGGGCGGCCATTTCCGAGGACTCTACAAAGCCGGTGTTCCTGCCCCTGGGGCTGGCAGGCTGCCACATTCTAACATGGGCTTGGTGTCCCTCTTCCTAGCTCAGGTATTTATTGAGCCCCAACCATCTCCTTGGTTTCCAAGGAGGGTTTAAGTGGGAGGATACAGAGATGCATGTGTTTGTTCCAGCCCTCAAGAAACTACTCCCTGACCTGTGGGCACAAGACATAGTGTGAGAAAAATGGGATCTTTGGGGTAATCAAAATGCTGCCTGCTGGGACTTCCCTGGCGGTCCAGCGGTTAAGACTCTGAGCTTCCAGTGCAGGGAGCATGGGTTCGATCCCTGATCGTGGAACTAAGATCCCACATGCTGTGCGGCGTGGCCAAAAAATGAGAAAAAAAAAAGCTAAAAATAAAATAGCTTTTAAAAAAACAGTCCACACACAGAATATACAGATGTGTGTGTAGAAAAAGTATTTATGACAGGGTATACAGCACTGTGTTAACAGTGGCTGCCTTTGTGGTGGATGGTGGAATTATAGGGGAGTTTTTGGCTTCTAACTTTCTTCTAATCTTGTATTAATGCCCCCCCCCCCCAGCTGGACTACTCTCCTCTACCCCTACCCCCATCTCTGCCTATGTCCTGTTTCCTTCACATCTAAGCTCATCCACCAACAGGGGCTGCTGTCCCTGGCCTCCAAGGATTCACTCTAACTGTACATTTATGAAATGACTTGACTGATGTGTAACTCCCCCAGGTTATCAGCTCCATGAAGGCTCTCTGCTGTGAGCAAAACAAATCTAACAAGCCAGTGGAAAAGAAATAAGGATTTTCTTTTTTATAAGATGCTTGCTGACTCAGGGGCCCATGTGAAGAACCTATCCTTCCAGAGAGAGGATGCACCAGCCCTCTGTACTCACCGATCATGTCAAGCAAATCCTTTGTGACCTCTTGGCTAGAACTGCTGAGTGGCATGTTTGACTCAACCTTCAAATCTTTCTCCATATCTTTCCTGCAGCCCCCAGGTGAAAAGAAAAAGGTGGGGGATTAGATCCTCTTTCAAGAAAATACTGGAGAGGAACTCAGTGTTAGATAATCTTAAAGACAAACACTGGTACTTTAAATTGTCATTTATGCTGTGATTAGAGGATGACTGGGAACCACTGAATCAGTGAAGTTGACTAAAAGCATCATAATGCCCATTAATGTTTGTGAATATGAGCACAAATATTTGTAGAACTGAAATGATTAAATGGCTTCTTCAGTCTCTGACTACAGAGCAACCAAGATGGCAGAACCTTGAAGTTTCAGCGCATATGGTCCTCCTGGCTTCAAATCAAGGTGCCTAGGATGAGGCAGTTTGCAGCTACCTGGGAGAAGAAAAGGTCTAGGGAAGACCTTATCCCAGGGAAAGCCTAAAAAGCTCTGGGGTGAGGAAGGGGAGCAGAAGCAAGGGTGAAGTCAGGGCCCAGCCATTGATCCACCTCTCCCCAGTTTGGGGAAAAAAACACTGGAATTAAGATACGTGTTTCTGCAGTACAAAAAATAAGATGACTTTTAAAACTAGGTTCTTTAACATTCACTACCCCTTTTGGTACTGCAGAGTGGTTTCCATGACTGGTTAGACATCCAAGACCCCTCACCCCCTCAAACCAAACACACACACACACACACACACACACACACACACACACACACACACACACTCTCTCTCTCTCTCTCTCTCTCTCTCTTTCTGAAGAACGTTTACAAACTTTCCAAATAAAGTCTTAGAGCTTCAGAGGGGAGGCAAGAGTAGTGTTATGGATTCAATTTAGGATTTTCAACAATTTTTTCAGATATGAGATAACCCTAATTATAGCTATTAAACTATTCAGATTGGAATCACCTTAGACTGTCTTTTCTCCAGTTCTCCCCATCTCCTGCCGCTCTCCAAAACTGTCTTTCAGGTGCCAAAATCGAGGAATGCATCGATATGTTTTCCTTGCTGGTCAGAGGTTTTCTTTTGGGGCATAGAGCACGTGTCTTTGCACTCACGGGTTCGTGGTTTGGTGCAAAGGCAGGGCTCTCATTCCCAGGAGCAAACGGGACAGGAGAGAAAGGAGCCGCAGAGGAGCAGGCTGCCAGCGGGTGCCTCCTGCAGAGGAGCCTGTGCATGGGGAAGGGGAAAGAAAGCGGCGCAGCGTCCAGCTCCTGCCTCTGCATGCCTGAGCACTCCTGGGAATGACTGAGTCCTTCAAAGGCCCGGTCAATGGCTGCAGTCAGCTCCTTTCTGCATCTTCTCAGTTTTTCAGACATCTCCCCTAAAAGCGACCATGTCTTTATTATACAATACACTGGAAATGCACACAGCAACGTGAAAATAATGTTACAGATGAGGTTGTAAACCACCCCCAAATGGAGTATTTGCCACAATTTCCTTAAGTTTGACCCACACCATGGGTCGGAAAGCAGGGAAACCCCCACTCCCGGCGCTTTTTCCTCCGTGGGGTCAGGTGCGGCCCGCGGTTCTCCGGGAGGGAGGAACCGGCAGTGGAGCCGGAACCACTCCCCCTCCCCTGGCTCCGGGCCCCTCATCCCAGCCCGCAGCCCCTTCGGTCGCAGGCTCCGGCCCGGCCCCACCCAGCGGCCAGCCCCCGAGCGGAGACCCACAGCCGGGTCCTCACCGAGCAGCCGGCGCTCCCGCACCACCGCCCCTACCAACGGTCGTCGCGCACGTCCTCATCGATCGCGTGTGCCCGCGACTGACAGACCCAACCCCCACGGCTCAGGTCAAAGGTCAGACAAGAAAAGCCCAGATGACCTTGTTCTCTGAACCAACGCAAGGGGGAGCAAGGGCCCCACGCACGGAGGGGACAGTGGTCTCAGGCCTCCCCGCGACAAAGACAACGGCCCTGGGAGTGCGGCCGGGCAGGCATGCGGAGGCCAGACCGCCGAAAGAAAACCGTCTGGAGGGGCGGGGATCTCACTTCTAACCGAAGTCAGCAGCGAGAATGGGAGCCCTTCCCAAGCCCAGGAAGGTTCCCATTCTCGAGCCAACAGGGAGAGAAACGACTGGACGCGACCCAGTACCCAGCGGTTTAGTGTACCAACTTCCAAGTGATATCTAATAAAAGTGCCAGAGGGGTATCAATTCATCAAGGATGCTGGGGTACATAACAGAACTGCTAGGTTCCACAGGAGACGGAGGGGCAGGAAACCCCAACACCAAGCATCTTCATTTCATTAGGGAGAAGAAAGCTGGATATTCCAAGATGACACAAAGGGAAACAGAAATGGGCTTTGGTGGCTAATTTTTAGGGTATTATAAACCCATCTCAGTGCACAGCAAGGGAGAAGGGGATGACATCATTTAGTCGAGGCTTCATTTACTGTGGGCAGACTACTGGGGGGAACAGTAATCATTCACCAGCCTGTGGCAGGTCTTCATGGCCACACCAAACTCAATGACAGTGTGTTCCTCTCCGTTCTCTGGAATCCATCAGACATATTCCATTATGTGCCCCCCCTCCCGACCCCTACTTTGCAGCTCCACGAGGTTTTACAGAAATTTCTCACCACCTGTATAAAAAGAAAAATAATTCAGCCTCCTAACATAACGCTTTTTTTTTTTTTTCCTCATAAAAGAAAGAAGTTCCTCATCCGGTTTTTAGACGGAACACTAGCAAGTCTTCAGTGTCAAAGGTGTTCTCCTGAGGGACTGCACCGGTGCTGTGGTGCAGCGTCACTGAGGCAGCATCAGTTGGTGTCCATGCTGCAAGTCTCATCATCCCCCATGCCCTGCTGTAAGCTGCCTGGTCTCGTCCCTCCATCAAAGGATCCAGGAAAACTGAGTGAAGTCGTCTTATACAACTCATCATCTCGCCGCTGGTAAAACAGCACATAAGCTGCTTTCGTCTAAAACACAAGAGGGGCAACATCCATTCACTGGTTGGAAAAATCACCCATTCCCCCACAGCTTTTCTCTCTGTTCAAAACACACCACTCTCAGGGATCCGCCGTCTTGCCCTGTGCAGCCACACACTGAAGTGACTGTGAAAACCCTTCTACCTGAGGCTGGCTCATGCTGACCCTCCCCAGGGAGTGGGGAAAGGCCTTGTGACAGACCCCGAGGAGAGATGAGCATCTCATTTAGGAAGGGTCCCATAAGGAATGGCAGCCAACTCTTTCTCTACCACACCTTGCTTCCACTGTCCCAGCAGGATGACTAAATAACCAACTAGCCCGGAAGACTTTTCCCAGCTCTAATCCCTAAAGGTAAGAGTGGGAACCAGGTATTAGGGCCTACTCACCACTATTTGATCCTCGGAGGCCAGGGACACACTGCTATCATCAAAGTAATACCATTTCCCATTCAGTTTATTCTTCGCGTACGCAGTGTCTGCCAAAGCAAGAGAATACTCTAGCCGGTCACCAAGAGAGCTAATGTGGCTAGCTCATTACAGTGGCACTCAACAGCAACACAATTCCAAAACATGAAACAAACAGAGTCTGAAATTAAAAGTAATTTATAGGTTGTGTCCTAACAACCAAAAGATAACTCAGCCTTTAAAAAAAATCCTGTTCCTAGGGAGGGTGGGAGGGAGGGAGGCGCAAGAGGGAAGAGATATGGGGATGTATGTATATGTATATCTGATTCACTTTGTTATAAAGCAGAAACTAACACACCGTTGTAAAGCAATTATACTCCAATAAAGATGTTAAAAAAAAAAATCTGTTCCTTCTCAAAAAGGCACTAAAAGGGTAAAAATGGAGCCGCTGGGGACCAAGGCTTTAAACTGTAATTTTGGAAAACTAATCCAAAAAATAGAGGAATCCAGTGTCAATCTTCAGGATGGCTATGAGCAATAACCCAGAGTTAGGGGATACTTAAAAGGAGCTGATACTTTAAGATTTAAACAAAACAACAGTTCTCAAAAACATGCCAAGTCAAACTCCCCCACTTCATCCAGGCAGATGGTTGGCTACTACTGCCTCTCACTGCCTCTGGAGCCTGTGGGATAATCCCAGAGAGGGACACATTGGGTATTTGGGTTTGCAAAGCTGGGATGTGAACAAGAAAACTTAAATATATCTGCCTTCGAAACTGTGAGTCAAGAATCTGTGGCTGGATAACAATTCCTCACACCGGGCCAAGCATTTCCCCACACCGGGCAAGCATTTCCCACAGACAACACTTCCAGTTTTGATTTTACACTATTTCGAAGCAGGATGTGTTTACAACAGGAATCCCAGCAGCAATACCCAATTCCTGCTCCACCCAGACTCTCAGAAACAACAGAATCTGATGGAGATTTGGTTTCCAGTCTCAACCTGCTGTGTGGCTTCGGCAAGCTGGTTTTTTTTAAGCTGTTTAACCATTACTCACTGCAGTGCCTACTGCACCAAGTGGTGGTGGACGACATGGGACAAAGTGACAGAGAAGGTGCCAAGGGCGTGTCCCCGCTGTCCGTGCTTGGCATAACAATAGCAATGGTGGCTCTCAATCGTGGCGTTCCAACTGTGGACCCAATGTGGACCTGCATATAACCAGCCTAACCTGGATGAGGAAACTGAAGCATAAAGAGGCTAAGTAATCTGCCCTAGCAGTGTTTAGATGCTAAAATGGAAGTTAAAAATGAACACATGTGTCCAGTATGCATGAATATAGATAGTGAAATTACTTTGGGGAGAAAAAAGTAAGAGAAGAGTAAGTGCTGCAGGATATGATATGATCAGAGATCGCTAATAGCCACTCCAGTAGAGCCCCAATTTTCAAACAGGCACATTTTTATTTCCCATCCTCTCCTACAGCTAGATGGTAGCCCTGTGACCAAGTGATAGCCAATGAGATGTATGTAGAGGAGTTGAGGGGGACTTCTGGGAGATCTGCTTAAAAGGGAAGGTCATACCCTTTTTTCCTCTTCTTCTAATGGCCTGGAATGTAGACCTGAGGGTTGGAGACTGAGCAGCCATCTAAAGGCAAGAGGTGATATGGTAAGAATGGAGAGGCAGGAGAACAGACTGTTGGGCCAACAGAAAAAGCTTATCAGTATAGAAGAGAAGACTGGGGTTTAGGGCAGTTCCCTAATCCACTGTGAGTGTAAATGGAACTGACACCTCCCATGGTGTCATCTCTTGGGGTCCTGACACTGGGTGTAGTGGCAGTTATCATGGTGCAGATGCAATAGAAGAAAGATGAGGAAACCCAGCTCCTCACTTCAACATCACTAAAACCTTTCCATAAACAAGTAACAAAATAAACTAGTAAAAGTATAAAAGTGAAGATAAACCTACACATTATAGAAATTCTGGAAAATAAAGTAGAACAAGGAAAAAATTAACATTTTGGTCTCTCTCCTCCTAGGCTTTCCCCCCTCCTATCATAGTTTCTCTGTCTTTTGTTTCAATGTAGTTGTGATACTACTTTCTGTAATGATGCAATTTTGTGTAGCTGTTTTCCCTTAACATACCATGGGTATTTCCTCATGTTATTATTAATTTTATTTTGCAATGACTGTGTACTCTTCCATGAAATCGATGGACAGAAGTGCCAATGGTTGATCACCAATGCTATTATTAATTTTCCACTATTATAAATAATACTAATTTTTCACTATTATTAAGTAGGTGAATATCTTTGCACATGAAGCTTTTCCCCAAAGTCAAGTAATTTCCTTAGGTTTCCCAGAGGTGGATTATTGGATTAAAGAATATGAACCACCATCCTACCAGAAAAATTGAGGGGCAGCAATATGGAAAAAGCCCGCAACCTGAGGCCCATGGAGCTGTGTAAGTTAAGTGCTTAGGGCAATGCCTGGCACACAGGGATAGGCTGGTGAAAGATGACTGGCCATGGGCATTTCAACATCTCAGAAAGAAGCAGATTCCAGTACTTACAGTGGCCAACCCCCATGGCTCCATAATGATTGGACACGGCAATGAGGTCGTACACATAAGGCCTTGCTGACAGGTCACAGACAAACTCAGACATGTTCAGAGCTCTGAGCAAAGAAAACAAAAATAACCCTTCAATACATTAAACTCAGAGAAAGAAGTCAGAGCAACCCAGCAACCCCTTTCATGCAACAGGCTATAACACAGGGAGGCCCTCAGAAACTAAGTGCAGAAGGAACGAATGAACAGTCCAGACGGAAGGAGCCCTGGGGTCTTGTTCTGACCACTGACATGTTCAGACTGGAAAAGAGAAGCCTTAGCTGAGACCAAATGTCAAAGAAGGGCTCTGGGCAGACACGAGGGCTGCAGCAACTTTGTAAAAATGGCTGTTACTATCAGAATTACTAATTAGTGCCATAAAAATTTAAGCTAAATACCAAAACAGGCCCCCAAAAGCTTTTTTCCCTAATGTTTTATTTTGAAAATTTCAAACATAGAGAAAAAAAGAATTTTACAACAAACATGTATACACCCACCACCTAGGTCCTCCCGTTGACATGTCTATACTTCATGTAACTATCTACCCATCCCCCATCCCCCAAAAAGCATTTTTAAATCTGCATATTGTGGGGGGACTCCTACCTTGTTGACTGACTTGCCTGTGTCACTTATACTCTGTACCCTGGGGCCTAAGAAGACACTAGTAGACAGCCAGTCCCAGTCCCTGCCCCAGGGACAGGACTGTGGTGGATCTGCACCCCCAAAAATCCAACTCTCCCCAGCAGATTACTCTCTGGTTCCTTGTGCCCCTGCATTAACGAGGTACAGCATGTCCTTGTGCTGCTCTACTGAGCCTGGGCTCCCTGGGACCAATGACAGATGGGAAGACCAGTTCAGTTAGGCTGCGTAAGGGACTCGAGAGAGGAAGTGCTTCTACTGGAGAGTCCTTTCCCTACAGACACGGAGGGGAAGTGAGCCAAAGCAACTTCTCAGAGCCTAGCAACACACACACCTTACCACAGAAAAGTCTTTGGCAGCAAAACACTCTGCCAATCAGTGCCCAGATTGTCTGCCTGTTTTTTAATTTTCCCAAAAATAACAGTGCAGCCCAGGGACCCACCTGACTGGGAATTCCACAACTGTATCAAGTTTGTCCCTCCAGTATCTATTGTAGGAGAAACGTTTGAGGTGGACCACCAGAATCTTCGGCAAGGACCACAGGTCAAACTTCTTTGTGGCCTGTTGATGCTTCTTACAGTTGGGACAGTACCTGAAAAGAGAAACCTCCACTTAGTGGGGAGGCAGGGGGCCAGTGCCACCTGGGCTCTCAAGCATGGAGGCAATCCCATAACATCCTTTCTTGTACTCAGCATGACTGCTTCTGGGCAGGGAGGTCTCTAAGCCACCTTCTAAAAGAGAGTGATGGCTGTCCTAGTCTGGAAAACACAATTCACACAGAAAAACCTGTGTTGTAGGGTCAGCCATGTAAAAAAGTGACACATCCAAATACAAAGGGTTTTTGTGTACATAGATGGCCCCAGCAGATCTCAGTCCCAGGGTACCTGGGTGCCCCTGCCCAGAGGTGGGAGCTGCATACCAGGGGTCATGCTCCCCAAGGGTCTCCATGGTAGTGAAGAGCTCGATGCAGTCTCTCAGGGCCACTGCTGTCTTCTTTTTCTTCTGAGGCTGCAACATGCTGACGTGCTTCTCGTAGGTCTGTGAGGAACAAAATGCTGAGGTCTGCTGAGGAAACAAAATCTTACCAGGCTTAGCCACAACCTCACGAGCTCTCACGCCTGGAATCTAATGTACTTTCTGCAGCCCCTGAACATATAATGACAAAATCTTTAAGTGCTTTTCATTCTCGGTCTAAAACATACCTTGCTAAACTGCTGGGGAACTGGTGAGAGAGACCCACCCGAAGCAGAAACCAGCACATACCCCTGACCAAGAATGCCGAGTGACCTACCTCAGATTCCTGCTCATCGTAATAACGGCTCCGGGTCTCACTATCCCAATCGATGGCTAGTGTGGATCGAGCTGTGGAGGAGGACCAAAGTGTCACTCACTACTGAATGGCCAGCAACAGGAGAGGCTCCTCAGGTGACAAGAGTGAGAAGGACCACACTCAGGCTACACCATCAACACCTGCTCACCCATCAACAGCCATTGCCAAGAGCGATGCTCTGCCTTGAGCCAGCCAACTCTGAATCCCTGGGCCCCCAAATCCTTTGGCAAAGATTTCCTCAATGCTACACACTTTAAAGGCACTAACTACATAGAATTCTGAAAGGGTACAGGTCAAGATGGAGTAACAGTGGCCAGATTTCTCCTCTTGCCTTAAACCACAAGAAAACCTGACAAAATAGAGGAAACAACTGTTTTCAGACACTGACTATTAGGCAGAGCAAGAGTGAGATCCCTGAGAGAAGGCAAAAAATAAGGTGATGCCTACATGGCCCCAGCTTATCGCCTGGAGGCATTTTCCGGGCCATAGTGGGGGGGGGGGGCAGGGGAGGAGAACAAAAGACTGATTGAGGAGTCAAAGATCAGTGTTCAAGAATGGGGCTAGGGACTTCCCCTGGTGTCACAGTGGTTAAGAATCTGCCTGCCAATGCAGGGGACACGGGTTTGAGCCCTGGTCCAGGAAGATCCCACATGCTGTGGAGCTACTAAGCCTGTGTGCCACAACTACTGAGCCTGCACTCTAGGGCCTGTGAGCCACAACTACTGAGCCCTTGTGCCACAACTACTGGAGCCCGTGCTCCGCAACAAGAGAAGCCACCGTAATGAGAAGCCCACGTACCACAACGAAGAGTAGCCCCTGTTCACTGCAACTAGAGAAAGCCCGCACACAGCAATGAAGACCCAAAGCAGCCAAAAATAAATAAATTCAAATAAATAAATCAAAGACAAAAAAAGAAGGGAGCTAGAATTTGCAAGGCATTACGCTAAAGACAAGAAGCCACATGGAGGGAATGGAGCTGCAAAAAGGCAAGAGAGATCCAAAACCATCTCAATAAAGCTGTTTTAAAAACTCTTTTTAGGTAATTATTTAAAAAGGGAAGCAAGCTAGCAAACTAGAGGACATCTAGCAAAACTCTTCTCCAATGAAGGAAGCAAAAAGACACAAGAGATGCTTTTGCAGCTCCCCTCCCGACCCAGGGTAGGCATCTTCACTGTCCACATGTTGCTTTTCACGCACAACACACATCCCGTGTGGATGCCCCTTCCCATCTGTACAGCAGTCCCCATTATAGGCTCCAGGTAACAGCCTGTGAAATCCATGACCATTCTCTAGATGGGTCACATTTCATGAGTATTCTCATGGAACAAAAGAAATACGCATTTATTCTCATAAGTTTGGGGAAATGCTGCCACCTAGGAGGGCCACAAGAAGTGTTATCAACCGGAACAAAAGTCCTGAAGGATGGTGGGAGCGGAGGGAGAGCTCGTTTCCTTCTGAAGTCATCAAGGACGGAAGAGAAAAGCCTGACAAGAAGGCCAAGGGAAAGTGCGGAGGGGTGTCATGTCTCTGAAACAGTCTTTAGGGAGCTTTAAGCCAAGGATCACACAAGTGTCTGTTCCTGGAGCCACACTATGAGATGATGAAAGCTCAGTGCAGTCAGTAAGTGCTAAGTGCAAGGATTTTCCAATAGATCCTAAGTCCCCAAAAGCCCAGTTTGAAAGGTCAGAGAAAGTGCTTACAGTTGAGTTTAAGCAGTTTCCCATCAGCTGCAAGGGAATTTAGGTCGGCTGTGCCATAGGAGTTCACAAGGCAGAAGGTAAAAAGCCTTTTTGGGCAGGGTCGGCCTTTGAGCTTCTTTTGGGTGGTCTCGCCATGGTCACTTCCCAGCTCATCCTCCCCACTGTCCTCTGTTTCTGAAAGCTGCTCTCTGCCTTCTTCCTGATGCTCCATTTCTTCTTCGTCTTCTCCTAGCATACAAATGAAAAATAACATGTATGTAATTTGCCACCATTTCAATGCTGCAATTTTTATTTCATACCTAACTGTGGTGCTTCCTTCCAGATTCATTTGATGTGTGTCAAACTACATCCACCCCTTTGCATCTACAAGGCACTTAAATTCACATGTGACACCCCCACAACCTGGTAAGCAGGCAAGTGGGCACAGCTATTCCACAATGAGGACAGAGAGGCCCAGAGAGGTTCAAGGAGTCACCAGAAGGTAAAAGTGAGTCAGCAGTCCTGCCAGCCCTAAATTTGGGGCCCTCACCACTTGGTACTTTACTGGGCTTCATCACACATAGTCTGACTCTTTCAACTTGATCATTAGGCAGACAGAGAGAAAAGGACCAAAATTAAACCCATACTCAATACTCAAGAAGATCGGCTGGTAAGAAACAATTTAAAAGTAAAACTTTAAATATGATAATGAACACAAATACTAAGTAAAGGTCTTCAGTTCCTCCACAAGAAACATGATGACTGTCCCTTCAACAAGTGTTTACTGCATGTCTCTCAGGTGCAGGCACCATGATGGGCCCCAAGGAACACAGCACACAGGATCCCCCCCTCCTTTTTTCTCTTTATTCATTTGAGATTGCTGAGTTTCAAGAGTTTGAAGAGGGGGGAGTTCCCTGGCAGTCCAGTGGTTAGGACTCAGAGCTTTCACTGCCATGGACCTGGCTTCAATCCCTGGCTGGGGAACTAAGATCCTGCAAGCCATGCAACCAGGGGAAAAAAAAAAAGTTTTAAGAGGCATTCTAGTGACTTCCCTGGTGGCACAGTGGTTAAGAATCCGCCTGCCAATGCAGGGGACACGGATTTGATCCCTGGTCCGGGAAGATCCCACATGCCACAGAGCAACTAAGCCTGTGTGCCACAACTACTGAGCCTGTGTGCCACAACTACTGAAGCCCGTGTGCCTAGAGCCCATGCTCCGCAACAAGAGAAGCCAGTGCAGTGAGAAGCCTATGCACTGCAACAAAGAGTAGCCCCCGCTCGCCGCAACTAGAGAAAGCCTGCATGCAGCAGCAAAGACCCAATGCAGCCAAAAATAAATAAATAAATAAATAAAATAAATTTATATTAAAAAAAGAAATTTAAAGAGGCATTCTAGAGACATATGGTGATGAGTAAATTTCCCAGGTGTTTCCAGAGAACTGGTTGGTATATGTGGCTGCAATAAAAAAAATCCATGATCATGCTCATCATAATTTTTGTTGTTGGGCAGTCAAAGGGGAAAGTTAAGGTATCAAATCAGTAATTTCAACAAAGATGGGGACAACTCCAAAAGGTGATGTAAAAGTAACAGGGGAAGGGAATCCCCTGGCAGTCCAGTGGTCAGGACTTTGTGCTTCCACTGCCGGGGGCCCAGGTTCAATATCTGGTCGGGGAACTAAGATCCCACAAGGTGCATGGCGCAGCCAAAAAAAAAAAAAAAAAAAGTAACGGAGGAAGATTCAAAATATGAAGTTTATATATTTGGGGAAATAGCAATAGAAATGGAAACTGAGGAAAGGAAGATGTATATTCTACATAAGAATCATCTTTCAGGGACTTCCCTGATGGCACAGTGGTTAAGAATCCACCTGCCAATGCAAGGGACACAGGTTCGAGCCCTGGTCCGGGAAGATCCCACATGTCACGGAGCAACTAAGCTTGTGCGCCACAACTACTAAGCCTGCGCTCTAGAGCCTGTGCTCCGCAACAAGAGAAGCCACCGCAATGAAAAGCATGCACACTGCAACGAAGAGTAGCACCCGCTCGCTGCAACTAGAGAAAGCCCATGCGCAGCAATGAAGACCCAATGCAGCCAAAAAATAAGTTTAAAAAAAAAAATCCTCTTTCAAAGACTGTGTCTCAGGAGTTGTCACGAGGAAGGACAAGTTGGGCCCAGGACAATGCAGCACAGTTTCCTGTCAGGCCACAGGAACATCACAGCCATGGATGACAGTGTGACATGAGTCCCCATGAGCAGGACTCTGAAACAGCCAGTGTGCATAAGACTGCCAGCCTCAGCTCTCACAGAGGTTCCTTTCTCAATTAGCTCACTTCACTCCTGAAGCAGTGGTACTGCCCCTTTTACGCCCAGGTAAGCCTGCTCTGCTCTCAGACTGGCAAGTGAAACATTGCCCTGCCCAAGACACTCAGAGAATCAGCAGGAGACAGCCACCACAGGCCTAACAAGGAGCCATGGCAGTAAAGAGGTTAGAATTATTTCAACATTAAACAAGATTTGAAGTCTATGCACCAAAGCTCACTTATGGAATTCAAAAGAAGGCAGTGAGAACAAGAGACTGAACAAGAGACTGACAGATGGAATGTCTAAGAAACTAGGCTAATTGTAAAATAGCAAATACTGACATGATGCTGTTATTAACTGAGCATCTATTATGTGCCAGATACTCTAACCACACTATCTCATTAAACAGTAACCTCAACTCTGTGAAGCCGTTATCATCATCCCATTTTGCAGATAGGTAAACCAAGGTTAAGAGAGATGAAGTGACTTTTTGAGGTCTGCCCCACACCTCAAGCTGGGAATCGCAGTGCCTCAAGTTCCAGAGCACTAAGAACCCACAGGTCACCCAAGGTCTGCTCAGAGACTACCATTACAGCTCCAACATGTCTGCTTGTGGGAACTGTGCACAAAATACACTCCTGTTCATCCCTCGTGGGAGGAGAACGTGATATTCTGGGCAAGAACAGGAGTACAACTATAATAAATACTCAACCTAAAATACCAACAATTTGGAATATCCCTTCAGGACAGAGCCTTCTGGTCATTATTTTTTTATTTTATTTTTTTTTGAGGTACGCGGGCCTCTCAGTGTTGTGGCCTCTCCTGTTGCGGAGCACAGGCTCCGGATGCGCAGGCTCAGAGGCCATGGCTCATGGGCCTAGCCGCTCGCGGAATGTGGGATCTTCCCGGACCAGGGCACGAACCCGTGTCCCCTGCATCGGCAGGCAGACTCTCAACCACTGCGCCACCAGGGAAGCCCCTGGTCATTATTTTTAATGTCAATTTTCACTTTCCAGGACCAGGCATGTCTTGCAGAAATCTGGGCATTTGAATTTTCAACTGGGAATATATATTCAGCTATTCACAAAGCGTAAGAACTGGAGGATATTTCTGGTTTTATAGGAATAAAGCCACCTAGTCAGTCACGCAGGCCCCCAAAAGAAGGATGACAGCCACAGTGCACGTTAGACACAGCTCCATGGTCACAGATGGGCTTGTGAGCACTAGGCCACAGAAGGATGGTGAGGGCTCTGGGTTTCTTGCAACAAGTCCATCCTACTGCTTTTCCAACTGTGGCTCCTCACTCCGACATCAGGAGCTGTCCAGAGCCAGCTACCACCTGTGGCTTCCTGGGTAGAAAGAAAGAAAGGCCAAGAGAACCTGTCTCTGCCTTCTGACTGGCTGGGCAGGACATCTGTCCTCCCCAGGGGCGGCTGCTGGACCATGGTGATGGGTAAGGGCCAAAACAAAAGCTCTACAGACACAAGCCAGGTTGTGAAGGCAGCCAAGTGTACTCAGCAATCCCAACGGGTCAGAATCAAATCCTGACTCTGCTACATGACCTTGGGCAAGTCACTCAGTCCTATTATGCTTAGTCTCCCTGAGGTGAAACCCAGCTTCCACGCCTAAGATTACACGAGGTGTCAAAGTTGGACAATGGGCTCTGGCAGAGTGAAGTGGTGCAGACAGGGCTTCCAGGTCTGCTCTCTAGGCAGAGCCCCCAACCCCGCCTCAGAGCCTCCCTCACCCATGTATACAACACCTTTGGAAGAAGAGGGAAGTTGGGAGGGATTTGGCCAGTGACAGCCCCACGGTGTGGCGTATGCTCACCTTCACAGCTGCCCCTGGAGCCATTGCAGGACCCCAGCTCCAAGGGCGAGCTGCCAGACTCATCAGGCAAAGGTTGTTTTATATAGCGGCTTGAAAAGAAGAAAGAAATTGTTTGTTAGTTGTATCCTTTACCTATTTTTCTCCACTACTCAGCGTGAAGTAGTTCCTAATTTATATATTCAGCTATTCACAAAGCAATTTACGTAAATAAAAGGGCCTTAAAATTCATGTGATGGCTTAACACTTCAAGAAATTGAGAGGAACCTATGAGATAAGAAGTTTAACTACCAGGGCACTGAACAGACTCTGAGAAAGTCTGTTTCAAATCTCTGATAAA
The DNA here is from genome assembly GCF_951394435.1 of Stenella coeruleoalba. Classification (NCBI taxonomy): domain Eukaryota; kingdom Metazoa; phylum Chordata; class Mammalia; order Artiodactyla; family Delphinidae; genus Stenella; species Stenella coeruleoalba. Next base: position 66,344,913 of record NC_137156.1, read on the forward strand.
CGATGCGTGGCACCATCATTTAAAAAAATATTTCCCAGTAATGTTAATTATCAGGTTCAGAATGATAGTGTAGTAGTTCAGAAATTACATTCAAATACAAAATGCCATTAAAGCACTATACTCCCTCAAGCAGGTGACTGACAGGTGTGAAGACATGATTCCAGGAACTAGAAGAGGCTTAGGTGTTCACTGTCATGGTGCTTCAGATGTGCCAGATGTTCTGTCCCAATAGCACCTGCTCTGGCCCTCCCAGGGGCCGACACAACTACATTTCTAACAGAAGTGAGCACACGGGGTCAACACTGGCACTCTGCAGGGGGCAGTCACTCTTACTAGGCCCTATCTTATTTTAGATAACAAGCAAATCACATTCCTACCACCAACCTGATACGCTCACAAACAGCCTGGTACAAAGACTCGAGGGTGAGCTTGTACTTGGGGACAGAAACCAGCAGTGGCTGCCCATATAGCACTGCCCCAGTGGAAGTGCTCGACGGCCTGGATTTCCTTTCCCTGAAGTACACTGGAAGCGTGACACATTCAGAGCCGTCTGTGGAAGTGCTGCAGACCTCGTACCTGTGTCAATCACACAAGAGAGCAACTTCAGCGGCAGGTCTCTGTGAGAGACAGAGATCTGAGCTGCAGCTACATGGTGGCCAGGACTACGGTTACTAGGACAGAGCACACTTCAGTACAAAAGGTGGAAAAACCATTTCCAAGACGATGCTAGAGGATGGGTCAGGAATCCCAAAGAGAGTCAACTGTTAACACAAGGTGAACCTACACAACCCAGGACCTGGGGCTAATGTGATCCTCCTTCCCCCAACCATGGCCTCAAACTCTGTGGTCCTTCAACTGGGACTCAACACAGATGACACCTATCATCCAGACCATCACTTCAGACACAAAGGCACACAGGGGGGGCCCAGCCACTAAGTTCACCTTTTGTCACCCATCAAGGAGCTTAACTTTTAGAAAAAGGCATTCTCAATGCCCTGCCCTTTAGTAAAACCAAATACTGTACAGCGACGTATACCTAGAATATAAGCCAAAGACTCTTTATTTCAAATGAGGAAGCAAATTTATAAAACTGTTTGCCATCTATCTTCAAAAACATTGAAGTAAAAGAATATTAAATTTTTTTTAAAAATCAGAGATAACCAAAGAAACTGCTAAATACAAATCAATGATTTTGAAAAATGTGTCTTACTTAGTGAATACATGGGATTGAGGAGATTTATAGATGTTTTATCCCGGAACAGATGTTACCAAAATTGCTGGCAACCGACTGTAGTCTTTCCCTCTTCCTATAGGGGGAGACACAAACTTACTGATTCAATTTTTGAAAACTATAAACACACACACACACACACACACACACACACTCACTCACTCTCTCTCTCTCTCTCTCTCTCTCTCTCTCTCTCTCTCTCCCCCCCCCCCCCACATGGCTGGCAAACAGTCCTGACTATAGTATATGCAGAAAGAGTTCAAAGAAAAACTCACAAAAACGTCCAAGGTATGCTCTAGGGTAAGGACCCTGGTGTCCAGCATAATGGTCAAGAACCAAGCCTTGGAGTGAGGCTCGCCCAGGTTCCAGATCCATCATTGTCACTTTCTGGCTGCTGTAACCAGGTCAAGTGCCTTAATTTCTAAGTCTGTTTATCCAGTGGACAATGGGATCACCCACCTTCCAGTGTAGTGGTGAGGATTAAGTAACTCAGTAGCACAGTACGTCACATGCACAAAAAGTATTAGATGCTACAATTGTGTTTTCATAAGACAGTTATCAATTCATCATAAAACAATTTGCTTTCCAACTGGCTGGCCCTCAAGCCCTCTGAAGAATCCTCCGTTGGTGGTTTGCCAACCTCCCCACAAGGTGATGTCCCAGGTCTTCTCAGCGCAGGTATCTGCGAGCACTAGTTTCCAGAAGTGAGGGAGACTGTGTTAAGGTCTTGGGGTATGAAGTGGACAGTCCCAGCCCTGTGGCCCAGCATATGCCTTGGCACCCTCCATTAGTAAAGTAAGGGAACATGGCTGAGAGTGGGGAGGCAGCCTATGCAAGTGTGAACAGAACTAGGATCTTGGGTGTGGTTAAGAATTCTTCCTTTTAGAGTGACCTAGAAGTCATTGGCCACAAAAATGTAAAGTGAAGGAAATGCCTCCTTTGTGTACTGCATTCCTCAGCCAAAACCAAAAACCAAAACAAAATCCTAAAAACCTTTCTCGGCAGAGGCAAGTTTCTGGCTGAGAGGGAATGAGGGAGGGACAACATGGGTGTGCTCCACACGCAAGCCTCCCTGAGCAAGAGGCTGCTGGGAGCTCAGGCAAGCTCACACTCCACCCCCCCCACCCTACCCCAACCTGGAAGAGGGACACACACACAATCACACAAAGCAGCCTTGAAGCAAGAGGATTTGGGAGGGGCCGAGGAGACAAGCTGCAGTTGGAGTGTACTGTCCCCACAGGGATGAGAAAACCGAGTCTCAGAGCTTGCAGATGTTAGCGCTGGAAAAGGCTGCTTAAATCAACCTTCCCTGTCATCTGGGATGGAACCTGCCTGAGACGCCACTACCTGTGGCTGGGAGAAAGGACGAGACCCTCCCTGTACTGAGTCCCTTCTCCTGTCTTCCCGTGGCCCCTCACAAAGCTGTGACTCTTCTTGAGAAAAGCATTTCTGATAGCAGGACCATCTGCAGAACCACTGAACAGGCCTTCTTAACAGGTAGCAACTGTTGACAAAAGCCTTGTTCATGCTGAGGAGAGTTATCTGGAATGTCTAGCTCTGAAGTGCCAGTAGGCACTTAGCACTGATGGCTACCCAAAATTCCCTGAACATCCACCTCTTGCACCCAGGGGTTGGGGCAAATCCACATGAGCACCAACTGCCAGATCTTCTGCTCTGGAGACACTGACAGACACTGGCAAAGCCTCTAGAATGTTTCCTTTGACCCTGCAGCAGAAACCACTGAGTACTCACACGAAAATGTCATCCCGAGGCATGATGTGGTTTAAACCTTCATCCATTTGGAAAATTTTGTGGAACCGGTGATTATACACATCTGTGACCACCATCTAAGAATCAACAGTAACAGAAAGATTACAGGATGGATAAGAGTACACCCACCACATGCCGCAACTAAAGATCCCACATGCCACAACTAAAAGGATGCTGCGTGCTGCGACGAAGATCCCGCGTGCTGCAACTAAGACCCGGCGCAGCCAAATAAATAAATATTTTAAAAAAAAGAGTACACCTACTTAATAACCCAGGCACAAATGAAAATGTAAGTGCTGCCCCCTGAGAGATCACGATGCAACCAGCCCCAGAGCTCAGGGGCCAAGGGCCAAAGGGGAGCAGCATGGCTGTCGCCACCAGAAAACATGTTGTATCTGTCCCAAGGTTTATGACAGGATTTGCCTTCCAGTGGCAGGAATGGTGGGGAGTGAGTGCTGACCAGAGACCAGCAGTAATCCAGAATCCTCTGGGGTGTTCCCTGGGGCCGGAATTCCCCAAGCCATCCTCAGCACATAGCAGAAAAGACCAAACCCCAACCACCAAGACCTACCACCTGAAACCAGCAGGGGTGCAAGGGAAGTGGGGAGGAGAAGGGCACTGACCAGGGCTGGGACAAGGGAGGGGCTGGGGGCATCCAGGAGGATGGATCCTCGGGCAGCAAGAGGTCTTCACTTTCCCCACCTTCACACAGCGCCACGCTCAGCAGAAAGGCCAGCGTGAGCAATTGTTTTTATTTTTCTATTTTATTTTTATTTTTAAATAAATTTATTTATTTATTGACTGCGTTGGGGATTCGTTGCTGCGTGTGGGCTTTCTCTAGTTGTGGCGAGCGGGGGCTACTCTTCGTTGTGGTGCACGTGCTTCTCTTGTTGTGGAGCACCAGCTCTAGGTGCAGGCTTCAGTAGTGGCACGCGGGCTCTGTAGTTGTGGCTCGCCGGCTCTGGAGCGAAGGCTCAGTAGTTGTGGCACACAGGCTTAGTTGCTCCGCGGCATGTGGGATCTTCCTGGACCAGGGATTGAATCCGTGTCCCCTGCATTGGCAGGTGGATTCTTAACCACTGTGCCACCAGGGAAGTCCCAGCAATTATTTTTAAATAAAGATTTCTATCAAGTCACTCCACAGACTTACAGAGTTTGGGACAGGAAAGAACTTCCAGCTTCTCACATTACAGATGAGGTCAGGTAGGAAGGGGAGGCAAAGTGAGAGCAAATCCCCAGTCCTGGCCCTCTGACCATAGCTAGTGTGTCCTCAGTGGAGGAAAGACAGTGTTCCCAGGGCTGGAAGGGACAGTCTCAGGCACAGTGTGCAAAATGAACAAGGGCCAGGAGGTCTGAGGCATTCAGATATAAACACATGTGTGCTGGCTGATAAGACCTACCCCACAAAAGTGGCTACAAGGTTGAAACTTAACTCCAAAGGACTATGAACTGCCCCCAATAGGCTGAATGCCACTGAACAGCTCGCCTTACGTTTTCCGCAGCAATGCCAGACAGCCTGGAGAGAGCCTCACACAGGTCAGACACAGCCCCCATCAGCGGCACAATCACACGGTACTGCAAAGGAGAGATGGGAGAGGTGACAAGGGTGCTCTGGAAAGGGTGGGAGATGAGTTGGGAGGAGCAGGCATCACGGAGGGCAGAAGTGCCCCACCAGAAACAGTATGTGGTGAGCTCAGGGCCCAGATGGGTGGCCAGCTGAGCAAATAGGCAAGTCGTCTGCATCAACACCTGCCTCTCTATTCAGGTAGCACCACAGAAGCTGGACCATCTCTTTCCCTCCTACACATTGCTTTATTTTTTTCTTAACTTTTCAGAGCCATTCACTACTTCCTTTAAAGAAATGTTATAATTATACAAACTGCCAACCAGTCCTTGTCATAAAGCCAGAAGAAGCATGCAGTGAGCCATCAGCAGGGCTGGACACTAAGACCGGCCTGTCACACCTTTCCTTTGGTCTTTTGTTCTGGCAAGGCTCTCCTAGCTGATTTAGGGGTGAACATAACCAAGGGAAGTACTGTTTCTAGTCCCCTAACATTCAGATTCAAGGATCTCTTAGCAGATCAGCCAGGTTCCTTTAGTCAAATGAATGGAGCATAGGGGAAAAGGTGACAGAGAAGTCCAGAGAACCTTCACAATATGCCTGAATGACATGGGATTACACAAAGATCTGAGGGAGGACAAGGGCACACACTCAAGGCAAGTGCCAAGGGGTTTCAGAGGCAGCTGATGGAGCTGCTGCTGCAACAGATGGAAGCAGCCCCACTCTGGGTCTGATAGCCACTCACAACGAGGGGTACCATGAGGGTGCCGATTTCTCTTACCTGGGTAGGTCTGCAGCGAGGGTCAGCGGGAACCAGGAAGATCTCCATAACTCGATCTTTCTTCAAGGGCAGTGGGAGAGTTAGATAGCAAAATGGATCAAAGGTCACAGAAACCTTAGCACATTCTGGGCAAACCAAGGTAGATTTGAAGAGGCCATGGAACGTATCCACAATCACAGAGTCATTCCTCAACCTATGATTCTCCCAGGCTTCCTTTGCCACAACCTGGAAGAAAGCAAAGGGGATAAGTAAGACATTCTCAACATCCCCCAGTTCTTAGCCTCTGCATCCAGAATGATTCACAGCAAAATCTGAAATAGACTGTGAGGCAGTCTGTGCAGCCAAGAACTTGGTCCAGGCCAGTGAGGGCCAGGACTGCTCTTAGCATACCAAACTCATTCCACATGCCAGCCACATGCCCAATCCTACACTTAACAAAGTGCTGATGCAGGATCTACGGGACAGAGACAAACTGAGAGCACTGTGGACACATGGACCTGACCGGGGAAGGACTGCCTCCTATAGGGCTTCCAATGATCCAAAGTCCCTTCAGTGAGCTTTTAATTTATGCTATCGTTCAGCTAGCTCATGGTTTTTCCTTTAAGATGTGAATGCTACTTTGAAGTATTCATATTGATCATCCCAATGTGATAGGTAGCTTAAATACTAAATTCCCTCTTCATAGATCTGAAAATCAAGGCAAAAAAATGTAAGTGCCCTAATAACATTAATAAAAACTATTTTAATCATCATGGATGGATTTTAATGGATTTCAATAATCCCAAGGGCCCACACTACAGGCACTTTACAGTTTTCAGGGTGCCCTAGTCTCTGGTTCACCAATGTAATTATACTAAACAAACTGACTCGAACTTGAAGAAGCCCAAGAGGGAGCATCAGGGGTAACTAGAGTTAGCCCCTTTGTAACGTGCAACACATTTCCATATTAGACCTCATGTCCACGTCACAAACAACAGTGAGAGGCAACCAGAGCCCTGGCACCAATACTCCATGACCAGAAGAATGCCCTTGCACCTCCCAATAGGAGGCAGCTTCTTTGGAATACTTTTCTTCAAAAGTCTTCAATATCATACCGCATCTGGCCGCCCATTGGCATCCTTCAGCTCCAGGTACGGTTTTTTCTTCACTCGGTTCAGATCTTCGTGCAATCCATCTAGAAGAAAGGCTAACAGCTCCTGAGAGTCTTGTTGTTGGTAGCCAGAAAACTGAGGGGCAAAACGTCCCACCTGAGTCTACAACAAAAGCAACCACATCAGAAGGCGTAAGTTATAAAGAACCAGTGAAGTCAGATAGGAAATTGTCATCAAAAATAACTTTGGGCTTCCCTGGTGGCACAGTGGTTAAGAATCCGCCTGCCAATGCAGGAGACAGGGCTTCGAGCCCTTGTCCAGGCAGATCCCACATGCCGCAGAGCAACTAAGCCCGTGCGCCACAACTCCTGAGCCTGTGCTCTAGAGCCCGAGAGCCACAACTACTGAGCACATGTGCCACAACTACTGAAGCCCGTGCACCTAGAGCCCATGCTCTGCAACAAGAGAAGCCACAGCAATAAGCCCACGCACCACAACGAAGAGTAGCCCCCGCTCGCCACAACTAGAGAAAGCCCGCGTGCAGCAACGAAGACTCAACACAGCCAAAAATAAGTAAAATAACTAAATAAATTTATTTTTTAAATAAATAAATAAATAAATAAATTTGCAGTCTGCTGGTACCGTAAGGGAGAACACCCTTGCTCCAGGTAGCCTGATTAACTCCTCAAGGGCCTAAAGGTCAGCAGTTCCTACCAGAGAGAAGAGGGCTAAGATCTGAAATCCAGGACAACTACAGACTTAGAACCCGGGCCACTACCCTAAGAGAGGAGTAAAGAGTGACTCCCTCAGTAGCCACATCTCCTAAGTACAGACACGAATCCCTCTCCAACCACCTTCTTTGGTTCAGAGTCTCCCTAAGAAGTTTACAAATGGTACCTGCATCAGCCAGAGGAATCCTCCTAGCCCTAAATAAGAGCACTGTACATAAGAGCCCTCCTAGCCCTAAGTAAGTGTCTGCCTTGTATTGCTCTACACTACTGATCCTCAGAGTGCAGTGGCATTAGCATCATCTGAGAGCTTGACAGAAATGCACCTTCTCAGGCCCCACCCTAGACCTTCAGAAACAGAAACTCTGGGAATAGTAATTTGCATATATTTCCCAGGGATTAATGTGCCCATGGGAATGAAAAGAATTTGTATTCAATTTCAATAAACAATCTAAGATTTTAATTTTCTCATTGAGCTTAGGTGCTATATTTTTTTTCATCTGTGAATCAGATGCTTCATGAAGGCTCCTTGAACCAAACAGGATTTCCAGATTTCAACACATGGAGGCAAGGCACTTCCCCCTCAGCAGCGAAAAACATTCAGGGCAATGGAAGGTTGAGGTGCTCCAAGTGCCCAATGCAGTTCACCCATCTTCCCATCTTCCTAGCTGAGGGACCCAAGTGAGAACTGTCCCTCATACCAACATCCGACAATGTCAGCCCAATTCCTAACTTAGGGGACCCAACTCAAACCACAGTTGGTACACGTTCCAGCCTCAGGGAACCTGGGAGCACCCTTCAGATGATACTGGAAATTTGACTGAATTTTTATGGTCTGGCTTAGGGTGTCAACCATTTAAAGAATGCCACTGTAGGGACTTCCCTGATGCTCCAGTGGTTAAGACTTCACCTTCCAGTGTAGGCGGTGTGGGTTCGATCCTGGTCAGGGAGCTAAGATCCCACATGCCTCGCAGCCAAAAAACCAAAACATAAAACAGAAGCAATATTGTAACAAATTCAGTAGACTTTAAACATGGTCCACATCAAAAAAACTTAAAGAAAAAAAAAAAAAGAATGCCACTGTAGAATACAGCATTCTGAACAAGCAGCTTACAATACAAATGATTATCTGAAGTATCCTCGGCCCAGAGGTGGGGGCTGAGTCACTTAAGTGTGTGCTAAATGACTGAACAGAAAAGAAGGATCTGATCATGTAGTGCTTTTAGTCTCGGAGCCCATCTTAATCCCAAAATGCAGTAAAGGAATGCTTCATTACAACACAAAACCACTCTCCCCAAAATAGGAAAAAGGAAGTATATACGTCAACCTACTTTGAACGTGCGAGGTGCCACGTGAGCATCCCTTCCAGACCACATCTGCTTAATGAGCTCTGCATAGGCCTCTGCAATTTCCCCTTTCATTCCCAGAGGGTTGTCCCTGTTGATTTCAGCCTCATACTCATCTTTGAGAAAGTAGTCAGTCAGTGGTGCAGTGTTGCTTAAGCACTGAAAGAGAACACGATCACAGCTTACACCACTTCTGGAGAGCACACAGAGACACAAGATAAACCCAGTTCTAAACGACCAGTGAGGGTCACGCCAACAAAATGAAGTGCTCAGCAGATTCTCTGAAGGGCTCATAACAGTAAGGCACAGCCTCCCAGCGGCTGGTGGCCACATTGTGACTAGCCTCTCAGGGACACTGTTTTGGAGGGAGCTCACACTTACTGCCGAAGAATAGTTTCTGAGACAAGCTCTCTGAGGGCAAAAGCTGTATATCCCAAATGCCTGACACACAGTAATTTTCTATTCAGTGGAAGATAATAATTTTAAGATGATATTTTTTTTCATTGGAAGTGACTGCGACATTCCACTATTTCATGAGAAGACAAAATGTAAGTAAGCCGAAGGCAAAATGCTTTACTAGAGCCAAAACACTCTGGGTGGGGAAAATCAGGATAATTAGAAAAAACAATAAATAATATTGTACCTGTGTATACTAATTTTAACTCCTTAAATTAAAAAATGAAAGTGGGTATTGGATTCTATCAAATGAGTTTTCCTACATCTATAGAGATGATCACATTATTTTCTCCTTCATTCTGTTACTGTGTTAAAAGACTGATTAATTTTTCAGGCGTTAAACCAACCTGGTTTTCCTAGCACAAACCACACCTACTTGTTATGTGTTACCACTTTTATTTAGATATCATTGATTTTGATTTGCTAAAATTTTATCTACATTATTTGTGTCTACAGTTATGAGATACGATAGTCTAAAATTTTCTTTAGAAATTCCTTGTCATATTTTGGTACCAGAGTATCCTGCCTTGTAAAATGATTTGGGGTGCTGAAAGAAGATAGGCATGATTGGTATTTCTGCCTTAAATCTTTGAATACATTCACCAATTCACAAGAATTTTCTCTTTAACCACTGGGCAACCAATCAGTCATGCCATATAATAATGCCCCAATAAAAATTCTGGACACCAAAACTCAAGTGAGTTTTCATACCTGGCAATGCTCCATGCCTACTGTTACACATCAATGCCAGGAAAGTAAAGCATCCTGACTCCACTGGAAGAGGGCAACAGAAGCTCTGCACTGAGAACCCTCCTAGACTCTGCCCTACTCCCTTCTTAACCTTGCCTAATGTTAAATCTGTATCCTTTCCCTATAACATACCATAACTGTGAGTATAATTACTTTTAAGTGAGTCTACAAGTCTTTCTAGCAAATTAACAAAACCGAGGGTGTAGGGAGCCCCAAATTTGCAGCTGGTGTCAGAAGTGAAGGCAGTACTAAGGACTGTGCCCTCCTAACTTTGTAGTTGGACCCTAACCCCAGCCCATGCCCAAAGCAGTACCATCACATAGTATGTGCCCAAAAAATATTTGATGGATGAATAAATGAGGTTTCAAAGGGAGGATTTTAGGATTTTCTCCAAGCAGGGGCATGAGGTGAGATGGCTCACTGGTGAAAAGATGGTCAACTTCAAGCAGGAATAATTTGGCTTAGTACCAGCTGCTGTGAGTTCTCATCCCATTAGAGACCAACCAGGCAAGTATTCCAGTACTTTCTGAGATCATTCCCCAATGGTCAACAAAATTCAACATACTTTTACTGTAAAATCAAACCTAGAACTGATTAAGAAGACATTTTGAGGCCAGGAACACTGATGAGGCCATTCTGTACTACCCAGTGGGACGTGCCTTGGCAGGGATCCCTGAAGTACTAACAAAGGGTCGTTAGGGACCCCTGGGAGAAGATCCTCCCAACACCTTAGAGGCCACTCCCACCTGAGCCTCAAGTACTGTGAAGACACAGTGTTATTGAGATGGCAGCTCTGCCCTCTACCTGCAAGGCGGAGTTCATGAAGCAGGTGTTTCCCAGGTTTCCAAGTCCACAGAGCCCAGGTTGTACGTGAGTTGATGGGGACTCCTGACAATTATACGAAGCAGAGAAGCCAGATCCACTGGAAAACATAACCCACATCAGCAATAAAAGTGAGTGCTGTTCACATGCCCTCAGGATGCCTTTTGGGGCTCCGTGGGGGCCTCTAGAATTCTCACTTGATAATAACCCCGTGAGACAAGGTCTCTTTACTCCCCTCCCCAGCCCTCCAGCCCCCCCAACCCCCTGTTTTGATTTGACATGACAACGGGTGGTGAGCACATCCTTAAGGGGAGAAATGCTGTTTGAATCCTCTGCTCTCAGCTTTGGTAAATGCTAATTTTGTATCCCTCCAGAAGGCTAACTGCCAGGTGACTTCGGGGAAGAACACTGGTTACCAAGATCAAAGCTTGCACCTGCCGCCACCCACCAGGCCACACTCAGTCTTGACTGTGCCTGAGTGTGCAGGCACTCTCTCTCTCTCCTGACCTTCCTCTTCCACCCTGTCTGTGCTATATGGCAGGTACTCCTGAAACACTCGGAGAAAGGATCACAGCCATGCGGAGGGGAAACAGGCAGGGTCCTCCCACAGCCAACAATCTTCCCCGCGTAGCTATTCTGCCAGACAACCAGCCCATTCCTTCACAGACAAATGCAGTGACCTCCATGACCACCAACTGACAGGCTGTGGGGAAAACACCAGCTCGCAGGAAGAAAAGCAATGTACATCAGAACTAGGAGGCACAATTTACTGTGGGTATGAAATGGAGCAAGAAACCACATGCAGCATGTTCCCATGGGGAGCCCTAATCCCACTATGCTTAGTGTAGCAGCAGAGGAGCTGTCCAGGTACGGCCTGGGAAAGGACTCAGCGGGGAAGGAAGCAAAGTGAAAGGACCTGCTCTTACCCCCTGCTGACACCGGAACTGTGCATCCCAGAGGTGTTAGTGCTATCACCATTTGAAATGGGAGAGGCAGATACTGAGGAATAGGGACTTGCTGATGATGTTGGAGAGGTAGTAAAATTTCTGCTAGGCGCAGTGCTTGATCTGGGAGAGAGAAGCAGAAACAATGCTACTGATATTTTGCAAAAAGCAAGCCCTACTTAATGCCTTAGGTCTCTTCTCAAGAAATAAATGTTCTCCGTATTCAGTTATTTAAAATTAATTGCAAAAAGCCCATTTTCATGCTAATTCAAGACAAATTTTATTTAAGTGAGAGTAAAGAAATTAATTGATCTTCATGTCTCATTCATCCACATGGTCATATACTGAATCTTTCAGTAGGATAAAACACAAGGTTGATCTTCAGGGCATCCTAGTTTGATTTACAAATGATAAGCTTCCCTAAATTTTAAGAGTTACCAGTGAAAGACAAAGAAAAATGGTAATAAGAGATGAATTTCCTCCAAAGTACTTGACCCAGATTAAACAGGTGGCTATAAGTATAACAGAATAGGAAAATGGCGATTTAGTTTCACTGTGCTATTTGAGGAAATTCCTTTTGTTTCCTTAAATTTACCAAATGTGAATAACCTCTGTTTCAAACTCATGTTTCAATATTTTTCACAGCATCTTATTTTAGATTTATTCCTACTTTCACACTAATTAATTCAAGGGCTAATTGCCCCAAATCTTAAATTGATATCAAACGGGACTTCCCTGTCGGTGCAGTGGTTAAGACCCCACGCTTCCACTGCAGGGGGCATGGGTTCGATCCCTGGTTGGGGAACTAAGATCCCACATGCCGCATGGTGCGGCTCCCCCCAAAAAAACCTGATATCAATTTTATCAAATTTTCTACTAAAATTCATATAGGCACATGCAGAAGAAAGTGAGTTGTCTGCATTGTTTCAAATATGTACAACTGTGATTTTCCTTCTAGATTTGGGGTCATTTTTAGAATACAGAATATAATTAAGATGCATTGTCCCTGCAGAGTGCCCAACCTCATGTGATCTGATGTCAACCAGGGTTCCCCTTGAGAAGACAGTGGGACGTGGCGACAAAGATGAGTGATCCTGTACCCACACTGTAGGCAGATGTCAGGGAACTATCCAGGGGCCTAAATGGGCGTCAGGAACTGAGTTCTGCTTCACATTCTGTGGTCACAGCAAGGGAGGGGGAAAGAGGGCTCCCCAGCCTCTCACCCACCCATAAGGAAACGCACCTTCTCCAATCCTGAAGAGCATCTGCTTCACTGAGCCTCATCTCGGCTGCAAAGGAGTCCAAGAACTCAGGCAGCTCCTTAAGTAAGGCTTGTCAGAGCCAAGGGCACTCTCTTCTGCCACACAGGTGACTTAAGCATACACTTGAGGCCTGTCCACTGTGATGCCGGTATGCCCAGCCTCCTATGCAGGCAGGAAAGTCACTACCCAACACTGGTCTGATATGGCAGACCCAGTTATCTCAGGTCTGGAGATACTACAAGATAGTGAAATTAAATTTCTGACATACAGAACCTCAAGGCACATGGCTTAACACTCCCCTTATTAGTAACTGTTCACTGGTAACTTATTTTATTCCCTGAACTTAAAAGGGCAAAAATCCATATAAAGCCACTACAAATATCCAAGACCTATCAACTTCTTAAACAGACAACAACATTCTGGTTGAAATGAAAGAGAACAGGGAATTCCCTGTGGCCCAATGGTTAGCACTCTGCACCTTCACTGCCAAGGGCATGGGTTTGATCCCTGGTCAGCAAATTGGGATCCTGCAGGCCGCATGGAGTGGCCAAAAAAATTAATTAATTAAAAAAAAAAAAGAAAATAAAAAAGAAAAATTTTATTTGACATTCGTTTAAAATGTTCTAGAAAATACTGCCAGTAGTTTAGAGTAAATTCGGTCAAAAAGAAATCCAACATTGATTACATAAGGATATTTTTTATATGCTTGAAAACTTATATAATACAAAGTTTTTGTTTGTTTTTTTACTCTACCTTTGACAGACAAATCAAAAAGCAAGACCTCTGTGCAGAAGTGACTTGTATCTGAGAAACGCTTGGGCATTGGTCACTTGTCACCAGGCAACTTCAGAGCACACCCTAGGGCACTGCAAGCCAGGAAGTAGGCAACGGTAGGAAACGCCTGACGTGAAGCAAGACCTCACTCTCAAATGTGACCGAGTCTCATGCAACAAACTTTCTGAAAACAGAGGCTACATCTCCAAATAAGGATCCCACTGCTCCTAAAAGATACTCTGGTTAAGCCTCTGGTCTCCTGGCACCTTTCTACTGAGATATTTCCTGATCCTAGGCATGTCCGGTCATTATCATCACAATGAAAACATGCCCTGACCTATGGCTGAGGCTCTGTAACATATTCATGCCTGCCCTCCTTGCTCCATTGCTCTCTGCTTGCCTCTCAGATGTTCTCCAGGCCAAATGCCACTCTGAGGATGAGTCCACTCCTTAAGCCCACCCTCTGACCTCAGGTATTCAGAGGCCAGCATCTGGCATTATCATTAAGACAACAATCAACTCTTAGCCAGAATCCTCACTGCTTTCACAACATCCTAAGCTGTGATCTCCCCCTCCACCAACAGTGTTAACCCTCATATGCATGCAACTCAAATCTCTATTTCAGAAACACTGGCTTCTTCCAGCTCTGGGCAAGCAGTCTTTAAAGGGGACTGTGGTGCAGAGCTAACTGGGCCTTATAGACATCAGGCAAGTAAAGTTAGAGAGAATTAAAGTTTTAGAGAGGGGCTTCCCTGGTGGCTCAGTGGTTGAGAATCTGCATGCCAATGCAGGGGACGTGGGTTCGAGCCCTGGTCCAGGAAGATCTCACATGCCATGGAGCAACTAAGCCCGTGCGCCACAAATACTGAGCCTGAACTCTAGAGCTCGCGTGCCACAACTACTGAAGCCCACATGCCCGTGCTCCACAACAAGAGAAGCCACCGCAATGCGAAGCCGGTGCACCACAACAAAGAGTAGCCCCTGCACTGCAACAAAGAGTAGCCCCCACTCACCACAACTAGAGAAAGCCCGTGTGCAACAACGAAGCCAAAATTAAATAAATAAAGTTATAAAATAAAAGAGTTCGAGAAACAGAAAACATGGGGCCAGATCGATACAGAACCTTGGAGGCGCTAACACAGAGGTTGGAGCAATTCACAGGAAGGAAAAAAACATCTGAAAATGCTCAGAGTTTACCAGGTGGCTCTCACTAGTGAATAAAGGAGCTGAATGAAAACAATTTCATTATGCTGTTCTCCTGTCAGGATATATGTAAAATTGATTCCAAAAGTGGGTTAAAAAAAAAAGGATTAAGCCAATCATTGTCTTTCCCTGGATGACATACTCACTTGATGTACTTTCCCATTCCCTCAATTTTATCCTGTGTCGTCTCTGACAGACAACGTACTACTGAACAGGTCTGGTTTACAAAAAAAAAAGTCTGATTTGAGAGCTTGTCTTTTTTTTTTTTTCTGTGGTACACGGGCCTCTCCCTTCTCCCGTTGCGGAGCACAGGCTCCGGACGTGCAGGCTCAGCGGCCATGGCTCACGGGCCCAGCCGCTCCGCGGCATGTGGGATCTTCCTGGACCGGGGCACGAACCCGTGTCCCCTGCATCAGGAGGCAGACTCTCAACCACTGCGCCACCAGGGAAGCCCAAGAGAGCTTGTCTTTTTAACGAGTTGAACCCATCTATAGTTATTCTAATTACTGTTATAGCTGGACTTAATTCAATCTCCCTTGTTTTCTAATAACCATATTTTTCAGTTGTTTTTTCCCTTCTTGCCTTCCACCTGAGTTTCCCTTTTTTATTTTATTTTATTCATGTATTTTATTTTTAATTTTTTGATTTATTTGCTTTTATTTTTGGCTGTGTTGGGTCTTTGTTGTAGCACAGAAGGAAAACCACATTCACAGATAGACAAAATGAAAAGCCAGAGGACTCTGTACCAGATGAAGGAACAAGATAAAACCGTAGAAAAACAACTAAATGAAGTGGAGCTAGGCAACTTTCCAGAAAAAGAATTCAGAATAATGATAGTGAAGATGATCCAGAACCTTGGAAAAAGAACGGAGGCAAAGATCGAGAAGATGCAAGAAATGTTTAAGAAAGATCTAAAAGGATTAATGAACAAACCAACAGAGATGAACATTGCAATAACTGAAATGAAAAATACACTAGAAGGAATCAACAGCAGAATAACTAAGGCAGAAGAACGGATAAGTGACCTGGAAGACAGAATGGTGGAATTCACTGCCACAGAACAGAATAAAGAAAAAAGAATGAAAAGAAATGAAGACAGCCTAAGAGACCTCTAGGACAACATTAAATGCAACAACATTCGCATTATAGGGATCCAGGAAGGAGAAGAGAAAGAGAAAGGACCAGAGAAAATATTTTAAGAGATTATAGTCTAAAACTTCCCTAACATGGGAAAGGAAATAGCCACCCAAGTCCAGGAAGCGCAGAGAGTCCCAGGCAGGATAAACCCAAGGAGAAACACGCCAAGACACATAGTAATCAAATTGACAAAAATTAAAGAAAAATTACTGAAAGCAACAAGGGAAAAATGACAAATAACATACAAGGGAACTCCCATAAGGTTAACAGCTGATTTCTCAGCAGAAACTCTACAAGCCAGAAGGGAATGGCATGATATATTTAAAGTGATGAAAGGGAAGAACCTACAACCGATTACTCTACCCGGCAAGGATCTCATTCAGATTCGACAGAGAAATCAAAAGCTTTACAGACAAGCAAAAGCTAAGAGAATTCAGCACCACCAAACCAGCTCTACAACAAATGCTAAAGGAACTTCTCTAAGTGGGAAACATAAGAGAAGAAAAGGACCTACAAAAATAAGCCCATAACAATTAAGAAAATGGTAAGGGGCTTCCCTGGTGGCACAGTGGTTAAGAATCCACCTGCCAATGCAGGGGACACGGGTTTGAGCCCTGGTCCGGGAAGATCCCACATGCTGTGGAGCACCTGGGCCCGTGTGCCACAACTACTGAGACTGTGCTCTAGAACCCGCAAGCCACAACTACTGAGCCCGTGAGCCACAACTACTGAGCCCACAAAACACAACTACTGAGCCCACAAACCACAACTACTGAGCCCGCACACCTAGAGCCCATGCTTTGCAACGAAGAGTAGTCCCCGCTTGCCGCAACTAGAGAAAGCCCGTGCGCCGCAACGAAGACCCAAAGTAGCCAAAAATAAATTAAATAAATAAATAAAATACCATTTTTTTAAAAAAAGAAAGAAAATGGTAATAGGAACATATATATCAATAATTACCTTAAATGTGAATGGATTAAATGCTACAACCAAAAGACACAGGCTTGCTGAATGGATACAAAAACAAGACCCATATACATGCTGTCTGCAAGAGACCCACTTCAGACCTAGGGACACATAAAGACTGAAAGCGAGGGGATGGAAAAAGATATTCCATACAAATGTAAATCAAAAGAGAGCTGGAGCAGCAATACTCATATCAGATAAAATAGACTTTAAAATAAAGAATGTTACAAGAGCCAAGGAACAACACTACATAATGATCAAGGGATCAATCCAAGAAGAAGATATAACAATTATAAATATATATGCACCCAACATAGGAGCACTTCAATACATAAGGCAACTGCTAACAGCTATGAAAGATGAAATCAACAGTAACACAATAATAGTGGGGGACTTTAACACCTCACTTACACCAATGAACAGATCATCCACACATAAAATTAATAAGGAAACACAAGCTTTAAATGACACAACAGACCAGATACATTTAATTGATATTTATAGGATATTCCAACCAAAACCAGCAGATTACACTTTTTTTTTAAATTTCTTTAAGGCTTTCGTTTTTTTTTAATAAATAAATTTATTTAGTTATTTATTTATTTTTAGCTGTGTTGGGTTCTTTATTGCTCTGCATGGGCTTTCTCTAGTTGCAGTGAGCGGCGGCTTCTCATTGTGGGGGCTTCTCTTGTTGCGGAGTATGGGCTCCAGGTGTGCATGTTCATTAGTTGTGGCACATGGGCTCAGTAGCTCTGGCTCGTAAGCTCTAGAGCACAGGCTCAATAGCTGTGGTACACTGGTTTAGTTGCTCTGCAGCATGTGGGATCGTCCCAGACCAGAGCTCAAACCAGTGTTCTCTGCATTGGCAGGCAGATTCTTAACCACTGCGCCACCAGGGAAGTCCTACACTTTCTTCTCAAGTGCGCACAGAACATTCTCCAGGATAAATCATATACTGGGTCACAAATCAAGCCTTGGTAAATTTAAGAAAACTCAAATCATATCAAGCATCTTTTCTGACCACACCGCTATGAGCTTAGAAACAAATTACAGGGATAAAAACATAAAAAACACAAAGACATGGAGGCTAAACAATACATTACTAAATAACCAAGAGATCACTGAAGAAATCAAAAAGGAAATAAAAAAATACCTAGAGACAAATGACAATGAAAACACTATGATCCAAAACCTATGGGATGCAGCAAAAGCAGTTCTAAGAGGGAAGTTCATAGCAATACAAGCCTACCTCAAGAAACAAGAAAAATCCCAAAATAAACAATCTAAACTTACACCTAAAGGAACTAGAGAAAGAAGAACAAACAAAACCCAAAGTTAGTAGAAGGAAAGAAATCATAAAGATCAGAGCAGAAATAAATGAAATAGAAACAAAGAAAACAATAGCAAAGATCAATAAAACTAAAAGCTGGTTCTTTGAGAAGATAAACAAAACTGATAAACCTTTAGCCAGACTCATTAAGAAAAAGAGGGAGAGGACTCAAATCAATAAAATTAGAAATGAAAAAGGAGAAGTTACAACAGACACCGCAGAAATACAAAGCATCCTAAGAGACTACTACAAGCTACTCCATGCCAATAAAATGGACAACCTGAAAGAAATGGACAAATTCTTAGAAAGGTATAACCTTCCAAGACTGAACCAGGAAGAAATAGAAAATATGAACAGACCAATCACAAGTAACGAAATTGAAACTGTGATTAACAATCTTCCAACAAACAAAAGTCCAGGACCAGATGGCTTCACAGGTGAATTCTATCAAACATTTAAAGAAGAGCTAACACCCATCCTTTTCAAACTTCTAAAAAATTGCAGAGGAAGGAACACTCTCAAACCCATTCTATGAGGTCACCATCACCCTGATACCAAAACCAGACAAAGATACTACAAAAAAAGGAAAATTACAGACCAGTATCACTGATGAATATAGATGCAAAAATCCTCAACAAAACATTAGCAAACAGAATCCAACAACACATTAAAAGGATCATAGGGCTTCCCTGGTGGCACAGTGGTTTGAGAGTCCGCCTGCCAATGCAGGGGACATGGGTTCGTGCCCCGGTCCGGGAAGATCCCACATGCCATGGAGCGGCTAGGCCTGTAAGCCATGGCCGTTGAGCCTGCGTGTCTGGAGCCTGTGCTCCACAACGGGAGAGGCCACAACAGTGAGAGGCCCGTGTACCGCAAAAAACAAAAAAAAAAAGGATCATACACCATGATCAAGTGGGATTTATCCCAGGGATGCAAGGATTCTTCAGTATACACAAATCAATCAATGTGATACACCATATTAACAAATTGAAGAATAAAAACCATATAATCATCTCAACAGATGCAGAAAAAGATTTTGACAAAATACAACAGCAATTTATGATAAAAAACTCTCCAGAAAGTGGGCACAGAGGGAACCTACCTCAACATCATAAAGGCCATATACAACAAACCCACAGCAAACATCATTCTCAATGGTGAAAAAACTGAAAGCATTTCCTCTAAGATCAGGAACAAGACAAGGATGTCCACGCTCGCCAGTATTATTCAACATAGTTTTGGAAGTCCTAGCCACAGCAATCAGAGAAGAAAAAGAAATAAAAGGAATACAAACTGGAAAAGAAGAAGTAAAACTCTCACTGTTTGCAGATGACATGATACTATACACAGAAAATCCTAAAGATGCCACCAGAAAAACACTAGAGCTAATCAATGAATTTGGTAAAGTTTCAGGATACAAAATTAATGCACAGAAATCTCTTGCATTCCTATACACTAATAACGAAAGATCAGAAGGAGAAATTAAGGAAACAATCCCATTCACCACTGCAACAAAAAGAATAAAATACCTAGAAATAAACCTACCTAAGGAGGTAAAAGACCTGTACTCAGAAAACTAGAAGACACTGATGAAAGAAGTCAAAGATGACACAAACAGATGGAGAGATATACCATATTCTTGGACTGGAAGAATCAATATTGTGAAAATGATTATATTACCCAAAGCAATCTACAGATTCAATGTGATCCCTATCAAATTACCAGTGGCATTTTTTACAGAACTGGAACAAAAAATATTAAAATTTGTATGGAGACACAAAAGATCCCAAATAGCCAAAGCAGTCTTGAGGGAAAAAAATGGAGCTGAAGGATCAGACTTCCTGACTTCAGATGATACTACAAAGCTACAGTAATCAAGACAATATGGTACTGGCACAAAAACAGAAATATAGATCAATGGAACAGCATAGAAAGCCCAGAGATAAACCCACGCACCTATGGTCAACTAATCTATGACAAAGGAGGCAAGGATATACAATGGAGAAAAGACAGTCTCTTCAATAAGTGGTGCTGGGAAAACTGGACAGCTACATGTAAAAGAATGAAATTGAACACTCCCTAACACCATACACAAAAATAAACTCAAAATGGATTAGAGACCTAGATGTAAGACCGGACACTATAAAACTCTTAGAGGAAAACATAGGAAGAACATTCTTTGACATAAATCACAGCAAGATCTTTTTTTGATCCATGTCCTAGAGTAACGGAAATAAAAACAAAAATAAACAAATGGGACCTAATGAAACTTAAAAGCTTTTGCAAAGCAAAGGAAACTACAAACAAGACGAAAAGACAACCCTCAGAATGGGAGAAAATATTTGCAAATGAATCAACCGACAAAGGATTACTCTCCAAAATATATAACAGTTCATGCAGCTCAACATTAAAAAAACAAACAAGCCAATCCAAAAATGGGCAGAAGATCTAAATAGACATTTCTCCAAAGAAGACTTATAGATGGTCAAGAAGCTCATGAAAAGCTGCTCAACATCACTAATTATTAGAGAAATGCAAGTCAAAACCACAATGAGGTATCACCTCACACAAGTCAGAATGGGCATCATCAGAAAATCTACAAACAACAAATGCTGGAGAGAGTGTGGAGAAAAGGGAACCCTCTTGCTCTGTTGGTGGGAATGTAAATTGATACAGCCACTATGGAGAACAGTATGGAGGTTCTTTAAAAAACTAAAAATAGAATTACCATATGACCCAGCAATTCCACTACTGGGCAAATACCCAGAGAAAGCCACAATTTAAAAAGACATACCCATGGGCTTCCCTGGTGGCGCAGTGGTAAAGAATCCACCTGCCAATGCAAGGGACACAGGTTCGAGCCCTGGTCCGGGAAGATTCCACATGCCACGGAGCAACTAAGCCCATGCGCCACAGCGACTAAGCCTGCGTTCTAGAGCCCGCAAGCCACAACTACTGAGCCCGAGTGCCACAACTACTGAAGCCCGCACGCCTAGAGCCTGTGCTGTGCAATGAGAAGCCACCCAATGAGGAGCCCACACACCGCAAGGAAGAGTAGCTCCTGCTCGCCACAACTAGAGAAAAGCCTGCGCGCAGCAACAAACACCCAACACAGCCAAAAATAAAAATAAAAATAAATAAATAAGTAAGACACATGCACCCCAATGTTCACTGCAGCACTATTTACAATACCCAGGTCATGGAAGCAGCCTAAATGCCCATCGACAGATGAACGGATAAAGAAGATGTGGTACATGTATGCAATGAAATATTACTCAGCCATAAAAAAGAACAAAATTGGGTCATTTATAGAGACATGCATGGATCTAGAGACTGTCATACAGAGTGAAGTAAGTCAGAAAGAGAAAAACAAGTATCATATATTAACGCATATATGTGGAAACTAGAAAAATGATATAGATGAACTGGTATGCAGGGCAGAAATAGACACACAGATGTAGAGAACATATGAACACCAAGGGGGGAAGTGGCGGGGGTGGTGGTGGTGGGGGTGGGATGAATTGGGAGATTGGGACTGACATGTATACACTAATATGTATAAAATAGATAACTAATAAGAACCTGCTACATAAAAAAATAAATTAAATTTAAAAATTTTTTTTAAAAAAGGAAAGTGTTTTTTTTTCCCTTTCACCTCCCCATGGCTATTCTTCTGTTCTTCTTTAGTTTACAAATCTCAAGTTTTAGTTAGAGCCCTTCTAACTGCTAAAAGGCATTTCCCAGCCTCCTTTGAAGCCAGGTGTGGTCATATAATTGGCCAGAGATGTAAAGGCAGATCTTCTATGTGATTTCTGGGAAATTTCTTTAAAAGGAACGGGCAAGGCTTCCCTGGTGGCGCAGTGGTTGAGAGTCCGCCTGCCGATGCAGGGGACACGGGTTCGTGCCCCAGACTGGGAAGATACCACATGCCACGGAGCGGCTGGGCCTGTGAGCCATGGCCGCTGAGCCTGCGCGTCCGGAGCCTGTGCTCCGCAACGGGACAGGCCACGGCAGTGAGAGGCCCGCGTACCGAAAAAAAAAAAAAAAAAAAAAAAAAAAGGAAGGGGCATGTCCTTCTTCCCAATTCCTCCTCGGCTACTTGAATGCAGATATGATTGGTCCATCTCCAGCAGTCATCATGGACCCTGAGTTGACCACCTTTAAAGTTGAAGCCACGCACAGTAGAGCAACATGACAAAACAGCTGGATTTCTAATAATAGCAGCATTGAACTGCCCACCTCAGAAATTCTTTTTGGAAAGATATAACCATCTACATTGCTCGACATGCTAACTTTCAGGTCTTTCTTCATTGCTACCAGAGCTTTCCTAATCAATACAACATATTATATAAAAGATGTAAATTCTACTTTTGTATTTCTGGTAGTTACTCCACTAACTTACTAGGATCTATAACTGTTTTTATTTTTCCCCATCATAATTACTTCAACTTATTAACTACATTTCCCTGCAAAAGTAGTTCAGGACATTCTCATCTCTCTTTACTGCTTCCTGTCTCCTCAACTGTCTTCCATGTTGGGATTACCCAGTATTTACTTCTGGATTGTTACTGATAAAGGCTGCTTTCTTAAACCTTTCTTCTTACTATTACTAAACTTTTTTAAAACTTTTTATTGAAGTATATTACATAGAGAAATATATACATTATGAGAGTACAAAAATCAAGACATTCCTGGGAATTCCCTGGTGGTCCAGTGGTTAGCACTTGGCGATTTCATAGCCATGGCCTGGGTTCAATCCCTGGCTGGGGAACTAAAATCCCAAAAGAGGCATGGCACAGCCAAAAAAAAAATCAAGACATTCTCACCAAGTGAATACCCCTATATAACCAGTACCCTCAGACCAAAAAACAGGACAGCACCACCCCCCAGGTGTCTTCCTCATGCTCCCTGCAGTCATTATTTTTCTCTAAGCTAACCTCCATCATGACCTTGACACCCATAGATCAGTTTTGCGGGTTCTTAAGCTTTATATCAAGGGACTCAAACAGTATGCCACGTTTTGTGTCTGGCTTCTCATTCACATGGTTTATGAGACTCAATGTTGCTGTGGCTGGAGAGAATTCTATTGCATGCATACACCACAATTTATCTATCCATTCTATTTTTGGTGGACATTTAGGTTAGCTCCAGTTTGTGACTATGACAAGCTGTGCTGTCATGAACATCTCTGAATGTATCTTTAAGTGAATGTGAGATATATTTCTGTATGCCTAAGAGTGGATTGCTGGGTTGTAGAATATGTACACAATTCGTCATTTAGTACTTGTTGCTAAACCTCCTAAAGTCACTATACCAGTTTATATGCCCCATCAGCAAGTTCCAACACCTCTACAACACTTGACACTACCTGTCTTTTTCATGTAACCATTCTGGCGGATGTGCAGAAGCACTGCATTATGGTTTTAATTTGCCATTTCTGGATGACTGCTGAGGTTGAGCACCTCTCCATATGGTCGCTAGCCACAAGGTAGCCTCTTTTCTTTTTTTAATTTATTTATTTTTGGCTGTGTTCGGTCTTCGTTGCTGCACGTGGGCTTTCTCTAGTTGCGGAGAGTGGGGGCTACCATTTGTTGCAGTGTGCAGCCTTCTCATTGCGGTGGCTTCTATTTTTGCATAACATGGGATCTAGGTGCACAGGCTTCAGTAGTTATGGCATGAGGGCTCAGTAGTTGTGGCTTGCCGCTCTAGAGTGCAGGCTCAGTAGTTGTGGCGCACAGGCTCAGCTGCTCTGCAGCATGTGGGATCTTCCCGGACCAGGGCTCAAACCCGTGTCCCCTGCATTGACTGGCAGATTCTTAACCACTGTGCCACCAGGGAAGTCCGGTAGCCTCTTTCTTAAAGTGACTGTTATAGGTTTTCTCGCCCTTTTTTCTAGAAGGGGTGTCTGACTTTTTCTTACTGACATTAAGGGGTTTCTTTGAAATTCTGGATATAAACAATCTGTCAGACATACGTATTGCAAATAGCTTTCTCACTCTGTGGCTTGCCTTTTCACTGTTTTAGAACAGTCTTGAATTTAAAAGTCATCCACTCAGGCTTCCCTGGTGGCGCAGTGGTTGAGAATCCACCTGCCTATGCAGGGTACACAGGTCGGAGCCCTGGTCCAGGAAGATCCCACATGCCGCAGAGCAACTAAGCCCGTGAGCCACAACTACTGAGCCTGCGCTCTAGAGCCCACGTGCCACAACTACTATAGCCCTCGCGCCTAGAGCCCTTGCTCCACAACAAGAGAAGCCACTGCAATGAGAAGCCTGCGCACCACAACGAAGAGCAGTCCCCGCTCACCACTAGAGAGAAGCCCGCACACAGCAACGAAGACCCAATGCATCCAAAAATAAAAATAAATAAACTTATTTAAAAAAAACAAAAACCTTAAGAAAAAAAAAAGTTATCCACTCTATCCATGTCCTCCTCTATGGTTTGTGGTGCTGTGTCTTGTGTAAAAATTCTTTGCTTACTCCAAAGTCATAAAGTCCTTGCATTTCTGGTCAACAGAACACTTCACTAGTTGCATACTCTCCCTTTGCACCTTCTGGATTTTACTGCCTGCTCCTGGACGTTAACACTACTTCCCCCAAGAGGTTTTCAAAGAGGAGCTCTGTGTAGAAAACTTTCTAAAGTCATCTATGCCAGAGAAAATTATCTTTACATTCAGATAACAGTTTAGTAGGTTTTAAAATTCTAGTTTTTGGGCTTCCCTGGTGGCGCAGTGGTTGAGAGTCCACCTGCCGATGCAGGGGACACGGGTTCGTGCCCCGGTCCGGGAAGATCCCACATGCCACGGAGCGGCTGGGCCCGTGAGCCATGGCCGCTGAGCCTGCACGTCCAGAGCCTGTGCTCTGCAACAGGAGAGGCCACAACAGTGAGAGGCCTGAGTACCGCAAAAAAAAAAAAAAAATTCTAGTTTTAAAGTTATCTTCCTTTGGGACTTCCTTGGTGGTCCAGTGAGTAAGACTCCACACTCCCAATGCAGGGGGCCTGGGTCTGATCCCTGGCTGGGGAACTAGATCCCGCACACGTGCCGCAACTAAGAGCCGGCGTGCCACAACTAAGAGCCACGTGCTGCAACTAAAGATCCTATGTGTTTGGGCTTCCCTGGTGGCACACTGGTTAAGAATCCACCTGCCAATGCAGGAGATATGGGTTTGAGCCCTGGTCCGGGAAGATCCCACATGCCGCGGAGCAACTGAGCCCGTGCGCCACAACTACTGGACCCAGCGCACCCTAGAGCCCGTCCTCTGCAACTAGAGGCCACTGCAGTGAGAAGCCCGCACACAGCAAAGAAGAGTAGCCTCCAGTCGCCGCAACTAGCATGCAGCAATGAAGACCCAACACAGCCAAAAATAAATAAATAAATTTAAATAAACAAATAAATAATAAAGATCCCATGTGTCACAACTAAGACCTGGCACAGGCTAAATAAATATTTAAAGTTTTCTTACTTTGATACTGAAAAAGTATCTCCTAGGTCCATTGTGGCTGTTGGGAAGTTTGATATTAATCTGCTTCTCACTGTGACTTTCTCTTCCAAACAGATTTGACATTTTCCCTACATCTTTGTTGTTAAATTTCAATCTAACGTGTCTTGGTGTGGGCTTTGTTTTTTCTGTCATGTTTAGCATTCTTTACATTTAAGATGCATCCTCGGGCTTCCCTGGTGGCACAGTGGTTGAGAGTCCGCCTGCCGATGCAGGGGACACGGGTTCGTGCCCCGGTCCGGGAAGATCCCACATGCCGCGGAGCAGCTAGGCCCGTGAGCCATGGCCGCTGAGCCTGCGCGTCCGGAGCCTGTGCTCCACAACGGGAGAGGCCACAACAGTGAGAGGCCCGCATATCGCAAAAAAAAAAAAAAAGATGTACCCTCTTTCATGATTTCTGAGAAACTCTTGGTCATTATTTCTTCTAACATTTTCTTCCCCTGTCCGTCATTTCCTCTCTGCTTCTGAGATTCCTATTATCTGGACACTGACATTTCTACTCCCATCCTCCACAGCACTTTTCTTCTATTATCTTCCACCTCCTTATCCCCTAGAATTCTTCAACCTGACCTTCCGACTTCTACACTCAAGTCTTGAGCTACATCCATTCTGCTACTCAACCCAGCCCCTGAATTCTCTGTTTCCACGTAGGTATCTCCTTGTTCCTCTTTCATGTACCCATTTGCTCTTTCTCTTTAGGATTTCCATTATGCTTCTTCCGTCCTCCTAAGCAGCTGGGAATATGAATTCTGCTCCAACTAGCACAACATGTCAATTTGTCACTTTCCTTTAATTCTGACTATACTTGTCAGCTTCTCGTTGTGGCTCCCTGTGAGCCATTCACCAGGTGAGATCACCCCGCTCCTCACTCACCATACCCCTCAAATGAGCTCCCCGCCTCACAAAGGCAAAGATGGAAGCTAGAGTCTCACAAGGATCACAGGCCAACCGCCGCAGCATCTCTTGGGCCTTATCCCCTCAGCCCTCCTGTCATCCCTCCAAGCACCAGCCATAACAAACTCCTGCTGGCCTTCAACCAGGCCTGCTCTGCCTCAGGACTTCTCCATCTGCTGTCACCTCTGCCTCACAAAGCTGTTCTCCACACCACACTCACTACTGATTCCCTCGCATCCTTCATGACCATGTTCAAATGGTACCTCAGTGGGGTCTCCCCATCGGCCTGTTTAAATATGCCCAAAGCCTTAGCACTTGCTTATTTTCTTGCCTGATTTTTTCCCACAGTACTTGTAAATCTTCAGACATGTATTTTTTTAATTTATCTATTTTCTGCTCCTTGAGGATAGAAACTTTGTTTTGTTTATTGCTGTATCCTTGGCATCTAGAAGAGTGTCCGGCACTACTGAGGGAGTAGGGAGGCGAATGTGACTTAGGACTTCTGCTCTGAGCTCATTCACCATTGGACACCCTCTACCAGGAGACTCAAGCCTTCAGGGCATTTCAATGAGGCACTCCTCTTTTCCAAAAGCTGTTTCCCTTCACTGGAATCTCTTAGGCCTGAGGGTGTGGAAGGGATGGGGAAAAGCATCAGTAGGAAGAGAAAAAGGCACAACTGAAAACAGTCTCCCTTGGCCAGTACACACAGGCTCTTCCACTCCAAGCTGTCAACCCTACCTCACAGACTAGAATCCAAGCACCTTCTCCCAAGGGGGTTGTCGCAGTTTTTATGTTATTTTCTCTTGGTTCTGTGGCATTTCCATTCCAAGAAGGGAGTCAGCAGGCTGGGCTAGTATATTTGTTTCCTATGGCTACTGTAACAAATTACCACAAACTTAGTGGCTTAAACAACACAAAGTTATTATCTTACGGTTTTGGAGGTCCAAAGTCCAAAATTCTTCTCACTGAGCTAAATCAAGGTGTGGGCTGAGCTGTGTTCCTTGGTGGGGGCTCTAGGGACTTCTAGAGGCTGCCCACCTTCCCTGGCTCATGGCCAGTTGAGTCTTTCTCACACTTCACCACTCTGACTCTGCTTCTGCCCTCACATCTGACTCTCCTGTCTCCCTCTTTCATTTTTAAGGACCCTCATGATTACACTGGGCCTACCCAGATAATCTAGGATAATCTCCCCATCTCAAGATCCTTAATCACATCAGCAAAGTCCCGTCTGCCATGTAACCTAACATATTTACAGGTTCTGGGGATTAGGACATGGACTCTGGGGAGGGACATGATCATTCTTCTGCCTACCACAGCTATTTTGTCATCTTCTCAAGAACTGGTGACCAGAGTTTCTTAAACTGAAGTCCACGGCTAGGTTTCAGGGTGTCTGTAAAACCCTTGAGATTATTGGCAAAATGTTGCGTCTTCCTGCATGTTTCTTGAGAGAGAGCTCAGAGCTTTCATAATTTTCAAAAGAGCTAAGAGCCCATTACTACAAAACAGTCACTGTCCAGGGCCTGACTGAGGGAAGAAAGCAAAGACCAACACTGTCCCCATTAACTACTGGAACACAGACACGATTCCCCCATCTTATACCATAAGAAAAATTCAACACTTCTGTCCCCTTCTCAGAACATGCATTAACTTCACACCACACATGAACATCTCCTGAGACAGAGGTGCCTGGAGCCCCAGTTAAGGAGCAGAGTAATTCCCGCAGCGAATGACGAGGACAACAATGAGAAACAGGCCCCTGGGTAAGGAGTGGGATGGGATCAAACTATTACCTTTAAGTCATGCAAGACCCCATGCCTGAGCACTCTTCTCTTCCATCAAAGCCTCTAACTATAGGTGGAGAAAATAAATGCCCTTGACAGAGACAAAGCCACCTCTTGGCAGAGCAGATCCTGGCCCAGATCCTGGCCTCTTCTCTTCTCCTTTCATTCTCAACAAGCAGAGGCTCACTGCCTTGTTCACACACCTGACAGCTTCCCCTGAGATGGCTGCCCAGCATGCTGCTTACCAAAAGCCAGGATTATAGACTCTGGATACATAATTGAAAATGTTTTCATCTGATTTAGAATTTTTTCTTTTTTTCTTAGATCAAAACATTTACTTTTTTGTGTTACAAAAACAAAAATAAATCCAAGGAGGTAATGAAATAAACATTTTTTAAGTGTCCCACCCTGGGTTCTCTGCTCTAGAATTTAGTAAACAGTTCAAGTTTAGGTTGCTTCAGCACTTCTGGATGCTATGGTGTCTCCATCTTATAAGCAAGTTTCTCTAGTTCAGCTCGTAACTGATTGGAGAAGTCATCCTCTACATTGTCATCATCCCAATTATCCTCCCAGACATGTGCATCTTCATCTTCATCTAAACCAGCCCAGTCACAGCCGCCACTGCCGTTGCAGCCTCCCAGGCTGGCTCTATCATAGAGACTAGAATTTTATTTTCTTAGTACAAGTAACTGCCTTAGGAAATAGTGTCTCCCTTACACCCATGTGCCCAGCTGCAGGGAGAAAAAGTCCACTTACTTTGACTGCAGGGTCTGCCTTGGCCACGTGCCATCTTCGTTTTGTGGCTCAATTACTAGCACCTGAGTGAAAGGGGAAACCATATTAGGAATGTGCAAACCATCTCACTGTTGACATGCTCAGAACCAAAAGATACCTGTCCACACACCCTGGGCAGAGCTGTCTGCTGGGGCATGGCTTGGGCCCTCCTACCTGACCCTGGTACAGCCCAGCATCCTGCACAGTGTTGTCTAGCTTGCTCAACTGCTCGTAGGTGTTGCTCATGTATTTGTTCCACAGCCGTGTCTCACGGTCCGCAGGGATGTTGAACAACTTCCGCATTTCCTTCTCAATGGTTGCTGGGGACAGGCAGAAACATCACTCAGGGCTTTCTCCAGAAGCAAGACCAGCAACAGCCATGGCAAGCTAATGCTCATCCTCCGTCCTTTTCAGATGGTCACTGGATGCTCTGGATCAAAACTTCTGACCGACCTTAGCCCCTTGGTGACTCCTAAGGCAAACATCTTCCATGGCATCCTCTTACACTCATACAACCAAAAATTGTCCCTATGCTTCCCATTCTTTAATGATGTGGGTCCCCATTTTTAGCACAGAAGCAACATGGAAAAGTCAGAAAACTTACCTTTGGAGGTAAGATAGATTTGGTTTCAAATGCTAGCTCTGCCGTTTTCTCACTGAGATTTCTGAATAAGTGACATTAATCTCTCTGAATCTGCATTTCTTCACCCTTCTTACCATATGTTAAGTGGGCAGATACCATGCCCAGTGTTTTATACAATATGATTCCCAGGCTTAGCTGTCCACAAGAATGCCCTGGGGAGCAGGCTCCCAGGTCAGGACTGGTAACCACAACCCGAGATTATTTGGGTAACAAGTCTGAAGAGGGTGCCCCAGCTTCCCTCTCATTAGCCACAATGCCCTGCACTCTCACTGGATACCTGGAACTCCAGCCCAGCTACTCACCGATGGTGTCTGACTTGCTGAAATGGCAACTCAGCACATTGGTGGGGTCACTGTTCTCACAAAGCTTCAATTCCAGCAAATACACCTCCACCTTGCAGTGCTTGACAAACAGGCCATGCTCTACAACCTGTAAACAAGAGGCACGGGTGAAGGAGCAGTGGTTCCACACCAGGGCAGTCTTGGAAGCAACATGTCTCATCAGTGGCAAAAGGCACAATCCACATGATAATCAGTTTCCTTAAGTGATAGGGGGATCAGAAGTACAGATTTTTAAAGCCACTGGCATCTGTCCTAGTTTAAAAACCTTACTTCCACTCATTAGGACCAACCAAGAGCATCTGGATGGAACCAGAGCTGGCAACAACTGTGCACAACAGGAAAGTCACTTTTCATCTCTTAGTGGGTATCATGATGCTTCCCCTGCAGGGTCTGTGGAATTAAGAGGCCTAGAGAATACAGTTAAAGCCCTTGGCAGCACGCTTGCCACATGGCAGGACTGTGGGCAGGTGCCGACATCTGTGGGAGGCTGGCATGCCCCTAACCATTTGATACCTAACCCCTCTTGGAGTCCCAGGTTTCAAGGTGGAGAAAGAAGGTAGTTCTGGCCCTGAAGAGCAACTCTTAGAAGCTTGGCGTCAGGACTGCAGCCTTTTCCTACTCTGCTAAGAAGGGAAACTAAACACCAGGCAGAGTAAGAAATTTACCCAGTGCCTACGTATCAGCAGTCATGTGGACTCCTGTGATGTCCCCCTCCAGTGGGATAAGCAAACAACTGTGGGAATCAGGCTGGTGGTATTCTCACCACTCCTGTCTACCAGAGAGGCTAACAATCTGGGTTTCTCTCCCAGGGCCTGCCTTCCAAGAGACTGTTCTCTCGGATATAAAACACCTGTTTTCCGAGGTACTCGACAGTGTGACCAGAGATTCTTAAGCACAGGGGGAGGGACTTCGCGGGTGGGGCAGTGGTTAAGAATCTGCCTGTCAATGCAGGGGACACAGGTTCGATCCCTGGTCCGGGAAGATCCCACATGCCGCAGAGCAACTAAGCCTGTACACCACAACTACTGAGCCCGCGAGCCACAACTACTGAAGCCCACACGCCTAGAGCATGTGTTCCACAACCAGAGAAGCCACTACAATGAGAAGCCCACGCACCTCAACGAAGAGTAGCCCCCACTCACCGCAACTAGAGAAAAGCCCACATGCAGCAATGAAGACCCAACACAGCCAAAAATAAACAAAAACACCAAACAAACAAAAAAGCACAGGGGGAAAAGCAATATCAGAAAGGTTAAGTTAAACAAGAAGCAGTACATTACTGTATATCCATATGACCCCAAGTGAACTTTCTCTCACAGAACCTTCCAGAATGTGCTCTCACTGCACCGCTGGACATATCCCAAGCCACTGGGCAGCTGTGATGTCTGGAGGCCTCCATTCAACTTCTTATGTATGGCCAGTACCCCAGGAAACCAACACTAGTCAGTGTCAGGGAGCACTCACAGACACTGACCAGCAGGTGTAACAATTCATGTACTCACTTTTCTGACAATGGGCTGCTGGCCTTCTACACAGCCATACCAGTTTAGTAACTTATTCCAGGCCTCAGCTGGGACCAATACATAGTCCAATTCATCAATTAAATGTTCTTTCAAGGTCTGACTCTCAGGATCTGAAAAAGGAAAACAGCACATAGCTCACTGCTTTTCTCCCCAGAAATGTTTGTTTTACATGATTCTTATGTACTTTTCAGAAACATGAAAAGCATTTATAGGAAGAAGTACAAAATTCCAAAATTCTGTCACTGGCCATAACACAGAGCAGACCTGGAGTCTTTTTTTTTTTTTTTTTTTTGGTGGTACGCGGGCCTCTCACTGTTGTGGCCTCTCCCATTGCGGAGCACAGGCTCCGGACGCGCAGGCTCAGCGCCCGTGGCTCATGGGCCCAGCCGCTCCGCGGCATGTGGGATCCTCCCGGACCAGGGCACAAACCCGCGGCCCCTGCATCGGCAGGTGGACTCTCAACCACTGCGCCACCAGGGAAGCCCCAGACCTGGAGTCTTTAGGCATGCTTTCTGAACATTTTATGAGGAACTTGTATTTCTTCCATAGTTGGAGGGAGAAGGAAAGAGAAAAGAGAAAAACTCCAATTTACACTTTCAAAGTGCTTCCAGATTCCACAATTAAAATTGCTTACTATGAATATTTAATGTAATATTCTGCTTAGTGAAACTGCATTAAGGTCAGATATCATCTTCCTTTGAAAGATTTACTAAGAAAGCAAAGAAACAAATCATTGAAGTTAAATTTATTTTACCAAGAGTCATTTAGCATTCTTAGTTTTCAACACTCCAAGTGAAAACTCAGCTGGACATCGGCCATGTGGAGGGAGAACACCTTTAACATGTTAAGCATCCATCTTACACCCCACACGGAGGCAACATGACTGTGAGTCAGAAAAAGACATCCATGGTCTGAAACATACTCTCTCAATGGAGGACCAAGGGACTGGATCAAGGGAAGACTAATCATCTCCCATCAAGGAAGCCTCCCTGCTAATAAGCCTGTGCCCATCTACACCCACTACCGCAGTAGTGGAAGCCACTGTTCTCCAGACAAATGAAGCCATGAAGCCAGGGAAGCAAAAAGTACCCACAATGGTGCAACTCATCTGTAATTCAAGGCAGACAATGTTAAAAACAAAAACAAACAAAAAAACAACAAAACAAAACAAAAAACCAAAAATGGCATGCACAAGGTGACCAGGGCTTCCTATCACCTCTCCCACCAGTTTACACCCTACCCCATGAGGTCTTCTGCCCTTCCTCAGGGTGAGTTTCAGATCTGATCCATCTCTGCCTTTTTCATTTCCAAGGAAAAAGGAAAGGAACTAAACAGGCTTGGAGAACAGGAATACCAAGGTGAGAAGGATGAACGGAAAAACAAAATGTGGTATATACACACAGTGGGATATCATTCAGCCTTTAAAAAAAAGAAATTCTGACATGCCGTTAACATGGATAAACCTTGTGGACTTTATGCTAAATGAAATAAGCCAGTCACAGAAAAACAAACACTGTATGATTCCACTTACATTAGGTACCTAGAATAGTCAGACTCAAGAGACAGAAAGTAGAATGGTGGTTGCCAGGGGCTTGGGGGGAAAGGAGATTGGAAATACTATTTAATGAGTATGGAGTTTCAGTTTTGTGAGATAAAAAAGTTCTGGAGATGGGTTGTGCAACAATGTGAACATACTTTACACTATTGAACACTTAAAAATATGCAGATGGTAAATTTTATGTGTATTTTACCATAATTTAAAAGAAAAAAAAAAAAGTGGCTCCTTCTCACTGATGAGCCAACCACATTCCACAGCAGCTCTGGCATGATTAATACTGACCGACCACCCCTTTTCTATTTAGCAACAGAAGGATGGCACAGGGCTAGTACTTATCAGTCTACTTGAAACAAGAGCTTCTGAAAAAAACTGACACCTAAACTCCAAGGTTTTCTCTGATTTGCAAATTAAAACTCATAAAGGTTATTCACTTGTCTTACTTGGAGACATACACCTTCATTTCTAACACTAAGCACTATGCAGATCTGGCCACGCAGCAGCCAGAAACCTTTAAATGTGGGAAAGGAACCGAGAGCTTTTAGCATCATCAACCCCAAGTACATCAATTCTTACAAGGCTTTCTCCTCTGGGGCTCAGTGACAATTTTCTCAAAATGTCATTCTTATGACACTATAGGGCAAACACAGGAACTTAACTGGAATTTTCAATGCAGTTCACTATTTTCACTTAAAACTGGATCAGTCCAAGGGCAGCATGCTAAAAATCACACATGAGTTTTACAAAAAGGATTTGGACTCTGCAAATTTCTCCAACAGAGGCAAATAAAGGCAAAAAAGGAGAGCACAGTTTGGTCTAAGCATTGGGACTCCAGATATACAGCAGGGACACAAATGGAAACAAGAGAGGGGTGCTCTGCAGACAACATTAGCAAGTTGCCCTTCCCCCTCCTTCCTACAAGTTCAAGAGCCCCTTCTAGGTCATTCCCATGACCCTAGGCGGAAGGCAGCCAGACTGGGACTGGCAGGTGACTGGAGAGCCCAAGAACTAAGAGGGTGGCCCTCACTGGCCAGAGATAGACCATTCCCACACTGTCAATGTTCCAGGGTCTGAACAGAATGTACTTCTCACTTCCCAAGCACACAACAAATGTTTTGAGCCTAAGCCAGGTGACATCAAATTGGAAGACCACAGAAGGAATGCTTGTCCTTAGCTGAAGGTCAGGCAAAATTACTTCAGAGGGTCCCTCCAGCTCTAGCATTCTCATCACCAATACTATTAAAAGCCTTAAGAATTCTCCTTTTCAAAAAAAAAGAGGGAAAAGGACAAAATGCAAACACAATGCAATGATCCTTTGGGTAACTTCATGGTATACTGCCACCATCCGACTTACATCAATATAAACAAAGCCTATGACATTACTGTCATTCAGACCTCCCCTAAAACAAGGTACATGCTGAAGCACTGATCATTTTTAAAAACACTCAGGTAGTGTTATGTACTTGAATCAAGCCTCAAAAGCCTCATGCACTGTCTGCCTTCCTTCTGCCCTGATTGTGGGCCCAGGCAACAGATCACCTCTGTCGTGGTTGCAAGGGAGTCTAAAGCCAGGCAGAACAAAGCCTAAGAAAGGCCAATTGCCATTTCTGTGCATCTAAAGGTGCAAGCCAAGCTCAGGTTTGTCATACATCACTTTTTCAGTCACTTCTTCCATTGGGAGCTGACTGTGATCATAACTCTACTAACCTTCCACCTCCCCTTATACTACTTCTATGACAAGCACGGCCATCACAGGAATGCTTGATGAATGTTGACAGGTCTACAATTTACTTCACTGCAAAGGTAATACAGAAAATTCTGGTTCCCAAATTTCAGATTCCAGATGCCGTTTCAAAATGATATCCTAGGGCTTCCCTGGTGGCGCAGTGGTTGAGAGTCCGCCTGCCGATGCAGGGGACATGGGTTCGTGCCCCGGTCCGGGAAGATCCCACATGCCGCAGAGCAGCTGGGCCTGTGAGCCATGGCCGCTGAGCCTGCGGGTCCGGAGCCTGTGCTCCGCAACGGGAGAGGCCGTAACAGTGAGAGGCCCGCGTACCGCAAAAAAAAAAAAAAAGATATCCTATTTCTTTCCATTCAATACACTAATCTAAAATCTGAAATCTCTAGCAGAACTAATTTGAAAAAAAGAGAAAGAGACAGGCAGACAGAAATTTAAAATGCTAGAGGCACACTCTTACCAAGAGTAGTTAATTTAGGGAAAAAAAGCAGCTTAACTTCTCCATGAGGGTCTGCATAGACTTCTGCTATAGACACAAGTCAAGGACACTTGTTTCTATCCCCTCACAGTAGCAAAGTCAGGTTCAAGATATCCATGTTACAGATAAACATGACCTCAGGCCACTACCCAGGTGGACATTTCAGTTAGATAAGCAACAGGATACTGCACCTGAAAAGAGTCCGGAGTTATCTATCGGGCCAGGAAACAGATTATGTTCACCCACACTGTACATATCCCAGCTGTCGAAGCCCACATACTTCTTCCACTGCTTGAACCACCGGCTGTCAATAAGATACCTAGAGACAGACAAAAATTTACCATACCAGGCAAGCTGAGCTTTTAGGTTCCTGCAGCTGCTCCCTCAATTTTTGTATGGTCCTTCCACTTGGGGAGCAAGCAACCCCCACTGAAAAACACACTTTGAAGAGCAGGAGCAGGACCAGGCCCTGCATGGCACAGTGAGCCTGGCCCAAGGCAGGCATCCATTAAGTGAAATGATTGTTGAAAGAATCCATAAATGAAAGGAAGGAAATGACTGGCTTCAAAATGCTTGTTTAAAGAAATTCTTTCTATGGGGAAAATCTTGTTTGCTAATGACCATGTCATTAATTTCATAATGATCTTTGTAGAGGTCCTTGTCCAGGCAGACAGTTTGGATACAGTGCTTTGCTTGATATGAAGAGCAGTAAAACAATTTTCTTTCTAAAAATGAGGTAA
Organism: Stenella coeruleoalba; assembly: GCF_951394435.1. Classification (NCBI taxonomy): domain Eukaryota; kingdom Metazoa; phylum Chordata; class Mammalia; order Artiodactyla; family Delphinidae; genus Stenella; species Stenella coeruleoalba. The sequence goes on from NC_137156.1 coordinate 66,381,031, forward strand.
TAACATCACACACTTCAGTTTTCCTCTGAGGACCAAACAAGATATCAAAAAATGTGTTTGCGTGTGTACATATATATGTGTGTGTGTGTGTGTGTGTGTATACACACACACACATACATGTACACATATATACACGTACATATATACATATAATATTGTCTTGGTGTGTTTATCTTGTCAAAAAAGCATTAAGTTGATCTGGTTATATTTTAGAAGTATCACCATGCTGTTTTACAATTAAGACAGAAGATGGGGAAAACCTCTGTAGGGGAACAAAGCACAACAATTATATTGGTGAGTCCTTCAAATTTTACAACCAACACACTTCAGAGATCAGGCAGCTTCCCCAAGGCCACAAGGATCCATAAGTATATCCAAATCTCTAAAATGCTCTTTCCCCTCCAAACACTTTTAGTGTGTGATTTTAGTCTATGTGAAACTTCTCTGCTTCTGCTGAGTATTTTTCATGTGCCACCACTACTCAGGATATCATCTAAAAGTACTTCTGCCTGCCCTGCCTTTCACAGCCTGGCTAGCTCAAGAACACTGTAAAGACTGAATTCTTCCTAATCTCAATGCTTCTCTTTCCTGCTCAATTCCTCTGTCACTATAAGGGGCATTATGACCACTACCATAGTTTCCTAAAGAGGGCTGATCAATCATATTCAATGCAAAGACAAGCCCCAGTTTTCTGCTCCCACACAATAATACCACCCAGGAATCTCTTCACTGGTGGAAGTCCTGTCGCTTCTACTAGACAATTTATTAAGAAAAACTTCCTGACTCAGACTTGCTCTTCTAAATCCTGGTCTTTTAATCCTCTTTTTAGTTAGGCTCTAGGCTACCTGCCTCTCCCACTCTGAAATGCTGCCGCCACAATTATTTTTGACATCTGCTACCAAAATAACCTGCGGCTCTCAGACATTTGTTCAGCCTCTGACCTTGACGTCCGTTCGGCAGTTTACAAGTATCTACTTCGGATCTACGCCTCAACCAACTGAAGGCAGGGGCGCCAAATATCGCTACCCTGGTTTTAATAGTAAGGAATCAGGGTCTGTGAGGTGTGGACGCCTTCGCCCAAAGTCACAAAGCGAGTCCTCAGAGGTAAAGACCTCTCCTCAACCTGAAGATCCCCGTGAGCATTCCGCTTCTGTCCATCCCGTAGCCCTAGCCTCCGCCGGATCCGCCCCGTGCGGCTCCGAATGGACCGGGACGACCCTCAGCTCCACCCACGCTTTCCCAGAGGTAATCTAGGGCTCCCTCCCCTAGAGGGAGGGGCGGGGTTCAAGCCACTCTCTCAGGGTCACTAACATCGCCCCCGCCTGGCCCCTGCCCAAGCCGGGAAAGAGGGGCCGGACCTGAGCGTCCGAGCGCCGGCCCCTGACCCTGTGGGGCGGAAAGGCGGGCCCAGCGCTCACCACTGCGCCCCTCGTTGGAGCGTGGTCCTCATTAAGGCCCCGAGCTCGGATTTCTGGGTCTCCGCATCCGGTCGCTCACAACAGCCCCCGCCTTCCGCCATCTCGTCCGTGTCTCCGGCCCTACCGGCCCGGACATCCGCCTCGCGCACAGCGTGCTGTGGTCCGCGCCCACGCACGCACGCACGCACACGCGTATGTGCGCGCGCCCAAGCCCCTCCCTTCGCCGCGGCCCGCTGCGCCTGCCAGCCTCTGTCTTTCCAACACCCACGACGCGCCGCCCCTCTCCCGCCAGTGCGCGCTGGAGCCGGGAGGGGGGCCGGAAGGGAGGCCGTGCGGAGATGAAGTCGGCGCTTCCTCCGCCTGGCAGGTCTCGCCGCCTGGTGGCCGTCCGGCACCCCTTTCCCTGTCCAACCCGGTGATCTCAAGGAGTCAGACCGCAGGCCCCACGACCCTTCCGGCACCCCCTTCCGGCCAGCGGTGTTATCCTGGTCTTAAATAAACGCAGCGCCAGGTGCGAGAAGCCCTGGAACTAGATTTTCTTGTTTTCACTCCAGCCAGTCCACTTTCAGCAGAGACCTTAGGCAAGTCTTTAGCTGCCCAAACGTGGGCTCCAGGTCCCTGTACGGGAGACCCTACAGAGATTTTGGAGAGTGCCAGGTGCACCAGCGCTTTGGGACCGGGACTTGACGGTGTGGCCTAGTCATTAGCAATAGTGTCCGTCTGGACGCCAGAATCACCTGGCCCAGGCTGAATTCGACAAGCCCTCCACTGAGCTAGCTGCTTACTTTGTCAGGGAGGCAGGCAGCCACAGAGGGGCCATAGCAACGGGGGTGGGAGGAGAGGACTAGGTGTATTCTCCACATTAGATGTCCAGGCTGCTGATTTGTTGCTACAGCAAGATATAGTGTCCTCAACACCGTATGTTTCCCACTCGACCTTGCATACAAAAAACACAGCCCTCCTCCTGGAGGGGGAAGTACACCCAGAGCAAGGAGGAGACCAGGCAGCTGGCTTAGGTGAGTCTACCAGTTCCCACCCTCAGAGAAAAATAAGACCCAGTACCTGCCTTTATACGATCTAATAGAGGAGAGGGGATCTTCCACAAATAGCCCCAGTGCCAAGAAGTGCGTGATAAGCACCGTTACAGGCTATGAACCAAAGACTAGACCCAGAGCTGTGAAAGGGAGCCTTTGACTTAAGTACCTTTTGAGTGTGATTTTTTTTTTTTTTTTTTTTTTGGTCTACGTTGGGTCTTCATTGCTGTGTGCAGGCATTCTCTAGTTGCGGAGAGCGGGGGCTACTCTTCGTTGAGGTGCACGGGCTTCTCATTGCGGTGGCTTCTCTTGTTGCAGAGCACAGGCTCTAGCCACGTGAGCTTCAGTAGTTGTGGCACACAGGCTCAGTAGCTGTGGCCCACGGACTTAGTTGCTCTGCGGCATGTGGGATCTTCCCGGACCAGGGCTCGAACCCATGTACCTTGCATTGGCAGGCTGATTCTTAACCACTGTGCCACCAGGGAAGTCCCAAGTGTGATCTTGAAGAAAGCATAGAAATGACGGTGCATGTTAAAGGAGAGGAGACTAGAGGCGTCAAAGAGAATTTCTGGAGCAAGCAAGAAAGGATTAAAGAGTGAAGATTAGGCCAGTTGAGCCGGGCACAGACTGAAAGGACCTGAGAGCTAAAGCTAGAAGGGAGGCCAGAGGGACCATATGTCCTGCCTTAAATGACGCACAGATATTGTAGGAGGTTGAAGAGCAGAGAGAAATAGCTGAGGGTGCTTTATGTCTACAGTGGTGCAGCCCAGAGACCTACTAGGAACCTTTGGAAAGGTGTCTATGAGGCAGGAGAGGAGAAACAGATGAGCCATGTTCAGTGTTGGGGGTGGAAGAGAGAGCTGGCCTGGTGAAGCTGTGGTAGGTCATTTGAACAGATTTACTATTTTTATGTTGGGTTTTGGCTAATTGAAATTAATTTGCACTCCTAGGACATCTATCACACACCATCTGGTAACAGAGGCCTTTTGGCAGTTGGGTAGATAGCAGGGGAAAGTAATTTGGAATTAAAACTGCCTTGAATAACCACATAGCAGTTAATCCCCTGTAGATAAGAGTTACCATCACGTGATAATTCTACATCTGGGGAGCCAACCCTGACACCCCAAGTGACCTCCTGTGAAAGTTCTTTGAAATTGTTAAAAATGTTATCAAATGAGAAACACTGCCTTTAGTCCTATTTATGGAAGAAGAAAGTTGGGTTACTGACATGACTTCAGAACCTACATTACAATGTCTGCTTGCCTCTTCTTTTTTTAGCAGTTTCTCCTATACCATTTATGGCATGGGTCAGAGCCTTAAGGAAGTAGGACAGGTTGTCAGCACCACTAGAAAGAGGGACAAAACCTAATTATAAAAATGAAAACTTTGGAAAATCTTTTTAAGCCTGGATCTCTTCAGTGCTATTAAATAGCTGTAAAAATAGTACACTAATTATGGGTAGTCCCTAAAAATTTATATTAAAATTATCAAGTGCCAGTAGTTAAAATGCAAGGAATAATGTGAAACTTCATAATCAGATCGCCATTATTTCCAGTTTTAAAACTTTCTTAGTGAGTTTGATTATATGTTAAAAACTGAGAACTAGAAACAATGAACATCTGCCTGTGTGTTCCTGGTGTTGTGAGAGTGACCCGCGGATTTGGGAGGAAAGGAGTTGAGTGATTCAACTCAGGAGACACCCTGGCCCCAGGACTGTGATCTCTGTTGGGCCATTTCCCCTAGGGAGAGGTATGGGCCTAGTAGGCCCCTCTCTTGGCCCTGCAACCAAACCCCAGAACTGAACAACTCACCTGTTGCCAAGGGAGCTTGGAGCACAACAGGAAGGAAAGCAGGAAGAGAGCTGGAGGCGACAGGTCTGGCTGATTGGTTACATACTACGATCTTGGACTGTGATGATCTATCTAATTGAGGGTTTGTAATGTCTGGGTGTGTGAACTTTAAGTTTTATTTGGTTCCAAATCATAAAGTTCTTGCCTTGGCTGGTACTATGGCTTGCTCTAAACCTACCTGGAGTTGGCCCTCCCCAGTCACCTTTGGTCCACACTTGGCCGGCAATCATAGAGCATATGTGGCTGTATTCACAAATACTGGGCACCTTTTTTTTTTTTTTTTATCGGCTGCATTGGGTCTTCGTTGCTGCGTGTGGGCTTTCTCTAGTTGCGGTGAGCGGGGGCTACTCTTCGTTGCGGGGCGTGGGCTTCTCACTGCAGTGGCTTCTCTTGTTGCAGAGCATGGGCACTAGGCGCGTGGGCTTCAGTAGTTGCAGCACGTGGGCTCAGTAGTTGTGGCACACGGACCCTAGAGAGTGCGGGCTTCAGTAGTTGTGGCATGCGGGCTCAGTAGTTTTGGCCCTCAGGCTTAGTTGCTCCGTGGCATGTGGGATCTTCCCAGACCAGGGATCGAACCCGTGTCCCCTGCATTGGCACGGGGATTCTTAACCACTGCACCACCAGGGAAGTCCCTTGGGCACCTTTTGATTAGAGGTGGCATCAGGAGAGAAATACTTTTTTTTCCTTCTTGCCTGTGCTTCCTTACCTTGCCCAGGGGACTGTGAAAAAGTGAAAGCCTCTAGAGGTACATTTTAGAAGAATTAAATGTCTTATCAGTGACACTTTCACCTCTGTTACATAAGCGTTGGGTTACTGGGGAAGGTGACAGAGGCAAAAAACTGAATGAATCTCGCAGAAAGGACGTGGGATCATTTTTCCCATGTTGGATATTCCATTCTGGTTATGCCACTGTCGGTAGCTAGCCCTGATTTGGTGGGGAAGGTGTTGTGTCCTGGGCCCATGTGTGGTCATGTCTCCTCTTCCTGCTCTAATTCTGTTACCATCAATGTCTTAACCTTAAATAAGCATTTAGATATTAATTGTATGTGTCATTTTCCCTTTGCACAGAGAAATTCTCCATAAGCATTTCTTGGGTGAATGAATGAAAGAATTATCCAGAGAGTAGTCATTTTTTTCATTTGACTGATAATCTGTTATGTCCTCCCAGTCCCTACCGTCCAGGGGTTCCCAGCCAGTGAGGTTGGGGAAGATGTTTTCACATGTAATTATAGTGTGTTGTGTGATAAAAGTGCTAGAGGAACATGGAGCGTGATGCTGTAGACACTTTGCTAGGAAGGAAACATAAGCAACTGGTGTAGGAAGCAGAGGTATGCTTAACATTAAAGATGAAAAAAAATTAAAGACAAAAAAAAAAGGGAGGGATTTCCCTGGTGGTCCAGTAGTTAAGACTCTGCACTTCCAGTGCAGGGGGTGCGGGTTCGATCCCTAGTCGGGGAACTAAGATCCCACATGCTGCGCAGCGGTGAGGCCCAAAAAAAAAAACAAAACGGTACGCTTAACATCCCCCCTGACCTTTGAGGATGCATGATGAGTCTGCCAAGGAATCCTGAGGGGACCAGGGCTTCTTTAGATTCACACACATGTACACAGGTATAGCCACGTGCTGGGGACAGAGGAGGCTGGGGTAATAGGTGCTTCTTCTGCAGGGAGGCTCAGATTCCCTCCACTCGCCTCCCTGTGGAGTCAGGTAGCCTGCAGGACCGTAGGACACCACCCAAGGTGGGCTGCCCCTGCCCCTGGATACTGCCCCAACTCTGGGCATTTGGACTAAGTGAGCCTGTTCTGTGGTCTCCTACCTTGGCTTTGCTGGCCACGGCTACACTGGACCTGGGAAGGGTGCTGGGAGTGGGGTTTCTGTCTGCAGGATGAAGGATAGAAGGGCTACTGGGCCTCTGCCCAGCACATCACTGTCATGTCCTGTCAGTTTCAATGCTTCTGGATGCAACTAACAGAATACCCACCAGCAAGTGGCCCACCTAGTTAGTGATTTTATTTTTGTTTTTTCACGTGACAAGTCTGGATTTGAGTTCTTGGGTAGGTCAAAGCTGAAGGATGTCAGATCTCAAGTTGACTTCTCTGTTACCCACAGGGCCAGTGCCCATGAGCCCTCACTCCTTGGGCAAGAACTTCTCTCATCTGAGCTCCTGCTTCCCAATCCAGCAGTGCCTGATGCCCAGTAACTTATTGACTATCTCCAGCTGGGCTTTATTTTAGTGCCAGCCCAGGTGTGTCACACCTCTATGAAAGCATGCTCATCTAGCCTATTTGGTGATTGTAATAACAAAAACCTGCCAAATTCAGAGTACTCTGACAGGGATCCCTGCCCATTCTTTAAAAATCCATGCTGTGGGGCTTCCCTGGTGGCACAGTGGTTGAGAGTCCGCCTGCTGATGCAGGGGTACACAGGTTCGTGCCCCGGTCCAGGAAGATCCCATATGCCGCGGAGCGGCTGGGCCCGTGAGCCATGGCCGCTGAGCCTGCGCGTCTGGAGCCTGTGCTCCGCAACGGGAGAGGCCACAACAGTGAGAGGCCTGCGTACAGCAAAAAAATTAAAAAAATAAATCCATGCTGTGGATGGATTTATTTCTCTTGTGGAAAGCTTTAGCAAGTATTTTTTACTCAATATTACCCCAAAGTTAAAACTTATGAGAAAAGGCTGATCAGGCCAGGAATGCCTCACTGAAAATAAGCTTATTTTAAATGTTGTTTGTGGAACTACATCGAGACAGAATGAGGAAGTCATGTGATAAAGAACTAATTGTGCAATAAGTGCCTGACCAAATGAATTTTATCAGATTTTCTTTCAGCTTTGTTGAGGTATAGTTGACAAATAAATTTTAGTGTGTACATTGTGATTTAATATACATATACATATTTTATCAGATTTAATGTTTAAAAAAAATTTTAAACCAGCATTTCTGGAAGAACTGCTAAAATGGTGGCTTCTGAACCTACTGAGTAACAGCACGACCCATCCTCTTCTCAGAAGACCTGTGGCCTAAATGCTGCTGTTACTCCCAGATCAGGCAGTGTCCCGGAGGCACTGCTACCAAAGGCCAGGACCTCAGGCAGGTTCACTGGGATTCCTTCACTTTTACTTGTTAATTTGAGCTGCTGATTCACAGTGGGGTGGAGTGGGTGCAGGTCAGAGCCAGTAGCAGTTGCATGGTTGAATGAGAAAGAATGTGTGTGTGTTTTGGGGGAAGATGTCCAGTTTCTTGGGGAGGAAGATGAAGTGTTAACCGGCTTTAGTCTGAGTGTTCCTAGAAAAAGAGAGAGTTGAAAAGGACAGTTAAAGGAGGCATGCAGCTTCAAGTCTGAGGAGGAGTATTCACCAGCCAGTGTCAGCCACAATGGGGATCTCAGAATTTCCTTTCTCTTGCAGCCTAAGGCATAAACTGAAGAAGAAAAAAAAAAAAAAAGTGGGTAAGGAGGGGTGAGTCACCAGGTAACCCAGAGGGGAAGAAGTTGGAGTCAGTTTGGAAAGCCCTGGATTCCCATCCCAGAGCCTAACCAGAGAGTGTGGCCCAGGCCACACTGACCCTTTACAGGAAAGGGGAGAGTTGGAGCAGGAAGTCTCTCCTCATGGGTTCAGCTGTAGGACATTGAATAGGACCCTAAATCCCCAGGCTATCCACATCAGCATCTCTGGAGGGGGGCCGTGGACATAGCTTTTAACAAGCACCCAGGTGATTTTGGGGCACTGTGTATTAGCTCCCAGAATAGGACCTGGTAGATCTCGGGCACTGGCTGTCTGGTTACAGCTCTAGCTTCCCCCAGGACTGCACTTGCTGAGGACCCCTCAGTTCACAAGCACTCATCCCAGCTAACTATTCTTTTTATTTTTTTTATTTTGGCCACGCTGTGAGGCATGCGGGATCTTAGTTCCCTGACCAGGGATTGAACCTGTGCCCTCTGCAGTGGAAGTGCAGAATCCTAACCACTGGACCACCAGGGAAGTCCCCAGCTAACAATTCTTTATGAAATGTCCCTTCCCTCAGCTCTTTGACTCCATCCATCACTGTTCCAGCTGTGCCTCTCTGCCATCTGACCCAGAAACACTGTGAATTCATAGGCCTCAAGTTTAGGCCACCTGATCTTCTTCTTGTCACTCTCCCCAGGTGAGACCGTATCCTCTCCAATGGCTACTTACTGACCCCTTGACTAGACCTTTGTCTCCAACCCAAATTCCTTTTCTGAGCCTCTTGTAAGGCTCCAGATATCTGCTCCAGATATCTCCATCTGGATGTCTCATGCACCAAATCTGAATCTAAACACTTTTCTTCTCCCCACACCTGCTCCTCCTTGTAGTACCTGATTGTCAGTGATGCCACCTTTCCACCTCAGACCTTCACACACTGAACTCCCTGCCTGTCCACCCTCCATCAGCTTGTTCCTCAGCTAACTGCTTCTTAACCTCTCTTCAGCTTCACTGTCACTCCCTCCAAGAGACAAAAGCGTGATCCTCCCCACTGGGCCAGGCCCTCTAGTTTATTCTCAAAGTACCCCATACTACTCTCATAGAACTAAATATGCATTTAGTAATTATAGAGTCTTTCTGCTTTCCTGAGGACTGTATCCTGGTACCCAGCAGAGTATATGGCACAGGGCTGAATGATGAGTGTTGCAATAAAGGAGCAAAGGGCTTTTAGAGAAGAGATGTGGGGTTTAAGGAGGTCAAAGATGGCCTAGGTATACCCAGATATACCCAGGTGAACAGGTTGTTAGTTTCCATTCCAGCAGTCAGATTTGGAGTCTACAAAATCCTCAAAAATCCCTGGGGCTTCCCTGGTTGCACAGTGGTTGAGAGTCCGCCTGCCGATGCAGGGGACGCGGGTTCGTGCCCCGGTCCGGGAGGATCCCACATGCCGCGGAGCGGCTGGGCCCGTGAGCCATGGCCGCTGAGCCTGCGCGTCCGGAGCCTGTGCTCTGCAACGGGAGAGGCCATGGCAGTGAGAGGCCCGCGTACCGCAAAAAAAGAAAAAAGAAAAAGAAAAAAAAAAATCCCTGACCCTGTTTTTTTGTTTGTTTTAAATTTTATTATTTTTTTTACTTTTGGCTGTCTTGGGTTTTCGTTGCTGCACGCGGGCTTTCTCTAGTTGCGGAGAGTGGGGGCTACTCTTCATTGTGGTGCATGGGCTTCTCATTGAGGTGGCTTCTGTTGCAGAGCACAGGGTCTAGTTGCGCAGGCTTCAGTAGTTGCAGTGTGTGGGCTCAGTAGTTGCAGCGTGCAGGCTCAGTAGTTGTGGCACACGGGCCTAGTTGCTCCATGGCATGTGGGATCTTCCCAGACCAAGGATCGAACCTGTGTCCCCTGCCTTGACAGGCGGATTCTTAACCACTGTGCCACCAGGGAAGTCCCCCTGACCCTGTTTTGAGTGGAAAGTTATTCTCTTTATATTAATTGACAAACACTGGCTGATTCATGCTATACACAAGGCCCTATGGACCCTGAGGAGATGACCAGCCCCTTTCCACCTCCCAGACTTTCACCCTCTGGGGAAGCAGACCAGTCACTCACAGATGTAATCAAGACTTTTGGTTCTGAGAGGAGCACAGATAGAGTGGGGTCTCAATGGGGAACAGAGCTCTGTCTTGTTACCTCAGAGGGGACTCAAAAGCGAGGTGGAGAGGCCTTGCAGCCAGAGGGAGGTGGGCCTGTTTTGATGATGGAGAGAGAGGGAGCCAGAACAAATACAGCCCTTAATGACCTAAGGGCAGGCAGAGCGGGAGGGCAGCAGCAAAGATGCCTGCTTAGGGTTAGAAGAAAAGTTCTTGAGAGTTGGTTAAGACACAGAAGGGACTTGAGCCACCAATTTGAGCATAAACATTGGGACCCCAAAACCTCTGGACCTTGTTCTGGACTGATAACACATATCGGGGTGCTTGTCTGTCCCAACAGAAGCTTCATTGCATACAAGCCCTGCAGAGTCCCTTGTATTGTGATAGGAAGTGCCTCTAGGTCTGTCTCAAGAGATTACTGACAACAGGAACAACAGATGGAGAAGTTGGACCTGAGCCATACCTGAGAAGCAGCTGGCCTCCAAGATACACGCCTATCCTAAGCCTGACCATGCAATTGCAACTGCAAGGCATGGTCAGAACAACCAGTTGTATACTCTTCTGAGTACCTGAGAGGCAGCAGCCAGTAAGCGCAGCATCAGAGCAGATAGAAGCACTGGATAGCGCTATGCAAAGAAGATCTAGCAAAGTAATGGGGAAAGAGTTATGTTGCATAAGCTGCCAACTGTGCAAAGTGGGCTTGTATGGCCCTAACACTTGAGGAGGCTGTTACCAAGTAAGGACTTGCTGCCCAACACACGTAGAAGCCAATACTATGGCACCCACTTTTGAGCAAAGAGCTTTATTGTGAGGTTGACTGGCAAGGAGACAGGAGGCAAGGCTCTCAAATTTATCTCCCTAATCTGGGGTTTGGTCAAACTTTTTTGAGTTAGGGGAGGATGGGTTCATAGGTGGAAGCACTGGTGGGGCAGGTTTTGACTGGAGGGCTTTGGAACTTGGCCATTTATGGTAAGGTATGGTAAAGGGGACTTCAGCACTGGGTCTTCCTGGACAATGGATCTTTCACTTCTGAAAGGGTTCCAGCATTCAGGTTCTGGTCACATCTGGGTTCTTTTGGTTCTGTGTGGGGGAGGAGGGGTGGAGGTGGAAAACCTTGGTTCCAGGCATTATTAGAATTCAAAATTTCTCCTCTGCTGCATGACTTGCGGTTTTGTTCTGCTATCTCTGAAGAACAACTCAGTATCTTGTTATCAACAGAGCAGGGCCAGTTTGGGCTGGTTCTGCAGTTACAAAGCCAGTAAGTGGGAGCCCATGGTGTTATTTTTTGTGAAGGTCATTTTGAGCAGAGCAAATACTCAGAAAGGAGAAGCCAAACTACTGAGGATAGGCAGTCAGCCTTTGAAATTTCTTCCTCTTTTTGAAATAAAGACTTTCTCTTGTAACAGAGCCTCAGGATGGCCCTGCTGCATGTCCTGGCAGAGGGAGAAATGCTGAGACAGGAGCTAGGATTCCCACATAGGAAAGAGTGAATTCTACAGCAGACAAAATTTTGGGATGTTCAGGCTTGGCTAGGTAATGCCAGCCAAGGAATGGGGGCTTAAGCTCCCAGCCCTATGACAATGAGGTTAGTAGGAAAGGTGTCCCCATCTGACAATGATACAGGACATACACACAGTTCTGCTCACACTCAGCACTTTATTAATGAGAAAGCTGTGGTCTGGGAAAGGGGCGGCTGGGATGGACAGGACCAGTGCCCATCTCAGGGGATTTTCCTGGACATCTGGCATTCCTCCATGCAGGTTTAGAGGAAACACCTTCACGGATAAAATCCCCAGAGGGCAACGCTGTGACTGCCAAGGAGCAGGGGTAGGAGGGGCACCCTAGGCACAGCTAGGCCCCTGAGACAGCAGAGCTTCGATGTCAGGCTCGATGTCGATGGTCAGAAAGCGGCGGCTGTACCTGCGTACGGGCACACCGTCTGGGCCCACCAGGAACTTCTCGAAGTTCCAGGCAACGTCGTTGCGGCACACCGGAGACCAGGTGATGAACTTGGGGTCTGTCATGAGGGCAGTGGCGTCGTCACTGGGCGTGGGCAGAGCCTCCCGAAGGAAGGTGAAGAGCGGATGTGCCTTCTCGCCATTCACCTCGCACTTCTCGAAGAGCATGAAGTTGGGCTCGAACCCGCCGCCTGGTCGTACGTACTTGAGGCAATTCAGGATCTCCTCGTTCTTGGCATTTTCCTGCGGGAGGGGAGAGCAGCTGGGACCCGGGGCTGCGAGGGGAAGCGAAGCCTTCTAACTGCAAACATTGTTTCTCCATGAGTCACTAGACTCTGGCCTTTCTTGCACAACCCCAGGGTGGACCTCAACCCCAGCCGGCACGAGCGCCGGAGGGAAGTGAGCCGGTGGCCCGCCTCTCCGCCCCCAGGGCGCGCAGCTGCTGGGCCCGGCGGGTCGTCCGCCGGCGTTCCTAACCGCGGTCGCACGCCCACCCCCGCTCCGCTCGGCCAGGCGCACCTGATGCCCAAACTGGTTGCACGGGAAGCCGAGCACGACCAGGCCCCGGGGCCCGAGGCGCCGCTGCAGGTCATTCATCTGGGTGTAGTCCCGGACAGTTGTGCCTCAGAGCGACGCCACATTCTCAATGAGCAGCACCTTGCCCCGAAGGGACCCCAAGTTCACGGGCTCCCCGCCGGCCAGCGGACGCGCAGAGAAGGCGTACACCGAGCGCGGGGCCGCTGCAGCCAGGGCGGCCGCCGAGCGCTGAGCGGCACACATGGCGTAGGTGCACAAAAAGACAGGGCAGAGCCGCGGGCTAGACGAACAGGGCGGGCCGGGAAGCGCCTCCTTTTAACAGGCGGGCGACCGAGGTCATGTGGCTCGGGCACTTTTCCGGCCGCTCCTACACCCCTCCCCCGCTCGGTCCCGCCTCATCCGGCCTCTGTCCTACGACTGTGGTCCCGCGAAGCTGGAGGGTGCGGTCGGGCCGGATGCGGACACCGCCCAGACCGTGCCGAGGCGCGGACGCGTTTGGCCCCGCCCAGGGAGCGCAGCGCCGGCGCTGTGGCAGTCGCCCGGATTATCCAGGCCAGAGCCCAGGCCGAAGAGGGCTCCGGATTCTTTCTCAATGGTTCTTCAGGGATTGGGGCCCGGCACGGGGAGACTCGCCAGCAACAGAATCTTTCGCTGCCTGTGGCCACACAGCCCTCCCAGCCTATGCCATATTCCTACTCCCCGAGAAAGTGCCCTATTGTCAGGCGCAGAGGGAGTTGACTTGTGATGATGGTGCAGTTAGCAGCAGCTGCCAAGGCAAGTCCTGTGTTGACACTTCCTGGTTCTAGGAAGGTTAAGTTGGAGGAGGGTGGGCAATGCTGGGGAGAAAGGGGGCGGGCAGCCAGGGCTGGACGCCAAAAGCCAGCTCTTTCTAACCCATTTCCTTGCATTCTGGGGCTGCCCTAGACTGTGTTCTCCTCCTGGCCTCTGGTTTCCCTTCTACTTTTACACCCCCAGTGTGGCACTACCCTTACACAGGTTTTCTGGGGTCACTACTCAGGCCCTGCTCCAGACCCCTGGAGGGGAGCCCAAAAGCATGCAGGGCCAAGGGGACTCAGTCGATTTCAGACCATCCTCAGCTTCATCTGGAGCTCAGGCAAGGAAGTAAAAGACACTGAAAATGGACAGGTAGTAAGAAGAGGAAAATATCACACTAAGATTTGTCCAGAAGAACGACTGCTTGGAGTACCCCTCAGTCGGCTGCATTCCCTACCCCACCCTACTCTGAACTTGAATGGGACATAAGATAATCACTTCCACCTCTTTGGCAGAAGCCAGGTTAGTGCCAGCTTTGGGGTGGGGGTGGGCAAGCCGGTACTTTGCCCCCTGAAGGAAACTTCCAAGGTGAGCTAGGCAGAGTTCATCCTCCATTCCCAGCCCTGGAGAGAGCCAACACAAACACCAGGATACAGGAAGTTTAGAAAACTGCCTTTATTCTATTAGTAGTTGGAAAAATTAACTGGTACAGAAAAAAAGTTTAGTCAGCTGGAGAGGACAGAGAAACCGTGGGCCACCCAAGAGAACTGGTGGCTCCTCTGGGAGGGAACCTGGATACAGTGAGAAGAAAGAGCACTGTGAACTAGAGCCAGACCCTGCAGTCCAGGTGAGACAGGTTATGCCACCTTCTGAATTATCTAAGTGCCTCAGGCGTAAAACCAAATTCCTATTTACTTAGCCCAGCTCTGGGGAAGGGGGTACTGGAATATGTGGGGCCGAAAAGGGGAGACATGGCCATCTTTTATCAGAGAAACTGACAAAACAGGAATTTAAAAAATGAATTTTCCATCTGACTTTATTTTCAAATACACTTTCTTTTTTAAAAAAAAACCAATACACTTTCTGTGAGGATGACAAATATCAGTATTAGGAAATCCAATTATACAAAAAATACTACATCTAGTCTGGGGTAGATATATTTATTTTTGGTAACATACATTAAGCGGCACTAATTACACAGTAACTATAAGGTAACTAACATGAAACCACAGAACTGTAACTTTGCCACAGCTGCGTGGACTTGGGCCTTTCTGGCTGAGCACATTTTCAAAAAACTGGATTGCCACCCAGAGCTATGCCAATGAAATCTGTTAAAATGAGTAAAGCTCTGAAGTGGTGACTCACCAGAGTACCTTGCAGCTGAAAGATGATAGGCAGGACATGTTAGTTATAAAGTAGTTACAGCCTAATTCACAAAAGTTACCGACTGTTTCTCTTTCTAGAAAGAAGCAAGAAGTTAGGAAATTCCTTGAATTAGCGCCTAGTGTGTCAGGTGGGAGTGCAGAGGAGGGCTGTTAGAGCAGTGTCAGAAGGACCCTGGTGGGTCAGGTGGGTTGGACATCATTAATAATCATGGTTGGCTTCTAAATACTGGTAGCAAGATGACTTCTGATTTGTAATCTTAGGTAAATTATAGATAAATGAAAAAGGCCAGTAATCATACACTAAGATTAATAAACAGCACTTCAAAATTAACCGCATGAGGGCTGTGCTTGCAGCAGGGTTTCACAAGACAAGGCACCCAGATTTTTTCTTCCCACGTCTGGCTTGCAGAGCAGCTCTCGTGGCCATTTCAAAAACCTCCCTCACTCCATCTTTGGTCTTTGCTGAACACTCCATGTACCCAAAAGCACCAATCCTGTTTGCCATATCTCTGCCTTCTTCCGGTTTCACTGGCTCCTAGCAAAGAGAAGAGAGCACTTTTAGTTAACAGCGTTACATACATATAGTTAAGTAGGTGTATCCAAATTCATCTCAAAGACTGCTTTTAAAAAGCTGCCGAGGGCTTCCCTGGTGGTTTAGTGGTTAAGAATCCGCCTGCCAATGCAGGGGACACGGGTTCGAGCCCTGGTCTGGGAAGATCCCATGTGCTGCGGAGCAACTAAGCCCATGAGCCGTAACTACTGAGCCTGCGCTCTAGAGCCCATGAGCCACAGCTACTGAAGCCCGTGTGCCACAACTACTGAAGCCCGCGCACCTAGAGCCCGTGCTCCGCAATAAGAGAAGCCACCACAATGAAAAGCCCACACACCGCCATGAAGAGTAGCCCCTGCTCGCTGCAACTAGAGAAAGCCCACACACAGCAACAAAGACTCAATGCAGCCAAAAATAAATAAATAAATAAATTAAATTTTTAAAAAAAGCTGCCGAACTCCCAGATTTGAGTTCTGTCTTATGACACTCATATGGGGTGACCCCCCACCTCCAATATATAAAAAATCCCTGTCAAACATGCTCTTCTCTGGGAAGTAGAGAGAAAAGGAGAGGCCAGAGAAGCCCTAGAGGGTTGAGGGAATCAAGGGCAAAATTACTCAAGCTGTTGATCCAGGGTAAGCCCTTGGGTCTTCTTGTAGTTAGCTTCACAGAGGACTGAATGCTCAGGGAAGGAAACAGATCCTGACCATCACATTCAGACAGAGAAACCTCAGGAGAACCCGTGCAAAACACCTCAAGGCACTCCTCCTGCAGTGGGGAAGTCCTATCATTGGGCCACCTGGCTTCTCAGAAGCCAAGATGTCACCTCCATCATCACTTTTTTAAAAATTTTTTTATGCTTTTTTTTTTTTTTTTTTTTTGCGGTACGCGGGCCTCTCCTGTTGCGGAGCACAGGCTCCGGAGGCACGGGCCCAGCCGCTCTGCGGCATGTGGGATCCTCCCACACCGGGGCATGAACCCATGTCCCCTGAATCGGCAGGCGGACTCCCAACCACTGCGCCACCGGGGAAGCCCCACCATCACTTTTATAAAGGCATTAAGGCTCTCTGTTTGGACTCCCTGCCATCAGGATTTCCTGATTCTTCAGTTCCCACCAATTTATCTTTAGCCTCACATATACGAAAGTAATAACTGGAGAGGGAAATCAAGAGCCTGATAAAGTTCCTGCATCTGAAGCACTGACTATTGCTGTGATGGTCCTTTCTCAGGCAGGCAATCTTTGGAGCACAGCACTACCTCACAAGAGAGGTTCCATCTTACAGGACTAGGGAGTTTTAGGGACCCCCTCTATGCAGGCCCGAGTCAGTGAGGGCCGGATGGACAGAGAGAGGCTTCTGGGACTTTCTCTGAAACAGCCTGGTCTTTGGGGGTTTCTGCTGGGTTCCCTGAACCTCGAACCCAGGCCCCGAGTTTAAGAATGCTACAGGAAGACAGAGCCCTGCCCTAGACCATACCTGCTTCATCTTGGCTAGCTCCCGCCTTGTGTGCTCATCATTTCGAAGATCCTTCTTGTTCCCAACCAGGATGATGGGCACGTTGGGACAGAAATGCTTGACTTCTGGAGTCCATTTTTCTGGGATGTTTTCTGAAAGAAGCAAAATGCACATAATTTGGGGATACATATAATTCTATCTTGAAGGATCTCCAAAAACCCTAGTTAAATTGCAAAGAAACTTCTTGAGAAATATGCCGGACATTTAATGGAATTCCACTAGTTTCAAAACCATGAAAAAGGTAAAATCTAACCCCCCTTCTCTTAAGCACAGAATCACCAGCTTTTCTCAGTCCCACCAAGGAGCTCAGCTCCTCTGGAGGTGGCACCAGGTAAAGGCTCTGGAGGAGCAAAGGATGGCTCCACAATGGTGCCACCTGCCCCAAGAAGGAAGGCTCCCCACCAGCCATCCATGTCACTGCTGGCAGATGATTCTGACCACAGCTTACAGAAGGAGTCCCCATTCTGGGGCTATAGCTGGCTCAGGGTTCACATGTTTTCTCTACACTTACTCATGGGCCCTCAGCATGACCTACCCTTGGATTACTGGTATTTCAAATGGCTTGAGTGGCTTTTGAAAATGAGTAATAACCAGCTGTAGCTTCTTGCCAATACTGTAGTAATTTAGTGGACAAGTGGCCTGGGTTCAACCTCACACACCCACTACCTTGAACATCTCAGTGTCAGGGATGACACTATAAAATGGGGATAACAGTAATACCTTACATGAGGTTATTTTGAGTCAATGCGTACAGAATACTTAGTATGATGATCATTTAAATGGTACTGATCATAAGACTATATTTTAGGAGTAAACTGTTCACTCTCTGACTTCAAGACCAAAAGGCAGGAGTTGGAATATAAAAGATGCTCTGCCTTCTGGCTAGAAGGTACAGAAGCTACATGAATAAGGTCAGGAAAACTCATAATTCTACACTCCACTCTTCAGCACACAAGACAGACATTTGTCTGCTTCCTTCCTCCTTTGCTATAGCGGCTAGAGTCAATCACTAATGTGACAACTTAAAACTCAAAGCCTTATTCTAGAACAAAGGGGTTCCCAGAGAAGTGCAGAGCAATCAAAAGACAAGGGCCAGCATATCTAACAGTGAAGGCAAACAGCCTCAGCACTGAATCTTGCTCTTATCTCTGCACCCTGTGGTCAGTTTTCAGTTCAGGTGCAACAGTGATCACTTTAAAGAGAAGGTGAGATCCCATCACTCCTTTGTTCAAACCATCCAAAAGCTCCCATCTCACTCATGATGAAAGGAGAGGTCCACACCATTAACCACATGGCTCTGCAACCCTCGCTCCACTCCCTCTGCTACAGCTACACTAGACTCCTTCCTTCTGCCTGGGAAGCTCTTTTGTTGGCTATCTGTGTTGGCCTCCCTCACCTACTTCAGGTCTCTGCTCAGAGGTTTCCTTTTCAGTGAGGTGGCTGACCATCCTATGGTCATCTTCTAAAACAGCATACTACCATGGCCTATTCCATACCCACCTCTATGAATGTTATTTGTAACATTTCTTGCTATCAGATTTACTGTGGTTTTTGCTCTTCTGTCTCCCTTCATCTAGAATATAGGTTCCATAAGTAAGCACTCAATAATTATTTGCTGAATATATAAAATTATTACTCCAATAGTCCCCCCCACCCCCCGGAATTCAGGACATGTAAACTGAAATGAATTGCCTCTGTCTTATCTTCACTTTTCATAAATGATTTTAAAACATAATTTTTTACTTTTTAATTCAGTGATGGCAATCGCCTATGATTGCTCCCACCTCCAAAGTAATCTGATCATATCAGGACACATCACTTTACATGGATTTACACTGGGGTGCTTTAGGGGCCACTGGGAATTCCATAAAGCCAGAGAAAAGGAATCCTTATCTAGGATCAAGGGTCAGCAAATGAAATTTTGCCCGGAGTCTACTTTTATACGTGAAGTTTTACTGGAACAGAGCCAAGCTCTGTTGTGCTACAACAGCAGAGTTGAGTAGTTGTGGCAAAGTTCAGGAGATCCAACAGAGAACACATGGCCAACAAAGCCTAAAATATTTACTATTTGGCCTTTTACATAACTTTGTTGACCCCAGGCCTCAACTAGAATCTAGACTCTAGACCAACTGCCAGTGAGACAGCAGAGGTTCCAAAAAGTAAACTACTGTCACAGGGTTGGCCAGCAACAGGGCTGAAACCTGCACACCAACATTCTGATTGCTGATCAAACTTGTTACCCTACACCTAGACTCAGTGCCATGGTCTAACATCCAACCAGGTAAAAACAAAGTCCAGCATTAGGTTCACATTAGCTTTTCAGTTTCTTGATATAGACGTTTCAGTTCCCAAGACACATTTTACTAGGGCAAACTACCAGTGGACTTCTCTCCTACTCCCTAGCCAAGATAAGAGAACTTTTAAAAGGCCCTTGGCAAAACCAAGCTAATTTAGTCAGCTCAGCAAAGGGGCGCTACCTACCTATCATACTACTGCAGTGACCAGCAGTCTCTCTAGGTATGTTTGTATTTCAGAGAGGGAGATCAATCTCTCTTTGCCTCTTTTCTTTCTACCTCTGCTCTCCTCCCTAGAACCTGCCCTCTGGGGGAGAGGATAGCAAGAAACAAGTCATAGTAAACAAACAGAGGTCAAAAGCTGAAGACTTCCTTCGAGACCAGCAGACACAGTCTTAAAAGAAAAATGTGAGACTGAAGAAGAGTAACTTTTTTGCTCTGAAGGTACTTTTGTCCCTAAAGGATTATACCTTTAGGTATACCTTGGATGAGGCGGCAAAGGGCACACAACCCTCCTCATTCCTATAGGCAAAGTCCATGATGTGTGTGTCTGAGGGGAAGGTGTCACATGGCTCCATTTTCTCTCTAAAGCTCAGCCTCTAGGGGCTTCTAACAGTCCCCGCAAAGGAAGGCAGATTAATTTGAAAACCAAAACTAAAACACAACTGTTAAAAACGAACCAAAGTGAAACAATGGCAGAGAGCACCCACTCTGTCTCAGTTCTGGGAGATATTGCACAGGGGACTCAATCTCAGCTTGGCTCCTTGGGCTGCATGACCTTGAGCAAGTGGTTCAAAGTCTCGGAGCACCTCCCCCAGTACTGTCATTAAAGTGAGTACAAGCATGACACAGAAAGGCTCACTCTAACCCTAACTCCCCAGCAACAGCCCAGGCCACCAGCAGGTCCTCAACAGTCATCTGTGTTAATGATAATCTCCTTGGCCCACATGCTGCCCTGTAAAAACAGAGCACTGCAGCACCAAGCAAGACATTTCGTCATCTTCAGTACAAACCGAAAGCACATTCTGTTTCAGGCCTTGCTGCCTTGTTTCGCAAAGTGTGAGGTCAGCATCATTCCCTCTTTTTTTGAAGGAAAGCAGCTTCTAAAACATGTGGCCAACTAAGCTAGTGGAATGTCAGGTTCAAGTCTCTATTAGCTAAGACCCTTTATAAAACGGCTAAAATAGGGCTTAGAAACATTACCAGGAATCACCAAGTCATCAGTCGGTCTAGATTTTGGGAAGCAGCAGGCTCAATATCAAGTACTGAAAAAAGGTGTGGACACCCAAAGAATACCTTCCCCAAATCTTAGTCCAAAAAATAGCTTTGAGGAATGCCCTGGTGGTCCAGTGGTTAGGACTCCACGCTTTCACTGCTGAGGGTGCAGGTTCAATGCCCTGGTCGGGGCAAGCTGTGCAGCGCAGTCCCCCCACCCCCAACCAAAAAAAGACAAAAAATAGCTTTGTGTTCGGAACCCAACTACTCTACAAGGTAGACATGGCAGTCATGGGAGACCTAGGCTGAAAAGGGACTCAGGGCTCAGGCTCTACAGTCCCAAGGCTCTAGGACTCTGGCCAGTGATGATTCTTTCTCTGAAACTCATGTCTGCTTTTCAGTCACTTGATGCCCAGAAAGGACCTGAGAAACCAAAGGTCGGCCAGGCACACAGGCAGTGACAAACATCAGGCTGCAGGGCTACTCACCTAAACTATCAGGGCTGTCAATGGAGAAACACATCAGTATAACATCAGTATCCGGGTAGGAGAGAGGCCTCAAGCGATCATAATCTTCCTGCCCAGCTGTGTCCCACAAAGCCAACTCTACCTATGATAAGAAAAATAAACATAAGAGTGCAGGTTAATCCCACCACTTACTTTCAGAAGAAGTGACACTTAACACAGTACCTTCAAATGATAGACTGTCCAAAATAGTAAAATACAGGAGTGTTCACTTTTATTAGAATCAAGCCTGAAGGTCGGAAGGGGTATTTAAATTGTTTTAGGTTGAAATTTCTCAAAATTGCAAATTTTATAAACAGATGCTAGAATTGAATAAAGTACCTAATTCAAAATGTCAAGTTAAAAATAACTTTGTAGGGACTTCTCTGGTGGCGCAGTGGTTAAGAATCCACCTGCCAATGCAGGGGTACACGGGTTCGATCCCTGGTCTGGGAAGATCTCACATGCTGTGGAGCAGCTGAGCCCATGTGCTGCAACTACTGAGCCTGCGCGCTAGAGCCCGTGAGCCACAACTACTGAAGCCCGTGTGCCTAGAGCCCGTGCTCTGCAACGAGAGAAGTCACTGCAACGGGAAGCCCGCGCACCGCAACGAAGAGTAGCGTCCGCTCGACGCAACTAGAGAAAGCCCACGCACAGCAACGAAGACCCAATGCAACCAAATAAAGAAACAAACAAAAAACTTTGTAGCTTGTAAGTACTTAATTACAAATAACATTCTACATAGGAAAGAAAGTGAATGAACAAGAGGGGAAATCAACTGTAAACAACATGCTACTAGGTATACAAGGCAAGAGAGGGAAAAACCAGAACAAGTAACTTTTCCTAACACATTCTCACTCAACCATTTCCTTACTTTGTCTCATCATTCTGCTCCAACGTGGAAACGTGGAAACAAGACTGTATTTGAGTTGATGGGTAAGAAAAGACACCATCCTGGGTGTTAGGCAAGGTCTGAGCTGACAAGAAAGGCCTATGGCTCTGCCTTTACTGCTCAAAAAAAATGTATGAATGGCTGAATGAAAGCATCACATAGGTAGGAGGGTACTCCTTTCACACCTGGGAACCTACTCACTTTCCAGTGGTAGGAGGGCAAGCTGATGTCTGGACTCTGGACGTAGCTCCGCTTCCACACTGTCCAGCACTGCAGTCAGCCCTGTCACCACTTCTTACAGTCACAGTGGATTTTTAACACCCTTTGCTCAGGAGCCCTTTGGGGCTCAAGGAGTTCTCCCTCCAATGCCTAGGATAGCCTTCTATTCCTAACACTTTCAGAGCCCATATTTCAGAGTTTCTAAATATTATTCCTACCTTAAAGTTGATGGCTAATTATCTCTTCCACCTTGAACCTCTGTCTCAGGATATGTCACTCACAACTTCCACATGTCCCATTGCGCCTCTGTCACACACACATACCATCAGCTTGGTATAGGAATCTGTGACATACTGATGTCCAATCCTCACAGCTGGTCTGATCTCAGGATGGTACAGCGCATTCATTCTCTGCCAAATCCCACTCCTCTGGCTCCTCCACACCTCATGGGTATTCAGTCAGACACAACAGCCAACTCTGATTGTCTCCTGATAAATGATTTCAGGGTGTCAGGACTGTCTCATGTCAGAATGGGCCTTTCTATTTTTGGTAGGTCTATTTCTTGGACCATGATCACCTAGAATTTTGGATGGTTCCCTAGGCTCTGTTAGTGCATACTTTTATGAGAATATTTGCAGGAGGTGCCCTCTCCCACTCTGGGGCTACCGACTTGCTCTAAGGTAGGTAGCTAGACTGTGATACCCTCTTCCAGATCAAGTACCTTTCTTTCAGGGTTTCTCTCCCTGGGTGAAGGGCTCCCCTATTTTGCCAGCGTCAGGCACGTTCAAGGTTGGCAGAGCAAGAAACATACTCATAGATCATTCCTCAAGGTTTATAAGTCAAAGTTCCTTTTTAAAAAATATTTATTTATTTATTTGGCTGCACCAGGTCTCAAGGTTTGTAAGTCCCTACATTTCTTTTTATTTCTTAAAAAGTTATTTATTCGTTTGTTTATTTGGCTGTTCTGGGTCTTAGTCGTGGCACATGGAATCTTTGTTGCCAATGTGCAAGATCTTTGTTGGGGCACATGGGATCTTTTAGTTGTGGCACGTAGGATCTTTTAGTTGTGGCATGCGGGATCTAGTTCCCAGACTAGGGATGAAACCTGGGCCCCCTGCTCTGGGAGCATGGAGTCTTAACCACTGGACCACCAAGGAAGTCCCAAAGTCCCTAAATTTCTTAAAGGTAAGATCCTGGTCATTCCAAGACACCAAGGCACAGATGATGTTTCAAAGACAACAGAAGAGTCATTACTATCCCCAAAACATATATACTGCCACAGGTGGAAAAGACTCTCCCAAATGATGGTCACAGACACATAGCAACCAACAGCTGTCATTCTCTGAATGACAAGATAAAACCAGCAATATACATTCAAGTAGGCTTTTGAGAAATGTGCTATGAAAATACCAACCTAATCCTGTTTTCCTCAAGCCACTGGGTCTTTCTGTGTATGCATGGCAATCAATCTAAATTAGATGAGAGGGCTGTTATGTGACAGCAGGCCCAAAGATCTCAGCACATTTTCACCCAGCTTGTCACAATTGGGCCCTGTCTCTACACAAAACCAATCTTCCTATCAGGCCCACAGAAACCCTGTATTCAAGCATCATGCAGAGAACTGACTGAAAGTTGAATTGGCAACACAGTACTGATGGGCCACCTGCAAGGTAGGACCCAGACAAAGTTCTGTTACGCTGGAATTCATGTGTTTTTTTCATCCATTCTTGACAAGAAGGGTGCCTTGGGGTTCCTAATGGCATGAGAGCAATCATTGTGGCCCACACGGCAACTGGATAAACTATAAAAGACGGTTCTGAGTATGCTCTTGTTCAGACCAACCTGTCAAGTGCTTTGGTGCTTCCAAATACCTTCAGTCACTTCACAGACCCCCAATGTCAACTGTAAAATAGCTTAAACCACTTTACAAATGAAAGTAGCTCAAAGATTAGGCAGCTTACTCATGGTCATAGAAGTATCAAGATACCCTATGAGGGACTCTAGAATTCTAAGCAGCTGGCCTAATGTGCTTTCCATTACACAGTCCCACAAAATGAGGCTAGGTAATACTGGGACAGAAAGGGATAACAGGTAAAGCAAGAATATGAGAAGGAAGAAAGGAGACAGAATTGCGGAAGCCAATAAATTAGGTGCTAGCAGCATGAGACATGTGACTGAATGCCTTAAGAGGACTGAGTGTGTTGGAAAAGAGCCCTTTGTTCTAGTTTTCTTTTCAGCTAACCCATTTGCAATGAGAATTTCATTCCTCTTCAAAAGATGTATAGGAATCTGGATAAAATATTATTTTGACAACAAAAGGGAGCAGAAGAGGGAAAAAAAAATCTAATTCCAGAAGAGCTTTGCCCCAGTCTTGCTGGTGGGCTTTCAGGGCAGACAGGAGGAAACACTGTCCTCACCACCAGTGACAGGTAATTGAAGCAAATGTAGCAGCCTGTTTATGTCAAAGTAAAAAAACATGAAAAAAAATTAAATGTGACAATGTTGTTTGACACTGCTGGTGGTATACATCAGTACAACCCTTTAGAAGCATAATCAATAAGGACCCGTTGACCTAGTAATCTCAAACTTCAGCACTTAATGAAATACTATGACAGAAAAAAAAGTCCATCCATACAAAGAGGTTCATTTTAGTATGATCCATTTGGCAACAAACTAAATTTCAAACATAAATAAAGCTGGAAAGAACACATATTCTAAGGCTTCCCCCTGTGAAATACATATGAATGTGGACAAAGTCTAGAGGGTAACAGTTAAAAATGAACAAAATTGAGCTAAAAGGCAGGATGAGAATGGATTTTTCCTTCTAACATTTTTGTTATTGTTATATAGTGTATTGAAGAGACAAAAAGGCCTAATTCTCTCCAGGCTCTATGAATAGC
Organism: Stenella coeruleoalba; assembly: GCF_951394435.1. Classification (NCBI taxonomy): domain Eukaryota; kingdom Metazoa; phylum Chordata; class Mammalia; order Artiodactyla; family Delphinidae; genus Stenella; species Stenella coeruleoalba. The sequence continues at coordinate 66,405,657 of NC_137156.1, forward strand.
CTAACATGCAAAATAGTACCAGTTGTTATGAAAAGTATACTCACCTGCTTTCCGTCCACTTCAATATCTGCCACATAGTTCTCAAACACTGTAGGTACATACACCTCTGGGAACTGGTCCTTGCTAAAGACAATGAGCAAGCAAGTCTTGCCACAGGCTCCATCTCCAACAATCACCAGTTTCTTCCGGATGGCAGCCATTGCTGAAACACAAGACAAAAGCGTTATCTAGAATGCACAAGAAGCTGTAATAGTTTCAGTCTATGACACACACTTTTCTGACCATGGAGCACAAGCCTCTAGTAGCACACCAAAATATAAAATGCTAGTATACCTTTCCACTTGGCACCAAAAAGTCATACCAAAAATCCATAACTAGGGGGCTTCCCTGGTGGCGCAGTGGTTGAGAATCTGCCTGCTAATGCGGGGGACACGGGTTCCAGCCCTGGTCTGGGAGGATCCCACGTGCCGCAGAGCAACTAGGCCCATAAGCCACAACTACTGGGCCTGTGCTCCACGATGAGAGGCCGCGATAGTGAGAGGCCTGCGCACCGCGATGAAGAGTGGCCCCCGCTTGCCCCAACTAGAGAAAGCCCTCACACAGAAACGAAGACCCAACACAGCCAAAAATAAATATTTTTTTAAAAAAGAATGCAACATAATTCTTTAAACAAAAAACCCATAACTAACATTATACTTAATGGTGAACACATTGAAAGCTTTCCCCAAGATCAGGAACAAGACAAGAAAGTCTACTCTTGCCACTTCTAAGGAGGTTCTAGCAATTACGCAAAAGGCAACATAAAAGACATCCAGATTGGAAAAGAAGTAAAATTATCTTAATTTGCAGATGACATAATCTTACATATGGGAAATCCTAAGGAATCCACTAAAAAACTATTAGAACTAATAAATTCAGCAAGGTTGCAGGATACAAGGTCAACATACAAAAATCAATTGTATTTCTATTCTCTAGCAATGAACAAACTGAAAATGAAATTAAGAAAACAATTTCACTTACAACAGCATCAAAAAGAACAAGATAGGAATAAATTTAACAAAAGAAGTACAAAACATACTCTTGAAAACTTAAAAAAACAATGTTGAGAGAAACTAAAGATCTAAATAAATGGAAAGACATTCATGTTTATGGACTAAAAGACAATATTGTTAAATGGCAATATCCTCCAAGTTAATCTACAGATTCAACACAATCCCTACCAAAATCCCAGCTGGCTTCTTTGCAGAAATTGACAACTGATCAGAAAATGCACATGGAAATTCAATGGACCCAGAATGGCCAAAACAATCATAAAAATGAAGAGCAAAGTTGCAGGACTTACACTTCCTGATTTCAAAACTTACTATAAAGGTACAGTAATCAAGACAGTGTTGCACTGTCATAAAGACAGACGTATAGGTCTTTGTGCATATGCGGGATGAAACAGGAAGGTGAAGATGGCAGCAGCCAGGGTGGGGGTCCTGGGAGTCCGATGGCTGCAAAGGGCAGCCCGAAACGTGGTGCCAATGGGTGCACGGACAGGTATGGTGATTACCTGAAGCTCCCTGACCACTCACAGCAGGAGAGGGACCCATGGTATGACTGGGACCACCCAGACCTGTGGTTGAACTGGGGTGAACCGATGCACTGGGACCTAGACATGTATATCAGGAACGGTGTGGACATGTCCCCCACTCCTGTTTCTTGCAATCTTATGTGTAAGCACCTCTTCGGCTTCGTGGCCTTCATGCTGTTCATGTTTTGGGTAAGGGAGACTTACCCCACTTACCAGCCTGTGGGGCCAAAGCAGTATCCTTACAACAATCTGTATCTGGAACGAGGTGGCAATCCCAACAAAGAACCTGAGCTAGTGTTTCACTATGAGATCTGAGGAGGCTTCGTGGGCTTTGTGCGCCCCGTAACTGACTCCTTTAATCCTAGAGATTTTACCTTAATGAAATCCCTAATAAAACTTAGTGCTGTGGTAAAAAAAAAAAAAAAAAAAAAAAAAAAAAAAAAAGACATGCATAGATCAATAGAGTAGAAGTGAGAATCCAGAAATAATCCCTCACCTTAGGGTCAAACCATTTTCAACGAGGATGCCAAGACAATCCAATAGAGGAAAAACAGCCTTTTCAACAAATGGTGCTGAGACAACTGAATAGATATATACAAAAGAAGGAAATTAGAACTCTACCTCACATCATATAAAAAATTAACTCAAGATGGATTACAGACCCAAATGTAAGAGCTAAAACTACAAAAGACATTTTTTAATTAACCAGCCAACAAAAACAAAAAACGTAGTAGGGCTTCCCTGGTGGTGCAGTGGTTAAGAACCTGCCTGCCAGTGCGGGGTACAAGGGTTCAAGCCCTGGTCCGGGAAGATCCCACATGCCGCAGGGCAAGTAAGCCTGTGTGCCACAACCACTGAGCCTGCACTCTAGAGCCCGCGAGCCACAACTACTGAGCCGGTGTGCCACAGCTACTGCAGCCCACGTGCCTAGAGCCCACCTGTGCTCTGCAGCAAAGAGAAGCCACCGCAATGAGAAGCCCACGCACCGCAACGAAGAGTAGCCCCCGCTCACCTCAATCAGAAAAGCCCACGTGCAGCAAGACCCAATGCAGAGAAAAAAAAGAAAGAAAAAAAAAAAACGCAGTAAAATATACATAAAATCTACCACTTAAACAAATCTTAAGTAATAACTTTGGTGGCATTACTCACATTCAACACTATTGTGCAACCATCACCACCATCCATTTCCAGACCTTTTTTCACCTTCCAAAATCTAAGTTCTATATTCATTAAACAATAACTCCCCATTTCCCCTACCTCCCCTCTGGCAACCACCATTCTACTTTCTGCCTCTATGAATTTTACTACTATAGCTACCTCTTGTAAGTGGAATCATACAGCATTTGTCCTTTTGTGACTGGCTTATTTCACTAAACATAATGTCTTCGAGGTTTCTTCACTTTGTAGCATGTGTCAGAATTTCCTTTAAGACTGAATAATATTCCATTGTATCAATATGTATATACCACATCTTATTCATTCATCTGCTGACACTTGGGTTGCTTCCACCTTTTGGTTATTGTGAATAATATATTTATCACAATATACTGTGGATAGTATATTCACAAATATATCCATCACCAGGAACCAAAGAAAAAAGATAAACTGGACTTCATAAAAATTTTTAAAACTTTTGTGGTTAAAGAGAGAGCATCAAGAAAATGAGAAGACAACCCACAGAATAGGAGCAATGTTTGCAAATAACATATCTGATAAGGGACTTGTATCTAGAATACATAAAAAACTGTTACAACTGAACAACAAAAAAAGCAGCTTAGGTTGGTAGTCTGGCTCTGAGTCTCTCGTTGCAGTCAAGGTTGATTTAGACCCAGAATATATAAAGAACTTCTACAACTCAATAATAGCTAGACAAATAATCCAATTTAAAAATGGGCAAAGGGGACTTTCCTGGTGGCACAATGGTTAAGAATCCGCCTGCCAATGCAGGGTACACGGGTTCAAGCCCTGGTCCAGGAAGATTCCACGTGCCTCAGAGCAACTAAGCCCGCACGTCACAACTACTGAAACCCGCGTGCCTAGAGCCCGTGCTCCGGAACAAGAGAAGCGACTGCAACGAGAAGCCCACGCACCACAACGAAGAGCAGCTTGATGCAACTAGATAAAGCCTGCACGCAGCAACAAAGACCCAACGCAGAAATAAATAAATTAATTAATTTAAAAAAATGGGCAAAGGATCCGACTCGATCTATGACCCAGCAATTCTACTCTAAGAGAAATGGAAACGTGTCCACACAAAAACTTTACATGAATGTTCACAGCAGCATTATTCATCATCATCAAAAAGCAGAAACAAACCAAATGTCTAACAACTGATGAATGGATAAAATGTGATTTATCTACACAATAGAATATTATTCAGCAATAAAGTGTGTGTGTGGGGAATACTAGTACATGCTACAACATGGATGAACCTTAAAAACATTACAATTTGTGAAAGAAGCTAGCTAAAAAGAACCACATACTGTGTAATTCCATTTATTTGAAATGTCCAGAATGGGCAAATGCAGAGATAGAAAGTAGACTGGTGATTGCCAGGGGAAGGGAGTTGGAGGAATAGGGAATGACTACCAAGGGAATAGAGGGGTTTCTTTATAGGGTGATGAAATTTTTCCAAAATCATTCTCAGATGATTGCACAACTCTATGAATATTCTATATACAAATGAACTGTACACTTTAAATGGGTGAATTGTAAGGTATGTGGATATTCAATAAAGCTGTTAATAAAAAAGAAAAGAAAAGCATAAAGACTCCCTCCATTTGGCACAGACTAGTGGTCAACCCCAATTCCCACTATTACCTCTTAGAACAGCATTCCAATTTTTAGTTGTGCACTTTGTTGCCCAGCTAAAAGACTATATTTCTTAGCTTCCCTTATATTAGGTATGGCCATGTAGTTCACTTTGTAGTTCTAGCCCCTGAGATGTAATCAGTATTTTGTGGGACTTCCAGGAAGTCTTCCTTAAAGTTGAAGTCTCATGCCCTTCTCACCCTCTTCCTCCTTCCTGCTGCTTAAATCTGGAGTCCGGGCTGTTTAGAAAAAGTCCTAGAATATGAAGATGAGTGCCACACCCTGGAGTTGGAGGAATAAAGGGTAGAAGGAGCCTAGGTCCCAGATACCTTGAGAGCCACCATCTCAGCCCAACTGCCTACTTCCACACTTCTTTTATGTGAAGGAAAAATAACTATCTTGTTTAAGGTAGTATTTTTCAGGTCCCCATTACCTATAGTCAAACTAATTCTCAACAATACATACTCACTGACAAAATCATGTTGTCTGAAGGGAATGTTTCTCAAACTGGAGTGGATGAGACAATCCATTGGGGTACATGAAGGAAACATTAGAAACTAATTTTTTTTTTTTTTTGCGGTACGCGGGCCTCTCACTGTTGTGGCCTCTCCCGTTGCGGAGCACAGGCTCCGGATGTGCAGGCTCAGCGGCCATGGCTCACGGGCCCAGCCGCTCCGCGGCACGTGGGATCCTCCCGGACTGGGGCACGAACCCGTGTCCCCTGCATCGGCAGGCGGACTCTCAACCACTGCGCCACCAGGGAAGCCCATGAATTTACCTCTTTAAAAGTCCTTCCTCTATATTCAGTCTGACTGCTAACATCTTGAAAGGATTCACAAACCATTTTCTACTTTTTCTCATGCTCTCAAATTCATGCCAAGACTTTATATACTTTACCCATCTCAGGCCTAACTTGGTATACTGGTTTATGCCCAAAGTCAAGGAACCAGGACTTTCCAGGATGCAAACAAAATGCATCAGGAACTTCCCTGGTTCAAAAAAAGGCTGCTATCTTTGAATAGCATCCTTCCTAGAAAGCACTCAATTCTCAAGAAATAATTCCTCTAAATCTAATGTGGTTAAGGACACACAAAGTGAAAATGCCAGGGAGCGGGCTTCCCTGGTGGTGCAGTGGTTGAGAGTCTGCCTGCCAATGCAGGGGACACGGGTTCGTGCCCTGGTCCGGGAAGATACCACATGCCGCGGAGCTGCTAGGCCCGTGAGCCATGGCCGCTAAGCCTGCGCATCCGGAGCCTGTGCTCCGCAATGGGAGAGGCCACAACAGTCAGAGGCCCGCGTACCGCAAAAAAAAAAAAAAAAAAAAAAAACAGGGAGCAATCAAAAAGGCTCTTGAAAATTTTCCCTGGGGAACATTTTGCCCAGGAAAAGTATAAAACCATTCAGCTTCTACTGATGACAAAGACAGAAATCACAAGTGATTATGGGATAAAATGAAAATGAAAGCCTACAATTACAAGGTAATTTCTGGGATGCTAGGAGTCTGGCGATACAACCAGAGTTGTTGATCAGATGTGAAAAGTACAAACATCAGAAAATGAAACTCACTAATTTTTCCTGAAATGACCCAGGAATTTTTTTACTCTAGTATCTTTCCTTTCCACTTTGTTATAATCCAATATCTTTTAAAGTACATGGCTTGCCAGCTTGAGAAAGGAAATCACACTGAGCTCTCTGCAGTCTATCTGCCAGATGTATCATTTTCTATTTCTAGTCTGAATTGTTTCAGATATAATTCTTAAGAGCTTTGAGTAGAGGTTTATTTTTCCAGTAACAGTCAATTATATCTATTTAAGTTACCTGTAATAATATGCAAGTGACTGTATATTTCTTTTAAAAGTTCTTTATATTTTTCCTCAGTTCAAAACCTTCAGCATAAGTTACTGTGCTACCCTCACTCAAGTCGAAAGGAGCTCTCTCATGGTGCTAAAAGGGCACAAAAAGTACCCACTCGGAGTTTATGTTCTCTGCATCACAAAATCAGCCTTTCCTCAGATCTCAAAAAACAATGTGTTCTGGCTGTGAACCAAATATCAGCAAATTACATTAAGCAGTTACTGTTAACAAAGAAAACAAGACAACCAATATTGCAATATATTTCCCATCCATATGTAAATAGAAATGGGTGTCCAAGAAAAGCAACTGAGAGGCTACATGCAGTGTCCCATGTAATCCCTTGGTACACTTGGTACTCAGCAGTCACAAGAGCAGAGAGCTCAGCGACTCTCAGGAGCCCACACCACAGCCCTCCAGTGCAGCACCCCTTTAGAGGAGGTATGTGGAATCTCTGCCATCTCTTACAAGGTCTGGCATTATGAAAGGCACTCAGTGAAGAGCAGTTACTACTACTAGGGTCTCTCTCCTGCCCAGGCCTAACCTTAGGTCCTCTAGCACCTTTCAATTCATACACTATTGCCACCTGTGGTATCCCACATCACTTTCATCTCTCCTGTCTACTGGCTCCTTCTTTCAGTCTACAATAAAGTGCAGGGTGCCCTATTCTAAAACAAGAAATCTCCACATCCGTGCTTTCCTCTAGTAACCTTCCTCTCTCTGATCTGTTTCAAAGAAAAGGCACAAATTTCTGCTTGCTTCATACCTACTCACTTGCTTAAATTCTTCCCATCTGCATTCTGCCCAAACTTCTACTGAAACTTTCTCAAAAGTCACTAATGACCTACCTTCACAAAATCCAGTTCTCATTCTCCTTGATATTTTTTTTTTTTACCACCATACCTTCCTATCCTTGGACCTCCTTGACAAAATATGCTGATGTGCTGATCTCTTAAGTCTTCCGTCTCCCTAGCTACAGCCTCCACACCTAACGACTCCCTTCAAGATTGTTTTTTTCCCTCACTCTCCTAATACTCTACCTATCTCTGGGGGTTTCAGTTCTTCAAATACTACTTTTATGCACATGATTCTCAAATCTCTATCTCTGACCCAGTCCATGTTCTCAAACTCCAGACACACCTGACCTCTGTGCTCTGCTTGCATATCAAATTCAACGTCTCCAAGACATCATCCCAACTTCTGTCAAGTCTCTTCCCAGTTCCCCCAATCTTGGTGACAAAAACAAAATTACACTCCTAACACACTCAACTTACGGTAGAAACCCTGAGGTTAAAAGACTCTTTTACTTCCTTTGTTCTTCACAGTATGACTACTGTCAAGTTCTGGAGAATTCTACCCCTTCACGGGTCTCACTTCCACCACTAACACTTCCCCTCGCATTCCTACAGTCATCGTTTTCAGTTCAAGTCCTCAGTACTCTCTACCTGGAAAAAAAAGCAAAAATCCAACTGGTTTCCTCACTTCCCTTCTATCTTGCCTGTTGCAGCCAAATCCTCCATTCCTATGCCTGGGCTTCAGTCCATCAGTCTTTGCTCAAAGGCCTTTAGAAGGTCAATGCCACAATCAGGTCAAGACCCATCAGCCTTAACCTCTACGACCCTCTGAAATTCTAACAGCAAAACCTATTTTATCTTCACAACTTCTCTCCATTCCTTATACACCTGGTTCTGTTAACTGGCCTTGTAAAATTCCTCCACCTCAGCTCAAAGCAATGCCTTCTTTGAAAAATGTTTCCCTTTCCCCAGAAAAGAACAACTCACCTGTCCATCTCAACTACCACCTTCTGTTTCAAAGCCTATTTCTGGTCCTACGGCTTCCACTCCCAAAAATGAGATGCTGCTTAAAACTGGGGCTTTGGACTGCTCTTGGTTCTTATACATATCAGTTCAGCCACTTTTACCAGGCATCCTACCCTATGTGAGAGATGTGGCAGTTTATTTCTCTGTGCTTGACTCATATCCATTCCTGAGGTTTAAGTTCCTCCAGGACAGGGACTATGCTTCTGGCTTGGCCTATCCCTTGGAACTGTATTCCCAGCTGCATTAATGTGGCAAGGATACACTGAATGGGATCCATGTACAGAGCAATAAAGTCTAAAGAAGGGGTATGTTTCCCCAAAATACTGATGAAAAACCTATAGTCTCAGAAAACTGAAATTCCACTCAAACTACCACAGGTCAAGCACTAAAATACTGAAAAAGACTTAGTGTGTAATACTAACTGGAGCTGGACATGTGCTGTACTCAGTAGAGAATTTCAATGACATTCCTTTGAAAAACAGACTACCAAAGTATATCAACTGAAGCTACTTCTGCCTGACTTACCACGGACGTTTTTGGAGTCTCAACATTGCAGCTTCCCCTCCGGTCTGATATACCATATATAATGTTTGCTATCTGCCTTTCAAAAGTCCCCAATTTTAAGCACATACTTCCTACCATCACTGTATTGCAATTGGATCCTTCACACATCTGAAAACATCCCTGTAAAATGCTGTTAGAAAGCCAGGTAGCACCACAGCAAAGATACATGCTCTTAGTAACTACTCTTCACAGGTGGACAGTGTGCCAAGTATACTGGGCCCAGCCCTGCCCCCTGATTTTCAAGGCCAAGAAAATTCCCAGGATGGGAACAATGGCGTTATCAGTGGCTGTTGCAACCTCTCAAAATCAATCACAACAATGACAAATTAAGGTGCGCTGACTTAGATATGGATGGAGCCTACCTTGCCCCTGTTGCTTTACTTTTGGGGTTTTTTGGCCGCGCCGCACAGCTTGCAGGATCTTAGTTCCCCGACCAGGGATTGAACCCGGGGCTCTGGCAGTGACAGCGCTAAGTCCTAACCACTGGACTGCCAGGGAACTCCCCTGTTGCCTTGCTCTGATGTCAGTTACTATTCTACAGGCAACATGAAAGCCCCACAGTCTTCCTGGTATAGTCTCATTCACAAAGTTACTGACAACCACACCAAAAAAGTCAGAAAGACCTTCTAACTCTGTGTCCAGAATGCTTTAAGCTACAGCAATAGGGTGAACTCAACAAGGCCACATGGGTGGCTGTCTGCGGCTGGCATTCAATGATCTAGTGGTTAAAGCACAAAATACAATAAAGAATTACTAATCGCTATTTAAAGGTTTCTATTAGAAAGCAGGAACTTTTGTTTTATTTGTTCAAAGACTCAAAACTTATCAAAGGTTGAAACTCAGTACAGGACTGGCCCTGCTGCTAAGAAGCAGTGCTGGGAGTGAATGGCAAGAGGTCACCCTTCTGGAAACTACCACCTTCCTTCCATAAGAGGAAATAAGGGCTGTCTGGACATAAACATCCTCCCTGAACAGCACTGAGGGCAGAGGGGAGGGAAGAAGGCAAGAACAACTTTTTTATGATGTGCAAATCCTGGTGGACATAGTCACAAGTACTTGGAGCAATGCCCCTTTCAAGGGTGATTCTTCTGCTGGCATTGATGATGAAGCACTTTCCGAGGCATACACCTCACCGGCCCCATCAGAGGCTTGGGTTTTTGGAGGACAACCACTACTGATACACTTCACTGCCACATCTGATAGTGATGCCTACTGCTAATTACAGGCTACTTGTGGCTCTCAACTCCATTTCTGCCTCACCCTATTACCTGACATACAACTTCAAAAAACACACTGTGCTAATCATTCTCTGGTTCTCTCGTTAACGATACAAATGGTGTCATAAGTTTCAAAATATGCTATACTACAACAGATCTTAAACTGCGTGGACCTTGATCAGCGACCATGACAACTTACACTGGTATATCACAATGTACCTGTTACACATTTGATAGGAACTGATTTGATCCTGAACTCCTCCAAAGGCAGGTTTAATTATCATTCATTTTACTAATGAGAAAAGAAGCTTAGAGTTACTATATTTTACTGAGTATAAGGCCAGTATGTTATTAAAATATATTTTCAAACTGAAAAACTGTTCTAGCATATAAGGTACACAGTTCTAAAACTTCCAATTTTAGAGAGGATGCTGAAATGTAACTTGTGCAATTGGGATAGAAAACAAAGGATTTACTCATTGCCAAAGAGCCCTACAAATCAACCAAACTCCATTAGCCTAAATTTCTGCCAGTAAACAGATAAAATAGGCCAGGTCTACTAAGCAAACATGTCATGGAAGCCCTGTGCCAAATGACACACAATGAAAGGCATATGATGTCCAATTGGTCAGGGGGAAAGGGGATGGGGGAACATGACACATACGAAAAAACGTTATTCTACAGCGTGTTATATATTATACAGTGGATATATACACACACATATAGAAGCTTTCTTAAAAAATATTTCAATTGAAGTATAATTCATAGGACTTCCCTGGTGGCCCAGTGGTTAAGAATCCACCTACCAATGCAGGGGACACAGGTTCGAGCCCTGGTCCCGAAGATCCCACATGCTGTGGAGCAACTAAGCCCGTGTGCCACAACAACTGAGCCCGTGAGCCACAGCTACTGAAGCCCGTGCACCTAGAGCCTGTGCTCTGCAACAAGAGAAGCTACCACAACGAGAAGCCGATGTACCGCAACGAAGAGTAGCCCCCGCTCGCAGCAACTAGACAAAGCCCATGCACAGCAATGAAGACCCAACGCAGCCAAATTTTTTTTTTTTTTTTTTTTTTTGCGGTATGCAGGCCTCTCACTGTTGTGGCCTCTCCCGTTGCGGAGCACAGGCTCCGGACGCGCAGGCTCAGCGGCCATGGCTCACGGGCCCAGCGGCATGTGGGATCTTCCTGGACCGGGGCACAAACCCGTGTCCCCTGCATCGGCAGGCAGACTCTCAACCACCGTGCCACCAGGGAAGTCCCCCAAAATTTTTTTAAATAAATAAATTAATTTAAAAAAGAATCTGCCTTCCAATGTAGGGGATGTGGGTTCGAGCCCTGGTTGGGGAACTAAGATCCCACATGCTGTGTGGGGCAACTAAGCCTGTGTGCTCTAGAGCCCACACACCACAACAGAAGATCCCACATGCCACAACTAAAGACCCGATGCAGCCAAATAAATAAATAAATATTAAAAAAAGAAATATAATTTACATACTATACAATTTATCCATTTAAAGTATACAATTCTGGGGATCTCAGTAAAGCATAATGATTATAGTTAATGATACTGTATCATATACTTGAAAGTTGCTAAGGAAGTAAATCTTAAATGTTCTCACTACAAAAAAAAGAAATGGTAATTTTGTGATGTGATGCTTTGGTGGTAATCACTTTGCAATATAAGTGTATCTAACACTTTGTACATACTTACACAATACTATATGTCAATTATGTCTCAATAAAGCTGGGAAAAGAGGTATACAATTCAATGGTTTTTGGCATACTGCATTATTTTTAGAAGTTGTGATAATATATAACAAAATTTCCCATTTTAACCATTTTTGTATATAACTGTGATATTATGCTATATATTTATAATAAGAAATATACATATATTTCTTATTTGGTCTTCATCCCAGCTCCTGGCACACAGCTCCTAAAACCTTAGTAATTTCCTAAGCGATATGTGCAATGGAGAGTTATTTGTTATAATATTTGGTCTTTTGGCCTCATATAGCTCCAGTGTAATCAGGGTGAAGAGTGTCTTGCTATTCGTAACAAGCTCTTTTCAACCATACCTGAGTTTAAGTTAATGAGGTGACTTTTGGAAAATCCCCAAGGATGGGGACTGGTTGCCAGGGGAACCAACCATGTGATTAGAGGGTTGGAACTTTCAGTCTACCCCCACCCCCAAACAGGAAAGAGGGGCTGGAGGTCGAATTAATCGCTATTGGCTGGTGATTTAATCAATCATACCTGCATAATGAAGCCCCTCCCAAACGCAAAAGGGTTCAGAGAGCTTCCAGGTTGGTGTTGTGAGAATGACACACCCGAAGAGCTCTCTGTGCCCCTTCCCACATACCTTGCCCTATGCATCTGGCTGTTTCTTTTATAAGAAACCGGTAATCTAGAAAGTTAAATATTTTCCTGAGTTCTGTGAGTCACTCTAGCAAATTAATTGAACTCCAGGAGGGGGCTGTGGGAACCTGGGGATTATAAAGCAATAAAAGCAGAGCTCTGGGTTTTCCCTGGTGGCGCAGTGGTTGGGAGTCCGCCTGCCGATGCAGGGCACATGGGTTCGTGCCCCATGCCGCGGAGCGGCTGGGCCCGTGAGCCATGGCCGCTGAGCCTGCGCGTCCGGAGCCTGTGCTCCGCAACGGGAGAGGTCACAACAGTGAGAGGCCCGCGTACCACAAAAAAAAAAAAAAAAAAAAGCAGAGCTCTTTGGGTCTTAAATGACAGATTCACAAAATTAAAAGTTGACTTGATTCAGATATAAAATTTGGAACTTTATTTAACCCAAACTCTGCTTGCTTTGGTAACTAAGCCAAATTTCTTTCAAATGAAATTACTCACCTAACAAAATTCTGTTACTGTATCTTTAACCTCAAAACATTAGGGACCCAAGTCTAACTAAGAAGCTTCACCTCCATGTGTCTTACAGAGTGATTTACATTGCTCTAAAGAGGTGAGACCTATACTTGGCCCAGGTTAAGGTCTCTGGAAGAATCTACTTATAAAGAGAAAACATGCAACTTAAACCACCTCCATCTACACAAGCCAAGAGCTGTTGAAGGGTACTGGGAGACTAATTTGGCAACAATCATTTAATATTATTGGTAGCCTTTAAGCAGAAAAAAGGCTTTCTTGAAATTCATTTCAGGACACAATCTATATGAGTTCTCCCAAAATAAAGTAGAAGGTCTTACTGCAAAGGACATCTAGCCCAGGATCTAGCATTCCAACTTTTTTTCTAAAAAATTCCTTAGGCAGTCATCAAAGTACCAGCAAGATAATCAGCTTACTCAAGCCACAAGCTAGAATTTTTCAAGCTCCCAATGAGAGCCCAGATATGGTAGCAGCAGATCTGAAGTGATGCCCAGTACTATCTCTGGCAGATGCATTCTGCTCAAGCCCTCACAGTAAGCCAAAGAACTCTGATCTCAACACAGGCAAAGCAGTTCTGAGATATAGAGAGCTTTAGTTTGTGGCTCACGTTCCTATCTAGTCTCAAAGCTATGTTCTCCCAACCCTGTCTGTCCCAGTATTATTAATGGTGGAGGCTGTCTTCCAAAATGATTATTTCCAGCCACTATGAGCTGATTTGTAAGCTTCTGAGTGCTGCCCCCAATTCTTATACTGTTCTGCTAAAACTTTATTTAACCTAGGTTTACCCAGACAACTTAAGGCTATTCCAGAGTTCTTTTGCCTTACCAAATCATCTATGTAAGGACATTTCCTCATGATGACACAAATGGAGTAATGCTGAACCCTGAATATAAACCACTGCCTTATTCTTTTTTTGTGTGTGTGTGTGTGTGTGTGTGTGTGGGGTACGCAGGCCTCTCACTGTTGTGGCCTCTCCCGTTGCGGAGCACAGGCTCCGGACGCGCAGGCTCAGCGGCCATGGCTCACGGGCCCAGCCGCTCCGCGGCATGTGGGATCTTCCCGGACCGGGGCACGAACCCACATCCCCTGCATCGGCAGGTGGACTCTCAACCACTGCACCACCAGGGAAGCCCCCCACTGCCTTATTCTTAATTCTAAAAATTTAATTTTCTAATAATGAAGTGAGACCCCATTTGCAAAAGGGAAAAGGCATTTTCTTAGATGGAATGAAAGCAAACAACAAGCCAGCACCTATTCTGGCTTTCCTAAAAGTGCCCCTTCTTCTCCAAATCAATTCTTCTAATACAAATTTCAATTCCTTGAGTCATGCTCTCAGGTAGGTGTGAGGAAAACCAATAGAGTACAGTAAAAATATAGAAAGTGTAAATGATAGGCTCAACTCTTTCAGCTACATTTGCGTTTTAAAAGAGCCTATAAAACCCAAATAAACACGTAGTAGACGATTACTCCATGAGAGATGAACCTTCCTTGATTATTCCTCAATCACTCTCAACTTCACTGTGTATGTAAAAAAAAAAAAAAAAAAAAAAAAGGTGGGGGAGGTTTTACAAAGAAAAGAGAACAAAGACTAAATCTCAAAAGTCTTAAGATGTCAGAGGGAAGCAATAAAGAAAACCATGATACAAAGCACAAGGAATGAAGTGTTAAAAGAACTGATTAGGGCTTCCCTGGTGGCGCAGTGGTTGAGAGTCCGCCTGCCGATGCGGGGGATGCGGGTTCGTGCCCCCGTCCGGGGGGATCCCACATGCCGCGGGGCGGCTGGGCCCGTGGGCCATGGCCGCTGAGCCTGCGCGTCCGGAGCCTGTGCTCCGCAACGGGAGAGGCCACAGCAGTGAGAGGCCCGCGTACCAGAAAAAAAAAAAAAAAAAAAAAAGAACTGATTAATACCCCAGGAGTTAATCTTTTGGGGTTAACAACAACAACAAAAATTTTTTAAAGGTATTTCACGAAGTGAGCACATCCATGTAACTACCACCAAGATCAAGAAACAACACCATCAGCATGCCAGAAGGTCCCATGTCCCCTTCCTCCTAAGTCATTCCTGGACTAGTCTGATTTCTTTCACTGTGGATTGGTTTTGCCTGGGTTTAAATTTCTTTGCTGATCTTGAACTTTGTTTGGGGCTACTTTATTTTAACAATCTTTCAGAGATTCATCCAGGTTGCTTCAAATAGCACTTGGTTTACTTTCATAGCTGTGTCGTATTCTGCTCTTGACTGATTATTTGGGCCTTTTAGGAATACTTATGACAAATCTTGCACATGTTTGGTATACTTATTTACTAAACAATTTTGTGGGTTTATACCTAAGAGAATGTTTTGCTTTAGTATATACTACTAAACAGTTTTGCAAAGTAGTTATATACTCCCACAAGCAGTAAATGCTTCCCATTCAATGATACTTTTTAAATTTTAGTCAAGTTGGTGGGTGTGTAGTGATATCTCATTATGGCTTTAATTTGCATGTCTCTGATGACTAGCGGTGTTGAACACCGTTTCCTGTGTTTACTGGCCATTTTGGAAAGCTGCTTTTGTGAAAAAGGATTACCTTGAACTAAGAAATTCAATCCTACTGGGGAAATAAGATACCTATGAAACATACTAAGATGTAGATTGAGATTTTTAACAGAAGCCAAAAGAGTAACAGAGTAGGTTAGACTATCAATCACTAAGAAGCAGATAAACAGATTTCAGAGAAATTTTAAGACTCACTGAAAATTATTCTGGGGTACCTGGTAGGTGGTGGGTGCTTCATTTTACCCCTATAGTGCATACACTGATTAAGAGGTTCTCAAAGTTTAACATGCATCAGAATCACCTGGAGAGAGGGCTTGTTTAAGCCCAGATTAATGGACCCACCCCCAGAAGTTCTGATTCAGTAGTTCTGTGGTAGGGGCTGAGAATCTGCATTTCTATCAAGTTCTCATGTGATGTTAACACCACTAATCTAGGGACCTCTTTGAGAACCACTGAAGTGTTCTAGATAGTCACCTTAATAGGACTATTTCATTAATTGAAAACTAAAGACTAAAGGATTAAAAATACAGGGAATTAAGTCTATTATTAGTGCCTTACAATATTTGCTTTTGGTTCAGTGAGTTATTTTTAATTTCCAATCCAATTTAATCTAGGAAGACTCTAGAATGTTGTACACTAAACTCTAGGTGCCAAACAGCTCCAGAAAGCCTTCAGGAAGCTATTCAGACAAATGTGAGTCAACATCATGGTTACACAAACATGAGGAAATCACCAGACTGCTGTGTGAAATGGAGAGAACTGAATGTTAATGCATCATTGTAGTGTACCTACCCAAGTGCAGGAAGCAGCCACTCTAACAGTTGAAAAGTGTCTGAAGGACAGACCACTCCCCCACACTGTGCAACCAGGTAAGCAAGACAGGCAAGAGTGCAAATAGGCTGTAGTCACCAGAGGGAATCATTAAGACTTGTAAAAAGAAGTGTGAAAAGAGCTGGCCACCACTTATAAGTCTTACTGTAGCACAGCTTCCTGAAACTCAGAAAGCTACTACCCTTGCTTGACAGATGATGATCTGAACCCCTCCATGAGAGTAAACAGACTTAAGACACACTAGAACCAAATCGATGACTTCACAGCAACTCAAACATACTCAACAAATCTGGCAGCTCTCTTCCCCTGGTATGTAAATGACATTCTGAAAAGAATGTGTACAAAAAAATCATAAAAGGATAGAAAGCTAGGGAAAACGTGAAATATAATTTTTACAACCACAGGACTTTTGATCAAATATATGGAAAACTCACTTAAGGAGAAATAATTCAGAGTAATCAATCACCGTAAGTTACATATTAATTGACTCCATCCTTCCTTCCCTTCCTTTCTTTCTTTCTAAAATATCTATCTGGCTGCACCAGGGTGGCTGCGGCATGTGGGATCTTTTTAGTTGTGGCATGTGGGATCTAGTTCACTGACCAGGGTTTGAACCCGGGGCCCCCTGCATTGCGAGTGCACAGTCTTAACCACTGGACCACCAGGAAAGACCCTTAACTGAATGTTTCACAATGTCACCAAGATTTGCTTGGATAGGCAAAAGAGAAAAGGACACTAAAACCTGCAGGATTGCTTCTTGATGTTTGCAGGGGAGAGAAGGGTGAGAGTAGAGTGTTTAGGGATATGGACTCTGGAACCAATTGTTTATTAGTTCAGGGCCTTGTTCTGCCCCTTACTGGTTAGCTGAGTGACCTTGGACAAGTTAGCCTTTCTGTGCTTCAATTTCTTTATCTGTAAAATGAGAATACTAGGCGATCCCATAGGGCAGTTATGAGAATTAGACATGTTCATATAAAGGAAAAAGTCTATAACGGCATTATTCAAGTATTTGCTATTTCTGGCAATCTCCCTTTTATTTTCTACAAAGTGGTGGGAGACAAGGCTTCTTCACCTTTAAATGCCTAACGTTCTAGGTACAAGTAAGGAGAAAAAGGAAGTTGGGGAGGGGTGGGTGCAAAAAAAGAAAGATGATCTAAATAAATGCAAAGACATCTGTGTTCATGGATCGGAAGATTTAATATTGTAAAGGTGACAATACTCCTCAAATTGATCTATATATTCAAAGCATTCCTTACCAAAATCCTAGCTAGCTTCTTTGCCAGAAATTAAGAAGCTGCTCCTAAAATTCATATGGAAATCCAAGGGACCCAGAATAGCCAAAACAATCTTGGAAAAGAAAAATTAAGTTGGAGGACTTCCTAATTTCAAAACTCACTACAAAGCTAGTAGTAAACCAAAAAGCAATGTGGTACTAGTATAAACACAGACATATAGACAAATGGAATAGGACAGAGAACAGAAATAAACCTTCACATATATGGTCAAGTGATTCTTGACAAGGGGCCAAGACCATTCTATGAGGAAAGGACAGTCTTTCCAATAAACAGTACTGGGGAAACTGGATATTCACATGCAAAAGTTTAGACTCTGACCTTATACAATAAACAAAGTTAACTCAAAATAGATACAAGAGGAAAACTATAAAAACCTTAAAATACTGAGGAAAAATCTTCCTGTCACTGGGTTTAGCAAAGATTTCTTGGATATGACACCACAAGCAAAGTCAATGAAAGAAAACTTAAATTGAACCTTATCAAAATTAAAAAGTTTTGTGTCTCAAAGGGCACCATCAAGAAAGTGAAAAGACAATCCACTTTTGAGGAGAAAAGATTTGCAAATCACCTATCTGATATGGGATTAATATCCAGAATATATAGAGAACTCCTAAAGCTCAACAGCAAAAAAAGAAGCAATCCAATTCAAAACTGGGCAACGGAAAATATACAAACAGCCAATAAGCACATGAAAAAGATAGTCAACATCACAAATTATGATGGAAATGCAAATCAAAATCACAAATACCACCTCACACCTATTCAGATGGCTAAGATTAAAAAAAAAACCCAAAACCCAGAAAACACTTGAACCCAAAACCCAGAAAACAGCAAGTGTTGACAGGAATGTAAAATGGTACAGCCACTATGGAAAACAGTATAGAGGCTCCTCAAAGGATTAAAAATAGAATTACCATATAACCCAGCATTCCACTTCTGGGCATATACTCCAAAGCAGCAGTCCCCAACCTTTTTGACATGAGGGACCAGTTTTGTGGAAGACAATTTTTCCACGGAGCAGGGGTGGGAGTGGGGTGGGAAATAATTCAGGTGGTAATGCGAGTGATGGGGAGTGACAGATGAAGCTTCGGTCTCTTGCCCGTCACTCACTTCCTGCTGTTCCTAACAGGCTGCGGCGTGTTCCTAATGGTCCACGGCCCAGGGTTTGGGGACCCCTGCTCCAAAGAATTGAAAGCAGGATCTTTTTTTTTTTTTTTTTTTTTTTTTGCGGTACGCGGGTCTCTCACTGTTGTGGCCTCTCCCGTTGCGGAGCACAGGCTCCGGACGCGCAGGCTCAGCAGCCATGGCTCACAGGCCCAGCCACTCCGCGGCATGTGGGATCATCCCAGACCGGGGCACGAACCCGTGTCCCCTGCATCGGCAGGCGGACTCTCAACCACTGCGCCACCAGGGAAGCCCTGAAAGCAGGATCTTGAAGAGATATTTGTACATCCACGTTCATAGCAGGATTATTCACAATAGCTAAAACATGAAAGCAACCCAAGTGTCCATCAACCAAGGAGTGGATAAGAAAAATGTGTTATATACATACAAAAAATTATTCAGCTTTAAAAAGGAAGGAAATTCTGCAATGTGTTACAACATGGATGAATCTTGAGGACATTATGCCAACTGAAATAAGCAAGTCACAAAAAGACAAATACTGTATGATTCCACTTATGTTTTAGAGTAGTCAAATCATAAAAATAGAAAGGGGAATGGTGTTTGCCAGGGGCTGGGACGAGGGAACAATGGTGGATTAATGTTCAATGGGTACAGAGTTTCAGATTTACAAGATGAAAATAATTATGGGAATAGATGGTGGTGATGGTTGCACAACAATGTGAATTTTTTTTTTTTTTTTTTTGGCTGTGCCACGTGCGGCTTGCAAGATCTCAGTTCTCCGACTGGAGACTGAACCTGGGTAGCAGCAGTGAAAGCCCGGAACCCTAACCACTAAGCCACCAGGGAAATCCTGATGTGAATGTATTTAATAACCCTGAACTGTACACTTAAAAATGGCTAAGATGGTAAATTTTACATTATGTGTATTTTAACTAAAAAAAAAAAAAAGTGACTAGTAGACCCAAGTCTTCACACTGATTTAGAAGAGAGAACAAATCAGTTTTACAAAAGAAAAGGAGGTTTCCCTTCTTTTGCTGGCTGGTGCCTGTATTATGCCTATAGTGGCCACAGGCTGGCTGTCAAAGGCAATCAGCCTGACAGCCCATGTCAGGATTTAGGAAATGATATCTGTTTCACTTTGGAAAAGGCAACATGTAACGAAAAATATAGATCAAACAAAATTTATGACCTGTCCTAGGCCCAGGATTCCAAGGAAAATTTACAAATTTTAATGGTGGCATTAGAGAAACTAAATAAAACTCAGGAATAAGTAAAAGAAGTCATGGTTATTAATATGAAAGAAGAGATAATCAAAGGGAAAAATGGGAATCAAGTGAAAATTTTACTTAATGAAAAACAGCGAAAGGGTCACCTAACAGTTCTTCAAAGAGCCCAGAGTGACAAGTGCAGCTAGCAAGTTGTTGCAAATACCATTGTGATCTGGGATTTTAAGAAACATAGCTTAATTACAGTTTATCTGGAAGGCAAGTAGAAAGATGCTTAAACTAAGGTATCTGCAGGATTCATGAGACATTTCAATGACAATATAGCAAACACCTACTACATGTTTATACACCAACCATTAATAACTACATAACTGCCTACAAAGTTGGCTTTACTAAGCAATTAAGTTAATATAACAAACAACTTCACCTAGAATTAGTTAAGAAGGGTGTAGGATAGAAAAATCAGCTCAAGGATCGAAGTTCAGAAATTTAAGCCTGGATCATGAGGCCACCCACAAGCAGACACCTAGGTTTTAAGGACTGCACTGCAGAAGCAATGTTTTCCAACAATCTTCTCTGAAATTAAGAGTTGTCTCCAGGTAAACGGTCCAATTCACTCTAGATCTATTCCATTAACATCTGTACCACAATACAATTTTGTAAAAAGTAAAAGCATATTTTGGTCCTATATACACTTTCCTTCTGCCCAAGAAGCCTCCCCACCTCTTCTCTATCTACCAAATATTTACCTTTCAAGATGACGAAGTTACTTGTTTCCTGATCTCCTCTTCCATTTCCTTTTCCTTCCCCACACAACCTCCTTTATAAATATCCTTATACCTATTTATCATTCCTATTTAAACAAGACTCCCTCTACCGACTGAAAGCTAACTTAAGGCAGGGACAGTTCTATTCATTTTTACATCACCAATGCCAAGCATGTAGTGCCAGACACCAGTAGGCTCTCCACATGTGTTTGCTGAATGAATGAACGAAAGCCACTGTGTAATTTACCACTGGCTGCTACATACAGAAGTAAAAATTTGACTTCAATCCACCTTTGAAAGGCACTTGTGAAGCTCTCCTCAACACACTTAAGATGTCACTCACACCTAAATTACGCATAAGCAGGAAGGAAGCCAAAGACTTCAACAATAGTTATCAATTGGAATATAAAAATAATGAAAAAATATATTCAGGGACGCAGTCATTGCTTGAAGCATGAACACAAGAGATAGCATGTCTGGGTTGTGTTTACTCCCAAAGCTGGTACTGTTACAGTTTCAATGCCCAATATGGTAGCCACAAATCACATGTGACTAATTTTTTAATATTTTAATTAATTCAAATTCAAAATTTCACTTCTTTGATCACACTGGCCACATTTCAAATGCTCAACAGCCACATATGACCACTGTATTCGATAAGCAGATATAGAACATGTCCACCATCACAGAAAGTCTACCAGACAGGACCATTCTAAACAATTCTCCCATGGCTATTTGGTAGACACAGGATTCTTATTCAATGTTCTGGTTTTCTGCATGCTACAAGGATCTGCCAAAGAAGACATATCCATAATTTCATGGTATAGATTTTTCTGGAAAACATTACAGCAAATATCAGGTCATTTAAAGATAAATTCTAGAAGGCACTCTCATCTATTATCCAGTCCCAAGTTATACACTTTTAATGAGTGGACTGTATGGTATGTGAATTACATCCCAATAAAACTGTTACCAGAAAGTTTCTTTTAATTTAAAAAAAGTCTGGGAAGTGTGGCAGAGACTCCTCACTGCCTGCCTCAGATCAATCATTTCCCTTCCTGGTCAAATGGCTGCCAATAATAAAGACTACATCCCCCACCTCTGTGGCAGCTAGGTGGGGTATTAAGGTCTAGCCAATGGACTGAATGTAGAATTGATGCAGGGGAGGGGAAAACTGCTAGAGTAGAGTTCTGAGGCGATTAGAGGGGACTAGCATCTAGCACACAAGTGGAGGGGGCTAACCCTGGATGTGAATTATGGACTCCCAAAGGACCACTCCATGATAATAGAGGAGGAAGCAGACCATAACAGCCAAATGTAGGTGAGTAAGCAGATGTAGTGGTGGACTCTTCTAATGGCTTCCATTTTCTCAGTTAATTAAGAAGAGAGATCATCAGTCGACAGGGAAGCTGGGGAAGGGAAACAGAAGGTTTGATCGAAGGAGGTACTGCCATATTGTCCTAAAAATAGAATAAATAGACTAAGGAATCTTAGTGGGACTGCTGGGCAGTGCTTAACTTAGGAAAGAGCCACCTTTGAGGTTAGGGGTCATGAGTTCCAAGTGAGACCAATCAGCACACTTTTTTCCTTCTCCAGACAATCAGTTACAGGGTAGAATAAGTAAAAAGTTGGATTTAACTAGGGCCGACCTTTTGCCAGATAAGATGAAGTGAGAAAAGAGTTAAGAATATATAAAAGGGGGTGATTACAGTGATGAACTATGAACACTGAGGAGGAAAGTGGGAACTTAAGAAGATTGAGGGGTTAGTAAAAGGGTAATAAGATCAATGGATTGTAAGCACCAGTGTGACTGAAGAATTTCAGTGTCTGAGTATTAAAGGGATTAAGTCATAAAAAGAGCACGCTATTAATGTAGGGAGCAACTTCTCTGAAGGGCTGTTGACAACGTTAGAATTTAAACTGCATATATTGGGAATTCCCTGGCAGTCCAGTGGTTAGGACTCTGTGCTTCCACTGCAGTGGGCACAGGTTTGATCCCTCGTCAAGGAACTAAGATCCTACATGCCTCGGGGTGTGGCATACATACATACATACATAAATAAATGCGTACATCGTTTGAACCAGCAATTCTATTTACAAGCATTTATCCTATAAATATATTCATATGGATGTAAATATTTCTGTTCAAGAACACTCACTTCAGCAATAGTTTTATTATTATAGTAACAAAAGATTAGAAACAACCTAGGTGTCCCTTTTGAGGACTGGTTAAATACCCATACAATGGCACATTATGCAACCATTAAAAGAAAAAAGATCTGTGTTAATGAATGATCTCCAAGATAGATTAAATTTAAAAAAATAAGGTGCTAGGACTTCCCTGGTGGCCCAGTGGTTAAGAATCCGCCTTCCAATGCAGAGGACGCAGGTTCAATCCCTGGTTGTGGAACTAAGATCCCACATGCTGCAGGGCAACTAAGCCTGCATGCCACAACTCGAGAGAAGCCCGTGCACCTCAACGAAAGATCCCGCAGTGCCTCAACTAAGACCAAAAATAAATAAATAAATTAAAAGGAAAAAAAAAAAAAAAGGTGCTGAGTATTTACACTCTCATACCATTGTGTAATGGTGGAATGTACAGATATATAGAACAGGGCCCGGGAGAGGTACACAAGTAACATTCACTGAAGAACAATGAACACTGGTATATACACAGACTCTCTCAAAAAATTCACAAGAAACTCAACAATGGTTGCTTAAAAAAAAAAAATGGTTGCTTCTAGGAGCCATATATCCTTTTGCATTGTCTCAATCTATAAGATGTATGTATTATGTTTTTGAAAATGATTAATAAATTTTATTTTATTTACTTATTTTTGGCTGTGTTGGATCTTCGTTGCTGTGCGTGGGCTTTCTCTAGTTGCGGGGAGCGGCAGTGCGTGGGCTTCTCATTGTGGTGGCTTCTCTCGTTGCGGAGCTCAGGCTCCAGGAGTGGGCTTCAGTAGTTGTGGCACACAGGCTCAGTAGTGGTGGCGCACGGGCTTAGTTGCTCCGCGGCATGTAGGATCTTCCCAGACCAGGGATCAAACCCGTGTCCCCTGCACTGGCAGGCGGATTCTTAACCACTGCACCACCAGGGAAGTCCCTTAATATGACTGACTTGGAAAGGTCTCCATAGTATATTAAGCAAAAAAAAAAAAAGGAAGAAACAAAGTACATATGCAAGACTCCATCCTGGACTCTGATCTCCTGTTTACTGAATCTGACAGATGCGTATTGCCCCCTCTCTCCCACATAACTTCCCTAGGCTAACCAACACTGTCCACCCTCTCTTCGCTATAAGGAGGTAAAACAAGATTATCTGTGTTCAAGCAGTTTAACACTGCAAAGGGCTGATTCGAACCACTCATAACACTCCCCTTCATCTCCTTTTGGGCCAAGAGTTATGTCCTCCCCAGAGACGACTCCCTGGCTACCCCAGCACAAATTCTTCTTTATCCCTGAACTCTTATAGCTGTTTCCCAAATGACTGTGTAAGCTTGCCATCACTTGATACTCTGAACTGGTAGAGAGAAGGCTCTTGAAATCAGGTGCTAGGGTTCAAAGCAGCTGTGAATCTTTGGATAAGTTACTCAACTCCTCTGTGCTTCTACTTCCTCATCTGTACCAATGGGGAAAATAATGGTTCCTACTCTCATTGGATAGTGGTAATTATTGAGTTAACACAAGAAGGAACTCAGAATAAACAATACCTAGCACATAACAGCTAATGTTTTACTGCTGGATACTATCGTCTGTAAGCTCCAGTAAAAAAAACTATACAGCAGTCCCCTGAATCCACAGGTTCTGCATCTACAGATCAAAAATATTCAGGAAAAAAAATTCCAGAAAGTTCCAAAAAGCAAAACTTGAATTTGTCACATGCCGACAACTATTTATATATAATTTACATTGAGTTTACAATTACAGCTTACCCTTGAACAACAAAGGTTTGAACTCCACAAGCCCACTTATACTCGGTTCTTCATTAAGTACTATAGGGCTTCCCTGGTGGCGCAGTGGTTGAGAGTCCGCCTGCCGATGCAGGGGACGTGGGTTTGTGCCCCAGTCCGGTAGGATCCCACATGCCGCGGAGCGGCTGGGTCCGTGAGCCATGGCCGCTGAGCCTGCGCGTCTGGAGCCTGTGCTCCGTGGCGGGAGAGAACACGGCAGTGAGAGGCCCGCGTACCGCAAGAAAAAAAAAAAAAGTACTATAGGGCTTCCCTGGTGGCAAAGTGGTTAAGAATCCTCCTGCCAATCCAGGGGACTTGGGTTCGAGCCCCGGTCCGGGAAGACCCCACATGCCGCGGAGCAACTAAGCCCGTGCACCACAACTACTGAGCCTGTGCTCTAGAGCCCACGAGCCACAACTATTGAGCCCGCGAGCCACACTACTGTAGCCTGTGCGCCTAGAGCCCGTGCTCTGCAACAAGAGAAGCCCGCGCACCGCAATGAAGAGTAGCCCCCGCTCGCCGCAACTAGAGAAAGCCTGCGTGCAGCGATGAAGACCCAACGCAGCCAAAAATAAATTAAACAAATTAAAGAAAAAAAGTATCCTCTAATAAATAAACACTATATTATACTATACTATACTATCACACAATCCTGGTTGGCGGAATCCAACTGAATATGGGACGTGAGTATACAGATTTTGGTATCCAGGGCAGGTCCTGAAACTAATCCCCGTGTAAACCAAGGGACAACAGTATTTATGTTGTATTAGGTATTATAAGTAATCTAGAGATGACTTAAAGTATATGGAAGGATGTGCACAAGTTATATGCAAACACTACACCATTTTATATAAGGGATGTAAGCAGCTACAGGTTTTGATATCTGTGAGGATCCTGGAGCCAATCTCCTGAGGGATAACTATCTTCATTTCTATACTCCCTACAATGCCTAGCAAGGTCAAAGGTATCACTGAACATAAGTATGTGTTTGCCAATTGAATTAATGATAAGAAACCTAGCTTTCCTAAGTTAATGGATAAAAATGTGTTGGTATGAGAACGAGTTAATTTTCTAACTTTTGAAAGGAAACTTTCAAAAGCTCAAGTTACTAAAAATAGACATTAGCCTTCAAATTTACTTCCTCTTAGTTACTTCCCTTCTTTTCTGAATTGGCCTTAAGTCTCATTCTTCAAGTAGGAAGGTATTTCTTTTCAAACAAGACTTACAACTAACAAACCATTGTATATAAAACTCCCTAGCCCCAACATTCAAGTATGAAACAACATCGAAAGGAGAGAAAAAAAAAGACTAAATGTCTATCTTGTAACCTTAGATATGGCAAAAAGCCTTGAGGAAAAGACCAGTACTCTGGGAGTATTTTAGAGGGCAGCAGTTTTCAACTATGATGAAGAGATTCATTACAGGGGATCAAAAACAATTTGTTAATAACAGCTAAAGTACTGAAGATTGCAAGCAATTTATTTTTTCCATAAATTAGAACAGATTCAAAGTTACCCGAATACAGTGGTATTTTTTCCTAAAATGAAAATTTCCCCAATCTAGTAAATATGTTTTAAAGCCAAGAGGGTTTTTTTGTTTTCTGTTTTTTGCGGTACGCGGGCCTCTCACTGTTGTGGCCTTTCCCATTGCAGAGCACAGGCTCCTGACGCGCAGGCTCAGCGGCCATGGCTCACGGGCCTAGCCGCTCCGCGACATGTGCGATCTTCCCGGACCGGGGCACGAACCCATGTCCCCTGCACCGGCAGGTGGACTCTCAACCACTGCGCCACCAGGGAAGCCCAGGCCAAGAGTTTTTAAGGCCTATAAGCATTCCTTTCTTGCATTCTATTAAGTCTTCCCAAGCAGAAGAGAAAAGGCCTGGAAATTGTGCATTACCACCGTTATCTTAATTTGTGAATAATCCTGATTATTCACTGTAGTTGGAGGAAGGTGTAAAATCACATGCACTCTAACCCCTGCACCATCCAGATTCAGGAAGGGGACAGCTGACACAAGCTCTCAGAGTTCCAGGCGATTCTTATCCACCAACCTTCCAACCCAAAACACTACCACCAACCTTACTTGACCAAATGTTACTTTTGGGTTTCAAAATCTGAGTCCCATCCTGAGTGTGTCTCATGAGCATACAACATCTACTATATGGACTACCCCATAAAATCAGAAATATTCATTACATGGATAGGTCCCACATAGACTAGCCAAAGAAAAGATTCTATGAGAAATTAATTTCAGTTTTAGGTAGCAACAGAGTAGAAAGAAGGCAGTTTACAGTAGCAGTAAAGGAGCTATTGATACATTACCTGAAAGTTATCTTACTAGCTTTGTGCCCCTTTACAGTTTCCTTATCTGTCAGGGCTGGCATGAAGATTAAATAAGGTATTACACAAAAAGAGCTTACCTATTCTGAAAATAGGTCAATGTTCAATAAATGTGTGTCATCATTATTTAGGTCTTATTTTGTACAAATGGCAACTCCTTCCTTCAAATTCCAACTGTCCAGAATTGAAGACCAGTTTATAATATGGCCTGATCTGAAAGGAATGTTTTTCCTAAAATGAAACTTTTACCAGTCCAGCAAATAATTATTTTTCTAAAGTGCATATGCCATCCATACCTCTTTCCACCCTCTTCTTTCCCATTAAAGAAAAAGACTTAGCTTTTCTCTCACTGCCTACAAGTACAGGCCCACAATCCTTCATCCAAAAGCCTTGGGGTCAGATGTTTCTAAATTCAGAATCTTTCAGATTTAGAAAGGTAATATGATGCAAATGCCAAATATTCTGTAACACACCCAATGGGTTAATAGTTCTTCAGTGAAATAAGTAAATAGTCACACTAAGTAGGATAAAGACTACACAACTCATCAGTTCAGGTTTTGCCATCAAATGAGTCTGTGGTTTTTAGAACTTTCTGAATGGCAATTATGAAATCCTTAGTCCAATGTCAATCTGTTTTAAACACACAATCATATTCCTCTTAATACTTTCTAAGCACCTTTTGTAATGCCCTCAAGTCTGATTTTTCCATGACCAATAGCAATGATGTTATCTCAGAAATGGATTGAGCCCCTCCTGACATTAAAACAAAATAGGCTTTAAATTAGGTGAGTTGGGGGTTGGGTGTGTTAATTTTGATAACTTGTTTAGCGGCCACACATTTTACAATACTTATTTTCTTAGACTCACAGTTATTCTGCCTCTGAACACAATTTTTAGTTTATTTTTGGCAGATAAAGAGCCACCAAAGACTTTTGAGATGGTGCTACCAGGTTATAACGAATGCATTATATATACAGACATTTATTAGCCAAACATTCATTTTAAGCAGGCACAAAAAAGTTCTCAAGCCAAGAAACAGAAGTAGAAATAATTCAACTGAATAACTGTACTGTTTCTGCTAGATCAAGATCTTTACAATATTTTGGAAAGATAATGAATAAATTTCCATGCAGAGAAAATAATCACAGCTTGAAAAATTACTAATTCAGCATACTTGAGATAATTATAATTCTACCTCATAATTCTTCAATGGGACTAGTTACACAAAAGAAACAGTGATGACTATGGCAAGCTTTCTACTGTTTCTCAACCACCCAAGAAATAAAAGCATTTAACACCAGCATAGCTTTGGACATGACTTAATTTTTACTTTTTTACTGCATTCATTATTTTAAACACAGTGGACACAACAGATTAGAAGTTGAGTTCATAAGACTTGTTAACATCCATATGCTTCAATTATGTAATACAGTTGAAATTTCATATTGTTTATTTCTCTCCCTAAAGAAGTTGTTACAAACAAATCAGTATTGTACATATGACTATTACAAAAGCAAAAATTGTCTAGTCTTTTGGAAACTAAACTTGACAACTTAAAAGGAAAATTTAAGATACATAAAAATCCTGTGAATTTCATTATGAAGGGTGATGATCCTAGTGTACATAATAACTTACCCCCAACCCTAGGTTTTGTCAATGTTAGTTTCTGTAGAAGGGAGTAGTGTCAATGCAAGAGGTGCAAAAAATATTTTGGATGAAATGTAGATGCAAAATGTCATATTGCAGATAAGGAAATGACTATAAATCCCAAGCCACTAACTTATAAAATTATAAAACCCAAGGCATACAACCACCCTTGGCCAAAACAATAAAATATCCTATAGCTGAGGATATTAAGCCATCTTTCTTCTGTCTTTCCTCTGCCCTGAATGAACGTCACCCACCCTTCCCCCACTTAGATAACTCATACTTAAAAGGCTAAGTCACTTTCTCTCAAGGCCTTCCCTGAGCCAACTTAAATCAGGTCCCTTAAGTACTCTGAGCATGTAACACTTCTCTCAGGACTTCCCTGGTGGCAAAGTGGTTAAGAATCTACCTGCTAATGCAGGGGACATGGGTTCAATCCCTGGTCCGGGAAGATCCCACATGCCGCGGAGCAACTAAGCCCGTGTGTCACAGCTACTGAGAATTCGCTCTAGATCCCGCGAGCTACAACTACTGAGTCCACGCGCCGCAACTACTGAAGCCTGCGCGCCTAGAGCCCGTGCTCCTCAACAAGAGAAGCCACCGCAATAAGAAGCCCGTGCACCGCAACGAAGAGTAGCCCCCACTCGCCGCCAACTAGAGAAAGCCCGCGCACAGCAACGAAGACCCAACGCAGCCAAAAATAAATACTTAAAATAAATAAATTTATTTTTGTTAAATTAGCATTAAAAAAAATTTCTCTCTACTTCACTCGTCACACCCCCTCCAAACTTTCTTCCTGCCAAACTCCAGTTAGTGTAAGAATCACCTCTTATTCACCATTGTTGGACAAGCACAGGCACAAGCATGTAACAGTTAAGTGTTCAAATAACCAATTCCAAAAAATACATTTCCCAGAGCAAAGAAGCTTATATAACCAATTTGCTCCATGCAAATTTTTAAAAGAAAACAAGTTACAAGATTAGCTGTGTACACCAATGGTGAGCTACCTCCTAAGACACAGTTGTAGTAGTTTAAGAATTCACCCTCATAGAATTACAGAAACCCCTCATATAATCAGGAACTTCAATCACCTGTAACAATGAGTGTTAAAACTCAGATCCTATGATCTTATTTGCTCTAATTTTACACAACTCTGCAAGTCTAACTGGCCAGTAGCTCAGTTCACAGTAGTTTAGAAAAATGCATGCTTGGCTGAGAAAGAGGTGTAGCCTATGACATGAAAGTAGAAAACCCTGTAAATCAGGCTTGGAAACGTAAAATGGGGAGGGAGGGAAGTGCCATTCAGGCCAGGCCAGAGTCCTAAAGCAGTGCAACATACTCCAAGGACAGACCTTAAAAAATCCTCTAGGAGGGGACTTCCCTGGTGGTCCAGTGGGTAAGACTCCAAGCTCCCAATGCAGGGGGCCCGGGTTCCATCCCTGGTCGGGGAACTAGATCCTGCATGCATGACACAACTAAGAAGTCTGCATGCCGCAACTAAAGATCCCACATGGCGCAACTAGACCCGGCACAACCAAAATAAATATTTAAATAAATATTAAAAAAAACATCCTTTAGTTGCAAAGACCTCAATCATTATGCAGGGAAGCTTAAGGCCCAGATACTATAAGAGAAAATGAAGACATTCACTACAGGAATAAAACAAGTTCTAAAGCTTAAAGATGCAAGCTTCAGTTATCCAGAACACAAAGACACTATTTCAGTGGTTTAGGATCTCAAATTTTCTACAGGAGCCATACTTCCTGTACATAAATACACATGAATGAAAGTTTACAGGATGCCCTACAATGCACCCTCCTGAAGCAAAGCTATCAGGACTATAAAACAGAAAATAAAAGTCAAAATTCAGCCTTTTCTTCAGATAGTCCTAAAAGTAACAACCAAACCAGAATCAGATTTTTGTTCAAACAATAAACCTGGTTGAAAGGAAGTGTAGATTTTTCATAAGCACTCCCTTCTCCAGTACCCTCCTCCATTCCACTGCTTTGGTCCTTTGTTAAAATACACATACAAATGAACAGAATACATACTACTTCCTTAAGTCAGAGGAAGAAACTGTGTTTCAGTGCAATGGGCAGAAATCTGTCCTATCAACTCCAGGTTCACCCATACCTAGCACTGTGACTAGCACAATGGAAACACCATTAAACACTTGGGAAAGTAAGTTGAAAACATAAAGCCATTTATTTTGTTTATGGACTACATTGGAAACCTCTGGCAAGGAGTTGCGAACTACCATCTGTCCATTTGCTCATAATGAGCTTGAGCCTGGTACTATCAACATTATTTGGCCATCCTGATCAAGCAGTTGCCAAGGGTCAATGTCAGTTCAAAGGCCCTTGGAGACCAAGAGCAGCAGGCCTAAGGTACATAATAAGGGCAAGCAGAGAACAAGAAAGCCTCCAATATACTGCCAAGTGGGAATCATCCCAGACTGAAATTCTTTGTGGGGTAGGGGGGAAAGAAACACTCCTGAGGGAACATACCTTCTGGCTTCCTAAATAGGAGCATCATATCACTGACCTCAAAATGTAAAAATTTCAAGGTGAAACTTAAATATTGGGTCGACAAAAAAGTTCGTTCGGGTTTTCCCGTAAGATGTGATGGAAAACCCGAACGAACTGTTTGTCCAACCAACAGATGCAAAGAATCAGGATTTGACCTTGTGCAACCTTCTTCTCCACTTACACTGTCCCCAAGACAATGCCTGTCTGGAGAACTGACACATAGAGTAGAATGAACCAAAAGTCCCAAGCTGCCTAATGTCCTGTTGAGATGTTTCAGCAATGACAGTTCACAGACAGGCACTGTATTTTGGAATAAAAATCGCTATTCCTCTCAAGGTTCCACAACTAACAGACTGAAAACTCTTTAGGGTGGGGCCTGAACATCCATTTAAAAACCATTTTTTTTTTAATTGAGGTGAAATTCACAGAGTATAAAGTTAACCTTTTTAAAGTGTATAATTCAGTGATATTTAGTACATTCACAATGTTGTGCGACCCCCAATTCTAAGTTCCAAAACATGTTCATCACCACCAAAGAAAACCCCACACCCACATTAAGCAGTCAGTCCTCAGTTTCCCATGCCCCCAACACCTGGCAACCACCAATCTGCTTTGTCTCTACAGATTTACCCATTCTAGATACTTCATATAAGTGAAATCATACAATATGTGGCCTTTTGTGTCTGGCTTCTTTTACTTAGCATAATGCTTTCAAGGTTCATCCACACAGTAGCATGTATCAGTGCTTCATTTAAAAAAATAGCTGAATAATATTCCATTGTATGTATATACCATATTTGTTTATCCATTCACCTGTTGATGGACATTTTGATTATTTCCACTTTTTGGGTATTTGAATAGTACTATGAACTTTTTTTTTTTTTTTTGCGGTACGTGGGCCTCTCCCACTGCGGAGCACAGGTTCCAGACGCGCAGGCTCAGAGGCCATAACTCACGGGCCCAGCCGCTCCGCGGCATGTGGGATCTTCCCGGACCGGGGCACGAACCCATGTCCCCTGCATCAGCAGGTGGACTCTCAACCACTGCGCCACCAGGGAAGCCCTGCTATGAACATTTATGTGCAAGCATTTGTTTGAGTACCCGCTTTCAATTCTTTTAGTATGCACCTAGGAGTCGTAAGGTAATTCTGTATTTAGCTATTTGAGGAACAGCCAAACTATTTTCCACAGTGTATACTTTTAACTATCTTGCCAAATAATCAACAAGACCTATTGTTAAGGGGAAAGAATAGATGTATAACAGTGTGATGTGCATTAGTTTGTATATAAAAAAGGGACACAGTATCTCTAGAAGGATACATATGAAACAGTTACTTGGTTTATACACAGGAAACAGGTACAAGGTTTTCTCTGAAGCAAGAACCTTGGGAGGCAGAGATGTGAGAAAGGCTTGTTTTCATGCTCTACCCCTTTTGCCTTGCAATGAATATACATGCTTTACCAACCCCTTGCTCTAAAATACCTTTAAAGCTCCAAAGGAAGCAATACTCTGAGAGACGGACTGCACTCTAGGACAGGAAGAATATACACTTTTTATTATAAACATTACTGTATGATTTTATTTTTACCTAGTGCATTTTCCCCCTTTTATTGTGGTAAAATATATATAACAAAATTTACTATCCTAACCACTTTTAAGCGTACAGTGCAGTGGTATTAAATACAGTCACACTGTTGTGCAACTATCACCACCATCTATCCCCGTAACTCTTTTCATCTTGTAATCTGAAACTCTATACCCACTGTACATTAACACCCCGCCCCCCAGTATTCTTCTTCCCCCGCCAGACCCTGGCAACCACCATTCCACTTTGTCTCTATGGTTTTGACTACTCTAAGTATCTCGTGTAAGTGGAATCATATAGTATTTGCCGTTTTGTGACTCGCTTACATCAGTTAGCATAATGTCCTCAAGATTCATCATGTTGTAGCACATTGCAGAATTTCCTTCCTTTTTAAGGCTAAATAACATTCCATTCTATGTATATACCATATTTTGCGTATCCATTCATTCATTGGATGGTAGACACTTGGGTTGCTTCCTTGTTATAGCTAATGGGAATAATGCTGCTATGAACACAGGTGTACAAATATCTCTTCAAGATCCTGCTTTTAATTATTTGGGATATAAACCCAGAACTGAAATTTCTGGATCAGATGGTAATTCTATTTTTAATTTATTGAGGAGCCCCTATATTGTTTTCCATAGTGGCTGTACCATTTTACATTCCTGAGAACACTTGGTGTTTTCTGTTTTTTTGATACTTGCAGCCATCCTAATGGGTGTTAGGTGGCACCTCACTGTAGTTCTGACTTGTAATTCACAGTCCCAACAAGAATAAAGTACATATATTGTTTTAAATAAAAAACTAGTTAAAAATAGAAAATGGTTTTTTTTCACTTTTATTGGAGTATAGTTGCTTTACAATGTTGTGTTAGTTTCTACTGTACAGCAAAGTGAATCAGCTATACGTATACATATATCCCCTCTTTTTTGGATTTCCTTCCTATTTAGGACATCACAGAGCACTGAGTAGAGTTCCCTGTGCTATACAGTAGGTTCTCATTAGTTATCTATTTTATACATAGTATCAGTAGCGTATATAAGTCAATCCCAATCTCCCAATTCATCCAACGCCCCCCTAAAAATAGAAAACCTTAAAGCCTCCCAAGGAAATGTTCTGTATCTTGACTGGGTGGCAATTACACAGGTGTATATATTTACCAAAACGTACTAAACTGTTATTTAAATAAGTACATTTTATTTATGCAAATTACACCTCAACAAAGGTGATTTTTAAAAAAGCCTCCTGAAGTAATTCCAACTTTAGGAACTGGATCCCATGTTTAGGAATAGCCAGGTTTGCGAACCACTGTTCCTAAGCAACAGGGATCCAGTAGAGAGGCCTGTTTATTTCCCCCCAAATTAATTCTTAGGGTGCTATCCCCCCTCCAAAAAAAATCACCTTCCAGATTAGATTAAAGTGTGATTACTAGGTACTACAAACTGTAACTTGAATAGTGAAAGTTAAAGAACTGAACCTGCATGTCTGGCACTGGGGCTAAGTGCTTCTCTCTCACTGAACCCTCACAGCACTCTGTTACCCCATTTTACAGAGAAGGAACTGGGTTACAAAGGGGTAACATTACTATCCAGAGTCATAAGCTGTCAAGTATAAGAGCTAGTACTTAACTGTCAGTTCTCTCCAGAGAGCCCATGCTCTTACCTAAGATATTCTACTGCCTTCCTTTTCTGAACTTAAGACCTTCAAAAGATAAAGTCTCCTTTGAATAACTTTAAAAGTTAAACAAAAGACTTCATCCAGAAAATAACTTTCCCACAAAAAACTCTAAACGCCAGTGTTTCCAACCAAACTGCCAAATCATGTAATAAAATTATCTCGTGACAAAAAACTGTACTGTTACAACATTAAATATCCACCTTAAACGTACTTCCTTCCTTAGGCCTCAAAACCTAAATAACAAATAATAGGGTGACCTAAAGGTACACTGGAAGAGTGGCCAAACATTTGCTCTCTGGGCCCATGGAAGAGGCACCAGGGGACAACTCATCTGCACTATATCAACTGAGACACAACTGCCATGGGAATAAGGTAAAAATAGCAGTGTACATATAACAAAAGTAGAACTTTCAACCATATGCTTAAAATCAAAGCACAAACAATTTTTTACAGTAATGGAATTGGGTCTCTGTATTTTACAGCAGCTAGGAACTTCAGAAAATAAAAACCTATCTTCTTTTATCCCTCTTCTTGCAAAAAACACATCAGTTTTTATGTGGGAACTGCTTCTGGGGCCTACTATTAAACTGATGAAGTGGTTCAAAACATTTTCCCGTTAAGTTTTAGGGCCTTCTGTCTTAGGGACTATGGTAAGGATGCAAGCTTAGCAAAATTGGAAAACTTAATTAATGTAAAATATAATTTCTAAAGAATAAGCCTGGGGCTTCTCTGGTGGCACAGTGGTTGAGAGTCCGCCTGATGATGCAGGGGACACGGGTTCGTGCCCTGGTCCAGGAAGATCCCACATGCCGCGGAGCAGCTGGGCCCGTGAGCCATGGCCGCTGAGCCTGTGCGTCCGGAGCCTGTGCTCCGCAACAGGAGAGGCCACAACAGTGAGAGGGCCGCGTACCGCAAAAAAAAAAAAAAAAATGATGGTAAAATCTAAGCCCAACATACTAACTCCTATAGTTAAACAAACAAAAGACAAGAAAAGAAAATGAAAACAAGAAACACGTGTTCCTCCTATTCAGTCAGGTGGCAGTAAAGAAATTCATGTAACTTTAAGCTTCCTATTAAAATCTTCATCACTCTGAAAGCAAACGGTCACTATATAAATACAATGCACTGATATCCTGAAAGAAAAATATACTTGAAGAATCTACCAGAGTTAGAACAAGTATTTCCAACAAGGGAGAAAACTAATATGCATTGAGCATTGTACTCTTCACATATTATTTCATCTACAATTCCTATGAAATGGAAATCTTCATTTCACAGATGTAGGTGCTGAGGCTCAAAGAAATAAAATAACCTGCTTAAAGACAGACAGACAGACAGATACATAGATAGATAGATAGACAGACAGGCAGGCAGGCAGGCAGGCAGGCAGGCAAGCAGGAGGCAGGCAGGCAGGCAGGCAGGAGGCAGGCAGGCACACTGTCTGGCAGAATTCTTTTGTAATTACAGGGCCATCAGCCTTTCTGGTGAAAGAAATCTGATGTAAGCAAACTTACAGAGCAAAAGCATAACCTTATTTTTGTTTTTAACTCAGTAATGTCAAAAATGAACAACTGAGAAAACAACTTTGAAATGCAGTCTGCCCTCTTTTAAGAGAGGCCATCAATCAAACCACCCTAATGCATCACTCGAACCTGCTGAGAGAATTTCAAGCCTCATGGAACTGCAACAGAGTATCACGCCCAGTGGTGCTAGACCAGTTGCTGTCCTATGCCCAGCAGTTGCACTGGGCTAATCTCTTGCCATGGATCATCAGTATTCCCTACCAGAATAAAAATGAGCAGCGCTATTAATGTTTTTGTGATTATTAACCCCTGACGTGCTTTCCACTTTCTCGTCAGTGATATTGAGAAAAGCACATGAAATGATTCAAAATGTTCATGTTTTTAGGAATAAAGACATTGTAAAACAAAGAAAAAACTACCTGAGGGCAGGGACCTTCTTTGTTTTCTTCAAATGTGTCCCAGAACAGCACCTGCATATAGTAACTACTTGTTCAATGAATGAATAATGACAAGCTAGCTTGGCCATTCCTTTTACGATGCCAACCGTTAAGTTCAAAGCCAACCATAAGTTCAAAGCCAACCAAAACCACTACCGTTATATGACTTCCCTGCCAGGTAGCCTATCTCATCAAATGAGAATATTCATACTCTTAACAGCTCACTTCTTTATATACAGAGGTCCCTCAGACCCAAGGAGAACAAGAAGTAGTAGTCAAAATGGTACCAAACCAGGATACTTACATGGTATCAATAAAATTAAGATGATTCTATTTCCTTTATTTGTAATCGGTTTAAAATATCTGAATAGCCCCTGGATGGGCTATTACACCTGCTCTTAACATTGCTCTCAATGCTGACTCCTCTGGTAAGAAGGATTGTCCTCCAATCCTCATTCTCTGGTTGAATTATTTTCTACTGATAATTAGACATACCCAAAGCACAGGCTGTGCACAAACTATAAGATGACCAAACTACTCTACAGAAAAAACAAAAACTTAAAGAAATTTAAAAACAGAAGAATTAAGATGGGAGTGATCCAGAAGCGAGAGAAGTATGTGTATAATATGGTAAATACATCTCCTTAAAGATTAAGAGGTTAGGAAATGTATCTTCATCTAAGAAGAAAAATATTGCTTAGAATAGAAATAGGAAGTTAGAGGAGTATCTTATAGAGAGAGGTTGGAAAATAAGACCAGAGAGAAAAGTTATGGAGTAAGATAACGATCTCAAGATTGGTGGAAAAGAAAATCATTAATAGTATTGCACCCACATTTCCTTAGAACTTACATTAATATATAATATATAATAATTATTTCTCTTCCATGGAGGAAGGGGAATGAAAGCTATTTACATACCTTACAAATGTGCTGCAAGACCCACAGCCTGTGTGGCAGAAGTTCTACAAAGTGCCTTGAACTTCTCAGATGAAAGGTACTATAAACACATTAAAAAAAAAAATCAGGAATTATGTCTATTCATTTCACAAAGAAAAAAACAAAAGCACAGGATGTAAAATGGGCTTGCCCAAAGTTCTGTTAAGTAATTCAGAATCCAGAAGGGGGAAAGGCACAGAATTTAATTTTTACTGACACAGCATAAAATTTACCACTTTTAAACGTTTTGGCCTCCTTCACTTAACAAAATGCACACTATCAACTTTATTTTCTGAGTATTACAAATTAATGTTGCCCTTTTAAAAGCAAAAATCAAAAGCAGATGAATCCTACGCAAATTAATTTCCCAACATTATAAACATTTAACACACAGCATTACAAACACACAGCAAAGTTAAAAGAATTTTACAGTGAACACCTGTATGCCTACCACCCAGCCTACCATGAACATCTGAATGACCTGCTTTATCAAATTACATTTCCTTTTTAATACAGGCATTACACAGAAATTAAAGACAACAGTCAGAAAATCAATGGATTCAAAAAACAGGTTGAAATCATTAGATTAAGGACATGAATAATATTAGGAAATCCTTCTGATACCTTTGTCAGAAATGGTCAGTATTAGTTTACTGTTTAAAGTCAAAATGGACTCAGATCTACCCCCTACTCTTGGTTAATGATTCTAATTGTTTAATATCAGATCGGATCATTATCCTGATTTTTTTTTAAATCTGATGATTAAAAAAAAATCCAAAGAACTTCCCATGTCCTAAAAGGTCCTACATGATGTGGTCCCTGCCCACCTCTCTAATTTCATTTTACCTCCCACTTTTCCCTTCACTCCACTCCAAACTTATTTCATCGGCTGCTTATGTTCTCCTCTTTCCCTTTACTTGAATATTAAATAAGATGCTATCATAAATATGCTTAAGCACATTTACTTTACCCACCCACTTAAAAAAAAAAAATCAAGCTCAATCTGGTATCAACTGCAACCTGGCTCCAATTTAACAGAGTATCTCATATTTTGATGATTATTAGCTATAAACATGTATTCATAATCATCTGGAGGAAGTACCAATAAACTCAGACCAACACCCAGAATGAGTAGCTTCAATGTCTATCTGATTTTCAGTCACAT
Source organism: Stenella coeruleoalba (assembly GCF_951394435.1). Taxonomy (NCBI): domain Eukaryota; kingdom Metazoa; phylum Chordata; class Mammalia; order Artiodactyla; family Delphinidae; genus Stenella; species Stenella coeruleoalba. The sequence continues at coordinate 66,443,958 of NC_137156.1, forward strand.
GACTACCATAATTATGAGTATACAAGGACTTAATACTTCAGCACCACAGATTAAAAATGAATCACTTGAAATAAACACTTGAAATAGGAATTTTACAGTAATTACTAACTTTGTACTGAGAATTTTAATTTATTAATCTCACAAGTACTTAACAATGAGCATGTCCCCAAAGAGCAGACTATAGTGAGACACATTAACACAAGTTTAAAATTTGGTTATCTTAATGTGAAGGTACAAGCAAATAGTTCTACAGGCCAGGTGCATAAAGGAATAAACTTAAGTCGTAAGGGAAGACGAAATACCTTTAGGGACCTTTTAAAACTGCAAATATATGTGATTAAAATCCAGTGATTATGTACCATTTATCATTATCACTAGTAGCCACAATGCAATTAAACCCGAGGTGCTGTCTATAGAAGCCCAGCAAGCCCAAATTTGTGCTCTTACAAGTTGAAATATCAGTCTTTCTTCTGGCAAAGTTAACGTGACTCTCTCAGCTCCAGGACAATAAAGAAGGCCCAAAGTAGCAACCCACCTTCTCCAGTCACAGCGTGGACTCCACCCTATAGACAAGAAACACCTGAAGATCTACCTGTTTTTACTCTAATAACTTACACCCCCACATGACCAGGTTAAAGTTTTAAAAGGAGTTAACTGACAAACAAGGAATCAGGACTGAAAATACTCCAGCAAAACCACCAGCACATACATATACACAGGAAACTATATTCTCAATATATACTGTTTCTCTCCATCCCACCTCAAATCAATAGTCAAAAGAGCCCACAGTTGCCCGATAACATCTTATCAGGGCCTAACTATGTTGGATTTGGAGCAGGGGAGTCTAGGCCTGCCTGTGGAAGAAGCTGGGTCCCTCAAGAAGACCAAAACACCTCACAGCAAGAACTAGCCCAAGCAGAGACCCTGTATATTCATTTACCTATTTCAATCAACTGCTGTAGGACCATCCAAATTACAGAAAGGAGAGTAAAAGCTTAAGAACTGAAATTTGCTTGGAAAAATTTTCAGATTCTCCCAATACATGAAAAATCAACAATACATAAATGAAGAAACAGTTGGAATAAGTTGAAAGTCCTGAATTTTAGCTGACTCTAAGCAAGCTGTTTGGGAGTACATGGAGAAGATCTTACAGTGAAAATAGTTCTCGCTGGCACCTGACTAGACATATGACCTTGGGAAATTTACTTAAGTCTCTGGGACTCAGTTTCTCATCTGCAAATGGGGTTGGACTACAAGTCCTAAAGATTCCTTTCAGGTCTAAAATTCTTGATCAGTGAAAAAGTCAGTGGATTCCTACTCTCTTCTTCCCTCTAGTACAGATATTTATGAGAACAGAGGCTATAAGTCTAGGACTAGACTTTGACTAAAACCAAGTTCCATCTTACATATATTTTTTGTTTGTTTTCTTCATCTTATATATTTTATGTCCCCAAGAGCCACTAGTGCTCTAAAAAAGTAAATAGAATTACTCAAGACAATTTATCAAAAGAGATCCCTCAAGTTATCCTTTACAATTAAGAATTAATCTTCTATTTCAGTCCAAACAATGTCACTTGTGCCAAATGCTCAAAGCAGCATCTCTCCCAATTTAGCCATGTCTAAAGTGACAATCAGGCAATGGTACATAAGCATTACACATCTGGGTGTGTGACACCAAGTGGCGGAAAAATTCTCACCACATACAACATTTAAAAGAATTTTTAAAGTATTTTTCCCCCTTCAGATCTGGCAGGAGTATAATCTGATCACACATCTGCAAGAAACATTTACTTCAATAAACTGTCTTAAACACAAAAAGAATCAAACGAGTTACCAACAGAAGTAAAAATTTAAAATAAGGATCATTAAGAAACACAAGTGAAACCAACTCTGGGAAAAAGAATGCCAACTTTCTATCATAAATTACTAAACATGGTTTTGACCAAATCAATTTGAGTGCAAATAGTACTATTTAGTGAACGTGTAACTGGATCCAACAGGTAACTAAGGACAGATGTCCAGGTGATTCCTAATCAAGGCAGTAATTTAGACTAAGCAAAATTGCAAATTAATACTTTATTTTGATGACACACAGTTTAAATCATGAAAAAATGTTCCTTTCAACTGGAAAATTCCCTTCTTTTAAATACCGAAGAATTCTAACCCTTAAGATTTCAACACTATATTTTACTTACACAATCTCAAAGCATACTGCATTAAAAACGAAAATACCCAAAACATAACTGGACTTCACGCAGTATAAAACGGTGATTCATGTTTCATGTTAAACGTAAAAGCCAAAATGGAGTTGTAAAGAGTTTCTTTCCTATTTCAACTCCAACAGCCACGCGCGCTTCACAGGGGCCGGCTGCCCAGCAGCTCGTGGGGCCCAGCTTAGAGCCCCCGCCCTGCCCGGCGCGGCCCTAGGAGAGGAAGCGACAGGGACCGAGAGCTGGCGGGCGGCTTGGGCTCCAGCAGGCCTGGCCGGGCGGGGGAAGGGGCGCGGGAGGCCGCGGGGCGCTCTTCCGGGGACTGCGCGGGCGGGGCCGTCGCTTCTGGAAGCGGGGCCTGGGTCCCCGGCCTGGGGTCAGGGTCAGGGGCCAGGGTCCTGGTGCTGCCGGCCGAGAGCAGCAGGTGGGGCGCGGCCACGGCGGGGCGGCGGCTGGCGGGCGGCCGGAAGAGTGCCGGGCGGGCGGGCCCGGGGCACCGCGGCGCCAGGAGGGAACCCTCTCGCTCACCTCAGGCGACGACTCCGAGTCCGGCCTCTCCGCGCCGAGGACTCCCGTCCGCGACTCGCAAGCTCGAAGACTACGGCGGGTGGCTGAAGAGGCTGCGGCGGACTAACGAGAGAACCGACGGAGAGCAACGGGCGGGGAGCGCGAGAAAGCAAGAGCGGGCGGCGACGGCGGCGGGAGGGCGGGGAGAGACGTGCGCGCCCCCGTGTGCCCAGCGGGCTCGAGCCGGCCCCAGTCGCGGCCCCGCGCACGCGCGCGCACTCCCTGCTCAGCCACGATTGCTTAGGAGCGTGTCCACACCCTAAAAGCAAGACTCTTAACCAATCATTGCAGCCGCGTGGGGCATCATGGGAACTCCTGGGCTATAAAAGACCTGGTTGCTATTTTATACTCCTCGAGTCACTCATCCTTTAAGCAGGGTGGGGCTAGGTGCGCGTGCGCGGTTTTAACACTCCTCCCCAAACTGCCAACTCTTCGCGCAAGCGAGGTAGACGCGCCTTCCGTGGGTTTACGCGTGCGCACTAGCGGACCTGGCTCCGGAAGACCAGACGCCTGCGCAGTGGGGACTACGGTGACAGTCCCCTGGCTAGGACGCCGGCCAGTCATGGCGGAGCCTTGGTCTGGGCAGTCCTTGCAGGCTCTGCCGGCCACGGTGCTGGGCGCTCTGGGCGCCCTCGGCAGCGAGTTCCTGCTGGAGTGGGAGGCGCAGGACATGCGCGTGACCCTCTTCAAGCTGCTGCTGCTTTGGTTGGTGTTAAGTCTCCTGAGCATCCAGCTGGCGTGGGGGTTCTACGGGAGTACGGTGACCGGGCTGTATCACCGGCCAGGTGAGACGATCCACCAACTTCCGTGGGCCGGCCACCCCCTCCCCCACCGACTGTACCTTTGGGTTCCCCAGAACCCTCCCCAGACTACCAGTGGGTCCCCTGAGAACCTCATCACAACTTAACGCCGTACCCTGACCCATGTCAACATACCATTTCACGCCAGAAACCCCACCAGTCCACCCGTCACATATAAATTCCTTTCAACCCCCGTCAGACAATACCACTAGTCCCTTAGGGCCTCCACTACACTCTCCATCAAACAATACCACTGGCCTCTAACCTGACCTGGGCTGATGCCTGCTCAGATACCCACCCCCAGCTTGCTGCAGCTCTGGATGTGTTCCTGCCCCCAGGTCTGGGCGGCCAGAACGGATCCACACCTGATGGCTCCACGCATTTCCCTTCCTGGTGAGTAAATCTACTCCTATGTCTACCCCATGCTTAGCAGGCAGAGGCCACCCCTGAGCTGAGGACAGGGGAAGGGAGTTCTCAGGGTAGGAGGCCACCAGCTTTGCAGCAAACCCCAGGGTCTGCACTAGAGCTCAGGCTTCAAGTGACATCGATGTCTGAACAGCCCATCTGTATGCTGTTCAGTAACCTGTGCGGTGGGTGGCATTATTGTCACAATTTCAGAGATGTAGTGGCAACTGCACTGTAAGAGATGTAGAGATTCCACTGCACTGTAAGCCCCTCAGTTGGAAAGGCAGGAGCCTCTGTCCTTAGTGCACTGATTGAACTCATCAGATCAGCCTTCTAATCTGTAAAACATGAACTCACTAATCAGAGCATTCATTCAGTTGATCTCTGAGCTCCTACCACATGGCAGGGGCCACACTAGGTCCAGAGAACAAGAACAACCCAGGCCCTGCTCACAGGTGGAACCAGAGATTTAAAAGAGGAGAGCAGAACCTAGTGGCAGGGCAGGAATAAAGGCGCAGATGTAGAGAACGGACTTGAGGACACGGCGGGGAAGGGGAAGCAGGGACGAAGTGAGAGAGTAGCATTGACATATATACACTACCAAATGTAAAATGGATGGCTAGCGGGAAGCTGCTGCATAGCACAGGGAGATCAGCTCAATGCTTTGTGATGACCTAGAGGGGTGGGACAGGGAGGGTGGGAGGGAGGCTCAAGAGGGAGGGGATATGGGGATATAAGTATATATATAGCTGATTCACTTTGCTGTACAGCAGAAACTAACACAACATTGTAAAGCAATTATACTCCAATAAAGATATTTAAAAAATTTTTTTAATAAATAAAAGGGGAGGGCAGCAGTGCAGAGGCAAGGGTCATCAGAGCTGGTATCTTCCAAGTCAGACACCTAAGCTGAGGGCAAAGGCTAGGGGTGTACCAAGCAAAGAGAATGGACAGAACAAGGCCTATAGGCAAGAACAAGGGTGACATATTGGAAGGATAGACAAGGCTGTGACGCTGGAGCTCAAACATAAAGGCATGAAGGGACCTGGAATACCCTATCCCAAGTCTCAAGGAGCTATTGGACTCAGCAAAGCCATGGCCTGACCGAATTTGCTTTTATAACTGCCTGCTTTATGGCAAATAGGTAAAGGTGTCCAATAGAGAGGGCAAGAGGCCAATTAGGAGGCCTGCCACTGCACAGGTTTCTGTCCTTGGCAACTGGCGAAGGATGGGAGCACCATTCACAAAGTGGAGAAGCAGGAGGAAGAATAAGTCTGCAGGGGAAAGTGATGGACCCAGTGAGGGCTGTGGAAGCTCAGCAGAGAGGTCTAGGTTATAGTGTGGCCTTACTGAGCCCAGCTCAGCCCCCACAAGGGGACTGTTATGCTGTCCGCGGAATAACCCCTCTTCTCTTCTATCACTTTCAGGGAAACAGCAGCAAATGAACCTCTTAAAACCCACAGAGAATAAGGGAAGGCAGCAGAGGGGTCTCCAGGAACATCACGAGGTCTGCTGGCTCCCATACTGGGTTCTGCTGCTGCCCAGACCCCAGGGACGACTGCAGCGGGGGTAGAGGTTGGGGGCAGGGAGTATGCCAGTGCTTGCAGGGCTGGGCCTCCACTGCCCTTGGTCTTGCCTCCAGCAGCCCCAGGCATTGGGCCAGTAAAGAGTTTGCCTGTACCCTGATCCGGGTGGCTTAAGGAGAGAAGGCATGCTTCTCCTTTCAGGGGTCAGCTCAGAAGCCTCTGGGTTGGGGAGGGCAACAGTCCATTTTCTGTCTTGGCTTTTTCCTGTTCCTCTTCCCATCCCCCTGGGATGTGACCCTGTAGAGATTTGTCCCTGGGAGGAAGCCTGAGGTTGACCAGCTCTGAGATTTGTAAGGCAGGTCTGTTTTCCCCTAAGCCTGGGGTTTCCTTTATTTGGTTTTGCTTTGTTGGCAGGGACCCAGGGAATCCTGGCCTGGACACAGCCTTATATTTTATGGTTACTTAGCTGGCCATTCAAGTATAAGACAGTGGACACCAAACACCCACCTCCTTTGGCTCATCCTGAGCTCTCCAGGTGTGAGTCAGGCTATATAAGTTGTCTTTTCATTGTACTCATATTCCTCTTAACCCCTCCCAGAAGGAAGCTGGGTACCTAGAAGTGGCTGAGTCCCAGGGGTGAACTCCCATCTCCACTGCTTAAGTGCCTGTGGGGTTGTGGATCTGTACCCTGCCCCTCAAAGGGACATACTGAGCTGTTTAGTGCAAAGCGGCCCCATCGTGCCCTGCAGCCTCACCACTTCCCATCTTGACCTGGAACCAGAGGAGCTTCGTTCTAAGAGCCCACAGGCTAGGCAGGCCTGCCACTTCCACAATGAGCCAAGGGAACTTATAAAGGTATAAGTGGCAAACACCAGTTCCTGAAAGCAGTGTGGCCCTAGACCTGCCTGCTTCCCTGATGGACATACTTCTGCCTGCTTCTGCTGGGCCAACAGCTACCTCAATGTCCCACTGCTTCCTTCCTCTCTGTTAAATGTCACATTTCCATCTGGCAGCCTTTGCCTAGGCTGTCTTTGCAGAGTGCACTGGAGTAGGACTATGCTGAGCTCATGCACGAGTACTCCGGAGTATCTTCTGGCTGGTGGGATGATGGTTCTGCAGCCCCAGGCCTACCCACTGACAACAAACACCACACTCAGAATTGGTCCCATATTTCACCCCAGGCTCAACTGAGGATGTGGCTTATTAAACATGGAAGTGCATCAGCTGTGTGGTTATTGACAGGACAGTGTGCACGCACAGGGGAAACTGGAGAGGGAACACCCTGGGGGCTGTTGCCCCTGAGCACCCAGAATACAACTTGCAGAGGTGGAGAGGTGATGCCATCTCCCTGGAGGAGCAGTGGTGGTGCCCAGTAGGGGCACTCTCCCCTTTAGTTTTTATAGACCTGCCCCTCTCAAGGGGAACCCACTCTGAGTCTGGGCCAGGAAGGCAGGCATTGGACTGGCACCCTAGGAACCCTGTGGACAGAGAACAATGAAGCTAGAACTGTAGCAAGCAAGAAGGAAGGAAGCTCATTTAATGTTTTATTTTCTTTAGGGGTCAGTGGAGTCCAGTAATAAGTCCCAGGGACGGAGGTCAGCCCAGGATAAGGCAAGTCTGGGAGGAGGCCCAGCCTGCCCTACAACAGCCCTGGGGCTCAGAACAGGTGGTGAGCCTGGCATGGCTGGCTGCTGGGCAGCAGGCTGGGCCAACTGGAGAATGTGGAAGAATGAGTCCATGCCCCCCTCAGCCATCCCCAAGTTTACACACGGGCACCACAGCCCTACTAGGCCAACCCTCTGTGAGCCAGGAATCATCCCTACCCAGGAAGAGGCAACAGTTTGAATTCATGGAAAGTGAACCAGAGGAGGTAGCCGGCACTGCCCAAGGTAGTGACCCTTTGCAGTGTGAGAAACCGTGGTGAGGTAGGTTGGGCAGGCTTTCTCCTCCCCCTAAAGGTGAGCCTTTGCTCCACAGGCAGCACCTGGCAGAGTGGAAGGGCGAGGTGCCAGAACTGATGCTTCTCCAGCAGGCAAGAGTGGGGTAAATGGGACCGTGGGCTGGCCCGTCACTCAGAAATGGGGTCTTGAAGTTGCAAGTGGCACAGGATGAAATGGGAATAGGTGGTGTGACCCCGTTACCCAGACAACCAGTACCAGCCTCCACCTAGCCACCCCAAGTGTGTTCTGCCTCAGCTTCCTGACAAACCCCTTGTACAAACCCCTAGCCCCTTGTACAATGCCCTCCAGGGTAAGGCTCCTGGAGGAGAGGGCCCTGCTCCAAGTCATCCTCACTTAAGGGTATAATAGTTTGTGGGCACAAAGGGCATCTTGCTGACCATGGCCATCTGCTGCTTTCGCCGCACCTCTACCAGCAGCAGGGTACCTGGCCGACTGTACTCACAGGGCACATAACCCATCGCCACATTCTTCTTTAGGCAGGGTGAGGGGCAGCCACTGGTCACAGCACCTGTCCAGGCAGACGCCATGTGTCAACACCACCCTGCCAGCCCAGGGTCCCCACCCTCCTAGGGAAGAGACAAGGGCTCTCCAACTTCCCTGGTCAACCTACCAAGCACGGTACCCTCCGTACTCAGGATGGGGTTGTGCGCCCGCACAGGAGCCCCCTCACACATTAACCCCACACGCCTCCGCTGCACCTTGCCCTTCAGCTGGGGAACAATGACTGAGGCTCCTGGGAAGTCCATAGCAGCTCGGCGGCGCTTCCCTGGAACATGACACATCAGATTTAAGCCAGAGTCCGTAGGACCCCTGACTACAGGAGGTCCTAGTGACAAGGAACCCAAGTGACATCTATCCAGCATCAAGGCCCCTTCGCTCAGGCTGCCCCTAGACCCCATTCCTCCCCTGCAGTGCAGTCAGCCATCCACCTACTGACCCCTGGTCTTGGAGGCCATGCTCCCCACCTCAGCTTGCTGAGGGTCCTCAGTATCTATTGGGCAAAGCCACTGTGGTATCTTCAGGAAATGAAGGCTCAGGGAGGCTGTGCCACTTGCTCCAGGCTACACAACCTTGGAAGCAGTCCTGGGTTGGCTGGTCTCATCAAGGGTCACTCCAGCCTTCAGGATCCCCTCCCTGAGTGCTAGCCCAGCTTACCCAATGTCCAACTGAGGCTGCCTTCCACAGGTGTGGTGTGTTCATCAATGTCGTTCCCATACAGGCAGAGGCCTGCCTCCAGGCGCAGGCTGTCCCGGGCCGCCAGACCTGCCAGCTTCACCTCTGGGTTTTCCAACAGAGCTGTTGCCAGGCGGACTGCCTCCGCGGCGAGCACCGAGATCTGCAAGGGACACCAGGGAGCAGATGGGCTGCTGGCCCGAGTCCTATGCCCTGCACTACCCTGTGCCCACTTCTTGACAAACCTCCACACCATCCTCTCCTGTGTAGCCACAGCGGGTCACACGGCAGCCAGACACGCCAAACACCTCCATCACAGCACTGGTCATGAAGGGCAGTTTCCTCAGATCATCTGCCACGCCAGCCTGTAGCACCTGGGCCGCAGTGGGGCCTGGGCCCAGGGAGCCAATAACCAAGTGTCCAGGTCCTGGTGCCCCAGAAAGCTGGATCACAGCCCTTAGGGACCAGAACAAGCCCTGAGCAAGCCCCACTCTGCAGGTGGGAGAAGATGCTCTTGCCCACAGCCCATGGAGCCTTGTGGCAGGTAGAAGGAGGGCATGATACCAAACTTAGAATTATGGTGCACCATCCTCACCTTCCCCCGGCACAGCCTCTCTGCCAAGCAGTAGAGGAAACCTGGAAGGCAAAGTTCAGCTCCAAACCCAGCCTGGCCCACTTACCTTGCAGGGCTAGCAAGGCATTATCCATCACCTCCAGGCCCACATCGTTGCCCATGTTCTGAAGCTCCCTAACCTTGTCCTGAAAGGAAAGAAATACCACATTTGCTCTGGGACCCCTTACTGAGCACCTGGTGCTGCAGAGCTCGGCAGAGTAGGCTGGTTCCCGTCTTAACAAGGTCATATAACTACTAAGTGGTAGGGATGACTCATGCCCAGGTCTGCCAGCTCTAACACCAGGCTCCAGCCTTCCATCCGCACCAGAGGATCCTCACTTAGGGGCCAGGATCAGCTTCACCTCCCCACCTCCCCCACTTCCCCACCACTGAAACTTAGCATGCTCCAGGGAGGGCCCGCTCTGGCCCACTGTTCTTTCAAAGAGCCATTGTCTGAGCTCCTTATCCATTCCAGGTCTGTCCTGGAAAACAAGGATGCTGCTCTGTGAACAAGGAGGACAGGGTACCTGGGACACAGAGGGGCTATACCTGCATGAGGGTCAGGTCCTTTTCCCAGCAGCCAGCATTGGACACCACATACAGGTGTCCCTCAGAGGTGTTGGTCACAATCAAGTCATCTAAGATGCCGCCAGCCTCATTGGTAAACAGCGACAGTGTTCCCTAGCATCAAAGTGGAGCATCATTGCCTCCAGGTCCAAGAGGCCAAGGTCAAGTGTGAGTCAAACACGCCCCTGGGCCCACTCAGCCACCACAAACTCATGAACCCTCGTGAATAGAGCTGAGGGGTGGTGGCAGTGCAAGAAGCAAGGCTGGGTCAGCCCAGGCCCCTGCACAAGCCCAGGGTTTTTGATCCTCATACACTGAGAAAGGTTTCACCTCTTCCCCACCTTGGGGGACACCTCCCTGATCTGGTGGGGCCTCTGCACCCCTCCCCATTTAGTACAGAGAGCCCCTCTCACACTTAACCCACCATACCTAGGACTTGATGCTTCGTCCCACCCAGACCTAGGACAACTCAGTCTGTGCTCCAAACCCCAGGACAGAAGCTTCAAAGTCTATGGGAATTCCCTGGTGGTCCAGTGGTTAGGACTCGGCACTTTCACTGCTGAGGGTGAGGGTTCAATCCCTGGTTGGGGAACTAAAATCCAGCATGGCCAAAAAAAAAAGCAGCAGCAGCAGCTTCAAAGTCTATCTTGATGACCCCATGTGCTCCACAACAACCCTCTATAACACTGAGGTTGGCTGGCCTCAGCCTCCCCACTGGATGGACAGTATAAGAAGAGCCTGAGGTTAAGAGGTCACATGAATCACCTGGGGATCTTGTTAAAATGCAGGTTCTGATTCAGCAGGTCTGAAGAACTGGCCTGAGAGTGTATCCTAACAAGCTCCTATGTGACGATGAGGCTGCTGGTTTACAGACTACACTTTCGTTTTTCTTTGGCCGCACAGCTTGTGGGATCTTAGTTCCCCAACCAGGGATCGAACCCAGGCCCTTGGCAGTGAGTGCACAGAGTCCTAATCCTAATCACTGGACCGCCAGGGAATTCCCAGGACTACAATTTAAATTGCAAGGGGTTAAGCAGCATGGAAGTCACAGAACAGGACGTGAACCTGGGTTTCTGGCCTTCCAGCTTGATGTGGTGGGGATGGGATAGGACCCTCCCTGCAGATGGCTGGGTGTCTGGACATGACTCAGGGACTCTGTCCCCCAAGAACGAAAGCCCTGAGAAACTGTGTCTGATCCATCTCTGTGCCCCCAGGCCCGAAGCAGGGACTCAGACTGGTTTGCTGGCTTATGACTAAGAACACTCATTGAGCAGAAATAAAAGAGAGGCCCACCTGGTTTGGCTTTAGCTCTGCAATATCTCCAACCACTAGACTTTCCATCAGCTTCACCCGGTCATGGCCAAATATCTTGGTCTGGGAAAGAGATCAAAAAGCCTCTGGAAAGCCACGGGGCTAGGAGGCATCCTCCCTGCCACCCACAGCACTTTCCAATCCAGCCAAAGTGCCTGACTAGTCTTTTGGTTCTGCAAGTGGCAGAAGCCCTACTTTCTGACTCCCCCACACCCGCCAATACAGAAGAGATGCACTCAGGGAGGTTAGGGAACTTGAAAGGGCCCAGCACCTTCCTGAAATACCCCCTTTTCCAAACCAATACCTAGGACAGTGGATGACAATGAGTGGCAGCCCTGGAAAACCCAGGACGTTGAGGCACTCCACTAAGTGGGAGCAGGCTAGAGAGATAAGACAGGAGATGATCAAGAGACCCTCTGAGTCAGTTTACTGAGGGCCATAGTACATTACACCCTTGAGACCTCCAACTCTTCTGAGAGGGCTGCCCTTGGAATCCAGCTCCCAGCAAAGAAAGCTGAGGGTTGCACCATTGTGGACGGAGAGGAAGCCCTGGCCTGGCAATCAGTGCACTCCCCTGGCTCACCTGCAGCATGTGGGATACGTCAAAGAGCGAGCAGTGCCGGCGTGTATGCAGGTGTGAGTCAACGTGGCTGTCCCGGTACTGCACAGGCAGATTCCAGCCTGCGAATGCCACCATCTTCCCGCCATGAGCCAGGTGGAAGTCATAGAGTGGTGTCCTGCGGAGCACGTCCTGCGGGCGGCCGGGCTCAGTGCCACCAAGGCCCCAGGCCCCAGCCCTCTTCCTCCCCCACCCTCCAAGACTGGCACCACAACCCAGCACCCTCTATCCCACCTGTGCACTACTGAGAGAACGGCGCAGGGCCGAGGGGAGCGCCTGGAGACACGAGCCCAGACGGGACATCATGCTCCCAGCCCGCTGCATTGTTGCCCGCAACGGGTGCAGCCGACGCACAGAGGCCACCACTCTGACAGGCACGCTGGGAGATGTAGTCCAAGCCCTGCTTAGATAGGTCTCTCCCCCGCCCAGGGGATCAGAAGAGGGAGTGGGCAGCCCCAAGGGCAGACGCAGCTTTAGAGCACACAGTGCATTGACTCCCAGCTGCAGGGAAATAGCCCCGGGCGCTTCCATCTGATCAGGGCAGATTGGGCGGTTGGAGCCAGTTAAGCCACTCAGAAATAGAGCTGGGGGCTAGACCTCCCCCTGCTGACTGCCCTGCCTCCAAAGGGCCAAAGTTCTGCAAAGGGCTGAAAGGCCTGAATCACCAGTTTAGGACAATAGGAGTGTAAGGTCGCATGGGGGGAGGGTAAGGGGTGGAGAGGGCACAGGAGGGTGGAGTCAGCCCGGCAGGCAGAGTGCCACAGTAACCTGGCCTCATGTGAGGGTCTCCAGCTCTCTCGCCGGGCAAACGTAGGCAGCGGGCACAGTGATGCATTCCACAAGTATTTATTGATCTTGCTGCACACTAGGCCCTGTGCTGGGGACAGAGCTGTGCAGGAAGCAGGGTCCCTGCCATCCCAGGGACCTCCCCCCTCACTCACATACACACTGAGAGCTGCTACTCCCTGAGCACAAGACTGATCATTACCCTCTTAGCAAAAGCTGAATGGGGCTTAGTAAATGACCCTGCAGGCAGATACCACCTACAAGAACTCTGATAGGTGACATCAGAAGGTGGCCACCAAAAAGTGGCTGCCCTTCCCCTAGAAAGCTGTTGAGCCACACAAACATCCAATTTTCCAGGTCCAACACATGTTGCAGTACTGCCTCATAACAGCCCCCAGAAGCAAGCCAGGAAAAAACAGAGAGAAGCAGGATTTTCTCATAAGGAGCAGCAGCCTGTCTTATTCAGCTGCTGGCCTGGGGTTGTAGAAAACCTCAGCCTCTTAAAAGACACCAATGAGAACCCTCACCTGGCCCCCACCACCACCACCGAGGTTGATCTCTCATCACACTGAGCGTGGCTCTTAGATGGGGGCAACTGGAAGAGGGACAAGATGCGCTTTGGGCTCTGTCAGATGGCAGACAGGTCCCAGGACTCATTTTCAGGCCCCAGCCTTGCCCAGGGCACCCGCCCAGACCCGATGGATGGGGGCAGACCCATTTGAACACACATCCAGGAGCCAACTCAGGCACCAAGGGACTCAGGCTGCCCAAATTCCCAGCTTTGTGTGGCTCCCTAGGCAAGCAGCAGAAGAGTTTAGATAGGAATTTTCTTTTTGTGGGCATAATACAAAGGGAAAGAAGACCATTAGGGGGCGCAGAAGGCAAAACGCGGCTCCTGTTTCTCCTTCAAGCTTCCAAACTACGACTGCCAAGTTATAGCAGTCTTCCAAGGCTAGACAGAGCAGGTTCTAGTAGGTTACCCCAGCCTACTACACTCAGGGTGAGGGAGCAGGCAGAAGACAGGAATGTTCATGTTGGCATGGGAGACAGAGGGCACAGGGGGATTCTTAGGAATAGAACTGGAGTGTTTTTAGGGAGGGCGAAGGAGGAGGTTTGGGTTGCAGTCAGGTGAGGACAGAGTGTATCCCCTCCAGGAGTTCATGCTAAAGCAACACAGTGAGCCCCCAAGAATCTTGACTCTGTGAACGTGGTCCTGACAGAATGCGCATGCAGGCAACACTCGGAATGCACAGGGACAGCACTTCAGCCTCTGATGGCCCAAGCTGGGCCTGGATGGGCACGGAAGGCCAACGTCTTGACTAAGGGCCACAGCTCAAGTGTAGGAGAGCAAGTTCAGGTCATAACAGCCATCCACCTGCAACACAAAAGACCATCAGATCTGATCCATTCAGGCCAACGGGAGCCAAGCAGAGGGAAGCGATCACTCACATCAAAGCGGCCGATCCTTGTGGAGGTATGACTGGCCCGGATCATCTCTGTCAGCGCCCACATCTGCTGTACCTCGGATGATACCCTGCTGGGGTCTGGGAGACCCTGCTCCAGAAGGAGGGGTCAGTGGCCATGGGTCTCTCCCCAGCAGTGCCCTTATAACTCCAGATAGGCCAAGTTGGGCTATGGGGCCCTCCAGCTGACATTCCCAGATGACTTGTGAAACATGAGGATGGGGCCTGATGTGGAGTAGGTGGCCCGGCCCCACACAGAGATGCCTCAAATCCCAGGAGGAAGGTGCACAGAGTGAACGAAGGTCCCTGGGTCCAGCCCCAGATTCTTGCAGAAAGGGGTCCCCTTGGGCCTGTGCTGGACACCAGAGCTGTTCGCACATGGTTCTTAGCCAGGGTAAGGGCTTACCTCAAGAAGGGGAGCAGGCTGCTCACAAGGCACTGGGTGCGAGAGCCACTTGGGGAAGGTCATGGAAGGGCTCTGCAAAGCAAAGGCATACTGCCCTGAGGCGGGCAGAGTAGGAGAGACCTGGAACCAGATCCCAAGGTCCTGAAGGCAGAGAGAAGGGCCCCTGAGCCCCAGAAACTGGGAAAATCCCGTTTAGGTCCCAGGGGCAGAAGACTACCTAAGCTCTTCTGCTATGCAGAAGGAAGCCCCACGAAGACAAGGAGCAGAAGTATATCTGGGTACCTGAATGTTCCAGATCTGAAAAAGGCAGGTAGCCCCAAAGGTCAGGGGATATGGGGACGTGGCCTCACCTCTTATCATGAACTTCCAGCATTCCCACCTGGCTAACTTCCATGAAGGACTCCTTCTGAGTCTCCCCATCCTTACCTATCCACTCCCACCTGTACCCCCAGGCCTCCCAGCCATAGCTAGGAGCCTCCTGGAGAAAGGGCCAGCAAACAGCTCTGAGCTAGTCACTTACCTTTGGTCCCTGTTTGTAGATCTGCAGCTCCTCCACCGTGAAAGACAACCACAGTGGTGATGGCTGTCGCAGAATCAGGCGTAGTTCCAGTACTTTGCCCATGTCACACAGCATCTGACACATACACACAAGGACCCACCGAGGCCCCAGCTCACTGCCCAGGAGCCAACCAGCAATGAGCCAAGGTGCTTCCTCCCCAGGCCTTTGAGAAGGAAACAGTAGTTCCTCCAAGGCACTTGCCCAAGAACCACAATTCAGGCCAACCTTGCCTGCCCCTCTTCCCTCATGGTATCCTGGCCCAATCCCCAGGCCTCTTGTGAGCCCTCATCTGGGCTGCCCTGGCCATGCTGAGTCCCAGCTGACCTGGTGCTTGAACAGCGATACATACTCCTGAGCTCCCTCCTCACTGTGTGGGTCAGGCATCAGGCAGTAGTCCCGAAGACAGGTCACCCACTTGGCTGGAGTGTGTGTTGAGGTGTGCTGGCGAACACGGATGGTCAGAAAGGCTGTGTAGTAATTCTTAAACATGATCTCCTGCAACTAGGGCACACACAACCCACCACAACAAATCACACCTAGGCCCCGGGCCTGATGGGTTCAAAAGCACCATCTCTTCCTCCACTTAGGAATGTACTCTTCTACCAATCTAACAATATCAACAAGAATCCACTGGGGCCCAAAGAGATTTTGCCTTCCTAGAACTCACAGTCTAAATGAGCATGTCATGCAAACCATGACCTCGGATCTTGCTGCATGTCCAAGATGCTGGGAGTGGTCAGAGCCCTAACTCTAGATGAATCAGAAAATGTACAGATGAGTTCATCAAGTGGACCATGAAAGGTAGAAACTGTAAAGTAGCATAAACAAAGGAACACCAAGGGGTGACAGGACCTGGCATACCCCTGGAACAGAGAGTGGTTCAGCCTAGCTAAAGCAGTTCTCATCACTGGATACTCATCAGAATTACTCAAGGAGGGAATTCCCTGGTGGTCCAGTGGTTAGGACTCGGTGCTTTCACTGCCAGGACGCAGGGTTCGATCCCTGGTCGGGGAACTAAGATCCCACCGTGGTGAGGCCAAAAAACCCCAAAACAACAGCAACAAAACAGAATTACTCAAGGAAAAAAAAATTTTTTTTTAATATAAGTGTACAGGCTCCACCCCAGACCTACTGAATCAGATTTCCAGGGTTGGGCCCTGTAATGAAGTCTCCCAGCTTAGAGTAAGCAACAGCTTGGGGTAGAACCACACACTACAGGACAAAATGCCTGGGGCCGAGAGGCAAGTAGGGCAAAGACACAGAGTGGCTCTGAATGCCAGGCCATTAGAAAGTGGACTCTGTCCTCTGTGTTGAGGTCTTGCAGTGTCCAGTCACCCTGCCAGCAGATGTGGAAGGGCAACTGGAGACTGGAAACTGGAGCCACTGGGAAGACCCTGATGAGGGATGATTTGAACCTGACCTCCAGCAGGGACTGTAGGAATGGGCAGGAGGCAGGTTTGGGGGTAACTCATTGTCTAATGATACCCAGTCAGTGGCCAGGGACAAAACGACCTCTCACCTCTATTAGGTTCAAAACTGTATTTCCAGCACCTAGCCTACTATCTCGGCACTTCCGTGTCAGCGCCATTCTGGGCATTGGGGAGAGACGTTGAAGAGAACAGAAGAGGAAGCTGCATTCTAGTAACTGTGTGTTAACTGAAGGAATAAATAAATGTTTAACTGATTCATTTGGGCGAGGTACTGCAGAGGCTTTCAGTAAACGATTAAATGGCTGGGACACGCCCGAGTTCCCAGATAAGCCCCGCCCAGGAGCCCCGGTCGCGCCCACTTGCTTGCTCACCTCGAAGGGCGCGACGCTGGGGAAGGTGACATCGATGACCAGCACGCCAGGCCGGCCTTGGGAGGTCCGCACGTCGCCCACCTGCAGGGCCACGGTACCTTTCACATGACAAGGGACCGACACGCGGGACATGGTGGCAGCGGCCGCGACCAAGTAAGACCAATGGTCTTTCCCGGCGTCCCCAGCCGGGCCCCAAGAACTACAACTCCCGAGAGGGCTCGCGCTCGGCCATCCCAGCCAATCACCGATGCTCGGGGCGGGCCCGGATTCGGAAGTGCCTGCGGAAGTGCTCCTTCAGCCAATCACCGAGCGTGCCTTAGAGAGCCACCAGGGACCATGCCCAGAAACGGCCTAGCCGTTCTGCATCCAGTTAGTGCTGAGCCTTATAGGTTCCCTGAAGTCTCAGTCGGTTACTTCCTCTGTGCAGGGCGGGCGTCAGTTAAAGCGCATAAAGCCATGACCGTGAATGAGCATAGTGTCTGGACGACACTGGTTGCAAAAATAGATATTAAGCCTTTTTTTACGTACGCGAAGGATTTGAAGAGATAACTCACAAGAAAAGATAAATAGCCATTATGCCCATGAAAAGATGCTTAACATTATTATTCATCAAGGAAATACAAATTAGAACCCCACACACCCACTAAACAGACTAAAATTAAAAACTGACAAAACTGTGGAACGCTCATGCGTTGATAATTTCCTGCCACTTTGAAAAGCAGTTTGGCCATTCTTTAAGAACTAAATTTATACTTAAAACATGATCCAGCCATTGCACTCCTAAGTATTTACCCAAGAGAAATGAAAGCATATGTCCATCCAAGGACTTTATTCGTAATAGCCAAAATTTGGAAATAATCTAGGTGTCCAACAGATGAACAAATGAACAGATTAGCTAGTTGTGTATCCACACAATGAAATACTACTCAACAGTAAAAAGAAATGAATGAATCCACAGGCTATCAATAGATGAATGGGTAAACAAAGTGTAATTACACAAAATGAAATTATTCAGCCTTAAAAAGGAATGAAATCCTGGCACATGCTTCAACAAGGATAAACATTGAAAATATTACACTTAGTGAAAAAAGCCAGACATAGAAGAACAAATATTATATGATTCCACTAATGTGAGGTACCTAGAAGAGGCAAATTCATTGAGACAGAAAGTTGAATAGAGGTTGCCAGGGTCTGGGGAGGGGGAAGTAGAGAGTTATTGTTTGACAAGTACAGAGTTTCAGTTCAGGATGAATGAAAAAAAAATCTGGAAATAGTGGTGATGATTACAAAGCACTATGAATGTACTTAAGGCCAATGAATGATATATACACTTAAAATGAGTAAATGGTAAATTTTATGTCATGTATGTTTTACCACAATAAAAAACAAACAAATGAACAACTGACATACACAATACCAACACTGGATTTCAAATGCACTATGTTAAGCAAAAGAAGTCAGACCCAAGTGAGTTCATATGGTGTGGTTCCAGTTACATGAAATTCTAGAAAAGTCAAAACTAATATAGAGTAATATAAATCAGAACAGTTTTCCCTGGTGCCAAGGGTGACTGTGAAGAAGTACAGGGGAATATTTTGGGGTGACAGAAAGGTTCTATGATGTGATAGGCTGGTAGTTATATTTGTCTAGACATTTGTCAAAATTCATTAAACAATGCTTAAGATATGTGCATTTTATTGTATCTAAATTATACCTCAATTGGGAATTCCCTGGCAGTCCAGTGGTTAGGACTCTGTGCTTTCATTGCTGAGGGCATGGGTTCAATCCCTGGTCAGGGAATTAGGATCTCAGAGGCCGCACAGAGTGGACAAAATAAATAAGTAAATAAAAATTGGTAAAAAAAAAATATATATATATATATATACACACACACACACCTCAATAAAGAAATTAAAAAATAATAAAACAAAATAAATTATTCCTCAATAAACATGATTTTTAAAGAAAAAAATTAAACATCATATTTATTATCATCATCATCCTTCCAGATACTTGTGGAAACAATACCTCAGAAATTGTCAGTTAAGCCTGTTTTATGGATAACAAAGCTGAGGCCAGATGTGGGCCAGTGATTTCCCAAGCCAAGAAAGCAATATGAAGTAGAGCTGGAAACAGAGCCTCTTTTGGACTCCTACCTCATAGGTCAGAACCCTCCAGGCAACAGTCATCTTTGGTGACCTGTGCTTTCTCTGTGTGAGGGGCTCCAGAGACACAGGCCCAGTGTAGCTCATAGGATTCTCATAATGTGACATCAAACAGACACAAAACCAGGATTCCAAGCCAGCCCAAGGAACAGCCTTGAGGAGCTAAGCCTTCCCAGCCCAGACCTGGAGACCTCCAGTGACAGAAAACTTTCCCTGTCTCATCATAATTTGTAACCTGTGGCTTCTGGACTGGTCATTGTTATCTCCATTTTGTTTTTTGCTTTTTGTTTTTTAATAAATTTTTTATTTTTGGCTGCATTGGGTCTTCATTACTGCGTGCGGGCTTTTCTCTAGTTGCGGCAAGCAGGCGCTACTCTTCGTTGCAGTGCATGGGCTTCTCATTGCGGTGGCTTCTCTTGTTGCAGAGCACAGGCTCTGGGCGCACAGGCTTCAGTAGTTGTGGCACGCGGGCTCAGTAGTTGTGGCTCATGGGTTCTAGAGCGCAGGCTCAGTAGTTGTGGCACACAGGCTTAGTTGCTCTGGGGCATGTGGGATCGTCCTGGACCAGGGCTCGAACATGTGTCTCCTGCACTGGCAGACAGATTCTTTTTTTTTTTTCTGACATCTTTATTGGAGTATAATTGCTTTACAACGTTGTGTTAGTTTCTGATGTACAGCAAAGTGAATCAGCTATACATATACATATATCTCCATATCCCCTCCCTCTTGCATCTCCCTCCCACCCTCCCTATCCCACCCCTCTAGGTCGTCACAAAGCACCAAGCTGATTTCCCTGTGCTATGTGGCTGCTTCCCATTAGCTATCTATTTTACATTTGGTAGTGTATATATGTCAATGCCACTATCTCACTTCGTCCCAGTTTACTTCCCCCTCACTGTGTTCTCAAGGGCAGGAGGGTTCTTAACCACTGTGCCACCAGGAAGCCCGCTATCTCCATTTTGACTCAGACTAATGATTCATTGCCTGGGTCCCTCCAGATTCCTGAGGGTTTCTCTTTTAGGGAGCCACCCCCCCCCATACTGGAGCAGAGGTTTCCCTAAATCCCAGAGGACTATAGCCCTCCTGAGAATCAGGTGGATACAGACAGGTTTTGGTCTTCAGGCCTCAGCTCTGAGAGCAGACACAGACCCATGTGGCCCCTCATTGCAGATGAGTCTCAATATTGAAACAGGAGGGAAGGGTGCAGGGCACAACCTTTGAAAGAATGACATAGCCCGAGGACATAACATAAACTGATTAGAACCAAATGGGTCCAAGATGGCAGACAAGTCAACTTCCACTAGACCTTGAGCGTCAGTATACAACTCATTGTAACACATCAGTAAGCTAACTGACACACCCACAGAGCCATGATAGTTCCAAGGCTGACCATAAGTATCAAAAAGTGGGTGGTGGGGCTTCCCTGGTGGCGCAGTGGTTAAGAATCCGCCTGCCAATGCAGGGTACCTGGGTTCGAGCCTTGGTCCGGGAAGATCCCACATGCTGCAGAGCAACTAAGCCTGAGCGCCACAACTACTGAGGCTGCACTCTAGAGCCCGTGAGCTACAACTACTGAAGGCTGCGTGCCACAGCTACTGAAGCTCGTGTGCCTAGAGCCCGTGCTCCTCAACAAGAGAAGCCACCACAATGGGAAACCCATGCACCGCAACTAAAAGTAGCCCACGCTTCTCGCAACTAGAGAAAGCCCATGCGCAGCAACGAAGACCCAATGCAGCCATAAATAAATAAATAGATAGATAGATTAAATTTAAAAATTTTTTTTAAAAAAGTGGGTGGTGGCCCAATTGCTGGAAATCCCCACCCTTTCTCAAAATAGCTGGAATACTCCTCCCACTCATTAGCCTATGAAATTACCCAGCCCTGTAAAAATTGATAACCCATACCCTGGTGCTCCTCTTGCCTTCTGAGATGGCCCACTGTCTGTCTGTGGAGTGTGTTTCTCTCTAAATAAATCCACTTCTTACCTATCACTTTGTCTCTCACTGGATTCTTTCTGCAATGAGACATCAAGAGCCTGAGCTTCATTAAATCCTGAAACCAGGTGTGTGATCTCAGTTGGAAGACTGTGAGTTTTGGCCAGCTGCATGGGTTCGAGTCCCAATCAGGGTTTTGGCTGAGTTTGAGTCCCAGCACTTGGGTTCCGAGTCCCAATCTGAGGTGCACGGTTTCAATATCTCTCTGGTGGACAGCCACCTCCACTCCATATATATATGGGGAGAGAGAGAGATCAATTAAGAGATTGAGATTATAAACTTATAAACTGTTTGCTCATGTGATTATAGAGGCTGAGAACTCCCAAGATCTGCCATTGGCAAACTTGAAACCCAGGAGAGCCAATGTGTAGTTCTAGTTCAAGTCTGAAGGCATAAAAACCAAGAGAGCTGATGGTATAAATTCCAGTCCAAAATCTGGCAGTCTCGGAGACCCTAAAAGACCTGATGTTTTGGTCATACCCCAAATGCTGGAAAAAGAACAATATTCCAGCTCAAGCAATCAGACAGGAGGGGTTTCCTTTTACTCAGCTTTTTTGTTCTATTCAGAACTTCAACTGATTGGATGAGGCCTACCCATATTAGGGAGGGTAATCTGCTTTACTCAGTCTATTCAAATATTAATCTCAAAACCTAAAAGAAAGAAAAAGAAAAAATAAACAAATGTTAATCTGACACAGAAACACCCTCAGACACACACTCAGAATAATGTTTGGCTAAATGTCTAGATACTCCATGGTCATTTCAAGTTGACACATAAAATTAACCATCACATAGTGTGTTGTTAAATTTCCACATATTTGTGATTTTTGTTTTCAGTTTTCCTTATCTTATTCATGTGTAGTTTCATTCCATTGTGACCAGAAAGGAAAAGATACTCAGTGTGATCTCAATCTTTTTAAATTTATTGAGACTTGCTTGTGGCCTAACATATGGCCTACTCTGGAGAATGTTCCATGTTCACTTGAGAAGAATGTGTATTCTGCTATTGTTGGGTGGAATGTTCTGTATATCTCTGTTAGGTTTAGTTGGTTTACAGTGTTGCTCAAGTCCTCCATTTCCTTACTGCTCTTGTCTGGTTGTTCTATCCATCATTGAACATGGAGTATTGAAGTCTCCAACTATTATTGTAGAACTGTGTTTTTCTTCTTTCCATTCTGTCAATTTTTGCTTCATATATTTTGGGGCTCTGTTGTAAGATGTATGTATGTTCATAACTGTTATATCTTTTTGCTATATTGTACCTTTTTATTTATATTATACCTTTTATCAATATTTTCCTTCTCTGTCTCTTGTAAACTGTTTTGATTTAGGTCTAATTTGTCTTACAATAGAATAGCCACCCAACTCTCTTTTGGTTACTATTTTAATTGAATATATTTTTCCACCCCTTACTTTCAACCTCTTTGTGCCCTTATACCTAATGTGAGTCTCTTATAGATATACGTAGATAGACCTTTTTTAAAAAAAAATCCAGTTTGGGGAATTCCCTGGCAGTCCAGTGGTTAAGACTCCACACTTTCACTGCTGAGGGCCCAGGTTCAATCCCTGGCCAGGGAACTAAGATTCCACAAGCCACACAGCTCAACCAATAAATAAATAAATAAATATTTAAAATAAGAAACCCATATATATATATATATATATATATATATATATATATATATATACACACACACACATATGCCATCTGAATGACCAAAATATATATTTCTCATATATATTTGGTCTTCATCTACAGTTTCTGGTTCATAGCTCTTAAAACCCTTGGAATTTTCTGAGAGAGAAGAGCAATGGTTTAATATCTGGTCTCTTGTCCTGTCCTCAATTCCTGAAAACTCTTCAGGGAAAGTGACTTTTGGATCCCACCCAAGGGTGGGGGCTGATTCCCAGTAGAACTTTTAGTCCCACTCCCCAGATCTCCATGGAGGGGAGAGAGGCTGGAGGTTAAATCAATCACCAAAGGCCAATGATTTAATCAATCATGCCCATGTAATGAAGCCTTCATAAAACCCCAAAAGGACAGGGTTCAGAGAGCTTCTGCATTGGTGAACACGTGGAGATATGGGGAGAGTGTTGTACCTGGAGAGGGCATGGAAGCTCCACACCCCTTCCCCATGCCTTGCTCTTTGAATCTCTTCTTCTGACTGTTGATTAGTATCCTTTAATAATTGTTTTATGATAAACCAGTAATCTAGTAAGTAAAATGTTTCTGAGTTCTGTGAACTGTTCTAGCAAATTAATCGAAATTGAAGAGCAGGTCTTGGGAAGCTCTGATATATAGCCAGTGGGTCAGAAGTACAGGTGACAACCTGGAGTTGAGATTAGCATTGTTAGTTGGAGGGGGTCATGGCAAACTCAATTTGTGGCCAGTTGGTTAGAAGCACAGGTAACAACTTCACCTGTGTCTGAAGTAGAAGGCAGTCTTGTGGGACTGAGTCCTTTATCCATGGAATCTGATTCTATCTCTGGATAGATAGTATCAGAATTGAGTTAAATTCTCAGACACCCTGTGGGGAAGCCTCCACACACATGTTGGAATTGGGTTCAGGGAACGCTTATTTATTCCATTTCTGCCTTTTAAAAAAAATTTAGTTGATCTTTTGTAGTGTATCACTTTGATTCCTTTCTTTCCTTTTTTTGTATATTTTTAAACTATTTTCTTAGTGGCTTACTTAGGGATTACAATTGATATCTTAAATTTATGACAAGCTAGTTTGAATAAACCAACTTAGTTTCAAGAGTTTACAAGCACTCTGCTCCTATACTTCTCTGTTCCTCCCCCTTTATATTGTTATTGTTACAAATTATATCTTTATACATTTTATGACTACTAACATGGATTTATAATTGTTTTATGCGTTTGCCTTTTAAATCATGTAGAAAAAAGAGAGAAATTACAAACCAAGCCAAAAGTATCATGATCTTGGCTTTTATATTTACCTATGAAGTTACTTTTGCTAGTATTCTTTATTTTAAATTATGGCCTCCGGGCTTCCCTGGTGGCACAGTGGTTGAGAGTCCGCCTGCCGATGCAGGAGACACGGGTTCGTGCCCCGGTCCGGGAACATCCCACATGCCGTGGAGCAGCTGGGCCCGTGAGCCATGGCCGCTGAGCCTGCGCGTCCATAGCCTGTGCTCCTCAACGGGAGAGGCCACAACAGTGAGAGGCCCGCGTACCGCAAAAAAAAACCAAAACGAAACAAAACTGCATCTCTGGCCCTCCTTTTATAATTCTTCTCTTACACTCCTCTCTCCCCTGCTCTGGCCACATTGACCTCCACACTGTCCCAGGCTCACAGGTTTATTTCCACCTGTTTGCTCACTGTCTTATTTCTGTCACTTCTCAGTCCTGATATCTCCTCACCTGACATCATATTGCACATTTGTTTATATGTCTGGTCGCCCTCCAGAACAGCACTGTCCAACAGAAATATAATGCAAGCCACAAATGTGGGCACCATATGTAATTTTAAAATTCTTGGTAATGTTAAAAAAAGTCAAAAACAGGTTAAATTATTTTAATAAGATATTTTATTTAACCCAAAATACTCTAAATATGATCATTTCAATATAAAATCAATATTTAAAATGTTAGATAGTTAACATTATTTTTTTACTAGATCTTTGACATCAGGCATGTATTTTACACTTACAACACTTCTCAATTCAGACTACACATTTCAAGAGCTCAATAGTAGCGTGTGGCTACGGGCTACCATATTTGACAGCACTGCCCTGAAATGTAAGCCCTGTACAAGCAGAGCTTGGTCTGTCTTGTTCCTGGCTAAATCCCCAGCAGCTAGAACAGTGCCCGGCACATATTTTATATTCAATTAGTGTTTGTTGAATTCGTGAATGAATAGAATGGCTTTGCACTCCTTGGCACCCTTCCGTAGGACAGGTCCCAGCCCTCTGAGAGCACATCATCTGGCTGGCAACCATCAGTCATAGTCAGGACAGCAGCGCCACCTGCTGGGGAATGGGGAGTCACGCACCCATGAGAATCAGGCACCAGGACTCGAGGCTGGTGGAGGGGACAAAGACAGGAGGTGGGCTCTGGATGCCTGGAATGTTATTCCTTACCTGAGTCTTGGACCCTCTTTTTTCCAAAAATCTTTCCCAGACCTTATCTCCTAGTATTACCAAGGTAACTATCATATTAAGAATTCCATCAATAATAAGACTTACCTGGTGGCACAGTGGTTAAGAATCCACCTGCTAATGCAGGGAACACTGGGTTCGAGCCCTGATCCAGGAAGATCCCACATGCCACAGAGCAACTAAGACCATACGCCACAACTACTGGACCGTGACAGGCTCCCTTTTGCATGGTCTATACTGGAACTCTGGAAATGGCTGCCTGAAAGTCTCCTACAGGCCAGCCCTCTGCCCAGTCCTTTTCTTTTTTTTTAATTAATTAATTAATTTGTTTATTTATTTTTGGCTGCATTGGGTCTTCGTTGCTGTGTGTGGGCTTTCTCTAGTTGCAGCGAGCGGGGGCTACTCTTGGTTGCAGTGTGCGGGCTTCTCAGTGCGGTGGCTTCTCTTGCTGTGGAGCACAGGCCCTAGAGTGCACGGGCTCAGTAGTTGTGGCACCTGGGCTTGGTTGCTCCGCGGCCTGTGGGATCTTCCTGGACCAGGGCTTGAACCCACTGTCCCCTGCATTGGCAGGTGGATTCTTAACCACTGAGCCATCAGGGAAGCCCTGCCCTGTCCTTCTTAACTTGTGTTGGGTTTAGACCTTTTGAGAACCTGATGAAAGTCAACCTTCTCCAAGACTACACTTGGACGTTCGCGCACACACACACATACACACACACACACACACACACACACAAGTTGCGCGTTTGTAATGTTTGGGGATCCAGAAAGAGTCAGTATGTATAAAATTGTACTAAATGGGGACTTCCCTGGTAGCCCAGTGAGTGAGACTCTTCGCTCTCAGTGCAGTGGGCCACAGTTTGATCCCTGGTGGGGGAACTAGATCCTGCATGCATGCCGCAACTGAGAAGTCTGCATGCAGCAACTAAGAGCCTGCATGCCGCAACGAAGACCTGGCACAGCGAAAATAAATATTTTTAAAAAGTTGTACTAAATGAATGGCACCTTTGTCTAATGGCATAGTGGGTCTACAATAACAATCAAGTTTTTGATCCAGGTGGAGAAAGCTCCTAGCAACGTTGAATGAACAGAGCAGAATATTAATAGTAACAATAATAATAACCACTAACACTTATTTAGCATTTACTATATGCCAGACACTGTCCTCTTTATGCTTGTGTTCTTTCCTTATTCCACTCCCCTTCAAGGTAGAAATCACAATTATTCTAATATTACAGGTAAGAAAATGAGTGGAAAGTTTGAGCAACTTGCCCAAGGCCATATAGCTGATGAGCAGCCATACTGGGGTTCAATTCTGGCAGGACACCATGTTGTATATAGAATCTGGTCTGAACTCCATGATTTTTTAAATTTAATAAATATTAACTGAGCACTTTTTTTCACATGGGCATACAGCAGCGAACAAAAGTCTCTGCTCTCATTTTTTTAAAAAATATTTATTTGGCTGTGCCAGGTCTTCGTTGTGGCACGTGAGATCTAGTTCCCTGACCAGGGTTAGAACCCAGGCCCCCTGCATTGGGAGCACAGAGTCTTAACCACTGGACCACCAGGGAAGTCCCTCTCATAGAGGATTCATTCTAGTGGAGGAGATAAGACAAATAAATCAGTTTACATATGTCTCCTAGTGATACGCACTCTGAACGAAACAGCAAGTAATACATCCAAAATACTCTTGCCAGGATTCAGCCAGGCCCTTTGTTAAAAGCCTCCTGGGGAGTTCCCGATGGTCTAGTGTTAGGATTCGACACTTTCACTGCCATGGCCAGGGTTCAATCCCTGGTCAGGGAACTGAGATCCCACAAGCCATGCAGCGAGGCCAAAAAATAAAAATAAAAAAGCCTCCTGGATCCTAGGGCAGACAACAACAGTTCTTTCCTCATCTCCTACCCTGGGTTCAAAGTTGCTGGTTGGGGCTTCCCTGGTGGCGCGGTGGTTGAGAATCTGCCTGCCAGTGCAGGGGACACGGGTTCGAGCCCTGGTCCGGGAAGATCCCACATGCTGCAGAGCAACGAGTAGCCCCCGGCTCGCTGCAACTATAGAAAGCCAGCGCGCAGCAATGAAGACCCAAAGCAGCCAAAAATAAATGAATAAATTAATTAATTAAAAAAAAAAAGTTGCTGGTTGGCAGCAGGAGGTGGCAAGAAAGTGACTAACAAGTCCAGGCTCTGCCTAGAGATGACCATACTAGGCAGCTTACCAAAAGCCCTAAATGAGTAGAAGAGGGATTCAGTTTCAAGGTGAACCAGTTGGGAGGGCTGTGCTGGGTAGGCAGTGAAGGTTGGGAGGGCATGAGATTCAGGCAGGACCCAGAAGTATGGGCATGATTTGGACTTGAGCTATGCTTACTTAGCTCAAGCCCTGGTATATAATAGATGCTTAGTAAACGTGGTGAATGACTGATAGAGTTGATAAATGAAAAAAACTAAACAAAAACAAAACACACACCCTTGTATGGATGCGTGTGTTTGTGAATGAGAGCTCAGAACTTCAAAAGCTCCCAGAGGTCCGCGAGTTGGTACCCAGACCCATCTGGATGAGCAGAAGGCAGGGGGGCAGAAGATACTGCTGGAGTGTGCGTAGAACAGCCCAGCCCTGGTGAGTGCAGGTCTAGCTTCTCAGCTGGGTCTGAAGCCACCCTTTCTTTTATACTATCTCCAATAAGATGATTTGAAGTAGCTCCCAGGAGGTGGCAGGGCAGATGGACCCCTTGAGGCTCCCTCAAGGCTCGAGAGGGCTCGAGAGGGCAGTGCAAGTCAAGATGACCAGGAGCTGGCCCAAGGTTCAGCCAGTTGGGGCAGAACCAGACTAGAATTTCTCTGACCTTAAGTGCACTGCAGGGGCTTCTAGCCTGGAATCCCTGCAGGATGTTTAGGGACTCTTTTAAATTATAGGCAAGACTGTGTGTGTAGGGAGTGTTTGTCTGGGAAAGTGTCAATAGCTTTTTCAAATGATGGAGGTAAGGAACGCTGGGGACCCTGCCACAGGGAATGAAATCCATGGTACCCCCTTCCTAGAGTTGATCTCCAGACAGGCTCTATGCTGTCTTCCCAAACATTGGCTGGCAGCCCCACCATCTCCCTTGGGGCCTGCCATGGAGTACTCGGCCACTTCCATTCCAGAACGTGTGTGCCTGATCAGGGGGTGGCAGGAAATAAGACCTTCTCCGGTCCTTGGGGGCTACTGGGTACAGCTGGGAGCTTGGAGCAGCTTCCTGCAGCTGCTGGGGACAGGGAGCCAGGGAATGCTTGCCTGTGTTTCCCTGGCTTTCCTGGGACCTGCTGTCCTGCCGCTGAAGTCACTGGGCCTCACAAGGCCCCACTCTGGGCCTCACTGTTGGTACATTTTATCCCATTATGAAAGGAATCTGGAACAAGTTGGCTCTAGTGTTGGGCAATGCAGGACCAGCAGGAGGCTGCCCGGCTGGCTTATCTTGTCAGTTCCCCTACCTCCTTCCCTGAGCTCCCCATGCTTGGCCCCAACTCCAGACCATTCTGCTCAGTCAGGCAAGTTCCAGCAAAGTCTAGGATGCCTGGTCAGGGCCTGCTCAGGCAGTCACCTCTTCCTTGTTCTTGTCCATCTGTCCAGGCCTGGACAGGCTCTGCTACTGCTGAACCCTTCCTGGGAATTCCCCAAGCCAGCAGGAAACTAAGCTGCGCCCCTCCCATAAGACCCAGCTTCGGTGACCCCTACTCCATATACTTCCTCAGACCAGGCCAGGCTGCCTGACCCTGCTCCATATACCGCCTTGTTTCCTGTGTGCAGCTTTCCCTGAGGAGCTGGAACGCGCGCTTCTCTGTTGTCTTGGTCGTGACTTCTAGTTCTCTGCCTTTGGCCTTCTTGCATGTCTGGGCACAGAGTAGGTGCTCAGTAAAGGGCTTTGTTATTTTACTTATTTATTTTTTTGGCCACGCTGCGTGGCATGTGGGATCTTAGTTCCCCAACCAGGGATGGAACCTGCTCCCCCTGCAGTGGAAGCACAGAGTCTTAACCACTGGACCACCAGGGAAGTCCAAGGGCTTTGCGATTTGATTTGCAAACTTCCCTGTCCTCTACCCACTTCCTTACCCTTTTACAATTAAGGACTGAAGTGGGCTTAGATTAAATGCCAGAACTTCTAGAAGACCCTATAATCAGGCTACCCTGAGAACACCTGTGTTCAACCACTGCCCCCCCCCCTCCCCCCCGCCCCCATCGTCCCGCCTCCGCCTTCCCCACCCCCAACCCAGGTCTTTTTCCTCTTTGAATGGGGCTGGCTGACCTGGAGCCCTCTGCCTTTTCCTCACTGAGGTTGCCCTGAAGCTTCTTCTCTCCCTCACTGGTCCCTGACTACTCATACAACTCAACAGTGTCAAGACCCCCACCAAGGTGAGGCCATGTGAACAAAGGGAGAAGGAGACAGAGACCTGCCCTGTTTCTCCCAAGTCTGGAAGCCCCTCTCATGAATTCAAGGCCTCTGTGTCCTGGGCTCTAGAGGTGGATAGGTCCTGGTAGTTGAAGATTTTGGGTTTTTTTTTTCTGGCTGCGTTGGGTCTTCGTTGCTGCGAGCAGGTTTCTCATCGCGGTGGCTTCTCTTATTGCAGAGCACAGGCTCTAGGCACGTGGGCTTCAGTAGTTGCAGCACATGGGCTCAGTAGTTGTGGCGCATGGGCCCTAGAGCACAGGCTCAGTTGTTGTGTTGCACAGGCTTAGTTGCTCTGCGGCATATGGGATCCTCCTGCACCAGGGCTCGAACCCGTGTCCCCTGCATTGGCAGGCTGATTCTTAACCACGGTGCCACCAGGGAAGTCCCGGTAGCTGAAGTTTTGATGCAGCTGTATCCATCTGTTCCTTCACTCAGCAAGCATCAGTGGAGTTCCTTACTCTGGGCCAGGGACAGTGAAGGCTAGGAAGATGAATAAAGATTCGCAGCTTGGCTATTTACTGGCTGTGTGACCTCTGGTGACTTTACCCTTGGGCCTCAGTTTCCTCATTTGTAACATGGGGCCAATAATAACAACCGTTGCAGAGGGTTGTTGGGAGGCAAAGTGAAATTTTGTGTGTCCAGGGTGCAGGACAGAGTTCAGTGACGGCAGCTGTTATTATCAAGGGAAATCTTTGTTCTCCAGGAGCTTGAGGTCTCCTAGAAACAATAGGGAGTCTGAGATGCTGAGATGGCTTTTGGGTGTTGTTCTTGAGTGGAATAGGCGGGACTTGGGTAGGCGGAAGAAGAGGGGCCCACACAGGTGGCATTCTGCAGGGAGTTGGGGGGAGGGGATAAGACTGGTGAGTCTTGAGCAGTCTGGGGCAGGCCCCTATTGCCCAGGGTGTTATAGGGTGGGGCTCAAATTTATTCTGCAGGAGGCTGGAAGTCTCTGAAGATATGTTGGTTTGTAAGGTTTGGCCTCCAAAATGCCAATTGGACTCTCTGGGAAGTCTCTCCAGAAGGCTACAGGTCTCCAGCACAGACTTAAGGCTCTAAGAGGCCTCATTTTCAATCAAATGTTTGTTCACTCATTCCAATTTTACTGGGTACCTTCTAAGTGCCAGGCCCTGTCTCAGGTGCTAGAGGTTCCCAGGATGGAGGAAATAGCCAGACATAGATCCTCTAGTCTGTCCTAGGGATAAACTTTAAGTGAGACATAATAATATGGTGGGGTAAACAAGGGTCCACAGCAGAGACACCCTGCCCAGGCCAGAAACTAAGACAGGGGATGAGCAGGAATGAGGTCAGCCAAGTGGCCAAAGAATGCTGTGAGCAGAAGTGTCACACATGGGAAGGCTTGAAAGGCTTGAGGGGAGCTGGCAGATGCCTGGCATGTTTGTAGGAACTTAAAGAGGTTCCCTGTGGCTGGGGTCATGTGCAAAGAGAAACTGGAGTAAAGATGTGATGGTAGGTGTTGAGAGAAGTGGAGGGTGGGGGCCAAGCTGGACAGGTCAGGGTGAATGAGAGGTCCTCACACACCTGCCCCCCTCCCAGCAGCACTGGGAAGTCGTGGGCAGAGCACTGAGCAGGGCGGGATCACAGGTAGATTTCAGTTTGGATGTTAACTTTGGCTGGTGCCTCACAAAGACTGGGTCAGCAGAGGACAGGGCCCCATGGCCCCCACTCCCTGCAGGCCACAGTGGTGTTATGGGAGAAGGTTCTCAGAAGACAAGGCCCCAAAAGACTAGGGGGATGTGCAGGGTAGGGGCTGGCACCTCCCCCTCAGACTGACAGGAGGCAAGGGGACCTTGGCTCTGGAGGAGCCTGGGAGCAGCAGCAGCTGTTGCTCCTCATGAGGGTTCAGGCAGCCCACAGCTGTGGTGGGTCTCCAGGATTTGAGGTCAAAGACCTTTGAAAGGCAGGGCTGTGGTGGGCCAGCAGGGCATCAGCCAGGGAAGGGGAAGTCGTGGCAGTTCAGTGGGATGCAGTGTCCTACTCTGATCCAGCTGTCTGGGAACAGCTGCTAGCCCGGAAGAGGGAGGGAACCCAGGCAGCAGCAGGTGAGGAAGCTCCCTGTCTGCTGGGCTGTGGGAACAGAGGTTGAGAGCCAGTGGGGGGTGGGAGGGCATTGGGGGAGAGGCAGCATCTGCTGCCAATGGACCAGCCTGGCTCCAGTGTATTTTTTTTTTTTTTTTGGCTGTGCCCCGCAGCTTGTGGGATCTTAGTTCCCCCACCAGGGATTGAACTTGCACCCTCAGCAGTGAGAGCACAGGGTCCTAACCACTGGACCGCCAGGGAAATCCCAGGCTCCAGTGCTTTCAGAGGCAACTGGAATTCCTCTGGGAAGGAAAGACTGGGGTGAGGATGGGGGTGGGGAGACTAGGGAGGGAGCCAAGTACTTTTCTCTGTGTTCCAGTGGTTTCCCCCAAAGACCATTCTCCTGGGCTGCACTGCCTCCTCAGGACCCCTCTAGAGCCCTCTCCACCCTAGTGGGGTAGTTGGGTTTTTTTTCCCCTCTC
Organism: Stenella coeruleoalba; assembly: GCF_951394435.1. NCBI lineage: Eukaryota > Metazoa > Chordata > Mammalia > Artiodactyla > Delphinidae > Stenella > Stenella coeruleoalba. The sequence goes on from NC_137156.1 coordinate 66,475,948, forward strand.
ACCGACTCTTCAGCTCTCCTTATCTGCACCTGTGTCCTGGCCCTTCTAGGAAGGAAAGTAGAGCCTTTTGGAAAGCTCTGGCCCATTGGGTCATAGAGGGAAAGGGGTTTGCCCAAGGTCCCAGTCAGTCAGAGGAAGGCACAGGGGCCCCTGCCTATGTGCAGCTAGCCCTTGGGGCCTCAACCCTAGGTACCCACTATAAGAGCAACTAGGCCTGGTACACCCCCAGGAACTGCCTCCTGAGAACTGGGAATTGATGGGACTTACTTAGTCCCAGTGGTTGTAGGTGCAGTAAAGATGCCTGTGGGCTCCCACTTCTCTGTTCACCTCAACACCAGGGCCTCAGCACCATCACCATTGACCCAATTGCTGAGGGTCGCAGGCAACAGGGCGAGTACAAGGAAGTTTCAGGCAGAGGGAGGGCATGGGGTCAGCTGAGGCCAGTCTTCCTTCTTGGGGGCCGCAACATGAGACGAGCAGCTGCTCAGCCCTGCTTTGAGGCCCGGACTATCCCCTTCAGGAGCAGCCTTCCCTCCACCCTGATGTCCCCACCTTTGTATTGTTCCAGCTGCCACATCCCCACATGTGCTTAGGGGCACAGAGATGGGATGGGAATGAAGAGATGAAATGTTTCTTTTTACCTTTGCTGTAAAAATTCTCCAGGGATCATGAATGGGTCTTTGTATGGCTCTTAGGACATGTTAGTGCCTCTGCAAAGAGCCACGACCATGCTTGTAGCCAGTCGTGCCCACACCCAGAGGTCCAGAGCCCTGGCTTCAAGTTGGGGTCTCTCTTACCTCAAGAGCCCAGTACCCAGTCTGTCCTGTTCCAGGCCTTCTTTTTTTTTTTTTAAAAAAATATTTATTTATTTGGGTGTGCTGTGTCTTAGTTGTGGTGTGCAGGATCTTTTTAGTTGCGTCATGTGGGATCTAGTTCCCTGACCAGGGACCAAACCTGGGCCCCCTGCATTGGGAGTGCAGTCTTAACCATTGGACCACCAGAGAAGTCCCCCGTTCCAGGCCTTCCTGGTCCCTGGGGTCCCTTGTCAAGTTCAGCCGACTGAACCCATCTGATGAATATAGACCCTCTCCTGCCAGGACCTCAGTCCATTCCATTCGGCTAAGTGGCAGCTGCAGGGAGGGAGCTTTGAAGGTTACGGTCCTGATCGGTGAGCAGAAGGGAGATGGATGGGACAGCTGGCTGAGGCCTCATGTGCCTGCCAGGTGACACCCCGCGTGTCCTGAGGGCTTCCTGCAAGCCTGTGTCTGGCAGCAGCCCCAGGGGAGTTGGGTGGGGGGATCGCCCAGAGCCTGTCTTGGGGCAGGACATTCCCACCCCGCAACACACACACTCCTCTGCTCTCTCCCTGCCTTCACCTTGGCCCAGACCAAGTGCTTCCTTTCCTCAGAGGGCTGGTGCTAGACCCTCTCTATTGGGCTCTGCATGGTCTGTCCTAAAGCCCTTACCTACAGTGCATACCAGGAGCTGTCCAAGCCATTCCTCTCCCCACAGGCATGTTCCCTCCCCCCTGGTCCTTCTTCCTCTGGCCCTGAAAGGAGGGGTGCTGGCTCTCTGGCCTCTCTGTATTTCCGTGGAAGATGGAGGCAGGGAAAGTGAGAAATTTTCTCTCTAAATGCTTGTTCTGACTTGACTTCCATGGTGCCTGCTGTCCCTCCCCCTGGGGATCCCCATCTGTGCCCCTTCCCCTGCCTGCTCTCCCACCCCTTTCCCCGCCTCCAAGGGGAAGGAGGAGCTCCAGGGCTGAGGCCAAGCTGCTGCCCCCTCATTCCTCACCCCACTGCATTCCTTCCAGGAGGCCTGAGGGCCCTGTCCCACTCCCCTCCTCCTCCCCCTCCTCCTCCCTTCCTCCTCCCCTCCTCCCCCCCTCCTCCTCCCCTCCTCCTCCCCCTCCTCCTCCCCTCCTCCTCCCCCTCCTCCTCCCCCTCCTCCTCCCCTCCTCCTTCTCCTCCCCTCCTCCTCCTCCTCCCCTCCTCCTCCCCTCCTCCCCGACTCCTCCTCCCCCTCCTCCTCCTCCTTCTCCTCCTCGCTCCCACCCTTCAGCTTCCCTGCCCCTTGCTTCTGGGATCCTATACTTCTGGCAGACCCAAGCCTGATTAAATCCAGCTCCAGTGCCTGCCCTCCCACCAGTTACTCTTTCTCCCTTGTTTAGTGTTCCATTCACTGCTCAGGCCATGGTGACCTCCCGGTTTCCTCAGACCCGTCTGGCCACTTTCTCCTCTGACTTCACTGTTGTCTGTTCCCTAGAAAACCCCAGGACTTCCTGGTTTACCTCCTGCAGGCTCTGCCTTCAAAGAGAGGACTTCCCTGATACCACACAGCAGATCCTGGCCCCTCCTGGCCCTCTCATCCCCTGATTATTACATTTTTATTTACTGTATAGCTTGTTACACTAGAATTTGGGCTCCACAAGAGCAGCTTGTTCCTTTTATCCCTTGCTGTGTTTCCAGCATACGGTAGACTCAGTAAATATCTCTGGATTAATAATACACTGACATGTTTCACACTGGTCCTGATTCAGTCATATAAAGTGATATTCTGTCACTCTCAGTGAGCAGGCAAATCCGAAGCCCACATATGACGTCACTTGATGATGAGGGATAGGCTCAGAGAAGGCAAGTAGCTTATTTCAGGTCACACAGTGAACTTAGCTCTGGGTCGCAGCAGGGGCTTATTCCTCATATGGACAAACCTGGAGGTTTGGCTGATCTGCTAACATTCACTCTTTATCCTTTATTAGCTCCCCTCAAGATGCCTGGATGGATCCCTCTTACTCCTCCCCCAAATGCTGGGGATTTCCCAGACTGCAGGTGAGGCTCCTAGGGACACTGCCTGTATCTGTCAGCACTCAGCCTAGAGCAAAGGCTGTCTGTCCACTCAGGTTCAACACTTTCCAGTGTTCTGATGGCATACCCATTAGCCATGAGAGCAGAGTCAGAACCAGTGGTTGTCAGGTAACCTGTTAATGTCTCTTGACTAAGGGGCCGCTGAGAGGAGCCGAGGCTGATGAGATGCACACTCCCAGATCTCAGGCCAGCTCTGAGAGGAAGAGGTCTTTCTGCCATGGAGGAGCCCTGGCCAAGCTCTGGGCCAGACATGGACATATGACTGATCGCGGAGAAGGGACCCTTAATCTGGCTGAACAAGAAGAGTGTTGGTCTGAGGGCCTGGGTTCAATCCTGGTCAGGGAGCTAAAAATCCCGTAAGCTGCGTGGCCGGCCAAAAAATAAATAAATAAATAAACTAAACTAAACTAAAAAAAAAAAGACTGTGGGTGGCTTCTGCCAAGACTCTGCGTTTAGAGACTAGCTGGTCAGTGACTAAAAAAGTTAACAAAGAGGCCCCTCAGCTTTGCTTGCCTCCACTGGCTCCTCGGCCAGACCAGACCTAATCTGGTGTTTAGTCCAGTGCTCAAGGCCACAGGCCCAGTGATTTGAGTATAATCACCCAAAGTTGGCCTTGGGGGACTGTCTTATCCCAGAGCCAAAAGGGAGTGGAATGTGACTGAGGGAGAGGGCAGTGGACATGTATCCACCAAGGGGAGAGGCGACTTTTATTCATTCGACCAACCCTCACCCTTGCTGTGGAGTTCCTGTCCCCACAGGACTGTATGTTCCTGGAGGTCCAGGTGCAGGAGCAGCTGCCTGGATGACTAGAAAGGAAGGCCCTATGCTAGACATGTATGAAGAGGTCTGGTGGAAGTGCTGCAGTTGAGGTCCCTGCAAGGGAAGGAGCTGATTTCTGGGAAGACTGGTGTTGACCCGCAAACATGCCTACTAGCAGTTTCTCCCGGATGAACATATCAGCCCTTTCTTTCTGCCAGAGCTGCTGGACAATCTGCCTTCTGTTAAATCCAGACAAAAGGGACCCCTCAATCAAGGCCAGCCCACTGCCTCAGGCAGACCTGCAGGCCTAGCATTTGGACCAGGAGCCTCCACCCTCAGCCAGCACTGACCCCTACCCCTCTCCACTGGGCCCTGGGGAGGATCAGTAGCAGGAGCCTCCCTCCCCCTTGAAGTCTGAGGCTGGGCACTGGCCCTTGGGCCTTGGTTCCTTGGGAATATGCCAGAATGAAAAAGGCCTGGAAGCCTAGGACCAGAAGAAAGTTTGGTCCATGTAGGTGTCTGCTGGATTTCACCTGAGCTAGAACCAAGGCCCTACCTTAAACCACATCAGCGCCAAGTAAGCACTGGGACATTTGCTTTGGGCCTTGTACAAGGCTTAGACCCTTGGGGATAACTGCCAACCAAGAAGGGAGGCAGGCTGCATCCCCTGATTCCTTCTTTTCCAAACAGAAATTGAGCCTCTATTATGTGCATGCTGTTAGGTGATCGTTGCAATGTGGGATCAAGCAGGTGCACATATCTGGCCTCAAGGGCTCATACTCTAGTGGGGAAGACAAACCGCAATCTGATAATCTTCCTGAAGCCTCTGGCTGGGGGTCTAATTGGAGGGTGGAGGAAGCACTGGAGGCTATATGGCCAGGAGAGTTGAGGGTTGACTTTCATGCCTAAATAGCCTCATTCTTGGCCTCTTGATCAGTTTTCCCTGAGCCCATACCACATGGGCCCTTTGGGCAGCTGTTCTTGGGTGTGCCCTGGGCCTCACTCTTGGCTGTGCTCTCCAACTGGCAGTGAACACCAAGCCTGATCTAGGATGGACTAGGCACTGCTGGGGTTCCAGAATAGCTCCCAAGGGTGAGTCACTGAGGACCTTGTGCTGAGCCCTAGGGTGAAATGTGGGAGCCCCGGGAGAGGAAAGGTTTCAATTCTCAAGACTATAGGGAGTAATGGCCTTGACTTTACAGCCCCCACCCAACCTAGGGGCCCATGAAGACTGTCCACCTCTCTCTATGGGCTCCATGGCGGCTGGTTAGGCCCCAAGAGGCTGGCCATCCAGGCCTCTTGCCTTCTAGGGCCTGAAGGAACAGGGGGTTGGGGGAACCCCAACTCCAGACAAAAAAGAAGAAGCTAGCAATGAGAGCCAGAGCTCACATCTGTTCTGGCCTTGTGGGGAGAGCTGCCAAGGCTGGAGGGCTGGGGAAGGGGGAGAACATTGGGGCCAGCCTGGGACCAGAGCATCTCCAAGTGAGTTCCAAACCTGGAGAGGCAGGGACTGGAAGGATTTGGCTGTAAGGGCTTCAGGCAAACTCTGGTTGTTGCTCCCCTCCTCCTAGGACTAGGAAGGGCCTATCCCACCTTTTGGCACCAGCTGGTTGAGGTAGAGACCTTCCCATGGCCAGAGCTCTGGGGGAGCTTGGGTATGGGGTGATGGGACCCTGGAGGCCAGAGTGAGTGGCCTCACTGAAGTGCCAAAAATGAAGAAGGGGAGTTACTCTAGTATCCATGGATGGTCATTGAGGACTAAAGAGCAGCTAGCAGTTTCTGTGTAGACGGTAGGAGGGATGAGGCCTGTACTCACTGCTGTCTTTGTTTTGGGAAAACATATATATATATATATATATATATATATATATATATATATATATATATATAAAATTATACAGTCAGACACTAAAATACCCAGCAGAACCTAGGGCTGCAAAGCAGTGTCTGGTGTGCGTTTGCGGTGGCAGGGAAACTCTGCAAGCTGAAGGAGTGAATGGAAAGAATGTATTTTGTTTAGAAACCCAAATAATTTTCTACATTTTTAGCCTTTTTTTTTTGTTTTAACATCTTTATTGGAGTATAATTGCTTTACAATAGTGTGTTAGTTTCTGCTTTATAACAAAGTGAATCATCTATACATATACATATATCCCCATATCTCCTCCCTCTTGCGTCTCCCTCCCACCCTCCCTATCCCACCCCTCTAGGTGGTCACAAAGCACCGAGCTGATCTCCCTGTGCTGCATTTTTAGCCTATTTGAAGCAGGAGAATTTTAGAACTGGATTTGAAAGGCCATAAATTTTTTAGTTTTAACATCCAAGGGATAATTTGGGGCTTTTTTCCTGGTTTTTACTTCTTTTTCTGGTCTGTGTGAATGAAGTTTGGAGCCTAAGCATTTAAGTATAACGCATCACAAACAAGTATGTGTGTTTGGGAGATGAGGCATTCCTTTTTGCTCTCTTTGAAATTTGCTTCTTCTAGTCCTTCCTAAGGAGGGGGAGAAAGCAGGGGAGACCCAGGGCTGTCCAGATTCCAGGAGGAACCCCTGGCAGGCAGCAGCCCGTTCTGTGTTCAGAATGTACTCGTTGACAAGAGTGCGGGCCTGGAATTCCAGCCTGGCCACAGGCCCAGGAGGGAATGGACACATCCTGCATAGGGTTTGGGGAACAGAGCCCACCACGAGTCCCATGCCCATACCTGTCCAGTAACTGTCGGGGGTCTTTGAGATAGTGGGCGTAGGTAAGCCCTGGGGAGTGAGAGCATTTTTAGGACCCTCCCCTTGTAGGGAGACAGACCTCAGCTGTAACTCCCTGCCCTTTACTCCCCCAACTCCCTGAAAGAATGCGGGCCTCCAGTGAGTGACCAGCGCCAGCAGGTCAGAGCTATTTCTGGCGGCTGAGGAGGCACCGGATTCCGGGTGTTCAGGGCAGGAGGAGGGGACGAGGGTCAGGCCTGAGGCGCTTCCCGGACACCCCCGCCTGCTCGGGGCTAAGCCCCCGGAGAGGGGCAGGCTTCCTGCCCTTCCAGCCCTCGGCCCTCGCCTCAGTTTCCTCATCAGTATAAGAGTCGGGCAACGGGGCCATGGTTCTTCGCAATTTGGAGGACGCTTCCTGATTGTTTTCTTGTCTTAAAATTACCTGATTTGCGTTCGACAGAAATCAGGAGGGCGGAAGGCAGTCTATGGGTGGCCAGTTGTGGCCGGGCCAGTTATCGGGCCTGACCACCCGGGTAGGTTGGATGCCTCTCAGGGGCCCACATGCCTGAGGTTGGGCGGGGCGCCCCTCCCCCACTCCCCGTCCTGAGCTCTCCGGGTAACCCGGACGGGCCGGGGCGTGTCGCGGGTACGGACCTGGCCCGCCGCGGGCGGGATTTCCAGGATGGGGCGTGTCTTTTCAGACGGGGGCGCGGCGGGCCAATAAGCAGAGGGGCGAGGGGGGCGGGGCCTGTGCGCGGGTGCGGCGCGCTGCGGGGCGGCCGACGCAGGCAGAAGCGGGCGTCGCGGGGACTGCCGGTCGGCGCCGCGCGGAGCTGGCAGCGGGATTGGCTGCGGCACTCGCGTGTCAGGGGGTTGCTAGGCTTCGGTCGCGCGCCCCGCCCTCGCGCTCCCTCACCGCCCGGTACGTGCTCGCGCCGAGGCTGCGGTGCGGCGCTAGAGGTCCTCGGGCTCGGCGGCGACGGCGGCGGCAGGAGATTCGCGCCGAGTCCCCGGGGAGCGGGGCGGCGTCTCGCGGGCGGGAAGAGCGAGCACCTGCCGCGGCCCGCCCGTCGGCGCTCGGTGAGTGCGCCGCGCGTCCACTGCCGCCGAGCCTGGCAGCCCAGGCCCCCATTTCCGTCGCTGGCCCAGCCTTCCGAGGAACACCTGCTGCTGCTCTCGCTCTTTGGCCCGGGGCGGGGACACGGTCGCGGACGTCCTTGCGGGTGAGGGGGCGACGCGGCCCGGGTAGAACGGCCCCTTGCTCTCGGCTCCTCGGGCGAAGGCTGGGGGCGTCCGGCCCCGGGCTGCGCGTCGCGGCGGTGGGCCAGGCCTCAGCCCGGGCCGCGCTCCAGGGAACGCGCGGCGGTCGCGGGCGTGTGCGGCCTGCGGACTGTCTCCCGGGCTTCCTCAGAGGGTCGCGCGGCCCAATTTGGCCAGAGCTCGAGGATGGGGCATTGAGCCCCTCAGGAGGCGCCGCAGCCGCTATATCCTGAGCCGCTCAGAGCCTTGGGGTCACCCCTTCACACACATACACACTTGGGCTTCTTTGGTGTTTGGAAAACCATATTCACCCGCGGGTATATCTGGAAAATGTCTCCAGAGAAAATGCTCTTTCGGTTTAGAATCCTTCTGCCGTAAATTCCGAGTTAATTTCATACGAAGTCAACTACTAATTTAAAATGCATATTTTAATTCTGTGACTTGAGAAGCTCTTAGATTTGTAAAGTTACTTCAGAATTAGTTTTAATGGTGATCATGAAGTTTTGCCTTGGTGAGAGCTACAGCCTGGGACAGCACGGTTATAGCCTAGAGTTCTAACTTAAGAGTCCGGCCTGCTGTTTCCCTAAATAAGCGAGTAGACGTGATTCCTGGCATGGAAGCTAAACTCTGCAGGGAGGGTGGTGTTTATAGGACCTAAGTCCAGATAAAGAGTTGGATGTGCTACCAGGTGTTTTGGAGTTTGGTGTAGATCGGATGTTGTAACTTTATCAGGTGGTTCTATGCTCAGCGTTCAGAGACATAATTTTGGGATGTCCTTTTTTAGAAAAAGAATTGAACATTGGAGGCATAGTTTGAATATGGAGAAGTTGAATTGAACTTTGTTTGCCTTGGAGCCAAGTAATAAGAGCTCCTGGCCTACATGCTTAAAGGAGGCTGAGGAGGCATTTGTTGGAGGAGTGAGATTTGAGGAGGGAGTTGGATGCATGGTATGAGCCTGTTTAAGGCCTGTGGGTTACTGTAAGAAAGGAGTAAGCATTACTATATAGGCAACAAACATCTGGTTGGAACATGAAGGCTTGTGTTGTTACGTGCCTCTGTTGAAAGAGGCAGAGAGCCAGTCTTTACTGCTCTGAAAAATTGATTTAGCAAAATACATTTCATTTATTTAACAAATATTTGGCTTCACTGCTTACCAAATTCTGTGGTAGGTCCAGGGGACCCAAGAGACTGGTTCTGCCCTTAAGGAACTCAGGTTCGTGGACAGTGGGGGATGGGGAACCTATGATTGATAGTGTCTGCCCACTAAGTGTGCTCAGATGGTGCTTGGGAGCCTGAGGAGAAAGGGAATTCCTGAGCTGAGGCTTGCAGGGCCAGCAGAAATTAGCTGGGGGACAGCAAGTTCTGGACACAGGGAACCACATGTATATGAGTGCCTAAAGTAGCACGTGTGAGTCCTCCAGCATGACAGGTGGGAGCCCCAGGCCTTTCTTGTTGTGCTTAGTAGTTCAGACTTCATACTCAAGGTGCAGGAGTCTGGGAATGCTTTTCCTCAGTTGAGTGGTATAGTCCAGACCCATGTTTAGAAAGATCTTGTTGGTGGCCACATAGGTCGTGGCAGGGAGGGAATGGGAAAAGGACCTCTGGCTCTGAGGTTGGCCCTTAGAGGAGAGAGGAGGGAGAAGGAGCCAGCTCAAAAGACTGGCTGAAAAGTTTGAGCAAAGGGAATACCAGGCTGTGATGGGGGAGGAGACTGCATTCAGGAATGTGTGGGCCAGAATATTTAGCATGACCAAAGCTTTAAACCACGTCTTCTGCAGGTTTGCTAGTGCCTCTTAAACATTGAATATGGTGGGATTTGGAGGGACCCTGGGGCCACTTAAACTGGGATTATTTAGAAAAGGAGAAGCATGGCATTTGTTTGTTAAAAACCTTTAACAACCTTATTTCTCACTTGAACTGGGGGCATTGCATTTCCTCTTGGGCAGGGCTGGTATATTAACCCCTGAGAGTAGATATGTGTTCATCCTTGTTGAGGCAGATGGGAGCATGTTCAGTCCTTTACCTCACAGTTGTTCCACCCTTCCCTGTGCTCTGGGCCAGTGACACGATGGATCTACATCAGCCACAGTCGAGGGCCTTCTGTGTTTCTGCTCTACATGCACCATTGCTAATGCTTATGAGAATCCTTTATAGTGGCTTAGCAAACTGAGTCATAGATGAAGGAATGTTCCCAAGGTCACACAGCTGTCATGTGGCAGAATTAGGATTTGAACCCAGGCTGAACATTTGGCTGTACCCATCTGTGTTTCTGTTATATCAGACTAATAATGGTGGCCTCAGTTGGGTCCTTCTCTGGCAAAGACCAAGCCCAGGTGTCTGGTGGTGGGCAGAATGCCAGGACGATATGGGAAGGTGATCAGTGATCCCATGTGGAACTCCAGGAACATGTTGTGAGGGACCATTTTTCAGAAACCTAGGGTTTGTCAGAGCCTTCTTGAGGCCTGTGCTGGTTGCTCTGGGTACCATGCTGAAGTAAGCCAAGGAACTTGGGTCCTAGGCTGGAGAGGGCAGACTTTAGGGAAGAACTGCATTGGGCTAGACCTTCAAAAACGGTTAGTGGTTTGATTGGTGAAGGAGTGGTGGCAACAAGGTCACAATTTTGTGGAAGAAGAAATGAGCAGAGGAAAGGGGTGGGAGGGAGAAGACTGGGCACTTTTTTTTTTGTATGTTCTGGAAGGTTGGGTTGCAGTCAGAATGCCACGTGGAGGAGTTTGGTGTTATGTAAGAATAGGAAACCTTGAAGATCTCGGAGCACAGCTGTGATGGGATCAGCTCTGTGTTTTAAGAAGTGAGCCCTCACTGTGAATGTTGAGGCTGGGCTGGACCAGAGGCAGGTTGGTTACTGCTGTGGTCCAGTGGGGGAGACACTGGATCTGAACAAGAACAGTGGTCAGCAGAGGAGTGGAGAGAGATAAAGAAGGTTCAAGATGAGCCAGTTCAGCAGATGTTAGGGACCTGAATGGTTCTGGTACCAGCAGGGGTCTACCACTGAGTGGAAGAGGCAGGAGGTTGACAGTGAAAAGATGAGGATGTAAGGCTGCATCAGCCAAGCACTGGTGAGGTCTTGAGAAACTCCAAATAAAGAGGGGCCCCTAGAGAATTCCCCAGTGGTCCAGTGGTTAAGACTGCACTTTCATTGTGGAGGGCTGGGTTTAATCCCTGGTCGGGGAACTAAGATCCCACAAGTTGAGTGGTGTGGCCAAAAAAAAAAAAAAAAAAAAGAGGGGCCCCCTAGACTGCAGGAATGGGAATGGGGGAAGGCTTGAGTCTTTGTGGCAGGCAGGTAAGATGGCAAGGAAGAAGTGAACTTATGAAAGAGAAAGCATGATTTGTTGACCCACTTGGTAGGTAGAGGAATAGTTTGACTTAAAGTGTCTATAGTTTTGGATACTCAGAATCATGGTGGGTGTAATGTAGCTTTATTTTTTAATATTTATTTATTTATTTGGCTGCGTTGAGTCTTAGTTGCGGCATGGGGGATCTTTGTTGCGGCATGTGGGATCTTTTCGTTGCGGTGCACGGGCTCTTCATTTCAGTGCTTGGGCTTCTCTCTAGTTGTGGCACATGGGCTCTAGAGCGTGGGCTTAGTTGTCCGCCCTGGAATCATACCTGCATCCCTTGCATTGGTAGGCGGATTCTTAACCACTGGGCCACCAGGGAAGTCCCCCGTAATGTAGCTTTAGACTGGATTCAGTTAAAGAATGGCCACTGGCTCACAGATTTGACCTGTGCAAGGCAAACTGAAGGTGGCCCGTGATGGTGTGAAGTTAGAGCCCCTATACCTGTGCTTGCTTTTTTAAGTTGGGTTTTTTGGGGGATTTTTTGGTCATAGCCTTCTTGATAAGAGGCACATAACTAGCCTAGTGGAATTGCAAGTGTTGACAGATACATTTTGTGGATGGGCAAGAATAAGAGTGAAGTCTCATGAGTTTTTTTCCTAGCCAGTATAGAAGTCAGCAATGAGAAGTTTGATTCAATATTCCAGGTTCTGGGGTACATTGTTTAGATTTGAGCCACTACAGAGTATGACTGCTTGGAGGCTGGAGTCTTCCAGAGTATCAAAGGAGAAAGAAATGGTGGTGTGAACGTCGAAGGGGACTCAGATGGGGTGTAGAGTATTGAACCTTAAGGGAACTCAAAATGAGAATACAGGTAGTATGGTCTTCAGTGTGTCCTGTATATTGGTCAAGGATTTCTCCCTCCTTTTCTGGAATAAGTGTTCTCCCTCCTCCATGTTAGAGTGTTTCTGTGCCTTTGCCAGTATTATTGCGCTGTTGCTTCTTTTTTTTTTTTAAGTTTTTTTTTTTTTTTGATAAATTTATTTTATTTTTGGCTGCGTTGGGTCTTCGTTGCTGCACATGGGCTTTCTCTAGTTGTGGCGAGCAGGGGTTACTCTTCATTGCGGTGCGCACGCTTCTCGTTGCGGTGGCTTCTCTTGTTGCGGACTAGACCTAAAGGCTTCAGTAGTTGTAGCACGTGGGCTCAGTAGTTGTGGCTTGCGGGCTCAGTAGTTGTGGCTCATGGGCTGTAGAGCATAGGCTCAGTAGTTGTGGCACACGGGCTTAGTTGCTCCGTGGCATGTGGGAATCTTCCTGAATGAGGGCTTGAACCCGTGTCCCCTGCATTGGCGGGCGGATTCTTAACCACTGTGCCACCAGGGAAGCCCCTGTGCTGTTGCTTCTTAAGCCCCCATCTTTCTCTGCTTTTCCTGTGTTGACACTTCAGTTCTGCAGTAAGGTGATGGTGGTTTTGAATATACAACTGATTGATCTGGTCATTTCCCAGTAGGTCTTTGTGTGCGCATGCCTCTGGGTATTGATTTAAAGCAGTCTTCCTGTGAGTTGCATAACCTGCTTTGCCTTTTGACAGTCCCTCTTCACTCTGATCATTAGTCAGTAATACTGCTCAGATAGCAATTTCTATAAATAGGATTTTAGAGTAGTTTACAAAATTACACCAGCTAGAGTGCTTAATTTAGCCTTAATGAATAGGATTTCCTATTTTCCTGTTTCTTAGGTTTGATAGCTAAGCATTTTCTTAGCCTTGCTCTGGGTCCAGGGTGGAAGGATGGATGGGATGCTGTGGTACAATATCATGAACAGAGCGTGTCTAAATTGGTGAAACTGTTGTGTGTTCTCTGTTGGAGTGAAGTAAATCAGAATGAAACTTTTGCAGTATGTTGACTTAATTTATATTTTAAAAATAGGATTCTAGTGGGAATAATCAACTGAATATAAAAAATCAGTTTTTAAAAAAAATTTTGGGGCTTCCCTGGTGGTGCAGTGGTTGAGAGTCCTCCTGCCGATGGAGGGGACACGGGTTCGTGCCGCAGTCCGGGAAGATCCCACATGCCACGGAGAGGCTGGGCCCGTGAGCCATGGCTGCTGAGCCTGCGCATCCGTAGCCTGTGCTCCACAACGGGAGAGGCCACAACAGTGAGTGGCCCGCGTACCGCAAAAAAAAAAAAAAAAAAAAAAGAAATTTTGGCGGTGCCAGGTCTTAGTTGCAGCATGCGGACTTCTTACTTACGGCATGCGGGCTTCCTAGTTGCGGAAAGTGGACTCTTGGTTGCGGCACGCATGCGGGATCTAGTTCCCTGACCAGGGATTGCACCCAGGCCCCCTGCATTGGGAGCACAGAGTCTTACCCACTGGACCACCAGAGAAGTCCCTAAAAAAATCACTTTTATGACAATGCCTTTATCCTATACATCATGGGGTGCATTTACTAGTGTTGAGGTTTTGCTTCTCAGTTATACCTTCTTGAGCTAATTGATTTTGAAAATACCACTGTCTAAATTTTAGACATTGGAATTAATTTTATATTTTTGAAGCTGTTTATAATTTTTGGTCCTGAATTGACTCTACAGAATACATTTCATTTTCATTATTACCCTTTGACAATAAAGGGTGACTGATTGGTGGTGTGGGCGGGAGACTGAGTGGCATTCCCCACTTCCTTTGGAGGTGGTCATTGTGGTGTATGTAATTCTATTTCGGTTGTGGGCTTTCACCAATATTGGTTCCTTCTTTTCCTGTAGGGCCTCTGTTCTCCAGGAAGATAAGGCTTTTTTTTTTTTTTTTGGCTGTGCTGCACAGCATGCAGGATCTTAGGTTCCCCAACCAGGGATCAAACCTGTGTCCCCTGCAGTGGAAGCACAGAGTCTAAACCACTGGACCGCCAGGGAAGTCCCCCCAAGATAAGGCTTTTATAGCACTAGAAGGTGAGGTAAGGTACTCGAAAAGGGAGATTTCTGTGAAAGAAAGATGGTGGATAATCACATACTTGGCAAAATGATCACGGAATTTTAAGACACTATAGTGGGGGAAAAGCTGTATTAAATAATACATATATTTAAAATAAGAAATGTGGAAGAAAAAAGTAGAAAGGAAGGGAAAAATCCCTTGTCCCCCAACTGTATTCTTTCTTTAAATAGGAAATGCTAACACATGGTTCAAACTCAAAAAGTTCAAAAGGATTGGACAGGGGAAAGAAATCTTTCTTCCACCCACCCCCTAAGTCCCTGCTTCCCCTCCCTAGGAGCAGCCGATATCCCCTGATTCCTGGGTGTCCTCCAGAGATGGCCCTTGGGCAACGCTTTTACTGAGTTTAGGTTAGAGTATAAATTTAATTTTTAATCTTGTTTTTGCCCTCCCAGCATTATAGCATGATCATTGTTCTATAAATATAACTTTTTTTTTTTTTTTTTTGGTGGTACGCGGGCCTCTCACTGCTTTGGCCTCTCCCGTTGCGGAGCACAGGCTCCGGACGCGCAGGCTCAGCGGCCATGGCTCACAGGCCTAGACGCTCCACGGCACGTGGGATCTTCCCGGACCGGGGCACGAACCCTTGTCGCCTGCATCGGCAGGCAGACTCTCAACCACTGTGCCACAAGGGAAGCCCGATATAACATTTTTGATGGTTAACCTGTCCCCAGTTCTTACATGGTTGTTAATCTTACTTTGGTTATAATAGATAATGTTGCAGTTAACATCTTTGTGCATAAAGTTCTTTTAGAATCTTTTTATTACTGCAATATTAAATATAAAACTTTTGAAAAAAGTGCAGTATGACTTACAGTTTTGGAGGAGCACATCTATAACATCAAGTAAGGCAGGTTTTTATTGATTTTCATTTTTAAGCACTGTGTACATTTTCCCCAGTTCCTTTTCTATGACTTGCATGGGTATGCAATTTTTATAGTCACGTAGAGGCCTAGACTCGATTCTCTGCCATTGGGGGTATGTGTAGCCACAGATTCATTCTTCCTGAGGCAGTCACAGCCCTTGGACACCCTAAGTATAGGGGAGTGTGCCAGTTGAGGGGAGCTTAAGGATGAGTGAAACATTTGGAAGGATGTGTCATACTCAGGGAAAGAGAGGCCGGTGCCCAGCTTGGTCTGTTTTGGCATTTGCTCTTCATTTCTATGAATGTTAAGTTTTTATGTATGCAGTATGGGAATCGACAAACAAGAAGCACTGCTTACAAAGTTCTTTCTAATATGTATTGAAACAGATTCGTGGAATTGGTAGATGCTTGTTTTGGCAAATGTTATGGTTGTCTCTGTTTTACCTCTCACTGTACTGGGAACATTTACTCTAGGAATTCCAGGGGTTGATACGGGATTACTTAAGAAGATTCCCAAGGCTGTCTATGACAGAAGTGAACCAGCTCTGCCTTGGTTTTCATAAATGCCTCTTTTAATTAGCTTAGTTGTTCTCCAGGGCTGGGTTGATTCTCTAACCAGTTTTTGCCAAGAAAAATGATAAAGTTAATAATGGAATTGCAAATACTGGTTCCTTTTTATTTGGCTGTTAATCAGCACCCGGTATACCATCCATTTTCTGGGCCCTTATTATACTATGAAATGCTTTTATAAAACATGCATCTCTCGTCACTGTAAATGTCTTGTGTATACTCCTGCTTGGGCTGGTAGATTGTCTTTGCATCGGATCTGCCCTGACCTCAGGGAACCTTGCTTACTGGATTTTTTTGGCTTTGACGTGCGGCATGTGGGATCTTAGTTCCCTGACCAGGGATCGAACCCCTGCCCCCTGCATTGGAAGCATGGTGTCTTAACCACTGGACTGCCAGAGAAGTCTCTTGCTTACTGGATTTTTGAATTGTGGAGACCAGCCTGATGAGTAGCCCTTGAACAGGGGTGGATTCTGAGTCTTGTGGAAAACGAGGAAGTGTAGTGAACTTTGCTTTATCTGTTATGTTAAGCATACCTGAATAAGCGTCTTATATTTTTAGACTTTTGAGCAATATTGTGAAGATTGAATTGCCTGAGGAGAGAAATTTGGTAAGAGGAGACTAGAAGAGAAGCTCTTTAATAAAGATCTAAAAATAGAATTCACTAAAGTCACAAATAGATAACAGTAGGATTCCTGTCTCCTTTCCTTCTCTGGATTGTGCTACCAGCTGTTGCTTCTGCTTACCTGGAAGAGATCACAATATTTTGTCAGAAGGGTCAATAGTATAGACTTAAAAAAAATATATATATATATATATATATTTTGTTGTTTATTTGGCTGCATTGGGTCTTCATTGTGGCATGTGGGGGTCTTTTGTTATGGTGAGCGGGCTTCTCTCTAGTTGTGGCACTCGGGCACCAGAGTGCACAGGCTTAGTTGTCCCACAGCACGTGGGATCTTAGTTCCCCGACCAGGGTTCGAACCGGGTCCCCTACATTAGAAAGCGGATTCTTTTTTCTTTTTTTCTTTTTTTTTGCGGTACGCGGGTCTCTCACTGTTGTGGCCTCTCCTGTTGCGGAGCACAGGCTCCGGATGCGCAGGCTCAGCGGCCATGGCTCACGGGCCCAGCCGCTCCGCGGCATGTGGGATCCTCCCGGACCGGGGCACGAACCCGCGTCCCCTGCATCGGCAGGCAGACTCTCAACCACTGCGCCACCAGGGAAGCCCAGAAGGCGGATTCTTAACCACCGGACCACCAGGGAAGTCCCAATAGTATAGACTTAACATACTGTGTTTGCCAGTCTGAACATGTGCTTTTTCCAGTTTTAAAAGTAGTTTAAAAAGTGACTGGATTCCTTGGCACTGGGAAGAAATCTTTAGTAGGAAAAGTTGATTGTTCTGCTTGTAGTACCAGCCCTGGGCTGACGGGGGCTGTGGGGTCCCTTGTCCCCTCAACGCCGTGAGTGGTGGTGGTTTTTTTTTTTTCCTTCTGGTTGGGCACTGCTGCCCAGAGAGAGGACTCCTGTGTAGGTCATCTAATCCGCATGACTTAATCAGTTGGCACCTCAGGACTCCCTTCTGCTTTTTTAGGAGGGGCCCTTTTTGATTTGTGCAGCTGGATAGAAAAACGGCTGCTCAGGCTTTCTTCTTATGCAGGCCTCTGATACCCTGGGCTGCCTGTGCCCTTTCCCTCCATGTGAGGGGGTGAAGGAATGTCCTGGCCTCCCCTCTGCCCTCCTGCCATGAGCTTCCAGGGAGAATGGGGCCCATTGTGGGCTGTGCACAGCCCTCCGCTTAAGTGTCAGGCCTGCCATGGCCTCTCTGTTGGTCTGCTCTGGTTACAGGGTGCTGAGGGGCCAGAAGCCCAGCAAGCAGTCATTTCCTCACATGCTGCCCTGCTGTTCAGGAGTGTTCTGAGGGATGGTGCTTGTGCTTTCTTTGCTCCTGGGGCTGCCCTCTAAGTTTGTCAGTCTTGGTAAACATTCTTGTGGACCCCTTTGCAGGCCTGAGCTCACTCTTGCTGCAGATTTCAGGCCATATTTGGAGAGGCAGGCCTGCTGCTCCCAAGGGTGACTGAGTGCCAGGTCACAGGAGGCTGGGCAGTTCCTCCAGGCCACTGGGGAGGCCCAGTATTCTGAATCCACTGGGAGGCATAGGATTAATCTATTTGTGAATGAAATTGGACTTCAAACTCTTGTTTTTCAAATTTATTTTGGCCTTCAATTATATCTCAGTAAAGCCAAGGAAAAACTTATTTTGGCCTTAATCAACTGTAGAACTTGTTGAAGATGTGAAATGCCAGAATATGGCGTAGGGGAAGCCAGAGAGACTCAACTTTTTAAAAAACAGGTTTGTTCCGGATATGGGAGCTCACTCCTGATACCAGACTGCCTTACCCATCAGACAGTTCTTCTCCTGACCCCAGGCAAGTGTGTCCCTGGAAAAAAAATGTATGAGATATTTTTGGTTTTGATGAGTGAACAGATAGAGGTCACTGGCTGTTTGTCTTTCGGGGGTGTTGACTTCAGATAAGGAGCCAGAGTTGTGATCAGCTGTTGTTTAGCAGGTTCCATGAAGGGTAGGTGAGTGAGTTGGTGGTGGTGGTAGCGGGGATGGAGGAGGCCTAGTCAGGCCTTTCTGGAATTGGCGAAGGGCTTTTCTACTTGAGGTCTATATTGATTGCATGGAAGGCTGCTGAGAAATTTGCTCCTCTAAAACTCAGGTAGGTTGACTTCGGAATGGTCCTGGAAATTGTTCCTGATCATAGTAAAAAAAAATTCCATTCTTTCCATGATGCTTCAATATGTACAATTTCTTTGTCTTCTGTGGAAGTGTCTTGTGAAAGGAGCAGCTGGCACTGGCACTGCCCTGGATGTTTGCCTTCCTCCTACCTTTTTTCTTTCTTTTATTACAGGAAAAAAAAATTCTAGCCTATTTTAACCTGCTATCTGATCAGAGTGATACGTTTCCTTCTCTGTTTTAAGATGGGAGTGGCACTTGTTTTTATCAAATAAAGGAATAAAACATATTTGCCATGCTGAGATCACACTGCAAATGCCAGCACTTGTTATAAAATGGTATTGAGTTTTCTAAAGGAGAACTGTTCTTTCAGATAGTGCCTGGTCATGCTATGGTCTTTTGGGTCATGACTTCCCAAGAGGTGAGGTCTACCCACTGAACCCTTGCTTTTTGGCAAGACAGGCAAGATTTTTGGTACAAGTGTGACGAGGTTGGACAATGAAAACACTGACTACCCGCAGCAGTAGAAACTCGAGCCTGAGGAAGGAACCTACCAGAGGTACTGAGTCCCTTGGAACCCTCCCATCCTGATGTGGCCTTAAGTAAGGCCCTTGACCTCTCTGCCTCAGCAAAATTGGGATAGAATATCCTCCCCATGGGCTGCTGAGGAGGAAATAAAAGCTTCCTAGTAATATGCCCTACACCTCTCCATAATTGCTACTATTATTACATTTATCCTTTTTCTAGTGTAAACTGAGAGTCCGATATTTAATAAAGGCTGGACATATTTCTTAGGTTAAGTGATTGGTTCAGGGGTGTTTCTTTATTGTGGTTTATAATTATATACATAATAGATCATATTTTATATGTACCAAGTAGAATCTTATTAAAAAAAAAAAGCCTTAGACGTGAGCCCATTGATACCTCTCAGAAAGCAGCTCTAGCTTGACTGCTTGCTCACCTGTGGAGCTTTTTTTTTAAATAAAATTTATTTATTTTTGGCTGCATTGGGTCTTCGTTGCTGCATGGTTTTTCTCTAGTTGCAGCGAGCAGGGGCTACTCTTCGCTGTGGTGCGCGGGCTCCTTCTCATTTTGGTGACTTCTCTTGTTGCGGAGCACCAGCTCTAGGCGTGCACACAGGCTCAGTAGTTGTGGTGCATGGGCTCAGTTGCTCTGTGGCATGTGGGATCTTCCCGGACCAGGGCTCGAACTCCTGTCCCCTGCATTGACAGGCAGATTCTTAACCACTGCGCCACCAGGGAAGCTGCCCACCTGTGGAGCTTTGAGTGCTGTGGTGTCTTATTGGGGTGCATCGTCCTGGAGGCACTGGCCCCATCGAGACGAATAAAGGACAAAAATAGTTGGAGGACCAAGGATTCTGTTAACTTTACAGTACTGTTTATATTTTTAAGGAGTTTCTTTGGAAATTCTTTGTGTGCCCAGGTTTGTTTTCTTGAACCTCACTAGTGCAGTAGAAGGAGCATGGACTGGCAAGGTTGCTGCATGAGTTGAGTGCCTGGAAGTGCTTTGTTTCCTTTTTTAGTATAATGTTTATTTCTGTTTGAGTTATCAACAGCAGTGCATGTCTGGTGTGAAAAGCCCTTGGTTTTCAAAGAGCTATACCTCTACTTATTTTTTCCCCATGTGACCATATGACTTCTTGCCTAGGTAGTTTATAATAGGTAACTTTGACTTTTCAGTCAACAGATGCATTTTAAGAGACTTGGAGCAAGTGAGTGCTCCTGGTTGAACGTTGAGCAGCAGCAGATTCTGTACCTGGAGCATGTAATTCAGCTGAGCTGTAGTGTTGGAACTCTTTAGAACAGAAATTTTAAGACTTTTTTGTTTGTTGTATAGGAGGATGAGCTCAGTCTGGAATGTCAGAACCTTACTCTGTAAAGTCAGCATCCTCCCTGGAAACCTGAAGTATTTTGGGTTTCCTTGACTCCTTGAGGGACAAATTGAGCATAGAGCTCCGGGGTGGGAGGAAGATGAGGGTACAGGCACCGGTGCCCAACTTCTGAGCAGAGGATGATTATCCTAAAGACAAAAATGGGGTTTCAGCCTCCAGATGATGAAGACGCCGGGTTTTATGAATCTGTGTTCAGGGGGAGCTGCCTGTGGGTTCCCACTGGAGAAGGCTCCAGGTGATTTCCAGATAGTGAAGGCATTTGGTCTCTGATCTTTGTTTTAGAGGCAGGTGAGGGTAAAGCTATTGGCTGTTACCAGATAAGAAAATGACATGATACCACCAGCGGGGAGCTGAAAATCTCTAAATGCTCACTCTAAATCATCTGATAGGATAGAGGGGAAGCAGAGCCCACAGGCCTTCTCCCAGCCTGGGAGTAGTCCTGGGGCAGTGCAGGGCAGTGCAGAGGAGCCCACTGTGCCAGAGCTGATTCTCAGTACAAGAGAAGAAACCCTGCTGTGAAAGTAAGTCCATTTCTACTGCAGTCACTGCAGACTCCTTGTCATTGTGGGGGGATTATTGACCTTGGCAGTTTTATTTCAAATTTGGATCTGGGGTGGAGAAAGCAGGATGCCCAGTGGTATACATAGTGATGTCCATGTTCCTTAGCTAGTCTGCTCTTGTAGGTTGTCTGAAGCACGGAAATATTACACCCATCAGAGATTATGGGTGGCTGGATTAAGATTGTTTGTATTTTGTATATATATTTTAAGTAGTGTATTTTGTGTCAGGTTCTTTACATGCATTAGCTTACCTAATGAATATATGTTTATAATTGGAAAAAGTTAAAGAAAAAAGGAATTTGATCTAGGAAGTGTTTAAGATGAAATATTGGCTGTTAAGCAGCCTTGCAAGACAGGCTAGCCCATGAACTATGGAGGGGACTGTCTTTTGGCACCCAGCAGGCCCTGTTGTCGCTGGGTTTCAGTTATTTGTTCATTCATTCAGCAGGTGGTTTTTCTTTTTTTTTTTTTTTTTTTTCGGTACGTGGGCCTCTCCCGTTGCGGAGCACAGGCTTCGGACACACAGGCTCAGCGGCCATGGCTCACGGGTCCAGCCGCTCCGTGGCATGTGGGATCTTCCCGGATCGGGGCACGAACCCGTGTGCCCTGCATCGGCAGGCGGACTCTCAACCACTGTGCCACCAGGGAAGCCCTGGCAGGTGGTTTTTGAGTCACTGTCATGTCCTGGGCACCGTGCTAGGCCCTGGGAATGGATCTGGCAATGGATGAGAGAGGTATGGGCCCTATCGTTGCCCTGACCAGAAAAAAAAGGGAGAAGTGATGAAGTTATTTCCCTTCAGTTGATATTTTTCAGGAAAAAATGTGATTTGGAGAGGCTGAGGGTCACACCCCTGGCAAGTGACTGCAGTCAGTGTGCCTCTGATTCATCATAAAGGGGAGGTGGGGGGGGGGCAGGCCCATCTTAGAGAGTGATGTGAGGGATCAGGGAGAGGACCTTAGAGAGCTGGCGGGCAGTACTAGATTATTTTCAAAGCCAAGCTGACATTTGGGTATACAGTGATATGTCTCTGACCTGTTGAGCCATTTCCTAACCCTGACGCCATGGGAACCAGTTGAGAAGGATAAAGGAGTCATGCAGGTAGCTACAATATCAGCTTAATAACCAGCAGAGCTATTGGAGAGTGTGGGACCTGGGTGAGCAGCCAGTGGTGGTTCCTAAGGCCAAACCTCTGAATTAGAGAGAGGTCTCCACCCAGTTGCCTATGAGGCCACCCTCTCTGTTCCATGCTTCCTGGTGGGGTTCTCTTTCTGCATATGCTGCTTTGCAAAGTCCTCAAGCTCTTCCAGGACTGGTTTTCTGTTTACTTCATCCATTTATTTATTTATGTATTCATTCATGTGTGCATGCATGCATGCCGCATGGCACAGCATGCAGGATTTTAGTTCCCCGACCAGCGATTGAACCCATGCCCCTGCAGTGGAAGCGTGGAGTTTTAACCACTAGACTGCTAGGGAAGTCCCAACTTAATCTTGTCTTTTTAAATCTATTTTTTAACTTTTTTTTTTTTTTTTTTTTTGCGGTATGCGGACCTCTCACTGTTGTGGCCTCTCCCGTTGCGGAGCAACAGGCTCCGGACGCGCAGGCTCAGCGGCCATGGCTCACGGGCCCAGCCGCTCCGCGGCATGTGGGATCTTCCCAGACCGGGGCACGAACCCGTGTCCCCTGCATCGGCAGGCGGACTCTCAACCACTGCGCCACCAGGGAAGCCCTATTTTTTAACTTTTAAAAAACTTTACTAGTGTAAAATTAAACAAAAATGGAGAAAACAAGACCACCCTCCCCCTAAAAAAAGTAGAGCTTAGTGAATTATAAGGTCATGAAATAGAACTTTACTGGTTCCACCAGAGGCTTCTCTGTGAGCCCCAACCCTGCCACAGCCCCCTCTCCCCTTCCTTCCCAAGGTGACCCCATCCTGTCTTTTTGTAGCCATTTTCTTACTTTTTTTTTTAATGGTTTTATCTCCCAAATGTGTATCCTTAGGCACTGCAGTTTAATTTTGTCCATTTTTTTAAAAGTTATCATATCTTGTAAGTTTCTTTATCTGCATTTTCTCCCCTCTGTCCCTTTTCCTTGCAATTATCTGCTGAAGAACCTGGGCCCTTAGACCTGTGGAATCTCTCACAGTCCAGATTTAGCAGATTGTGTCCCAGGGTGCAGTTGAGCATGCTCTTCTCTGTATTTCCTGTGAATCAGCAGCTGGATCCAAAGGCTTGATCAGCCTCAGGTTTGGTCCCTTTGGCAAGGCTGAGGTGGTTTGGGTCTTTCCTCCGGAGTGCTGCTTTCCTTTTGTTCCATATTTTGCTCATAGCAGGTACCCAGAGCACCACTTCTGTGGCAGGACAGTGGGGCCTGAGGAGAGGCTAGGCCCAGCTCAGCCTCTAAGTGGCCTGTGGTCCTTGTCAAACCAGTTTCCCCAGCACAGTGTGACAGGTGTTGGAAGAGGAAAAGCCTGGATGTGTTCTCTGGCCTAATTCACTGAGATGGGTTCACAGTGCTGTCCCCCTCTCAGGCCCTCCCTTCTTCCTTCACATTGCTCTTCTCCCCACATTCTCAGCTCCTCTGCCTTTCATTGTCTGTCCCTCATCTTATACCCTCTTCAGCTTTCCTCTCTTCCTTTCCTGTTTTGTTGATAGGGTATTGTGATGGGGAAAAGGTTGTTTGAGACTTAGGGGAGGAATGCTCATCCTGCGTGATTGCTCACCATCTGGGAGACTGTAGAAGCCTTGGTTTACCCATCTGTAAAATGAAGGTGTAGCTCCTGATGACTTAAATGGTCTCCTCAAACTCTGTCTTATGAGCATTGTGTTTTACAAATTTTCTTTGTGTTTGAAAGCTATTTTAGAGGATTTTCCTGCTTCTCCATGTAGGCCACACAGCTCCAGTGGTAAGGAAATGGAGAAATGGATAGAGCTTAGAGAGCAGCCAGAATCTAGTCTTTTCCCATATCTGCACCATCAGACCAGGTAGGTTGGGTGGATAGTAGAAAGCTTTGTGGGCTGTGGTCATGGCCTCACCTGCTAGTCTCAAGCAGTCTCTGGGTACAGAGACTTGCCTTACAGAATGGAGAGGTATGTCAGCTATCAGTGTTGTCGCCTTGCTGGCTGGTAGCTGAAGATGTGAGCATGTGGAGGTCCAAGAGTGAGTGTTGAGAGTAGGCTCAGGCTCCAGGCCCAGGAATTCATCAGCTAGTTCTGGCTTTCTTGTCTGGAGGCCCCACCCCAGCTTACCCCAGAATTTGTTGGGCAGCGTAAGGCGGTATCTGGTGTGAGGGCAACTATGTGCTCACATCAGAGAGCTGCTGCCTGGTCAACTATTGCCGTGAAGATCTGGAGGAAAAGGGCTCTGCTCATGGCTGGCCTATACCTTTGTATATAGTAAGCTCGTTGCCCTTCAGATGGGAGCTGCCCCTGAGAAGAGATGTCATGTGATGTACCAGGATTTTTCTGGGCTTTTCCCAGTGCTGTGACACTTACCATGTGCCTGTGGAGTTTTTGTTGTGCTATTATTTCACACATTTAAAATTCCATTTATTTTTATACTTAAATAATTTTGAAGCCATGTAAATTCAGATTTTTGCATCCTGTATGTCCATCAAGGTTGCTTAGGCCTAAGGAAGTAGACCAGGTTTTGTTTTCTTGTTTTGAATCCAAGTTTTCTGAGGGTTGTCCTTTAGGGAGGAGAATGTAAGGAATTCCAGAGTTAGCGAGGTGTGGATTGTGCTAGTGGAAGGGCTGGAGAGGCTGCTGGGCACTGCTCAGGAGTTGCCTGAAGGAGTGGGTGTCAGCAGCGGGCATGGCGGTGAGGAAAGCGCTGAATCTCCTGTGTGAGAGATCTGTATCACTACCTTTAAAAATTGCATTACTTGGAATTTGGTGAGGTCAAGACCACAACCAGAGCTAGTTGCTTAGGTGGTGAAGCAGGAGTTAAAGCTATGTTTTCTGATGTTGGCTGCTCTGGTATTCTATGGTGTTTGTAATCAGCTAAGAGTGAAGGTCCTTAGAGGGAGTCCTTGCTTTCACCTCAGGTGTGGGCAGGTGGCAGGCAGGTAGCAGGCTCCAATCAAAATTGTCCCAGGCCAGAGCTGAATTATCTCATTCTTTAGGCTTTGAAAATCTATTCTGTTATAGATGAAGTTGTTTCACTGAATCTCCTGAAAACTAGCAGTATTTGATTTTTTTTGGTCACTATTAAAAACAATTGAAGCAAGATTTACTTGTAGCAAAATGCATAAATCATAAAGGTACAGCTTGACAGTTTTAGATATTGTATATATCACTCAGATCAAGATACAGAACATTTCCAGTAGGTTCTATTGTGCCTTTACCCAATCAGCATCTCCCTAAAGGTAACCACTTTTCTGACCTCTGTTCTTGAGCTTAGTTTTGCTACTCTTGACCTTTATGTAAGTGGAATGATAGAGAGTATGATATGTGCTTTCATGTGCCTGTCTTTTCTTGCTGAATGTTAGGTCTGTGACATCTTTGTGGTTCTGTACAGCAGTTTGTTCTCTTTTGTTGTATAGTATTTCACATATGAATATACCACAATTTACTGCTTTTCCTCTTGGTGGACATTTGAGTTGTTTTTAATTTTTGACTATCATGAATAATACTGATATGAATCATTCTTGTCCATGGCTTCTGCGTATATATCTAAGAGTGAATTGCTGGATATACTTGATGTTTTAATTACTGGGAATTTTGTCTGTATGTCTCTGTTGTATTTTATTTTTGATCTTCTCGTTGTGGAGAATTTCAAGTACACTCAAAGACAGAATAATACAACGAATCCCATGTACTTATCACCAGCCCCAACATCCATCACCTACTGGCAAGTCTTGCCCATTCACACTCCCAACTATTGTCCCTACCCCACCCCTCTGTTATTTTGAAGCAAATCTCAGACATCCTGTCATTTCATCCATCAGTAGTTTAGTGTGTATCTATAGAAGGTAATGTAACCACAGCAGCTGCTGAAGGGCTTCATGCACCTATCTGGTCCTGGTGTTCTTCACTAGGGGTTTGTATCATGGTCCTCATGGTAGGATGTGGTTCCCAGTTCCTGTTACTCCTCATCTTGCTGGAGTTGCTTATGTCCCTGGTTTTTCCAGGAAGTTTTTGAACCAGGAACCAGCATGGTATAGAGTTGGAGGGTCATCTTAGGACTTTGGAATGTCAGTCACTGTTGTGGGCACCACTTTCTGTTGGATTAATCGTTCCTGTGTACAAGTTAGGCTGATCTGAGTGAAAGATGAGAGTGGATTGGTGAGTACTTTTGTGCTCAGACACACAACTGCCTGTCCCAGGTGGCTGCACTGGCCAGGGACAGATGGTTCTTCCCCCACTGCCCCAAGAGTCTGGAGGGTGTGACCTCCAGGATAGCCGGGCTCCAGCGTTCCTCTCAGACTCTGCCCCTCAGTTGAAAAACAATAGGCCTCAAACTTAGGTTTGGCGATATGATTTAGAAAAGGTTAATGTTTTTCAGAACAGTGAAGCTACAGTATGAAGATTAGACTTGGGAGCTCCAAAATACTCTCTAGCTTCCCTCTCCTGTTCTCCTTGGGCTCAGCACTTGTATTTGTGTTCGCACTGCCCTGAGCACAGAGTTGTTTAGGGTGGGCCCGGAAGGTACCCTGGTCCACAGGGCTGGTCCACAATAGGAGCAAAGAGCACCACAGATAACTTATTATTTGGAGTAATTAACCCATAAATTTTCCATAGCAATTTTCCTCTGAGGCAGTCAAGTTTGACTAGAAAAATACAGTTTTGATTCATTAGTCATCTGGATGCTCACCCTCCCATATTTTCATGCTGGCTAACTATGAAGTACCATTACTCCCAGCTTGAATTTATGATACCTGCTGCCCACTATGCCCATTAATCCAACAATATGAGAGGGACAAACTGTCTCATGCTCTTTCAACCTGTCCCACACTCCTTTCTCTTCCATCTCATGTTATTAATGAAGGAGTTTAACAATAACAGTAACTCAATTTTAGTGAAAGTAAGAGAAAAGTCACTCTATCTTTAGGTCGGAATGTAAATTGAAGGGTATTTTGCCAATATCTAGCAATTCTAATATACATAACCTTTGGCCCAGCAATTCCACATCTAGGATTTTATCCTCAGATTTCTTACCAGAAGAATGCAAGGCTGAGAGGGAGAGAGCACCCTTCAGAGCAAAATATGCAGGATACTTAGACAGGTATGTGCCACAAGCAGCAGGGGGTAGTGAGGAAGTGGATCCACCCACTGGGGCTGAGGTCTTCCAGTTCTAGTAAACTTTAAAAAGTAACAGTTATGAAGTATGTGATACCATTTGAACTTTGAGTGAAATAAAAAGAGATGTACTAGTTTATGTGTTTAGAGATACATTAAATGTGTCATTTGTGGAGAACTACTGAAGAAACCCAGCCTGCTTACCTGAAGGCCTGGGAGGGAAACCACCTTTTCACTTATGGCTTAGTGTATTATTGAAATTTGTTTTACCTCCATGTGAATTATTTTTATTGCATTAAGTTCAAAGGACCAGACAGCTGATGGCATCATTGTGAGGCTTACTGTGTATCTTCTGAATCATGCCCGGGGATCGTTAATGGGGAATCTGATACTGGGAAACACTGATTTCAGCCTGCTCATATTTTGTGTTTAGCTCTGGGACCTCTGAACTTGGTGATGGTCTGGTTGGGGGTTTTTTCCTCCAGGAGGGAAGGCTCCTGGGAAGGAAAAATGAAACTATTTTTAATCTTGAGCAAACATAGCCCAATGTAGTAATTTCAGGCCCCAGTGTGACATTTTCTTCCATTATAATCCGAGTCACTTTTAAAGCAAAGTCCTTTTTTGTACATTTTGTGCTTGTAGTGTTTCTAGAGGGAAAAGCTTTTAAAATACCCCCTCCTTATAAAGGAGGGCTTGGGGTCCTGGTGGGCTATGTTTTGAATCATGAAGTCAGGGGCCTTGGTGCCTGGAATCTGGAACGCTAGTGGACAAAGTGCGAGGGTGTGAGGTAAGTGGTAGGATTAGGGTTACTTAGGCCATCACCGTTTACAGAACTCATCTGCTGACTTTGCCTCACAGCTGTTGATGAATATTGCTGCTTCGTCAGGGAAGAACTGAGGTTCTGAGACGAGAGGCCGACCATGCCCCACGTTCCTTTTTCTTAACACTTATTTTCTCTTCATTTCACACAGTTTATATTTTTGTAACTTAAAATTTTGTTATAACTTCAAACTGCAGAAAAATTGCAAAAGTAGTACAAGAAACTCCTAAATACGCTTTACCTTGAGTTACCATTTGTTTACATTTTGCCTCGTTTTCGCTTTGTCATTCTGTTTCTTTTCACTCTGTACATTTTTTCCCTGAACCATCTATGAGTGATTGGCAAACATCATGCCCCTTTACTCCTAAATACCTAATTGTGTATTTCCTAAGAATAAGAATATTCTCTTACATAATGACAATACATCTGTCAATATGAGGGAAATTTAATATTGGTTTAATATCTAATCTACATTCCATACTCAGATTCCTCAGTTGTCCTAATAACACCTTTGATAGCCCCATGTGAGTAGGCACAAGTTGCTGGTTTGTCTTGATGATCAGTTCTGGTTGAGGAGGTACCTGACAGTTTTTTCCTCCTTAAAGTTGCTATTTTTCCCTTTGCAATTAGTAAGTAATTTATGGTAGGACACTATGTAAATATCCTGTTCCTTATCAAACTTTGACCCTCTACTTTCAGCATGCAGTGATGCTCCTAAGACCATCATTCCTTCTGAATTAGTTGTCATCTTACTCAAAGAAGAGCTTTCTCACCTCCTTCACTTGTTTATTCAGTTTTGTTTATATTAGTTCACATTGATAACTTATTCAATGTGATATAGCCCATTCTTGTCATTATTCATTTTGATGCCCAGATTGTCCCAGGTTTGGCCAGTGGGAGCCCCTTTAGGCTGGCTCCTGTTCTTTTGACATGTCTCCATCATTGTTTGAGCACTTCCTGACTTTCTAGTGCAAGAAGATGTTCCAGGTTCCTTTTCCCAGCCTGGCATCAGCCCTTTCCACAAGGAGCCTTGGTTTCTTTTAGTTGAAGTGGCATTTAGTAACCAGGATATGGATGCATGGTACACATTTTTATTTACTAAAGTCTTTTAAAATAAATCTAATTTTGTATTCAGTTACTTAATCATGTTGCAGTTGAATAAAGGAGTTTCATGACTTAAATAAAGGAGATCCAGTTCTTGACTTTTGTTATAAGTTGAACAAGTAAACACACGATATAAGCAGACTAAGATGGACTTTAGCAACAAAATAAAAGAAGGTCTTGCCTGCTCAAAAAGAATTTATTTCTGCTTAACTGTTACAGAAATTACCAAAACCACTGATCTAATTTCTGAAGAGGAAGAATATGCCTGAATATTGATGCCAGGGACCCTTATTCCAGGCTGTGGACTGCCTGAAGTCCAGCTACATGAGGCAGTGCCCTTGACTCTGTTGTCAGAGCTTTGGAGTAATGGCAGTGTCTTTCGAGGCAATGAAGCAGAGCTGCCCTGGTGTTTCAGGTGGTCTTTGACATAGTTCTTCCCTAGGTGGGTTCCAGTGTCATGGGAAGACCTGAGTCTGACCTGTGTTCTCCCTGTGCCATCGTTATACTATGTGAGCAAATCAGATATGGCCCCTGCTGTCACTATTCTGAGAATTGAATGAAGAAGGAAAGGTATAGTGGGAGGTTAATTGGATAATGGAGGACTGAGTTGTGTGGGTTTCCCAAGGAAGCAGCATTTAGCGGGCTGGGAACTGAAGGGCGAGAGGGAGTTGGAAAAAACTCTACTTAACAAATGCTCATGAGTAATTTTTTTGTGTGTGCCAGGCAGAGCGGGTGGACCTGATTCATGGGCAGCTGTCATGAGCTGCCTAGAACACAAGAGCCATGTGATGGCAGTTGTGGCTCAGGCAAGTTAATCTAGTGAACCAGGCTTCAAGTCCTGGCTCTGCCCCTTACTTGGTATGGACTTCAGTTTTTGCATGTCGTGAAGGGGACATTAGCTATTCAGCAGGGGTGCTGTGACGTAGGGTCACTTACGATCCTTAACATGTTGCAGCATCCAGAACATGATTACTCCTTGTTATGGCAGTTTAGTGTAGGGTAAACCATAATAATTGAAGGGCAGTCTTTGTGGAATGCTTAGTCTGTGCATACATTGGGCTGAGTGGCTGATGCATCACTTTCAGTTCATCCTGACAGTAGCCCTTTGAGGTCAGTGACACATGGTCCCCATTTCATTGATGAGAAAACAAGCTTAGGCAGCACCTGGAGGCCAACTTGAGCTCATGTCACAGAATCAGAGTGGAGCCAGCGACTGCCACAGCCACTACGACTCTGAGAAGGACTGGGGCTTGGAAGGCAGGAGGGAGAACAACTCCAGTAACACTCCTGGGTATTCCATGTGGTGCCAGTGCTGCTGAGTAGCATTGATGTGTTTTGTGAGGGGGCCAGGACATATGGGAGAAACTTTCTAGAGGATCCAGAGTTGTGGGTCTGGGGCTCTGATGAGAATTTCAACACAGGAGTCCTTGTCCTGGTGAGAATTGATCAGATATACTGGGTTGAGGGTAAGTTTCTGCATTTCCAAGCCCTTTTTCTCAGCTGTGCACCAGTTTTTAATTCCTTCAGTACCTGCTGTCCGTGTGGTCTGGGCCCCAAACTATACTGTCTACCTCCTGTTCTGTTTCAGAGCTGTTGTATCTTTAGAGCAGGGTTTACTATTGGTTGAAATCTGCACCCCAGTCAGTGACATCAGAATTTTGGGGGTGGGACTCAGGCATCAGCTCCGTTCCCTGCCCAGGTGATTCTAATGTGCAGCCAGGGTCTAGAGCTCCAGAGCTTAGGAGAGCTTGTATCCTTGGTTGAAGTAAGAAACTTAGCCTGCTCACGAAGGCAGAACTGGGTATTCAAAAGGTGCTGATGTCAAAAAGAGTCATGTACCACAGTGTTCATTGCAGCTCTATTTACAATAGCCAGGACTCGGAAGCAACCTAAGTGTCCATCAACAGATGAATGGCACATATATACAATGGAATATTACTCAGCCATAAAAAGAAACGAAATTGAGTTATTTATAGTGAGGTGGATGGACCTAGAGACTGTCATACAGAGTGAAGTAAGTCAGAAAGAGAAAAATACCATATACTAACACATATATATGGAATCTAAAAAAAAAATGGTTCTGAAGACCCTAGGGGCAGAACAGGAATAAAGACGCAGACCTACTAGAGAATGGACTTGAGGACACGGGGAGGGGGAAGGGTAAGCTGGGACGAAGTGAGAGAGTGGCATGGACATATATACACTACCAAATGTAAAATAGACAGCTAGTGGGAAGCAGCCACATAGCACAGGGAAATCAGCTAGGTGCTTTGTGACTACCTAGAGGGTTGGGGTAGGGAGGATGGGAGGGAGACGCAAGAGGGAAGAGATATGGGGATATATGTATATGTATAGCTGATTTACTTTGTTATAAAGCAGAAACTAACACACCATTGTAAAGCAATTATACTCCAATAAAGATGTTAAAAAAAAACAACAAAAGGTGCTGATGAACCTGCCCATTAGATCAAAGCTCATCTGAGGAAGATGGTCAACCAGGAAACAAGCTTTAGGTGGCCTTGATGGCCAGTGCATCAGAAAGGGGGTGCCTTCTGTTTCCCTCTTCCTGGGAATTCTCATGCCTGATGCTGTAAATGTCTAGCTGTTTTTGAAGTGGAAAGGAATGGACTTTGGTATAGTGCCATATTGCGGAAAAACAGTGATTTGTGTTTAACTCTCCAACTAAATGTTTGTTGAGCACCTGTTCCATTGAGGGGCTGGGCCGGATGTGGGAGTAAGCATTCCAAGTTAATTGGAGCATGATCGCGCTGTAGCAACACCTGCGGCTCTGTGGCTCTGTGTGGAGGAGAACGTGCTGTGCGCATAACCCGTTAAATGAGTGGCAGGGATTGGGCATGCTTGGATAGAAGGGAAAGCACTCTTGGAGTGGTAAAGGAAGGGCAGTCTCTCAGGAGAGGAGGAGAGGAGGACTTGGAGCCTAGTTCTGAAGATAAGCAGAGAACCTGAGGGTTCAGTAGACATCTCTGCTCTGGGCAGTGATGCAATGTCCTAACTTATGGAGGAGTAGAGCCCTCCTATCCCTTCCTATCCCAGTGGTCTTGGATGAACAGACCGGTCTGGAAAGTAGACGTCACACTCTGAGGACTCAGCTTTCCCTGATGGTGTTTCACTCTTCTCCACCCTGGCCAGGCCCTGCTGTCTAGTCCCCACTGCATCAGCCTGAGCTCAGGACCTAGGTGAATTAGACCCTATTCCAGCTCTCAGGAGACACCCAGTCTAGTGGGGAAAGTTTTTACTGAGAAACAAGAGAAGCTCCTATTATTATTATTTTTGGCTATGCTGCGAGGCATGTGGGATCTTAGTTCCC
This sequence comes from Stenella coeruleoalba, assembly GCF_951394435.1. NCBI lineage: Eukaryota > Metazoa > Chordata > Mammalia > Artiodactyla > Delphinidae > Stenella > Stenella coeruleoalba. Next base: position 66,507,951 of record NC_137156.1, read on the forward strand.
CGACCAGGGATTGAACCTGGGCCACAGCAGTGAAAGTGCCTAATTCCTAACCACTGGACTACTAGGGAATTCCCACATATCATTTTTCTTGAGACTAGTGCTCTAAATAAGAGGAAGCATTTTCATTTTTATGGTGTTCTTCATTTGTGAAGAGATTGAAACACAAATGGAATGGAGTTGGAGTTAAAGAGCAGATGGTGGAAGGTAGGATGATATGTGATATTGAGTAGATGGCCAAAAAAATTTTTTTTAATTATTATTTATTTATTTTTGGCTGCATTGGGTCTTCGTTGTCGCGCGGGCTTTCTCTATTTGCGGCGAGCGGGGGCTACTCTTTGTTGTGGTGTGCAAACTTCTCATTGCAGTGGCTTCACTTGTTGTGGAGCACGGGCTCTAGGCACATGGGCTTCAGTAGTTGTGGCTCGTGAGCTGTAGAGCGCAGGCTCAGTAGTTGTGGTGCATGGGCTTAGTTGCTCCATTGCATGTGGGATCTTCCCAGCCCAGGGCTCGAACCCGCATCCCCTGCGATGGCAGGCAGATTTTTAATCACTGCGCCACCAGGGAAGCCCTGGATGGTCAAAATTTTTTGAATACAAATCATCAAGGAAATATAATTCCTATTGTGTGTTTCTTTGTTAGAGCAAGGTGCTTATGGAAAAAGAAAAGGAATAATTGCAGAAGTATTATTTAATTTGCCATTTGCCTAAATTATCTCTGTTCATGCTGTTGATTATAATTATAGCTGGTGTTATTTCATTCCGTATTTGCCTAGAAAACAAGGCTTCTAAGAACATAGATTTATAAAATTATTTTTTAAAAATTCTGTCGGCCAAAAAATTGCTGTTGGTCCATTGCACCTGGTGTTGCTCTGCTCTCTCGAGTGCTGCGACCTCTGATAGTCACTGACCTCTTTCCTGTTCCATCCCCAGAGGACAGCCACACCTGAAGTTCTGTTGGGCAGGACCACTGCTTTCCTGTTGAGGTGTAGATGAAGTTAGAATATGTTCATTCTCCTTGAGAATGATTTGGACGTGGGACTTCTCTGGTGGTCCAATGGTTAAGAATCTGCTTTCCCAATGTGGGGGGCCTGCGGTTCGATCCCTGGTCAGGGAACTAGTTCCTGCATGGTGCAACTAAGAGCCTGCATGCCTCAACTAAAAGAACCCACGTGCCACAACTAAAGGTCCTGCATGCCGCAATGAAGATCCCGTGTGCCACAACTAAGACCCGGCGCAGCCAAATAAATAAGTAAATAAATAAATAAATATTTTTTAAAAAAGAGAGAGAATGTTTTGGACATGATTCCTTTAAAGCCTTTTGTGTCACAGCCCATAATAAGTGCTGTGCACTAACCATGTACAGGCCTTGGTGCCCAGGTGCTACACTCGTTGCTGTGGGTCATCCAGCAGGATATGAGCTACAAAGAAGTAACCAGTACCAGACAGGTGCACACCAGTCCTGTTTGAGGTGCTCACTGAAGCTTAGATTCCTGTTGAGGTTGAGGCCTTGTCACTTTCTTGCTCCGTGGTCAGTGTCAAATTCAAGTACTTAATAGTTAGTCTGTGAAAGCAAAAGATAGCTGAGATCCCTGGATGCATTGCAAGTAATCCAAAAAACATATGCAAGCTTTAAGTTAGTCTTCTTTGAACTAACTGCAGTTGTTTACAGGGTGGACTCTTTCAGAAACTGCTGCTCAAGTTTGCAGCTGCACTAATGCTTGGGGTACGAGAGGTGGAAACTCTGGTGTCAAGAGCCTGCTGGGTGACTTCCTGCTTCTTAGCCTTTCTGCAAGTAGAGAGCTGGAGTAACTTTTGGGGGTGTCTGTAGATTATGAGTTTATAAAGAGAGCTTGACTTGAAAACAAAACAAAAAACTCCAGCTCTCTAGATAAATGCTACTGATAATTTACTTATTTTTAGTTCTTTGTCACAGAGAATTCTGGATTTTCTTCTAATCATTTGCTGAATATAGCAGGTAATGATCTAAGGCTGGCAAAGGACTGGAGGGCTGCTCTCTCCCTTGGGATGAGAAGCATCTCTGGGGAGCTCATGGCTCCATTTGCTCCCCCTCCAGTTCTGAGTCAGGTTGTTGGGTGAGACATCTACTTGGGTGGTAATAGCGAAATCCCGAAAAGGATCTGACTGCTGTTTTTGTGGCCATTTCCTTAATCCAGTAAGAAATATCTCCAGCCTAGCATGTCTTGCTGCCTTAGGATGAACAGCTTGACAGGAGTGTGGAGGGCACTCTCTCCAGTCCCTGTTGGTTGTTGCCCTGTCTTGTCTCTGCATCTCCCACTCCCCCATACAGAAATCTATGTAGGGACAGAGACCAAATCCTGTTTTATCAGTCAGGCTTTACAGGGCGGCTTGGTCTGACCTTTCTGCCTTCCTATCCCTTTACTGACCAAGGAAGCTCTGAGGGGTAAGCAGCAGCTATCCCTATGGTTCTGTGAGGGGCCAGCCTGTTAGGAGGACTGTTGCCATGAATCCCTCACAGTGTCATCTTTATCCCTGTGTGAGATAAATGCAGAGGTTCCTGACTCTTGATTAGATCTGTTATTAAGACCACAGAACTTAACAAGATTCATTGGATTGGTATACAATGAGAAGACATAACATAAACTTGTCATTTGCAAAAGAGGTCTTTTAAGTAGTTAGCTCCCAGCACAAATGATTTACGTAGAGCCTGGGAAGGGCAGGGTGCCTCTGTGCTCTCATTAGAAGCCAGTTGAAGATTCCTGTGAAAAGAAGATAGAGTATCTGAAGAATTAAGCTGTGGGCTGGTGGGAATCTTTGTTCATTTGGGCTATGGGAGTCTATTTGTGCCTGACGGGCCCAGCTTGGAAATTCAGACGATCTTGGCTCTGTTAGGAAGAAGAAAACAACACCTTCGAGCATCAGGAGATGCTGGCCACTACTGAAGAGTACTTGGTAGCTGCTACTTTCTCCCCAGTACTTGGGAGTATGTAAATTGTAGCTGTACCCATTTGATAAGACAGACGATCCTCTGCATTTGTCCTTCCCTTATCTGTATTTGCTTTTAATTTTTAATCCTTGGGTTCTAAAAGTCAGGAACTAATTTCCAAATAATTACTCCTGAGTGGAAACACACTTTTTCCTTTGTGCTAAGGGAGTGATCAAAGCCTGCAGGAAGAGAAGGTAGAAGCAGTGGGAGGTGAGGACAAGGGCATCTTCAAGGATTTCTTCAGTTGTGTTATACCTGGATTTAAATCTGTTGTGGCAGACAGTGACTGGGGATCTCCTGGAGCTTTGAGGAGGGGGAAAGCACTTGGGAGTAATACATTTCCTCCATCTTACTTGGTGTAGAGGTACCTGAACTGGATATATTGTATTTCTCTGAATCAGTGCTGTGATCCTTGAAGAGCAGCCCCATATCCTCTACTGGGGAAGGCCAGTAATGCAGAAGTTGCTGGGATTGGCCCAGGAGCTTTGCCTTCACCAGTTCACTGGGAGCTGGTACTTTCAGGTGCCACTCTAGGTCTGATTCCGAGGTCACGCATGGCATGACCTTCTTCTGCTCAGCATTGGCCTTGTTCACTGCTTCACTGCCTGGTCATAGAGTGGCTGTGGCTTTGCAGAGCAGGGGTTCCAAGAGTCTGCAAGGCCATCTTTTGGCCCTTCTGCTCCAGCCTTTGGAAACACAGCCCTAAAACCTACCAGAGAAGTTTACGATTATTTAGATTTTGCAGCTGTAGCAAGGCTGAGGTAGGTAGAAGGGCGAATCAGAGCCATATGTGGGAGGGAAGGAATTCTGCTAGCAAGAAAGTCTGAGCAAAGGGAGTGGATGCTAGTTGTGTCTTGTCCTTCTATAAACAAGGTTTGTTGATCTGGCAATTTCTGGCATGGTTGAAATGTTCTTGATGGTCGGGCCTTAAGAATGTGGCCCCAAAAAGAATGTGGCCAAAAGCAGGTCACAGCTTTAAACACTGAAGGCTAGTATTTGCCTAGATAAACACTCAGAACAATGGCACCTTACAGTGAAAGTGCAAGAGCTCCCAGTCACCGTGAGACAGGATACCCCTGTCTGGCTCCTGAGGCCTGTATTGTGAGGTTGCTGGCAGGATCAAGGGCTGCAGTAATGGGGGGCCTGAGTAGGGAGCTGGGAGTGGCTGTGGCCACCCCAGTATTTCATCTCATTCCTCTTTTCTGGAGTCTGATTAGCCAGTTAGGTCAGGAAGGCCAGCAGTCAACAATCTTTTTCTAACCTTAATTCATTCAAGTCAGATTAGCATATTAGTTTTGAGCTGTGGTACTTATTTTTAGTCTTTTGTAGTATAATGGAAAAAATATCAGAAAGCTCAGCTTTTAACTTCAAAGTGTGAAATCAGATGATTATTTGCTTTGTGCTTGGTGAATCATTTTGGAGATTTAGGGGAAACCCTGTTGCTATTCCCTGATATCTGAGTGCCTGCTTGGTGCTAGGCATCAGTTGGGGAAGAGGGCAGCAGAGCATATGTGGCGTCAGACCCCTGCAGTGGACCTTTTCTCTCTCCTTTCCTCTCTGGGCAACCCTTGGCGTCCAGCCTTGACCCGATAGATAATTGACCATTCTGCCCTCACAGTGTAGTCCCAACTCTACCTTCGTACTGAGATGAAGAAGGGGTTGGAGAGCCAGAGGAAGTTTGGGGAGTCAGAACGCAACTTTTATTTTCTAGTAAGCACGTACTTGGAAAACACTTACATAAGTATTTAGTTTATTACCTCTTGTGTTTTATGATTTAGTAATGTATGTAAATCTTAATTGACTATTTTTGTATGAAATTTGGGAAGACTACATGCATAGCAAATGAAGCTTCACACCTAGTACAGGGTAGGTAGTCGGTAAATATACACTGAAGTGTTAACTGTTGTTGGGCTCTCTTGAGATAATTGTAATTTACTTTAATTGGGTTCTTGGATGCCACAAGGGTATGCAAATGTAGTAACTCATTCCCACTTGTATTCTGCTGAGTCTGGCTACCCACCTCTCACACTTACTCCTCTACTTCCACCCCACCTCCAAGTCCAGCTGCTGCAGCCAAATGGACAGTTAGGCCTGGTCCTTGTCTTTGGGCTCAGTTTATCCTTTTCCAGCCTCAGTGCCCTACCTGGGCATCGATGATTAGAAGACTGGACTTAAGCCTTATAAGTTTTTTCCGAAGTCTAATTGGTGTGACACTTGAGTAATGTGGGTTTTAAAAAAATATTTATAATTGTAGTAAAATATACATAACGTAAAATATGCCTCCTTAACCATTACAGTTTTAAAAAATTGTGGTAAACAAAACAACATAAAACATAACCATCTTAACTGTTTTAAGTGTGCAGTTGAGTACTGAGTAATGTTTAACAGCAGCATATGGAGTTCGGTGGAGTGTAGAAGGAACTGTTTTTCAGTGAGCTTTATCACATAAGATGTTAAAAATCTACTCAGGCTAAAAACTACGGTCCAGTGGAGAAATGGCCTTTCAGCCCTGGCTTCTGAACCTTGTCTTTCTTCCCTTCCTCTAGGATGTGTTTGCACCTGAGTGAGTTTGTACCCAGGTAAAGCCTTAACTTCCTTCCTGCCTTTGTTGAGAAAACCAAACCACCGTCAGCAGAAATCATTGCTCTTCTGGGACCTCTGCTTTTCGTATCTGTGATAACTGAGAGTTTCCAAGAGTTTTCCAAGTGAGAAAAGCATTCAAATAGCTCTTGTGTTTGATAGACTGTTGAGTAGTGCTTGTTTCTCACAGGTGGTAATTTTTTTCTTCCACATATTTTTACTTTTAAATATCTTGCTGTGTATGTGGCCCTGGTCTCTTGGTGGGTTCCCAAGCTCCCTGATGGTGTCTTCGCCAGGCTGCCCCCACACCTCTGATGATACTCCCACAGAACACAGGCCAGAGAGGAACTTGCTTTGTGTCAGGGAAACCTCATTTGCCTCCTGAGCAGTGAACGAATTTAGGGTGACACCTTGCATCTTCACCAGTGACTTGGCTCAACACCTTCCTCATCTGACCCCAAGGTGTGAAAAAGTCCTGTTTTAAACTCAAAGCAGAGCAATCTGCCTGTCTTTTTGGTGTTTGAAGCCCAAGTAAACAATGACTTCACACTATTGTTTTCCATTGTGTTGAGTACATCCTGTTGGCCATCAGATTGAGCAGTTTTAAACCGGTTAACCCTCTAGAATTTTTAGATTAATATTAGACTGACATTTAACATTTACTTTTAACTTCTGAGTGTCTGGACAAAAGCCTTTTTGCTAGATGGAACCTAAAGTGATTGTTTCAGTTAAGATTATTCCTTTTGACCATTTAAAACAAGGTCATGGAATTTTATTAGTTTTGTTTTAAGAAGAAAATCCCATTTTCCTTAAGTGTTTTAATTACATCGTGAATTGTAGCAGTTTGACAGTTTAAATACTATTTTTAGGTAATATATCTATTAGAGATTTAGGGGTTCCTGTGAGTGGTGGGCTGGGCTGCCTCTCCTTCGTTTTGTATGGTTAATAATGGGTTGAATCCCACAACTTTTCCTTCATTCTTAGAGAATAAAAACTAGTAGGGAGCCATTCTTTCAGAGTTTTTAGTTAAGATACTTTAAAGTTTCAGTCTCTGTAGGTTTTTCTGCACCTGAGGAAGTGTTAAGTTTACTATAAATTGAGTTAGTGTCGTGTATGCATTTGTTCCACGTGTTTTTTGAGTGGAAAGTTTTATTGACTGAGCCTCCTCCATGCATGCGGCACTCATTAGCTCTGGGAGGTAGCCAGTGCTGGAACAGAGCTACTTCTCTCCTGGGGCTGGAATTCCAGAGGGAATCTTCTAGTTCCCAGGGATCCAAGTCTGTCTGGACAGGGTAGAGTCACAAGGCGCTCGCATGCCTCTCCTCTCCCCGCCCCAACCCCAAACGTGCTTCATTTGCATATAGATAGGGATTAGTGACAGGAAGGAGCCCGGAAGGATTCTTTCCTCAGATGTCTGGGGTCCTCACCTACCACTGTATAATGCTTTTGAGTCTCTGGTTGTGTCCCTGCCGATTGATCTGGTAAACTTTATTTATTTATTTTTTATAAACTTATTTATTTTATTTGTTTATTTTTGGCTGCGTTGGGTCTTCGTTCAAGCGGGGGCTACTCTTTGTTGCAGTGCACGGGCTTCTCATTGTGGTGGCTTCTTTTGTTGCAGAGCACGGACTGCAGGCGCTTGGGCTTCAGTAGTTGTGGCTCGGGGGCTCTGGAATGCAGGCTCAGTAGTTGTGGCGCATGGGCTTAGGTGCTCTGCGGCATGTGGGATCTTCCCGGACCAGGGCTCAAACCCAAGTCCCTTGCATTGGCAGGCGGCTTCTCAACCACTGCGCCACCAGGGAAGCCCTGATCTGGTAAACTTTAAATACACCTGCCTCCAGGGCAGATTTTATGTATTTTGTTTTACAAAGAGCACCACCTTTTAGGCACTGCTGAAAACTTGGCTTTTTATTTCTGCCCATCACTGAAGAGTCCCCAGTATCACGGTTGGAGAAAGGAAGTATGCCCATTTTTCACATTGTATGCCATGGCTTGTTGAGCAGGTGTTCAGAACGCCAGGGGCTTCACCAAGGCTCTGGGAAGGTCCCTCTTCACAGAGTTGGCTTTTGCTGGGGTCTGGAGCAGTGCCGAGCTCAGACTTAGTGGCGGACATTGCCCTGGGGACTGGCACAGAGGAATGAGTTACCCATTCCCACTACCCATTTCTCAGCAGGAGAGCTTCAGCAGTGTCAATCAGCCAAACAGTGGTGAGTTCAGCTGATACATATTCTTGGGCTACCCTTAGCACTTGCTGGTATTCCAGAGGGTATAATGTGAGTGTGCATGTGCAGTGTTGAAATGAATGGCTGTGTCAGGAAGACTTTTGACATAGTCTTTTCTCTGGTTCCTCAGCACCTTCTCCTCCCACCATCTTCTGGCCACAGGCTCTGTGTGACCATGCTTGAGTGTTACCTCTCTTTAGGCCTTGGTTCTGAAAACTGAGGAGGAGGATCTCTGTAGTGCCTCCATCTCTGGATGACCAAGTGTGTGAGTATGAGACTATGTGGAAAGCCTTCCAAAGGGACGTCCTAATAGTGGTGTTTGGATGCAGCCTGACAAGTTCCTAGCATAGGGAGATGTGACCGTTGTTTATAGGAAGCCAGTATTAGAAAGACACAAGGCTGCTTTTTGCCAGTTTGCAAAAAGATCTTTTCTTCCCAGAACATGGAAAACCAACACATAGCAGCAGTTGGAGTTGTGCCCTGGACAATGCCTGCTTGCTAAATGCAGAGCACTTAGTCATGCCCATGAAACAGATACCCCGTGTCGTCATATGTCCACAGATAGCACACTGAGCTTATGTTCCTGGTAGGACAGGGTGTGTCTCATACTGTTGCTGTTTTCAAATAAGCTGAGAATTTTTAAATGGAGAATCAGATTAGAAAAGCAAAAGATCAACTGGATCTAATAAGTAGAAAAGTAAGTACACAGAAGAGTAAGGGTATCAGAAGAAGATTAAAAAAAAAAAAATGGGGCTTCCCTGGTGGCGCAGTGGTTGAGAGTCCGCCTGCCGATGCAGGGTACACGGGTTCGTGCCCCGGTCCGGGAGGATCCTGTGTGCCGCAGAGCGGCTGGGCCTGTGAGCCATGGCCGCTGGGCTTGCATGTCCGGAGCCTGTGCTCTGCGGCGGGAGAGGCCACAGCAATGAGAGGCCTGCGTACTGCAAAAAAAAAAAATGTCCTGTATCCTCTCCATTCATTTATTACGTGTGTGCTTGGCATACATCAGTGATGCAACAGGTGCTTTCCTGCCCTTCCCTTCTACAACTTACAGTCTTGTGGAGTGTTGGTTGAGCTGAGCCATTCACTAAATAATAGTCAATATGTATAAGAAAGGAAAAGTTATAGAAAGTACTATTGCAACAGTAAAGAAAACAATAAAGTTACAATTTAAGATAGTATAAAACAAAAGACCTAGAATATTTAAAAAATTAAGTGATAAACTATAAAAGGGGTACAAAAGCACAGACAATTAAAAAAATGGGAGATATTAAAAAAAAAACAAAACAGAAAAGGGCTTGAAGAAAAAACTTAAATTTGGGGGCAGTTTATAAGGATCTGAGGAGAAGACCTCCACCCAGGATACAGAGAACACCAGGTGTTGAAGAGCTGGGTGTTTCCTTCCTTGCCTTTCCTGGTAGAGGACCTCACAAAGGTCACTGGGAGTTAAGTGGAACTGTTGCCTGCAGGACCTCAGCTTCTAAGTCCGTGATCATTTGGTGTCCCGCTTGAGAAGTGTGGCACTTAACACTGCTGGCAAGTCTGGTGGGAAAAAGTGTTTTTCATGTTGCTTTAATTTTCTTTCCTTGATTACTAGTGAGGTTGAGCATCTTTTTGTATGTTTATTGCTTTCAGGTTTTCTTTTCTGTGAATTACTTGTTTGTTATCTCTTCAACCCATTTTTACTGTTTTAGGGCACTTGATATATTTTGATAGGGATCCTTTAGCTATCATATGCACTGAAAAAGCTCTCTCCCAGGCTGTGGTTGGTCCTTTTTATTTTCTTTATGGTATCCTTTATTGTACAGAAATTTAAAATTCTAATTCAAATTTATCTTTCTTTTTAGGTTAAAACATTTTTTTGGAAATAATTGTGGATTCACATGCAGTTGTTAAAAATAATACTGAGAGATCCTGTATGCCCTTTACCCAGTTTCCCCCCGTGATAACATCTTAAATAATAGTACAATATCACAACCAGGATATTGACATTGATACTATCAAAATACAGAACATCTTCATCACCACAAGGATCTGTCACGTTGCCCTTTCATAGCCACATCTTCCCCTCATGTCCTAACTTCCTCTTTAATTCCTGGCAACCACTAATCTGTTCTCTGTTTCTATAATTTTGTCACTTCAAGAGTGTTATATAAATGGGGACTTCCCTGGTGTTCCAGTGGTTAAGGATCCGAGCTTCCACTGCAGGGGACATGAGTTCAATCCCTGGTCAGGGAAGTAAGATCCTGCATGCTGTGCAGTGTGGCCAAAAAAAAATTTTTTTAAATAAATTTATTTATTTTTGGCTGCGTTGGGTCTTTGTTGCTGTGCGCGGGCTTTCTCTAGTTGAGGCGAGCAGGGGCTACTCTTCGTTGTGGTGCGCGGGCTTCTCGTTGCGGAGCGCGGGCTCTAGGCATGTGGGCTTCAGTAGTTGTGGTGCATGGGCTCAGCAGTTTTGGCTTGCAGGCTCTAGAGCGCAGGCTCAGTAGTTGTGGCACACAGGCTTAGTTGCTCTGCGGCATGTGGGATCTTCCTGGACCAGGGCTTGAACCCGAGACCCCTGCATAGGCAGGCGGATTCTTTTTTTTTTTTTTTTTTTTTTTTTTTGCGGTACGTGGGCCTCTCACTGTTGTGGCCTTTCCCATTGCGGAGCACAGGCTCCGGACACGCAGCCTCAGCGGCCATGGCTCCCGGGCCCAGCCGCTCCACGGTATGTGGGACCTTCCTGGACCAGGGCACGAACCCATGTCCCCTGCATCGGCAGGCGGACTCTCAACCACTGTGCCACCAGGGAAGCCCGGCAGGCGGATTCTTAACCACTGTGCCAGCAGGGAAGCCCTGTGGCGAAAATTTTAAAATAATTAATTAATTTAAAAATTAATGTTACATAAATGAAATCATATACTGTGTAACCATTTGGGATTAACATTTTTCACACCACATAATTCCCTTGAGGTTCGTCCAAATTGTTGAGTGTGTCAATTCAAAAGTTCATTCCTTTTTATTGCTCACTAGTATTCCATGGTATGGATGTACCATAGTTTAACCATTCATCTGTTGAAGGGACATCTGGTTTGTACCATTTGTTGAAAATGGTTGTACCATTTGTTGTACCATTTGTTTCTCCCCCATTTAATTGCTTTGTACCTTTATCAAAAATCAGTTGAGCATTCTTGTTTAGGTCTATTTCTGGATTCTGTATTCTGTGCCATTGATTTATGTGTTTGTCCCTCCACCAATACAGTCTCTTTTTTTAAAATATTTATTTTCCTTATTTTTTTTTTTGGCTGCGTCGGGTCTTAGTTGCAGCACACGGGATCTTTGTTGAGGCATGCAGGATCTTTTTGTTACAGCACGTGGTCTCAGGTTTCTCTAGTTGTGGCACTTGGCCTTCTCTCTAGTTGTGGCATGGGGGCTCCAGGGCACATGGGCTGCAGAGCGCGTGGGATCTGTAGTTTGCGGCATGTGGGCTCTCCCGTTGAGGCGTAAGAGCTCAATAGTTGTGGCACGTGGGCTTAGTTGCCCCACGGCATGTGGGATCTTAGTTCCCAAACCAGGGATTGAACGAATATCCCCCACATTGGAAGGTGGATTCTTTAGCACTGGACCCACCAGGGAAGTCCCCACCAATACAGTCTTGATTACTTAGCTCTCTAAGTCGATATTAGGTAGAATAATTCCTCTTTATTCTTCTTTTATTTTTTAAAATTTATTTATTTGGTTGTGCCAGGTCTTAGTTGTGGCAGGCGGGCTCCTTAGTTGCGGCTTATGGGCTCCTTAGTTGCGGCTTGCCGGCTCCTTAGTTGTGGCATGCAAACTCTTAGTTGCAGCATGCGTGGGATCTAGTTCCCTGACCAGGGCTTGAACCCAGGCCCCCTGCACTGGGAGCATGGAGTCTTAACCACTGTGCTACCAGGGAAGTCCCTAATTCCTCTTTATTCTTCTTGTTCAAAATTGTTATTGTGTTGAGAAGCTGGAGCTGGTGTATTAAATCTAAGAATATGCAGATTATGACCTGCTGAATGAGGGGGCACAAGCCATCCACATGAGATCAGCAGGTAGCTCCCTCAGCATCTGAGTTCCCAGTTTGGGGAAGTGAAGACCATAGGGTCGTTTTGATTGAAGGTGCAGTTCCAATCCACCCACACAAAGGAACTAAACTCACAAGGTCTATTACTTACAGATCCCAGAAATAGGGGGGTGGGCAGTGAGCCAGGGGAAGGGCAGTCATCTGTCTCAGGTCACAAGCGAGCAGGAGATAGAGAGCACCTATTACTTACATGGTGGTCGGGGCAGAGGTCCCTTATTTTTCAGGGGCTCAACTCTAAGTGGATATTTTAAAAGATGCCCCAGGAAAAGCAAAGTGGGAATTTATGGTGGGAATCTTAAGCTCAGATCCTTATTGCAATGTCCAGACTCTGGGAAATGCCTAGGCAGCAAATTAAAATAGTTGTTTTCTCATCACAGCTATTTTATTTTATTTTATTTTTAACATCTTTATTGGAGCATAATTGCTTCACAATGCTGCATTAGCCTCTGCAGCACAACAAAGTGAATCAGCTACATGCATACACACATCCCCATATCCCCTCCCACCCTCCCTATCCCACCCCTCTAGGTGGTCACAAAGTACTGAGGTGATCTCCCTGTGCTATGCAGCTGCTTCCCACTAGCTATTTTACATTTGGTAGTCATTACAACTATTTTAGTTCCTTTGCCTTTCCATATAAATTTTTCTAAATTAATTAGTTAATTATTTTGGTTACATTGGGTCTTCATTGCTGCACGCGGACTTTCTTTAGTTGCGGCAAGTGGGGGCTACTCTTCGTTGTGGTGTGCCGGCTTCTCATTGTGGTGGCTTCTCTCGTTGCAGAGCACGGGCTCTAGGTGCGCGGGCTTCAGCAGTTGTGGCATGTGGGCTCAGTAGTTGTGGCTCACGGGCTTAGCTGCTCCGCGGCATGTGGGGTCTTCCTGGACAGGGATCAAACCTGTGTCCCCTGCACTGGCAGGCAGATTCTTAACCACTGTGCCACCAGGGAAGTCCTAATATAAATTTTAGAATAATCTTGTCTATATATACAAAAATTCTTACTGGGATTTTTTTTTTTTTTTTTTTTTTTTTTGCTGTACGCGGGCCTCTCACTGTTGTGGCCTCTCCTGTTGCGGAGCACAGGCTCCGGACGCGCAGGCCCCGTGGCCATGGCTCATGGGCCCAGCTGCTCCGCGGCATGTGGGATCTTCCCGGTTCGGGGCACGAACCCGTGTCCCCTGCATCGGCAGGCGGACTCCCAACCACTGCGCCACCAGGGAAGCCCCTTACTGGGATTTTGATAGGAATTACGTTAAACCTTGAATTAGTTTTCTAGGGCTGCTGTAAAAAATTACTACAACTTTAGTGGCTTAGAATAACACACACAATTATTCTCTCATAGTTCTGGAGATCAGAAGTCTAAAATTAAGGTGTTGGCAAGAGCTGTGCTCCTTTTGTGGACTCTGGAGAAGAATCTATTCCTTGTCTGCTCTAGCTCTGGTGGCTGCCACTATTCTTTGGCATTCCTTGGCTTATGGCCACATCACTCCAATCTGTGCCTCAGGCTTCACATCCCCTTCTCCATCTGTGTGTGTGTATAATCTCTCTCTGCATCTCTCTTATAATGAGAATTGTGATTGGATTTATAATCATCTCCCCAGGTCAAGATTCTTAATTTAATCACACCTGCAAAGACTTTCCTTGTAAAGTACATTTGCACATTTTAGGGATTATGACCTGATATCTTTGGGCGGCCATTATTTAGCCTATTACAAACCTGTATATCAATTTGGGGAGAATTGACATCTTTACTGTGTTGAGCTTTCCAATCCATTAACACAGTATGTCTTTCCATTTGTTTAGATCTTTGATTTCTTTCACCAGTGTTGTATGGTTTTCAGCATACAAATTCTGTACATGTTTTGTTAGACCTACACCTAGATATTTCATTTTTAAAGCAATTTAAATGGTATTATCTTTTAAATTTGGTGTCTGCATGTTCATTTCTAGCATACAGAAATACAGTTGAGGGGCTTCCCTGGTGGCGCAGTGGTTGAGAGTCTGCCTGCCGATGCAGGGGACACGGGTTCGTGTCCCGGTCCGGGAAGATCCCACATGCCGCGGAGCGGCTAGGCCTGTGAGCCATGGCCGCTGAGCCTGCGCGTCTGGAACCTGTGCTCCGCAACGGGAGAGGCCACAGCAGTGAGAGGCCCGCGTACCGCAAAAAAAAAAAAGAAAGAAAGAAATACAGTTGATTTAAAAAAATAATAAATTTATTTATTATTTATTTATTGGCTGAGTTTGGTCCTTCTTGCTGCACGTGGGCTTTCTCTAGTTGTGGCGAGTGGGGGCTACTCTTTGTTGCGGTGCGTGGACTTCTCATTGTGGTGGCTTCTCTTGTTGCTGAGCACGGGCTCTAGGCGTGCGGGCTTTAGCAGTTGTGGCTTGTGGGCTCTAGAGCGCAGGCTCAGTAGTTGTGGCGCACGGGCTTAGTTGTTCCGCGGCATGTGGGATCTTCCTGGACCAGGGCTTGAACCCGTGTCCCCTGCATTGGCAGGTGGATTCTTAACCACTGCACCACCAGGGAAGCCCTACAACTGATTTTTGTATGTTTGTTTTATATCCTGTGGCCTTGCCAAACTTATTAGTTCTAGGAGTTTGTTTTGTGGATTCCTTGGGATTTTCTACATAGACAATTATGTTATCTGCAAGTAGGGAGAGTTTTATTTTTTTAACTTTATTTATTTTTGGCTGTGTTGGGTCTTTGTTGCTGTGTGCAGGCTTTTTCTAGTTGTGGAGAGCAGGGGCTACTCTTTGTTGCGGTACACGGGCTTCTTATTGCGGTGGCTTCTCTTGTCGCGGAGCATGGGCTTTTAGGTGCGTGGGCTTTAGTAGTTGCAGCACACAGGCTCAATAGTTGTGTCATGAGGGCCCCAGAGCACATGGGCTTCAGTAGTTGCAGCATGTGGGCCCAGTAGTTGCGGCTCGTGGGCTCTGGAGCGTAGGCTTAGTAGTTGTGACACACGGTTTTATTTTTAAGTCCCTACAGTTTTATTTTTTCCTTTACCATCTACATGCCTTTTGTTTCCTTTTCTTGCCTTATTACACTGGCTAGAACTTCCAGCACTATGTCAAATAAGAGTGGTAGGGGACTTCCCTGGTGGTGCACTGGTTGAGAATCCACCAGCCAATGCAGGGGACACGAGTTAGATCCCTGGTCCAGGAAGATCCCACATACTGCAGAGCAGCTAAGCCCGTGTGTCACAACTACTGAGCCCGCTCTCTAGAGCCCGCAAGCCACAACTGTGCTGCAGTTACTGAGCTTGCATGCTGCAATTACTGAAGCCTATAGCCAGCGCTCCACAGCAAGAGAAGCCACCGCAATGAGAAGCCTGTGCACTGCAACAAAGAGCAGCCCCCCCCCCCACCGCAACTAGAGAAAGCCCATGGACAGCCACAAAGACCCAACGCAGCCAAAAAAAAAAAAACCAAAAACAACCAGTGGTGAGAGCAGACATCCTTGCCTTGTTTCTGATCTTAAGGAGAAAGCATTCAGTCTATCACCATTAGATGCTCTTTATCAAATTGAGAAAGTTGTCCTCTGTTCCTGTGTTTCTGAGAGTGTTTATCGTGACTGGGTGTTGAATTTTGTTAGGTACTTTTTCTGCATTAATTAATATGATCATGTGATTTTTGTTCTTTAGTCTGTTAATATGGTGGATTACATTGATTGATTTTAAAATATTGAACTGGCCTTGCACCCTGAAATAAGTGCTACGTGGTTATGGTATATAATTCTTTTTATATATTGCTAAATTCTGTTTCTTAATGTTTTGTTAAAATTTTTGTGTCTGTTCATCTGCATTTTCTTTTCTGTTTTTTTTTTTTGGTATTGTCTTTGATGTTGGTGTCAGGGTAATGTTAGCTTCATAAAATGAATAGGCAAGTGTTTCTTCCTTCTGCTTTCTGGAAAAGACTGTAGAATTGGTGTTAATTCTTTAAATATTTGGTAGAATTTATTAGTGAAGCTGTCTGGGCCTAGAGATTTCTTTTTGTGGGAGTTTTTAAATTATAAATTTTTTAAATTACAAATTTTGAGGAATTGGTCTGTTTCATTTGAATTATCAAAATCTGTGAGTTATTTGGTAGTATTTCCTTACTATCCTTTTTGACGTCTGCAGGATCTGTAGTGATATCCCGTCTCAGTCCTGATATTGGTAATTTGTTTATAGAGATTTGTCAATTTTATTAATCTTTTCAAAGAACCAGTTTTTTGTTTTATTGAGTTTTTTCTGTTGTTTTCAGTTTTATTGATTTCTGCGCTTTACTATTTCCTTCCTTCTGCTTGCTTTTGGTTTATTTTGCTCTTTTTTTTTGAGATTCTTGATGTGGGAGCATAGATTATTGGTTTGAGACTTTTCCTTCTTTTTCTAGTGGTTTCAGTGCTGTAAATTCACTCCTAAGAGCTGCTTTAGCTGTGTTCCACAAATTTTACTATAACCCCACAAATGTATATTTAGTTCAGTGTAACATTTTATTTCCCTTGAGGCTTCCTCTCTGACACAGGAATTATTTAGAAGTACATTGTATAGTTTTCAAGCCTTTGGAGATTTTCTTACTATGCTTGTATTACTGATTTCTAATTTGATTCCATTGGGGATGGAGAACATTTCAGTATTATTTCAGTTCCTTTAAATTTGTTGAGATTTTTTTCATGGCCCTAGATGTGATCTCTCAGGGTATATGTTCTGTGGACATTTGAAAAGAATATATGTTCTGTTGTCAGGTGGAGTGCTCCATAAATGTTGATTAAATCATATTGACTGATAGCATGTTTTAGTTCTTTTGTACCCTTGGTGATTTTCTTTCTAGTTGTTCTATCATTTGTTGAGAGAGTGATGTTGACATTTCCAACTAGAATTGTTGATTTGTTTATTTTTCCTTTCAGTTCTATCAGTTTTTGCTTCTCATGGTTCTGCAACTCTGTTGTTTGGTGCATATACATTTAGGATTAGTATTCTTCTTGATGGATTGACCCTTTTATCATTATATAATGTACCGCTCTTTGATAATTTTCTTTGTTCTTCAGTCTACTTTATCTGATATAAATACAGCTCCTCTTGCTTTCTTTTAATTATTGTTTGCATGATATATCTTTTCCCAACCTTTTCCTTTCTACCTGTCTCTTTCATCTTGGAGTTGTCATCTGTTGATTGTCTTTTTTTTCATTCTTTTTCATTCAGTTTGGGATCTTCTTGGTTCTTGGCATGATGAGTGATTTTTCAGCATTTTTTTTTGCGGGGGGGGGGGGGAGCTGTACCACATGGCTTGCAGGATCTTAATTCCCTGACCCAGGGATTGAACCCGGGCCTATGGCAGTGAAAGCACCAAGTCCTAACCACTGGACTGCCAGGGAATTCCCATGATGAGTGATTTTTGATTGAAACTTGAACAATTTTGTATTTTCTTCTGAAACTCTAGATTCTGTTTTAGCTGGCTTTTGTTTGACACTTGTCTGGCAGAGGAAGGGTAGAGGAGGCACTGCCTGATTACTGGGAAGTTTAGGTAGAAGCCCAGGTTCCCCACTCAGCCTTTGTTGACACCTGAAGGCAGGTGAAGTCCTTGTTACTGCTGGTTGAGGGTGGGAATTCTAGTTCCCTAGGCCTCTCGACTGCTGAGCAATGGTTAAAGTTCTGACTCTCCACCAGTCTTCTTCTGACACCATCCCAGCAGGGATGGGGAGAGACTCCTTCTTATTGCTTGGGTGGGAATATAGAAATCCAGGTTCCCCATGTGGTTTCCACTGACACCAAGGGGCTGGAGGTAGAGGGTGGTGCATTGTTACTAGCCAGTGAGGATGAAAGTCCCAGCTCCCTCCCCAGTGGCGATATTAGGGTGCCTTGTTACAGCCTTATGAGGGTGGAAGTCTTGGCTCCCCACTTGGCCTTTGTCGGCATGGGTGGGAGTGGGGCCACAGTTTTTTCTGTGGTGTTTTGCTAGAATAGAGCTGTTACTGTCTAAATGTTTTATGTCTTGCTAGGTTACCCCCTTCTTGCTCCTTTGGATAAAGAGAGCAGACTTTTGTTAGGACGTTTTTTGTTTCATCTGTTGGCATTACTGGGTTGCCAGCTTCTTCAGCTCCCACTTCTGGTATACATGAGGCAAAAGAAAACCCAGGGAACTCACTGCTGTGTCATTCCTTGAATCCTGGGGTCCCTAGCTGCTCTGCCTTCTTCTCTTGACTGTTTAAGAGTCTCATGTTTATTATATATATATAATATCTAGGATTTTCCCTTGTATTTAGTGGGAAACTAAGGAGAAGTACATCTGTTTCATCTTCCTAGAAGTGAAAGTCCAATGGTCTTTTTCTTTTATGTTTTTTGATATCTTTTAAAAATGAAATCCGTCCTTATTCTGACATTCTGCTATATTCTAAACATTTTAAAGTTCTGCTTTTTACATTTATGTATCTAATCCACTTGGGATTTATCTTGTTTTTGATGGAGAAGTGACAGAAGAACCTAATTGTCTTTTTCTACATAGATAGCCACTTGTCCTGGTATCTTTGAACAGCTTCTTTGCAAGCAGGTTTTGGGCTCTCCCTCTTGTTCCACAGTCCAGTGTCTACTCTGCCCCATGTGACACTGCCTTAAATACAGTAGCTTTGTGATAAGTCTTGGTTTGGTAGGATAGGACTTCCAGCCCTCAAAATTGTTTTACTTTCTTGGGTTTTGTCTCTGTCTCATGACTTTTAGTTCAAAAACAAAATAAGAACAGGAATAACGAAGTCAATAGCAAAAAAAACCTTTTGACATTGGCTTGGATTTGCATTGACTTCAGAGTACGCTGTCTGTTTCAGTGGCCTTGTTTTCTTCAGCAATTTTATTTACTTTGTATTACCCAGGTCAAAAAATACCACGTGGCTCCTCAACAGCTTGGCTCAGGGCAGGGCTTCATCATTTTCCAGAATGGGAAATTGCTTGTGATGGCTGTGGCCACCTGTGGGCACCCAGAAGGTCCCACAGTGCATCTGTGTGGCTGCCAGCCTTAGAGCAGGGTCATGAGCTGCTTGAAGCTGGTGTGGGGGAGAGGGGACAATGTGCAGGGTTTTAGTCACTGTTGGGGGTTGGGGGGCAAGAGAGTTCAAATAAGTTTTGTTCACTAGCACTGAGTTTGCAAATATATGCAATATGTGGGGTGTGAGAAGTGGGTGGTTGCCACACTTCTCTGTGCAAATACTTGGCTTTTCAATTTTTTTCAAAAGTATTTTTTTAAGACTTACTAATTGTAATATTTGGCACATTGTTTTATCTCTATATATGCATGCACATGGTTTTTTTTCCCCCTTGGACCATTTCAAAGTGAGTTGCAGAGATTTTTGATACTTCATCCCTAAATACTTCAAAATTGAGGACAATCTGTTATCGAGCCACACCACCATCATCTCACCTAAGAAAATTAACAATAAATATAATCTCCAGCCCACATGCACAATTCCTCAGCTATCCCTTTGAGAGCTGGTCTTGTGTGTTTTTTGGTTTTTTTTTTTTTAAGTAAATCCGACACAAATGAACCTATATATGAAACAGAAATAGAATCAGGGACATAGAGAATAGACTGGTTACCAAGGGGGTGGGGGGTAAGAGAGGGTTGGATTAGGAGTTTGGAATTAGCAGATGCAAACTGGTACATATAGAATGGATAAACAAGGCCCTACTGTATAGCACAGGTAACTATATTCAGTATCCTGTGATAAACCATAATGGAAAAGAATATGAAAAAGAATGTACATATATGTATAACTGAGTTACTTTGCTGTACAACAGTAATTAGCACAACATTGTAGTTCAACTATACTTCAATAAAAAATAAATTAAAAAAAAAAGTAAATCCAGGGTCCAATCAAGATGTACACACTGCATCTGGTTGCAGTCTTTAAATCTAGAATAGTCCCCTTGTATTTAGAGGCGTCAGATTAGGAAAGACCAGACCAGTTATCTTGTAGAAGGTCCCACATTCTAGATTTGTCTGATCGTGTCTTCATGGCCCTGTGTTTCCTATGAACTGGAAGTTAGTTCTAGAGCAGCACTACCCAACAGAAATATAATGTGATCCACATATGTCATTTAATATTTTCCAGTAGTCACATGAAATAAAAATAAGCAGGTGGAATTAATTTTAATAATATATTTAATATTTTTATTATGTACTATTTATTAATATTTATTTACTTAACTATACTTAATATTTTCATATCCAAAATATTATTTCAATATGTAATCAATATTTTTAAAGTATTAATGAGATATTTTACATTCTTTTTTTAAAAATTAATTTATTTATTTAGGCTGTGCCAGGTCTTAGTTGCAGCCTACAGACTTCTTAGTTGCGGCATGCGGACTCTTAGTTATGGCATGCATGCAGGATCTAGTTCCCCAGCCAGGGATCGAACCCTGGCCCCCTGCATTGGGAGCACAGAGTCTTACCCACTGGACCACTAGGGAAGTCCCCAACATTCCTTTTTTATACTTAGTTTTCAGAATCCACGGTGTGCTTTATACTTAATGGACCAGCCACATTTCCAGTGTTCAGTAGCCACATGTAGCTGGTGGCTCTGTACTGGACAGTGCAGGGTGAGACTTGATCCAACTCAGAGTAGATATTTTTGGCAGGAACACTTAGGGGGTAGTAACTGCCTGTGCTCAACTTTGAAACCATGGAAGTTGCTGAAGTCTGAGTCTACTCTTCTTCTTTTTCAGGCTTTGGGTGCTCTGGGATGGAGCAGGTGTGGAGAGGCTGAGGACCCAGTTCTGGGACCACGTCACTTGCTTCCTTTCTTAGACTATCTGCTTGAGCAGACTTGAGCCCGGGATGAGGATGTCTGTGGCCCTCTCGCTGCTGCTCCCCCTCTGGGGGAGGACCTTTCTCCTTCTGCTATCTGTGGCTGTGACTCAGTCCCGCTGGCCCAGTGAGCCTTCGGAGGCCGTCAGGGACTGGGAGAACCAGCTCGAGGCGTCCATGCACTCAGTACTCTCAGACCTCCATGAGGCTGTTCCCACGGTGGTTGGCATTCCTGATGGCACCGCTGTCGTCGGACGCTCATTTCGAGTGACCATTCCAACAGATTTAATTGCCTCCAATGGAGAAGTCATCAAGGTGAGACTGGATATAAACTGTAAATGAGGAATAATTCTCATCTTCCATTTTAGTTTTGATTTTAGTGTTAATTTTAGGTTTTTTTAGTTTTTTAGTTTAGGTTTAGTTTGTCAGTTTTCCAGGAATTCTGAGCTCAGTTCTTCCAGGACCTGCTAAATGTTCCGTAAGAGAGGGACAGCCACTGACGTTCACTAGAGGGTCCCCATATATCTCAGAATAGCATCCTAAACCTTTATTCTTGCTCCCATTTTGAGGGTGTCACCATTAAAAAGCTTTTACATATGTACTCTGGAAGATCTTTTGGTCATCAAGTTAGGGATTTGATGGAAGGGGCTGTGTATAGGAAATGGTCTGCTTTCATTAACCATGGGATTAAACCCAAGAAATATGGAACTTTTAAATGCTTTGAACCTATTTTTAAAAAATAAGGTATAAGTAAATATTGGAGTTTTGCTTTGCTTTGGTGTTTTATGTTTACTAACGTATTTGGTCACTTAAGAACCAAAATTAGTACTTAAATTTCAGCCTCGCCTCATCTCCTTTTGGGGAGGCAACCCAGAAAACAAGGAGATCTGAGATTTTTGTAACTGAAGAGTGTCTTGTCCAACCCAGGGTGGAAATTAGTTGAAACAGGAAGCTTTTGTGTGAAGAAGTACCATCCATTTGTCTGGGGTTGTGGGACCTTGGAATTTCCCCTACTTCCTGATTGAGTTTGCATGGGAGACATGTGGGTGGGTGGGGTGTACTCCTCAAGCTATGAACATCTCCTAGAGCAGATGTCAGCACACTTTTTCTTAAAAAAGCCAGATATTGGCTTTGCTGGCCATATGGTTTCTGTTGCAACTCCTCAACTTTGCCAGTGTAGTATGAAAGTAGCCATAGACAATATGCAAGCGAATGGACATGGCTCTGTTCCAATAAAACTTTTTTTTTAATAAATTTATTTATTTATTTAATTTATTTTTGGCTGCATTGGGTCTTTGTTGCTGCACACGGGCTTTTCTCTATTTGCGGCGAGCAGGGCTACTCGTCATTGTGGTGCGTGGGCTTATTGCTGTGGCTTCTCTTGTTTAGGTGCATGGGCTTCGGTAGTTGTGGCACGCGGGCTCAGTAGTTGTGGCTTATGGGCTCTAGAGTGCAGTAGCACGGGCTTAGTTGTTCCATAGCATGTGGTATCTTCCCGGGCCAGGGCTGGAACCTGTGTCTCCTGCATTGGCAGGCGGATTCTTAACTACTGTGCCGCCAGGGAAGCCCCCAATAAAACTTTACTTTTAAAAACTTTACTGAAACTGAAATTTTAATTTCATGTGATTTTCACGTGTCAAGAAATACTATATCTTCTTTTGATTTTTTTTCCCCTCATTTAAAAATCTCAAAAAACATGTTTAGCTCATGGGCTGTACAAAGACAGGTGGCAGCCCGGATCGAACCCGCGTCCCCTGCATTGGAAGACAGATTCTTTACCACTGGACCACTGGGGAAGTCCCATGGCCACAGTTTTCTTTTTTTTTTTTTTTTTTTAGTAAATTTATTTATTTTATTTTTGGCTGCATTGGGTCTTCGTTGCTGAGCGCAGGCTTTCTCTAGTTGCGGCGAGCGGGGGCTACTCGTCGTTGTGGTGCGTGGGCTTCTTGTTGCGGAGCACGGGCTCTAGGCGCTCGGGCTTCAGTAGTTGTGGTACGTGGGCTGTAGAGCACAGGCTCAGTAGTTGTGGTGCACAGGCTTAGTTGCTCTACAGCATGTGGGATCTTCCCGGACCAGGGCTCGAACCCGTGTCCCCTGCATTGGCAGGCGGATTCTCAACCACTGTGCCACCAGGGAAGTCCTCATGGCCATAGTTTTCTAACCCTTGGCCTACAGCATTCTTTCCCCAGAGATGTGGCTTGAATATGAATTAAAAATATTCCAAGGTCTATACTTTGTTATGGTAGTTTTTTTCTTTTTTTTGACATCTTTATTGGAGTATAATTGCTTTACAATGGTGTGTTAGTTTCTGCTTTACAACAAAATGAATCAGTTATATATATACATATGTTCCCATATCTCTTCCCTCTTGCGTCTCCCTCCCTCCCACCCTCCCTATCCCAACCCTCCCAGCGATCACAAAGCACTGAGCTGATCTCCCTGTGCTATGTGGCTGCTTCCCACTAGCTATCTACCTTACGTTTGGTAGTGTATATATGTCCATGCCTCTCTCTCGCTTTGTCACAGCTTACCCTTCCCCCTCCCCATATCCTCAAGTCCATTCTCTAGTAGCTCTGTGTCTTTATTCCTGTCTTACCCCTAGGTTCTTCATGACATTTTTTTTTTCTTAAATTCCATATATATGTGATGGCATACGGTATTTGTCTCTCTCTTTCTGACTTACTTCACTCTGTATGACAGACTCTAGGTCCATCCACCTCATTACAAATAGCTCAATTTCGTTTCTTTTTATGGCTAAGTAATATTCCATTGTATATATGTGCCACATCTTCTTTATCCATTCATCCGATGATGGACACTTAGGTTGTTTCCATCTCCGGGCTATTGTAAATAGAGCTGCAATGAACATTTTGGTACATGACTCTTTTTGAATTATGGTTTTCTCAGGGTATATGCCCAGTAGTGGGATTGCTGTGTCATATGGTAGTTCTGTTTGTAGTTTTTTAAGGAACCTCCATACTGTTCTCCACAGTGGCTGTATCAATTTACATTCCCACCAGCAGTGCAAGAGGGTTCCCTTTTCTCCACACCCTCTCCAGCATTTATTGTTTCTAGATTTTTTGTGTGTGTGTGTGTGGTATGCGGGCCTCTCACTGCTGTGGCCTCTCCCGTTGCGGAGCACAGGCTCAACGTTGAGCACAGGCTCAACGGCCATGGCTCACGGGCCTAGCCGCTCTGTGACATGTGGGATCTTCCCGGACCGGGGCACAAACCTGTGTCCCCTGCATCGGCAGGCGGACTCTCAACCACTGCGCCACCAGGGAAGCCCTGTTATGGTAGTTTTTAATATCTGTTTTGCACTTAGATTTCTACATACACATAGTGTTCTGGCTGTTTATTGGTATGTTTAAAGCATAAGAACATAGTGGTTTGAAACGGCCAGTTGGTTTTGCTCACAATTTTGTGGCCAAGAATTCAGGGATTTAGAGCTCATCTGGGAATCTCATCTCTGCTGCACATGGTACTAGTTAGAGTGGCTCACCTGGGCCTGGAGGATCTACTTCCAAGGTGGCTCATTCATGGCTGGCAAGTTGGTTCTGCCTGTTGGCAGGGAGCTTACCTGGGACTGCTGATCAAGGTCCTTGGTTTCTCTCCATGTAGACCTTTCCACAGATACCTGGATTTCCTCACAGTACAGTAGCTGGGTTCCAAGATTGAGTATTCCAAGATACAGGAAGTGGAAGCTGCCAGTCTCTTAAGGCCTGGGCTTGGAAACTTGCACAGTGACACTTCCTTTGTACTCCATTGGTCAAAGCACACCCAGGCTCCAGTGAGTCTTTACCAACTTGCCTCTCTCTGACCCACAAGCCCCAGGCATCTAGATTAGAAATGGTCACTCTTCCATGCCACTTCCATTCCATGCCACTCTTCTCATTGAGAGGTGTGTCTATGCCCCTTTCCCTTGAATCTGGGCAGACCCACTCCTCACCTGACCCTCCTTGTGTTCTCTTCCTTTTCCTTTTTGACCCCCTCTCTTTAGCTCTTGGCTTGTTCTTAGGGTGGCCTTGTGTTCTCAGAGGTGGTCATACTTCCGAAGATCCTGTCTCAGTTCCATGGAGCTCTTTCTAGTTTGTAGAGTCTTTGAGAAAGATTTCCGTGTAATCTTCAAAACACCCCAGTAAGCCAGTTTCTAGTTTATTAGATGAAAAATGGCGTTTTTGGAGGTACATTTCTTACCCAGCATCAAATTTCATCTTCTGAATATCCAAACCCTGTAGCGATGACCCTTGTTCCAGTGGCCACTGGAATGTTGTACATGGATTAGTCTTGACCAAAGGTGCCTTGAGTCGATACTGTGAGCTGAGTATTTGCTGTATCTGGCAGAGGGACATTTAACAGGCTTATTCACTGGGGGAGCAAAGAGATTTTACTAGGAAAACAGGATTTTATCTGAGCATATCTATCTGTGGAAAGCACACCATTTAGTAGATGATTAGCCTGTAGAAAAACAGGTGAAAATGTGTGACTCTTCATCCTGAACCGTCTTGACATCAGGGTTGTGTGGGGTGGGAATCAGATCAGAAAGCCTGACTTCCTTCCTGGAGCTTTGTTTTCCCTGTGTGTAAAACAGGATTGAAAAGTCTTTACACTAAAGGAGTTGTTTTTTTCCCCCCTATTATAATAATGATGTATAAATGTACATTGTAGAAAAAGGGAGAAAGAAAATCTCCTGTGGTTCCTACCACTAGCATACTCCTCTATCATTTTCTGCGTTCATCAAGAGGTGTCTTTGTCACATACACACACAGACATTTTAGACAGACCTGAAATCATGCTGAATCTATATTTTAACCTTTTTTTCATTCACTGTAGTTTGAGGTTTTTTTCCTTGGTTATTAAGTATTCTTTGGGAATGTAACTTTTAAAGGCTGCCCAGTATTCTTGTGTATGTGAGGAATATTTCAGATCTTGGTCCCAAGGAGCCTTGTTGGGGTGACCTCCAAATCATATCTATCACTATTACTGTCATCCAAACTACCACTCGCTCACCTCTTCCCAGGCGCCCTGCCTCTGTTCTTAACCCCTTAGTCTGTTCTCCATACTGAGTCAAGAGACATCTTTATCTTTGTAAAGCTTACATCTGCTAAAAACAGGCCTCCCCTACCACCCTGCCCTTAAGATTAAGCCCTGTTTGATCTGGCCTCTGGCCTCTTCTCTCTCCTCTTTCCCTTTGCATACCTTGTCCCAGCCACACCAGCCTCTTTCTGCCCCACAGATATGCCAAGCTTAGGGCCCACCCCAGGCTGCTGGCTCTTTTTTTCTTCTGTCAGCATGGGTACAGCCACCTCTTTCAGGCTTAGTTTCAGCATTGGAGCCCTTTCCCTCCACCCTGATGAAGGCAGATTTCTCACAAAACCCTGTGTTATCTTCTTAGCAAATTTTTGTACTTGAAATTCTTTTTAGTCTGCATGTTTGATTCCAGTCCCATAGTAGGCCTTCAAATGTTTTTGGGCTGGCAGAGGGAAGGAGAACCCCCTCAGTACCTGCAAACCTGCTTTGGATTGTCAAAGCCTACCTGCCAGGGACTTCCCTGGTGGTGCAGTGGTTAAGAATCCACGTGCCAATGCAGGGGACACGGGTTCGATCCCTGGTCTGGGAAGATCCCACATGCCGTGGAGTAACTAAGCCCATGTGCTGCAACTACTGAGCCTGTGCTCTAGAGCCCACGAGCCACAACTACTGAGCCCTCATGCCACAACTACTGAAGCCTGTGCGCCTAGAGCCTGTGCTCTGCAACAAGAGAAGCCACCTCAATGAGAAGCCCGTGCGCCGCAACGAAGAGTAACCCCCACTCCCCACCACTACAGAAAGCCCGCACACAGCAACGAAGACCCAACACAGCCAAAAATAGATAAATAAAATAAACTTATTAAAAAAAGAAAAAAAGCCTACCTGCCTGTTTGTAGGAAGAAATGCCAGCCTATGTCAGGGCAGTAAGAGACTAAGCTTGCCTAAGCCTCATGTGGGGTTCCCAGGTAAGGGTTGGCCTTCCAGTCAATTAGCCGAATTGCCTAATGAGGACTCATAGGCAGAACATGGTCTGTCCTGAGACCTGATGAGATTAGATGGTGTGGTTGTCATACTTGCTGACTGGTCAGGAGATGTGCATGGGGGTTGGTGATAGAATAATTCAGTGTTTGTAACAGACCATGTAACAATCTATAGAAGGGGTAGAAAATCAAGTCTTATGCTAAGTGAGCTGCACTGGCTACCTGCCAAGACTTGTTGGACCTGTGTGGGCTGATGGTTGTGGTATTTCAGGAGATTGTGGCAACTTTGGGAATCACAGTGACAGAGGAAGTGCTGCTTGGCATCAGCCAGGTATGCCCATCGGGTAATATCAACTCCTAAAACAAGCACTTCCCTATATTTTATACACCAGACTTCAAGGAAACAGGTCAGGAGAAAGAAGAAGGGGACATGCCTGCCTGGAGGATTAACCCTGAGGTCCTGGATCCTTTGCTCTGCCCCACATCTGAGACTCTTTCATGTCCAAACAGCCCTTATCCAGTCTCATCCCAGCCAGCACCTATTACTTCCCTGCTGTTCTCTAGCTCTACCTCAAGAATCAGTTTGCTATTACTGACCCCATTTTAACTCCCAAATGGACTCCATTGATCTGATGTAAGAAGGGTCTATGGGCTACCTCCAGACCTTTGTGGCCAGCATGACCTTCCTGAAAGACCTGTGCCTTGGGTCTCTCTTCTTTCCTCCTGTGGCCTCAGGGCACCCTAAAGGAGATGGTCCTGGTGTGTGCTCCCTTGGACCAGACTAGATGCCTGTATGCAAAGCTCATCCCAGGTCTCGACTGTTCTTTGCTCTCACAGCAGTCTTAGGTCTTAGAACACCCTCTCTCTTCATCAGGGTCTGTAGGTATAGGTCCCACAGAAGCCAGCTTTGCCTTTGCTGGGCAGATCCTAAGCTGTCCCAAGTTGGCCATAGTATAAGTTACCCCCCTGACTTCCCTCAGGATTGGCGCTGGCTCCCTAAGGGTGCCTCTCCTCTGACTTGAGTTGAGTGTAGGACTGGCTGAGGAAGGTGATGATATGGCTGGAGATGTTCTAACTCCTCCTCTCTGGGTTGGTCAGGAGAGAAGTCTTTGCATCTCATGAAATGATTGGGCTGCCCCTCTAGATCCCCCTCAGATGTCTCATTTTGGTAGTGCCCATGAGGATGGCTTTTCATCCCTGCTTCCCTTTAGCCTTCTTGTCTGGAGACAATGTGGAATTTCTCTCAGCCCAAGATGTTGGCAGACTGGGAGCAGCCCTTCCTGGGACTGTGCTCTCATCTGCTGGCATAGGCCCCCAATTGTTCCCATGAGAACAATGGGTACTCTTTTTGGCCAGGAAGGGGAGCTCATGAAAGGAGTATTTCTTTGGATGCTTGCAAGCTTTGTGGCAACCCCGCCTGCGTGAGATGAACTGCAGTTTCTTCCTGCCTCAAGTGGGTGTTCCCTGGCTCTGAATTGATCCCTTGTGAACAGAGCACACTGGGAAATGTGGGTTGGCGAAGGAAGGCATCCTTGGGGGTGGGTTGTCAGAATGGCATTTGCCCAGACATATCAGCTCAAATACTTATTATTGAATATATAGGCTTCTATGTTTTAGAAAAAAAATTACTGACAAGGACTGAAAACATGATGAAGTAAAAATAGTTGATGTCAGGGCTTGGGATTGAGGGACCGATTCTGAGAATTTTATTAGTGGCTATAACCATCCTAAGCTGTCCCTTACTTTGGGGGGAAAATGATTAATTTTTGTTTTCAGATGAGAACAGTTAACAGCAGATAAAATGCTTCATAATTCAGACCAGAGGGGCACTGATTGGGCTGGACAAGTTGTATTCAACAACATGTGATCCTGTGGCCTTGGCCTTTGTGGCAACAGCCATATTCTGGCTTGAGGTTTGAATGTCAAGCAGCAGAACCAATTATTGTCTCTCATGGGTGTGGCTCTCCTCTACTCGGTAAAGCAAAGTATGTCTACCCTGGTTCTACCCTGGTTCCTCACCTTCTGTGGGGGCAAAGGCTTGGCCTTTGACCTCAAGCCAGAGGCTCTTTGTGTTGACATGTGCCATCTCCCCACAGCCCAGCCATGTGACTGCCCATGTGCATCATTTGTGGAAGTTGAGCTTGGCCACAGATTAGTCTCATTGTCATAGTCCATGGCACAGACACAGGATCACCCTGAATGTGAGTCAGCACCGTGGGGGCCTCTGAAACGTGACTGGAAGCTGACTCCATCAGAGGGACTATTTCCTGCCCCCCCTGAGCAAAGGAGCCCACCACACAGTTGGCCTGCCCCAAGGAGGCCTTGATCACCTCATGTGTGAGTGCCTCCAGGGTGTTGCCTTATGGTATCCAGCCATAGACGGCTGTGGGTTGTCTCAGCTCCGCAGCTTGGGTGAGGGGTGAGGGGCTGAAGGGTCCAGGAGCCAGTGACCAGGTCTGAGGGAAGGCAGGGACTTTGCCAGGGCAGGCTGCTAAGAGGCCTAAGCAGTGGGGTGTCACAGGGCAGCAGTTTGTGCCACTGTGAAATGGACCAGTGAGAAGACCCTCTGACACATCTGTTAGGGATTCAGGGAAGGGCCCAGCCTGAACCCCTGGGGCTGTCCTGTCTTGAGGTGTTGGTTGGAAGGTGCCACCACTGAGGCTCAAAGGACCCTCCAAAAGGTTTGTAGTGTGGGGGAATTCTCACCAAATGCAGTTTCTTTTTTCTTTTTTCTTTGTGGTACGTGGGCCTCTCACCGCTGTGGCCTCTCCCACCGCGGAGCACAGGCTCCGGACGCGCAGGCTCAGCGGCCATGGCTCATGGGCCCAGCCGCTCCACGGCACGTGGGATCCCCCTGGACCGGGGCACGAACCCATGTCGCCTGCATCGGCAGGCGAACTCCCAACCACTGCACCACCAGGGAAGCCCCAAATGCAGTTTCTTGATTATACTTTATTCCTAAGATCCCTCTTTGCTGGCCAGCATCAGCTCACCCAAGAGACAAGGATATGAAAGTGCTCATCCATCTTTCTGGAACTTTTGCTTGCCATTTCTAAGTCCCATAACTCCTGCATGGGTAAGATACCACCTTGTGGGTTCTGAATGATAAAGCTTAGGTTTTCTTGGTTTTAGAAACCAGTGGTCATATAGTTAATTAAGCCCTAGTGAGAGTCCAGCTCCTCAGTTTTGATGGGCAGAAATCTGCTCTTTGATGAGGGACTAAGTAATACAAGCTCCTCTGCCGATTTGTTCTTTCTCCAGGTATATTATGCTGATTTGGGGTGAGAGACTCTACTTATGTTGCATGGTGTTTAGCACAGGTGCTGTATCTTTATCAGACCAAGTGTTTGACAGTCTACTGTGCCAGAGAAGGCTCCAGCGGAGAAGTTGAAGAGAATGTCTGAGAACTGAATAGCCAGTTACTAGTCATCTGCTAGTATAGACTGAGGAGTGACCAAAACCTTCACGTTTGGCAGTTCCCCAATCATTGGTCATGGTGATATTTTGTGGGCAATGCTGGGCAGGTAGTCTTCAGAACTCCTTATGTGTCTTCCAAGGTTTTGTGGTTTTGATTCTTAATGTTTTTGGATGTACTTTATGGATCAGGATTTCTAAAATTGGGTGTGTGGCTGTTCAAGATCTTATTTTCCTCAGTGCTGGGCTTGCCTTCTATCTCAGAAGCATGTTCTCTCTGAGGGTTGCTGAAACTGGAAAGATTTCTGGCTCTTTGTGAGTGGCCTGTGATCTAGAGCCCATGATCTCAAATAGGCTTCCTCCTGCAGTTTCTGCCTCCTGCAGGTGTTCCCATTGCCTGAAGTCTTCTTTCCAAGATGGCTGCTTTATAAGGTCAGCAAGGGAGTATTGGTATTTAATGATGGAGGGTGACTTGAAAACCTGGGGGTGACTTGAAACCCTGGGGGAGTTCCATGGCCGGGGACAGCCTGTCACCCCAAATACATGTGCTGGTGTTATGAGCACTTCACACAGAGTTCTGATTCCTGCTTCTTGCATGCCATTCCTAGCCTGGCAGCCCTTAGAGGGTCAGTTGTGGGTGGTTACAGTACAGCTAGGACAGAAATTTCTATATGAGTAAACTAAGGATTCCAAGGATAGTCGGAATCTCATGTGCAAATATGCCAGGATCAAGCACATCTCTTTTAGACTTAGAGGATGTGAGTGCTGGCTTTGGGCTGTCACCTGCAGCAAGTTCTCCCTGCCCTCTCTGCCCCTCAACGTTTTCATCCACTCTTAGCAAACAGGTCTTAACAGGTAAGCAAGTCCCTGAGGGTCCCCAGCCTTGGCCGTGTTCCCCTCTAGGGTCCTGGCTTCCTCTTCCTGTGGCCTCTCCACTTCCCTTTGATGCTTTGAGTTTCTGCTTTGGGGTATGAACAGGGAGACAAAGCCTCAGTGTGTGCTGGGTCCAAGGCCATTTGGGAAAGAGGATGAGGGAGTGGAGCCTGGACACGCCCTGGATCCATTCCTGCAGCAGCCTCACAATGTGTACTGTGTCCTCTCTCAGCCCATAGGGGCGGGTGAGGAACCAGCACTGACAGAGTCCAGCGTGTGCCTGGCCCTGTGATCATACAAGGCTGGCATCTTTTCCCCCTTCTTACATGTGAGAAAACAGGCTGAGGTTAGATGAAGCCTCAGACTGCCTGGAGATGGGGCTTCCCTTCGGATACGGTGTTTTTATAGAGATGAGTCCTGGTTTGTCATGGGGGCTGTGTCTCTGAGAAGGAACTTTCATATCCCACTTCACCCGTAGGCCCTGAGAGGAAAAGTGGTCTAGATCCTGGAAGTTTTGCAAGCTGGGGAGGATGTCCAGAGTTCCCATGGACTGAGGGGCTCCTGCTTTGTCACAGTAGAGCAGGTGTTGCATCCCAGAGCGTTCCCTCAACTGAGTGCCCTTGAGAGGGAGGGGGGCTGCTAGTGGAATCCTTTGGGGACTGTGGACACTGCCAGACCTTCAGGCATGTTCAAACTTCCCAGTTCAGGGGCTTTCCCTAAATGGCCTTGAAAATGCAGAGATGTCAGCTTCCCTGTGACTTGGGTAGGTTCCTTGTGGAACTCAGATTTGTTTTGCTTCCTGTGGCCTTTATATTAAAATGAATCATTGCCAACCAAAGTGCTGCCTGGATCTGATGTTTGCAGTACCAAGATGTTCAGAGATGCATGGATTTTAGAACGTTCAGGTTAGAATCTCTCCTTGTCTGAGGAGTACCCAAGACACCGGGGACTGTTTGCTTCCGGGTGTAGATCCAGGTTGAACACCTATCCTGTGGCCAGGGCTCTAGTACCTTGAGGAGCCAGAATTTGCAGAAGGGAGGGCAGGTGCAGGGTGGAGTGGCTTGGCTCTGTTTTTCTGACATGGCTTATCCCAAATGTTGTCTCTAAAGCTGTGGGTAGACCATAGTGAAAGAATTTGTTTCTGTAACCAAAATGAAGGTACACAGTTCTGCTCTTCCATCGCCCAGTTTGAGGTTGAGCATTATAACCTACTTTGGTGAAACCTGGGGTTTTCTTTAATGTTTGTTATTTATATTACACGTTATTAACATGTTAAAATGTTACTTGGCATAGTTCAAATAAGTGTATATTTTCTAAGTCTGGCTGTGTGGGAGCCTTGACCAACCTGGGTTTATGCCTTAGGGCATGTCTGACAACAGAACTGTGGCTGTTGGGGGTCAGCAGAATGGGAAGCTGAGCCAGCCAGGGGAGCTTGAGGAGATGAGGGCCCTTCTCTATTCTCTCTGTTATAAAGTGCCCTTACGTAATTGAGACAGACTTGAAAAAGCACTGGCGCTGCTTACTCATCTGTGCTGATGGAACACACGGCGCTGGGCACAGGCCTAACTGCCTGGCCACTGAGGCATATCCCATGGGCCTGGCCAGCCACTTGGCACCCATCTGGAGCCTCTCCTGGTCTCTCTTGGCCCTGTTCAGTCTTCTCTACAAGTGGCTTCTCCTTGGCTGACTTCATCCAGAGCTCCATTTTTGGCCCTCCCTTTCTCCTTTCTCTGCCTGATCTCTTGCAGATGTGTTCTCATTCCAGTGGTAGTCATTGGGATGGAGTGGGCTTAGGAGAAATACCCTTGGGTGGCCGGAAACCTGGGTCCGCGCCCTGGCTCACCTACTCTCTTCCTCTCAGGAAGTTCTTACCCCACCCCTGTAAAAGATCTCATGGTTCCCTTGACTACTCCATTTGGCCTTAACATCTTTACTTCACATTTTTTGCAAAACTAGATCATTCAACCTTTGCTTTATATGTTTGTATGTGGATGTGGCAGTTTTTGTATTTAACATAATTGAACTGAAAAAATTTAAAGCATAGGTTTTTCAGTCAAAGCAGTTGTGATAAGTATTTTTGTAGCTAAAAAAGATTGTAAAGGAAGAATATATTTAGTGTTTTTCATGGATTTGAAGACACCCATGTTTACAGTTATTTTACCATTTCTGATGTTGGTTCTGTTTGCAGTGGATGGTGAGTGATGGGATGGGAGATTCTTAGTGGTTCATTAATTAGATGACTGTGCACCCTAGTGTTGATGGAATGTGGTCGGTCACAAAAGAAACTCTGTGAACTCAGTAGTTCAGAGAGCAGTCAATAAAGGACAACTCCTAATAATGTCATATGTCTTCTCATGGCTTTTTGCTGGAGGTAAGAAATCTCTTTACAGGCAGGGTAAATATCTGGTCTCTGATAAGGTTGATGGAATGGCATGCTCATTGACACCCGGGTCCTAGCTGGGAAGAGCAGGTATGAGTTCAGGGTCTCTTCCCCAATCACTCAGGCACCCGGCTCTTGGAAGGAGGAAGCCTGACGAACCAGAGCCCCTGGGGAACCCAGAAGCTATAGCTGTGGCCTTCCTGCCACAGGGAGGGAAGCGTTTTAGTTTCCCTCTCCTGACAAGCAGTGACCATGAAGGGCAATCCCTGGGCCGAGGCTGGCAGTAAGACATGCCATCTGTTGGCCATTGTGTTTCTGGACTTGACGGACAGGGCAGTGGAGCTGACTGAGAGTGCCTTTAGGCAGACCAGAGAGTGGGTCCCACCTTTCTTGCATTGGGGGCAGGAGTAGGTGTTTCCCGAAGGTGAGAGAAGTCATAGATGGGGCCTGGGCAAGAGGCGAGTCTTGTTTCCCTCTTGTCAGCTGATGGTGGAAGTTTTTATGGTGGCATTCCCTTGGGGGCTTTACGTATTACCAGTCATGTTGCTGTGGAGAAGGACTTCCACCCTGAAATAAGTCTGGGAGGTGCTGTTGGGTGGAAAAGGGGATGAGCTCCTGAGGCCTGCTCTGTGCTTCGGCTTTCCAAGGACAGAGGTGAGCTCTGTCCATTTCCCAAACTTAGTTGACTATAGAATTCTCTTTTAGAGAGACTGGAGGTCCTTGGAATGCCTTTCATAAACGCTCTTCTTAGGATAATTGTTTACATTCCCCTACCCTGGACATTGCAGTTTTTCTTGAGATTTGAAAAGCACTGTTAAGACATTAGATACAGCTAACCAAATGTGCCCCACTACACTTGAATGTAACATGGTGGTTGTAAAATGAGGCATTTGGGGGTATTGAGTTGTCCCTGCACCCAGACCTGTGTGCATTTCCACTTCTGGGCAGGAGAGGCACTCTAGGCCAGGCATATACCTTGAGCAAAGTTGTGGTGTCTGTGGAGGGTAGGGTAGAAGTCTGAGGTAAGGTTGGAAAGTAGTGCTGAGGGGTGAGACACCCAGGCTTGATTCTGCAGGCAGAGTGGACGAGTAGGTGGCAGGGCACTTCGTTGGTATAAAAACCTGCAACATTCTTGAGCTCCATGGCATCAGTTCTCTGGGATGAGACATGTGTTTTGAGTGCCAGAACTGCTGTCTCCCCACCGTGTGGCCTTGGGCGAACCATTTGCCTTCCATGCTAGCCCATCTGGCAGCCCCAGTCTTTCGTGATAGGTAAATGAGCTCCAGGAGAGAGGCGTTGGTTCCTCCACCAGGAATTCTGAATTGTACCTCAGGCCTGTCACACAGGCTAGGCCATTGGTTCACTGTTGTGATCATTTTCGGGTTATGCAGTGATGGTGGCAATTAACTCATGCTGACATCTCTTCTAGGTATCAGCAGCAGGGAAGGAGACCTTACCATCCTGGCTGCAGTGGGACCCACAGAGCCACACCCTGGAGGGTCTCCCCCTTGACACTGATAAGGGCGTGCATTACATTTCAGTGAGCACTGCACGGCTGGGGGCCAATGGAAGCCACGTCCCGCAGACTTCCAGTGTGTTCTCTGTTGAGGTCTACCCTGAAGACCACAGTGAGCCACAGTCTGTGCGGGCGGCGTCACCAGACCCTGGTGAGGTGGTATCATCTGTCTGTGCTGCCGATGAGCCTGTGACTGTCCTGACGGTAATTCTGGATGCTGACCTCACCAAGATGACCCCAAAGCAAAGGATTGACCTTCTGCACAGGATGCGGAGCTTCTCAGAAGTGGAGCTTCACAACATGAAGTTGGTGCCAGTGGTGAATAACAGACTGTTTGACATGTCGGCTTTCATGGCTGGCCCAGGAAATGCAAAAAAGGTGGTAGAGAATGGGGCCCTGCTCTCCTGGAAGCTGGGCTGCTCCCTGAACCAGAACAGTGTGCCTGACATTCGTGGTGTGGAGGTCCCTGCCAGGGAAGGTGCTATGTCTGCCCAGCTTGGCTACCCTGTGGTGGGTTGGCACATCGCCAACAAGAAACCCCCTCTCCCCAAACGTATCCGGAGGCAGATCCATGCCACACCCACACCTGTCACTGCCATTGGGCCCCCAACCACAGCCATCCAGGAGCCACCATCCAGAATTGTGCCCACCCCCACATCTCCAGCCATTGCTCCTCCAACCGAGACCATGACTCCTCCAGTCAGGGATCCTGTTCCTGGGAAGCCCACAGTCACCATTCGGACTCGAGGTGCCATTATTCAGACCCCAACCCTCGGCCCCATCCAGCCCACTCGGGTGTTAGAAGCTGGCACCACAGTTCCTGGCCAGATCCGCCCAACAATGACCATTCCTGGCTATGTGGAGCCCACGGCAGTTGCTACCCCTCCCACAATTACCACCAAGAAGCCACGAGTATCCACGCCAAAACCAGCCACACCTTCTACTGATTCCTCAACCACCACAACTAGAAGGCCGACCAAGAAGCCACGGACACCCCGACCAGTGCCCCGGGTCACCACCAAAGCTCCCGTCACCAGATTGGAAACCGCCTCCCCGCCTACTCGCATCCGCACCACCACCAGTGGGATGCCCCGCGGAGGAGAACCCAACCAGCGCCCAGAGCTCAAGAACCATATCGACAGGGTGGATGCCTGGGTTGGCACCTATTTTGAGGTGAAGATCCCGTCAGACACCTTCTATGACAACGAGGACACCACCACTGATAAGCTGAAGCTGACCCTGAAGCTTCGGGAGCAGCAGTTGGTAGGCGAGAAATCTTGGGTGCAGTTCAACAGCAACAGCCAGCTCATGTATGGCCTGCCTGACAGCAGCCACGTGGGCAAGCACGAATATTTCATGCACGCCACAGACAAAGGGGGCCTATCAGCTGTGGATGCCTTCGAGATCCATGTCCACAGGCGCCCTCAAGGGGATAGGGCTCCTGCTAGGTTCAAGGCCAAGTTTGTGGGTGACCCAGCAGCTGTGGTGAATGACATTCACAAGAAGATTGCCCTGGTGAAGAAGCTGGCCTTCGCCTTTGGGGACCGCAACTGCAGCACCATCACTCTGCAGAATATCACCCGGGGCTCCATTGTGGTGGAATGGACCAACAATACACTGCCCCTGGAGCCCTGCCCCAAGGAGCAGATCACGGGGCTGAGCCGGAGGATCGCTGAGGATGATGGCAGACCTCGAGCTGCCTTCACCAACGCCTTGGAGCCCGACTTCAAGGCCATGAGCATTTCTGTGACAGGCTCTGGCAGCTGTCGGCATCTACAGTTTGTCCCAGTGGCGCCACCCAGGAGGGTGCCCTCAGAGGCACCACCTACGGAGGTACCAGATCGGGACCCTGAGAAGAGCAGCGAGGATGATGTCTACCTCCACACGGTCATTCCGGCCGTGGTGGTTGCAGCCATCCTGCTTATCGCTGGCATCATTGCCATGATCTGCTATCGCAAGAAGAGGAAGGGCAAACTCACCCTCGAGGACCAGGCCACCTTCATCAAGAAGGGGGTGCCTATCATCTTTGCAGACGAACTGGACGACTCCAAGCCCCCACCCTCCTCCAGCATGCCACTTATCCTGCAGGAGGAAAAAGCCCCCCTCCCCCCTCCTGAGTACCCCAACCAGAATGTGCCCGAGACCACTCCTCTGAACCAGGACACCGTGGGAGAGTACACACCCCTGCGGGATGAGGATCCCAATGCGCCTCCCTACCAGCCCCCGCCGCCCTTCACAGCCCCCATGGAGGGCAAGGGCTCCCGTCCCAAGAACATGACCCCATACCGGTCGCCCCCTCCCTATGTCCCCCCTTAACCCACAAGCGCCTGGGTGGAGGCAGGGGTAGGGCAGGGCCCTGGAGACAACACGGTGTTGTCTGTGGAGACCAGTGGCCTGCAGACCATCGCCCACTGGGAGCCGACACCTGACCTAGCACACGCTGACACACACGGGGCCTGGACAAGCCCGCCCACTTGGTCCTCCTAAACCCCAAAGCAGCTGGAGAGACTTTGGGGACATTTTTACTTTTAATTTTTGCCTAACAGCTTTTTGTTTGTTCATAGAAAATTCTTCGCTGCGTTTTTGAAGGCTGGCTCTGAAAGCACCGTTTGGAGTAGAGGTAGATGGAGGGAGCGAGGAACCGTGAATGAACTCGCAGGCAGTGCTGGGCGGCCTCCCGGCTCTCTGCGTTTTGCCTTTAACACTAACTGTACTGTTTTTTCTATTCACGTGTGTCTAGCTGCAGGATGTAACATGGAAAACAGTAGCTAAAGATTAAATTCAAAGGACTTTCAGAAGTTAAGGTTAAGTTTTTACATTTAATCTGCTGTTTACCTAAACTTGTATGTGTAATTTTTGGGTGGGTATGGGAAATTGCTTTGCTAAAAATAAGCTCCCAGGGTGTTTCAAACTTAGAGAAGACCAAGGGACAGTATTTTTTATCAAAGGAATCCTATTTTTTCACACTACGTAAACTTTGTTGCTCTGATACCCCAGAGAGCCTGACTGGGGGCCTCCTGGCCCTGGCTCAGGGGCCAGGGCCCTGGTGCTGGGTTTGCTGTCCCACTGTTGCCAGGGGCTGGAAGCTGGAGGGGCCTCTTAGGCCATGGACATCCACACCCCCACCCCATGCACGCTAGCGGCCCACAACCAAGGGGTCTTCATTTCCATAGAAAAGGGACTCCAAGAGGCAGTGGTGGCCGTGGCCCCCAACCTAGGTGCTCCAGGTGGGCCAGCTGCTCGTGGGGATGCCTGGGGAGGTCGAGAGACTCGACCACATCAGCCTGTTTTCTTTTACCCTTTTTCTGTGTGTTTTTTTTTTCCCCCTCCTAAAAGGAATATCACGGAGTTTTGAAACACTCAGTGGGGGACATTTTGGTGAAGATGCAATATTTTTATGTCATGTGATGCTCTTTCCTCACTTGACCTTGGCCACTTTGTCCCAACAGTCCACAGCCCAACCCTGACCCACCCCACCCCTTTTCTCTGGCGCTCCAGTCCCAGGCCTTGGGCTTGAACAGCTGGGAAAGGTCTGGTGGCTGGGGAGGAGTGCCAGCAATAGTTCATAGTAAAAATAGGGGGGCTCTCAAAGCTAATTTTTTACTAAAGTTTTTATACAGCCTCAAATTGTTTTATTAAAAAAAACGATTAAAAATGGTGATGCTTACAGCAGTTTGTACAAGCTCCTAGTGTTGATTCCATGGGACTGACGGCTTTGCTCATTTTGATTTTTTTCCCCCCTTCTTTTCCTAATGGTTTAAATTCTGGAATTACACTGGGGCTTCTTTTGCCTTTTTTAGCAGAACATCCGTCCATCCATCTGCATCTCTGTCCCGTGACTCAGGGGCACCCACTCAGCTTTGATTCTCCTCCTTTGGAAGAAACCATTTTGAGCATGACTTCTTGATGTCTGAGAGTTATTTTGGGTACCTTTTAGGGAGGAATGCCTTTTGCAATAACGTATCCCTTCCGTGATCGAGGGCGGGTGGGTGGGTGGACCCAGGCTCCCTTTGCACACCAAGCAGCCACTTCTAAGCCATACTGACCATTTTGCAGAGGATTCATGTGTGCTGCCTCAGGAGGGGAGGAACGGTCAGAGTGGAGGGGTCTCCACCCTGCCCTTCTCTGGAGGGTATTCCCGCTTGCGCCTTCTCCCCCAGGGCCTAGCCTCTCTCTCCTGCCTGGTCCCCTGGTGGGGTGAGCAGTGCCACTGTGGGGGAAGCCTGTAGATGAGGGCTCAGTGGACCTGTGATGACTGGGCCTTGTGCCTCCAAGCCCTGATCCAAGCCGGAGTTTCCCCAGTGCCCCGGAGTCAGGAGCGCAAGCTGAGTCTGACCTGGTGAGATTATTTTTGATGACCTTGCCAAAAGATAAACAATTTCCAGTGTTCCAGGTGAGGGCTTTGAAAGGCCTTCCAAATAGCTCCGTTGCCCCTAGCAACCCCACCATCGGGCATTGCCACGCAGAGACGTGGCTGGCCCAGAATGGCCTGTTACCATAGCAACAGGAGGCGATGGGGCAGTGAACAGAATAACAACAGCAACAATGCCCTTGCGGGCCGCCTCCTCCCCTGAGTGCCCGGCTGGCAGTGGTCTTTGGACTCTGTGAGACAGAGAGCCAATCTCACATTCAAGTGTTCACCAACCACTGACGTGTTTTTATTTCCTTCTATATGATTTTAAGATGTGTTTTCTGCATTCTGTATAGAAACATATCGAACTAAATAAAAGTGTCTTTATTACAATACCATTGCCTCCAAGCATCTTTTTCCCTAGCCCCTACACAACATGAGTGTAGGGTGGAACTAGAGTCCAAGTAACAGAGGGAAGAGGGGACCCAGCTAGGCCCACTTGGAGGTGGCCTTTGAGCAGCTGACCAAATAGCCTTCACATCCTTACCATTTCTGTTCCTCTGGGAGGGGTGGGTGTGTGCACCAGAAGCTCTGTCAACCAATGAGCCCTCCTTAGCACCTCTTCTGCCTGAGCCAGCTGAGATAAATCTCCTTGAGCCTCAATTTCCTCATCTGTAGTGCGGGGTGGGGAGAGGAACGGGCAGAAAACCCAGTGAGACTGGGCGGGAGAGGAGGATGGTGGGAGAGGTCTTGCTACAAGCTGTCTGCCCCAGAGTGGGTCAGCTTCTGCAGGTTCCAGACAGGGGTCCCTCAGGCTGGGCCCCCTGCCTACTACCTTGTGGGGTTGAGGCTGGCCAGTCTCCCAGGTAGTCTCAGGCAGGTTTGGCCTTGGCCTTGGCCTTGGCCTTTGGGTGGGGAGAAGGGGAGAATGGTTTCTGGCCAGGATGTTCTGCCTTCATTGGGCCTGTAGTTTCTGGGGGCCTGCCCCTAAGTGCCCTGCCTGGGATGGACAGGCCAGCTGGGTAGCCTTAGCATGACTTAGTGCCCAGGAAGGGGCAGGTTGTCCTGGGACACTGCCAGGGCGTGGGAGGCAGGGCATGCAGCAGCTGTGTCTTCAGAGGCAGGATCAGGGCCATTGGTCACAGAACAACTGGTGCCTCTTTTGGGCTCACTCCCACCACCACAGGGTCCTCACCATCTCCACCTACAGCACCCAGGCTGCAGCTCTGCTCACAGCTTTCAAGACCCAGAGCTGAGACTGGTCCTGTATTGCAGATAGAACTGAGTCCCAGAGTGGGGAGTTGGGGGTGAATTACTTGTAGGATACCACACTGATAAATACCAGGAAAGGTGTCCCCAGTGCAGAGTTCAGGGACACATACCTCACCCCAAGACCTAGCAGCAGGAGCCCAGGAAATGACCCTGCCTTTGCTCTCTTGGCCTCAGGAAGTTCTGCTTAATGTTTAACCTGAAGCCACTGATGGAGGTGACCCTAGAGTCTCAGCTGGGGTGGGGCTAAGTTGGTCTGTTTGTGTCCCTGTGAAGGCTCCTTGTGTCCAGGAGGTGCCCCTGGGTGGTTTCCGGGCGGTAGCAGGGGCAGCTCTCAGCCTTGGTAGTGGTTCAGGGGCGCCCCATGTCAGCCCGGCGGAGAGCCAATTGCCAGGGGCTCTGGGCCAAAGAGGGGGGACAGTGTCCATGGACTCCCAGGAGGTGGCGCCTCAGGCTGGAGTAAGCCTGACAGCAATGGGCAAGTCAGGCTGTGGGCGGGGTTAAGTAACAGCGGAGGCTGGCTGTAGGAGGGTGGAACCCGGCCTAGAGCAGAGCAGAGACGGCCGGGCACTGGACCAACCCTGGAGGGGGGCGGGGCCGAGCGGGGCTGTAGGCAGGGCTAAGGCGGTAGGGCCTGCTGCCGAGAGCCGCTCCGAGTTAGGCCGCGGACTGGCGCTTTAACTGGGCGGGTCTTTTCTCGCTCAGACATCTAGGCAGAGACCCTGAGGGCGTTAGGGTGCGAGTTGCTGGGGTTTGGAGCCTGCCTTTCGCCGCGGCCGTTCTCCTTCAGAAAGGGAAGCTAGCAGAAAATAAATGGGAGGGGCGAGTCTGGGGCCCAGGCTTCCAGATGCCTTCTGTTACTGGGGCCCTGCTGGCAAACCTTGAATTCGGACGTACTTAGGCAGGAAGGAATAAGGACCTTTCCTTTGCACCTTAGCTTTTGTAAACCTCCAGGATTCCTGCGGTGGAGGCCAGCATGGGGCCTGCACACAGTAGGGCTCAGCGCTTGTTAGATGCTCCCTGAGTCTCCTCTTCCTCCAGCCT
The DNA here is from genome assembly GCF_951394435.1 of Stenella coeruleoalba. NCBI lineage: Eukaryota > Metazoa > Chordata > Mammalia > Artiodactyla > Delphinidae > Stenella > Stenella coeruleoalba. Next base: position 66,549,443 of record NC_137156.1, read on the forward strand.
GAGAGCTGAGAACACGGCCTAAAGTGCTGCGGATCTGGGAGGGTCCTGGATGGAAGCCAGGCGGCTCCAGTTGCTGTGCCCCTAGGAGAAGACACTTGGCAGTAGAAAGACAGGGATGGGGTAGCAGATGACACTTTCTCTGAGTCGACCCTGGAGTGGGGGCACCCTGAAGCCCCAGGGAACACCCTGCCCAAAGCTCTCTCCACAGCCCTGGGCACTCACTAGGACAGCAGGGAACATCCATTTGGCAGCTGGCTAGAGCTCCCAAAGGCAGGGCTGAGTGTATTCTTGCCTTGTGTCCTCATGGTGTTGCAGCCTCAGGCTGTAGAGGGCAAAGCCCAGGTTTGGGACTTGCTAAAATGGCTGGGAGTTCAGGTTAGGCCAGCTCCTTTTCCAGAGATCATGCCCCATTTCCCTCAGCATCTCTGTTGCAAAAGGTCTTGGGAGAGAAAGGTGAAGAATGGGGCTGGCTCCAGCCCACGATGGTAGGGGATGGGGAGGTCCTGATGGGAGGTGGCAGCAGCTTTCCTCTGGGTGTGCCTGTGGGAGAGGACCAGCTTTTCCTGGGTGAACTCACCCTCAGGGAACATGTGCCTAGTTGGGCTGGACAAGAAGCAGGGCCTGGGGGATCCGCTGAAGGGGATGGAGTCCTCCTCTTGTTTTAGGAGCACATGGTGCATATGTGTGTAGGGGGGAGGCCAGCGTTTCTGTGTCCAGTACCGTGATTAGAGGGCAAATGAGAGGCTAAGGAGGCATCCAGTGTGACCCCAATGGCTCTGACTCAGCAGCCACTGTGCCTCCCAAGGCTCACCCTGTGTCCCAGGCAGTACAATCAGCTTACTCCTCTCCTCAGAGACACCCTAGGCCAGGCAGGGCTAGGAGAGGGACACAGCCACCCTCTGAGCCCCAAGAAGATCCCTGGAGCAGATCCGGGGATGAGGGAGGGCTTGGTTGAAATGAGCAGACTGGGGGAGGGAGGGCTCAGGGGAACACATGACCTTTCTGTTCTCTGAAGGCAAGAGGAAGATGTACTTTGTTCAGCCTTACTAGGAATTCCTCAGTCTGTACTGTTAGCTTATGGTCAGAAAGGCCACCTTCTCAGAAAGCTGATGCCCATGCCAGGCCTGCCAGCTGGGGGAGTTATTAATACATAACTAGCAGTGCTAACCCAGCTGCTGCTGTGCAACTGATACCTGCTGCTACCCACCCCAGAACCCCAGGGAAACCTGAGTGTGACTTCAGCCCTTACAGCCTGGCCTGGCCTGGTGGTGCTTTGGCCACACCCACGGATGCAGGGGATGGTAGTGGTCCTGCATGGAGGGCCAGCAGTCAAGCCCTACAGATTCAGGGCCTGGTTTGCGCAGCAGGCAGACAAAGGCCAGACTTGGAGATTGCAAGTTCAGTGAGGGTGGAGTAAGCTCAACAGCCTTGATTTCTGCTGCATCCTTGGGCCCTAGCATGATGCTGTCTTTATTCTAGGGCTCAAAAGTGCCAAATTGAACTGAAATTATTTAACTAAATTGAATTTAACTGAACTGAAGTCATCCATCCTAGAAGAGGCCTAAGGGACTGTGGACCTTTCTACTTGCCATAAGGGTTTTGTTTCACCGACCTGCCCTATTCTGTCCATCTTTCCTGGAAGGCAGGAATTCTTCCAGTGGCTCCTGGAAGCTCCCTGGACAAAAAAAAACCTTATCATAATCCACTCTGATCAGGACAAAGATAAAGCTCAGTGCAGAGAGTAGCTATGTCCCATGGCCTGAAATACCTGGTGGTAAAGGTTAATTCCCAGTAATGGGCTTGGGTTTGCAGTAGTGGAGCCACAGAGGGTCAGGAGGTAGGGTTCCCTTTAATAGACTTCCCTGAAGACATGTGGAACTGAGTCTGATGAAGGGGTTGAACTAGCTTTCCCTTCCCGTGAACTGTCCAAGTCATGTATGATCCTCTGTTGCCTGGAGTAGGATACATGGGCTGGTTAAGAGAGGGCATAGGGGCATGACTTGCCACCTGACCTGTTCCCCCTGCTCCCCATCCATGGAACAGAGGTAGGTGGAAGCAACTCCATGGAAACTGGGATCCTAGTGGGAAGGACTGCAATAGTAACTGAGGTAGCATTTTCTTTTTTTTTTTTCTCATTATTTATTTATTTTATTTTTGGCTGTGTTGGGTCTTCGTTGCAACACGTGGGATTTTTGTTTTGGTGTGCAGGCTTTTCATTGCGGCAGGCAGGTTTTCTCTCTCTATTTGTGGCGTGCGGGCCTAGTATTTGTGGCGTGCGGGCTTAGTTGCCCCGCGGCATGTGGGATCTTAGTTCCCTGACCAGGGATCCAACCTGCTTCCCCTGCATTGGAAGGCAGATTCTTTACCACTGGACCACCAGGGAAGTCCCGAGGTAGCATTTTCTATAGTTTACGGGAAACCATTTGTGTGCTTGTCTCTCCCCTTCTGCAAACTGAACTTCTTGAGTGAAGTTCCCACAGTCTTCACTGGGCCTGGCGCCGAGTAAGAGTTAGGTATGCACTGGCTGAAGGAGGATGAGTGTGCGTGCACGCACGAATGAGATCTGCAAAGCCAGCCTGGAGGCCTGTTTGGGGGAAGGCAGAGGGGCAAGGAAAGCAGCATGTTTTGACTTGGACAATTACAACTTGGAGAAGCCATGTCTTCATTATGTCACAACAAGCCTTTGGAAGCACATAACTCTAATAGCAATGGGGCTTAATTAGCTTTCTTGGGAGCAATGCATGGGCGGTGGGGCTAGGCTAGTGATAAACATTTCCGATAATTTTTTTACTGGCTTTTTTCACATAATTCAAGTAAAGATTTGCACATTGCAACAGTAAAGGAAGTATGCAGACAAGGCATCAAGCAAATTCTATACTTTTCAGTTTTGCTCCCTTTTCCTACTCTACAAAGGGCATGGGTCATCTGAAGATCCTAGTACACAAGCAAAATTGTCCTAGCCAGCCCAGATGAGCTGCTGAGCAGGACAAAGATCAATCAGGTTTCTTGTTTGTAGCCTCATACCAGCCTTAGGCTTGCTTGAGAGCTGCCTTATTCCCCATGTTAGTGGGTAGTGCTGACAAACCTCAGCCAGGAGGGAAACCTTCTGTTTCTTTGGGCTTCCTTCCTTCCTCTTCAGTCCTGTTTCTCCATCCCAGAGGAGGAATGCACACAGGGATCCAATTTCCCGAGTTGCTTCTCACTGGGAGGTGAGATACGCCTCAGCATCACTACAAAAAAAAGAAGAGTGCAGAAGTCAGGGGGCCCTGTAGATGGGAGCCAGCTCTCCCAGCCTCTCTGGAATAGTCCAAAGCCCGTAGCAACACGTCATCCAGAACTGTCCTCAGTCATCCTTCGTCATTCTCTCCCATCTCCACACTCTCTACCTCCTCTTCTTGCCTGCAAAATTTGTCATTCCTCTTCACCACCGTCGGCATCTTCATCTTTGGCTCCTGAGCCTCCCTGTGGAGGTCACCATGCTGAAAGTAGCAGCCCAGGGTAAACTGGATTGTGTGGGGAAGCAGGACAGCCTCAGAGTCTGCACCCTGACCCCTGTGCATGGGCTTGCATGCCTGTTGCCTTGCCCATGGCCCAGCTGGCATCCAAGTGCAGCTCCTGAGGCCCTGCATCTCTTCATTCTTCCAAGATTTGCCTTCCAATGACTAATAATTTCTACAAATCCCAGCAGCAAGCTGGCTCTGACTAGGCCTTTTCCTACCTGGATAGATTTTTTTCCCCCTGATTTCATTTTCCCTCTGGTCTTTTATAAGTGTTTGAGAGCACAGACTGGAGAAGTAAGTGGACATGTGTCCATCCATCAGTTCTATTTTGGCATGTGGACTGATTCTCCTCCCATCTGGTCTTTCTCCAAAATGACTGCTATGTGTCATATGTCACACTGAAGTGGGAAGAAAATGCGTTTGGCAAGTGAAGTTTAGGGGGCTGGGGAGCTTCTGTAGGGTCTCCAGGTCCATCCCGTCCCTGGCCAGGCAGCAGCTGGACGAAGGAGGGAGTGGTACCAGACATACCACACAGCTGGTTTGCACAAACCGAGAGATTTGTGCATTCACTTGTCATGAAGTCAAGCCTAGTGAATTCTCCTAGGTCAGTATAGGCAGCTTGTCTATGACCCCTCCACTAGGAGACACTCTGGACACAACCTCAGCACCCTCCTTTTACTCATTAAGTCAACAACCCAAATGCAGTGTTGCAGGAGCTACAGCCAAAGGTCCCTCTGGTGTGCTTTTAGCCTGGTGGTTGGTGAAGCCCTTGGAAGTGCAAGTAAGGGAAATGCTCAGAGCTGCAAAGAGAACTCAGCCCAATCATTAGCCCCTGAGGTCCTGCTGAAAGCAGCCCAGGGGATAGGACAAGCCAGACAATGTCCTGTTCTTGAGGAATGCCCACTGTAGGTCAAGAGGAAGGAAACAACCCCTGGAACAATGAATAAAAACTGAATCAGAGCCCCAGACAACCAGAGGCCAGCACCATCCCATGGTTGGCAGGAGTCCCTAGGCTGAATGCCAGGGGTGGATGTGGACAGGGCAGGCATGTTCCTGGCAATGTTTCTCAGAGGAAGTGGGACTGAGAGTTTGAAAGGAAGGTAGGGGAACCGCTAACCCACACTTCCAGGTCTCTACTGTACTGTGTCCTTTGTCACCAAGGCAGCAAAGACCTTGGAGTTCTGCTAACAGCCAGCAATCCACTCTGAGGCAGGCAACTCCCCAGGCCTGCTGCCTGGGTAGGGCTAATTACCCCCATTGGTACCAGGGACATGTTGATTTAAATCTGTGGAAAGCCACAGCTCCTATGACTTCTACAAAAACAGAAAACAAACATCCTTCTCTCCCCCACTATCAAGTGGCCCAGCCCACACTGACTGGTGTCTGTGAAGCCAGAAGGGCCTGGGTCGGGCCAAGGTCAGGTCATTGGCCTGCCCATAGTGCCTTTGTACACGTTCTTCCACAGGAGAAAAGGTGTGGCACAAAACCCCCAAATCCCAGACCACCCACCAGAGGGACAACTAATAATAAAGTTAGTTATGTGTATGCTGGGCACTTGTTGTTTTATTTGTATCAGCCACTCCACTCTCATAATCCCCCATGTTAGAAGGGCTAGTATTATTATAACTTTGCAGGCTAGGAAATGGAGGCTTGGTGAGCCTAAGTCAGTTGCCAAGGCCCCATTTGGAAAGTGGCAAGACTGAGGTGTGGATCCTTGTGGAGCCTATATGTGCACACCTAGTCACCAGACACAAAGATGATTGAAACACAGGAGGAAACACAGTGAAGACCATCATAACATAGGCAGAGAGGCTCTCATCATCCCGGGCAGTCAGAGTCAGGTAGTCAAGTCAGCGATCCAGGCTTCATGGAAACTCCATCCCAGAGGTTGGGGGGCAGCAGATCAGAGTGTATGGGAAGGCCCAGCCAAGGTCTGTCCATCAGCCTGGTTATCGGTGTTCATTGGGATCCCTGGAATTGTCCAGGTCACGTTAGAACTGCTGACATCCCTTTTGATATATTCATCATCAGGAGAATTAAATGGGTTTGTAAAATGGGTCCAAATTTACTCAAGTTCTTCTACACAGCCATGATTTATGAAGCCAGGAATAGTTTGGAATATAGTCTGGATCTTCTAAGAAATATTCTCCCTCAGGAAAGCACAGGTTTGTGTGAGAAGCCAGGAGGCAGAGTAGTATGCAAACACTGAAGTCTGTAAAAGTGAGGTAATGGTTAATGCAGAGGCAGCCTGCAGCCCCTCATCTGGGAACAGTCCCTGGGAACCGCAGCTCAAAGCCTCTAAGAAATATCAATTCCTCTTCCCAATCTCCAAGGTCACTGTCCCAGGGCCTGCTGAGGCATCCTTCCATCTGGCTTCAGGCCAGCCCTGACACACCCTTTACCTTTCCCAGGGACACTTCCTGAGACTCCTGTCCTGCGGGACCAGGCCTCAGAGTGAATCCCAGATGGTTCGTTCCCATTGCACCATCTGAATAAAATCTTCACCCCCCAGCTAGCCTTTGAGACCCTCATAACCAGCCCCATCACCCAGCATCCTTTATCTCCGTCCTCCCATGACATCGTGCCTCTTAACACTCTTGTTTATTTGCGTTTCCAACTCCTAAACATCCTTTAATGCCACACTCGGTGTCCCCTCTCTGAGGCCTGTTCCCACAAAGTCTGCCAGGTGGGACACTGAAGTTACCCAAATGAGAGCTCCCACTCCCAAGTTCTCCGAGTCAGAAAGCGCCACTGACTCCAGGGCAGGGCACGGCGCGACGCCCCCACGGCCCCTTCTCGTGATCCGTGTCCCTCCAATCCTGGTTGGGTGGGAAGCTCCCACCAACCGCCGCTGGGCTCCTGGTAGCACTCGCCGTTCGCGTCGGCCTCAGACGGCGCATGCGCTGCCGCCGGTGGCTGTTTCCCTGCGACCCCGCTTCTGGCTCGTGTACTAGAGTCCTCACGGGCTGGCGGGAGCGCGCGCACGCGTGGGGGGCGTCGTGAGCAGGGAAGGGGCACCCGAGCCGCGCATGCGCAGCGGCAGGCGGCGGCGCGAGCAGAGCTGGGAGATGATGGCGGCGGCGGCGGCTGCGGCGGCGGCACGGAGTGTGTGAGCAGCAGCCCGGGAACCGCCGGCCCGGGCCCAGTGCGACCCCGACCCCGCCCGCCCGCCCGCCATGGGCAACGAGGCCAGCCTGGAGGGCGGCGCTGGCGACGGGCCGCTGCCGCCCGGCGGCTCCGGCCCCGGCCCCGGCGCAGGGAAGCCGCCTTCAGCACCGGCTGGTGGAGGACAGCTCCCGGCGTCAGGCGGGGCGCGGGTAACCGCCGGACCACCGGGTCCAGGCCCCGGGCCCGGTGCCGGCCCGGGCACGTAAGTGCGGGACACGGCGGCGCCCGGGGGGCGGGGATCTGTAGCTTGAGGCCGAGGCCGGGGCCGGGGCCCACGACCCTGCGGTCTAGTCTGGACAGCGAGGTCGGACGTCTGGCCACACTTAGAACCCAGCTGGTTTGGCATGAGCGGGTGGTCGCGGGAAGCGGCCCTCCCTTTACAGCCGCCCTGCCTTAGTAAAGCAGAATGGTGAGCTCAGGGTCAGTCCGGGCCTGCAGACCGTGACTCCGTCACGAACCCCAAATTCGCTTCCTCCCCAATGCCGGGCTAAGGAGGGGCTTATGTAACCTCTGCTGGGTCCCTCTGCACTGGGGAGCAATGGGACGGAAAGCGTCCTCCCTGTCTGCTGGAGTCTGCATGTGTCCATTGTGTTGGGCCAAGGAAAGAGCACAATGGGAGTGGCTGTCAGGGAAGATAAGTGTCACTGCGAGGAACAGAAAGATGTGGAAATAGTTGAACCATGAACTTGGTCATGTGCTTTCCTCAGGCATTTAGTGGCTAAAATCATCTTTGGAGGAAGGGAAAATGCCACTGGACACCAAAAGGTACTTATTTAGGCTCATAAATACTAACAGGGTCATGTGCTTTCACAATGGTTTAGTGAAAAACACTTTGGGGTGAAGCAAAAATGCAGTTGAATCATCTAGAACCAAATATGTTCTCTTATGATTTAGATTACCACCTCAGATCAGTGGAATGTTTTAAACAGAACATATCTGATCAAATACTGTGAAACCAGCTTGTTTAAAATGCACCCCGAGGTCCTATAAACAATCAAGTGGCAGTAAATGCAGTGGAAGGAAATGCCAATATATAATAAACCAGTAGACTTAAAACTCAGGAAAGCTACCAAGAGACAACAAGATAAAATGGAAGGCATTATCTTTACACCAAACAGACCTGGGGAGTAGCAAAACTGGGGAGTGCTTCTGGATCCATGTGAGTCTGCTGATAATGTTGCCTTGGCTTCTCTGTGTGGGAGCGCATAAACTGTGAGGGAGCATAATTTTTGATTCTTTAGCTGCCCAACTGTGCCTCTCATGTGGTTATTTTCTCAGAAGTTGTTTCTTAGACAATTAACAGTAATGAAAGGCTCTTAGTAGCCTGAAACCTGCCACAGACAGGCCAGCCTGTGACCATCCCTTTTAGAGTAGGGATTTGCCCGTTTTACATTAGCTATTATGGTAATGCAGTTGGATAGCACACAGTTCTTAGCACTGCAAATACTGTCCATTTTGCTGCGTGTTGAGCTGCTGTTTGAGTTTTAGCTTGGGGGAGGCTCACTCAGGCTTTAGAGCTCTCCTTCCAAAGGAAAGCATCTACGGCTGAGTGGAAAAACACATTGTTGTTAGGAGTTCTCTATATGGGAAATTTGTCATTTCTCTTCTGATAACCAAACAGGCTAGTCTGCTTGTAGTTTATCTAATGTTGCAGAGCCAAGCATATGAAAATTTGGAAAGACTAGGGCAGCCCAAAGACACAGGAAGAGGCTAGTGTCTATTCATATTCCTTTTCAGTATTTCATTTCTACCATGTCTATGTGTTCTGCTACAGGGCAGACCCATGAACTACTGTGGGTTAGGGAACCATGGGCTCCTGCTGGATTTAGCAGTCACATAATCTCACTCCTGGCTGTGGGCAGGAGTGGACCTGTGGAGCTAAGGTCCTACAGCTGTCAGGCTCAGGGGGTGAGCTGGCTATTTGTCACCAAAGCTCTGAATTGGGGGCCCTTAGGAGATGGGATTTACCCTTCCAGCTGATATTTGCTTGTCAGAGCATCTCAGCTGAGCTGCATCTCCATGATACGTCTCTCCTTCAGCATCAGAATGGTTTCTACTTCCTCTCACCAGAGCGTCTCAGGTACCTGATGCCAAATTTAGCATGTTCTGTTCCGAGATGCTGCTGAACAGATTGGCCCATTGATGGAGAAAAAGCCCTGTGGCATGTGCTTCTGGGCATTCGGGAAAGGCATTGGCATAGTTTCAAGCCAGCTTGTGAATTTGGGGGAATTATATTGTGAATAGAGGTAGGTGGAGGGCCAGGTAAGGGGGAGGTAATTTTACTGACCCCAAAGGGGAATGGAACTGAGGTCCTGGGGGAGTTGATTCCTGTCTCTTTCCTGTTGCTGTATTACCCCTTGTCACCCCAGGTTGAATTAGTCTTTTCATCGTCATACTGAGCTGACTTGGGTTCTGTGAGGGGGCAGCTCCAGCATCTGTGGCTGAAGAGCTTGACTAGAATCCTGTGAGTAGCAGTGCCACCACACCCATAGTGCCGCCTCTTAACCTGTTTGGATGATATGGCACTTTGGGCATCAGAGAGTCTCTCAAGGCAGGGCTCTCTGCTTCTGGTCTCAGGGTCACATGTGCAGTTGTATACGTTGTGCCTTTCCCAAGGACTGCCAGGTCAGGGAAGGCTGAACTCTATCTCAGGCTCCAAGCTATATGCCTTGGTATGGGCTGCATCTTCCTACAGGAAGGGGCACTTTTCACTTATTCATTCATTCACTTCTTTTTATGGTGGAATGCCTGATGTACAGTGAAGGTCCCAAGTTGATGGGATTTTACTTGTACACACATCACCAGTTCAAGAGAAATTTTATGAGTACCCCAGAAAGCACCTTTTAAAAAAATTGCACAAAGAAGCCACGTAGACCAGTGGCGGCCTGTTTAATCTACACCAGCTCTGCGGACTTGCAGAACTTTGACATTTGCAAATTGATCTTTAGTCAATCAACCAAGGTATATTTACTGGTATCAAGAGCAAGCACTGTGCTGGGCTTTGTGGAGGGTCTGGAAGAATATATGATGCTCCCCTGTCCTATAGCACCTCACAGTCTGGTTGGTCAGATAGCTCTTGAAGAGCTCTCAGAGAACAAAGTCATGGAAGGTTCCTAGGAGTGACACTGTAGGCAGCTCAGTGTCTGAGAAGTGTCAAATAGGTAGTGCTTATAGAAGGGTTGTCAAGTGAGAAGAGTGGAGAGGCAGAGCCAGGCTTCAAAAGAAGGAGAATCCCAAGACTCTTGGGAGAGTGATGGGGGTCTAAGAGGTGGAGAGAGATAGAAATGACATGAGGAGCGTGGTTTACACAGGCAGGGACAGTGAGCAGAGATTGGGGCTGAGTGCAGGGGTGTGGAAAGCTGGGGCAAACCAGGTAAGGCGCCTCCCGCTCGTTACCCCATTGAAATTGGTGATCAGTGCTGAGCTCTCACTCACTTCCAGTCCAGGGAGACATCTTGAGCCAAAGGCAGCTGGGCACAGAGAGCCTGGGCATTTGCTGGAAGGTGGTTGAAGCTGCTCTGAGAACCATACCCAGAGTTCCTTTCTCAAGATGGGTTTGCCATAATTATATCTCAAAAATGAATGAATGAATGAATGAATGGATTTGTCAGGCATAGTATCTCTGGTTTGGGATTAGCCAGACTTGTTATACTATGTCAGCTATCAGTCAGGCTCTAGAAAAATCTGGGATTAATTTGTAAGGCTAAAATGAAAGGATACAATTGTTAGGTTTGGAAATAATGATCCTTTATTATTTAGAGATCCTGTGAGGCCATTGGATTCTCATGGAGGGCATGTCATGGAATTTGCGCTTAAGTGACCTAACATCTGAATGGTGATGATGTCAAAAGCTCACCCAAAGGGGGCAACCATTTTTGCATTTCTTGCCAGGGAGAGAGGGACAGTTTTGATAATATAGCTGTTCCTAGCATTAGTAAGACTGATAAGATGCTGCAGATACAAAAAAAAAAAGTTATGGATGCATTAAGGGGAGGAAGTCTATTTTATTTTAAAAAAACTTTTTATTATGGAAAATTTCAAACATACATACATAAAAGTAGAGAGAATAAGTTAATAAGCTCCCATGTTCCCATTGCCCAGCCACCACCATCATCAGCTCATGGCTGATTAAGTTTATCTATCTCCCTCACTTCCACCCCCATCTTCAAGATATCCCAGCATTTCATCATCAATATTTTAGTGTCTATTTCTAAGAAATAAGGGATTTGTAAAAACATTACCATAGCACCATGATCACATCTAAACAGCTAACATTCTCTTCTTAATCTCAGCAAATATCCTGTCAGGGTTCAGTTTTTTTGATTATCTTATTAATTTATTTTTACAATTGGTTTGTTGGAACTGTGAACTAAACAGGATCTACACATTGCATTTGTCTGATACATCTCTTCAGTTTCTTTAAATCTGTATGTTCCTTCTCCTTTTTTCCCCGTTGCGATTTATGATTGGCTGTGTTATTTGTCCTGTGGTTTCTCATATTCTGGATTATGCTGATTGTATCCTTGTGGTGTTATTTAAGATGTTCTTCTGTCCCGTATTTTTCCTGAAAACTGGGAATTACATCTAGAAGCCACTCAGAATCACATTTCTCTTTTTGGCCAATAAATTCTAGCTTTTTAAGAAAGAGTTCGTTGAGGGCTTCAGATGTGAAGGGACTGAGAGTTTGTTGAAAGTAGATCTAGACTTTGGACTAGTTTGGGAACCAAAGAACAATACAGTGGGCCACTTTTCTGTTCTTTTTCTAAATTTCTCCTTCCACTGAGTAGGTTTGGTTCTGAGTTTAAGAAGTCAAAGCTTTCAGAGCCCCTGGATCACACCTTTTCACTCCAGCATAACAGGGGGAGCCTTCCCTGTATATGTAAGTAGCAGGCTGCTAGGAGAGAGGATTTGGGGCTTCAGTAAATCCTCCCCCTTTTCATAGGTCCTGCACATTTGAATGGGGCCCTTTCCCCTAATCTGTGATGGATGTGGGGAGGGGCAGACCTTGCTATGTGTGGGCTACTTGGGGAGAATCTGTACCTGGAGCCTGTGGCCCATACGCAATCAGTTGGTGCTGACTGTGGAGACAGGTTGGCAAAGCTGTCGTAATAGTTATAACTACCATTGCTGGGTGCCTGTTCCACCATAGTCATTCCTCTAGGTGTTTTACACACACTTATTCCTCACTCCACCTGCCTGGCCATACAGCTCCTGCAGGCTCCATCTGTCCTGGCCTTATTCGTCCTTCCTTCCCAGGGACTCACTTTTTAAAATGGTGAAATGGTGGCTGAGACCTACCTGCCAGCAGCAAGGGCCAAGTGTCACTTTAGGACTTGAGGCCCTCCTAGTAAGCTGGGACTTGGTGGACAATCCAGCTCTGGGGACTCCTATCTCAGTTGGTGCCAGGGGCATGTCATGCTGGTTTGGTACTGCATTCGTAGGACTTGCGCAGGTTCCTTTCCTGTAGGGCCTTCTGCCATCTCCTTTCACCATTGTAGTGGTGGAAGCTGATTGTAGCTGGGGAATGAATTAGGACCCTGGCCTGACAAGGGAGATGAATTCTGGTGTCCCACCCCCACCGTGGATTGGGCCTCTGGTGGGGACCTGTCCCTTTCTGGGATTCTCTCAGTGCATGTGTCTTATACTTTAGGTTCTGGCCAGCTGTGCCTGTAGGATGGAGAAGAGGAGCATGCTCCCTGATGGATCTGTGCTAAACCTTGGGTGCCCAGGCTGGTCTCAGGGCTGCTTTGATCTCTCCTTCCCGTACTTTGCTCTTAGGGGCATCTAGGGTTAAGAGAGCCTTGCTCTAGCAGAGCGCTCTTACGTGGTATCTCCACTTCTTTCTAACAGGAGGGTCACACGGAGGCATATTGGGAGGCTCCAGAGAACTTTAGGTCACCCTTGAGATCAAATCCAGATTTCTTTGGAGAGGCCTGGCTGCTTCTGAAGTGGTGGGACTGCTGTCAGGGCCAAAGGTGAGGAAGAGATTTTCCCTAAGGAGTAGTGGAAGGACTTGGTCCCAACCACTGAGGAGATCAAAGAGCCTCAGCAGCTTGTCTAGGAGCTCACACAAGGATCACCCAACCTGGTCCTATCTGGGACTGCCCCATACCCAGAGGAGCCCAAGCTCTGCAGTGCCCCAGGCTCAGGGGGGGGGATGTGCCTGCCCCCCCGCCAGGGATGCTGGAAGAACCAGTAAGACACTTGGGTGCTTAGGAGGAAAGGAGAGGTAAGGAAATTTCCTGGTAGTCACATCCATACATTGGATACGTTCACGTGTGCTGGTAGGTAATAAGGATCGTCTGCACTTTTTGTATACGGGAGCAGTTATGAGGGATTTCTACAGTTAAATTCTACTTAGAAGTAGGAGGACTTTAAAGTGATGTTCAGCCACGTATTCAGGAAACCCTTTGCTGAGCACCTACTGGATGCCTATCCCTGGGTGAAATGTGAGGAACAAAGGAAGGCGCAGGATATGGGCTCTGCCCTCAAAAGGGCTCACAGCGTGATGGGAGAGAAAGAGAGACAAGTTCAAATCTTTACCCTCAACTTCCTTAAATTAGAGTTTGCTCCTGCCTTCTCTTTGTCTCACAGAGGTAAGAGAAATGAGCACACGATTAAAAGGGTTTGTATTATTTCATCTTCTAAAATAGTAGAGCACATATTTGTATGGTGTTCAACAGCTTACAAAACACATTCACAGCACTAACTTACTCTGTTGGGAGCTCCAAAGGTCTAACATGAGAGATTCAGAAGAACAGCCAGCTAGCTGACTTTAGCAAACCCAAATGCCATACACTGAGCACAGCTGGAGAACCACGTCACTTCCCTGCCTCCTGTTCTCAGAAGATGGAAAATTTAGCAAGAGGATGGGAGGGCCTTGAGGACAGGAAAAGGATCTGGAAGTAGGACATTTGAGCAAAGGATGGGGTAGGGTGGGGTGGGGGATGAAGAATGGTGGAAGCATCCTGGGTGGGGGTCAGAAACTCAGGTTTTAATCAGTCCTGATGTTGCCTGAAACTGGCTGTACGTGTTGGGTAGGTCCTCAGTTTTTTTCCATCTGTAAAATGAGAAATTTAACTAAATAATCCCCGAAGTCTCCTCCACCTCTGACAGCTTATTTCTGTGAGATGATTGAAAAGGAAGGGGGATGCTTCCCACTGTTCAGCTTCACAGAGGAGAGAAAACAAGTACAATGTGCAGCCTTTAGGTTAATTAGAAGAGCTTTAAATGAAGAGGATTGCTCTTCCATTGTGCCCCAGAGATCTTCCGGAGTGGACAAAATGACCTCACAATCAAGCCTGGAGCCAGGAGAGGGACTGGCTGCTGCCTTGCCAATTGGTTGCTCCTGGTAAACACGGGCTTTTGAAAAGCTCTTGGCATCCTTCTACTGGCTTGGCTGGCCAGCCAGCAAGGCTCCCACCTGGACCTGCAGAGCCTGCTGCAGGATCCCTTTTCCCAGCCGTGCTCGACTGCTTATCTCCTGAGTGTTGTCCCATCCATATCCCACAGGTGCTCTGGCAGCAGCCAGTGTGCTCACGTTTTCCAGGGGAGCCAGAGTTAGCAAACACTTTGTGGTGGGGGAGGTGGGGCATGGATAGGGCTGGCCTGAAAGAGACTTTAGTTCTGCCCCCTCCAGTTGGCAGTTGTACAGCTTCCTTCCCTTGTAGAGTGAGGAGATGGATGTGGTACTCACTGCAGTTTCTCCTGTAGCTCCGTGGGTTTTGTGGGCTCAGGCCAGGTCTCCTCCAATGTCAAGGTCTGGCATGTGAGGCCACATCCTTCAGGAGCATGGTTTAGCTTCAGCACGTGATATGTTTGCTCTGTCCTCCTTTTATTTTGAGCATCTAATCCAACACCTAATGGATACCGGAATGGCTGCTTCCATATTCCCTGAAGGCAGGAGCTCTGCCTTGGTGCGAATACCCCAGTGGTCCGTGGCCTCTGGTCCCTCCCAGGCAGATGATTCCACTGTTGGAAAGTTCTTCTTTCCCTTTGTGTGTCTCCTTATACCTCCTGTCTCTGGGTGCTGGCTCTGCCCTCTGGGCCAGCTGACTTATCCGCTCACAGGTTTGGCAGGAGCTCACTGTGCTCTCACCTCCTCAACCCTGGTCTTCTCTCTAGGCTTCTCCAACTCCTGTGGCTGGAATGTGACTCTGGGACCCTTGCTGACCTGGGCTGTCCTGCCCAAGACTGTCAGATCCTGAGGACAGGAAGGCTCAAAGAACAGGGCTCAGGGCTCAGCATGTCACATGGACTGTGAGTGACAGTCTGAAGGATGAGGGGCTTTGGCTTATGTAGCCTGAGAACACCATCCTACACCTTTCTGAGCACTCTCTGTCACTGCACCACACAGTTGTCCAGCCTCATGCTGGGCATCTCAGCATGAAGGCTGGATTCCCTCCATCCTGGGCTTGTGTGACCTGAGTGTGAATCTTTGGGGGTTCTGCATGGGTCCCTGCCATGACATCTCTGGTTGTACTTAGAGATCCCTTCCAACCTAGTGAGACCCTTTTGGATCCTGACTCTGTCCTCTGAACTGGGGTAATAACTAAGGCAGTGTGATTGTTTCAGTAATCATGCTATGTGAACTTCTCCCTTTCCTATGGCCTTGTGAGCCCACTTTCCAAACCCCTTTATCTGATCTTGAGTGGCCAGTGTTGGGTTATAGAGGCCACAGCCTTGCTAGCTTGGGTTTGGAGTGGTGCCAGCTGAGGACAGTGGCAGAGACAGGGCTGGATTGGAGAGGCAGCCACTGCTTGCATCTTAGCCATGGCAGCCCCGGTGCAGGCTTGTCCTTCCCAGGTTGGCCAGGTCATGCTGGCCTCTCTTTGGGGTGCGTTGGCCTTTGGCTCTGTAGGTTAGATGTCCCCAGGGGCAGCACGTACTCTGCAGATGAAAGTTTCAAACACACATAAAAGGAGAGAAGATGGTATGGTGAACTCCTCCTGTGACCCCATCACCCAGCTTCAACAACGATCAGTGTTTTGCCAACTTGTTTCATCTATATTCCTCCAATTTTTTTTTTTTTGGCTGGATTATTTTCAGTCAAAATCCTAACATATCATTTCACTCATAAATACTTTAGGATGTACCTCTCATAGTTAAAAGATATTTTAATTTTAATCCAATGACATTATCACAGCCAACAAAAGTTAACTGTAATTTTTTTTCAACTTTATTTATTTACGTATTTATTTATGGCTGCGTTGGGTCTTTGTTGCTGCACGCGGGCTTTCTCTAGTTGCGGCGAGTGGGGGCTACTTGTTGCGGTGCGTGGGCTTCTCATTGCAGTGGCTTCTCTTGTTGTGGAGCACAGGCTCTGGGTGTGCGGGCTTCAGTAGTTGTGACTCGCGGGCTCTAGAGCGCAGGCTCAGTAGCTGTGGTGCACGGGCTTAGTTGCTCCACAGCATGTGGGATCTTCCCTCTAATTTCTTAATATAACCTAATACCTAGTCCATGTTCAATTTTCCTTGATTATCTCAAAAATGACTTTTTATTTAAAAGACTTTTTTATTAAAAAAAATTTTTTTTAGCAAGAGAAAACACAGACTTTTATTTATGTATGTATGGGGGAGTTCAGAGAAAAATGTGATTTCCAAAAATGACTTTTGAGAGTTTGTTTGTTCAAATCAGAATCCAAACAAACCTTGCATATATATAGACTATTATATATATGTAATGTATATATGTGTGCTTATTTCAAAATAATGATAGATATTTTTACTAACAATACTACTGAATGTAGTTTAAAATTCGCTTGTAGTTTCTTTTGTCCTTAGTTTATATATTTTCAGGAATATGTAGTCAAAGTTCTGTGTTTTATTTATTTATTTTAAAATATTTATTTATTTATTTATTTGGCTGCACCAGGTCTTAGTTGCAGCACGCAGGATCTTCGTTTCTGAGTGCGGGATCTTTTAGTTGCAGCATGCGGGATCTAGTTCCCTGACCAGGGATTGAACCCGGACTCCCTGCATTGGGAGCGTGGAGTCTCAATCACTGGACCACCAGGGAAGTCCCAAAGTTCTGTGTTTTAGAGCTATTAGAAATGATTCTTCTCTGTGTGGTTATGCTACTAAGAGGCTATACAATTAAGGTTTGGTTTTTTTTTTTTGCAGTTTGTGTTCAGTTTGTAAGGATTGCCTTTTGATCTCTTACCTGTTGCCACTGTCATACTGCACAGTAAGTCAACCAAAACTCAGTGGCTTCAAATAGCAATTTTTAATTCTCACTCATGCATCTGCATGCTGGCTAGAATTCATTGATCTAGGCTGGGCTCCAGGCTGTAGGTGAGTCCAGGTCTGCTCCACGTGTCTCTCATCCTCCTCAGACAGCAGGCTAGCCAGGGCATGTTCTTCCGATGGTGATGACAGATGCACAAGAGGGCATACCTAACCACACACAATTTCAAGCCTCTGCTTGAAATGACACATCTGCTAACATTTCTTTAGTCAAAGCAATTTTTAGTTAAGCCCAAAATCAAGGTGTGGTACTGTAGTTATTATGGCTACCTAACAAATTACCCCAAAACTCAGTGGTATAAAACATCCATTACTTTGCTTATTAGATTCTGTAGGTCAGGAATTCAGGCAGGGCACAGTGGGATGGCTTATTTCTGCTTCACAATGTCTGGAGCTTCAGCTGGAAGAGTTGAAAGCTGGGGACTGGAATCATTTGACATGTCTTCATCATTTACATGTCTTACAGCTGATGCTGGCTATTAGCTGGGAGGGCCTCAGTGCTTCTCCATGTGGACTAGATTGAGCTTCCTCACAACATGGCTACTGGGTTCCAAGGGTGTCCTGAGAAAGGAAGTCAGGTGGAGACTGTGCTGCCTTTATTACCTAATCTCAAAAGATGTGCATTGTTACTTCTGCCACACTCCATTCATTGGGGCAGTCACAAAGTCCTGCCCAGGTTTGAGAGGAGGAGGCAGACTCCATCTCTTGATTGCGAGTGTCCAGGTTCTATAAGAGCATATGAGGGCTTCCCTGGTGGCGCAGTAGTTAAGAATCCGCCTGCCAATGCAGGGGACGTGGGTTTGAGCCCTGGTCTGGGAAGATTCCACATGCTGCGGCGCAACTAAGCCTGTGTGCCACAACTACTGAGCCTGCACTCTATAGCCCACAAGCCACAACTACTGAGCCCACATGCCGCAACTACTGAAGCCCACGTGCCTAGAGCCCGTGCTCCACAACAAGAGAAACCACTGCAATGAGAAGTCTGCGCACTGCAACGAAGAGTAGCTCCCCCTTGCTGCAACTAGAGGAAACCCGTGCACAGCAATGAAAACCCAACACAGCCAAAAAATAAAAATAAATAAATTTTTAAAAAAAGTTCATACGAGGGAATTTGCTGGTGGTCCAGTGGTTAGAACTGCAGGGGGCGCGGGTTCAATCCCTGGTTGGGGAACTAAGATCCTGCATTCCGTGTAGCTTGGCCAAAAAAAAAAAAAGAGCATATGAGACTGGAAATTTCGCTGAGGTTATTTTCAAAAATAGAGTCTGCTGCAGCTGGGAAAATATACTGCACCTCTAGTGGGAGGAATTGCAAAGTCACATGGTAAAGGGCAGAAATCCACAGAAGGTAAAGAATGGAGAACAATGCCATCTACCATATTTTTTCTTTACCATTTAATTTTCTTAAAATTATTTAAAACTTTCATGTGATTCCAAATAAAACAAGGTGTATTGAGAGAAGTCTAGTTCCATCTTGTTGCCTTCCACTTTGTTCTCTGCCTTCCCTGATAAGAAACCATTTTTATCAGATTTTTCCATTGTTTCTTTTTGAAAATATGAGGAAAAATATACATTTATTTACCTTTCTTTTGTATATAAAAGGTAACAGATTCTAAACACTATTCTATACTTTGCCTTTTTTTCACTTAATATATCCTGAAGATCTCCTCATAGCAGAATATAGAAATTCTCCTGATTTCTTTTTGCATCTGGGCACTGCTCTATCATATGCACATGCTATGGTTTTCCCTTGGCATCAACCTGTGTCCAGTCTTTTGCTCTTACAAATAGCACCACAGTGAGGAACCTGGTATCTGTGTCATTTTGTATTTTTACCAGTGTATCTATGGGATATTTTGTGTTTTTTCCACTGTATCTGTAGGATAGTTTCCTGTTGGATGCGGAAACAAAATGGTGAATGCACATTTTGCTATGTGTTGCCCAGCCTGAGGGGCAAGGGCAGAAGCTGGGAGCTAGTGAGGGGCTTGAAAGGTATTCAGGTGTGAGAGGATGGTCACTGGACGAGAATGAGGAGGGGGTGATGGGGAGTGGGGAGAGGGTGAGAGTGCTGAAAAGTGCTCAACTTCTGAATATATTGTGGATGTAGAGTCAGCAGGATGGCTAAAGGGTTGGCTGTGAAGGGTTAGAAAAAGAAAGGAGTCAGGAGGACTCCTGAGTTTTGACCTGAACATCTGGTGCACACTGAGGGCAACAAGGATGGGGTCTAAGATCAGGAGTTTTTTCCTGGACAACTTGTGTTTTAGAGGCATCCAAGTGAGATGTTAGGTAGGCGGCTGGGTATTCTAGTCCCGGCTAAAAACATAAAGTAGCACTTCACCTGCAAATGCTTTAATATTGATGCCACCTGGTTCCTACAAGCACTCTGAGAAAGAAATAAGGAAGAGGAATAAATTGAGGCCATACTGGAGTTCCAAGAGGGCAAGTCAAGTATGCTCAACTCAACAAGCATTTATTTTATCAAATGAAGTGCTAGAAATGAAAGCATTCACAAGAGGCCTGGCATTAAATGCCAACTGGTGCCTGGTTCCTGCCCAGGGCTGAGGATATAAAGGTGAACAGGTAGATTAGCATCCCTGTTTCCTACTACAGAGAACCTTTGAGTTAAACTTGATTGAAGGTATGGACTCTGCCCTCTGGGAACTCTGACTCACTCATTGGGAGATGCTCAGAAAGCCCACTGTGGTCCATCCTTCTCATCTTCACACACAGCTGCTAAAATAGATACAGAATTTGAGCCTCAGACCAGAGAGTTTACTTGAAAGTTCCGGCCCATCCCACAGGCTCTCAGAATTCATTGCTGGTTGGATCTGAAGCCCAGACCACCAGAGCCACAGAGAACACCCTCTCACTGTAGGAAGAGTATCACTGTTTCTTCTTAACCCTCACTTATATTCATGAAACTCCAGGAAGGCTGGACTGTGGTGTGGGAGAGGGTTCCCTTGGCAGATTTTGGGGATTAGGAAGAGGGCAGGAGGGAGGGAGCTCCAAGTCTGTGGTTGCTGCTCTGGGGTAGTGATCTGCTCATGGGCATCTGGGGTAGAGATAACATAATTTGACTCTGTGATGTACATTTCTCTGGGCCCTGGGGCCTGGGTGCAGGCTGTGGCACACGGAGCTGGCTCCAAAGCCGGTGGACTGGAGTAGGTCTTTCCCAGTGGCCAAGCATTCTTCTCTGCTCCCCTCCTGTACTGAAGCACTTTTGCAAATGATAGTGCTTAGTGCTAACTGCCAGGGTGAGAGAGGCTTCCTGCCAGGGTGCTTTCAGGGAGCTGTGATGCAGGCTGAACCTGTGGAAGAAAGGAAGGAAGGGAAGAGACAGAACAGGGAAGCTTGCTCTAGATTCTCCCAACAGACCAGGTCTGCCCCCACCCTACCCTTTACTCCCCAGCTTTGTCAGGGTGTATGGTGGAGCCCCTCCAAGGATCCCTGCTCTCACTGGTACTTGGCACCTCCCTGGCCAGCATGGTGTACCCCTTAGATTGTCTGAGCTGAAACACAGACTGAGGGGCAGCAGGTACATGGCCTCTGTGCTGTCCCTACCCAGGTATCCAGTCAGGTATGAGGAACCCTGGGGAACACATCCAGGGCTCCAGAGACAGTTGTCACACTACCAGCTCCTTTTATTTTTAAAAAATATTTTTAAAATATATTCTTTTTCATATTCTTTTCCATTATGGTTTGTCACAGAATATTGAATATAGTTCCCTGGGCTATACAGTAGGACCTTGTTGTTTATCCATCCTATATATAATAATTTGCCTCTGCTAATCCCAAACTCCCAATCCTTCCCTCCCTTACCCTCCTTCCCCCTTGACCAGGTCCTTTTCTAAATGGTAAGAACCTCCACACCCCTGAGTGTGGTGTGAGAAAGAAAAATGTCCTCCCTGTCCTCAATTCATAGAGCCTGGTGGGGACCCCTGGGGGCAACACTGCCCCTTTCAGTTGCCAAGACCTTGACTCCTGCTCGAGGAGTACCACTCCTGGCGGTACTGAAAACCTGTTTTAAGTGGCATGAAAAAAGAGGAAACGAGAAGCTTTGCCTTTTTGGAAACCATCCTGTGTTCCCTGTACTCCCATATGAGCCCTTATTCTGGGATTCTCAGGCTGGTGTGATGCAGGGGCAGTGACCCCAGGAGTAAAGGCTGAGTCTCCTGGCAAGGTTTTCAGGGAACATGGGCCTTGGTCAGGCTCCCTCAGCTTCCTTTTCCTTAGTCCCTGCTGGTGGCTCAGGAGAAACAAGACATTCAGATAAAGATGTACATAGCTTTTGAAAAGATAGTAACAATACTTAGTAATAATTGAGTGATTTTGCTTATACAGTATTTTTTCCTCTGTGTAGCTCTGGCCAATAGAGGGTCAGAATCACTGTTGAAGGGTGGAAAGACTGAAGCCAGAGAGGTAATGGGCGTTTCGAAGAACCCATAGCAAGGTGGGGCAGGACCAGGAGGAGGAGCCTGGACTGCCCACCCTGGCCTCTGTTCAGTGAATCTCCCTCGCTACTTTGGGATGAGGAACCTTCCATGTGTCCAGTAAAGGGATCAGACATCGGTGTGCAGGACTGGCCTGCTTGGTATACTCTCTGCCCCTGGGTAGAGTGGGCTAGGGGTGGGGAGCAGGTGACAATCTCAGGGTGGCCTTGGGGATATAAGGCTCCAGGGCCAGAAGAGAAGAGCCCAGTCCCCACTAGGTGGAGTTTAGGAGCAAGGCCTCTGCTGCAGTCTCTTCCAAACAACTCACTCTTGTAGAGCACTCACTCTGTGTCAGGCCCCAGAGGCCTCAGGGTTCAGTTGGGAATGAGGACAGAAATCATTCAGTCTTTTTTTATGTGCTGGCATGGATGCAGGGAGTACCTTCTGAACAAGCACGCAAGCTCCAGGACCTTGTGGAGTATACAGCCTTCAGGAATAAGACCCATGGCCACTTTATCAGAATCGGTATAAGCGATTCTGATAAAGGGTGCTGGTTGTTATTCCATGACCTGCCTTGGGGGGTGGGTTTAGATACCTAGGATCTATACAGCACCACTGACACCCTCCCCCGAAAAATTAATTTCTCCAGAGGCCCTGCTTTATCCCCAGGAAAGGCTTTGCTCCCAAACGGTTCTCATTCTGAGAATGCTGTTTCTTTGTCCAACATTTTTGTTCATTATTTATTTGTGTTCAGTGTTTGTTCATTCAACAAGCATTTATTAATCCTGCTGTGTATCTGGGTCTGTGCAGGCTCTGAGTTCACAGAGGAAATGCAATAGTCAGCCTACTTGGATCCCACAGTCTGGGTCAGCATGAGGGACTCAGCCAAAGCCACACAGTTCAGAGAAAGGAGCAGCAAAACTTCTTCTCACACACACACACACACACACACACACACACACACACCCTGACCCTGTTACCTCCCGGTGCTCCAGGGACAGCCTAATGGCCAGGTTCCTGTCCTTATCTGCTTAGACCTCCCTGTGGGCTCAGACCCTCCTGACCATGCTTCCTTCTTGGTTTTGTAGCATGTCCTTGTTTACTTGTCGGTCTCCTTTGTGGCACTGCTTGCCCTGTCTGATGAGGTTCCCAGGACTCAGCCCTCAGCCAAATCTCTTCTTCTCACTAGGCCTGCCCAAGGCTTCTACGCAAAAGGTGCTGCATGCTGACGGCTCCCCAAACTCTCCAGCTCTGGTCCTCCCACTCCCAGTGGACAGCTCCATATGGACCATCACTATGCCATTAGTTGCCCTCTCACCTCTCCCCTTTGGCTGAAATAGTGTTTAATGTTGGGTTAGCAGGACCCCTTTTCTTGGAAAACTTGAGTCTGTACCACAATGAACTTAATCTGACATAAGACTTTTTTGAGGACAGGAATGTCGATGATTTTGTTTGGTATCCATAAGAGATCTTAAACAGTCTTTTTTTTTTAATATTTATTTATTTGGCTGCGCCGGTCTTAGATGTGGCCTGCGGGAACTTTAGTTGTGGCATGTGGGATCTTTTTTTAGTTGCAGCATGCGAACTCTTAGTTGTGGCTTGTGAGATCTAGTTCCCTGACCAGGGATCAAACCCGGGCCCCCTGCATTGTGAGCGTGGAGTCTTAGCCACTGGACCACCAGGGAAGTCCCTTAAACAGTCTTTTGTTTGGGAATGGAACCTCTTCTCAGGCCCAGGCCTGGGCTCCCCAGGTCAGTAGGAGCAGGTGAGCAGAGTGCGGATGGTCAAAGAACACTTCTGGTGGGAAATATCATAATCCAACTTGGACAGCCTTAAGTCAAAATGAGGGGGCCATATTATAAGATCAGAGTTGTGTCTTTCAGAACTCAAAAGTAGTTTATAGTCAGCTCTCAGATAGGGATGAGGACCTGGGAGATCATCTTCTCCTCCCAAATCTGCTTCTCTTCTTCTCCTCCCTGCTGCTTCTTTCTGCAGCCTGGTGAGTCTGGCTTCTCACCAGACGGGCTGGTGGGAATCTTGGCAACTCACAGCTCACCCATCCCTCTCCCTGTTTTCCTTTCCCTCCCCCATTTCAGTTCTCCGGGGAGAGACTCTGAGAGGCTCAGTGTGGGCCAGGGGCCAGCATCAGCTCTGATCCACAGTGCAGGTGGAGCCACATTGTACAGTCTGCACAGGACTCTTCTGTAGGGTCATTCCACCAGATTCCCCCACTAAGTGGAAAGCTTATGGTCCACCCACAAGGATAATCTGTAGGATCCCTGCTGCTGGCCAGCGTGTCAGAGTGCCCATTTAAAACCTCTTCCATGTGCAGCCCTTTTGACTCTATCTTACACCCTGGAGAACCTGGTATCCAGGTGAGACAGAAGGCCAGGTGGACCAGAGTGATTGCCAGGGCATGTTCCCCAGAGAGTGGTGGTTGGCTCCTGGACCTGATTCTTTGCTTGTCCAGGAAGAGGAGAACATATTCCAGCAACCTTGGGCTGACTCCACCCCATCCCCTCAGACTCCAATGGGCAGCTGCCTTTCACAGCAGCAGGCTTTCCTCCCAGAAGCCTGCTTCTGGGGTCCCATTTTTTGCTTTGGGACCGTAAGTGTTTTTCTTCTTTTCTACCCAACTGCTTCTGCTCTCCAGCCAGGTCCTGGCCTCTGGTCCCATTCTCTCTTCCATGAGCGTACCATCACCGTGGCATTGGAGCCTTTCCTGTGACTGTTGCCTTAGTCTAAAGGCTTGGTACTGGGGGTAGGAGCAGAAAGGGGCTTGCTCCCTCCTTTTCTCATGGTATAACAGTGCTGAGCAGCTGTGAACAGCTACTGGGGCTCACCCACCAGGCTTCCCAAGGGCAGGAACTCTGTCTAACCCTATGAGAAACATTAGGGACGGATGGGGCTCAGGGTCAGCCATGGTGAATTGCGGCCTCCCTGTGGAGAAGCCTTGCTTCTGGGTGGGCCCAGGTTGGTGGGCCCAGGTGTTTCTCCTGGAGTTGGAAGTTTGGTCTATCCTATTGGGATCTCCTGTAAGGATGCAGCCAATTTCCCTTTTCTAAGCAGGTATACAGCAAGGGCACCCTGGAGCAAGACCATTAGCTCTCATCAGCGTATCAGCTTGTGACAGGGCTCGTAGGGAGTTCTTCCTTGCAACTTTGGCTTCAAGGTGGGCCTCTTAAAACCCTAGCAGCACAAGCCACACCTTTGGAAGCCAAGGTCAGGCCTCCAGACAGATGTAACAGAGACTCTGCTTCCCCCTTGCCCCCCACCCCTCCCCAGGACTGACCCCATTGTCCCGCTGATCTGGCTATGTTCCCTAAGGGAGGAGAGACATGGAGAGGAGTGGGCGGGGGCAGGAAAGCCTGCATGGGGTGGCTTCCCTCCGGTGACCGTGATACCACTGATCAAGGTGCTAACTGTGTGGTTGCTTAGCATGACTGGGACAGGGGGAGCAAGTTTACTATATTTTCATCCCTGACTAGTGCACAGGTGGGCCCTGGGCTTGTGAGTACTCAGTAGGTTGGGGCATAGTGGGGGCTCCAAGAATAGGATGGACACTCAGTAGGGATTTCAGGAAGGGATCTTGCTGAGAGGTAGCTCTCAGCCCTCTTTGGGTCCTGCTACCCCCATGCTTCTCAGAGATCTTGCCTGAGCAGCAGTCTTGTTGCCAGTGAGGCTTGTTCTTTGTATTTGTTCCCATGCTCTTTTCTTGGCTTCCCTTTTTTTTTATGTTACTCTCCCGACTCCTGATATATCCAGGTAATTTTGAGTTTTAACTTTGCTGATGAGACTGTTCTGGAATTAATAAAAATTATATAAGTAAGACATGAATATATTCTTGATGTAAATATTCAAACAATTCAATCATATATTGAGTAAAACTTCTATTTTCCTTTCCTTTTCTAGCATTATTACTTTTCTGTGTATATTTCTAAGATCTTTCTCCAAGCATTTATATTCATGACTCTTTTGTGTACATATACACACACTTTTTAAAAATAGATCAGTTTCGTTTTCTGTAGTAGCAAACATTTAATCACCAAACAGAACTTGTGGACCTTGAGCACCCAAGGGCCATCACAGGCAAAATGTTAGGCTGCAATAATAAAGTAGCACCTAATCCAGAAATCAATGCCCTAGGGAAGGATGCACTGCCTAGGAGGGGCACAGAGTTAGACTTAGCCCCCTTTTCCCTGCTAAGGGTTAACAAAAAATGGGGCACAAAGCTCTGCAAGGTCTGCACCACCAGAGAAAGCTGGTCGAGACAGGAGGGGATGGAAATTTGGAGTTGGCCAGGGTCTTCAGCCATTCACATTGAGCTCCTTCTGAACTGTCCCTGAGAGTTCAGCATTTGGGATCAGGACTTGGTGGGCGATCTCCACCTCCATAGGTAACAGCAAAGGCAAGGGAAGGTGAACTGGAGCAGTGGGTTACCTGGACCTCTAGTCACCAGGCCCTGGTGTATGGGGTGCCCACTGTGTATGGGAAATGCCACCGGCTGTGGCATCTTCCTCTCCTGTGATGCCAGGGCCTTAGGATTGCCTCGGCTCCCCAGGGCCACCTGAGCCACCAGGACTTCCAGGACTACCTGGCCTGCCTTGGCTGTCAGTGCTACCTGCTGCACCCACTGCACTGGCCATGGCTTCTGCACCTTCCTCCACTGTGCTTGTGGCTCCTTCACCATCTGACATCTTGAATCCGCCCACCCTCTCCACTGGCCGCTAAAAGATCAACACATACTTTCTTAAAGAAATGGGATCACACTGAATATGTTGCTTTGCAGCCAGCTTTTTTTCACAGAAAAGTATGGGGAGACATTTCTCCCTATCCCCCTCACTTCTCAAAGAATCAGCAGTTTGGGCCCTAGATAACTTTTTGTCACCTTGTCCCTTCCTGAATTGGAGCAATCCTTGTGCCTTTTGGAGTCTCTTGGCCAGTCCTGTGTCCCAGGCATATCTCCAAGCAAGCTACCAGACCTTTGTGTAGCTGGACACCTACTTGCTCAGCCTTTGAGGGTAGCATGAGCTTGAGCAGCTCTGTGCAGGGGTAAGACAGTGCCCTTGTTCCTGAGGACTTGTTCCTGAGTTCTGCCTGTGAACTTCAGAGGGTTTCCAGGTTCTAATCTGTTTTTCCAGCTAGGGTTGTCTCCTGGATGCAGGGTTCCCTGCAAAATTCCTTTTTCTTCCCTGACATGTGGTGTGAATTCCCTTTCTCTATTCATACCTTCTGCAGGTTGCATTGCTCAGATTCACAATCATCTGAGTAGAAGACTGCTCGCAGGGCAGGGCCACTTACAGCATAAGGAATCATCTGTGCTGGCATCTTGCCTTTCTTTTTGGTCCCCATGGTGACCTGTATTAGTACACACTGTCTATGCCCCTTCAGAGACCCAACCCTGAATCTGAAGGAGGGTGGACCCCAACTTTCTAACCTCTTCCCGCTAAAGGTTTTGGTGTTTGAAATTTGAAGATTTTTTTTAGTGCAGCCCAGCTCCATGTTGGACCAGACCTCTACTCCAGGGCAGAATAGTGCTTGGGATCATTTATTCATTTAATAAATATTTATTGAGCACATACTACATGCTAAGCACTGTTCTAGGCAGTCCTTACTGTTGCCTATTAATCATGTCCTCCTCCCAGATTTCTTTGTTTTGCTGGTTTCCTCGCTGCTTGTGGGAAGCTTTTGCCTCAGGAACATGAATTTCAAATTTCCAACCAAATAAATCACAAGAATTTTTCCCTGAGTTTTTACTCAAATTCTATCCTACCAGGAGCATTTTATTCTCCTATGAAATGCCGAAGGAACAGGAGGTGTGTTTCCCTGAAACTGGCCTTGGTGTGTTTCTGATGAGGCACTTAGTTTTAAGGAGTTGGGAGTGTTAGAGTAGGGTCGGGGGGACCTAAGTTCCCAGGCCAGGTCCCAGCCTCACACTGCCTGTTTTTCTGGTGCCCTTACGCTGCTTAGTTTCTTTAATCTTTAGTCTTCTCATTGGAAAAAAATGGAAATGATAAGAGTACACACCCTGCGTGGTTGTTAGGAGGTTGATTATGTAAAGGGTGAGTCTGGCACATGGAGTGAGCTGAGAGCCTGATGGTGCTAGGGGTGATGGTGTTAGTGGTCTGACTCCCACGAACGAAAGACATTGAAACCATTATGTATTTCATCAGTCAAGATTTTTTTTTAAATATCACTTTTTATTTTATAACTTTGTGAATGCTTAATACATTAGCACCATAGCACATGCTTACAGTTTAGAAATGAATATTGCATATTTGGGGGTATAGGCTCAGGTAGCATTTTTTAAAAAAATTATTTATTTTGGCTGTGCCTGGTCTTATTTGCGGCATGCGAGCTCTTAATTGCAGCATGCATGTGGGAGGGCTCCCTGACCAGGGATCGAATGCGGGCTGCCTGCATTAGAAGCGTGGAGTCTTACCCACTGGACCACCAGGGAAGTCCCTCAGGTAGTATTTTGAAATTCTTTTTTGAGATATAATTCACATAACATAAAATTCACCCAATTTTAAGTGTACCATTCAATGTTTTTTAGAACAGAATTGTACAACAAAAACTACAATCTAAATTTAAAACATTTTTATCACCCCCAAAAGAAACCTTATATCCATTAACAGTCACTTCTTATTCTTCCCCACCCCCAGGCTTAGGCAGCCACTAATCTATCTGTCTCTTAGATTTGCCTATTCTGGACATTTCATGATTAAATAGAATCATGCAGTATGTGGTTTTTTGTGTCTGACTTCTTTCACTTAGCATGTGTTCAAGGCTCATCCATGATGTAGCATGTGTCAGTACTTCATTCCTTTTTATTGCCCAATAATATTCCATTGTATGGATATACCAAATTTTATTCCCTCATAGGCTCATGAACATTTGGGTTGTTTCCACTTTTTGGCTTTGACTATTATGAGTAATTCTGTTATGAACATTTGAGTACAAGTTTTTCTGTAGACATATGTTTTAAATTCTTTTGGATGTATTCCTAGGAGTAAAATTGCTGCGTCATTTGGTAACTCTACATTTAACATTTGGAGAACTATTGGACTTTTTTCTAAAGTGACTGTACCATTTTACATTCCAAACAGCAGTGAATGATGGTTCCTTTTTTTTCCACATCCTTGTGAACATTTGTCATTATCTTTCTTTTTGATTTTAGCCATTCTAACGGGTGTGAAGTGGTATACATTGTGGTTTTGATTTGCATTTGCCTAATGACTAATGATTTAAACATATTTCATGTTACTGTTGTCTATATCTTATTTAGAGAAATATCTATTCAAATCCTTTGCCCATTTTTAAATTGGATTGTCTTTTTATTGTTGAGTTGTAGAAGTTATTTGTATGTTCTGGATAATAGACTCTTGTCAGAGATTTGATTTGCAAGTATTTTCTCCCATTTTGTGATTTGTCTTTTTACTCTCTTAATGATACATTTACAGTTAAAAAAAGTTTTTAATTTTGATATAGTCCTATTTACCTATTTTTTTGTCACTTGTGCTTTTGGTTTTGTATCTAAGAAACTATTGCCCAACCTAAGGTCATGAAGATTTTCTCCTATGTTTTCTTCTGAGTTTCACTTACATTTAGGTCTATGATCCATCAGAGTTAATTTCTATGTATGGTGTGAGGTAGGAGTCCAACTCCATTCTTTTGCATATAGCTATCCCAGCACCATTTGTTGAAAAAACTGTTTTTTCTCTATTGTAATTTCTTGGCGTCCTTATCAAAGATCAATTGACCATACACATATAAGTTTATTTCTGGACTCTCAATTCTATTCCATTAATCTATATGCTTATCCTTATGCCACTACCACACTGTCTTGATTACTGTTGTATTGTAGTAAGTTTTGAAATTGGGAAGTGTGAGTCCTCCAACTTTGTTTTTTCTCAAGACTCTTTTGACTATTCTGGATCCCTTACATTTCCATATGAATTTTGGAAATTCCATGTGAATTTTGGAAAGGAGAGGCTTGTCAATTTCTGCGAAGGAGCCAGCTAGGATTTTGACACATGGCATTGAATCTGTAGATCAATTGGGGAATATTGTCATCTTTACAATATTAAGTTTGATGCATAAACATGGATGTCTTTCTATTTATTTAGATCTTTAATCAATTTCAACATTTTGCAGTTTTCAGTGTATAAGTCACATTTTTTTGTTTGTGTAGCTTATTCCTAAGTATTTTATTCTTTTTGATGGTATTGTAAATGGAATTGTTTTCTTAATTTCAGTTTTGTATTGTTCATTGCTAGTGTATGAAAATAAAATTGACTTTTGTATGTTGATCCAGAATCCTGCAACCTTGCTAAACTAATTTATTGGTTTAAATAGTTTTTTAGTGGATTCCTTAGGACTTTACTATATTCAAGATCATGTCATATGCAAATAGAGATAGTTTACTTCTTTCCTTTTTTTTTTTTTTTTTTGGCCGTGCTGTGCAGCATGCGGGATCTTAGTTCCCTGACCAGGGATTGAACCTGTGCCCTTGCATTGGGAGCATGGAATCTTAACCACTAGACCACCAGGGAAGTGCCTACTTCTTTCTTTATAATATGACTGCCTTTTATTTATTTTCCTTGCCTAATTGCTCTGGTTAGGACTTCCAGTACTATGTTAAATAAAAGTGGTGAAAGTGGACATCTTTGTCTTGTTCCTGATCTTAGATGGAAAGTTTTAGTCTTTCACCATCGAGTATGATGTTAGCTGTGTTTTTTTCATATATGGCTTTTATCATGTTGAGGATGATTCCTTCTGTGCTTAGTCTATTCCTAAATCAGCTTTTATCATGAAAAGATACTGAATTTTGTAAAATGCTTTTTCTGTATCAGTTGATGTGATCATGTGGTTTTTTTCCTTCATTCTATTAATGTGGTATATTACATTGATTGATTTTCAGATGTTCAACCATGCTTGTATTCCAGAAATAAATCCCATTTGGTCATGATGTATAGTCCTTCTAATAGGCTGCTGAATTCGGTTTGCTGGTATTTTCTTGAGGATTTTTGCAACTATATTCATAAGGAGATTGACTTGTAGTTCTTTTTCCTTGTAGTGTATTTGTTGATATGAATTCTTTTTCAGTGTTAGAGTTTACCAGTGAAGCCATCTGGACCCGGACTCCTCTTTGTTGGAAGTTTTAAAATTACCAATTCAGTCTCTTTACTTGTTATAGGTCTATTCAAATTTGTTTCCTCTTGAGTCTGTTTTGGTAGTTTGCATCTTTCTTGGAATTTGTCCATTACATCTAAATTACCAAGGGCGGGCTTCCCTGGTGGCGTAGTGGTTAAGAATCCGCCTGCCAATGCAGGGCACATGGGTTCAAGCCCTGGCCCGGGAAGATCCCACATGCCGCGGAGCACCAAAGCCGTGCACCACAACTACTGAGCCTGTGCTCTAGAGCTCACGAGCCACAACTACTGAGCCTACATGCTGCAACTACTGAAGGCAGCACCCCTAGAGCCTGTGCTCCGCAACAAAAGAAGCCATCGCAATGAGAAGCCCGCGCACTGCAATGAAGAGTAGCCCCTGCTAGCTACAACTACAGAGAGCCTGTGCGCAGCAATGAAGTCACAACACAGCCAAAAATAAATTAACTAATTTAAAAAAATAATTAATTAAAAAAATTTAAAGTAATAAAATAAATTACCAAGGGCATATGATGTTCATAGTATTCTCTTGTAATTCTGTTTATTTATTTAAGATCAGTAGTGGTGTCCCTCTTTCATTTCTGGTTTTAGTCATTTGATCTTTTTTCTTTTTTCTTTTTTTTTTTTTTGCGGTACGCAGGCCTCTCACTGTTGTGGCCTCTCCCGTTGCGGAGCACAGGCTCCGGACGCGCAGGTTCAGCGGCCATGGCTCATGGACCTAGCCGCTCTGCAGCATGTGGGATCTTCCCGGACCCGGGCACGAACTCGTGTCCCCTGCATTGGCAGGCGGACTCTCAATCACTGCGCCACCAGGGAAGCCCTTCTCTTTTTTCTTTATCAAAAGAATGTTTTTTTTGGTTTTGTTGATCTTTTCAAAGAAAGAGAATTTTATTTCCTTGATTTTCTCCATTGTTTTTCTATTTTCTGTTCATTTACTTATGCTCTAATTTGTATTGTTTCTTTCATTGTACTTGTGTTTACTTTGCTCTTTTTCTGCCTATTAAGGTGGAAGTTTAGATTACTGATTTGAGGTCTTCTTCTTTTGAATATAGGTGTTTACAGCTATAAACTTCTCTCTGACCATTGCTTTTGCTGCATCCTATATATTTTGACATGCTGTGTTTTCATTTTCATTTCTCTCAAAGTATTTTCTAATTTCCCTTCTTTGACCCATTGGCTATTTAGGAGTGTGTTGTTTAATTTACACTTATTTGTGAATTCCCTAAATGTCTTTCTGTTATTGATTTCTCTTTTTTTTTGGCTGCGTTGGGTCTTCGTTGCTGCATGCGGGCTTTCTCTAGTTGCGGCGAGCGGGGGCTACTCTTCGTTGCGGTGCACTGGCTTCTCATTGCGGTGGCTTCTCTTGTTGAGGAGCCAAAAAATTTTTAAAAAAAGGGTATTGAAGTCTCCAATTATTGTTGTTGAATTTTCTGTTTCTCCCTTTAATTCTGTTAGTTTTTGCTTCATGTATTTTGGCAGTCTGTTTCTAGGT
The DNA here is from genome assembly GCF_951394435.1 of Stenella coeruleoalba. Classification (NCBI taxonomy): domain Eukaryota; kingdom Metazoa; phylum Chordata; class Mammalia; order Artiodactyla; family Delphinidae; genus Stenella; species Stenella coeruleoalba. The sequence goes on from NC_137156.1 coordinate 66,581,447, forward strand.
GTATTTATGTTTATGTATATATGTTTATAATTGTATATAATTAGATATTGTATATTAATTGTATATAATTATAATAATTATATATAATTTAAATCTTTCTAATGAATTGAGTTTTTAAAATCAATCTTTATCTTCAGTAACATTTTTCTGTTCTACAGTCTATTTTGTCTAATATCAGTATAGCCACTCCAGCTCTCTTATGGTTGCTGTTTGTGTAATAATATTTTCCCATTAAAAATTTTAAGCTATTTATGTCTTTGACTCTAAAATGTGTCTCTTATAGATAGCATATAGTTGGATTTTAAAAATCAAGTCTAATAATCTCTGTCTTTGATTCGACTGTTTAATTGATTTTTATTTAAATGATGTTATTGGTATAGTTTGATTTACATCTGCCAATTTGCTTTTTGTTTTCTATATGTCTCATTGCTTTTTTATTCCTCTTTTCCTCCTTTACTTCTTTCTTTTGTATTAAGTGGACACTTTTGGTTTAACATTTTAGTTCCTCCGATGGTTTTTAAATTATATAGGTTTAGATTATTTGTCTAGTAGTTGCTGTAAGACTTACACAGTATACATCTTTGTTTGTCAGAATCTGCTTCAGATTTATGCTTACTTAATTCCATTGAAATATAGAAACGTTACTCCTATACAGTTCTATTACTTTTCCCCCTTTTTGTGCTATTAGTGTTATACATACTGTATCTATATATATTACAAACCTAACAGTATGTCATTATAATTATTACTTTATATAATATTATGTAATGTTATATACAATCTTATATAGACCTTTTAAAGAAGCTGAGAGAAAAAGGGGAGAAAGTATATATTTGTGGAATTTGTTATATTAACTTTCTTATTTACTACTTCTTATTCTCCTCATTTTTTCCTGTATTCTAGTTACTAGGTGATGTCATTTCCCTACTTCAATACAGCTTTGTTCCCACCCACCTCTTTTGTGCTCTTTTTGTCAGACATATTACATTTCTATACATTATAAGCTCAACAACACATACAGTTTTATGCAATTGCCTTTTTATCAGTTAAGAGAAGAAATATGCAATTATACTTTCTTTTATGCTTACTTACATAATTACCTTCGCCAGCACTCTATTTTTTTTGTGTGTTTGAATTTGAATTACTGTGTGGTATCACTTGTTATCTGCCTGAGGAATTTGTTTTTTCTTTATCCCCTTAGTTTTACAGAGGTATAATTGACCTTTATTATTTCTTGTAAGGTAATTTGCTATCAACAGTTTTTTTCTGCTTTTGTTTATCTGAGAATGCTTTATTTTGCCTTCATTTAAAAAATATCTATTTTTCCAGAGATTTTTAAGCTCACTTTATATTTGTTATTAAAGATTGTTGACTCTGATAAGGTTGAGAACCAAAGGCACAGAGTAATATTATGAAATGATGAAATATCAACATATTTCTTATTCACAGTTTTTAAAAACTGTTAAAAATGTTTAAAAAATTTTTTAAATAGCAAGCCAATGGAGTAGGGTAATTTAAGACATATTTTTTAAATTGAAATTATTGTAGATTCACATGTGGTTTTAAGAAACAATACAGAGACATTCCTCTTACATTTTGCCCAGTTTCTCCCAGTGGTGAAACTGTAGTATATCATAACCAAGATATTGACATTGATACAATCCACCAATCTTATTCAGATTTCCCTAGTTTTACTTGTACTCACTTTATGTGTGCTTATTAATTAAGGTATACAATTTTATCACTTGAACAGATTTGTGTACCCACTACCACAGTCAAGATTCTGATCGGTTCCAACCACAAGGATCTCTTGTGTTGTCCTTTTGTAACTACATCCAGCCTCCCTCCTGCCCCTTCCCCCTATTCCATCCCTAATCCCTGGCAACACCAATCTGTCCTCCATTTTAAATGTTTTGTCATTTCAAAAATGTTGCACAAGTAGAATCATACATAACCTTTTGGGGTTGGCTTTTTTCACTTTTTTTCACCTATAATTCCATAGAGATTTGTCCAAGTTGATGTGTCAACCAATAGCTCATTCCTTTTTATTGCTGCATAGTACTTCATGGTATGTATGTACCACAGTGTGTTCAGCCATTCATTGTTGAAGGACATCTGAGCTGACTCCAGTTTTGGTCTATTAAAATAAAGCTTTTATGAACATTCATGCACAGGTTTTTTTAAAAAATTAATTAATTTATTTGTTTATTTTTGGCTGTGTTGGGTCTTCGTTGCTATGCACGGGCTTTTCTATAGTTGTGGCAAGCGAGGGCTCCTTTTCGTTGCGGTGCGCAGGCTTCTCATTGCAGTGGCTTCTCTTGTTGCGGAGCATGAGCTCTAGGCATGTGGGCTTCAATAGTTGTGGCTCATGGGCTCCAGAGCGCAGGCCCAGTAGTTGTGGTTCACAGGCTTAGTTGCTCTGCTGCATGTGGGATCCTCCCAGACCAGGGATCGAACCCGTGTCCCGTGTATTGGCAGGTGGATTCTTAACCACTGCGCCACCAGGGAAGCCCCCATGCACAGGTTTTTATGTGAACATAAGTTTTCATTTCTCAGGGATAAATGCCAGGAATACAGTGGCTGGGTCGTTTGACAGTTGCATACTTAGTTTTTAAAGAAACTGCCAAACTGTTTTCCAGAGTGGCTATACCATTTACATTTCTACCAGCAGTACGTGAGTGATCCAGTTTCTTTGCATCTTTTCCAGCCTATGGTATTGTCATCATTTTTAGTTTAGTTATGCTGATCGTCATTGTGGTTTCAATTTGCATTTCCCTAATGGCTAATGATGTTGAACATCTTTTCATATGCTTATTTGCCATTTGGTCTGTTCATGTCTTTTGCCCACTTTCTAATTAATTTTTTTCTATTGAGTTTTGAGGGTTCTTTATATGTTCTGGATACTAGTCCTTTATTGGATATGTATTTTCAAATACTTTCTCTTACTCTGTAGCTTTTCTTTTCATTCTCTTTACGTAGGCTTTTACAAAGCGAAACTTTTAAAATTTAGTGAAGTCCAGTTTATCAATTTTTCTGTAATGGATCATACTTAAAGTATCAAATTTAAGAACTCTTTGCCTAGCTAGATCTTGAAAATTTTCCTGACATTTAAGTTTATTGCCCATTGTGAATTAGTTTTATATGAAGTCTGAGGCTTAGGCCAAGGTGGTGGTGTTGTTGTTGTTTTCCTGTCTTCAATACCATTTGTTGAAAAGGCTATCCTTCCTCAATTGGTTGGTTTTGCACCTTTGTAAAAAGTCAGTTGAGCATATTTGTGTAGATCTATTTCTGAATCCTTTATTCTTTCCATTAATTTATGTGTCTATCCTTCTACTAATACCACACTGTCTTAATTAATATAGTTATATAGTAAGCCTTAATATTGGATAGAGTAATTCCTCCCACTTTACTCTCCTTTGACAAGATTATTTTCGTGTTCTAGGTCCCATGCTTTTCCATATAAATTTTAGAGTAAGTTTGTCTATGTCTATAAAAACTATTGGAATTTTGATAGGAATTGCATTAAACCTATAGATCAATTTGGGGAGAATTGACATCTTTTCTATGTTGAGTATTCTATTTCATGAGCATAGTATGCTCTTCCGTTTATTTAGGTCTTTGATTTCCTTCCTCAGCATTTTGAAATTTTCAGCCAGAGATTCTATAAATGTTTTTAAGTGTATACCTAAGTGTGTTATTTTCTTTGGAGTGATTGTACGTGGTATTGTGTTTTTACTTTTGATTTCTTCATGTTTATTGTTAGTATATAGAAATGGAATTGATTTATATATATATTTTTTAGTGTCTTGCAACCTTGCTGAACTTATTTAATAGTTCTATGATTTTTTTGTAGAGTCCTTGGGGTTTTTAATGTAGATAATCATGTCATCTGCAAACACATACAGTTTTATTTCTTCCTTTCCAATCTGTATGTTTTTTATTCCTTTTACTTGCCTTATTACAGCAGCTAGAACTTTCAGTACTATGTTAACTAAGAGTGATGAGGGAGTGGCTGGAAGGGACGGCTGGACTGAGGGACGTCCAGACATCAGGTTGAGTGGGGTGGTGAGACCAGAGGTCAGAGGGCTTGGAATGGCAGGCAGGATTTGGACTTGAGTTTGTTAGGAAAATTCTTCTGGCTACTGTATGTGGCATTCGTGGAGGAGGCGAGCCTGGAGCCCAGTAATGAGTGGAGGCTATAGTCACCGCCCAAAGCCCCATCTTGGAGCCAGTGACAGAGATTGTTGAACATGGGTTTGAGACAGAATAATGGCCCACGGAGAGTGAGGAAAGAGTAGGTGAGGAGCCATCTTTAAGTCTAGGTCAAGGCAGGACAAGAAGCCCCAGTTCATTTTCCTCACCCCTGTGATGTAGTCAGTGACCAATGGCAGAAACCAACTCTGTATCAGAAAAGCTCCTCTGGGAGAGCAGAGAGGAGAGTAAGTTCTCCAAGAGGAAGGAAAGTAGGGAGGTTCCTAGGCTCCAGAAAAAGGAAGCCATGGTGGGGGTGGGTAGCCTGGAAGTATGGCCAGGAAAATTGGAGGGACTGAGGAAGTGGTCTGCAGTGCAGGTGGCAACCATCCGAGCTGCCTGAACATCACACATGAGACCTTCTCCCTGAAGGTTCTTCAGAAGTTAAGGAGGTCCTTACTTGTACTCCTGGTCATGGCAGTGTCCAATGGGCTCAGCTCTGCTTTCCTTTCTGAGGCCTCGTGAGTGACCAGAAGCCTAGAAAGATCTTAGTAAGAGCATGGTTTCTTGGAGGTTGGTCTTCTGAGTGTAACACTTGTTCCAGTGCTATCTTGGGGCTCTGTGTCTTGGCCAAAAAATTTGCAGGTGAAGTAAGTCTAGAGCTGCAAACAGAGGCCAAGGCTCTGATGGTAGTCCCTGGGGCAGAGTCTCCTGGATGTCATTTTCCTCACTGAAGTCGCTCCATGATGTCTCACAGTGAAGGCTGAGTCTCAGTCTAGCCTGGTTTATATCCAGTCTCAGAAAGATACCAGACAGTTTTCCAATTTTTTGTATATATCAATCACTAGCATTGTTTGTTTCTGAAGAATTTATACTTTTATTTCTCAATAGGAGGTAATTATTAGATTTCTGAAAAATGTGGGATTTGTTTAAATGAGTCACAGCATTTGGCTGAAACAGAGAGGACTCCATCTGTTGCTTTTGCGTGGTCTCCAGTTCTGTTCTCTGTGACTAAGCTATAAGGGAAGCAGGAGAACTTGGTGTTCTGTGAGCTAACCATGACTGACTGTCAGACAGAAGCCTCACCAAGTAAAGATATGGGAAAGAGGACCCTGTTTCCTGAGAGCTTCTCAACTTGAGATCTCTGCAATTAGTCACTGTGTTTGGGTGAGACGGGGTTGGGGGCAGGAGCCAAGGGCTCTTTGTCCACTGACCTCTGGCTCTTTCATTAGTGACAGGTCTTTCTCATGTGCAGAGTGAAAGAAGAGGTATCCTGTGAGTCAGGGGCACAGCACATGGGATTCTCACACCCCTGCAGCTCCTGTGAGGGGTAGCTGCTCTGTGGGTGGGGCAAGTTGCTCCCAGAGCTTTGTGCTCAATCAGCAGATTGGCCTGCCCTGCTTAGCTGCTCATATACCTGCCTCTCACTGGGCAGCTGGGGCCTGGCCTTCCACACCCACTGGAGGCGCTGGGCCCATAGAGTCGTGCCCCACCTCTGCTGGCTCCTCCAGAACCAACAGCCTGGGAACTCTTGAGCGGCACAGGTGCTACTCCACTGCTCTCTTCTTCTGCTCTAGCCCTGGAGACCTTGTTCTGAGCTGTCACAGGAAGTGCCCTTTCCTCTGTGACTCAGCCTCATCTCTGCCTGTAGGTGGTGTGCTGCCTGGCTTGTGTGTAACCTCAGTGGATTCCTCCTCCTGTGGGGCCAGTTGTAGTGTCTGTGTGGTCCTGTAAGCAGATGCCACCAGCTTAGCCTGATTCCTTCTTCCCAACTGCACAGGGTGTATCACAGGAGTTGCCTGTCTGTTTGTTTGTTTATTTATTTATTTGTTTATTTATTTATTGGCTGGATCGGGTCTTAGTTGCGACACGTGGGATGTTTTGCTGCGGCGTGTGGGCTCTTCGTCACGGTGCACAGGCTCTTCATTGCGGTGTGCAGGCTTTTCTTTAGTTGTGGCGCGCGGGCTCAGTAGTTGTGGTGCACGGGCTCTCTAGTTGTGGTACGTGGGCTCCAGAGCATGTGGGCTCTGTAGTTGTGGCGCATGGGCTTAATTGCCCCGCGGCATGTGGGATCTTAATTCCCTGACCAGGGATCGGACCAGCGTCCCCTGCATTGCACAACGGATTCCTCACTACTGGACCACCAGGGAAGTCCCAGGAGTTACCTGTCTAGATTGGCACCCTAGACAACACAGGCCTGCTAGGATGCATCGTGATTACCGAATTAGCAAGTGACCAGAGCCTTTTCCAGGAGTGAGCCTTGTGTGAGGAGTGCTGAGTGGACCCCGCTCCACTGCTGGAGACAGCCCAGAAGCCATTCGCTACAGTGATACCAGTAGCTCTGAAGGCCCAGGGAGATAGATTTCTGTTGGCCATTCTTTTAGCAGGTTTTTGGTGAGCCATACTGTCACTCTGTGCTGAAACTCAAGATCTGACTCAGCCCAAAAAAGTGCTCAGCTGACCTTGCCAGCTCCCAGCGAGTGCAGAGGCCCCCACCCCCAACAACCCCTTCATTTTGAGTTAGGTGCTTCCCTTTCCTGGTACATCCACGAAGCAGCTTCTCCTTCCCAGCAACAAGCACCAGTTTGCTTTGACCCTGTGAGGGGTCTGTGCAACACCCTGTGGCTGGTGTTCGGACCACTAGCCTCTGACTGGGCCTACACTGGCCTCCCTGGTTTGCTCTAGCTTCCTTAACTGTAGCACAATAAGATATCCTAGGCTTAACAATTCTGCCCCTGACAATGATCCTGAGGATCATCCTACAGCAGTCCTCAGAGACCTTCCTCATCCCTTTTCACAGCTGTGGAGAATTCCATTATGTTGTTGGACCACAGTGTTATTCAGCCAACTCCTACTGAGGACTTTGGGGTTGTTTCCTGAGCTTTGCTGTCACAAATCGTCCCAAGATGAATTTCCAAGTGCATGTGTCTATTTTATTTATGTGTGTAACCATTATCTCCATCTAGTTCTAAAACATTCTCTTCACCCCAAAAGAAAACCCCATACCCATGAAGCAGTTGCTCCCCATTTCTTCCTCCCCCAGCCTCTAGCAACTAGTAGTCTGCTTTCCCTCTCTATTGATTTACTTATTCTAGATATTTCATGCAAATGAAATCATAAAATATGTAGCCTTTTGTGTCTGGCTTCTTTTTTTCTTTTATAAATTTATTTATTTATTTTTGGCTGCGTTGGATCTTTGCTGCTGCGTGCAGGCTTTCTCTAGTTGTGGTGAGCGGGGGCTACTCTTCCTTGCGGTGCGTGGGCTTCTCATTGCGGTGGCTTCTCTTATTGCGGAACATGGGCTCTAGGCACGTGGGCTTCAGTAGCTGTGGCATGCGGGCTTAGTAGTTGTGGCTCACAGGCTCTAGAGCACAGGCTCAGTAGTTGTGGCACACAGGCTTAGTTGCTCTGCGGCACGTGGGATCTTCCTGGACCAGGGCTCGAACCTGTGTCCCCTGCATTGGCAGGCGGATTCTTAACCACCGAGCCACCAGGGAAGTCCCTCCATTCCTTTTTAAGTCTGAATAACATTCCATTGTATGTATATACCACATTTTGTGTATCCATTTACCCATCCACCATGGGCTTTTGGGTTGTTTTCACCTTTTGGCTGTTATGAATAAAGCAGGGATCCTTGAGTCTTAGCAGCCTGGTGGACAGGTAGAGCAAAGACATGTAGACAGGCACTGGGATGAGGTGCGGAGGCTCGGGAAGGAGTCCAGAAGCAGGGTCTGCTCCCATGCCCCAGGGTGTTTGCGTGGCTTTGTTCAGGTGTCCCCTCTTCTGAGGGTCATCCCCCTCCTTCCTCATTTGTATTGTTCTGAACGAGTCAGGCTTATCCATTTGTCTTCTTGGTCTTTGCCTGTCTCTGCACCATAAGGCAAGTTCCATGAGACGAGTGGCCTTGTTTGCCTTGCTCACTGCTAGGTAACCAACATCTGCAGTGCAGCCCAGTGCCAGGCACCCTGGAGCTCTTGATAAAAAGGATCTAATGTTCGGTGAAGCCTCACACTTGTGCTGCCATCGTAGCCTTAACCCCTTTTGTCTCCCCAGCTTGCATTTGGATCTGCACTCACTACGTGCTCTGTCCACGTCATCCCAAACTATCCTGGGTCCCCAGCACCTTCTCAGACATTGCCCCCACCTTCTGCCAGGTGAGAGCCTGGCTATGCCTGAGGTTGCAGCAGTCCCCTCAGCCCCTCGGCAGGGCTCTGCAGACCCACACTCACTCGCATGTCCCTCCTGGCCAGGGGGCCTTTGGGGCTGCATGAGCCTGGCCCTCAGACCCTGGTCCTTCCTCTCTTGTCAGCCACAGGCCATATGGTTCTACCACTTTCTCTCCCTCGGCCTTGCTGGCTGGACCTCTCATTACTTCCCACTTCCCTGAAGATTTTGGCATCAGAATCCCAGGCTTCCTGCCCACTCCCCTTGCTGTAAGCCAGGGAAGGAAGGAAGGGAGGAAGGAAAGAGCTAATGTTTTTCTCAGTGCCTACTGTGCACCTGGCATTGCTCTTCCTCAGACTGGGATGACCCTCGTCGCTCTGTTGGCTTAGGCTGGCCTGGGCACTCTTGGCGGGGACGCAGGGCTGGGCTAGTCCCTCAGGTCATTTGCCCTTCCCCTTGGGAGCAGACCTCCTGGACAGGGTCTTACTCATTACTCAGGGCTGTAACTCCATGCGCCATGAAAAGTGTGGTCATACATGTGCTGATGTGCTCACACACGTGCGCGTGCAATGCACTGCACACACAGGAGCACACACTAGTGCCCCACACTCACACATGTGCATGCACAGTCACACAGCGTCTCATCAGGCTTTTTTCTTGGGTCTTAATCACCAGCCTCAGACTCATATTTTCCTTTTGAGTGCATCTGTCTTAATGGATTTTAAGCACAGGTAGCTGAGTTTAACACTCCGGACATGTGAACATGTTTCAGGTAGGAACATGGGCATCCCTGAGCCTCTGCTGGTCAGATGCTGAGCCCTGGGAAGGGGAAGAGAGTAGGGAAGGGAGCTCCTGGTGGTCAGCCCGAGGAAGGACCTCTCCTGGTCAAGGGTCCCACCTGAAAGGGACTTTTGCTCCTTGGATGGAAGGTTCTGGCCTTAGGCCAGGCCCAGGGGGCCTTGCAAGAGAGTTAGCTACCCCATGGCAGTCTGGGCACTGGGGTGTGTGAGGGTCATCTCCTCAAGCAGGAGGAAGGAATAGGCACATGGGGTGAAGAGGGGTAGGGTGAGGGAGCACTTCCTGCAGGAGGCCTCCCTAGCCTCTCATGTTATTGGGAAATCTCCACCAGTGGCAGGCAAAGCTCCCTGAGGGACTCATAGGTGAAACTCCAACAGGAGGGATCTAGAAAGGAACCCACAGCACATTCATGGCCCTCACAGTCTAAGGGAGAGGGAGGCTCAGGAACCAAACTGCCACAGGTAGATATTAGATTTCTCGTTCTGAGTTAGATCCCTCAGAAGTGAAGGGCAAGAGAACCACAGAGGAAAGACTGCGGAGTTGGCAAAAAAGGAAAAAGAGCCTCCATCCATGTACATTTTAGGCTGACAGGGAAGGTGGAACAGTGGGCACAGTGCTGTTGAAGGCTGGAAGGGTGGTGGGTGGCTTTCCTTTTACAGTTTCCTTTAATGAAGAGGGCATGTTTTTCCTGCTGGAATCTTGAGTCTCATTTACCATCTTGAGATGTCGTTTTTTGTCATTCTGGTTTTTTTCACAAGCCCTGTAAAGAACTGCATTCACTAGATCAACACTTCCTTAGCACAGACCCCATTTGGGCTTGGGTGTTTAGTCCTGTGCTGCATGCAGGTAGGGCAGGGAGAGAGGCCAAAGAGCTGCCCTCAGGCACCTCAGGGAGCTGCCCTGTGTGAGGCTGTGGGAGTCTGCAGGAAGGTCTACAGCAGGTTTCTGGGGACAGGGGACTCTGGGGAAGGTCCCAGAGAGGGCAGGATGCTTGAGCTGGGTTTTGAAGTTGACTTGGAGTTTAAGGAAAGGGCCTTCTAGAAAGAGAGCAGAGCATAAGCTGGGAGGAGTGAGGGTCAGCTGAGGAGCCTCAGGACTCCCTGCCTGAAGGCAGTGCAAAAAGAGGAGACTGCGGGTGGGAGGACCCCATTGTAGAGTGCTTTGAAGGCAGAGGCCGAGTGTATCCAGGGTGGGGTGGCAACATGGATGGGGCTGGTGGCATTTCCCTTGCACCTGTTTCGGAGGTGGGAAGAGTGAGCACTTGGCGCAGTGTGGCTTGTGCGATTGTGGCAGCTGCCTCATGGACTTTCTTTTTTCTTTTTTTTTTGGCCGTACCGCAGGTGGCATCCTAGTTCCTAGGATTGAACCCGTGCACCCTGCAGTGGAAACACGGAGTCTTAACACTGGGGACCACCAGGGAAGTCCCCAAATGGGCTTTCTGAGTGAAACTCCTGAACAGGGCCTACCCTGGTATCTCTGTCCTGGACTTCAGAGTCCTTTCTGCCCCCAGACTGTCTCTCATCAGCCTCAGAAGTCTTGTGGCTCCAGGATTGTTGCAACACATTTACTATCTTCCAAGCCTGGTTGTGTCCGTCACCACCACACAGGACCGCCGATTCCCTAATCATTCACCCCAGGCCATCGGCCATTCAGTCCACAACTACTGAGTCTCCCTGTATGCCAGGCCCTGTGCCAGGCTCTGAGGACCAAGTGGTGACCCAGTGTGGAGGAAAGGCAGACTGCCCCCACTGCTCTCTGGAAGCCTGTCCCCTTCCCCGCATCTTCCTCCAGAGTTTTCTCTACCTGTGCCAGCCCACATCCATTTCTCCTTCTGGGAGTCCCCGAATCCCCCACCCCTCCCCACCACACAAACATGTCTGCACATTTAAGTTCTAATTATTTTGTGTATGGTAAAGTTTTGTGTGTGAGAACACTTGCTTTGAGTTCTCTTGATTGTCATAAATTTGAAATTGCAAGGCAGAGGTATTGTTCAGAGGCTTTCCTCCTCATTTCATTACCTGTTACTTCCGGTGCTGCAGGCCCTTTGTCCAAAGGCAGCATTCTTTAGCGGTTGGAATAGCCCTGCGCAAGAACCAGCACTGTGCCCTGGGCTGTGGGAGCAAGTGACAGAAGGGCAAGCGCCGACAGGGTGACTTTGGGAGATGAGTAGGGATGGAACCCCTTCTATTTTTTCACTCAGCTGAAACCAAGGACCATGGATGATCCTCGGTCACAATTTTCTTTTACCATTTTTGGGTCACAGATAAGTTTTTCCTTATTGTATAGAAACATAAAAAGCAAGCAAGCTCTTACTAGTTAAAAAAAAAAAGTTAAAAAAATTTTAAATTAAAAAAAAGAGCAGGGCTGATTTCTGGACAGAGAGGTTTTTAACATGGAGTGGGCAGACGTTACTTTGGTGTTTCTTTCTCCCCCCAAATACACAATAGACATAGTTTTTGGATCCCCTTGGCTTTCCATGAGAAGGGAGTTAAGGGGTCCTCAGGCTAGGTGGGGTTTCCCTGCAAGTCTGGAAGGGCAAGCTCTGGGAAGCCTCATACACTTGAGGTTTTTTCAGGTCCAGCCCAGTACCCTGTGCACGGCAGGTGTTCAGCCAGTTCACGTATTAATGATGCAGGCACTGGCTTATCTTACTAACTGCATTGTTGGCCCCCATCTTCCTTTCAGTGCTTGGATCGGGGCGGGCATGGAGCAGGTCCTCAGCCATCTTTGTGGCTGAGGGTGTGTCCCGGCAGTCCCTGAGGACAGGCTGACGGCTGAATCCACTGCACTGGGTCTGAAGACAGGGCAGAAGCTTGTCAAGCTTTCTGAGCCAGAGTCCTGGCTTCTGCCATGTTGGGGTTGGAGTGGAGAGAGTGGGGCCTGCTGCCTCCATTGTCACAAAGACTTGCAGTTTTCTCTTATCTCCTGGTTTCAGCAGAATTTGGAAGAGAGCTGACAAGCATAGTGCTTTCCCCTTGGTAAAAGGCTGTAGTAGTAGAATTTGCTGGAGTGAGAAGCAGGGGAAAAGCTGGCTCAGCTTTATGTAATGACTCCTGACTCCTGATTAGAGCTTCCTAGCTTTAAGAGTCCTCTCCCTGAGCCAGAAAACTGGGACACTTCGCAGCTCAAAGTTGTCCCTATGTGGGGTTCCCATGCAGATGTCTGCAAGCCTGGGGCTGGGTGGGGGTAGGAACCTCGGTGGCTTGGGCTGAATTCCTGGGCCACACCTGGGAACCATGGCACTCCTGGAAGACAGGGTTGGTAAATGAGAATCAAGGGCCGGCCTGGGGCCAAAGATCTTGAGAAGGCTGTAGAGAGGGGGCTAAGAATTTGCCTGTCCACCATGTGTGCCCTCAGAAAGCTGAGCCTGGGAGGGGAGTTCATGGGGGTATGTGGCGGGCCTGGAGGTGCCATTGAAGGGTACCCTGGTCACCACAGGCTGGAAAAGGCCAGAGGGTGCCTTAAAATTCAAATGCTATATATGCTGTAGGTCTTAGTACAGGGATGTGTTGGGATTTGCCCAGATGGATGTCAGCATCCTGGGTTCAGTCCTCATGGTACCCAAAGGGAAGAAGGGTGCCCAAAGGGAAGAAGAGTCCCTAAGGTTGGGGCCTTGTTTCCTCTGGTGTCCCAGGTCAGGCCAGCTGGAAAGCCTAGGAGGTGACGGGGAGAGCCTTTGAGGAGCTGCTGACCTGGGTCTCATCTCTGGGCGGTGACTCTGGGCTTGCCACCTGCCTGCCTCCTCTTCCTTCCTTTGGCCCTCTTGGCTCCCAGCGTGGGCCCTCACCTCTCCTGGCTCCCTCAGGAATCTCCTACTGATGAGCTTTACCCAAGTCTGATGAATAAGTGGGAAAAAGGCATTAGGGCCCTAAAAGCAGTAATGCTCCCCTCCTACTAAGTTCTAGCTAAAGAAGCCAGCTCCTCTATGCACTGTAGTAAAACCCAGTCTTTGAATCCTTTCCCCTTGGAATTTGTGGTAATTGGCTGAACCAGACCTTTGTAAAAGATGATTGATATAAATATGACTGTTTAATTCACCTAAAATAAGAAGTTGCTTTCGAGCCCTACCAGAGTCATTTCCTATAAATCTTGCCTAATTACAAATTATCTTTCGTCAGTTGTTTATAACAACCTGTGTGAACTTCTGCTTCCTTTGACTGGCAAACAGGGATTGCACCCACATTAGATTCTGGGAATCTCTGCCCTTATAGGGTGCTCAGTCTGACCTAAGGGACACTGTAAACAGATAGTGCCTTGCAGGGGCAGCACTGGGACCAGGCCAGAGGGGGACGCATAGGGAGGGAGACCCCAGGAGGCTCCACACCAGAAGTCCGGTTGGAATGGTGCTGTGGAAGTGTTCAGCCAGCCCTCTGGAGAGCCTGTGGGCGTGGATGCAGGAAAGCCCCTGGCCTGTTGGGGAGCTCCCAGGCCTCAGGAAGGGCTTGTGTTAGGGGATGTGTGGGTGATGCTTGAGAGACAGGCTGGTGTGGTAGGCCCAGACCAGCCATTGAGGAGTTTGGACTCCATGGGCTTCAGGAGGTCCAATGCCTTCTGAGAGCAAACAGAAATGTTTATGAATGTGTACTTTTCTTCTTCTTAAGGATAAGATCTAAAGTTTTAAATCAGATTTATAAAGGAACCATGCTTTAGAAAACTTAGAACTTGCACAGGTGAAAAGCCAGAAAATGGCATTTGTTTTGTGTTGTAAAATGTCTTTCTGGTTAAATACGATAAATTAAAAGCATCTCTTTGCTCAGTCTCCTTACTGAACTAACCAAAAACTGCAAGAAGCATAAGAAACAGAAAACGGGCTTCCCTGGTGGCGCAGTGGTTGAGAGTCCGCCTGCCGATGCAGGGGACATGGGTTCGTGCCCCGGTCTGGGAGGATTCCACATGCCGCAGAGCGGCTAGGCCTGTGAGCCATGGCCACTGAGCCTGCGCATCCGGAGGCTGTGCTCCGCAACGGGAGAGGCCACAGCAGTGAGAGGACCACGTACCGCAAAAAAAAAAAAGAAAGAAACAGAAAACTCTCTTCAACAAAACTAAGGAACACCTATATGTAGGAATGCAATGAACAAAGAATGGTTTCCAAACACAGGGAAAATTAGTTCTGATGAGGGAGGGCTACAGAAAGGGAAATTTGCCTCTGTGGAGCTAGGGCAGGGAGGTCAGAGTCCAGAGGGCCAAACCCAAGAACCACCTTCTTGGACTGGTTAGCAAAGCCACTATAAGTGGGGATGTTTAGGAGTGTCCCTGAACCCTGTGTGATGCCAAGAAGTTACTAGGGAGGTGGAGTTGCTCAAGGAGTTGAGCAGATTCGGGGTGGGGGAGTGGAGGGGAACCATGGGCTGCCAGCAGCCTGAACAATGGAAAGACAAAGGAAAGTTAAAGTAGGTGTAATTGGTATCTCTGGAGAGGAGAACAAAACAAATGGAACAGAGAAATATTCAAAGGTATAATTAATAGAAAACGTTTCCCCCCTGCAGTAAAGGAACACATAAATCTTTAGTTTGAGAGAACATACTGAATTTCAGGAAAAATAGATATGGAATATTAAGTTACTAAACTTCAAAGAGAAAAGAAAAAAGAGTTCTAGAGCACCTAGAGGAAAATGTTAGTATACCTATAAGGGGAACTAATTGGGCTGGCCCAGAGCTCTCCACAGTCATAGTTAGAAAACACAGGGGCTGTACCTGCAAAGTCCTCAGGGAAAGGAACTGTCAACTGAGAATTTTACATCCAGCCAAGCTGTTGTTCAGATAATGACCACAAAGGTATGTTCGGACTTTCAAGAACTAGGGAACATGGTTCCTATGAGCTCTTTTAACATGAATGAATGAATAAAAATTTCTAGAGATACACTCCATAAGACATGAATGGGCAAGCTATGACTAGAGGACTAGTAACCCCTCAACAGAGTCCTAAGGGGGATGGCATCTACCACTCGCTTGCCCTCAGGTGAGCCATGGTTCACACAAGCACCACAGTGCAAGAGACATTCGGCCTTCAGAGTTACACCGAGCTTATGGCATTTGATGGTTCAGCTGACTGATGCCCACACACAGCTCTTGTGACTCTGGGAAGACCACAGATTGGAGGTGAAAATGGGACCAAGGGAAAGGTCAGAAGTAAACACTACATGCATCCTCTGGTCTCTTTCGGGGGATGAATTTGACTTGAGGTGGGTCTGGCCCAGTTCTGAATGAGACACTCCTGGAAGCTGGGTATCACTTGAGGCAGGTCTGAGGGTCTGGTTTGGTTCTGCATCATGGATGACAAGTTCATGGCCTTTGCGCTTATGTGCCCTACTCCTGGGTTCATGACAGACCTTTCTAATTGGTGGCAACAATCTTTCCCACTGATCTTTCTCAAACCCAGCCCTCCAGGCAGTCTCTACCAATTAATGGGGTTGGAGGAAAGTTACCTTTATTTCCCATCCTTGTTCTGGATTCTGGAGACTGACTGGACCTAAAGGGAACCAAGGCCAAATCAGATTGTCCTGAGAAATGCTCTCAACCTAGTGGACCCAGATAGGCCTCAAGGCTGGGGAATGAGGTAGCCAGGACTTGCTTTCCTTACAGTTACGGCCTGGGTCCCATCTTGCTCTCAGCCTCCTGCTGGTGTCTCCCCTTATGCTTCCAGCTTCCCTGGGGCTGTGTCTGATGGCAGCAACTCTTATCCCTACCAGGGACCCATGATCAAAAAGGCAGGAGGCCACTGGTCTGAAAGCTAAGCAGGTCAAGAAATGTTTTCTTGTGTGAAAACTGGCATTTTTTTTAAACTCAAACTTTCTGAATTCTCCCATCCATTCCTGAGAGAGTTGCTCCAGGACCCAGGACCTAGATCCTGGTGCCCACCGTTCTGCAGCCCCTGCTTCTCTGCCTGGATACATGGGGGCCGCTGGGCTGGCCTAGAGGTCCTTCCTGGCCTGGACCTTAAAGGAGAAATCCTCCCATAGCATCTTCCTGGCCATAATTGCCTGTTATAGAAAGGTCAGCCAAGAATTTATCAAAACCTTGTTTGAAGCTGTGGGAACTCTTCCGGCTGCTCTTAGAAAAACAGTTTCTTTAAATTCACTCCCCTCCTGGTGAGCAAAGGCAGCCATTTATTTGTGTGAAATATTTCTCTTTCAAATATTCAACTGGAGGTGGCGGGGGGCATGCTCTAGAATGCTGCCATGTGGACCCCGGCCTAGTTTTCCCTTGGGAGCTCACACGGTCTCTTCCTGCTTTTCCTGCCAGTCTGCCCAGCCTGAGCAGGCCCTCCCTGACTGCAGCCGCCAGAGGGCCTCCAGGCTCCTTCCCACGTGGACTAAGGCAGCCACGGCTCTCCCTGGTGGCCCTGCCCTTATGGACAAACCTGGTGTCTGAGCATCTTTGGTCACTGGAGCTTGTCGGCCTCATGCCTCTCTTGGGAGTTTCTGACAGAGGGGAGTCCAGCTTTTCACTAGATTATTCCTCCCAGCAGTGATCATGGTATGGGACAGAAGGCCACAGGGGTACTGAGGAGAGCTGGTGGGGAGGCCAACGGGATTGGTCTTGTGGCGGGGGCTCCTTCCTGCCCTGCTAGCTAGCTTTAAGACTTGTTTCTGATTAGTCAGTAGCCTTAAATGCTGAAAGGGAGGAAACCTGGTAGAAATAGAGCAATTTTTACACCCTCTACCTTTCTTGGCCATCTTTTTAAAATATCTATCCTGGATAAGGCATTTTTAGTCTTCCGCTGCTTGTCTTCCAGCCACTCCTTCATAGCTCTGCCCTCTCCCTCCTTCTTCACCTGCCTGTCCTCCTGTGTCTTTTCCACTTTACGGCAGTGTCCCTCTCCCCTCCTGCTCACCTGTCCTCATCCCAGCCCTCCTCAAGGAGCAGGACTCCTGGAGGCTGCTGAGAGGAGCACTGGCCTCCAGGGCTCTCACTACTGATGAGCCATATCCATGAAGCCAGGTCTTCCCTGGGGCTGGGCTGGGTCCCGATTGTGGACACCTCCCTCCCTCCCTCCCTCCCTTCTGTGCCCAGTGGAGACCTTTGTTAAGGAGGGCCTCCTGGGGAGGGCATTCCTCTGCCCTCCCCAGGAGGCCCTAAGCTACTCCAACCCTGGCCCCCTTGGGACTTGTGTCCAGTAGAGTGTCACACACAAATCTGGATCTCTGGCCATGGATGGGCCCTTGTGGTCAGAAGGATAGAGAGCTGGCCTGTCCTGAGGATAGGGGACTGAGTGGGAGAGGGCTCATGGCCCTCGTGGGTGTGGCCTTTTCCTTCAGAGCTTCTGAGGCTTCTCAGCCCTCAGGGACGTAGACTCAGGAGCATGTTGTTGAATGCTCCTCCTTATGGGAACTTCTCTGACCCTGGGGGTTGTGTTCTTGTTGTTCTCCTTTCTCTGACCTCTCTGTTTCTGATACCCCTTCTGCTCCCGTTAACGTTGATGCTCCCCACAAATCTTTTCTGGACCACTGCTCTCCATGTGATCTTTATCCCCTGAGGCTCGCCTGTGAACTGAACCCTTAACTCTCTCAGATAAAAATATCTAGACTTGTCTGAATTGACCGCAAGCTCCGACCCATTTCCTGATGTTCCTTGGATGCCCCCCGAAGACCACCAACTCAGCGAAACCAAACTCAACCTAGTGATTTTGCCATTTCACTCCCCAGCCTCCACCCACCAATTGGCTTCTCTCCCTGGATCCTCCGTCTCAATCAAAAGAACCACTCCTCCCTAGACCCCAGGTCAGAATACCCCTGCTGAGCCTTCCCTCCCTCTTGGTCCCTGGACTATCTTTTGGGCTGTTGCCTTATTCTCACTGTCTCCCTACCTCCACCATCTCCCTGACGCAGAGCTGGAGCACTCCCTTGTTTGAAAAGCTCGGAGGCCCTGCTCCCCTGGCCCTTCCTATTTTAGCTCTGAGCTTCCCAGGTAGTTCTGGTAGTTGGGTGCACACTGTTGCCAGGAGCTGTTCTAGGTGCTGAGAATAGCACTGACTTACGCCTTGTCAGGCCTCTGGGCCGTTGCAAGTGCTTTCCCCTCTGCTTCGATTGCCCTTTACCTTGGGGAGAACAGCCCATCCATTAAGACCTGGTTTAGATGTCTCCTAGTCCTCAAAGCCTTGTCAGACTTCTGCCTTCCCTGGACTGTGTGGAGGTGTCTTACAGTGATTTGTTTGCACATCTGTCTCCTCTCTGGACTGGAGGCTCCCAGAAGACTGGATCCCTGTCTGATTCACTTTTTTAAAAAATTTATTTTAGTTAAATATTGAATAGGTATTTATAGAGGATATAAGAACACTGATAAAATATGTGTAAGATGTAAAGGTTAGCAATACAACGAACACCTGTGGGCCCACCTTCTTTTGTAAGAGATATAATCCATTCTTGCCATCAGTACCTATCACGGGGCCTGGAACTATCATTCCAGGGGTCAGTGAATCTTTGCTAATGACTGAATGCTCGAATGAATGAGTGAATGAACGTGGTTTTCTCTATGTGTCTCTCAGCGTTGCTGGCCAAACTCCAGGGGAAGTGGTCATAACTAAGTAACATCACTGCCCTAGCTCAGCCCCACTCCGTGAGCTCACTGCACTGCCATATGACTTCCTGTTTACTTTGCATCTACACTTATTGAGTGTCCACTCAGTGCCCAGCATGGTGCTGGGCCTGGGCTACAGTGAGAAGCAAAATGTCAGGCCGCTTCTGAGGGAGTTTCCACTTAAACAGCTCTTCAGAAGAAAGAAAAAATCCAAAGAATCCAAATTGCAGTGCTTCCCACCCCTCCATAGCCTCACCATGCTCTCCCAGAGGTGGTGTGGGACATGGTTAGGGACATGGACTGGTGGCCTTGATATTGGAATCCCAGTGCCACCACTTACAGGTCATAATAGCTTTGCAAGTTCCGTAACTTCTATGTGTGGCAGTTTCCTTGTCTATAAAATAGGCAAATTGGATCCTACCGCATGGATTTGCTATGAGGCTTAAAGGAGTTAATATGTGACAGGTGCTTGGCACATGTGGTGCTCATGGTGAGGGCCCGATTAGTATCACCATCGCCGTGGTCAAGCGGAGTGTTCTATGTGGTGGGACTGGGGGTGCAGCCCCTGGCCAGAGAGGACTCCGGGTGTTGTTCCTGTCATTCTGTCCTGCATGAGGTCAGATCCAGCGGAGGGCTGAGTGCATACCTGTCACATGCCATGTCTCCTCAGCTCGAACACATTTTGGGGCCACATTTTAATGTTCTGAGTCGTGATGTGACTGCAGTCCATCCATCCAGGAAACATGTCTTGAGCATCCAGCACGTGCCGGGCACTGTGCTAGGCTCCAGGGTGCAGCTGTGGAGAAAGCACAGAGGCCCTGCCCGCATAGCGCTGGCAGGCTAATGCAGGGACCACAGAGGGTGCACAGAAGCAACATACATAGTATATGATGAGTCGGAAGGCGCTCAGTGCCATGGGGAACAAAGAGGCAGGAGGGATGGAAGCTGCATTTTAAATAGGGTGGTCCAGGAAGTGTCTCCAAAACGATGCCACCAGAGCAAAGACTTGAGAGAGCGCAAGTGCCAGCAGACGTAAATGCCCAGAGGCAGGAGTGGGCCTGGCGTAAGGGAAGTGGACACAGGGAGAGAGAGATAGTAGGAGATGAGGCTGGAGGGAAAGGGCCCAAATCTCATGGGGCCTCACAGACCATTGTAAAGCCTTTGGCTTTTCCTGTGGGAGGGAAAGGAAGGTTTAAGCAGACAAGGGAAGTGGTTTGATTTATGTACGTAAAGGATTATCCCAGCTGCTGCATGGTGAAGACTGCCACATAGAGGGGCAAGTGGGAGCAACCCAGCTTGTGCAAAAAAAAAAAGAGGGCACAGTGATTGACAGGTGGAGCGAGGAGGCAGAGGAAGTGGCCAGACGCTGAAGCCCACAAGATTTACTGATGATTGACATGGGCTGAGAGAAGGGAGTCAGAGACTCCAAGGGGAAGATGAGGAGGGGTACATTTGTGGGAAGATCAGGGGCTCAGCTTGGACACAGCAAGTTTGAGGTGCCTGTAAGACATCTCAGTGAAGATGTAGAGTTGGCAGTGAGCCAAGGGAGGAGCTCAGGGGCGGGGTCTGGACCAGACACACATTTGTAGTTATCAGTGGGGAGTGAGAGTTAAAGCCTTGAGTCTGGGTGGGTCTTGAACCTCAGGGGTTTGTGTACATTTGTGAAATGCTTGTGTGGACAAAAGCTAAGTCCCTGCAGTGTAGGAAGTGGGGTCCCTGGTTTGGGACACGAGGAAGAACCTGCAGAAGAGCTTGGAAAGGTATGGCCAGGAGAGAGGAGGTCGCCCAGGAGAGGGTGGTGTTCCGGGAGGCCAGTGGAGAGCTTATTTCAGGAAGGATGGAATGCTCAGTGCTTTCAAGTTCCGCTGCTGGTCAGGGGATGATCAGGTGGGAGGAGGAACTGAGAAGCGACTGTCAGATTTGATGATGTGGAGGCCACTGGTGACTGTCACCTGAGAGATTTCTGTGGAAGGATGGGCAAAAGCCAGGCTGTATTGGTTGAGAGGAAGGGAGGAGAGGAGCTGGAGGCCGTGAGTAGAGACCACTCTTTCAAGCAGTGTTGCTGTAAAGAGCAGCAGAGAAATGAGGCATAGCTGAGGGGGAAAGTGGGCCAAAGTTCTTTTTTCTTTTTCAAGATGGGAGACACATGTTTGTATGGCCATTGAAATCATCCAAGTAGAGAGGTAAACATGGACGATGAAGGAGAGGGGAGAATTTGTGAAGGTGAGAAGTGGGCCTTGGGAACAGGAGACAGGCAAACACAGTGGGACAGACGCCGAGAGGCCTTAAATGTACAAATTCCCCTCCAGTGGCTCCCGCTTTCCCTGCGAGATGGTGAGCAAGTCGTCAGTTACAGCAAGGAGAGGGAGGGACATGCTGGCGGCTTGCAGATCAAGGAGAGGTGTGAGGAATCATCCAGGAGACAGGAGAGTGAAGGGCTCATGGGCGTGTACTGTGATTGCCAGGTGTCAACTACAGTCACCGTATGATGTGTGAACACACATCAGGCCTCTGTGCAGGGAGCGTTGCCCTTCCAAGTGCAGACTTTGCTGGGTGCAGTGGGCATTGTTTGTTTATTCACTGTCACCACAGCTGAGTTGAAAGTTAACTTGAATTTGGATCCCTAAGTGTCACATAAAATGTCCCCAGAAAGACTACATTGTGATGCAACACTGAATTTAAAAAGTCACTGTGTACACGGAAGATTGCCTGTCACACCTCACGCAAAACAAACACGGTAGAAATTGCTAATTTTCTCAGGAGAAACCACTGACCTTGCACAGCCTGAGAAGGGGCTACAGTCTCTTCACATATTATAAAGGGCTCTTCGTAGCTTCTGATTAGCTTTTTAAAAAATTTTTATTTATTTATTTGGCTGTGCCATGTCTTAGTTGCGGCACACAGGATCTTTGTTGCTACATGCGGGATCTAGTTCCCTGACCAGGGATCGAATCCAGACCCCCTGCATTGGGAGCGTGGAGTCTTAACCACTGGACCACCAGGGAAGCCCGTTTCTGATTGGCTTTCAAGGGCTGCTTTTAAATTCTAGCCCCAAATAATTTAAGTAAAAAATGAAATTATGAATTTAGCCGTGTGGGATTATTTCTTTACAATACCTAGAAATTAGTCTACAGAAAGGCCCTAGAGCCCAGGTTCCAAGTGTGGGCCAGACATGGCTGCAGCCACCACCAGACTGGGCCTCACAGCTGGTGGCAAAGGTGGCTCAGAGGGGCTAGACTCAGACTCTGGTTATCCCACTGAAGAAGAAAGTGGCAGGTCTGTGAGACTGGATGGATGGGTGTATTCTGTTGTTGGTTGATGGACATTCAACAGTGTTTCTTTTTCCTGGAAGAGTCTTTATTAGACCAAGGGTGTGTCTCTTCCCCAGCAGTTCCTCGGAAGGGAAGAAGGACTGCAGAGTGTCTTGAAGTGGGCCTCGCCAGGGAAGCTCTTCGTCTCCCCTCTGAAATAGCTTGTCCTAAGGCATCATACAGTTGGCTCCTGAATTTTTTTGGCAAGCAGATGGTCTTCATATAAAGGCAGCAAACTTAGAATCCCTTCCTATTAGTCAGACCCTACAAGGACCAGGAACACTGGGGCTGAAGGGGCCAGGCCAGGATGCTCCACAGGCAGCTGTGGCCGGGCCTCTGCAGTGGCTCTCAGCCAGGCTGCCCTGTCTCCTGGGTGCCAGTATCCACCCAAATGAATATAGACTGAAGCAAGTATCGAATTTCAGGGAAGCAATATGAAGCATTGCTTTTGGCTTTTTGTGCTTGGCTTTTTTCAAATTGGAAAACTGGCAGAAATGAACTGAAATTGGGTCAAATGAGAAGGAATATAGGGCATTGAGTTTAGCCTGATGGTTTGCCAGTTAATGGAGATGGCATTAACTGGGCATTGGAGTGCCTCCCCACCCTCACCTCCAACTGCCCGGGGTCGGCCTCTGAAGTGGACAAGCCAGAATGTAATAGACCTGCCAGGGAAGTAGCTCTAAACTAGCTGCATGTTGAAATCACTTAGGGAGGAAAAAAATAGTAATGCCAGGGTCCTGTCCCCACAGATTTTCATGTAATTTGTCTGGGGTGCAGTCTGAGAGTCAGAAATTTTAAAATCAGCTTAGGTGTTACTAATGTATAGGTTTAGAGCCTTGGTTTTCAAAGTGTAGTCTGCAGACTATAGTAAAGGCATCACCTTAGAGATTGTTTTTTTTTTTTTTTAACAGCTTTATTGGAGTACCTTAGAGATTCTTCAAAGTGCAAACTCCACCCCAGACCTACTGAATCAGACTCTGCACTTTAGTGGGATGTAAGAGGGGACACTCATGAGCCGATCACATGGCCTGGTGCTGACGGTTCAAGTCGGGGGACACTTGTCAGTCAGCACTCGGCCAGTGGGGGCTGTGATATGCCACTGGGCAGCAGAGGAGGGTGGCAACGGGGCTTGGCAGAGTCACCTAGGTTGGTGGAGACCTCTGCAGGGGACTTCTCTAAGGTATATCTCTAACATCGTCATTTTCAATGTCATTTCAGCGTTTCCAGGAGACTGGACCCCAAGGAGCCCCTGGGTAGCCAGAGAGCAGCTTCCCCAACCCCGAAGCAGCCTTCTGCTCCTGCTCCCAGCCGTGAGAGCCCCCAGGAGACAAGGGCACAGGGCCCAGCTGGCCAGGAGGCTGATGGCCCCCGCAGGACGCTGCAGGTAGACAGCAGGACGCAGAGATCAGGGCGGTCCCCCTCTGTGTCACCGGACAGAGGCAGCACCCCCACATCACCCTACTCCGTCCCCCAGATCGCCCCCCTTCCCAGCAGCACGCTGTGTCCCATATGTAAGACCTCGGATCTCACGTCAACCCCCAGCCAGCCAAACTTCAACACCTGCACCCAGTGTCACAACAAGGTCTGCAACCAGTGTGGGTTCAACCCCAACCCTCATCTCACCCAGGTAATCAGCTCTGTGCCGTCTTCCTCCATCCCACCTGCCTTCCCAGGCCTCCCCGGTTCCCCTTTTTACCAGCTCTCTTTTCCTGGTCATTTCCCTTGGCCATCAGCTTCTGTGTCTTCCCAGGGCTTGTATTCTGGCTCCCAGATGTGGTAGCAGAGAAAAAGTCTTGGCCCCAGATGTCCTGAGCGAAAGGACTGAAAGCTTGGGCTCAGTCCTGAGTAGAAGACGCTTTCTTACCTGGTCCAAGTTTGACCTGGAAAAATGGCCTTAGGGGGAGGGTCAACGACAGTCTTACGGACAACTTTTCCCAGTGGATGCTCATTTGGAGAGGGCCACGAGCAGCTGCAGGGCCCAAAGGGAGGCAAGTCTCCCTGGCCGTTGGCCAGCCTCTCTCCCTGACAGTGGGTCTTGGAGAGGGATGCCAGTGAGGGGAGCAAGGTGTTAAGGGAGACAGGAAACTGCCTCCCACCTGGGCTTCAGGAACCGCCTCCCCTGGGCTTCCGTTCCAGTAAGTTGGGGCCTGATGGGGCAGAGCAGCTACCCATCCCAAGAAACAACCTTGGAGTAGAGACCCAGACTGGGGGCCAAGCATCCACATGGAGGCAGTGTCCTACACTCATCAAGAGGCCACTGCAAGGCCATTTCCACGAGACTGGCCTGCGTTCTCCCCCAGAGGACCCTGGGTTCCCAGCCCCACCCTTGCTGTGTTGGGATGCTTTGAGTTGCTGTGGGATGCTCAGCCAAGCCCCTGAGCCTCTCTCTGGTGCCATGGAGGCTGGGTGCCCCAATATACTAGCTGGGCTGGGGCCATGCCTTTGAAATAAGTGGGGTTGTCAGCTTCCTCCCTCTCCTCCGCGGTAACCCACAGAAGTCTCTGGTAGACCCCCAGGGCTCTGCCCTTGGGCCGGGTGGAGAGTGGTGACTGCATGCCCGCAGCTGGGATTATCAGCAGCAGGAGCCGTTTGGACCACATGGGCGGGGGGATGAGTGAGAATAATTGTTCACAGGTCGGGGTCTATTTGTGATATGAGGTGCTGTGGGTGTGGGACGTGTGCTTTGCGAGAGGTAAGTGTGAGATTCCAAGGAAGGAGCTGCCGGTGTGGGGAGATGATTCAGTGCGTTTGCAGTCGCTCCTGGAGTGTGGGGGCTTTCTGAGGAGGCGTGTACACTCGTGATTATTATATCCGTGATTAGAAACAACCCATCCCTGCACTGATCAGTTAGGTAAGTGTTGCTCCTCAGTATTTAGAACAGTGTGGTTAAGGCCAGGGAAGCTCACCTGGGTGTTTCTGCTAGCGAGAAGCAGGGAGGCTTGGCAGGCAGGGATGAGAGAGGCTGCTGTGGGGATCCCCCTCTTGTGCTGGCCCTGCCTCCCAGGTTTCAGCCTCCAGAGACGCTCACTAGAGCAGCAGGACCCGAACGACTCTGGGTGGGGTAGGCGGAGATCAAGGGAGAGCCGCACACGGTGGCACCAGTTTCCTGGTGGGCATCTCAGTCCTTCCCACACAACAAACTCCCCCAGCCTAGGACCTTTGGTGAGGTGGGAGGGGAACCAGCCTTTGGCTGTGCCTGGAAAAACAGCAGAGTGGGAGGACCTTGGCGACACTCGGTCCATCTGCCTCATTGTGCTGGGAGGAAGCCGGGGCTCAGGGCCAGGAGGAAAGGGGCCTCCAGCTTACTGCAGATTCACAGTGTTTGGTGAAGAGCGGGCCTCCGGACCAGGTCCTTCACGGCATATACATGCAGGAGCTCCAAGACAGGGCTGTTGCTGGTGGCCTTTCCCAGACTTGCTTTCACTGAACATTAGGGGCTGCTGTTCCATGGCATTCAGTTTGGGAAGTGCTGACCATTCTCCAGCTTCTCGCCTGGTGGATGCCCTTTTCTGCCATGGTCTCCAAGCAGAACCTTTTCTTCTTCACGGTTGGCTTTCAGTGGTGTTCCTGTCAAGGAAGAGAACCCTCGGCCCATTTTCCTGAGGGGCTGGCAGAGCCTAGTTCTTGAGTCAGAGCAGTTGCCCTTCGTCACTTCACTAAAAGCAGGTTCACTTCCCTGGTCATGCTTCCACATAACGACAAAGCACATCTGCAAGTTTTGCCCACATACCTGCTGATAGATCCACCTTGGTCAAACCACATCTGTTCTGGCCCTTCTAACATGATGTTCATCAGCCAACAAGGCTGTCTGTGGGGTTGCCCTGGTGTCCTGGGCTGGGCTCCTGCCTGGCCTGAGGTTCTGGGCAGCGCAAGGGGTGGGTTCTGAAGTCAGGCTGGTGTAGGTGGCAGGGGCTCAGGCAGAGTGACCTTTTCCAGGAATTCCAGCTCCAGCACTCACTTCCTTTTTTGATTACTCACTTCCTTTTTTGATTTCTCACTTCCTAGGAGTAGCCCAGCTAGAGTGGAAAGGGGTGGGGGGACTGCCAGTCCCAGCACAGATGCACTACAGACACTGGCCACTGGGCAGCTTAATTGGGGTCCTGTCTGGGGGTGCGAACTTGTGCCTGAAACTGCTAGTGTGGTAATGCCGAGGTAGCCTGGGTCCTGCATCCTGCCTTGAAGGTCACCGAAGCCTCATCAGGGCATGTGAGCAGGATGCATTGTTCCTCAGCTTTCCACCACACAAGTGACTTGGAGGGTTTCATGCCTCTCAGACCACTAATGAATCTGCTCTTGGATCTTTGGAAATGAGACCATGGAAAATGAACCTTTTATCGTGCGTGTCACAAGGAGAGAATCAGGGGCTGGTTGGTAACTCAAGTTGCAGCACAGATTAGGAATGTGATAGAACTGTTGTGCTGAATGGCTATGTGAGGACAAAGGAGTAGAAAGGAAGGAAAAGACTGGCACTGCTGGGCCAATGGTCACTGGAACTCAGAGTTTTGGTTTTTCTGTCTCATGGCATCTGTCAGCATCTTATTACTTTAGCTGGGTCCTGTGGAAACAGCACACCAGGTCTGGAGGTGAGAATCACACACAGGTCAGCCCCATGTGGCCAGAATAGTGTCTGAGATCTGGAACCACTGCTTTCTGGCCAGTGTACCCAGGGGCTGCTGGATGGGTACCACACTCACACAGATGTGGCACTTGCTGTCCTGCCCGTGCCCGGGTTGGCTGGCTCTCAAGGCTGTGATGCCTTGAGAGGAAGATGCCTGCCCATGCACTTTGCTGGGGGTCTGAGTGCCTGGAGCACATTAAGATTTCATGGAAGTCAGGGAGCAGCTCAGAGCACCCTCTGTTTACAGTTGAGGAGACCAAGTCTTCGTTTATTCTGATTCATTCTGGAGCAAGGGAGCTGGGGACCCAGAACCAGTAGCTAGGTCTCCAGTTTTACCCCAAGGATTCCCATCCCCATTCTCCTTATTCATAGTCCATTTCTGCTTGGGCTGAGGATGGTTCGTAGCAAGCAGGGCTATCCTGGCCACTCTTCGTGGTGGAGGCTGTTTTTTCCTGGAGATCTCCAGCCCTGGTTGCTCAGGGCAGGTAAATAATTTAGCCTGTTTGAAACCATGGCAAAAGACTGGGGGTTTCCTTGTGGGGTCAGAACATTTCTCACCACCCACAAAAGACCCTCCCTGTGAGGACACACTGACCAGGAAGCCAGAGGTGTTAGCATTTAAGCCAAGTCACTGCCCAGTGATGGGGAAAAGACAGGAAGACTGTTCTCTTCTCTCCCTGGATGTGGGTTCTTACACAAGTAC
The DNA here is from genome assembly GCF_951394435.1 of Stenella coeruleoalba. NCBI lineage: Eukaryota > Metazoa > Chordata > Mammalia > Artiodactyla > Delphinidae > Stenella > Stenella coeruleoalba. The sequence goes on from NC_137156.1 coordinate 66,608,747, forward strand.
CTTAAACCTCCCGAATGTTTAAGGAGAAGCAGGGTCCAGGGACCAGTCTCAGTGGCTTTGCCGATGCCCCAAGCCTGCTCCGTGCCACGTTAGCCCACCTGTCTGCTCTTCGGTAACTCAGCATTCATGCCTGCCACCCCTTTCTCCTCTGGGACAGAGCCACCTGTTCTGATAGCTGTGGGAAGGAAATGGGTGTGGCCAGGAGCCAGCTGGGTGGAGGGGGAAGGTAAGGTCGGGGTGGACAGCGGGGTGGGAGTGAGCTCCTGGAGAGGACAAGCCGTGGCTGGGGGCAGGCATGGCCTGTCTCTGTCAGCCCCCTCAGGGGCCTCCTTGCCCTGTTCAGAGCAGCCCCAGCAGCACATCCTGGCCTGGAACTCCTTCAGTGGAGTCTGTCCTTGCGCTAGCAACAGCATCACAGGAATGAGTGCTGTGCAGAGGCAGTGCTGACTGCACGCCTGTGCTTCCCGGTCGGATCAGCAGAATCCTCTCAGAGCAGCACCTAAAGTGAGGCTGTAGCCTGCATGTGGGAGGCCCACCCTCTACCGCTGTGGGTAGCAGCAGAGCTGCCACCTTATCCCCAGCCTTCCAGGTCCAGACAGCCCATGTGCCTTCAACCTCCCTTGCTCTAGTCAGAATTGCTTATAAGCCCCTCTAAGAAAACTACAGAAGAGTGATCATGGTCTTTCTTCGCCCGTTCCAAGGTCTAGACTTTGCTGAGATGACGCCAAGACCAAGCTACTGTGCCCTCCCCCATTCCCACCCCATTGGCAAGCCTTGGGCTTAGGCACTTACCCGGGTGGGTGGTGTGGAGAAGGGAGAGAGAGACGCAGTGGCCACAAGCCTCTTCCTCTCCTGCCTGCATCCCACTCTTTTCCGGCAAGGGCTGGGCCACCATCTGGCTCGGGGGTGGTGCTGTGAGTGCAGCACAGATCCCTCTGCTGCAGCCACTAGCCTTGCCCCCTTCCCTCTGCTCCCTCCTGGCCACACTGCTGCCTGGGCCACTGAGGAAAGAGGAGCAGGTGTTAGAAGGACATGGATCAGCGGTGAGCTGAGGAGAGGCAGAGGTGTCCTCCTCCTTCCTGGGCCCAGCCTTCCCCTCTCCACCTCCAAACAAAGAGGAAATGGATCTCCAGGTGGCGGGCCCTTTGGGAGGCCTTTCTCCCCTCTGTACGTCTAGTCCTTGGGTGGTTTGCCTGGCAGTAGCCACTTTGACCCAAACAATCTCTTGAGCCAGTAGGGAAATGCCCCCCAAGATTCAGCCAGCCTTGGGCAGCCAGCCGTGCTGTCAGTCCCTGCTCCCAGTAACTAGGCCCCTTGGCCGCCTTGCTTGGGCCACTACGGGGTGGAGGCCAGAGCCACTGGGGGCAGGCAGAAGAGGTGGCTGTTCAGGAGTGGGAGTTTTTTATAGCTGTGGCTGTCAGGCATGGCACTTAACTTTTAGCTATGGAAGGGGGCTGTAAAGTTATCTAAGAATGAATGTAAAATTAAATCAGAACAGAAAATACGAAATTTTATTCCTAAAACACTTGATTTTGTATGTGAGGGCAAAAGAAAACAGCATGAAAAAGAATGGAGTGAAAAGGGTAGAAAGAGAGAAATAAAGTAGAAGCAGGGAGAAGGGACAAGAAGGGGAGAGGCAGGGGTCCAGAGGCAGGAAGAGGCAGAGGAGGAAAGCTCCATAAAGTAGCCAGTTGCTGGCTGGTCACCTGTTGGTTCTGCCGTTTCTGCTGTCTGTTAGCTCAAACTTCGGCCTGAGCAGGCCCGCTTGTATCTACTCAGTCAGAGGGTGGCCCTCTCCCTTTCTCTCATCCTTTCTTCCCTCCACAAATGCTTTTTGAGTCCATATATAAGCCAGGAACTGTCCTCAACACTGGAGATTCAGGCAGAGCTGCAGCAGATGTGTTGCTCAGACTTGGGGAGCCTCCGGGCCAGAGGGAGAGGCAGCTCGTTCACCAGTAACCACGCCCGCAAACACACAGCCACACCTGGGGGTCAGGGTTGTGGAGGACCAGGAGGAGGGCTGGTGGGACTTGCTGTGATGCTGTGACAAGACTCTTGGGGACTTCTACAAGGAGGGGAGGTTAGACTGCAGATGTTAGACTGATGCTGGACCAGAGACAGGTGGAGGCAGGGGAGGCCTGAGGGGAAGTACGTGGCCCATGTGAGGGCCGGGGTGCAAGCCAGGTCCAGAGGGCAGGCAGGTCCTGCTGGGGGCTCCAGATGTGATGTCAAGGGTTTTGGATGATGGCAGTGGGAAGGTAAGGTATGCATTTAAAAACATCTTTTTGGAAATAGATAATGGTGATGGTTGCACAACATCATATATGTAATTAACGCCACTGAATCTACACTTAAAAATGACTAAAATGGCACATTTTATGTTATGTTTGTTTTACTCCCCTTCCTAGGTGTATATGTATACAACAATAGCACACAGACACACACACCCCACACTCTGGCCGCTGTGTGGAGAATAGCCTATAGAGGCAGGCTGGGGCTGGGGTAGAGATGGTCATGGGGTGGAGGGGAACCGTGACAGATTCCTGGTGTATTTTGGAGGCTAAACAGACAGGTTATGGAAATGTAGTGGACATGGGGGTAGGAGATGGAGATGGAGAATTCTTCTGTTTGGGTCGTGTCAAGTTGGAGTTGTCTGTGAGCACCCAAGTGGAGTGCAATAGGGTGACAAATCTAAGACCCTGGCGTGCAGGCAGGTCAGGACTGGAGACCTTGGAGATTCACAGCCATATACTGACATCGGTATACTTCCCACTAAACACTTCAGTAAGCCTCTCATTAGTTAGAGATCAGTATTTAAGGGGTTTTTTTTAAGGTAAAATTTATATAGAATGAAATGTACAAAGCTTAAATGTACCATTCAGTGAGCTTTGACAAAAGCATGCACCTGTGTCACCCAAAGCCCTCCAGTCAAGACAGACAACATCCCCGTCACCACAGAAAGTCCCTTCAGGCCCCATCCCTGTCCATCCTCATCCCTCCTCCAGGGCCAACTGCTGCTGTGATTTTTTATCTACCGTAGATGAGTTTTGCCTATTCCAGAACTTCATATAAATGGAATCATACAGAATGCACTCTTTTGTGTAAGTCCTTTCTCAGCACAGTGTTTTTTGAGCTTCATCCATGTGGTCAACTCTCGAGAAGCTTGGCTGAGAAGGAGAGGAGAGAGCCTGGACAGTAACTAGGGAAGGTGTGCAGGCAGGAGAGGGTTTCTGAAAAGCAGGAGACAGTGGTGCTGTCTGAGCTCCGAGAGGAAAGCCATGCCTAGGCCTGTGGGAGATGGGGCATGATTGAAAGAGTGGGGCCCCCGAAAAGGCAGGTCTAGATCCTGAGTGTGGAGGAGGCATCCTATTATGTGGCTCCTTTTTGAGACACTGGAAGCAGGGCCATCATTTGATCCAGAAGGCAGGGGAAGATGACAGGCAGGGATGGGGATGGAGAAATTGAACCAGCCTTTGTGGAGAAGAGCTAACTGGAGAGATGGAGTGAGTTAACAAGGCAGCTGGGGGGCCCGGGAGAAGCTAGGACATAAGTTAATTTACAGTGGAGCCCCTTTGCCTGGTACCCATTCAGCTGTTCAGGTGTAGGCCCGGAGAAAAAGGTATGCAGTTGGATCTAATTCTGGAGCAGACACAGGTCAAGAGAGCACAGACGCTGAGCAGAGTGTGACAGGATCGGCAGACCATAGATTTAGCTGGGTAGGAAGGGATGCGAAAGCAGAGGGCCCATGGACGAACAGAAAGCAGAGGCTCGGTGGGGGAAGTCTCCACAAGGCCCCAGGCCCGCTGCAGTGGGGAGGCCTAGGAGGTGATCTGGAGGCTGGAGGAGGACAGGCACAGGGGTAGTTTGGGAGGAGAGACAGTCTTGGGCGAGGGTAAGCTTGAGGGTGAGGCTGAGGGATAGAGGTGTCAGGTGGGTTAGCGGGTGGCTGCCATCTGCCAGTGACTGTGGGAGTCAGTGCAGTGGAAGCCTGGGAGGCCAGGGCCAAGGACTTCTGAGACTAGAGGCCTGATGAGGGGTCCTGGAAGACAGCAGGAGCCAGGAGGGGAACAGGGTGGGGAAGCCAAAGGCTGAGCTCCGAGGGCCCTAGGGAGTTTAAAGAGAAGGTGAGGCATTGCCACATTCTGAAATCCAGGGAGTGCAGCTTCTCCTAGAGAGATCGTCTGGGGTCCAAGAGGGGGATGGGGATGGGGTGTAGGGGAGTTGGCTCGGTCCTGGACAGGAGGTTTTATAGGACACAGTGGACAGGCCTGGGAGGGAGGGGAGGCCGTCTGGGGTAGGATCGGTGGGGAGTTGAGGGATATCGGGAGGAGGATCAGCAAGGGGATGGATTCTCTCCCTTTCATGGAGCTCCAGGCTAGTGAGGCCTTCCAGCCCCAAGCAGCAATTGGGTTCAGCCTCCAGCACCCAAATCCTGGCCTCAGATGCTGGGCAGATTCCCGGGGTCCCCCTCAGGGTCCTGACCTGATGAGATTGGCACAGGCTTCCCCAGTGGGCCAGGCCTGGCTGATCCAGCTCTGGATCAATGTGCCCTGCTCTATGGGACCCTGTGGTACCTGCCCCTAAACCTGAGGTCAACCAGCTGACAGGCCAAGCAGATTGGTGGCAGACTTGGGGCAGCTAGATACTGGATGAGGCAGGTGATGTGTCCAATGCTAGGGGCAGTGCGAGGGCACAGGCCCACCCTTCTTCCAAGCACACAGTGGGCTATGTGCCTCCTGTCGAGGCCTGGCGAGTGACTCACAGCCTGGAAGAGCATGAGGTCACACTGGACGGAGGGGCCCTCCCAGGAATCTCTAGACTTGGCACCAGCAGGGAAGGCTCATTTATAAGCTGCTCCTGTGATGTTTCAACTTGTACCAAAATGGAAAAAAGAATGAATGCAGCATCAGGCATGATGTCAGTGCAGTGATCTGACACCCTGCATGCCCGCTCTCCCAGGCGGGGCTGGGCTCGGAGGCAAGCCACTGCTCTCTGCAGGAAGGCAGGCTAAGTGACGTCTGCCACCCTCCTTCCTTGCTGGTGGGGACGTGGGAGGGGATGGTGGAAAGAGAACCTGTTACTGCTGGGGGCCCTCAGAGCTTCCTGGTAGCCACGGAGGTGACAGTGCGGCAGGCCCCACCCAGGAGCAGAAGCAAGTTCCCTGGGCAGCATCCTTTGGGGCCAAATATGACATGCAAGGCTGGATCCCACCCTTTGGGGCTGAGATGCAGGGTGGCAGGTGCAGTGCCACCAGTGCCCCTGTGGGAAAGATGTAGAAACCCCTCCCCCAAAGTTTCCCCACTCCCCTTCCTGCCCCAGAGCCCAGTGGAGGGAGCCGCAGGGAGAGGCCACGCAGACGTGTGGTTCACAGAGCCCCCAGCCTGGTCCCAGGCCTCTGGATCCTTGGTGGGCTGCACTGCCTTACTGCCCTTCTGTGATTGACCAGTGCAAGTAAGGGAGCAGCTGAGAAAGGCTCTTCTCGGGGAGAAAGTCCCTTCAGAGCCAGGAACCCACAAGGCCTGCTTTTTTGAATCTCTGGCCGGCTCCTGGCAGAGCAGGCACTGGCTCCCTATGGGAAACCATGTTCCTGTAGCTTCTCCTTCCCGCATCTGCGGACCAGCTCTTGGCTGCACACCACGCTGAGCCTTCCCATCCCCACTGCTGCTCAGACCCCCACTGGGCTGGGTGCGGGGGCCTCTATGCCTCTGAGATGGCACAATGGGTCCCCTTGCTGGCAAGAAGGATCAGCTTGACCAAAGCTGATGTCAGGTGGAACCATCTACCTCAGAGTAGCCCTGGGAAGTCCCCTTAGCCCCATCTTTGGATCTTGGGACATGAAGTCTGTGACCTGCCCATCTCCTGGCCATGGGCCAAGGGCTTATGGAGATATTTGATAACAAGACTCTAAGAGAGGTTCCCTGTCACACTGGTAGAAGGCCATGCCCTCTGATTCTGGTGGGCAGCCAGCTAGGAGGGTACCCAGGAGCCACAGACACTGTGTCCAGCCGAGGAAGACTCTCGCTGTTGTTGGTTCCAGAGCCAGGGGAGCTGCCCCAGGCCTGGTCATGTATACCCAGCCTAGGTGGGCAGGTGGGCTGGTGGTGCACAGCCATCTCCCTCCCTACCCAGTGGACAGCCTCCATCCCCCTAACACAGGGTAAGGACCTTGGAGGAGGGAGGAAGAGGCTGAGGATGAGCCCCTCCCAGCAAGCTTCTGAAGTTCCACGGGGGAGGCAGAGAGGGAAGTCTTGCTGGGTTCAGAGAGATCCCCCAGCCAGCTTTCTCCTTGGGTGGCCTTGTGTGCTGGCCCTATCTGCCTGGGCCTGAGCCTGGGAGGGGTTGGGGGAGGGCACGGTCACGGCTCCTGCCGTCTGGAAGAGGCTGGATAGAAATAGCTACGCCCATCTGGGATATGAGTCACTGAGGGGCGTTTTAGCTGTTTCTTGGAGAGGTTCTATTTTAGGTGAGACGCCTGTGACAGCCTGGGTGATGGAGGCTGGGTAAGTGAAGGTTCTGGTGGTGAGTGCAGGAGTTTTAGCACAGGCCCTTGTTCAACCCTGTCCAGAACCCAAAGGAGGGTCACCCTGAAGTCCCAGGAGAAAGAGCCTCACCTCTCAGGTTCCTCTTCTTGGGAAGTCCCACCTCAGGGCATGCTGCAGAGATGGGACCTCCAGTGTGGGCTGCGCACCCACCACAGGAACTGAGTTTGTGGCTGCTGTCCTGGACCAGGACCTAGGCCTCCCCTCAAGAGGGTAATCATCTCCCAGGGTCCCTCTGAGGGTGAGCCAAAACAGCTTGCCCCTGGGAGCTCCCGCTTTTGATGGGAGTGAACCCCCATCACCCTCGCCAAAAATGACTTTTCTAAAGGAGTCTTTGGGCTGAGTCCCCGGGACACAGATTGTTTCCTCTGTAGCTTTCTTTGTCCAAAGGTAGACAAAACTGCCTTGGGTCTTCAAAGCATCTAGATGAGGTAACAGTTCCCGGCTTGGGGGATGGCTTCACTCCCCAGTGCTGCGGCATCACTGTTCTTATGGTTTCTAGAGCCAGGCTTGGTCTTTGAGTTCCGCAGGGGCAACTTCTAGACCCATGACTTGACTTGGGTGAGGCTAAGCGGTCTGCAGAAGAGGCAGACATGCAAAAGGCCACAGGCTGCAACCTGCAGCTCAGGAGCTGGGCAGGGCTGGCAGGGCCAGTCTTGCCAGTAGTGCCACTTCCAAGCTGGGCTACTGTGAGAGCTGGTGGCTAAATCACACTAGACCTTGTTTTTCTCTACCGTGAAGATAAAATGCAAGAATGCCTGCGAACATGCCCTGTGTGGTGCAGGGTGCCAGGGGGTACTCATCAAAGTGCAGTCTTCTCCCCACTCCTTGGATGCTGCTCTTGGGCTGCTGGGCAAGGCAACCAAGCCCAGGCTTCCAAACTGTGGCAAGTCAGCCACAGCGGCAGCAGCACAGCCCTGTGACCTCAAGGCAGAGAGCAGGGCTGGAGGCACCCCTGAGGGTGGGCAGAAGGAACTTTCTGCCCCAGGGACCAGACTGGACCTTTCCCTGGCAACTGGGCCACTGTGGTGCTTTCAAAGACTCTGGCTGCTCAACCATAGATGAGCAGACTTGGCCTCTGCCTTTCTGGTTGAGAAGGAGAAGCCTCTTCATGGGATGCTGAATCTCCATTCTCATGGCTGCAGCCTTGCAAGAGCTATGCCCCTATTAATAGGTTGTCAGGATTAATCCTACAGCAAGTATTTCTGGAGTGATCCCTGCTCTGTGCCACACACTGTGCATTGTCCCAAGACCGCCTAAACAAGAGCGCATGGTTGGGGCAAGGATACAGGAGACACCCAAAGGGACAAAGTAGCAGAAGCTTTGGGAAAGAATAAGTGAAGAGGATAAACTGGGTGATTACCTACAGAGTGCTTCGGAGGTATTTTCTTTCTTTCTTTTTTAAAAAAATATTTATTTATGTATTTATTTATTTGGCTGTGCCGGGTCTTAGTTGCAGCATGCGGGATCTTCGTTGCCACGTGCGGGATCTTTAGTTGCAGCACGTGGACTCTTTAGTTGCAGCATGCAGGATCTAGTTCCCTGACCAGGGATTGAACCCGGGCATCCTGCACTGGGACCGTGGAGTCTTTACCACTGGACCACTAGAGAAGTCCCAGGTATTTTCGATTGTGTGGCCAGGGAGGCCCCTGTTGGTGAAGTGATACTCGGTTGAGACCTGCATAGCTAGCAACACCCGGGGGCAGAGGGAAGAGTGAGTGCAAAGGCCCTGGTTACAGAAGAGAGCTCAGAGGACCACTTGGCAGAACAGGAGGTCCGGCGTGTCTGGGGTGAGACAGCAAAGGAGAGAGGGCAGGAAAGGAGGCCAGAGAGAGGCATAGGCTGGGGTAGATAGGGGGCCTCATGGGTCACAGTAAAGAGTTCCCATGGTTAAGTGTGGTGGGAATTCACTAGAGGGGTTTGAGCCTGTAAATGACATTCTCTGATTTGTATGTGGATTTTTGGAGGAAGATGATATTGGCTCATGTAACTGGAAGTCCGAGGGTAGACTTAAGGCAGAGCTGGATCCAGGGAATTGAATAAAGTCATCAGTTCTGCTCGTTCCTCTTTGTCTCACCTCCGCTTCCAACTGTCTCTTGACTTCATCCTTAGTGCCTCTCTGCATGTTGGGCAAGAAGGCTACTGACCACTCCAAGGCTACGTCCTTCTGATGAGTGAGCCTATCTCCTGTTGTTCACTCACCCAGTAACATGGAAGGACTCTTGATTGGCCCTGTTTGCAAGGTCACATGCCCATCCCTGCACCCCTAGCTGCAACCAGTGATTGGCCCAACCTGAGTCATGAGCCTGCTGTCCTAGGGAGGAGTTAATGACAGAGAGAAACTACACGTCCATCGTGGGAACAGCAACACATGCCTTGTTTATTCTGGAGGCACAGATTATCCCATTTTCTTTAAAAAAATTTCTCTTCCTTAAGAAAGCAAAAGGTATTTTTGTTCTACTTACGTCACTTACATTGCATTACTTTGCCCTCACTTATTTTGCTCTCAAGATTTCTCATTTATATCTTGTCTCCTCAGCTAGACTCTAAGCTCCTCTAGGACAGGAATCATGGTTTCTTTTTATTTTCTATGCCTCCCTCTCGTACCTATTACTCTTCACTTCTTTATTCATTCTGCAAGTTTTTATTGAGTACCTATCGCATACCAGGCACTGTTCTAGGGCCATGCTTTTCCTCCTGGTTTATATTTCAAAAGGTCACTCTGGCGGCTGTGTGGAAACAGCCTGAAGGGGGCAGCAGGGGAAAGAAAGTGACCAGTTGGAGGCTTTTGGGGTCATCCAACCAGGAGGATGGGAGCATGGATTGGTGAGGCGGGATGTGGACATGGATGATGTACGCAGGTCTGAGGTACAGCCAGTGGCATGCATGGGGAGGACCCTGGCAGGCAGTCTGGCAGGCAGTGTGTTGGTAGTTGGGGGTAGGGAGTGTGTGACTGCCTCTGCTCGGCTCCACGCACCTGGCAGCTCCTAGAGGGCAGGGCAGTGCTATCTGTCCCTCAGCCCACCTCCTGGCAGCCCAGAAACACCGGAGCCGGGCTTGGTTCCCCTGCCTGTGCTAGGAGCTGGCCCTGGCTGCTGTGGGCTGCAATGACCTGGACCATGGGCACCCCCAGTCCTGACCACCCTGATGACCATGATGCTTCCTCCTCAGGTGAAGGAGTGGCTCTGTCTGAACTGCCAGATGCAGAGGGCTCTAGGGATGGACATGACCACTGCGCCTCGCTCCAAGAGCCAGCAGCAGCTGCACTCCCCAGCCCTGTCTCCAGTCCACTCCCCAGCCAAACAGCCCCTGGGGAAGCCGGAGCAAGAGAAATCATGGGGCCCAGGGGGACCACAGCCTGGCCCCCACCAGGCTGAGACAGCCAGAGCCACCTCAGTGCCGGGGCCTGCCCAAGCAGCCGCCCCTCTGGAGGTGGGGAGGGTGTCTCCTCAGCCCCCTCTCCCCATCAAGCGTTCCACAGCTGAGCCCAGGCCACCTGCAGGAGAGGCCCCGGCCAAAAGTGCCACCACAGCGCCCTCTGGGCCTGGTGCTGCTGAGCCGACCCAGGAGGGCCTCACTGGGAAGCTCTTTGGCCTTGGTGCATCGCTGCTGACCCAGGCGAGCACCCTCATGTCTGTGCAGCCTGAGGCCGACCCCCAGGGCCAGGCTGCCCCCAGCAAGGGGCCGCCCAAGATCGTCTTCAGCGATGCCAGCAAGCAGGCTGGCCCAAGACCTCCAGGCTCAGGGCCCGGGTCTGGGCCAGCACCTGGAGCCAAAACTGAGCCTGGAGCTAAAACAGGTCCTGGATCAGGGCCTGGAGCCCTGGCAAGAACTGGGGGAACAACCAGTCCAAAGCATGGCAGAGCAGAACACCAGGCAGTGGCCAAGGCTGCTGCCAAGCCAAAGACCATGCCTAAGGAAAGGGCCACCTGCCCACTGTGCCAAGCTGAGCTCAACGTGGACAGCAAGGGCCCCGCCAACTATAACACCTGCACCACGTGCAAACTGCAGGTGTGCAACCTGTGTGGCTTCAACCCGACGCCCCACCTGGTGGAGGTAAGAGAGCTGGACCAAGCATGTTCCCTTGGGCCTTGGTGAGGGGCCAAGGCCTGGGGTGATGGGGGGGCATGGGAACCAGAAAGGGCTGTAGAAATCGGGGTCTGTAGCAATCACAGGGCTGCCCCTACACAGCTGCAGAGAGTCTATGCTCCCTTACCTGTCCCTGCCCTGGGCCTGTCATTCCACTCAGAGAATTAACTGGCACAGTGGACAGAATAATGGTGCCCGCTGCCTCTGATCGGCTGACCAGTGCCCTGAGGCTGGTCCCAGAGGTAGCCAGGTTCAGGAGGCCCTGAACCGGCCTCCCCATTCCTGGCTATCATGGGCATGGCCCTCATGGATGATGCCAACCCCCGCTGCGCAGGCAGGAAGAACCTGAAGTCGTACCCTGCCCTCAGTCTGTGACCCTCACAGGGGTTGAAAGGCTGTTAGGCAGAGGGCTGTGCCCCCATGCCCAGGGCAGGGCTGAAGGCTTTCTTACAGCGGGGCAGCCCAGCCAGGCAGTGTCCTCCCTTCATCCCCTCGTCTGAGGTCGTGGATATTGATATCTGCTTGTCAAAGCCACAGTCCTTGGTCCACATACTTTCCTGTGGCAGGGCCTAGCCCTCATTGGGGCTGTTTGTGGGGATGCTCAGAGATGCTCTTCTTACCCAGAGGGAAGTTTGAGGGAGTGCTGGGGTTGGGGCCTGTCTCTCTGCAGTCCCTCTTCCACAGGAGGGTTCTGGGCCCCGTGCAGAGCTGGGTGGAAGGGAGCAGGAGGCCTGGTGCTCTCTTGAAGCTTGGAGCCCAGCCTGGGAGGTTCAGAAGGTGCGGAGGCACCCTGGCAGAGCAGGACAAGCCTGGGCCGGAAGGCTGCTCCTGCCCCTGCCCTCATCTACTCCACCCTGCCCAGGGCCATCCATGTGACCCCTACCTTGGCTGCCTTGCCCATAGCTGGGTGTGTCCCGTTCCGTGTGTGCCCTTGCGGTCTATGATTGGCTCATCTTGGCAGGTGGATGTGTCCCCAGCTGTGTCATATCAGGAGATGTCAAGCCAAGCCCACTCCTCCTGCACACGGTAGCCACCTGAGTCTTGGGGCCCCTGGGCTAAGCCATATGTGACTGGTGGTTGGGCAGAGTGTGGAATGCAGACCACCGCTGGCCCAGAGACAACAGAGGAGTGTGTGGTTGTAGTCATGGTCTCTGTGGCGCCTTGTTGACTTGCCTTGGGCCAGGCCTCCATGGGAGCAGCCCACTGTGATAAGGAAGACTACTTTGGCCGCCACAGGCCATATTTTCCAACATATAGGGAGGAGCAGCCTGAGCAAGATGAGTGACCTCCTCGTGTGATGCCTCATGTGATGCCCTCCAGGTCCTCACTGCCACCTCCCCAAGCCCTAGGTCCAGTGGCTCACTGGAGGATGGCTGGCCTGGCTGCCCAGAGAGGTGAGGGGGCACCAAGGGGTCACCACAGGGCCAGAGGAGCTCCAGTCTGGAGCCAGGCACACACCCACTGCCAGGTGGGGCAGCCTGACACTGAACCCTGTTGGACTGTTGAGCTGGCCCAGCCTGGAGGACCCTTGTCCCCGAGGGACCTCCGGGCCCACATTTCCTCATTAAGCAGGATGTGCAGAGAGGAGGGGAAAACTGTCTCTGTCCAGGAGTATAAATGTTCCTGACAGTTCCTTTCAGCGCCCTCTGGGCCAGGCCAGGGGAAGTGCTAATTCTGCCCAAACAGGAGTGTCTCAGTCACATGCTGACTCTGGGTGAGCGGTCTGGATTCTGATCTCAGCCCCTCATTAGAGGCTTGGTTGTTGCCTCCCTGGCCCCTGGAGCTTCTGCCCTTCGGTAGCTAGCGTTGCCCCTTGCCCCAATCCCTCCATGTCCTGCTGTCTCCATGTCCTGCCCCACTGCCACCTCCTTGGCCAGGGCCACCCTTGCCTCCACAGGATCTGTGGGTTCCATGGGCCTGATGGCAAAGCTGCTGGGCGTCCTGGTCCTAGATCTTCCCTACCCGCAGCTTCTGCTTCCCTGCCTCCTGCTCCTAACAGCAGTCAGAAGATAGCCCAGCTTCTCTGACTCCTTTCTCCTCATGGCTCTGCTTGTTAATGCTGCTATCCCCAGAGGGCCTGTGGCTGCTCCTGGGGAAAGTGTGGATGGGCAGCCATCATGCCCCCTCCCGTGGTTCCCACCATGAGACTGTGCCACCATCATCCATCAGAGGTGCAAGCTGGCAGCCTGGGGAGGCTGGTGGGGAAGGGCTGGTGCTTGGTGTGTCCCCCTCCCCTGCCCTTCCCAGCTGAGGCTCTTAACCAGGCCATGGGCCATCTTTGGTCCCATCTCAGTGAATGGCCACTTGGCATTTAGAGCAATTTTGTGTTTCCCTGTGTGTTCTTGGTAAGAGGCTCCTGATTTTTCAGCAGGTGGCGCAGACACATCCTGCCTTGGGAGGGAGGTGGAGGGGTAGGTCTGCCTTGGCTGTCTCTCTCCATCTGGCTGTCTCTGTGCACAGCATGAGGCATGTCTGCATGCAGGCTGGGGGCCTGAGGGAGGGCCAGCTCCCCCCTAGACCTGTTAGACCTGCTGTGGCTCCACCTGTGGCTGGAGCCACCTGTCTGGGCTGCCAGGGTGGGAATTACCCCAACTCTCTGAGCTGTAAAACCCTTTTTACCTTCTTTCTCAAGAGGGAGTCCAGAGCATACGATGGAGGAGGCAATAAGACTAGATCCCTTTTCCCTTTGAAATTTTCTCTGAAAAATTAACCATAGTGCTATAAAATGTGAGTCATTTCATGATTAACAGTTGTTGATTCCAAATTTTTTACCTATTTATCTTTTTGAAAGATAATAGTACCCTCTGGCTTAATTTTTAATTGGCTTTCGGTTCAAAATAGAGTTTGTGAAGAAATTAGTGGAGTTGGAGTTGTTACAGTAACACTGCCCGTTTCTTATCTTATTATAATTGCCAAAATACCAGCCGTGGCCTTGAGAAGTCAGGCCTCCCTGGACAAAGGGCTTGGCACCTGTGATGTGTGGGACGGGCTGGGCCTATTTGGGGTGGGGGCTGCCTCTGCTCTAGACCTGCTTCAGTCTGCCTGTGGGGTAGTGATCTCAGGGAGGCCTGTTTCCTCCCTTGTGGAATTGGGGGCCATAGATCTCCCTTTTAGGTTTCTGTGAGAACCAGGTGAGATGCCATACTTCAGATACTTGTGCAAGGTCCAACACACAGTCAGCCCTTGAGCCAGGAGATTGGAACCAGAGTGTCCTAAAAGAGGGTCTCTGTACGGGAAAGAAAGAGTCCCCACCAGCCCCTACTACCTGGGTATGAATTGACCCCGTGGCCAGTGCAAGATCCTCTTCTCATGAGGGATGGCCACAGGGAATGGACACATTTGGTGCTGGAGCATGAGGAGAGCACAGCCCAACCATAAAGGCAAACGTTGGGGATATCAGGGACGATTCTTCTTATCGGAGGCAGAGGTCCCAAAAAGGGGAGCCTACGCATGTCTGGGGACAGGGAAGAGCAGAGCAAGGGTCCGTAGAGGAACAGCAGCACCAGCGATGGCCATGCCTGTGGTCCAGTGTGCAAGTCTTGGGCTCTTTTATTTTTAACCTTTGGGCATCCTTTTCTCAGTTCTCATCCACTGCCCCTGGTCTGGCAGTGGGGCTGGGGGTATGTTGGGCTAGGCAGCCAGTCCGGTGTTGCTGTAACCTAGGCCAGCTCCACATGCAGAGAGACTGTGTTCTGCAGGGTCATTCAGGCTGTGTCAGACAGTGCAGGGAGGATGCCCAGCTTCCAATGCAGCCTCGCTGGGCTCTCTTGGCCCATGAGGTACAGCAGCCAGTGATTCCGGAAGGTAGCAGGTCTCACCCGCCTGTGGGGTACCCTACCAACTCTCTCAGATAACTCACTTCCCCTGCCTCGCCCCGAACCCACCTAGCTCCATCTGAAGGTATGCACATCTACGCCTCCCACCGTTATTAGGTGGCGATAGCCCTTGGGGGATTCCTACCTTCCTGCCCCCAGAAAGGAACTGGACAGAGGGAGGCAAGGCAGAAATGGTCATCAGAGCCTCTCATGTCCATCCCCATGTCCCAGATTGTCCCCTGCCCACTTGTCAGAGGGGATAGGAAAAGGGGCCAGTGAGCAGCAGCTCCCCAAGGGCTGGGGCTGGATGAGGGAGAGTATGAGAGAGAATGTGCAAGTGAATGATTGAATGAGGGGGGTAAACACTAAAGGGGGAGAGGGAATGCATGAACAGGGAATGAAGGAGCGGGGTGGGGGTGGGGGCATGAAGTGAGGGGCAGAGATGAGAGCAACGTGAATAAAGGAGGCAGGGCCTCAGTTTGCAGCTGCTTTCCAGCCCCCAGGCACAGCCTGCCTCCCATCCCATCCCCAGCCTTGGCCAGGTCTCCCCTGGCTCCACCTCTAGTGTCCCCAGTGCCCTGTACCCTTCTCCCACCAACCCCAGAGGGCTGGGGAAGGGCCTCCAGCAGCTAGTTCAGCGGTTTATTTTTAGCTCTTACCTCACATGCCTCCTCCTGCCTGCCCTCCCTCCCTCCCTCCTTCCCTCACTGCCTGCTATAGCAGAGCCAGGAGCAAGAGGGCCAGCTGGGCAGCCCCTTCTGCAGCCTGGCTGCCTCTGTGAGTAAGCGTGGGAAGGAACGAAACCCCAGGGAGCATGTGACCACAGTTGACATGCTCTGCTGAGGGCTGGGCCTCTGGGCTCAGGTAAGCAGGCCACTGCAGGGGCTGCCTCTGAGCTCTTGGCATTAGGTCTGTCGCCTCCATCCAGGCCACCCTTCCAAGGTGCCCTTGCTTCATTTGGACTGTTACTTCTGGGGTGGGATCTGCAGGCCAGAGGTGGAGGTCGGAGGCTTGCCAAGCCAGCAAGGTGAGCCAAAGTAGATGACAGAACCTTCAGAGGCCTAACCTGGATGGCTGTGTGCATGGACCCAAGGTGGAGTCAGGGCAGTGTTGCCTTGGGCCAGCCCACTGTCTAGGCCCAGATCCTAACCCCATCATGTTGATCCTGGGGCTAGGGAAGGGGCTGTTCGCTCATTTCCAGAACTCTCTCTGGGCCTTTACTAACACCCCTCCCACTTCTCTAGGATCATTTTGCCACCTTACAGTCCTCTCTGACATGGAGGGAGTTCCACTGTGACCTCAGGTGATGCTGGGGGAACGTGGATGGGATTCCTGGCTCAGCCCATCCAGCACTCTCCCTAGGCACCAAGTGAGCCCAAGGCCCAGCAAGTGGAGTTTGTATTGGGGATACACAGAGCATCAGATAAGGTTCATAGGAGTTTGTATGGGGGAAACACAGAGCATCAGATAAGGTCCAGGGGAGTCAGCAGTGGTGCTAGAGCCAGGCCCTACAAGGAACAGGGTGAGTACCTGCAGGACCTCTGAAGGGTCCCACTCCATAGCTGAGCCCCTCTGCTCAGGACCTGTGTGTGGAATTGGACCTCCAGGCAGAGTTGGAGCTCCAGTCTCAGGGAAGGTCTGAGAGTCTCTGAGAGTCTCAGTCTCAAGGCCCTGAGTAACAAGTTTGTGGAGCAGACCTGTCACTCAATCAACACCAAGGCCCTGCCACCCGCCTGACCTGGCCTCTGCTGGGGCCCAGGGCAGAGATGTGGTGTGTAGCTTTGTGGGCAGGAAATCAGGGCAGAATCATTGATACGGTACTTGCCATGGTGGCCTGTGGATGCCAGGCTGAGGGCAGGCATCCTGGAGGTGCCATGCTTCCAAGGCTCTGCCAGGTGGGCTAGGGTCTGACTTGGGCCTAGGGGCAGTGTGCGTGGTAAGGGTGCTGAGGATGCTGACCCACTCTGGGCTGGTGAGGGCCAAGGGCCACCTCTTTGCCCTGTCCCTGGCTCTTTGACCTTGTAGTTCTGTGTCCTCTGGTTCCCCTGATGCCCCATCCTAGTGGTCAAGCTGCTGGTGGGAGCCTGAGTGTCTTGGCACCCCGATGTGCAACAGTAGGACAGTAGGGGTGCCGAGGCTCTGCATCCCTGGGATGAGAGCAGGCACAGGTGTGTGCTGTTACTCTCATTCCCCGCCCAACCCTCCCTCGTGGGCCAGGACAGGGCCTCAAGTCTTGCCAAGGAGGAGCCCTCACCCTGGAGGAGGCTCCTGGGAGACATGCTTCTGCCAGCTTCTGACCTGCTACAGAAATCACCTGCTCAGGGCTTGGGATGCTTGACCCTCTCCCTGTGCAGACAGTGGGACCTGGGGAGTTAGACTTGGTTTCTGGTGTTCTGGGAAATTCACCATTGATGCCCATGTCATACTCAGAATGACCTCTTTGGGGCTCTGGGTTCCAAGAAGGCTGCATGCCAGCCTGTGTGTCCGTCTTAATCATGGCTATGTCTCCAGTCCCCAGCACTTAGACTGACACAGAGAGGGTAATCCTGAAACTGGTGGACTGATGGTTGAGGATTTGATCCCAGCCCAACTCTGGAGGAAGCAGGGCCCCTGGCCCAAGGGCTGGCACACACAGGTCCCGTCGGAAGAACAGCCCAGAGGCCGGGGGAGCAGGAGGAGGCTTTCGCCTGGGCGTCTTTGCTGGCCTAAGACAAGGTGACTTGGGCTGGGGGGTGTGAACAGAGGGGACTGCTTAGCTCCATCCCCCACCCCCAAGCAAGGCTTCCCCCAGACAGCCTCCCCTGGCCCCATGAGCCTGCACCCTCCCAGCACAGCCCTTACTTGGGGGTGGAGAAGGATGGTATCTGAGGCCTGAGAGCGTGGAGGCTGGGGCGGGGCAGTGCCTCTGGGAGGTGATCCTTGCTGGATGCTGTTCCTGGTCTGCGGGAGCTCTCACCTGGGGGACTCTGCACCCTTCCCAGAAGCTGTTCACGCCCTGGGGGTGAGTCCCCAGTGCCCCCTCTTCTCCAGACACTGCTACTTTTGTAGCCTCCCATCTCATACAGGTTCTCCTCCTTTTCAGGCCAAGTGAAAAGCTCTCTATGGGGTAAGGAAGCGACCCTTCCTTTGGGTTTGTCTTTTTAACTCTACATATGCCTCTGAAGGATGGGGCATCTGTCATTTGGGGGCAACAAACCTATCAGTCTTTTTCTCCTCGTGCCTTTAGTGTCATGCTTTGGGAGATTTTCTCCTCCTTAAGGTTACAGAAATAGTCACAGGAATAATCTTTGAGTACTTCAGTGTCTTTGTGATTTTCATCAAATTCCTCCTCTCTCGTTTCCGTACAGAAAACCGAGTGGCTCTGTCTGAACTGCCAAACTAAGCGGCTGCTGGAGGGCAGCCTGGGAGAGCCGACCCCACTGACCCTGCCCACCTCACAGCAGCCCCCTGTAGGGGCCCCTCACCGTGCAGCTGGAACAGCCCCTCCGAAGCAGAAAGGGCCACCGGGGCTGGGCCAGCCATCAGGCCCCCCGCCTGCCAAGGCCAGTCCCCTGCCCACCAAGGCCAGTCCCCTTCCTACCAAGGCTAGTCCCCAAGCCAAGCCCCTCAGGGCTTCTGAACCCATCAGGACCCCGAGCAGTGCCCAGGAAAAGAAGACAGGAGTCCCAGCTAAAGCTGAGCCGGTGCTGAAGCCACCTCCAGAGACTACCCTGCCCCCTGGGATTCCTAAAGCAAAGGCTGGGGTGCGGAGGACTGAACCTGCCACCCCCGTCGTCAAGGCAGGGGTTCCAGAAGCCCCCAAGGGTGGGGAGGCGGAGGTCAGTCTCATTTACTTCCCAGGGATCCTAGCTTTCAGGCAGGGCAATCTAGAGAAGGGCTTAGCTCCCTGCGGGACTGGGATGTAGACCTGGGACAGGCCCTTTGGGGCCACAGAGGACAGCAGGGACGCCTAGATGAGGCCCTAGAGGGCCTAGAGCCTGTGAGTTCTAGGCCGATCCTGTGTCTGACACCTTATCGGATGCTTTGCTGGGTTCTGCTACCAGCAGATTTAGTAAAATTTCTCTTTGAGAACCTGGGGCTGCTTGGGGTTTGACATGGAACCTGCAGGTTATTCAAGACCAGAGCAATGGAGTGGGTGGCGGGCCCTGATCCCCCGGGAGGTGGAGGTACCCTTCCCCAGGGCCCTGGGTTGATGGAGAGGGCTGGACTCCCCCCACGAGCCGTCTGCCATGGGGAGTCAGTGTCTGCTTCTCACCCTGCTGCAGGAGCCGGTGGGCAAGCCTTACTCTCAGGACCTGTCTCGGAGCCCGCAGAGCCTCAGCGACACAGGCTATTCCTCCGATGGTGTCTCCAGCTCCCAGAGTGAGATCACAGGCATTGTGCAGCAGGAGGTGGAACAGCTGGACAGTGCAGGGGCGACAGGGCCATGCCCGCCCAGCCCCTCTGAGCTCCACAAGGTGGGGAGCAGCATGAGGCCTTCGCTGGAGGCCCAGGGCCCGGCCCCCAGTGGTGAGCGGAGAAAGCCCCGCTACGGCAGTGGTGAGGAGCAGAAGCGGCGGCCCCACTCCTTGTCCATCATGCCCGAGGCCTTCAACTCGGATGAGGAGCTGGAGGATATCCTGGAGGAAGAAGACTCTCTGGAGTGGGGGCGCCGGAGGGAGCAGCAGGACACAGCTGAGTCCTCAGATGACTTCGGCAGCCAGCTGAGGCATGACTATGTGGAGGACAGCAGTGAGGGTGGCCTGTCCCCTCTTCCGCCCCAGCCCCCATCCCGGGCAGCAGAACTGACTGATGAGGAGTTCATGAGGCGGCAGATCCTGGAGATGAGTGCCGAAGAAGACAACCTGGAGGAGGATGACGCTGCCCCCCCGAGGCACGGCCCCGTCAAACATGGCTCGCAGAAGGGCAGCCCCCGGCCCAGGCCCGAGCCCAGCCAAGAGCAGGGAGCGCTGCCCAAGAGGCGCCTGCCCCACAACGCCACCACGGGCTATGAGGAGCTGCTTTCCGAGGGAGGCCCAGCAGAGGCTGCAGACGGCAGTGGGGCTCTGCAGGGCGGGCTCCGCCGCTTCAAGACCATCGAGCTCAATAGCACGGGCAGCTACGGCCATGAGCTGGACCTGGGACAAGGCCCTGACCCCAGCCTGGACCGGGAGCCCGAGCTGGAGATGGAGAGCCTGACGGGCTCGCCTGAGGACCGCTCCCGCGGGGAGCACTCCTCCACACTGCCGGCCTCCACACCCAGCTACACCTCGGGCACCTCGCCCACCTCCCTGTCCTCGCTGGAGGAGGACAGTGACAGCAGCCCCAGCCGCCGGCAGCGGCTGGAAGAAGCCAAGCAGCAGCGCAAGGCCCGGCACCGCTCGCATGGGCCCCTGCTGCCCACCATCGAGGACTCCTCAGAGGAGGAGGAGCTGCGGGAAGAGGAGGAGCTGCTGCGCGAGCAGGAGAAGATGCGGGAGGTGGAGCAGCAGCGCATCCGCAGCACGGCCCGCAAGACCCGGCGTGACAAGGAGGAGCTGCGGGCCCAGCGGCGGCGTGAGCGCTCCAAGACCCCCCCCAGCAACCTGTCGCCCATTGAGGATGCCTCCCCCACAGAGGAGCTGAGGCAGGCGGCCGAGATGGAGGAGCTACATCGCTCCTCCTGCTCCGAGTACTCGCCCTCGCCCTCCCTTGACTCGGAGGCTGAAGCCCTGGATGGGGGCCCCCCTCGGCTCTACAAGTCAGGCAGTGAGTACAACCTGCCCACCTTCATGTCCCTCTACTCTCCAACCGAGACACCCTTGGGCAGCACCACCACTCCCAGTTCCGGCCGGCCCCTCAAGAGCGCTGAGGAGGCCTATGAGGAGATGATGCGGAAGGCCGAGCTGCTCCAGCGGCAACAAGGCCAGGCAGCAGGGGGCCGTGGGCCCCATGGTGGCCCCTCTCAGCCCGTAGGCCCCCGGGGCCAGGGTTCCTTCGAATACCAGGACACTCCAGACCATGACTATGGTGGGGCTGCTCAGCCGGCCTCGGAGGGCACGCCAGCCAGCCTGGGAGCAGCCGTGTACCAGGAGATCCTTCAGACGTCACAAAGCATTGCCCGCATGCATCAGGCCTCCTCACGGGACCTGGCCTTTGCTGAGGACAAGAAGAAGGAGAAGCAGTTTCTAAATGCCGAGAGTGCGTACATGGACCCAATGAAACAAAATGGCGGCCCACTTACCCCTGGTACCAGTCCCACCCAGCTCGCCGCCCCTGTGTCCTTCTCCACCTCCACCTCCTCTGACAGCAGTGGGGGCCGAGTCATTCCCGATGTCCGTGTTACTCAGCATTTTGCAAAGGAGCCTCAGGACCCCCTCAAGCTACACAGCTCTCCTGCCTCCCCCAGCTCTGCCTCCAAGGAAGTAGGCATAACCTTTGCCCAGGGCCCTGGGACCCCAGCCTCCGCAGCTGCGGCTCCTTGTCCAGCTGGCCTGCCACGAGGGTACATGACTCCGACTTCCCCGGCAGGCTCTGAGCGCAGCCCTTTGCTCTCTTCCACTGGCCACAGCTATGGACAGAGCCCAACCACTGCAAACTATGGGTCTCAAACTGAGGAGCTACCCCAGGCCCCCCGTGGCCCTGCTGTCAGTGGACGGGCTGCCAGAGAGAAGCCCCTGAGTGTGAGTGATGGCGAGAGTGGCACCCCGCAGACCTCCCGGGGATATTCCTACTTTGCAGGCTCCAGCCCCCCTCTCTCTCCATCTTCTCCCTCAGAGAGTCCCACATTCTCCCCTGGCAAGCTGGGCCCAAGGGCCACAGCAGAGTTCTCTACACAGACGCCAAGCCCGACCCCTGCCTTGGACATGCCACGGAGCCCTGGTGCCCCCAGCCCGGCACCCACGGTGGCTCAGGGCACACAGACGCCACACCGACCCAGCACGCCTCACCTGGTACGGCAGCAGTCCCCTCAGGATGCCCCCTTTATGGTCATCACACTGGGGTCAGATGCCTCCAGCCAGACCAAGATGGTCCATGCCAGTGCCTCCACCTCCCCAGTGTGCTCACCCATTGAAACCCAGCCCACCGACCACAGCTACAGCCAGACAACACCTCAGCTGCCCCCAGAGCCACCTGGGCCACCTGGCTTCCCGCGGGCAGCCAGTGCTGGTGCAGATGGGCCCCTGGCACTATACAGCTGGGGCGCCCTCCCTGCTGAGAACATCTCCCTGTGCCGGATCTCCTCTGTCCCTGGAACATCTAGGGTCGAGCCCGGCCCCAGGCCCCCTGGCAGTGCCGTGGTAGACCTTCGCACAGCCATCAAGCCCACGCCCATCATCCTCACTGACCAGGGCATGGACCTGACCTCTCTTGCTGTGGAAGCGAGGAAGTACGGCCTTGCTCTGGATCCAATCCCAGGACGGCAGTCGACCGCTGTACAGCCTTTGGTTATCAACCTCAATGCCCAGGAGCAGACCCATGCCTTCCTCAGCACCGCCACCACCGTGAGCATCACCATGGCCTCATCTGTGCTCATGGCTCAGCAGAAGCAGCCTGTGGTCTATGGAGACCCCTTCCAGAGCCGACTGGACTTTGGCCAGGGTGCGGGTAGCCCCGTGTGCCTGGCCCAGGTCAAGCAGGTAGAGCAGGCAGTCCAGACAGCCCCTTACCGTGGTGGGCCCCGAGGAAGACCCAGGGAGGCCAAGTTTGCCAGGTATAACCTGCCCAACCAGGTGGCACCTCTGGCCAGAAGGGATGTTTTGATCACTCAGGTGGGCACTGCCCAGAGTGTTGGCCTCAAGTCAGGCCCAGTGCCAGAGCCTGGTTCCGAACCCCATCGGGCCACCCCCGCAGAGCTGCGGTCACACGCCTTGCCAGGTGCCAGGAAGCCACATACAGTGGTGGTGCAGATGGGAGAAGGCACAGCAGGCACTGTGACCACACTGCTCCCAGAGGAGCCGGCAGGTGCCCTGGACCTCACTGGGATGAGGCCCGAGAGCCAGCTGGCGTGCTGTGATATGGTCTACAAGTTCCCCTTTGGCAGTAGCTGTACAGGTACCTTTCACCCCACCCCCAGCGCACCTGAGAAGAGTGTGGCAGATGTTGCCCCACCCGGCCAAAGCAGCGGCCCCTTCTACAGTCCCCGGGACCCTGAGCCTCCCGAGGCCCCCACCTACCGGGCACAGGTGGTCGGGGGTCCTGGGCCCCATGAGGAGCAGAGGCCCTACCCACAGGGCCTCCCTGGCAGGCTGTACTCCTCTATGTCCGACACCAATTTGGCTGAGGCTGGCCTCAACTACCACACCCACAGGATTGGTCACCTCTTCCAGGGCCCTGGACGAGACTCGGCCATGGACCTCAGCTCACTGAAGCACTCCTACAGCCTGGGCTTTGCAGATGGACGCTACCTTGGGCAGGGCTTGCAGTATGGTTCATTCACGGACCTACGTCATCCCACAGACCTTTTGACTCACCCGCTTCCCATGCGGCGCTACAGCTCAGTGTCAAACATCTACTCAGACCACAGGTATGGCCCACGGGGAGATGCAGCTGGATTCCAGGAGGCCAGCCTGGCCCAGTACAGCGCCACCACGGCCCGTGAGATCAGCCGTATGTGTGCTGCCCTCAACTCCATGGACCAGTACGGAGGGCGGCGTGGCAGCGGTGGTGGTGGCCCCGACCTCATGCAGTATCAGCCCCAGCCAGGGCTCAGTGCCCCGCAAGGTCTGGCTCCCCTCAGACCTGGCCTCCTTGGGAACCCCACCTTCCCGGAGGGCCACCCGAGTCCTGGGAACCTGGCCCAGTACAGGCCTACAGCAGGCCAGGGAACAGCAATCAGACAGCTGCTGCCATCCACAGCCACTGTGCGTGCAGCCGACGGCATGATCTACTCGACTATCAACACTCCAATTGCTGCAACACTGCCCATCACCACCCAGCCTGCCTCAGTACTGCGGCCCATGGTGCGTGGTGGCATGTACAGGCCTTATGCATCCGGAGGAGTCACAGCCGTGCCACTCGCCAGCCTGACACGCATGCCCATGATTGCCCCCCGGGTACCTCTTGGGCCCACAGGGCTATACCGATATCCTGTACCAAGTAGATTCCCCACTGCTTCCAGCGTTCCACCTGCTGAGGGTCCTGTCTACCTGGGGAAGCCTGCTGCTGCCAGGGCCCCAGGGGCTGGGGGCCCACCAAGGCCAGAGCTGCCAGCAGGGGCTGCTCGGGAAGAGCCTCTTTCCACAGCCACCCCTGCTGCTGTCAAGGAGGCTGTAGCAGCCCCAGCCCCAGCCCCAGCCCCAGCCCCAGCGGCTGGCCAGAAGCCGCCGGTAGATGCTGCTCCTGGGGGCGGCAGTGGGGCCCTCAGCCGGCCAGGGCTCGAGAAGGAGGAAGCATCACAGGAGGAGAGGCAGCGGAAGCAGCAGGAGCAGCTGCTACAGCTGGAGCGAGAGCGGGTGGAGTTAGAAAAGCTGCGGCAGCTGCGGCTGCAGGAGGAGCTGGAGCGGGAGCGTGTGGAACTGCAGAGGCACCGCGAGGAAGAGCAGCTGCTGGTGCAGCGGGAGTTGCAGGAGCTGCAGACCATCAAGCACCATGTGCTGCAGCAGCAGCAGGAGGAACGGCAGGCTCAGTTCGCACTGCAGCGGGAGCAGCTAGCACAGCAGCGTCTGCAGCTGGAGCAGATCCAGCAGCTGCAGCAGCAGCTGCAGCAGCAACTGGAGGAACAGAAGCAGCGGCAGAAGGCTCCCTTCCCTGTGGCCTGTGAGGCACCCGGTCGAGGGCCTCCCCCAGCTGCCACAGAGCTGGCTCAGAATGGCCAGTACTGGCCACCCCTGACCCACGCAGCCTTCATTGCCATGCCTGGGCCTGAGGGGCCTGGGCAGCCTCGTGAGCCCGTGCTGCACCGGGGTCTCCCCAGCTCCGCCTCGGACATGTCGCTGCAGACTGAGGAGCAGTGGGAGGCAGGCCGTAGTGGTATCAAGAAGCGGCACTCCATGCCACGCCTGCGGGATGTGTGCGAGCCAGAGTCAGGGCCTGAGCCCTGTGTGGTCAGGAGGATTGCAGACAGCAGCGTGCAGACGGATGATGAGGATGGAGAGGGCCGCTATCTCCTGACCCGGCGGCGCCGGGCACGGCGGAGTGCTGACTGCAGCGTGCAGACGGACGACGAGGACAGTGCCGAGTGGGAGCAGCCAGTGCGCCGCCGCAGGTCCCGTCTTTCTCGCCACTCAGACTCTGGCTCCGACAGCAAGCACGATGCTACTGCCTCATCATCCACTGCCGCCCCCGCCGTGAGGGCCATGAGCAGCGTGGGCATCCAGACCATCAGCGACTGCTCTGTGCAGACAGAGCCTGACCAGCTGCCCAGAGTCTCTCCAGCCATCCACATCACAGCTGCCACCGACCCCAAGGTGGAGATCGTCAGGTACATATCGGCGCCAGAGAAGACTGGGCGTGGGGAGAGCCTGGCCTGCCAGACGGAGCCAGATGGGCAGGCCCAGGGTGTGGCCGGGCCGCAGCTTGTAGGGCCAACTGCCATCAGCCCCTACCTGCCTGGCATCCAGATCGTCACCCCAGGGCCCCTGGGCAGATTCGAAAAAAAGAAGCCGGATCCCTTGGAGATTGGATACCAGGCCCACCTGCCCCCGGAGTCTCTCTCACAGCTTGTGAGCCGCCAGCCTCCCAAGTCCCCCCAGGTCCTCTACTCACCAGTCTCACCCCTCTCCCCACACCGGCTCCTGGACACCTCCTTTGCTTCCAGTGAGAGGCTGAACAAGGCTCACGTGAGTCCCCAGAAGCACTTCACGGCTGACAGCGCTCTCCGCCAGCAGACACTGCCGCGCCCCATGAAGACCCTGCAGCGGTCCCTGTCTGACCCTAAGCCCCTCAGCCCCACCGCCGAGGAGTCTGCCAAAGAGAGGTTCTCCCTCTACCAGCACCAGGGGGGACTGGGTAGCCAGGTATGGGCACAGGGGCTGGTCCAGGGTGGGACAGGGGTCTCTGCCTAGCCTGGGGGGCCCCACAGGGAGGGGCGTCTCCTGGGGTGGGGGTGGAGTCACCTCCAGCTCCAGAGGCCCAGAGCTAGGAGTCGAGGAACGGATGCACATCTCGATGCACATCCGGTGGAGCCCGCAGCCCAGCAAGGACATCCTGGGCAAAACACACACACTTGGGCCACCACAGCCATCTAGACCCTGCTAGAAACTTCAGCCTCACCCTAGCACTGCCTCTTCACAGCCCGTATCTAGTCCAGTCCCTGCCACCTCCCCCGTCAGGCCTCCTCAGCTCTCCCCTCCAGCCTGGGCCCCTCCCACTCCAAATCTCTTCTTTGGATGTTTCCTGAGAAAACCATAGCACCGACCTGGCTGGGCTGCTCCCCACTCCCCAGCCCCGGCCTGGCTCCCTTGCCCCACAGGAAGCCAAAGTCCTTTGGACTACCATTCAAGGCCCATTTCAGTGGGCTGCAGCGTGCTCTCTGCCTCATCTTGTCCCATGCCCCTATCTGGCCCTCAGCAAATCTGTTTACACACCTGTCTGCTGCCCTAGATAGGGGCTCCTGGAGTCTAAACTTACCCTCGTCTGTGGCTTTAGTTGCCAATGATGTCCCAGGACTGTGAGAGGTGGCCGGCATGTTAGGAAGATGGAGGTTGCAAGGGACTGACACCAAGGACTTTGAGTGCCAGGCCAAGAGGGGGTTGGGATTTTCTCAAAGGCCCTTGGAGCTCCTGGGTGTTTCAGGCAGGTGAGACAGGACAAGATGGGTATCTTAGAAAGTTTCCTAGGCAGAATATGGGCAGATGGACTCAAGGAAGTGACTGCACGGTGGCCCTGGGGAGACCGCCTAGGAGCCAGAGGCACTGGGAGGTATATTTACCCGTTTTCTGAGTGTGATGCAGAGAGGAGAGAGGTGAGGCGTCGGGGTGGGGTTGTGGAGGTGAGTCTGGGTTGTGGAGAGCCCTGGGGTATGCAGGCCAGAGGGGTGGGGGTGGGATCAGGAGTCTGGGCTGGCAGGGAAGGCACGTCAGAGAGGCAGGTGGTTTTGGCTCCGTGCTAGGGTCGGCACAGAGGTCCTGTGGGCTGGCCATGGGGGTGCCACGCCACGATGGGCACTCATGGTGTGAGACCAAATGATAAAAGACAGACAACAGAGTGAGGAGTTCAAGGAGGGAAATTTATTCCATTCCATCAAAGGCCACCCTTCGTCCTGAGGTTTGGGGACACATTATCATTTCCTTTATGACATATGGTGAAAGTAGGTGGGAGGCTTTTATGTAGTTTCTTGGCAAGGTAAAAGGTAAGAAGCCTGATGTCCGTCCCCAGTGTGTTTAGGGGATTTGGGTGGCCCATAAAACCCAGAGGCCTGGGAGCTAGAGACGATGGGAGGACCCAGGACAAAGCTTCTGGCAATGTGGACCTTGAGGCAATGTGGCGCCTCGGGCAGGTGAGGAGGACCCCATGGAGAACATGTTAGGGAGCCCTGACTGGGAAGCCAGGTAGCCAGAGATAGGGCTGGAGAGGCCCTAGAGGAGCCTGGCAGCCTCAGAGAGTGGTGGGCTGACAGGGATGTGGAGGGAGCTGGGGCCAGACCGAGGGCACAGTTTGACAGAGGGTGGTACAGGGCCACGGGAGGAGGAGAGCGGACAGGTGGCTGAATTGCATTTCACTTTAGAGAGGAGAAGGGCAGGAGGCAGAAAAGACTCGGAGCCTGCAGCACCTGACATCCAGTCAGCATGCGCCCCCTGTCATGATCCTCTAGGGAACCTGGTGGGCCCAGGACCCACTCCACTCCTGTCCATGGCCCTCCACTGCCCTTGGCTCCTGCCAGCTGCTAGGACCCAAACGCAGAGCCAGACCTGTACTCTCCTCACCTCAGTACCCTCAGTGGGAGGCGGAGGGTGGCAAGCCTGTTGGAGACGTGCTGTGTGCCAGGCCAGTATTAGACATCAGCACAGAGGGGCATCTGCTGCTTCCTCCCGTCCCACTGCCCCGAGGTCTGGGAAGGAGAAGGCCTGTAAGATGATCACAGGCCCTCCCTCCAAGGCCAGTGGGTGGGCAGGGCAGGCCTCAAGGCTGCCTGGTGAATCAGGGCACTGACGGCGTGGAGCCCAGCCCCTACCCGAGCCCAGGCCAGGGCTCTTCTACCTTGTGCCTGCCAGGCCACCCACACCTTGGGTCTCAGTGCTGCCCGCCCTTCCCTCTGTCTCAGGTGTCGGCGCTGCCACCCAACGGCCTGGTCCGCAAGGTGAAGCGGACACTGCCTAGCCCCCCTCCAGAGGAGGCTCACCTGCCCCTGGCTGGCCAGGCTCCCCCACAACTGTATGCGGCTAGCCTGCTGCAGCGTGGGCTGGTGGGGCCCGCCGCTGTCCCTGCCACCAAGGCCAGCCTGCTCCGGGAGCTGGACCGGGACCTGCGGCTGGTGGAGCACGAGTCCACCAAGCTGCGCAAGAAGCAGGCAGAGCTGGATGAGGAGGAGAAGGAGATCGACGCCAAGCTCAAGTACCTGGAGCTGGGCATCACCCAGCGCAAAGAGTCTTTGGCCAGAGACCGGGGTGGCCGTGACTACCCGCCCTTGCGTGGTCTCAGTGAGCATCGCGACTACCTGTCAGACAGTGAGCTCAACCAGCTGCGGCTCCAGGGCTGTGCCACTCCGGCTGGCCAGTATGCAGACTTCCCTGTCACTGCTGCTGCTCCTGCCACTCCCTCCGGCCCCACTGCTTTCCAGCAATCCCGGTTCCCACCTCCGGCGCCACAGTATGCTGCAGGCAGTGGTGGGCCAACACAGAATGGATTCCCAGCCCACCAGGCACCCACCTACCCTGGCCCCAGCACGTACCCAGCACCTGCCTTTCCTCCCGGCACCAGTTACCCTGCTGAGCCTGGCCTGCCAAGCCAGCAGGCTTTCCGTCCCACAGGCCATTATACAGCCCAAACACCCATGCCAACCACACAGAGCACCCTTTACCCAGTCCCGACTGACAGCCGTACCCCCCACCAGAAGCCACGCCAGACATCACTAGCCGACTTGGAGCAGAAGGTGCCCACCAACTATGAGGTGATCGCCAGCCCTGTCGTGACCATGTCTGCAGCCTCGTCTGAAACCAGCTATAGTGGCCCAGCAGTCAGCAGCAGCTATGAACAAGGAAAGGCGCCTGAGCTGCCGCGGGCCAGTGACCGTAGTGGTGTGAGCCTGAGCCCAGCCCCCACCTACCCCTCTGACTCACACTACACCAGCCTGGAGCAGAATGTCCCTCGGAACTATGTGATGATTGACGACATCAGTGAGCTGACCAAGGACAGTGCTTCCACTGCCCCTGACAGCCAGAAGCTGGAGCCCCTGGGGCCGAGCAGCAGTGGGCGTCCAGGGAAAGAGCCAGGAGAACCAGGTGTCCTTGAGGGGCCCACACTGCCCTGCTGCTATACCAGAGGGGAGGAAGAATCCGAGGAGGACTCCTACGACCCCCGTGGGAAGAGCGGCCATCACAGGAGCGTGGAGAGCAATGGCCGACTAGCTAGCACCCACTATTACAGTGACAGCGACTACAGACACGGGGCTCGAGGAGAGAAGTATAGCCCAGGCCCCGTGGGGCCCAAGCATCCCTCCAAGAGCCTGGCCCCGGCTGCCGTCTCCTCAAAGCGCAGCAAGCACCGGAAGCAGGGCATGGAGCAAAAGATCTCCAAGTTCTCACCTATCGAAGAGGCCAAGGATGTAGAGTCAGACCTGGCCTCCTACCCATCCTCTGCAGTCAGCAGCAGCCTGGCCTCTCGGGGCAGGAAGTTCCAGGACGAAATCACCTATGGGCTCAAGAAGAATGTGTATGAGCAGCAGAGGTACTATGGGGTGTCCAGCCGGGACCCAGTGGAAGAGGATGACCGCGTGTACAGTGGGAGCAGCCGGTCCCGGGTGGCATCTGCATACAGCGGGGAGAAGCTCTCCAGCCATGACGTCAGTGGCCGGGCCAAGGGATACGAGCGGGAACGGGAGGCTGTGGAGCGACTTCAAAAAGCGGGCCCCAAGCCCTCATCTCTGAGCATGGCCCATGGCCGGCCCCGGCCCCCCATGCGGAGCCAGGCCTCTGAAGAGGAGAGCCCCGTCAGCCCTTTGGGGCGGCCTCACCCTGCTGGGGGCACCCTCCCCCCGGGGGACACCTGCCCACAGTTCTGCTCCAGCCACTCCATGCCTGACGTCCAGGAGCATGTCAAGGATGGACCGCGAGCCCACGCGCATAAGTGTGAGGAGGGCTACATCCTGGATGATTCCCACTGCGTAGTTTCCGACAGCGAAGGTAATGGCAGCTGGGGGTGATTTCTGCAGATGCTCAGCACCTGGGGGGCCTGCCCGCCCGTGGGGCCCTGAGCCCTGAGATGTCTCAGTGGGGCTGGCCTGGCGCCTCACCCAGTGGGCCCTGCTGCAGGCTGCCCTTCCTGCCTGCTGCACCCGCGCCCTGGCCCGGTTGTGGGAGGGGGCTGGGGCCTGGCATTACGCTTGTGGCTGTGGCGCCCACCCTCTGTTTTCCTTGCATGGCTTCAGCTGGGCCTCCCACTGCGGCCAGCCCGGGGGTTGATGGTGTTCTGTTTTTGGTCCCTGAAGCGTATCACCTGGGCCAGGAGGAGACAGACTGGTTTGATAAGCCCCGGGATGCCCGCTCTGACCGGTTCAGGCACCACGGGGGCCACGCAGTCTCCTCCTCCTCCCAGAAGCGAGGCCCTGCCAGGCACGGCTACCACGACTACGATGAGCCCCCCGAGGAGGGCCTGTGGCCACACGATGAGGGTGGCCCAGGCCGCCATGCCTCAGCCAAGGAACACCGACACCATGGTGACCACGGGCGGCACTCAGGCCGCCACACTGGCGAGGAGCCGGGACGGCGTGCTGCCAAACCACACGTTCGAGACCTGAGTCGCCATGAGGCCCGGCCTCACCCTCAGCCCAGCCCTGCCCCGACCGTGCAGAAGAAGGGTCAGCCTGGGTACCCCAGCTCCGGTGAATATTCACAGCCATCCCGTGTTCCATCAGCGTACCATCATGCCTCTGAGAGCAAGAAGGGCTCCCGGCAGGCCCACTCAGGGCCCGCTGCACTGCAGCCAAAGCCAGAACCCCAGCTGCAGCCGCAAGGTCGGCAGGCAGCTCCAGGTCCACAGCAGTCACAGCCTCCTCCATCCAGGCAGACGCCCTCAGCAACAGCATCACGCCAGCCGCAGACACAGCAGCAGCAGCAGCAGCAGCAGCAGCAGCAGCAGCAGGGTCTCGGGCTACAGCCTCTGCAGCAGGCCCCTTCGCAGGCCCGCCTGCAGGAGCAGGGCCAGCCAGCTGCTCGGGGTCCGGCCCCCGCTGCCAGCCAGCCAGCAGGGAAGCCTCAGCCAGGGCCCTCGACAGCCACAGGCCCGCAGCCATCAGGGCCAGTAAGTAAGGCTCCAGTACGTGGATCCTCCCCAGGGTGGATGCTGGGACTGCAGCTTGGACAGCCCCTTGGTTCCAGGCTGGGCAGAGTTGACGCGTGGTAGCTCAGCTATGGGTTCTGTGTTGCAGCCGCGGGCAGAGCAGGCGAACGGCTCTAAAGGGACTGCCAAAGCACCCCAGCAGGGGAGACTTCCTCAGGCCCAGCCACCACCAGGACCTGGACCTGCAGGTGAGCCTGCCTTTGGATGCCCTTGGCTATGACCAAGAGTACCTGGGCTGCCCTCTTCCTGTGCTGACTGGCACCCTGAGCTCCCCTGCACTGCATGCCTTCACTGCTCTCTGAGAAGGTGCCCAGTGCACTGCAGGCCTCCCCAGCAGAAACGAGCCTGGGGTTAGAATGAGCCAATGGGATCACCAGCACTGGGGCCTTAGGGCCCAGGCAGCTCTGGGCAGGGAGCCTCGAAGGTGCTGGTGATCACAGGGCCAGGACCATGGATTCCTACTGTCTCCTTCCTTCCCCTTCCCTTCTCTCCTCTGCCTTCTCATCTTCCTCTGCCTATTCCTCCCTTTCTCCCTCTTTATCTTCCTCAGTCTCCTTTTTGCTGCTTCCTCCCACCCCTTTTCTTCCCACTCTTACCTTCCTCTCTTTATTTCTCTATCCTCCTCCTCACCCTCCACCTCACAGGGTACCCGTGGTCAGATTCCCTCTTAGCTGCTCTCCCACTCAGACGCTGAAGAGCCAGGCCAAGCACAGCTTATGATGGTGGTTTCTTTACCCCTAGGCATGAAGGCTGGAGCCAAGCCTGGAGGGACCCCAGGGGCTCCTGCCAGCCAGCCAGGTGCCGAAGGGGAGAGTGTGCTCTCCAAGATTCTCCCTGGTGGGGCAGCAGAGCAGGCCGGCAAGCTGACGGAAGGTACGCACTGCCTACAGCCAGGTCCAGGGTGGACGGCTGCTCCAGGGCCCTACTCTGGCAGAGGTCGGGTCTGGGGACTGGTTCCGGGCTCAGTCACCCAGGCACAGGCCAGCCCGAGGGCCCACCTGCTGCGGCCTAGTGGTTCTCTGGGTAGTCCCTGCCCCTTAGGCTGAGCTTGGCTTCACTGTGCCAAACGGCCTTGACTAGGAGGGAGCCTAGCCCGACTTCCTGACACCTCTCTCCTTTTTCTGTCACAGCTGTGTCTGCTTTTGGCAAAAAATTCTCCTCCTTCTGGTGACCATGCCCTGCAGGGTGAGTATGAGCTGCCTGTACCCACCCTCTCCTGGTGCTCGAGTCAGGGCTCTTAAGTCCTGCGGGGTCTTCTGGGAGGAATGTGGTCTTCAGTAGTGGGTGATGTGGCCAGAGCTGCAGTGTCCTTCCCCTATGAGAGTGGGAGGAGGAAGAGGAAGAGGGACCCTGTGCACAGAGGTCCCAACATGTGGCCAACACAGTAGAGGTCCCCAGCAAAGAGAAGCCAAGGCCAACATCCCTTTGTCCTTTTCTACCACCCCTTAGCCCCCAACAGGGTTCCTAAAGCTATGAGTTGACATTAGGTTGTAGGTGGGTCCCCCTGGGATACAGCTCCTCCCAGCCCTCCTCTGTAAATGCTCCACAGGCTCTTGAAGAAATGAAGGGAGATGATATCATTGCTGTGGAAAAATCTCTGGAGTCAGAGGCCTGGGCGCAGCTCTGGACTCTGCGTATAACAGTGAGTATCAGGACTAGGGTTGGGTGAGGCAGAGGAGGGAGTGAAGGGCCAAGGCCTAGCTGACCAGACTGACCCAGTTCCTGTAAGTGTGAGCCAGGAGGGACCTGGTGGGCTTCCTTCAGCTAGGATGGGCCCAGCTGCTACCTGGGAGGCAGAGACAACTGAGCTGGCTGAGGTGAGTCAGGTAAGTAACCTTGGGAAAGGGGCCCGGCAGAGCAAACTGTGCCCCACAACTTGGGGTCTGTACACTAGGCACTGATTCCAAAGCCCCGTCCTTGAGGCCTAGTGCTGGGACCTTTGCTCCAGACATTCAGATGAGGCTGGAGTCCTCAAACCCTGCAGAGCTTAGCACTCCTTGGTGTGACGTCAAGATACAATTGGCTTCACAGGCTGAGTTCAAGACCTGCAAGGTGGAAAAGCAGAATGAGTGGAGAGGCAGACAGGAAAGGGATGGAGCGGAAAGGGAGGTCACCCAGACAGGAGTCTCAGCTCCAGACCAGGTCAGCCCAGGGAGAGAGTGGAAGGGCCTCAGGATGGGAGCCCTGGCTCTCTCTGGGCTGCAATGGCCAAAGCAGGATCTGAAGCCTCTGCCTAGAGCCTCCTCTGGACCTGGCCTTGCCTCTGGGCGGGAAGGAGGAAGCGGTACATCATGCAGGATGGCAGGGAGGGTAGGCTGGCTGTTGGTGCTGCTCTGCGCACAGCCAGGGACCACCTCCTCCCATTCCATAGCCTTGGGACCCTCTTCCTACCGCGCCTTTGCGAATTCTACCGTTAAAGAGTATGGAGGTGTGGGTGCTTCTCATAGTGAGCAGGTGTGTGTTTGGCAGGGCCAGGCCCTCAACAAGCAAATCACGAGGGAGCGCTGGGGCCAGCAAGGGCCTTTGCCCAGGCCTGGCCTGCTTGTGGGAGGGAGCTAGGTGTAGTGCCAAAAGGGCCACCTATCTCTGGAGGACTAGCAGGGAAACTGGAAAGGTCCAGTTTCCCATCCATTTATTCATTTATTCAATAAATGTTTGTCAGGCCCTAGGTAGGTGCTGGGCCCTGTTCTGAGTTCTGGGGATCCAGCAGGGAACGAGACCAAGTCCCTGCCCTCTCAAGCTGACAGCCCGTTAAGAGGGGCAGAGAATAAATAAGTTTTTAAAAAATGAGATTAAAAGATAATTTCTGAAGGTTATAAGTGTTCTGAAGCCAGGGACGCAGGGTTATGGCATGGAGGGGGCCACTCTAGAGAAAGTGGTCAGTGATGGGTAAGGCTCAAGGGAGGAGAAGAGGCTGCTGTGGGATGTGCCCAGTGAGGGAACAGCACCCGCAGAGGCTCCGATGAGACAGATAGGCCTCAGGGACAGACAAAAGGCCAGCACAGCTAGATCCACAGTGGAGGGGAGAGATGGTCGGGGTGACGTCAGAGGGGGCAGGAGCCAGCTGGGGTGGGCTTTGTAGGCGAAAGTAAAGAGCCCGGAACTTATTCTAATTAGAGTAGCCACAGTGCAGCACCTCAGTGTTCTTCCTGCCTTCACCCCACGACAGCGGGCTCCCTGACACTTTCCCACCCAGCTGGATGTTTCCTCTGAGTTGCCCTGAAACAGGTATGAAATCAGAAGTTGTGCTGAAGGGAGGGGAAAGAGGGGCAGCCCATGGACCAGGTCTATGGCAGGACCCACCTTGGGTGTAGGGCACTGTTACCAGGGAGGGAAAGGAACCACTTGCATCGTTCCTTTTGTTCTGTGTCCTGTCACACGATGTGCGTGGGCTACTGAGACCACTAACTTTGTAATTAAAAGAATCACCCTCAAGTTCTGGCATTTGGCTGAGTGGGCCAAGCGGTCAGTGCTTCTGTGAGTGTCTATCTCCTGGTGTCTTCTGTGGAAATTTCAAAAGTGGGCTGGGAGAGGCTTGTTGTTTTAAACAAAATCCCATCTCCCTCACTCTTAAGAAACAAAAAGCAACTTGTGTTAAAGAAATGGCCCTTCCTGGCCAACCTGATTCTTTCTTCCTGATCTTCTCTTTATGACCTCAAACCTGCCCAAGCACCCCTCTCCCCCAGCCTCAGTGGGGTGGGATCCCGTGGGTGAGGAGGAGCCAGGCCGTCAGCTTGTGGCAGACAGCTGGAAGGAGTGCGGGCGGGAAGCAGCTGTCCACAGTTCTTGACAAAATTCTTCTGTCTTTCCTGTTTCCTTTCCCCCTCCCCCCTTTTCTCCTCCAAGCATCTACAATCTGGCAAACCTTGGCCCAAAGACTCACACCAGGTGGGACGTGGCAGGCGGGCCTCAGTTGAGGACGGGATGTTTTCTAACAGCAGCTGCCGGGGTGAAACATCTGTTGGTCAAGTGGGACCATTGGCCCAGGGGGACCTGTGATTGTCTTTCCAGAGACCCTGCTCTCCTCAGGGCACCACCTTCAAGGCGTAGCCGTCGTTGGGAGGGAGGAACCCTCTCTTCAGGCCCTGTCACGCGGCAGTCTTGCTGCTCTTCCCACAGCCGCCTTCCGCGGCCTGGCCAGCCAGGCTACCAATGCGTTATACACAGAGTTTGGGCGCGCGCAGCCTGTTTTTGACGGACGCTGCCCTCCCTCCGCAATGCCAGAAGTTTTTCCACAGCCTTGGAGAGGGGCTTTGACTGAGGGCTGGGGGCCCTGGGCTCCGTTTCCTTCACATTCCAGCTGGCCCAGATCCCTCTGTGGCCACAGGGCCCTGCCCCCTTCACCCTGCCCCCTGGGTGACACCGGAGCAGACTTCCATGTGGCTAGCGTGGGATTGGGAGAACTTTACAAACATTAGGACCTAACACTGTCTCATCGCTGAAATAAGAGGCCATAGCACCGAAAAGCAGCGTGGGCGCTGGCTGAGGCTTCTCCCAGCCCGTGGGTGGCCGCGTGCTAGCACGCCCGCCACCATCTTCAAAGCCATCACCCCCAGTCATCGTGAGCATCCCAGCGGCACCACCATTGTCTCGACCAGCCGGCTCCTCGTTCGTACACCTGGGGATTTCTTTTGATTTCAAGAACAGCCTTAATTATTTCAGTTTGATTTAAGTGTATACCTCATAAACATTGTTCTTTTATTTCTCCCCCCACCCTTTCTCTCTTTGCTCTCTCGGCTCACCTCCTTGCCTCTCCCCTCCACCACCACCTTGTGACTGATGGTTTGGTTCCCTCTCTGCTCTGCCCCTGCTCAGCATGGGGAGAATATTGACTTAGAAGCAATAGTGGGCAGCAGGCCACCAAGAGCACAACCCCAGGGCGGGGTCTAGGGAGGCCCCTCAGCCCGCCTCTGTTTACCGTGCAACTCCAGTCCTTCTTAAGCCATCACCAGTGGACATGCTCAGAGCAGAGGGGCCAGGGCTTCTGCCAGCCAAGGGAAGGGCCCAGGGCCCTGTGCTGGGGAGTGTGGCACCGTCCATCCACCTGGTGGACTGGGCAGTGTTCCTCCCTGAGGCCCTTCCCTTAGGGGCCTCCCTTCACCTTGGGCACAGCCACAAGTCTCATCTCTAACGTTCTATGCAATGAAATATAAACCCTCAAAGACAACTGTTAATATTTATTAAATTCTGTGTTATGTATAAGGAGTTAATTGCAAACCTGCAATTGAGAAACTGGATAGATATGCTCATATCAAACCCCTCGCTCCCTTCCCCCTCCCCTGCTCCCACTGTGTGTGTGAAATTCTCAGTCTGTGGCATGTTCGACCTGTGGCAGGACTCGCTGCTGCCAGGCGAGTCACCGCCTGTCCCGCAGTGGAGCATGCACAGCTCGCAGCTTCTTTGCACGATTTCATCCATTTTCAATGCTCGACCCTCTTGCTTGGAGTTCTTTTTGTCTCAGAACCTCTCCTTCAGGAGTGCTTCTAGCTAACTTCTGCACGAGCTAGTGAGGACCCGCCGGAATTGCTGCCTGAGCATGCCAGGCTGTGGGCCCGGCAGTACAAGGCCCCACACCCTCTGCAGGTTTCTCTGACCAAGATGTCTCTGAGGAGACATGTGGTGGGAGCCCGCACAGGATGTGTGCGTGTGAACATTCGGAAGGTTTGCTGTAGGATTTCCATCTGTAAGTCACTCCCCCACTTATCCCAGCCCTGAGCCAGAGACATCTGGTCGCCCCTTCCCAGCAGGGCACTGCTGAAGAGCAGAGCTGGGCTGCGTCTGTAGCCAGAGGGACAGAGGCCAAGGGTAGGGCCCAGCTCCTGACTGCACTTCTCCTTTGTGGCTGGGAGGCTCAAAGGTCTGTGAGCCAGGAGATCTGGCCAGGGGGCCAGAGAATGCTCAGGAAGAGCTGGAGTTTTGGCATTTGTGGTGAGGACAGCTGACAGTGTCATCTTTGATCAGAGTGCATATTCACATAGACAGTGGCTTCAAGCTGAGTTTCTTGGGAAGCTTCTCAATAACAAAACTTACAGAAGGTTCTGTTGTGACACTCTCTGCATCTGTCTCCAGGACCTAAACTCCCTGCCAGCCCCTATCTCTGAAGCCTAAGTATCCCACTGCTCATCAGCTTCTCTAAGACTGAGCCAAGAGTGTGGCAGGTGGTAGCTGCCCGACCCCTCCAGGCCTGGCCTTCCTCCAGAGTGCTCTGGTTTGCACCATGCATTTCTCAGGGGTCCACATTTCTCATTCTTTCCCATAAGGTCTACAAACCCCTTCAGAGAGGGATCCTGGCCCACCTCTGGCAGCTGTGGATGAGATAGGAGGCTGTCAACCCTTGTGTTGGGCCTAAGACCCTGCCCTTCTGGATTTGGGCTTCACCCATCCAACGGGACACCTGCCTCATCCCAGAGATCAGGCCTGGGCTGTATGAGGCCATCTGTGCAAGGGCTGAAGGAGGCCACCATCTGGCACCTCTGACCACCCAGGGCCAGGTCTTTGTGGGGATGTGCCTAGTGGCTGGATACATGAGGGACTAATGCAGCGATCCTCCCGATAAAAGGCCAAGGGATGGGACCAGGAGCAGGGAACAGGCAGGGAGATGACAGCAGGTCAGCCTCCATCAAAGCTAGTTTCACGCTCTCCAATGTTGACGCTTCCGCAAATCTCCTTTCTGGCCAAGCTTTCTGAGTTTGAAATTTCTGACATCTGCCACTCCCTAACCCCCAGTGTATCCACAGGACACATCTGTGCCTATCACCCCTTGTGAAGGTGGCTGGAGCAGGCCTCTGGGCCACAGGTGTCCTGGCCCTTGTGTGGATACAGCTGTGGCTCTGGGGGCCAGAGGCTGAGGGACCAGCATTCGATGCCTTGGGCAGTGGGGAGCACCAAGCACATTTCCACATGGGCAAGGGGTTCTCTGGGATGCAATCCAGGCCTTCTCTACACCCTCCCCCGACCCAGTATCATGAACAAGGGCACTGCCGCCTCTGTCTACTTCAGGGCCTAATGCATTCACAGTGACACCCCGCTTCCCCACCATCCACTTAGTCCTTGGGAAGAGAGGGTGGTCTCAGGGCCCATGATGACTGGGCAGCAGTGGCAGCAACCATGGCCTGTCTTCTGGAGCCTGTGGGGAGTTTTCCAGGCAGATTCTTTACCATGACAACAAGGTCCTGGCCTGTTGGCCCCTCCCTTGCCCTCGTGCCCCCTCCCCCCATTCTGTAAATACTGGTCATTGTGGACTCCGACAGGGTCAGAGGGACAGGCCTGACCAACTGAAACTCCTCAGAGATATCACTTCTGTCTCCCTGGGTACCAGCAGCCCTGCTGCCATGTGCACTGGGGTGGCACTGGAGAGCCATGGAAGTCATGAGATATTGTGTGTGTGTGCATGTGAACAAGTGTGTGAGTGTGTATGTGTGTGTGTGTCTGCCTCATTTGGCCTCTGGGATCAAATCAGCTCCTTCTCTCTAAGTGCAGTGCCCTGGAGAGTGGTGGCCGCCCAATGCCTTTCCTCTGCTAGCTTCCATGTCTTGTTTTTGCTTCCCCCTCACTCCTTCCCTGCCTCCCTTCTTTCCTCTCTCCCTTTCTTTCCTTCTCTCCTTCTTTATTTGAGGGGGGAAGAGTGCTGTACAAAGTCAAACAAACAAGTTTACAGTTGTAAGTGCAATGAATGACCCGAGTCCTTCACATGACCTTGTGAATCGTGTGCCGTCCTCCTGTGCTCTGTGAGAACTCGTGGTACTTCAGTGTCCCTCCCCCTGTATTGTAACAAGGTAATTCTGTGGTATCAGAATAAAAGGACTTGATATAAACAACCTACAGACTGTCTCTGGGATGGTTTCTGAAACGGGAAGGCGTAGGCAGAGGAACAAATCCCCAAACTGTGACAGTCCTATCTTTTCACAGTTAAAGGGAAAAGAGTGAAAAGGCAAAGTTGCAGAAGTACTGGCAAGGCCAGGGCTGAGTTTATACCAATCTGTCCAAAGACAGTGGGCCTCTCCACAAAGGCGCCCCAAGGCAGGTTTAATGCTTGGACCTGGAGGGAGCGGTTAGCTCACTGGGCAGACTGCTGAGGGACTGTGCCTCCACAGCCTTTGAGTGTCGGGGCTGCACAAACAGCTTTCTAGGGCCTGGTTCCCTGGGGAAGCAGGTGAGCAGGTGCTGCCCCCTGGTGTTGCCAACAAGCCCTACACCTGTCTGCCTTGCTGTGTCCACTCCAACCCCCAAACTCTTGGGGGCTGCTAGATCTTAGTCCTTCCCCAGGATGGGAGAGCCTCCTTATCAAAGTAACCCAGAGTTGCTAGAAATTTTTTAAAACACAGATAAATGAAACGAGTATCAGCCTCACCTCTGGCCTTCCCTAAAGTTAGTATCTTGATGCATGTCTTTCCTTCCTGTTTGTGTTTTTCTTTTTCATTTTAAACAGAAGCCAGAAGGCACAGTACTTACTGTTTTCTAGCCTCCTGCTTACTTCTACACATTCATTCCAAGTATTTAGATGTTCATCCTCCAGTGCCCGGCCTCCAGAGAGCTGCACCATGCGTTTACAGACAGTCTACTGCACATGCCCTCAAGGACAGGCACCATGTTCCCAGTTTTCCTGTTATAAACAATGCTGTAATGAACATCCTAGTTTCCAACTTTCCACCCAGATTGGTGGCTGGGGCCACTCTTTCTGCTCCCAGTTCTGGCCTTACCAGTCCTGCACACACTGGATGCTCACAAGTTAAGTGGCCTCAGAAAGTGGAAACTGTTTTTAGTTAACTAATCCAATGGAAGGAGAAGCTGCAGGCCAGTCAAGTGGGATCTCAGTCAAAGGCAAGGCAGGGTGCAGGGAGCCAGGGCCCTGAGGTGTGGAAGACCAGCCAGGCTCAGGGTATATGGAGGAGGGGACATCCGTTGCTGCTGGCCTGACCGCTGCCCAGCCTCTCCTGCCTTCTTCTGCCATTGTAACCTGCCCAGTCCAGTGCCACTGTCCTGAGGGAGCCTGCCTGCCCAGGTTTTTCTTTCCACAGGAAGCTCTCTGGTTCTGGGTGGAGCCTGACCCCCCAGGCCCTCTACACCCAAGAACTTGGGCTGAGGCCTGGGAAGGCAGACAGAGGCCCACACGCTCATGATCCCCAGCAAGGTGCCACTGAGTGGGGCGGGTGAGGGCTGCAGGGGCAGATAGCTTCTGGGGTAGGCCTGGTGGCCGATAAGACCAGGCGACACCCTGTTACCTTTGCACCCGCCCTTCTTTGCCCCACGCCCCGGAGCTCCAGGGCTCGAGCTCTGTGCCCCCTGCCAGGAGCGCACCTCTGCCCTTCTTTTCTCGTCGGCCTGAGGGCCCCTCCAGAGCAGGGCCTGGCACCGTCTGGTGAATGCTTGCCCCGTAATGGACCAGAAGGACCCGACAGTTAGCCTCCGGGCTGCGGAAGACCCCAGCTGGGGCTGACTTCGGCTTGCACCCTGCCTCTCACGCCCCCGCCCTTCATCTCTCTTTTCCTCGACTTTACCCTCGCAGGGCTCAGCCCCGCCCTCCCACCCCACCCCCGTGTCTTCGGAGTCCTCGGTCCGCAGCCTCTCAGGACCTGCCCCCGGATGCTTAGGGCCCACCCCCGTCCGGCCTCATCTGCCCTCCTCCCGTGGGCCCTGTCGTTCTTCACACACCTCGCCCCTCCCTACAGACCCGCTCCTTTATTCCGTTTCGACAGCGCCACCCCTTCTCCTCGGAAACCCCATTCCCTCCCCTCCCAGTAATAGGCCGGGCCTTGGCCCACAGAGCTCGCCTCTCTCCAGCCTAGCCCACCCCGAAAGGCCTGCTCCTTTCCCCGAGGTCCCTGCTCTTCCCCTCCAGGACTCCTGGGGCCGCAGCTCCAACTTGTTCCTCGCAGGCCCCACCTCCTTACCATCGAGGCCCTGCCCCTCGTCTAATCGTCCTCGCTCATTCGTCGAAAGTCCCGCCCCTCTCACTGTGCGGCAAGGCCGCGGCGGAGACTGGCCGGGCCTCTCACTTCCGGGCGCCTGAACGCCCCGCCTCACCCCGGCGGCCCAGAGCCACCATGGAGCGGCAGGTGAGGGAGCGGCCCGCGGTTCCCGTGGTCTTTGCAGCCCGGGCCGGGCCTGACCCTGCTGTGTCCCCTGCGCAGGTGCTGCTGAACGAGCCCGAAGAGGCGGCGGCGCTGTACCGGGACCTTAGCCGCCAGCCCGCGCTGAGCGCCGCCTGCCTGGGCCCGGAGGTCACCACGCAGTACGGGGGTTGTTACCGGACGGTGCACACTGGTGTGTGTATGGAGGGGAGTCGGTGGAGAGGAGGGGGGCGTGGAGGGCTAGCTGCCTGACAGTGCACACGGGTGTGTGGAGAAGGCCGGGCTTGGAGAGTGTGGGTGTGGAACAGTGCATCCGGAAGAGGTCTGTGCACACAGGTGTATGGGGGGGCGGCCTATTTGGGGTATTATGGGATGGTGCCCATGAGTGCAGAGTGTGGGCCTTGTAAGGGTCACCCCCGTCATCGTATCCCACACCTGCTCTCAAGATTCTAGGGTGGATGCTAGGAGCAGTAATCGTTTCTCTCCAAGACGTTGTCAGCCTAGGCTCTGGAGGCCTAGACTTGAGAGTTGTGGCCAAGTGTTGCCCATCCTGCCCCCCAGAATATCTGGAGATAGACTGAGAGAGGTGGGGTAGGGGAGGGGGTAGCCTGTGCTGGGACTGGTCAAGTTGAGCAGCCTCATGCCTCTTCTCGCAGAGTGGACCCAGAGGGACCTGGAACGCATGGAGAACATCCGATTCTGCCGCCAGTACCTGGTGTTCCATGATGCGGACTCAGTGGTGTTTGCAGGGCCTGCGGGCAACAGTGTGGAGACCCGGGGCGAGTAAGTTTGAAGGAGGAAGCTTGTAGGCAAGGCCATGGCCATCTGCAAGCCTTTTATGAATGCCCACCCTGTGCCTTGGTGTGGGTAGGGCCCAGAAGGGAAGCCAGGAGCCAGATCCCTGACCCTTGGGAGCTCAGGTAGTAGTGACATGGTCACAAGCATTGGAGGCTTGCTCCATACTTGGGCTGGGACTAGAGTCCCTGCCCCAGGGAAGGGAGGCAAGGCAGCTGCCGTGGTAGGGCTAGAAGGGCTGCAGGGGCGGTTGTGGGCCAGAGCCTCAGGAATCTTGTCTAAGAGGTTGTGGCCAATAAGGGGACAGGATGGGTTATCACTGGGTGGGAGGTAATACTGACCTGCTCCCCTACATCCTCCTCAGGCTGCTGAGCAGAGAATCTCCTTCAGGCACCATGAAAGCTGTGCTGCGCAAGGCTGGAGGGCCGGGCGCTGGGGAGGAAAAGCAGTTTTTGGAGGTAAGTCTGCATAGGACCACGTGGTGGGTAACTGGGGGCTCAGTCCCACGGATAAGGCTCTGTTGGAGGATAGGCAACCTGACTCCCAGATGTCCTTAGGTTTGGGAGAAGAACCGGAAGCTCAAGAGCTTCAACCTGTCAGCGCTGGAGAAACATGGGCTGGTTTATGAGGATGGTGAGGCATCTGGCTGGTGAGCAGGCAGGGCGGACAGGAGGGGCAGCCATAGCCCAGGGCTCCCCCTGATCGGCCTTCCTTGCACCCAGACTGCTTTGGCTGCCTGTCCTGGTCGCACTCGGAGACACACTTATTATACGTGGCAGAGAAGAAGCGCCCCAAGGCTGAGTCCTTCTTTCAGACCAAAGCCTTGGACGTCAGTGGCAGCGATGACGAGGTGGCCAGGCTGAAGAAGCCAGACCAGGCCATTAAGGTGCTCATGGCCATGGCCAGTCCATGAAGGCCCCTCAGGGCAGTGCTGGGGTCCACTATGCTCTCTGCCCACACTGTGCCTATCAGAACCAGGGAGGTACTGGCTTCTAGGGGGCAGGGCCGTCTCCTGCAGGACAGCCTGGGCAATGAGTGTCTTGTGTTCTCAGGGGGATCAATTTTTATTTTACGAAGATTGGGGAGAAAACTTGGTTTCCAAAAGCACTCCTGTACTCTGTGTGCTGGATGTCGAGAGTGGCAACATCTCTGTGCTTGAGGGGGTCCCTGAGAGTGTGTCCCCTGGACAGGTTAGTGCTGACTTGGCCTACATGACTCCGAAAATCTGGGGCCCCTGCCTGAGCTACTGTCCCTTGTTCACACCTGCCCTGTGGTCTTGTTTACAGGCATTCTGGGCCCCTGGAGACACAGGTGTTGTGTTTGTGGGCTGGTGGCATGAGCCCTTCCGGCTGGGCATCCGCTTCTGCACCAATCGAAGGTGAGGACAGTCGAAGGGGCAGGGCAGGGGGCCTTGCAGCTCAGACTGGCCTTGAAGCTGAGTGTCTCTCTGGTGGTTCCAGGTCAGCCCTGTACTATGTAGACCTCATCGGGGGGAAGTGTGGTAAGTGCTGGCACCTACCTGTGCTTCACTGACACACACTGGCCCTGGCAGCCTGCATGATGCTTGCATTTCTGTCTGGTCCAGAGCTCCTCTCGGATGACTCTCTGGCTGTCTCTTCTCCCCGGCTGAGCCCAGACCAATGTCGCATCGTCTACCTGAGGTTCCCATCTCTGGTCCCGCATCAGCAGTGTGGGCAGTTGTGCCTGGTGAGCTGGGGTGGGGGTGGGGGGAGGTCAGCAAGAGGAGGGGATGGCAGATGAGAGCTGAAGGGTCAGCTTCATCTCCCCATGGCCTCCTCAGTGGACCTCCTGTCCTGGGTACAGTGATGGTGTGAGTTCTGCCTTTCCTTCTCTCCAGGCAAGGCCTGGAGGCTGAGAGTGCTGTCATGGGGGCTCTGCACAATCAAAACTCACCACCTTGAGAGCATCCTCTGTCTACGAGAATGCTCCTCCCTTTGCTTCTCATCTGCACGTGGCCAGGCTCTGCAAGGGGCTGGGATATAATGGGCAGTTACAGAGTCTCAGTCCTTGTAAAAGGGCCCCTCCAGACATCTGCTCCAGGTCACCAGAAAGGAGATACATCAGGCCTCTCTCAGGTCCTCCCCTCCCTGCCCTGAGGGCACTGCCAGTCCCCTGGTGAGCCTGACCATTGTGTTCTGTTGCAGTATGACTGGTATACCAGGGTCACCTCCGTGGTGGTGGACGTTGTGCCTCGGCAGCTGGGAGGTAAGGGGTGTCGGCTGGGTGGGTGCCAAGGAACATGCAGTTCTGTTTTCCTGCCATCTGTTATCCCTGCTCAGGGCCAGCCTCCTCAGCTCTTCCTGCCTGGGTTCCTTCTGAAGTCTCCCCGCTGCTGGGCCAGCCCCAGGTTCAGCCTCTGCAGGGGGTGGGGCCATTGCTATAGGGAATGGTTCTCATAGAAGGTCAGCTGGACCAAAGCTGAGATCCGAGTGGCCCAAGCTGGCTGAGGCTTGAGATTATTTCACTTGTGCCGCAGCCCATAGATTTATCTTGTTTTTCCAGTGGCTGCTTAAAGCCACTGCTCCTTCAAGGGGTCTCGGAAAGTACACTAGATTGGCAGGTCCTGCCCCAAGGGTGCTCATTCTCCCGCTCCCAGCCCCCACCCCAGCGTTTGTCTAGTCCAAGCCCTTGAGGCAGCAGGGTCTCTGGGAGGGTGGCTCTTGGCTGACAAGCTCCAGTCACAGTCTCGGGTGCTCACAACTCTGCTTGGGATCCCAGACTATCCCAAGGACGTGAGGGGTGAGTCTCTTGTTTTCTTAGGCCGCCTGGTCAGTTCCAGGAGTCAAGGACAAGGGATGGCCTCCTTTTCCTGTCTTTGGGTTACAGGGATGCAGCAGTGGGGACCTGGTCTGAATCCGAACTCTGCCCCTTATTAGCTGTGTGTTCTTGGACAGTATCCTGACCCCCTGATCTTCCATTTATTTATGGGAGGAGAGGGTGGTTGTTCCTGCCTTCTTTGTAGGATTGTAGTGAGGGGTAAATGAGTGATGATGTTAGAGGGTAGGATTTATTCAGGCCCGAGTGCCAGGTACTCTGCTAAGTACGGTTAGAGACAGACAGGTGTCTTGGTTACAGCATCCGCTGCCTCCTAGCGGCCCTTAAGAGCAGCTCAGAGGAATGCCAGTGCGTTCAGTTTCTATCAGAAGCTCTTCAGCTCCGCCTCTCTTGGGCCCTCAGAGGCCTCTGCCCCTCAGCCCCCTC
This sequence comes from Stenella coeruleoalba, assembly GCF_951394435.1. Classification (NCBI taxonomy): domain Eukaryota; kingdom Metazoa; phylum Chordata; class Mammalia; order Artiodactyla; family Delphinidae; genus Stenella; species Stenella coeruleoalba. The sequence continues at coordinate 66,653,672 of NC_137156.1, forward strand.
TTCAAGCAGTTCCTCATTGCCTAGGGTACCCCCATGTATGTGGCTGTTGTTCTGTCACAGTTCTGGGGCCCCAGGTGAATTCCCCAGTGACCCGGGCTGTCTCATAGTCTGGACACACACACACACACGCACGCACGCACATACACACACACACACACACACACACTCATAGTCTGGACACACACGCACGCACGCACGCGCACACACACACACACACACCCGTAGTCTGGACACACACACACCCCTCCACTCTTGGACGTGGCCCCCAGCTCTCTGCCTTTGCAGAGAACTTCTCTGGGATCTACTGCAGCCTTCTGCCTCCGGGATGCTGGTCAGCTGACAGCCAGAGAGTGGTTTTTGACTCAGCTCAGCGCAGCCGGCAGGTGAGGAGCCCTGACTGTGTTGAGAGGCAGCCCTCAACCAACCCCCAGGAGCTGTGGGCCTGGGACATAGCACACACACACTGCCAGGTGGACCGCCCAGCTCACAGGTCTCCCTGGCCCCTTAAGGCCCTGCCTGCCCCTGTCCTGGACTCATTTTTCCTTGAGGGGGCTGGCTGCCCTGGTACCCCATAACAGAGCCCTTGGCCCTTTCTCCTGAGGCAGAGATGCAAAGCCCCCACCCTCAGCATTGCCATGTGGTGGGCAAGGGGGCTGCCACTGGGGCGGGCCCCTGAACACCATATGGGGAGCTGATGGAGATGGGACAGCAGCTTTCTCCCAGGGACTGTGTGGGGACACCACAGTGTGCCAGACTCCTTTGGGGTTAGATACCGTTTGGTCCTCAGGGTAGCTCTAAGGGGCTCAAAGGCATTCCTTATCTTGCCCAGGGTCACTTAGCAAGTTGTGATGGAACTGGGATTTGAACCCAGGCCCTCAGGCCACTCCCTACTGCACTGAGTAGCTATCACCATACTCACTCACAGCTCTGGCCTTGGCCCAAGGGTCCCCAAGAGGGTAGAGAGGAGGTGGGGGCAGGACCCATAGGGCTGTTGGATGTGGTACCACACATGGCCTCCTCTCTGCTTCAGGACCTGTTTGCTGTGGACACCCAGATGGGCAGTGTGACCTCTCTGACGGCTGGTGAGCAGGGCTGGCGAGCGGGCCAGCCAGGCCAGGGGAGGGACTGGAGCTCAAGCATGTGGGGCAGCACTCTCGGCCACTCTGCACCACTGACTGTCCCACAGCCTTTACTGACAGTCTTGCGAGGACCCTGCCTATGCAGGACCCTTACCCAGCCAGCAGACTGCCTCCTGGCTCTGCTCTGCTCCCTGTGTCCTGGCATTGCCTCAGCACGGCCCCCACCCTACTTCTCAAACCCACAAAATTCTCTCTTGCCAAGATCTGCCAGAGTCATCCTTCCCTCTCCCCAAACCTCAGGCAGAGGCACCTCTGCCAACCCAGGGCGCAGAAGCCCTGGGTTGGCTCCCTGATCTTCCTCTTACCCAGGCCTGATGATTCTGCACCTAAAGTGTTTTTGAGTCCTCCACCTGCCCTGGCTGTACTCACTCCTCCACAAAGCTACCAAAGGATTGTTCCCAAACTGCATCTCATTGTATAGTATCTGCTTAAGAATCTGAATCTCCTTGGACCCCACTGCCTAGAATTAGCACCTCCCCCCCAGCCTTCTGGGCCTAGCTGCCACCCCTGCAGACGGCAGTCATCAGGTGGTGGGTGGTTGTGCCATGTGGTCTGGTGTGTCCCCAGATCTGGCAGTCCCAGGGGACAACCAGCGCCTGCTGGATGAATGGACTGAGAAGGCGGCTCACCCAGAGCTGTGTGCGGTTGTCTGTGACAGTCCCTCTGTGGGCATCCCTTTGCTTCCCAGGGAATAAGGGGCACCTCACTATAAAGCCTCCAGCCTGGGACTCTGGCTCTGCAGGGACTGGGTGGGAATAGTGGTGGCATCTGCCTTGTCCAGGGGGGTCAGGTGGAAGCTGGAAGCTGCTCACGATTGACCGGGACCTCATGGTGGCACAGTTCTCCACGCCCAGCCGACCCCCATGCCTGGTGAGTGTTGGTGGGCCCCAGGCCAGGAGGCAGGGATTCGGTGCAGGCAGAGTTCCCCAGGTCAGGGAACTGGCCCGAGTCTGACTGTGGCTGGTCAGCATGTGAGAGGCCAAGGTGTGGACCCAGCCCAGTATAGTCCACGAGGGTCTGGCACTATGGGGAGAAACTACTGGGTTAAGGTTTGCTCTGTTCAGAACAGGGTGCCTGGGAAAGTGCTCAGTCCTCTAGCATAACAGCCTAGAAGCTGAGGAGGGAGGGGTACATATGTGTGGTTGTGTGAGTACCTGTGTATATACCAGCTCATGACAGGAGTCCATGCTGGGCCCTCTGGAGGTGGGCAGATGGCCCAGTATAATGAGAGCTGCCCACTCGCACACTGGTGGAAAGGCAGGGAGGCAGCCAGGCCACCTGTGACACACTCTTTCCCTTTGGCAGAAAGTTGGGTTCCTGCCTCCTGAGGGGAAGGAGCAGGCGGTATCATGGGTGTCCCTGGAGGAGGCCGAGCCCATTCCTGAAATCTCCTGGAGCATCCGGGTACTACAGCCACCCCCAGAGCAAGAGCATGTGCAGTATGGTGAGCTGGGCAGGGGCAGAGGGGCACCTTCTCCAAGTTCCCCAGCACAGTGTCTGTGGTCACCTTTCCCGTCTCCTGTCTCACATTTTGGGATTTTTTGAGATTACCTCTAAGAGGTATTTTTTTTCCTCTTGTGGACGGTCATGGGGAGTAGTGTCCAGGCATCTGAGCACCTACTCTGGGTATCAGAGCTGGGCATCACCAGGCCAGATCGTCTGCAGTGGGATAACGGAGCCCAAAGAAGACAGGCCTGTGTGAGGCCTCTGTGACCACACCTCCTCCAGAATGTTGTCCTTGCAGAGACTGGGACTCCCTGACTAGGGCAGAAGGAGCATGAGCGTCCTGGGGTCCATGTGTCACAGTGTGGGCTACCTTGGCCAGGTCTCTTGTTTCAGAGGTCAGCTGCAGACCTGCAGCTACAGCTGAGGCCTTGGCTGGGGAAGCCCCTCGGCAGTAGACCTGGCTCTGCTGATTGCTGCTTTTCCCCTGCAGCTGGCCTTGACTTTGAAGCTATCCTTCTGCAGCCCAGCGACCCTCCAGATAAGACCCAGGTGCCCATGGTGGTCATGCCCCACGGTAGGCAACTGGCCTAAGGGTCCTTGCCCTTCCACAATCCCTCCTAGCTAGCTCTTTCACCTTCTCTCTGTTCCCTATCTGCAGGGGGACCCCATTCATCCTTTGTCACTGCCTGGATGCTGCTCCCAGCCATGCTTTGCAAGATGGGCTTTGCAGTACTACTAGGTGAGGGAGCAGGGTGCTGCACCTCTGGTAGAGCTGTGGGGTGGTGGTGATGGTGTGGGCCTGGTCTGTACAAGCACTGCGGGTACCACCCTAGTCTCCAGGCCTCTGGTAATCACTATCAGAAACTGCCCTGGCCAGTCTCTGGCTCCATGGCATGGTGATAACATGAAGTAACTTGCAACTGCCACGGAAAGGGTGTGTGGTCACTGGGCAGTCTCAAATCTCTTGGCCCCTTCCCCTTGAGTCTGGTGCAGCTAGCCTCAAGGCCTACTTCACATATAGGTGAAAGGGCGCTGGGAAGGTCACTTGACCACCCTGTCTGGTCCCTCCCTGGCCTCCAGTGAATTATCGTGGCTCCACGGGCTTTGGCCAGGACAGCATCCTCTCCCTCCCCGGCAATGTGGGCCACCAGGATGTGAAGGACGTCCAGGTAGCAGGGGCTGGGGCTTCTGGACGGGCTGGGGGTGTGGCTCCATTCAGCTGGGCAGGCAGCTGGCTGCAGCATGATCTGCCCACCCTGTAGTTTGCAGTAGAGCAGGTGCTCCAGGAGGAACACTTTGATGCAGGCCGTGTGGCCCTTATGGGTGGTTCCCATGGTGGCTTCCTGTCCTGCCACCTGATTGGTCAGTACCCGGAGACCTACGGTGCCTGCGTGGTGCGGAACCCTGTGATCAACATTGCCTCCATGATGGGCTCCACTGACATCCCTGACTGGTGGGTGTGCCCAGAGGTCCCCGCCCTTCTCCCCCCTCACTACGTACCCTCATGGAGCTCCGGCAGGCCCCAGAGCTCCTGGGCCTGCATCATCTCAGTGTCTTGTAGGTGCGTGGTGGAGGCTGGCTTCCCCTACAGCAGCAACTGCCTGCCAGACCTCAACATGTGGGGTGAGATGCTGCACAAGTCGCCCATCAAGTACACCCCTCAGGTACGCAGCCCTCCCCCTGCCCAGTGCACCACCAATTTGTCCAGGGCCCCGGGCCCTGCTCACCTCCACTCCCCACATACCTAGGTGAAGACACCAGTGTTACTGATGCTGGGCCAGGAGGACCGGCGTGTGCCCTTCAAGCAGGGCATGGAGTATTACCGTGCCCTCAAGGCCCGAAACGTGCCCGTTCGGTGAGTACAGCAAGACAGCCCTGGCAGCTGGTGGGCAGGTGAGCAGGGAAGGATCCTCAATCCTCAAACATTGCTGCCCAACCCTTACAGGCTCCTGCTCTATCCCAAAAGCACCCATGCACTATCAGAGGTGGAGGTGGAATCAGACAGCTTCATGAATGCTGCGCTCTGGCTGTGCACGCACTTGGGCAACTGAAGCCCTACCACTCTGTATGAGCTGGGTGACATATGCCACACTTGGCTCTTGGAGAGCCCCAGGGTCTGGCAGAGCGGCAAGAGGCTTCCTGGGCTCTGGACTTCATGGATGGGTGAGCCGAGGAATGTGGGCTATATACTCATAATAAATGAGGACACAGAGTCTAGTTCCTGCTGGTACTTTGTACCAAGCCACCCCTAACCCCAGCCCCACCCTTGGGGTTCAGAGACCATAGGCCCTGGGTATGGTAGCCATAAGGACGGCAACTACTTCCAGCGTGAGAGGGGAGGGGACAGCGAGAGGCTCAGCTGCTGCCTGTCCTGGCCAAGTAGGACTCCACCAGGCTAGCTCCCTCTACTGCAGCCCCTTCTGTCAGAAACTGCCCTACACCACCCTTCTCCTCCCAACAGTTTATTTAGGGGACTAGTGAGGCCCTGCCCTTCACAGCACCCACAGGCTAAGGTAGGACTAGGGTCAGATCGCCCAGCCCAAGTTGTGTTGGACTCTGCCACTCAGGCCCTAATGAGGAGTTGCCAATTCATTCCCTAGAAGTAAAGGCTAAGAAGCACCCTGCACAGGCATAAAGAGGAAAGGTGGCTTTATGTCTGACAGAAAGCTTCGTCCTCCCCAAGGCCCACAGGATTGAGGCTGGGACTAGCCCAGCCTCATGACCTTGTGAATCCAGTCCACAAACACAGAGACACGCATGAAGATGGATGGCCAGCGGGGCCGTGCGCACACTCGGTTGGGGATTATAATTCCCTCCAGGACCCAGCAGTCGTGAGTAAAGCAGGCAAGTGGGCCCCCGTAGTCACCCTGGTAGGTGCAAGAACTGGTGAGGGCCTGGACCATGGTAGACACTAGCCCCCTTCGGGGTGAAGCAGTACATTTTCAGCTTGCCAGGGGCCCTGCCACTGACCTCACAGGCTCCAGCAGGGGCCAACAGTCCTTCAGTGCACATCTCACTCTCGCGTACGCGACCTCGGTGCTTGATGTTACATTCCCGGTTGGAGATGACATTGAGGGAGGCTATGTTCAGGACCGTGTTGTCCCCTGTACCTACAGTGAAGAGAATGGGAAGAAGGATAGGGTCTGTGGGTAGTACACAAGGCTGGGCCTCTTGGCCTGGAACAGTCCATGCCCCTGCAGTGTACTCTTACCTTTGGTCTCGCCCCAGCCTGCGATCTCACACTTGGTGCCTGGAGGCACCACATACCACTCAGGGGGCAGGCAGATCAGGGCCACACGCTGGTTCAGGGTCGCAGGTCTTCAGCAAGAATGACGGCATTCAGGGTCTGAGGCCACAAGGCCCAGCCCCACCTCACACCCTCTTGACTTGTCACACACCTCTCCAGCTTGAGCAGAACAAGCTGGGAGCCAGAGGGCCCGCAGACCATCTTGGCCATTGAGATGCGCTGCAGGCCTGGCTGCCCGGGCTGTGGGTCCTGGAACAGGGTGCCTAGCCACACCTCATAGCCAGTGAGAGGCCCATGGCTGAGAGAGAAGCTCTGCTACATCAGTCGAGACTCAATAGTCTGCTGCCCAACACTCACCCATTGGCTTGCCTAGGGAAGGTGGCTAAGGGGGAGAGGAAGGCATGGGGTTGGGAGTCCCCAAACCCAAGGAAGGCTCACCAAGAGGAGAAGCACTGCCGGGCAGTCAGAACCCACTGCTCCTTCACTAGGGAGCCTCCGCAGAAGTGCTGGCCCTGCCTGGAGGAGTGCAGGTTAGGAAACGGTCCTGAGACACAGACACAGGCTGGACCTGCCATGTCTTGGCTAGGATCTGTGAGGCTGGGGCAGGTTCCCGCCCCCCTACTGGCACAAGCACAGAGGATGTAGCGTCAGCCCCTGTCTTGGAGAATCAGGCAGTTGTGCCTCACCGGTTGCGCAAGCTGACTGTCCAGGGTGAGTTCCCAGGCTGGCCGCCCACCACACGCAGCTTGGAGCGCCATGGGTCCAGGCGGGTCACTCTCTTGCCACACTTCTCAAACAGCACCTGGTCTGGGGGATAGAATGTGCTGTTTGAAACCCCGGACTGGATGGAGATGGGGGGTAAAGGGACCACGACGCATAACTGGCCCAAGTCCGTACCTGGGGGCTCCAGGATGGACGGCGGTTGGTCATCATCTGAAAGACCCAAGTTCAACCGCGTTAAGGGAGCCAGCCTTTGGCGGTGGAGGCTAGGGGCGGGGCCCCGGGGCTGTGTCGCCCGTGCTCACCGCAGCGCCGCAGTGCACAGTAGTCGAACGTAGTCCCCGGATCTGTGGTGTAGCACCAGGGCCCGTGACTATCCCCGTCTGGGTTCCTGCAGAAGTTCTCCTCCAGTGGTGCGTGTGGGGCGGAGGTGGGGGTGAACCTAGGCGGGAGGGGGAGCAAAATCAAAGGGTAATCCCAAGCCCTCGCAAGCCTCCAGTTGCAGAGCCGAGGCATGCCGCCCTAGGGTTAGTCCCGGGCGGGGCCTGTGGCCTCGGTCTGGGAGGCACCAGGCGCGCTGGCGGACTTACTGCGGCTTGTGCGGCGTCCCCGCGGACCAGCGCTGACACCGGACGCCCTTTCGGGTCTTGCTGACTGAGCCGCGGTACAGTTCCCCCGCGCCATGGTAGCAGTCTGCGGCGGGCGGACGGACGGGGGCGACCGTCAGCCGGTTCTCGCCCCAGCCCTCCGGCCCCGTGCGTCCAGCCCCAGCTCAGGCCTTACCCTCGGGCCGCACGTCGTCGGTGCAGCGCCGGATCTGGTAGCAGAAGGCCACGCGCATGCCAGGCCGCGATGTGAAGCACCAGGGCGCCTCCGATCCGTCGGGGTTCCGACAGAAGTTCTCCCGAAGGTCCCTGAGCAAGCACGCAGCTCAGCCCGGGTGGGTCCCAGGTCATGGGCTGGCCAGCCCGCCTGGGCGGGAGCCCAGCCTCCAGCTCCTCCCCAAGCCCCGCCTCCTTTCAAGCCCCGCCCGGGGCCCCCCTCAGGTCCCACCCGCAGGAGTAGCAGGCTCCCAGCGGCGGCCAGCCAACTCACTTGCACGCATACTTTTCCGGCGCAAAGCGATGCTGATGCGGATGCTGCGCGTCCCAACGCTGGCAGGGCACGCCCGCAGCGGTGGTGTTGACCGTGCCCCGGTAGCCCTCGCCTTTCCCGCGGAAGCAATTGAGCGTCGTGGCCTCCCGGCGCGGCTGTGCCTCGGACCCTTGGATGGATCGAGGCCGGTCGGAGCCCGAGTGGGAGGTGAGACTGGGGCTGGGGCGGAGCCCCACTGTTGTTGGGCCACCACCGGGTCACGCCCAGCCCCTCCTCTAGTCCCAGCCAGGCCACGCCCCCACGTGTCCCAGGTGCCCTCCCAGGCCCCGCCCTCACGCTCTACCGCAGCGGGGGAGGTCGCAGAACTCTCGCTTCATCTGCGGGTCCGCGGTATAGCACCAGGGCCGCTCCGAGCCGTCCGGATTCCGGCAATAGTTGTCGTCCAGACTTTTGTCCAGGAACCTAGAGGCGGTAGCCGGGCGTGAACAAGAGCCTGGGACTCAGGCCCTGTCTGGCCCCAACCAACTATGTGCTGCCTTACATCGCCCCGCCTCTGGAGTGCTGGGCCCTCCCCTTGCCCGCCCTCCTCCTGCCGAGCCCGCCCACGCGTACTTGCGGGGCTCGAAGGGGTGAGGGTGCGGGTGCTGCAGGTCCCAGCGCTGACACTCGCGTCCTGACTCCGTGCGGTCCACTGAGCCGCGGTAGTCCTCGCCATTGCACCAAAGGCAAGCGGCTGGAGACACAGGGCCGATGGGTTCGTGGACGGGCGTGGGCATGCTCCTCCCGCCCCAGGCTTGACCCGGAGCTGCTTACCCTCCCGGCAAGACTTAATGCCGCAGCTCTGGAAGCGCACGGCAGGGTCTGTTGTGTAGCACCAGGGACCTCTGGGGTCCCTATCCGGGTTGCGGCAGAAGTTGTCGTCCAAGCCATTTCGAAGTGTGGGTGTGTACCTGTGAGAGTAGCAATACAGTGCGTACTGGGGGCAGGCGCCAGGCCGGCAGGGACAGAGGGGAGCTGCAGTCTGTCTCACTTGTGGTCATTGGGGAACCTGTGGCTCCAGCGCTGGCAGGGTAGGCCACCCATGGTGATGGCCACGGTGCCCCGGTACTCGACCCCATTGTCCATGATGCAAGTCCGAACATAGACTGGGAGCAAAAGACCCAGGATCAACAAGGCCTGAGACCCCAGCAGCCCTCTCCCCAGCCCGCCCTTCTCTGCAGCCACTCACTTTTCTTTTGGAAGAGATCACAGCGCCTGGAACGCTGCAGCCGTGTATGAGGTGAGTGCTGGGTCCATGGCAGCAACTGGCAACCATGGCTGCTCACATTGTAGTGGAAGGCCCTGGGAGGAGGAGCCACAGGGTAACTCAGTGCCCAGGTTCCCCTACCTCCAGTGTTATCTAGGTCCTTTGGCCACTCACCTGCAGTCCAGTAGGGGCCCACAAAGCCCTGCACATTCCTCAGCATTTGCCACATCTTCTTGCCAAGGCCTGGGCCCCACTGTGTGTAGCAGGTGTTGCAGCTCCGTACCCCAGAGCACCTGGAAGTCATTCAAGGGCGAGCGCTGCCCTGCAGGGTGGGCATGCGTGTCAGCACATGTATATCAGCACGTGCACACTTTATTCATTCAGGGGATCAAACTACAAGGCCTCTGGAGTGGACCCTGTCAGCCCATTCAAGGGTCAGACCCCTGTACTGGGTGGGAGAAGCAGGCCCAGGCATGATAGTTATCACTAGTGCACCTGTTTAGTGGGCAAGGCACTAGGCTCAGCTGTAAAACATATACTCTGAGAGCAGTGGGTGATGGTGCTTGCCCCATGGAGCTTATCCCATCTAATTTCTCAGATGAGACTGAGAAGGCTCAGAGGTATCTTATTAACCATGCAGAGGCCCAACCCAAGCATTCTGACTCCAAGTCTAGGCTCTCACTAGCATAAGGGCATATGCTAAATTAGAGAATTAGATCTGGCTCATAAGGGGTAATTGCCTGCACGTGTGCCTGCGTCTGTGTGGCCCTAATACTGCCTCAATGCTACAGCAGACTTTTTAACGCAGGCCTGAATAGGCAATGTGTTTATGTGTTCCTGCGGCTGCCCAGCTCTGTGAAAGAAGCCAAGGTCACTCGCTGCTCCATGCCCAATAGGAAAGTAAGTTCCTGGCTCAAAGAGCCGGATGGGCCTGGGGCCAACCCCTTTCTGAACGCAGATGGGGATCAGGGCTGAGGGGAAGGGCACTCACCAGGGGCCCCTAAGAACCCCGTCAGAAGCAGCAGGAGTGGGAGCCACCCCATCCTCCTGGCTGGAGGCTGCACTGTGACCCACCACAGCCCCATCCGGGAAGTTGTGAAACCTGTCCCTACGGGATTGGGTGGCTCTGTCTCCACACCCCCACTGTAGACTTGCTGGGGCCTGACCTGTGACCCAGTGGCAGGAATGGGGGTGGTGCCAGGCCTTAGGCCCTATAGGTGAGGTACAAGTGTCCTCACTCTGGCACATTTAGCCCCCCGAGAGGCCTCCCTATGTAGTGGGCAGTGTTGGAAAGGTTCAGTGGGGACACTTGAGGGCCCCACTGCCCCCCTCCCTTAGCCCCACCCCCTCCCCCTCCCCGCACCCTAGGCTGCTTTGAAGGGAAGGGCAGTGTGGACATGGTTGCTGCCAGAGGCCTAGGTTCCAGCCCGAAGGTGGTGATATTAAACTTTTCTGAGCTTCAGCTTTCCCCTGTAAAGTGGAGAATATTCCCTGCCCCAGCCTCAAGGAGCCTGCCCCTTTTGCTGTCTTATCGGCCCCAGCTGGAGGCAGGTCTGCCCACGCCCCTGTCAGCAGAGCCCAGAGAGGCTCCCCTCGCCCCGCCAGAGATGCCATCCCAGGGAAGATGAGCGAGGCCACCCTTCTGGCCTGAATGGAGGTGAGGGTGACAGGTGGCAGGGACCCTGGGAGGCACGGCCTTTCAGACGTCCTAGGGGACCTGTGGGCCGGACCTCCAAGTACGGGTAGGAGTTGAGATAGGTGGCCAAGGTCTCTCCCAGGACACAGCGTTACAACATGGCTGGGCCAGGAGCTCCTCCTGCGTAGGCGGGGGTCGGAGGCGTCTGGGCAGTGGGGCAGTGGGGCGAGGCGGGGGCCGGGAACGTCCCAGCTGTAGGCCGCGGAGGGAGCCCGCCCGCTGGAGGCTGTGGAGGGGGCCCTCTGGCGGAGGTCGGGCGCGGGTCGGTGCGCGTGCGCGGCGGCCGCGCGGTTTGGCCCTGGACAGGCGCCGTAGCTGAGAGCTGGGCGGATGTTGTGAGCCCGGACGCGGCGGCCGAGGCTGGGGGTGAGTGTGAGGGGCGGCCGGGCTCCGAGGGGGGCGGGTGTCCGCGGCTCCCCTTGCGGCCCCAGCCCGTCTAGTGTGAGGGCGCTCGCCGCGCGAGGGGTCGCAGCCTGTGGTGCCAGACTCCGGGCCGGAGCTGGCCTGGAGGATCCTCCGGAGCTTGGGGCCGGGCAGAGGCGACTGGGGGAAACAAGCGCTGCCCTCGCGTCCTTGGGATCCGAGATGGGGTCGGTTCGGTTACAAGCCTTGAACTCTCGGCGGGGCTGAACAGGATCGACGTGGCAGGGAGCCCCCGAGCAAAGTCAAGCACCGCCTCTCACCTGGGTCCTCAGCACCTGACACCCGGAGTGGATGTCTGGAAGGTTTGCTCATCAGTTGAGTGACAGCGTCTAATCTGTCCTGCACCTGCTCTGGTGTGAGAGGGCTGGTGGTGGGCGGCAGGGCGGGGAGTCACCTTTCTGAGGGGCAGGAGTGGTGCCGCCTGGGAGTGGGCAAGAGTGTGTGGCGGGAGCAGAGGACCTGTTTGGGGTGAGATAAGAGAAGTTCTGTCTAAGGCAGTGCTGGAGGGCCAGCCTCTAGACCAGCACTGACTAATAGAACTCTATGTGAGGATGGGAATGTTCTTTATTTTCGGAGTCTAGTCCAGTAACCATTAACCACATAGGGCCACTGAATCCTTGAAATGTGACTAATATAATTGAGAAATTGACTTTTTAATTTTAACTGAAATTTAAATACCCGTGTGTGGCTAGTAGCTGCTGTGTTGGACAGCACAGCCCTAGATCAGTGAACCAGGCACCAGGGACTTAGCGCAGCTTCTGAAGCAGCTGTAGCAACACCATGGTATGTGAGGGATGGACAGCAGTGGGGACAGTGGCGCCTGTGAGGAGGGCAAGGGTGGTGCTCTGATGGGGTAGGAGGCTGTGTGTTTGATTGGGGGCAAGAAAGCTAGCAGGCCTTTGAAATAGAGAAGGGAGGATTCTGGAACTGAGGAAGGGGATCCTGGCTTTGGATGTAAGCAGGACTTGTAGCTGGAGATGGCACCAAGGCCTTGGATGGTGGACTCTACTTGATGTAGGGTTCTCTCTTCCAGATGTGGACCCACAGTGGCTTACAACCGAGAAGGATACAGGGGCTCTGCTCCTGGGCCACCTCACTTTGGACCCTTGGGTCTGATTTCACACTCGGCAGAAGCATTTGGTTTAGTTTAACAAACATATATCTGGCACCTGCTCTCTGTTGGGCCCTGTGTGAGCACTGGGACATGGTGGGGCCCTGTCACATGGCCCCAGACCCCCTCCCCCTCACCCCCCGTGTAGGAAGCTGGAAGCCCCTGCTTTCCTTTGCCCTGGGTTGATGTGTGTGTGAGTGTGCATGCAGTGGCTTCACCTGCTCCCAAGCCTTCCTGACACCACAGGATTGAGGTCAATATGGGGGCCCTTGGCTGGCTTCGAATAGCCAGGCTCTGCCTCTGCTTCAGCCCCCAGGACCACTGGCTGCCCACGAGAGATGAAAGATGGCGTCCAAGGGGGCCGGCATGGCTTTCTCCCGAAAGAGCCACAGGCTGACCTCAGATGCTGAGAAATCTAGGGTCACAGGTAAGGGTTGGAAGGGCTGGGATGAGGCTCCTAGTGCTGAGGGAAGAAGGAGAGAGGCAGCAAAGTCCCAGGTGCATTGAGCCTCAGGCCTTCCTGCACCCCCTGTACCTGTGAGTCAGCTCTTCTCCACTAGCAGCCATGGAGCAGGGCACCCACCGTGACTGCTCCGCTGACTCCTGTGGCTGGCCTAGGACCAGGAGCCTCTGTGGCCAGTAGGGGCTGGGAGCCACACTGACCATGTGTCCCTTCTCTCCCTTCTGACCTGTGGCGCAGGCATCGTGCACGAGAAGCTACTGGACGACTACCTGCACCGCATCTTTTCCTCTACTGATCGTGCACCCACGGCAGCCACCAGCAGGTATGGCCAGGTGGATCTCCCTTCCTCACTCTGTGGGACCAGACCAGAGGCTGGAGACTGCATTGTGGGGAAGGAGGCCGGGGCTCTGGGTAGGCTGGCTTGGGTTCCGTTCTTGCTCTGCCACTCCTGGCTGTGAGACCTGTGGCCAGAGAGTCCGCCTTCTGGACTCCGCCTCTTCCTTTCCCCTGGCAGTGCTAGTACCTTCCTTCTGAGAGTATAGTGGAGGTCAGGGGCATGATGTGCACTCAGCATGGCACTTCGCACCTATTTTACACTCAGCATCTGGTCCATGTGCACCTGCCCTCACCACTGTCGCACCCTGGCCCTCTGAAGCCTCTGCTTGATCTGTACAGCACAGATGCCACCAGCCCTTTATTCCTTGCAAATTTAATGTACTTAAGTTTAGCTCATATCAAAACTACAAGTGGGGAATTCCCTGGTGGTCCAGTGGTTAGGACTCTGCACTCTCACTGCCGAGGGCTGGGTTCGATCCCTGGTCGGGGAACTAAAATCCCGTAAGCCACTTGACACGGCAAAAAAAAAAAGAAAAAAAAGTTACGAGTGCCCTTTAGCAGAAACTTACATAGAAGAAGAAAAAGCAACTGTCATCTTCTTATTCTAATATAACCATTTGAGTGTGATTCCTTTTTGTTTTCTTTACCTCACGATGTATGTAGTTTGGGTTATGCTGTGTGGAAAATTTGTTTTAGATTTTTGTCACTGTCAGCTTTTTTAAAGTTATTGAGGAATAATTAACATACGGTAAACTACATGTATTTAAAACATACAATCTAGTAAATTTTAACATGGATAACCTGTGAAACCAGCAGTGCCATGAACATATCCCACACCTCCAAAAGTGTATAGTTTAAATCCTATTTTTGTCATCAGATGTTATTCCTGAATGTTTTTCTACACTACAGATTGATCTCGGTGGGCATCTTTTAGGTCCAGGAATCTGCCTGATCACTGCCCTAGTTTAGAGGGGCTTTTGTTTTTGTAAACAGTGCTGCATAGACGCCCAGGGTTGGAATCACAAGGCTAGAGTATTTGAATTGCAATCACTTTTAGGACTGTTGCTGAATTTCTTCTTCAAAGGGTTCTGTACATTCTTTTTTTTAAAAATAAATTTATATTTTTATTTTTATTTATTTATCTATTCTTGGCTGCATTGGGTCTTTGTTGCTGTGCACGGGCTTTCTCTAGTTGTGGCGAGTGGGGGCTACTCTGTTGTGGTGCATGGGTTTCTCATTGCGGTGGCTTCTCTTGTTGCGGAGCATGGGCTCTAGGCATGCAGGCTTCAGTAGTTGTGGCTCGCGGGCTCAGTAGTTGTGGCTCGATGGTTCTAGAGTGCAGGCTCAGTAGTTGTGGCGCACGGGCTTAGTTGCTCCGCGGCATGTGGGATCTTCCCAGACCAGGGCTCGAACCCATGTCCCCTGCATTGGCAGGTGGATTCTTAACCACTGCGCCACCTGGGAAGTCCCGGCCTGTACATTCTTTCTCCCTGCAGTGAGGCATGGGTGTCCCCATGTCTCAGCCCCCTTGCCAGCCAGGGCTATTCTGTCTTTCACAGTCTCTGCTCGCTGGGCAGACCCAAAGGGCAGCATCGTTGCCTGTTCCATTTAAGCAGCTGTGGTGACCAAAGGGTTTCTACTTGTGGAGGGCTGCTGCCCACCTCCACCCCAACCCCAGCCCTGGCCTGTTCCCAGGGCCATCTGATCCCTACCTCATGTGATACCAGAAATGATCCTGCTGCCACTGGTGCCGTGGCTGCCAGGAGGGAGAGCAGGTGGCAGAGCCGTTAGTCAGTGGTTGTGTGGATGCAGAACTCTGGGCTGGAACCTGGGCAATCCAGAAAGGGTAGGCAAGTGCTGGGGTTGGCCAAATGGGCAATGTTGCAGGCGTTCACTGAGGCTGAGTGTCAGGTTGGCCACCCGAAGCTGCTCTTAAGAGCAGGCACAGGACTAGAGCAGCCCTCCCAGGTGTGGGCCTGTCAGAAATTCTGTTGCAGAAGCCTGCTTGATCTCTGGGCGCATTGGGGTGTTGAGAGACAGGGTTGGCTACAGCCTTCCATGTTACTGGCGAGGCACCCCATTGCACGGCTGCCTGCTCGCCTTGGCCTGGGGCTCAGTAGGAGTAGGGAGGAGGCTTCATGGATCTCCACCTCCTGTAGCTCAAGGTCAGTTGTAGCTCACAGTGTGGGAACATGTGGCCCCTGGGCCTGGGTTGAAGCTACCTTGCCAGAGAGTCAGTGCTTTGGCCCATCTACGTGCCCTTCCAGAGCCTACTCTCTAGGGGGATGAGTGGGGTGGGAACTGGGATTAGAGTTAGAAGAGCAGGTGCCAGCAGTCTGTGGGCTGGATCCAGATGGGCGTCAGGCCTCTGCTCTTTGAGCCCTGCTAGTCAGCACCACCTCATTCCCTGCTATTCTTAGCAACTGAACTCAGGACCTAGCTGGCCAGTGTTAGAGCTCTTTCTCCTCTGGGCATGTGTGCTGGGAGGATGAGGGGGCCACTCAGGCAGATTTTCCTAGGCCCTTTGGCTGGGGCAGCTGACAGATAGGCAGGCTGTGTGCTCTACTCTCCTCTACAGGTGGGTCCAGGACAGAGCCAGCCAGAAGCTAAGAGGGCTGAGCCCTTTATCCTCCCAGGACATGTCTCATTCAACACACAGGCTTCCCTGGCTGGGACCACAGACCTGGGGTCAAGGACTGGACTAGCTGATCTTGGTACTGACCATCTTGGGGATCAGCACTGCTCCCAGCCTTCCTTGCCCAGGCATAATCAACAAGCCACCTCCAAGAGTGGGGAGGTTATGGGCTACGGAGGGCGCATTATTCCTAGGAATCTTCACAGCATCTCTGAGATACAGCTCTTGTTCCATTTATACAGATGAGAGGATTAAGGTTTAGAAAGAGTTCTTCCTTCTTTTTTTTTTTTTTTTTTAAACAGTCTTGAGGTGCACCAAATTTAGTGGATAATCTAGTCTTCTGACCCCCAGCATGCCAGAATCTGGGACTGGTACAGCCCTTTTTCTGGAGTCTGGGCAGCCACCCTCCTAAGCTCAGGAGAAAGGGACTGGGAGAGGGATTTAGCGTCATCTGGCTGGTTTCAAGGACTTTTGGGACCCTCGCAGCCTCTTGCTCTCCCCAGGAAACTCCTGAACTTCCAGAACCTGCCAGAGCACCTGGACCAGTTGTTACATGTGGACGAGGAGGCGGAGGAGGAGGAGGAGAGCCAGGGTCGGTGACAGCCTCAGGAATGGGACTGGGGAGCCAGGGCTGGGCCTGGGGGGCTCAGTACCCTCTCTGCATCTGTCAGGCCCTGTGCCTGGCCCAACCCCACACCCTCTTCTCTCCTTTCCAGGAAAGGTTGAAGGGCGGCTTGGCCCGTCCACTGTGGTCCTGGACCACACGGGTGGCTTCGAAGGGCTTCTTCTGGTGGATGATGACCTCTTGGGGGTGAGCGAGGGCAAGGCGTGGGGTCCCAGATCCAAGCCCCTCCTGACAGCCCCAAGCTCCTCCTGATGTGGCCCTGGTCTCGACCTTTCTTGATGGGGCTGCAGCCACAGACCCCTCCTGATGTGGACTATTGAGTCCCCAGCTCCCAAACCCTCCTGACATAGCCCTGAAACCCTCTTGGTGTGACCCCAGCCCCAAGGCCTTCCCAGCATAGCCATGAGCCCCTCCTATCATGCTCCCGGCCCCAAATCCCTGCTGACGTGGGTCTAGCCCCTTCCACCCTGTTCAGGCACAGGACAGTGTTGGCCACGACAGGCGTCGCCACCAAGGCGAGCCGAGTTGGAGTGGGGTCGTTCTCCCTTGGGGTGGCACCCCGTATGCCCGGGAGGAGGTTCACCACCCCTGCTCTCCACTCAGGTGATTGGACACAGCAACTTTGGTACTATCCGCTCTACCACATGTGTGTACAAAGGTGAGACCATGCTCTGCTGTGGCCCAGGGAGTTGGGAGGAAGTTTGAGGGCCCGGGCCAGAGGCAGGAGGCAGTCTTTGTTTCCCTGCTGGGTTTGACGTGACTTTTTCCAGGGAAATGGGTCTACGAGGTGCTCATCTCCTCCCAGGGGCTCATGCAGATTGGCTGGTGCACGATCAACTGCCGCTTCAATCAGGAGGTACATGTGGGAGAGGGACCCCTCCCAGGGAGACCTTCTCTTGGCAGCAGGCCTCATCAGGGCTCAGGCAAACCCCCAACCCACATAGGGTCTGCTCAGCACCCTAATCTGGACTTCCCTCTGGAGGAGACATAATGTGTCCCACCCCATCCCAGGGCAATCCAGCCCCGAAACAGCCCTCACTCCTTCCCTCAGAGCATCAGCCCCATTCTGTAGAGCCACGTGGGTCCAAGGCTGGTGGCTGGTGGGCTCTGGCCCTGCCCCTCCCCACCTCCCCCAGACCTCACAGACAGTTCCTCCCTAGGAGGGGGTTGGAGATACACACAACTCCTATGCCTACGATGGCAACCGGGTGCGCAAGTGGAACGTGACCACGACGAACTACGGGAAGGTGAGGCCCGGGCCCCCTGCAGCCCAACTGGCCCATGTCCATCCCCACAGCTTGGTGGGGGCCACTGGGCAGCGCTGAGGGAATGTAGGGCACCAGGGGGAGGGCAGGGACTGAGGTCCTCTGTCCTTGTGGCCAGTCTCCCCTGGGTGGCAGTGGAGACACAGCTGGAGGGGGGCAGAGTGGGCAGGCTGCTGGGCTTCTGCACATCTGTAAGTCTTCCTCCCCTGGCAGGCGTGGGCAGCGGGGGACATTGTGAGCTGCCTGATCGACCTGGATGAAGGCACGCTGTCCTTCTGCCTGTGAGTCTCCTGCCTCTATTCACAGGCCTGGCCTCTGGGGCATCCCCAGTCTGCCCTCGTGTTCCAGGCCCTGTAAGGGGCCAGGCTGGCTTTGGTAGCCTGAGGGTGGGCAGCCCCCACAGAGGCCTGCTCACTGGTCCATTTCAGCCACATCCTTCTTAGCACTGGCTCATGGACCCTCCCTTCTGCTCCAGGAATGGTGTGTCTCTGGGCACTGCCTTTGAGAACTTATCCAGGGGCCTGGGCATGGCCTACTTCCCAGCCATCAGCCTCTCCTTCAAGGAGTCTGTGGCCTTCAACTTCGGCAGCCGTCCCCTGCGATATCCTTTTGTGAAGAAGGCTGTGGGCTGCTTGGATGCTCTTGAGGAAGCCAGGATGGGGGTCTCCCTGCTCCAGGAGCTCTGCGGGCTGGTGGCAGGCCCTGCTGCCGGGAAGAGTGAGTAGGGTACAGCTGAGGTGGGTGCTGAGGACAATGCTTGCAGCAACCTTGTTAGGTGGGTACCATTGCTGTCTCCACTGAACAGGTGAAGAGCATAAAGTGGCAAGAGAAGTTTTGCTTCACAGAGAAACGGGAGGGTTGTGATGCAAACCAGGCAATCTGACCTCTCAGCCCTGCCCTGGAGCCCAGGCCCTTCTGCAGGGGTCTCAGTGGGAGGGGGTAGGTATTCTGAGCCACAGATCAGGTGTTGCTGGCTTAACTCTGTGGCACCTACCCAGTGGTGGGCTACCGGCCCCTGCAGGACCCACCAAGCGCCGACCTGGTTCGGGCACAGGAGTTGCTGGGCTGCTTCCAGGCAGTGCTGAGCGTGGAGCTGGACCCCGTGGTGAGCCAGCGTCTGGGCCGGGTATGCTGGGGGCTTTCTACAGCCCTCTGCCTCTCACAGTCCCTTCCTCCCCGCCCACACAGCAAGGGCGGCTGGTGGAGAAGGAAAGCTCTGAGTGGCAGTTGCAGGGCCAGCCCACCGTCCTCCTCACACTGGCTCACATCTTCCATCGCTTCGCACCGCTCCTGGTGAGGGGACATTAGGGAGGGGAGAGGCGGGCCATGATAGAAACACCCCTGCTGAGGGCTGGGATGCTGAGGTGCATGAGGTCCAGCAGCATCACCTGTCAGGGGCCCCTGTGACCAGAGCCCTTAAACCCCAAGGATGTCACTGGGTGAGGAGGAGACACTTCCAGCTGAGGGTATCAGGGGGCTTCCTAGAAAGAAGATCGAGGGGTGGTGACATCACAGTCCAAGGGAATGGAATGTGCAGAGCCCCAGAGGCGTTGTTGGGTAGCAGCATTTCCTGTGTCTCCATCAGACCCCAGAAGGGCTCATCCATGACTTGGGGTTGCTTGACGGGGACCAAGAGTCCATCTGTGGCCTTGGCCACGTGCCAGGGCAGGGGGGCCCTGAGTGGGGCAGGAGGCTGCCACCTCACTGGCACCCGCCCTTGGTGCAGCGCAAGGTGTACCTGGTGGAGGCCGTGCTCATGAGCTTCCTGCTGGGTGTCGTGGAGGCGGGCACCCCCGCACAGGCGCAGTCTGTGGTGCATCAGGTCCTGGATCTCCTGTGGCTCTTCATGGAGGTGAGGCGCCGGATATCAGCCCTCAGGCCAGGATGTCAGGCTCCACTGAGTACAGGGAGGGTGTTGGAGAAGGCCGCATAGATGGCTGTCCCGGGGCCTGCCCTCAGCGGGTAGCTGTGCAACCTCACCTCCCTCTTCCAGGACTATGAGATGCAAGATTGCCTCAAGCAGTTGATGATGTCCCTGTTGCGGCTGTACCGGTTCTCGCCCATCGTCCCTGACCTGGGCCTGCAGGTAGGAGCTCCTGCCCTGGCCCTGAGCCCCCTGGGCCTCACCTGCCCACTCTGAGCACCCTCTCCCCACAGATCCGCTACCTGCGGCTCACCATTGCCATCCTCAGTCATGAGAAGTCCCGCAAGTTTCTGCTTAGCCACGTCCTGTATCCTCTCCTTGCTACTAGGCAGGCCAGACATGCGGTGCCCTCTGGGGTCAGCAGAAACCAGGGAGGGTGGTGTGCCTCTGCCCAGGGTTCCCCACGGAGGCTCAGGAAGACCAGAGCCACCCAGCGTGTGAGTCCTTGTTCCAGGACCCAGCCTTCCCAGCACTTTCTCTACAGAGCAGAGAGGGTAGAGCAAAGGATCCAGGCTGGCTGGCTGGCTGGCCTGAGCAGGGATTTCCAGATGCCTGCAGGCTCTTGGGCCACCCAGAGGTGGAGGGTGGGGGGCAGGGGGGAGCCATCAGCGCCTGCCCTCTTCAGCCAAAGCACTGCACTTCTATCTGTGCTCCATGGCGGGGGTTCCTATGAAATCTTCTCGAAGGAGTCAGCTCCTCCTGTTTCCCTATAACGTTGAGAACTGCAGGTGCAGGAGAGAGAGCATAGCTTCAGGCCCCTGGCTGGGAAACCTGTGCTAGTAGCTGTCTTCTCTCTGTGGGGTCCTCAGCCTCTAGGAGGCAGAAACAAATAGAGAGGCTGCCAGGCCCTTTCTCCAGCTGTCCCATTGTCATCTGTTCCTGTGACAAGTCTTCATCGTGCCCTTGCTTGGAATTGGGCTTGGTGGGTTTGACAGCCACAGCTGTTTCTCTGGGCTCACAGTCAGTGGTGACAGGCACACAGCAGCGATGGCACCCTGAGGACTGGGAGAGCTGTGGTGGGCATATCCGGAGGTGGGTAAGTTTCGGGAGGGCTCATGAGGGTGTACGGGGCACCTTGTGGTGAGCGGAGCTCTGCCTTAACGACCACCAGCTTCGACGTGCTCCGGTCCGTTGTCTTCTTTTACATCAAGAGCCCCCTGCGTGTGGAGGAGGCTGGCCTACAGGAGCTCATCCCCACCACCTGGTGGCCCCACCGCTCCAGCAGGGAGGTGGGCAGCCCTGACTTGGGTGGGCGGTGGTCACAGTGAGGGCTGACCCGGGGTGTCTGAGCCACCTGTACATGGCACGCGAGGCCCCTTCCTGGGCTGGGGGTGGGAGTAGGGGGTCTTTTGTCTGAAGTAGACCAGGGTGAGCCTTGCCATCTTTCACCCCCCTCCCCTGCCCCGCCCCTGCCCAGGGCAAAGACAGTAAGGAGGTGAAGGACGAAACCTCCGAGGAGCGGCTCCGGCGGCGTGCCTATGAACGGGGCTGCCAAAGGCTCAAGAAGCGCATCGAAGGTCAGCCCCGTTCCTCAGGCACTGGGTAGGGGGTGGAGGATTTCTGTGCCTGTGTACTTGGGGGCACTTGGTAGTGACCATGCTTAGGTTGGACTTGGGGATCCCTGGTGGTGGAGCCTCAGTCCAAACCTGCTCCCCCTGCCGGTCCCCGGGAGCCTGAGGGCAAGGCCCTGCCTGAGGAAGGCTGTCCTGTTCCCCACCCCACCCCCAGTGGTGGAAGAACTACAGGTCCAGATCCTGAAGCTGCTGTTGAACAATCAAGATGACAACGGGGTAAGTGATTCCCAGACCCCTGTGTGGGTCCCTGGCCAGGAGGGGTATCAGACCGGGCCTGGAGACCCAGAGGGCAGGGCTGGGTCAGGCTCTTGTGGCAGGGTGCAGGCTAAGTTGAGTCCGGTTCGGGGCCAGGATCCTCAGCTCATCACAGCCTTGGCTTTCCTTCCCCCGAAGGGCGAAGCTTCTAGGTACATCTTCCTGACCAAGTTCCGAAAGTTTCTGCAGGAGAATGCCAGCAGCCGGGGGGTAGGTATCCCCAGGCCAGCCCACCATGGCCCCCTGGCTTTGTCGCAGCATTTGCACCTGTAATTCTGGCACTTCTGCATTTCCTCCCCGCCTGCCGCCCTACCCTCTCTGCTCAGCCCAGGGTCCTGGGGCAGGGCCTTGGATGAGGAGTGGGCTGGCCTCCGGGCTGCACAAATGCATGTCTTACACCTGTGCCTGCAGAACATGCCCATGCTCTGCCCCCCCGAGTACATGGTCTGCTTCTTACACCGCTTGATCTCGGCCCTGCGTTACTACTGGGACGAATACAAGGCTTCGAATCCATGCGCTACCTTCAGTGACGGTGAGTGTGGCCAGGGCCTCGAGTTGTAGACGCTGGGCAGAGCCAGCCCCAGGGCAGCCCCTAATGTTGGTGTGGAGTGATAGCTGAGGGCAGGGCTGGGGGGAGCTGTCCCAGGCCTCCTGCCTAATTGAGTCCTACCCACTGGGCGCGGAGGCCTTGCACTTGGACGGTGAGCCCGTGTTTGCTCTGATGGTCCCCTGGGTTCCTGTCCTCTATGGGCCCTGTTCCTCAGTCCTTGCCCACTAGCCCTCTGTGCAGTCCTTTGTCGGGGACGCCTTGGGTGGGCTCTGAGGTGCTGGGGGCCCTGTGTTTGTGTGGGACGGAGTCCCCAGGGGTCAGTGGAAGCAGCCTGCATTGGGCAATCTCCCATAGGGCTGGGTCAGGGCCCTCTCTGATTCTCACCTGGGTGACCAGCAGCCAAGAATGCCCCCTTCATCCCAAGTTGTGCCGTTGCTGGAACTGACCTGAAATGGTAGAGGGCGGGGTGGTAGGGGAAGCCTGGTCAGGTAGGTGGCCTAGGCCAGGGGTCCTGCTGGGCTCTGACTGCTGGCCCGGCCTCCCAACTCCTCGCAGAGGCCTACATCCCGCCCCAGGTCTTCTATAATGGCAAGGTGGACTACTTCGACCTGCAGCGCCTTGGAGGCCTCCTCTCGCACCTTCGGAAGACCCTCAAAGGTGCGCGCAGGCTTGGGCAGTTAGCAGGGCAGGATGGGGGGGTGGTTCCTGAGCCAGCTCGGCCTTGAGTGCTGAGCTGCGCTGTGCCCACCAGAGGGCGCCCAAGTCACTCCACCTGCTCTGCAGGGAGATGCTGATGGGCCTCCTCTGCCCCGATCTTGTGTCCAACTATTCCTTCCTTCCCTTGCACATCCACCCCAGAGGAGGTCTGGGAGCCCTGTGATGGAATAGGGGGCAGTGTGCTGATGGAGGAGGGAACCATGGGATCTTGGTGAGGGAGTTGTTGGGGGGGCGGGGGCCGGGGGGGGGGCTCGCATTTGCTGCCTGAACTACTTTCAAGGATGAGCACAAATGTCTCCAGTGCAAAGGGCTGAGAGCACAGTGTGAGCGGTGGCAGGGATGCCAGCAACGGCCCAGCATGGCCTGGAGAGAGAAGGCAGCTGGCGTGCTAGAGAGGAAAATGAGAGGCAGGGAGTGATGGGAAATGAGGCCAGGGAGTCTGAAGGGCAGAGTCTGAGGGCCTTGTGGGCCACAAAGCGGCTGTAGGCTCCTTCCAGGGACAGTGGTAGCTTTGGAAGGTCCTGAAGCAAGGGTGCGAGGTTGGGGGGTCTGTGTTGTAAGAAGCTCCCTCTGGCTGCTACAGTGTGGAGGGTAGAGTGCAAGGGCCAAGAAAGGAGACAAGGAAGCCAGTTGTCCAGGCAACAGAGGAGGCGGGGAGGGTAAAGGGGAGGGGACAAGGATGACCCCAGGCTTCTTGCCAGAGGCTGTGGGGAGGAGGCACCATCAGGAAGAGGAGCTGCAGGAGAGGACAGTTTAGTATGTTTGAGGTGCCCAATGATGCAGCCAGGATGAAGGCCTGGGCTGGAGGAAGCGGTGGTGTGTCCAGCTGTCAGCGTAGAGGTGGGGACAAGCCTGCGGTGAGGACCGGACCCCCTGGGGAGTGTGCAGAGTGAGGCAAGGAGAGCCCTGGGCAGCTCTGGATTTCCCTTTGTGGGGCAGGACAAGGAAGAAAGCAACGGAGCAGTCAGAGAAGTAGGGCCCTGGAGAGAGTGAGGTCATGCAGATAAAGACAGGGAGTGATGGGGTCGTGGTGGGGAGAGCCTTCTGCCTCTCAGCATGACTCGCCCTACAAGACACAGGGCCTTGGGATGCAGAGTGAAGGCTGGGTTGGAGCAGGTGGAGGGTGAAGCACAGGCGCAGTGGTGAATGGGGCCCTGCGGGGCCTCCTGCCCTCTCACTGTCCTCAGTGGTGCCACCTATGACCCCTCTGCCCTCCACTGGTCTGAGAGCCCTCTTGTCATTCCTCCTAGATGACCTTGCCTCTAAGGCCAATATCCTGATCGACCCACTGGAGCTCCAGGCGGCCACCATGGATGACCTGGATGAGGATGAGGAGCCAGCCCCGGCTGCGGCCCAGGTGCCGCGGTAGGGGCAGGCAGGGGGCTTTGTGTTGGGCTGTCCCTCTATCATAAGGGCAGGGGTGTCACACGGGGCCACCTCCCCCTCCATGCAGGCAAGGAGCTTGTCCCCAGGCAGGTTCCCTTGCTGTAGGTGGAGGCATGAACTGACGGGTGTGGTGGGGCATGCCTCCTGCTGCTGAGCCCCTACGAGACACAGGGCCTTGGGATGCAGAGTGAAGGCTGGGTTGGAGCAGGTGGAGGGTGAGGCGCAGGCGCAGTGGTGAATGGGGCCCTGCGGGGCCTCCTGCCCAGCCAGCCGGTGCCCTCTCGCTGTCCCGTTCCCCAGCCTCACATATCAAGGGAGCCATAAGTGGGCCCGGGTCCTGGGATTGCTGAGTGGCGTCTGGCCTCCTCTCTCCACCACAGCGCCCCATGCAGGCCCTGGCCATGGGGGGTGCGCTGCCCCTGCCTCGGCCCAGCTGGCTCAGTTCTCCAACCCTGGGCCGAGCCAACCGCTTCCTCAGCACAGCAGCTGTGAGCCTGATGACCCCACGGCGGCCTCTGAGCACCTCAGAGAAAGTGAAGGTCCGCACACTGAGCGCGGAGCAGAGGACCCGTGAGGACAGTAGGTGCCAGACAGGGCCAGGCGTGGCGCGCTGAAGGATCCTTCTCTCCTGTACAACACTCCCCCGGGGCAAAGCCAAATACACCCCATTCCCTCCTGGTCCTGTGGCCTGGCAGTATGTCAGGGGTGTGGGAAGTGCACTCTGAGGGCAGGAAATTGATGCTACAGAAATAGGTCCTGGAATGCAGCACCTTCCCTGCCCCGGCCCACACGTTCTCCCTGCAGGTCCCTCCTTGGGCCCAGGCAGGGGGAGAGGGCCTCCTTCTCCTCCTATAAGGCCCATCCTGGCTCCATAGGCTTAAAAGAGAACTGGAATGGCTCCGACCCTGACCCTGACCCTGTCCTTCCCTACTCCCTAGTCGAGGGTAGCCAGTGGAATGAGGGCCTGCTGGTGGGGCGGCCCCCCGAGGAGCCTGAGCAGCCCCTCACCGAGAACTCCCTGCTGGAAGTCCTGGACGGTGCCATCATGATGTATAATCTCAGCGTTCACCAGCAGCTGGGCAAGGTCTCACACCACTGGTCCATGCGCATGTTATGTGGTTCTGGGTGTTTGGATGCATGTGTGTGTGCACCCACACGTGCCCACGTGTCTCCAGGGGTGCCTGGGCGTGACTGTGCACGTTAGCATATGCCACAGCAAGACTAGTTTCTGCCAGTGCCGTTTGGGCCTGACCTCGTTGACTTCTGTGGGAGGGGGCTGTCCTGGGCCTAAGGTTAAGGGTTTGGCAGGGCTGGGGTCCAGACTGGGTGTGGAGAAACCTGTGCGAAGTGCCCAAGGGTCACCCTGGATGTGGTGTCTGGTGCTCTAGATGGTGGGAGTGTCCGATGATGTCAATGAGTATGCGATGGCTCTGAGGGACACAGAGGACAAGCTCCGCCGGTGCCCCAAGCGGGTAAGGTGGATGGGCAGGTGGGTCTTTGGGAGGGCAGGGCATTAAAGAGGGCAGCTTGCTCGCTGGGGTTCCCCAGGGAAGCCCATGAGGGAAAGCTGCTATCCTGCCCCTGCCTCTGGGGTTGCCCAGCAGTTCTCCTCTTCCCCACCCCCGCCCCGGGCAGACCACATCAGTGAGAGTGGGGCTGGCACCAGGGCTAGGCACGGCCTGAGCCCCGTCAGCCAGCCATGGCCTGTGCCAGGGTGCCCCCACCCTGGCCACTAAGTGCTGACGCACACCCACTCTCCTCATCAATTATGGATTCGACCCTGAGTACTTCCTCGGCCACTTGCAGAGTCAGCAGGAAGCAGGGCCTCCCTCCCTTCCTCCTTCCCTCCCCTGGAGCCCCTCTGCTGTAGCTCTCTGGCCTGGGGAACAGAGCCAAGAATGCCCAGTCTGGGCTTTCCTGGCAGCCCCTGGCTCCCACCTGTCTACAGAACCCTGCGCTTGTCCAGGGCAAAAGCAGCTGCCGGAGCTGCAGTTCTAGCGTGGAGTCCCTGGGATATCCCAGCCAGGGGCTCATCTCACATGCCCTCAGCTGCGTCTCACTTCCACATTCTGAGGGGCACCTGTGGCCCTGTCTTGCTCAGGCTCACCAGCAGGTCAGAGGCTGAGGAGGGTTTTGAACAGTGGAGCTGGGTCCGCCCAACCCTTTGCCTGCCCCGGGCACCAGTGGGGCCCCTGCTAGGCTGCGTGGGTCTGGGCACGGGGCCATGTCCTGATTGTCCTCTCCTCCCTTCTCCTTGGGTGGCAGAGGAAGGACATCCTTGCAGAGTTGACGAAGAGCCAGAAGGTTTTCTCAGAAAAGCTGGATCACCTAAGTCGCCGTCTTGCCTGGGTCCATGCCACCGTTTACTCCCAGGTGAGCGGTGTGGCCTAGGCCAGCAGCTGCTGCCCTCCCCAAGCCCCCGGACTAGTCACTGATTGGGCAGGGTTGTGCCAGCCCCTCAGTGCTCCCTGCCTTCCTGGGCCTCTGGCACACACGTGCCCCCTCCCCGCTTCTCATCCTCCCTCCCCACCTAGTGCCACATCCCCTGAACTTTTCATGCCCCATGAACTTAAGTAGATGCCATTTGTAGACCCCACTTCCCCATGCAGCTCATAACCCTCCATTCAAGGAACAGCCTGTCTCTACCTGCCTCCCACTGTCCGCTGCCCCTGCTCCTCTCCCAGCGCATCAGGGGCTCTGTGACCTCTCCCAAGCCTCACCCTGCATCTGCATCTGCTTCTCTCTGACTCCCCTCCCACTCGAGGCCACTGGCTTGTTCTCTTCTCACTCATTCACTCACTCGTTCATTTATTAACATGCCCAGAGCCTGGAGGATGCCAGGTGCCATCCTGACACTGGGGACACTCAGTAGTGAACCAGAAAGCTGAGTCCCTGTCCTCCCGGGGTAGACGGACAGACGGTGCACTCCCGCAGCGACCATGTTTTGACTCCCGCCACCCCAGGCCCCGGACCCGCCGCACTTGTTTTACCTCCCCACCTTCCCTGACGTCTCCCCCTCCACAAGTGAGTGCCTTGGGATGCTCCCCAGGTGCCCATGTAGGGCATCTGTTCACCTTCTTGGGCGTGCCCCTCCCCCATAACTGGGTGATCAAGGCGCTTGGTATCCCTGTCTATACTGCTCTTTCTTCTGGTGACTCCTCCCCAACCCAAACCACCTCTGCCTTTTACCCCTCTGTTCTCTCTTGCCACAGACCACCTTGCTCCAGCCCCACAAAGATGGTCACTGTCATCCCACCACCAGGATTTCATGCCTGTCCACCTCCCTAGGCGATCTTGCCATCCCCTCCCACACTGTCTTCTTAGGAACCTCACCCTCCCATCTTTGTACCTTCTTTTTAAATTGTGATAAAATATACACAACATAAAGTTTACCATCTTAACCATTTTAAAAAGTTGCGGTAAAATACAATATGTAACTTATCATCTTAATCATTTTAAATGTACAGTTCAGCAGTGTTAAGTATATTTATTGCTGTGCAACCAGTCTCCAGAACTCTTTTCATCTCCCCAAACTGAAACTTATATCCACTAATTCCCATTCCCCCCTTCACTTCAGTCCCCGACAACCACTGTTCTACTTTCTGTCTCTGTGAATTTGACTGCTCTAGTACCTCATATAAGTGGAATTTTTGTCACTGGCTTATTTCACCTAGCATAATGGTCTCATGGTTCATCTATGTTGTAGCATGTGTTAGGATTTCTTTCCTTTTTAAGGCTGAATAATATTCCATTGTGTGTATATACCACATTTTATTTATCTGTTAATCCATCTATGGACATTTGAGTTGCTTCCACCTTTTGGCTATTGTGAATAATGCAGCTACGAACATGGGTGTGCAAATACTTTTTCAAGATCCTGTTTTTTAATTATTTTGGGTATATACCCAGAAGCAAAATTGCTGGATCATATAGTAATTCTATTTTTAATTTTTTTGAGAAACTGCCATATTGTTTTTCATAGTGGTTGCACCATTCCCACTAGCAGGGCACAGGGTTCTGATTTCTGCCTATCCTTGCCAACACTTGTTTCTCAGAAATTTTTTTTTATTAATAGTAATCCTAATCTGTGTAAAGTGGTATTTCATTGTGGTTTTGATTTGCATTTCCCTAGTGATTAGTGATGTTGAGCATCTTTTCATGTAATTATTGTCCATTTGTATATCCTTCTTTGGAGAAATGTCTATTCAATCCTTTTGCCCATTTTTAAATCAGATTGTTTTTCTGTTTTTGATTTGTAGGAGTTCTTTATATATCCTGGGTACCAACCCTTTAGCAGATTATGATTTATAAATATTTTCTCCCATTTTCTCTTTTGATTGTGTCCTTTGATGCACATTTTTTAATTTTGATGAAGTCTAATTTATCTATTTTTTTCTTTTCTTGCCTATGCTTTTGTTGTGATATCCAAGAAATCATTATCAAATCCAAGGTCGTGAAGGTTTTCCACTATGTTTTCTTCTAAGAGTTTTTAGCTCTTAAGTTTAGGTCAGTGACCCATTTTAAGGTAATTTTTGTATATGATGTGAGATAATGGTCCAACTTCATTCTTTTGTATGTGGATATCCAGTGTTCCCAGCACTGTTTATTGAAAAGACTGTCCTTTCCCCATTGAATGGTCTTGGCACCCTTGTCAAAAATCATTTGACCATATATGTGAGGGTTTGGGGGTGGGGGGCTCTCTATTCCATTGGTCTGTATGTCTATGTTTATGCCAGTACCACACTGTTTTTTTTTTTTTTAATTTATTTTATTATTTTTGGTTGTGTTGGGTCTTGGTTGCTGCATGCGGGCAGCATGTGGGATCTTCCCGGACCAGGACCCGAACCCATGTCCCCTGCATTGGCAGGCGGACTCTCAACCACTGCACCACCAGGGAAGCCCTACCATAGTGTTTTGATTATTGTAGCTTCACAATAAGTTTTGCAATCAGGAAGTGTGAGATCTGCAGCTTTGTTCTATTTCAAGATTGTTTTGGCTATTTGGGGTCCCTTGAGATTCGAAAGGAATTTTAGAATAGTTTTTTCTATGTCTGCAAAAAAAAAAAATCCATTGGGACTTTTATAGGAATTGCATTAAAACTGTAGATTGCTTTGGGTAGTATTGACATCTGACGATATTAAGTCTTCCAGTCCATGAACGTGGGATGTCTTTCCATTTGTTTGTACCTTTTAAAATTTCTTTGAGTGACATTTCATAGTTTTCAGTGTTTCAAGTGTTTCACTTCCTTGGCTAAATTTACACCTGTTTAATTAATTTTGATTCTAATGTAAATAGAATTATTTTCTCAATTTCCTTTTTGGATTGTTCCTTGCTTGTGTATAGAAACACAATTGATTTTTGTGTGTCGATTTTGTATCCTGCAAATTTCCTGAACTCGTTTATTAATTCTAATAGTTTTTTGGTGGAATCTTTAGGGTTTTCTACATATAAGATCATGTCATCTGCAAACAGAGATAATTTTACTCTCTCCTTTAAAAAAAATATATATATATATGTGTATATATATATATATTTATTTATTTATTTGACTGTGCCGGGTCTTAGTTGCAGCATGCAAGATCTTCATTGCGGCATGCAGGCTCTTTAGTTGCAGCATGCAGACTCTTAGTTGTGGCATGCATGTGGGATCTAGTTCCTTGACCAGGGATCGAACCCAGGCCCCCTGCATTGGGAGCGTGGAGTCTTAACCACTGGACCACCAGGGAAGTCCCATACTCCCTCCTTTCTAACGTAGATGGCTTTTACTTCTTTTTCTGGCCTAATTCTGGCTAGAACTCCCAATACTATGTTGAACAGAAGTGGCAAAAGCAGACACCTTGTCTTGTTCTTGATCTTAGGGGAAAGCCTGTCATTCTTTCACCGTTGAGTATGATGTGAGCTATGGACTTTTCATAATACAGCCTTTATTATGTTGAACTGCCTTTTTTTTTCTTCTACATTTGCAATGCTTACCCTCTTGCCTCCTGCTCCTTCAGCTTCTCCCATTACTAAAGGAAAAGGCCCGTGATGCCTTTCTCTCACTGTACATCTGCTTACACTACCGCTCTCTCCTTCCTTCTCTGTGTCTTGGCTTCCTCATCTTCTCTTCACTCTTTGCCCAGATCAGGCTCCTCCACTTTTCTGAAATAGCCTTGCAAGGTGTCTGTCAAGCTCCCCCCCTCCCTTTGTGGACACATCTCCTCTCCCATTACAGTGGCCCCCTTGGCCGCGTCGGTGCCATTGCCATCCTTTCCTCAGACTCGGTCTTCTCTGGCCTTCGGTGACGCCAGCTCCTGTAGGCCTCCCTGTCCGTGTGTACTTCCAGGCCTAGGGCCACCCTCTGACTTCTTGCTTACATCTTCTCGGGCTCTCAGCTTTGAGAGCACATCAGAGAGCTGGTGGAAAGTGCAGCTGCTCTGGCTCCACTCCAGGAGATGTGGTGCTATGGGTCTGGACTGGGGCCTAGGGCCTCACTCTGGTTGGTGACCCCTCCTGGCCCCTTTTGTGGGATAGACTATCTGGAAACCATACTGTGGGGAACTGGGCCCTTGGCAGGTTTTGTCTGCTTTCCGTGGCCTCTGTTCCACCAGCAGTCATGCTGCCTTTGACCTTCACACCACCTTCTCCTCTGAGCTCCAGACTCATTTTCTGCCTGCCTCCTTAACACCAACTCTTTGGGGGCATCGCTGGGCACCTCATGCTCCACATGTCCTAAGCCACATCCCCTCTGCCCTTCACCAGGCCTGCTTCTCCCCCAGGACTTCCAGCCTCCATGGAGGCTCCATTACGCACAGAAATGTGGGCCCTGTTCTTGTTGCGACCATTCCCTTGCCCTCACAGCCAATCGGTGCATCCGCATGCCTGGCCATCCAGTCCCTTTGCTGTCTTGGGCCTAGCCAAGGCTGTAGCTTCCTCACTGCCTTGTCCCCACTTGTCCCTGCAGCCCCTTCTGCTCTGGGCAGTGTTCCAACACAGGCTTCTGGTCACATGGCACCCTCTCGCTTAACACCTTCTGTACCTTAAAAAATTGCAACCCAGGATTCTGGTTGGGGTTGTAGTGCTGCCCTATCCAGGCTGGTGGCCTGTCTTGCCTGCCCAGTACAGTGCTTGATTGCTCCTACCTGAGCCACTGCTCCCACTTCCTGGAATCCAGTTCTCATGTCATGTTCCTGGGAGGCCTTTCCTAATCTCCAGACCGGGCCACACCCCCTGTGACCCCTCCCATGAACAGCCCAGCAACACCCTGTGTGCCTCCCACAGGAGAAGATGCAGGACATCTACTGGCTGCTGCGTGTCTGCCTGCGGACCATCGAGCATGGAGACCGCACAGGTCCTCTCTTTGCCTTCATGCCCGAATTCTACCTGAGTGTGGCCATCAACAGCTACAGTGCTCTCAAGAATTACTTTGGCCCTGTGCACAGCATGGAGGAGCTCCCAGGTGATGGGGCCATTCAGCCTGGGAGGGGACAGAAAAGGGGGCCTCTGGAGTGAGCCCTAGAAGCCCTGTTCTGAGCCCTCGTGGCCCAGCCTCACACATCCCACGTGGGGAGGAGGTGAGGCTCTGCCCAGCATCACACAAGCATTTGCAAAAGTCCCACATGGTGGAGAGCCCTGTCCTAGTACCAGCAGCCATAGAACCAACAGCTCCTCCCTGGTGTTAGGAGGGAAACAGACGAAATGGAGTACAGGGTGTGGGGATCACCCCTACCCCACCCACCCTGCCCCGCCCCACCCCACCCCGGCTTTCACTTCCTTCTTGGTGCTTCTGTGGCCCAGGAGCCAGCTGGCCTCTTACCCTGCTGCCCTGGCGCTGGCCATGGGGTGTGGCATCCCATGCAGGGGCAGAGTGGCTTGTCTTTGCAGATCACAGCAAGGAGTAGGGGGGCCCTGCTGGTGGCCACATAGGAGTCTGGGCTTCTTGCAGACCACTGATTCCAGGCTGGGCTTGGCAGTTTATATCTGGACTAGGCTGTGGGCTTTTACGCTCCTGGCCTGTCCCCTTGCCCTGCCCTAGGCCTCAGTGCAGGCTTTGTCCTCAGAGGTGGGGCTGTGGGTGCCCAGGGGACTTTGCTGAGCCCTCCAGTGTGTGTGCTGAGATGGGTTTGAGCCCAGGCAGGAGGACTCTTTGTCAGGACCTAACCTCCTGCTGGGACCCGCCCAACGCCCACAATGAGTCTGTGCCTTCAACTCTTACCAACTGTTAGTGAATGCCCTGCCTAAAGTCCCCCGATGTCAGCTTGGGCCCAGACTAGCCCTTGGAGCTAGCTCTGGAGCCCACTACCCAAGCCCACCCACCAAGGGGTGTGCCTGCCTCTGGAGTTCGCACTCCCGATCAGCTCATCCTACTACCCAACCCTGCAGGCTATGAAGAGACCCTGACCCGTCTGGCTGCCATCCTTGCCAAACACTTTGCCGACACACGCATCGTGGGCACTGGTGAGGTGCCCGACAGAGGGCTGGGGGAGACGGGGACGGACGGGATGGTACCTCTGGCTGGCTATTCTCTGCGCACAATGCCAGCCAGGTGGGTATGAGGCATGGGCACCAGGGCTCATGCCAGGCACCTGCTGAGGCATGACCTGTCCCAGCAGATATCCGTGACTCGCTGATGCAGGCCCTGGCCAGCTACGTGTGCTACCCAAACTCTCTGCGGGCCGTGGAGCGGATCCCTGAGGAGCAGTGAGTGGGGGCCCAGGGGCAGGGGGGCACGCACTCTGCCCTGCACAGCACTAGCGTCACCCCGTGCCTACCACCCATTGCTCTCACAGGCGTATCGCCATGGTGAGGAGTCTCCTGGCTCCCTATGAGCAGCGGCCCTGGGCCCAGACCAACTGGATCCTGGTGCGGCTCTGGAGGGTAAGCCTGGCTGGAGAGGAGGTGGCTATGGCTGGCTGGAGGGAGGGGTTGCCCTGCCCCACTGACCTCCCGCCAACTCCACCCCCAGGGCTGTGGGTTCGGGTACCGCTATACACGGCTGCCACACCTGCTGAAAACCAAACCTGAGGATGCCAATTTGCCCAGCCTCCAGAGTGAGTATCCAGGTTTGGCAGGCGGGGGCCCTCACCCGCTGCTCTTGCGTTCTCGCAGACTTTCCCACTTCTTCCAGCCTCAGTCCTGGACTCGTGTTGGGCCCCAAACCCCCTGTGTATCCCCTGGGGTCTCCATTTCCCTGCTTCCTCCCAGTCTAAGGACCCTCTGGTGCTCTTGAGTCTTGCTCTCCAGTCCCATGTGTGCCCTTTGGTCCTGAACGGTCTGCATGTGTCACAGTGAAAAGGGGCAGCATCTTCCCAGGCTGCTGGCAGCTTATGCAAAGTGATGACCCTATCCCTTGCCCTCTGAACCAGCTCCCTGACCTCCAGCCTTGTCCCAACACCATGTCCTTCTGCCCCTTTACTTTCACTAGCTGGTGCCAGACCCTGGATACCTGAGTCAAGGCAGGGGCACAGACTAAGGGTTGGCCAGGGCCCCAAAGGGTGTCCATGGGGCTTCCTGGAGGAAGTGGCCTTTGGTTGGGAGCAAAGTCTGCATTTTCTGTCCTGGGCCTATGGTCCAGCAAAGCCCTGTGAGCCTGAGGACCTTCACTGGGCCCAGCCCAGGGTCTTGGGCTGTCTTGCTTGCAGAATCTGCCTGCCACATGCTGTACTCACCCCACACAGTGGCTCTCTTTAGCCCATGTGGTATGTTTCTGCCCTTGTGGGAGTGTTTGGGCCTAAAGGGGTCCCCAGAGGCCAAGTTCCTTGTGCAGAGTCACACAGCAAGTCCTTGCCAGTTGCCTTGGTCCTGCCTCCAGGGTGGACCTGAGCTGCAAGTGGAGAACAGCAGTGGGGCCAGATATGCATCCTGCTGCTGTAGGAACTATTGATTTGCAGGGGGGGGAGGTATGCCTAGCCCGGTGTGGCTGAGGGCTCTGGTTACTGCTGCCTGTCAGCCCAGACTTGGCGCCCACCACCTCAGCCGTATGCTAAGGCCAGGCCAAGGGCAGCAGAGGACAGTGGAGGATGGCAGGGCTCAGAGGAGGCTCTTGGGAGAAATGGCCTTGATACGAGTGAAGAGGGGTCTAGGTTGCCCCGTCTAGGTCTAGCCCTTCCTGAAGGGCATGTGACTGAGAACTTTCTGGGGATCAGGCTGGGGCTTGGGGGCGGTTCTAGAACTGGGGGTGGGGGAGGCATTGGGAACAACCGCAGCCTGTGGTTGGCCCAGCAGAGGGAGGGGACAGATTTAGCCCTGACCCCCAGGCAGCACTGCACCCTGTCCCCCTGCCTTCAAGACCTGCCTTCAAGCTCCCTTCAAGTTCCCAGGGAGCTGTCTTTCTGCCCTTACACCAACGGCCTGTGAGTGAGGACAGAGGCAGACGGGCAGGGGCCGCTGACTGGAGTCCCGATGATGCCCCTCCCGATGTCCCCACAGAGCCCTGCCCCTCCACCCTGCTGCAGCAGCACATGGCAGACCTGTTGCGGGAGGGTCCTGACGTGGCACCCAGCTTCCTCAACAGCGTCCTCAACCAGCTCAACTGGGCCTTCTCTGAGTTTATCGGCATGATCCAGGAGGTGGGTCACGGAGGGACCTTGTGGGCCAGGGGGTTGCAGAGGATGAGGCACAATCTGCAGTGTGGCCAGACCACTGACTGCTGCCCCCACGTTGGTGGCTCAGATCCAGCAGGCTGCTGAACGCCTGGAGCGGAACTTTGTGGACAGCCGGCAGCTCAAGGTATGTGCCACCTGCTTTGACCTCTCGGTCAGCCTGCTGCGTGTCTTGGAGATGACCATCACGCTGGTGCCTGAGATATTCCTCGACTGGGCCCAGCCTACCTCTGAGATGCTGCTGCGGCGTCTCGCACAGGTATGTCCATCTGGGCAAGGGTGGTTGGGACCCTGGGGACACCCCAGTGGTGTGAGCCCACCCATGCACCAATGTGCTCCTGCCCTCACAGCTGCTGAACCAGGTGCTGAACCGGGTGACAGCTGAGAGGAACCTGTTTGACCGCGTGGTCACCCTGCGGCTGCCTGGTGAGGACCTAGAAGCCCTGTACCCAACACACCACAGGCCTTGGTTCCTCTGCCAGGAGCAGTGCTGCCTGATTCTACATTCTGCACTGGGACAGCCTGGCTTGGCACCCCCAGCCTAGCTCAGCCTTCTGTGGGGAGGAGGGTGGGAAGTGTGAATGACGATGATGTCAGCTGGGCAGGGATGGAGCCCCTGCAGCGGGACCACTTGGGTAGCTCATCCCCTTCCTTCCCTTTCCCTTAGGCCTGGAGAGTGTGGACCACTACCCTATTCTGGTGGCAGTGACAGGCATCCTGGTACGACTCCTGGTGCACGGCCCAGCCTCAGGGTGAGTGTTAGGGGCTGGGGTCCCCTGTGGGTGCTGGGCTTGTCTGATGGGGAGGGGGCTGGGCAGGGCCTTCCAAAGCTCATCTCTCACATGGACTTCAGCGTCAGGTCTGGAGCTGGAAGGAAGGTAGTGAGGTATGAACTGAGTAGGTGGCGGCAGCAGCAGCAGCAGCAGCCTAAAGTAGGAGAATCCAGGAGCTCCACAGAGCAGGGTGCCCTGGCCCATGGGCAGAGCCGCTGGCTGTGGCTGTGCCTCAGGCAGGGGCAGGGGAACTAAGACTGTGCTAAGGGCGGGGTGCCATCCTGTGATATCCAGGGACACACTTGCTGGGGTTAAGAGCTGAGCACACATACTGCCATCTGTGTCTGTGAAGGCTCCAACGACGAGCATGTACTACCTTTATTAAGAAATTCCATGATAGCTGGATCCAGGACACTTGTGGGCCCCCCAGCTCAGCCCTCACTCAGGAGGGGTTCCCAGTCCCCGCTTCCCTGCCTCCCTGCCGTGGGAGTGGTGAGATGCATATGAAGCCAGGGCACTGCTTCAGCCATTAGGCTGATACCAGTGCCAGCCCTTAAGAGGATTCTGCCCTTGGGAGACAGCAAGTTCCGGCTCAGCCCTCCCATCTTAGCCATGCTCAGCAGGCTTTTTACTGCTGAAAAGCTGGGGGAACAGGTCATTGGTGCCCCTTACCATTGTCTTGTGAGCCCATGGGAGAGGCTCTGCCCTCAGAGTGCCAGTGATGCCCCTGGAGGTCTCTTGAGGAGCCTTGCCTGCTGGTTGCCTTCTCACCAGACTGCATGGACTCATGAAGCTTCAAGTAGCTTGAATGTTGGTGCGTGGGGAGTCACATTTCACCAGAGGGAGGGCTTGTAATTCCTCTTCCCACCCTCGGGGTGGGGACTCAGTCTTCCTTTGAAGTCTTCCTCCTTTTCCCCTGTGGGCCACTCCTGTCCCCTTGGGAAGCAGAAGGTGGTCATGCTTCAATTCTTCACCACGACTCTCCTTGATGGCTGCCTTAGCCCCTGCGGGTGAACCTGGGGCTCTAATGCAAGGGCTCTTCCAGATGGCCCTCGGTTCCAATCCTCATGTGGGCACAGGTAGGCCCTGCTAGGTCCTGGGATGTTTTGGTCCTGTGTTGCTGGGGAGAAGCAGGAGAGAGTTGGGGACTTCAGCCCCTCTACCAGTGAGTGGTGTTGCTGTGGTTTATGTCGAGGCCCACACAGGAGGCTGGAGGACCAAGCCCAGTGCTTCCCACCAGCATCTGGCACTTCTCTGGGCAGCAGCGGGGAGCAGGGCAAGCAGTGGGCAGGCAGTGGCCTTGGTGGGGCCCCTGGGCAGCCTAGGTCATCACCAGACCCTCAGAGCCTGTGGAGCTAGTGGACTCAGAGCCAGCCTTGAGCCGCAGGCCCAAGGGATTGTGGAGATCAAAGTCTTCAGCTACCGCTAGCTGCACACGACCATTGAGGCTTCTCCTGCCAGGTTCCAGAAAGACCACGTGCTTGTGGACACTGGCCTTGCGTCTCGGTGCGTCGGGCGGCGTGGTGCTGAGCACTGAGGACTGTGCGCTCAGCTCCTGGAGTGGGCTGGGTGTTCGGGGCCAGCGGCGGCAGCAGCAGGTGTGATGGTAGCAGCTGCGGCAGCCGGGGCAGGGTGGCGTGAACAGGTAGAGCAGCACGAGCACCAGGCCCACGGCGCAGCCCAGCAGCGTGGTGAAGCCCGTGTTGAAAGTGTCAGGCTCAGGGTGTGGAAAGTGCACACTTACGTTGTACTCGTGTGTCTGGTTGTGATGCAGGTGGGGTCCAGTAGCCAGGCACACAAAGACACCCTCGTGCCATGGCTGCACGTTGCTGATGGCCAGGCTGCCATCAGCCCGCACTGCGATGCTGCCGTTGCGAGACCCTGGTGCCACAAGCAGCTCATGCTGCGGCGAGACCCAGGCAATGTGCACGGCTGGGGCGCTGGTGTTGCAGTGTAGCCTCAGGGACTGCCCCACCTGCACATGCAGCTGTTCTTCAGGCTGCTCTAGGCCCCGAGCCAGGGCAGCTGAGCAGTTCTCAAAGACACGGCTGTGCTCAAAGAAGCGCACGCGGGAGGTGGGTACCTTGAAGGCCAGGCATGTGTACTCGCCCGCGAAGTCGCTCACAGCGCTGAGCCCCCGCTGGTGCCAGCGTTGCAGCAGATGGTAGAGACGGCAGTCACAGGGTAATGGGTTGTTGTGCAAGTAAAGGCCGTTCTTGAGAAAGGCTGGCAGTGAAGCCAGGTCAGGTACAGGGATGCGTCCTAGGTGGTTGGAGGAGAGATCCAGAGTACGTAGGTGGGTCGTGCCCAGGCCGTGCAGGTGATTGAAAGAGAAGGACGCAAGTTCATTGCAGCCCAGGTAGAGACGACTGAGCGCGCCCAGGCCGTGGAAGGCCTGCTCGTCTAAGTGTGCCAGGCGGTTATTGAACAGAAGCAGCATCTTGAGCTCCCCCAGGCCGTCGAGGTCGTGGCGGCCCAGGGCCCGCAGGGCGTTAGATGATAAATCGAGCAGCCGCAGGCCGCTGGCATTGGTGAAAACTCCCGGACCTAGCGTATCCAGCTCGTTGTGATTTAAACGCAGGGCGCGGAGCCGGGAGAGGGGCGCCAACCAGCCGGGGCGCAGGCGCTGCAGCGCATTGTGGCTCAGGTCGAGGTCTGCAGCTGCAGCTGGTAACGCGCCCGGCACATCCTGCAGCCCCAGGCCGGCGCAGCTCAGGAGGTCGGCAGCGCAGACACATTTGTAGGGACAGTTATGAGGCGCAGGGGACAGGAAGCCCTCGGAGTCCAGGGTGCTCATTAATCCGACACGCAGCATGCACAGCAGTGTGCCCTGCAGCACCAGCCGGGCCATGGCGGCGGCTGCCAGGGGTGGGACAGGGCAGCTTGGTGCGGGGCGCAGCTCCGAGACTCACCCACTTCACATCCGGCTAGAAGTGCGGGGCGCTAAATGGCCAGTGGCCAGCGAGACAGTATGCGGGCTCCGTCCCGCAAGGCCGACCGCTCCAGCTGCCCGGCTCCAGATTTTGGGTTGAGTTGGGGCCACGCTCTGCTCAGCACTCCCTTCTCAGGCTTCCCCAGCTCTCTCCTGAGTGCCTTTCTGAGCACTCAGCTTCTAAATACTCTCCGGGAGGCGATTTCTCGGGGGCGGGGCCTCAGGCTCCCATTGGCTCCCATTGGAGGGGCGGGGTAGCCGCGTCCCCCGGCGTTCATAGGCCCCCGCGTGGCCGCCAGAGGGTGAGCGAGTTGGGCCACAATACCCTAGCCTGAGCTTGGCTGGCGGCTTTCCAGAGGGCCCGTCTCCCGGAACCCTGGGAAGCATGCCTTTAAGCTTCTTGTGTTGTGTTTCCTTTTAAGGGTTAACGTTTATGAGGGGGCAGGTGTTTTCTTTGAAGGGTTAACGTATATGATTGGGCAGCTGTTTCCTTTTAAGGGTTAACGTAAATGAAGGGGCAGGTGGACTTCCATTATCTTCTGGTGGTGCTCCCTTAAACTGGTACCCGACAATGTGGGTCCTTACTGGGATCTAGGACTTTACTGGGAGGACTGGAGAGAAGCAGGGAGACTGGGTGGAATGAACCAGGCAATAATGCAAATAGGCTGGACTTTCCACCCCCACCCGCCCGAACAGATACTGATTTCAGACAGGCCCAGCTTCTGACTACCCTTGTACCCTCTCCCACCTAGGACAGAGAGAGCCACATCAGTGCTCCTGGCTGATCCCTGCTTCCAGCTCCGCTCCATATGCTATCTCTTGGGGCAGCCAGAGCCCCCTACCCCTGGCACTGCCCTGCCTGCCCCTGACCAGAAGCGCTTCTCCCTACAGAGCTGTGAGTAGGCTGGGGGTGGGTCAGGGAAGAGAGGGATTTGGGGCTGGGCCAGGTTAGTAGTCTTAAGAGGAGCAAATTCCCAGGCAGTGAGTACTCAAGAGGCACTGGGTTCTAGGGCCACATTTGGCCTGACACCTCCTACCACCCGCCAGACACAGATTACATCAGTGTTGAGGAACTGGCCCAGGTGGAACAGATGTTGGCACACCTGACCTCTGCATCTGCCCAGGCAGCAGCTGCCTCCCTGGTGAGTGGGGCCACAGCATACGGGTCCACACAACCCCAGTACACGTCACCACAGCTGTGTGCGTACTGTACACCCAACTTGTCTGGGCACCCGACCCCAGCCCACCCTGCACTCTGCTCCCTGCAGCCCACCAGTGAGGAAGACCTCTGCCCCATCTGCTATGCTCACCCCATTTCTGCTGTGTTCCAGCCCTGTGGCCACAAGTCCTGCAAGTAAGTGGGCTGCACGGGCACAAGGGGCTGGGTGGGGAACAGCAGGGATACACAGGCCATCTTTATGCCCTCCCCTGTTGTAGAGCCTGCATCAACCAGCACCTGATGAACAACAAGGATTGCTTCTTCTGCAAAGCCACCATCATGTCTGTAGAGGACTGGGACAAGGCAGCCAGTGCAAGTGCCACTTCCTCGGCTGCCTAGGCCTACCTGGCCCACACAGCAGGAACCTCTACCCTTAAACTCAAACCCAGGCTGGGCCCTATTTATGAGCCCCTTGCCCTGTCCCCCACGGCCCCCCACCATGCCCTATTTGTGCCTGAGCTTGACTTTCAGTCAGGGCCACAGTGAGCATTAAATTATTATTCCATACAGTCCTGGCCCAGCCCATCTTGAGGGAGTGGGCTTTGTGGGGTATGCCCAGCAAGGATCTTGCCAGATTATGTCCACAGGAGAAGGCGGGTGTCCGATGGCTTCAACCTTGTCCAATCCTCCCCAGTCAGATGGCAATGAGTCCAGGGCCTCCTGATGTGTCGAGCCAGTGATCCCCTTGCCAGTGGGGAAATGGGGGCTCAGCCAGCCCCACAGCATCCTCACATGATGATGCGGGGCTCCGGCACCGACTCACCAATAGACTTGTGGGGCAGCACACTGGCCCCGTTGAGGTAGAGCTCGTCGTTAACTATGACGTCCTCACCCAGCACTGTCACGTTCTCCATGCGCACCTTGGGGGGAGGGGCAGGCCTGTCAGCGAGGCAGAGGCATTCCCCCACCCTCCCCATCTGGCCCAGCCCGGAGGCTTACCCACTGGCCCACGCGGCAGCGCCAGCCTACAATGCAGGACTCAAGCCAGGAGTGGGAGCGAATGTGGGCATCTCGCAGCACCGTGCACCGCCGAATGCACACACCATCCTCCACCACCACACCAGGACCCAGACTCACATTAGGGCCAATGCTGCAGTTCTCGCCAATACGGGCACTTGGGTCCTGAGGACAGCGGGGAAAACACAAGTGGGCCATCTGTCCCCCAAGGTTGAGGGGGTTGACAATGCTCTGGGCAAGGGCCTCACCACCAGCACGTTGCCCACAATGCCGGGGCCTGAGCACAGTTGCTCAGGCTGCTTCTGTCGCAGCGACTGCAGGAAGAGGCACATGCCGGTGAGGAAATCCTTGGGCTGCCCAATGTCCATCCAGAAGCCTGTAGGGAGACAATGCATCAGGGGGCTCAGCCCAGCCACAGACCACCCCCACCCTGTGGCCTCCCTGCCTCACCCTGCAACTCCATGGCATAGAGCTGCCCCTCCTTGGCCATGACAGGGAAGATCTCCTTCTCAATGGATGTGGGCTGCAGCTGTGGGAGTGGGCAGCTCATGAGCAGGGTCATGGCAGTGGTGGCCTGCCCTACCCCAGCCCACCCAGCAGCTGGCTTCTACACACCTGGATGCGCCGTAGCACTGGAGGGCTCAGGATGTACATGCCTGCGTTGATCTTGTTGGAAACAAACACCTGCGGCTTCTCCACGAACCGGTGAATGCGGCCTGTGTCCGCCTCACACACTACCACGCCATACTTAGAGGGTTCCTCCACTTTGGTCACCTGAGTGCAGGGGGACTTCAGGCCTAGTCCAGGGCTCCTGAGCCTTGATATACATGCTGTCCTAAATTTCAGGGGCTTTGCCGAAAATGCCTAAAGGCACAAACTGCACAGCTCTGCAACCGCAACACCAAGGGGCAGTTCAAGGCTGGAGGATGGGAGAGGCTAGGGAGGCTGCGCATGGGGACAGGTACATTAGAACAGAAAGACGGGCTCTCTTACCAGAATTGAGCCCTCCTGGCCATGGTGCCGGTGGAACTGCACCATGGCTTGAAAGGGGAAATCGCAGATCACGTCACTGTTGAGGACGAAAAAAGGGTCTGCAGTCTCAGAGAGCAAGTCACGGGCCAGTGCCAGGGGCCCAGCTGGGGGAGAGGGACAGGTCGCCATCATTTTGGGGGTCTGAGCCCCTGGATCCAGGCTCAGCAGTCCCCATCCAGGCTGAGTCTTGCTCCTTCCCTGGCCCTAAACCCTCCCCAAGGGACCTTCCTATCTCTACTGACCTGTTCCTAAAGGCTCCTCTTCATGGGACATAGAGATTCGGATTCCTAGCTGGAAGGAAGAAGCCCCCCGTCAGGTTCCTCTCACCACGGTGAAAAGTTGAGCGGGGACCAAGGGAAAGAGCGAGAAGTCCGTGCCTCACCCTTTGCTCCTGCGCCTTCATTTCCTTCTCCAGCACCTGAGACATATAGCTCACAGCCAGAATCACGTGGTCCACGCCGGCCTGTGGGCAACAGAACAGCGCCGGCCGCCAAGCGGATTCAGCCGAAGGCACAGGTGTCCCCGATCCCCAATCGCTGGCCGTCCCTCATCCTATCAGGTCCTACCAAGATCCCGGCCCCGGGCCTTACCGCGGCCAGCGCCTCCACTTGGTGCAGCAAGATAGGCTTATTGCAGAAGTCCACCAGCGGCTTCGGGATGCTTAGCGTCAGCGGCCGCAGGCGCGTCCCATAGCCACCCACCAAAATCAGTGCCTTCATTGCGCCTGCGGGCGGCCGGAGAGTGAGTCCCGGGCTCCGAGGTGTCCGCGGCCTGCCTGGCGGACCCCTGCCGCACACTCCCGCCGCTGTGCCCGGCCCCTCGCCCTTCACCCGCCAGACTGACCAACTCTGGCTCTGCCTTGTCCGCCCAGTCCGCGCTGACGCTAGGGCCGAGACCGCAGCAAACCTGGACACGACGCCGGACGGAGACCGACTGCCTCCCAACTCGGGCCGGCGGCCGGCGGGAAGTGACGTAAACTCGGGCGGCCCAATCAGCTACCGTATACGTGGCACACAGTCGGCGTCGAAGCGCCG
The DNA here is from genome assembly GCF_951394435.1 of Stenella coeruleoalba. Lineage (NCBI taxonomy): Eukaryota > Metazoa > Chordata > Mammalia > Artiodactyla > Delphinidae > Stenella > Stenella coeruleoalba. The sequence goes on from NC_137156.1 coordinate 66,696,052, forward strand.
AAACGCGACGCTCCGGCCGACGCAGCCAATGAGAACCGAGCGCGCCGGGCTACCATGGGGACCGGGACCCGGACCTGCGAGTCAGCTGGCCATTGGCGGATACAAAAGCGGAGCTGGCGCCAAGGGCGAGGCTTCTTTTGCGCTGCGCCCCAACCGCTTCCGGCCCCTCCCCGCCTCACCGGGCCGGCCGGGCCGGGGAGGGGCCGAGGATGCGGGCGGGCGGGACTATGCCAGTCTCCCGGAGGCCGAGGGGTTTCTCAAAGACACGGACACGCCTCGGTTTCTAGCGGCTTTATTTTGACATACACGACCTCAGACACAAGCGGGGCGGGCAGCGCTAGGTGTACAGAAAGGGGCAGGCTCAGCCCAATGCCGGAGCAGCCCCTCCCCTGCACGCAAGGTCCCGAGAAAACGCAACCGCGCCCAGACGCGACCGGAGCCACGTGTCATATCCGGGCGCAGGGCTCGGGCGGCGTGGACAGGCTTAGGCAGCTTCCAGGAAAGTGGAGTAGAGAGCGGTCCTCCAGGCGAGGCCTTGCAGTTCCCCGAGAAGCAAAGATACCAGGCCCTTCCCTTGGTTCTCCCCAAACTTTTCCCCATTAAAACATTTTTTAAATCGGCACAAACAAAACCAAATTGAACAGTTTTAAAAGTTCAAGCAATATGCATCTAGGGGGGGGGTGCACGTGGCGGGATGTGAGCAAGTGAGCAAAGGATACGAACTAGCCCAGGCCTTTGGCCCCTTAAGGAGAATCCCCACGCCCACTGTACAGGCCCGGATGTGAGGGAGGGGTGGCGTCCCGGGCAAGTTGCAAAACTGGTCCCCTTCCTCTTTAAGCACCGCCCATCCCACCCCGCTAGGGGGCTGGTGTCGACTTCGCCCAGGGAAGCACTATAGAGAGGGGTCGCTTGAACGCCCCAACCCGTGATCCCATCTTGCACTTTGGTCCCAAGTTGGGGCTGGGAAGGCAGGGCCTGGCAGGGACAGGGCTCTCTAGCATGGAACAGGGCGAAATGGTGGCAAAGAGCGTGTGCAGACACACATGCCCACCACCCACCAGAAAGCAGGGCTGTGTCTCCCAAGTGTTCAAAAGTACTGAAAACAAGGGACCCTGCCCTGGGGGAGAAGCAGCAAATCCCAGCCCTGCTCTTTTAGTGCCAGGCAAACACTGAATTTAAGTCGGTACAGCCTCTCTCGCGATGAAGAGCGGAATGGGGCAGCATCTCCCATAATATACAAACTCAGGAAGCACAGCACATCCCCAGGCTGGAGAGGTGCCATCAAGTGGGTCCCGAGTGGCCCCAGACCCTTTGCTTTAGCCTCTGCCTTACCAGGAAATGACTATCCACACTAATGAAGAGCTACTGCCCCCATGGATGAAGCCACAGAATAGTACAGAAGATGGTCATTACTGACCAGAAACAGGCAAGCTGCCCCTCCTAGCCCCAAGGAATGGGAACCTGCCCACCAATGGCACCAGGGTCAGAGGGCCGAGAGAGATGGGATCCCATCAAGGAGCCCATTTAAGATGTGTGGGGCTGCATCTCTAAGGACCAGGAAATTAGTCCATCAGTTACCAAGGCCTCTCAGAGACACAGGCTGGCAGGCTTACCATTAATGCCCCAATAGGGACATGCTAAAAGTGACAATGACAGTGGCCCTAGACTCAGAGGTGAGAGCACTAACCTCAGCAATGGCTAGGTGAGTGCAGTATCACCTGGCCACATGTGTTAGAGGTGGCAGGTCTCTGTGCCATTAAGGGCTGGCAGCAAAAGTTATGGGCAAGGAATGGGTCACCCCCTGGGCCTTCACTGTGCTACTGTCAGTGTTGAGTGTTGAGGGGGCCACACTCCAGGCTCACAGAGAGGGTGTTGGGCCAGCAGGGAAACACCTCCTCCAATTCATTTTGCTACCAGTTCTTTTAGAAAAGGTAGCACCTGCTGAGGAAGGGCACAGGGGCAAAAGCTCACCTCAGAAATGGTAAAGAGAATATTTTGCTGAGGGAAGCATGAAGAAAATCAATATTTACTAATGAACAAGGCTACACCCCAGGGGAAAGATCACAGGGGCTGGTAGATGGACAAATGGACAGACTGATGGACCCCAGTACTGATAAGACAAAACTCTCATTAGCAGAATCTGGGCACCTGCACCCAGCACCCAATGTCCCTATAAGCAAACAAGCTTAAAGTTCTCCCTCACAAGCCTGGAGCTCCTCACATGGGCTCCTGCCTTGAGCTTGGCCTGGGGAGAGGTGAGACCCTGAGCGGACCACAGCCTTTGAGCCCTGGAAGGAGCAGCCCATCCAAGGCAGCACAGCTGCCCAAGCTAGAGGAAGAGGACTCCTACCCACAGCACAAGGACTGCAAATACTAGCTGGGTCAGAGCCATCAGAGGCCCTGAGGCCTGCTGGAACACTGACTCTCCTCAGCAAACAGAGCAGGGCCCCCTCCAGTGGGGCAAGAGGGGATGGCCTCCTTAGGCAAGGGATCTTGGTGAGAAACGCTGGCTGGGCTGTGCAGGCAGGAGGAGGAGCAGGTTCAAGTGCCAAATAGTGCCTGGGGATCCCAGGGCCTGCCCTCTATCATTGCTGGCTTCAGCACAGCTTCATGAATCTAGCCTCATGCCAAGGTCAGAACCGAGAAGGGTCCAGCTGTGTGCAGTTGGCCCTGTGGTGCCCTGGGGACATCTGTTACAGACCTGGATGATACCCACAACACAAGCTACAAAGTCCCCCAAGAGATGGGCACCCAACCCTCTACTACTGGGAACAAGGGATGAGTGAGCATGGAGGGGCCCTGAGCCAACCCAGGGCTTCACCCCACAACTAGCAGGACCCTGCAGCCACAGACCCCAAAGACCTAGGCAAGAGAAACCAATGTCCAAGGGCAACCTGTCCCTGCTGCCAAGCCCACCAGGGGTATCTCTTCCTTCCTAAGTCAGCCTGGACACAGCAGTCAGAACCATAGAGCTAGGAAGCCTGGCTGAGAGGATGTGTTCTGCCCTCCTTCACTTTATATGTATGGATTCCAGGCTACAGCTAAAAACATTTCTTTTAGTTTACACCAAAGAGAAATATCACCCTTTTAAAAGCAAGTCTGTGTGTCCTCATGGCGAGTTCAGAGCAATGGTCCCTGCCTGAGGGTGGAGAGGAAGGGGTTCTGGAAGCCCAGAGCTGGGCCTACTGGTTCTCGTCCCGCATCTGTTCCATGATGCTGATGAGGTTCTCCAGGCCAAACACATAGCCTCGGTCAGGCCCATCATGCACAGTGGGGTCATCTCGGAAGCCCTTGAATGTGCTGTGTGCAAAGTCGATCATGCGGACATCCACCTTGGGTGGAGAGAAGGGGCCCACCTCGGGGCTGGTGCTGCTGGGGCTGGTGCTAGGGCCACAGGATGGTGCCACCTCAGGGAGCCCTGTGTCCAGGTGCTTGATACGCATTTCGGACCGGCGGTCCAGGTAGGACTCAGACCGGCACTCCTTACCATCATAGATGACAAGCAGGGAACTGGAGTAGAAGCGGTAGGAGGCCTGCCGCTCCAGTACAGCTTTCAGGCCTCGCAGTTTGCTCAGGATGGGCTCAAAAAGGTCACGCCGCAGGTCCAGGCCATTGTGCAGGTACTGATAGAGGGCATTGCGGAAGCCTTCAATGGAGAGCCCACGGCCATAGTACTTGTTCCTGCAGAGGTAATGCCCCGTGTCCAGCTGGTACACCTGAAACCCCAGGAGACAGACAGGTGAGTACCAGGGAGGTCTGATGACCTCACGGTGCCCTGGGCAGGCACTATCTGGAAAGTACTTCTGACCAACCTGAGCTTTTCTGCTCAACCCTACACAACTAGAGTAGGCAGGCCAAGTTCACCCTAAGTTTTCCTGTGGTAAAGCCAGCAATGTGCAGAGACCAGGCCTACAGGTTTTCTGTCACTACCTTTGGAGCCCTCCTCCAAGTTGCCCCAGGAGACCAGCTGGACTCAAACTAGGAATTATCTTGCTGACAGACAAGAGTCTTACTTGCCCCAATATGAAGGCAACAGGCTCTCACAGTGGTTCTGCACTGGAGCCCAGACCAAGGTCCCCAGGTAAGGACAAGAGGGCTCAGGGAACATGTCTACAAAAACGCACTCAGCACTCTGTAGGGGACTCACCCTCTCGGAGGAGATTCTGGACCACTGTGGGCCAGGAGGACACCTGGCTCGGATAGCAGGCAGGCACACACACAACCCAAAACATGCAAGCAGGAGCACCTAGGCTCTCACCAAGGATGACTCACCTGCATGCCACAGACCCTGACACCCAGCGTAGCTGACGTACTTTGCTCGCACTTCCGCATCTGCCGGGCTGCCTTCTCAGCTGATGCATCATCACCATGCTGCCGGGTGCCCATCTTCAGGTCCAGCACACAGGGGTACTTGAAGTGGTGCACCACGTTCTCAAGCAGGAGGAACTCTGGGCCACAGTCAAGGGGAATAACCACCAAACTCACCATCAGCCCCAGCCAGAAAAGCATAATCCCATTTTTCTATAAAAGGAGGCATTCCATTCTAATGTAATCTGTATTCACCTCACAAACTCTCAAATGTGGATTTCAAACCACTGGCTTATTATTTCTTTAAAAAATTTTTTTGTTGCGGTAAAATACACGTAACATTTATCATTTTAACCATTTTTAAGTATACAGTTCAGTGGCATTAAGTACATTCATATTACTGTGCAACCATCACCACCATCCAATCTCCAAAACTTTTTCATCTTCCCAAATAGAAATTAGAAACTGTACCCATTAAACAGTAACTCCCATTCCCCTCTCCCCTGCCCCCATAACCACTGTCTACTTTCTGTCTCTATGAATTTGCCTGTTCTAGATACTTCATATAAGTGGCATCATGTAATATTTGTCCTTTTGTATCTGGCTCTTTCGCTTAGCAAATTGTTTTCAAGGTTCATCCATATTGTAGCATGTGACAAAATTTCATTCCTTTTTATGGCTGACTAATTTTTCATTGTATGTATATACCACATTTGTTGATATCATTTTTATTTTATTCTTTAGATCTGCCTTGCAGGCATACAATAAACCAAAGAAGATTTGGCAGTTTCACATACATCCCTGGCACCATCAGTAAACCAAGGCCCTGCTCAATCCAGTGTCTCACTCAGGCCTAAGAAGTAAGGAACTTCCTTTGTAGCACTACTACAAAAATGATAAATCAGATTTAACATTCCCAAACAGGAATCTTTAGAAAAATCTGGATTTAAATTTCTATCTTGCCATTTTCTGAATAAACTTCAAACCAGTGGACCATATATTTAAACTTATCCCTTAGTACTTCTAGGATCTTCTGCTTAAAATGGCTCTGTGGTCCTGGCCTCCTGGCATTTATATCCATGTCCTCATCTACATCTCCTGTCTGCAACAATCTTAAAGGTACAGGCCTGTCACATGTCTGCCAAAAGTCATCAGGGCTCACAGCCTGGCCCTCAATTCCATATTTGGGACTATGTAGCAATCACATGGTCTTGGAGGATAAGACCCTCAGCATCACTATGATGATGAATATTTTAATATCCGCTAATTCTTTAAGGAGTAACACTAAAAAAATCATTAAATATGGCTTTTAACTAGTCTCATCACCTGCTATAAGCTATAAACAAGTGACAGTAAAACTCAAAGAAGGTTGCAGAAATATCTCACAATGCCTGAGAGCACTGGATCCTGCTTCGGCCACTCACTGGCTCTGAGCACAACACTTAACCACCCTGTGCTTCCATTTACTCGTCTGTAAACGGAAATCATAACACTTCCTCCCTCAAAAGACTTAGGAAAACTGAGTAAGTATATATGAAGTGCTCAGCATACTTCCCTCAGTTTCTCAGTAAGATTTATTTATTGTCTACTGCTTCAAAACACTAAATGATTTTAAGAATTCCCATTTCATAATACTTTTTACCTTTGGTATCTTAAAAAACTGTTTTATATTGCACAGGTATAGTGTTTAGAAAAAACATACTAAAATCAAACATATTACTTTTTAATTATTATCTTTTGGGAGGGGAGAAATACACACATGTACACGTGTACATATGCGCACGCGCACACACACACACACCCCAATTCTAGACATGCACTGATAAATATGGTAGCCACTATCCATGCCTGGTGATTTAAATTTAGATTTTAATTAATTAAATAAATAAAAAATTTAGTAACTCAGTCACAGCAGCCACATTTCGGTTACAGTGTAGCTAGTGGCTACCACAAATTTCAGCACAGATTCAGAATACTTCCATTGTCACAGACAGTTCTATTGGACAGCACTCTTCTAGACTGCCAAGTTTAAGCTTCAGTCTTACCAGCCCCAAAACGCAGGAAAGAAACAACATGTTGATGAAAATAAGAAGGACAAAGAGGAAGAAGAGCCTATGGAAAAGGGAGATGAGAACAAAAGAGGAGCCCCTGAACAGAGAGGGCGCTGGCCATGGTACTGTTAGGTGCCCTGACACAGGACTCATGGTCCCAGTAGCAGGCACTGCTGGAGAAGCAGTAACAAGGATACTGTAGAGTTTTCGGTCCTTGGACTCGGAGCGCATGCGGCTCAGCTGCTGTTTGTGACAGCGCAGGCTCCAAGGGTTGTGGCTGATCTTCTCGGAACTCAGACCGCTGTTGCCATCCAGCATCTGGAAAGGGACATCCGAGTGGCTGTGTAGCTCCACCTTCGGAGTCTTTGCCTCCTGGGGGCTAAGAAGGAAGAACATACCCATTGCTAAGGGGCTCAGACAAGTCACCCTCTGGGGTCTCACTACACAGGGTGGGGGAGGCCTGGATCAAGTCTAATGTGCCACGCATAGACCTTCCTGAGGGGTGACACGGGGCCCAGATGCATGAGCCCATCAAAGTGAGTAAATGGTATAAGTACTAAGGAGCTAGGGTGTGCAGCCTGTGTTGCTAAACTGATCTGATCTGATGTCAGAGACAAACTATGTGCTGCCACATCTAAGAAAAGTCCCAATTCCAACTTCTAGGTCAAGTCACAGAGCATCCTATTCACTGAATTTTTTTTTTTTTTTTGGCCATGCCGCACGGCTTGCAGGATCTTAGTTCCCGGACGAGGGATCAAACCCAGGCCCTCGGCCGTGGAAGTGCCGAGTCCCAACCACTGGACTGCCAGGGAATTCCCTCACTGAAACTTATTTTTGAGTGATATTAAATATATATAAAGTAATTTAATCATACAATTTTAATTTCACTTTGGTTCAAAACGCTCATTTTTTATTTACATTAGTTTTATTTTTTTTTACAATTCAGTTTTTTGGCGTTTTTTTTTTTTTTTTTTTTTGCGGTACGCGGGCCTCTCACTGTTGTGGCCTCTCCCGTTGCGGAGCACAGGCTCCAGATGTTCAAGTTCAGCGGCCATGGCTCAGGGGCCCAGCCACTCCGCGGCATGTGGGATCTTCCCGGACTGTGGCACGAACCCGCGTCCCCTGCATTGGCAGGCGGACTCTCAACCACTGCGCCACCAGGGAAGCCCTGGCGTTTTTTTTAGTATATTCATGAGGTTATAAAACATCACCACTATTTAATTTTTAGGAATTTTCATCACCCCAAAAACAGACCTTGTCACCATTAGCAGTCACTTCCCATCTATCCCTCCCCCTCAGTCCCTGGCATCCACTGACTTTGCCTTCTGTCTCTTGGACAGAAACAATGGATTTGCCTATTCTGAACATCTTATATAAATGGAACCATATAATATGTGGTTTTCTGTGACTGGCTTCTTTCATTTAACATAAATGTTTTCAAGGTTCATCCATGTTGTAGCATGTGTCAGTACCCCATCCCTTTTTATTGCTGAGTAATATTCTATTGTATAGTTATACCACATTTAATTTATGGACACTCAGGTTGTTTCCAGTTTTCGGCTATTAGGAATAATGCTGCTATAAACATTTGTGTACAAGTTTTATGTGTGAATATATTCCTTCAATTCTCTTGGGCATATACCTAGGAGTGCAGTTGCCAGGTTTAACTTTTTGAAAAACTGCCTAATTGTTTTCCAGAATAGCTGCACTATTTTACATTCCCATCAGCAGTGTAGGAGGGTTCCAATTTCTCCATATCCTCATCAAAACTTTTATTGTCTATCCTTTTGATTATGGCCACCCTTGTCAGGGTTCACATTTTTTTGCATGATATATCAAGAAAAATAATTCTTTGTAGATTATTTTCCTAATCTACAAGAAAAGTCAATTTCCAATGCAATAAACTGAACTTCAGATTCAGGGAAAGGATTAATAGCTGATATCAGAGTCTCAGAGAGATATGACACCCAAACCCTTAAGGAACACTAGTCTGGATGCCACTCATTGCCTTTGGGCTCTGACATCCTGCAGGTGAGAAAGGAGCTGGAACCTCATCGTGGACCAATGCATTTCCACCTCTGTCTTGGGGGTGCGAGACATAACAAAGCTGGAGAAAACAGGGTGTTCTTGTTCCCAAAAAGCTGAGGGAACTTCATTCTCTCTTGACTAGCTACAGCCATACTCAGAAGGAGGCATCACTGGGGTGATGTGACATACAGGCGGCAGCCTGCACCTATGTGGGTGGCCTAAGAACATCAGCCACCTTCCCCCAACCTTGAGCCTTACTTCCCCATGATGTATCAGGACTCTAGAGATATTCTGAGTATATCAGGACCAGACATGAACCACCAGTCCTGCTTACCATCCCCTTACCTCTCTGAGGTTTCAAGGGACAGGCTGGCTTTCTCCTCCCTGTGGTCACTGCCACTGCCTGACCGGTGCAGGCTCCGGCGAGAGTGCTTACGCCGAGGTTGCTCCCGCTCTGGTGTGTCATCCTGCTCCACGGTCTCACTTTCCACATAAGGGTAGGCCAACAAGTTGATGTAACCATCACTGTCCCCCTCAAAGCAGACTGACACCACTCCTGTTGGAGAAAAAAAGGCAGCCAGTCAACAAATGTCTACAGAGATTGGGTCCCTTCAGTTCAGACTGCTGGCACATGCTGTCCCTCAGCACACTGACATCACCTGCCCTGTATCAACTGTGGGAACAATGACTAGCAGACATCTTTCCAAAACACAGCTGACCACTAATCCCCCATTCTAAGTCTAACCACTAATCCCCCATTCTAAGTCCACTATTTACCTTTGATTTTGGATAAATCTATATATTTTTCCCATTCTCTTGTCTAACCCTCTCACTTTCTTTTTTCCTTTCTAATAAATTTATTTATTTATTTATTTTTGGCTGCGTTGGGTCTTCGTTGCTGCGCACGGGCTTTCTCTAGTTGTGGCGAGCGGGGGCTACTCTTCATTGGGGTGCGTGGGGGTTCTCATCACTGTGGCTTCTCTTGTTGTGAAGCATGGGCTCTAGGCGCGTGGGCTCAGTAGTTCTGCATGTGGGCTCAGTAGTCGTGGCTCACGGGCTCTAGAGCATGGGCTCAGTAGTTGTGGTGCACGGGCTAAGTTGCTCCGCGGCATGCGGGATCTTCCCGGACCAGGGCTCGAACCCGTGCCCCCTGCACTGGCAGGCGGATTCGTAACCACTGAGCCACCAGGGAAGCCCACCCTCTCACTTTCAACTGCTGCCTTCTGTACCATTCAAAAGAACTGTATTTTCTAGGTGACATCCACACTCGACATAATTTAACCCTCTACTTATTTAACTGCTCTATGATGCTGTCATTTCCTATGTCCTCCTCTAGATCTGGTTTCCTTCTGCCTGACAATGTCACCTTGACAGACATCAAGACTTCTCAAAGACAGTCCCCAAAATATGTCTTCTGCCGACACTGAACATCAGGCTATTCTAAGCTCAACAGGCAGAACTTCTGCCTCACCAAACCACCAGCATTCCTAAGTTGAAACACCTATTTTCCATGCTGTACTCATGCAAAACAGTTTGTTGTGTCCATTTTTATCAAACAGGTTTTCATAGTTTCTTCTGGATCATTACCAAACGAGTTGAAACACAATACCTAGAAATCAAGGAGTTTTTTGTTATTTGTTCTTAAAAAGGTCGAGGCTGCCCTTCATCTAACTTCCATATCCAACCCTCTGTCAGCTACACTCCTCGTTTACATTCTTGGTGTGCAATATCAGCATTATTGAGAATCAGTGAGAAGCATTTAGGAATATGTCAGTATGCTAGACCAAGAATATCCTTCTCTTTGGCCCATTTCCTTCTCCAGGAGGGCACTGCCCCAATCCCTGGTCTCTATTAGGAAAAAAAATCCTTAAGACATTAAGGTGAAATCGATTTTTCTTACCTTCTCATTACATTGCTTAAATGTACACCTCACTTTAGTGAGCTTCACAACTGTGTCCTGGCTTCCTTACATAGATGACTGCCTCTCCTACAGGTTTCTGCCTTTGTAACTTCTTCTCTTTGTCTTTTCCAGAGCTTCAGTTATGTTCAAGTTTGAATGCCCTCTGGTCTACAATATTCTTTGTTTCCTGGGCTCCCCCTCGTACTCTGATCTAGAGTGTCCTCCAGGCCTGCCACATAGCTCCCATGCTGGGCCCCTCCTTGCTGCAGCTGACCAGAGTGAGAATTGTTCCTTCTATGTCCTCTCCTTTTCCCTTCTTTCTTGGTTTCCTCCTTATTTGAGTGGAATACATCTTCAAGTAACTTCCTAAGAGTGCTCAGGAGGTCAATTTTCTGAGTCCTTTGCAGGACTTTATTCTATTCCAACACTTGACTGATAGTTTGGCTGAAGACAGAATTCTATGTTGTCTGAAAATAAAGACAGTTTTACTTCTTCCTTTCCAATCTGGATGTCTTTTATTATTTCATTTTCTTGCCTAACTGCACTGGCCAGAACCTCCAAGTTATATGTCAACTAGAAATGGAGAGCATGGACATTCTTGTCTCGTTCCTGATCTTAGGGGTTAAAGCAATTGTCTCATCACTGAGTAGGAAGCTAGCTGTAGGTTTTCATAGATGCCTTCTATCAGCTTTGAGGAACTTTCTTTCCATCCCCACTTTGCTAAGAGTTTTGTTACTCCTGTTGTTTTATCAAGACTGGATGTTGATACAGATGGCCAACAGGTACATGAAAAGATGCTCAACAATGGCTAATTATTAGAGAAATGCAAATCAAAACTACAACGAGGTACCACCTCACACCAGTCAGAATGGCCATCATTAAAAAATGTACAAATAACAAATGCTGGACAGGGTGTGGAGAAAAGGGAACCCTCCTACATTGTTGTTGGGAATGTAAATTGGTGCAGCCGCTATGGAGAACAGTATGGAGGTTCTTCAAAAAACTAGAGTTGCCAGATGATTCAGCAATCCCACTCCTGGGCATATATCTGGACAAAACTGTAATTCAAAAAGATGCATGCACCCCTATGTTCACAGCAGCACTATTCACAATAGCCAAGACATGGAAACAACCTAAATGTCCATCAACAGATGAATGGATAAAGATGTGGTACATATAGACAACGGACTATTACCCAGCCATAAAAGAGAATGAAATAATGCCATTTGCGGTAACACTGATGGACCTAGAGATTGTCATACTAAGTGACGTAAGTCAGAAAGACAAATACCATATGATATCACTTACATGTGGAATCTAAAATATGACAAGAACTTTTCTACAATACGAAACAGAAACAGACTCACACACAGAGAACAGACTTGTGGGGGTTGGGGGGGGAGGGATGGATTGGGAGTTCAGGATTAGCAGATGCAAACATATATAGAATGATTAAATAACAAGGTCCTACTGTATAGCACAGGGAACTATATTCAATATTCTGTGATAAATCATAATGGAAAAGAATATGAAAAAGAATGTACATATATGTATAACTGAATCACTTTGCTGTACAGCAGAAATTAACATAGCATTGTAAATAAACTATACTTCAGTAAAATAAATTTTAAAAAAGAATGTATGTTGGATACTGTCAAGTACTTTTTCTGCACTTACTGAGATAATCATATGATTTTTCTTTTTTTAGTTTATTGATATGGTCAATTACATTAACTTTTGAATGTTAAACCTACCCTGCATTACTCCTATGGTAAACCCTACTTGGTCACGACATACTGTCCTTTTAATATATTCTTAATATATTCTTTAATATATTCTTAATATATTCAATTTGCTAAAATCTTGTTCAAATTTTTTAGGTTCGTCTAGGACATTAATTTTCTTGTAATGTCCTTATAGAATGAGTAGAGATGTATTCCTGCTTCAACTTTTTGAAAGAGTTTGTGTAGTATTTCTTAAATATTTGGTAGAATTCACCAGTGAAGTTGTGTGGGCCTGGAGTTTTCTTTGCTAAAATGCTTTAAATTCCAATTTCAATTTATTTACTACATAGGGCTATTCAGATTATTCATTTCTTCTAGAGTGAGTTTTCATAGTTTGTGTGTTGCAATAAATTGTCTATTTCATCTAAGTTGTAGAATTTACTGGCATAAAGTTGTTCATAATATTTTTATTTTTTTTAATATCGGTAGAAACTGTAGTGATGATACATCTGTCTTTTTTTTTTTAAGATTTCTTTTTTGATGTGGACTATTTTTAAAGTCTTTATTGAATTTGTTACAATATTGCTTCTATGTTTTGGTTTTTTGGCCGTGAAGCATGTGGGATCTTAGGTCCCCAACCAGGGATCGAACCCACATCCCCTGCATTGGAAGGTGAAGTCTTCACCACTGGACCACCAGGGAAGTCCCACATCTGTCATTTCTGATATTGGAAATTTATGTCTTTTCTTTTTCCTAATCAGTCTGGCTAGAGATTTATCCTAGCCTTTGGTCTTTAGTTTTCACTGATTTTCTTTATTTTTGCTCATTTTCCTACTGAATTGTCTTTTTTCCTATTGATTTTGAATTGCATACACACACACACACACATTCTAGAAACAAATCCTCGGTCAGTTTTATGTGAAGTAAATAGCTCTTAATTTTCTTTAAAAGTGTATTTTGATAAAACTTTTTAATTTTATATACTCAAATGCATCATTCCCTCCTTTAAAATTTCTTTTTATCTTGCAGGGCCATCTAAAGCTATAATGGAAACCTTTAATTCTCTGCAGGCACGTACCATTGAGTACCTTGACACAGAGCATCATACCTGATCAAGGGAGAAGTGGTTATGCTATGGGTCGAACAGGAAGAAGAGCCTTCCAAGAGTGGGTAAGATCTGGTAATTAAATGAGCCATGCAACCTACCACTAGTTTAAAAAATATGTATTTTTTTGATCCTAATTTTTTTTTTTTTTTACCTCATTACTCACACCTAGAAAGAATTCAGGTAGGAAAATGAAAATCAATGGTCCTTTACTTCATTTGATATAAGTCCTAATTTTCTTGGCATTTTTAAGATTGGCTTAAACACAGAGAATTACATTTGGGTAGAGGTTTTCGGGGTTTTTTTTAATATACTTTTTTTTTTTACTTTTAAAAATTGTGGTAAAAACATATTTAACATAAATTTGTCATTTTAACCATTTTTAAATGTAAAATTCAGTGGCATTAAGTACGTTCACAATGTTGTATAACCACTTTTGTTACCTATTTCCAGAACTTTTATATCACCTCAAACAAAATCTCTATACCCATTAAATAACTCCCCATTTCCCTCTCACCTGAACCCCTGGTACCCTCTAATCTACTTTCTGTCTCTACAAATTTGCCTACTGTAGATATTTCGTACAAGTGGAATCATGTAATGTTTGTTCTTTGAGGTCTGGCTTATTTCACTTAGCATAATGTTTTCAAGGTTCATCCACCTTGTAACACGTGTCAGAACTTCATTTGTTTTTAGGGCTGAATACTCTTCCAGCGTAAATATATGCCACATTTTGTTTATCCGTTCGTCTGTTCAACCCAATCAAACACTTGGGTTGTTTCCACCTTTTGTCTATTGTAAATAATGCTTCTGTGAGTATTACAAGTATCTGTTTGAGTCTCTAGTTCCAATTCTTTTGAGTATATACCTAGGAGTGGAATTGCTGAATCATATGGTAATTCTGTGTTTAACTTTTTGAGGAACTGTCCAACTGTTTTTCCATAGTGGCTGTACCATTTGACATTCTTACCAGCAATGTTCCTATTTCTCCATATCTTTGCCACTCTTTCTTTCTCCCTTCCTTTCTTCCTGTCTTCCTTCCTTCCTTTCTTTTCCTTCTTTCTTTTAATGTATTTTTATTTATTTATTCAAATTAATTTTTATTGGAATATAGTTGCTTTACAATGTTGTATCAGTTTTCTTTCTTTTTAATAGCCATCCACTGGTAGTGAGTAGTCTCTATTGTGGTTTAGATTTGCATTTCCCTAATGACTAATGATGCTGATTATCTTTTCATGTGCTTATTGGCCATTTGTGTATCTATTCTGGAGAAATGTTTATTCAACTCCTTTGACCATTTATGAATAGGGTTGTTTCTTAACTTTTTTTTTTTAACATCTTTAATGGAGTATAATTGCTTTTGTTTCTTAACTCTTAATTGGCAAAAAGAGGTAGACTAGTTCTTAGAAGTAGTTGTTTTTTACCTCAGGGCTTTTGTCTATGAGAGGAATGGAATGTCCTTTCCATTGTCCTTTGCCCACAGCTGCTCCTCATCCTTCAGTCCTTTAAGTCTCCCCAGACACTCCTTCCCTGATCATTCTATATCAAGTGCTCTGTTTTGGAAGCTTTATTATTTTCAATTACAGAACATGACTTATTTTATTCAAAGTACTTATCACAATCTATAATTGTTTTGTCTATAATTTGTTTATTCTTTGTTTCTCACACTAGCATGCAAGCTCCATAAAGGTATGGGCCTTTTTTGTCTTTTACTCTAATGAGCACAGGGCTTGGCATCTAGTAGATGCTCAGTAAGTACTGGTAACAGAAAAATGAATAAGGCAAAGTTTTGAATAACTATACAGAAGCCTAGAACCTCATATTTAGTACTATTAAGAAGTAACACTTGGGCTTCCCTTGTGGCGCAGTGGTTGAGAGTCTGCCTGCCGATACAGGAGACACGGGTTCGTGCCCCGGTCTGGGAAGATCCCACATGCCGCTGAGCGGCTGGGCCCGTGAGCCATGGCCGCTGAGCCTGCGCATCCGTAGCCTGTGCTCTGCAACGGGAGAGGCCACAGCAGTGAGAGGCCCGCGTGCCGCAAAAAAAAAAAAAAAAAAAAAAGAAGTAACACTTGGGATTTCCCTGGTGGCGCAGTGGTTAGGCGTCCAATGCAGGGGACATGGGTTTGATCCCTGGTCCGGGAAGATCCCATATGCCGCAGAGCAACTAAGCCCGTGCACCACAGCTGCTGAGCCTGAGCTCTAGAGTCCGCGAGCCACAACTACAGAGCCCATGTGCCACAACTACTGAAGCCCACGTGCCTAGAGCTCATGCTCCGCAACAAGAGAGGCCACCAATATGAGAAACCCGTGCACTGCAACAAAGAGTAGCCCCTGCTGGCCGCAAGTAGAGAAGGCCCGCACGCGCAACAAAGACACAACAAATTGAAATGAAATGGAATAGAATGGAATGGAATGAAATGAAATGAAATAAAATATTAAAACAAAAAAGAAGTTAACACTTGGTAACTACCGCTGGTCATACTAAATAAATGAAAATCCCTCTTCAAACCTACTGCCAAAATATAAAATATTACTGGCATTTTTCCTTAGCTGAGTTTTAAAAATACCTGTACCTCTGGAAATAAATAAATAAATAAATAATTGTGGGTTAGTTTAATAGATGTATTTTCTAAACCTGTGTGTTCAAAGGGGCTAAAGGCAAAGATATTCCAGTAGCAATCAGAACATCTAGAACCAAGATCTTGTTTTTCTAAATACCATTCCTAAAAGGAAGAAGAGGTTGTTGCAGAAGTATTTGATTCCTGAATCGGGACAGGAAAAATACAAGATGAGCTTGGAAGATCTTGCAGTAACTGAAAGTAAAGCAATAGTCAAAAATGATGGGGGGGGCTTCCCTGGTGGCGCGGTGGTTGGGAGTCCGCCTGCCGACGCAGGGGACGCGGGTTCGTGCCCCGGTCCGGGAGGATCCCACATGCCGCGGAGCGGCTGGGCCCGTGGGGCATGGCCGCTGAGCCTGCGCGTCTGGATGACTGTGCTCTGCAACTGGAGAGGCCACAACAGTGAAAGGCCCACATACCGCAAAAAAAAAAAAAAAAAAAAAAATGATGGGGGGGGCTTCCCTGCTGGCGCAGTGGTTAAGAACCTGCCTGCCAATGCAGGGGACACGGGTTCAAGCCCTGGTCTGGGAAGATCCCACATGCCGTGGAGCAACTAAGCCTGTGCACCTCAACTACTGAGCCTGTGCTCTAGAGCCCATGAGCCACAACTACTGAGCCCATGTGCCACAACTACTGAAGCCTGTGTGCCTAGAGCCCGTGCTCTGCAACAAGGGAAGCCACCGCAATGAGACACCCATGTACCACCACAAAGAGTACCCCCACTCACTGCAGCTAGAGAAAGTCCGCACGCAGCAATGAAGACCCAACACAGCCAAAAATAAATAAATTAATTAAAAAAAAAAAGTTAAATCACTAGTAACAAGGTATGTACTTTGTGACATGATGAACTGAAGAGGACACAGGATCATTTCTATCGCCCCAAAATATTAGGTTGGCCAGAAAGTTCGTTGGGGTTTTCCTGTGACATCTTACAAAAACCTGTATGAACTTTCTGGCCAACCCAATATACAACCTCAATCTAATTCTGAGGAAAGATAAGACAAATCCAAATTTAGGGACAGTCTACAAAATAACTACTAGTACTCTTCAAAAGTGTTGAGGTCAGGACTTCCCTGGTGGTCCAATGATTAAGTACCCACCTTCCAATGCAGGGGACACAGGTTTGATCCCTGGTTGGGGAACTAGGATCCCACATGCCGCAGGGCAACTAAGTACACATGCCACAACTACTGAGCCCAACTCTCTACAACTAGAGAGCCCACGTGCCATGACTATAGAGCCCACGTGCTCTGGAGCCCGTGCGCCACAACTAGAGAGAAGTCCATGTGCCACAACAAAGATCCCACGTGCTGCAACTAATAAGACCCAATGCAGCCAAACATAAATAAATAAATATTTTTTAAAAAGAGGGGGGCTTCCCTGGTGGCACAGTGGTTAAGAATCCGCCTGCCAATGCTGGGGACATGTGTTCAAGCCCTGGTCCAGGAAGATCCCACATGCCGCAGAGCAACTAAGCCCATGTGCTACAACTACTGAGCCTGTACTCTAGAGCCCATGAACACAACTGCTGAGCCCACGTGCCACACTACTGAAGCCTGCGCACCTACAGCCCATGCTCCACAACAAGAGAAGCCACCGCAATGAGAAGCCCGCGCACCGCAACCAAGAGTAGCCCCCACTCGCCACAACTAGAGAAAGCCCGTGCGCAGCAACAAAGACCCAATGCAGCCAAAAATAAATAAATTTATAAGTGGAAAGACAGCCAAAATTTGAATAAAATGTACGTATTAGTTAATAGTATTATACCAATGTTCCTTTCCTGGCTTTGGTAATTATAAATTATACTATGGTTATATATATTTTTAATGATGCTTTTGCTTATTGATACTAGACTACCAGCCTAAGTAAAGACTCTGATTTTAGTATAAGTCCCTTTAGTAACAATCGGCATGAAACAGCATCATACTTAAAATCTAAACCCTTTAAAATCAGGTACTGAAATTCACTTAAGGAACTTAAGGGCAGTGTTAAAAAGGGCCAGGTTTTTACAGGTCCTCATCCACTTCTGCACGTTGGCTGGCACCATCACACTGCAGCCTCCTGTCTGCTGGAGAACAGACCACAGCACAATTTCTGCCACAGTGAGTTCATTCCCAAGAAGCCAGGAGCTCTTCCCAAAAGCTGAATTCATGGAGCAGAACACACTGGCTTCCCTCTTCTAGCTGAAAAATAGCTCTATCTACCCAGCTATCTATAAGGGTTAAACTTACAGCATTATGCTTCTGGCCAAACAGAAAATGTGCATGTTCCCTTCTCCTTCAATGGGATACATCATTTGGATACTGAACTTCATCTGAGTCTTTAGCACATTCTTCCAAATTAAGAGTAAAACCCAGCACTTAAGAAGGTTTTCTAGCGTGCTCTTGACTACTGAATGTGTGTGAACAGTAGAGAGAGACTCTAGTGGTCACAGAGCAGCCAGTGCAACACAAGCAGAGAGAGGGGAAGGGAGGGGTGGCTGGGTTTGTGTTGATCAAGATGTCTTTCAGTGCCCTGTAGTCTCTTCCAAACACTGAATTTAAGCCCAATGCATTGGTAGCTAAAGCAGTGGGTTCATCAGCTTGGATTATGTTGGTAATATCCAAATCCACATCTGGCATCTGAATCATCTTGGAGAGACCATCGACTACAACTTTCAATTCATAGAGATACTTTAGAATATCACCTTGGTGGAAAAAATAAAGTATCTTGGCGGAACTCAAGAGGTTGAAGACTCTTCCTGCATCTAGCACGGGGCTGATGGTCCCGCCATGCATACTGGGGAGCCAGTACGTGCATCTACACAGAGAGGTGAGCCACACAATGACAGGGCTTTACTTGGTACATCAGTATCATGGGACCATTAGAGGAACTCTTATTATTTTCGCAACTTTTCTGTCATTTTAAATTTATTTCAAAATAAAAAGGAAATGACTTCCCTGGCGGTCTTGTGGTTAAGATTCCATGCTTCCACTGCAGGTGGCATGGGTTTGATCCCTGATCAGGGAACCAAGATCCCACATGCCACGTGGTACAGCCAAAAACAAAACAAAAAAAGGTAAAAACCCTATAGTATCAGTCTTTGAAATACATGAATTGGACCCATCATATCTTCCATTTTCTCTGAATAAACTGGACTTCATTTGACTTAAAAAGAAGAGATCAATTTTAGTTTAGTTGTATTTTTGAGAAAGTGTATTTATTCTTCCCTAGTGAAAATGCAGCCTGAGGAAAAAAAAATCAGGTAGATACTAAGGATTTGCTATGGCTTTTAAAGACTTCTGTTCCCCAGTCTGAGAGAAGGTTGGGGGAAAAACTGAACCAATATATGACTGACAATCCTTCCCTGGGTGGCACCTTGAAATTCTAACCTGTCCCAATTCTGGTGGTTGTGATTTAGAAAACATTTCTTTGGAGCCAGGGGCTCAACTCCATTTTAAGTGTTTTTTTTTTTCCCTGAGCATCAGAAGAACTCCATGAGCTAACAGGGCTTGTAGTTCTCTTTCTGGTTTTGGCATATTTATAGCAGAAGATTTGGCCATGGATGTGTTGAGTGTGGATAAGTAGGTGGCTAAAGCTACATTTATAAAGCATTTATAACTGTTGTTTCTTAGCCACTTAGAGACAGCAGTGTGTGTGATTCTGGCTTCTCTCTCATTTTGCAGCCTTAGAATATTTATTCCTCCAAATTTGATATTATTCTGATTCTGTTTTGAAAATAATAACAAACCATACAATTCAAAACTGCACAAAGGACTTGAACAGACATTTCTCCAGAGAAGATACACAAATGGCCAATGGCACATCAACATCATTCATTAATCATTAAGAAAATGCATATCAAAACAATGAGACACCACTTCACACCTACTAAGGTGGCTATAATTTTTTTTTTAATGGAAAACAAGGGTTTGTAAGGATGTGGAGAAACAGGAACACTGTTGGTAAGAATGTCAAATGGTACAGCCACTATGGAAAACAGTTTGACAGTTCCTCAGAAAAGTTAAACACAGAATTACCATATGATTCAGCAATTCCACTCCTATATACTCAAAAGAATTGGAAACAGAGACTCAGATAAATACTCACAGAAGCATTATTCACAATAGGCAAAAGGTGGAAACAACCCAAGTGTCCATCAACAGATGAAAGGATAAACAAAATGTGGCATATATTTACACTGGAATAGTATTCAGCCATAAAAACAAATGAAGTTCTGACACATGCTACAAGGTGGATGAACCTTGAAAACATTATCCTAAGTGAAATAAGCCAGACCCAAAAGGAGAAACGTTACATGATTCCACTTGTATGAAATATCTACAATAGGCAAATCTGTAGAGACAGAAAGTAGATTAGGGGGTACCAGGGGAGGTGAGAGGGAAATGGGGAGTTATTTAATGGGTATAGAGATTTTGTGATGATGTAAAAGTTCTGGAAATAGATAATAGTAATGGTATATAGCACTGTGAATGCATTTAATGCCACTAAATTATACACTTAAAAATGGTAAATTTTGCTGTACAGCAGAAATGAACAAACATCATAAATCAATTATACTTCAATTAAAAAAAAAGACAAGGTGTGTCCACTTAAAAAAAAAAGGTTAAACTTTATGTTACGTGGACTTCCCTGATGGTGCAGTGGTTAAGAATCCACCTGCCAATGCAGGGGACACAGGTTCGAGCCCTGGTCCAGGACGATTCCACATGCTGCGGAGCAACTAAGCCCGTGCGCCACAACTACTGAGCCTGCCATCTAGAGTCCGCACACTACAACTACTGAAGACTGTACACCTAGAGCCCGTGCTCCGCAACAAGAGAAGCCACCGCAATGCGAAGCCTGCGCAACGCAACAAAGAGTAGCCCCCGCTCACCGCAGCTAGAGAAAACCTGCGCACAGCAACGAAGACCCAACGCAGCCAAAAATAAATAATTTTAAAAATGTTTATGTTATGTATATTTCACCACAATTAAAGATTTAAGGAAACAAAAGTCAATACCAATATGGATTGGTTTTTCTAAATCGAGGATCCCCCAAGTAAAGGATGATACAAACATGACTGAATTCATACTGCTTTGGAAAAGTTAAAAAACAGAACAGAGCGGCTTCCCTGGTGGCACAGTGGTTTAGAATCCGCTTGGCCAACACGGGGGACACAGGTTCGAGCCCTGGTCCTAGAGGATCCTACATGCCAGGGAGCAACTAAGCCTATGCGCCACAACTACTGAGCCTGCGCTCTAGAACCCTCGAGCCACAACTACTGAAGCCCACACACCACAACTACTGAAGCCCATGCACCTAGAACCCGTGCTCAGCAACAAGAGAAGCCACCACAATGAGAAGCCCACGCACTGCAACGAAGAGTAGCCTCTGCTCGCTGCAACTAGAGAAAGCCCGCGCACAGCAACAAAGAACCAATGCAACCAAAAATAAATAAATTGGATAAATAAATTAAGAAAAAAAACAGAACACAGGGAATTCCCTGGCGGTCCAGTGATTAGAACTTGGTGTTTTTACTTCAGTGGTCCGGGTTCAATTCCCGGTCAGGGAACTAAGATCCCGCAAGCCATGTGGCACAGCCAAAACAAAACAAAAAACAGAACACAAAAAACATAACTTACACGTGAGGGGCAATCATAAAAATATATAAACATAGTGACAAAAATCAGATTTGAAAATCAAGTACCTTAAATTCTGGTATATATTCACGGGGTTCTAGTCTATAAAGTTAATTTACATTTTAAAACAGATTATTTTTCCTTTAAAAGTTAGGACCCTCCAGGCCCCAATCCTTCTGTAGATTTCTTACCATCAATTCATCCCCCAGCACATACATACACAAGCTCCACAGAGCCTCCTCGCCAGCTGTCTCATCGCCTTAGCCTGGAAAGCATCCAGTTCTTCCTCCTCTGGGACCAGATAAGTGCTGCCCCTTCTCTCCTAGACCATTCCAGCAAACAGGGAAACCTCCTTGACAACAGCATGCTCTTCACCAATGGGACTTAATGCTGTGAATTCTTCTCAGGTTTACCTATCAATGAATTCAATTTTCAAGATCTAAAGACCTTGCTGATGGTTTCAGCTTCAAATTTTGCTTAACAAAGTGACTCTGCTGCTTTGAGACAACAGAGACCTACAATCACACCACATGGCCATCAGAACAAGGAAAACTGAGCTGAGGGCCTATAAGCTGCTGCCGTCTCCAAACTGGCCAGTGACTGACCTTTGTACTCAGGGGTGAACTCCTTCATTTCGGGAGGGAGGGACTCGTAGAAGCGCTGCTCCCGGGAGATGAGGGGCTTGCACACAGTGTGGTCGTCGTAGCGCATCATGCTGCTGTGTCCGCCCACCTGGTGGATGAAGGGCTCCAGGAGGACTCCCCGGTCTCCGGCCCGACTTGCGTTCTTGCCATACTGCCCCACTTCCATGGTTTGACAAACACACATTGCGTTGGGGGCCAGTTGCACACTGAGAGCAGAGGATGCAGCACATGAGCCACGAAAGGAGAGCTAGGTAGAAGATCCTGGCGAGCTGAAAACCAACGGTCAGAGTCTGTTCAGCTTATTCTTCTCTCCTAACAGAGGGAAGAGAGGAAAAGAGGGAATCAAAACACCAGGCAAGCCACAGTTTCCCTGGAGTTCACAGAATATCCACTCCTGAGGAAAAACAGGGATTCTGTCTTGTTCCCTGCTATGTGTTCCCCAGTAAGTACAACACTGCCTGATGCATGAGAGGTAGCTGAGTCAATTTTTGTTGAATGATGTAATTTTGGTCTCTTCCATCCGTCTTTTTATGCACAGAAGCCCATATTCTCTTCCTTTCCTAGTTCTCAGATCCCTTCTAAGTTCTCTAAAGGATTTGATTTTAGAGCTACAGTATGTTATAGCCATCAGGAAGGCAACTATCCCTGTTCACTTCACATTCAGTTAAGAGCTCAAGAAAAAAACAGAAAGCAACACCAACTCACTCTGTTTGGATTTCTCACAATACTCAGTACTGGTAAGGGTCTCTCCCTGACTCAAAGGAAGGGTTTTTGCCTGAGAAATCAGGTCACTCTAGATTCCCAACTTTTCTGCTGAAGGTGCCAAGGACCAGACAGGGAAAGCCATTCCTTCCTGAGTTGCAGAAGCAAAAAAAGGTTTTGTTTTGGGACTTCCCTGGTGGTCAGTGGGTAAGATTCCGTGCTCCCAATGCAGGGGGCCTGGGTTTGATCCCTGGTGGGGGAACTAGATCCCACATGCATGCCGCAACTAAGAGTTCACATGCCAGAACTAAGAAGACCACGTGCCGCAACTAAGATGTCTGCAGGCCGCAACTAAGAGCCCTCATGCCACAACAAAAAGATCCTGCATGCCGCAACGAAAAAACATGCCACAACGAAGATCCCACGTGCCACAAATATGACCTGGCACAGCCAAAATAAATAAATAAATAGTTTTAAAAAATGTTTTGTTTTTCTGAAAGGAATTCAGGCTTCATATTTCTTCTACTCTAAATTTATGGCCATCAATTTATGACCATGTCTAGCACCACAGAGCTTCCCTTTCTGTTTGACTCTAAGGACAAAGAAAAGCTCTTTGTACTTAAATAACCTCCTTTTAATGTCAGTCTTCTCTCAAGAAAGTTAATATAGTGGGCAACTTAATACTGAATATATTTTAAAAACTAGGAATGTAGTAGGTAGCGGGGGTGGGGGAGGGAAGGATTGGGAGTTTGGGATAGCAGAGGCAAACTATCATATATAGAACAGATAAACAAGGTCTTATTGTACAGCACAGGGCACTATATTCAATATCCTGTGATAAACCATAATGGAAAAGAATATGAAAAAGAACATATATATATATATATATGTATAACTGGGTCACTTGGCTGTACAGAAGAAATTAACACAACATTGTAAATAAACTACACTTCAAAAACATTTTTAAAAAAGTAAAAAGGAATGTAGTAGGCAAGACAACATCTGAAAGATCAAGACTAAAAAAGAAAAAGAAAATATAGAGCAGAAATATGCTTTTATCTGCAAGATATAATAAACTATTTTTTTTTCTGAACCTCATAATTATGGGCAAAATGAGCTATACAAGAACACTGTTGCAAAACTGCAAAATTTTCTTAATCCAAAGCTGCCCAGGAAACTATGTTCTATTTCACCACTATCAACAAAAATAAATTATTCTCCATTCCCGCTCCCACAAACAGATCAGCACCACTTTAAAACTATTCATTTTTTAGTCCTCCTTCAGGATAAGGCAACTCCCTGCCCCAGGGAGTTTTCTGAGACTCCATTCTCTTGAAACAAGAGTTCGAAGACGCAGACCTCCTAGAGAACGGACTTGAGGTTATGGGGAGGGGGAAGGGTGAGCTGTGACGGAGCGAGAGAGAGTCATGGACATATACACACTAACAAACGTAGTAAGGTAGATAGCTAGAGGGAAGCAGCCGCATGGCACGGGGATATTGGCTCGGTGCTCTGTGACAGCCTGGAGGGGTGGGATAGGGAGGGTGGGAGGGAGGGAGACGCAAGAGGGAAGAGATATGGGAACTTATGTATATGTATAACTGATTCACTTTGTTATAAAGCAGAAACTAACACACCATTGTAAAGTAATTATACCCCAATAAAGATGTTAATAAAAAAAAAAATAAAATAAAATAAAAAAAAAAAAATAAAAAGCATGAAACCAAGGAAACCATACTATGATTGGAATTGGCATAAATAATTTAACTAGTATGTCGGAAAGCATGATATATGGAAGGCAACAAAATAAAACGTATTTTGGACTCTAAAAAAAAAAAAAAAAAAAAAAAAAAAAAAAAAAAGAAACAAGAGTTCGACGTACACCTCTGCGACTCCTACGGCACCCTGTGCCAACTCTAAGGCAGCAATAAATCACTGTACTGTCATCTATTTTGTCATCTGTCACCACCACCAAACCATTCTCTCTTAACTCCATCTAGGATCCAAGGCATTTCCTGGCACACGGCAGTACTCAAAATGAGGTTTGTTAGAATGAATTAAAATAATTCCAGGAAGAGGACCACAGTGAGTAAAAGCACAACGATATGAAAATAAAATATGAAAGCACAGTGGCAGTGCTTAGGGCAGAAAGTGGGGGCAGGAAGCAATTGCGGAAGGCTTATCTCAGGGTTCCTAGAGGTGCCCACTGTGGCAGTGGACTCTAGCTAGCAATGTCAATCGGCTCCTGCCCTGGCTCCTCTTCACCCTGGGATTGCCTCTGACCACAGATGGGATACCAAGAAGGTGCCAGACTTTCTAGCCTGGGTCAGTGGGTATCTGGTTTAGGAGAGGGGTCAACAGTGCCAAGTGCCCCAGAAGAGCTGGACATTAGGGCCATTCCCTGGACTCTGAGAGATCCGTGGCATCCTCTGCAGCCCCCACAGGACTGAAAGGAAGAAGTTCAATCTCCAGTCAGATGTAGACTTTTGATATTTTGTTTCCCCTTGATGTCTACATAAAATCATGGTACTGTTTTTGTGTTTGAAATATTTTCTTAGAAGTAAACATGTAAAATATACCACATTTCTATAGCTCTGATTTGGCGTTTCTTTTTAAATAAACTGGGAACCTGAAAAAATGGAAGTGCCCAGAACTCTCTCAACCTCTGTAAAGCCCTGGCCTACAAGGTGTGGAGACTTGTATGTCACTTGAAGGAAGAAACTTCAAGTTTCCTCATGAAGACATGCCCACTGCCAACCCTGTGGGATATGCCGACGTAGGTGAAGGGCTTGGGCTTGACTCACCTACCGCCCAGCCTTGAAAGTTCTGGAAATAGCAAAAGCTCTGACTCTTCTTGATAAACAATCAGAGGTCGTTCCTGAAGTCTGGTGTCCACCAAGGCCTGCTGTAAAAACCGTGGACTGAGAGGGCTATGGACGATGGTGTCTGTCTCCACTATTCCTTTCCTAATAGAGTCCCAATCTTGTTCAGGCAGCCAAACCTCAAGGGAATGTGAAATTCCATTCTAGCTCAGGGAGAATCTTGAACAGTACCTCAGTTCTTACGAGCTTATTTAGGAAAAAGCATGTGACTCTCTTCTTCCCAATGAGATGAGAAGTTGGCCAGGGATTCTCTGGGAAAAGATACCTTGCTCTTAACACGAGAGAGGGGTACCTCCTCTTCCTCAGGATATTATTCTGTCTGCACGTGATATCGGAGACTACTGCAGCCACCTTGTAACTCTAAAAGATACTTGCCTAAGACAAGGCCAACATGCTGAGCATACAGAACAGGAAATAAAAATCAGGGCCCATGAGGCTGTCACTAAAGTACTGGATATCCTGTTATGTAACAAAAATAAATTTCCCTTTATGCTTTAAGCCAGTCACATTAGGATGTTCTGTCACTTGCAGTCAAAACCATCATAAATGAAAGGACAGAAATAGTTGCATCAAAATCCCCAGATCTCCAGTTAATACACTTTGCACATAAAGAGGTCACTAACTGTTTTCTGATGACAATAAGGAAACTTCCAACAAATGAAGAACAAGCTCTTTTCACTAATGACAAAGGGCATATTCTCCATAAGCCCCAAAATGAAAAATGTTGCTCTATAATCTTTAAAGTGTCCCTGAAGTCAGAGAATGTGAATTATGTCTGGTCCATAGCGCTGGTACCAAGATACTAAAAAAGAACCTGACCAACAGAAAATTCATTCTCTCATACGTAGAAATGAACCTGTCCAAATATCCAAATAATTAGTTTAGAACTGATTCTACTATGCTTCAACAGGAGGCAGACCATAAAAGAAATTGATACTCTTGCCACTTCAGGACCTTACTGCTCATTATTTTTTTTTTTTACAAACGGATCTAAATACCATGTAGTCAATAAATCATATTTCCCAGAGTGTAATTAATTCTCAAAGATTTTGCAGACTGTGCTCTGCAAATACATTGACCTGATTTCAAGTAGTTTATGCCATTCAAGATGTCAATAGCTTCTGCAGTCTTTTCTAGACTTAAGAAACTACTAGCATAAAGAAAAACTTGTGGGGACTTCCCTGGTGGTCCAGTGGTAAAGAATACGCCTTCCAACGCAGGGGACGTGGGTTCAACCCCGGGCTGGGGAACTAAGGTCCCACATGCCGCAGGGGAACTAAGCCCATGCACCACAACTACTGGGTTCGCGCGCCTCAACCGGAGAGGCTGTGTGCCGCAAACTACAGAGCCCAGGCACTCTGAAACCCACGCGCCACAACTAGAGAGAGAAAACCCACACGCCACAACTAGAGAGAAGCCGACGCACCACAACTGGAGAGAAGCCCACGGGCTGCAACGAAAAGATCCCACATGCTGCAATAAGACCTGACGCAGCCAAAAAAAATAAAGAAGGGACTTCCCTGGTGGGGCAGTGGTTAAGAATCTGCCAGCGAATGCAGGGGACATGGGTTCAAGCCGTGGTCCAGGAAGATCCCACATGCCGCGGAGCCACTAAGCCCATGCGCCACAACTCTGAGCCTGCGCTCTAGAGCCCACGAGCCACAACTACTGAGCCCGCGCACCTAGAGCCTGTGCTCCACAACAAGAGAAGCCAATGCAATGAAAAGCCTGTGCACAACAGAGTAGCCCCTGCTCGCCGCAACTAGAGAAAGTCCACACGCAGCAACAAGACCCAACGCAGCCAAAAATAAATAAAAATTTTAAAAAATTTTCGAAATAAAGAAAATATATAAAAACAAAAATATATAAAAAAAAGAAAAACTTGTGAATTCTTTAAAAGCTACAAAGTATCAAAAATATCACATAACAGCAATCATGAGGGACTCTGGTTTCACTGCCATGGGTTTCACTGTTAGTTTTTTCTTTTTTTTTTTTTTTTTGTTTTTGCGGTACGCAGGCCTCTCACCGTTGTGGCCTCTCCCGTTGCGGAGCACGGGCTCCGGACGCGCAGGCCCAGCGGCTATGGCCCACGGGCCCAGCCGCTGTGCGGCATGTGGGATCTTCCCGGACCGGGTCACGAACCCGTGAACCCTGCAACGGCAGGCGGACTCTCAACCACTGCACCACCAGGGAAGCCCTCACTGTTAGTTTTTAAACTAAAAACAAACCAAAAAAAAAACTCCCTACCAGAATATGTTTTTGGTTTGGTTTGGTTTTGTAAACAAAACTCCAAAGGTTTTCCCTGGGGAAAACTTTATAAATGGTACTCTTTTTCCCTATGTGGCATCTTAGATCTGCATCACTACAGAAATCATGG
This sequence comes from Stenella coeruleoalba, assembly GCF_951394435.1. Taxonomy (NCBI): domain Eukaryota; kingdom Metazoa; phylum Chordata; class Mammalia; order Artiodactyla; family Delphinidae; genus Stenella; species Stenella coeruleoalba. The sequence goes on from NC_137156.1 coordinate 66,724,015, forward strand.
CCAAGTTTCACTTTTCTGTGTAGATGTGTTCCCATGTAAATATGTTTCCAAGTTACCTGTCTTGTCTACTTCCCAGGTAACATAAAGAATTTTCTCTGGAAAGGTGGAACTCCTACAGATACAGACCTCTATGCTGGCAAGCATTGGTTTCCTGGGTGTCAAGGAAAGGAATGAAGAATAGTGCTTGAAAATTACAAATTAGCCACTTTTTTCCCCCTATTTTTTGGCCATGCTGCGTGGCATGCGGGATCTTAGTTCCCCAACCAGGGATCGAACCCGTGCCCCCTGCAGTGGAAGCGTGGTGTCTTAACCACTGGAAGTCCCAGGGAGTCCCACAAAATAGCCACTTTAATTTCACTTCTCAGACCAGGGAAGTCCCACAAAAGAGCCACTTTAATTCCACTACTCAGACAGACCCAGGAACCATACAGTGTGGAGGAACTTGTGAGCTGCTATCCCAGTTTCTAAGACCAGCAGAAAGCTGGCATTTATTAAAAGCATCTCCAGGACACAAAGAGGCTCCCACTTTCCCCAGTCATCCCAATGGCCCTTTTCTGTGACTGACAAACATGCAGAAGTGAAAAGCAATTGCAATTAGTATTTAATTCCTACAGCCTAATTCTTTGACATGAAAATCTGAAGTGGCATTTGCCCGGATTCAGGGTTGAAGGGAAATGTACTATTTTCCTTCCTCTCTCTACACCTTTTTGTCCTTGGCATAAATAGGGTATTTCTCATTTTGGGGGCATTACGGAGTACTGAAAGGAAGTAATTACAAGGAGTTACATTCTTAGGGTTTTGACAAGAATCCTTAGGAAACTGTCTTAATCCGTCTGGGCTACTGTAATAGAATACAATAGACTAGGTGGCCTATAAACAACAGAAATTTGTTTCTCACTGTTCCAGAGGCTGGGAAGTTCAACACCAAGGCAATGGCAGGTTTGATGTTCGATGAGTAACTGTGTCCTCACATGGTAGAAGGGATGAAAGGGCTCTCTGGGGCCTCTTTTATAAGGGCACTAATTCCATTCATGAGGGCTCCACCCTCATGACCTAATCAGCCCTAAAGGTCCCACTTCCAAACACCATCACATTGGAAATTAGGTTTCAACATATGAATTTGTGAGGGACACAAACATTCAGTCTAGAGCAGAAATCAGAATCAGTGTTTTAAGTGCTGCTGCAAGAGTACCTGTTCACTCTTTTTCTGATGAGACTTCACCATTTCTGCCATGACTAGATAGAATATTTGGTGAGGAAATCTTGTTTTTGTGAAAAGGAAACTGCCCTTTTCTATGGAAATAGTTTGTAGCATTGTGTGTATTGGATTGAAAATTATTTTACTTTAAAATATTTAAAAATAAGAAAATTCCCATTGTGGAAACATGATACATTTCAGTATTTAATAGTAAAGCTCCTATCTGATTAACACAACCTTGAATAATGGAAATTAATCAAGAATATTATTTAATATTATGCATTAGAGTAGACAAGACCACTGTGTTCTGACTACCATGTCTATTCTTACTGGGTTGTTTGCACTGGGGTCTGAATCAGGTTCTAGGGGAGGCAGGAAAAGTATAGCACCAAGCTAGGATTTGGAACGTTTGGCAAAATCATGTGGTGATTAAAATTGTATGACCCAGGACTTCCCTAGTGGTGCAGTGGTTAAGAATCCACCTGCCAATGCAGGGGACACGGGTTCGAGCCCTTGGCCGGGAAGAGCCCACATTGCACAAGAGAAGCCACCGCAATGAGAAGCCCGCACACCGCAACGAAGAGTAGCTCCTACTCGCCACAACTAGAGAAAGCCCACGTGCAGCAACAAAGACCCAACGCAGCCATATATAAATAAATTTATTTATTTATTTAAAAAAAAAAAGACTGTGCGCAAATGAAAGGACCACTGGCTTAGCTTGTGGGGTTTTCAGTAATAGCTGCATTTTATTCAACACTGTCACCAGCCTCAGGAGCAGAGCAGAGGTCTAAATACCTGAGGAAAAGGAGCAGCAGACATTCTTCACAAATGTGGATGCTGGAGTAAGAGGGGCTTAAGTAGCAGCAATTCCCTCCATATATCCTGGTGACTGATGTTCAGAGAGGAAATAATGTAGTTTGTTTGAATCAGTTATTTTAGATCATTGGAAGTTTATATTAAAATGGTTAAAATTTTGTCAGCTTATGAATGGACTGCTCCCCCAGAGGTCATGGAGTTCCACTGCTCTGCCTATGAATTTGTATACCACCAGCTACAGAAGTCTATATTTGTTTGTCCTTCATTTTCTTTAAAAAACTTGGTTCCACATTTCACTGCATAAAATGGGAAGGAGGCTATTTTTAAGAAGAACTTGCTGAGATTCTGAAATTGAATTTTTTCCACTGGTGTACAGCAAGAAATGAAAATAAATTTGCACTTTAAAGACACTAGTTAACAAAAGTTAGGTTGACTTTCTGGTTATAGTTACTAACTCCTTGAACATATAATTGAACTCCGAAATGAATCATGTTCTAATTCAAGTAAAATAAAGTTTCTGATATTGCTGAAATTTATATATTAATTTGTTTTCCTTTTTCAAAGCAAAAGCTGTTGGTTAGGTAAAATGACTGTCAGGTGTTATTATGGCTTATAAATTAATAAATGGGATATTTAATTCTGTAAAAAAATTAAAATGGGTGAATTGTGGTATATTCATACAGTGGAATACTACAGAAAAATGAAAAAGAACCAACTACTGCTAAACACAACACAGATGAATCTCACGGGTGTGATGTAGCAAGAAAGAATCTAGACACAAAAGAGGCCATGTGGTGTGATTCTATTTATATGAAATTCAAAATTATGAAGACCACAACAGTGGTTTCTCTGGGAAAATACTAATTGAGAAGGGGCACGAAGGTAGAGGTGACAAAGATGAGTACTATACATATCCACTGAGCTGTGTATAGCTTTACTATAAGTCAGGACTTAATAAAAAGGAAAAAAAAATGAATAGTAGTCTCCTATACTAGCAAAAAACAATTACAAAATGAAAACTGTTTAAATATATCCCATTTACAACGGCAACCAAAACTACATAAAGTACATATGAATCTTTAAAAATTATGACAAATAAAACTTGACTGAAGGACCTAAAAGAAGACATAAATACACCATATTCATGTGGGGGGGGCTCGATATTGAAACGTAATGCAATTTCAATAAAAATTCCAAGAGAGTTTTCTGACAAACTTGACAAGCTGACTTTATATTCATATGGAGGAGTAAAGACCAAGTAATGTAGCTAGACAGCAATGTCAAAGAGAAATGAAAGGGACTTCCCTGGTAGTCCAGTGGTAAAGAATCCGCCTTCCAATGCAGGGGACACAGGTTCAATCTCTGGTGAGGGAACTAAGATCCCACATGCCGCGAGGCAACTAAGCCCGTGCGTCACAACTACTGAACTCACGTGCCTCAACGAGAGAGCCCACGTGCCACAACTAAAGAGTAAACCTGCACGCCACAACTAGAGAAAAGCCCGGAGCCACAACGAAGAGCCCACGAGCTCTCAATGAAAGATCCTGGTGTCGCAACTAAGACCCGAGGCAGCCAAAAAAATAAATAAATATTTTTTAAAAATGTTGAAACTTATTTTTTAAAAAAACTTAAAAAAAAAAAAAGAGTGGGGCTTCCCTGGTGGTGCAGTGGTTGGGAGTCTGCCTGCTAATGCAGGGGACACGGGTTCGAGCCCTGGTCTGGGAGGATCCCACATGCCACAGAGCGACTGGGCCCGTGAGCCACAACTACTGAGCCTGCGCATCTGGAGCTTGTGCTCCGCAACGGGAGAAGCCGCGATAGTGAGAGGCCCGTGCACCGCGATGAAGAGTGGCCCCCGCTTGCCACAACTAGAGAAAGCCCTCGCACAGAAACGAAGACCCAACACAACAAAAATATATAAATAAACTAATAAACTCCTACCCCCAACATCTTCTTTAAAAAAAAAAAAAAGTTAAATTCTTACCTTCTGTGATAAGATGTATAGGTTAGTTCTAAAATGGATAAATCTATAAATAGTAATATGATATTAATTTAAAAAAAGAGTAATGAAAGATGACTTGCCCTCCCCAATAGCAAAGCTCTTTATGAAATTATAGCAATTAAGAAAGAGTAGGGCTTCCCTGGTGGTGCAGTGGTTGAGAGTCCGCCTGCCGATGCACGGGACACGGGTTCATGCCCCAGTCCAGGAAGATCCCACATGCCGCGGAGTGGCTAGGCCCGTGAGCCATGGCCGCTGAGCCTGTGCGTCCGGAGCCTGTGCTCCGCAATGGGAGAGGCCACAACAGTGAGAGGCCCACGTAACGCAAAAAAAAAAAAAAAAAAAAAAGAGTATATTTTGCAAAGAGAACCAAAGAGATCTTAGGAACACACATGGGAGTGTGTGTGTGTGTGTGCCTGAAGTAATATTTAATTTAAATAATATTAAATATTTAAATACCCATTATTCAATTGAAAAAGATGATCTATGTCATAAACAGGCTACATACAGATAAAATTCTATCCCTACCTCCAACAATAATCCAAAATAAATTCCCAACATATAAATGTGCAAAATAAAACTTGAAGGCAATAAATACAAAATTTAAATGCCTTTTGACAATAGATTAAGTAAAATTCCATAAGACATAAAACACACAAACCACAACAGGAAACACTGATAAGATGCCATTAAATATTTTTTTAATTTTAAAAGCTTTTATTGAAGTATAATCTACAAACCATAAAATTCACTTAAGTGTACAATGCAATTATTTTTAGTAAATTTACAGAGTTGTACAACAATTCCCACAACCCAATTTTAAAATATTTCTATCACTCCAAAAGATCCCTCATACCCACTTGCAATCCCCCCTTCCTACCACCAGCCACAATAAAATTATTTTCTGTATAAGAGAATCATAAGTGAAGATAAAAGTCAGACAAAGAAATGATATTTGCAATATTTATAATTAGCAATATTAGTAAACAATATATGAAGAGCTCCTAGAAATAAAAGTGGGGAAAAAAAAGAAAATGGAAAAAAAGAAAACACTCAAATGGCTAATAAACATGTGATAAGATGCCCCCCTTCACAAATACCAGAGGAATGCAAATTTAAACAGGAAACCATTTCAGTTCTGTAAGATCAGCAAAAAATACAAAGTGTGAACATACCAAGCACTGGCAAACCGGGGAGAAATGGCTCCTCTCCTATTCTGATTATGGTAACACAAAACCAAAGATCTGTACTCTCCACAACCCAGCACGTACCCAAGATGGCAGGTTCAAGGATGTTCACTGCAGCATTGTTATAACAGAAAAATGGGAAACGATTTAAATGTTCATCAATGGGCGAATGGATAAATGAATGGGTATATTCATAAACTGTATAGTACTGAATTAATAATCTACATATGTCAAGATGAATACATTTCAAAACAAATTGGAAAAGCATGTTTGGAAATATTTCTAGTATGCCATCACTGTAAATTTTTAATACATAAAACAGTATTATACATGAATTTATGGACACACATATGTATTAACGACAACAATGATATGGAATGGAAGAATGTGCATCAACTTTACAGGAGGAAAGGAAAGGAGGGGACTGGTATCTAGGAAGAAAAGGGAACTTCAGCTCTTTTAATAATTTTTAATTTCTTTTTAAAAAGTCTGAAACAAATATGGTAAAATGTTAACATTTTTTAATCTATGTGCCCAGTACACTAGTATTGTATTATTCCCTGAACTTATATTTCATTAAATAAAACAAAAAGTCTTCACAGTGCTAAAAGCCTGATGTCAATACACAGCACATGACAGGAGAAGAACATACTAGCAATGGTTCCCAAAGTGGAGTATGAATACCATCACAGTCCCCTGGAAATGGGAAAAAAATATTAGAACTCCTTGATTTGTTTTCTTCACTTGGCCTTCAAGCACCACACTCCCCTCATCTTCCTGTTACTCAATCTACTTTGCTGGTTCTTTCTCTTCTTCCCAGCCTAACGCTGGAGGCCTCGGGGCTCAGTCTTTGGTTCTCTTTTGTCTAGCTACACTTTCAGTTCAGTCCTCTTTCTTGAACACCAAATTCATATATCCAACTGCCTATTTGATCTAGGAAGTTTAAATTTAACACTGCTGACAGAACTCATTTCCCCCCACCCCCAAAAAACCTCTCCACCTGCAGTCTTACCCATCCCCAGCTCCATTTTCACAGCTGTTCTCACAAAAATCCTGACAGGCATTCTTGATTCCTCTTTTTCTCTCAAACCCCATGATATCAGTAGGGTGTCATGTAATCCTACCGAGTCTATCTTCAGAACAAATCCAGATCCAACTACTTCTTACCATCTCTAATGCTACCACCTGGTGTGATCACCAACTGGTATCCAGCTTCTATCATGGCCTTCCTGCAATCTGTTCTCAACACAGCAGTCAGTGACTCTGTTAAACTGACAGTCAGAGCATGTGACTTCTCTGTTCAAAATCCTGCAATGGCTCCCATCTCACCCAACACCTTGCCATAACCTATAAGATCTGCATTCCTCCCCACCCCCATTTTCTCTCTTATCTGATTCCTACCCCTTTCCCCTTTGCTTATTACCTCACTCTGAGTCATACTGGCTAGACATACAGGAATATTCCTACTTTAGGGTCTTTGCACCAGCCATTCCTTCTGTCTGGACCATTCTTCCCCCAGATATCCAAGTGGCTAACTCCCTTACGTCCTTCAAAAATCTTGGCTCAGGACTTCCCTGGTAGTGCAGTGGTTAAGAATCCACCTACCAATTCAGGGGACAGGGTTTCGAGCCCTGGTCCGGGAAGATCCCACATGCTGTGAAGCAACTAAGCCCATGCACCACAACTACTGAGCCTGAGCTCTAGAGCCCGCAAGCCACAACTGCTGAGCCCACGTGCCACAACTACTGAAGCCTGCACGCCTAGAGCCCGTGCTCCACAACAAGAGAAGCCACCGCAATGAGAAGCCTGTGCACCGCAGTGAAGACCCCCACTCACCACTAGAGAAAGCCCGTGCGCAGCAATGAAGACCCAACGCAGCCAAAACAAAAGTCTGTGCCCAAATGTCTCTCTCAATTAGGTCTACCCTAACCTCCCTAAGTTTAAACTGCAAACCCGCCTGGATGTTCCATCCCCCTTAATCTGCTCTACTTTTTCTTTTTTTCATGGCACTTATCCCCTTCTGACATGTTATATATTTTATTTATTGATAATGTCTGTGGTTTATTATTATTATGATGTCAACTCCATGAAGGAAAGGCTCTTTGTTTTTTCACTATATTTTATCCAAACTGCCTGGAGCAGTGTCTGGCATGTGGCAGCCACACAATAAAAACAGCTGAATAAATGAATGTATGTATATGATTATATAACAGATGTGTACAGTAGGGTAAGTATACAACATATGAAAAATGTTTATGACAGGACAAGGTCTTTTTTTTTTTTTTTTTTTTACTATTAGGATTGTAAATCAGAAAAGTTTACAGACTTCTAACCTAGGGCTACCAAACCCAGAACAAAGAGTTAACGTGCCTTTACAGAGAAGTATGTTGACCAAAGGATAGAATTCCAAACCAAAGAAATAAAAAGAACGCAAAATTCTGTGTTTTGACTCGAAAAAGAGTTGATATATGAAAGAAAAAGATGTTTAAATGTACCTGGATAAGAATGACAACAACAGAAACTAAACTAGATATGGAAGGAAAAAAGAATCATCTTATGAGGGAGGATGATTAGATCATTTTCATTAATGATACAAAAGAGAAACAAGGGGCAAAAAAATCAGGCAAACATACAGATAATCTCAATTATAAAGAATAAACCACATCAAAGAACTTGAACCAAATTTAGGAGATATAAGTTTTGTTTGTTTTAATTCAACAACACAGCAAAGCTAGAAAGTGGCAATGAATAAAAGCACTGGCAAAGAAAGAGAAATTGCAATCAGATATGGTGGTGAATGAGGTCCAAACTATTTTAAGAACTAGGAAAGCACTGTCTTCACAGCAAGAGAAAGACAATACCTGGTCACCTACTTTGTTAATCGGGCAAGCACAGACACACACTCAAAATGCAGACCAGCAGACATGCACTCTAAGGAGCTTGGTTAGAAGTAGAAATTCTGGGACGTCCCTGGCGGTCCAGCGGAAGACTCCGCGCTTCCAATGCAGGGGACAGGGGTTTGATCCCTGATCGGGGAACTAAGATCCCACATGCTGCGTGGTGCGGCCAAAAAAAAGAAAAAAGAATTGGAAATTCTGTTGCCGATGTATTTTTATAGCCTGAGATTAACCACTTGGGTTTGATATACAACCTTTTTGTAAAGAGAAGCATACTTAGTACCTTCACATTGAACAAGGTATATTTGCAAATTTCCTCAAATTTTCATTGAAACTGGTTTAAAAATCCAGTATTTCTACTACCTCTTCTAAAATTAAATATACCCACTTAAGCACTAAAAGCATAATGACAAAGTATCACGCCCTTAAAAAAGCATATGAGGGCTTCCCTGGTGGCACAGTGGTTAAGAATCCTCCTGTCAATGCAGGGGACACAGGTTTGAGACCTGGTCTGAGAAGATCTCACTTGCCGTGGAGCCGCCTAAGCCCAATCACCACAACTACTGAGCCTGCGCTCTAGAACCCGCGATCCACAACTACTGAGCCCGTGTGCCACAACAGTTGTGGCTCGCGGGCTCCAGAGTACATCCTCAGTAGTTGTGGAGTACGGGGCTTAGCGGCTCCGCAACACATGGGATCTTCCCAGACCAGGGCTCAAACCCGTGTCCCCTGCATTGGCAGGAGGATTCTTAACCACTGCGCTACCAGAAAGTCCTACTTAGTCTTTTAAAAGTAATTTAAACTTGATAAGACAGGAATGCTAAGTAAAATGTTGGCAATAATGTATCTTTCATTTGTTTTTTACTCTCCAATACAATCCAAGGGAAAAACAGCAAAATCACTCGTAACTGAAAAGAACACAATGGACTGATAAGTCACTCTAACAGAAAAGAACAACACATAAAGCTCTGGTTGCATAGCTCTGGACTTTATGAAAACTAATTTCTAACTATTTCAGAAATAATAAGCTAATATGGACTCTAACAGGAAAAGATACTGAAATACTCTCAAATTCAAGGACAGAAAAACCCAAAACTACAGCTGAAAACTAACATGAAAGCATGTTTGTTCTCTGAAGCATATAAAATCAAGGGAACCTAATGCTTTCCGAAATTCAGGTCGATTAGTGCTTTTACGTATGAGACTGTAGGTACTGATATAGATTAGGTATATTTATGAGGGTGAAAGAGAACAATCCTCCTTCCTTCACCCCTAAGGACTGTTTCAAGCAGATGCTCACAAACCTCTCCTTTAAGGAAGACAGAAATATAGGCATCATTCTTGAGGTAAGTATGGCTGCCAACCTGAGCCTGCCCTTCCAATCTACCAGGGACTGGGACATCCCTCACCTAGAAATCAGAAATATGTGCAAAGGCCTAGAGCAATCTGGGAGGTTTGAAAAAAGGAGAAGGGGGAAAAAGCTTAAAGGTATCTATTTTGTTTATCCTCAGAGAAGAGGAAGGATTGTTTAGACATCTTGGTCCTATCCAGGAGCAAGGGACACAGTGGCATCCTCCTGAGGACACCAGGCTGAGAGCAAACAGGGAGGAATGGAAACTTGGCAGGATGCCTGAGATGTGCCAGCCCATCAAGAAACAGCCAGAACAGAATTAATTTAGGACAAAGAGAGAATCTAAGTAAAATCCAGTGAACCCCTTTCCTTCTTTTACTGTATTTCTAAAGATTAGAAACTTGTGCTTCCCCAGACATATATATATATGTATATGTGTATATATATATACACTTTCTTTCTTTTTTTTTTTTTTAGTGAAGATCCTTTTGAAAGTGTCTATTTCAACTTGCTCAAAAGAGTGTAAGTAAGGAGGTTTCAGGACAGAATTTTAAGAACACAGGTCCAAAGTGATATAGGGAAATCAAAACTAGAAAACACCAAAAAGGGGAAACAAAGGCACCCCATCCTTCTCACCAGAAACAGTGTCTGCTCACAATTTGTACGGGATTATTCTTTAACAAGAATCCAAAGAAATACCCGTGCTGTGACTAGTCAGTTCAGACAAGCCATACCTGGATCAGGTAAGTCTCTGCCTAGCACAGTTAGAACTGAATACAAACATGGTCATACCTAGAAAGCACACATGTAGAAGGATAGGAGAAATGGTTCAAAAAGGAACACAAAACCAAAGAACACTTAAAATGAGACTGTCTAAAATGCTAATGTATGGAATGGGGAGCTTTCCAGACTTATTATCTCATACTACTGATCCCACTGAAGACCCAAAGCTGAAGACAGAAGCTTCTGCACAACTGAAAGATGCAAAGGAACAGTACAAGGCTTGTTCTAGCAACCTAGGTTCCTGACATGACTGGTAACTCTAGTTCCTTTTCTTTACTACCATCCTATTGCAGCTCAACTAAAAGAGAAGCTGAGCACAGTGGAGGCAAGCTGACAGGGCTGAGGCAGAAGTGAACACACCCTAAGGTGACTGGGAAACTGATGTAGACACCTCCCTACTTGAGATTTCCCCCCACCATAAAATTTTTTTTGAATAAAATCTGCTCTATTTCAGAAGAGAAACAAAAGAAAAATAATTCTTGTCACTCACCCAAATTTCAATTAGCTGTAACTCTGAGTTTATAACTGGAAGTCACTCCAGGTACAAATCTGCTACCTTGTACTAGTGATATTCACATGTGTCCTGTTAAAGAGGTAAAACATGGAAATAAAATCTCCTGTACCTAGGACAGGTGAAGTCAAAGTTCTAGTCACAGCATTGAGCTTTTCAGATTACTTGGGGGCCTCATGTAGATCCCCCACCCCCTGCCATGAAAGATGACTACTAGCTTAAAACAAGAAAATCTCCAGAGTAAGGAATTAGGCAACCATAGAATAGCTCCTGTCTTTCCTGTGACATCTCAATGATACCACACAACTGTTAGAGCTCCAAAGGAGTTTTAAATCACCGAATTCTGTACTATTTAAAAGAGGCACACCAAGAGGCAATATACACCTAAAAATCAAAGATGGCTACAATCCAGAGGGCTGCCTTTGGTGGTGAAATCACATACTTAAAGGTCTTGATACTATACTACTCTGCAGATTACCTGAAACTATAATCAAAAACCAAATTCCTCAGACATGGGCACTGTATTGTGTTCAGCTGTAGTTGGGGGATACAATGAAGTGTCCACCACAAAATATAGCACTGCTGAGTTTTGCTATTTTGGGATAATCTGCGGCTACTCCCACAAAGGGGCTGAGACCAACTTAGGTTCTCCTCCAAGGACCATGTTCTTAGTATCCTATGTTCCTAACCTCCTGTGAGACCTCTCCCCTTCAAGGCCCATACAGCATATTTCCTTATATAGTCAGACATTCAGAAAACAATGCAAGGAGATTTCAGAGCACAAATTCAACAGGTAGTCCCTCCACTTAGAACCACATATGATTCGCGGCCACACTATGACATATCTGAACATCTATCCTGTGGGTAAAGATTTTATTAGCAAGTACCCAGAAGCAGATGAGCAACATGCAAAATGACAGTGAATGTAGGGAAAACCTGTAAACAGAAGAGGCAAATGACCTGTTTAATGCCTCACAAAATGCAACAGAGTTTGACTGCTCTGTCAAGACAGATTCTGTCTTCTACCTTCCAGTGAAACACCAGAATTTTAAAAGGTACTTTTAAGCACCTTTAAACATCAGAAAAGAGGGACTTCCTGGTGGTCCAGTGGTTAAGACTCCGAGCTCCCAATGCAAAGGGCCTGGGTTCGATCCGTGGTCAGGGAACTACATCCCACAACTAAGATCCTGCATGCCGCCAACTAAGATCCCGCATGCCGCAACTAAAGATCCCACACGCGGCAACGAAGATCACATGTGCCGCAACTAAGACCCGACACAGCCTAAATAAATAAATAAATGTATTTTTAAAAATCAGAAAAGAACTTCTATCTACCTCATAAATAACTCATAGTTCTAGATAGAGAAGGGACTAACTTTCACCCACACAACAACTTCCCAACTCAGGAAAGTGTAGAGATATCTCCAAAGAAACGTCACTCCTTAAGAGCATGTTCCAAATCTCTCCACTCTCTCAGCTTCCTTTCCTGACCTTCATGTGATACAAGGAACTGAACAGCGTGAACATGTAGAGAGCTCTCATGATTCTGGGAGTCAAAAACTATATTAAAAAAAAAAAAAAAGTGGAACTCAACCTGGAAGCAACCATCAATCCCATGATTAGTAAGTTGTGTACCCTTCAATACACCAATTCACCTTATTTTCCCTGACAAGAAGCTAGACTTGAGACTGTATGTCCTACTTTTCAGGGTGAGGTAATATATGAGAAATCAATTTAAAAATATATACTACAGGGACTTCCCTGGTGGTCTACTGGTTAAGACTCCATGCTTCCAATGCAGGGGACATGGGTTTGATCCCTGGTCAGGGAACTAAGATTCCATGCCACGTGGTGCAGCCAAAAAATTAAAATTAAAAAATATTAAAAATGTAATAAAATCAGTGTTCATTAAAAAATAAAAATATGCACTATACTGATGCAGCTAAAGCAATGCTAAAATTTTTTAGCTTTAAAAGTAAAAATATAAAATTAATGACTTAAGGTTCTCCTTAATAAGCTAGAAAAAGACCAAAGTAAGTAGAAGGAAGGAAATAAGATACAACGAGAACTCACTGAGAGACAGAGAGAGAGAGAGAATGAATAACAGAGCCAAAAAAAAAAAAAAAAATCAATAAAGCTGATAAAAATCTCTAAAGAAACTGATCAGTGAAAAGAAAACACACAAATTACCACTATCAGGGATGAAAAACAGGGATATCACTTCAGATCCTACAGGCACTAAAAGAATAATAAGGTAATATTATGAACAACTGCATACCAATAAGTTCAACAACTTAGACAAAATGGATAAATTCCTTAAAAAATACAATTTACCAAAACTGACACAAGATTAACATAAAATCTGAATAGACCTGTATCTATGAAGAAAACTGAATTTATCACAACTCTTTCCACAAAGAAAAGTCCAGACACAGATGATTTTACTAGTAAATTCTATCTAACATTTAAGGAAGAAATAACACCAATCTTGCACAAATTCTTTCAGAAAATGAGGAGAGAAAGAACACTTTCCAACTTGTTTTATGAGGTCAGGTAACCCTGATAACAAGAACTAAAAAAGAACCATAGAGAAAGAAAAAACAAATGAAAGAAAAGAAAGAAAGAAAAAAATATATATAGACCAATATCCTTCATGAACACAGACACAAACATCCCTTTTAAAAGTTTAACAAAACAGGGACTTCCCTGGTGGCACAGTGGTTAAGAATCTGCCTGCCAATTCAGGGGACACGGGTTTGAGCCCTGGTCCAGAAAGATTCCACATGCCACGGAGCAACTAACCCGTGCACCGCAACTACTGAGCCTGCGCTCTAGAGCCCATGAGCCCCAACTACTGAGCCCATGTGCCACAACTACTGAAGCCCGTGCGCCTAGAGCCCATGCTCTGCAACAACAGAAGCCACTGCAATGAGAAGCCCACACACCACAACAAAGAGTAGCCGCCGCTCGCCACAACTAAAGAAAGCCCGTGCGCAGCAATGAAGACCCAATGCAGCCAAAAATAAATAAATAAATAAAAGTTTAGCAAAACAAATTCAGTGACATACAGACGGAATAATATGACAAAGTGTGGGATGCAAGGCTGACTAACTATCTGTAGAATCAATCAATGTAATCCATCATATTAACAGAAGAAAGGAATAAAACCATACAGGAAGACACTCAACAAAATTCAACACCCACTCATAATTTAAAACTCTCACAAATAAAAATTTGAAAAAAACTTCCTCACCTGCTCAAGAGCATTTATGAAAAACCTGCTAAAGAGCATTTATGAAAACCCCCAAAAAACTATAGCTGACATCACAGTCAATGTGAAATCCTGAACATTTCCCTCATATAATCAAAATAAGGCAAAGATGTCCATTCTCACCATTTCTATTCAACATTTTATCAGTCAGTATAGTAAAGCAAGAAAAATTTTTTTAAAGCATAAAGACCAGAAGAAAACAAGACTTTCTCTATCCATAGATAACCTAATAGAAATACTTTATACATAAAATACATAGAAAATACTTAGCTATCTACAAACAACTTCTGAAACTACTATGTGAATTTCACAAGATCATAGGATACAAGGTCAATATACAAAAGCCAACTATATTTTTCTATGCTAGCAGCAAACAATTAGAAATTAAAAGACAATTTAGTGGATTAATTTCATATAAGACGGTAGAGAAGGAGGCTTCAGGAATCCATCCCTTCACCCAAACAACTAATGAGCTGGCAGAAACTGTCTGAAGTAACTTTTGGAACTCTGGAGTCTAGCTGGAAAACATGAAACTTCCAAGGTAGAGCTTGATGAAGAGGCTGGTGAATACTGGTAAATTTAAGCCTTTTGTGTAGCACCTACCCAACCCCCAGCCTCACAGCAAGCAACAGTGGCATGGCTACCTTCATTCCGGATATAGCTTGCTGGAGGCTAGGGTGGACACAATAAAGATCTTGTCCTCCAAATATTGGGGTTGTGTGTTCTGACTGATGACGGCTGCTTTTGATCACTGAGGAGCAGGCAGAGGCTGGTGACCATTGTTCCAAAACCCACAGGCTGAAGCAGCTTCCAGGAGAGTTAAGAGAACAGTACTTGTTTTCATTTTTCCCCCTTTTGGGAGCCAGACATTTAAGGAAATCTTTGTCAGGTCACTGTATAACTGCAGATATAACTGAACAGAAACTTCAATTATCACATACAATAAGGAATACACATTTCGAAAATTTATCTGTAAAAGTCACAAATGGAAGGCTCTCACACTCAATGAGCAAAAACTAGCAACACCTGAGGAGTGGGAAAGTTAGACTGCTAAAGTTACCACAACAGGGACTTCCCTGGTGGCGCACTGGTTAAAGACTCCATGCTCCCAATGCAGGGGGCCTGGGTTCAATCCTGGGATCTAGTCAAGGAACTAGATCCCACATGCATGTCACAATTAAGATTTAGCATGCCACAACTAAGGAGCCCACCACCCGCAACTAAGGAGCCCACTGGCCGCAACTAAGGAGACCACCTGCTGCAACAAAGACTGGCACAACCAAATAGACAAATAAATAAAAAATAATAATTTTTTATTAAAAAAATTAATAAAGTTACCACAACATAATACTCAAATGTTGTTTTACTCAAATGTCGTTTTAACAAAAAATTTAAAAACATACTAAGAAACAGAAAATCAATGCCTGATCACAGGAAAAGGAGAATCTGACAAAAAATACAAAACACCGTGGCCTCCCACCTTCTGAGACAGCCTACACTCTGTCTGTGAAGGGTGTTTCTCCCTTTGCTGCCCTCACTTTCCAAGACAACCCCATGCCCTGGGGCCACTCTCGCCTTTTGAGATGGACTGTATTCTGTCTACAGAATTTGTATCTCTAAATAGATCTACTTCTTACCAACAAAACAAAACAAAACAAAAGGGCTTCCCTGGTGGTGCAGTGGTTGAGAGTCCGCTTGCCATGCAGAGGACGCGGGTTCGTGCCCTGGTCCGCGAAGACCCCACATGCTGTGGAGCAACTAAGCCCTTGCGCCACAACTACTGAGCCTGCGCTCTAGAGCCCATGAGCCACAACTACTGAAGCCCACACACCTAGAGGCCGTGCTCCACAACAAGAGAAGCCACCGCAATTAGAAGCCCAGGCACCGCAACGAAGAGTAGCCCCAGCTCGCCGGAACTAGAGAAAGCCCGCACAGCAATGAGGACCCAATGCAGCCAAAAATAAATAAATTAAATAAATAAATTAGAAAAAAAAGAAAAGAAAAAGTCACTAGAGGGATTCAACAGCAGATCTGAGCACACATAAGGAATATCAGTGTACCAGAAGGTAAAACAACTGAAATTATTACACGAGAGGCAAAAAGAAAAAAGAATAAGTAAAAGTAAAGAGTTTGAGGGACCTGTGGGACACTCCCAAATGTAACAATATCTACATTTTAGAAATTCCAAAAAGAGGAAATAAAAGGGAAAAAAAAATATTTGAAGAAATAATGGCCCCAAACTTTCTAGATCTCAGGAAAGACATGAGTATATATGTGCAAGAAGCCTAATGAAGCGTAAGTGGGATCAACTCAAAGATTCACACCACACCAAGACACATAAAACAAAAACACACTATAAAACTGTTGAAACCCAAAGACAACGAGAGAATATTTAAAGCAGCAAGACAGAAGCAACTGGTAATGTACAAGAGAACTTCAATAAGATTAGCAGCTGATTTCTCCTCAGAATCCTCCAGAAGGCAGTATTTAAAATCCTGAAAGAAGAAAACTGTCAACCAAGAACTCTATACCTGGATAAACTATCCTTCAGGAATGAAGGGAGGGGCTTCCCTGATGGCACAGTGGTTAAGAATCCACCTGCCAATGCAGCGGACACGGGTTCGAGCCCTGGTCCAGGAAGATCCCACGTGTCATGGAGCAACTAAGCCTGTGTGCCACAACTACTGAGCCTGTGCTCTAGAGCCCACGAACCACAACTACTGAGCTCGCATGCCACAACTACTGAAGCCCATGCACCAACAGCCCGTGCTCTGCAACACGAGAAACCACCGCAATGAGAAGCCTGCACACCACAACGAAAGAGTAGCCCCCACTCACCACAACTAGAGAAAGCCCACACACAGCAATGAAGACCCAACGCAGCCATAAATTAATTAATTAATTAATTTTAAAAAAAAGAATGAAGGGAAAATTAAGATATTTCCAAATAACAAAAACTGAAGGTGTATGTTACCAGTGGACTTGTCCTATAAGGAATGCTAAAGGGAGTCCTTCAGGCTAAAATGAAAGGACAACTCAAAGCCATTAAGAAAAAAATATACACCACTGGTAAACATGACTACATAGATAAACATAAAAGCCAGTATTATTGTATATTTGGTATGGTTTGTAATTTCTCTCTTCTTCCTAAATGATTTAGCAGACAAATGCGTAAAACTTATAAATCTACGTTAATAGGCATACAATGTATAAAGATGTAATCTTATAAATATATGTACACATAAATAAATAAAAAGAGGGAGGGATAGAGGTGTATAAGGGCAGAATGTTTGTATAAACTAACTAGGTTGTTATCAGTTTAAGATGTAAATTTTAATCCCCAAGATAATCACTAATAAAATAACTTTAAAACATACAGAAAAACAGAGAATGAAAATGATTCACTACAAAATAAAATCAACTAAATTCTAAAAAAGATGGTAATGGAGGAACTGAGGAACAAAAACATGCAAGACACACAGAAAACAAAAAGATAAATGAAAGTAACTCCTTCTTGATAGGTAATCACAATAAATGTAAACGGACTAAACTCTCCTACTGAAAGGCAGAGATTAGTGGAAAGGACTTTAAAAAAATATCAATCCATCTATATGTTGCTTACAACAGATTCACATTAGATATGAAGACATAAAGAGGTTGACAGTAAAAGGATGGAAAAAGATATTCCATGCAAATCTTAATCAAAGGAGAGCTGAGGTGGCTCTACTAATAGCAGATAAAATAGACTTGAAATTATAAAAGGTTACAAGACACAAAGGATATTAAATATTGACAAAAAGTTAGATATAGCAAGAAGAAATAACAATTATACATGCACATAACAGAGCCACAAAATGTGTTTTTGGGAAAACGAGTATAGTAGTCTTGTTCAGGCTTCAGAGGCATAAGTAGGCCTCTGACTGACTTGTGACCCTGCCTGGACTGCGTGACTGCTTGCACACCTAACAATTGTTACCAACGAGTCAAGTAACAATTATGATAAGAAAGGGAGTGGGTTTTGGAATTTCTTGAGCCCTGGGGACCTGGCCAGTCCCCGGGGTCTGGAAAATCTTGTGACTCAAGCAGTGAAACCAACAGCATTGTTACAGTTACATCAGAGCTTCATTTCTGCACACAAACTGATGATATCAGTTTGTGGCCTGGGATTATAAACGGAAGCCCCCAGAGCTGCAATCTGAAGTCTCACCTGTGGGGTGGACGCACCACCCAGGACCCTTCCCCACTGGGACTCCAGACTGCTATTACTCGGAACTTCTCAGCTGCTGTTTGAATCTGGATGTAGGTGTCGGCCCAATCTGGTGATGTACACTCTGTTATATCTCTCGAATACTTTTATTCATCCTCTTCTAATGACTGTATATTGAACTTAAGTAATCTTCTATTAAAAAATTAATTAAATCTGTTCAGTTGTGTGAGATGAGTGGTTATTTTGCCAGCAAACCCAACGAACCCTGAAACTGAAAGCAGGTTTTTGGCAAAACATTAAATTGGCGCTGTGAGCAGGATTCGTACAGCAAAATGCCTCTCTTTAAAAAGAAAGAAGTTAGTTAATCAGGTTTTTATTCCAGGATGGGACGAGCTCCCTTACAGCTCATTAGTGGCAGAGTGGGGCATATCGACTGGACTGTGTGAGAACTGGAGATCTAAATCTAAGCGAGCCGAACCTTTGGATGTGACTATTTATAGCTCACGCTGATAGAGAAAGGGCAAGAATGTACCACACAGGTTGGATCCTCCTTTCTGCCTATCGTAAGGTGCATTAAGCTAAGCAGAAACTGGTTGAAGAGAAAGCTCAATTGGAAAAAGATCTGTGTGACTTACAAGGACGACTGTCCATGATTCAATGCCAAATTTATATTCTAGCTGATTAGGTTTCCACTTTCCAGTCGGTAGCCGAAAAAGCCACTGTTAAAGTTGCCCAAGCCACATATCGAAAGTGGCGGGGCAAAGTAAAATAAAAGGTACATCTGGCTATAGCTAAAGCTGGAGTAGACTGGGACCCAGATACATGGGAGGGAGGTATCTGGGATGATAGCTCACAATCAGAATCTGATGAAAATGATGATTTGGGATGGAAGTCAGCCCCACAGTCAAAGGAAGAACTGAAACCGCCTAACTTTAAGACACAGCAAGCTTGGCAGCGTAAAATGGAAACTGATGCTCAGAGGAATGCAATAAAAAAAGATACTCTGGAGGATTATACTCAGCATGAGATTAACGATATTTTAAGACAGTTAACTGAAAGGTCAGGAGAGCCTTTAATTACTTGGGCAGTTAGTACCTATGATGCAGGGGCTGCTGGAATATTAACTGATGATGGAGATGCTCATAAATTTGGCACCATTAGCAATGAGTCTTTTGTGCAACAGGCTGTTAGAGATAAAGCTAATCGCCCAGTAGATTCCAATCTATTGGAAATAGTCGCTGAAGGGTGCCTAGAATATGAAGGATATTCTATAGAAATATCCTATAGAATCTGCTTGGCCTGGAAGGGACCGTCCCTGGTACACTCTTAAAGACTGTGTCCAGAGACTAAAGGAAGACGCTATGAAAGGTGCTATTTTTTTTTTATTTATTCATTTTATTTACTTATTTTTGTCTGCATTGCGTCTTCGTTGCTACAGGTGGGTTTCTCATTGTGGTAGCACACAGGTTCAGCTGTTCCATGGCATGTGGGAATCTTCCCGGACCAGGGCTCAAACCCATGTTCCCTGCATTGGCAGGCAGATTTTTAACCACTGTGCCACCAGGGAAGTCCCAAAGGTGCTATTTTTATTGTACATCTAGATAACATGTCTGACATTCCCCTGACTGTACAAATGAGAAATAAAGTTTTTAAAACTGCTCCTCCTACTTACAAGCATGTAATTGTGACTCTCCTGCTAAATGAGACAGGTAATCCCATCTCCAAAGTCATTAAATAAAGTACAAGAATTGGGAGACTTGGGAGAGTGGAACTTTGAAAAGAAAGAAGAAGATAAAGAAAGAGCAAGACAAGCAGACAGGATATCTGGAAAGGACACGTTCCTGGCCCTTATTACAAATGGGGTCCCAAAAGACTGATGGAATAACTACAAAAGAATTATGGGAAATATTTTTTTTTTTTTTAAAAAGAAAGGGACCAAGAGACTTTTTTTTTTTTTTGGCGGTACATGGGCCTCTCACTGCTGTGGCTTCTCCCGTTGCGGAGCACAGGCTCCGGACGCGCAGGCTCAGCGGCCATGGCTTACGGGCCCAGCCGCTCTGCGGCATGTGGGATCCTCCCTGACCGGGTCACGAACCTATGTCCCCTGCATCGGCAGGCGGACTCTCAAACACTGCGCCACCAGGGAAGCCCAAGACATTTTAAATCTCAAGCAGAAACTATGAGAGATCTGTCTCTCTGGGTGTATGTGTATGTCTCAGTATGTGTCTTTCTCTTTGGATAATATTACTGAGGTTAATTTATAAATGAGCTCTATTTCAATGGCTTAAAGCAAAGTAAGTGCTTACAAATCAAACAATTCTAAATACAAGAGAAATTAAGCTACATGAATTTTAGGTTCATGTGAAATGGGAAATAGTCAATATTAAATTAATACCTGGTATTAATGTTTGTTAATCTAATTAATATAGACATGTGTTAGGAGTCATCAACATTAAGTGTAATGCTTTTATTGTGCCTAGGTTTAATATAAGCTACATAAAATCTTGTTATATTTGTTACAGATGTGTCAGCAAGTAATTTGATGTGAAGAAACTTTTAAGAAAATGTAAATGAGATAAGAGCTGTTAGATAAACTCTATTAAGAATAATTATGCTTGGGGCTTCCCTGGTGGCACAGTGGTTGAGAGTCCGCCTGCCGATGCAGGGGACACGGGTTCGTGTCCCGGTCCGGGAAGATCCCACATGGCGCGGAGCAGCTGGGCCCGTGAGCCATGGCCGCTGAGCCTGTGCGTCCGGAGCCTGTGCTCCGCAACGGGAGAAGCCACAACAGTGAGAGGTCCACGTACCGCAAAAAAAAAAAAAAAAAATTATGTTTTAGGAATGTGTATCTAAAATAGTCTCTCCAGATTCTGTTAACTTGAAATTCTAGAGTTATGCTAAATTAAGTGATGGAAGCTTGTTGAATAGCTAGGTCATTCCCAAATAACATAAGATACTGAAACATTAATTACTGAACACTGGCTTCCTTTTACAGAGAAACAAAAGATACTTAGGACTATTAATGAATACATTTGGTGCCACGTTCTCTAAAGAAAATAAATGTTTTTAGAAAATATCACTGGTGGGCTTCCCTGGTGGCGCAGTGGTTGAGAGTCCGCCTGCCGATGCAGGGGACATAGGTTCGTGCCCCGGTCCGCGAGGATCCCGCATGCCGCGGAGCGCCTGGGCCCGTGAGCCATGGCTGCTGAGCCTGCGCGTCCGGAGCCTGTGCTCCGCAACGGGAGAGGCCACAGCAGTGAGAGGCCCGTGTACCGGAAAAAAAAAAAAAAAAAAAAAAAGAATAAATCACTGGTATTTATGTTCACCAATCTACAGAATGCTAATGTAAAGGACAGTTCATAATTACTTACTTCTTAGTTTTCACAAGAAATTAAGGTTTTAAGAGCTGAGGATTGTAATTTAAACATGTAATTAAAGCTAATAAAAATAATAAAGGAAACATTTCAGTGTATAGTAGGAAAGTAGGATGTGTTGTCAGTAAATAAGGTATGAGGAATGTAATTACATTTTATTAAGGGAAAAGGAAGTAGGTCTGACCTATAGCTGGCTAGTTCTTTCTTTCTTTCTTTCTTTTTTTTTTTTTGTGGTACGCAGACCTCTCACTGTTGTGGCCTCCCCTGTTGCGGAGCACAGGCTCCGGACGCGCAGGTTCAGCGGCCATGGCTCACGGGCCCAGCCGCTCCGCGGCATGTGGGATCTTCCCGGACCGGGGCACAAACCCGTGTCCCCTGCATCGGCAGGCGGACTCTCAACCACTGCGCCACCAGGGAAGCCCCTAGCTGGCTATTTCTGAATGGGAATATAAAGTGATGGATATAGAAACTGATAAAAAAACGTTTTGTGGAAAGTGGACCCCAAGAAAAGAGTTTTGTGCATGGTCAGAATTGACAAAGTTTAAAATAAATTTAACTGAGTAAATGAATTTTAAAAGTAAGCACGTGTAAAACTTGAATTTGGCTTTTCTCTCTCTTAAGAGGACAAGATTTCTTAATATGTTGAACTGCCTTTGATAACAAATTTTAAGTTTTCTTACCTTTTAAGTGAGCTGTTCTATATTTGCCTTTGAAATCTTATATTGTTACTTTGGTAAAGTAAATAAGTATTAATTCACAATGATCTATGAAGATTATGGCACAGGTAGATAAAGCTCATTCCCCTTCTTAAAAAAAAAAAATTAACCCCTCATTGTCAGACTTTTGCTATCCTGTTGTCCTCATAACATGGCAACGGTCTACTCCTAAGTCAGAAAATTTAAAATGGGTAAACAATAGCTGTAAATCAAACAGTCAGGGTTATGGGAAATCCAAGACGGTCCCTTGGCTTTTCCTGGCTCCCTGACAAACCTCATTCTTTATTTGATGGGATAAAGCCTTCCCTGGCAGCAGGGTTAATGCCCTCACAATGAAAAAGAAAAAAATTATGTTTCACTGAATATTAAATTCTAGTTTTGTTAATTGAGGTCTGTGTTTACCAAGATTCACTTCCGAGATAGGTCCTCGTTGTTATGTTTTATTGGTAAAAAGTTTAATTGAATTATTCTAAAGCTTATCTCAGTAGTCTATCTTTGAATGGAGATCAGACGCCCCGTGACCTACAACCAGGGCACACAGAATTACATATGTCAATCAATGAACTGTATACTAATTGGAGCTTATAACAAAAACAGCAAGGCAAAAGAGTACCTCTGGGTTTTTGGAACAGAAAATTCCCAGAAGCCGGAAAGAACTATACTACCTTTGAAAAACAGCTACTGGCGGGCTTCCCTGGTGGCACAGTGGATAAGAATCTACCTGCCAATGCAGGGGACACAGGTTCGATCCCTAGCCCAGGAAGATCCCACATGCTGTGTAGCAACTATGCCCGTGCACCACAACTACTGAGCCTGCACTCTAGAGCCTGCGAGCCACACTACTGAAGCCTGCGTGCCTAGAGCCCGTGCTCCGCAACGAGAAACCACCACAACGAGTAGCCCGCGCTTGCCACAACTAGAGAAAGCCCGCACACAGCCCACACAAAGACCCAACGCAGCCAAAAATAAATAAATTAATAAAAAGAAAAACAGCTACTAGCATGTTACTGGGCTCTGATACCAAACAACTGACTGTAGATCACACAATTATATTGAGACCCCAAGTGCCCATTATGTAATGGATTTTAAGCTCACCAAAGACCCACAGAATTGGGCAAGCCCAAGAGTCTACTATAGTCAAATGGAAATGGTATATACAGGACTGGGCCAAACCAGGCCCACAGGGTGCCGCTGTTTTACATGCAAGGATTTCTAAAATTCCAATTGAAGGTCTTGAGCAAGAAGCTATGATTAGGGCTTCCCTGGTGGCACAGTGGTTATGAATCCGCCTGCCAACGCAGGGGACACAGGTTCGATCCCTGGTCCAGGAAAATCCCACATGCTTTGGAGCAACTAAGCCCGTGTGCCATAACTACTAAGTCTGTGCTCTAGAGCCTGCGAGCCACAACTACTGAAGCCCACGCGCTGCCCGTGCGCCTAGAGTCCGTGCTCCGCAACAAAAGACACTGCAATGAGAAGCCCACGCACCGCAATGAAGAGTAGCCCCCACTCTCTGCAACTAGAGAAAGCCCGCGCGCAGCAACGAAGACCCAACGCAGCCAAAAATAATTAATTAATTTAAAAACAAGAGGCTATGATTAAACCCGAGTTAACCGAGTCGCCTGTAAAATGGGGAAAGCCCCTTTGACTCTTTAACTGAGAAAGAAAAGAAACATGCCTGGTTTACAGATGGCTCAGCAAAATATATAGGATCTGTTCATTACTGGAAAGCAGTAGCCTACAACCCAGTCACAACTGAACTGTTAACACTTGAGAGGGAAAAAGCAGTCAATTTGCTGAACTATATACAGTATATCAGGTTTTGAAAAAGAAACTTAACAGAATGTCCTATTTATACTGATTCCTGGTCTGTGGCCAATGGATTAGCAACTTGGCTTCCAACGTGGGTTAAAAATAATTGGCAAATTCATTCAAAAGAGTTGTGGGGGAAAGAATTATGGGTGGATATTTAGGAAACTGTCCAGAAAACTAATGTTTCAGTTTTTCATCTAGACGCTCATAGTACTCCCATTCCACAGAATGATGGTATAATTCAATTACAGATGAACAAAATCAGATCCAGACGATGGAAGTCGACCCACACTCTAGTGAATTCAAAGGTTTGGCACTTTGGGCACATGAAAAATGTGGCCATCTGGGAGAAAAAGCTACATACAGGTGGGCTCAGGATCAAAGTGCTTCCTTGACTATGGATCTCATTAAGCCTGTTATTTTACAATGTCCAATCTGCCAACATGTTAAACACAGGAGCTTGTCACAACTAATAAAAGGACAATTGGCACGTGGCAAACTGCCTGGGCAGATATGGCAAATTGATTACACTGGCCCATTAATCTGTGATAAAGGCTGCCAATATGTGTGCACTGCAGTGGACACCTATTCTGGATACTCGGTGGCCATTCCATGTGGAAAAGCCAATCAAACTAACACTATTAAAACATTAGAAATAATTAATTTGTACTATGGTGTTCCACTCCAAATACAAAGTGGTAACGGGTAACTTTCAAAGGTGAATTTGCCCAGGAACATAATACACAATAGATTTTTCATATTCCATATTATCCTCAAGCTGCTGGTTTAACTGAAAGAATGAATGGATTGCTAAAGGAATAAGTGATTAAATTGGGACAGGGTTCTTATAAAAATTGGAGGACTAACTTAAATGCTGCCTTAAATATTCTGAACAATCGTCCAGTTGGGTTTAATGAGAATGACTCTACCAAATCTACAAATTCATAGGATGGATTTCCATCCAGAGATAATTGAATATTGGGAAATTTTACCTGGAGCATTAGCTCCTTTTCGAGCCTCTCCTGAGGCAGCAGGCCTCCATTTGCATTCTATGACTGAGCAGAGGCTTACAAGGAGAATGATTTTTACTATATCAATTAGCATTGGTATGAAAATGCCTCCTGGACATTTTGGGCTAATTAAGAAATGCTCTAGCTTAGCCCTTAGGGGCATCTGTGTCCACGGAGGAGTGACTGACCCTGAACTATCAAGGAGAAATTAAAGTGATTTTACAAAATGAAGGTAATGATGATTTATTTATTAATAAACACAACAGGGTTGCTCAACTACTTATTCTCCCCTGTCTAATTGGAAAATCAAGAAAGGAGAACCCCCTACTTTGTTAACTGTCTGGGGAGATGGAGGATTTAGATCCACAACAGAGCACAATTCAATTGGAGCTAAAGGTGAAGCAACCCAATGGCCCTCCTATACCTGCTGATGTAATTGTGCAGGGAAAGGATGACACTGTGTTGGTGTTGATCCCTGGACAAGAAAAATGAAAGTATGCGCCATTAACCCATTGTTATTCTCGTGAATAGACCGTTTTTGGAAGCTTGACTGTAATGTGGATCGTCACCCATGCCTTAACCCCAGGATATCTGCTTTGGTTGAGAAAGGATAAAGAAGGAAAACGTTGGGGAATCTTCTGTTGGGAAAACATGAGCCACACCCGAACTCAAGACAACTTCACCTGCCCTGCAAACAAGGCCTGTCCTTTTCTAATTATGACTTTCTATGGCTGTCAATTTCACGTGCTGCCTACTGTTTTTGGAAATGAATATTGGTTGCCTCATTTTGCTGGAAATTACTTAGATTTTAATAATCACAACCACTTATTGACAGACTGTGAAAAGACTATTCAAGGATTGCTTTGTGGCCAGACTTCACACATCTGGGAACCCTGTTTATTAGAGAATTCCATTAACTACTGTGAATCGACTATATTTCCTCAATCTTATAGTATGTTTTTTGACGTTGCTCCCCAATTTGTATGTATTATAACTGATGATATTAACACAACTTCTAATTATCAGCTAGGAAACCCTTTTGCAGGATGTCTAGCACATACACTTATATTGGAAAGGGACAACTTATTTCTTTTCCCCCATACACACACAATTGTTGTGGACTCAAATGTTAATTCCTACTTTACCTGTTCCTAATATTAACCTACCACTTGAACCTTTGAAAAAGGTATTACAGTAAACAGCGTTACTACAGAAATTTATAGGTAAACATAACTGTACTTTGTTCGAACACTCTATTGTTACTACTATTGCAGCTAACAATAGATGTGGGAGTTAATGTACAAAAGCATACTTCTCATACTTGGTGGGACTTTTTCTTTACTCAACCCCCCAAAGCTCGACAATTGTTCTCTGCATTATTTAACCCACTGCTTGTATTTTTGATTATATTACTCTTACTCACTGTTTGTAACTGTTACTTATCTTACCGTATTCGAAAAACTGCTCGTGTTATATTGCCTTATTCTTACGCTCTTCAGCCTAAACAATCCTAGAGGCCAAATCTTGGGAAAACTAGTAAAGTAGTCTTGTTCAGGCTTCAGAGGCAGAAGTAGGCCTCAGACTGATTTGTGACCCTGTCTGGACTGTGTGCTTGCTTGCTCACCTAACAATTGTTACCAACAAGTAGCACTTATGATAAGAAAGGGAGTGCGTCTTGGAATTTCTTTAGCCCTGGGCACCTGGCCAGTCCCCCAGGGTCTGGAAAATCTTGTGACTCAAGCGGTGAAACCAACAGCATTGTTACAGTTAAATCAGGGCTGCATTTTTGCACGTAAACCAAAATCACAGTGTGCGGTCTGGGATTATAAATGGAAGTCCCCAGAGTTTCAATCTGAAGTCTCACCTGTGGGGTGGACACACCGCCTGGGACCCTTCACCACTGGGACTCCAGATTGCTGTTACTCGGGACTTCCCAGCTGCTGTTTGAATCTGGGTGTAGGTGTTGGCCCAATCTGGTGATGTACTCTGTTATGTCTCTCGAATACTTTTATTCACCCCCTTCTAATGACTATATATTGAACTTAAGTTAAATAATGTTTTATTAAAAAATTAATTAAATCTGTTCAGTTGTGTGAGACGAGTGGTTATTTTGCCAGTGACTCCAACGAACCTTGAAACCAAAAGCAGGCTTTTGGCAAAACACGTGTGAAGTAAAAACTGATAGCACAGAAGATGAAAAAAAGACAGTCCTTCAAGAATAGTTGGAGATTTCAAAATCCCACATTCAGAAATGGACAGAACAATACCAAAAACAGATGGAATATCAATAAGGAAATAGAGGATGTGAACAACACTGTAAACCAATTAGACGTAACAGATATATATGGATATTCAACCCAATAACAGAAAAATAAATCTTCTCAAGTGCACATGGAACATTCTTCAGGAAAGATCATATGTAGGCCAGAAGACAAGTCTAAATACATTTTATAAGACTGAAATAATACAAAGTATCTTTTACAATCACAACAGAAACTAAAAATCAATAAAAAGAAAACTGGAAAATTTACAAATATGTGGAAATTAAATAACATACAACCTTGAACAACCAATGGATTCAAGAAATTACAAAGGAAGTTCCTGCCAGAGCAATTAAGAAAAAGAAATATAAAGCATCCAAATTGGAAAGGAAGAGTAAAAACTATCTGTTTGCAAATAACATGGTCTTATATATAGAAAACCCTAAAATTACATACATACACACAAAACCACTGTTAGAGCTAATAAACGAATTTGGCAAATTTGCAGGATACAAAAGCAACACAAAAAAAGAGCTGCATTTCTATACACTAGCAAAGAACAATCTGAAAAGGAATTTTAAGAAAACAATTCCATTTACAATAGTATCAAAGAGATACATAAATCAAAGATATACATAAATAATGAATTTAACCAAGGAGATGAAAGACTTGTATTCTGAAAACTATAACATATTGTTGAAAGAAATTAAAGAAGTAAATAAATGGAAAGACAGCCCATTTGATAAACTGGAACTTTTACTATTGTTAAATGACAAAGACCACCCAAAGAGATCTACAGGCTGACTGAAATCCCTAACAAAATCCCAATGGCGGTTTTATAGAAATAGAAAACCCATCCAGAAGTTCATACAGAAATCTCTAGGGACTCTGAACAGCCAAAATTCTTGAACAAAGTTGGAGGAATCACATTTCTTGATTTCAAAACTTACTGCAAAGCTACAATAATCAAGACAGTATGGTACTAGCATGCAGACAGATATATAGACCAATGGAACAGAATAGGAAGTCCAGAAATAAACCCTCAAATATACAGTCAAATGATTTTTGACGTGGGTGCCAATACCACTCAGTGGGGAAAGGACAATTTTTTCTTTCTTTCTTTCTTTTTTAAATTTATTTGGCGTGCTCTTAGTTGCGGCAGGCGGGATCTTCACTGCAGCATGTGGGATCTTTAGTTGCAGCATGCGGGATCTTGAGTTGTGGCATGTGGGATCTAGTTCCCTGACCAGGGATTGAACCCGGGCACCCTGCCTTGACAGCATGGAGTCTTAGACACTGGACCACCAGGAAAGTCTCAACAATCTTTTCAATAAACGGTGTTGGGAAAACAAAACAGCCACATGCAAAAGAGTGAAGTTAGACCATTATTTCACATTATATACAAAAATAAACAAAATGGATCAAAGACCTAAACTTACAAGTTAAAACTATACAACTCTTAGAAGAAAACATGGGTGGGGGGAACTTCATGACCTTGGATTTGATAATGATTTCTTGAATATCACAACAATAGCACAAGCAAGAAAACAAAAAAATGGATAAACTGGACTTCATCAAAATTTAAAACTTCTGTGCATCAAAGACACTATCAAGAGAATGAAAAGACAACCCACAGAATGGGAGAAAATATATGCAATCCCACGTGTGATAAGGGATTAATATCCAGAATACAAAGAGAACTCCTACAACTTAACAACAACAAAAATAAATGACCCAATTAAAAACTGACCAAAGGACTTAACTAGACATTTCTCCAAAGAACATATACAAATGCCAATAAGCACATAAAAAGATGCCCAACATCGTCATTAAAGAAATGCAAATCAGGGCTTCCCTGGTGGCGCAGTGGTTGAGAGTCCGCCTGACGATGCAGGGGGCGTGGGTTCGTGCCCCGGCCCGGGAAGATTCCACATGCCACGGAGCAGCTGGGCCCGTGAGCCATGGCCGCTGAGCCTGAGCGTCCGGAGCCTGTGCTCCGCAATGGGAGAGGCCACAACAGTGAGAGGCCCGTGTACCAAAAAAAAAAAAAAAGAAAGAAATGCAAATCAAAGCCCCAATAAGCTACCACTTCACACCCACTAGAATGGCTATCATCAAAAAAGCAGAAACAAAAGTTGGTGAGGATGCAGAGAAATTGGAACCCTGTGCACTGCTGGTAGGACTGTAAAATGGTGAGGTCACTGTGAAAGACAATATGGTGGTTCCTCAAAAAATTAAACAGAGAATGTCCATATGATCCAGCAATTCTTTTCCTAGGTATTCCACCCCTAACCCAAAGAACTGAAAGCAGGGATTCAAACAGATATTTATACACTAGTGTGCATTATTCACAATAGCCAAAAAGTGAATACAACCCATATCCATCAACAGATGAATGCATAAATAAAATGTGGTATATACATACAATGGAACGTTATTCAGTCATAAAAAGGAATGCAATTCTGATACATGCTATAACATGGATGAACCCTGAAAACATTATGCTAAGTAAACAAGCCAGGTACCAAAGGAAAAAAATTATATGACTCCACTTATATGAAATATCTAGAATAGGCAAGTTCATAGAGATAGAAGTGGATTAGAGACTGCAAGGGGGTGGGGGGCAGGGGGAATGGGGTGCTACTATATAATGGGTACAGAGCTTCTATTTGAGATGATGAAAAAAGTTCTTGAAATAGACAGTGATAATGGTTACACAACATTATGAATGTACTTAATGCCACTGTGTTATACATTTAAAACAGTTCACATGGCAACTTTTATGTTATATGTATTTTACTACAATTAAAAAAAATATTCATTTACCAGTATGGAGTTTCCTCTAAAAAAATAAAAACAGTAAAAAACTAAAAACAGTACTACCATAAGACCCAGCAATCCCACTACTGGGCATATACCCTGAGAAAAACATAATTCAAAAAGAGTCATGTATCACAACGTTCATTCCAGCTCTATTTACAATAGCCAGGACTTGGAAGCAATGTAAGTGTCCATCGACAGATGAATGGATAAAGATGTGGCACATATATACAATGGAATATTACTCAGCCATAAAAAGAAACGAAATTGAGTTATTTGTAGTGAGGAGGATGGACCTAGAGTCTGAAGTAAATCAGAAAGAGAAAAACAAATATTGTATGCTAACACATATATATGGAATCTAAAAAAAAAGGTCATGAAGAACCTAGGGGCAAGACGGGAATAAAGACGCAGACCTACCAGAGAATGGACTTGAGGACACAGGGAGGGGGAAGGGTAAGCTGGGACAAAGTAAGAGAGTGGTAGTGTATATATGGACATATATACACTACCAAAGGTAGAACAGATAGCTAGTGAGAAGCAGTCACACAGCACAGGGAGATCAGCTCAGTGCTTTGTGACCAGCTAGAAGGGTGGGATAGGGAGGGTGGGAGGGAGGGAGACGCAAGAGGGAAGAGATATGGGGATATATGTATATGTATAACTGATTCACTTTGTTATAAAGCAAAGTGAATACTCCAATAAAAATGTTAAAAAAAATTTTTTTAATAAATAAATAAATAAAAATAAAAACAGAACTACCATATGATCCAGCAATTCTGCTCCCAGGTATATATCTGGAAAAACTTAAAACACTAATTTGAAAAAATA
The DNA here is from genome assembly GCF_951394435.1 of Stenella coeruleoalba. Taxonomy (NCBI): domain Eukaryota; kingdom Metazoa; phylum Chordata; class Mammalia; order Artiodactyla; family Delphinidae; genus Stenella; species Stenella coeruleoalba. Next base: position 66,755,059 of record NC_137156.1, read on the forward strand.
TATGCACCCCCATGTTCAGAGCAGCACTAGCTACAATAGCCAAGATATGGCAGCAACCCAAGCGCCCATCAACAGATAAATGGATGAAGAAGATGTAGTATATGTATGTGTGTGTGTGTGTATATACATATGTGTGTGTGTGTATATATACACATATATACACACACACACAAATGGAATATTACGTAGTCATAAAAGGGGAAGAACTCTGCCATTTGCAGCAAAGTGGATGGACATAGAGAATATTATGCTTAGTGAAATAAGCGAGAGAAAGACAATACTGTATGATATCACTTATATGTGGAATCCAAAAAATAATACAAATGAATGCATACACAAAATAGAAAGAGACTCAGAGATACAGAAAACAAACTAGTAGTTACCAAAGGAGAGACAGAAGGGAGGCAGGGCAAATAAGGGGTATGGGATTAACAGATACAAACTATTATGTATAAAATAGATAAGCAAGAAGGATATACTGTATAGAACAGTGAGTTCTTGCCATTATCTTGTTATAACTTTTAATGGAGTATAATCTGTAAAAATACTGACTCACTATGCTGTACACCTGGAACTAATATAATATTGTAAATCAACTGTACTTCAATTAAATAAAAAGAATAATATTGACAAAAAACAATTCATTTACAATAGCACTAAAAGAACATTAAATATCTTGGAATAAATTTAATGAAATATATGAAAGATCTCAACATTGAAAACAATCAAACAATGCAGAGAGAAATTGAAGTCATAAATAAATGGAGATCTATATAATGTATATGGATTAGAAGACTCAATATTGTTAAGTTGTCAATTCTCTCCAAATGAATCTATAGATTCAATGAAATCTCAACCACAATGTCAGATTTTTTCACAGAAATTGACAAATTAATTCTAAAGTGTATATGGAAATACAAAGAACCTAAAATATCCAAATCAATCTTGATAAAGAATAAAGTTTGGCAACTTATACTACCTGACTTCAAGACTACAGCAGTGGGGTACTGGCATACAGATAAATAAAACAAGCTACAGCAGTGGGGTACTGGCATATAGATAAATAAACAGATTAATGGAACAAAACAGAGACCCCAGAAATAGGCCCATACCTACACAGTCAATTAATTTTTGACCAAAGTACTAAAGCAAACAGAGGAGCAGAGAAAGTTGTGGTGATTTTAAACTACATCAAATTTTTCAACATTCCTTCCCCCAAAAGGCAGAGCCCTCCTCTCGCCTCTCCCTGAGTATGGGATGGACTTAATGACTTCATTCTAATAAACAGAATATGGCAGAAGTGACAGTATGTGACTAGATAAGAAGCTTCTTCCTTACTGTTTTGGATCATTCACTCTGGAGGACAGAACTGCATACCAGGAGGGTACTCAGAGAGCCCACATATCAAAGAACTGAGGACTCCTGCCAAAAGCCAAGTAAGTCATCTTGGAAGCAGATCCTCCAGCCTCAGGCAAACCTCTATGACTGGCAGCCCCAGAAGACATCCTAACAGCAACTTCATGAGAGACTATGAGCCAGAATCACCCCACTAAGCCCCTCTTCAATTACTGAGCCTCAGAGACTGAAGTAATAAATGTTTGCTGTTTTAAACTGCTAAATTTTGGAGTAATTGAATAGATAACAAATACACAAGTCTTTTCAGCAAATGGTGCTGGTACTGGGACAAGATATCCATACTGGTGGAGGGTGGGGAGGGAGTTTGAACCTCAACTTCAATCTTACACAATACACAAAAATTAATTCAAGGAGGATCAAAGACCTGAATGTAAACGCTAAAACTGTAAAACTTCTAGTGAAAACACAGGCAAAATCTCCTGCACTTAGAGACAGGCAAGGGCACAGAAAGCAATAGCCATGAAAGAAAATATTGATAAATCAGACTTCAACAAAACTGAAAACTTCTAATCTTCGAAATATACTTATAAGAAATAAATAGGCAAGCCACCATGCACTGGCAGAAAATTTTCACAAACATATATCTGACTGGTATTCAAAATATAAAAAGAGCTCCTAAAACACAATAATAGATGGAAGTTAACAGTTCCATTTTTTTTAAATGGGCTGAAAATCTGAACAAGTATTGTACTTCACAAAGGAAATATACAAATGACCATTAAGTAGAGACACCAGTGCTCAACATCATCAGTAATCAGGTAACTGCAAGTTAAAACCACAAGGAGATATCATAATACTTTCACAAAAATGGCTAAAATTCAAAACACTGACAACACGCTAAATGTTGCTGAGGACGTGGAACAATCACAACTCATATATTCTTGGTCGGAATGTAAAATGGTACAACCATTTTGAAAAAGGTGTCAATGTTTCCTATAAAACAAGACATACATCTACCCTATGATCCAGCAATTCATTTCCCCTCAAGAGAAATGAATGTATATGTTCTCCAAAACCACTTGTACAAAAATGTTCACAGAAGCTTTACTTATAAGTCAAACCCTGGAAGCAGACCAGATGTCCATCAACAGGGGAACAGATCAACAAACTGGAATGTTCATGCGATGAAATACTTCACAGCAATAAAAAGGAATGAACCAATGATACAGGCAATAGCATGGATAAATCCCTGAACAGTATACTGCATGAAAGAAGCCCTATACAAGAGTACACAGGATATTATTCCACTTATATGAAATTTTAGAACAAGCCTAACTAATGTACGATGAAAAAAGTCAGAGAAGTTGTCTCTGGCTAGAACAGAACAGTGGTTTAATCACTTACACTAAAACAAACTGAAAACATAAGGTGGTAGCAACAAGAGAATTCTGTTAAGAAAATACTTATCAAATTATTAATAACTTGGGACCTCCCTGGTGATCCAGTAGGTCAGACTCCTAATTCAGGGGGCCCGGGTTCGATCACTGGTCGGGGAACTAGATCCCACATGCATGCTGCAACTAAGAGTTCGCATGCTGCAACTAAGAAGCCTGCATGCCACAACTAAGAGTCCTCCTGTTGCAACTAAGAATCCCACATGCCACAACTAAAGATCCCATGTGCCACAACGAAGACCCGGTGCAGCCAAGACCCAGTGCAGCCAATATTTATTTATTTATTAAATAAATAAATTGTTTTAAATTAATAACTTGTTATATAGTGCTGACAAACAGCAGTTTACCAGTTATCAATATATTACCTCTTTGCTCCAAACCCAAACATCATGGCCTGCTCTGCAAAAATGGAGCTAAACCCATTAAATATTTTCCTTTGCCAACTGATGTTAAACTTTATCAGTAGAGGACACGGGAGAGACACTGCAAAAAGAGGAGGCTTCTCTACATGGTTCCAGTATGCTCCTATCACCAGGCCCCTGCCAGCCAGTCAGCTCCCCGCACTGTCCAGTCACTGATGGGTGCCTGACACCTGCAATGCATAGTGGTCAGCAGCACGCAGTGTCCAGTAGCTTCCTCTAACACCTCACTCAAGCAGTTTTGCGGCAGAGTGGTTCCAGCAAGACACCCCTCCATAAATGGCTTTCTCTGACATCCAAGAGGGTAGATTTCCAGCAAGTTCTGGAGGATAGATTTCCAACATGTTCTGCCAGTGTGACACTACAATGACTTTCTCGGCCATCCAGTTAGTCATGGCCACCCTATCCTCCAACAAGATATGGATTTCAGTCCCAGAAGGGTATCTTCCTTAAGCACCCTGTATCAGCCCTACAGGTAGTAGCTATTCACTCTACTTCTTACTAGCCAACCCATCACTACTCCAATCTCCTGTTACCTGTTCAAATTACTGTGTGGTTTCTGAATGGACCCTGAAAGTTGTTTCAATGAGTTGAAAAGGCTAAGTAGCATACACCTAAAATGATAAATTTTATTACCTACATAAAATCCACATGCTTCTGCTTTATTCACAATCTACCAATGAAAAGTAATACAACATTGTAAACAGTCAAGTTAACATGTTTAAGGGCCTAAGGTACCTGGTACATTCTGCTTCATGAAGTTACTCAAGCTTAATATTCAGCTCCCTGAAGCTAAAGGCAGCATTTTTTTTGGAGACACTCATGAAATAGCTAACACAACCACATATTTTATAATACACCTTCCAAAATACGGAAGAAACTTATCATTCATTTCACTTTCTATGCTAAAAAAATAATTGTATTTTTCATGCAGAATATCAAAAACCAAAACAGCCTAGGCATGCCCTGTGCTGGCCTGAAAAATCTAGTGTTCTACTTGGCCCTGACCCACACAATATCCTCCAGTTGAGCAGTCTTTATAAGTTTCAGAACAGTTTTCACCAAATCAAGTTTGTGTCTAAGTCGCAATTATAAAGTCTCCAAATCAGTCGTGAACCATTAAAATAATATCTGCAAAAAAACCTTTTTAAAGTATATAATCAAATATATGCTGAGTACCCAAAATGAATGAGACCCTGTAGAATACTGTAGTAATAAGACAAACACAGTTCCTGCCCTCAGAAAACTGAAAGTGAGGATGGAGAGCAGGTAGAGAGGAGAGGCAAATAAGCAATTTTAAAAGAGTATGGGGCTTCCCTGGTGGCGCAGTGGTTGAGAGTCCGCCTGCCAATGCAGGGGACACGGGTTCGTGCCCGGTCCGGGAAGATCCCACATGCCGCGGAGTGGTTAGGCCCATGAGCCATGGCCGCTGAGCCTGCGCGTCCGGAGCCTGTGCTCCGCAACAGGAGAGGCCACAACAGTGAGAGGCCCGCGTACCGCAAAAAAAAAAAAAAAAAAAAAAAAAAAGAGTATGATAGGGACTTCCCTGGTGGTCCAGTGGTTAAGAATCTGCCTTCCAATGCAGGGGATGCGGGTTCGATCCCTGGTCGGGAAACCAAGATCCCCCATGCCGCAGGGCAACTAAGCCCGTGCACTGCAACTACTGAGCCCGCGTGCCATAACTAGAGAGCCCACACACCACAACGAAAGATCCCGCATGCCACAACTAAGACCCGACGCAGCCAAATACATAAATTTTTTAAAATAACATTAGAAAAATAAAACAAGCTATAGGTTAACCATTTGACAAGCTTCCCCTTTATCTGATCAACACCATAAAGTAAAGAGATTAGGTATTGTCAATCCAATATTACAAGCAAAGTAGCAGAGAAATCAGATGACTTGTCTAAGTAAGGCTCCACAACTAATACTTGAAATACCAGCATTCACCTTCCTCACCTGGTTCCAAGAAGAGTTCCAAGATGGATCTTTTCAATCTAGTCTGGGGAGGCAGGCACCACTCCTGTACAGGACTGAGTGAGATTAGTACTCTAGGCAGTAAGTACACAGGGAGGTTCATTTGCCCAGAAAGTTTACTGCATTGGGTTTCCCTGGTGGCACAGTGTTTAAGAATCCACCTGTCAATGTAGGGGACACGGGTTCGATCCCTGGTCCGGGAAGATCCCACGTGCCGTGCCACAGAGCAACTAAGCCCGTGTGCCACAACTACTGAGCCTGCACTCTAGAGCCTGCGAGTCACAACTACTGAGCCCGCGCGCCATAACTACTGAAGCCCACGCGCCTAGAGCCTGTGCTCCGCAACAAGAGAAGCCACTGCCATGAGAAGCCCACGCACTGCAACGAAGAGTAGCCCCTGCTCGCTGCAACTAGAGAGAGCTCCCATGCAGCAACGAAGACCCAACACAGCCAAAAATAATAAATAAATTTATTTTAAAATTAAAAAAAAAGTTTACTGCCTTAACAAAATGATGTGGGGACCCCAAACCTTTCAGACACTAGAGACAACACTCCTGTGCCTTTTTCACACTACAAGGAAGCAAGGCCACAGAATGTGAGGAAGAGAAACTAAATAGTGGGGACACCAAAAGTTTCAGAACCAGGCTTGCCCTTAAGAATATCACATATTTTCTCTACAACTTTAGACATCACCTAGAAACTGAACACAACATTGCCAAAGTCCCCACACTCTAAAATAATGTCTAAGACTCTGAAACCATCCCACCTGAAGAAAGCATGGTATCTGGAAACCTTCACATTATAGCTCCAATGTTTGGGTGATAATATAATCTTGGAGGGTTTCAAATCTCCCAGGAAATACGCTGAATGCTGACAACCAGCATCAATACATGGTCAGGAGAAAACTTTGAGAAGAGCGGCTGAAATTGTATCCTTAGGTAATATGGAAGAGAAAAAACCACAACATCTAAATCCAGTAGCAGTTGCTATTTGCATTATAAAACTAATTTATAAGCCAACTCAAAAGAAATGAGGTCTCCCACCTTCCCCCGCTCTCTATCCTGGCAGAGGAGAAACCATACTGGCATCACCAGTTCAGCTACCAAGACAATGCTATAGTTCAGATGCAAGGCCTCTGTGGGGCTCCATTAACAACATCTGTTAAGACAAAATTTGAATTTTTTTTGTGGGGGGGGGCCGTGTTGGGTCTTCATTGCTCCACGCAGGCTTTCTCTAGTTGTGGCGAGTGGGGGCTACTCTTCATTGCAGTGCACAGGCTTCTCATTGTGGTGGCTTCTCTTGTTGCAGAGCATGGGCTCTAGGAATGAGGGCTTCAGTAGCTGCAGAACGCGGGCTCAGCAGTTGTGGTGCGTGGCCTCAGTAGTTGCGGTGTGCGGGCTCTAGAGCGCAGGCTCCGTAGTTGTGGCGCACAGGTTAAGTTGCACTGTGGCATGTGAGATCTTCCCAGACCAGGGACCGAACCCATGTCCCCTGCATTGGCAGGTGGATTCTTAACCACTGAGCCACCAGAGAAGTCCAAAATTTGAATATTTTAATAGGGAAAACTGAAGTAATAATAATACATAAAAACAAAAAAATTGACTTGGGAAGAAAGTACAGCCAAGCAATGCTGTCAGTATACCAAAGCCACTCACATAGTCTTCAGCAGACCCAGCAGTCAGACTGGATACAGGGAGCAAAGGGTACAGTTATCAAAAGGCTCCAAGATGAGCCCAAAGGAGAAACAAAGTCCTCTGCATAGCTTTTAGGGCTTATCAGTCAAATGAAGAATATCGGAACCAATTATCTGAACTTTTTTCTAACAAAGGATTTTACCTTAATCTCAGGTTGTACGAGGACTAGAAAATCGACCTGCTTTGTTCAGGGGGTATGACCCTAACTACAGTCTTATACTTGAAAAGATAAAATTCTTAAAGGAAAGTTGGTTTTGATTTGCTTTCATCACCTTCAGATAAGGATTTTTACCCTCAATAAGTTTTACAAACAGCTCCAAGATCCTTCGCCCTCCCACAGGGCCAGTATTTCAATAAGGACCACATACAGCAATAAGGTTTGCTCACAGCACAGATTATAGTTTCCCAAGTAAAATGCTTACCTACCTAAAGCCCAATTTCCCAGGTATCAGGCCAGGGTGCACAGCTGTTGAGGAGGAAAGGAAAAGTTGTCCACATTTAAAAGATGAGGAAACTAGGGACTTCCTTGGTGGTCCAGTGGTAAAGAGTCCACCTTCCAATGCGGGGGACGCACATTCGACCCCTGGTCAGGCAACTAAGCCCGCATGCCACAACTATTGAGATTGCGCACCTCAACGAGAGGGAAAACCTGCACACCACTAGAGAGAAGCCCGTATGCCTCAACTCGAGAGAAACCCGAGCAGATGCACACCGTAACGAAAAGATCCCGCATGCCTCAACAAAGATCCCGTGTGCCGCAGCGAAGAACCGATGCAGCCAAAAAAAATAATAAGGAAAATAAATAAAATAAATATTTTTTAAAAACTGATATATCATTTAAAAAAATAAAAGATGAGGACACTAAAGCACACAGAAGGTAATCAGATGAAAGCTGAAGTAGGAAAAGGAAAGCTTTATTTGGCCCACTTTATAATAGGTTATGAATCTAAACATTCGCCTAAGCTCACAACAAATATGAAATGCATGTTACTCTTCTTTAAAAAGAGCAAGTGAGGGAATTCCCTGGCCGTCCAGTGGTTAGGACTCCATACTTTCACTGCCGAGGGTCCGGGTTCGATCTCTGGTTGGGGAACTAAGATCCCACAAGCCACGCAGCACGGCCAAGGGGAGGAGGACGGAACAAGCATTTCACTCTAGAAAAACAAACATCAAGATCTATTTTGTATAAAAAACAAATTATATAGTAGCTTTATTCATAACTGTCAAAACTTAGAAGTAACCAAGATGGCCTTCAACTGATGAACCGATAAATAAATGGTGGTACACCCACACAATGGATTATTCAGCACTAACAAGAAATGAGCTATCAAAGCTCTGTAAGGACATGGAGAAATCTTAAATGTACATTACTAAGTAAAAGAAGCCAATCTAAAAAGGCTACACACTGTATGACTCCGACTACATGACATTTTAGAAAAGGAACAGTAAAAAGATCAGTGGGACTTCCCTGGTAGTCCAGTGGCTAAGTCTCTGTGCTCAAAATGCAGGGGCCCAGGTTCCATCCCTGGTCAGGGAACTAGATCTCACGTGCCGCAACTAAGAGTTCACATGCCGCAACGAAGATCCCGCGTGCAGCAACTAAGACCCGGCACAGCCAAATAAATAAATAAAATATTAAAAAAAAAAAAAGATTAGTGATTGCCAGAGGCTGAGGGAGAGGAAGGGATGAACAGAAGAACAGAGATTTTTTTTTAGGACAGTGGAACTATTCTGTATGATACTATAATGGTAGATATATGTCGTTATACATTTGTAAAAACCCATAAAAGGTACATAAACTACAGACTTTGAGTGATAATGATGTGTCAATGTACGTTCATCAACTGTAGCAAATGTACCACTCTGGTGTGGAATGTTGATATGTATGAGTGGGGCCTAGGGGTATATGGGAACTCTCCACTCAAATTATGCTATGAACCCAAAACTGCTCTAAAAAACAAAATCTATTTTTTATCTTTTTAAACAATTTTTATTTATTTATTTAAGTTTTGGCTGCATTGGGTCTTCATTGCTGTGCACAGGCTTTCTTTTGAGGCGAGCAGGGGCTACTCTTGGTTGCGGTACGCAGGCTTCTCATTGAGGTGGCTTGTCTTGTTGCAGAGCACAGGCTCTAGGCGCACGGGCTCAGTAGTTGTGGCTCACGGGCTCTGGAGTGCAGGCTCAGTAGTTGTGGCACATGGGCTTAGTTGCTCCGCGGCATGTGGGATCTTTCCAGACCAGGAATCGAACCCATGTCCCTTGCACTGGCAGGAGGATTCTTAACCACTGTGCCACCAGGGAAGTCCCAAAATCTATTTTTTTTAAAGCCAATTTTTTTGTTTTGTTTTTGCTCTTTTATTTTGTTTTTTTGGGCCACGCTGTGCGGCATGAGGGATCTTAGGTCCCCAACCAGCAACTGAACTCATGCCCCCTGCAGTAAAAGCACACAGTCTTAACCACTGGACCGCAAGGGAAGTCCCCCAAGAGCCAAATTATTCAAATGTTCTAATTTTTTTATCTGGGTGGTTGTTAGGTATATACAGGTGTAAAAAATCATGTAATTTTGTGTACTTTATATATATTTTATGCTTCAATAAAAGTTACTTTAAAAGAAGACAAAAATTTAACAGGGAAATCTAATCATTTGAGGGGCAAAAAAAAAAATATGTACTTAAACAAACACTGAAGCAGAGCCTATTTATCATGACAAGGCGTGGGCACTGTCTGAGCACTGATACTCCCTGGCTGTGTGGCCTAAACATTATTCTCACTTCATTTCATCAAATGTAAAGTGAATGTACTACTACTTGTCTCATAGGTCTATTAAAAAAGAAATTCCTTCTCTTATCCACTTAGTTATTCAAAAGAAAAACATGAAGACCAGGGAATAAAGATTCCAATCAAGCAAGAGGAATACTACATATTAGTTCTCTCTCCCAACAAACTATAAAAAATACAGTAAACTGGGGACTTCCCTGGTGGTGTAGTGGTTAAGACTCTGCGCTCCAAATGCAGGGGGCCCGGGTTCGATCCCTGGTCAGAGCACTAGATCCCACATGCATGCTGCAACTAAGAGTTCGCATGCCACAACTAGAAGATGTGTCCTAAGGTAATTGCTTCTTCACTTTAAGCCGTTTGGCTCATGAAAGGTTTCATAGGAGCACTCTACTTCCATCTGAAAGCACTCTACTTTCATTGGAAATCAAGGGAAATATGTATTACAGCTGAAACAAGATGGCAGCGTGTCACCTGATTCAACCTCAGCTGGGAATGTATACCAGGCAATTCAAATTTTTCACCATTTCTGGTCTGCAAAGGGTTTTCTCTGATCACTGGAGTGGCTCAAATTTTAATTCATCACCAAACTTTAAAATCAGGAAATTTCACATGAAAATCCAGATTTCTGGTTTTCCTTTAAAAAAAAAAAACCCCCAAAATCACAAGATCTGGTAACACAACAACTGGCTAAAACTAAGAAACAGTGCCCCTTTTCCAATAGCGCCTGTGGTTGCTAGATCACCGAAGTCCCCACCACTCACCACTGTCCTTACACCCTGCTTCCCTAATTTACTGCAAGCTAGCCCTTGATGTAAATGCATCGTTTACCAACCCAGATGCTCATAATATACTGATCTTCGTATGATCAGTCCTAGTCACAGCAGTATTACTCCTATTGTCACTACCCGTCTTAGCAGCTGGAATTACCATACTATTAACTGACCAGAACCTAAACACAATCTTCTTTGATCCTGCAGGAGGGGGAGACCCAATCCTGTATCAACATCAATTTTGATTCTTTGGTCACCCCAAAGTATATATTCTAATCCTTCCTGGCTTCGGAATAATTTCACACATTGTAACCTACTACTCGGGAAAAAAAGAACTTTTCGGGTATATGGGAATAGTCTGAGCCATAATTTCTATCGGGTTCTTAGGCTTTATCGTATGGGCTCATCATATATTCACAGTTGGTATAGATGTTGACACACGGGCATATTTTACATCAGCCACTATAATCATTGCTATCCCCACAAGAGTAAAAGTCTTTAGTTGATTAGCAACACTTCACAGAGGGAATATTAAATGATCCCCCGCTCTAATATGAGCCTTAGGTTTTATTTTCCTCTTCACAGTAGGTGGCCTAACTGGCATCGTTCTAGCTAATTCATCACTAGACACTGTTCTTCATGATATACTACGTAGTCGCCCACTTTCACTACGTACTTTCAATACGAGCTGTCTTCGCCATCATAGGAGGATTTGCCCACTGATTCCCACTATTATCGGGATACACACTTAACTCAAGATGAGCAAAAATCCACTTTATAATTATATTCGTAGGTGTAAACCTAACATTCTTCCCATAACATTTCTTAGGCTTATCCGGCATACCTCGACGATATTCCGACTACCCAGACGCCTACACAACATGAAACACTATCTCATCCATAGGCTCTTTCATCTCACTAACAGCAGTTATACTAATAATTTTCATTATCTGAGAAGCGTTTACATCCAAACAAGAAGTATTAACAGTAGACCTCACCTCCACAAACCTTGAGTGACTAAATGGGTGTCCTCCGCCATATCACACATTTGAAGAACCAGCATACGTCAACCCAAAATGATCAAGAAAGGAAGGAATCGAACCCTCTCTAATCGGTTTCAAGCCAACACCATAACCACTATGTCTTTCTTTATAAATGAGATATTAGTAAAACCTTACATAACTTTGTCAAAGTTAAATCACAAGTGAAAATCCTGTATATCTCCATGGCATATCCCTTTCAACTAGGCTTCCAAGATGCAACATCACCCATTATAGAAGAACTCCTACACTTCCACGATCATACATTAATAATTGTTTTCCTAATTAGCTCCCTAGTCCTCTATATCATCACCCTAATACTTACAACCAAACTAACACATACCAGTACAATAGACGCCAAAGAGGTAGAGACTGTTTGAACTATCCTTCCAGCCATCATTTTAATTCTAATTGCCTTACCCTCCCTACGAATCCTCTACATAATAGATGAAATTAATAACCCTTCTCTCACTGTAAAAACAAGAGGCCACCAATGATACTGAAGCTACGAATACACCGACTATGAAGACCTAAATTTCGACTCTTACATAATCCCAACATCAGACCTAAAACCAGGAGAGCTACGACTACTAGAAGTGGACAACCGAATAGTCTTACCCATAGAAATAACAATCCGAATGCTAGTCTCCTCCGAAGACATGTCACACTCATGAGCTGTGCCCTCCCTGGGCCTAAAAACAGATGCAATCCCTGGACGCCTAAACCAACCTTGATATCAACACGACCAGGCTTATTCTACGGGCAATGTTCAGAAATCTGTGGCTCGAATCATAGTTTTATACCAATCGTTCTCAAACTAGTACCTCTAGAGAACTTTGAAAAATGATCTGCATCCATACTATAATCTGATTAAGAAGCTAAACTAGCATTAACCTTTTAAGTTAAAGATTGAGAGCCGGGCTTCCCTGGTGGCGCAGTGGTTGAGAGTCCGCCTGCTGATGCAGGGGACACAGGTTCGTGCCCCAGTCCGCGAGGATCCCACATGCCGCGGAGCGGCTGGGCCCGTGAGCCACAGCCGCTGAGCCTGCGCCTCCGGAGCCTGTGCTCCGCAACGGGAGGGGCCACAACAGTGAGAGGCCCGCGTACCACAAAAAAAAAAAAAGTGGCATCTTAGCCAGGAAGCGGGTTGAGTCGCATAGCCCCTTCTGAGATGCAGAATTGCTTTCTGTTCTCAGGCTTCAGTCATGCACTTTGAGCAAGTTCTACTGCCTCCTGCAGAATGAGGAATGGGCCTCCATAAGGTGCTAGAGTGCAAGCACTCCAGGCAGCGTAGGAGGTGGAGATCCATGGCCAAATTCTCATTTCTACTTGCCCATTCCCTCCATTTCCCTATTTAATTAGAGGGTGTTCTAACTCAGACAAATTTAGCACATTTTTGTAAACGTTTAGTCCTTATCTACTACATGCAGGTACAAGACACAAAAACACAATCTCTATAGGAAAGGGGTTAGGTCTAATCAGAGAAAACAATTATTCTCAAAAGAGTATATACTGTGTTTTTTTGTTTGCTTGTTTGGTTTTTTAATAAGGGCAATGATACTACTGCAGTTCAGAGGGAGTGGAGTATTCCCAAGAACTGGAATGTTTCGGGAGTGTTTCATAAAGGAGGTAGGAGGGATGTGAGCTGGACTCTGGAGAAAAGAGAAGTGACACTGAAGGCAAAGAGGGGCAAAAGCCAATGGATTAGCTGGTAAAAGGATCTGTCTAAGTAAATATCATGTATGGAATGTTTACCAAACCATCTGGTTAGTGGGGTTAGGACAAACCCTGAAGAGGTGGGTCGCGGCCAGCTGGGCAGCAGCACCTTAAATGCCACATTAGGACATCAGATCTCATCCCATAAGTCTGCAGCAGTTTGACTTTGGTGTAGGATCTCCATAGTTGTGAATTATGTCTGTTGCTCATAATAGTTAAAAGTGTTGACATTTACAGGTGAATTATGTAAATACAAAGTTAAAGTAGATGGAAGGGCCACTATTCTAACATCCCTACTCATCTGCACTTAAAAATGCCCAGCACAGAAGTACTGCTATTAATAACATACACTGAATCAAGCAAGCATCATCCAATACTCATAAGTATTCATGAGGCAGTAAAAGCATTAAACAAAGGCAATAAAGTTCTTGGATATTCTATAATTTCCTTGGGGCAGCAATTCTAACACAGGGTTAGACTACGAATGGACTTTAATGGACCCCCTGACCTCCCTAAAATTGCATGCAAAAGTTAGTGTAGTGAAGTTGACTGAGTGGATCTGTCTCTTTCTATATCTCTAAGAGGTCAGATACCCAAAATATGTTAAGAGCCTAACTTAGGGTTGTTTTAATAGAAAACAGCGACAATCTGGGGACTTCCCTGGCGCTCCAGTAGTTAAGACTTCGCCTCCCAATGCAGGGGGTGTGGATTCCATCCCAGGTTGGGGAGCTAAGATCCCACATGCCTCACAGCCAAAAAACCAAAACAGAAAACAGAAGCAATATTATAACAAATTCAATAAAGACTTTAAAAATGGTCAACATCAAAAAAAAATCTTTAAAAAAAAAGGAAAGAAAACAGCGAGAATTTAACCCTGTGGCAGCCTTAACTTTCTAAAGGAAGTGTTAATGGGGGGGGGGGGGGGTTGGGGGGAAGTTAGATTGAGGCCATTTTGAGAAGTTCCTAATATTTTCATATCTCCCTCCTTTCTTGTAAAGAACTGCCCAAGGAACTAGTCTCACCAAAATCAAAACTCATTCAACATTCAAAAAATGGCCCAAGGGAGGGTAATAAAATATCTAAAAACTACTCACTCAACTTCTCTCTCTTCTCACAAGTAAGGGAAACAGCAAGAGGCCACCAGCTGCCTCTGGTTTCAGCATCTTCTCCAAAAAGATCTCCTGACCAAACAGCTAGTTTCCTTCAAAATAACACATTCTGAGGCGACAAGATCCTGACACAAACCCACAAAGTATTGTTGCTTGACTTCTTAGTCGTCTCAGGCAGGCTTGCTGTAAGACCATATACAGGAGCCTATGCTGAGAAGCCAAAGGACCACAGGGAAAGAGAAATGTGTTTTGGAACACTCAGAACTCTTCCTAGACCTGCACACCTTGCCCAGCGTCTCTAACCCTCCTACCCTCACAAGAAGCGGGGGCTGGCGGTCTGTTTTCATTGCGCAAGATACATTTACTCTATTAAAAGTTAATTTGGCATTCACGAGACAAAAAGAAGTTTCATTTCTTTTTCTGATTCTAGCACACTCCCACATTTCCTCTGTCTCCTGATTACACTTGCCAGATTATCTCTTTAGGAGATAAAATCAATCAACTCACCACCGTAATATTCACTTTCTCCCAGAGGCAAAAGAGCCTTACCACAACTCCAAAGAGTGGTGGTCCAGAACCAAAGAAATTCTGTCCCAAAATAAAATTCGGGCATCATGAACATTTAACCAGGCCCTTCAGGAAGAAGCAAACGGTAAGCTCCGAGAAGCACAGAAGGCAGGCGCCGGGCACAGGGCCTTCGCCCTGTCAGAATCACAGGGCCGTCACACTGGCCTGCCTGGTTCGCGGGGGCTTTCGACTGTTTCGTCTAGTCTTAGTCTCAAGCGGTCTGAAAGTCAGTCGCAGGAGCGACATCTAAGAAAATGGTACGTGTGTTTCTCACCTGGGAACAACACAAGACCCCGGAGAGCATCAAGCTGGCACTGGACACGTTTCAGCGCTGCGGGTCAGCGGAGCCCAGGGCTGTAGTCACAGAAACTAGTTTCCCGCTACACTTCGGGAGCGGGGCTCTCGGACCTCCACCCCGAGGCCGTCCTCCGACCTCGGCACCAGCATCTAGGAGGCTCCACGGGCGGCCCGTCAGGACGATCGAGCGATGCTCAGCCGATACCCCTTCCCTGCGCGCGCCAGCTCCAACCCCGCGCCCGCCGCCGCCCGCCCCGCGGCGTCAGGCCGGTCTTTCGGCCCGGCTCCTGTCACTCACCAGCCGGCCCGGGCAGCGGGCGCCCACGGCTCCCCACGGGAGCTGGGCCCCCCGGGCCTCCAGGTTTCGACCCGCCCCCTGGCAGGCAACGCAGGTGGCTGAGCCCCGCAACAGCGACCCCACACCGGCCGCTCGGACCACCTCCCGGCGCTGCCCACTAGGTACGGATCAACAACAAGATGGCGGCCAGCCGAGGGGGCGGGGGCCGGGCGTCATAGTAACCTGGACGGCAAAGAACCCGCCCCCGGCTCAGAATATCCCCAATCAACAACCTCTTTGCCCGACGCCCAGGAGAGTGCCTCCCGCTGACAGGTCGGTCAGCTTGTCAGTCAGACCCTGCCTCTCGCGGCCCGTGCCGAGCGCCTCAGCACGTGACTGTGACGGCACGGGTTGGCGCATGCGCGCCGTTCCCGGAGTTGCTGGCGGCAGAGCTTTCACGGGGTACTCCGAGTCCGTAGCACCCTTGGCATCTCTTAGTATGCCGCCCCCGTGCGCAGCCGGCAGCGTCTTCTTCCACGCATGCTTAGGGAATGTTTGCTGTGTGCTACATCCCTTTTTTTTTTAATCACTCACCCTAGAAGGCAGGACTTGTCCCTCCCTAGTGAGGAAGCTGAGGCTCAGAGGGGGAGGCCGGGCCAAGGTTACACCACCTCTGGAAATGTAAGCACCAGGTTTCGTGCCTCCTCTTACCGGCTCCAGTGTATAATGCCCTCTTCCCAGCGGCTTCCCTAGGTTTGCCCTTCATCAGCCTTTTGTGCTGCCCCAGCAGTCCCTGGCCTGTTGCCCACGTTTGTCCTGCCTGGAGTTCAGTCCCCAATTCAGTCCCCAGCACAAGCCCTGGCACACAGCGGGCACTCTTTCTTCCTACCCTAGAGCATCTCGTCTTGACTTCTTATAACATCTTTTGCCCTGGATTGTCATGATCTGCCCCCGAGGCCAACTATGAGTTTTGGGAAGACCGTTACCCCCCATGCAGAGAACCTAGCCCTGGGCTTGGCATCTGATGCAGTCGCACAGCCTGACCCACATCAAGTACCTGGACTAGCTAGTTTTGTTACTATTGAGGCTTGGTTGCCCCACCTGCGGAATGAGGATAAAAATTAAGCTCCTCAGAGATGAGGATTTAATAAGCCCTTAGAGCAGGGTAAAGTGCTCAGAAAAAATCCACCTGCAACCCCTTCCAGTAAGGGCCTGCTGTCAAGTTGCTGGCCCTGAGGCCAGCTCTAACACCCTCACTTTATTGGAAGCACCGTGAAGCATATTTTTCCCACAGAAGGCACTCAGCTTCTCCCTCCACCTGGGGTACCATAACTGGCTCAGTAAGGGAGGATCTCTGGTACCCTAAGATGGTTCAAGTCCACAGACCTGACAGAGGGGAGAAGATTGAGAGAACCTGGGGACACCACAGTAAAGGTAGCCTCCACCAAGACAGCAGGTCCTCTGGGAGAGCTGTCAGTAACCTGAGACCTGATGCCAGGCTGGGTATTGGGAGTGAGCTAGCACTGCACCCAACAGAACCCCCCCTCCTGCAGGCTACTGTAGGCCACCCGGCCATGTGCAGCAGCTTAGCTCAGCACAGGGAGGACAGAGGGCCCTGGAACTAGAAGAAACAGATAAGGAGGAAATGGGAACACCTGCTCAAAAGGGGGCTACTCTCAATCCCTCCATGGCCACCCATGCCACAGGGTGCTCAAGTCTGCACCAACCCTCACCTCAATGCAAAAGCTCCAGATCCTTTTCAAGAAAACCTCCACATACAGTTGGCAAACTGCCCTGGAAGTTGGTGGGGCTCTCAAACGAACAATGCCCTCCTTTCAGTGGGAAAAGGAAGCTCTTGGGCCCTTCCCATCTGCCAGAGCAGGTGTCCTCTGAGGGGACAGGCCAACTGGAGGCCCCCTCAGTCCCCCTCAGTCACTGGCAAGGATAACAGCTTCTTACATTTCAGAGCATTGTACAATGCCTTCTTAAAAGAAAAATAACCTTACTACTCCCTACAATGTTTCCACAAGACAGGGCATTCTCCAAGTGAGAACAAGGAAGCACAGATCTCAGAGCTTCTCCCACATGTAAGTTACAAGGCTAGGACTCTTCTCTTTGTAATTTTGTTTATTATTGAATCAACTTGAAAACACATAATCATGTGAAGAAGAAATTCCACAAATATGATGCAGCTTCTTGGCCTCAGAGCCAGCGCCGGGCTCCTGTGTGCGTGTTGAACAGGTAATCTCTGCCTGTACCTAAGCTCAGATGGTCAGGGAAGAGGGAGGGTACTGCTGGCTTCAGCAGAACTACCTCCATCCCCTAAGGACAGGGAAAGGTATTCCAGGACCCTTGGTGTGACCCCCTCCCTTCTGCTTGATCCAGCTTGTCCCCTCCCTCCTTTCTCAGCACATCCTTTGAGGTCTGGCTCAAATGCACAGGAAGCATCCATGATTCCCCAAAACTGGACACCAGCTCCCCTAAGCCCAGTGCCAGATTACTCTGCTATAATTCACGGTGACAGCGGAGCATTTGGGGGCCTCTTCCCTCACCACCTTTCCCCCTTTCCCCCATGGGCAGGAACCAGATCACGTTCGCCAGGTGTTTGGCAAACACTGGCTGAGGGGTGAGTGGGGGTGAGAAGAGACCCCATTCAGGGAAACAGTAGATAGGATGCCTGGTGGGAGGCAGAGATACTGAAATGGGGTATGGAAAGAAAGTGGGCCCAAGTAGAGAATGGTTTGGAAAGAGGGGGACTCACGGGGGTCCTGTGCTCTGCCATCAAAATGCTGCTGAGGTGAAGAATGAGAGGGTGCAATGAGTTGAACCCTGCCCATGGGGAGCAGGTGGAGGCCTGCCCCCAGAAGGGTCAGGAGCCCACCTGCCTCCTCCATGCTGATGGTGCTGGTATGGGCCCTCCCATGGGAAAAGGGGCAGGCTTGGCAGGGGAGCACTCTGCAGCAGCCTCAGTGCCCACTGCACAGGATGGTAGGTTGACATACCAGGCTCATGACACTGCTGGGTGCCTGGGGTGTCTCCATCCTCGGTGCCTCCATGAACCCCTCAACGGACCCCTCAGTTCCCTGGATACTGGGACAGAGTAGGAGCTGGAGTACAGGATAGGGCTCTGGGCCCCAGCCTGAGTTTAAGAGATGTACTTCCAGGCATAGAGGTATGCAAAGGAGGCTTACCTGTTCAGCAGTAGAGCCTGGGTTGGTTTGCTTGGTACCTGTAGCACCTGGGCCAACCTAAAATGCCAGGAGGAGGGACCAAGCAGTGAGAGCAGCAGACCTGCTGGCTCCAGAAACCAGCACCATTCATCTGCCCCTTTTATTGGGGATAGCCTATGTCTGTATGCAGTGCCCACATTGTTACTCCCACCTACCCCTGGGTTCAGTCCTGTGCTCACAAGAAACTCAGAGTCTAAGGGGAAGGTCAGGTTTCAAATGGAGGGCAGGGGTCAGAAATAGGGATAAATGCCCAATGCATGACAGACTCAGATTCTAAAGCCCTGGGCCTCATCTCATTCCAGGACTGGGTTCTGCCAGCGATGGAGACAATTTTCTCCCAGTGTATCTCTGCCTCTAACCTGATGACCACTGGAAGGAGAGCAGTCCCGAATATCAGTTTGTCTGCTCATCAACTTGGGCAATCTTGGGTAAAACCAGCTATCACAGATGCGATCCAGCCCCCCAGTGGGCTGGGGGGAGGCAGTCAGTACAGGGATAGCAACCCTACCCCCACAGGAGCCTGCTGAGGAGCCAGCCCAGAGCCAAGAGGAGAAGGGCACTGGTCACTGTCAGCACCACCACAAACCAGGGCTCCGGCTGCCAGAAAGCCTCCGTGTCTGTCACAAGCAGAGGTGTCATCATTGAAGTCACCTGAAATGGGGCCACAGCTTCACCACTGCCCTACCAAAATGCCCTGATCATCCAGCCTTCAAAGCCCTCCAAGGGCTGGGCCACCCCACACCCCAGATTTCTCTTCTGTATTGCCAGGCTCTTTGCACTCAGCAGTTCCCTCCGAAATGCCTTCCCCCATCGTTCCACCTGGAAAACTAGGTCCCTGCATCCTCCAAGATCCTTTCTTCCCACCCACCAAGGGCCTGAGGACCCCCCTCACTGTGGCTCTGTGGGTGCTGGTGGCCACTGTGCTGGCCCTCCAGGGAACTAGATGCACAATGACAGTGGCTGTGGTGCTGAGGTGGGGGGTGGAGGGACCTGCATCGGCCACACGGATCAATAGCTCATAAGTATGGGGCTGCTCTGGCCAGGAGGGCCCCAACATGAGGTCGTTGAGCACCAGGACAGCTCCTTGCAGACTGAATTGGCTCCAACTATTCCCTGAAAACAGAGTGGCAGAAGAAGGGGACCATTGCTGGCCTGCCTCTCCCCCACAGCCCAGTGGTCCCCTTGGCCCTCACCTCCCACAATGCTGTAGGAGAAAGCCAGGCGCTGTGGCTCTTGGGGCACCCGACATGACACCCTGGTCACCTCCATGCTGCGGCCCAGGTGAGTGTGGATGGTGAGCTCCTGAAATGGGGGCTCACACTCGGGGGCATGGTCATTCACATCCTGCAGGCAGGTAGTCAGATCACCCACTCCCAAACCCCCAGGCCAGCCCCTCAGCCTCCTCCCACCACAGCCAGAACCTTGGTATCAGGCAACAGGTTCCAAAGCTTTCCACAGTGAGACCCCACCCCTCTCCAGCCAACCAGTGGAGGAACCTGAGACAGAGTGCAAAAGCAGAAGGCCAGAGGGAGATATGAACTGTTTCCAATTCTTTCCAAGGCTTCGGGGCTCAATTACCTCCACCTCAATGGTAATTGTGCAAGAGCCTGAGCGGTGGCAGGTGGGGTCCTGGTCTTGGCTATGGTCAGTCAGCAGGACAGTGAGCCTGTGGAACTTCTGCAGCTCATAGTCCAAAGGCCCCAGGAGGCGAACCTCCCCTAGAAGGGGTGGCCACTGCCTCAGCTTGCAGAGTCAACTCTGGCTTTGCCCCTCCATCCCAGCCCTGGGGTGGGAGTACCGCTGAGACGGTCCACAGCAAAAGTGGCAGACCCGCCAGGGGTGGAGTACTCAATGCTGTCGTGCGGGTAATCCATGTCCTTGCCCACCACAGAGCCCAGAAGAGCGTGGGGCCCTGCATCCTCACGAACCCGGAACGTGCGTGGGACACAGGCTGGGGCGAACTCGTTGACAGGTGTTACCATCACCAGTACTGGCACCTCAGCTGGAAGCCATTTGGCAGTCAGGGAGCTGGCCTGGGTTGCCCAGCCCTGCCCTGGCGGCTTAAGGAGGTAGAGGCTCTGGAAGGAAGAAGGACAATAGCCCTCCCCTGCCAAGGGGTCTCAGCGAGGAGAAATGTGCCTCTGCCAGGGGTCTTTGGTGGAGACAACCCTGCCCTATTGGTTTCTGAGGGAGGAGAGATGACCCCATCCTGAGAATAGGAAGAAGGGTATAGAAGAACCCGGTCCTGAATGTCCAGGCCTGGGCATGGTCACTCACTGGTCATCAGAGGCTGACCACCATCACGCACCAGGATGGAAGCTGCATGATGAAAGCAGGCGCCAGGAGTGTCACAGTCCAGTGTGGCATTCACCTAGTCAGAGGGGCCAGAGGGTGATGCCCAGCCAAGGCCTGGGAGAGCCTTGAGCCACACTGGGCTGCCTCAGGCCAGGTTACTCACAGATAGCCTACCCTGACCCTCCGTTTTCCAGACTGTAAAGCAGGTTGGCTCCACCACCATCTCCTTCACCCTCATGGTCTCTGCTCCCGCAGACCATTGGCCCACCCCCCCTTCCTGTTCAAGCACTCTGCACATGGGTCTGGGATCGGGGACTGGGCACCTCCAGGACTCTGTCTTGAAGGCAGAGGCTGGCTGCGCCAGCAGGGCTGTGGAACAGTAGCTGGTAGTCCAGGGTGGAGCCAGGAGAGTCCGGGTCAGTGCAAGTGAAGGTATTCAGCACGGTGCCCACAGGCGTGGTCTCGGGGATTTGAGTCCTGGGAGCAGAGGGCAGGGCGGCAGGGCGGGAGCTGGGGCGGGGCGGCGAACCATGGCTCTACCCAATAGCCAAGGTAAGGCTCCCATATACTCACGCCAGCAGCGCTGGTGTGCAGCGCGGGGGCCAGCGGTTGACCGACTGCACGTCTACCTTGAAATCAAGCTCGGCGCTGGCCCACGGCCGGAGACGCTCAAAGGCCTTCACCCGCAGCCTAGTGACCGCGGCGTCTGGGGCTTGCGCCAGCTCCAGGGGCGACGTTGTCCGGACCACTCCGTCGACTGGGCGGGTTGGGAGGGCGGGGGACGCAGAGTTCGGCCCCACCCCCAGCTCAGTCCAGTTCCCACCCTCCCACGGATCCGCTGGCGGGGGAGGGCGCAGAGACTGACCACTTGGCCGCCTCCTCCAAGGCTCGCTTCTAACTTCGGGCCCCCAAACGCGACCTCGCCCCAGTTTCTGCCTCGGCACCAGCCTCGTTTACTCAAGAGAGCGATGAGGTAGTGCGGGTCGCTTCTAGACCAGCCGCAGAGGCATCCCCTTACCCGCCCTCCGTGCCCCTCACCGCGTCCGATGGAGAAGAGCCGGCAGGGCACTGGGGAGAGGATCTCGTAGCGCACACCGAAGCCCCGGGCCTGGACCTGAACCACCTTACTTCCGGGGACCAGGTTCTCCGGGATGGTGATATTCTGGGCTTGCTGCCTGGACCAAAATGGGGGCACTGGCTCCTACTTTCTGCCGCCACCCCGGCGGGGTCTGCGGACCCCTCCCCTGGGTCTTCCCTGGTACAGGAGCCAGCTGGGGATGCTCAAGCAGCCCCACACCTTAACCCTACTCCTAATTCCCTGGGGCTAGGTCCTGCCTTCCCCACTGTTCCCAGGGTAGGGGAACCTTACAGGAAGGAGACCTGGCTGGAGGGAGCAGGCAAAACTTTCACTGTCAGCATCCCACAGCAGCTTCGGCCTTGTCCAAAGTTCACCAGGATCTGAAGCTGGAAGACCTGCGGTGCACACAAAACAAGAAGGGAACCATGGTGTGTGTCTACCTGTATATCTGTGCCCAGTCGTCCCTTCAAATAGGCAGCGCCACCTCAGGACCTCCGCAAGGAACCCCGACACTCACTCCTCCCTATGACCTGTCACTCTGCTGACAGATATTCCTTTGTGTCTCACTCTTCTGGGTCATAAGTCCTTCTCTTAGGATGCATACAGCCCCCAAAAGAGTAATATATGAATCATTCACAATGTGAATTATCATCTTAGAGTTGCTAAGAGTCAGTCAATAAGACATGGAAGTTTTAAAGAAGGAACTTCTCTAACCTCCTCCAGACTACACTAGGCACTGTACCCAGAGCTTTCACTTCCTGTGTGACTGCTCAGAACTTTCTCCTTTCTATAAGGGGCACCATGGGCTCCTGGAGCCAGGGATCCCTCTTCTTTCTAGAACTCCAGAGCCCAGCACAGAAGCAGGCCAAGGTGGGAGTACAGCCAGCATGGGGCAGCAGGTACAGGTATGGGCTATGTCTGGAAAAGGCAGCATGATTGAGGAGGTCAGGAACAAACAAACTTCCAGGAGGTAGTGGCTCTGCCCATTTTATGCCCAATTCATGGATATCTCCAGGTCCCAAGTCATGCTCACCTTTTGAGCCTGGCCTTTGAGGCCCTGGGATGGCGCCTGCAGCCAACCCTGCCCATTGATAGAGAAAGGTCCAGGGAAGTATGGCGGATCCTGGGCACTGGTGATGCTCATCTGACAGGACAGAGATGCTGGAGGCCCCTTCCCCAACCCTCAGTGCCCCAAGCATCCCTGTCAAAGTCCCCCAACAACCCAGCAGGTACCTGCCCACTCTCAACTCTCCCATACCCTGCCACTGCCACTCTAGCCTGGGCTCCCCCGGGCCCTGATCCTCAATCCTCTCTGCTTTTAAACTAATTATTTTGTTTTTAATCTAGATTTCTTTTGGAAATCTGATACAGAAATTTCATGATACAGAAATTTCATGAAGAATTCAGAAGAATTTAAAGAAGAACTCAGCCCCTGAGATGTCCCTATGGGAACAGCCATAGTCATTGGGGGTGGGCAGCCCTCAGTGGCTCTCTCCAAAAACATGCATCATTGCTGAGGCTCAGCTGTAGACTAAAGAATCCTTCTGCAGGCTATGCATGGCCACACAGGGGCTGGGCTTGGTCTCTGCATCTCCCCCCGACCCTCCATCCTACCCCCCCACCACCACCACTGCCCATGTGCAGGGCTCACCTGGGCTCCCTGGCCTGGGAGCAGCAGAGTGTACAGCCGGGCCCCAGGTTTGACAGTTTCTGGCACCTGAATGATTTCCCCAGCTGCCCAGAGGGGAGGTCATGGGGGGTTCTGTTCAGGTCATGCCTGCCCACACCCCCTGCCTGCTGTCCCTGGCCTCACCTGGGCTGGCAAATCGACCAGCACACTGGATATGGCCAGGGTCCCGCTGCACATCCACAGACAGTGGCCCCTCCATCACATGGTTGCCACATGTGAACCGCAGCTGCAGTTCATAGTGGTTCACTGTCAGGGCATCCAGCCGGGCCGAGCTGCTCAAGGTCATCTGTGGCAGGAGGCAGTGCCCTGTGGGGCCTAGGATCTCCATCCCCCTATGCCACCTCTGGCTTTGTGAATTTAGGGTCTGTCCTTGTTCCCCCATGGTCCCCAGTTGTGCCCATGACCCTACCTTGCCCACATAGATCCCCTGCCATCTAGTTAGGCTAGGTGGGTTGAAGAAGGTGGTGGGTGGCTGCACATGGAGCAACTCCAGGGTGGGTGTGTGTGAAGAGCAGTTGAAGGAGAAAGACTGAAGGCTGGTGCCAGGTCCCTGGCTCTCAGAGACATTTATGAACCAGGGCAGGGAGTGGAGGTCTGTGAGGAAGAGATGATTCAGGCTGGAGGCCCCCATTCTCATGGAACCATATACACAATCAGAGTCCCTCCTTTCTGCCTTAGGGCCTGGCCACATCCTGGAAACAAGCAGCCAAAGTCCTTCCTTGTCCCCCACATCCAACCATGGGTCAGCTCATTTCACAGACTGGGAGTGAGAACTTGGTCGAGGAAGCAGCCAAGAGAAGGAATGAGGGTCAGGGATACAGATCTTTGCCATTTCCTGGCTCCCCCCACCCCCTGTCCTCCATGGTAGCTTATCTGAGAGGGATCAAGACTCCACTGTGGAGTCAGGGGGTGAGAACTGGAGTTCCCCCACCCACCAGCTCCTCACCAGAGACAACCAGAGCAAGAAGAAGCACCAGGGGCCTGAGCAGCACCATAGTGGCCTGAAGATACAGACAGCAGAGGAGACTACAGAAAGCCAGAAGTGTTTGTCAGGCCCACCCCGTTGCCAGGTCAGTTGCTCAAACAAAGCTGGGCCTCCAAGATTCTAGCCCTGCCCATCCCTAGTGACTGAGCTCTAGACTCCAGCCATCAAGAGGCCTGGAAAACTCCATTTTTTTTCACTGCTCCCAGTGAATTCCCCTATTTATTACTAGAATTCAAAGGAGATGTGAGGGGAGAAGGATCAAGCTTCAGATAGGGAAACTGAGGCTCAAGGAAGTCTTGGTCATGCAGTCCCTGGAGACAGAGCAAGCACAGAACCCAGGAAAACTGGGCCCAGGACCTGCTACCCCACAGAGTCTGAACTCCAGCTGCCCACTCCCATTAGAACATTATCTGCCTAGGGACTTCCCTGGTCGTGCAGCAGTTAAGAATCCACCTGACAATGCAGGAGACACGGGTTCGATCCCTGGTCTGGGAAGATCCCACATGCCATGGAGCAACTAAGCTCATGCACCACAACTACTGAGCCTGCACTCTAGAGCCCATGAGCCACACCTACTGAGCCTGCGTGCCACAACTACTGAAGCCCGTGCGCCTAGAGCCCATGCTCCACAACAAGAGAAGCCACCGCAAAGCCTGTGCACTGCAACAAAGAGTAGCCCCCGCTCACCGCAGCAATGAAGACCCAACACAGCCAAACAAAAAAAAGAAAAAAAAAGAAAGAACATTATCTGCCTGTAAAACCTGAGCCCAACCATCAACAAAATCTCTCAAAACCTGTGTACATTAAACAAACAAAAGGTATCCTTGGTGACAGAAATAAAAATGGTGGTTACTTTTGGGGGTATCAATTGGAGGGGGCAAAAAGTGGCTTCCTGGAGTGGCTGGTGATATTCTATATCTTGATCTGGGTGACAGTTGCACAGGTGTCTACAGATTTTAACATTTATAGTGCTGTACCTTTGAGAGTTGTCTGTTCATTTTATTTACATTATATGTCAATGTTTAAAAGGTTGTCTACACATGCCCTCTCCAGTTCTTCACCTCTCACTCTCTTTTCTACCCACTATAGTTGAGCTTGTCCCTCTCTCCATAAAAATGCCCTTGTTGGGGTCCTCAGAGACCTTCAAACTGCAGTTTATTCTCTACTCTTACCGCCTCGGCAGCATTTGATGCTTGCTCCCCTTGGCTCCTAAGTGCCCACACTCTCTCAGCTTCCTCCCACCTCTCTGGCTGCTCCTGCTCAGTTCCTTTGCTGGTTCTGCTTCATCGTCCCTACCTCCACCCAGTGGAGTGTTCCAGGGCTCAGTCCTGACTGCTGCCATCCTCTGTCCACCTTCCGCCTCACATCCAGGCACATGGCCTTAAACACCATCCACTCAGATTGGTTCAAGATGGCGGAGTTGAAGGACGTGCACTCACTCCCTCTTGTGAGAGCATCGGAATCACAATTAGCTGCTGAACAGTCATCAACAGGAAGACACTAGAACTCACCAAAAAAGATACCCCACATCCAAAGACAAAGGAGAAGCCACAGTGAGATGGTACGAGGGGCGCAATCACAGTAAAATCAAATCCCATAACTTCGGGGTGGGTGACTCACAAATGGGAGAACACTTATACCACAGGAGTCCGCCCACTGGAGTGAAGGTTCTGAGCCCCACGTCCAGCTTCCCGACCTGGGGGTCCGGCAACAGGAGGAGGAATTCCTAGAGAATCAGACTTTGAAGGCTAGAGGGATTTGATTGCAGGACTTCGGCAGGACTGGGGGAAACAGAGACTCCACTCTTGGAGGGCACACACAAAGTAGTATGAGCTTTGGGACTCAGGGGAAGGAGCAGTGACCCCATAGGAGACTGAACCAGACCTACCTGCTAGTGTTGGAGGTCTCCTGCAGAGGCAGGGGGTGGCTGTGGCTCATCATGGGGACAAGGACACTGGCAGAAGAAGTTCTGGGAAGTACTCCTTGGTATAAGCCCTCCCAGAGCCCGACATTAGCCGCACCAAAGAGCCAGGTAGGCTCCAGTGCTGGGTCACCTCAGACCAAACAACCAATAGGGAGGGAACCCAGCCCCACCTATCAGCAGACAAGCAGATTAAAGTTTCACTGAGCTCTACTCAGCAGAGCAACACCCAGCTCTACCCACCACTAGTCCCTCCCATCAGGAAGCTTGCACAAGCCTCTTAGATAGCCTCATCCACCAGAGGGCAGACAGCAGAAGCAAGAAGAGCTACAATTCTGTAGCCTGTGGAAGGAAAACCACATTCACAGAAAAATAGACAAAATGAAAAGGCAGAGGACTTTGTACCAGATGAAGGAACAAGATAAAACCCCAGAAAAACAACTAAATGAAGTGGAGATAGGCAACCTTCCAGAAAAAGAATTCAGAATAATGATAGTGAAGATGACCCAGGACCTCGGAAAAAGAATGGAGGCAAAGATGGAGAAAATGCAAGAAATGTTTAACAAAGACCTAGAAGAATTAAAGAACAAACACCTAGAAGAATTAAAGACCAAAAACAAACAGAGATGAACAATACAATAACTGAAATGAAAAATACACTAAAAGGAATCAATAGCAGAATAACTGAGGCAGAAGAACGGATAAGTGACCTGGAAGACAGAATGGTGGAATTCACTGCTGCGGAACAGAATAAAGAAAAAAGAATGAGAAGAAATGAAGACAGCCTAAGAGACCTCTGTGACAACATTAAATGCAACAACATTCGCCTTATAGGGATCCCAGAAGGAGAAGAGACAGAGAAAGGACCAGAGAAAATATTTGAAGAGATTACAGCCGAAAACTTCCCTAACATGGGAAAGGAAATAGCAACCCACGTCCAGGAAGCTCAGAGAGTCCCAGGCAGGATAAACCCAAGGAGAAACATGCCGAGACACATAGTAATCAAATTGACAAAAATTAAAGACAAAGAAAAATTATTGAAAGCAGCAAGGAGAAAACGACAATAACATACAAGGGAACTCCCATAAGGTTAACAGCTGATTTCTCAGCAGAAACTCTACAAGCCAGAAGGGAGTGGCATGATATACTTAAAGTGATGAAAGGGAAGAACCTACAACCAAGAGCACTCTGCCCGGCAAGGATCTCATTCAGATTCGATGGAGAAATCAAAAGCTTTACAGACAAGCAAAAACTAAGAGAATTCAGCACCACCAAACCAGCTCTACAACAAATGCTAAAGGAACTTCTCGTAGTGGGAAACACAAGAGAAGAAAAGGGCCTACAAAAACAAACCCAAAACAACTAAGAAAATGGTAATAGGAACATACATGTCGATAATTACCTTAAACGTGAATGGATTAAATGCTCCAACCAAAAGACACAGGCTTCCGGAATGGATACAAAAACAAGACCCATATATATGCTGTCTGCAAGAGACCCACTTCAGACCTAGGGACAGATATAGACTGAAAGTGAGGGGATGGAAAAAGATATTCCATGCAAATGGAAATCAAAAGAGAGCTGGAGTAGCAGTACTCATATCAGATAAAATAGACTTTAAAATAAAGAATGTTTCAGGCTTTATAATTTCGGTGAAATTATAAAGATCAGAGCAGAAATAAATGAAATAGGAACAAAGAAAACAATAGCAAAGATCAATAAAACTAAAAGCTGGTTGTTAGAGAAGATAAACAAAATTGATAAACCTTTAGCCAGACTCATCAAGAAAAAGAGGGAGAGGACTCAAATCAATAAAATTAAAAATGAAAAAGGAGGGGCTTCCCTGGTGGCACAGTGGTTGAGAGTCCGCCTGCTGATGCAGGGGACACGGGTTCGTGACCCGGTCCGGGAAGATCTCACATGCCGCGGAGCGGCTGGGCCCGTGAGCCATGGCCGCTGAGCCTGCGCATCTGGAGCCTGTGCTCCACAACAGGAGAGGCCGCAACAGTGAGAGGCCCACGTACCACAAAAAAAAAAAAAAAAAGCAAAAATGAAAAAGAAGTTACAATGGAAACTACAGAAATACAAAGCATCCTAAGAGACTACTACAAGCAACTCTATGCCAATAAAATGGACAAGCTGGAAGAAATGGACAAATTCTTAGAAAGGTATAACCTTCCAAGACTGAACCAAGAAGAAATAGAAAATATGAACAGACAAATCACAAGTAATGAAATTGAAACTGTGATTAAAAATCTTCCAACAAACAAAAGTCCAGGACCAGATGGCTTCACAGGTGAATTCTATCAAACATTTAAAGAGCCAACACCCATCCTTCTCAAACTCTTCCAAAAAATTGCAGAGGAAGGAACACTCCCAAACTCATTCTACAAGGCCACCATTACCCTGATACCAAAACCAGACAAAGATACTACAAAAAAAGAAAATTATAGACCAATATCACTGATGAATATAGATGCAAAAATCCTCAACAAAATACTAGCAAACAGAATCCAACAACACATGAAAAGGATCATACACTATGATCAAGTGGGATTTATCCCAGGGATGCAAGCGTTCTTCAATATATGCAAATCAATCAATGTGATACACCATATTAACAAATTGAAGAAGAAAAACCATATGATCATCTCAATAGATGCAGAAAAACCTTTTGACAAAATTCAACACCCATTTATGATAAAAACTCTCCAGAAGGTGGGCATAGAGGGAACGTACCTCAACATAATAAAGGCCATATACGACAGACCCACAGCAAACATCATTCTCAATGGTGAAAAACTGAAAGCATTTCCTCTAAGATCAGGAACAAGACAAGGATGTCCATTCACACCACTATTATTCAACATAGTTTTGGAAGTCCTAGCCATGGCAATCAGAGAAGAAAAAGAAACAAAAGGAATACAAATTGGAAAAGAAGAAGTAAAACTGTCACTGTTTGCAGATGACATGATACTATACATAGAGAATCCTAAAGATGCCACCAGAAAACTGATCGGTGAATCAGCTGATCAATGAATTTGGTAAAGTTGCAGGATACAAAATTAATGCACAGAGATCTCTTGCATTCCTATACACTAACAATGAAAGATCAGAAAGAGAAATTAAGGAAACAATCTCATTCACCACTGCAACAAAAAGAATAAAATACCTAGGAATAAACCTACCTAAGGAGGTAAAATCCTGTACTCAGAAAACTATAAGACACTGATGAAAGAAATCAAAGATGACACAAACAGATGGGGAGATATACCATGTTCTTGGATTGGAAGAATCAATGTTGTGAAAATGACTATACTACCCAAAGCAATCTACAGATTCAATGCAATCCCTATCAAATTACCAGTGGCATTTTTTACAGAACTAGAACCAAAAAATCTTAAAATTTGTATGAGACACAAAAGACCCCGAATAGCCAAAGCAGTCTTGAGGGAAAAAAACGGAGCTGGAGGAATCAGACTCCCTGACTTCAGACTATACTACAAAGCTACAGTAATCAAGACAATATGGTACTGGCACAAAAACAGAAGTATAGATCAATGGAACAGGATAGAAAGCCCAGAAATAAACCCACGCACCTATGGTCAACTAATCTATCACAAAGGAGGCAAGGATATACAATGGAGAAAAGACAATCACTTTAATAAGTGATGCTGGGAAAACTGGACAGGTACATGTAAAAGAATGAAATTAGAACACTCCCTAACACCCTACACAAAAATAAACTCAAAATGGATTAGAGACATAAATGTAAGACTGGACACTATAAAACTCTCAGAGGAAAACATAGGAAGAACACTCTTTGACATAAATCACAGCAAGATCTTTTTTCATCCACCTCCTAGAGTAATGGAAATACAAACAAAAATAAACAAATGGGACCTAATGAAACTTCAAAGCTTTTGGAAAGCAAAGGAAACTACAAACAAGACGAAAAGACAACCCTCAGAATGGGAGAAAATACTTGCAAACGAATCAATGGACAAAGGATTAATCTCCAAAATGTATAAACAGCTCATGCAGCTCAATATTAAAAAAACAAACAACCCAATCAAAATATGGGCAGAAGACCTAAATAGACATTTCTCCAAAGAAGACATACAGATGGGCAAGAAGCACATGAAAAGCTGCTCAACATCACTAATTATTAGAGAAATGCAAATCAAAACTACAATGAGGTATCAGCTCACACCAGTTAGAATGGGCATCATCAGAAAAATCTACGAACAACAAATGCTGGAGAGGGTGTGGAGAAAAGGGAACCCTCTTGCACTGTTGGTGGGAATGTAAATTGATTCAGCCACTATGGACAACAGTATGGAGGTTCCTTAAAAAACTAAAAATAGAATTACCGTATGACCCAGCAATCCCACTACTGGGCATATACCCAGAGAAAACCATAATTCAAAAAGACACATGCACCCCAATGTTCATTGCAGCACCATTTACAATAGCCAGGTCATGGAAGCAACCTAAATGCCCATCGACAGATGAATGGATAAAGATGACGTGGTACATACATACAATGGAATACTACTCAGCCATAAAAAGAAATGAATTTGGGTCATTTGTAGAGACATGGATGGATCTAGAGACTCTCATACGGAGTGAAGTAAGTCAGAAAGAGAAAAACAAATATCGTGTATTAACACATATATGGGGAACCTAGAAAAATGGTACAGATGAACCAGTTTGCAGGGCAGAAATGGAGACACAGAGGTAGAGAACAAACATATGGACACCAAGGGGGGAAAGTGGTGGGGTGGGGGTGGGGGGATGGGATGAATTGGGAAATTGGGATTGATACATAT
This sequence comes from Stenella coeruleoalba, assembly GCF_951394435.1. NCBI lineage: Eukaryota > Metazoa > Chordata > Mammalia > Artiodactyla > Delphinidae > Stenella > Stenella coeruleoalba. Next base: position 66,786,544 of record NC_137156.1, read on the forward strand.
ACACTAATATGTATAAAGTAGATAACTAATAAGAACCTGCTGTATAAAAAAATAAATAAAATTCAAAAAATATATAAGTGAAAATAAAAATAAAAGCATTGCTTAATTAATGACTTCTCTTTTGGAAAAAAAGAAAAAATACCATCCACTCACTTTGCCTCCCAGATCCAAAGCTTCAGTCCTGATCTCTCTCCCAGGCAGCAGAGTCACACACCCAGTGGCTGACCCCGCATCTCCTCTTAGATGCCTAACAGGCATCTTAAGGGTCACATGTCCACAAATGATCATTTGATTTTCGTCTCCAAGCCCACTCTTCTCCAGTCTTGCTTGGATTGATTCATGGCCATTCCATCCAATCAGTTGTTCAGGCCAGAAATCTAGGAGTCATGCTTCATGCTTCTCTTTCTCTTCCCATACTCATGCATCAGCAAGGCTTGATTTTTAACTCCAAAACATTCCCCCAAGGGACCCCTTTCTTTGCAGCCCAGGTGATGCTCAAAAGCCCCCATTGCTCCCCATCACACCAAGAACAAAACCCCTTATTCCTTTCTAAGACTGCTAGGAGCCTGGTTTTGCTGACCTCTTCACTCCCCCAACTACCACCATCAGAGATATCTAAGTCTTCTTTATGTTATGTCCTGTCTAGCTCCTGTCCTCTCAGGGCCTGTACCTGGCTGATCCCACCACCTAGAATGCCCCTCTTCTTGATCTCCCCTTGATGGCTCATCCAGATCCCATACAGAATGCCACCTCCTCTGAGAGTCCCCTCTCCCAACCTGGCCCGTTGCCCTCATTCCCTGGTATTTTTCTGTCTACAGACTTGTCTAGTTTGTCTCCAGTTAGTCTGTGTCCTTGAACCTAGCCTCCGACTATGGAGCGGGCTCAGGGAAGGTGGGTCAGAGAGCCCCGCCGTAGCCCCTTGTACTCAGCCCGCATGTGGTCTGGGGCAGAGGGGATGGGAGTGTCGCCGCGGGAATCGCAGCTAACCAGGCGCTGCCCACTAGAGGGCAGCCCTGCTTAGCTAGGCCGAGATGAGGGGCAGATAGGGCGGGGTCTGGGCCTTGGCCGAGGCTCCTCCCCGGTGCTGCAAAGAGGTTCGGCGTTCCCGGAGTCCTCTGAGGGGCCGGACCCCTCCCATGACTTCCAGGGACTGTCAAGGCCGGCTACAGGAGCGGATTCAGTGGGTCGAACCGCGAGTGGGCCACATCAGTGCCGAATCCGACGATTGGGGGCGCTCTGCCCGCCCAAGGGCGCAGCCGGGGAACCCGCGCGGGAGGGACCACAACTCTATCCTGGGAAAAATGGGGAAGCTGAGGCTACCGCAAGGCAGCGACTTGTCCTGGGTCATGCAGCGAACCCGGAGTCAGCTCAACGGCCCGGGTAGTCAGGGGCCGGACGCGGCCCAGCTTCCAGCTATAGTCCCGCCCCTCCCCCCAGAGCTGCTGTGGAGTTGGTAGTGGGTGTCCGGCTCACCCACCCGGCAGAGTCCGGGGGGCAGGGCCACATCAGCCCCGCCCCAGCCCCATTGGCTGCGGCGCTAGGGGCGGGGCCGGGGCTGCCAGATGTTGGGGCGGCAGCGACGGCGGGAGCTAGGGAGAGGGAGGAGCCGCGGAGCCAGGCGGAGGGTAAGGGCGCCGCTGGACGGCCCGCGGGGCCCTCTCCGCATCCCTCTGGCTGGAGTTCGAAGAGGAACTGGCAGACCTGGCGGGGGCTCCGGAACGGGCATGCACAGTGCTCGGCTTGACAGTTTCCTGGGCCAGCTCCGCTGGGAACTGGTGAGGCTTGGGAGCGGGTGTGGCTTGTGAGGACGTGTGTGGGGTGCTCGGCTGCCTTCCTGCCCGAACGGCACTCGGGTGGGGGGCTCTCCCGAGTGCCCATCCAAGACAGGATGGGGGCGGGGCGACGCAGATGACCCAGATGGCCCGCGTCGGGTTTCGGACGGTTGGAAGCTGTGCTGGGCATCAAGTAACAGCCGCCCAGCTGGCCGTGCTGCCGGCGCGGCGGAGGAAGTTGGTGGGAGAAACTTCTTGTGGGGCGGAGCAGGGGGCTGTGAGGGACTAAAGAGGTGTGGCGCTGCTATGGATGCCCCCTATTCCAGGCTGGCCTGTACCTCTGTCCTCTATACCCCACCTGGCAGGTGCTCTATTCTTCTCTGAAAGACGCTGCGGGCTTTGGGGAGCTGAATCCCTCAAGAGTCACAGGATGCCCCCCCCAGCCCTGAGCAGGACTTATTTCCCAATGCAGGCCCGCAACCCTGCCTCCCGCCCTGGTGGCGGGTACCGACTTGCCCGGCGCTGCGTGCTGCAGCCTGCCGGACTGCCACCAGGTCGGCCGATGGGAGCCACACGAGCTTCGTGTGCCAACGCCCCATGCCGGCCCTGTGCCCACTAGAGGCTTTGCTGCCTAGGCCTGCAGGCCAATCCAGCCCTCCTGGGCCTTCTGTTTTGGAATTGGCCTGACCAGGCAGACAGGGGTGACAAGCACTGCTCCTTCGACTTCTGCCCTCTCTTCTTCCACAGCTGTGTGGCCGGGACACAGACTCACCCCCAATGCCTGGCCCCCTTCCAGAACCCCCCAAACCTGGCCCAGGCATGCGGCTCAAGCACCGGCTCAGGGCCTCAGATGCCTTGGAAGAGGACTCAGCCTGTGGTGTGGAGGAAGAGGAGGAAGAAGCTGTGGTGACAGGAGACAGGGGTGCAGCCTTGGGAGGCCCCAGGGAGCATGCCCTAGACTGGGACTCTGGCTTCTCAGAGGTGTCAGGCAGCACATGGAGAGAGGAAGAGCTGCCTGTACTCCAGCATCCAGCACCCTCAGCATGGCCCCCCCGTAGACAGCGCCTCTCGGCCAGTGGCATCCCCCTGCCTGGCAGAGCTCCTGCGGCCAGTGTACCACCTGCCCACCGACCACGGCCCAAGTCCACCCCAGACGCCTGCCTGGAGCACTGGCAGGGGCTGGAAGCTGAGGACTGGACAGCAGCCCTACTTAGCAGAGGTCGTAGTCGCCAGCCCCTGGTGCTGGGAGACAACTGTTTTGCTGACTTGGTGCACAACTGGATGGAGCTGCCCGAGGCAGCAGGTGAGGGGGACAATGGGGGTGGGCCCCGTGCCCGTGCTCGGCCCCCCCAGTTCCTGCTTGGCCTCTCTGAGCAGCTGCGGCGCCAGCTGGCCAGGGCACGCCGGGCAGCAGTGGCAGGAAAGCGACTGTCATGCCCACCTCGCCCGGAACCCGAACTGCCTGCAGATGTCTCACGCTTTGCAGCCCTCATGAGTTGCCGCAGTCGCCAGCCCATCATCTGCAATGATGTTGTCAGCTACCTCTGACCCTGCCCTCCAGCCTGGGACAATAAAGGCCTTTCTCTGCACTGTCCTGGTTCCATACCCCTGAGGCTCCAGGAGGCAGCCCCAGTCCTGCAAGGCACAACTCAGGCAGGCGAATCTAAAGAGCCTTTTCCCTCCCTGCAGGGCTCCCTGTCATGTCCGTGTCACACCCCATGTGTCTGCCCCGTGTTCCATCATCCATCCTGTCCACTTACACCTTCCTTCAACAAGCATTTATTAAGCGCCTACTGTAGGCTTGGGATGCATGGCTCAACAGAACTGGGTGGTGGGGCTGCTGCCTTGTCACAGCTTGTAGTGCAAGGGTGGGAAGGTAACGTCCTCCTTCTCACCCTCATAGCTGAGCTCCAATACCAGCACCCGCTGCCCAGGCTTAGGCACCTGGCGTGTCACCTCCAGCACCAGATCCGTCACCCTGGTGGCATGGGGGGAAGAGGGGTGGGGAGATTGGGTAGGTGAGCAGTGGCAGGCAGAGAGTGTCCTGGCATGGACTATAGGGTGTTGGCGGGCCATAAGGAGCCCAAGCCAGGAGCAGGAGCAGCCCAAGACAGGAAACATCTGAAACTATTTTAAGAGCGGCTGGCGGGGTGGGCAGGAGGCAGGAAGCTGTGAGTCCTCTGGGAGTGGGCCGTGAAAGGGGAGCTGAGCAGGGCGTGAGCTGGTGGGGCTGGCCAAGCAGGCAGCTCCTAGAGGCCCCTCCTCAGGCTCTTGGCCCTCACCCCGCCCCCAGCCCATTTGCTGGCTCCATTTGGCAAAAGAAAACTTCAGGAAGGTGTGAGGGGCCCAAATGGGATTGGGAAGAGGAAAGGCTGCTTGTCCCCCACCTCCAACCTCCAGGGACAGAATGAGGTTAAAGCCAGGTGTGGGCTCACCTGCGGGACAGGTGCTGGTCCTGCTTTTCAGGAGACCATCCTGCCGAGTAGAGTAGGGCCTTCCCGTGCAGCAGCATCCTCACCCTCAGCCCATTTAGTTTCTAGAGAGAGACAGGTTAGGTTCCAGCTGGGCCAGGCTGGGCCAGGCCTGGGGGAAGGGCAGGAATGGGGCACACCTGGACATGGGCCAGCAGTGACTCCAGGGTCCTCTCGGGCTGCCCAGCAGGCACTTCCAGGCGGTCCCAACAGGTCCACTTCCAGTGATGGAACTGGGGGGCGGTAGTGGGGAGGAGTGAGAAGCTTCTTACACACACACCCTCCCCCTACCCCAGTTACCAATAGCTTATGGCCCCTTTCCTAGGGGAGGAGCTGGACTAGAGGCAGGAAGGAGAAGCCAGTGGGTGGGGGTGGAAGGTGGGATCTGGGCCCAGAATCTCAACACCCTCCCCGCCCATGCTGGGGCCAGCACAGGAAATGGGGATACGGGGCCCCCACAGAGGGAAACAGGCGATCCATCACACAGTCGTGTGTGTGTGTGTGTGTGTGTGTGTGTGTGTGTGTGTGTGTGTGTTGTTGGGGGGAGCAATGCTTCCTGAGGAAGCGGGAGCAGGGCTGCTGCAGTCTCTGATAAAACTGCTTGTTCCTCAAATGCAAGGCTGGATGCTGGGGGTGGGGTAAATCCTGTCCCCTAATCCTTTACCACCAGGGCCTTGGACTACTCATGGACACATGGCAAGAGGCACAGTGACTCTAGCAGGAACACAGTCCACAGAGGACTCCTCTTCCTGTCCCTTTGTTCCTTCCTTATTTCTGGAGTCTTGGGGTTCTGGTACCCAGAGCTGAGGGCATAAGGGTGGCAGGCAGCCAGGCACCAAGACAGGAAGAGTTCTGCCAGCTCCCCAGAAAACACAGTGGGGTCAAGCTGAGACGAGGCCAGAGGTGAGATGGGGGACCCTTCCCCTCCCCCTCCTCCATGGACAAAGGCAGCTTGTGTTCTAGCTAGAGGAGGGGCCCCTCACAAAGGGGCTCTGTGTGCTGTGCCCTGAGGGACCCCAGGGCTGCTCAGCAAAAGCCCAGTGCTGGCCCATGACCTCTCCCCTCTCCCGTGGTGAGGGAATTCTCTCTGTACCCTCTCCTCTGCCCTAAGGAAATGCCAACTATTGCAGAGCCTGGGCACACAGCCAGGGGCATTCATAGCCCTACACTTGAAGGAACACACATGTACACAAGCCCACATGTGTACTCACATGCACACACACGCAAGCCCACATTGTGAAAGAGCCCTGCAGTCCCATCTGGCACACAGATGTGCAAGCATGCTCCCTCCATGCCCACACACCACAGGGCCAGGGATGCCCAGACCAGTGTGCACTCACACCTGTGACATGAATGCACACATCCCCACAGGGCTGCACACCCCACACCCGTGGTGGTGAGCTCAGTGCCCTTTAACTCAGGTCGAGGGGGCGGGCCAGGATCCCCATGCTTTGCAGGCCGATATTAGGCTCTGTTTGGGGCTAGGGCCCTAGTCCCCTCTCCCCCTCAGGGGCACTTCTGGGAAGGAGGGAACTGCGGGGGATGTCTGGCTCCACTAATGAGTTAAAGCTGCAGCTCCCCCAGACCCTGACTGTTGGGGGGTGGGGGTGGCTGACGGCTGCTTCCTGTGTCTGACAGGTCCCAGCCTGGCTTTGCAGCAGGGAGGCGACTGGAGGGAGTCTTGATGACTCCCCCAGAGTCTGGGTCCTGATCAGAGCCTGAAGCTGAAGTAGGGCCTGTTTGGGTAGGTGCAGGGAAAACTCAGGTCTGGTATGGGTGGGGTGTCAAGGGCTCACCTTCTGGATGGCTGGGGCGTGAGGTACCCAGCGGCTAAAGTAGTTTTCAGCCAGGTTCAGGTAGCTGTGGCGAAAGGCACTGCGGGGCCGTGGGCTGCCCACCACCTTATACAGCTCCAGGCCCACCAGGCCAGCCACAGCTGCCGTAGTAGTGGCAATGGCTGGGGTAATCTGGCCCACAATTCGCTTCGTCTGCCAAGGACAGGAGATTTGGTCTGGGCCCAAGGCATAAGGCTAGGGTTTGACCCCCACCTCCAGGCCTGAGCCCCAAGGGGCAGGGTACCTTGGTGCGGTCGGCTGGTGGGATCCCATAATTCTGAGCTCGCAGGCTCGCCGCTGCCGCCACAAAATCCACATGGAAATCATTGTCCTGTGAGGCCCAAGGCACAGTAGTAATTAGCATTGTCCCAGTGCCCCTCACCTCGGCCGACCCTGTGCCACTGCACAGCTCTTCACGCAATTCGGTGGGGTGGATGCTTATATCTCCCCACTTAACAGATAAGGAGGCTGAAGCTCGGGGAAGCTGAGCTGCTTCTGGGGTCCTTCTGGGAGGAAAACTCAGGCCAAGGGGCTTCAAAGCTACCTTCTTAGCTCTTGACCTTCCCCAACAACCTCTCTAGCCCGGCCCTTCACCCCCACTTGGGCTCCCACCTTCTCAAATGTCAAGGGTTCCAGGGGAGGGCCCACAGTCCAGATTTCCAGGGCTTCATGCAGTTGCTTCGACTGCTCAGGGCCTGTCAGGAGAAGGGGGTGTTGGGGCAGTCCTTAGTCCCCATGTCCTGCGCTCCTCTGGAGCCTGCTGCCTATCCTTGGTCCCTGCCAAGCCTATCACTTACCACTTTCAGGGAGACCCCTTGATGGATGGTGCAGTCTCCTGTCTAGCAGCCCCAGCCCTCACTTGTGTGTGTGTATGTGTGTGTGTGTGCGCCCATGCACACCTATGTGACCCTGTTCTCATCTGGGGGCCACAGCTAGTTGCTCCCACGGTTTGTGTTTTTTTGTTTGTTTTTTGTTTTTGTTTTCTTTGGCTGAGAGTCTGCCAAAGGAATGGGGGTGGGGTGGGGGTGGGGTAGGCAGCAGGGAGAGGACCTACTGAGGGGCCAGAGGATGAACCCAAGGCTACAGAGAAGCAAGGTCAGAGGGCCTGAGAGGTATTGAGTTGGCTTCAGGGCCCCCAGACCCTGTCTTCTTTCTGCAGCACAGGCTGAGGAGGGTCAGGCCTTTGGGTGACAGCACGGGGGGCCAGGGTCAGGGACCTCACCAAACTCAGCATAAGCCGAAGCCAGCTCCAGGTCACTAGAAAAAATGGGGGCTAAGTCCTGGGGGTCAGGCAATGGCAGCAACTTCAGCAGTCGCCTGAGCGCAGTCTGGTCCCGTGAGCCAGGCAGCCCATGCATCTGGGCATACAGGTTGGCAGCCGCCAGCACGTAGAGGAGATGCGTGTCCTGCAATGAGACCAAGAGCATGGGTGGCTGCATGGGCTTGAGCGAGCTTGTGTGGGTGCATGGGGTGGGGGTCACCGCCCATTTGTGGATCTGTTTTGAGTGCCTGCTTCTGCCTCCCATTTGGACACCCACATGTGCACAAACATGGCTCTCTCCCTCTCAGCATCTGTGCATCTCTACAAAATATAGAGGTGCCCATCTCCGCTCTGAGGGGCCATATTCCCATCTCAGGGCCGCCAAGGGACTCCACTCACTTGGCTGGCGTCAAACTCCAAGGGCCGGGGACACTGTTTGGGACCCGACCAGAAAAGAGTTCCATTCTCTAGCACCTAGGGAAATGGAGGCTGCTGGGCTCAGTCGGGCCACCCTGAGCCCTCAGCCTCCTGACCCCTAGCCACCCACTTTGTCGGGTGGGAAGCGGCTCAGCAGCTGTGTGATGCCATAATGGAAGCAGAGTTGCCACTGGCCAAGGGCCCAAAGCACGCAGTCTCGCCAGGTCTGTGGACGCTGTCTCAGGACACCCAGCACCACCTGCTGCACGGTCAGCACCTGTGACTCATCCAAGTGTGCCAGAGACGTGAGTGCCCTGCGGACAGAGGAGAAGGTCTGAGGCTAAGCCCTAAGCCTCTTGGTGTTAGGGAGCCTGGACTCCCATTCACCCTTGTTGGCGGTCTTACTGTTGGTGGCAGTTGACGGTCTCGGCAGACAGATGGAAAAGTCCTTCAAACTCATCCCGGGCCCACTGTGAGGGGAGGGAGGAACCATGAGGTGCCGGTTGGCAAAGGGGTCTGCAGCTGAGGACTGAGCCAGGTGGGTAGGAGTCTCTGGGGTTCTTCTCACCTGCAAGGTGTGCTCGGTTGTGCTGGGGAAGTGCCGCACGGTGCAGACAGGGTAGGAGGCATCCTCAGAAGCTGCAGCGGAGGCGGGGGCTCTGTAGTCCTCAGTCACGTGTGGTATGAACACACAAGCACTGCCCAAGGTGCCCTTTGTGCCCGCCTCCAGTAGTGGCTTCAGATAGTGGGTGCAGCGAGCAGCCACATAGCGCCCTAGCGAAGGGGGCAGAGGGTCAGAAGTGGGGCTGGCACAGCCTCAGACAAAGGGTGAGTTCTAGGCTTGAGCACTCACGGGCCTGGAAACTGTCCAGGGCAGCAGCCACGCCATCCACACTGGAGAAGAAGTTGTCCCCATAGATGTGCTCTGTAGTAAGATCCAGCTGGTAGGTGAGCGGGGTCACCTGCAAGTCTGAGTTCAGGCGGCGAGCGGCCTCTGCAGCCACCTCCGCCTTTGGCCTCTGAGAAGAAAGCAGGAAGACGTTGGGTGGGGGAAGGGTCGCATTGTGGGAGGACAGTCCAGGACACGGGTGTGGGGCTAGGTCAGCACTCACACCAAAGTCCTGAGGCCTGAAGAGAAACTGCCGGCTGAGGTTGGAGCGCTCCACATGGTCCATGTCAGCAACAGTCACGCCCCCACTGCCGCCAGCACCCAGGCCCACTAGGGCAAAGCCTTTGAGCAGCTCACAGCCGATAGCGCCAGCACCCACCTGCCAGCAGGAGCAACCTTAGCCAGAGGGCCAGGACTTGCCCTTCCACATACTCCCAACCTCACGACATAGCTCACCAGGAGGTAGCGCTGGTGGCTCAGCTTCTCCTGAAAACCAGCCCCAAACACTGCAATTTGCCCGTCATGGCGGCAGTCTCTCTAGGGGACACAGACAGGGGTCAGTGATGGCCACTGGCCTGTGCTGCATCTCCCTCCTGCACCCAGTTTTCCAGGTCAGGATCTCGGGACCGTGCTTCCTCTTTCCCCCCAGTCCTGAGTTTGGATAAGGCTTGCACCCCTACCCCAGGTTCTCACCGGTGCATAGTCCTCAGGATTGGGAAAGGGCTCCTCATCTTCTGGAAGGCAATCAAGGGCATCAAAGTACAGCCACTGGTCCAGGGGCATAAACTTCTTGGAGACTGCCTAGAAGTCAGCACTTCAGTCTGGGGACTCTTCCCACCTCCTAATCCCCTCAGATCCTGGCTGAGGGCTGCACCCAGGTTGGTGAAACCCCCAGGGTCACTATCTGGTGTTGGGCACCCTGTGGCACCCACACCGACCTCTGCACCCTTCCCAGCCCCGCCCTGCCTCTACCTGTACCCACCTTCAGCACTTCCTGAGCAGCCACTGCACCCAGCACAGCTGCCATGGGGCTCAAGCCACCAGCACTGCTCAGGGCAACTCTCCGCACCAGAGCCTTATCCAGCTGCTCTTCCAAAGGCTCTCCTTCTGTCCCCTTCAGTGATTCCAGGGCCTGGGCTAGGTCCACCACCATCTCTGCATCAACCTATCGGGTAGAACTCCGTCGGTAAAGCAGCCCCAGCTTGAGCTCCACTCCCCATTTGAAACCTTCAGGCAGCCATCCACCCTGTTCCACAGAAGAGGAAGCAGAAGACTGAGTGGGAGGGTCCCACTAGTGGATGCCCGGTGCCAGACAATGGCCCTGGAGGCTTCCCCAACCTGGAGGCACCTTCCAGGCCAGATCTTAGGGGTTAGGAGTAGCATGGGTCCCCAGGCTTTGTGCTTGGCCCTTTCATGGACCCAGCCTCTGGTCTACAGATACTGTGTACCATCTCCTTTATATGAGCGGGGAACTGCTTCTGGATTCAGTCTTGGATCTGTAAGACAGTCATTGTTGCTTCCTGGTAGGTGAGGCCCCGTTAAGACAGAGGCTGGAGGGAGGGGCATCGGGGCCACTCACAGGATCCCAGGGCTTAGGAGGGCGGCCATGGAGCTGCTGAAACTTGTGCAGTGCATGGAAGGCCTGATGCAGGCAGTGGGCACGGTGAACTTCCTGGGGACTCTGGGCCACAACACGGGGCTGAAACAGGGCTGTGTCCAGGGGCTCCTGCAGGGGGCACTCGGTTCACATTCATGTCCAGAACACTGTGGGTCCCTCGAGGTGCCCAAGCTCCCCAACCTCAGATGCACTTGAACTCACGTGGCTCACAGTCTTGGGTCTCTTGACCTCAGTGACAGCCCCACCACGCAAGTAATGAGAGAAAGTTGTTGTGTCCCCAATCTCCAAGGTCCCATCTCCTGGGGGAGATTGAGCCTGGTCAGTATGCCCTCTGAACCTGAGTAGTTCCCCACACCCCATCCTGTCTTGCATCTACATTCTTGATGTCGCTCCACCCTGAGGAAGGGGAAGGGAGAACTTATCTCCAAGGACCAGGCTGTGTCCACCCCCAGTGGGGACCTGGGCACTGAGCCTGGAGTTGGAGTGGGGTTGACTTAACTCTGCACGTGGAGAGGCCGAGGAGCACAGCCGTTGAGCTCCACCATGCCCTCAATGCCTGAGAAAGTCACCAAATCCCCATTGTTGAAGCGGTGGGCATCAGCCTCTTCTCTCAGAGTGAGAATGCCAGGGGAGCCCTGGATAAGAGGTGGCTTGCTCAGGGCTGCCTGTCCCTGCTTTCCACAGGCTCTGGCAGCCCCTCCTTAGTAGGTGAGCACCCCCCACATTAGCACCCACCTGGGAGATGTGCTGGATGGCAGCCACCAAGGGTTCTGCCTCTGTAGGGTCCTGCACAGTGAAGTCCTCACCAAAGTCACAGAACAACTGCCTGTGGTGGGGTGGGAGGGGTCACTGAGATGGCTCAGTTGTTAACTGCCACATTTGTGGTGAAGGGTGACGTACACTAGGGCAAGCCCAGAGGAATCGGGAAAAGAATGCTGGGAGAGGCTTGAAGGATTTACTGGATCAAGTCTGGAGGCTGGGGTAGAGGAAGCACACAAATGGGACTGGGGACTGTATAATCAAGAGGGGATGCCGGGACAGGCCTGAGGTTGGGTGGAGGGGATCTGGAGCAAGCCTGGAGCTGGGGACAGCACTGGGACCAGTTGCTGCCTGTGATGTGGCAGGCTAGGTAAGCCATCTCACCCCACGAGGCCTCGGGTGTCAGCCACCAAAAAGCAGACTCCGTGTTTATGGCAGATGGTGCCCACCTTCAGCTGCTCCTGTAGCTCCGAGGCAGTCAGCACCACCACCTGGGTGGACCTCATGATCAGCAGGGCCAGAACCACTTCAAGCCCACCCTGCTGCTAAAGGCTGGAGGGGGACACTGGGCTGGCCTGGAGAGTAGGGCTGGGAGGGCACCTGGAAGTCCAGCAGCAGGTCCTCGGTGATGTCACCTGTGTGGATGCACACCTGAACAGCTCCATTGAGCTTAGCCAGAAGTTCTTGAGATGCCTCAGCCCTGCTCCTTCCCAAGTCCTGCTCTGAGAGGAAGAACTAAAGAGAGACCCAGTCTGGCTTTAGCAAGGAGTTTTCTCTTGGGCCCTCTCCCCAAGGGCTATGGTCTGGAAACCCATAGCCCCCCAGGACCCTCACCTGGGCAGACAGGTCAGACCAACAGGTAGGGTGGGGATCATGAAGAGTGAGGCTGCCCACGCCCATCAGGACCAGGTTTTTGGCCACCTCAGCCCCCACGCCCTGCAGGCCTGACAGTAGCACCTTGGCTCTCTGAATCCTCTGCATGGCTGGCAAGCCCAGCACATACCTGTGGGTGGGAAGTAAGAGGGCAGGCGATTGGAGATCAGAAGTCAGAAGGCCACCCCGCTCTCCTCCCCACCTCGGGCCTCACAGCTGCCGCGAGTATAGCTCTTCATCCAGCAACTTGGAGGTCTCCAAGACATCCATCCTGAGGCCTGGGGCCGGAAAACAGGCTGCAGCGCTTACAGATAGGGTCTCTGCGTGGCAGGTAGTGCCGGCAGGAGCCAGTGCAAACAGGCACTAAGGCTAAGGAGTGAAGGACACTGCTAGTCACAGCTTTCTTCCTGGTTCCTCTGTCATTTCGGGGCGAAAGCAAAAGTGAAAGTGAAACTAGACTGAGCAGGCTCCTGGTCCTGCCTCCAGCCTGTCCAGCACAGCCTAGCCAGGCAAGGAAGAGTTCTGGCAGCTCTAGGGCACTGGTAAGGTAAGACAGAATTCCTGGATCTGTTCCCCCTCTGGGAGAGCAGGTATTTCTCTTGAGGGAGGGGGCAGGGCCATAGGAGGGATCCATGCGGTCTCCTGTAGCTCCCTAGATGTCCTGAACCTCAGGCCCCTATCCCCCTCAGGGGCCCCTGCCTGGATGGGCTTCCTGCCCACAGAGTACCAGTGGGAACTCCCTTGTCCTGAGCACTCACCTGGTCTCCTAACCACACACAGAGACTTAGAGACCCTAGAGGGCAGAGCCAGTCCCATCCCAGAGGCTGTGAGAGCTTATGGATTATGTTGTCCCACATCCAGGGTTTAAACTACAGACTTGGGGTGGAGCCTAACATCTTTGAGAGCACCTGTGTGCCCCTGCGCCATCTCCTCAGGGATCAGGGATTCCCCTCTGCCCACAGCTGCCTGGTCAGGACAGTCGGCAGCTCTAGGTGGCCTGTCAGGATCTCTCACTGATGAGTGCCAGGACTCAAAGAGGGTTCTCAGTCTCTGAGTGCCAGCCCTGAGAGTGGGAGGCATGGGGCAGCCATGATCACGTGTCCTTATTTGTCATTTAAACTTTTATTTTGAAATAATTATAGACTCAGAGGAAGCTGCAAAAATAGAAAGGAGAGATCCTGTGTACCCTTCACCCACAGATGTCCCCTTCTGCCTTCTTAGGAACTTGGGGCCAGTTCTTTAGAGGATGGACCACAGCTCCCCACAAAAGTCCACAATAGCTAAACCAGGTGCTATCATAAATTCTTTTTTTAAAATTGAGGTAAAATCCATACAAAATTAAAATAACCATTTTAAAGTATACAATGTAGTGGCATTTAGTGTATTGACTATGTTGTGCAACCACAATCTCTCTCTAGTTTCAAGACTTCATCACCCACTGAAAAACACCACAACCATGTTAAATAATTGCTACCCATCCCACATCCCACATCTCACCCCCTGGCAAACACTTATATGCTTTCTGTCGCTAGGCATTTGCCCATTCTGGATATTTTATATAAAAGGAATCATACAAAATGTGACCTTTGGTATCTGTTTTCCTTCACTTAATCTTTTTGAGGTTAATCCAAATTGTAGCATGTATCGGTACATCATTCCTTTTTATGGCTGAATAATATTCCATCAGAGGCATATATCACAATTTGTTATCCAGTCACCTGTTGACATTTGAGTTGTTTATGCCTTTTGGATATTATGAATTGTGCTACTACGATTGTTCTTGGACAAGTATTTGAGTACTTGTTTTCAATTCTTTGGGGTATATGTCTAGGAGTAGAATTGCTGGGTCACATGGTAATTCTATGTTTAATTTTTTGACAGACCAAAAAGCTATTTTCCACAAGCAATGTACAGAAATGATCTCCATATCATGGCCAAACTGGTTTTCCTTTTTTTTTTTTTTCAAATTATATCCATCCTAGAGGGTGTAAAGTAGTAGGTAATTGTGGGTTTTTTTTTTTCATTCAGTGAACATTTATTGGCTGTGTTATACGTACTAGGTACAGAAACCAGGGCCAGATTCTTAAGTAAGTGGTATCTTCAAATAGATACCAAAAGGCATTTGATGAAATTCAACATCCATTCCTGATTTTTTTTAACTCTTATTAAAATAGAAGTAGATATTTTTTAAAATTGTGGTTTTAACCATTTTTAAATGTACAATTCGGTGGCATTAAGTACATTCACAATATTGTGTAACCATCACCACTATTTCCAGAACTTTTTCTTTATCCCAAAGAGAAATACTGTATCCATTGAAAAGTAACTCTTCAACAATCTTAGATCCCCTGTTTCCCTGGAGCTTCTATTCTATTTTGTCTCTATGACTTTCCCTATTCTAGGTACCTAATGTAGGTGGAATTATAAAGTATTTGCCCTTTTGTGTCTCATTTATTTCACTTAGCATACCTTTTCAACATTCATCTAGGTTGTAGCATGTATCAGAATTTCGGTCCTTTTTTTTATTGTGATAAAATATGCATAAAATGAAATTTACCATTTTAACATCTTTAAATGTACGGTTCAGTAGCATTAAAGACATTCACATTGTTGTGCCACCATCACCACCATTCATCTCCAGAACTTCATCCTCCTAAACTGAAACTCTCAACCCATTAAATAATAACTTCCCATTCCCTCCTTCCCCACCCGTGGCAACAGCCATTCTACTTTCTGTCTCTATGAATTTGACTACTCTAGGTTTCTCATATAAATGGAATTATACAGTATTTGTCCTCTGTCCCTGGATTATTTCACTTAGCTTAATGTCTTCAAGGTTCATCTATGTTATAGCATGTTTCAGAATTTTTTAAAAGGCTGAGTAATATTCCATTGTATGTACAGACCCAGAGTCTTGTAGTTTTCCCTCACAGAGATCTTGTACATATTTTGTTAGATTTATACCTAAATATTTGTTTTCTTTTTTCTTCTTCTTTTTTGGTGCTGAAGTAAATGGTATTGGGTTTTTAATTTTAGTTGTTGGGACTTCCCTGGTGGTCCAGTGGCTAAGACTCCATGTTCCCAATGCAGGGGGCCCAGTTTCAATCCCTGGTCAGGGAACTACATCCCACGTGCCACAACTAAGAGTTTGCATGCCACAACGAAGATCCCATGTGCTGCAACTAAGACCTGATGCAGCCAAATAAACATTTAAAAAAAAATTAAAAATAATTTGAATTGTTCATTACTGATCTATAAGAAAGCTATCAGCCAGCCACCGCACCCTTAACTTGATGCTACACTTCCCCTCACTAACTGTCCCCGTCTCAAGGCAGCACCAGAGGGGTCCAACCCCCATAACCAAGAGCGTCACTTCCTCCCCAAGAAGCCCGAGGCTCCTCCACACCTGCTGGAGAGCAGCTGGGCACTCTCAGCCTGAAGCATTCTCCCCTGTGCCAGGTCCATGCTGGGATCTGCAGAAACAGGTGAACTCCCATCCAGTAGTGAGAGAGGAAAGTTTAGGGGTCCTCATCCAAGCTAGAAGTTCAAAGGGAAGTCTTCTGGGAGAAAGTGCTTTTGAAGCTAAGATGCAGAGGCTAGCAATCTGTCTGGCAGAGTTGAAAGGTGAAGAGGGGGGTGTCACTGGTCATTTGTTGTGCTTGCTGTGAGTTCCCTGTGTGTCTAAACCCTAGTTCACCCATTTGCTTTCCTGCTTATGGCCTTTGCACTGTGCCCAGGTTAGAGACTGTGGACAAAGCTGAGGTGATGTCACTCTTGCTACAGTCTCCCTGTGCCCTATGAGAGGGCAAATGCCTAAGCGTGAAGCTGCTGGGTCTGGGTCTAGGTGAAGGTCCCGCTTTAGAAAATCATGCCAGACAGTTCTCCAAAGTGAGGGCAAATTTACACTCCCAGAGTCAGGAAGAAAAGACTCTATCTTTTTTATTTCACGAAGAAATCTGGCCCCCCTCCTCTCCCTACCACCATCCCCCATTCCCCGCCCTGCTTGGTCCAGGCCAACAGCAAGTCAGAGAGACAGGCAGAAGCTTGGGCAGGCTGAGGCTGCCTGAGAAGCCTCCAGCACTTTGGTCCTTACAGTCAACAAAAAACCCTGGTCTGGAGGACCAGAAGCAGCCCAGCCACATCCGATCATGGCTATAAATGGGAGCCTGGAATACGGAGCAAACCCTGCTGGCAGGAACAGTGAGCTGATCACATCAGCTCTCACAGGGAGACCCAGTATGATGGGGGGTGGGGCAGTGTGTGTGTGCAGGAAAACCACAGTTTCTGGGCCTCACCTTCACCCCCATCTTCTTGTTTATCCTTGTCCTCAGGGCTGGTCCTAGAAGAGGGGCCATGCCCCACAAACCATCTGCCGAGCCAGTCCGCAGTCCTCGGCCTATAAGTCAGAGGCATGTATCTGGCCACTGATCAGACTCACTGTTCTCACTACCACAGGAAGGTGTCCAGCTTGGCCTGGGAGGGAGGGAGCACTGTCCTGGCCCCCAGTCTCTGCTTAGCCCTGGCCTTGGGCTTGGGTTTAACGGGCAGTGAGCGGATCATAGTCGTGTCAGTCTGAAGGAAATGTCAAGGAAGAGGCCTAAAGAGGGGACTGGAATGGAATGCAGGGCAGGAAAGGCTCAGACTTGGTGGTGGGCAGCCCTGCTATACTGAGTAAGGTCTGGCTCTGCACACCTGGGGCTGCAGCCACTGGTGGGCTGGGGTCTGGGGGTACAGGTGAGGGATGATGTGGGCGCCACAGCTCAGCTCAGCCCAATGCTACAGAACAAGGATACAGGCTGGATGAATTTTGTCCGGCCTCCAAGTCCATCGAAGCCAGTCCTTACCTAAAGCAGAAGGAAGAGGTGAGTGGGCCAGGCTAATGGGCTAGGGGGCTGGCCACCCAGCCCCACCCCCAAGGAGGCTGGCACTTGCCACTTTTAGGAAACCACACTCACTGCATCTGTGCTGCGACAGGGCTCTGCCCTGGTCCTCTTGGTCTGTTTCTGGCCCAGGACAGCATTCCGGATGAAGACAGGGAAGGCACCAGCCAGCTCCTCATCAGGCTCTCCCAGACAGCGCTGGCCACCCAGCAAGAGCTGGGACTCCTGCAGAGGAGACCCCAGAGCCAGGCTTGATAAGCCGGATGGCAGCAAACAAGGAGGGTAGGAGGTGTGTTGGAATAGGATCAGGATCTCTGATGCTTCATCAGGAGGCAGGAAGGACAGTAAGTAGGGTTCCCAGGGTGGCTCCAAAGTGCTTCAGTCCTCCAGGGGTGAGAGGACTCTGGCAAGGCCCTGACCTCTCAGAAAACCAGATTCATACTCAGTCCCGGCCAGAGTTGGAGGGTGATTGCCTGAGCTTCTTCTGGGAAGCCTTACCTGCTTGGGGCCTTTGGGCATCTTCTTGAGAACGTCCTGAACGGGAGAACTGCAAGAGCAAAACGTGAAGACAAGAGGCAGGTGAGCAAGACATAAGGGGTAGGTGAGGGACTTCCCTGTTGGCAGAGTGGTTAAGCATCCGCCTGCCAATACAGGGGACACGGGTTCGAGCCCTGGTGTGGAAAGATCCCACATGCCGCAGAGGAACTAAGCCTGTGCGCCACAACTACTGAGCCTGTGCTCTAGAGCCTGTGAGCCACAACTACTGAGCCTGTGCTCTAGAGCCCGTGAGCCACAACTACTGAGGCCCACATGCCTAGAGCCCGTGCTCTGCAACAACAGAAGCCACCACAAGGAGAAGCGCGCGCACCGCAAGGAAGAGTAGCCCCCGCTCGCCGCAACTAGAGAAAGACCTCCGTGCAGCAAAGATGCAACGCAGCCATAAACAAACAAGCAAACAAATAAATATATTTTTAAAAGGGGGGGGCAGGCGAACCAGGCTCAGCACATTCCCCTTGGGGAGCCACCGCGTGGCATGGCTGCTGGCATGGCTGCGTGCTGGGCAAGGCACCTCAGTAATCCCTACCCCAAGAGCAGGTCTGTGAACAGCTGGATAGCCACAGCCACCAGAGTGGTGGAGGCAGGGGAGGTTGGGCCATATTCCAATCTTGTGGCTTCCACTCAGGGACAAACCAATTCCACTCACCATTGGAATGATGGGCTCTCAGTCACCTCACCACATCCTGGGCTGTATGTGGGGCTGGAGAGCCCAACAAATTCACTACCCACAGAAGGCAGGCCACTCATGCCCTGAAAATGAGCTCAGGCCTAGCCCCATCTGCCCAGAGAGGGGTCACCACCTCCAGAGGACCCTCAGTAAGTTAGAGAGCCCGTAAAGTACTCTCAGAACACAGGGTTAGGCCATCTCCCTAGATAAATCTGTGCAGGTAGGGTCTGGGGCAGAACAGGTCATGGCCCCAGGCCCTAGTCTGCCACTCCTAGTTCCAGAGCTGGACCCAGTGTTTCCATCCAACTCCTGGGGACCCTAGCAGCTGGATACCCTCTTCTCATATCTTCCCAGAAGAGTGGGAGAATGGTGACCTAAGGCTGACCCTGTGGATTCTCAAAGCCATAAGGACAGGGGCAGGATCAGGGCCTGCAAATATTGAACCCCTCTGTTCCTGCCCCCATAGCCTGTGGTGATGCCGCATGATGACCATGGGAAGAATCTCCTCTTGCTCCACTTGCAAGTCCGGTTCTGGGGAGGCTGGGCTCCCTCACCCCCCTCACAGGCACTGAAGATGGTAGAAATGTCTCTAAAAGGTATGGTAGCCTGCAGGCCCCAGGTGCCCACTTTCAACCTGTATAGTTAAAGAGGCAACAAGAGGAAGCCAGAGTACCGAGCAGGCACTGGTAGGCCCCCTGACTGTAGCCCACATGCTCTAGGTTTGTTTCTCACTGCTACCAGGCCTGGCCCTATACAGCACTGGTGCCTCTGCCCCTGAGTCTGGGGAGGGGTAGAAAATCCAGCTGGCTTTCCCTTTTGTCCTCTCCCTGGGCCTCCTCTACCTCCACTGCCTAACATCTCAATTTCTTTCTCTCATGTCCAAAGTCTTTGACTGAGAAAAAACTTGCTCAGCCCCTGACTCCCTTACCTGAGCAGCGTACAACTACATGGATGTACAGGAGTAGCTCTTGTCTCCATGATGAACTAGTGGCCTGCCTGGCCAAGGAGACAGCCTCCCTACTCCCAGTCCCACTGTACCAATAGTGCAGGTCCCACCCATACCACTGCAGCTCCTCATAGCTTTTCATGTCTGTCCCTGTGGGCTACCTCCTTAAGTGGTAGGGCTCTGGTTCCATGGTCTGATATGGTCCTGCCTCAAGCATGAGCCTGTGGGGCACACAATGGAAGAGGAAGTTCAGAGTCCCTGACTTAAGACTCCAGCGAGCCCATTCAAGGTACTGGGAGCACCCTGCCTCCCAACAGCATCAGCCCAGACCTGCCCCTGCTGGGACCCCCATGTTCTCTCTAATTCACATCCCCAACTTTGCTTGAAGGGTGATTGTGAAGATTAATGAGACAAGCAACAGAAGGGCTTTGTACAGATTGAGTACTCAGGAGAGGGCAGAAAGGTAGCTGGAACCAAAGCCATGGCCATGGCCATGGCCAAGCCCAGGTGACCCTCACTGCCCTGTCAGCCACTCAGAGTTATTAGGGTAGGACCTGCAGAGATCTCTTAGCCATCCTCCCTCCAGGCTGTGGAAGGGCCAGGGGCTACCACTTACTGTGCCTTCTCTGGAAAGAGCCTCTTGGCATGGCCATGCTGGGTGCTGGAGGGCTGGGCTGGGGGAGTATCCACATTAAAGGTGGCATTGAGGTCAATATCATCGCCGAAGGCTGGCCGGCGAAGCTTCAGGTTCAGCATCTCCACAGGAGCTGGGCTATAGGCAGAGATGGCCTGGTTAATCAAGACCACAGCAGCAGCCCAGAAGGACAAAAGCCCCTCAAGCATCAGAGATGGCTCAGCTCCAGGGGCCTGGAGCCCACACCTGGTTTAGAGCCATCCTGCAAGGAAGCCCAAATCTCTACAGAAAAAACCACTTGGCTTAGTCCTTCACACAGTGGAAGTCTGGAAGACATGAAAGGAAGCAAAAACTCACACAAAACCCAAATGTACAACTAAAAGGTCTTTTGTTCACGTAGCCTCATTTCTCAGAATGCAAGGCAAGGATCCTGTCAGAGAGGTGACCACAGACTGAAGTAAAGGGATGTCCCTTCCAGTGCTACTTATTATGACAAATGGCACAATCTTAGAAACTGGCAAAATGACTCCCCTAGGGGGCTGGTACTGTCATAGCTTGAATATGATATACACATTAAAGTAGTGTTTCTAGAGAGTAAACTTAATAACATGGGAAAGTGCTCATATGTTAAATTTAAAAAGCAATACAAAACTCTATAGTCAACAAAAGAAAAAACAGAAAAATTAGACTTCACAAAAATTTTAAATTTCACGCATCAAAAGATACTATCAATAGAGTAAAAGGGCAATCCACAGAATGGGAGAAAATATTTGCAAATCATATATCTGTTAACGGATTAAAATCCAGAATATATAGAGAACTTCTAAAGCCCAACAACAAAAAAGCAAATAACCCAATCGAAAATGGGCAAAGGACTTGAACAGACATTCCTCCTAAGATGATTTATAAATGGCCAATAAAGGGGAGTTCCCTGATGGCCTAATGTTTAGGATTCTGGGCTTTCACTGCTGTGGCCCAGGTTTAATCCCTGGTCTGGGAACTGAGATCCCCATAAGCCGCAGAATGGCCAAAAGAAACCACCCCCCTAAACAAATGGCCAATGAAGACATGAAAAGACCCCCAATACCACTAATCATTAGGGAAATGCAAATCAAAACTACAATGAGACACTCCTCACACTCATTAGGATGGCTACCATAAAAAAAAACAAAACAGAAAATAACAACTATTGGTGAGAATGTTCTTAAATTGGAACCCTGTGCACTGTTGGTGGGAATGTAAAGTGATTAAATCACTGTGGAAAACAGAAAGACAGTTCCTCAAACAATTAAAACTAGAATTATCAAGTGATATAGCCATTCCATTTTTGGGTGTATGTGCAAAAGAACTGGAAGCAGGATCTCAAAGAGATATTTGTGTATCCGTGTTCACAGTAGCATTATCCACAACAGCCAAAAGGTGGAAGCAACCCAAGAGTCCATCTACAAAAGAATGCATGAGCAAAATGTGGTATATACATACAATGGAATATTATTCAGCTTCAAAAAAGAAATTCTACAACATGAATGAACCCTGAGGACATTATGCCAACTGAAAGAAGCCAGTCACAAAAAGACTGTATGATTCTACTTACATGAGGTATTTGGAGTAGTCAAGACCATAGAGACAGAAAGGAGAATGGTGGTTGCCAGGGGCTGAGGGGGAGGGGGAGGAAATGGGGAGTTACTGTTTAATGAGTATAGCATTTTTTACAAGACAAAAATTCGGGAGATAGATGTTGGTGATGGTTGCACAACCTTATGAACATCTTTAATACCACTGAACTGTACACTTAAAAATGTTGGTAAGGGACTTCCCCAGTGGTCCAGGGGTAAAGAATCCGCCTTCCAATGCAGAGGACGCGGGTTCGATCCCTGGTCGGGGAATTAAGATCCCACATGCCGCGAGGCAACTAAGCCCATGCGCCACAACTACTGAGCCTGCGTGCCTCAACTAGAGAGAGAAAACCCGCACGCCACAACTAGAGAGAAGCCCGCGCGCCACAGTGAAAGATTCCACATGCCACAAAGAAGATCCCGCGTGCCGCAACTAAACCGGATGCAGCCAAAAAAAAAAAAAAAGTTGGTAAATTTTATGTTATGTATATTTTACCACAATAAAATTGGGGGAAAAAAAACCAAAGAAAACTCTATGTATAGTATAATCACATGACTTGTGCACACACATCCCCCACTCTACCACATACAGAAAAAGGACTTGAAGGGATTTTCCACTGGTCAATGGTGACTACCTCTGGGATAAGTCCATATTTTCCAAATTCTCAACAATGCATGTGTTTTTACTTTTTTTAATGGGGGAAGGGTATAATTCTATTAGAAAATTTAAGCCAACAGGATTTTTTCTAGCCCATCCAGACCTGGTGGGGCTCCCCAGCTCCTGTGATCAGAGAACTCCGGGGAGTGGCAGGGGAAGCCCCAAGACCACTCTTTCCCTCAGGAGCCTTTCAGAGCTGCCCACAGCCCTACTCTCACTACTCAGGGACAGAGGGATGAGCTGTGCCGTATTAGTCTCTGGCCAGGAGCCAGATGGGGTGTGCAGATCAGAGGAAAGGAACTACCTGCACTGACTTGGGTAGGTAAGCAATCTGGGAAGCTTGGACTCTCTCTTTCTTTCCCTGGCCAGACCCCTGGAAGCTCTACCCTTTCCTTGCCTGTAGGTGGAAGCAAAGGCTGCATAGACCCACCTCAGACCAATTTCACGCATTGCTTTGCTTCCCACTCTGGGAACCACAGCATAAAGCAGCAGTCAGGACCACTCATGCCAATCTTTTTTTTTTTTAATAATTTTATTTTATTTATTTATTTTTATTTTTGGCTGCATTGGGTCTTCGTTGTTGCTCACGGGCTTTCTTTAGTTGTGGTGAGCAGAGGCTACTCTTCATTGTGGTGCTCGGGCTTCTCACTGCGGTGGCTTCTCTTGTGGAACACAGGCTCTAGGCGCGTGGGCTTCAGTAGTTGTAGCCCAGGGGCTCTAGAGCATAGGCTCAATAGTTGTGGCACGTGAGCTTTAGTAGTTGTGGCTCGCAGGCTCTAGAGTGCAGGCTCAGTAGTTGTGGCGCACGGCTTAGCTGCTCTGCGGCATGTGGGATCTTCCTAGACCAGGGCTTGAACCCGTGTCCCCTGCATTGGCAGGAGGATTCTTAACCACTGTGCCACCAGGGAAGCCCCATGCCAATCTTCTGTAAGATCTGTTACTCTGCCACGTTTTACCAATCTCAGCAAGTCCAGGTCCAGGTTAAGAGAGGTGCACTCAGGTGGCAGGCAGGGTCTGGCTATGACAGCCATTTTGCCCTCCAGGTGGCTCAGGGTAGGACTTCCTGCTGCCATTGCCTCAGACCTTGCCCAGTGGTGTTCATGGCATGTGCCCAGCCTTGGCTCAAGCCAAGCCAGTCTTTTTCACTCACACCTCCTGGCCATCCCCAACACTAAATTCAAGACTCAGGAGGTTCTCTCAGTGCCTCCCTCACTCCCCCACACCATCTGGCTCATATGAACACATTTCTTGTTCCCTCAGACACTTCCTGGTAAATCCTTCTTCTTTTATAAGCTCGAACCCTGTTTTTCTTCCTGCCAATGGTCCTTCTTTCCTTCCCACCTTCTGTCTGTCTGACAAGGTGGAAGAGTCTAGAGCTTAGTGGCCATATACACCCCCCAACTGGTTGAGGGCCTGGCTTTAGGTCCTCCTGGGTGATACCATCATCTTTGGGATAGTCACCCATGGCCAACATACAGGGCTTCATGCCAGAGGACTCAGGAATTGGGGCAAGACACCCCTCTTTCCAAAACTCAACCAAGGCCCTGGGCAGACCTATTACCTGTGTGGCACGGGAGTTAGTCAGTGTGTCCTCCATGAACTCATGGCAACCGGCAGGCCTACCCTAAGCAAAGGCCTCCCCAACTCCCTTCAGCTTGGAGGTCAGGGGCTCTTGGGGTCCATGAGAGAGGTCTTCCAAACACCTCCTCTGTGGTTGGGGGTGATAGCTACCTCCTGAGGCCTCCCTAAAATGACAGGAGTGAAGGATAACCCTACTGCAACAAATAGAATGGGCAGCCATCATCAGTACCCATAGAGTTCCACAAAAATCTGGGAGAGAGCATGGCCAGGGGATAGGAGACTTACACAATAGCCAGAACCCACCAGGAGAGGGCTACGGATGCAAGGGAGGAGCGGGGAAGACCTGGATTTACAGATGCATTAAACAAGCCTGAAAATGGGGGTACTGATGGAAGGTGCGAGCTTGGTGCCACCCCTCCCTACATCAGGGAGTGAGCACCAGGAAGTGAGCCTGCTACCTGGGGCCAAGAATGAGAAGGGCCTTTTCTAAAGTCACCTGCAAACCATCCACGGGATCTTACGGCAGCCAGTACTGGACCTGACAGCAAATCCCTCTGCACCTAGGTTCAGACATGATACCAGATGACTGCACATTCTCCCAATCCCTGCCCATAAAGGTTGGGTTCCCAGGACACCTTTCTGTTATTCCTCCTCAGAGGGCCACAGGCAGCCAAGGACCCCCAAGCATGAGAGGGAAGTCCAAGAGAAAGGCCATGATGTGCAAACACTGGCCCTGACAGAAATGAAAATGCTAGACCATAAAACAAGGTATAGCATATTTTGCCAAGGATGTATTCAGCGAGCAAGAAAGAATGTGTGCAAGTTTAAAATGCGATTGCTGATTCAGCCTTAAAAAGGAAGGAAATTGGGACTTCCCTGGTGGCGCAGTGGATAAGACTCCAAGCTCCCAATGCAGGGGGCCCAGGTTCGATGTCTGGTCTGGGAACTAGATCCTACATGCGTGCCGCAACTAAGAGTTCACATGCCACAACGATGGAGCTCACCTGCCGCAACGATGGAGCTCACCTGCCGCAACTAAGGAGCCCATGTGCTGCAACTAAGGAGCATCCAAGCTGCAACTAAGGGGCCTGCCTGCTGCAACTAAGACCCAGTGCAATCAACTAACCAACCAAACAAATAAATAAAAAGAAAGTAAGCAAAAGCAGGAATGGAAAGTCCCTGGGCACCTAGAGGAAGCCTCTGTGCTTGTGCTCCCCCTTACTGTGGACGCCAGACACAGATGACAAGTGCATGGAAACACCAAGGCCCATGGAATAGAAAGTGGAGGGAGCACGATGGGGAGCTTGCAGACAGCAGCCTTGAGTGATATCCTAAAAAAAAGGATTTTTACTTTCTGCCTTGACTCAGGTTGGGTTCTAAAGGTCTATCTACATGAGATGGTCACTGAGACTAACAGCTCCCTGAGGGTGGGTACTATACCTGCCAAGCTCCGGACAGAGCCCTCATGTTACCTGGGGCTTCCAAGGTGGCTGGGCCGATAGACTCTGAGTGTAGAGTAGGTAGGAGGGACCAGAAACAGAGCTCAGTTTGTCAAAATCAGCCACAGGCTGGACCTCACAGAGTCATGTGCCCATCACACTCCCACAGCCCTCAGACCTAAACTGGGGCAGGCAGGCAGCCCTGGCTCTGTAAAGAGACACTGGAAGGGGCTTCCCTTGTGGCGCAGTGGTCAAGAATCTGCCTGCCAATGCAGGGGACACAGGTTCAAGCCCTGGTCCAGAAAGATCCCACATGCTGCAGAGCAACTAAGCCCGTGCACCACAACTACTGAGCCCACGTGCCACAACTACTGAAGCCAGCGCGCCTGGAGCCCATGCTCCACAACAAGAGAGGCCACCGCAACGAGAAGCCAGCGCACCACAGCAAGGAGTAGCCCCCACTCACCGCAACTAGAGAAAGCCCGTGTACAGCAACGAACACCCAACGCAGCCAAAAATAAATAAATTAAATAATTAAAAAAAAAAAATGAAACACTGGAGGACCTGAGGTATGAAAGGAAAGAGAAAGACTGAGGAATGAAAGGTAGGAGAATGAGAGGAAACTGGCTTGCATGCATTCACTGCCCCCCTCAGATGCTGACCGGGTACTATGGTGTGGGGGAAGGAGCGTGTGTGTGAGGAAGCTGATGGTGGGGACACAGATCAGGAGGCAGCTCCCGGTCTACTCACAGCCGGGTGTGTACACAGGGGGTAGACCAGGCTCCAGAAAGCCTCTAGAGCACCTCTGTGGACCCTAGCAGCTGATGGCATCTGAATAAGAAGTGCTACCTGTGCAGAGGACAGTGAGCTTATTTCTGCTGAGGAGACTAGGGAAGGCTCCGCAGGGCAGCTGACACTTCAGTGTGGAGAAGAGCAGAAACACAGGAGGGCATAGGAGCAGGAAGGCAAGGGGTGTTCTGCTGCATTGGGCAGTGTGATTTGGCTGAAGCCTGAATATCCACCGCAGCCCACAAGGCCAGCTCCATGAGGGCCTGAGGCCAGTGCCAAGGGTCCTGGGAGATGTTTGGCAAGGGAGTGGCATGATGCCCTGGGGCTGCTATACAGGACAGGGGGGAGGAGTGGGGCGATGGGTCACAAGTCTCACACGGAGGTGGGAGCAAGGAAAAGGGTCAGGAAGGCACCACAGAAGTTAGATGGGCAGGCTCTAGCAATTGAGTGGATGTGGGGAAGAGGGAGCATAATGAGTTTCCAACGTTGAAACGTGGCTCAAAGGGACTTCCCTGATGGTCTAGTGGGTAAGATGCCACACTCCCAATGCAGGGGGCCCGGGTTCGATACCTGGTCGGGGAACTAGATCCCACATGCATGCCGCAACTAAGAAGTCCACACACTGCAACTAACAGCCCGCATGCTGCAACTAAGAAGACTGCATGCCACAACTAAAGATCCCTCATGCTGCAACTAAGACCCTGCTCAGCCTAAATAAATAAATAGTTAAATAAAAACAAAAGTGGCTGAAATAAAAGTGGCTGGGGGGCTTCCCTGGTGATGCAGTGGTTAAGAATCCGCCTGCCAATGCAGGGGACACGGGTTCGAGCCCTGGTCCGGGAAGATCCCACATGCCGCGGAGCAACTCAGCCTGTGCGCCACAACTACTGAGCCTGCGCTCTAGAGCCCGTGAGCCACAACTACTGAGCCTGCGTGCCATAACTACTGAAGCCCACGCGCCTAGAGACCATGGTCTGCAACAATAGAAGCCACCACAATGAGAGGCCCATGCACTGCAACGAAGACCCAACACAGCCAAAAAAAAAAAAGTGGCTGGGGACTATGCTGGTGGTCCAGTGGTTAAGGATCCGCACTACCAATGCAGGGGGCATGGGTTCAATCCCTGATTGGGGAACTAAGATCCTGCATGCCGCGTGGCTCGGGGAAAAAAAAAAAAGTGGCTGGGCTGCTGGGTTGTGTCTTCTGTCTGGACCATCAGGAGGGCTGCTAGGCAGGAGATTGCCCTGAGGACCCTCTCAGCCCATTGGCTTCTGTGGAACACTGGGGAGGAGGACACCCATCCCTCTGCCTCTGGCTCCCTCTGCTGGCAGCTTTAATGTGCATATTCCTGGAACCAGAAGAGAGTTACAGTATTTCCATGGTTGTTTCAGAACCTGGGGCAGACGGATACATTAGGTGAGCCATTCCATAAACAGGATGCCCTGAGCTGGTGCTCCTGCCCTTTCTATGACCAGCCCTAGGTACTTTCTGGCCTCCCCTGGCCTCTCCTTGTCAGAGCCCAGAATCTACCTCAAAGCTGCTTTCCAGCTAAATCTTGGCTATCTCCCAGGGCAGGGGGTCCACAGCCTTCAGGCCCACATGGGCCACCCACTCCCACAAAGCCAGGAAGAGTGAGGACACCCTTACCAGGGAGCTCTTCCAGCCTATAGCCCTTGCACCACCCCAGAGGGTCAACAAACCTCTCTAAAACCAGGCGGTTGACAGCCTCACTGTCCACTGGTGGCAGGTTCAGGGTTTCCTGCAGCATCGTTAGCTTTTTTCTCAGGCTCTTGGGGAAGGAAAGAGAAGAGAGTGAAAGAGCCGCTGAGGCACCAAGTCCAGAGGGACTACCAAGGACTGAGCACCACACACGAAAGGCAAGCCCACTGGGAACAGAACAAGGCCCGAAACCCAAATATCAGGCTCAGGAAGCCAGGACCACCCGACCTCAGAACCCGTCTCTGGTGGAGCCCCTACTCTGGTGGTCTCAAGGATGTAGGCACAGGACAGACTGTGAGGAAGACCCAGGTGCTCTCTGTCCTCTGCTGAGGAGGCCCCGGCTCCAGACCAAGGGCCAAGGCACATGTCCTGACCCACCCTGACCCAGGAGGATGCAGGGATCCCAGAGCCACCACCACTGACTGGTGCAAGGTTTCGCGGGCAGAACTGGCCAGCCCTGTTCTTGGAGGGCACATAAGCCACCCCTCGTTCCCGCCTGGCCAGAGATGTCCCTCACTGCGATTTCCTTGTCAGCACTCTGTAAGTCCTTCTGGGCCGACCTCAGCTCCAACTTGGCCTGGTCCAGTTCAGAGTAGACTGTCTGCAACTACAAGAAAGTGTAAGGAGAAAAGGATGAACCCAGGGGTGCCCATGTGCCCTGCCCGCACCTGCTGCTACACCAGCTCGTGGTAGCCCGGGGTCCAGAAGAGCTGGGAACACGGGAGGGAGACCCTAGCTCCATGGGGCTGGACCTTAGTCCGGCAATGTCCATCTGGAGCTGCCCAGGAGCAAGGGCTACTTCCTACACCCTTGCCCATGGATGCACCATGCCCAGAAATAAAAACTGCTGTGCTGACTGCATCAGGTTCCAAGATGCCTTCTACTGGGTGTCCCCTGGTGGCCTAGTGGTTAGGATTCCAGGCTTTCACTGCCATGGCCCAGGTTCAGTTTCTGGCTGGGGAACTGAGATCCCACAAGCCGAGCGGCGTGGCCAAAAAACACAAACAAACAAAATAAAAACAAAACAAAAAATACCCCCAAACAAGAGGCCTCATACTCTGGGCCTGGAACAAAAAACAGGCACCTGCAGCTGTCACATTTGGGACCTGTGTGCTCCAGCCAGCTGAGAGGTACCCAGAAGAGCAGAGAGGAACAGAAGTGTGCAGAGGCTGGGGGGATACCTGCCTGATCTACCACCCTAACTGTCCATGTAGCCAGAGTCAATGCCCAGTAAGGATCAGAAACCAGCCTCTGTGAGTCATCCAACAGCCCCATGGCCTTGCTTAGGAGACACACATGAGCATGACAAAAGGACAGCCACCTCTCCCCTCACTGTCAGCTCCCCACTGAATTACCTTGCTTCTGGAAGAAAACAAATCCTTCTTCAGTTTGTCGGCTAGCTCCCCTGAGGCCCTCCGCGCCTCTTTTAGATTCTCGTACTCTCTACAAAGGGGCCATGGAAAGACATGTCAGCACCAGACACCTGCTGGTCAGACTGAGCCACAGCACCAACCAAACACAAAGCCCAGCCCAAGCCCTCAGCCCTTCTCATTCCTACTCTGACACCTGAGCCCAGAGGGGACCAGGTGGTGCTGTGGAGGGTCTGGCACCCAATGCAAGGAGAGCTGGTGAGTCTCTGTTCCCTGCCTGCCTGCAGGCACTGGCGATTTGAGAGGGTGTGCAGGAAGCCCCGGCCCCACTACGAGGCCCCCTACACCACCTGACCCCTACACGAGGCATCTGGGATCCTCCATGCCTGTCAGCCAAGTGGTCCCTTTTCTCCCACCTCACACCCATTGTAGTAAACATCTGAGCTGAGTTTCTGATGCAAGCCAGGCAGGGTCAGTAACAGTGCTAATAGGAAACAGGCTCCAGATATCATGATGGGGCTCATGGCTCAGAAAGCTGTGCCAACGTCTTTACAAATAACGCTTATAGTTCACACTCAATTCTCTCAAAATTCTGTGAGGCAAGTTATTATTATCTCCATTCAGGAAGCTGAGGATCAGAGAGGTTAAGAAATTGGCTCCTGGCCACATGGTGAAAGGGGTGATGGTTCAAACTGAGGCAGCACGGCTCCAGAGCCTGCCCCTTAACTCCACCTGCTGTGCTTTACAAGAGATGGGCAACAGACGGAGAGGCATGGCTGGGGTGCCATGGCTTAGCTCCTGGGCTTGGATAGAGGGGCCAGAGTACACACTTCTTGAGGGACACGCAGTACACAGCCAACTGCTCCACCGCTGACTGTCCCACACCCATGTCGCGGATCATCTCCTCCACCTCGGGCCGCTGACTCTGGAGTAGGAGCTCAATTCTGAAAAACACCCAGCCCACGGCATTTAAAATCTGGAGGCTGATGGGTAGGTACCCAGTGCAGCTCTGCTTCCCTTTGCTGCCGTTGCTATGGTGACAGCCTGAGCTGCTAGGATGCTTCAGCAGGCAGGTCTGTCCAAAGAAAGGCCCCACAGCAGAGCTAAGCACAGCTGCAGCGATGCTGCTGAGGAAGAAGGGGTGTTGACAGAGAGCCTCAGGTCAGGGATCCCCAGAGAGAGGTTCTTGGAACAAAACCCCTGCCAGGTCATTTGGCCACAGGCAACAGGGACAGGGAGGAGTGTGGCAAGAGCCCCCATGGAAAGTAGAGGAGCCCATAGAGGTTGAGTAAGACCTGTGCCCATACTCAGCTAGCCTGAGCCCCCCATGGCCTATGGAGAGTTGAGCTACAGAGGTGAGCCAGCCCCTGCTGAAGTCCTGAGAGCTGTGCCCCAGAGGGCCCTAGATGCAAGGGCACAGGGCAGGCCCCAGATCCAAGCTCACCGCTCCATGGTCTTCATCTTGTTCCGGAGCCGGCGGGCCTCCTCCCGTGCTTGTTTGGTCTCATCCTGCTGCTGTTCCAAGTACTTCATCTGCTTCTGAAGAGCAAACGTACCCCTACATATCTGTTGCTTGGAAGCTCCTGGGGCCAAGGCTAAAGTCACTGGGAGAACACTACCCTAGAACTGTATGCTTTTGAAAATGCTGATAAGCATATGCTCCAACCCCCAGGAGGTAAGGCTTCTGGGCCCCACTCTGGCTTATGCTTTTTCTGCTAAGAGGCCCTAGGCCAGCTGCTTCCTCACCTCCCTGTTTGCTTCCTCCTGAGATAGGTCTTACCATAGGCACAGCCCACTCCCAGGATCTATAGGCCTGCTGGGGGCTGCCAGGGTCCTGTGGCCTGCTGTGTAGGAAGCTGAAGAAGCCTGGAGCACAAATCCAGGCTGCGCTATCCACCAGCTAGACCTATGGACAGTTGCTGGGGTAGGAGAGCTGAGCCAGAGGCAGCTGGCCAGGCTGCCCTCAGTACCTGGCCACTTCATCTCTGACCTGGGACTGCCAGCAGACTCCTGCTCTACAGCCAGGTGCTGGTTCACTCCTTCCTTCCCACTGGCCAGGCCACGTGATCCAGGCCAGCCACGAAGCAGAGACAGAAACAATGAACACCCTGGGGCTCTATCTGTTCACAAGGATGGCTCCCTTTCCCTTTCAAATGGCATCCAGCAAGGACTGCTCCTTCCTACGAGGCCAGAATATCAATTGTGGATTCAAGTCAATCACCTCATGCCCCTCGGAGAGCAAGAGGCTCACCAACCTAGGCTGACACAATATTCATTTGGGTCTAGAGCCACTTGCTCTGCAGGCTTTGATCTGCCCGGTCAGCTCAGCACAGCCGACTTCAAAGGCCCCCTGCTCCTCCCTGGGATGCTGTTTGATCTGGCTCCAGAGAGCAGCCCAGCAAAGAACTAGAGTGCTAATGGAAGGTTCTTCAGGCTGGCTTTGTCAGTGGAGTACAAACCACTTTTGGAAGCACGGCCCAGCCTCACTGAGGTCTTGGCTGAGCAGCCCCTCCATGAAGCACTGGGCAGGCCTCACCTCTCGAAACTACCTAGTACAAAATCCATAAGTGCAGGCAATACGACCCTTTTCTCATGGGCTGGATGGGTACAGCATGGGAAGCCTGGGGAAGATGGGATTTGCCTCCATTTTACAATTGCACAAACCAAGGTATTGACCAAGGCAGAACCAAAAGACAAGCCCAGAGTGATGAGTCCAGGACTGAAACTATATCTCCCCAGCAATCTGTGTCCACAAGGCCTGGGGACCCACCTTGAGGGTGGAGCACAGCATCTCAGCCTTGTCTAAGGCCTTCTGCAGGGATTCAACAGTGGCGTTGCGTTCTTCCAGCGTGTCCCGCAGAGTGTCAATGATAAGCTGGCCGTCTCGTTTTTCCTTCTCTGGAGCAAGGGTGGGGGATAGAGGGAGAGGAGAGGCCCGTCCACACTGCAGTATGAGAACATGGGCCCTTGGGCTCCAGCACACCACCCCAGAGCCAGGTGAGGAACAAGTCTCAGGCCAGAAAGTTGGGTGGCCCGCTTCTCTCTCTGGCAGACACCAAACCAGGGACACCCAGCCAGAGTCTCTTCCTTCCGGGGATGAGACCCTCTTTCTGATGCTTGGAACTACTTGAGTAAAGATTTCACTGCTCTGTGCTCCTGTGGGTCTAGTTAATTCATCATCCCAGAACTCAAACAAGTTCCTGCCAAATTTGGCAGTGGAACCCTCACCTACAAATACTTTGTCCTATCAGATAGCCCCCTCCCAGCCCGGGTCCTAGGCAAGCAGCCTCAGACAAAGAGAAGAGGCTCACCTGATCTAGGTGGACAGCTTCAGTCACCTCCCTTTCCTTTCCTTTTCTGCCAATCACAAGAGCTGATAGGACTCTTGGACATATGAAGCAGGGAGAGTCCCTGGCTCTGCCAGAAGGTTGGAGGCCTTCCTCCCAGGGCCTCTCCCTCCACTACCCAAGTCAGGGGCTTCCCAGGGCCCCTTGGGAACTCACCTTTCTGGGAAAGCAGAGCTCTGGTATTATCCAGTTCATTCTGCAAGGCAATATCCACAATAAGCAGCAAGAAGGCATCAGAGCTGGCCTCCACTCAGCCTCCCATAAGGCTTGTGGGGAGCCCCAGGAGGGGACAAGGAGGCCTATGGGCCCAGGGAAGCATGAACCCTGCACACCTCAAGGCCAAGCTAAGTCAACAATGTAGAGAGAAACCTTGCTTTATCTCTGTGTGCCTTTTTAAAAAGTAGGTAAAATGGACGAAAATAATCTCAGGTACAAGACCCTAGGACAGGAAAAGAGGCATAAAAGCGGCAAAAGAAGTGGAGCTGCGCCTGTGCAGTCAGTCTCATGGCAGAGGCTTCCATCGCTTCCTTGGGCCTGTGCTGGCCTTGACCCTCTCTGGCATTAGCTGCACTCACTGGGGACACAGAATTGGGATGTCCAAGCACCTTGGGCCACCACTGCTTCCCTCCACCCTGGGTCCTGCCTGCTTCATGGTCTGCCCCTCTCCAAGCTCTAAGCTGGCTCTGTGCACCATGAATCTTCCAGCCCCAGAATCCAACAGGTAGGTGAACCAGCACAACTTTGCACCCCTGGATGAAACCTCACCTGCGCTAGGCTCTAACCAGACTGTTGTGAGGGTCAAATGGGCCTCTCAAAGTGCGTGCCTATGTTCCGAAGCCACTGCCACAGAACCACTGAGAGGCTGAAGCAGAACTGAGCCCAGCTCCCATTCAGGAGTCCCATGTACTCAACACCCCTGTGGGCAAGAGACATGCCTACTCCATAAGCAGGAAAACCAGGTTCGGCAGACCTGAAAGGCTTGGCCTAGGGTTCATGGTGGTAGCTAGATGCAATCCAGAAAAATCCTCCTCCAGATTACCCTCCCCAGGTCAACGCAAGACTCAGAATATCGGGCTTCCCTGGTGGCGCAGTGGCTAAGAATCTGCCTGTCAATGCAGGGGACACAGGTGCGAGCCCTGGTCCGGGATGATCCCACATGCTGTGGAGCAACTAAGCCCTTTGCGCCACAACTACTGAGCCTGTGCTCTAGAACCGGCAAGCCACGACTACTGAGCCTGCGCTCTAGAGCCCGCAAGCCACAACTACTGATGCCCATGCGCCTAGAGCCTGTGCTCCGCAACAAGAGAAGCCACCGCAATGAGAAGCCCGTGCACCGCAACGAAGAGTAGCCCCCGCTCAATGCAACTACAGAAAAGCCCTCACGCAGCAACAAAGACCCAACGCAGCCAAAAATAAAAAATAAATAAAATAAAATAAGTTTAGAAAAAAAAAAAAGGCTCAGAATATCACATGTGACCAATACTAAGGCCTAGCCCCAGTGCGTGGATAAGTCCCTGTTGTCAAACTCTCTACCCAGGACTCTGGGGCAGGAACTGTTGGTGGCTGAGCTGGTCAAATAGGCCGGACATCTGGGGTGGAAGCGGTGGGCAGAGAAGGGCACACACGGGCTACCTGAGAACGGCTGCCAGCCCAAAGCTACCGCTAGTCCCCTGGCTCCTTCCACACCCAAGCAGGGTGCCTTCCAAGCCCTTGCTCCAAACTACTCAAGATTTTGCCTCCCTGTCTCCTAGATCTGGCTCAGAAGGCCAGAAAGAAATGAAGCTGCCTTTGTTGCCTTTATCACAGGGAGGACACGGCTTAAAACTGGGAGCAGTTACCATGACGATGAACATGTTAGCTTTAGGCATAAAAGTTCCACGTTCTTGAAGCAGTGAGGTTCCAAGGACATCACAGCACCCTGGGACCAGGGCCAAATGAATCCTGATCTGACAGATGCCCAGCAAATTAACCCTCAGAGTCCAGGTTCACTTGCAAACCCCAATCCCACTTATTTGAGAGGTTTCTGCCAATCCAATCCCTTTGTACACAAAGAAAGCTAAACTTTACACTTGGAGGGGAAGCAGTATAAGTGTAGGAGGGAACCCACCCATCCTCCCCTGCAGTGTGGGTTTCTATCCTGGCTGCATATCTTGATTCCAGGGGCTCTACCCTCCATTCCTGCTCTGAGAAAGACTCAGGCACCTGGATATATACCAAGTTCCCCAGGCAGTTTTGAAGCACAGGCAGGTTTGTGAACAGTAGGTTCACACATATTCCCTGGCTGAGGACTGAAAAGATGGTTGTAGACCCTTTGCGAGGTGGGGGAACTTCAGGAGAGGCACTCTGAACTATGGTCAGAATTGCTCTGAAATCCCCAGGGGAGGGCTCACAGTCAAGTGGCTCCCCTCCCCGCTAACAGCGTATTTCTCCAATGACTGTAGCATCATCACTTGTCCTCTGCTCTCTCAGCCTCTGCCTTGAAATCTCTACCAAGTCTTCCCTCCAGAACTCCATCTCCATACTCGAGGTGCTCTCCCTGGGTAGGAGCAGAAAGTGAACTCTCAGAGGGCTTGGGGTTCAGTAGAATGAGATAAATTCTGGGTACCTTTAAGAATTCTGCATCTAAGACACTCTCCTCCTCCTGGGCAAGGTCAAAGAAGAGCTTATTGATAATGGTTCTTTTACCGACCTGAATGAAAGAACAAGATACAGTATGACTGCACAGCTGGGTCATGGGCAAGGATAAGGGTGTACATTCAGCCTAGCCCATCTCAGGCCTAATCTTTCACAGCACATCCCTTGGAGTGAGAGGACCTCTGTAACCCTGTAGGTGGCCCAAGCTGGTGCCACTAGCTTGGTGGTTACTGAAGTCATGTCACTGCAGACCCATGTGGTAACTGTTCAAAAGAAACCCCAACTCTAGGTGCTGGGCATTGCACGGGAAAGGCAGGGAAGGAGACCAAATCTACCCAGGTGAAGACTGGCCCAGGCAATGAGTCCATCCGCCTGCTATCTTTGGGTACAAGCAGGCCTCCCGAGCCGCTCAAAAGCACAAGTGAGGCTCGACCAGCCTCAAACCACGAGGGTCCAAATAGGTCAAAGACATTGCTTAGCTTCAGAGATCCTTCCTCATTCCTGCTCCCTGGCAAGGAGCTGTCTTTAGCTGAGGTGTTTTCATCCTACCACCCTCACCTGGATTCGGCACTGTGGGCAGGTCCGACTTGGTGCTGTCTCGAACCACTGAATTAGGCTGGAATGAGAAACAGAAAATCAGACTTGTGAGCCATGGCTTGGAGCGAGACATACAGGCCAGGTAGCCACCCCGACCAGAACAGCGCCTGTCCTGCTCCTCCTCGACCCAATGCCTGCCTACCCAGGAGGGCAGCACCACAGGCCATGACGGTATATCCCACAAGGCCTGACTGGTACAAGCACTCCAACCAACTGGCCCTTTTTTGGGCCCTGTTGGCTTAGATTTCCCTACCCCTGAGCTGCAATTTTGTCAACTTTCTAGGCTTGGAGCAGGGCATGGGGGAGCAACAGTCAAAGCCAGACTCCCTCAGAGATGGGGGTTGTAATAATACCCCCATGTAAGCTAGGGCTCCAAAGGGGTACACTTTCAAAGTAAGGATAAACTAGAGGTAAAAGCAAGTAGCAGTAAAAGCAAAACACAGCCCAGCTATGCACCATCTGCTTTAAATTTTAATTAAAATAGTCTCCTGCTAGGGAATTCCCTGGCAGTCCAGGGGTTAGGACTCCGTGCTTTTGCCAAGGGCCCAGGTTCAATCCCTGGTGGGGGAACTAAGATCCCACAAGCTGTGCAGCGTAGTCAAAAAGAAACAAAAACAAAATGTAGTCTCCTACTGGTAAACAATCCCACCCCCAGGAACCAGGGAGAAACAGAATCTTTTCAGGAAGATGATACCATAATCCTAGGCCTCAATTTTTTTTCTATAAATAATTTTTCAAATACATATAATACAAAGCTAACAATGCACAATGGAATACTACACAGCAATGAGAACGAATGAGTCTACAACTAAGAACAAATTATGGATGAATTACATAAATATAACATTGAAGAAGAGAAGCCAGATACAAAAAAAGGTATATTGTGTATAACTCCATTTACATAAAGTAAAAAAGTAGGCAAAACTCATCTATGTTGCTGGAAGTCAAGACAGTGGCTATCCTTATGTGTGGCGGAAAGGCGGGCAGGTGGGAGTAACTGAAAGAGTGCACCAACCTGGGTCGTTGGACTCTTTAATCAATAGAAACTGATAAGAGGCCAGAGGAGAAATTCAGGCAAGTCTTTATTGGGACTTGTGCTGCACCTCAGGGAGCAAAAACAAGCAACAGGTGCCCTTGCTTGCTCACTGTGGGGCGGCGGGGGGAGCTGGCTCCTTAAATGGGGTGAGTGTAGAGGTGGGTTGGCAGATTGAGCCACAGGGGTGGCTTAGGTAGTCTGCCCACCCCTTTGGTGGTGCTGTGTGCAGGGGTCATGCACAGTACCCTGCTTTTGCTCCAGGCACTTCAGAAGCGACAGCTGGGTTTTGGCCTTTTTGTATTTTTTGTTTGTAATTTGCCCCAGCTGCTGCACACATGTACTTATTTTTAGTCCCCTATAGTTTCTCTGTATTCTGTTGCTTGAGGAGAGGTTTGTCTAGGTGCAAGTGCAAGCACTCTGGCAGTGTCCCAGGTCCCAGCCTGTCTCAGGAGGAGGTTTCTGGAGTGCTGAAGTCTAGTTTCTTGTTCTGAATTCTGGTTGCAAGGGCGTGTTCAGTTTGTGAAAATTCTGCAAGCTACACACTTATTATATTTGTACTTTTAAAGGTTTTATTTATTTATTTCATTGATTTATTTTTGGCTGTGTTGTGTCTTTGTTGCTATGCGTGGGCTTCTCATTGCGGTGGCTCCTCTGTTGCAGAGCATGGGCTCTAGACGCCCGGGCTTCAGGAGTTGTGGCTCACGGGCTCTGGAGCGCAGGCTCAGTAGTTGTGGCGCACAGGCTTAGGTGCTCCGCGGCACGTGGGATCTTCCTGGACCAGGGCTCGAACCCGTGTCCCCTGAATTGGCAGGCGGATTCTTAACCACTGTGCCACCAGGGAAGCCCCTATATTTGTACTTTTTCTTTTTTTCTTTTTTTTTTTGCTGTACGCAGGCCTCTCACCGCTGTGGCCTCTCCCGTTGCGGAGCACAGGCTCCGGATGCACAGGCCCAGCGGACATGGCTCACGGGCCCAGCCGCTCCATGGCATGTGGGATCTTCCCGGACCGGGACACGAACCCGTGTCCCCTGCATCGGCAGGCGGACTCTCAACCACTGCGCCACCAGGGAAGCCCTATATTTGTACTTTTATGTAACATTTCTTTTTTAAAAATTTATTTATTTATTTATTTTTGGCTGCATTGGGTCTTTGTTGCTGCGCATGGGCTTTCTCTAGTTGCAGCGAGCAGGGGCTACTCTTCATTGCAGTGTGCGGGCTTCTCATTGTGGTGCCTTCTCTTGTTGCGGAGCACAGGCTCTAGACGCATGTGGGCTTCAGTAGTTGTGGCACGTGGGCTCAGTAGTTGTGGCTTGTGGGCTCCAGAGTGCAGTTTCAGTAGTTGTGGTGCACAGGCTTAGTGGCTCCGGCACGGCACGTGGGATCTTCCCCGACCAGGGATAGAACCCATATCCCCTGCATTGGCAGGCGGATTCTTAACCACTGCACCACCAGGGAAGTCCCTGTAATGTATTTCAATAATTTTTTTTTTAAGTAAACAGTTATACAAGGAAAAAAGCACTACATAGTGCAAACCAGAACATATCCACAAAGACTTAAGATATTCGGATTTTCACAGACCATAATAAACACATTATGCTGAATAAATAAAAATTAAGATTGAAAATATCAGCAGAGGGCTTCCCTGGTGGTGCAGTGGATAAGAATCCGCCTGCCAATGCAGGGGACACGGGTTCGATCCCTGGTCCAGGAAGATCCCACATGCCGCGGAGCAACTAAGCTTGTGCACCACAACTACTGAGCCTGTGCTCTAGAGCCTGCGAGCCACAACTACTGAGGCCCGTGCGCCTAGAACCAGTGCTCCACAACAAGAGAAGCCACTGCAATGAGAAGCCCGCACACCGCAACAAAGAGTAGCCCCCGCTCGCCACAACTAGAGAAAGCCCACACGCATCAACGAAGACCCAGCGCAGCCATAAATAAATAAAAACTTTTTTAAAATTAAAGAAAAAAAGAGGGCTTCCCTGGTGGCGCAGTGGTTGAGAGTCCACCTACTGATGCAGGGGACACGAGTTCGTGCCCCGGTCCGGGAAGATCCCACATGCCGCGGAGCAGCTGGGCCCGTGAGCCATGGCCGCTGAGCCTGCGCATCCGGAGCCTGTGCTCTGTAACGGGAGAGGCCACAACAGTGAGAAGCTCGTGTACCGCAAAAAAAAAAAAAAAAAAAAAATTAAAGAAAGAAAATATCAGCAGAGAATTCGAAAATAAAAGGTGACGTATCAGAATTTAATAAGGACCAAACAGAAATTCTAAAACTGAAAAAATGGCCAAAATTAAGAATTCAATGGATGAGTTTAATAGCAGTTTAGACACAGTTGAAGAACTGGTACATTGATAGATAGGTCAGAGGAAACACCAAGAATTAGAAAGATGGAAAATATATGAGAAATGATAAGAGATATAAAAGATACTGTGATAAGGTGTAGCATACATATAACTAGGAATTCCAGAAAGAAAGTGTTAGGTAGAATAGTGTCCTCCCCTCAAAAAGTGTACGTCCTAATTTCTGAAACCTGTGAGTATGTTACCTTATATGACAAGAGTAATTTTGCAGATGTGATTAAGTTAAGGAGATGGAGAGATTATCCAGGTGTGTCCCATGTAACCACAAGGGTCCCTGTAAATGCAACAGGAGTATTGGAGTCATACAGAGAGCTGAAGATGTAACACTGCTGACTCTGAAGATGGAGAAATGGGCCATGAGCCAAAGAAGGCACAGCTCCACTTCCATCTTGATTTTAACCAAGCAAGACTCATTTTGGACTTCTGACCTCCAGAATTATAAAATAATAAGTCTGTGTTTTCTTAAGCCACTAAGTTAGTTGTAATTTGTTATAGCAGAAATGAAAAACTAACATAGAAAGAAAAGAGATAATGGAATAGAGGCAATACATGAAGAGATAATGGCTGATAATTTCCCAGAACTGATTAAAGAAATTGTTCCACAAGTTAAAGAAACCTATGATTCTCAAGCAGAATAAAAATAGTAACAAGAAGAGAATTGAGGTAACTATATTATTGTCAGACAAAATAGACTTTAAGTCAAAAATGTTTACAAGAGACAAAGAACGACTTTACATATTGATAAAAGGTTCAATCCAACAAGACATAACAATTATAAACATATATGCACCTAACAAAATATATATGAAATATATACATGGAAGAAAATTGTACAGAATTGAAGGGAGAAACAAAAAGTTCCCCAATAAAAGTTGGAGGTGTTGGGACTTCCCTGGTGGCTCAATGGTTAAGAATCCACCTTCCAGTGCAGGGGACAAGGGTTCAATCCCTGGTCCGGGAAGATCCCACATGCTGTGGAGCAACTAAGCCCGTGTGCCACAACTACTGAGCCTGCACTCTAGAGCCCACAAGCCACAACTACTGAAGCCCGTGCACCACACCGCAAAGAAGAGTAGCCCTCCGCTCGCCACAACTAGAGAAAGTCCGAACGCAGCCACGAAGACCCAATGCAGCCAAAAAAATAAAGTTTAAAAAAAATTATTTAAAAAGTTGGAGATGTCAGTACCCCACAATTTCAATAATGGATAGAACAATCATACAGATAATTAATATGGAAATAGAGGACTTGAACAACTCTTTAAACCAAATAGACCTAACAGACATATACTCCCCCCAACAACAGCAGAACACACATTTTTCTCAAGTGCACATGGAACATTCTCTAGGAAGGTCATATGTTGGGCCACAAAACAAGTCTTAAATTTTAAAAGGCTGAAATCACACGAAGTATCTTTTCTGATCAAAATAGAATGAAACTAAAAATCAGTAACAGAAGAAAAATGAACAAATGTGTGGAAATTAAACAACACACTCTTAGACAACCAATGGGTCAAAGAAGAAATCACAAGGGAAATTAGAAAATACCATGAGATTAATGAAAATGAAAACATACCAAAACTGTGTAATACAGCAAAAGCAGTGCTAAGAGGGAATCTGATAGCTTTAAACACACAGAATAAAAGAGAAGACACCCATTAGGATGGCTATTATGGAAAAAAAACAAAACAGAAAATAAGTTTTGGCAAGGATGTGGAGGAACTGCAACCCTTGTGCATTGTTGCTGGGGATGTAAAATGGTGCAGCTGATGTGGAAAACAGTAAGGCAGCTTCCCAAAAAATTAAATATAGAATTACTGTATGATCCAGCTATTCCACCTCTGGGGATAACCCAAAAGAAATGAAAGCAGGAATGTGAACAGATACTTGTACACCAATGTTCATAGTAACATTACTCACAGTAGCTGAAACATGGAAACAACCCAATGTCTATTAACAGATAAAGGGATAAACAAAATGAGGTATTTTCATACAATGAATACTACTTAGTCATAAAAATGAAATTCTGAAACATGTTACAACATGGATGAACCTTGAAAACGTTACGCTTAGTGAAATAAGCCAGACTCGAAAGAACCAAATGTGCAATTCCACTTATATGAGGTAGCTAGAATAGAAAAATTCAAGGAGACAGAAAGTAAAATAGAGGTTTCCATGGGCTGTGGGAAGGGGAGAATGGAAAGTTATTGTTTAATGGATACAGTGCTCTGTTTGGAATGATGTAAATGTTTTGGAAATAGATAGTGGTGATGCTTACACAACGTTGTGAATGTACTTAATGCCACTGAATTGTACACTTAAAAATGGTTAAAGGGCTTCCCTGGTGGCGCAGTGGTTGAGAGTCCACCTGCCGATGCAGGGGACGCGGGTTCGTGCCCCGGTCTGGGAGGATCCCACATGCCGCGAAGCGGCAGGGCCTGTGAGCCATGGCCGCTGAGCCTGCGCGTCCGGAGCCTGTGCTCCGCGGCGGGAGAGGCCACAGCAGTGAGAGGCCCGCGTACCGGAAAAACAAAAAAAAAAAAAGGTTAAAATGCAAGGCATCTTTGAGCTCACTGAGTAAACACCCTTCTGATAAATTTTAAAATTTTATGAAGAAGTTATCATTGAAATTAAATGGTGGCAAACACGTCCAAGGAATATTGCAGGAATTTGATCCCTTTATGAATCTTGTGACAGGTGAATGTGTGGAGATGGCAACTACTGGGCAACAGAACAATACTGAAATGGTGGTAATATGAAGAAATAGTAGCATGTTAAAAGTTTTGGAACAAGTATAAACAATGGCTGTGTTCACCAAAGAAATCAATTGTTTCCACGTGTTCCCTTTCCAAAGGGCCTGTTTTACAATGATATAAAAATCAGGTTGTGTACATTTTCATACTAAACTTTTTTGTTACGTAAACTTTTGCAAAAGTTTTTAAAAGGTTAAAATGTTAAATGTTATCTTATATATTTTTTACTATAATAAAATAGTGTATAGTAAAAAAATGAAAAAATGGTTAATTTTATGTTACACATATTTCACCACAATTAAAAAAGGAGCTCGGAATCAGCCTGTTCACAGCTGCTAGAGGAATCTCCCCACTAGCTGCACACTCAACAGAACGGCTTGATTAGAAAGCACCTCCTTACCCTTCGATGTTAACTTGGGTTTGCTGAGGTCAGTGAATACACTGAAGTGTCTGACCAACGAGATGACTCTGGACAGAATCATTCCAAACCATCAAACAAACCACAAGAAATCGGGTAGCCAGCAGTCTACTAGGTCTCGAAGAAACAAAAGGGCTCGCTAATGTGGTGAAAGTTCATTTCTGCCCGGGGTGCTAATTTTGAAATCACATCTCTTTGCAAGTCGATCAAAGAAACCCCTACTCTGTCTTCATTAAACCAATCCTGTACCCCCGACCTCAGCTAGGCTGTCACCTCCTCCGGGAAGCCTGCCATAACCCGCCTCTGCCCAGGTCAGGAACTCTCGTGGGGCTCCGTCTAATGCCGTCCTCATCACCAGTCTGGGCTCCGGGTCGCCCGGAGGCCCGACACCCCACAGTCCTGTAGCCGTACGGGGGCGAGCGCCCAGCTCCAACAGAGCAGTCACTCACCACTGCAAGTGGAAGATGTGGCCGCAGTGAATGGCGGCCACGTCGCGGGAGTGATCGAAGAAGTCAGAGCAAATGGTACACAGAGCACGGATAGGCATGACGACTGGTCTCAAGTGGCCAAGGTAGCCAAGGAAAACGCGACGGGTTCAGCTTCTTGGCCGTGCTTCCGCGTCTCAGCTTGCTTCAAATTTGGCTCCCGAGCGCAACTTCCGGGAGCGGATCGGAAGTGGCAACAAGGCACGTGAAAGCGCGGACTGAAGGTTGGGTCCGGATTGGACGAACCCTCAGGGGCGGGGCTTAGCGGCCCACCGGCCGTAAAGAATCCTGGGGCCGAGCGCGGGCCTGAAATTGTTAGCGGTAATTCTCAGGCGGCTCGCGGGAAGACAGCCGGTACCGCAGGAGCGCAGCGTTGGATTGGCACGAAGAGCAGCTGCGCCGCCGGCCGGGCCCCTTTCTGGGGCAAGACTGGGAGTTATGGTCCCAAGCCAGAGCTGGTGCCAGGTGCGCTGGGCACGGGCTTCTCAGCCTCGTTCTCTCGGCGTAGCCTCCTCTGCACTTCGGGGGAGTCGAGAAGACCACGGCCGTAGGGGAATGGGACGACGGTCCCGATGGAGAGCGGGTCCCCTGGCCTCTGGACAGTGCTCGACCATATGGTGGAAGCCCATAGTTCCCAGACCAAAAGAACGCTCCACCCTCTCAGCCTTCCGCTCTGAGTGGTCC
This sequence comes from Stenella coeruleoalba, assembly GCF_951394435.1. Lineage (NCBI taxonomy): Eukaryota > Metazoa > Chordata > Mammalia > Artiodactyla > Delphinidae > Stenella > Stenella coeruleoalba. The sequence goes on from NC_137156.1 coordinate 66,829,608, forward strand.
TAGAAAGATGGACACAGGTCCAGACACCTCAAGCTCACTCTGGCTCTATACAAGCAAAGCTTGATGATCCTTAAGTTTAGAGGTGGCAGGGTCAGTATCCTGACTTTAGTTCCTAGCTCTCAGGAGGATCAAGCTTTTCCTCGGGACTGCAGTAGGGTTGGAATTTTGGAGGCCCAGATGCTTCATAGATGAGTGGCTAACAAACCTTTTTCTTATTCCCACATCAGAGAAGTTATCTTTGGGGTCCTCTCTGAGAAAGAGCAGCATACCTGGTGAGTTCACCTGGGCTGATCTGGGCTGGAACAAGTATTCCTAGGAGTTTTCATGATTAATTATTTTTAGCAGTGTTACTCCCGTCTCCCCAGAAAAAAACCTTGTACAGAGCCCCATAATATAAAGCTGATCTGTTCCACCTGAAGTAGACCCACAGTAAAGTCCTTGGGGCCTATGTGGAAAACAAAGGTGTTGTTTACAGGAAAGAGGAATCAACACAAAGGGCAGGCTAGAATCTTTGTGTAATGCCCACCCTGCATCCACTCCCCAACCCAGGGAAGCCCAAAGGTCTCTCCCTATGGTGGATGGCACTTGGTGGGTTCCAGGTCTACGCCTAAGTTAAGATAAGGGCTCCTTGTTCAACAGGACTTGTGAGAACATAGACCAGAGGTTATTCCTCGGCACACGCCCAGCACAGTACCCACCACCCACATGGATTTCTGGAGTCCAGAGGACCTTGCCACATCAAGGAACACCCTGTGGCAGGGATGAACTGTACTCTCAGCCCAAGCAATCCGCATGGCACTGAGCACAGACCACTCACTACCTGTGAACCTAACTCCCGGCCTCTCCCCTCCCCATTGCCTTCCAGGGGCCCTTCCCCAGTAATATAGAGGAAGCAAAGGCGAGAGGGTGGCCAGAGGCTTTGGCAGAGTGACATTTATTTGCCAGGTTCAGCAGGTACACAGCCCACCGACCTTCATACACCAGAGCAGACCCACAGGCATGCAGGGAGAAGGGCAGGACTACCCCCAAGTGCCAAGCGAGGGCCAGGACCAGTGCAGCTGCCTGCCCAGGCTGTAGTGGGGTCTGACAAAGGGCACCTGCCAGGAGCCTCTGTTAGGAAACTGGGGAGCTTTGTTCCACTCCCTCATTCCAGCAAAAGCAACTCAGCATGGCTCAGAGGCACCTGGGCCTCTCTCCAAGCCTTGATAGAAGGGAAAGTGGGTCATAGACATAGAGGGGGTTCCTCTCTATTTTGTTGTTGAATTGAGAGAGCAGAAAATCTGCCCCTGTGAAGGGCAAACCCCGAATCAGACTATGGGACACTGCCATACAGCAGGCCCCCAGGTATGGAGAGGACTGTGGACTGAGCCTGAGGGAGCCCATGTGGGAAGAGCCAGGGGCAGCACTCCTTGTTTGGCCCAGGGTAAGGACCCAGCTAGGCTGATACACTAGGTGCTGGGCCTGCACTCTGCCCTCCCAGATCTCATTGCCACATCCTCATTGCTCCTCCTTCCCCTTACAGGCTCAGGCAGTTCAGGGCACAGGGCAACCCACTACAGGACCCAGGAGGGCAGGAAATAGAACAAGAATCTTGGGAGAGACTTCCAGGGACAAAGATGGAGGCTTCTAGCCTCCAACTCTTTCTCTTTCACTTCTGAGGACCCCCATGGCTACCAAGCAGTGCCCCCAGCCATGTGACCAGTCTTGTCTTAAAGCATACTGCCTGAGATTATAGCATTCTCTATACCAACCTGTTTCCACTCCTAGAGCAGCCCACACACCACAGGCACATACCTTCATGTGCAGGAGCCTAAGACCGCTGACAGGGCCTCGCTGGAGGACCAGCTCTCAGGGCAAGGCCACCCAATTTAGGGCCTGGGAGAGGATGGGACCTGCAGGGCCTGCCTGGGGGAATTGTGAGGCAAAAAGGGAAGGGGGAGGGGTGCAGGGACCTCCTGAGTATCCCTAGAGCAGCATCCCACAAGAAACAGAAACTGATGAAGCTAGCAAGACAGAAAAGCCACAAGGAATCCATGCAGGGGCTGGGGCTGGTCCTGCCTCTGGCCTGCCCACCACTCACACACATACACACAGGAGACGAAACTGCTCTCCTGTGGCCCCCAGACATGCCCCATGCTGGGAGGCAGGGGCAGGGGAGAGCGAGGGCATCATGCCAGTGACTCTCTGTACAGTGAGAAGCCCCTCGTCCACTCTCCCACCCTCCTGCCCATCCCCCGCCCCCCCACAGCCTGCCCACTCAGCTGGTCTCCTCCCTCCGAGACTCCTGGGCAGAGCCAGCAGCCTCTTCCCCTTTACTAGAGGGTGGAGCCTGGCCTGTTGCGCCCCCTGGGGCTGTGCTGTCCGGCTGGGCCAAAGCCGGCTCAGGGGTGGCAGCAGCCTTGGTGGCCAGTGTGGCACTGCTTTGGGTAGTGGGCATGGTGCTCTCTTCCACGGCTGGTGTGGCTCTCCCATCAGTGGCTGGAGTAACACTTCTGTCAGTGGCTGGGGTGACACTCCCATCAGTGGCTGGGGTGATGCTCCCATCAGTGGCTGGGGTGATGCTCCCATCAGTGGCTGGAGTGGCACTGCCATCTGTGGCTGGGGTGGCACTACGGTCTGCAGGGGCTACATTATCACTCTTCGTAACACCACCCACTGTGGCTGGGGTGGCACTGCCCCCAAGGGCTGGGGCAGCTCCACTTGCAGCTGTGGCCCCGCCTGCAGCCCCAGAGGTGGCAGTGTCTGTGGCTGGGGCAGACTGGGCTGCAGCCGTGCTGGACTGCTCCGGTGCCCTGAGCCGTTTCATGAGGGTGGTCACTCGGACAGCCTTCTGAAAGAAGGACAGTGGAGAGAGGCTCAGAGCGAGGCTTACAGAAGCTGGATCCATTCCTTTGCGAAGGCCAAACCCAGACCATTCCATCGTGCCCTGGCTGCCTCTGACCAACCCAGGGCCGGGGACCCAGCTGCTCAGCACACCTGCCTAAGGTAGTAGCAGTGGCTACAGCTACACCTGACGGTTGAAGAAAAGCCTGTGTGTGGCTGCAGGGGTGTGATGCAGGCAAGAAACTGTGGTGCCAGAAGGAGCACTTGGGATCAAGCCAGGAAAGGGAGCCATCCAAGCCTTACCTTCCACTTAGCCCTGGCAAAGTTCTTTTCAATCTGGGCACAGACACCATCCTTGATGTTCTTATCAGAAGCAGCATTGCCAGAAATCCTGGAAAGGGTGCAAGTGCGTCTGGATCTGAGGGGGTATGGCCTTCATGGAGACTGTGCCCAGCCCTTTCTTGTAAGACCCAAGGATTACCAGGCAGACCCTCTGGGTTGGCCTGAGCTCTGGGTGTCCCTTGAACCCCAATTTGAGGCCTCAAGGATAGAGGCTGCTAGGTGTGAGGAGGACAGAGGCCAAGGGACCCTTGGCCTCTCCTCCCATCCTCCCTGGGCCCTGCTCACCACTCATGGGAAATGGCCTCTTCCGCAGTGATCCGCTGGTCTTGCTCCACCTCCATCAGCCTTGTGACCAGGTCTTTGGCTGGGGACAAAGCCAGGGAGAGGCTAGGCTTGGGCACCCCATTTCACTGTCTAGAGGTGATGAATGGGCTCGGGGATAGGATCAGAGTCCAACAGAGAAGGCTGAGAGCAGTCCCCCATGCCAACCCTTCACTCTGCCCTCATGCTGGGCACCTCCTCACCCGCCTGCGAAATGTCATCCCAGTATGGAGAGTCAAACTCATAGTCGCCAGCCAGGATCTTGCGGAAGAGGTTCTTGTCGTGGTTCTCATAGTCATCTTCCTCCACCTCCTCATAGAAAGGTGGATTCCCTGAAAGCCTACACAGGGTCCCAAGGACAGGGTTACTCAGGAAGGCCATGGACACAGACCCCCACCCCACCTGGCTGCCAGGCTGTTTGCCGGCTTATCCACTCACAGGATGTACATGATGACTCCAATGGCCCAGCAGTCCACAGGGCGTCCATACCGCTGCCGGCCTACCACCTCTGGGGCTGCAAACAGTGTCCACCTGCTGGTCAATATCAGGCCTGGCCAGGCCTTGTACCACTCACACCCATTTGCTGGGATAGGGACTTCCTTCCCCCCCCACCCACCCAGAGCCACTCCTTGAAGGCTGTGTCCCACCCTGCCCCACCCCACTCCCTGCTTGCCCAGGTACTCGGGGGTCCCACAGGGCTCCTTGATGAGGCCATTCTCTAGCTTAGCCAGGTGAAAGTCGCTGATGACAATCTTTGAGTTCTTCAACCGGTTGTAGTAAACCAGGTTCTCCAGCTGCTCCAGCCAGGAATGGCATGTGGGTGGGCAGAGGAAGAGACCATGGAACCCTCAGAGGCTGGACCACGGCCCTGAGGTGCTGCCCACCCCAGCCCCAGGCCGGCTGCCAGCTGACCCTTTGACCTGATTGCTGGCCTCACCTTGAGGTTCCTGTGCACGATCTTGAGTGAGTGCAGGTAGGCCACCGCCTCCAGGACCTGCCGCACCACGTTGCTCGTGTCTCGCTCCGAGTAGTAGCCCTGGTCCAGGATCCAGTCAAACACCTCCCTCCCCGTGGCCCTGAGGGACACCAGCCCCTGAGCCCGGCGTGGGCAGGATCGGGGGTGGGGCAGGAGCACGTGGGCAGGCTGCCTACACCAGGCAGCTGGCTGGGCAAGGCACAGGGACCTGGGACCCCAAGGGTCCAGAAGGGGGGCCTTCCCTGGCTGCAGAGAGCAGAGCAGGTAAAGACCTGGGGGACTGAGGAATCCTGGAACCCAGACCCACACTCACAGCTCCAGGAAGATAAAGTACTCCTTGCGGGTCACAAACACATCCACCAGTTGTAGGATGTTGGGATGCTTCACCCTGGCAACAGAGAGAAGAGCCAATAGATAGGGCTGGGTGAACCCCTAAGAGAGGCTCTGGTCACCACTGTGAGCCACAGCAGACTAACTGGCCAGAGGCTGGTACTACTTGAGGCCTCCGGACCTCGAAGCCCTTCCCGGCTACCTCCCCTACCCCACCCCACCCCTGGGCCGCATACTCACATCTTGAGGATGCCTATCTCGTTCTTGGCTGCCTTCCGCACCTTGCGGCCATCCCGCTTCTGGAATTTCTTGCAGGTGTGCAGCTTGCCTGTTGTCTTGTCCTTGGCCCGAAAGATCTCACAGAACTCCTCACTGCAGCCAGCAGGCACTCCACTCAGCCCTGGCTTCAGCGTGGGCTGTACTCCGCTCCCCTTTCCCCAGCCCTTGCCCACCCACCCTTGCCCAACAGACCCGGCACTCACGTCTTGATGACCTGTCCCAAATCATATCTGTCAGTCACCTCCGATGGCTGGTTATAGTTCTTCTTGTCACCCAGAGTCACACACCCAAACGGCATTGCCGGGCTCTGAGCTGTGGGCAGGATGCGGTCTGGTTCAGCTGTACCACAGCCCACTTCTCCCCACAATGTAAAGGTTGCGTTTGGGAAACCCCAACCTGTCTCAGACCAAGTCAGAGGCAGAGTCTACACCAGGAAGGGCTAGAGGGTGATCAGGCTCAGATCCAGTGCCTGCTTTTCTGGCTGTACCTCCAACCACTCAGCTTGGCTGCCCGAACTACAACAAGCCCCTGCGCTTATGAAAAATATAGTAAACTGACATATCCGTGAATCACTTCGCATTATATACAATCTAAAGAAGATTTATCAAATGATTTACTTAAATTTCAGTAATTCCACAGATGAAAGGGGCTGTATCTACCCACCCATCAGAGAATCATCTCCACGAGTCTGAAGATGCCAAGTGTTGGCAAAGATGTGGAGAACACGAGCACTGCTGGTGGAGGGCAAGTCTCCCCTTTGCTAAACAGTTTGGTAAAACTACTGAAGTCGAACATATCCTGTGCACCAACAATTGCACTACTGACTATGTACATTTGTGCAGCAGGACACTGGTACAAGAGTGCTCATGGCTGCAATATTCAGAATTGCCCCAAACTGGAAACAGCCCACATATCCATCAAGAGCAAGATGTATTGTGGTAGAGTCAGTCACACAATGGAATATTGTTACAAAACAATGGAAATGAGGAGCTACAGCTCTACGCAAGCACATGGTCAATCTCACCAATACAGTGTTGAGTGAAAAAAATACCAAATACATATAGTGGGATTCTACTGATACAGAGTTCAAAACAGGCAGAACTAACCTATACTGTTTAAGGATACAGACATACTGGTAAAATTATAAAGAAACACTAAGAAATAAACACCATGAGTCTTTCTAAGAGAAACAAAGAGGTTGTGATTGGGGGCGGGGGGATTCTGGAGGACCTATTTCTGAACCTGAGAACCACCTGAGTCGTGGTTTAACAGGTGTTCAACTTTATAATAATTTGTAAAAATGTACATACACATATTGGGCACATTCCTAGATCTTATATTTCACAATAAAAAATGTTAATAAAAATTATGGCTATCCATACTGAAGAATACTTGATAGCTATTAAAAAGCATAAAATAGATCAAAATGTGCTACTGTAGGACAGTCTCTGAAAAAAAGCAGGGGACAGAATGGTGGGTAAAGCGTGCTACACTGGGAAAAAATTTTTAAAGTTTATATGCCTGTGTACACTCACAGACTCTTTTCTGGGAGAAAATAAGAGTTCTCTTTGGGGGAAAGAATTGGGTGTCAGAGGGGCAGATTTATACCAATTGTTTATTAATTTTCTGTTAGGATTTGTACTGTGATTACTTTTACTGATTTAATAAATACTGCAGGACTTCCCTGGTGGCGCAGTATATAAGACTCCACGCCCCCAGTGCAGGCGGCCTGGGTTTGATCCCTGGTCAGGGAACTAGATCCCACATGCATGCCGCAACTAAGAGTTCGCATGCCACAACTAAGGAGCCCGGCTGCCGCAACAAAGACCCGATGCAAATAAATAAATAAATAAATAAATAAATAAATAAATAAATAAATGTTGCTTGGGGATTCTTCAGAGGGAGAACTCCCATCTGGGTGGAGAAATGAGGAAAGGCTTTGAGGAAGAAGCAGCATTAGGGCTGGGCCTTAGAGGGAAAGGATTTGCCAGGAGGCAGGAAGGGGTAATGGTCCAGAAAAGCAAGACAAGCCTGCCTAGTGCCTCACTGCCAGGGCCCGCAGGAGACCTGGACCATCAGGTCCAGGGGAGAGGCCCCTGGCCAGGGGTGGCTATTCCAGGCACAAGGATGACCACATGCAGCGGACTCCAGTAGGTTCCAGGCACTCTGGCACCCGGAGCATGGCACCCCCCGGGTCTGCAACCCTGCCAGCCCAATCCTCACCTGAGGTGCTGAGTGAACTGGCTCCAGCACCCACAGGAAAAGGCACTCACGGTCCTTGCTCAGAGGTAAACTTCAGGAGGGGAATTGGTGACAGTGTCTGGACCTTTCCAGACCTGACCCAGAGTCAGCCTCCTTAATGCCTGGTTGGTGTGACACTGGGATGATAACACACTTCACGCTGAGGCTGCATTGAAACTGCTCTGCTGACTGTGCATAGTCTCCCTCCACCCCGATTAGCACTTGCTATGCTAAGGGGCTGGGCTGGGGCCTTGGCTACCTAGATGCCCCCCTACCTGAAGTGACTCATAGCCACAGGGTAGTAAAGGAGAGAAGAAGCCACCACCAGAGGAAGCAGCTTGGTCAGAGGGACTCTGCCAGCCAGGGTCAAAGGCCAGGACCCACACAAGCCCCCTGGTCAGCGCTGGCTGCTGCTTGTTTCCTCCCGGGCGGAGGCTACCCACTTCCTAGGGCACCCAGTCCTGAAAGTTCTCCCTCAAATTTGCCCTCCGCTTTAGGGAACAAATTGCATCCAGGTTCTTTGGACTCAGGGAACACAAACGCATTTCACCAGTGTGATTCAAGCTAGGGCTTAAGCCATCTTGTGAGGCACTGCAGAGGCAAACAAGAGAAGCTTTGAAGATCGTCCCTGACTGCGTATCTTTGCCGCCATTGTCACAGCCCTGCTCCTGCATCTGCCGGGAAGGAGCCTGTGGCTAGAATCCCACTCTCACAGCTGAGAGCAGAGGCATGGCCACCCACCACTGCCGGCCACCCATCTCTATGCCCAAACAATCCGGGGGAGGGGGCTTGCATCAGTCCCCTCATTGGTCTTATGTGCAGCGATTTCCTTCCCAGGCTGCAATCCAAGGGCCCTGTACTGGGTGGGAGGGTTGTACCTCAGCCTACAGGTCCCCCAGGAGGGCTGGGAGGGACCTGTGTCCCAGCTCTGCCGCGCTGCTTACACCATTCCCTCTGGCAGGAATGCCCTTCCCCCAAAGCCTCCCATCAGTATCCTATTTGTCACGGCAGAGTTATTTTTAACATTAAAAAAATCAGCAACTACCTAAACAACCAACAACAGGTGACTCGCCAGCTCAACTGTGTCCATCCAATGGCAGGAATTGTGGGCACTGGCAAGGGCACTGCCCATCCTGGCCTCTCTGTGGAGCAGCCTCCACATGAGCTAGGTGCTGAGACCAGGGCTAAATCTCTTCTTTCATTGTGATTTCTGACATTATAAGGCTATTTGTGCCACAGATTGGTTGCAACGATCCTGAAGCTCCAGGCTCAAAACCACCCTTCGCTGAGGTAACTTCCACAAACTCCACCTCCACCCACCCCACACCAAGAGCTCCCTGCTCAGCCGCATGGCGTGGGAGGTTTTGTACGTGCCTGTCCCTGATCTTGGCCCAGCTTTTGGCCGTGCACAGGCACTCGTACCCACAGGGACCCAGGGCTGGTCATGGGGGTCTGTCTCCACCACGGAAATCCGGACCTCTGCTCAGTCACATCAGCCTGGAGCCATGTCCTGAAGCCTCATGGCAGGGGCAGGGACAGATCTGTCTCCTCCCTCCCACAGCGGCCCTGATCTCAGCCAGTCACTGCCTCTCCTCACTAACCTAACTGCACTCACTTGCCTCCACCCGCAACCTGGCCCCAGGGCAAAGAGAGGAGAAAAGGGGGCCCTGCTTCAGATTAGCATCTTGGTCCCCTCCACCCCCACCCACTCTACCATCTGCTACCCACTGCTGCTGCCTAGGAGGCTGCCGGTATGCGTACCAAGCCCCTGGCACCTGCTTGCAACAAGGGGGCCCTGGCCCCAAAGCAGGGAGGAGAAACTGAGGGACGGCTTCAAGAACAGTAGAAGGCCAGGCAGAAAGAGGGCGTGCATTTCTAACCCCCATGGCCTGGACAGCCCAGACTCAACATCCAACAATAGAGGGCTTCCCCCGCAACGACAAGTGACCTGGGCTCGGCCTTAAGTCCACACTGGGACATGGGAGGGCACAGAGGTCCCATAGCTGCTGTTTCCCTAAAGACGTGGTTCCTTCCATTCTCTGCAGAGAAACTGACTGGTGTGCACAGGGGGCGGTCCAAAGGGAGCTTGGGGGAAGTGCAGAGCCTGGGGGAGCCTCTAAGGGAGCCTGAGGGCCAAGCATTCCCTAGCTACTGCCTGCTCCTCAGGTCTGGCCCCTCAGGCAATGCTGATGGAGCCTCTGCCTTGGTAATAAAGGGTCCCCTAGGGACCCTACTGTAGCCTAAGACAAGTCTGGCCCAGGGGAGGCCCGAATAGGACAGAGGCCAGCTCCAGAGGCCCAGGGGTCCCACAGAGAGTCCTGGCCCCTCCTCTACTGGGGTCAGCCTGATTCAAGCCCCACATTTCATAGCCATAAACAGGAGTTACCTGGCACCCTGGTCCTCTGCCATGTGGGGCTTCAGACCTTGCAGTAAAACTAGGGAGGCCAGGGGGGGCCCAGGAGGCCTCCAGCTGCCTCCCAACAACTGTGGGCAACACCTCCCAATTTAGTGGCAGCTGTGAACACCAGCCTGCAGGCAACCCCTCCCCTTCCCTGCTCTCCTCTCTCAGGGACTGGAGCTGGGTTTCCTGCTGTAATAGACATGCCTAGGCCCAAGCTCTGCCCAGCCTGCCGCAGAGACCTCACCCACAGGATGCAGGACCAGCAGAAATAGAGACCTCACTCTCAGGTCTGTGTCAGGAGGCAGAGTCAAGTTTCTCGCCCACTATCCAACTGCTCTAGGTAACTGGGCAGGGGGCTGCCCTGGCTGGGCCTCAGGCTCTAGCTAAATCATGGTCCGTAGTTCCTGCTGCTGACTCTCTCCCATCTAATGAGGGCGCAGGCAGAGGGCGGGGGTGCTCTCCAGTCTCAGGGGTGGGCATAGGATCAGGTGCTGCCTCCAGAAAGTTCAGCCTTCAATAAGCAGGCAGAGCCGAGAGCCAGCTGGCCCCTTCCAGGCACCTGGGGTCCCAGTCTTTGAGCCCCTGAAGGAAAATTCACTGGGGGCCCTGCTTCCCTGTGAGCGGAGGAGGGGAAATTCAGGGAAGGCCCCAGAGTAAAGGGTTGCTATGGTGATGGAAGTTTTTTAAAAAGGAGAGGGGAGGGGAGGGGAGAGGAGAGGTGTTATTCAAATTCTCCAAGAATTCCCTGAGACTTTGGCCTGATTCCTTCCCCATGGGTTCTGTGACCCTGGTCCCCATCAAGGAAGGGGAGGTGGGGAACTGAGAGACTTTAGAAAACAGAGGGGCAGGGACACAGAGAGACAAAGGCAGAACCTGTGATGGAAGGGGAGTAAAGAATTGACACAGTAAAAAGGATGCAGGCACAAGGACACAGGAGGGAAGGTGGGCAGGGGGTTTCAAAGGGGCCTGTGGATGCCCAGCAGAGCCCTAAGGCCTCCATGACCATGTGCTCTGCACACCTGGACCAGGAGCTGCCCCTGATGCCAGGACCTCTGAGACTGACCCCTCCTGTATTCCCCTAGACATGCACTGAACTTGGTGTGGGACAGCCGTAGCTCTGGGAGAGAGGCCAGCTGTTGCGGTCCCCTCAGAACAGTTCCTCAGCCTCTCTCCCTGTCATCACAGCAGCTTAGGTGAGGAAGGTCCAACATGTTGAAGGCACAGGGTTGGGGGATGGAAATGAAGCTTGGAGACCTGGCTGCTTCCCTTTACAGCCCCTCCTCTCAGCTGACCCAGCTCTGCCTAGACTCCCCAGCCACCCCCACCCCCATCTGCTGTCCTCTAGAGGCCTTGGGTCCCCAGGGCCTCTCTTGCAGCTCAGCCTAATTCCCTGCCACCACCGTCCCCCTCCCTGATAGTGGATCCTGTCTGAGGGCCAGAAACAGCACCCCAAGCAACCTAGAAACAGGATAACAATTGCACAGCATCCCTCCACTATGCCTCAGTTTCCTTGGATGGATATCACTGACTCTGTAGTCTTCTCCCAGGGCAAGGACTGCCCACCTGCCAGGACAAGGGCTGGAGAGGAGGGCCAAAAGCTGATATGGGAAAGGCAGCCTATGGCACCTGGGGGCCCACACCAAATGCTGTAAAAGAAAGGGAGAGAGACCTCTTCTCCACCACAGGGCCCAGCGCCTGACACCGAGGGGAGTAGAGTCACCAATTGCCCAGCTGAGGAAACTGGGGCCCAGCAGGTGCCTAAAGCTGGCAGGAATCAACTGGGAGTTGGGGGGGCAGGAAGGGCACCAGGTCTCCACGCGCGGTCCTGGGCGGGGGTCGGGGGTGTTGCTCAAAGCCTGGGCCTTGGAGGAGGGTGGCAGGACAGGGGCTGGACTGCTGCAGACTGAGCTTTTGGTGAGGGACAGAGAGCCCTGCTCCCTGGGAGGGAACCTGGTGAAGCAGGCTCTGCCTAGCGGTGCGGACAAAAGCAGTTTGGCAGAGCTATGGGGGGCTGGGAGAGCCTAGGGTCTCTGCCAGACACTACAGGCTGGGGAAAGCAGAAACTCACTCGCTCATTGTTCACCCTGCCAGCCGGGGGCCCTGCTCCCCACCGTGCTGCCACCCTGACCCCCTTCCCCAGTGCTGCTGACTCGCCCCCGCTGGCACAGCAACACACATGCGGGAGGCACACGTGTGAGCACCCAGCCCCGCACCTCCCAGCAGAAACATGTGCGTCCCCCAGCCCCACCGCGCAGCGCTGGGTCGGTGTCCTGGACCCCCGGCGGGCCCTCGAGTTCAGGCTTGGAAGATGGATCTTGGCTAGGGGGCTGCTGGTCCCCAAGGGCTTGAGCCTCCTCCCCCACCCCGCGGCAGCCCCGCCCAGCCCCCTTCAGGTTGTCGCCCATAAAGAACTCTCGTTGTCATGGAAATTAGTGACTGCTTAGCGGGAGGGAGGGGGCCCGGGGGCAGTTGGGAGGGGCCGGAGGCAGCTCTGGGAGTCCAGAGGTACAGCTGAGCCCTCGGCCCCTACCCCCACGGGGCACCACGAATGTTGGAGGGTTAATGTTCCCACAATTAGGAGCCCAGCGAGACGGAGGTGGGATGGGCGACAAGGAGGGGAGATTGGCCTGGACTTGAGTCTCAGAGGCTTCCCTTGGGACCCCCGACCCGTCTGAGGCGATGGGGAACTTTAGCCCAACCCCGCACGCCGAGCCCTGGATCTGCAGAGCCCGCGTGCTCTGCCCCCGCCGGGACCCCAAGCCCTTGCAGCGCCCCGGCGCACTCGGCTACCCGAACCTCGAGCCAGAGACTCAATCCCCTAAGACCCCACAACGTACGTTCCGGGGGCGCCACCCCCTCCCGGGTCACCCCGCACCTGCAGCGCTGGTCGGTCACAGGGAGGAAGCGATCGCGGGTTCAGTGGGGCGCCGAGGGCTCCGGGGGCGGCGGGCAGAATCCGCTCCGGGCACGCGGGGCAGACGCGGCGCCAGCTGCAGCCACTTCGGCTCGCGAACCTCCAGCATCTCCCGCCGCTCGCCGCCCCGGATTCGCACCCCGGGCCGGGGGCGGGCTGGGGGCGGGGCCTCCCTCAGCCGGCTCCGCCCCGACCCTGGAGGAGCCTGAGCCCGGAATCTCACTCGAAGGAGGGCTGAGGATGGGGTGGCAGCAGAGAAGGTGAGCACTGGCCTTCCCGGCCCCGGCCAGGCTTTCAAAGGCTCCCTTAGGCCCTTGGACTGACCGGGCAACAAGGACCGGAGGGGCCTTCCTATGCCCATTGTAGAGGGTGCGGAGTAGAAGGTGTGGGGAAAGCCTGAGTCCTGGAGCTGCACAGGAGTGTCTTGGCAGGTAGTAGTCCCCAGGGGACTGGCGTTCTGCCCAGCTCCCAAAACCTGACCCAAAGAGCGGAACCCACTTAGAACCAAGTGGGCAGTTGCTAGGGCAAGCTGTGCTACAGACAGGCCTCCCCTAGCTAGTAAACACACCGGGGTGTGTGTGTGCAAGTGAGGGCTCCAGACCTTGGTGGCAGAGTCTTCTACCCATCCTCCCCTCCCCTCCTGCAAGGTCCCATCCAGGGTGGCTGGCTCAGCCTGCCCCCTCCTGTGTGGCACTGAATTTCTCAAGCTCTAAAAGTTACCTATGACATGGCATAGACTCTGCTTTCTTGACAGTTTAATCACCCTCGAACCCTTCCTGAACAGCATCACTACTGGTGGCCTGGGCTGGGATATGGGGATACAAGAGAACTACAGCACCATGGTGCCCCACCAGACATGGCCCCTGACTGGAGGAGGCTGAGAACTGCCGGGAAGAGCCTCTGAAGGAAGTCCTTGGCCATTTCTCTGTCCCTTGTCACAGAGGCACATGGACCAAATGCTTGCCCCGCCCCACCACAAGCCTTGAGGCCAGTATCTGAAGGCCAGACTTAGGCTTCTCTGTGCCTGAAACTGGGCTCCACCCAACCAGAACCCTCTCAGTGAGCCTTCTGACCCCATCCTGGGTGGGGTCATCTCCAAACCCCTGGCCATGTTGAGTGAGTCTCTCCTGGATGGTTCCCCACAGCTGCTGACAGGAGTGACTGCCCAAGTGAGGAAGTTGGAGCTCATGCTGGGGCTGGAAGTCTAGCCTGGGAAATGACTGCTCGAACAGGACCCCTCGATATCTTTCTCCAGAGGGGGTGTCGAGGAGCCCTTCACATCCTTCCCTGGTTTGGTCATTGCTTCCAGGCCAGGTGGGTGTCACCTCTGGGCTCCCTGGGCTCTGGGTGGTCTCATTCATGGCACCAACTCCACCACTGGGTAGGAATCTCCAGGTAAGCTGGGCATCTGCAGGGCAGAGCTCTGAGTCTCATCTCAGTATGCTAAGTTCATGTCTGCAGAATTAATGAATGGCCTGGCACTCAGTCTTTCCTGCTGTCTGCCCACTGTCATTGAAACAATGGTTCCCTGTGTTGTATGGTGCATCTGATCCTTGGCTTGCTGACCCCACACGTGGTACACACATTTTCTGCCTTTCCTGAAGATCATGGCTATCCAGGCACAGAAAAGCTGGGCCAAGGAGAAGCTGGAATGTGGGGGATTTAGAGGCAGGGGAAGAGGTGGCTCGCTAGAGCCCTGCCTCCTGCTGGCAGTGCTCCACGTCTTCTTGGTCCCGTGCACACTCCATGTGCCTGTGGGTGAGCACGTGGCAGGGTGTATGTGCACACGTGTGATTATGTCTGTGTGTGTGTGCTCTTATGCCAAAGGAGATGGCAACAGCACAGTGTGTGCAGGGGTGCCCAGGGGCACATGTGTTTGCATTCTGTGTCCACCCAGGCATGCTTGCTTGCATGTGCACATGGACGCTGTAGCTAGCTAGTCCCTAGAGCCACTGGTCCTCTTCCTACCTGGCACAGGCCTCAGGATCGTGGGGGCTGACTTACAGTGTGAAAGCTGGACATGGGAAGAGGGTGGACCATGGACCATGCCCAGGGGTGGGTGGGGGCTGTGATGACCTTATATCATTGGCCATTTATAGTCTCTCCACGAAGGGCAGCCCCTCACTCTCAGGTGTGTGTGGGGATAGCCAGGTCTTTGCCCTTTGTGGAGAGGACAACCTAAGACGAGAACCCAGGGTTGGGACAGGGGCATGGCTTGTCCCTCAGCTCCCAGCCAGAGGGGCACCAGCAGGGTAGGGCTTCAGTGTCTTTTTTTTTTAAAGAATTTATTTATTTATTTTGGCTGCGTTGGGTCTTCATTGCTGCAGGTGGGCTTTCTCTAGTTGCGGCGAGCAGGGGCTACTCTTTGTTGCGGTGCATGTGCTTCTTGTTGCGGTGGCTTCTCTTGTTGCAGAGCACGGGCTCTAGAGCGCAGGCTCAGTAGTTGTGGCACATGGGCTTATTGGCTCCGTGGCATGTGGGATCTTCCCAGACCAGGTATCGAATCCGTGTCCCCTGCATTGGCAGGCGGATTTTAACCACTGCACCACCAGGGAAGTCCTGGCTTCAGTGTCTTGGCTTCAACCTCCAGCTGCCCTCCAGGTAGGAAGTAGCAACACCAGGTGAATTCTTCTTCTCAGCTCTTCCAGGCCATGGAAGACATGGACCTTTATTCCTACCCCCACTATTCAGAGCCAGACAAGGTCAGGGGCTGTGGCTTCTAGCCACTCCCCTGGCCAGAGGGACAGCGGGAGGCCCTTTAAAACAGAGTGGAGTTTGGGACAAGAGCAGGGCAGTTGGCACTGGCATTGCCCCATAGCCTCTATGAAGATCTCCTGACAAGGCCTTTACCCTGGCCACCCTGTGGGCAGAGGCTGCCCATCTTGGGAGGCACAGGAGGCGAAGGGAGCCCAAAGTTGACAGTTCTGGCTCCCACCAAAACTAGATAGTCAGAGAGGCAGGATAAGGTGTGAGTCTCCACGTCCTCAGAGACTACAAAGCAGGCCAGAGCCTCATCCCCCAGCTCAGGTTGTATCTCCCACCCAGGATTCAGGATTTATCAGCCCCCCACCCTGATTTCCTGCCCCAGGGAACCAAAGGCCAGCACTCCTATACCTTCATATTCTGACTGGCTGACAGAAGCACCTGCCAAACCAGCATAGAGCTCCAGCCAAGGTTCTGACTTTAGGAGGTATCTGCATTATCAGGCCAGCTCCCCCAGGAAGCCCAGACTCTGACAGGGACCCTCCTTGGGGGTAACAAGTGCTCCAGGGCCCCAGCCATCTGTAGAATTGTTTGGCTGTTGTCAATGTTGCTGGCCTCAGCGCCCCGTAGAGGGCCCAACATGGGGGAAGGCAAGCAGTCTTTTCCTCTGGAGCTAGGGGAGGGGGCTGCCCGCCCCCATGACTCACTCCAGGCTGTGTGGGTTATTACATTATGTTTGAAATTGCCATGGCAACGAGCTGGCAATCAAGGGTAATTGAGCTTGTCGCCAGGGCAACAGGGCAAAACCCACAGCTGCCACTCTCTGTGGTTGCCCTTGGGGTGCAATAAAGGTCAGGCTAGACCAGGGCCAATGTCAGCTGTGGGGCTGTGGGGCTCTCTGGAAAGGATAGGATTGCCAAGGCCCATGGAATTCCAGTGTGTAGAGGCAGGGTATGCCTTGGCAGTGCCAAGGGCCCCATCCCTGACCACATGCCTGGATCCCTGCCCTTCCCTCCACCACCCTGTGCCTAAAATATGCCACAGTGGTCAAAAGAAGCAGAACCAGAAAGAACTTTTATGTGCTCACAGATGGTACTTATAGATGGCCCATGGGCCCTCCTCCTCGTACTCACGGTGGCTGAGCTACAGGCTCTGGAAGGAGTCCCGGGACGCCATGATGGAGCCTCCAAGCCAAGCAGCAGCAGCACGGTGCAGAGAGCCCAGCACAGTGGCACCGGGGCCCAGCTCCTGTCTCAGGCACTCAGGAAAGCCACTCAACAGGGTGCCGCCACCGTCCAGCACCACACTGGCCAGCAGCTGCTCCTGCTGCTTGGCCTCCAGCCGGCTGATACTTAGGAGGGCTAGTTGTGGAAGGCCTGGCTGATTGAGGCCTAGAATATTGGGCTGGAAGAGGGCCTCGGGGCAGCAGAAGCACTCAGAGCCCAGTGTGATAACCTGCTTGTCTGCAAGCAAAAAGTCCACCCGGGCCAGGGCCTGGGCACGGGCCATCTCAGCTGTCATGTCCATGGGCACATAGCAGCAGGCCTCTTCAATCTGGTTGACCAGCCATGCCTTGAACAGTGACTGGCCACCTGCCGGCAACAGCTGAGCCAGGTATTCAGTGAGGTCAGCACCCGCCACATCCAGCCGGTAGGTGTCAAGTGGGGCCAGATCCCCGGTGATGATGGGTGCCACAGAGGAGGTGCCATGGCCACTGCCCAGCACCAGCCCAGTGGTCCGCCCATAAGCATAGAGTGCCAGCAGGGCCTGATGCACTGTCTGCATGGCTGGCACATGGAAATGCTCAAAGAGTATTTCAGCCACCTTTTCTCGGTTCGTGCATGGTGATGTGGGTGAGTCCGCCACAAGCACAGCCAGCTCCTCGGGCTGCACACCCAGCCTGCAATAGAACAGGTGCTGCCACAGCACCTCCAGTGCATCCCAGTCAGAGACCACTCCTCGATTCAGCACCGAGTAGGAACCCTCTCGGTTCTCAGGCACTGCGTACCTGGGCTGGCCGTGGACTGGATGCTGGAGCAGCTGGATGCGTGAGCGCAGCACACTGAGGACGTGGTCCTCTCCAGCCAGTCCACATCTGGTGAAGCCTGTGCCTGTGTCGATCACCACAGGTGCCATGTCCTGGTAGGGGTCCCGTGAATGGCGGCAGAGCACTGGGGACCGTACTGGCAGAACATCCATGGTGGGCACCAGCTCATAGCAGGCCCCTCGGAGAAGGCCAAGCTGCGCGACCACTGGCGAGTGTGTAATGTCCTCAGCTGTCAGCTTGAACCGGGGGCCGTGGGCAAGACCTTGCAGCCAGGACCAGGTGTGGTGAATGTGAGCAGGGAAGGCTGCTCCTCCCGCTCCCTGGGGCAGCTGCCAGCTTGCCAGGATGAGAGCCGATGTGAGCTGAAGCTTTGACCAGCACTGACACCAACATTTTCTCTGCTTACATAGACACAGGTCTCCTCAGGGGCCGGGGTCACCCGAAGTACCCCCACATGGGTAGGCGGGCCCAATGGCTCACCTTCCTGGCACAGGGTGGAGGCCTGACCAGGGTCCCTAGTGGTGGGGGGACCTCTTGAGAGAGTGGGCTTATTGGAGATGGGGGGTTCTTGGGAAAAGGGAGGCTGCCTAGTGAGAGAAAGCTGCCTGGCAATAGGGGCTCCAGTGAGAGGGGCCCGACCAGGAAGTGGGGGCTGCTTGGTGGAGGGGGCCTGCTCAGCTAGGGGTGGCTATCCAGAAAGGTGGGTCTGCCTGGGAAGGGGACGCTGCTCTGCAGAGGGAGGCTGACCGGCCGAAGGGGGCTGCCGGGAAAGGGGATGCTGCTCAGCTAGTGGGGGCTGACCACAGAGTGGGGCGTGCCCAGCACCTTTGACCTGAGGGCTGTCAGGGTGAGCAATAACGACCTCTTTCTGATTGTGGTTGCCTACATCCTCCTGGAGCAGGGGTCTGGGCACCTGCTGGTTTTTGGCTGGTGGTACAGGCTCTGGGGTCAGCTCTGAGTTCATCCACTGCAGTTTCTTGGCCTGGACCATAGAGGTGTCCTGCATCCTGGAGGCATCCTGCATCCAGATGGTGTGACTAGTTTCGGTTTTTTCAGCGTCAGGTTTGGACCAGCCAGGATCATAGGCATGGCTCAGTATCCTCTCTCCAAATTGGAGGGGCATACCCAGTGGAACATGCCCAGTGAGCATCCCCATCCTGATGGGTGTCTCAGTACCAGGGGAGCCTCGTGACTCCAGGTTGAGCCTGGCCTCTTTGGGAACCAGGGCCACCTCTCGGTAGCTTCCAGATGAAAGGCTGGAGGGCACAGGGCTGGACACCATGGGTGTGGTGGACCAGAAGCTAGAGCCATCACTGTCAGGGGAGAAGATGGGCATGGTCAATGGCCGGGTGGACAACGTATTTTCAGAGGCACAGATGGATGGGTGGCTGGGCATGAGGCCCACCAGCACTGCCCTTGAGCCCATGGGGTCATGGCACAGCAGCCCCGTTCTGGTGTTGCCCGTGGCCATATCAAACACCAGCACACGGTCTTCCACAGCATCCCGGAGCTGGCAGGTAGGGGCACTGGAGGGGGGTATCTGCATGGCTTCCTTGGGAGGCTGTACTGTGGGGGAGTTGCGGCAGGTTACTTGGTAGGCAGACGGCGGCACATTGGAGCAGGTGTTGCTGCAAGCATTGAGGGGCTGCTGACCTGGCTGAGAGCTGCAGATCTCCTGGTTACCCCGCTTGGACTTGGGGGTTTCTGGAGGCCCTGAGCCCAGTTTGGGGCTGCCTGGCCTGGAGGTACAGACCATGGGTTTCTCCACTTGGTTCTCAGGCTGCCTTGGTAACACCGGCCTTTGGGCAACCTCGAGCTCCTGGGCCTGGTCTGGGGACTCTTTTGGAGTGCGTGCTGGGGTGGCAGGCTCATCCTGAGAATGGAAATTCACTTTGTCCTGGCAGGATGTGACCCCTTTGGGAGACTCCAACTGGATAGACCATTGGTTGCCACATTTCCTGGGCAAGAGGTCTTGGGACAGGCCCTTGGTGATGGCATTGGTATCCATCAGGTGGTCAAGGTTGCAGGTGTAAGATTCAACTGCTGCTGACATTGAGATTGTATCCAGAGCTGGAGTATTTGCCTGAGTTGGAGTTGGAGTTGGAGGAGCCTGAGCCGAACATGGGCACTGGCCCTGGCCCTGAGCTTGGGCCGGAGCCAGAAGAGGACCTTGGGCTGCAGCTGAGCCATCCTCCCCTGAAAGAAAATACGGTAGCCACCGGCTCTTCCTAATGCCCAATGGGGCTATCTGTTTGGGGCTGCAGGGGCCTTTGCCCCAGCCTACTAGGACTTTAGCTGGAGCCTTGCCCTCCCCCGCCATCTGCACCTGAAGCCAGGAACAGCAGAGTCCGAGCTGGGCCACATCACTGGTGCGGTCACCGTGCCTGCACACCGGTAGGGCCAGGGTCCTGTTCTCTGTGACGAGATGTGTTTGGGCTCCCGCGATAGAGCCTGGAAACGAGCTAGTGGAGGAGAGTCTCAGGGAATCCTCAGAGGCCCGCTCACAGCCACATTGGGAGCTAACCTCAGCAGGGTCCCAGAGTTGCTGGTGACTGGGCTCGTGTGTATGGGCCTGGGAG
Organism: Stenella coeruleoalba; assembly: GCF_951394435.1. NCBI lineage: Eukaryota > Metazoa > Chordata > Mammalia > Artiodactyla > Delphinidae > Stenella > Stenella coeruleoalba. The sequence goes on from NC_137156.1 coordinate 66,849,564, forward strand.
GCTGAGCCATAGGACCCATCAAGGATGGCCTCGGTGGACAGTGACAACCCCTGCCTCAAGTATACAGATCCTGAGCTTATCCATGGTCCCTGGGACCCTCTAGGGCCACCGCCCAGCTGCTGGCTGCCAGCTGAGGGGTGGCCCTGGGAGCCCGATGGATCAGGGCCCCCGACTTTCTTGGTGACTTCCATAGTCCTGCTCCATGCCCTAGGTGCCCTGCCCCCACTTCGTTGCCATGTGTGGCAACCCCACACATCACAGCCCCCAGTGACCTGGGGGAGGGTGAGAGAGTGTGGGAAACCAGGGGCCCCACCCCCCTGAGGAATGGGGCCTGCCCAGGGAATCTTGAGAGGTAGAAAGGCCAAGGGACCCCAGTGAATTCTGCCAACCCTAGACTGGCCTCCTCTCTCCTTGCCAGCCAGGTGGCCACTCTGCCCAGGCCAGCCCTAGAGGGAGGGCAGTGCTCCTAGAGGCGAGAGCGTGTATAAGGCCAAGGGAAAAAGGTAGGCAGGGGAGATACTGAGGAAGCCCCTGGGTTCCCAGTTTACCTCAGATGCCAGACTTGGCTCTTTCTCCACATTTCCCACGTGGCAACTTGAGACGTAAGCCCTGACCCAGGGATGCAGTTCCAAATGTGTGACCCAAGGCCCCTGTGGGGGGCAAAGCCCCTTCACCACTCAGTCCTGCGAGGCAGAAGTGGGTGAGGGGCCCAGGCTCAGGCTCTAACTCCCCTCCCCCATGTTCCCCAGCTCCCGCTCCAGGGACAGCAGCTCCTTGGCAGTCTCTCTGCTCCAGATGGCTTTCCCCTGCCTGTGCCTCACAGAGCCCCCTCCCCAGAGTCACATGTCCTTGAGGCCCAGGACCAGTATCCCACAGAGGTGGGGATGGGGACGACACGGGTGGGAGTGGGGCCTCTGCTCAGAACCCTCAAGTCAGAATGTTCTAGCCTTTGTCATATTGTGTCAACTTCACCTTGGCCAGAAGGGGGGCAGAACACTGGGCATAGGGCTAGGCCACCAGTGGAAATTACAGGATGGGGCACAGTGGGGACACAGTGGTTAGGGGGCTGTCCACACAGTGGGCACAGGGCTGGCTACACAGTGCGGGTATGGTGGGTGCAGAACTGGGTACACATTGGGTACAACTGCATACGCAGTGAGGACAAGTTGGACAAAGGACTGGACTTGGGTAGCACACAGAAAAGAAAGCTATTAGACGAGGTGGGCAGTCCTACCCTCCATTTTGTAGATGGGCAGAGGGTCAGGGAGGAGTGGGACCTGCCTGGACAACCAGCCGAGGCCCAGATGTGCCCTGCAGCCACAGAGGACAGGCCTAGTTTGGGGAACTGACCAGTGCTACAGGCCTGAGTCTGGAGGTTCTGACTGGGGCGGGGTCAGACCTTCCTCCTTCCCCCAGCTATGAGCTCTGGGCCTCCTCCCTCTGTCCTCCAGGGCTATCCTTTCAGGCCTCAGTCTTTCTACCCAGGAAACAGGTTTGTGGAGAACGAAGCTGTAGTCTCGTCCTCTGAAGCGGTGTGTTTTCACAGAAGTTAAAAATAGTGCTTACGGTTGGCCATGGGGTGTGAAGCGATGTGACCAGGGACCAAGGCTAGCTCTGTGCTTCGTCTGCACCTTCCTGACTCGGCACTGGGCAAAGCCTGACTCAGCCATGTCTCAGGCCCCCGGACCCCCTCCCCCTTCCCCAGATGCTGCCTTCAGTTAAGAATGGGGATAGATGTGGCTGGACACTGCTGCTCACCACACACTATGGCCCAGGAAGGTGACAGAGCCCAAGGGTCTGTGGTCTGCACATGTGTGCATTCACACACACATACTTGCTGAACACTATTAACTTCATTAATCTCTGGCCCCAAGCAAACTGTTTTTTAATTTTGTTTTGTTTTTCCCCATGACAGAGATGCTAGTAGCAGCCTCCTGTGGTTGTGGGAGGGCTGGAGAAGCATGGAGGGAGGCCCTGAGTCCCTGCCTGTCCGACCACTGAGCCATCCCCCGACTCCTGCGAAAGTGAGGCATAATTCTCCCTTTCCGGGCTGGAGTCCTCATGAACAACGGATCTGAGAAGGGTGTGCCCCACTAAGGAAAGACCAAAGAAGGCAGCCCGGAGAGAGGAGAAAGCTTTTCCCACCTGGGAAGCAAACACCCCTTATAGCAATAAGAACAGTGACTGCTATTGACTGGGCCCTTCCTCTGTGCCAGGCAGTGCTGAGCACTGTAACCCAGCCTCACAGCAATTCAACAAGAGCCAGGTGCTGTCACCCTTATTTTATAAATGATGAAATCAAGGCACAGGGAAGAGAGAGAATTCACAGAGGTTGCAGCTAGTGAGTTGTAGAGCCAGAATCCGAAGCCAGGCCACCAGGCTCTGGACCCACACTTCAGGAAACTACAATGCCATCACAGGTGTCATGCGCAGGGCCACGTTGGCATGGACCCTGCTGGAGGGGAGCCAACATGCCTCCCTTCCGATTGCTGCAGCCCCAAGCCCCCACCCAAGCTGTAACCCACATGGCCCTGTTCCTCCTCCCAATAGCTTAGCAGGTGGCTCAGGCATGGGAGGGGGCATTTTCCTGGGGGGCACTAAGCCAGTGCCTCCCAGGAAGCTGTCAGTACTGAGTAGGGGCTAGTTACATACCCTGTGGGACCTGGCTGAGTCTCTTGTATTCAGAATTCTTGGCCTGCTGAAGCCCCCCTGCTTTATCCAGCTGAGGGGAGGGGCAGCAGGCAGTTAGAGAGGATCCCAGGCTGGGCCCCTTCTACCTAGCCCCCTCCTGCACCCACCCCTCATCCCCCCCATCCCCTCCCCCCTCATCAGGCAGGGACATTGCCCCTGTACCCCTCCCCCAAACATGTTTTTAAATAGTCTCTCACCAGGAAGAAGGGCATCCAATTCTATTTCTGATTCTGGAAAGTGAGGAGGGCCAACATGTTACCATGGCAACCTAGAGAGCCCCTCCCCCAGGCTGAGCCCATTCCCCAGGCTGAGGGCTGTCTGGGATGGAGGGGCCAGGAAGCAACAGGAAGGAGCTCAGTCTGAGGGTGAGGCCATACAGAGGCTCCTCTATGAGGGCGGGTTCCAGCACTGCCTCCCTTCACACTTCACCTGACCCGCTCCGGGCAGGCTTGGGGGAAGGCCCCAAACCCTGTGGAGAGGGTCAGACTTCAGAAGATGGGGACAGTCACCTCACTCTGAGAAACCCTCCTTCCCAGTGGATCAGGCTGGAATCCTCCTACCTAGGAGAACTTGAGGGTGGTGGGCAGGAAGAGCATCAAGAGGAGAGGCACAGAAGGCCCCATTCTACCTCATGACCAGCCAAGTCTCCCAGACTTGCTTCTCCAACACAGACATATTTTGGGCTCTGTTGTGCTCTCAGGTGTCAGCTCTGTCAAGTCCCTGGCCCTGCACTCTTCCAGTCTACCTGCCTTCCCCTCCCTGTACTCTGGGAAGACTCGACATCTCCAAAAATCTAGGATCAAAAGGAGCCTTAGGGACTTCCCTGGTGGCGCAGTGGTTAAGGAATCCGCCTGCCAACGCAGGGGATATGGGTTCGAGCTCTGGTCCAGGAAGGTCCCACATGCTGCAGAGCAACTAAGCCCGTGCGCCACAACTACTGAGCCTGCACTCTAGAGCCCGTGAGCCACAGCTACTGAAGCCTGCGCACCTAGAGCCTGTGCTCCGCAACAAAGAGAAGCCACCGCAATGAGATGCCTGTGCACCGCAACAAAGAGTAGCCCCCGCCCGTCGCAACTAGAGAAAGCCCACGTGCAGCAACGAAGACCCAAAGCAGCCAAAAATAAATAAATAAAATAAATAATTAATTAATTAAAAAGGAGCCTTAAAGGGCTCCCAGTGCAGCTAACCACTTGATAATGGAGTGAAAAGCAATGCCTGTTTCCCCAGAGGTTCATCTCTGCTTACTGTCCAAGGGCTCAGACACCAGCCCTCTGTCCCAGAGGCTGCACGTGGGTAGCACTTAGGTCTGTGGAGGGAGGGCACTGCAGGTAGGAGCACAGCCCAAGCAGAGGCAGGCTTCTGAAGAGACCCACAAGGACCTTGTGATCAACACTCTCTGGGTCCTGATGGGAAACCAAAGCCCCCCAGGAGGAAGGCTGTACCCTCTGTCTGTCTCTCAGCTCTACACCCAGCACTCTGTCTGTGTTTTCCTCTCCACCCTGTGAACTCTAACTTCCTGCTTCCCTGGAAGTCTCTCCTGTTCAGGGTGCACCCATTCCACAGAGGCAGCACCATGTTTGAAGGAGCTGGCACCTTCTCCCTGCCCCGCTGCTTCACCCCAAAGAAAGGCAGTCACGGTGCAGAAAACCCCAGTCCTAGAGGAAACTATGGCAGGGTGAGGGGTGATAATCCACTCCTCATCTGGGATGTGAAATGCAGAACCTGAGAGTGCAGGAGGACATGGCTTTTGAGCTTTAAGGCACAGGGAAATTTAAATAACAGATGTTTAAACAACCTTCCCTGCAAGCCATGGTGCAGTGACCCCTCTGCTGTGATGTGTTACAGCTTAAAAATAGCCCACAATGAACTGCTCTGAGCTCCAATTGACTCAAGCTTACGTAACTCTGCGTGAAAGATGGCCAGCCGCACCAGCCAGGAGGGAGGACAAGAGCACTGGCACCCCCCTGACTGCTGTCCACAGCTGGCTTAGGGGCTGCGGCCAGCTCCTCACCCTCCCTGGGAGCAGCCTCCCATCCAGGAGCCAGCAGCAGGGAGTGGGGGGAGGAGGCAGGACTTCATGCCTGGCAAGAAAAGACCTCCAACCACACCTGTGAAGGGGATGTAAGGAAAGCTGCCCTCCCTCAGGGTCCCTGAGGAACCCGGGCCCAGTGGAGGGTGGGGGTGACTTTACGAACAGATGGCTGGGGCTTCCCTGGTGGCACAGTGGTTGAGAGTTCGCCTGCAGATGCAGGGGACACGGGTTCGTGCCCCAGTCTGGGAGGATTCCCACATGCTGTGGAGTGGCTGGGTCCGTGAGCCATGGCCGCTGAGCCTGCGCGTCCGGAGCCTGTGCTCTGCAACGGGAGAGGCCACAACAGTGAGAGGCCCGCGTACCGCAAAAAAAAAAAAAAAAAAAAAGAACAGATGGCTGGACTTCCCTCTTCCCTGGTGGTGCAGTGGTTAAGAATCCGCCTGCCAATGCATGGGACACGGGTTCGATCCCTGGTCCGGGAAGATCCCACATGCTACGGAGCAACTAAGTCCGTGCGCCACAACTACTAAGCCTGCACTCTAGGGCCCGCATGCCGCAACTACTGAGCCCGTGTGCTGCAACTACTGAAGCCCGTGCACCTAGAGCCCGTGCTCCGCAACAATAGAAGCCACTGTGACGAGAAGCACGTGCACGTGCACCACAATGAAGAGTAGCCCTCCCTCGCCACAACTAGAGAAAGCCCACGCGCAGCAACGAAGACCCAATGCAGCCAAAAATAAATAAATTAAATAAATAAATTAAAAAAAAAAAAAAGGAACAGACGGTTGGGTCAGAGAGACCAGGGCAGGAGCCCACGTGGGCAAAGTGACTGGGGCAGCCCAAACAATTCCTTTCACCCTTTGAAGAGGGGCCTCCCCAGCTTGGAGAGACATGTCAGCAGGACCGATGCCTGGCTGAAGCTGTCGCTACGGTGGAGCCCAGGGGTGGAGCTGACTCTTTGGGGGTCTCTAAGTCTCCATGGTCCAGGCCGCATGGAGCCGGTCAGGGGGGTGGACTTGTAGCATGAGAGAGGGAGCTCTGGCTTCAAAGCTGATCAAATCCTGTGATCTTGGCCACCAGCTGCTGCTTTTGAGTCCCCTGCCTTCCCTGATGCATTCCCAGATTCCAACTGCCCAGTCCAAGACTGACCACAAGTGTGCAAGTGGCTAAACCAACAAGAAAGGCAACAGATTGGAGAGAAGGCAAGGATGCCCCTGGCTCTCGCGCTCCCTCTGCCTCTGCCCATGCTGAGCCCCAGGGATTCAGCAACTTCCCTCAGCTCCTACCACCTGAGCTCAGAATAGGAACCATCATGGGCCTGGCCCTCAAGCTCCCACAGAGCAACAGTGAGACAGGGGAGGCCCAAATACAAGGGCCCTCCTGCCACCTGCCCAGCAAAGGCTGGCTCTCAGGACCACTAGTGCATCTGCTTCCCTTCCAATGTTTGGGCTGCAGGATGGGTGGAGCAGAAATTGTGGGGGAATGGGTAGCTGTGGAGGGACAGGAGCTGGTCCTGGGCTCTCTTGGCATCTAGGCTCATTGGGTTAAAAAACCCAACTGGAACAAACCCCAAAAGAATGGAGGGAGAGACTGAGGCTCAACTGGCCCCCCTGTGCCAGTTGATGGGGAATGCTGGGGGTGGTTCATCAAGTCATCCCCCCTCCTCCAGGCCGGAGTAGCTCCACCTCCAAGCTGGTTGGACCCTCACACGGGCAGAACAGAGGCTCTGAGTGAAGAGATGCTTGGTTCCTGGGGTCTTCATGGAGGAGAGTTCTCCAGCCCAGCATGGAGTAAACGGTGTTTTTCATCAGGGCCTGGCAGATACTGGATCAGTGCTCAGCTACCGATTCCTGGGGCTGCTTCTCTCTGGGCAGAGGCAATAAGTGTGAGAGGTGCATCCCAGGCCTTCCTGAGCCTCAGACACTCCCAGCAGTGTCCACGTCCCCCAACCCCACCCGGCAGTGGAGGGTCCTGCTCTCTCCTACAGGTGCAGGGAGTTAGTTCATGAAATGGCACCAGAGGTGGACCCGGGATCTCACGGGCTGAACCAAGGGAGTGGCGGATGAAGCCACTGTCCCAGAAAGTTCTCAGGATTTGAAATGGGGCTGTGTCTAGAGCCCTCAGGTGTGACCCCCTAGAGAACCTTTGGATCCCTGAGGAAATTCTCTGATAGGCTGGGGCTTTGGCATAAGGGGAATCTCAGACCAGACTCATGGTCCCCTATCAAAGCAGGTCGGTCTACCCCATGCTTGCCCTCCAGGTGCCAGACAACAGCGACACCAGTGGGCAATCAGGAGGATGTGAGTCATCTGCTGCTTCCTCAGCCCCAGCTTCCATCCTGGCCTTCCTCCAGCCTTTATTGGCACCTGCTGGGCCCCAGCCCCACTGGAGATGAGGAGAGGAACTGACACCAGCTCTCCACAGCTCATGATGGCAATGCTGGACTCCCAAAGCCCTGGGAGAAACCCGTGCTCACGCCATCCCACCCTAGTGGCAGGCCCAGGCCCACCAGGGCCACCAGCAACCTTCTCCTTGGACCAACCATTATTCAGGCCTCCCCCAAGGCAAAGGCAGTCCAGCCTTCATTAGCCCTGGAAACCACTCAGAAAACTCCTGGTCCCCCAGCCCATCACGGGGCCGAGAACCTATCCTCCCTTCCTCTCCTTCCTGGCGGCCCAGTCAGGAATTGGAACCCTGAAGTAGTTCCAGCTCCCGACACTCCAGATGGACTTAGGACTATCAAGTGGCTCTGAGAAAAGAGTTCAGAGCTTGGGGGCTGCAGCATCAGGGACAGCGGGTGCAGCTGTGGCAAGCACCTGCTTAACTGTGTCCCCTCCCTGGAGAATCCTGGCCCTGGAGGCCCTTGGCCCAGAAACAGGCCCAAAGCCCCACATTCTGGCTACACAGGAAACCTGACATCCCCTGAGCTTCTTCCGTCTCCATTCTCCGGGACTCCTCTCCTCGCTAAGCTTCCCTCCCATCCAGAGACCCCCTTCTCTCTGAGTCCCTCTCTTATGAACAGAGAAGCCCATGGTCCATACGCTGCAGAGGCCCAGTGGGGAAGGAGCCTCAGTCCAGCTTCAGTGAAGCCTCTGAGCCTTCTTCTCACTCCCCACCCAGCTCCAAGCCCCGGGTGACCCTTAGATCCCCAAGATGAGGTTAGGGCACAAGGACTACTAGTTGGAGGGATGGAGACAGTCCTTTCCAACTGGTACGGGGACCACAGCTGTGGGAATGCTCCAGGACATTCCACTCACCTCTCTCCCAGCCTCAGGGGTGACACAATGGGGGAGAGAGAGCCCAAGGGTCCCTGGCAGAGCATGCAAGGCTACAACCTCCTCTGTGCCTGCACTCACGGGCATCAGAGGTGTAGGGGTAAACAGGCAGACGGAGTCCATCTCTTCCCCTCTCCAGCTCATAGGCCCCTGATCTTCAGACCCTTGCACTTGAGCGTGAGAGTCTCCTTTTAAGCTTTACCCCTGTCCTCAGAGTCCTTTGGGTCCCCATATTTGGGCCTCCCTCTGGCCTGAGATGACAGAGTAGGCAACAGATGGGTAGAAAACAGCTAGGCAGCTCCAGTCCCAAGGAGACCCCCACTCTGCTTACCAGGGAGCTCTTGCCTAAACCCAGGGTTCCATGCATGGCAGGGCAAAGAGCTGGGGACTCAAAGGGAAGGGAGCCTACGCCCTTTAGCGTGAGCCAGGGTCTCCCAACTAATGAGATAGAGGCCATGGGGGACCCGAGCAAGAGAGAGGAACCAGGACTTCCCTGGTAGCACAGTGGTTAAGACTCCATGCTCCCAATGCAGCAGGCCCGGGTTCGATCCCTGGTCAGGGAACTAGATCCCACGTGCATGCCACAACTAAGAGTTTGCATGCCACAACTAAAGAGCCTGCGTGCCGCAACTAAGGAGCCTGCCTGCTGCAGCTAAGACCCGGCACAACCAAACAAATAAATAAATAAATATTTTTTTAAAAAAGAGAGAGAGAGAGGAACCGCCATAGTGCATGTCCCGGGCTCAGTCACCCTGATACTCCAGTCATCCACACCAGCAGAGGCCAGCGACCCCCTCAGCATTGAGGGCACGGGGGAGGGATAGTACAAGGAGGAAGCTGTTCTCCTTCTCTGGTGGAGCCTGCCCCTCTAGTGGGTATTGTACAGTGGCCTTGACGAGTATAAATAGCCTAAGCAGTCTGCACCTTGAAGCTGGTGCCTTGAAAGTGTGGAGCTGAGGCCTTGCTGCTGGCTCATCTCTTTCAAGGCTGCAAGAGCAATGCTGGCAGGATTGGGGGGAAGGGGAGCAAGTCTCCATGACTTATCAGTGGCGGGGGGGTGTCGGGGGGAGTTGGGGGAAGGCCGCAGGTAGAGCAGGGAGCCCTGGAGTGGGGTTAGGGCCTGGGGAATGGGACAGGCAGACTGGGCAATAGGAGAAGCCAACCTGGCTGCTGCATATCTGGGTATTCAACCCACCCCTCTCGGTTCCATCCAAAAGCCCCCAGGACCCTGTAACCTGGATTTGGGCCTGGCCTCCCCTTCCTGTTCTCTGGAGCCTTCTTGCTGACTCAACCCCTTTCCAGCCTCAGGGTATTTGCATGTGCTGTTCACTCTGCCAAAAACTCCGCCCCCCACCCCCCCCACCGCTTCTGGCACAGTTCCCACCTGACAAAGTCTCAGCAAAAATGTCACCTCCTGGGGTGGTTTCCCTTACCTCTCTATTCATCTATCTAAGGCTATCCTCCATTCCCTCAAAGCAGCCTGTCTTTTTCTTCCATAGCACTTACCACAATTTGTAATTAAATATTTATTTGTTCATTTAATGATCTAAGGGCCAGTGGTCACCACTGAGTCCCCTGTGCCCAGCAGCCAGTTACACAGCAGACACTCCATAAATACTCACTGCATCAAGGATCCCATCACTGGCCCCCACTGGGGAGTGAGAGACCAATGTGCCTTGTAGCCCTCCTGTGCCCCTGAAGGTCAGGAGGCAGGGACAGGGACAGGGCAGAGGCCAGCCCAGAGGCAGCTTGGGGTTAACTCCCACCGCTATGCAGGTCCAACCCCCCAATGCCTGCCTGGGGCTGAGGTCACGTGGACTTTGGTGGCTCTGAGAGGGGCCGGGCCACCTATACTCCCGTGCACTGGTGGGGATGGTGACTATTCCAAGGGCATTTCTGCCTTGTCCGGGGCACCAGGGCCCACGTTCACGTAGGCCACAGGCAGCTGCACGTAGTGGTCCCCTCGCAACGCGGCCACCAAGCGTTCCACGTCCCCTGCCAGTGCTCCAAAGGTGGGTCGTGCTGCAGGGTCTGCAGCCCAGCAGTGCTGCATTACTGCGTACCTAGCGGGTAGAGGAAAACATGAGGGGCACGGTGCACCCCTACCCAGAGATTCTGTGTTATCCACCTGCTGTTAGCCCCCTGGCAGGCCACATGGGATGTAGAGCGGGTGACAGGGCCTGGTGCCTTGCATCAGCCAATTAGGGGCAGCTCTTCTCGACTGCCTTCCCACCCTGGCAGAGGTCAAATTGCCTCAGGGCTGAGAGGCTGGACTCCTGTGTCCTGTGACCTGGGTTATGTGATCTTGAGCAAGTTCCTTAACCTGTGTGTGCCTCTGGAGTCTTCTCTGATCACAGAGCTATTGGGGCATAAAGTGAGAGGATTCCTGTGAAGTTCTTAGCTTAGGCCCCGGCTCACAAGCTATCATGGTTATCATCACGTCTTCCAGGAAGGAAGCCCAGGTCCAGTGAAATGGGGATTAAAAGCCCTGAGATGTGTGGGGCAGCTCATTGCACCATGGATTCCAAGCAGAGTTTCTCTAGGTTTGTCTGTTGGGTCCTAATACATGACCCTTTATCTTGGAAATGTCATCCCTGCCTTAAATGATACTAAAAGTGACGTACACACAATAATCTCATATAATTCTCAGACCTCTGAGGGTGGTACTGTTATCATTCCAACTTCGCAGATGAGGAAACTGAAGCCCAGAGAGAAGGGACTTCCCCTGGTATGGAGGATGCCATGGTATGCCACCCAGTTTCCCCCCTTCATCCCCCCTGTGACTTCTGATGGCTCTTGGCTGAGGCCCCCTCTAGGAACTGGCCTAGGCAGAAAAGAAATGCCTCCTCCGAGCTCACACTCCTTCCTCAGGGACATCTGTAAGCAGTGACTAATGGAAGTCTGGAGCAAAGACCTGGGCCCCTTGGTCTCAATTTCAGAAAACTCTGAAGGGCCATCCCAATTACAGAGGTCCCCAGGGGATGGACTGCAGCCTCTGCTGCATCTGCATCACAGCCCAACTTCTCCCCCTACCTAGTCCTGCGTCCCTCGCCCCTAACCTACCAATAAACCCCCTGCATGTAAACCTCCATCTCAGAATCTGTTTCAGGGAGCCTGACCTGGAGGCAGATAGGCAGTGAAGTTAATTTCCCTTACTTTGAACCAGGTTCATTAGTGAAATAAATAATAAAAAGCAAAATCAAGGCAGGCAGGGCTGTGAGGAAGGGTGACTCATACCCTTCTGGAGCACAAGCTGGGTGAGACAGTAATCATCAACCACCTTTACCTATGACCTGGCTTTTCCTGTTCTAACCTCAAAGACCTCAGCACAGCTAAGGCATGCATGCTGCTTATGAAGCTGAACCACGCGACAGGCACTGATGAAACACAGCTGCTGCCATGCCTCTGGGAACAGGGAATCTGAAACTATATCCAATGAAGAAAACATTCTGATCTGGAGACGTGGAGGGGGCTAGTGTGAGAGCTAATGGAACCTTTCCTTGAGGTTAAGTAAGTGGAATAAATGGAAAACAGCCCCTCTTGGCGTGGTGAGGGGAGAAGAGTGCTGGGAAATCAAATCACTGGCCTCAACCCAGACTCTGAGTTGGGAATGGTGTTACCATGGCAACCATGATATCCCTCCAGCACCAAGCCTCGAACGGTGGTGGAACCACAGATGAGGAAACTGAGGTCCAGAGAGAGTCCCTTTCTAGGTCAACCAGAGAATCAGTCAGAGAGCCAGGCAAGAACTCTGTCTCTGGCCCCCTCCTCCCCTCCTTGTCTCTGGGGCCCAGCTCCCTCCCCATCGCCATTTCCACATACTCACAGAGAATCAGGGCAATACTCAGGCTGGGGCAGGCGCCGACCCTGGGCCAGGAAGTGCATGAGGTCAAAAGGGTCGATGTGGGGGTACGGTGGGGCACCCCGTGTCAGCAGTTCCCATAAGAGGACACCAAACGACCACTGTGGGAGGGGACAGGTGAAGGGACTCAGCTCTCGCCCTGGGGAGGACAGGTGGGCCCCCCCCCAGGTCCTCTACCTCCTAGAGCCCTCTAGCTGGAAATGAGGGGCTCAACGCCCCCAGTCAGAGCCCATTCCTCAATACTTCACAAGCATTTCCCTCTGTCCCCGCCCACCACCAGAGCCGTCCAGAGCTGGGGCTGGGCAGGGCCTGGATTGTCTGTGAGAAGCCAATGAGTTCACAGCCTCCTCTTGCCCTGACACCTGCCCAGAGGTGGACGAATGGGCTGTGGGGCTGCCCAGCGTGGGGATTCCCTGGGCTCATCACCATCCGGAGATCAATGGGCAAGGCCAAGTGTTCTCTGAGGCCGTGTGGACTCTGGGGCAGGTGGGGCCTAACCACGTCGGACTTGGTGGTGAATCTGTAGGTCTGCAGGCTCTCTAGCGCCATCCATTTGACAGGTAGGCGAGCATGGCGGCGCTGTTGGACACTGTAGTACTCCTTGTCCAGGACATCGCGGGCCAGACCAAAGTCAGCCACCTTGACTGTGAATGACTCATCCAGCCTGGGAGGGGAGAATCACACTCAGGACGGGCCCCCACCAGGCCCTGAACCCACCTGTTTCAGACCCTTACAAGGTTTCTGAGCCACAGTGTCCGACTCAAGCCTGCATTGGGCAGACAGGAAAACTGAAGCCCAGAGAGGGAAGGACATGCCCAGGGCTGCACAGCAAGGACTGGAGCATGGGCCTTCCCTGAGGCACCTTTAGCTGCACGCCCTGGTGCTCTGCCCCTTGGCTTCACCCCAACCTCACTCTGGCTGCTCACATGCAGTTCCGAGCAGCCAGGTCCCGGTGCACAAACTTCTGCTCTGCCAGGTACGCCATGCCACGGGCCACCTGCAGGCCGAAGCTGATGAGGTCCTTCACTGTGGGGCTCTGGGGGCACAGGTGGGTCAGTAGGCGAGGACGGAGCAGCTCCATCCCCAGCTGTTGCCCAAGCCCCCCAATCCAGGGCCAGCTGAGCACTGACCCGCTGGGGTGAGCGGATGAATTGGAGCAGGTCTCCGTGGCGCATATAGGGCAGCAGCACGCGGGGCAGCCCTTCAGGCGGCAGCACGATACCAATAAGAGCCATCACATTTGGGTGGTGCAGACTGCGCATGAGCAGCCCCTCACGCAGGAAGGCCTCCACCTCCTGCACCTCCGTGATGCCTGCAGAGAGGCTGGAGTCAGGCCCAGGGCAGGGAGGCCCTTTACAAGGGTCAGATGGGGAAACAGAGAAGAAAGGTCTCCTGCTCAAGGTCACTCAGAGCAGTGGTAGCACAGCAGGGACGAGTATCCTCCCAGCCTCTGCTCCACTTACGACTCAGCGACTTGATGGCACAGTGGATTTGATTCTGGGCCTCGTCTGTGTATTCTCCATGGTAAACAACTCCAAAGTGACCTGATGAGGGAGAGACAGTGAGAGGGGGCCCAGTGCCCAGGGCTCACACCATACCCTCCCACTGGCAACCAGACCTCAGAGCCCCTACTGGCCAACCTGACATTAAAGACAAGCAGCAGCTTCATGATGGCAGAGCCTGCAGCCCTCCCACACCCACGTAATCTGCACCAGAACCCACGGAAGACAGAATTCCTATTTCACAGATGAGCAAATGGAGGCTCAGAGTCCTGCTCAACTATCCCTTGAGCCCCAACCCCATCTGGCCTGGCCCCCATACCTTTGCCAATGACTCGGTCAGTGTGGGTGACTACCCACTCGTGGGGAATCAGTACATCCTTGACCTCGGCCAGGAGTGCAGAGTTCAGGTCCCCAAGCTGGATGGACTCTTTCCGCAGCAGTGCGACATGGGACCCATCCCCGTTGCCTGAGAAGGATGTTCTGTGGACCTGAGTGGTGGAATCCCGGCTATCAATGGCAGGGGCTGCTGAGGAAGAGAGGGAATGAGGGGCTGGTGGACCAGAGAGTATGGTCCCAGCTTCTAGCACCTCCACCATCTCACCAAGGCCATTTCTATAGTCAGAGCTTGAGCGGAGCAGAGGCAGAGGCATGGCTCCAGTGGTCCGGTCCAGGGATGCCAAGTCATCCAGGTTCGGAGAAAGGACTGTGGAAAAATGGCTCCTGGTAGCCAGCCACTCCAAGCTCCTAGAGGCTGACCCCTACCCAGGAGGTGTGGGCAGACCCCTAAGGCCTGGGCAGAGAGAGGATATAGGGACTTGGAGATGTCAGAGTTTGGGGGTGGGGTTGGGTCAGGATGGGAGTGGAGAGCTCACCTAGCTGTTTTCTCTGGTGGTAACTGAAGACCAGTATGGTGGCCAGTACAGCCACAAGCAGGAGCAGGGCCAGTAGGACACCGAGGAGTGTGCTCTGTGGGACCCCTTCCAGACCTGGCCGCACTACCTTGCCCAGGATGTGACACCCACCATCCACGCAGACCTGGAGGAAGGTGGCAGTTCAGGCCCAGCCTGTAGGTCCTCAACCCATGTTTCCCATAGAGGGCCAGCTGAGCTGCCTACCTGCAGTGGAGCACCATCCTTGCCAAGTTGCAGGGCGGGGGGAAGGGGGCAGACAATCACATCCCCCCGCAGCTCATGCTGGCAGCTCTCACCACCCACGGTCACGTTCACATCCACACAATCAGCCACAGCGCCCAGCCCAATGTACTGCAGAGACAGTCATGAGGGCTGGCCATTGCCCCCATCTCTTCCGGGCAGGCTGCAGCCTTAACGCTCCACTGTCTCCACCCCCTATCCTCCCCACTTACCTCAAACTTAACGGCATGCTCCTCAGGCTTCAGTGCGACCAGGTCCATGCTGGGTGGGTGGGGTGGGGCCAGGAAGCGAAAGCCAGGCAGTGTGAAGCCAGCAGCTCCATCCCCCTGGGCACTCAGGTTCCCCGTCACCCACCCCTGTGGTCCTCGGACCACGTATTCGGGCAGGCGGCACCAGTGCTGCTCCGGGAGCTGCCCCTCACACTGCTGGGTCCATGCGAGAGTGGTTAGCCCGGTATCCCACCTACAGCCACCCCAGACCCCTCAGCCCAGCATGGGCTGGGGCTGGAACTCAGGGGACTGGTGTGGCCTTCCTCCCTCCTGGCCAGTGCCCACTCGGCAGCTACCAGTGCCCACTCACCCTGTTCTCCACTGCCCTGCGCCCATCATGGAATGACAGCACGAGGTGCCACACTGAAGTCAGATGCTGGCCATGGATGGTGACGTGGGAACCACTGTGGAGGAGAGCAGGGTGGTGGACTTGGGGTGCTCTCCGAGGCTGGATCCCTCATTCTTAGGAGACCAGAGCGGGCAAGGAGGTGGCACTTACGTGTAGCCACAGTTGGGGCTGATACCCAGCATGATGGGGTCTTCCTGATAGTGGAAGTTCCAGGAGCCAGGCACTTCGGCGCCCCCCACCTGCAGGCGAATGGGAACGCGGGCGGTAGCAGTCCCGGGGGGTGTGGTACATAGAAGTTGCCCCTCGCTGACCCTGCAGAACAGGGGGATTAGGCTCAGGGGCACCCTCCATGTGATGGCTAGGCCCGACTCCTCCAGGAGCCTGCTGACCCCTCCCAATTCCTCTGTTGGTCATCTCCACAACTTGCCCATACTCCATGGGTCTGTCTGAAGATAGGGTGGTCCCAGAAAGGCCTCCAAGAAGTCAGGGAGGGAACAGGTTCCCCCCACAGCCTTGGCTGCAGCCAGTGGACTCTGTAATGGGCTCTCTTGCCATCCCAAACCACCTCTGGGCTGGAGGGAGCAGAAGACACTTCTTCCTGGACCTGTTCCCTACACTGAGTGACTGAGCCCTCCTCCCCCTGCCCTGGCGGGGATTCAAGCCCCACCTGGTGAGGGCTCCCCTACGTGGGACCCTGTGGCCTCCCATCCCCTTTCCCACTGGCACTTACCGTTTCAGCAGGCACTCAGTCCCATTGACCAGCACAGCCCGGCTGGTGCCAACAGACAGGCCTTGGCCTTCAAGGGT
Organism: Stenella coeruleoalba; assembly: GCF_951394435.1. NCBI lineage: Eukaryota > Metazoa > Chordata > Mammalia > Artiodactyla > Delphinidae > Stenella > Stenella coeruleoalba. Next base: position 66,865,502 of record NC_137156.1, read on the forward strand.
GAGGCAGGTACCCCCTGCCCGTGGACCAAAGAGGGGTTGTACTGCTGTCAGCACGGGTTCCTAAGAGGGCATGGAGGTGGCTTAGCTTGGAGCAGGAGGCACTCCACTCTAAACTCTTCCCTGCCCGAACTGCCCAGTTGGCCAAGGGCACAAACAAGGAAAAGTGGCCTCACCATGAAAGAGAAGCCTCGCAGCATGGAGGTGCCATCTACCCGGAAGTGCTTGCCCAGTGGCATGTTGGTCACAGTGAGGCTGACGTTGGCAGGCCCGGCTTCCTGCGTGCCCAAGGGCTCCAGTTCACACTCAAGCTCCTCTACAAAGTCCTTCCGGGGTACTTGGCTGGGACATCAGGGGAACTCAAGGTCAGCCAGGGGTCACACAGGCCTGGTTGCATGCCCACCACAAATCACAGGTCTCATCTGAGCTTGAAGATAGCATCTCTCTAGCCATGGCTTCATCCAGAGTCGGCAGGATCTGACGGGGAAGGGACTAGCTTTGCCATGACTCAACAGACAGGTAGGGCATATGTAGGCTCAAGAAGGGACAGAGATGTCCCCCCAGACAGAAAGCAACCAGAGCTACTACAGCTTGCCTCATACCTCCTTGCCCCATACAAGCAGAGGACAGGGTCTCACAGGGAAGGGGCTGCTTGGTTATCCCCATCAGGGATAGAAAGGGCAGGGACCAAGTCGTACCTGAGGTTTGAGTTGCCTTTGAGCAGCAGTCGGCAGGGACTTTGACCCACAGTGACCTGATGGGTGCCCTCAGGCACCAGACCAGGAGGATGTAGGTAGAAGTTGGAGCCACACAGGGTCAGTCTTGTGCTGCCCCTTAGGGGTCCACTGTGGGGGCTGAACTGAGAGGGGAGGAGAAGATAGCCTGAGTCCCTTTACGGGTCAGGACTCTCAGCCCTGTCTGCCCCTAAGTTTTCTTAGGGGCCACACTCCTTGCCTGCCCCACACTCCAGTCACTCTAGGTCACTTGCTTGTCCTCACTCAATACTTTTCTGCCTCTAAGTCTTTGCATGTGCCATCCCCTCTGCCAAGAATACCCTCCTTGGGACTTCCCTGGTGGCACAGTGGTTAAGAATCCGTCTGCCAATTCAGGAGACACGGGTTCAATCCCTGGTCCGGGAAGATCCCACACGCCGCGGAGCAACTAAGCCCATGTGCCACAACTCCTGAGCCTGCACTCTAGAGCCCGTGAGCCACAACTACTGAAGCCTGCGTGCCTAGAGCCCATGCTCCGTGACAAGAGAAACTACCTCAATGAGAAGCACATGCACCGAAATGAAGAGTAGCCCCCGCTCACCGCAACAAGAGAAAGCCCGTGCGCAGCAACGAAGACCCAAGCCAACGCAGCCAAAATAAATAAATAAATTTATTAAAAATTAAAAAAAAAGAATGTTCTCCTTGTAAACACTGAAGACATCCCAGGCCTGAGGAAGATCATGGTTAAGACCTGCTGACCTCCACCCCAGGCCCGGTTTGTCCCACACTTACCTGTGCCCTGCCAGGTAAGCCATACCTTAGTAAGCTCGGGTGGGCAATGGTCCTGTTGCCAGGAGCCAGGACAATCCTTCTGCCGGCCACACATGCCCCCACACCATCCACAGCCCATGAAACGCTGTGCCCGCAGGCAACGCCCACAGGTAAGGAAGTGGCGGCAGCCAGGGCCCTGGATAGGTACCTGGAAGACCTTGGACAAACAGGTGGCTCAGGGGTGGCTGAAGGGGGAGACTAAGCCCCTTAGACCCCCTGGTCCTACTGTAGATCAGGGTGGGGGGACCTGTGTGTCAATGCCTCCTTGGATCTGATGGAGAAGCTGTGCTCCCAACAGCCCGGCCCCGGGCCCTACCCTGCCCACCTTACCTGGTCCCCAGAGGCAAAGAGCAGGTGGTCCCCAAGGCGACTGACATCCCGATGCACAGGCTGCCCATTGCTGCCCAGTGAGAAGTTGGACACGTACAGCAAGTAGTTGAGAGACCTGGCCAGCTCCACCTGGGACAGGTCGGCTGTGAGCAAAATGGGAACGGGGATGCCGGGACAAGGGGCCGTGGAGATGAGGGACCTACCTGCAGGATGCGCCCATCGGCTGTGCCCATGTGGGCCACTGTGACATTGTTGAGACGTGTCACGTGCAATGCAGTGACCTGCGCTGGTCCTAACAGCCCGTTGAATAGGTCCACCCGTAAGAGGCTGCTGCTGACCAGCAGAGGGAAGTGGCGGCAGCTGGTTTTGGGGCTGGGAGCCACCAGGCCAGGCTGGGGAGGGTCAGGGAAGGAGTCAGGGCTCATCTCCATGAACTGACCCCTTGGGGCTTCTGTCAGTGACCACAGCAGCCTAAACTCCCACCCCTCACCTGGCCTGGCTGGAGAAGGCCCCAGTCCTGCCAGTTACCCCACTGCCTCCATGGGGCTCTCAGATGTAGCAAGGCCAGGGAAGAAGGCCAAGGCTGGAACGCTGGCTCCCCCTACGCCTTGCCCTACCCTGCCATGGCCATTCTCATAATGAGTTACTGAGTTTTACAGAGCCAACCCCATTCTGTCCTCACAGCCACGCTGTAGAGTGGGTTCTCTCATCACCCCCATTTTATAGATAAGGAAACTGGCTCAGAGAGGTTTGCTCACATGTCAAAGGCCTTATCGCCTCTCAGAAGACGAACCAGGTCGGAAGTCTGAGCTCCTGACCAGAGTCCTCTCCTGCCCCCTGCTGGTCCTGCCCTGCACTTCAACAAACCCTGTCCCCTCTTCAGCCTTCAGTCTCTCCACCTGCTTAAGGGGCTGAACTCTGAGGTTAACTGGCCAGCACAGGGTTGGTAACGTCGTCCTTCTCCCTCAGATGCCAAAGGTCTTTCTGTACCTCCAGCTTCTACCTGTACTTCCTTCAGGGTACGGGAGGGATAAACCAAGGCCTGAAGGCCCGGGTAAGAGGAGACACTAATTTCTCCCCTGCTCTTAGCAGGTGGGTGTTTGGGGGACACTCAGTGCCCCAGTGCAGAGCTGTGGAAGCTTCTAGGAAACCAGGCAGTGAGGGTATGGATGCAGGGTATTGGAGCTGGGTGCAAGGTGGAGGCAGGGCTCTGTAGCCCAGTAGCTTGGGACCCTCCCTTGCCAACCCTAAGGGTACTCCTCAAGGCTGATGGAAGGCCCCTATCAGACTAAGTATGCTTAACTCAGTCCTGAGACCTCAGTGCTGATTATAAGTCTTGGGAACAAGACCTCAGCATAGAGCTGGGCTCTGAAACTCCACACACTGGGTCTATAGGGTGGGTGGGTGGGGACTCGGACTCTGTCCTCACTGGAGGTGAGTAAAAGTCCTCGCCCTAGCAGGAAGCCAGCCAGGTGTTTTCAGTATGACTCAGGGACAGGTGGGGCTGTGGGGTGGAATAGAGGCCCTACCCTGGTCAGAGCTGCACCGCTGCCTGTTTGCCCCTGGGCTCCAGGGCTTGAGATTAGTCCTTTTGGAGCCTTGCACTGCCAAGTCGTGCTGGGTGTCTTCTGATCCCCTGACCACTAGCCAAGTCAGGGAGAGGTTCTGACTCCCCAGAGAGAAGGAGAGGAGGGCAGTCAGGGCTGCCCAGACCCAGACTAGGGATCTCAACCCCTAGGGCCTCCTCAACCCAGAGGGAGTCAGTTGAAGGAGGGAGGCAGAAGATCCCCCCACCCCTCATTGTGTGTAAATTCTCTCCCACCTCTGGGGCATCAATCAGAGCGAAAGGAGTCAGTGAAGAATATCACAGAAGGGCCAGAGCCCCAGGGCAGCCAAAGACTCAGAGAGCAGTGACTGTGGGTTAGCTCCGTGAAAGGCCACTTGTCCAATGCCATTTGTTTGTTCGTTCACCCCATTTCCTTGGCGTAATCTCTTGTAACGTAGGGTGGGACTGTTTCAATGGCTTCAAGGGATACGGTTTTGGGTTTGTCATCAGGGAAGCATTTTAAGGAATGTCCTCTTACTCTCTGCTCTAGCTCCCTGACACCATGGCTGAAGAGAACCTGGGTAGGGTCTGCAGGAAGGAGCACCTAGTTCAACATAGGCTGGGAGACCTCCTGCCTGGGGTGAGAAGGGCCCCATCTATGGTGAAAGTCTGGGACTCCTACATGGTGAACCAAATCCAACCAGCCCCTCCTAGGCCTTTACTCATCCCCAGATGTTTAGTTGCTTGCACAAGACCGGGGTGAGCCTCCTGGAATTTACTAGAGCCAAGCCACCTTCTCACTATGTCTTGAATCCTCCCCCAGTCACCCCATGGAGAACAATCAGGGGTGAGTGGGTCCAGAAAGCCCAAGGCATGCAGGCTCTCTGACAAGCCCCCATCTTCCAAGGCCCGGAAGGCTCTCTGGAACAGGGGTGGAGGGGAGCATTCTCTGACAACTCCTGCCCCACCCTCTTGAGAAAGCAGAGCAAAACAAGTATTCCCGCAGGGAAAGCGAAAACGTGTTGGTGAGTAGATGTGAGTCTGGGTGAATTTGTGAGTATCTGCCTGTGGGGGGGAGGGTGCTGTTTTTTTGTGTGTCCCTAAGGGTATATGTGGTGGGCAGGTAGGAAGGGACAACCATCGTTGTACCCAGAGTTTGGAAGTGTGCCTGGTAGAGAGACAGTTATGATGTAATCCAATTTTCACATAACAAGAGAAATTACCTAAAAAAGCAAGGGGCCACGGTAAGTGAGAGGGTGAAAGAGCAAAATGGTGTAGCAACAGGGTCTAGCCTGGCTGGGAGATGAGCTTCCAGTGTGGCCTTTGTTTGGCTGATTCCCTCACACCACCCCCTAAGAAACTGGGTGGAAGAGAAAACTTCTCCCTGCCTGCCCTCCCCGTCCCAGATCCTCTCAGTGCTGGAAGAGAAGCATGTGCACACTGCTCACAAGTGAGGGCCCTTTCTTTCTGCTCACCGGGTCAGGGCAAAAACTGGGCAACTGGAAGAAGTCGAGGCCTCGCCGGAGGCCAGGGTGGACAGGAGGCTCACAACAGCGCTCCACACCCTGCTCGATGAGAGTGTCCAGCAAGTCTACAGGGAACGCACAGACGACAGAGTTGGGATCCACACCTGGGCCGCTGTCTCTGCTAGCCGAGAAGACCCCGAATAGCACTTCCTGGCCCTCAGCGATGCTCAGCTCAGTGGCCAGTCGCCCGCCCACTGGAGCAGCATGGGCCGCCTGCAACACCGGGTAGGGCTGTGCGCCCTCATGGGCCGCGCGTCGCCGGCGTTTAGGTGCAAAACGGCAGTCGAGGACCAGCTCGCGGTAGTCGCCCAGGTCAGTCTCGACAGCGCTGAGCCGTACCAGGCGCGTGTGTAAGGCGCCAGGAGCATCTACCACGTTGGCTGGCTGCACAGTCAGGAAATAGACGAAGGCTCCTGCACGGAAACTGTACACGTATTCGATGCGGTAGGAAGCCAGGTGCTCAGGCATCACTGACAGTGCTGCAAAGCCTGGTGCAAATCCTGAGGCGTCGGCCTTGAGGCGCCGGATGGACACTGATCGTGGGCTGAAGCTGGCGGCCACCGCCGAGTCCAGTGAGGATGCCACGTAGAAGTAGGAGGCATGACCCTGCTCAACCACGGTCATGAGGGTGCCCAGCGGGCTGGCTACACAGTCGGGACAGTCCTCCGGATGATTGTGGTGCGCCGAGAAAAGGCAGACTGGTGGCGCCAGGTGCAGGGCTGTCCCGCGGGGCTCTAGCTCATGCAGGAAGCAGCGTCCCCGAAGGCTGGAGCCACAACTGATCAGTGCAGGCAGCACCGGCTCCAGCACCAGAACCTGCGCATCTGTGTCTCCCGGTGGGCCGTGGGGGCCTGGGCCACAGGCCGCACACGTCTGGCAGCCAGGGGCCCCAGCAGGGCCGGTGGCCAGGCTCTCAACTGGCTGCAGATCAGGCCCAAGCACATGCAGGCGATTACGTGTGGCCACGAACACGGCACTCCCTTCCCTGCCGCCCTCGTAGGTTGCCACAGCCTGTACCGGCCGGCCAGCCGAGAAGCTGGGCACCAAGTACTCCACGTCAAAGTCGCAGGAGGCAGCATAGGGGATGCGCGGGCACTGCCAGGACCCTCCCGTCTCGGGCACCGCCGGTAGAAGCAGCAGCAGCAGTAGCAGCAGTAGTAACAGGAAGGGCTGCAATGGCGGCGGGTGGAGCTCCATCGAGGCCCAGATGGCGGCCCGCGGAGGTTCCTGCAGGCCCGGGCCTGGCTGGGAGCCAACGAGAAGTCTGGGTTTGGACAAGCGTCGAGCGCCGGTCCTGGGAGCCCTGGGGCACCGACCCCACCAGGACTCCTGAGATGCCCGCCGCCTTCTCCTGCCCTCGGGTCTGAGCACCTGGCGCGGGCGTACACACACGCAGAGAGGCCGGGGCTTGGAGCAAAGTCTGAGTGCCAGGGGCGGGGCGGACGGGGCCAGGGTGTGGGGGCGGGGACGTGGGCGGGGCCTGCTCTATGGCGGGGCCTGCTCTATGCCTGGCCTAGCCCAGCCCTTCTGCCTGTTCGACTTTCCTGGCCTTCGGAAGCCTGGGTCCTACACCTACACTTGGTCCCCTTTTTCTCAGTGGCCTGTGGGTGGGTGTGCGTAGAGTGGCCTGGAGAGAGGTTAAGTAGATCTGAGCTGTCCCGTCCTGCCCCCCACGACCGACTGGGCGAAGTGAGGGGGCGTGTTGCCCCAGCGCATTTGAGGACCACCTGGCCTATTTCTTCTCTTAGCGCCAGGATACAGCAACATCCTCAGACACTCGTTCCAGGCAGGGCCTGGGGGACCCACCGTGTGGGAAACAGAGGCCAGGAATGTGTGGAGAACCAGAGGGAAGGTGTGGAGAGACCTCAGGAGTGGCACTAGCCTCTGTGGGCAGAGACTATCCCTCTGTGGGCCTGCCCTGGGTTGACAGCGACAGGATGGTGTCAGCATGGTGCATTGCATCCCGCCTGCCCAGGGCAGGTGGGATTTATAAGATGGGGCCAGCCCTGTTGGCTGGACATTAGAGTCAGAGGAGAAGCAACTTATGTGGAGGCCCAACCCTAGCTCTGGTCTGTCCACTGCTGCCTCAGTAGGTGGAAGCTGTAGGATGGGGACAATAAAACACAAAATGTTGGCCTTCATTCCTGGCTCTGCTCCAGGGCCTCCCTGATATGAGGGAAACATGGGCTTTGGCTCTCAGGGCACCTCTAACCTGCTCTGTAAGCCATGCTGGGCCTCAGCCTCTCAGTCTCTGAAATGAGGGTGCAGTTCTCGCTAGGTGGTTACCCAGAGTTCTCTCTCCAGGCTGTGATATATGCAGGGCAGGGATAGGGGAGTCAACTCAGTTCTGCTCTTGCCATCTCTCAGCATCTGCTCCTTGGTAACTTGGCTCCCCGCAACACTGGAGGGGGGCCCTGGGGTACATCCTTAGCCTGACATCCCCTTCAGCCAGGTGGGCCTGGACCCTGGAGGGAGGGAAAGCATCACAGGGTGGCCCATGGCTGAGGTCTGAGGGACCTGTGAACTGTGAGTCCCAGAGCTTTGGAGGGTAACGGGTGGGGGTGGGGAGAGGAGCCCTCAGCCCAACAGGATTCAGCCTGACCCTACAAGTATCTCCTCTACTCACCATCCAGCCCATACTCCTTGTTCTTCCTTCCAGGAGCACCCTTTTCCCTTCCTTCTCTTGTAACTTAGGTGGTATCTCCTCCAGGAAGCCTACCTGATCCAGGCGGTGACAAGTCCATCTTGTGGGTCCCACAGACCCTGTGCTACACCTACGCCAGCACAGTTTACTCTGGATACCTGACTCCCCCCATCTCCCATTCCTAATGTTGGACTCCCCTACCCCTCCAGGCTGGAGCTTAATGAGCATCTGGTGACAGGGTGGAAACAGCACGGGGGCGGCCACACCCAGTGCTGGGAGGATACCGTGCCTGAGGCAACATAAAAGGCACTCCCTTCGCTAACCAGAATTGGCCCGGAAATGAATAAACACACATCAGAAATTATGGCACCATTCCTGTGTTCCACAGTCAACATGTCTAAAGATAGTCATGCAGGGCAAAACTGATATGAAACATTCCCTGCCCGGCACTGAGACATGGGTTCTTGTGGCCCCTCAGGACATTGGGAGAGACTTATAGAGGTTGGGAGGAAACCTGAGGGGTCCTCCCCGTTCACCTGTTTTGGGGGTGGATGTGCAGCAGTCAACAGTTGGTTCTCTGCTGCCATCATGTGGCCAAGTTGTTGGCTGCCCCCAGGCTGGCATCTCCTCTGAGGTAGCCTTGGTCTTTGACAGCAGGCATCCACAGAGTGCCCCTTCCTCCCTCCTCATCCACTTGGTCTGTGGGAGGGGGGCAGGCAAGCCATGTGGGTGAAGTCAGCTAATGGAGCCTTGCAGTGCCGAATACAAGCACTTTCTCAAGGTGAGTTCACAAGGCCTGGCCCACGTTCAGCTAAGGACCTACCCCACTGCCCTTGCATTTGTCACCCTGAAGGAGTGCTAGCTACTTTGCCCTCTTTGGGCTCTCACTCCCCTCTGAACACTACTCCAGAGAACTAGTGCCAGCCTCTTTCTCCAACGCAAAGAGATCATCCTAATGACAGCAGGGGGACCTCTGTAACCACAATATGACCATGTCACTCTGCAGCTTTAAAACATTCTGTGGCTCCCCACTGCCAGACTTTTACCTGGAGTTTGAGAACCCTAGGCTTTAAAGACTCCTCCAGCTTCACTGTTACCCAGTCGGACAAGGTTCTTTACCATACCAGGTTTCATACCAGGTTCATCCCTTTGCACATGCTCGTTGCTCCACTAGGAACACCTTTCCTGTTTGTCTGTTGTCCCTTCCTTGCTCCCCAAACAGGTAAACCCTGCACTCTTAGGTGCCTACTGTCCTAGGTATACACACTTATCTAATTGTGACTATCTCTTCCCACCCCCACCCAGAATAGGTGCTGAACGGCAAGAAGCTGGAAGCCCTGCAAGGATCAGGGTAGCCAGCGGGGACACCTGGAGGCTGACCACTGACCAGAACACCGGTAGCAGTCAGAGACAGCTAGCCTGGCATCACCCTGGCCCCAGAGGCAGTGGTTTGGTGCCCTTTCCAGGATTTAGGGAAGGAACAGAAACAGCAAGCAGACAGAAAAGAGACCCAGGGCATGTGGGCAGTGTGAGCAGCACCCACCAAGCCTGTGGCTGCTCCAGAGGGGCTTTGGGGTCTGGGCAGGTGGCCTGCTGCCATACCCATTCTAATGTGATCTGGGGTGGGGCCAAGGGCAGGCGCTGTGCTGCCATTTCCTGGGACAGTAAGTGACTCATTCCAGTGCATCCTTGGCCTATGCCACCTACAAAGACACATTTTCCAGCATGGGTTGGTTTTAGTGGCACCGTATCTTGCTCCAGCACTCAGAGACTGCATGAAGGTGATTCACTCTATAGTCTGAAGACCATATTCCATGGACACTATTCTCCCAAACACTTCCTAGGTCTTCTGTTCCCCTGGCCAGTGAGATGGTTCAGTTGTGGCATAACTGGGAGAGTCCCCAGCAGGAAGGTAGAAGCTTTCTGCACTGTGCCTTGGGCTCTGTCCTAAGAAGGTCTCATGGTAGAGTGAATGGGGCTGGGCCTTCACTGCTGAGCCTCCTGGGATGTTCCTAGTGACCCACGTAGGCTGGGCCATGCCAGGGAACAGGGTGACTGAAAAGAGCATCAGCCCTTCTTAGGGCAGGGTCCACTCCAGCCCCAGAGGTCAGCTGGGTCTTCTTTCAGGTCCTCTGGCTCACTCCTGGGGGCCATCCTAAGGAATGTGCTGGCTAGAGGTAGGGGAGCTGAGGTGGACAGCCTTCATGAGGAACCCTAAGCTGGAATAGTTTCCCCAGAGGCCTACAGCTATAGTGAGGCTGGACTCTGAATTTGTGCTGAACACTGGGCCACCTCACCAAGGGCTCCCACCCATGCCCGGGCTCAGACTCTCTCCACTTGACTGTCCCTGTCTTACTCAGCTCAGCCCCTGCTGAAATACAGCAGTCCATTAAGCAGAGCCACAGTCAGGGCTCCCAGGTGGTTGGGTGGTCCTTCAGGCCATGCAGCTGGGAATCCCACCTAGGAGTGACAGGGGAGGCACCAGGGGCTCAGACTGAGTGTGGGGTGGGGCATCGCGGGAGGTTGGTCGTGGTGGGGAAGGCCAGTGGGGTCCTAGAGAACACTTTACACGTGGCAGGACTTCAGCTGAATGAAAACAGCCCCAGCCCAGGGGCCAACTCTGAGCACATGTGATGCTGTGCATGGGGAAGCATGGGCAGGGCCTAGGGAGGAGGATCCAGCGTCTGTGTGTGAGTGAGAGTGAAGGAACCAGTGACAAGGCCCACAAGTGTCTTCCCCAAAGCACTTTAATGCACACACCAACCCACAGTCCCTGCCTGCTGCCTGGGCCAGAGGCCAGCCCCACCTGGAAGCTCCCATGGCTTCCACAGCCTGGTGTGCCTAGGAGGGCCGAGCCCACACACATTCTCATCAGTATGTGAGGGGCGTGAGGATGAAGAGGCGGTCTTCTTCTTTGCGGATCCAGCGCATCAGTTTATGGATGGCACTGACGGCCGACGCCTTGGTCCCCAGGGGGCTGTAGCACATGTAGAGCTCAAAGGCGCCTGTCACCTGGAGGAAGGGGGCACAGGGTGGTCATCCAGATTAGACAACCCTTGTGGCCCTTGCCCAGGACCCCGATGAAGCCCAGCCCATCCCAGGGCTGCCTTACCCAAGCCAAGAGGTTCTCGTTGGGGCCCGTGTAGTAGATAGTCTTGAGTGGGCGGGAGGCATTGTGGGCGCGGCTGTGCAGGTACTGGTAGAGGCCCAGCAGCCGCTCCTGCTCCTCTTCACTGGTGTACGGGGCCTCGATCTCAGGGCTGGAGATGGGGGAGTGGATTCGCAAAGGAATGACTTCCACTGGCTTCTCTGGAGATCCAGAAACACCTATTCCTGGCCAGGGAGACTCCACCATGGGTCCTACCCTCCAAATGCCCCCCCACCCCAGGACAAGGCATTGTCTCCTCACCACTGAAGACTCCCCAGGACAAAGCTGGGCCCACCCAGACTGGAGCCCTGTTCTCCCCTCTCCCCCAAGTTCATGGCATCTTTGGTGACCCTCCCTTGGAGAAACCAATCTGGGTTTAGGTGTCCTAGACAGAGTGACAGGTCTGAGATGAAGGAAAAGTGAGCCAGGAACCTTCTGGACCAAAAAGGGGTAAAAGGAGGATAGAAGATGCCTCATCTGGCCCCAGCCCCTCTGCTGGAGGAGGAAGTGGAGGAGTTGTGCATCCTGGGCTGGACCAAACTGACCAAACAGAGGAGACCTCTGTTCCAGCTTCCTTCCCTGGGTGTATTGGGTATTTCAAGGCCTTATGGGAAATGACTGAAGTAGAGAGGTGTATGCTGATGGGGAGTAGGGTGATAGGGGGTTTGGGCCCCTGGTATCAGAGTCAAACAGACACAGCAGGTCGGTCCATTCCCAGAGGGGTCATCAGCTTCAGGACTGCATCAGAGCTCAGGCCCAACCAGCCGCCCACCCCCCCCACGCCCTTGTCTCCCTCAAGCAGTCTCCCCAAGGCCCTCCCTCACCTGGTGAAGAGTCCCGAGCTCTTTGACTTATAGAGGAAGTGGCGCAGGTCAGGGATGCCCACTTGGGAAACACTGTAGTAAGGTGTGCGCAGTGCCTCCCGCAGCGCCAGGTGCGCTCCGCGCTTTCGCAGGCGCTCCTGAAAGCGGCGGCGGCAGTCAGACACTGCAAAGAAGTCCTCACGGTCGGTGGAGACGAGCAGCAGGCAGAGATCCGTGTCAGGCTCCAGGTACGAGATGTGTGCGTGGAAGAAGCCGGCTGCGTTGAATTTGGGCAGGCACACGGGCGTCCAGGCCTCGCCCTCGCGGAAGGACGAGGAGGAACTTATGAGGTTGAAGAGCAGGTGCAGGTCGATGGGGTGCAGGAATTGGTCCTTGCGGCGCACAAGCGCCACGAGCTGGTTGCGCGCCAGCAGGATGGAGAAGACGAGGCTGCGGGCGCGCGCCTGCTGCAGACTGGCACTCACGACGTCGCGCACGGCCGCCGCCAAGGGCAGGCAGCGCGCCGCCCCCATCAGGAAACTGGGGTCTCGCGCCATGAGCTGCAGCAGGTTGTCTGTGATGCGCTCAGAGCCCGAGAGCAGGCGCCGCAGGTCATAGTTCTGCTTCTGCTGGAAGATGTGGCTCAGCTGCGCACCCGTAAGAAGGCTCAGGATCTGGTAGTAGATGTAGAGCAACTCTTGCGCCAGTTCCTGTGCCGACTGCCGCGTGCGGGCCACCGCCACCAGCACCAGTGGGCTCCGGCGCACGAATACTACCTTGTAGCCATCTGATGGGACCGATGGATAGGGGTGGTGTCAGCTTCAGCCCTTCTCCGGAAAGCCCTCCCTGAATGGCCTGCCCTAGCACCCTCAGAGCCCCGCTTTCCACAATCTCTCCACCTCCCCTCAGAACTGTGCACACAGAGGGGGCTTCAGGATGAAAGAAAAACAGATGCCCATGGGCCCCCCTTTCCCCCCCTTTCCCCTTTCCTGCCACTTGTTTCACAGACTGGGACCAGCTAAAATGCAGGAAGCACTTCAGAAAGACACACATTCTTGGGCTAAGTGGCAAGAGCTGGGTGGGGCTCAAGACCTGGGATTATTTTGGTTACCTCCCCCGGCTTCTCACCTTCTCCAAGGGCAAAGCCCATGTGCGAGCCACCTTTGGCCCCCACAACAGCCCTATGAGGCAGTCAGTGTTGTTTTCCCGTGTTCAGATGAGGACCTGGGGCTCGGTGAGGTGGAGGGACTAACCTTGGTCACACAGCACATCCCAGCCCTCTAGTCCCTGGGAGTCCGAAACCTGGTATGGTCTCTCCTGGCCAGGGAGACCTCCTGGCACCCCCCTCCTGGTGGCTCACCTGCATGGATGGAACGGATGGCATTCTTGTCAGCCTCCAGGAAGGACACCAGGGCCACCATGACACCCATGGTGCTGGAAAGTGCCTCCTCTGACCCATAGCGGGAGTACACAGGCTTCCCCGCCTCGCTCAGCACGAAGACATGCTTCTGGTGCAGGCGCCATGCCTCAGCAGTCTCCTCCTCATCCCCTTCACCAGTGCCCTCTCTTGGGGGCTCTGTGGCTGGTCGCCCAGCTGCCCCTGGGGACTCTGGCCAGTCCTCAGAGCTTCCTGGAAGCATCTCCTCCTGCAGGTCTCGGGCGACACCTGTCAGCTGGGTGCTCAGCTCACTGAAGTCCTGGCTGATCTGGCGCATGTCTGTAGGCAGAGGTGGAGGACCACCAGCACCCTCCTTGGGGCTCTCCCCAGACGCCACCCCATTCTCTGATTCTGTCAGGTCCTCATAGGAACGGGCATGGACGAACATGGCACCCTCCTGTCCGGCACCTGCCAGCCAAAAGCACTGGTGTTTAGAGCAGTAGCTTCTGGCAGACCACCTCACCAGCAAGGTGCCCAATACAGTACTCTGCCTGTCCTGATGAGGTAAGCCACTGTTCCTTCTGGCTACAAGTCATGCTCTGCTGTGACTTACAGCCCACCAGCCTCCTCCCCTCACACTGGGAATAAGACCCCAACCCCTCAAGGCTGCGGTGGTAGCCAGTATCTGCCTGCCCCTCTCACTCTCATCTCACAGCCCTTCGTGCATCTGCTCTTTGGATATCCCCACCTACCTCAGGGCCTCTGCATCTCCTGTTCCCTCTGCATGGAAGGCACTCCCACCTCTTTGCATGCCAGCTCCCTGTCACACTTCAGCTCACAGCAAAGATGTTAGTTGTCCCTGTCACCTGACCCCCAAACCCAGGCACTCTATCATATCCCCCTCCTTGACTTCTCTTGCGGCACTTATCAGTTATTGCCCTTCTCCCCAACTGCAGTGGGGTTCCCCCTCATGGGCAGGAACCTGGTTTTTTGCTGCTGTGTTCCCAGCACCTCGCCCTGTGCCTGGAATACCTCCTGTGCTCAGCAAATCTCTCTCCCTGGGAGAAGGCTCCCTGACCCTGCACAGGGACCCATGGTTCCTAACCCCCTCCACTGGAATGCTCTCACTAGCCTGTGGCTCCCCCAAGGCAGGGACAATGTCAGTTTTCCTTTACTGATTTTTTTTTGGACAGAAGAGTTCAAGAGATATGTTTTGAGTCTCTATTATGAGTTCAACACTGTACCAGGCATTGGGGATACAACAGCTCTGTGCTCAAAGAGCTCACAATCTTGTAGACAAGAAAGATGGGCAATACATACACACACAAATAAGACTACAAAATAACTAGTGTTCTGTGCAGAGCATGGTCAGGGCAGGCCTCTCTTGTGAGGAGGTGACATTTAAGTTGAGAGCTGAGGGAGAGAGAAGGAGCCAGGGAGGTACCTGTAGACACAGGAAATAGGAGAAGAGCCCACACTGGTGGCAAGACAGCACAGGGCAAGTGGCACAACATGAAGTGGAGAGGAAGGCCAGATGCACACTGAGCCTGGATCCTTGCAGTATCCCCAGCACATGACAAATAGCTAACAAGTGAGCATGCATGAATGAGTGACAGTGAAAGAGTGGTTGGGAATCCCGATTGCCCTCGAGGCTGCTCTAGCTGTAAGCTGGCTGGGGCTGCGCACCCTGCCCATACCTGGCTCCATTCCCTGGGCCAGTCCTGGTGTGGGGCTCTCAGCTCTCTCCACACTCTGCCCATCAGAAGGAGCCAACGTGCCATCAGGGCCTTCGCTGCTTCTCTTCCTCTGCATGTCAGCAGCCATCCCTTGGGCTCTCCTGTGGGGCAAACAAAGGCATCATTGAGGGTAAGCGGGAAGGTGCTAGTGGCAGGAGTCACTGGCATAATTAAGAGTGGTTAAGTACAGGAAAGTATCCCTCACCAGAACCCAGCTAACTCAAACCTCTGGGGAATGGGTTCTGAATATTCCCTTCTAAAGAAGCGTGCTGTTCTCTTTCTGATTATAAAAGAATGCATGGGGGACTTGCCTGGTGGTCCAGTGGTTAAGACTCTGTGCTCCCAATACAGGGGGCCCGGCTCAATCCCTGGTCAGGGAACTAGTTCCCGCATGCTGAAACTAAGAGCAGCATGCTGCAACTAAAAGATCCCTCATGCCACAACTAAAGATCCTGCATGCTGCAATGAAGATCCTGCCTGATGCAACTAAGACCCAGTGCAGCCAAAATAAATAAATAAATATACTTTTTTTTTTTTTTTTTGGCCATGTTGGGTCTTCGTCGCTGCTTGTGGGCTTTCTCTAGTTGCGGTGAGCAGGGGTTAAGCTTTGTTGTGGTGCGCGGGCTTCTCATTGCGGTGGCCTCTCGTTGCAGAGCACGGGCTCTAGAGCGCAGGCTCAGTAGTTGTGGTGCATGGGCTTAGTTGCTCTGCGATCTTCAGGATCTTCCTGGACCAGGGATCAAACCCGTGCCCCTGCATTGGCAGGCGGATTCTTAACCACCGCGCCACCAGGGAAGTCCCTGTGTCGGGTCTTAGTTGCGGCACTCAAGCTTCTCTCTAGTTGTGGTGTGCAGTGTTTCTTTCTCTCTCTAGTTATGGCACGTGGGCTTAGTTGCCCCGCGGCATGTGGGGTCTTAGTTCCCTGACCAGGGATCGAACCTGCATCCCCTACATTGGAAGGCGGATTCTTTACCCCTAGAAGTTCCAGGGAAGTCCCAGTCCCTATGTGGATTTTTATGTAATCCTGATCACTCTTCTCTGAGGCAGGCACTCTTGTCAGACAAGCGTTATATATGAAGAAACTGAAGCTGAGACAGTGTAAGTACATTGTCCAATGTCACGACAGGAAAGAAGCGCTGGAGCTGGTAATTGAAACCATTCTGTATCCTGATATCTTCCACTGTACATCCTACCATGAACATTTCTCCATTCAAAACTGAGTTGACAAATCAGTTCTTTTTGATATTTAGACATTTACTATGAACAAAGTGAGTCAGAGTAAACAGGCCTAAGCCTTGCTTTTCTCCTTGCATTCTGTACCTTTTGAATTTGGCACCAGGGCTCACCTCTCCAGTTAAAAACAACTATGGACATGTCGGTTCTCAGTGCTCATTTGATGGACACTAAGGACAAACTCAGCCTGATCTCCCAGTCCTTCTGCAGCCTCAGGGCCAGGTGGAGGTGGCCAAGAGTGGATGTCAGGGATAACGAAGTTGGGTGGCTCTCTTGGGATCAGCCTCTAAGGTCCCTTAATGTCAGGCTGAAGGGTCTTCATTTGGCAGGCAACAAACAATCCATAGGAGAGGGGTTCCATCTGAGGCACTAACCCTTTAGGGAATAGAAATTTGGCTGGATGGGCTAGAAGGGCAGCGAAGACTAGTCAGAGACTCATGAGGAAGGCACTGCAGGCAGGCCAGGGGCCTGGGGGGGACTGGTGTTAGTGTGAGCAAAGCAGACTCTGTCCCTGCCCTCCTGGAGCAGAGTCCATAGGGAATAATTGAGGCTTGTCCCTTACTAGCTCTGTAACCTTGGGCAAATGACTCCACCCTGAGCCTGGCATGAAGTAGGTGCTCAAAAACGTTCATGAGAAGAGTGATTTCAAAACAGTGTCACCAGCACTAGCATTTGTGTGGCCCCCGCTTACCTGTGTCTAAGAACTCTCTCCGACCACAAGTTCCTAGCGGGCAGCTCCTGCAAGTGTACCCAAAGAGTTGATTTTCAAGCTCTTCTGTCATCTTTGTTGTAAGCTATGGAATCCTTTCTTCAAATTAATCTTGTAAAGCAGTTCAATGTGCAAAACAGACAGAGAGGGAGGCAGGGCCAGAGACTGGCCTGATGGCCACGCCCCCACTGGTCCCAGAGCACCACAGAGTTAAGTGGGGGTTGGGTACCACTGGTCAACAGCATCACCCCACACAGAGTGCCCTTTGAATAATCTTCAAAGGAAGATTATTTGGGAGAACATCTACCTTTTGGGATTTTCTAGGCCACCAGTCCTGTCCATCAAGACAATCAAGAGTGATGGTTCCCAGCGAGGGTCAGAGCCCAGAAGACCAAGGTGTGGTCCACCTTTTCTGATGAAGAGTAATTAAGAAGCTGCATGCCCTCAACAGGAACCCGGGGAGGCATCCAGAAAGGTCTCCTCTGAGACTGAGACCAAGAGGAGCAATCCAAAACAGGCCAAAACAGCCACCGCAACACCACGGAGCCCAGGGCAGTGGGTGCTAAGGAAACTAGGGCATGTCCAGATCTTGAGCAAGAAGACACAGGCCACACGAGAACCTTGGAGACCATTATTTTACAAGCTAACCTAAAAGCCCGGTTGGGGTCTGCATTGCTGTGTAAAGAGAGAGCGACTCCAGAGAGATGAGTCTGTCCATATATAGGCAGAGGGCAAGCTGCTACTGCCAGTCCTGGGGTTGTGGCCAGGGCTTCTGGACCTGGCTCCTTGGATGGAGGCCTGGATTGGTATGTGCTTTTTTCTGAGGAGAGGGTCCAGAACAACTACTTTAAATGGGAATGCCCTACATTTCTATGTGTACTCACTTTCCCACTCCCCTAGTGGAGAGCTTCACATCTTCTCTCTTCTCAAGCTTCCATCATCTTCTCCAATGCTCACCCTCAGCACTATCAGTGATAACCTTACCTTCTATTTCACTGAGGACATGGAAGTCAGCAAAAGAGAACTTCCAAGATTCCCACTACCACCTCACCTCACCTGCCAGACTCTGCCTTCCTCCTTCTTACTAAAGATGAGCTGTCTGGGCTCCACTAACACCTCCACTCCAGCCCCTCTCACCCATCCAAGCATATGGCTTCAGCAGCTGTCCCTCTCTCTCTCAGATCATCAGTGTCCCCTTCTCCCCTATTCATCACCAATATACTGATGTTTCTTCCATTTTCCAAACACCTTCCCTTAGATGTGTTTACTCTGTTATAATTCATTGAGCTGTACTTATGATTTGTGAACTTTATGTTTGTTTTATTTCAATTAAAACCTTAAAACAAACCTCCCCTTAACTCTACATTCCCCTCTAGGTACCACCCTATTTTTTTTTTTTTTTTGCTGTCCTTTATAAAACAAACAAACAAACCTCAAAACAGTAAACAGTACTTGGAGTTTAATTAGTCACGTAAGCTAGGCTATGCTGTGTAACAAATGAGTGCCAAAATGGTAGAGGCTTTACACATAAAGGCTTTTTTTGTTTGTTTTGGCCATATCACATGGCTTGTGGGATTGAACTTGGGCTGCAGGCAATGGAAGTGCAGAGTCCTAACCACTGGACTGCCAGGGAATTCCCTAAAGGCTTTTCTTTTTTTTTTTTATTGCAAGCATTTTTTTATTGAGAAATAATCTATGTATAACATTATATTAGTTCCAGGTCTACAACATAATGATTCAATATTTGTATATATTGCAAAATGGTCACCACCATGTCTCGTTAACATCCATCACCACACAAAGTTACAAAATTTTTTTCTTGTGATGAGAACTTTTAATACCTACTCTCTTAGCAACTTTCAAATATACAAGCATTATTAATTATAGTCACTATGCTGTACATTACATCCTCAGGATTTATTTATTTTGTAACTGGAAGTTTGTACCTTTTGACCATCTTCACAGATTTTGCAACCATTTTTTAATAAACTCTAAAGGATAATATGTATTAAAATATTTACAAATTCCTAATTTGACAGGCTGACTCTATTATATACAGCAGGGGTCCCCAACTCCCAGGCTGCGGACCTCTATCTGGGACGTGGGCTGTTAGGAAGTGGGCCGCACAGCAGGAGGTGAGCAGCGGGAGAGCCGAAGCTTCATCTGCCACCCCGCGCCGCTCCCCATCACTCGCATTACCGCCTGAACCAAAAAATATGGAACGCTTCAGGAATTTGCATGTCATCCTCGCACAGGGGCCACGCTAATCTTCTCTGTATCGTTCCAATTTTAGTGCTGCCGAAGCGAGCACTAAAGGCTTATTTTTTGCTCACGTACTGTGGGTTTGGTAGCAATTCAGAGCAGCTCCCTCCGGGCAGTGATTCAGGAATCCAGGCTACTAGCATCTTATAGTTCTGCCGTCACCTGGCAATGGAAGACAGGGCTGGAGGGTCATGTCAGAACTCTTAAATACTTCAAAGTCCAGATTGGCCAGAACTAGTCATGTGGCCAGAGGGACTGGGAAATGTGGAGCGCTCAGGTGTCTCTCCACTTTTCCCATTCACACTTGAATCCATTCCAACTATTACTCCAGTAACACTGCTCCCTCAAGGTCTCCAGTGACCTCCAGGATCATCTCACTTCACTCAGCAGCCACAATGATTATTTCCTCTCTCTCAAAACACTTTCTTCTCTTGGCTTCTGGCACATCACTCTCCTTTCATGGTTCTCCTACCTCATGGACCACTCCTTCTAAGTTCTCTTTACAGTTCTTCTTACTGTTGAGGGACCAAGATTTCACGTCTTGGATCTCTTTTCTGTCTTCATTCGATCCCTTGGTGACCTTATTCAGTCTCACGGTTTTAAATTTCACCGATAAATTAATGATTCCAAATTTTATTCACAGCCCTAATCTCTCTTCTGACTTCCAGAGGCACACACATTTAACTGTTTACTTGATGTCTGCCCTTGGATATCTTATAGTATCTCAAAGTTATATGTCCAAAACTGAGTTCCTGATCATCCCCTTAAAAAGTTGTTCCTCTCAGAGTTTTCTCCATCTCAGTGAAAGACAATTTGATACTTCCAGTTATTTAGCAAAAAATCTTGGAGGCATCCCTTATGCCTCTCTTTTTCCCGTACCTCATATACCAAACCACCAGCAAATCTTGTCAGCTTTACTTCAGAATACAGGTACACCCAGCAAAATGTCTCTCATTAACCTTTGCCACATAGAATGCCTCTTGGTTTTTAATACACAGCTGTGGTAGCCAGCCTTCCAAATGGTCCCCAGTGATTCTCAACTCCCAGCATTCAAGTCTATATACTCCCATCCCACACTGAGCAGAACTAATCTATGTCACCAACAGGATAATGTGAAAATGACAATGTGTGACTTCTGAGGCTAGGTCATAAAAGACATTGTGGCTTCTGCTTTGTTCTCTTGGATCACTCTCTCTAGGTGCAGCCATCAGCCATCAGTTGTGAGGACACTCAAGCAGCCGTAAAGAGAGGAGCTCGTGGTAAGAAACTGAAACCTGAGAACAGCCAGTACCAATGTGCTAGTCACGTGAGCAAGCAGTGTTGGAAGCAAATCATCTAACCCCAGTCATGCCTTTGAATGACTGCAACCTCATGAGAGACACTGGGCCTGAATCATCCAGCTAAGATGCTCCCAAATTCCTGAACCTCAGGAACTGTATGAGATAATAAATATTTATTATTGGTTTGAGCTGCTAAGTTTTGGGATAACTTGTTACACAGCAATAGATAACTAATACAACAAACTTGTACTGATTGAGCTTATGTTTACATAGAAAAAAACTATTATCAACACTTGATCTATATTTTTTAATAAAGGAATGTGCATTTAAAGCCTCAAATTACATTTCAAATAGAACTGATAGATCATTGAGTGCCAACAAAAGGGGTTTACTTACATCATGGCTATCTGCAGGTACTGAAAGAGGCCATGATGCTGTATCAAAGCAACACTGTTTGATCAGGAGGAAGTGTTTTAAGCATTTTGTATCCTAACATTATAATTTGTTTGGCATATATTAGGTATGTATTTTCCTTGTGTTTTAGTGCCATTTTAGAAAATTGGGGATTTGGGGTTGATGAAGGAAGAATTATACTTTTTCCCATTTGAAATAATGGGGAAACACATAAATCAACTATACTTCAATAAAATGTTAAAAAAAAAAAAGTGGGAAACAGATACTAAGTTAGTGATTCCAGACAGAATGTCCAACTTTCATGGAACAGATTATTGATGTTCCATAGGAAAATGCCCATATTCAGAATCTGACCACTTCTCATCACCTCCACCACTATCACATTGGTCCCAGTCAACATTATCTCTCTAGCAGATTGCTGCAAGTCTTTTTTTTTTTAACATCTTTATTGGAGTATAATTGCTTTTCAATGTCGTGTTAGCTTCTGCTGCGTAACAAAGTGAATCAGCTATACATATACAAATATCCCCATATCCCCTCCTTCTTGCGTCTCCCTCCCACCCTCCCTATCCCACCCCTCTAGGTGGTCACAAAGCAGCAAGCTGATCTCCCCGTGCCATGCGGCTGCTTCCCACTAGCTATCTATTTTACATTTGGTAGTGTATATATGTCAATGCCACTCTCTCACTTCATCCTAGCTTACCCTTCCCCATCCCCGTGTCCTCAAGTCCATTCTCTACGTCTGTGTCTTTATTCCTGTCCTGCCCCTAGGTTCATCAGAACCATTTTTTTTTTTAGATTCCATATGTATGTGTTAGCATATGGTATCTGTTTTTCTTTCTGACTTACTTCACTCTGTTTGACAGACTCTAGGTCCATCCGCCTCACTACAAATAACTCAATTTTGTTTCTTTTTATGACTGAGTAATATTCCATTGTATATATGTGCCACATCTTTATCCATTCATCAGTCGATGAACACTTAGGTCCTGGCTATTGTAAATGTCCTGGCTATTGTAAATAGTGCTGCAATGAACACTGTGGTACATGACTCTTTTTGAATTATGGTTTTCTCAGGGTATATGCCCAGTAGTGGGATTGCTGGGTCGTATGGTAGTTCTACTTTTTGGTTTCTTAAGGAACCTCCATACTGTTCTCCATAGTGGCTGTATCAATTTACATTCCCACCAACAGTATAAGAGGGTTCCCTTTTCTCCACACCCTCTCCAGCATTGCAACAGTCTTTTAACCAGTCTCCCCACTTCTGTCCTTGTCCCTGTACAGTCTATCCTTCTCACAGCACTCAAAGTGATCTGCCTGAGACAGAAGTCAAGTCACGTAGCTCCTTTGCTCACTAGTCTGTAACGGTCACACCTAACCCAGTGAGAAAGCCAATTTCCTCACAGTGGTGCACAAGAACCTCTCTGTCTACACGCACTGCACCCCACCCCCCAAATTACTTCTTCAACCTCATCTCCTGTTCTTTCCCCTACTTGCTTTGCTTCAACCCAGCCACACTGACATTATGGCTTTCCTTGAGTATACTGTAAATGTAAATCCTGAGTATTCCTTCACTTCAGAACTTTGCTCTTGCTGAATTTTCTGCCTGGACCACACCTCCCTACTTTTCCCCCTGCCCCCCACCTCACCTATTCCACTACTTGGCCAAATATCTACATGACTCACTCTGTCACTTCCTTCAGGTTGCTGCTCAAGTGTTACCTTATCAGAGAGGCCTTCCTGGAATATCCTGGATTCTTATCTCCCTTGCCCTGCTTTATTTTTCTACATTGAAGGTAACCCTGTGAGCTGTCGCAAATTTCAGAATGTCAGCTCCATAAGCAGGATTTTAATTAACATTTGTCAGATAAATAACTTTGGAAGGGAGAAGATGAAAGATCCTCAGAGAACACCCAGCTCCAATGTAGCCTTGGGAGACTCCTGCCTGTAGGGAAGACTTAGTCCTTGGTAGTAGTTAAGTGTTCAGTAACAGTGGCTCTGGAGTCAGAGGGACCTGTATTAACCTGGCTTGGTTTTATAAATCTCAGCTTTCTCACCTATGAAATGAGGATGATGACAGCACTGATTCATTGGGTTGTGGAAGGATTAAATGAGATAATCCATGTAATTTGGTTACCCTGGCACAGAGTAGGTACATATACACTCAGCTGTCTTTAGCACATCATGATTATTCTTATTCAGACCATGTGTACCTGCACTTATACACAGATCCAGTAATCTCTGCCATGTAAATCAGTCCTTTGCAAGTTTGCTCATCCTGAGCCAGGCCCTTAGTGAGCAGGACGTGCTTCTGACCTCATGAAGCCAGGTGGGCTCTGGCCTGAAATGACCCATCTGTGATGCTGGGACAGAGATGCCTTTGGGCCTAGGGCTGGGAGTTCCTCCAGGCTAACTGGCTATTCATCCTGAAATTGCAGGACAGACCTGTAACTTCCCTGCTGCTCCCAGAAGTCTCTCCCAAGCTGAACTCCTTTCTACCACATGTCCCTACTCTGTGGCCTTGCGCCTCTGGCTCAAAGACCAAAACAAGGTCTACAGCAGCTTACCCCTGAGGGCCCACTATCCACTGATCCCAGTGGGATTTAGGTAACTGCGCCCAGCATGGCTGAGTACTACCCAACATGGTACCTGCATGTTGTGAGAGCAGGGTCAGCTGGCTGGGGCTAGTGGACATCTCCTTCCGAACAGTTCTCCAACCACCTGAAATCATGTAGTACCTCAATATCTCCAAGGCAAGTATCGGGGTCCAGCCAAAAGCCCTGGTGAAGCAAACAGTTCTCTGGACATTTACACTGGAAACTAGGCAGGGAGGGTGAATGACTCATAGCAAAACCCACCCCAAACCCCACTGGAGCCATAACCTGTGTGGCTGAAGCTCTTGGGTGGCTGGGCCTGAAGCAGTTAAGCAAGAGAGGTCTCTTGGAAACAGTCCCAGATACTCCCTTGGGGCCCCTTCTCAGGCAGCCTCTCTAGAAGCCCCCAGGGCTTGCTATTTGCCCTAGAAGTGCTCTGCTGTGCCTTTGAGCAATGTCACCAAACAAGTTAGCTCAATCAGCCCTTCTGGTATGCCTCCCTCCTCTAGGTGCCTGGCCTGGAGAGAGGAAGGGCCTTGCAAGAACTCCTCCCTACTGGGTCCCTACCACTCTTGCTCCCTCTTCCTGCTTAGATTGTGCCCTATCCTGCCTTGACCCTTTGGGGAGTGGGCTATCTGGGAGGATGGTGCCAGGATGCATGGATGTGTGGCAGACAGGGTCCAGGTGAGGCTGTGCTGTAACTGCTTCAGCAGGATGCCTACTCCACGCTGAGAGTATAGCTTGGTACTTGTCACTGCTAGTGGTCACTCCCCTTTCTGACAAAGGCTGCTCACCCTCCCCAGCAAACTCGAGCCCAGAAAGTGTGGCTCAACAGGTGCAAGAGGCAGCTTGGTTATCTGAGCCAGGGCACCCTTGAAGGCAAAGTCCCAAGCCTCAAGACACTTTCAGGAGCTTCCTGCTCACCCCACAGTCAACCTCTGCCAGTCTCTGAGAGCACTCTGCTGGGCCGAATGTGTGTGCGTTGGGGCTACAGGACTTTGCCCTTCCAGCCGAAGGAAGAGTTCCAGGCCTCGCCTTTTGTATTCCCCAGCTGGGAACCGGCGAAGGGACCCCAGAGAGACCCAGTCCTTCTACCGCAAATAGCAGCGTAGACTGCAGGGGCCCCCAGTCTTCAAGCCCCTCCCTTCAAAGATGACAGCTCTCCAGTCTCTCGGCGCCCCCAAGCCACGTGGGTTGGCAGTCGGACTCACCTGTTTCTCGGGGAGGGGGAAGGGGTCAGGAAGCACAGAGATTGCCGGTCACTGCCCTCTGCCGGACCCCCGGGAGGTCACGGGTGTCCGGCCGGGCCCGGACTGATGGTTCAGGTTCGCGGGACCACGGCCCCCTGCAGACACAGACATGGCCACAGCGCAGGCCACCGCTCCCTCCCACGGCCCCTTGCCCGGCTGCCGGCTCAAGAAGACAGCACTCGCCGGCCTCTGGCGGCGGAGGCCCGGCTCCAGTCGCTGGGCCTGGCCCTGCCCGCCCCGCTGTGCATTATGGGAAATGTAGTTCGCAGTGCACGGCCGCCGCGAGGTGGGGCGGGGCGCCAGGTCCCGGCAGAGACCTGGGCGGGGCCTGACCCGGGTCAGCGGTGGCATCATCCCGCACCGCCTTTTACAGGGTCCCGGCCAAACTCAGGCACCTCCCTAAACCCAAAGCCTGGGGTGGACCGCAGGCCCAGACTTCCTAGCTCCTCCGCCCGAGCCAACAAGAGGTTTATTTAAAGCGAAAGAAAGAGACTATGGCATTGTTTCCTCCACTAATTGTGGAAGGACAGTGCAAGTTTGGGGGCTGGATAAATGTCATTAGTGGACCCGGCCACACTGACTGTAAAGGATGTAGGCACACCAACTGCTGCTAAAGGAACACCCTTTTATTTTTTTTACATTTTTTTAAAATAAATTTATTTATTTTTGGCTGCATTGGGTCTTCGTTGCTGTGCGCGGTTTTTCTCTAGTTGCGGTGAGTGGGCTTCTCATTGCAGTGGCTTCTCTTGTTGCGAAGCACAGGCTCTAGGCACACGGATTTCAGGGGTTGTGGCTCACTGGCTCTAGAGCACAGGCTCAGGAGTTGTGGTGCACAGGCTTAATTGCTCCACGGCATGTGGGATCTTCCCGGACCAGGGCTCGAACCCGTGTCCCCTGCATTGGCAGGTGGATTCTTAACCACTGTGCCACCAGGGAAGTCCCAGAACATCCTTTTAGCCACGTTTTCATATATCAGTATGAATCTCTAGAATGTAGCTCTCAACTCTGCACATAGAATGACCTGGGGAACTTTTAAAAAAAGATGAATGCCTGGATACCACCTCTAGAAAAAAACAGGAAAACATAAAATCAACAAGTTTACTTTTGGAGAGTAGTTTAAAGAAATAAAATTAGGGATTAACAACAATACTGCTCATGTTTTCTCTGAAGCAATTAAATCACTTAATAACCTCATGGTTAATTCACCCAACAGTTCAGGGATGAAGGAAAAAGTATGAAGTCACTCCTTTGATTCTCTCTGCTGCTCCAAACACCCCAATGCAGTGTTCTGTCTCCATCTCAGTCCTACACTGGAATTGAGGGAGAGCTCTGCCCCTGGGCTTTTCTCATAGTCTCAGACAGCTGCCACTTGGAGCCTACCTCCACAACACTGGACTGTGACTGACATTGTGACAAAGCTGTGGCCTTTTACCGGAGATGGCTTTGCACAGGGCTTAGACCTTCGCACATAGTTTAAGGGGAGCTTTCTCCTCCCTTTTATTGATAGTTAAGAACGTGTGAGAAAATGCCCAATTCCTTAACTATCTTTTCCCCTGGGAAGGAGAGAGGAGTCTCTCCCTGTCTCCACAGGTCACTCAGTATTTTCTCTCCTTACTAGCTCAGCAGGACAGGCTCCCACCCTTAGAGTAAATATCATTTATATAGTTTTACTCTCATTAATCCTGCCATATTACATTATGAGAGTTCAAGCCAAGAAGGTCTCATATTCTCTGGTTGATACAGAAATA
The DNA here is from genome assembly GCF_951394435.1 of Stenella coeruleoalba. Classification (NCBI taxonomy): domain Eukaryota; kingdom Metazoa; phylum Chordata; class Mammalia; order Artiodactyla; family Delphinidae; genus Stenella; species Stenella coeruleoalba. The sequence goes on from NC_137156.1 coordinate 66,891,644, forward strand.
TCCTGGCTACATTCCATTAACCAGAAGCTGCAGCCCATAGAATTGATCCCTATAGAAGACAAATTTAAAAATTTTTTTAACATACCTAACCAATCTCCTCAACAGTCTCCACGTGACCTCAGGGCTTATCTGAGTCCCACTCTTGCTTTCAAGCACATCAGCTCAACCAGATAGCACCACTGTCATTTGGAAGTATTGCATCTCCTTAGCCAAGCAAGTGGCCATTTACTCCATGGGCTTCTGGCTAACTCTTGAGCCTAGGACACTCAGAGCAAACCGTTGTGGCTACTTACGAAACGTTTTAAGGTTGTGATTTAAAACTCTGTTTAAATCAACCTATTGACCTATATTTGAATATTGGGACAACCCTTCCTAAACGTCACTTTTTTTTTTTGTGGTGCGCGGGCCTCTCACTGTTGTGGCATCTCCTGTTGCGGAGCACAGGCTCTGGACACGCAGGCTCAGCGGCCATGGCTCATGGGCCTAGCTGCTCCACGGCATGTGGGATCCTCCCGGACTGGGGCACGAACCTGTGTCCCCTGCATCGGCAGGCGGACTCTCAACCACTGCGCCACCAGGGAAGCCCTAAAGGTCACTTTTTACTGATAGAATTACCAGGAAATAAATCTAGGTCTTTTGGAATAATAATACATGTCAATTCTGTGATGGCTCTGCTGCCCTGTATGATGCTGCTTCAAGCCTTGGGCTTTGAGTGAGGATTAGCCTTGGGCAGTGGGGAGGACTAGCTAGAACTGGAGCAAAGGTAATAAGACCTCTGTTCTTCCCCAGATGTCTTTTCTTTCATAGCTTGAGTGGACATTTCAGAACCTGAGGTGCTGTGAAAATGTTGTAGCTGAAGTGAAAAGACCCGATTGTATCCTGAGGCTGGGATCTGTTACCAGCCCTGTTGCTATCTTGCTGGTGTGACTCAGGGCAAATTTTTAAATGACTCTTTCAGCATCTTCAGCAGTTTCTCCCTCCTACAAATACAAGATTATATAATATGAAGTATTCTGAGCTAATAATAAGAATAGTCAGGCTTCCCTGGTGGCGCAGGGGTTAAGAATCCGCCTGCCAATGCAGGGGACACGGATTCGAGCCCGGTCCGGGAAGATCCCACATGCCACGGAGCAACTAAGCCCATGCGCCACAACTACTGAGCCTGAGCTCTAGAGCCCACAAGCCACAACTACTGAGCCCACATGCCACAACTACTGAAGCCTGTGCGCCTAGAGCCCATGCTCCACAACAAGAGAAGCCACGACAATGAGAAGCCCACGCGCCCCAGTAAAGAGTAGCCCCCGTTCACCACAACTAGAGAAAGCCCGCGCACAGCAACGAAGACCCAGCGCAGCCAAAAATAAATAAATAAAATAAATTAATTAAAAAAAAAAGAATAGTCAGTTCTTCCCTGGAAATTTTGAAGAGGTTTTCCTTCCTGTTTTTATTACTGTTTTGCAGTTCCTGGTAAGGCAGCTGGTTTTCCTGCTCTGCTGGAAAATTTCCTCTGTGGCCCTTGTATTATCTGTATCTCTCCTGGTTCCTGTCTCTCATTTTAACATTTGATCAAGTCCCTACTTTCGATGCTGAAGAGTCATGGCCCCAAGTGTGACCAAGGCAACAAAGAACAACAGGCAGCACAACAGTCTTCCTCTTTGCTGGGTTCTTCCATGTGAGAATTTAGGGGCTGAAAGTGAGTCAAGCTACCTCTGCAGCTGGACGTTGTGCTCCCCATTCCGGGCGAGGGCGCTGTTCTGGGTTAGCTATTCTAAATACTCATATTCCTGGTCTTAGGCAATATAAACAACCTTACAAGTACTATGGGCCAATGTAAGTTAAAAAAAAAAATTCTAGATGCTTCCTCTGAAAACTCAATAATCACCATAAGGAAAAGGGGAAAGTAGGCAGGAACATGAGCCTTGGAGTAGGACTGACCTGGGTTGGAATCCCCCCACCCTCTACTTTCCAGCTTCAGCAAGTTAATCTTTCTGGGCTTTGGTTTCCATAACTACAAAAGGGGATATCATACAGTTATTGTGAAGATTAAATGAGATAATGAAATGTCAGCACAAGGCCAGGCAAAGAGTTGTGAACAAGGGTAGCAATTATTATTGCCCAAGGAGCTTGGGCATAAGGCAAAAATAATTAGTTCTTTCATATGTTTACCTCCTTAGAGGACAAAGTACTATCCGATAAGGGAAAGAACCACCAACAATGGTCCAGTTTGGGAAGCAAAGTCGAAGTACCCACAGCTCTGTGTAGGTGTTCCTCCTTTTCCCTGAAACCTCTTAGTGCTGGTGTGCCCCAGGCCTCAGGGCTGCAACTCTGCTCTCCGGTTATTCTCACTCCTTCATTCCCTAGGTCATCTCATCCAGGCCCATGTCATTAAATATCAGCACCAGCGATATGTTGATACCTCCCAGATTTGCATCTCTATCCCTGACCTTTACCTTGAACTCCAGATTCATGTAGCCAACTGCCAACTCCACATCTTGTCTACTAGGCATCAAAAACAACCTACCCAGGGCTTCCCTGGTGGCGCAGTGGTTGAGAGTCCGCCTGCCAATGCAGGCGACGCGGGTTCGTGCCCCGGTCCGGGAAGATCCCACATGCCGCGGAGCGGCTGGACCCGTGGGCCATGGCCGCTGAGCCTGTGCGTCTGGAGCCTGTGCTCTGCAATGAGGGAGGCCACAATGGTGAGAGGCCCGCGTACCGCACACAAAAAAAACCCCAAAAAAACCACAACCTACCCAAAACTGAGCTCCTGCTCTTCCTACCAAAATTGCTCCTCTGACATTCTTCCCTCTTTCCCCTCATCCCAGTCCATGTTTCCTGTTTCCACTGTGGCCACATAGGTACAAGTATTATCCTTCTGTGGTTTTATTACTGCAACAGTCTCTTAATCAGCTGGCATGCTTCTGCCCTTCCCACCTTCAGTTTATTCTCTACACAGCAGCCAGAGGGATCCCGGTTACATGGAAGCCATGATATTATTCTGTTTAGAGCCCTCCGACAGCTTTCCATCTCCCTCCTTACAGAAACCAAACTCATTTCAGCAGAGATTGTATATCTTGTTTAGTTTGTTGTCTGTCTTCAGTAACCACCCCCACTCCCATCTCCACCAGAGCAGCAAAGTTTTGCTTTTGTTTTTTTTTAAGTATTTATTTTGCTGTGTCGGGTCTTAGTTGTGGCACGCGGGATCTTTGTTGTGGCATGCGGGATCTTTTTAGTTGCGACACGCAAACTCTTAGTTGCGGCATGCATGTGGGGTCTAGTTCCCCGACCAGGGATCAAACCCGGGCCCTCTGCATTGCTAGGGCAGAGTCTTAGCCATTGGACCACCAGGTAAGTCCCCAGAGCAGCAAAGTTTATCAGCTTTGTTCAGGTTCCTGTGGCCCCAGCACCTGATACAGTGCCTGGCACACAGCAAGAGCTTCATGCAGTTCTTGAATGACTTCCAGACAAGATGTCTGAAAAGTGGGAAAGTAACTTTAAAGACTACTTAACTCAACAATCTCTTTTCTCTACAGATAAGTCTTGCTTTATTTTAGAATGATTTATAGGCTTTTCTTGCAGCAGACTTCTTCGATTCCATGATGTTGAATTCAGGCTATAAAATCAGGTTACCTTCCCTGAGGAGCCACTACCTGGCGATACCAGGTAGCTGGAACCAGCAAGCATTTCAACAATGTAGATGATCCACTTGGAAGCTTGGAGCTGGCCATTTGAAGAACATTAGCTGTAAGGAGATTCTGGACATGAGCTGCAAACTGAAAGTTGTGCTGCCCCGTTTTCCACTAGATTGCTGATTTGCAGATACTTTCCAGTTGCTCTGTGACCTCGCACAAGTCACTCTTGGCCAGATGTATTGCCCGAGCTAGCAAGGCTCTGTGTAAACTGAGTAGATTTTCCTTCGTAGGTAGGGCTATTAAACCTTTAACACAGATGACACCCACCTGGTATTCCTGAGTCAGTAATACCTAACTTGGAAACCCATCAGAAGGAAAAGGAGACGAGCCTCTGTGACTACTGCTTCCCTATCCTATGGGAGGGTCGGAAAACAGGCTCTTGTGTGGGCCAGAAGCCCCTGCCTCGGAAGTCTTAGGCTGGAGACGCCTCCCTTCCATTTCCTTCATATTAACGGAAAATAAGTCGTTTTCAAGCTACGCAGGCCGGGGCCATATGTGCGCTCTGGCGGGGAGCAAAACTCGAGAAGGCCAAGCCACCAAGAAAATGCACGCCTCGCTCAACTCCAAAGACCGAAAAAGAACTAGAACCCGTGGGTCAGAGGCCAAACCACAACCCCCAGCAGCCCCGGCGGACGGAGTTGGGGGGGGAGGGAAGGGCGCCCTCCCATTGGACGCCGACGAGAGCGTGCTCTTACGTCCCACCCGCGCAGGCAAGCACCCCCCCTCCCGCCCCGCCCTCCGCCCCCCGCGCGGGGTACGCCGGGAGTGGATTCGGTGCGACCGGCCGCGGTACTCCATCTCCCGGCGGGCAGAGCGCTAAAGGCGGCGGCGCCTTTGTGAAGGCAGCGGCTCGGCGCGGAGGAAGTTCCGGTTTCCGCGGCGCTGGGTCGGTGGCAGCGGCCGAGGATTAGGAGGAGCGGGCCGCGGAGGCCGCGCTGCCTCGGTAAGGGCTTGTGGCCGTAGAGAGGGCGTGCCGGAGCCTGGGGGAAAAGAGCCGGCCTGCCAGGCCGCTCTGGACGTCGCGGGCCCGCGCGGGCTAGAAGCTGCAGCTTCGGTGTCGCGGGGCGGCCGCGGCCTCGCTCAGGAAGAGAGCCAAGTGGCGGTGTGGTGAGGGAGGCGCCGCCCACGGGAGGAACGCCCCAGAATGGTCGCGGGCCCGGGGCGGGGCCCGGCGCGGCGGTGGAATTACCGGTCCAGTCTCGGGGCGGCCGGCTGCGGTGTTTTGTAGCTGGCGCGTGGTTGCGGTTCGGTGCTCCTGGTCTGAGGAGCTCCAAGCAGGCGGCCCTTTCTTCCTCCTTTTTTCCTGCTTTTTAAAGATTCTGATACAGTTCTGAGGCATCGTTCAAGAGGGAGCTTTTTTTGTGCTTAGCATGTAGCCTCACTCTCAGACCTGGACAGACCCGAGTGGGCTCAGCCGAACCACAGGGCGCGAGAGTTCGGAGCCCGGCACTCGGGGCTGTAGAATCTGGAGCCAGGGGAGTGGTCTGGTGGGTCCTGCACCCGTTGGGCGCAGGTAGGAGGAGAGGGAAGTTTCCTCGTATTCGCTTTTTAGATTCCTTTTGGCGTTGTAAATCTGTGTTTTTCTCTTAATTTTAGAATTGATGTTGTGCTTATGGGCTCAACTCTGGGCGTGCATTTTTTAATAAAACAAAGGGCCTTGTTTTGTAGGGTACATAAACTGTAAGAGTACTTGTATTTTTTGCACATTCCAGGTTTGCTTGTGAAGGTCAGAATTGCGGGGATCTAGGTGGAGTTCAGTAGACTTAGATGCGCCTGGTCACCTGATTCATTTCTGAACTCTGGATTGTGCCCTAGGTTTGTTAGTTTTCAACTTCCTGTTGAGTAGTGCCACCAATGTGAATGGTTTAATAATGTCAACATCAGCAAACTTGTGAGGACTATAGGAGAGGTATCAAGAACTGATAAGTGAGGGTAGGACTGACAATGGTATGTTAGCATTCTGGTGAAACACACAAAAGTTGGACCTGAACCTTGCCTGGTTAACAGGCATCTAAGTAGGTACCTAACCTATAGAATAGGTACTAGGTCTCTGTTTCTGGACATTTGTAGCACCCTTCTTTATAGAATTCTGTTACCAGAATTGGGTTTACTTTTGTTGCCTTTAGGAGCCTAGTTTTTTGTAGCCTTTCAGAGGAGAATTGTCAATGGAGAGGTTACTAAGTGAACTCTCCAGTCTTAATTGAAGATACATGGGCAAGGTTATACTCTTCTGCCGGTGTTTAAATGTATGAAATGGTGTGTTAATAATCTAACTCAGAGTTGTATTAACATTAAAGCTATTGGAAAATTCTTTTTTTGAAAAAAAATTTAAATTTTATTTATTTATTTTAGGCTGCATTGGGTCTTCGTTGCTGCGTGCAGGCTTTCTTTAGTTGCGGCGAGTGGGGGCTACTCTGTTGTGGTGTGCGGGCTTCTCATTGCAGTCCCTTCTCTTGTTGCAGAGCACAGGCTCTGGGCGCGGGCTCAGTAGTTGTGGTGCAGGGGCTTAGTTGCTCCGTGGCATGTAGGATCTTCCCAAACCAGGGCTTGAACCCGTGTTCCCTGCATCGGCAGGCGGATTCTTAACCACTGCACCACCAGGAAATTCCCGCTATTGGAAAGTTCTGAAATTTTAGAGATGATAAATCATGGACTCTTCTGGCTACATTCCAAGTGCTTAGAATTTATTTTCCTGCTAGAATTCCACAGTAGTTGTTCATCTCATTCGCTTAGTTAACGGGGCATCTATTGGGTGCCTTTAATAACCTTCCTATCACACTGTGGGACTCAGTAGAGCAGAGTGGGTAACTGTAGGAGCTCTAAAATCTGGTAGGGTTTGAACCCCTGACTCTTCCACTACCTGAGTGACATTGGACAAATTACTTAACTTCAATTTCCTCATACGTGAAATGAGGTTAAGAAATGTAGCCACCTCGGTAGGTTGTTTTGAGGTTTATGTAATCCTTTTAGAACAGTGCCTGGTGTGTGGAAAGTGTTCACTAAATGTTAGCCATGGTTACCTTTTTAAGAAATAGCTTTGTTGAGATATAATTCACACACCATACAGTTCACCCATTTAAGGTGCTTAATTCAGTGTTTTTTTGTATATTACGTTACTTTTTTTTTTTTTACAAAGTTGTGATGAATGTATTTTGTTACATACATTGTAACAAAATTTGCCATTTAAGCCATTTTTATGTGTAAACTTCACATAAAATTCATTGCATGAATTACATTCACAATGTAATGAAACCATAACCATTATCTATTTCTAAAACTTTTTCATCGCCTCAAACAGAAACCCTAACCATTAAGCAAGTAACTCCTATTGCCCCCTCCCTCTAGCCCCTGGTAACATCTAATCTGTATTCTGTCTCTGTTTATTTACCTGTTCTGGGTAACCCATATAAGTGGAATCATACAATATTTGTCCTTTCATGTCTGACTTATTTCAGGTAAAAATGTTTTCATGTCATAGCGTGTGTCCAAACTTCATTCTTCTTCTTTTTTTTTTTTAATTTATTTATTTATTTTTGGCTGCATTGGGTCTTCGTTGCTGCGCGCGAGCTCTCTCTAGTTGCGGCGAGCGGGGGCAACTCTTCGTTGCGCTGCGCTGGCTTCTCATCGCGATGGCCTCTCCTGCCACAGAGCACGGGCTCTAGGCGCACAGGCTCAGCACCTGTGGCACGGTGGCTCAGTAGTTGTGGCTCACAGGCTCTAGAACACAGGCTCAGTAGTTGTGGTGCATGGGCTTGCTCCACGGCATGTGGGATCTTCCCGGACCGGGGCTCGAACCCGTGTCCCCTGCTTTGGCAGGCAGATTCTCAACCACTGCGCCACCAGGGAAGTCCCCATTCTTTCCTTTTTAATTAAAGATTTTTTTAAAAACTGAGATGTAATTGACATCTTCATTCCCTTTTAAGGCTGAACAAAACTCAGTTGGTATGTATAGACCACATTTTGTTTAATTGTTCACTTGCTAGACAGTTGGGTTTTCACCTTTTGGCTGTTGTGAATAATGCTGATGTGAACATGGGTATACAAATATCTCTTCATGTCCCTGTTTTCAGTATCTTTGGGTATATACCCAGAAGTGGATCATATGGTAATTCTGTGTTTAGCTTTTTGAGGAACCACCATACTGTCTTCCACAGCAGTTGCATTGTTCCCACCAGTAATGCACAAGGGTTCCAACTTCTCCACATCCCAACACTTGTTTTCTGTTTTTTTGTTTTTGTTTTTTTTCAGTAACCACCTAAATGGGTGTGAAGTAGTGTCTCTCTCTCTCTCTTCTCTCTCTCTCTCTCTCTCTTTCTTTAACCATTTTAATGTGTACACTTCAGTGGTATTAAGTACCTTCCCACTGTTGTGCAACCATCATTACCATCCAGCTTCAGAACTTTTTTGTCTTCTCAAACTGAACCTCTGTACCCATTAAACAATAACTTCCTATTCTCTCCTCCCCCAACCCCTGGTACCCACCATTCTACTTTCCATCTCTATGAATTTGCTTGTCCTAGGTACCTTATATAAATAGAATCATAAATTATACAATATTTGTCCTTTCATGACTGGCTTATTTTACGTAGCAGAATGTCTCCAAGGTTCATCCATGTTATAGCATCTGTCAGAATTTCATTCCTTTTTGAGGCTGAATAGTATTCCATTATATATATATATGCTATATTATGTTTATCTTTTCATCTATTGGTGGGCATTGGGTTGTTTCCACCTTTTGACTGTTGTGAGTAATGCAGGAATGAACATGGGGGCGGGTACACATATCTACTTGAGTTCCTGCTTTCATTTCTTTTGGGTTTATACCCAGAATTGGAATTGTTGGATCACATGATAATTTTGTTTTTAATTTTTTGAGGAACTGCCATATGTTTTACACAGTGGCTGCACCATTTTACATGCCCACCAGCAACACAGAGGGTTCTGATTTCTCCACATCCTCACCAGCCTCTGTTAGGTTTGTTTGTTTGTTCGTTTATTTTTGTTTTGTTTAATAACCATCTTAATGGGTGTGAAGGCGTATCTGGTGATTTTGAGTTGCATTTCCCTAACTGCTAATGATGTTGAGAGTCTTCCTTTGTGTTTATTGACCATTTGTATGTCTTCTTTGAAGAAATGTGTGTTCAAGTCCTTTGCTCATTTTTGAGTCAGGTTGTCTTTTGTTGTTGACTTTTAGTTTTCTGTATATTCTGGATGTTAATCCCTCATCAGATATGTGTATTGCAGATATTTTCTCCCATTCGTGAATTGCCTTTTTACTCTGTTGATAGTGTTCTTTGAAGCATAGAAGTTTTTAATGTCGATGAAGTCCAGTTTGTCTTTTTTTTTGACTCTGCTTTTAGTGTTATATCCAAGAGATCATTGCCAAATCCAATGCATGAAGCTTCCCCTCTCACTGTTGTGGCCTCTCCCGTTGCGGAGCACAGGCTCTGGATGCGCAGGCTCAGCGGCCATAGCTCACGGACCCAGCCGCTCCGCGGCATGTGGGATCTTCCCGGATTGGGGCACGAACCCATGTCCCCTGCATCGGCAGGTGGACTCTCAACCACTACGCCACCAGGGAAGCCCTCTTCCCTCTTTTGAATTCTTTTTTTGAGATAACTTTTGTATATGGTGTTGGGTAAGGGCCCCACTTGATTCTTTTGCGTGTGGGTATCCAGTTTCCCTATGACCATTTGTTGCAAAGACTGTCTTTTTCCCATTGAATGGAATTGGCACCCTTGTTGAAAATAACTTGACCATGTATGTGAGGGTTTATTTCTGGGTTCTCTATTCCATTGTTCTGTATGTCTGTCCTTATACCAATACCACACTGTTTTGATTACTGTAACTTTATAGTAAGTTTTGAAATCGGGAAGTGAGAGTCCTCCAGCTATGTTCTTTTTCAAGGCTATTCAGAGACCTATGAAATTCTATACGAATTTTAGGATGGGCTTTGGAATCAGATGGTCTTGAGTTTGCATTTTGGCTTTTCCTCATATTAGTTATATTGTTTTGGGGCAAGTCTCTCAACCTATTTGAGCCTCAGTTTCATAGTCTGTAAAGTGGGGATTGTAACAGAACTTACCCCATGGAGGACCTGTGATGATTAAGTGAGAGAACCCATGTAAAATGCGCAACTGTGGCAGAGTCAGTACTCAGCTGTGCCTGCCTTTATTACTCTTGTTTCAGAGAGTAGGAATAGACATACTCAGAAAGGTCCTTTCCAGCTTAATGTTATTGTCATTTTAAACACCTGACCATAGTAGCAGTAGTAATAATATTTAATACATTGTTGCTTTAAAATTTTTCAAAACTTTTTTTTGGAGGCATAATTTACATATCATAAAATTCACTTATTGTAACAGTTCAGTTTGATGCAGTCATCACCACTATTCAGATTTAGAATATTTCCAACACCTCAAAACATTCCCTAGTTCCTGTTTGTTGTTAATCTACACTTCCCACTCTTAACTGCAAGTCCTAGCATCCACTGATCTGCTTTCTGCCTCTGTAGTTTTATGTTTTCTAGAAATTTCATATAATTGGAATGTCTGGCTTCTTTCACTTGTAATCTTTTTTGAGATTTATCCATGTTGCATTCCTTTTTACGAGTATATCACATTTGTTTATCCATCTACCTGTGGATTGACATTTGGATTCTTTTCAGTTTTTGGCTGTCATGAATAATGTTGCTATCAATGCAATTACTTCTGATGCATGATCTCATTTACTCCTTACAGTAATCATATGAGGTAGGTACCATTATTATTCCCCTTGTGTAGGAGGAGAGCTTTGAGGCATATAGAAGTTAAATATAACTTACCAAGGGTACATAGAAAGCTAAAGTTTTGGGCTTCCCTGGTGGTGCAGTGGTTAAGAATCCTCCTGCCAATGCAAGGGACACGGGTTCGAGCCCTGGTCTGGGAAGATCCCACATGCTGTGGAGCACCTAAGCCCATGCACCACAACTACTGAGCCTGCACTCTAGAGCCCTCAAGCCACAACTACTGAAGCTCGTGTGCCTAGAGCCTGCGCTCTGCAACAAGAGAAGCCACCGCAATGAGAAACCTGCGCACTGCAACAAAGAGTAGCCCCCACACACCACAACTAGAGAAAGCCCGTGTGTAGCAATGAAGACCCAATGCAGCCAAAAATAAATTAAAAAAAAAAAAAGAAAGCTAAAGTTTTGTCTTCCTTTTTTTTTTTTCTTTTCTCTTGGCCATGCTGCGTGGCATGCGGGATCTTAGTTCCCCAACTGGGGATGGAACCCATGCCCCGTGCAGTGGAAGCTTGGAGTCCTAACCACTGGACCACCAGGGAATTACCAGAAGCTGGAGTTTTGATTCAAACTCAGGCAGTCTGACTCTAAAACATATTCACTAGGCCAATGGTCTTGAAACCCTTTTACTCTTGAACCACCTAAAAGGATTAAAAAAAATTTTAACCCCTAAAATTTCGAAAAAATTTTTTACCACCTTGTACATTTCTATGTTGGCATCTTAACACTTCTGTCATAAATGGCTGCAAAGGATGTATTTTCTGGTATAATATATATGCTGCATATATGCTTTAAATATGTAGTTGACAAAACCTTGGAACTGCAGATTTAATTTATGGAAAATGTCTGCCATTTAATTTAATTGGCAAATCAAACTTTAATGTCAATCATTTAGCCAAACCAGACTGCATCAATGGGAACATTCCAAATCCCAATGATTGTTGAAATAAACTGTTAAAAAGAGTCATAACATTTACTGAGCATTTATTTATGAGGCACCGTTCTAGTGAATTTACATTGTCATTTTATCCTGATAACTATGAAGTAGACATCTTTATCCTGATTTTTAGAGAGAAGTAAACTGAGGCATTAAGTTAAATAACTTGCTTAAGGAGCTACATTGTGCAGAGCCAAGATTTGCCTCCAGGCAATCTAACTGTGAACCCCAGCAGAGTATGTCCAGAGACTGCACTCTTGTCCCTTCACCACCACACTGTGCTTTCTTATAAAACTCACTTTTAAACTAGGAACCTGACTGTAATTTGCTGGTGTAAGGGACCAGGATATAATATTTAAAATCTGGGAAATTTCTATTCACAAGAAAAAGCAGCTCTAATGAAGTATTTAAATGTCTCCCTATAGTAGTAAAGTCTTATTTGTACATGAGCTTGAGATTCCTATGGGATAGCTAAGTGGCCATTTCTGGCAGGCATTTGGACTTTATAGAGAAGTCTAAGCTGGGGATGGAGATGTGGAAATTATCATCATAGAGATGGTAGAGATAGTGGTTAAATTGGGAATGGGTAAGATTGCCCAGTGTCTTAGCTTGGGCTGCTCTAACAAAATACCCTAGACTGGGTGACTTAAACAATACAAATTTCTCATAGTTCTGGAGCCAGGGAAGTTTTTTTTTTTGTTGTTGTTGTTTTTTGGCTGCGTTGGGTCTTCGTTGCTGTGCGTGGGCTTTCTCTAGTTGTGGCGAGTGGGGGTTACTCTTTGTTGATGTGCATGGGCTTCTTATTTGTGGTGGCTTCTCTTGTTGTGGAGCGTGGGCTTTAGGCGTGAGGGCTTCAGTAGTCGTGGCTTGCGGACTCTAGATCGCAGACTCAGTAGTTGTGGCGCATGGGCTTAGTTGCTCCGTGGCATGTGGGATCTTTCTGGACCGGGGCTCTTTCCCGTGTCCCCTGCATTGGTGGGTGGATTCTTAACCACTGAGCCACCAGGGAAGTGCCGGCGGGGAAGTTTAAGATTAAGGTGCCAGACAGTATGGTTCCTGGTGAGATCCTCTTGATTTGCAGACAGCTGCCTTCCCGCTGTATGCTCACATGGCAGGGAGAGAGAGAGAGCATCTCTCTTTTGTCCCTTTTTAAAAAAAATAAAATTATTTATTTATTTTTGGCTGTTTTGGGTCTTTGTTGCTGCGTGCGGGCTTTTCTCTAGTTGCAGCAAGTGGGAGCTACTCTTTGTTGCGGTGCATGGGCTTCTCATTGCGGTGGCTTCTCTTGTTGCAGAGCACGAGCCCTAGGCGTGCAGGCTTTAGTAGTTGTGGCTTGCGGGCTCTAGAGCGCAGGCTCAGGAGTTGTGGCGCACGGGCCTAGTTGCTCTGCAGCGTGTGGAATCGACCAGGGCTCGAACGCGTGTCCCCTGTGTTGGCAGGTGGATTCTTAACCACTGCACCACCAGAGAAGTCCTCTTTTGTCCCTTCTTATAAGAGCATCAACCCCATTCCTAAGGGCTCTACCCTCATGACCTAATTACCTCCTAAAGGCCCCATCTTCAAATACCGTCACATTGGAGATTAGGACTTCAACACATGAATTTTGAGGTAACACAAACATTCAGTTTAGTCTATAGCACCAAGAGACGGCATCAAGAAACATGCTGGGGAACAGAATAGAGGCTAGGGGATTAGCAGTATTTGGTGGACGTTCATTTATATATTGAACTAATATTTAAAGGTTTTGTATTGGGTGTGTGGGTGTGTGTTTTGCATGAGGGAGACTTGAGTATGTTTACAAACAAAAAGGAAGTAGTCAGCAGAGTGGTAATATAGGTCAAAAAATGAGTTAAGTGATGGAGCAAGGTAAGGGTACGTTCTTCAGACTACAGTCTTTAATTAATGGGTACACAAAAACATCCCAGAGAGACTATGGGCATGTATATTTTTAAAGGAATCAATATGCAGAACTTGCCTTCCATAAATACTTTTCTTAAGAATGATTTGGGGACTTCTCTGGTGGTCCACTGGGTAAGACTCCACGCTCCCAATGTGGGGGGCCCAGATTCGATCCCTGCATGCCTGCCGCAACTAAGGAGTCTGTGTGCCACAACTGAAAGATGCCACATGCTGCAACTAAAGATCCTGCATGCCATAATGAAGATCCCACATGCTGCAACTAAGACCTGGTGCAGCTTAAATAAATATTAAAACAAACAAAAAAAGAATGAATCTTGCTCCTGGGTGTAAGAATGAAAACTCTTAGAAGAAAACATAGGGGGAAAGCTTTATGCGTTGGGTTTGGCAATGATCATTTAGAGGATATGACACCAAGGGCACAGTCAACAAAAGGAAAAATAGACAAATTGGACTTCATCAAAATTAAAAACTTTTGTGGTCAGTGAACACTATGAACAGAGTAAAAAGGCAACTCACAAAATGGGAGAAAATATTTTCAAATCACACGTCTGACAAGGGATTAATATCCAGAATATATAGAAAACTTCTAAACTCAACAACAACAACAAAAAACCTGAATCAAAAAATGGGCAAAGGGGGCTTCCCTGGTGGCGCAGTGGTTGAGAGTCCACCTGCCGATGCAGGGGACGCGGGTTCGTGCCCTGGTCCGGGAGGATCCCGCATGCCGCGGAGCGGCTGGGCCCGTGAGCCATGGCTGCTGGGCCTGCGCGTCCAGAGCCTGTGTTCCGCAGCGGTGAGAGGCCCGCGTACCGCCAAAAAAAAAAAAAAATAAAAGGGCAAAGGACTTGAATAGACATTTCTCCCAAAAAGGATATACAGCTGGCCAATAAGCACATGAAAAGATTCTCAGCATCATTATTGATTAGGGAAATGCAAATCAAAACCACAATGAGATACCACTTCATACCCATTAGGAAGGCTGTTATTAAAAAACAAAACAAAACAGAAAAACAGTATAACAAGTGTCGGTGAGGATGTGGATAAATTGGAACTTGTATTATTCTGCTAGGGCTGCCATAGCAAAATACTGCAGACTAGGTGGCTTAAACAACAGAAAATTATTTTCTCACAGTTTGGAGGCTGAAGTCTAAGATCAAGGTGTCAGCAGTTTTGGGTTTTGATGAGGCCTCTCTCCTTGGCTTGCAGAAGGCCATCTTCTGTCCATGTCCTCACATGGCCTTTTCCCTGTGCATGCATTCCTGGTGTCTCTTCCACTGATGCCAGTCCTGTTGGATTGGGGCCCCGCCCTTATGGCCTCTTTCAACCTTAATTACTTCCTCAAAGGCCCTATTTCCAAATACAGTCACATTGGGAGTTAGGGCTTCAGCATATGAATTGGAGGGGGCACAGTTCAGTCCATAACAAAACCATTGTACACTATTTGTGGGAATGTAAAATGGTGTAGCTGCTGTGGAAAACAGTATGGTGGTTCCTCAAAAAATTAAAAATAGAATTACCATATGATCCAGCAATTCTACTTCTGGGTATATATATCCAAAAGAACTGATCTCAAAGAGATATTTGTATACCCTTGTTCATTATTCACATTATCCAAATGATGGGAGTAACCAAATGTCCATAAGTGGATGAATAGATAAAATGTACACACAATAGAATATTATTCAGCCTTAAAAAGACATGAAATTCTGATAGCTGTTGGAATATGTATGAACCTTGAAGACATTATGGTAAATGAAATAAGCCAGAAAGAACAAATATTGTATGATTCCACTAGTATTGAGGTACTTAGAGTAGTCAAAATCATAAAGACAAAGTGGAACGGTGGTTGCCAAGGACTAGGTTAAGAGGGGAGTGGGGAGTACTGTTTAGTGGGTACAGAGTTTCTGTTTTGCAAGATGAAAAAAGTTTTGTGGGTGGATGGGGATGATATTTGCAAAACACTGTGGATGTACTTAATCCCTCGTAACTGTATACTTAAAGATGGTTAAAGTGGTAAACTTAAATTATTTTTAAAAAATGGCTCTTGTTGATTCTCCTTTTCCACTTCCTCTTTCTTACTAACCCTTCTCCCACTTTACCAAAAAGTCACCTTTGCATTTGCAATCTAACTGAAGTACACTGTGCCAGGGAGGATACCCTTTAGGACACCAAACAATGTTTATATCTCATCCCCCATTGAAGGATATTTGGGTTGTTTCCATTTTTTTTTAAAGCTATTATGAATAAAGCTGTTGTGAACATTTTTGTAGAGATCTTTTATTTTCATTTATCTTAGGCAAATACTTTAGAAGTGGAATTGCTGGGTCATAGGGTAGTGTTTCTCAGGCCAGTTTCTAAAGTGATTGTACAATTTTGCATTCTTTGTGTGTGTGTGTGTGAACTTTTTTTTTTTGATTTATTTATCTTATTTTATTTTTGGCTGCATTGGGTCTTCATTGCTGCACGCGGGGCTTTCTCTAGTTGCAGTGAGAGGGGGCTACTCTTCCTTGCCATGCCCGGGCGGCTTCTCTTGTTGCGGAGCACAGACTCTAGGTGCACAGACTTCAGTAGTTGTGGCTCGCGGGTTCTAGAGCGCAGACTCAGTAGTTGTGGCATGCGGGCTCAGTAGTTGTGGCTCACGGGCTCTAGAGCGCAGGCTCAGTAGTGGTGGTACATGGGCTTAGTTGCTCCGCGGCATGTGGGATCTTCCCAGGCCAGGGCTTGAACCTGTGTCCCCTGCATTGGCAGGCGGATTCTCAACGACTGCGCCACCAGTGAAGCCCTACAATTTTGCATTCTTTCGAGTAGTGTATGAGTTCTGATTGCTGGAAATCTTTGTGTATCTGATTTTGTGAATCTTTTTAATTTTAGCAATTCTAGTGAGTGTGTATTGGTATCTCATTGTGGTTTTAATCTTTTCCTTCTGACTAATAATAGGGAGCATTTGTCAGACATGTGTCACAAATATTTACTTGCTGTTTTGTAGTTTACCTATTCATTTTTTTAACAGTGTCTTTTTTTTTTTTTTTTTTTTTTTGCGGTATGCAGGCCTCTCACTGCTGTGGCCTCTCCCGCTGCGGAGCACAGGCTCCGGACGCGCAGGCTCAGCAGCCATGGCCCATGGGCCCAGCCGCTCCGCCGCATGCGGGATCCTCCCGGACCGGGGCACGAACCCGCGTCCCCCGCATCGGCAGGCGGACTCTCAACCACTGCGCCACCAGGGAAGCCTAACAGTGTCTTTTGAAGAACAGATTTTGATTTTAATATTTTTCTTTATGGCTAATGCTTTCTAGGTCCTTGACAAAAGTCTTTGCTGATACCGAGCTCAAAAATATTTTTCCTGTGTTTTATTTTTTTGCTATGCCTCTTGGCTTGTGGCATCTTAGTTCCCTGACCAGGAATTGAACCCGGGCCACCGCAGTGAAAGCGTAAAGTCTTAACCACTGGACCGCCAGGGAATTCCCTGTGTTTTCTTTTAGAAACATTATAGTTTTAGCTTCTGCATTTATGTAGATCCACTTTTAATGTGGTATGATAGTAGGCAAAGCAAATGCCATCAATGGGGATTTAGGATATGATTCTGGAGAGGAAGCCTGAAAAATCACTATTACATTTGAGGAGGAATCTTTTTTTTTTAATTTATTTTTTTTGCCTGTGTTGGGTCTTCATTGCTGCTCACGGGCTTTCTCTAGTTGCAGTGAGCGGGGGCTGCTCTTAACTGTGGTGCATGTGCTTCTCATTGCGGTGGTTTCTCTTGTTGCTGAACACAGCCTCCAGGGCACGTGGGCTTCAGTAGTTGTGGCTTGCGGGCTCTAGAGCACAGGCTCAGGAGTTGTGGTGCACGGGCTTAGTTGCTCCGTGGCATGTGGGATCTTACCAGACCAGGCATCGAACCTGGTTCCCCTGCATTGGCAGGTGGATTCTTAACCACTGTGCCACCAGGGAAGTCCCGAGGACAAATCTTTTTAAGTGTAATTGAAATGAATACACTTAAATTTTTTTAATGGGAATTTGCAGGGGTTGGGGGAGCAATGGTGCTTCCAGCAGTCACTAATTCTAGGTCCAATAGTGCATATTAAAATTACTGCTGTTTAAAAACTCATAGTTGGATCATAGTTGGGTAGGTGCTCACACCAGTCCTTGCCTGTTGGTGCCGCCTTGATCCTCTTAGCTGAGTGTCCTGTTTGGCTCAAAGCATTTACTTTGGAAAAAATTAGAATGTTTAAAGCAGGAACAAGCTGCTATATACCACAGCTAAAACTAACGGAATAGTACCCCTGGTTCTGCTTTGTTGGCTTTTGGAACTGAAGTCATGAGTAAGAGGGGTGGCCCTGGGTATTGGTTTTATTTTGCTGGAGGTAAATTTCTTGGATATGTGCAGAATGGACCAAAGTGAAGGTATTTGCCAAGAATTTTTTTTAATTAATTAATTTAATTTATTTTTGTCTGTGTTGTGTCGTCATTGCTGCGCGTGGGCTTTCTCTAGTTGCGGCGAGCGGGGGCTACTCTTCGTTGCGACAGGCGGGTTTTTCATTGCGGTGGCTTGTCTTGTTGCGGAGCATGGGCTCTAGGCATGTGGGCTTCAGTAGTTGTGGCACGTGGGCTCGATAGTTGTGGCTCGCAGGCTCTGGAGTGTAGGCTCAGTAGTTGTGGCGCACGGGCTTAGTTGCTCCGCGGCATGTGGGATCTTCCCGGAGCAGGGCTTGAACCTGTGTCCCCTGCATTGGCAGGAGGATTCTTAGCCACTGTGCCACCAGGGAAGTCCCGCCAATAATGTTTTTATTAATCAAGAGTCAAAGGCAGAGGAGGCTTAGAAACAATCAGCTAACATCATCATTCTAACCTTAAAGGCTGCTGACCCTATACAATGGGGAGGCTTTATTCCCATACCCACTGGTTGGTTTCCAGGAAACCAGTCTTTATGTTCTGGAGGAGTATAATTGTAAAGCTGAAAATTAAAGGAATTGATGAGAAGGGCATCACTAGGAGTGCAATCCATGGTTTAATGTGATGCTTGCCATCTCTCAGGATTAAATGACTCCTGTTCAACCAGTATTCACGTGAAATTACTTTTCAATTCAGCATTCAGAACTCTCATTTGAGTGTCATACAGAGTGCAGTAAGTCAAAGGAAAACAAATATCTTATATTAACGCATATGTGTGAAACGTAGAAAAATGGTACAGATGAACCTGTTTGCAGGGCAGGAATAGAAACTCAGATGTAGAGAACTGATGTGTGGACGTGGGGGGGGAGGGGAGGGTGGAATGAATTGGGAGATTAGGTTTGACGTAAATACACTACCATGTGTAAAATAGATAGCTAGTGGGAACCTGCTGTATAGCACAGGGAGCTCAGCTCAGTGCTCTGTGATGAGCTAGATGGGTGGGATGAGGGGGTAGGAAGGTCCAAGAGGGAGGGGATATATGTATACATATAGCTGATTCACTTCACTGTACAGCAGAAACTAACACAACATTGTAAAGCAATTATACTACAATAAAAACAAACAAACAAAAGCCTCTCATTTGACTATTTACTACTACCACCAAGATCTACACCTGCAGCAGCTTCACCTGGACTTACATCTCAGCCTTACCACAGGGGCCCTCTTACTCATTGCTATGTTGCATCTGTTAGGGGTGGGATCTGGGCATTTGAGGTGGCAGGCCTTCCGTTCCCACTTGCATGTTCACCGCCAGGTACAGTTGTGTAATTAGTGTTATAGTGCCACTTATTTTCAGAGTTAGGTGGTATGGCAGGTGACTTGTTATACATTCCTTAGTGGATTCTGACTTTCTTGGCTCCTGTCTTGCTGTGTATATCAACCAATATCCCTGCTGGGTTCTGATGAGCTTCAGAATTTAAAGCCTTAACCTGGCATTCAGTTCATCCCGCAGTGCCAGTTCTGTTTACCAAAAGTAGCCCTGGCTCCATGCCAGTAACTCAAGAGTTTTTGTTTGGTTTTTTTGTTTGTTTTTTTTGCAGTATGTGGGCCTCTCACTGTTGTGGCCTCTCCCGTTGCGGAGCACAGGCTCCGGACGCGCAGGCTCAGCGGCCATGGCTCACGGGCCCAGCCGCTCCGCGGCATGTGGGATCTTCCCGGACCGGGTCACGAGCCCGTGTCCCCTGCATCGGCAGGCGGACTCTCAACCACTGCGCCACCAGGGAAGCCCAACTCAAGAATTTTTACCCATTTAAAGTTTAAGGATAGTTTAACATCATTTCAGCCCCAAGACCTGTAATCATTTGCTTTGCTGGATTAAACTGTCCGAAGAATTCCAGCTATTCTGAGGAAATTTTGGAGGGAACCGCTAGATGTTTGTACATATCTTTGGCCCCATTCACACCAGTAGTATATGAGGGTTCTAATTTCTTCAAATTCTTGTCAACTTATCTTTTTATTAGAGACACCCTAGTGGATATGAAGTGGTATCTTACTGTGGTTTTTTTGTTTGTTTTGTTTTGTTTTGTTTTTTGGCTTATGGGATCTTAGTTCCCCGACCAGGGATTGAACCTGGGCCACGGCATTGAAAGTGCTGAGTCCTAACCACTGGACCACCAGGGAACCCCCTTATTATGGTTTTGATGTGCATTTCCCTTATGGGTAATGTTGAGCATTTTTCTTGTGCTTATTGGCCTTTTAAAAGTATCATCTTTGGAGAAATGTCTATTCATAGCCTTTGCCCATTTTAAAAATTGGGTTATTTTGCTACTGAGTTATAAAATAGTTCTTTATGTATTCTAGATACAGGTCCCTTATCAAATATGATTTACACAAGTTTCCTCCCATTCTGTGGGCTGTCTTCACTTTCTTGATGGTGTCCTTTAAAGCACAAAATTTAAAATTTTGATGATATCCAATTGATCTATTTTATTTTTCCTTTTGTTGCTTGTGCTTTTGGTATTCATCTTATCCAAAAAGCCATTTCTTAATCTAAGGTCATGAAGATTTATGCCTGTTCTAAGAATTTTATAGTTTTACCTCTTAAAACATTTAGGTCTTTGATCCATTTGTATTAATTTTTATACATGACATGAAGTAGGGGTTCAACTTTATGCTTCTGCATGGGGACATCCACTTGTCCCAGTACCATTTGTTGAAAAGACTGTTCTTTCTTCATTGAATTGTCTTAGAACTCTTGTCTAATACACTTGATCCTAAATGTGAGGGTTTATTTCTGGACTCTCAATTCTGTTTTATTGATCTTTGTTTATCCTTATGTCAGTGCCACACTGTCTCGATAACTGTAGCTTTGTTTTCTTTTTTTTTTAATTGGAGTATAGTTGATTTGCGATATCGTGTTCATTTCAGGTATACAGCACAGTGATTCAGTTTTTCGTATACACACACACACACACACACACACACACACACACACACATACACATATTCCTTTTCAGATTCTTTTCCCTTATAGGTTATTAAAAAATACCGAGTATAGTTCCCTGTGCTATGCAGTAGGTCCTTGTTGGTCACCTATTTTATATATAGTATTGTGTATATGTTAATCCCAACCTCCCAATTTATCCCTCCCTGCATCCCCCCTTCCCCATTGGTAACAAGCAGTTTGTTTTCTATGTCTGTGAGTCGCTTTCTGTTTTGTAAATAAGTTCATTTATATCATTTATATCATTTTTTTAAGATTCCACATAGTAGCGATATCATATGATATTTGTCTTTCTCTTTCTGGCTTACTTAGAATGATAATCTAAATGTTGCTGCAAATGGCATTATTTTGTTCTTTTTTATAGCTGAGTATTCCATTGTATATGTATATACTACATCTTCTTTATCCATTCATGTGTCAATGGACATTTAGGTTGCTTGTAGTTAAGTTTTAGAATCAGGAAATGTGAGTCCCCTAACTTTGTGGTATGTGTTCTTTTCTATTTTGCACAGATGATACCATATTACAAATAATATTTTGCACATATTTTTAAACTTAATATATAATAGTTTATCCTATATAAATTAACATAGCTATTTCATTTTTTGAGAGTTGCATAGTATTTCAGTAGTACAAATATATTCTGTTGATGTAATATAGATTTTATAATCTTTTGCTATTACAAACAGTGCTGCACTATGTACCTTTGTAAACATGTCACCTCACATTGTAAGTTTCTAGAGAATGAATTCCTAGAAGAGGAACTAGAAAGTCAGAAGTAATATGCATTTAAAATTTTGTGAATTCTAGTTTATGTAGAAGGAAAACTATGGAAAACTGTAGAATTTTTCCTTATGCTATTGATGTCTAACTTTATCCTGTTTGGGTTAGAGAGGATACTTTGTACGGTTATTTATCTTATAAAATCTGTTGAGGCTTGTTTGTGGCCCAGCAAATGGTCCATCCTGAAGAATATCCCATGTGCACTTGACAAGATGTGATTCTACTGTTGTTGGGTGGAGTGTTCTGTGTCAATTAGATGTGTTTGGTTTATTGTGCTAAGTTCTCTGTTTTCTTACTTATATACTGTCTGGTTGATCAATTCATTATTCAAAGTGAGGTTTGAAGTTTCCAACTGTTATAGAACTGTCTACTTCTCCCTTCAGTTTCTTTCAGTTTTTGCTTCATATATTTTGAGGGTCTGTTATTAGGTGTATAATGTTTATGATTTATCTTCTTGTGTTTTTTTAACCTTTAAATTAATATATAATGTCCTTTGTCTTTTGTACCTTTTTTGATTTAAAGTCTGTTTTGTCTGATACTAGTATAGCCACCACAGATCTCATTTGGTTACTATTTGCGTGGAATATTTTTTTCTGTCTTTTCCCTTTCAACCTATTTGTGTCTTTGGATCTACAGCGAGTCTCTTGTAGACAGCGTATAGTTGGATTATGTTTTTTAATCTATTGTGCCAATCTTGTCTTTTGAGAAGAAGATTTTAAACTGTTTACATTTAAAGTGATTACTAATAAGGAGGAACTTCTGCCATTTTGCTATTTGTAATCTATATTCCTTATAGCTTTTTTCCCTTCATTTCTTCCATTATACCTTATTTAGTGTTTAGTTGATTTTTTTATAGTGAAATGTTTGATTGCCTTCTCATTTTCTTATGTGTATATTCTAAAGATATTTTCTTTGTGGTTACCATGGGAATTACATTTAACATCGTATAGTTATAACAATTTAATTTGAATTTATACCAACTTAAGTTCAATAGCATAGAAAAACTGCTTCTATACTGTTCCTTTCCTTCCCTCTGTTTTTTTGTGTTTTAATATATTATCCCATTGCTTCTATTTATTTATTTATGTATGTATGTATGTTTGGCTGCATTGGGTCTTTGTTGCTGCACGCGGGTTTTCTCTAGTTGCAGTGAGCGGGGGCTACTCCTCGTTGCGGTGCGCAGGCCTCTCACTGCGGTGGCCTCTCTTGCTGTGGAGCACGGTCTCCAGGCACATGGGCTTCAATAGTTGTGGCTCGCGGGCTCCAGAGTGCAGGGTCAGTAGCTGTGGTGCACGGGGTCAGTTGCTCCGCGGCATGTGGGATCTTCCCAGACCAGGGCTCGAACCCTTGTCCCCTGCACTGGCAGGTGGATTCTTAACCACTGCACCACCAGTGAAGTCCCCCTTCCCTCTGTTATTGATGTCACAGATAGCATCTTTATAAATTGTGTCCCATTAACCTAGATTAATAATTTTTTTAAATAAATTTATTCATTTATTTATTTATTTTTGGCTGCGTTGGGTCTTCGTTGCTGCACGTGGGCTTTCTGTAGTTGCAGCGAGTGGGGACTACTCTTGGTTGCGGTGAGCAGGCTTCTTATTGTGGTGGCTTCTCTTGTTGCGCAGCGTGGGCTCTAGGTGCGTGGGCTCAGTAGTTGTGGCGCACGGGCTTAGTTGCTCCGCGGCATGTGGGATCTTCCCGGACCAGGCTTGAACCCGTCACCCCTGCATTGGCAGGCAGATTCTTAACCACTGCGCCACCAGGGAAGTCCCCCTTCCCTCTGTTACTGATGTCACAGATAACGTCTTTACAAATTGTGTCCCATTAACCTAGGTTAATAATTGTTTTTTATGTGTTTGTCTTTTAAATCATGTAGAAAGTAAAAACTGGAGTTAAAAATTGAAGTCACAATAATACTAGCTTTTATAATTGCTCTTGCTTTTTAAATCTTTACTGAAGCTTTATTTCTTCATATGGCTTCAAGTTACTTTTGACTTTCTTTCATTTCTTGCAGGGCCCATCTACTGGTAACAAATTCCTTCAGCTTTTGCTTATCAGGAAATGTCTTAATTTCTTACTCTTTTTTTTTTTTTTTTTCCACGCCAAGTGGCATGCGGGACCTTAGTTCCCTGACCAGGGATTGAACCCGTGCCCCCTGCAGTGGAAACACAGAGTCTTAACCACTGGACCACCAGGGAAGTCCCTCTTTCTCATTTTTGAAGGAGAGTTTTGCTAGATATAGAATTCTTTTCCTATACCATTTTTGCAAAGGCTGTATTCCTTAGGTGTGATCACTGACACCTGTTCTCTTAGCCTTTGTTCATCTAATGTGTTAACCAAGATTTCCTTGAATTCTAGGAGCTCAAACAGATAAAACAAAAATGGACAAAAAACACACCAACAAAAATAAGAGAAAGAAAAACCCACCTCTCTTTGTTTTTGCAGATTGGTTCTGTGCTGGAGCCATTCCTTCAACACTTAGCTAGGCTTGCTCTGAACCTAGAGATTAGCCTGAGGTGAAAGCTTAGAGTCTTCTCAGGTTTTGTCTGATCATGTGTCTGGGTATGCTTGTGGTGTTCTAAATTTTCTCATATACATGGTGCCTTGGAATGTCCTAACTCCCCAAAGTGTTTTCACCCCAACCTCTCCATATCTGTGAGTCTGTAGTCTGCTTTGCAGCTTTTATTAGCAGTGCCTGCCGCTTTTCCCCCCAGAGTTCTGAGTTAGGTAAAACAGAGGCAAGTACCTTGCATCAGTCCTTCAGATAGCCCCCATACAGATTAGAACAGATGTACACAATAATTTACAAATCAGGTTTCCCTTGGGTTTAGGGAGGGAGCTGAAAACTGGGCTGCCCTCAAGACAAGAACCACTGCCATGCTGGGGTGGGGGTGGGGCAAGGATCAGTAAAAACACCAAAAAACTTTCCTATTATTTTGAGGATGACTTTTTCATTTTTTATTCTTTTTAAAAAATATTTATTTGGCTGCGCCTGGTCTTAGTTGCGGCTCGTGGGATCTTTAGTATGGCACGTGGGATCTTTGTTGCGGCATTCGGCATCTAGTGCCGCTGACCAGGGATCGAACCCAGGCCCCCTGCGTTGGGAGCGCCGGATCTTAACCACTGGACCACCAGGGAAGTCCCGAGGATGACTTTTTCTTGACTGAGTGTTCAGTTGGTTGTTGTAAAGCTTTGACTGTTTTCTAAAGCTACAACAAAGTTGGTTCAGACTGCTTGTTTTTTGATGTTTCTGTTGAGGAATGAGGCTTTGGAATTTCATAGCCTGTTGTTTTGCTGACATGTGGGTTGTGTTTTCACTCTCTTGATAGTGTACTTGGATTCACAAAAGTTTTCAATTTTGATGAAGTCTACTTTATTTTTTCTTTCGTTGTCATAGTAAGAAACCATTGCCAAATCCAAGGTCATAAAAGTTTGCCTCTTTTTGGGAATTCCCTGGTGGTCCAGTGGTTAGGACTTGGCTCTTTCACTGCCTGGGCCCAGGTTCAGTCGGGGAACTAGGCTCCCACAGGCCTCGTGGTATGGCCAAAAAAAAAAAGTTTGCCACTTTTTTAGTAGCTGGAGCACAGGTCCTGTGATGACTTCTCAGCCTTAGGTTACATGCCCATCTTCAAAGCAATCACTGTGGTGAGGTAATAGACTATTCTTGCTTTTTTTTTTTTTAAATTTTTATTTATTTTTTGGCTGCTCTGCTTGGCATGTGGGATCTTAGTTCCCCCACCAGGGATTGAACTTGTGCCCCCTGCATTGGAAGCTTGGAGTCTTAACCACTGGGCAGCCAGGGAAGTCCCAGTAATAGACTATTCTGATTGGCCAGGCTGAATAGAGTAGGATCAGCTGCACAGACTGAGAGTGGTGTTTATGCTAAGGTGCTATTTCCGAAAAGGAAGATAGAATGGGTGCCAGAAAAATAAGTAAATATATTATGAAGCATTCTTAGTACATTGAGAAGTTGATGGCGCCCTAGAGTGCACATTTTAAATTTAAAATGTATTTGTCTTGCTATAAATTAACATGTAAATGTTTAAAAGTGACTTCCAAAAGTATACCTGCTGATGTGGTCCCTGATAAGCCAAACAGGAGGAAATTGGTTTATTCTTTACTTCATGTTCCAATGTACTCATTTTTTGTGGTTTGTTTTGTACAGGTACTGTGATAACCAGAGTTTGGTAGCAAGGATCTACTTATTGGACCCTCTTGACATAGAAAGAGATGTGGGGGGATTCTCGATCTGCTAACAGAACAGGACCTTTTCGGTAAGTCTTTAAATTTGAATATTGAAATGTCAGTATTTTAATGATACAGTATAATATTTTTGGCCTACCGTAAGGAGGGATATTTTCTAGAAATAGCTCTGATTTTTTAAAAATAGAAACTATTTAAAATTTTTCTAGTCATTTCTAAAGTGATTGTGAGACTAAATACCCAGTGTGCCAAGTGTTTTGTGTTTTAGCATTTTTAAAAGCATTAACAAAATCCCCCAATTTCTAAAAATATTTTTTGTCTCTTTTAGCAAAGTAATACATATTTGATTAATAAGGAAAGCTAGTAAAAAATGTACATAAATGTATGTAAATGTTTCATTAAATTCAGTAATTTATGTCTAGAATCCAGAGCTCTGTCTTTCCTGTGACATATTGTGTTTCAGCTACCAAAAATAGTTCTGAGAAACAAAAATTACTCGATGCAATTTTCTAAGCTACATTTCAATTTTAAGGATTACTAGGTACAAAGATAAGTGGAGAAGGTGGTACCATTCAGTTGTAAATGGATTATATTTTAGAATTGTGGGAAGTTAATTTCTTATAGCCAGTATAATAAACACTGATGATGGTATTTTAAAACTTTTGCATTGTGTTTACAATTGGAATATGATTGTTATGGCTTTAGTTGGTATATGGCAAAGAAATCTGACCTTTAAAGCTATACATTAAAAAATATTTATGCTCCAGGGAGTTCCCTGGTGGTCCAGTGGTTAGGACTCCATACTCTCACTGCCAAGGGTCTGGGTTCAGTCCCTGGTGGGGGAACTAAAATCCCACAAGCCACGTGGTGTGGCCAAAAAAAAAAATTTATGTTCTAATTGAAACTTTTGTTAGTAGTAAATTTTCTTTTTGATTGGCAGTCTGCAGGATCTTCTTGTGCAAATTCAACAGATGTTTTATTATTTTGAAGCTTGGGGTTCCAATGAAAAATTAAGGGAGAGAACTAAGTTTTAAAAAAATCCGTATAGGGCTTCCCTTGTGGCGCAGTGGTTGAGAGTTCGCCTGCCGATGCAGGGGACGCAGGTTCGTGCCCCGGTCCGGGAAGATCCCACATGCCACGGAGCGGCTGGGCCCGTGAGCTATGGCCGCTGAGCCTGCGCGTCCGGAGCCTGTGCTCCGCAACGGGAGAAGCCACAGCAGTGAGAGGCCCACGTACCGCAAAAAAAAAAAAAAAAAAAAAAAGTCCGTATAATATTTAGTAAAACTAGTTTCATGAATAAAGGGGTCTTTACTTTCTGCTTAGCAGTCTTTAAATTAAAGCAGTGGTGGTGATGCTGGTTATGTTTTTCCTTTCACAATATTAAGGTCTGGATCAGTGGTCAACAACAACAAGCTGTACAGCCTGCAGCTTGTTTTTGTTTTATTGGAACATAGCCCTGATCATTCATTTACAAATTGTCTATGGTTGCTTTCATGCTGCAATGGCAGAGTTGAATAGTTCTGACAGAAACTGCAAAGCCTAATACTGTCTGACTCTTTATGGGAAAAGTTTGCAGATCCCTAGTCTAGATTAGTGAGTTTGTACTTTAACATTTAAAAATCTCTCCTTTTTACTTATATTTATGGATAATTATTTGTAAGTAAGGCTGTTTCCTATAAGCCTTCAGGAATTAGGTAACTTTAGCTCTATTGCATCACTTAAAAATTTTTTTCAGAACATTTTCTCTTTGAATTTATTATTTAAAATTGTATTTCCCCACCTTAATTTTAGTT
Source organism: Stenella coeruleoalba (assembly GCF_951394435.1). Lineage (NCBI taxonomy): Eukaryota > Metazoa > Chordata > Mammalia > Artiodactyla > Delphinidae > Stenella > Stenella coeruleoalba. The sequence goes on from NC_137156.1 coordinate 66,919,137, forward strand.
TAAATATAAGTCATTACATTGCTATTTTTTAAGATCTTTGACCAGAAAGAGACATAGTTTATATAGCATAACTTTTGGGGGGACTAATTTGGGTGAAAAAGGTATCTTGCAGGAAAATAATTTTGTATTTATTTTAACAACTCATCTTCTTAAAATTTTTAAAAATTTGGTTGAAAATGATTTTCATAGCCACTGCTATTTTATACTAATAGAAGTGTTTCTTGAATAGTCTACATAAAATACAGTTCTAAGAACCCTAGTACAGTGGTTACTCTAGATCTCTTTGATCTTCTCCACTGAAGAGGGTAAGGTAATCCTTAGGGTAGTATTCAAAGACACTGTTGGATGTGTTCTGGTCAGAGAACATGTAGATTTAGATACCTCAGCACTCAGCCTGTGAGTGTCTGCTGAGGCTTAAGTCTTCCTGCAAGCTAACTATTGGGATTTTTTTTTTCGTTAATTTTTAAATTTTTTGTCTGTGTTGGGTCTTTGTTGCTGTGCACAGGCTTTCTCTAGTTGTGGCGAGTGGGGGCTACTCTTTGTTGCGGTGCACGGGCTTCTCATTGCAGTGGCGTCTCTTGTTGCAGAGCACGGGCTTTAGGCGCGTGAGCTTCAGTAGTTGCGGTGCGTGGGCTTCAGTAGTTGCGGCATGTGGGCTCAATTTTTGTGGCACGCAGGCTCAATAGTTATGGCGCACGGGCTTAGTTGCTCCATGGCATGTGGGACCTTCCTGGAAGAGGGCTCGAACCCGTGTCCCCTGCATTGGCAGGTGGATTCTTAACCACTGCGCCACCAGTGAAGTCCCTAACTATTGGGATTTGAATGATTTTAAATATGGGTGACACCAGAATTAGTGGTAATGTCTTAATTTTAGTGTTATATTGTATTACTTATGAAGAACATTTAAAGTTGCTTCTCTTATGATGAACCCCATAGATATAACTAATGTTAATAGGAGCTATTGGAAGTTACCATGTTCTGAAAATCCATTAAATATGCATCATTCAACTGTTTAGGTTACTATTGTTAAATTCCTATTACTTTTTGGAAAGGGTTTGGCATTGTAACTGTTTCGCTTGCACTGAGTAACCCAGAAGCAGTTTTCTGTTGAATCTTTCTATAGCAGTGTAGTCTGAGTTCAGAAGGGTCATGTAATAGAACCTGTATATTCTGGAAGGAGAGAACTGAGTTGGACTTGATCTCTTAATACTTTTGTTTTACTGCTAAAAAGCAGGTAACCATTCAGATCATTTCATGTTTTCCTTTTTCATGCCCTTCTCTCCCCTCCCCTTCAAGCTCAGTATCCTAGGTACCTAATTGCCTATTTAAATTCCCTAATCTTTTACCAAAGTCAAAACGTATAAAATGGTCTGGAGCTTAAGACAAAGGGAGGAAGTTAGGTAGTATGAAAGATTGGGCCAATTCTCATTTATCTCTTGAGTTCTGTAAACTGAGAATGTGAATTTAATACTATGCTTATTTTAAAATATATTGTATTACCATGAAAAATTAGATGAGGCATTAGAATCTAGAAAATCAGCTTCTTTTTTGGGGACCTGGTGATAATGCTTGAAGGCCTAATGCTCTCTCTAGGTCCCTTTCAGTATTAAGCTCCTGGATGCTGTTGCTTGGTTTAGTCGACTTAACACATGCTTTGTGGCATGATTCATGCTGCCTTCTGAGATACCCTTGAGTAGTAACAATAATAGGACCCAGGTGAGAGCAGTTCTAGGCAGAGCCACTGTAGAACTAGGATTTAGATGCAGCCAGGGCTGATGCTCAGCTGGTGAACACTGGTATACTCCTAGTGATTTACAGCCAGTGTTTCTTCATTTTGGGCCTGCATCCATTCTGACTGGGTGGTGTCCATACTGTGGCTGTAATCAAATATTTTGGAATGTTACTCCTGTATGCACCAATGAGAAAGACACCTCCTGAAACCTACTGTATAAAATTTACAGTGCATTGATTTTTCTGATGTATAGGAATCATCATGCTGATCTTGGAATTCTAAGTTCCCTGGCTATAGGAAATGGACATTTTTGTAGAGTGTCACCATTGCTAGCTTATCTGGTGTTGCGGATTTTCCCTGTTGCAGGACTGGGTGAAAGCTTTTTCTGCAGCAGTCATGTTGAAAACCTTGTGTTGACTTTCCTCGTGTTCTGAAATGGGAATATAAAAGTTTACTACGCCACTTCGTCTTAAAATAGCAAAACATTGCTGTTTTCTGCAGATCTAGGACCTTGTTACAGAACTCTGCCAAAAAAAAAAATGTTTACAGAAGAATGTGCTGTGATTAGAGAAGAATATGCTGGTGTGTAGATTTCAAACTCTCTGGACAATATGAATAACACTGTCTTTGTTTCTACAGTGGGAGCCAAGAAGAAAGGTTTGCTCCCGGGTGGAACAGGGATTATCCTCCTCCTCCCCTTAAGAGTCATGCTCAAGAGAGACACTCTGGCAACTTTCCTGGCAGAGATTCACTTCCCTTTGATTTCCAGGGGCATTCGGGGCCTCCCTTTGCAAATGTAGAGGAGCATTCTTTCAGCTATGGAGCTAGAGACGGACAGCATGGTGACTATCGAGGAGGGGAGGGACCTGGACATGATTTCAGGGGGGGAGATTTTTCATCTTCTGATTTCCAGAGCAGAGATTCATCACAGTTGGACTTCAGAAGTAGGGACATACATTCTGGGGATTTTCGCGATAGAGAAGGACCACCTATGGACTATAGGGGTGGGGATGGTACTTCTATGGATTATAGAGGTAGGGAGACATCTCACATGAACTACAGAGACAGGGATGCTCATACTGTTGACTTTAGAGGTAGGGATGCTCCTCCACCTGACTTCAGGGGCCGGGGCACTTATGATTTAGATTTTAGAGGCCGGGATGGATCCCATGCAGATTTTAGGGGAAGGGATTTATCAGATTTGGATTTCAGGGCCAGAGATCAGTCCCGTTCTGATTTTAGGAATAGAGATGTATCTGATTTGGACTTCAGGGACAAAGACGGAACACAGATGGACTTTAGAGGCCGAGGTTCAGGTACTAGTGATCTAGACTTTAGGGACAGGGATACACCACATTCAGATTTCAGAGGTAGACACCGGTCCAGGACTGATCAGGATTTTAGGGGCAGAGAGGTGGGACCTTGTATGGAATTTAAAGATAGGGAGATGCCCTCTGTGGATCCAAATATTTTGGATTACATTCAGCCCTCTACACAAGATAGAGAACATTCTGGTATGAATGTGAACAAGAGAGAAGAATCTGCACATGACCATACAACAGAAAGGCCTGCTTTTGGCATTCAGAAGGGAGAATTTGAGCATTCAGAAACAAGAGAAGGAGAAACACAAGGTGTAGCTTTTGAACATGAGTCTCCACCAGACTTTCAGACCAGCCAAAGTCCACTTCAAGACCAGGACAAGTCACAGCTTTCTGGAGGTGAACAACAGAGTTCAGATGCTGGTATGTTTAAAGAAGAAGGTGGTCTGGACTTCCTTGGCCGGCAAGACACTGATTACAGAAGCATGGAGTACCGTGATGTGGATCACAGGCTTCCAGGAAGCCAGATATTTGGCTATGGCCAAAGCAAGTCTTTTCCAGAGGGCAAAACTTCCCAAGATGCCCAACGGGACCTTCAGGTATGTTAATGGAGTGGATTGCTTTTTTGAATTTTGCTTTTTCGTAAGACTTTTCTGAGGGGTGAAGTGTAGAGTCCAGGACCATTAGTCCGAGGTCTTAACTTTGTACATCCATTAAAAAGCAAGATTTGTATTCAGTGTACATCTCTAGAGAAAGGGCCCTCAGTTCAGATCATATTTTTGATGTGTGTCTCTTCATTATTTTGCTTGATGGTACTGATCGAAATGCTTTGGGATAATTTAGTTTGAAAGTATTTGTCTTTGCGAGTTGGTTCTCTCAACTCTTACATGGTCAGGCCTGTGGCTGTTTAGGGCTCATTTTCTTATTTAAACTCATTTAGAGAATACCTAGGATATAGAGATAGAGAATACCTAGTTATGAGGCGGTGATATTAATGTTGCAAGTATTCTGTTGAAGCTAACTTAATTGACTTAAATGTTGAATTTCTGTATGTATAATGTATAATCTAATGTATATATAATCTAAGCGAGGAGAATTATGTTTGCAGTTGGACATTGAAAATATTATCTTTTAAAATAGGTATTACCCATCTCTATTGAAGTTTCTGTTATTTTGGACAGTAATTCTAAGACATGCTAACCAAATAATGGATTTTGAGAATGTTAGAGGTGGATGGCCATATAATTTATTGTTCAAGTCAGGACACTTTCAAGAGTAAAAGAGGGGGCTTCCCTGGTGGCACAGTGGTTGAGAGTCCGCCTGCTGATGCAGGGGACACGGGTTCGTGCCCCGGTCCGGGAAGATCCCACATACCACGGAGCGACTGGGCCCGTGAGCCGTGGCCGCTGAGCCTGCGCGTCCGGAGCCTGTGCTCCGCAATGGGAGAGGCCACAGCAGTGAGAGGCCCATGTACCGCAAAAAAAAAAAAAAAAAAAAAAAGGGTAAAAGAGGACACTATTTGTAATTGTGCCAGGAGAGTAGGCATAACTGGGAGGTGTGGTCACATAGTTATAGGAGACTTTTTTTTCCCAAAAGTTAAACCCTTTTTATAACTGTTGAAATGAAAGAGGATCAGTTAGAGCTGAGACTTTTTGTGTGTGTGTTGTATGCGGGCCTCTCACTGTTATGGCCTCTCCCGTTGCGGAGCACAGGCTCCGGATGCGCAGGCTAAGCGGCCATGGCTCACGGGCCCAGCCGCTCTGCGGCATGTGGGATCTTCCCGGACCGGGGCACGAACCCGCGTCCCCTGCATCGGCAGGCAGACTCTCAACCACTGCGCCACAAGGGAAGCCCTGAGAGCTGAGACTTTTGTGAATATGGAAAATGCAGATTTCTCTGAATTGTACTGTTAAGTTATATTGTCATATGACACCTTTTGACTGTTCTGGAATTTGTTTATAGTTGACATCTTTGATAAGTGACATCTGGTTTTATTTATTTATTTGCTGTTTTCTCATTCAGGAAAAGAAAATTTTAGTTTTGAGAATCTAGGTGATTTTTTTTCCTGTTTATAAAAGTCATATTCAGTGTTGTTTCTCTTAATTTTCTGCTTTACTATTTTAAAATTCCCTCAATGACCATGGGTCTTAGCACACTTGTATTCTAATGATTTGAAATCAAATTTTGGGGGAATTCCCTAGCAGTCCAGTGGTTAGGACTCAGCACTTTCACTGCTGGGGCCCGGCCTCAATCCCTGGTCGGGGAACTAAGATCCCACGAAAAAAAAAAAAAGAAAGAAAGAAATCAAATTTTGGAACTCAGAAAAATAGACAATTATAATTTTTCATATCTTCATATGATATAAGTCATTTTGATTTTTGATCCTGAGTACCTGTATTTCATGTTGTTTCATTTTGCGCATTAACATGTATTTGTTTCTAAAATAATTTTTTATTCTGGATTCAAGGATCAAGATTATAGGACTGGCCCAAGTGAGGAGAAACCAAGCAAGCTTATTCGATTAAATGGGGTGCCTGAAAATGCATCAAAAGAAGAGGTAAGGCTTATTTTCTTTTTTCCTTTTCCTTTCTTTTCATCAATTAAAATTGTTTTTTTAACTTTTTATTTTGAAAAATTGTAGATTCCCAGGAAAGTGTAAAGAAATATTCAGGGAAATCTTGATTATCCTTCACCCAGCTTTCTCCTGCCCGTCCCCCAGTGTCAACATCTTGTATTACTGTAGTACAGTAGCTAAACCAGGAAATTGGCTTTGGTGTAATCCATAGAGCTCATTCATTTTTCACCAGTTACACATGTACTCAACTGAGGTGAGGTTTGTTAAAAAAAAAAAAAAAAATTATGACAAATGATTGCTGTCCTTAGGCCTGATAATCGTCCTTTAGGGGATGATCCAAGATGCAGTTACATAAAGATACATAAAGATGCAGTTTATTGACAGTAGTAAAAACTGGGATCTGCCTAACTCCTCAGTGGTAAAGGACTTGGTGACTAAACTATGGATGACCTTAAGGAAGAGTTTGGTCAGAATATACAACACAGAGCAGACAGTGCCTTACTCTGTATTAGGCAGTGTGTGATGTTTACAAGCATTAGTTCATTTAATTATCACAACATCCTATGAAACACATACTCTTTATTGATTCATTCCAAATATTAAGCACTATTGTATTCCAGGCAATGTTCTAGGCACTGAGTGATATAGCAGTGAACATTATGAAGTCACTGCTTCCATGGATAATAAAAAATAAGCAAAAAAAAAAAGGAAACTAAAGTAAGGGTTTAGAGCATCATTGGGGTATAGGCTATTTTAGATTGGGTAGTTTGGGAAGACATCACTGAGGAAGTGACATTTGATCCCAGGCCTGAATGCAAGTGAGAGAACAGTCCATTTGAAAATGGGGAGAAGAACTGACCAGGCTGAGGGAGTTCAGGTGCCATGGCCCTGGACTGGAAAGAGCTCAGTGCATCATCTTATGTTTAAAAGATGAGAATCCGGATGCTGAAAGGTTACACAGCACATGAGCAGGAGAGGCTTGGAATACAGGCAGTCTGATTTCAGAGCTTGAGTTCTTGAGGTTATGCTCTTCTGCTTTTTTTATGTACTTGAGAATTTTTAAATAATTATGTTCTACTTATTCAGCAGTTTTTGAATGCCTGGAGTGTGTATGGCTCAATTTTGCCTTTGTAAAGTAATCATAGCTTTAAATTATGTAGAATAAAAGCCACTAGGGGAAATATAATATTCAGTATTTGATTATGATGTGTATCATTACTGTACATACCATATTCTTGCAGATTCTTAATGCCTTTCGGACTCCTGATGGCACGCCTGTAAAGGACTTGCAGTTGAAGGAGTATAACACAGGTGAGTTTCATGACTTGCATGCAGCCTTGGGTTAGGAAGAGTCTTTGTCAGATCTCTGCATCTTGTGCTACTCAAAATTTTTTTAAGAAACCATAGTTAAGATTTTCGGAAGTCTCCTGTTGATGCCTTCAAATAACAGCCAGCTTTAGTGTTAGCTGTGGTTCTTTGTGGATGTTCTTCCACACATGGGCAATAAAGATGCATGTTCCAGTTCTTCTGAGTGCCTGTGAGATATAAAGTGAGTGTTGTAGCATTTGTCCCCAAATATATTTTATATAATTGAATCATTAAACTTACTGCTTATGTTCTTCATGGTGGTGGAATGTTTACGTTTGAGCCTGGTAAGATTTTAATTATCTTACTATATGTAAACTTTTACATTTCATTTCTTCAGCGTGGAATTTTCAACTTTCCAGAGAAATTGTACAAATTAGTGGTTTCTTGAAATTTTAGTCTTATTCTGCGAACAGACTCCTGCAACAGCTATTTTGTTGAAACCCATGAATAGATCCAGAAGAGCTTTCTTTTTGACCTCTGTTCTGTGGTCTGAACTGCTGATTAGACTTTCAGAATATCCTCCTAGTATTTTAGAGTACCAGGTTTGGTCAGTTTCTTCAAATCTTATTACAGAAAAAGTAATCAAAAGTGAAATGCCATGCACTCAAGGTATTGGACCAATATTTTTAGGACTACACATATGAAATGGTTTAAAAAGGTAATATTTAAGTGATCTATTTTGCAGAATTTTAAATTGAAGAAGTAGAGCATTAGTCTTTTCACAAAACTTAGAATTTCAGTAATTCATATTAAAGAACTCTTCAAGTAAGAGTAAGCCATATTTTTGAGAAGTTTACTTTTAAACAGTTTACCATGGAATAAAATTTTTGCATTAACTAGATAGCTTCTTTCGATTGGTTCTACAGAGGAAAACGATCCACAAATTTCAAGCACAAATAAATTTTTGTGCTTGAAATAATCTGGTGTTTGAGTTAAGTACAGAATTTTTTTTTCTGTAATTTGACAACAAACTCAGAAGCATTATTTCTCAGAAAGCTATTGTTCCTTTGTTTTAAATATGTCAACTCTAAATTTTTGGAAACGTGACTAAGAGTAGTTAAGTTGTTCTTGCACACCACTTTTTTGGCAGGGAGGGGCATGTGTCTCATACATACTTTATTGATTTACTATTAACTTTGGGAATTAAAACTAGAATTTATAGGCTGCTGTTGCTTTTTGACTCATAGGGCAATAATTTCAGCTTTTATGTTGTTTCATGAACTGTGCTTTCGTTAAGTATTGGTATTTTTAGGAAAAAGACATGTCTTGATGTTTAAATAGCAGCAATTGCAGTTCTTCCATTTCTGTAGTAGTCATTGACTTTCTATGTGTATTGTCAGATTTATTAGCAGAGTAAAACCTACATTAACTTACATGGTTCACAGAGGGAGTTCTTAAATTTCCTGGCTGTGGTAGCTATTAAAATTGTAGCTGGCACACCAGAGATACTGATACACATGTGAAATCATTCAAGACAGGACAGTGGTTTAAAAAAAAAAATCAGCTTTCAGGAAATGCACTTTTCTTGACATTTTAATATATGAAGTGATAGTGTAATAAAAAAATATATATGCACATACATATATGTGTATATATATATATACCTTTTGAAATGAATGGATTGGATTACCAGTCCCATGTTATCCATATTACATCACTGTGTGGCAAGTAGAATGAACTTTTTAAATTATCAGTCAGATCATGTTATTCCCCTGCCTAACACCCTTTAACACCTTTCCATCTCAGTTGGAAGAAATTCCCAACTTCTTGTTTTGACTTACACAGTCTTGCATGAGTTTGCCCTTGGCTGTTTGTCTGATCTCATCCCATACTGCTCTCCACCTTTCTTATTATACTGTAGCCACACTGAGCCTTTCTCTAGTCCTTGGCGAATAAAGACTTCTTTCTCTGTCAAGGCCTTTGCACTGCTCTTCCCACTGATCCTCACTTGTCTTTTGGGGTTTAGTTCTTGACTTCAGTTTCAACTCTCAGAGGCCTTGCCTCACCATCCAATCTGAAATCACTCCTCAGTCATTTTTTATTGTATCTTGGTTTGTCATCATAGGATTTATCACTTTGATATTTTTCTCAGCGGTTTTGTGTGTCTTATTCCTCTCACTAGAGAGTTAGCTCCATGATAGCAGGAGCCTCGTCTGTCTTGTTCCCTCCTGTTTACCCAGTTCTTGACACTCTGCCAGGCCCTGATGGGTTCCCAGCATGCCTGGAATGAATAACGTGGTGTATGTGGAGTAATGTATATGGAGAGCAGCTGTGGTCTCCTTTCAGGTGAGGTGCATTAAAGGGTAGTTTAGGTTTCACAGCCATGCACTCTTATATATCTGCTGAAGAACATACCTTGAAACAATCAGATGTTCTGAGAACTTTAACATTTACTTGTTTAAAGGTTTTGTGTGAATTTTAGTAGAAATGGTGTCTTTTATAAATGGCAGTCAATTTTTTAGGCTAGGATAACCTGCAGAGACCATGTAGGATGGATGTTGATCATAAGAGGGGGATTGTGGGGTAGAGTTTATCCTTTTAGTTGATGTATTGGGGAGCTAGTCTGTAACAGAGAAAACATTAATGCCTCTTCACTGACTCAAGTAATATCAGTTTAATTTTTGTCTCATTTAGAGCTGTGTAAGTACAGGGCCACAACTTCTATCCAAAATCTGTGGGATCAGATGAATTTATGAATTTTTTTGAATATAGAAAGGTAATGTGGTACATAGCTCATACATGAATTATTTCTCCCAGTGGGATGTGTATCAGACGTAATACTTCTGCAGCAAAATGAATATTCTTACTAAGAAGATGACTATAAAGAGACTAAGTGTAGTATATAGATCAAGATTTGTCTCCAAATGACTTCACTGAAAATTTACCAAAAACTTGGTATTTAGGGGATATTTAGATTTTGGAATTGCAGATAAGGGACTGTGAACCTACACATATTGTGTACGTTTGAGTTTTTCTATTGCCATGTGCAAATATATAATAACCCTATTAGTTGTAAAAGTACCTTGACTTATATGATTATATTCCTGGGAAAAGTACCAGGAATGAAATGTCTTTTGGTGACTGAGCAAATAAACTCTGATATACACATACAATGGAATACTACTCAGCAGCAAAAATGATGAAACTATGTGTGCATGTAATAACATGGATGAATCTCAAAGGCATTATGCTAAGTGAAAGAAACTAGACTCAAAAGGCTACATACTGCCCTGGAAAGAAATAAAGTACTGATACATGCTACAACTTGAATGAACCTTGAAAACATTATGCTCAGTGAAGGAACCAGGCACAAAAGACCACATATTGTCTGATTGCATTTATGTGACATATCCAGAATAGGCATATCTGTAGAGACAGAAAATGGATTGGGTAGTTTGGTGGTTGTTACGGGCTGGAGAAGAGGGAAAGGGGGAGTGACTGCTTAATGGGTATGGGGTTTCCTTTTGGGGTGATAAAAATGTTCTTCTGGAACTAGATAGTGCTGATGGTTGCATAACACGGTGAATGTACTTAATGTCACTGAATTGTACACTTTAAAATGGTACATTTTGTGTTCTCTGTACTTGATTATAATTTTAAAAAATACTGCATACTGTATGATCCTATTTATATGACATTCTGGAAAAAGAAAAATTATAGTAATAGAAGATAGTGGTTGCCAAGGTATTGGGGGAGGAGTTGACTGTAAAATGGAAGCATAAGGGAATTGGGGGGCATAATGGAACTGTTTTATATATTGATTGTGGCAGTGGTGTATCAATGTTAAATTCACTGAAGTTGGTAACTACTGTGGTTATGTAAGAGAACATCCTTATTCTTAGGAAATACACAGTGAAGTTTTTAGAAGTAAAGGACCATGATGTATGCAGTTTTCTCTCATGGGGTTTAGAAAAAAAATTTGATGAATATGGAGAAGCAAGGGAGTAGATATGACAACATGTATCAATAGATGAAACTGGTAATGGGCATATGAGTGTGTTCTTTGTACTGTTCTTGCAACTTTTTTTGTAACTTGGAAATTATTTCCAATAAAAATATGAAAAACTGACATAAATCTGATGTATCCTATTTTAAAACAATCAGCAGAAATCTCGCAAGATAAAGACTACAATGAACTATTTCTGTCAACAAACTATAGAGCAGTGGTCCTCAGTGGATCCTGGACGAGCAGTGTCAGTACTACCTCTCACTTGTTAGAAATACATATTTTCAGATTCCTTTCTAGTCCTTCTGAATCAGGAACTCTGGGGGTGGGGCCTACCAATCTCTGCTTTAACAAGCCCTCCATGCGATTTTTTTTTTAATGCTTATTTTATGTATTTATTTGGTCGTGCCGGGTCTTAGATGCGGCAGGCAGGCTCCTTAGTTGTGGCATGTGAACTCTTAGTTGCAGCATGCATGTGGGATCTAGTTCCCCGATCAGGGATCAGACTGGGGCCCCCTGCATTGGGAGTGTGGAGTCTTAACCACTGTGCCACCAGGGAAGTCCCTCCATACGATTTTTTTTTTTTTTTTTTTTGTGGTACACGGGCCTCTCACTGTTGTGGCCTCTCCCGTTGCGGAGCACAGGCTCCGGACGCGCAGGCTCAGTGGCCATGGCTCACGGGCCCAGCCACTCCGCAGCATGTGGGATCTTCCCGGACTGGGGCACGAACCTGTGTCCCCTGCATCGGCAGGTGGACTTTCAACGACTGCGCCACCAGGGAAGCCCCCTCCATGCGATTTTTGATGCACCCTGAATTGTGAGAATGATTGCATTCGATTATTTGTTTATAGTCTTTATTCTAGAACTTTTTTGCACCGTTTAAAATAGACAGTAAGCAAGTGGACCTTCAGTAAGTAGAAAAGCCTAATGCATATGTGCCTTAGGAGCCCATGGCAGGGCCTTGCCTACCTGATATCAGTTCTCCTGTACAGAGCTGGGGCAGGAACTGGAGTAGTGTTGATGTTATTTTATGTTCTTAGTTGTTCTTTCTGTTTATGTAGCATACTTCCTCCAGAGATCTTGGAATGGTTGTAGATGTTCGCATTCTCACAGTGTTTTTCTGATATTTGAATGCAGACAGAACTGCTGTTGATTTTTAGATGGACTTGAATACTGACAGTATAAAGCTTGCTGTGATTTTTTTCCCAAAGGAATTTGTATCATTTAAGTAAAAACAATATAGCTTATGGATTATGTTTCCTAATAAGTCTCAGACATAGAAAGTAACTCTCTTACAGTAAACTGCAGTACTACAGAATTGTTTTAGTACTGCTTCATTAAGTAGTGTCAGAAAGTTAGAAGGTTAATAGGGTGGTGTTAGTAGGAAGAAGCAATATCTTGCTTTGATTCTGTCAGTGTTCATATAGTGAGTGGACACAGTTTTTGTGACCCTGTGAAGGAAATTTCTTCTTAGGAAGTAAGCATTTGCAGCAACCAAGTCACTTGGTCTCGTACCCTAGCATTTTGGGTATATTGAAAGTGTCAGAGGCTCTCTGCATTTATTAAGGGAATAGGCTCATATCCTTTCATTTTTCACAATTGAAATGGTTTGAGTTTTTACGTCTGTGTTGATGAAACAGAAGTGCCTTCCTTAAGAAAAGAAAAAACTCTAAGAGAATCTTTCAGTTTAGGGGCAGAAATCCATTGTGAAATGGGTTGACATGGATGATACAAAACATGCATAGTTTATGGTATTCCAGATGGAGTAGCTCAACATCATTTAGAAAAAATAAATTATAGTTGGCAAATGCAAATACACATTTTTGGGTTTTTTTCCTGGCACTTACAGAATAGACAAGTAAAACTTTTAGTTCTTAGGGGAAAACTGACAAATCAGAAAATATCACACTTACTGTCACATCTCTAAAACTACAGACGATCTTTTCAGCCAGGAGACTTACTGGGTTTGGTACCACATTTGGGGAGGGTGTTTACAGATGAGCCTTAAGGAAAGGTGGCTGAGCTTTAAAAATAAGAATGTCTGGAAAGCCAAGAGGCACTTTTTAGGGCTGGGTGGGTCTTGTGGAGGCAGTGGATGGACTCTATGGCTGAGTGGAGAACAGTACACCTGGAGAAGAATCCTGTGATGCGGTCCTAGAGGGATCAGGTGAACTGGGGAGAGGTGCTGGAACTAGGGTTAATTTTAGTCATCCTTGGCATTACCTGGGGATTGGTCTTGTTTATTTCATTTTTAACGTTTCCCACCCCAAAGACTTTGAGTAGAAGGTCCTGTTAGAGAATATGGATGTTTTGTGACTCTTACCCTCACTTTAAGGGATTACCTCTCCTGAGAGATTACCTTGGTGTAGACTCTGGAAATGGACAACTTGGCTAAGTACCATGAGCAGAGACATGAGCGAGTTGTCTCTGATGATGATGTATTCTGAACCTCATTAGGTGGTGTGGTACTTACTGCAGAATAGGGGCTCACTGGACTATTGGGAATGATAGCTTGAGGTCCCTGTAGAATTTATAGGAGCAGTAAGGCACTAAGGGTTAGTGACTAAGGGAAGTTTGAGTTTAGGTCTGTCAGCTAGTAAGGGGAGGGGTAGCCTAAGAGGATATAAGTATGTTTTCAGGACTTGGTCAGGGCTGGGTACTTTTGAGGGTTTGTTGCTGACTTTAAAGTAGAATCCCAGTACTGTTCTGGAAAGCAAGACTTTATAATTTCTGGTTTTACTTAATCTTTTTCTTTGGGGTAGTTAACTTTCCTAACACTTAAGATGAAACTCATTTTGTATTCTGGGAGCTGGCTTATTCTTCAATTTAAGCTTCCTTATTAAAACCCCTTAAGTTAGCAAGGATGGTTAGTGGTAGTTTGCAGCCCTGGTAGGGAAGTTTTAATATTTTTATTGACTTTTTTATTGGGCTCCCTGCATGCTACCTTTCCTTGGGGCTTTTGGGTGTCAAGTCTTTTTTTTTAATATGGTATTAATTAATTGATTGATTGATTAATTTATTTATTTATGGCTGTGTTGGGTCTCCATTGCTGTGCGCGGGCTTTCTGTAGTTGCGGCGAGCAGGGGCTACTCTTTGTTGTGGGGCGCGGGCTTCTCATTGCAGTGGCTTCTCTTGTTGCGGACCACGGGCTCTAGGCACGCAGGTCAGTAGTTGTGGCTCATGGGCTCTAGAGCTTCTCACTGCAGTGGCTTCTCTTGTTGCGGAACACGGGCTCTAGTCACACAGGTCAGTAGTTGTGGCTCACAGGCTCTAGAGCGCAGGCTCAGTAGTTGTGGTGCACGGGCTTAGTTGCTCTGCAGCATGTGGAATCTTCCTGTACCAGGACTCAAACCTGTGTCTCCTGCGTTGGCAGGCAGATTCTTAACCACTGCGCCACAAGGAAGTCCTGGGTGTAGAGTCTTAATCTGGATCTGAGAATGGGACATCTTTCGCAACCCAAGGCATCAGTTTATTCATAAGCAGGGACCACCAGCTTGGCAGTTTTTGGTTGGTAGACTATGTAGCATTGGAGGTCTCTATCTAAACCACACAGGACATCTGTAGGTAGAACAGACAGGTGACAGTATAGCATGACAGTGATGAGCAGATGCCTTAATTGGCAAGTTATATTCTCTTCCCTAGAACTCTTTGGCTGAGATGGAATTTGCCTCTCTGAAATGCAGAAGGTGTTTGAACTCTGTTTATAGCCCTGTGTCAGTTCACTGCCTTTCTGAGTTCCTCACTCTTCTTTAGGTAGAATTGCTATAGTCCTCACTTGTCTTTTTGGTCAAATGCTTAGGTGGCTTTGGCCGAATCTTAGTTTGTATAAGGCTGTATGGGGTTTCCTGTGCCTTTTGGTAGTTAGAAGAATTCACTGAAGAGTTCCCTCTGATGGGGTAGCAAGAAGAAAAGAGTCGTTAATCAGCCTGCATAGTGCAGGAGCCTGCTTGAGTCCCAGCTTCAGTTCAGGGAGGAAAAGTCATTTATACAGTTACCTTCAATGAGAAGTAGATAGAGGCCATCCATAAAAACTATTTATGGGATTTAAAGTACATTGGCTTCTTCCTTTAACTTTCCCCTTGCAGAACATCTGATTTGTACTCGCCCTTTCTAGCTTACATTCTCTACCCTCAGAATGTAAATTAAAGCAATTTTTCCCTACTTCCATGTTTCTTACTTAGGTTATCACTTAGGTCTTCTATCTAATTTAAATACAAGCCTCTTAGGAACTATTTGGTGGTTATGGTTACACTACTTTGTGAATACACTACTGAATTGTACACTACTGAATTACACTACTTTGTGAATATACCACTGCATTTTATGGTATGTGAATTACATGTCAATTTTAAAAAATAAGCCTTCTTGAAAACTGGTTGACAACTTTTAGAGGCAACAGGATTAAAAGAGAATAACACCTAAGTGAATGCTTGAAGGTAATCACTGGTCAAAGAGATCAGCAAATAAAGTGATGTCCCTTGAGTTTCAGAGAAGTAAAATAAATCAAGACTTTTCATGGGTATTATAGGAAATGATCAGACAAGAAGTAGAGAAAAATGCATACACATGGACCTTTTTTGTGTGCTTTCTGGAAGGCTCATTGTACCTCTGTTCCAATGCATTTTTTTAAAAATAAACATGATCCAACTATATGCTGTCTATGAAAGACTCACTTTATTTTATTTTTATTTTTTATTATATTTTTTTATTTTTGGTTGTGTTGGGTCTTCGTTGCTGTCCACGGGATTTCTCTGGTTACGGCGAGCGGGGGCCACTCTTCGTTGCGGTGCAAGGGCTTCCCATTGCAGTGACTTCTCCTGTTGGGAGCACGGGCTCTAGGCATGTGGGCTCAGTAGTTGTGGCACACAGGTTTAGTTACGCTGCGGCATGTGGGATCTTCCTGGGCCAGGGCTCGAACCCATGTCGCCTGCATTGGAAGGCAGATTCTTAACCACTTCGCCACCAGGGAAGCCCCCAATGCATATTTTTTAAAAAGAATATTTTCAACCTCTAAAAATGTAGTTGGGTTGTAAGAATTTGTAAATTCTCAGAGAGAAGCTGTTTTCTACATAGGAGACCTTTGGAGGCCTTGATGGTCTTGGTTATTTCAGTCTCAGTATTGGGGAAGTTTCTCTACTATTTCTCCTTACTAAAAGAGGGCTGCTTTGCCTTCAGGGGAGTTTTTAAATGATCTGGAGCACTTTGAGATGTTTAGAGTGGTCTGAAATGTGACTTCCAAACCACCTCAAAATGTACCTTAGGAACCAGGATAGGGGAAATGGTAATATTTCGTTTGTAGAACTTAGTCCTGGCTCTGTTGAAAGAATGTTAGTTTTGTTGTGGTATTGCCTCTTTTGGTTTTGTGGGACCTACTGTTTTTTGTTTCTGTTTTTTTTTGCGGTACGCAGGCCTTTCACCGTTGTGGCCTCTCCTGTTGCGGAGCACAGGCTCCGGACGCGCAGGCTCAGCGGCCATGGCTCACGGGCCCAGCCGCTCCGCGGCATGCGGGATCTTCCCGGACCGGGTCACAAACCCGTGTCCCCTGCATCGGCAGGCGGACTCTCAACCACTGCGCCACCAGGGAAGCCCTTGTTTTTGTTTTGACCACGATTTTAAAAACTAGATTTGGACTGGAAAGAGAAAAAAAAAGATATTTATTGGCTTGGTTTATATCTTTCATGGTTCATTCAGTTGTTTTAGGGGCAGGGGGAACAGGAAAAACAAAGTAAAACAAAACAAAAAATTCCTTTCATGTTTATTTGAATGCCCACTAGTGCTTTTGCATTTACCAGAAATGAATGTTGGTTGTCACAGTCGTCAGATACATGTTAGAAAATCCCATGGTACAGGAGTTGGGGTGGGAGCTGCTGAATAGTACTTCATAGCTCTCTGGTGAGGGAAAGTGACTAGATAAGATGATTTTAATTTTATTTATTTATTTTTTAACTGAAGTATAGTTGATTTACAATGTTGTGCCAGTCTCTGCTGTACAGCACAGTGACTCAGCTATATACATATAGACATTCTTTTTTAATATTCTTTTCCATGATGATTTATCAAAAGTATTGAATATAGTCCCCTGTGCTATACAGTAGGACCTTGTTGTTTAGATAACATCATTTTCAAAAATGAATCAAATGTCCCTGACAGGGTAGGAAAATCATTGCTTAATAAATGAAGCTTAAGCTTCATTAGTTTTTTCCTAATAACCGAGCAATTGAATTTGTGTCACAAATTAAATGATTTCCTGCCTTTGCTTGTCTTCAAATCAAAGAAGAAAATATTAGCCAAGCTACAAAAATTCCTGGTAGCAATGTGTGAGGTTATGTGTGAATTGGTGGTTAAATAATATTTGTGTAAGTATTGGAATATGTTTCTTCAACCTGAAAGTATTAGTTAACATTAGTTAACATGTATGTGCTAACTTTGGAAATAAAATATTGGATGAGTAGATCCTCTCAAGAAATTTTTGTCAAAAATTCTGACATACTTAATTTTAATTTCTAAAACTATGCAATGGTGTTATGTTGAGGGAGTAGAGTGTTCTGTTTGTATAATTGTAAGTAATTTAAAATTCTATATTTTTTAGAAAATTTTTCATTTTAGTTTTCAGATTAATATCAAGTCCTAGAAAGTGCTCACCTTGTTTATCAGACAATGAGTATGTTTGACAATGTACAAGCATATCTGATGAAAGGTTTTGGTAAATCTTAATCAAGAATAGTCCTGTATTTTACTTTTTTTTTTTTTAAATTATTATTATTATTTTTTTGCGGTACACGGACCTCTCACTGCTGTGGCCTCTCCCGTTGCGGAGCACAGGCTCCGGACGTGCAGGCTCAGCGGCCATGGCTTACGGGCCTAGCCGCTCCGCAGCATGTGGGATCTTCCCGGACCGGGGCATGAACCTGTGTCCCCTGCATCGGCAGGCGGACTCTCAACCACTGAGCCACCAGGGAAGCCCAGTCCTGTAATTTAAAATGGCTGCATGGAGGACAAGTGCTGTCAGTAAGTTAGCAGCAATACAGGGGCAGCTGTCTCATCTTTAGTCCCTGAGAGCGCTTTGTAATAGAAGCACAGGGGTACTGAAATGTATTATCTCATGCACCCCTGAAACCACCCTGCAAAGGAGTTACCATCATTGCTACTTGGCATATGAGATAACCCAAGCCCAGAGAGAAGTGCCTTGCCTGAGGGCACATGATGAATTAGCTGTAGCTTCTTGCCTATGTACATAACTGTAGAAGTTACTTTGTGTGTTGCTCCAGTGAAGATACTCATTACAAGTGATGTGGCGTTGACTGAGCGCCACCGCGTGCCGGGTATTTTGCTAGTGTTGGGTGTACAGAAATGAAAATATCCCCCTCCCCCACTTAGTCTGGGACCTCTATTGTTCTGGCATCATCTCTCTGCATGGGCAGTTTGCTTCAGCATTGATCCTACTCCTCTCTTGGGTGATCCTTTTGCCACTCCTGTACCATCTTTCCTGTCAGGTTGGAGTGTTCTTAGCTGGGGGGAGAAACTCAGATCTTATTCCTGATGGTTGCTCTGTAGGTTTTTTTGTTTGTTTTCAAGTGAACAAAAATTGAACTAGATCATTGGCTCTAAAAAGAGTAGTTGTTCCCAGATTTTTAAAAAGTCCTGGGGATTTAATATACAGGGTTGTGACTATAGTTAACAGTACTGTATTGGATATTTGAAGGTTGCAGTAAGAGTTGATCTTTAAAGTTCCCATCACAAGGAAAACAAATCGTAACTGTGTATGGTGATGGATGTTAACTAAACTTATTGTGGTAATCATTTTGCCGTATATACATATATCAAATCATCATGTTGTATCCTAAAAGTAATACAATATTATTTGTCAATTATAGTTCAGGAAAAAAAAAGTTCCCTTTTTTGACTTACATAGCATTTTGAGATGGTCTATGCTTATCTACTTGTCATAACTCTTCCATTAGGCTAAGCTCTCTGAGGGCTAGGACGCTCCCCTCCTCTGTGCTCACATAGCGTTGTAAATGTCAGTGGAAACTAATGAGTTGAATAAGGGTGAGAATTTCCTAACAAATGTTAATCTGGGCCCGAGAACCATCATCAGGATGAAGTGACCCTAAGATTAATTTTGGATTTTGAAAACTACTTGAAAATACAAACCAATAAAAAATATTAAACAAAAATAACCATCTGGTGCAGATGGAAAGCTAGATAAAATAGAACCATATGCAGTTTTCAAAAATTTAGCAAGTAATCATCAGTGCATATCTTCGTAGTTTCATATGTCTTATTATAAACCAGCAATCCTTATATGCATAGTTGAAGGAGAGAGAATTGAAAGTGCTTATAAGATGTCAAAGTGATGATTTCATATAGGCCAATTTCATTCTTCCCAGATGGTATTTTGACATGTAAGTCAGATATTTTCCTAATTTTCCTAATGAAAGCTGCAGGTACATACTCATTTGAGGTTTTAACATAGCAAAGTACCTGTTGGAAATCTTTCACACAGGCCTCCTTTGTCATGTTATTTCCATTGATGGGAATTCAGATACGTGGATCAGTTCTGTTTGACTTTTGTTAAAATCTCTAACCTGATAATATTTTACTTTTCTTCTAAACACCTATATTCCCAGTGAAATGGAATTAGGAAAACAAGACCGATAGAACTAAGCCCTCTTGAATCTCTATTAATATTTTTCATGGTGCTTTTTATATTCATAATGCTTTGTTTCCACAGAAATATTACTCCTTGTTTAAAGGGGGAAATCCCTGTGTTTTCTTTTTCCTCAAAGATACCCAATAACATTTAAAAAATTAATTTTTCCCTCTGCCTGTGTCCTTTAAAATCCTGATTCTTTTTTACATTTCATAGTTGGTATGTATATTCTGGCCTTTTTCAAAGTCAACCAGTACTCTCCTAATGGGAAATTCAACTGGACTTGTTTATGTTTAGTTGGGTTTTTCTTGGTCAGTTTGAATATAGGGCTGCTCATCTCATTTGCCTAAATAAAAATCTTGGTGTATAACGGTTACGAAAACAGGGCTTGGTATAGACTAACAGTTGGCTTGAATGATCAAGGGCCATGTTTGTCAGCATCACTGAGTCAGCTTTTCTAGGGACAGAGACTAAAGAATTAGTTCTGGGATTGGATATTATTCATCAGGGCTTTGTTTTCTGTACCTTGTTTTCCCCTAAGCACCTGGTTAGCTATTATCACAGATACTTTTTTGGGGAACAGGCAACCACATGGTTAATGAAGATGGAGAAGAATTGAAAATTTAATATTAGCTTTATAGATTTCCTTCCTTTGCCTTGTTCTCATCCTTCTCAACTGCAAAAAAAAGTATAAGGAGCAGTCACATTTCTATGAGAAATCTATACATTTAGGTTAGGAAATGGAGAAAGATATGCTTTTTAATAGTCATACAAATAAGCCACAAAGACCCATCAGCCCACCAGGTTTCTTCCCAGCATGTGATGATGGAAGAAAAAGGTAATAAAAGAGGTTTTTTTATTACTCTTTTTAGGTGAGAATTTGTCTGTGGGACTGTTAACACTGAGTTTACCATCTTGATGATTCCAGATGGTTCCTAGCAATTCTGAATGCAAGGTTGGTTGGTAGTCTTCAGAACATTTAGGTCTCTGAGTGGAACATCTTCTGTGTCTACTAGAACTTTTTCTGTGAATTATAAAATTACATTTGAGAACTAAAGGAAAAAAATCACAATTAGCTCAATACAACCACTGTAATCATTTTTGTTTACAGTTGTGTCACATTACATCATTTTCAGATTTCTGTATATTCACTTGTGCTTGCTCAACTCCTCTCCCCTACCCCACACCCCATTTTCCCTCTCATGGAGTGAGCATGAGAGGTGGGGTGTGACTCGGCTATGACTTCAGGTGGTCTCTCCAGTTTTCTCTGGGTATGAGCGTTCACTATGCTGGCTGTGATTCTGTCATTTAAAGTGATATATTTTTCATACATTATGGCCCTTAAATGCAAGCCAACCTCTTCATCTGGTGTCAGCCAAAAGAAAAGTGATCTGTTGCGACGCTGGAGGAAAAACTGGCAGTGTTGGACTTAACCTATATTGAGAGATGGTATGTTGTTCTTCACCTTGGGGTGTTCAAGTATGATATTGAAAATGCATGGTTTTCATCTCATATGCTGACTTTTGTCTCTGACCTCTGAATTAGATGCAACTTCATTGTATTTAATTCTAGTTCTTTTTCCTATACACATTTTATATAATTGTTCTCAATTTTAAAGTTTTTAAAATATACTATATTCAATATACTATATCAAGTATCTTATCATATTGTAATTTTTATAGCCATCATTTACAACAAGACTTTTGGGGTTTTGTCTTTTCAGAAGAATATTGATAGCCAGTATATTCAGTCCATGAAAGTGAATGCTTTCTAACTTGCACAGTCAGGCCCACTCACAATGGTTCTGCCATAGATATTTTAGAATAAAAATAACTGTTGTGCTCAAATTTCAATATTTCTTAACTGTAGACATAGTCTTATCTGTGCTTAGGCATGTGGGATCCTTTCTGTGATTGGGCTCCATGGAGGTTGGAAATCAGATTAATTTATACAGTGTAGTGGTTAATAGCATCAGTTTGAATCTGGACTGACTGGGTTTGAAGCCAGGTATTGCTCCTTACCATTGAGGTGATTTTGAACAAATTACTTGTTCCTTCTTTGACTGCTTCCCCATGATGGGTAAAATGAGGTTAATAATATTTACCTTATAGGATAGTCATGTGAGGATTAACTATATGTAAAATATTTAGAATACAGTCTTGCACCTACAAGTGCTTTGTAAATATTACTTGATATCATCACCCGTTTTGGCAATTTATGAAAATCCTTATAGTACAACTCTGTGTCTTGGACACACAAAATGCTTTGGATCAAGATTGGGTCCTTTTTAATTTTTATTTATTTATTTTTAAAGTTTTAGGTATTATAGTTAAACTTTTTTGCTTTTTCTGGCCACACTGCATGGTTTGCAGCACCTTAGTTCCCTGACCAGGGATCAAACCTGGATGCCAGCAGTGAGAGCACAAAGTCATAACCACTGGACTGCCAGGGAATTCCCTAAACTTTAAATTTCTGTTTTTGTTTCATAAAGTTTCAGGCAGAAGAAGTTGAATGTTGGGCTTATAAATTTAAATATTATATCTGAAGTACATTGTCAACATATAATATCTCAGGAATGTATAGAGATGCTATTAGATGCTCATTATGTCTGCTCTAGATGCTCATTATGTCTCCTCTAGTATCTTTTCCTTTGCAGTGACATTAGTATCAAAGTCTGTTTGTTCTTTAGCAAAGTATGAATGTTGCCATGAATCCTTTCTTTTTCTGCACATAGATTCTGTGTGCTCCTCTGGGCCACAATAGTTACTTCTTTAAGAACAGAAAGGAAACTCAGGGCTTTGCCAATTTGGTGTTGGTGTTCTGTGTTTTTCATTTTGGCAGCTATGGAGAGGGTTTGCTTTCCACACACCTGGATGCTCCTTTGACAATGTTCTGTAGAGGTAATCAACACACTTGAGAGTATATCTGCTTGTTCTGTGGCTGCCCCTTTCTGATTGTGGACATACATTTGAATGTTTACAGTAGATACTTGGTGATAAAAGGCACTTTAGTTGCTTCTGCTCTTATGCAGTGTTTCCCAAGAACACTCAGAGCCCTTTACAAAATGCAGAATGTTTTATGTATGAGATGTTCACTGAGTTGAATCAAGAAATCCACTTGAAAGGAAATATGTAACAAAACAATTTCTCCTGTTAATAGGGTATATACAAATGCATATACTGTTTCTCTAAAGTAGTTTCATTTCTCTAAATAGTTACTAATTAGAGAAGACTGATTTTGTTGTGGTAAGTTTAAATAGAGATTCCAGGGGTTAGTTCTAATCTGTGTTGGGCAAAGCTGTGAAATCAGGTAGAAAGTTTGTCCACCTAAGGGGGTGCTGAGATTTCTAGTAGCTTTCTTTTCTTCCTGGTCATTTCCTAAAATTCAAAGGAAGAATCAGATTATACCATTGTAACATTTCATAATGAACTTGGAGTATGTAACAGATCTAAAGCCTTACCTATATCATAATAAAACATTTCAGGCCATTCATTCCATGTGACAAGGGATCCAACCCATTTCACCAAGTTTGGTCTGTTTTTAAGTTATATTTTCTCTTGCCCTAGCTTTTTTGTTGTTGTTTTCCTTTTCCCTTTTTTTTTTTTCTTTTTTTGGCCTTTATTACCTTGATTCAATGATACCAGTTTTCTATTATTATATATACTTTGTGCTCAAAATTGACCTAGGTTTTGTGTGGTTACTCTTTCCCTGAGTTTTATTTCTTTTTTTTAAAAAAATAAATTTATTTGTGTCTTTTAAAAAATTTTTGGCTGTGTTGGGTCTTTATTGCTGCACGCGGGGCTTTCTCTAGTTGTGGCGAGCGGGGGCTACTCTTCATTGCGGTGCGCAGGCTTCTCATTGTCGTGGCTTCTCTTGTTGCAGAGCACGGGCTCTAGAGCTCAGGCTCAGTAGTTCTGGCACATGGACTTAGCTGCTCCGCGGCATGTGGGATCTTCCCGGGCCAGGGATCGAACCCGTGTCCCCTGCATTGGCAGGCGGATTCTTAACCACTGCACCACCAGGGAAGCCCCTGAGTTTTATTTCTTATTTGAGCAAATCACATCTTTTTCTTGGTGTTCCATCTGCACAGTGTCACTCCTAAAGATGAACTTCTTTATCCTGTGACGCAGTAGAGTGGCAGAAACATGGAAGCCACTTGTGGAGCATTGCTTTAATAAGTATATTTTTGTAGTCATATGGTGGCAGTATCAAGGAAATTATAGGATGGGGTTAGTGTTAGAGTTTGTCAGCTTGTAAATCCCATGACTTCCCATCTCATGGGTCACGAGAGTCACAAATGACACTTGCTCAGGAAAATGGTGAAGGGTGTTTTGTGCTCTGATGGTACATACAATTCTTGAACATGTACTGATTGCTAACAATTCCTGTCTCTCCCCCAGCCTACCCCAACTTTGTGCATAAGCACAGTTTTGGACCCAGCCATTTGTACTTACTTATGCTTTTACACCTTCTTCCTTTCATAAAGATTTTAGCTGGCTTATGACTTGAGTTGAAACAAGGAAAAAAAGAGGAGACCTGATATGGTCTGTCCCCTGCCAACCAGAAGCTTCCTGTGGTATATAGTTGCCTCAGTCTGTCAGCACTTCTGTCTTTGAAGGTGGTTTCTGCTTGATAAGTGGTGACTATTAGTATAGCTTTGAGATAATTGCTTCTCCTTCTTCTCTCGGTATACATTTTTTTTTCCAGATACTTTCCTGTTCTTGTTGACCTTGTTTTTCCAGAAGACTCAGCCTGTGGTTAAAATGTTTCGGGTCCCCCTTTGAACTTTCTGTGGGATTACCCAATTCTGGGGCACCCTCACCAGATCAACAGTGCTAAAGAGGGCAAAGAATCTTCTTGGTTAATAGAAAAGGCCATTTTGGAATGACTTTCTAAGTCCAGAAACATCCAGACTTTCCTTCAGTACTTTTTTCTGTTTGGGGTAGCAGCTTTGCCTAGTACAGGGGAGGGGGGGGGCTATGGGGAGGGCTTGTGTTTAAGGGGTTCAGAAACAGGGGATTTAAGTGTGTCTTTTGTGTTTTCAAGGCACTAACACCACTCCCGTCTGTATTTAAATGCTGTCCCCAGGTTACGACTATGGCTATGTCTGCGTGGAGTTTTCACTCTTGGAAGATGCCATCGGATGCATGGAGGCCAACCAGGTTGCTTTATACTTCGGTCAAATGATGCTGGAAGGATATATTTTTTATGTATGGGGAGGGAGGGCTTCAAATGATTAAACTTTGGAAAGGCACCAGAAATATGTATTTGGAGCATACCACATTCCAACCAGGAGAAACTTTAAAAGAAGCTGGGAAGGTTTCTCTAGAAGAGTTAATGGGCACAGAGTGTATTTTAAAAAATAGCATTCAGTTGTAGTTGCACCATATTCCAAGGACAGTAGATGGAAAAAAATGACAGGTCTGGAGTGCTTCCCTTTGGGATGTGACTGAGCTTGGGATCCAGATGCAAAGAATGATCCTTGCCTGTCTGTGATCTGAAGGAACTTCCTGGCACAGGAATTCTAGGTCAGTACTTAACACCCAGACCTAGGGTGAAGACCACTGATGGCAACTCCTGTGGCACTCAGGTCCTGCCTGCAAGTGCTACTTTTGGAAGAGGGCCAATGGGGAGAAGAGAGTTAGTTGTTGATTGTTGGGGTCTTTTGCATTCATCATTGTTCTTTGCAAATTGGGGTTTCGTACTCAAGTTCTTAGCTGCATATAGTCAGAGCTGGTGAATCTGAATCTGTACTTACCTTATGTTTTAAACACCTAGATGTATTTAGCTTGCCACCTAGAACTGTCATCTGGGTCTTTAATTGAACGCTGCCTGGTAGCTTTGGGAGGAATTATGAAATGGATAGAATCCTTGTCATCGTGTTTCCTTGGGGAAAGTTGTTTTCTCTGTGGTGTGTTAGTTCCTCCATCTGTAAAGTGGGAGAAAGAAGCTTAGTGATACAGTTTGATTTTTATGTACCCACTGCCTGTGCTTAACATTGTGATTGCGATGCACCCAGAATCTTAAAAGAAGGTTCTGCCAGAGAAGAGTAGTATTGCATGAGAACTGTTTCTCTTTCATAGCCGAATGCCCTTTCATCAGCTTTGTTCCATTCAGCATGGCTCATCGCACTTAACTTTTTCCCTTCTTTGACCATGTTCCCCCTTTATGGCAATGGAGATGACATGCTCTAAATCCTCTGGGATCAAGAAGTAATTAGAGGAAACTTGATGTATCCATTCCTATTGTTAGTAGTATAAATACTGTTAGATCCTCAGAAAATGACTGCAATAGGACTATATCCCCTTCACAGAGTTCTCGTTGCCTGATTTGTTCAGTGTCCATCATTGAGTCAGTCATTTAACAGATACTAATTATGTGTCAGAAAATGCTATCTGCCAACATTTGGAGAGAGGAATAAAAGTCCTAGTCTGTATGCTTATGGTTGATTCCATTCTAGCAATCTGTCCTAATTTGAGAACATTCATTTAATTCATAAGCATCTTGTCTTTATCAGTGAGTAATCTTTAAATCCTTTGACACTGTACTAAAGAATATTGTGAGTGGTAGAAACATAAATGGGGAGCCATGGCAGATGCCATTTCTTTAGTATCATTCTCCCAACTGTGTGTTTCTCCTAGAGGGATGTTGCTTTTTATCAGAGCTATATAATCTTAAAAATAACCATATTGTGTCTTAACTGCCTCTTCCTTCTATCCCCCAAAAAATCCTATCTAAAGTATCCAGCCTCCTAAAGAGTAATGTCAAATAGAACTAGGGCAGCCTTCTTTAAAAATAAGGATTATCATAATGCTGGATTTCTGTTAGAGGTACATCTAGAAAAATGTTCATTTACACAAGCAGTGTCAAGGGGGTGTGGCCTATAGACATATCTCCCCCCACCCTTCCCACCCATTCTTTGAACACTCTCCCAGATCCCTCATGAATGACCTTTGCCCAGTGAATGGGACACCAGAATAAAGCAGGAGCAAGGCCAGAATTTTTCTAGATGTGAAATAGAATGTCTTGACGGGTAACCATGCTCTTGCATATGTCACTCTGTGCAGGAGAGCAAATAAGAGACAGCCTCTGTCTTCTAGGACTTTATAATCTCATACTAAGAAAGGTGACAGAGATTATGTGGTACTCATGGATTCCATAGAGTGTTCTCTCAGATAAACTCCAAATTCTGTCCGATAACATTTTCAGTATTCACTGGAGTTATTTCTTTTTTGTTTTTTTTTTGTTTTTTTTGCGGGACGCAGGCCTCTCACTGCTGTGGCCTCTCCCATTGCGGAGCACAGGCTCCGGATGCGCAGGCTCAGCGGCCATGGCTTACGGGCCCAGCCACTCCGCGGCATGTGGGATCTTCCCGAACCGGGTCACGAACCCGTGTCCCCTGCATCGGCAGGCGGACTCTCAACCACTGCGCCACCAGGGAAGCCCTGGAGTTATTTCTTAATAAGATATCACCATATCCTTATTCAGTCAACCCGATTTCCTAGATTTTTATTCTTCCCCTAGCCATGGGACAGAGGTCACACTGCTAACACTGCCATGCAATAGAATCCTCTCGCTGAACTGCATAGACTTCATGACCCAGTCAGTATTCTTCTAACAACTTTTACCACAGCTCAGATGTATACAAATCATTCTGATGAGAAAAATTTTGAGAATGGAATATTCAGGGGGATTTTTGTAATTAGGTAGTATAGCATAGAAAAGAGGAGTGTAGGTTCTATAGTCAGATGTTACTTCCTAGCTGGGTTGTCTCTGGCAAATTTCTTAACCTCCCTTGGCCTCAGTTCCCTCTGTTACCAGTACCTCATGGGACCCTGGAGTGGATTAAACGAGATGATGCGTTCACGAGTGCCTGCTGTGTACTAGGCACCTTTCTGGATGCTGGAGATGCTGCAGTAAACGAGACAGATTATATAACTTCTGTTTTAGTGATAGAAGTCAGAGCATAAGCAAGTAGACAAATTTAAAATAATATATGATAATGCTAAGTGCTATAAAGATAATGAAGCAGGGTATTGAGAGAATGCATATGAGGGCAGTTTTAGATGAGGTGGTTAGGGAAACTTCTTGAGGAATAACATAGAATTTGAGTAGTGACTCTTGGTGCATAATGTATACAGAACACTTAGCATAGCATCTGATACCTAGTAAGCATTTGAAATTAGACAGTCGTCTCCTCCTCCTCCTCTTCTTCTTCATGTCAAGTAATTTCCAATCATAATTCTGGGGAAAAAAATTTTATATCTGGATTTTCCTTAAGGAAATGGATGTGGATCAAGCTCCCAATAACACAGCAGTTTAAAATCTTATGAGAGACATAAGAATGTGAGGGACGAAGTCCTTACTCCTTGGAGTAAGGTGCAAGTGTTTGTGGAAGATGTCTATTCATCCATTCTCCTTCCGTCCAACTTTTACTTATAGACAAAATTAGTATGAATTCTGAGTCACCATCTACAGGGCACCTTTGAGTAGTCTGTGTATATGCTTCTGAGGAGGGTTCTATGAAATGCTTTGGGTTGAGATTTTTATAACTCTTCACTATCCTGACTCTTGATGTGAAATGTCTTTTATTTATCATTGACTGATACTTATAAGTCTGGGGAAGGGGATAAAGGAGGCTTCTGTCAGCTTGGTTTGTCAGATACTGTGGGGTATGTGTGCATAATGAGGTTGTTCAGGATGATAACTAAGGCCCCTCTAGCCCTTTCCCAGTGCCTTAATGGAGACATCAAACTAGTAGGATGCTCTGCAGCAGTACTGAGGATGGTGGCCAAGGGGACTCATCAGGGCATCACTTAGCCAGCAGCTGTCTGTCTGGGAAAGTAATTTCCTACAGAGGTCTGTCAGCTCATACCTTCACCATCTCTGTCTAGGAGAAGTATAAAGCCAGCAAACACTGTGAGATGCAGAACCTTTTATTCTGTCCCTTCCTGGGAAAGGTATTTCTAGCAGTGTCATATACCCTTGGCTTTCTTTATTGTCCAAGTCCCTGAGGATTGAGAGTGACTATTATCTCCTTTCTCTTTGTGTGCCATTGCACTGGGACTTGGGGAGAGGAGTAAGAAGCATTGTGTTAGAATATCTCTCAATGGTTGCCCAGTTGTGCTAGTTCTCTCAAACCGTTGTCATTTGGTCTGCAGCATTTTATTTTCTCAAATTTGCAGGTATGATGTTTGTTGCCTATTTCTGTTTGACCAAATAGTCACTAAAGTGCCCTTATAAAAGGGCTCTGGGAGAATAATTCATTTCTCTGCAGTTTTTACTCAACCTTATTAGCATCAGTGACCTTCTTTACTAAAGATGACTTGGCTACATGACAGAATCAGCCTGACGTTATAAAGTGCAAGGGAAAAGGATGCTGTTATCACCTAACATGAAAATTCCTTCAGACACTGGCTTTTTCTAGTATGTGGAATGAAGACTGTAGAATACATGAAGTTTTATGAAATAGTGTTTTTTTGTGTCAACAAACTTAAGAGAGTTTGAGTTTTTGAAGATACCAGGACGGCCAGGGTATTTCTGAAGGTATGTGAAGGAAGCCAAATCTTAAATAGGATCCGTCCTTGTGATTAAAATGAGATGAATAGGGAACGCTTATGTTTTGGGGGATGGGAAAGACTTTGTTGAGGCCATGATGGAAAAAATGAGCTGAGACTCAGTTTGTTGGAATCTTATTTAAGTTGTTAGCAATATTGTATGAAACATTTCAGTACTTGAATTGTGTGCTTTCCAGGTAACAAAAAAAAATAATCTTTATAAATACCTGCAAGGCTTGTGGCGTTGCCTAAACCTGCAAGGCTTGTGACGTTGCCTAAACCCTCACCCTAAAACTACTTCACTGAAGAGAATTTGGCATCCTGGCCAGAGCTCAGCTGTATAACTTGTGGCTTGAGTCATGCCATTCTTTCTGGAAATCTCAATTTCAGTACCCTCTCTTGAGTGCCCTCAGTAGAGGTATTGGTGGGAAACAGAAAGGAAAATGAATTCTAAAATGTGTGTAAATCAACAATTGAAGATTCTCACTCACCAGAGAGTTGGGGAATTCTGGAGAATTAAAAATGATTTTAAGGGGGACTTCCCTTGTGTCGCAGTGGTTGAGACTGAGCTCCCAATGCTGGGGGCCCAGGTTCAATACTGGGTCAGGGAACTAGATCTCACATGCATGCTGCAACTAAGAGTTTGCATGCCACAACTAAGGAGCCCGCCTGCTGCAACTAAGACCCAGCACAACCAACCAAATAAATAAATAAATAAAATATTTTTAAAAAATGATTGTAAGGATTGATGATCTGATTATGCAGTTTGGTTACCTGTCCAGTGATTGAGTCTTGGCTGGGCACCAGCCAATATATCATAGTAGTTAAATATATGGACTCTGATCTCCACCCAACTAGCTCAGTAGGTAAATACGTGGACTCTGGAGGCAGACTGCTCAGGGTTGCTTCTCAGCTCTGTAACTTGGGCAAGTGGCATAACATAACATCTCTGTGTCTCAATGTCCTCTCATACTTCTAGGGATTAAATGAGTTAATGCATGTAAGGTGACTCGAACTGGGCCTGGCACGCAGTGAACATTGAGTGTTTATTTGTTATTAGCACACAACTTCTTATCTGACTGGACAAGAAAGTCCTAAATTATAGCAGCTCCAGTTTTGGCTTCATGGAGTATATGGTTAAAAAGAGGATTTGGTGGCAGTGTCCAGGGGATTATTTTTACATCAACAATACTTCTTATTTAGCCTGCTGATTGGGACTGATTATCAGGTCTTTCTAGGTGTTTCTCCTGCCTCAGTGATCAAATCTTAAATTTTCTCAAGAGGAAGTGCAAGAGACATACCACATGTGGGGCATGGAGTATGGTTAGACCACACTGGGAATCTAGCCTGTGACCTTAAAACCCTAAACTCTGGTAACTAGCCACTGGCGTTGCCTATCTCAGATTTTTTCCAATAATTGTAAAAGGTACTCTAAATTGGAGTCAGTTTAGTTTTCTTGAATTTGAAAAGTAAATATTTATCATTTGGCAGTTTTAAGGGAAATTTCCAATGTGTCTCCTATAATGAGATTTATGATTATTTTTGTTACACATGGTTCATTTCTGTGGTTGGAAGAAATTTAGTTCCTAATTTGTTCTGAATTGGGCATGTGCCTGTATATTTTAACCTTGTGCTTTGTTGTTGCCATATTTCTTTCAGCTTGTATTTTTTTTTAAATTAATTAATTAATTTATTTATTTTTGGCTGCGTTGGGTCTTCGTTGCTGCACGTGGGCTTTCTTTAGTTGCAGCGAGCCGGGGCTACTCTTCGTTGTGGTGCGCGGGCTTCTCATCGTGGTGGCTTCTCTTGTTGCGGAGCACGGGCTCTAGGCATGCATGCTTCAGTAGTTGCAGCACTCGGGCTCAGAAGTTGTGGCTTGCGAGCTCTAGAGCGCAGGCTCAGTAGTTGTGGTGCACGGATTTAGTTGCTCTGCGACATGTGCGATCTTCCAAGACCAGGGCTCGAACCCGTGTCCTCTGCATTGGCAGGTGGATTCTTAACGAGTGCACCACCAGGGAGGCCCCCAGCTTGTATTTTTAGTTAATGTTTGACTTTTTATAAAAATTGGGATTGTGCAAAGTGCTAATTTTGGAACTTGATTACAGACAGTTATTGAAAAAAAACAAGCAGAATTTGTATAATTCTAACTAACTAGTACAGGGGTTATACAAAGGCACAGTTCCCTTTGTGGTCTTGGTTATAGCTTTGGTTTATGACTTTGTATACCTCCAGACAGTATAGTGTTAAGAGCACAGACAGGTTTAAGATTCCAGCTTCATCAGTTCCTAGCTCTTGTAACTTCTGAAGCTCAGTTTCCTCATCTATAAAATGGAGGGATAATCACAGTACCTACCTCAGAGCAGTTGTGAGATTAAAGTATGTAATGTATGTGAAGTGCTTGGTATGGCAGCTAGCATATGGTATATACTCAGTAGTACAGGGTGATTCTATAACACTGGACTCTACTTGGTTGCCTTCCTTTTTCTTGGCTGCTTATCTACCTCTTGGGACGCAGAGATGCCTGAAAAGTGGAGGCAGTGCTTTGGGTGTCAGCTAGATCTTTTGACAGCCAGTTCTGTGTTGCTGCACAGTGTCTCTCCCATGAAACTTGGGGTGTCTGGACTGAAAGTGAAAGAGGCTGGGTAGCACCTGTCTTGACAGTGTCTGAGGGATGAGTGCACAGGCATCCAGGCATGTGAGGGCAGACGATCATGGCCATACCAGCACTCATATGGTGGAGAGCCTTGTTTCTGAATCTAGCATTGCTGGTAGTTTTGTCACAGAATTCACTTAGGCCACAGGTGGCATTGAATGTTTATTGGGTGTCTTCTCCATTCAAGTTGAACTTGGAGGTTATCATGTGTCTTTGTGTCTCCGTTCTCCACAGGGCTAATTGTTCAGATATTGTCATTCCGCCCTCTAGCTCATTTGTATGTGAGCTAGATACATAAATATGTGTCTATGTAATATGTATTATATATAATATGTACATATTTCTTGTTAAGAGTATTGATGGTATGACTTTGATAATCATGGATAAGCTTATCTAGATTAATAATTATCTTTGGGACTTCCCTGGTGGCTCAGTGGTTAAGAATCCTCCTGCCAATGCAGGGGAAAATGAGTTCAAGCCCTGATCCGGGAAGATCCCACATGCCATGGAGCAACTAAGCCCGTGCGCCACAGCTACTGAGCCTGCACTCTAGAGCCCGCGAGCCACAACTACCAAGCCCAGGTGCCACAGCTACTGAAGCCCGTGCGCCTAGAGTCTGTGCTCCGCAACAAGAGAAGCAACCGCAATGAGAAGCTGGCACCACAACGAAGAATAGCCCCTGCTCGCCACAGCTAGAGAAAGCCCATGCGCGGCAATGAACACCCGATGCAGCCAAAAATAAATAAATAAATGTATTAAAAAATAATTATCTTTAATCTCTCATGGTGAGATTTAGTAATGCTGATGTTGTATACTAATGATACATATTTTACCAAAATCTATGACCAAGTGAAATTTGTATTTAATCTGTATGAACACCATTTCCAAAGGAAAATATAAAGAGAAAAAGAGGTCTATCACAGAAAGTAGATAATTGGTTACCAGGTTCTTATAGAGAGGGGGAAAGCAAGAAGGAATAGTGAGTGACTGCTAATGGGTAATAGGGGCTCTTTCTGAGGTGGTAAAAATGTTCTAGTATTAGTTGGTGGTGATGGTTGACCA
This sequence comes from Stenella coeruleoalba, assembly GCF_951394435.1. Taxonomy (NCBI): domain Eukaryota; kingdom Metazoa; phylum Chordata; class Mammalia; order Artiodactyla; family Delphinidae; genus Stenella; species Stenella coeruleoalba. The sequence continues at coordinate 66,952,002 of NC_137156.1, forward strand.
ACCTTGTGAATATACTAAAACCCACTGAATTGTACAAAGTACCAAAGAAGAGTGAATTTTATGGTATGCGAACTATATCTCAAGTTTTAAAGTCTTTAAACTTAGCATGGAATTTAGTTCAGGATCCCAGCCTGACAGGAATGAATCCGGGTCTAAAATAAAATACAGATTCACTTACAGAAAAAAAGGTGGTATGTCAGTTTGTCTGGAAGCTAGAGATTTAAAGCTTTGATCGTAAAATGTCTGAAGAATTTTTTTGTTAATGGTATCTACATGCCACAGAAGAACATTTAAACTAAATGTCTGAAAGGTGATGGATGGAACTGGTAACAAGCCACATCTGAAGTGGCCACGTAGCTTGTGCACAGTAGTTGCTCAACACAGTAGTTGCACAGTAGTTGCTCAGTAGTGCACAGTAGTTGCTCAGTACAGAGTGGGCTTTCTGTTTTAGTATACACACAGTTAGAAATAAAGGAAAGGGGAATTCCCTGGCCGTCTAGTGGTTAGGACTCAGCGATTTCACTGCTGAGGACCTGGGTTCGATCCCTGGTCGGGGAACTAAGATCCCACAAGCCTTGCGGCACAGCCCAAGAAAAGAAAAAAAAGAAGGAAAAAAAGAAAGAAAGGAAAGGACTATTTTGAAGTATTGATAGATTTGAAATGAAAGTGCTGCTGGGAAATCCTTGGGTTTTTTTTTTTTTTTTTTTTTTTTTTTTTTTTTTTACAGAGACAACATTCCTGTAACCGAATGCTTTGTAGGTACCAACATGGATCTTTCCTGGTTTCCTGGAATTGTTAACCAAAGCTCAAAACTGGAATGTGGGTAGAGAAGAACAAATCACTGCTGAGGGAGTTTCCCTCCCTGTATCTTTCTCAGAGGCTTCTTTTCGGCAGGTTTTTTTTTTTTTTAATTCTTTTTTTGGGGGGAGGCTGCGTTGGGTCTTCGTTGCTGCGCGAGTGGGGCTACTCTTTGTTGCGGTGCGCTGGCTTCTCTTTGCGGTGGCTTCTCTTGTTACAGAGCACAGACTCTTAAGAGTGAGGGCTTCAGTAGTTGTGGCATGTGGGCTCTAGAGCGCAGGCTCAGTAGTTCTGGCGCATGGGCTTATTAGTTGCTCCACGGTATGTGGGACCTTCCCAGACCAGGGATCGAACCCATGTCCTCTGCATTGACAGGCAGATTCTCAACCACTGTGACACCAGGGAAGTCCCTTTTCAGCAGTATTGACACTGTAGCTGTCATCTTTGACCTCTAGTACCAGAGGGTCACAGAGGTTCTTTTTTTTTAAAGAAAAAAATTATTACGATAATTTAAGTATCATAAAATTCACCCATTTTAAGTATATAATTCAGTGATTTTTAGTAAATTTACCAAGTCGTGCAACCATAAAGTGATTTCAGACTTAAAAGTTGTAAAAACAGTACAAAGACTTTCTATGTGCTTTGCACACACAGTCCCCAAATGTTAACATTTTACCACATTTGGGTTTTTTTGTTTTTTTTTTAATTTGTTTATTTTAAAACATGAAACCCAAGCTGAATAGAAACCACAGAAATTACATTGACAAGATTTTTAGTATTTGCCAAGAAAAATAAAGCCCCCAGAGAAATAAAAATCAAACCCCAAACCCGGTTAAAAAAACCCAGAAACACAGCGGCAGCACATATAGCCATGGCCCTACGGAAGCTGGAGAATGCCAAGCGATTCAGGCCTCAGTTCCTCGCTCAGGATGCTAAATCACTTTGTGGAGGGATGCAAGGGCCAGGAGAGAAACCCGGGAGGGGGAGTCTTAACAAATGCAGAGATTTTTGAATGATCCCTTCTCTTGAAGAGGCATCATTTAACTTGTCTTCCCATCACACCTCCTCCCTTGGTGGTTTGAGGTACTCTTTGGTTGGGGAAAGTAAGTAAATTTCTGGTGGTTTGAGTGGATGCTTTGGAAAGTGATGAGGGCTTAAGCTATCTTGTCAGCGCTCCCAAGAGGGTCGGTCTCCTGCTGGGCAGAGCTGAGGTTGGGGGTTGGGGTTGGAGGATGGGAAATAGGACCAGATTCAAATCTCCCACTCCTGCACACTGTAAGGTTTTTGTGGGGCTTAAAAAAAAACCCAACAAATGTTTTCCCCCGTGAGAGACCTGGCATTTGGATGCCTGATACACAGAGAAGGACTTGTGTGCTAGCTAGCATTAGACCAAGAAGCAACAGCAGCCAGGGGAAAGGCAAAGCAAGCTTACATCCATTGGCCTGATGTTTTTTTGTAATACAGTGGTTCTTAACAGTGGGGAGAGGGCGGGGGGAAGGCAGTTTGGATATCCTTTTCTCCCCTCCCCAGCCACTGGACATTTGGCAATATCCAGAGACATTTTCGGTTGTCACTACTGGCACTAGTGAGTAGAGGCCAGGGATGCTGCTAAACATCCTACAACACACAGGACAGCCCCCGTAGTGAATTATCTGGCCCAAAATTTAAACAGTGCCAAGTTTGAGAAACCCTGGTATAAGGGGACGGGAGTTATGGTTAGCCATAGAGAGGATGACCCAACTTGCCATGGGTTGACTTTTTTTTTTTTTTTTTTTGCGGTACGCGGGCCTTTCACTGCCGTGGCCTCTCCCGCTGCGGAGCACAGGCTCCGGACGCACAGGTCCAGCGGCCATGGCTTACGGGCCCAGCCACTCCGCGGCACGCGGGATCCTCCCAGACCGGGGCACGAACCCGTGTCCCCCGCATCGGCAGACGGGCTCTCAACCACTGCACCACCAGGGAAGCCCCATGGGTTGACTTTTTTTTTTTTTTTTTTTTGGGGTTGACTTTTAATGAATCACCTTTCTCTTTACCTTCCTCCTGGTCCTAACAGAATGGGGAGTGGTGGGTGGGGTTAAGAGTGTAGTGATAGAGTGCAGACATGGCTCCTGCCCACCTTCCAGACTGCCAGTCACAAGCCTAGCCTGTGCCCTTGGGGTAGGAGCTTCAGAATGAGACCTACTTGATATATTGCCCAGAATAAGTTCTTTAAAGAACCAAAGGGTTTTATGGGGTTTTTTTTTTTTTTTTTTTTGGTTTTTTGTTTTGGCCATGCTGCGCACCTTGCAGGGTCTTAGTTCCCCTACCAGGGATTGAACCTGGGCTTGGCAGTGAAAGCTCCAACTCCTAACCACTAGGCCACCAGAGAACTCCCCCCCAAAGGTGATTTTTAGAATCAGTCTGAGAAATGACTAAGATATTCTGTTATCCAGCAGACATACCAGCTGGATATGGGGCTTGAGGGTCAGCAGATCACACACATTTGATAGCAGTTGCTAGAAAAACAAGTTGAGAATTCCCTAAACAGATTGTATTTCACTTGTCAGTTTTCCAGGGAGTATTTAAAATATGGGTGCTGAGTTTCATAGCCCTTGGTTATAGTGTATCAAATATTGGAAGCCAAATGAATATCTTTTCATTTGGCTTTATTTTGGAAGAAGGTTTCACAGAGCCTTATAACTGGAGCCAGCATGTTGAACTAGTTATAGAGACTCAACTCAAAGTAAAAGATGCATATATTTTATCTTAATATAATAGCATTTTACTGTAAATGGGACATACCCTCCTGTGCAAAACTGGTTGGTCTGTCTGGAATCATGTTGGATATATCAGAAACAACTCATTTTAACTTTTGTTAACATGGTGAATACTGAGCTCTTCTATGTGTAAGACCTTGGACTAAGTAGTATACATTTATTAATGAAAAAATGGACATGTCTCCTTATGGTCTAGTGGGGTGACACTGTTTAAAATTTTTTAATTTTTAAAACTTTTCATTTTGAAATAATCTCAGTCTTTCAAGGGGGTACAAAGTAGTGGAAAGAATACCAATACTCTTCAACATTTCATAATCATTAAGTTAACATAGATATAATATTATCTAATATACATAACTTTTCAGATTTTGCCAGTTGTCCGCTAATGTCGTTTCTCTGGTTTAGTATGCAAGCCAGGATCATATGTTGTATTGAGTTGTGATATCTCCTTTTATTCTCTGTGACACTCCTCAGTCTTTCTTTGTCTTTCATGGCCTCGACACTTTAGAAAAGTACTGGCAGTTATTTTGTAGGACATTTCTCTGTTTGGATTTGTCTGTTTCCTTGTGATTAAATTCAGGTTATGCATTTTTTGGCAAGAATACCCCAGGAGTGATGTGTGTCTTTCCTTATATATCATCAGGTAGCACATGGTTTTGTCCTATTACTAGTGATATTAAGTTAGACCACTTGGTTAAGGTGGTGTTTGTCAGGTTTTACCACTGTAAAGTTACTATTTTAGGTATAATTAACTTACTATTATAAGTTATAATTAATTAATTATAAATTATAATTATTATAATTAATAAGTATTTTGTGGGGGCATACTTTGAGATTATAAATATCCTATTTCTCAGCATGCCTTTTTCACTTAATAATTTTAGCATCCATTGATAGCTTTTGCACATAAAGTTACTACTGTGGGTTTTTGTCTAAGGGCAATTTTCTATTTCCATCATTTCTTACACATTTGTTAGAATTCTACTATAAGGTTGAAGCATCCCATCTCCCTTATTTTATGTAGTGAATAGAACTAAATAATACGGTGTATACACACATATGCATTTTTATATCTATCTGTGTATATATATTAAAAACCATGATTTCATGATGTTATAAATTCCAATTCTAATCCAATATCACTATGTTCATTCTAGCTTTACCTCATTCCTTATTTGTAATTCTTTTTGCTAATAGTAAAAATCCTGGCTTTCATTATCCACAATATGTTTACTTATTTGCTCAATCCCAGAGTATACATAAAGTAGTTTCAGATTGTTAATTCATCCCCCTGTGAAAAACTAGAATCCAGTATTTGGGTACAGTTCTTTTTGTCTTTAGCCTGAGAGTATATAGTCAAAATACTGTTTCCCAAAGTTAGTTAGGGTGGTTCTTCACCACCTCACCCACTCTTCTATGTGGTTGTTACTCATTTTACTGTAGAAAAAGTAGAAAACACAGGTTAAGAGAAAAGGGTTAGTATCTCCAGTGATCTCTATATTGCTTTTTATTTATTTATTTTTGGCTGCATTGGGTCTTCGTTGCTGCACGCAGGCTTTCTTTAGTTGCAGCGAGTAGGGGCCACTTTTCGTTGCAGTTTGCAGGCTTCTTATTGTGGTGGCTTCTCTTGTTGGGGAGCACGGGCTCTAGGCACGCAGGCTCAGTAGTTGTGGCGCATGGGCTTAGTTGCTCTGCGGCATGTGGGATCTTCCTGGACCAGGGCTCGAACCTGTGTCCCCTGCATTGGCAGGCGGATTCTTAACCACTGTGCCACTAGGGGAGCCCTATATTGCTTTTTTTAAAAAAATAAATTAATGGACTTTTTCTTTTCTCCTTTTAGATAGACTTTGTTTTTTAGAGCAGTTTTAGGCTTGCAAAAAAATTGAGCATCCCACCTCCAACACCACACCCACAGCCTTCTTCACCATCCACTGTGTACACTTATTACAATCAGTGAAACAACATTGATACATCATTGTCAACTCAAAGTCCATAGTTTACATGAGGGTTCACTCTTGGTGTTGTAGATTTGTGAGTTTGGACAAATTGATAATGACATACATCAACCATTATAGTACATGCAGAGTTGTTTCATTGCCCTAAAAATCCTCTGTGCTTTTACCTGTTCATCCTTTCCTCAATGGTTGCTGGATTGCAAACCCCTAGCAACCATTTTCTTTTTACTGTCTCCATAGTTTGTTCCAGAATCTCATGTAGTTGGAATCATACAATATGTAGCTTTTTACAGATTGGTTTCTTTCACATAGTAATATGCACTTGCTAGTAATTGTCTTCTTTCACTTAGTAATATGGATTTAAGTTTCCTCCATGTCTTTTTGTGTTTTGATAGCTCCTTTTTTTTTTGAAGCTCTGAATAATACTTTATTGTCTGAATGTACCACAGTTTGTTTATTCATTCACCTAAAGGGCAACTTAGTTGCTTCTGAGTTTTGGCAGTTATGAATAAAGCTGCTATAGGATACATCCATATGTAGGGTTTTGTATGGGCATAAGTTTTCCATTTATTTGGGTAATACTAAGGAGTGCAGTTCCTGGATTTCACGGTAAGAGTATGTTTAGTTTTGTAAGAAACTGCCAAACTGTCTTCCAGAGTAGCTGTAGCATTTTGCATTCCCACCAGCAGCGAATGAGAATTCCTGTTGCTCCACATCCTCACCAGCATTTGATGTCAGTATTCAGGACATTCTAATAGCTATGTAATGGTGTCTCATTTTAATTTGTACTTCCTTGTTGACATAGAATGTGAGCATCTTTTCATAAGCTTATTTGCCAGCTCTAGGGTTCTGCCCCACCCCTCTCCACCCGCATTGTTCTTTAGCAAGTAGAAGAGGTTCCCATCTATTCTAGTTTGCTGAGAGTTTTTATCATGAATGGCTGTTGGATTTTGTAAATGCTTTTTCTGCTTCTATTGATATGACCTTGTAATTCTTTTTTTTTTTTTAGCCTGTTGATGTGATGGATTATATTAATTGATTTTTCAAAGTTGAACCAACCTTGCATTGCATACCTGGAATAAATTCCAGTTGTTTATGGCATATAATTCTTTGCATACATTGTTGGATTTGCTTTGCTAATACTTTGTTGAGGATTTTTACATCTACCCTCATGGGAGATATTGGTTTTTTTCTTGTAATATCTTTGTCTGGTTTTAGTATTAGGGTGATGTCTGCCTCATAGAATGAGTTAGAAAATGTGTCCTCTACTTCTGTCTTCTGGAAGAGACTGTAGAAAATTAGTATAAATTCCTTAAATGTTTGGTAGCCTTCATCAGTGAACTCATCGGGGCCTGGTGCTTTCAGTTTTGGAAGATTATTATTGATCCAATTTCATTAGTAGATATAGACCTATACAGATTGTCTTTTTCTTCTTGTGTGAGTTTTAACAGGTTGTGTTTTTCTAAGAATTGCTCCTATTCACCAGGGTTATCAAATTTGTGGGCATGGAGTTGTTCATAATATTCCTTTGTTATCCTTTTATTGTCCATGAAATCAGTACTGATGGCCCCTATTTCATTTTTGCTATTAGTAATTTGTATCTTTCTTTTTTTTAGTTAGCCTGGTTAGGTGTTTATCCATTTTATTGATATTTTTAAAAACCTAACTTTTAGTTTCATTGATATTTCTCTATGAATTCTCTGTTTTCAGTATAATTGATTTCTGTGCTTATTTTTATCATTTCTTTTGCTCTTTTTGGATTTAACTTGCTCTTCTTTTTATAGTTTTCTAAGGTGGAGGTTTAGATTATTGAGTTTAGATCTTCATTTTTTCTATTATGTGCATTCAGTGCTATAAATTTCCTTCTGAGCACTGCTTTCCCTGCATCCCACAAATTTCAACAAGTTGTGTTTTCAGCTTCATTTAGTTTCAAATTTTAAAAAAAAGTTCTCTTGAGAGATTTCTTCTTTGATCCATGTGTTATTTAGAAATGTGTTGTTTAATCTCCAGGTATTTGGAGATTTTACAGCTATCTTTCTGTTATTGATTTCTAGTTTTATTATGTTGTGGTCTGAGAACATACATTTATAATTTCTATTTTAAATGTGATAAGGTGTGTTTTTTGGCCCAGAATGTTGTCTGTGTTAGTGAATGTTCCATCTAAGCTTGAGAAGAATGTGTATTCTTCTATTTTTGGATGAAATAGTCTATAAACATTGAATAGATTATTGCTGTTATTTTGATGTGTACCCTTTCAAATTTTCCTATGTACATATCATCCATAACCTTTGTATTTACAAAGTAGGATAATCTTGTACACATGATTTTATAACCTTTTCTTTTCAAGTATTGTGGGCATATTTCCTTGTCATTAAATACATTTTTATCATATCACTTTTAATGGCTCTGTAATGCTCCATAGTATAGATTACCATGATTTAACGAGTTCTTCATTTGATATTTTGAGATTATTTCTTTATTTTATTAAAGAATGCTATGATGAATCTCCTTGTAGCTAAATAGCCATACATCCTTAATTACTTCTTTAAGTTAATTCCTCCAGGTAGACTTGCCAGATTAAGAGGTAAGCATATTTTATGACTTAATAAATATAGTCAAATTGCCATCCAGAAATTTCCTGACTTATTTTTTACCAACAGTGTTTGAGAGTACCTGTCTTCCCTGCATCCCAATGGGTGCCAAGTGTTAATAACAAAATATTTTTATTGAGTGGTGGTACATGGATGTGTGTTATTGTGTTCTCTAACTTGCTGTATGTTTGAAATATTTCATAATTTTTAAAAAAAATGTTGCCCGTGTAGCAAAGAAGGGAGTGATTTAATCTTCTGTCTTAGGTTATTAGTGAAATAGAATGTTTTTACATTTGATTACTAGTTATTTGTATTTCTTTTGTAAATTGTTGGTTCCTGATGAATATTCAGCTAAAAGTGAAAAAAAGAAGACATCTTAGTTACCCTGTCTAGTCTTAAGGGATATCTATTAGACTTTTTGAAATGTTGAAATTAGGTATATTACCTGAATATGACATGGGGTTTCTCAAAACTTTATCCCTCAGAAAAGAGAATCCTTTTTTTTTTTTTTAAGCAGGCAAAGAAATTTAACACAGTTTTGGTGATTATTCCAGGGTTATAATCTCAAAAATAAAAAGTTGGATAACATGTTTAATAAAACAAGTATTCAAATTCACTTACAGGACCATTGAAAGAATTGACTATTGTAGTTTCATGCCAAAAAATACTCGGGCTTACGATAAACTTCCCCACAATAACATTATTCACAGATTCAAAATGTGGTATATCTTCTTAAAATTTATTTTATTGAAGTTTAATTGATTTACAATGTTGTGTTAATTTCTGCTGTACAGCAAAGTGATTCCATTATACATATATATACATTCTTTTTCATATTCTTTTCCATTATGGTTTATCACAGGATATTGAATAGAGTTCCCTGTGCTATAAAGTAGGACCTTGTCGTTTATCCATTCTATATATAATAGTTTGCATCTGCTAATCCCAAACTCCCAATCCGTCCCTCCCCCACCCCTCTTCCCCCTTGTCAACCACAAGTCTGTTCTCTATGTCTGTGAGTCGGTTTCTGTTTCTTTCTCTCTCTTTTTTTTAATTTGGTTGTGCTGGGTCTTAGTTACGGCAGGCGGGCTCCTTAGTTGTGGCATGCGAACTATTAGTTGCAGCATGCATGCAGGATCTAGTTCCCCAACCAGGGATCGAACCTGGGCCCCCTGCATTGGGAGCACAGAGTCTTACCCACTGGACCACCAGGGAAGTCTCCCAACATGTTTTGATTGAAGTGAAGACTTGCTACATAAAGCATTTATTAGCATTATCAGCAGCTCCAAACAGCATGATCTGTATGTCTTGGGCTTCGGTTGTACAAATGGTTCCCTTTTTAGAGCACATCATTTTAATTGCCATCAAATTTGCTTAAGATATACCACATTTTGTGGGCAGAAGACCTAAATAGACATTTCTCCAAAAAAGACATACAGATGGCTAACAGGCACATGAAAAGATGCTCAACATCACTAATTATTAGAGAAATGAAAATCAAAACTACAATGAGGTACTACCTCACACTGGTCAGAATGGCCATCATTAAAAAATCTACAAATAACAAATGCTGGAGAGGGTGTGGAGAAAAGGGAACCCTCCTACACAGTTGGTGGGAACGTAAATTGGTGTAGCCACTGTGGAAAACAGTATACAGGTTCCTCAAAACCTAGAGTTGTTATATGATCCAGTAATCCTACACCCGGGCATATATCTGGATAAAACTATAATTCAAAAAGATACATGCACCGCTATGTTCATAGCACTGTTCACAATAGTCAAGACATGGAAACAACCTAAATAAGTGTCCATTGACAGAAGAATGGATAAAGAAGATGTGGTACATATATATAATGAAATACTACTCAGCCATAAAAAAGAATGAAATAATGCCATTTGCAGCTACATGGATGGACCTAGAGATTATCATACTAAGTCAGAATCTAAAATATGACACAAATGAACTTTTTTTTTTTTTTTTTTTTGTGGTATGCGGGCCTCTCACTGTTGTGGCCTCTCCCGTTGCGGAGCACAGGCTCCCGACGCGCAGGCTCAATGGCCATGGCTCACGGGCCTAGCCGCTCTGCGGCATCTGGGATCTTCCCAGACCGGGGCATGAACCCGTGTCCCCTGCATCAGCAGGCGGACTCTCAACCACTGCGCCACCAGGGAAGCCCAAATGAACTTATTTTTGAAACAGAAACCGACTCACAGACGTAGAGGAAACTTGTGGTTTCCAAGGGGGAAGGGGAGTGGGAGAGGGAGGGATGGACTGAGAGTTTGGGATTAGCAAATGCAAACTATTACGTATAGAATGGATAAACAACAAGGTCCTACTGTATAGCACAGGGAACTCAGTATTCAATATCCTTGATAAATCATAATGTCAAAGAATATGAAAAAGAATGTATATATATGTATAATGGAATCACTTTGCTGTACAGCAGAAATTAACACAGCATTGTAAATCAACTAAACTTCAATAAAATAAATTTTTAAAAAATGATGTGTTTGGACTTCCCTGGTGGTGCAGTGGTTAAGAATCCGCCTGCCAATGCAGGGGATATGGGTTCAAGCCCTGGTCTGGGAAGATCCCACATGCCGTGGAGCAGCTAAGCCTGTGCACAACTACTGAGCCTGCGCTCTAGAGCCCGCGAGCCACAACTACTTAGCCTGTGTGCCACAACTACTGAAACCCATGTGCCTAGAGCCCTGCTCCACAACAAAAAGAAGCCACCGCGATGAGAAGCCCATGCACTGCATCGAAGAGTAGCCCCCACTTGCCACGACTAGAGAATGCCAGCATGCAACAACGAAGACCCAGCGCAGCCATAAATAAATGAATGAATGATGTGCTCTAGAGAACTGCTAGATGACCTAAAATGGCTCTGTTGGTGATTAAAAATGCAGCATGTAAAAAGCTTGAATAAAATAGAAGTGTACAAATGGAAGGGGTACTGTCTCTAAATCATTATTTCTTCTCTCTCTTCTTTGCTTTTTGAAGTATCACGTACTTACAGTAAAGAGCAGAGATCATAAGCATATTATTCAGTGAATTGTCACAAGTTGAATACACCTATTGTCTTAGTTTGGGTGCTATAACAAAATATCATAGACTGGTTACAGTACTTAAATAGTAGAAATTTGTCACAGTTTTGGAGACTGAAAAGTCCAAGATCATGGTGCCAGCCAGTATGTTTCCCTGTGGGGGCCCTCTTCCCGGTTTGCAGATTGCTGCCTTGTTGTGTATCCTCACATGGTAGAGAGAAAGATTCTCTCTTGTTTGTCTCTTAGAGTACTAATCTCATTCATGAAGGCTCTACCCTCATGACCTAATTACATCCTACCTCCAGATACCATCACATTGGGGATTAGGGCTTCAACATATGAATTGGGGTAGGGGGGTGGACACAAACGTTCTGTCCAAGGACCTATGTAACTGCAGCCCAGGTTAATAAACAGGATGCTGCTCCATGTGAAGAAGCCTCTCCTGGTCATTAATCTTTCTCCCCTTCCCAGAGGTAGTCACTGTCCTAAGTTGTCATTCTGTAGAGTCCTTTGACTTGCTTTTGATCCTTATGTATATGGAATCACACATGATGTGTTCTTCTACCTGACTTTTATACTGAGTATTGTTTTTAAAATTCATTTTGTGTTTAAGTGGGATGTGTTCATTTTCATTGTTGTACGGTCTTTCAGTATAAGAACATACCACAGGGATTTCCCTGGCAGTCCAGTGGTTAAGAATCCCCCTTCGAATGCAGGGGACACGGTTTCAACCTCTGGTCAGGGAACTAAGATCCCACATGCCACAGGGCAACTAAGCTCATGTGCCACAACTACTGAGCACTCGGGCCACAACTACAGAGCCCACGTGCTCTGGAGCCTGCGTGTCGCAACTAGAGAGCCCTTAAACTGCTGAGCCCGCGTGCCCCAGCGGAGAATCCTGCATGCCACAACAAAGATCCTGCCTGCCGCGACTAAGACCCAATGTAGCCAAAAATTAAATAAATAAATAAACAAACAAATATTTAAAGAAAGAAAAAGAACATACCACAATTTATTCATTGGTTCCACTGTCAAAGAACATGGAGGGTTGGGTTTTGTTTGGTTTTTTTTCCATTTGGGGCTATTTCGTAGTTATTACTTCTCTTGGTGAATAGGTACACTCATTCCTGTTAACATATACCCATTGGTGGACTTGGATTTTGAGTGTATCCTCAGTCTGTCACCTAGTAGTTTAAACTTCATTGATTGCTGCCTAGATACAGTCATTCAGTAGCTGCTGAGCTCCTTGCTGTGTTTATATGCCTGCCAGTGTATAGGTATTGGGGGTACAGTTGTAATTCAGACCATGTTGTTTTATAATTTAAACATATAAAACTAATTAATAAATTAAGTAGACATTTGGCTATTTCATATCCCTAAAGTTTATTCATTCAAGGTTGGTCAAATTGGGCTTCCCTGGTGGCGCAGTGGTTGGGAACCTGCCTGGCAACACAGGGGACACGGGTTCAAGCCCTGGTCCGGGAAGATCCCACATGCCACGGAGCAACTAAGCCCATGCGCCACAACTACTGAGCCTGCACTCTAGAACCCGCGAGCCACAACTACTGAGCCCACGTGCCACAACTACTGAAGCCCGTGCACCTGGGGCCTGTGCTCCACAACAAGAGAAGCCACCATGACAAAAAGCCCGCACACCGCAACCAAGAGTAGACCCCGCTTGCCGCAACTAGAGAAAGCCCACACGCAGCAATGAAGACCCAATACAGCCAAAAATAAATTTATTTTTTAAAAAAAAAAAGGTTGGTCAAATTGCCTTTTGCAGCCAAAAATAAAGACCCAATGCAGCCAAAAATAAATAAATAAATAAAATAAATTTTTTAAAAAAAGGTTGGTCAAGTTGCCTTTTGGCCATCTTTTTGTTGGGAAAATGGATGTTCCCTTCTAGTTAGAGTTCTCTAATTTTCAGTTATATATGGTCATTGGGAACCAGAGCTTTGGGCAAGAATTGAGGTGTGCTAAGGAGGATGAGTGTGGCAGTGGTATGCACAGTTAGAGGAGAAAAGGCTGGGGGCAGAGTACTCACTGAGAGGCTGTGAGGTGGGGACAGGTTAAGTGGGCCAGGGTATGGCAAAGAGAGAGGAATGAAATAAATGAATGTCTTTGTTCTGGCAATAGTCTTGCAGCCCTGAAAGCTTTTTTTGTTTTGGTTTGTTTTAATTAAGATATAGTCCACATATCTTAAAATTCACCGTTTTAAAGTGTACAGTTTAAGTGGCATTTAGTATAATATATTCACAGAGTTATGCAGCCATCACCACTATCTAACTCGTGAACATTTTCATCACCACAAAAGAAACCTGCACCCATTAGCAGTTGCTCCCATTTCCCTTCACCTTTCCCTGTTTCATGCTTTTACCGTCCACTAATATACTTTCTTTTTTTCTTTTTTCGGCCGTGCTGTGCATGGCATGCGGGATCTTAGTTCCCAGACCAGGGATCGTACCCATGCCCCGTGAAGTGGAAGCATGGAGTCTTAAACACTGGACTGCCAGGGAAGTCCCATCTACTTTCTGTCTCTATAGATTTGCCTGTTTGAGATGTTTCATATAAATGGGATCATACACTTTTTTGTGACTGACTTCTTTCACTTAGCATAAAGCTTTCAAAGTTCATTCATGTTGTAGTATGAATTAGTACTTCATTTCTTTTTATAGTTGAATATTCCATTGTATGGTTGTAATACATTTTCTTTATCCGTTAGTTGATAGACATTTGGGTTGTTTCCACTTTTGGCTATTATGAATAATGCTACTATGAATATTCATGTACAAATTTTTGTGTAAACATACATTTTCAGTTCTCTTGGATGTATGTCTAGGAGTGGAAATGCTGAAGTTTTCAGGTATTTTTTTCAAGAGCTTTCTCCAAATGGATTAGGCCCCATATTGGAGTGGTGTGTTATTGAAAACATGGAATACTCACAGTTCCAATGGCCAGGTTTCAGTTCTGTTTTGGATGCATTTGGGCATTCATGCTGCCATTTTGAATTCTCCCTTGGACTATGGATTGTTTTTTTGTTGTTGGGTTTTTTGTCTTGTTTCATGTTGTTTTGTTTTGTTATTTTCAGCCAGATGCCTCAGGGCACTTGTTGCCCTGGACATAGATCAGCCTTTGTTATTTGGGTTTTGAGCATATCCAGGATTTGCAGTTGATGGTTGAACAGCTAGTTTTCTTCTTTCCATTCCTTATAGGTTCTCCTTCTCATAGTCAACTGTTAAATGGCACATTTATTATTTCTGCCTATGCATCTGATAATGCTCAGGTTGTCTAATTCCTGAGGTTTTTTTTTTTAAAATAAATCTATTTATTTTATTTATTTATTTTTGGCTGTGCTGGGTCTTCGTAGCTGCGCGGTCTGGGCTACTCTTCGTTGCGGTGCACGGTCTTCTAATTGCAGTGGCTTCTCTTGTTGCAGAGCATATGCTCTAGGCACACGAGCTTCAGTAGTTGTGGCACATGGGCTCAGTAGTTGTGGCTCACAGGCTCCAGAGCGCAGGCTCAGTAGTTGTGGCGCACGGGCTTAGTTGCTCCGCGGCATGTGGGATCTTCCTGGACCAGGGCCTGAACCCTTGTCCCCTGCATTGGCAAACGGATTCCCAACCACTGCGCCACCAGGGAAGCCCCTCCTGAGGTATTTTAAAGATATAAAGGTCTTTTTCTTAAAATCTTCTTCTTCGATGTGATTCTTGTGCACTGTGAATCCAGAGCAATGCAGGATATGTTCGGTTCCCTATAAACTGGAGGAGTGCCAGCTCAGAGAAATGTTTGTGTTTGTTCCTATCTGGTTTCTAAGCTCAGCTGGACCTCTTTAAGGTCAGAGAACATTAGTTTGGGCGCCTTGCCTAGGAAAATTCTTCTTGTGGCTCATTTGAGTGCTTGGGAGGAACGGGACTCTGTGTTGTCAGGCGTTTGCTTAGGTAGTTTCAAGATAGCACTGGAACCCTGAGAAATACGGAATAAAGGTGTAAATAGCTAAACCAGACAAAGTGCCCAGGTCATGACTAACAAAGATCTATGTACAGTAAAGCAGGTGTTACCAGAAATAGACGTCTCTGGATTTAAAGATCCAAGAGGGCAGGGACTGTTTCTTTTTTTCACTTTTATTTCCTTCACTGCCTAAATGGTTTAGACCTATAACTGGCAACACATGATGTGCTAAATAAATATTTGTTTCTGGATATTAATACAACTTAAAAGTAGTTTCTGACTCTGTATTCCTTCTTCATAAGCCTTTAGTGATCTTTTTAGTTTCTGCATAATGTAGAAGTCTCTTGTTCTCCCAACCTGAGTAGCCTCTTGACTTGCCAGATTCTGGTACTTCTATTAGGCTTCTACCTTGTTATCTTTGATAGCAGATAGTAATATACTGTTTCTATTCTAACAGAGGTTGCCACATCTTGTTTGTTCTAATTTCCAAGTTTCTGTTTGATTCTTGTCCTCATACTCCAGGAATTAGTGAAAGGAATAGCTTGGAAAGTGCAAGGTAGGTTGTCAAGGGCCTTACATTTAGTCTTTAATTTAAAAACATGAGGGAACCACAAGAATGTAACAAAGTCAAAATGACACTATAGGGAAACTCTTCTTGTGGTAGTATATAGACTTGACTAGAGGGGTGAAACTGAAGAGGAAAAGGTCTTTTAGAATCTGGAGCAGAGATTGAGATGTGAGGAGATGATGGCTTCCACTAGGGGCTGGGAGCAGGTATGTAATGAAGAAGTCAGGTTTGAAAGAAGACTCTCTGAGGTTTGGTAACACTGGATATTGGACAGAGGGGCAAGAGGGAGGGTAGACTCAGAGGCCACTCAGAGGTTAGAAGAACGGTAGTACCTTGAACAGAAATAAAACATCTGGAAAAGGAAGGCATTTGGAAGGGAGGGACGAAGATGGTTGTTGAGTGTGAAGTGACAGCAGGACCTTTAGGTAACTGATAGAGATACAAGATTGATGCCTGGCAGAATAAACATGCAGTTTTTTTCACTGTCATTTTTTGTATCTTTCGTTTCACTATTTAACTAATTTACAGCTTTCTTTTTATTTCATAGTCTTTACGGCAAAATACCTACCTCTGCCTATCACCAATAATTTCCAAAAGCATCTCTATCAGTTAGGATTAGATTTGGTGAGTGACAAAACACTAGAAATAACGGTGGCTTAAAATGAGGTGATTTATTTCTCTTTACCGTAAATGACGTCTAAGCCATCCAGGTTTTCTTATGGTGGTATGATCATCAGGGACCCAGTCTCTTTTAGTTGTGTAACCCTATCATCCTCAACCTGTGACTTCTACCTGCTTGAGTGTCAGCCATCACTTTGACTTGCTGACCAGTGGAAAAGAAGAAGGGATGAAAATGGACATGGTTCTCCCTTCAAGAATAGTTCCTGAACTTTGCAAGTACTATTTCTGCTTATGTCCAGTGTATTAGAATTTATGGCTTCACTTAACTGCAGGGAGGGCTGGAAAACTTCTTTATTTCAGGCAGCCATGTACCCAGTTAAAAATCAAGGGTTTGCTTCCAAGAAAAAGAAAGCAAATAGGCATTGGGAGACTACTTGTAGTCTCTTAATTTTCCAGGCTAAGAACCAGATTCCAAATTCTTTTAGGTTATGGAACTTATTTCTTCAAACTTTAGTTATCCTGATAATAATAATAAATATACTAAACAATAATAAACTATATAAATAAAATATAATTAAAATGTATGCTTCTGTTTTTGTATTTTTTAAAATGTCACATAGACTTACGACTAGTAGCTAAAGCTTATGATGTGGAATAGACCAGTGTTGATGTCAGTGTCTAAAATTTGAATATAAGATCAATAGATTCAGAAGCTAGAGAAGTTATAGTATGATAAAGACCATATTTTACCTAGGCAGCTTTGGATGTAGTTTTTCTGTATGAGTTATTCTACAACTTATTATATGTAAACTGTAAGATTTATAGAGGGCAGAAGTAGAATGCCCCATTCCTGAAGGCACTAGCATTTCTGCCAGGCCCATCTTAGCAAGAAAAAGAATATATCTTGATCTTATTTATTTCTGGCTCTCTTACTCTTCTTTCTTTCTTTTTTAAGGTTTATGTATTATTTATTTATTTTATTATTTATTTTTGGCTGTGTCGGGTCTTAGTTGAGGCATGTGGGATCTTTTGTTGCAGTGCGCGGGCCTCTTTCTAGCTGTGGCATGCGGGTTTTCTCTTCTCTAGTTGTGGCGCGGAGGCTCCAGGGTGCGTGGGCTCCAGAGCAATGTGGGCTCTGTAGTTTGCGGCACGCAGGCTCTCTTGTTGACGCGCACGAGCTCAGTAGTTGTGGCGTGCGGGCCTAGTTGCCCCACGGCATGTGGGATCTTAGTTTCCTGACCAAGGATCTAACCCGCGTCCCCTGTGTTGGAAGGTGGATTCTTTACCACTGGACCACCAGGGAAGTCCCTCTCTCACTTTTTTTTTTTTTCAATATAAATTATTTTATTTTATTTTTGGCTGTGTTGGGTCTTCATTGCTGCTTGCGGGCTTTCTCTAGTTGCAGCGAGCGGGGGCTACTCTTCGTTGCAGTGCACGGACTTCTCATTGTGGTGGCTTCTCTTGTTGCGGAGCACGGGCTCTAGGCACGTGGGCTTCAGTAGTTGCAGCACGAGGGCTCAGTAGTTGTGGCTCACAGACTCTAGAGTTCAGGCTCAGTAGTTGTGGCACACAGGCTTAGTTGCTCTGCGGCATGTGGAATCTTCCCGGACCAGGGCTTGAACCCGTTTCCCCTGCATTGGCAGGCGGACTCCTGACCACTGAGCCGCCAGGGAAGCTAGCCTCTCTCACTTTTCTTAAGTGTGGTTTATCATTTTCTCCTCTCTGGGTCATATCCAGCTTTGTCCATTGTATGTGCTGCTCACAGTGCACTTTATACCTGGTGAACTGTGTCACACAGTTGACCTCTTAGCATAAACTTTCTCACTCTCCTTTTGTCCCTCTTCACTTCTGGCAATATTAAAGAACACTTTCCATTCTGTATTTCTCCTGATAAGAATTTCAGATAGAGATATGTGCTGTTTATTTGTTTAAAACTGTACTTGTTTGTTGTCCTAGTGCTTTAAAAAATAATCTTCATGAGAGCCTTGCTAGGTTTTGTTCACCACTGAACCCCCCCATGCCTAGTCTGCTGTGAGAAAACAGTTGTTCTTGAATAATGAATACATAGCCTGTTCTGGCTACTGATTTTGGGGGATGAGGAGTCGGTAGGGAAAGGGTAAAGGCATTTTTTAATCTATAAAACTCTAGAAGTCTTTCCACAAGAAGAAATAATCTTAGTGTATTGAACTGAAATCTTTTGGAGAGGAGCCAGCTGTGTTGTAACGTTAACCATCTTCAAATGTCAAATTGGTTTGCGTTGCCTGACACATAGCCTTTTTTTTTTTTTTTTTTTGCGGTACGCAGGCCTCTCACTGTTGTGGCCTCTCCCATTGCGGAGCACAGGCTCCGGACGCGCAGGCTTAGCGGCCATGGCTCACGAGCCCAGCCATTCCGCGACATGTGGGATCTTCCTGGACCGGGGCACAAACCCATGTCCCCTGCATCGGCAGGTGGACTCTCAACCACTGCGCCACCAGGGAAGCCCCACATAGCCTTTTGATAGGACAAAACATGAAGTTGGAACTTTCTTAAAAAATCTAGACATGCCTGCTATTCTGTGTGCTAGAAACCTCAAGATGCTTCCTGACACTGCTCAAGGCTCTCCCCTTTTTAATGTGTTTTTTTCCCCAGTTTTTCTTATAAAGAGGAGAAATTTTCAATTATATGATCACTTATCTTGGTTATTTTGGTGGTCTTCAAACAAATATAAGGGATGCCTTTTAATACATTGGATGGTGTATCTTAGGTCTTGAGAGTGTTTCAAGGCATCCAAGGGTTAAGTCTCTGTTATATTTCCAGGGCACACAGGTCTGACCAGGAGGGTTTCTTCATGGCCAGAGGCTGTGCCTTTGTAGCACTTGATAGTACCTCTAGCTGGGATAGTGTTAGAGACCCGCTGGCTTTGTCTTCTCCCAAACTCCTGGATTACCAGAGATTTCTGCGCTGTGCAGAGATCATTCCCTCATTCTCTATATGTATCTGTTGCAATGGCAGCCATGATATTACAGCTCAGCAGATGTTGCTTCCTCAGTATGGACTAATTTAATGTGGGCACATCTTCCATGTGAAAAGCCATCCCTTGTTTTTATTAGGGGCTGAAGTTTGATAATTCTGTTATTTGCATGTGAGAATGAGTAGATCTAAGAGTTAGGAGGACTTCCCTGGTGGCGCAGTGGTTAAGAATCCACCTGCCAATGCAGGGGACACGAGTTCAAACCCTGGTCCGGGAATATCCCACATGCCGCGGAGCAACTAAGCCCATGTGCCACAACTACTGAAGCCTGTGCGCCTAGAGCCCGTGCTCCGCAACAGGAGAAACCACCGCAGTGAGAAGCCCACGCACCGCAACGAAGAGTAGCCCCTGCTCACCGCAACTAGAGAAAGCCCGGGCGCAGCAATGAAGACCCAACACAACCAAAAATTAATTAATTAATTAATTAAAACAGTTAGGGATCCAACTTGTTCTAGTGGACCTTTTCTGACTTGAAACTTCCATTGTTAGTCTTGTAGCTTCTGTCAGAGTGGCAGTGGGTCTATAGCTTTTTGACTAAGAAATAAAGAATGGTGGGTGGTTACTTCTGCTAAAATGGCAGTTGAACAGTGAGTGTTCAGAAGTCTGGCAGCTTTGTATTTTATTCATCTTTTCAAGGCCCTGTTTCTGCAGAAAGTATGTTAGCAGGATTCTCTGAAGTGTCTGAGCCCAGAACACTGAAGCCAGAGAGGCTAATAGAGACCACCTTCAAGAGAGCTAAGATTCTTGGGTGGGAGGTAGTAGGTAAAGAGCCAGGAGAAATAATCTCTTTTCAATGGTGAGGCCAGAAGAATAGCTGCTGGTTTTTTGGGGGATGCCTGGGGAATATTGTGCAGCCTTTGTGGTAGGCTCAGCAGTGTGGCCTACTTGTGGGCCTCATCTGCTCTCTTGGCTGTTCCTGCTACCTCCAGTCGTCAGCTCTGTAAGAAAAAGAAATGAGAGAGAAATGGTTTGAACATTATTCAGCAAACAAAGCAAAATAAGAAGCTGTATATTCTCCACATTGATTTTAGCAACTTGCTTTTTCTTCCCCTACGGTGACTCAGTTTAGAGACCTAGACAATGAAGCATGAGTATATGTTGAATTTAGGGTCCACTTTTCCCAGAAGAAAAGAGCCAGGGGATCTAGAACAATAGTCATCTTAGAATATGAAAGAATAAAATGGAGGTTATAGAAACCGGAATTCTGAAAGGAATTCTGAGGATATCAGTAAGATATGTTCAAACCTAATTTTCTAATTCCACTAAGAACTAGATGGTATCTTTATTTGGAAATAAGTAATTGAATAATCAGGGAAATCTTAACTAAACTGAGGTCTCTATAAACATTGGCTGAAACATTGTTCTAAAACATACAAAATTATAACAAACTGAAAGTTTCAAAAATATTTGCATTTTAGTGGTTCACAGTTGTTTGATTATTCTAAGCACTGTTAACTGGAGCTTGTAAATTGTTTCTTTATGGTAAGATATTTGTGGTGAGGGACTTTGCTGAGTGCCCCGTCTGCCTGGCAGTCTCAGTCTTTGTAATAGGACCTCATCTTCTCACAAGGAACGAAAAGACTTTTGGCTGTTTTGATTATTTATTTGTTTGTTTGTTTATGTTTTCCCTCTTTGTTTTTGACTCAAATGACTCTTAGAATAGAAGTCTCTCATAGATCCCCTGGTAGATGAGTCTATCCATCCTAAGTCTTCCAGGACCTAAGTTAATGAAATCATCTCCAAGACTGCAGATCACTGATTTTCTTTCACAATGATAGAGGCATTTTATGGGATCTTACTTTAAAATACACAAAAGAATGGCAGGGAATGGTGGTGGAGTGGGTGGAATATATTCTCAGCACCAGATGCCTGTGTCGTCAGCGCCTGTGTTGTGTTTCTGGAACAGAGACCTTACTTCCACCAACTCTGAGCCTGGTGAGTAGGGCCCAGTGAAACACAGGTCAGCCATACTGCTTCAAAGAGCACAAATAAGGTTTTAGTTTTAGCAAGAGGTAGGTTGTGTCCTCTTAGGAAATGACAGTTAAACTGGTCAGGCAGTAAACAGTGTTATTAAGTAGCATTTTAGAAAACATGTTTGTTGTGCTTTTGTCTGGAGAAGAAAAGATATCCAGATAAGTAGCTGCCTAGAGGGCAGTGTCTCCTTGCTCCTCAATCTTTTTTTTTTTTTTTTTAACATCTTTATTGGAGTGTAATTGCTTTACAAGTGAATCAGCTATACATATACATATATCGTCATATCTCCTCCCTCTTGCGTCTCCCTCCCACCCTCCCTATCCCACCCCTCTAGGTGGTCACAGAGCAGCGAGCTGATCTCCCTGTGCTATGTGGCAGCTTCCCACTAGCTATTTTACATCTGGTAGTGTATATATGTCCATGCCACTCTCTCACTTTGTCCCAGCTTACCCTTCCCCCTCCCCATATCCTCAAGTCCATTCTCTACATCTGCGTCTTTATTCCTGTCCTGCCCCTAGGTTCTTCATAACCAATTTTTTTCTTTTTGGTTCCATATGTACGTGTTAGCATACAGTATTTGTTTTTCTCTTTCTGACTTACTTCACTCTGTATGACAGACTCTAGGTCCATCCACCTCCCTACAAATAACTCAATTTCATTTCTTTTTATGGCTGAGTAATATTCCATTGTATATATGTGTCACATCTTCTTTATCCATTCATCTGTCCGTGGACACTTAGGTTGCTTCCATGTCCTGGCTATTGTAAATAGAGCTGCAGTGAACATTGTGGTACGTGACTCTTTTTGAATTGTGGTTTTCTCAGGGTATATGCCCAGTAATGGGATAGCTGGGTCGTATGGTAGTTCTATTTTTGCTCCTCAGTATTAATTGGACCCTCAAGTGCTATTTTGTTTCTGGTGGAGTTTCCATCAGGTGGCTGCCCTCCTGGTGGCTCAGAGGGCAACTCAGCTTCTGTTGGGTGAAAGGCCATTCTAAGCAGAGGGTACATGGCAGTCAGTGGACCAAGCTAGAGTTGTTGTCAGTGGACCAAGCTAGAGGTGTCACAGAGCCTTCTGTGTACTTCCTTCAGGATTTTTGGCCTCTACTTCCCTCCTTCCTTCCTTTCCTTTTCTCTTTCTGTCTCATTCTGGTTTTGGCCTTTGGGGATACTGAGTTTTACAAGATGTTTGAACTGTAACTTATCCTTGTACCAGAAGGAATGAGCCTAGCTGCTATGCAAAAGAGTTCTATAAAAACTACCCTTTTATACTGAGGGGAATGACATATGGTCAGCCCTCCATATGCACAGGTTCTGCATCTGCAGATACAGAAGGCCAGCTATACTACACCATTTTATTTTGTTTTATTTTTTGTATAAATTTATTTATTTTATTTATTTTTGGCTGCATTGGGTCTTCGTTGCTGCACACGGGCTTTTCTCTAGTTGCAGCGAGCGGGGGCTACTCTTCCTTGTGGTGCACGGGCTTATTGCTGTGGCTTCTCTTGTGGAGAATGGGCTCTAGGCACACGGGCTTCAGTAGTTTTGGTTCGCGGGCTCTAGAGCACAAGCTCAGTAGTTGTGGCTCACGGACTTAGTTGCTCTGCGGCATGTGGGATCTTCCCAGACCAGGTCCCGAACCCCTGTCTCCTGCATTGGCAGGCGGATTCTTAACCACTGCGCCACCAGGGAAGCCCTACTAGAGGCTTTTAGATGAGACTTCAGCATCCTTGGATTTTGGTATCCGTGGGGGTCCTGGAACCAATCTCCCACAGTTACCAAGAGATACATCTGTTTTAAACCTGTTATTTTGTTCCTCTTGCTTTACTCTTTCAGCAGGTCCATTTGATTGTTGTTGGTGTTGAAATTCCTGGTAATGTACTTACTAGCAGCCCTCTTTGTCTTAGACACAGCACCTAAAGTAATTGTAGGTACTTTAAGAACATAAAGAGCACCTTGAGCAGGCCAGTTGGAGGATTGGCAGTGCTATCAAGAAACAGAGTCTTTATGGCAGTCTCTCTAAAAACTCCCTGTGGGGCCATTGCCTGTAAATTTCTTTAGACTTGCCTTGTGCACCTTTTCATCAGAAACCACCTGTTTTTTTTTTTTTTTTTGGCTGTGTTGGGTCTTTGTTGCTGCACGCAGACTTTCTCTACTTGTGGCGAGCGGGGCCTACTCTTCACTGTGGTGCACAGGCTTCTCATTGCGGTGGCTTCTCTTGTGTAGCATGGGCTCTAGGCGCACGTGCTTCAGTAGTTGCAGCACGTGGGCTTACTAGTTGCGGCACACGGGCTTCAGTAGAGAAGCCACCTCTTTGGTGTGGCAAGTATTATGAGTTGACTGACACCTTGGAAGTTTAAAAACAAAGAAAAGCAATATGATGAAAAGAAAACCTGACATTCAGTCCCATATAAGTTGCTAACTAGCTCTATAATCTTGGGCAGGGTGCTCCATGTATCTCAGCCATACTTTCCCATGTGGAAGTAGGTATTATTTATGTCCTATTGTGAGGATTTATCAAGATGACATTTGTGAAGAATGCCTTTATAAACTGTAATTGCTTTGTGAATAAAGATTACTATCTCTGATAGACAGTACCAGTTCTCAGCCACCAGTAACTTGATTCTCCCATCCTGTGTTTGGAAGAAGCACAAATCTGCAAAGAGGGCTTGCTCATTTTTCAGCGTGAGTTGTATTCACAAGGCTCACATACTTTCCCCCTGCCTTTGATCCTGTCTGTCTCCCTCTCTCTCCATATTTGAATGGGGTGATCTTTTATGCCACACAGCAATCATATTCTCAATACAGAGTATAACTGTGACTCTGCTTGTGGGAGATCTTCAGAAAAGATGCAAAGCTGCTGGCCAGAAACGTTCTTTCCTTTCCATTTTCTCTTGTACCTCCCCAGTACCTTAAGAATCCTTGGGCTTGGTTATAAACCAGCTGGAAGTTACGATAGAGTCTCAATTCTCTGACCCAAGTCCTTTTCACAGGTTAACAGTCACAAAATGGAGTTATGAAGTCTCCAAGAGCAGCAGATGAAAAGGGAAATGGAAATGTGAATGTTGAATTTAGCAGCCCTCAGACCCAGAATATGCTACTCTCTAGTGTCCCTGAGGTGGAGAGTAAGGACTCGCTTTGCTCTTCAGGAGTGTGATTATCTCTCGCTGCTTCCAGCTTTTTCACATTAAGACCCTTTGAAATATACTTAGGGACACATATATGTGACTTTGTCAAGTGAGAGCTTTGGGCTTGGGAGGATTCTAGCAGGTTTTAATCTAATTTACGCCTAATCTAACACGACTGAGAAAGGGGGTGTCTTTGGTTTTACTTTCAAATATATGGTGGTACATCTTTAGAAGCCAGATGTGGTTAATCAGACTTGTCTTCATGGTACCTTTGCTTCAAGTGGCTTAATAAATAACCCAATAATTCAAATGATGAATAAAAATTCTAGTGTGTGAAGGTGGTGGGTAATAGACAATTAAAAGTGGTCATCCGGGCTTCCCTGGTGGCGCAGTGGTTAAGAGTCCGCCTGCTGATGCAGGGGACACGGGTTCGTGCCCCGGTCTGGGAAGATCCCACATGCCGCGGAGCGGCTAGGCCTGTGAGCCGCTGAGCCTGCGCGTCCAGAGACTGTGCTCCGCAACGGGAGAGGCCACAACAGTGAGAGGCCCGCGTACCGCAAAAAAAAAAAAAAAGTGGTCAACCAAAAAGTTACAAAATCATCCTACCCACTTATTAATCCAACTCCCCACAGGTTGTTTCCTTAGGAGACACTGGCATATCTTTATGAAATCTGAACAAAAGACCTGACAGGAATGGGGAGGAGTACAGTATAAGTCACGCCTGTGCTTGGTACATCTGGGCAGCCGCTGTATAACACCTGGGGAATCAAATCATAAATCAACCTGATTGTTCTTATTCGAGTTTTTTGTGTCTGTTTATTCTTTTTTTCTTAGAATTTTTTTAAAAACATATTTATTTATTGATTTGTTTTGGGCTGCATCGGGTCTTAGTTGTAGTACGTGGGATTCTCCACTGCAACACACAGGCTCCTCATTGCGGGGCATGGGCTTCTCTCTAGTTGTGGTGCATGGGCTCAGTAGTTGTGGGGCGTGGGCTTAGTTGCCCCGAGGCAGTGGGATTTTAGTTCCCCCACCAGGGATCAAACCTGTGTCCCCTGAATTGGAAGGCAGATTCTTAACCATTGGACCACCAGGGAAGTCCCGTGTCTGTTTATTCTTATTAAAACAGTTGGCTCCTGGGCTTCCCTGGTGGCACAGTGGTTAAGAATCTGCCTGCCAATGCAGGACACATGGGTTCGAGCCCTTGTCTGGGAGGATCCCACATGCCGCGGAGCAAATAAGCCCGTGCGCCACAACTACTGAGCCTGCACTCTAGAGCCTTCGAGCCACAGCTACTGAAGCCCGCGTGCCTAGAGCCCGTGCTCCACAACAAGAGAGGCCACCGCAATGAGAAGACCCCATGCAGTCATAAATAAATTTATAAAAAATCAATTCGCTCTGTTCTTCAATAGTGATGGGTTTAACAGCCATTTTGTATTCTTTAGCAGTGGTGTCTGGTAGCCTCATGTCTAACCATGTGCAGATTGAAAAGAAAGGGCCGCCTTAGTTGTAGGGGGCTCTGAGGAATAAGAAATCAGTGGTTAGGACTCTGCACTTCCGTTGCAGGGGGTACGGGTTCAATCCCTGGTCCGAGAACTAGGATCCTGAAAGCCTCGTGGTGCTGCCAAAAAAAAAAAGAAATCATGCATGCCATTGTAACACATGAATTGAAGGTAATCTTCTCAAATTGATATGCTGTGAGTACTCCTAGCAGGGCGAGTTCCCTAGCTTCGACAGAAAGTCATCAACAGCTTCTGGAACATCATATTTGTTATCTGATAAGTATAACGTGCTCCTTGCCTTAGGAATTCCTGAGTCTACTGATGCCTCCAAGTGGTACAATCAGAATTTGCAATTGACTGCAATTCACAGTATTGCCTTGTTCTGATGGCACTGTTCACTGTTCAAATGGCAACCCCCGTGTTTTATGGACTGGGTGTACAGGTGTACACGACAGCAGTACCTTCCTCTAGAGCCACTGTGTGCTAAAGCACTCCAGTCTTCCAGGGATAGTTGGATCCATTCAGTCTTTTTTTCGTTCCATAACTGCTTATTAAGCTCCTTTTCTGTACCAAGTACTGAGCTTGGTACTGATAATAAAAGACCAGCAAGATTTAGCCTGGTTGATCAGATTTGGCCCAGCATTTGAAAACTAACACTAAGCGCTGTCATAAAGATACAGGTTCTGACATGCAGTGACCATTCCCTTATGAAAGCTTAGTCTTTCAGTAGATTGAAATGGAGTGTGAAGTATTATCACCTGACAAGCAAGTAAGATGAAGTGAGTAGCTAATCTGATGAATGAGTGACTAGTCCTTTTCTAGCACTTAGGGCTCGAAATACAGGTATTGAGCCCTAACTATATCCCATGCTAAGCACTTGACATGTATTAATTTACTTAATCTTCATAACCACCTTATGAAGTAGGTACTGTTATTCCTACTTTACAAATGAGGAAACTGAAGCGCAGAGAAGTTAAGGACCTTGCTGATGAAGGTCATGGAGTGGAGTCAGGATGCAAGTTTAGGGAACCTGACCCAGAGTCCATATTCTTAAATGACATGATATACTGCCTCTGGGTGGAAGGGTATCATCTTGACCAACCTCCTGTATAGGTAGAGCTTGGCAGAGTGATAATCCCCCGACCCTCCCTGTCTGCAGAGCTTTTTCTCTTTCCTGGATTGGCTCCTAGAGCAGATTACCTATCCCTAAGAGTGAGCAGGAGTTGCCAAATGCAGCAGGCAGTCCCTTATCTACAGCCCCAGAAGTGAATCTGCCTCTCCCTTTCACCAGCTGGGTAACCTTACCTCTCTGAGCATGTTTCGTCATCTGTAAAATGGAGATAATGATCATGGGATCATTTAGGGGTTAAATGAGATAACATACTTAACAGTTTCTGGCTCTGAGTAAGCACTTAAAAAATGTTAGCAAATTTTTATTATCATTGTCCTCTAGCCTTGAGAACAAACCATGAAACAGTTTCTCAGAGACCAGATTCTAGGGCTTAGGTAGGTGGGCAGGTTTTTTTTTGTTTTGTTTTGTTTTCACAAGACAATAATTTTATTCTATGTATTTCTCTTGACTCTTTTGGTGTGAAAAGCAGAGAGGTAAAGCATTATTTGACAGATGTATGGATTCAAGCAAGAAACTGAGGTCCAATTGCAAAGAAATGCCTTGTATAACTCAGAGCCCTGTCTGAGGAGACACAGAGGACCCTAGAGGGCGGAGAATGAACACAGCGCAGGGGCTAGTTCCAGAGTCGCATCCTCGGTTAGTTCACTTGCAAGTGTGGGTGAGGGTCCCTTGTCAGTAGGCAGAGATTTTTTTTTCCTCTGCTCTAACACATATCTGCTGTCTAGTGTTTATTAAACAAAATTTATTTTTTTTCTTGATGTGAAAGAATTCGTGTCTTGTCCAAAATGCAGAGGCAAAGGAGCTCTGTAACTGCAGGCTTGTTGAACCCCTTTTCCCACCTGTTCTGGTGCCAGGCTTTCCCAAAGTGCTTATTTGCCAATGGTTGCTCCTCAGTTCTCATGGCCAGCTCACTCTGAAGGCTCCAAGCCACAGTGATGCTGCTGCCACCACCGCCACTACCACCACTGCTGCCACCACCAGCCATTCAGTTTCCTGCTCTAAGGATGTGACCTGCCGTGAAGCTTTCACATTCCTCTTTTCTTCCTGTCTTCGGTGTTGTACCTCTTTCTTTTGGTGCTTTTGCCATGCAGCAGTATTGCAAAAAAAGTTTTCAGGCACCAAAGTTAAGAGCCCGTACTACCTCACCAAGGGGATTTGAGTTAGCCATGGAAAAGAAGATAATTGAGAGGGCTCCTGTGCCTCTGTGCTTCAGAAGGAAAGAGTTTGCTTCTTGACAGTGTGCCAGCTCCCTAGCCAGGTGGGGGACGTGCTGGGACTACATGACCTCTGGAGGAGTAGACTGGGCCTAACCTGCCCAAAGACAGTGCCCCAACCCACAGGAGCCAAGGCTGAAGACTGATTTCACCTTCTCCCATTCCCTTTCCCTAAGCTTAAGCTTGCTCTGCCACACTGTCCCAAGTCTGTGGCTTATAACAGCCATTTCCTTTTGCTGATGAATAAGCCCACTCTTTGTAAAATGTTTCAACTTAGGGACTGGAAAGGCTCTCTGTGCTTTCCTGTCTCTTTGTTTCTCCAAAGGTTAATGTTAATGGCTTCTGTCTTTGTCTTTACAGGGAACTCTAATGATCCATGACAAAGAGGTCACCCTTGAGTATGTACCAAGCCTGGATTTTTGGTACTGCAAACGGGTAAGTGCCAAGAATTCCTCTCCTTAGAAGTAAGGATCCAGCATCACAGCTCCTCCATGTCTACAGGAATGCTGCCTGGTGTAGTATGCATTGCCAAGGGCAAAGCTCTTCTTCCTTGGTTCACTTCAGATGAACTGGAGGTCAGGGCAAGATCATCTATAATTTCTGCTTCCCAGCTACTGCCTGTGGCCATAGAGGGTTCTGGGTCTGTAGTTGGAGACCTTTTCCCAAGGACATATGCCATGCTTTCTGTTGATTACAAACTGAAAGAAAAACAGTCCCTTGACTTATAACCTCTCCCCAGTTACCCTTCCTGGGGTAAAGAGGATTTATTAGTGTTTGGAATGATGTATATAAAGAGGCTGGTTCTGTGAGAGATACACATTTTTTTTGGATATTCAGGGGTTTCCAAGGATATAGAACTTTAGGTACCATGGTATTTTTCCTCTCTTCAACTTCATATTGTTCTTGAATGGCATATATAAAGATTTTAGGCTCTACTCTTTTTTTTTTTTTTTTTTTGCGATACGTAGGCCTCTCACGTTGCGGAGCACAGGCTCCGGACGCGCAGGCTCAGCGGCCATGGCTCACGGGCCCAGCCGCTCCGCGGCATGTGGGATCTTCCCGGACTGGGGCACGAACCCGTGTCCCCTGCATTGGCAGGCGGACTCTCAACCACTGCGCCACCAGGGAAGCCCCAGGCTATACTCTTTTTAGAAGTCCAGTTTGATTGCAAATGAGCATGAAAATATATTTTGTCACTTTTCATTGCTACTGTTTAGTTTCAAAAATAAATTTGAAAAATCTATATAAAGTTTCTGAACCAAGATTCATTAAAAGTGTTGTAGAACTTGATAAAATTAAGTAAAAGTTTTAGCTTTACATTTTTGAATACAATTTGAATAGCTATGATTGTCATTGACCAAAGTATTCATAGTTCATGGATGTAGTACCTTAAGCTGTCAATTTAGGAAAACATTTAACTATTTTTTAAAAGGTGGTGAAATACACATAACATTAAATTTACCATTTTAACCATTTTAAAGCATATAATTCAGTAGCCTTAAGTACATTCACAATGAAGTGCAATCATCAACACTGTCTAATTCTAGAACTTTTTCATCATCCTAAAAGGAAACCCCATATCTATTAAACAGTCTCTTCCCATTCCCCTTTCCCTCAGTTTCTGGAAACCACTATTACTACTCTGTTTTTTATCTCTATGAATGTGCCTATTCTGAACATTTCATATAAGTAGAACCATATATTATGTGACCTTTTGTGTCTGCCTTCTTTCACTTAGCATGTTTTCAAGGTTCATCCATGTTATAGTGTGTATCAGTACTGCATTTATTTTTATGGCTGAATAATATTATATGGATATACCACATCTTGTTTATCTGTTCATCAGTTGATGGACATTTGAGTTGTTTCTACTTCTTGGCTATTGAGAATAAGACTGCTATGAATATTCATGTGCAAATTTTTGTTTGAAAACCTGTTTTCAGTTCTTTTGGAAGTGCCCAGGAGTAGAATTGTTGGGTCATATGGTACTTTTCATTTTTTAACTCTTTGAGGAACCAATAAACTGTTTTCCACAGACAGCAGCTGCACCATTTTGCATTCCCTCCAGCAGTGTCTGAGGGTTCCAATTTCTCCACATCCTTGCCAACATTTGTTATATTCCTTTTTTTTTTTTGATAGTAGCCATCAAACTATTTCACAACCACCAGTGAGTATGAAATAGTATCTCATCATCATGATTATGATGATGATTTGCATTCCCCTAATGACTAATGATGTTGAGCATCTTTTCTTGTGTTTGTAGCCACTAGTATATCTTCTTTGGAAAAATGTTTATTCAAGTCCATTTTTGATTAGGTTGTCTTTTTTTTTTTTTTGGAGTGTAGTTGATTTACAATGTTGTGTTAGTTTCAGGTGTACAGGAAAGTGAATCAGTTATACATATATTTATATCCACTCTTTTTTAGATTCTTTTCCCATATAGGCCATTACAGAGTATTGAGTAGAGTTCCCTGTGCTATACAGTGTAGGTCCTTATTAGTTAATCTATTTTATATATAGTAGTGTGTGTATGTCAATCCCAATCTTCCAATATATCCCTCCCCTCTGTCTTCTTGTTAATTTGTAAGAGTTCTTGGGAATTCCCTGGTGGTCCAGTGGTTAGGACTTGGTGCTTTGACTGCAGTGGCAATCCTTGGTCGGGGAACTAAGATCCCACAAGCTGTGCAGTGTGGCCAAAAAAAAAAAAAAAGAAAAAGTTGTAAGAGTTCTTTATATTTTCTGGATGTTTATCCCTTATCAGATACGTGATTTGCAAATATTTTCTCCCATTCTGTGTGTTGTCTTTCACTTGCTTGATAGTGTCCTTTGATACACAAGGTTTTAATTTTGATAAAGTCCAATTCATCTATTTTTTTCTTTTTTTAAAAAAATTTATTTATATATTTATTTATTTTGGACTGTGTTGGGTCTTCGTTGCTGTGCACGGTCTTTCTCTAGTTGCAGTGAACGGGGGCTGCTCTTCATTGGGATGCGCGGACTTCTCATTGCGGTGGCTTCTCTTGTTACAGAGCGTGGGCTTCAGTAGTTGTGTCTCATGGGCTCTAGAGTGCAGGCTCAGTAGTTGTGGTGCACGGGCTTAGGTGCTCCACGGCATGTGGGATCTTCCTGGACCAGGGCTCAAACCTGTGTCTCCTGCATTGGCAGGCGGATTCTTAACCACTGCACCACCAGGGAAGCCCCTATTTTTTTTTCTTTTATTGCTTGTCCTTTGGTGTCATGAAACCATTGCCAAAGCCAAGGTCTTGAAGACTTATCCGTATGTTTTCTTCTAAGAAATTTATAGTTTTGGCTTTTATATTTAGATCTTTGGTCTATTTTGAGTTAATTTTTGTTCCAGGTATGAGGTAAGGGTCCAGTTTCATTCTTTGGAATGTGGATATTCAGTTTTCCCAGCACCATTTGTTGAATTAACTATTATTTCCCCGTTGAATGGTTTTGGTACTCTCGTTGGAAATCATTTGACCATAGATGTATAGGTTTATTTCTGTAGACTCTCAGTTTTATTCTGTTGATCTATATTTTTATCCTTATGCCAGTACCACACTGTTTTTGTGTTTTTGGCTGCGTTGGGTCGTCGTTGCTGCGCATGGACCCTCTCCAGTTGCAGCGAGCAGGGGCACTCTTGGCTATGGTGCGGTGGCTTTGCCTGTTGTGGCACACAGGCTCTAGGCACGCGGTCCTCAGCAGTTGCAGCATGTGGGCTCAGTAGTTGTGGCTCATGAGGGCTCAGTAGTTGTGGCTCGTGAGAGCTCAGTAGTTGTGGCACACAGGCCCAGCTGCTCCACGGCATGTGGGATCTTCCCAGACCAGGGCTCGAACCCGCGTCCCCCGCATTGGCAGGCATATTCTTAACCACTGCGCCACCAGGGAAACCCACCACACTGTTTTGATTACTGTAACTCTTTAGTAAGTTTTGCAGTCGGGAAGTGTGAGTCCTTCGATTTTGTTCTTCTTTTTCAAAACTGTTTTGGCTACTCAGGGTCCCTTGCAATTTCATATACATTTGAGGATCTGCTTTTCCATTTCTGCAAAAAAGGCCATTAGAATTTTGAGAACATTTTGCATTTTAATAGTGACTGCCTCTATGTCTTAGAATTATGAGTGATTTTCCCCTGTCTCTTAAACTTTCCATTATTAGCTATAATGCACACGTATTGTTTATTTTATAATCAAGAGGTGGAGGGAGATAGCATTAAAGGGAAAGTTTTGAACTCTATTTTCTGTTAACCAGCAGACAAAAATGTTAATATCTGACATCAGAATTATGTAGCTGTTGCCAAGGCTGTTGCTTGAAAGAACAGAATAGCTTGGTTAAATTGTTCCCTAAAATGGCAGGCCACTTGTTCAGCTGTTTCAGAGATACTTTGTAATTTTTGTGCTTTTCTGGAAGAGTTGAGGTGCCAACCCTGCATATGTGATCTTTGGCCTGATGTGAAATGCACTGACTTTTAAAAAAATTCATAGCGGTATTACTCATAATAACCAAAAAGTAGAAGCAACCCAAATGCCCATCAACTGATGAATGGATAAACAAAATGTGGTATAGCCATACAGTGGAATGCTATTTAGCAGTAAAAAGGAATGAAGTACTGATAGGTGCTACAACATGAATGAACTGGGAAAAGACTATGCCAGACGCAAAAGATTAATTCTATAGGACTGGGGGTGAGAATGGGAGATGACTCCACCAGGTTTCTTTTGGGGATGAAGAAAATGTTCTAAAGTTAGATTATGGTGATGATTGTATTATAGATATGCTAGAAATCATTGAATTGGACACTTAAAACTGATGGATTTTATGGTATTTAAATTATACCTACTCAGGTTAGGATCCTGATTACCCCACTTACAGCTCTGCTGTACAGTCATCCAATGGTATCTGTGGGGGATTGAGTCCAAGACACCCTGCTGATATCAAAATCCACAGATGCTCAAGTCTCTTGTATAGAATGATGTAGTATTTGCACATAACCTAGGCACATCCTCTCGTGTACTTTAAATCATCTCTAGATTACTTATAGTAGATAATACAATGTAAATGCTATGTGAATAGCTGCTGGCATGTGGCAAATTCAAGTTTTGCTTTTTGGGACTTTCTGGAATTTTTTTCCCCCAAATATATTTGATCTGTAGTTGGTTAATCTGCAGATGTGGAACCTGTGGATATGGAGGGCCAACTGTAATAACAAATAGCCCTCAAATCCTAGTGATTTACATTGACAAACATATTCTTCGCTCACATTACATGTCCAGGGGCTGTGGGCAGTTGCTGCAGTTCGGCTTGGCTGCTCAGTCTGGGACCCAGGTGGAAGGAGTTAGTCCCGCATCGGGACTCCTGGCCAAGGGAAAGAACAGGACGCTCATCTACACAAGCATTGGCTCTTAAAGCTTCTACCAGACCTGTGTAGATCACGTTCACTCATGCTCCATTGACCAAAGCAAGACATGTGGCAAGGCTGACAGTGAAGTCACTCACCCTACAGGGAGGCACCACAGTCACTTGACAGTGGGCAGGGCTGTGTGTATGATCTGCTTACAGAGAAGGGAACAATAAAGTAATTGACTTTAATCACCTTGCTCAAGTGACTTAACCTCTCCAGGCCTCAGTTTCATTATCTACAAATTGGGGAGATAATAGTTGTTTGGATCAGCAAGTGACCACATGTAAAGTAAGCCCAGTACATGCTGTGTGCTGTTTAATCATTAGCTGCTGCTGCTTTTATTATTATTCTCTCCTCCTCCATTTGGTATTCTTTTACTCAACCTACAAGACCCTACTCATAGAATCCTTTTCATGGTTCCTGCTCTTTTGGTTTCTTACCAGTCAACTCTGCCCTTCTAACACTCTGAGCTCAGTGGCAAAAGTTCAGGTTTGGGGCTGTGTTTGGGGTTGGGCAATGATAGACTTGCCTATTTGTTCATAGGTTCAGATAAGAAGAACTACACTCACAATGCAAAGTGTCTCTTCCCTTGTTCTAGGGTAGTGAATGTAACTTTTCCTTTTAACATCCTCAGAATAGCTGCCAGAGACACTACTTATGGATCATCCGCCTCCTTCTGTGCCCTTTATAAAATCAGTATTTGAGAAAGGAATTGATCACTGGATTCTTCTCAGTTCCAGCCAAGCCTGAATAGGGTTGTCATAACCAGTTCAGGATCAAATTTTGGATGCAGACTGAGTGGTAACAGCTTTAGGGCAGTATATCCTATAAACCACTTAATAGTCCAGTCTTCTTAGTCAAGTTTACTTCCTGTAGAAATCCTTGTCCAGAGCAAAAGCATTTGGGGCTGCTCCAAGGTCCATATACCCTGTTAGAGGCAGCTCTCAAACACCAGCTCATCAGAGTCCACGTCAGCTCTGATGAGTGGAAGACATCAGACTGATAAGGTTTTAAGGTGATCTGGGATATGGCTTATTTCTTTCATTTTTTGGCAGTTGTTGCTGTGTTGGATGTAAGTAAGATTTAAAAAAAAAATTTTTTTTTGGTCAATTTGAATTCTTTTCCTTTCCCTTGTAGTGTAAGGCCAGCACTGGTGGACACCGATCTTCATGTTCATTCTGCAAGTGCCCAAGGGAAGGTGAGTGGTGGTAGAGATGGAGGTGGTAGTTTTTATTTTGTGCACTGAGCAAAACAAATTTCATGCTTTCCTTGGCTTCAAAGAGTGATCATCCCTAAATACAAGATGATCTGTAAAGCTCTTAAAAGTGCAGTGTGATAGCTAACTTCATGTGACCTGTTAGTAAATCGTTTTGGATCTCAGAGTTCTGCCAGGGGAATGAGATGGGTTATGGGCTCCTTATCCATAACACAGCTGACCAGATGTCAGTAGTATTGTTACTCAGAATACATTTTAAGGATATTAGACTGAGAAGGAGTCTACATGGCATTAGTCCATGTGGACACCCCACCCACCCTACCCCAGCTTCTTTGAAGTTATTGGGAATAATTTGCTATTGTTATTATTTTCTCATTTACGTTCTAAACATTTGAGGATCTTCAACACAAAAACATTTGTTAAAGTAACAGTAAAAATATAAACAAGAGACAATAATCAGGATTGAGGGTTTGTGTTATTTTTATAGAGTAATAAACCTAACAGCTTCTCAGTAACTTGGTTTTAAAGTTAATTTCTCCTGAGAACCTGTAGGTAAACAACCTTGAAGAGTGTGTCAAAGGCATCTGTAACAATAGTCCTATAACAATGACTGTTATGTGCCTCTTTCTGATATTATTCTGTAAGGAAAGCTAGTGCATGACCATAAAATACAGTTCAGTGCTGGGATCCTGTTAGTCTTCTGAAAGATCTGTTTGTTCCAAGGTTAGAACTTAGCATGCCTACAAAGAATTCCTTAGCTGGGCTTTTGGCCTATAGTGGAGATTCTACTCTCTAGTGAGGGCTGTGAAGCAGGTGTTCTGAAAATCTTTGGGGAAGGCTCTACATGCTCTAGAGACCAAACCAGCATATGGGAAGGTGAGTAAATAACTTCCCCATGGACAGGTTGGAGATTTTTAGCTTGTTGTATTACTTCAATTAGGCAAAATTGTACTTTTTCCCTCAAGAAAGACTTCTTTCTCAGTCTACTCTAACAAATGAACAGATGGTTTATAAAAACCCTTGAGCACCATACCACTAAGATGGCTGAAACAACTTTAACATGGAAACATACATAGCAAGTATTCATTTGTTGCCTGTCACTGCTGTTAAGTAATCTCTACACTGCTCCCATAGAATGTCTTTTTGAGCCTCATGACTTCCTCTAAGAATGAATTAATTGCAGAAATACCTCCAATTAACTGGAAAAATTATCCTGCTTTAGAAAGAGATTTGAAATGAGTCGTTTATATTTTGAAGGACATTTGCCCATTGTAATTATTTGCATATAAATGAGCTGTGTGCAGGTAGGTCTCTTCTTAGCTTCGCCGGAGAATAGGGTGTCTGGTTCTACAGAATTTGAGCAGCTATCTTAGTACCCTAACACTGGAAGAAGCAAGGCCCCTAGCCATACACGTTTGAGATAAGTGTTTCTAGCAAACTTCTAGCAAGGGCCATATCTTTGGTAATTTTGTCCCCAGATCTGTTCTATCATTGGTTATAATAATAAAGATCAGGGTCTCATGAAAGATTTAAATGTTGGGGAAGTGATAGAAAGCTCGTAAGATTAAATTTTTTAAATACTGGGTAGTTTCTTCTGTTAACTATTTTATATGCTGTCTTATTAGCCATGCTTAAAGTCTGTCAGAGGACTTTTTTGTAGGTATTTCTTTGACTTTTAAAACTATTCCAGGGAATTCCCTGGTGGTCCAGTGGTTAGGACTTGGTGCTTTCACTGCTGTGGCCCAGGTTCAGTCCCTCGTCGGGGAACTAAGATCTCTCATGCCACGTGGTGCAGCGAAACAAAACAAAATAAAAGCATTCCAGTATAAGTATTTGGTGGCAGGTAAGGAGGAATCACAGTGTTTGGGGGGATAAAACCTGTTGGAGATTCTCTTTCTGTTCTGTTCCTCTAGCGACAGAGGCCAAGCAAGAATTAATAACCTACCCTCAGCCTCAGAAAACATCCATACCAGTACCGTCAGAAAAACAACCCAGCCAACCAAGGTCAGCTGATAAGGAATCTGAACCCAAGAAGCGAGAAGAAGGACAAGAACCACGCTTGGGACATCAAAAGAGAGAAGCAGAAAGGTATCTCCCTCCTTCGCGGAGGGAAGGGCTCACCTTCCGAAGAGACCGAGAGAAGGAGCCATGGTCTGGGGAGACACGCCAGGATGGGGAAAGCAAAAGTAAGTGGTTTGTTGGGGCATGTACCAGACTGTGACCACTGTGGTTGGAACATAGATTGCTTGTGTTGTGGCTCTGGACCAGCAGCTTCCTACACCCTAGTAAAACTGCTCGGCCTGATTGAAGAGGCTCTTGCTTTTCCCGGCCTCTCTGAAGTAATCTATATCTTCCAAATAGCAAGTTGCTATTCAGATGCAGCAAAGCATAACTTTAGATATCTAAGTATTGGGGAAGAAAAATATGACGTATTTGACTAGCATTTTGTTATAGAACCAGCCTTGGTAGAGCAGGGTAACATCTGCAGTCATCTGCAGTAAAAAAAAAATACACACACACACACACACACACACACACACACACACTCTCAGGCTCTGAGGACTTCAAAAATGTAAACCTTTCTCTCTCTCTCCTTTCTCCTCTCCCATTTGTGCTTGGTTTGTTCAGCAATCATGCTAAAACGCATCTATCGTTCCACTCCACCTGAGGTGATAGTGGAAGTGCTGGAGCCCTACGTCCGCCTTACTACTGCTAACGTCCGTATCATCAAGAACAGAACAGGCCCCATGGGCCACACCTATGGCTTTATTGACCTTGACTCCCATGCGGTGAGTCGTAGTTATCCGTCACCACCACCCCCACCCCCTGGATCCCTCACCTCCTACTACCTCAGCCAGGGATGGCTGGCTATAGAAACCTCCAGAAGGTTTGAAGGACTTTAATCTTGGAATTCTCATTTGCTACTTGGTACCATAACCCCTCTTACTCTTTTCTTGGGGTTCATTCAGGTGAAATGACTGCCCTTGAAAGTTGGAACTCTGAGTGGTTTTCCAGATCCATTTTTGTCTTGTGGCATTTACAGTTTCCAGTTAAAATAAAGTGACAGCTTAGTCACTTGTGGAAAATCTGAGGACTAAACCTTTTCAAGATTTTAGTGAATTTTCTGATTTCTTAAAATCATTTTGCCTGGCCACAGACAGTTTTATGTTTGATGGAAACAGAGCATTTCCTCTTTTTCCTCAAAGTGTTGCTTTAATAGATTTCTTGTGGCTTGAAGTTTTAGTTGTGGGGCCCTTTTCTATGGAAGTAATGTGAGGATAGCAATGAAAATCATTGATATTTCTTAGATTTCACAGGATAGCAATGAAAATCATTGATATTTCTTAGATTTCATGCTCAGAAATCACAAGAGACTTTGTAAACTGAATCTGATGCAATGACAGTTGCAGACTAGAAGAGGATTTGAATTTCTGAAATTTATACCAAGAACTGATGTCTACTCTGACCATTATTCTGATCAACCCTTCATTAAGAGTTGCCTGTTTTTGCCAGTGTGCTCTTAGTATTACAGTTATGACCAGAACATAATGTTTAGAAATTTTTCTTTTTTTTTTGCGGTATGCGGGCCTCTCATTGTTGTGGCCTCTCCCGTTGCGGAGCACAGGCTCAGCGGCCATGGCTCACGGGCCCAGCCGCTCCGCGGCATGAGGGATCTTCCCGGACCAGGGCACAAACCTGTGTCCCCTGCATCGGCAGGTGGACTCTCAACCACTGCGCCACCAGGGAAGCCCTAGAAATTTTTCTTTTGAGAAGGAAAATCCATGTTCAGTTTTCTTTCAAGGGACATGTCCTTTTCCCTCTTTGGGTTCAAATGAGTCTTTGCTTCCCCAGGAAGCTCTTCGCGTAGTGAAGATCTTGCAGAACCTTGATCCACCATTTAGCATTGATGGGAAGATGGTAGCTGTAAACCTGGCCACTGGAAAACGAAGGTAAAGCAGAGGGGTGCTACCCCCACTCAGGTTTTTGGGAGGAAACTCTTATTCCTGGCTGGAGAGACAGGTAGTAAAACGTGGTGCTTTCCCAGTATGAGTTGCTTCAGGTACGTGTGTATGTTTTCTTTTTCTGAAGCTTGCCTTGTTCTGACTCTAGGTTTTTGTTTTTCTCTTTAAATAGCAGTACTAGGTACTTCTGTTTTTTCCCTCTTGATTCTCTGGTATCTTTGGGTCCCAGGTGACGGTACAGTCTTGGATGTGCAGGGAAAAAATTGCAATATATGCTTGCCCCTTGGAATCCTAAGAAAATGCTGTCTTGACTTTGTTCATACCCCCATAGTGCTGGGAAATCTTATTCTTCTTTACTCCTTCATTCATCTTGACCCAGGAGTGGTAACTGGGAAATGGCTGCATCAGAGAGGCAAGCTTACAGGGATGGGGCAGATCTTGCTCTGGCACCCTCAACTCAGTTGCTGTTTTGCTTCAGCCGATAGCTTTGTAGGAGTCCCACTGCCCCTCCCCTCGGGAGTCTCTGCATCACCAGACTTGCTTACTGTCTGGGTTGGTTCCTTTCCATACAAAAGAGGGAAAAGAGTTTCTCAGCAAATCTGTAGGGTTGGGCACTCCTCAAGTGGCTTTTGGTAGCAGGCTCAAGACATGTTGTATTGTTTGTTGCAGAAATGATTCTGGGGACCATTCTGACCACATGCACTACTATCAGGTAGGCTTCAGCAGTTGGGGGGTGCTCTATTAAAATCCTCAAGTGACTGAAAGAGTGATCTTAAATTTTCTCTAGTGGGTAATTTTTAAGGTAAATGGCTATCAGAAGTTCCATAATTTTAACTTGTCTTTCTGTGATAGGGTAAAAAATATTTCCGAGATAGGCGGGGAGGTGGCAGAAATTCAGACTGGTCTTCAGATACAAATCGACAAGGACAACAGTGTGAGTGACCTTTGTCTTATTTCTATTGTTCTTTTTGGCTTGACTACTCATTCATTGAAATCTTCATGGTCACAAAGTTGGCAAGAGATGCAGTTGACTAGGGGTTATGTCTCAGAGAGCATCGTCTACAGGTTCTGTACTGTTTTGGGTTGGCCAGCCTCGTTCTTAGATTGTTCTTGATGAGTCCCCAGCAAGGGCTTCATTGGACAGGGACTAACACTGGCTCTGGTTTTATTCCCTCTAGCTTCATCTGACTGCTACATATATGATTCTGCTACTGGCTACTATTATGACCCCTTGGCAGGAACTTATTATGACCCCAATACCCAGGTGAGTTTTTGGCTTTGTTATTTTGTCAGTGATTCTTTTGAGTAAAGTACCTGTGATTTGTTACTTTGAAGGTTTTATTCCCTGTATTCTCTGGTTGCTCATTACATGAAAAGTATAAAAGTTTAGATCTATATAAGCTGAATATTTCTCCATTCAAGGCAGCTGCTCCACTGTTGTACTATGTGTACCTCATGTCTACTTCTTGTTTTAAAAAGTCCAGGTTTTATATTGAGTTATATTTATTTAGGTGGATTTTTTTTTTTTTTTTTTTATATTTAGGTGGATTTTAAAGATGATAATCTTCATGTTAACTGTTGTACATATAGAAAATCAATGCGTTGTGGCATTACAGGCAAGAACAGTGCTGTTCTTGGAAAAATGGACAGTGAGTGGTCTGGCTACATCCTGGCCCCTGAAGTGGAGTTTTCGATTGTTTGATATGGTCTCTTCTTAGGCTTGAGGGAGAGAGCTGTTCTTTCCCTCAGAAGGGAACTGTGCTCCTTAGATCTGGAATTACTGGGAAAGTAAAACGTTCTGTAGACTTAACTGTTTCCAACTGTATTGCAGCAAGAAGTCTATGTGCCCCAGGACCCTGGGTCACCTGAGGAAGAAGACATCAAGGAAAAGAAACCCACCAGTCAAGGAAAGTCAAGCAGCAGGAAGGAAACGTCTAAAAGAGATAGCAAGGAGAAAAAAGACCGAGGAGTGACAAGGGTAAGATGACTTGTGAATCTGCTCCCTTTTCACCACATAATTACAGATT
Organism: Stenella coeruleoalba; assembly: GCF_951394435.1. Lineage (NCBI taxonomy): Eukaryota > Metazoa > Chordata > Mammalia > Artiodactyla > Delphinidae > Stenella > Stenella coeruleoalba. The sequence continues at coordinate 66,992,856 of NC_137156.1, forward strand.
AAAAGAAAAGAGTCATAGACAGACGAGGTCTGGGTTTGAGGTGTAGAGTTACTAAAAAAGCAGGCAGTCCACTAGCCTCTTACAGCCTGTCGTCACTCTCTTTTCTAAATACAGAAACTGTGGATGGTGGAACAAAGTGGCTCAGCTCAAACCCCAATACCTCAGCTCCACACAGTTTCACTTTCCTACATCCCTTTTCAGTGCTTGACTCCGTATACACACTTCTATAGGCAGGGGATACCATTTTCTATTCTTTATTCACTTTATATTTGATCATAAGTATTTTTTCATGTTTGTATAATACTCTTTATTACTTCCATGCCTGTATGGTAAAAATTCATAGTAAAACTGTGACCTTGTTTTCTTCATCATTCCTACATTGTTTGTCTCTTCTTTCTAATCTTATTCTGTTATAATATACAGCATTTAACATTTTATTTTTTCTTTTTTAAATTACTTCCTTAGGATAAATTTTCAAGAACAAAGATGATGAACATTTTTACATTTCCTGACATAAAATCAAATTGTTTTCCAAAGAATTATATTGATTCACCCTGACACCAGTTATGCATTAATGCAAATGGATGAATTAGCCTGTGGCTTAATTCATAACTTGTCTTTTTTTCCTCCCCCTTCTAATACTACTAGTGTTTATGCAGATACATATATATAGAGAAAGAATCTGTCTGAGAACTTTTTTCTTCTAATTTTGTTGAGATATAATTAATATACAGCACTGTATAAGTTTAAGGTATACAGCATAATGATTTGACTTATATACATGATGAAATGATTACCACAGTAAGTTTAGTGAACATCCATTGTCGCATAAAGAAACAAAATAAAAGGAAAAAAATGTTTTTTTCTTGTGATGAGAACTCTTCAGATTTATCCTCTTAACAGCTTTCATATATAACATACAGCACTGTTCATGTCTAGTATTTATGTATATTATAATTGGAAGTTCTTACCTTTTGACTACCTTCATCCAATTTCCCCACCCCCTACTCCCACCCTGCCTCTGGTAACTACAAATCTGATCTCTTTTTCTTTGAGTTTGTTTGTTTGTTTGGGTGTTTTGTTATGTTTTTCTTTTGTTTCCCTACAACACTATGTTAGTTTTGGTTCACAACATAGTGATTCAAAATTTCTATACATTACAAAATGATCACCACTGAAAACTTAGACTTTAAAGTTATACTGGCTTAATATGTGGGGGTTTTTTTGTTTTCTTTATAAATTTATTTATTTTCATCTGTGTTGGGTCTTCATTGCTGCGTGCGGGCTTTCTCTAGTTGCGGCGAGTGGGGGCTACTCTTCATTGCAGTGCGCAGGCTTCTTATTGCGGTGGCTTCTCTCGTTGTGGAGCATGGGCACGCAGGCTTCAGTAGTTGTGGCACATGGGCTCAATAGTTATGGCTCATGGGCTCTAGAGCATGGGCTCAGTAGTTGTGGTGCACGGACTTAGTTGCTCTGCGGCATGTGGGATCTTCCCAGACCAGGGATCAAACCCATGTACCCTGCATTGGCAGGCGGATTCTCGACCACTGTGCCACCAGGGAAGCCCCTGGCTTAATACTTGGATTCTGCTTTTGCCCCTTATTCTTTCTAACCATATTCTCAATCATTTGTAAAATGAGCATATTAATGCCTATTTAGAAGGATTATAGTAAAGGCTGAAGGAGATAATGTATATAAATGCATCATCTGGTGCCTGACATATAGTAATCACTCGATATATACTAAATGTGATGTTTTTAAAGTTTTTTTTTTTAATTTTGGAATCATTATAGTAACATTACAGATATTTCACAAATTAAGAGGTTTGGAAAATCAGACTCATTTCAACAGGGTTAACTCTAAACCCAGCTTTTATAAGTATCATATAAAAATTATCTGGGATTTTGATCAGTTTCAGGAAAATGCCAGTGAGGGGACAGCTCCCCCAGAAGATGTCTTTAAGAAGCCTCTGCCTCCCACTGTGAAGAAGGAAGAGAGTCCTCCACCAGTAAGGCTAAGCTGATGCACTGGGCTAGGGCTGGGGCTGGTTCCGAATGGGAAGGGAAGTTCAAAGGTTGATGCCTCACTTTGGTGTTGGTCCTTTAGCTCTCTGTGTCTCACAGACAAGACTCTTCTTGAGTATAAGCATGAGGTAAATTTTCCTGTCTGCTAATAGGGGTATTGATGGAGAATCAGAGGCAGTTATCTGTCCTCTTTCCCTCTGCCTTGTGACATTCCCACCAGACTGGCCCTTTTTAAGTTAGAATCTCGGTCTTGTTAATTCTTCTCTTCTAAATGACCAAGGAAACCCATTTTCCTGGCCCTGACGTTTCCTACCTTTTGGTGCTGCATGAGAATCTCTTAGATGTCGAGTGCATGCATGGTCATTTTTATAGTTTGCCTGCCAGAGTGAACAATGCTAACATTCGTACCCATTTTCTAGATGCCTTTAAGTGATAGTGTCAATCTAATCACAAGTTATTTCGATTAAATACAAATATATAACAATAGAGACCCTCTGTTTTTATTTTGATTGATCATATGCCAGTGATCATGCATCATTATTTAACATTTCCTATAAGCTACTGATAAATACTTTTTGCCTGCTCTACATTATTGATTCAGTTCACTATAACATCTGTCCTAACCATGCCTTTGTCTTTACCTTACTCAGGAACTGAATCTGTCTACCTGAGTGTTTATCCTTCAGTTGCTTTTAGTCCATCTCCTAAATCTCTTTTGCTCTAGGAGTTACTGTAGCCTTGATGAAAGTTATCTTTCCTTTTCTCCATGGGTTACAGTGACTTGGAGGTGGTTGCTATCTCTGCCTCTTCAAAAGTAACTTTTAAACTCTCCCTGTGGTCTCTGTCAGTTTCCCTTTCTCTTCCTTCTCATCACTGTTCTGTTGCTAGAGTCACTCCTAAGGGAAACTTTCTGGCTTATCTCAGTGGACAAGGAGAACAGTCAAGCTCGAGCCATGTTGCTTCCATCTGGGAAATGAGCAGCATGGTCAGTGGGCCTGTTTTGAACCCAGTTCATTATTCAGGCTAAAAGAAATGAGATGCCCATATCAGAATATCCAGAAAACAGGCCCCAAATATAGGTTGAGTTTGCGTTAATCCCTGGCCTTCTCCTACCAGCCTAAAGTGGTAAACCCACTGATCGGCCTCCTGGGTGAATATGGAGGAGACAGTGACTATGAGGAGGAAGAGGAGGAGGAGCAGACCCCTCCTCCACAGCCCCGCACAGCACAGCCCCAGCAGCGGGAGGAGCTGACCAAGAAGGAGAATGAAGAAGACAAACTCACTGACTGGAATAAACTGGCTTGTCTGCTCTGCAGAAGGCAGTTTCCCAATAAAGAAGTTCTGAGCAAACACCAGCAGCTTTCAGACCTGCACAAGGTATTAAGGGAAGGGCCCTGACCTTTCGAATTTTTGACTCTTTATCACTGTTGAGCATTACAGTGACTAAAGAAGCTTATGCTGTCCTCCTCAGCCTGTATCTTCCCCAACTCCTCTAATTAAATCAGTTTAATTCAAAAATGAGTTGCTGGGACTTCCCCGTGGTCCAGTGGTTAAGACTTCGCCTTCCACTGCAGGGGCCGCAGGTTCGATCCCTGGTTGGGCAATTAAGATCCCACATGCCATAAAGCGCGGCCAAAAAAAAAAAAAAGACAAAAATGAGTTGTTCCTCCACCTTTTGTTCATGAGTTGCTCTACATTAAGATGGTGCCTACCTTCAAAAAACTTCAGGGTGTAGACCCAAGGCAAGCATCATGGCTGTGGCTGGGGCACCAAACATGGAAGCTGTGCTGAAGACAGGAGGAGAAGGGGTCGTGGAAAAGGAAACTCACCTGCTGGGTTTCTCATCTTAGCTCTACCATTAACCTAAGAGTTGGACTTCAGATAAGGCCCTTTTCTTCTTTGATACTTGGTGGCTTCACCTGGTTCCATCTAGCTCTGACAGTGTGTGGTTTTCCCCAAGGGTGAGTCACATTCTGCCATCTCTTCATGTAGTGAGTTATTGCTATAAGCCATGGCACAAAAACTATTCTTGGGGTGTTAAACTGACATACATTGGTCCTCCCTTGCAGTCTTCTCATTTATATGTACTGGCCAAGGAGCCAAATTCTGGACAAGTAAAGCCCCTAGATGGACTCGTGTTCTCAGTATAAAGTAATTTCTTTCACACTCCTTTTCCAGCAGATGTTGCTAGAGCACGTGAGGGGATAAGATTTAGACTTTCTCTCAATATAAAACCCAAAGTCCTATGTAGCTAAAAGCTGAAAAGCTCTGCTTTCATGATAGGCACACCTCTTCTTCCAGCTGCCTCTGTTGAGGCTCTGCAAAGTTTCTAGGATTCTGAGAGGCTCCTTCTGACAACCCCTGCAACAGACTACCTCCAAGTTCCTTTGACCTTCTGGAATTCTGAGTCATCAGACAAAACATTTAAAATTCAGCTCTCTTATGAAAGTGCTAATAAATTGCTAAAGAGATTAAAAAGTTGTTGTCAGGAAAGAGGAGCCAGAGGTCTGATGAATCCACAAACTGAACTAGCCCTGGGACAGTGGAACGTGGACTATAGCACTTTTCCTTTCCTTGCAGTAATCCAATGCAAAGAATCCCCTTTCTGTACAAGAGCTGCTCTGGACACCCTAAGTTGCTTATATATGCCAGAAGGAGCCACGCTTCAGGAGTGTAGGACCCTCAAGGAGTACAGGACTCTCAGAGAAATCTGTTCATTTGTGACCTTGGAGTTCCTTTTCCTGTTTCTCTGTGGGCTTGAATAGTGCCCACAGAGAATAGTGTCTGAGGATGGCAGGTGGTAGTGGTGGTAGGCAGAGCATGTGGGCATTTGGTTTTCTTCACTGGTGTAGTCAGATTCCCCTCTCCCATTTTTACCTTAGGTAAAGAGATATAAACCAGATTTGTGTCTTCTACACTTTGGAGAGAAGTAGGATAAAATTCTGTCTTGTGTCACAACATGTAACTAATCTATGTGACAAGCCAGTGTTAGAACCTGGGTTCCCATTGGTGAGCCTAACGCAAGACCAGTTAGGGATTGTTGCTTGCATGGTGCTGTGATCACTTGGGAGGGTTGGTCAGTGAAAGGAGCTACAGTCCTAGAGCAGCTATCAGGAAAGGCCTAGAGCATTTCTAGGACCACTTTTTTTAGACCTACACTCATAGAATTCCCTCTCTTCTCAGCAAAACCTGGAAATCCATCGGAAGATAAAACAGTCTGAGCAGGAGCTAGCCTATCTGGAGAGGAGAGAACGGGAGGTAAGATTTGGTGACTTGTTACTCCCTTGACCCCCAACTCTTTTTGCTTTCTGGTATAGCATTTGTAGGCTGTGCTGAAGATAAAGAACGAAGAAGCCCCAAAAGATGGTGTATATATTTCTCAAAACTCATCAAACTACATTAAAGTGGGTACATTTTATAGTTTATAAATTATACCTTAGTAAAGTTGCTTTTTTTAAAGGTGATGTTAGGGTCTTTGGGTAGGTGAAATAACATTCCTCTTTCCTGCCCAGCTTTTAAAATCAATGAAGGAGTGTTGGATAGGGCTGCTGAAATAGCATCTTTTACTGTTAAAGGCCAAGTTGGAGGAAGTAGCTTAGAGTGAGAGGCAAATGGACTTGCTATCTAGACCAATTAGGCAGACTCACTTACCCAGCTACAGGCTTCACTGGCCCATGACAGGTCTTATGTGACGGTCAAGAATCCACCTGTGGAGGCGTATTGGAGAGCACCTCCTCCTCAGAAGAGGAAAAGATAGCCTCTTCTTCCCAAATTTACCAGTTAGAGAAGCCACTACTTTCTCAAGAAGAATGTTTGAAGGAATGAGAGATTCCAGGAGTTACCAGTTGAATCCCTTCACATTAGAAGAAATATCGGGAATAAAGTGAAGCTTTCGCACTCTCCCACCCCCTCAGATGGGAGTCTCAGATCTGTTCTTCTGCTTACCAACAGGGAAGGTTTAAAGAAAGAGGAAATGATCGCAGGGAAAAGCTCCAATCTTTTGATTCTCCAGAAAGGAAACGAATTAAATACTCCAGGGAAACTGACAGGTAAGCTAGAAACTCTTCACTCAGCCTAGGTCTCAAGCCTAATGATGAAACCATCACTTTCTTTAACATGCTGCCTTTTTCTCTCTCGGGGAGTGAGGTTATCGGGAGCAGGTTCTGTCTGAACTCTTGAGCATGAAGTTCACCCCAGCCTTTTTACCACCTGTCTTAACACAGGGAATATGTATGTTTGCATGTAAGAATCACTGGCTGCTTAGCTGCTCAAAACCAGGGCTGGAGTGGCTATAGTTGGGAACCCTTTCTCTCCTCATCAGTAACACTGTACCTCCGTATTAGCCTGATAAGAATGTCACACTCTTGGACTTTTTTCTCTAGGGAACCTCCATTCTCACACATTAGGTGCTGAATAAATGGTTGGCTGCTGATAGAAATATATGATCTCTAGCTTCCTGTGCTTGTTTCTGGTCAGAGAGCTCCCAAGTTGTGAGTCCAGAGTTATACAGAATTTGCTGATAGCCCACTGTGTACAGGTACTGCACCAAGGGCAAGGAATATTCATGTGGACAAGACACGTATTATCCTTGACTGTCTGAACAGAGAATAGGAAGGCTTAGGTGGTACTTTGTCTTGTAGGGCAGACACAGAAATCCGGTGGAGAAGGGGAGGGCATTTCAATTGGAGGGAACTGCATGCTTCATGGATGAAAGAGAGAGAGGTCATGATGCATTTGAGAAGCTGTAAGTAGCTTGATGGGCTGAACACTGAAGATAAGTGGTTGAGTGACAAGGAGATGAGGCTGGCTCAACAGACACAGTCCAGTTCTTGAAGTTCATGCTCCTTTAACACCTTGCTAAGACTTTGTCTTAGGGCAGTGGGAGGTTATGAAATGGTTTTAGGCAGGGTATTGATCTAGTGAAACTTGAACAAGTCTCTACATTAGTAAGCAAAAGAACTAGTAGCGAGGGTAGAGTATGCCTGTGGGGAAAGGAGATAATTGATGGAGAAAGTCCCCTAAGAAGTCTAGGTGGGGTCTGGGGCTCTGGCATTCCAACTTATTTGTTCACAGCCCTCAATAAGAGATTATTTTGAATCATGGCCCAGAATATATGTATGTGTGTAAATAACTGAAAAAGAAATCTTCATGAAAAATACTTCCTTACTGTACAATAAACACTGACATTTTTATTTTAGTCTATTCTATTCGCATTTGTAAGAAGTGCTAAGTTGGGACCACTTAATCAATGTAGCATCCCATTGGGTCATTCTCTGCAATTTGAAATACACTGAACGATGACAAAACTGAAGGAGTCAGCCAGGAGGAGGAAGAGCACCTTAGCCCTGAGTCAGTTGGGTGTAGCTGGGTGTAGAAAGAGATGCCTCTCTATTCTCAGCACCCATCACATCACATTCTACTGGCTCTCCTCCTTCTAAGTCTTCTCTCCTGCTCCTCTTCCTTTTCTGGGTTATTCCAGATATTCTCCAGGACTCTGCCCTCAGTTTTCCTTTATTCTTGCTCCTCCATCCTCTTGACTTGGACTGCCTACGGTACCCAAGGCTTCAGCCACCACTCACAGGCTAACAAGTCCTATGGCTCCATCTCAAGTCATTTCTGTTTTCTGAGCTCAAAATCATTATTTCTGTTTACCTTCTGGGCATATCCTCTTGGCCACTCCTCAGCCTCCTCACACTAAACAATTACTCAATATTATATTCCACATTATTTTCTAGTCCAGTCCTGCTAAACCTGCTGTATTCCTATTTCAGAGTAGTAACATCATCGCATCATGGTCTACCTGGTCTGTCCCAATCTTCCTCCTTTATCCTCTGTATCGTTAGTGGCCACATCCATAATTAAGCCTTGCCCCAATTCCTAGCTCACCTCCAAACTGGACTGCTTACTCCCCATCTTTGCTCTTCAGTCTTTCTACCCTACCATCAAAATGACCTTTATAAACAGAAATCTCCTAAAACTAGCCTTTTTGTGAACATATACCTTGCCTAAAGGGAGGCCTGGGTTCTAGAGATTCTTTGCCTGAAGTATGAAGTACAGAGTCATGATTTAGCATGATGTTCAAGGCTTTTCACAATCTGGCTCAAGCAGCCTTTTATCAATTCCTGCCACTCTTCCTCTGGACAAATTGTATTCTTTCACTTCTCCTTGCTTGTGTCCTCCTTTCCTCCCATGCTTTTTCTAGCTCACAACCTCCTCATTTGTTAAGACCCAGTTCAGGTATACCCTCCTGTTAGAATTCCTCATTTTTGCTGATGCCCCTTCAGGTTTGTGTTCCCTGTTTGTATTTCCATAGTAGGTATATACTGTTGCTACATCCATGGCTGAGCTCTTCAATGTGCTGTAAGCATCTATTCACATATTATCCTTCTCACATCCTTCCCCATGAACAGAGTCAGGTCTTGGTCATCTCTGTATCCTCAGGACAAAGCCAGTTTCATAGATAGCAGGCACTCAAAGATACTGTTTAATATTCTTAAGAGGAGGCAAATCTGAATCAAGAGGACAGAGGTTTTTATTGGGCTCACAAGCATGTCACTTTGAAAGTGCTGGTGTCTAAGTATGTATGCTTCTTTTGCAGTGATCGTAAGCCTGTTGGTAAAGAAGGCATCGACAATAGCAGCAAAGGAGGCTGTGTCCAACAGGCCACTGGCTGGAGGAAGGGGGCAGGCCTCGGATATGGCCATCCTGGATTGGCTTCAGCAGAGGAGGTGAAATGGTTTCCATCTTGTTAGGGGTGACATGAACCTGGCATATACTTAGTTTCCTCTCATTCTGTGGCCCAGAGCTATGTCCTTGCCTATTAGCTGGGCTTTCACCACTGCTGGCAAAGAACGTGAGAGCTGAGAAGCCTGTCAGTCTTTTTTTTTTTTTTTTAAAAAAGAAGATGTCGGGGGTAGGAGTTTATTAATTTATTTTATTTATTTTTACTGTGTTGGGTCTTCGTTTCTGTGCGAGGGCTTTCGCTAGTTGTGTAAGCGGGGGCCGCTCTTCATCGCAGTGCACGGGCCTCTCTTGTTGCGGAGCACAGGCTCCAGACACGCAGGCTCAGTATTGTGGCTCAGGGGCCTAGTTGCTCCGCGGCATGTGGGATCCTCCCAGACCAGGGCTCGAACCCATGTCCCCTGCATTAGCAGGCAGATTCTCAACCACTGCGCCACCAGGAAAGCCCCGAAGGCTGTCAGTCTTTTTTTTTCTTTTTTTTACATCTTTATTGGAATATAATTGCTTTACAATGGTGTGTTAGTTTCTGTTTTATAACAAAGTGAATCAGTTATACATATACATATGTTCCCATATCTCTTCCGTCTTGCGTCTCCCTCCCTCCCACCCTCCCTATCCCACCCCTCCAGGCGGTCACAAAGCACCGAGCCGATATCCCTGTGCCATGCGGCTGCTTCCCACTAGCTCTCTACCTTACGTTTGTTAGTGTGTATATGTCCATGACTCTCTCTCGCCCTGTCACAGCTCACCCTTCTCCCTCCCCATATCCTCAAGTTCGTTCTCCAGTAGGTCTGTGTCTTTATTCCTGTCTTACCCGAAGGTTCTTCATGACATTTTTTTTTCTTAAATTCCATATATATGTGTTAGCATATGGTATTTGTCTTTCTCTTTCTGACTTACTTCACTCTGTATGACAGACTAGTCCTGGGTCCCATGAAGGGCCTCACCCCTCATGTTTAAGGAAAAGAAGAGAAGATAGAAAAGGTGATAAGAGGGAACCCTCTCCATTTTGTGTTGTCTTAGTCCCTGTCTGAAAATGCCACATATATGAGATGGGCTTCTCACATTTCTGGTGTTGAATTCTGTATCCTGAAATCATGGCATCGCCACCCTCCTTATTCATCTTGAGTGTTTGTTTATTAAGCATTCTTTAAAAATTCTCCTATATCCTGCTCCTTACTAGTCCAGAAATGCTTATAGTCAAAGACCAGCCCTGAGGCTAATTAATTCATAGAGCTCACTTCATTGTTTGTCTTTGTTTTACAGACTGAAAGCCGGATGAGGGGTCCCAATGTGGGAGCTCCAGGAAGAACCAGCAAGAGACAGTCCAATGAGACTTACCGAGACGCTGTGCGAAGAGTCATGTTTGCTCGGTATAAAGAACTCGATTAAAGAGTGGAGACAAGTCCCACAGGACACAGCCTCCTTCTTGTTTTGTTTGTCCGTCTCTCCTTTTGTTTTGTTACTGTTCTTGCTGCTAGAACTTTTTTAAATAAACTTTTTTTCAATGTGACTTCTTTTGGTGGTTAAATTTTTCTCCCATGGGTGGGGGGGTGGGGCTAATGGTAGGAGGAAGAGAGTCCCTTGGTGTGGGTCCATTTGAGGTGACGCTGAAATGGCAACAAGGGCTGTAGTGAGCCCTGGAACAGTGCCTGCTATCAGTGTGAGTGGACTGGTTGCAGTGACCGTTGAACTCTGGCTTGTACGAATACTGTCAGATTTTTTAAAATTATTTTCCTAATCTAATTAGTGAAAATAGCATCACACATTATTGTAACTGCTAAGGCTGAACATATTTCCATATGTTGGTTTACTAGTCATTAGACCTTCAGAAGTCCTCTTCTGACTTTGTTGGGGGACGGGGGGAGGCAGTGTTGTGACAGCTCTTTTTCTGAGTGTCTGCTGGATGTTCACTGCTTCACACATTGTGGTCACCACAGCAAGTTGGCATAATAAGAATTACCACTTCTCTCCAGCCACTGCCCCAGCTTTTCCTTTCCTCCATGGCTAGAACTCTCCAAAGAGATGTCTGCCCTCTTTCAAATCTTTATCGCCCACCATATCACTCATACCATTTCACAGAATTTGCTTCAAAAGTGAGTTTTTTGTGTGTTTTTAATTCTTTATAGTTAAAAAGACTGCTATATCCTAGGCACCTATTAAAACTTTAAAAAATAATTTCTCAAGGGAACATATGGTACTAAGAATTGCAGTTTTCAGGTATCTCAGGGGAAGAATGTTTCTTAGAACTGCATGTTTTGAAGAACATCTTGATTGTATAAGGTAGGGGTTTGTGAACTTTTCTGTAAAGAGCCAGAGAGTCAATATTTTAGACTTCATATTATAGGTCATATGATCTCTGTTGCAACTACTCAGCTCTTTTGTAGTAAGAAAGCAGCCACAGGCAATACACAAACAAGTGATTCTGGCTGTGGTCCAATAAAACTTTATTTACAAAAACAGGTCACAGGCCAGAATTGGCCCAGGGGTTGTGGCTTTTCCCAACCCTTGGTCTAACGACATAGTCTGGATGCATAAGGCAGGACCAAGGAGGGTTTTGTAAAAATTGAGTGGGAGTATTGGCATTTTGGAGAGGATGAGCAGTGAGGGGTGGGAGAGGTAAGGAGAGGTGGGAGTATACCAAGGAGAAAACATTTCTAGCAACAGGAATGGTAAATGTGAATTTAAATTGTTTGCCATGCTGTGTCCAAATATCCCTTTCTCTTAATCTTTAATATATCTTTTTACCCCTTCGAAAAAGGAAAACAAACAGGAGTACATTGGCTTAGGGATCAAAAGCCCCTAGTTCTGGGCCTTGCTACCATTAGTGCAGCATTTTAGAAGATGGGCTATTTGGATCTTTCAGCCCCAGACAGATGTACTCCAAGAGCCCTTCTGGTCTAACTGTTGGTCTGCAGGTGCATCTATGGTGTGTCCAGTTACTCTCTGTCTGACCTTCACTGAATAGGTCAAAACATTTTTTGGAAGTTTCCAAATTTGTCCTGAACTGGTCAGACTAGGTTTTCCTCCTAACTTTGTGTCACCCTGTTTGGCTGTGAAACACATCCAATGCTTCAGTACTGAAGATCCTGTAGAGGCTACTTGGTTGACCCAGGTTATTGGCTGCCCAGCAGTAGCATCATCAAGTTATTAAGTGGTCATTGAATGTTTTGAAAGCCTACTTGTTACTGGGCTTATAGCAAGATCAGTGTGGGTCTCTGTGACCATGGGACTCAGTCCTCTGGGGAAGATGGACGTTGCACAATTTCTGATGTGATGAGAGATGCAAGGGAGAAGTATAGCAAGCTACTGGGATGGTATGACACGGACTTAATTCTCATTTGATGGCAGCAGCATCTTCTCTGATGTGTTTAAACTCAGACCTCCGGACTAGTTTAGGCCACTGCCTAGTTTTGTCTTGGTTTGTCTTCTGGTTTTATTTTGCCACTTTCGTGGAGATTTTATGGTTGGAAATAAGGTCTAAAGTATTTCATACATTTTTAAAGCAGTACTTTGGGTATTGTATGAAACTCGGAATGGGTGTGAAAAGTATGTCACCCTAAGATGTCCCTAGGAGGTTCCCTGAGTCCTCTAATCAGAATGCCAGCTACATAAGGGCAGAGATCTTGGGTAATTTTCTTCACTACTATATCCCTAGGGCCTGGCCCAGGGCCTAACACAGTTGGCACCCAATAAATGAGTGAATAATGCTGAACTCATAGGTCTATGGTAAATACTTGTTGAATTAAATTTTGATTGCATATCTCTCAGTTTAAGCCCATCTCTGACAAAATTAAATATTTTGGTTTCTTGGTATAGGCAAGAGTTCTCACGTTGTCTTTTCTTTTTTTTCTTCCCCACATGAGCCTTTTTACTAATTCTAAAGCAGTAGTTCCCAGCCTGGGACCAAAACATGTGAACTAGTTTTTTTTCTTTTGTCAAGTGGTGAGAAATTAAGAAAAAGACCTAAGATCGTTTCATTAAGAGAACTTTTTTTTTTTTCCATCAAAAAAGTAGTAAAGGCAGGGCTTCCCTGGTGGTGCAGTGGTTGAGAGTCCGCCTGCCGATGCAGGGCACATGGGTTCGTGCCCTGGTCCAGGAAGATACCACATGCCGCGGAGCAGTTGGGCCCGTGAGCCATGGCTGCTGAGCCTGCGCGTCCGGAGCCTGTGCTCCGCAACGGGAGAGGCCACAACAGTGAGAGGCCCGCGTACCGCAAAAAAAAAAAAAAGTAGTAAAGGCAAACTTAAAGGACTGTCTTCTATATTGAACATCTGTGGCTTTCTTTAAAACAAAAAAACAACTCATTCTGTTGTCTTTGTTTTCCTTAATTGGCCAGGAACTTGTTAAACTTTTCCAGACTCACATCAGCTGCCAGACAGGCCTTTGGGGGCACAGCTCTGGAACTCAACAGGGCAGTGTCCACAAGGAAGGTCAGCTACCAGAGAATTTTGAGGATGGCATTTTGCTCTGGTGGAATCCATCTTTTTTTCTAGACACCTCCTTCAAGTATTTAAGAATGATTTTGTACCATTTATGAACAGCTATATAGCTTTTATGGCTGGTGACAAGCCCAGCCCAGCAGGCACCTCAGGGATGCTCAGAAGTGCTTGTTTAACTGCTTTGGAAATGAGCAGACTTCTAGTGACCATTAAGTCTAGCAAGTTCTGGGTTCTCGGCATCTGCATTATCCATTGCAGGGTTTGCAATGACCCATCTATATTTAAGTTTTAAATATCATTAAACTAATATTGGGAGTTCCGAGGGTCACATACATTTACTTTATTCTGATGATAAAAGTTTTACATATATATGTGTGTGTATATATATATATATACATATATACACTCCCCCATAAGTTGGATATTATATACAGATACATACATACATATGAAAATGTAGAAAAATATGTGTGTGTAGGTAGTCTATGGTCTGAATGCTTGTCTTTCCCCACAACCACCACCAACACCTATCCCCAAAGGTGATGATATTAGTAGGTGAAGTCTTTGGGTCATGAAGACAGAGCTGTCATAACTGGGATTAGTGCTCTTATAAAAGAGATCCCACAGAGCTCCCTAGACCCTTTCACCATGTGAATATACAATAAGAAGTTTGCAGCCCGGAAGAGGGCTCTCACCCAACCATGCTGGCACCTTGATCTTGGACTTCGCAGCCTCCGGGACTGTAAGAAAAACTTTTCTGTTGTTTACAAGCTACCCAGTCTGTGGTATTTTGTTATAGCAGCCTGAACAGACATAGGTAGGTAGGTAGGTGGATAGATAGCAAGATAGAAATAGAGATGAGGAGAGAGAGAAAAGTTACCCATTATTCTAAAATCCAGAAATTCCTACCTTTCCACCTATTGTCATGTTTTTAATTATCCAAAGAGTTTCCAGTGTCATCACTTAATGCCCTCGACGTAGAAGGATAAGCCATAGTTAGAACATGTTTAAAGATGCTTTTCCAAGGAAAAGATTTTCCAGTATATCTGGAGCTTCTGGTTTGAAATCTCTTTGACGTCCTTCTACTTATTCTTTTTTTTCTTTATTTTTATTTTATTAATTTTTGGCTGCCATTGGGTCTTAGTTTCGGCACGTGGGATCTTTTGTTGCGGTGCATGGGTTTTCTCTCTCTAGTTCTGGCGTGCGGGCTCCAGGGCACGTGGGCTCTGTAGTTCGCGGCACGCGGGCTCTAGTTGAGGTGCGCGAGCTCAATAGTCGCAGCGTGTGGGCTTAGTTACCCTGTGGCATGTGAGATCTTAGTTCCCTGACCAGGGAACGAACCCACATCCCCTGCACTGGAGGTGGATTCTTTACCACTGGACCACCAGGGAAGTCCCCCTTCTACTTATTCTTAAAAGATTTCTTTTTATTCAGAAAAAGAGTATTAAATGTGGTTTTCCACATCTAATATCTTCCTCTGCCTTGTCATGGTCTAATTATTCAATCTGTATATGTGACCTGAAAAATCAGTTCCACTAAATCTATATCTATAAATAATGCCAGTGGGCAAGTTATGCTAACTGGATACATAGAAATACCACCATATGACTGATGAGTGAGGGTCCAAAATATCTCTCTGAATTGCTGAAGGATCCCTGGTTCTTTCTGCCACAAATGTTGCACTTTTAGCTTTGGTAGTGGATTCATTTGTTCATTCAACAAATATTTACTGAGTGCATACCATGTGCCTGGCAGCAGTAGAGGCACTGGGGATATAGTAGTGAACTAAACAGACAAAAGTCTCTCTCCTTCTGGAGTTTACATTCTAGTGAATGAGGGCGTGGACTCAAATTAAACTTAACTAGTTCAAATCCCAGTTCCACCACTATAGTTTGGAATCTATAGTGTGACATTTTAGTGTGACCTACTCTCTAAAACAAGGACAGTGATAATAGCTTTAAGTGAACGGCAGTTGAGCCAGCTAGAAGTGGTCAGATCCAAGATATAGTTTAAAGGTAGAGTCAACAGGATTTGCTGATAGATTGAGTGCGAGGAAAAAGGAGTCATGGATGACTCCAAGTTTTTTGTCCTGAGTAACTGGAAGCAGGGGGTTGCTAACTATGGGGTGGGGAAGGCTGTGAAGGAGACAAGGTTGGTTTTTGGCTGTGTTAATTTTGAGATTCTATTAGACGGCCAAGTAGTAACTGTTAAATTAACCCTGGAAGGACTTCCTGGTGGCATTAAGACTCCACTCCACAGTCCCAATGCAGGGGGCCCGTGTTCAATCCCTGGTCAGGGAAGTAGATCTCACATGCGTGCCGCAACTAAGAGTTCGCATGCCACAACTAAGGAGCCCACGTGCCGCAACTAAGGAGTCCTGGAGCCGCAACTAAGGGGCCTGTGTGCCACAACTATGGAGCCTGCCTGCCACAACTAAGAACCAATGCAACCAAATATTTTTTTAAAATCCTCTTAATTTCCATAAACCTCAATTTCCTTACTTGAAAAATGGATTTAATAACCACCTCATAGGTTATGAAATGAAAATAGAAATTTGTAAAGCATGTAGCCCAATCTAATCTAGCATTCAATAATGCAATAGGCGATCGACCTACATTCCTTCTCTTAAAGCCAGATTAAACGTGATGGTTTACACCGCGTCGGTGAAAGAAAACTGTACTCTCTAAGGCCCTTGTAGCAAAGCAAATAATTACTATGCCTAATAAAGGTAAAAGCTCTGATCCCTATCTGCAAAAGGCAGACTGGAGATTAGGCCTGGGTTTTGAAGAAAGGGAAATACGCAGGAAATTGACACAGGGCGTAGTTAAGTGACAGGTTGCCCTAGCGACCACACTCCCCAGCAGCCCTCGCGCAGCCAGACCCCTTCGCGGATTGGACACCTCCATAGGAAGCGTGTGGCGGGGGGAGGGGATAGGCGCGAGGTACTGTGGGTAGGAGACGGCCGTCGACGGAGGCGCCATTTTGTGAGGCGGCCGTACCCTGTTGGAATCCCTTGGCGCAAAACCGCTACTGCTGCTGCTTCCGTCCTTCCTGGGGGTGAGTGCAGCGGCCGCCCGTAATGACCCGCGGTTCTTTCTGTTGCAGCAGGCCCTGTAGAGCCTCCCTGTCAGCCGCGGGCGGCGGTCGATCAGCTCCAGCCGGATCTCTCGAAGGGCTACCGGAGGCATTGGAGAGCCGCACCCCTCCTCGCCGCTAGCGCTGTCAGCTTTCAGAGAGCGTTCTCCCGCCCAGCCCGAGGCCCGCTTCTTTCGGGCTCTGAGTGTGCCCCTGTCGGGACGTGTTTCCGACTACCCAGCCCAGCTGAGCATGAAGCCGTCGTTTGTCCCTCGGGTACTTCTCAGGGGCGCCCTGACAGTCTCCAGCCGCCATCGCCCCGCAGCTTGACCTGAATCAGCCCTCTCCGGAAAGCTGTTCGGTGAAGGCTGATCTGCGGGCTGGGAACCTCTTGGGGGTCGGGAGGCGGGTGTGCAGGCAGGAAGAGAAAGCCGGACTCTTGAGTTGGTCGCGCAGGCCGTGGCGCCGCCATCTCGGCCGCGACACCCCGCGGAGGTGGGTCCGGGCACTGCCCAGGCGAAGAGGGGAGGCATCAGAGATTCTGCCTAGGGCCTGGTTTCTCCTGGATGGTTCTCTTCCATTTATTAATTCAGCAAATGTTCGTTCAGCGCCTGCCTAGAACAGGCGCCAGGGACTGCTGTTAAGTAGTTTCTCGGACCGCGCACGCATCGAACGCAGTCTAGCTCTGTGATGTTTTATCACCGCCGGTGCGCAGCTGAGCCAGGCTGGCCACCTCAAGAACCTGTGATGATCATTGTTACCTAGGAATTAAGTCGTGTGGAGGTTTACCCTTGTTTGAGATAGCTTTGGATCAGCCGTTGCATTTTAAATGGAGTAGATTTTCAATCAACTCAGCATCGGGCTTCTGAAAGGTTTTAAGTTTTTCCTAAGTAATTTTTGAATTTCGTTTCGCTCCTTGTATTAATACACTTTGATTAATGTTTTAACGGTCAACGATCGCAATGGAGTTGCTTTGATTCAGAACACAGGGAGCTGATTGCAGCTGTGCCCTTTTTGCTTTGTAATCCTACAGCAGGAGCAGGGAAGGAACCTTCTGCTCGTATCCTTTTATGGGTTTGTTATTGAATGTGGAATCTAATATTTTTCACTGTGCTTCGCCTTCCTGCTATGCCCACTGTTAACAAAATGTTAGCTTGATTTTAATGTTGACAGTTGGTCCCCACTTCCCTCCCCACCCCCCCAACCTTAGATAATCACTGTTAATGGTTTAATGAAATTCCAATCTCAGTAGTGTTCCAGCTGTGGAACAGTTGACTTACATGATCTCTCAGACTTGCAGCAACCTATCTCTTTTGTCTCCTAGGAAAAACAAAATTTGAACCGTTTGGAGCAGTGTGCTAGATCTTCAGCAGGACAATGGGTTCAGACAAACGGTAAGTTATTACTGTTACATGCCTTTGATCTCAGCATTTCAATGGGGACTGAGCTATTTGTTAAAAATTGTTTATCAAACAAATATTTGAGTGTCTGTTTTGTATCTGGCGTTGCTGTGAGCACTTTCATGATACTTGCTCTCACAAGCACACAGTTTAATGAGATAATTAAAATACTGTGTGAACTGTGCTATGGTAAAAGAAGTTGAGGGTGCTGTTAGAACACTTAGGAACATGTGTTTTCTTGGAAACGGCCAGGAAAGCTTCCTGGAGAAGCTAAGGTGAAGCCTTCACTCTAAGGTGAAGCCTGAAGGGTAAGAAAGAATTAGGCAAAGGAGGGCTGGGTGGAATAGTAAGTCATGAGGGTTCCTGGTGTGGATAACAAACAGCCTCTGGAAGAAGCTAGGAGATCATACTGTCTGTCACTTTGCACAGTACCTGGGCTGTAGAAAGCAATCAGTGAATGCCAGTTCTCGTTATTGTCCCCTCCATGACAAGATGATCCAGATTTATAGAGCTGAGAAGCTTTGGACCATGGGTTACATTTTTAAGAAAAAAAGAAGAAGAAAGAAAAACTGCTAAAGAATTAGTAAAGAATTAAGATGAGAGCATTTGACTCCTGTGTCATCTGTGGATTCTCCGACTCAAACCATTTGATTTAAACACACAACCTTTGTTTATACATCCAGCTGCCTCCTTAATATTGAGTCCAGTCCCAGTGATAGATCAAATTGATGGCGCACTGGGACTGATGAAGTGTTCATGTCACATGATATCATTGTTTTAATGCTTTGTCAGTACTCTGGTTCCAAACAAATTAACATTTACCGTTTTGGGGTCTCTCATCTACGTACTTAACATTTCAAAATAGTCCTAGGCTACTTGTTTCATTTGTTTCTTTTTATGAAATTTGTATACTCTAAATGAGGCCCTTATAAGCCTTCTCTTTGTCTTGTCCTTACATAGTAGTTTTATGAACCTGGTAAACAATTTATGAAAGAACTATTTATATCTGTGGTCAAATGGGTTTAAGCCTTTTGTTATTAGGTTTTCCTGTGAAGCCCAGTGCTGCTCAGTAATCAAAAATAAATCAGGGGCTTCCCTGGTGGTGCAGCGGTTAGGAGTCTGCCTGCCAATGCAGGGGACATGGGTTCAAGCCCTGGTCCGGGAAGATCCCACATGCTGCAGAGCAACTAGCCCCATGTACAGCTGCTGAGCCTGTGCTCTAGAGCCCGTGAGCCACAACTACTGAAGCCCATGCACCTGGAGCCCATGCTCTGCAGCAAGATAAGCCACTGCAGTGAAAGGCCCTCGCACCGCAGCAAGAAGTGGCCTCCGCGCACAGCAATGAAGACCCAACGCAGCCAATCAATCAATCAATCAGATGTTATAGGAAATAATGTTCTCTGATGGTGCTAGTTATATCTAACAAATGAACTTGGTTAACTGCCTAATGGGGAAAAAAGACAGGTTATCCAGTTTGTTGGTCCATTTCTTAGTAGTGAGATACCCTTCAGAGTGGATGAGTCAGGACATGTCCTCCTTTGTAATTGAGTGAAATGCTAATACAGTTGACCCCTGAACAACATGGATTTGAATTTTGCAGGTCCACTTATAGGCAGATTTTCTTCAATAAATACAGTACTACATGATCCGTGGTTGGTTGAATCTGCAGATGCAGAACTGTGTATACCAGAGGGCTAACTGTGGGACTTGAGCATCCATGGGTTTTGGTATCTACAGCAGGTCCTGGAACCAGTCCCTGGCGGGAACAACTATAATTACATTCTTCCCGTCTAGATTGATCACTAAGATCTGAAATCAGGGATGAAAGGAGTGATGTGTAGACCACAGGCTTGGGAAAATGCAGGATGAACTTGGGCAGCTTGACTCTCTCAAAAATATTAAACCCATACATTTGATAGCTATATTTTTACATTTAGTATGAATTCCTGAAAACTACCTTTGTACTTAGGGATATAGCTGTTTTCCCAGTCATTGTCTTTGTAAATTGGAATTTGGTGATAAATTTTAAGGAATACACTGAACTAGTTGGATGTCTTGTAAACTGAGATGTGGGTTGTGTGTTTTTTCAACCATGTTTTCTGAAGGGACAAAATATGATTTACTGAAGAGTAAATGAAAATTATTTTCTGTGGCAGAGTGAGTAGAACAGAACGCAGTGGAAGATACGGGTCCATCATAGACAGGGATGATCGTGATGAGCGTGAATCCAGAAGCAGGAGGAGGGACTCGGATTACAAAAGATCTAGTGATGATCGGAGGGGTGATAGATATGATGACTACCGAGACTATGACAGTCCAGAGGTGAGTGACCAACAACTGTTTATAGAGTTGTTAGAATTATGAATTATATGCACAGAACCTCCAAGATTCTTGAAATAAGTATACCAAGTGTGGAAGTCTCTCAAGAGGAGTATTACATTCAAACTCTTTATTATTCTGAAATCTGAGTCGACTGTAACCCTCAAAGACAGACTGTGCCCTGTAGTCATAGAAATACTGGCCAGGGTTTACTTAGGGCTCACTATGCTCCAGGCACTCTTTTGAGCACTTGACTTACATGAACTCATTCAGGTCTCACTATAACCCTATAAGGTAGGTGTTATTCTCATTTTAAAGATGAGACAATTGGGGCATAATTATATACCATCCCTTTGCCTCAGATGGTGTTTCTAAAAGTTGTAGTTTAACATTGTAGCATAGCTTTTTTCACATTTCTTTCCATATGCATTAGCTTTGTTTAGCAGTAATTGTGCAACCAGCATAATTTTGCACTGTTTTTTTTTTCTTATGCATATAATCATCTTATTTTAACAGGTAATAGTGTTTCATTGTGTGTTGTTATACTGTTTGGTGAGTTGTTAAACCATTCTTCCTGAACTAAATGATTGTTGCCAGGTTTGGGGGTTTCTGTTCTTGTTTTTTTTGTTTTATGCTGTTTTAGAAGACACTGCAGTGAACATCATCATGGAGTTCTTGTATTATCTCTATTCCTAAAGATAAATTACAAGTGGAGAGACTGGATCAAAGGGTATAAATAAGTCCAGTGTGATTTGAATTACAATTTTCTTTATTGTAAATCAGAGAGAACGTGAAAGAAGGAACAGTGACCGATCCGAAGATGGCTACCATTCAGATGGTGACTATGGCGAGCATGACTATAGGCATGACATCAGTGATGAGAGGGAGAGCAAGACCATCATGCTTCGCGGCCTTCCCATCACCATCACAGAGAGCGATGTAAGGGGAACCAACAGTTCTAATGAGCAATCCAATAGGCACAATGAACTTTGAGCTTCTACCATTATTTTCTTGTGTTACTATATCTCAAGCTAATATCTAGTGAAATACATTTCTGTAATTAGGGTGGAGTTCTCTCAACTTGGTTCACAGATAGAATCATTTGTATTTAGGCTTTGAAGCTCAATGTAGAGTTTTCAGAAGAACTACAGGGAGCAGTTCTTATTCCTTCAATAATAGCTATTAGAAGGTAGCCAGTACGTTTTTATTGAATTGGTTACTTACTCGGTGAGGATGTATCTGTAAGAACATTTTATGATTTGGCCATCCTTTGATTTAATGGAAATTATATTATCCATTTGAAACTTCTTAAAAGCCTGTAGAAAAGCCTGGCTCCCCACTTCTCAGACTGGTCAACTACGGCCTTGGTGTACTGGGCACTGCCTGATTTCCAGTGGTATCTCTGATCCTCATGCATTCCTTCCAGCCACATCCACCACTTGCTTCTGCTGCAGGCCACTTTGAACATGTCCACTGTTCTACCAGTGTGCCTTTTTTTTCTTCTTGAAGCCCTCTTCCCTTCCCTTCTTCCTTCCCTTCTTCCTTTTCTTCCTTCCTTCCTTCCTCCCTCCCTTCCTCCCTCCCTCCCTCCCTTCCTCCCTCCCTCCCTTCCTCCCTCCCTTCCTCCCTTCCTTTTCTTCCTTCCTCCCTCCCTCCCTTCCTTCCTCTTTCTCTCTCCCCTCCCTCTCCCCCTCTGTCTCTCTCTCTCCCTCCCTCCCTTCCTTCCATCTTTCATTTGGGAGGGCAGCTCTGTGCGGCATGCAGGACTTTAGTTCCCCAACCAGGGATCGAATCCATGCTCCCTACAGTGGAAACACGGAGTCTTAACCACTGAACCGCCAGGGAAGTCCCTGAAGCCTTTCTTGACCTACCAGGTAGAATTTCTTAAGTGTATCCCCAACCCTTGAATGCAGGAGGCTGCTCAGCCAATGTTGTTTGTGAAATGAATGATGTTTTGAAATACATTTATAAAACATGCATTATGCCAGTATCTATTGTCTTGGAGTATTCAGAGTAATATTCTGACTAATGTTTAGTGAATTTTAGAGCTAAAGATAAGTACTGAGTTCACACAGCCTTGGTCTTCTAAACATTGGAAGTGACAAATGTGAGATGGGATATTAGAATTAATAGTGGGTATTTGTGGTCCACAGCACCCTTGCTACACTGTGTACTGCTATGCTATAGTGATGCAGAACCATGGATCCTGCCTCATAAAAGCTTAAGGATGAATAGCTAAGGTCAGCAGATAATGAAGACAATGCAGAGTAGAAAGGGGTAGGTGTTGGAAGAGGTCCTGTTGAAAGTGGTTCTGTGGAGTAACTCTGGAGGATTCTTTAAGGGAGCTGAGTTAACTGGTCGAGAGCAAGGAAGAGCTCCAGGGAGGTTTTAGTTGAGTTGATTCTTGGGGGATAGAAATGTTTTGGTCTGGTGGAGAACTGAGGATAAGATGTGGACTGGCCCAAATCAGCTTGGTTTGACTGAAATCAAAAGCCTTTGGCAGGAGAGAGGTGGATGGGAAGGTGCTTTGGGGGCCAGTGATGGAGTCTTTGAAAGCCCAGCTAAGTATAAAAGAAAGCTACTGAGGTTTTTACCTGGTAACAAAAGCTATGTAGGTTAGAATGGTAGGGGGTGGAAAGAAGGCAGAGCTGAGCTCAGGTAGCAGCAGCCATGAGCATGTGGAGTAGGGGATACAAGAAATCTTGCAGGAGTCAGTTGAGGAAAGTTTACTTGTTGATCATACTGTTCCCTTGAGTCTTTTAGGCCTGTGGCCCTGGGAGCGTGCAGAAGAAATGGGTGGCATGGGGAGAGCAATGCCTTAGCTGACTCTGGGGGCACTCCCTTCTGGTAATGAAACAAGATTGAAATGCTTATTTATTTCAGGCTTCTCAGAGAACCAGAAGTGCTTACCTTAAGAAGGCAGGTTTTCAAAGTAGACTTTCTGAGGTTGCCAAATTTTGTGCAGTATTTGTAGAAAATTTGCTTATTGAGATCTTTAAAACCTTTTAAAATTATAGTATTTAATCTTCTCCTGAATTTCAGTTTATCGCTTTCAGTATTGTCATTTTATTTTAGTCCCCCACTGACATGTGAACTCTTAGAGTAACAGTCTTTAGTTAATTATGTTACTATGTATGTACTGTATCACTATTTTTTAGAAACTGTTTTTAGTTACTCTGGTGACTGATTTTTTACTTACTGTGTTACCAAGCATGGACTTGAGTCAGGTGGTTGGCTCTGGCTCAGTGTAGTGCTTCTCATACATACTCTTTGTGAAAAAATAGTCGATTTTCCTTATATTTATGGTAGTTGCAGTCTATAAAGGCACTGGGGGTATGGAACCATGCTCTTAGGGGAAATACAAAGTTAGGTTCCTGTGAGCCTCTGGTCACAACATTTACATTAACTGATCAATATATGACCTTGTTTCGTGTGTATTCCTGTTTAGAGGTGCCTTATTTAATATATACTGTTGATTCATTAGCATTGAACTCACAGCCAATAGCACTGTAACTTATGTCTGAATGAAGCTTTTCTAATATATTTTCCCTGTAAGGGACATCACAGCCTTCCTTCTTGCATTAGGAACACTAGACAGCACTTCAGCACTGCACTTGGAGAGCCATTTTAAACAGTGAAATCACCAACAAAAAGTACAAAAATGTGAAAAACTTGGCACTAAACAGACTATGAGTAGGACACTTGTTTACAGTATGAAAGCTGAAACAAGGCAGAGCATCACCTCTGCCGGGAACACATACATCAGGTGACTCAAATTTTTTACTACTCTGCACGTGTCTGCAAATGGCCATGAAAGCACTTACAAGTATTGATTTGGAGTTAACGAATTTTAATGCGTAGGCAAATCCACAAGCGCAGAATCCCCAAATAATGAGGATTGACTGTATATAATCCTGCAGCCTTTACACGTAATTATGGAAAGTGGAGGCCACGAAGAATCTGTTTCACAAATTTGGCCCTGGTTTTCTCCCTGGGAGTATCGCTGCCTGGTATGATTGATAAAGAGACTAATGTATTTATTAATGTATTTTGCCTTTTGCAGTAAGGGTTTGATCTGACATCAATAACAAACCTACCAGCCAGAAGTCTTTCTTCAGGCCCAATTAATGTTTACTTTGATTAACTAGGAACCAAAGAACGTTATGAGCTTTGTTAATTTTCACCATTAATGTAAATGTAAGGAAGCTATTTCTTTAAGATATTGTGCAAAAAATATTTATCTTAAGGGAGTTCCTCATTTTTTGGCATTGATACTTGGTTACGTACTTCAGAAGACAGTGACATATCTTCTGCATTTTTTAAATCTCATCTTTCTTTCTGGTCCTTTAGTACAAAGAACAACAAGATTAGACTAAAGGAGGGAGGCTTGAGGGACAGCATACCATGAGCAAGACTGTATATCACAAAATAAATAATTGTGCTTGAGGAAATTCCCAGTCAGCATATAAAGAATGCCTTCAAAGCTGTTACAGTACATCAGTTTCTATGAGAAGTGTTCCTTCTTTTATTCTATTTTTAGAATAATTACATTTTGATGATAGAAGTTAAAAGCTTGGCTAATTAAGCAGTTAATGTAATCCCTAGTCTTTGACCTCTCTTTAGTGTGGAATAGTTTGTGGCTAAAGCTTTAACTATAAATGTGTAAATCCCTGTCTGTGCAGATTCGAGAAATGATGGAATCCTTTGAAGGCCCTCAGCCTGCGGACGTGAGGCTGATGAAGAGGAAAACAGGTGAGAGCTTGCTTAGTTCCTGCTGTTCTGGTTCTCTTCCCCATTCCCACCTCAGTCCCTAAAGAACATCCTGATATCCCCAGTCTTCAAGCACATGAATTCAGAATGAAAGGTTTGCCATGGCTAAGGAATGTGACTGTTTGAAAACGATGTTAGAAAGCATCTGAGGACCTTTTTAAAAACTTTGTTTTTAGGGGCTTTTTTTTCCCTTCGGTAAGTAGTGATTTATAAACTCCTTGTTTGACTGTTTGTAGTCGGTTGCATGGTTACTTTTTAAGCGTGGAATCAAATCGAGTGGCATTTAGTTCAGGCGGCTTGGTTCCTTGCCATGGCAAAGTATCAAGAAGATCCCCAAGTCAAGTCACATTTGTAAAGCTGCTTCCCAATTGGCTTTGTCACGCAGTGTTGAAGCAGTGGGAGAGAGATTCACCTGTTATAAAGGAACTGACTAACACGAGTATCCCGTCTATATCTGAATGCTGTCTCTAGGTGTAAGCCGTGGTTTCGCCTTCGTGGAGTTTTATCACTTGCAAGATGCTACCAGCTGGATGGAAGCCAATCAGGTTGCTTCACTCACCAAGTCTAGATATTCATGAAAATGGAACAAGTCTGTACAATTAAAAAAAAAAAGGTTGAAGGAGTGGTTTGTTCCAAAGGAGTGACTTTAAAAAAAGAAAAGCTTTGTATATATTAAAATTGCTGTTACTAGAATAAATACAGTACCAAGCACTACGTTGCAGAATTTGCTCTGCCTTTAAACATGGCTACCTGGCAGGGCCTTGTTAACCACTGAATATTTGTCTGGTAGTTATCAAGACATCTTTAATATTCCCCTTTTCCTTACCTGATTATATTCCTATTATGTCCATTGAGAGTAATCTTAGATTATCCAACTCTCGGTTTGACAGTGAAGAGAATATAATTGAAGTCTGCTACAGGCATTTTGTAAGTAATTTTTTATTTTGCTTGGAGACTGCAAGCCTCCTGGAGGCGTAACTGCTCAGTGGGTCTTCAAGGACTATATAAGGACCTAGTGGAATTTCTGAACAATAAGTCTGATGAGATTAGCCTGGGAGCTGGTGTCCTGCTGCTGTCTGATCTAGTTAGAGTGGCATTAACATTCTAATCTCCCTGAGAATGCCTTTTATAGTCTGTTCAAAGCAAATCATTGATGATTCTTTAAGAAGCATTAACTGAAGTGTTCTACAGTTTGTCAAGATAATGTTCAGTGCTTGGCACTTAAATAATGTTTTTTGCCAGAACTCCAAAGCACAGTATTGAATGCCTTAACCAAGTGCATTCTGGGAAGTCTGCTTAACTCATTATGTTGCTTCTCTGCAGCATTTTATGATTTGTCACTCATAAATAAGAGTTATATTCTTTGATGATTTATTATCATTTATAACAAGACTCACTAATGAGGGTATCATTTTGATTGACTTGTTAGATTTTTAAACCTCTCATTTCCTTAACCCAGAGGTGACAGCCTGATCTTATAATGGTAGATCTTCATTCATTTCATACCATGGACACCATCCTAATAAAACTCAGGACATACACAAGCTTCATGTGAATCTGCTTTCTTTACATGACAGCATTTTTAATATGGTGGATGTATCAGAATGACTTGCTTGGGAGTTTAAAACTCCTAGGAAATTAAAACTTGTAAGACACTTAAAAATCTCCACAATTTTAATGTATACAAAGCTATGTTAATGTGTAATATTTCATTACAGTTCAAATTCACTCCAGAAATAAAAGGCCAGTAGGATTAGGGACTCAGTGATAGTTTGGAGTCTCCCCCAGCACACATCCCTCCTAGTGGGATGATCTGTTGACATATCTGCCAGCTTCTTTATTTTTGCTTCTTTACAACACAGTGAGTGGATGGCCTTCAGCTCTTTCCCTCTTGGCCAGACATGCAGTCTTGTCTTTAGATATTGCAGAGACAACATTCACAGCATGTCTTAACTCTTCCAGGATTTGCAAGAACCAAATTACTCAACAGTATGTATGTTTAGAGGGGTTAGACTCCTTTAAAAAAATTTGGATATCTAACCTCCTACTTAAATCTGTTCTGACAGTGTCAGAACATCCTGCTCCCTTCCCCTCCCCCCAAAAAAAAAAAGAAAAGATGTGCCTGTTAAATGAAGGCTCTTTGGGGGCAGGTGCTGGGTATACTCTTGGTAGAGTGATTCAGCTCGGAGTTTTTGACCTTTGAAAATTAAGTCCTTCTTAGTCACATGGTTGACTTGAAGGATGAGGTGGTATATGAACATTTACAAACTTTTCCTAACCCCCTGAAGAAACTTCATTGGCCTCCTGGTTACTCATCTTGAAGGAGAGTACCATCTATTTCAGTGAAAAACACATCTGTCACTCAGGACATCACGTGGTTGCACTTGGCAGGAAGAAATCTCATTTAGCTGTTTTAGAGTCGATGGCATTCAGACTAGTTCCTCCTGAGAAAATTGTAACCAGATTCCCTTTAAAAATGAGTTCCCCTCCCATTGTCCCCCAAAGGACACATCCTGAAGCAGGAATTTGAGGGAAGGGGAAATGTAAAGGCTTTCACTTTGCATAAGGATGGGGGACTGGGGAAAAAGTGAAGCGAAGCCCAAGGACACCATGCTAAGGGCTAAAGTAGGAGACAACCTCAGAACTGGGAGAGTTGTGTCTTCTGCTTTTTGAAATAGACTGTCACTCTCAGGCAGCCTGTCAATGATGAATGTTAGGACTTCTGTCTCTGCTGGAGACACGGCCTGGTGCATGTCAGCGTTTAGTGTGTGGCAGCTTTCTCAGCACTCCCTGACTCCGTTTACCTTTACTCCGCATCCCATTCTCTTACTGCCTATCTGAAGGATTGGATGGGCAGAGTATAGGTGGCGGTGGTTGGTCCTCCCCGTATGTTGTCCATTTAATTCCAGAGCACTGATTTTTCCGAAGTGTGCTCTGCCCTGGGAAAATGGACACATGTTCCTCACAATGGGAATAACTAATTACTTCTTTTTTTACAGAAAAAGCTGGTGATTCAAGGAAAGCATATTGCAATGCATTATAGCAATCCCAGACCTAAGTTTGAAGATTGGCTTTGTAACAAGGTAAGCATGCGTCCTTCCCAAATAGACAAAACTCTTTTGGGGTTTTGTTGTTTTCTATTTGTTTGTTTGATTGTCCAAACAAGGACATGAGTAAGTACACAATCACCAGCTTTTATCATAAGGTGATTTTTGTACTTTCTGACTTTCTTGGGTCCTCCTGAGTAGGTACTAAAGGACAGAATCCCTCAAACATGAGAGATTTTGTTTAAGATCCTGGTTCTAAGCCCAGTGTTTCAATTAAGATTTTAAGTTTATTTCACTTTATGGTTTCTTGAATTCTAGAGCTCTCAACTTTTGGCAATTTCTCTCTTTTTTTTTTTTTTCTATTATTATTTGGCTGCATTGGGTCTTTGTTGCCGTGCATGGGGGCTGTTCTTCATTGCAGTGCGCGGGCTTCTCATTGTGGTGCCTTCTCTTGTTGCAGAGCATGGGCTCTAGACGCATGGGCTTCAGTAGTTGTGGCTCACGAGCTCTACAGCGCAGGCTTAGTAGTTGTGGCGCACGGGCTTAGTTGCTGATTCTTAACCACTGCACCACCAGGGAAGTCCTTATGGTGCTCTTCTGATATAAGGGAGAACTTTGCCAGTGGCTTGCTATAGGATTTTGGGGTGAACTAAAACTTTTCCCCAGCTTGGTAAAAATGGAATTCTACTTCAGAATACATCAAAATTTGTTTTTCTTGGGAGAATTCACATAGTAAAAGCATTCTAAATTTTTAGGTTAATATCCCTTTATCTTGGATACATGGTATCGCTTTCTGCTTTTTTTTTTTGGTTGTTCCTCACTGGGACTTGCCCGTGGCCCTCTTGCTCTAACTTACCACATTGTTACTAGTAAGCCCGGCCTACTGTGAGAAATAACTAAGATAAAACTTTTTTTTTCCAGTGCTGCCTTAACAATTTCAGGAAAAGACTAAAATGCTTCCGATGTGGAGCAGACAAGTTTGGTAAGCACAGATTCAGCTGTTTGGGAATATGTATTAAACCCTGACTAATTGGATTGTCTGTGAACCTAAGGAAAAGTACAGGTTGTAGGGCATTTAAACAAGTAACCTATATATTTTCCTTAAACCTTCTTACCTTAGGTTAGGTAGATCCTGCTGATGATTGTGAGAGTACAAATAGTTCTTTTATGTTCCAAAATTAAGTCTGCTCGCCTTGTTTACATTCTGCATCTGCTTTTCTTTAGTATAGAGGTAATGTCAATCCTCCACTGGCCCAATTTTTGCATTCCCCATTTAAAATTCATGTCAAAATTAATGAGGTTTTACTATAGCCACAAATGGTTAAAAAAGAAAAAACAACTGCTACATTTACTTAAAATTAAAACTTCGGTATTTCAATGTATTTTTTATATTGGTTTGTTGTTTGTTTGTCTTCAGTTACTGATTCTTCCTCTTTCTTTCCTTTCTTGTAGACTCTGAACAGGAAGTGCCCCCTGGAACCACAGAATCAGTTCAGTCTGTGGATTACTACTGTGATAGTAAGTTCAAATGTAATCTCTTGGCCTTTATGTTGGAAATTAACCTCCATTTGATGTTTTTGTTCTCCTACCCTTTTTTATTTTATTTATTTATTTTGCATTTATTTTATTTATTTATTTTTGGCTGGCGCTGGGTCTTCGTTGCTGCGCACGGGCTTTCTCTAGTTGCGGTGAGCGGGCTTCTCATTGCGGTGGCCTCTCCTGCTGCACAACACGGGCTCTAGGCATGCACGCTTCAGTAGTTTGGGCATGCAGGCTCAGCAGTTGTGGCTCGTGGGCTCTAGAGTGGAGGCTCAGTAGTTGTGGTGCACGGGCTTAGTTGCTCCGCAGCATGTGGGATCTTCCCGGACCAGGGCTCGAACCCGTGTGCCCTGCATTGGCAGACGGATTCTTAACCACTGCGCCACCAGGGAAGTCCCATCCTGCCGTTTTTTTTGTTTTGTTTTTTTCATCCTGCCGTTTTTTAATGAGGAGCAGTAGCTTCAGGTTACCTCATAAAAGATTGGTTTTTAGAATCTTCTCCATGTCAAAGTGTGAAAGATATGCAGTCAACTCTTGAACAACATGGGTTTAACGAACAATGTGGGTTTTTTCAATGAATGCTATAGTAGTACAGTATTCTCTGGTTGAATCTGGGGTTGTGGAACTACCAGTACAGAGGGCTGACTATAAAGTTATATACAGATTTTTGACTGCGTGGCTGGGATGAGGGTGGGGTCAGCACCCCTCATCCCTCTGCATTCAAGGGTCAAATATGCTAGAAACCTCCCAAAATGGATTTGTTTGTACTTGAACCTGCCTTGAAAAGCATTGGTTGTGGGAATGCATGTATCTGTCATCTGTCTCATTCACCTGCAGCAATCATACTTCGAAACATAGCTCCACACACTGTGGTGGATTCCATCATGACAGCGCTGTCTCCCTACGCATCCTTAGCTGTCAATAACATTCGCCTCATAAAAGACAAACAGACCCAGCAGAACAGAGGCTTCGCGTTTGTGCAGCTGTCTTCTGCAATGGTGAGATGTTCATTGAATCTTTCCTTTTAAAAGAAACTGAGATTTAAGAGGCAGATGTGGTTCATCCAATTGTGATACTGTGTGTAAGGCTCCTGGAGCCCAAAGTTCAAGACTTAAGAAATGACAGTTATTAGAGTGCTAAATTATAGGCTGATGACTTCAGTAAGTGGTAAAAATACCATATATACCTGTAGATAACTGAAGGCTGAGCCATAGTTTTGTCATTTCATCATGCTTTGTTTTAGACTGTTTCAGCATTTACTCTTTTAATAATACGGGATACCTTCATGTCCTGGAGGAAAGAGGGCTAATTTTTTTCTCATGATTTCATATCCGCAAATAACAATGAATTGCTATTCTTTTTTTAATATTTCTTTGACTGGGCTAGGTAGTAGCGAGAGATTTTCAGTTACGTGACAAAATTGTTTTTCTTCACATTCTCCTTCAGGACGCTTCTCAGCTGCTTCAGATACTACAGAGTCTCCATCCTCCTTTGAAAATTGATGGCAAAACTATTGGGGTTGATTTTGCAAAAAGTGCCAGAAAGTGAGTGGCTTCATTGTCCTTACTTCAAACCGCTGCATCTGCGTGCTTGTCCAGGGATGCTTTGCTAACTGCACTCAAAGCCCATGTTCTCTACATTGAGACACTATCCTTCCTGGTTGGCTGGGAAGGATACAGTTGTCTTCTTAGAGCTTATTCCCTCCTGTCTCAATAACCAGTTGCCAGAAAACTTCAGAGCAGGACAAAGAGAGACATGGCAGATGGGTTGAGAATAAGTGCTATGCAAACTGCTTCAAGATGGTGCAAACCCATCTGGATATAATTCTTTACTTCCAGAACAACATGCAGTTTCATGTATATAGAGCTTCATTCTAGCGACGTAAATTTCCCCTTTCTGGTGTCATTGCTTATCCAGCAGACACCTTATTAGATGGAAGGGTACAAAGGAGAATAGAAATACTACAGGGACACTTGCCCACTTAGGGCTTTGCCCATGGGAACCCTTCCTCA
Organism: Stenella coeruleoalba; assembly: GCF_951394435.1. Lineage (NCBI taxonomy): Eukaryota > Metazoa > Chordata > Mammalia > Artiodactyla > Delphinidae > Stenella > Stenella coeruleoalba. The sequence goes on from NC_137156.1 coordinate 67,024,225, forward strand.
TCTGAAATGTGGCCTTGTTGGCATTAGAGACCTTCCAACAAAGGCTGGAGTGAATTGCTGTTTTCTGGGTAGTGTGGCATTAGTGATTGGAAGCATACTGAGATAGAATCACATGATTGGATCATTGTGGTTTCAGAGACTTGGTCCTCCCAGATGGTAACCGGGTCAGTGCTTTCTCCGTGGCTAGTACAGCCATTGCTGCCGCTCAGTGGTCTTCCACCCAGGTAAGATGGAGGATCTTTTTGCTCAATGTAGTGTGGTGGCGTTGCCCGGATTCACAGAAGTAACCTCTCCAGCGGTGCTTGCCTTAGAAGCTCTCCAAGGACATTTTAAAAACTTGATGTCTGTGTTTCCTCTTCTTTTGATATTTTGTAGTCTCAGAGTGGCGAAGGAGGCAATGTTGACTACAGTTACCTACAGCCAGGCCAAGATGGCTACGCCCAGTATGCTCAGGTAGGTAGATATGACCAGCATCCAACTTCTGGTCTCCAGAGTGTGTCTGAGAATAGCAGCTTTAATGGTGGACTCTTCTACAGTACTCACAGGATTACCAACAGTTTTATCAGCAACAGGCTGGAGGATTGGAATCTGATGCATCATCTGCATCAGGTAATAAACTTCATATTCCCTTTATTTTTGTTTAAGCAAATACAATTGAGGAGATAGAACTAGATGTTCTCAGTAGACCCAAATAAATCTATGAGGGCCATTTCCCTGCAAAACTTGGGGATAGGACACATTCAGCGTTGTCACCATGTGCCTAAGGTCCTAGGGGAATATTGGGATTGCTCGTGTACATCAGGAGCTGATAAGAAGCTCTTAGAGACCATGTGATGAGTGTTCATTCTTGGAATTCAGTATTTTCCCTGTCTGTGTTGTTAGGAATCATGGGTGACCATGTAGGTTCAGGTAAGCAGAAACGGTGTGGCCCTGCAGTCTGGTGTCCAGTCATTAATCAGAAGGGTCACTCTAAAAGCTTATGCTTCAGTTGTTGTTCTAGAATTGTAAAGGTGTGGCAGTTAAATCTATTCACAACCCCAGAGCAGATATGGAGACTTTCTTCTCTTCCTTCTTCTTAACCATCATACAGAATGTTTGACTTTGTGTGTCACATTCTAGCAGGATTATAAAAATGAAAATATCTTAGGTTCAAGAGTACTTATTGGGAATTAGGTTGTTAAGAACTGACGTATACAAAGATGCTAGATTGGGCATTACAGATCGGGATGTTTGGCTTAGAGTTCAGTGCGTTGGCTCTTCTAACTCCTGTGTTTATTATCAGGCACAGCGGTGACCACCACCTCAGCGGCTGTAGTATCTCAGAGTCCCCAGCTATATAATCAGACCTCCAATCCACCTGGCTCTCCGGTAATCCTGTCATTTTAGATACAGAACTGGTGACTGTTGGGGAAGCTTTGTGTTGCCATACTAGTATTGTCTTTGCCTGCTGTATGAGCTAGGATTGAATAATACACACACATTCCAGTCTCACTTCTCTGTCAAATATTATTAAATAATAAAATAATCTTGTGTATGTATTTTAAGTGCAAGATTCCAAACGGTGTATTTATACTATGCATGTTTCGACTTGACCTTTAGGAAGAAAGTTGTCAACATGTGTTTTGATCAAGGATTGCCTTAGATCGTTGCTACAGTGGGTCTGTCAGGGGGCCCTTCCTGCTGGATGGTTGCAGTGATTTAGTTCTCTTGAGAGACTTTACAGTTGAAATTATATTGAAGCTGCTGTTCTTTCCAGACTGAGGAAGCACAGCCTAGCACTAGTACACAGGCCCCAGCCGCTTCCCCCACTGGTGTAGTTCCTGGTACCAAATATGGTAAGCCAAACCTCATGGGGCTGTTGATAGTTGGAAGGTCCTAGTTGTTGTCTTTGTTTAATAAGAGTTCCTCTCCCTTTGTGGGTGTCAGAGGGACACTTGGGGATGTGAGAGAAGACCATTAAGGCCTGCTGCATCTCAGTGGCTTAGAATTTAAAGTAAAGCCAGTTTCTTACTTGGAATGACTGTATGCTGTATTTTGTTTTTTGCAGCAGTGCCTGACACGTCCACTTACCAGTATGATGAATCTTCAGGATATTACTATGATCCAACAACAGGGCTGTATTATGACCCCAACTCGCAGGTAATTTAAGGGTTAAAATGCATGTTTTGAGGTATAATGTACATACGGAAAAATGCATGAAACTGACGTACAGTTCTTGCAGTTCTTTGAATGTTTGCATGTATATGCGTTCATACATACACCAGCACTGAGATAAGAACGAGAGCATTCCTAGCACACTGGACATTCTCTGGTGCCTGTTGCTGTTCGGTCAGTAACCCCACCCGTAGCCACTATTCTTACTCCTAAACCATGGATTATTTTGTCAAGTTAAAATTTATAGTGACTGTTAACCTTCATGTAAAGACCTAGATAAAAATTTTAATTGTGATTTTTTTTCTTACTATATATTCTTTTTTTTAATTGAGATAAAATTCACAATTTTAACCATTTAGAGTGTTCAGTTCAGTGGTATATTCACAGTGTTGTGCAGCCATCATCACTATCTAATTATAGAACCTTTTCATCAACCTGAAAAGAAACCCTATGCCCTATATATTAAGCAGTCACTTCCTAATCCCGTCCCACCCCAGCAAATGCTGTCTGCTTTCTGTCTCTATGGATTTGCCTATTCTAGACATTTTGTGTAAATGGAATCAGATATGTGACCTTTTGTGTCTGGCTTTTACTTAGCAACCCTTTGTATTTTTGAAAATAGAAATTAGCAGATGTGTGGAGTGATATTTTATTTTTGGTAGTGTGTATAACTTTTAAAGAGGAAAAGCAACATTAACACTCCAAAAATAAACAGCTATTTATGACCAGGAGCTGTATGTATATATAGAACAGTTAAAATAAGTGCTTTTCACAGGAACTTGGCATTGAGAGCTTGTGGTTTCTGAGAGTCAGGTGTGAAGCTGTGTGGGACCTGCCAGGGAGGCTGAGCCTGTGCATGGTTCTTCCACTGCTCTTGCTTGTGAAGTCTGACCTTTCCCAGGCCATTCTTCTTGGTGGCCATAGAAGTTGTGGCTCCTGTGCCTGACCCGCACCACCTTCCCTGGAAGAGATACAACAGGCAGTCTCTCCTGGGTCCCTGTTGAGCAGGTAGAGTGAGTGATTGAAGAATAGAGAAGAGGAGAGATAACTGCTACCTATTCTCTGTTGTGGTTCTCCCCACAAATTTCAGATCAAGTTCCTTCACATGTCACCTCCTTCCAGGCTCCCGAGCTAGCCTCTTACAAACCTGTTTGGTTGCCTGAATGTCCACAGGCCGTGTTCTGTATGGTTGAACCCAACAATGAGATGTTAACTGGTTGTCATGGAGGACGTATGAGAAAAAGCTCCTCCTGAACCACCTGTTCTGGCCACTTGGTTTGTGTAAATGGTCTGTCTATGGAAAGGAGTCAGACGCGTTTCTCTTTGGGTACCCTCCAGGCCCAGGGATTAAGTTAATAGGAACTAGACTCTTGAAAAGAAACCACACTCTACTTTTGCCCAAGAGGTTTCACACCTCTTGGCTGGTTCATCATCCTCACCTACACCAAGGTGTACAGCACCTCTTCTCTACGTAGAAAATATTACTAGTCTGCAACATGCTTTGTTTTTATGTTTAGTTTTTTTGACAAAACAACTTTGATGTGGGTTTTTGACAAAATACTCCTTTAAGTTAATGGTTCAACACAGCAGAAATCTGCATTAATGGTATTTTTTTCCCAGTACTACTACAATTCCTTAACCCAGCAGTACCTGTACTGGGATGGAGAGAAGGAGACTTATGTCCTGGCTGCGGAGTCTAACTCCCACCAGCAGACAGGCCTACCTCCTGCAAAAGAGGGAAAGGAAAAGAAGGAGAAACCCAAGAGCAAAACAGCACAGCAGGTAAGGTCATGACCCAGCCAGCAGACCCATCTTTCTCTCTGGGATATTGGGCTTAATTTTTATGTTTTTTTTTTGTGGGGGGCAGGGGGGCGAGGCATTTATATCTGCTTTATTTGCATTCTTTAAAATGGGGCCACACATCTTATTTATATCAAGTTTGTAGAGCATTTTGCAATTTTTTAGTGTTACATATGTTGTCTGTCAGTTGCCTATGTACTTAGGGGAAAAAAATCCTGAAAGACTCAAAGACTTTTTTAATATTTATTTATTTGGCTGCATCGTGTCTTAGTTGCGGTACGCGGGATCTTCATTGCCGCGTGCAGGGTCTTTAGTTGCGGCATGAGGGATCTAGTTCCCTGACCAGGGATAGAACCCGAGCGCCCTGCATTGTGAGCACAGAGTCTTAGCCACTGGACCACCAGGGAAGTCCCTGAGATTTAGGTTGTATAAGGCTGTATGGGGTTTCCTGTGCCTTTCGGCGGTTAGAAGAATTCACTGAAGAGTTCCCTGTGATGGAGCAGCAAGAAGAAAAGAGTCATTAATCAGCCTGCATAGTGCAGGAGCCTGCATGAGTCCCAACTTCAGTCCAGGGAGGAAAAGTCGTTTATACAGGTAACTTCAATGGGAAGCTGATAGAGGCCATCCATAAAAACTATTTATGGAATTTAAAATACATTGACTTTTGAGACCTTTAATGACTTTGGTTGTATGTACCTCATAAAGGTAAGGGCAAAAGGGGTTTTGTTACAGTTTGTTACCATAATGCCTTGTTTTCATGGCATAGGAGACTATTTCCTAAGTTCCTCTACCTAAGTGTATTTTTTGTGATTGTTGTTTGACTTTAGATTGCCAAAGACATGGAACGCTGGGCTAAGAGTTTAAACAAGCAGAAAGAAAATTTTAAAAACAGCTTTCAACCTGTCAATTCTTTGAGGGAAGAAGAAAGGAGAGAATCTGCTGCAGCAGATGCTGGCTTTGCTCTCTTTGAGAAGAAGGTAAAAGTAGCAGGAATGGCCTTACTTCATGAGGGGAACTTAGGTAAAATTTGAGGCTTATGGTGTGTTCTCTGTTTCCCAGGGAGCCTTAGCAGAAAGGCAGCAGCTCATCCCCGAATTGGTGCGAAATGGAGACGAGGAGAATCCCCTCAAAGTAAGGAAGTACCACCAGTTTAAAGACCATATCTGTGCTTTGTGTCTCACTTTGAAACTCAGCTGCATCGTGGCTAATGTGATTTCTACTTAATTGGTCCCTGTCAGTGGGTATTTGGAGCAGCTTCTGCACATAGAATCCATGTTCAGGGCTTTGCTTTCCCTGTGTGAGAGCTGGAGAGATGGAGCAGGGAATGAAGCCCGAATTCCTGAGCTCAGTTAATTGAGTTTTATTGCATTTGCAAATAGAGAGTTTTAACAGACTGGAAAGAGAAAATTAAGATAAGAAAAAAACGGATTTTATTGGTAGATACTAATGTGGGTAGGCTGTTACTCTGATCTGTTGTATTTGGGGTTTTCAAATATGGTCAGCAGTTTGAGAACAGCCATCCAGGAACTCTTCTTGGGGCCCCAAGAGGGTTGGTGCCAGGAGGCTCTCGAGCCCAGCACTGGAGGACCTGGCTGCTCCACTCAGTACGGGTAATGCGTACTCTCAAAGTTTGGATTAGGCATTACTTTTAGCCATTGCTATCTTCCTGTTGTACATTTCCAATGACCCACCCTCCTTTTGTCCCTAGAGGGGTCTGGTTGCTGCTTACAGTGGTGACAGTGACAATGAAGAGGAGCTGGTGGAGAGACTTGAGAGTGAAGAAGAAAAGCTGGCCGACTGGAAGAAGATGGCCTGCCTGCTCTGCCGGCGCCAGTTCCCAAACAGAGACGCCCTGGTCAGGCACCAGCAGCTCTCAGACCTACACAAGGTGGCCATGCTTCTCTGAGCTGATCTGAGGCAGGGAGGGGAGGCAGCAAGATGCTGTGAGTGCCCTGACGGTAGTGAAGTTTCAGTAAATACCTGTATTAAATGATTGCCTTTTAGAAGGCTGCTCCTGATTATAGTATGTTCTAGATTATAGAGTGGAAAGGACCGTGGCAGCTCCATATGCACCGGGATCTGGCTTTCATGCTGTAGTGTAGTGAATTAGACTTTGACTCTTAGAATATAATAGATACTGGGGCTTCCCTGGTGGCGCAGTGGTTGAGAGTCCACCTGGGGACACGGGTTCGTGCCCCGGTCCGGGAAGATCCCACATGCCGCAGAGCGGCTGGGCCCGTGAGCCATGGCCGCGGAGCCTGCGCGTCCGGAGCCTGTGCTCCACAACGGGAGAGGCCACAACAGTGAGAGGCACGCGTACCGCAAAACAAACAAACAAAAAGAATATAATAGATACTGATAATGTTGTGATATCTCAAATTAGGTGTGAATTCTTACTGTCTGTAAAATCTCTCGTATAGCAAAACATGGACATCTACCGACGATCCAGGCTGAGCGAGCAGGAGCTGGAAGCCTTGGAGCTGAGGGAGAGAGAGGTGAATGGGGGTCAATGTGCCGCTAGAGTGTCTTGGGGTAACTGCCTTTGGCTTTTATTTGTAGCACTTGTTTCAGGTCCCAGGGACAGGGTAGGATTTGCCACATACCTGTCACCTGGCCATTGTGGCTCATGTAGACTGGACCCAACTCTGTGCGCTTTGTGAGCCCTGTACTGACGCTTAATGAGGGTGCTCGAGGCTGCTCACAAGTCCTGAGTGCCAAATACTTGCTGGTGAAGTATGCTGGATTTTAGCAAGGAGAGAGTGAGCTCATTTGGCCTGGCCAGGGAAGCCTTTGTGAACAATGAGAGAAGCTTCAAATGAGGCCCAGGGAACAGCAGGACACAAGATGATTGCAGGTGATGTGGAAGGAAGCAGTGGGCAGGAGAAACTTGTGGGGCCACTAATGGGCAGTCATTTGGTAGTTGACGAGGCAGGTTGAGAGCCAGCTGGGCAGGGTTTTAAATACAAATAGAGGCCTGTGGGTTAGAGATGAACCAGTGAGCAAGTTACTTGAAATTTCTCACCCCAAGATAGTATCTGTAGTTAGGGCTTTTGCTTTCCTGTTTTTTTCCACTGTTTATGGTGCCGTCTCTCCAGGGACTATAGAACAGGTCTCTGGAAGTCTCCTTGGCTCTGTCTCCCTGGAGGTGGGCCTGTCCAAATGCTGAGGGGTACAGCAGCTCTGCCCTCCTCTCCCTCGAGGACCTTGGCAAGCTGTGCCCACGCCCAGCAGGCTGGTTGAAGAGCTTGACAAGAGGTGACTCGTTAAATAAAACTGGTTGTTGTAAACATAGTTCTACCCCAGGTTCCACACACAGTTCATCTCTACAAACCTGCCGTTTTGGGTATGACTGAGTGCAGCGAGGGAGACAGGGCATGTGGTATTTGAGAGCACTCTAAAAGGCCAAGCTCCAGATGAAGAAAGCACTTGAGGTGATAATCTTGAAGTGTGGGTGCATGAGACTGCTACAGATTGAAGTCTGAATATCTCTAACCATGTTTGTTTTCTCACATAGATGAAATACCGGGATCGAGCTGCAGAAAGACGGGAGAAGTACGGCATTCCAGAACCTCCAGAACCTAAGCGCAAGAAGCAGTTTGATGCTGGCACTGTGTATGTGTTGTGCACATTTTCCACTTTGTGAGCCGGGGCTCTGGCTTTTTAAGTAACTGTGTGTTTGCCACTGGCAGGAATTACGAGCAGCCCACCAAAGATGGCATTGACCACAGTAACATTGGCAACAAGATGCTGCAGGCCATGGGTTGGCGGGAAGGCTCAGGTTTGGGAAGAAAGTGTCAAGGCATCACAGCCCCCATTGAGGTAAGCAGTGGCTTGCAGGCTTATCCCAGAGATGAGATGCGATTGAAGAACCCAGAGGACCTAGGACCCAGTGGGAGTTGTCTTCTCTGCAGCCCTCCCATATTTCACGCTCCTTTTAAGATGTCAGTTGGAAGGAATGGGTGTGGCACCCTACTTGATTTTTCTGGTCTTTTGGTATCTTTGGGTAAAACCTACCTTCTCCTAAGGGCTGTGTCTTTCCATGTCCTTTGTTATAAACAAACCCTAATTTAATACCAATTCAGACCCGTGTAGCTTAGATTGGATTTTTAGAAAGGTACTGTGCTTTAATTTCTAAGTGATTTTGCTTATGTATAAAACAAATTATAATTTAGTAGGATTTCCATCCATGATAAGAAATCTTTTACTCAGATCTCAGGAGCAGAGGCCCTCAACCACTGGCCTTCTAGACAAAAGCACCGCCAGTGATTGCTCCCTCTCTGACCCGGTAACATAGCTTAGGTCAGACTCTTACTGTTGATTTGTGCAAGTGAGTTCTGCTGACTTCAAGCTGTCCTGCTGTGATCTGTGCCCAAAATTACCAGAGCTTCCCTGGGCTTCAGTGCAATGCTTTGTGCTTTGGGGCCCTTACAATGCTTGCTGAACAGGCATAGGAGTAGGGGAGGGTGTGGTTCTATCTGCCTGTCTCCCTTACCTATTTGATCCCTTCAGTCCTTAAACCTACTCCAGGTCTCCAATATAGAAATCCATATCTTCATTTAAAACTTCCTCTCCTGTCTTCCAGAGGGTGGTCCAGCTCAGTAGGGAGTGGGTTAGATAAGGGAGAGAGGGAGCCGTCCACACCCTACCTGCCAGCTGCTGACAGCAGTTTTATCCCCCCCAGGCTCAAGTCCGGCTAAAAGGAGCTGGCCTAGGAGCCAAAGGCAGCGCATACGGACTGTCTGGTGCAGATTCCTACAAAGATGCTGTCCGGAAGGCCATGTTTGCCCGGTTCACTGAGATGGAGTGAGACTCAGAGAGGATGAGAGAGAGAGAGAGAGAGAGAGAGAGAGAGAAAGAGAGAGAGAGACAGATATGACAAGGAGCTCCAGAGAGCACAAGGAGTGCTCCATCTCTTGAATTCACTCTGACCACCTTTCTGTTTAAGGGCATGCCTTGTGCTGTTAATAGTTTTTAGGGCAAACCACTTCATTCTGCAAGGTTCTCCCACTTAAAGGAGTTCCCCTCATATGGATTATCTGGTGAATGGCCTGCCTTCCTGCCAGAGGGCTCGTGAGCTGGCCAAGGGGACAGTGGGTCTTTTATACTTCAGTGTACATAGTGTAATTGTAGTGTGTTTTACATGTGTAGCCTATGTTGTGGTCCATCAGCCCCTTGCATTCCTAGGGGGTGTTGAGATGCCCTAGGGTGGTATGTAACACCAAAGCCGCCTCTGTCATTTGTTGTGCTGTCTTTTCTCGGCAAAAGCCTTGTGTATATTTGTATATTACACATTTGTACAGAATTTTGGAAGATTTTCAGTCTAGTTGCCAAATCTGGCTCCTTTACAAAAGAAATACCTTGAAAAATGTGTGTCTGTGTCTCTTTATTCTTGGGGTGATGAAGGAAGTGTGTGAAAATTCATCATGAAAACTCCATCATAACTGAGTCGGCTTTTCCACTTCCTTACTTTGTATAGGCCTAAGTGAGTGCGAGAACTTGGGCTTCTTCACTTTTCACAGACTATATCCTAGACCTGCGGGGGGTAGGCATGTTACTGCTCTGTGAGGAAGAGCCTCCCTGCTTTTGGCCACAATACAGGCAACCTCTGCTGAGGTGGAGGAGCTGAGAGGCCATCTCTCTCCCCCGAAGCACTCTACTTCTCCGCTGTCATCTCAGCTGCTGAGGGACGTTGCAGGGTTTTCCATTCAGGGTGGTGTCATCCAGTCCTTGTCATCATTTGGCCAGCAACACCATGCTTGACAAGAGCAGGAAGTGTGTCTGAGTCTGAGGCTGTTCCCGGGACCAGATGTGGTGATGGGGTACCTATGCTGCCCATCTAGCTGAACTGAGTGCTTGGGCTCCCTGTTTGGCATTTAGTCAGGGAAGGGGAACTTGTTCTTAAAGTTAGACCTCCATGGCTTTTGTGAATGGTCATATTTTTCTGTTTTCAGGCAGGCCTGGCCCTTATAAAATCAGGATGAAAAATGCTCAGGAGGAGCTTTCAGGGCACGTGCCCTCACCCCAGCCTCCTAGGGGGTGCCTCAGAGAGGTTGAGCCTGGCTTTGCTAGGGAAATGTGGAGGCAAATGCAGAAACCTCAGGCTTGGGCTTCTGTGGGCTAAGGCTTGGGAACCTCACAAATGAGGGCCCAACTGATATGCCCATCTTCCAGGGACAGCCGTGGGGAGATACCATCCCCAACTCCAGAGTCCTTGCAGACGCTGGTTCTCTTAGTATTTGAGCAGCAGTTGCAAGCAGCTTAATTAGACACATCTGACAGCCAGCCTGGAAGGCTGCAGCCACACAGGTGAGGCCACATGTTATGAAATCTGGGAAGCTCTTAATTATGTATAGCCAGCTCATCAAAGGGCAAGTGAGTGTAAGCCTCTTCCCTGGGAAGCTACAACTGAGCCCTGGCAGGAGAGCCAGGTCTCCATCAGCCATCTTGAGCCTCTCACTTCCCCACACCAGGAATCGGTCCCAGCCCTACTTGGTGCTGATAGTTGCCGTACTCTGCTGCTCAAGGCTCCCATGAAGACAGCTCTGGACCACAGCATCTGCTGTCTGCACTGGCATGGGCTTTCCTATAAACATGAATTTAGTGTCCATCCTCTGATCAGATCCTCAAGAGAAGCTGGCGGCTCCCTCTCCCACTTTCAGCCTGTTCCACAGCTATACCTGTCACCAGCATACCTAGCCAGGTGACTTCAGCCCTCATCTTGCATCTGAACCCATAGACCAATTTCTTAAAGTTTGACAGGCTGTACCTTTGGCTCAGATCTCTCATAGAAGACCATATTTGGGAGATCCTGCCAGTAGTGCTAAATGACTCTTAACCCCTGAGGACCTGAGGCTGAAGCCCAAGGGCCCAGGCATCCCCCGCTGGCCTGTCAGGTTCTACTCCATCCCCAAGCCCAGGGATGAGTGTGCCATGTCCTGCCCTGGCCTACCCTGACCATAGGACCGCTGTTACAGCCATGGCCGATGGGGGTGCTGTGAGAGCAGTGCAAAGTTCCCAATCAGGGAAACCCAAATTCTGAATTTGGAAGGGTCTCTTGCTGACCTAGAGGGAACCTCCAGGGATCCCAAGTCCAGCCTGCCCTTTGCTGGGACAGCTGCTGCAATGTGCAGGGCTTTGAGGGCCATCCAGGAGCAGATGTCGTGGCCATGCATCAAAAGAGTTTCAAAGCCCAGATGAGCAGTCAGGCCTGAGCTAAGCTCCCCGGGCATGCACAGTTTGGCTGGAGGTCTCAAGGGCGCCTGGAGTCCCTCCATCGGCCATCCTGATTCCCGAAGGATGAATGCCCTCAGGGACAGGTGGTATGGGGGGGATGGGGGGGAGATTGGCCTGGAGACTGGACCCTGGAGAAGGGCTGTTTTACTGGTGGCCACCAGGTGGCAGCACTTCATCATTTATGGGCTGGACTCGTTTAGGTGCTCTCGTTGGGAGCATATCTCACCAAGTCCTGGGGTGCTGGAGGATCCTAGGACCTCTTCCAGGTCTCTGAGATTCAAGGGGACCTGGCTAGAACTCGGGCCTCAGAGGCCCTGCAGGTTTTTTTTTTTTTTAAGATTTATTTACTTAGTTTTGGCTGCGATGGGGCTTAGTTGCAGCACACAGGATCTTCGCCGAGGCACGCGGGCTTCTCTCTAGTTGTGGTGTGCGGGTTTTCTCTTGTGACGCGCGCAGGCTCCAAAGCGTATGGGCTCTGTAGTTGCGGCATGCGGGCTCTCTTGTTGAGGCGCACAAGCTCAGTAGTTATGGTGCACGGGCTTAGTTGCCCCGTGGCATGTGGGATCTTAGTTCCCTGACCAGGGATCGAGCCCGTGTCCCCTGCATTGTAAGGCAGATTCTTTACCACTGGGCCACCAGGGAAGTTCCCCTGCAGGTTCTTGCCAGGTCCCTTACCTCCAGGGATCACCACTGGCTAGAAAGGGAAGTTGTTGCCCAGCTGTGGGATAAAGGGTCAGGCTAGCCCTGTGCACAGTAAGTGCTTCAGTCTCTTAGCAATTCTTTTCAACCCAGGTAAATAATTTCTGTGGTCGATAAAATGCATTTCTGCCTCTCACACTCTCTTTACCCATTTGCCTGATTATTGACTCACAGAAATACTCCCTTGGCAGAGCCCACATTGGATCCAGAGCCTCTGTCTCTACAGCCAGAGGAAGTTTGGGCTGAGCTTGCCCAGGGCTCTCAGGTGGAGGCAGGGGATGCCCACATGCCCTCAACCAGCCTCCCAAAAGCTGGAAGGAGGGGGGAACTTTCCAGCAGGGGGCATAGCCAGGGGCAGGGCCCTTGCATCCGATTAGTCTCTGAACCACTTTTAGTCCCTGAATCATTTTCATCCAGTTTAAAGAGGAAACAGGCTCAAAGCAGAGCAGTTGCTGGAAATTACCAGGCTATCAAGTGCTGAGCCTAGGTTCTGACTCAGGTACATCTGCCCAACTGACATCTGGGCCAGCCAAAGGGACCGGTAGAGATGGAGAAGCTCGGCCTTGGGGATGACCACCACCCTCACCCGCCCACCACTACCCTGGAGAGAGAAGACAGACAGGGAGAGGCAGGAAAAAAGACAACTGCAGACAAAGCAAGGCCTAGAGGATGCCAGGAAGAGGAGCAGGAAAGGTCTGCAGCGGCTGCAAGGGGCGGGAGGAGGCTGTGGGGCAAGATAATGTGGAGTGGGAGCGGCCCACCAGGTCTGGGGGAGTCGGTTCCGCTCCACCCCCCTGGCCGCCGAGGAGATAAGACAGCCAAGGAGCAGCCGGTGAATTCTGCATGCTGAGCGGGGAGGCCAGGCGCAGCAGGCCAGGGAAAGAGGAGGGGCCAGGAGGCCTGGCCCGGAACCCCTGCCGGCTTTCCTGCCAGACTGAGCAGCCCCACAGACCCTCGCCCACCAGGCCTGGCTCCCGCTCCAGGCAGGCACCAGCACCCTGAGTTCGGCTGCTGGACAGGAGCTTTTTTGAGAATGATTCATGGATGCAATTAAGTGTCCCCACACCAACCCCTTGCTCAGGCAGGATTGGGGGAAAGGGAATTGGAAGAGGGTGAAGATATGGGAGCCCCGGCCTGCTGTGCAAGGGTGGGGTTAAGCACAGCCAAGTGCCTCAGGTCACCCACTCCAGAACTCCAGCCTGGAGCAAGGCAAGGCTGGGCCCAAATCCTGGGGGGCACCCGGGCAGGGGTTTCTCCTTTCTCCCCAAATCCTAGGCTGGGCTGAGGGGTGGCCCACTGCATGCACAAGCATGAGAGAGTACACATGCACATGCATGCACAGGCCTGGATAGTCATCCAGCAGAGTCAGGAGTGCTTCTCCAGCACCCTCGACATGCGTGGGGGTAGGACACGCAGATGCCTGCAGACCCCAACCTCCCGCGCCCACCCCGCCCGTGCGTGAAGCATGCAACCTCACACACACCTCTTCCCAACCACCTGTACATGGGCAGGCCAGGTCCAGTCATGAAAGCTCACCCCTGCACACACTTATAACCTGCTCTGGCCCAAGGGGGTGGGAATCAGACTCTTGCTACCCTTGAAGAAAGGAAGCTTGGTCTGGCAGCTGGGAAGGAGGTGGGAGCTCACAGGCCTCAGTGGGGCAGGGCTCGGACTGGCAGAACAAAGGTACCCCCCGTGTGCGTGCACACGCGCACACACACACGCACGCAGTCACTCTGCGGCTTCCCCTTCACAGGTAGGTGGATCTTGGGGGTTTCCACCCTAAACAGGTTCCCGAGCTTACTGAACAGAGTCCTCCGCTCAGCTCTAGTGTCGAAATGCAGAGCTGAAGGGGGAGAGGAGACTGAGGAAGGGGACGTAGTGCTCCTGAAAAAACTCAAAGCTCAAAACCTTCCCTTCTATTACTTACAGCCACACTTAGTGGGGACGGGACTGAGCGGCCTTCTCCAACAGACTGGCAAACTGAGGCTCAGAGAAGGGCTGCCGCAAACCCTGACTGATAGGGTTCATCCACAGCTCGTGGAAGCCCAGGGCTCTGTCTGTCCCTGCCCCTAGGCATCTCCGTGGGTTGGTGTCCTCTCCCACCCAAGACTGGGCTCTGCCATCCCCTCAGGCCGGCAGACCCTAGGATCACCTCCTCAGGCTAGGAGTGCCCAGAATCGGCTGGGCTCTGCCTCCTCCCTCAGACTGGGATCTCCTAGGACTGGATGGCTTCTCCGTTAGGACTGGGTACCCCAGCAATGACTGGGCTGGGCCTCTCCTCTAAGACTAGGAGCCCCAGCCTGAGCCCCTCAGGCTCTACCAGACTCAGATACAGAACGTGAGCAGCAACCACACACTGCTGTCCTCCCCCCTCTCAGATTTTTCTGGTTCTTATTAATGTAAATGAAATCTGCTCAGCGTTCTTAATGGAAAGCGTTCCTGGAATTTGTGCACACGTGGTGGGAGGGGGTGGCACCCTGAGATTAACCCTTGTGCAGTCAGATGGAGATTCATGACTGTATAAGGACCCCTCGGGCCTCAGGCTGGGGTGGGGCTTGGCAGAACCAGGACAGTCACTCAGCCCTTCCCAGAACTGTGTCCCGGCAACATCAAAGGTGGCTGACAGAGCACCACACATACCCTCTGCCCTGAGACCAGCTGGGCGGTCCAGAGGTTTCTCAGAGCCTGAAGTAGGTGGCCTTGACAGGAAATAGGAAGCCCTAGAAGGTCCCTGATCAGGGAGGGGCCCAGCCAAAGGCTGGAGAGGCAGGGGGGCTGGGGGTGGGGGTGGGCAACCGCCAGCCAGGCTGCCCATCCTGTGCTCATCTGGCTCTATCCTGTGTTGGGAGAGGGGAGCCAGGCAACAGACCCTGTCTCTTTGAACCTCCCCACACTGCAGGGAGAAGACCCTGCCTCTGTGGTACACCCCCATCCATCCCTCCTCCGCCCACCTTACTCTTGTGATAGATCTGCCAGGACAATTATCTTCATAACTGAAGCGGGGGCAAAGAGGGAAGCTGGAGATACAAGGGGAAGTGCCTAGGGACAACTAGCTGAGGGGGTAGGGGGGCAGCGAAGCCCTGGCCTGGAGCCCACACCTCACCCTGCCTGGCTCCCGCCCCAAAATCTGGATGCTTGTTCTGGCACAGCCCTCCGCCCGCCGGCCCCAGTAGAGCCGTGTTTTACTGCCTTTCGTGTCCAGGACAGGGATGTCTGCTTCATCGGTGGGGGTAGGGGAAGAGTCTAAGATTTCAATTTCTCCCAGGTGTGGCTCAGTCTGGAGGGTGCCTTGGGGAGGCTGACTGAGAGGCCAGCACCTGGTGCGGGGGAGGGCAGTGCAGGGAAGGGGAGGGGCTCCGGAAGGGGAGGAGGCCACCTGGGGGTCTCAGAGAGGGAAAGTGGGCTCTGGGAGGTGGGTTGGAGGGGCAGGGGCTCAGGGAGGGGGTTGAAGGGAAAGGGGACTCAGAGTGGGACCGACTTCAATGGGGTACAATGGGCTGACGGTTCTCCCTCCCACCCACACCTGTCAGGCAGGCTGGGGGAGGGAGACTGACCCACTTAGCTGCCTCCCCTCCCAGGCTTCCACTAATGAGCGCACTGAGCTTTGGGAGGCAGCCTTCCCCCCACAGGCTGTGCCTGAGGCTGTCCCTTCCCCCCAGCCGCTCATTATCTCCTGGGGGTGCTCACTGGCTCAGGCTGCCCCCCTTATCTGCAGCTGTGCCTGCCTGTGGCAGTGAGGAGGAGGCTCTGGACCCCAAAATGTGTCCTCTCGGCCCCAGCTCCCCTCCTCCCCCAGGGCTGGGGAGACAAAGGCTCCCACTCCCCGCTGTGCAGCTCGGCTCCCAGCAGAGCGCTTTGATTCCACCTGTGGGCCCCACCAGCATGCCAATGAGGGAGGCGGGGTGGGATGGGGGTTGTGCCCGTGGCTCACGGGAGAGCTGGAATTTAGGCGCTGCCAGGACCCCCGGGGATGGGGTCTGCACTGCTCGCCAGAGGGCTTCCCAGCAGCTGTGGTCAGGAGTCCCTCTTGACCAGGAGTGGGGGCTCGTGGTGGGTGACGGGGGGGCTCCTGAATGTGTGGAGAGCACAGCTCTGGAGGCCGGAGAGTATGGAGTAGCGTTTGGGGCACAGCTCTAGGAGGAAAGTGTGGGGTCAGGAGGGATGGTGGGGAGAGGTTTACATGGGGGCACAGCTCCTTGTGGACGGTGTGTGGGAGGGAGCACAGCTCTGGAAGGACCATGTAGCTGGGAGCACGGACCGGGAAGGGGCACAGTTGTGGGAGGACTGTGTGGGGAGCATAGTCTGGGGGGCTGATGTGTGTGGGGAGAGCAGCTCTCAAGGATATTCTGCCAGAGGACAGTCCAGGAAGAATGCTGCCATGTTTCTGGTAGCCTTGGCTTCTTCTGACTCCTCCTCCCCCACATTCCTGGGGTGCAAGGGGAGGTCTGGTTGCTGGAGCATGCCCAAGTCCCCCCAGGCTCCCTCTGACTCTGTCCCGCTGTCCATCTGTCCACCCCCTCCCCCAGGAGCCCAAGGCCCAGGTGGTACTCTCCCCTCCCAGCACCCTCATTAGGAAAGGGCTTTGAGATCCTCCTGAAGCATCTGCCCCGAGCCCCCCACCTCCAAGTCAGCTGCAGGCTCTGGCCCCTAGAGCCTGATAAATATTTATGACAAGATAAGTAGGATCTGCCACCTCCCAGCCCAAACCTTTGTCGTGGGAGCTAGAGGGAGAGGCAGGGTCAAAATCTCAGGACTTGAGTGTCTGGGGGCAGAGCTAGGAGTCCGGTTCTGGGTGGGGGCAGGCCTGACTGGGTAGGCCTCCTGAGCTCCATACTAATGAGGGGACTGGGCTGGGCTGTGGCTGGAGCAGGGGGTGCCGGAGGGGAGTTTCCTCCAAGGTGTCACACTAAACAAGGTCGCTCTCCCCAACCCTGGCGGGTCTTATGTGGGGGGAGGTGGGGGAGGGTACACGCTGTACTTGGAACCCATTTAATTCCTTCCTCAGTGTGGACAACTGCTGTAGCCAGGGTAGGGTTAAAGCCACACTTAGGGGCAATCTGAGTTCAGGTATGCAAAGAAGCCGTGAAGTTGAAGAGGGAATGAATGAACGCCATTAATGGTAAGTCCAGTAGACTCTGGGCATCCCTGGCTAAAGGGGTGGGGCCCAGGTGATCCAAGGGGTCACCCATTAATTCCAAACCTGCCTACAGTGTGTAACCCTCACAAGGCCGCCAAGCGGGGCTCAGGGCTGGCGATGAGGGGCCGGGGGCCGCCTAAGGAAGCCTGGGGGAGGAGTCCCTATCTCCCTCACTCTATGGCTCCTGCCCAGTGGGCCCCAGATCTCCGTCCCTCTTGGGAGCTGGGTGCCGCCTGGCTGAGCCCTCTGAGAGAAAGTCCAGGCTCCTTTTGGTGCGGGGCAGAGTCCCAGGTGAACCAGCAGGGTTTGGCCTCTTGCACGTGGCTCCAGGAGCTCCTGGGACATCAGATACTGGCCTGGGGCTGCAGCGACTGCACCCCACTTGGTGGTGGGGGGGGGCGGGGAGAGGAGGGGGATGGAGCCTGGAGCAGGCTGCCCCACACACACACACACACCTGGGGGCAGCCTGAGGGTCCCTACTCTGAAGAGAGGACAGCTACCTTGGGGAAAGTGTATGGCGGCAAGAGGTCCGAAAGTCCCCACCAGCCAGCTCCATTGTTCCTGTGGTCCCTGTGTGTGTGCCCAACGTGTGTGTAAGTGAGAGGTGTGGCCTGGTTGCACCCAAGCTGCCACCCCCCTCAGGATTCTGGGTCGGTGCCCTCTCCCCACCAGTCATAACTCCTGCCATGGCGGTTCTAGCCGCCTTCTCAGTGCTGAGTGATAATTGCCCCATCTGACCCCAGTCAGGCGCTTCCTTCCGGCAGACTGGCTGAGCAGGGTGGATGTGGGTGGCGGGGTGCCTGGAGCCTTCGCCAGGGTGGTTTTGTGTTTAGCGTCGACCGTCCAGACCTCGGAATTCCTTAACCTGGGCCAGCTGGGCTAGTGGCGAGGCAGGATCTTGAGGGGGCAGCCCTGGGCTGGATCTCCCCTCCCAGGGCTGGGTGGAGCAGCTTCTGCAGATGTAGGTCCTTTCTAGGCTCAGCTTTCCTATGTGCGAGAGGGGCAGGTGGGCTCGGGGAGCGAGGGAAGGCATGCCTCTCTTTCACCCAGTAGTACCCAGCCTCCCAGAAGACCAGGCCAAGGCAGCTGTGAGGAGGGGCAAGAGTCATCAGAGTGCCTTGGGTTCTTGCTTCTCCAGCGGCGGGAGGCATTTCTTACCTGCCTGAGAGGTGCTTTTCCCCTAGACAGACTCACTCCTCTCTCCACCCATCCCACATAGTCACATGGGGCTACACAGCCTCCCTGATGCTCCCGTGTCTCCTCAGAACTCTTGTGCCATGCTCTCGGCAGAAGGGAATTCTGGGCGTGGGTCTGGGAATCTAGAATGTAACAAGCCTGCTCGAGGCTGACAGACTGGGATGGTAGACACCCCCGCCTTCTCTGCTGACCTGCACACACACACACACACACACACACACACACACACACACACACACACACACACACACACACACACACAGAGCCAGGTCTCCAAGGTCACTGGCAGCCCATATAATCTCTGAACTTGGCTACACTAATGCATTAATGGAAAAGCCTGAGACTCCAGGAGCCAAGATGCTCCCAGGTGTATCTAACAAGCATCTTCTGGTGTCACTGGGAACCCCAGAGACCGACTCTGATGGTAGGATGTCAAGCCATGGGGCCAGTAAACCTGAATACCCAGCCCCTTGCATGGAGCCTGTGGTGTGAGAGGGTCAGTTGGGACCCAATGGCTGCACAGGTCAGTCCTGAGCCCACACCAGGAACTATTGACGCGACTTGTGCTTCTGGTTGCCAGGCTGTCCTGGGGTTTCTGAGAGTGTCCTCAGTGGTGACAGAACAGGAGCCTTCCTGTCCCTCCCTGAACCCTTACATTAAACCAAGTTTCTGGTGATAGGGCTGGAGTCCTGGAGGCTATAGGCTGTTGGAGGAGAGGACTGTCACCTTGAGAAGCCATCCTCCACATATGTTTGGTCATCTTCCAGGTGTACCTAGCAACCCTCCAGGTGTGTATAGCTGTCCTCAGGGTATACTACATAGTTGTCCTCCAGGCCTCATGGAACTAATTCCTGGCCATACACTTTTCTTTCTTGGGGACCAGTGACTGTGATGGTGATTCCCAGACTGCCACTCCCTGAGGTCAGGCACAGACTTGGATGGTCTCCAAGCCCAAGGCTGTGCCCAGTTAAGAGCTCGGTTAAGCAGGCTCAAGATCCCACTCAGGGCTCCTATAGGCCGGAGACATTTGAGAAAGGAGTGGGTGGTAGGGGTTAGGGGATTATTCCTGACAATATTTTCTCCTCTGACCCCACTGCCAGGAGAAGGCACCCAGCCTGGCCTTCTGGAAGTGTGGGGGTAGGTGATCCCAGGCTGGATAGCAACCCCCCTCCTCCAAATTGCTCCAGCCCAGGCTCAACCTCCTCCACCTACCCCCTCCGGCCACCTCCCAAATCCCCAATCCCAGCAGCAAACCTCAGTGTTTGCCTGTTGCCATGGCAATGGGATGCACCTTTTTTGTTACCATGGCAACCAGCCAGGGGTTTTTAAAATTCAGTTGAGGTAATTTCCACCCCTGAATCCTCATCCTCAGACACCTCATTCTTCTCTTTTCTTTTCTGAGTCTTAGAAGGGAGGGGGGCCCACAGCCACCAGTCAGAGGTGGAGGGTCAGAGGGGCTGGTGGGAAGACTTGGGCCCCATTCCTCACTGATTCCTCCATGCAGACTAGACCCCAGAGAATAGGGCAGCCTCTTCCCCATTCCCTGTCCAGATCCAGATCCATGGTGGGAATATGAGGGCTTTGCATGGCTGGGCAGGCAGAGGCCAGCACACCTGGGAGGCCTAATTGAGGGTACAGCCTGTATGGCTATGCAGGAGCAGAGAGAGTCAGCAGGGACCCTCCCAGACCTCCCTGCTGTGTCTCCAGGGCTCATGTGAGGATCTCAAGGTACCAGGGCCCAGACCCCAGGACAATAGGGGACAGATGTTGTTTATGCTGTGTCCTGGTGCTAAGGAGCTTAGCTTAGTGGAGCCCCGTGCTGGCCAGATTTGGGCAGAGGGCATCTGAGAAGGATGGAGGGAGAGGGATGCAGACACTGTCCAGTACCTCCCCCTCCCCCTCCCCACTAGTGTCCTCTTTCCCCAGGAACCCGCTTCATTAGTCTGGTCATTGTAAATTCATGAGGCCCAGCATCCCCTCCCTGCCCTGGCCTGCCTCCTGGCTGGGAGAAGAGGAGTCAACAGCCCAGGACAGACAGGTGGATGCCCCCCTGATCAGAGTAGACTGGATATAGGGGATGATGGGACCCCAAGCCCCACGCACTGCCCCATCATGACTCGTGTGCATGTAATTCCTTCATTCTTTGACTTGTCTCTGTAGCAGGTTTGTGCCCCACAGGCAGAGCTTCCCCCAAAGAAGAGGTTTCGAGGAAGGAGAAGTTGGGGAGAGTCCTGCAGCAAGGGCACCCTCCCCACCTCCCCTGTTCTTTCCCTATGCCTGTTCTCCTACTCCATCAGTCAGTTGGGTAGAGAGGCCCTTCTCCCCCAGGATGGATGTGGAGTGCCAAAGCCAAGCACTGCAGGGCCAGCAGGTGGGTGCCAGGGCCAAAGGGAAGTCACTTCCAGCTTACCTGTCCCTTGAGCTCAAGGGCCAAGACCCTATGGCAACAGCTCTTCTGAGGCCATAGATGGGCAGTCCAACCTTGGGAGACTACAGAGAACCCCCCCAGGTTGAGGCTCACGCTGCCTGAGGGCCTGCTCCCTCCTGCTCCTCCCTCACCCCAGGCAGGGAAGGTTTGTCTGGGTTAGCATTGCCCTTCCCAATCTCCTCTATTATATAGTAGCCCCAGCCCCAGGGTCCATGCCACCTGTGGGTGGGGGTCACTCATGCCCTTCCCACCAAGGACCCACAAGACCCCACAGAGTCCACAAGCGCCTGAACACCTGGGTCTGTGGCCCCCCACGTGCAGGATAATAAAGTCTGTGTTTGACACTTTTCATGACTTACTATTCCCACCAGCCCTGTAGACTCCATTGGCCTAGACAAAGCCACAGGGTTCTCCATAGCAAGTATGGTTAACACTTTTCTGTTCTCCTGTCAGCTGATGGGAGAGCGGGGGGAGGAGGGGTTAAACCAGAGACTTCTGGGAAGGAGGTGATGGGGCAGGGGTTGGGGAGGAAGAGGATAGAGGAGTGTTGTGGCCACCCTACCCCCACCTGCCCACTTTTCTTTCAGTCTCTGCTCCTTCCAGGCTGCCAGACCAGGGAAGCCCCAGGCTAGGCTGGGGAGGAGGGAACCCAGCCCAAGCCCTAGGTGAGAGTGGGGATGTCACAGGTGGGGCACCCTGCTCCATGCTCAGCTGGTGGACACCTGCAGCCTCTCTGCTTATCACCAAGGCATCTCCTCTCTACAGCCTGTGACCCCCTCCCAGGGTTATGGGACCCAGAGAAGGCTAGACCCCTCTCTCTCCCAGCCATCTGTGGCTCCTAGGCTCCTGAAGAGCTTCCTAGCATTAGGGAACTGATACTGAACCACACTACAGCTCCGTCAGGGCCTCCACACTTGAGAGCCTGCAGCTGAAGTACTGAGGAGCAGCGCTGCCCGAGGTTTCTCTTGTGAGCAGCACGCGTCCAGCGAGCCACACTCAGTGCGAGCTGCTGATGGGGGTTTGGCATCAGCTAGAGGGCTGTCCAGCTGGGCAGACCCTCCAAGAAGGCCTGCTGGCCCTGGCAGGCTTGTGCAGCACTGGAGCCCCCATCTGGAGTCAGAGGAGGGGTGCAGGTGAGAGGGGGAACAGCAGGGCAGGGCAGGATGGGTGTCCGTGGCATGGGAATAGAGACCACCCCATCCTGGGACACCTGATGGCCTAGTTTCTGGGCACCTTCTCTAGGGTCAGAGACAGCACCCTCTCCCCCACATCCTGTGTACTCACATCAGGCAGGGAACAGGCCTCACACTCCATGGGTGGTATCCCTGGACCATCCCGATGCCTGAATATGAAGAGACGCCAAATTGCCCTGCCTCAGTGGAAAGGGGTCCCTGGGGCTTTAGAACCAGGAATCGGGGCTTAGAAGCCTGACTCCCCAGGGGGCATTTAAGAGAAGCTGAGGAAATGCCAGCAACTATTTATAGCCTGTGGGGTATGCCAGCCCCAATCCAGGATGCATGCCCTCGTTCTCCTGCCAGCCACCTGCCAGCCATGGAGTAAGCATCCCTGAACTAGAGCAGGAGACCCCAAAGCTTCAGAGAGCAGACCTATCTGAAATCCCACAGCTCACGATCTGCACAGCCCTGGGAGCTGGACGGTGAGGACGGGGGCAATGCCTAACTCAGGGCACAGCATAGCTGGGGAGGGGCACTGGGATAGGAACATATACTCGGAAGACCAGGGCAGGGCTCTCAGCCCAGGCCAGGCTGGGCAGGCCTGGTCAACAGCAAAGGGTGGTTGAATAGGCCTCCTGTGAGAGGAGTGGAGTCCAGTTCCCTCTGCGTGGAGCTAAGGCTGTCTGGCTATCTGTAGGGGTGGTTGCTAAGAAGTGGAGGATATGAATTGTCCTGTCAGCTGCTTAGGCGACCCAGCCACAGGGGCAGGGAGCAGATCAGAGCTGGAAGTATGGGGGGCACTGGCTGTCATGGAGGCTGGTCCCCACTGCTGGCTGAGCAAGCTGGAGATTAGAAGCTCAGGAAGCCCTCCCAACCCACCCACCTGAGACCCAACTTCCCAGCCCACCTGGTCTCCTGATGCTCTGACAGCCCATTCATCTTAGGATTCTGTGGGGCCCAGGGGCATGGCTCCTATTTCCTCAGTCCCAGCCCTGTCCTCCAAGAAGAGTCTGAGCTCTGGGCAGGCAGAAACCATACTAATGCTAACGCTCATCCACCCTGCCACATTGGGGCCTGGGAAAGAGAGGGGCACATAGAGTTGTGTGTGTGAGGCAATGAATGATTTTGCCTTAAAGCATTGGAAATGTACCTGTGCAACAGGTCAGTCGGTTGACTGAGCTGTTACCCAGTGCTTCCAGGATCTGGGGACCAAGTGTGACTGAGACAGATGTGATCTTCATCCTCCCAGAGCTCACAGTCCCATGGGTAAGGAGGACAAAGCCGATCCAGTGGTTGGACCTGTGATAAGGGATGCAGGACACATGGGATCCCAAGGAGGAGGGACTAGGCTATCTTCTTTGAGGAGAGGTCCCTGGGCTGAGCTGGCTGGGTCCCAGGGCCTCCAAACTGCAGGCCAGAGGAGGAGGCACATCAGGACCTGGGAAGAACCCCTCAGAGCTGGAGCTGTCTGGACTGACTTTCCCTGAGAGAGGTCTCAGGGGAGGGTGTTGAGATCAGAGGGGAGTGCAGGGGCCACCTCTTGTTCATGATGGATAGCCTGGGGACGTGAAGACAGGATGAGGCAGTGGCAGGGCCTCGGGTCACTGCCTGTCACTGACTTGAAGGACAGGCCAACTCAGATCTCCCGGGCAGCTGGCTCCACTGATCTGACTGGAGACTGAAAACCCAACCAGGAAGTGACCAGGGACATTCTGGCCAGGAACACTGGGGAGCAGGCTGGTGTGGGGGGGTTACTTGTCCGCTTGGCCTTATCTGGACTCAGCTGTCTTCCTTCCCAGCAGGCACCCCATTCCCAGGGACTGGTTTGCCTCCCCCGGGGCCTGCGAGGGTGACCCCTGAGGCACTAGCTAGGCATACACCTGCCCCACCTCCCAGGGACACAGGGATCAGTTCCCCCACATCTGGACAGGTGAAGCCCATTTTTCACCAGCCGCCAGAATGGAGCCAGGAGCCAGCCTCCTTCCTGGGAAACCATCTGCCCAGCTCAGGTTGCCTGAAATGGGCACCAACATCTGAACAAACAGCCCTGAGTGGGGTGGGGCTGGGGGGGGGGGTGTTGGGGAGGCAGTGCCCCCAGCCCTGCTCTGGAGCTCACAAGAGTCCCACAGCTGCCTTTGTCCCAGTCCTGCTTGACGACCACATGAACCTCCCACCCCTCAGCCCCATGGCTATCCACTGCCTGCCCATGTTCAGCCAGGCTGAAGCTCTCCTGGGCCCTCCCCAGACAACCTGTCTTCTCTTCCTGGTACACGAAGGGCCTCTGCCCATGGCCCTCCATTCCCTGCCACCACGCCAGTAGAGCTGGGCTGTCCTTCCCAGTGTCCACCACTGTCCCGATGCCAAGGACAGGCTGGCACACAGTGGGTGCTCAGTAAGTATTGCTGCCCGTGGTCATGACTGTGGGGTGAGTGGTCCCAGGGTTAATGCCTGACCTGTTTGGACCAGCTGTTCTTCCCACTCCTCCAGCTCACATGGCTTGATCAGGCACTGAAGGCGTGACCCAGATGCAGAGCTGGGCTGGGCTGGGCTGGGCCCCCAGGTGGGAGCTGCCCATGTGAGGCCCACACTCGGTCCAGCTGTCCCTATCCCTGCCTACCTGGGGAAAGAGGGGACTGGCATGGCTCCTCCCCCATGCCCCTCTTATCTGGCATTGGCCTTGGTGGGCGGAGCCCTGTGACCTGGGAGGAGCAGGCTCTCTGGGCCTCCGAGCTCTCACCTGAGAAATGGGGATTATAGTGCCCCATCTACCGGGTGTGGGGCTGCTGCAGACATAGGATCTGGGCACTCTGTGCCTGGCATCCCTCAGAAGGCTTCAGCCCCTCCACTTCCCCTGCTACCTAGAGGTGGGGGCAGGGGACACATCAACCTTCATGCATCTTTCCCATGTTGGACTGTCAGTGCTCTCTGTCTCCTGATGGGGGACTTCCAGACAGTGCAGGGGCAGGGGCTGTGGGGTCCTGCGTGCCTGTAGGACTGTCGCTCCCCGGCGACCCGAGGGTACACAGGGGTCCCTAACCGGCCTGACTGTATCCTTGCTATGACATCTTGGGCCAGGGGGAGGGTGACCCTCCCTCTGGGTAAAGCAGTAAGAGCATCCCCCAAGGTTCATTTTCCATTTCCTGTAGGTCGGATCTCAACCTGACAGGCATCCCCTCTCACCTCGCAATCACCATGCCTCCCACCCCTCCCCCTGCCCCTGTTCTATTACCCACCCCTTCCCCCTACCTAATCGGGACGTGGCCCTACCCCCCCAGAGTGGCTTCCTCTCTCCACGTGGTCTCATTCCCACCGCCGCGGGGAGAGGCCAGCACCCCGGCCCCCTGCCTCCCTGCAGTCCCTGTCCTCTCCCCTCTGCCCTTCAGGAAGCCCCCACCCCATCCTGAAATACCCCCACCCTTTTGGATCCCCATCCCAACCTGGGATTCGGTGTCCTGGGGCGCCCACCCCCAGCAAACTTGGCTCCTTTCAGCTCCCCTCCTGCTCGGGCAGAGGCAGGGCGTTCAAGTCCATTTAATCTTGGCAGAATGCAATTTCCTGCTTCAGGGAGCTGGCGGGTTTAGGAGGCTTAATGAAGGGGGAGGGGGGAGACGGGGAAGAAGAGAAGCTGAGTGGGGCTGGGAGATGGAGACAAGAGTCCCTGAGAGGGTGGTCCAGAAAGCTCAGGGATGTGTATGTGTCTGGGGGTTGCCTGGGGGTCTTTGGGATCACACAGGGGTCAGCTCTTCAGCTTCAGGCTCCCGCTCGTAGGTCAGGGGCTCCTCCGCAAGCAAACCTCTACACCCCCAGCTATGAAGGGTGGAAATGGGGGAAGGGGAGGGGCCTCAAAGTGGCCCACAGTGAGTGTGGGGGGGGCACGGATCCACACGGCCAAGTGGTGTGGGTGCAGGTCCAAGCGTGCAGGTGGGGGAGGGTGTCCTGGGGAAAATGCGCAGCTGGGGCATCCTGGGTAGACTATACACTCTGGGTGGGTCCTGGGGAAAGTGTGCAGCTGGCAGGTCTCAGACCCCCAGGTGGGGAAGTGGGCAGCCGGGCTGGAATTTCAGCTCCGAATGGGATGCTTATCTGGATACTGCCACCTAGGAGGCAGAAAAGATAAGGGACAAAGGGACCTCTGAGCTGCCGGACGCCCCACACCTGGTGGGGGCCGGGCAGCCGAGAGCCTTGTCTGACACCCAGAACACAGGCAACCCCTGGGGGAGACTGAGGCCGGGCGTCTGTCTTCCTGCGATTCCTGCCCTGCAACCGCACTGGGCCCCCTCTCCCCACGCTTCCCTGTCTCTCGTTGGGCCTGGTTCAGCACATTTACTTCCTAGAAAAGCCCTCGGAGGAGCCACAACCCATCAGACCCCATCCCTGGAGTCCCCAGGCAGGGCTGGCAGAGCGGTGGTCAGGGACTGGCGCCCACAGGAAGCAGGCAAGGGGGCAGGGTGGAGGGTCTTTACAGGGAAAAGCAGGCAGCCTGGAACCCTCCAGGAGCAGCGCCCTGGATAGGGAAGCTCAGCTAAGCTTGGGGCCCCCGAGGAAGGGACAAAGCAAGGAGGGTGGAGAGGGTTTGAGGGCTCTGAGCCCACTCTCTGCTGGGAATTCTCATTTATGGGGACCTGGGAGGAAGCCTGATGGACACCATGGAGGGCTGAAGCCCTCAGCCCCTTGGCATACTGGGCAAGGCACTCTTCCTCTGGGCTTCAGTTTCACCATTTATGAACAAGAGTACCAGGACAGGAGTAGCCCAGACCGCCTTGGAAACAGGTGGACCCTGCCCCAGCCCAAGCGACATCTGGGGGTGTGCTTGAATGGCAGTCAGGTGTATAGAGATGGACACTAGGAAGCTGAGGAGTGTGGAAGGTATGATAGGGACACAACCTACGGCCTTGTGCCCTCCTGGAAATCTCAAAACCTCCTAGCTGCCCATCCCTGATGAAAGCAGCCTCTTCTCCAGAGGAGGCATCCTAGCTCTCTGGGGAGGATAACTCGCAATCTACCAATAGACTATGCTCAGGGGCAGAAAAGTCTGCAGGCCGGGAGTCAACAGGAGCCCCCAGGGCTTCCCTGGTGGCAGAGTGGTTGAGAGTCTGCCTGCCAATGCAGGGGACACAGGTTTGAGCCCTGGTCCAGGAAGATCCCATGTGCCACGGAGTGATTAAGCCCGTGCACCACAACTACTGAGCCTGCGCTCTAGAGCCCGTGAGCCACAACTACTGAGCCCACGTGCCACAACTACTGAAACCCATGCGCCTAGAGCCTGTGCTCCACAACAAGAGAAGCCACCACAGCGAGAAGCCCGCGCACTGCAAGGAAGAGTAGCCCCTGCTCGCCGCAACTCGAGAAAGCCTACGCGCAACAATGAAGACCCAACACAGCCACAAAATAATTAATTAATAAAAAAAAAAAATAGGAGCCCCCAAGCCCAGCTCCTTGGGAAGGGTTGACCTGGTTCCTTGCATCTTCCCCTTCTGACTAGCTCACCAGCTGTCTGGGCCACCTGCTGTCCCCTCACTGGGCCTTTTCCTCTGACTGACACCTCCCCAAGGACTGTTCCGGGGTCCACATCTGCCCTCACTCTGCCTCTGCTGAGCTCAGCTCGGGCCCTCTTGGCTCTTGTGTCAGTCAAAACGGAATTCCTGTGCCACTTCTCCTACCCCCTACCCCTGGGCCTGGCCCCTGCCCCTGTCCCATGCATACCTCTAGTAGACTCTGACACTGAGTCCCACTCAAGACAGCCCCATGATCTGGCCTCTAGGACACACCTTGACAGGTTATGCCTCCAGGCTCTTGCCCAAGTTGTTCCTTCAACCATCAAGCTGGGAGGTCTCTGATTGGTTATTTAAGACCCAGTGACAGTGTCGCCTCCTCTGTGCAGCCTTCCCTGAGTCACCCTCCTAGCCCTCTGAGTACACACACTTGCTAGAGTACCCCCTGGCTGACCTAGGAGCTGATCTGGGGCCTCATCACCTTGCCAACTCCAATAGCTCCTGGCTCATAAATGTTGGGAGGAACTGTGGGTTGGACATTGGGGTCAGGCCCAGAGTGGGGCTGGCCGGTATAAGGAGGGAAGCGGGTGTGTGGCCTGGGAGTCCCAGGTGGCCTGCTTTGCTAGCACCACATTCCCATGACAACTTGCATGCTGGCCTCTCCCAGGGAGGACAGTAAGGTTGTCTTTATTGGTAGAGGCTCCAGTGGGGGCAATCCTGTGTGCTGCCCTACAGGTCCTGGATGCCTGAGGAGCTGAGGCAGTGGCTGGATATGGGGGTCAAGGCTGCCCCATCCTGAGTGGACCCTTCTGATAGGTGAGAAGAGTGCCTACTTTCTCCTGGGGCCCCAGCCTGTGGCAGAGCAATTCAGGTAAGCCCTCATGCCCCTGGGTTTCTCTGTCATCCACTGGGGAGAAACAATGAGTCATAACAAAGATGACATGGGCAGAGTGTGTCCTATATACCAGATGCTGCTCCCAGCAATCTGCTTTTAGTGGCTTATTTCATCCTCCCAGCACCCTGAGATGAGGGACTTGCTCTCATTCTACAGATGAGGAAACTGGTCTCCAGAGAATAAGCAAATGAATGCACATGGGCCATGGGTGGGTAAGACCCTCAGGACGCTAGGCTTGGAGTCAGGGGGTCCTTGATGGGGCCAGTGGGGACCTGCCCACACATGTGTGCACTCATACTGCAGCCCCAGCCTTGCTGGCCCTGATGGTTGGGTAGGTAGAGTGAGGCACAGTGAGATCAAAGAGCTCAGTGGCCCTGCCTGCATCTGCCCATGTTCCCATGTCCACAGGAGCTCTAGTGGCTGCTCAGAGAGCAAGGCCGGAGCTGCAGGGCTTCTGTCACTGCCCAGGCTGCACACTGGTCTCCACACTTCTGTGGGACTCATGCTTCTCTAGTCCATCTGCCAGCCCTCATGGGGCCTCTCCAAGGTGTAGGGTCCAGGGTGGGCCTGGGCCCTGCAGGGACTTGATCCCCCAGACTCTGTGCCATTAAGGTCTTCTGAGGTGACCCCTTTCCCTCAGCCCCAGGCCTATAAGCTTAGCCTACCACTCCTTAGAGACAATTTTGTTAAAATTTCAGGCCACACTGGGGTGTCGAATCAGCATGGGGGGTGGGATTGAGGGCTTACTCACCCAGTAAGCAGGGGCTCAGTGGCAGTCTGGTCCATTTTGCCCATCCTCCCAGAACCAGCTCTGCACCCTTTGCTCAGAGGAGACTCCACCAGGCCCTCTGAAGTTCACGGTCCAGAATGAGTGTGAGATGTGCGGAGATGTCAGCCTCTGTGGCCTAACGATTGGCACAGGGCTGGGCACACATGATGTCTGCAGAATGAATGAATAAATGACATTTGACCAAGACACAGGTAGAGAGGTTCTTTCCTAGAAGCTCAGAGGACAGAGACTAGCTGGGCAATCAGGGGAGGCTTCTGGGGAGAGACAACGTTGGAATCAGGCCAGAAGGACCAGGAGAACCTCCCTGGGGAGATGGGAAAGACATTCCTGGTGGGAGAACAGCCTGGGCAAGGGCTTGAGAGCAACGTGGTACTAGGTGTGATGGAGCAGTGGCCCTCCAGGAACCTTGGAGTGACCCGAGGAGTTACCTGGCTAGGGCTTAGGGACCTGGCTTCCAGGCACTGAGGTTTGCCTGGGAGACCCCTCCCCGTAGAGACCCCTCTGACTGACTGAGCAGCGCAGGCAAACTGGGCTCTGCTGCTTCTGACTCAGACTTTCCATGGGACCCTCTCAGGGCCCTCATTCTCCCCATTTGCCAAGTGGCACATTTATCTGAGATCTGGCCTGGTAGGGGGCGAGGGGTCACTGGCATGGGACGCTGTGGAGATCTCGTCCGGCGGACCCGTGGGAAGAGCAGATGGGTAGGAGTGAGTTTTCCAGAGCCCAGGACTCACAGGGCGTGCAGTCTTATCTGATGAGGAAGGGGGGGTAGGGGTTGTGCCTTTGATCAACAAGTGACACAGGGAGCGGGAACTGACCCTGCCTGAACAGCTGGAAGCCCCAAGGTATCCTCCACAACCAGCCCCATTGTGAGGAAACACCCGGTCCAGGGCAGCAGATGAGGAGGGGCATTGCTTGGGGGAATTCAACACAGAATTAACCCCAAACTCTGGCTTGGGTCGGCGGGGGGGCTCTCATGCTTTGTGTCACCACACCAAACTCAGCCCTTACCTCCTCCTCCAGGAAGCCTTCCCCAACTGAAGGCCCCAGGATGATGGAGGCCTGGACTGGACCACCTTGTGTCCCCAAGACCACAGAGCCTGAGACATGAGCAAGCCAACACCCAGGACTGGGTCCCCCCTCTGCGTGACTAAACCTGCAGCAAGGGACACCATGTTAACCAGAGGCTGGGCCCCAGCAGCCCTGCCTGGCCCCTTCCTGGGGAATGGGGCCCCATAGCCTAGCCTGGGCCCAGCCAGACCCTGGCGGGAAATGTGGGCTTCCTGAGGCTCGGTATTGACTCAGGGCTTTGAGTTGCTGCCCAAGATGCCATATTTGGGCCACCCCAAGGGTAAGATTCCTCTCAGGCTGGGGTACAGATATTCTTGGCTGGGAGGATAGTTGGGGCTACTCAGCTGGTGGGGAAGCTGCAGTGAGTCCAGAGTGGTGGGCGCCCTGGGCAGGGGCTAGGTGCACAGAGAGAAGAGTGAGGAGAAGGCGGCCTCGCGGTGGAGGGTGGTGTGGGAGGGCTGCAGTGAGGAGTGGGGTGGAAAGAAGTTGGGGCAACTTGGGCTAGATGACAGGAAAAGGGGTACTCCATGAGAGGACAAGGGGCGGGGGCATGCTGCAGGCTGCAGTTTCCCCTCAGGGATTGTGAGGAGACCAGAAACTGGGGAGGGGGGATGGCAACAGCCTCCTTTTGAGGAGGTAGTGCCCCTCTGTGCCCCTGACCAGTGTCCTGGGGAGTCAGGACCTGTCCAGGGCTGGGCTGGCCAAGGGGTGCAGCTTGGGGTCCCAGAGACCGTTCCTTGTGAGCTGAGTGGATGTGACTGATAGAGGTGGCACACAGTAGGTACTCAGGCATGCTGTGGACACATGAATGCATCCCTCTGGGTGGCAAGAACAAGGCCCCTCCAAGTTAGTCTGGAGGAGCAGGAGACAGGCAGGGCAGAGGGTGGAGTGTGGATTTCTGATCTCTCCCTGCCCCCTCCCTTCCCCCAAATCCCCCTCCCACCTTATCCCTCCATCTCAGCTGGTCCCTGCTCCTTCCGGCAGCAAACATGAGCTTTGCAGAAACTTGTCCTCGGATTAAAGCTTAAACCACTGTTTCAGGGGAGCGGGGGCAGGGAGGCTGGCCAGCCAGACCACATGTGGAGGGTGTATGAGGCCAGGAAGGAAGTCTCTTTCCCCATTCCCAAATCCTGGGTCAGATCTGATACATAGGCTCAAGGGAAACGTGAGGGGACCCTGGCTGAGTTGAGAATACCCAGCAGCACCCCTAGTAAGCTAGCCAGGTCCCTGTCCCCTCTCTCTTGGAGGCTCATAGCTTCCTTTCTGGCCCCCTAGGAGCCAGAGGAATCCTTTAAAATCTTAAATCAGACTATACTGGCCTCATTACCCTCAGGCCAGTCCTAGTCCTTCCTCAATCAGAGGCTACACGCCAATATTCAAGGCAGCCCTAGTCTGGAATCCCCAGAAAAGGTTGCCCAGGCTCCTGCTCCTCGAGGTCTCAGTATTCCCTTCTATGAATTGGGTACACAGTAGTGTTCTGGCCAAGGTGAGCCAGAGGCTGTCATCCTCCCTAAGACTCCACAGATAGCACAAGTGGAGCCCCCAGTTCCTGGATGCAGGTCCAGAAACCAGGTAAGGCCAAGGTGTCCACTCTACCCAATTATGTTTGGAAATCAAACCCTCACAGGACAGGATGGCACCCTATCCCAGGGTAGGGAGTGTGAGCTCAGCATCATTGCCCTGCCAACCACATACATGGAGCAAAGAGGCTCATCATTCTGGATGGAGTGCTTAGGACACCAGGTTGGCCAGGGCAGGCCCAGCTCCCCACTGCCTGGCATTAGCCCTGCTACCCGACACTCCCCTAAGGCACGAGGCTATGAGCTGTAAAGGAGAGATTCTCTGCAAGGAGCATTCCTCCTTGGCCAGTCCCAGTGCTGCTGTGCCACAGATGCCTTACAGCCCGGAATAGGCAATGGTGCTGGCCAAGATCCTCCGTTTCCTGGCTCACGGGGGATGGAGACCGAGATGGGATGCTCTGGCCTTAGATCTCTGGTCTGAGGGTATGGACAGTGACCTCATATTGTAGTCCTTCCTCAGGGAAGACCTGAAGCCAGGCTTAGGGAAGAGGGCCAGGATGGCAGGGTACCCACGGTCTGCCCACCTGCCCCTCCCCCTTCCGGGGGGCTGCCTTCATCTGGGCCCCACTTCCCTGCTGGGAATGAGGGACCAGGGGAGGCCATGCTGCGGCTGTCACGGAAGAGACATTCCCCAGTCATTTGGAACTAAGTAAGTCCAGATCCCAGCTTGCAGGCCTGGCTGCAGGACCCTCCTTGGGCCCCCCTCTCCCAGGACTGTGGCCACACAGACACATGGAAGGGGTGTGTGCAGCAGATGTGGGCCTGGGAGGCAGCCAGAAACCCCACAGGATCAGAGCCCGGCGCAGTCAGCTTTGTTGGGGGGCTGCCTGGGTCTCCCCTAGCTCTGAGACACACCTCTGCCTAAGGGACTATGCCTGCCCCTGGGGGGCTCACAGCTGGAGCTTCCCTGCCTTTCAAGTCAAGGCAGAGTCTACCTTGAGTCTCTGGGGCTGTAGCTTGAGACACTGTCTACTCAGGCCAGCTCTTCCATAGAGGAGGAAACAGCACATGGGTACCCATCCCTGCCCTGTCCTCAGCTCCAGGGAGTGTGAGCAGAGACCCAAAGACCAGGGTAGAAAGCAGCTCCTGGTCCCTGATCAGAGTACAGAGAGGCCCTGGGTTGAGCCCCTCTCTCATTCAGTGAGACTGGTATATACCAGTCTCCATTCTGGGTGCTGGGGAAGCAGCAAACAGACAAAACAGTTCCTGCCCTCTTGATGCTGATAGTCTAGCAGGGGTAGGGAAACGGACAATAACTAACAAGCATAAAAAGAAGCAAAAGGGCTTCCCTGGTGGCGCAGTGGTTGAGAGTCCGCCTGCTGATGCAGGGGACACAGGTTTGTGCCTCGGTCCACGAGGATCCCACATGCCGCGGAGCGGCTGGGCCCGTGAGCCATGGCCGCTGAGACTGCACGTCCGGAGTCGCCTGTGCTCCGCAACAGGAGAGGCCGCAACAGTGAGAGGCCCACGTACCACCAAAAAAAAAAAAAAAAGAAGCAAAAAATGTCGTATAGAAAGAGAGGAGGGGAAGGGAAAGTCAAGAGTGCTGGGGTAGTGGTTGTAGATATTACTGAGAAGGTACTATCTGAGCAAAAACCAGAAGGAGGTGAAGGAGAGGTCATAGAGGTGCCTATGGGAAGGGCATCCAGGCAAAGGGAACAGTCATTTCACGGGCCCTGAGGCTGAAGTGCCTCATGTGGGAGGAAGAGGGAGGAGGCTGTGGCCAGGAACAGGAGGACATGAGTCAGAGATGGGAGCAGGCTGGGGAGACAGCCACTGCAGGGACTTGGCTTTGACTCTCAACGAAGTCGGAGCCACTGAGAACTTTGAACAAGAAAGAGACATGGGGCTTCCCTGGTGGGGCAGTGGTTAAGAATCCACCTGCCAATGCAGGGGACATGGGTTCGATCCCTGGTCCGGGAAGATCCGACACACCGCGGAGTAACTAAGCCCGTGCACCGCAACTACTGAGCCTGCGCTCTAGAGCCCACGAGCCACAACTACTGAGCCTGGGCGCTGCAACTACTGAAGCCCGCGCGCCTAGAGCCCGCGCGCCTAGAGCCCGCGCGCCTAGAGCCCGTGCTCCGCAGCAAGAGAAGCCACTGCACTGAGAAGTCCGTGCACCGCAACGAACAGTAGCCCCTGCTCGCTGCAACTAGAGAAAGCCCGTGCGCAGCAATGAAGACCCAATGCAGCCAAAAATAAATGATAATAAATAAAAATAAATATTTTTAAAAATCTTATATAAGAAAGAGACATGCCCTGGCTTCCATCTTAACAGGGTCCCTCTGGATCCTGGCTGGCTAGCAGGAGGCAAGAGCAGAAGCTGGGAGCCCAGTCAGGAGTCTCCCATACTTGTCAGGTGAGAGATGAGGTTGGCTGTGGAGGTGGAAGCTGCAGAGGCAGTGGCTGCAGAGCTGGTGGCCAGGGAGAAGGTAGGAAGTTGTTACCTGATATTTTGCATATTTTGAAGGTGAAGTTGAAAGTATTTACTGATGGCTTAGATGTAGATGTGTGAGAGAGTCCAGGCTTATTCAAAGACTTTTTGGCCCGAGCAGCTGGAAGGATGGGGCTGTCCCAACTGAGCTGAGCAAAGCCAAAGAGTGGCTGGTGGTTCCTCCCAGGTGGGCTCCAGATCCAAGGTCTTTTCAGCCAAGCTCCACATCCCCCACCCCGAGCCAGTGGCTGGGGCTGCCCAACCATAAATGACCCAGGGCCCAGGCACCCAGAAAAAAGATCTGTACCATGGGGGCAGAGGAAATGCAAAATCCCCATCCCAATTCTTAGTAAGGAGGCCTCTCTGGAGCAGATAAGGTTTGAGCTCTAGGCCCAAGACCTGGGCTTCCCAGCAGGGGCAGGACAGGCCCAAGTGAGTGAGGGCTGGCTGTCTGGCCTCTGTCTAAACAGGATATGCTCAGGCTGGCTGACGGTCATGGGTCACTTGGCAGCCAGCCAAGCTTGGGCCCACCCGACCCCCACCTCCCTCAACATATACAAACACACACACACACACACACAGAGTAATACAAATATGGGATGAGGGAGTAAGTGGCAACTCAGAGCCCGTGGCTCCCTCTCTTATTCAGTCTGAATGCACACGAGAAGCAGTTGCTGATGGGTCTACGTGGGACCCAGCCAGGAGAACGCAGAGAGGCCTGGGTCTGTTAATGTCTGGATGGGGATGCAGGACCCGCAGGGGCCCAAGGACGCTCCTGACCCAGCCATTAGGATTGGCTTTCTGGGACGTAATATCTTCCTAGAAGCCTGCAGAATCTAGAAGGAAATAGGAAAGGCATTCCAGGCACAGGGGAACAGCATGTGCAAAGACCCAGAGACGAAAGAGAGGGCAGAGCTCCTCAAAGAGGCTTGGGATGCCTGCAGGGCTCTGGTGTGGAAAGGGAGGATGAAGCAGCCTCAAGAAGGGACACCGGCCCTTTGTGCAGAAAGGGACAGTGTTTGGGGTTGGAGGAGGTGGCCGAGGGCTCTGGGCTAGAGGAAACACAGGGTTTACACTGGCACTGAAGTCGGGAAGAGCATTCCCGGTAGAGGGGACAACAGCAGAAAAGGCCTAGAGGCAGCTTTGGGGAGCAGCCAGGGAGGCGGGTCATTCCAGCTTTTGATGGGCTCAGAGCCAGCTCCTGGGGCAGGCTGGGCAGGGGAAGGTTGAGCTGAACCCCATCCTGCACCCTGGCCGTGGGTGACTCCTCACGGCCCGCCCCTTCCTGGTATGGCCAAGCACCTCCGTGCGCCCCCTCCCGGGCCCCCTTTCCGACACCCCCTCTGTGGGATCCAGTTCCGGATGGGTGGGGGCTGGGCCAGAAAGCAGGCAGCGCCTGGGGCAGAGGAGATGAGAAAACCAGAAAGCGAGGAAATCTGAGCCAGCAGCGCTGGGGCTGGGCGGGCCGAGGCTTGCTTAGCCTGCTAGGCCCGGGAAACAGGTTCCCCAGAGACCCGGCCAGAGGAGAGAGTGCTGGTTTAGTCGCCACCTTCATCAAGGGGGCATGGCCAGTCCCTGAGCCCAGGCCTTCCTTATTCAGCCTTCCAGATGCAGAGGCCAGGAGGGCAAGTTTTCTCTCAAGGTTACCCAGTACAGCGGCTGCCCTGTCCCCACAGGGGAGGCCAGATAGAGACAAATAGTGTAGACAGACAGAGGATCGACAGGCAGCAGGAGGCCCAGGGCTGCACTTCAGTCCCCAGCAGCACAGGCTGGAAGAGCCAGAAGGAAGTGAAACAGGCATGAGCACTGCCAGAAACAAAGTCTGGGCCAGGTGGAAGGGCTGGAGGTGTTTGGGGGAGAAGACCTTCAAAGCTCTCCTGCCCACTGCAGCACCATCACCCAGGGCGGGGGCTGGGACAAAGGGGGCCAATTCCTTCCCAGGTGTAACCCCCATTGTTGGGCTTTGTGGCACCTCAGAAGCTCTGGGAAGCTGAGCCATGAGCCCAAGGCTACACAGCCAGGATATCACCCCAAGGGCCCATCCCCATGTGGGAAGAGAGAGGGGGCTGCTCCAGAGGCTGGGTCAGTGGGGGAACCTGACCTGGCGTAACCATCTCTGAACTCCCTACCACCTTGTGTATCCAGGCTGGTACTAGGGTGGGCCATGGGGGAGCTGGAAAAGAAGAATGCGTGGAGTCCAAGTGTCTGTAGAGGAGGGAGGGATGGAGGCCAGGCAGGTGTTAGCCTGGCCTGGTCTCCGTTCAGGCAACCCCACAGGGCATCCTGGGTGGTTCTCAGGTGGAGCTAGCACAGCAGAGTGGCTTTTAGAGGGAAAGACTGAAGGACTCTGGGTGGCAGGGAGAGTGTCGGGCGGGGGCAGCCAGTCCAGAGGAGCTAGGTAGTAGGCATGGAGTTGGCTCCTGTGCTCCTGTGCTCTTGGCTCACGCACCCTCTTGGATCTGGTATTGCAGGAATTTGCCCTCTTATTCATTCAGTAAAGATTTATTGAACTCCCTAAGTGCCGCGTGTGGCTCTAGCACTCATTGCCAGCCCCCCAGCACCGGTCTGAGTTGCAGGCCCTTGGCTTCATGTGGGCCCTGTGGCCTGGCCCTTCCCTCCTGGAGCCTTCCCATAGCTCCTGAAAATGCCACCTTTCCCACACCACAGCCTGGTGCTTATAGGCCTCACCCCACTTCTCCCAGTCTCCTCTTCCTCATCTGTACAATGGGGACAGCAGGACTTGCTTCTCAATAGGATTGTGAAGTGCTGGGGAGGGGGCAAAAGACCATAAACCCTGCTGGCATGCAGGGCCTCCCAACCCCGCATCAGGGGCTGGTTTCAAGGGGTCTTTGGACTCCTGCAATTGAAGGCAAAATCACAGGAGGCTCCACAGTATTCCTCCCAATGATACATATTATATATAAAATGACAAATAGTGTTACAAAATGCTCATCCCAGCATGACACACACAGGGCAAGGGTGCAGTGTGGATTCACTGTGGCAATAATAAAATTATTTTGATTTTTATTGATTACTCAGCCTTCTCACACTGATTAGAAGAGAAGTGGCATCACTCCACTGTGTGCAGCCAAGCCCAGCTCTAGCTCTCCTCCCTTTCCTTGTCCCCTTCCTCCCACCCCCCTGCCACCAAAGAACTCTGTGTGCTGGGCCTAATCTGTGTGTCTGAGAGGTGCTCCATGGACAAATCAATTGAGTCTCTTTCCTTCCTAACCCAGAACCCTGGAGTTGTCTTTGGCAAGTCCTCACAGTTCTGCTTTAGTGAGCAGGATAATGATCATGCTGGTGGTGGTGACAGAGGAGGCCAGGCTCTGAGGAAGCCAGGGAGGTTGTGGGGTGGTGTTGGAATTGATGGCTTTGGAAACCACAGTAATGGTGTCATATGCTGCACTGGTAATGGTGGTGCAGTGGTGGTGACCTCAGGGGTGACCCTGGTACAGAGGAGTGGGGATGAGGAGGAATGACTGACAGAGTGATTTTATTTTTATTTTTTTATTTTTTCAATTTTTTGGCAGCGTTGGGTCTTCGTTGTTGCGCGTGGGCTTTCTCTAGGGGTAGCAAGCTGGGGCTACTCTTCATTGTGGTGCACGGGCTTCTCATTGTGGTGGCTTCTCTTGTTGTGGAGCACAGGCTCCAGGTGTGTGGGCTACAGTAGTTGCAGCACACGAGCTCAGTAGTTGTGGCTCACGGCCTCTAGAGCGCAGGCTCAGTGGTTGTGGCGCACGAGCTTATTTGCTCCGCGGCATATGGGATCTTCCCAGACCAAGGATCGAACCCGTGTCTCCTGCATTGGCAGGCGGATTCTTAGCCACTGCACCACCAGGGAAGTCCCGACACGGTGTTTTTTGTTTTTTGCGGTACGCGGGCCTCTCACTGCTGTGGCCTCTCCCGTTGCAGAGCACAGGCTCTGGACGCGCAGGCCCAGCGGCCATGGCTCACGGGCCCAGCTGCTCCGCGGCATGTGGGATCCTCCCGGACCGGGGCACGAACCCATGTCCCCCGCATCGGCAGGCAGACTCCCAACCACTGCGCCACCAGGGAAACCCGATACAGTGTTTTTAAATGAGACATGACAGTGAGAGACATGCAGGCACTGTCACTGCAGCCACCATTACTGCAGGCTGCAACCAAAAAAAAAAAAAAAAGAGCAAAGGGACTTCCCTGGTGGTCCAGTGGTAAGACTCTGCACTCCGAATGCAGGGGGCACGGGTTCAATCCCTGGTCAGTGAACTAAGATCCCGCATGCCACATGGTGCGGCCAAAAAACAAAAAAAACCCTGCAGGCTGGTGTTTCCTTAGATCCAGTGGCCAGCCTCTGCTTGGAACATGTGCGCCAGCACTCCAAGTCCAAGTCCGGGTCAGGAGACCCTCAGCAGGATCCCTAACATCCCACCCCAACCTACATTTGCAGTCAACCAGCCAATAGGTCAGAGTGAGAGATGTCTTGTTAGCCAGGAAGAGAAGAGGGAGAAGGAAGAGAGAGGAGAGGGGGAACAAGGGAGGAAGAGAGAAAGGAGGAGTGTAGAGGAAGAGGAGGAAAGGAGGAGAAAGGAGAGAAGGAGGAAGCAGACAAGGAAAAATAGGGGGAGAGGAAAGAGGGGGAAGAGAAGGGGAGGGCAGAGGAGGAGAGAGGAAAGAATAGAAAGGAGAGAGGAGGAAGGGGAGGGAATAGGAGAAGAGGGAGGAGAAGGAGGACAAAGAGGTCCTATGCCCACTGGGACCTTGGCAAAGTGCATGGGGCCAGGCTGAGGCTGTGGTCCTGGCTGGTGAGGCTACGGCCTTGGGAGTAGGGTTAGGTTGGCTGGAGGGTCCCTTCCTCGGATCAGTTGCAGGGCCCTCAGTTCATCAGGAGGCCATTTGAAAGCCAATGTCCCTTTTAGGAACCCCTATCCGGCTCCTCTGGGGTATGGAACTGTAAGGGGGTGGGTCCGTGGGGCTACTGGCTTGAAATAGGACCGGCTGCTGAGGGCGTCTCAGGGAGCTCTACAGCGGTTGAACGGAGCTGTAAGGCTGACCTGGCTTGGGCTGGAGGCGGCGGGCAGGTCCCGCCATGCCAGCCGTCCCAGGGGCTGCACTGCCACCTGCTGAGCGGCCCGGGCAGTCCCGGGCCCTGAGCTGCGGGTCTCACGCTGGGCCAGGCATGGCGGGCAGCGAGTGGGAAGGAGGGACACGGCAGGGGGTGCGCAGGTGAGCGCAGGCTCGTTGCTCCCGGGCGCGTCTGCCCTTCCCGCCAGGGAGTTGAGTGCTCGGGTAAACACCAGGCGCGGTGTGCGCGGTGTATCCACGGATAGACAAAGCCAGGGCGGGGCGGGGGCGCCGCCTGCGAAGCCAGGGCGGGGGCGCGGGGTGCCGATTAGCCTCCCTGGGCGCAGGCTGCCCCACCGCCTGGGAGCATCGAGCCCAGCCCGCGGACAGGTGGAGAGGGGGCGGGACGGCGGCCGGGCGGGTCCCGCCCTGGGGGTGGGGCCGGGCGGGGCGGACGGGGCGGGGCCGCGCTATGCAAATGTCGCCCACGGGCGGCCAATTGCCGGCTCTCCCCGCGCGGCTCCGAGCGCCCCGTCCCGCCGGCGGCCGCGAGACCAGAGCAAGCGAGCGAGCGAGGGTACGGCCGCGGTCCGGCGACCCCCGAGCGCAGCCCAGCGCGGCCGGCCGGCCCCAGTCCAGAGACCAGGCGAGCACAGCGCCACCGAGCCAAGCCGAGCGTAGCTCCCCGAAGCCCAGCGCGCGCCGTCGCCCGCGCCCCGCTCCGGGGAATGCGCCCTCGGCGCGCCGGCCAGGGGGCGCCCGCAGCCCACCCGGGGGGAGGCGGCCCCGAGCGCCCCTGAGCCTTCCCATGGCCCGGGATGGGGCCCGGGGCCTCGACTGCTGACGCGCCCGAAGCCCGCAGAACCCGTTAAGCCGGGGCCGCGGCCCCGACCCGGGCTCAGGCACAGCGGCGAGAGGGCGCGGGCAGGGCCATGGCCCCGGGGGGCCGCTAGCGCGGACCGGCTCAACCGGGAGCCCCTCTGCTGCCGCCGACGCCGCTGCTCGGGAGCCCAGGCCCCTCCGCCGTGGAAGAGGTGAGTGCGGCGGGAACCGGGAGGGAGCGGTCAGGCAGCCGGGCCACCCCGCGATCCCTCTGGGACCCGCGGCACTGCAACTCTGCGCAAGTGTCCGGGGCTTGGGGCTCAGAGAGCCAGGGGGCTTTCCGCGGACGCAGGGGTGACCAGACGAGTGGGTGCCTATACCTGGCCGGGCTGCCCCGACCCTCAGCATCGAAGCGATGTGGAGATGTGTGGAGGATGTGGCCTGCGGGGTCACCAGTGTGCAAAGCAACTTTTTCTGTGAAAGGTTCTGGGTGGGTGGGTGGGTGTTCCCATACACCTCCACCGCCTTGTTCCTGGAGCGGGAGGCCTCATGCCCTTTCTCCTGGCTGAGCTCTCCCACTAACGCCTCAGGCAGCGTTCTTCCCCAGTAGGTACGCCTGCCCTGCCTCAGTGTCCGGATCTGGGGATCGTCTGCTGGAAGGGAAGCGCTATACTGGCAGCCCCCACGTGGAGGGTCTCCAAGATCAACAGGGCAGGACTGCCAGCCCCAAGGCTTTTCTCCCAGCTCTGTGCCAGCCCCCTGACCCTCTGCTGCTAGTTTGGGTTTGTTTTCCAGCAGGGAGTCTTGCTTGGATTAGGGGCCCTGCTGTATGTGGGGAGTAAGTGAGCTGGGAGAGCCTGCAGTCAAGCCCCCGATCTGGGCAGGCTGGGGCCCCAGTGGTTAAGTGGGCAGGGGACACTAGGAGCTAGGTGGACTTGCTTAGAGCAGGTGGGACCAGAACGTGTCAAGGTGGCCCAGGAATGAGGCAGGACTGGCAGGAGGGGTCAGCTGGAGCTAGGTCTGGAGGCCTGGCTGGATAAATAACTTCTAATTCTTGAGATAACTGTGTTCTGAACACCAGCCCATGAACACCTGGGGGAGGCGGGAGGGGGGGAATGAAGGCACCGACGTGTCTGCTCTGGAGGTTGGGGGTTCCTGTCCTGAATTCATACAGATTGTCTCCCAGAAGCCCCTGTCCTAGTTGGAGAGATAGGGAAACTGCACCCAGAGGTTGGTAGGCTCATTCCAGTCCAGGGGGTTGGATGGAGCTGGAGCCTTTTCCCAGGCTGCATAGGGAGTGTGCCTGGACCCTTGGGGTAAGGTGTCCTGGAAGGTGAGGACACTGGGCACGCCTACCCCTGTTGCTGCCCCTCAGTTCTGAAGGAGCCAGGCCCAGAAGTGCAGGGGGTTGGGGAGAGGAGGCCAGGAACCCAGCCTCAGACCCCTGCCGCTCCAGGAATACCTTGAAGGGGAAGATGGAGCGAAGCCAGGTGACCTTGACTGGGAAACCCTGGCCATGAAAGGGGGGGTTTCAATCCTAGCTATGCTGGTGTGTCTCCGCTTCCTGGTCCATAGGGTGTTGGGGGAGGGGGAAGCCAAGGAGTCAGGAAGGAGCTCTGGCCTGCTGGGGGGAGTATGAGAGCAGCTAGGTGGGAGGTGGGGTGCTGTTAATAATTTCTTCACCATGTTCCCCCGCAGCCCCTGCTCCTGCCTCCCTTCCATCCAGGCTGTTCTCAGTTCGAAGGAGCCAACCTTCCTTCCCTGAGGCAGGCTGTCCCCCACAACCCCCCCAAGCCTGAGAAGTCTGGATCAGTCTGGACAATTCGACCTCCTAGCCCCCTGCCCCACCCCCAGGTGCCTCCAGACCCCCTCGTCTGGCCGCCCCTTCCCTGCACCCCTTGCCAGCCCCAGCTCCTCGGTTCTTTGTTCGAACGTCTCTCCTCCGTCCCTCCCTCTCTCCTCCCTCTCTCCTCCTCCCTCCCGCCTGCCTCCCTCCCTTGCTCCCTCCCGCCAGCCTTCTTTCCTTCCTTCCTTCCTTCTCTGCTCTCCTCCTGGTGGGCTCCCAGGTGGCGGTGGCTGTTCCTTCTCTGTCCACCCACCTGGGCTGGGCCAGACTGGGGGCTTCTCCGGGGCTGGGGCTGGGTGGAATGCATCTAGGGGCTGGCAGGGGGGAAGCAACTGTGGAAATGCCCTCCCCTTTCCTCTCTCTGTCCTTCTCTTCCTCTTTTTCCTTCCCTCTCCTTCTCTCCTCCACCCCCCAGGCTGCCAAGGAGGGGGCCTAGACTTGGGCCTGAGGCCCCAACAGATTTGAACATCGCCTATTCACCCTTTTAAAGGGCCAAAGCATTGTGGGAGGTCCCTGTAGGGGCCCAGTGGAGCAAAGCCCTCCTCATTTCTGGACACCTTGGGGGACTCCACCACTGTCCTTGGTGACCCTGACCTTGTCACCATGAAAATGGCTGTAGGAGAAATGAGGTCA
This sequence comes from Stenella coeruleoalba, assembly GCF_951394435.1. Classification (NCBI taxonomy): domain Eukaryota; kingdom Metazoa; phylum Chordata; class Mammalia; order Artiodactyla; family Delphinidae; genus Stenella; species Stenella coeruleoalba. The sequence goes on from NC_137156.1 coordinate 67,066,660, forward strand.
CAGGGAGGACAGGAGGCAAGTCACCCTGAGCCCCCTGATACAGAGGAACAAAGCTCTCTAAGGGACCCAGCCTGCATCTTGTCCTTCCCAAGCCAGGACAGTGTCTCCCAGCTTCCTTGAGCCCCACCCCACTAGCAGGTCAAGTTCTTGAACAAACATATGCTTGTAAGGACGAGTGTGGGCATGTAAGTGTGGACGTGTGTATATCCACAACTGTTAGTGGGGGCCTCCCAGGTGAACCCCAGGGTGCTGGTAGCTGCACAGCCCTTTCTTCCGCCTGCCCGCCTCATCAGGGCCTGCCATTCAGTCAGCACCAGCTTTGTGCCCCAGCAGACTGGCGGAAGGACTGGTTCTAATTCTCCCCTCCTTCCTTCAGCCATCCTCCCTAGGAGGGAGCACCTGTGATGGGGGATTTGGAAGGAACATGAGAGGTGTGTCAGGCACTCAGGAGAGGGTGTTCCCACAGAGGGCACCACATGGGGAATGGGTCAGTCAGCCTGAAGCTGCACTTCCTGTCTGAGGAACCACCAGTGGTTTGCTTGGCAGGAGAGGCAAGGTCTCGGGGGAGGTGGGCTAGGGAGGGCATCAGGGTCTGTTGAGTGGGGTTGGACAGTCAGATGTGGAGCCTGGGCCTTGCCTCAGTATGTGTTAGCCAGTGCAGGGGATTAACAGGCCACGTTACCTCTTACACCCCACCCCCACCTCAGGGTCCTAGAAGTGGGCCTGGGGTCCTGTCTCCCATGGGAGAAGGAAGTAGGCCAGACAGATCTGGGGGATGGGGCTCACATTGTCATTCTTGGTGCCCCCACCCCCAGTGCATCTGGTTGGGGGGGCGCGGTTGGGAAGTTGGCACTGGTTTTCGCCTGGAGGGAGCAATATGTTCAGACAACTGGTGCTGGGCTGCGTTTACCCAACAGCCAGTCTGCCTGGGGAGACAATATTTGAAAAACATTGTATGGAAACTTGGGCCTGCTGGGGGTATGGGAGTTCTGCAGGGGACACTGAGGCTGGCTCAGACCCTGACCCAGGCCTGCTGGCTGTCCTCGCTCCCCTTCTTTGCCCTCTGTAGGCAGAGCTGGAAATTTTCCTGGCAGGAAGTCCTTCTGTATGTCCGACCTGGATCCCTCCTGCTGTGATTTCAGTAAAAGTAGACCCTACTGTTCTTTGACTCTCCTTTTCTGGCTGCTGTCTCTCTCTCACTCTAGGCCATCTATGTGTGTCTCACTCATCCTCCACTCCCTCGTGCTCCCAACCCCAATAATCAGGTTCAGATTTTCCTATACTAGAAGGAGAGATTTGGCTGGAGCCAGCAGGACTGGACCCATCTCTTCCCTCATTCCTTGAAGTGGGAGAGGGAAGGAACAGCCCGTTGGGTTGGGGGTGGATGCAAGGGAACTAGAGAGGGCTGTAAGATCACCTGCTTGAGCTGAGCACTGTGAATGGAAGTCAGGAAGCTGTGATGCGGGGAGGGTTTGAGTCTCCCATGGCGCCTATTAGTCCTGGTGACCCTAGGCTGCACTCAGTGGCTGGTCTTTAGACCCATTGTTTGGGACAAGAAAGAATATGAGGTTTTCACACTGAGCCATTCATGGGCCCAGTCTGAGGGTGTGAGCAAGGAGACACCCATCGCCCTATTTATTCAGATAGGGAAACTGAGGCACCTTGGGCAGAATTACACAGGGAAATGTTGGTAGGGCAGGATACCCCACTCTGCCTCACACATTGCAATCTTGCTCCCCCTCCCAGGTGTCTAGCCGGCTGCCTGATTTCTGGGCCCTAGGCCCCTCCCACAATGCCTGTCGCTGGCCTCCTCCTCTGGGCTTCCCTACTGACTGGGGCCTGGCCAGCCACCCCAACCCAGGACTACCTCCCGGCCACGCCCCGGGTCCGGCTCTCATTTAAAGGTAAGAGGCTGCCTTGCTGTTCCCCAGCATCCTCCTCTGTCCAGAGCACTTGGCCCTGTTGCACAGGAGAGAGAAGAGAGGTCAGAGCAAAAAAGGACAAATTGTGCAGCCACATGGGTCACACTGGGTGTGTTGGGGCTGACAAAGGAGGTGGTGACTTGCTGGGAAAAGCTGGAGACTGGACTACTTAGATATTTGGAGAAGGGTCCTGAGTCTGGGCTGCTGCTTTTTTTGTTTTTTTTTTTGGCTGCATGGCATGAGGGATCTCAGTTCCCCGACCAGGGATTGAACCTGCAGTGGAAGCATGGAGTCTCAACCACTATACCGCCAGGGAAGTCCCCAGACCGCTTCTAGAGCCAGAATGTGTGGCCTCTGGGTTTGAGTCTGCAGAGCATCTCCCTCTGTGTGATAACTGGGGTGACAGAGGTGTCTTGCCTTTCAAACTTGTGTTTGCAGAAGCGAAGCCCTTCTCTGGGTTTCCCTGGTGGCGCAGTGGTTAAGAGTCTGCCTGCCGATGCAGGGGACACGGGTTCGTGCCCCGGTTCGGGAAGATCCCACATGCCGCGGAGCGGCTGGGCCCGTGAGCCATGGCCGCTGAGCCTGCGCGTCCGGAGCCTGTGCTCCGCAACGGGAGAGGCCACAACAGTGAGAGACCTGCATACCACAAAACAAAACAAAACAAAACAAACAGAAGCCCTTCCCTGCCACTGGTCCTGCCCTGCCTGGTGAGACAATCAGGGCAGACACTGAGGCCTCCGAAAGCTAGAGGAGCAGGACCTGCTCTGCTGGGCTGTGGGTGCTTGAGGAACCTTCCTATGGGTCTCCACGTGAGAGGGGTTCCCAGGAATTGGGGAGGGGGCTCTTGGCTGTGACTAGAGACTAGACCACCCGGTGAGTTCAGGGAGAGCACGTGCTGTTCTGACAGGCCTGACATCCCCAGTGAGCACTTTGCTTGAAGTCACTGGCTCCATCACCTTTGCAGCTAACCCACTAGGCAGGTGAACACGCGTGCCACACACACTCTCCAGGCATACCGATGGCTCACTCACTAGCCACTTCCTCGAAGGTGTGCATGATCCAAGAGTCTGCCCTCGGCCTGGGATAAGGGACAGCAGCCATGCTTGGGGGACCTGGGGTCACCGCTGAGTTCTCAGCCTTGGCCCTCCTCTGGCCCAGGGTCACTTGGTCCAGCTGCCTGCCCTGGGTGGGGCCGACTCAGCCCTGGCTGACCAGATTTCCGGATGCACTTATAAGGGTGAAAGGCTGGGCCAACCTTTCCTTCCTCAGGCTTGGCTGAGGCCCAGCCCCCACCTCACCATGTTCCCATGTCCCCCAGCAGAGCCCCTCTCCTGGCCCCATATTACCTGTGCAACTTGATGGGGGAGTGGGGAGTGAATTTCTGAGGATGTGCCTGGAAGGAGTCCTGCACAGGGCCTGAGAAATGGGCAGAAGAGTTGATTGGTTTGGGTTGTAAAAGACAACTCCTCTCCTAGGCCTAAGAAGGTGAGATACTTATTCTGCTGATATCTCTACCCTTTCCTGGTGGAAGTCCTCGGAGCTGATTAATAAATATTGAAGGGGCCTGGTCCCCCTCTCACCCCATTCCAAGCCCATGGTGCCAGCAGGGAGAATAGAGCATCCCCTCCCCCCACAGGGGCAGGGCAGGTGACTTGGTTTCCGCACCCCTGGGATCCTGGAACCAAGACGTCCACTCTGGGTATTACTTTTGTCATCACCCTGGAGACCCATGAGAGGAAGCAGGAGAAACAAGATATTGGGAGGGTCTCTGTACACTCCTTTTAAACCTTCTTGGACCTGCAGGGGCAAAGGGGCAAAGGCTTTTGTTCCTTTTTTCCAGAGAGGGAAACCGAGTATCAGGCAAGGGCAGGGCCACGGTCAGGCAGGAGGCAGAGGAGAGGCCAGAAATAGTGCTGGTGCTCTGGCCTTGCCGACGCCTGAAGCCCACATCGGTCAGGTCGATTCCCCCTCAGTTAGCTCTGAAGCTGACACCCACAGTGACTAAAAGCCCAACTCACTGGCAGCCAGCCTGTGGCGCTGACTGTTGTGGCAGCCTGGGGTGGGGCTGTTGGCTGCCTGGGGCCACCCCATCCCCAGGCCTCTGTGCTTTTGCACGGGCAGATTTCCCTGTCCTGAATGACCTTTCTGTTTCCTACTTGATCTCCTGTCCTACTTTTATGCTTAGATGTCACTTAGTTTAGCAGATTCTTGAGTACCTGCCATGTGCCAGGCCCTGTGCTGAGCACTGGGGACTGTGCAGTGAACAAGATGGGGTGCTCACAGACAAAGTGGCTGAAAAGACAATGGACACCCAGCTGGCCGGTGCCTCCTAGGAGCTCAGCACTTACTGTGCACCAGGCCCTGTGCACCCCTATCCCCCCTCATGCTGGATGGTCTCAGGCAGCTCATGCCTACGATGCGGCCCTCAGTGAGGAGTAGGCCCTCACTGATCATTTGTGGAGTGAGAATGGAGACCAACACCTACAGAACCTGGACCCTGGCCTGGCTGTGACCAGGGCTGGGGGGAGCTTCTCCTCCTGTATATACAAGAGGGGCACAGAGAGGGCTGCTCTTGGGAACACTGGTGGTCACTGTGGCTTCATGCCTCAGTTTCTCCATCTGTGCCTTGGATGGATATAGCGGCTGCCATACCAGGCCTCAGGGCCTCCCTTACCCTAGGCACATCCCCTCCCTTGCCTGGGTCCTGCTGCAGTTGGGAGGTGCTAGTTCCGGCCTAGACGGGTCAGACCCTCTAAGCCGGAGGTTCTGGTATGAGGGGCCGCACTGCCCAGGGCAGATAAAGGAACAAAGGCAGGAACTGGGCCAGGCTTGGGCTTGCTGCCTGCCCATCCGCCTGGGCACCCCAGCCAGGCCTAAAGCTGAGAGAGGGTTTAAGGGAGAAGGGACCTAGGGTTCAGTCAGAGTGGGGAGACTCCTATGGCCCATCTGCTGAGCTTCCATCAGCAGCACAGCCAAGGTCATGCAGAAATGAGGGGTCAAGTGGGGAGGATTTTCAGGAGCAGGAGAGCTATTTTTTGAGAGCTCGTGGATGCTTACAACTAGAGAGCCTGGGCAGCAGGGCCCTCTTTTCACCACCTATCCTTGCCTGGGCCTGGAGTCCCCTTAACCCCAGAGTCACTGGCCAAGCCTGGGAGAAAAAAACCTCTCCCTTCCCCCACCCTGAGATGGTCCAAGCCCTGGGGTACCACCTCCCACTGCAGAGGGAGGTGTGAGGGCCCTGCCAGGTCCTTTGTTTAGCTTGGGGAATGTTTACTTTTTCCCAGGAAGCCACCCCCACAATACACTGCTGCTGCCTGGGCTGGCTTTAGCCAGGACTTGAGGCCAAGAGGTGTTTGGAGGGGGAAAGCGGTCTTGTGATGACATGAGGTGGCTGGGCTACTGGGGAAACTGAGGCCGGAGTAAGGAGATGGAATGGAAGGTCACCTTGCCAGGGGAGGTCAGGAAAGATGAAAATAATAGAAATAACAGTAGGTACCCATGATGATAACCAAGTGGTAGTCCCTCCAAGGCCTGGGGAGGGGGACTGCCTGGGTATCCTGTGAGGAATCAGACCCAGAGGTTTTCCCGGGTCACTCAGGAGCAGGACTAAGATGGAGCCTGGCTCTGCCTGATGTCTGAACCTGTCCCAGGACTGGGGGTGGAGGGCAGGTTGGGGATGCAGGCGCAGCCCTCTTCCATGGGCTTGGGCTCGGGCTTGGTCTCGAGCTCTAGGACCCTGCAGTGCCGGCTTTAGCCTGCCCAGCCTCACTTCCCAAGGAAAGGGCTGGGTTCGCACTGGTCAGTCTTCTTGTGCTCTCTACCACTGGAGAAACAGCACTTGGGTTTGCTTATTTCCTATGAATCCAGTTGTCCATCACCCCAGCCCCTCCACTGATCAGAGTCCTCTAGGAAGCTCTCTCCCTTCAGAGAAGGAAAACCAGGGTCCAGGAGTGAAAAGGGCTTCTATGACCAGAGCAGCCCTGGGGTTCAACCTTCTCAAGAGTCTGGGTGTATCTGGCTTGCTCTTTGGGAAGGACGTTTTGCAGGTGGAGGGTGAACGGGTTGGTGCTGGTCAGTGCCCACCAGCCCTCCTCAGCCCAGCTCCTGAGCCTCTGGGGCTATTGGGCCCATAACAGTGCCACCACTTACATCATTTGCGTGTGGCATTCGAGAACCAAAGTCGCCAGGTCTCCTTATTAGGAAATGAGGAGATTGGAGGTTAGGAAGGGTCACAGTCTATTTACTTCACCCAAGGGGGAGTGAGTATGGGGTGAATACGGATTGAATTGGAAGGGCCTTTAGCAAGCCTCGACTTAGCTGGCCTGACTGCATGGTGTGAGGAGTGGGGCTTGCCCACCAGGGGGGCTCCCTGGCCAGCCAAACAGGCTTGGAGCTTCAGATTGCGAGGGACAGGTGAGAAGGCCCAGGAGCTTGGAGGCCAGGGGTGGCACCAGGGAGCTGGGTAGGTGGCTTTGACAGCTACAGGGGGACTTGGAGCTAGCAAACTGGGGAGGTGTGGGTATTCCAGGATGAGCCTGATGAGGGAGGAAGGAAGACCCAAAGCATGAACTTGAGCCGAGATCCCTGCGTTTCGGATCTCAGTTTTCCTGGAAATGGGAGCCGCCTCACTCCTGAGAGGGAACTTGGAAATGGCCGCTTTGGGAGTTGGGAGGTCCTGGGTGCTGGTTGGCTGCCCCTCAGCTGGCCAGGGATCAGCCCTCGGAGAGAGCGGGGCAGGTCCTTGTGCTTGTGGGAGAGCCTGCCTGAGGCCCAGCCTGGGTCAGCCAGGCCAGGGCCGGAGGCTCTCAGCTGTGGTCCTTCCAGGTCCAGCCAAGCTTCAGATGGGACCGCCACTGGCTGGGCCTTCTTAGCACAGGCCTTGTCTCTGGTTCCCTGGCACGATGCCCACCCCTCCCTCCCTGGCTCCAGCTTCCCTTGGCACGGAGTGAGGAGCTGGTGCATGCTCAAGGAGTAAATCATGTTCCTTGGCAGCCCCCACTGCTTCGTAATCGTAAAGAATTTAAAGAGAAACCACCAAGATAAAAATCTCCTCCTGGCCCATAAAGGCATCTTTCACCCTGTGGCTTGGGAGGTGGCGGCCTCAGAGTGGGCTCCTGGCTGTCTGCACCTGTGTGTGTGCACCTCCAACCCTGTGACCTCTCCAGAGGTGGTGGGGAGCCCAGAGGGTGTCTTCAGAGCCGTGGGTACTTGGCTTCTGACTCCAGGGAGACCTCCCGCTCCTCCCCCAGGGCAGGCGGTGGGACACTTAATTTGGTAGAATGAAGAGGTGGTGCTGTGGTGGTTGAGAGAGCTGGCCCTGAAGGCAGGCAAACCTCTATCCTACCTTGTCAGCTGTGTGATCTTGAGACAAGTAGCTTAGGCTCTCCCACCCCCGGTTTCTCCATGTAAGGTAGGGATGGCAGTGGCCCCATGGAAACGGCATCCTGAGGTCTCAAACTGCCTAGCTTGCATCCTGGCCATGGGTAGACCTTGCGTAGTGAAGTCCGTCTGTGTCCCTGCTGCCTCATCTGTAAAATGGGGGCAAAAATGGTGCTGACTTCATTGTGTTTTGTGCGTTAACTTTTTTTTTTTTTAAATGCTTGGCTTTTTTGTTTGTTTGTTTTGTTTTGTTTATTTATTTATTTTTGGCTGTGTTGGGTCTTCATTTCTGTGCGAGGGCTTTCTCTAGTTGTGGCAAGTGGGGGGGGCCACTCTTCATTGCGGTGCGTGGGCTTCTCACTGTCGTGGCCTCTCTTGTTGCGGAGCACAGGCTCCAGACGTGCAGGTTCAGTAGTTGTGGCTCACGGTCCCAGCCGCTCTGTGGCATGTGGGATCTTCCCAGACCAGGGCTCGAACCCGTGTCCCCTGCATTAGCAGGCAGATTCTCAACCCCTGCGCCACCAGGGAAGCCCTGTGCGTTAACTTTTTGTGAATACAGTTATGGCTCTGGCAAAGGAAGTCTTAGAAACTAAGAGCTACTCTGAGGGTGGCAGACACCCTCAGAGGGCTGTTCCTGGGGGTGCCCCAGGAGTCCGTACTGCCTCACCTCTCCCTCTAGATTTCTAACCTTTGGTAAAGCAGATGGTGTTTGGAAAGGACTGCAAGAGGGACCCTGAGCCCTGTGGATGGAGTGGGGTCAGGAGGAGGAGGATGCCTACCATGGGTGTCTGGACAGGATTTGTGGAGGAGGCTACATCACAAACGGGAAGGGAGATTTTGGGAGCGGGAAGAGCAGGAGCAGAGGTGGGGTGTGTGCGGTGCAGCAGTTGGGGAAGGGTGAGACGCTAGATGGAGTCTTGCTCTTGGTGCTAGGATATAGAGTTTGCACTTTCTCCTTGTGGTTTTTGAGCTCTTTTTTTCATGGCAGAGGTACCAAATACATACTGGGAAAAAGATAATGCATTTGGGGAAGGGATGCCATGGAGGGGGCTCTCCCAGAGATGAGTGTCCCAGTCAGGTTGGGGCCCACGATCTGCTGCAGTGACACAGCCCGCAACCCCTCCAACCCCACACCCTGCACTGTTCTAGTTCCTACAGCTTGTGCTAGGGGTGACCAGGCCTGGGTTGCTCACTTGGGCATCTACATGACTGGCCCGAGAGTATGTTTTCTTGGCCTGACCTGGCGCTGTCCTGGGAATCTGAGCCCTGCCTCAAGGGAGCCCTTAGAGCTCTGGAGAAGCAGAGAAGATTCCTGCTGCATTTTTCTTAGAAATAGCAAGAGGGCCTTTGCCAGAGGCCTGGATGCCAGAAGGCTCCGATCTGAATCCAAAGCCCGGCTCACGTGGGTGCCTGAGCTTGGCAGGCCTGCAGGCCCCTGCCCCCCAGGCTGCTGAGCAGCCCCTGGGAGAGGGTGGAGGCCTCCTGGGGTTGCTTACTGATCCTGACCTGGCAAAGAATGGGGTCTGGGCGGTGGCTGCTGGCCTAGGTTCCAGGAGGCCAGCCCGTGGCAGAGGGAGGCTCAGCTAGGCTGACCTGTGGCATTCTCACAGGGGCTGCTGGCAAGTATTGCCTATCTGCTATATCTCTGCAGGGCAGAGACAGCCCCAAAGCAACAGGCCCCTCCAGGGACCAGGAGGCCTTTGGGGCGTGAGGCCTCAGCTCCACCCCCCTTCCCCCAGTCTTCGTCCTTCCTTCCTTCCCCTGATCCCCCCTTGTCTGCATCTCCTCCCATCACTACCATGATCGCTCTGTGGCTTCCTACCCGGACATGCTCTTTCCTCTAAGGTCTCTGCACCCAGCCAAGAGCCTTGTTTCTTCCCATTTAGGGCTCAGTGCTGATGCCCTCATTTCCTTCCAGGGGCAGAGTCCACTGTGTGGACCTGCTGGTCCACCAGCCTGGGTGACTCCTGTCAGTCCTACACTACAAGTGGAGAGCAACAGCTAGAATGTGGGGGCCTCCTGGGCTCCTGCAGCACCTGAGGTGGAATGGGTGGCACTCTAGGCTCCTCTGCTCAAGGCTGCTCACGCTGTCATTTTGCTTAGCACTCTCCAGTCCTAGCACCAGGCCTGTGTGGAGTACTTGCTGCCTTTCTGGACTGGCGACCAGCTAAGTCATGCCTGGAGTCCTGACACAGCCTCACCACATCCCTCAAGGCTGACCCTGAGCACACATCTGTCTGTGCGGTGCCTCAGTTTCCCCATCTGAATATTGCGGGGGGGCGCTAAGACTGTCTGGGACATCCTGGGAATCTCTGGGTGGGTGATGTGAAGGGGCTGCAGGGACCCCAGGAGTCTGAGGAGGGCAGAGATGGGGGCTGGGCCCAGGGCAGGGGGAGGGTCTTGACACCCAGCAGCCTGTTGGTCCCATCCTGGCCTGTCCGTCTGGTTGATTTATCAGAGTAAATGAGCCATGGAGAGTTTGTTGTCTTTTGCAGTCACAGGGAGGAGGAGGTGGTGGAGGAAGGAGTGAGGGGTTTCCGGGCCAGGTCTGGAATGTGGGAGGAGGGGTGGGCTCCCCGAGGCCTGTGGAACTGGAGGCTCTGATACACTCTGCCCACCTGAGAAATGGATTGGTGCCACCCTCCCCTCAGGACGAGCCCCTCTTCCCACCCCCTTCCGACTTCTTGGGGCGCATTCCAGTGTGAACTGCTTGCCTAGCCCAGGCCCCCTCCTCCCACCCCAGGCTCAGGGACTGCCTTGACCCTTCAAGCCAGCCTCCTTGACCACACTGTGTCTTTTCCAAGCTGGGCAAGAGCTCTGAACTTTGTCTGGACTGCGGATGCCCAAAGGTGTCCTCCTAGGCAGCCGTGCATGCCATTTGGGTCCAGGTAGGACGTCCTGGCCCCCTGAGCCACCAGCCCAGACCTAGAACAATCAGGCACCATGTGGTCCTGGGGTTGGGCAGGGATCAATGGAAGCACCGAGGCTGGAGGGCTCCCTACCTGCTGGGACACAATGGTCTAAAGTCACTGGACATCCTTAGTGGGGAGAGATGTAGAACCTTTGCTGTCTACCAGGTTTGTGTGCCAGGGAGTGACTCTGCTGCCCCTTCCCACCTGGCTTTTTCCCGGGTCAGGATGAGCTGTGCCCCCAGCCTGTCTTCTCCTGGGCGGAGCAGGTGGGCGCTGGGGCGGAACGGGCGTGGGAACAGCATGCCTGGGCCTGCCGGTCCCAGGCCCCAGGCCCCAACCCCCAACCTCCAACCCCCAACCCCCAGCCCTTAGCCCCCAAAATGGGAGGGAAGCCTGCAGCAGAGCTTAGCCCAGCTGGGCTGCTCCAGCTCGGCTCCAGCTTGGTGTTTACTGAACAGCTGCGATGTTTACAGTAGCCCTATAGAAGGGGCCCCTTGTTCCAGAGGATTTCCCATCTTGTGGGTCCCACTGGGGGCTCTTCTGACCTCACCACCTCCCCGCACCCCTGGGATAGGCATGTCAGGGTGGCAGGGACTACAATCATCTCTACCCTCTCCAGCGCTGGGCCAGTGTCTTGGCACCTGCCCCTCCACCATTCACTCTGGCCTTGGGTCCCTCTCCCCTGGAGGAGCTGACATTCCCAGGAAGTGGCAGCTTTAAGTGATGAAATATGGTAACCGGGTCCCCAGTTCAGACTTTTAAATTAAATTCAATCAGAGCCGTTATTGAATATAAACACGTGGAGTCATTTACATGTTAATTATGTTGAATGGACTATGAGGCCATAATTAGTTGCTAATTGGGTGAGAGCGGCTGTAATTGGTTTTGTTGGCACTGACCTGGCTCACCTGCCTAGGGGGAAGAGGGGCGAGTATGGATGCCTCCTAGGGAGGCTTCTGGGTCTCTGATCTGGACAGCTTGATCCAGAGATGGGATTGAAGAGGACAGATTTTGAGGGGCTTGGGGCCAGAGGAACCTGGAGCCTACCCCCCAGCGAAGAGGCAGCTTAAGCCCCAGGCAAAACCCTGGGTCTGGCTTCTAGGGGTTCCCATCTAGAACATCCCTAGGAATGGGGTGGGAGGTGGGACTGGGAGAGCCAGCCTCTGAATCAAAGGTGACAGCCTCTTCTGCCCAGCCCCATGTGGGACCTGGACCTGAACAAATGGTAAATGCCTAGGAGAGGGTCCATGGGAGCACAAGGCAGATGCCACCCTGGTATGTCAAGGCAGATGCTGGGGCCCTGGATTGGCCTGGCCAGGGTTGGAGTCTTGGCATTGAGGTACGAGTAAGGTGGACGTGCTGAGCAGGGAGAAAGGTGCATGCAAAGGCTTTAGGGAGGCCCTGCCCCCAGCTCGCCTGGCTGGGGCTCCAGGGTTACAAGGCTGTGGCCAGGGGCTGAGGCCTTCCGGCTGGCCGCTCATTAAAAGAGGATTAGGCCGAGAGCCAGTGGGTCAGCCCAGCCCCTGGGCCTTCCCTCTGGGGCCCCTCACAGCTTGAGGGAGTGGTAAAGGGGCCGGGGGCCAACCCTCCCTAGAGCCCATGGGAGTGTCCAGGAGGGACCCTGCCATTCCTGCTGCTGCCACTGCTACCATCTCCTTATCCACCTCAGTTTCCCTCCTCAGAAGGGCAGGGGGTTAAAGTACTGACCAGAGACCCCGGCCAGCACCCCCACCCCTCACCCCCAGCCTCATTTCTCTTCATCTTAGGGATTAAGGCTGGACCAGCCCACATGAAGTCAGAGGTCAGGGCTGAGCTGCCGGGACCTGTCTATCACCTCCCAGTACCCAAGCACAGCCCAGGGAGGTGACCCTGTCCGTCAGGGCCTGCTGCTTTGTAAGGCTGTAACCAAGGGGGCGGGGTACCCATCTCTGATCCAAGACCCCCCTTTTGCAGCAGCCCCTGCCTCACTGGCAAGCAGACCTGGTGTCCTAGAGACAGGCAGCAGGGGTCAGGGGCCGCCCACTCGGGGTTTGCGGGTGAGGGCTGCAGACACGCCTCCTCAGTGCTGTCCTCGCCCACCACCTCCTTTAAAGTAAGGCATCATCAGCTGCTTCCCAGAGAGGAGGAAACAGAGACCCCCAGGATTAAGCCTCCTTTACACTGAGAAAATTCCTGCCTCTGGACCTTTGCCAGGCCGTTCTGGGCCAGGACCCCTAGTGTCTAATGGCCATGGGAGAGTGCTAGAGGCTGGAAACGACTGCGGAAATGAGGTGTCTGATGCCAGAAAAGGCTCTTCCTTCCCCATGACGGGAAAAGCCTTCCCGGATGTCACCCCACCCAACCTGTGCCCAGCCTGGATGAGGGCATGGGGGTGGGGAGCTCTTCCCTGGAGCATCACTCAGGCACACCACCCTCCCTCCCCAAGGTCGGAGCTTATACAAACTTGAATCCCTGACACCCACAGAGCCTTTGGTTGTGCCCCAGCCCCTCCTTCTGTATTGTCCTGGGGGTGGGGGAGGGGCAACACTCCTGCTATCAGAGCTGGGCCTGGGGCAAGTGGAGCAGAGGTGGGGACTGGCCTGAGGACAGGAGCAACCTCAGTCCGTGTCAGCTCCCCCACATCCATGCCCCCTCAGGCCCCCAGGTCCCCTTGGCCCAAGTCCCTGCTCCTCAGTGGGGCTGAGGGCCAGTAAGCTCTAGCCCTGCTGACACTGCAGGTGTCAGAGCAGGATGCCCAGGGCTACTCAACCACCATCTGCCCTGACCCGGGCTTCTTGGAGGAGTGAAGGCCCCCTGTTCCTCTACCCTGCGGCAGAGTGAGGAGGTGGGACAGCACACCAGTTTCACTCCTCACCCTGTGACCTAAGGTGAGCACCACTCTCCCCTGGGCCTCAGTCTTCGTGTCTGGAGCTAGGGGTGCAGGGCTGTCATGGGGACCCTTATTTGAATTCTTTACTACAATCTGGCATGAGGGAAATGAGTGCTCCGAGACCGCAACTGGGGTCATGAAGCCCATGCCAGAGCCAGAGATTCCTCCCCCTTGCTCCCACCCATTTCCTACCCCACACAGCCTTATGGGGGCTCCCCACACCCACCTTAGTTTCCACAGAGACCAAAACATCACATCCTGTGACAACAGAGCCATTGACGCCATATCCCGTGGCCACTGGGAGGGGTCCCAAGGGTCCTGAGTCATGTGCCCTGTCAATGGAGGACGAGTCACCTTCCGGCCCTGGCCCTCCAACAGGCAGTCCCCACCACCAGGACTGGCTCTGCCGGCACCTGACCCTCCTTTAGCCCAAAAGGCCATGGACCTGGGTGGGAATATCACGCTCCATGCACACTGACATGTCACTTCCCTGCTCTGTGCCTCTCATCTGTGATTTGGATGTTAATGAGCACAGGGCTTTGCACATAATAGGTACTGGATGGCTAAGTAAGAGGCTCCCTCCATTCCCACCTCTACCAAAGGGCTCAGGCACGGAGAGTTGAGAGGGAGGATGTCAGATCAAGGCTGGTCTCCTGCTCCTCACATAGGTCTCAGTTGCCTCATCTGCTGAATGGGGTCTCCTCTGTCTGTACTTGGGAGGGGGACTTGGACTTGGGGGTCGTGGCACTGTAGAGGGGGAGGGTCTGGATTATAGGGACCCAAGGCTAGGCGGGGATGGGAAGGTAGGCATTATGGCTGGTTGCATCCCTGGGGCTAGATATTTGGAGCTCCCCGCACCTTAGGTGTCTGTGTCTGAAGGTGCCCACTTCAGCCTCGCCTCCCTTCCCCCCATTGCCCCCCAAATGCCCCCTAGCCCAGCAGGACGGGTAAGGGCACAGTCAAGGCCATGCCCCCAGCCAGGGTATAAATAACCCCTGGCGGGCTGTCCCAGCCTGGGGGGGCTCTGCTGGCAGCCCCACTTCCTCTCTGGACACTTCCTGGCCCTGGGTTGGTGACGGGGGGGAGTGTTTACTTTCCTGTTGTCACTATGGCCGGGTGGCCAGGCGGGGGACTCCGAGTGGCCCAACAACAGGTGCAGGACAGGTGCTCAGGCTGCCCTGCCTAGGACTTCAGAGGCACCGCTGATGAGGCTGTAGCCAGGCAGGGATCGGCCCTTTGATCCCTTGGCGTCCCTGCGTCCCAGTGGTGGGCCAAGGTCATCACCTGTATTCTCCTGCTGCCATAGTCAGGGCTGGGCAGGGCAAGGCCTTTGCCCTGCCCAGCCCTCAGATGTGGGCTCTGGGTCTGCTGTGGGACTCCCCTGGCTCCCAGCCCACCTCACACACCCATCTCAGCACATCCTGAAGCTCCCATTCAGAGCTGCTCTCAGGCACAGCCCCTCCAGCTCCATTCCCGGGTCTCCAGCACACAGCAGGGGTCAAGGTCAGCCAGGCCAGTCAGAGACAGCGGCCTTGACTAAATGGGATGGGGCCACCTGCTGGTTCTACCTTCAGGCAGCATCTATGGCTCTCAGTGACCTCAGATCCCAGGGCTCAGATTCTCCCTCTCCAGACCTCCCCCTTGATAGCCCCACCTGTGAAATGGGTTACCAGATGTGGGGCAGGGAGATGCGATGTGTAAGTTCCCCGTGGTGGATGCGTCATCTGATGTAGGACACATATGTGCGTGTGTGTATACCGGGGCCGTGTGCATGCATACATACTCCTCTGTGGGCTGCCACCTCAGGCCTCCTGTGCTGGTGAACATTCATCGCCCTCACTGCAGTCTCTTCTCTCCTGCGGAGCTAAAACTAGCTGGGGGTGGGTGGAGGAGGGACTTGCCAAGGGGACCCCTCGGAACTCCCTCTCCCAGAGGAAGCTTCCCAAGTTTCCTGGAGTCCTCTGTCATTGGCCTATCATTAGCCAAGTTTCCTCCTGTCTTTCATCCCCAGAAAGGAGGACTTTCCCTCAGCAACCTGAGGGTGAGAGGGCCAGGGCTGCCAGACTCACAGAAGGGAAACTGAGGACTCAGCTGGACCCTGTCGCCAGCCCTGGGGATGCTGCAGCACTAGGGGGAGGGCCTCTTTCCTGGGAAAGACTTCCTGGATGGTTCAGAGTGGCCTGAGGATTCCACCATCAGCAACCCTGTGGGGTCTGGGGGAAGCCCAAGGGTCTGTTGGGCAGTTTGGCTCCAGCAGGGCTTTCCGGTGTCCTGGCTAACCTGCTTCAGGCAAGGTGGGGACCTTGCTGTGTGCCAGCTTTGCTCTCTGTCTTGTTGGCAGCTGGGGTGAGGACAGGGCTCCCTGGCTCTGTGCCAGCATTTGTGAGCTGTCCTGGTTGCACCTGCACCCCACCCCCCTGTTCATTAACCCTTTTAGGCCCCTGTGGGAAGCTGGCCCCACCCTGAGCATGGGAACATTAACTCCCCACCTGAGCAGAGAGTCTTTGATGCCATCACACACCCTGGCCCACGCCCACTGCCCTTTCATCGAGACCCAGAGACTGGCTGGGCTGCCGATGAATCAGGGCCCCGGCTTTGGGTGTGGCCCCTTCCCTGGCCTGCCCAACTGTCCCACGTTCTCCTCCCAGAATGTCAGGGACTAGAGAGGGAACCCAGCAGGCCCTGGAGGGGAAGCTGGGGGTTTAAGATGACCGTGTGGTGGGGCTACCCCCTCTGTCAAAGCGGGTATGGGTGGATGGTCTCCAAGAGCCCTCACTGCTGCTCTGCCCTCTGCCCACAGAGCTTAAGGCCACAGGCACGGCCCACTTCTTCAACTTCCTGCTCAACACAACTGATTACCGAATCCTGCTTAAGGACGAGGACCACGACCGCATGTATGTGGGCAGCAAGGACTACGTGCTGTCTCTGGACCTGCATGACATCAACCGCGAGCCCCTCATTGTAAGGGCCAGCCCAGATGTGGTGGGGAGATGAGGGACGCGCGCCCCAGGGCTGGGGGCCCTTCCAGCGGGCCCTCTGACCTCCATCTCTGGCAGATCCACTGGGCAGCCTCCCCACAGCGCATTGAGGAGTGTGTGCTCTCAGGCAAGGATGGCAACGTGAGTGCGGTGGGGTCACAGGTGGGGTGGGGGAAGGTGACGGCGGGGGACAGGGGACTCCAGGAAGGCACTGGGGCCAGGCAGGCATCTGGGCACTTCCTTGGCTTTCCCTCTGGCCCCAGGGTGAGTGCGGGAACTTCGTCAGGCTCATCCAGCCCTGGAACCGAACACACCTGTATGTGTGCGGGACCGGCGCCTACAACCCCATGTGCACCTATGTAAACCGCGGCCGCCGCGCCCAGGTAAGCCTCGCCCACCCTGGCCCTGTGCTGCCCCCACTGATAGCTACCTTCCAGGGTTCTGATGGGAGGATGGGCTTGAGCCCCAGCCCTGCCACTTCCCGGCCCTGTGACCTTGGGTGAGTGACTTCTTCCACCTCTCAGAGCCTCAGTTTCCCCTCCTGAAAATGGGGCTAATAGCTGCCTTTCTCACAGGTCGGTGTGAGGAGGAGGCAGTGAGCTAACGCTCTCAGAGGTCTTAGCACTGTGCCTGGCATGCAGTGAGCGCTTCCTCCATATGTGGACGGTGCCCCTGCAGCCAAGCCAGAGGGCCTGGCGGGGGCCTCAGCATCAGGAGGCTGGACGCCTGGGTCAGCTTCTGCCATACGGCCTGGGGGAGAGCTGCCCCTTCCTCAGCTCTGCCCCACCCTGCCTGCTTTTGCCCTCCTCCATTTCCATGTGGGCATGCGTGTGAGCTGGTGTGACCTTGTAGGGAGTGTGTGAGAACGATTGGACCTAAGGGGCACAGGTGTGTGCAGGTGTGCCCCAGCTGTGTGTATGTGTTCACACAGGGGTGCATATATGTGCTCTGGGGGCTCAGGTGCTCCCATGTGTTCCTGGCATGTGTGGTGTGAGAAGCTGGCAGCCCGAGCCCGCTCCCCCAGCCCCTGCCACCCCTGGCTCTAACCCGTATTCCTCGTCTTCTCAGGCCACACCCTGGACCCAGATGCAGGTGGTCAGAGGCCGAGGCAGCAGAGCCACCGATGGTGCCCTCCACCCGACGCCCACAGCCCCACGCCAGGTGGGCCTCATCCCTTCAGGCTCTTGCCAGGCAGCACTGCCTCTGAACCGAACTCATCCTGGGCCTGGCCTTCCAGCCAGGAGCCTGCACCCCAGGCCAGCCTCCCCCGGGTCTTCCGTCCACCTCTGTGCCCCCCTCCCACTCCTTCCCCTGCAGTGCCCTCAGCCTCTGAAGGCATTCCCAGTTGGACTCATGTCAGCCTCAGTGTGACAAGAAATCATGAAGCCATCAGGTGGGAAAGACAGGAGCCCTGGGGACAGCCATGCCTCCGCCCTCAGAACACGTGTGTAGACATGCGTGGGCACGCGTTGGGCACTCTCCTACCCACACCTTACTTAGCACCCAGCGTGGGAAAATGGCACATGTGTGCAGCCTGACACATAGCTCTTAGGTGTCCATGCCCCATGCCTCACTTGGGGCACGGGTTAACTCCTGGGGTGGGAGGGGCAGAGCTGTGTGTCTACTAGACTTGACCCAGGACAGGGCTGAGGGACTCGGCCGGGGCTGGGGGGCGCTGGGGCTGGGCAGGGGCTGCCGGTGAGTGATAGAGCAAGTGGTCACTTGAGCTCGCGTGTCTGTGGCAGGGAGTGCTGAGAAGTGGGGCCGCTCAGACTCTGCGTGTGTGTGCCCAGGGTGTGAACAGTGGGTTCCGTGTGTTGGCAGTGATGCGTGCCGAGCTGTGTGTGCAGCCCCATGTGTGCAGGAAGTCATGTGTGCAGAGTGTAACTGGAAGCAGGCCTGTGTACACCTTCCCATCACCATCCCTGCCACCTGTTGCCACCTCCTTCCTGCCTCTGTGCCTCTCTCCTCTTCCTCCCTTAACCTCCTCATGAGCTCGTCCTGCCCAGTGCCTTCACCAGCCTTCCTCCTAGCATCTTCAGCGATGGGCTGGGAGGCATGGGGTGGGGGGGCTTTGTGAATTCCATGTGGTCTGGGCTGGACCCCTCAGCTCTTGGCTCCCTGCGGAGACATGTGGAGCTGGGGGCTCTGCTGAGGGGCAGGGAAAAGGCCCTGGCCTATTAGTCTATCCTGAGGAGCACAGGTAGGGCACAAAACCCGGCGACACGATAACCTCAGAGCCCTCTGGCCTGGTGGGACCTGATGGCAAAGGACAGGATCCCAGGCCTTTGGCCAGTAACCCTGCCCTTCATGGCCCAAGACAGGCAACCACAGCTCAAAGAGTTGTACCTCTGTGGCCCAAGGGGGCCCTGGCCAGAATCTTCCTGAACGAGTTGGCATGGAGGGGCTTCAGCCCCTGTAAGCCCACTTGATGCCCCTCTCATGGTCCCCGAAGCAGAGTCCTCCAAGACATGATTCCCAGGTCTTATCTGAGATCTAGACCAGGAAGCACCTCCCTGGGAACCCTCAGCACCGCCCTGCTCTGGGAGACCTGGCAAGATAGAGTTAAAACCCAATGAGATCTGGGGAGTGAAGCAGGGTGGCTTCAGGGTTTCCCTGGGGGCTTGCTCTCACCCTGGGAGCCTGATGACCCTTGCCTTTCGTGTGCGGGATGGCTTGGATGATGCCGGGCCCCTCTCTGCCTTGCAGGATTACATCTTCTACCTGGAGCCTGAGAAACTCGAGTCAGGAAAGGGCAAGTGTCCCTATGACCCCAAGCTGGACACAGCCTCAGCCCTCATCAGTGAGTGCTCCCACCCCACCCTGGTTCTAAAGCCTAAAGGTGTGACCTCTGCCTCTGGAGCAGGGAGCATGGCACCAACACTTTACCCCAGGGAAGAGACCATGAAATTGCTGTGTCTGAAACCTGCCCCCCCATCACCCCCGCAATGTGGTCCCTCTTGGCAAGGGGAAGGGTACAGACCAGACCCCAGTGTGCGCAGAGGGGCAGAGACTAGGTGGTATGAGCCTCCATCCATCCCCTCGAATGGGGGTGCGGTGGTCGCAGGGGGCAGATTCTACCCTGAAATCCACAGTGTGGTCCATGCAAAGGCCAGAACCCTCCTGGCCACAGGCTTCCTGGAAGAGAAGACAAGCGGAGTCTGTACTGAGGGTGGTATGAGGCGGTGGTCCCATAGCGTGTTCTCGGATTGTCTGGCAGGCTGGGAGAGGCCCACAAGGCAGCGCCAATGGAGAGTCCTGGCCCAGAGACCAGCTTGGGGAGTTTGTTTCTGGTCTGGCCGTGTTTCTGGTCTGACCAAGTGTCTGGGAGAGTTGGGAGAATGTTCCCTGGGGAGGAGTCCTGCCTGGGGCCTCAGAAGCAGCTGCTGCCCCTACCCCCAGGTTGGGTGAGGCCACTGCTGACCCAGGTCCCTGCAGTCTGCCTGCTTTCTGACTGCCCAACTGAGTCTGCCTCTCAGCAGCTGCTGGGCAGTGTGCCACCTCCAAGCCTGGGAAAGGCAGAGGGTGGGCATTATCCTCTCCCTCTTGGTGAGTAAGAAGGTCCTAGCCGGATGGCAGGGTCCAGACCAGGGAGTCCGTTGGGGGAAGACAGGGCCTGCCCTGGGCGAGTCTAGAGGGAAGACTTGGAGTGGTGTGCTGGAGCCAGTGTGTTTGTCAAATTTTCTGTTCAAATTTTCAGGTATTCTGTGAGCCAGCTACTAAACACAGCTATTGTTAGAAAGTAAATTATATACACTTACAGTTAAATAAATTACTTTAAAAACAAAGGTAAAAATATTCAAAACTCACTACTTGCTAATTATTTCACTATATTTGATTATTATCTGTGTTCTTGAGATTATTTACATTTCTTGTATCTACGGGGTGGAAACACTAGACAATGGTTTTGGCAGGTCTTCCCAACTCTACTTTCAGTGAGTGACCTCAGGTTAGCAGCTTGAGATCAGCCATGGTGGGAGTATTTACACCACAGAAATTGGCTCTGGCTGCTAATCAGAGCCAACTGCTGCTAATCCCAGTCCTCCCAGAGCCAGTTGTTAAAACATTCACCAACGCCCCACTGATACAATCGCCCTGGAGAACCTGAGGGGGAGATGGGACCCTGCCCTGGAGGTCATGTGTGCTGTGCACCGGCCTTAGCCAAGGGCGTCCCCATGACTGACCCACTGGCCCACCCACAGACGAGGAGCTCTATGCAGGTGTGTACATCGACTTCATGGGCACCGACGCGGCCATCTTCCGCACGCTTGGAAAGCAGACGGCCATGCGCACGGATCAGTACAACTCCCGGTGGCTCAATGGTGAGCAGAGCCCACAACACCTCCAGTGGGCAGCATGTCTGGGGTGCGGCACAGAGATCATAAAGAAACACTCGTGGGAGAATTTTTGGCCCTTGACTGGCTGGAGCAGGGGTAGTTTCTTATCCCGGGAAGACTCGGGGGTCTTCTTGTACCTGGCCCGGGAAAGAGGCTTTGTCCAAGGAGGGTGCGGTTCACTGACGCCTGCACACCTGCAGACCCTTCGTTCATCCACGCTGAGCTCATCCCTGACAGCGCCGAGCGCAACGACGACAAGCTCTACTTCTTCTTCCGTGAGCGGTCTGCGGAGGCACCACAGAGCCCCGCCGTGTATGCCCGCATCGGGCGGATCTGCCTGGTATGAGGCCCCTTGCTGCCCCCTCCCCAGGCCCAGTCCTGGTTCCATCAGCCCTGCTCTGGCAGGGTCTTTGAGGTGAGTGAGCTGATCTGACCCAGACCCTGCCCCCTGCCCCCCAGAACGATGACGGCGGCCACTGCTGCCTGGTCAACAAGTGGAGCACATTCCTGAAGGCAAGGCTGGTCTGCTCTGTGCCAGGCGAGGATGGCATCGAGACCCACTTTGACGAGCTCCGTGAGCACCCGGCAGGCGGGCGGGGGCCTATGGCTACTGCAGGGGATGGCGGCCGGATGGGTGGTCAGGGGAAGCCTGGTGCCCCCCACCCAGGAGTGGGCAGGGCCTTGGGGCTCGTGGCCAAGGTACCCTCCCAGCTCCCTCTCCTTCTGTCCCCAGAGGATGTGTTTGTCCAGCAGACCCAGGATGTGAGGAACCCAGTCATTTACGCTGTCTTTACCTCCTCGGGGTGAGACTGGGGCTGGGGCCGGCAGTGGCAGGGTGTGGCTGAGTAGGGGGCTGTGATTTGTGGAGGACCCCATCCTGGTGGGGAGCTGTGGGTGAGGGCAGGCTGGGGAGGACCCTGGGCCAAGGGTCTGCCCCACCCGCAGCAGCAGCCTGCCTTGCCCGCAGCTCTGTGTTCCGAGGCTCTGCCGTGTGTGTCTACTCCATGGCTGACATTCGCATGGTCTTCAATGGGCCCTTTGCCCACAAGGAGGGCCCCAACTACCAATGGATGCCCTTCTCAGGGAAGATGCCCTACCCACGGCCCGGCACGGTGAGGACCCCACTCACTCCACCTTTCCCTTTCCTCTCTTTCCACGAGAACTGTGCTGGGTCAGGCCCTTTGCAGACATGGGCCGCAACATCGTGGCACTCACAGCCAAGTTGACGGGGGCGGGGGTGGAGGTGGACCATACACACATATAAACTCACCATTCATCCTCAATAAAGCTGAAGTTAAAACAAAACACACCGTAAGGAAGACTCCACCGTTTACACACAGTGTCGGGCTGTGAAAGAATCCAGCTAGGATCCTGAAACAAAGATGGTGGCTGGGTGTGGCAGGCTGCTCCCTCTGGGAGGCTGTTTGGAAGCTGAAAGTTGTAGGGAAGTCTTCAAGGCAGGCTGGAGGTGGGGGTGAGCAGGAGCCCCTGCAGTAGTGGGAGGCGATTCACCTGATCTTGGTGTGACATGGACCACTGCGGGAGTCTAAGCAGGAGAGCTTCGTGATCTGATCACATGCCTAGGGTGTGCCTGCGGTCCTGCTGAGCAGGGGTGGAGCTGGGGAAGTGGTGCACTGGAAGAACAGTCAGAGGAAGGAGACGAGCGGGTGGGGATGAGGACCTAGAAAGGCCATTGTCAGCTCTGCCAAACGCTGCCACAAAGTCATGGCACATGAAGCTGGGGAGATGGCCATGGGATTTGACCATGTGAGACCTTGGGACCTCAGCTGGTGCAGGACCTGCAGAGAGGTTGGGTATTGGGCAAAAGCCCAGATGGGTGTTCTGAGAAGCGGAGCAGGTGGAGCTGGTGGGGACAGACAGAGCGGAGACCTCTTCTGAAGCTAATGGGTCCAGGGTGCCCTGGGCAGCCTAGGCCTGACACTCATCACCTGCCTGCAGTGCCCTGGTGGAACCTTCACGCCATCCATGAAGTCCACCAAGGACTATCCTGATGAAGTGATCAACTTCATGCGCACCCACCCACTCATGTACCAGGCTGTTTACCCTCTGCAGCGGCGGCCCCTGGTGGTCCGCACAGGCTCTCCTTACCGTCTCACCACTGTTGCCGTGGACCAGGTGGATGCAGCCGACGGGCGCTATGAGGTGCTTTTCCTGGGCACAGGTACCCACTGCTGCTCCCGGCCCCTCCCACACTGGGCCCACTGGGTGGAGGGTACTGATCCATAGGGCTGGGCCCTGCCCTGCTAAGGGGTTACTACAGGGTTGTCAATGTCAGCTCTGCCACCTTCATCCTTTGGAGGCTTCTCTCTATTACCAGGATAACTGAGAATGGGGATGGCGAAACCCCATTTTCATCCCTATCCCTGGTGGCCGGGAGAGCAGGGACACTGGGTGCCTGGGGACCCATGTTTGGGCGGAAAGAGGGAGGACAGAGCCAGACACCTCCAGGATACCTGGGTCCAAATACTGACACA
The DNA here is from genome assembly GCF_951394435.1 of Stenella coeruleoalba. NCBI lineage: Eukaryota > Metazoa > Chordata > Mammalia > Artiodactyla > Delphinidae > Stenella > Stenella coeruleoalba. Next base: position 67,089,552 of record NC_137156.1, read on the forward strand.
CATGCTCTCGTGTGCACATGCAAACTGCACCCACCACTGTTCCAGTAGCCCTCAACATAAGGGAACACTTCCTGCAGCCTGTTCGCAGCTTCCCAAAATGAGGGTCTGGGGTCAGAGGAGCAGACTCTAGCTGTGACTCCCCCTTATCCAGGGCCAGTCTCCTTAGACCTCTTCCCCTCATCTGGGGGCAACTCTTCAACCTTGGCACAGAGCTCTCCCACTCCACTGCCCTTGGGGGGTTTGGGCCCTGGTGGGGGAAGGGGCTGAGGCTGGTGCCCCTTTCCCAGCGTCCTCAGCCCCACTGAGGCCCTGCCCGGCCCGTTCCAGACCGCGGGACAGTGCAGAAGGTCATTGTGCTGCCTAAGGATGACCAGGAGATGGAGGAGCTCATGCTAGAGGAGGTGGAGGTCTTCAAGGTGGGTGTGACACCACCCAGTCCTGTCCTCCTCACCATGGCTCTCCTCAGTACCACCTCCTGACCTCAGACCTCCAGGTCAGGACAGGAAGGGGGTCCCCAGGGTCATAAGCTAATCCCTCTCTTCTCCTAGGACCCAGCATCTGTTAAGACCATGACCATCTCTTCCAAGAGGGTGAGTTCTGGCAAGGTGGGCTGAGGGTAGGGATGGAGGCTGCTTCACTTTGGGGTCAAGCCCTTGGCAAAGAGATGGGGACACTGAGGCACAGAACAAGAAGGGGAGGAGCCTGGCCCAACTGGCTCCTAAGGAAGGTTGGCTATGGGGAGGGAACTGACAAGCTCCTACCCCTGCCCACAGCAACAACTGTACGTGGCCTCAGCCGTGGGCGTCACGCACCTGAGCCTGCACCGCTGCCAGGCATATGGGGCCGCCTGTGCCGACTGCTGCCTTGCCCGGGACCCCTACTGTGCCTGGGATGGCCAAGCCTGTTCCCGCTACACAGCGTCCTCTAAGAGGTGTGAACCCCGAGACCCTTGGAATTTTGGCCACCAGACCCAGGGCTCTGTCCTGGAGGTCTAGAGGTGGATGTGATATTACCCTGGGGGACTTTATGGGTGAGACATCCTACCCTGGAGTTTTGGGGCTATAGAGACTTGGGGGGCAAGTTTTCTTGGGAATACTCCTTCAGGAGCTATCTTCCTCCAGGCGGAGCCGCCGGCAGGACGTCCGGCACGGGAACCCCATCAGGCAGTGCCGTGGGTTCAATTCCAATGGTGAGTGCTCTATGTCTCACCACTGGGTGCTCCTCGGTGTGGAGCTGTGCAGCCTACAGAGCTGCTCATGGGGCCCCCACTGGAAGGATTCTCACATGGTCCGTGGGGGTGAGGGGGTGAGGGGTTTTGGAGAAGGGATGTCCTCGGCCACCCCCTCAAGGAGTGGATGCCTGATGGCACAGCCCTGCTTGTATGGGTGGGTATCCCTGTATATGCCCCTCGCCAGCCTGCAGTCTGCCAAGAGGTAGTGCTGCTTTCACGTGGCACCCTCTTGTTCTACAGCCAATAAGAATGCCGTGGAGTCCGTGCAGTATGGCGTGGCAGGGAGCGCAGCCTTCCTTGAGTGCCAGCCCCGCTCGCCCCAGGCTACCGTTAAGTGGCTGTTCCAGCGAGATCCGAGTGACCGGCGCCGAGAGGTGATTTCCTGTGCCCCACAGTCCTCACCATGGTTGGGAGAGTCCCTTGTACAGTCGAAATTCTACGTGGGTGAAATGTGGTATAGGAGCCAAACTGGGGCAGCCCTCATTCTAAGAAAGTCCTTCCAAGCTCCCTTCCCTATGTGGAGATCATTTGGGTGAATCCAGTTTTATGGAAACTCTGTGGGGTGTCCATATTACGTGGAAACTACTTGTAGGCGTGCCTTTTTTTTTTTTTTTTTTTTGCGGTACGCGGGCCTCTCACTGTTGTGGCCTCTCCAGTTGTGGAGCACAGGCTCTGGACGTGCAGGCTCAGCGGCCATGGCTCACGGGCCCAGCCGCTCCGCAGCATGTGGGATCTTCCCGGACCGGGGCACGAACCCATGTCCCCTGCATCAGCAGGCGGACTCTCAACCACTGCGCCACCAGGGAAGCCCCCAGGCATGGCTTTTTATATGAGAATTCCATATGTGTACTTTATTGGCAGTATACCTCATTCTATGGAAATGTCACGTGGATGAGTTCCAGCATATGGAAATTCTGTGGGGTAGCCTTCCTATTGTGGAAATACCTTCTAGGCAATCCCTTCTACATGGAAATTCTCTGAGGGTGCCCCAACATCTGTTTATTCTCATTAAATAGAAATTGTGTGTGTGCTCCAGAATTCTCTCATTGTACAGAATCCCCTTATGGTCATTCCTCCTGAAATGGAAGTGTTTATTATTCAGATGTTATATGGAAACTTGTTTTTCTTGGTATATGGAAATTCCACACGGGTGCCCCTGCATGGGGTGGCCCCAGAGGTGGTCTGATCGGGGAGCTGGCCGGGGCAACAGGGTAGTCCTGCAGCCCCTGAGCCCCAGCCCCTGCCCCCACAGATGCGTGCAGACGACCGCTTCCTGCGCACGGAACAGGGCTTGCTGCTTCGCGCCCTGCAGCTTGGTGATCGCGGCCTCTACTCCTGTACAGCCACCGAGAACAACTTCAAGCATGTCATCACACGAGTGCAGCTGCATGTACTGGGCCAGGACGCCGTCCATGCTGCCCTCTTCCCACCCCCAGCTGTGAGCGTCCCACCGCCCCCAGGCGCCGGGCCCCCCACACCCCCTTACCAGGAGCTGGCGCAGCTCCTGGCCCAGCCAGAAGTGGGCCTCATCCACCAGTACTGCCAGGGTTACTGGCGCCATGTGCCCCCCAGTCCCAGGGAGGCCCCAGGGGCACCCAGGCCTCCTGAACCCCAGGACCAGAAAAAACCCCGGAACCGCCGCCACCACCCGCCAGACACATGAGGCCTGCTGTCCGAGCCCTGCGATGGGCCGGCCTAGTCCTCGTCCCTTTTAATATAAAAGATAAATATATATATATATAAAATATCTATATTCTATATACACCCTGCCCCTGCAAAGACAGTATTTATTGGTGGGTTGTAAATAGCCTGCCTCAGCGGCAGCATCATCCAAAACTTAGACCCATGCTGGTCAGAGACGGCAGAAAACGGAGCCCACCTAACCAGGCCCGGCCAGTTGGCCGAGCCAGGCCAGGACCACACAGTCCCCAGGCTCAGCTGGGAGTCTACCTGCTCGACAGCCACCGCCAGGATCTACAGGACACAGGGAAGGAGCAAGCTCTACCTGGATGGGGCACGGACTGTACACCTTCGCCCATGTTTGCTGGTGGCATACATGTGGATGCGAGGACTGCTTGGAGACCGGGGGTGGGAGTGAGGGCTCAGATGCGCTCAGAGAAGGGAAGAAGGGGCTGGCACAGGATGCCGGCCCCTGCCTGGGAGAGGGGCACTCAGTCAAGGCCAGCCCTTTCCTGGGTATTTATTCTCTATTTATTGGGGACAGGAGAAGAGGAGCCCTGCCTGGGTGGGGCAGCCCCTCCAGCCCCTCCTTCCCTCCCTGCCTGGCCACTCTACCTCCTCTTTGCTTTCTGCATGCCGCTGTGATGCAGGGGCTGGGAGAAAAGCAGAGGGGCCAGGCTCAGGCAGCGCTGAGGGGAGAGGGGGTCATGGTGGAGGCCTGGGGCCTGCAGGGGCTCCCCAGGGCTCCCTTCTGCCCACCACTTCAGATGATGGGTGTAAATAGCTCTGGGGGGCAGTTGGGTAGGTGGATGGGGGCTCCTGGCAGCCCTCGGCTGTCCAGGCCACACCTGCCCTTGGGTTCCATCTTGCTAATAAACACTGGCTCTGGGACTGGACTTTGGCTTTCTCCTTGGCAAAGGAGGGAGGACGGGGGTTCAGCCCACACCCAGATTCTGTCCCTCCTGCCCCACGCCCCCACCAATGTGGCTTGACCACCAGTTCCCGCACGGTCTCTTTTGCAAGCCCAGCGTCCATTCATTTACTCAGTTGTTTGATCATTCGTTCACGTTGCTTTCTCACCTGGCTTTGTGTCTTGCCAGGAACTCAGGACTCAGAATTGGCAAGACAAATCCACAGCCCTTACAGTTCAGCTGCCCCTGCCCTGGGAATCAACAAAATTCCCATTCTTCTGCATCCTTCCAGCCAGATCTCAGCAGAGGGTCCAGCGCAAGCAAATGTCCAGAGGCGGGGAAGACCAGGATATGTGGGGAGCTGCTGGAGAGGAGGAAGTGAGGCTGGGGGCCCCAGGCCAAATTTAACGAGTCAAGCTCTGGCAGGGGAAGCCAATAACTATGGAGGCACACGGATCCAGCAGGGCTTAGGGCCATACCTGGCAGGCAAGGGGAGCCAGGTGGCGACGGGGAGGCAGTGGAATGGTCCCACTTTAAGTAGACCCAATATGTAGAAAGGTTCTTGTTGGTTTAGCAAACCTGGGCTCCTGCACCACCCCAACCCCCTGGGCAGTATGTAGGGGCTGCAGAGACTCCCAGGGCCCACTTACAGCATGGTGGTGGGGTAGAGGACGAATGGGGCCTAAAGGTTGAAAGTGGCACGAATGAATGATCTGTTGCTCCTGGACAGATCTCCCCTCACCCAACAGGGTAGATGTTGAAGCCACCAGCTTACAGAGCCAGTATCCACTTCCCACACGTTTAGGGACAGCCTTTGTGTGTGTGTGTGTGTGTGTGTGTGTGTGTGTGTGTGTGAATTTTTTTATTGAAGTATAGTTGATTTACAATGTGTTCATTTCTGCTGAAGAGCAAAGTAATTCAGTTATACAAATATATACATTCTTTTTTTTAATATTCGTTTCCATTATGGTTTATCACAGAATATTGAATATATTTCCCTGTGCTATACAGTAGGACCTTGTTGTTTATCCATTCTGTATATAATAGTTTGCATCTGCTAACCCCAACCTCTCACTCCATCCCTTTCCCGCTCCACTCCCTCTTGGCAACCACAAGTCTGTTCTGTGTCTGTGAGTCTGTTTCTGTTTCATGAAAGTTCATTTGTGTTGTATTTTAGATTCCACATATAAGTGGAATATGTCTCTTTCTGACTTAGTATTATAATCTCTAGTTCCATCCATGTTGCTGCAAATGGCATCATTTTGTTCCTTTTTATGGCTGAGTAGTATTCCAGTGTATACATGTACCCCATCTTTATCCATTCATCTGTTGATGGACATTTAGGTTATTTCCATGTCTTGGCTATTGTGAATAGTGCTGCTATGAACATAGGGGCGCATGTATCTTTTTGAATTATAGTTTTGTCCGGATATACGCCCAGGAATGGGATTGCTGGATCATATGGCAACTCTATTTTCAGTTTCTTGAGGAACCTCCATACTGTTTTCCATAGTGGCTGCACCAACTTACATTCCCCCCAACAGTGTAGGAGGGTTCCCTTTTCTCCACACCCTCTCCAGCATTTGTTATTTGAGGACTTCTTAGTGATGGCCATTCGACCAATGTGAGGTGGTACCTCATTGCAGTTTTGATTTTCATTTCTCTAATAATTAGCAACGTTAAGCATCTTTTCATGTGCCTGTTGGCCATCGGTATGTCTTATCTGAAGAAATGTCTATTTAGTTCCTCTGCCCATTTTTCAACTGGATTACTGTTTTTTTTGTTGTTGTTGTTGAACTGCGTGAGCTGTTTGTATATTTTGGAAGTTAAGCCCTTGCTGGTCTCATCGTTTGCAAATATCTTCTCCCATTCTGTAGGTTGTCTTTTTGTTTTGTTTATGGTTTCCTTTGTTGTGCAAAAGCTTTTATTTTTTAATTTTAATTATTTTTTTATACAGCACGTTCTTATTAGTTATCTGTTTTATACATATTAGTGTATACATATCAATCCCAATCTCCCAATTCATCCCACCACCCGCCGCCACTTTCCCCCTTGGTGTCCATACGTTTGTTCTCTACATCTTGTCTCTATTTCTGCCCTGCATACCAGTTCACCTGTACCATTTTTCTAGGTTCCACATATATGCGTTAATATACGATATTTTTCTCTTTCTGACTTAGTTCACTCTGTATGACAGTCTCTAGATCCATCCATGTCTCTACAAATGACCCAATTTCGTTCATTTTTATGGCTGAGTAATATTCCATTGTATGTATGTACCACATCTTCTTTATCCATTTGTCTGTCGATGGGCATTTAGGTTGCTTCCATGACCTGGCTATTGTAAATAGTGCTGCAATGAACATTGGGGTGCATGTGTCTTTCCGAATTATGGTTTTCTCTGGGTATATGCCCAGTAGTCGGATTGCTGGATCATATGGTAGTTTTATTTTTAGTTTTTTAAGTAACCTCCATACTGTTCTCCATAGTGGCTGTATCAATTTACATCCCCACCAACAGTGCAAGACGGTTCCCTTTTCTCCACACCCTCTCCAGCATTTGTTGTTTGTAGATTTCCTGATGATACCCATTCTGACTGGTGTGAGGTGATACCTCGTTGTAGTTTTGATTTGCATTTCCCTAATAATTAGTGATGTTGAGCAGCTTTTCATGTGCTTCTTGCCCATCTGTATGTCTTCTTTGGAGAAATGTCTATTTAGGTCTTCTGCCCATATTTTGATTGGGTTGTTTGTTTTTTTAATATTGAGCTGCGTGAGCTGTTTATATATTTTGAAGATTAATCGTTTGTCCGTGATTCATTTGCAAATATTTTCTCCCATTCTGAGGGTTGTCTTTTCATCTTGTTTGTAGTTTCCTTTGCTGTGCAAGAGCTTTTAGGTTTCATTAGGTCCCATTTGTTTATTTTTGTTTGTATTTCCATTACTGTAGGAGGTGGATCAAAAAAAGATCTTGCTGTGATTTATGTCAAAGAGTGTTCTTCCTATGTTTTCCTCTAAGAGTTTTATAGTGTCTGGTCTTACATTTAGGTTTCTAATCCATTTTGAGTTTATTTTTGTGTAGGGTGTTAGGGAGTGTTCTAATTTCATTCTTTTACATGTAGCTGTCCAGTTTTCCCAGCACCGCTTATTGAAGAGACTGTCTTTTCTCCATTGTATATCCTTGCCTCCTTTGTCATAGATTAGTTGACCATAGGTGCGTGGGTTTATTTCTGGGCTTTCTATCCTGTTCCATTAATCTATACTTCCGTTTTTGTGCCAGTACCATATTGTCTTGATTACTGTAGCTTTGTAGTATAGTCTGAAGTCAGGGAGTCTGATTCCTCCAGCTCCGTTTTTTTCCCTCAAGACTGCTTTGGCTATTCGGGGTCTTTTGTGTCTCCATATAAATTTTAAGATTTTTTTGTTCTAGTTCTGTAAAGAATGCCACTGGTAATTTGATAGGGATTGCATTGAATCTGTAGATTGCTTTGGGTAGTATAGTCATTTTCACAATATTGATTCTTCCAATCCAAGAACATGGTATATCTCCCCATCTGTTTGTGTCATCTTTGATTTCTTTCATCAGTGTCTTATAGTTTTCTGAGTACAGGTCTTTTACCTCCTTAGGTAGGTTTATTCCTAGGTATTTTATTCTTTTTGTTGCAATGGTGAATAGGATTGTTTCCTTAATTTCTTTCAGATTTTTCATCATTAGTGTATAGGAATGCAAGAGTATAGTGTATAGGAATGCATTAATTTTGTATCCTGCTACTTTACCAAATTCATTGATTAGCTCTAGTAGTTTTCTGGTGACATCTTTAGGATTCTCTATGTATAGTATCATGTCACCTGCAAACAGTGACAGTTTTACTTCTCCTTTTCCAATTTGTATTCCTCTTGTTTCTTTTTCTTCTCTGATTGCCATGGCTAGGACTTCCAAAGCTATGTTGAATAATAGTGGTGAGAGTTGATATCCTTGTCTTGTTCCTGATCTTAGAGGAAATGCTTTCAGTTTTTCACCATTGAGAATGATGTTTGCTGTGGGTTTGTCGTATATGGCCTTTATTATGTTGAGGTAGGTTCCCTCTATGCCCACTTTCTGGAGAGTTTTTATCATAAATGGGTGTTGAATTTTGTCAAAAGCTTTTTCTGCATCTATTGAGATGATCATATGGTTTTTCTCCTTCAGTTTGTTAATATGGTGTATCACATTGATTGATTTGTGTATATTGAAGAATCCTTGCATCCCTGGGATAAATCCCACTTGATCATGGTGTATGATCCTTTTAATGTGTGGCTGGATTCTGTTTGCTAGTATTTTGTTGAGGAGTTTTGCATCTATATTCATCAGTGATATTGGTCTGTAATTTTGTTTTTTTGTAGTATCTTTGTCTGGTAGTACCTTTGTCTGGTTTTGGTATCAGGGTGATGGTGGCCTCATAGAATGAGTTTGGGAGTGTTCCTTCCTCTGAAATTTTTTGGAAGAGTTTGAGAAGGATGGGTGTTAGCTCTTATCTAAATGAGCTGTGAAGGATTCACCTGTGAAGCCATCTGGTCCTGGACTTTTGTTTGCTGGAAGATTTTTAATCACAGTTTCAATTTCATTACTTGTGACTGGTCTGTTCATATTTTCTATTTCTTCCTGGTTCAGTCTTGGAAGGTTATACCTTTCTAAGAATTCATCCATTTCTTCCAGGTTGTTCATTTTATTGGCATAGAGTTGCTTGTAGTAGTCTCTTAGGATGCTTTGTATTTCTGCGGTGTCGGTTGTAACTTCTCCTTTTTCATTCCTAATTTTATTGATTTGAGTCCTCTCCCTCTTTTTCTTGATGAGTCTGGCTAAAGGTTTATCAATTTTGTTTATCTTCTCAAAGAACCAGCTTTTAGTTTTATTGATCTTTGCTATCGTTTTCTTTGTTTCTTTTTTTAAAAAATTTATTTATTTACTTTTGGCTACTTTGGGTCTTTGTTGCTGTGCGTGGGCTTTCTCTAGCTGCGGTGAGCGGTGTCCACTCTTTTTTTGTTGTGGTGTGCGGACTTCTCATTGCGGTGGCCTCTCTTTGTTGCAGAATACGGGCTCCAGGCACGTGGGCTTCAGCAGTTGTGGCATGCGGGCTCAGCATTTGTGGCTCAGGAGCTCCAGAGCACAGGCTCAGCAGCTGTGGCGCACGGGCCCAATTGCTCCGCAGCATGTGAGATCATCCCAGTCCAGGGCTCGAACCCATGTCCCCTGCGTTGGCAGGCAGATTCTTAACCACTGCGCCACCAGAGAAGTCCCTCTTTGTTTCTATTCCATTTAGTTCTGCTCTGATCTTTATGATTTCTTTCCTTCTACTAACTTTGGGTTTTGTTTGTTCTTCTTTCTCTAGTTCCTTTAGGTGTAAGGTTAGATTGTTTATTTGAGATTTTTCTTGTTTCTTGAGGTAGGCTTGTACTGCTATAAACTTCCCCTTAGAACTGCTTTTTCTGCATCCCATAGGTTTTGGATCGTCATGTTTTCATTGTCATTTGTCTTAGGTATCTTTTGATTTCCTCTTTGATTTCTTCAGTGATCTCTTGGTTATTTAGTAACCTATTGTTTAGCCTCCATGTGTTTGTGTTTTTTATGTTTTTTTTTTTTTCCCTGTAGTTGATTTCTAATCTCATAGCATTGTGGCTGGAAAAGATGCTTGATATGATTTCAGTTTTCTTAAATTTACTGAGGCTTGATTTGTGGCCCAAGATGTGGTCTATCCTGGAGAATGTTCTGTGTGCACTTGAGAAGAAAGTAATCTGCTGTTTTGGGATGGAATGTCCTATGAATATCAATTAAATCTATCTGCTCTATTGTGTCATTTAAAGCTTGTGGTTCCTTATTAATTTTCTGTCTGGATGACCTGTCCATTGGTGTAAGTGAGGTGTTAAAGTCCCCCACTATTATTGTGTTACTGTCGATTTCCTCTTTTATAGCTGTTAGCAGTTGCCTTATGTATTGAGGTGCTCCTATGTTGGGTGCATGTATATTTATAATTATTATATCTTCTTGGATTGATCCCTTGATCATTATGTAGTATCCTTCTTTGTCTCTTGTAACATTCTTTATTTTAAAGTCTCTTTTATCTGATATGCGTATTGCTACTCCAGCTTTCTTTTGATTTCCATTTGCATGGAATATCTTTTTCCATCCCCTCACTTTCAGTCTGTGTGTGTCCCTAGGTGTGAAGTGGGTCTCTTGTAGACAGCATATATATGGGTCTTGTTTTTGTGTCCATTCAGTGAGCCTATATCTCTTGGTTGGAGCATTTAATCCATTCACGTTTAAGGTAATTATTGATATGTATGTTCCTATGACCATTTTCTTACTTGTTATGGGTTTGTTTTTGTAGGTCCTTTTCTTCTCTTGTGTTTCCCACTTAGAGAAGTTCCTTTAGCATTTATTGTAGAGCTGGTTTGGTGGTGCTGAATTCTCTTAGCTTTTGCTTGTCTGTAAATCTTTTTTTTTTTTTTTTTTTTTGTCTATAAATCTTTTGATTTCTCTGTCGAATCTGAATGAGATCCTTGCCAAGTAGAGTAATCTTGGTTGTAGGTTCTTCCCTTTCATCACTTTAAATATATCGTGCCACTCCCTCCTGGCTTGTAGAGTTTCTGCTGAGAAATCAGCTGTTAGCCTTATGGGAGTTCCCTTGTATGTTATTTGTTGTTTTCCCTTGCTGCTTTCAATAATTTTTCTTTGTCTTTAATTTTTATCAATTTGATTACTATGTGTTTCGCCGTGTTTCTCCTTGGGTTTATCCTGCCTGGGACTCTCTGCACTTCCTGGACTTGGGTGGCTCTTTCCTTTCCCATGTTAGGGAAGTTTTCGATTATAATCTCTTCAAATATTTTCTTGGGTCCTTTCTCTCTCTCTTCTCCTTCTGGGACCCCTGTAATGCGAATGTTATTGCATTTAATGTTGTCCCAGAGGTCTCTTAGGCTGTCTTCGTTTCTTTTCATTCTTTTTTCTTTATTCTGTTCCGCAGCAGTGAATTCCACCATTCTGTCTTCCAGGTCACTTATCCATTCTTCTGCCTCAGTTATTCTGCTATTGATTCCTTCTAGTATATTTTTCATTTCAGTTATTGTATTGTTCATCTCTGTTTGTTTGTTCTTTAATTCTTCTAGGTGTTTGTTCTTTAATTCTTCTAGGTCTTTGTTAAACATTTCTTGCATCTTCTCGATCTTTGCCTCCATTCTTTTTTCGAGGTCCTGGATCATCTTCACTATCATTATTCTGAATTCTTTTTCTGGAAGGTTGCCTATCTCCACTTCATTTAGTTGTTTTTCTGGGCTTTTATCTTGTTCCTTCATCTGGTACAAAGTCCTCTGCCTTTTCATTTTGTCTATCTTTCTGTGAATGTAGTTTTCCTTCCACAGGCTACAGAATTGTAGTTCTTCTTCTGCTGTGCAAAAGCTTTTAAGTTTGATTAGGTCACCTTTGTTCATTTTTCCTTGTATTTCTATTCCTTTGGGAGACTGACCTGAGAAAATATTGGTACAATTTATGTCAGAATGTTTTGCCTATGTTCTATTCTAGGAGTTTTATGGTGTTATGTTTAAGTCTTTAAGCCATTTTGAGTTTATTTTTGTGTATAGTGTAAGGGTGTGTTCTAACTTCATTGATTTACATGCACCTGTCCAGCTTTCCCAACACTAGGGACAGTCTTCAATGCTCAGTATCTGGGGCCCTGGCACCCCAGGTCCGCAAGAGTTGAGTCCTAAGACAGCCAGGTTTCCGGGTAGTTCAGCCAGGAGGGGGCCTTGAGAGCCCAGGATTTGGGTCTTCTGATGGGACGTGGTAAATCTCCAGAGGCTGGAGCTCAACATTACATGCTCGGTTGAACCACTTCCACTCAGCAGCACGTCCTGTCCCATCTAAACCCCCACAGAGACCTCTGACCCCTAAACTGAGGCAGGTGTGCCCTGGAGATACCCCTAGGCAGGTCCCAGATTACCGACAGGGGACAGAAGAAGAGTGAGGCTCATCTGCTCCTCCCCTGGGAACACCAGACCTGCTTCAGGGCTCAGTTTTCCCATCTGATAACAGGCCTGCAAAACATTCCCTGGAAGAGCCTGGTCACCTCCGCAGGTCAGAGTGTTGCACCATGGGTACATGTAGACACAGGTATGTGCAAGTGTGCACACATACAGGCAGACACATGCATAAATGTACATGTACACAGGCAAGTGCACACACATGCACATATACATGCACTTATACATTCATACGCACACACACACACATTAACCCAGTTTAGCATAATAAAGTACACATACAAACACATCTGCACATGAAGAGAAATGCACAAAAGCACATCCATGCACATGCACACACGGTACACAAACAGGCAAACATAGACACACACATGCATTCACAAAGGCATAAAAATGCATACATAAACACACAAGTATACATAGACAAATGTGTCATGTCATTGCCTTGCTTGGTGCCAGTAAAGTATACAAGCACACACCCAGTACACGTAGCAGACCTGCACACCCACCCAAGTCCATTGGAATCATGGAGGCATGTAGAGGCCTTGACCAGGTCAGATGCAGACCTTGGTACAGGGCAAATGCAATGTCCACCTTTCCCTCTTGACTCCCTGCTGAGCATGGAGCCCTGGTTCAGAGTCACGAGCCCTTCTCAACTACGTCCTGCTGTGCGACCCTCTGAACCTCCACTTCCTCATCAGTAAAATATTGTGGGTACCCATCCGCCAGGGCTGGTGTGAGCTAGGTAAGGAGCAATGCTAAGCCCTGTGCTGGGCAGGGGTCAGGTGCTCCTTGCATGCTTCTCCCTCTACTCTCTGCTGCCAGGCCTACCCCCCAATGCCCCCACCCTGGAACTTGAGGCCCTCTCCTCCCCTTTCTGAGCCTGGATCCTATGGAACATGTCTCCCTGCCCTGGAGCAGGGCTGGACTACCTCCAGGGTCTCTCCCAGAGGGTTTGGGGAGCAGCGTACAGGGGGTGCAGAGTCAGCAGTTGAGGGATTGGGGCCATGCCAGCCTGATTAGGGCGGCTGGGGGCTGAGCTGGATTCACCTGTCCTTGTCTCTGATTGGCTCTTGGGTACCAACAACCCCCCAAATCCTACTAAGCAGCCCCAACAGGGCCTTCACAGGTCTGTGGACAGCCAGTGGATTGCCAGTTCTGAGGTCAGAAGGGTGTCTGGGGAGGCCAGAGGCTGGCCTGAGCCTGGCTCTGGGGATCCCCTGCATCCAGAAGAGCCAACTGACCACCCTGTTCCTTCACCTCCTGCCGGCACCATGGGGGCTGGGGCCAGTGCTGAGGAGAAGCACTCAAGGGAGCTGGAAAAGAAGCTGAAAGAAGATGCCGAGAAGGATGCTCGAACCGTGAAACTGCTGCTTCTGGGTAAGGGGGTGGGCTGCGGCGAGGCCACTGCTACTAGTCAGAGGCCCAGGGGCAGGCAGGTGGCCCTTCTGTGAAGTAGGTGTGACTTGGGAAACAGAATGAGCCTGCAACCTGGCAGGAAACAGAGTGGGAGCCCTGGCCAAGCCTTGACAAGTGATGCCTTGGCTCCCTAAGGCTGGGTATCCACAGAACCCCTCTTCAGAGGGCCCAGCCTCAGGCAACCTCCCCTCCCAAGAAGGGTGTACCAATCTCACTTTTGTAGAGATGTGTGTACGAGGCCTAGTTTTGCCCTGGCTGTGCTCCCTCAAACACCAGCCTTTGGCTTGATGGGCCTGCTGGGCAGGGCTCGGAAACCAGGGGCCTCCTTGGGAGCCCCACAACAAGGCTGCTCCCTTGGGAGGCAGAAGGTCACAGTCCTCCTGAGAGTGGGCAGCCTCTAGGACCACCCAGATCCACAGACAATGACCCTCAGTTTCCAGAGCTTTATTGTTGACAGACCTGCAGAACAGTTAAAGGGGGTAGGGGGTACTAAGGCCCAGCCGGGAATAGGTAAAGCCATGTCCTTGGTCCCATGGGTAGTGAAGGGAGATGGGGCTGGTCTAGTACCCCAAGGCCACTTCCTCCCCGCAAGGGAAGAAGGAGCTGCTTTGAGAGGGCAGTGCAGACTCTACCCAGGCTCTCCAGGGTCCAGCCAGACAGCTAGATGTGGGCAGAAGGACCAAGCCAGAGTACCCCAGGCAAGAGAGAGAGGCTAAGCCAGAAATCCCATTAACTGTGCCCAACACCCGCATGAGAACAGGCTCAGAGGGGCTGTTAGCTCTGTCCTCTCCCCCAGCAAAAGGTGCTAATTCCCTCTGAGCCTCTTGGAGACACTTCCTCCCACCACAGGTTAAAAGCAGGGGTTGACCTGGCTCAAATAATCCCATGCATGCAGTACCAGAATCTTCCACAAGGCGGAGCTCCAGGTTTCTTTATTTTTGTCCTCAGAATAATAAAACTGAAAATACCAGGGTCTTGAAGGCTCCTCAGCACAGTCGAGGTTGTCGATTCCCCTCGTCAGCCCCCTTCTGTCACTCCTGACGTTTATGTTTTGCCGCCAGGGCATCATGACCTGACTTTGGGGGTTGGGGGCAAAACAGGTGTGATAGAGGCGGCAGTGCGGTCAGCGCGTCTCTGAGGTAGGGTTTCCATTCCAGGTGCCGGTGAGTCCGGGAAGAGTACCATTGTCAAGCAGATGAAGTGAGTGCCCCTGCCCTACCCGAGGCCCCTGGGGGTGGGCACAAGCACGAGGTCTGTCCTTCCCCACCTACCCAAGAGGTGCTGACCTGGCTCCCCACGGCTGCAGGATCATCCACCAGGATGGGTACTCGCTGGAAGAGTGCCTCGAGTTCATTGCCATCATATATGGCAACACGCTACAGTCCATCTTGGCCATCGTGCGCGCCATGACCACGCTCAATATCCAGTATGGAGACTCTGCGCGCCAGGTATGCCAAGAGACTAGCTGAACAGGGCTTCTGGAGACTCGAGGTGCGAGGCTGGGCCCAAGTCCATGGTCACCACCAACCACTCCCCTGCCCCCCACCCCAGGACGATGCCCGGAAGCTGATGCACATGGCGGACACCATCGAGGAGGGCACGATGCCTAAGGAGATGTCAGACATCATCCAGCGGCTGTGGAAGGACTCGGGTATCCAGGCCTGTTTCGATCGCGCCTCGGAATACCAGCTCAACGACTCTGCTGGCTAGTGAGAGCACAGGCGGGGCGCGGGGCGGGCGGGGCCCTGCCACGCCCCTCCACCCAACCCTACCCACACCCCGGATCTCCCGCAGCTACCTCTCGGACCTGGAGCGCCTGGTAACCCCGGGCTACGTGCCCACTGAACAGGACGTGCTGCGCTCGCGTGTCAAGACCACTGGTATCATTGAGACGCAGTTCTCCTTCAAGGACCTCAACTTCCGGTACGACCCCGCGCCCTAGCTCTCGCTCTCCGGGGGCCTGCCCGCAAGTTCACTGCCTGAGGCCTTGTCTGATCCCAGAGGCCCCATCCCTACGAGAGACCCTGCCCCTTCTTGGACAGCCCGCCCGCAGAAATGCCCGGCCCCTCCAGATGCCACTCCCATCTGGGTGCCTCCCAGCCAGCATTAGGAAACCAGGGGATGCCTGTGGGCACGTCCAGGGGACTCGATGCGCCGGCTCAGGTTCCCACGGCCCCGCAGGATGTTCGATGTGGGCGGGCAGCGCTCAGAACGCAAGAAGTGGATCCACTGCTTCGAGGGTGTGACCTGCATCATCTTCATCGCGGCTCTCAGCGCCTACGACATGGTGCTTGTGGAGGACGACGAAGTGGTGAGTGCTCCAGCAGGGCCTGAGCGTTTGAGCGGGGAGGAGGAGAGCGGAAAGCAGAGACAGCGCTGCGGGCGCGGGGAGCATCTGAGAGAGGACATTCGACCCAGAGCGGTCTGAAGGAGGAGATGAGGCAGCCTGCTGCCCTGCTTAGGGGGGCGAACGGGGAGACGGTCTTGGAGCTGTCTGGGCAGGGAGGCCCCGGAGCCCAGAGAGCAGGGGTCTGCCCGCCGGCTGCAGCCGGGTGGGGGCGGCGGCCGCAGTCCCCGGTGCCCGACAGCTTCTGCCCTCCTCAGAACCGCATGCACGAGAGCCTGCACCTATTCAACAGTATCTGCAACCACCGCTACTTCGCCACCACGTCCATCGTGCTCTTCCTCAACAAGAAGGACGTCTTCTCGGAGAAGATAAAAAAGGCGCACCTCAGCATCTGCTTTCCGGACTACAATGGTGAGAACCTCGGCCCGCCGCCAGGCGGCGTCGCAAACCCACGATCTCGGCCTGCGCTCCTCCCGCCGCGGGGAGGATTTGCTACCGGGAGTGAGAGCTCCCCCTTCCTCGCCAGGGCCCAACACATATGAGGACGCGGGCAATTACATCAAGGTGCAATTCCTCGAGCTCAACATGAGACGCGACGTGAAGGAGATCTATTCCCACATGACGTGCGCCACCGACACACAGAACGTCAAGTTTGTCTTCGACGCTGTCACCGACATTATCATCAAGGAGAACCTCAAAGACTGCGGCCTCTTCTGAGGTGGCTCCTCGCGCGCAGGCCGGGATGCTCCCCTGTCGTGCCTCTTGGTCTCAATACCCCAAGCCCCTTCCCCTGCTCCTCATCCCACCTCTCGACTGCAGGCCCCTCCCCAGCTCTCCAGATCCACTCCACTGCCTGCCCTCTGGCCCCCAACTTCCAGACCCTATTGCTTCCAGGCCCCACCCTGACTCCTCAGGCTCCACCCCATGGCCACAGGCCCCTCCCCTGGCTCACAAGCCCCACCCACTCAAGCTCTTTGGACCCCGCCCCAACCCCCCAGGTGTCACTGCTTCCAAGCCCACCTCCACCTGTCTCTCAGTCTAAACCCAATTATTTGGGCGCTTAGGAATGTTGACTCTGTTCCTTTTTCTCTTCACAGGTGCCTGGACTCATGCATTCCTGAGACCCTGTAGCCCTTGCCGCCTTGTAGCCCCAATCCGCATGACCCCTACCAGCCCCCCAGGACTCCTGGGCCCCAGCCTGTGGCCTCACCAGCCACAGATCCAAAACCCTAAGCCCTGCTAACCTTGAGGGACTTACCCTCCCCCATGGCTCCCAGGATTCCCTGGTCTCCCAGAGTCCGGTGCCCCCAGCCACCCCAGCACTGCCCTTCACGGCCTGGCTGCACTGGCCTCCAGGACCCACCACAGCCAGCCCCAGCTAGGAGCAAGCAGTACTTGGGGCAGCTACAGCTCACGGTGACTCAGCAGTACCCCACTGACCAATCTCCTGCTGCTCTCCTGCCCCAGGAGGCCCGTGATTCACCTGGTGGGTCTGGGTTCAGCAAACAGCCCTCCCTCCCAGAGTTTCATGAAGGGCAGGGGGGCAGGAAGGGAACCCTCCTCCAAGCAGGCCTGCTGCTTACCATCAGCCCATTCTAGCCTTACCACCTCCATGTGACAAGTCTGACACCCATCTGCCCAGTGGCCAGTGACTGCCCCACCGGCAGCTTTAGGGGTCCAAAGTCCAAGCCAGCTCTGGCCTGTGAAACTCATACATAGACGAATTAGTGAGTGGGGGCAAGCCTGGGAGCTCCTGGTGCCAGGAAGAGACTCAAGCTGGACCCTTCCCCACATATCCTAACCCCTTCCCCCACAGGCTCTGCCCCCTCCATGCTTGGACACTGTATTCATGTCCTACTTACTTACACACCCACAGTACTCCAGGCCAGTCTGTTGAGGGAGGGTGCTGTTGACACCAGCTGTGGCCAATGGCTGAACTGTCCTAAGGGGTGGCTGGGAGCAGAGTCCGGCTCCCATCGATCAGCCCCAGGCAGGGGATTTGGGACAGGAAGGAGGCCCAGATTGTGCCCAGAGGGGTCTGCCTCAGGTAGGGTCATAAGCAAACCCAGGTGACCCTCTTGTCCCTGCCAGCAGCTTCTCTCATCCTTCCCATTCAGGGCCCATTCCCTGGTGGGAAAAACTGAGATCCATGCCTGAACCATCAGTGACAAAGGCATCCATGTCCCCACACCCCTGCTCCCTACTTCCTCATCAAGCACCAAGTCCTCGCTGATGCCCGTGGGCTGGGGCCTGTGCTGTAGTCGAGGGCAAGGAGCATCCGTCTAACAAGGCCAGGGCATAATTTGCACTCCCTTCAGCTAGATACACAGACTCAGCAATAAATCTTTGCATCAGGCCCCAGCTGTCCTTTCTTGGGGGGAGGGGGAGAGTGTTAATGATCATGAGTCATGCAAATTTATTAAGTGCCCAGTGCTGGGCTGGACGTGAGTGGGAAGGTGGTCCCTTCCAGGGAGAAGCACCTGACCTAACATGGCAGGGGGCACTCTTGGGGGCATGGGATCAATTTGGGGTCTTGAGAGGGGTTGAGAGGGGGAAAGGAGCCGTGGGAAATGTTCACAAGGACGATGTTGGATCAAGAGGGGGTTGTGAGGTGGAAGCTCATTCTGGCAGGGACTGTAGTGTGTATAAGGCCCAGGAACATGGGCTGGTGGACCACAGGAGTTCAGTGGAACAGGAGCAGGGAAGGGGAGACGGGGTGGGGAGACTGGGCAGGTGCCAAACGCCAGCCTAAGGGCCTGTGCTTCCTCCAGAAGATGATGGGTCCAGGAAGCCCTTGAAGCTAGAATATAATTGCAGGGCTGGGATTCGGGTGAGGCAAATGAGGCACTCACCTCAGGTATTAAGATTTAAGGTGATGCCAAAAAAATCAGTAATCAAGATAAATATTAATGCAATACTTTCAAAAATCAAAATTACTGCCAAAAAGTCCATAATGAACAGAATATCAAAATTTTAAATAAAGACAAGATCCAAGAGAGCCCTGCAGAGCCATATTGGACCCTGAAGCAAAAGGAAAAATGTCCACTCCTATATATGTTTTTATGTATTTTTAAAGGTTAATTTTTTTTTACAGAACATTAAAGTAGTTGAAAAAACATCGAACAAATTGTAAGTAGGTATATTAAAACTCACAATATTACTTTAAGATTAAATATTTTATTTATACCTAAAACAGAATTTATACTTTTATTTTCTTGGCTTTAATGGAAATAAAATCATCAATGATATTTTCCAAATCTGTTTCTGGAAAAAATAATCATTAAAATTTTTCATAAAAACATGTATATAGGGGCACATATTTTTCCTGGGGGCTGGGCATGGGGGACGAGAGGAGTGGGGCTGGGAGGGTCCATGAGGAAGAGACTTATGTCATTACCCCGTGGAGCCAGGATCTGCAAGGAGTGGGACTCACTGACAAGGGTCTGGATCTGTGCAGTGACCAAGTGCATGTGATGCCCCCACCAAGCTGGGACTGCACAGGAGTGTTGAGGGGACTGAGTTTTCTGGACCTGTGGCCACTTGGGGGAGAGGTCCAGGAGTCAGACAGATACTTGGGGCTGGGCAGAAGGCAGCATGTGGGCAGCATCCTCAATGTTCAGGTGGAAGTGGCACTGTGAGCCTGTGCGGGGCTAGAAGGGGAGAGTGAGGGTGCCCAGGCCTGAGCATGGGGTGGAGGGGAGGGACGCTGGATGGGTTAGAGAGCCCAGGACACATGGGCAGCCACAATGGTGTTGCTTAGAGTCCTGAGGGGAGGATGAGGCTCAGGCCAGTGGTTCAGGATCTCACTGGGTGGTTTTGGGCCTGGCTGAGCTGGGCTGCTCATCCCTGCTAAGGACCCTCTGCCCAAACAATTTACTGGAGTGAGGTGGGGCAGGGGAGAGTGATGGCGGGATTTGTGGGGAGGGGCAAGGCGGAAGACAGAAGGCTTTGAGAAGCTAGCAGTGGCAGGCTTGAGACAGAGGAAGCTGCGGGAGAGGTGGGTTAATGGGGTCTTCCTCATGGCCACCTTGTCTTGGAAGGAAGGTAATGAGCTCCCCAGCCTTCCTAGGCAAGGGACAGAGAGGAGGCCAAACACCATGCAGGGCCTGGACCCCACGCTCCAGGTTCTGACCCTAGGGACTGGGATTCTGAACCAATATTCTTGGATCCCATGGACTGAGGACACTGCCTGGCCTCAAGCTGCCCTGTTCATGGCCAGCAAGTATGGGGGCTGGGGGTCGAGTCTCCTGGCCTGAAGCCTCCTCAGCCCCGCTTACCCCACCTGTGTAATTGCACCCTTACGAGCAGGATCAATGGGTGCCTAATGCCTGATTCACAGTCCAAGGCCAAGGATCAGAGGGAGCTGGCCCAGAGTCGGCACAGTGTCCACACCGTGGTCTTGTAGGCAGGGGGCATTTACTGTGGGCACCTCCAGCCTCCACCATCCCTGCCTGACCTCAACCTCAAGGTGCCCCTGGGGGCCTTCCCAGCCTTCGACTCTGGCTCTGGCGGGACTAACCTGGCCCAGCCACGGAACAGAGATTAGACAGGTCTGGCGAACCGTTAATGCTGCTGACGTCAGGGCCCGGTCGGGTGGCTACTGGGTGGGGGCTTGGGCCCTCCCCACGGGCAGTAGCACGGCCCACGTGACCTGGGCACATTAAGCCGCTTCAGTGGCCAGAGAAGCTGGGTGCCAGAGCTCAGGGGAGAGAGGGGGGCCCTCCGGGACTGTGGGGGCAGGCTCCAGCCTAGAGGTCACCAGCTCTGTGGACTCAGGCCAGGGGAGAATCAGAGAGGTGGGTTTGCCTATGGATGCCCTCTATACTTCCACAACCCCACACCCCTGCTAGTGCCCGGAGAGGAGCCTCCCAGACACCAGGATGGGCAGAGTATATTCAGGAGCTATGGGTGTGGGTCCTCAAGCCTGGGGTATGGAGGTGAGAACCACCCTCACCTGTGAGGCCTTGAAAGCTCCAACATGACTCCAGGCCGAGGGTCCCGCCCCTGCACACAGCCCTCCGCCTATCAGTGCCAATCCCACATGCACTCAAGGTTCCCTGTGGCCAAGCTGTCCCTTCCATCCACAGTACCCTCTCTTCCCCACCCTGGCATGTGCCTTTCTTCCCCTTGGCAGAGCCAAGCCCACGGATTGCTTCTCCATCAGGCTTTTCCTGATCCGCACACTCTAACCTGGCAGGAGCTTTCCTGTCTAGAGGGCCCACACAGAGCGCTTGGAGACACCGAGCCTGGGGCTGTGTGGTGGGGCGGCAAGAGCAGCCGCAGTCAGGGTAGGATGAGCTGGCTCTTCCAGGGGCTCATGCACGGTTCTCAGAGGCGATCTTTCATTTGGGTGTTGAGGGACAAGTGAGAGTGCCAAGGAGGTGGGACAGGATGGGGAACCAGGAGGGCAGAGGCACAGGGAGGTGAAGGCTGGCATGTTCTTGGAACAGCCGGGCAGTGGGGGAGGTGAAGAGGCCAGCTGGGTGTGAGGCAGGTGCTTGCAGGGCGTCCGAGGAATCAGTGGATACAGATGCTAGGCTCTGGGGAGGACTGGGTTGGACGTGAAGATGGGGCTTCAGTGTGTAGATGGTGTGCCAGGGGAGGTGCTGGTGTGGTGAGAGGGGGCTGCCTAGCTGGAGGCTAAAGAGGGAGGAACAGAGCAAAGGGCTGCCAGGACCCTGGAAGGAGAGTCTGAGTGATCCTGGGATCCTAAGTTCTGTCTCATATCTCTGACAGTTTCTTGGGCCTGTGTCTCAGATTCTGGAGATGGGGGAGTGGAGGTAGGGGACTGGGCCGAAGGTTGAGATAAAGCTCCCCCCCTTCCACTCCAGGTGGCTGCCCCCAGCACAGCAGCTGCGTAGATAGACATTCCCTCCAGCCTCTGGGAGAAGGTGCCTGGTACCTCTCAGAGCCCCATAATGGCTGCCAACTGTCCAGCCACCTCAGGCTGGGCTGGGAGATTTGGCAGGTGGTGGGAAAGGCCTCTGAGCTGTGCTTGCCCTGGCTGGGGCCCGGGCCTAGCATCAACAATCGGGCAGCCCCTCCCCCAGCCTGGCCACAACTGACCTGGCCCAGGGACCCCACCTCACACCACCCTCAGGGCTCCCACAGCAGCCCAGCCCAGCTGGCCCCTGCTCCCTCCAGTCTGGGTTGAGGACCCCAACACCCACATGCTGGGTGACCTTGAAGCCAGGCCTGGCTCCTCAGGAACTGCCAATAGGAGCACCCAGCCCTTTGCAAATGGCTTCTGTGAGCATCCAGAGTGTCTGGAGTTGGGAGGTGGGGGGCAGACCTGAGACCCTGGTCAACACCTCTCCTATCTGACTCTGTCCCACAGGCAGTCCTCAAGCCCCTTCAAAGGGTGAGAATCTTAGGGTCTCTCATGACCAAAGTAAGCTGTGATCTGGGATTATACCAGCCCCAGATCAAGGGGTAGAGCCAGTCCCTTCCTAGTTTTCAGCCATCAGCAGGGAGGGAGCTTAGATGGTTTGAGGTTTTCAAGGATTGCCACCATCCCAATGCCTTTCTCTTTAGTCCTCCCATCCCCTGGTTCTCCCAGCCAAAGCTGAGTCCCCTTGGCTCACAGCTTCCCCTTAACCCACTGCCTTCAGGCCAGGGGAAAAGCCAGAGCCATTTCCTTGTGACGCAGAGGGAAACTGAGGTACGCTAGGGCTTGGCTGCGGGGGTGCTGTGAGTCGGGCGGAAGGGAATCCTGGAGTCCTGACTCCCAGCCCAGGACAGGGAAGGGGTGAGGCCTGTCCTCTGAGGGCATTCTCCCCAATACCAGGGAGGGGGGCAGACATGACACAGAGACATCAGCTTGACTAGGAACAGCAGAGGCCATGGATTAATCGGATCAGAGCCAGTGGCTGAGAAGCAAGGGACACAGCTGTTCTGCAAACACCCCCCCCAGCTCACCCCCAAGGTCAAGGCCTCCCCCAGCTCCCTGCTGGTTGCTCCTGGGCTGGTGGGCCTTAACACCCACCACACACCTCTGAGCACTAAGGCCTTGGGTGGGAAGCAGGCAGGGGTGGGATGGGAGCCCTCAGCCAGGTGGGGTCACCCTAAAACCCCTTCCCCTGAGGCACAAAGTCCCAGGCCCCACTTCCCATGGGCAGACACAGCTGTCTCCTACTCTTTATTTTTGTTTTTTTTTGCGGTACGCGGGCCTCTCACTGTTGTGGCCTCTCCCGTTGCAGAGCACAGGCTCCAGACGCGCAGGCTCAGTGGCCATGGCTCACGGGCCCAGCCACTCCGCGGCATGTGGGATCTTCCCGGACCGGGGCACGAACCCGTGTCCCCTGCATCGGCAGGCGGACTCTCAACCACTGCGCCACCAGGGAAGCCCCTCTCCTACTCTTTAGAAATAAGGAAATGGGGGCATGGCCAGGGAGATCCAGACAAGGCTCAGCGTGGGCCAAGACTCCAAGACTTGCTTCCCACACCCTCTGCCCACCCCCGCCCCGTCCTCACTGCCCCTACCCTTGTCTACCCTCAATCTCTTCTGAGTATCTGGGGTGAAGACAGAATTGATGCAGGGAGCCCCTGTCCTCACCCTATCCCACCTCTGCTTGGGAAGGGTGAGGCAGGCAGAAAAGACATCTTGTGCCTAAGTGATGTGAAAGTCCCCCATTCAAGGCATCCTTCTTTGAGATTAAGCATGGCCCTGTTCCCATTCCTCTTAGCTGAAGAGCCCCTTCTGGCTTGAGGGAAGTGAGGGCAGAGCATTTCAGGGCTTAGGGGGCGCTCAGAGACCTCAGAGAGAATCTGCTTTGGACTAAAGCATTCCCCCAACAAGATTCAACTGAGCCCCTCCCGCAGCAGCTGCTCTCCTAAGGCTCCTTAGCGCTCGGGCTGCCCCTTTGCTCCAGGCCAGTGGAGGGCCCCCGCCTCTCCGCAGACCTGCCCCTCCTCCTGCTGGCCGCGGGGGATTGGCGGGCCAGGGGCGGGCCGGGGGCGGGGCCGAGCGCCCTTCATCCCCTGCCGCTGCGCTCAGCCGGGAGCAGAGCGGACAGCACCGGCCCGAGCGGAGCATCGCGCGTCCTCACCCGCGAGGCCAGGTACTGCTGGGGGCGCCGACCCCCCGTCCAGGGGCACCGAGCGGGCGGAGCCCTACTGTCCGCTTTCGCGTCCGGAGCTGGGCTCTGGGCAGGTCCCCTCGCCCGCCCTGGCTCCGGGCAGGCGCCCCAGCCTCCGGGGAGCCAAAGCCCCGAGCGCTCCAGGCGCAGGTCTGGGGACCCGCCAGCTCCCAGCTTGAGCTAGTGTCCTGGGAGGAGCACCTCGTGGTCTTGGGGCCTCTCGCACGGCCGGGCGGGATAGCAGGAGGTCGGCGGCATCCAGGGCTGGGGTCACAGGACGCCTTGTTGGGGGCTAGGGTGGCACGCGATGGGTTTCCCGAGGCACGGTCCAAGGGCGCGAGCTCGAGAGGGCCCGGAGGGGGGCCTAAGAGGGCCGGGAGCAGGCCCTGGAGCGCTGCCCCGACGGGCGCCTGACAAGCAAATCGGCCCGCTGGCACGCCGGGCGTCAGGGTATATTTATCCCGCTGCGTTAGGCAGGGGCTTGAGGGCAGACCGGGCCAGGCTGCCTGAGGGGCCGCGTGGCACATGTTGGTACCAGGGTCCGTGCCATTTGCAGCCAGGCCAGCGGGCACGGCGGGCACAGGGCGAGCGTGGCTCCCTGGATTGAGGGCGAGGCTCGGTCTGAGCTCCTAGAGCTGACAGTGCGTTCAGGGGCGGAGGGAAAGGACCGGGACTAGGTTTGCAGGAGCCCGCCCCCACCCGATTGGCCCCTTCGATTGGCCACAGCGAGTGCGTGCGTTTGTTTACACCCGGGGAGGGGGAGGCCAGGGGCGGGGCCTGTGGGAATCCATTCTTTCCCCCCCACAGTAACCTGAGCCCTGAGCCCAGGTGTAGGCTTTGGGACAGGTCTGAGGGAGACTAAGTCAAAGGTCCTTGCACCGTGGGAGCCACCTCGACCCAGGCCCATCCTTCTTTCAGCCTGCCAGTCCTGTCCTTCCTTCCATGACTGCCTTCAGCCACTGTGCTGGACCTGAAAGGGGCCCTTCCTCTCTAGTACACAGTCTGGCATGGGGGCTCACTTCCTTCTGGAAAGGAAGCAAATGCCTCAGAGGTTCTCAGTCTGGAGCATAGCAAGCTGGAGAGATCCAAGGACAGGTCCATTTTGAGAGGGGGAGGTTCTGCACAAACATGGAAGGCTTCCTGCAGGAAGCACCAAAGGTGGGAAAAATCAGGGGTGGATGAGGCCAGGCCTGGCACATCCCTAAAAGGGCTGGAATGCTGGGATCAGTAATGAGAATCTCGGACTCCTTGAGGTTGAGGGCTGGGGGCTGTGTCTCTGGGGAGGGTGGGGGTGTACATCTCAGAACTTCGTTCTGCCTGGGCCCATAGAGCCACTGTCCTCACTGGCTTCCCAAGCCACCCTTTGTTCTGTACTGGTTCTTTGGGCCCATGTCACAAACACCCCCCCCATCCAGGCTCCAGGTGGCAAGAGCATGAGAGCTGGTTGCTCCTGTCCTAGTGCCTGCTGCCCTAGCAAGTAGCCTTAGAGCCCTGGAAAAGTGGGGAAACTGAGGTGCAACAGGACAAGCTGGGTGCTTCATGGTCTCTGGGTGGGGGGCAGGGAAGGTTTTTGAGCCGAACTGAGTGCACCCTGAAAGTCTGGGCTGGGCAGGGTGCAGGCACTCAGTCTGAGGGGGAAAATGTTTTGGGGGAGTGGTTGGCTACAAGAGAGGTACAGTTTTGGCATCTGTGTGCACAGAAAACTGGGGCGGGATGTGCAGTCTATACCATAATAGGATAGGGGCACTGCAGGAGGATGTTCCAGTGCAGACATGGCTGGGGAGCCAGGCGCCACTTGGAGCAGGTGAAATGGGGTGGAGGCTTGCCAAAGACCTTGAACCCATTCCATTCATTTAATATTTACTGAGTACCTACTGTGTGCCTGTGCACACTCAATCTGGTGGATGGAGGGCTGGACTTTGGATAAGACAGATGCATGGTGGGGGCGCTCTAGAGGACCAGGCAGGGCTTCTGGGGACCGAAGGGAAGGACCAGCTGCTGGGCAGGAGGGGCTTTCCGGCCAGCGGCCTGGGGTGGCTTGGATTTGAATTTCCGCTCTGCGGGCCACGTCCTGTACACAGCCTCTCAGCCAGCACGTCTGCACACGTGCATGGCTGCTGAGGATGGGAGTCACTTCAACTGACTGTCCTCTCCGTATACCTTTCCTATTGTGTGGGTAGACAAACCATGGGTGCTGGACTAGGGGGCTCTGAGCTTTCCAGCTGGGCCTGGCCTGTGGCCCCAGTGGGCTCAGTCCCACCCTCTGGATGTCTGCACCTGGCTAATGGGAGCATAACCTGCCCTTGTAGGAACCTGGAAATGCTGTGGCATCCCTGCAGTGCCCACTGGGCCTGCTGCCCCCTCACCTGGGCCTCTGGCTCCCTCTACTTCTTGCACCTTCTGGGATGCTCTGTCTTGTCTTGCTGTCTCTCTGTCTCTTTCTCCATCTGGCTATCTCTAAATGGTTGGCCATCTCTGTCGATCTGTCTCTCACTTATCTGGTTGTCTGTCTCCCTGTCTGAATGTCTATCCACCCATCTCTCTGTGTATTCTTCTCTATTTGTGTCGCTCTAGATCCGTCTGCATTTCTTTTATCTCCCCGTGCCTGTCTCTTGGTCTGGATCAGTATGCATGGACACAGATATCATGTGTGTGTGTTTTCTCTCCCTGTCTCTCTCTTCCCTCCCTCTGACTCTCTCTGCTTCTTCCTGACATTGGATGGCGCCTCTCCTCTGGGCTGACCTTGCCTTCTGCCCCCCCATCGGGGTCTCCAGTGAGTCCTGAGCTGCCCCAGGCCCCCGCTCCAGCTTTCTTTGGGGCCAGAAGTCCGGCTGTCCAAATATTTGGCCGCCTCCAGGGGATTCCGAGTCAGCAGGGAGGAGGATGGGCTGGCTGGCTCGGGGTCTCCCCTGCCCCTGGGGGGGCCACAGGCACGTGATGTCCTGTCCTTTGCCTCAGCTGAGCCTCGGGCTGCACGTCCTTCTCAGCAGGCTGGCAGTGGGGGGCGGGGGGCTGCTGCTGGCTCTGGCCCAGTCTTGAGGCAAGAGGTTCCGACTGCAGCTTCCACTGGGGGCAATCTGAGCAAGGAGGGTCCAGGGGTGGGCAGAAGGGGAGGCCTAGGTGTCTAGGGATAGGCCCAATGCTAAGCGTCTGTTAGGTTTAGAAAATGTACCCTGTCACAGGAAAGTCCATCTTCCGGCCCCAGCTGGGGCCCTCAGATCCTCCTAGACACTTCCGGATACCCGGAACACAGAAGCACCAGGCCAGAGAGCTAGGGGATGAGGGGCTGGTGTGGCCAACACATCAGTGCTCTGCACCATTTGCCTTCCCCTCCTGCATGCTACCCGCTCAGTACCAGCCGTATGTTGGCCACACACTAGCCACTTACTCGGTGTTGTTGGCAATGGGGGAGTAGTGGATGGAAGATTGAATCTGCTGAGGTCAAAATCTGGAGTTGTGGGTCTGGTGGAGGGGCAAGGGGTTTGTTTTAGTATCGTCCCGCGTTCCGAACACCTGCCCACACCACACCCTGTCCCTAGACCCCTGACCTCAGCAATCAGCTCCACACCAATCTCTGTGGCTCTGCCTTGAGAACATACAATCCAGATGTGTCTGTTGAATCCAGTTTCCCTGTTAGCTGATAGCTTGTCCGAGGAGGGTGTTATCCTTCTGAAACCTGGAGAAGCGGGTGGGCAAAGGGGCTCTAGGCAGGGACACCTTCTCTCAGCTAATGAGGGGAGTGGTAAGTAAGGACTGGTGAACTAGAACTGGGGGCAGCCCTCATCCGTGGGCCCCCAGGGATGACCACAGTGGACCCTTAAGCCAGGCCAGCCGCCTCTCACCTGAGATCTGAGCTAAGGTGAGGGCTGCCCAGGCACAAGGAGCCTGGGGGCCATGGCAGTAAGCTCTGTGCCTCCACCAGCACATGTGGCTACAGAACCGAGGGAAGAAGGACAGTGTGACTTTCTCCCTGTAGTTAGCCTGCTACTGCAGACCCACTCACGTCCCTGATCACTGGGGAGGAAAGCCGGGCTCAGAGCCCTGGTGGCTCCAAGGCCCTGGATGTGGGGACAGAGAGGTGAGCTTCCCATAGCAGCTGACACAAGCAGTGGCCCCACGGTGGCCTGGATTCCTGGATCTCGAAATCTTTAATTAGCCAAACTCAACGCCTGTCGAGGAGGTGTGCCTGACGAATTCTCACCCTGTGATGTTTGCGTGGGCGGGCATTACCTGCTATGCTATCCCCATGGCTTCTGCACCCCCCCCCCTTATCTCTCCACAGAGCAAACAGGCCCCAGGGCAGTGGCCTGGACCATCGATTTACTGCCTGAACCGATGCTACACCCATGACAGATGCCATTCTGATGATCTGCCCAAGGTCGCAGTGATCTCCCCACCCAAGAGCCTGACCCCTCTCTGGGAGCCTGTGGTCTGCTCTGGGGGCGAAGTCCTCAGGGAGGCTTCTCACTCTGTCCCCACCTTTGGTCAAACCTCACAGAACCCCCGGAAGACAGGAAGACACTGAGGTCCTGAGTGGGGAATACTTTGTCCATGGTCACATGGTGAGGCAGGGCCAGGTCAGGCCTCAGATCCAGAGTGTCCACTCTGGGCTTTTCCCACAGTTGGTCAGAATCTGCTGGCAGCTTTCCTCAGGCAGGGGCTATCCCCTGAGTCTACTCCGATACCCGATGCAAAGGAGCCTGGCAGGCGGCAGGCCTGAGAGACAGGAACTGTCAAAAATGGGCTGCCAGCCTCAGGAAATGCCTGGAGGTCCACATGTCAGGCCAGTACTAATCTCTACCCTGGCCCCCCAGCCCTTAGCCTTGCCCTAACTGAAGTACAGATTCCTTGACCTTGACTTCAAGGCCCTTTCAGGCTTGTCTATAGCCACGGAACCTTCATTCTATCCTCACAGCCTGCCTTATACCATACCTCAGGGCCTTTGCCCATGCTGTGCACTCTGCTTGAGATACTTTTGCTTGTTTCCACATCCTGGGGGCTCCTGCTGGAATTTCAGAACTGGCTCCCTCACCTCCTCCTCCAGGAAGCCTTCCTTGATGCCCCTCTCTCTTCTTTTTTGAGTCCCAGCACTATGTGGCTTGGTTAAAAGCCACACTATGTGCTGGGGTTCCCCTGCAGGAGCCATAGGGTGGGGGATGTCTGTGTGGGTTTTGTCCCTTCCAGACTGGAAGCCACTTGAAGAGGGGTATTCCATGTCCTCTCTGGGATCTCAGGCCAGCCTGAGACCCAGCAGTGACTGGTCGTGAGTAATAGGCAGGACCTGAAGGTCTAGGCCCAGGTCCTGCTTGAGGGGATGGGGAGCCTGGAGCCAGGGCCTCAGGCACTTTGGCCATGACCATGCCATGGGCTGTGGTCTCCCTGGAGGCATTGCCTGGCTACTAGGGAATATTAAGGCAGAGAAGAGTGCTTTGTCCAGGCTGCTGACTCAGCACACTCGGAGGGCCTGTCCAAGCCTGCCCCGGGCGGAAGGCCAGGCAAGGGCAACCCCAGCTGAGAGCCAGGGGGCACTCTGGAGTGACTCTGGAGACCAGGTGCTGGTATCCTTGGAGGGGTGCTGTTGGTGAGGCTCAGGGCAGGGGCATGAAGAAGACAGGCTTACCTTAGGGACTCTGGTCCAGGGGAAGAGGGCGTTAGAAGAGATGCTCAAATTGTCGTGATCCTATGTGGACAGGCTGGAGGAGAGAAGGGTTCAGATGCCAGCATCAGAGGAAGGAGAGGTAGGTTGAGGGGTCCAAGGGTGCCAGGTATGGGGTACTCAGGACTGAGGTACCTAGGATCTGAACTCTGGCTTGGGGCTGCCTGGGGCCATTGCAGGGAGGTCCTCTGGTCAGTTCTGTGTGGCTGCTGCCTCCAGAACACCAGGGCCTGTGGCCTGAGGCCCGAGTCCTGAGCCTAGCCTCCCCTACCCACCCTAGCCCTGAATGCTGAGTTTGAGACCCCTGGTGCTCCAGCTTCAGGAGCAGACCTGAGACCCTCAGGATCTGGAGTGGGGATGGGGGATTTGGGGCAGGATTCAGGGTTCCCAAGTGGAGGGGGTGCCATGACATCAAGACTAGCCTCTGGCTGACCTGCCTGGCAGTGCTGCCCCCTCCCTGGTCTCCACTCTGGCCTCAAATCTCCTGCTGGCCCATCTGGCCTTCAGGATGTCCTTATAGATCCTGGGGACACGATGCCCAGGTACCTTCTGGGCATGGGCTAGGTGGCTCCCAGCGCCAGTGATGGGCGAGGGGCTAGCGAGTTGTCTGGGCAGCGGGCAGAGTTGGGCCTGGGGAGGAGGGGAGCTGATCCCTTTGGGGTCCAGCAGAGCTATGCCCTGAGCGCAGGGAAGGGAAGACTGATCCAGTGGTCCAGGCCCGTCTACAGCTGGCCAAGGTTCTGAGTTCCTGACCTGGGGCTCCAGGAAGTGGGGAGTCTCCTCAAAGTGTGGGTACCTAAGGGTGGGGGGTTCCCCAGCAGGGGAGGAGAGGCTTGAAAGAGAACATGGCCCTGAGGCCAGAGCTGTGTGGAGGGTGAGGCCTGTGTGGCCCAAAGAACTGGGCCCCAGGGCACCCATTTCCTGGAAGGCCCCTGAGGGCCCTTTGCAGCCAAGCGGGCAGGGTCCAGGTGTCCAGCCACCCAGCACCGCCTTAGGCCTCCTGGCTCCGGGGGGGTAGCCTCTGCGCCTGCCGTTCCCAGCGCCAGCTCTCAGCCCACAGAGGGACCTTTGTTCTGGCTGCCAGCAAAGCCCGCCGGGTGGCTGGGAACAGGGCCCACAGCCCTCGCCCTCTCCCGAGGCCTCCAGCCGTCGGGCAGCGCCATTCTAGGTTGGCTAGGAGGCCCCTGGCACACAGGGCACAGGAAACTGTCTCCCAGTATTAATATCAGGGAGGGGCAATCAGTCCAGGACCCATCCCCAGAGTGGGGTCTGGTGGCCTGGGACTCAGCCTCCTGGGGTCCTGACACCACTGGGCTCTGAACTTAGGTCATCCAACTGAGCTTTACTTCACAGATGGTGAAACTGAGGCCCCAAGGGCTTGCCTGGGTCGGTATGTATATGTGGCAGGGGAGTGCTAGGTACTGGCTGAGGTGTCGCCTCAGAATGTCCTGGAGAACTCAGGTATCTGAGCTCTGCCCCTCAATGGCAGGTTCCAGGGTGGCAGCAGGCAGAGCTGCATGAACATGTATGTCCTCAGTGAACTTCTGGGAGGTGTGCTACAGCTGCACACTTCCTGTGGGAGTCTGGGCTGTGAGCCCAAGGAGCGGGGATAACCAGGGGGACTGCCTGCTCTGTAGACTTCTGACCGCGTCAGTGTGAGAGCCAGTGTTCCTGGTGGTGGTCCCTGAGCCATGGAGGCACCTCTGCAGACGGAGATGGTAGAGTTGGTACCCAACGGCAAACACTTGGAGGGGCTACTCCCTGTCGCCACCCCCATGGCTGGCAACCAGAGGTGAGCGAGGGACTCATTCATGGCTTAGGGCAGGGCAGGGTGCAGGGCAAGGGGCTGGAGCTGAGCTGCCTGGCTGGTCTGTGCCTGCAGGGTCGAGGGCCCTGGACGGATCTGTGTTGAGGGTGAAGGCTTCCTACCAAAAAGTCCCAGCAAGGAGCCACACTTCACTGATGTGAGCAGGGGTGGCCATCAGGGGCTCGGGGGCACCCCTGGGAGCTTGAGGGCAGTAATGAGGTGCTATGGGGCAGCGATGGGAGGCCAAGGGATGGTGTGAGGGAATGCTGATTTACCCTCCACAACTTGCTAACTCATCCCACCCCTCCCGTCTCACTCTGGTGCCTGCAGTTCGAGGGGAAGACATCATTCGGGATGTCAGTGTTCAACCTCAGTAACGCCATCATGGGCAGTGGTATCCTGGGGCTCGCCTACGCCATGGCCAATACGGGCATCATCCTTTTCCTGTGAGTGCCCTCAGCGAACCTTCTAAAGATAGGAGCCCTAAACAGGCCACCGATCCTGACCTCCCAGGACCTGCCAGTTTCCTGTCACAAGACCCAGGCTGCAGTGGGTGGGCACTTACACTCAACCCAAACCACAGCTGAAAAAAACAGCCGTGGCCAGACAAATATACCTCATTTCCCAGTAAACCCGCTGAGATGACAACACGGGGCCAGCCTAACAGGACTGAGTCTGTCCTACCACATTTACACATGATGGATAAACCCCATGGCCAGGCCTTCTGTGGGTACACGTGTCCTTACCTCAGAGCTCTGCCCTGCAGCCTAAATGAAAAACATGTTTCTTCCAAGATCTCAAGGGGAGGTGGTGCTCAGAGGGTCCTTTCTGGGTCATGGCCACCCTGGGTCAGCCCAGGTGATGTTCACCACCCCTGGGGCCTGCTGAGTTTGCATCCACACATGTTGGGGGTCCAGACACCTGGGTCACAGACCCCGTACACCCAGGCCTCCCGGAGCTCATTGCCCCCTGCCTGCCAGAGGAGCCCCAGCGACCTCTTTTCGTCCACCTTCCCCAGGTTCCTGTTGACGGCCGTCGCCTTGCTCTCCAGCTACTCCATCCACCTGCTACTCAAGTCCTCAGGGATCGTGGGTAAGCCCCAAACCTGGCCTGTAGCAGGGAGGAGTGGGCTGGGGAGAGCACTCCTGACTGTCCCGATTCCCTGTCCCCACAGGCATCCGTGCCTATGAGCAGCTGGGCTACCGTGCCTTTGGGACCCCAGGAAAGCTGGCGGCAGCCCTGGCCATTGCGCTGCAGAACATCGGAGGTGAGGCTGATGGGCAGGTGATGGACGGTGGACAGGCTGAAGGTTGGCTGGTTTGGCTGACCTGCCTCTCTCCCCCCAGCCATGTCCAGCTACCTGTACATCATCAAGTCCGAGCTGCCCCTTGTCATACAGACCTTCCTGAACCTGGAGGAGCGGACCTCGTGAGCCCCAGGGTGGGGTGGGGCTGGGTGAGGGTGGGAGGCCCTAGTCTAACCCTCTATGTCCACCACTAGCAGAGCCCAGGCTGGGCTAGTGGGAGAGACAAGACAGGGTGGAGGTGGGGCGCAGAGAGCTGCCGGCAGAGCTACCATTCTGTGCACACTTGTTTATGAAGCACCTTGGGGAAGACTCCCAGGAGGGCCATGTGGGGCAGGGGGTAGTCTGAGGCTGAGGAAGCCGGCCCGCCTAGCCGTGGACCCAGCCTGTGAGCACAGAGCACCTGAGAACCTCAGGCTTAGCTCTAAGCTCCTGCTATTTCTGACCGTGGCTTGGGTGTTAGCCTCCCCACCACCTCGCCCCAACCAAGAAATTAAGCCTACAGTGTCCCAGTTGCCTATCATCAGTTTAGCCAGTTCTCATGGCATAAGCATGTTCTGTGGGTAGGAGCAGAGAAGATAGCCAGGCCCTGCCCTTGACAATACAGCCCCGGCAAGCAGAAAGGCTGCATGGCTGCAAGTAGCTCTGGGAGGAAGGAAACAGCCAGGATTCTGCCGCCAGGCCCTGGGGGCCTTTCCCAAGGAGTTGGCCTTTGGGTTTGCCCTTGAAGGAAGGTCTCATTCCTCATCCCTTTAGCTCCCTGTGTCCACTGTCCATTGAGGGCGTGGGGCAGGATGATGCAGGATGCAGATGCTGGGGGGAACCACAAGGAGCTCAGGTGGTTGGCAAGTCCCTGAGACCCCCATGGAAAATGCCTCAGACCCAGGTCCTTTCATCCCACCCACCCCCTCGGGCCCCTTGGGGCCACTCCACGGGGAGGATGGACCCAGACCTGTGTGTCCTAGGAAAAACAACCACAGTGACTGTAATTGTAATGGTTACCAAGCAGGAGCTGAGTGTATTAGTCCTCACCTTGTCCAGGAGAGTGTTGGGAGTGGGCCCATTTTGCAGATGGGGAAAGGGAGGCTCAGAGCTGTGGACAAGTATTCTTCAGAGATCACTCAGTGGCACCACGGGTAACCCCGGCTGGGGGTCAGGCGGCCCCATCACCCAAGGCTGAGTGGACTCTAATATCGGCTCCCCACTCCCATCCCTGCAGGGACTGGTACATGAATGGAAACTACCTGGTGATCCTGGTCTCTGTCATCGTCATTCTGCCTCTGGCACTGATGCGGCAGCTTGGTGAGTGTGGCAGGGCCAGGGCCTTAGACGGATGCATGGGAGGGGACCTTTGGTCTCACCACCCCCCTCCCCAACTTTACAGGCTACCTAGGCTACTCCAGTGGCTTCTCTCTCAGCTGCATGGTGTTCTTCCTAATTGCAGTGAGTGACCCCCGCCCCCCACGCTGGTCGAGGGAGGGGGGCAGGTCTTTCTGGGAAGCCTGGGTCAGAAGGCAGCTCCTCCAGTCCTGATCTAGATGTGGCTTCACAGTGACTCCACAGGCAGCCTAGCCTGGCCCTGATACCCTCATCCTTCCCTGCCCCCACCTAGGTCATCTACAAAAAGTTCCACGTGCCCTGCCCGCTGTCCCCCAGTTTAGCCAACGTGACAGGCAACTTCAGCCTCGTGGAGGTCATCAAGGAGGAGGCGGGGCTGCAGGTTGAGACGGAGGCCGCAGCCTTCTGCACCCCGAGCTACTTCACCCTCAACACACAGGTTGCAACAGACCAGGGAGGGGGCAGTGGGCCTGGTGAGAGTGTCAGGGGCTGTTCTGACACAGAATCCCTGTTTTGCCAGACGGCGTACACGATCCCCATCATGGCTTTCGCCTTTGTCTGCCACCCTGAGGTGCTGCCCATCTATACAGAGCTCAAGGAGTAGGTATCCGTGGCTGGGAGAGGGGGAGGGGGCTGCCTTGAGTTGGTCAGGGGAGAATGGATGTGGTCCTAAAGGGAGGAAAGAGTGACAGGAGCCAAGTCATTTTATCCAAGGTCTCCATGGCTGCCACAAGGGGCGACCGGGGGCAAGAAGGAGGCTCCCTCAGCTACCAGATGGTGAGGGTGTGGTGCCAGAGAGAGACCCCAGGACACATGGGGGTTTCCCAATGTGGCCCAGCTTGGCACCAATCCCCTCCCCTGCTGCCCCATAGCCCCTCCAAGAGGAAGATGCAGCACATCTCCAACCTGTCCATCGCCGTCATGTATGTCATGTACTTCCTGGCCGCCCTCTTCGGCTACCTCACCTTCTACGGTATGGCTGGACCGTGGGGGCAGAGGCAGAGGCCAGGCTGGGGGGCAAGGGGCTGGCCAGTGGCCATGGCACCCTGCATACTATAGGCGTTCATTAGGTCTGTGATGCCTAACTGTGCCCTGCAGCTGTGGAGGTGTGTTGCCACTCCTCATTGTCAGGGTCAACCCAGGCTCAGAGCCCAACCCCATCCCTGGACCTCCTGCTGACCACCCTCCCTGCCTGCCACAGACAGGGTGGAGTCGGAGCTGCTGCACACCTACAGCAAGGTGGACCCGTTTGATGTGCTGATCCTGTGTGTGCGCGTGGCCGTGCTGACGGCAGTCACACTCACAGTGCCAATTGTTCTGTTTCCGGTGAGCCAATGTGCAAGTGGCCAGGTGGCCAGACCACTGGCGGGGTGGGACTGATGGGGCTGACAGATTGATGACTCTCCCCACCCTGCTTCCCAGGTGCGCCGCGCCCTCCAGCAGATGCTGTTTCAGGACCGCGAGTTCAGCTGGTTGCGGCACGTGCTCATTGCTGTTGGCCTGCTCACTTGTATCAACCTGCTGGTCATCTTTGCCCCCAACATCCTGGGCATCTTCGGGGTCATCGGTAAGGGTCTGGCCCTGCTGTGAATGGAGACAGGGCACTGCCCCAGAGAACTTCCCTTCTGCAAACGCTGGCAGATTCCTAAGCTCGTACCCTACGTTTAAGTGATGGCTGCTGGCCATGTGCACAGCTTGGCGTCCCATCTGAGATTTGTTCTTAAGGCTCTCCTAATCCATTTTGAGGGCTCAGAGCCACCGAGTCAGTTACCCTTGCTGGGGGTGCTGGAGGATGGAATGGAGCCCAAGGGTCCAGGGGCCTTCACTAAGGATCTCATTGGCTCTTGTCCCCACCTCACATATGAGGAAGTTTAGAGTGATTAAGGGAGAGCCATATAGCTGTTAAGTGGAGAGCCTTGACTGGGCCCCAGGATCATGGAACTATAGGTTTAGGGTTCTGTCCAACTGTCTCAGTTGGGGCTCTGAGTGGGAAGATCAAACAATTCTGAGACGTCTTTGGGGTGACCCAACTCAGGAGACTGACTCCGCAACCCAGCTCTGCAAGGACCAACACACAGACCTGGGGGCTGAGTATCATTGATATCACTGACAGGACTCTTGGTTCTGTACGTCTGAAAGCCGACTCAAAATGAATTATACAGAAAGTAATGTATTGGCTCAATTAATGGAAAAGCCTTCAGGAATAGCTATACCCAGGGGCCCAGTATCCTCAAACTTCATCTCTGTCTCTTGGTCTACCTCTTCTCTTTGCCAGCTTCATTCACTGACAGAGTTTTCTGACACCAAAGGCACTAGCCTTCTATCCTGGTAGACAGAGAACAAGGGGAGGGGCTGATGGGCTCTCCAGAATCAGACAGAGCTCTTGAGTGGAGTCTCGAGACAAGACTCCCTCATCAAGGAATGTTTGATCTCATTAAAGGGTCCACCCTGAACCTTAGCCAATAGGTGGACGTGAGCCAGTGGTGGCCATGCCTTATTCTTTGCAGGTGCCACATCTGCCCCATGCCTCATCTTCATCTTCCCTGCCATCTTCTACTTTCGCATCATGCCCACAGAGAAGGAACCTGCAAGATCTACCCCCAAAATCCTGGTGCGAAGGGCCTGGGGGTTGGTGTGCTAGTGTGGGGATGAGGGGGCTGCCCTGACCTCAGACCTGACCCTGACTTCTGACCCCACAGGCCCTTTGTTTTGCTGCCCTTGGCCTCTTGCTGATGACCATGAGCTTGAGCTTCATCATTATTGACTGGATCTCGGGGACCAGTCGGCATGGAGGAAGCCACTAGGATGACCCCCATCCTGTTCTGTCTACTTGTCCTCCTACCCCTGCCCAGACTCTTCAGCCCCTGCTCTCATCCAGTGGCCAGTTGGAGGGGGAAGAGAAAGACGTGGTGAACACTATGGCATTTGGCCCTGCCCCATGTCCTCTCTGTCGAAGTTTTTGTTAGAGCCAGGACCAAGGCCCTTGGGCCACTACCCTGCTGAGCTCCTGGCCTACAGGAGCTTCCTGAGCTGGGAGCAAGGTGGGGCTGTACCCCTGCTCCCTTCCTGCTGCCTCCTGTGCCCCAAGCCCCTTATTCTCTTTGCACAGGTGCATAGACTGAGACCCAGCAGCTGCCCCCTAAGGTCGCATAGCCTGTAGGGGCACAAAGAGCTGAATTAGGCCTGCAGTCATCCCGCCACCTTGCTCCTGGGCCATGGTCTGCACCCTGGGGCTTCATCTCCCTCAGCCTGCTTGCCTTTCCTCCTTCTGTCACCTAGGCCCCTTTCGTGGGCTCAGGCCCTTGGATAACCTGGTCCTCTTTCCCATCCCCTCCACCGGGAGCAGAACCCCCTCACCCTATGCTTGAGGGTGAGGCTGGTGTGGACACCCCAAGGGGCCCCTTTCCTGGTCTTTCACCAGTCCTGGGGAGGCTGGGACTCCCCCCACCCCAAGCCCAGGCCATAGCTCACATTCCACTGCTGGGAGAAGAAAGAAGCTGAGGCCCAGAACGTGTCTGCCCCTGGGAGCCAGAGACCCCAAGGGCCAATCTGAGGCAGGGATGGAGAGGCTGGCAGCCCCCTTTTATAAATATTATACATAAGACCAGCTGTGCTTTATATTCTTGATCTCCATGGTCCCTGGGTTCCTGGAAAGTGGTGTGGGAGCCGGGACATGGATGGTGATGGAAGCCTGCCCTGCCTTTTTCCCTGGGATAAGGGTGGGGACAGGGTGAGTCCCCTACTCCACCCCGACCCTGCCTCCCAAACCAGCCAGTGGTGTGCTGAGACCCAGCTCTGGGCCTCGGCCAGGCTCAGCACAGACCTGCTTTCTCACGGGGTGAGGTGGGGAGGAATTAATGAGGCCCCAGGAAATGGGACAGAGAGAGGCCTCCGGAAGGAGGCAACGTGAGGTGCATCCCCAGCAGCTTCCAGGGAGGGTCTGAGCTGGGGGCGGCTGAGCCCTGCAGAAGCCCTGCAGAAGGGCCCCCTGCCCTCCCTAGCTGCCATGTCAACCCTCTGCCAATGCCTTAAATCTGGGGACAAAAGTCCAGGGGTCCTGTGCCCTGTCAGGCTAATCTTTTATTAATAGTAAAACCTACTACGAATAAAGGTGGGTTAGTGATTGCCTGTATGTGAGGCCTGAGTTTTGAGTGGGGGAGTCCAAGGCAGGGCAAGAACCGCAAGGATGCAGGGCAGCCCCAGGTGGCCTGGCCCGGGTGGGACTGGGAAGCTGCCCATTGCCTGAGGCAGGCCTGAATCAGCTGGGACCCAGCAGGACGGAGCTGCCCAGGCCTTGGCATCAAACCCTCATTAGGAGAGACCCTGCACCCGGCTAGGCGGCCAGGGAAAGGGCAGCAGGAAAAATCCAGTTTGAACTGGCAAGGCAGCTGCCGGCTTGAGAAACCCCTGAAGAAAGAACTTCCTCAAGCTGGTGGCTGCTAGGCCCATGGCAGTGCCAGCTGATCAGAGGGGGGCTTCCTGAGTCTGGTTCTCAACAGCCCCAGGCGCCTGACTCCAGCCTGGGGACTCACTCAGGAGCCCCGTGGCCCCAGAAAAGAGCTGGACACTGGCCTAGAGGTGGCCGCAGCCCAGAGTGCCCCTGGCATGCAAGGCTGCCCTCTGGGGGTCTCTGGCGTCTTCCTCGTCAGGTGAGGCCATGGCCCTGCCTGAGACCCTTGGCTCCTGTGGAGCAGGAGGCAATAAAGGGCAGGGTCCATCCTGCTGACAGACCCCGGGGATCTTTTCTCAACCTCCCTCCATCCAAAGAAGGCTGCAGGTCAGAGCAGCAGCAGGACTGCCTGGAATCTCTTAAGACCCCAAGCCTGGCTTCAGGCCTCTCAGACAAGGGGGATGAGCTGAAAGTCGCTCCACCCACCCCTCCCCGCTGCCACACACTTACACACTCACCCACATATACACAGCTGGGGTGGAGGAAGGACCCTGGCCCCTGGAGGCCATCTCCAAGCAAGTTCTCCTCCAGACTGATTGCTGGGCAGCAGGCTCCAGGGACAAGGGGGCAGGCAATGTGGCCACTACTCTATATCGAAAAGTCAAGTGTCCACAAGACTGTTTGAGAATGAGTATCTCTGTCAAGTTCCAGCCATTCCGCCTCCACGAGGATGCGTCTGCAGGCCCTTGGTCATCACTAAGCATTTTTGTATGTTTTGAAGAATTTCCCAGGTCTTTTTTTCTTCTGGTTTGCTTTTTAAAATTTGCTCTGAAAAAAATGTTTTTAATCTGAAATGTTAACAAATTAGAGCAGGAATTCCCAGGCGGTCCAGTTGTTAGGACTCTGTGCTCTCACTGTTGAGGGCCTGGGTTCAATTCCTGGTCGGGGAACTAAGATCCCACAAGCTGTGTGGTGCAGCCAAAAAAAAAAAACCCCAAAATTAGAGCAGCACAGAGGTCGTCAATATTTCTTTTCACCACTTTTCCTATGACTGCTTGTAACAGAAAAATAAGACAATACAGACCAGGAAAAAGGGCCAAAGCATAGGCCTTGG
This sequence comes from Stenella coeruleoalba, assembly GCF_951394435.1. Lineage (NCBI taxonomy): Eukaryota > Metazoa > Chordata > Mammalia > Artiodactyla > Delphinidae > Stenella > Stenella coeruleoalba. Next base: position 67,128,835 of record NC_137156.1, read on the forward strand.
TCTCCCTGACCAGCAGCTGCCCCTGCCTGCACCCTTCTCACCTGTGTGCACATGCACACATTCGCCTATCAACTGAAAAGGAATTCATTGTTCATTCATTTGACAAGTATTTATTAAGATTTCCTATGTGCCGGGTGCTCTTCTAGCACCTGTATGTACAGCAATGAACAAAGTGAAGAGCCCTGCCTTCCTTGGACTTATAGGTGGGGGATTGGATTCAGACCAGAAACATGAGACATAATCAGTAAGTTATATCATTTGTTAGCAGATGATCAGTAGTATAGGGAGTAAAGGGCAATGAAGAATAAGGGTTAGGGGCTGGCTTCCCTGGCGGTTCAGTGGTTAAGACTCCGCGCTCCCAATGCAGGGGACACGAGTTTGATCCCTGGTCGGGGAACTAAGATCCCACATGCCACGTGGTGCAACCAAATAAAATTTAAAAAGAACAAGGGTTGGGAGGTGGGTCAGGGTGGGCCCCACTGAGGAAGGGATGTTTGATCAGAACTTGGAGAGGGAGGAAGCCATGCAGATGTCTGCAGGGAACATTCCAGCCAGAGGGATCAGCCAGTGCAAAGCCCTGAGGCAGAATGTGCCGGCTTGGGAGAGGAGCAGCCAGGAAGCCATCGAGGCTGATGCTGAGAGAGGTGGGAGAGGGTAGAAGGGGCGATTGGGGGCTAATGAGGGGATGTTGTGGGACCATGCCAGCCACCATAGGACTTTGGATTTTTCTGTGGAAAAGGCAAGAGTCAATGCCAGGTCCTGAACAGAGGAGGGGGCAGGATCTGACTCAGTAGCAACTCTAGGTTTTAAATGGATTATTCTGGCTGCTGCATTGAGACTAGACTCTGGGGTGGGAGATGGGGAGCCAAGGGTGACACTGACGCAAGGGCTACTACAGTTGTTCCAGACAGACATATCAGGTGTCTCAGCCCAGGTAGTGGCAGAGTTGGGGTGAGACGTTGGGCATATCCTGAAGGATTCCCTGATGGCTTGGGTACGTATGAGGGGAAGGGCAGAGACAAGTCCAGAGTGACTCCAACTTGCCACTGTATCTGCCGAGGGAGGCGGGGGGAGGAGTAGGCTTGGGAGGGAGATCAATTTTGCCCATGAAAAGTTTAAAACACTGACTGGACATCAAAGTGGAAATGCCATGTTTGCTGCTAGGTGTGTGACTCAAGTTCAGTAGAGTGACCAGTGCTGGAGCTTTGGATCTGGGAGAGAAAAAGTGTGGATTGGTACTTAAAGCCAGGCTCCTGGATGTGATGGGGGCAGATGGGTTTGGAAGGAGGAGGGCAGCAGTAGGGACTGAGCCCTGGAATATTCCTCTGTTAGGAGGTAGGAGAGATGAGGTGGAACCAGCAAAACAGCTGGAGGGAGCAGCCAGGTGGTAGGAGGAAACCCAGGAGAATGTGGGCTCCTGGGAACCAGACGAGCATCAGCTGCTCAAGGAGATGAGGGTGGAGCACAGACCACTGGGTCCAGCAACGTGTAGGTCACTAAGGACCCTGACCGGGGCTTTTTTTGTGGAGGGAGGGGCAAGCCTGCCTGGAGAGGATAGAGGAAAGAGAGGTAGAAAAGAAAAGATAAAGTGTAGAAAATTTGTGTGAAGTGAGAGGAGCAGGGCCAACAGAGGCATTTATGGAAGACTGGGAAGAAGCAGCTATTGAGGGTAAGAGATTTGAAGAAGCTGGCAGCGTGGTGGGCTGGAGGCAGGTGAAGGACTTCTGGGCCAGAGCCCTGGAAGTACTGAGCTGGAAGACAGTACGCGGAGGTTGGGCAGTCGTATCAGGGAACACGCAGGGTGGCCACAGCCTGGCCTGGCCAGGCCAATTGCTGGTAGCTAGGAACATCACGGGTCCACGATGAAGCCAGGGACATCAAAGAGCATATGCAGGGACCCAGAAGACACTTTCAGATCTCTGCCTTGACCTCAGTTTAAAGTCATCCAGCAACTAACTTTCAAATGACGTGGAACAGTAATAATAGACTGCAAGCTACTTAGGAAGAAAAAGTAGCCCTGGGAAAAATCGGAAAGAACAAAACTGCTTTCAAAACCATACAAGGCTGCAAACCTGCCCTGCCACGCACAGCGGGACCTGGACAGGATTAGACTTAACCCGCACACCCCACCCCCACCCCCGCCCCAGAAGATCCATAGAAGGCGGCCTCTGCTGCCCCCTGGCGGTCAACGGCCAGAGTCTGGGCGGCGCAGTGACCCACCCAACACGTTACAGGACCTGGTGGTGGGGATGGTCAGCTATGGCTGTGAAGCGGAGCCCTGAGGCTCCAAGGCTGTCCAGGAAGGCGTCCTGGCTGGCGCATGGGAAGAGGGCAGGCAGGAAGGCTCCGGGCGGGGCGGGGCGGGAGGGTGAGGAACTGCCAGTCCCACACTTGGCCGGGTCCTCAGGGAGCCAGGTCTGGGCCCCCCATGAGCTGCCTGACCTTGGAGGGGTTCCTGGTGCGGAGGAAGGGGCCGAGTCCCAGCCCCACCCTTGACCAAGCGTTCTGGGAGCCCCACCAAGCATCGCCCAGCTCCTCTCCTTACGCTGCCCACATCTACTCTGGGGTCAAGCTCAGCAAGGCACCCAGAGCCCCCAAATCGCACCGGCACGCGGCCCCAGGCTCAGCGCAGGCTATGGGCACTGAGCCACCCCAGCTTCAGGAAGCAGGGGAAGTGCCCACCGGGATAGTCAACCAAATCAGCGTTTAATCTCCGCTGTGAATTTGCGGGGTGGAGGCTAGAAAACATACTGGAACGGAGGCGGCGAAGATGCCAGGACCAGAAGAAGCAGGAAGGCATGTGTCATGGCACGTTCTGAGGATGGGCCGAGAGGGCGGCTAAGGCTGGAGGAAGGCCAGGAGGGATGGGGTCAGAGCAGGGCAAGGGCCATGGGGCGCCACGGACGGCTCTGAGCCAGAGGACACCGAACGGCTACTGCCCTATGGAGGGAGGGCCTCTCTGGCCACCGAGTGGGCAGATCGGCGGAGGCGGGGGCCAGGGCTGGAGGCAGAACGAAACGGGAAGGCAGGCCTGGTGGGGGTAATGGCGAGCGGCAGTCGGGAGGAGAGGAGAGGACTGCGGGGAGGTGCGGGCGCTAGGCCCGCCTCGGCTCCGGCGTTGCGCCAAAGACCCGCTAGGAGGCGCCGCTGCCCCGCGAAGCCGTGCCCTGCCTCTAGCACCACCCAAACCCCGCGCTCCCGCCTAGAGAAGCCCCGGAAGAGGCGGGGCGGCGCACTCAGATGCCGCTTCCGGTTTCAGCTTGGCCCCGAGGCGGGGGAGGTAAACTTGGGGAGGGAGGTCACGAATAGGGAGCGGGGAGGGTGCGAGGGGGCTGCGGTGGGCCGAGGGCAGGCAGTGTTAAGGGGTACTAGGGCAGGGGTGGGAACAGGGTGGCAGGAGGCCGAAAGCTGAGGGACAGGCTCTGATCTTTGAGGCTCACCCCACATCTGAGCCTCCGGCATTTTCCCTTGTGAAATACAGTCCTGGAGCTCCTGGGAAGCCTTGGCGGTGCCCGAGACCTGGGTGCAGGGCAAGGAAGGCTTCCCAGCGATGGAGAAATGGGAAGGGAACTCCAGCAGCGGAGTAGAGAGGTGCACAGAGCTGGGGAAACGACTATAGGGGCCTGGGGAACCCTTTAAACAGATTTTCTTTAAATGTTTGAGCCATGTCTATTTGGAGAAGAGGCCAGGCCTGTGGAGAAGGCTGAAAGGGGACTAGTCAGCCCAAACCTGCTGGAAGGAAACTAGCTCAGTCCAGTTATTTATGCCCTGCCTCCCACATGTCTCTAGCTAGCCTCTCCTAGAGGATGTGGGACAGCCCTGTCCCCATTGGTGTCACTCCATCACCCTCATCTCCTGCACCACATGGTGGTCACCCCGTGCCTCCTTCCCTGCCTTTTCTCTTGTCCACAGGGGCCACACTCTCCATAGCAGTCAGAGGGAACTTTAAAATAGTAGATCATGTCACCTGCCCTTAAAAACCCTCCAATTTTTTTTTTTTTAAAGGCTGCACAGCTTGTGGAATCTTAGTTCCCTGACCAGGGATTGAACCTGGGCCCCAGCAGTGAAAGTTCCAAGTCCTAACCACTGGACTGCCAGGGAATTCCCCCAAACCCTCCAATTGTTTCCATCACATTTGGAATAAAATTTAAACTCTTCCCTGCCCTTGGCCCTGATGATCTGGCCCCTCCTGACTACCCACTGGTGCTGGCCCATAGCTGGGCCTGTGCTGTGATAGATGGTACTGGCCCAGGGCGTCTCAAAAGCTTTTCTCCAGCAGCCTGAAGCCATCCCCAACCAGGCTTATTCCTCTAAATCTGTCTAGTTGGCTTCAGTGGCAGCATTTGTTCCCTGCAGTACTGCAGAGCTATGTTCCATGCTTCCAGGGCTCAGTGACCAGCATCTCTCCCAGAACAGGTCCCCTTTCTCTTCCCCCTCTGCTCCTGGTCACCATCTACAGGAAGCTCCTGAGCCCTGGTGGCTGGGCCTTGGAGGCATCTCATGGGCTGCTTCCTGTTGGATTACCTTCATTAGGGCTGTTTTTGCTCCTTCATTAAATTAAATTCCAGGAAGCAGTGCTAATGAAGGCCCCAATGAGTTGCAGAAGCTACCAGCCCCAGCCTTTGGACAGCATGGCAGGGAAGGCTAGGCAACAGGGTGAGCAGAGGAGTGGCTCCCGGGGATAGGGCTGATTATCATTTCCCAGGCCCTCCAAGGATACTGGGTTACCCAGGGGAGGGGGCCTTTAGAGGCTGCATAGGTAACAGACACAGTAGCAAGTTGGACAAGAGCTTTTCAAGGACATGGAGGGGGGCTCAGCTCAGTCATGGACCCAAAGCCTTGAAGGCTCCCTGGGTCCCCTGCTAAGTCACTGGGCAGTTCTCCCGCAGTCATATCAGCAGCACCCTGAGTGCCAGGATCAGTTGAATTTTCAGGGCCAGACATGGGTCACTGGCTTGGAGATGCTGTTGTCCACTGCAGGCTCATATGAACTCCTACCTCAGCATCTCTTGGGCACTTGGGAGCCCCCTGCCTTCCCTGTGCCTCACTGATGCCTCATGGCTGGCCTCCCTCACACCACAGTCCCTCTTGCTCTGGCTGTTCTGGCCAGGCTGGCCTTTCTGTTCCAAGAACACTCAGGCCCTTCCCGCCCCAAGGCCTTTGCACTTGCTGTCGCCTCTGCCTATCGCTTTCTTCTCTTGGCTTGTCACATGGTTGGTCCCTTCTCATCATTCAGAGTTCCCCTCCTTGGACTGTTCCTCCTTTTTTTTTTTTTTTTTTTTGCGTTACGTGGGCCTCTCACTGTTGTGGCCTCTCCCGTTGCGGAGCACAGGCTCCGGACGCGCAGGCTCAGCGGCCATGGCTCATGGGCCTAGCCGCTCTGTGACATGTGGGATCTTCCCAGACCAGGGCACGAACCCGTGTCCCCTGCATCGGCAGGCGGACTCTCAACCACTGCGCCACCAGGGAAGCCCCCCTTTTTTAAAAAATATTTATTTATTTGTTTTTGGCTGCGTTGGGTTCTCGTTGCTGCGCGCGGGCTTTCTCTAGTTGCGGTGAGCGGGGGCTGCTCTTTGTTGCGGTGCATGAGCTTTCCATTGCAGTGGCTTCTCTTGTTGCAGAGCACGGGCTCTAGGTGCGCGGGCTCAGTAGCCGTGGCTCACGGGCTCTAGAGCACAGGCTCAGTAGTTGTGGCGCACGGGTGTAGTTGCTCCACGGCATGTGGGATCTTCCCGGACCAGGGCTCGAACCCATGTTCCCTGCATTGGCAGGCGGATTCTTAACTACTGCACCACCAGGGAAGCCCCTGGACTGTTCCTCCTGCATACACCTCCCAGTGGCTCTCGTGTCACCCTGTTGAGTTATTCCAAAACAGTGGAGTTCATTTCCCTGTTTACGTGTTTGGTGTGCTCCTGAAGCGCAGGGTCCCAGCTCCCTTCCTCACCCTAAGGTTCTCGGCACAATGGCACACAGTAGTTTCACAGCAAACAGTAGTTGAAAGGACTCCTCTCAGAGCCTCCTGCCCGTGTCAGGTGGAATCCCCTAGCCCCCAGAAACCTGAGCATGGAGTGCTGGGCCCTGAGTTCTCCAGGCCAAAGCCAATTGAAGGAGGTGGATGACTGTGAAAGGGGACCCTGGACCCCAAGGCCTGCCAGGCTTGGGACTGTTTCCCTGGGGGTAAGAGAAGCCTGGGAATAGCGGTTTGGAAGGAAGGGGCAGAGAGGGCAAGGTGGCTGACTCCAATCTCAGAAGTGCTGCTGGGCTCAGAAGCAGGAAAGGGGAAGTGCAGGGGATGTACTAGGAGGTGGAGCCTGGCTCAGGGTTGCAGGGAGGGAGCCAGCTCTGACCACTGAGATCTACAAACAGAAGTTGCTGAGGCCCTATCTGCAAAGCTGTGATTTGGTGGTACAGGGCCTAGCTGGGCACTCCCTGCCATCTGAGAGCCATGGAGATGGAGTGGCCAGGATCCTGGACTTGGCATCCCTGTGGGGTCCTGCCTGTTCTTGGACTCTGGTGGGGGCAAACACACCCACCCCGAAACTGCCTTTGGGGAAGTGCTGGCAGCTTCCCCTTCCTGGAGTCTGTGGACCGGGGAGTCGCAGCCCACTGAGGGGGTCTCTGTTCCTCACCCTGTTCAGCCTGGTGCACGACAGGAGCTCAGGACAAGCTGGACCTGCTCTGTGGCCTGCGGTGAGCCTCGAAGTTATCCTAGCTGTCCAGGTGAGCCAGTAGCTGCCACTTCTCCATTCCAGCTGGGATGCCATCCTTAGTTCTGCTGAATGTCATTTTACTGTCCTTTACAGTCTAGTTCAGGTGCTGCTGGACCAGCATGCACAGACACAAGTCATGCCTCCTCTGGTGCCCGTGAAGCCCTGGCTGGGCAACCATCCTCCGCCCCCAGAACAATGTCTCTTGAAAGGATGAAAGGACTCCTGGGCTCCCAAGTGTAAAGGAAGCAGCATGCCTGTGATGTCCCTCGCTGGATGACCGTGGTTGCGTCCTGACCCCTTCTGGGTCTCAGTGGCCTCAGCTTCAAAGCCAGGTGTTTCTCTAGCTCTGACTGTTGATTTTCTCCCCAGCCCGTTCCCGAACCCACCCTCCCAGTCCCTGTTCCCACTTCCCTCAGTGATCCTCTCCCTCTAATACTCCCCACACCACCTCCACCAAGAAGGCTCCCTGACCTTCCCAGGCACCATGAGTTTCTACCCTCTCTGCACAAACAACTATGGTGAATATATTTATAGTGATGGCAGGATTAGTGTTTTCACCTCTCCCCGCTCCAGGGGGAACCCCTGGAAGGGTGGGTTAAACTTTGTGTGATTCATTCGTTTCGTTTGACAAATATTTACCTGCCACCCTCAAGGACTATGCTGTAAGGGGTCTGGAATCAGAGATCTGGGTGGGTGGCAGAGACTCACCACTGGGATAGTGGCATCTGGCTGGGGAGGGGAAGCCCCAGGACAATGGGAGTCAGAGATGCCCAGCTCACAGCCAGGGAATGAAAGATTGGGAGGAGGGAAGTGGGGGAAGGGAATGGGGGACGTGCAAGAGAATGGGGAGAGCAAGGCAAGTCAGATGGCTGGAGTGCTGGTGTGTTGCAAATGGAGGGAGATGAGGTGGGCCTTGGTCGGGGACAGCCCCTAAGGGGCCTGGCAGAAAGAAATTACTGTTATAACAACTCACCCCTACTGAGGGCGTTTTGTGTACCATGCACATTCTGAACATTTAGCTACATTTCCTCCCTTATCCGTGACCTCAGCCAGTGTAGTGGGTAGCTATTACTGTTAGGTCCATTTTACTGATAAAAAAAACTGAGACATGGGAATTCCCTGGTGGTCCAGTGGTTAAGACTCCGAGCTCCCGGGCTTCCCTGGTGGCTCAGTGATTAAGAATCCACCTGCCAATGCAGGGGACACGGGTTCGATCCCTGGTCTGGGAAGATCCCACATGCCTCAGAGCAACTAAGCCCGTGCGCCACAACTACTGAAGCCCACGCGCCTAGAGCCTGTGCTCTGCAACAAGAGAAGCCATGACAATGAGAAGCCTGCGCACCGCAAGGAAGAGTAGCCCCAGCTGGCTGCAACTAGAGAAAGCCCCGCGCGCAGCAACAAAGACCCAACACAGCCAACAGTAAAACAAACAAATAAATAATAAATTTATTTTAAAAAAGACTCCAAGCTCCCAATGCAGGGGGCCTGGGTTCGATCCCTGGTCAGGGAACTGGATCCTGCGTGCTGCAACTAAGACCTGGTGCAGCCAAAAAAAAAAAAAAAAGAAAAATTAAAAAAAGACAACAAAAAACTGAGGCACAAGGCGTTTCTGGTACTTGTCCAAAGTAATACGCAGCCGGCAAGTTTGTGGAGTGCTCCTCAGAGTCCCTGCTGTCAATCACCACTGTGCCACCTCTGCCCCTGCACAGTCCAAAGCCGTGTGTGTGGGCTTTATCCTCAGGGTACTGGGGAGCCACAGAAGGTTTGTGTGCAAGAGAGTGATATGGTTTCTTTCAGCAGGATCCCCTTGACTGCCATGTAGAGGATGGATTGTAGAGAAACAGGAGAGCCAGGGAGGAAGCTGGAGGCCTAGAATAAGGGACAGTGGGGACAGAGAATGGGGATGTATTTGAGGGGGAGTTAAGGAGGGGAAGAAACTGACAGGATGTAGGGGTGGGGAGCAAGGGTCATGGCTCTGGCTGGTGGGAGGTCACAAAGTGGAAAGCCTAGGAACGGGTTATCGGGGGTACCCGAAGTGTCTGGGTTTCAGAGCAGCGGTGGACATGGGGCTGGTGATTGGGGGAGAAGTTGGGCCTGTGGGGCTCTGAGCCCCTGGAGTGGGAGGTGTGTGACTGGAGGAGCAAACAGAGACTTCGCAGTAGCCCTGGGGACCCCCATGAAAATGGTGAGGGAGCAGCCAGGAGCACTGGATGCAGGGGTTGCTGGACTCTGTAGGAAGAGCACTTAACTGGAAGCGGGTGGCTAACTGGTGGGAAGGGTGCAAATACCACAGGAACTGGCTTGGGGCTGGGGGAAGCCATGCCTCCCAGTGGCCCTGTCCTGCCTCACCTCCATTGACTGGGGTCTGTGTCTACCTACCTCTGGTGAGCCTGGCCTCCAAGGGACGGACAGTTTCTCCCTGTTGCCTGGCAAATGCTAGAGCTGTTGCCTGGTAACTGCTAGAGCTGTTGCCTGTTGCTAGGAGCAGACTAGGGAGGCCCAAGGAGGGAGGATCAGCTCTCAAGCGAGGGGCGGGGCTGACAGGGGAAGAGGCCCACCTTGGAGCTGGGTTTGTAGTCTGTGTGGACAGGCTGTGTTCTTGGCTGTGTGCACTCATTTTTACAGTGTGTTCTGTGGATTTGAAGCATTTTGGAGGCTGAGCCTATGTATGGATGTGTAGAGCATATCTCTGAATGTCTGTGTCCCTGGGTGGGCATTGTGTTTTCAACAGTTGCGCTGAGTGCTCATGGCAGGGCCTGCCTGAGCTTTGGTTCCAGGCAGGAGGGAGCCCTGCGGGAACCATTTGAGGACTTACAGGCCAATGCCCCCTCAACAAGAGAGCCATTCAGAGAGGGACGCATGGACATTCCAGGGAGAGCAGACTGAGGATTGAGAGTGGAAGATGTGTATCAAGGTGGTAAGGAGGGAGTCTGTGCTAAACAGGGGACTGTGGGTGGCTAAGCATTGATGACCAAGCATTGGTGGCCAGCTCCCTTCCCTGCTTTGTGGACCTTCCTTGTCTTTGGACTGGGGCCTCCTCAGCTCGTGGCACTAGGGCCACACAGGACACCTTCCTGGGTAACCCTTGGCAGACTTTTTAAATGTCCATCGGAGGTCGGGGCTGTGGCCTCCTCCTGGAGAACAGGATCAGAAAGACTGAAATGTCCCCTTAGAAATGCTGTTGCCTCCACCCCACCTTTGTCCAGCCATGGGGTTGCAGCCACTGTCCAGGGGTGACAGGCCATAAGATCATGGCCACTTATCTTCCCAGAAGTCAGGTGGCACCTCTCTCTCTCTCTCTCTCTCTCTCTCTCTCTCTCTTTCTCTCCCTTGGGTCATGGTTGCTGGGTCCCATGATGGAGTCCAGGATAACTACCTGCAGGAGGATACCTCCTAGAAGATCAGAGAAGGATGGATAAGTCTTGGATGATTAGAGGAGGTATCCCAGCTGTAGGGAGACAACCTGGGCAAAAGTGTTGAGGTGGCAATAAACCTTTTTCTTAACTGCAACCTAGAGAGAGAAGGGGCCAACCCCGCTTTAAGACTAAGAAAGCCGCAGTCCAGAGAGCCTCCGGGGCGCTGTGGATCCTGAAACAAGTTTATTGGGTTCATTAACAAGTGACGAAGACACGCCTCCTCCGCTCTGCTCGCCCAACTAAGAGGACTGGTTCCTGCTCGGCCCCTGAGGTGCACTGGATCTCCATCCTCAGGCTACGAGATCCGCCCGCCCCCGCCGTCGGGCCGCGGAGCTCCAGGCGCCCCGCACCCAATCGGAGTCCGGCCCCGCCTACAGCCCGCCCTGCGCTCAATCCTTCTGGGCTAGGCTCTACCCCTACCGCTATCCCTTGGCGTGGCTCCGCCTCCAGCCCGAGCCGAGCTTGGGCCGCACCTAACTTCGCCTTCGCCAATCACCGGCCCCGAATCTCATATGGCCCCACCTCCGGCCCCGCCCCGTCCCAGACCCGGGCCTGACTCGCTCCGGCCCCACCCCCTGCCCGCCCTGCGGTCCGTGCGCGGCGGCCTGGAAGGCACCGCCCGCAGACGCTCGGAACTGCCGACCTGGGAGCTACTCGTAGAGGGCCGGCGGCGGGAGCAGAGTGGGTCGGGCGGGGCCGAGCTGGGCCGGGGCCGTGTGAGGGCCGGGCAGCGGCCGGGCCGGCGGACGGCGGGATGGGCTGCACCGTGAGCGCCGAGGACAAGGCGGCGGCCGAGCGCTCCAAGATGATCGACAAGAACCTGCGGGAAGACGGAGAGAAGGCGGCGCGGGAGGTGAAGTTGCTGCTGTTGGGTGAGGCAGCACCCTGCGCTGGGACCCCCGATTCCCCGCCCAAATCCCCGACTTTGACCTGAGGACTAGGGCTTCGAACTCTTAGACTCGGCCTGGACCCCCCACACCTGGACTTGAACCCCCCAAACCCGCCTGGCAAGGACATACAAATAATGGATCAAAACTCTGGGTTGGCCTAGACCTCTGATCCATAGCCCAGACTCTCAGATCACATCCTCAACTCATTCCAGACCCCAAACCCCCAAATCCAGCCACCAGTGCCCCAACACCCGCTGCCCAGAACTCTGCTTCACCATCCACCCTTGCTGACCAACCTCGCAGATCCTCAGAGCCCCTGCCTGTCCTTTCATACTTCCCTAGACTTTACCCAACCCCCCAGAATCCCACTCGGCCCCCACCTTCAGGCACCACCTGTTCCCTCACCTGCTCCCCCTATTCCTATTGGGCATGAGTATCTCCAGGGCCCCTCCCAGGCCCCCAGTCACTCCCTCCTTCTCCCTCTGTGCCCCATCCCTACTCTGGACCCAATATTCTCCACCTGTGCACCTTGACCCCAAGGGACCTCTCAAGTGGGATGACTGCTTATGAGCTCTCTCTCCAGCCAGAACCCCCAAACCTTTAGAGACCCCTGCTCCCTGCATCTGGCCCACCAGCTCCCTCTCTGCACACATCTCTCCTCAAACCCTCTGCTCCCCTGCTCTTAAGTCCTTTCCCACACTCTGGCCTTCTCCAGGTTCCCCCAACCCTCCTACACCAGGTGGGCCGGGCTGAGTGGACTGGCCCCAGACCTCTAAGGGGCTGGACTGAGGCTCCACTGGTCATGTTGGGGGAGGGGACCTGGCCTCAAGCTTCCCAGGGAGTTCTGCTGGGTATCTGTTTCCCAGTTTCTAAACCCTGTCTGGGCCAGTGAGGGGGGCATCTGGGAGTAGGAGGGAGTGTGGAGTTTGGGTTGCGTCGCCTCCAAGGCCAGGGAAGATGGTGGCTGCTTGAGGGGTGGGGGGAAGTGGAAGTGGTGAGACAGCCGACATATTGCTGCCCCCGGCGGGCGGGCCAAGGAGATATGCTGATGGGTGCTAGTCTTCCCGCACCCTTTCTGGGCCCAAAGGCCTGGGAAGTGGCCTCCGGGGGTGGGTGGGCCTGTCGGATCTTGAGGCCCTGTGAGTGGTGGACCAGCTGGTTGAGTAGTTGGGGGCCTGCTGGGGGTGGGCATCTGAAGTGGATTTGTGCAGAGGCTGCGGGCCTGGTAGTTGTCCCAGTCCAGCCTCCCCCTGGGAACAGGTGTGGTGCCCAGTGGTGGCCTGATTTGGGGGGGGTTCAGGCATGGGGCTGCGGGAGGCCCTCGCGGCAGCATTGGAGGCTGGACCTGTATGTGGGGGGGGTGTGGCCCCTCAGCCCCAGAGCTGCGTGGGGTCCCCAGGCTGTGAAAAGCGGGGCTTTTCATGCTGAGCGTATGGCCGAGGGACAGCATGTCTTCCATCCTGGGCCCATCTGTTGACTGTCCCTGGGGGCCTGGCCTCAGGGGCACAGCCCTGGAGGTTTCAAAATGGCATCCGCTCCTCTGCCACTGCGGGGAGGAAGAGAAGGGGCGGGAAGGGGCGGCGGCCCAGCCTCCTGGGCTGTTTTGCGTTGGGCGCTTGCCTCTTCCTGTCTCTGCTGCGAGTGCGGCAGCGGCAGCAGCGAGTGGGTGGCGACGCGGCGGAATGCCCATCGCTACTGCCCGCTGGGCCTGGGGAGGGTACTGCTTCCGGTACTGCTGCCTCCCGGTGCCCGGCCAGGGGGTCTCTAGCCAGCCCCTTCCCAGGCCGATTGCAGTTATGGCAGTGCCCGAGAAGATGTGGGACTGGGCCATGGGGCTCCTGGCCTGTTCTGTGTCCTGACCCCATTCCACCAGTCTTTGCTGCTTGGAGCCCGGCTCAGGTTTTAGGACTGGCCACCCCTCCCATGCTGGGCCGGCAGCAACCAGGGGTGCAGGGTTCCCTAGAAATGCTCAGCATGTTCTAGACTGGGGAGTCCATCTCAGCATTCTGCCCTTCTGGCCTTTGCTTTCTCTGTGAAATGGGCTTCCTGGGTTTGGGCCAGAGGAGTGCTGTGCCCAGGATGGGGGGAACAGGGACCTCGTGGAGGTTCCTGTTGGGAGTGGGGAGTGGGGGCTAAGACCCTGCAGAGGATGCACTGTAAGGGGCTGGGAGACCAAACTTTGCCTGAAATTGAGGACTCAATCTGCCAGGACTGCCTGGAGGAGGATCCTGGCTGGCCATCCCTTTCCTGTCCAGGTACAAAGAGGTGATGGGAGCCTAGCTGAGGCAGCTTCAGAGAGCTGGGTGCCTGTCCCACGTAGCGGAAAGACCTGTCCAGGCAACGGAACTCAGGCTGGGCAATTGCCAGCCTTGCCTCCCAGCCAGAACCACGCCTGCTGCCCCACCCGCATACTGGCTCCTTCCCGTCCTGGGTTGCCCCGCCAGCAAGCGGACATAGTCACTGTCACTGTCACTGGGGCAAAGGCAGATGTGATACACACTAACTGGTGAGAGGGTTTTTTCCGGCAGCTTGGTAGGGGGAGCAGAGTTGCTGATACCAGCCCTACTTCAGCGATACCCCTGCCTCCACCCAGTTCAACTTGACTGACCAGCTGTCCCCAGGTAGAATTTGGGGCCTCAGGCTGGGCACTTAGGGGAAAGTAAACCAGAGTGTGTGTGTTTAGAGAGTGACTTTGATTTGTTTGGGCTTGTGTGGGCAGTCTACAGAGAAGGGAGAGACAGTGCCCATCGCTGGCCCCAGGAAGGCTTCAGGGTATAAATACAGCAGTTCTCTCTTGCCCCTGGGACTTTGTATCTGTTCCCTTCCCTTGATGTACTTTTCTGCCGTTTCACTCCTACTTGATCGTTCTTTAAGACTCTGCTCAGGGATCGCCTCCCAGGATCCTTCTTTGACAGACCCCCTTCTCCAAGGCTCCTCTGCCCCCCGCCCCCACACCCCCCAGCGCTACCCCCATCAGAGTGTGGTATTTGTCCAGGTCACAGCTGCCCTCCCTTGCGACAGGGGCAGGGCTGCGTCCTGTTCATTTCTGAGCCTTCTGTGCCAGCATGGAGCATGATACCTATTGGGTGCTTCTTGTCTGTTGAATGAAAGCAGTGCTACTGGTGTGAACTTGGCCTTGGGGATGGGTAGATGGAGGAGCAAGATGGCGGTCACTGAGCCATCGCCTGCCATATCATGGGCAGGTGGCAAGGGCTCAGTGTAGGGCCAATGACCAGGACTGGGGGGTTGGGAGACTGAGGGAAAAGTTCTTCAGGCTGTTTCCTCCTGGTCTCATCAGGCTATGCTGGCACCTCAGAGACAGCCCTTATCCCACTCCATGCAGATCTCTTGCTGACGAGTGTGCAGCCTGTCACAGGGCACAGCACACAGTAGGGACTCCAACTGTTCATATGGGAGACTGGCTTTACATTCTTCCTTTCAGCTCAGGCTCTTTGGGGACTGTTGCAGGCCCGCTGTCTCTACCACTCCAGTAGAGCCTGTCTAGCTTTTAGGGCTGGAGCTGCCCCATAGTCATGTGGCTCAGACCAGAGTAATGCTGCAGGAGTTCTTGGCCTGGCCAGTGCGGAGCCTGCACATACAGGGCCTCAGTTAGGTTTATCAAATGAAAAGGAAGGGAGTTTTGTGACCTTTGTCCTGTCTGTGTCTCTCACAAGGGGCGTGGCACACTGTAGGTGCCTATTCAGTGTGTATGGAAAGAGTGAAACTATTGCGAACATCCGTGAACAGGGATAAATAATTCTGGGGCTGCTGCTTGGGGCTTGGTGTAGCTGGAGTTAGTGGGAAGGGCTAGCCCAGGATCCTGGCTGGCTAGGTAATGGGTAGAGTCTAATGATGCCTATGAATGCAGGGGCGTTGCTTCCTGGAGAAGGGGTACTCTGGGTGGCCTTGAAAAATTAGCAACATTTGCCAGGGTCAGGCATTGGGGGCAGAGGGACCAACTTGGTTCCCAAGCCTTTGGGTGGGTGTTTCCTGGCCTGTGGGGAGGAGGGCTCACCCTCCTTAGACTGGCTCTTGGGGTCACACAGACCTAGGTTCAAATCCCAGCTCCACCTAGTGTACTGGCTGAGAAACCCAGTGACAGGTGAAATCCTAGTAGGTGACCGGCTCTCCATCCATAACCTGGGACGCAGTGCCTGCCTATAGCCACAGGTGTTGTGGGGACAGTACAGCAAAGTCTGGGGGTGTGAAAACAGGTGGGGGACCCTCTGCTGACTCCTGCAGAGCTGAGAGTTTGGTGGGGAGGGATCTCCCCAGCCTGGAGGCTGCCTGGCTACAGTATGGAGCCCCTGGGAACCCCCTCCCTTTCCCTTAGGCAGCTGCTCACAGCAAGTGGGAGACTGAGGCTTGCAGACATTGGGTGCCATCTGGAGTGACACACTGTCCTGGGGACCTTAGGCCCAACCTCTGGGGACTGAGCCACCTTCCTGGGGGTCTAGGGTTGGGGGTGTGTCAGGGCCCTGGGTACCGCGTGGGCTGGTACCCAGGCCAGCCTCCAGCCTCCCTATTCTCCCCATGGCCTTCACCATCCCACCATCCCGCTATCCTGCTATCCCGCCTTCAGGCTGGATTCATTAGCACTTGAATGGGGGGTGGGGCAGCTTGGGCCTCAGAGTCTCTTCTTCCCACCCCTCCCCCAGGCTAAGCCAGGCTTTGTCTTCCTGAGTCGGTAGTGCAGTGCTGGGGCTCCCAAGTGAGGGAGTGAGTAGGGGTCTAAGCCCTTTCTGACCCCCTCTGCCTAGGTCCTGCTCAGGCCCCCTGGGCTCAGCCCCTGCCCATGACTCCAATGTCGGTGCAGCCAACATGAAAAGTTGTACCTCTAGGATAGGAGTGAAACTGGGTCCTTCAAGTGATACCCCTGAGCTGGGAGACTGGGTGAATAAGGGCGGTTTTGCAAAGGAAGTGACACTGGAGCTCAGCTGAGGGTATCCCAGGAGGGTTGGGGGTTGGAGAACCGCAGACAGAGGTCAGAGCGGGTGGTAAGGACAGAGGGAATGCCTGCCACTGTGGCCAGAGGTGGAAGTCAAGCCAGTTGGGGAGTTCAGGCTTCCATGCCAGGACCTGAGGCAGCGTTAAGCCACCCACTGTGCTTGACTTGGAGCCTAGGCTGCCAGATGGGGACTGGCATGGTCAAGGACCTCTTTGGGTTGGCCCAGGGTTGGCCCTGGGCTGGCCTGAGCTGCCGGGTCACTGGGTAACATCATCGATACCCAGGCCTGCAAACGTTGCCCAGTTGCCCAGCAAGTGACAGCAGGTAGCTGGGGGTGGGGCCTGATGGGATCCCAGTGAGGTCCCTAGGCTCCAGCAGAGCAGGGGCTGGCACTTGGGACAGCTTGGGCCAGAGGCAGGCACACTAGTCCTGTACACCCTGCCCTCGATCTAAGTCCCTAGATGTGTCTCTCTCGGTCTCTGTCACTAGAAGCCACCCATTCTTTTGGCAGGAACAGGATGGAGGAAGCTTTGTCCACATAAGCCCTTAGCCTCTGAGGGACCAGGGCCTTGCCTCACCACATCCCCTGCAGAGGACGAGACAGTCCGACCCAGAGCCTAAGTGCTGTCTCCCCAGCAGGATGGGGGCAGGGTGCAGGCCAGCTTCTATCTCACCTTCCCAGGATCTCAGGGCAGGAGTCCTAACCTAAAAGTTCAGTGGGGGAAAGGAGTTAACAGGTTCTGGCCAGGCCACAGCTGATGGGCCTGCCTAAGAATGCCCTGGGGAGGGCAAGGACTAGGCCCTTTGATGGTGGCCCTACTACCTGCAGCTCTCAGGCAGCCCCTCCCTCAGCCACAGGTGCAGGGTGGGGCCCCCTCTGCCCAGCCCCACCCAGCCTCTCTAGCCTGTAGCTCTTGTTCTTACTAAACCCCAAACACTCCACCCTCACCCCGATGCTGCTTTTGGGGCTATGGTCATCTTGGTGGTTGGAGGAATAATCTCCCTGGAATAACCACACATTCCCTAAACTGGACTGGACCTTCAGTGTTGGCCTTCTGGGTACACTTCCAAGGCTTGACAGTAAATGCCAGGCCAGTTTGAACCGAAGCCTAGAGGTGGGATCATATAAGCCTTGTTGAGAAGGTGTCCTTATGGCTCGGAGCGTTCCGGGGTGCCATGGTTGCTACAGCCTCAGAATATCCAGAGGGGGTGTTGATGGCAGCACCTACTGTGCCCCGGGCAGGAGGAGGGGCAGTGAAGTCTGCATGGCAGGGCTGGGCCTCTCAGGGAAGTGGTGTCCACACCAGAGGAAAAGGAGGAAGCAGCTGGAGGAGGAGGAGCCCAAAAGGGGAAGAGGCTAGAGAGCCGCTCACACTCTGCACTGGGGTGGGGAGTGTGAGCCAGCTCAACTGGGGGATTTAGAAGGTGAGCCCCACCTGTGCAGGCTCATCTGCATATGCCTGTGGGCGACCCTACTGGTAGTCATTGGGTTGGAGTCAATCTAGACAGCTCTGTCCCTTGTCCTGTCCCAGCAACCACTGGGCCCAAGATCTCAGAGAAGGTGGCGCCTCTGAGAAGGATTCCAGGCCCCTCCTTTGACCACAGGAAGTGGTGGCTGGGAGAGGGACGCCGGCAGGGGGGCTAGCAGGAAAGCAGAGGGCTGCTTCTATGTTCCCGAGCAGCCATTGCCCTCCAAAGCCGGAAGGCCGGCTGCAGGCCCAGATGAATACCCGGAAATGGAGCAGCAGCCCCGGGATTAGCTCACTCTGGGTTTCCCCTGCCTGGGGGTAGACAGAGGGCCCTTGATCCAGCGTAAGGATTCCCCCCACCCCACTACTCACTGGGCCTGGGGGTGCCTTCACTGGGCCTCAGTTTCCCCTCTGGCGATAACAGCAGCTGCCTCTGATTGATGACTATCGTGTAGGGTTGGTCTCATCGTATTTAACCCTGCGAGGCTGGGACTGACATTACATCCATTTCACTGATGCAGAAACGGAGGGTCCGGGACATCATGTGACTTACCCAATAAGTGGAGACACCAAAATGCGACCCAGGTAGTGACCCTGAGCACCTGCCCCCAACTGTTGTCACCCCTCAGGAGCCTGTGCCCAGTTGGCAAGAACTGCTCAGTCAGGATGACAGGCAGATGCTCTGGGTGCTCATGTGTTCTGCATATGCCTGGGGGGCCTCAATTCTTTTAGGAGATTGAAAGGGGACCATCTGCCCAGGAGGATGGGACCCAAGACTCTGTGCGTGAATCTTTTTCCTGCTTAAAGCCAGAAATCTGCTGTGTGGCCATGGGGTGACCTCGTCCTAATACATCTGGCCCACGTCCCCTCACGGGAATACTTAGGTCACAGTCAGGCAGCTTAGCGCTTTGCTCTTCCCCTAACATTACGCTTGTGCTTCCCACAGCACCCAGGCTTGGACTGAGACCAGACCTGAGGAAAGCTCAGAGGCTGTCAGAGTCCAGCATGGGGGCCCCTGAACCTGAAGACTGGGAGTTGTCCAGATGAGGAGCAGGGAAGAGTGTTTCAGCAGAGGGTCCCCACTAAGAGCAAAGCCCGTGTACGGTACTGTGTGGAGACTGATATGTCTGTGGTGTGGGCTGGCTACAGCATGAGACGTGGTGAGGCCGGTCCTCATGCTACTTGGCCTCCAAAATCCAAGTTTTCTTGCCTTGCCTTCCCCCACGGAGGTTCCCAGGGTTTTGCTCTGGGTTGTCAGGCCAGGCCCTAGGGAACTGAGGAGCCTAAAAGCCTTAGGAGAGCTAGAGCAGAAGCAGCAGAAGCATCAAGGCATCGGTGGGCCATGAGGCCACACACAAAGCTGAGAACATGCATCCTCATGGCCAGTCAAGACTTCGGGGCCCAGAGCGCCCACTCCCCCGTCTTCCTCACTGTGTGACCTCAGGCTGTCCTCTCCTCTCTTTGTGCCCAGTGCTGGGACCTGTGATGTCTTGATTCTCAGCACGGTCCATGGCTTGTGAGCACATAGGCAAACTGCCCGCTTGGGCTGGACAGTTTGGGGTGGGTGTGAGGACCCAAGGGAGGCTGCTCAGGGCAGGCGTTGGGCTTGGCACACTCCCCTGAGGGGTACATTTCATAGATGGGGACACTGAGGCCCAGGCATGGGCATCTCACCCAGGGTCTACCACAGTGAATCAGGAAGAAAGGTAGGGGTTATTCAGATTCTTTGAAAACAGCAAAGCGATTTCTTAAACGAAGAAGCCTCAAGAAGAGGGGTGTGCCAATGGCCTGGCTCCTTGTATGACCTGGGCCCTGTCCAGCACCGCCTGGCTCCTGTGGAGGGTGAGACCTGTAGCCTGAGTGGCCGACAGTGCACAGGTCTCAGGGCCTCCTCTCCTCCAGGGTGGTCTTCCTTACGTGGTGCCTCAGTTTCTCTGTGTACAGTGGGCAGGGACCCACTGAGGGAGACACAGCCCTGCCCTGGAAAGCCCTCTCCATGTCTGGCAGGACCCGAGGCCTATTTCCCTTGCACAGAGAGCTCTGACTTGGCAGTAGCAGGCCAGGCCCTGGTTGTTGGTGCTTCCCTGATGGGCATCATGAAGCCGCGGAAGCCGCTGGAGGCTTCCCAAGTGGCAGAGGCTGGAGGGAGGGAGGTTCCGGGTTTGTTGGGGCACCTGGAGGAAGCCAAGGCCACGCACGTGGGTGGCGGTGTCACAGGCTCCATCCAAGACCCACTGCCCGGCCCCTCACAGTGCCAGACCCCAGCTGAGCCTCCTTGGAGGGAGTGAGGGGGCCAAAGAGCAGCACCTGGAGGAAGGAAGAGACACCAGGGGCGGGGCTTGGAGGGCCTTTGTCTGGCGGGGCCCTCTGCCCCTCCCTGCCGTCTCCATTGTTCCCAGGCGTGCCGCGTCTCTGCGGCCGAGGGCTTCCCAGGCTCGGGAGGGGGCCATGGCTGCGGCACCTCCCCCAGCTGCCCCTAGCCGCGGCTGCTTTCCAGAAACCAACGCGCCTCTGCGCCGCCCAACCCCCACCTCCTCCACCGGGTCTCTGGCTGACGGGCTCCCCCTGGTGGTGGCGGGACGGGACCCTAAGGCTGCAGGCGAGGGGCGGGAGCTATGGGGCCCCAGAACCGCAGGCTGCGCTGGAGACGTGGCACCTTCCAGGGATGACCGTGGGAGGTGGTGCCAGGGCTGTCTTCGGGGTGGGCTTCCCAGGGCTCACCCCTACCTTCCCCCAGTGCCCCCCGCCAGGGTAGGCCAGGGGAGGGGATTGGGAGGGGGGCGGTGGGGGCTAGGGGGCGGGGCCGTGCTGTGGGTTTTGAGCTGGGCTGCTGCCCGTCTACCCTGTGGTCCCAGCCACTGCCGCTTCTGAGAATCTCTGCCCTCAGGCCTGCCACGTCAGTTGGCTGCTCTCCCAAGCCCCACATGTTCCAGGGGAGCCCACCAGCACAAAAGCCTCTGCGGGGAGGCCTGTTACCCAGCCTGCCCAGCCTTCTGGGTGAGGAGAGCCAGTGAGCAGTGTCTGCCATGAGGCTGCTGGACGGGAAGGAGTACCCCGCTGTGGAGAAGTGCCAGGTTGTGAAGGGAAGTGACAACTAAGAGCAAAAAGCCAGCAAAGGAGTGAGTGGCTCTGACTCTGGTCCCAGGTTACACAAGTCCCGCCAGGGAACCACCACTGCTGAGTCAGCCTCTTAGCCACTGGGTCCTTGCCCTGTGCTGTGCTTTGTCTGAAAGCCTCAGAAACTCGCCTTCAAAATGAGATGGTCACAGCAGGCCCCTCTGCAGGCTGCGGTTGCAGTGACCTATGCAGCGTGGTCACTGTGGGTTGCAGGAAATGAGAGGTTTGGGGAAATCTGTCATCTTCCAAAGGGTAAAAGAAATAGTGATAATAACTTTGATCTGAATGCTCACCGTGTGCTGGGCACTCACCCGTCTCCTCGGACGAGATAATGGTGGTATCCTGTTTCACAGATGAGGTGTCAGAGGAAGGGCAGGATAGGACTGCAGCTCTTGGAGATCTCAGGGAGAATCGGGGTGGACACCAGGGCTCTGGCAGGTCTGGACCTCCCTCTGGGAGAGGATCTGAAAGTGAGAGATGGGCCTGCTGGCCACTCGAGGCTTCACAGCTTCTGCAGAAGGGAAAGTGGGGCCAGAGAGGAAAGCGGCATGTCAGGGCCTCCCTGCAGGACAAAGCCTTGTCTGGGAGGTAGAGGGTTCAAGATAGACGACAGCAGAGACCTGATGTTGGGGCTTGGGATCAGCATCAAGCCGTTGGACCAGTGGCCCTGTCTCTGCTGCAGAGGCCCTGCTGGCCTTGTTCAGGCAGGTGGAGCCGTTGTTTCTCCCTTCCCCCATCTGTTCCCTCCTCCGTTGGGGCCCAGCGCTCCCAGAGTGGAAGCAGATGTTCTAATGCAGAGCAGCCGCTGTCACCCAGCACATCTCGGCAATTACTGCCTGCCTGCTGGGGGCCCAGCAGCTGCGCCCCAGGGCAAGGGCTGCAGAGGTTTCTTCCTTGGTGGGAAGAGGTATGGCCCAGTGGGAACACTGAGGGCACCCCAGGGATCCTCTGTGGGTCCCTCTGGTCTCAGCTGGAGAAGGAACGCCTGGTGGGCCAGCTGTGGGTAGGAGACTCCTGGTACCTTCTACTGGCTGAGTTCCCCCCACCCAGCACCTTTGCAGCAATCCGGATCCAGCTAGTGAAGCCCCCTTCTCTGAAGGGAAGGTGCAGGGCTGGGTGGGGAGAACTGGGTGCCCAGGATTAGCAAGGTACAAGCAAACTCCACTCCAGGTACCAGCCTATCTAACAGGGGAACATCATCAGGCCCCGATGGAAAAGGAGTTCCTGGGGCATCTAGCTTGTGGGCTGCCCGAGAACCAGGGTGTCCACCGGGATATCATGCTGTGGCCCCACCCACCTCTGTCCCTTGATCTGCTGTAGCTGCTCCTGGGCCATGCCTCTGATTCTGTCCTGGTGTTCTCCCCTGCTTCCTGCTTGGCTGCCAGCATCACACCCTTGTCCTGCCACTTAACTCCTTCCCTCTTGAGTCACAGCTGCTGGAAGGACAACGGGACAGCTTTGACTCCAGGGATGAGGGCTCCATGACCTTGGTTTGTCCACCTGTCAAATGGGAGTTGTTCTGAAATGACCCCTGCGGGGGGCAGAGAATGTCCTCCAAACTCTTCAAAGGGAGAGGAAGGGAGATTGAGGCTCGAAGGGGACAGGGAAGGGAACCTCAGTGTCTGCCAGGTCTGCAGCAGCTAGGAAAATCAGATGCAAAGCAAGTTTGTGCTGTCATCCCCATCTCTGGGCAGGGTCATGGAGTGGCCCACACCCTTTACCAAGAGAGTAATCAAAGGGCCAGACAAGGAGACTGGTGCCTCAGGTGGACGGTGGTCCCAAAGTCA
Source organism: Stenella coeruleoalba (assembly GCF_951394435.1). Classification (NCBI taxonomy): domain Eukaryota; kingdom Metazoa; phylum Chordata; class Mammalia; order Artiodactyla; family Delphinidae; genus Stenella; species Stenella coeruleoalba. The sequence goes on from NC_137156.1 coordinate 67,151,172, forward strand.
CCCTCACCTGTGGTCCCCTACGCCCTGGAGATCTACCCGCTCTGAGTCTCAGTTCGCCTGGCTGGGGACGGCATGATCGATCTGACCCATCACTTTGCATCCTTGGCCTCCACTCTTGCACTGGCTGAGATTTGTGGCTCCTGGGTCTTCCTTTGCTCCAGGATGTGCTCCCTCCCTCCTGCTCTGTGGGAGCAAGTGACTAGGTGGGAAGGACAGCCAGGCGGTCACCTGGCCCTCGTGGTTAGCCAGTCCAGTGCTGTCCTCCCTGCCCCATGGATATTCTGGGCCCTGGGGAAAGGGCCTCAGTGATCAGGCATCACCATCAGGCCTTCCCAGGCCCTCTCCCCATGTCCCCACTCTGCAGGTGGGAAGTGTTAGTTTGAGGGGTCCTAGCTGTTCCCCTGCCATGCACAGCCCAAGGGAAAGGGAGGGATGCTGCCACTGACCAGAGCCCACACCCAGGGGAATGCACTGGGACTGGGGCCTCTAGTGCCCAGGGGCCGGACCGATAGAGGGGCTCATGCCCCAGCCTGTCGAGAGCCTGCCCATTTGTGCCACCCCCAGTGCTCCCCTATCCTGGGAAGCAGGCCTGGGACAGTCAAGCCCAGTGATTCCAGGCAGCTGGTGGTGTTTGTGAGGCCTTCTCAGGGAGGCCCCTGGGTTGTGGACATGCCCAGGCTCACAGCTGTGAAGGCCGCAGCTGCACCTCAGTTTCCTCCTGGTCAATGTGGATCTGGGGTGGGAGGTAGGGGGGATGCAGGCAGGGGCCTCAGCAGGGTCTGCTGCTTCTCCGAGGGCACTGCAGAGACTCAGACCTGTGTCTGCCTGGGAAGTAAACCCAGTGGCAGGGACTGTGTGGCCCAGCCACAGTACCAGGCATGCAACACTGCAGGGTGAACCACCTGCAGAGGGGCTATAACTGTGTGACAGCAGCCTCTCTCAGTTTCCTTTTTTAAAAAAATTTTTTTAAATTAAAAAAATTTTTTTTTGGCCACGCCCTGCGGCTTGCGGGATCTTAGTTCTCCGACCGGGGATCGAACCCGTGCCCCCTGCATTGGAAGCACAGAGTCTTAACCACTGGCCTGCCAGGGAAGTCCCTCAGTTTCCTCATTTGCGAGGTGGGGGTGAGAGTAGAGCTACCCCCGGGGCTTGTTGTGAGGTTACTTAGTGGGTGTGATAGGCGTAGAATAGCATCTGACACGTAGGGGGCACTATTCACAGCTCGGCCGTGATCATCATTGCGGATGTTATTGCTGCTCGTGGTAGTTTGTGTGTTAGCCCCTTCAGCCTCTGAGGTTGTCTTAACCAACCCTGAGGGATATGGGGGCCAGAGTCCTCAAGTGTGACTTCCCCACAGACCCCACCACACACCCTGCTGAGCTGCTCAGAGGGACAGACCCGCCACAGTGATCAGGAGGCTTGGGACACACGCAGGTGGGGCATGGGGCAGGTGTGCCCAGCAAAGAGAACTGCACGGGCAAAGGCCTGGAGTTGGCAAGAGGAGATGCCTGGCGGTGACGGGGCAGAGCAAACAGTCTGGGCAAAGGCTGGGAGGGAAAGCCAGGCCAAGCTGAGGTGCGCTCTACTTGGAGCTCAGGACAGAGAGCAAGCGGTAAAGGGAAGAGGTGGGACCCTGCCTCCACCCCCTCCATCCCCCAGCCAGGAGTTGAGTGGTCTCACACTTCCCTGCAGACTCCCTGAGGAATGCAGATTTCTGGCCTGCACCCCTCGAGATGTGGCTGTGTGTCTGGGATGGGGCCTGGAAATCTGCTTTTAAAAAGACAAACAAACAAAAAAAACACCCTCCCAAGGCATCGTCCTGCAGCATCTGAGCCACATTTTGAGAAGGGCTGAGCAGGCCACGCATCATCGTCGTACATGTCTCCCTGCCTTTCTGAATCCTGGCAACATGATCTTGGGCCAAGACTTTAATTTTCTGAGCCTCAGTGTCCTTGTCTGTGAAATGGGAGAAACAGTACCTATCTCTGGGGCTGCTATGACAGTCACAAGAGAGAGAGCCAGCAAATCCCTCAGCAATGGCCAAAGAGAAATACAGGATGGGGCTCTGCAGGGAAGCATCTTGAGTCAGTACAGGTAGGGGTGTGTGTGTGTGTGTGTGGGTGTGTGTGTGTGGGTGTGTGTGTGGGTGTGTGTGTGTGTGTGTCACACTGCATGTTTCCCAAGTCCTGGTCTCTATCTGCTCAGAGCAGACATGGGCCCAGTGAGCAGGGCGCTGGGCCTTGGGCCATGTCTGGGAGGCAGGGGTATGACGCCATGCCCGGATCCAGGCCCCTTGGCAGCTGCGGCTCAGAGTGGAGGGAGAGAGGGCTGCTGCCCCGCTGGAGTGAGCAGGGCTCCTCTGCTAGCTGTGCCTAGGCACCATGTTGGGGAGCACTAGCTGCAGAGTGGCAAGCCTGCATGTGTGAGGATGACAGGGTGACTCCTGAGCCTCAAGTCTCCAGCCGAAGCCCCTGAACTCAACCAGGGAACTGGGGAGCCATGGTGGGCAATGGACCTTGTGGGAAGCGAGGGCCTGGAGTGAGTCCACCATGGGATCCAGGTGGCCGAGGTTGCCTTCACCCCTGTGGCCTTGCCAGCTGCACCCCTGGTAGCTCTGCTGCCCACCAGGCCCGACTGCCTCCATCTCACTGTGCAATTGATGGGGAGGGTGAGTTCTGCCTCTAGGCCACGTGGCTGGCTTACCTCTGTAACCCCACTGGGCCTGCTCCCTGACCAACTGTACCCTTTGTTCCAGGTGCTGGGGAGTCAGGGAAGAGCACCATTGTCAAGCAGATGAAGTAAGTGCTGTGTGCGGGAGGCAGCCTCCAAACCTTGATTTCCCCTCTTCTTCCTCTGGGCCTGTACTGGGTCCAGTATACCCAGCCCAAGTATAGGCCCAGCCGTGTTAGCCAGGTCCAGGACCTTCCCAGAGGCAGCATCCATCCTCAGGTCCGAGTGGTTTAGAGGCAGTTTCCCCCTTTCTTTTTTTTTTTAATTTATTATATTATATTTATTATATATATAAAATATTATATTTTATTTTTGGCTGCATTGGGTCTCCGTTGCTGCACACGGGCTTTCTCTAGTTGCGGCGAGTGGGGGCCACTCTTCATTGCAGCGCACGGGCTACTCATTGCGGTGGCTTCTCGTGTTGCTGAGCTCAGGCTCTAGGTGACGCAGGCTTCAGTAGTTGTGGCACACGGGCTTCAGTAGTTGTGGCACGCGGGCTCAGTAGTTGTGGCACACGGGCTTAGTTGCTCCGCAGCATGTGGGATCTTCCCAGACCAGGGCTCGAACTCGTGTCCCCTGCATTGGCAGGCAGATTCTTAACCACTGCGCCACCAGGGAAGTCCAGTTTCCTCCTTTCTGAAGTAGGTCTCTCCAGGCCCCAGCAGCCCCAGGCAACCATGTGAGGTCCCTGTGCCCTGTACTCTCTAACCCCTGACTCCTGGCTGCCAGGATCATCCACGAGGATGGCTACTCAGAGGAGGAATGCCGGCAGTACCGGGCAGTCGTCTATAGCAACACCATCCAGTCCATCATGGCCATTGTTAAAGCCATGGGCAATCTGCAGATTGACTTTGCTGACCCCTCCCGCGCGGTACGTGGACTCCCCAACCCTGCCTCCCTCCCATAAGGCTTCAGGGCAAGTCTTGTCCTGGGGAAGCTGAGAACACCCCAATCTGGGCCTCATTCCGGAGGCCTCCCTGCCTCTGACAGGTGGGGTGGGGGTGTGCTCCTGCAACTAGCTGACCACTCACTGCTGTGCCCAGGACGACGCCAGGCAGCTGTTTGCACTGTCGTGCACGGCTGAGGAACAGGGCGTGCTCCCTGAGGATCTGTCCGGTGTCATCCGGAGGCTCTGGGCTGACCACGGTGTGCAGGCCTGCTTTGGCCGCTCGCGGGAGTACCAGCTCAACGACTCTGCCGCCTAGTGAGTACTCCAAGGGGCTGGGCTGGGGGTGCAGTGTGGGGAGACCTGGACTATAGCCTGAACCAGAGGGCCTGAGCACCCTTAAAAAGATACTGCCAGCCTCTGTTCGTGAAGCTGCTGACTGTCAGCCAAGGTCTTGGTGATCTGGGGTTTGGCCTGGTGCAGGGCTGTGGAGGGACATCCAGACAGATGGTGCCACCCAGATAGGCTGCTGGCCCCGTACTCTCATGTCTCCTCTCCTACCTCTGCTTAAGCCAGTCCCTCTGTCTGAACAGCTTTCCCAGTCCCACTGCCCATGCCATCCTGAGCCCACCCAGAGAGGGGCTGGACCTCTGTGAAGGTGGGTGGAGGCCGGTCTTGCCTGGCCATGGCACCTGAACCCTGCCCCAGTCACAGGGACAGCCGCCCCACTCTCCCCGCCGGGCCTGAATGCACTTGTGAGTGCACGCCCCTCACAGGAGCTGCAGAGTCACAGCCAAACACTGCGGGGGCGGGGGTGCTCCCCAGAGGTCACAGGCTCAGCGCCAGCAGAGCTTTTGGGTCCTGGAGGCAAGGAGGGGTGGGTCCTATCAACCACTGCCATCTCAGTGCCCAGGATACTCAAGGAGGGCAGCGTAGGGCCACCTTCCAGCTACTTCCCACTCCTCCATCATCCTCATCCCCGTTCTTCATTCCCCAGACATTAAGTTCCCACCTTGTGCCCAGCACTGTTCTGGGTGTGGGAATTCAGCAGTGAACATGGGCCCTGCCCTCCCAGGCAGGTTTATGCCATGACAAGGTCACCCAGAGGTGGGGAGCAGATTGGAAAACTCCAGGGACCAGGCATACTGCAGCCCCTCCTCACAGCAATCCTCCAAGACTGCTGTGGGGCAGTGGGTCCCTGGGGTGAGCCCACCTGTTGGGGACAAGGGAAAAACTAGTGGGGAACCCACCATGAGGCCTCTGGGCTGGAGGCTCTCAGTAGGGGGCAGGGTACAGTTTGCAGGTCACAGCACATGCGTCATGGTTCCCCATAGCCCTTCCTGTTTTTCTGTTCTGTCTCTGCGTCTCTGAGGTCATTTCCCTCTGGCCTAGCTGCTGGTGGGAGCCAAGGGCTCGCCCCAGCAGCCCTGCCCCAAGAGCAAGACACTGGTACTGGGCAGTGGCTGGGAGGCCTGGACCCAACCCATAGGACACAGCAAGGATATTGAGGCAGGCAGCAGAGCTGGTCTCAGGGCTTGGCCGGGGCAGCTTGGATACTAATTAGGAGAGCTGGTAATGAGGAGCCCCTGGGACCCCCGCCAAGCGAGTGTTCATGCCTTCCCTCTGAGGAGCCCAAATTTTACTGGGCAAAGAGCCCACTGGGCCTGGCAGGCCCCAACCTGTCCAGCCCTGCATCGAAGGACATGCCAGCCTGCTCTGTGGCGGGTGCCGTAATTACGCCGATTAGCATCCTGAATCTCTCACTGAAGGACTAATTTGCCCCCTCCCACTGCCCTCACCTGTAGTTCCAGCACCCTGGATCTTGTCTGACGCAGGCCTGCCTCAGAACTGCCCCTCCTCCCAGGCCCATTCCACAGGCAGGAGGCAGGGGTGCTAGTGCAGGTTTCCTCATCTGAGCAGTGAATGCAGTACAGGCAAGGGTTAAAGCGGCAAGGGCTATGCCTGGGAAATGAGGGGATGGGAGGGAACGGGGCCCGGTGGCCCCCACTGATGCCCCACTCCCCATCCCAGCTACCTGAATGACCTGGAGCGCATTGCACAGAGTGACTACATCCCCACGCAGCAGGACGTGCTGCGGACTCGCGTGAAGACCACGGGCATCGTGGAGACGCACTTCACCTTCAAAGACCTACACTTCAAGTGAGCGAGCGTGTGGGCAGGGTAATGGGGCAGGAGCTGCCAGCCTTGCGGGTGACAGGGAAGAGATCCTCACTCCAGGGCCTGCCGATGGCTGTTGGGAACGAGGGCTGGTCCAGGATCCGCAGCCCCACTCTGAAGTTTCTTAAGGCTTTGTGGTTGCCAGCAGCTCACAGCCTCTGCTGACCCTGCCCCATGTGGAGGCAGCCTACCCTGCTGACCAGCCTGACCCTGCTGGGCCAGACGTGTCCTGGCTTAGAACCCCAGGGGTAAGGTGGGCCAGCGTGGATGATTCCATGGAGGCAGCCGCCATACTCTGAGCAGGCCTCTGTCCTCAGTCGGTCAGCCTGTGAAATGGGGCAGGGACCTTCTCGCAGAACTCCCTTCTCTGGAGCTAAGGTGCTGTGTTTGCAGGATGTTTGATGTGGGTGGTCAGCGGTCTGAACGGAAGAAGTGGATCCACTGCTTTGAGGGCGTCACAGCCATCATCTTCTGCGTAGCTTTAAGCGCCTATGACCTGGTGCTAGCCGAGGACGAGGAGATGGTGAGAGGCCCGGAGGCCACTGGGGGAGGGTGGGGGCAGTGGTAGGGGCGGGGGCTGGTGCTGAAGGCGCTGTCCTGCCCCCAGAACCGCATGCATGAGAGCATGAAGCTGTTTGACAGTATCTGCAACAACAAGTGGTTCACGGACACATCCATCATCCTCTTCCTCAACAAGAAGGACCTGTTCGAGGAGAAGATCACACACAGCCCCCTGACCATCTGCTTCCCTGAGTATACAGGTGTGGGGTCTGGGCCTCTGGGGAGGAGCTGGTGGTGACCAGGTGGCCCACGGGCGCCCCCCGCTGGACAGAAGGGTAACTGTGGGACACACGCAAGGGCTGGTGCCTCACAGGCTTATATATCGATACTTGTGTCTGTACACCCCAAGGCCCTTCTTAACACACTCAGGCATGTACTCTGTACGTCACTGAGCATCCTCCTTCACACAGTCAGGTGCCCCTCTTTGCACACTCAGACGTGCCTGTGCCCTCTCACAAGTGTCACACGTTATATGCTTGTCAGTTCACACGCATAGAACCTCGCTGTACCTATGGGACAGGCCTGCCTGCCGCACATGCAGCACGAGTCCTCACCATTTTGTCTCCCACAGGGGCCAACAAGTACGATGAGGCAGCCAGCTACATCCAGAGCAAGTTCGAGGACCTGAACAAGCGCAAGGACACCAAGGAGATATACACGCACTTCACGTGCGCCACTGACACCAAGAACGTGCAGTTTGTGTTCGATGCTGTCACCGATGTCATCATCAAGAACAACCTGAAGGACTGCGGCCTCTTCTGAGGGGCAGCGGGGCCTGGCAGGATGGTGAGCCAGAGGGGGCCGGGCAGGGAGGAACAAAGTGGGGCCACTGAGCCCAGAGAAGGGACACGGTTGGGGCTGGGGAAAGTCCAGGTGGGGGTGGTGAACTTGGAAACCCGCTAGGAGACCAGAGGGCAAGGGGAGGGAGGCACAAGGTGCTGAATCAGGAGGGCGATGGAATGCAGGGCACTGACGAGGTGGCACAGGTAAGCCTGGGCTCCGTTCTGCCCATTGGTCCAGACAGCAGAAATGCCTGGTTGTGTCCTGGGACAGAACTAGAGGGCTGTCCCGATTTTCCTTGGAGAAAACTCACTTTCTCACCCACCAGGCCATTGGCCTAGCCTGAAGGATCTAGATGACAGAGGGGGCCCAGCTGCCTCAGCTGCCCACCACTCAGTATGACCAGCTCTGCACTCATCCCTGCTGTCTTCCCCTCTGACCTATCTGAGGGCCCTGGTCTGAGGCTGGCCCCACCAGCCCTGGGAGAGGTGGGGAGGATTCTGCCAGTGCTACAGACTCCCCTCCCCCACGTAACCCAGCAACACACACTGGCTTCTGGGCGGGCACTGTGTCCCTGGTAACGAGTGGGTGGGGAAAAAGGAGAAGGGTCATTGTCTAGGGAGGCGGGAGGAGAGACACACACTGGCTACCTCCCTCCCTCCCGACCCATGCCCTGACTGTCCCCCACCTCCAGGGCCACCGCCGACTCTGCTCCCCCCAGCCCCTGAGGAAGATGGGGGCAAGAGGACCACGCTCCCCGCCTGTCCCCCTGGCCGCTTTTCCCCTTCTCTCCTCTCTCTGTTCTTGGCTCCCCCTCTCCCCTCCCTCAGCTCCAGAGACTTGGGGGAAGGGTTGCCACAGGCCTCCCTGTTTGAAGCCTGCCCGTATCCCAGGTGCAGGGAACGGCCACCGTACCCCCTCCTGGCATCTGTTCTGGTTTTAACTGTTGTCTTGTTCTGTGATGGGGGAGGGGAGCACATGCTGAGTCTCCCAAGGCCTGTGTTTGGAGGGGCACCCACTTCTCCAGCCTGGGACCCCTGGCTTCGCCCAGCATCAGCCCCTGACCCAACCCAAGTCCAAATGTTTACAGGGAGCCTCCTGCCCCCACCAACCCCTTCCCCCTAAGCCACTCGGAGGCCCCAAAGGAAAAAGCACAAGAAGCGTGAGACGCCACCATTCCTGGAGACCACAGTCCACTGGCTCATTCTCGTAGCTTTTTTTTTAAAAAAAAAAAAGAAAGGCAAAGGGAAAAAAAAAGAGAGAGAAAACTGCAAACCTAGAAAACTTTTTAGAAGAAAAACTATTTAAAACTGTCAGGTCCTGACCAGCACCCACCCAACCCCCTTCCCATGATTCCGTGCCTTGAGTGTGTCTGCGTGTTTACACCCATCCCTCTGCTGGTTGCCCCCTGTGCGGGCGGCGCCCCTGCCCTGCCCTCTACAGAACTGGGTTTCAAGGGCTGTTCCAGACAACTGCCAACGTCACTGAGGGCCCCGCCCCAGCGGCCCTGGGCCCTGGCTCCATTAACCTAAATGTAGCTCCTTAGCGCTAACCTAGGAACCGCCGCTGCCTGCTGAGGGGCCACGCCCCTCATGCCCTCACCCCAGGCCCGGGTCCTTCAGTGTTGAACACTTCCTTGCTTTTTTCACATGTTTTATGGAATTGTTCACCTGGTTTGAAATAATAAAATGTAGAAAGAAAAAATACCAAGAACTGCTCGACATTCTTCTCTCCAGGGGGCAGAGACCCAGGCTAAGATGTGCCAAGGTGATGGTAGTCTGGACCTGGATCCTCACTTGTGGCAGGGCCCTGGGCACTCAGCTCGCAGGTCATACTCAGGCCCAGTACTTACCACTTTAGTTTTCCCCCTTGGACTAGTCATCTTACATGTTGGGGCCTCCATGTCTCCCCCTCTTCCCTCAGCACCTCTGCAGTCTTGGGTCTGGGGCAGCCTTCTGGAACAGTGGGGCAGATTTCTTAAGGAGCTCTTCTCCTAAGGGATTCTTCCACATTGGGAGCAGGAGGAGTGTCCAATGAGTCTAGTGCGGAAGGAAATGTGACTTCTGACCTCCCAGGCCCAGCGCCCAGGGATAGTGTGCGTTGCTGAGGCCACACAGCCAGGTGGGCTGCAGCCCCCTGCACACCCTCCCTTCTTCCTGGGTCCTTTGCCAGGGCTCTGAGACATTGCCCAGAGCCCTGCCCAGAACTGAAGTCCCTTGGGCTTGACTAAACAGAAAGTTGAGGACAGCAGGGGCCTTGAGACATGTTCAGAAAGGTCTCTGACCAAGAGGTCCCCCTCCAAACCTGAGGAGGGTAGGGACAGGCAGGTGGCTACACTTCAGTGTGACTGTAGCCACCGGCAGGGCAGCTGGATAGCTGCAGGGCTATGGCTACGTTGGGCTCTCAGTGCAGAGCCTTCCATGAGGCTATGGGAAGTGCTCGTGCATTGCTGGAGGAGGGAGCAGCAGATGACAGGGCCGGGGTGCCTGTGGGGTGAGCCCCTAGCTCCAGGCAAGGCACCTGGACCTAGGGGTCTGCAGCCCTCTGAGCCTGTGGGAAGGGCTCGGTAAAAGGCCCGCCTCTGCTGGGCGGAGCTCCCAGGCGAGCTCTTCCGCCTTCGGCCGCCAGAGGGCGCAGCAGCCCGTGCTGGGCCCCGCCGGGCCGGTCGCGGAGGCTGACGTCATCGGGTCCTGCGGAGGCCGCCGGGCACAAAGGCAGCTTTGTAGGGCGGCGGCGGCTCCGCGCCCTCGGCGGGACAAAGCGGCCTGGGCCGGGGTCGGCGCCGCGGAGGCGGAGAGGGCGGGGCGAGTGGGAGGGTAGGGCCGGGGACCTGGGACCTCGCCTCCGCACACCTGCCAGTCTCCCCTCGGCCTCGGGGTCCCGAGTCCTGGCGAGAGATGAGAGGCTGTGTCCGCCCCCTCGGAAGGAGTTCAACGGCCCCCACCCCCCGTCCCCGCCCCAGTCCCTCGGGCCTTTCCTGCTACCCCTGCCACTGAGGGCTGAGGATCGCCGACTGACAAGGAGAACAGAATCCCACGTCCAAGCCAGGATCCCTTCCTGCCCTCAGCGGTCAGCCCTGGATCCCGCTGAACCCCAGATGTGCGGGCGGGGTGGGAGCTCCGGTGCCCTGATATCCGCCCAGCAGGAAGCGGGAGACAGAGATGATTCCTTCCTTCCGTCCTGAGGGAGAACCCTGCACAGAGGGACCATTGACGAGCTGGCATTGTCTGCCTGATGAACCCAGCGTCTCCCTCCCTGAGTGGGCCACGCAGGATTCTGGCCAGGATCCCCTTGTACCCGGCTTGGCAATGGGTCTGGGTGGGTTCCTGGCAAGCAGTACTTCCCTGGGTGCAGACAGCTAGGCCCCCACCTGCCCTTGGCCTTCCTACCCCTGCTCTGATTTTGAGAGCATAAGGCTTCATTGTCCCAGCACTGGTGGGGGCGGCCTCTCAATTCATCCTTGTCTTTCTTGGTTGGGAAATTCCCAGCCATGGGGGGCGGTAGGCAGGGGGGTGCATCCCAGGTGTCCTGCACCCCAACAGGAGGGACTCCATGAAGGTGACTCCTGGGGATCCCCCCATTGCCTAGAACTGTTCAGGGCTGTACCTCAGCCGTCCCGCATCCCTGGGTGAGGAGAGCCAGAGATTCAGTGCTCCTTGGCTGTGTGTCCCCCAGCGTTCTCCCAGCCTAAGAAGGACCATCTTCCTGACCCCACCCATGGGTAGCTGCTTCTATGAGGCTCAGGATCCTGAGGCAGGGCCAGGCAAAGGACCCAGGCTCCTGCTCCCAGACCAAGCTGTGGATCCCAGTTTGAGGTAGGCTGTCTCCAGCCAGTGGGGACCACCACAAGGCTGATCCATCTCCCAGAGGGCCCACCCCACTCCAAATAGTTGCTCAGGCTACTGATGTGGTAACAGCCTGGCTATTTTTAACCCATTTGGGAGGGTGGGGTGGGTGGGGAAACGGCTGGGAAGAGAGAAAGAGACAAGCTCTGAGAGAGAGTTCTGAAGAGGGAAGGATGTAGGGAGACCCTGTGGGGAGAAGCCAGCCCTGGTCTGTAGCCACTTTCCAGCTCCCCTGGGCCAGACCTCCCACCCCCAGCAGGTGGGTGGAGGCCCAGATGCCAGGTGCAGAAAGGGGAGGGGGCCCCATTAGGACTGGATCCTCTGAGGCTGTAGGAGATTCCAAGACCTAGAATAACCCCTTACCATGTTTCGGGGCAGCCCCATAGCTCCTCCTGAGGTCAGGAAATCCTCCCACTCCCCTCAGAGCCATCCCCCCCCCCCACCCCAGAATGCCAAGCCAGCCATTAAGGCTGGAGAATACAAGTCCTGACTCCAGCCACCTGGCCTGTGGCATGGCCAGCCAGGTCCTACTTGCCCTGGGAGTCAGGGACGGGACTGCAGTTTCCCTTGGCTGAGTTCTGGGTCCAGGCCCACTCCCAAACCACTGACCCCAATCCTTGGGTCTGTTGCCCCAAAAGAGATCCTAGGGGACCTCATCCCTGGTGTGAGGCTGTGCATTCCCCCAAGTCTGTCCCCCGCCGCCTTTTTAAAAAAATTATTTTTGGCTGCGTTGGGTCTTAGTTGCTGTGCGCGGGCTTCTCATTGCGGTGGCTTCTCTTGTTGCGGAACATGGGCTCTAGGCACGTGGGCTTCCGTAGTTGTGGTGCACGGGCTCTAGAGTGCAGGCTCAGTAGCTGTGGCACACGGGCTTAGTTGTTCTATGGCATGTGGGATCTTCCCGGACCAGGGCTCGAACCTGTATCCCCTGCATTTGCAGGCGGATTCTTAACCACTGCACCACCAGGGAAGCCCCCCGCCAAGTCCCCCTTGAACCCCCAAAGCGGAAGCCAGCTCCCAGCACACCACCAAGGAGAGCCTCAAGCCAGCTGAGGTCTGCATGCAGCTGTGTGACCCCAAGTATGTCCATGCCTGCCAGCCAATCAGCTCCTCAGTTAACCACACAGCAACGGGCACTGGTATCCAAGGGAGCAGGGGTCAAGGCCATGGATCTCTTTCTTTTCCCTGCTTTGGTTTCCACCCTTACAGGAGACTTGACCTCACAGGTGATCTTATTTAGGAGAAAAATCAGTTTGACATTCTTTGGCATTTACTCTGTTTTCTGACCTCATTGTGGGTGGAGGGAGTCAAGGCCTGAGTGACTGAATCCTGAAGGGGGCTGAAGTCTCTCTTCTCCATCAACCCCCCATCCTCACCCAGGTTCAGCAGGCCCAGGAAGGTGGCCGGGCTTCCTGTGGGCACTGTGTCTCTCGCTTCCCTGTGCCTGGGGCCCCCAAGGGATGGGATGGTGGTTGCTGGGGAACCCAGAGCCCTGAAGAGAGGCTTGGACCTGGTGTTATAAGCACCTGGGGCTTCACAGAGAAAAGTGGGTAGTGGGTGATGAGGAAAAGTCCAGCAGGTGGCAAAAGGGCACAGGGCACAGCCCAAGCTAAGTCCTAGCGAAGGAACAGCTGCCACCTCCCAGAGATGGGGTAGCTGGAGCGCTGGCAGGGTTAGCCAGGGCCGAGCCAGGGAGGCGTGTGTGAATGCCTGGCTAAGAGCCTGGGATGTCCGCGGGCTTCAGCAAGTCCTCTGAGTGAGGAGCTGGGGAGGCAGGGTACTGCAGAGGGGAGGCACTGGGAGGAGAACTGGCAGAAGGACCACGGGGACCCCCAGGCTGGGTACCTGGGGAAGGGGTCAGGCTTCAAGCTGCAGGGAAAGGAGCTGGGGCCTTGTTCTATCTTAAAGGAGACAGAAGTCCTCCCTGAGTTGGGGGCTCCCTGGAGGGAGGAGGGTGTGGGCATGGGCACTGCTGGGGGTGGGTTGGAGATCTGTGGAGTAAGAAGATTGAGGAATCCCCAGCGGCTGGGGAGAGAAGGAGGTTCAGGTGGAGGGTCAGGGTGTTGTGCTGGGGGCTGGGCTTGTGGCGGGGTGGGGAGGAGGAGGGAAGGGGGCAGGAGGGGAGTCAAGCCTGAGAAAGGGCCCCATGAAGCTGGGCTGGAAGGGGCAGCAGTGACTCCCTCGAGGCCTCCAGGCCTGCATGCCAAAGGCTGCCCAGCGCTGAGATGACAACTGGAGTACACACCTGTGTACCCCACAGTGTGCCAGACCTGCCTGGCCCACCATTTACAACGGCAGGGCAAGTGAGGAGAGTGATCTGAGAGGTTCAGTCTCCCCCTAGGGACACACAGCTGGTGAGCAGCAGAGTCAGGATTCAACCCCACCCCTCTCTGGCTACTGGGGAGTGGATTCTTGGGGCGGGCTCTGGTCTGCCCTCCCAGAGCATCCTGAGCCCCCAACCAGTACTCCTGAGAGTCTCTCCCCCTGACTAGTAAGGGAATGTAGCATTTATGTTAATGTATGTTAATGAGTACAGGGTGCCTCCGGAGTCTACTTTGCCGCATTCCTGGCAACTCCTCCCCCCCTCCCCCAGGCAATGGAGAAGGAGAGGAGAGGGAGGCCCCACCCCCAGGCCCCTCTTCCCCCCACCCCCCACCCCCGTTGGGCAACGAAGAAAACAGAAGTGAGTGAAGAGCTGTGATGTGGCTGGTGGGGGGGGCTCCCCCATCGCGGAGGGGCTGACCTCAGCCAGGGAGGAATGTGAAGGAGGCGGAGGGCTGGGGCGGAGCGGGTGGGGGTAGGGCCCCAGCTAGAGGCCCAGGGTTCCGGGCGGCCCCTCCCTCAGCCCCTCCACCTCAGCTCTGACTTGGCCCTCAGAAGGGAACAGGCAAGGAAGGAGGGGAGGAGCTCATCTTTCCAAAAAGGTGGGCTGGGGGTCCTTGGGGAGCCTGGAAACCAGGTGGGGGGGTGGATGAGGGAAATGCCTGAAAGACCCTTCCTGGGAGATCCCCTGGAGTGGGTAGCAGATTGTCAGGGAAGTTAGGCCTCAGTTGGGCTTTCCAGGGCCTACTTTCCACCGCTTCCCTCCCCCCATGCCTAAGTCCTCAGGGTAGCACGTCCTAGTACCCATGTGACCGGAAGAGGGAAAGGTCGAGACTTTGGAGCCACCAGCCCTGATGGCTAAAGCAGGTGTGAGTGGGGAGCCAAGGCCCAACCCAGCCAAGGCTGGGCACTGGGAGTGTTGGCTGTAGCCTTCCTCAAATGGATGTCTCACCCCAGCCCAGTCGCACCACCCAGAGTCCAGGCAGGGTGCAAGGGGCAGGCCCAGCTGGCGATGAGGGCTGGGGAGCCAGGTGCTGGGACTTGGCACAATCAACTTATTTCCAGAAGGAAAAACCAAGGCCTTGGCAGGCTGTGCCACTGATAGGCAGCACCAGAGACCCAAGCTGCCTCCCCTGGTTTGTTCCGTTCTGTCGAGACCCAGGCCCAGGCTGCATGATTCCAGAATCCTTGGGGACTTCCAGAGCCCAGTGTGACCCACAGCCAGTGACCCTGCCCCTAGGGGGCTGCCTCCATAAGGTTCCTACCCAGGGTCTGCATACGCTGGGACCTGGGGCTGAGGAGCAGAAAGGAGACCTTTTGGGGATGGGGACAACTTGAGCTCCCACTCCTGGGGATCTCCCTTCCTGCTCCAGGGAGGGGGACACATCTGGAAGTGGGAAGGCAATGCCAAGGGCTCAGGTGAGCCAGGAACAGCCCAGTCCCTTCGGCTGGGGGTTGAGTCCCAGGGTGTTGGACAGATGGTGGGGGGTCCTGGTCCCATTTTCCAGTATGGACACTGGGTTGGGGGTGGGGATGAAACAGAGGCTGGGACCTGGGCCTGAAGAACTAAAAGCAGTGGGGGCAAGTAGGGGGTACCGTGCAGTTGGGTAGGGACCTCAAAGGTACTTGCTGATCTTGGCTGCTTGGGTGGAAAATTGTAAACAGCCAAAGAATTTTGTTTGCTTGCATGAGGCCAGGGGACGCTGCCCAGGTCCAAGGCAAAAGAGCCTGGGAGGAGGGAGAGGCCACATCCTGGAAGCCCAGGAGCTCAGGCAGGGTTATGTCACCCCCACTCCCCCTCCTGAAGGCCCCTGGTCCTCCCACTAACCCCCACCCTTCACCTGCCCACCAGCCAGCCAGGCTGGGCCAGAAACACCAGGCCTGAGGTTCAGGAAAGAGGGGCATGGCCCCACCCTGGATGGACACAGACACTTCTACTCCAGGGACTCGGCAGGAGATGGGCAGCAGAACCATGCACACTTGAAGTGCCCACGTGGCCTCCCTCACAGACCCCTGAGGAGCTGCTGATAGCCTTGGGGAGGATGCAGCAGGATGCATTTTGGGGGGATTGAGGGGTGGAAGCCCACCCTCAAGCCCTGGTATGTTCACCCAGGTGGACCTGAGGGCCCCCCCTTGACCATTGTCAACATTCAACCCCTCCAAGGAAGTAGACCTGGCAGTACAAACAGGGTGTGTCCACCAGACTCACCTTTAGGCCAAGACCCCAGACCCTTCCCAACTGAGGCGCTGAGGTGTAGGAGCCCCATCCTATCCTTGAAGCCCCCTTGGGTACCTCACTCTGTGTTCGGTGGGGCAGTTCCTCCCACCTTCAACCTTGGAAGAAAGACTGAAGTTCATGGAGATGGCATAGAATGCCCCTCACCTCCCAGCAGAGACATGGGACCACCGGTCATGACGGGGCTCTGGATGGTCCCACACCCTGCAGTGCAGAAGTGAGACTTGCCGCCTGCCTCCCTGCCCTGCCTGCCCCTCTGGCTCTCTTCTCCCGCCCCAGACTGGCTGTCATCAAAGCCACTGCCAGCCAGGTGGCAGAAGTACTAAGTGGCCCAAGCCCTAAGGAAGGACTTGGGGCAGGGTCTTGGGGGCCCATCAAACCTCCACTTGAGAACCCCCGCTCCGACCTCTGACCCTGACCGGCCCTTCCCAGCTGGCTCCTGGGGACTGAGATGGCAGCTGAGCCCCTCATTACCCACCTCCAGCTCCCCAGCTATGGAGGGACAAGTGAAGAAACGAGTCCCTGGGGGTGCCCCATCTGACCAATCCCTCTGCCAGAGCTGCCTGGGGCTAGGGGGTCTCTATTGCTTTTTCCTTATTTGCCTTGACTGCCGGCCTCAGTTCCAGGACCACTGCGTGGGGCATCCTGTTGCTCTGAAGCCCTACGGGGGGAGGGGTCGGCCCTACCCGCCCCTCCCTTGTGCCCGCTCCGCTCTGGCCACCAACTCCAGCCGGTCCGGCTGCCTGCCCAGTCACCCGATCCGCCCTGTAAACTTGACGGCGGGGCGCGGCTGGCTTGGTGGGGGCGGGGGCTTCTCCTTAAAGGAGCCGTCAGAGGGTGCCCTAGGGCCCCTCGGCTTCTCCCCTTCTGCAGGGTGAGAAGGGGCCAGGGTGAGGAGCCGCTGATGCCGGAGCTCTCGGTGGAGTGTGGGAAGGCAACCTGGTGTTTTGTGACGTCGCAGACCTCACGGGCCCAGAAGAGGCAGCGGCAAGTGTCAGTGGAAGGAAGGAGGGAGGTGGGAGTCCTAGGGTGGGAGGGGTCTGGAAGCGGCAGAGCTAGGCGGGGGTTTGGGGAGAGCAGTCTGGAACGTGCCCCGGCAGCTGTGCCCCTTGCTTGAATGCACCCCAGGACCTAGCCCCACGCCAGGGCTACTGTGCCCGGCACCTGCCCAGCCAACTTCTGGGAAAGAGGGTGGACATTGCAGCCAGAGCCTGACCCCATCTGAGAGGTCCAGGGAAGGGCTCTGGCTCAGAGAAGTGGAGGGTCTCAAAGATGGGGAAACCCTGAGGGCGAAGACGGGATGGAGAGGCTCAGGGAGACTCTGGAGGCTGGAGAGGGAAGGGCAGCTCACCCGAGCTGGGGGTGAGAATCTGCTTTAGGCCCTTGGCTCTCCCCACTTGATTCCTCTTGGGTCTGAAGTCTGAGCTCACAGAATTTCTGTGTGTGACCAGCCCCTCCCACCCTCTGGGGTGGGGAGAGAGAGGTCAAGCAAAAAGCTGGGGCTGCTGGATCCAAGTAGGAGCAGCTCCCAAATCAGAAACTGAGGCGTCTGCCCAGCCCTGGGTCTCCCGGCTGCACTTATCCCTCTGAGAAGTGGGTTTCCGGAGTGTTTCAGAGTTGAAGGCAGTGATTGACGCTGCGGTTATAATATTTGCTCACCTGCATGTCCAGAGAGACTCACACACTTGTGCACAAACACGTACACACATGTGCAACACAAACACGTATGTACTTACAAAGTGTACACCCCAGACATGTACACACTGTGTAGACATGCATACAATGCCGTGTGTGCACACATGCATGCCACACCTACATGTGTAATACAACACACATGCCACATGGTTTCACATAGATATGTACACATATGCCTGCATACACACTACACACACACATACTCACTACAGAATACAGATACACAAAGGGATCCTTAGAAACACATTCACACTCACAGACGCCCACACCATTGGCGCCAGCTCCAAATGTGCTTCTGTTCCTCTGTGGGCCCGTGGGTGCACAGCTACCTCCAGAGGCCTGACCCCCCTCCTGTTACCGGCACACCCATGACTGTCTTGTTTTGCTCATTGCACTTGGCACCACTGCAATGACTGCACCAATCTGAGTCCTTGTTGGTACTCTGCCCCCTCCTGCAGGAGGACCTTGTCTGTGTGCCCCACTGCCCCCAGCCCCAGTCCCAGGCTGGCATGACGTAGGCATGCAGAGTTTGTGAATTAATGCCTGTGGGTGTGTGTACATGAGGGCGGGTTACTGGGGAGGGTGACGTGGTGGGGCAGGCGCCTGCCAGTATGGGGTTGACCCCGATGGTGTGCCCAGCGTGGGTGTGTCTGTGATTGTGGCCAGGCAGGGCACCCTCCAAGGGAGAGGAGGACTTGCAAGTGGAATGCGACCCCCCAGCCTCTTTCCCCTAGGGGCTGTAATCTGATCCCTGGGGACTCCCCCCAGCCTCCCTCCCTAGCTCTCGCTGCAGCTCCTTCTCTTCCAGATCCGGGGCAGAGTCCAGGGTGGCTCAAGGCTCCTCCACACACGCCCGCTGAACCCTGAGCTCCCTGAGCTGCAGGGATGGGGCGGGCTGAGGCCGCCGCCATGATCCCAGGCCTGGCTCTGCTCTGGGTGGCAGTGCTGGGGGGTGCTGCCCCCAGCACGCCACGCCTTCGCCTCTCCTTCCAAGGTAGGTGCACCTGGCAGGCGGGAGGGCCCACCTCAGGGTGGGCAGGAAAGGGGCCTAGTGTGGGTAGGGGGCGTTGTGTTGGCTGTTGCACTGTGTGTGTGCCACCGGCTGGGTTGGATTGGGGGCACGCTCAGGCCATCTCCAATTAACCCTTTCCTGGCCTCAGTCCCCAAGCTCTCTGCCCACATTCTCCTCATGCTTTCCCAGGAAGCATGGCAACAGATCCTGCCTCTGTTCCATCCCCTGCTCCCAGGGAAGTTGAGGTGTGGGGACTGTTAGAGCCCCCTTCCCACACCCCCTACACAGGGTGGTTACTAGGCAGTGGTATCATACTGAACCTAGGCTGGTGGCAGAGAACCCTCAGCCTGACTTTGGGGTTGGGGTTCTGGCTGTCCCAACATGCAGGCCTACCCCAGAACCCTTGCCTCCCCGTGTACTCGCCTGGAGACACTACTTGTCTGAGGTTGCCCTAGAAGCTCCACCTCCTTCCCCCATGGGGGCAGGGGTGGGCTGCACTGCCCACCCTGGAAGCTCTGACCCTGGGTGGGCCTGTCCCCCTGAGTGTAAACTCACACGCGTGTAAATTCACATGTGTGTGGGCCAGGTCACATGTACAACCTTGGCCTGGAAGAAGCTCCTAGCATGACTGGCGAATCCTCAGTGGTGTCCCCGCCCCACAGAGCTCCAGGCCCAGCACGGTCTCCGGACCTTCAGGCTGGAGAGGACCTGCTGCTACGAAGCTCTGCTGCTGGATGAGGAGCGTGGGCGCCTGTTTGTGGGCGCTGAGAACCATGTGGCCTCCCTCAGCCTGGACAACATTAGCAAGCGGGCCAAGAAGGTGCCAGGGACCCCCAGCCTCAGCACCGCCCCGGGACCCCACTCCAGGCTTCCTGGAGGATGGGCCCCCTGAGTGGACGACACCCTCAGCATAGAGAACATCCTGAGTCCCTGACCCGTGTTCTCCCTCCCCCCCCTCCCCATAGCTGGCCTGGCCGGCCCCTGTGGAATGGCGAGAGGAGTGCAACTGGGCAGGGAAGGACATTGGCGTGAGTGTTGGCTGCCTGGGTAGGAGTGGGGAGGGTCAGCCCCTCACTCTAGAGATGGGCAGTGCTAAAACAGAAGCCTGCCTGTTCTGGCTATGATGGGGGCAGGAGGGTTGAGGTGGCTGAAGTCCAGAGGTAGTGAGTCAGGGTGGGGGCTATGTGATTCTTCTTGGAGGCCTCTGCGTCATGGGGGGCAATGCAGGCATGCTTCCCAATGAACCCATTCTGGTGAGAGGTGAGCCGGGCTGGTCACCAAGGGCACCTGAGCCCCTAGAGCCCATGTTAGTACTGGCCTGGGCTAATGCAGAAAAGAAGGGGTGGGAGTGCCACTGGTGAGCTGGGAGCCCTTAAGGCCACCTCCCTGGGGGAGGCCTCATTGTTCCTGCCCCTGCCCACGTGCGCGCTAGACTGAGTGCATGAACTTCGTGAAGTTGCTGCATGCCTACAACCGCACCCACTTGCTGGCCTGTGGCACAGGGGCCTTCCACCCAACCTGTGCATTTGTGGAGGTGGGCCAGCGGCTGGAGGTAAGGCTAGGTCTGGTCAGGGAGGGAGGTTGGGAGGGTAAGAAAGGGCCTACAGTAACAACTCCCCCCTGCCTCCCAGGAGCCCATGCTCCGGCTGGACCTTCGAAGGCTAGAGGATGGCAAGGGCAAGAGTCCTTATGACCCCAGGCATCGGGCTGCCTCCGTGCTGGTGGGTGAGTCCAAAGGCTGGGGCCCCAAGAGAGCTCCTGGAACCCCTCAGAGACTCTAGTATCTCACAAAGTCCCAAGACCCTCCCTAGAGCCCCAGGGATCCCCCATAGCCTCACTGACTCCCCAAGAGCCCCCAGAGCTCCATAGTGCCCCCAACCCACCACAAGAGCCTTTGGTTTCACTAAGCAGCCTTGCCGTGTCTACAGGGGAAGAGCTGTACTCGGGAGTAGCCGCAGACCTCATGGGCCGGGACTTTACCATCTTCCGCAGCTTGGGTCATCGTCCAAGTCTCCGAACGGAACCACACGATTCCCGCTGGCTCAACGGTGAAAGACTGGTGGGACTGTTGGGAGGGGGCCCTCATCTCCAACAGAGCAGGTGCTGAGTAAGGCCCATAAAGGGAGTGAGCAGTGAGTGCTCACCAGGTATCTACCCTGGGTCAAGCCCTGCACTAGGCACTGGGTCGCAGGGTGGACAAGATAGGTATGGCCCGTGCCCTCTTTGAGTTCACAGACCTCAGATCTAATACACAATAAGATCAGTTCCAATGGCCAGGAGATATAATGAGAGAATGGAGAGGAAGGGAAAAGGAGACTAGGCAGCGGTGGTGGTGGTGGGAGGGTTGGGGAAAGGAAGATACCCTGCTGAGAAAAGGTATGTGCTAATGCCCAAAACACAGCAGGATTGCGGGAAGAGCATAAGAGCATTCCAAGCAGAGGGAATAATTAGTGCAAAGACCCTGGGGGCAGGAACAAGCCAAGGAACAGACTCATGAAGGGAGCAATGATAAGGGGTCCGGACTGTCAGCACAGGGTAGGGCCAGGGTAGATTCTAAGAGTGATGAGACCCAGCAGAGTATTTGAAGCAGGAGTGGGGGCATCTACTTCCTGCTAGAGAGGAAGATTCATGAGTGAAGGTAAAACCAGGTACCCCATATCCCTCCTTTCTTGGCCCACTGGCATAGAGAACTGCCAGGGGAGAGGCGAGAGGCCCACCACTGGCCAGGGTCTGCTTGCCTGTGGGCCCAGGTAGCCATGGTCTCTGCTGCCCTCTCGTGGCTTCTTCTTGACTCGCAGGCCCTCTTTCTTTTGATTGTGTCCTCGGGGAGCACCATCTGAACTTGGTCCCAGAGGCTGGGTGGTCAGCTGCTGCCCTGAGGGCTTCTGCCGGCAGGAAAGAAAGGGGAGGCAGTGCCTGGGCCTCCTAGCAGGGGGCAGGGCCAGGACCTTGCTGACCCCACGCCTACTGCTGTGGTCAGAGCCCAAGTTTGTCAAGGTCTTTTGGATCCCGGAGAGTGAGAACCCGGACGACGACAAGATCTACTTCTTCTTCCGTGAGTCGGCAGTGGAGGCCACGCCGGCCCTGGGACGCCTGTCTGTGTCCCGCGTTGGCCAGATCTGCAGGGTGAGGAGTCCCTGGGCCACATTCGGTGATCCTGCCACCGCCCCTTTGCCTGTCTGTTGGGGCCTCGCCCTCATCCCCTCCTACTGACCCCGCAGAACGACGTGGGTGGCCAGCGCAGCCTGGTCAACAAGTGGACTACGTTCCTGAAGGCGCGGCTGGTGTGCTCAGTGCCCGGTGCTGAGGGCGATACGAACTTTGACCAGCTCCGTAAGTGCCAATAATGGAGGATGGGGTGTGGGGAGGGGGCGCAGGGGCGCAGACCCTGAGCCTGGCTGTGCACCCTCCCCCAACTTGGTCCCTTCCCTGCAGAGGACGTGTTCCTGCTGTCCTCGAGGGATCGCTGGACCCCGCTGCTCTATGCTGTCTTCTCCACGACCAGGTGAGGTGTGGGAGGTAGTGGGGCAAGGCTGGCTAGGCCCCACTTGAGCCCCTTACTCCACTTACATCTTCACCTGCAGCAGCATCTTCCAGGGCTCCGCAGTGTGCGTGTACAGCATGAATGATGTGCGCCGGGCTTTCCTGGGACCCTTTGCACACAAGGAGGGGCCCGTGCACCAGTGGGTGTCCTACCAGGGCCGTGTCCCCTACCCCCGACCTGGCATGGTGCGTAGCCCAGGGACTCCCACCACAACCCACTTAAAGCTTCAGGGGTGGAGAATTTGGCCTGGGGTTTTCTTGGTGAATGTTGTGTCTTCTTTTTTTTATGGGTGGGAAAACATCATCTTCATTAGACAGGGCTCCTCAGGGGAAGGCCATGTTTCCCCCTCAGACCCCCAAAGGCAAGGCTGGAGCTCCTCTCTCAGATTCCCAGGGCAGGGCTCTGTCCAACACCCGCCCCCTGTGCGTGCGCGCGCACACACACACTCACACATGCTCCAGGTTCCGGGAGGTGTCCTGTGGAGGGCTGCCCACCAGGCCTTCATATCCACATCCTTGTCATGCCTCCTTCCCACCCCCCAGTGCCCCAGCAAGACCTTTGGCACCTTCAGTTCCACCAAGGACTTTCCTGATGATGTCATCCAGTTTGCCCGGAACCACCCCCTCATGTACAATTCGGTCCTGCCCATGGGGGGGCGCCCCCTCTTCCAACAAGTGGGTGCCGGGTACACCTTCACCCAGATCACTGCGGACCGTGTAGCAGCTGTTGACGGATACTACGACGTCCTCTTCATTGGCACAGGTCAGGGTCCTGCCATGACCACCCACAAGACCCAGCCCAGGCTCTTTGGCCTGTTAGAGGAATCTCCCCCTGTTCAGTCCCATCTCCATATTTTTCGGGGGGCTGTGCCCCCATCTCCTTCTGGATGCTGCTCTGATTGCTCCAACCCACATTCTTCACCATCCCAACCATGCGGAGGGTGGAGGCCTCAGAGGTGAGGAGACCCCTGGCCCTGGCTGTCAGGGAACACAAGGAGTCACTCAGCCTTCTCATCCCTGCAGATGCTGGCACGGTGCTGAAGGTGATCTCCGTCCCCAAGGGTGGCCGGCCTAATGCTGAGGGGCTGCTCCTGGAGGAGCTGCACATGTTTGAGGTGAGGCCTAGCCCCCATTGCCTGGGGTACCCCCACCCCACGGAGCTCTGATCCCAGCACCCCTCCTCCCTCTCAGGACTCAGCTGCTGTCACCAGCATGCAAATCTCCTCCAAGAGGGTAAGTGACCAGAAGGCTTGCGGGCGGAACGGCCCCAGCCTCTTCCCAGGTGCCCCCACCCCCATTCTTCTCTTGGTAATTACAAGCCCCGGTTTCGAGTACAGGCTCTGCCTTCACTAGACTGTGGGACCTGAGACCTCAGTGTTCCCTTTTGTCAAATGGGGGAAGGGATCCCTGACCTATGGGAGGCAGGCATGGGGCCACCCAAGGTCAGCCTGGAGCCCCTTGTACCCCTAGCACCAACTGTACGTAGCCTCTCGGAGCGGGGTGGCCCAGATCCCGTTGCACCGCTGCGCTGCCCACGGCCGCGCCTGTGCCGAATGCTGTTTGGCACGTGACCCTTACTGCGCCTGGGATGGGGCCGCGTGCACGCGCTTCCAGCCCAGTGCCAAGAGGTGGGTAGGATCAGGGGCGGGCTGCCTGGAGGGAGTCTTTATCTGCCCCTGGCTAAAAGAAGGGCTCACGGAGGCTCTAATGTCCCCTCTCCCCAGGAGGTTCCGACGGCAGGATGTAAAGAACGGTGACCCCAGCACACTGTGCACCGGGGGTGAGTGTCCCAGCTGCTCTCACCCCCCATCCCTTAAAGACTGCCCCACCCTGCCCTGCCTTGTCTGAATCTGACATTCCCTTTGCCCCCAGACTCATCCCATCCTGCGCTGCTGGAGCGGAAGGTGTTCGGTGTGGAGGGAGGTAGCGCCTTCCTGGAGTGTGAGCCCCGCTCGCTGCAGGCGCGCGTGGAGTGGACCTTCCAGCGCGCGGGGGAGGCGGCCTACACTCAGGTGAGCCTCCCCTCACTCCCCTCCCAACCAGGCCCTTGTTCCGACTCCTACGTCCAGGAAGTGCGCGCCCTGATTAATGAGGCCCTTGGCCTGCTCCGCACATCTAGATGCGATCCAGCTCTGCCCAGTGAGTCTCCGCCCAACCAGACCCCTAACGCCCAGTTTGGCCCCTTGCCTGCACTCCGCATCCTGGTGAGGCCCCATTCCTCTAACTAGGCGCCTGACGCCCGCGCCCCAGCCCAGTCCGAACGAAGCCCCGCCCTTTCTCCGCCCACTGGGGAGGGTCTCTGACGCGCCCCCACGTTCAGGCGAGCTCCGCCCTGTTCCCTAACGTCAGCCTCACGCTGATCCGGCCTGCAGGTGCCCGCAGAGGAGCGAGCCGAACGCACGATGCGGGGCCTGCTGCTTCGCTGGTTGCGGCGTGGGGACTCAGGCGTGTACCTGTGCGCAGCCGTGGAGCAGGGCTTTTCGCAGCCAATGCGTCGCCTGGCGCTGCACGTGCTGAGTGCTGCGCAGGCTGAAAGGCTGGCCCGGACCGAGGATGCTGCGCCCGTTGCGCCGCCGGGCCCCAAGCTCTGGTACCGGGACTTCCTGCAGCTGGTGGAGCCGGGCGGCGGTGGTACGAACTCCCTGCGAATGTGTCGTCCGCAGCCCGCGCCGCGCCCACCGCCTCCCGAGTCGCGGAGGAAGGGCCGCAACCGGAGGACACACGCCCCAGAACTGCGTGCTGAGCGGGGGCCGCGCAGCGCAGCGCACTGGTGACTCGGCCGTCCCCACACTGGGGACTGGGGAGGTGGCAGCAGCAGAGAGAGGGGGCGGTCAGACCCTGGGAAGCAGCTAGGGCCCCGGCACACAGCGGTTCCTGGTGGAGGGAAGACACCGACCCGACAGGCCCTGGCCAACAGGCAGCCATGCCGGCTTATTTATTAACAGAGAATAATCCTTGAATGCAACCCCGATAGGGGTGGCCCAGGCTGCGCACAGGGTCCAGCTGGTCAGGAGGAGGCAGAGAAGCAGGGTCCCCGAGCAACGACCTGGGTGGGGGAGGTGCCCAGAATGCCCACCCTGGGGGAAGGGCCACCTCCTTGGGCAGTGAGCAGAAAGCTGTGAACAGGCTGGGGTGGGGGTGGGGGTGGGGCAGGCCGACTGTACTAATGCAATAAACATGTTATCAGCTGAAGCTGGAACGGCCCCATCAGACAGCCGCTGGTCTTAGTGTTACTGACCCAGGTTCTTGGACTCTTTAATCAATAGAAGTTGGTAAGAGGCCAGAGGAGAAATTCGGGCAAGGCTTTATTCTGGCTCATGCTGCAGAACAAGGGAGTGAAAATAAGAAACAGGTGCCCAACAAGCAACAGGTGCCCTTGCTTGCTTGCTGGGGGAACAAGGGTTTGGGGGAGGGTGGCTCCGAGCTGGTTCCTTAAATGGAGTGAGAGTAGGGGCACATCCATGGGTCAGGCCAGAGGGGTGACTTAGGTGGTCTGCCCACCCTCTTGGTGGTGTCGTGGGCAGGAATCCTGAGTAGTCCCCTGCTTTTGCTCCCAACACCTCAGAAGTGGCAGTTGGGTTTTTGGTTTTTTTGTGTCTTGCTCATAATTTGCCCCAGTTGCAGGTGTGTGTGGTTATTTTTTACTCCCTTAGAGTTTCTTGTATTCTGTTGCTCCAGGAGATGTTTGTCCAGGTGTAAGCACTGCAGCAAAGGGTCTCAGGTCCCAGCCTGTCTCATTCCCCCCTGAGGGATTCTACACCCTTTATTTTTAAAGATTAAGGGACCGGAGGTCTTCTTCTTCTGAAATGTCTTCTTGCTGGACAGGGGCTGCAGATCCTAACCTACCCTATAGGTATAGAAGTCCCTTGCTGACTGTTTTAGGGACCTGGGTTACCCTTGGCTGGAGTGGGTTGAAATCCTTGAGCCATCATGAGCCTTCCTTGAAACTGTTGAAGCCTAGAAAACACAAACTTAACCAAAAGCTTAAACAGACAAGGGCCAAAAAGGAGAAGAACAGTAATAGCCACAAGAGAGCCTAGAAAGGGAAGGAATCAGGTTAACTTTGGGAGGGCTTCCCTAACTGCTGACCAGACGACGGAGGCGGTATCACCCCTGCCAAAATTGTGAAGCCATTCTGCTTGGGTGTATATTTCTTTACTATTAACTTCTGTCTGTCCTGTGACACTGATTTAGGTGCAGCAGGAAGTAATAGTTATCCCACAGATTCTGCCTTGTTCTGTCAGAAGGTAATCAAGAGCTAGATGATTATCAAGAGCTGCATTAACCAAAGTAACGAGAGGTCTTAAGTCCTGTTAAGGCGTGCCCTGTCTGTTTTATCACATAACCAAGCTGTCTGGTGAGATTTCTCAGTGTTGCTTCATGATAAGGGAAGCCTCCCCATGGAGCTGCCAGTCCTATGGCCAGCCCTGCCCCTGCTAAGATCATTCCTAGTGCTCTCTGGGTTTGGTGGTGACCTAGAGTGGTCCTGTTATAGATCACAATCCCTCTTAGCCCTATAGTCCTTATAGTGCACTCTCCTATGAAATGGACATTATCAGTGCAGTTATAGGCCATACCTTGGTTGGAAAAGGACAGGGTCTGGCCATAATTTTCTAACATATGATGGTTTGGATGTCTACAGAGGAAAACAAACCCTTCAGGGGTGCAGGCTGGAATGTCTGTCTCGCCGTGGTTAAGATTTGATAGTCCATGAAGGACATAGCTGTTGCTACTACCTGTTCAACTAGGGGAGGACGGCAAACTGTTGTTGGTAATTTAGATCATATGATGTTATAAGAATCTCTTTCTCTCTTTTATTTTTTTTTGGCTGTGTGGGATCTCAGTTGCCCAACCAGATACTGAACCCGGGCCACAGCAGTGAAAGCCTGGAATCCTAACCACTAGGCCACCAGAGAACTCCTGCAAAGCTCTTGTTAATGCAGTTAGCTCAGCATTGTGGGCCGATGTCTGTGGTGGCAAGGCCTTGGTTTCTGTGACTTCATCTAGACCAACTATGGCATACCCTGCCTTCCGAGTTCCCATCTCTATAACACTGCTCCCGTCAGTAAACCATTTGACCTCAGGGCTGTCAAGAGGTTCATCTAGAAGATCAGACCTGCTGGAGTAAGTTTGTTCTATGATCTCTATACAGTGATGCAGTAAATCTCTACTCTCGACAACTGGAAGTAGTGTTGCCGGGTTCAGGGTTTGGCACACCTGTATGTCAAGGGTGTCCATGAGGAGAGCCTGATATCTTGTCAGTCTTCCTCCAGTCAACCAGTGATGTCCTTTGACGTCCAGCACAGATTGTACTTGACGAGGGGTTAATACATCTATAAGTGTTGTCCCAGGTTGAGCTTGGAAGCCTCATTAACTAAGTGGCCTGTGGCTGATATTGCCCGCAGGTAGCTGGGCCATCCCAGGGTTATTGAGTCCAGATGTTTTGAAAAGTAAGCCGCTGGTCTCTGATCTGGTCCCACATCTGATGCCAGCTTTTGGGTCAGGACTCCTAGCGCTATCCCTGACTTCTCATGAGCATATACGGTAAAGGGCTTGTTCAAATTTGGAAGTCCCAGTGCTAGTGTTCTGTTTAACTCAGCCTTTAGAGTCTCAAAGTCCCATTGGTGGTCCCTATTCTGGTGAAGGAGTTCCCTTTCTTTTCCCTTTAGAGCCTTATAGGGACTTCCCTGGTGGTCCAGTGGTTAAGACTCTGTGCTTCCACTACAGGGGGTATGGGTTCTATGCCTGGTTAGGGAACTAAGATCCCACATGCCCTGCGGTGAGGCCAAGGAACGAACACACACACACACACACACACACACACACACACACACACACACACACACACACACACACACACACACACACACACACACACACACCAAAAACAAAAACGATTATCTAGAGCCTTATATAGGGGTTTGGCTCTAACGCCATAATTTGGAATTCAGATATGACAGAACCCAGCCATCCTGAGAAAGCCTTGGAGTTGCCTCTTTGTGGTTGGAGATGGTAATGCACTAATTGCTATTCTTCAGTCTATGCCCAGGGCTCGTGCCTCTGGGGTTAAAACAAATCCTAAACACTGAACCTGTTGCTGTGAGATGTGAGCCAAGTTTGGGGAGACTTTATATCCCCTTTTTACCAGAAGATTTGGGACCTTAACGGTATTTTGATCTGAATCTTGTTTTGTCTCACTACTTATTAATAAATCATCAATATATTGTGGCAGAGTTCCCTTTTCAAGGCTTAGTTCTCAGTTCCCATGCCAACCCATTTCCAAAAAGAGGGGTGCTATCCCAAAAACCCTGTGGAAGCACTGTCCAAGTATATTGGGTAGCCTCCAGGGTGTCAGGGTCCCTCCATTTAAAGGCAAAAAAGGTATTGAGAGTCTGGATGTAGGCGAATATAGAAAAATGCATCTTTGAGGTCCACAACAGAAATATCGAGTGCTCCCTGGCACTTGAGTGAGGAGGGTGAATGGGTTTGGCACCACTGGGTGAATAGGGATGATTGCCTCATTTACTGCTCGTAAGTCTTACATAAGCCAATATTCCCCATTAGGCTTCTGAACAGGGAGAACTGGGGTGTTGCAAGGGGATTGGTAGGGCCTAATGGGTCCATGTTTTAGGAATTTGATGAGCAGTGGTTGGATCCCCCTCAGGGCTTTAGGCTGTAAAGAATATTGTCTCTTCCAGGGGTATTTTTCCCCGGGCCTTAATCTTATCTTTATCAGGGGAACATGTTTTGTCTTTCCTAACACCGAGGCATCCCACACTACAGGATTTACCTGTTGTCTAATTTTGGGGGGAATGTTTTGAGGAGTATTTTGATGAGTAGCAGATGGGTCATCTGGAGCTACTAATAGATGCATTTTCTGTTTGAATTTTTTACCTTCTTGGACTTCATCCTGTTCTAAGAATGTACTAGCTCCTCCTGAGGAGGAGGACAGGGCATTCTGGCATATACAAAAAGCCTTGAGTAATAATAATGGGCCTGATTCGGTAGGCAAAGGGAGATGTAAATCGCCTTACCTTTGGCTGTCCATCAACTTCCGTCGCATTACAGTCAGGGTTGGAGAGGGGACCAGCCAGCCAAGGCAGAACAGAGTAGGTGGCTCCAGTGTCTACAGGAAATTCAGTTTTTCCTACTGGCCATGTCGGGGGTGACCCAAGGCTCCGCCGGAGTAATGAGAATGGATCTAGTGAGATCTGGAGCCAGGCAGGCGCTTGGGTCAGTCGGTATGTGGGAATCTCTTATCCGAGAGCTTTGCAAGGAACTGGGGTGGGTCGGGGGTGTTTTTTTGGTGTCCCACAGGAGGGCGCTAGGACATCCCCCCTTCCAGTGCTCCTCCTTCAGACAAAAGACACACTGGTTTTAGTCCAGGTGGCTTCTCGGCTGTTTGTCTGGTCTTCTCAGCCGTCTAGGGTCCCCTCAATGTGGCAGGTAAATCAGAGTAGCCAAAAGCTGCGTTTTCTTGATTAGCTTCCCATCCTGATAGGCCTCCCGTATTAAGTCTTGGTTATTATAGACCTTGAAGGCCTCCTCTACCAAGGTTGACAACGGGATTTGGGACCCAGCCTCAAGCTTTTGAAATTTTCTCTTGCTATCAGGAGCGGACTGCGTGATCAAATGCATGGCCAGTAGTGGTGTCCCTTCTACAGACTCAGGGTCTGTATTGATGTACTTCCTGAATGCCTCTGAAACCCAGCTCAGGAACACTGCTTTTACCTTTTTTCTGTGTAACTTTTTTTTTTTAATTTTTTTTTTTTTTTACTTACAGTGTTGTGTTAGTTTCAGGTGTACAGAAAAGTGATTCGGTAATACATAAACATATATTCATTCTTTTGCAGATTCTTTTGTCATATTGGTTACTACCGAATATTGAGTAGAGTTCCCTGTGCTATACAGTAGTAGGTCCTTGTTGATATCTATATACAGTAGTATGTTCATGGTTTTCCTGTTGTTTTATTTTTTCGCACCATGGGTATCTTAGTTCCCCAGCCAGGGATGGAACCCGTGCCCGCTGCAATGGGAGCGTGGAGTCTTAACCACTGGACTGCCAGGGAAGTTCCAGTAGTGTGCGTATGTTAATCCCAACTCCTAATTTATCCCTCCCCTCCACATTTACACCCCACCCCAGGGAATCGCAAGTCTGCATTCGGACTGTGAGTCTGTTTCTGTTTTGCAAATAAGTTTATTTGTATCACTTTAAAAAATTAGAGTCCACGTATGAGTGATGTCATATGATGTTTGTCTTTCTCTTTCTGACTTATTTCACTTAGAATGTTAATCTCTAGGTCCATCCATGTTGGTGCAAATGCATTATTTCATTCTTTTTTATGTCTGAATAATTTTCCATTGTATCTATGCACCAATCTTTTTTTTTTGTTTTTTTTTGCCCACTAGGCTTGTGGGATCTTAGTTCCTGACCAGGGATTGAACCTGTGGCCTTGGTAGTGAGAGCGCAGACTCCTAACGCCTGGACAGCCAGGGAATTCCCATGTACCACACCTTCTTTATGCATTCGTCTGTCGATGGATCTGTGTAACTTCCTGGACTTTATAATTTACAGTTTTCACTATATACCTTTTCACTCCTTCTGATAAACAAATAATATAATGTTTCATCTTAGCCTGGCCTACACGATCCTCATAGTCCCAGTGTGGGTGTGATCTGGGATTGTGTTACCACTCACTTGATAACTTTGGTGGTGTAGATTGGTGGCCAGTAGGCCATCTGTGTGTTTTTTGGCCATTTTCAGTATATGCTCCTTTTCATCCGGGGGCAACAGTGGGCCAGAATAACTATGATGTCCTGCCAGGTCAGGGAGAGTGTTAATCCCAGCCTGATAAATTTGTCCCTAAGCTTTTCAGGGTTCTCTGAGAACCTGCCAAATCGCTCCTTACAGGTTTCTAGGTTCCCCAGTGAGAAGGGAACACGCACTCTAGTAATTCCTCTGTTTTCCTGGAGCGGGTAAAAGCCTGGTGGGGCAAAAGCGCAGGCTAAATTTGAACCTGATCAGAGCCCCATTGGGGAAAGCCCCAGGGGTACTGATTTTGAGGTTTCTGATTTGACAGGGTAAGGTGTGGGGCCTGGGGCTGAAGGAGATGGTGAAGGGGAAGAAATGGGGGACTGAAAATGAGGCTCGATGTGCTGTCGGCTACTGGGCGGTTGAAAGGGGATCCGTGAGAAGGTCTGGCTTCACACCTTTAGGGGGAAACCTGGAAATAGAAACTAAACACACACAACAAGAATCCCTCAGACCTTAATCTTGATAAAGTTTTATAAAGTCCTGTACATACGGGACTTTCCCCATTTTGGGGACCGTTTACGAAACAGGTCCAGTAGTAAAATGGTGTTAAAGATAAGGGATTCATTCTCTGACCACTTCTGATGGTCATCCAAAGCATGTAGGGGCCAGGCTGTGTTGCAAGAAAAAATCAGCTTATTCCTTTTTTTTTCTTTAATTAAAAAAAATTTTATACTGGAGTATAGTTGATTTATACTGTTGTGTTAGTTTCAGTTGTACATCTAAATGATTCAGTTATGTATATATAAGTATCCATTCTTTTTCAGATTCTTTTGCCATATAAGTGATTAATTACAGAATATTGAGTAGAGTTCCTTGTGCTGTATATTAGTAGGTCCCTGTAGATTATTTTTTTAACAATGGAAGACACTTTATTATTATTTTTAAAAAATATCTTTAAATTTATTTATTTATTTATTTACTTTTGGCTGTGTTGGGTCTTCGTTTCTGTCTGAGGGCTTTCTCTAGTTGCGGCGAGCGGCGGCCACTCTTTGTCGCGGTGCGCGGGCCTCTCACTGTCGCGGCCTCTCTTGTTGCGGAGCACAAGCTCCAGACCTGCAGGCTCAGTAGTTGTGGCTCACGGGCCTAGTTGCTCCGCGGCATGTGGGATCTTCCCAGACCAGAGCTCGAACCCGTGTCCCCTGCATTGGCAGGCAGATTCTCAACCACTGCGCCACCAGGGAATCCCTATTATTTTTTTAAAACATCTCTCAACATTTCAACTCTGGGTAGAAATCAAACGCATAGATTATTTTATAAACAGTTGTGTGTATACTTAAATCCCAAACTCCTAATTTATCCCTCACCTGCATGTTTCTTCCTGACCCATCCCCAGCAAGCACGAGTTGGCTTTCTTCTTTTTTTTAATTAATTAATTATTTATTATATGGCTGCATTGGGTCTTAGTTACGGCTCGGGGGCTTAGTGGCCCCTCGGGTGTGGGATCTTAGATCGCCATCCAGGGATCAAAACAACGTCCCGTGCATTGGAAGGCGGATTCTTAACTACTGGGTCACCAGGGAAATTCCACAAGTTGGCTTTCTCGTCTGTGATTCTGTTTGTGTTCTCCAAATAAGTTCATTTGTATCGTGCTGTTTTCTTTTAATCCACACCTAAGTGATATCCCATGATATTTGTTAATCTCTGTGAGTTTGTCACTGTTTTGTGAATCAGTTCACTTGTACCACATTTTAGATTCCACATATGTCATATCACATGATATTTGTCAGACTCCTTCCGACTTGATTTCACTTAGTTAGATCGTCTCGAGGTCCTTCTGTGTTGCTGCACATGGCAGTATTTCCTTCTTTTTTAAGGCTGAGTAGTATTCCATCGTAGATATGTACCGCATCTTCTGTATCCAGTCATCTGTCGGTGGACATTTTGCTTGCTTTGGTGTCTGGGTTGTCGTATATAGTGCTGCCATGCACGTTGGGGTGCGGGTAGGTTTTCGAACTACGGTTTTCTCTGGGTGTTTGCCAGAAGTGGGATTGGGGGATCAGACGGTAGCTCTATGTTTTGTTATTGAAGGAGCCTCCCAACTGTACTCCCCAGTGGCTGTACCAGTTGCATTCCCCCCAGCAGTGGAGGAGGGTTTGCTTTCTCCATGCCCTCTCCGGAATTTATTGTAGGGAGACGTTTACATGATGGCCATCCTGACTGGTGTCAGATGATACCTCGTTGCTGTTTTGATTCGCAGTTCTGAAGTAATTGGTGATCTTCAGCATCTTTTCATGTTTTTTTGGTTTTGTTTTCTCCTTCTTTTGCAACAGTGTGAGTGCAGTGTACCTCTTGAAATTGTCTTCTGACAAATCCGGCCTGTTTTGAATTCTTTTCAATTACCTCTCCTAGGACATTTCTTGAGCGCAGGTGTTATGTTTTTAAAGCCCTGCAGCCCTTTGTGAATCCTAGTGCCCAGAAGCACCTGTTGCCAAGTTGTTGTTACAGGAATCATCCACAAGGCGGCGGGCTTCTTCGTGCCCATCTCTGGTCCCTCTGGCAACCAGAGCCTCAGCGAAAGAAAGTGGTGTTCCTGGGTTGTACCTTGGAGGGGCACGTGCCAGAACCAACACTCAAGGGCTTTTGTCTCCTTCCTTTCTGCCTGTTCCCCTCACCCCCCGACGCGTCGCAACCCTTGTCAAAGTGCCACACTGAGGGACGGTGCTGAGGGTCCTGTAGTTGGTACAGCACAAAGGCAGGAGGCTGGAGGTGGGAACCCCAACGCCAGGAGATGTGGAGACCAGGTGACGTTTCAAAGCTCTTGCAGCCCAGAGGATCCACCCTCCTTTGGGTGCACTAGGCTTGGTTGAGCTATAGGAGGGCCTGCCTGGATCTGAGATTGTGGTCCCTTTTCGAGTGGACCAGACACTGCAGGTCCCCGGGGGGGCTCATTTGCTGGCACATCCTCCCCAGTCCCCTCAGCCCCACGACAGGCAGCCTGGAGAGCCAGCCCGCTGAGCCTCCAGGGACGTGACAGCAGCCCAGGT
Organism: Stenella coeruleoalba; assembly: GCF_951394435.1. Taxonomy (NCBI): domain Eukaryota; kingdom Metazoa; phylum Chordata; class Mammalia; order Artiodactyla; family Delphinidae; genus Stenella; species Stenella coeruleoalba. The sequence goes on from NC_137156.1 coordinate 67,184,756, forward strand.
CCCCGAGCCTGTGGAAAGTCGAGTACACGTCCTTTATTTTCTCTCCTTCTTTTTCTTTAACTGCATTTTTCTTTCATTTTCAAGCGACTTGAGGGACCATGTTGTGCCCCTTGCAGGTGTACAGCGTTGTGATTTAGTCGTACATATGCATATGTCTCTGCTTTTTAGGATCCTTTTCTTATATAGGCTGTGACAAAGTGTTGAACAGAGTCCCCTGTGTTGTAGAGTAGGTCCTTGTGGAGTAGGTATTGTATTTGTTCATGTATACATGTTACTGCCAACCTCCTAATGTATCCCTCTCCCCCATCTTTCCCGTTTGCTAAGCATAAGTTTGTTTTCTAAGTCTCTGAGTCTGTCGCTGTTTTGTGAATCAGTTGATTTGTATCAATTTTGAGATTCCATATGTAAGTCATAGCCCATGATATTTATCGACGTCCATCTGATTTACTTCACGTAGAGCATCTCGAGGTCCTTCTGTGTTGCTGCACATGGCAGTATTTCCTTCTTTTTTAAGGCTGAGTAGTATTCCATCGTAGATATGTACCGCATCTTCTGTGTCCAGTCATCTGTCGGTGGACATTTTGCTTGCTTTGGTGTCTGGGTTGTCGTATATAGTGCTGCCATGCACGTTGGGGTGCGGGTAGGTTTTCGAACTATGGTTTTCTCTGGGTGTTTGCCCAGAAGTGGGATTGGGGGATCAGATGGTAGCTCTATGTTTTGTTATTGAAGGAGCCTCCCAACTGTACTCCCCAGTGGCTGTACCAGTTGCATTCCCCCCAGCAGTGGAGGAGGGTTTGCTTTCTCCATGCCCTCTCCGGAATTTATTGTAGGGAGACGTTTACATGATGGCCATCCTGACTGGTGTCAGATGATACCTCGTTGCTGTTTTGATTTGCAGTTCTGAAGTAATTGGTGATCTTCAGCATCTTTTCATGTTTTTTTGGTTTTGTTTTCTCCTTCTTTTGCAACAGTGTGAGTGCAGTGTACCTCTTGAAATTGTCTTCTGACAAATCCGGCCTGTTTTGAATTCTTTTCAATTACCTCTCCTAGGACATTTCTTGAGCGCAGGTGTTATGTTTTTAAAGCCCTGCAGCCCTTTGTGAATCCTAGTGCCCAGAAGCACCTGTTGCCAAGTTGTTGTTACAGGAATCATCCACAAGGCGGCGGGCTTCTTCGTGCCCATCTCTGGTCCCTCTGGCAACCAGAGCCTCAGCGAAAGAAAGTGGTGTTCCTGGGTTGTACCTTGGAGGGGCACGTGCCAGAACCAACACTCAAGGGCTTTTGTCTCCTTCCTTTCTGCCTGTTCCCCTCACCCCCCGACGCGTCGCAACCCTTGTCAAAGTGCCACACTGAGGGACGGTGCTGAGGGTCCTGTAGTTGGTACAGCACAAAGGCAGGAGGCTGGAGGTGGGAACCCCAACGCCAGGAGATGTGGAGACCAGGTGACGTTTCAAAGCTCTTGCAGCCCAGAGGATCCACCCTCCTTTGGGTGCACTAGGCTTGGTTGAGCTATAGGAGGGCCTGCCTGGATCTGAGATTGTGGTCCCTTTTCGAGTGGACCAGACACTGCAGGTCCCCGGGGGGGCTCATTTGCTGGCACATCCTCCCCAGTCCCCTCAGCCCCACGACAGGCAGCCTGGAGAGCCAGCCCGCTGAGCCTCCAGGGACGTGACAGCAGCCCAGGTCCCCGAGCCTGTGGAAAGTCGAGTACACGTCCTTTATTTTCTCTCCTTCTTTTTCTTTAACTGCATTTTTCTTTCATTTTCAAGCGACTTGAGGGACCATGTTGTGCCCCTTGCAGGTGTACAGCGTTGTGATTTAGTCGTACATATGCATATGTCTCTGCTTTTTAGGATCCTTTTCTTATATAGGCTGTGACAAAGTGTTGAACAGAGTCCCCTGTGTTGTAGAGTAGGTCCTTGTGGAGTAGGTATTGTATTTGTTCATGTATACATGTTACTGCCAACCTCCTAATGTATCCCTCTCCCCCATCTTTCCCGTTTGCTAAGCATAAGTTTGTTTTCTAAGTCTCTGAGTCTGTCGCTGTTTTGTGAATCAGTTGATTTGTATCAATTTTGAGATTCCATATGTAAGTCATAGCCCATGATATTTATCGACGTCCATCTGATTTACTTCACGTAGAGCATCTCGAGGTCCTTCTGTGTTGCTGCACATGGCAGTATTTCCTTCTTTTTTAAGGCTGAGTAGTATTCCATCGTAGATATGTACCGCATCTTCTGTGTCCAGTCATCTGTCGGTGGACATTTTGCTTGCTTTGGTGTCTGGGTTGTCGTATATAGTGCTGCCATGCACGTTGGGGTGCGGGTAGGTTTTCGAACTACGGTTTTCTCTGGGTGTTTGCCAGAAGTGGGATTGGGGGATCAGACGGTAGCTCTATGTTTTGTTATTGAAGGAGCCTCCCAACTGTACTCCCCAGTGGCTGTACCAGTTGCATTCCCCCCAGCAGTGGAGGAGGGTTTGCTTTCTCCATGCCCTCTCCGGAATTTATTGTAGGGAGACGTTTACATGATGGCCATCCTGACTGGTGTCAGATGATACCTCGTTGCTGTTTTGATTTGCAGTTCTGAAGTAATTGGTGATCTTCAGCATCTTTTCATGTTTTTTTGGTTTTGTTTTCTCCTTCTTTTGCAACAGTGTGAGTGCAGTGTACCTCTTGAAATTGTCTTCTGACAAATCTGGCCTGTTTTGAATTCTTTTCAGTTACCTCTCCTAGGACATTTCTTGAGCGCAGGTGTTATGTTTTTAAAGCCCTGCAGCCCTTTGTGAATCCTAGTGCCCAGAAGCACCTGTTGCCAAGTTGTTGTCACAGGAATCATCCACAAGGCGGCGGGCTTCTTCGTGCCCATCTCTGGTCCCTCTGGCAACCAGAGCCTTAGCGAAAGAAAGTGGTGTTCCTGGGTTGTACCTTGGAGGGGCACGTGCCAGAACCAACACTCAAGGGCTTTTGTCTCCTTCCTTTCTGCCTGTTCCCCTCACCCCCCGACGCGTCACAACCCTTGTCAAAGTGCCACACTGAGGGACGGTGCTGAGGGTCCTGTAGTTGGTACAACACAAAGGCAGGAGGCTGGAGGTGGGAACCCCAACGCCAGGAGATGTGGAGACCAGGTGACGTTTCAAAGCTCTTGCAGCCCAGAGGATCCACCCTCCTTTGGGTGCACTAGGCTTGGTTGAGCTATAGGAGGGCCTGCCTGGATCTGAGATTGTGGTCCCTTTTCGAGTGGACCAGACACTGCAGGTCCCCGGGGGGGCTCATTTGCTGGCACATCCTCCCCAGTCCCCTCAGCCCCACGACAGGCAGCCTGGAGAGCCAGCCCGCTGAGCCTCCAGGGACGTGACAGCAGCCCAGGTCCCCGAGCCTGTGGAAAATCGAGTACACGTCCTTTATTTTCTCTCCTTCTTTTTCTTTAACTGCATTTTTCTTTCATTTTCAAGCGACTTGAGGGACCATGTTGTGCCCCTTGCAGGTGTACAGCGTTGTGATTTAGTCGTACATATGCATATGTCTCTGCTTTTTAGGATCCTTTTCTTATATAGGCTGTGACAAAGTGTTGAACAGAGTCCCCTGTGTTGTAGAGTAGGTCCTTGTGGAGTAGGTATTGTATTTGTTCATGTATACATGTTACTGCCAACCTCCTAATGTATCCCTCTCCCCCATCTTTCCCGTTTGCTAAGCATAAGTTTGTTTTCTAAGTCTCTGAGTCTGTCGCTGTTTTGTGAATCAGTTGATTTGTATCAATTTTGAGATTCCATATGTAAGTCATAGCCCATGATATTTATCGACGTCCATCTGATTTACTTCACGTAGAGCATCTCGAGGTCCTTCTGTGTTGCTGCACATGGCAGTATTTCCTTCTTTTTTAAGGCTGAGTAGTATTCCATCGTAGATATGTACCGCATCTTCTGTATCCAGTCATCTGTCGGTGGACATTTTGCTTGCTTTGGTGTCTGGGTTGTCGTATATAGTGCTGCCATGCACGTTGGGGTGCGGGTAGGTTTTCGAACTACGGTTTTCTCTGGGTGTTTGCCAGAAGTGGGATTGGGGGATCAGACGGTAGCTCTATGTTTTGTTATTGAAGGAGCCTCCCAACTGTACTCCCCAGTGGCTGTACCAGTTGCATTCCCCCCAGCAGTGGAGGAGGGTTTGCTTTCTCCATGCCCTCTCCGGAATTTATTGTAGGGAGACGTTTACATGATGGCCATCCTGACTGGTGTCAGATGATACCTCGTTGCTGTTTTGATTTGCAGTTCTGAAGTAATTGGTGATCTTCAGCATCTTTTCATGTTTTTTTGGTTTTGTTTTCTCCTTCTTTTGCAACAGTGTGAGTGCAGTGTACCTCTTGAAATTGTCTTCTGACAAATCCGGCCTGTTTTGAATTCTTTTCAATTACCTCTCCTAGGACATTTCTTGAGCGCAGGTGTTATGTTTTTAAAGCCCTGCAGCCCTTTGTGAATCCTAGTGCCCAGAAGCACCTGTTGCCAAGTTGTTGTTGCAGGAATCATCCACAAGGCGGCGGGCTTCTTCGTGCCCATCTCTGGTCCCTCTGGCAACCAGAGCCTCAGCGAAAGAAAGTGGTGTTCCTGGGTTGTACCTTGGAGGGGCACGTGCCAGAACCAACACTCAAGGGCTTTTGTCTCCTTCCTTTCTGCCTGTTCCCCTCACCCCCCGACGCGTCACAACCCTTGTCAAAGTGCCACACTGAGGGACGGTGCTGAGGGTCCTGTAGTTGGTACAGCACAAAGGCAGGAGGCTGGAGGTGGGAACCCCAACGCCAGGAGATGTGGAGACCAGGTGACGTTTCAAAGCTCTTGCAGCCCAGAGGATCCACCCTCCTTTGGGTGCACTAGGCTTGGTTGAGCTATAGGAGGGCCTGCCTGGATCTGAGATTGTGGTCCCTTTTCGAGTGGACCAGACACTGCAGGTCCCCGGGGGGGCTCATTTGCTGGCACATCCTCCCCAGTCCCCTCAGCCCCACGACAGGCAGCCTGGAGAGCCAGCCCGCTGAGCCTCCAGGGACGTGACAGCAGCCCAGGTCCCCGAGCCTGTGGAAAGTCGAGTACACGTCCTTTATTTTCTCTCCTTCTTTTTCTTTAACTGCATTTTTCTTTCATTTTCAAGCGACTTGAGGGACCATGTTGTGCCCCTTGCAGGTGTACAGCGTTGTGATTTAGTCGTACATATGCATATGTCTCTGCTTTTTAGGATCCTTTTCTTATATAGGCTGTGACAAAGTGTTGAACAGAGTCCCCTGTGTTGTAGAGTAGGTCCTTGTGGAGTAGGTATTGTATTTGTTCATGTATACATGTTACTGCCAACCTCCTAATGTATCCCTCTCCCCCATCTTTCCCGTTTGCTAAGCATAAGTTTGTTTTCTAAGTCTCTGAGTCTGTCGCTGTTTTGTGAATCAGTTGATTTGTATCAATTTTGAGATTCCATATGTAAGTCATAGCCCATGATATTTATCGACGTCCATCTGATTTACTTCACGTAGAGCATCTCGAGGTCCTTCTGTGTTGCTGCACATGGCAGTATTTCCTTCTTTTTTAAGGCTGAGTAGTATTCCATCGTAGATATGTACCGCATCTTCTGTATCCAGTCATCTGTCGGTGGCCATTTTGCTTGCTTTGGTGTCTGGGTTGTCGTATATAGTGCTGCCATGCACGTTGGGGTGCGGGTAGGTTTTCGAACTATGGTTTTCTCTGGGTGTTTGCCCAGAAGTGGGATTGGGGGATCAGACGGTAGCTCTATGTTTTGTTATTGAAGGAGCCTCCCAACTGTACTCCCCAGTGGCTGTACCAGTTGCATTCCCCCCAGCAGTGGAGGAGGGTTTGCTTTCTCCATGCCCTCCCCGGAATTTATTGTAGGGAGACGTTTACATGATGGCCATCCTGACTGGTGTCAGATGATACCTCGTTGCTGTTTTGATTTGCAGTTCTGAAGTAATTGGTGATCTTCAGCATCTTTTCATGTTTTTTTGGTTTTGTTTTCTCCTTCTTTTGCAACAGTGTGAGTGCAGTGTACCTCTTGAAATTGTCTTCTGACAAATCCGGCCTGTTTTGAATTCTTTTCAATTACCTCTCCTAGGACATTTCTTGAGCGCAGGTGTTATGTTTTTAAAGCCCTGCAGCCCCTTGTGAATCCTAGTGCCCAGAAGCACCTGTTGCCAAGTTGTTGTTACAGGAATCATCCACAAGGCGGCGGGCTTCTTCGTGCCCATCTCTGGTCCCTCTGGCAACCAGAGCCTCAGCGAAAGAAAGTGGTGTTCCTGGGTTGTACCTTGGAGGGGCACGTGCCAGAACCAACACTCAAGGGCTTTTGTCTCCTTCCTTTCTGCCTGTTCCCCTCACCCCCCGACGCGTCACAACCCTTGTCAAAGTGCCACACTGAGGGACGGTGCTGAGGGTCCTGTAGTTGGTACAGCACAAAGGCAGGAGGCTGGAGGTGGGAACCCCAACGCCAGGAGATGTGGAGACCAGGTGACGTTTCAAAGCTCTTGCAGCCCAGAGGATCCACCCTCCTTTGGGTGCACTAGGCTTGGTTGAGCTATAGGAGGGCCTGCCTGGATCTGAGATTGTGGTCCCTTTTCGAGTGGACCAGACACTGCAGGTCCCCGGGGGGGCTCATTTGCTGGCACATCCTCCCCAGTCCCCTCAGCCCCACGACAGGCAGCCTGGAGAGCCAGCTCGCTGAGCCTCCAGGGACGTGACAGCAGCCCAGGTCCCCGAGCCTGTGGAAAGTCGAGTACACGTCCTTTATTTTCTCTCCTTCTTTTTCTTTAACTGCATTTTTCTTTCATTTTCAAGCGACTTGAGGGACCATGTTGTGCCCCTTGCAGGTGTACAGCGTTGTGATTTAGTCGTACATATGCATATGTCTCTGCTTTTTAGGATCCTTTTCTTATATAGGCTGTGACAAAGTGTTGAACAGAGTCCCCTGTGTTGTAGAGTAGGTCCTTGTGGAGTAGGTATTGTATTTGTTCATGTATACATGTTACTGCCAACCTCCTAATGTATCCCTCTCCCCCATCTTTCCCGTTTGCTAAGCATAAGTTTGTTTTCTAAGTCTCTGAGTCTGTCGCTGTTTTGTGAATCAGTTGATTTGTATCAATTTTGAGATTCCATATGTAAGTCATAGCCCATGATATTTATCGACGTCCATCTGATTTACTTCACGTAGAGCATCTCGAGGTCCTTCTGTGTTGCTGCACATGGCAGTATTTCCTTCTTTTTTAAGGCTGAGTAGTATTCCATCGTAGATATGTACCGCATCTTCTGTATCCAGTCATCTGTCGGTGGACATTTTGCTTGCTTTGGTGTCTGGGTTGTCGTATATAGTGCTGCCATGCACGTTGGGGTGCGGGTAGGTTTTCGAACTATGGTTTTCTCTGGGTGTTTGCCCAGAAGTGGGATTGGGGGATCAGACGGTAGCTCTATGTTTTGTTATTGAAGGAGCCTCCCAACTGTACTCCCCAGTGGCTGTACCAGTTGCATTCCCCCCAGCAGTGGAGGAGGGTTTGCTTTCTCCATGCCCTCCCCGGAATTTATTGTAGGGAGACGTTTACATGATGGCCATCCTGACTGGTGTCAGATGATACCTCGTTGCTGTTTTGATTTGCAGTTCTGAAGTAATTGGTGATCTTCAGCATCTTTTCATGTTTTTTTGGTTTTGTTTTCTCCTTCTTTGGCAACAGTGTGAGTGCAGTGTACCTCTTGAAATTGTCTTCTGACAAATCCGGCCTGTTTTGAATTCTTTTCAATTACCTCTCCTAGGACATTTCTTGAGCGCAGGTGTTATGTTTTTAAAGCCCTGCAGCCCTTTGTGAATCCTAGTGCCCAGAAGCACCTGTTGCCAAGTTGTTGTTGCAGGAATCATCCACAAGGCGGCGGGCTTCTTCGTGCCCATCTCTGGTCCCTCTGGCAACCAGAGCCTCAGCGAAAGAAAGTGGTGTTCCTGGGTTGTACCTTGGAGGGGCACGTGCCAGAACCAACACTCAAGGGCTTTTGTCTCCTTCCTTTCTGCCTGTTCCCCTCACCCCCCGACGCGTCGCAACCCTTGTCAAAGTGCCACGCTGAGGGACGGTGCTGAGGGTCCCGTAGTTGGTACAGCACAAAGGCAGGAGGCTGGAGGTGGGAACCCCAACGCCAGGAGATGTGGAGACCAGGTGACGTTTCAAAGCTCTTGCAGCCCAGAGGATCCACCCTCCTTTGGGTGCACTAGGCTTGGTTGAGCTATAGGAGGGCCTGCCTGGATCTGAGATTGTGGTCCCTTTTCGAGTGGACCAGACACTGCAGGTCCCCGGGGGGGCTCATTTGCTGGCACATCCTCCCCAGTCCCCTCAGCCCCACGACAGGCAGCCTGGAGAGCCAGCCCGCTGAGCCTCCAGGGACGTGACAGCAGCCCAGGTCCCCGAGCCTGTGGAAAGTCGAGTACACGTCCTTTATTTTCTCTCCTTCTTTTTCTTTAACTGCATTTTTCTTTCATTTTCAAGCGACTTGAGGGACCATGTTGTGCCCTTTGCAGGTGTACAGCGTTGTGATTTAGTCGTACATATGCATATGTCTCTGCTTTTTAGGATCCTTTTCTTATATAGGCTGTGACAAAGTGTTGAACAGAGTCCCCTGTGTTGTAGAGTAGGTCCTTGTGGAGTAGGTATTGTATTTGTTCATGTATACATGTTACTGCCAACCTCCTAATGTATCCCTCTCCCCCATCTTTCCCGTTTGCTAAGCATAAGTTTGTTTTCTAAGTCTCTGAGTCTGTCGCTGTTTTGTGAATCAGTTGATTTGTATCAATTTTGAGATTCCATATGTAAGTCATAGCCCATGATATTTATCGACGTCCATCTGATTTACTTCACGTAGAGCATCTCGAGGTCCTTCTGTGTTGCTGCACATGGCAGTATTTCCTTCTTTTTTAAGGCTGAGTAGTATTCCATCGTAGATATGTACCGCATCTTCTGTATCCAGTCATCTGTCGGTGGACATTTTGCTTGCTTTGGTGTCTGGGTTGTCGTATATAGTGCTGCCATGCACGTTGGGGTGCGGGTAGGTTTTCGAACTATGGTTTTCTCTGGGTGTTTGCCCAGAAGTGGGATTGGGGGATCAGACGGTAGCTCTATGTTTTGTTATTGAAGGAGCCTCCCAACTGTACTCCCCAGTGGCTGTACCAGTTGCATTCCCCCCAGCAGTGGAGGAGGGTTTGCTTTCTCCATGCCCTCCCCGGAATTTATTGTAGGGAGACGTTTACATGATGGCCATCCTGACTGGTGTCAGATGATACCTCGTTGCTGTTTTGATTTGCAGTTCTGAAGTAATTGGTGATCTTCAGCATCTTTTCATGTTTTTTTGGTTTTGTTTTCTCCTTCTTTGGCAACAGTGTGAGTGCAGTGTACCTCTTGAAATTGTCTTCTGACAAATCCGGCCTGTTTTGAATTCTTTTCAATTACCTCTCCTAGGACATTTCTTGAGCGCAGGTGTTATGTTTTTAAAGCCCTGCAGCCCTTTGTGAATCCTAGTGCCCAGAAGCACCTGTTGCCAAGTTGTTGTTGCAGGAATCATCCACAAGGCGGCGGGCTTCTTTGTGCCCATCTCTGGTCCCTCTGGCAACCAGAGCCTCAGCGAAAGAAAGTGGTGTTCCTGGGTTGTACCTTGGAGGGGCACGTGCCAGAACCAACACTCAAGGGCTTTTGTCTCCTTCCTTTCTGCCTGTTCCCCTCACCCCCCGACGCGTCGCAACCCTTGTCAAAGTGCCACGCTGAGGGACGGTGCTGAGGGTCCCGTAGTTGGTACAGCACAAAGGCAGGAGGCTGGAGGTGGGAACCCCAACGCCAGGAGATGTGGAGACCAGGTGACGTTTCAAAGCTCTTGCAGCCCAGAGGATCCACCCTCCTTTGGGTGCACTAGGCTTGGTTGAGCTATAGGAGGGCCTGCCTGGATCTGAGATTGTGGTCCCTTTTCGAGTGGACCAGACACTGCAGGTCCCCGGGGGGGCTCATTTGCTGGCACATCCTCCCCAGTCCCCTCAGCCCCACGACAGGCAGCCTGGAGAGCCAGCCCGCTGAGCCTCCAGGGACGTGACAGCAGCCCAGGTCCCCGAGCCTGTGGAAAGTCGAGTACACGTCCTTTATTTTCTCTCCTTCTTTTTCTTTAACTGCATTTTTCTTTCATTTTCAAGCGACTTGAGGGACCATGTTGTGCCCTTTGCAGGTGTACAGCGTTGTGATTTAGTCGTACATATGCATATGTCTCTGCTTTTTAGGATCCTTTTCTTATATAGGCTGTGACAAAGTGTTGAACAGAGTCCCCTGTGTTGTAGAGTAGGTCCTTGTGGAGTAGGTATTGTATTTGTTCATGTATACATGTTACTGCCAACCTCCTAATGTATCCCTCTCCCCCATCTTTCCCGTTTGCTAAGCATAAGTTTGTTTTCTAAGTCTCTGAGTCTGTCGCTGTTTTGTGAATCAGTTGATTTGTATCAATTTTGAGATTCCATATGTAAGTCATAGCCCATGATATTTATCGACGTCCATCTGATTTACTTCACGTAGAGCATCTCGAGGTCCTTCTGTGTTGCTGCACATGGCAGTATTTCCTTCTTTTTTAAGGCTGAGTAGTATTCCATCGTAGATATGTACCGCATCTTCTGTATCCAGTCATCTGTCGGTGGACATTTTGCTTGCTTTGGTGTCTGGGTTGTCGTATATAGTGCTGCCATGCACGTTGGGGTGCGGGTAGGTTTTCGAACTATGGTTTTCTCTGGGTGTTTGCCCAGAAGTGGGATTGGGGGATCAGACGGTAGCTCTATGTTTTGTTATTGAAGGAGCCTCCCAACTGTACTCCCCAGTGGCTGTACCAGTTGCATTCCCCCCAGCAGTGGAGGAGGGTTTGCTTTCTCCATGCCCTCCCCGGAATTTATTGTAGGGAGACGTTTACATGATGGCCATCCTGACTGGTGTCAGATGATACCTCGTTGCTGTTTTGATTTGCAGTTCTGAAGTAATTGGTGATCTTCAGCATCTTTTCATGTTTTTTTGGTTTTGTTTTCTCCTTCTTTTGCAACAGTGTGAGTGCAGTGTACCTCTTGAAATTGTCTTCTGACAAATCCGGCCTGTTTTGAATTCTTTTCAATTACCTCTCCTAGGACATTTCTTGAGCGCAGGTGTTATGTTTTTAAAGCCCTGCAGCCCTTTGTGAATCCTAGTGCCCAGAAGCACCTGTTGCCAAGTTGTTGTTACAGGAATCATCCACAAGGCGGCGGGCTTCTTCGTGCCCATCTCTGGTCCCTCTGGCAACCAGAGCCTCAGCGAAAGAAAGTGGTGTTCCTGGGTTGTACCTTGGAGGGGCACGTGCCAGAACCAACACTCAAGGGCTTTTGTCTCCTTCCTTTCTGCCTGTTCCCCTCACCCCCCGACGCGTCACAACCCTTGTCAAAGTGCCACGCTGAGGGACGGTGCTGAGGGTCCTGTAGTTGGTACAGCACAAAGGCAGGAGGCTGGAGGTGGGAACCCCAACGCCAGGAGATGTGGAGACCAGGTGACGTTTCAAAGCTCTTGCAGCCCAGAGGATCCACCCTCCTTTGGGTGCACTAGGCTTGGTTGAGCTATAGGAGGGCCTGCCTGGATCTGAGATTGTGGTCCCTTTTCGAGTGGACCAGACACTGCAGGTCCCCGGGGGGGCTCATTTGCTGGCACATCCTCCCCAGTCCCCTCAGCCCCACGACAGGCAGCCTGGAGAGCCAGCTCGCTGAGCCTCCAGGGACGTGACAGCAGCCCAGGTCCCCGAGCCTGTGGAAAGTCGAGTACACGTCCTTTATTTTCTCTCCTTCTTTTTCTTTAACTGCATTTTTCTTTCATTTTCAAGCGACTTGAGGGACCATGTTGTGCCCCTTGCAGGTGTACAGCGTTGTGATTTAGTCGTACATATGCATATGTCTCTGCTTTTTAGGATCCTTTTCTTATATAGGCTGTGACAAAGTGTTGAACAGAGTCCCCTGTGTTGTAGAGTAGGTCCTTGTGGAGTAGGTATTGTATTTGTTCATGTATACATGTTACTGCCAACCTCCTAATGTATCCCTCTCCCCCATCTTTCCCGTTTGCTAAGCATAAGTTTGTTTTCTAAGTCTCTGAGTCTGTCGCTGTTTTGTGAATCAGTTGATTTGTATCAATTTTGAGATTCCATATGTAAGTCATAGCCCATGATATTTATCGACGTCCATCTGATTTACTTCACGTAGAGCATCTCGAGGTCCTTCTGTGTTGCTGCACATGGCAGTATTTCCTTCTTTTTTAAGGCTGAGTAGTATTCCATCGTAGATATGTACCGCATCTTCTGTATCCAGTCATCTGTCGGTGGACATTTTGCTTGCTTTGGTGTCTGGGTTGTCGTATATAGTGCTGCCATGCACGTTGGGGTGCGGGTAGGTTTTCGAACTATGGTTTTCTCTGGGTGTTTGCCCAGAAGTGGGATTGGGGGATCAGACGGTAGCTCTATGTTTTGTTATTGAAGGAGCCTCCCAACTGTACTCCCCAGTGGCTGTACCAGTTGCATTCCCCCCAGCAGTGGAGGAGGGTTTGCTTTCTCCATGCCCTCCCCGGAATTTATTGTAGGGAGACGTTTACATGATGGCCATCCTGACTGGTGTCAGATGATACCTCGTTGCTGTTTTGATTTGCAGTTCTGAAGTAATTGGTGATCTTCAGCATCTTTTCATGTTTTTTTGGTTTTGTTTTCTCCTTCTTTGGCAACAGTGTGAGTGCAGTGTACCTCTTGAAATTGTCTTCTGACAAATCCGGCCTGTTTTGAATTCTTTTCAATTACCTCTCCTAGGACATTTCTTGAGCGCAGGTGTTATGTTTTTAAAGCCCTGCAGCCCTTTGTGAATCCTAGTGCCCAGAAGCACCTGTTGCCAAGTTGTTGTTGCAGGAATCATCCACAAGGCGGCGGGCTTCTTCGTGCCCATCTCTGGTCCCTCTGGCAACCAGAGCCTCAGCGAAAGAAAGTGGTGTTCCTGGGTTGTACCTTGGAGGGGCACGTGCCAGAACCAACACTCAAGGGCTTTTGTCTCCTTCCTTTCTGCCTGTTCCCCTCACCCCCCGACGCGTCGCAACCCTTGTCAAAGTGCCACGCTGAGGGACGGTGCTGAGGGTCCCGTAGTTGGTACAGCACAAAGGCAGGAGGCTGGAGGTGGGAACCCCAACGCCAGGAGATGTGGAGACCAGGTGACGTTTCAAAGCTCTTGCAGCCCAGAGGATCCACCCTCCTTTGGGTGCACTAGGCTTGGTTGAGCTATAGGAGGGCCTGCCTGGATCTGAGATTGTGGTCCCTTTTCGAGTGGACCAGACACTGCAGGTCCCCGGGGGGGCTCATTTGCTGGCACATCCTCCCCAGTCCCCTCAGCCCCACGACAGGCAGCCTGGAGAGCCAGCCCGCTGAGCCTCCAGGGACGTGACAGCAGCCCAGGTCCCCGAGCCTGTGGAAAGTCGAGTACACGTCCTTTATTTTCTCTCCTTCTTTTTCTTTAACTGCATTTTTCTTTCATTTTCAAGCGACTTGAGGGACCATGTTGTGCCCTTTGCAGGTGTACAGCGTTGTGATTTAGTCGTACATATGCATATGTCTCTGCTTTTTAGGATCCTTTTCTTATATAGGCTGTGACAAAGTGTTGAACAGAGTCCCCTGTGTTGTAGAGTAGGTCCTTGTGGAGTAGGTATTGTATTTGTTCATGTATACATGTTACTGCCAACCTCCTAATGTATCCCTCTCCCCCATCTTTCCCGTTTGCTAAGCATAAGTTTGTTTTCTAAGTCTCTGAGTCTGTCGCTGTTTTGTGAATCAGTTGATTTGTATCAATTTTGAGATTCCATATGTAAGTCACAGCCCATGATATTTATCGACGTCCATCTGATTTACTTCACGTAGAGCATCTCGAGGTCCTTCTGTGTTGCTGCACATGGCAGTATTTCCTTCTTTTTTAAGGCTGAGTAGTATTCCATCGTAGATATGTACCGCATCTTCTGTATCCAGTCATCTGTCGGTGGACATTTTGCTTGCTTTGGTGTCTGGGTTGTCGTATATAGTGCTGCCATGCACGTTGGGGTGCGGGTAGGTTTTCGAACTATGGTTTTCTCTGGGTGTTTGCCCAGAAGTGGGATTGGGGGATCAGACGGTAGCTCTATGTTTTGTTATTGAAGGAGCCTCCCAACTGTACTCCCCAGTGGCTGTACCAGTTGCATTCCCCCCAGCAGTGGAGGAGGGTTTGCTTTCTCCATGCCCTCCCCGGAATTTATTGTAGGGAGACGTTTACATGATGGCCATCCTGACTGGTGTCAGATGATACCTCGTTGCTGTTTTGATTTGCAGTTCTGAAGTAATTGGTGATCTTCAGCATCTTTTCATGTTTTTTTGGTTTTGTTTTCTCCTTCTTTTGCAACAGTGTGAGTGCAGTGTACCTCTTGAAATTGTCTTCTGACAAATCCGGCCTGTTTTGAATTCTTTTCAATTACCTCTCCTAGGACATTTCTTGAGCGCAGGTGTTATGTTTTTAAAGCCCTGCAGCCCTTTGTGAATCCTAGTGCCCAGAAGCACCTGTTGCCAAGTTGTTGTTACAGGAATCATCCACAAGGCGGCGGGCTTCTTCGTGCCCATCTCTGGTCCCTCTGGCAACCAGAGCCTCAGCGAAAGAAAGTGGTGTTCCTGGGTTGTACCTTGGAGGGGCACGTGCCAGAACCAACACTCAAGGGCTTTTGTCTCCTTCCTTTCTGCCTGTTCCCCTCACCCCCCGACGCGTCACAACCCTTGTCAAAGTGCCACGCTGAGGGACGGTGCTGAGGGTCCTGTAGTTGGTACAGCACAAAGGCAGGAGGCTGGAGGTGGGAACCCCAACGCCAGGAGATGTGGAGACCAGGTGACGTTTCAAAGCTCTTGCAGCCCAGAGGATCCACCCTCCTTTGGGTGCACTAGGCTTGGTTGAGCTATAGGAGGGCCTGCCTGGATCTGAGATTGTGGTCCCTTTTCGAGTGGACCAGACACTGCAGGTCCCCGGGGGGGCTCATTTGCTGGCACATCCTCCCCAGTCCCCTCAGCCCCACGACAGGCAGCCTGGAGAGCCAGCCCGCTGAGCCTCCAGGGACGTGACAGCAGCCCAGGTCCCCGAGCCTGTGGAAAGTCGAGTACACGTCCTTTATTTTCTCTCCTTCTTTTTCTTTAACTGCATTTTTCTTTCATTTTCAAGCGACTTGAGGGACCATGTTGTGCCCCTTGCAGGTGTACAGCGTTGTGATTTAGTCGTACATATGCATATGTCTCTGCTTTTTAGGATCCTTTTCTTATATAGGCTGTGACAAAGTGTTGAACAGAGTCCCCTGTGTTGTAGAGTAGGTCCTTGTGGAGTAGGTATTGTATTTGTTCATGTATACATGTTACTGCCAACCTCCTAATGTATCCCTCTCCCCCATCTTTCCCGTTTGCTAAGCATAAGTTTGTTTTCTAAGTCTCTGAGTCTGTCGCTGTTTTGTGAATCAGTTGATTTGTATCAATTTTGAGATTCCATATGTAAGTCATAGCCCATGATATTTATCGACGTCCATCTGATTTACTTCACGTAGAGCATCTCGAGGTCCTTCTGTGTTGCTGCACATGGCAGTATTTCCTTCTTTTTTAAGGCTGAGTAGTATTCCATCGTAGATATGTACCGCATCTTCTGTATCCAGTCATCTGTCGGTGGACATTTTGCTTGCTTTGGTGTCTGGGTTGTCGTATATAGTGCTGCCATGCACGTTGGGGTGCGGGTAGGTTTTCGAACTATGGTTTTCTCTGGGTGTTTGCCCAGAAGTGGGATTGGGGGATCAGACGGTAGCTCTATGTTTTGTTATTGAAGGAGCCTCCCAACTGTACTCCCCAGTGGCTGTACCAGTTGCATTCCCCCCAGCAGTGGAGGAGGGTTTGCTTTCTCCATGCCCTCCCCGGAATTTATTGTAGGGAGACGTTTACATGATGGCCATCCTGACTGGTGTCAGATGATACCTCGTTGCTGTTTTGATTTGCAGTTCTGAAGTAATTGGTGATCTTCAGCATCTTTTCATGTTTTTGTGGTTTTGTTTTCTCCTTCTTCTGCAACAGTGTGAGTGCAGTGTACCTCTTGAAATTGTCTTCTGACAAATCCGGCCTGTTTTGAATTCTTTTCAATTACCTCTCCTAGGACATTTCTTGAGCGCAGGTGTTATGTTTTTAAAGCCCTGCAGCCCTTTGTGAATCCTAGTGCCCAGAAGCACCTGTTGCCAAGTTGTTGTTACAGGAATCATCCACAAGGCGGCGGGCTTCTTCGTGCCCATCTCTGGTCCCTCTGGCAACCAGAGCCTCAGCGAAAGAAAGTGGTGTTCCTGGGTTGTACCTTGGAGGGGCACGTGCCAGAACCAACACTCAAGGGCTTTTGTCTCCTTCCTTTCTGCCTGTTCCCCTCACCCCCCGACGCGTCGCAACCCTTGTCAAAGTGCCACGCTGAGGGACGGTGCTGAGGGTCCCGTAGTTGGTACAGCACAAAGGCAGGAGGCTGGAGGTGGGAACCCCAACGCCAGGAGATGTGGAGACCAGGTGACGTTTCAAAGCTCTTGCAGCCCAGAGGATCCACCCTCCTTTGGGTGCACTAGGCTTGGTTGAGCTATAGGAGGGCCTGCCTGGATCTGAGATTGTGGTCCCTTTTCGAGTGGACCAGACACTGCAGGTCCCCGGGGGGGCTCATTTGCTGGCACATCCTCCCCAGTCCCCTCAGCCCCACGACAGGCAGCCTGGAGAGCCAGCCCGCTGAGCCTCCAGGGACGTGACAGCAGCCCAGGTCCCCGAGCCTGTGGAAAGTCGAGTACACGTCCTTTATTTTCTCTCCTTCTTTTTCTTTAACTGCATTTTTCTTTCATTTTCAAGCGACTTGAGGGACCATGTTGTGCCCTTTGCAGGTGTACAGCGTTGTGATTTAGTCGTACATATGCATATGTCTCTGCTTTTTAGGATCCTTTTCTTATATAGGCTGTGACAAAGTGTTGAACAGAGTCCCCTGTGTTGTAGAGTAGGTCCTTGTGGAGTAGGTATTGTATTTGTTCATGTATACATGTTACTGCCAACCTCCTAATGTATCCCTCTCCCCCATCTTTCCCGTTTGCTAAGCATAAGTTTGTTTTCTAAGTCTCTGAGTCTGTCGCTGTTTTGTGAATCAGTTGATTTGTATCAATTTTGAGATTCCATATGTAAGTCATAGCCCATGATATTTATCGACGTCCATCTGATTTACTTCACGTAGAGCATCTCGAGGTCCTTCTGTGTTGCTGCACATGGCAGTATTTCCTTCTTTTTTAAGGCTGAGTAGTATTCCATCGTAGATATGTACCGCATCTTCTGTATCCAGTCATCTGTCGGTGGACATTTTGCTTGCTTTGGTGTCTGGGTTGTCGTATATAGTGCTGCCATGCACGTTGGGGTGCGGGTAGGTTTTCGAACTATGGTTTTCTCTGGGTGTTTGCCCAGAAGTGGGATTGGGGGATCAGACGGTAGCTCTATGTTTTGTTATTGAAGGAGCCTCCCAACTGTACTCCCCAGTGGCTGTACCAGTTGCATTCCCCCCAGCAGTGGAGGAGGGTTTGCTTTCTCCATGCCCTCCCCGGAATTTATTGTAGGGAGACGTTTACATGATGGCCATCCTGACTGGTGTCAGATGATACCTCGTTGCTGTTTTGATTTGCAGTTCTGAAGTAATTGGTGATCTTCAGCATCTTTTCATGTTTTTTTGGTTTTGTTTTCTCCTTCTTTTGCAACAGTGTGAGTGCAGTGTACCTCTTGAAATTGTCTTCTGACAAATCCGGCCTGTTTTGAATTCTTTTCAATTACCTCTCCTAGGACATTTCTTGAGCGCAGGTGTTATGTTTTTAAAGCCCTGCAGCCCTTTGTGAATCCTAGTGCCCAGAAGCACCTGTTGCCAAGTTGTTGTTACAGGAATCATCCACAAGGCGGCGGGCTTCTTCGTGCCCATCTCTGGTCCCTCTGGCAACCAGAGCCTCAGCGAAAGAAAGTGGTGTTCCTGGGTTGTACCTTGGAGGGGCACGTGCCAGAACCAACACTCAAGGGCTTTTGTCTCCTTCCTTTCTGCCTGTTCCCCTCACCCCCCGACGCGTCACAACCCTTGTCAAAGTGCCACGCTGAGGGACGGTGCTGAGGGTCCTGTAGTTGGTACAGCACAAAGGCAGGAGGCTGGAGGTGGGAACCCCAACGCCAGGAGATGTGGAGACCAGGTGACGTTTCAAAGCTCTTGCAGCCCAGAGGATCCACCCTCCTTTGGGTGCACTAGGCTTGGTTGAGCTATAGGAGGGCCTGCCTGGATCTGAGATTGTGGTCCCTTTTCGAGTGGACCAGACACTGCAGGTCCCCGGGGGGGCTCATTTGCTGGCACATCCTCCCCAGTCCCCTCAGCCCCACGACAGGCAGCCTGGAGAGCCAGCTCGCTGAGCCTCCAGGGACGTGACAGCAGCCCAGGTCCCCGAGCCTGTGGAAAGTCGAGTACACGTCCTTTATTTTCTCTCCTTCTTTTTCTTTAACTGCATTTTTCTTTCATTTTCAAGCGACTTGAGGGACCATGTTGTGCCCCTTGCAGGTGTACAGCGTTGTGATTTAGTCGTACATATGCATATGTCTCTGCTTTTTAGGATCCTTTTCTTATATAGGCTGTGACAAAGTGTTGAACAGAGTCCCCTGTGTTGTAGAGTAGGTCCTTGTGGAGTAGGTATTGTATTTGTTCATGTATACATGTTACTGCCAACCTCCTAATGTATCCCTCTCCCCCATCTTTCCCGTTTGCTAAGCATAAGTTTGTTTTCTAAGTCTCTGAGTCTGTCGCTGTTTTGTGAATCAGTTGATTTGTATCAATTTTGAGATTCCATATGTAAGTCATAGCCCATGATATTTATCGACGTCCATCTGATTTACTTCACGTAGAGCATCTCGAGGTCCTTCTGTGTTGCTGCACATGGCAGTATTTCCTTCTTTTTTAAGGCTGAGTAGTATTCCATCGTAGATATGTACCGCATCTTCTGTATCCAGTCATCTGTCGGTGGACATTTTGCTTGCTTTGGTGTCTGGGTTGTCGTATATAGTGCTGCCATGCACGTTGGGGTGCGGGTAGGTTTTCGAACTATGGTTTTCTCTGGGTGTTTGCCCAGAAGTGGGATTGGGGGATCAGACGGTAGCTCTATGTTTTGTTATTGAAGGAGCCTCCCAACTGTACTCCCCAGTGGCTGTACCAGTTGCATTCCCCCCAGCAGTGGAGGAGGGTTTGCTTTCTCCATGCCCTCCCCGGAATTTATTGTAGGGAGACGTTTACATGATGGCCATCCTGACTGGTGTCAGATGATACCTCGTTGCTGTTTTGATTTGCAGTTCTGAAGTAATTGGTGATCTTCAGCATCTTTTCATGTTTTTTTGGTTTTGTTTTCTCCTTCTTTTGCAACAGTGTGAGTGCAGTGTACCTCTTGAAATTGTCTTCTGACAAATCCGGCCTGTTTTGAATTCTTTTCAATTACCTCTCCTAGGACATTTCTTGAGCGCAGGTGTTATGTTTTTAAAGCCCTGCAGCCCTTTGTGAATCCTAGTGCCCAGAAGCACCTGTTGCCAAGTTGTTGTTACAGGAATCATCCACAAGGCGGCGGGCTTCTTCGTGCCCATCTCTGGTCCCTCTGGCAACCAGAGCCTCAGCGAAAGAAAGTGGTGTTCCTGGGTTGTACCTTGGAGGGGCACGTGCCAGAACCAACACTCAAGGGCTTTTGTCTCCTTCCTTTCTGCCTGTTCCCCTCACCCCCCGACGCGTCACAACCCTTGTCAAAGTGCCACGCTGAGGGACGGTGCTGAGGGTCCTGTAGTTGGTACAGCACAAAGGCAGGAGGCTGGAGGTGGGAACCCCAACGCCAGGAGATGTGGAGACCAGGTGACGTTTCAAAGCTCTTGCAGCCCAGAGGATCCACCCTCCTTTGGGTGCACTAGGCTTGGTTGAGCTATAGGAGGGCCTGCCTGGATCTGAGATTGTGGTCCCTTTTCGAGTGGACCAGACACTGCAGGTCCCCGGGGGGGCTCATTTGCTGGCACATCCTCCCCAGTCCCCTCAGCCCCACGACAGGCAGCCTGGAGAGCCAGCCCGCTGAGCCTCCAGGGACGTGACAGCAGCCCAGGTCCCCGAGCCTGTGGAAAGTCGAGTACACGTCCTTTATTTTCTCTCCTTCTTTTTCTTTAACTGCATTTTTCTTTCATTTTCAAGCGACTTGAGGGACCATGTTGTGCCCCTTGCAGGTGTACAGCGTTGTGATTTAGTCGTACATATGCATATGTCTCTGCTTTTTAGGATCCTTTTCTTATATAGGCTGTGACAAAGTGTTGAACAGAGTCCCCTGTGTTGTAGAGTAGGTCCTTGTGGAGTAGGTATTGTATTTGTTCATGTATACATGTTACTGCCAACCTCCTAATGTATCCCTCTCCCCCATCTTTCCCGTTTGCTAAGCATAAGTTTGTTTTCTAAGTCTCTGAGTCTGTCGCTGTTTTGTGAATCAGTTGATTTGTATCAATTTTGAGATTCCATATGTAAGTCATAGCCCATGATATTTATCGACGTCCATCTGATTTACTTCACGTAGAGCATCTCGAGGTCCTTCTGTGTTGCTGCACATGGCAGTATTTCCTTCTTTTTTAAGGCTGAGTAGTATTCCATCGTAGATATGTACCGCATCTTCTGTATCCAGTCATCTGTCGGTGGACATTTTGCTTGCTTTGGTGTCTGGGTTGTCGTATATAGTGCTGCCATGCACGTTGGGGTGCGGGTAGGTTTTCGAACTACGGTTTTCTCTGGGTGTTTGCCCAGAAGTGGGATTGGGGGATCAGACGGTAGCTCTATGTTTTGTTATTGAAGGAGCCTCCCAACTGTACTCCCCAGTGGCTGTACCAGTTGCATTCCCCCCAGCAGTGGAGGAGGGTTTGCTTTCTCCATGCCCTCCCCGGAATTTATTGTAGGGAGACGTTTACATGATGGCCATCCTGACTGGTGTCAGATGATACCTCGTTGCTGTTTTGATTTGCAGTTCTGAAGTAATTGGTGATCTTCAGCATCTTTTCATGTTTTTTTGGTTTTGTTTTCTCCTTCTTTTGCAACAGTGTGAGTGCAGTGTACCTCTTGAAATTGTCTTCTGACAAATCCGGCCTGTTTTGAATTCTTTTCAATTACCTCTCCTAGGACATTTCTTGAGCGCAGGTGTTATGTTTTTAAAGCCCTGCAGCCCTTTGTGAATCCTAGTGCCCAGAAGCACCTGTTGCCAAGTTGTTGTTACAGGAATCATCCACAAGGCGGCGGGCTTCTTCGTGCCCATCTCTGGTCCCTCTGGCAACCAGAGCCTCAGCGAAAGAAAGTGGTGTTCCTGGGTTGTACCTTGGAGGGGCACGTGCCAGAACCAACACTCAAGGGCTTTTGTCTCCTTCCTTTCTGCCTGTTCCCCTCACCCCCCGACGCGTCACAACCCTTGTCAAAGTGCCACGCTGAGGGACGGTGCTGAGGGTCCTGTAGTTGGTACAGCACAAAGGCAGGAGGCTGGAGGTGGGAACCCCAACGCCAGGAGATGTGGAGACCAGGTGACGTTTCAAAGCTCTTGCAGCCCAGAGGATCCACCCTCCTTTGGGTGCACTAGGCTTGGTTGAGCTATAGGAGGGCCTGCCTGGATCTGAGATTGTGGTCCCTTTTCGAGTGGACCAGACACTGCAGGTCCCCGGGGGGGCTCATTTGCTGGCACATCCTCCCCAGTCCCCTCAGCCCCACGACAGGCAGCCTGGAGAGCCAGCCCGCTGAGCCTCCAGGGACGTGACAGCAGCCCAGGTCCCCGAGCCTGTGGAAAGTCGAGTACACGTCCTTTATTTTCTCTCCTTCTTTTTCTTTAACTGCATTTTTCTTTCATTTTCAAGCGACTTGAGGGACCATGTTGTGCCCCTTGCAGGTGTACAGCGTTGTGATTTAGTCGTACATATGCATATGTCTCTGCTTTTTAGGATCCTTTTCTTATATAGGCTGTGACAAAGTGTTGAACAGAGTCCCCTGTGTTGTAGAGTAGGTCCTTGTGGAGTAGGTATTGTATTTGTTCATGTATACATGTTACTGCCAACCTCCTAATGTATCCCTCTCCCCCATCTTTCCCGTTTGCTAAGCATAAGTTTGTTTTCTAAGTCTCTGAGTCTGTCGCTGTTTTGTGAATCAGTTGATTTGTATCAATTTTGAGATTCCATATGTAAGTCATAGCCCATGATATTTATCGACGTCCATCTGATTTACTTCACGTAGAGCATCTCGAGGTCCTTCTGTGTTGCTGCACATGGCAGTATTTCCTTCTTTTTTAAGGCTGAGTAGTATTCCATCGTAGATATGTACCGCATCTTCTGTATCCAGTCATCTGTCGGTGGACATTTTGCTTGCTTTGGTGTCTGGGTTGTCGTATATAGTGCTGCCATGCACGTTGGGGTGCGGGTAGGTTTTCGAACTATGGTTTTCTCTGGGTGTTTGCCCAGAAGTGGGATTGGGGGATCAGACGGTAGCTCTATGTTTTGTTATTGAAGGAGCCTCCCAACTGTACTCCCCAGTGGCTGTACCAGTTGCATTCCCCCCAGCAGTGGAGGAGGGTTTGCTTTCTCCATGCCCTCCCCGGAATTTATTGTAGGGAGACGTTTACATGATGGCCATCCTGACTGGTGTCAGATGATACCTCGTTGCTGTTTTGATTTGCAGTTCTGAAGTAATTGGTGATCTTCAGCATCTTTTCATGTTTTTTTGGTTTTGTTTTCTCCTTCTTTTGCAACAGTGTGAGTGCAGTGTACCTCTTGAAATTGTCTTCTGACAAATCCGGCCTGTTTTGAATTCTTTTCAATTACCTCTCCTAGGACATTTCTTGAGCGCAGGTGTTATGTTTTTAAAGCCCTGCAGCCCTTTGTGAATCCTAGTGCCCAGAAGCACCTGTTGCCAAGTTGTTGTTGCAGGAATCATCCACAAGGCGGCGGGCTTCTTCGTGCCCATCTCTGGTCCCTCTGGCAACCAGAGCCTCAGCGAAAGAAAGTGGTGTTCCTGGGTTGTACCTTGGAGGGGCACGTGCCAGAACCAACACTCAAGGGCTTTTGTCTCCTTCCTTTCTGCCTGTTCCCCTCACCCCCCGACGCGTCACAACCCTTGTCAAAGTGCCACGCTGAGGGACGGTGCTGAGGGTCCTGTAGTTGGTACAGCACAAAGGCAGGAGGCTGGAGGTGGGAACCCCAACGCCAGGAGATGTGGAGACCAGGTGACGTTTCAAAGCTCTTGCAGCCCAGAGGATCCACCCTCCTTTGGGTGCACTAGGCTTGGTTGAGCTATAGGAGGGCCTGCCTGGATCTGAGATTGTGGTCCCTTTTCGAGTGGACCAGACACTGCAGGTCCCCGGGGGGGCTCATTTGCTGGCACATCCTCCCCAGTCCCCTCAGCCCCACGACAGGCAGCCTGGAGAGCCAGCCCGCTGAGCCTCCAGGGACGTGACAGCAGCCCAGGTCCCCGAGCCTGTGGAAAGTCGAGTACACGTCCTTTATTTTCTCTCCTTCTTTTTCTTTAACTGCATTTTTCTTTCATTTTCAAGCGACTTGAGGGACCATGTTGTGCCCCTTGCAGGTGTACAGCGTTGTGATTTAGTCGTACATATGCATATGTCTCTGCTTTTTAGGATCCTTTTCTTATATAGGCTGTGACAAAGTGTTGAACAGAGTCCCCTGTGTTGTAGAGTAGGTCCTTGTGGAGTAGGTATTGTATTTGTTCATGTATACATGTTACTGCCAACCTCCTAATGTATCCCTCTCCCCCATCTTTCCCGTTTGCTAAGCATAAGTTTGTTTTCTAAGTCTCTGAGTCTGTCGCTGTTTTGTGAATCAGTTGATTTGTATCAATTTTGAGATTCCATATGTAAGTCATAGCCCATGATATTTATCGACGTCCATCTGATTTACTTCACGTAGAGCATCTCGAGGTCCTTCTGTGTTGCTGCACATGGCAGTATTTCCTTCTTTTTTAAGGCTGAGTAGTATTCCATCGTAGATATGTACCGCATCTTCTGTATCCAGTCATCTGTCGGTGGACATTTTGCTTGCTTTGGTGTCTGGGTTGTCGTATATAGTGCTGCCATGCACGTTGGGGTGCGGGTAGGTTTTCGAACTATGGTTTTCTCTGGGTGTTTGCCCAGAAGTGGGATTGGGGGATCAGACGGTAGCTCTATGTTTTGTTATTGAAGGAGCCTCCCAACTGTACTCCCCAGTGGCTGTACCAGTTGCATTCCCCCCAGCAGTGGAGGAGGGTTTGCTTTCTCCATGCCCTCCCCGGAATTTATTGTAGGGAGACGTTTACATGATGGCCATCCTGACTGGTGTCAGATGATACCTCGTTGCTGTTTTGATTTGCAGTTCTGAAGTAATTGGTGATCTTCAGCATCTTTTCATGTTTTTTTGGTTTTGTTTTCTCCTTCTTTTGCAACAGTGTGAGTGCAGTGTACCTCTTGAAATTGTCTTCTGACAAATCCGGCCTGTTTTGAATTCTTTTCAATTACCTCTCCTAGGACATTTCTTGAGCGCAGGTGTTATGTTTTTAAAGCCCTGCAGCCCTTTGTGAATCCTAGTGCCCAGAAGCACCTGTTGCCAAGTTGTTGTTACAGGAATCATCCACAAGGCGGCGGGCTTCTTCGTGCCCATCTCTGGTCCCTCTGGCAACCAGAGCCTCAGCGAAAGAAAGTGGTGTTCCTGGGTTGTACCTTGGAGGGGCACGTGCCAGAACCAACACTCAAGGGCTTTTGTCTCCTTCCTTTCTGCCTGTTCCCCTCACCCCCCGACGCGTCGCAACCCTTGTCAAAGTGCCACACTGAGGGACGGTGCTGAGGGTCCTGTAGTTGGTACAGCACAAAGGCAGGAGGCTGGAGGTGGGAACCCCAACGCCAGGAGATGTGGAGACCAGGTGACGTTTCAAAGCTCTTGCAGCCCAGAGGATCCACCCTCCTTTGGGTGCACTAGGCTTGGTTGAGCTATAGGAGGGCCTGCCTGGATCTGAGATTGTGGTCCCTTTTCGAGTGGACCAGACACTGCAGGTCCCCGGGGGGGCTCATTTGCTGGCACATCCTCCCCAGTCCCCTCAGCCCCACGACAGGCAGCCTGGAGAGCCAGCCCGCTGAGCCTCCAGGGACGTGACAGCAGCCCAGGTCCCCGAGCCTGTGGAAAGTCGAGTACACGTCCTTTATTTTCTCTCCTTCTTTTTCTTTAACTGCATTTTTCTTTCATTTTCAAGCGACTTGAGGGACCATGTTGTGCCCCTTGCAGGTGTACAGCGTTGTGATTTAGTCGTACATATGCATATGTCTCTGCTTTTTAGGATCCTTTTCTTATATAGGCTGTGACAAAGTGTTGAACAGAGTCCCCTGTGTTGTAGAGTAGGTCCTTGTGGAGTAGGTATTGTATTTGTTCATGTATACATGTTACTGCCAACCTCCTAATGTATCCCTCTCCCCCATCTTTCCCGTTTGCTAAGCATAAGTTTGTTTTCTAAGTCTCTGAGTCTGTCGCTGTTTTGTGAATCAGTTGATTTGTATCAATTTTGAGATTCCATATGTAAGTCATAGCCCATGATATTTATCGACGTCCATCTGATTTACTTCACGTAGAGCATCTCGAGGTCCTTCTGTGTTGCTGCACATGGCAGTATTTCCTTCTTTTTTAAGGCTGAGTAGTATTCCATCGTAGATATGTACCGCATCTTCTGTATCCAGTCATCTGTCGGTGGACATTTTGCTTGCTTTGGTGTCTGGGTTGTCGTATATAGTGCTGCCATGCACGTTGGGGTGCGGGTAGGTTTTCGAACTATGGTTTTCTCTGGGTGTTTGCCCAGAAGTGGGATTGGGGGATCAGACGGTAGCTCTATGTTTTGTTATTGAAGGAGCCTCCCAACTGTACTCCCCAGTGGCTGTACCAGTTGCATTCCCCCCAGCAGTGGAGGAGGGTTTGCTTTCTCCATGCCCTCCCCGGAATTTATTGTAGGGAGACGTTTACATGATGGCCATCCTGACTGGTGTCAGATGATACCTCGTTGCTGTTTTGATTTGCAGTTCTGAAGTAATTGGTGATCTTCAGCATCTTTTCATGTTTTTGTGGTTTTGTTTTCTCCTTCTTCTGCAACAGTGTGAGTGCAGTGTACCTCTTGAAATTGTCTTCTGACAAATCCGGCCTGTTTTGAATTCTTTTCAATTACCTCTCCTAGGACATTTCTTGAGCGCAGGTGTTATGTTTTTAAAGCCCTGCAGCCCTTTGTGAATCCTAGTGCCCAGAAGCACCTGTTGCCAAGTTGTTGTTACAGGAATCATCCACAAGGCGGCGGGCTTCTTCGTGCCCATCTCTGGTCCCTCTGGCAACCAGAGCCTCAGCGAAAGAAAGTGGTGTTCCTGGGTTGTACCTTGGAGGGGCACGTGCCAGAACCAACACTCAAGGGCTTTTGTCTCCTTCCTTTCTGCCTGTTCCCCTCACCCCCCGACGCGTCGCAACCCTTGTCAAAGTGCCACGCTGAGGGACGGTGCTGAGGGTCCCGTAGTTGGTACAGCACAAAGGCAGGAGGCTGGAGGTGGGAACCCCAACGCCAGGAGATGTGGAGACCAGGTGACGTTTCAAAGCTCTTGCAGCCCAGAGGATCCACCCTCCTTTGGGTGCACTAGGCTTGGTTGAGCTATAGGAGGGCCTGCCTGGATCTGAGATTGTGGTCCCTTTTCGAGTGGACCAGACACTGCAGGTCCCCGGGGGGGCTCATTTGCTGGCACATCCTCCCCAGTCCCCTCAGCCCCACGACAGGCAGCCTGGAGAGCCAGCCCGCTGAGCCTCCAGGGACGTGACAGCAGCCCAGGTCCCCGAGCCTGTGGAAAGTCGAGTACACGTCCTTTATTTTCTCTCCTTCTTTTTCTTTAACTGCATTTTTCTTTCATTTTCAAGCGACTTGAGGGACCATGTTGTGCCCTTTGCAGGTGTACAGCGTTGTGATTTAGTCGTACATATGCATATGTCTCTGCTTTTTAGGATCCTTTTCTTATATAGGCTGTGACAAAGTGTTGAACAGAGTCCCCTGTGTTGTAGAGTAGGTCCTTGTGGAGTAGGTATTGTATTTGTTCATGTATACATGTTACTGCCAACCTCCTAATGTATCCCTCTCCCCCATCTTTCCCGTTTGCTAAGCATAAGTTTGTTTTCTAAGTCTCTGAGTCTGTCGCTGTTTTGTGAATCAGTTGATTTGTATCAATTTTGAGATTCCATATGTAAGTCATAGCCCATGATATTTATCGACGTCCATCTGATTTACTTCACGTAGAGCATCTCGAGGTCCTTCTGTGTTGCTGCACATGGCAGTATTTCCTTCTTTTTTAAGGCTGAGTAGTATTCCATCGTAGATATGTACCGCATCTTCTGTATCCAGTCATCTGTCGGTGGACATTTTGCTTGCTTTGGTGTCTGGGTTGTCGTATATAGTGCTGCCATGCACGTTGGGGTGCGGGTAGGTTTTCGAACTATGGTTTTCTCTGGGTGTTTGCCCAGAAGTGGGATTGGGGGATCAGACGGTAGCTCTATGTTTTGTTATTGAAGGAGCCTCCCAACTGTACTCCCCAGTGGCTGTACCAGTTGCATTCCCCCCAGCAGTGGAGGAGGGTTTGCTTTCTCCATGCCCTCCCCGGAATTTATTGTAGGGAGACGTTTACATGATGGCCATCCTGACTGGTGTCAGATGATACCTCGTTGCTGTTTTGATTTGCAGTTCTGAAGTAATTGGTGATCTTCAGCATCTTTTCATGTTTTTTTGGTTTTGTTTTCTCCTTCTTTTGCAACAGTGTGAGTGCAGTGTACCTCTTGAAATTGTCTTCTGACAAATCCGGCCTGTTTTGAATTCTTTTCAATTACCTCTCCTAGGACATTTCTTGAGCGCAGGTGTTATGTTTTTAAAGCCCTGCAGCCCTTTGTGAATCCTAGTGCCCAGAAGCACCTGTTGCCAAGTTGTTGTTACAGGAATCATCCACAAGGCGGCGGGCTTCTTCGTGCCCATCTCTGGTCCCTCTGGCAACCAGAGCCTCAGCGAAAGAAAGTGGTGTTCCTGGGTTGTACCTTGGAGGGGCACGTGCCAGAACCAACACTCAAGGGCTTTTGTCTCCTTCCTTTCTGCCTGTTCCCCTCACCCCCCGACGCGTCACAACCCTTGTCAAAGTGCCACGCTGAGGGACGGTGCTGAGGGTCCTGTAGTTGGTACAGCACAAAGGCAGGAGGCTGGAGGTGGGAACCCCAACGCCAGGAGATGTGGAGACCAGGTGACGTTTCAAAGCTCTTGCAGCCCAGAGGATCCACCCTCCTTTGGGTGCACTAGGCTTGGTTGAGCTATAGGAGGGCCTGCCTGGATCTGAGATTGTGGTCCCTTTTCGAGTGGACCAGACACTGCAGGTCCCCGGGGGGGCTCATTTGCTGGCACATCCTCCCCAGTCCCCTCAGCCCCACGACAGGCAGCCTGGAGAGCCAGCTCGCTGAGCCTCCAGGGACGTGACAGCAGCCCAGGTCCCCGAGCCTGTGGAAAGTCGAGTACACGTCCTTTATTTTCTCTCCTTCTTTTTCTTTAACTGCATTTTTCTTTCATTTTCAAGCGACTTGAGGGACCATGTTGTGCCCCTTGCAGGTGTACAGCGTTGTGATTTAGTCGTACATATGCATATGTCTCTGCTTTTTAGGATCCTTTTCTTATATAGGCTGTGACAAAGTGTTGAACAGAGTCCCCTGTGTTGTAGAGTAGGTCCTTGTGGAGTAGGTATTGTATTTGTTCATGTATACATGTTACTGCCAACCTCCTAATGTATCCCTCTCCCCCATCTTTCCCGTTTGCTAAGCATAAGTTTGTTTTCTAAGTCTCTGAGTCTGTCGCTGTTTTGTGAATCAGTTGATTTGTATCAATTTTGAGATTCCATATGTAAGTCATAGCCCATGATATTTATCGACGTCCATCTGATTTACTTCACGTAGAGCATCTCGAGGTCCTTCTGTGTTGCTGCACATGGCAGTATTTCCTTCTTTTTTAAGGCTGAGTAGTATTCCATCGTAGATATGTACCGCATCTTCTGTATCCAGTCATCTGTCGGTGGCCATTTTGCTTGCTTTGGTGTCTGGGTTGTCGTATATAGTGCTGCCATGCACGTTGGGGTGCGGGTAGGTTTTCGAACTATGGTTTTCTCTGGGTGTTTGCCCAGAAGTGGGATTGGGGGATCAGACGGTAGCTCTATGTTTTGTTATTGAAGGAGCCTCCCAACTGTACTCCCCAGTGGCTGTACCAGTTGCATTCCCCCCAGCAGTGGAGGAGGGTTTGCTTTCTCCATGCCCTCCCCGGAATTTATTGTAGGGAGACGTTTACATGATGGCCATCCTGACTGGTGTCAGATGATACCTCGTTGCTGTTTTGATTTGCAGTTCTGAAGTAATTGGTGATCTTCAGCATCTTTTCATGTTTTTTTGGTTTTGTTTTCTCCTTCTTTTGCAACAGTGTGAGTGCAGTGTACCTCTTGAAATTGTCTTCTGACAAATCCGGCCTGTTTTGAATTCTTTTCAATTACCTCTCCTAGGACATTTCTTGAGCGCAGGTGTTATGTTTTTAAAGCCCTGCAGCCCTTTGTGAATCCTAGTGCCCAGAAGCACCTGTTGCCAAGTTGTTGTTACAGGAATCATCCACAAGGCGGCGGGCTTCTTCGTGCCCATCTCTGGTCCCTCTGGCAACCAGAGCCTCAGCGAAAGAAAGTGGTGTTCCTGGGTTGTACCTTGGAGGGGCACGTGCCAGAACCAACACTCAAGGGCTTTTGTCTCCTTCCTTTCTGCCTGTTCCCCTCACCCCCCGACGCGTCGCAACCCTTGTCAAAGTGCCACACTGAGGGACGGTGCTGAGGGTCCTGTAGTTGGTACAGCACAAAGGCAGGAGGCTGGAGGTGGGAACCCCAACGCCAGGAGATGTGGAGACCAGGTGACGTTTCAAAGCTCTTGCAGCCCAGAGGATCCACCCTCCTTTGGGTGCACTAGGCTTGGTTGAGCTATAGGAGGGCCTGCCTGGATCTGAGATTGTGGTCCCTTTTCGAGTGGACCAGACACTGCAGGTCCCCGGGGGGGCTCATTTGCTGGCACATCCTCCCCAGTCCCCTCAGCCCCACGACAGGCAGCCTGGAGAGCCAGCCCGCTGAGCCTCCAGGGACGTGACAGCAGCCCAGGTCCCCGAGCCTGTGGAAAGTCGAGTACACGTCCTTTATTTTCTCTCCTTCTTTTTCTTTAACTGCATTTTTCTTTCATTTTCAAGCGACTTGAGGGACCATGTTGTGCCCCTTGCAGGTGTACAGCGTTGTGATTTAGTCGTACATATGCATATGTCTCTGCTTTTTAGGATCCTTTTCTTATATAGGCTGTGACAAAGTGTTGAACAGAGTCCCCTGTGTTGTAGAGTAGGTCCTTGTGGAGTAGGTATTGTATTTGTTCATGTATACATGTTACTGCCAACCTCCTAATGTATCCCTCTCCCCCATCTTTCCCGTTTGCTAAGCATAAGTTTGTTTTCTAAGTCTCTGAGTCTGTCGCTGTTTTGTGAATCAGTTGATTTGTATCAATTTTGAGATTCCATATGTAAGTCATAGCCCATGATATTTATCGACGTCCATCTGATTTACTTCACGTAGAGCATCTCGAGGTCCTTCTGTGTTGCTGCACATGGCAGTATTTCCTTCTTTTTTAAGGCTGAGTAGTATTCCATCGTAGATATGTACCGCATCTTCTGTATCCAGTCATCTGTCGGTGGACATTTTGCTTGCTTTGGTGTCTGGGTTGTCGTATATAGTGCTGCCATGCACGTTGGGGTGCGGGTAGGTTTTCGAACTATGGTTTTCTCTGGGTGTTTGCCCAGAAGTGGGATTGGGGGATCAGACGGTAGCTCTATGTTTTGTTATTGAAGGAGCCTCCCAACTGTACTCCCCAGTGGCTGTACCAGTTGCATTCCCCCCAGCAGTGGAGGAGGGTTTGCTTTCTCCATGCCCTCCCCGGAATTTATTGTAGGGAGACGTTTACATGATGGCCATCCTGACTGGTGTCAGATGATACCTCGTTGCTGTTTTGATTTGCAGTTCTGAAGTAATTGGTGATCTTCAGCATCTTTTCATGTTTTTGTGGTTTTGTTTTCTCCTTCTTCTGCAACAGTGTGAGTGCAGTGTACCTCTTGAAATTGTCTTCTGACAAATCCGGCCTGTTTTGAATTCTTTTCAATTACCTCTCCTAGGACATTTCTTGAGCGCAGGTGTTATGTTTTTAAAGCCCTGCAGCCCTTTGTGAATCCTAGTGCCCAGAAGCACCTGTTGCCAAGTTGTTGTTACAGGAATCATCCACAAGGCGGCGGGCTTCTTCGTGCCCATCTCTGGTCCCTCTGGCAACCAGAGCCTCAGCGAAAGAAAGTGGTGTTCCTGGGTTGTACCTTGGAGGGGCACGTGCCAGAACCAACACTCAAGGGCTTTTGTCTCCTTCCTTTCTGCCTGTTCCCCTCACCCCCCGACGCGTCGCAACCCTTGTCAAAGTGCCACGCTGAGGGACGGTGCTGAGGGTCCCGTAGTTGGTACAGCACAAAGGCAGGAGGCTGGAGGTGGGAACCCCAACGCCAGGAGATGTGGAGACCAGGTGACGTTTCAAAGCTCTTGCAGCCCAGAGGATCCACCCTCCTTTGGGTGCACTAGGCTTGGTTGAGCTATAGGAGGGCCTGCCTGGATCTGAGATTGTGGTCCCTTTTCGAGTGGACCAGACACTGCAGGTCCCCGGGGGGGCTCATTTGCTGGCACATCCTCCCCAGTCCCCTCAGCCCCACGACAGGCAGCCTGGAGAGCCAGCCCGCTGAGCCTCCAGGGACGTGACAGCAGCCCAGGTCCCCGAGCCTGTGGAAAGTCGAGTACACGTCCTTTATTTTCTCTCCTTCTTTTTCTTTAACTGCATTTTTCTTTCATTTTCAAGCGACTTGAGGGACCATGTTGTGCCCTTTGCAGGTGTACAGCGTTGTGATTTAGTCGTACATATGCATATGTCTCTGCTTTTTAGGATCCTTTTCTTATATAGGCTGTGACAAAGTGTTGAACAGAGTCCCCTGTGTTGTAGAGTAGGTCCTTGTGGAGTAGGTATTGTATTTGTTCATGTATACATGTTACTGCCAACCTCCTAATGTATCCCTCTCCCCCATCTTTCCCGTTTGCTAAGCATAAGTTTGTTTTCTAAGTCTCTGAGTCTGTCGCTGTTTTGTGAATCAGTTGATTTGTATCAATTTTGAGATTCCATATGTAAGTCATAGCCCATGATATTTATCGACGTCCATCTGATTTACTTCACGTAGAGCATCTCGAGGTCCTTCTGTGTTGCTGCACATGGCAGTATTTCCTTCTTTTTTAAGGCTGAGTAGTATTCCATCGTAGATATGTACCGCATCTTCTGTATCCAGTCATCTGTCGGTGGACATTTTGCTTGCTTTGGTGTCTGGGTTGTCGTATATAGTGCTGCCATGCACGTTGGGGTGCGGGTAGGTTTTCGAACTATGGTTTTCTCTGGGTGTTTGCCCAGAAGTGGGATTGGGGGATCAGACGGTAGCTCTATGTTTTGTTATTGAAGGAGCCTCCCAACTGTACTCCCCAGTGGCTGTACCAGTTGCATTCCCCCCAGCAGTGGAGGAGGGTTTGCTTTCTCCATGCCCTCCCCGGAATTTATTGTAGGGAGACGTTTACATGATGGCCATCCTGACTGGTGTCAGATGATACCTCGTTGCTGTTTTGATTTGCAGTTCTGAAGTAATTGGTGATCTTCAGCATCTTTTCATGTTTTTTTGGTTTTGTTTTCTCCTTCTTTTGCAACAGTGTGAGTGCAGTGTACCTCTTGAAATTGTCTTCTGACAAATCCGGCCTGTTTTGAATTCTTTTCAATTACCTCTCCTAGGACATTTCTTGAGCGCAGGTGTTATGTTTTTAAAGCCCTGCAGCCCTTTGTGAATCCTAGTGCCCAGAAGCACCTGTTGCCAAGTTGTTGTTACAGGAATCATCCACAAGGCGGCGGGCTTCTTCGTGCCCATCTCTGGTCCCTCTGGCAACCAGAGCCTCAGCGAAAGAAAGTGGTGTTCCTGGGTTGTACCTTGGAGGGGCACGTGCCAGAACCAACACTCAAGGGCTTTTGTCTCCTTCCTTTCTGCCTGTTCCCCTCACCCCCCGACGCGTCACAACCCTTGTCAAAGTGCCACGCTGAGGGACGGTGCTGAGGGTCCTGTAGTTGGTACAGCACAAAGGCAGGAGGCTGGAGGTGGGAACCCCAACGCCAGGAGATGTGGAGACCAGGTGACGTTTCAAAGCTCTTGCAGCCCAGAGGATCCACCCTCCTTTGGGTGCACTAGGCTTGGTTGAGCTATAGGAGGGCCTGCCTGGATCTGAGATTGTGGTCCCTTTTCGAGTGGACCAGACACTGCAGGTCCCCGGGGGGGCTCATTTGCTGGCACATCCTCCCCAGTCCCCTCAGCCCCACGACAGGCAGCCTGGAGAGCCAGCTCGCTGAGCCTCCAGGGACGTGACAGCAGCCCAGGTCCCCGAGCCTGTGGAAAGTCGAGTACACGTCCTTTATTTTCTCTCCTTCTTTTTCTTTAACTGCATTTTTCTTTCATTTTCAAGCGACTTGAGGGACCATGTTGTGCCCCTTGCAGGTGTACAGCGTTGTGATTTAGTCGTACATATGCATATGTCTCTGCTTTTTAGGATCCTTTTCTTATATAGGCTGTGACAAAGTGTTGAACAGAGTCCCCTGTGTTGTAGAGTAGGTCCTTGTGGAGTAGGTATTGTATTTGTTCATGTATACATGTTACTGCCAACCTCCTAATGTATCCCTCTCCCCCATCTTTCCCGTTTGCTAAGCATAAGTTTGTTTTCTAAGTCTCTGAGTCTGTCGCTGTTTTGTGAATCAGTTGATTTGTATCAATTTTGAGATTCCATATGTAAGTCATAGCCCATGATATTTATCGACGTCCATCTGATTTACTTCACGTAGAGCATCTCGAGGTCCTTCTGTGTTGCTGCACATGGCAGTATTTCCTTCTTTTTTAAGGCTGAGTAGTATTCCATCGTAGATATGTACCGCATCTTCTGTATCCAGTCATCTGTCGGTGGACATTTTGCTTGCTTTGGTGTCTGGGTTGTCGTATATAGTGCTGCCATGCACGTTGGGGTGCGGGTAGGTTTTCGAACTATGGTTTTCTCTGGGTGTTTGCCCAGAAGTGGGATTGGGGGATCAGACGGTAGCTCTATGTTTTGTTATTGAAGGAGCCTCCCAACTGTACTCCCCAGTGGCTGTACCAGTTGCATTCCCCCCAGCAGTGGAGGAGGGTTTGCTTTCTCCATGCCCTCCCCGGAATTTATTGTAGGGAGACGTTTACATGATGGCCATCCTGACTGGTGTCAGATGATACCTCGTTGCTGTTTTGATTTGCAGTTCTGAAGTAATTGGTGATCTTCAGCATCTTTTCATGTTTTTTTGGTTTTGTTTTCTCCTTCTTTTGCAACAGTGTGAGTGCAGTGTACCTCTTGAAATTGTCTTCTGACAAATCCGGCCTGTTTTGAATTCTTTTCAATTACCTCTCCTAGGACATTTCTTGAGCGCAGGTGTTATGTTTTTAAAGCCCTGCAGCCCTTTGTGAATCCTAGTGCCCAGAAGCACCTGTTGCCAAGTTGTTGTTACAGGAATCATCCACAAGGCGGCGGGCTTCTTCGTGCCCATCTCTGGTCCCTCTGGCAACCAGAGCCTCAGCGAAAGAAAGTGGTGTTCCTGGGTTGTACCTTGGAGGGGCACGTGCCAGAACCAACACTCAAGGGCTTTTGTCTCCTTCCTTTCTGCCTGTTCCCCTCACCCCCCGACGCGTCACAACCCTTGTCAAAGTGCCACGCTGAGGGACGGTGCTGAGGGTCCTGTAGTTGGTACAGCACAAAGGCAGGAGGCTGGAGGTGGGAACCCCAACGCCAGGAGATGTGGAGACCAGGTGACGTTTCAAAGCTCTTGCAGCCCAGAGGATCCACCCTCCTTTGGGTGCACTAGGCTTGGTTGAGCTATAGGAGGGCCTGCCTGGATCTGAGATTGTGGTCCCTTTTCGAGTGGACCAGACACTGCAGGTCCCCGGGGGGGCTCATTTGCTGGCACATCCTCCCCAGTCCCCTCAGCCCCACGACAGGCAGCCTGGAGAGCCAGCTCGCTGAGCCTCCAGGGACGTGACAGCAGCCCAGGTCCCCGAGCCTGTGGAAAGTCGAGTACACGTCCTTTATTTTCTCTCCTTCTTTTTCTTTAACTGCATTTTTCTTTCATTTTCAAGCGACTTGAGGGACCATGTTGTGCCCCTTGCAGGTGTACAGCGTTGTGATTTAGTCGTACATATGCATATGTCTCTGCTTTTTAGGATCCTTTTCTTATATAGGCTGTGACAAAGTGTTGAACAGAGTCCCCTGTGTTGTAGAGTAGGTCCTTGTGGAGTAGGTATTGTATTTGTTCATGTATACATGTTACTGCCAACCTCCTAATGTATCCCTCTCCCCCATCTTTCCCGTTTGCTAAGCATAAGTTTGTTTTCTAAGTCTCTGAGTCTGTCGCTGTTTTGTGAATCAGTTGATTTGTATCAATTTTGAGATTCCATATGTAAGTCATAGCCCATGATATTTATCGACGTCCATCTGATTTACTTCACGTAGAGCATCTCGAGGTCCTTCTGTGTTGCTGCACATGGCAGTATTTCCTTCTTTTTTAAGGCTGAGTAGTATTCCATCGTAGATATGTACCGCATCTTCTGTATCCAGTCATCTGTCGGTGGACATTTTGCTTGCTTTGGTGTCTGGGTTGTCGTATATAGTGCTGCCATGCACGTTGGGGTGCGGGTAGGTTTTCGAACTATGGTTTTCTCTGGGTGTTTGCCCAGAAGTGGGATTGGGGGATCAGACGGTAGCTCTATGTTTTGTTATTGAAGGAGCCTCCCAACTGTACTCCCCAGTGGCTGTACCAGTTGCATTCCCCCCAGCAGTGGAGGAGGGTTTGCTTTCTCCATGCCCTCCCCGGAATTTATTGTAGGGAGACGTTTACATGATGGCCATCCTGACTGGTGTCAGATGATACCTCGTTGCTGTTTTGATTTGCAGTTCTGAAGTAATTGGTGATCTTCAGCATCTTTTCATGTTTTTTTGGTTTTGTTTTCTCCTTCTTTTGCAACAGTGTGAGTGCAGTGTACCTCTTGAAATTGTCTTCTGACAAATCCGGCCTGTTTTGAATTCTTTTCAATTACCTCTCCTAGGACATTTCTTGAGCGCAGGTGTTATGTTTTTAAAGCCCTGCAGCCCTTTGTGAATCCTAGTGCCCAGAAGCACCTGTTGCCAAGTTGTTGTTACAGGAATCATCCACAAGGCGGCGGGCTTCTTCGTGCCCATCTCTGGTCCCTCTGGCAACCAGAGCCTCAGCGAAAGAAAGTGGTGTTCCTGGGTTGTACCTTGGAGGGGCACGTGCCAGAACCAACACTCAAGGGCTTTTGTCTCCTTCCTTTCTGCCTGTTCCCCTCACCCCCCGACGCGTCGCAACCCTTGTCAAAGTGCCACGCTGAGGGACGGTGCTGAGGGTCCTGTAGTTGGTACAGCACAAAGGCAGGAGGCTGGAGGTGGGAACCCCAACGCCAGGAGATGTGGAGACCAGGTGACGTTTCAAAGCTCTTGCAGCCCAGAGGATCCACCCTCCTTTGGGTGCACTAGGCTTGGTTGAGCTATAGGAGGGCCTGCCTGGATCTGAGATTGTGGTCCCTTTTCGAGTGGACCAGACACTGCAGGTCCCCGGGGGGGCTCATTTGCTGGCACATCCTCCCCAGTCCCCTCAGCCCCACGACAGGCAGCCTGGAGAGCCAGCCCGCTGAGCCTCCAGGGACGTGACAGCAGCCCAGGTCCCCGAGCCTGTGGAAAGTCGAGTACACGTCCTTTATTTTCTCTCCTTCTTTTTCTTTAACTGCATTTTTCTTTCATTTTCAAGCGACTTGAGGGACCATGTTGTGCCCCTTGCAGGTGTACAGCGTTGTGATTTAGTCGTACATATGCATATGTCTCTGCTTTTTAGGATCCTTTTCTTATATAGGCTGTGACAAAGTGTTGAACAGAGTCCCCTGTGTTGTAGAGTAGGTCCTTGTGGAGTAGGTATTGTATTTGTTCATGTATACATGTTACTGCCAACCTCCTAATGTATCCCTCTCCCCCATCTTTCCCGTTTGCTAAGCATAAGTTTGTTTTCTAAGTCTCTGAGTCTGTCGCTGTTTTGTGAATCAGTTGATTTGTATCAATTTTGAGATTCCATATGTAAGTCATAGCCCATGATATTTATCGACGTCCATCTGATTTACTTCACGTAGAGCATCTCGAGGTCCTTCTGTGTTGCTGCACATGGCAGTATTTCCTTCTTTTTTAAGGCTGAGTAGTATTCCATCGTAGATATGTACCGCATCTTCTGTATCCAGTCATCTGTCGGTGGACATTTTGCTTGCTTTGGTGTCTGGGTTGTCGTATATAGTGCTGCCATGCACGTTGGGGTGCGGGTAGGTTTTCGAACTATGGTTTTCTCTGGGTGTTTGCCCAGAAGTGGGATTGGGGGATCAGACGGTAGCTCTATGTTTTGTTATTGAAGGAGCCTCCCAACTGTACTCCCCAGTGGCTGTACCAGTTGCATTCCCCCCAGCAGTGGAGGAGGGTTTGCTTTCTCCATGCCCTCCCCGGAATTTATTGTAGGGAGACGTTTACATGATGGCCATCCTGACTGGTGTCAGATGATACCTCGTTGCTGTTTTGATTTGCAGTTCTGAAGTAATTGGTGATCTTCAGCATCTTTTCATGTTTTTGTGGTTTTGTTTTCTCCTTCTTCTGCAACAGTGTGAGTGCAGTGTACCTCTTGAAATTGTCTTCTGACAAATCCGGCCTGTTTTGAATTCTTTTCAATTACCTCTCCTAGGACATTTCTTGAGCGCAGGTGTTATGTTTTTAAAGCCCTGCAGCCCTTTGTGAATCCTAGTGCCCAGAAGCACCTGTTGCCAAGTTGTTGTTACAGGAATCATCCACAAGGCGGCGGGCTTCTTCGTGCCCATCTCTGGTCCCTCTGGCAACCAGAGCCTCAGCGAAAGAAAGTGGTGTTCCTGGGTTGTACCTTGGAGGGGCACGTGCCAGAACCAACACTCAAGGGCTTTTGTCTCCTTCCTTTCTGCCTGTTCCCCTCACCCCCCGACGCGTCGCAACCCTTGTCAAAGTGCCACACTGAGGGACGGTGCTGAGGGTCCTGTAGTTGGTACAACACAAAGGCAGGAGGCTGGAGGTGGGAACCCCAACGCCAGGAGATGTGGAGACCAGGTGACGTTTCAAAGCTCTTGCAGCCCAGAGGATCCACCCTCCTTTGGGTGCACTAGGCTTGGTTGAGCTATAGGAAAGGCCTGCCTGGATCTGGAGATTGTGGTCCCATTTCGAGTGGACCAGACACTGCAGGTCCCCGGGGGGGCTCATTTGCTGGCGCATCCTCCCCTGTCCCCTCAGCCCCACGACAGGCAGCCGGGAGAGCCAGCCTGCTGCGCCTCCAGGGACGTAACAGCAGCCCAGGTCCCCGAGCCTGTGGAAAGTCGAGTACACGTCCTTTATTTTCTCTCCTTCTTTTTCTTTAACTGCATTTTTCTTTCATTTTCAAGCGACTTGAGGGACCATGTTGTGCCCCTTGCAGGTGTACAGCGTTGTGATTTAGTCGTACATATGCATATGTCTCTGCTTTTTAGGATCCTTTTCTTATATAGGCTGTGACAAAGTGTTGAACAGAGTCCCCTGTGTTGTAGAGTAGGTCCTTGTG
This sequence comes from Stenella coeruleoalba, assembly GCF_951394435.1. Lineage (NCBI taxonomy): Eukaryota > Metazoa > Chordata > Mammalia > Artiodactyla > Delphinidae > Stenella > Stenella coeruleoalba. The sequence continues at coordinate 67,223,750 of NC_137156.1, forward strand.
GAGTAGGTATTGTATTTGTTCATGTATACATGTTACTGCCAACCTCCTAATGTATCCCTCTCCCCCATCTTTCCCGTTTGCTAAGCATAAGTTTGTTTTCTAAGTCTCTGAGTCTGTCGCTGTTTTGTGAATCAGTTGATTTGTATCAATTTTGAGATTCCATATGTAAGTCATAGCCCATGATATTTATCGACGTCCATCTGATTTACTTCACGTAGAGCATCTCGAGGTCCTTCTGTGTTGCTGCACATGGCAGTATTTCCTTCTTTTTTAAGGCTGAGTAGTATTCCATCGTAGATATGTACCGCATCTTCTGTATCCAGTCATCTGTCGGTGGACATTTTGCTTGCTTTGGTGTCTGGGTTGTCGTATATAGTGCTGCCATGCACGTTGGGGTGCGGGTAGGTTTTCGAACTATGGTTTTCTCTGGGTGTTTGCCCAGAAGTGGGATTGGGGGATCAGATGGTAGCTCTATGTTTTGTTATTGAAGGAGCCTCCCAACTGTACTCCCCAGTGGCTGTACCAGTTGCATTCCCCCCAGCAGTGGAGGAGGGTTTGCTTTCTCCATGCCCTCCCCGGAATTTATTGTAGGGAGACGTTTACATGATGGCCATCCTGACTGGTGTCAGATGATACCTCGTTGCTGTTTTGATTTGCAGTTCTGAAGTAATTGGTGATCTTCAGCATCTTTTCATGTTTTTTTGGTTTTGTTTTCTCCTTCTTTTGCAACAGTGTGAGTGCAGTGTACCTCTTGAAATTGTCTTCTGACAAATCCGGCCTGTTTTGAATTGTTTTCAGTTACCTATCCTAGGACATTTCTTGAGCGCAGGTGTTATGTTATTAAAGCCCTGCAGCCCTTTGTGAATCCTAGTGCCCAGAAGCACCTGTTGCCAAGTTGTTGTTACAGGAATCATCCACAAGGCGGCGGGCTTCTTCGTGCCCATCTCTGGTCCCTCTGGCAACCAGAGCCTCAGCGAAAGAAAGTGGTGTTCCTGGGTTGTACCTTGGAGGGGCACGTGCCAGAACCAACACTCAAGGGCTTTTGTCTCCTTCCTTTCTGCCTGTTCCCCTCACCCCCCGACGCGTCGCAACCCTTGTCAAAGTGCCACACTGAGGGATGGTGCTGAGGGTCCTCTAGTTGGTACAACACAAAGGCAGGAGGCTGGAGGTGGGAACCCCAACGCCAGGAGATGTGGAGACCAGGTGACGTTTCAAAGCTCTTGCAGCCCAGAGGATCCACCCTCCTTTGGGTGGACTAGGCTTGGTTGAGCTATAGGAAAGGCCTGTCTGGATCTGGAGATTGTGGTCCCATTTCGAGTGGACCAGACACTGCAGGTCCCCGGGGGGGCTCATTTGCTGGCGCATCCTCCCCAGTCCCCTCAGCCCCACGACAGGCAGCCGGGAGAGCCAGCCTGCTGCGCCTCCAGGGACGTGACAGCAGCCCAGGTCCCCGAGCCTGTGGAAAGTCGAGTACACGTCCTTTATTTTCTCTCCTTCTTTTTCTTTAACTGCATTTTTCTTTCATTTTCAAGCGACTTGAGGGACCATGTTGTGCCCCTTGCAGGTGTACAGCGTTGTGATTTAGTCGTACATATGCATATGTCTCTGCTTTTTAGGATCCTTTTCTTATATAGGCTGTGACAAAGTGTTGAACAGAGTCCCCTGTGTTGTAGAGTAGGTCCTTGTGGAGTAGGTATTGTATTTGTTCATGTATACATGTTACTGCCAACCTCCTAATGTATCCCTCTCCCCCATCTTTCCCGTTTGCTAAGCATAAGTTTGTTTTCTAAGTCTCTGAGTCTGTCGCTGTTTTGTGAATCAGTTGATTTGTATCAATTTTGAGATTCCATATGTAAGTCATAGCCCATGATATTTATCGACGTCCATCTGATTTACTTCACGTAGAGCATCTCGAGGTCCTTCTGTGTTGTTGCACATGGCAGTATTTCCTTCTTTTTTAAGGCTGAGTAGTATTCCATCGTAGATATGTACCGCATCTTCTGTATCCAGTCATCTGTCGGTGGACATTTTGCTTGCTTTGGTGTCTGGGTTGTCGTATATAGTGCTGCCATGCACGTTGGGGTGCGGGTAGGTTTTCGAACTACGGTTTTCTCTGGGTGTTTGCCCAGAAGTGGGATTGGGGGATCAGACGGTAGCTCTATCTTTTGTTATTGAAGGAGCCTCCCAACTGTACTCCCCAGTGGCTCTACCAGTTGCATTCCCCCCAGCAGTGGAGGAGGGTTTGCTTTCTCCATGCCCTCTCCGGAATTTATTGTAGGGAGACGTTTACATGATGGCCATCCTGACTGGTGTCAGATGATACCTCGTTGCTGTTTTGATTTGCAGTTCTGAAGTAATTGGTGATCTTTAGCATCTTTTCATTCTTTTTGGTTTTGTTTTCTCCTTCTTTTGCAACAGTGTGAGTGCAGTGTACCTCTTGAAATTGTCTTCTGACAAATCCGGCCTGTTTTGAATTCTTTTCAGTTACCTCTCCTAGGACATTTCTTGAGCGCAGGTGTTATGTTTTTAAAGCCCTGCAGCCCTTTGTGAATCCTAGTGCCCAGAAGCACCTGTTGCCAAGTTGTTGTTACAGGAATCATCCACAAGGCGGCGGGCTTCCTCGTGCCCATCTCTGGTCCCTCTGGCAACCAGAGCCTTAGCAAAAGAAAGTGGTGTTCCTGGGTTGTACCTTGGAGGGGCACGAGCCAGAACCAACACTCAAGGGCTTTTGTCTCCTTCCTTTCTGCCTGTTCCCCTCACCCCCCGACGCGTCGCAACCCTTGTCAAAGTGCCACACTGAGGGACGGTGCTGAGGGTCCTGTAGTTTGTACAGCACAAAGGCAGGAGGCTGGAGGTGGGAACCCCAACGCCAGGAGATGTGGAGACCAGGTGACGTTTCAAAGCTCTTGCAGCCCAGAGGATCCACCCTCCTTTGGGTGCACTAGGCTTGGTTGAGCTATAGGAGGGCCTGCCTGGATCTGAGATTGTGGTCCCTTTTCGAGTGGACCAGACACTGCAGGTCCCCGGGGGGGCTCATTTGCTGGCACATCCTCCCCAGTCCCCTCAGCCCCACGACAGGCAGCCTGGAGAGCCAGCCCGCTGAGCCTCCAGGGACGTGACAGCAGCCCAGGTCCCCGAGCCTGTGGAAAATCGAGTACACGTCCTTTATTTTCTCTCCTTCTTTTTCTTTAACTGCATGTTTCTTCCATTTTCAAGCAACTTGAGGGACCATGTTGTGCCCCTTGCAGGTGTACAGCGTTGTGATTTAGTCGTACATATGCATATGTCTGTTCTTTTTAGGATTCTTTTCCTATATAGGCTGTGACAAAGTGTTGAACAGAGTCCCCTGTGTTGTAGAGTAGGTCCTTGTGGAGTATGTATTGAATTTATGTTCATGTATACATGTTAATGCCAACCTCCTAATGTATCCCTCTCCCCCATCTTTCCCGTTTGCTAAGCATAAGTTTGTTTCCAAGTCTCTGAGTCTGTCGCTGTTTTGTGAATGTGTTGATTTGTATCAATTTTTAGATTCCATATGTAAGTCATATCCCATGATACTTATCGACTTCCTTTTGATTTATTTCACTTAGTTAGATCGTCTCGAGGTCCTTCCGTGTTGCTGCAAATGGCAGTATTTCCTTCTTTTTTATGGCTGAGTAGTATTCTGTCGTAGATATATACCACATCTTCTGTATCCAGTCATCTGTCGGGGGACTATTGCTTGCTTTGGTGTCTGGGTTGTCGTATATAGTGCTGCCATGCACGTTGGGGTGCGGGTAGGTTTTCGAACTATGGTTTTCTTGGGTGTTTGCCCAGAAGTGGAATTGGGGGATCAGACAGTAACTTTCTTTTTCCTTCTTGCAGGAAACTGCAAACTGTTCTCCCCAGTTGTTGTACCAATTTATATTCCCTCCAGTAGTGAAGCAGGGTTGCGTTGTCTCCACGGCGTGTCCAGCACTTAGTGTTTTGAGACTTTTTGCTCATGGCCTTTCTTACTGGTTGAGTTCCTACCTCGTAATTTCGATTTGTATTTCTCTTATAATTGGTGATGTTGAGCATTTTTTCATGTGTTTTTTGCCATCTGTATATTTTCTTTGGAGAATTGTCTAGTTAATTCTTCAGCTTATTTTTTGTTTTGTTGTTTACATATAGAGCTTCCTGAGCTGTTTCTGTATTTTGGAGGTGAATCCCTTGTGGGTTGCTTCATTTGGACATGTTGATACTTTCTAGCATTTTGACGGTTTTGTTGTTTTGTTTATGGTTTCTTCTGTGCTGAACCGTTGAAGTTGAATTATGTCCCATTTTTGTTTGTTTTTACTTTCATTTCTGAAGACGTGGATCCAAAAACTATTTTTGCTTTTTATGTCTAACAGTGTTGTGCTTATATTTTCCTTTAAGTGTTTTAGAGTATTTGAACTTACACTTATGTCTTTAATTCATTTTGATTTCATTTTTATGTTTGGTGTTAGAGAATGTTGTAGTTGCATTCTTTTACGTGTAGCTTTCTACCACTGTCCTTGAAGAGACTGTCTTTTTCCATTTTGTATTCTAGCCTCCTTGTCGTAGTTTAACCGTATTTTGGTGGGTTTATTTCTGGGGTTTCTGTACTGTTTCATTGATCTATATTTTTGTTTTTGTGCCGTACCATCCTGTTTTGATTACTCTAGCTTTGTAGCATAATCTGAAGTTTGGGAGTCTGATTCCTCCAGCTCCCATTTTTCTTTCTCAGGATTGCTTTGGCTATTTTGTGTGTTTTGTTTGGGATCCAGCCTCAAGCCTTTGCAATTTTCTCCTGCTATCAGGAGCAGAGTGGGTGGTATAATGCATGGTAAATAATGATTTCCCTTCTGCAAACTCAGGGTCTACATTGGTTTACTTCCTGAAGGACTCTGTCTTCCAGCTCAGGAAGAGTGTTGGGTTTTCATCTTGTTTTTGTGTAACTTCTTGGACTTCATGATTTACAGGTTTCACCATATACCTTTTCATTCCTTCTGATACACAAGTAACATGTTTCATCATAGCCTGGCCTACATGATCCTCATAGTCCCAGTGTGGCTCATGATCTTGCATTGTGTTACCACTCACTTGATAAATTTGGTGGTGCGGATTGGTAGCCAGTAGGCCATCTGTGTGTTTTTTGTCCTTTTCAGTATACACTCCATGTCGTTCAGGGTACAGCAGTGGGCCAGAATAACTATGATATCCTACCAGGTCAGGGAGAGTGTTAATCCCAGCCTGATAAATTTGTCCCTAAGCTTTTCAGGATTCTCTGAGAACCTGCCAAATCGCTCCTTACAGATTTCTAGGTCCCGCAGTGAGAAAGGGACATGCTGCACTTAGTAATTCTCCATTCTCATTAGTTTCTTCCCAGAGGTGGTAAAAGCCTGGTGGGGCAAAAGTGGGGGCTGCCTTTGAGCGTGATTGGAGCCCCACTGGGGAAAGCCCCGGGGCTCTGATTTTGTGGTTTCTGATTTGATGGGGTAAGGTGGGGGTGCGGGGCTGAAGACGGTGAAGGGGCAGAAACGGGAGACGGAAAAGGTGGCTCAGTGTGCTGATGGCTAGTGGTGGTTGAAAGAGGGGTCTGGATCTAAACCTTCTTGGAGAGACACAGAAATAGAGGCTAAACACACACGACAGGAATCCCTCAGACCAGAGTCTTGACAGAGTTTTATAATGGCCTGTGCTTATGGGACTTCCCCCATTTTGGGGACTGTTTAAAAAACAGGTCCAGTTGTAAAATGGTGTTAAAGTTAAGGGATTCATTCTGTGGCCACTTTGCCGGGTCACCCAAGGCATATTGGGGTCATTCTGTGTTGAAAGAGAAAATCAGCTTATTCTTTTTTAAACCGCCTCATTTAAATCGTACCCAGTTAAGAATGCAACCCCGAGGATAGTCTTTTAGGATTCCCTGGGTGTTTTTCATGTTTACATATAAATTTGGGGCTAAAACTGGAGCTCCCAGGGGCCAGATGGAGCTGAGGCCTTGCGTAACAACCAAGGGGGGGTCACAGAATTTCCTCCCCAGAGTTCGTGACACAAAGAAGGAGTCCCCAGGATGAAAGGAACAGGAGTGTAGGTGTAAGAATCAAGGGAGTGGTAAAGGGAGGAGGGATAGAAAAGACAGAGAGAGAGAGATTGCCGTTTCAACCTGTCCCCAGCAGGTGTCTATTTAGGCACCAGTCTGCGCACTTTCAGAAAGGGCCAGTGAAGGAGGGAGCACCCTGTCCACTGCCCACTGGGGTGATTAATCCTGGGAAACAACCATTTGTACGTCTCTGTGGGATTGTGATCCACAGGTGGGACTTCTATGCATGCGTACAATTTATACATCATACGTAGGACTCTAACCCTCAGGTAGGATTTGCACCCACAGGTTTTCATAGAAATCTGCCTTGGCCCTTTCCTGATGGGATTTCTCTTGGCGGCAGGAAAATAAAGGTGAGGATATTGTGATGATTGTACTTGCAAAAACTATAGGATATGAGGGTTGAACCTCTATCACTCTCAGAAATCTCCTGTCCGGGAGAGCCTGCTGGACCAAGACCTGCACTGCTTGAGGCGAGCCTCTCCCACCTCTGTTTGTCATCCATCAAGGTGAGTCGTTGTTGGCCAGAGGGAGCATGGTCTCACAAGCTGAGAGGAGTGGTGCTGTAGCTGCCCGATGTCCACTCTGTTGGAACAAGAGGACAGAGAAAGGGGAAGTAGAGAGCTATCAGGAGAGGGAAAGGGAAAACCATGAAGGAAAAAGACAAAGGGGAGGGGAAAGCGTTGCCTGAATGATGGCACTGAGACTCTTAGGGGCCAGGAAGGCAGACTTACCAAACGTGGTTATGCTGAAACAAGAGGTTCAGGCGGCAGCTTGTCACCTACGGGGAAAGTGCGTTTGTTGGTTCCAGAGGTGCCTGGATTCTCTCCCAGGGAGGGGGCAAACGGCCTCATAGGTGTCCGGTGGAGTTGCCACCACGTACGTTACCGACCCAGATTCTTGGACTCTTCAGTGAACAGAAATTGATGAGGCCAGACGAGAAATTCAGGCAAGGCTTTATTGGGACTCATGCTGCAGCACACGGGAGCAAAAAGAACAGGTTGCCTTGCTTGCTCCCTGAAGCGGGGCTGGGGGGTGAGTTGGTCCTTTAAATGGGGTGAGGGTAGGGTCAGATCCATGGTTCAGGTGGTAGGGGTGGCTTAGGTGGTCTGCCCACCCTCTTGGTGGTGTCGTGGGCAGGAATCGTGAGTAGTGCACTCCTTTTGCTCCCAGCAGTTCAGAAGTGGCAGTTGGCTTTTTGGTCTTTTTGTATATTGTTCATAATTTGCCCCATTTGCAGGTGCATAGTTATTTTTAGTCCCTTATGGTTTCTTTGTATTCTTTTGCTCAGGAGATGTTTGTCCAGGTGTAAGCACTGCACCAAAGGGTGCCAGGTCCCACCCTGTCTCACTAGTTCTTGCTGTGTGGCCTTGGACACCTCCTGGAAGTCTCAAAACCTATTTATTTTAAGGATGCTGTGGTGAGGATTAAAGGTGGTTTCCATGTGACTGAGTGGATTCTGTAGGGCCTTTGGGGATACTGACATGCATAGTACACTTAACCCTTGAACAACACCAGCTTGAGCTGTACAGGATCCACTTACATGTGATTTTTTTTAATAAATAGTACTACTGGATCCCTGGTTTGTTGAATCTGCAGATACGGAACCATGGTTACAGAGGGTGGGTGAACTGTAAAGTTGTATGTGGATTTTCCATTGCACAGAGGGTTGGGATCCCTAACCCCTATAGTTATTCAAGGGTCAACTGTATATTCTGGATGATATAATTTCTGGGCTAAATGCTATGAAAAAAATAAAATTGGGTGATGTAGAAAAGAATGTGAGCAGAAGGCCTCACCGAGGGGGTGACATTTGAGCTAAATGAAAAGGAGTCAGCCATGGGAACATCTAGTGAAGAACATTCCAGGTGGGAACAGCCAGTGCAAAGGCCCTGAGGTGGGAACAAGCTTGAGTTTGAGGAATATCAAGAAGGATACAGCAGAGTGATGGATTTCAGATGTTTAAGAAGTAGAGCCTAATGTCTTGCTTTGGCCCATTTGGGAAGGAGGGGCACAAGGGTTCAACAGCAGAGGGTGGGTCCTAAGCTGGACCACTCCCTCTCTAAGGGCAGGTGGTGCCATGCATCCTCACATGAACTTGTGTGACCTGTACTCCCTTATGGAGAGAGGAAGGAGGATCAAAACTTTGCATTGGCCTAAGTGCTTCAGACACGTGCTTATATTTTCATTCTCATGTGCACTGTGCCAGGTAGGAACCATTGTTATTCCTGCTTTACAGATGAGAAAACTGAGGTCTGAAAGGGAGCATTCCTTTACCCAAAGTTGTAAACTTAGTAATAGAAGTATCAACCTTCAACCTATGTTCCTTCACTGACCAGCATGGGTACCTGCAGGTATTGGGGGTGTCTCTGTCCCCTTTGGGGACTCTCAGAGCCCTCAGGGCACTGGGCTCCAGTTGTCCATCACTCCTAATTCGTGATGCCAGCAGATCAGTGGTGGGTGCTTGTCCCACATTTGCTAGATGAACCCGCTGTGGGTAGGAGTCTTCAGGGGGTGGAGGGGTGGAGATGCACAGGGCTCCCTTGCATGGGCTTGCCATGTGGGACATCACTGGAGGTGAGCCTGAGGAGGCTTGTCTGGATGAAGACACCAAGGCCCTGCAGACATGAGTAGCAGGGTTCCCAGGGTACCGCACTACTGGAGGTGTGCTGTTGCCTGGGCTCCATCACCAGGTAGATCGTCTAGGCTGGTCCATGTGGGTCACTCTGCTCCTTCCCATGGCTGGGAGGTGCCCCCTCTAAATATAGCCCAGTGTGCTGAGCTCACGCCTATTTTCAGCCCAGGTTGGGAGGCAGCCAGGCCTTCCCCAGGCTCTCAGAGGAGCCACTGCTGCGTCTATCTGGTCCTGGTACTAGGCACTCTCATCGACCCTCTGCCTGCCCAACACCCACCATGCCGGAGGAGGCCCAAGAAGGTAGGAAATGACTGTGAGGGAGGGTAAGGCCCCAATGCTGTGACCCTGTGGACCATGGAGAAACCTGGCCCCTTTCCTACTGACCTCACTTGAGTAGTCATCAGTCACCGTGTCCTAGGTCAAGTAAAAGGACTGGCCCCCTATGTGTGAAGGAAGGGCCTACCATGCCCCGAATGCCTCCTCACCTCATACCTGTACCCCCTGCTGAGGACACCAGGGAGGGGTTGGGGGCAGGGGAGGGTCAACTACAGGCTGTGCCCAAGTGGGTGTGGGCTGGGCAGGCTGGCCAGTTAAGCTCTTCCTTCAGGGAGGGCACTGGGACTGGGGGCAGGCAGTGGTTTTGCAAAGCATTTGGGCACATGACCCAGGGACTGGGAGTGGATAGGTTTCTTGCCTCCAGTGTGGGCCTGTGTGGCCCCAACTGGCTAAAGGTTGGGGTCTCTTGGCCTGGCCGGACTGACTTCTAGTTAAAGACTTTGGTGGCCACTTTCCTAATTGACTCACAGCATGCAAGATGTATGGAGGCTCAGAGGCGCCAGAGCAGTGCTGGCCAGGATGCAGGACCAGCTGCACCAAGGCTCCAGCTTGGCCCAACTGGTCAACTCCCCCCATCACAGTTTTGACATTTTATACTGAATGGGAGGGGCCTGGCCCTGGGTGTGGGAGTGTTTGCTTCCTTTTGAGGGCTTTTTTTTTTTTTTGAATATTTATTTATTTATTTTTGGCTGCGTTGGCTCTTCGTTGCTGTGCGTGGGCTTTCTCTAGTTGCGGCGAGTGGGGGCTACTCTTCGTTGCGGAGCACGGGCTTCTCATTGCGGTGGCTTCTCTTGTTGCGGAGCACGGGCTGTAAGCGCCCAGGCTTCAGTAGTTGTGGCTCACAGGCTTTAGAGCGCAGGCTCAGTAGTTGTGGCGCATGGGCTTAGCTGCTCCGCGGCATGTGGGATCTTCCCGGACTAGGGCTCGAACTCGTGTCCCCTGCATTGGCAAGCGGATTCTTAACCACTAAGCCACCAGGGAAGTCCCCTTTTGAGGTTTTAAGGATGGCACTTACTATGTGTTCTTCCTGGAACAGAAAGAACTCCAGATCAATTTAAAAGTGTGGGAAAAACACAGCCAAGTGCACAGAATTTAATGCGAACCCCAATCCACCACCACCCAGACATAACGACAGACAGCACTGGTTTTTGTTTTACACATTTTTGAGCATGTCAAAGGTCAGTTTCAAGCAAATCATGAAGGTTAAGGTACTATTCTGAAAGTGTTAGACCCAGAGAGCCCAATCACCCTTGAGTCTACCAGGAGGTATCCCGCCAATGCCCCTGGATTTGTTATCTAGCTTCCAGCTAGGCATCTGGAGATCTTAAGGGGGCCAAGATTTTTTTTTTTTTTTTTTAATTTGCCTGCATCGGGTCTTAGTTGCGGCATGCGGGATATAGTTCCCTGACCAGGGATCGAACCCAGGCCCCCTGCATTGGAAGTGCAGAGTCTTAGCCACTGAACCACCAGGGAAGTCCCAAAGGGGCCAAGATTTTAAGGGGAGGGGTGGAAAGCACCACCAGAAGAAAATATAGTTTTTAGAAATCACAAAATAAATACTTCACTGGGTCCAAAAATAAGTAAGTAAAATCACAAGAATGGTACACAGCCCCAGTGACTAAATGGGCAGAGGCTGTGAACTAGGAAGCCACACAGATATTGGTGAGGCTCCCCAAGCAAAGACCCCCAACAAAATTGGTCAAGAAAGGCCTTTTCTCATCTCCCAACTTAGCAAGTATATATGTGCACACTTATGTACATAAATTTTTTTCTATGGAGATGCCTGTTGGTGGCGATATTGTACTCTTTTGGAGGCTGTGGACAACTACTTCAGAGGACAATGTGATGATAGGTTAAAAGAAAAAGTCCCTGCTGTTTGACCCAGTAATTCTGCTTCTGGGAATCCATCCTTAATAACTATTGGGAAATTGGGGGAAAGCCTTTATACTCAATGACGCGTGTCCTTTTCCAGGGGTTATTAATTTAGGAAGGGGATTGGAAACAACCTAAATGCCCAGGCAGCCTCGAAGAGATACCTGAGGGGAGACCTCAAAGGCAAGTGGAACAGTTTGCTAACAAAGACGGGTCTCCGCTCATGATGTTGATTGAGAACAGCAGGGTTCACAGCAGAATCACACTTAGTATGTAAAAGGAGGCAGAGCTGAGGCCAGGAGCAAAAGGCAAAAAGCTGGCTAGAATAGGGCTGCTTCTGCTGGGGACCGGGAGAAGGCCCCAGGCACAGGGTCTGCAGGGAAAACTGATAGCAGAAGCAGGAATGAACTTCATGGGCTGTGGGTTGAGTTCTCCAAGGCTGATAAATTCTCTAGAAACGAGCAAGCAGAGAGGAATGCCTGAAAGTCCCTGAGGTGCTTGGAAGGAAACAAATGTAAGTCAAGCAGCACCTTCTGCTACTGTGGGTGAAACAGGTGTACGCAGTTTTCACATTGTCTTGCTTCCAAATCACGGGTCACTCCTGAGTTGGTTTTAGGGGATCAGGAGCCAAATGCCCCTGCTACCTCTTCTGAGCCCCTGCTGCCGCTCGACGCCATCTAGAAGGGAGGGCATGACCTGCTGGCTGAATCAGCCCCACGCTGCCCCTGCAGACACCGTGGCACCGACAAGGAGCAGGGCACCACTGGCTCCTAATCATGTGCAGGAGGTTCGCCTACACCGGGTGGAGTCCATCAGCGATCTACACAGTGGAGGTGAAAGGGTGCAGGGGGGTGGGACCCATGGACTGGGAGAAGGGAGGAAAGCAGGCGCACCTGCCGCCCTCCTGATCCCCCGTTTGCCCTGCAGGTTCACTGTGGCCCTACCTGGCCGAGGAGGCGCAGCCATGGGATGAGCTGCTGGGCATCCTGCGTCCACCGATGTGCACCCAGACCGGCTGCAGCCCCGTGCACAGCCGTGGCAGCTTCCTGCTGCTGCTTGCACTGCTCGTGCTCACCTGCCTGGCGTTGGCTGTCCTGGCCGTCTACCTGAGTGGTGAGGAGGGCGCAGGAAGCCAGTGGAATGGAGAGACCGAGGCAGTGAAGGGCTGGGAGGGTCGGGTGTTGTGGGGTTGCATGTGGTCTGATAATCCCCCCGTCTTAGTGCTGCAGAGCGAATCCCTACGCGTTCTGGCACACACACTGCAAACGCAGGAGGAAATGCTGCTCAAACTCCGGCTCGCCAGCCTCAGCCAGCTGCGGAGGCTCAACTCGAGTGAGGCCCGAGCACCCAGTTGAGATGCCACTTGGACCTGGGGCCTGGGGGTATGTGCAGGGGGGAATAAAGTGGCCGCTGGTAGCTTTCCCCTCTCCCACTACTGCTCCACACTACTTCCTTAGTGAGGTTTTCGTATAAGAGCCTGATCTGACCCCGCAGCTGTCTGCCTTTCTTGCCTTCTCAAGCTAGGCCTAGCCAAGCCTTCTGGTGCCAGAGCCCCACTTGGTGTGGCCCAAGGTCAGAGGAAGCGACACCAGCCTCCTGGCTCCTCTTGGGGCCTGTCAGCACCCTCTGGTGTCCTCCAGATAGCAGGTTCAGGAGTCTAAAAATAGCTGCCTACCCTGGTCACCCAAACTCTGCTGGGCCTCCCAGTGGGGGTCCAGCCTCTGCTCTCGAAAGACAGGCTGGGCTCTGAGTAGGGGGAGGAGGGCCCCTGGGGAGAGATTATTTTGGAGAGCAAAGGTGAGATGGAGACAGGGAGGCCCAGCTGGGCCCAAGCCTGGGTTGGTGGATAGGGAGGGCAGGCAGAAACACCCAGAAGCCAGGGCCACAGAAGACTGCACATTGTTTAATTATCTCTAAAATCTTTAAAACTCAGCATATAAATCCACTCCAGGTAGCCTCACCGCCCCACGTTGTAGTGGCAGTTGTCCAGATACTATCACCTCCCCCCCCAAAAGTGGGTCATCCCAGGGGAGCAAGGCCTGAGAAAGGGACAGCCCTCTTCTGCCTGCAGCCCTGAGACAGGGCAGGAAGTGGCCACAGGGCCGGCACAGGGGCAAAGCGTGAAGGTCCCAAGTGGCCTGGCCTCCAGCCACCCGCCCCCATGTCTGTTTTTGGTTTTGTCGTTAAAAAAATAAAGCGACAATGCCTGGCAGGGACCAGGTGTTGCACTGTCTTCTGTTAAAAATACAGGCAAGGATGTGGACAGTCTCCTCTTCGGCTGGTCCTGCCTCACAGGATGTCTGCCCGCTTGTCCCGCACGCGGCTGCGCGCCTTGGTCCTGGCTTTGAAGGCAGCAGCGTTGTACAGGTGCTGGGGTGGGACAAAGAGTGAGGGTCTAGTGAGCTGGGAGGAGGCAGCCCAGGGCTTCTCCTCCAGCCCCTGCAGAGCTCCAGGCCACAGGAATGGAGAGAAGACAAAGGGGCAAACCTTCTCAAAACGTGAGATTTTGCAGGCCTTCAGGGCAGTGGCATCCAGCACCAGCACAGGGCCCAGACCAAAGATGTCACGGAGTAGCTCGTTGTTCTGGGGGCAAGAAGGCAGTGAGCTCAGGCCAGTCTGAAACAGCCAAGCGGGGTACCCCTTCCCCGTCCGCTTCCCCACCTGGAGGTGGTGGTGCATGCCGGAACCCAGAGCGTCCTTGAAGGCAGCATAGACCCGGCGCCGAGCCCAGCTGTCCACATAGAGCACCTCGAGCCCGAAGCGGACTGTCTCCTCCTCACACTCGCCGCCCTGCAGGGTAGAGGGGCTGTGACTGGGCTTGGCGGCTATGCCTAGGGGTGCACCCTCACTAGGACGCATCCCTTCTCACACGTACCTCAACAGAGTGCAGCACGGCCCGGAAGGTAGAGCGTTGGCGCCGGCGGTCAGCCTTGGCCCGATACTTGTTGCTGTCAGTGGCCAGAGTGCGCAGCGTGCTGCAGAGGGCCTCCATGTCCTTGTAAACAAAGTCCTCCTGCAGTGGGAGGACGTAGGAGCAGAAGCCTGAGCTCTGTTGGCTTTTAACGCAGTGGGGTCACCCAAACCCTTCCCTTCTCTGCCTGACCCTCCCCTGCCTCCCTTCTTGGCCTCTGCCTGCGCTAGACACCTCTGCTAAGGGGCCCCATCAGAGCACTTGGCCTCTGAGTCTGTGTTGGGGCTACTTCCCCTCCATAATGACCTAAGGCTACCTTGTTTTCTGTGGCATCCCCTGCACCCAGCCTGGGACGGGCAGGTGGTATCAGCAGGCACCCTCCCCTGCGCCCCCCCCCCCACCCCCCCGCCATCTCTCACACCTCAAGGTCCCGGGTGAGCTCAAAGAGCAATGCGATGGTCTCGCCGGCAGCCATCCGCAGGTTCACACTTTCACTGGACAAGAGCTGGGGCAGCCGGGGCAGCTGCCTGGGGAAGGGGCAGGCTGAGCCATGTGTGTGGGCTGGGGGCCTTTCACCCTTCCCCTCCCACTCCCAGTGGGCAGTCACCCCTACCTGTCCAGGATGCGGCTGATATGGGCGCTGGGGCAGATGGTGAGTAGCAAGGCCCAGGCCTGCAGGGCAGCACAGAGCAAGCCCTGAAGGCTGACAGGGACCACTGGGGCTGTGGAGCCACCCACACCACAGGACCGGCTGAAAATGCCTTCCAAGCAGGTGAGGCAGGAGACCAGGTCCTAGGGGCACAAGGAGGCAGGGGAGTGGCTCAGGGGCAGAGCTAGGGCCGATGTGCTCTACTGCCTGTGCCTGAAGGCCACTTACCTGTACATCGGTGGCAGCCACGTAGCAGCCCAGGCCAAGAGCAGAAGCGCACTGCTGGGAGGAGGGCAAAGCCAGGCCGTGGTCAGAGGGTGAGCCTGGGTTCCCAGCCACGGGGCTCACCCTTGGAGCAGGGGAGCCTAGAGGCAGGTGGAACCCGTGTCTCTGCTTAGGGATTAGGTGAAGGAAGGGTGTCACAGGGCAAGGAACACTCACGTGGAGCCGGGCAGCAGGGCTAGCTGTGCTGTCACTGAGCACAGAGACCAGCAGGGGCTGCAGGCTGTGGAATAACTCCTCACCCTTGGGTCCAGGACCCAGCTGAATGCACAGCAGGCCTAGCACAGCAGCGGCAAGGGCCTGTTCCTCGCCCTTCCCTGCAGGGATGCCTTCCAGTCAGTCAATGCAGCAAGGGCCAGTACCCAGCCAGTTCAGGCCCCCCAGGTGCGCCCCCAGGCCCAACCTTTCTTGAGGCACTTTTCCAAGGCATCAGCCAGTGTGAGGCGGCGCTCCAGCAAGAAGTCGGGGAGTAGGTGCGCTGCTAGGGCCAGACGCAGGCTCTCAAGAGCACCCTGCCGGGTCTTGGCACTGGGGGAGGAAGAAAGGGGTTTTGTGGGCCAATCCTACCTGGGTCACATTTGGCATGGGCTAAGCAGGGACACGGGAAGGGATTGGTTGGAAATCAGGGGTACCTCTTGTCTGTGAGGCAGTCCACATATTCCTTCAACTTCTCCTCAAGGTCTTCCTGCTGACCCTGCTCATCCACGGCATCCCCCCCTGCAAGGCCAGCTCGTCATCCCCGCTTCTTGCCCTAGCCCACGGAGCCCCACTGAGTCCCTGCCATATTCCCACCCACTCTCACCAAAGCTTTCCTCTGCTGCGGTGCTAAGAAGGCTGGGACATTCACTGGTGGTGCTGCGGGCCTCACTGGCTGCCTCATCCTCACTGGAACCTGAGTCAGCTTGGGTACTGCTCCGGGCACCTGGGGAGGATGGAATGGGGCACATGGTCTGCCTTCATCGATGAGCGATGGCTGGGGTTACCTCACCCGGCCTCATGACCCCACAAGACAGAATGCTGCCCTTTCTCAAGGCTGGAGTGGGAGGCACAGAGGCTGGTGCCGGGGACTCTGAACCAGGAAGCAAGAGAAAGGGAAAGAAGTCTATCTGCTGGGGAGAGTCACACGCCAGGCCCAACCTAGGATATCCTGGCAGGCTTGGTGAGCAGATCCTCCCTGAGACTAGAGCTTGCTTTAAGAAGGAGACTTAGAGGTGGGCAGAGGCGGAAGGGGCTGCACAGGCCCTACCTAGGCCTGTGGCTCAGCCTGCAGTGGGGCATATCCAGGCGCATCCTGGGGGAGCTCAACCACCAGCCCAGATTACTCCCCAAAATGGCCAGGGCAAGGGTCAGGGAAGTCTGACAGAACCGGGGTTCAAATCCCAGCTCTACATCTTAACAGGGGTGTAACCAGGTCAGGTGCCTACTCTTCAAAGCCTCAGTTTCTCCGTTGCAAAAGAGATGAGAAGCACCTCTTCTGGGCAAGGTTAAGTGAAGACAATGACTAGACAAGTGACTAGTTACACTCTTCCGTGGGCCAACAAGCTCATCAGGTCACCCATCAGCACTGGGGGCAGAGGCCCAGCTCCTAGTGGATGTAGGTGAGTGCACCAGGCCTCAAGCATACTGTCTCCTGAGCCCCACTTGGTCCACTCCAGGCCTTCAGCCCTGGGTGGATGGACACACAGGCTCCTCCTGACCCTGGGAAGTGCAGAAAGCTGAGTGGCCCCTGACTTCATGAGCCCTTGAAAACAGGTGAACACAGGGGGCTGTGAGGGTCAGCAGAGCTGGAACACTTATGTGTAAGGGCAGCTGCGGCAGCAGGAGCCCCAGGCAGGTTCTGGTCACCAGGCTGGCCCTACTTCCAGGAACTACGTACATACTCCCTGTGCCTGCCGGACAAAGTCCATTACACACTGCTCACTCCTCTCTCACTACCCTAGCTGACCAAAGCAGCCCAGCATTCCCTCATTTGTTTCACCATGCCATGGTCCCTCCAGATATCAGGCCCTCGCCCAGCGTGTTGCCACTAAATAGTGCTCTCCTCTTCACCTTCTCAAGACTCACCCAGAAGCCCCTCCCCTGAGGCTTCCTTGGTTCCTGTCTGGGACTGACACCACTCCGTGAACTTGTCCCCCAGCACTAGGCCTTCTGGAGTATTGCTACTTTCTTCAATGTCCCCTTGTAACCAAGCAGGACCCTATGGGGTCTTCCTGGGACAGACCCCTCCACCATATCCTCTGTTGTAGTTCATCTCTTAAGTTCCTAGATAATAGTATCAGATGCACATTTCCTGAGTTGTTTTAAAGGTGCCAAAACCACCACCAAATGGAAGAAGTTAACTACGTCATGACCATGAGCACGTAGCCCCTACACCTACTGGCGCCTAAGGATTGATAATGTTAACACCATGACACTGCCCTGTTACCTCACCATCGACCAGTCAGAGAATTGTGCACGAGCTGATCACATTTGCTGGGACCCCTCTCCCTCACCTCGCCTTTAAAAATGCTTTATAGGGACTTCCCTGGTGGCGCAGTGGTTAAGAATCCACCTGCCAATGCAGGGGACACGGGTTCGAGCCCTGGTCAGGGAAGATCCCCCATGCCGCGGAGCACCTAATCCTGTGCGACACAACTACTGAAGGCCACGCGCCCTAGAGCCCGTGCTCTGCAACAAGAGAAGCCACCACAATGAGAAGCCCCCGCTTGCCGCAACTAGAGAAAGCCAGCGCGCAGTAACGAAGACCCAATGCAGCCAAAAAGAAAAAAAAAAGTGCTTTACAGAAACCCTTCAGGGAGTTCAGGGTTTCTGAGCACCAGCCACGGCTTCTCCTTTTATTGGCGCCTTACAGTAAACATTACACTTTACTTCACCATAACCCAGTGTCACTGATAGGGACAGAGTAAAAGGACAAAGCAAGTAATTAAATAGTTAATCCCAGTAAGGGATTATAAGAAAAAAGTATGGGAGACCCCTGTAAGTTAATGATCACTCAAGAAAGCAGGTTTGCTTAACCACAAACCCATGCAACAGAAGCATGAGACATGCTCCAAAACAACACAACAATGGTGGAATGTGACCCATATCCTGCCCAGTGAGCTCCATAAATTAATGATTCCCAGGACACACTCCTCTGCATGCACTAAAAACAAAAATATAAGCAAAGGTTGACATTATACTAAAACTTGAAATGAATTATCGTATTTTATTATACATTACTGCCTTTTTGCTCATTTCCATTGCACCATGACAGTCCTGCTTTGACCATGTAATGACAAAAAAACTCCTCACATGGAGGAGGAGCTGATGATGGAAGCCTGATGTCTACTCAAGGATGAGGAAGCAGGTGGTCTTCTCCCCCTCCCCACTCTCCCTTTGATTATAAAACTGTAGCCCACTAACTTGTACCCAATTAATTTGGCTATATTTGGTAAAAATGGTTATTTTAAAGAAAAAAATTTTTTTCACGCCTACAAAAAGTTATGTTTTAATAAATATTAAATTTTAGTTTTGCTAATTGAGGTCAGTATCTACTGTCTAAAACTCACTTTTCAAGACAGGATTAAGATGGCAGAGGAGTAGGACGGGGAGCTCACCCTCTCCTACAAAGACATTAAAAATACACCTACAAGTGGAATGATTCACACACACCTACTGAATGCCGGAGGAACACCTCAGACTTCCAAAAGGGCAAGAAAACCACGTAACCGGGAAGGACAAAAGGAAAAAGAAAGGGAATTCCCTGACGGTCCAGTGGTTAGGACTCCACGTTTCCTCTGCGGGGGGGGGGGGGGGGGGTCACAGATTCCATCCTTGGTCAAAGAACTAAGATTCCGAAGCAGTGAGACTCGGCTTAAAAAAAAAAAAAAAAAAAAGGCGGGGTGGGGAAGGAATCTAGACACTAGGAACCTAGTGCCCCAGGGAAGGAGCAGTGAAGGTAAACATATTCCAGCACCCTGGGAAGCCTGATCACTGACAGGGACCTTAGCCTAGACAAAGGGGAAGGTCCAGATCCTAAGAAGACAGTGCAGCAACGTGTGTGCAATGGCAAAAGGAGAGTAATCTGCACGTAAGGTAGGCACCTCCACCCTGTGCAGCACCCTGTGCACCAGAGCCTGAGACGCTCCTCTGTTGGTGGGGGCGGGGTGCTGAATATCAGGCTCCAGAAGTCAGACCAGGGTTGGCTGTGTGGAGACACTTGAAGAGGCTGGACTGTGGCAAATGAGGGTGTACTCCTAAGAAGCCTAGGTCCGGACTTCCCTGGTGGCGCAGTGGTTAAGAATCCTCCTGCCAATGCAGGGGACACAGGTTTGAGCCCTGGTCCAGGAAGATCCCACATGCCACAGAGCAACTAAGCCCATGCGCCACAACTACTGAGCCCGCGTGCCACTGAAGCCCACACACTTAGAGCCTGTGCTCTGCAACAAGAGAAGCCACCGCAATGAAAAGCCTGCGCACCACAACAAAGAGTAGCTCCCGCTCGCTGCAACTAGAGAAAGCCTGCACATAGCAACGAAGACCCAACGTAGCCAAAAACAAACAAACAAACAAAAAAACGCAGCAGCAGCCTAGGTCCACCAGAGAGGGAAGGCACAATTACTTGGGGGGCCGGGGGGGATATGGGAAGAGGGGTGGGAAAAATTAGGGGGCTGGGATTAACATTTACACATTAATATATATAAAATGGATAATCAACAAGGACCTGCTGTAGAGCACAGGGAACTCTACTCAGACCCTGTATCTGATAAAAGGAACTTTCCTGGTGGTCCAGAAGTTAAGACTCCACGCTCCCAACACAGGAGGGCCGGGGTTCGATCCCTAGTCAGGGAACTAGATCCTGCATGCCACAACTAAGACCTGGTGCAGCCAAATAAATAAATATTAAAAAAAAATCTGAAAAAGAGCAGATATATGTAAATGTGCAACAGAATGACATTGCTGTACACCTAAAACAAACACAATATGGTAAATCAACTATATGCCAAAATAAAAGAAAAATTCAATTAAGAAAGAAAGAAAGAAAAGGAAAGAAAAAGAAAAGGAAAGAAGGAAGAAAGAAAGAGAGAAAGAAATCCCTACTCTATTCCCCTCAGGCCTCAGGGACCTAGGCTGGAGTCACATCCATGGAGCTTAAGCAGGTTCGGTCCAAAGGCAGGACCGCTGTGGGCCTGAGCGAGCTGGGGAGGATGTGCCAGGAGATGAGCCCTCTTGGACCTGGAGTGCCTGGTCCCTTCTGGATGAGACAAAATCTCCAGATCACGGCGGGCCCTCCTACAGCTAAACCAAATATAGTGCACCCAAAGGATGGTGGACCCTCTGGGCTAGAAGAGCTTTGAAAAGTCACCTGGGGGCTTCCCTGGTGGCGCAGTGGTTGAGAATCTGCCTGCTAGTGCAGGGGACACGGGTTCGATCCCTGATCTGGGAAGATCCCACATGCCGCGGAGCAACTAAGCCCGTGCGCCACAACTACTGAAGCCCATGCGCCTAGAGCCTGTGCTCTACCACGAGAGAAGCCACCACAATGAGAAGCCCACGCACTGCAACGAAGAACAGCCCCCACTCACCACAACTAGAGAAAGCCTGCGCACAGCAACGAAGACCCAACACAGCCAAAAACAAACAAATAAAATTAAAATTTTTTTTTAAATAGAAAAGAAAAGAAGTCACCTGGGCTGCACATCTCCTGGTGGTGGAGTTCCCACCTCCATCCTCCTTCCATAGAGTCCCCCACCAAAGTACCCTCAATACCCTCAGCATCGTGGTTTTACAGGGGTTGCGATTTGTCTGGAGGGTGAAGGGTAAGAGGGAAGAAGTAACGAGACACAAACCCTTGGGTGTTTCTTCTGGCACATTCTACTCTCAGTTACAACCCAGGAACAGGACTGTCTTTAACTAAGGCCCTGGTTGCCCTAAGACCCAAAGTTGGGCATGCATAACCCTGCCACCATGTGGCAGTTAAGAGTAACAACAGGGCTTCCCTGGTGGCGCAGCGGCTAAGAGTCCGCCTGCCAATGCAGGGCACACGGGTTCGTGCCCCGGTCTGGGAAGATCCCACATGCCGCAGAGCGGCTGGGCCCGTGAGCCATGGCCGCTCTGCAACGGGAGGGGCCACAACAGTGAGGCCCGCATACCGCTTAAAAAAAAAAAAAAAAGAGTAACAACAACTCTAAAACCAGTGCTTCTGGATACTTAATATTCACAAGGCCTGTGGGGCTGTAAATAAATGATACCTGCCCTAGAGAAATGTCTGGGAGTAGGTAATCAAAACAGAATTCAAAACAGGGCTGACTTTCAAAACCCGATTTAAAGAGGTACATTTTACTCTCACTGTTTCAGAAAAAAAAAAAAAAAAAGCACACAAAAACATACTCAGCATCGCTAATTATTAGAGAAATGCAAATCAAAACTACAAGGAGGTATCACCTCACACCAGTCAGAATGGCCATCCTCAAAAAGTCTACAAACAGTAAATGCTGGACAGGGCGTGAAGAAAAAGGAACCCTCCTACACTGTTGGGGGGAATGTAAAAGGGCACAGCCAGTATGGAGAGCAGCAGCGAAGTTCCTCAAAAAACGAAAAATGAGCAATCATATGATCCGGCAATCCCACTTCTGGGCGAATACCCAGAAAAACACCATAGTTCCAAATGGCTCATGCACCCCTACGTGCACTGCAACAGTATATACAATAACCAAGACAAGGAAGCAACCAAAATGTCCATCGATAAATGAATGGATAAAGAAGATGTGGTACATATATACAATGTAATATTGGCCACAAAAAAGGACAAAATAATGCTATTTGCAGCAACAAGAAGGACCTAGAGATGATCACAAACATCTTACGATATCACTTATGTGTGGAATCTAAAAATTGATACAAATGAACTAATTTACAAAACAGACTCATAGATTTAGAAAAGAAACTTATGGGTAATTCCCCATGAGTCCAGTGGTTAGGGCTCTGAGCTTTTTTTTTTTTTTTGCAGTACGCGGGCCTCTCACTATTGTGGCCTCTCCCGTTGCAGAGCACAGGCTCTGGACGCGCAGGCTCAGCGGCCGTTGCTCACGGGCCTAGCCGCTCCGCGGCATGTGGGATCTTCCCGGACTGGGGCACGAACCCATGTCCCCTGCATCGGCAGGCGGACGCTTAACCACTGCGCCACCAGGGAAGCCCAGGGCTCTGAGCTTTTACTGTCAAGGTCCGGGTTCTATCGGTGGTCACGGAACTAAGATCCCAGAAGCTGCGCGGCATGGCCAAAAAAAACAAGAAAAGAAACGGAAAGAAACTCATGGTTACCAAAGGCGATAGAGGGCAAGGAGGGATAAATTTGTAGGTTGGGATTAACATGTACACAAGAATGTATATAAAACAGACAATCGACAAGGACCTACTGTAGAGCACAGGGAACTCTACTCAACACTCTCTCATAACCTTTATAACAAAAGAATTCAAAAAAGAATATATATATATAACATTCTCTTTTTTGTACATGTGAAACTGACAAACACTGTAAACTATACTCCAATAAAAATTTAAAGAAAAAAAATAACAGGAAAAAAATTGTAAAAAACATAAACATGTGGAGGTTAAACAATATTTTACTAAACAACCAGTGGATCACTGAAGAAATCAAAGAGGAATTCAAAAAATACCTAGAGATTTGTAACGACAATGCTATGAGATTGGAAATCAATTACAAGAAAAAAACTGTAAAAAACACAAATACATGCAGGCTAAGCAGTGCGCTACTAAATAACCAAGAGATCACTGAAGAAATCAAAGAAGAATAAAAAAATACATAGAAACAAATGACAATGAAAACAGGACGACCCAAAACCTATGGGACACATTGAAAGCAGTTCTAAGAGGGAAGTTTACAGCAATTCAATCTCACCTCAAGAAATAAGAAAAATCTCAGATAAACAATCTAACCCTACACTTAAAACACCTAGAGAAAGAAGAACAAAGAAAACCCAAAGTCAGTAGAAGGAAAGAAATAAAAGATCAGGGCAGGGGATTAGGGAAGATGGCAGAAGAGTAAGTCGCGGAGATCAACTTCCTCCCCACAGATACACCAGAAATACATCTACACGTGGAACGACTCCTACATAACACCTACTGAACACTGGCAGAAGACCTCAGACCTCCCAAAAGGCAAGAAAGTCCCCCGTACCTGGGTAGGGCAAAAGAAAAAAGAATAAACAGAGACAAAAGGATAGGGACGGGACCTGCACCAGTGGGAGAGAGTCGTGAAGGAGGAAAGGTTTCCACACACTAGAAGCCCCTTCGCGGGCGGAGACTGCGGGTGGCGGAGGGGGGAAGCTTCGGAGCCGCGGAGGAGAGCACAGCAACAGGGGTGCAGAGGGAAAAGCAGAGAGATTCCCGCACAGAGGATCGCTGCTAACCAGCACTCACCAGCCCAAGAGACTGGTCTGCTCACCCGCTGGGGGGGGCTCGGCTGGGAGCTGAGGCTCGGGCTTCGGTCCGGAGTACAGGGAGAGGACTGGGGTTGGCGGTACGAACACAGCCTGCAGGAGGTTAGTGCACCACGGCTAGCCGGGAGGGAGTACGGGGAAAAGTCTAGACCTGCCGAAGAGGCAAGAGACTTATTCATCCCTCTTCGTTTCCTGTTGCGCGAGGAGAGGGGATTAAGAGCGCTGCTTAAAGGAATTCCAGAGACGGGCGCGAGCCGCGGCTAAAAGCGCGTCCCCCAGAGACAGGCATGAGACGCTAAGGCTGCTGCTGCCGCCACCAAGAAGCCTGTGTGCGAGCACAGGCTACTATCCACATCCCGCTTCCGGGAAGCCTGTGCAGCCCGCCACTGCCAGGGTCCCGGGATCCAGGGACAACTTCCCCGGGAGAATGTACGGCACGCCTCAGGCGGGTGCAAAGTCATGCCGGCCTCTGACACCGCAGGCTCGCCCCGCGCTCCGTACCCCTCCCTCCCCGCCGCCTGAGTGAGCCAGAGCCCCCGAAGCAGCTGCTCCTTTAACCCCGTCCTGTCTGAGCGAAGAACAGACGCCCTCCGGCGACACACAGAGGCGGGGGCCAAATCCAAAGCTGAGCTCCTGGGAGCTGTGAGAACAAAGAAGAGAAAGGGAAATCTCTCCCAGAAGCCCCAGAAGCAGGGGATTAAAGCTCCACAATCAACTTGATGTACCCTGCAGCTGTGGAATACGTGAATAGACAACAAATCATCCCAAATTGAGGAGGTGGACTCTGAGAGCAAGATTTATGATTTTTTCTCCTTTTTCTCTTTCTGTGAGTGTGTATGTGTATGCTTCTGTATGAGATTTTGTCTGTACAGCTTTGCTTCCACCATTTGCCCTGGGGTTCTATCCGTCCTTTTTTTAAATAATTTTTTCTCAATAATTATTTTTTATTTTAATAACTTTATTTTATTTTACTTTATCTTCTTTCTTTCCTTCCTTCCTTCCCTCCTTTAGGCAAAAAATCATTCCAAATTGAGGAGGTGGACTTTGAGAGCACGATTTATGATTTTTTCCCCTTTTAGTCTTTTTGTGAGTGTGTATGTATATGCTTCTGTGTGAGATTTTGTCTGTATAGCTTTGCTACCACCATTTGTCCTACGGTTCTATCCGTCCGTTTTTTGTTCGTTTGTTTTAATTTTTTTCTTAATAATTATTTTTTATTTTAATAACTTTATTATATTTTATCTTACTTTATTTTACTTTATCTTTTTTTCTTCCTTCCCTCCTTCCTTCCTCCCTCCCTCCCCTTTCCTTCCTTCCTTCTTTCTTTCTTTCTTTCCTTCTTTCTTTCTTTCTTTTTTTCTTTCTTTCTTTCTACTAATTCCTTCTTTCTACTTTTTCTCCCTTTTATTCTGAGCCATGTGGATGAAAGGCTCTTGGTGCTGCAGCCAGGAGTCAGTGCTGTGCCTCTGAGGTGGGAGAGCCAACTTCAGGACACTGGTGCACAAGAGACCTCCCAGCTCCACATAATATCAAACGGCGAAAATCTCCCAGAGATCTCCATCTCAACACCAGCACCCAGCTTCACTCAACGACCAGCAAGCTACAGTGCTGGATACCCTATGCCAAATAACTAGCAAGACAGGAACACAACCCCACCCATTAGCAGAAAGGCTACATAAAATCATAATAAGTCCACAGACACCCCAAAACACACCACCAGATGTGGACCTGCCCACCAGAAAGACAAGATCCAGCCTCATCCACCAGAACACAGGCACTAGTCCCCTCCACCAGGAAGCCTACACAACCCACTGAACCAACCTTAGCCACTGGGGACAGACACCAAGAACAGCGGGAACGACGAAC
Source organism: Stenella coeruleoalba (assembly GCF_951394435.1). NCBI lineage: Eukaryota > Metazoa > Chordata > Mammalia > Artiodactyla > Delphinidae > Stenella > Stenella coeruleoalba. The sequence continues at coordinate 67,248,824 of NC_137156.1, forward strand.
CTGCAGCCTGCAAAGAGGAGACCCAGAACACAGTAAGATAAGCAAAATGAGAAGACAGAAAAACACACAGCAGATGAAGGAGCAAGATAAAAACCCACCAGACCTAACAAATGAAGAGGAAATAGGCAGTCTACCTGAAAAAGAATTCAGAATAATGATAGTAAAGATGATCCAAAATCTTGGAAATAGAAGAGACAAAATGCAAGAAACATTTAACAAGGACCTAGAAGAACTAAAGATGAAACAAACAACGACGAACAACACAATAAATGAAATTAAAAACACTCTAGATGGGATCAATAGCAGAATAACTGAGGCAGAAGAACGGATAAGTGACCTGGAAGATAAAATAGTGGAAATAACCACTGCAGAGCAGAATAAAGAAAAAAGAATGAAAAGAACTGAGGACAGTCTCAGAGACCTCTGGGACAACATTAAACGTACCAACATTCGAATTATAGGGGTTCCGGAAGAAGAAGAGAAAAAGAAAGGGACTGAGAAAATATTTGAAGAGATTATAGTTGAAAACTTCCCTAATATGGGAAAGGAAATAGTTAATCAGTCCAGGAAGCACAGAGAGTCCCATACAGGATAAATCCAAGGAGAAATACACCAAGACACATATTAATCAAACTGTCAAAAATTAAATACAAAGAAAACATATTAAAAGCAGCAAGGGAAAAACAACAAATAACACACAAGGGAATCCCCATGAGGTTAACAGCTGATCTTTCAACAGAAACTCTGCAAGCCAGAAGGGCCTGGCACGACATATTTAAAGTGATGAAGGAGAAAAACCTGCAACCAAGATTACTCTACCCAGCAAGGATCTCATTCAGATTTGATGGAGAAATTAAAACCTTTACAGACAAGCAAAAGCTGAGAGAGTTCAGCACCACCAAACCAGCTTTACAACAAATGCTAAAGGAACTTCTCTAGGCAAGAAATACAAGAGAAGGTAAAGACCTACAATAACGAACCCAAAACAATTAAGAAAATGGGAATAGGAACATACATATCGATAATTACCTTAAATGTAAATGGACTAAATGCTCCCACCAAAAGACACAGAGTGGCTGAATGGATACAAAAACAAGACCCATATGTATGCTGTCTACAAGAGACCCATTTCAGACCTAGAGACACATACAGACTGAAAGTGAGGGGATGGAAAAAGATACTCCATACAAATGGAAACCAAAAGAAAGCTGGAGTAGCAATTCTTGTATCAGACAAAACAGACTTTAAAATAAAGACTATTAGAAGAGACAAAGAAGGACACTACATAATGATCAAGGGATCGATCCAAGAAGAAGATATAACAATTGTAAATATTTATGCACCCAACATAGGAGCACCTCAATACATAAGGCAAATACTAACAGCCATAAAAGGGGAAATCGACAGTAACACATTCATAGTAGGGGACTTTAACACCCCACTTTCACCAATGGACAGAGCAACCAAAATGAAAATAAATAAGGAAACACAAGCTTTAAATGATACATTAAAAGAGATGGACTTAATTGATGTTTATAGGACATTCCATCCAAAAATGACAGAATACACATTTTTCTCAAGTGCTCATGGAACATTCTCCAGGACAGATCGTATCTTGGGTCACAAGTCAAGCCTTGGTAAATTTAAGAAAATTGAAATTGTTTCAAGTATCTTTTCCGACCACAATGCTATGAGACTAGATGTCAATTACAGGAAAAGATCTGTAAAAAATACAAACACGTGGAGGCTAAACAATACACTACTTAATAACTAAGTGATCACTGAAGAAGTCAAACAGGAAATAAAGAAATACCTAGAAACAAATGACAATGGAGACACGACGACCCAAAACCTATGGGATGCAGCAAAAGCAGTTCTAAGAGGGAAGTTTATAGCAATACAATCCTACCTTAAGAAGCAGGAAACATCTCGAATAAACAACCTAACCTTGCACCTAAAGCAATTAGAGAAAGAAGAACAAAAAAAACCCCAAAGTTAGCAGAAGGAAAGAAAACATAAAAATCAGATCAGAAATAAATGAAAAAGAAATGAAGGAAACGATAGCAAAGATCAATAAAACTAAAAGCTGGTTCTTTGAGAAGATAAACAAAATTGATAAACCACTAGCCAGACTCATTAAGAAAAAAAGGTAGAAGACTCAAATCAATAGAATTAGAAATGAAAAAGGAGAAGTAACAACTGACACTGCAGAAATGCAAAAGATCATGAGCATTACTACAAGCAACTCTATGTCAATGAAATGGACAACCTGGAAGAAATGGACAAATTCTTAGAAATGCACAACCTGCCAAGACTGAATCAGGAAGAAATAGAAAATATGAACAGACCAATCACAAGCACTGAAATTGAAACTGTGATTAAAAACCTTCCAAAAAACAAAAGCCCACGACCAGATGGCTTCACAGGCGAATTCTATCAAATATTCAGAGAAAAGATAACACCTATCTTCTCAAACTCTTCCAAAATATAGCAGAGGGAGGAAGACTCCCAAACTCATTCTACGAGGCCACCATCATCTTGATACCAAAACCAGACAAGGATGTCACAAAGAAAGAAAACTACAGGCCAATATCACTGGTGAACATAGATGCAAAAATCCTCAACAAAATACTAGCAAACAGAATCCAACAGCACATTAAAAGGATCATACACCATGATCAAGTGGGGTTTATTCCAGGAATGCAAGGATTCTTCAATATATGCAAAACAATCAATGTGATAAACCATATTAACAAACTGAAGGAGAAAAACCATATGATCATCTCAATAGATGCAGAGAAAGCTTTCAACAAAATTCAACACCCATTTATGATAAAAACCCTGCAGAAAGTAGGCATAGAGGGAACTTTCCTCAACATAATAAAGGCCATATATGACAAACCCACAGCCAACATCGTCCTCAATGGTGAAAAACTGAAAGCATTTCCACCAAGATCAGGAACAAGACAAGGTTGCCCACTCTCACCACTCTTATTCAACATAGTTTTGGAAGTTTTAGCCACAGCAATCAGAGAAGAGAAGGAAATAAAAGGAATCCAAATTGGAAGAAAAGAAGAAGTAAAGCTGTCACTGTTTGCAGATGACATGATACTATACATAGAGAATCCTAAAGATGCTACGAGAAAACTACTAGAGCTAATCAATGGATTTGGTAAAGTAGCAGGATACAAAATTAATGCACAGAAATCTCTGGCATTCCTATACACTAATGATGAAAAATCTTAAAGTGATATCAAGAAAACACTCCCATTTACCAGTGCAACAAAAAGAATAAAATATCTAGGAATAAACCTACCTAAGGAGACAAAAGACCTGTATGGAGAAAATTATAAGACACTGATGAAAGAAATTAAAGATGATACAAATAGATGGAGAGATATACCATGTTCTTGGATTGGAAGAATCAACATTGTGAAAATGACTCTACTACCCAAAGCAATCTACAGATTCAATGCAATCCCTATCAAACTACCACTGGCATTTTGCACAGAACTAGAACAAAAAATTTCACAATTTGTATGGAAACACAAAAGACCCCGAATAGCCAAAGCCATCTTCAGAATGAAAAACGGAGCTGGAGGAATCAGGTTCCCTGACTTCAAACTATACTACAAAGCAACAGTAATCAAGACAGTATGGTACTGGCACAAAAACAGAAAGATACATCAATGGAACAGGATAGAAAGCCCAGAGATAAACCCACGCACATATGGTCACCTTATCTTTGATAAAGGAGGCAGGAATGTACAGTGGAGAAAGGACAGCCTCTTCAATAAGTGGTGCTGGGAAAACTGGACAGGTACATGTAAAAGTATGAGATTAGATCACTCCCTAACACCATACACAAAAATAAGCTCTAAATGGATTAAAGACCTAAATGTAAGGCCAGACACTATCAAACTCTTAGAGGAAAACATAGGCAGAACACTCTATGACATAAATCACAGCAAGATCCTTTTTGACCCACCTCCTAGAGAAATGGAAATAAAAACAAAAATAAACAAATGGGACCTAATGAAACTTCAAAGCTTTTGCACAGCAAAGGAAACCATAAACAAGACCAAAAAGACAACCCTCAGAATGGGAGAAAACATTTGCAAATGAAGCAACTGACAAAGGATTAATCTCCAAAATTTATAAGCGGCTTATACAGCTCAATAACAAAAAAACAAACAACCCAATCCAAAAATGGGCAAAAGACCTAAATAGACATTTCTCCAAAGAAGATATACAGACTGCCAACAAACACATGAAAGAATGCTCAACATCATTAATCATTAGAGAAATGCAAATCAAAACTACAATGAGATATCATCTCACACCAGTGAGAACGGCCATCATCAAAAAAATCTAGAAAGAATAGATGCTGGAGAGGGTGTGGAGAAAAGGGAACACTCTTGCACTGCTGGTGGAAATGTGAATTGGTACAGCCACTATGGAGAATGGTATGGAGGTTCCTTAAAAAACTACAAATAGAACTACCATATGACCCAGCAATCCCACTACTAGGCATATACCCTGAGAAAACCATAATTCAAAAAGAGTCATGTACCAAAATGTTCACTGCAGCTCTATTTACAATAGCCAGGAGATGGAAGCAACCTAAGTGTCTATCATTGGATGAATGGATAAAGATGATGTGGCACATATATACAATGGAATATTACTCAGCCATAAAAAGAAACGAAATTGAGCTATTTGTAATGAGGTGGATGGACCTAGAGTCTGTCATACAGAGTGAAGTAAGTCAGAAAGAGAAAGACAAATACCGTATGCTAACACATATATATGGAATTTAAGAAAAAAAAATGTCATGAAGAAACTTCGGGTAAGACAGGAATAAAGACACAGACCTACTACAGAATGGACTTGAGGATATGGGAAGGGGGAAGGGTAAGCTGTGACAAAGCGAGAGAGAGGCATGGACCTATATACACTACCAAACGTAAGGTAGATAGCTAGTGGGAAGCAGCCGCATAGCACAGGGAGATCAGCTCGGTGCTTTGTGACTGCCTGGAGGGGTGGGATAGGAGGGTGGGAGGGAGGGAGACGGGAGAGGGAAGAGATATGGGAAGATATGTATATGTATAACTGGTTCACTTTGTTATAAAGCAGAAACCAACACACCATTGTAAAGCAATTATACTCCAATGAAGGTGTAAAAAAAAAAAGATCAGGGCAGAAATAAATGAAATAGAAACGAAGAAAACAATAGCAAAGATCAATAAAACTAAAAGCTGGTTCTTTCAGAAGATAAACAAAATTGACAAACCTTTAGCCAGACTCACCAAGAAAAATTAGAAATGAAAAGGGAGACATCACAACTGACACCGCAGAAATACAAAGAATTACAAGAGACTACTACAAACAACTATATGCCAATAAAATGGACAACCATGAAGAAACGGACAAATTCTTGTAAAGGTTCAATATTCCAAGACTGAACCAGGAAGAGTTAGAAATATAAACACACTTATCACAAGTAATGAAATGGAAAACATAATTAAAAGTCTTCCAACAAACAAAAGTCCAAGACCAGATGGCTTCACAGGCGAATTCTATCAAACATTTAGAGAAGAGCTAACACCCATCCTTCTCAAACTCTTCCAAAAAATTGCGGAGGAAGGAACACTCCCAAACTCATTCTATGAGGCCACCATCACCCTGATACCAAAACCAGACAAAGATACTACAAAAAAAGAAAATTACAGACCAATATCACAGATGAATATAGATGCAAAAATCCTCAACAAAATACTAGCAAACAGAATCCAACAACACACTCAAAGGATCATATACCATGATCAAGTGGGATTTATCCCAGGGATGCAAGGATTCTTCAATATATGCAAATCAATCAATGTGATACACCATATTAACAAACTGAAGAATAAAAAGCATACGATCATCTCAATAGATGCAGAAAAAGCTTTTGACAAAATTCAACACCAGTTTATGATAAAAACTCTCCAGAAAGTGGGCACAGAGGGAACTTTCCTCAACATAATAAAGGCCATATACGACAAACCCACAGCAAACATCATTCTCAATGGTGAAAAACTGAAAGCATTTCCTCTAAGATCAGGAACAAGACAAAGATGTCCACTCTCACCACTATTATTCAACATAGTTTTGGAAGTCCTAGCCACGGCAATCAGAGAAGAAAAAGAAATAAAAGGAATACAAATTGGAAAAGAAGAAGTAAAACTGTCACTGATTGCAGGTGACATGATACTGTAGAGAGTCCTAAAGATGCCACCAGAAAACTACTAGAGCTAATCAATGAATTTGGTAAAGTTGCAGGATACAAAATTAATGCACAGAAATCTCTTGCATTCCTATACATTAACAAAGAAAAATCAGAATGGGAAATAAAGGAAAACAATCCCATTTACCATTGCAACAAAAAGAATAAAATACCTAGGAAGAGGACTTCCCTGGTGGCGCAGTGGTTAAGAATCTGCCTGCCAATGCAGGGGAAACAAACAGGTTCGAGTCCTGGTCCGGGAAGATCCTACGTGCCGCGGAGGAACTAAGCCCATGCGCCACAACTACTGAGCCTGCGCGCCTACAGCCTGTGCTCCGCAACGAGAGAAGCCACCACAATGAGAAGCCTGTGCACCACAACAACGAGTAGCCCCCTCTCGCGGCAACTAGACAATGCCTGCGCGCAGCAACAAAGATCCAAAACAGCCAAAAATAAAAATAAATAAATTTATTTAAAAAAAAAAAACCCTAGGAATAAACCTGCCTAAGGAGACAAAAGACCTGTACTCCGAAAACTATAAAACACTGATGAAAAAAATCAAAGATGACATAAACAGATGAAGAAATATACCACGTTCTTGGACTGGAAGAATCAATATTGTGAAAATGACTATACTATCCAAAGCAATTCACAGATTCAGTGTGATCCCTATCAAACTACCAATGGCATTCTTAACAGAATTAGAACAAAAAATTTTACAATTCGTATGGAAACACAAAAGACCCCGAACAGCCAAAGCAATCTTTTTTTTTTTTTTTTGCGGTACACGGGGCCTCTCACTGTTGTGGCCTCTCCCGTTGCGGAGCACAGGCTCCGGATGCACAGGCTCAGTGGCCATGGCCCATGGGCCCAGCCGCTCTGTGGCATGTTGGATATTCCCAGACTGGGGCACGAACCCGTGTCCCCTGCATCGGCAGGCGGACTCTCAACCACTGTGCCACCAGGGAAGCCCTGCCAAAGCAATCTTGATAAAGAAAAACAGAGTCGGAGGAATCAGGCTCCACAACTTCGAACTATACCACAAAGCTACAGTAATGAAGACAGTATGGTACTGGCACAAAAACAGAAATATAGATTAATGGTACAGGATAGACTGCCCAGAGATAAACCCATGCACATATGGTCACTTAATTTACGACAAAGGAGGCAAGAACATACAATGGAGAAAAGACAGCCTCTTCAATAAGTGGTGCTGGGAAAACTGGACAGCTACATGTAAAAGAATGAAATTAGAACACTCCCTAACACCATACACAAAAAGAAACTCTAAATGGATTAAAGACCTAAATGTAAGACAGGACAGTATAAAACTCTTACAGGAAAACACAGGAAAAACACTGTTTGACATAAACCACAGCAAGATCTTTTCTGACCCACCTCCTAGAGTAATGGATATTAAAACAAAAATAAACAAATGGGACTTAATTAAACTTAAAAGCTTTTGCACAGCAAAGGAACCATAAACAAGACAAAAAGACAACCCGCAGAATGGAGAAAACATTTGCAAATGAAACAAAAGACAAAGGATTAATCTTCAAAATATACAAACAGCTCATGCAGCTCAACATCTAAAAACCAAACAATCTAATTAAAACATGAGCGGAGGACCTAAACAGACATTTCACCAAGGAAGACATACAGATGGTCAAGAGGCACATGAAAAGAAGCTCAACATCACTAATTATTAGAGAAATGAAAATCAAAACTACAATGAGGAGTCACCTCCCGCCGGTCAGAATGGCCATTATCAAAAAATCTAGAAACAATAAATGCTGGAGAGGGTGTGGTGAAAAGGGAACCCTCTTGCACTGTTGGTGGGAATGTAAATTGATACAGCCACTATGGAGAACAGTATGGAGGTTCCTTAAAAAACTAAAAATAGAACTACCATATGACCCAGGAATCCCACTACTGGGCATATATCCTGAGAAAATCATATATTTCAAAAAGATACATGTACCACAATGTTCATTGCAGCACTATTTACAATAGCCAGGACATGGAACCAACCCAAATGTCCATCAACAGATGAATGGATAAAGAAAATGCGCCACATATATACAATGGAATATTACTCAGCCATAAAAAGAAACGAATTTGAGTTATTTGTAGTGAGGTGGATGGACCTACAGTCTGTCATACAGAGTGAAGTAAGTCAGAAAGAGAAAAACAAATACCATGTGCTAGCGCATATATGGAATCTGAAAAAAAATGGTACTGATGAACCTATTTGCAGGGCAGGAATAAAGATGTAGACATAGAGAATGGACTTGGGGACACAGGGTGGGAGGGGGAAGCTGGCAGAAAGTGAGAGTAGGATCGACATATATACACTACCGAATGTAAAATAGTTAGCTAGTGGGAAGCACAGGGAGATCACCTCCATGTTTTGTGATGACCTAGAGGGGTGGGATAGTGAGGGTGGGAGGGAGGCTCAAGAGGGAGGAGATATGGGGATATATGTATGCACATGGCTGATTCACTTTGGTGTACAACAGAAACTAACACAGTATTGGGAAACAATATACTCCAATAAAGATCTATTAAAATATATATATATAAAGAGAAATGACAACAAAAACACCACATCCAAAACCTATGGGATGCCACAAAAGCAGTTCTAAGAGGGAAGTTTACAGTGATACATTTGCTACCTCTGAACACAAGAAAAATCTCAAATAAAGAAACAACCTAAAGCAACTAGACAAAAATGACAAACAAAACCCAAAATTAGTAGAAGGAAAGAAATCATAAAGATCAGAGCAGAAATAAATGAAATAGAGACAAAGAAAACAATAGGAAAGATCAAGGAAACTAAAAGCTGGCTCTTTGAGAAAATAAACAAAATTGATAAATCTTTAGCCAGACTCAACAAGAAAAAAAAAGGGAGTGGGCTCAAATCAGTAAAATTAGAAATGAAAAATGATAAGTTACAATGGACACCACAGAAATAAAAGGGTCATAAGTGACTACTACAAACAACTATATGCCAATAAGATGGACAACCTAGAAGAAATGGACAAATTCTGGGGAATTCCCTGGCGGTCCAGTGGTTAGGATCCTGAACTTCTACTTCCAGGGGCCCAGGTTCATTCCCTGATGGGGGAACTAAAATTCCACAACATGTAGGGTGTGGTTATAAATAAACAATTTAAAAAAATTGTTTTAATTAAAATAAAAAAGAAATGGACAAATTCATAGAAAAACACAACCTTCCAAGACGGAACCAGGAAGAAACAGAAAATATGAACAGACCAATCACAAGTAATGAAATTGAAACTGTGATTAAAATACTTCCAACAAACAGGAATTTCCAGGTGGCATGGTGGTTAAGAATTTGCCTGCCAATGCAGGGGACACGGGTTCGAGCCCTAGTCCAGGAAGATCCCACATATTGTGGAGCAACTAAGCCCGTGCACCGAAAATACTAAGCCTGCACTCTAGAGCCTGTGAGCCACAACTACTGAAGCCCGTGCACCTAGAACCTGTGCTCCGCAACAAGATTAGCCACCGCAGTGAGAAGCCTGTGCACCGCAATGAAGAATAGCCCCTGCTCGCTGCAACTAGAAAAAAGCCTGCGTGCAGCAACAAAGACCCAATGCAGCTAAAACAAAACAATACAAAACAAAATGTGGTACATATATACAATGTTACTCAGCCGTAAAAAAGAATCAAATAGGAATCGGAACCAAGATGGTGGAGTAGAAGGACATGCTTTCACTCCCTCTTGTGAGAACATCAGAATCACAACTAGCTGCTGGACAATCATCAACAGGAAGACACTGGAACTCAACAAAAAAGATACCCCACATCCAAAGACAAAGGAGAAGCCACAGTGAGATGGTAGGAGGGGCACAACCACAGTAAAATCAAATCGCATAACTGCTGGGTGGGTGACTCACAGACTGGAGAACACTTATACCACAGAAATCCACCCATTGGAGTGAGGGTTCTGAGCCCCAGGTCAGGCTTCCCAACCTGGGGGTCTGGCAATGGGAGGAGGAATTCCTAGAGAATCAGACTTTGAAGGCTAGTGGGATTTGATTGCAGGACTGCGACAGGACTGGGGGAAACAGAGACTCCGCTCTTCGAGGGCACACATAAAGTAGTGTGCACATCAGGACCCAGGGGAAGGAGCAGTGACCCCACAGGAGACTGAACCAGACCTACCTGCTAGTGTTGGAGGATCTCCTGCAGAGGCAGAGGTGGCTATGGCTCACTGTGGGGACAAGGACACTGGCAGCAGAAGTTCTGGGGAGTACTCCTTGGCATGAGCCCTCCCAGAGTCTGCCATTAGTCCCACCAAAGAGCCCAGGTAGGATCCAGTGTTGGGTTGCCTCAGGCCAAACAACCAACAGGGAGGGTACCCAGCCCCACCCATCAGCGGCAAACGGATTAAAGTTTTACTGAGCTCTGCCCACCAGAGCAACAGTCAGCTCTACCCACCACCAGTCCCTCCCATCACGAAACTTGCACAAGCCCCTTAGATAGCCTCATCCACCAGAGGGCAGACAGCAGAAGCAAGAAGAACTACAATCCTGCAGCCTGTGGAAGGAAAACTACATTCACAGAAAGACAGGCAAGATGAAAAGGCAGAGGGCTATGTACCAGATGAAGGAACAAGATAAAACCCCAGAAAACAACAAAATGAAGTGGAGGTAAGCAACCTTCCAGAAAAAGAATTCAGAATAATGATAGTGAAGATGATACAGGACCTCGGAAAAAGAATGGAGGCAAAGGTCGAGAAGATACAAGAAATGTTTAACAAAGACTTAGAAGAATTAAAGAACAAATAAACAGAGATGAACAATACAATAACTGAAATGAAAACTACACTAGAAGGAATCAATAGCAGAATAACTGAGGCATAAGAACGGATAAGTGACCTGGAAGACAGAATGGTGGAATTCACTGCTGCGGAACAGAATAAAGAAAAAAGAATGAAAAGAAATGAAGACAGCCTAAGAGACCTCTGGGACAACATTAAACACAACAACGTTCGCATTATAGGAGTCTCAGAAGAAGAGAAAGAGAAAGGACCAGAGAAAATATTTGAAGAAATTATAATCGAAAACTTCCCTGACATGGGAAAGGAAACAGCCACCCAAGTCCAGGAAGCGCAGAGAGTCCCATACAGGATAAACCCAAGGAGAAACATGCCGAGACACATAGTAATCCAACTGGCAAAAATTAAAGACAAAGAAAAATTATTGAAAGCAGCAAGGGAAAAACGACAAACAACATACAAGGGAACTCCCATAAGGTTAACAGCTGATTTCTCAGCAGAAACTCTACAAGCCAGAAGGGAGTGGTATGATATACTTCAAGTGATGAAAGGGAAGAACCTACAAACAAGATTACTCTACCCGGCAAGGATCTCATTCAGATTCGATGGAAAAATCAAAAGCTTTACAGACAAGCAAAAGCTTAGAGAATTCAGCACCACCAAACCAGCTCTACAACAAATGCTGAAGGAACTTCTCTAAGTGGGAAACACAAGAGAAGAAAAGGACCTACAAAAACAAACCCAGACCCACGCACCGCGATGAAGAGTGGCCCCCGCTTGCCACAACTAGAGAAAGCCCTCGCACAGACAAGAAGACCCAACACAGCCATAAATAAATAAATAAGTTTAAATCATATGGGCTTCTAAAAAGACCTCTGCTTAAAAAAAAAAAAAAAAACCAAAAGAATTAAGAAAATGGTCATAGGAACATACATATCGATAATTAAACCTTAAACGTGAATGGATTAAATGCTCCAACCAAAAGACACAGGCTTGCTGAATGGATACAAAAACAAGACCCATCTATATACTGTCTACAAGAGACCCACTTCAGACGTAGGGACACATACAGACTGAAAGTGAGGGGATGGAAAAAGATATTCCACACAAATGGAAATCAAAAGAAAGCTAGAGGACTTCCCTGGTGGCGCAGTGGTTGAGAGTCTGCCTGCCAATGAAGGGAACACAGGTTCGTGCCCCGGTCCGGGAAGATCCCACATGCCGCGGAGTGGCTGGGCCCATGAGCCATGGCCGCTGAGCCTGCGCGTCCGGAGCCTGTGCTCCGCAACGGAAGAGGTCACAACAGTGAGAGGCCCGCGTACCGCAAAAAAAAAAAAAAAAAAAAAGAAAGCTAGAGTAGCAATACTCATATCAGATCAAATAGACTTTAAAATAAAGAATGTTACAAGAGACAAGGAAGGACACTACATAATGATCAAGGGATCAATCCAAGAAGAAGGTATAACAATTATAAATATATATGCACCCAACATAGGAGCACCTCAACACATAAGGCAACTGCTAACAGCTATAAAAGAGGAAATGGACAGTAACACAATAATACTGGGGGACTATGTTATATTATATGTTATATTATTGTAAAGGTTAATTAAGTTATTAAAAAGATATTCTAAGCTTGTTTCTAAAGCTGATCACTGTAATCTATCCTTGGATGAAAATTAGATGCCCATAATGTATAACCAGGGGATTATACATACAAGGAAAAAAAAATCATTTAGAGCTTCCCTGGTGGCGCAGTGGTTAAGAATCCGCCTGCCAATGCAGGCGACACGGGTTCAAGCCCTGGTCTGGGAAGATCCCACATGCCGCAGAGCAACTAAGCCCGTGCGCCACAACCACTGAGCCTGCACTCTATAGCCTGCGAACCACAACTACTGAAGCCCGTGCGCCTAGAGCCTGTGCTCCGCAACAAGAGAAGCCACCGCAATGGAAGTCTGCACACCAAAGTGAAGAGTAGCCCCCGCTTTCTGCAACCAGAGAAAAGCCTGCGCGCAACAACGAAGACCCAACGCTGGCAAAAATAAAATAAATAAATTTGTTAAAAAAAATCATTTAAAAGAATGTGTCCAACCCAGATAAAAGGCCTCTTATCAGGTATTCTTAAGTACATCAGGCACAAAGAAACTGAAGGGAATCAACTTCCAAGAATTAAGGTACTTTTACCCTAATTACTACAAGTGCCCAACGGAGGACTTCCTGAGCACTGATGTCAGTCTTCCCCTCCTCCGACCCTTACAAGTGCTGACCCTTTATTTCCAGTTTGCAGCAAGACGGTTCACCACTGGGGACACCTTCTGTACTACTCCTTTGTGGCAATTTCTCTGGCATTAACACCTCGTTGGGAGACTACTTTAGAAGAGATAACATCTAGGGACTTCCCTGGTGGTCCAGTGGTTGGGACTCCGTGCTCCCAATGCAGGGTGCCCAGGTTCGATCCTTGGTCAGGGAACTAGATCCCACATGCCACAACTAAAGATCCCGAATGCAGCAATGAAGATCCCACGTGCAGCAACAAAGACCCGATGCAGCCAAATAAGTAAATAAATATTAAAAAAAAAAAGAAGAAGAGGTAACATCTAAAGTTGTAAATCTTGATTAAATTGCACGGTGGATTTTGACAGGGAAACGAAACTTTTAGATAGCTAACCATTGCTCCAGTGGAAGCTGCTGTATCCTTGGAAATGGCTGCTCCAACAAGGGCTATCTTACAGGCGGGAGCCATTCCTCCAGCGGAGACTATTATCCCAGGGAAAAATGCACCCAAGGGTAAGGAGAGACCTCCGATATATTCAGGAGCTCCTCTGTACTCCGAGTTACCCAAGGGGCCCATTTTCAGTCCAGCTAGCACCCGCAGAGGCATAAGTTACTAACCAACTGCCTCTAGGGTTCTGCCTCTAAGAGAAATTCATAATAAAAATCAAGAAACAATAAGAGGGCTTCCTTGGTGGCGCAGTGGTTGAGAATCCGCCTGCCAATGCAGGGGACATGTGTTCGAGCCCTGGTCCGGGAAGATCCCACATGCCGCAGAGTGACTAAGCCTGTGCGCCACAGCTACTGAGCCTGCGCTCTAGAGCCCGCGAGTCACAACTACTGAGACTGCGTGCCACAACTACTGAAGCCTGTGAGCCTAGAGCCCGTGCTCTGCAACAAGAGAAGCCACCTCAATGAGAAGCCCGCACACTGCAAAGAAAGGGTAGCCCCCGCTCGCTTCAACTAGAGAAAGCCCACATGCAGCAACGAAAATCCAATGCAGCCAAAAATAAATAAATTAAAATAAATAAATTTTTTAAAAAAAGAAACAATAAGAGTTCATGTGCTTTTTTTCAATGTCCGATTTAAGTCTGGCAGAAGTTGGAAAGTTTTGCTGAGGATTCTAAGCTTTCCACAAAGAAGTTTATTTGGTTAATGATCTCACCAGGGGGGATTTACAAATCTTATCCAACTGCTGCACCCCAGAGAAAGAACAGCATATAATACTGGCAGCCTGAGACCAACAGGGCCACACAGTGTACCGCCTGCGGAACAAAGCTGTCCCCGAGGCAGACCCACAGTGGAATTACTAAATAAATTCTATTCATAGGGATAGATGGGACCATATGATTAATTGTTTAATAAAGGCTATAAAATTTTTTTCAGTAAAACCTGTCAATTACAAAGAAGTAAAAAAAAGTCCAACAGGAATTAAACGAAAATCTGACAGTATTTCAAGAAAGGTTAATAGAAACTTTTGAAAAGTATATGAATGTGGATCCCTCCTCTCTGGAGGGACAGGCCCTTTTGGCTATGCATTTCATAGCCCAGTCTGCCCCAGACATCACGCACAAAATTCAAAAAGCAATGGCCGGACTTCCCTGGTGGCACAGTGGTTAAGAATCCATCTGCCAATGCAGGGGACATGGGTTTGATCTCTGGTCCGGGAAGATCCCACATGCCACGGAGCAACTAAAGCTCCTGTGCCACGACTACTGAGCCTGCGCTCTAGAGCACACGAGCTACAACTACTGAAGCCCGCACACCACAACTACTGAAGCCCGCGCACCTAAAGCCCGTGCTCTGCAACAAGAGAAGCCACTGAAATGAGAAGCGTGTGCACCACAATGAAGAGTAGCCCCCGCTCTCTACAACTAGCGAAAGCCCGCGTGCAGCAACGAAGACCCAACGCAGCCAAATAAACATACATTTTTAAAATAAATAAATATGTGGTAAAAAGCAATGGCTGGTCCTCAGACACCTATAAGCGACTTGCTCCAATTGGCTTATTCAGTTTTCAATAATAGGAATATAACCTAAAAGATTAAATGCACCCAAAGAAATATACAAAAGGCCCAAATGATGGCAGTAACTTGGTCCTCTGAAAAACCACTAAAGGGGAGGCTGGGCTTTCTGGGCCAATCTGGCCATGGTAAACCACAGGGCCCGTGGGTACCGAGACAGTGTACCCTACATGGACGAGGGGGCACTGAAGGAAAGACTGTCATCAATGTACCCTTTGCAAATAGCCAGGGCACTGGCAGAGGGAATGCCCCAGATGCCAGAAAGCGACAGGGATCCCTCGGCCTTTGATGGTTTTACAATCGAAAGACTGAGGGGGGCCCAAGGCCAAAAGGGGATCCACCTAGAGATACCATCTACATAACTACTGTCGAGCCTCAAACTTCAGGTGGTAATTGACGTGGTGAGCCACTTGATAAAATTTCTCATAAACACCAGTGCAACCCTTTCAGTCTTAACCCAAGACTGAAAGCCTTAACAACCATAGGAAATATGTAATGGGAGTGTCAAGAAAGAGACAGGGGCACACTTCCCTGGAACCCCTTTTGCGCAACATCAATGGCTGGTCGTTTTTACATTCCTTTTTGTTTGTGCCTGATTGTCCTCTCTCTTTAATGGAAGGAACTTATAACTAGATTAGGAGACACTTTGTTTCTCGAGGGACAAGGAAGCCACCCTTATCACTAAATGATATTAACCAAAAAAAAAGAAAAACAGAGTAAATCTATAACTAAAATAAAAGTCTCGGGCTTCCCTGGTGGCACAGTGGTTGAGAGTCCGCCTGCCGATGCAAGGAACACGGGTTCGTGCCCCGGTCCGGGAAGATCCCACATGCCGCAAAGCGACTGGGCCCGTGAGCCATGGCCACTGAGCCTGCGCGTCCGGAGCCTGTGCTCTGCAATGGGAGAGGCCACAACAGTGAGAGGCCTGCGTACCGGAAAAAAAAAAAAAAAGTCTCAATAAACCCCTAAGTATAAAACATTAAGGTTCCGGGCCTAGCCAAAAGCAAACAGATTGAGGCCTCAAGTAACTGCCTTCCAGATTTGTAAAATGTTTTGAAAAAATGGTTTGGGTCTCCAAGACGGTGGCTACAATCTCTTTTAATAACTCTTCTAATGCTTATTGCTGTATTTCTTTCTTTTTTTCTTAAATAAACTTATTTATTTTATTTATGTATTTAGTTTTTTGGCTGCGTTGGATCTTCGTTGCTGCACGCGGGCTTTCTCTAGTTGCAGAGAGTGGGGGCTACTCTTCATTGTGGTGCACAGGCTTCTCACTGTGGTGGCTTCTCTTGTTGCGGAGCACGGGCTCTAGGCGTGTGGGCTTCAGTAGTTGTGGCTCATGGTCTCTAGAGCGCAGGCTCAGTAGTTGTGGTGCACGGGCTTAGTTGCTCCTTGGCATGTGGGATCTTCCCAGACCAGGGATTGAACCTGTGATCCCTGCCTTGGCAGGCGGATTCTTAACCACTGCACCACCAAGGAAGTCCCTGCTGTATTTCTTTCAATTTGTATCTTTTATAAACTCATCCACCGATGCTTAACGTCCACAAGGGCTAAAAGAATAATGTTAATGGGCTTCCCTGGTGGTGCAGTGGTTGGGAGTCCGCCTGCCGATGCAGGGGACATGGGTTCGTGCCCTGGTCCAGGAGGATCCCACATGTCGTGGAGCAGCTGGGCCCGTGAGCCATGGCCACTGAGCCTGCGCCTCTAGAGCCTGTGCTCCACAATGGGAGAGGCCACAGCAGTGAGAGGCCCGAGTACCGCACAAAAAAACAAAAACAAACAAACAAAAAAAAAGAATAATGCTAACAGGAGGGGCATTGGCTTCTGGTTCTTCTAACAGAGAAGGGACAGTCAGCCAGGTGTTTTACTTCTTCCCCAGGCAGGCCTACATTCCATCTCAGCAGAAAGTAGTTAATGATAGGTTGTCACCCATTACCCCCCTTTAAGCATAAAGGGTAAACACCTGGAGGGGGGAATGATACGGACAGAGTAAAAGGACAAAGTAGGTGATTAAATAGTTAATCCCAGTAAGTGGTTATAAGTAAAGAAAAAAGTATGGGAGACCCCTGTAAGTTAATGATCACTCAAGAAAGCAGGTTTGCTTAACCACAAAACCATGCAACAGAAGCATGAGACATGCCACAAAACAACAAAACAATGGTGGAATGAGACCCACATCCTGCCCAGTGAGCTCAGGTTAATGATTCCTAGGACACACGTGCACTAAAAACAAACATATAAGGAAAGGGTGACATTATACTAAAACTTGAAATGATTTATCATATGTTAGTGTATGTTACCGCCTTTTTGCTCATTTCCATTGCGCCATGACAGTCCTGGTTTGACCATGTAGGAACAAGAAAACTCCCCACCCGACTTGGAAAAGGAATTGATGGAAGCTTGATGTCTCCTCAATAATGAGGAAGAAGGTGGTCTTCTCACCCTCCCCATTCTTCCTTTGATTATAAAACTATAGCTCACCATGTTCTCCAGATGGCACCCTCTCACCCACCCCCTTGTAAGCCTCTCAAGTGTCCTACTCTAATAAGTCACTTCTTATCTATCACTTTGCCTCTCCCTGAATTCTTTCTGCTCTAACGAACGGGAGCTACTCGGACCACGCACACCCCACCCCCAATGCATTTCTGCGGTTTCATCAGTAGATTGGCTTTACTGCTCCGGGGCAAGCAGACCCACGTTTGGTTCAGTAACACCCTCACCCAAGCCCCACTGAAGTGGCGGCCAGGTCTGAGCTGTGCCTAAGAGGCACCCCTTCCCTACAGAGTAAACACATGTGTTTACTGCACCAGGACATGCTCCTCTGGTAGACCTGATAAGCGACTCTCTGGACTGCCTCCGGCTCCAGGGCTCTCATCAACCTTCTAGGTCTAGGCAGTCAAGGCCCAAATTTTGCAGCTTCCCAATCATCCCCTCTCTCAGTTCTCCGGGATAGCCCAGGCCTCCGGCCAACTTCCTAGTTCAGTCCAGGCAAGGATCAGGGCTTGGGGAGGGGGCTGGCTTCCTGCTCCGTCTGGCCTGTTTGTCCATCACAACAGACAACTTGGGTAGAGAGGCAATGTGGAAACCAACCAAGGCCGGGATGTGCGGACCAGGTGCGGGCGGGGAGCGAGGGCTCCGGACAAGCGGTCGGCGCACTCAAGTTAGGCGCACACGTGGCCGCAAACTCCTTGGGCATGTGCAGGTCACGGGGAGAGTTGCGGGTGGCACCAGACCGGCCGAGGCTGGAGTCTCTACCCCAGGACTCTTAAGGACACCGACGGGAACCCACACAGGGCCCCAGCTCAACGTTCCTCAGTTGCCCAGAGCCCCCCACTTACCTCCTCCGCTGCGCTTGCCGCCTCTGCGGGGCGCGCTGCCTTTTCGGGCGCGGGGCATGCCGGGAATTGGGCGCGGCGGGGCGCGGGGTCAGGGACCCGGCGGGCAGGGGCTCCAGACCAGCGAGTCGCCGGCCAATGCGCTGAGTTGAGACTTGGGCAGACGACGGGAGCCACACGCCGCGCGCGCCACCATCTTCGCGAGGCGCCCCGCCCTGCCGAACGTGTCGAAGCGCCCCACCCTGCTAAATGGGTGGCCGGGAAGGCGAGTTCCTGGTCTCCCGATTCATGGAACCTCTCCATGCGGCCGAAACTACTATTCCCAAGGTGCTGCGCGCGGATTACCGCCCCCCCCCGCTGGGCGCAGAGCACCTTGGGAATTGTAGTCAGCTCCCGGGACCCACAAGCCCACGACGCTCTAGCTGAACTATGCACCCACAATGCCTTGCGGCGTTCCCACCCCCTCGCCCAACACGTTTAGTCGTTAACTCTGTAGCTGCCCACGACGCAGGACCGGCATCTCTGGGTACTTGCAGCGGGACGCTCGCGACAGGAAGAGGGTGGGTTTCGTAGAATTGGGGAACAGCCAAACCTCAGGCAGTGAAAGAAAAAGTAACTTTATGATGAAAGCAGATTACAGACAACAGCTTAGCACTTAAAGACCTTAGCCAAGATCTCCTCGGGGGCCCACCTGCCCCTGGACGGGTCTCCTGTGACCATTCCATGGACGCAGTGAAGTGTAGAACAGAGCCCTGGGCTGGCAACCTTAACCTTCTGGAACACCGACTCTTCCTGGGGCTGCTTTCTTGTCAGGAGGGATGAGGTGATCTCAGAGGGCGTCTAGTTTTAAAACAGTATGTTTTTTTCTGGCCTCTTCCACTCCCCAGGGATCCCATGGGAAGTGGGGTGTGTGCATGGGAGAAGTGACTGTAAACTAAATAGAACAAGAGTGGGACAAAGTCTTCCCTCCAGGACTGGAAAGATGGCAGCAGGAACATGAAGGTCAGAGGCAGGTGACTCCTGGCTTTATGTTGCTTCTTCAGGCCTGGGCTCCTGGCAGGTAGGGCCAGCCCAGCCCGCGTAACAACGGCAGCTGAAGGACTCCCAATCTCCAGGGCTGCCATCTGGCTCCAGGTGCAGAAAGACTTCCAGTTGTCCTGGGTCTTGCCAAGCACATCGGCCATGGCCATGGCACCGCTGGTGACTGCAGGCCATGGCTGCCCTGGTCACGTTGATCACATAAGGGCCCAGGGTGCTCACTAGGTAGTCATGGAGATGCCAGCACTCCTCCTGAGGAGAGGGAAGGGATGTATCAATGCTTCTGCTCCATGGCCCTGACATGGTCTTTCCCCATCTCTGGGACCCCAGCATGGGCTGTGTGGCAGGC
Source organism: Stenella coeruleoalba (assembly GCF_951394435.1). Classification (NCBI taxonomy): domain Eukaryota; kingdom Metazoa; phylum Chordata; class Mammalia; order Artiodactyla; family Delphinidae; genus Stenella; species Stenella coeruleoalba. Next base: position 67,268,916 of record NC_137156.1, read on the forward strand.
TGGAGGGGGCAATGATCACCTCAGAACTGGAGAAGCTCAGGTCCCCCCAGAGCACCACGCCGGCTGCCCCCAGTGCAGCGGTCACACCAATGGTCTGCACAAGTTCATCCTGGAGGCAGAGAGCTGCTAAGCCAGGGCTGGGCTGGCCAGCTCCATCTGGCCCAACCTCCACCTTCAAGAACTTTCATGGCTCACTGCCATGATCCGATTCCACCCCTAGAGGAGGGCCCCTTGGCCCTGAGCCTCTGAGTGGCTTCTCAGGCCCTCAGAGAATGTCATGCCTCCCCAGTCAGACCCCTAGACTTCAGTTTTCACTCACCTGAGACAGGAACCTCCCAGAGCTCCGGTGTGTGAGGCGGGCATAGGCCAGGACAGGCAGGGGATGTGGGTGCCCAGCGAGGGCCACACGGAAGGCCTCCTCCAGGCGGTATCGGACAAATGCGTGGTGGTGAGCAGGTGGTAACCTGGGTGGGAGGTATATGCTGGGGAAGAGGGCGCTGGAGGCGGCCCAGAGCCAATGCAGTTGGGTGTTGCGGGCAAGGGTGGCTGCATGGCAGTGGCCCGTGTAATTGGAAGCTGTACCATGCCAGCCATTGCCACAGGCCGGGAAGCGATAGAAGCCCCAGAGCCCATGGGGCTGCAGTGCCCGGCCTAGCCGCAGTGTGTCCTCCATCAGTGCACGGGCTGCCTGTTCAAAGCCGATACGGGCCTTGTAGAGCTGCTCCTGGGGGTCCAGGTTGGGGAATACCCGCCGTGCCCAAGCCCAGGAGGCTGTCTGGTAGACCTGGCGGCGGCCCCAGTTCCCAGACCAGAGTGGACACCATTCCTCCCAGTCCAGTACTGCCAGGCCAGCGAAGCCAGGTTGCAGGCTGTGGCGGATCTGATAGGCAGCCCGTGCCAGGTGGCGGTCAAGGGGCACAGCCTGGGGGATGCCCCCGTTGTGAGCTGTGCCCCTCGGCCCAAGGTAGGGATAGAAGCCGAGCTGGTTCTTGTAGAAGATGGTGACATTCTGGCCGTGGAAACGCTGGCCACGGTTGGCTGCAATGCCCAGGGCCTCTAGTGGCAGGTGCACGCCAAAGCGGGCCTTACAGTGTGCTGAGGGCACATTCCACAGCACCAAGAAGGGGCGTTCAGGGGCTTGCAGCAGGGGCTGGCCACATCCCAAGCACAGGGCCACCCCTAGCACCAGGGCCAGGCCTAGCTGCATGGTCATGCCCCAGGGATGGAAACCTGCAGGAGAGAGGGGGTGTGAGCTTAGACTCCATGGCCATGGCCACACCTTCCACACAGCAGAGAAAGCTGGGAAAACTCCTCCAGCTCCTCCTCACAAGAAAGGGAGGTGCGTAAAGCCTGGTTCCCAAGGGGTCTCATAGGCCTCTCAGAGCAGCCACAACCCAAGCTGGCTTGGGCAGCTCCCCTTCTGTATTGTCCATCTCTGCCATGGCACCACCGTGCCCTCTCACACCTCCCCCACCTACAGCTTTCACAAGTCCCCTTCTTTCCTCTGCCCATTTTGTTTCCTGCCCCAAGAACACTCAGCCCCCACCTTGCCTGGCTTAATTTCTACTCAGCACTCAGGTCTCTGCTATGGCATCACCTGCCCTGGGAGGTCTACCAGATCTCCAAGTGGAGTGAGGAAACTTGAGCTCCCACTGTCCCAGCATGGATCCTGCCACAGTATGCCTGCCCTGTCCCTTGGGCTGAGACCCTATCTGTCTAGTTCCCCACTGCCTGTGCCCAATCCAGGGCCTGTAACACAGCAGGTGCCCAGTGAATGGTGATGAGTGAATGTCTCCTTGTCCCCTGGGCCTGGCAGAGTGAGAGAGGTAAAAGGCAGGTGTCCCTCCACCCATGGCCCTAAGGCCGAGGTGGATCTGAGGGCCCCTGCAGGGACAGAGGACCTAAGACAAGGCTGGGAGATGAGGGTGGGGGTCAACAAATACACTGTCACAACCACACCCAACAGAAGCCTTTATTCAGCCACACTGAGCGCTCTGAGCCACAGCCATGGCGCCATCTCCACTGGCACTCAGGAAACATGCCTAGGCTGAAGCTGTCCTCGGGGGATAGAAGCTGAGGGATGGCCAGTGGGCTGAGGCTGGTACTGTCCTGGGCAGTCAACTGACCCAGAAAGACAGCATCTTGCCCTGGGTAAGCCCTTAGATGTCTTTCTCCATCCAGAATATGGGGCGTCTTCTCAGGTCTTGGTATTGAGTCTCCAGCAGGCTTTGTGGAGGGGGCCCTCCTGGAGGTGGGGGTAGGGTGGTCAAGGGCTCAGGCAGGGGTGGGGGTGGCGGCAATGATGACCCCTTGGGGGCTCTTGGGGCAGCTTGGGCAGTCAGGCTAGGGGCCCTGCAGGGTGGCCGGGGAAAGGAGGCCCTGGGGAAGGCACTGACCAGGGTGGCAGGCAGCCACCGACTGGTGAAGACCAGGCCCTGCACAGGCTCACCCAGCTGGTATCCCAGGTGGGCGTAAAAGTGCAGCTGGTCATGGGTGGTGAGGTGTAGCCGGCGGAAGCCCCGGGCCTGAGCAAAGGCTTCAAGGCCCTCCATGAGGCAGCGGCCAAAGCCACGGCCCCTCAAGGCTCGGGCCACCACCACCGTCTCCACTAGGAGGCTCTGGGGCCGGTCCAGCACCCGTGACAGGCGGGCATGGCCCACCACAATGGGGTCTGCCTCTGGCGTGGGACGGGGGCTCAGCAGCATCAAGCAGAGGGGGAAGGCATCTGAGGACTGGCCCAAGGAGTGCAGGCGGGAGGCGCGGCTGCGGGGCCACTGCTCATTGATGAGGTCGGCACAGGCATCCAGGAGCTCAGGTCGGCAGTGCACAGGCTCCAGGGTCAGCTCAGCCAGGTTGGGGGCTGGGGTCTCCTCTGGCTGGCGTGCGGGATCCAGGGTCAGCTCAGTTGAGCCAGGACTGAGGGTCATCTCTGGATGGCATGCAGAACCCAGGGTCAACTCAGCTAGCCTGGGGCTCAGGGTCAGATCTGGCTGGTGTGTAGGATCCAGGATCAGCTTGGCCAGGTTGGATCTCAGGGTCACCTCTGGCTGGCATGCAGGATCCAGAGTCAGTTAGGCTGGAGTGGTACTCAGGATCAGTACCACCTGGTGTATAGGGTCTAGGGTAGGAGTCAGCTTGGCTGGGCCAGGGCTCAGAGTCAGCTCTTGCCTACATGTGGGATCCAGGCTCAGATGCCAGGCTGGGAGCCAAGGTCATCTCCTGCTGGGTTCCAGGTGGCTCAGTGCCAGGCTGGGGGTTAAGGCCACAGTCTCCAGGCAGTGGTATCTCCTGAGACCAGAAGGGTGCTCCTCCTGTGGACAACAGCCATGCTGGGCTGTGCCAGAAGGGAGGATGGGGCTGGGGCAGGGAGTGGCTGACAGAGTGCTAAGGAGGGCCACGCATCCTGGAACTGGTGGGCTGCACCTTGTCCCCATACTCACCTGATGGCACAGGTGACCTGGAGGATCCCATCCCCTATACCTGGGGGACCTGACTCAGGTGGAGAGCAGAGGGGATGGATCCTGGGTGCTCTGCCTTACACTGGATGGAGGCTGAGGGCTAAAGGCTAGGGCAGAAATCAAGACTCCAGGCCCCAGCCTTCTCTGACTACCGCTTTGAACTCCCCAGGAGAGTAGATCCAGCCCTACACCATTGCAGCTGGCTGGCCATCAGACAGAGCATACAAACTAGACACCATGACCCCCTGCTTAAACGCTGTATTCCCTTCGGAGGGAACACAGCTTCCCTAGGAACTCCCCTAGGGAAGTTCCCTGTCCCACCCTTCTCCCTACTCCAGGTCCCCGCCTTTTTGACCACCTGGGCCATGCCTGCCACCTAACCGATATTGGGGTGCCATTCACCCACCCATCAGGCTCAAATTTCCCCTCCCTGGACTGCCTTCCCTACCAGGGGCACAGAGTCCCTGGCTCCCTCCCCAACACTGACCAGCTCAGGACACTTTGACTGGGCATGGACCCAACTGCCGCTCAGAAAGGGCCCGGCTCACACAGCAATGTGGCTCCTGCAGGCCTGGTTCCCCACTGGCCTGTTTCGTAGACACCCTAGCTAGATAAGAACCACAGCTTCCTTCCTACATCCACAGGGGTGTCCAACGGCTACCAGGTTGGGGGCTCAGACCTCCTGACCCCGAACTCCATTGTGTGCCCATCCTACCACAGGCTCTGCTGGCAGAAGGGTCAATGCTCGGGGATTTCTAGCAATAGGTGGCCGCTGGGCCCCACCCTTCTACCCACCTGTTCCAGAGAGGATGCCCTGGCTCCCCTTCCCCACCTCCGCAGGAAGGCCCCGTGAGCTTGAGGCCAATTCCACACTGATCAGTAACAGGTAGCCCCCTCCCCTCATACCACATCCCACTCAGAGGGCTATAAGCCCCTCACCTGCATCAGCCACCTCCGCAGCAGCTGCACCCCTGGACCAGGAGAGAGGAAACCCCAGGATCCGCCCCTGAGCCTGGAGCCCCAGACTTCCCCCTCAGGCTTAACCCTTTCTGTGCCGACCCCACCCACTGTGGGTGGGGCTCCCGGGTCCACAGAGAGAGGCGACAGTCTCTCTCCTGCCTCGGTTTCCCCCTTCCTCCCACTGGGTGACAAACCGTGGAGTTTGGGGGTGGGGGGCTTCGGGAGCTTGACTCCGGGCGGCTGTGGCTCGGCATGCTCTGAGAGGGAACGACAGACGCAAAGAGGGCGTGCGGGGCGGCTTAGTCACTTGAGAACTGTACGCGCGGAGCGGACGGGGAGAGCGGGGGACAATGAGGACGAATACGCCGCGCATGGGGAGGGGGGCAGTACTGACATGCTGACGCCTGGCTCCGGGACGCTCCGTGTCCTCGCTCCACACGGATCTGTATCTCGCTGTCTCTGGCTCGGACTCCTCCGGCACGCGGCGCTCGCACCCTAGCGGTGAGGCGGACGCACTGCAGCCGTCACGGCCCGCGGCACACCACCGGGTCCCGGGTCTTCGGGGCGGCCAGCCCCCGGCCCCGGCCCCTCGCGTCATAACACAGACCCGACGCAGACTGGATCTCTGCCCTGGTTCTACCTCTGCCCCTCCCGCCCTTGCTTATCCAGGCCCAGCTCCCAGTGAGCGCGAACCGAGCGCCAGCTCCATTACGGGTGGGTTGGGCTTCCATCTCGCCCCGCCCCGCCCCAGACTCAGATAGGTCTCCCCCCAGTTCAGCTTTGTTTCGGCTCACGTCAGCCTCCTGCCCAGCGTGGAAACGGTCAGGTGGAGCTTCCTCCCGAAATTTGGGCCCAACCCTGAGAAGCAGCCGCCCTCGGACAGACATCAAATCTGAGCAAGAGAAAAGAATTTTCCTGTGCCCTCTGGATCCCAGCGCCTGCACGTTTTAGGTGCTCAATAAACAGCTCTTCAAGTTAGAATCATGTCTGCTTTATTTGTGAGGCTGTTACCTCTGAACGGATTCAGGCTGCAGTACAGGGCTGATTACCGTCGACATATAGTAGGAGCCAAAGGGCTCCATCGCTATAGAGGTAGAGGGTAGAGATTCAAACCCAGATTCACCTGGGTTTGAATCTCAGCTGCTCTATTTTCTGTCTGCAACCTTGGGTAAAGTGCTTACCCTCCCTGTGTGTGCCTCAGTTTCCTCATAGCGTCATGTTAGGATTGCACAATTAAGTTAGACTACTTAAAATGCCTAGCACAGGACTCGGAAAAAGTAGGCACCCAGTGAATGTCAGCTCTTTCTTCCTTCCTTCCTTCCTCCCTCCCTCCCTTTCTTTCTTTCAGCATGCGGGATCTTAGTTCCCTGACCAGGGATCGAACCCCCGCCCCCTGCAGTAGAAGCACGGAGTCTTAACCACTGGACCGCCAGGGAAGTCCAGAGCGTCAGTTCTTGTGATTGCTGCAGTTTAAAGACTGGCTCAATGTCTCTGGAAGAAATATTTTTAACTCTGCTGGGTGGGTGCCCAAGGCTCTAACACCTTATGCGACTATCTTGGTCTGTAAGCAGGTGTGAATGGGCTAGCATATGCTCATGACAGTGCCTGAGTGTACTTCTGACTGTGACCATGACTCATGTGACTGTGCCTGTACTTGAGAAAGCTGTAGCCAGGTCCAGATTGCATTAGGTACTCAATGTGTGCATGTGCCAATCACCACATGCCTCACTGCTCACACCATGTTCCCGTCCACCCATGGTAGCAGCGACATTTGAACTCCACAGCCAACCGATCCTTGAGTGAGAGGGCACCTCGGAGGGTCAGAGGCCCACCACCAGGCGTGGACTCGATGGAGAAACTGGTGGGGCTGAGGATGAGGCGGGCCTCGGGGTGACTGGGGCGCCGAGCACAACGGCCATGGCCAGAGCACAGGACTTGACTGCACAGAAGAGCCCCACTGGTCACATTCAGGATGAAGGGCCCCAGTGTCGTGTCAACATACTCCTTGATGGCCTGGCAGGATTCCTAGGTGGGAGGGGGAGCGTCAGGACACCACGGCCATGCACGGGTCCACCTAGGGCATTGAGGCACTCACCTGCTGGTCAACCAGGACTGCAGGGGTAAAGGGTGGGCCAGGGTCTCCCCAGTCAGCCTGGAAGCCCCACTCCTGCCCCCACCCTCACCCCCATCCTGGGCTTGAGCTCACCTTGGTTCTTGTGTTCTCCCAGCTCACCCAGAGCACCACTCCTGCTGCCCCCTGGGCTGCACTCTCCCCCAGGCTGTGCTCCAGCTCCTCCTGGGGAAAGGACAGCATAGCTCTGTGGGGCCTCCCTCCGTCCCCACAGCAGCCTGCTGTAACACTATTGCATGGGACAAATAATTCATAGCCTGCTCTAGCTGTGGTGGCCAGAGGCAAGCCTGCTCTTACTCTAGCCTGTGAGTGCCATGCAGGCAGGGATGATTTCTTTCTGAAGAATGCTGAATTGTCTGTGCCTAGCACAGAACTTGGCACACAGTAGGTGCTCAAAGAATGTGAGAGGGAATGGATGAAAGTGTCCCAAGGCTAAAGTGCCCCAGGGCTATGTGGCCTCACTTACTGGACTAATGCCTAACAATGTAGGTTACAAGGTGGGTGGGGTCACAGGAGACTCACCAGGGGCAGAAAGCGGTTAGTCATGTCGTAGAAGATCTGGACGTAGGGCAGCACTGGCAGATCAGGGTACCCTGCACCCACGGCCAAACGGAATGCCTCACCCACACGGTGCTGCACAAACATCCGTGCCTTCTTCGTGCCCTCCAGCGCTGCAGGCAGGTAGATGCTGGGGTAGAGGGCACGGCTCTGGCCCCACAGCCACCCCAGCTGGTCATTCTCGGCACGGATGCCTGGTGGGCACTGGCCAGTGTAGTTGGGATTTTTAAAGTCATAGTTATAGCAATCAGGGAAGCCATAGAAGCCCCAGAGGCCACGAGGCTGCAGTGCTTGTCCCAGCCTGAGGGTGCCTGCCATCCAGGCCCGCGCAGCCCCCTCAAACTGGTCCTGAGCTGCTGCCTCCACCCAAGGAGCTGGCCAGTCAGGGTGCTGCCCCTGTACCAGTGCCCGTGAGCGCTGCCGGTAAATGTCCTTGGTGTCCCAGTTGAAGGCCCAGCGTGGGCGCCATGCCTCCCAGTCAATAACTGCCAGCCCTGAGAAGTTGGATGCAGGCATGGCAGCCAGGATGTCCCGGAACGCGCGGGCCAGGTGGACAGCCAGGCTGGCATTCTGGGGCAGGCCACCGAATACGGGTTCCCCAGCAGGTGTGTAGTAAGGGTAGGTGCCCAGCTGGGAGCTGTAGAAAATGGTCATGTCAGGGCCGCGGAAGGTCTGCCCCGGGTTGGCCACCACATCAAAGACACTGACATCCACGTCCACGCCATGCCTCTCTAGACACCACTGGGTGTTTGCATTCCAGATGGTGGCGAAGGGCCGGTTGGGTACCAGGGGGTCCCTGGAGCCTTTGGCCATGCCGAGCAAGTTCAGGAAGAGGGTGCAGATGGGAAGCAGGTGGGCTGCCGTGGCACAGGGCAGGTCTAGAGAAACCTGGCCAGGGGAAGCAGAGCTGAAAGCAGGCCTTGAACTCTCTGACCTCTACTGAGGGCAGGCAGGCCAAGTCCCTTATTAATCCACCTCTATTCTGGCTTCAGGTAAATATTGACCTGCAGGGTTCAGGGAAGTCAGAGGGCAAAGGAGAGGCATTGAGGGGAACATGGCCACTAGAGGGCACATCCGAGTTGCCTCTTGGGCCGACCTTTGCCCTCTGTCTCCCACAGGTCTTGTCCTGGCTTGCCCGCCCCCTTTCCCCAAGGGCCACAGAAGCCATGACATCTGTCTTGAGAAGAGTGGCTGAGAGCCAGGCCCTCAGCCCCCAGGCTGGCCGACTGACGGAGGCGGGGGCTTCCCTGTCTCTTTCCCCAGGAATCCTGGCCACCCATGCAGGAGGGCATGCTCAGTGACGCAGGAAAGGTCAGCCCAGCCCTCCTGCACACCCGCCAATCTGCCCACTTGTCCCTGCTGACCTCAGGGCTGAAAGGCCTCATTCTCCAAACTTCCTGACCTCAGGGTGAGGGCCTATGCAGGGCTCAGCAAGATTCTGTTCCTTAACTCTGGCCTCAGCTGCACCGAGACTCTTGGAGGAAGAAGCCACTGCTAGAAACCCTGAGCTTTTGTAGGGGTCACCCCACCCAGTCTGGGGGCGGGCTGAGGGGCGGGCCCTGGGTTAGAGGGCTGGGCCAGACAGCAGAGCCACCTCTGCACTCCTAGCAAAGTGCCCTTGGTAGGAGGTGGGGCTAGGCCGGAAGTGGCCCCTCCCACTCTGTCAGCACTGGGGCTGGACTTTGTGGCTTTACTTGGGATGGTGTGGGGATGGAGGCAGTGCATGGGGGCCGTCTGGGTGGCAGATCCGACTGGGTGTGATACTGGAGTCTGGGTGCCTTCCCCACGTGCCTGCATTATGACACCTATGGGCCCTAGGCACTTTCACCTTTGCGGACCCATTCCTCAAAAAAACATTTTAAGGGAATGGTTAGGACTCTGTGCTTCCACTGCAGGGGACACAGGTTCGATCCCTGGTCGGGGAACTAAGATCCCACATGCTGCGCGGCCAAAAAAATACATATTTTTTAAAAAATATATTTTACGACTATACTGGCATAAGGACAGATATAATCCAGACTGAATTCATTATTTTATATTCATTATTCCTGTATTTTTTCTTCTGATTAAAAAAGATTAAAATTAAAACATTTTTGTGGGCCCGTATAAGTATTGTGGCCCTGTGCCTACAGTGCCTAGTGGATAAATCATCCCCCCTTTAGGGACCTGTGTCTGAAAGGAACTGTGTTCCTGAAGTCAGGGCTGCGTTGTCACCCTTTGTATATGTGCTGGATCAGTGACTGTGTGTAAAGCTCCAGTTAGTGGACATTTGGGACTCTCCACAAACTCCAGTAGTGTGTATGTGCAAGTGTGGGACCCAGTGCCTGGGACTTGGTGTGTGTGAGACCCTATTTTATGACCATGAGACCCCATGTTTGTGTGACCACGGGTGTGAGCATGAGTGTATCAGTGAAGACGCGCTTGTTCATTCCTTCGTGATTTTGCTTGTTTGCTGATTCAGACGCTAGCAACTGAGACCTGCTAGGTGCTCAGGCCCAGGCTTGCCTGCCAGGGTGGGGTGAAGGAAACATCATGTTCCTGGCCCAGGTGAAAGCACTGAACAGCCCAGTCTGAACCTGAGCTCATAGCCAGGTCACAGCTGTGTGGGTCCGGTCACAGGTATGTCTGGATAACCTGTGTGTTGGCAGGTTACAGATGTGGGCAGGGTAGCTAACAGGTATGCATGGGTCACATCTGTGTAGGGGAGGTCACAGCTGTGTGTGGGGTCACAGTTGGGTAGGGGAAGTCACAGGTGTTGGGGAGATAGGTCACAGCTCCTCCTTCCTTGCCCTCCCTCTGCTGGCTCCATCATCTTATGGCCTTATTGATCGACACCTGAATCTACTCTCCAGCCGGCCTCTCCCCACCTTGGTCACAAGCAGCCAGGATACAAGCAGCCCTACCCCCACCATGTGATTTGACATCTCCCTCCCAGTGCTACCACCCTCTCTAGTCTCTGCCATCAGCAGCCAGAGGGATGAAGGATCACTTTACAACCTGAATCAATATCGATTTGGTGAGGATTGCTTCTCCAGGCTCTAACCACACAATCCCCTTGCCTGTATGCCTCTGGGGAGCACTCTCCACTGTCCAACATCTGACTTGGCCTTGGCATCCAAAGTGCATCTCCCTTTATGCTGTCATACCCCTGAGGATGGCAGTCTTTGCTGGTGTGGTTCATGGGTGCATCCCCAGCACCCAGCCCAGCCCTGGCACATGTGTGTGTTCAGTGTGTTCACTGAACAGGTAAGATAGTCACTATCATCAGACAAAATCAGGCCTGGTGCCACTCTAGGGCCACCTGCAGCATAACCCTCTGTCACACCCAAGCCTCAAACTCTGTCTCCATTTGTGTTCTGTCTTCCTCCAGCCTTTGCCCATGCTTTGTTCCCAGCATCAAGTTTCCCCCCCACCTTTCAAAACTCAGTGTAGGGACTCTCAATGTAGGGACTTCCCTGGCAGTCCAGGAGTTAGGAAACCGTGTTTCCACTGCAGGGGGCAGTGGTTCGATCCCTGGTCGGGGAACTAAGATCCCATGTGCCGTGCATGGTACGGCCCCCCCACCCCCCCCCAAAAAAACCCAACCCAACCTCAATGTAGAAAGCACTTCCTTGAGGCTACTTCCCGAGTCCTTGTGGCTGGGGGGCCCTCCTCACTGCTCGACAGTTTCTTGAGTACATCTCGAGCCGGTATTATCTGAGGGCAGGGGATCAGTCATCACTGATAGGGACAGGAGGAATCCAGGTGTGGGTCCAATGGCTGAGGGGAGGGGCAGGGCCCCACCCAGAATAACTCACTTCAGAAGCAGAGGAAGTGAAGCAGGTCAGAGCTGGTATGACAGCTCTGGCTGCTACTTCTCTCCCCTGGGACAGCTGGGGACAAGCTATGCTCTCCCATGGCCATTACAGGGCTGACTGTTGAGGATGCCTCCCCCTCACCCCATCATGCATCTCTGCAGTGGGACAGGGACTGGACCTCATGATTCAGATCCCAATGCCCTGCTTGCCTCCCCCTGACCATACCCAGTGGAGGACTCTGAGCTAGATGGGGAGAAGTGCGTGTGGCTGAAGTCCACTGTCCTTGGGACTAGGGAGTGGAGGAGCCGCCCTTGCCTGTGAGAACAGCAGGGAGGAGTGATCTGGCTACCTGCCCAGCCAGGGAAGATCAAACATCCGCTTTCCCCTTTCTCCTTGGGTGGGCAAGGCGAGGCGACTGGCACCAGCCCAGCTGGGGATACAGTACCAAGTAGGAGAAGCACAATGAGCCCCACCCCTCACAGAAGGTTGTACCCAACTGCTTTCCAATCAATATGGATAAAGCAAGGTCCTTGGTGTTGGGGTAGACTGTGAGTCCCTCCACTCCCAGTGGCCCCTGCCCTAGCAGGACAGCTAGAGTGGGAAGCTCTGGCCTGCAGATCCCAGTGAATGCATTTTACAGATGAGAAGTCGCCAGCAGAGAGTCTCACAGAGACAGAACTGAGCTCAAACCTTATATGGAAGACCCTGAAATCTCTCTCACATGCCCTGGCCCAGGCACAGACAGTCCAAGCAAAGAAGCAGTTGTTTCATATTTAATTTACAAAAGAGACCCCAAAATAATAATAATAAACTATGCAGGGGCAGGGGAGTAGGGTCAGGTCCTCCCCGGCCCAGCTGTGCCCCTCTTCCTCTCTGGCAGGGAGAGAAGGGGCCTCCCACGGGACTGTCCCTCCCCCTTAGAACAGGGGGTGGGAGCTGGTACGGACACCCTACTGGGCATCCCAGGGGGTTCTGCCCCTTCAGACTCTGGTTTGTCCACCCCTTGTGGGCTCCTACATGCCTAGCAGAGCCCTTGTGGCAGAAGCCAGCTTGCCTGGCAGCTGCGTGAGAGACCCTTACAAAGTCCAGGTGAGGGCCAGGGCAGCCACAGCCAGCAGGCTGGTGAGGTGGGACCCAGACCAGGCCCCACTGGCACCCCCAGCTGCCCGCCTGCGGTCCCACTGGCATTGCTCGCCGCCCCAGCCTAAGTAGCACTGGCAGCGAAAGTGCGTCTGCAGGTGGTTGCGGTCGGCCCAACTGAGTTCCCCCTCTGGTCGCAGCTGCGGCTCACCAGGTGCGTGGCTAGGCACTAGGCGGAAGCTGCTGGCACTGAGGTGCAGGAAGGTATTAGCACTGGGGTCACGGCGCACACAGCGCCCGTGGCCGTGGCACTGGGCCCAGCTGCAATACTGGGCAGCCCAGGACACATTGACGACGTAGGGTACCAGCAACCGGGTCAGGTAATCCTTGAGGTACTGGCAGGTCTCCTGGGGGCAGAGGTCAGGGATCAGGGTCAGCTGTCTCAGCCCACAGGCCCAGATGGAAACTCTGTTTACACTGTGGTGACTGTACCTTCTTTTAACAATGCACACACACACACACACACACACACACACACACACACGCAAGCATGCCTGAGCCCTCACTGTTCCTATTCCTTCTAAGAAGGGGGTGGGGGCAGGGACTGGAACCCAGCAGGGCAGATGGGGCAGGGTGGAACTCAACAGCTGGTCAGGACAGCAAATCCCCCTTCCTGGGAGAAGGGGAGGGACTGAGTCTTCTCTGTTGGGACTGGGGCTCCTTGGGTGGGGGACAGATGAGGGGACCACTTTGAGGTTTGCAGCCAAAAGCACAGACGCTCTGCCTGTCCCTGCAGACTCAGCTTCAGTAGGCTGGGTGGGTCTTACTTACCATGCTGGTGGTGTACCCCGCATCACCCCAGAGGATGACACCAGCTGCACCCAGGGCTGCACTCTCGCCAATGGTGGAGATGAGATCCATCTGCGTGGGAAGGAGATGGTCACTGGGGAATACTGAGACCACAGGGTGAGAAGGACAGACAGTGTGAGAAGGCCCTCCTTCTCACCCCTAGGCAGCAGCTGTTTCACTTTCTCCTTAAATGTTTAAGCCGTTTCCACCCCCACTTCTGGCCTCCCATTCCCAAGCCAAGGGCCCACTTGAGCCTAGTATGTACCTATCAGGATGGACCGCAAAGTCAGAATACTAGGCCCAAGTCCCTGCTCTGCCTGGATTTGCTGGGAAGTTCTGGGTAAATTTCTCAGCATCTCTGGCCCTCAATTTTTGTATCCACAAAATGGAGATAACAATGCCACCCTTTCATAGGGTTACAGAGATAATGAGGTGAGGAGATGTAGAGTAGCCAGTAAGCTTGGGGGCAGGAGGCCTGCAGTGGTTTCCCAAGGACGAAGGCAGGGCCCTGGGAGGCACATACCTCGCTAAGCCCTGTGAGTCCGCGGCTATAGGTGGGCCTCGTGAAGACGTAGACCGGGAGTGCATGGTTGGCATGGTGGGTGTGAGCCACGCGAAGGGCCTCCTGAACACGGAAGCTGACAAAGTTGCGGCCATGTGTGGAGGAAGCGAGTGTCTCTTCCAGGTATACAGAGGGGAAGAGGGCCGTGCTCTCGGCCCACAGCCAGGCCAGCTGGTCATTTCGGGAGACCTCAACATCAGGGCAGCGGCCTGTATAGGTCTCCCAGTTCTGCACATAATCATGGTTGTAACAGTCGGGGAAGAGGTAGAAGCCCCACAGGTGCCGAGGCCGAAATGCCTTGACAAATCGCAGTGTCTCCAGCATGAACTGGCGTGCAGCAAACTCAAACTCATACTGCGCCTGCTTCACTATGCGGTCTGGTGGCCAGTCAGGGTGGCGACTGGCCACCAACTGGCGTGATAATCGGCGGTACACGTCCTTGTCCTGCCAGTTGCGTACCCACACTGGCCGCCAGTCCTCCCAGTCGATGACTGCCAGCCCTGCAGGCTCCTGTGTACGAATGTAGCGTTCCACATGTCCCTTTAGCATCTCCAGGTGTACCCAGAGGCTGCCATTCTGTGGCACACCACCATGCACAGACCTCGCCACTGAATCGAAGTGTGGATACATGCCCAGCCGGTCACGGTAGAAGATGGTGATGTTCTGGTTCACGAAACCCTCATTAGGTGAGGCCTGCACATCAAAGGCCTTCATGTCCTTTGGGTCCAGTGGCACCTTGTGGCGTGGGCCACAGTCTTGTGTGGGCACATCCCATGCTACCACAAAGGGCCGGCCTGTGAAGATGGGTGGTGCTGTGGGCTTCAGCTCTGTGGCCCATGCCACCGCCAACACCAGGGCCAGTGTGACGGCAGGGCCCAGGCCTGCCCACATGCTGGGGGCTGCAGGAAGACAGTGTCACCTGCCTGGCACTAGCTCAGGAACTGGGGGAAAGGTGGGAGACAGCAAATCAGTCTATAGAATCCTGGAGGTGTCCACCCCAAACCCATCCATACTCCCAAAGCCCATGCTGTGTAGGGCACCGTGCCCAGGGTTGTTCAGACCCTGTTATTGGCTATAACAGGTCTGAGAGACCACAGACCACTGAGGCGCAGGAACTCACTGCCAGGGCTCCTTCCTGGAGCAGGTAGCCTACAGCTGGGCAGGAACTTGTTAGGTCTGTGACCCCTCTGAGAACTGGACGAATTGAGCTATAGACTCACTGCCCAGAGACTCACACATGGCTGAATACCACCCAGGACAAGGTTTCTGAGAGCCCCAAACCGAGGCCCACTCTACCCTGTGAAGTACTCTTGGTCCTGAGAAACCATAGCATTTGGGTAAGGCAAGGCACAGCTGATGAAGCAGCTAGGAAGCTGTAACAGCCCCAGAGCTGGTATCTTTTTTTGCACCCGCCCAGCAGCAGAGCGAGGCTAATAGACTTTGTCTCAGCGCAGACACTCTCCCAAGCTTGGTGGAGGCCCCGCGGGGACAAAGGGGTGGTGGATCTCCCACGGTGGCGCTGGCAGACCGGCATTTCCCTCTACAGCTACCAGAAATGATCGCGCCCCCGGGCCAAGCGGTCCGGGGTAAAGCCCACTCCACCTGGCCTTTGTCCGGGACCCCGCCCCCGCCCCGCACGTGGGGGCTGAACCCGGCCCAGAGTTGGGGGGGGGTCCTGGGCCGCCTCCCTGGGGGCTCAGAATAGAGCCCGCGGAGAGAGCCGCCAGGCTCGCACTGCCCTCCCTCACCTCGCGCAGGGAGCCGCCGGGACCTGCGCCATGGCCATCGCCATCCCCGCCCCAGCCCGGCCCGCTCCGGCCGCTCCACCAGGCACTGCCCCTGTTCGGCGCCTCTACTGGCTCCGCCCCCCCAGCCCGCGGGCCCTTTAAGAATTCAGCGCGGAGGCGGGCCCTGCGCAGGATTTGCGGCGGGGTCGGAAAGGTGTGCCTGACTTTTGGGTAGCCAGTGCTGCGTTTTGGGCTCCAAGGTCCCCAGATCCTCTGCCGAGGAATGTGACCATCAATCTGGAACCGTGAGACCCCTCCAAATGGGGCTTTCTTGTGGAGTCTCAGCCGTGAGGGCCAGTCAGCCCCAAATTCCCCCCCGCAGCCTGCGGCCGGTGGTACAGTCCTCGCTGCTCTGCGACGCGGCCAGCCGCTTAAAGGGACAGCATAAAGGACGGGGGTAGGGGAGGGAATAAAGGAGGTGGCGTTCCGTCACCCGGCCAGAAGGAGGTGCTGTGGGACCCCGAGGCCTTGGCCGGGGGTAGTAGTGAATCTGGCTCAGCATCCCTGAGCGTAGTCTCCAGTCCTGGGGCCCCTTTGTATGTAAAGGGGGACGGTGACCAGAGCCGACCTCTGGTCTCGCAGGACAGTAATGTGCCGCCCCCTACGGATCAGGGCTCCCTTCCCCCGACCCTGGTCTGAAGGGAATCCCCGCCCCCTGCCAGACTTGGGGAGGGGGCCTAGCACCCGCGTCTTAGCTCTTCCAGGACTGCGTGGAGGCAGTGGTTGTCCGGGCAACACGAGCTGTGGGTCGCAGCTAGGCCCGTCCGGCTGGGGCCAGTAAGCCCAGCGGGCCCTGGGGATAGGGCGTCCCCCTGCCCCCGACCTGCATCAGGCACAGGCCAATCCCTGGGCTCCCATCGCCTCCTGTCCAGTCTCTGGGGGGCCTGTGGGAGCCCCCAAGGCTTCCTTTCAACTCTGAGGAAGCTGCCACCCTTGCAGAAGTTCCTGGACAGATGGCAGAGAAAGCCGGCCCGGCCAGAGGGTTTCCCCTGGGCCCCTGCCCAGTATCCTAAGTCCTTTGGTCCTGTAAGCCCCTCCCTCTGGGGAGCAGGCTTGGAGCTGGAATGGGGGGAGTATTCCTTGCCTCTTCCTAGATCCGCTCCCCCGGGATCCTCAGCTCCCCAAAGGGCCCGGGTCTGTATGGCCAGCCCATTCCCCGCCCGCGCGACTGGGAGGAGAGGCAGGGAGCGCTGCTGTGAGCGCATGTACCAGGGTGCAGACCAGTCGCCTGCCCTGGGCTCACCTGTGTGGGAGTCCGTCGGCCCAGTAGGTCGGCGGCCTCCCTCCTTCCCGGGGTAAGTCTCCAGAAAAGCTACTCGCACCAGCTGCTGCCCTCCGGGCAGCCCGCCGGCAGCTTGATAAACCCCATCCCTCCCACCCGCTCCCGCCTCCCGCCCCGGCCCTTTCTCCTCACTTCCTGCTGCCCCTCAGAGAGGAAAGGGCCAGGAACATGCGCGGGGGAGGGGACCGCCTTGACCGTTTCCCTCCGGCGTGCCCTGCAGGCTGGCTGCCCGCCCCACCCTTCCCCTGAGTAGGCCCTGGCCCAGCAAACTGCACCAGGTGACAGGAAGGCTGGGGGACCTGGTTCAGGTGCCAGCCTCCCCCATGCTGGCAGCTTCCTTAACACTGAAAGCTTTTCTCCCCAACCTGCCCTTAAGGTTGAGGCCCATCCTCAAATCCAGCAGCTTGTGAGTGGAGAGGCCCTGGTGGTGGCGTTTTGGGGAGTCAAACTACTTGGGGGATGTTTGGCAGATGATCCCCCAAAGCAGGTGGTGAAGAAGAGAACCAGCCCTGGGGTGGGGGTGTTGGGGGAACTTACAGGAGCTGAGTCAATTTTTTTCCACTGAGAGCGGAAGCATCCCAAGTGTGACAGAGTGGACAATGTGTTGATGTGGGTGACTGTTGGGGGGAGGGGCAGGGCCTGGGAGGGTTCTGCAGGGTGCTCTCCTGCCAGAGGATGTTCCTGGGTGGATTTCACTAAGATGCTGCAGAGTAAGGGGCTCCTTACCACATGGGTGAGGAAAGGGGTGTATTCCTGTGGGAAGCGGGTGCCCATAACGTGGCTAGCTCCCAGGAGGGCTGCAGCAGGTCCCAGCAGACCCCTCCAGAGGTACAAATCTGCACACCCTCAAATCACCCTGAGCCTACCCGCCCCCCGACCCTACCAGCCCACCTCCTTCATGCCCAGGCCCTCTCTCCTAACAGAGGCTGTGTAAGACTGGGGGACTGGGGGAGATGGGAACATATCCTGGAGTCTACCCTGATGACCAAGGAGTCCAGGACATGGCATGGGAGGGTGGTGTTCCTGGACCACTGTGCTGGCTCCACAAGGGACACAGGCCTTAAAAGCTCCAAGGCTGGGGGCCCCTGGGGAAACAAAGGCCAGACCAGACTGTCCCAGGGCAGGGACACTTCCTCAGGAAGGAAGGAAGTGAGCACAGCCCAGTAGGAGGGAGTGGGGAAGCACAGCCATGACCCCCATTGTTTCCAGCTTTGGGGTCAGCTAGGGCAGGCCCAGCACAGGGAGTTCCCCCACACTGGGACAGTGGTGATGGGCTGCCACCCAGCATGGCAGAACCCTGGCCTTGGGGCAGTCAGTGGGAGGGACAGTGGAGGACGACGATAGGGCCTTATGCCTGGCATCTTACTGGGGAAACGGGAAGGTGCCCAAAGAAAAACTACAAGTCCAGGCTGCAGAGGGTGATCCTGCTTCACACTTGACAAGTTTAAACCTCCAAGACAGGTAGGCCAACTTCCCAGACCCAGCAGCCTGTGTCCTTGAACTCCCTCCTCCCTTACTGGGAGATGGGCTGATGGCCAAGGGCTAGGCCTAGTAGAGAACCAGCCTCATAGCACGACCTGAGAAGTGTAGGCCAAATGTCCACAGGGAGCAGACTGCAGGTGAGAAGACAGGGCAGAAAGGACCAGAGGAAGTATTGGGTAGCTGAGCTTTACCTGCTGGAACAGAAGCCCCAAGCCTACTCTCCTGGTAGTGCAAGTAGGTTTGGGCTGCAGAGCCTCGCAGTAGGTCAAGGGCAGTGGTACCCACTTGGCTGCTGTCCACCTAAGGCTGGGCCTTGGAGGTCCATGGGGCTCAGGCTGTGACCTCATGTGGCGTCAGCTGGCACAGCTGGGGGCAGGACAACTGTTCCAGACCTATGTGTGGTCACACTCTCACCTCAGGTCAGGCAGATGGGGCCAATCCCTACTGAGGTACTCCAGGGCCTTCCAATTCCAGGGGTCCCCGCTTATTGAACACAATACACAAGTATGAATGGCTCTCCATCCTGAGGGGGTCTGCAATGAGGTCTGTGTGAATACACTGCCACCTGCTGATTGTAGCTGGAATGGCCGCAGGCTAGGCTCATGCTCACTCTGGGCCTCGCTGGAGATGTGGGCAACAAGAGTCCCCCACCCAGGCCCACCTACTATGCCCAGGTGGTGGTCTAGATACTGGGTATCAAGCCTCAGAGATGTCATTCTTGTATGCAGGGTCTACAAATAATTTTATTGAACAAATAACACAACAGCCTTCCTAGATTGAGGGCTACCCTCCCCAAGCCATTTCTCACACGCTTGAAGAACAGAGTTTGCACAGTAAGGAATTAAAAAAAAAAAGTCATTTTTATGTAGAAATCAGACTCTGCCCCAACATCATGGACTAGACTATTTACAAGCTTTCACATTTTAAGTATTCCTTTATGATTGTTCTCTCCTTTCTGTCCCTACCCAGGGCTCCAGTACTTTTCTCTTACTGATCCTGAAGGGATGGGTATACTGTAGGGGAATGGGTGGTGGGCTCCTCAGAGCTACTGGCACCAGCCACAGGGTGCTGTTCCTTATCACAGGGTGGTGGATGTGTAAGGGCAAGGGGGATTAGACACAGTAGGTGGGATGTGGCAACACCCCATAGGCACAGGCATCCAGAGCCCTTCCTGATCCCCATCCTATGCCCTCTCAGTTGGGGTAGGGGTCAACAACTAGTTGCAGTGGGGAGGGATCAGCCCAGCCCAGGGTAGAGGGAGAAACCTCCCACACCTATTAACAGCCAGCAAACTGTCCATCCATCTGGGGGTGGGAACAGATGGGCAGGTAGGCAGGAAGAATCAGGCTTGTTCTGCCCCCAGCTTCTGTCCAACACAGGAGGAATCGAGGTAGCAAACGGCTGAAATGCTCCAACGAGAGGGTGAAGGAAGTGAGGGAAAGGAAGTTCCCACTTGTGTACAGCTCCCACAGCCCTGGGGCTGGAAAAAGGCAGACCTTACTTGTAAAGTGCTGTAGCCTCCAGCAGGGCTGGGCCCTAGGCAAGCTTGGAAGAATGCAGGCCAGGCAAGGGCACAGGAACCAGGCATTCCTGAACAGCATATGCCCTGCCATGCTCCTTGTAGGGATTGCTGGGAAAGGTGGACTGGTAACTCCGCCATCAGCCCTTGCCAGCCACCAGCCACCTCTTGTCCACATACAAACCAACACCCAACCAGCATTGTAGGACTGCCCTGCTCACAGTTGAAGGTTCCGGGCCAGTGGAGTTTATTCACGGTTGTGGCCCCAGCCTAGGTTCCTCAGTGGAAGCCACACCTTGAGCCTGGGGGTTTCTTGCTGGGGCAGGGGGTGTTTATGCCTGCCACCCCCCAGGCTCACACCTCATAGAGGATCACAGGGAAATCCACGTGGATGCGGGGGGGATCCAGCTTCACGATGCCCTGCCATGGAAACAGAGGCTAGTGAGGGCCAGCTCAGGGCCCCTACTCCAGGAAGCCTTCCTGTTCCTCCCAGCTCCTCCCCCAAGAGCCCCCACCATAAGAGCAGACCCCATCTGGGTCTACCTCCACACAATCAACATAGGCTCTATGACCACTGCCCAGCCCCTCACCTGAGGAATCAGGTTCTTATGTACCCGCCTCAGCTTGGCCCGCTTCTGCCCGTTCTTGGTGACGATTGTCTCCTCATAGAACTCGTGAGCCAGATCCCCATCCTCGTCATAGAACATGGAGCTGTGCAGAGGGAGAGGGGAATGGGCTGGGCTGGAGCCCCAACCTAGTCATGGCAAATGCCACAGACCACAGGGAAGTATGCCCTCCCCCAAATGGGGAGGAACAACCTTGGTGGGAGGAAGGGAGGTTAGTATGCCTGGAGAATCCCTTGCTTAGTATCTGGGGTATACCAAAAGGAAGTGGGGAGTGGGGTGGTGGCCAGTGCTACTCTGTCAGATTATGAGAAGAGAGGCCATACCAAAAAATCACTGGTTTGTTCAGCAAGAGTAGCCGTTCCATCAGGCCCTTGCCTTCACCCAGGGCTTCTAGAGTGGGCAGGATGGTGGCCTGGGCATGTTGGTCTCACTCCAGAAGACACTGCTGGCCCAGGGCCAAAGCCTGAGATAGCAGATGCCTGAGCTAGGAGGGAGCCTAAAGGGAAAAAGCCTGCATCCTCCCCCATCCAGGTGGTTGATGCAGCCAAACTGCCACTGTTGGGGTCCCCCTAGTATCTACAGCCAAATCTCCAGCATCACCTGAGTGTCACTCCCCAGGGCCCATCACAGCGAGGCCAATCGAATGCTCCTGCCTGGGCCGCTTGGGGGAGGGGGGAGGTCAGTGCTCCAGATCTGGGAAACATACCTGGGTGAGGGTCTTTTTCCCCAGGCCCCATCCCCAACGCTGGGGGCCAGTCCTGCTTTCCCGGCCACTACCCAGAGAGGTCCAACCCCACCACTGTGGGGAACGTAAACAGACAAAACAGAGGGTCATTCTCCCCGAGAGAGAACTGGAGGTGAGGGAGGATAGGAGCCTTCAGCTTGCAGGCTGGGATGGATGGGATGAAAGGAAGAGGTTCTGAAGTCTCAGGGAGGCCCTATCTTAGCTTCACCGTGAGGAGGGCCTGCCCAGGGACAAGCCTCAGGCCCACTCTTCTCCTCGGGAGACCTTCAGAGCAGCCAGGCCGCCAGGAACCGACTGCTCGGCTTTCCCCACCCCTTGTTCCTCTGGGAGCCTGAAATATGGGAACCGTCCTGACTCGGGTGTAGGGGGTACAGCGGCGGGAGCGCCCCATGATGCGGGGCACCCAGCCGCCCGTCTGTCCTCCCGGGGGCGGAACCCCACGCCCTTACCCGCGGCGCGTGAATACGAAGGGGGGCACGACTCGGCCTCGCGGTCGCACCAAAGCTTGCTCAGCGACAGCCGCCTCCGGGCCGCCGCCCCCCGCCGCCGAGGCGAAGGGCCACAGGCCCCGAGCTTTGGAGCCGCTGGCGCCCATGTCAGGGCCGCCGGCGCATGGCGGGCCCCGCGGCAGCTTCGCTCTCACAGGACCGTCCGCGCCGCCATGCCCCGCCTAGGCCTCCGCTCGCAGGTGCCGCCGCCGCCGCCTTCCGCAGGCTCCGCTGTCTCCACGGAAACCTCACTTCCGCTTCCGAACACTGTGTATGCTCCTGCCTCTGATTGGCTGCTTCTCTCGTCGGTCCGCGGGGCTGGGCTAATAGCTGCCCTCAGATGCTAGGTATCCCAGCATGCACTGCGAGACGTCAGGTCCCAGCAGGCCACGCCCTCTCCAGCTGGGGCAGCTCACAGTCTGGAAAGCGGTGGCTGTGTCCTCCACCTGGTTTCTTCGGCTTGTACTGCGGCTTCGAAGTCCCCGACCCCCAGAGGTCAGGCTCAGCGAGCCTACCCAACCAAAGCAGCACTTTAGGGCCTGACCCTAGGCCAGTTTGGGCAGTGCCCGTCTGCCCTCATTCTATCCCCACACCGTTTTTACGATCCCCACTGTGGCACGTGGCAAAGAAACTGAACCTAAGGAAAATTAAGGAATTGGCTTAATGTAGTTGTATATCTACATTCAGGGCTGAAGAACTTCAAATTCAGAATTCTTTCCAGATCCACCAGAAGCCATGCTTCATGAAGGCAAGAGTTAACATATCTGTACCTTCGGTGCCATGAGCAGTGTCTGATCCACAGTAGTTATCCCAATATTTGGTGAAGCGCCTTCCACAGCTTGGAGTGTGTGGTTTCCCTAAGCTCTGGCTGCAGCCGATGTTCTTTCCCCCACCACGACCTGAGCCCCGGGGTTTGAGTGATGACTCAGTACATATCCATACACCACATCCTTTACAAATTTGTCCCATGGTCCCACTTGAAAAGGTGCTCTGAGCCTGTCCATCAACCTCGGCAGCCACTGGCATGAGGGGCAACTGCAGATGAGGGCCCATAATAAAGAATCCAAAAGCAGGAGAATTCTTAAATCTTTATTTAGCCAATTCTCTCAGACCCCAGGCCCTGATGACTGTCACCCCCACCCCTTCCCCCACAGGAGGCATTCAACTGAGGCCACAAAATATTACATACATTCGCACACATCATCAAAAATACCCAAGGGAAAGACCCTGGCTTTGACTGGCAAACAAGGCACAGACCTGGGACAGTGCCCACACTCACACAGACCCTGGCACAGGGACATCCTCCTTGGAGGAGGCAGAGGCACTGTTGTTGCACCATGAGCCAGCACTCCCTGACCCCAGGGTGTGTGAGGAGCCAGAGGGTACTGTAGAGGGAACCCTAGACTCTTTCTTGATGCCTGTCTTACCTTAAACACCCACCCTCGGTTCTGATAGGACTGTCCTGAGACCCCATCCAAGACCCGAAACACACAACCTTTCACCATAGGTGAGGGCCCTCATCCCTGCAAACATGACCCTATTCTGTTTGTAGGGTCTCCAAGATTCTCATATCTGAGACACAAATTAAGGAGACTTCTGTCTCCTCTACCCCTGCTGCAAGCTTGGAGCAGCTTCCCAGGGCAACCCTGGCCCACCATGACCCAGTACACAAAGGGCAGAAGGTGTAGAGCCATGCTCTGCTACACCCACTGGTGGACACAGGGGGCCAGCTCCTTCGCTGTTCTCTGGGCTCATTCCCCCAGCAAGAGAGGGCCTCCATGCACACTCATTCCTCGGGCCACATGGCCCTTTGCACACTCACACGGCACGCCCTTGGCGCTGCCTACTCTCCTCCTTCCACCCAGGGGTACGAGAGGTCACCCCAGGGGGCAGGCATGCAGGGCTTCCTGGATCTTCTGGCGGCAATACGAGTACTTCTGCAGGATCTGGCGGAGATGTTCCTCTTCCTCCCGCTGCAGGATGCGTAGGAAGTTGTGTAGCTCAGGCATGCTGAAAGCATCCCACTGTAGGGGGAGAAGGGAGACACAGGCTACAGCAGGCCACTGCCAAACCAGCAGGCTCTCCCCAAAGAACACCAGTGCATCCCGATCACACAACTAGGATGGGGCTTTCTAATGTCAGGTTCTTGCCTGAATGGTCTGTGTTAGGATTCCCAACAACAATCCATATAGAAGATGGGCCCCACAAAGTAGGGCAGTCACCTCGTGGACAGGCAACCAAACCAAACATTCCCTAGTTACTTTTGAACAGGTCATGCCCACTCTCTCTGAGTTTGATCTCACTCTGCAGATGCACTACCTTGGAGCTGTACAGCTTCCAGGTAAAAGGTTCTAATGCCTGAAGCGGGTGCCTGCATGTTGTCCCGTGCCCATCTGTGTGGCTTTGACCTGGTCTGAGATCAGAATGCCATCAGATGGACTCCTGCATCTCCTGAGGACTTTCCACAATAGGAAAGAGCAGTGCGCCAAGACAGTTCTTCCTGGCTTCTTGGGACAAGCCCTAGACCTTGGCATGAGTTTCCTGGAAGCCTTCACTTTAGCTATAAGGCTCATGTATTCCTGGAGAGGCTTTGCAGGGCTTGTCTGCAGCCCTATTCCTCTTTCAAGCCTGCAACCCACCAGTCCTGCCCAGTCACAACCAAGAAACTAAGGAGGGCTGTTACTCACGTTCACCTCCCCAGAGTCATTCTCCTTCAGGACAAAGCTTAGGGCCTTCTCACTGGGCCCTGCAAGGAGCCGTAGCCGTAGGGGCTGCTCATCATCTGACAGCTTCCGGAGGTACACTGAGAGCCAGGCAGGGGGAAGGGAGTGTTTGATTAGAGGCAGACCCAGCCCCCTCAGCTCCTACGTGCACAGGCACATGCATATATACCCTCACACATGGTGGGGTGGGGTGGGAAGCCCACCTTGGCCATGGCGCTCAGCCCGCTCAAAAAGTGCAAACTTGCGGGGGTCATCCACCACCAAGAACTTGCGCAGCAGGGCCTCGATGACCTCGCGTGCCCGTGTGCGTGACAAGACATGCAGGTGCTTGACAGCATCCTTGGGCAGGTAGAAGGAGGTGCGGCGTTTCACAGCTGTACCCCGCCCTGGGCCCCGCCGGGCATCCTGCAAGGAGGGTGGCTTCTTGCTGGCGGGAACTGAGACAGGGCGCACCAGCTTCAGTTGAACCTTGATGAAGCCTGTGTAGGAGCCATCCTTGTTCTAAAGAGGAGAAACCAAACCATGACTAGATGCCAGATGAGATGGAACAGACTTGGGCACTACCAGTCCACTTGGGGCTAGGCTGGGTGTGAATAAATCACTGCTAGGGTCTACCCAAGAATACCTCAGCTGTGACCCTTTGGGCATCAGGCAAACAGTTGGGTTCCTGTCTCTCTCCAAAACAGGCTGTCAACTCACCAGGCTCATGAACAAGTTGCTGTTGATCTGGCCATTGTACTCCTTGATCTTCTGCTCAATCTCAGCCTGAGAAAGGTCAGGTGTCTCCCACTCCACGGGCTCATCCTGAAAGATGGGCAAGCATGGACATAGGATCCTTATGAAACCCATTCCTCTGCAATGCATGTCACGGGCAAGGAGGTAAGCCCTGGGTGGACCACTCTGAAAAATAGCCTGTGGGAAGCCTTTGGAAACTGACAACAAAGTTTGAGGCCTGATGAGAAGAACCCATCACTGCCCTTGGTTCTGCATGCTATGGATGGAGACAGCCAAGGCAGAATCATTTGGCTTCTCTGCCACCTGCCTGGAGCCTCCTCAGCACTGGGTGAGGCCCTAAGGATACCTTAAAACCAAGGCAACGAAAAACACAAGGCTAGGAGCCAGGAAAAGATTGGGGACTCTGAAAAGGAACAGCTTGATCCCAGCACCCTAGTTGGATGGGGTCAGGGTGTACCCTGGAGAAGACAGTCCACTTTGCCAGTCTGCCCTGGCCATGGCCCACTGCAGGGTGAGAGGTATGGGGAATGGTACACACCAGGAGCCCAGCCACCAGTGGGCAGGAGGAGAAGGGCAACATCTACAACCTTAACCTCCTTGGTGGGGGACTTGGGCCAGCCCTGCATGTCTCAGACATAGTGAGGAATCCACTATGACATGCCATTTGATCTTGACCCAATCTGCACAAAAGGCAGCTTCAGGCCAGGCTCCAATCTGCCAGAAGTTGGCATGGGCAGCCTCCTGGTAAAGCCTGTCCCACAACTGCCAAACAGGGAGGCTTATGTACCTCCTCTCTGCTGTCTAGAGGTTTAGCCCAAAGGTGTTAGCTTTACCACTCAGCCCTTCCTCTGTTCCTCCAGGGACTGGATTCTTGTCTGAAGGGTGGAGTATGGGCCAGGGCTTCTGCCAAACTCCCTTGGTCCCATTGCATCACCCTTACCTCCTGTTGACGTCAGATAGGCCCTAGTAGGAATGAGAGTGTCACAGACACAGCTGAGATCATCACTGACCAATGCCTTGTCCCAGGGGAGCTCCCATCAGAGGGTCTCCTGCAGAATAAGCTTAACCTTGTGCTCAGCTCTGAGCCCAGGACAGCCAGGCTTCTTCCTGACTACTGCCTTGGAGCGCCCTAAGCTTAAACCATCTCAAGGGGACAACAGGAAGGACAGATGAGGGGGTAGGGTAGAGTCCACAGCCTTTTAGCAGTATGCTCTTTATCTAGAACCTGCTGCTGTTCAGTGGTCAGCAAGTACATGGCACTGAGGACTGAGACTGGGGGAGGGGTGGGAACTGCACCCTATTTGCTTCCCCAAGTTTCCAAAAGTCTCCTAGATGGAAAAGAGCATTGAGAAGTGAAAACTCTAGGGACTTCCCTGGTGGTCCAGTGGTTAAGACCCCACGTTCCCAATGCAGGGGGCTCAAGTTCCATCCCTGGTCAGGGAACTAGATCCTGCATGCTGCAACTAAAAGATCCCGCATGCTGCAACGGAGATCCTGCGTGCCACAACTAAGACCTGGAGCAACCAAATAAATAAACAAGTAAATATTGAAAACAAAAGAAAACAAAAAAACTCTAGCAGAAACCTTGTTGGAGACAGTGGGAAACCCTGTAGGACTAGTAAGAACAAATGGTCTGGACCCTGGAAAACAAGGGATCTGGGAGGTAAAATAAGGGCTGGAGGTTGGGAATAAAGGGTGGATGTGTTTGTTCAGGCCCAAGGAGAGGGCCTGAGACAGGAAGAAGTACCCCAGTGGGAAGGAGTGTCAGGATGGAAGGGGTGCTAGGGGCAGGAGGAAAGCTGAGCAGACTAGTGCCAGGGCAAAAAGGAAGAGAATTCTACTTACACAACAGGGTGATCAAAGAGATGGCACTAACTCATTCCCCTTCCTTGTGATGGCTCTGAGCTCTAGCCTGGGTCCTTCCTCTTCCCTTCCTGGGTTATCCAGGAGCCCTGAGCTGGGATGCAGTGACCTCAGTTCCAGCCCCTTCCCTTCTCCAGGTGAACCTCCCTCAGTATCTTTATTCATAAAACAAGGGACTTGGACTGGAGGTACTGCACTGTCCTCCCAGGATTCTAGAGGAGGAAGAGTATCTTTTTCCATTTTCCGAAGCTGACTGCTAGAGGAGGATTCCAACAGCTGTCCCAGAGGGATACCATGGAATTTCCCTTCTGCGACACTATAGCCACCCACCTTCTACTCTGCCACTGTCCATAGTGACTGATGGTTTTATTTTACATACAACTTGGGACGCCCCAGCCTCCTTTTCAATTGGTTAGTGTCTTGTGGTTTTCTCACCTTTCCACAATGGAAGATGGCTCAGGCCTGAGTGACACACGGACAGTCCCAGGGATCCACACTCAAACCTTGTACCCAAACTCTGGGCTCAGCTTTCCAGGTATAGAATTTTCCCCTAAAGAGTTATCCACAACTCCCTTTTCTTGACTCATGTAAGGAGTTCTGCCCCACTGCTGCCAGGTATACTGAACTTTACTTCATGGTCCCCATCTCTCTTTCCCGATGCCCTGACCAGGGTGCTCTTCTGAGGTGTACCATCTCCGGAACAGTGATCTGAGCCTGGCGGCCACACTCATGGCACACATCACAGAGGTCTCTGATGATGGGGACACCTGGGAGACTCCGAGAGGCACAGCTGCTCCAGCACTGCAATTTATAGTCCTGGATTAGTAACCCCTATCTCTCTTGACCCCTCTCAGGGCATTTTACAATCTAGCCTTCCCCACCTCTTGTGGATAAAGTGCTCCTGGATGCTTACAGTCCAGAACAAGGCTTCCTTCCCATCCATTCCCAGATCCCCTTTCTCCAGGTCCGCTCTAACTTTACTATATATGCTGCCCAAGCGAGCACTCCTGGTCCACTGCAAAGGAGGGGAGCCTCAGAATCTTCCACAGTCCAGTAGCTGGTGACAGGCCAGGACCGGCAAGAGATGGGGACCACGCTGCCTCCATCCAGGAGTGCAAATGGAGAGGCCTGGACCTTCCCTTGCCTCTCTCCTAAACACCCTTCTCAATTCCCGGCGAGGACTCCTCCCCCTCCACTTCCTCCTGGTCCCCCAGAGAGGGGGTGGGAGCGCCCGCACGCGGAAATAGAGGTGTTAGTCTAGACTGCGCAGTCAGCCTTAGTAATCGGTGGATAATGCCTGTCCCTGGTCTACCCCATGCCACTTAGCTGCTTCCCCTGGTTCAACCGGTCTGTGACAGAAACAGCAAGGCCTCAGCTCTCAGTACCGACGCGCTGAAAGCCCAACACACGGTTCCGAGGGCTGGCCCACGCTCACGGCAGGCAACTCGACCCAAGGGCTGCCCACAAGTTCTCGACCAGGCAACTTACTGGGGAGGAGCGGGGTCCCAGCGACCGCCCCCAGCCCGCTTCCCGCAACCCCCGGCCCCCACCTGATCCCGGCGCGGCCTGCGCGCCAGTGAGGTACGCGCTGTGAAGTACTGCTCGAGCTCTGAGTCCGAGTCCTCCTGGCTGCAGTAACCACTGCTTGTCGTGCTACTCCAGGTCATCTCGAAAGAGGGAGTCCCCGCGTCCGCCTCGCCCATCGCCGCGCCCGCCGGTTCCAGTGCGCCCGTAGCCTCCCACCACCGCCCCAGGCGCGTGTGCGCGTGCGCCGGAACCAGTGTCCGCGCCGCAACCGTTAACACTGAAACGTAGACAGCGCGGATCTAGCTCTCATCTCGTTGGAGGACGAATGTCGAAGGGCGGGGCCACACGCGCCTCGCCTCCAGGAATGATCTCATCGCTCTGGCAGCTCAGCTCAGCTCCGCCTCGCAGGCCCCACCTCCCACAGGAAACTAGTTGGAATGTGTGCGCATGTGCACCAGCGTGGCCTCAAGACCGGATGCGGCTGTGGGAAAGTGCGGAAATTGTGCTAGCTCGGAGCCTCGGTGGCTCCGGGCGGTAAGGGCCGAGTCAGCACCACCGGCACCCCTTCGAGCCCGCGCGCAGAATTAGCTACTCTCTGCCGCCAGGAAGTCGGCTATCAGAACGTTCATTGC
The DNA here is from genome assembly GCF_951394435.1 of Stenella coeruleoalba. Classification (NCBI taxonomy): domain Eukaryota; kingdom Metazoa; phylum Chordata; class Mammalia; order Artiodactyla; family Delphinidae; genus Stenella; species Stenella coeruleoalba. Next base: position 67,297,720 of record NC_137156.1, read on the forward strand.
GCGTAGCGCCAGGCGGCCCTAGGGAACGCCTGCAGTGTGGCCCGCTCGTCAGCGCATACCTGCCTTGCCTGTAAGCTCCCCGGTCCCGCGCTCACCACATTCGTGTCCCGCTCCAGCGCCGGTTCCCAGCCCAGGTCCCGGGGTCCGCAGCAGTCTAGGCAGACGAGCGCGCGGCAACGGTAGTGGCAGGTGAACTTGCAATCTGCAGAGAGGGCTGGCCGTGAGGCGGAGGAACCCCAGCACCAGCTCGGAGAAGCGTCCCGAGGGCAGAAGCGAAGCCCCGGGGTGAAGGCCGTTGCTCGCGGTGTTCTGCATGATCGGCCTTTTTTCAGGCCCCGTTACCGCCCACTGCTACGCAGATCTTAGAGTTGGTCCCCCGGCGTCTTGAAACTGGCGGGAAGGCCTCAGGCGGTTAGGGATCCAGGCCTGCTCAACAGTTGCATTTCTAGAGCCTAGGGCAGAACTTCCCCCTTCCTCATCAGCGTCCCTCCCTCCGCCCATTTACTTGAAGGGAAAAAATTAAATACTTTTAAGCCAGTGGCCCCCCTCTAGTTGTCATTTGTTTCTACTCCCCTCACACCAAAAACTTACCAACACTGGTCTACAAACACTCTTAATTCCTCGCCTTCACCCTCTACCCATTCCGGTCAGGCTTGCCCCTCCCTCCAGGAAACTCCTGCGCACCGCCGAATCCGGCAGTCCCGTCTCCGTCTTCACCTCCTCAGCATCGTCTGATGCTTGCTCCCGGGGGCCCCCATTACCCCGGTTTTCCTCCCACCCCCCTGCAGCTCCTGCTCAGCTCCTTTAGTTCTGTTTCAACTTCTAGATCTAATGGTGGAGTGTCCGAGGCTCAGTTCTGATCGCTTCCCTTCTCTGTGTACGCTGACCTACCCCAGATCCAAGGCTTCCATCACTGACCTCCCCACTGAGATCAAATCCTATGTGTCACTATCTTCATTTGGATGTCTAATAAACATTTCAACCCAACATGCCCAGAATTTAACTCACTTTCCTACCCCTTTTAATTCTTCACTTTTCCTCACTCTTACCCTTGCCAGTGTTCCTCAGCTCACCAAAAGTCGCTACCATTCTCCCAGTTGAGGCAAAACAAAACCAAACCACCTCAACTCATCCTTGATTCCGCTCTTGTTTCTGCCTCTGACACACACCCAAATTGTCCTGTTTTTCATTTCCATGGCCACTTTATTTCTCCTTGGGAACACTGCTGTATCCGAGCCCTTGTTCATGCTTTGTGTTCTGTCACAACTCCCGTGCTCCTCCCAGCTGAATAAAGGACAAACTCCTGTACTAGATGAGAGGGTCTCCAGGCACACACAGGCTTGGGACACCTTCCTTAAGTTCCTAAATGGGCTAGAGCAGTGATTCTCAACCCAGGCTGCACATTAGAAGGATCTGTTTTTAAAAATTGCTGGTACACTCCCAGTGATTGAATTAGCAGGTCTGTGGTAGGGTCCAAGCATTGGAGGGCTGTAAAAGCATTCCAAGTGATTCTAGCTGGTATATAGCCAGTGGTAGAGCAACCTCTGCTTGCTGGTGATTCCTGGGAGGGCAGAAGCACCAGCTAGTGTGTGGCTGTGTTTCATGTTTTAGCACCTGGTTGACTGAACTTGCAATAGGTATCTGCTAAATACTCAAAACTCCTGCTTGCAGCGGGCCCACCCAAGGTTCTGACTTTTTCCAGGCCTTCTCCCATAGGTGAGTAAATTCCCTTCACGGCAAGGATTCTGCAGCAGGACTTGGCGAGTGAATCTTTGGGAAGGGACGGGTGTGGGAATATGAACTCAGAGACTGGTAGGCACAATGCCTTTCTCAAGAAGGGCCAAGGCACCCTTTAAAATTGAAAGCAGCACCTTGTTATTCACAGGCAACAGCCTCTGCCTATGTCCCAGACACAGGTGGAGCTTGGCAAAGTTATAAACCATTGGCCCGCACTCTCTTATGCTATGGGGTAAAGGTAACGGACCTTGTCCGTGGGAACTGAACCCGCCAACCCCCTCCGTCCCAACGGCCCTCAGCGACGGTGCTGCCCCTTGGCCACCCGTTTGTCTCCCGCCAGCGCACAGGGCCGCTACTCACGTGCGCACTGCAGGCCCTTGCGCACGACGCCCCAGATGAAGTCGCCACAGAGGTCGCACCATGTGTGCGTAGTGGGCCCCGCGGGCTGGAAGCGGTGGCCGCGGCCTGGGACCAGCTGCCTTGCGGCGTTGCGCGCTGTGCCCGGCGCGATGCGCAGCGCGTTGGCACGCTCAAGCCGGGTGCGGCCCGGGGCGGCGCACCGCGCGGGTGCCAGGTCCCGCAGCTCAATGAGCTCAGGCTCAGCGGACATGGCCCTGTCGGGCCAGGAGTCCCGCCGGCTCTGGGCTCAAGCGAGCGCGGGGCGGGCGGGGCAGCGGGGCGGGCCCCGATCCGGTGCCGCCCCCGGGATTCAGGCAGAGCGGCGGGAGAGCGGAGGAGAGAGGCGCGATGGAAACCTGGGCGCCCGGGCTGTGTCGGCCCGCAGGCGGAGTGGGGCGGCGGGCTCAGCGAGGGGCTGCTCTCGCGGAGTCCCCGCCCTCCGTTTCCTATCCTCCCTTCATCTAGCGAGCAATTCCCCTCCCCCTAACAACCACGACGACCTCAAAGGGCCACGCGGAAACAGGCGTGTTTCTGGAAGCTAGCTTTACTGTACTGGAGGAAGAGGGTCCTCACATCCGATCCTTGCCCCCGGCCCAGGCCTCCTGCCCCAGCTTGCTGAGGCTGCACCCTAAGCCTACCCGCCGGATGGAGCAGGAAGTGGCGAGCGCTTTGCTGGGGGAGATGGGTCAGCAGCTCTTCCCGTCTGCTATCCTCACCACCTGGGAGGCTGGGGCGCTTGCAGAGGCCGGACTGAGATCCAGAGGTTCAGGGGCACGGGGTTGTATGGCATGGGTGCTCGGTCCTCAGCAGCTGCAGCCTTCACTTGGCTCTGTCACCCTGGGCTGCCGGGACACAAGCCTTTCTATGCTTCTCCCAGTGCTTGACTTGGCACTCCCTGCAGGCAAATGGGCCGGTGAGGATGCCGTGCTATGAGAGATATGGCAGTGGGACTCAGGGGTCCAAGGTCCTAGGATACCCTCACCTGCTGCAATACCACTCATTCTGGCATCGTGAGCAGCGCTTGGAGGCCTCTGCATTGCAGTAGGCACAGCGGGGCTGCTCTGGAGCCACTGCCTCTAGCACGTCCAGTCTGTAGGTCTCCGCCCACCTGGGAAAAGGGTCAGGAGGACTTGGCTGGACCTGGTGGGTGGGTGGACGGGAGCAGCCCTACCCACATCCATGTCTTCTGCCTCCCTTCTACCCTTTCTGCCAGCTCAGCAGGCCTCACCTTCGTGCCTGCAGCCTCAGTTCCTGCTCCGAGGGGCTGAATACATGCCGCAGCTGATGCTTGGCAATAGCCTGCCACTTGCCTCTGTTCTCTCGCTCTAGCCGCTCCCAGATTTCTGGGATCTGGGGAAGAGAAGTGGAGAGTGGCAGGGAGGAGCTGGTAAAGTGGGCAGTGGTCCTGAACAACTAACTACCTAGGGCCTACCTGTTCCAACACCAGGTCCTTCTTAGGGGGCTGGGCTTCGGTCAAGGCCAGGTGGGCCAGGAAACCCTGCAGGTCTGCCAGGTTGGGCAGCTGGTCGAGCAGTGTGTCTGTGAGGAAGGCCCGAAGCTGCAAGAGTGTCCAGGGGAGGCCAGTGTGAAGCGGTGCTGGTCAGAGGGTCGAGGAACAAAGAGGGCCTGAGCTGGGCTGAGCTGAGGGTGCCAGTGGGACCCATGTCCTACTAGCTGCTGTGTCACCTGAGGCCCAAGGTGTGGAGAGAGGGCTGGGGATGAGGTGAGTGGGCAAAAATAAACATCAAGGGAGGCATGGGGCAGTGCTGGGGCGGTGGTGACTGGTGTGGGAGGAGTTCCCTACCTTGAGTAGCTGTCCTTTGGCAAAGCTTGTGAGGCAGTAGCGGGCCCGGGCCTCAGGGCTTAGCAGCAGATTGTACAGGGCGATCCACACCTGCCCATCCAACTTGCTCAGCTTTTGCTGCTCCGAGGGGGACACTGTCTGCCAACGGCCGCTCTCAAATTGCTGCAGCTTGCCTGGGGAGAGGAGCCAGCATACTGTGTGCAGGCGTTGCATGCTCTGTGAGTGAGCCAGCTGTGCGGGCTAGGGACTGACCACTGTCTGGGCACAGAATGTGCCCATGCTGGGGCGCTGCTCACTTCAGAGCAGGGTGAGTCCTCAGTGGTAGACACACAGGCCCTGCCTGCTGCAGAGTCCAGGTCTAGGCCCACTTTGGGTGAGGCATCCTGGTATTCTCTGTGGTCAAGGGGGCAAAGTTTTCTGCCTGTGTGCAAGCTGCCCACCCCATCAATCCTGGAGGATGTCCTGGAAGCAGTGAACTGGGGCTTAGGCAGGTGGAGGAGGACCTTACCGCCTTCCTGCCGGCTCCAGGGACTGTGCTCCAGCAGTTCCACCAGGAGACAGGGCAGATTGTGGGTGCTGAGCATGCGGCTCAAGGTGCTCAGGGAAAGGCTAGGGACATGGATGGAGAGGTGAGCTGAGGCTACAGGCCCAGGCTACCAGCCCTCCACTGCAGGCCCCAGCTTAGCAGGACAGCCCACCTGTCCATACAGTCTGTGATGTAGCGCAGCACTGAGAGGGCCTTTAGTGCGATCTCAAATTCCATCAGCTCTGCCTGCTTCTGCAGCTCCTGGGGTGGGGCACATGGTGTTCAAGCTAGGGGAGCCTGGGTCTAGCCCTTGCCAACCCCTGGAAACCTCAGCCCACCTGCATGGGGGTGCCATACTTGGACTCCTCCTCCTCAGGGGGGCCACCATGGCCACTCTGGGCGACCAACAGAGTCAGTTTGCGGTGGCAGTAGTCCACCAGGTCCAAGATGGTGTCCTCTGCTGACTCACACACCTCCTGAGGGGCAGGTGAAGGGGAAACATTCTGCCTCTGATGCCCTTCCCAAACAGACACAACCCCCCTTGCTGCCAGACCCCGGCCTAGGCTAGCCAATGGGCAGGGCTGGTGCCTCACCTTGTGGAAGAATACTGTCTCCAGGAGGTTGATGATGGAGGCCTCATGGTGTAACTGTCAGATAAAGAGGAGGACAGGGCCCTGGGCTGCTGAGAGAGGGATAGGGGCTACCAGCTACTCTCTCTAGTCCAGGGCCCTCTGAAGGGGTGGGAAGGGGTATGAACCGATGGCTCACCACCATGTAAATGGGAAAAGTGTTTGGGGGCTTGAAGTCTTCCAGCCTGCACAGCACAGGGAACACCTTCTGCTTCCACATCTCCACTGCAATCAGCTCCACCACCAGCGTCGGGATCTTTGGGAGGGGAAGGACCGGGATGAGGTGGGCCTACTTAGCCTGGCAACCCTCCCATCTCTGGCTCAGCCCAGCCCAGCCCTCCTCAAACTCCCCTGGGCTCCAGACTCTCCTCTGCTCCATGAATTCCTTCCCGATCTCTCTCCTGCACCTTAGACCTTCATTTCCAGCTGCCTCTGACATCTCTGTGGGGGCATTCCCCAGGCTTCCTATTACTGGCCCTTGCCTTGTCCCCAGGCTGCCATGCTCCCCCTGCACCTGAGCCCTTGTCAGGTCCTCCCCCATTCAAGTGTACCTCTCAGGCCAGCCCTCCTGCTCATTCCCTCTCTCGTCCCTGTCCTTTCACTCTTTTTTTTTTTTGCGGCTCGCGGGCCTTTCACTGTTGTGGCCTCTCCCATTGCGGAGCACAGGCTCCGGACGCGCAGGCTCAGCGGCCATGGCTCACGGGCCTAGCCGCTCCGCGGCATGTGGGATCTTCCCAAACCGGGGCACGAACCCGTGTCCCCTGCATCGGCAGGCGGACTCTCAACCACTGCGCCACCAGGGAAGCCCTTGGCCTCACTCTTATTCAGGGCCCTTCACAGTGCCCTATTCCTACCTCACACCCCAGTAGGGCGCTCCACCTTTTCCTTGCAGAGGAATCTTTCTGTCAAGTGATATTTCAGGTCATCTACTGGTGCCACCTCCTGGCTCACATTCCAGTTAAGCCAATCCCTGGTTTCTAACTCCCTCTCTCTCATGTTGGGAAGGTTGCCTTCTTCTATGCCAAAGTCCCACCCCACTTTAGTGGGTGCCCCCCTCTAACCCGACAGTCTATTCAGTAATGCCTTTAGAACTTGGGCCCTCCCCCTACAGCCTAGGCTGTTCTAGGTTCCAGGATTATCTCCCTAATCAACTCACATTCTACACCCCACCTGGCATGCCAGGGTCCTGTCCCATAGGGCTGCAAAATCAAATGTGTAACACACTTTTCCTTTTCCTTTGGGGAGGACAGGGGTGCCAGCCAGAGGGAAGTGCAGGCACCCAGGGTGTTCCTGAGGGGTAGACTGGTGGGGATGGGGGGTGGTGAGAAGACAGGAACCCTGCCTGTGACTCCAACCTACCTTCCTATGGGTGACCAGCAGCTCCTGGATGGGCTCGCCCTGGCTGGCCGTGGCATCAAGGATAGCCTGCATGTTCAGCTTCTCGAGATTCTCGTGCTGCTGGTTCCACCTGCCCAGACAGGGTGTGTGTGCATGTGGGTGCACATGTGTGCAGTAGGAGTGGGTGCGGGGGCTGGGTCCTACTGAAGCCTAACCGGGGTCCAAGGTGGCTCAGGACCATATAACCCTGTCTCGGAGAGCTTTACCTCCCCACCGAGGGGCCCCTCCACGCCGGGCAACCCCTCCCCCCAATGTCAGGCCCACACTCCTCCACTCAAGGACTCTGACCCCATGACTCCACCTGACCCCGGATCCAGCTGTCTCACCCTCCGGAGCCCATCTCGCGCAGCTGGAAGCTGCGCAGTCCCCGCACTAGCACGTCAGCCTCCCCGGGCAGCAGCAACTCCAGGTCGCCCATGTCGGCTCAAGGGACAGGAAGCGGGAAGGTGGGGTTCGGCTCACCGCGAGCAGCGGCCTGCGCTGAGATGTGGATGCTGACACGCTTGGGGACCACGGTCTCCTGCGGGCCCGAAGTCTGGGGCCCTACAGTTGTAAAGCGGTTGCGGAGCGTGAGTCCTCGCCGCCATGGAAACGGTTAGCTCAACGCCTGCGCACTGCGGCCTGGGTCCCGCCCCTGCCGGCGGCCCGCGCTGGGTCCCGTCACGCCAGCGTCTGCCTGCTTGCCAGGCTACGGGTAGCAACCCTCCTTAGATTCCTGGAGCTTTCTCCCTCACAACTGGCTGCGGCTCACGGGTCTCCCTGAGTTACAGACTCTTGAGTTCTAGCTTCCTCCTCAGATGGACGTCAAGTCGGCCCACCCCCCACCAGCTCTCCCTGTAGCTGCTCCCTCTCCAACCACACGGATGCTCCTCTCCGTGGCCCCCTCGCTCCAGTATTCCTCGCGCGCAGCTCCACCTTGTTGGCTCTACACCCGAAATACTGCGCAGGGCTCACAGCTTCTCTCCATCCTAGGCCAGGCTGCCATCACCTCTCATGAGGTAACTACTGTGGTCTTTTTACTGGACCCATTTCCACTCTTGACCTTCCTGAGTAGCCAGGAGTCTTTTTTTTTTTTTTTGGCCACGCCACGTGGCATGTAGGATATTAGCTCCCCGACCAGGGATTGAACCTCGGCCCTCGGCAGTGAGAGCCCTAAGTCCTAACCATTGGACTGCCAGGGAATTCCCACCAGGAGTCTTTTAAAGGTGTATATGAGACATTACTTCCTCACATGAGTGTGAATCTGGCTGCCTCTGGCCCTCAAAATACTATGTCCAAAGCAGCTTACCAGCAACGCTGCAGAATCAGGCTCTTGTCCCCTCTCCTACCTCGGGACTTCATTTCTTCCCCCTCTCCCCCTTGTCTTCTACAATATGTTCCAGCCCCACGGGCTTCCCTTGGCTTCCTCATACATCCTAAAGTGGCTTTTGCTTCAGGGCTTTTGCGCCTGTTACCTCTGTCTGGAATACTCTTCCTCCTTCAGAGTTCAATTTAAGTCAGTTCAGCTAGGCCTTCCTTGAGAATCTGATGCAGAGCAGCCTCAGCTCCCATCCCAACTCACTTTTCATCTCAGCTTCCCCATTGATTCTTTCTGGCTATTTATTTCAGTTTATAATTAGCAGGCACTTTTACATGCCCATTGTTGGTTCTGGCCACCAGATGGTGCTCCAGGGCGTCGGACCATGGCTATTTCTTTCACTGTGAGTTCTCTCTGGTGGCTGACTCAGAGGCAGTATTCAATAAAGGCAGGTTGAAATGGATGACTTTATTTATAGAAATGAGGGTTAACTTTGAGACAGTAATGGACTAGTTTGTAGGTCTAGTCCTCATGCACCAGGCAGGGCTTAGGAGGAGAGAATAGCCATAGCTGTGTGCCTGGTCCAGCCCCCACCAGCCTCACTTCCAGCAGATGATGATGTTGGGGTCATTTTCCAGCCGTTCATCCAGCTCTTGGTAGCTCATGCCTGGGTGGTGTGGTGGAGGTGAGGTCAGAAGCCTTGGCCTGGCCACCCTGCCTTGACCCCACCTCAGTGGTCCTGCCTGCCTCTACCTGTCTTGCAGCAGATCTCATCGTAACTGTGGCAGCCTGTGTAAAGCCTGGCAGGGTGGCTCCGCTCCTCCCGAGACACCCGCACGGGATACTTCTGTAGTCGCCGGATGAGGTTCTTCATAAGCCCGAACTGGATCAGCTTCCTGGGGTGAGGGTTGAGGAAGAAAGGGGTGATGCTCTGGCCAGGCCTCCTTCTAGCCAGGCCAGTCTCCCCTCCAGTTTTGTTTCAGTGACCAGACTGGACTTCAAACCCATCACCTCCAGGAAGCCTTCCTGGAGTAGCAGTGCCACATGATTCTGCTCATCAGGAATCTCCTGCTTTCTCTCTGACCCAGGGCTCGGGAGAGACACAGAGAGTGTACCTGCCCTCATGGAAGGCAAACCTTCCATGCCCCAGGGGATCCCCCTCTGACCGTTCATCAACGTGCTGCAGCTGTTGGGGGTGGCGGCCAATGAGATCTCTCACAGTAGTGCCAGGGCTCAGGCTGCAGTACAGCTGGAACACATCCCGGAGACTGGCCCTCTTGTGCCCTGTAGGCATCAGGGATCAGCTCTCCAGGTGGCCCTGCCCTCCCTGAGATGGCCTCCCCCAGAGCCTGCTAATACCTTGCTTGGTCACGTAGGATAGACACGCCTCCTGCAGGGACTTGTCATCTACTAGGTCCTGGACCTTGGGCGTCGGGCAGTACACATTGGAGTACTGGAGGGTAGCAGGAGGCACAGGGGCCTGAGTGAGGGGCTTGGAAGTCTGACATAGCCCCAATTGGGCTCAGCCACATGATCCATTCTCCATTTAATCAGACCCCAGACACACCTACCTGGAGGATGGACACCAGTGTCACAACGCCGTAGTACCTGGGGGAGATAGCTGTGCTCAGCTTCTGAGGGCCATGCCTTCCCAGCTCCCACACTCAGGGCTACTGGGCTCTTCCTGACTGGCGACCCTGTCCTGAGTGTCACTGTTCCCCACTCACAGCAGGTTCTGGATGGCGATGCGCACTAGGTTGAGCTCCACGTCTGCCTCGGCTGAGATCTTCTGGACGTGGCGGAAACCATCAATGTAGGGCAGGATCTGGGCAGGGAAGAGCAGGGTAAGTAGGGGTGGGATGAGGCCAGGGCTGTGGCCAGCCGCAGGTCATGATAGCCAGGGAGGGCTAGCATACCTGTTGTGTGGTGAGGTCCCACTGTGAGTTGAAGAAATCCTCCTTGTCTTTGGTAAAGACAGGCACATCATACTCCTGGGCCACAGGAGGGTCAGGCCGCTGCTCAATGACCTTCAAGTGGATGGTGTTAGACTCATCTGCAGGGAACCCCACCCATATCCTCAGTGCCATCTATTCCAAGAGGCCATCAATTACCATCCAGTCCTCCCAGCCACCCTTGAGGCAGGCAGGTGACTCTGGGTAGGGCCATCTTCCCCTTTTATGGAGCAACAGACTGAGGTCCATACAGGGGAAGGAACACGCCCAAGGAGCAGAGCTAGAGAGCTCTACTGGCCTCCCCCTCTCCAGCCCCATCACGCACTGGGCCCTGGACATCATCAGCTCAGCTCATGGCTATTTCCTGGCCACCAATTTGTTCACGAGTCTTGTCCTTGACTGGGCTCACCTTCCCCTGACACTTCCCCATCCCTCCTTGACCCCTCTGCTGTCCTTACAGAGGCTGGGCCATACCGATGGGCAGAGTGCACCGGCCTGAGGCATTTAGCTCCTCCAGCAAGATGGTCATGATGGGCACCAACTTCTGTTTGCTCTCCTCCGTGGACACGAAGCTGCTCTCTAGCTGGATGGAGCATGGACAGCATGGTGGGCACACCCCAGGACCCTTGGCTGGCATCCTACTCTGGAAGGTTCCCGGGTCTGGAGGGCTTTGGAGACATGCGAACACCTTCCCTAACTCTGCCTGCCCATCCACCCAAGCCCATCCACCCAAGCCCATCGTGTTGCATACTTCCAGTGTGGTCAGGTAGCCAGCCAGCTTTTTGACGATGGGCTCAAGGGCACAAGTCTTGGCCTGGGCATCACACACGAAGCCTAGGTTGAAGAGCAGGGCATTGCGGCTGTACTTCTTGTGCTCGATGCACACGGGGCAGCCAATCAGTTTCTTCTCCATGGCTGTGCTGGACGAGGGGAACAGATGGGAACAGAGTCAGGCTCCTCTCACCCCCAAGTCTTTCCACTCCTCCTGGGAACCCTCCCAACCCCCCAGCTAGGGCCTCACACAGTGATGAGCTTATTCTGCAGCTCTGGCTTGGTGATGATGTACACCTGGACGGTGTCAAACAGCTCCCGGGAGATGAAGTCCTCGGGGACCTGTGGAAGGGAGTGCCAAGAATCCCCTTAGTGGACCTTATAACTAGGTGGAATACACAGGGTGAGCCCCAAGACCTAATCCCTCTTCTCCAGGGTTTCTCTTCTCTCCCATCCACCCAGGCCCACTCTTTTGTGTTTCCAAACACACATTATGTTCTCACCTACCTCCTGGCTTTTGCATACGCTGTACCCTCCACCTGGCACACTCCTGCCTCACCTAAATTCCGATGCATCCAGGGATACTAGTGGATCACCACTCACACCTCTCGTAGAACCTGGCACCTCCCCTGGGCCCCCACATCCCGATTTCCCACAATCACTGCCTATGTGAATGTTTGTTTGCCTTGCCACACCGGGAGCCTGGGACTGGGTCTGAATATACTCTTGGTTCACGATTTTCTGCGAATGAAGGGGTGGCGTGCCTGCGTGCAGCACGGGGCACTGGGTTCCACCGCTTCCAGGCATCTGGCTGAACTCCCCCGAGCGTCCCTCTACCTTGCCTCCCATGCCCCGCGAGCCCGGATGGCACCTGATAGGTGATCTTCGGTCCCAGCGTGGGGTGGAACTCGCTGAAGAATATGCATTCGATGCGGCAGCTACTGCCCATGGCGCTAGTGGGGCCGGGGTCCGTAGCTGGCGCCACTGTCCCTGGGAGCACCTGTCAGAAACAGCCCGGAGGTTTGGGCTGCCTGGTCAAGCACGCCTGCGCACTGAACACCCGTGAGGCCATCTGCTCAACAGCGCCTGTGCAGCGCGACTCAGCCGTGTGGCTGCGGGGGACTGTCCCAGGAAGTCCCGGATGGATAGGCGTCGCACCCGGAAGTTAAGAGGCTCCGCGACGGAGCGGCAGGGCGCGCGGCAGAGCCCCGAGTAACCCACTTTCTCGGGAGGGAACCACCTCGTCAGGTCGGCGCTGCGGGTGAGGCAGGCGAATCCCTAGCGTGTAGGGGAAGCAGGCCAGCGGCAAGTGGGGAGGCTGTGCGCAAAGGGACTCAGGCCATAATTTCGACGCAACTGGGAACTACAATTCCCGTAGTGCTTCACGCCCTTCCAGCAGGCGCTCCCGCCCGGCGACGGCGTGGTGCACGCTGGGATTTGTAGTCTATTACACGGCCTTGCCTATCTTACCTGGAAGGTGGGCCAGTGATCAGTGCCAATTCAGATGCGGGTACACGCTGACAGGCCACCAGTCCTCGACTATTCCTGGTGCCTGCCTTAGTACTGTCCCTGCCTACCTTAACTTTTTGGAAGAGAGTGGCATTCCTGCCCCGCAACCCTTGCTCCAGTGAAAAGAGTGGACAGCGGGCACCAGAGACCCTTGCTCACTCTGCTATGCTTTCAGGCTACAGCCGGCCTGGTTGACCATGGCCCTTTCTGTGGAGACCGAGTCGCACATATACCGAGCTCTGCGCACTGCATCTGGGGCTGCTGCCCACATTGTGGCACTGGGCTTCACCATCTTTGTGGCTGTACTTGCCAGGCCTGGCTCCAGTAAGTAGAATTCATAATTGACTTTTGGGAAGGAAAGTGTCACTTTTCCTGGGGAGCAGGGGCAATAGTAAGCCTTGGATCTGACTCCTGGGAAAGGCCTGGTTGGCTGAGGGACATGCTATGCTGGAGGAATAAGTGGGGTGGAATAGATGAGAGTTGGGGCTCTGCCAGCTTGGCCAGGTCCCATAGAGTACCTGGCTTCTCTTGTCTTGGTGCTCCACTTAGCTGCCTCTTGCAAAGTGCAGGGGGAAGGAGGGAGGACTGCCAGAGGAGTGGCAAAGCATGGCTTCTGATCCAGGGAGGGTCCAGGAAGAGATGATAGGTATGGGGTCAGTTTGTTGCAGCAAGAAGGGGCTTGCATTTTGGCAGCACCTCCTTGGGCGATGAGCTACTCATACTCCTCAGCCCATGGGGATTGGCGTGGCTGGGTTCTTCTTGCTTCAGCTTCACGAGGCTTCCTCTTCTCATTCCAGGTCTCTTCTCCTGGCACCCTGTGCTTATGTCTCTGGCTGTAAGTAGTGGGCCTGTCCAGCTCTTAGGGATGGGAGGGAGCATAGCTATGGGTGGTGGTCTTAGCGCCCTCTAAATGTTAATGAACACTTAATATCTGTTTGGAGTAATGGGATGTGGGGTTAGATGCACTGTATGCTCCAACTCCTGCCTATAGTTTATATCCCACGCTTGAACTAGAGTATTCGAGATGCAGGGCAAATGGGTTTGTCTAAGCACAAAATGAGGCTTCGTCCACCTCCAGGCAGGAGGCTTAGAATATGCATTTGGGTATACCTGTGTCCCTTTTCACCTTAATTTATAGTGATGCACCTAATTTTCCTGAAACAGTGCACCCATGTGGCCAACTCTTGCCAAGAAATTGTATCCAGTCCTGTGTCAGAAAAACAAAGCTTGTGAATCATTTATAACTGCCACATCTCAAACCTTGTGTTTGCTGGGTAGCACAGCAGAGATGACATTTCAGAATAGCAGCTAGAAGCAGTGTGGAGAGGTACCTCCTGCTGGTTACTCAGAGCAGATGTTCTGTCCCAGATGGAATTCTCCACTCTTGTGCCACCAAATAGATACTCGTTAGTGGGGAGAGAATGAAGCGGAATCTGCCCACACTAGCTGGCAGCTTAGGTTATATCTAAAGCTTTCTTCCCTTCTGCTGGGCAGCACTCTCATTTAGTGTCCCATCCCTGTCTCCCCAGTTCTCCTTCCTGATGACCGAGGCACTGCTGGTGTTCTCTCCTGAGAGTTCGCTGCTGCGCTCCCTCTCGCGGAAGGGCCGAGCACGCTGCCACTGGGTTCTGCAGCTGCTAGCCCTGCTGTGTGCACTGCTGGGCCTGGGCCTTGTCATCCTTCACAAGGAACAGCTTGGCAAAGCCCACCTGGCCACGTGGCATGGGCGGGCAGGGCTGCTAGCTGTGCTGTGGGCAGGGCTGCAGTGCTCAGGTGGGGTGGGGCTGCTCTACCCCAAATTGCTGCCTCGATGGCCCCTGGCCAAGCTCAAGCTGTACCATGCCACTTCTGGGTTGGTGGGCTACCTTCTGGGTAGTGCCAGCCTCTTGTTGGGCATGTGCTCACTCTGGTTCACTGCCACAGTCACTGGTGGGGTCTGGTACCTGGCTGTGCTATGCCCTGTCGTTACCAGCTTGGTCATTATGAACCAGGTGAGCAACGCCTACCTGTACCGCAAGAGGATCCAGCCATGAGCTTTTCCCAGAACTAGGGGAAGCCTGGATTTGCCCCTCAGTGTGGTAGCCGGGGCTGAGACCTCCTGGACTCTCTCAGTTGACTCGGTCACGGGACACCTCAGGCCCTGGTGCGGTCACAGGTAGCCGGAGTCCTTTGTGTGACACTATTACTTGCTCCTCATGCTGGAGTACCTCTCCTTTCCTTCTTTTTCTGCCATCCCAGAGGAGTTTATGGATCATGTGTCTGGATGAAGTTGGGTTTCAAGACTGCCCCCTGCCCACAGCAACTCAACTTGTGCTGGTATGTCCAGAAATGAGATAAGAGAAAAAAGTAAAATAAAATTTTAAAAGAGACTGAAGGGACTTTCCTGGTGGTCTGGTGGTTAAGACTCCGCACTTCCAACGCAGGGGGCATGGGTTTGATCCCACGTGCCGTGAGGCGCGGCCAAATATATATATATATATATTAAGACTGAAAAGACTGGATGGGAGGAACAGTCCAAAGCTGGGGATAGTTCTTGCTAATGCCATCAGCATGAAAAAATGGGCAGCTGGGCAAGATGGGGACCCGTCCCTGGCTGCTCACTGAGGGGCTAAAGCTCTCTTGGCACACTAGCCCCCCGGATCTGGCTAAGCACCCCATGCCACTCAGGGCCCTAGCAGGCCCGAGGGCTGTAGCTGTGAATGGTGCGGCTGCGTGTATTTCAGTCTCCCAGCTGCTCATATGTTGGAGTTTCTAGACTGTGGTGGTCAAATCTGGGCAATGACAGGATGGGAACTGGGGATGGGCTGCCTCCCTAGATGCCAGGCCCTGAGCACTCTGTCTTGGAGGTGAGTCATGGATAAGAACAACTCCTTATGATAGAGAGGCGCTTAATTATCAGGTCCTCCAGGCAGGGCCTCCTTCACCAGGTAGTGCAGGGAGGCAGAAAGTAAGTAAGAGCCTGAGGTGACAGCTCTGGGAAGACTGCTTGACAGTGGGCATGTGGTGGTGAGGCAAAGGGGAGTGTGATGGGGGGAAGGGGATGAGGGCAATGGGCTTTTTATCCAGCTGGAGTAGCTTTGGTGACCAAGCCCTTGAACCTAGAGTTAAGTCCCTGTCTAACTCTGCAGTTGAGCATGATGAGGGGGCTGCACAAGGTGGTCTAACAGAGCCCAGGAGCCATACCTCAAAGAACTGCTTTATTGATACTGCGAGGCTGGGCTTGGCTGCCCACTCAAGTGGTCCTGTAGAAAATACCTGGGAGCTGTGACTGTTCTGGCCCAGAAGCAGCTATGGCCACAGCAGAGGGAATCAGAAATCTTGACATGAATGTAGTCTCTTTGTGGGCGGGCAGGGATGTACAGCCCTGCACTGGCTCCTGCACTGGCTGAACCCCCAGAATGTTTTTGGCAAATCCTTGCCTTGGCTCAGGGCTCTCGGCAACCAGTATCAGGTGTGAGGGTTGGCTTAGGAGCCATGGCACCAGTGCCCCTGCAGCCACTTGCTTGAGGCTGCTTGCTGAGGTACAGTCTTACCTCAGATGGCCTGGGCTGGCTGTGCTTCAGAGGCCCCATGCCTGGCATAGTGGTTGTCTGGAGTTGGAACCAGGTAGCAAGAATCCTGGGTAGTGTTGGCGAGAAATAGCAGAAGTCTGTGGCAACCCCCAGCAGGCCTTCTTCCCTCTCCTCAGAGCAGTCAGTGCCCTGGAGTAGCTGAGAGTGTGTCAAGGGGGGCTTGGGAGAAGAGGTGCTACACTCAAGGTGGTCTAGAGTTACAGCTTCGGGGGAGCTGCCTCAAAGGTGATCAGGCTGGATTCTGGGACAGGCCCCTTCCCTGGGAGCGTGGGGGCCTTGTCTGACGGCAGGGGGCTATCCACCTTGGCCCCAGCCTCCTCTTCATCGTCTTCCATGCTGGGCCAGACGGACTGGTCCTCCACTCGCTTCAACCGCTCGTTGAGGGCCTTCAGAGCCAGTTGCCTGGGGCCAGGGGAAAGATGACAGGTCACTCAGGATCTGAACTTGGCTCATGCCCTGCACTCTCTCCCCCAGGAAACTGACATGCCGTACTGCTCACACGCCTCTCTCAGAACCCTATGGGTTCTCCTTCCCCATACAGGGCCCAGGGCTCCACAGGGATTGGATTAGGGCACACTCTGCCATCAGAATGAGGACCCAAAGGCTGTAGGGCCTTCCTTCCATAGCTGGGGCACCTCCAGGCTGCGAAGGCCAGCTGGGTGCCTGCCAGCCTGCCCACAGGCCAGCCCCAGGAATGGTTCTGAGGATGGTGCCTAAGGTTGGGCAAAGCTGGTGTCCCTGGGCAGACAGGTGGAAGGGCAAGTCCCTGGACATGTGAGTTTCTGCTAGGCACTGGCATCACATTCAAGGCATTACTTCTCCCTCCTCTCCTTGTTAGGAGTATTTTGAGCCTCCTGGCAAGGGTCTGTGGGGAAGTTTGGAACTCAAGCACCTGCCTTGGCTCTCAGCCTGGGAAGCAGGGCCAACCTGGGTCAGCTCACCCCTCCTAACTGACTCTAATATTCTCCTTCCGAGAAGAATCTCCAAACCCACCAGGACCTGTGTTAGAGCAGGAACACACAGCGTCCTAGCAGAAGGAGAGGAAGGAGAAACAATCCATGTGGGTAGGGCACAGGCCAGAGCCTACTGGTTTCACTGGGCAGACCCCTGGAGACCCCACTCTGCGGGGAGGTGGGAAAGTTCGCTAGAAGAAAGTATATACGTGCACTTGGGACCCTGCCCACCAGGAGTTGGGATGCCCATGCTGCCAGGTAACACTTCTACTAGTGGTCACTGTGGACCCCTGATGCCTCCAAGTCTGTGCCACCAGCATGGGGGACCTGTATAGCCTTCCATGTTCCAGCAGAAAACCAAAATCTCCACCATGCCAGGGAACATGACGAGAGGGACAACAACAACATAGGCACAGAAAGCCCCAGCACACTTCCACCCTGTCCTCCAGCCTGGCACCATGGCAACTTGGCACAGACAGGATGCTGCGACCCAGGCTCCCATTCTGGAGACTGCCTTGTCAATTCTGTTTAAAGCCTGCCAAGGTAGAGAGATGGTGGCATGCTAATCACTCCCTCACAAGGGTCAAAGGTAGGAACCCCTGCCTCCCACTATCACTAGCTCTTTGGGTCAGGGAATGGCATGCAGCAAGATGTCAAACTGGTTGGTGGAGTAACCCCCATCCCCAAGCAAGGTAACAACCACAAGACTATGCCAAGAACCCACTTCCTGACACCCCCCACCCCAATCTGCCTCCACCTGTCCATTTTCTTGGGGCTGCGTAGAGGTTTTTCGAATGTTCAGCCACCCCTAACAATCCCAGATCTCCACTGGGGGAGGGGCCACCACTGTGGCCTGGGATCACCTGAACAGCTCTGAGGACAGCTCAGTTTCTACCAGGCCCAGCCCTCCTGACCGCATCGCCTCCACTGGATAAGGTTAATAGAGACCTCGGTCTTTAGGATTCATCAGCCACAGAGACACAAACTGTAGAGCCCACAATTAAGCTCTGCAGCATGCCGTGTGTACTTTTCAACATCTGCCACCTTGGACCATAGTAATCTGTGGCCTTCCCCAGCTGGAAACTCCTTCAAGAAAGGGGTGTGGCCCACACTCCACAGCCCCAGTGGAGAGTAGGCACAGGGACAACTCCAGCTGAATTCATAAAGCTGCCTGCTAAGAACTCATTACACAGGTGAGCAAAAACAGAAGGCTTTGACAAATGCAGACAGTATGAACAGAGCCTGCTCTAAATTTCACTACTCAAGTAACTGCATCTAAAAAAACACTCAAAAATAATGTTGAGGGGGCTTCTGGTGGCGCAGTGGTTACGAATCCGCCTGCCAATGCAGGGGACACGGGTTCGATCCCTGGCCAGGGAGGATCCCACATGCTGTGGAGCAACTAAGCCCGTGCGCCACAACTACTGAGCCTGTGCTCTAGAGCCACAACTACTGAAGCCCATGCGCCTAGAGCCTGTGCTCTGTAACAAGAGAAGCCCGCGCACTGCAATGAAGAGTAGCCCCCGCTCGCCGCAGCTACAGAAAGCCCGCGCAAAGCAATGAAGACCCGACGCAGCCAAAAATAATAAATAAAATTAAAAAAAAAAAAAAAGAATAATGTTGGAAACAGAGCTGTGACCACTCTGGTAAGTCCACAGACCTGGGAGAGACAGAAAGAGATGGATTAAAAAAGATCTGTCCTGCCCTGGCCAAGGTGCATTCAGTGAATAATTCAGTTGGGATTCCTGATGGTGCAGATGGCTTGGTTTACAGATAATGAAAAGGTTGTCTCCACTTCCTGGTGTGGTCAGCAGGCTCCCTCGGTGGGTCATGTGGCTGTCCCCTGGGTTTGGTGACACATGCCTGCCAGAGTAGGCGGGGGTGGTGGGGGTGAGGGGGTGTGTCTAAGTCTAGTTATACCCCAGGCTTCCCTCTCAATAAATAAGCGGCAGAGAAGCACAACATCTGAATTAAGGCTCAGGAAGAGGGTGTGGTCCAGCGTTTGGAAACTAGGGTGGCCCAGACCATCTCTTAAGGATCCCATGTTTCCTTCTCTGTCCCTCTCTCACAGGGGAAGAAGCACCAGCAGGTTGTTTCTGGCTCCCACAGGACCAGTGTCTAGGATTTGGAGATTCTGAGACAAGGCCAGGGTTACGTGTACCTGGCTCTCCATTTGCCCCTCACACAGCTCAAAAGGAAGCAGGGCATTTCTTGAAACTTAAGCGGCCTGAGTGGTGAGAAAGGCCACTTTTACTCCCTAATTTTGGAAAGCACCTCCTGCAGCCCAGACACTTAAATGCTGAGCTCCAGGCCACAAGCTGGCTTTTCTCTTTCTGAATCCGCCCCAACATCTGACTGCAGGCTGCCAGCCTACATACAGCAAGCACCTCAACAGATGGAATGTGACTTGATTAATAATACTATCCTAGCTCGACAAGGTTTTGTAAGATTCCACAGTACCTTCTCCGCTCTGCGTCTTGAGGGTCTGTGCCTGGGAGGCTGATGGTGATGGAGGATGGGGCACCCACATCATAGCGCTTCACTGTCTTCTGGCATATCTTTACCTTCACCAGGAGGCCATGCACCAAGTTCGCCAACAGCCCCACCACAGGCTGCAGGATCTCAGGGAAGAAGGTGGCAAAGGCAAAGTGGTCGGCCATGTCGCCTCGGCCTCGGCTATGGCGCTGGTAGAAGCGAAGATACACCCAACTGGAGATCAGCCCAAAGCCATAGGAGGCCAGCGCTGGGCTCTGGAGCAGTGTGGCCAGCCGCAGCAGCAGCAGCAGCCCCAAGAGCAGCATGGGCACCACACTGACACGCACCTGAGGCACTCGCAGGACCACACAGTCCCCCATGGTTTGCTTGAGTGCCACCAGGACACCACCTAGGAAGCCCAGGGCGCCGTGGATGCGGACAGTGAAAAGGTACACCAAGTTGAAGGAAGCCATGTAGGTGAGGAGGTAGGCGAAGGCCCCCAGTAGCCCCACAGACACGTTCACCACTGAGAAGAAGATGAGCAGCTCCAAGGCCCCCCAGAGGGGCTCCAGCAAACGTCCAGCCACCACCACTGTGGCCAGGCTGATGGCCACATCCCACACATGCTGTTCCATCAGCCCATGGGTGGCCAGGGTCCAGATCCAGAAGTTGGGTGGAAAGAGGTAGCCTGGGGTGACCGCCAGGCAGCCCGTGTCCACGGCGAAGGACAGCAGGTAGAGGAATAGTACCGCAGCGCACAGAGCCTTCACCACCACGCTGGCGCTGGACAGGATGGCCCCCAAGTGTTGGCGGGCGCCCGGTAGGGCGCGCTGCATCTTCCTGGCGGGCGTCGGCCTTAGGAAAGGGTTTAGTGGGCTAGGGGCCTCCCCGGGGCCTCGTCCCAGTCCGGCCCCGACGGGAGGCCCGGGTCCGACCTAGTCACTGGCCTATGGCCCCGGTGAAAGGTCCACTTCCGGTCGGGTCGACTCCGGTCCCAAAGGGCAGAGCCGGGCCTGGTCGCGGGGCCGGGGCCTAGGCCCCTCGCCGGGTATCTGAGGGAAGACCCTGGGCAGCTTAGGCACGCCTAACTGCCTGCTCTGTGTGGCCACCGCGCCGACCGGAATGGCGGTGATCTCAGGGCTCGATCTTCTCCATCCACTCTGGGGCCCTACGGTCGACGCGGGACTGGAGGCTGGTTCTGGGTCGGAGTCAAGTCTGGTCAGCTCCGCCTCGGCCTCGGCTTCGACCGTACCTCCTCCCTTCTCAGGCGCCGACAAACAGCGGCGCTGCGCCTGCGCGCTCGGAGAGGCTGCAGGACGCCCTCTGAACGTCGGCCTTACGGTTCCGCGGCATGCTGGGACATGGAGTCCTCAGCCGGAGCCGGGACCAGCGGATATCAGGGTTCTGGGTAGAACAACAAGTCCCAGGAGGCTGTGCGCCGGAAGAGGAGAGTGTGCTTGGGAGTTGTAGTTCTCAGGACCGTTTCCGTCGGTTCTCCAGAGGTGGGGGAGGGTGAACGGGCATCGCTAACCTCTGGAGAGCAGCGGGTACCAGCGGCAGCACAGCTGCAGGCCACGCGCGTGCTGAATTTCCCGGAAGGATTGGCTCAGTGTGTGCCTGTTTATCTGAGTGGGTGTGTCCTAGTGGGCAGGTGTGCAGGTAGGAATGTTGGATGGTCCAGGGGGCGCGAACTCCTGGAACTTCCGCGGTCTGGTGTGTGCCTGACCCAGGTTGGAATTCTTGCTCTGCGTTTTGGCGGCTGTGTGACAATGGCCAAATTCCCGAACTTTGTTGAAACCCAGTTTCATGGACAGTAAAATGGGGATGATGACAGGACCTACCGTGAGGATCCAAGGGGACTGGCGTGTACAATGCCAGTCCACCCTGGGTGCTCAGTGAGTGTGTTGCCCAGGCTGCCCTTGTTACAAATGAGGTGGAGCCCATACCGGAACTCGGATCTCCAGCCCCCAAAGGGGTGAGACTGGACTTCTCTTAGTGACTCTCTTCCTCACCACAGTCAATCGCTGATCCTGATGAAGAGAGGTCTCTCCACAAACTTGGGTCAGGCTGGCCTTGGGTCTCCACCTCACTGCAACGGTGGCTTCAGGTAGGTTGTGTCCTGTGCAAAACTGATTTTTGTTTTTTGTATATTGAGTTTTTTTTTTAATATGCATATAATTAAAATAAATATATGACAAAGTACATTTATAAAGTGCAGAATCCCTTCCTTTCCGCCACTGATCTCAGTACAACTGCCGACGTGTGCGCAGCCTTCCAGATCACAAAAGGTGTTGCTTTCCTTTACCTTTGGGCTCTGGGTTCCTGCTGCATGCCACCCCAGGGTAGGGTTGCCAGATATAGCAAATCAAAATACAGGGCGCTCAATTAGCATTTCAGTTAAACAATGAATAATTTTTTCAGTATAAGCATGTCTTCAATTTTTAGCATAGTTATGTCCCATGCAATGTTGGGAACATACTGAAGAATATTCATTGATTATCTGAAATTCCAAATTTGATTGGATGTTCTGTATTTTACATGGCAGGTCTACCCCAGGACCTCTGGGGCTGTTGCGGAGCATGGGAGCTGCCTCAGGGGTTGCTAGTTAGGCTTTGCTCTGTGGCCAACCCTTGCAGAGGGTGAGGAAAGGTGTCTTCACTAAGACCTGGAATGCCCTCTTTTATTTATTTAGCATCCAAGGTCCCCGAGCCACAGGCCACCTCATTTCCAAAACCTTTGCTGGTTTCTTGCATCTGGGAGAAAGGATTTCTCCTAAGTCTCAATTTGCTCATCTGCGGTATGGAGATAAACTAATATCCAACTCTAATGTGTGGTAAGTACTCAGCACAGGGTGAGTGCATAGTGTGGAGTGTGTACTGTAAGAGAGCAAGTGTCAGTATTACTGGGAAATCTCTGCACTGGGTGGTTATAAGTCTTTCCCGTTGAAAAGAAACTCGAAGGTCACACAGAATAGGATTGACTATTAAGAGAGTTGGGATTAAAATGAACAAGGGTGTAGGGCTTGCCAGAGGGAGGCCCGAGATTTGCTGAAATGGACTCAGAGCTGTGTTCCAGCGTGAGCAGCAGTGGCCACTGACAGCACCAGGCCTCCTCTGGGCTGGGAAGGAGCAGCCATCATGCTTGTGGGTGGGCCAGACCTTGGCCTCCTCTGGACAGCAGCACTGGCCCTCAAGCACGAAGTCATGGACTTGGGCCAGGTAGTCACTCTTTGCTCCACCTGGAGGACCTGCGTATGCCCTGGTAGTCTGATCCTATTGGCTAGAAGCCTGCATCTCATCTCCATCTTCTTTCCTCCACAGTCTTGGCCTTGAGCCTCTGGGAGACTTTTTTTTTTTAAAGACAGTTTTTCCTGGAGGCTTTTGATAAGATTATACAAGACAAAGGATGTCAAGGATCTAGCACTTAGGAGGCCTGGGAAGCGTCATGCCCTCCACCCACCAGAGACCTGGATTGCTATGGCCTTCACTCCCAATTAAGTGGTAAGTGGGGCTCTGAGGTCATGGCCACCTGTCTTCAAGCCACCCAGTCCTCACTCCAGGGCAGAGACAGTGTATGGGAACCATTTGAAGTGAAAATATGAACATTATTTAATAACTGATCTTTTGTAATAAACCATTTGAAAATATTTTACAAGGAATCACACACACAATATTTTACAAAGTTTCTTGACTTTTTTGTCGCTGTTGTTTTTCTGACTTGTCTGTACAAAATAGAACAACCAAAAAAAAAGGGCAGATAAAAGGAAATGGCCCCCCAGTCCCCCACAGATCCCCCGAGCCCGAGGTGAGGGGACAGCCAGGTCGGGTGGGTGATGAGAAGGATCAGACCCAGCTGGGGGTTTGACAACTACCTGATGGGGATTGCTTTGTCTGCTTTTCTGTTTTTTAAACTTAAAATATATATTAATTTATCTGTATATGTTTCTTTCTTTATTTTTATATTCTCCATTGAGCACCTGACTACACTACAGTTACACACACGCCCCTGCAAGACATGGCTGGCATCTAGGCTGGGTGTACAGCATGGGTGCCCACCCTGGCACCAGCAGTGGGCATGGACCATACACACACACTGAGAAAGCGACAAGCAACGTGACATTAATTAACGGAGCCATTAATTAATGTATCACCCTCCCCCCCTCCTCCCAGTCCATCTGAGCCCTATGGCCATATCCCCCTGCCCTCAGTCCCCCAATGGCCCCCAGGCTGGGATGCCTTTGCAAGAAATGACCAGAATGAATGGTGTGAAGAGATGTTCCCAGGCCCAGCCTGTGTATGTGCACAGAGTGTGTATATGTATGTGCAAGTGTGTGTTCAGCAGGGAGGAGCAGTTTGGCCAGGGAGTGTGTGAGTGGGAAAGAGACAGGCCTGAGTGTATAAGGGGCAGATTGGGGGTGGGATGACCCAGCTAGGAGTAATCAAGTCACCCCCGCTAAGGCAAAGGGTGATGCCTGGTGAGAGTTCCTCTGCTGAGGGGTGCAGGCAGTGGCATGTGGTCCCACTGGGGGCCTGACACTAGTGAGAAATGGTTACAATGAGCACCTGGCAGGGTCAGGGGCAATAAGGGGACACTGGCGGCTAGGTCAGGACAGAGGGGTCTTCACCCTTTGCCCCAGCATTTGGCACTGTTTGACATTCAGCTTTAGAGATGGGGGACCAGCTGGGTTACAGGTCACATAAGAGGTGGACGGTGAGCAGGAGATGGAGTGTGCACATGCCAACCTCCCACCAACCCCTCACCCCGTATAAGGCTTTGTGAGCCCCCACCCTCACCCCACCCCAGGGTGTGTGTGTCTGTGCACGTCTGTGTTTGTGTGTGTGCCCTCCTGGGTATGTCGGAGTCCAGTTTCTGCCCTCAGGGCTCCAGGTGTGTATGGGGTTGAGTCTTAGCCGGTGTCACTGTCACTGTCCTGCCACCTGCCGGGCTTGGGGAGGGACAGGTGGCTGTAGGCCTGAGAGAGGCAGGAGCTCATTGGGGGCTGCCCCAGGACCTCTCTCCTGCCAGGACTTAAGCTGGGATGCACAGGCCTCAAACTGCCCATCTCAATTTCCTCCATTATTCCCAGATTTAGTCCTGGGTGTAGCAGAAGGGCCAGGTTAGAGGAGTCCAACTGGGGCAAGACCTCGGTCTTCCACACAAAGGGAGCCTCGGGGCAGGGCGGGCTGTGGAGGCCTGGTTTGGCACCAGTACTGTGGCCTCCCTGGCCCAGCCCTCCGGGGTGGGTGAGTCCAGTGGGAATGAGGGGTCTGGGGACACTCTGACAGTTCAGCAGCCAGACGTGGCTTGGGGGCCAAAGACCTGCGGCGCCTTCCTTCGGGACCCCCCCTCCCCCCAAGGCGCAGATTCTCGGGGCCAGACGCACTCAGGTCCTTCAGTGAGGGAGGGGGGCGAGGCTCTAAGGTGGGAAGTGTGGGGCGAGGGAGCAGGGGAGCGGCGGGGAGGCCTGGTGGGGGGAGGGGCACTCAGAGGCGGCGAGAAGGGTGGGCGTGGACTTGAGGCTGCGGCCGGGGAGGCAGGCTCAGGAGGAGTAGCAGCTGCAGGGACACCAAGACGCCCAACGACGGTGGGAAAGAGGCTCCGCGGCCGCAGTCTGAGGTATCTTCCTGTGGAAAGAGACAAGGAGCAGCCGGTCTGCCCGGGCTGGGCGGGCAGCGGGTGCGCAGGGCCGCACTAGCCCTGGGGCAGGGGAGCTGCAGGTCAAGGCCGCTGCCCCCCTCCTCACCGTGGCGTTGTAGTCGAAGCAGATGTGTGGGCCTCTCCGGTATCGCGGTCTCTGCACCAGTTCACACTGCTCCGGGCCGTCCGCTGGGCATGGGTGGGGAGTCAAGGGGGCGGCGGCACGGAGGGAACGCGCTGGGCGGGAGGGGCCGGGGAGCAGCGCGGGAAGGATACAGTGCGTCTCCTTCTGCAGCAGCCGGCCAGCCTCACACTGGCTGCACAGCGGCTTCTCTGCCACCACGAAGAGAAGGTTGGTGTGGGTGAGTCTCTGTGCGTGGAAGAGCCTGGAGGCAGCACAGAAAGGCGGGACGTTGAGGTTCGCCCCACCCCGCCGCCCCTCCCCTCCCCTCCCCTCCCCTCCCCTCCCTTCCCCGCTGCAGCCCCGGCCCGGCCCGGCCCCGCCCCTCTGGCCTGCTCAGCGCGCGCACCTGGAGCAGTTTCCGCAGTCGATGATGGCGTTGTAGGAGGCGTTCACCGAACCGAAGTAGTACTGGGTCTGTTTCATGACGCAGCTGCTCTCGCGCACCTCGGGGTTCCCCTCGGCCTCCGCGGGGTCTGCGAGGGTCCAGAGCCCCTCAGCTGCACCCCTACACCCTGAGCCTCGCTCAGCCGTAAGCCCCGCCCTCCCTTTGGAGTAGGTCTCAGATTGGGGAGGGGCTTTGAGGAGGGACCTCCAAAGCCCTACCTACCTGCCTGGAACCAGCTGTGGTAGATGAGACCATAGAGAAGTTGCTGGAACAAAGACCTGCAGGGCATGGGTCACCGAGTGGGAGTGGTCAGCGAGGCCAGTACCGTGCCCCATTTCTTTCCAGCCCTCCTGCCCAGGGAGCACCCTCCCTCTCCCATTTCCCCTGGGGACTCACCAGGCCGCAGCAGAGGTCCACCAGGCTAGGTTAAGGAAGTCTGCAATGGTGGGCTGCAGTGGAGAGAGTGGCATGGGCTCCCACTGCTGCCCCTGGACCTGGTTCACCCCCAGCTTTCTCGTTAGAGGTAGGGGGTCATCTGTGGGCAGGTCTCCCAGTCCCCCCATCTGCAGGTCAGGCATTGCTGGGGCTCACCACAAAGATGCCCCGGGGTGCGGCACCCAGGTTGCCCGGGGGCAGGGGGGCACAGGCTGCCTGATAGTCGTAGGACTCCTTGCGGGTGTAGAAGGAGTTATTGTAGAGTGCCAGCATCAGGTTGGCATCCACCTCACTGAAGAATCTGCCCACCTGGGGATGCCGGGAGGCAGTGGTAGTCACAGGGCTGGCAGTGCCATATCCCCAGAAGGCTCAAACCCAGACCCTCTCCTTCCACCCTCTTCCTGACCCTCACCTGGTCCCACTGATGGTTCTGGTTTGACAGCACCAGGAATCCCCCATCATCAATGAGGACACAGAGCAGGTCCTGAGAGGTGGGAAAGGGGGAGGAAGATGGGGAGGGGCTCCAGCCCAGCCTTTCCTCCATAGACCCTGGCAGTCCAGTAGCTGAGTGGAGGGGGCACCATTCCCCCAGTTCTGGTAAAGCTGTGAAGTCAGGGTGGGATGTTGAGACCCACTGGCTAAGGGATGGGATGGGCTAGGAGCTGCATTTGGGACTCAGGTGTCCAGGAGTGGGGTAAGCTAGGGTTCAGGGCACACGCACCTCGTTGTTAACCTCGCAGTCCATCTCACAGTGGCTGTTGGGGCCGCACTGCTGGGCAGAGAGCAAGGACCGTAAGTGCCCACCAGTTTTCCTCCTCCCATCACCCTTTATACATCGGGGACCCTGCCTCCCCATAGGCACCAGAGCCACTCTGAGTGGGAGGACTGGTAGGGGTTCCTGGGGACTCCAGAATGGGTGCTTCTGGGCTTACTGCCCTCATCCCTGACCAGATACCTTCTGAGGCTGGTCCTGGTGGGTACGGTTGCTGGCTAGCACCTTGAACTTCTCAGCCCAGGCCTCTAGGTCCAGCTTAACGCCTACCACTGTGGGGGAGAGCAAGGGGCCATCAATGCCCACCTACCTGGGCAGCACACTGCCCATTTTCTCTTTCCCTACCTCCGCCCTGGGTATTCACCTGCTGGCCTCAGTGTGCGTCCACCTAGGCTGAGCTCCACAGCCGTGCTGACGAGGATGCCCACCGTGTCATTCTCCAGCTCCAGCGGCCTTAACCGGGCTGGGGGTGGGTGAGGTGGGGTGGTCAGGAGTAGGGGCTGGCAGCCACATGACCACTCTGTGCTGGGCCCTGGGAGCCCAGGAACCCAAGGCATGGCTGACCTCAGCCTAAGCACCGGGCACCCAGCATAGCGTCTGGCACAGCCTAGCCCTCTCTTTATCTGCCCCATCTCAGCCAGCCAGCCTCGAATCTGAGAGGGACCTCAAAGAGCAGAGCCTCGCCCTGGCTGAACAGAGAAGCCTCAGCTTCCCACCTGCTGCTGTGCGCCTGGGAGGACACTCACCATCCTGTTGTGGGGGCTTGAAGACATAGCCATGGTTATCCAGGCTGCGGCGGTAGAAGCTGGCATTGAAGGGCTCAGGGGTCTCTGTCCAGTCCTCAGCTGCCCTGGTCACACAAGAGGTTGGTGGAGGGGTGGCTTGTGGGGGCAGTGGTCTCAGCAGATGAAAGAAGGCCTCTGGGCAGCGGGACAGGCGGGGTCCCAGCAGGGGCAGGGTGTCGGATAGTGGGGCAGGTCACTTACTTGTTGGGGAATACGCGAGTGATGCCACCATCAGTGGCGGCGAACACGGCCAGAAGGCTGTACCTGGGGGCAGCAGGGAGGTGAGGTCACAGACCTACTTTCTGCAGGGCACGGCCAGCGCCTCTGGGCCCATCCCAGCCTCCTGCCCCCACAGGCTGGGTGGTGCCTACGTGTTGAGATCCTGGTCCCGCCACACGCGCTCCACCAGCTGCTGTGTGATGCCCGTGTCCAAGATCAGGTTGTGCAGAAGGAAGTTGTTGCCTGGAAAAGGAGGGTTGGGGTGGAGGGAGGATCTTCTTGTGGATCCCTGCCCACTCTCCCCGCTACCCCCAAGGCTCCGAACCTTCCCCATGACCTGGCCCAGGACCTGTCCTTGGTTTGGGCCTGCATGTTTCCACACCTGCCCAGTCTCTGGGTTCCTCTGGGCTGCCCCCTTGCCGTCTGGCACTGCCCAGACCCTGCTGCCCCACCAGTCACTCACACTGCTTGGAGTCTGGAGTCACTTTCTCCATGAGCTCAATGAAGTTCTTCAGGAACTCAGTGTTGTTGTCTGAGGCATTCAGTTCCTTGCAATACTCTCTGGGGGTGGGGAGGGGCAAGAAGAGTGGGCTTGGGGGAATGCACAGGGCAATAGGGTTGAGGCTTCCCAACAGGCCTGCCTGGCCATTCGCTGAGAAGCCCAGGCCTCAGGGAGGGGCATGTGTATTCTTACAGGCTGCAGTGACTATACGCCCAGCAGGTAACCAGGTCTGGACAGGGGCAGAACTGACCTGCTTAAGTGCAAGAAGCAGAGAATGAGGGTCTGCTTCCACCACCCAAGCAGGTTCTCCCTTCTGGGCATGGCCCTGCAGAGCCTCTCACCTCTCCTGTGTAGCTGGAGCTAGACGGTGCACCTGGGAGGCCCCAGGAAATGCCTCATGGCTGGCTCGTCGAACTGTGTGCCATAGCGTTCCGTGGGCACAGTGGGTGGAGTCCTGACACTGGCTTAGTTGGTCTGAGACCTCATCCTGCTGCTTCCTGGCTGTGTACCTTTGCGCAACTCACTCAAGCTCCCTGAGCCTTAGTGTTTTTCATCATACCACAGAGGGTGTCACCAAGTCAGTGGGAACACGTGGCTCCTTGGATTGGCTGTTCCCTCTGCCCAGGGTGCTCTTCCCCCAGAGATGGACAGGCCAAATCCCTCACCTCCTCAAGATCCTCTCTGGGCTCAGAATGTGGGTCCAGAGAACGTAGGGGCTGAAGGGAGCAGGGAGATCTGCTTGGGGTTCTGCTCCCCAGGAAGTCTTGGCAAGCAGTCCTTCTAACCCTGGTACATGGAGCTATCTTTCCTGCCTAATCCCTCATCCATACCCCTGCCACCAGAGACCTCCTCACTGGCCTGCATGGCAGCAACTTTGTGGGAAATTTTTAAATGCTCCTCTTCCCGAGGCTATGCTAGGGCCCAAAGCTTGGTGAGGGCACCTGGGACTGAATCTCAGTCCCCACTTGCTCCCAGGGCCTTTGTGCAGTACACAGCCTGCACTTCTGTATGGGGGAGAACACACCTGATACACTTAGAGTGACACCCATACAGCTGAACTTGGGATACAAGTCACCTGCAATCCCTCCCCCTCACATAATATGTACATTTACACTCACCCAACACATATTTATTGAGCTCTCCTGTGCCAAAGATACAGAGGTGACAAAAACAAACATGGTCCCTGCCCTCAGAGCTCCCTCAGGGTCCTGTGGGCCACACAGGCCTTTCCATACATTCCCACAGTCACCAATGCACACGGCCACCCCACATTTACACTTGGACTCTTACAAATGTACATGATGACTCACAAATACAAACACACATCTACAGAGAGTCACAGCGAACTTTGTGGGTGCATGCACGCACGTGCACACACATGGAGGTTAGGAGTGTCCAGAGCCCCCGTGTGGTACCTGAGAGTGCCCATGGATCTCTGTCAGTTGCACCCACCTGCCCTCATGCAAAGCCCAGGCCACAGGGGAGGGCTTCACCACCCGGCGGCCTGCTGGCCTCCTCAGATGTGGGCCAACAGACAGAAGGTGTGCACACGAGGGTGCATGCCAAGGATGGTCCAGGCCCAGGTCTGTGCTGGGCCCTGATCCCTTACTTTCCAGAGAGCTCTTCATAGTCCCCATCCCCTCATCCTCCTCCCGTCCTCAGTGAGCCACCACACCTAGATGGGGCACTGCCGACAGGGGCTCTGGCTGGCTCGGTCACCACACCCACACAAACACTGACTGACACGGGACAAGGACAGGTGCGGGGTGGGGGTGGGGTGGGGAGGGCGCCACAAACCAGAGCAGCAGCTGCCCAGTGAGGGGCGTGCTGCAGACAGCCGGCGCAGGGCAGAAAGGGCTCCTTCCTGGTGGCCTGGGAGGGCAGGGAAGGTCAACAGAGTCCAGAGCCCTCCCGTCCGAGGCCTGGTGGGAGCTGAAGCTATGGGCACTGGTGCCTGGTGTGCCTACATGGCCCAGGTATGCACACGGCCACACATACAGGGCTGTGCATGGCAGGGTGACACTGCACAGGACACAGACACATAGCTCCAGGCAGCAGTGCAGGAGGTGGGCCCAGGGAGGTCAGGTTGGGGGAGGACACCTCAGCAAGGCCACACGCAAGCTACCTGGGAGCAATGAAAACATGTCCTTCAGACTCAAAGCTGCTGGGGAGCAGGAACTCAAAATCTGCAACAGAAACGGGGGGTTATCCGGCGGGGGCTGGGGAGGCCGGAGGCCAGGGGTTCAGAGCTGACGGGGCTGGAGGGACAGGGAAGAGGGTGGCTTGAGGGAGGGAGACACCAGCAAAGAGGAAACCCGCCACTTCCATGTTCAAGTTCGAGCCAGAGAGAAGAGGCGGGCGGGGAGGGCCTGTGGAGACTACAGCATCGCAGGAGGAGGGCAGTTATAGCCAATATGTTGCCCAGGCCTGGTCCTCTGTCGGCAGTGAGTCCCTTGGCGTGGCTGTATATGCTTCCATACGGCTGTATAGCACATATACACGGACATACACACACACATATATATACACACACTGCTATATATATGCATGGTCTGGGGGAGGCACCAGTCTCGCTCTTATCACATCCATAATGGAAAAAACCGCATGCTGAGCTTCCTTCCTCCAAAGAGACTCTGAGGAATGGAACTGGCTTTTGGCTGCGGATTTTTATCTCTCTTTGCTGTAGCTGTTTGCATTTTGGTAGGTCTTGCTTTTATTCTGTGTCAGGCATCAACATGGCCAAACCGAGGGGGTTCCTCACGGGCACAGACAGTCCAACCAGAGACAGTGTGGGCAGCTGGGGGTGGGCTGCAGTGCATTGTGGGGGTCCAGTGGTCTTCCCTGGGGTAGGAGGCTGGGTGAGGGGAGATCCTTGAATGTTCCCACACTGTGAGAGGAGAGTCTGGGAGGTGGGAGGGCACAGAAGCGCTGCTCAAACATGAACACCCTCTTGGGCCGGGGGCATGAGGGCAGGTTCTGGTCTATCCAGAAGGCCTGTGTCTGGTCTATCCTTCCGAGGACCTGTCTGGGCTCAGAGCAGCAAGGGAGAAGCTGGGGGCTCCAGAGAAGGCATGGGGTGCTGTTGAGGGATCCACCGACTGGGCCTGTACGTGTGTGAGAGTGAGCACATATGTATGAGCGTGCATGTGCATGTGAGAGCACGTGTGTATGCATGAGTGTGTAAGCATGTGCGCATGTGTGCAAAGGTCCCTGTGTGGGTCTGTGAGTGAATCTGGGGATGTGGCTACTAGGGCTCCTCTGGGGCCTCTCCCTGCCCAGCTGGGCTGGCCACCTTGCTGGTCTGAGTCTGGGAGGTGTCCCTCTGTTCTCTTATTCTGGGCAATGCACCTCCCTATCCTTTCACCCAGATTCCAACCTCTTTTTTTTTTTGTTTTTTTTTCGCCACGCGGCATGTGGGATCTTAGTTCCCCGACCAGGGTTCGAACCCACGCCCCCCCTTCATTGGAAGCCCGGCATCTTAACCACTGGACTGCCAGGGAAGTCCCAGTGCTTTATTTTTGCAGAAGAGGGGTCTTCCCTGTTCCAAAATACTCCCACAGTGCACTGCAAGATTCTGGGGAGGGGGACTTTGGGTGCCTGGAGGAGCTGGGCAGTCACTGGTTGGACTGTTGCTTTCTGATAGGACTGTGAGGCAGGGTTTGGACACAAGCCAACAGGGAAGGGTTGGGGTGGGGAGAGGAAGAAGAGGAGAAAGAAAAAGAGGTGGGGGGAGAGGAAGGGAGACTATGCTATGGTTGTCATTGTTATCAGGGCCCTGCATTTCTGGGGTCACTGGGAGGGATGTAGGAGGGGGAGACAAGACAACTCAAGCTAGTGGGAGTAGGGCACGTCCTCCACCTCCACCCAGGCCAGTGGGGGCAGCTGGATCCCCTTTGCTGGACTAGGCTGGACAGGGCCACTAGGGCTTCTTAGGGAGACCCTACTTCCCCATGCGGACTGGGGACAGGACATCTCCCCATGGCTCTCCATGGCCCATCTGCCTCGGTGTTCCGTGGGGGGGCCTCTCTGTGCACCAGCGGCAGAGACCCTTGTGTGCTGTCCTCTCTCACTCTTGTTCTTTGCCAGGGACTGTGAGTTCACTGCCTACCTTTTCCCGAAGTCTCTGGCTTAAGTACCTCTGAGTGCCAGAATCTTTTTCTTCACCCCCAGCCTGATTCCCTCTAAGCTCCTTTGCTGGCCCTTGGGGTCCAGAAAGATCCCCTTCTGTTCCCAGCCAGGCCCAGGGGCCCTGAGTCTGCCTTTATTTCCCAGGGGAACACCTTCCATACCTGACCACTCTTCCCAGGAGCAGCCAGCACCCCAGGGCAGGGCTGGGCCAGTGGGCCTTTACAAAGTCACCAGGAGTCGCAGGGGTGGCAGGGGACAGGGGTTTCAGCACCTAGGCCAGCGTTGGGTGTGCCTTGCTCTCCTGGTGGCCTGGCTGCTGCCCTATCCTGCCCCTGGGCCCCAGGGTCAGGGTGTGGGGCTTCCAAAGCCTTCTGTCTCCCCTTGGGAGGGCCGCCAGCTTGTGGAGAGAAACTGGAGAGATCTGAGGAGGGAGAATATCCCCGAGGAAGCCTCACATAAGCCCTTTTGAGGACTGATCTACCCCCTACATCTCAGGCCCCTTGCCCTAGTGGGTGGGAGGTGGTAGAGAGCCATCTAGCCCTGTCCCCACTGTTGAGTTGTCTTGGAGGGACAGAGAAGGTGGGGTGGGGGGCAGAGGCCTGCCCAGAGGGAGCCAGGAAGATGAGGAGAGGGCCTGAGCTCTCAGAACACGCCGGAGACCACCCTGCAGGCAGGGCCAGGGGAAAGGGCTGCTGGCTCTAATAGAGGTTTAGGGATCAGAGGAAAGGCAAGAACTAGAGGAGCCCGGGGGATGCTGGGGGGGAGCCCTGGAGAGCAGGGGTTTGGCTGGTCCTGGGCAGGGAGGGGGGCAAGCAGGGGCGTGAGGGCAGGGGGTGGGGTGGGGAGAGGAGGGTGCACTGGTTCTGAATATACTTGCCCTTCAGTTTGCTGATTGGCACTGGGACAGTCCACCAAGAGAGAAAGCGAGGAAAACAAAAACAACACAAACACAAAAACAAACGAAAAGGGGGAGGGGAAGGGGAGGGGCACAAACAATATTTTATTCAATGGCTGTTTGAATGAAAATATTGTGTCTCATCATCATACCGAAAGGAAACTTCTTGCAAAAAACGACATGAGAGAGAAAGAGAGAGCGAGAAAACTCAAAGGAGATGAGCCCCAGTCAGCCAGGCAGGTGGGGGGCGCCCGGTGGGGCCGGAGCCCCAGCCTCCCTCCCAGTGACCTCGGGCGGTGGGCAGGCGGGGCCACGGGCTCCAGAGGCCTCTGGGGGAGGCCCAAGGTGAGCAGGACATGCAGGGATGAGCCACAGGCAGAGGAGCGGGAGAGGGAGGGAAGGAAGGAGGAAGGGCAAGAGACAGGGAGGGTGGGGGAGGCAGGGATGAAGGCCCGAGGAAGGGAGCAAAGGAGGGGAAGGGGTAGGAGAGAAGATGGACAGAGGAGAGTGTGAGAGGAGAAGAGAGGGGGAGAGACTGAATGGACAGTGGGAGGGAGGGGATGTGGGAGAGAGAAATGGAGGGAGTGAGCAGAAGGAAGCGGTAGGGAGAGAAGGTGCGGGTGCAGGGAGGGGAAAGGAGGAGGCAGGAGGGCGAGAGGGAGCGGGAGGGAAGGAGGAAGGGCAAAGGGAGAGAGTGAGGGGGCAGGAAGGCGATGGAGGCAGAAGGTGAGAGAAGAGGTGAGGAGGAAAATAAGGGAGGATGAGTGAGGGGGGACAGAAGAGGGGGCAGGGTGGAGAGAGACCCGGGGGTGGTGCCACAGCGGGAGAGCGCTGCGCAGGGAGCAGGGGGCAGGAGGGATGAGAGGAGGGGGTGTCTTCCAAGAACTCAGCCCCCAGGCGTGTGTGGGGGAGGCAGGCTAAGGAGGGAAGACACGGAGGAGGAGAAACCAAAAACAGAACCTCAATGGAAACCATGAGAGAATGGTCTGGAACCAAATCTGAGAAAAGGCAAGCATGCAGAGTTCCACAGACTTTCCGATGGCTGGTGCCCCAGCCTGCGGGCGCCTGGGGGGCGGGCAGATTGGGCAGGAGGGGCCGCCTGGCCGCAAGCGGCTGGCTATGCTGCCTGGGGCCAGCCAGGGTGCGGGGCAAAGGTGGGGGTGCAGGGCGCAGGCAGGGGCCGGGCCACTTACACTTGACCTGCAGGATCTGGTCACTGAGGTTGGCTTGGAGGTAGAAGGTGCTGTAGGGCGGGAGCACTAGCCCTAGGCTGGGGAGGAGGGGATGGGAGGAGCACAGGTCACTGCTGGAGAGAGGCGGGCCCCATTGGCACCCTCCTCCCCATGGCTTTGGAGCTGGGTGAGAGGCCCAGGCTGTGGCATCCCCTCCCCCGACCACTAGGGACACCTCTCCCTGGTTAGCTGTGAGAGATTCAGGGCCTAGGGGCCTGGGCCCTCCACTTCCCGAACTCTCCTGGAGGCCTCAGAACTCCCAGCCCCAAAGCAAATCCCCATCCCACCCCTCGCCCCAGCGGCCTCCCCCAGCACACCACCTGCCCAGCCAGTCTCCTCCAGCTGGCCAGCAGCAGACTCACAGGGGCAGAATACTGTCAGTGAGCTAGGCTGTGGGGATGGGGGTGGGGGTGTTGCCATGAGACCGGGGTCCATAGTCCCCAGAGACTCAGGCCATGTGAGAGCCAGCTAAAAGCAGGGCTGGCACTATCACAGTGAGGGACAGTCATGGGCTGGTGCTGGAGTGTGAAGGAGACCAGCTCTTGGGGCACGCAGAAGACAGTCAGTACACTCTCTGAGGCTGTGACAACTGCTGAGAGCAGGCCGGTGAACGTGCTGAGGATGACATCCTGCATGCACACATCCAGGGATACAATCCAAGGCGGGAGGGATGTAGAGAGGGTGGTGGGGAATGGGGAGGCATCAGATGCACTGTCATGTCTCCACTGTGCGCTCCCAGGAGATGCTGCTTGTTCATGAAGGGCCAGCGAGGGACCCTTGGGACTGAGCACCCAGGAGTGAGAAGTAAGCAGCCCTGGCTGCTGGGGCCCCACTGGGATCGTGGTCACAGCCGCTGAGAACTGGCACACGGGGGTGGGGGAGGGAGGGGCAGCTAGGGCTCTGGGGCTGCCCTGCCCCTCCCTAACTGCCCAGCCTGGCTCCACTCACCTGTAGTTGGTGCTCCTTATAGGCACCCAGGTGTAGTTCCGCATCACCTCGTCTATGTACCTCTGGGAGAAGAGGCTGGGTCAGGTGCTTGGGGAAGCAGGCTGGGGTGGAGTGGGGGGTAGGAGGGTGTCCACCCTGACCTTCTGTCCCCCTTCTGCCACTTTCTCACCTCATCCAAGGACTTGACCAGTGTTCTGATCTGTTTGTGGCCCTTGTTGCCATCGATCATGCTCCGACGGATCTGGAAGGGTCAGAGACGTGAAGGGTGGGGCCCCTACCCTTCTCTGCTCTGGATGCCCGCCCCCATCCCTCCTCCTCTTCTTCTCCTTACCTCCTCCTTGTTCTCATCCTCCAGCTCTGCATCCAGGAAGTCCAGGGTCACAGGCTCCCGGAAGTTGGTGGTCTAGGGGAGGCAGGGCAGGAAGTCAGGACCTTCTCTCACAGGGTTTACCCCCCATCTGCAGGCCACCCATCTGGCTCACCTGGGGCTTGAGGTTGGGATGCAGCAACACGTAGCCATTCAGGTCAATGGCAAACACGTAGCCGTTGGCTCCAAGCTGGGGGTATAGATAGAGGAGCTTAGGGCCTGGAGGGTTGGGCAGGGATTTCCTGGGCTCCAGAGCTCTTCCTCATCCTGCCTCCCACGCTGCTGGGGGGTGCCATCTGCCTTCCTGGGTCAGGGACCCCAACATGTCGCTCGGCCCCAAGCCTACCTCTCAAGCCAAGCCCAGCAGGCTGGTGCCCCTCATGCACTAGCCCTGGCCCATGCTGGCCAGCTCTGTGGGACCTTAATGTGATTTGGCCTTCTCAGCCCCTCCCCCGGGTGCTCATGGCGCTATCAGTCAGCGGACCCTCTCCACCTCCACTGGCCCCACAAGGCTGCTGTTGCCCTCCCCTCCTCTCCCCACTACGGCCTCTTCTTGGTCCCCATCTTGGTAGACCGCAGGGGGACGAGTGTACCCTTGGACTACCTGGGGTGTCCCTTCCAAGTGTAAGGGAAAGAAAAGCAGGACTCTGGACTCACCCCTTAGCTCTCTGAGGCAGTTTTCTCACTGCATATGGAGGCCAAAGACTTGGGGCCTTCATGTGGCTCAGGTTTAAGCATGCTGACACACATCTCCCAACCTTTTCACAACCAAGTCCCAAACTCTCTTTGCCATAGGCCCTGGGTCAGCCACACTGATCTGGCCCCTTCCCTGGCTTATGATTCTGTTTTTCACCTTCAGGCCTTTGCCCAGAGAGTTCCCTTTGCCTCCAAGGTACGCCTTCACCTCCTTTCTACCCAGGACACTCCTGCCTATGTGACGGGCCAGGGGTCGACAAACTAGGGCCCATGGACCACATCTGGCCCGCTGCCGGTTACTGTACTGCTGTGAGATAAGAATGGTTTTTACATTTTTAAATGACTGAAAAAGAGGGATTTCTATTTCATGACTTGTGAAAATTATTTGAAATCCAAATTTTAGTATCTACAAACAAAATTGTATTGGAACATAGCCATGCCCATTTATTTATGTTTCGTCTCTGGCTGTTTCCTCAATGCAGTAGAATTGAGTATGAGTATTTAGGCTGGCAGAGACTAAAATATTTATAATCTGGCCCTTTACAGAAGTTTGCTGATCCCAGTTTTGGGCCCAAGATCACCTCCTCTGGAAGCCTTCCCTGACCGCCTGAACTCGGAGAACTCCACAGAGGTGTGGGAATCCTCATCAGCCTCTGCTGAGCCTGGCTTGTGTCCACAGGAGAGGCAGAACAGGGAGATGGGCAGGTAGACACTCACCGTGTAGTTGGGAGTCAGCCTCTTGATGTCATTCAGAGCCACGTCAATGCCCATCACGCCCAGGATCAGCTGGTTCTGGGAGCAGAGGCAGGGGGTCTGCAACAGGCTCAATTCCATGGGGGGAGCCACCTTGCCCAACTGCCCATGCCCATGGCCTCAAGCTGCTCTCAAGCTGCTGCCCCTGTCCCGTTTAGAGGCCTGCCTATCCGCGCTCCATCCCAGACCTGTTTTGGGCATGCACAGCTCTCCCCAGGCATGACTAGCCCTTCCCCAGTGGGGAACCTCACCTTCTTTTCCCCAGGGCCATCCTGCGTCAGGTTGAAAACAGGGAGGGTCCCTGTCACCACCAACCCCAGCCCCTGAAGGGAGAGGAGGAGGATGGGTCAGACTCCTGTGGCCAGCCATGCCCCCACCCTGAGTGTTCAGAGCAGGGGTGTGGGGACAGGCCACTTCTCTTTCTCCTCTGTTTGGTTTACCACCATAAGGGGGCCCGCATGGGACCTGACCCTGTGGGCACATCCTGGGGGGAAGGTCACCAGCCCCACCCCTTCCTTGCCCCGAGGCCTTACCAGTGCATCCTCGTACACGTTGGTCCATTGAACCTGCTTGGCCTCCTTGCCCGCCAGCACCATGGGCCTGCCCAATACATCTAGATATTCCTGGGGAGGTGGTGGGGGCAGGGGTGGGGCGTCATGAGTCTGCCCCTCCCACTGTATCTTCCCTGTCCTGCCTCCCCATGTGTCAATTAGCCACCAGGGGGCGCTCTCATCACACAGCAGCCCATGGTTCCCACGACCCCGCGAAGCAAAGACAAGGGGCTGGGAGGAGGGGCGCCCCCACAGTCTCACCTGCGTGTTGATGCGAATGGCACCGATGGAAGGGATCTCAAAATAGTAACCTGTGAGGGAAGGGGAGGCAGAGGTGGGCCTGGGTGCTGCTTGGGATCCATGGCACAGGAGGCCCTGTACCCTGGGGTGTGTCTGCAGCCCTGACTGGTCTCTTAGGTTCCCTCTCTTTTTGGTGTCATTTCCTCTGAACTCATGTTCCTTTAGTGCTCCCTGCCATTACCCTGTGAATGGGACCAATGACATGGAAGGGGCTGTGAGTGTAGGGGTTTAAGGAAGCAGAACTGGGATGAAAGGAGGAGCCTGAGGCCTGAAGTCCCTCATTCTAGGATGGCAGTGACATTCAGAGTCCACCTGGAGGCCAGGCCCAATTGCATGGAGAGTTGGATTGACCAGAAAACAGATGCAGGCGCAGACAAGCTAGGGACAGATGAACAATGGACAGATAGGTGGAAAGAGGCTGAGTCAGATGGACAAGTTAGCCACATAGAGAGATGACCAGTCACATATACAGAAAGACAGACACTGGATGAACAAGCAGCTGGAAAGCTGGACATATGAAGGACACGTGGACAACCAACCCAATGGATTGGCAGAACACGGCAGGCAGGCCCTGTGGCAGTGACACCCGGACAAGGTACCTTTGTTGGTGCAGGCCATCCACTGCAGGGGTGTGACGTCGTAGTTGTGCTGCCCCACGGAGAAAGTAAACACGCGCACCTGTTTGGGGCTTGAGGTTACTGCCGTGGCCGCCAGAGGACAGCCCTCCCCTGTACCGGGCCAGGTCAGGGCAGCCCCCACCTGGGCTGAGCCTCACCGTCCGGTTGGGCCAATTGTACTTCTCAAAGACGTCCTGTACGCGGTCCTCACCGCCGTCCGTGAACATCATGATCATCTTATTGCAGTTGGCACGAGTGATGTTGGACTGGGCAGGAGTAGGTGTGGGGTCAGGCAGCTTTCAGCCCCTCCCTGGTCCACAGGTGGGTCTCCTTCCCCGGAATGGGCCTGGCCCTCTGGCTCCCCTACCCCACAGTTGACAGTGCTATCTGCCCAACCTACCTGATGGGTGCTAACAAGGTCATCTCTCTTGATTTCCCTGGTGTCACCAAGCCTGGGCCCTTGCCTGTCCCTGGCCACCCGTTCACCCACCCAGGGGGCTCACATTCTGCAGCTGATCGAAGGCATACTCAAAGCCGGCCTTGTAGCCTGTGGTGCCCTTGGCCACCATGCCCTGCACAGCTTCCTTGAACACCTTCTTGTTACGCACGTTGGCCTGAACCAGGTGTGTGAAGCATGACACAGGCTGTGCCTTTTCATTGAACTGCAGGGACAGTGAGAGTGGTGAGTGGCCTCAGGCTGGCCTGGGCAGGCAGGGGTTGCATGGGGCAGGAGGGAGTGCCCGCCTACCGCCCTTGCCACTCACGGAGGCAACGTTCACATAGTCATCATCGGAGAGTGTGTCCAGCATCTCACAGACAGATGTCTTCATCAGCTTCAGGGTCAACCCGCTCACGCTGCCACTCCTGGGGGGTGGGTCACGGAGGCGCCTGGTCGGCCTCAGGTGTTCTCCTGCTGCTTCCCCATCATGTTCCCCAGAAGCAGATTCTAGTCCCTAGCCCCGCCCCCACCCCACCCGCCAGCATCGCTCACTCACACATCCACGATGATGACCATGTCCTTGGGCGACGAGGCCCCCTGGATATACCTGCCCAGGAGAAGCCTCAGTTAGGGCCAGCCTCACTGAGACCTTGTGGGTTCTTCCTTCCTTCACCCACATACTGATTCAACATGTTTCTTTTTTTTAATTTTTTTTTTTTCGGTACGTGGGCCTCTCACTGCTGTGGCCTCTCCCGTTGCGGAGCACAGGCTCCGGACGCGCAGGCCCAGCGGCCATGGCTCACGGGCCCAGCCGCTCCGGGGCATGTGGGATCTTCCCGGACCAGGGCACGAACCCGTGTCCCCTGCGTCGGCAGGCGGACTCTCAACCACTGCACCATCAGGGAAGCCCAATTCAACATGTTTCTATTGAGCATCCATGGCATGGGTCAGACAGGGTTCTAGGCACTGAGGACACCGCATTTAATAAAGCAGACAGTCCTTGCCCATGGCATGAGTGACCTGGTCCCCCAACATGTGAACAACCCCAAGGAGGGGTGAGCAGGTGATCCAGAGAGGCTAGGAGGCCTGTTCCATGGCCTCAGTGGCTTGTCATTTCCCCTGGCCCAGGCTGAGGCACCAAGGGCAGAGTCATAGCTGCGTATGGGATTGAACAGGTGGCAGAGGAGGAGGCCGGGGAGTACTGCAGGAGAGGCAGAGCAGAGGGTAGGGGTGTCTAGGGCTCAGATGGGTACAGCAGGGGCTGGCCAAACCCACGGAGGACATATCCACCCTCAGGAACCCCCACTAGCCCAATCCCTCAGTCCCGAGGGGGTGGAGTGCCGGGCAGTGGACGGGGGGCAGAGGCAGCTGGGAGGCCTGCCTGGGTGATGGGATCCATTTTCCAGTGGCAACGATGTGTGAAATGAAAATTGGATAGAGCTGGCTGCACCCTGCTTGGAGGCCTGGTTATCGGGATGGAGGGGAGCAGGCGGGAGAGCTGAGGGGTGTCCCTGCCCAGCCCCTCCTTGCTTGCTCACCAGGGTCTCCTTCGGACATCGTACAGGTCGATTTTCTTGGGGGCTCGCCATGGGGTGGCTGTGGGAGGAGAGGAGGTGACTGGGGACAGGCAGGGAAGGGCCTTGGGCTGGTAGCAGGCCTTGCAGCAGTGGCCAGGCCACGCTACAACCAGCAAGGTGACCGTCCTGCCCCACGCACCCCAGGATGAGGGGGCGGGGAGATGGAGGAGGGTGGGGTGCTGAGTGGACTGGGGAGATGGGCTAGTGCTCACCTGGATAATAGCGAGTGACTCCCGTGGCACTGCCGAAGACCTGCCACAGGAGTGTGGGGTCCTGCCTGCGGTTCTCAATGAATACATTCTCCAGGGCCTCCGTCCAGTTGAGCTCATTGAGGATGACGGTGGCTAGGGGGGAAGCAGGGGGCTGGGGTGGGAAGCGCTTCGGCTGTTCCCGCGCTGAAGCTCATCACAGCGACACCCATGCATGTGCCTCTCACTTAGAAAGCCTCACCTGCTCTCTGCCTACCCAGGTCTCCCTCACTTCCCAGGGCTCAGCTGGGGCTGCACCAGCTCCTCCAGGAAGACATCCTTGTTCTCATCCCAAGAAACAGCTCAGCCTGCCCTTCGGCCAGGCTCCACATGATCAGGCAGGGCGGCTGTGGCCTGTGGCCCCTGCGGAGGGGCCACCCAGGTGGCAGGGAGCTATGAGCTGGGATGCCCATCCAGCCTGCTGCCTGGAGCTTGCGGCTGGTCCCCTGGGAGCTCACCCACTCAGCATGCACTCCGGGCTGCAGCCACAAGAAAGCAATTAAGGGCTCGATGATGGTGCTGGAATTATTCAGCTATTAAGGTACCTGATAAGCTGGAAGCCACTCAGCTCCATGATTAATCAACTGGGGCCAGGAGCAGGCAGGGGTGGGGGCGGGGGCTCTCGGAGGGACACGGGCTGTGCAATGATCCTGCTGCAACACTGGCACGTGCACTCCCACACACACACACACACACACACACACACAGCCTGCGCTTGTATACTGCATGCAGGTATACAACAGGTGTACCTACATCTAACCTCTGTGTTTCCAGCCGGATGTGTCATCCCCTCACCCCCAAACCTACCTGCCCAGCAGCCTCACTGCTGCCATGGGCACAGGGTCACACATGCTCATACCTACACACCACTCTGCCCTTACAGGAGGACACCAATGGGTCCTGCTTTCACAACCCCCCACCACAAGTTACCCCACCCTCCCCCTCCCTCAACCTCTGTGGCTGCACAGGTGTGACGCCCTGGCCACACCTAGCCCCCCACACACAGAGCAAGGCTTCTCTCAGATGGATGGACTCCATCCATCCGGCAACCCGGGCAGAGACTTGGGATGGCTTAAGCAGTATGCAGCCCCCCAACTCAGGACAGCCCTAAACCTGCCCAATGTGTGTGTGTGGCACATGTTCTCACATGTGCAGTGTACCTGTCTCTGCGTGTGGGAAACTCAGAAAAAACAGCAGGAGTTGGATACCTGCTACTGCCAGGCCTCTGTATCGCACCCCCTCCCCTGGGGGCTACTTCTTCCTCCAACTTCTCCCACCTCCTTTCTTTCCGGGTGGAGCCCTGACACCATCACCTCTCCCTGAAGATCCACTCCCCAAACGGGAACCAGAGCACGTCTTCCAAAGGCTCTGCTCTTCTTTTCAGAGAAGAAACCCTTAGAACAGATGAAGAGCTGTGATTTATTTTTTACTTTATTTTATTTTTTGGCTGTGCCGCCTGGCATGCAGGAGCTTAATTCCCCGACCAGGGATCGAACCCTTGCCCGCTGCAGTGGAAGCGCAGAGCCCTAACCACTGGACCGCCAGGGAATTCCCAGAGCTGTGATTTAAAGATACAAATGCTCCAGGCTCGGCCCACAGCCTAGGGGGTGACAATATATTCTGGGGCATTCTTCCCTCTGCTCTCTCTCTCCAGACTGGGGGGCCTCTGCTGTCTTGTCTGCTGCCTAGTCCTCCCCCTCTGCTCTCACTCCCTTCTCTCTGGCCCTGCAGCTTCCCTTAACTGACCATAATGTGAAAACAAAACACATTTCTAGCATTGGCTGTGCCTACTGAACAGTATGTTATGGTCCCGTTCCTAATTTAGAAACTTAGTGAGTTGTACAATTTCTATTTTTCTCTTTAAGGAAAAAATAAAGTCAGGCTCTCAAATGTTTCACACAGTACTGTCTGCCGTGGGAGAGTCTGCCTGGCAGGTCCCACCCCTCACTGGACCTCAGTTTCCCCATCTGCACATGAGAGGCTTAGAGCAGACAGACCATTCTGGGAGCCCCTCTAGCTGCTGCTGGCAGAGGGGTGTCCCTGACTCAGGTCAAGGGCCGAGAGGAGACCCGGCTGGGCTGTCCCTTCAGGTAGCCATGACCACATGCACGCTCACGCATACACTGTGAGACACGCTTGTGCACACACTACAGCCCCCCACCTGGAAAGGGCGTGCTGCTCAGCCCTGTGACCACACACACACACTCATGTGCCCACACCCTCAGATCACACTGAGCTTGGAAATGGGGACCATGCCCCCCTCAGGCAGGCGATTACAGATTTAATTAAAAGTGACACAGTAAATAAAAAACATATAAAATGTAATTTGTGTGGGTAGCGAGGGGTGACTGGGGAGGGCGGTGTGGTTCCTGTTTTAATTAGCGTGCCTGCCTGTGATAGTGCCCCTCGACTGGCTCGGGCAGGTGGCCTGTGGGTGGCCCTTGTAGGGTGTGGGGGGCATCCACCCTCACTCCTGCCTGAGGCTGCCCAGAAGGCCCAGGAGGGGCCTCCCTGAGAACCCTGGAGGATTCCCTGCTTTCTGAAGTCCACGCAGAAGTTCTGGGACCTTTGCTTCAAGAACCTCCACCCAGTGGGCCCCTTGGATTCTGAGGCTACCCTGTCGGTGCCCATAGAATTGTGTCAGAACCAAGAGACTCCGGGGCCTTAAATCCTGCAGCTAGAGTTCCCCATTCAGTGTTTGACTCTTGGCCTCTTCTCCCTACACCTCCCAAGTTCTTCAGGAAGTTCATCCTCATGTCTGACTCAAATCCTTCTAGCTGTAGTGACCTGGTTTCCCCATTGTGCAAAGCTATACTGTCCCTGGAGCTTGGCATCTCAACCACCCTCTACTCAATCCCCCTGACCTCCATCTCCACCTCCCCCTGCTCACCAGGGAGAAGGAGGGAGGTGTAACAGGGTTGGTGTCTGTGAATGAGAAGTTGCTCCCTGTCCTGTGCCCATCTGACGTGGTAGGTCCTCAACCCTTCCTGCATGGGGCCAGGGAATGGGAGAGGGTAG
Source organism: Stenella coeruleoalba (assembly GCF_951394435.1). NCBI lineage: Eukaryota > Metazoa > Chordata > Mammalia > Artiodactyla > Delphinidae > Stenella > Stenella coeruleoalba. The sequence goes on from NC_137156.1 coordinate 67,341,430, forward strand.
GGAGGAGCTGCTCTGGGGACAGGTGGGGACTTGGCCCAGCACGTGGGGGAAGAGTTGTGTGCATGCATTTGTGTGAGCCCGTACATGCATAGGGGTGAGAGGCTCGGTGTTTTGTGTCTTGCTGAGAGTTAGCGTGAGGCTGTGCCTGAGAGTGGCTTGAGGCCTGCATGTGGGCAGGTCTGAGAGGTGAGCATGTGTGACCCTGGGTGTAGGGGGCTGAAGGTGGATGGGCACCTGGGACCTGGCAGTGCCCAGGCAGTGGGCCTTGCCCCCATGGTGGGTGGGAAGGGCTGCTCCCGATCACTCTGCACACTCACAGCCTTTGTAGATGTCCGTGGGGATCTGCACAGCCGTGTATGAATAGTTGACCTTGTTCTTGAAGTTTGAGTCCTCAACGAAGTCCAGCCGTAGGGTGCTGGCCTTGGACCCCCTTTCCACATCCTCACTCTCAGGGTCGTCCTGTGGAAAGGGACCCCCCAACCATGGCAGTGTCAGGGCTGGGAAATGGTGGAGTGGGGTTGGATAGAACTGCAGGCAGGGGGGCCAGAATCTAGGAGATAGGGGCATCTCAGAATCAGAGACTACTGCAGAGACAGAGATGGAGAGACACAGGGACACAGAGACATGGGGTATGGACCCCTTGCCTGGAAAGCCCGTGACACCCACCTGCCCCACCCACCATCCCCACATTTGCTAAACCCAAATTCCAGAGCCAAGACCAAACCAAGCCCTTCCTCACATCCTTGAAAACCAATTATCAGCGAAGGAGGCAAATCTTGGAGCTAGAGAGGAGTGGGCTGCAGACACCCTGCTCATAAGAACTTGCTCTGTGTAATCACAAGGCGGCCTCAGCACCCCGTCACAGGAGCTTTGCAACATACACCCCACAACTCGGTCCCACCTATCCCCTGCATGGAGTTCCTTTGGCACCAAGGAGAGGGCCCTAGCCCCATCTGGGGGAGGGGCACCACCCCCTGCAGCAGGGCGGCTCTAGGGGCTGAGTTGGAGAGCGGGGAGTCCGTGGGAGAGCTGGGCTCGGGTCGGGGCTAGCACTGAGACCTGGTAACATCCAGAAGGAGGGTCTGTGGTGCCTGCTAGCAGAAGGACTATAAAGGCCCCCACTGACTTTCTAAAATGAGTTGCAGCCGTCTGACAGGTGCCAATTACAGCATCTCTCGGCCAGGCAGGCTGGGCATGCGCCGTGCGCCCCTGCCCACCACCACAGGCTGGCAGGAGTGGGTCTGCGACTATAGTGTTGATGCCGCAGCCGAGGTGGGGGGTGGGCAGGCACGGGTGCAGGTGTGCAAGGGGGAAGGGAAGATGGAGGTAGAAAGTGAAGGGGAAGATGAAGAAAAGCCGGATGGGGAGGCGAGGAGAGATGGAGAGCCACGCGAGGTAGGCGCAGAGCTGGGGGTCTTTGTGCCCTGGGAGGAGGGAGTATAAGCAGCTGAACCAGCCACATGTTCCCTCGCTGCCCCTCAACGCCCCTGTGACCACCTTCAGCACCAGGCTCAGCTCATTTCCTCTCCCCAGTGGATCTCACGTGACGGCCGACCCCACTGCTCACTGGGTCCTGGTCACACCCCTCATGTTCCTGCCGCCAGGCTGTCTGTCTGGGGAAAGGGTGATCGTGCCTCCCCACCCAGCCAGCTGTGCTCTCCTCCCCCAGGGAGTGCTCTGGGTGCACCCTCAGGCCTGGGGAATGAATTACTGCCTGGATGGTGGGTGCAGCTGGCTGGAGGGCCTGCAGCAAACACCCTTTTCATCTATCTCTTCAGTGGATTTTGTAACAGCAAAATCCAAGCCATCTACTGCCCTGCCATTGCCCCTCACCCAGTGTGCCACCCCTCTGCCCACCTCGGCACACCCTAGCCTCCTAGAAGCTCCTGGATGCTAGGTAAAGCTGGGGCAGGCAGCTGCTGAGCATGGAGGCCAGAGCAGGGAGCCGGCCGCCCCTGAGGTGTGAGCCACTCACGTTCTGCTGGGAGGAGGGGGAAGTGCGGAAGAAGAAAGCCCCCGAAATGTCAGCGGCAGATGAAGGGCGCTGGAAAATTTAATCTCCCAACTTTCCCAACTAATGTGACATTTGGATTCTGTTCTGATAAGCTATCAGCTGGCGAACTTTTTCCTTCCTTCTTTCCCTCCCTACCCCCACCTTCTGGCTGGTAATTTAAAAGTAAATGGTCTAGAAAGATCTCTAACTGTACCTCTGGCAAAGATTAAAAAAACAAAACAACGTAACAGACAGGAGAGTTGGGGAATGTGTGCGTGCTGATATTTATACTGGGGCTGGGAGGGCTGGGATTTTGGCCTAACTGACCCTGGCCCAGCCCCACCCGGGGTGAGTCTCCCTCCCTGTGCTGTCCCTAGCCCCCCCAGCAGATGTCCAAGGGGCTGGGGGCAGGGAGTCAATGATTTAGAGCCAGGAGTTGGGGGCTGCTGGGAGCAGGGAGTCCAGGGAGGGGGCTGGGTACCAGACTGGCCAAAGAGACCCCTCAGTGTCACCCCAACGCCCAGGGGCTTTGTACGGTGGGCAACTGCAGTCTCCTGGTTTATATTTAATGCACTGATTGCTAAAATTACAGCCCGCTGCTGAGGGGGGTAAGGAATTAGATTCAGGGTCTAATTAAAGGTTTGTTCTTCATTTGAATTTCAGATTCCAGCTTTAATTTTAGCAACTTCTCTGGGAGCCACGGAGGCTCAGCCAAGGGGGAAGCACACCTGCTTTAGCCCACCCACCCCGCCTTCTCTGCGGCCCTGCCTGCCTGCCCTCCTGACGGCTCACCAAGGCCAGCCTGGCACCACAGACCCGCTGCAGGAATCCCTTCCTGCCTGCCCACCTCTTGGTGCCACTGGATACCTCCTGCTCGCCCCAGGCAACCCCCCAGGCCAATAGGCCCAGGAGTGGGAGCCTAGCTGTTGGCTCTTCTGCACCAGTCAGCACAGGTGGGGCCCCAGAGACTGAGTTGTGACACCTCTGTTTACAGAGGAAATAACCAGGTTCAACTACTTTTGCCTCAAAAGCAGGCAGATGAATTTGGGCCTTGACAGGTTCACCAAAACAGTCTGTTCCATGTGCCCTGCACCCTCAGACACTCTTGTCTCCTCTGTAGACCCCCTCACACCCCAAATGGTCACACTTTCACGTGAGTCCTCTGGTGACAGGGACCTCTCTCTGTCACAGGGCCACCCAAGCAGACGTGAACCAGTCAGTGAGGCAGAAGAGCAGTGTAGCTCTGGGTTCTCCGGTCAGTCCCAGCACCACCACTTCCGGGGTGGTGACCCCTGATGAGTCAGAGCCCTCTCCTTCATCTGAAGAACAGGCACAGGGACTGGGCTGCCTCTACAGCTGGGGTGAGACTGACTTAGCCCAGGGCCAACACTGATCATGGGGCCAGGCCGTGGGGTGGTCAGCACGCGGAAGCCACTTTCCCCTCACCACAGGGAAGGGTACCTGCACTCACCTGAAACACACCTGCATCCCGGCCCCGCCTGCCTACCTCCAGGAAGCCCTCGCCACCTGCTCCCTCTCTCCCCTACTCTCGCAGCACTCAGCATCCCTCTGTCCTCCCGATGCTGGTACTTGAACTGACCTAGGGGAGGAGGTCCAAGAGCCTCACCACCCTGCCCAGGGATGGGGCTGGGCCCGCCCCACACTGTACAGTGAAGCTGTGCCCCTTGGTGCCACAGAGACACGGCCCTGGAGGGGTCAGGGCCTCTAGGGAATTGTGGGAGGTGTAGGGCGGGGACCTGTGCACCACAACTCTGCAAGGCCAAGCTCAGAATGCTGAAGAGTGCTGAATCCTAACACTCATTTTACAGCTGAGGCCATGAGGTCCCAGAGAGGGGGGTGTGGCTCTGGCAGCTCCCCATCCCTGCCAGCACGGGTGGGGGCACTTACCAGCTCAGCGTCGGCCTTGGCGTCGTAGTACACTATGTCTTCCTCCTGGTGGGGAAGAGATGCCTCATCACTCATGGTCTCCTGAGGTGCGGCCAGGACCCCCAGCTCTAAGGCCTGGAATGGTCCCCTCAGATTCCTCTGGGGCAGAGACCGCCCCCTTACCCATCCAGAGCCGCCATCCAGGGAGGGCTGGATGAGGCAGGCTGGATGCCCCACCCACACCCCAGCCAGACCGTCCTCAGGAGCTCTCACAGGCACCAGGAGGATGTGGTACCCCGGGTCGGTACCCCTGGGGCTCCCTGACTCTAGGATCAGGGTCTCTGCACTGCAGCCCTGCTGGGAGGTAGGGTTAGAGCCAGCCTATCTGCAGAGACTCTGGCTGAGGCAGTACCAAGGGAGAATTGAGGAAGATGGAAAAATAGAGCCGAGTCTGGGAAAGAGTGAAATAATGACTCGACACCGCATCTTCCAATTTCTTCTATTAAAAAGCCTGCTCATTACGAGCATGTACTTATTAATTATCTGTGATTTGTTGTGAAATGCAAGGGGGTTTACACAACAGGAGCGGGAGAAAACAAAGCCCGGCCCCTGTGCCTGCCTCCCAGCCCTCGCCTGCCTTTGCTAGCACCGCGTGTCCTGGCCTCGCCCGCCTGCCCGCCGCCTGGGTTCTCAGCCATCTGCACATCATAATCACCGGCCACCCCAGGGACCCGTAACACAAATGGGCTAATTTCATGTTTAATGATCTTTAATCAGAACTGAGCATGGCTGACAGCGGCTGCCAGAAGGTAAATCTGGTGCCATCAGGTGCCACCCGCTCAGGAGGGGCCACCCCACCCCTGCCTTGATAGGCCCTAAGGCCAGGACACAAGATAGGGCCACTGTCCGAGTCACCCTCCCCTGGTGCTCCTCAGCCCTGTTTTGTACAGCAAAAACCTGCAGCATGGCCCCGGAAGTCCCTTGTTCACTGGGAGCCTGTTTCTTTGTGGTCTGCAAATGGGGGTGATGACCAAGTGTGCTCCCAAGGGTCTGGCTGTAAAACAGCAAGCACAGAGCCAGCACTTACTCCACGGTGGGCCTCCCCTTGCCTGGGCCTGGCTGGGCCCCATGTGCTGTGTGATCGCAGGGCTGCACTGTTCCCTCTCTGAGCTCAGGCTCCTCATGGAGGGAGGGACAGCCTTGGTGACTGTCCAGGTGCTGGGTCTGAGGCCACGGTTTGAGGTGGTCGGTACCGGGGCTAGTCGTGGGGAACAGTCATGGGTTCTCTCCCACCAGAGGTCTGGGGGGTGCAGGCCACTGGCTGGACCTATGGGTATAGTCCAAGCATTCTGGAACATTGACTACAGGCCTGGCGCCATGCCTGGGCAAGACCACACCTCCTGATGACTGAAAGACCAAAGTTTCAGTCCTGTGAGGTATCTGCTGTGTCCAGCTAGGCCTCACACGCACTGCGGTACAGGGTTCTCCCAACAGCCCTATGACCCCGTTATACAGATGAGGAAGCTAAGGCAGGGATAAAAAAGGCGTTGCACCCCGGCTCCATTCTGCCTTCTCGACTCATCTCCAACCCCTCCCACACCTGCCCAACCACCAGTCCAGAGAGACTGGAGCTCAGGTGGGCCTGGGGTGGGGGTGAGGGCCGGGGCCCAGCATCCAGGGTGCTCAGCCTTTCCCTGGGCCCAGCTCTGGCCCAAGCGCGTAATGAAAGCTGACATTACATCAAACACAATAAGGAGTTTCGGCTGATGAAGATCATTCCTGAACACACAAACCTATTAAACCGAGGGGAAAAAATATCAATTCAACACAGTCGCTGGCGAAAAGAAAATGTGATTTGTTATCTAAAAGGGGGTTATAAACACGGCTCTGATGCTCTTTCCCTCTGTAATGAAAATAGGCAGGCACAGTGGGAGGACTGCAGATTAGAACATAGGGCTTCACTCACCAACTTTTTAGGCAAATCTTCTGCAAGGGCGGGAAAGGGCATGGGTGATGGGTAGGGGTCGGTGGCTCTAGGCCTCCAGAGTGACCTTCACAGTGACCCTCCTCTGGGCTCTCCTCACAGACCATGCCTGGGTCCTGCCTGACCTGGGCTGTCCCTGGGACACCTGGCATTCACTTGGGCCACCCGTCCAGCTACTCCAATGGCTGCCTTTGTCCTGCTGTTTCATGGACTCAGTGGAGGATGAGATGTTGGTGCATCAGTGACACAGGGGGAATGTATCACACAGAAGGATTCTAGCCCCCCCCTTCAGACTGCAGGTGAGGCTCAGGAATCTGTATGCAGTCTCGGTGCCCCAGGGACTCGGATACACGTGGGCAGGACTCCTCCCTACCTCTCCCATCTGGAGAGGGCCCATGTCCCTTCTTGGTAGAGAGTGGCATTAGCTATGGATGGTGGCACGCACGGTCACATGTGTGAAAATACATTGTAAACCCAGCTGTGGTCGCTATGTTTGATATGATGTGGAGCTGGGGACGGGGCAGGATGGGACCATTAGGGTCTGGTAGGAGGGTCCCTGGAAAGGCCTCTGTGTCTGCTTTGGGCTGCAGGTGCCCCAGTGTCCACCACTAGTGCCCTGTCTCCGGGACACAACAAAGAGGTGGTACCACCTAGCGATTATGTGCAGGGGACTTGGCAAAGGGTCCTGGCCTCAAATCCTGACCTGAACATGTGAGCTCTGGGATCCTGAGCAGTGAGTGAAGACTGAGGCTGAAGCCTCACAAGTCCCTGTGGCCCCTTGAGGACTCCTGGAGGTCACCTCCATCTCACCGATGAGGCAAGGGTGCCTGCTAAACCCTTCAGCCTCAGTAAGGCTTTACCTCAGGGTTTTGATTTTCCACTTGTAAAATCAGAATGATGATGCTAGGACAGGGAGTGAGGCCTCTCCAGAGGTTCGGGACAACCCAACCCAACCCATGAGCGGCCCCCTTAAGCCTGTAACTTCACAGGCCCCGGGAGGGGTCTGAATGTGGAAGAAACCCTCTGGTTGGGGTGAAACGTGTGTCCTTAACGTCCAGGGTACACACCTCTGACACCCCCTCCATTACGTGGTATTTTAGGGGCCATTTTGCACAAACTGGGCAGGGAGTGGGGGGAATCACCCCCTCTGAACTCACACACATGCCTCCCCGCAAAGTGGATTTCTGTGCATATATGACACATGAGGAGTGGGGCTAGGGGGCCCACACGGCCCTTGTATAGATGACACACACACTCTCCTTAGCTGCAGCTGAGCCCAAGAGAGAGCATGAGGGATGCTGGCAGGTGGGCAGCAGGGTGAGGAAGTGAGAGTGGGGTGAGCATGGGGAATAGCAATTGGCAACTACGTTTGGTGCCATGGAAGGCGGCTGCTGTGGCTTGGTCAGACCTGACTGCCGCTTGCTCACCAGGCCCCTGTGCAGGACCCAGGCAGCTACCCGGCTGAGGATGCTTGGCCTTCCTGCCCTGGCTCACTGCCAGCCCAGCTCAGCCAGCAGGACTGTTTCTGAGAGAGCCGTCTGTCGCCGGCTTGGGCAGAGAGGCAGGCAGCAGGCCCTGTGGCTGGGGCAGACCTCGGGCTGGGGAGCCACCTGTCCTGTCCAGCCGGCTCCTTGGCCTGGCCCAGCCTTCGCAGCCTTCTCTTTAGGTTCCCAGGCAGAGCTATGTCTCCCATTAGACTCCCAGGGCAGGGCTTTGTCTCCTGCAGGCCCTAGGGCTGGCACTGAGGCCCTGGAACCAATGGCCTCTCCTGCCTCCCCGACCCATGCCCTGGCCCAGTTCCTCCTTGGTGGCCGTCTGGATAGCAGATAATGCTGGCACAACGAGGTGCTGGCACCAGGCACAGTGTCCGGCAGGCGGGCCATCTTCATCCACCCTAAGTGTTATGGGCACCAAAGCACCTGCTGCCTGTCTACAGCGGCCATGGGAGGTGCTGCCTGCTAACAAGGGCCGTGGTGTCCAAGGGCTGCAGCCAGGGCTGTGGCTACAGGTTCGCTACCCTTGCCATGGCAAGGAGTGTGGGGTCATGACCTGGGAGTAGGGAGAGGAGCACGGCTTCACATCCAGATATCTTTCCCTCACTCTCTTGTCTCTCTTGACCTTGCAGACTCCAGGATCCCCCAAGTCCCTGGGCTGGTGTCAATGGTGTGATTGTGTGTGTGTGTGTGTATGTTTGTGTGTATGTGTGTACACCATTGCCCGTTTCTCAGAGGTCTGCACGCAAACCTACTGTGTGCTATTGACACAGGCAGGGCCACACCCTACTGATCATGTAGTGGATTCCAGTCTGGCCCCATGGGTCAAGGGTTTCCTCTGTGCCCAGAACTGCTGACTGCCATCCTCCCCATCTCAGAGATAAGAAGACTGAGGCCCTGGTCACTCTGTCCACAGGGTACCTGGCTGGGCACATGGACAGGTGATGGGCAGCACTGAGTCAGGCTCAACTGCTTCTGGCCAAGAGAAGCCAGATGGGGCAGACAGATGAGCCCACTGGGCCACTGGCCTGGGGGAGCATGCACTGGGAACCATCTGTGATGGGGGCACCAAAGGCGGGTGCTGTGGGCAGTGGGGGCTAATCCTAGAGTTGTGACCAGAAAGAGGAGCTCTAGGGAGTTAACTGCAGTGGGAGGTGTTGCCCTTCTGAAGGAGGTAAGGGTATTCCTAAGAAGGCCTGGCTTGTGTAAAGGGCCTGAGCTTGTCACTGGGTGTGCTCCTGAATGCTGGGAAGGAACATGACTCCTTATCTGTCACCTCCTGAACGTTGTTGGCAAGGACATAGTTTCAAGGGTGGGTGGTATGCCTTCAAGGGACAAAACACCATCCTTTCTGCAGCCTGAAGTCCCCATATCCCCCCTGGCATGGACAGTCTGCACCCTGGCAGCTCTCCCTGGCAGCCCAGGCAGGGCTGGCTGGCAAGTCAGCTAATGGGCCCATCATTAGCACTGATGCCTTTTAGCCTGGCTGCTGGGCAGCTCAGCACTCCTGGGGAAGAGAAGGGCCCTGACCTTGCAGCTGGAAAGGAGGGGGCGCCTACAGCTCCACTCTGCCCAAGATACCTGTGGGACAGACAAACAGGTAGACTAATGGACTGGTGGGGGTGGGCAACAAGCATCAGGCAAACACGGCTGGGCCCAGCTGGCCCTGTGGTCACACCCATAGCTGGGGGCATCTCAGGTCAAGCCAGGGGATGGGGCCAGCAGAGTCCTCTCCTGCCTTAGGACAGAAGCACCCAGAGCCTACGGGCTGGTGTGGCCAGAGATGCACCCATACCATCACCAACTTGCACCTACATGGCCTGATGTGTGGACCGACCCTTTGACACATCACACCTGAGCTGACAGATAGCCCCCCGACACCAGCTGGTCGTTTGCCAAATGGGGAAACTGAAGCCCAGAGAGGGGTGAGCCCTTGCTGGGTCCCGCAGGGACTGTGACCCAGTGTGCAGGGAGTGGGTCCTCAAGTAGCACCGTCTCAGCATCTCCTGGACACCCTGAGACCTGGGCCTTCCTTCCCGGTAGGCCCCCGTGGTGCCCACCCGGCCTGCGATAAGCCGTTTCTGTCTTGGAGTAGCTGAAAATCAGGGGTCAGGGGTCCAGTAGGATGGTCCTTGGAAATCTTGGGTTTTCTGCAGAGTCAGGGAGAAAAAACCGGTTTGGGGCCGAGGCAGCCTCTTCGTCTTCCTGTTTGGGGCCTACACTGGGAGGGAGAGAAAGCCAGGCCGAGGGCTTTCATTCCCTTATTTCCTGATTCCTTCATTCCCTCTCCTGTGCCTGCTCTGCGTGTCTGTCCTGGGTGGGGAGGGGAGGAAGCAGATACATCAGAAACAAAAGAAGGGACAGAGCGGGAGCCAAGGGTTCTGGATTCCCAGAAGGTGGAGGGGCTGATGGGCTGGGGAGCAGGAGCAGCCTCACTGGGAAGAGGCAAGACAAGCTGGGCTTCAAAAGGAGGAACGGGGGCTTCCCTGGTGGCGCAGTGGTTGAGAGTCCGCCTGCTGGTGCAGGGGACACGGGTTCGTGCCCCGGTCCGGGAAGATCCCACATGCCGCGGAGCGGCTGGGCCCGTGAGCCATGGCCGCTGAGCCTGCGCGTCCGTGAGGGGCCCGCGTACCGTAAAAAAAAAAAAAAAAAAAAAAAAAAGGAGGAACGGAGGGCATTCTGGGTGGAGAGATCAAGAATGGGCCTGGAGTGAGGTGTTCGGTGTGGCTGGAGCACAGGAGGAGGGGAGGGAGGAGGCAGGTTGACGAGAGAGGCAGGGACAGCCAGATCCTGGGGCCTTGAGCGCAGGCTCAGGCTGGGCATTGCAGGGAGTCGCCAGGGTGAGGTTATTTGCAGGTGGGGGCACATCCAAGTGGCCAGGGAGTGCAAATGGAGGCTGCTGTGTGTATTTCTGATCAAGAGGCTGAGGAGGCACGGTGGCCCAGGGATGGGTTTGTAGTGCTGGAATGGGGAGCGAGAAAAAACCCAGCCCCCAGCTCCCAGGGAGGGAGGATCGGTCCAGGGAGTCGTTAGTTCATTAATGTGTTCACTGTAAACAATCATCTGTTACCCACAACTCCATGTGAGCTCCCTGAGGGCAGCACCCAGCACCCACCAGGCAGCAAAGGAAGAGTGCTATGGTGTGCGCTCAGGGTGGCCTGGGGGGATGGGGACTGGGGAGAAGGAACAGGTTTAGGGGGCCTGCATCATAGGCATGCACCCCCTGGCACCTGACGGCACAGCTGTGAGACTCTGCCCCCAACAGGTGACCTCAGGTAGGTCTAACCACTCTGTGCCTCAGGGTTCTCATCAGTTAAGTAGGGATAATAATCCCTCCTGCCTCCTAGAGGTGCCAGGCTCAGAGCTGGAGTGAGTCAAGGCCTCCCCCGTCCCCCTTATTGGCCCCTGGGTGCCAGGGGGCAGCTCTTGGTGCCTCTCCCTGCATTTCGCACAGAGACCACTGGGAGGCGTGGCCCACATGCCTGAGCGGCTGTGGAGGACACAGCGAGCCCTGCCAACTGGTCTGGTCCCCGAGGGTTCCGTCATCCTTGGCATCGGGGGTTTCCTGAGTCTGGGAGGAACGCTGCCTCAGTCTCTCTTCTGGTTTACTGTTATCCTTTGACAGGAAAGGTGCAGGTGTGTCCAGTCTTGCCCAAATCAAACGCAAGCTGCCTGAATATGTGAGCCACCTGGGTGTGCGGCTGGGGATCAATGAGGCTTTCCTTCTCTCCCCCACATTCTGGGCCCTTCTGTCCTCAAAAAGAGTCCTGCTCCCAGCTTCTCACGCCGCCACTTGCTCCGCGCCCGAGCCCCTTCTGAGCTTTGCTGGCGGAAGGAGAGGATTTAGTGGCTGTGACAGTCTGGTCCCCGATCCCAGCCTGGCAGCCTTCTGGAAGACAGGCTGCTGCTCGGGGAAGTCTGGGAAGGGGATAGGGTCCCTTTCCCCCAGCATCTCTTTCAGGTCAGTGTATTAAAGTCTGGGAAGTCCTGGAGTCAAGAGGCCTCTCTGCCCCAGGGGCTGTCCAAGGAGTCTGTGCACCTCCTTAACCACCAAGGGGATGCCAACTTTTGGGGAGCATCATTTCAGAGTAGCCTATGTGCTCATGGGGGACTCCATAGCTCCTCTGGGAGCTGGGAGTGGAATGAGAGGTTCATATCTGCACCCTGTGTCCCAGCACCAAGGGGAGCCTCAAATGTTTGCTGAACATTGGGCAAAGGTTCCCGGCTCCACCCCACAGAGCCCTTGGTGCCCTTCCAGCGGGTCTGGGCAGCCTCCCTCTCCCTCTTCCCCTGCATGCACATCCACCCTTGCTGCGGGTGGGCAGGTCCTAGGGGCTGGGGAGGGCACTGCAGTTCTTACCTTGATGTTGTCCTGCCAGCGGTGGGCCTTCTGGAAGTTCTCTGCAGCGTCAGCCAATCTCTGAGGGACAGAGCACAGGGAGGTCAGAGACTGAGGAAGGTCTGTGCCCAGCCCAAAGCCTTCTCCATCCCCAGCAGTCCCTGGGGCCAGACTGGCTCAGGGACTCCCTGGACATCGTGCCAGACTCTCAGAGATTCCTTGATCCCAGACATTCTCCAGCTTGCTCTGTGGGCCCTTCCCCCACCCACATCGGGCTCCTACAGGAAAGGTGAAGCCTGCACAGACCTGAGTGGCATCTCCATGGGACTCCCTGGACTTCAGCCACATTTCCTGCCCACAGGAAGGCAGGGGGACCCCTGAGGCATATTAAGACCCAGGCCCTGGAGCCAAGCCCACTGACACTCTCTACTAGCTACAAACCAGTGTCACCCCAGCATCAAGAGGAAGGCCTTCCCCAGCCAAAGAGGAAATGCCACAAGTGACAGAGTGCCTCGCTGATGCACCTTTGCCCCCAGCTTGCTCAGGGCCCAGAAGGAGGTGCCCACAGCCCACCTCTGCCCACCCAGACCTGTCCCCACTGTCCCTGTCCTGGCTTCCTGAGCCCCCTCCCAGCAGGGCTCTCTAAGCCTTCTGTCCGCACAAGCCTGGTCCATCCTTTGGTGCTGGTTCCTGTGGCCTCCTCCACTGAGGCCCCTGTGCCTGTGAGCACAGCTGCGTCTGTCCATCCCACACCTTGTTACCCAATACACCTAGTGCCAGACTGTGCTGATGTGTGGAGATATGGCAGAGCCAGCCCTGCCCTCCCACAGTTCAGAGGAGAAAACAGACATAACCAGGCAGAATAACTAGGGCAGGACTAGCTGAGGTGCTTTGGGAAGCTCAGCATTGTGGGAACTTGGGAGGTCAGGGAAGGCTTCCTGGAGGAGGTGCTGGAAACTCGCTACCCTTTGGGCCTGAATCCTGACCCAGAGATTCTTACTTTGTGCCTCCGTAGATCCTGTCCCTTTAGGAAGTCTTTTTTTAAAATTAATTAATTAATTAATTTTTATTTTGGGCTGCGTTGGGTCTTCATTGCTGCGTGCGGGCTTTCTCTAGTTGCAGCGAGCGGGGGCTACTCTTTGTTGCGGTGCACAGGCTCCTCATGGCGGTGGCTTCTCTTGTTGTGGAGCATGGGCTCTAGGCACACAGGCTTCAGTAGTTGTGGCACACAGGCTCAGTAGTTGTGGCTTGTGGGCTCTAGAGCACAGGCTCAGTAGTTGTGGTGCACGGGCTTAGCTGCTCTGCAGAATGTGGGATCTTCCCGGACCAGGGCTCAAACCCTTGTACCCTGCATTGGCAGGCGGATTCTTAACCACTGCGCCACCACGGAAGTCCCCCTTTAGGAAGTTTTGAGGCTCCTGAGGACAGGACTGAGCCTGGCCCTCTAGGGCCTCCTGCAGAGCTGAGTGCAGTGAAGTCCTGTTCATCATAATGATGACTGTCACCCTGAACTGATCATCTGCTGCATCCAAGCCCTCCCCCAGGCCAGGGACACATCACGTGTACCTGTCACCATTCACAACGTGCTTGACGTGTCCTCCTCAGATGAAGGTACCCAGCACAGAGGTGGTGAGCAGCCTGCCTAAGGTCACAGAGGAGCTCTGGGTTGGACTGGGGCCCTCACCACCAAATTTGCCTTGCCCAGCCCATGACCAAAGTCCGAAGGTATGCTCCACAGGGCCCACCATGCCTGGGGAGGAAAAGAGTAGCTCGTGGTGTGGAAGGGGCTCTGGTCCCCAACTCCCCGCCCTATTTGACCCCATGAGTGGAGCAGTAGGGTCCTGCCTTCTGGCCTCCAGCCCCCACTCAGAGGGCCCTGCCCCCTTGGTATTCAAGACAAACACTCCTATCCATCAGTCCAGGCCTGATGGCTTATGGGCCCAAGAGGGGAAATTCTAAAATAAACCCTGGCAGCTGCCCATTGGGGGAAATGGGAGACCAGCTTTTCCTCCCTTCTAGAGTGGAACAGTGTGGTGGGGGCCTGGTGGGACTCCCTGTAGAGCCGCAGCCTCCACTCGCTGGGCAGGATGCCACCTCTGGCTGTTAGAAGGGCTGTGCAGAGCTATCCCTACTCCCGCTGGGCCTGGCTCCCCCTCCTCCTCAGGGCAAAAGCACTGAATGCTGGGAAGGCTATGAGGCTGGGGGACCTGGGGGCAGGGTGGAAAAGTCAAACTCCCTCACTTCACATTGCTGAGACCCTCCTGCCACCCCCACCCGTCTTTTTTGCAGGTTTTGTCCTCTGCCCACCTGTTACTGCAGTGACTGCTTGGGTGGGCCCTACCCCAATAATCCAGCTTCAGGAACCATAGGCCTCTCTTCTCCCAGATGGCTCTCAGGTCTTGCCTCCAATCCTGGCCCCTCCTGAGCTCCTGGATACCTTTCTGGGGTAACCCTTAGGCCCACCAGAGCTTACAACACCCCCTCTTAGAATGAGCCCCTCCACCCTGTGACCACTGCCCCTACATCCCACCCTTAGTGTTCTTCACACCACCTTACTGATCATCCCCAGCCCAGGCTCCTGCGTCCTCTCTTGCTCTTCGTCATCCTTCTCCACACAGCAGCTGCAGCCTTCAAAATGTGGATCCTGGGGCTTTCCTAAGGCCCCAGGAGCCCCCCTGTGCCCAACTCCTGCCCCTCCCTTTCCATCCTGGGTCCTCCTCTCAGCCTAAACCACAAACACCCCCACCCAAGCCCGACCCCGATGGGTCCTGATTCACAAGCTGGCAGTGCCCTTCCGCAGAGGACATTACTGTGTGACACACACGGTTAACAACACTTGTCACTCCTGTTAATGGAGCACTGACCATGCGAGCTCGGCACCAGGCCTGGAATGGAGTGTGGGAGCCCAGGGAACATCCCCTGGGGCTGCATCTTGAGGGGTGAGTCTCAGGCAGTCACTGGATACCCCTTTTCCTTGCCCAGTGGCCCAACACCTTCCCAGGGATCCAGACCCTTCTCAGAGTGGGCCTGGAGCCATTGCCACTTCATGGACGATGAGGCTGGGACACATGTGGGAACAACCGGATCAGGTCCCTTGCCACAGAAAAGCCACACGGTTGATAGGGTTGCAAACACCAAACAGACACTAGTTGAAGTCTCCAAACTGGGCCATGGCCTTGAGGAGCTGTCCTCTCCAGCCCCTACCTCCCCCGCTGGCCAGCGGATGCCAGCTCCTTCACCCTTCAGGACTTAGGTCTGACCCTGGGATTCACAGGCCTCAGGAACATGGGGGCTGATGGCCCCTCAGGCTCGCTAGCCTAGTGGCCAAGGTGAGGGAGACCAGGGAGGGAGGGCCCCAGCCTCCAGCCTCCTTGAACTCATGGAGTCCCATGGGCTCAAAGGCCCGGGTCAGCCCGCTGACTCGTGAATAACGGAGTTGCAATAGCCACAGCGAAAGGATTACTTTTAATCCTCAGTAATGATCAAGCCATTATTATTTTTTCGGTGTTACAGATCAATCAGTCCGTCCCCAGGCACCGGACGTGTGGAAACTGCTAAATCCACAGGCCTGGTCGTGCGGGAGGAAGGGCTGAGGCAGCTGAACGGGGGGGTGGTGGATGGGGCAGTCTGTGGCTGCACGCGGTCCCTCAGGCCTGAGGGTGAGAGGGAAGAGGACGGGAATACACATGGCACGCACGAGGGGCCCCAGGTGGGGATCAGAGCTTGGACCCTGGGGCCTTGGGTTCAGACCCCAGCTTCCCCCTCCAGCTCTCAATTTCCTGCCTATAAATTAGAAGTAGTAACCTTACCCACGCAGAGGGTAGTTAGGTTCTTGGCAGCCCCCTTGCTCCAACTGCCAGTAGCTGTCCATAAAGCCCAGTGCCCTGGTGTTTCACTTGCTGGCTCTAAGCACACAAGCCTTTTGCCCACCTCTGGGCCTTCCTGGCATCCACTCTTTCTGCTTGGGATGTGCTCCCCATCATCTCAGTCAGTGCTATCAGACTGTCACCTCTTCTGGAAGCCTCCTATTGCCCTTGTCCTGTCCATGGGCTCCCCTCCCCTCTGCCAGGCACTCAGACTTGTGCTCCTGTCTTCACAGAGCCCACAACAGTCAGGCCTGCTCGGGGCTGGCTGGGAGACTGCTCACAGCCCTGCCTCTGCCTCTGCCCTGCCCCGAGGTTCATCCTCCTTCCGCTTCCCTCCCACCTCCCCCAAGTCCTCCTGATGGCCTGGGGGAGACAGGATGGGGAAGGACACTGAGATCCAGAAGTAAAGGGAGAACCTACAAAGACTCCTAGCAGGGCAGGGGCAGCAGTGGGAACATGGCTCACTTCATCTCAGGGCTCCTGCCTGCCTGGGGGAGATGTGCTCTGTTCCCATCCCTGACCCTGAATACTTGTTCCCTGGGACCAGCTCCCTGCTCGGGCTCTGGGCTCTGCTCTCAGAGCCAACTGCAGTCTCTGGCTCTCCTGCTACCAGGCCCCTGCACATTCCGCTCCCTCCTTGTGCACTCCTGCCCAGACTCCTCCAGCCTGTTTCATTCCCTCACCCTTGAGGCGTTAGCTTAGACCCCATTCTCCTCCTAACCACTTCCTGACCCATGGCAGGCTCCCATCTCTCCCCATCATGGAACTTAGAGAACCCTCTGCTTTTCCCCTTGAGCTGAGCTTGGTGGGCACTGTATCTGGCAGCTATCAAGTTTACAGTAACCTGGCCCCTGGCACGTAGTAGGTACACAATGAACATCTGATAAATCAAAGTCAGAATGTCTCTGATCCTGGGTAAAGGCTTGAGTCTGGACCTGCCTGGTCAGCTGTGTGACCCTAGGTGTGTGGTTTAACCTCTCTGAGACTTTTTCTTCATCACATCCTGGAGGGTGAGGGCTGCCTATGAAGGTGATGCTACGAAGTTGCTGATGGTGGCTTGCCTGGCCTGCGATGTCTCCATCAGGGCCAAGGCGTTGGAGGGAACTGTGGCGGGACTGCTGAGCAGGGCTGCTCACGGCTAAGTCAATTACGATAACAGCGGGCATTTCAGAGGCAATTATCAGAGAGTTTCACTTAACAATCAATTTCCCTCAGCTCCGGAAACTGTTCTTACGGGAAAGGGCAAGAAAGAGGAGGACTGGGCTGTGGACAAAGCTCCCCTGGGGGAGCAACCCCCTCTACAGACACCTTTGAATTTCACTAAGTTCAAAGTCTCTCAATTGCTCTGGAGCTGAGATAGACCATGACCTAAGATAAGGGACCTGAGGCCACGGTGGCTGCCCCTCAGAGGCCAACACCTGGAGGATAAGGCCCCCCCCGGAGGAGCGGGGCTTGGGCCTGGTGGGTTGGAGCCCTCAGGCTTCTCCACTCCATCCTCTTTGAGGTCCCACTCCTCCCCCCAGGTTGGTGACCCCACTTCTCCTTGGCCTCCTCCCTTCATCCCCCTCACCTGGAGCCCCACCCACCCACCCAGTGCTCGCCTAGCCTGAAAGGGTCTGGGGAGTAACTACCCATCAAACAGGATTTGTTTTGTGCAGCCCAGAGGGAAAGATTGAATGAGTTTTTTGGTCTTAATTGGTTATAGCTACTTTCTCTTCCAAGAGGTTATGAGAGGCTTAGGATAAAAGGCCCTGAACCCATGAGGCACAGGATATTGAGATATGTGCCAATGGGGGCTGAGCCTGGCAGAAGCTGTGATGGGGGCTCTGAGGTAGAGGTTGGGGGCAGCAAGCCCAGAGTAAAGTCCTAGCACCAAGTAGGTGCCCCAAGAACACCGCCAGAGGGTTGCAAAGAAGGTAATGATGACAGGATGATACCAGACACTTCCCCTGTAATTACCCTGAGCTGACTGGTGCAGTTAATCCAACGGCAGGTGGAAGACTGTACCTCTTCCTCACCCTCCCCACCCCACCCCTAGCAAGACACCTAAGAGGTGGCTTTTTTTTTTTTTTTTTGCGGTACGCGGGCCTCTCACTGCTGTGGACTCTCCCTTTGCGGAGCACAGGCTCCGGATGTGCAGGCTCAGCGGCCATGGCTCACGTGCCCAGCCGCTCTGCGGCATGTGGGATCCTCCCGGACTGGGGCACGAACCCGTGTCCCCTGCATCGGCAGGCGGACTCTCAACCACTGCGCCACCAGGGAAGCCCAAGAGGTGGATTCTTTTGTTCCCCGTTCTGTAAGGGGACTGAGCATTAGTGCCACTGCCCCAGGCTCCTGGTGAGGAAGTGGTGGAGGGAGCATCAGTAGGCCTACCAGCAGTGTTGGATGCTGAATGTTCCAGGGAAGGATCAGGTCTGGCCAGGTGGGGCGTGGCTGGTTGGGCTCAGGTGTTCCTTACCTGTTTCCCAGAGTGGTTCCTTTGCCCTTTCCCCAGGAGAGGGGATCAGTAACTAGACTCTCAGATGCTGCTCTGAGCCAATCCCCCCCATCCTTGGTGTCACTGGACCCAGTCCCTGGGAAGGGGTAAGCACCAGGGTGCCCAGAAGCCCCTGCCCAGCACAGCACTGCCACCACTGCCACCCTGCTTCCCTCCCCACCTGTGGGCCCTGTATTAACTCTGTATTGTGTACTGATAGATACTAAATGCAGATTTCCAATTTTCAGAGCAGTTATGGTCTAATGAGTAAATAATATACATATTTCAAACTGTCTAAAAAACATATCTGCATAATCAAAATATCTGCATAATAATGAAGCAAGATGCAGTTCAGCAAGGAAGGCACTGGAGCCCCAGGGCTGACAATAGGGCAAGATGCACAGGCAAGTGAGGAGTCCTGGCCCTGTGGGTCCATTCTTCCTGCCACCTCAGCCTGAATGGGTGTTTGTCTGTCTGTCTACTGCCTTCTTCAAGCAGGTTCACCCATGGTCAGGGACCAGGAGAATCCTAACTTGGCCCTGTTCCTGCACAACTTGTGCCTGGGAAAGGTGCACGTGTGGGCAGACAGTGCCTGCTATGTGAGCGATGGGTATACTGATGCCTCTGACTGCTCAGAGCTTTATGGGCACAACCTCACTCACCACAACCTTCTGAAGGCGGTCCTGTCCTGATCCCCATTTTACTGGGTTCTGAGGGGTGAAGAGAAGTGCACCAGTGTGGGCAGAGCAGGCTGACAGGACCCATGACTTTTGTATGGCAGGTGATGAAGAGGTTGGTGGCTTTGCCTTCCGGTCAAATGTGCTGCCGACACTGGCACCTCCTGGGCAGCACCAGCACTCAGCCTTCTGGTGAGCCCTCCCGCCTTCTCCACCCCTTCTCTCCAAAGTCCCTTCTTTCACCCCCTTCCTGCATCCATCCACACAGGACACACCTGGCTCCTGTCCCACAACACATCTGACCTACGCTTTCTGTATTAACCGTGCTTCCAGCTTAAAGATGAAACAACCACCGGAACAGATGAAAAACAAACAAACAAACACCCAAAACCCGGACCAAAATTCTAGCAACCGAAACCGCAGGGAAAACAACAAACACTCCTAGCTGCAAAGGGTGCCTGGTGGAGGGGGGAGCCATCACGTGAGGCCCACGCTGTTGTTAGCAGCGACAGGCGCCCTGACCTTTTCCCTCACCAGCCACACGTGTTCTCCACGAGTTGATAAAAAAATTAAAATGGAATTTTTTCTTAAAAAAAAAAAGGTCAGAATACATGTAACAGGGAAAAACTCATTCGAGTTGTTCCCCTCTGGAAGGGGCACCCATCTCTCCAGCCCCGGGCCTGGGCTTGCTCACTCCCTGTGGGCTCCCTGGCCTTGGTTATCGATTCCTGTGCCCGCTCTGTCCCTGCCTGCAAGGGGCAGCCTGTGTTTTAATTTCCCAGGAAAAATATGAAGAAGTGAGGGTTGGCTTGTGATGAAGATGGAGATGCAGCTGGGGAACCTGGTGTCCAGAGGCTTGAATTTCAGACCAGACAGGATCATTCTGCTCAACCAAGGGCAGCTGCTAGCTTATATTTTGCCATGGGAGGACTTTTAAAAAATCCACTCTGTCCTATTACTGGTATGTAACCCCAAAGTGGACATTTTCACATCAGGAAAAGGAAAGCCATGTGCTCTGAGATGCTCCTTCCCAGGAAGGAAAGGAGGTGAAGCCACACTCAGGTGATGACAGAAATTCCACTGGCTTCAATGGACACTTTAGCTTTCAACAGGAACCGTGGTCAATACAAAAACGTGTCTACAGGGCAAGGGGTGAGGAAAGGGGCTCTGGAGTCTGGGCAGGACATTCGCAAGGGCCAGCCTGAATTTACAGAGCAGTTCTCAGGAGCCACAGATGAAGTCCTCTCTCAGGAGATTTCAACTCTGGCATCAGGCTGCTTCAGGAGGGGATGCATGTGGCCATGCACGGCCTCATGCTGAGGGCAGTAGGACAGGCCCGGCTCTTGGGGCCCTGCCCTGCCAGGTCACTGCTGCTGCTCCTAGGTCCCCCATTGGGCACCTTTGAGAGGTTCCTTGATGAGCGATAAGCCAGTAAGTCCACGTACCGCATCAGGTCCGTGTTTGGGCTGTGGCCCCGGAGCCCTGCCATAGGGAGGCACCTTGGCCTTGAGGAGCCCGAGCCAAGGGCTGGGCCATGTGGACTCCAAG
Organism: Stenella coeruleoalba; assembly: GCF_951394435.1. Classification (NCBI taxonomy): domain Eukaryota; kingdom Metazoa; phylum Chordata; class Mammalia; order Artiodactyla; family Delphinidae; genus Stenella; species Stenella coeruleoalba. The sequence continues at coordinate 67,361,693 of NC_137156.1, forward strand.
GCTGCTGGGACTCCTTCCAAGGCACTGCCCTGCTCAGCACAGTCCCTCAGGGTCAGAAGCCGCCAATCCAGCGGGCACCTCCTCAGTTCCCAGCATGAAACCTGCACATCTCCACAGTGAACCAGTCCCTGGTGACCCAGGTGAAATTTCTCATAAATTTGCCAGTTTTTGCAGTCTTCCTCCCTCTTTGGTGTAATTCACCAAAGTTTCTTTCCTTTTCACCCTTTTAAAAAACACACAGAGAGCATCACGTGAAGGTATCAGGCCCAGGGCTGTTGGCCACTCTAGAGATAGAGGAGCAGGCAACACGTCATTTGTCTAAGTGTACCACGGAACACGTCCTTTGCCCTCATCAGGCCACGTTCTAGAGACACACATGTGTGGGCATGGGTGTGTGTGTGCCTGTGTGTGACAATGCCCCTGCCACTTGGGAGGCCCGAGCTCCTAGGGCTTGGTGACTGGCCCAGCATGTACTTTGGGAAGCATTAACCTCTTCTCTCTGGACCTCAGCTTCTCAAGTCCATAATAGGCACCAGAAGCCCACCCGGCCCTCCCAGGGCTGTGGAGATGTGAATAAGGTATGGACAGAAGACAGGATGTAGACTCACCCGCGGAACTGGAGACACAGTCCCAGGGAGTGGGTTGCCCCTTCCCTCCCCTCCGCTTCACCCCAGGGGCCTACTGACTGCTCCCCTTAACCTCAGCTTTTCTCTTGGGCCTTCTGACCTTGGCTTGACCTCTTCCCCTCTGAAGCTCATGCCAACTGACTGTCCCTCTCCTCAGCACCACCTTTGTCCACTGCCCCCCAGCACCCTGGCCTGGCCTTCAGCCCAGCCCTGCCCTGCCCCAGGAAGAGACCAAGGTCCCATTTCAGTGTCCTACTCAACCAACCCCATCCAAGCTGGGCTGTCCCTTCCCTAAGGTCACCCCTTAGAAGCTGCTCCCCTCCAAAGCCCCCTATTCCTGTGCCTCCTTTCTCCCTTCCAGACCAGACCTCTCCAGAACACCCCCCTCCCCTGCTCCAACCCAACTTCACACTCCCACCCAAGCTGCTTGGCATGAGCTCATCTGCCCCAGGCCCTCACACCTTCAGGCCTCCCACACAGACCCCTGTGTCCCCAACCAGTGCTTCCTAGATGCCCTGACCACTCTTCCCTTTCCTGTTGCCATCCTTTACAGGGCCCTGTGTGGCCTGGTCCCACCAAACTCGTCACCCCCACCATGCTGACCTTGAACTCTGCCCACCTGCCATGCTGAGGTTCCCTATACTTATTTGTGCTGTGCCCTGAACCTGGACTGCCCTTCCTGCCCCCTCCCCTGGCAGCGCCACCTCATCCGTTAGGAGTCAGTGCCCATCTACCTCTTCCAGGACGCCTGGTGCCCTTGCCAGGCTGGGTTTCCAGAATCCCCTGTGGTGTCTCCATCACTGTTGCATCTGACTCCCTCCCAGATGCGGTCTCTAGAGGGCAGGGACTTGATTCTTGGATTGGTGTGGCTGCAGAGCTGGGCACAGGCTTCTACCATGGCCAGTGGGGTGGGGGGGTGGATCTGGAGGTGCCCTTAGGGACCTGCCGTCTTGGAGGCCCTGGACTTCCCTGGGATGGAGACTCATAGACCAGGCCAGAAGCAGCACTGACAGAGCACAGGGATCCAAGGTGGTGCCGAGATAAAAGTGAGGGCAGAGTGAGGCTGGGTCTAAGTATGGGTCACACTGGGCACACCATGTTGAGGGGCCAAGGGGTTGCCTCAGGGGTCTGAAATGCTGACGTCTGCTCTCTGGGACTCCACTCTGGACCTCATGAAAATGTTATCTACCAGTCCCACCCAGCTGCTGCCAAGTCAGTGATGAGGTGGTATTGAAGCAGAAGCCATAGGGGCCCTGTTGGAGTAAGAGGCTAGGGGGTGATGGACATGGGCCCCTCATCTGGCCAGGTCAGCCAGGGGTTGGGTCCCTGGGGAGTTCAGCACCCCCTGCCTGGGCCCCAGACGAGTGCGTTCTCCTGATGTGCTCCAACATCGTCCTCCAGGAAGCCTTCTCGGATGCCTCTATGCCCCACCATGGGAGGGTGGTAGTTCCAGTGAGAAGGCTTTGATGTGACCTTCCTTCTTTCCTGTCAACAAATGTTTATTAAGCACCTACTGTGTGCCTGGCCTGTGTTAGGCATGAGTTAGGTCCGTGAGCAGTACAGACACGGCCCTGCTCTCATGTGATATACCATCAGTAGGGTCTTCCCTATCTTCCCACTACAATTCAGTCTCACTGTCCTGAGCACAGAACTTGATAGAGGCTTCTGCAGGAAGAGCTGCCTGGGGTGGCGACTTCACTGGCAGAATTTAAGGGTGCTAGGAGGCCTTCCTGCTATGAAATGTATTTCCACCTGAGAGCCTGAGCGCCCCCCACCAACTAGAACAGCAAAGCCTGAGCCCCTGCCTGTGAGGATAGCAGAGCCCAAGCCCTTGCCCAGCTGCCATGCTCCCTTCCCTTGATGTTATTTTTATACTTTTTCCTAAAACACAGCCTGAGCGGGCCCTTCTCGACTCTATTAACATTAGGAATCTAATCAGTAATCAGGCAGCTCATAATTTTCTGATTAGCTCTGATTAGGCCCAACCTCGGGGGGAGAGGCAGTGGGACAGTGAGGAGGGAGGCGGGCCCAGAGGGGCACGGGGATGTGCCTGAGGGGGCACTGGCAGGGCTGGAGGTGGAGGACAGAGGGAAAGAGCCCCTGGTCCCACTGTCATTTGTCCTGGGGGAGGGTAGGGGGTGAAGCCTTGGGTTGCACTGGGTCAGAGAGGTTGCAGGGGCCAGAGAGCAAGGGCAGCAGGGAAGGGGCCCCAGGCTCACCTTGCTGCAGGGACCCCAGGGCAGTTGGGCCGGGATTTTCAGGGGCCTAGCTTGATGATCATCACCTTCAATGTGGAGACAATGAGGCTGGGGCCCCTACTGCACAGTGGGGGAGCCAATGCCCGGAGGGACTGCCCAGGTGATGGTGCCAGTTAGGGGCAGAGCCTGGACCTGTACTGAGGCATCCCAAGCCAGGGCCAGGCCTCCCTTTTGCCTGAGGCCTGTTTGTCACCTTCGCAGCACATACCCAGATGGAACTATGGTGCTGGCCAAACCAGACCCATGGCCATCCCTTGCTGACCATGAAGTCCCTCATCCACTGGACTTTCCCACAGGCCCAGATTTCTTGGTGCCACACCCTGGAGCTCTGTCAGGTCAGGGTCAGAGTGGCCTTGCCCCTGGCCCTGGTCTGGATCACAGGTCACCACCTGTTGTTGAATGCAACAGTCCAGATGACCTCTGATGAAATGCACGAGCCCACTGGAGGAGGTGTGTACAGCTAATGCCATGCAAATTGGCACGGAGGCAATCAGCCTGACTCTAAAAGCTGCCCTACGGGCCGCAGGCTGGCTCATTGTCTTTTCTGTCAATTTGCATCTCATTACCCAGAAGGCTGTGCTCACTGGAGGTTAAAAGAAAAGGAGAATCAAGCAAGCCCCACTGCGTCCTGCCTCCAGCTAGGGCACAGCCCACATGTGGGACAGGGCTGCCTGGTGGACTCTCCCACGAGAGATACTCCACTGGAAGCCTTGACAGCCCTGTAACCCCATCACCATCACCACCGTTACCTCTGCCCCCACCAGAGTGTTTCTCTCAGCACTACCATCACCATTACCTCCATCATCACCACTGATCCCCACTTAACCACCATCAACATTCCCATGACTACCGCCAACATTCCTCATCACCACTGCCAACATTATTCCATCATCACCACCACTGCGACCCCTATCACTATTGCCAACATTATTTTTATCACCCTGGCACCACTCCCATCATCGTCAAAGTTATTCCCATCACCATTACCATTGTCATCCCCAGTGGGACTCCCATCACCAATCAGCAGTGTTACTCCCATCACCGTCACCACCATCACCACCATCACCAGCTCCACCATCGCTACCTTCATCCCCATCATCACAGTCACCAACACCATTACTGTCACTTCTACTACCATCACCATCTACCACTGACTCCACTATCAACATCACCTCCACCACCACCACAACCGTCACTAGTATGGCCATCACTCCACTGTGGTACCTCCGCTAGCATCTCACATCTCCTTGTGATCACCACCACCACCACCTGCCCCATCACCTCTGCACCCCTGAGGAAAGTCTGATGAATGGGCAGAGACTACTCACTCTTTACCTTTCTCTGCCCATCACCCTCCAGCATCATTGGAAGGCTAGGGAACCTGTAAACAAATGATTCAGTGATCACAGACCTCATAAATCAACCAACAAAATCTGGCCTGGACACTGGTGCTTGTGACTGGGTGTCTCAGGAAGGAAGCCCTCATGGCCAGGGGGTGGGATGGGGGTGCACGCCCTCTCTGGCAGAGCCCCTGGGAGGTGGGGCTTACTTTACTCCCCTGATCAGCGGCCACAGTGCCCCATGGGGCGGAGCCAGGAGCTTTGTGTGTGACATGGGCTAGTCCCCCTCTGAACCTTGATGCTTGTCCCCCTCTGAACCTTGACTACTTTGTCTCTAAAATGAGGCTTCTAATAGTCCTGACCTCACAAGGCTGTGTGAGGATGAAAGCAAACAATAAGAGAACGTTGAGTATCTAGGACCCACTCAAAACGTCACATAAAACCTGTGGGAGAGGAGTGTGGTTAGATCAAACTGGGAGGGCTTCCTGGAAGAGGGAACAGCAGGCCAAATTTGAAGGCCAAGGCCAGACAGAGAAGAGGAGGAAGGGGACTCCAAATGGGAGCCTCAGCTGCGCACAGCTGTGCGGAGAGGAGGGCGGTCTCGGCCAGGGAAGCTGACGCAGGCCTTTGCTCCTCCTGAGCCTCCTTCCGTCCAAGGGTGTTCGTGGTCTCAGTGTGGCTGAGCCTCTTCCACAGGACATGGTGATACACACCTTGTTTCACACATATGGTCCATTTAAGCCCTATGAAGCCCAGTCATCATTCCCATTACACCAACAAGGACACCAAGGCTGAGAGATGAAGCCAAACCAAAAGGAAGTAGGGGCTCCCCCACAGAGGTCACCCGGAAGAGTGGGAATTAGAGCCACATCTTTCCACTCGGGCTGCCGTTCTGCTGGGTGTGGACGCCTGAGACTCCAGCCCATCGCTGCCCACCACCTTTGGTGGTAGCAGCATGGGCACCACCTGGGACACAAAGCTGGGCACTGGTTCGCCCGGGGGCGATGCTGGGGGCCTGGGCAGAGGCGACAGGCAGACAAAGGCCTGGAGGCGGAGGGTGGGGTGGGCACAGCCTGGCTGCCAGGTGGAAACGTCCAGGGTAAAAGCTGCTCTGAATACTGGCTGCATCCCGCTGCTCCAATCAGCCTCGACACTCGGTTATTACGAGGAGTAAAGGCAGCCGGAGGGACAGCTGGAGCCTTGGCGACAACATTTAAGGCGTTTGTCAGAGCCGTGGGACACGGGCTGCCAGGCGCTAATGGCTTCTGCTCGCTGCTGCCAAGTGAGAGGAGGGCGGGCAGGTGAAGGCGGCCTTGCTCCTGCCCAGGTCCCGTGCCCAGCCCACACTGCGCGGCTGCTCCACAACAGGTAGGGCCCACCTGGGCCTTACAGATGCCTAGCAATGGCCACACAGCCACGGTGCCAGCTGGGGAGCATGGGGCAGCAGCCATGTAGCACGTGCCTGCCTATTTGGGGCATCTCTGCCTCCACACCCGTATTCAGGCTGCAGCCCCTCTCCCCTGGGACAAGGGTCTGGGAGTCTGTACTCTACCATGCCACCTCCCAGGAAGGAAGCCCTGAATCCCAGCTGGCTAAGGCCACCTCAGCCTCTTATCTTTTCAGCCCTTTGGGTTGGACTTTGTGTGGGAGAGATCCTTCTAGTGATGGACCCACAGTGGACTCAGATCTATCCTGATTGGGTGATTTCAGCTCTCCAGGCAGGCCTCAGTTTTCCTCCTTGTGAAACGGGAAAATGGCACCATCCAGCATCACTGCATCAGTGAGAAAATAGGAGAATGCTGAGTGCTGGCCACATGGAGCCCGGTGGCACTTGGGCTTATTAGGCAGGGCCAGTAAGAGAGTCAGATGTCACCAGGAAAGGGGGAGTGTGGACCTGGGGCTGCCTGAAGAAGGGAGTAGCTCCTGGAGGGGGGCCAGAGCAAACTGCAGGGAAGGGCCAGGAGTTTTCCAGGGAGGAGAAACCCATGGCCAGGTGATCAGGTGGGGCTTTGAGTGTTCCTGAAATATAAATGGTTGGCAGGGAATTCCTGCACCTGGAAATGCACTTGTAGGACCTGTGCTTCACATGGACCTGTTGTCATGGCCACACCACTGAGCACTCACCGTGCCCCAGCACTGTTCATGAACCCCTACAAAGCAGGTCCCATTCCAAGCCCATTTTGCAGATGAGGAAACTGAGGCTCAGAGGGGGTTACTCAGTTTGTCTGTAGTCACGGCTCTTTGAGGGCAGGGTGGGGGCTTGTTGCTGGGACTGTGTAACTAAACCTCCCTCCCCCACTCATCGATTCACCCACGAGACATCCTCAGCCCCCTCTGAGACCCTGAACCCCCTCTGAGGAGGAAGTGAGCCTTTGGCTGGCTGTGGATCACAGAGCATGGGATGGGGGCACACTGTGGGGCTGGGTGAGGGACCCAGGGGACAGGAGGACACCTGGGTGGGCCTGAGCTCATCCTCAGCTTCACGGCATGACCTTGCACTTGTCATACTGGGTGGCCTTGGAGTTCTTGCCCCTTTCCCAGGGCACAGACTGAGGCTGGAGAAGATAGGAGGGGTGCCTGAAGAAGGTGGGGAGTGTGTGTCCTTGAGGTCACTCAGTGAGCTCTGGCCCCCAGCAGCCCTCTTCCACCTGTGGTCAGCCTCTGGCATGGCTGCCGAGCACAGCCTGTGACCCTCATGGCATCAGGGCAGGAGTGCTGCTGTGGGTTTATGTTCATCATTATTGAGCTTAGTGATCCTCTGGGGGCAGCTGTGCTTGGCTCTGCCTAGATCTGAGGCTGTTGCCTGAGCTAAGGGCCTGGAGAGGGAGAAGGCCAGGGCCAGTCCATCCCCCAGAGGAGCAGACTCTGAGTCCTGGGCTGGCTGGATTGGCCCCAGGGCCATCCTTTCATGCCCATCAGGGCAGGACCTCCACGAGCCATCCTCATCCCACTTCACAGGTGGGATCAAAGCTCAGCAAGAGGTGGGACTCCCCTAGGGTGGGGGTGAGCAGTGAGGCTAAGTGTAGAACTTGCTCACCATCCTCGGGTCTGTTTCCCTTCCCTGAATGCAGAGCCAGGCACTCTCTGGGGCTGGGGGCCTCTTTGTGTCCTAGTGCCAGCCCAGCCTCACCAAGGTATTCAAGGCCTCCAGGCCACCTGATTCCCAGACTCCTGCTGGCCCACTCTCGGGTCCTGGCCATGGGGGCTTTCCCTCCCCAGCATTTTGGAGCCTGATGTCATTCCCCTGCCCTGCCGCCACACCAGAGCCTCCTACAGGAAAGGGGGGGGCAAGTGGGACTCCTGTGACTGAGGACTCTTGGGCCTCCACTGAGAGAGGTCTGCCAAGCAGGAGGACTGTAGGGGAGAAGAGGCTTCAGTAGCTGATGGGAGAAGAGGTCTCTTCCATTCGACTATGTGGTCAACAGCTTTGTAATTCTGGGGGTGGAGGGCTTGGAATTAGAGAAGGAGGACTGTGTGCATTTGCACTTGAATGTACACACACGAGTACCTGCATGAGCGCATGTGAACACAAGTGCAGACATAAAAAATTAAAAAATCCCATGTATGTGAATACATGTGCATATGAGAATGGGAACACGTATGTATATGCATGCATGCATGCAAACGTGTTCAGGCCCATTTGCACATGGTAGGTGGTTCCTCACCTTCATGTCCTGAGCTCACCTCCTAAGGCACAGGTGGGGCAGGGCTGCTTCCTGCTGTGGCTGGGCGTGAGGTAGCTCACTGGGCCCATGGCTCCTGGACCCACAGGGCCTACTGCTTGCCATGCATGCCTGGCCAAACAGGCCCTCTGCTTCATTTTGCCACCTGCCTCATTCACACCTAGTGATCTGCTCCTCAAATATGCCCTCAATTTGTCCATTAGTTTACCTTCCTCCCATCCCTCGCCCCACCTGTGATCACTTTGTTTTGTGTTCTCTTACCCCAACTAACGCCACAGTATGGAATAAACAAAAAGGAGATGCCCAGGGCCCCTCCTCTTTCTTCTTTCAGCAACCATGTTCATGGCCTGTGCCTGCGCCAGAGACACAGGCTGAATGAGACTCGGCCTCATTCTCACAGAGTTCACAGTGGAGGGAGGGGCTTCCACTTGTCTCCATGCTCACCCTGCCCCCACCCCGCACTCAAGGTACAGCCAATACTAGGCTAGACACATGCTCGGAGCAAGGAAATCCTGTGCACCAGTCCCACACCAACTGCCCACCAGGTGCTCTTGTGACTACAGTTATCACTTTTGGGGGCCTACAGTCCACTTGTGACCAACACAACCATGGGAGGTGAGGTTGGTGCTACTGGTTCATTTTCCAGAAGAAGGAGGCTCAGAACAATGTGGTTGAGTACTCCATGGCCACAGAACTGGCAGGAGGTGGGACCAGGACACACGCCTAGGTCTATTCAGGTGCTGAGCCCAGGCCTAAAGCAATGCAGCCTGTGTGGGCCACACCTGTGCGACCAGAGATCCCAGCACTGTCAGCAGCTCCTGCCTGTAATCCCTGGCAAGGAACAGATGGGGATCTGAGGCCTGGGGAGGAGGGACATGCTCAGGACTGGAGCCCAGGTGCCAGCTCCCAGACCCTGCTCCTAGTAAAGGTGGGAGGAGCTGAGGGGCACATCGTGAAAGTCTCCCCCAAACACCAATCCACGGGAAGCAAGACTTGGCTTCTGTGGGGAGTTGATCTAAATGTCTCATCTCTTGTGGTTAGAACACAGGGTCTCCCTTTTTCCTTTGGCTATCAGGAGGCTCAACTAGACCAAGCACCTGGTCCTGAGGTTGTTTATCTTGGCTCTTTTGTCTCATCCTTATTATTCATATTCTATGTTTTAAAAACCCTGTGCTTTGGTGAAGAGCTGCTCAATACTTTGCCGAATGAAGTGGGAAATAAACTAAATTAAACTGTGCTCCTCACCCCACCCATTCTCTACTCTTCCGGGAAGCAGCTAGACCCATGGGAAGGAAAACTGTCCAGGGGTCAGGAGGCCTCAGGGCTCTGTGGGGTGTCACACTCTCCCCAGTTTGTTTCCCCCTTCCTGGACCCATGTCTTCACCTTCCGCACCCCACAAGCCAAGGAGAGTGAGTGGCTCTGTGAGGCTAGACCGCCTGACGGGGGGCAGCAGGTCCCTGCTCTGAGCCACTGCCCTGCCAACGGGCACGCCGGCATCTGGCTGGCAGGCACAGCCGTCTCCCTGGCAAATGAGATGCTTCTTACTGAGATAACGAATCGCTCCATTTAGATCCAAATTAACCTCCCCCAATTACCCCTTTTCTATCACATTTCACCAGATAGAAATCCCCTTCTGCCCGCAGACTGGGCCCTGCCCCTCCTCTCTCCCAAAGCCACAGCCAGGCCACATTCAGCAGCTCCAGAAGGGCTGGCAGTTGCATGGTCCTTCCATGGCCACATTTTTCTTTTCTTCCTTTCGTTTTTTGGGGGGTGGGGCGAGGGGGGAGGAATGGGAAGTTTCATGCAGCTGCCACTCTGAGGAGTGGGAATTTTTATTTTATTTTTTTAGCTCATTCTTTGAAATAAGGATGCAGTATGGGATCAATTTTTGATGACAGTGAAGTAAAAGGGGAAAATGGTAGCAATTTTCTCTTCTGAACATGCCCTATTTAATGGAAGGATGTCACAGTGGAGTTTTATCCAGAGGAGAGAGAGGGCCTGGTTCCCAGGGACACATGGTCAATCAGAGATGCATGGCAGGATCTCAGCCTGGGTGTGGCTGGGCACGCCCTCCCCCGCCCCACCTCATTAGGGTGGCTGCCAGGGTTCAGGACTTAAGGTGGGGAGAGACTGAGGCCACAGGCCTCCCGCCTCCCTGTCATCTTCTGGGGCCCAGCTACAGTGACCATCTGCTCTGACCCAGCACCAGGGTGGACCCTCCCTGCCTTGTGCTCTGCTGGTCTTGGCCTACATCACAATTCTAGAGCTGGGACCCCAGGGAATCCAGTGTTAATCAGGGTTATAAAATCCTGCCCAGCTGCTGCTGCTGCCTTCATGCTAACCTAGGGAGCTGAGCTTCAGTTAGCCTGGAACTGGGGGTGGGTGGAGAATAGGGGTGGAAGCAGAGAGGGGGAGGGTGTCGGACACCCAAGGATGGGGAGAATAAAGCTGAGCTGGCTAGGACTGGGGGCAGTCAGGGCACCCAGCCTCTTGTCTTGGGCTCAGGAAGGGGTAAGGAAGGGGGCAGAGGTGGGGGCTTTCTCACTGGGGGTGCTTCTCAGGGGATACTGCAGGAGGAATTGTCCCCTCCCAGCGTCAGAGGTGAAATGGAGGCAGACACGGGCTGTGTGGAGTCAGGAGCCCTTCAGAACCAGTCCAGCAGGAATCTTGGGTCCCCTGCTGGGTGTCAGGGGACTTGCCCCTGCTCCCCTGCTCTAAGTTGCCCCAGGTGTGAGGTTAATATCCCTGGGCTAGATGGACTGGGAGGCCAGGGGCCTGGTTGCCAGGGCCACATCTCCAGAGACCAGGAAACCCACCCCCAGAGTCCATTCACCACAGACCCCGTGAAACCCAGGGCACCCTGACAGGGGCTGAGCAGCACCCTGACCAGCCTTAGCCCACCCCTCCTGAGGTCCAGTCCCCTTGGCCACCTGTCTTCCAAGGCCTCCCTCTCCTTGCAGTGCAGAGACCAGGATCAGAATGAATTTGAGCTGTACCTCGAAGGCCTGAGCAGCTCAGCCACAGACGTCTCATTCATAGATACATGCAGTCACGCCAGGCGGCTCGTGACCCGCAAGCACAGCACACAGTCACGCCAAACCCCTACGTGACCACACAGAGCCCACGGGTGTGGGCCCACGCAGCCACACGCCTGCGCAATCAGGGCCCCCGCCCAGGTGCGGTCCTTACAATCAACAACTTCGGCTTCACACAGTGAGAAGAGCACCGGCCTCTCTGGAGCCTTTTCCCGCTCACCACCCATGACCCACAAGCAATCCAGGGCTCCCAAAGTGACCTTACAAAGTCCTTACTGTGAGGCCAAAGCAGTTCTGGCAAGAACAGACCCTGCTGCCTCCTCCAGGTACTCCACGAAGCAGAAACCAAAGGGCAGGGTAGCCCCTGCCCACAAATGTCTGCAGGTCCCGGGAGGGGAGTGGGTAGGTGGTGGGCTGGGCCTAGCATCCCAGTGCCCGTCTGTTGACAGATGCCACCCAAAGCCGCACCTGCCACCTCCCTCCCCTCCTCGGCTGTGGCCCGGCCTCTGAAATAATTAGCAATTCTGCTCGACAAAACGCTGGCCCGATGGGATAATAAACTCCAACATCTGTCAGAAGAGCGAGCTCTTATGGAATTGCCAAGAGAAACATTTTTCTCCTCATTCAGTTCACATTTAAATCGAAAACAACCCCTCCAACTTTGCGCCAGGCTGGCGGCGTGGGGCTCCAGGAGCCCACAAGCTGCTCCGAGCCTGCAAAAAGGCTCGGACGAGTGGCGATCACTCACTCAAATTAACAAATCATTTTATTTAGAAATGAAGAGAATTTATAAGTGACGGATGGCTTGGGAGCCCTGAGGAGGAACGGAAGCCAGCCATCAGCCCTGCTGCTGTGCTGGGGGGCAGCCCCATGTCACCCCCCCTACCGCTCCCCCCCCACCCCCCACCCAGGCAGAAAGTCCCCCGGAGAGATTCGGTCACGCGAGCCAGCACTCCCCATCTTCACAACCACCCGGTGTGGTAGGCAAGCCAGGAGCTACGCTGCCATTCTGTGGTGGGAACTGAGGCTCAATGAAATGCCCAAGGTCCCCAGTTGCCCCTGCCAGCCGGAGAAGGACACAGACCCCACTCTGAGGGCACTTAGCCCAAAGCAGGCTCCTGGGCCTGCAATTCTACCTCTAGGCTGCAGGAGCTGTTGCACAGGGAGCACTGAGTCCTGTGTGAGTCCAGGGCTGGTTCTAGCTATGGACAATCCTTGCTTTATCCAATACAACTACACTCTTGAAAAGGAGCCACGGAGACTTGAGTTCCGGGCCTAGGGCCTCCAATTCACTGTTTATACCATGAAGGATATAGACTTGGACTGCCAAGGGCCTTTCCAGCTACGAGGGCCTCTGAGGACCTGGTACCAAGCACTGATAAATGAAGAAAAAAAAAAAGGCTGACAAATAAGCCCCAGTTCTGGCCAGACCCCTCCTTGGGGGTCCCACAATGCCCATATGTCTTCCATCATACTCCTCCGATGCCTGTGTATCCCCATCAGTGCCTGCGTGCCCTAATCAAGGACTTCACTGCTCTGTCTATAATTTCCCAGCAGACTGTTCTTTCTCTGAGGCAGGGACAATGCTGGTTTTTTCCATCCCAGTGGCCCTAGTACCCAGCTCTTGGTAATTATTTGGTGAATAAACAAAAGAATGAATGAATGTCTAGCTGCACAGCCACTCAAAGGCATGAGACAGGGGCTCGATAATGCCTGGTTATCATGACACTCTCTCACCTCCATGCTTTTGCACCTGATGCTCCCTCTGCCTGGAATGCCATTCTCCTCCTCCTCTGCCTGGACAATTGTCTCCTGCCTCTTAATGCCCGGCTCAGTTGCACTCTGTGCTGGGCCTCTTCCTGCGTAGCCTCTCACAGCCATGGTTACCGTAGGGCAGGCGTCAGTCTGGTTTACAAGGCTGGCCATCTTGGGCCAGGTTCTCTTGAGGTCACAGTGGGGTTTGATTCCTCCTGTGTCCCCCCTGGGGCCAGAGCTGGGTCTGTGGGGGCTGAGGGCACAGCCGACCTCTGAGAGCTTCTCAGATTGAGCAGCTCGACAGGAGCTGCTGAAACAAACCCAGAAATACCCCTGGAGGGTAGAGGGGAGTGGGGAGGGGTAAGAAGACAGGAGGCAGGGCCAGAGGGACAGACAGGAGAGGAGAGAGTCCCGGGACGGCGGCGGGGGACAAAGTGCTGCAGCTGGTGATAGAGGCCTGGCTGAGACCTTTATTTCTCCTGTAGGCCGGCCACCTCTGTGCGTGAGGCCCAGAGGGAAAAAGTTTCTCCTCCCCATGACGTTACGACCACGAGCTCAGAGGCTCCATTGTGGGGAGACCCTGGATACACCTGCTGATTTGGCATTCCTCACCATGGGCCTCAGGGAGCCCCTTTCGAGGGGAGAGCAGACAAGAATGGGGGTGCACTGCAAACCCCAACCCTCTGTCCTAGACCCCATGGGTGCTGCAGGGGAGTATGGGGGAGACACTACACAAGCAGTAGGACCATGTCAGACTTAGATGGGATCTTGGGAGACCTGGGTCCAAGGTGTAGCTGGTGAGTCTAGGGCAAGTCCCTCTTCCCTTCTATGCCTCAATTTCCCCATCTGTAAAATAAGATATTCATCCTGGGCCTGCCTGCCTGTTGGTGCAGTGGTGCGGGGACTGGAGAGAGAAATGAGAAGGCTGTGACGGGGCTGCGTACCAGGAGTGACAAGGGCTTTCTAGGCAGGAATGTGTATGTGCGTGTGTGTCTACCCGCTACACACAGATAGATATCACATGTGGGCAAGCATGGGCCAAGACACACACTTATACATGTATTACCTGCACGAGTGTGTGCACGACTAACTGTAGGCACTCACGTCAGGCAGGGCCTGGGCCTTGAGTGTGCTCCTGTGGTTGTAGACCGGGAGATGGGACATGGGCACATGGTTTTATACACACACACACATTTGTGGGTGCCTGAAGCACACCCACACAAGTGCCTACAAGTGAGATGGGCCATGTTGGTGCAGTAGAAACCTCGAGTTGGTAGAGCTCTCTACTCCCTTCCTACCCCAGCTCTTCCGACTCTTCCAGCACACACCACACACGTCTCTTACACCCCCATGCACACAGGCTCTGCCCCAGAGAGTCCCGGCATCACCCCACTGGCCATACACATGGGCGTGCATATCCATCCAGTACCATCCCTGATGTGCACATGGGGCATGTTCCAGCCAGACACAACCCTCCATGAGCAGACACATATTCCACTTGTCTTTTGGCCTTGGGTGGGTCCCCCCATCATTGCTGTGAACTCCAAAGGGCACTTGGAGTTTCTCTTTTGCCGACACCAGCAGTTTCTCAGGGTGGCCTGTGGCTGGGCAACCCAGGAAGATGCAGCACTGCCTGCCATGCCCACCCTGCTTGTCTCACCATCTGCACAGAGGCCCTGCTGGGCACAGGCCGGTGTCTGCAGAGCTTGGGGGATGCTCCTGCCCACTCAGGCTCCCAGCAGGGGCACGGGAGACCCCACTGATGCTCAGGAAGCTGTGTCCCTGGCGGGGAGATGGGGCTCCACCCTGAGCCAGGAGGAAGGGCTGTCTCCTCCTTCTCACTGCCTTCACTCCTGCTCACGCTCCAGGTTTGCATTTGTGGAGGGGGGCAGGGGTGCTGACACATGCCCCTGGCCTCCATGCTGTGATGGTCCTCTGACACCCCATTACACATCCTCACATTACTTGTCTACCCTCTGCCTTCCATCTGGACCACAAGGTCTCAGAAGGCAGGACCAGGTTTGCCTCTGTCACTGTGAAGTTCCCAGCAGCCAGCACAGGGCCTGGCGTACAGTAGACACAGGTGTGTACTTGGGGAATGAATGCATGAGTGGAGCCTGGCATGACAGGTTCAGGGAGCATTGAGATGTGTTGTGATGGGAGGAAAAGCCCTCCATCCCTATCTGTATCATCTTTGGAACTGAATGGGTCCTGTGGAGAAGGAAGGCAGGAGGAGACGGCAGTGAGAGGCAGGACCATACTTTTGCTCCTATTAGCCGGAAGAGGCTATACCACCCCTCATCCCCCTGGCCCGTGGGGCATGCACAGGCTCCTCCCCTAAGGTCACCCCTACTCTGCCATCCCAGAGCCACAGAGCATCTGTAGGGGAAGTGGGCACTGCCTGGGGGCTGGGTCAGGCCACAACACAGGCACTGGCACACAGCAGGTGCTCAACATATGCTGTAAAGTGAGTAATACCCGTCTTACTCAAGAGGCTGCCAGGGCTTCCGGTGCCTGGGGTCTAGATCCCTGTGCCTGGGGTTCGAGGCCTCCCACTGCCATTTCTACTTTGCTGGCCCTGCACTGCCCCCACCTGCAACCAGTCCCTGCTCAGAGCCCCTTCCTGCCTTTGCTTATGTTGTATCCCCATCTGGCCTGCCCACCCCTTCTCCCAGCCAATTCCCCAAATCCTGCCATGGCCCCACCCACCACTGTGGGGATGTCTCCCTGAGTGTTCCCAGGGTCAGTTGGCGTGGCCTCCAGGTCTGTGAAGCAGGACACATGCAGGGAGTGTCAGGAGGGTGCTGAGGGCAGCCCAGGAGGCGAGGGTCCTAGCCCCTCAATGCCCTCATCGCAGCCCCTTCTCTGGGGCATCCTGATGACCCCATGAAGGCCAGTGGTGTCCCCTGCCACTGCTGCAGGCTGGAGTGGGAGAATGAGGTGAGAGGGTGTGGGGTGGGCCCCATGGAGGCGCAGGCCCTGCTAGCGATGTCCCTGCTCCTCCCCTGGCTCGGGCCTGGTTGGAATCCCTTGGCCTTTGGGGGCTAGGTGGGAGCCTGGCCTCTGGAGGTGGGAGAGGTACGACCTGCTGTGGCAGCATCTCAGGATGGGACGTGGGGGTGTGCCTGGAGGAGGCAGTGAGTTTATGGGAGGCTTTCTGGGCTGGGCCTGGAAGCCCTAAGAGGGAGGCCCTCACCTGCAAACAAGTTGGGAGGTGACAGGAACATGGGGAGTTGGGGATTCAGTGTCGCCTGGGCAAGGGAGGACTTACGGACAAGGAGGTCTAAAAGTTCTCTAGAGGTGGAGTCAAGGAAAGGGTTCAGCAAGAGGGATCATGGTCTGACACAAGGAAGAACTTCCAGATATTCAGAGGGCTCCAACTCTGAGATGGGAACCTGAGGACATGGTGGCATCTCCCTCCAGAATCAGGGCGAGGCTAATGGGCTGATGCCTGGGGCACGGGGGACAGGCCAGCCCGTCTCCAGCCCCCTAATTAGAGAAGCTGTTCTGGTTCCCTGACATCAGGGATCTGTGTCCTCAGCATCCCTCGGGCCCTGATCTTGTGAATCAGGACCTAAACTTGTACCCCTGAACTGAACTGGGAATTTGACATGTGAAGCACCTGTGACCCAGTTGGTGACCCTGAGGCCCATGACAACCCAGGGCTGCAGCTCACCTGATGAGTAACCCTGTGGAACACTTCCCCGACCTGCGACCAACAGAGCTCACAGCACTCTCACAGGAAAACAGGGGTGCCTTCTACGTACTGCAATTGGGCATGTGCTGTCGTAGTCTTGAGTGATTCTGTGGGATGTGGTAGGAGTGCACAAAGGGCCCTCGGGAGCTGGTGCCATTCCTCAAATCTGGCTGCGGCACCCAGGGTTGGAGCCCTCAGAAATGCCTCCCTTGGCAGACCTGGGAAGCCAGGGAGGGTGACACAGGGCAGTGGGCAGCCAGTAGCCTCCTCTGGGCCAGGCCTTAGTTCTCCTGGGTCCCCCATGGAGACCCAGGAAGGCCTGGCCTCCACTGCTTGCCCTCTGCCCCCTTCCCCCATCTCTCCTTCTAATAGGAAAATCACAGGGAAGCAAACCTTGGGGGGAGAAAGGAGAATGTTTTTAATTAAAAGTTTAAGAGAATTCACAACCCGAGGGAGGCAAAGCAAGAGAAGGCAGGGAGACAGTGGGGGTCGGGCACAAGGGAAAGTAGGCCACACCAACTGAGGGCTCTGAGCCCAATCCTTCCAGCCGCCCAGAGTCTACCGCTGCAGCAGGTTCTGAGCCACAGAGAGCTCTCAGTGCAGGTGAGGCCTCGGAACCCTCTGGTTTTCCATCTGGGAATGGGTGGGGGAGGTGGGGGCAGCGGGCTCAGCAGAGATGGCTCCCTCTGTGCTGCTCCCTCTGCTTGGCCCTACCTCTGGGGCCAGGGAGGGAGGATGTTCTGCTCCCAGGGATGAGGTTGAGGCCTGGTACCCCACCGGTACCTCCCTGGCTGGAGCTGTCATGCTGGGTCAGGGACAAGGCCTGGGCCACATGTGACCCACTGGGGGTCTCCACATGTGCCCTGTCCACAGTCCACTGTTCCAACAGCCCCCATCTCACAGCTGGACCAGATCCTGGCTGGGGTGGGTGAGTGGGAGTGTGTGGGGGCTTGGGGTAACCCACCCTCTGTGTGACCTTGTCTAATGGGGGACAGTGGGCAGATAGGTAATAACGAAAGATCACTGGGGTTCATATTAACCAAGTGTTTGCTGCACACCTGGGGCTCAGTCCGTCCATGTATGGCCACGTGTGCCAAGCAGAGGCCATGTGGCATCCTGCCTCGTTCCTGCCTACTCACCTCCAGCCTGCCTGCCATATACATGTCCACCATGGGCAAAGCCACTCATTAGTCTGAGCCCAGCTTGGGCCTCAGCAGTCCCTGGGTGTGAGCAGTAGTGCACAGGTGCCCTCAGGGCAGGGCTTGGTCAGGCCTGCATCATCCTTTCCTCCTGACACAGGAAGGGCTCTGCTCACTGACCTCCATCTGCTCACCAGGCTCTGGGTCTGGGATGTGTGTTGAGGGGGCCTTGTGCATGTATCGGTGCATGTGGGGGGCCCTGTGTGCAGGGAGGGGGCAGGGCCAGAGCTGACCCATGAGGTGTCCCCATGCCTAGACATCTTCCCCGTCCCTGTCCACTCCTACCGTTTACTGGGAGAAGGAAAAAGCAAGGGGAAAATATGACAGATGCAATATTTTGCAAAATGAGCTAATTACACAGCAGTCACCCAGGGAGATGAGATTAGCAGAAGAATATTTGATAAAAGGAGGCCTAGGTATGCACATGGGTGGTGGGGAAAGGCCCGTGTCATCATCGGGAGATTGTGGAGCTCTCTCTATCTCTCTCTCACACACACACACACACACACACACACACACACACACACACACACACACGCTCGCACTCATGTGCTCCTCCACTACTACCCTCTCCCCAACAAGCTTGTATCTTTGGGTTGGGGCTTGCACTTGTGGTGGGGGTCCTGCAGGTGAACATTGGAGACTCAGAGGGTCTCAGCCCTGCTCCCCTACCCCAACCTAATCCAGCAGCCATAATGGACTCTGCGTGTTCTTCCATCCCCACCCCCAGGGCCCCTTCACGCTGTTCCCTTTCTCAGAATGCTCTTCCCTGCCCTCTGAGAGGCAAATTTCTCCATCCCCCCAGCCTCAGCCTCAGTGCCACTTCTCTGTGCTTCCAGGTAACTGGGATGCTTTTCCATGAAATCCCAAAGTGAGGTCAAGGGACGGGGGTCTTCCCTGTGGCCCAAGCCCCCTCCCTGTAACAGCGATAACCCCATGGCACGCACATGTTTATGAGCTGGCCAACTCTCACCTCAGACGATCCTCTCGGCAATCCCGCCGGGTGGACTCTTATCACCCCATTTTTTTTATTTGGCGGTACGCGGGCCTCTCACCGTTGTGGCCCTCCCCCTGCGGAGCACAGGCTCCGGACGCGCAGGCTCAGCGGCCATGGCTCACGGGCCCAGCCGCTCCGCGGCATGTGGGATCTTCCCGGACCGGGGCACGAACCCGTGTCCCCTGCATCGGCAGGCGGACTCTCAACCACTGCACCACCAGGGAAGCCCGACCCCCATTTTATAGATAAGGAAATTGAGACTCAGAGAAGGGAAATCACCAGCAAAGGCTGTGCAGCTGATGCATCAGTGCTGTAGCTGAGACCTCACTCAGCTCTTCTGCCTCTCGATCCAGCTGCATGGTTCATGCCTCAGAGACCTCTTGTCTCCTGGGTGAGTCACCCTCAAAGGCTCATTTCTGGAAAACCTACTGATGAAGTGGGTGGGGGTCTCATTCAGAAGTAAGGTTTAAAGGTTCAGCTCTGCCATGTGGCCAACTGACCAGGCCCCCAGGTGCTGGGACAGCCTTGGTTGAAGGGTGGGAACCCGAGTTCTCCCCAGGCTCAGGGCAAGTCGCTCCCCCTCTCTGACCTCTGTTCCCCTGTCTGTCTCTGACAGGCACCCCTCAGTACCAGCCACCAGCTAAAGGCTGCTCATCTCTGCCTTCCCCAGAACTGTGGCTCCCCCACCTTCCCACGCCTGCACAGTTCACACATGGATGTCAGCTTGCCTGGCTCAGGCCCCCTGAGTCCTCTCCTGGAGTTCTGATCCCCTGCCTGGACCCTGTCTCACTGCCTGTCCATCCATCTGTCCATCTGCCCGACTGTTCAGGCCTCCTCTCCTCTGACACTTCTGGATCTGATAACTGGGAACCCAGGGAGGAGAGGGCTGGTGCTGGGACCGGGGAGGTCAAAGGGATTCTCCATAGGGAGTGGAGAAGCCCCAAACTTAGCCTTCAATGGCTTGAAGGCTGACTCTGCCAGGAAGTCCTCCTGAGCCGTGCCAAGGGGAGACTGTGCCGGCCCATCCTAAGTCCCGTTCCCTGCCTGGGGCTGCCTTTGCTGCTTCCAAACACCTGCCCAGCCCAGGCCTGGCAGTCCTGGGGGTGAATGGGAGCTGCCCACTCACCCACCCACCCCAACCGGCCAGGAAGGGGCTGGAGCCTAGGCACCCGGGCAGCTGGTGGATGGGGCCTCGTAACCTCGGCTCTCTTGATAACTAGGCTCCAGCTGGTGTTGACACAGCAAACATGCTGCAACTCCCATTCGCCGAGGCATACAGTGGGCAAACACAGGACGGCTGGAACAAAGGGCCTGGCAACCGTGACCAGCCTCTCAAACAAGGGCCCCAAGGCCTGTGCCAGGAGGCAGGAAGCATCGAGCAGCCTGGACACTGTGGCCCACAGAGGTAGGAGCTGGGGACTGGCCCTTGATGAGGCGATCAGAGAGGGGAGGATTGGCACGAGGTCCTACAGTCGAGGCTTGGCCCACATGTGGGGCGGAGCTGAAGGAGCACAGGTCAGTCTTGTCCGTTGGGGCCTAACCCACATCATACCCCCATGAGCGTCCCTTGCTCAGTTGGTGTCACCAAGGCCTGGGCATAAACTCTGATGACAGATCTGTGAGGCTATGTTTGTTGTTCTACTGTACAGGCAGGAAAACCGAGGCTCAGAGGATGTGAGTTGCCAAGGGCTCGGTGCCGCTCAAGTGTAGCGTGGGGGCCACAGCACTGCAGAGGGTGAGGCCCCTAATTCTTGGCCACCTCTTGGTCACATGTATTATGTGCCATGTTGCACCTTTCTGAAGGGGACTCTTGGCCAGAGGTCCTTTTAGGGGTGGTGTAAGGTCAGGACTGTGCAGGTTGTGGTCACTAGGTGAGGTCTCAGCTAGACTCCAAGGAACGACACCTGCGCTGGGCACAGCCCATTCCCACCTCTGCCTCAAGGCCCACCTCACGGTGCATCTGTGCACACGCTCTGCAGAGCCGGGCCAGCAGCGAGGCCCTCTGCCAGCACATGCATGCAGACGCCCGAACATGCCAACACGCACACACTCTCTCTACCTCTGGTCTTTGTGCTTTGCTGTGCTTTCTGCCTTGGACCCTCTTCCTTACTCTCCTCTGCCTGGCTGTGTCTCCAGTAACCCTCTCCTCCCCCCAAAGTCCCCTAGGCCTGGTCAATATCCACGGGCTCACCACCCCGGCTCCATACATTGTGGCACGGGTCACATCACTGTCACCTTGAGCAAACTGTATTCCTCAAGAGAGGCGCCCTGCAGGTACACTGTCCTTGTACCTAGTAATCTAGGATGGCACTTGTACACAGCAGGTGCTCAGCACTCAGTAAACAGAGGCTGAAGGAAGCAAAGGACACCTGAGGCACTGGTATCCCATGACATGATGAGCCAAGGTCGACCTTGGGGGCCCCTGCCCAGGGTCACCATGGTACTGGGGGCTGGTCCAGCCTTCAGGTGTGGGCTTAGAGAGCTGAGGGATCCATGAGGGGCTTGAGGGCCTTCTCAGCACCCCAGAGCCCCCCACCCTGGGGCTAGGTCCAAGGCACTGTGCTCTCCCCACCAGCACCCCCATGACTCACTTCTTCTGCCACAGCAGAGACACTGCTCACTGTGTATTTTAAGCCACAGAAAATGGGCTGAGAGAGGTGACTGGCTGCTCCCAGGACTGCCTGTATAGCGAAGGGGCCAGGCTTGCAGATACAGCGACCACTTCAGAACTCAGGCGATGAGCCCTGCCCTCTGCCTTTGTCACCTTCCCATCCTCTCTCCCCACCAGTGGAAACAGTTATGCACAGGCTGCACCTTCCTGGCTCCCTTCCCAGCCCACAACCCTTATCTCAGCAGATTCAGCCTGAGTCACTTCTGCTCCCTCTCACTGTTAGGCCAGGGCTTAGTGCCTTCCTTCTTCCCTTTCTCCAGCTTTGGAAATCCCGGGCATCCCCCACCCCAACCTTCCAAGGCTCAGCTCAAACGCCACCTCCTCCAGGCTGTCTTCTTAGACTTGCCCCTCCCATGTCAGCTGTTCTGCACACTGACCTCGTAGCTTGTTGTCTGTCTCCTCGAAGTCTAAGATCCTGGAGGGCCACTGGCTTACCCTGCCTTAGATGCACACTACCTCCCCCAGTCCTTGTACACAAGGATTTCAGAACAAAGGGCCAGACGCTATTAAAACTCAATTAAATTTCTCACTTCTCTGATCCTGAATTAGACTGGCTTGTCCCTGTGGCACCTGCAGGCCCTTTACTCTGCTTCCTAGCATCTGCCCCCCATTGCCAGCTAGGACTCCCAGGGAGGTGGACAGAAGCAGGAGAGGATCCTCCCTCAGTGCAGGCCTCTGGGGAGTGGAGTCCAGTGAATCACCCTTGGTCCCAGGGTTCATTTTCTCCATTTGGCCAAACCCACCCCCCATGCGCTAGATTCCCCCTCCTGTGGTGGGCAGGGTACAGGGGTATGAAAAAGGGAACTCACGGCAGTGATTCCCAGCCTGCATCTGTAGCCCTCTCCATCCCAGCCACCCTCACCAGCTGTTCCCCAGGGTCCTCCAGTCAAGGTCCTGCCCTTAGGCCCTTGCTAGTGCTCTGCCCTCTGCCTGGCAGACCCTCACCTTTTCCCTTCCCAACCCTGGGCTTCTTCCTCTTTGCCCCAGCCAGCATGTTCCTGCTTTCTCCCAATCCCTGGGAGCTCTGGGAAGGGTGGGCACACAGGCTCAGCAGCCAGGGGAGCAGGGGGAATCGTGACCTTGTCTTGGCCAGGCAGTGGCTGGGCTGGCATTGTCTCTGAGTCTCTGTTTCCTCATCTGTAAAACAGGAATTCTGCCCCACAGTGAGTGGAGAAAGGCACCACGCCTAGGGTCAGGCTGGGAGCAGAGAAGGTTTGCTTAACAACTGAGTGAGCAAGTGAATGACAGGGAGACTAACTGCTGCTCCCAGGGGATGCACATGGCATCATGAGCAGGGCCATCGGGCAGGAGAGGCTCAGACACCCCCCCTTGGGGTGAGACTTGGGCCTGAGGTGCCTCAGCCACGCATCCCACAGGTGGTGGGCGCTGTCGGTCAGGGTAAGCAAGATGCCTGATGTGGCTGCAGTCAGCCTTTCCCCCTGACCTTCAGTCATGGGGGAGAACTGAGCAGCAGGGTGGGTGGGTGGGTGTAAGGCTGATCCACCAGGCTCTGTGGGCCTCAGGGACATCGCACTCCAGGCCCCTAGACCCTTCGTTCGGCTATAGTGGATGTGAGGAATGACCACAGCTCTTCTGACCCCTCCTGAGGCCCCTGCACCTTGGAGGAGGAGCCAGGAGAGGGGCCTGCTCCACATGGGCAATCCCGGGACCAGGGAAGTCCAGCCCCAAACCCACAGCTCAGCCCTTCCTGACCCCCACTAGCTCGGGCAGGTGGGCAAAGAGGAGGGAATGACATATCTTCCCTGAGGATCCTCGGCCACTCCCTAGCCGCGCTCCTCCTGTCTTCCTCGTTGTTCCAGGGAGACCAGCTCCCTGTCCTGCCAGCTCAGCCCGGGGTCTTCGAGGGGTCTCTGGGTTCTCAGCCACCTGGCAGGGATGCAGGAAGGGGAGGCCGTCCCACATGCACGTCCACCAGCTGCTGGGAGTAGCATCTTTACTCAAAGCTCATGATGAGCCCCAGGACCCTGGGGTGTATGGAGAGTGGACCCAGGCAGGCAGGCTCCTCCAAGGGGCTCCCTCTGACCCCGATTCCTGAGTGGTCGCTCTCAGGCAGGGGTGCCCAAGGGCTCCCACACAATCAGCACTCAGTGGATGCCCATTCACTAATTCAACACTCCCCCATCCCTGGGGGCCCCAGCTGGCTCCTCTGGGTGGCAGTGGCACCTTGCCAGGATGCGGAGACGCTGTTTGGGTGAGGGGAGAATAATCAGCCGTAAACGCTGCAATCAGGGAGAAAAGGCTGCTCAGGCCCTCAGCGCCCACGCGCACGCCTAATTGGCTCCACGTGTCTGCAGCTCCTTTCAAGAGCAGGAAAGTGGAAGGGTCAAGATCTCTTAATGTTCGTAATGGAGAGGGGGCAGAAGCCACCGCCAGCCCCACATAAACACCTTTTAATTGCCCAGAGAAGGGTGGGTGGAGGCAGCCAATGCTAGAGAATTCCCTGCCTGTCTGTCCACCATTAGTGTGCCGTTTAGAGCTTCCCTGGTCTGGAGTCAGACCCCAGAGGCTGACCTCCAGCCAGAGCCTGGAGCCACAGCCCTGGCATCCGTTCTACAAATGTTCATGAGGCTCCTACTCTGGGCCAGGCCTTGGCAGCAGGTGATACCCCTGGCCATGTCTTCCCAGGGCCGATCTACTTGTCCAACCCCCATCAACGAATGCATCTGTGGACTCAGCTTTGAACTTGCCTCCAGCTGCCCCCAATGCTGAACTTTTCCCCCAAATCCTTGATGCCTCCTCCAGGCAGCCCCAAGCTTGCTATTACCCCCTTGAACTGAAGGGATCTTCCTCCTGCTAAGCCTGCTCTATTCTGTCTGTACCTCTCTGAGGTCCCCGATGTCCCCCTGCTTATGGGGCTTCTATTTAATATGGCTGCATCTCTCTGTCCCATTAGACCTGTGGTTCTCAACCAAAGGGCACTGTGCCCCCAGGGGACATCTGGAAACATTTGGAGACATTTTTGGTTCTTATAACTGAGGGAGTGGTGTACTACTGGCATCTAGCAGGTAGAGGGCAAGGATGCTGCTTAACATCCTACGATGCATAGGGCAGCCCCCCACAACAAAGAATTATCCTGCTTAAAATGTCAATAGTTCCAACACTGAGAAATACTGCATTAGGCGAAGGCCTGAGAAAGGAAGCAGCGAGTAAGTGGGAGCTAGGCAGAACGTTCTCCCTCCTGACTGGGGTGGGGTGGGGGGCTCTGTCCCACAGCCCTGGCCCCTTGGCTCTCTCCCTCGCTCATTCCTCCTGCTCCTCTAACACCCAGCCCAGAGCCCAATTCCTGAACGGACCCAGCCACTGCCAACAATGCATCAGTTTAATTGGGTTAAGTGGCCATTAGCGGCAAAAGCAGGGTGGCTGTGTGCAGAAGGGTTTTTAATTTTACTCTTTAAATGATGCTTGCTCCCCAGAGAGGCCACTGATGGTGGGAACGCTGCCCACTGGAGCCCCCAGAACCAGAGCCACAGACGTACCTCCCCCTGTCCCATCCATTTGGGCAACATGGGGGTGGGCTGAGAGGGCTGCTCAGTGTCTTGTCTCCACTGCCCAAGGAAGATGCTGCAGGGGTAAAAGGACTTGCTCAAGGTCACTAGGTCATCCCAGAGCAAGCCCCTGCCAGAGGGGACCCATCTTCTCTTCCTTTGGCCCTGTCCCCCTGTGGATAGCAAGTGCCATGTGGCCACTAGCGGTAGCACGGAGGAGGGCAGTGTCGAGGGGCAGTAGCTGGGGTTTGGAGCCCAAGTGCCTGGATCTGTAGTCTGGTTTTGCTGTGAGACCTGGGGCCAGTGGTGTAACCTTGCTGGGGCTGTTTCCTCAAATATAAAATGGGGATGAGAGTTGTGTTGTAGGGAGGATTTGCAGAGTTCTGAAGTGTTCTGGCTCATTTAGGCTGCACACTTGGTAGGCACTCAGAAAGAGGCCAGTAATCGTGGGAAGGAATTATTTCTGCCATTTTAGGGGAAATGTCCTGAGCTCTGAATCTACACTGAATCATCTGCGGAGCACTGAAAAATATTGAAGCCCAGCCCCACCCCTACAGAATCTGCTATACTTGGTCTGGGGTGGGGCCTGGGCATCACGATTTAAAAGCCCTGCAGGCGACTCCAATGTGCCAACAGGGTTAAAAACACTGCATGGACATAGAGAACAGACTTGAGGACACAGTGGGGGAAAGGGGAAGCTGGGACGAAGTGAGAGAGTAGCACTGACATATATACACTACCAAATGTAAAATGGACGGCTAGTGGGAAGCTGCTGCATAGCACAGGGAGATGAGCTCAATGCTTTGCGACAACCTAGAGGGGTGAGGCTCAAGAGGGAGGGGATATGGGGATATATGTATACATATAGCTGATTCACAACACTGTAAAGCAATTATACTCCAATAAAGATATATAAAAAACAAAACAAAAACACTGCATGAAGGCAAAGGTGCAAAGGCATGGCATCTGGAAGGGTCTTGGCCCCTGGGACAGTGAGAAGTAGCTGAGGTGGAGCATGAGAAACAAGGGCATGGTGGGGAGGGCAGAGCTCAGGGGCCAAGGTCTCTGGGTCCTGGATCTCAGCCAGGACTCTTCACTGCCTCTGGCTTATTTGAGGTTGGAGGTGAAAGGGTGTCCCTGAGTTCAGGCTTCTAGCTGCCACACTGATGTCCCTTAAGAACCTGCTCTGGCCTGGCTGCTCTGGCCCTGGGCTTCCCATTCTCCAGGAACCAAGCCCACTGAGCCACACTGCCCTTGGCCTTGTCCTCTGAGAGCAGGCTGGAATGCCCCACACTGGGGTCACTCCTCACCTCCTCCTCCTATGGCCTCTCCCCCGAGCCACACAGCAGGGGTGCCAGGAATGGTGCTGAAGGTGGCACAACCTTCAGAGACACTGTTTTCACTGTGGCCTTTATAAATGATGACTCCTGGAGCTGTGAAACCAGAAGTACTGGGCAGGGACAGTCTCCTGTCCCCATTTTACAGAGGGAGAAACTAAGGCCTGGGATGGGATGCGACTGAGAGCTCCATGAAGATAGAAGAAGGCCTGTCCTTTCCCACTGCATCCCCAGCACCAGCCTGGCACACAGTAGGCCTTTAGTGAATGTTGAAGAATGGATGGAGGAAGGAATACAACCAAGAGATGACTTTTCTGAGAAAGTGGCTCTGAGAGAGGCCCCAGCTAGGAGGACAGGAGAGTCCTGATTTGGGCCCAGCTCTGCCTCCAATGTGCTATAAGAACTTAGGCACCTCCTGGGACGTCCCTGGGCGCAGTGGTTAAGAATCCGCCTGCCTATGCAGGGCACATGGGTTCGAGCCCTCGTCTGGGAAGATCCCATGTGCCGCGGAGCAACTAAGCCCATGAGCCACAACTACTGAGCCTGAGCTCTAGAGCCTGTGAGCCACAACTACTGAACCCACATGCCACAACTACTGAAGCCCACGTGCCTAGAGCCCATGCTCCGCAACAAGAGAAGCCACTGCAACGAGAAGCCCACGCACCACAAACAAGAGTAGCTCCTGCTCACCGCAACTAGAGAAAGCCCGCGCGCAGCAACAAAGACCCAATGCAGCCATAAATAAATAAATAATTAATTAATTTAAAAAAAAGAACTTAGGCACCTTCCTACCCCTCCTGGGACTCAAGACCCTAACAGAGCAGGCCTGGCTCAGAGGACCCATCTGCCTGGATAGCAGAAGTTCCTAGCAGGTTCCCTCCATATCTCCTAAGCTGAGACCCCAGCAGGTTTCCTGGACTTGGGGATGATGGTTGCCTGTGTTGCAAAGTCCCTGACCTGGCCTGCTCTGCCTGATTCTTGGCCTGGAAAAACACTCTGTGTAGCTTGGAGAAACTTGTTACAAACATCTGATTATCCCCGATAAGATGAGACAATGAACTTCCGTCCTGCGCTGCTCAGTTCCCTCCTTGCAAGCCCCACATTAAAATTCCAGACCAGAGCAAGGGGATTTAAGTTGGATTACTGGATGGGGTCTAGGGAGAGAGGGACACTGGAGTGTGGAGGGGTCCAGACCCCCAACATTCCTCCCTCCATATGTACTCAGGCTGCAAACAAATATGGGAAAGGAGAAAAGAGCCAGAACTTGATTAAAAGCAAATTTAAAACATAATTAAGACCAAAGCTCATCTTGAACAATTAGGACCAAGGCAGGAAAAGGACAGTCCTCTCCTTCGCCTAGGGATATGGACAGGAGCATCTTTTGGGCCCGGAGCTGGGGGCACTGCAGTAGAGAAAGCTCACTGGCCAGGAGAGTGCTGGGCTCCATGCACACCTCCGGACTAATGTGGGCAGTCAAGGGCCTGGCTCAGGGTCAGAGTGACCTGGGTTAAAATCCTGGCTCTGCCATATCCTGGCCTAATGCATGGCAGGTCCGAGTCTCAGTGTCTCTCTCAGGGGGCTGCTGTGAGAATGACGTGTGACAGACTCAGCACACGCTGAGTACCTAATCAGTGAGTGCCTTTTCCTATCATTCCTCCCTTGAGAACCAACTGTGTACCAGGCCACGGGTGCCTGGGCTGCAGACTCAGTGGGAAGGAGGCAGACATCTGCACTGCCTCACCGGGCAGAGTCTGCCATGTGGTATATAGGGAGAGAGTTCAGGTCGGGACCCCGGGCTTTGGGTTCTCCCACCCTCAAGCTGTCAGGGTTGCCTGTTCCTCGAGGAGTGGGGAAAGAAGCTTGGGGAACGACTCCAGCCCTGTGATGCTCAGAGGGGATGGGCAGGGGCTGGGCCCTGGGCTCCATGTGGAGAGGGCAGGTCGGGCATCTGTCACTGCCACCACTCAGCACCCCCTGGCAAGGCAACTCGTCCTGAAGCTGGGGTGGGAGGCAGGCCTAAAGGCATGAAGGGTGCCCCTTCCCAAATCTATCAGATGGTTTCAACACAAGTTCAGGGCTGGTGGCCTGTACTTTGTGCCCTGGGCTGGGGAGCGCAGCAAAGCAAGGAATTGGTGGGCAAACAGGGGGTCTGGAATGAAGCAGGGAGAGAGAGACTAAGAGACAGAGAACAAGAGAAAGGAGGGGAGAGTGTCCAGGTGGTACCCAGTTCTAGGAAAGGCAAGAAGGTGGGACATGGCGTGCTGGCTACGTGAGGCAAGCAGATGGTTCCTACAACCAGGGGTACATTGCTGGACCCCCACAGGGACGGCCGGCCCAGCTGAAGGCTTGGCCTTGCCTCCTCCCCATGACAGTTCACTCCCCCAACTGTCCCCACCTGTGACTAGGAGATCCCCAAGGTCAGGTTGGGCCCAGCTCTGGGTCCTTCGGCTCCACACTGGGTGGGAGGCCCTCAGGGCCCACCTCCTCTGGTCCCAGGAGGCCAGCCTTTCCCTAGTCCATGATCCCAGGTCACACGGGGCAGGCAGGGGATCTCAGGGGGACAGTAGGGCCCAGTTCCTAGAGAAGGGGGTCACAGTTCCCTCCCTGGGCCTGGATGTGGTGGGGGTTTGGCTGCTCTGACTTGACCCTGCCAGGCCTCTGGCCGAAGCCTGGGCATGGCATGTGAGGCCCTGCTCATTTAAAAAAAAAAAAGCTTTACTGAGATACCGTAATAGTCACCCACATAAAGTATACAATTCAGTGTTTTTTTTTAGTGTATTCAGAGTTGTGCAGCCATCACCACAATCTAATTTTAGAATATCTTCATCACCCCCAAAAGAAATCCTGTACCCGTTCGCAGACACTCCCTATCCCCTCCCTTCCAGCCCTGGGCAACTACTAATGTACTTTCCGTTTCTATGGATTTGCCTATTGTGGACATTTCACAGAAATGGGATCACACAATGGGTGGTCTTTTGTGACGAGCTTCTTTCCCTTAGTGTAATGTTTTCACGTTCATCCATGTTGTCATGTGTATCAGTACTTCATTCCTTTTAAATGGACTCATCTCTCTGACACAGGCTTGGGCAACAGCAGTTATGCCTCTGATCTGAGGGAAGCTTGAACCCCCCTCCTTTCCTTACTGCACAACTTGCCCAGGGCACCTTACATCTCCAGAAGCCCTTTCCCACCTGCTCTCCCTGGGGTGGGTTGAGTACCGGGGTCTGTGGGCTTCAGAGACCTGGTCAGGGTGGACCAGCAGGTCCTGTAATCTCACAGGACCATGGTGCCTTGGAGCTCACAGGCACACTCAGTATAGATGGGCAGACTAAGGCCCAGAGGGAGGTGGAGAAATCGTGGGCAGAATTGGAGCTCCAGCTCCCAGCATCATGTGGCCTTAGCCTTCTCTGCAAGGCATTCAGGGCCCTCCACACTCCGTCCGCCTCAGCCTGCAGCCCACCTTCCTGACAGAAGGGAGAGGTGGGGCCTGCCATCATACCCACACAGGGCCCCCGAGGCCCCAGGTCACCACTCACGCAGCCTACTCCAGATGAAACTATCCTGCTCCTGCCGCAGCTGCCCACAGTCCACGTGGCACATTCTGCCAGTGATGGCCCAGCCTGAATTCAGAGGGCCAGGAGGGCTGTGTGTTCATGGTGGGTGGGGACATTGCCCTCACAGCGCAGGCCACTCTGCCTGGTCTTCTCTCAACCTAAACAACCGCACCTACCTTCAGGGCCTGCACCTTCCTGTCCAGCAGGCTCTCAATGTCCCCCGCCACCTTCTCCACCAACTTCTGAGGCTCATTCTCCTGCACCTCAAACAGATTCCTGTTGTCTTTGTAGATCTGGAAAGAAGCAGAAGCCTGGGGTGAGGCCAGGGTGGTCCCACATTCCCATGTCATGGTGCCCGTATACCCTCTCTGCATAGCTCACCACAGAAAGTCCTCACCCCCACCTCAACCCTGGCTTTGGCCACTGAGAGAGAACAGGGAGGTCTGGGGTTAGGCCCAGTGCTCAGATAGACTTGGAAGAAGTGCAAGGCCATGAGCTCCACAACTTGCACTGGTTGTGTGTGTTTCGTGGGACAAGGTTGTCGCCACCTTCTCTGGGACTCAGGGTTCCTCCTCCAGGGGCCATAAGCAGCACCTCCCTGACCAGCTCAGGGTGGCTAAGAGCAGCAAAGTGGGGAGGGTGGGCTGGATGGGAGGCAGGGTGTCCGGGGGAGATGGAGCCAACAGACACACGTTGTACACCACATACCAACAAGAAGATGCTCTCACGCCCACGTGTGTACATAAACCCACACGCTCACACATGCATCACACACACAGCCACCTCTCCACACAGGCTCAGGAATCCATGGCCCCTTTCGCTGGTGCTCCCTCAGGGCATTTGCGGAAACTACTGCAGGAGCTCTGGGTGCCCCTAGGGGCTCCTCTGTCATTCTGGGCACAGAATATGGGGGCAGGGACCAGGGAGGAAGAGGCATATGGGGGGAATGAATCTGCCCCCTCCTTCTTCCTTGGGGGGGCGGTGGGGTCAGCCTGTGCACACATGCACTTGGGGGTGTAAATCTGACAGTCTGCATCTGCATGTGTGAATGTGTGTGTTATGGCTCAACGCACATCCATCTGTGTGCACGAGCCTGAGTATTGGGGTGGGTGGGGTTAGGGCCACTAGATAAAGCCTGGGGGCCGTATGGGAATTGTAGAAGCAGGTTTCTGTGGGCGTCTTTGTTCATGGCTGGGGTCTTGGGTGTGTGCACGTGCATGCGTGTGTGCATATGTGTGTGTACGCATTGCACACCCCTGCATGTGCCTCTGAGCCTGAATGAGTCCATGTGTCCATCCAGGTTACCCCAGGAAGTCTGTGCTGCAAGCTGGCTCCTTCACCAGAGGTCACAGGCTGGTCGCCACAACTGAGCTGCTGCCACCAGACTTTGCCATCAGGCTGTGCAGAAGTGGAGGGATGTGCAGAGACACAAAGAGGAGGTGACGAGGAGGAGATAAGGAGGTGGGAGAGGCCGCTGATGAGAGACAGACAGGCAGGGGAGATAAGGTCGGTAGAGTGACAGCCAGATGAGGGGAGATAAAGGCCTCTGGCATCTGACAGAGGGAGGAGGTGGGGGACCAGGTGCCTCCAGAGCCCTTGCTCTGCTGCCCACCCAGCGCCTGGCAGTGCAAGGGTTAAAGCACCGCTCAAAGCTGGCTCAGGCAATCTCCTCCTCCCACCGCCCCCCATCCCTCCGGCATCTCTTTTCTTTTTGTCCTTCTCTTGGAACAAAATAATTTGTGGTGAAGTCGCTCCTTCCCACAGAGAAGCAGCGATTACAGGGCGAGTCGCAGGCCTGGCTACACGGCCAGGGAGGATGGAGGCCCCAAGTAGGCACCAGGCCAGGCTGTTCCCTGGGCCCCCCAGGGCCTGCCTCAGGACAGAGGCCCCCGGATGGAAGACAGCGATGGAGGCCGAGGCCAAGGAGGGGTCAGACCCTGGGGATCACTGAGAAATGCAGGGAGCCTGGTGCCTGGTGCCCACAGTTGGGGAAACCGAGGTTCAGAAATAGGAGAGGACAGGTCAAGGCCACACGACTGTGAGTGGAAAAACCAGTCACCCATCCTCCCTGACACCTTCTTCCCAGGTTTCAAGACATTAAAAATACACCCTTTCCCAATCTTGGACCATTGCCCCTGGGTGTGTTGAGGCCTCGTCTCAGCCACATCAGCTGAAACCTCGGCTGAGCACACTGCGGCCCACTGGCGTCAGCAGGGGGCGCAGCCACCTGGCTTCTCAGGGCAGGGGATAAAGTTTCCATAACTGACTCCCCTGTCAAGGTCATTCCCAGGTGCCCCAATCAGGGCTGTCCATAGTGACGGCAGCCCCAGTATTGGAAGCTGGACCATGCAGCCTCCTGACAACTCTCCTTAGGGAACCTGGGGGTCCCTCCCCTTTGGGTCCAGGATGCCCGTTGCAACCTGGCATGGTGACTGAACCAGGGCTCAGGGGCTGCAGAGGGAGTGGGTTTCCAGGTGGCAGGGTCACACCCGAGGACCCTGACAGTTGATGCAAGGGCTTGGAAGCAGGGACCCTGCTAAGAAATACCCCATCTCTGAACCTCAGTGTCCGATCTATTAAATGAGAGAACAGCAGTCCTCCCCTCACCGGCGGACCAAGGACCAAAAGATTCATGCCACGAGGAGCCTATACTATTGTCACTACTGCTATTGTTTAGGATCACCAGAATTCTGCAGAAGGAATCACAGTCCCCTCCCTGCCTCCACTCTCTCCTGGCTAGATCTGCACACCTAGGATCCAAAGTCATTGGCTCCCATTCCTGGGCAGGCAGCCTTGGCTTCCCTGGGTCTGTCCCCCTCCAGCCCCACCCAGGGATTCCTTGGACAGCACCCCCTCCATCAGCTATCCTGTCTTTGTCCCCAGCACCTTGGCCTCAGCCCTGGTGGTGATAACAGGGGAGCCTAGACACAGGGACACCATGGATAGTGTACAGCTATGTGTACAGCTGTACATGTACACACTGTATGTCCCCAGCTCCCTTCCATCTCTCCCCAGGCAGCAGGCCTGTGTGCAGTGGACCCTCAGCCAACGCATATGCCCAATTCCATGTTCAGGAGCAGAGCTCTGGAGCCAGTGTGACCTAGGTCTGACTCCACCACTTTTGCCTGCAGGTGTGCTGTCCCTTGGAGCCTGGGGCTGCATCTGCCATGCTTTCTTCCTGGGTCTACCCAAAGACCCACCATGACATCCTTCTGCTGGGCCCTGGTGCCAGCATTCGAGGCCTCTCCAGCTCACTGACCTGGCACTTGCATGCAGGCCTCTGGGTCCCTAGCCCATGCTGATTCCCACTGCTGCACCTTTGCTTATGCTGTGCCTACTTCCCCTCCGCCTTTCCCCACTTATCTAAATCCTCCCTAGAGTGAGGGTAGGGAAATGGGCTAGAAGAAGCTTCTGGTGAGATGAGGGCAGAATTCCAGAACTGCAGAGGCTGGTTGAGCTACTAGCCAAGCCTGTCCCCCAACCCCAAATGAGCCCTTGAGATGTAAGAGCCCTCGATCCTTCCATGCCAGGTGCCTCAGCCCTCTCAACATTCCCCCCGACCTGCTCCAGTTGTCCCTGTCCCCTGGGCTGGGGCCCTGAGCTGAACCCTGTGTCCCAGAGATCCAAATGACACAGCCCAGCAGATGGTCCCATCCTGGGGGATAGGTCATCTCTCCACTGATGTGGTCCGGGGAGGTGCTTTCCACCTGCAGGTCCAGGAAGAAGCCCAGGAGAGCCCAGGGCAGCTCCAGGGCATAGCCAGGGCTGGTTCTCCTCAACCCCAGCCTCTAGCCTTGGTCCCTGGGGTCAGCTTGGAAGCAACAGGAAGGCCAGGGTGCACCGGGGGCAGGACCTCAACAACCACAGCAGGACTGCATGCCTGCTGGTGTCCTCAGCCCAGAGAGGCAATTGGAAAAACCCAATGGCCCCCACAGCAGCGCAGCCTGCGTGGCCCCCGGCTCTGCACAGGCAGCCGGACCAAGGAGAGAAACGGGAGCCCGCAGGTCTACAGGTTGTGACAGCTCCATGGCAGCCATGAGAGAGGAGATGGGGAATGGTAGTGGCACAGGGTAGCAGACTAGGGGACAGGCTGGCTGGAGCCAGGTGGACACGTGGGGTAGGGCAGGAGACACAGCGACAGAGGGGCTGAGGAACAGGGAGAGCAGCGGCAGCTGAGGCCCCGAGGGATAATTCAGGAGGCCGTTTGCAGCTCCTCGTTCCCAGGAGTTCCTGGCTCCCCCATCCTGTACCATATACCTATGGCCAGTGCTTGCCCGGGCATCCTCCTCCCCTTGAAGGCACCCCCTACCAGTTATCAAGACCTGTCCTTCCATGTCTCTCATCTCCCCCCCACCCACTTCCTGTAACGCCCCCCCTGCCCCCCGCCACCCCCCCCACCCCCCGGCAGTGTGGGCCCCAATCCCAACCCTCTCTCAGCTCTAGTAATTCTTTTGTTAGGCAGCATGTCTGGCCAACCTGCCTTTTGGCCTCGGAATTTCCAGGGCCTGTGGGGGCCAAGGCCTCGTCAGGGGCCCCAGGCCCTCTGCCTAGCCTCCTGCTTCCATAGCTGTCCCTACATAAGGGGGAGGTGAGCATGGAGGACACTTGGAGGAACAGTTACCTTGGACAGGAAGCTTGGATGCTTGATGCTTGCAGGGGCAGATGGAGCCAGCCTCATCCTCACAGCTCTAAACAGTTCTGACTGGGAGGGGAATAAGGTCTGAGGCACCTGAACATAGAGACAGCCACCAGAGGAGACAAAAGGCCCCAGAACCAGTGACCTGGACAGGCCCCCATCAGACTGTTGAGGCATTTTGCTAAGTCCCAGAAGGTCGGCAGCAGTGGGGTCTGGACCTAAGCCAGCACCTAACCTGCCCAGGGAGAGGAGGAAGGTGGGAGAAATGGAGACGAAAAGGAGGGCAAGGATAGCAAGGGAGAGGAGGGGGAAGGAGGGAAGAGGGACTGTGGAGGCTGCAGATACAGCCGTTTGCTAAGTGATGGCTCTAGCCACCCAAGGGCAGGTGCTTCACAAACTTGACCTCGCTGATGTACAACCCCTGAGGAAGGACCGTTCTGATCACACCCGTTTAGCAGATGGGACACTGAGGGCCAGAGAGGATATGTTACACGGCAGAGCTCAGATAAGAATAGCCTGTCTTATCCAAAGTGTTTGCTTTAGGTCACACTCTGTGCAGTTCTCTTCCCTGCATTTGTCCCCAAACTTGAAGGTGAGGCACAGGGTATCAGCTGGGAATTTGGGGGGCCTGAAAGGGGCCTGGGGGACCCAGAGTGATGCTGAAAGCCTGAGGCCTGTGGAAGGCAGGAGGGCCATTCTGGAGGGGAGGAGGGGGAGGACCAGCAGAACCAGCCTGATCAACTAACCAACCACCCAACCCTGGGAGTAAAAACAGGCACACGTGCGAGGCTCCTCTCTGCAGCGAAGGTGAACGGGCCCTAATCTCTGGAAAATTAAATCAGAAAGAAAATGGAACGAGAAAGATTTGATGCAGGCTGGGCCCTGCTGCCGCCTGTCTCCTCAAAGGCCCAAGCTCAGCTGGGGGTTCATCTGGGTGTTCAGCATCCTGCCCCCTTCCCCTGCCCAGGGTGCTGAGCAGGGCACAGGAAGGGTGGGGGGAGCTGAACCCCATGATATGACTTTCCTGGGGGATTTGCTCTTCTCCAGCCCCCTTTAGCCATGTCTCAGTGCCTGGTCCCTGGTATTGAAAGGAGCAGCTGGTAGGAGTTTTAACGGCCCAGCCCTCATGTCAACAGGTCCCTAGAGATGGTGGGCTGGCCTCCCTAGGCCGGCCTGCATGGGCAAGCACTGGAGTGGCCACAGGATCTGGAGACAAGGGCCAGCTGCTAAAAGGGGTACACTTGTGCCAGGGATCAGGGGAGCCTTAAGCGGGAGGATAGGGGGCTCAGGGTGGCCCAGAGATCCTGAGCTGGGCCAAGAGGGAGGTGGAGGGATGGAGGGACTGGTAGTGACAAGCTCAGGGACCCCAGTCAGTCAGGGCAATGCTGGCCCCTGCCCTCCCGCCAGGCTGCTGCCCCTGTCTCCTGCCTTCGTGGGTAAAATCAAGGGTATTGACATAGCTGCTAATAATCACCCTCGAAGACCATAGGGTGGATGGAGTAGCCTGGTACCTGCAGACCCTCCCACTGAGAGCACTCAGGTCAGATCCAGGACAGGCTGCACATCCTGGATGCTCCCCACACCCAACCAACCTTGAGCCCCACAGCCCAGTTCCTTTGGGGCCGCTCACAGCAGGTGCACGAAAACCCTGACCCCGCTGCTCTAGGGACACACCAGGCCCTGGACTGTGTGTGTGGCAGAGAGTTCCCTGGGGCAGGGGCTGTGGCCCTTCTCTGGCCCACCTGGTGTGGGGCTTACAGTAGGACAAGGGCAAGGGGTCCCCAGAGCCCTCAGAGCACACAGTTGGCACACAGGCAGTGGGTTATGGGCCACTCGGCTGCATGCTTCATCAGCTGCTGACAATCACCAGCTGCCACGTTAGGGTCCCACGTGGCCATGCCACCCTGCCACCATCCTGTGGTAGGTTGGCTCCACAGTTAGTTAGCTGTATGTGGTGTCACGTCACAAGCAGGGTTTGTATATTGTGATGCTGGTTGTCACATTATTAATAACAAACCTTCATATTGAATAGGGATTTCCTAGAATGAACACTGTTTAGAGAGGGTCACAGATGCCTACCCAGGCCATTACAATGTGGCCCATGATGGGCTGTGACACAGGACACAAAGGCAGTGTTGGCCTGGCTTTCAGGAGCAGATAAGGATGTGGCCCTCCTGGGTTGGTGGCCCATAAATGGCCCCATCTCCTCCCCACCCCCACCCCATGTCCTTACATCCCCACTGGGGCACTCATGTTCATGCCACAGGATCTTGTTGGGGTCTCTTGAGGCTGGGGAAGCAGAGATGGACCAGACCTTGTCCCTGCCCTCCTGGGACTCACCACCAGAGGGGACAGATGTCTATTTGGACTGCTAATGGCAGAGGGGTGGCAGTGGGGAGAGGTGTACAGGAGACATGTGGGAGTGAGACTGGCCTGCTTGGGGAGCGCGGGGGCTGGGAGTGTGAAGGAAAAGACTGAGATGGCTTTTCAGGGGAGAGGCCATCTAAGCAGAGTTTGAAAGGCTGGGCAGGAGTTTGCCAGACATGGGGGTGACTGGGGTATAAGGGACTCTAGGCAGGAGTAATGGCAGGTGCCCTTGGGCTGGGGGGAGGGAATGGACTGCCCAGTGGCAGGAGCACAGGGGCTTGAGGGGGGCAGAAGGGAAGCTGGGGGGACAGGTTCTGAAAGGAAGGGAGGTAGATACCCAGGTGGCTGGGGGTGGAGTGGGGGGTGGTCCTCAGGGACGGAGGGGGTGTAGCCTAGATCACAAGGTGGGAAGGCCCTGGTGGCTCTATGGCCACTTGGCCCCTAAGAGGAAGCTGCTGCTAGGAGTTTTCACCAGCAGATTCCCTTTGAAAAACTCACAGGGGCACAAAGCCCCCACCTCCACCCCCAGCAACGCCTCCCTGTTTTTAAAGTTAAAGTTTAGTTGACTGTCATCCATTACCGCAATTAGTACATTATGTCTAATTATGCAATTAGTGTAAAAAGTGCACTTGCTGCTGAGAATGGGAAATTACGCAGCCTCGTTACACTGTAAAATCCATGTCATAAAAAGGCTCAATCCCTTGTTTTTCAAAAGACACACAACCCAGTACAAAACAATAAACCAAATCCTCCCAGTTGAGCTAGGGCCAGTCTGTGCCAACCTCTCTGCACTTGCCCCCATGCAGACCCCCCACCTCTGCAAGGCCCTGTCCCACGCTGGCCCTGGGGCAAGGTAATGACCCACCACAAGGGAGCGCTGATGCGTGGCCCACTCCTAGGCGTGGTCAGTTTGCTCCTCTGAAACAGACGTGAATTTCTAAACTGACTTTAAAACCGTGGCAATCCTGATTATCCACCTGTTATTCCAGACCTGATTGGAACGTGGCCTCTAGTATTAAGGCTTGTATATATTAGGTGAGAGTGTCCTGGCCTCTACCCAGCTCCGAGAGTGAGAGGCAAGGTTCCTGAGGGCAGTACTCTGAGGTTCCTGATGGTGCCTGTGGGGAGAGAGGCATATTCCAGCTCAGAGGAAACTGGAGGAACTTTCTCACACTCGAGGCTCTCAAACTCTTAAGAGCATAGTCTGGATAGATAGTGAGCCCCCCATCACAGGAAATACGCAAGCCCACCTGTCAGAGATGCTGAGAAGGGATTCACTCACGGTCACCCTGCACAGTAGCTGGACTCCAGGCTGCCATCATTAAATAACAGCATTCCCATGGCTGTGTGCCTACATGAAGCTTGCAGTCTGTGATTCTATCTTCCCCAGGTTCTGGCTCCCTTGGTGGTCAAGGGACTATTTGGGGACAGGTGGGAGGGGAGAAAGGAATCTGACAGGGGTGTCTCCCTCCCACACGGGTGACAATGCCAGATGGCCAAGTCCACGGGAGCTGGGGACGGGGCACACTCTCGTGTACTTCAAAAGCGAATGCTTCACCGTCAGGTCTCCATCACCCACCACCCAGCTCCAAGGTCAGAAGTTAAGGCTCAAGCATGGGCTGCTTAGTGGCTACCTAAGAAGCCCCCTCTCTGAGCCCCTTCTTTCAAGTTCCCAACACTCCTTGAATCCAAGGTGCTTGACCCAGGCCTGGTGGTGGGGCGGTGCAGTGCCACGAAGACTCCTTCCCAGCCAAAAGTCTGCCCTGACCTCATGGGGAAGGTGCATGCAGCTCCTGCAGCTGCCACTGCCAAGCTCAGACAAGGCATTCCCAGAGCAGAGAAACTGAGATGTGGAGCCCCCAGCATCCCGGGGCCCCTGGGGCACTCGGAGCCCTGCAACAGCTCCCACCTGCAATGTGCACACCATCAGTCCTGGGTGTCCTGAGGTGTCGGTGCTGTGTACACCCCAGTGGGAAGCACTTTCTGAGAAGGAAGCCAGATTTTGGGGAGGGACAGGGGCCTGGACCCCACTAGAGGGATACCTGTTGCCTACACTCAACAGGGTCCCTGGACAGTCCCGGCCTTCACGCCTTTGTCTACTCAGGTAATCCTGGACAGCAGGGGAACTGTGTCATGGCCCGGCCAGGTGGACCTGCCATGGAGACTCTCAGGGCCCCCTGTCCTCTTGACTTACTCCAGGATAGCATGAGGATTGGGGAGGGGGTGAGCCCAAAGTGAATCAAACTACAGGCGAGATCCGGGGGCCCCTGCTTGCTCCCCCTCCCTGATCTGGGAGCCGCCGGCTGTTGAGGCAGCTGGGAGGGAAGCTGTGCCCAGCATGCCAGCTGGCACGGGGGAGTGTGAGTAAACATACCCGCACTTTCCCAACTCACAGAAGTCGCTGGGTGTCGCCGGCTGGTGTGGGCGCCCATGTTTACGGGAAACAGATTGTTTGTGCCTGTGTCTGGGCCCCCTCACCGCCCACCCTGGCTCGGCTCCCTCCTGCTGCCTCCCCACCCAGTGGCCCTGCCTTCCTTCCCTCAGGACTCCTCAGCCTCTCAACGGCAGAAGGACGAGGATGGTGATGACAGGCACCCCCAGGCCCATGTGGTCAGACAGGGCTCAGTGCATAACCCACTGAGTCATCCTCATAACAATCCTAAAAGGCAGGTACAATCACTGCCCTCACTTTACAGCTGAAGAAAGCAAGGCTCTGGCAGGCGGGGAAAATGGCTGGAGACTGTAGGCAGTGAGTGGAGGAGCTGTGACACCGGGCTCCTCAGACCCCTGTCATCAGTTCCAGGCTCCAGGGTCCCTCAGTCTCACGCCCCCCCAGACAAGCCCAGTCTGCCCTTTACCTGGGTCACTACCTTGAGCAGCCCTGGCCCAGCGTGGTCCTAGACACAGACCCTGCCCACTCCCTGACACGACAGCTCCAGGAGCGAGTCCAGGGCCTGGGCACTGGCCTGCCATCTGGCCTCTTCAACCCCTTCACCTCTGAGGCTCTGTCTTCGGCTCTGTAAGGCCTGGTCTCTCCACTCTCAGGAGCGAGTGCTGGCAGGGTGGGGTGAGGGCTCTGGGAGCCAGGGCGGACAGAGGCTCCAGCAGACCCCCGGTGGGCCAACGAGGGCTCCTACTCATTTCACAGAGCCGGCTGTTATCAAGATCTCATCTAAGATGACTGTCCTTCAGCCCAGAGCTGGCAGAAATTTACCCCCATAAACACCCTCATGATATGGATTTGAGGCTGCGCCTGAGGCACTGTTCCAAAGGCCAGGGAGCAAAGGACAAAGTCGGCTTCCTCTGCCCGCGTCACCTCCATTCCACCCCTCCTAGCACTGATAGCCCAGCGTGGGCAACCCTCTTCAGGGGCTGGGGTAGGGCTCTCAGGAACTCCACAGTGGCCAGAAACCAACCTTTCCTCAAGAGTCCCCAGGGAGGTTTCCTGGGTGCGGGGGGCCTCATCAGATTTTTCTTCATCCATCTCCCTCCCTTAGCTGTGACAAGGGCACCAGGAGGGCGCCCTTCTTATCTCACAGATGAGGAAACTGAAATACCACAAAGGTCCAAATCTGTCCAAAGGGGAGACCTTCCCACCCCCGAGTCCCCTGCACTCACAGCTGAGAACTGGCTAAAAAGCCGTGGGTCTGAATCCCCACCCTGCTCTTTACCAGCCATGCGGCATGGCCCGAGTTTTCACCCTCAGTGCCCGCACAGCCCTGAGCTGCCTCAGCCAGGCTTTGTGGGGTGCTCCTCAAAGATGAAAGGTCAAATGCAAGGTGCTGCTGGCTTCTCATGGGGCCTCCTTCCAGGGCTGCTGCCGAGGCCTTGAGAGCGTTCCCTGCCCCACACTGTCCTGCAGGGCCTGACTTTCCAGGCCTCATAGGCTGGAAGTCTGCCCTTTGCTGCTGAGATTTGCTGCTGAAGATGTCGCCAAATAATGACAGCGCCAATCACAACGAGAGGCCCTCGGGTTGGCTGCCCTCGTGAAAACACCGGATCTTGGCATGTCAGGTACACAGGATAAAGGCAGAGATGGGGAGGTAAGCCTGGGAGCGGCTGCAGCCTCCCATGGTATCAAGGGCCCCTTTGGGGGCAGAGTCATCCCAGGGCCTTACCTGCTACCCATGTGCTCATTATAGTTCCGGGTACATGTGCCTGACCTCACACAGCAGCTCACGCATCAACCTCACCACATTCATACCCAGTGCCCAGGAAGTCGCCTGCAGATCCTGTCCATGCTTCACACTTAGGGTGCCAGAAAAAGCACCACAGCCCAGACGGCCCTATCCACTGTCACTGGATGCCCCGCAGCCCCAGGCCTGGGTGAGTCTCTGTGGGTTTCCATCTGCACCTCAGAAGGTGGTCTGCAGCCATCTGAAATGTTTTAAGCAGTGAGATTTTTCTGGCCCCAGATGGTTGGGGCTACTTGAAGGTCGTGGCCCTAAATCTTCCTGTTGGACGTTGCACTGGAGAAGCTCCTAACAGCATGAGGGCTCAGGGGCTTGCTGGGGGGAAGGGTATGGCCTGACTGACAGTGGCCTCTGGATCAGCATCCCCAGGAGGGCTGGGCTCCCTCCTCTGGTCACAATGCCCAAGTGTCAGGTGCTGACAGGCAGTGGGGACCAGAACCTCGCTGGTGGTGAGTGTCCAAGCGAGTGTACAAAGGAGCACACCCGCACCTGGGCTATCTTGCTCACTTCCTCTGTCGGCATCTCCCAGGTCTATCTTAGTCCTTCTGCTAGTTTTTCTTTTATGTTTCTCCTACTTCCAATTTATAGGCTTTTCTTGAATTTTGTGTAACCTTGTTAAGTGCCCTTAAATCTTCTGCAGGATAAGTTGGAGGCATAAATAAACAAACAAACAGGATGAAGACACTGAGGCCCTGCACGTGCTGAAGATACACTGGGGACACGTCAGGGACATGCATGCACTGAGGACACACACATGCTGGGGACACA
Organism: Stenella coeruleoalba; assembly: GCF_951394435.1. NCBI lineage: Eukaryota > Metazoa > Chordata > Mammalia > Artiodactyla > Delphinidae > Stenella > Stenella coeruleoalba. The sequence continues at coordinate 67,403,316 of NC_137156.1, forward strand.
CACCCAGAGGGAACCCACTCTCTCCCATCATTCACAGGCTCTCCTGAGCCCTCATAGGAGAGTTGGAAAACTCCAGGGCGGTGACCACACAGGGTTTCCTAGAGCTGGGAGGCTAGTGATCCCCACACCCACTCCCAGCTGGGGCTCCTGGGCAGGCCCTGGTCCCTCTCTGCACCTCAGTGTCCCCTCACCTCACTGTGGGGAGAGAGTGACAATCCTTGGCATCCCCAGCTCCAGGTTCTCTCTCCATGAATGCAAGAACCTCAGCAGCCAACATTTATCTTCACCGTGACCATGCTCAGTGTTCGCCATGCAAATGAACTGTGCAAACAGGACCCAGTGCTTGGCCACGCCAGTGAACACCGCGAGGGTCCTTGGTCTGAACAGCCATGAACTTCAAAGTCAGCGTGCTGTGCTCAGGGGAGGCAGAAACACTGCGCCTGGGCTCACACTCCAGGTGGGCCACCTCCTCACTGCCCAGCTTTAGGGGTTGCTTGATGGGGTGATGACTGCCACAGGAATAGCTGCCAACAGCAATGGGGCCCAAGTGAGCTTCCGTGCTAGACGTACACAGTATCAAACCCTTATAGTCCCCAGTCATCATCCCCATTTCACAGACGAGGTAACTGAGTCAGACAGTAATTGGTGGAGCTGGGATTCGGTGACACAGACTAACCACATACTTGAACACAGACCTTGTTCCAGACCTCCGTGCCCACCTCTCAGAAGCTTGTCTCCATTCCATGGGATCCTGTGACCTTCCTCAGCCCCAGTGCTGCCCCAGGCCCCCTCCTCTGGGAAGTGGCTCTGACTGCCCCCTTAGTAATGTCTGTGGGGCCGCGTGCCCCCAGGGCTATGAAAGTCAGTGGGGGTCAGCTGAGTCTGGTGTTTGCAAACCTCATCCTGCCTTGAATGTCCCTGAACAGCTCATCTCTCAAAGACATCGGCCCAGGCCGATGGGTATCCTGTACCCATCAGGATACAGATGGGTAAACTGAGGCCCAAGAGGGAGGGGTAAGCAGCAGGGCAGGGCCAGGAAGTCCCAGGCTTCAGCCACTGGCCCTTCCTCTGTGCTCGGGAGGTCAGGGAAGACTTGCCAGAAGGGGGCTGTGAATGGATGGGCCGAGAGAGTGCCTACCTGGCAGGGGAACAACAGCAAAGGTGATCCTCCAGGCACAAGGGCCTGTGAAGAAAGCTGCCTGGGGTGGGGAGGTCCAGTGGCAGGGCAGAGGCAGCTCCGACCCCAACCCCTCACCAGGGCCTTGGGGGACGGTCTGCTGGTGTGAACTCTCTGAGAACCCATGGAGTCATCTGGTGGGCTGGGGGCAGAAGGCCTGGGTCCCTGCACATGGAATGACCTTGTCCCCTCTGCCCCCCACTTTCCCCAGGCCTAGGCACCTCAGGTCTTAGCGGCAAAGATGCTCTGGGCTCCCGCGTCCTCTGCTCAGCAACCTCCAGCAGGAGGGAGTGATGCCTGAGCTTCCAGCTCTGTCGAGGGCTCCCTGAGCAAGAAGGCAGTGAGGGCAACGATGCCAGGAGGACAAGAGCAGAACAAACTGCCCCAATTATGTAAGGTGGCCCTACTTCCTCCTTAGCAGGGAGAGAACTGGAAAACTATGTTCCTCCTACCCCACTCCTACCTATGCCACTGCACCTGCTGGGAGATCCCTTACAGGGGGCCTACTGAGAGGTTCCCCCCAAGTAGGATCTCTGAGCCCAGGTCATCTGAGGTACTGGGGAAGGATCTTGGGGACAGACTCCAGTTGGCCCTCTTCCTGTGGCCTGCAGGGTAGGATCAGGGCAAGAGGCCTGGGTCAGCCCTGTTCAATCATTGTTCCTTGAAGGCGTCTGAGCGTACCCTAGCCCCTCTGGTTTTCTTGCCTGTACACTAGGGTAGGCAGCCTCCCTGCCTGCTTGCCCAGAACTCCCCTGCCCCAGACACCAGGGAGCCCTGGGGAACTCTGAGCCTCTCTAGAATGCAGCTGTGGTCCCTGCCCTACCACACCCCCACTGGAACATGGCTGAGCTCTGCTCTTTCTGGTGCCTCGTAGGGGTCCAAGCAGGAAGGCCCTTCCTTCAGACCCAGAACCAGGCTAAGATGTCAGACCAGCCAGTTCCTCATGGATACGGGACTGCCCCTGCCATATACACAATCCAGCCTCCAACCTGACCCCAGGGCCTGGAGTCGCTGTCTCTTCCCTGCATCCTAGGGCCTCTGGGGAGCACTGGAGATGCCTCAGGCCAAGGCCCCAACGTGGTGTCCTGCCTCTCGGCCCCTGCCTGGCACAGGCATTCCCAGCATAGGCCCCTTTGCCAGCTGGGCCTGGGTATACTCTGCCCTGGAGGGCTGGCCTGCAAAACTGGCTGGGAACCCCCTCCTATATGGCCCCATGCTTTGCTGGGCTGCCAACACGCTGTGAAGACCTGGCTATCAGGCTCTTTGAGGTTATAGAGCTAGCAGTTTAGGGCTGCTAAACTGCAAATTTATCTCCTGCCATAAATCCAGGTGATGCCAGTGTATGTGCCTGAGTGTGTGTCCATATGTGTATGTTGGGAGGCATCACGTGTAGTTTACGGTGGGGTTTGTGTACACAAGTGTTCACCAGCCTGCACATGGGAAGGATGATAGTGTTGCTGTGTGTGTGCAATGCATGCGCAAACACGTGTCCTGGTGTGTGTCCAGGCACACGTGCGTGTGGGCGGAAAGCTCGCTATGAATGAGGTGGGATGCATCCTTCCCTGAGTGCAGCCCCGAGTCCCCTGCATCCCTCTGCTCAAGTGCAGCACACAGTAGGCCTCAGAAACATCTATGTGCATGTGACAGGCCCGGGATGTCCTTGAGCAGACCCAGTCCCCTACCCATCTTACCATCGTCTCAGAGGGACTGGAGCCCAGCACTGGTCACACATTCAGACTCAGGCCGGCCATACTGGGCTGGTGCCTCCTGCCAGCCACTGACCCCACAGACACAGAGACCCCTCTTGACGACGATGCCAGGCTGCATTAGAGAGAGCTCCAGGGCACACATTCCCTTCTATGTGCGTGGGGAGGGACGATGGAATCAGCAGACAAGGCGGTCCTTCCTGCCCACCCCCACCCACAGACAAGAGGATGCTGAAGCACCACGAAAACAGTTGATCTCCTTACTGATAGTGGGTGAGAAAAAATTATCTTTCTCTGAACACTAAAAATAAAGCCCAGTTTTCCTGAAAGCAGGGCCCTTCTCAGCTCATGGCTTAGAGAGGCTTTGTCACTAACTCCAAACGTAGATTTGTTGGAGAAGCCAAGAGCCACTAAACCCTCAGCTGCCTCACCCAGGGGCTCAGCCTTGGGGCAAAATGGTGCCCCCAAACCCGTGCCACAATACAAACCGGAATTGGGCTGTGCAGTGAGTCCAGATGATGTTGTCCGAGGCAGGCAGAAGGAGGGCAACAGGAACCGGGTCCATATGCTACTTGTGCCCAGCTAATGGGCTGACAAATTAGCAGGTCTCCCCTCTAAAAGGTGATGAATGAGCAGCTGCCCAGGAGAGCTGGGGCACGGGCCACCTCCCCACAGTACTCCTCAGGCTCAGCTCTGACTTGGCATCTATGGGGTGCCCAGCCCAGTGCCGAGATTCCCCAGGGGTGGGGGCTGGGGGTGACTGTGGGTATGGGCAGGGGGAGGGCAGGAAGGGCATAAAAGGGCAGCCCCAGCCTTGGAAGACATCCCCAAACAAACCCAGGCGGGAAGCCTGAATTCCCTAATCACCTGGGCTGCTGTCACGCTGTCCGAAGGGTGCCACTGAGGAGGGAGGTCGAAGCATTGCCCTCCTGACTCCTCCTTAAGACCATCACCACCACACACACAACAGCCTGAACGCCTTACAGAAAGAAGTGGCCGGGCTCGGGGGAGGCCTGTGGCGTGGGAGCCTAGCCTGTGCCCTAAGGACTGACCAGGACGGGGAGGGACCTGACGCTGGGTTTCGGGGGCCACCCATGGAGGGGGCTCTTTCTCCCACACAGCTACAGGACTGTAGCCGCCTAAGCTCGCAAGGGCCATGGAGGAGACCCGTAGGCCAAGTGAGAAGCCAAGTCGAGGAGAAGTCCAGGAGCCTGACTCAAAGCAAAGGGCAGCCTCCAGTTAGTGAGTGAGCCCCCCCTCACAGAGGGGGTCAACAGAAGTTGGCCCCCAGGTCTCAGAAAGTCCTGTTTGGTGAGGGGTTGGACCAAATGGTCTTAAGCGTCCTTTCTGACCTGAAAGCCTGATATACTCAATTTGTCCCCAAATCATTATATAGTTCCCCTCCTCCATGTACTCAGGACATTTCAAATGGGGCAGGATTTCTGCATACTGACAGAGGATTGGCCTGGCTCCCTTCGAGAGCTGTCTGGCCAGGTAAGGCAGGCCCTGACCCAGGTCCTCTGAGGACTCCCTGTTCAAACGGCCCCAAGCCCCCTGCTTGCACTGCCACCCCATATTCCCCCAGCCTGCCCCCCCCCCCACTCCCCGTGTAAATAGAACCTGCGCGCTTTCTCCCAGGGGCTGCTAATTCCTTGCCAGAACTGCTCGGACGTGAAATTGGAGTGAGACAATGTGTGTTTAAGGAAATGAATCTCGCATCTTAAGAGGCTCCGGGAGCCCGCCCTGCACCCCCATCACCCCGCCCACCCACCCAGAGCCAGGGAAGGAGCACTTGGCATGAGGGAGGAGAAAAGCGGAGGTGACATTCAGTGCCAAATTAGCAGCCGCCACAGCCAAATATTGTACTTGCCTCCAATCTTCTTTTATTTTTCAAAAGAAAAGGCTTTTACAAAGTGAAAGAGGCTGTTGGAACACTAAGGCTGATGATCGTTTTAAAAGGCATGCCCGCCACGCGCATGCCCATCCCAGACGTTCCCTTCCTCTCTGCTTGCCATCTCCTCCCTGCCCTCAGCCACAACTCCAAGGCGCCTGCCCCCACAGTCAGGCCCCAACACACCAGCCACACAGCTGACATCATGGGTGTTCTTGGCTAACGTGACCCAGGGTCTCTGGCCCTGGGCCAGCCCTGGACATGGGAAGGTCCTCTGAGCCATCTCCCAACCTGCATGGCGCCCCTGCAAGTGAGGAGTCATTTTTGGTGGGCCCAGAGCCAGCTGGCCTACAGAGGCCTCAATAGAAGTGACCAGCTCATGGCCTCTGCAAGGTCTTCTCGTCCATCGCCTGCTGGCCCTTAGTACCCCCGCCAGCCATGGACAGCCACGCTGCCTCTGCTAGTCCCCATCATCGCTTTTATCCCCCTCTGTTTGATGCCTAATGGCACCTGCTCTATGGTCACTTTGTTGAACAAATAATACCTGTCATCCTGGAGTCCAGCCCCCAGAACCCAGGCTGCCTCCATGTGCCACTAATTTATTGACTCACCGAATAGGCTGAGCAGACAGCCTCTGCTTGTCCCTTCAGAGGAAACAGTATTTTCACCCCGAGCCCCTGACCAAGTGCCGGGTTGATCTCACTCATTGCCAGGAGCCAGTCAAACTTGATGAGGTTTTATCAACAGTGAAGACTTAGCCCACGTTTCCCATTTCTCCAAACCTGGGCGGCCCCAGGCCTTGGTTTCCTTGTCAAGGGAGAAGGCGGGGAGCCTGGTGGCTCCAGGGGTTGGAGGTCCCTGAGCTCTGAGCCCCCACTTGGATGGTGACTGGCCCTGGCCCTGCCACACGTGTGTAGTCTTGGTGCTCTCACCGATCTGAGCCACCCGCAGATCCCATCCCTGAAGTCTCAGGAGGTGGGGGCCTGGCAACGCCCCGTTTACAGGAGGGGCACTGGGCTCAGAGAGCTCTTGGGACTTGCCCAAGGTCTCAGCTGGTAAGAGGCACAACCAGAACCAGGATCCGAGGTGTGAGGCACCACAACGTGGATGCTGTGGTGTGCCGCCCAGACCCTCCCGTCGGGACGAGGCCCTCACTCCCCCAGCAGCCAAGATGCTGCCTGCTGGCGGCTCTCAGCTGAGTCCCCGCCCAGGCTATGGCCTGAGCAGAAGGGAGTTGCCTCAACCGCGCTCTGCTTGACACACAGGTCAAGTGGAGGAGTACAAAGGTCCACCTCAATCAGGGATGATTCTGAGGGGTGAGGCCACTCCAGTGCTCAATGTGGAATTGGCTGAGGCCTCTGTTATAGCTTTATCACAGCCAAACGTCTCCTGCTGCCCAATCCTGCCTGCTCTATCCCTCACAGGTGTGGTCCCTGAGAGTACTCCACCAACCAACACCTGCACACAAACCTCCATCTCAGAGTCTGATTCCAGGGACCCGACCTTGCTACAGCTGGTGCTGGGAGTGGTCCCAGGAAGCCGATTCTTAAGTGGGAGCCGTCCTAATGGCGCTGAGGGCCTCACCACAGTGGTCGGTGGAGTGCTGACAATCCTGGCGTGTGATAAAGGTACAACTGATCAAACGTTCACACATCGTGAACTGAAATGGGATACCTGTGGATGGGTGCGATATTTCAGGTTTTGAGAATTTCGGGGAAGTGTAATTATAAGGACTATGGAAGAGGATGGCTGTTGCTGAGGGCTATCAGTGCTTTGGAAAGAGACAATGAAAGCCTGAGTGTGATTAATCATGAATTTAAGGTGAAGTGTGAAAGTTAGAAGCCCCCTTGGCAGGATATAAAAAGACTCTCATCTCTTGCAGCCAGAGGCAGCAAAAGCTGAGGGTCAGGCACAGGACTTAATTAGAAGAGTGGCAAAGATTCAGAGGGAGTTACAGCCTCAATCTCAGCAGGTTGGCTACCCAAGGTCAGGACCCTGATTGGGAAGGAATGGGTCCCTCCCTGAGTTGTCAGGTGGGGGCATCAGGGTCACTGCACTTGAGAACCTTGAAACCTGCCTTAAACTCTCTGAGCCTACAGAAGTGGCTGCTCCTCCTTGTTAAAGGCTAAGACCCCCCTTGCTTAAAGATGATGAAGAGGCCTCCATGTTACAAAACAACGCACTCCCCTCTTCCCACCCACCAGACCAAAAACTAGGATCAAATCACAACATAACCAACCTACCAACCCCAGGAAGCGCTGGGCCTGCTAAGGAAGAAAAAAGGACTATGTCCTGAAGGTACTGTAGTATCTAGCCAACAGCAGGACTGGATCCTGAGGTTGCTGGATCAAGGACAGTAGAAGATAAGGTTGGATAAGGGAGAGGTAATTGGTGTGAGAGCACTTTCTCATGATACAGAATCTAACACCCCAGAAAGGACCCGAAGAGATGCTGGAAACCTGAAAAAAGCAATGGCCCACACTAAGAGAAGTTGAAATGCCAGAACTCCCATAGCAAAGTAGAGAGAGGGACCAAAGGTTTAGACAAGTGGACGTACCAGAGTAGTTCTACCACAAAAGGCCAGAAAACCTCTCACGACCATGTTCCGTGGAAGGGCCCAGAGGACACTGTTTACCAAAGTGAGAAGGACTGTGTTGGTGAGAAGGGCACAAGCATGGGAGAGGAAAACATGCTACTGGCCTGTCACTTTAGGTTCCTCAGGCCAAGAGAGCAGCAGTCATGGAACAATAATTGATTCTCATTATCAAGAGATGCTGGGACAGGGAAAAATATGTTGGACACCCAGGTGACTCACTGGGGCATCTCTTGGTACTCCCCTGTCTAGTTTTAATGAAGGATGAACAAGGGCATAAGCCATGGCCCGAGAAGGGCATGATGGGCAGGGGCTCAGACCCAGCAGGGATGAGGGCCTGGGTCAGGGTGAAGGGAATCTAGGATGGGTGGTAAAGGAAGGAGAGGATGCATACCAATTGTGGCCTCTGTGCTGGAGACCATAGCTCATCCTACTATTCTTCCTCTTGCAAGTTTCCCAGGAAAAGGGAACAACTGGAATTCTAGAGCAAGTGAGCTCCAACATGGACAAAATTTACTATATGAAGCTCGGGGTCCAGGTGACTCAGAGGTGGGCTGTTGTGGGTACTGAACGTCCCCCTTCAGGATTAGTACTTATTCTCCAATTGCCAGATGCCGATGGCCCACAGCTGAGCCTATCTGGGACTCTCCCCTGACTAAAGGGAGACACCCCCTGCATGGTTATGCCCCCTCCCCAGGAGCAGCCTGCTCCAGTGACCAGGTAGTGCAGGGTACAAAAGCCAGGACCCCTGGCCTCAACCTAGGACAGCTCTAAGGAGCCATCCCAGCCCCAGAGCTCTCCACAGGGCTCGCTGAGACCTCCATTCAGCTGCATTGTGGTCAGCTTCTTTCCCTGCCCAGGCCTGCTCCACACATCCCCTTAAAAGTGTTTCTCAGAGCAGTGCCTCCCCCCAAAATAAACCTTCTGTGCGCAGACCCTAGCGTCTCAGAGCCTGTTTCCCACGAACATGACCTAAGACATGCTGTCTGCCTCCACCATTGCCAAACCTTTGGCCAGGCTACAGAGGCTCAAGAAAGCCCTGCCGTGGTGGCTGCTAGACCTCTAGTCCCACCGCCCCCCATCGCCGGCCTGCCTTCACATCCCCTAACCTCCGCATTCAGGTCCCACCCCCTTCAGGTGGGGGCGGCCCTGAATGCGGGGGTTAGGGGATGTGAAGGGCCTACGATTATTAGGCCCTTTTAAAGGTGAAGAAACCAAAGCTTTAGAGGGGAACTAGCTCGTCCAAGGACCTAGAGGTGGGAAGGGGCTGATCAGAGTTTGAACCCCAATCTATCCCAATCTCCTCGACCACCATCCTGGTGACTTCTGTATTTTCTGGCAGAGTGAGAGGGGCAGCAAACATGCTCTGGGAGCTTGGAGGATACAGCTCACCTTGGCCTGGAGAGATGGAAACAGACTTCACGGAGGAGTTCTGGCAGGCAGATGTGCAAGGAAAGGCTTTGCAGGAAGAGGGAACCGTGAGGGAAAAGGTTGGGAGGCAGGCCTAATGGCGGGTAAGGAGCCCTGGTTTGGGAGGATAGGTCAGGAAAGGGAGGTGTGATCTGTGTGAAGGTGGTGGTGGACACAGACCAGGCGCGGGTCCTGCATCTGTTTTGCCCTGCCCCCGCCTCGCTGTGTCCCATCTCCCCCCACCCAGGTTCTGATGCCTGCTCTGAATGGCCAATGAGGCCATCTGATTGGCTCATCAAGGGCAAATAATAGCTTTTGCTGAATTCAGCTGCAGCCAATCAGAGGCAATCAAGCACACAAGAGGCCTGATGGGCCACACGGGCGGGCGCCCCAACAGGCACCAGAGCTGGCCCCTCAGTCAGGTTCCGGAAGCTCCCCTCCTTGTGTGGGAGCACTCGAGTGGGGATCAGGGAACCAGGAGGCCTCAGTAAGAGAAGGGGAAGGGACCCAGCTGGGCTCCATGGCATTTACTTGGCACCTGCTGTGTACCCAGAGCTCTGGAGAAGCTGTGCACCGATGTGGGAGACCCAGGCAGAAACTACACTCACACCAGCACACGCTCTGCAGAGCATCCAGCTCACGGGCCCCAGGAGAGGGCCTCCTAGGAGAAGCTTTTCTGAACCCCAAAACAGCCTCCCAGCATTTGTCCTTCAGCTGCCCCCACTCCCAGCCCCCGCCCTCCCAGGTGTCTCTGTGCCGAGCGAGTTCTTGCCTCTTCCCTGAGGAGAGCCGAACGTCCAATCAGACCCTGGGAAAGCAATTTTTCAATCTCCAACTGCAAACACTAATACCGCTGAAGCTAATTTTACAGATTTCCACTCCGAGGCCTCGCCTTTGTCCCAGAATCCCTTAGCCCAGGAGATTAGTAGTTTAGAGACTGGAAAAAATAAGGTATTTTAAAATTCAGCATAAAACTCTCTCTTAGACTCAGTGAGCTAAAAAAGAAAAATTTTTTTTTGATTGGAAAAGAGCCTGTTAGTGAGCGAGGAGCCAGGTCCAGTCCCTGCCCTCCCGGGTGGCTGAAGGACAGGTGCTATTCCAGCCCCCAGACGCCTACAGCCGCTGCAACAGGCTCAAACCTGCAGCCTAGGGAGGGGCAGAGAAGGGGGAAGAGTCAGGTGCCCGTCCTCCGTGCTGGGAAGCCACGGGCCCTCTTCTCAAGCCTCTGGGATGTGTGTACCCCTTGAAGCCACCCAGGATTTCTCTGATCCCAATCTCAAAGCCTGCTGAGCTGTAGTGAAAAGCGTTGGCCCCTCAGATAGAACAGGCCACAGGCACACTGTCTACTTTGCCAGTGAGGTTGATTCCATTCCAAAGCAGACTCCCTCTGGGCCCGGTTTTCCCATGGAACCAAATGACCAAAGTCTCTGGCCATGTGGCCCACCTAGCTCCATGCAGCCCAGCACTGCATCCTCTCTGCACACGCACATCCCAGGCCACACTCGCTTGGACACTCGCCCTGGTACAGGTAGGCGTGGGATGCGTTTGGTGGACCTCATTCCACGAGCACCTCTCTATGGCATCTCTCACAGATGGACAGCGTAATCACTCCGGCTCTCTGGGGGCCACAAGCTCAGAAACATCCTAATGAAAAATAAATGTATTTACAGGGAGACATCCAAACTGCCAGGACAAGTCAAAGTAATATGCCTGCGACCAGCACGCGGACTTTTATTTCTTCCCCCTCCACGCTTCAGAGCTGCTCCTGCGGCGTAGAGAGATAAATATTTTAAATAGCGACACTTTGGCGATGCACAGTTATGCAAGACAAGGAATAATTAGAAAATAAATTACTTTTTTTAAACACAGCGTTACAAACATCGGGTGCATCAGATTACTGGTCTCCACAGTCTGGGGCCGTGCAGCTCTGGAGGCCAGCGCAGCAAGGACCTTGGGGAGCAACAGCGCACCAACCTGTCCCCACAACCCCCAGACAGTGATGTCCCCTCCCGCCTGCTTGGGGAGGCTCCCAGAATGGAGTTGAAGACCACACTTGGCAGCTTCCAGAAAATCTCGGCGAAGGAAAGGCTTCCTCCGGCGTCTCACCAGCAGTGGCGCAGACTAAAAATAGTTTAATCTCCTTGAAAGCAAAAGGAGCAATCAGCAAAACAGACACTCGGGCCCGCATGCTCCCCCCACCAATCCTCACCACACTCTGCCCCCATCTATCCATGCCTGTCACCAGTGCCAAGCATCCTCAACTTCTGACTGACCCCTGGGCAGCATCCTACGACCCTGCCCAGGAAGGCGGGTCTCACGCATCATCCAGGTGGCCTTATGTCTGTAGTCCCGACCGAGTTACACACATGGTATGTGTCCTTTAAACCTCACGATGCCACAGGAGGGAGGCAGGACAAGGAATGTTATCCCTGCTTTACAGATGAGGAAACTGAGGCACAGTGATGTGGAAGCATTTGCCAAAGGCTAGAAATGATGAAGAAGGACTAGCCTGGGCTGTGTGCTGATGGAGGGGGCTCAGCTTCTGCAGAAAGGAGGCTGGTGGCTTTTAATTAGCACTTAACCTGAATCTCTGGGGTTGGCTCCCAGGAAACAAAAGCTGCCCAGGGCAAGAAGGGGCAAAGTTGGTAGGATGGGGAATGGGAGAGGCTCACACATTCAGGGGATGGGACTAGCTCCTGGAAAGGCTGAGTGAGTCTGTTAAACAGATGTGTCTTGCCCACTGCAGCCAGGACGACATTGTTATTTCACCATTTTCACCCATTGGCCTGGGATGGGGTGAATACCTGTGTTCTGGCCTCAGCTCTGCCACCCCCTGCTGTGTGTTTGAGGGCCTGTCCGTGCCCTCTCTGGGCCTCTATTTCCCCCAGCGATTGGCTAAGATGATCCGAGGGACTGAGGACCTGCCAGGAACCCTGATGCGCTCCCAGGCTTGCCCCCTATACTCTGCCCCTCCTCACTCAGTCCTTTGTCCACCTGCTGTGCCTACCTGCCCCAAACCAGAAACATGGACAGTGTCCTGTCCCCCTACCTGGTTTTACATGAGAAAACTAAAAAACAGGCAGGGAAGTCACGTGCCCAAGATCACCCTACAGAGGTCAGAGGAGGCACAGCCAACACCAGGACTTGGTCTCTGATCCAGTCCCATGCCCTTCACGACATTCTTTGTAGCCTCCCCAAGAATGCTGCAGTCTCAGAGTTCTGAAGGCCTTCTGTGCCCTTTCCCCATCCTTCACAGAAAGAAGCCAGGACATAAAGCAATAAATTGGGCTCTGGCAGGTGGTCCAGCTCACCCAATCTCCCAAAATGCCAGCAGGGAAGTTGGGACTGAGGCCTCCTTTCCTGCTAAATATCTTTCCTGGTAACCAGCGGCTGCCTGCAAAAAGTTACTCTATAACCTTCCTCGGAGCTTTTCAGAAATAGCCTGTGGGCCCACTTCTAGAAGGCACTGCACTGCCTAGCCTTTCCTGGTCCCCCAGTCCATCCGTTGACCCCTGGTACTCTGGTCCAGTTCTTGCCTCCTGCTCCAGTCTTTGGCCCCCAGTCTCGTCCCCAGCCTCCAGCCCCAGTCCAGCCTCTTGCTCCTGCAGCTCCATGTCCCTGTGTTGCTGCCTCAACATACAAGGGGTTTGGTTTTGTTACCTGCAGCTACTTCACATCCTTTTTTATCTCAACGTGACCCTGAAGGCAGAGACAACTCTCCCTCTTTGACAGATGAGGAAACTGAGGCCCAGGTTACCTGATTTGTGAGGGGGTTTCTTTTGGTCTGATTGCTCCCAAACCCTGCCAGGGGCCCATTCCCCCAGCCTTGGGAGAAGGAGCTCAGTTTCAGTGGGTTGAAGTGAGGACTGAGGAAGGCGTCCCAGGCAGATGTAACAATGAGGGAAGAGCATGGCCCTGGGGAGGCTCAGAGACCTGGGACTGAGCTGAAGGGAGGACCCTGACTCACTCAGAACAGGCTGGGCTGTGTCTTTGGGAGCCACCCCAAAGGGATGTGCCCTCAGCCACCAGCCAGATTCAGGGTACTACTCTGCCCTGCTCATGGGTGGCCTAGGTAACCCCACTTGCTGGTACCTACCGCCCAGGTAACCCCATCTGAGTGCAAAGACGGTGCTGTTGGGGGGCCACCCAGGGAATGGCTGGCATGTTGTCAACCAAGTCAGAGCTTTATCAGCCAAGCTCTTCCCCACTGCTGACTGTGTCAGCCAGCCCAGCTGGGGCTTCCTACCACACAGATAGGGGAACTGAGGCTCAGGATGAAGGGCACCTGATTACAGGGAGAGACCCAGGCTACTCAAGTTCCTTGTGACGTTGGTTGAGTCCCCACCTCCCTAATCCCCCCTCCTCTGTTCCCAGAGGCTCCCTGCTGCTAACCCCAAGCCAAGCCCTGGGCTTGACACACTCCCAGGCACAGGGCAGCAGTTCTCAAACTGTGTTCTTTGGAGCCCTAGGCAGTAGGCAGGGGGCCCCTGGGCTTGTGTGGAGGGTCACAGGTAGTGAGAGGGAGGTCAGGAGGCTGGCCCTGGCTTGCCACCTCCCTCAGCCAGAGAACCTCCTGTTCATCTATTCGCTGGCCGGGGCCCTACATGTATTTCGGCGAACAAATAGTAAGGGCTCAGTTGCTACAAGGGAGTGAAAGCAGTGGTGCCAGGTGGATTAAATTTTCATTCTTTCTCAAAACTCCCTGAAACAAAACTAAAGGGCTATTCAAAATGGTAAAAACCCATGGGCCAAAGAACATGTGGAGGAGGCACCAGGAACATTTTGGAAGCTAGAAGCAGATGGACCATGGGTGACTGACTCAGCAGGCTGTGGAAGGCTTACCTCTGCTGGCAGTAGGTTAATGTTGGGGAACTCCTTATTTGTAATGAGGTGGATGGACCTAGAGTCTGTCATACAGAGTGAAGTAAGTGAGAAAGAGAAAAACAACTACCGTATGCTAACGTACATGTATGGAATCTAAAAAAACGGTACTGATGAACCTAGTGGCAGGGCAAGAATAAGACACAGATGTAGAGAATGGACTTGAGGACATGGCGGGGGGGTGGGGAGGGGAAGCTGGGATGAAGTGAGAGAGTAGCACTGACATATTTACACTACCAAATGTGAAATGGATGGCTACTGGGAAGCTGCTGCATAGCACAGGGAGATGAGCTCGGTGCTTTGTGACCATCTAGAGGGGTGGGATAGGGAAGGTGGGAGGGAGGCTCAAAAGGGAGAGGATATGGGGATATATGTATACATACAGCTGATTCACTTTGTTGTACAGCAGAAACTAATACAACATTGTAAAGCAATTATACTCCAATGAAGAGATTTAAAAAAATGTTGGGGAACTCCAAAGACACAGCCCTGAAACCCCAAATAGGAGACTGAGAGAAACTTCTCTGGGGAACCTACAGCCGAGGAGGGCAATATGGCCAGAGTACCCACGATAAACCCCAAGGTTCCCCCCACCATGCCTAGAGTCCCACCTCCACCTCAGTGCTCTGTACTTTGGTGGAGTTTTGACTTGAGGTCCGGAGGGTTGTTAATCCCACTCGTCAGCTCCTATCACATTATCTTCTCTGTCTGCTTAAATATGAGCAGACGATTTGGAAGCCCAAACACTGGGGGGAGACAGGCCCAAAGAAGTCAGAGACCAAAAGAAACAAACAAAAACCTGAAGGAACCTGGGCTACATGGGGAGATGGAAGTGTAAAAAAAATGCTATAAATTGTGTATACAAGGGTTGAAGAAATAAATATATTGCAGATAATGAGAACTGGATTTCTCACTGTTGGAGAAAGCAGTCACCAGAAAGGAATGGAGGAAGACATCAATGAACCCTTTTGTGCTGGAGTGGAGTCCAAGGTTTCAGTATAGACTCATTGTTGTAAATGTATATACAGATAGACAGATAAAGATGTGATTATAGGTATGTGTGTATACATGGGCTATACATACACATATTTCCTAGTTCTCCTTGTGAGAGAGTCTAGAAGCACTGACATCCCACTAGCAGTGAGCACACTCAGCACCCAGATCTTGATTTCTAAATACCATTCACCAATAAATGGAACCAGAACTCCTTGAGAAGTGGCTGATTCCAGGGAAAATACAAGATGAGCTGAAGATCTTGTGGTAACAAAAAGTAAGGAAGTGATCAAATAAGGACAGGGGCATGTCAAAAGGGCACAGGAGCCAACCTAGAAGAACTCCCAATGCCAAAGCTAGAATAATTTGGGCAAGAAAATTATAATATTGAATTACCACCCATAGAATAAGTATTCATGAGTCCAAACGGACATAAATAAATAATCAAATAAATAAATAAACAAGGGAGAAGGGACAGTTCTTCCTTACAGAAGAATGCCAATTAATAAATGTAGAAGAATGAGAGAAATAGAAAAGTACCATGAGACCACTGCAGTAATAATTACTGCAGGCAAGATCTACCAGTGGATGCTAAAATTAATGGGCAAAGGGTTTGAGAGAAATGGGATATTTGCATAGTCTCAAAGTTTCCCCCAAGAAATGTACTGATTACAAAGGGAAAAGGAGAACCAAGCAGATACCAGCTTAACCAAATGATCAAAGTTAACATCACCAATAATAAGATATACTGACATTATGTTCTCCCTGATATGATGCACTGAGAAAGACACATTATTTTCTATGGTGTACTTCCTAAAAATGCATAACCTCAGTCAAATCATAGGAAAACATTAGACAAACACAAATTGAGGGACAGTAAACAAAATAACTGACCAGGACTTTTAAAAAAGTATCAAGGTCATGAAAGACAAGGAAAGACATAGAAACTGCCAGAGATTGGAGGAGATTAAGGACACATGACAACTAAAAGCAATGTGGGATTCTGGATTGGATCATGGTTTAAAAAAAGGAGGCTAGTGCAAAAACTGGTGAAATCCAAATCCAGTTTTCACTTTGGTTAGTATTAATGTACCAATGTTAATTTCTTCATTGATATTTGTACTGTGGTTATGCAAGATGATAACTTTAAAGGAAACTGGGTGAAGGGTTAGGGAATTTCTGTACTATTTCGGCAACCTCTCTGTAAATCTAAAATTATTTCAAGACAAAAAGTTTTTTTAAGCTATCATCCTCACAGAGCTGACAGAATCAATGGCATCAATGGAATATGAGCAAGACGTTATTTTTTAAAAGGACCAAGAAGAGATCCTGAAAATTAAAAATATGGTAACAAAATGTAAAACACTACAGAAAGGTTGGAAGATAAAATTGAGAAATCTGATAAAAAGACACACAGTTGGAAAACTGGAGAGAAAACAGAAAAAAAGAAAAGGATCTGAGTTAAAGGTTCTAGAAGGAGAACAGAGAAAAGGGAAGGGAGGAAATAGTCAAAGAAATCATTCAAGAAAACTTCCCAGAACTGAAGGACACAAGAATCTAGTTTGCAAATGTCCACTAAAGGAATGATAATAAATCCCACCAAGGTATATCAGGGTGGAATTTCTGAACACCTGGCACAGGGAAAAAATTTGCAAGTTTCGAGAGATAAAAATCAGGTCACACAATGGATTGGGAATCCGAACCATACTGAACCTTTGCATAGCAACTCAGGAAGTTGGAAGGAATGGAGTGCTGCCTTAGAAATTCTGAGGCAAATGGTTTCCACCCTGGACTTCCACACCCACCTAAAATCTCTGCCAGGTGTGGGGGAGAGGGCGGGCTTTCTGAGACATGAAAGTCCCTGAAGTCTGGCTCCCATGTACCTTTGCTCAGGATGCTAATTGAAAATGTTCTCTACGCACCAAGGGAGAAAATCAGACACCAAGGAAGAGGAGTCTACAGTATGCAGAAAAAGGGACTCCAATTCAGAAGAGAGGTGAAGGAAATCCCTGGCACATGTCCGAGCCACAGGCTCTGTTCACAGGCACAAGTCAGGAGGCTCCAGACAAGACTTCTCTGGGCAGTGACCCAGAACACCAGATATACGTGCATGTATGAGAAGAGGTCAGATAGAAGGGCAGGGAGTTTGGGGCAGAATTAGTAAAGGTTCACAGAAAACTAAGCAAACAAATACCAGACAGTTGTTACCTGCAGGAAAAAAATGTAAAAATTGTACCCCAAAGTGTGCATTACGAGTCACACAGTTCTGAACAGCATTTGCCCCATCAGTACAATGTTAACACTGAGTCCTGACCTGCCACATCACAATATGACACTGGGGTGGTGGGTGGTGGTGGAGGAGAGCTATGTCCTCCACTCCCCAGTGGATGTCCACGGATAATGCCTAAAACTGAACAATCATGAAGTAGCGACACAAGTATGTCATTTAGAGGTATGGAGCTCTGAGATTAGAAAGTGACAGCCTCTGGGGAGTTGGAGGTGGAGAGGAGGGGGCTGCTGTGCTCCTAACATAACACGCCTGGTAAAACTATGACTTTTCACCATGTATGAGTGTGATGCTGATTTACAAACCCTGACTTTAAAAATCCATCTAGAAACGTAAGAAAAAGGAAAAAAAAATAAGAAAGGAAGAAAAGAATTGGTGAGGGGGAGAAGGATGGGAGGGAGGGAGAGAGAGGGGAGAATAATGAAGACAGAGGAGTCAGGGACAGGAGACTGACTGCTTTGACTCCAGCCTCTGGCCTGCAGACAGGGACCCCCAAAGGGCAGCAGCTGACATTATGCTCTGTTGACAGCACTGTCATCACCTCTGTTAACTTTTACCACAAATGAAGACAGTTCAGTGCTTCAATTCCCTCATCAGCGGAGTACACAAACCAGGGTCCTTAGACTAAAACACCAATTCGGCATTGATGACACCTCGCCCCCACTCCTCCACTTCCCCAAAGTTGGCAGCAATCAGAAAGCAAGTTGAGGGCCAGCAAACCACAAGGGTCTGGGAGAGAATGCCAATCATCCTGGGGACAGTGGGGGACTGTGCTGGGGAGGGAGGAAGAAGCTCCGAGTCTTCCACAACGTCTATGAGGCCATGGAAGCACTCACTCCTTTTGCATCAACCTCTGCTGAAGCCTGTGCCAGGGTCATGTGGTCCATCTCATACAGAGCCACAGACAGCCATGCCTGGGGAGGGGTGGAGAGAGAAACTACTACCTGAGAAGTGGGCCGGGTGGGCTACCAATGTCTTTGCCAACCTCACACCCTCCCTGGAATCCCAAATTTTCCAGGAAACACACAAATCTGTGATTCCTTCCAGTGGCCCCCTTGCACTGAACAAACATCCTGCCCCAGGGGCCCCTCAGTCCCAGGGAGGGGGATGACAAGTGTGAAGTCTGCACCCACCAGCCTCATGCAAAGTACAAGCTCAGATGAGAGTCCAGCTCAGTCTGGAAGAATCCCAGAGTGTTTGGCTCTCTTGGTGGGCGGGGGCCCCCAACAGATCTTGTGTCTCAAAAGGGAAGGTGGAAAGCCAGGTGAGTACCCAGGAGAACCCTGTCCATCACTGAGGTCTTGCCCAGGTCCAGGAACCTTCATGCCCCTACATGCCTCATTGAGATCTCAGACCCTTGGGGACCCAAGAACTCGCTGGCGCCCTAGCGTGTGGTGTTGCTCCAAAATTCACCCTTTTGTATCTTGAGTTCACTGGGCGCTCACTGCAGAAGGAGCCCCAGGGTCTCCAGGAGGCGAGGGGTGGTTCACCCAATCCCACAGATCGACATAACATTTCCAGCCCTGCCAAGGGTTTCTGAGGAGGCTCTGTGGGCAAATATGCTGCTGCTGAAACTTGTGCAGGTGGGAGAAGCATGCCTCCCTGGGCAGCAGAGGGGCACGTGTCCTACCCCGGGAGCCCATCGGAGGAGGGAGGCAAAGGTCCAATCTGACGTCCCTGTCCAGTGAGGGAGCCCACCTGGCCTTCAGTCTGCTGTGGGGTGCAGCCACCACCCTCACCAAGCTGTGCTCTGGGGCAGAGATAGTGCAAGCCCCAGGGGGGCTAGCCTAAGCTGGGAGGCTGCCAGACCCTCCCTGACACGGATCAGTGAGTTTTCAGGGCCAGTCTCCTGCCTTTCCCCAGAAGGCTCCAGACCTCCGTTCCCCTTGAGCAGCTCCTCCACCACTTAGCAACAGAGACAATTTACATAATGCATCGAGTGTGAGAGCAATAATGGCTGGGGAAGCAAGGTGCCCGTTAGTGGCTCCTGGGGAGGGAAAATACCTGCTCCCACATCACCACTTCCTCCCTCATGGAACAGGGCCCTGAGGCTGCCGGGAAGTAGGTGCCTTGAAGGGCTCAGCTGCTGCCAAGAGGGGCCCGGAAGGGCCATGCCAGCCTCGGAAACAGAGCAACCTCAGGACAGAGATGCAAGAGGGAGAAAATTTCGAAAGCACCTGAGTTCTGAACATAACTCCACCCAGCCGTGCTCCCGGAGCCTGCACCCCCGCGGGGCCGGGCCCTGCATCCGCAGCCTTCTGGGAGGAGGAGGCGCAGGCGCTCCAGCAGGCGGTAGGCTGTAGCCAGGAGGCCGGGGAGCCAGGCTGCAGCTGCCCGGGAGGCGGTCACGTTCAAACACAAAGGCGGCGAGGGAAGGGAGAAAATACATAAAAATTACAGGCACGGTAACTGCTTTTTATATAAATGTTCTTATAAAAAGTTTTCCCCAGTGTGAAAGTCCCTTTTTAAAAAGAATAAATTCACGGCACACCAATTTATTCCATGTCTGTAATGGAGCATAAGGAAGGCTCCTCTGTCAATACCTGATCAGGAGGCAACTGGCCGCTACCTGACCCGGCTTCCAGGTCTCCTGCACGACAAGGCAAACAGCAGTAGGCCCCTGGGGTCTGCGAGGGGCAGCAGGAGTGGGTGGCAGGCCTGCCTGCCAAGAGTCAGCATCAAGTGAGACTCTGCGCCTCAGGGCCAAGCCCGACAAACCCCATCGGTGCCCCAGGAGCTGCGCTCGAATGGAAGATTCAGAAAAGAGGCAGCTACAATCATGCTGATGGGGAGGCACACGGGGCTACGGGAGCTGGGGAGCATGGGGCTCTCCCTTTCTAGGGACAGGAGAGAGAAAGCAGTCAGCAGGCTGTGGGGTGGGAGGGATGAGGCCCGTGTGCCTGCCTGCAGGGCCTGTGGAGGAAGCTGGCTGGTGACAAGGCCCCTGGGGGTTGCAGGTAGGAGTGGCCTGTCCTGAGCTGTAGGAAGCTCCCCGTGGACTCTAGCTCAGCTCTAAGCCTACAGGCACCCATACTCTTCCCCCTACCCCGATGAAGGCAGCACTTCAGTGGACCCCAGCCCAGGGCAGAAAGGGCTGCTCCCCCTCACCAGGAGGCCCAGAACCTGGAAATGAGGCTCCTGCCCAGTGCCCCTTACCAGCCACAGCTCTCTCATCTGTGAAACAGGGACAAAGTGTGGGCGGCCTCACCACTGACTGGGGGCACTGAGGACGGACAGCTTGCACAAAGCTGTGCTCTCCACAGGGGTCACTTGGTCCAGCAGCCCAGGGCACGGATACACAGGGGTGTGAGGACACAGATCCACAAGCGACTGGCACCTTGCCCCCCTGCAGGGCTGCTGGGCACAGTGTCAGGCAGAGCGACTTGGGGGGATGTGCACTGTGCATGGGGACATGGTGCGTGCACGCGCGCGCGCGCATGCGTGCATGCGTGTGTGTGTGAGCTCCTCACCCACAACTGAGATTTCTCAGCTTCACTAATTAATCGGTTAAGTAGTTCTCGCCTGCTCGGGTGACAGAGCTCGCGGCACCTGCCTCTCCGCAGTCCCACCCTGGCCTGTAAGCGTGCCTGCTCACACCTGCACACAGAGCATGCAGAACTCTGCACTCACCACATACACACGCACGTATATGCTTGCCTGGTCACACATCCCACAAAGCACACATGCATGTGGGATCACACATTCTCACACACACACATAAACATACGTGCCTGGTCATGCCCCTACATGCAGCATTTCGTGCAGGCGCAGCCACTCCCTGCCACAGACACACAAACCTCACCTGCTCACGCTCCCGCTGGCAGCACATGCACACACACACAGGTTCACGTGTTCTCGCCTACATGTGCACATACATTCCCACACGCAGCATCACACTTCTCTCGTCTCTCTTCCACACCTGACCAGCCACATCCCACCTCACAAAGCCTCTGCAGGTCAGAGACTGTGTCTCCCAGTGAGTCACGGGACCAAGAATCACCAGGGGCTACTTGCCTTCTAGGTCTGACTGCCTGTGTTCAGGGGGACTCCTGTGAGGCCCGGGCATGATGAGCCTGCCCTTCTGGTCATGGTCTCCCTACCCCATATGATGGGAAGACTGAATTGGGCCCACCAGAGGTCCCTGGCATCTCCTGCCTCCTATGTGTACCCGAAGGATGCAAAAGCAGAAGGGAGGGGAGCATGGGACACCACTGGCCTCAGCACTGATCTGGAGGGCTTCCTTGGGGAGGGAGCTGTGGGCTGGCTTTAAAACTGGGGAGAGGCCTGGAGGGAAGGGAGATGAGTGACGAGAGAGGCAAGTGGAGTAGGAGGAAGAAGCTGGGAAGGCTAGTGGGGGGGCACGGAGCACACATGGACGGCTGGAGGCCTAAAGGCTCCTCCTGCCCAGGCCACATACCTTGGCCAGGCCTTTGAGTCACTCCGGGAATAGCCCAGCCTCCCTCACCCCAGCCTGACATCTGAGTGCCAGAACACTGTGCAGCCAGCTCTTCTCCTGGGCCCTCCCCCTCAGCCCCTGCACCCTCCGTTCCCTCACAAAGAGCAGTCAGGGACCCTCTATGTGGGCCAAGCCTGGCAGACCCTATGCAAGTTTACTTCTCTCAGGGCATCTGGCACTGAAGCTCTACCTTTTTGGTGCACTGGGCCTCAGTTCCCCTAGGTGGTCTGGATGGTTCCCACTGTTCTGTGGGGCAGGTTAGACCCCCGGCCCCTCCCTTCTCAGTCCTCAGATGCCTGCCCCTTTGCTAATCCATCCACTGAAGAGTTACTAGCTGAGCACCTACTCCATGCCAAACCTTGTGGACCACATATCACATACATGTATGTTTGTACACTGCACGCACGTATGTATATGTGCACCCTGTGTGTGTGCACAGCCTGTTTCTCCACCCAGACTGCACATCCTCTCAGGTGGGGGCCCAGCCCCTGCCTCTGCATCCTGAGGCTAGGGCGAAAAAGTCCTAGGGTCAGTCACTTGGTTCCCTGATTCTTGGGAACCCAAGGATGGACGGGGAGGGGGCCTGATGAGTCTGCCCAGGATCTACCCCCTGTCCTCATCCCCCCTAACCCCCACCTCCAGCCAGCCAGCTCCCAGCACTGAGAGAGAGGTATAGGAAAGATGGGGAGTTTGGGGCTCTGCAACCTTCTCCAAACACCAGATCTGCACTCACAAGGAGAGGGGAGCCATGCTCAGAGAAGGTGGAGGGAGGCCAGGCTGAGCCTCCGAGTCCTGCCTGGTCATGGTAAATGCTGCTCATGTTGCCCCTGGGGCCAGCTGTGGTTTGTCAGAACCAATTACTTCTCTGCCTCTGCCAAATGCTTGGGGCTCCACGGATCTCAGGCAAGTGTCCCCATGGCTGCCACTGATCCAGCCATGGATGGGGGTGGAGGAGGGCGGAGGAATGCAGATGGGGTCAGCCATCCCTGGGGGCCCAGCATGGAAACCCATTCGGTCCTCTACTCCATCCCCCATCTCCCACCCTTGATTATCCAGTTGAGCCTCCGGCTCTGGACATGCAGCTCCATCACTCTCCAGAGGTGGATGCAGAGGCCAGGGGAGAAGGGAGTACACGCTGGCCTCTCCTCAACAATCAGCAAGCACTTGGTCCCCATCGGAGCTGACCCCCAGCTGTTCTGCTGCAAGGTCAGCCTCCCTGGGGACCCCAGAAGAGAGCCAAGGTGTTTATCAGAACCCTTGCCATGGGAGGTGGGCCTTGCCTTAGGAAAGTTGGACAAACAGCCCAGATTCCCAAGACGGAAGGATTGAGGGGCGTCCACTTCATGGGAGGGGCCTGCAGCAAAGCCACCGGTTCCCAACCAAAACTTCCAGAAAGAGCGGCGCTGTCTGCTGGTACGGTTCTGATCATGCCTCTGAGATCGTCTCTTTCTTAAACTGAGGCACCTCAGTCCGAGAGCTGCCACCCTCAAGAACCCAGAGCTTGGTGGCTTCCTACCACCCCTACTCCAAGGCCAGCCCAGCCCGGTGCCCTTCTCTGAGTCCACAGGGCCTGGGAGACAAGCTGCCGACTGGGTGACTGATTTGAGAAACAGACTCACAGGCCTCTTCTGGGTGCAGATGCCCTTCCCTTCACCCCCACCTGCTTCCTCCCCAGGGGGTGCCTCTGCAGCTGGTTCCCGTCCGTGGCCCATAGGCCCTGTTTCTTCAAGCTCTTGTGGCCTTTGTGTCTCTCCCAGTAAGGCCCCCCAAAGATGTCATGGTCAGAAGGTGCTACAGATTGAATGTTCCTGTCTCCCCCCCAGATTCATATGTTGAAACCCAATCCCCATTGTGATAACATTTAGAGGTGGGCCCCTTGGGAGGTGATTAGGTCATAAGGGTAGAGCCCTTGTAAATGGGATTAGTGCCTTATAAAGGAGACCCCAGAGAGATCCTTCACCCCTTCCACCACGAGTGGACACAGTGAGAAGACAGCTGCCAGGACGTGGGCTTTCACCAAACACCAAATCTGTTGATGCCTGGATCTTGAACTTCCCAGCCTCTAGAAACATGAGAAATTTCTGTTGTGTGTAAGTCACCCAGTTTATGGTATTCTGTTATAGCAGCCCAAACAGGACTAACAACAGGGCAGGGAAGAGGAAACCAATTTCCAAACTCCTGGGCTTCAGCAAGCAAAGGTGACACTTTGGGCACCTGAACTTTCTAAAACTATAACTAACTTCTGGAAGGGCAGGCAACTGATAGTGGAGGGGGTCACAAAAGCACCCCCACATTTGCAGGGCTCTGTCTGCAGCCCTTCCTTGCCCCTGCTCCCTTGAGGACAGGGGCTCGGATCCCCATGTCACAGATGGGGGAACCAAGGCTCAGAGAGGCAGGACAACATGTGCCAGGTCCCACGGTACGGGGAGGCCCAGCTCTGTCATTGCTCCCCACTTCAGTCTTTCCTCTACCACCCACCATTCAGTGTGGCCCACGGCACAGGCAGGTTCAAATTCTAGTTCTGCCACCTACCAGCTGTAGCAGGTCAGAAGACATAGCTCTTCTCTCCTGCCCTGAGCCATTCTCTATCCTCTGGGAGATGACCTCAGATGTGGCCCCACGGTGACCTCTTGGCACAAGGTGGAAGCTGCTGGCCCCTCTCCCGTGCCTGTATCACCAGGTGTGGGTCTGCTGATCCCACGCAGAGACGCCTCTCCCATAGACCTGTTCCCTCCGCACCGACAACCTCCACAGAAACCTGGGCAACAGCTCTTTGCTGAGGCTGTCCCAGAACCCTGAAGCCTCCTAGCAGGGCTCCCTGCCCCTGTCTTCCCCTGCAAGACTCCAGGAGCAAGGGGCTCTGAGTTAGCCAGAGATGCGACCACCCAGGCATGCCCCTCTGGGGACCTTCCTGTCACTGTATCCTCCACCTGCTGTGAGGCTGTTCTGACCTAACACTCTCACACTCTGGGGAGGAGAAGGAGAGGCCTTGGGAGGGGCAGGGGCTGAGAAGGGCACAACTACTGGCTCAGCTTAGCAGAGGAGCCATCAGCTTGGGGGTGGCTCCAGGCAGCTGGTGCCCATGGAAGGCATGGCCAACGTAAGCCAGGGCCCCTGGGCCAGGTGTCTTGGGGCAGCCCTCCCCCAACATTGACCTCCCCGTGCCCCCTCTCTGGTGGGGGACATGTAGAAGAGGTGTAGGAGACCAAAGCCAGTCAGTTGGCCGTCAGGCAGGAGCTCCTGCCACAGACGAATTGGCTTTTGAAAAGCTTCTCAAAAATGGAATTTTCTCCTTCAGGCAACAACGGAGTATGTGCGGGGAGGGGCAAGCAGGAGGGCAACAACCACCCTCCATCTCCCCGCACAGGGCTCGGGAGAGAGCATTCCCAGAACTTACAGTGGGAAGGTGGTGCCAGAAGAGGCCACCCCCAGGGCGGGACATGGGAAGGAAAGAGGTGAGGAGCAGGCTGGGCTAGGGGGACAAAGAGGGGGTCCAGGAAGGGCTTCCGCCAGGCTCCAATGGCTCTGCCTCAGTATATCCAATTACGCTCACGTGGCAGCCTCACCACGTTTCAGACGCCCTCCCAGGAGCCCCCCCTCAGTCCCATGCATCCCTGCTGGGTGCTGAGCAAGAGGACCATATGGAAGGAATAATAAGACAATTAACTTTCCATTAAAGAACAATATATGTGGGTTTTTAGAGAGGCGAGCGGCAGCAATCTCTACCCAGCGGCACACTTCACACCCACGCCCCGCCCACCCCCTCCTCACGCACCCCACACCCCAATCATCTACACTAGGAGAGAGCAGGGTGCTGCTGGGCCTCAGCGGGAGGTGGCTGGAGGAGGGGGGTGCTGCACCAGGAGCAGAGCCCCTAGGATGATGGTTTGGAGGTTCCAGTAACCCTGGGGAGGGAGTGTGATGGGCCTGGGTGGGTCTCCCTCACCACCACTCTCCGGACTGAGCACATTAGCTGGGACAACCGTGCATGTCCTGCGTGAGTGCAGGTCCACCTGGCCGAGGTGGACTGACTCTTGGGACACATGTGAACCACAGTGCTTTGATAGAAGGACCAACTGTAGGTCTGGGGGGTCACAACAACTTGAACTCCCATTCTGGCCCTCTCAGGGCTGCTTCTGTCCCCTGGCACCTTCCCCCACCCCAGCTTCCTTCATCCTCTTCTGCTGCCCCTCTAGCGTTCTGAGCTTCCCTGGCACTCCCGGACATTGCTGATCCCACCTGAGATGCCCAGAGAGGACCCCTTACCCCGAAGGGGGGCCAAACACAGCTCTGGCCAGCACCCCCTGAGCCAGTGTGTGACAGCGCATGTGTTTCAGGAACTGGCGGTACCAGAGGGGTGTGTGAGTGGAGGAACGGGGAGAAGGCTGTTTTTCTTTATTTATGTGGTTGCACCGGGTCTTAGTTATGGCAGGCAAGCTCCTTAGTTGTGGCATGTGAACTCTTAGTTGTGGCATGCATGTGGGATCTAGTTACCTCACCAGGGATTGAACCTGGGCCCCCTGCAGGGGGAGCGTGGAGTCTTATCCACTGCACCACCAGGGAAGTCCTGGGAGAAGCCTGTTTCAAGGGCACCTGCGGAGGGCCCTGTTCCTGCCTCTCTGAGCCCCTCAGGAAAGGGGTCCTCAATGTGGCCAGATTTTGGTCCTTGCCTGGAGCCAGCTCCAGATGTGGCACTCTGCAAATATTAATTACACATTCCCAGGGAGCACTGAGCAGACACGGTGTGGGCATGGCCAGGGGCAGACAAGATGGGCTAGGACTATGGTGCCATCACTGGTTCAAAAATCCCATTTCTGGCTACCCACAGAAGTGGGGACACATGAACAGCATTTGTCTGATTCACCATGACTGTCCAGAGAAGCCCAGCCGTGGGGAGGGGAGCAGGAGACTTGGGGTCAGGGATCTCTGAGTCCTGGGGTCTCGCTCTCTGTGGATGCAGCTCAGCAGTCCAGGGCAGGGACCGCCCCAGGCCTGCACCTCTGCCTTGATAGTTCTCCCCAACCCCACCACTACCCAGGGTTAGCAAGTCAGGGCTCCAGGATGGGACTGGTGGGTAAAGACAGTCAACCACACCTTGGTTTCCCCACGAGTGACTAGCGGCATACAGCCGGGCTAAGGCCGTCACGGGGGCGGAAGCAGCCAGGGACGTAGGCAGGGCTCTGAGTCACTTCTGCCCTGAGACACATGTGGGGGTTGATGTGGACTGAGAAATGCTCCCACAGGTCCAGACTTGGATTGAGCTTTCCCAGAGGATGGCCTGTAGTCCACAGACATGACCATCTCACGTCTCTGCTCCCATACCAGCTCTAGTCAGACAGACTTTCCTCACCTCTGACCCCCACCCCAGACAGAGGATCTTCTCACTTCCTTCTGTAGAGACCCTCCACGGAAGGTGTCCCACCCAAATCAGGAATCCGTCCCAGGGCTGGTGCACCTGATGAGCCACTGGTTCTTCCTCCTGTCTGACTATAATTTGTCCTGCTTTGCTTTCCCACAAGGTCCCCAGAGTTGTTCCCTTTCTACCCTGGACACCCAGTCAGAAGGGAATAGGTCCCTGGCTGTACCCATCAGAGTGACCTGGGCTTCAGAGTGGGGAGACAGGCTGTCTCCACATGGTCCCCCGTGCACCCCCAGGCACCTGACGAATTATTCATCCTGATCAACCTCATTATGTGAATGAGCTCAGAGCCCAAGCATATGCTCTCTGCTGTCCCCCCAAAGGATGACAATATGGGGCTGATGGGCGAGGGTAGGAAAGGGGTTTAGGAGACCTCGCTCAGCTTCTAGGGGCCCTGGAGGGGGCAGACTGCAGTAGAGCCCATACTTCTGTGGCCTGTTCACAGCAGGAGTAAGCCAGGGCTGGCGGGGCTGGGTTTACCCGGTGGGGCACGGCTCAGGAGCACCAGGCCACAGTGGGCGCTCCTACTCTGTGCTGGCCCTGGGGTTAGATGAGGAAATGTGACAGGGTCTTTGCAGACAGCCCCCACACTCCACCAAGGTGTGCCATGGTGTCCAGCCTGTAAATGGGCCACAGTCTGCACCCAACCACACCCCCATGGGGTTGTGGTGAGGTCGGGAGGAGGAAAGTGCCAAGACAAGGAAAATGCTCCTAAATGCCACCGTCTGCAGTTTCTGAACTCTTGCAGCTGCCAGCTCTATGGCACCCAGCTTCTGCGGGTCGGGCTGCCTCTAGGACTGGGGCTGGTGGAGAGGGCAGCCATGTTGGGGAAGAAAGCCAAGGATCACCCCAGTGGCAAGGTGTTTGGGGGCCCACCGAGGAAGCATGGAGAGGGGCGGGCCTAATGGGGACTGAGGCCATAAGCTTGGCAGAGGTGGTACCAGGGTCCACGGAGCATTGCAGCTGGGTCAGGGCTTTGATGCATGCGTCCTCCTGACTCTCAGAGCCTGGCTCTCAGGGCAGGGGCTGGCCACATGGGCCCTCTCATATGCACTTGAAGGAGAGCTCTGGTGGCTTTGTCAGGGGTGCCAGGGGTTGTGGGGAAGAGGGGCCGCTTGGCTCCCTCCTGCTCTCACAGGGTTGCCCTTTTCCTCTAGAACTCTTCACCTGCTCCCCGGCTGCCCACCTCACAGGGGTGTCCTGTGCCAAGAAGCAGCCCCAGAGCTGTCAGTGGGAAACAAGAAGCTAAGGAAGCAGGTGAGAAAAACTGGAGCAGGACAGAGAGCCACTGGAGAGCTGGCAGCCGTCGACAAGCAGAGGGATGCCAGAAGGAGCCCGGAACGCCAGGTCAGCACTTCTCTGCCTGGCCATAGCCACACCAAACCTGGCCCAGATCCCCTCTTTTTCAGGCTCATCCTGCCCACCCCAAGAGGGTAGGCCTAGCTAGAGGAGAAGCAGCGCCCTGGGACAGGAGTCAGGAGCCCTGTGTTCAAGCCCCAGTTCTGCTGTACCCGGCTGCGTGACTTTGGTAACCACTGGGAAGGTGGGAGTGGGGAAAGATGTGCTCATTGGTGAAAGTGTCTGGAATCACTCAACTCCCATCAGAAAGGAAGGGAACAACATATCCTGGGAATGAAAATGATCAATGAGGGAAATTCAGATTTGATTTCTAGAAGGGTATCTGTGTCAGCCTGTCCCCTGCCATTCTCACCACCTCATCCTCCAGCCAGACCTCCCAGCCACGCCATGGACCAAGAATGAGGATCAGAGAGGGTCTAGGACTTGCCCAGGAGCACACAGTGGGTATGCTGAGCTGGATTCCATCTCTGGTCCGCACCATCCAGGAAGCTATGGTTCAGACAGACCTGAGTCTCAGGCACGAAATGTGTACGTTATTTTCCCACTGGCAAACTTTTAGGGTCTGAGTGCCCACGACTATAAAATAAGCAGTATCCTTGAGCTGAGGATTGAAAGTACGGAAGATTCTTGACTGGAAGTGCATGGTTAACTCCTTATGTGGGGTACATCTTATGTCCCAATATGAAGCTTGGAGAGGCACATTACACACATTCCAGGGAACTCTCATTTCTTCATTAACCTACACAGCTGCACTCTTGGCAGTGCCCACTTAGAACCTAGTAAGTGCTGGGTGCTATTCCTGAGCATAAATTGACTTCTGTTCCGGAACAGCTTTTCCTACAGTGCCTTCTCTGGAAAGCTCTGCCGGCCTCCAAGTGTGGCTGAGTCATTGAAAGTTCACAGGAAGAGAGTACGATGGGGGTTACTGCAATTCAAGCCCAGTAACCAGGGAAAGGAGATTCAGAGAGGCTGGGCCACTGGGGTTGGGCGGAAGGACCCCCAGCAAGTGGATGGCTCAGACCCCCACCCGGACTCCCCCTCCTAGCTATGTTACCACCACATTAGCCACCCCTGATCAGCCCCATCCTGTGCCAGAGGTCCTACATCCACAGCCAGTGTCAACACATTCACTGCCACCCCCATTTCCTGGGCACCTGCTACAAGTTAAGCATGGCGAAAGGCCCGAGGACACCACCTCATAGCAGCTGCCCCACAGACGTACCTCTGCTGACCTGGCCCTGACCAAGAGAGACACAGGAACACAGTGGCGTATCTAATCGCCAAGCCGGGGGCCTGGACCCCCAATAATAACTCCACTTACTCTGCTGTGCCCAAGCCCACCATCAGTACGAGATCCCCATTAACCCCCTGTTCAGTTCAGGTTGCACTTTCTGGCCCAAGCCTCCAGTAAGAGCTCCTTAAAGTCCAGCACGTACCTGGGAGCCCCACCCCAAGCACTCCAAGAGCTCAGCTCTCCAAGCCTCTGCGTTTCCACGTAAAGAGCGACAGCTCAGGAGCCTGTGGCCCGACAGCGACACATTTTGCAGCCTTCTGGGGGTGACGGATGGCCTGCTCTTCACATCACTATTTCAAATATTAACATAATCTCCCAGGATGAATGTGGTCGCTCGCGCCTAATCAATCACCCCTCCCACCCCCGACAGCTCATCTCACCAAGCACTCGCTTGCCACTTGTCTCGCGCTGCAGCTCCTTGAGCAGGCAGCACTGACTGCTCTCCGGGGTTGTTCGGCCTGGCCACCCCACTCATTGCGAGGACAGTCTCTCTGGCTTCCGTGCACAACTACACCCACGGGACCCTCCAGGACCTGGACTCCACTCCGTATGCTGCCTCAAAAACAGATCTCACCCTCCCGAAAAGCCTGACACCTACCCATCAGAGCCGACTAAGTACCACCTCAACATTGTGACCTGGGGAAGAGCAGGCCAAGACCCGAAGGAATCACTGTGTCTCTGTTTCCCCACCTGCCCCCATGAGTCCACAGTGTCCCATCACGCTGGGTCCTCAACTGCACCAAGCTTTCCTCACTCCTTATTGCTGAAGCCCTTCCCCCACTTCCAGCTGGAACAGGGTCCCTAAAGGGAAAGCCAGTGGCACCAGGCTTACCTCACGGAGCTGCTGCACACCCCCAAAGATCCGCATCACGCCATCGATCTCCTGCTCCAGGCGCCGGGCCCAGTGCTGCATCCTGTGTGCAGAGAGGAGAGGAGTGTCAGGAGGACCTGCCTGGGGCTGGAACAGCCCCGCCCCAGCCACCGAGAGGTGACACGCAGCAGCCGCCCCTTCAGAACCCAATTTTCACTAGAAGAGAAACAGAGGCTGGGAACCAGAGCGTGCCTCTGATTCCCTTTGAAGTCTGGACCCGGTGGCCCAGGCTCTCCTCACGTACTGTTGGACAGCCAGGGAGGGGAGCAGATTATAGTTTAAATGCACTGAGGGAGTCCAGCGGCTCCAAGAAGCCTGCAGGGAGACTATTTTTCACTGTGAAGAGCCAGCCCTTGATGCTGCTGCTCTGAACATGGGGACTCAGGATACCAGGGAGGAGGGGACGTGAGTGAGCCTGGTGTCTGCTGGATCTCAGAGCCTTCTGCCCCAAGGCTGGGTGGCACCTAGGCAAGGGGAGGGAACATGAGAGCTGCTGCCACCACCAAGTCACTGTGTAACCTGGGGCAGGCCCCTGCCCCTCTGGGCCTCATTTAAACAGTGGACATGGAGAGCTTCCTGCTCAGATGGCCCTCGCCTTTCCAGTACCCTAGTAAACAGAGGCTCATCACTAGATGCCCCACGTGAACTGTCTACCCACAGGTCCAGTTCAGACTATCCCACACCTTTCTGGGGGCCTGGCAAGCCCCATGAGCCCTTCACCAGAGCCACCAGCCTGAGCAGGTCTCCCTTGCACTGGTGCCATGCTGAGCTCGCTTTAACCTATCTGGGTCTCACTATCCTCCTCCAGAAAGTGGGGATAATTTGGGGCCACCTTGTAGGGTTTGAGAAGAACACATGGGAACTGGAGGGTCAAGGGTGCTGCACAGGGATCTCTGTGAGGGGACAGGATGGATAGGTGGTCACAAGGTCCTGTATTCTCAGCCCACGCTCATGAACAGGGATGGTGTCTGGGGAGAGGGCTGGCTTGGGTTCTAACCTGTGATCCCACTTTAGGCAGTGCCAGATCAGGTGAGCAAAATCACACCAGCGCTTGCCAGGGCCTGCCGGCCAGAGAGACACTCTCCACACTGCCAAAAGCACTTTCTGCTGTGACCAAAGCCCCTGCCCTAATGCATGTGAAAGGCATCTCAACTTCCAGACACAGAACAAAGCCTTCCCCGGGAGGGCTCATAGGAGAACTACCACACAGACTGAAATATGCTCACAGGTTAATAAGCACATCCCGTCAGGCCAGGTAAGGGTGGGGTGAAGCCAGCCCCCAGCTTCTGGAAGGGTACCCCAGGAGCCATGGGATCCGGGAGATTGAGTCTGGCCCCAACTCCTGCCCTGGGCCTGCCACCTTCCCCACCACCCCTACTGCCACTCGGGGCCAGGACTCTTATAGCTCCCTGGGTCAGAAAAGCTAAAGTCTTTACCCCAGCCCCCTGCCCCATATCCCTGTGGCTGGGGGCTGGGCCCTTGCCATCGTGTGTGCCCGCATCGGTTGGCATGGGAACTCAGATCAGGAAGCGGGCGGATCACTAATTGCAATTTGCCAAGCTGAATGTCAGGACCGTGATGGAAAAAAAAAGTCAACATCAAAAGAAAGAGGTATTGGGCTTCCCTGGTGGTGCAGTGGTTAAGAATCCGCCTGCCAACGCAGGGGACACTGGTCCAAGCCCTGGTCCGGGAAGATCCCACATGCCATGTAGCAACTAAGCCCATGCGCCATAACTACTGAGCCTGAGCTCTAGAGCCAGTGAGCCACAACTACTGAGCCTGCGAGCCACAACTACTGAAGCCCACATGCCTAGAGCCAGTGCTCCGAAACAAGAGAAGCCACCGCAGTGGGAAGCCCGTGCACCACAACAAAGAGCAGCCCCTGCTCGCCGCAACTAGAGAGAGCCCGTGTGTAGCAACAAAGACCCAACGCAGCCAAAAATAAATAAATAAATAAATAAATAAAATCTAGTTTTTAAAAAAAGAGAAAGAGGTATCAGCTTCAGCTTGTTGCTGGCTGAGACACAGCCTGATGCCCACCTCTGCTCCCCACTGCAGGGGAAAAGCTAACCCCAAGCCCAGGTGGAGGCCAGGCTGCAGGCCAGGCTATGAAGGGTGATCAGGCCTCAACCACCAGGGGAGGTTTTTTGCTGGGGGAGGGCAAAGCCCAGCAGAGAACGGAGAGCTTGCTTGTCCCCTGGCTCCAGGTCACCAGGAGCTGATGGCTTGGCCCTGGCTGAGCCATAAGCACCTGACAGTGTGTCAGGTGGCTGTTTTATGCTCCTGAGACAGAGCCTGGGATGCTACTATGGGCCACAGGGACTGGCCTACCCCTGACACATCAGAACAGGCACACCCTCCTGGGGTCTAGAGGTGGCTCTAGCCCTTGGTCTGGCACGGTGGGTCTGATGGGTAGACCCCAGGCCCCAGCCGCAATGCCCACCATCACGACGCCAGGGAAAACAAGTTATTCTGATCATTCACCTAAACCAAACCCAACTAGGAAGGCAGTATGTGTCCGAGAGTTTAAAAGAACGTGATAGATCATTCATTTCATCATCACAGAGACATGAATTTGTGGGTTCCAGAGTTTGGCTGGTGTCCCCGTGCTGGTTCCAAGGGGTGACACATGGGACCCAGGAGGCCAGGAGTCAACTATGCACCTGCAGTGTTCTTGCCCAGAGGCAGGAGAAACCACCCACCAAGCCCGTACTAACCCTGGCCAGGCACAGTCATACTCACACCAACAGAAGGGCATGGGGGCTTTGAAAGGATGGGGGATGCATCAGGATTCGTGGCGCCACTGGGTCAAAGGCAAACTGACCAAATCCTGCCTGGGGTCCCATGAATATGGACCCAGGTGCCTGCATCTCCCATTGCTCCCTGGCCAGACAGTGTGGCCCATGGGTCACCCCCCCCAAAAGGGTAGATCCCCCTGCTGGCTCCCCACATCCCTGTGATTTTCCATGCGATTCATTGAGATGACACTGCTTATCTCCAAGTGTCTCTAAGTGCCAAATTAGCAAGACAGTGAGGAGAGAGAGTGTCTGGGAGGAGGCACGTGCAGCCGGGGACTGCAGCCGGCATGATGTCTGGTGTGGCATGACAGCCTCACACCATTATGTCCTCCAATGTGCCCAAACCTAGTGGGGTGCAGGCACTGAGCCCCCATTTCACAAACAAGAAAACTGAGGCCCCTGGCAAGGACAGGTGCGGAGCCATGTTCTACAGAGAGAAGCCAGACCTGTCTTCCTGGCTCCATCAGCTCCATGACCCCACCCTCCTAGGACAATGCAGCCTCTGGGAAGCCTAAGGGAGAGGCTGCCTCTGTCAGCTGTGTGACCTCGGAGAGTTCTTGCCCCTCGGAACCTCAGCTTTCCGGTCTATAAACAGGGAAGATAATGACTGGCTGAATACCTTTCAGGGCCAAATCCACATGGAAGCTTGATGGGCAGTATTATTATTGGGCAGTCCCCTGAGGGCTAGAAGCTCATCAAATCCAGCCCTTCCTCGCTTCCCAGTGCTCAGAAAATCTTCCCTGAATGCCTGCTGCGGAGAGAAAGCACAGAGGGAGGGAAATGTGGAAAGGGTTTCCCTAATGGCTCTCTGTAACCCCCTGCTCCCCAGGCTGAGAGAGGCCGGGAGCAGGCACAGGGCAAAGATGTGTGTGTCCCAGGGCTAGAGGGTTGAGGGCAGCCCAGCAGGAAGATGACACCAGCTGCTGTGGGACTCCAGGTCTTTTAGTCTCCAGGGCATGTTTCAGAACCAAGAGGAGTACGTGAGGGAAGAGGAGGTGTCATCATTAGGCAAGGGAGCAAAATCATCCATATGTGGAGCGAGGAGCTGGAGCTGAGGACCCCCTTTAGCAGACAGAACTATCAAGACTCCCACTAGAAGGCTGGGGAGGCCCCAGGTCAAGCTACAAGAGCAGTGAAGGCCTCCAGCTCCGAGGCCAGATACACAGGCTCCCTCAGACAGGGAGGAAGAGGTAGGGAAGATGCGAGAGGGGAGGAAGGGAGGGGAAGGGAGGGGAAGGGAGGGGAGGAGAGGGGAGGGGAGGGGAGGGGAGGGAAGAGAAGAGGGAAAGAGCCTGTATACAGATGCAACAGCATAGTTTAAACTGTTGCCAGTTGTTAATTTTATACGTGAAGTTGTTGATCAGAATGTGATTTAATTGTACAGTATAATCTAGGCTTTTGGAATAAATTATGCAGAAAACTCATCTATAATTAAATCAAAAAAACAGAGACAGGTGACACTGCACGTTCACCCTCAGAGGGCAAGGGTAGGTGTGGGCGGCTGGACCCTGCAGAGGGACGAGAGGGAAGGGGGAGGGCTTTGTTCAAGAGCAGACAGGGGAAGGCCCAGGAGAGGCTAAGGCCCAGTAGGGGCGAGGATCTCTGGACCCCCACCTACCTCTGCAGGCCTTCTTACCACTCCTAAGGAGGCGTTTTCCTTGCCATCAAAGCCTTGCTACAGACTTCCTCTGCCAGGCAGACTGGGGGCCTAAGAGCAGTCTGCAGCTCTCCCCTCAGCTCAATCAAGGCAGTCATCGTAGAGGGGGAGATGCCGAGGGTAGAACAACAGGTGAGGTGGGAGGAGTGGAGGGCAGGGCAGGGCTAGGCTAGGGCAGGTGAAGGGTGCAGGGGAGCAGTCACAGGGGAGGCCACTTGCTGCCAAGGGTACTATGAGCCAAACTTGGCAATGGTGGGGGCCCACGGGTCTCCTGCTTCCCTTGTGACGGACTGGCCAATTACTCTTTCAGCTCTGGGGGAGGCAATGATTTCAAATAAAATGCTATTTAATTATTCTGATCATATTTCAGCTGGCCTGCCACCTCCCACCTTGGTGCCTTAGCAGTCTTCT
This sequence comes from Stenella coeruleoalba, assembly GCF_951394435.1. NCBI lineage: Eukaryota > Metazoa > Chordata > Mammalia > Artiodactyla > Delphinidae > Stenella > Stenella coeruleoalba. Next base: position 67,438,519 of record NC_137156.1, read on the forward strand.
GAAGGGGAAAGAAAGACAGGGCAGGAGGCGGGGGTAAGAGAAAGACGGAGAGACAGAGAGACACAGACATGAAGAGAGCCCAAGAGAGCTGGTCTAGAGGGCCTGGGTGTCAGGTTCACCCCGTCTCAGGGGATTACTGGTGGATGGGCAAGAGGGCCACTCCCCATTCCAGCCTGGAGAGGCCATGCAAAGCTCAGAGAGCAGTCGTGGCCCCTGCTGAAGCAGGGCTTGGGACATGGCCAACCCCTCCCCAGGCCACAGTCCTGCTGCAAACAGCAGGAAGCTCAAGGCTGCACCCCAGGATCGTGGTACCTCCAGAGCCACCTCCCCCGAGGAGTCCTCCCCGACCACTCTGTGGATATCCCTCTCTACCTAGACTGAGTGCCCAGATTCAGCCCTGGCTCTTCCGTGACCTTAGACCAGATGAGCCCTCTTAGGCCTCAGTTTTCCCGTCTGGAAAATGGAGATAAAGCTCACCACTTGTCTACCTCCTAGGACCCCAAACAGAAGCAGGTGGAAACCACTGCCTCATGGAAGGGATGACTGCCCCACACACTCATGCACACACAGACCCATCTGAGTGGCGGGGCCGCTCTCCCCTCAATCCTGTCCCCTTCCTCAGACCTGCAGCTCATTAAGCGTGGGATGGCTGTACCTCCTCCTTGGACTGGGGCCTCTAGGTGGGCTGCAGCACTCCCTAGACTACCTAAGAGACCCCGACACAGGGGAGACTCCTTGGGAAAGGTAGGGCCTCCGATGACCAGAGCATCCTTTGTGCTTGTCTGCTCAGGAGAGAAGACTCTTGGCCTCAACATCTTTCAGGACTCAAAGCCCAGGGTAGGGCCCCCAACCTTGATTTGATCACAGCCTCCCAAGAAGAGAGGGCAAGTCTAGCCAAGGTCATTCACTCTGCAGAGGCCAAGTGGGCCAAGCCACTCCAGACCATTGAGATCAGAGTGCCTAGAGGCACGGAGACCAGTCAGCACTGACCTGGCACTGCACAAACCACAGTGGGGTGGGGGATGCACAGAGGCCTGGGGAGAGGGGAGCATGCTGGCTCAGCCAATTCACGTGGAATAAGCTCCCCAGTTAGCCATCCACCACTTTACAAGCAGGGAAACTGAGACGCAGGACTCAAAGGGACAGGCTCACCGTCAGTGGATTTGTGATTCTGCTTAAGGGGCTCCTAGTGTAACATGGGGCTCCCAGGAGCATCGTCCCCACCCCACCCCCACCCAACCCATGCACACAAGGACGAAGGTAGCCCACTTATCACAAGGGATCCTCAGAGATCCCCTGGTGCTGGGGAGGGGCTGGTGCTGCTGAAGCTCAAATTAGTCCAAATCCATCGGCCTCGACTATGTGTGTCTTGGGACCCTGCCCAAATACTGCTCGTTAATGAGGTTATTAATTATGGGGCTGTCCCTTCCCTTTCTTTGTCGGGGGCGGGGGGGGGAACCCTTCCCTTCCAGTGGGCTCTCGGCTGGGAGGCAGCGAGCCTGTGCCTCCCCGCTTAGACTAACAGTGAACAGTCATCCACTTTAATTAGGGCGCCAGGTCCAGCCCAGTATTTACTCCCAGTAGCCTGATGGGGGGAGGGGACAAGGCCTGGAACAAGGGAGCAGCTCAGGGCTGGGGAGCTGGGCAGTCCATTTGGCCCAGAGAGGGATGGAGAGTGTCCCAGGCGCACACAGCACTCTGCCTCACTCCCCACCATCAGTGCAGGACTGAGGGCCCACAGGGGCACCAGCAGTCAGGGAAGCACACACAAGGACTGGGGCAAGCCAGGGACATGCAAGCTGAGAAGGGGAAGGAGGTTTCCCAGGGGAGATGAGGAGGACAGCATGGAAGGCCCACCTGAGCCTGATTTCTGTTTCTGCCATGGTTAGCTGTGTGACCTTGGTAACATCCTTTCCCCTGTTTGGGCCTCAGGTAACTCATCTAGAAAGTGAACTGCAGCAACACAGTACTGTGTCAAGACTGCCACACCCAGAGCCACAAGGTTCCTGAGCAGTCCCTCAGCAGGACCCTCCTCACCAGGCCTGGTCTGGGGTTTCCAGCAGCAGGAGAAGCCCATAAGGGGCACTGCTCCAGCTTCCACGGGAATGAGTTCTGCCCAGCAGTCCCAGGAGAACCAGGAGAGGGGCTAGAGAAGGCACCAGGGAGCTGGGGAGACAAAGGAGGTGTGCAGCAGGAAGGAAAACACCGTTCTGCAGGAGAGCAGGGGACTGACTGTGGTCCAGACCCAGGCTGGAGGGCTTGGCCAGGGTGGGGATGGGCCCTGGGGCCGAATCTCCTCCAGCCCCTGCCGTGTACCAGGTCCTGCTCTGTGGTCCACACCCAGCTCTGTGGTTTGGACTCTCCAGGTCTCAGCTTCCCTCTCTGCTCAAGAAGGGGTGGCCTGGGGCCTCCACAGGCCACGTGGGGATTTGTTTCCCAAGGGGTCTGACTGGGGCCTTCCTGCCTGCCTCACTGGGTCTGCACCAGTGAGGCCAGGGCTCTCAGTGCACTGCCTTAATTATCTTCACAGCAGTCAGATCATCCCCAGTCCTCAGAGGGAAAACTGAGGCACACAGCAATTGAGTGATGTGCCCAAGGTCACACAGCTAATGAACACCAGTCAGGATGATACACACCTCTCTTCAGACACCAGTCTTAAATGCCCAGCTGCGGCACGGCATGTCCACTTGGATGCCTAACGGGTCTCTCAAACTGAATGTGTCCTAAACCCAGACACGGACCTCCCTCTGGATCTCCTCCTCCCTTTTCTCTGTACCCCCTGCCTCCCCTGGCTCAGCTGATGCCAGCTCCTTGGTTCAGGCCCGAAGCCTCAGGGTGACCTGCAACCTGCTTTCTCTCGCACCCACATCCAATCTCTCAGCAAGTCATGTTGGCTCCACCTTCACAGTCTGCCCACTGCCCTCCACCTCCCTGGCCCCCAGCCTGGCCTGGGCCGCCATCATCTCTCTCCAGGACAAGTGCAGTCACCAGTTCACTGGTCTTCAACTTCTGTCCTTGCACCCCCTCCCCCGGGCTGTTTACCTCCACAGGCAGCCAGAGCCCCCTGTTAGAACAGTGTCCCTCCTCTCTCAACACCAGGCCACAGCTCCATGACATTAGAAGAAAGACAAAGCCCGTCCAGCGGCCATACTCTCAATGGCCTCCTTGACCTCGCTCCTCAGGCCACACTGGCCTCCTCGTTGTGGCTTGAATACACTCCTGCACTCCCTGCACAGCCTTTGTACATGCTGTTCCCTATGCCTGGATCAGTCTCTCCTCAGAAGTCCTCAGGGCTCCCCTCTCACCTCCTTCAGTGAAGTCCACCTTGCCCCCCATTTTAAGTTGTACCCTCCCAGCAGCAACAGATCTCAGGTGCCCTCCTGGGGTTACCGCCCTCCTGGGCTGTGAGCCCTGAGGGAGGAGGCTCCTGCTCTCCAGCCTGGAGGAACAGGCACTTGGCTGAGCACGCGCACCTCCCCAGAGGGGCCTGATCTCCCCGCCGTCCTGCCCAGCCTGCATGCTGCCGGCCACAGGAGCAGGCAGGTGGGTGTGCAGTGGCAGCCTGTGGAGGGGCTAGAAGTGCAGTGGCTGCCCCAGGGACAGCCACTTTCCCCGGCTCCTCTCCGTATGAATTATTAAAGCTCATTTATGATGGGCCTGCCCAGGCCTGTGGCTTCCGTGCATAATTCATGGCTCTCCCAGGAGGGCCGGGTGCTGGAGCAGCCACTTCTTCCCGGAAGCAAGGAAAGTGCAGGCACGTAATGGCCCAGACCCAGGCTGTCCTCCCCCCATCCCTTTCACCCTGTCCCGATCTCAGATAGCCCAGTACCTCTACCCACCCTGCCCCATCTGGGATTCTGGACACTGGGATTCTGGTTCAGTGCAGACTCCCCTCTCTGTGCCTCGGTTTTCCATCTGTGGACTGACGGAGTTGGTGGTTTTCAAACTGCAGGGAGAGCAGAATCATCTACCTCCACTCCCCAGGGGGCCGAGGACCATGGGTTCCCAAGGTACCAACACCCAGGTGTCATTGTTTGTGAATTTTCCAGCAATCTAGACCTGGGACTTAGCAATGAGCAAGAGGAGTTCAGGAACTAGTTAAGGCATCCCCAGAGAAAAGCAGAAAGTCCAGGCCAGGGACACAGGGTATGGAACAGTCAGTCACTCTGCCCAGGATCCACCATCTGCTCCCCAGGCCTGGAACCACCTGCCTCAGTCACTGACACAGATCATTAACATTTGGGGTCTGCAGAGCCTCCTTCTCTCCCCAGCATGTTCCCCAGGTAGTCAGGTACAATGCAAAAGTAACCCCTGCCTAGGCCCATTTAACAAACTTGTAAACTGAGGTTCAGTGAGGCTGGCTCTTGGAGGCAGGGGTAGATATGTTGACACAGCCCCTGTGCCCAGCCAGGTGCTGTGATGGGAGAGCCACACCCAAGCCTGGTCTCAGGAGGTGCACAGCAGGGTTGAGGCACCTGTGGAGGTCACCAGGAGAGTCAAGGAGGAACCCAGGGGTTCCAGCTGCCTGTTCTTGCCCCACGCCAGTAACTGAAACCTGATTGGAGGTGGCAAGATAGGCCCTGTCCATGTGTCACCAACCACTCCAGCCAGATTCTATGATTCACACATCCCCACCTCCCCTCCTGTACATCCTCCCCACTCCCCAGCATGAGTCAAATCCTCTCTGAGCCACAAATAGCCGTCCTCCATGTGCGTCCTCGACATGGCCTCCTGCTGTGAGGAGGACAGAAACCTCTCTAGGGATCCTCTATTTCTCCTCAGGGTAGAGATCCCCCAGGGAAGCTGGCAGTGTCCCAGAGGACACACTGGGTGCAGAGGAGAGGTGAAGCAAAGACCAGAAAAGAACTCAACCCATCAGGGCAAGCTTTGTTCTCTGGCCTTGTCCCCCGCTACCTGGCCAAGTCACCTCTGCCGGAAAGTCTTCCAGGATTTCTCTCCACCCCTTCCCCCAAACCCACAGTCCTTACTCCACTTTACCAACCCTTGCCTTAGGTTGGAGCTGCAGTCCGGTCCCATCATCAAGCTTCCTGCAAAACTTAGCTTGCAGGATGGCAAAGAAGAGTCTTCTGGAAATGCTTGGGGATAGATTTCCCTGAATATCCTCCCATCACCAGACTGGTACCTGCCCTGTCCAACCCCCTCTGCAGTGGGAGAGAGGCTGGAGGGCAGGGCAGGGAAAGGGCTTCTAACTTCAGCAGGTAGCAGAGCACCAAGGAAAGGAACAGATGATTCAGAGTACCCGTTGTGTGCTGGGTGCTGTGTGTGTGAGGCCACTGAAGTCACACAGCACCCATGGCTAGGTGCTAACTGATTCAGGCCCACTTCATGGATGAAGACGGAGGCCTACGCGGTGAAGCAATGCACTCAAGGCCACACAGCCAGTCTGTGCTCAACCAGAATTTGAACCCAGTAAAGGATGGCTCCAGAGCCCAGGTTCTGTCCCCTAGGCAATTAGGCTTCCTTAATCCCAAAGAGGACTTCAATGGCCAAGATTCAGGAAATAGGGTGCAGGTAAGGGCCACCCCTCATTTATGACCTTTTCCAGCTTTGCGAAGGGATCTACTCCAAATCAGGGCCCTCACTGCCTCCCCATGCAAGCCAAAGCTGGGTGCAGTCAGAGTCCTTCCTTTTACCCCACCAGAGCTACCCTGCTGTAGGAATGTTGTCTCAGCAGTGCAGAGCCCAAGCTCCCTCAAACCCCTCCCATGACGGGGGGTGGGGTGGGGAGGGGGAGATGCCCACTTCCTCTGGGATTTGCTCCTCACTAGTTAGCTCCGGGCTTCTCAGCGCAAGCCAAGCTGCATGTAAATCAAATGTGAGTACTCGGACCACCTTGACTCTCCATGCTCTATGGTGAATCCTTTAGCAATGCAAATCCCCTCTGTGAGCTGCAATGAGGAGGGGCCTTCAGGTGCCACCCCAGCGGCCCCACCCCTTCTGAGAAGTCCCAGGTTGGTGGCCAGAACAAAAGGAGCCACTGCCTGGTGAGCCTGTGTTGTTCTGAGAGATGGCTTGACGAGTAACAGGTTGGCCAAACCCAGTAGGGCTATCACAGACAAAATACTCTGCAGATGTTGCCAGCCTTCTATAGATTCCCTACTAGCTCCCTCACTCCCCATTCATTCATTCATTCATTCATATAGTTACTGAGGCAGGCTCCAAGCTAGGCACCGTGTCTCCAAGGGACACAGTGGTGAGCAGGGCAGATGCAAGCCTGCCCTCGGAAGCTTGGAATTCAACCAGAGCAGACAGCTGATCTGATCCAGACTCAGTAAGTGGAGGGAGGAGGAGTCCGGCGAGCCTTGCGGGGGTGGGATGCACGGCAAGGGGCCTGACCCAGCCTAGGGGTCTGGCCAGGTAAAGGTGGCACTGCAGAGCAGCAGGGCAGTTCAGACAGAGGGTACAGCACGTGCAAGGAAGGCTCAGCAGTGAGCTGTGCGCACGGTGATGCCCTATGAACACCCTCAGACTGACTATGGGCATAAGCAGGCTGCTCCCACACTGAGGCCTGCAGCGCTCCATCCTCAAGGACATGGTGAGTGCCTCCATGTGACGGATGGTGAAGGACAGTGAGCTTCTGACACTGGGGAGATGAGGTGAGCGGGCGCAGTCAGTGGCTGGTAAACTAAGGGTTCAAAGAGCAGGGCTCTCTGCTCAGTCCTCGGCACCCAGCCTGGGAAGGCACAGCTCCACCTGGCCCTCTCCAGAGGCAAACATCTAGCTCTGACAAATCTCCACTTGGATGCCCTAGTCTGCATCTCAAATTCAATGTGTCCAGTACCTGATGGTCCCCTGGACTGACTCTTCCCCAGCCTCCTCCAGCTTACCTGGTGAAAACTCTGTCCTTTCAGATGCTCAAGCCAAATCCCTGGGGTCTCCTGAGACCCCTTTCCCTTTCTCACACCCAGACCATCAGCAGGTCTCACCACCATCACGGCCATCACCCTGGTGCTCCTCTGTTCACACCTCTCCCCGGGGGCCCTCACTTCAAAGTCATGCTAATTTTTTTTTTTTTTTTTTTTTTTGGCAGTATGCGGGCCTCTCACTGTTGTGGCCTCTCCCGTTGCGGAGCACAGGCTCCGGATGCGCAGGCTCGGCGGCCACGGCTCATGCACGGGCCCAGCCGCTCCGCGGCATGTGGGATCTTCCTGGCCCAGGGCACGAACCCGCGTCCCCTGCATCGGCAGGCGGACTCTCAACCACTGCGCCACCAGGGAAGCCCCAAAGTCATGCTAATTTAATGGCCCAGGCTGTCCTGGTCCTAGCTGCCCTCTGCCCTCCTGTCCTCCCACTCTCCCCTTTTTCTCCTGCTCTAACCACTTCCCACCTCAGGGCCTTTGTGTTGGCCGTTCCTCTGCTTGGAACACTCTTCTCCCAGATACCCATGTGGCTCCCACTCGCCCCTCCTTCCAGGTTTTGCTCAAATGTTTTAGTGAGGCTCACTCTGACCTGCCTCCTCTAGTTAAACCCTCCCCCAAATTCATCCTGTCCCTTCTCCATGGCATCTGTCACCTTCCAACATAACATATCCTCTGTCTATATCACCTCCCCAGACTGTTGTCTGCCTGTCCCATCAGTGCCTGGCACATGGCAGATGCTCATGAGTGTGGAGAGAATGAATGAATGGCAGGTTGTGGTGAGTGCCTGTGGAGGGAACAAATGTGCCCACAGTGGGGGAGGCACTGACTGGAAGAGGATGAACTGAGTGGGAGCCTCAGGTAGGACCAAATCCATGGGCTGTCCCACAGCCATGCGTCCCCCTCGCACTGACCTGCGGGCCACCCTTGCCCTGGCATTTGATTTGTTCTACGTTCACAATCATAAAATACAGGAAATATGATCCCATTTTAGAGTCCTTTTTTTTTAAACTTTTATTTAATTTTATTTATTTATGTTTGGCTGCATTGGGTCTTTGTTGCTGTGTGCGGGGCCTACTCTTCATTGCAGTGCATGGGCTTCTCATTGCGGTGGCTTCTCTTGTTGCGGAGCAGGGGCTCTAGGAGTGCAGGCTTCAGTAGTTGTGGCACGCGGACTCAGTAGTTGTGGCTTATGGGCCCTAGAGCGCAGGCTCAGTAGTTGTGGCGCACGGGCTTAGCTGCTCCGCAGCATGTGGGATCTTCCCAGACCAGGGATCGAACCCGTGTCCCCTGCATTGGCAGGCGGATTCTTAACCACTGTGCCATCAGGGAAGCCCTATGATCCCATTGTAAAGGTTAGAAAACTGAGGGACAAAATTGACTCATGGTCACATATGGGGCTCCAGCTCCTCCCCTCCTCGACCCCCGTACCCTGGACCATGCTTTCTAGCAAGCAGCAGGCGGACGGCGCAGTGAGGCCACCAAAGCCCACGGCTCTGGGTCCCTCTAGACGGCCCCGTGATGTCCCCACCCTTCTCCATTTTAGAGTCATGGCCTCCTCCATACGCCACCGGTCTGGAAACCACCTGTGAAATATATTTCCCCCAGCGCTGGCTCGGGAACCATGTAAATCACTCGGCTTAATGTCCTCTGGGATTGTTCCCCACCACCCCTCCCCAGCCACTCTGTGCCGGTGAATGTGGGGCTGCAGGGCATCAGGCAGGTGGGGCCCCAGTCATGGGCTGTGGGCAGCCCAAGGTACCCCAGGTGCTAGGAGGCACTGTGCAGGGGTGCAGCAGCCTCAGGGAGCACGTCAGCAGGAGAGGGATGGGGCCTGACTGGAGCTTCGGGAACTGGGGCTGGATCCATGTAGGCAAGCCTCTCCCCCACCCCACCCCTGCCCCTTATCCTTGTCCCCCTGTCAGCGGCTTACTCTCAGAGGAAGATGGGTCCTGATGCTCTCCCCGGGCCCCCACAGCCCTGACCAGGGGAGGCCCAAGGCCTTAGGAAGAGCTGGGGACCCTGAGAGGGCCTGTCAGAATTCAGTCTGGAGTAGGGGCTGTGTCTCATCACCACTTGGATGCTGCCTAGAGCACCAGTCATGTGTGGTTATTATTTATTTGGCCTCACTTCCATTTCTTCCTTGCTGACGATCTCTCCCATGGACTGTGAGCTCCCCGAGAGCAGCCCTGGCACACAGCTAAGGTTTGGAGAGGAGACTCAGGCGGGGCAGGGGCCGTCAGGAGGCGGGTCCTGAAACATGGGAGGGCCATGGAGCAATCAGCAGTGTGGATGAGGCATAAGCAAGTGTCAACACAGAGGGGCAGTTGGGAAGGAGTAGGGCAGCCGGCTGAGGAAGCCTGGCGATCTCCCTGGAACAGGCTGCAGACTCTGGCCACTGGCCACATGTACAGGCATCTATGAACAGCTGCCCCCCAACAGGTACAATGGCCAGAATACTCCCCAGAACCAGTACACTGGTCCCCACCCCCTTTCTCTGGAAGCCTCAGTTCTCCTTGCTGGCAGAGCAGCGCAGGGGGAGGGGTCCTATGTTCACCTTCCTATCCTCTATGGCCTTGGCTTTCCACCTTGGCTCACCTGAGTGGCTCTGGAAATATCCTGATGCCCAGGCCCTGCCCCACAAAATTAAATAACACAGCCCATGGGGCCCTGGACCCCACCTTCATCTCTCTCCCCCGAGCAGCCCTTGGAGGCAGCCTCTTGGCTGGGGCATCCCTTGTAAGAGAGCCGCAGGAAGGTGTGTGGGGTGGCCTTTGTTCTGTCGCACCAGCAAAGCCAGGGCCGTGTGGGACCCTGTCCCAGAACATGTAAAAGCTGTTCCAGCTTTCAGAGACGTAACCAGCTTGGCCTGTACACACCTGTGCTGACTCTCTGTTCAGCAAACATTTTTTTAGCACTTGGTGTGCGCTAACCTAGAGCTCAAGCCAAGCACAGGTGGTCGTGACCCCTGCCCACCCTCCAGGCACACAGTCTGGAAGGGGAGGCAGCAGGTCTACTGCAACACAAGAATAGGAGTGACTTCAGGGGGCCTAGGAAGCCCCTGTCCCACATAGGGAAGTCAGGGGAGGCTTCAGGGAACAGTGACTCCCAGTCAAGCACTAAGGGACAGGCAGAGGTCAGCCAGACCGTAGGCAGGGTCCTGCTTGGGACTGGCAGGGCCCTTTGCAGCCCACCCAACCTCTCCCCTGCTTACTCAACTCTCAGTTCATAATAGGTGCTTGTTAAGCCCCCATGGACGGAGATGGCTGCTGCCCCGGTGCTGCCGGTCCTGAGGGCAGAGATCCCCTCCTGTGCCCACCACCATGCCTATCAGAAGCAGCCCCCTTGGCCATGGTCTCCATAGCACCAGCTTACAGGGCAGGACAGAGATGGCAGCTATGCACATGGGGTGACAGAGGAGCATCGTCATCAGCTGCAGAAGAATCCATCACTCTAGAGGGTCCTGGGTATGATGAAGACACTGAGGCTGGAGGAGGAGAGCAGGTGGCTTGCCCAGACTCCCACAGTAAGCTGGAGACGGGCCAGGGCTAGAGTGGAGTAGTAAGAAATTGAGACAAGAAGGGTAGAGGGACAGATGTGATGGAAGAATATAGGAGGGTTGGGTACCCTGAGGGTCCTGCGGTCAGGAGCTTCTCTGGAGAAGGTGAGCTGCAGAAGGGCTATGTACAGCAGTGGCTGAATGCTCAAACCCAAGCACTGGGGTGTGAATCCTGCCTTCACCACTCACCATCTGTGTGATTTCAGCATCACTTAGCCCTGCTGAACCTCAATTTTTCTTATCTGTGAAATGGGAATAAAAATGGACTGATCTCATTGGACAGCATATGTGAAATATAGCACCCGAGGCTCAGATCACAGTGATTGATGATGTAGTTAAAATTACTTCCTTTACAAATGTTTCCTTGAACATGGACACTCTCCCTTTCCTTTCCCTCCCACCTTCTTCCTCTTGTCAGGCCTCTTGTCTGACCCTGAAGCACATCCTGCCTCCTCATTCTCCATCACTCCCCCTCTTCTCGCTAACAAAACCCAAGTCTGCAAGAATCTCTCCCACCTCCAGTCCCAAGGTGACCCCATCCTTAGCTCAAGGGTAAATCCTCATTAGCCTGAGCCAATCACAATGCACCTTCCTGATTGCCAGTGATTGGTTTAGAGTAGACATGTGACCCAGTGCTAGCCAATGAGGTGTGAGGGGAAATTGGCTAGGGGCTTCTGGGTGAGGTTTCCTAGCCTCCTTTTAAGAGGAACCCAGAGGAAACATCTCCTCTTTTACTCCTAATGTCTGGTACATATGATGCCTGGAGCTGTGGCAGCCATCTTGTTGCCATGAAGGACGTCAGTCAAGGACAGACAGCCACACCAAAAGTAAGGCCAGCCAGGCAGAGTGCAGGTGAAGGCTTGGTCCTCAATGACAGCCTATACGTACCCACCTCTGAGCTCCCTGCCAGAGGGCCTAACCATGATGAAAAAAATTAATGTGCTGGGATTTCCAAGGGGTGCACAGAAGCAGCCTCTTTTCCTTGCAGCCATTCCTTGGACTCAGTTTTTGAAGGATCAGTAGTCAGCTCAATGCCTACTCCTGGAAAGGCCTCTACGAACTGGGCACAGAGCTGGGGGAGAGGCACAGGGTGATAGGAGAGGCCCACAAGGGGTAGGGAGCCAGAGGAGGGCAATGATCTAGAGGGCTTCTTGGCCCAGTACTCAGGCTGAGCAGGCCAGCCTGGTATAGGGAAACAGCCAGAAGGTGGAGAGGTCAGAGCTCCTACCAGGACTTGCAAGTGGCTTGGCCTGGCTGGAGTCTAGTCACAGAGCTAGTGGCCAGAGACCAGAGCCAGCCCAGGAGGGCCGTCAAATGCCAGGTGAGAAGTGGGGCTCTGCCCATGGCAGGCTTCTGGGGTGCAAGGTCATAGCTTGCCCTCAATGAGAGATACTGCAGCATGCCTGGCAGGTCCGGGAAAGGAAGGGAAGACGCCTAGGTTCTCACCATGCCCACCTTAGCCTCAGCTCACAGGGAGAAAGGAGAAACGTCCGTCTGTGAGAGCCCTCAGTGCAGAGGCCTGTTCTGCCAGCTCATTTCTCTTTTCTAATAAATGAAGTTGTGGGGGCAGGGCTGAGGTGGGTTGTTTTGTTGTTTGTTTGTTGGAACCGGCAGCAGCACCAGGCCTGACCTTTAAGGCTTCAAATGTAGCATTTCAGGCAGCGCCAGAGGGAGGAGAACATAGGCTGAGCAGAGAAGTTATCAAGGCTAAAATGCCACGTCAGCCATGTCAGGCTGGAAACTCGCAGCAGAGCAGGGGCCTCTACCCATCTGAGGAACATTCCAACCCATTCGTGTCCACCCGGCGACAAAGCTGTCCTTTCCATGGGTACCCTGAAAGCCTCACTGACTCTAAAACGGCAAAGGGCACCAAGGTCTGCCCCAAAGAAACACCAGAAGCTGGGGGCCCACACCACAGGCACCTTGCTCTGCAGGGTTTGCCAAAGGAGGCCTCAAATCACTCCCGCATCTCATGGCAAAAATGTTTTTATTTAAGATAATCAGTTGTACATCATAGTGCAAAGACGGCTGAACGGGGAGCATCCTTTGAGCAGCCTGTACTGAGCCCTGGGTGGGGGACTGGGCCCTGCCCGCAGAATGTATGTAGCCAGCAGAAATGTGGGGCCTGAAGGCTCCTTCCCGCCACTCAAGACATCAATTTCCCTGTCTGTACAATGGAGGTATCTAGGTCCCCAGGGGCTTCTGTGGCTGGGATATTCCTTCCCAAATCAGGGACCCAGGCAAGGCCCATTATTGCCCAAGGAGATGGTCGCACTCGGGCTCCCTGCCCCCATAGGGACTCTCACAAGCCCTGTAGGTGCCCAAGCCCTTTGCAGAAGTCCCCTCCCGAGATACCTAGGATGCTGGGCCATCCTAACACTGACAACACACAGGCCCTGAGAATGCCGGGAAAGCTCTCAGACATCAGAACCCATCAGCTCAGGGCCCACAGAGCCAAGGGCCAGCACCCAGCACAGGGCACTCAGACAGCCTTGTTTATGAAGACCCAGTAGGCAAAAATTCATCCTTGAAAGGAAGAGCTTTGCTGGAGGCATCCCAAATAGAGGAACATGAGGGCATCATCAAGCTGAAGCTTTTATACCCAAATTATGCCTGCAGCTGACTGTACAAATGTCTCGCTAGGAGCAAGAACCCCAAACCTACAGCAGATGCTTCAAGGGATGCCAGTCTCCCACCCTTGAGTGTGCAAGTGAGAAGCACACACTCCAAGAGAGAAAAACTGCCAGGCCAAGGTCACACAGCAAGGGTTTCCAGATTCCACATCGGAAGGGCTGTTAGCAAAGATGCTTTGTTTCACAAAGGACTCACCAAGCTTCGCAGAGTCCCAAGTCCTCTGGCATATCTAAATACCATTCTATTTGCAAAAATTTGAATTACAAGGATGCAGCCTCTGTGTGTTTCCCTTGCAGACAGTCATCGAGCCAGTTGGTAGATGATCAAACTTCCCAGCTGAGCCTTAACTCAGGCTGTTCTTGACATAAAAGTTTGTGAAACACTGGTCCTAACAAACAGGTGGCTTTATTTCCCACTGCCAACATTTGCCCAGCTGAGCCCTGGCATTAACTTCAAAGGGGGGCTCAGAAGGTGAGCACTGGGAGCGCATTCTGGGTGCAGAGATAAACCGTACATATGCCCACACATACATATGCACACCCACGCACAAGCACACACCCACATTCGCATTCATAGGCACACACACATGCACATACCAACACTTGTGTATACACATGCGCAGGCATGTACACACAACCTGCACATATACATGAAGCACACTCACACACACAGGCACACACACTTACATGCACTCACATAAGCACATCTTCATATACAAATGGACACTCACAAGTGTGCACACAACGTGAACATATCCAACACATGTGCACAAACACATATAAGAGCACAGACATATAGACACTTCCACACACAAGCTTACATGTGCACACAGGCCAAGGCAAGGACCAAGCACAGGAGGAAGGACCCAGAAACCACAATGGAGTCTCAGGATCCTGTAGGGCCTGGCTGGGTGGCAGGCGCTATGGGCAATGGGACAGGTGCCTGGCACTCAGAGTACGGGCCCAGCTGGACTGAGAACCCTCATAGATCCAGTCAGAATCCACACGCCCTTGTCATTCATCCCTCATGACCTTTCACACCCCAACCCAGCGAGGCAGTGTGATCAAGGGAACCCTGTTTTACAGATGAGGCCCCAAGACCCAGAGAGGCTGAGGAAGTTCCCAAGGTCACACAGCTGGTGAGAGGTGTGGCAGAGTCTCAGTGTGTGTCAACAGGGGACTCATTCAGAAAGGTTTGTCCAGCAGGGAAGGAAGGCACCAAGGCGGGAACAAGGGGCCCAGGGTCTAAGGGAAGCGGGAAAGAGGGGCAGAGGGGGTGACTTCTCCCCCTTTTTACCCACTCCTTTTCCCCTTTGTTTAATGAGTCACTTCCAAGGTAGGGAGAGATGCTTAATAATCAGCAGGAAAGACTTCCCGTGCCCCTCCCTCTCTGCTAAACAATTAGGCTGATCAGAGCTCAAAGTGGGTCACTCTGAGAAGCAGCTTTGAGACACCCAAGGTGTGTCCAGAGGCCAGTATGGGAGGTGCAGGCTCCTCACACTGGGGGAGATGGGGCTCAGCTGGGCTAGGGTCAGGTCTCACCTCACAGCTAGAGCAAAGTGTGGAGAGGAGCAGGAAGACCTTGGACCTGTCTTCTTAGGCGACTGCAATGTCAGAGTCACAAGGTAATGGAAGAGAGGAAACTGAGGCCCAGAGAGTAGAGGAGACTGTCCAAGGTCACCACCATGCAAGCTATCAGCTGAAAGGACTGGGTTGGGACTGCCTTTGACAGAGGCCCTCCAGAGCCAGGCCAACCCAAGGTGGGGACGCTCAGGTCTCCCATGTGAAGATTTCCCACCATGTAATCCCAGCTAGACAGGGTTTTCTGCTCTGTAAGGCCAGATCCCTCACAGGCTCAGTCATCAGAACCAGCAGTGGCCAGGGGTCCAGCAGGCTGGACTAGCCCCGGAAGGAGGGGGCCCAGGTGAGGTGGGAGGGGAACTAGGTGGTCCATGAGCAGGACCAGGGCCAGGGACACCAAACCAACGGCCTGAGTCCCACAGTGGCAGGGCAGGGCTTGGCTGAGTGCTGCCCCAGCTCCTGCCTATGTGGACCTAAGTGACAGCATCCCTGAGTCCCTTGCAAGCCCCACATGGGCATATCAATCCGCATGGTCACTTGCACCGCCAACTCCCCCGCAACTCTTAGCCACAGGCAGCTCAGAAGGCTCTTCAGGTTATACAGGACAAGAGAGGAAGTGAAAGGAAAAAAAGCAGAAACCACACATACACCTCTCTCTGGGAATACGAATATTGATTCTGTAGCTCCTTGTTTAGACAGTAGGCACCAGGAAAAAAACAACAACCTGACACTAAGAGAAGCTCCCCAGTTGGCTGAAGGGATGCAGCCAGGGGTGGGAAAGCCCCCCACACTTGCCTTTAGAGCACCCTAGGCCTTGGTCTCCCTCCCCAGGCCTGAGGCCCTGAGCCCTCACGTAAGGACAGAGGTCACTTGTTCCCGAGGCAGATATTGAATCTGGAAGCCAGCGAGGTTGGAACTGGGTGGGGGGAGGAAAAGAGACCACGCCCCACCCAGAGACAGCACCACCCTCCATGGCAGGGCACACGCCACATGCCGGCCTGCTTTGACTCCCAAACCCCCAGCTGCCCCCGTATAGTTTCCTAGCAAATAGAACCCTGGTTCCCCAGCCCCCCAGACCGCTCTTGTCCACACAACATGAAAACCCCAGCACCTATAAGGTCCAAGCCCTCTGAAATCCCCTCGGGCTTGAAAAACCTGCCATGGGACTAGAGCACCCGGCCTCAGGTTTCCATGAACAGCCTCCACCCCCACGCCCCTGGCCTCTCTCTCTGGAATCCTACTGGAATCTGGAGGGGGGGATGGCATCTCAGAGTCTCAAGATGAAGTCCCTCTTGCCCACCCCTGCACGGCAGGCATGCCCGGCACATGACTCGAAGCCTCTGAAAGGGGGAAAACCTGGACTGGGGGGCTCCATGATCGCCTGTGTACACGTGGGAGGGGGGTGGAGGTAGGCACAGGGCCTATGAGCACCGGGCTGGTAGGGTGGCCATGGGCCAAGAAAGGCCTCCTCAGGGTTGCCTGAGACCCAGAAGAAGGCAAAGGGACAGAGCAGGAAAGGTTACATTTGGGAGCCTAGGCGTCCCTCACATGTCTTAAGCCTCTTCATTTTCTTCCAAACACCCAGGCTTTGAGTTCCTACCCCAACTTCTTGGTCCCCTACCCAGATGTGCCCAGCCCCCTGGCAGGACAGCTAAGTGTCTGACAGATTAGTCCTCTCCCTGCCCTGCCCCTGGTAGCTGTGGGGCTTTGGGCAGGTCCCTTCATCTTTCTGAGTCTCAGTCTCCCCATCTGTGGGATGGGCATGACCATGGGGTCTGAGGGCGTAATGTGGACAAGGGGCCTGGCCTGAGCTCAGTGAGGGGAGGTCACCATTAGCCTGGTGACATCCCCCACCATAGTCAAGCTCGGCTTCAGGGAATTGGGGAGGGAGGTGGCCCAGTGCTCGTCCTCACGGAGCCGATATCCCTGCGGGTGGGTACAGCCTGAGCTAGTGGCACAACCCAGAGGCCTCTGGAAGGTGTGGGTATGAGACCCTGAAGGAAGGATCTAAACCCCTGAGAAAAGCACGCAGTGATGAGGGGACAGCGTAAGCAAAGCAGAGGGATAGGAAGGCGCTCAGTCCATGGGAGGAATGTGAAGAGATTGGTGGATGGGGGCCCATCAGGCTGTAGCATCAGGGGTTGTTAATGTTATCGATAGCTGCCATGACTCCCACCCATGGAACCCTCCCTGCTCACCTGAGGTGACACCCTCTCCCACTAATTCTCACCACCAGCCTCTTAAGCAGATTCTATTATCTTATTTGGGGAAACAGAGGCAAGGTCATCCCAATGGGGAGGGTCAGCTCTGGAGACCAAAGCTTGAGCCTGCAGGGCCCACACCTGACACCCACCATGTCCCCAAACTGCCTCCTCCCAGGAGCTGGCAGGGACAACCTGCACACAGGCATAGGGGAGAAGGAGGCACTGAGGGCAGAAGTGCTCACTCCACTTGTGAGTCAGTCTCTCCCCGGAGACACCAGTGTGACAAAGAATCTGGAGGGAGACTCACCCGCACACTATGAGGGGGCTCGTCTTAAAACAGGCTACTCCCTTCTCAGGGGCTAGCTTGACATAGTTGGCCCAGTAAAGGTGGGTCCTGCAGGGGGAAAGCAGACAAGGGTCCGCCAGCCCCCATCCTCAACGCTAGGAGAGATGTGAGCCAGTTGTAGCAGCAGCCGGCCGTAAAGCCTCAGCCTCCTCCTCCTTCCTGCAAAAGCTGTTGGCAGGTTGTTGGGGAAATGGGGGACCCAGATGCGTGATGTTGCCTCCCTCTAACACGGAGAGCTACAGGGAGGTGAAGACGTGGGCTTGGAGGCCCAGACAGACACACGTCACCCACCATTAACCATAGCTATAGTGACGCATGCCCTGTCGTGGACACTCAGGAAAAGGCGCACGTACTCTGGCTGTCATTAATCTGCTGGGGGCCCAGACCCCTCGGGCTCCTTTCTGCTCCCCACCCACCCACCTACCCACTCCCAGAGGAAGGGAGGTACTGGCCAGCACCATCACTGGGGAAGAGTGGGGCTAAGAGGGTGCAGCTACCCAGGCACCTCAGCAGGACCCCACAGAGGGGACAGAGAAACCCAGGAATGCTGGAGAACAGGGGACAGAGGTGCAATAGAGATGACAGAAGAGGTGGGCAGGGCAGAGTGGACACAGAGAGATGAGACGGATGGGCAAGGAAGTGGGGGGAGGGGGATGGGAGAAGAGATGAGAGACCAAAGAAGGGGGCAGGGAGGGGGAAGGCAACTGACAGAATTGGAAAAGGCGACTGACAGAAAAGGAAAAGGCACAAGGAGAGGCAAAGCAGTGAGGGCTGCCCCTCAGCCAGCAGCAAACAGGGAACAGGAGGAAGCAGGTAAAACGGAGAGTGTGTGCTCTGACTCCGTCTCCCCCTACCTCACCCCAGACACATGAGTGCACATATGCACACACATGCGCCTGTGCACACGTGGCCTTCCCTTGTTTGAAAACCTGATCCAGGTCCAGGTGGGGTGAGAGGGCACAGCCCCCAAACCAAAGGTCTGTCCTCCCTCCAGCAGTAACTCCTCTGCCCTCCTCCATCCACCTGGAGGAGGTGGCAAAGGGTCTGCTTTGCCTGCTGGGCAGACAGCCATGTTGCCAAAGCGATTACAGAAATAACGGCCACCGGACCCTAAACCCACACTTGCTTAAAACCCAGCAGCTTGCAAAGCTGGGCCCTGTCGCACTGCCAGACACTAAGGAGGACATGACTTTCCCATCAAGGGCCCTCTCCACTAAGGGGTCGTCACCCTAGTGCCGTGAAGCTGAGGGTCCCACTGCCCACCTCAGAAAGCCACCTGTACCTGTATCAAAGTCCCTTCCTAGCCTGGCCATGCTAACCCAGGAGAGTTCAGGGAGGCCACTGGCCCCGAACAGCCCCAGGGCAGCAGCCTCAGCCTTTCAGGTCAGCTCAACAGAAGTCCCAACTCCAACTAAGCATGGTCATGCAGGGGAACGTGGGGGAGGGACCCCCCACTCAATTCCTCCCCCTTCCTGCCTCCAAGGATCAATGGGCGTTTGCATCCGCGGGACCAGGGCAGCTGAAGGGCGCTGGCTGTCGCCGCCAGCCCTGCGTGTTGTCGCACCGTTAGTCACCTCCCCCTGGACCCTCGGAGCTGTACAGCCCCCACCCCACCCCCACTCTCATTCTCTAATTATGGTTTTCAAGATGTGTCCCAAACCCTGAAATTAGTTCCAACTATACCGACAAGAGAAGAGCGTCCAGCTGAAAATGTGCCACTGCCATCACACCCGCCTCCCCATCTTCTGGCTGGGGACAGAGGGACAGGTGTCCTCTCTGGTCAGGGTGTCACAAATGTAACATGCAGGCTCGGCAGCCATCTGACCCACCGCAGGTTACAAGGAGAGGGAGCAAGGTGGGAAGAGGTGAAAAGAGACGTCTACTTAAACCTTCACTCAAGGAGCTACGAAACGGCAAGAGGAAAAAATAACTGTGTCTTGACTTTGAGGGAAAAAGAATAACAAAAAATAATGCTTTTGCTCTTTTTAAACACTGTGGCTTAAGTCCATTTTCATCACAGCAAATGAAAGACAATAATGCACCCACAAGCCTTGAACTTCCACAGGATTCTCTTCCCCCTGGGCACACCCCACATACACACACGAAAAATCCAGACAGCTGACAGAGGACACGTCCGTGTAGCACCTGTAATTTGCCTACTGATCACCCGCCTGAGCACAGCCAGGCTGTTTGAGGAGAGAGATGACAAGACGGAGAGAGACTCAGGCAGTGCCTTTCCTGAGTTTGATTTTTCCTCATCTGGGAGAACCTACAAGCTGGAGTAGGCAGAACCAGGGGCCCCTACCCTTGGGCAGAACTGGTCTAATGACGCAGAGCCAGCCTTTCCCTTTCCATGAGGACAGACCCTTCCTCTTGGCCACTAGCAGCCCGGCTACTCATTTCCCAAAACCCCTGTGTGGTCACTGGTGCAGGAGTCCAGGGACAGGTGGCTCCTCAGAGCGACAGACAAATAACAGACAGCAAGGTGGTCACCGTGCCCCAAAGCCACAGGGGTGTCTGGGCACTGACATAAGGCTGGGTCATGGTGCCCATAGAAACAGCTGCTGTCCTAAAGGCCACATGCACTGAATACCCATTTGCAGCCCCAGATGCATCTGGCCAAGCTCACCCAGAGGAGGAAGCCCGAGTTTCCAGGCTCCTGGGGAGGGAGAGAAGGCTCAGAAGGACCACGGAGAACCAGCAGAAGCTGGCAGGGCCAAGAGATGCTATTACCCTGTTGGCAGGGGCAGGCGGGGGTCCTCCCTGCCATTCACCTTCTGCCTCCACCCCGGCACCTTCACCTCCCAATTGGGCTCTCCAGGGGACCCTTCCCCCAGGTTTAGTGGCGGGGGCAAGAACAGGGGACACTGACCTCTTCTGTGGCACTGGCCAAACAGTAAGGTGCTCGCATCCTCTGCTTCCAGCCCTCCCCCTCGAAGGAAAAGGCCAATGAAAACAAGTGTGGAGGTGCCCCCCACCTCTGGATCTAAAGCGCCAGGTTCCTACCCGGGAGGAGACATGAGGCAGACGCTGGGCTCTGACTCCGCCGGGCAGAGGTCGTTGGCCGCCCCCTCACCCAACCCCAGTTTTCCCTCTCAACCCGACAGCGGCAAGGAAATCAGCTGGAAAGCTCGGACCCCCCAGAGATCTCGCTCTGTGCGGTTTGGGGGATGGGAAGGAGAAGGGGCACCGCGGGGAAGTTTCGCGACGCAGCCAGAAGCGCCGGGACCCCGGCTGCCCGCCCTCTGGGCTTGGGGCCGCCGCCCCCGGTCGCGGCGGGCGGCGGGACCCAGCGCCCCGGCCCGGGCGCGGGCTGGGGGACGGAGGGGGGCTCTGGGCTCGGCCGGGGTCCCGCGGCCGGCCGAGGCCACTTACGTGTGCTGCTGAGGAAAGCTGTAGGCAGAGGCGCCGGGGGCGGCGAGCAGCGGGAGCAGCAGCAGCGGCGGCAGTAGCAGCGACAGCGGGCGCGGGGGCCGAGCCGCCGGCCGCCGGGCGCTGAGGCCGGGCCGCGAGCCGCGGCCGGGCCAGCTGAGCGCGGTCCGCGCCGGGCCGGGCAGAGAGGCGCCGCAGGTCCGAGCCGGCACCGCCATGTTTCCATTCAAGATGCGGCGCCGCGGGGAGGGGTGGGGGCGGCGGCGGCGGGTTGGGGGGGCGCGGGCGGCAGGCGGCAATCGCCTCTCCTCCTCCGCCGCCTTCTTCGCGCGGGGCCTCCGGGGCTGCCCGAGCCGCAGCACCTCTGCGGGCTTCGTGCTCGATCTCTCCGCCGCGCTAGCTCGAAGCGCTCTGAGCGCCGGGTCCCGGACTAGCGCTCAAATAGCGGCCGCCGCCAACCTGACGGCGCCGCCCTCCCCGCTCCCTCCCTCCCTCCCCAATTCCCCGGCCGGTCCGCCCCCGCGCGCCCCCGCCGCGGCCACGCGCCCGCCGCGGCCTGCGCGCCCCTCGCGCCTCCCTGAGCCGGCCCTGCTGGCCCGCGTGGCCGAACCGAGCCGGGGCACGCGCGTCTTGAGCCCCAGCCAAGTCCGAATTTCCAATGTGCGCCCTGCCCCACGCCTCAGACTGCCAAGAGTCCCCGGCAGGCGCATAATGACCCTGCTGGGGGCTCGACCTTCAACAGGCTTAAGGCCTGGAGTCACAGGTTCGATGGTAGAATGGCAGGCTTCAGCAGAGACCACTGTAGAGGGCAACGGAGCTGAACTCATACCACCAGGGGCTCCAGCTACCTTCAAGAGCCCTCTCTGGGGGAACTTGGGTCCCAAGGCTCTGACAGAAAGAAAAAGCCTGGGTGGGAACAGGTCCAGTTGCACAGTTGTGAGGGGCTGGGAATGGATGCAGCGCTCCGCAACCACTCATTTCACTTCCCTGGGCTAAGCGGGCACTGTGTGCAGACCAGCCCCAGCCCCCGAGGCTTGCACAGCCTCTATTTAAACTCCTCCAGTGCCAGTAAGCTCACCCCTGCACAATCCAATCCCTTCTGTCCTGGAGGCTCCTGGCTCTCCCTTGCTGCCGGGAGAAGGCTGGGCTGGTGTCAGTTCTGACTCTGCGGCTTGTGGGCCTCTCAGAGTCTCAGTCTCCTCCCTTGTGAATGCTTGTGTGGGTGCCCACCCCCATTTCCAGGATAAAGTGAGAATGGAAGTGAGTTGCTTGGTAAATTGAAACACTCATGGTTGGGGGAGAGTATCCCTGAGATTCCGCTGAAGTTGCCCTGGGGCCCTGCTCTGCGCCTGGCACAGATAAGATGGGAGAATGCTTCCTACCAGCCTGGAACAGAGCAAGACCCTCTAAGCAGTAACTGCCCACAGATTCGGTGCCTAATATGAGTGAGGGCCAGTAACCACCTGAGCAAGAGCTCCCCACATTATGATATCTGAGTGAGTCTCCCATCACCTACTTACAAGTCAGCCTAAAGAGGATTTGCAGTGGAGGGGGAAGAGTGGTAACCCCTGGACTGAGGAGGGCAGAGCTACCCCTCTCACCCAGACAGCGGCAAGGGAATAGGGCTCAGGACAACCTTTACTTGCTCCTTATTCCTGCCTGGGCTGTCCTACCCCTGCCTACCCTCACGAGGCAGGGAGACAGCTTTGGAGTATCCTCCTTCTCTGACCTGAGTGAGTCTTCAGAGGCCAGACTGAGGCTTGCCATAGGTCCCAAACATATTGTTAAATGAAGGCAGTGCCCTGGGCCCCAAACCCCTGATAGGCCTTGGGGGCTGGTGAACAGGAGGGGCACAGTGGACTCTGCAAGGCCAAGCCAGGCCAGTTCTGTGGAGGACAAGGCAGATGCCTGATTGTGCAGATGTCCCCACCCCCACTTCTGGGCAGGGCAGTCCTTCCACCTGGACAGAATGATGGGGGCAGGGTGCATCACAGAAGAGTCAACAAGCTTGAGCTAACCTAACCAGCCCCCTCCTAGCCCCTCCTACTGACAGTTGTCTCTAGCACCTCTATCTCCCCCATGCCTAGGGAAGGGCTGGCCCATGGTATCCTCACCCATCTGTTTGCTGGATAAATGCCTGTGCTTATGGCCCCAGGGAACCAGCACAAAGGGCATCACCCCTCCTGGGTGCCCTCTGGGGTTAGGTGGGCACGTTCTCAAGGCCAGCTCTGCAGGGGCTGAGTGAGAAATGTCAAGGGCAGCCTCCCTGCCCTTTGACACCAGGATGGCAGCACTATCCCCAAAGAGTGCCCAGGTCATCAGGTACCTGTACCCAGGCTGGGTGCAGCAAGTGGGCATTGGTAGTTGGACATTTCAGTTCCAGCCTCCACAGATGAGCACCTAATTGAGGCTGCTGGTGCCGAGGGAAAGGCGGGAGATTTTGGTTGACAGGCCGTTAAAGGAAGACAAATAAGGAGGGGAGGTAATTAAGAGTAAACGGGTAGTAAGAGTCTACACACTCCAACTTCAGAGGCTCACAACATCCTCGGTCTGCTGGCTCCTGGCTCCAGCCACAGGTTAAGATCATGGGAAGAAAAATCAAGACTTCCTAGCGAATAGGGGGGCTTCCTGGGCAGGAATATTGACAGGTTTGGCAGCTACCCATCTGGCCAGATGTGCCTGTGCTAGAAGATGTAAGGCAGCAGGGGCAAGTAAAGGTGCAGCCAGCAGAGAGTGGCAGGGGGCCTGGCAGGTGCCAGTTCTGCATGTGGGCCGAGGGGAAGTCAGCTAAGCAAGCCAGAAGAGACTGAGAGGTCTTTATGGAAAACCTACTATGTGCCAAGCAAGTCTCGAGGGACGAGGAAGCCTATCAGGAATGTCCAGGACACCTGGGGCAGCAAGATCCCCACTTCAACCTGCCCACCTTCAGCCTCCCTGCCATCACCCTTTTGCTGCTCTATAAGCCAGTGGGTTGGAGAGCTCCTGGCTTTCTTAGAGTTTTACCCCTGTAGTTCCTTCTGCCTGGAACACACTCTCTCATCTCTACCACTTGAACCCAGAATGTTTATGAACCCATAAATACCACTTATGCCAGGAAGCCTTCCTGGACCTCCCCTCAACTAGACAGGCTTCCCCACTCCAGTCCCTACTCTCCTGCCCCCTCCCCCCTGCCACACACACATGCAGCAGCCTCTGCCTTGGGTTCAGAAAAACACCTGCACCCAAGCTGGGACCCCAAGTCTCCCTTGTCCCTGTCACCACCTCAGGGCCCCACACAGAGCCTGGCCATTGGGAAGGCACAGGAAGTGTTGACATAAGGACTTTTGAGTGGCATCTCCAGGAGCCTGGGGCTATGCCCAGGAAGAGTGGTCTGGCCTGGGCGTAAGGAGTGATAGCTTTGGCCTCAGATATCACAGGTTATATCAGCAAATCACTTTGCCTCTCTGAGCCTTTGTTTCTTCGTCCATATAATGGGAGATACGGTACCTGCAGGGATGGTCTGAAGACCCAAAACGTGTAACACCCTAAGGGCAGGACTTGGTACTCTGCAAGACCTTAATGAAGGGAAACCACAGAGAGACTCAGGCATCCCCGGGAAGGGGTTATGGTGAGCAAAGAGACTCAGGCTCCAGACTGAGGTTGAGACTCTGTCCTCTGTGCCCCCTCCCAGGCACCGGGGCCCTCAGAGTCCTCAGAACTCCCCTTGGGAGGACTCTGACCTGAACATCTTCCCCAGAGGAGTGAGAGGCCCCTCAGTGCCACCCCTGTGTTCTATACACAGTGATGTGTATGGCACAGAGACCCAGACGCTTGGTTTGTCCCCTCCCCTGAGGCCTTCATTCCACCGTGGCAAGAGAAAACGAGGACAAATAAAAAAGAGAAATTCTCCCCTCAGAAGAGAATTAGGTGTCTGAATGGCTTCCAAATAAATAAAAGTCTCCTCAGAGCCCCCGGCCAGCACTGACAGCAGCTCTAACTCTCCACAAGACGTGTTTTTCTGCCTCCAGGTGGAAGTGAAGAGTGTCAGCGGTGGGCGAAGTCAGGGTCTGAGGAGGCGGCCTTCCATCACCTCCTAACACCCCATCAACACCTCAGCGGAATGGCCATGGCAAATTGCCTCCTCTGATGGCCGCCCCTCCAGGCCCTCAGAGAGCAGAGAGAAACAGGTGCTGGCCTCCCCCACCAAGGCCGGGAAAGAGCTTCCCGGTCAGCTCCTGTCCCTGCGCATTGCTGGGATCCAGTTGTCAATTCTGTGAACCACCCCTCCCTAACTTGCTCATTTTGCAAATGAGGAAACAGAGACAGAGGGCTCTGGCGACAGTGAATGAAACCAGCAAGCCAGGGATGTGTCCCTGAATGAGTTAGCTCTGCTCAATGTGAGGGCAGAGCGAGAGATGTTTCCTGAGAGGGGCCTCTCCGAGCGCAGGTCCACACCTCATGCTATCCGCCTTCCCCTCTGCACCTGAAAAGGCAGGAGAGATCAAGGCTAGACCCCAGGAAGTACCTCCTCGAGCAATGGGCTAGGGAAACACCCTGAAGAAAGTCCTCAAATCTTCTGCTTTTCTGCTAAAAGCATCTCTTGGCTTTGGCCCACTAAGCTTTTAGAGGATTAGCCTCTGCTAGGTGGTTGAGGGGAGGACAGGACCTGGCTCCACCATTACTTAATTTAACTGATGGCTGCTGCTCCTGTGAGGGGCAGTTAGCACTTCATTTGTCGAGCCTGGAAGACGGATGAGGCTAGGTGTTCTTCAATTACTGAAAGAAGTTGACGCTGTGGGAAGTGGCAGCAGGGCCACTAGGAGCAGTGCGTGGTGAGAGGCTAGGTGGCCCAGAGGCTGCCCTGCCCCCTTTCATGAGGCCCCTGCCTTCTTGGGGTGATGCCAGCACTCAGGACCCTCCCCCTGAGTTCCTTAGACACCAGACAGGGAGGAGAAGCGAGGCCTTCTGCCAAAAGCCAGTCCAGCCTTTCCCATTAGCGCTGGATATGGGTCTTTCTGCTCCCTGAATCAGGGTGCCACTGCAGCCCTTGCTGTTCTCCCTGGGTCAGGGCCTTTGAGATCTCATCTCTGGGGCCTGAGGTGAGGTGAGGCAGGGAGCAGGGAGGAAGGAGGCATGGACTCCTCCCCCACTGGTTGGAGTGGCCTGGAGTTGGAAATCCTGAAGGACCCCCTCTTGGCCTGGAAATGTTGTCCCTGAAGCCAGGCCATTAGCCTCAAATACAATCCAAGTGCACTTACGATTCAGCAACTACCCAGGCCCTGGGAGGAGAAGGGTAGTTTCCAACCCAGTCCCCCATGAAATCTTCTGGGCACTGACCCAAGGGGGAACTGTGAGCCACTAGGATCTGCTGAGGAAGGTCATGCTGGATTGGAGGCTACTTTACTGCCTAGGGGTATGGGGGAGGCTGGGGACACTCAAGACAGATGGGCCTAGACTAGGCAGGCAGCAGGGCTGGGAGCTCCAGCTCCTGAGGCCACATGAAGGGGCAAAGCAGACAGGGCTGGGTGGAAACACACTCCTTCCTCTCCTCTGCCAGCATGAGGTAGTACCAGGTTAGGCAAATGAAGGGAGCATCTGGTCTTGATAGAAGGCACAACCTGTGAGGTATGGCAGGAAACAGGGGCAGGGATGGAAGTTAGGGGGACCAGCAGAGCAGAGGCTGTCCTGGGACCATTGTACCCCAGGTGGGCTAGCTAAGGGAGAGACATCACTGCCCAGAAGGTGTGGGGTGGGGAAAGGGAGGTTGTTTAGGGCACAAGTGCTGCAGGTGACCATGGCTTGCAAGGATTCTGGATCCCTCCCCAACTGGTCTAGGCAGTTGGGAAACAACCTGGATGTTCTGGAGACAACCAGGCCCCAGAATCTCTTTCAAAGGACAGCGGGAACTCTGTGGACCCCCTCACTCTACTCTATAAATTGACAAATTGAGCCTCAGGGATGCTCTGGGCCGGGCCTAGTGAACAGTGGCACCTCTGAGACCAGAACCCAGACCCCTTGGGTCCTTGCTTAGGGCCGTTCATGGCACTCTCTTATGGTCAGAGCTGGCCCATATCCCCATCTTGGGTGTCGGTTTTCTACTTGCTGATTAAGGGCCAGTACTGTGGCCAGCAGAGCAAGGCAGGTACCAGGACAGATACAGAGAGCAGAGAGCCCCTCGGTGGCCTAGAAAAAGACCCTGGAGGTCTGGGAATTCCCAAGGCAGAGCCAAGCCCTCTTCCTGCAGAGTAAAGCTATCAGAGAGCTTCGCTGGGCTCCAGGCAGGCAGAAGGGGGTGCTTGGGAAGCTGCACCCAGGTAGGCCACTGAGAGTCTGGCGGAGGATGGAGAGGCTTCTGTCTGCTTATGTTCCCACCAGCTGGACGGCCTCTCCCCCTCACCTACCGCCACGGCCTCCCTGATCCCAGTCTGGCGGCTCCAGAGCACCATCTTGCTGAGGTCTTAATTTCTAAATGAGCGAGGAGGAGCTTTGGAGAGGCAGAGGCGGATGGAGAGACTCGCTGAGAGAGACAGAGAGAGACCTCGGGGAGGATCAGGATGTGGACTCAGCATTTTGCCACAAGCCACTTAGGTCTTGCCTTCGAATCCAAGCCAGCTGCCGTGGGGTGGCTGGGAGCAGGCCATGGACAGGAAACACTGGTGATGAGTCAGGCGTGGGGCAGGGCTGGGGGATGGTACTTAAACCCGGGGGGCAGTAGGTATGCCAGGCATACTCAGGCCCCTCGGAAGATAGGGCATTATCAAGTGTTGATGAATGACTAAATGACTATGTAATAATATATCATCTCCATCATGCTAGGGTCTGGGATGGGAGCCATAGGACCCCTGCAAATCCTGCAGATCAGATCCCTGGGAGTGAGATGGACCCTGCCCTCACAACTCCATATAACCTCCTCCCAGGTTCCTGTACTATTCTCCGCCAGCCATAGATCTCTGATGGGACTGAGGATTCCCCACAAGCCCCAGCCACTCAGTGCCCCCCACCCCCATACACACACTGTAGCGATTCTGATAGACACTGCAGGGCAACTGCTGCCCTTGCAGGCTGGCCTCAGAACCCTGGCCTAGCTGCTCTTATAGAAAGCTGGGCATGTCTGGAATCTCCTCATCCCAGGCTCTGCTGATCCCCTAGCCCTCTAGACGTGCTTGGATCTCACTGAGAGTCTTGCTGCAGCTTCCTGGAAAATAGGCCCTGAGAGAGCTCAAACTACCCCCCACCCACTGGAGTGCCCCTACTCCCAACCTCCCCTGGAGACTAAGAACCTTATATTCACTGTACAGAGAAAAAGGACTTACCCTGGTCACTGTGGCTTTCCTGTGATTTCCAAAAGAGAATTCTTGATGTTTCCTCCAGAAAGTGAATGAGAATCATAAGCCCCATCATAATTCCTCCCTCTCCCCCAGCTTCTCCTTCCCCATTACACACCAGACACGGGGCCCGAAGGATGCCTAATTCTTACAGTAGCCTTTCAAGTAGATAGCATTACCCCCATTGAGTGGATGAGAAAACTGAGGCTCCAGTGGTTCCGAGTGAGTTGTTCCACCTGGCTGGGAAGCAATGGAGATGGGATCTGACTCCCAATCCAGCTCCTCCTTGGTTGAGGCACGAGGAGCATATTGTAATCTTTAAAAAAGAATTTAATAAGTCCATCTTATCTCAATATGCAAAGCTATGCACAAGGCATGTAAATGAGTACTTCCTGTCCACTCCCAGGGTAGCAGTGCAGACTTTGGGTTTGACCAGCATTTAAAAGGCCTCCTCTCTCTTGCTTGGATGGAAACTCGCTGCTCTGCCTGCTAAACCCAAAGTACCTCTGGGCAGAGCTTTGCAGAAAGCAGTTGGGGATCTGTCCCCACAAAGCCTGTGAGCATGTATCGGATTCCGCGGGTAAGGCAAGGACCACCTGCCTCATGCCTTCCCCTTTCCCTCCATGGAGCCCCAGGCCCAGCAGAGATGAACATCTGCACTTTGGGATGCTCAAGGACGGGAACTGCTTGTTGCTGCGGGAATATGGGAAGGCTCCCTAGAGGTAAAGGAGAGGACATTCCAGGTGAAGGGAATACTGGAGAATTAGTAAAAGGTGTGAAGGTAGGATCCGCTCCGGGGAAAGCCAGTGAAGCATTTAAGGTCTGCTCTGTTTCCAGAAGTGAGGCTTCTCCATGATGAAAGAGCCCATTGCACTGGAGCAGGAAGGCCTGGAAGCCGGGAGGCGGGTGGCAGGGCTGGCTACAGGCAGTGGTCACAAATCATGGGAGAAACGTCCCATGAGCACAGGGTGGAAAGGACAATCATCCAGCGCCTTGGCCTGATTCATGTCTGGGAGGCAGCGGACATCCACTGGGCCCAGGTAACCTTGAGTTCATTACCCAATGTCACTGCACCTCACTCTCCTTGAAGGTAAAATGGGTTTAATAAGCCCCCTCATCTTCCTCTCAGAGCTGCTGGGAAGCCACCGGGGGCTTGATGCTTTGATGCTGAGTCACAAGCTTGCATAGCAGGACTGCTCCCATGGTGTCCACCAGGTCCATGGAAGGAGGAGGGGCAATAGTGCCACCCCTGTCCCTACATACTCCACCCAGTTGAGGCAATGAGCCAGGCCCAGCACACACCAAGCCGGGGGCAGGACTGGGACTGGAGCACATTGCAGAGTGACGAGTCAGTGAGGTTGGGGCAATGGGCAGAGGCCTTCCTGCAGCTGCTGAGGTGCACAGGGAGAATGGGGTGGCCTGTGGAGGAATGTGACAGTTAGGGACAGGAGGTGGCTGGCCCAGGTCAGTTTAGAAGCTTATCTTCTCTTGGAGAGGTCCCGGGAAGGATCCCAGGGACAAAACTGATCTGCCCATTAAATGGTTCAGGGATGGTCCATTGAAGTTTTGGGGGCCTCTTCCAGGACACTGGGTTTCCAACTATATTTTGATAAACAGGAATTCATTTTAAACTAAATTTGATCAGATCCCCCATTTATGACAGATTGAAGTGGGACTGCTCTGATGGAGGATGGCAGGGGTCGGGGGCTCCAGAGCCTCCCAGGACAGAGTTCCAGTGCACACCCCATGCCAGAGCTCGGCATAAGGAGGGACAGGAGCTGGGCACAAGGCTTCAGCTCTAAACAGGGTCTGGACTCGTTTCAACCCTCCTTGGATGACCTTGGGAAGGCTTTTCACAGCCGTGGGCCTCAGGCTCCCATCTGCAGAATGGGTACCTCTTAGCACCTTGCCCTCAGTTGTGCTCCTGGGCGGCCCTCCATCATGGAGAGGAGGCTATTTATTCATCCTCCTGAAGCGCTGAGGTTTTGCGAACTCATCTGCCGCCTGGCTCAGCTAATTGGAATCGCTTTCCCCCTTCTCCTCTGCCTCTCAGTAAATTATGCGAATTGCCCCAGTCAGAGTCCTGGGTGATGGACAGCCCTGTCACAGCAGCCTAAGTGTTTAAAGAGCAATTGTTCTAGGGAAGGCTGCCATTCCTCAAGCCTGTGCTGAGCAAGGTGCCACGGGGAGAGCCAGCCTGGCCCTGCCTGGGTGGCAGCCCCTGCTCCACCCCGGCCCAGCCACCACAGCCTGCTCTGCCTAGCCTGCCAGCTACTGGTTTCCAGTATGTTATCCTTGTCATAACAATCAGAGCAGCCGAGAGGTATTGCACTTAAACCCTCAACACACATTTTTATAACCTTTCTGTTTAATAAGAAAGAGACAGCTCCAATTAGCTGGGAATATTCTGCAGAAACGGGATTATTTTAAAAGCTCTGGCAATATTATAAAATAGCTTCAGTAAGTGAACAGCTGTTGCTGGGTCCCACCCGCCATGCGCACTGCACCACCCGCACTCTCTCACCAGGCAGGGGGCCTCTCTCCCCTCCCCGGTCGCCCCAGAGGCCCTGAGAACCCTGCTCTGGCTGGCAGTCACAGACCCCTCTTCTGGCAGCAAGATGTAAGCTGTGAGATGTAGAGCCGGGTGCTCTCTCTTCTGGGCTGGAGGAGAGGAAGGAGTAGCTTAGATCTACCTCTATGGTTGGACCATGGCCTTGCTGGAGTCCTGCCTTCCCTGGGAAAGCCTACGTGGGACATCATCTCTAAAGGGCCTCCAGTCCCCCACAGTTGCCCCATGACCTGGACATGTCCCCTGCTATGACAGGACTCCCATCCACTCAGGCTGAGCTCAGGTCTTCCCAGCCTCTCCATCTCCCCAATCAAGGGGGCAGGGCAGGGTTATCTGGCAGCTCCGGTTCCAGTTACTGTGCGTTTTCTGAGTCCGCTCTGCCCAAGACCGCACCAGGGCCAGGTAAGCATTTTACCTAAGGGTTCCCTGCTCCTCCTTCTTGGGGCCAATTGCCATCCCCTCTTTGGAGCTTCCTCCACTCTCACCGACAGCCTGCCGTTTTCCTTCTCTCCAGGAGTCTTCTCTCTGTTTCTTTGCCCACCCCAGCTGGAAGTCTTATCAGTAACAGAGTCTAAGCCCCCAAAGCTGTGGGCAGGGTCATGGGGGTCCTGTCCTTTCTCTCTCTTCCCATGTCTGTGGCAGAACTCTGTAGAAAGGGCTTCTCAGCTCCCCCCTCCCAAAGCTATGGGGTTATATCGTACCACCAGCCTCCACATCGGCAGTCAGCCCCACCTGGGCAGAAGCTTGACACCACCTCTTTCCTGGAGCCAGCCCAGCCTCTGCGAGGAGGGTCTAGGGGTAGGGACTTCAGGGAGGCCCTTGGTCCTCTTTGGCCTGCTGGGCAGAGGGGCAGAGGGCTCTGTGTTCCTGCCCCCTCTGTCTGCTTGCCCCTCAGCGCACAACAGTGATCCCCATAGTACTAGGTGCCCCTCAAGATTCAGGCTGAACAGCAGATCATATTTGAACACCCTCCAGGGAAGGTTAAACTTGGAAAGGACCTCAGAGTTTGGCCCATGGAGCCTGTCACTGTATGGTTGGGGAAACTGAGTCCAAATGAGAGGAAGATCCAAGGCTATACTCTAAAACAGGATGGGAGGCAGGATCCAGGCTATCTGCCTCAGCCCTCGAATTTGACCTTTGTGGGCCCCGGCACAGCAGGTAGTGAGATTTGAACTCTTGAACCAGAGATGGTGGGCTGGAATGGGCCCTGCCTCAATTGCTCAGGTGACCATAAGCAACTCCCTCCCTCTCTGTGAGTCAGCAACTCAGTGAGGCCCTGCCTCTGAAGGCAGGACTCCTGGGGCTGAGGGGGGTGAATGCGACACCAGGGCAAGCTGCTGGGCAGAGCTGGGGTAAGAACTGAGTCAATGGGGCTCCTTGGGGTCCCCAGGTGCCCCACTCCTCCATCCCTGCCAAGTCCCCTCCAGGCCTGACCAGAGAGTGTGGGGCCTCAAGGTCTCTCAAGGCTCCTGGGAGAGCAGCCTCATGGCCAAGGGAACACCCACATGATGGGCCCCTCCCAGCACCGTGGCCCCAGCCTCGGTGACGCCCAGGTCTTGGGGTCACTGCCTGGGGAATAAGAACAATTTGGGGGCATCCTTGGGAGGAGACCACAACCCACGAACTGCAGCACAATGCAAATGCACCATGTGCTAAATGGGGAAAAAATGAATTTTACACCCAGACAAAGTGACTTTTATCATGTTAACGACCGTGGTTTGCTCATCATGTCTGCTGCAGTGAAATGGGGCCTGTGGATGTTTTTCTTTTAGTTCTGCTTTTAAATGGAGGCATTTCCCCCCTGTAGCAGACAAGCCAAGCCCCTCAGATTAGGATGACAGAAATGCCGATTCAGCAAAAACAAAACGGAGGAATTAAAAACAAAATCTTCATCTGTGCTTTCCAGCAAAAATAGAGCTCAGAATGAGGAGCTCGGGTGTGGCGTGAGGAGCCCTGGCCTGGAGGTGGGAAAGTGATTCTAGCCCAGCTCACCTCCAAGTCCCTGTGTGACCTGGGACGTACCTCACCCATTCCTGACCTCAGTTTGCCCAGTGGTACCAGGAGAGCTGCTCTGCCCTGGCCCTTGAGCAGATATCCATGTCAAACTCGTCATGCTCAGTCTAGGTCCGGAACTGCCTCTTCCATTAGACTGGGACTTGCAGAGGGCAAGACAGGGCAGCGTCATCACTGAGTCCGTGGTGCCCCCAGTGATCAGTATAAGGCCCTGCATGGAAGGGGCACAGATGTTTGCGGATGGAGCCAGGGCTAGTTCCCTGACACCAGCAAGGAGTGTCCAAGTAGATTCCGTGAGCCAAGACCCTAAGAGTTCCCCCCACCAGCCCTGCACCCTGAGCATGTCAATGACACATGACAACTCCATATTGTGCTCATCAAGAGTCAGGAAAACACCATCTGTTGCTTTGTACAGCTGCCCAGCCCGGCACCCAGCTCCCATGGAGGAGCCTGTGCTGCGCCCAGTGGGGGAGTGCTCAGCTAAGGCAAATGAAGAGGACTTTGGGGCTGGCATATCTGAGAAACCTCTGCTCTGACACCATGCAGTTCTGCTCTGGAAGGCAAGCCCAGGTCAGGCAGGCAGGGCATTTGATGAGCAGAGATCGGTGGACAATTAGCCAGCCCCAGTGGAGGTAATTAATCAACGTCTGAGGCCTTCCATCTGGGTCTGCTGTGATCACTGCCGTGCCTATGCCCTGGTGGAAGTCAGGGCCTGGGCCAGGCTGACAGGAGTGGTCTTGATTGCTGTCAACATCGCCTTTGCCAGCACAAACACCACCATCACCACTGCCTCCAGCAGCTCCGTGTGGCCGTCACCATCACAGTTAACCATCACTCTCAGCCCCCCACAGTAGCATCATCACCCAACCAGGGATGTGCTGTCACCAGCTCCGTCCACACTCACCTGTGCTTATTCTTCCCGACTCAAGATGCTTTCCCATTGTCTCCTCATTCCATTCCTCCCAGTCTCGAAAGATACACTGGTGGCTCGCTGGTAGGGAGACCGAGGCGTAGAGAGGGGAAGGGCCAGGGTGGTTAAACCAGGGTGAGAATCTGGCCTCCTGGCATACAGCCTACCGTCACTGCCACCCCCTCCTCCGTTCTCCCAGTACCACCTACTCGCGCAGCATATACTTTCTCCCCACATCAGTCAGAATGGATTAAATCCGGCTTCAGTAACAACGACCCTAAAATCTTAGTGGCTTAAAATAATGATTTATTTCTTTTTATTGCTACTTGTTCTTCATAGGTCAGCCAAGGCTGTGCTCCATGTCATCCTCACACTGAGACCAGGCTGACTACAGAGCCAAAGTCTAGAAAACAGTTATGGCAGAGGGAGAGAGGGCCTTGAAAGGTCTCACACCAGCGATGAACTGTTCTGTCATGGAAATGTTGCTTCCGCTTGCCACTCATTGGTGAGAACCAGACCGCAGCCCCACTTGACCACCAGGGGGCAGGAAGGGGCAATTCTACCTTTAGCCTGGAAACAGGGAGAACAGGGGCATTTGGCAATTGCCCACAGTGGCTCTCAGATTTCCCCTTCCTTCTCTCCCTGCCTTCACCTCCCCGCCCCATGCGCCAATGTTCTCCAGCCTCCTGGCCCAGCAGGACTTCAAAGGTTGAGATGAAACTTCCTCCGTCTGCCTGGTATCCTGCTGAGATTCCTGCTCCAGGGAAGGATGACAGTGGGGATGAAGCTGACTGAGCCAGGAGGACCTGGGAGCCTGCCCTGTCCCAGTGGAGCCTTGTGGAAAGGGAGAGAGGGTCTGAGCTGAGCTTTAGGCAGTGACTCTGGCCACAGGTGTGGCGATGGTTGGAATGGGAGAGGCTCAGTCAGAGACCAGATAGTAGAGTCTTGCGAGGATTCAGAAAGAGAGAGGACGGACCAGCTGAGGGTGAGAGCCTCAGTGGAGAGGCCAAGACAGAGGAGAATGGTGAATGAGGTGGCTCTGGGTGATCAGAACCCAGACTGGTTCTGGCTGACTGGTTCTGGGGCTGTGAGACTCCTGGTCTGTGTAGGTATTTATATAAGGCACCATTTGGGGCACCCTAGTCACACACTGGTCCTCCAAACATCTACCTTTGCAGCCTGGCCTCCCAGGGGTTGGGCTGTAGGAGCAGAGATTGGGGGAGTGGGCTAGTTAGGGGCTCTGGAGATCAGGTCTGGAATTCTGGGGTCCAGCGCTAGGCTCCAGATTCCCAGTTTGGTGTTCATTTTGCTCCATTCCCATTGGCCAGGGCTAGAGGAGGATGGTGAGGTAATGGGATAAGGAGAGTCTGCATCTAAGCAAGGCCATATCCGATTCTCCCGGTGCTGGGGTGCTGGTGCCAGTGCAAATGTGGCTCTTTCCACATCATCCATCACTGGGCTACAGAAGGCTGGTCATGATCAATAAAACAACAATTATCCCGTCATTACTGATTGTGAGCCTGGGGCAGGAGCAGCAGCGGAGTGGGGAGCACTTGGGGTCTGGGGGAGCTTCTGATGAGGACAGTCCACATCTAGTGTGTTGGCCCAGGTTGGGGGGTGCAGGGGCTGAGGATTGTGGAGGCTGCCAGGCAGGGCCGCCCAGCAGTTGGGGCAGGGCCCAGAACCTGCAAAGCAGGGGGACTGAGCTCCATCTGAAGGAGGTGGGAGGCGGGCCAGTCTCCACCAGACTGGGAGAGGAGGCAGCTCTAAGTGGGCTGACTGGCCCCTCTTACCCACTCTCCTCCTTCTGGTGTCTCTCTTTGTGAACAGCCCAGGCTTGGGGAAGGTAGTAACTGTGAGCAATCCCAGCCACCAATTAAGAGCTCTCCTCTGCCTGCCTATCCTACCCCTGCATCTTCAGATCTTCAGCACTCAGCCGACGTCTTGGCTACCCAGGTAGGGCAGTGTCCAAGGCAGTGGGGATGGGCCTGGCTGCTAGGGTGGGAGGAGGGGGAGCAACCGCCACTCTGGAACCTGTGTCCCAGCTCCTGAGAGATGCTGGGCTTCTGGCCGTGGAAGGAACCTGAGCTCCAAGCCCCTCGGAAGGTGGAGCAGGCCCATGGCCCGCTGACTCGGTGGAGAGGAACCAGGGCTGCACAGCCATGGTCACCTCAGTCCCCCCAGTTCTGTTCCCTGTCCTATTCCCAGCCTCACGGAGGGGAAATCTCTCTCCATCAGAGGGAAGGGATGAAAGGAGAAGTGATTTATTA
Source organism: Stenella coeruleoalba (assembly GCF_951394435.1). Lineage (NCBI taxonomy): Eukaryota > Metazoa > Chordata > Mammalia > Artiodactyla > Delphinidae > Stenella > Stenella coeruleoalba. The sequence continues at coordinate 67,474,158 of NC_137156.1, forward strand.
TTCTATTCCATTATGCCTGTTTCCAGAGAAACTAATTATGGTGCATTGTTGTATTAGATACTTTCAGAAAGATTACATTTTCTTACTTTGGCCGATAAAAAAATTAAATCCATCAGTTTTCCTAAACACATTACAGTAAAGACAGACTTGCTCCTTGTAATTATTAATCAGTCGGATTTGGGGATGCAAAGCATTTGACTTAAGTCAATACAGTCACGAACAATGTCCCAGGATCACATTTGGTATTGAAACAATTTTTCAGTTTATTAAAAAGTCATTAATGTGGTTGGGGTGGGGGGTGCAGGGAGCTGGGCTAAGCCACTGAGTCAGGGCTGTGGATCTGGGGGGCGGTGGTTTGCCGAGGGGGCCCTGCGAGCAGGAAGAGACCCCAGGACTCTCTCATTCCTAAGCCCAGCTCTATGAAAGGGGTCTGTTCGGGGTGAAACAGAATGCTGAGAAGTCAGCCCCTGCCCGCACCCCAGCAACCCCATCCTATGCCTGTCCGGCCGTCCAGAGTCTGCCTTTCCAGACCGTGAGCTCCATCGGACAGAGCAGTGGCAGTAAAGGGTCCCTCTGGGAACAGTTTGGCTACTGAGCCTTGAGCCCACTTTCCGGTGGTCCCGCGCCGAGAGCTGAAAGTCCGCCTGACTCCCATAAGGCAGGGAGACAGGCCCCTTCTACCAGCTCAGGCCCTTGGAGCCCCCAACCGGGAACATGTGGCTATTTGGAAGGACACCTGGTGTGGCTGAGTGCCTTGTTCCAGTCACTGACCCTGCTCACTCACTCATTTAATTACTCCTCTGACACTTCCTACTCCCAGGAGGGATTTGCAGGGGTTTAGGAGGCTGGCGAGCTACAAGCTCAGCTTAGCCCGAGTCCTGGCCAGGGTGGGAGCTGAGGGGTGGCAACAGGATCCGGGCTCAAGTCACAGCTCAACCACAGGCAAACTCTTGACCCTGGACAAGTCAGTTAACCCTGCTACGCCTCAGTGTCCACTACCAGGGAAAGGGAGTGCTGCTGCCCGTGTCCTCACACGGGACAAGGGAGGTCACAAGGTCTTGTCTGTCCTTCCTGAACTCTGTCATGCCACCCCTCTGCCCCTCCACCCTCAAGGCCAGAGTCCTGGCTCCTCCCTCAGCGGCTACTTCACACATGTTGTTCCCTCTGACTCTAATACCTACCCCCTTCCATGGACCTAACTTCTGGAGAATTCCACTCACCCTTCCTTCTGGCCTCTGCTTTAATGACCTTCCACAAATCTGAATAGGGCCTCTGGGTGATCCCATGGCTCCTGGGCTGCTCCCTCTCATCACGTAGTGCCCAACCAGGATCTCATTTGCCCCCACTAGGCAGGGACCCCAGAAGGGCCAAGTCCTGTCCCTGACATCCATCGGCAGAGCCCAGACCTTGTGCCCTCCCTCCACGCGAGGCCCACCCTGAGCCAGCCTTGGACCTTGCTGCACCGGGCTGGCCGTTCCTTCCCAGAGCCAGAGGACCAGACAATGCTGGACCCTCTTAGGCTCTCTTGACCCAGTGCTGAGAGACCCTATCCAGCAGCAAGACCTCTCAGCTCTGTGCCGACCTCACCCCAGTGCCCTGCTCTGGATTCGCTGCCAGGGAGGGAGCCAGGCAGGGAGGCCAGCCCCACTCTCAGGAAACTCAGGATGAGGCAGGGGTTGGGGCCAGGACTTGCACTGCTCCCAACTCCTGGGTGGCCTTGGCTAGCTCTGCCTCTGTGTGCCTCAGCTTTCCCCATATGTATAATGTCCCCCACCCCATTAGCTGAAGAGAGATGGAACTGGGGATCAAATATCCAAATGGAAGGGAAGACTCCAGGATAAGAAGAAAGACCTGGGAGCAGAGCTGGGGTCTGAGCATCAGCATAACTGTGGGTGACTGGTGAGGTCGGGGCTGGGTCTGCTGCACAGGGTTGGGTTCCAGGCCTGTCCTACTCCCTACTGTTATGGGCCACAGGCCACAGAGAAGGAACGCTGGGTGCTGGGCACATTGCCCCCCTCCCTGCACCTCTCACCTGCAGGCAGGTGGAATTGAGCGTGTTCCGGACACTCCATTTCCCAGGAATTTATGGAGGGCTTTATCTTCCCTCCTTGATCAGTGGTGAGGGAAAGGAGAGGGCACGCTGGGCTCCCTCCCCGCCAGAGGGGCAAAGAACAGCAGCCTGGCCACCCTGGAGCTTGAAAAATACTATCTAAATCCCACCTCAGCAAATCCCCCTTCCCCCTATGCGGCCTCGTCAGGGCCAGGCGGGTATGGGGAGGGGATGGCAGCCATTTAAGCTGTCACCAGCTCCATCAGAGGATTTAAGTCACTGACACAGAGTAACAGCGCTGTAGATTACAGTGCAGGAGCCACGCGGGCACAGCACAGCAGAGGCGGAGGAGGGGTGGCAGGCGAGTAAGGAGGTAGGGGCTGAGAGAGGCACTGCCCTGGCACCTCAGCTGGGGGGCGCTCTACAGCTGAGGCGGGCTCAGCAGCAGGGAGTCCCTGAGCACCCTGCCTGCCCCTCCACTCAGACCAGACACCCACACACACAGAAGCCCCCACCCCCCTGGGCTACTCCAGGGCCCTCCTCAGCTGGGGACCCATCCTGTGTGCCCTCCAGATAATGGCTGGGATCGCAGCTCATGTCTCTCCCAGGTTCCCCGTGGATCTAGGACCCAGAGGCCTCACGGCCACGGGCACCCCTGTGAGTGGGTGGGGGCGGGGGGGCTGGGGGTACCTGGCAGGGAGCCTGCCTGCTCCCTGTCACAGGCGCCCAGCCATTGTCTTTGATTGCACGGTATTAGCCGTAAATTACAGCCTTTGGGAGGCCGCATGTAAAAATAAAATAAAATAAGTGTCAAAAGACAGAGAAAATATTGATTCTTCAGGGAGAAGAAAGGATGCCTTGGTTAAATTAAAACTTTGAGAGGAAGGAGAGTGTGGGAAGGTGGTCCCCAGGACTGGAGAGCAGCCCAGGGTGTGGTGGAGGTTGCCTGGGGGACCATGATTCAGTTTGTCAACAAACTCGCTGGTCCTGAGATCCTGGCCTGTCCAGGCCAATGTGGAGGAGACATAGGCAACATGTGACAGCACTCACTGGGGAGACAATAGACCCTTGAGACTCACCAGGAGGGACCCCAGGCACTGATTCATAGGCAGAGTGGCATCTGGGCTCCGGCAGGGGCCTGGTCAGTGTGTAGGAATCCTCCATGGTGCTGAGGCTCATCTACTAAGTGATCCTTCCCTCCGAGCACAGGAAGAATCCCAGGCCCGCCCCACACACACCCTCTGCCTGGGTCTGAAGACTGTAGGGAGGCCCACATTAGAGCCCAACTTGCCCCACCCATCCAGTTCTCCCTCCACAAACACTCCTCTTCTGGTCTCCCATCACCCTCTCCCACTGAGAAGGACGAGGAGATTTCCCAAGGCTGCCTCAGTAAGGGCAGAAACAATAGAAAAATAGACTGAAGGAGAGATAGAGGCCCTGTCTGGCTGATTGCCCATGTCCACAACGACATTTCTGCAGCAGGCAGTACTTCCTACTGGGGTTTGATACAGATCCCAGACCTATAGCACCTTAAAGCCAAGGCTGGGGGGACACAAGAGCATGCAGGGTGTCTGGCCCAAGGGGACAGACAGGAGCCCCTGGAAGCACTGGCTGATAAGGGCAGGAGCAGCAGAAAGTGCCCCCCGCCGCTCATCACAGATGGCCTAGACCTCCAGGGGGCCCCCCTTGAAGAAACCAGAACAATTCTGAGGCCGCAGCTATTTTTCTAGAGGCTCCTGGACCTCAGGTTGGGGGACTCATTTATTTCTTCAATGAGCAAAATTCACTAGAAGGACAGCCCACTCGCAGCAACAGCCTTTGGGTCCTTCACTCATCCACAACAGCCTTGGGAGGAGGGAGACTCCAAGCTAGCCCTGCCAAGCTCCCTTTCCTGTTCTGAAGGGGGTCACAGCAGGGGAATCTGTAGGGTGCTTGCCATAAGGAACAGAAGAACTGGGAACAACGAGGGCTGGGCATCTGGACAAGGCCTGACCTGGCTCCTGCCAGGGGTAGGGGAGAGGTTCTTGCGGGTGAGACACCTCATCACCAGGGACACCTGCCTCCCCTCACCTGCAGCCCCTGGCCCCACCCATCTAGCTGCTCCCACTTCCCTAGTCCACTGCCCAGTCCTTCTTGACCTCAGAGTATGGCAGGATGGGACACTGAAGCAGGTTGGCTGAACAGGTCCTGGCATGGCCTGCATCTGACACCTGCTCCCTATCACCTGTTCCCTGCCTGGGAATACCTCCCCTGGTGAAGGTGCCCACCTGACACCAGGCATCTGGGGTGAGAGATGCCTGCCTTCCTGAAGTGGGGAGGGGTGCCGCCTCTGGTGCCAGAAACCCCCTACCCATCTTCCTGCTCATCAGTCCTGAGGCTGGCCATGTTTTGTCCTCCATTGGCACTCAAGGCCAAAGCCTAGCCCGGGCCTCCTCTTGCCACTTAGGCTCCCCAGTCCTGTAGCCCATGTCCTGCCGCCCTGGACGCTCACACTGGATGACAACTCCACGACTCAGGAGGTGCTGGGGAGGTGACCCCTTGAGGGTCCCACCGGGACTGGGCCTAAAAGTGCCCTCCTCAGTGCTTACACCCTCCTCAGCAAGTCCCTCCACCTCTGGTGTCCTTGAACTCATCCTCCCCTCTCTGCAGCTTGGCCCCCAGGGTGGCCTTTCTCCTCATCCCTCCTTCCTCAGGCTCCGTCACCCCAGAGCCTCTTTGAGTACCCTCCTTCTAACCCCCGCCCCCCCCCCCCCCCCCCCCCCCCCCCCCCGCTAAACCCCTCCCCTGACCAGCCAGGGCTATGCTGGTTGATTTCACCTTGAAGCGCCCTTATCACAGTCTCCATCTCCTGCTGGCCTTAGCTGGAGCAAAATTGTTTTCTTTGTGGCTGCCCTGAGCAGTGAGGCCAGAGTGGGTGCAGGGATGGGAATGGGCTATGGTGGGTGGAAATTCAAGTCCTGAGATCCAACGGTCTCCTCGGTCTCCTCTGCTTCCTCTCCCTGCACCCAGACCCTATCCCTGCCCCATCCCCACCCCTAGACCCAGGTACAGGCCTGGCCTACCTTGATTTGTTGCTCATGCCCACACTCACTTACCCTTCTCACCCTGGGCTGAGCTGACCTAGCAGAACCTTGGGATGCTCCCTCCCCCGTGTGAGCACGCTCCTCCAGCCCCATGGGCTGGGACCCACACAAGCACATGCCCACATTCCTTTGGACCCCCGTTTTGTACTTGTGCTCCCCTTTGGGCATGCACACACTCCGCCACAAAAACATGTGCCCGCTTACTTGTGCATATGCCTAACACAGAGCTCCAGAAGGTCAGAGCCCAGAGAAGCCCAGCAGTCTTCCACTCCCCTAACCCAGTCCAGACACCTTGTTGTACAGATGGGAAAGCAGAGGTCCAGAGGGGTGGAATGGAAGCAGACATCCTGGGTTGGAGGTGGGGTTGCAAAGTCTCAGGGAGGGGTTAGGGGTCCAGTTGGTTTCCCCTAAGCTTTGAAGAAAGGCCTCTCTGTTGGGCCATTCACCTGGGGACATTCTTTCTCCAGGCTTTTTTTCCTGCCCAGAGCAATCAAGATCTCAGTGCTCTGCCCTGGGGTACTCCAGTCCCCCATGTCTCTCAACTCCTGCCCTCCACTCTCTCCTCTCTAACTCAGCTTTCTCTCAGAGCCACCTCCCCATGAGGAAAACAGTCTCAGGCCCCAGCCATGCTCTGGAGTCCCAGCTCCAGGATCCTGCTGTGTGACCTCAGGCAGGTCACCTCACCTCTCCGAACCTCCATTTCCTCAGCAAATAGGGATGATAAAAAATCTGACCTCACAACCTCACATGATCTTATGAAACTGAAAGACTCACCTGGAAGGGACTTAGTGCAGGCAACAGGGTCCTGTACCGATATAGTAACAGCAGTGATAAAAACAAAGCTGCTGCCCTTCCCTGCTCACCCTCCCTGACTCACCCTCAAGGATTTTTTTCTTCTCTGTTAAACTCCTTGCAAGAGTTGCCTGCACCCTAGCCACCACTTCCTCTCCATGCACATATACTCCTAAACATGCATGCCCACCCATGGGAGTGTGCCCCTCAAATCCACACCCCCATCTAGTACTCGCACATGCTCACACACACGCACACACAAATGGTAAGCAGAATATAATTCATTTGTAAAGGAGACTCCAGTCGTGCCATCCATCTTAAGCTAAAATTCAATACTTCCCAGCGTTGCCCACCAGGTCGTGATGAATGGAGAGGACAAAAGGCTCCATCCCACGCACCCCATTCTCTGGAACAGATGCCAGCCACCAGGGGCTGGTGGGATGGAGAGGCAGGGCAGCATCCCAGCCATCCAGAGAGGTGGTTCTAACAGTCTAGCAGCCCAGCTGGGGCCAGAGCAGGAACTACTCCAACTTCAGCCTCCCATCTGTGGCCTCCCAGGGGTTCTCTGATTCTACTTTTTTTTTCTGGACCCTTTGGAGCCAGTGCAGCCTGACCAGAGGGTTGGCTGAGGCCCTCCCAATTACCTGGATGCCAGCTCCCACCTCCATCCCCAGCACCTCTTCCTCCCTCAGCCACCCACTCTGAAACAAAAGTTCCCCTTCCCTGCTTGCATCCACCTCCTTAGAGCCTGTGGCTACTTCCCAAGTACACCTGACCTTTGCATATACTGTCCCCCCACCCCAAATTACCATTCCTTTTCTTCTTAACCTGGAGAAGTTCTCCACATGATTCAAAGCCTGGTTCAAACGCCCTTCCTCCAGGAAGCCAGAGCCCTGACCCTCTTGGGAACAGCTAACTCCCAGGTAGTCAGGGTGTCAGAGCCATAAGGCAGGACAGGGTGAGGGAGGGTCCACCATGCAAGTCCCTGCAGGCCAAGGAGGGGGCTCAGATGCAACGCAGACAATGGGGGCCCATAGAAGGGATTAAGGGGCAGCAGCATGGCCAACGTGAGGTGCCTGGGTGTGGCTTTAAAAGGACGATGGCTCAACCTTTCCCCACACTAAGCCTGGGTGAGGAGCCCGGCCTTGGCCTCTGCAGTCAGGGTCCTGCTAGCTATGCGAACATTCCTCCTCCGCTGGGGGAGTTTTGTGGCCTGCGGTGCTTCCTCCGCAATGGCCTGTGCTGTTTACGAACCCCTCTCCGGCTTGGAAATAGACTGCCTTTTCTGAACGATTTTCTCTTTTCACATTTACTAAACATTGATTTCCCCCCTCCTGCGCCTCTAATAGAGCAGAAACCAATACGTCTTTGTTTGCTTTTCTCGCGCATTTGGGGCGCGGGAGGCGGCGGCAGGGCCAGGCGACTGCCCCGCGCATGTGCATCCCTCCAGGTGGCACTGCCCACCGCTGGCGCTCCGGCTGCCCCAGCACTGTTGCGCCCCGCCCGCAGGGAGGGTACCAAGTCTGGGACACTGGGTCGGGGCACACCGCAGGCCAACAGAGCCGACCAGGAGCCAGAGTCTCCGAGGCTGCTGTGAGGACTGGTAGCGGGGGTACCAGGAAGGCAACCGGTTCCGGTCGCCTCCCAACTCTGATGCAGTTCCATCAGCAGTGCCTCACCTCCTCCAGAGCCTCTTGTGAAGTCCAGGTGCTTCTGGTTGAAGGGCCCATTAGTGTCTGGGGCTACACTCAGTAGTGGCCAAGTGGGGATGGGATGTTCATTCCTTCTTCCCTTCATGCATTCAGTCACCAAAGGTATCTGAGCCAGGCCCTGTGCTGGGGGCTTGGCAGGGGGGACAGTGAGCAAGACAGGTGTGGTTCCTTTGTATCCTGGTGCTGCACTGCCCCTCACACCACTGAAGAAGCAAACAGACCAAGGCAGGGAGGAAGGATAACTGGGTGTGAAAAGATCTCAGTCACCTGTGACCACAGCCCAATTCACACATTCCCCAGGGCAGCTGGCTGTGCAAGCCCTCCCCCCACAGTACGGGAGCCCATCTTTCTGCCAGACAGAGCCCCTGATAGACCAGGATTCACAGGTGACCTTGGCAATTTCTTCCTTTTCCGGGCCTCATTGTCTCAATCTGAAACATGGGTCCAGCACCCAGGTGAGCTAAAACTGCTGGTCAAGGCCCGTGCTGCCCATCCCTACCTTCAGGAGCACCCAGGCTCACCAGCACCCAGTGACCCATCCCAAGACAAGCTGCAAAGCCCTATGTTCAAATCATACTCTGCCCTTATTAGCTGTGAGATCTTGGGCACTTCTCTTCCCTCTCTGGGGCTGTTGATGGTCCCTACGTCATAGGGTTGTTCTGAGCATCACACGGCTTGAGGAAGCTCAGCTGCTGAAACCCAGTAATGACTCCACTGAGGGAGAGGGTAGAGGGGCTCAGAGAGGGGAAAGTGGGCCTGGGGGAGAGGTCCCAAAGGATGGGGAAAAACAGCCCCTGGCCTCTCTGTCCACTCAGAGTGGACATGTGGTTACATGTCCACCCAGAACTCCTATGAGCTTCACAGCAGCCCTGTGAGGGGCCATTTATAGATGATAAAGGTGGGAGCTCAGAGAAGGGAAGGATCTTGCCAAGTCACACAGCAAGAGAGTGGCAGCCCTAGGACAGGACCCAGTCCTACTAACTGGGTTGGGCGGGTGTGTGTGTGTGTGTGTGTGTGTGTGTGTGTGTGTGTGTCTGTAGTCATTGGATGTGTCAAGGGAAAGAGAGGGCACATCCGGCAGGCATACCTGCTGGGAGCAAAGGCCTGGAGGCAGGAACATGTGTAACACAAGCTGGGGGAAATGGAGATCAGGCTCAATTTTCAGACTTCCCGGGAACTTGGCTCTGACTTGTTTGTGGCCAAGTGAAATGTAGAAGAGGCCTCCACGGAGTTGTGGCTTATGGAGAAGGGAAAACCAGAGGCCTTATGGGCAGACACCAGGGGAAGGAACCAGGCTAGGGCAGGTGCAAAGAGAGACTTGGGCAGACGGAGGGGCAAAAAATCAGACTAGGAGACCCACTGACAGGCTGGCAAGTAGGCAGAGAGATGGGTAGATAGAGGGGATGCACGGATAGATAGGTAGATGATGGGCAGATGGATAAACAAGTGGACAGACCAATGAACAGTCAGAGAGCACTGAGCAGGATTCAGCAGAGCCAAGAGGAGGAAAGGCATCCCAGGCAGGAGTACCTGTGTGAACAATGAATCAGAGGTGAGGCTGAGAGTGACCTCTGGGCTTTGGGCAGTGGGGGAGGAGGCTGGTGTCCTACTGCGGTAAATCTCAGAGGCCCAGGGCCATGAGGAAAGCAGGGTGGGCTGGCCAGTTGTTGGGAGTTGGGAGAGGAGGTGGTTGCAGCCCTCCCACGACAGGGCAAAGTCAAGTTCTCAGGGGGGTCCGGTCATTTATATCCCCCTAGGATCACTGCACTCACAGCCCTGTACACTTGGTGCCCAGTGTATGTCTGGACGATGGACCCAGATCAAAATGCCTTCTCTGCACCAGGCGTCAGGTGTTTGGGTCGGCCTCTGGAGCAAGGCTGTGACCACCCGGGGCCGACTGGGGCAGGTGGTGGGCAAGCTTTGGCCACTCTGAGGAAGCCAACTGCAGCCACAGCACAAGGATAGGGGCCTGGACCAATTAGGAAAGAAAGGGAGGCAGCAATAATTAAAAATTAAAATCCAACAAGACAGCAGTTTAAAAATGGAAGGGGCGAGTAAAAACAATTAGCAGAGATGAGGCAATAGGGCGGGCACGATACAAATGGAGCTGATCACAAAGCACTAATGACATCAGAAACCTAATTTTTACAGTGTCAGGGCTTTGTGATGAAGCACTGGGTCTGCTCCCCTAAACCAGGCCTCCAGCTGTCTGAGGGCCGAGGGACTCCATCTCCCTCCACACAGGTCCCTTTCAGAGAGGCCTGAATGGAGGGGTCAGGAGGCAGAGGGCATGGGCTGGTGGGGAGGCTTGGAAGCAGGGGGGCCAAAGGGACAGTGCTGGGAGGCAGAGCTGGGAGGCTGGGAAACCAAGGCATGAGTTCGTGGTGGGGGGCAGCTATTGCCCCCTCAGTTTCCCCACCAACCAGGCAGCAGGGGTGAAGTCACAGTCCTCCGCAGCATCCCGTTGCCACAGAGACCAGGCGACCCTCCTGGCAGAGGGAGGCTGAGTCAGTTTGAGTAATGGTGGAGAATGCTGCCACTGATGGGGAAAAATGCATCTTCATAACAGGGTGAACCTTTTGGAAAATGGAATAAGTAAAATAATTGAGAGAAAGAAAATTGAGTTTTTATTGCTTTTTAAGTGTTTAAGTGGAGGTTTCATTTAGGGAAATTATCGTTGCTTTTATTTTTAGCCACCCGGTGGGATGAGGTGGGGCCTGGGGGAGTTTGATTCAGGGTGGGGCTTGGGTCTCCCCCCATCTCCCCAACAGGAGCCGCAGGGGCAGCTGCATCTCACAAAAGAGAGAGGAGGCTAAGGCTGAGGTCTCGGTGGAGGGCCGCCTTGCCTCCTGTGTCTCTTGGGTCCTGCCATCAGGCTGACCACTCGCCTCCTCTTTTGTTGGTCCCCTGACTGTGTTGGAACACCCCCTTCACCTCAACAGCTCTTGCCACACACTTTCAAGTGGGACTGGTGCCTCCCCCTGAGCTCCCTTGCTCACCTCGTCATCTCTGACCCCTTCTGAGTGGTCCTGTGTCTCCTGTCCCCAGTCCTGTATGGCACCACAGTGGAGGAGGAGAAGGGGGCTCAGTGAACCCTTACTGACTGGCTCATCTGCTCCATGGGAGGCGGGGGTTGGGGAGGGACTCAGACGGTCTGTGGACCTGATGCCCGGAAGGTGCTGGTTGAGCCTCTCCAACACCTCCTGCCAAGCCTGGGTGTCTACAATCTCATCCACGCTTCCTATCCCCATTCTCTCCCCTGTCCCAACTCTGCTGGAACCCTTCTATACCCTGAAATGGCTCAGGTGAAGGCCACCAAAGACCCCACTGAGCAGATCACACAGTGATTGGGGTGGCCTGCCTCTCCAGACCCCACTGCCCCCTACCCTGTGTCCCATGACTGGTCTGGCTGCTACTTGGGGTAACACCCTGGGTCTAGTCCTGCACTCCCTCTTCCATCTCTGCGATTGGCCTCTCCAAGGCTCCAGTCTTCCGAGGATCTCCCTGATGCCCTCCTGAGCCCCAGATGGAAGTCCCTGCTGGCTGGTCTTCACTCTTCACTGGCTCCACCATCCTCCTTTGCTCAGTTCAATCCCTGATCCATTCTTTCCACAGATCCTCTCATTTCTCTCCAGAACAGCAGCTTCAGCGTTCCCTGGTCTCCTGCCTCCATGCTTGTTTTCTCTGTCCCAACAGCTTCTTTCAATTTCTCAACAGTGTCAAGCTTTTCTCGACCCCATGGCCTTTGCTCATGCTACTCTCTGCTGAGAAAGTATTTCCCTCTCACCTGACCTGACAAAGTACAGGGCACTCTCACCCTTAAGGTCATGAATTAGGAAGCACAAACCATGATTCATGTTACCTCAGTCACAAAACAGAATTTACTGGCACAAGTAACTGAAAAGTCCAGGTCTATGAGCTTCAGGCATGGCTGGATACGGGTGCTCAAACATTATTACCAGAACACAACCTCTCTATCTTGTACTTCCTTGAGTGTAAACTTCATGCCCAGTCAGGCCCTCTCATGTCCTGCTGCCTCAATGTACCTCATGCCCTGCCCCTAGCCCTAGCATCAAATTCACACGACCATCTCAGAAAATCAGTATGGTCCTGGAGATGAAGGAGGCCAATTGGCCAGGCCTGTGCCAAGACAGAGAGATGGGGGAGGGCACTTGCTTATCCCCAATCCATGGAGAGAGAATGAGGGGGTCAGGGGTTCCCAGGGACAACTGGGAGTGAGCATGTGAGCAGGCCCGGCCTCTGTTGAACTTACACAGTGCCTTAACTCCCCTTTCCTTGATTAATTCCTTGAGGAGTGAGCCTCTTCTTGTCTGGCCCCCTCTAGGCTGTGAACCCAGAGGGAGTACCAGGCTGTCTTGCTCACTATGGGATTCTCAGTGCCCATGAGGGAGGGGGAGCCCCTCATATTACAGATGGGGAAACTGAGGCAGGGACTTGGCCAAGATCACACGTCTACGTTCATGCTAAGGTGCCCTATGCTCTGCTCCTCATCTCTATCACTCCCTCCACCAACCCCTCCTCCCACTGTTCCCACATCTGTCTCCCCCACTTAAACCATCCCCATTCCTGCCTGTGGCCTCCAGCTCTTCTTATCTGTCTACTCATCTCTCCAAAACTCCTTCCCTGGTGTCCACACTCTGTTCTTCACCTCCTGCAGCCTGACTCCCTCCAAGGCCCTTGTGGCCCCACTGACTCTGACATGCACACAGCAGCCCCTCATCCGCATGCAGCTCGTCAGCGACGGCTCTCTACATCACACACCTGCCTCCCCTCCTGCCCCCTGGCCACACTGTCTCAGGCCCTTTAGACATGTCTTCTTCTAGTTGCCCCTGGACCATGGCTGTCCCCACGGCTTTGTCCCGCGCTGCTGGTCTCACACCTCCTCTCCCAGGCCATCCCTGCCTGTGGCCTTATTCCCATCCTGGGGCCTGGTGCATATATTGTACTCCTTGGTCCTGACCTCTGCCTCCAGCCACCCCATGGGACAGCTCCACGGGCATCCCTTGAATGCCTGGAGCTCAGGGTCTATCCCCAGACGTGCTGCCCCCACCCACATCCAGTTCATCCCTCTTCCTGGCCCTGAAGCCCCTGCAGAGACCAGGTTACAACACGCTGTCCTGGACAATCCAGCCTCCAGATGGACCTTGGCTCCCTATTGTCCTTAGAACCAGCCCAAGCTCCTCAGTGGGCCCCCAGGCCCTCCCACTCCCACCATGCTGACTTCTCCAACACCACCTACATATCCTTACTCTGGCCCCTCATCCTCACAGATAGACAAGGTGCCATCTCTGGAGGGTGTTCTTATCAGCCCTCTGCCCGTGCCCCTGCCATCCCCCATGCCCAAGCGTCTTCCCTCCCTGACCTCCTCCTATGCCACTCCTGTCCCTGGTTAATCACTCTTATTCTCCAGCCTTAGCTCAGGGGTCACCAACTGCAGGAAGCCTTCTGGGCCCCTCCCCCGAGCCAGACTCCTGAGTCTCCTCCACAGCTGTAGGATGCTGATCCGTGTACGCATTGTCTCCTGTAGTACTCTGCCCCCTCAAGGGTAGACAGTGGATGACTCCTCTTGGTATCTGTTTTGCCAAACCCTGAGCCTGGTGTGCTTAGCACACATCACTGAATGAATGAATGAATGGATGGATGGATGAATGACTTTCCAGTAATAGGGGCTTTCACACACAGGGCCAGGTCTCCTGTGTGCAAGATGTGGCATGTCAAAAAGACCCCCTGGGCACCCTTGGCAGAGGCCAGGACCAGCATTGACACTGGAGTAGGATGTGAGGTGTCCTGGAAGCTGGATGCTATGTCTATATCTTGATGGCTGGCCCTGCTCCCCAGGAGAGGACCCCTGGGAAGCTGAGAGGACACAAGTGCGTCCTCCTGTCCATCTTGGCTCTCCTTTCCATCCTTTCCATTCTCTCTGCCACCACCCAGTCCTGGTCTGGCCCCTTTGGTCAGTGACCCCGTCGTAGTTCCTTTCCCCTCCCCTTGGCTTCTGCTCTCCTCCCCAGGGTGCATTCCACAGCTGGCTCTGGCAGCCACCCCTCCCTCCCTGCCCTGCCAGCTCCCATCCCCTCCCTGCAGCCGCCACAGCCCCCATCTCCCACGGCACTGCCATCCCTCAGCTGGTACAGCTGCTTTCCTCCAAGAAGTTAAGTTGAATTGAGCTGCTGTTTAATGACCTGATGTGTTCATTGCCCACGTGACACGTTGGCAGAGGTGGCTGTGGTGGTGGGCAGGCAGACACCTGCCTGCCCACCTGGGAGCGCAGCAGTGCAGGTGTGCTTCCCAGAGAGGCCAGGGCAGCAGGAAAGGAGTGCACGCACCCACCCACCAGCACACACACACACACACACACACACACCCCTTGCTGAGTCTCCACGTGCATAAACACATGCACGCAGTCATGTCCCCACACCCACATCAGCTTACAGTGCTTCCAGCTGCAGCCAACAGCTGTTATTACCACCACTCCTGGGCCTGGCATTCAAGGCCACCATGATCAAGCCTCAGCAGACCACTCCAGCCACACCTCCTCAAGGTGTCTCTGGACCCAGGGACAGAGGAGGGGAGGCTCTTCATCTCTGTCTATTAGTCTCTCTGTGTCTGTAGTGGTGTTTGTCACTCTGAGGGAGCCCTCAGGGCAGACGCTGTACAGGCACATTCTCTCTGAGCCTGAGAAGGGGCACACTGTCCCCCCTCCCCATCCATGTCCTGGGCAGCACCTGGACTTGGACTTGTCCGGAGCTCATCCTCAGCACTGGAGGAGGTAGAACTCAGAGGAATGAGCCCTCACTGAGTACCTACTCTGTACGGCGCTTTCACACCGCTGTTGCCTCTGGTCCTTGTCACAGTCCTACTCCCTGCCCGCACACCTTCCATTCCTCCTCCTCTCACTGACAAGGAATGAGGTCCTCAGGCAGTGCCCTTCCCAAGTCACACCCAGCCTGCCTAATTCTCTCTGGTGTATCTTGACTGTTTTGCAGGGTTGAGGATAAATCCTGGTTGTATCTCATCTCTGGGCCAGGCAGGAGCTGGGGGTAGGTGGGAGCATGGGCATCATTGTCCTTTTTGCCCACTGCTGGCCTGGGTTCATCTTGCCACATTCAGCTGTGATACTCTGGTCCTGCCTCCTATGATCAAAGTCCGTGTGCCAGGCAACTCCTCAGGTCCTCACATGCCCTGCAGCAGAGGTGTGACTCACGACCCCATTTTACAGATGGGGAAAGTGAGACTTTGAGAGTTTAAGTGACTTGCTTGCGAGGGAGCTCACAGGTAAGAAGGGGCTGAGGTCTGAATTGACCCTGGGTCAGGTCATCAACTGGGCTGGCTGACACCCCACCCCTTCGATACAGATGGGAAGACTGCAGCCCTGAGGCCAAGAAAGAAAGATGCATGGTGGCCCTGAGCACTGCAGCTGCGGTACTCAGTGCATGGTGTTCTTTCCGGAACTAGAGGACAAAGCCGAGGATTTCCTGGGGATCGGACTCCAGATTGCAGGGAGCATGTGTCTGCTGCTGGGGTTGGAGTACAGACGCTTCCAGGCGGCAGCTCAGATTTGCATCCGTTTATGTGCTCTTTACTAGGCCCTCCTATCTCCACTGTAAAGCAGCCCCCAGGGGCCTCTCTTTGTAGGGTGTCATTAGCTGTTCCTCCCCTTTGGAGGGAAGTGGCCAAAGGGTTCTTTGTCAAGTGGCCCTTGAAGGTTGACCTTGGATGAGTGAGTACAGTAGCCACTGCCCACAGGCCCCCAACTCCTTTGTTTCCCTAAGAGAGGGCATGGCAGGGGAGAGGAAGAAGGAGGGAGAGGAAGTGAAGGGGGGGGCGATTGGGAGGAGGATAAGGAGGCTGAGGGGGAGGGAGGGGAGGAGAGAGGGAAGGAGGAGGAAGGTGAAGAGAGGAGAGGAAGAGGGAGGGGAGGGGAGGGGAGGGGAGGAGGACAAGCCAAGCTGACCCGAAGAGAGGCTGGAGGGAGGGGGGAGGCAGGCCGCAGGGGAGTCAGCGATGGCTGCAGTAGACAGATAAGGCTGGGGAGGAAGACGCGCTCCACCGAGGCGAGCGCAGGGATTAGGGGCTCCAAGGGCCTGTCCTGGGCCTGTGAGTGGAAATTCAGGAAGAAGGGAAGCTGCCCTAATGAGAAGGGAGGAGAGAGAAGAGTGATCCCACTTCAGGGGACCCCTGTGTCCTTTGGGAGCAATGAAAAAGGCTCCACCCCCACTCCACCTCGGCTGGCTGCTCAGTGAACTGTCTAAGGGGGGCCCAGGTCTCTGGCCCAGGCGGGGCAGCATGGAAGATCCCCTGAGCTCAGCGCTCTCCCCCAATCAAAGAAGACAAGTCATGGCTATGGCCCATCCTCTTCATGCCACCCTGACATGCCCGCACCCTGGCAGGCGTGTGTGCCAGCCCATGGCCGCAGCAAGGACTGGCCCTGTCCGGGTGGGGTCTGGCTACGCTTCACACGTGTGTCCTATACAGCCGTGTCCTCACACACTCGTGGCCATGCAGATCTCTGGGGTTCCTGTACTCTGCTTGGTGCCTGTGGCCTCTCACCTGGGGTAGGTGAAGGCACGCCGGTACCAGCCGGGCTGGGCCCAGTGCCAAGTGAGGGAAGAGCCTTGCATGGCATGCTGTCATTCTCAGGGCTAGATTCTGAGGACACCCCTGTTCTCAGCCCCTGAGGCAGGCCCCTTGTGGAGGGCCCTGGGGTCCCAGACCCCAAGCCGGAGGAGCCCAGGCCTGAGGCTCCCTGAGCTCACACTGGTCGTGGGGCTGGGCCTGGGAACCAAGTCCCTCCTGGCCAGCGGAACACAGCTCTGTGTGGGTGGGGGTGGGCCTCTGGCCTTGCTTGCTGTGCTGTGCCCAATTCCCAACCCATGTGGGCATGCAGTGGGGCACTCACAGATATCTGGGGTGCATGCATTCTGAGCTGTTAGAAGCTCAGTCTCCCAGGGGCTTGGTGGGAAGGGGTCCCTCTTCTAGGCCCTTTTATTTTTTATTTATTTTTTAACATCTTTATTGGAGTATAATTGCTTAGCAATGGTGTGCTAGTTTCTGCCTTATAACAAAGTGAATCAGCTATACATATACATATATGCCCGTATCTCTTCCCTCTTGCGTCTCCCTCCCACCCTCCCCATCCCACCCCTCTAGGTTGTCACAAAGCACCGAGCTGATCTCCCTGTGCGATGCAGCTGCTTCCCACTAGCTATCTATTTTACATTTAGTGGTGTATATATTGTCAGTGCTACTCTCTCACTTCGTCCCAGCTTACCCTTCCCCCTCCCTGTGTCCTTAAGTCCATTCTCTATGTCTGCGTCTTTATTCCTGTCCTGCCCCTAGCTTCTTCAGAACCTTTTTTTTTTTTTTTAAGATTCCATATATATGTGTTAGCATACGGTATTTTTTTTCCCTTTCTGACTTCCTTCACTCTGTATGACAGACTCTAGGTCCATCCACCTCACTACAAATAACTCAATTTCATTTCCTTTTATGGCTGGGTAATATTCCATTGTATATATGTGCCACATCTTCTTTATCCATTCATCTGTCGATGGACACTTAGGTTGCTTCTGTGTCTTGGCTATTGTAAATAGAACTGCAGTGAACATTGTGGTACATGACTCTTTTTGAATTATGGTTTTCTCAGGGTATATGCCAAGTAGTGGGATTGCTGGGTCGTATGGTAGTTCTATTTTTACTTTTTTAAGGAACTTCCATACTGGTCTCCATAGTGGCTGTATCAATTTACCCACCAACAGTGCAAGAGGGTTCCCTTTTCTCCACACCCTCTCCAGCATTTATTGTCTGTAGATTTTTTGATGATGGCCACTCTGACCAGTGTGAGATGATATCTCATTGTAGTTTTGATTTGCATTTCTCTAATGATTAATGATGTTGAGCATCCTTTCATGTGTTTGTTGGCAATCTGTAGATCTTCTTTGGAGAAATGTCTATTTAGGTCTTCTGCCCATTTTTGGATTGGGTTATTTGGTTATTTGTTTCTTTGATATTGAGCTGCATGAGATGCTTGTATATTTTGGAGATTAATCCTTTGTCAGTTGTTTCATTTGCAAATATCTTCTCCCATTCTGAGGGTTGTCTTTTGGTTTTGTTTATGGTTTCCTTTGCTGTGCAAAAGCTTTGAAGTTTCATTAGGTCCAATTTGTTTATTTTTGTTTTTATTTCCATTTCTCTAGGAGGTGGATCAAAAAGGATCTTGCTGTATTTATGTCATAGAGTGTTCTGCCTATGTTTTCCTCTAAGAGTTTGATAGTGTCTGGCCTTACATTTAGGTCTTTAATCCATTTTGAGTTTATTTTTATGTATGGTGTTAGGGAGTGCTCTAATTTCATTCTTTTACATGTAGCTCTCCAGTTTTCCCAGCACCACTTATTGAAGAGGCTGTCTTTTCTGCACTGTATATTCTTGCCTCCTTTATCAAAAATAAGGCAACCATATGTGCGTGGGTTTATCTCTGGGCTTTCTATCCTGTTACATTGATCTATATTTCTGTTTTTATGCCAGTACTATACTGTCTTGATTTCTGTAGCTTTGTAGTATAGTCTGAAGTCCAGGAGCCTGATTCCTCCAGCTCCATTTTTCTTTCTCAGGATTGCTTTGGCTATTCAGGGTCTTTTGTGTTTCCATACAAATTGTGAAATTTTTGTTCTAGTTCTGTGAAAAATGCCATTGGTATTTTGCTAGAGATTGCATTGAATCTGTAGATTGCTTTGGATAGTAGAGTCATTTTCACAATGTTGATTCTTCCAGTCCAAGAACATGGTATATCTCTCCATCTGTTTATATCATCTTTAATTTCTTTCATCAGTGTCTTATAATTTTCTGCATACAGATCTTTTGTCTCCTTAGGTAGGTTTATTCCTAGGTATTTTATTCTTTTTGTTGCAGTGGTAAATGGGAGTGTTTCCTTAATTTCTCTTCCAGATTTTTCATCATTAGTGTATAGGAATGCCAGAGATTTCTGTGCATTAATTTTGTATCCTGCTACTTTACCAAATTCATTGATTAGCTCTAGTAGTTTTCTCATAGCATCTTTAGGATTCTCTATGTCTAGTATCATGTCATCTGCAAACAGTGACAACTTACTTCTTCTTTTCCGATTTGGATTCCTTTTATTTCTTTTTCTTCTCTGATTGCTGTGGCTAAAACTTCCAAAACTATGTTGAATAAGAATGGTGAGAGTGGGCAACCTTGTCTTGTTCCTGATCTTAGAGGAAATGGTTTCAGTTTTTCACCATCGAGGATGATGTTGGCTGTGGGTTTGTCATATATGGCCTTTATTATGTTGAGGTAAGTTCCCTCTATGCCTATTTCTGCAGGGTTTTTATCATAAATGGGCGTTGAATTTTGTCAAAAGCTTTTTCTGCATCTAGTGAGATGATCATATGGTTTTCCTCCTTCAATTTGTTAATATGGTTTATCACATTGATTGATTTGCGTATATTGAAGAATCCTTGCATTCCTGGGATAAACCCCACTTGATCATGGTGTATGATCCTTTCAGTGTGCTGTTGGATTTTGTTTGCTAGCACTTTGTTGAGGACTTTTGCATCTATGTTCATCAGTGATATTGGTCTAGGCCCTTTTAGAACTGTGAGGGACCTGCCTAAGGTAGCCTTGTCCCTGGGGGAGTCCATCTGCTCAGACCAGGAGTCAGGGAAGGGCTGCTTAGTGTCAGTCCCACGGGATGGAGATAGTACCTGCTGGTGGAGAGCCTGGCTGCTGGGAGCAGCTGATGGAGATAAATCGTCCTGTCCTGGGTGGGGTCAGGTCTGGGTAAGGTGGCCTTGGGTCTGATGGAAGACTCAGGGCTGTCCAGGAAGTCGAGGATGCCTCCTGCAGTGGATCTGTCTGGGCAGCAGGAACCCAGTTGTCCACAGCCTTCCAAGGTCACCTTCACCGGGACTGAGAGTTTGGGAGAGGGGAGGGGCTGGCCACACCCTGTTGCATGTGTGGAAGCTGAGGCTCTGCTGAGCCCTCAACTGCCCAGTGGACCAAGCCCCATCCTGGGCAGGAAGTGGGTTTTCCTCGGTGTATTTGTCAAGTAGACCAAGACTCTCCTCACAAAGACCTCAGGGTGAAAGGGCTGGCCTGCTAGAGGCTGGTCCCAGGCCTCAATTTTTCTTCATTCATTCATTCATTCATTCCCATGCCTGCCCCTGGTATCCTTTCTGGACTGCTATAAACTCCTTTCCACCCAGGGAGGCCAGGCCCTCCCCTCTGCCCTGGCATCTCTTTGCCCATGTCACTCTCCTTCTGCTACATTGGCCTATCGGCTGTTTCTTCAGGAAGACTCTGGACCTTTACTTTTGCTGGTGTTTATTTATTTATTTACTTACTTATTTTTCCAATCTGGAACCCTCCTGCCCCAGGTGTCTGCACGGGCAGCAACTCTTGACATTGCCAGTGCTTCAGGTGCCCTCTCCTCCTTGATTGCCCCTCTGAAGCTGTCCCCTGCCATTGTCTATTTCCATACAATCCTGGTTTGTTTCCTTCAGAGCCTAAACATACATTGTTTGCTGGTTCATCTGTTTATCATCTGTCTCTCCCAGGCATTGGGAGCCCAAAGGAGAAGGCACCTCACCAAGCCCTCCCCAGGAGCCAGGTGCCAGCTGCTTTCTTTAGTGCTTTCCATGAGTGCTCAAGTCCCCAGGGCTACTCAGGTCAGTGTAAGGTAGGACCTCTTCACAGGCCAGTAACAAGACTGTTGCTAGAGCAATGGGCTGCCCATTTCTGAGGGTCCCATTTAAAGGATTAAAACTTTGGATCCAGGTTGTCAGACGGATAGCAGGTGTCCAGGACCCCAAGGACCCTACACACCCAGAAATCAGGTTCCCCAAGCCCTGCCTGGGCTAGGCCCTGTGGCTGAAGCCTGGAGAGGGTGCACATGAAGATTGGCACCAAATCTGGGTACCTCTGCCCCCAACGTGATGGAGGTAAATGACAGATGTCTGGAGCTGTAGTGGATGACAAGGAGGCTGGTGTAGCCTGAGTGATGCAGAGTTTGGGGAGGGGGACAAGGCAGTGGGAGACGAGATGCTGGGAGAATCTATAATCCCTCTAGGACACCCACTGCCCTCTGTGGAGAGGAGGGAAGATGTGCTCCACAGGTTGCGGTGGTGTGGGGTGAAGGGGGGATGACTTCAGGGCCCATTTCAACCTCAGCCCACAGAGGGGCAATGTCAGAGCCTTTAATGCCACACTGGTTCTGAATCCTGGGTGGGGAACCAGCATGGGGCCATGGAACCCCACCCAACAGTCGTGGCTCCTCTCCCCACCTACTCCACCATCTACTCTCTCCCTCTACACTCCCAGAGTCCTCAGGCTCCAGGAAGGGTCTTCCTGGTTACTGTCTAGGGATCAGTGGGCCTGGTGTGGGTGTGGCTGTGGGTGTCTCCAGTAGCCAAGTTCCTGAGTACCACCCCAGTCTCTGTTCTACCCAGCTACTACTCCAACAGCCCCCAGGGGAGGTGCTGGGAAAGGAGTTAGGGCCACAAGCCCCTCATTTTTTTGAGATGGAAGGGGGTCCTGTGGCTTGGAGAGAATGTGGCCCCATCTTTCCTCAGCTCCTTGGAGCTCTGGGGCCGCTGGATAACCTCAGGGTCTCTTGGAAGGATAAGTCCATAGCTCCAAAGAGAAAGGATGGAGTGGGGCTGAATATGGCTTCCACTGCTGCCACCTGGTGGCTGAAAGAGGCAAAGCATCTGCTATTCCGATTCCCAGAAGGAAGTGGAGGGGACACTCATCAGGGTTGGGGGCAGAGGAACAGGTAAGACATGCACCCCTCCACCCGCGCCCCGTCTCCCACTAGCATCATGGTCAGGAACCTGGGCCTTCACTTGCTTTGCATCAGAGCCTCCCCAGGTGCTATCTGACATGTGCCCACCAGAATATTCCAGAATGTCTTCAAAGCAGATCTAGCGTCAGAGGTGGCCTGTTTGGCCTCCACTGTATTAAGGGAGGACCCAGGGCCTGAATGACATCCAGGGCCATGCCTGATGGGTCTTAGTGGCAAAGAAGAGGGGGAGGAGTGGGAGCTGGGAAGGAAGTAGGGAGCAGGGGCAGCAGGGAGATGGGTGCAGCCCAGCCGAGCCCTGCCTGTCCTGTCCTCGCTTTACTCACAAATGCAGCTGGTTCTCTGTTTGCAGGACCTGAAGTGAGTCCCATGAGGCTCTCCAGCACCCTGAAGTGCCCTACTTGTGTTGTAATAAACCCCCTCCCTGCTCCAGAACGGGGGGTGGGGTGGCTTGCTCAGGATCCACAGGCCTCGGCCAGCTGGTCTCAGCAGAGGGTCCTTGGGAAGGAACAGATTTCCCTTCCTGCTACTCCTCACTCCCCCACCACTCTGACTGCATCAAGGTGATGTCAAGGTCACCAAATCTACTGAAGGAATTATGGTGTGGCAGGCAAAGTTAAAACTGGATACCAAAAATGACCTTCTTAGAGTCCAAGGGAAAAAAAATCAAATGCATTCCCTCAAGTGGACTTTCTTCTCCCTTTTCTCAACCTCCAGGAGGCACGTCCCACCCTGCCATCCTGTCCTCCTGGTCTCTCTCTCTCTACCTGCCACAGAACATGCTATTTCCCCAGTGGTACATTTCCTAAAATCTCCATGATTCAGTTAAGAATAACCTCCAAGAAAAGATGATGTTGAAATCACTGGATGATAACCTGGGGGAAAAAAATTAACTTGGCTCCCTACCTTACACCTTAAAACAAATACCAGGCGCTTCCCTGGTGGTGCAGTGGACAAGAATCCACCTGCCAATGCAGGGGATACAGGTTTGATCCCTGGTCTGGGAGGATCCCACATGCTGCAGAAGAACTAAGCCCGTGCAGCACAACTACTGAGCGTGTGCTCTAGAGCCTGCGCACCACAACTACTGAGCTTGAGTGCCGCAACTACTGAAGCCCACACACCTAGAGCCCGTGCTCCACAACTAGAGAAGCCACTGCAATGAGAAGACTGTGCACCGCAACGAAGAGAAGCCTCCACTCACCACAACTAGAGAAAGCCTACTCGCAACAACAAAGACCCAAAGCAGCCAAAAAAATAAAATTAAAATTAAAAAAACCAAAAAAACAAATACCAATTCCAGTTGGACCAAAGCTAGAGGGACTGAAGAATGAAGAACAAATTCCTAGAAGAAAACAAGGGGATTTTTGTACAGCTTTTACTTGATATGACCTTTTCTAAGTATAACAAAAAAGCAGAAAAGCCACAAGAGAAAAAGTTGGATACATCTGACCACATAAAAATCAAACATTTCCATGTGGGGAAAAGAAAAATCAAAATTTAAAGACAAACAACAAGCTGACAGAAAAAATTACAAATCATATATATATACAAATATATATATGTATGTATATATATATATGGGCCCCTATAAATCTGGAAGGAAAAGAGCAACAATTCCAGTGAAAACTGCATGGACAGAAGAGAGGAACGTCTAGTCACACAAAAGGAAATCCAGAAGACTCACCCACTGAAACCATGCTCAACTTCCTTCTTCTGAGAGAAATGCAAATTAAATAGGCACAGCTGTGAAAGGTTGATGCACATTTCTGGTAAGCACAAGGGAAAGCAGAAACTTGTAGTCTGTTGCTTGTTAGAGTATAAATTTTGTAACCTCCGTGAAAGCAATTTGGCAATATCTATCAAAATTTAAAATGCACAGATCCTTTGGCCTAGCACTGACCACTTCTAGGAATTTATTCTGCAGATAAACTCACACACATGTGAAATTACACCCCAGGGTGTTCGCTGTGTGATGTTTCTAAGAGTAATCGATTGGAAACACCCTACCCTGAGTAGCCTGGCTGAGTAAATATGGAGCACCCTCACCATACATTCTATGCAGCTATTAAGACGATGAGGGCAAGGCAGTGCCACATGCAGTGATGTATGAACAAGGTGTATATGTATAGGATGTTAAACTCATGTTTTTTGGTTTGTTTTTTTTTAAGGCTTGGGATTCTTTTTTTTAT
The DNA here is from genome assembly GCF_951394435.1 of Stenella coeruleoalba. Lineage (NCBI taxonomy): Eukaryota > Metazoa > Chordata > Mammalia > Artiodactyla > Delphinidae > Stenella > Stenella coeruleoalba. The sequence continues at coordinate 67,497,824 of NC_137156.1, forward strand.
TGAAGTATAGTTGATTTACAATATTGTGTTAGTTTCAGGTGTACAGCAAAATGATTCAGATAGATATATATATATATGTATGTATTTCAGATTATTTTCCATTATAGGGTATTACAAGATATTGAATATTGTTCCCTGTGTTATACAGTAAATCCTTGTTGCTTATCTATTTTATGGATGTAACAATGTTTTTTTAAAAGGAAAAGAGTAAGTGTTCTGGAACCCTGCTAGTACCCTCCAGACCTCTCAGCCCCCATTCCCCGCCGCCCCCACCCCCACCCCCCATCCCACGAGGTTGAGCTGCGTGCGTGGCATTCACTTGGCTCTGCCCTCTTGGTGTTACGTCTGGACAACGGGAGCCCAGCAGGAAGTTAGCAGGCAGAAGCAGGAGGTCATGTTTATTCCCATGTCCATGTTTATTCCCCTCCCAGTCCATCCTCCTCTAGATTTTTCTGAACAGAGATCTGGTCACATCCCTCCCTGTTCAAAACATTCTGTGGCTCACCACTGCCCTCTGGATAGAAGCCAGATTCCCACCACAGACCATGGACCATGGACCATGAGGCCCCACCATGGCTTTTGAGGGTCTGCTCCTGCCAGCTGTCCATTCTCTATACTTCCAAACCTCTCCCAGGCCCTGGTCTCAGCATAGTTCCCTCTGCTTTCAACACTCCTCCCTGCCCCAGGGGACAGCCTCAAAGGACCTCCTTGTCTTCTCCTGGCTGCTGTGCTCCTGCCCTGAAAGCAGGGAGCACTCTTCCCTGCATCCTACCTGTGCTCCTGGAATGCAGTTTGGCTAAATGGACAGAGGTTCCCCAAGGTTCTTGGCCTCTGAAACTCTTCGGAGTCTGTTCTGCTGCAGGGCCCAACTCTGGTCCTTCCAGATTTGGGGAAGAAGGTGGCCTGCTTGACTCACCTCTGGGAGGCTGGACCAAAAGAGGCCAGAGAGGACCCAGGGGACTGGAGACCAAGGCTCAAGGGAGAGGCCTGGTAGGACAGGCTATTGGTTGGGGCGGGGTAGGAATAGGACTGTGTACAATCAGTAAGAAGCCGTGTTTTTAAAAATAACTCTGCTGTCAGCAGTGGTGAAACAATATAATAAATATGAGAAATAAATCTCATTACCATGTAATGAGCTGCCTTATTAATGTGTTAAACTTGTAAGAAATGCTTAAGTGTATAATTGGCACCTAATGAGGGTGCCAATTAGGAATCATTATACATTTCTTTTAAAAAAATCCTAATTGGCAGGGGGGCATTTCAATCAATGCCACAGAATTAGCTCCGCAGGGACCCCATCCTGGAGGTGCATCTGGAAGCTGTACCTGCAGGGCCACACATTGGTGGCTAGCCCCACTGGAGCCCACAGCAAGGTCAGGGCCACCTGGGTTCGATGTGCCCCAAACCCACCAGAGACCAGGACTCAGTTTCTCCTGGGCCACCAAATCCTGCTACCGATTAAAGCCCACCTGAAAAGGTGCCTCGTTAGGAGGTTTCCCTGTTGCTCCAGCCAGATGGGGGGACTTGGTCTGTCTTGAGGCTTCCAGAGGCCAAGGGCTCACTGAGCACAGTGACCATGGCTCTCCTCCAGTGCCCGGCACACAAAACCTCAGCATCCCTCACTCAGCTAAATCTCATCCTGGCCACCTTTACAAGCAGCCCCCATCTGCCTGGCAGGGCCAGGGGGAGGTGGGCAGGCAATGGAACTCAGAGTGGATTCCACCCCTCTTGCCTCCAGGACTCAGCCTCCCTTCCCAGGAAAAGTAAAGCCGAGCAGATCTACATTCCAGGCCAGGCCGGCAGAAGAGAAGTGTCCTGAGCAGCCGGAGCATGATTAATTACCAAATCAATTACCACATTAGTCACTTGGATCATTGCCAGAGGGCTGGGAGGAGGGCAGGGAAGGGGGTCCACGAGGGCCAAGGCCCAGTCCGGGGCAGGGCGGTGGGGAACCCTGGCCCAGGCAGTGGGCAAGAGGGCAGAGACAGAACACTGGCTGCAGTCTGAGCAGATGGCTTGGGCAGAATGGGAAGCAGTAGGCTGAGAGTCTTGGAAGCCAAACTTGGGGGTTCCAGAGTTCAGGGAAGACTTGCAGGCCTGTGAGTGGAGGATAGAGGGGCCACGGAGGCAATGGCAGGTGGGGATGGCTGGGAGCTTGGCTGGGGTGGCTGGGAGGTCCAGGAAAAGATGGCCAGGTGGACTGTGTATAAACTTGGAGGGAGGGAGTTAATTGGCCTTGGGGGCTGCAGGCCGGGGGAAAGTGCCAGTTTCTTGCCTGGAAACTAGGAAGGAAGTCGGCATCTCTGAACCCGACAGAGAATGAGATGAGGCAAGGGGCCAGCCCCTCCCCTGCGGCCTGTGGACCCCCAGGCCTCCGGGGCCCTGACCCTGTCTGTGACTCTTGTATTAGGAGTGACTGGGGAAGGGGCCAAGTAGCTTCTGCCACCTGCTGATTTTCAGGAACTATCAGGAAACTGAGGGATCCCGTCCTTCCCAATGGAGAAAAACACAAGGGCACTGAGTGGAGCCAGGTTAGAGGGCTCTCTGGCCCCAGAGCTCAGGCCCGGCCCTATTTTTCCCTCCTGGCCCAGCTGCTTCCACTTACCCCTCCCAGGCCAGATCTCAGAGGCTGGGCTGTGTTTACAGGAGGCCCCAGGTCAGGCCAGGTGTGGAGCAGGAGACTGCCCCTTGACCCTGCACCCACCTGGAAGTGGGGGACTTGGTGTCTCTGGGGAACTGCCTTCTTCAGAGAGAAGGAGATGGGGGGACATGAATTGGTGGTTAGTTTCTGAGTTTTACCAAATAAAGTAGAATCTAAGAGGAAAAAACAGTTGCTGGGTAGAGGCAACTTTAGATCTTGGGCTCTTTGGGAGAGTTCAGAGGGCAAGACCAGAGTTTGAGCCAGGAGGTACAATCCGAACCAGGTGGACCTGCAACTCCAGGGCGCTGGAAGGCTGAGTCTATACGTGACTCAGAAGTTCCCACTTCTGTGAAGGCCTGTACCCCTTGGACTACCGTTTGGATCGTTAGTGTGTTATTTATTTAACAAATTATTTACTTAGTGTTTCCTATGTGTCAGGCACTGTTCCAGGCCCTCTACAAACATGAACTCTTCTTTTTGTTCAGTTATAATGTGCTTTATTACTTATCACAGATCACGACTTCCTTTGTTAATCATCAAATATGCATTCATGGCATCACTTTCTTCTTTTTAAAATAAATTTATTCATTTATTTTTGGCTGCGTTGGGTCTTCGTTGCTGCACGTGGGCTTTTCTCTAGTTGCGGTGAGCGGGGGCTACTCTTCGTTGTGGGGCGTGGGCTTCTCATTGCAGTGGCTTCTCTTGTCGTGGAGCGCAGGCTCTAGGCACACGGGCTTCAGTAGTTGTGGCTCGCAGGCTCAGTAGTTGTGGTTCTCAGGCTTTAGAGAGCAGGCTCAGTAGTGGTGGCGCACGGGCTTAGTTGCTCTGAGGCACGTGGGATCTTCCTGGACCAAGGCTCGAACTCATGTCCCCTCCATTGGCAGATGGATTCTCAACCACTGTGCCACCAGGGGAGCCCCATGGCATCATTTTCAAAGGCTTCTGTCCATTCCCAGCACAAAATATTAATCCACCCTCCACTGCTGCCTTTGGTTTATTTCCAAACAGATCTGTGATGTAAACAACTTCATGCTCTGGATTTTTCGGGGTATGGAATCTCAGCTCACCTGAGGACAAGTGGTCATGCCCTGCTCCCAGGTAGTCCTGTGGGTAAAGTGGGCCCTGAGAGGAGAGGGGGCTAAAGGACCTGAGGACTAAGGATACCTTTGGGTAGATTTCTAAGGGTGACCTCTAACACAACCCTAAACCCACCATGTGGGGACTTCCTGGTGGTCCAGTGGTTAAGACTCTGCACTCCCAATGCAGGGGGCCTGGGTGCGATCCTTGGTAGGGGAACTAGATCCCACATGCATGCTGCAACTAAGACCCAGCACAGCCAAAATAAATAAATAAATATTTAAAAATAAATAAATAAACCCACTGTGTGATTTCCACCAACCCAGCAGCATCTCCCGTAGGCAACAGCAAGGCCGCACCTATTCCAGGAGGAGCTCAGCCCCTAGGAATCAGGCCCAGGGAACCTGCACTTCCGGAAGTTCTTAACCCCAAACTTCACGCTACTCAGTGGTCTCAGGTGTACTCTGACTGATAACTCTAGCTCATTGCTACTGGATACAGGTCTGAGAGAGTAACATCTGCACCAACAAAAACTTATTAAAGATGCCATTTCGTGAGCCCCACAGGAGAATCATAACTTAGAGTGGGGTCCTGATTCCCCCCAAATTTGTATGCACTTTAAAACTTTGGAAGAAATGTTTGCTGCGTGGTTCCCATGCAGTTTCCCATTAGTATTACGTGATGAGTATTTAGCAATAACATCACCTGTGCCCTCCCCACAGAGACTGTCTATTGAACTGGGTGGGAGTATCCACGTTGTTTTAACTCCAGGTGATTCTAAGTTTAGGCCCGGTTTAAGCACGAGGACTTCTGGGTACAGTGGTGAGAGTTGCTGCCTGTCTTTGGTCCTTTTGCCTTTGGGGAGGCATCAGTGTCTGCTCTACATGGGATTGGAAGGGGCAGGGCAGTGTGGCCCAATTACTCTATGCTGTAGCAGAGTTTTTGGACATCTGTGTGAGGGGAGAGCATGTGTAGGCAGGAAAGAAAAAGCTCATAGCTTGTTCTCCATGCAGGAGCTCATTGTTCCTGAATCTCTTTTTCATACAAACATGAACTCTTAATCCTATCAGGTATCTCTTTTTCATACAAACATGAACTCTTAATCCTATCAAGTAGGACCTGTTTTATACTTTACAGATGAGGAAACTGAGGCAAGAGGTTCAGGGATTTGCCAGGGGTCACATGGTGGCTGAGCTGGGATTCAGACCAGCTGGTTCCTGCAGCAATGGGCATTCAGGTGAGTCCAGTTGTCCCGGGCGGGTGCAGGGGTGGGGGGGTGTCTCTGGGACACCTGGCACCAGCACCACAGTGGAAGGCAGAGCTGATTTGCCATTAGTTATACCCCTCTTCATAGCTGAAGGAGGGCCTGGGGCCAGTTACACCACCTCGTCTTCAGAGTCAGGCTGCCTGTGGCACTTTATCATCAGTAACCACTTTGCGGGAGCTGCTTGTTTCCTGCTATCTGCCTTGTTGGAGATGATGCATGCGGATGAGATGGTGCAGCTCCTGCCCTTCCCAGCCATATAGCTTAGCTGCCGCAGGCAGCAAATGCCCCATCTCATGTGTTCACTCATGGGGATGCAGGAGATAAAAGGAGGGGGACTCTCAGTGACGTACCCAGGAACCCACCTAAAGTCCAGCCCAGAGCAGGACCTGCCATGGGGGAGACAGGGATGAACCAGACCCATTCAGAGTGTGACCTAGGATTCCCACAGAGCTGGGTTCAAATCCTTTGTGACCGAAGACAAGTCACTTAGTCTTGAAACTCAGCTAAGGTGGGACAGCTAATTGATCTCATAAGAAATCAGTGGCAAGAAGCCTCCATAATGCGGGGAGGGGAGAGACGGTTTTCGTTTTTCTGTGTGATACCCTGGTGGGCACTGATCTGAGGTGGGAGCTAGGATTTGAGGTAAAGATGGGATAGGAATTTACAGTAGAGATCCCAGGGCAGGCACATGTGGCAGTAAGAAAGTTCCAGGAGGGAGTGACCTGCGGATACCATGTGCTTGGGCCACGACCACTAAAGGGCATGGCCCCCAGCCTCACCCCTGCCCAACCTCCAGCAGCTGAGCCTGTCAGCAGGCCAGCCCGGTCAGGGACAGGAGAAGGTTGGCTTTCTCCCCTGCCTATGGAAGTTGCCTGGTGAAGTAGAGGGGGCCCCAGTCCCTGTGCCACCATCAGGGTTTGGCACAGACCTTTCCTGTCTCCAAATGCCCACAAGAGCTGCTCTGCTGAATGGTGAGGCTTTGGGGTTCAGTCTTTATCCCCTGCTGGGAGAAGCTATCTAGATACCAGGACGGGGCCCACAGCTTAGACTTTCCAAAATGGGTGGGGACCATCCATAATAAAAGTTCAAAGAAGTGCACACATTTATTGAAGTCTTTCCACGTGCTTTTTATATATTAACTCATTTAATTCTCATGAGGCAAGAACCACTTACCAATCCTCTGGTCATTGAATAGCCCTGAGCACCTACTAGGTACCAGGCTCCATTCTGGAGGCTCAGGACACAGCCATGAGTAGACATTCTCCGTGACCCAGTCCCAGTCTAGACCTGCTCCTGGCAGGAAGGAAGCAAACAGCTTCAGTGCATCAGCCACCCAGACTCCCAGTCTCCTGAAAAAGGGCTCAAGGCCAAGTTTCATCCACAGCACTCCTCAAACTGGCCCCACAAGCCAGGCCTATAATCTGGGCCTACACTGTCATCTACTGGTCACATTGGGAAGGGCTCCAAACAGAGTACTCTCGCTTTCCTCCACCAAAGGAAACTGGTCCACTTACCCACTGAGGCTTGGGCAGGGGACAACTTGCGTGTGGGAACAGGCCTCCTGGGTCCCTCTGGCGGAGTGGAGGTGAGTGTGGTCTCTCTGGGGGAGTCATCCAGCAGCACCCTTGGCCTGGTGATCCTCACAGAGCAGTCTGACAGATCCACTTCCCTAACAGCACCGGCGTGAAGAAAGGGGGTATTCAGTAGAGAGGCAGAGAGGGTGTGGCACATAGGGCTGGCCCAGCACAAGGTAGGCGCCCCATGTTTCTGGGGGTCATCTCCATCGCTAGTGTCATGGCTGTGAGGAAGCCCATCGTCCCTTACACCTTTCCCCTGCCCAGCCCGAAACGTCCATTGTGACCTTGTGTCCAAACCCGGCACAAGGCCCGGCACAATGAAAGACTTGCCTTGCCTCTGGTCAGAAGTGATGTTGCATCTCTTGTCACTTCCTAGAGAGGGGTGAGTTGTTGCTGTCATCATCGCTGTTCTGGGTCACAACGCTGCGTAGGACTCTTCTAAGGCCAACCCCTTCTGGGTGCACCTCAGCCCCAGAGTCCAGCAGAGGGCCTGGTGTGGAGGAGTTGCGAATGGTTGAAGAGAATGAAAAAATGGTGAGAGGAGGGGGCAGCTCTTTCTTCAGAGAACATTCTTACCTTCTTTGGGAGTCTTGGGTGTGAGCTCTGGGGTTAACCCAACTGAGGTAAAATCCAGGCCCTGCCACATGCCGTTACCCTACTGCTCTGTGTATCAGTTTCCCCATGTACAATATGAGGGCACAGGCTTCCCTGGTGGCGCAGTGGTTGAGAGTCCGCCTGCCGATGCAGGGGATGCGGGTTCGTGCCCCCCGTCTGGGAAGATCCCGCATGCCGCGGAGCAGCTGGGCCCGTGAGCCATGGCCACTGAGCCCGCGTGTCCGGAGCCTGTGCTCCGCAACAGGAGAGGCCACAGCAGTGAGAGGCCCGCGTACAGCAAAAAGATAAAAAAATTTAAAAAATATGAGGGCACAACTGGTGCCCATACTCTGGGGTTGCTGGGGGATTAAATGGGTTCTGATTTTGCCTGCAAGTGCCGTTGGAGGTTCACACACACACTTCAGGTCTGAGCTGCCCACAGGGATTTACGGCAGGAATCCTGTCCTCCTCCTTCACCTGGGGCTTCAGAGCGTCACCTTATTGACTAGTTATTGAGCCGCTGCTAAGTCCTTTAAGTCTCTCATAATCTGGTGTTCTCAGCCTCCTCTGGGTAGAGAGCATCTGTGCGAGCTCTGCCAGAGAGAGGCCCACACTCCCCTTGCTTGGCCTTCTGGGGCCTCCAGCCTGCTGGCATGGGCGTGAGTGGTGGTGGGACGGAGGTTCAGTGTCTGCCGCCTGGGTCCTGACCAAGAGGGGCCTGAGTAGCAGGGCCAGGACTAGGATGAGGCGAATGAGGCACCCAGGGCACAGATTTGAGGAGACATTCACGTTCAGGTTGGTGCAAGTGTAGTGTCAGCGCCGGAGTGGCGCCTGACATTTTGAACCCTGTGCTCCCTTTCACCTCACTCTAGTTCCTGCCCGGCCAGATAAGCCCCCATGTCAGGACCTGCAGTGTGAGGGCTGCACTCCATGCCACATGGGGGAAAGGCAGGGGAGGAATCCGAGGATGGGGCCAGAGGTGCACTTGGGGCCACCAAACGGGTGACTGGGCTGACGGTGGGGGACAGGAAGGCCACCTGCAGTGCCTATAGATGCCAGCAGGTGGCAGCACGGGAGCACATTGGAGGCTGGAAGGCAGATTGGGGAGCCAAGTGGGCCGTGCCTCCTGGGTGCCCCATCAGGCCCCAGCATCCTCCTGTTGCTAGGCCTTGTCTGACACTCCTTTCTCAAATGGCATAGAGGAAGAGCCAATCCCCTGCCTCTGAGCCTGATGACCCTAGTCTCTGGGTGCTAGAGGTCTTCTTCTGTGAGATGGGTGACAGTATATCCCCAAGAAGGATACTGGGAATAAAGTGAGATTGTGCCGGGATCAGGCCAATCAAAGGTAGCAGTTACTGGACCCAGATTCTGGCCCTTGAGGTGGCCCAAGGCCCTTTCTGGCCATTGTCCAGCTCTGAATACCTGTGAATGGCAGTGGGGAACACTGACCTGGCCCTCCCTCAGTGAGCCGGTCCTCTGTAACTGGCACGTGGCAGAAGCTCAATAAACCACACATTATTATTGTTACTGTTATTATTATTGACACTGTTATTACTGCAACCCCTTTATCTCTAGCTGCACTCCCAGGAAGTAGACCTGCCTACCCCTCCTAATGCAGGCCTCCAGGCCTCCAACAGAAGTACAGTAAGGGCTGGGTAGGTGGGAATGGCCAGGGTGAATGTCCCTCCTCTCCTGTTTGACCAGTGGCCAGAGGACAGGAGGCCCATCAACCCCAAGGGCTGGGACATCTACTGTTGTCCCCTCTCTACATTCTCACAGGTCAGATCCCAGAGGTGGCTGGGTAGGAGAAGCTGAGGGGATTGGCTGGGCCTTAGCCTGGATGTCACTGGGAGCACTGGGGAAGCTCAAGCAGGTGGGCACATCCATCCATGTTGCCATCCAAGAAGGTGGGAGCTGGATTAGTGGTGTGAGAGACTGGGAGACTGGGTGCTCCTTGACAGTGATCTGTGGGGCTTTGGCAGCCCCAGGGGGAGGTGCTGGTACCCAGCGACCATGTATTAGGAGAACAGAGGGGTGCAGACAAGGACATGGCCTCCCATTCCGCACTACATATGTACACCTGGAGGAAATAGGGCTGGGATCCAGGTTGTCACGGAGCCTCAAAGGGGACCTAGCCCTGGCCTTGGAAAGCTGGACTGAATCTATGGCCCTTTCCCCTGAAATACCTAGGCATAGGACGCAGGACATGCCCAGCCTCCTGTCAGGTCAAAGGGAGGTAGGAGCTTGGAGCACCTTGGGCCACGCTGGTAGGTGCAGGCTGTGTTGCTGTCCTCCATATCAAGGCCTGCCTGGGCCACATGAGCTGTGGGCTGTGGGCCCAGGATGTACCAGATTCAAACCCCAGCCCCAGCGTGCCCTGCGCCAGCTGTACACGGAGCCCTGGGCTACTCTCCCCTGGCTCCTCACTGATGAAACAGGAGTGAGACAGCCCACCTCCCCCAGCCATTGTGGGTACCAGGATCTCTGGCCTTTCAAGAATGTCTTCTGTATGACCACAGATGCCCCTGGCTGCACTTGCCCCCTGTCCTGAGCCCTCAGAGGCCAGAAGGGTGGGGGATACTCCTGGGGTTCCCTCAGATATTCTCAGCCAAGGCCCCTCACACTGAGGCCTGCTGCAGGGTGCAGCTGGATAGGATAGGGTGGCAGTGTCTGCTCTCAGCCTCTGAACACCCCCAGGCACACTGGATCCTCTTCCTGCCTTCTTTTTCATATGGCTGTAGACTTAGAGTGTGTTTGTGGATACACTTGAAACACACACACACACACACACACACACACACACTCTCTCTCTCTCTCTCTCTCTCTCTCTCTCTTTCTCATCCTTTCTTCCTATTTGACATGTGTTTCCTCCCATCTCAAATGGCGATGCAGAGACTGGGTTGGTGCTGGGCCCTCTGTGGGGCTCAGTGATGTTTCTGGAAGGAACCCATTGCAAGGTCAGACTGCTCTACAGGAGTTTCTGTGCTCAACCCCACAGGAACTTTCCTTTACATTCTGAAGGCGTCTCTGGCATCTGCCTGCAGCCAGGCAACAGGATTATTGTATTCACTTTGGCTCGAAGGTGACATTTCACTTGATTAAACAAGATGGCCTCCTCTGAAGGCGGCCCTCCATGTCCACCCTCATACCACCCACTGTAACCGCTGCAGCTTCTGCCCAAAACTCCGGTCGCTACCTGTGAGGAGGGGTTTCATGCATTGATGTGCGTACAGGGCTGGGGGCCAGGGGAGCAGCTCCCAAGGGCCCCCTTGTAACAGTCACCACCAGGAGTAGTAATGGCAGGTGGGCAGCGCCGTCTCACCCCGTCTGCCTGGCTGAGGGCGGCGAGGAGCTTTCTGGTCAGTCCACCAGGCCCATGGTCACATGGAGGACACGTCACCTGGAACATTTTATCCCAATGTTTATTGATCCCACACTCTGTGGAAGACCTGGGAACTTTGGGGGGCATTTGGTATTCCTCCAGGAGTGAGAGAGAGCTAGAAAACAGAAGGTGGGTGGAAGGGAAGAGGGGGTGATGTGAGGGGACAAAGGAGGAGGAAGCGGCCCCCGTCACCCAGAGAAAGCTGCCCTGTGGCCATCACCTAGCCAAACCCACCCAACCAGGACAGGGGTCTGGGGCAGGCAGTGGGAGAGAATGGGGACAGGGGTCCTCCCGGAGCCCCCATCCCAGGCTCTGGTCCCTGGGTGCCAACCTTACTCTCCGGACTCCATTTTTAGGGTCTCCCAGACATTGGGTCCTCTGCAGCTCCCACATTCTGGGGCTGAGGGGCTATCCAACAGGATTGAGGTGCACAGCCCACACATCCCGTCTCCCCTCACCCTCAGAAATTCTCTGTCAGTCTGCTGAGGAAAGGAGACCCCTCCCCAAGACCAGGCTTGTCACTGACAGGTTCGGCTGTTTGACCCCAGTGTGGGAGGCCCATGGGGTGCTTGGGGCCCTCACTCTTACCCAAGGCCCTGTCCTGCAACCCCCAGGTCCAGCCCAGCCCTCCACCATGGGACTGGGGCTCACCCTCTCCTCGTTTCCACTTATGCTAGCCTGAAGGCTCAGTTCTTTAGCAGAGGGTCAGGATGTCACTTAAAGTCCTGGTTTATGAGATTTTCAATCCTAAAATTGTGCAGTCCTGGGAAAACTAGGGCATTAGGTCACAATAGTGACCAAACCCTCCAAACCCTTCTGAACACTGCAGGTGGGTTCCCCACACATAACCCTTGTGGCTTCCCAACACCACCCATCCCCTGCACCCCTGTGCTCTGGGAAAGACCACATTATTTTCTTCTCTTTTGTGTTTCACACCCAGCTCCTATGGGTCCTGAGGCACCGCACCTCCCCCTGGCCCTTGGGGCTCAAGCCCCCTCCCTCCTGTCCCATAGGTCCTGTCCACTTGGCCTCTCCAACCAAGGATATGGCAGGCGTCGTGACCCCATTCCACAGCTGAGGCACGAGGCCCCAGAGCAGCCTTGAACTCAGGACCAGAGGCAACTCATTGGATAGATTAAGGAAAGCCAGCTGGGCTTCCACCTCATAGCTGATATCCAAGCGACCATCCCCCCCAAAGCCCCTCACCCATCCCACCCCTCCTGGGGTTTCACATCCCCAGTGTCACAGGCTCACACTCTCTTTGTGTAAACGTCTTAATTACATCTTTAATGCTCTCACATGGAGATGCTATGAGTTAAATTACAGTTTCTGTGCATCCTAAATTACCCATAGCCCTCCAGTTGGCTCAAATGCTAACGTATTTATAGCATCTAGAGGAGGAAATAAATCCAGAACCTTCCCCATGAAGTCCTCCTAGGCCCTCACAGCCTGACACCTCGTATTTGCCACCCTCACGTCCCCGCCAACCAGCAGAGGACAGTGATGGCGGCGAGGCTGGGCACAGGGGTGTGTGTCTGTGCCTGCTCAGGTGCACATGTGTGCCCAGCGGAGAAGTGCCCAGCTCTTGGGGTCTGGCTTGATCCAGTGCCTTGCCCAGATGCCCCAGCCTGGCAGAATTCCTGCGGGGCATGGGGTGGGTGGACAATGGGTAGGTGGGTTGTGTGATCAAAACCCAGACTAGGTCTCTTAGGTCTGTTTTCCAAGGGGCTATCCCCACCCTGTTTCAGGCATTCAGAACTTCCCCTGCTAGCCTGCAGCTGGCGACCACCGCCCTCTGACCAATAGTCTCTCCCCCAACCCCAGGTCCCCAATAAACACCATGACAGGGAACTGTTCCAGAAGCAGGTCACCTGGCTTTTAGAGCCCAATGAAGGGATGTGGTGGGCAGTGGACCCTTGCCTTTGCTTCCCTCTCCCTTCAGTCCCTGAACACTGAAGGTGGAGAAGATGGCCTACTTAATGTTCCTCTACACACCATGGGGTGGGGTGTGGCTTGGAGGGTGGAGCCAATGCAGGGGTCTCCATCCTGCCCCCTGTGCTGGGACAGGCACATGTCTGCAGGTGGGCACCTTCATGCGCATGCAGGAGGCCTTCCAGCAGGTCTGGGCACTGCATCCCTCCACACCTGCTCCTCCACCTCCCTTCCCCCTCAGCTCTCATCCTAGCTTGGGCCCAGCCAATAGCCGACCACCACGGAGGGGTGGCTGGAAGACCTCATGCATCCCTGTAATTTGGACTGACCTTGGGTATGAGCAGCCCTCCTGCTGGCATCCTTGCCCACTGGGCAGTTTCAGCTCTATCCCTGAGCCTCTCCCAGAGTACCACCGTACCATGTGGCTGTGACCTGGGTGGCTGCCTCTCCCCACCCCAGAGGAGACTCCAGATTCCAAAGATATGTCTCTCCCTTTTGGATGGGAACCCCCCTACTCTCCTTCCCTTCCCCCTCCCATCCCACATCTCCCCCCATTTCCTCCGCATTAGAGGAGCAGACCCTGATGTGAGGGGTCTGGGAAGGGCACAAGGAAGCCAGCCAGCATAAGGAAGCCTTATGAGGGATGCTCTGCATTCCAGGGCCCTCAGGTCAGGGGATATCAGTGGCCATATGCCCAACCTGGCCAGGGGCCTCTTTTAGAGCCTGGAGGGTCAGCAGCTGGGTCCTCAAAATAGCTGAGGCCTTGGCAGGGCAGGTCCTGAGAGGAGGTCCTAATGATCTCGGAGTTGGCAGCTGAGGGCACTGTGGCAGGTGTTTTCATCAGAGGTCCAGGCCTGTCCCGGGGTCCTCATGCGTGGATGGCATTGGCTACATCGCTGAACACCAGCCGGCTGGGCCTCTGCATTGGGCCCTGAGAGGGGAGAGTGGTCTGCAGAGAGACAGTAAGGGGCATCAGGGACCTTGACCAAGGCCATGCACTCTCTGGCCCAGTCCCCTCCACCCTCTGGTGCCCACGTGCGCTTGGCACCAGCTATGTCTTCTGCCTGGAATGCCCTCCCACAAGCTCAGCCAAGAAATACGACCTGGCTCAGGTGACTCCTCCCCCCAGCCACCCCCAGCTTGCCCTGCCACCTCAGCCAGTTGCAGCACTTAACCTAGGTCCCAGGGCCTGCATTAATTATGCATGTACCGACCTCTCCCAGCAGAGGGTATTCACCTCTGTACCCCCAAGCCCCAAAGCCCGGGCACAAGGGCTGGCACAAGGGAGATGCACAGGAAACGACCGTCAAATAGTCAGTAGTCCCAAGAGCTGGGTGGACCAAGGTTCTCAGCCCAATTTCCTGAATATCCCAAGGGGGAATGAGTCCTGATCCTGGCGACAAAGAACTGGTAGCAAAACCAGGGGACTCCCAGCCTGGACTCTTCCTGAGCCCAGTCTCTTAATTCTGCTGCTGTGGAGCCAGGTTCCCTAGCAACCTGTGCAGTCAAGGCAAGGAGGGATGCAAAGGGGCATCATGGGTCCGGGGGAGACCAGGCCTCCTCATGGTGCTCTGGCACCTGGGGATTTCAGGGACCGGTGGCAAGTGGCCAGGCAGCCCAGTGACTCTGGCAGGATAACCACACAGGTACCCAGCACTTTGGACATGGGAGGTGAGTCCGGCTAGGGTCTGCACCTGCCTGGGGTCTGCCAGCTACTAGGAACCCACCAATCTACTCAGAGGTGCCACTGCCCCAGAATCTGACGCCAGTCACAACTCACTCAGGACTGGGATCTCAGGAAGCAGAAGAACCCAGGGTCTCAGCCCCCCAACAATCCCTCCCGTGAGTCTTCTGCTTTCCCCCTAGTTTGAGGGGGCATACCTGAGGCAAGAATCAGGATTTTCACTTGCAGATGAGAAAACTGAGGCTCAGAGAGGCCAACGGAGCTTCCAAGGTGACCAGGCTATCAGGACAGAGCCAGGCTGGATCCCAGGGCTGCCCTGGCCTGGCCTTGTGCAGTGAGCCTGTGGGTGGCCGAGGAGCAATTCTAGTTTCTAAACAAACCTGACAAAATCCATATACCCGATAGCTGCCACTTGACCACATGGCAGGTGCTAGAAAGCTACATGGGAAAGGAGGGAGGGTGGGGGTGGAAGAGCCACAAACAGGCTGCAGGCTGGGTGGAGGAGCCTGGTCAGTGCCCACCTTGGCCAGCGTGGCCTGCACAGCGGTGGCGGCCTGCACGGAGGCAGTGTCCCGCCCGTGCTCCAGCAGCTCCCGCTCCAGTTCATCTTGCTCCTCCGTGGGGTCGAAGTTGTACATAGGCATGAGCTGGTGGCGCAGCTTCTCCAGCCTGGGGGGTGGGGGCAGAGACTGCTGCAGGCAGGGCAGGCCCTTCTGCTCCCACCAGCCCTCCAGGTGCTGCTGCCTGCTGACCAGCTGACACCACCATGTTTAGGGTCCTAAAATTTCCCCTGGGATTCAATGAAAGACATTTTTGCACATACAGTACTAGCTCTACCTCTTGGATGGGTGGCCTGGGAGGGATAGTTACCCACTCCTGGGACCAGATGGGGCCATGGGCCACAGAGCTGTCATCCATGAGAGCCATGGGGACTGCTTAAACCAGGGCCTTGTGCGATCCCCAGCCTCTGAGGGGCCGGGGTGGGGAAAGGGGAGTCAGTGGCCATTAGCTCAGGGCAGCAGGGCAAGGGTGGCTCAGCCCTCCCCAGGGGAAAATGGTTACCCCCAACCCCGAGTGGGCAGAAGAGGCCCTGACTCCCTCACTAGAGAGAGGGACCCTCATGGTCGAGGGACTCTCCTTTCCCACCCACGTCCCCTGGAGTCCAGCCCAGCATTGCCCACGGGCTGGAGTCTTGGGTGGCAGATGGGGAGTTACCTCTTCTTCTTCCTGATGTACAAAACCTGCAAGAGAAGGAGCAGCATCAAATGGCCAGGAAAGGAGGCCCTAATTAATCCAGTAGTCCCTCGGGACAGGGGACATGCTGAGGCTGATGAACGGGAGAACTATAGGTCCCCATGTCCTCAGCGACCCCATCCCAGGGACACATACACCCTAAATTTGTGCTTCCATTTGACGTTTATTAGATGCTGACAGTGCCCGAACTCAGAGGTGGGGAGAAGGCCAGCCTGGGAAGACCACACAGGTAAGCCTGGCCTAGGGACGCGTGGGCCCACCCCTGCCAAAACTGACTGTGGCTCCAGCCACTCAGTGCCTGCCTCGGACTCCTCAGGGCTGAAGTGGTGGTGGTGGGGACTTCAGCATACCCCCTCCTCTCAGCTGTCCCCAGGACCAAATTTTCTCCCCGTGTATGGGCAAAAAGAACAGAGGAAAGGCAGCGGGCAGACTCTGCAGGGCAGTGGCTCTAGGCAAGGCTCTGGGCTGGCTTCCTGGGGTTTCCATGGGAGGCTGATGGCCCTCAGGAGCTGAGGAGGAGGGTCTGAGCCCCTGGACATCAGCCTAGACCACACTCCTGAACCCTGATGCTGGAGGAACCTAGGAAGACCCCTGGGTCCTAACCCCCATCATAATGACTTGAAGATAAAGGCCTAGGCAGCCTGAGAAAACATCTGAGACCCAAGAGCTCCTGGCTAGAGCAGGAAATCCTGGTACAAAGCACTCAGGGGAGGGAGGAAGGGGGTGAGACTTGGGGACCTCTGCAGGACCTGGAGCGGGAACTCCAGGGACCTCTGCCACCATCTCGCTCATCCCTCAACTGGTGTTTTTTGACTACCAGGAGCATGACTTCTTCTGCTTGGGGGAAAGCCATGTCCCTAGAGTCTGTCCCAAACCCCCTGTGGCTCCTATACTCTTTGTGGCCCATTCACAGCTTGAATCCGGTTTGTTCCCAGCCTGACCCAGAGCTCCTCCTGCTGCTCATTCCTGGGGGACCTCAAAGGCGGAAAGAAACTGCAGTGCCCCTTGCTCCCCCATCCCCTCCAGGAGGTCACATGTTGGCATGCCCCTTGCTCTCTTGTGGGTGGGATGCAACAGGAGCTCCAGGTCTCTGGCATAGCCCCTGCCTGCCCTGAAGCAGCAGCTCCAGCCCCAGCACACTGTACTCCCTCGCCTCTCAGCCCTCCTGCCTGCCCTGTGATACAGAAGGATCTTTAAGAGAGGCTAGAACCAATCTCCACCCCTCGCCCTTGCTGCTCCCTCTGCCCCAACTACTAACACCCTCCCCGCAAATACCTTCCTTTCCAAATCTTCCTTACCCTTCACTGTCCAGCTGCAGCCCCACCTCTTCCAGGAAGCCCTCCCCCACTGTTCTTCCTACGTGAGGCACACGGCCTGGCACTGATTTGTTCCTCCTTGCACCCAGCATGGCATGGCTCAGGGTTGGCATGATGGGAGAGGAAGTAGTACTTAAGGAACATCTCCAGACCTGACCCCTGCCCAGGAGCTGTTTCCTGCCCTCCACTGCCTTTGCCCCATAACTTCCCTACCTCTCCGTTTTTGGTGATAAGGCCATCCACCGCGGCCCTCCGAATATTCCTCCAGAATGAAGAGTAAGGAAGTCTTCCTAAGTTCCCAGGACAAAATCTTTGGCCAAGAGTGACAAAGGCAGTTTCTAGGCCCTGCTCTGCTCCTGAGGTTAGGGTGTCTCAGCCTGCTAAACCACCACATGGGTGCCAAACACCGGTATTCTGCCTCACCCCTGCCCCAGGAGACTGCTCAGGCCCCCGCCTCACTCTGTGTGTTGCATCCTGGCTCTGCCCGCTGGCCAGCAGTTGTTCCCTGGCAGCAATCCGGAGCCTGTGGGGCCCATATGGTGACCCTGTTTTACCAGCAGCTCCAGCCATGAATGGATCATCCAGCCCTATTTGTCACAGCAACATGCTCCTGAGTCTAAGGCCAGCCGTCAGAGCCTGTGAGGGGCAGCAGGCAGAATGCCACCATTGCCGGGCCTGCTGGGGGACCTCAGGTACACCTCCCACCCTTCCAGATCTCAGTCCTCGCAATCTCCAATGGGCCCTCGGTGACATTCTGAGTGTCCATGTATCATCTTAAGAGGAGAGTCCATATCTTTTTTTTTTTTGTCCACGCTGCACAACTTGTGAGATCCTAGTTCCCTGACCAGGGATTGAACCTGGGGCCACGGCAGTTAAAGCGCTGAGTCCTAACCATTGGACTGCCAGGGAATTCCCAGGGGAGAGTCCATATCTTCAGAGGTAGATACCAGATCTGGAAGCATCATATCCACTCTCAGGGGACACCTGCAGCCCTCACCCCAGCTCACCTCTGCCCTGATGTCTGCCCAACTCTGCCCTTCTCATGACGCTGGGGCCAGGCCTCCACTGTGATGTAATGTCTTAGCTGTGATGTCTTAGCTCTGTGATGTCTTAGCTCTAATGTTGCCTCCTTAGTTGTCCCTGACCACCCAACCTAGGAAGTCCCCTCAACTCCCACCCAGTTCCCTAATCCAGTCCCTACGGGCTTCCCTTGGCACCCTTGGTTTTACCTATCTCTCACTCCCTGTAAGAACTGCAGGGCAGGACATTTTCTCCCTAGTCCCTGGGGTCCCGAAGGCTCGGTCCAGGGCAGATGCCCAGTAAATAATTGCCAAGTGAATGAACGAATGAATGAATGAATGAACATTGCCAGCAGCCTGCCATGCCCAAAGCATCCCATTCGGACTCTACAGCCCACGATCTATCCCAATTGCCTGCTGGCCTCTACTCCTATTGCATCCCCACACTCACTTGCCTCACTGTCCTGCTTGCTGCTCACAGATACCTCCTGTCTGCCTCCGAACGTTTGCCCATCAGGACCCTCCACCTGCAACACCCTCCTCCCCAACTCCTACGTGGCCTTCATGGCCCAACTCAAAATGCCATGTATTCCTCAGAACCTTTTCTGGTTCTTCCAATTGGAGGCAGCCTCTCTGGTCTCTGGACCCCAATAAACAAATCTCTGGGGAAGGAATGGATTGTACTATCACTAACAGACAATTGTGTTCTGATTAGATCCTCTAAAATCTAAACAGTGATCGCCCTCTGCCAAGTGAGGGCCATCTGGGCCAGCCCCAGCCTGCCCCAGCTCTCACCATGGCCACAGCCAGGCCAATCACTGTGATGA
Organism: Stenella coeruleoalba; assembly: GCF_951394435.1. Lineage (NCBI taxonomy): Eukaryota > Metazoa > Chordata > Mammalia > Artiodactyla > Delphinidae > Stenella > Stenella coeruleoalba. The sequence continues at coordinate 67,516,394 of NC_137156.1, forward strand.
TCCCAAAGGACAGAAGCATTGTGCCCACGCCGGCTGTGCCACCAGCCACGTCAGGGATTCTGGTGTCATTAAAGCTGGTGGCTTCTGGGCTGAGTGTGGTGGTCTCGGAAGCTGGCCCATCTGTGGCAGGCTCCAGGTCAGGTTCAGAGGTGGGTGGGTGGCTGCTGATCCAGCTCCTAGCAGATGGGATCCTGGAGTCCATGCTGATGCTGAGGGACTGCTTGTGGTCAGTCAACCTGCTCACTCACTTCTGACATCAGGGGTGTCCCAGCCTGTGGCCCCCACTACCCATACAGGGGGCCACGTCCTTGGATAAAGAGAGCTCCCTGCCTCCCTGGGTGTTGGAAAGGAAAAAATAAAAAACATGAGGCTGAGGATGGGACTCTGTGAGGAGATGAAGTCCCCCTAAGTTCTGAAGGCACAGGGGAAATAAAAGTTTGAGGGCAAGGGCAAGTTCAGGGAACATCAGGACATGTGCTTTATCTATCTATGGATCCCATGTGGATTTAGGAACATGAAAATGAAGCCCTGCCCCCTCTTTGTGGGTAAGATGATCATAGTGATCATACTTGGAGGATGTGAAAAGTAGTGGGGAGGTTTGAAAGAAAAAGATCATTCCCCACCCCCAGCCCCTACTCCCCACACTGCTCACCTTCTTACTTCCTGCCCCCCACATCCCTCACCTCCTGCTTGGAGAAAAAAATACTGCAGCTTTTTCCTTTCCTGGAGGAAAACACTTGCACGAAAGTCAGATAGGCTTGTCTTTGAATCCCGGTTCAGCCACTTAACTGGGTGACCCTAGGCAAGTCACTCCACCTCTCCATGTCTCAGTTTTCCTGAGTCTAAGGTAGGGGTATTAAGAACACGTCCCTCACAGAAAGGGTCATAGGGTAGCTGAAATATCAGAATGAACAAGTTCCTAGAAATGACTTAGCTCAGTACAACCCTCATCCACAGCAAGTACCCAATAAATGTTAGATCTTCTCCCTCTGGCCACTCCAGTTGGGAAAGGGGAGCCCCAGAAGCCCCTGGACCCAGCCTGCTGTGTGGTCCAGCTTGTGCTTGGAGTAAGGGCAGGGACATGTGTGGCAAGACCAGAAGACAGGAAGGAGAGAGAGGCCAAAGTCAGGTCCTCTGGTGGGCTTTCTCTGTAGGCTCTTGGGTCATTGAACTCCCTATAGGGGCTGCCAGGGACTAGGAGAAAATCAAGGGGAGCGTATCTTCAGGGGCAGGGATGGAGCTCCCACTCTGAGATGCCTTCTCTTCCCCTTCCCTCCTCCCCTGGGAGCAGAGGGTGGGTGATGTGCCCAGTCTAGGCTGTGACTTTGGCCTTCCCGGGCCAAAAGGCCCTGGGTAAGGCAGGGTGGGAAGAGGTCCTAGCCAAACTGCAGAAGAGAAGGCCGAGGGATAGGAGAGATGCACAGCTCATGGCTGCATACACACCTCTGCGATAGCTCATGGGTGTATGTGGGATGCCTCCCTGTGCAGGTGTATGGGTGTGTGTGAGGTGTGCACACACCAGTGATGGCCTCTTAGGAAGGAGCAAGGCTGGCACAGAAACATGGGATGGGAGAAGCTCATCATCCCTCTCTGTCCTCCTCCTCTAGCTAGGCTGGGCACGTCAGGAGTCCCAGGTTCTTTCTTGGCTCTGCCGCTGACCCCAGATGTGACCTTGGGCCAGACCCTTAATACTTGCTCTGGGGCTCTGTTTATTCTTCCCTCCAAAGGAGAGAAAGGGCTCTGCTCATCACTGTTCAGGAATGCCTCATGGTCCAAAGGGCAAGAGAAGGAAGCCAGAGAGAAAGGGGTGGGCACCACCACCTCCAAGAACCCGCATACCGTTCTCCACCAGGTTCATCAGTCCTCCCTGCCCCAATCCCCAACCCCACCTTCGCGACTCTGTGAGTCCTCCATTCTTGCACAGAAGCGGCGACCTCAGCACTTACTTAATCCTCTCTGGGGCGCCGGACTCAGCGGGAGAGGCTAGGGGTGGTGGCGACTGGCAGGAGGCCGGGGCAAGGTGAGGGGGACCCCCAGGCCCCGGGATTGGGGGCGGCGGGTCCGACCCAAGGTCCGCCCTCCCTGGGCGCCCTGGGAGGACCTCCCTGGGCTGGGCCAGCGACGTCACACCGCCCACAGCCGAGAGTGCCTGTTCTGCCAGCCTGGACAGGGACTGGCCGGCCGGGACCCACCTCGGGGGTGGGGCTGAGGCGAGCAGCCTCGCGGCTCCGCGACGCTCCAGCTCCTCTCCTCCCTGCCAGCTCCGTGCCCCCGGCCCCGGATTGGCTGTCAGGCCCAGAGCCTGCCCTGCATTGGCCCGCTGGCCTGCCGCTCGGATCTGGCTCTGCCCCCAGCAAGAGGGGGAGCCAGGTCGCAGTTCTTGGAGACCACTCCTCACTGCCCGTGGGCTGTGCCAGAGTCGGGAGGGGGACGGTGGGTGGCCAGGCCTTCCTAAGGGCTACAACTCTGGTCTCCGGCTACTCTGGGCGCCATTTCCGCCAGGACAGAGTCGGGCTCCGCAAACGCAGGTGGACACAAATTTGGGGAGATCACTAGACTAGGAGTCCTTGAGTCTGCATTGAACTCCGGTTCGACCCTCCACTAGCTTAGTGACCTAGAGCAAGATGCTTCTCTTCCCTGGGTCTCAGCTTCCTGCTCAGATGGGCTCTGGTGTGAGGGCTCTTGTTAAACGATACCCATCCCAGGCTAGAAATGAGACATCTTCAGAGGAGTTGGGGGGCGGGATGGTATTTTTATTACAGGAGTGGTATTATTGGACACCTGGACCCAAGCAAGCCTACATACACCCCTCCAATCCAGAGCTCGATCATCTCTGGAGAGGAGCCTTCTAATCCTCAGGTTTTTAAAGGAGCTTATGGGGATCACCGGAGTAGCTTGTTACAAATACAGATCCCCGGGTCTGGGATGGAGCCCGGGAAACTGCATGCTTCATAGTAGTTTAGTCAACAGTGATCTAGTTAACAATAGATTAGGGGGCGAGGGCGTGGCATTGGCAGGCCATACTTTGCGAAACACTGCCATGAATTTTATTGGAGCGACTGAGGCCCACAGAGGGGCACATGGACAAAGCCTCACGATGAGTCAGGATTCAAACCCTGGTCTACTACTTCCAGTTTCGAGCTCCCTGCTCGAAAATGGGAGCTAGAGGGTCAAGAGCGGCCCTGGGGTCCAGCTGCCACCTGAACCCCAGGTCCTGGACACTGGGTGCCACCCCCCCAAATTAGTGCCCGCCCCCAACACTGGGATCCGCCCATGTGCCGCTCTACCAGCACACAGCCTACGTTAGACCAGGCCCCTGGGCATCGCACCCCAACTCTCGAATTCAGAGCCGGCTGGTGACATGCCTCCGTTCGGGTTGGCTACACACCTCCCGGCCGGGTACCCAAACGCCATCTCGGAGCAGTCACCGCAGGCTTATCCCTGCCTCGACCTTCAGGAAGACCGTCGGGTCCAGGCCCCCGGGAAGCAACCCTACTCCCAACCACGCACTTTCCCGCCAGTGGGCCTTTGGACGTAGTGGGCGTGGCGTTCATAGCCCCCACTGGCCGCAGGGGCTTCAGAGGTGGAACACATCGGCTCTAGGAACTCTGGAGCTGGGCGACGGGGTCCGCCCGAGCCCTTCCTCAGGTGCGCCAACCCCGGAAGCAGAGCGTCGGAGGGAGCTTACCGCGGGTCACGCATGTCCGGGCGCCGAGCCTGCGGCAGTTTCTTCAGGCTGGCGGGCGAGTGGGGAAGCTTCTCAGGCAGGTATGCGTAACACCCTCGAGACCTCGAGTTCGTCAGAGCTCTGGCAGCCTTCCTTAAAAAGTCTGTACCCCCGTTGTACAGATGGAGAAACAGGCTTGTGGAGAGGCGACCTCGCGGTGCGAAACTGAGAGGGAAGCTGCGCCTTTGACTTCAGGCCTCGGCTTCTCCCTGGGCGGCGCTCTGGTAGACAGAGCTGCCTCTGGAGTCCAAAGGACTTGTGTCTTGACTGGGACAGTACCTAGCTGGGTGACTTTGGGCAAGTTGCTTCCAGTCTCGGAGTCTCATTTTCCTCTCTGTTTGTCTCTGAAGAGCGGCACCTAGCAGGTGTTCAGTAAAGGCTAGTTTGAACCCTGGTCTCTGTAAGAGGAAAGGAGACCACTGGTTTTAAACCTTCAGTTAAATTTGTTTGTGATAACTTACATATAAATTAACAGAAATTGTCAATTTTTTACCTGGAAGTTTATGCTGGTGTTTAGGACTATGGGTTAAATTGGGTGGAGGGGTGATTTTCAGCATACAGATCAATGACAGTGCATGCAAAATGTCAAAAGCAAAGCTCCCAAGCAAGGGCAGTCTCCTCCTCCTAGTAATATTAGTCAAGAGTATATAAAATTGAGTTCCTCTATGTGTTGAGCTGGCTCCAAGGCCCTTGACATTCATTGACCGATGCACTGCTCACCGTGGAGTTTGTGTTATTTTCCCCATTTTATGGACGAGGAAACTGAAACACAGAAATAATGACTTTCCCGAGGTCACACCCTCTGGGTCAGATAGATCTGTCCAACCCCCAAGCCTGGGCCCTGATCCACACCAGCCCATTTATTAGTAGGGACTGAGCTATGGGTTACGATCACTTGAGCCAAAAACATGAAGAAAATGTCACTGACCAAGACAAGAAAACTCAGATAGGTGGGTGAGGGTCTAAAATGGAGTCAAAGAGGCGACAGAGCAAGAGCATGCCCTCTCTCAGGCAACAGGTCCGAGAGGAGTGGGTCCCACAAGTCTCAGCTACTCTCCTGGTTCTCCTTCCCTATTCTAGGGCAGCCACATCTGAGGGCCAGAGCCATGCTGAGGAGCCAGAGCCTGTGACCTTCTCCATCTCCATCCGGCTGAGGCCAGCCACCATCCTCAGCAGCTGACATCACGAGAAAGATTTGGGGACCTTGGGGAAGTACCCAAGGGATCCTTTCCCTGAGATGTGGGACATCGGGGCAGAATGCTGAGGGCCCTCCTATCTGGCCTGGGGTGGAGGGGAGGCATTTGGGGCTGCACCTTCAGCTCACGGCAACCCCATCTGCCTCCGGCTCGGTTGTTGAGTGCCACAGAACTGGTCAGCCACTGGACAGTAGTCTTTGAGAAAAGGGGCATCCCTGAGGCCCGGGAATCCAGTGAGTACATCGTGGCTCATGTCCTTGGAGCCAAAACAGTTAAGTGCAGTGTTGTCAGGAGGGCAGGAAATGGGGGGAGGGAGGACTCTGGGGAAGAGACATCCAGGCTTTTCCATTCCACTGAGAATGCTGAGCCGAGAATGATGGGATTTTTCTGGAGGAATGTCTTAGGCAGATACTTATTCATTCATCCAACAAACTATTACAGTCTGTGCCAGGCACTGGGGGTTCAGGGATCACCAAGGTGGCCAGTGTTGGACCCACTGGCATTGTTTACAAAAGAAACCTGGGTCAGGGGAGCCAGCCACTCACATTCTCTGTGGTGCAGTTTCAGAGCCTGAGGCCAGGACTTTGGACCCAGCCCCTGACCCCTTGGCAGTTACAGTATGTCCAGGAGCTGAGTAGCTACCGATTGCAAAGGTGAGCACCATGGGCCAAACCAGAGGGCTCTGTGTGGGGAGCAGGGTCCAGCTTCCTTAAGCTCCACCAAGTTCATGGTCAGGGAGGAAGAAAGTGTCCAAGGACTAGGGAGGTGTTGGGATGAGAGAGTGATGAGAGAGGGGTCATGGTAGTAAATAGGAAGAAGGGAGGGAAGGAAGGTCTTGGCTACGAGTTCTGGGGCGTAGGAGACATGACCCTACCCGACACTTTTGGCCACAAGTTGTATCCCAACCCAGACATGGTCTTGTTGGTCCAGGTGCTGGCACTGATGATCACCCTGCTGCCCCCTCTGCAGGATGCCTGTGCAGTACATCCTTGGTGAGTGGGACTTTCAGGGCCTCAGTCTGAAGATGGCACCCCCAGTGTTTATCCCTCGGCCAGAAACGGAGGTAGGTGTGCCATCAGGACTGGGCAGGATGGGAATGAAGGGGGCTCAGGGCACCTGTCTTGTCCCAGAGTTCCACCAGGGGGCGCTGGAGCCCCATGACTGCTGTCCTTTAGAGGCAGCGCCCTTCCTGGCTGGCTGAGTAGGTGGGGCCAAGAGGAAAGAGGTCTCCTGCTCACCTCCTTGACTATCCTCACTTCCCAAGCCACTGCCCCAGCCCCTAGGCTGGCAGTGGCTCAAGATGCCCCAACTAGTGCTGCCCACCAAGTACTCAGCCGGTTCCTGTCATTTCCCTAGGAGCTGCCCCATGGGCCCATAGCCTACCCAACCCATGGGAAACAAGTGCCCTCCTCTTCCTCAGGAGGCATGGGCGAAGTGGAGAGGGCTCCAGCGGGACATCTGGAAGCCTGGTACAGCTTTGTGACCTTGGGTAGGTCACTGCCCCCTCTGGGCCCAGATGATGAGAGGGTTGGGCCTCCAGACCAGGGAACTGGTTGGGACCTTTTACCTATTACATCCACTATCTAGTCAGGTAATCACCTGTGTTTCTCAAATTACTAGGACTGGGAAGTGTATGGTCCCAGCATGCTGTGTGTAGGTGCGACACCCTAGTCTTGGGAGAAATGCTTTCTATGGCCCTTCTTGGGCTTCCCCATGACCTTGTAGGTGGCAGGGCTGGGAGCCAGAGAGAGCAGAGCAGGTGGAGGGGTATGTGGGTGGGGGCTGGTGGGCAAGCCAGAGGGCACCAGGTTCTGAGAAGGGGTGTTTCCAGAAAGGCACACACATTCTTGGGAAATATCAGGCCTCATCTACCTGTCCCAGCCAGGGACCCAGAGCCCCTTCTCACTTTCCCAGCCTCTCTCCCTCCGCCAAGAAGCCCTCTGACCCCACTTGCCCCCTGCATCATGTGGTTGGGAGGCCAGGTCCTTGACTTAATGCCCAGTGTCAGGGCAGGGACAGTAGGGAGTCTGAGACCTTGCTGAAGTCACAGGGATGTCAAGGCAGGGAGCATGGGGGCAGCACTCAAGACATCCTGTCTCCTGCGTCAGGGCCCCATACCTTACAAGGGGCTGAACCATCTGGGATTGGATGAGCTGGATAGGTGCAGAGACCCAGAGCAGGATATAGCCTGCTACCTGCAGACTTTTGGGAGGCCAACCTGTGGCCCCTCCAAGCATGCGACCTCTGGCCAGGAGGTCACTCACCATCCCCTGAGGCTGCCAAGGGTCAGGGCATGGGAGGGAAGCTACCGCGATGACCTTTGAGTGCCCTCAGAGCTGACCTGGCACCAATCATGTGTTCCAGGGTTCTGAGTGTTGGGTGTGGACTTCCGGCTCCCATGTGGGGGCCCCCCCTTTCCTGGGTGGGTCTGGGCCAGGAGAGCAGCTCTGCTATAAGGGGTGGGGGAGAGGAGGGAGGCTGCAGTTGGGAGGCCAGGTCCTCGCCTCACTGTACAGACGTTTCTCAGAATTTGCCAGGTTGCCCCAATGTGAAGCCGCATTGGGGAGTGCCTTACCAAGAACTTGAGAGGACGTGGCCTGTGGTGGGGAGTGGGGAGAATTAGTGCAAGGGAGGGACCATGAAAAAAAAAAAAAAAAAGGGAGGGACCATGGTGCTTGCGTTCTCTCCATCCATTGAAGGGTGGTTTCTGATGATGGGTGCAGAATTCTGAAGTGCAAAGTTGTAGGCGGTGTGTGGCCTGACCAGTTGGGTTTTCTCTGGGGATGGGGAGGTGGCTCAGTCCCCGGACTGGCAGTGTGTACAGTGGGAAAACCAAGGTTGGAAGTGTGAGCCATTCTTGCCCAGCTTGGCGAGGTGAGGCTCTCTTGAGGTGTGGGAGGCTCAGTGCCTTGTCTGTGATTAGCTTGAGGGAGGCAATGCTGCCTTCTTGGGGCTGCCTCATCAAGAATGTAATCCTAATGAGGGTCCTTATGGCACTCAGGTCCTGCTGAGGCCTTGCGCCAGCCTCTTAAGGGGTGTGGAGTCCTGTTGAGGCAGTGGCTCCAGGCAGAGCCGACAGCTGCCTGCTTTTTGCCTCCTTCCCACGTTCCCCTCTGCTCCGACCCTGCAGTGTTCTTGGATTCTCCCCTTGTTCACCTGGGAAAAGTGCCCTGGGCCTGTAACCAGCTCGATTTTCAGCTTCCCCCAAGGAGCCACCAACTCTAGGCTGAGGAGACTCTTTACTAGGTGAGGAAGAGAGTTTCTGGACTTGCTGGGAGTGGTCTCCATCCCTACCCCGCCCCCCCCAAAACCTGAAGTGGTCCTAGAGCCAAAATAATCTTCCCCGGATCTGGAGGGTAAGGGAGAGGCCAAGGGGCACTGGTGGCAGTGGGGGCCCAGTCTCTCATCTTCATGCCCTGACCAGGGTAGCCATTCACACATGTGGTGTGTGTCTCTGATGTCAGGATGTCTCTCTGAGGTGGCTGGCCAGTGTGGTTGACTAAGGGGTCATTCTCCAGCCAGGGTAGGTCTGTCTGTGGTCAGGAAACCAAGAGAAGTTCATGCCCCTGACAAGTTTCAGCTGTCCAGCTGGCCACTTAGTATGTGGCCTCGCCACTGTGACCGCAGGCTCCAAGCCACAGCCCTAGACTGCTGGCTCTGTGCTGGTCCCAATGCTGTGGGCGCAGCTTGCTGCCAGCACTCCAGTTCTCCAGTGGTGCCTGGTACAGGCCTGGTGGGAAGGAGTGAGGGGAAGCCCTCTCTGGCTGGAGAGGGTCTGTCTCACTCATAGGCAGTAGCTTGTTTGGTGCAGAAGGGGCTTGGAACAGAAAAGGTTGGACCCACTGGCCAAGTTCCACCTGCCTTGGACTTGCTACCCTGGGGACAGGTGAACTTTGCTCCCAGGTTGGGATGAAGGATGAAATACTTTTGGGGACTCAGCACTGAGCAGCTTATGCGGAAAATGAGTCTGAGTGATCTGGAGCCCTCTGCTCTATCGGGGCCTAACTGTTGACACTGGGGCTTGGGGGAAGCTGCGGGTCTGAGGCTCAGGGTAGCTTCCTGTGGCAACTGAGAGCTTGCCCAGCGCTTGGGGAGTAGCCAAGAGGCTGCTCTGTGGGCCAAGCCCTGCCCGTGTGGGACATGCCATGACGGGTTAGATTCCTGGTCTTCACGTCATGGAGCATTCAGTTTGGTGGGAGAAGCACACCCCATCCTAGATCTTAGGCCCACAGTGAGGTAGGTCATGGTAGAGAGAGCCTGGAGGAAGTAGATCTCTTTCAGATGAAGGAAACACCTACTTCCTGACTCTTCCCCTCATTCCCTGAGCCAGCCCTGCATGGAACCCCAGGAATCCTCAGCCTCCAGGGGGGCCTTTCCTGCCCTCATCCAAAGGGCAGGTCCCTTTGAGGGACTGCCCTTTCCCTGCTCCATGGCTCCATGCCCTTTCCCTGGTTCCCTGGCTCCATGCCTGGCTACTTGGGCCCCCACTCTACTGCTGTTTAGAAATGTTTAGAAACATTTTGGCCAATGCACAGCAGCGGCCCTCCACCCTCACCCTATATTGGCTTCCATGCACAGTCTTCAGGTGACAGATGGGTGGGTGAGACTTGAAACTCTGTTGTTTCTAAAGTGACAGTGTCTGAAAGTGTCCCCCTGCCACCAAGGCAGGTACAGTGCAGTTAGGCACCTCTTCCCATGCCATGCCCACTTACCCCATGCCCTGTGTGTGCCACAGCCCCCTTCAGATATGGGGCTCAGGTAGGGCTGTCATCCCCCTGCCCCTCCATGGAGGGAATTTCCTGTCCCTTTGACCTGGGAGCCTCTCTGGGGGGGCTGTGAGGAAGCTGGGGACACACTGGCCCCTTGTTCTTGGCCACCATGAGCTGCAGGCCAGGTTCCCAGCAGGGCCTTGACCCCTGGACCTCACTTTCCTCATGAGGGTCTAACAGATTAATACAGGGAAACCTCCGGAAGCAGGGCCAGGCACAGAGGGGTTGGCCAGGGACCATTAAGTATGATTCTTAACATTGCTGTAAGCACAAAACAAGAGGATGTCTGTAAAAGGATTAGCTGAGGCTTACTGAACACTTACCATGTACCAGGCATGAGATCAGTGCTTCATGAATGTGCTTCTGTTAAATCTCCACCTGCCCCCAATGAGGTGGGTTATTCTCAACTGTGCTCAAGTTTACAGATGGGGAAGCGGAGGCATGGAGAGGCAGTGTGACCTGCCCATGGCCGCAGCTGACAACGAAGTTCAGTCTGGCTTTAACCATCCCCCTTCTACATTCACCCAGGGGCTAACTATGCTTGGGCCTCTGTGCCAAGACCCACATGAGTCAGGTCAGTACCAACTCTGATCACGATCTATCTCCCTTGCAGGAGCTGGTTGAATGGGTGCTGGAGGAGGTGACCCAAGGGCCCCGTGTGGTGGGAGCTCAAGGTGGCCCACTCATCCTGGAGGTGGGCTGTGGATCAGGAGCCATTTCCCTCAGCCTGCTGAGCAAGCTCCCCCAGGTGAGCCCCGTATGCATCCCTCCACCCCACCCTGGGTAGACTGTGACTGGCACTTACTGTCCTTCCTGCTGATCCCTCCCCAACCCACTCTGCTAGAATTACTTGAGAGGAAATGACTGAAAATAGGAGGAAGACAGAGCTGCCCCAGCCCACCATGGTCATAGCCTTTAAGTCCCATCCCCTTCCATCTGGCCAGACCCTGACCGCAGAGGAAAAAAAGCTACTGAGTATTTCCCTCCTCTTCCAGCAGAGGGTTGGAAGAGGGCTCTGGTCCCCAGGCCTGGCCTTTCCAAACACCCTGTCTCCCACGTACCCTTTGTTTGTTCTTGGGGCAGAGCCGAGTCATTGCTGTGGACAAGGGAGAAGCCGCCATCTGCCTGGCCCGTGAGAATGCTCAGAGGTAGGGGGGCTTGGGTGCAGACGGTCAGGGTAGGGGAGTCAGACTTTGGGGCCTGATCTCAACCTCTATCCAGGTATCAAACCCGCCAATGTCCACCCTCAAGAAGGAGGAGGCAGTGGGGGAGGTCTGGCGTAGGTCCCACAGGGTTACAAATGGACAATGGACACCAGGTGTCTTGCTGGTCCAAGAAGGGTTTATTCTCCCGTTCTTTGTAGCCAAGGGTAGGAGTCTGTTCCCACCCCTGCTCCCACCCCCTCTCCCCCTCCCCATGCTCACCTTTACCTTCCTATCTCTCCAGGCTTCGGTTGCAGGACAGGATTCGGATCATCCCCTTCGATGTGACCTTAGGTACTTTCCCCACCCATCTTCCCTGGGTGGGGATCCTGGGTCCAGATGCTGATGGGTGGATGAAGCACTCTGCAGAGATAGAGGGATGGCTTACACACACACACACACACACACACACACCCCACACCCCCCCCCCCCCCACACACACCCCTTCCCCACCCCCAATCCTTGCTGAGGACAGGCAAGTCCCTGTTGCCTCCTGGGCTGACCTGACCCATGAAGGGACCAGCCACAGGATCTTTCTTACCTTTCGTATCCCCCATAATTAATGAATTTAACTAGGGCTTGTTTGTTGTCAAGAAGTAAGCAGAAGCTCAAGAGATAGCCTTTGGGACCAAAATACTTGAGTGTCTGCCCGCCCCCGCCTGGCCCAGGCACAGCATGACTTGGCTGCATCCTTTACAGAGTGCCCGCAGAGTTCTGGCTCCAGCTCTGGCTCTATCACATGCCCACAGCATCCTTGAGCTTCATGTGCCCCCACCATGGAGTGTGATACCTGATGCAGGGTGGGGCCAGTAAACAGAGCCACTAGGAATCAACTGACTGAGGCCAGGCTTGCCCTCCATATACTCAGTCCATGTTGGCTATGAGGCAGAGTGTGGCAAGGCCAGCGGGGTGGCAGAGAACAGAGGCGCTTGCTTTGTCAGGCAATCAGAGATGGCTGCCTGAAAGTGGCACTTGATCTGAGTCTTGCTTATTGAGGAGGTTTTTGATAGGAAGAAGAGAAGGCAAGGACACTCCAGGGGGAGAACTGCCATGTCAGAGCATACACACTCCCAGCCAGGCTACTGGCTGGGGACACTGGGCACTAATCTAGAAGTCTAGTTTATTGGGTCCAGAGATAGGCCTAAGTTGTGGTTTGGGGAGAGGGATTACCCAAGGGACATAGCAGTGCGTGGAGCTTCCACCCTTTACCTCCCATTCTCTGCTGTGTGTTCCCTTTGACCACAGATGGGAGCTGGGCACATCTTCTACCCTGGGGCCCTGTGGACCTGGTCGTCAGCAACCCTCCCTACGTCTTCCACCGGGACATGGAGAAGCTGGCCCCTGAGATCCTCAGGTGTGGGGTAGACCAGGGAGGCCAGGCCTGAGAAGGCCTAATGGGATGGGTCTGCCCTGGAGGACCATACTATCGGGAGGGATGGGGAGGCTGGGGGGCTGAACGGGGCAGTGGTTTTGAAAGAGAGGCTCACTCTGGAACCCACAGACCTACTTTGGTTCAGCATCTGCCTTCCCACTTAAGACCACTGAACCTCTCTGAGCCTCAGTTTCCTGCCTCTGAAAGGGGAGTGGTAGAGCTTTGCCAGGCCATGGGGAGGACTCACTAATGACTAAAATATCAGACTACAGTATACAACACATAGAAGGTGGTCAGATGGGTGCATCATTTTCCAGAAGACTGAGGCCCAGAGAGGGAAGGGACCTTGTCCAAGATTGTGTGGGGGCTTAGCAGGAAAGCTGGGACTAAGACTCTACTCCAGGCTTTGCACTGAACCATCCTGTTCTCAAACGGTCTGAGAACCAGGGGTAGCCCAGCAGCCTCTGGATGAGGCAGTGGTAGTGAGTGTCAGGGTGCTGGCTTCCAAATTCCTGGCTCTCAGGAGTGGTCAGGGCCAGCTCTATGCCTCCCCAAGCCAAGAATAGGAATATCCTTGTTGTGGGGAGACCCTCATGCCCTGGGGGTAGTCAGTCAATGGGATTCGCTGAGCATGCCCAGCACTGCCTGGTAGGTGGCTGCCTGTAGGAGGTAGGGGAATCGGAGCTGCCATCATTCGGGGTCCTCAGACTTTCTTCTCAGCCCAGAGTGTAAGTTCCACAGAGCCTTCTTTGTGGAAGTCCTGGTCAGCTTCTCCATACTTTTCAGATACCCCATCCCAGGTCCTTAGCTCTCACTGTTTTCCCCTTCAGCTATGAAGATCCACTAGCCCTGGACGGTGGGGAGGAGGGCATGGACATCATTACCCACATCCTGGCCCTGGCACCTCGGCTCCTGAAGGACTCTGGGTATGGATGGGGTGTCTCCTGAGTCTGACCTCAACAGCCTCCTCCCCTCCCAGTATGTACTGGGCCTGCCCTGGGCGTCATTCTGCCTCCACCCCTCCCAGCTGGGACAACCCAGAAATGCAGGTCCAGCCTTGCCCAGCTGAGCTGACCCATTTCTCCCCCACCTAGAAGCATCTTCTTGGAAGTGGACCCAAGACATCCAGAGCTCATCGGCAGCTGGCTTCAGAGCCAGCCTGACCTGTCCCTCAATCTTGTGGCTGTGCGCAGGGACTTCTGTGGGAGGTGAGACTCTACCGTCCCCCCAGTCCCCACAGCCATGCTGGTCCTTCCACTCAGACTATCACAGCTCTGGCTGTGGGACAAGCATGCGGTTCCCACCCCCTGCTCATTCCCCAGGGCCCAGGCAGTAACTGGCCCCTTGTCCCTGTCTCCTTAGGCCCCGGTTCCTACATATCAGGAGGTGTGGGCCACAGCATGGTTGCCCTGTGGATGCCTGGCCAGGGCCCCAACCTGCCAGAGTGCCTGGCTGACATTTCTACCTGGAATGCTACTTGGAGGGAGGTGGATGGTGCCTTCCAGAACCCCAGATGTTTGTGGCATTTCCCATGGCTCTGTGATTCTCCATGCTCTACATTTCTAGGAGACTTGGGAGTAGGCACGAGGGCAGGGGTGTCCTTCCTGGGCCAGCAAAGAGCAAGAGCACCCACAATCCAGCTTAGGAGCTCAGCAGACTGGATTCCCAGTCTGGCCCCATCGGGTCAGTGTAGCCAAGGCAGGTTGCTTTGTCTCTGTGGGTGGAATTGCTCTAGGGATGTTGGGAGATACGGCCAATAAAGTGGCGAGAGACCAGCAAGTGGTGACCTAATGTTTTGTTATTGTGATTTGTGGGTCCCCTGACCCCTTGCCCTTAGGCAGTGCTGGGGGTAAGAGCTTCCTTCTGCCTTTGCAGGGCTGGCTGGCAGGCCCCAGCTGGTGGTTTGGGGAGCAGTGTAGAGAAAGGCACATGGTTGCTCCTTCTGGCCTTGGAAGCCAAGGTACTTGGCACTGATCAGCTCCCTCACAAGGGCTGGCGTAGCACTCAACACACGCCCCTAACTGGGCATAAGCTCTGAGCGCAGGAACATCGTCTGAGCTTGAGCTTGGGGATGGCAGCCTACTTCCTGGTGGGGATGGGGCTGAGGGGCCTTGCACAGTTCGGGGGTCACATGTCCACGTTCATTTAAGTGAAAGCTTGAGCCAGTGAGGGGTGAACAGGGCTTGTGTTTACTTTTTATTCCCATAGTTTTGCGCTAAAACATTCCTTCCAAGCCTTGGGGTTTCTGAAAACCCATCTGTCCCTGGTAGGAGCTGGGGAGAGTGAGAAGCTGAGACAGAGTGGGCACCAGGTTTTGACCTCTACCCTAGCTCTGGTCTGCAGGCTGGTGGCTGCCGGGAGGCCCAAAGGCCCTTCTGTCCACAGAGACAGGAAACCTCCAGGTTGGCAGGTGCTGGTGTTAGCCTGCATCAGGGTGGGTCTCAAGGAACATGGCAGACTAGGCTGACTCATTCTGTTGGTCTCCCCTCCCATCCCCCCAACCCAGCACTTTCAGAGGCCTGACCTGGTGATGCAGTGGCCAGAGGCAGTGTGTGGTAGACAGCATCCTCTGATGGAGCCAGGATGCTGGGTTCTAGAGCTGTATCTTGCAGTGGGACCTTGGGCAGCTCCCTTCCCTGTGAGAAGCTGGCTTTTCTGGCTCCAAGGCCAGTGCAAGATGGCAGCCTCATTTTAATCTCAGTCAGTCAGGTAAAGTATGTAGCTGGTATTCAAGGGCCCACTCCCCAGGCAGGGACTCCACAACAGAAGACATGGCCTGCCTGAGGTCCCATGATGGGAGGAGGCCAAATGGAGATAGGAAGTTAGGTCCCTGCCTTGGGAGAGTCTATTGCTGGAGTTATACCTGGCCTGAGCTACTCCCTCGCTGTGTTTGGGGGTTGTATTTGCCTTAGCAGAGGCCACATTGCAGTTCCCAGGGCTACCGTATCCTGCTCCTTGCCCAGACCCAGCTGCATGGACCTCAAGCCGCCCATGGCTTCCTTTGAGGAGGAGCCAGGGACTCCCAGCCATGGCTGTTCCAAAAGGAACCTGGAAAGGCGGCGTGGGCTTTCAGAGCCCCCGTTTGCTCTCAGATCTTGGCCTGCCTCACCAGTATTGCCCTTCCTCTCCTACCTGTGTCCTTGGGCTCTTGCTGTCTTCACAGCATCTCAGGGTAGCTGCCTTGACCTAGCAGTCTGTTGCCTCCTTGTCCCACACCTCAACCACTGATGGCTTCCCTGATGGTCTCACCCTCCTGGCTTCAGGCCTTGGCAAGCATGTGGATATGGCTCCCCAAGAGTACATAATAATGGGGAGTGACAGTGTAGGCATAGTTGGGGTCACTGAAGCAGGAAGCACCCTTGGGGACAACTTCCTCCCATGAGGCCTGACTCCCCTGAGAAAGAGGTGCAGGCCAAGTGGACTGGCAGGGCCGGGCTTCAAGCCTGCAGCCACTGGCTTGACTGGGGCTTGGACGTTAAGCTCCAGTGTTGAGGCTACACCAGCCTGGGTGCAGATCCTGGCATCTGCCCCTCACTAGGGTATGTCCTTGGGTAGATGACTTCAACTCTGTCAGCCTTGGCTTTTAAGTCTGAGAAATGGGACCAAGTGCTTTCTTTATCTTAATATGATGATTTTGAAGAGACCATGGGTTGCACCTTTCATGGGGCACTGTGAACGTTTTCACTGCTTGCCTTGGAGGGCAGACATAAGGAGGATGCTGTACCCTCGTGTGTGTCTTGTGGTTGGCACCAACACGAGTCAGGCAGAGACATGGCAGTCTGGAAAAAAGGGAAGGCAGGGATTTCAGTCTTGGGCTCTTGACTTCTCTCTGCCCTCTGGAGATGGAGCCACCAAGAGGCTGGTAGCCTGGCAGCCAGATCTCCCCTCAGTCCCTCCTTTCCCTCTTCAACAGGGCCTGAGTGCCCCAAGGTCCAGGCCAGAGCAGCCTGTGGCTCCAGCCCAGGGAAAGCCAGTCTCACCTGCCCTGTCTCCTCCCTCCTTACTGGGGCTGGAGCAGAGATGAGCTGCCTCCTTTAGCATGTGTCATGGAGCCCAGGAGACAGAACAGCAGGAGGATGTGGGGCTGATGGTGGAGTCCAGGCTCTACAGGCCCTTGAGGTCTTGAGGGATGTGCCTGATGTCCACCCAGCCTCTGTCAGCTGGAGCCCCAAGCGTGGGCAAAGGGTGTAGGAGTCCCTGATTGATGTACTCTGGAAGAGCAATTACATCTCTTCTGACAGTTGAGGAAACTGACACTTTGCCTCAAGTTGTATGCTTTTCCCAGCTGCCCATGGCTCTTTCCATGGGGCCCATCTAGCTGCTTTATTGACATGTACCCTTTCTGTTCTCCCCTAACCCCACCTGGACCCTGGGCCATTAACTTCTCCCAATTCCTGCTCTAAACGCTTGGCTGGCTCCCCATGACCTGAATGTGGTCTCCGTGTCCTGCAGAGTCCAGATCTGAAGAGGTAGGGGAGGATGACTATGGGAAGGGTCTTGGGGAGCCCTCCCAAAGCCTCATCAGTACTCTGAGTAAGCTTCCATCAGAGCAAAGTATTCCACTGCTGACTGGCTTTGAGAACTGCTTTAACCTACGTAGGCCAGCATGTCCCTCCCTGTCCATCTTTGGATTCTTTCTTCCACTGCCCTATACTCCAGCTTCCCTGCAGAGCTATCCATTCCTCAAACACCCCTCCTTCCCTTTGACCAGGCTGTGCATTCATCAGAAATGCTCTTGCCCACCACTTCTAGTCCAGATAATCCTCTCCTTCAGGCTCCAACACAAATGCTCTCTCCTCTGGACCACCCATCTGACCTCTGGGTTCTCCCCACCAGACCCTAGCCCACTTCTTCCAGTAGCAATGACATTCTGTCTCATGCATTTGGAAGCCTTCCTGTCTCTGTCTTCTCTCTGGGGTCCCATGTGGGTCTAGCATACACTAAGCTCAGTAAATGTCCACCAGTAAGCCAACAGTGTATGCGTTTTCTAGAATGGAGCTGGAATTTCCCATGTGGCTCATATCGTACCTGACAGCAGCTCTCACATATTCTGGTCAGCAGGGAGAAGAAGCTACGAGGGCTTAGCCTCCCACCCGAGCCAGGCAGCAGTTCAAGTTGAGCCATAGCCACTTCTTGGGCTACAGTGCACCTGATCTCTGCACAGTGGCCACACCGAGTACAGGCCGTCCTTTCTGCAGCAGGGGCAGGCGCCAGGTTTCCTGGAGCTCTGGGCCCCGGCCAGCCCCCAGCCAGCCCCCAGCCAGCATTGGCCAGAACAGCAGCCTGATCCCCGCTCATGACCCCCCAGTCCTAGGACAGGCCATCTGGGCAGGGATTGGGACTGGTAAAGCAATCTTCTCCCTCCTGTAGTAGGCAGAATAATGGCCCCAAAGATGCCCATGTCCTAATCCCATAAACCTGTGAATTTGTTACCTTACATGGCAAAAGGAACTTTGCATATTTAAGGATTTTGAGATGGAAAGATTATCCTGGGTTATTCAGGTGGGCTCAGTATAATCACAGGGGTCCTTATGAGAGGGAGGCAGGAGTGTCAGAGAAGGGGATGTGATGGTGGAAGCAGAGGTCAAAGCGATGCCATTGCTGGAGGAAGGACCATGAGCCACGGAATACAGATGGCCTCTAGAAGCTGGAAGAGGCAAGGGAATGGATTCTTCCCTAGAGCCTTAAGAAAGAATGCCAGCTTGCCAATATCTTGATTTTAGCCTCTTAAAACTGATTTTGGATTTCTGACTTCCAGAACTGTAAGATGATACATTTGTGTTGTTTAAAAACACTAAATTTGTGGTCATTTTGTTGTAGCAGCAATAGGATACTATTACGGATTTTGGTACCCGAAGTGAAGTGCTGCTCTAACAAATACCTAAAAATGGAAGTGGCTTTGGAATTGGAATTTGCAAATAGGCAGAGATTGAAAGATTTTGAGGTGCATGATAGATTGCTTTGAACACTTTTCCTCTGAGCAGTGAGGTGGGTGGGGATGGGGGTGGGAAACCCTTCACAACCTGGAGACCTGAGATGCCCAGGCTCCCTAGAGCTGACCCTTTCTTGGAGTGAGAGACTAGAAGACTGCCCAGGGTGGGACCCAGAGAAGCTGGCCCAGGCACTGGGAGCTGTGGGGAAGGGAACTGGGATCAGGGGGAGAGAGCAAAGCTGGCCTCCATGGTCTATCTCCAGTGGTATGGGGGCCACCCAGGCCCTCAGAGGGACCTCAAGAGACTGGATCCGAGCCTGGTCCTGACTCCCGTGGAGTCACGTGGCTGACCCAGCACCCCTGGAGTGTGTGATAATGAACAGGGTGTGAGGGTGAGCAGGTACTGTGCCTGAAATGAGTGCAGCAGCCCCTGACTCCAAGGTGATCCCTCCATGTAAGCCATGGAGGTTTGGCTCCTTCCAGCCCCCAGGCAGTGCCCAGCTCCTGCTACAAGCCTGTGCTGGGCTGTGTGGCTGGGCTAGAAGTGGGTCATTCCTAGGATTCTCAGCTTCATGATCCCCAGAGCTGAAGTGGCTACCTGGAACCTTCAACCCTATCCCTGATGTCAGCCATATTAGCCCAACTACAGCCTTGGGTGTGAGGACAGATCTGGGTCTCATTTGAAGCCCTGATGGTAGTTGTGAGGAGAGCAGGGGTTCCTCTTTTCATCCCTCCCTGAGAGAACTGGTTATGCACCCTGCCAAGGAACCTTTAGCATCTTTGGCCTCATAACCAGGAATCCGATGTGTAAGAGCTTCAAATTCTGGGACCACTCCCCTTCCAAGACACTCCTGTCAATCATCCTATAGGGAAACAGTGGGGAAAAGCCAATTTTACAGTTCACAGAGTAGGAGAGGCAAGGGAAGCTTACGTCAGCCTCACTGGGAGCCCTGGACTGAGCTGGCTTCCACCTGGCCTTGGCCATGACTGAGCGGAGAGGTGAGGTGGCTCAGAGCAGCTCTGCCCAGCGGAAGGCAGGCCTTGTCTGGTCGCTCCTTCTCAGAGGCTGGGGTCTCTCTCAGAGACTTCGCCTTTCAGAGTGAGGGATTCCACTGTATTGCCCCCTGCTATGCTGGGTCTATAGCCCTCTCCTGGGGCATGCATCTAGGGGAATGGAGGGGTCAGGTCTCCCAGCCTACTGAGCCCCAGGAACAGATTATTGGGACTTGAAGCACCCACAGAGATCCTTGTGTGCAAATGAGAACATTAAGGCTCAGCAGGCCAGGGCTGGGGCTCAAACCCAGGTCTCTTCTCTGCCTCCCAGCCTCCAGCCCTTTATCAGCTGCAGACCCCCAACCTGCCTTGCTTTCCAGGTATAGTCTTGTCTGCCATTCCTGGGAATCAGTGTGAGGCCAAGCTACGTGGGCGAGTAGAGTGAACCCCGAGCTAGAGCTGCTTGGGCCTTGTTTGCCCTTAGACCTTGCAGCTGAGTGAAGTATCTGGGCAGCCCCCTGGGCCTTCCTCCTCCTCCTCCATCTCCTTGCCATCATTTCTTGAGCTCCTGCTGGGCACTAGGCCCCAAGCAGCTGCTTTACATTTATTGGTGTTAATCCTCACACAACCCCACAGACTGGGTTTTTAATCATCTCCGTGATGAGGAAACCAAGGCTCAGCAGGGTGCAGTCACGGATCAGGTCTCACCGCTGGATTGGAAGGGAGGGTGAGGCCACCATTGGTGCCCATTTGACTGGTCAGAGACTGAGGTCAGCATAGCTAGGTCCTGGGCTGCCCCCTGCAGAGCTTAGTGCAGCGGTCCACCTGGGCCTGTGGATCCTCAGAGCAGGAACAGGGGTTGCCAGGGTTGTTCCCAGCGGGCTTTCCAGAAGCCCAGTGCCTACCCTGGTGGGCCCTTCTCCTGGGGTGTGTGCAGCATAGGCTCAGGCCTCTGTCTCCCAAGCCCTACTATGTGCCAGGCCCTGGGGAGATGATACCAGTCAGAAGAGCTTGTAAAATATGGAGATTGAATGGTGCACCCTGAACCAAGTGCTTCTGGGATTATCTTATTCACTCTCAAGACATCCCATAAGGCAAAGTCAGTGAACCCTCCCATTTTACAGACGAGGAAACTAAAACTGGGAAAGGCTAAGGAACCTGCTTATATGTTGGCTGAACTGGGATTCCAGTGCAAGCATAATGACCCAGGGCCTGAGGCCTTGGTCATCACACCTGGCTTGAAGAGGGTAGGGTGCAGGACAGGGATAGAGCAGGCCCAGAGTGAGGACAGTCTGGGCAAAAGCCTGGATGCCTGAAGGCACGTGGAGAGGACTATGTTGTGGTGAGGTGGTGGTGGGTGCCTTTGGATGAGCTCTGAATGCATTTCTGGGTACCAGAGCCTAATTTAAGGGTCTCAGGGTGAGTTACAGGGTCAGGTAGGCATTGAGGATATTCTCTAGCTGCCAGGAAGAGGGGACTGGGGCAGGAGGCTGCAACTGGGCCAGGATCTAGAGGCCGCTAGGGGCTGTAGCAGTGGCATATAGCAACAGGCCTTCTGGAAGAGAACCAACTCGCATCCATTGCTGAGGGATTGGATGTAGGGTGGGGGGTGGCCAGGACCACGATAGGGCCCAGGGCTCTGACTGGAACCTGGGGGCCCTGGAGCCACCCTGAACTGGACACTGGGGTACTAGGGACAGACAGCTTGAGAGAGTGGGGTGCCCTCAGGTCATCCCATAGGCAGTGTCAGGGGCAGTGGGCAGGGGTGTCTGGAGATCCAAATGTGACCATGTGGGGACATAACCTAGAGGCAGCCCTTTAGATGGAGTTGTGAAGACCACCCTCCCAGGCCTGAGCTCTGTCAACAACAGTAACTGGGCATCTCCATGTGTAATGGTGCCCTGTGCCACACACACTTTATCATAAATCCTCTGTCTGCACATGAGGGGAGCCTTCCTTGGCCCACTAGACAGATGAAGCAACTGAGACTTAACCGGTGCAACATCACACAAGCAGGAAGTAGCCATGCTGGGCTTTGAACCCAGTCCTCTGACATCCCAGCTGGAAGGGGAGTGAGCAGGCCACAGAGGCCAGCTGCAGCCCGGGGCCCGGATACCCAGCTGGGGTGCCCCCAGGGCTGACATGGGCTTCCAGGGCAAAGAGGAAAGTGGTGAGTCAAACAGAAAGCACCAGATGTGGAGTGAGCTTCCTTCCCTCCCAGCTGCCCCTGGTGCCAAACTTTCAAACCCCACAGCAGAGGAGCGCATGGGGGAGGGGAGGGCAGTGAAAGTGGCTGCTGCTGAAAGGAGGCTCTGATGTACTCCGGATGTGGGGTGGGACTGACAGACACCCAGACTCTGGTTCCCTGCTGACAGGTGGGTGAGGAAAGTGAGTCCCCTCGCAGCATAAGGAAGTGTAAAGCCTGCCATATCAGGCGGAACGTTTCAGGTCCCCAGGCCTGGGAGGTTCTGGGAGAGGGTGCAGGTGGATATGCCTAAAACCCTCTTGAAGGCATTCCCACAGCTCAAGAACTGACCAGGGCTCCCCACTCTCTCTGCTTGCACAGAAATCCTCTGTCTCTTGTCATTCTGCCCAGCCCTCCTGCCCAGAGCCCTAGAGCTGTAGAGTTCTTTCAAACCAAGTTTCACGTGGAACTCAACTATGTAGTTTTTAAAAGATAAAAGCATCATTTTATTTTTTTTATTTTTTTTATTTATTTATTTTTTTAAATTAATTAATTTATTTATTTTTGGCTGTGTTGGGTCCCCGTCTCCGTGCACGGGCCCTCCCCAGCTGCGGCGAGCAGGGGCCACTCCTCATCACGGTGCGCGGGTCTCCCACTATCGCGGCCCCTCCCGCCGCGGAGCACAAGCTCCAGACGCGCGGGCCCAGCAGTTGTGGCTCACGGGCCTAGTTGCTCCGCGGCATGTGGGACCCCCCCAGACCAGGGCTCGAACCCGCGTCCCCCGCATTGGCAGGCAGACTCTCAACCACTGCGCCACCAGGGAAGCCCAAAAGCATCATTTTAAACATAAATGTATTTTATAAGTTCAAATTCTCAACACTTTCTTAGCATTAAGTCCATCAAGGTGAACAGCGATGAGCACTGACGTTTGAACTGGGGGCTAGGATGGGAGTTGCAGTCTTATGTCAGCCTCAGCGTTCAGTGTCTTTTCAGTGTTTGGTTTTGGTGGCACAGGACCAAATGACCCCACCAAGTGATTCTCACAGATAAGTGGTTACAAATGGTAGCATGTTTCTGAAGGGCCCCTTGCAGTCTCTTTCATTTGCAGGGACAGCAGGAGAAGGCTCATGTCCAGCTCAGCCCAAACCTGGGTCTCTGGACACATGGGTAGGATTCTAACGTATCATAGTTTGGTGTTGTGCACATTTGAGTGTGTGTGTGCTTTTTAAAACTGGGCTTTTTCCAATAATTAAAAATATGAACGAAAGAGGGAAAGAGAGGGGGGAAAAAAAGGAAAGGAGGACGGGAAGGGAGGGCAAGGAGAAAGAAGGAACTCACGTGGGGCATCTGAGGATGCCTTCACTCAGGTTCTTGGTGAGGGCAGCCTCTGTCTCTCCTGGGAAGCCCACCCTGACTGCTCCACCCCTGCCTGTCCAGGAGGTTCCAGTGCCTCCTCTCATTCAGCATCTGTCTCAGCAAGTGAATCTGGGCCACATACTTCTGAAAAGTCTCAGGAGTCCACGACTCCCTCCTGGCTCTGGTGTGGACTTTCCACTCAGTCCCTGGTTCTGGGGCAGGGAAGAATGTCCCAAGGAGGGGACAGGGACTAGGGGCTTCCCCAGGCCCTATGTGGGATCTCCAGGGGTGGGAGGACTGGGGAACCCAGTGGCCCTGAGAGCCTGGGGTTTCTGTACCTTCATTTCTGGGAACTTGCTATACTTTAGGAAGAGAGAAATGAGAAGCAAAACCCTAGGGCCCCAGCACCACCAACCCTCCTTCCTGTCTTCCTTCCGCTGAGTCATAGCCAAGAGCCCAGCACCTCTGCCTCCTTTGGGGCCATCTGGGTGGGGTGGAATTCAGAGTCGTGTGAGGACACAGCATCTGGACAAGTCCTCTTTTCCTGCCAGTATCTGTGAGGGACCCAGACTTGCTGAGGCCTGAAGCTACCTCCCAAGTTCGGAGAATGGGTAACTGAGGTCCTTAGTGTCCTGTATCTCCCCCATCCCCAGCCCCACTGTTCACCTGCAAGCACTGAGCACCAACTGTAAGCCAGGTAGGGTGGTTCAGATGGGGCCCTGTCCTTGAGGAACTCATGGATTTGGACATGGACGACTCCTGACAGGCCCCTCATGACTGGCTGGGTCCTTAGGCTTGCTCTGGTCTGCAGTAGGGAGGCAGACCACATCACACATGCCCATCATAGAGACCTGCACACCCCTACACAGGTACCCATAGATATGTGCATGTGCACAGGTGTGGAACTTGAGCATGTGGGTCCATGTCCATGATCACAGGTGTGTCCATGCAGGGCTTCCATTGGATGGGGGAGCTCCAGGCTCTGGGAACCAGTTCAGGACCTTGTGTGTGTGGCCTCTGTGAGAGGCCCCAGGTTGCTGAGGGCCGAGGTTGCCTTCCATACTTGGAGAAGGGGCGAATGAGGTTCTTATGAGGTATCACCCTGTCTTGGAGGCCCAGCTACTGTCTCTGAGTTATGGGAGCCCATGGGAGCTTGAGTACTGTGCCCCCATTTCATGGAAAAGAAAGCTGAAGCCCAGAGAGGGCCCATGACTTGCCCAGGGTAACACAGCAAGTTAGGGGAGATCTGGGAGGGGAATGGGCCAGACCTGGGCACCTGTCCACATCCTTGACCTTTCTGGCCTGGCATTTGGGGCTTGGCAATCCCTGATGACCACACTGCATCAAACTCTGGGTTGATTCTCCCAGAAAACCCACCTAGGGACCAACCACAGGGTCCTCCCAAGCCTTGCCATTCCTAGGAATTTCCCCCACACTACACCTTTGCTTGGGCTGTCCTAGCTGCCTGGAATGCCCTCTCTCTCTCAATCAATCTCTGTCTATCTCTCTCTGATTCTGGAAATAAAATCCAAACTTCCAAATTCTGTTTAAATGGTTTCTATACCTTCTTTGACCCCCTGGAACTTTCCCCTGCCTCTAGCCTCCCTCAGCCTCTGTCCCCCTCACTCCCACCCATTTTGTACCCACCTACTAAACATAAAATTGACCCCTAGAGCCCTAGGCTGGGTGTGAAGGGTCCTTTGAGGCTGAGACAGTGAAAGCCACACTCAGGCCAGCCCAGCCCTCCAGACTTTGCCAGGCACTGGGGTGGGCCCTGGAGCTAGGAGAGGAAACCACACCTCTGCTAGGCCTCACCATCTGCCCCCAACTCTGCTCCTTCCCTGAAGGCCCAGAAGCCTAGAGCACTGTACTCTAGGCAAGATTGATCCCTCGGAGTTTACCATTCCAGCTTTTGTTTATTCCTCCACACCCTGAGTACCCCTCAACTGGGGGCTAGGCCTGTGTTTGGTGGGGTGGAGGGTGGGGGTTGAACAAAGAGTAGAGAAGCTTCAGATTTGTTGGGTGCCGCCCTTTCATTAAATGGCCCTGGACAGAGCTGTCTGCTCCTTTCCAGAGCTCTTCCCTTCCACTTGGTCTCAGGAGGTGGGCAGGGAGTCTGCCTTTGCCCCATGAGGCAGTGAGCCCCATCACTGCCTGGCTATCCCCTCACTCCCCTACACCCCTAACTGGGAGCCTAAGATTAATTGTCAGGCCTACCCTTGGTGCTAGAGTATGAAGGAAAAATTGACAGACACTGCCCATAAGGAGTTCACAGCCTAGTGGAGGACAGAGGCAAGTAAACAGGTCCTTATCCTTGGCCCATGTGGCATGCATTTGATCACTGTCTGCTCGGCACTGTGCCAGGCACTGGCCATGGGCAGTATTCAGATAAGGCCCCGCTTGCATGGGGCATATCCCTTCCCACTCAGGTTTCCACACAGCAGTTACAGTGCTCAGCTTGAGGCTTTCTCTATGGCAAAGGCCAGCTTGGTAGGTGAAATAGGCAGGGAGTTCACCCCCTGGAGCAGCCCTAAGCCAGTGAATAGTGGGAGTTGGTGGATACACATCCCAGCTTCCTTACCTCTCGGGTAGGACAACCCTGATGTGCGTTCTACACTATCTCTCAACCGAGGACTGACCTCAGTTGCCCACAGAGAGAGCACACTCATTAACACACCTGCTTCGGCTTCCTTTCCTTCCCTGTCTCACTTCCCCTGTCCTCTATGTCAGGAACTGGGAAGGCTCTGAGATTTCACCCAACTCACAAGCTAACAAGTTGTCATATTCCCGAGGATGTTGGCAGAAGACACAGATTCCTGCTTGAGAAACAAAGGTCAGTTTATTTTCCACAGTAACAGTAGACAGAGTATCAGCATTTTCTTGTACCACTTCCCTGAACCCCAATTTCTGCAGAGTGACCCAATAAGGGCCAGATGATGCCTGTGCATGCAGTGGGTTGACAGGAGAGGAACCCTGAGATCAGGGAACCCAAATCTTTTATAATAGACTATAAACAAACCTGCCCACCCTTCACTCCAGAGGCAGATATTATCTTTATTATACTGGACAATAAATCTGCCTTTTTCCCTGGAGGGAGACGCTATCTCTATCTTCTAAGGCTGTTCACTGGAATAATCACCCTTGAAAGTATTGTTTGGAACAAGGGCAGTCAGTGCCTCTACCAGCAAGTGTACAGAAATGGGAGACAACCAGGAAAAATTGCCTCCCTATCCTCTACTGGTGCTTCTTGACATCACCTCTGAAATAAGCTGTTTGTGTTTGGATCCTTGTCCCTGAGCCTGCCTCTGGGGGAAACCCTCCAAGACTGGGAAGATGACACTAAATGGGCAGTAATGGATTTCTGGTGTGGCTCTCATTTCTCCAGACCTGTCCTGCAAGTAATGCAGGGGAGCCACATGAAGGAAGAAGTTTCCTTACCCAGAATCGATACTGTTGTGACTCTTAGGGAGGTGCTCTAAGACTCTTAGGGTGTCATTTTTTCGTGTTTAAATATTTAGTCCATCTAGAATTATTGAGATTTCCCTGTGTGAGGTAGACATTGGACTTCATTTTTTTCCCAAATCAATATCAATTATTGGATTGATATTGGATCAATATCATTTATTGGAAATTGTGCCTGGTCTGTCACCACTCTCTTCTAAGCTGCTTGGAGGCTGTTATTTAGAATGTATCACAAGCACACAAATGATCAATTCACAATAAATGGACTAAAGAACACATGGGCATCACCATCACTGGGGATTTGACACTCAGCGGTGGCACAATGTGAGACAAACCCAACACCCACTCGTGATGACACCATTCAGACCCCAAGGAAATGGAGGGAGGCTGTGAACCAGCCTTAGAGTTCACAGGGGATTTGAACACGAATTGGGAAGGTTTCTTTCTAGAAAAATATTTAACAGTTAATAAAAATTTCAAAAAGTTGAATAAAATTTTAGTTTAAATCTTTTTGACTTAAATTTTTATATCAGTTCATTATAACTTATAGTTTGTATTTTGCCTTTTAATTTTACTAATTTTGATTATTTAAAAAATAACTTTTTGGAATGTATTTTAAATACTTCCAATTTCTAATATTTTAAATTTAATTCATATTTTTGTGCTCTTTGAATATAATATATTATTTTAGTCTTTTAAATCATTATTGCCAATAGAATAGTAATTATGTGAAAATCTTGACTATAACAACATAATCAATAGTTTTACTGGAATTAAAGCAAGAACAGTGAATGTTACAGAATAAGTATATAATACCTTATGAATTAGGCATGTCTTTATCTTCTTACTCACTTGGTATCAGTGAACACCTGAACATAAGCAATAATCATTAAATTGAATCATCTTTGATATCTGACTTTCTGATATTTTTATGACTTTCAGACATACAAAAACCACAGATTTACAGATTTTTTATTGTTATGAAAGTTTACTTGTTGAGTAGGAGGATAGCACGTGTTTTATTAGCAGTTTGTAGCTTGACTTATGATTTTAAATATTTAGATTCTGTAGTGTGGGCCTCCATTTGTCCTTTTGCCCGGAGCACTGCAAATGTCAGGGCCTGTGCTCCAGTGGGAAGAGCAGATGTGTCCATAGTTCTTCCTGTTGCAATAAGGGCCAAAGAAAGAGTGCTTCTGGGGCTCTTGTCTACTTGGGCCTATGGTCAAGGGGGAGCCAGAGGGGTGGATTGGGACCAGGGAGGAGACCCCAAGGAGAAAAATCACCAAACATATTTACTCCTCACCATGATTCTGTAAGGTAAGAAGTCATGACTGGCTCAAGTCATGCAGAGTGCCTGGCTCTGGAGCCACCTATATAGAGCAGGGCACCAGTGTCCTCTGCAAACCCACTATGTGCCACCTAGCAGCTCTTCCCACTCAGGTCGGGTGGTTCCAGGTCCAGTCCTCCCATGGTATCTTCCCAGTCAAGGCCAGCCTGACCTGGGTGCAGGCGCTAGGGCTGCTAAGTGGTGGAGAATGCAGCACTACACTGCCAGCTGCCTCAGGTAGCCCCAGAGAACCAGCACTCCAAAGCGCAAGCGTAATGGTGAACTATGTCCCTAGGGTGCCCCACCATCTTCCTGCAGGGGTCAAAGGGCCTCTCTGTCACAACCCTGCCTCACAGCCCCCGCCTGGGCACTGAGTCTCAGTCCTTCTCAACCCCAGGGCTGACCTCTGGAGGATGGGCTGGGGGCCCCATCTCTGTGACATGTCGGGGGGGGTGGGTAGCAGGCTTGGAGCTGTGCTCAGTGAGAGCCAAGGAGTGACCTGAGGGCATGAGGGGAGAGGCAAATCCCTGCCCACACCTCTGTCCAGCCTTAGCCAGGGAGCGTTCTCCATTCTTCTGAGGGCAAACAGGTCCTGAGTGGTTAAAAGACTGCCCCAAGGTCACCCAGCTAGAGAGGGAGGCCCTTACTTCCCCTCTGTGCCTGTCTAGACATGCCCCCCAGCACCCCTTCAAGACCCCTGCTGTCCCCAGGACCCTGTGATGGGAACACTCATGGCTACTCCCTCAAAGTGTGACTAGGTCCCAATCCAGTCCCAGAACCAGGTCACAACCTGCACAGCCGTCCTGGGGGCCCTGCAGCTTCTCCTCTTCATCCTCTAAGTAGGGAAACTGAGTCTCCACAGGCCAGATGTGTGCTCAAGACTGCACAGCTGGGCACTGGTGCTAGGACCATACCAGGTGGCCTGATGCTGAGGCTGGGACCTGTACCCCAGCTGTGGGACAGGGATCTGAGGGGAAAGACCCTCTAGGAAAAGACTGGCCTGAAGGAGAGACAGAAGTCCTGGCCAGAGGTTTCCCATTCATCAGCAAGGGACTCAGTGAGCAGGGCCTGCCACTGCTGATCCCACCTTGCTCACCCTCCTCCTTCCCCTTAGCCTTCGTAGCCCTCACTGCTCACCAGCCTGGGCAGTACACTTGCACCTAACATCCCACTTTCACCTGTGCCCCCTCACCCGCCTATTGCCCCTCCTCCCAGGCACGCACGCCCGCTTTTTCCCTATTGTTTCTGGTTGTCCACTCGGTGCCTATCCCTGGGCTGGATGCTGGGTACCGCAGAGGTTGTGCCAGACCTGAGCCTGTCCTGGCAGAGCCCTTAGAGGGACCCTGCAGACTCAGTGCTGAGAGAGGGGAGTCTAAGGAGGCACCCACAGTCAGGGAGGGCTTCCTGGAGGCAAGGATCCCAGCTGTGGCCTCAGCACCCCCTCCCCCTCACCTAGGTCACTGCCCCTCCTGTGAACCTCTCTCTGTGGAGTGGCCAGCGGGTTCCAGGAAGCGTCCCCTCGCTCTGCAGTGCCGATTCCAAGAACTGCGGCTCCTGGCAGCACTTGCTCAGGATCCTTTCCTAGAACATAGGCCTTGCCCCACCCAGGCTGCTGGGGTCTCATTGGGCAGCTGGCAAAGGGAATGAAGGAGGGAGTGCCCTGGGCGGGGCCCTCTGTAGAGTCCGGACGCTGAGAGGTGGGCCTAGGCTGTCAGCCTGGAGAGGGTGGCCACACTAGGGTCGGGGGACAGGAGGTCAATGTGTGTGAAGGCACTTTGACTCCCAGTCAGCTAGGGGGTGGGGTAGGCCCAGTGAGTTCAGCTCACAGCCTCCCTGCACACACAGGAGGCTCACCCCTTGGACCCAGAACTTGGGCTCAGCTTGCTACACTCCATCCTCGATCCCCCGACCCCCGTCCCAGGGTCCCATCTCATAGGCAAATGGCACAAGCCTTACTCTGGCCTCAGAGCAGGCCTTCATCAGATAACCTCCAGAGGTATAGGCCAGGGGACAGGAGTGGCAGGTTCTGAGCAGTGAAGGGGGGATGGGACAGTTGGTCCTTGGAAGGACATGACACCTGTATTATTAATCTTATAATTTCACCTTGCCTGATTATGGTGGAGGAAGTCACCCCATCCAACACCCTCAGCAAGGTGGGTGGGGGTTGGGGGTGACAGGCCCTGATTCATGGGCAAGGACAGGGCCTAACTTCCTTCAAGGTCACTGGGCCTCCCACTCTGGGGCGTGTCCTCCACCCCTACCACCTCTGAGCTGGCACCAGGCCTGCCCGCCCGTCTGGGACCTGCCAGATCATGTTGAGCAACCAGTTCCTGAGAAGCGTTGAAGGCTGTTTGGTTTAAAATTAACTCCCCGCTACCCCTCCCCTGCCTGCAGGCCTCCTCCGAGTTCTTGGAAGAGGCGCTCTGCTCTTTCTTCCTGGGAAGAGGCCTCTAGCCACAGCTGCTGCGATTCCAGCAAAAACACCTCACCCAGGGTGGGGGTGGGGGGTGCCCATTCCAGGCCTTTTCTGCCCTCTAGTTCTCTGCCCTCTGTGAGGCCCAGGGATACTCCTGGAGCCTAGCATGCCCCAGTTCATCCACTGAGACCCAGAGGAGAAAGGGGGTGACTGTCCAGGTGCTAAGAGCAGGTGCTACTGCCCCAAAGCCCACAGCTCCGCATTCAGGCACCTGCTGGCTCTGAAGAGAAAAAGGGCTATAGAGACCCAGTCTGAGCACCTCTGGGGTAGAGAGAGTATGAGCTGATCGCACTGACAGCAAACCCAGGACTTTGGTCTACTTTAAGACATGTATGGCTCAGAGAGATAAAGCAATCTGCCCAGGGTCACCCAGCTTTGCCTGCCTAAGCTCAGCCTGCCCACTAGATGCCAGGCTGACAACACTGACCTTGCAAGGATGCCCAGAGGCCAGACCCCGCAGGCACTCACACTGGCATTAGAGCTCTCTTTTTCTCTTACCCACACTCCTCTAACTGCTCCGGAAACCCATCTCCTTCTGGATAAGCCTGCATTTTCTAGTGTTTCCTTGGGCTCCATGTTTCTATGGTTTTGGAGAAAAGGTTTCCTGAGAACCTGCTCTCCTAACAACTCCTCCTACCATGGCCATCTACCCAAAGGAGCTGAGAAATACAAAGGAATGTTGGCCAAGTGGAAAGGTCAACACACACACACACACACACACACACACACACACACACACACACACACACACACACATTGATGTTGCTCAGAAGTAGGGCTGGTGGGGGTGGGGAGGGGAGAAGTGCTTCTTAGGAGAAGGCTGAGAGGCGAGAAGCACTTTTAAAAACAAAGCTTTGGTCCAACCCAAACTATGAGTGAAGTCCTCACCTCTGATGGAGGAGGAGCCCGGCTCTGGTGACAGGAAGGGCCCAGTCTGGCTCATCGGGGCTGGGTGTGGGGAGTCCCTGGAACAGGGCTGTGCCTGGGGAGCATTTGCTGGGTGCCACTCCCCTTCCAGCCACACCATCAGAGTGTGGATCTCCCTAGTGGGGACTGTGCAGTGAAACAGTCCTAGAGGACTGCCTGGAGGAGTTGTGGCCATCCCAACTTCCCTCAGCCCTCAGAGGCCACTTCTTGCACTCTGGGCCCTGCCTGCTTCAACCAGGCCTGAGTCATGGAAGCAACTGCCTTTCCATTGAGCATAAAGCTTTGGCCACACAAAAAGGCTCCTCCTGCTTTGGGCCTGCCACATCTCCTGCTCAGAGATGAGCATCAGCTTCTAGTCACCCCATATTCCCCCAAAACTAGGCATAGCCACTCTCCAACCACCCTGTGGCAGGGCACTTCCACTATCTCTGTTAGACAGATGGGGAAACTGGGATTTCCCTGGCAGTCCAGTGGTTAAGACTCTGCGCTTCCAATGCAGGGGACGTGGGTTCGATCCCTGGTCAGGGAACTAAGATACCACATGCCATGCGGAGTGGACAAAAAAAAAGAAAAAAAAAAAAAGAGCTCTTGGCTGTTTGTGCTCCAAGGAGGAGCTGTGGAGGAGGCAGCTGCTTGGCTGGGGAAAGAGGGAGCCAGAGCCCACCTCACCTGTGACTCAGCAAAAAAAAGACATGGGGAAACTGAGGCTCCAAGAAGCTAAACCATTCGCTTAAGATCCTACAGTGATTTGGGAGGCTCTGAAATTTGAACTCTGCCTGAGTTCTTTCCACTTGGCTAATTTGCCTCTTCAAAGACATCCCCAGGAGACTTTCAGGGGAAGCATGGTGTGTATGTGTGTGAGAGAGAGAAATTTAGTCAAAGAATGGCTGTTTTGAATTTGTTATGGAAAGTATGTTTTCTCCTCCCCAGGCTGAAGAGACCTGGGAAAACTCAGGCTCCAGGGAGATTCCCTAGGATGCAGTGGGTGCCCAACACAGGCATGAATAAATGCAGGAGAAGCTAAGGAAGACTTCTCAGAAAAGGAGCATTTGAGTTGGACTTTGAAGGGTGAGTAAGAGTTTGCCCTGGCACAACTGAGGAAGAGGACATTCCAGGATGAATGATATCCTGGTATGTGGAGGGCTGTTTGGAGGGAAGCAGAATGAAATGGCTTGTTGGCAGTTTGGGAATCCATGTCTTGGAGCCTGGGGTAAGGCACAAGCAAGATATGAGGGGAGCCTGTGAATATCACTAAATGAGGAAGGCAGGACAAGTTTGGGTTTGCAAGCCCCTCACTCTGGAGATGGTGGTAGGGCTGAGGGAGCCAGTGAGGAGGCCATCAGGATGGTCCATTCAGGTTGGTGAGTGATGGTAAGGCTAGATCTGGGCAAGGCAGCCATGGGGAGCAGCAGGAGAGCAGCTTGAGAAGGACCAGGGGCAAGGTAGACGGACATGGAGATCAACAGGTGGGGGGTGCATGTGGGGGTTGTGGAGGCATGATGGGGGGAGAGTGGAGGCATGTCTAGGGGACAGTGAAGAGTCCAGGTCTGGACAGGGGGAGTCTGGAGGGCCTTGAACCAGGCTGTCCATGTTCCTAGTCAGAAGGCAGCAGACTCAAGTTCAAGAGTTCTAGGGTGAGGGGGACAGGCCCTGACCTGGGATTCAAAGCCCTGGGCTCCAGCCCTGTATGGCCACTTCCTCTTTGGGTGACTGTGGACAAGCTAGCCTGACTCTCTGGGTCTCAGGCTTGCAGCTTTGAAATGGGACAGACCCAGAGGTGCCACCCAGCTCACCTCCCTCACCTGTGACTCACCTCTGAGGGCATAGACCACCGAGGGCGTGGAAAGTAACAGGCCTGAGGGAGACCCATCCTCCAGGTGTGGACAAGGGTAGCAGATGGCCTAGTCTCTACTGGAGCTGCAAGGGAAGTTGCTAGAAGGTTAGGCTGGTCTAGCCTCCACCAGCCCATGCAGAGACCAGACAAAGGGTCTATTCACCACGACTGGAACCCAAGGCCTTGGTTGGCAAATGATGCCTGAAGGTGGAGGGCTGGGCTGGCAGGGCAGCATCAAAGCTGGTGGGGTGAGAGGCTGCTTATAGCTCCAGGGAGTTCCAGCCAGCTCCCCTGTAGCTCCCATGGGGACCTCAGGGGACATCAACACCTGTTCGGGGACTTCCCTGGTGGTCCAGTGGTAGAGAATTCGCCTTCCAATGCATGGGATGCGGGTTTGATCCCTGGTGGGGGAACTAAGATCCCACGTGCCATGGGGCAACTAAGCCCACATGCCACAACTACTGAGCCTGTGCGCCTGAACTAGAGAGCCCACGTGCCGCAACTACACAGCCCACGCACTCTGGAGCCTGCACGCCACAAATACACAGCCCATGTGCCCTGGAGCCTGCGCGCCACAACTAGAGAGAAGCCTGTGAGCTGCAACGAAGAGCCCGCATGCCGCAATGATGATCCCACATGCTGCAATTAAGACCCGACGCAGCCTAAAAAAAAAAAACCCTGCCCTGCCCACCTCTCAAATGGGATTAAAACAAGGGACAAGGAATAGTTACAGTGACAGCTGCAGCAGCTGCCATGTTGAACCCTCAGGCTCTCCTCAGTATCAACTTATAAATCCTCCTGGGCCCCCCATGTCCCCTCTGAGAGACCTGCTGTCACTCTCCCCATTTCATAGCTAAGGAATCTTATGAGGTTCAGTGAGGTTGAGGGAAACAGCCCCCCCCAAACCAAGTGTACAGCACGTAATCCAGACTGGAGGGGAGGTGGGGGTAAAACTAGGGTTGGAGGGAAATGCTAGCCAGGAGTAAACCTCCAGGGACCTCCTGTCTTAAGTATCAGATGTGGGAGCCCCAGCCTGCTGCCCCAGAGTGACCATTGGAATGGCCCCTTGGGTGGTGGCTGTGCAGCCTGCCTAAGCTGGGGAGGGGGCCCATACCCTGCAGTTGGCGTGGGGAGGACACCTTCACCAGGAGAGGCTGTTGAATTTCTGGCAAAGCTCCAACCTGCTTTATATTAAAACTGGTCTAACAGGTTGGTATGAAAGGTCTGCCCAGGCCTGTGCAGGCTCCACTTCTCCTGAAGAAAGAGGGCCTTTGTGAGGTCCCAGAATCCTCTTGCCTTCTTGATTAGGACTTATTTCAGGCTCTTGGCTCCTCTGTTTCACTGTGGAGCTGTGCTGGGTGGGAGGGTTCCCATCTGAGAGTGGAGCCAGCCTGGCCATGTCCCCAGACCTGTTCAGACCCATGTTTGCCCTTGATCCAGCAAGATTTGCTCAGTTGGCAGATTAGAAGCTGGGCCCGGGTGCAGAGACCCCGATGGTTCAGGGCGTGTTAGGACATTCGGTGATCACGGGTGAAGCCTCCCAGCAAGACCTCTCATTGACTGACAAGAGAAACCTGAATGGCCTAGTGGCATCTCTGTCCCAGAATTTTTCCAGAGGGGCATCATGAGTCCGAGGATGGACACCACGTAGGATCAATCTGCAAACCCACTTCCCCGTGGCCTGACAGAATCCTCTAGGGCAGTCCCCAGCCCCCCTCCTCCAAAAAGCCTTTCTGAATTGCCTGGCCTTCTGCATGTCCCCAGTGCCTTGTGAGGGCCAAGGCCTTAGCATGCCAGCCCCTGGGAGGCAGAGCAGAGCAGCAGTTTATACAAACGAGGTCTTGAGTCAGGGTTTGAACCCCGGCTCTGCCCCTCACAAGTTGTGTGACCCTGAAAAAGCCACCACCTCTCTCTGAGTCTTACCTCTTCTGCTGTAAATGGGGACAACCTCTGCTGGTGTGCAAGGCTGCAGTGAGAACTTAATGGGGCACGAACCACACCCAGGATCACCTCGCCTCCTCTGCTCTCCACCACACCCTACTCCTCCATATCCCATACCTCTCAACCTCCTTCTGGCCTCTGGCCCCCAGGCCCTTGTGGGGCCATCCCCCCCACCCCCAGCTGACAGGTTCACTCCTTAGAACTGAGCACTGGATCATAGCTTGTCCCTGCTAAACACTGAAGGGGCGCTCCACCACACCAGAGCACAATCCATGTGCACCCTCTGCCCTCTCCACCCGCCCTCTGTCTCCTCAGCCTTCCTGGGCAGCCAGCCATCTTCTGGTCACACCAGGTTTGTTCCTGCCTCAGGGCCATTGCACTGGAGCTCCTTCCACCTGGGATGTCCTTTCTCTAAGTTGTCTGCATAGCCAGTTCCTGCTCTTTGCTCGGGTGTCCAGGCTCAGTGCCACCCTGCTCCAGAGCTTTCCCCGACCCTCTCATCGGCAGCAGTGTCCCCATACCCAAAGCACTTTCTTCCCCGCCTCCTGCTTTGCTTTCATTTCACTCTCAAAACTCCTCCTGAGTGCCCATTTGTTTACTTGTTTATCTCTCGCGTACCAGCCCATGAGTCCCACAAGGATGGGGAGTGTGTCCATCTTATTCCCTGCTGTGTCCCCAGGGCCCAAATGGAGTCTGGCCCAGTTTGTGCCCAAAGAGCATGTGTGCTGGTGAAGGACTTAATTGGTAAAGGGTTACCATCAGTTATTGTTTGTATGTTGTGCAGGGTCCTGTGCACCCTCCAGTCAGCTCCTTTCTTCCTCCTCGGTCAGTGCTGGTAGGTGTGCTCCTTTCACCAGCCCAGAGCCACCCAGGGGTGATTGCAGTGACCAGAGGATTTTCAGCATCTGTTAGGCTGGGTCTCTGACTTGGGTCTGGGGCCCGATGACATGCTCTCCACTGATCCTGTTCTAAGTAGGCGTCACTCACTCCCTTGGTAGGGAAACATGAAAATAAGATTGAAGCAGATTGGGACTTCCCTGGCGGTCCAGTGGTTAAGACTCCGTGCTTCCAAGGCAGGGGCTGTGGGTTCGATCCCTAGTTGGGGAACTAAGATCCCACATGCTGCGCAGTGCAGCCAAAAAAAAAAAGAAAAAATTGAAGCAGAAAAGTATCAGGGGTCAGAAGTAGCTGGTAGGCCCTCCTCAGGCAAGAGCTGGACCCTGGCTTGGGCTGAGGCGACGGGGAATGGGATAGGACCCTTTTGGTCAGGCCAGTGGCTCCAGAGACCTTAGCAGGCAGGAACGCGAGGGGATAAAGCCAGCATCCAAGAACAACTCACCTGAAAGCTGCCCCCCTAACCCAGCTGCCCGTCCTCGCCACCTCATGTAGCAGTGCAGGGGCAGGTGGGCAGTCAGGACCCCTCAGGCTTAGCTCTGCTCTGTGCCTCACCTCCTCAGCCAGTCCCTTGTCCCCTCTGGGCCTCAGTTTCCTCATCTGTGAAATATGGGTAATATTTAGACCTACTCCCAGGGTTGTGGTGAGCATTACATGAGGTGCAAAGCCCTTGTCTGTTGCCAGCACCCAGTGGGCACCCTGAGACGTGTCCCCTCTGTGGACAACGAAGGGCTTCCTCCTGCTCCAGCACTTTCTGTCTGGGTCATGGCACCAGGTGGTGAAGAGCCTGCCTTTGGCCCTTCTGTGTCTGCTACCTACCCACTGGGTGACTCAGATCTCGGGGTGGAGCAGACAGAGGGGTCACCTCAGGTATTTTGGGAGTCATCAAGGGGCTGGGATCCAGGCTGAAACAATGAGGAACTGCAGACATCCCTGGCAGGGTTATGGTGACCTGGAGGAGGTGTTTGTTGGGCCCTGCAGCCAGCAATGGAGAAGGCACCAGGCGGGACACGTGGGCCTGGGCACCACTCCGATAAAGACAGCCCTCACCCACTTCTTGTTCACTCTCACCCAACATCAGCTCCATTCTTTCCCACAACTATCTCCGTGCCCCCAAGGTTCTGTGCCTCCATAGTTCTTGATTTATTTTTTTTGCGATACGCCGGCCTCTCACGGTTGTGGCCTCTCTCGTTGCGGAGCACAGGCTCCGGACGCGCAGGCTTAGCGGCCATGGCTCACGGGCCCAGCCGCTCCGCGGCATGTGGGATCTTCCCTGACCGGGGCACGAACCTGCGTCCCCTGCATCAGCAGGCGGACTCTCAACCACTGCACCACCAGGGAAGCCCCATAGTTCTTGATTTTTATCCTTTCCTGCCTCCTCCTCGTCATCAACATTGTCACTCCTCACACCTTCCTGCCTTCAATCTGCCGACATTTGCCTCTTCTAATCTGCAGCTTTTAATTGTCTAAGGGCTAAGAAGATAGAAAGGTTAGAACTGTTTCTAAAATAAGGGTTAAAGGCTATGAATGAGGTTCACAGGAGCATTCCTGTGAGTTACTCAAGTAAAGGTGCAGAAAATTTCAGGACATAGTGGGATTCCAGGTGCTGAAGTGCTCCAAAGGCAGACCATCAGATGATGGAGAGCGTTTTCATTTTAATTGCTTTTTCACCTACTTCTGATATGCAGGACCCTGAGTGAGAGAGTACCCAAACTCCAATCAGCCTAGACCAGAGCCCCATTAGCCCCATCCCAGGCCAGACCCTGCCAGCTTACTGGCCACTATCCACAACTCAACTGTTCCACCCCACTGCACAGAATGACCCTTCCCCAGGCCTCCTTGTGGTCAGGAATATAAGCTTCCCAGTCACGCCCTGGTGCCTTGGCATGCCCTGTACCTTCTCCTTGGAATGACTGGCCCTGACTTCTCTGATTGTTGGTCTCCTCATCTCAAAAGACGCTGCCCCCAGGAGTAGTCCACAGTCCCCATCCGCCTAGTATTCTCCACTTTCAACCTTTAATTGACATCACCTGTTTACACATCTCTCCGACCTGGTGCTCCTCTGCCACCACCCCCCACCTGACACTGGGCAGTGACCCTGCAGGCAATCCAACTGGCCTTCATCTCCTGCATCCCACCCTCCAAGGGGAAAATAGGGAATGAGTGGAGAAAGGCTTCTTGCTATCCCCTCCACTCTTTACTGGGTGCCCTAGCAGGGCCTGCTCTGCCACATAGGTCTCTGGGCCTCTGTTGACCCAGATGTAAAGTGGGGGATAATGATAGTAAGATCAAAGGGGACAAACTGTGTACAACTCAAAAGAGGCCCCACTGAGGGCTCCATAAATGAAAGGTACAATTTTATTGTCATTACAGAAAAATCAGTGAAAAAAAAATGACTACCAAACTGTGGGTTTTTTTTTTTTTTAGAAACAATTATTTTATAAAGTCTTATCAGATATGTATTTTCTTTCCCTCTTTCATGTGCAGGCACCTTCCTGGGCAGGAAGCAGACCCAGCAGAGGTGGAGTGGCAGTCCTCAAACTACCATGCCCCTCCCTGACACGGCACCCACACTCATGCAGGGCCTGTGCCCCAGCGAGACCAGCTCTGTGCAGACAGGGCTCTGCCCTGCAAGGGGGTGAGTAGCAGGTTCTGCAAGGCGCTAACACTTTGGCTCTCTTTTCTTGTTTATTCACCCATCCTCCCAAAACAGGGCTGGAGGCAGAAGAGGGTGGACACCTTCACAGGTGGGTGGGTCAGCGCCAGGACACCCAGGACTGCCTTGGGTCCAGCAACACATCTCAGGAAGAGGCTCTCGGCCGGGAGGAACCAGAGAAGCTGAGGCAGGGCTGGGGTCTCTGGAGCACTCAGGGCTCAGGCAGAGAGGTGGGGTTGGCTCTCCAACCCAAGGAGAATAAATAAATAAATACTATATAACTGTGCCGTCCCCCAGCCTGGCCTGCTCCCGCAGAAGGGGACTGTCAGTGTCAACCTCAGTTCCTCTGGCTGCCATCCCCCCTGAGACAGAGGCTGGCTGAAAGGAGGGGGCCTGCCCCACCCTGTGGACGGAGAAACCAGGGCCGGCCAAGTCTACGCAGTTCAGGAGGCCACAGCAGGTGAGTTGGGGCCTGGGCCCAGCCCACAGGGTGAGACGAGGTCCTGCCAGTCCCCTCTTCTGTCACATGGCCCACCACAATGGAGCCACATGGGAGCTGGGGGCACTGACCTCCAAGTCGTGTGACACTCCTCCCTACCCCTCACCTCCAGCCTTGTTCCTGCAGACCCTTCCTGGTCCAGCTGCCAGATGCATGTGGCACCAGGATGACTGGAGGAGGGATAGTGGGAGCCCAAGTCCAGCTGGAGCCGGTGTCCCCTCCAGGGTCTGGCTGGGTGAGGCTAGGCGGTTGCTTGGCTGGGTCAGAGCTGGAAGGGGTACTGTCGGAGGTAGTCAGCCATGCGCCGGGGTAGTGGCAGGCAGTCCACATCGGCCACCAGACGGTTGATGACGAGGCGGCACAGGTGCTGCAGGCTTCGGGTGCTGCTTTTGCGCACAAAGGGCTGCACCAGTTTTAGGTGTACAGCAGTAGCAGGCAGTGCTGGGTCACCAGGTGCATCTTCCTTAGGGGTAGGCAGGGCTTGGGTGGTTGCAAGGTCAGGACTGTCACTTCGGGTATCTGCAGCACAGGAGGCCACATAGTGCTGCACAAGGCTGACCACATCTGGGAAGGCCAGGATGCGCGGCCTGGACAGGCAGTTGGAGTCCAGGCGGAAGCTGGAGTCGGCGTACTCAATGCGCACGTTGGTGGGGCCACGGGTGGTTTTGACCGACAATGTGAACAGGTAGCTGGGGTGGGTGCTGTCACGTACTAGGAATGTGCCCTCTGGCATCTTCTGCAGGTGTTGCCGGGCCTCACTGGCCGTAATGGAACCCCAGTACCAGCCTAGGCAAGTGGAGAGGGGGCTAAGAGACTGGTCACAGTGGAAATTAGTTGGGTGCACCAACCCAGGGCAAGGCAGGGCTCAGCCTCTCTCTTCACACCTCCCTGGGGAGTGCTGTACCCCTTCTCTCCCATCAGACTCTTCTGGCCAGAGCCATGCCTCTCAAATTAGACACAACAGGCAGAGCTAAACTTTCCCCATCAGACTTCAGGACAAGTCCTGCCTCCCTCCTCAGACTCACCAGATTCCCGAAGGTACGAGAAGGTCTTGGCTATGCACAGCAGATCTTCTTCGGGGTCCAGCACCTTGGGCTCACCCTCTGGCTGGGCTGGGGACTCCTCTGCTTCTTCCTCCAGGAAGGCGCCACCAGGTAAAGGCTGCATAGCTGGTTCGGGCAGCTCCAGGGACTCGGGCCACAGGGGCCGCTGCCCGATCTGCTCCACAGCGAGCAAAGGACAAGGTCTAGAAAGAGGTGGATGGGCGCTGAGTGGAGGCCCTGTGCTCTCCCCATTTCCAGAGATCCCCTCTGCCCCAGACTGGCTATGTGACCTCTGGCCAGTCTATCTCACTATGAGTCCTAGTTTCCCCTCTGCCCACCCACGGGCTCAATGAGACCAGTACCCCACCTCCCACTTGTCATCACAAAAGGCCCCTTGATTACTTCCACCACATATGAACCCTCTTCTGAAAGAGACTTCTCCACCCTCCTGCATTTATTAAACAGTAATTACAGTCATCCCTCAGTATCCGCGGGGGATTGGTTCTGGGAGCCCCCGTGGATATGAAAATCTGCGGATGCTGAAGTCCCTTATATGAATGGCATAGTACAGTGAATACTTTGGGCCCTCCATATCCATGGGTTTCGCATCTGCAGATACGAAGGGTCAACTGTAATCTCTCTATTTTGCACCAACCAAATACACTTCATTCTCTATAGGCATCTCTAGCTCACAGTGGCCAGTTGGTGTTCTCACCACACTGACAGGATCCAGTACAAAGAGGCTTCACAGTGGTGCCCTCCTGGCAGTGGTGGGCCAATTAAATGGCACTTGTCCTGGTTGAGCCGAGGGATTGGTCACATGCTACCTCCCCACAGATAGGAGTATCTGTCAGAGGGACCTAGGTCCACACTGGCCAGGGCTTAGGGCCTGGAATAATATCCCCAAACAGGTCAGACACCAATCCTGTTCTCTCCTCCTCCCAGCTGAGGGTATAGGATAGACAGTGGCCTCTAAAGGCACTGACAAGTCCCACCTCCCATAAATATGAGCTCCCACCAAAGGGCAGGGTACTCATCCCACATTCCAGATCCTACCCTGACGAGCCTGCCCTACGAGGCACTATGATCTTATGCAAACACTGTTCTTCACTAGACGTCAGTTTCCCCTCCTCCTCAATGAGGGGTCCTACTAGCCCAGACACTGAGGGGTTCGGTCACACCATATTTTCAGATGGCTAGAGTTGGGTTGCTGAACTGGCCCCAATCTGAGCAGTAGCTTCCCTTTAGGGGAAGCCCACCCAGCATGGTGATCCTGGGGCTTCCTGGGATTGAGGGGCATGGCCCTGGTTCCCAAGGAAGAGACTGCTGGTCCTCTCCCACTCATCACAAAATAAATCCTTGGGTCTTGGGTCTGGTTCTCCGCTGGCCTCAAGACACCAAATAATGAAACCCTGGGCCCTCCCCTAAAGGAGAACTCATAACCCAAAGTCATAAAAGCAAAGAATGTTAGGGGGAAGTCAGGGTCTGCCTGTTCCTGAGCTGAGTCTGCCAGGCTAAAGGAAGGAGTAGCGGGGAAGGCACTGCAGGCTGAGATGATGGTATGGGTAAACACTGACAGGTACTGCTTACGAGGCAGGAAGAGGTGGGCAGGAACTGGCAGCAGGAGTCAGGCAGAGGAACCAGATCTGACAGTGTAAGTTATACAGTGTAGGTTATAGGTGACTCTTAGAAGATTTTAACAAATCAGGGGCCCGTGACCACTCAAGAGAAGGGGCCATAAGACCCTAGCATACCACAGCCTGCTAATACTTTTCCACCCCTACCCTGGCTGTACTACGGGAGCTCAGGAATCCCTGTTGGGGAGCTAGAGGCTGAGTTTCAAGGAACTGGTTGATGGCCTGCCTGCTGGAACCCAGAGCTCAGCTCAGGCCCAGGAGCCTTCTAGGAGTTTGGGAGGTGTCATTGTCGTGGCGGTGGCTGTTATGTTCCAGGTGTGGGTGGCCAGTATGTGTGTGTGCCTGCTGTGGAGCCCAGCCTGTGAGTTCTGCCTGGGCACATAAGCCAATGAGGCAAACTCAGCCCTAAACGGGGATCCCTCAGCAAAGCTGACAACCCATACCTACAATTGGGAATCCCTGCACCCTACTTCAGGAGGGCACCAGCTGGTCTGTGGCTGTGTGTGTGTGTAGGTCTTAAAAATCTTGCTTTCCCTGCTGTGGAGCACCCATTCACATCTTCTTTCATTCTCCCTGGAACCTTCTGAGCTCCTGTCAGATCAGTTTGGAGAGCATCAGACCCTTG
This sequence comes from Stenella coeruleoalba, assembly GCF_951394435.1. Classification (NCBI taxonomy): domain Eukaryota; kingdom Metazoa; phylum Chordata; class Mammalia; order Artiodactyla; family Delphinidae; genus Stenella; species Stenella coeruleoalba. The sequence goes on from NC_137156.1 coordinate 67,558,447, forward strand.
GTTGAAGGGGATCCTGAGGCTCTGGCCAGAAGGAATGTGCCAAGAATGCTCAGCTGAGGCCAAGACTCTGTCTTATCAGTCCCCACCCCACCCCCACATTTTGGGAAACTTGGAGAAGGGAGGCAGGAGCCAAGGTCCTTCTCACATTGGGATCCCATTTTGGGCTGAGGGCTGAGGACATTGTGGGGGTACCTCAGGCAGGACTGGGCCAAACCTAGGCTCTCCCAACAGCTGCTTGTTCAGCAGGTGCCAACCAGGGGAGAGGCAAGGATCTCAGGCTGGCTTCCCAAGAACAGCCTAATTGCTAGCCGAGGCAGGAGAGTGGATGACAGGACAGAGAAGGGCAGGGGCTGGCCCAAGGTCACAGTAGACTGTTGGGCCGTCAGGCTAGGATAGAGCGCTCCGGGCCCAGACGGCTGGGCAGGTGAGCCACGCCTTGGAGGACGCGCTGCCTGAGGCGTCTACGTTCTCCCACGCTTAGCCCACCCTGTTTCTCCTGTCGCCAGCCAACCCCCAGTTTCCCTACCCACAGTGCCAGTAGAGGTGGTGACGATGTTGTCACCCTTCCCTGTTGTCTCTCTCGAGGTCTTTCCGCGCTCGATCATTTCCGACCGGTCAAGCCCTCTTAATGCTCGGCAGCTAGCACGAGGCCAGTACTCTGCCGCGTGCCGGCGCAGAGCTGGGCGGGGGCGGAGAGCCGCGCTTACCCCTGAACGCAGAGGACCATGTCACGTCAGCGGCAGCGGCTGCTCCGGAGCTGGGGCTCGGCCTGACGGCAGCTGCTGGAGGGAGCCAGTGGGCGCGGGTCGCGCTCGCAAGGCAGGCTCCTGGGGCGCACGAGCGGCGGGTCGGGACTGAGAGGTGGCGGCGCGGGCCGGCCGGGAGGGCGCGTGGGGCGGGCCGGGAGGGCGGGGCGAGCAGCCTAATCTTTTGTCCTCTGTGTCCCAGCCCTTCCCGGAAGCGACGTCTTCCTAGAACCGCCGGCTGTGCGGCCGGGCGGGGAGGGGTGCAGGCGAGGGAGTCGGTTCCCTGGTCTGCGGCCGAGGGCCGCTAAAGGAAACACCTTTGACAGATTTCCAAGAACTTTCCAGGAAAGTGGGGCGGGGCTCCGCGCGCCGACCAATCGCAGCGCAGGAGGTGGAGCCGAGTGGTCACGCAGGGCCAATTACAGCGCTTGGACCCGAGGCTGACGTGACCAAGCCGGGTTGAGAGTGACCTAGAGAACATTAGGGAAAGTCCAGGTTGAAGAGGGCTAGGGAGGTGCAGGTGCTCTACCCACCGGAGCCCAGATTTCTTTCGGGCACTCCGCTTCGTTGGGAACAGGCCCCCTTATCTCTCTGTAGAACCGGTGGCAGCACGAGGGCGCGGTCACCGGCCTGTCCGCCCAGCTAGCGGCTCCTCCAAGGCGGTCTGTCTGGTGTGCGGGGGCCCCCTGTGGGCTGCACTTGGACCCCTGGACTCTGTTTCTGGGAAGGTGGGTGGCAAAGGGTGTGGTTTGGAGAGGGACATTAGGGGAGGGAAGGGGTACAGAGGGAGTACTCAGATACGCGCAGCTTCACGGGGGTCAAGCCTGCGGCCACCACAGCCAAGAGGATCCAGGCGAGAACGTTTTCACTGAGAGCTGGGGGAGAAGGCACCATCCCAACCTTTGCACCAGGCAGGGCCATCCAGTCTCGGCCCCAGCCTGTCCTCTGGCCGGCCCTCCAATCAGGGAAGAAATGACTACCGACTTGAGGGGCAGGCAGGCCCCCAGCTCACCCCACAGGACAGTTCACATGTGTCTCTGGGTTGGTGGGTTCCCTAAAAATGTGGGAGAGAGACCTGGAGCTCCAAACACCCAGAGATAAACTGAAGGTGGGGGGTAACGTAGAGAGAAGGATCAGTGACACCCCCTCCCATCTACATGGAGCACTTGATACATTTGATTCTCAACAGCTGGTATTACCCCCATTATGCCGAGCCCCAGGGAACAAAAGTCAGAAGCCCATGCTCCTACCCTTGATCCTCTCCACCTTTTCCCAGTTCACTGGACTCACCAGGGAACATCTTGAAAGACCATAGGGGCTGCACACACCTCCTCTAAGCCCTTGGACCAGAAGGAGAGGGAGAGAATTGGAGAAGTGGCAGGGTCCACTCCCCCCTTCCAACTTACCGGTGTGTACCCCCAGGTTCCCCAGAAAGAAGGTAAGCTTCAGATCCCCTAGCAGGGATGACAGACTCCTGGCAGGGTCCAGAAGCCTAAATGGCAGTATCCAGGTTTTCCCAAGGCAGACAGGGCTGAGCTTGCCCTGCCTGGGAGGGGATGGAAGACAGAGGGGGTCCAAAAGCAAAACCCCGTGAAACAGGACAAAATGACAAAATAAACTGGTTAAGATGAGAAATGACTTCAGGAAACCCACTTCTCTGTAAATTTCCTGAAGGGAAGTTGAGCTTCAGTGTTGCCCCACCAGTCCTCCTGAGTAGGCCAGAAGCTGCTTGCATGGGGTGGAGATGGGTGTAGAGACCTCATTGCCACTTCGATGGCTGGGGCACCTGGAGAGCCCAGCATGGAGCCCCTGTATAAGGTGCCGTTCCTCCAGTAGGAACTGTCTACTGCTCCACATTACTAATGAAGACAAAGGGGCTTCACAGCTGCCAAGCAACAGAGCTGGATTTGAACCTTGGTCCCCCTGGCGACAAATCCCAAGCTCTCTACCCCGAGATTGCCCTTTCCCTCTAACTGTGATTACTTTACTGAATGCTTACTATGTGCCAGATGCTCTCAGCAATTTCCAGCCCCATTTCATTGCCTAACTACTACATATTGTCCCCTCTTTACAGGTGATAAAAATGAGGCATAGAGAGGGTAAAATATACCCTAGATCTCACAGGCCCAACCCCATCCCCCACTTCCTCTCTAGGCTCCTATTATAAGCCAACTCCTAGACATCCTTCAGGATCCAACTTTCAGGTCCTCAGTGAAGCTTCCCTGCCTTCAGGACAGTCAACATCAGGGCACCACAGGTGTCCCCTTGAAAGCGCCCCCTACAGAAGTCAGTGATTGTGCAGTTCTGTGTGTAAACTAAAGGACCCAAGGGTTTTGCCCTCCAACTGCCCTTTGTAAATTTGACAGCACTATGCACCTCCCCTGAATACTGGGAAGAGTGGTGTGCCTTTGTTTTACCTGAGGTGCCTGCCTCTGGCCATCTAATTGTCACCTCTCCTGCCCTGATTGCTGGGCCCACACTGCCCCCCAGTGGCAATTCCTCTCATAGTTTCATGTGCCACATCTCCATGGATTCTTCCTTCCAGAAAAACCCCTCCCGTGCACCCGAGATTCTTGCTGCAGGATCTCTCTGCCCTTCCCCACCCAGAACAGACACAAAATGGGTCACAATAATATACAGCAGTGCCTTCCTCAAGGTCTGGCTCATTTAGTCTGTAAACTTTCATATGTGCAGCCTCTCCTCTCCCCAAAGAATAGTCCACGTGTCTACATGTGTGTGTATGTGTGTGTGTGTGTGTGTGTGTGTGTGTGTGTGTGTGTTGAGAGAGTGGTTTCAGCTGCCCCACCACCCCACCCAGGCACTCACTGGATTCCTTGGTCACTGTAAGCTGTTCCAAAGTTCTCAGCCCTCATCCCCTTGGACATACAGCTCTCATGGAGAGCTGTGTGGCAGAGTTTGCCACCATGTACCCACCTGCCCTGGCCCAGCCATCCCCAATACTGAATCCTCCCATCAATTTGCAGGTGGCAGATGCTTGCTGGAACATGAGCAGCGAGGGGAAACCATGCATTCTGCCTCCCCTGGGTCAGCTGCAAAACACATGTCTATGATGAACCCGTGTGGGGAACGTGTGTGTTTGTGTAAGCACTGGCCTTGGTATGGACACTGCAAGAGGAGAGACATTGTCATTCCTTACTTTTTACATTTCTATATGGTTCGAATTTATTATAACAAGCAAGTTTTGCTTATGCAATTAAAATTTTTAATAAAGAGAGACCAGTTTAAAAAAGACAGATAGAGTGCGCAGGCCACGTCGGAGCCAAGCCCAGCTGATCAGCCATGATCATGGATGTGCAGCTGGCCATCTTCGCCAACGTGCTTGTCGTTCTCTGTCACTACATGGCCATCAACAGTCCCAAGAAGTAGGAATGAAAGTGGTGCTTTCTCCACCTCAAGTTTCCAGGACATAGTCTGAGGCAATATGGAGCGTGTGAGGGGCCTTCACCCTTCACTTCGTCCCTTCTACCCATCACAATATACAAAGCAACTACACCTGGATTTGTCGAAACAACTTTTATTTCCTCAAAGTCTTCCTTAACCCTATGGCACAAAAAGCTGCCACTGAATAGGGCCCAGTATAGGGGCTACTTTCTTTTCTACTCCCTCCCTCCAATATAAAAATATAGATTTCTTGTGGTCAAAAAAAATACAAAAATGTTAGAACAATTGTAATCTAACTCCATTTTTAGAAAATAAGATAGCTCAGAGATCACAGCACGCAGAGATGACCTTGGCTACGACAAGTGGCCAGCCTCCACCCTCAGCTCTCTAGACCCCTGCTTATGAGTGGGGCCTTGCTTGTCCAGAATGAGATCTTGCTCAGCTTTGGGTTCACCTGGCTCAAACCAGTCGTCTCCATAGGAGAAGGAGAATCCTTCTCCAGTCTCCAAGCCTTCAAGCAGTGGTAGCTTCTGAATCACAGGGCTTCCTGCAAGGCTCTGAGATCTTGGATCAGATTCTCAGGTGGGGCTCAAGGACAGAGGTCCTGGCTCCAGCTAGTCATAAATGTGTGTGTGTTGTGTGCATGTGTATGCCTATGTATCTCTGTGTGCATATGTGCACATGTGTAAAGGTGTGATTGCATGTGTGTGAACATGTGTGAGAATGTGTACATGTGGATGTGGGAGTGGGGCAGGGAGGCACAGGAGAGGAAGGCATAGTTTGAGGGTGAGAGCTGGGCCCTGGAGTTGTTCTTTGGGGGTTGGGATAGGGGCTGTACCATGGTAGCTACTTACCTCAGGCAGGTCTCTTGACCTCTCAGGGCTTGTGACTCGTGTGTCTGGTGTAGGCTGCACAGGATTGGTACTGCCTTCCCTCCTCCAGTCCCAGTGCGATCATGGGGTGCCCAGATAGAGCATCTACCCAGTGTCTGGTCCGAAAGAAGAGCTCAGTACGCTTGGTTGAGGCTGTCAACTGGGCTTCTGCTTTACTGAACCTTCCTAGCTTGAAGGTCGCCTCAAGGAGAGAGGGAAGAGCCCCTCACACCCTCATCCAGCTCAATGCCTGCACACAGAGGGTGCCTGTTCTCCTGGAACTTCTGCCCAGTCATCCACGTGCATCCACATGCATGTGTGTGTTGGGGCTTAAGGGCAGGGAGCTCGCTGGGCCCCAATTCCGAAGCCAGAAGATACCTTTGGATACTTAGGTATACAGAGGAGTTACCTGCGGGTGGGAGAGAGGCTGCGGTTCCTGCAGTCCTGCTAGTGGCCTGTAGATGGCAGCAGAGGCTCGCACAGGGATCTTGCCCCAAATCGCATGTTCCCTGTCCCAAGTGAGCCACCTCTTTCGGGGCTGTGGGGCGAGAGGGAAGTGCAGGAGTAGTGCAGATTTGTCCAAGGAGACAGCCACACACTCTGCAGCTCTAGACAAGTTGTTTCCTCTAGTGGGTTCTCAGCTTCCTCATCTGTGAAATAAGAGTTAACAGTCTGTGATGGGAAAACCCGTTCGCAATATATAAGGTAATCTAAGATGGGCTCAGAGTAGAGACCTAAATGTGGAAGGGAAAACCACTTAGCTAATAAAGAATATCTGTCACTGTGGTAGGAGGAGGAGACTTTTTAAACATGACACCAAAAGCTCTAACCATAAGGTGAAGAGCTGATGGATCTGACCAAAGGGGAATTCAGGATTTCTGGTCTTAGGACGCTGTATTCCAAGGGAATATGAGCAGGAGATGCACAGAAGGGTAGAGATGCCAGTGCTAGAGAGACGCGCAGAGCCACCAGGAGCTAGAGAGACACGAATCACAACAAAATTCTATTTCACTCTTGCGCTGTTGGCAAAAATTAAGACTTTAGATACGCTCGCGGTGGGCCACCACTAAGGAAGTTGCAAGCCTTACAGATTATACTGGAGGGCCTCCTGGCAGCGTGCAGAGAAAACACCCGACTCAAGGGGCTACCTGAGACTCCAAGAAAAACAAGACTTCCTGTGCTGCCACTTCCTTGGTGGCTGGTAAAATCCGCGGCTCGCACAGCCCACGCGGAACCCGGCTGCGCTAGTGCTGGGGTCTCCCCGGAGGCTGGCGGAGCCTAGGAGATTTCTGCACCCTGGAGAAGCCACGCCCCCTATTTCTGCTTCAGCTCTAGGCGGGCCTCGCCCCGCCCCGCCCCGTCCTGCCAGGGCCCGCCTGTCCCTTTAAGGCTGACCAAGCCCGGCCTCAAGCCGGGGACGCGCGGGGGAGGGGAGCAGTCACGTGGGCAGGCGGCGGGGTGACTCTCAGCTCTGGGCGCTCGCGGCCGCGGGCTTCGGCGACCGCCGCGCCTGCCCCTTACCGGCGCTGCAGCCAGGTGCGCTGCCGTCAGGTGCGCCTTCGCCAGGTACGCCCTCCCTGGGCCCCCTCCACCTCCCATTCCCGGGACCTCGCGGCGCTTTCCCCTCTTGACAGGTGGCCGGGCAGGACTCGCCTGTGCCCCGCTGCGTGACCACCTCCCCCTGCCGCGGGTCCGTACACTGCGGCAGTTCGTTCCTCATTCCCAGCCCTGTCCCCCACCCGAAGCCCACTCTGGCTCAGGGCCTCCAAGGCTGGGGTGTACTGAAGAAGTATGAACGGAACTCACTCTGCCTCTCTTTCCCAGGTGGCCCTGGACGCGCCAGGCTGGGGCCTCCTCTGAGCGCCCCGCGGGGGCCATGGATGTCGAGACAGCAGAGGAGCAGGGGGGCCCTGCGCCCCCACCAGGTGTACCCTGCGAACCTTGCTCAGCCGGCACTCCCGCCCTTGTGGGGCGGCGGGAGCCCAAGAAGTACGCAGTGACCGATGACTACCAGTTGTCCAAGCAGGTGCTGGGCTTGGGTGTGAACGGCAAGGTGCTGGAGTGCTTCCACCGGCGCACCGGGCAGAAGTGTGCCCTGAAGGTCAGTGACCCCTCACTGCCGCGTGGGTGACCCGGAGGGCCCAACAGCAAAGACCTGTGGGTACAGGATATGACCAGGGCCCCTGTTAAGCTTCTTATGCTCAGAATTTCATCTTCTTACTCCTCTGTAAGGTTGGACTCCCGGTTCTCTCTGCTTTACAGATGGGGAAACAGGCTTAGCCTTGCTAAACTCCGAGTGTCCCAGGGAGCAAGGGGTCAAGGGGTGGAGTCAGTGTGGGTAGAGCCTGCTGTACCCGGAAGCAGGGAAGGAGGGGCTTCTGGCTCTGGGTTTCAGGCTGGGCCTATGAGTTTGGGCCCAAGGGGGACCCTCACTCAGCTTGGCTGCCCCTTCAATGAGAAACTCTTCTGACTGGAATAGGTCTGTGTTTCTTTCTGCCTGAGGCTGTGTTCTCATGAAAGCTTGGGGTGGGGCTACATTCTCTTGGGTCCCCTGCCTGCCTAGGCTGGAGTGGGAGCCTCCCGGGGCTTGCTGGTGGGCAAGGCTGACGCCCACTGCACCTGTGGGCAGGAAGCTGCTGACGGGCTCCAGATGAGTCACTAGACCCATGTTGAGAGGGGGCGGCCCTGCTCCAGCTCTGACCCACCCTGTTTCCTGGGCAGAGGGCAGCCAGCCATCTAGCCACGTCATACCATAGGCTCCCTATAGGCCTGGTTAAGACCTCACTGATACATGTGGAGCCCAGGGAGTCCTGGAGGTGGCTGATCTAGCCATGTAGTTCTGGCTTAGGTCATATAGTTCTGGGCCCAGGACCCTGGCCCGTACCTAGAAGCTCTTGAATTTGTCATCACTGAGAACTTTACTTAATTGCAGCCTGTAACACTGGTCACCTGGATAGGTAGAGTATGGCAAGGAGAGTGGCTCCTGGAGGTTAGAATACAGCTAAGGATCTCCTCATTTTACAGACATTGTAATTATGAGCCCAAGCACAGAGTCCTGCAGATGTAGCTCTAATCTTTGGCCTGCATTTGCCAGCTCCATGACCTTGGACTAGGTCTTGGACTCTTGAAATCAGGTTTCTCTGCTCCAGGGTTGATGAGAGTTGACGTGAGCTTGGAATGAGATGATGCATATAGAGTAATTGGTACAGGGCCTGGTGCAGGCCTGGAGAGGCTACAGGAGTTATTTAGGGCACAGAGTCTGCAAGTATCTGAGCAGGGGACCTGGGCCCAGCTCCCTGTGTCTTTCCCAGTGGCCCTAGGACTGATAGAGGGGGTCATCTCCCCAGGGTGGTCTTGGAGGGGATCATGAGGATGGGTCTGGAAGATGCTTAGGGCAGGGCTGGTGAGGCTGGGTCTCAGGCACAGCTTCTTTGCTTGTGAACCCAGCAGTGGAGTGGGGTTGGGAGGCCCTTTTGGAGCCCCGGGCAGGGGATTCTCTGAGTCCTTCAAGGGAAAGGAGGCTCTTCTGAGGGGAGATGGGGCTAAAGAAGTGAGAAGTGAGAGTCTTCATTCTCTCCCTCAGCACCATCTTAGCCCTTTCACTCCTGCTAGGGTCATGGTACAGTCTGGGTGGGCAAGGGGACGACAGAGGCCTCTTCTGAATACCAAGGTTTTGGCCTTGTGAGCCAGGGCTGAGCTCTGGCCACCCGCTGTGGTACTCTAGATGCTGTGAGTGAGGCAGGGGTGGAGTGAGAGGCTGGAGTTCATGGGCCCAGGCAGAACTGGCTTTAAGCAGGCCTGGGCCTAGGCCTTTCCCCGTAGGTGCTGTGTCTGACAAGTGACTTGGGGGGACTTCTGTCTGCAACAACTTCCAAAGCACCTCCTCTTGAATCTAGGGCCTCAGTGCTCTCTGTTCTGGACTAGGAATTGGGCAGGCCTAGAACAGATGCCCCTACTGTACCCCTTTAGGCTTCATGGGTGAGCGTGGCTAGGGCTATTGGCTTGGGACCTTCAGGACCTGGTGCTAGGTTAGCCCTCAAGGGGGACATGGATTAGATGTGCCCCCACCCAGCACTTTCCTGTTCTTGCCAACCGCCCCCCCCCCCGCCTCCAGTGACCAACTCCCCACCCAGCTAGGTAGGGCCTCACCATCTTCCAGGATGGGATGAGCACAACCTCTAGCACGTTGTACCTATACTGTGAGTGATGGCTCTAGCCTTGACAAGGTAGGTGGCACCTTTATGCTTATAGCCTCTGCCCTCTGCCCAGGAGGGCCAGGGCCAGGAGATCTCAGCACATGGCCTGGCTTGGGCCCCAGGAGCTCAGCCCGTCCATGAATGGGTCTCAGCCCTCTCTCTGCCTCTGCCTAGCCCTGTGCCTTTCTGCTTCCCTGTACCTACATCCTAGGTTACCAGGCTGGCCCGTCTTTGTCTTGTGGTCTGGATCTGTCCAGGTGTCGTGGCCTCTCCCATATCTGTCCTCTTGGCCCTGTTGCTTAGGGTGGTAGATGGTGCTTAGCATAAAGCCTGGAACACAGCAGGCACTCATAAAACAGGAAGAGCTGTGGTCGATGGCCCTGTAGCTGTTGCTGTTCTTTGGAGGCCCTAGAGAAGCAGGCTTCTCCTTCCTAGGGGGCTGGGCCACTTCCCCTTTCCCTCAGCCCCTGACTGCTGGCTTGGTCCATCTTGGCCTCACTCATACTCAGGAACTCTCTCCCAAGGCCAGCTTCTGCCACCAGTGCTGTCATTCCACTCTCCATTCGACCCTTAGCACTTCTGCTATCCCTTTGGCAGGAACTAGAGGTCTGCCTGCCAAGTATCTGGGGCAGGGGACTGCCTCCTACTGACCTCTTGCTTGTGACCCCTTTCAGGCCTAACTGGTTAATTGACACCCCTTATTTTCACTCCTAACTGGACAAAGCCACCCCATCACATTAGACACCCAGCCTCTCAAACCTTATCCCATATATGAAAGTCAGGACCTGGAGTTAGTGGTCAGAAGTCACGTGGCTTGATTGGGATGGCGGATTATAGCAGAGGCCTGAATCCCCTCCTCTCCTGACTTCCTGCCAAGCCGCCTTGTCGTCCTCGGCCTCCTGGCAGGCAGAAGTGACAGTGGTACTTAGATAAATAAAAACAAAGCCTTGAGGAGACTGAGGGGGTCTGCAGTGGGAGTCTTTCCTAGCCCTGCTCTCTGGGCTCTGGGTCCACTGAAAAGTGTTGGAGGCCCCTGGGGCTTCCAGTGCCCTCATCTTCCTGTCTTTGTCAAAGAGTAGAGTGGTAGGGTGCTGGATCCACATGCCCAGGAGATCCCTGCATTGCTCCATGGGTGGGGCTGGCCTGTTGGAGCTGGTGCTGTGGAGCTGGATTTGAGCTGGGTGGGACTTCCAGGCAGGCCAGGTACTTTCTCATTTGGAGCTGCTACCCCTTCACCTACCGTCTCCAGACCGGTCAGATCAGCCTCTGCAGGACCTCTTGTTTACTGAGTCAACAAATCAGGAAGCATGTGGAGGGCTGGTGGCCTTGTACAACAGAGTCCCCAGTAGTGGTTTTACTGTACCCAAGCATCTCTTCAGGCTGCCCCTCTCCTGAAAGGAAAGAATCTGAGGAATTCAAGCACTACGACACTCAAGTGGAGCCTTCTGAATTGCCAGGAGTGGGCAACTTGCTTTTTAAATGAGGATCCTAAGGAGAGCATCAAACTCTATAAAATGCAGATAGTGAGATTTTGGGGCAGAGGGGGATTGTTTGGATATGCTTCACATCCTGCCCACAGCTTTAGAAGCTGTGCTCGTAGCCTACTGTCAGGATCCCCTTTGTTGGGACTTCCAGAGTCTTCTTCCCACCCCCACCCCCCAGGAACTGATGCCATCTCTCCAGCTTCAGGCCTTGGTGGTATGGAGTCTAATATTCTTGTGAATGGCCAATAGTTTTGCAGAGCGTTCTGTCTGGCAGGCCCTGTCCCAGTGTACAATACATGTTATCTTCCCTAACTCTTTTCATTCCCACTTTATGGATGAAGACACTGATATTCAGAGAGGTAAACGGCTTGCCCAAGGTGTATAGCTGGTGAGTGGCAGGGCTGGGACGTGAATCCAGGCAGTTTGATGCCAGAGTCTTAGCACCTAAGTCACCTCATGCCTCGTGCAAGTCTACGGGGACATGGGAGGGTCTCTGAGGCTTGGCTCCTGGAAAGATGGTAGCAACGTCCTCCATGACTCCACTGGGCCCCACGTGATACTGCTGGTGTTTGTCTGTATCTGCCCAGCTCTCCTCACTATACAGGACTCTATGCCTGTAAGTGGACAGGTGGTAGTCCCGCAAGGCCAGTGCACCCGGACCATGATGGCTGTGGGACTGCCTCAGAAAGGGTATATGGTTCATCTCAAGCCTTGTGAGTCTCAGACAAGCCCAGCCCAGCGAAGTCCAGGGTGCCACAGGGAGGAAGTCAGGTTGGTGAGTGGGCGAGAGGAAACTGTCAGGACTGGGCCAGCCAGGGGAGGTTTCCTGGAAGAGATTGCCAGCTTTAATGCAGGCCTCTGGTCTGAGAAGGATGTGGATGACAGAGGAGGGCACTGGGTGTATTGTGACAGCACGCCTGGTTTGCACAGTTCAGCACTTGTTGTGGAGTACCACTTCCCAACTCCCAGTCTTGTGTCCTGGTAGGATGTGGCTAATCTCAGCAGGGCTGGTGTCCAGGCCCTGACAAACTCTGGGGAGCCGTGGAGAGACCAAAGGGCCCTGTGGAAAAAGAGGCATTTACGTAGGGTTTAAAGGATGGGGGAAAGTGGTCAGCGGTGACTCTCCCTCTCCACAACTGAGATTTGCCCACAACTGAGATTCATACCTCATCCCACCAGAGGCCTCTGTCTGTCTTTGGTGCCCTCCATCACTAGGTGGGCAAAAATCCTCCCTCCTTCTCCCAGAGGTTTCTTTCACAGCATCACTGGGACCCTTGTGGAGTACTATTGCCAGGGGTGCTGTAGGGGCTTCTGGGTCACCTGAGTTGTTGTTCAGTTCAGGGCCTGGTCTCCACGACAATAGAGGTCTGTTCTCTCTCTGCCTGTTCCCCAGGTTTGCACTTGGGGAAGCTGGTTTTCTACTTGGATCCCTCGTCTTCCTCTCCCAGGGCCTCCTTGGGACACCATCATGGGAGGCCCCTGAGAGGGTGCGGCAGGTGGAGCATCTGGCTGTGCAGCCCCCCAGCCTCCTTTGGTCCCAGACTGGCAACTGGCTGCCACGTGTCCATAGGTGAAGGCCACCAGGCAAGAGCTGGGGACGGTGGTTATACCTAGGCGAGGGCGCCTTCCCCACACATCTGTGCTGTAAAAGTGCACACCAGGCCCTACCTGGATAAGTGGGTCTACTGCTCTCAGGGCAGGGAGACCACAGCTCTAGTGGGCTCCCACAGGCTCCCATGTTTTCCCAGGAGAACTTTTGCTCTGCTGCCCTCCCTCCCACCTGTTCGAGGTCTTGTGTGGCTCCACATGAGAGGCTGCCTGGGGTTGAGAGAGGAGCAGGGCTCTGGGCTTGAAGTCCTTTCTGCTACTTTCTCCCCAAGTAACCTTGGAAAAAGGCAGTTCCGGAATTTTTTGCAAAACCATCGTCTTTGTGGTGCCGTTGAACGCAGGGTTTGAATATGTGGTGGGAAGCAGGATTCAGTCTTGGTAGCTAACTATCCCCAGGTTCCTGCTGTGAGACAGCTGGGGCCTGCAGGCACTGTGAGAGGGCAGAGCTCTCCTTTGGGGGGGCCTGGGTGCATTTTTTGGTGGCACATTATTGGCCTTCATGAGGACTCACTTGGGCTCACCCTGCACCTGGAGAAGCCAGCTCTTCGCAGGGTTTGAAAGAATGGTGTGAAAGAACCCCCCCCCCCCCGCCCCCCAGCCCTTTTGGAACTAAGTAGATTAGGACCAGTGTAATTGTGATTAAAATTCTGCTCTGTGGGAACCGTGCGGGTGTGTTTAGGGCTGGAGTACCAGGCGGCAGCCGGCTGTTTGTGGGAACAGGGAGCCTCAGGAGGCCTTTTCAGCGCTGGACAGACCAGAGACACTGAGAAAATTGATTTTGGGTTTATTTGCGGGTTTGGGATTAGGGTTGCCCTTTTCTTTAGACTACGGCTTTGTCCTTGCTACTTTCTCTTTGTGTTGCTCTCCCTTTTCGGTCTTCTTTGCCTCCTTGTCCCTCTCCTTTCTTCTTTCCCATCTCTGTTTCTCCTGCTGTCACTCAGTCCCTCCCCTCTCGGGCCCTGCCACTCTGTCTTGTGGGTTTCGGGCAGGCAGAGGACAGATGGGGGATGGTCAGGTGCTCCGGACTCATCCTAGTCACCCTGAAAGTCTGCCCCACCTCCTAGGGACAGGGTGGGGGTAGGACAGGAAGGAGGAGCACGGCCACGCCCATGCCGCTCACAGTGTTTCCTCCTGCTCCTAGCCTCGACCAGCTGCTGGCTGCCTTTGCCGCCAGAGCAGTGGAGTCAGGAGCATGTGGGCCAAGTCTGTAACCTGAGGCATCCCCCTGTGGAGTGTGGGAGGTCAGCCTTGGCTGTGGCCTCTGCCTGTGGGTCTCCTTTTACGGCTCAATGGTCTGAGCCTTTTGCTTGGGACAATGGTGCAAGACCAGGAGCACTGTGACTCCCAAGGATTCCTGGGCTGAGGTGGGGGAGAGAAGGGGCTGGAGCCAGCTGAAGGAGCCCGCAGAGGGGCTAGGAGGGCTTGAGATGCAAGGTGCAGCCTGTGCAACTGTGTGCTGCCCCGCACTAGCTGGGAGAAGCACCCCAGAGCAGCTGGCTCTTTAGCCTGCACCCTGCACCTGCCCTCACCCCCACCTCAGCAAAACTCACAGTCTGTTTTCAGGAGCATGAAGGATCAGAGCCTTGACCTGCCACATTCATCGCCACATTCCTAAGGGTTCAGCCTCTGAGGACTCATAGCTTGTTCCCTAGCTGTTTCCCCAACATAAACAAGCCCCCTTCTCAGGATGTGTCGGAGGGACTGGCCAGTGCTCTCCATGCCCTCTGGCAGGCAGCAGCATAGTGGGTGGGGATGGGGATAAGAGCACCCACTTATCCCTTGAATGCTAAACACAAACACAGCAGACTCTAAGAATGGGTTGTGATCACCCCCATGTCATGGAAGCAGAGACTGAGATTCATAAAGGCGAAGTAACCCTGGAACCCTGGCCTGTCTGGCAGCCAGACGGTGCCTCTCAGCCATCCTTCCCTGTGTGCCAGGCTCAGTGGGCATCAGGAGCTGGGCCCCTCTCCCAGGCCAGTCTGCCCCTCTGTAAGATGAGGGGCTGGGTGCTCTGTTTGACAAGGGCCACCCCTTCTGGCTGTGAAGACCCTTTGGGTGGGCAGCGACTGTGGGCAGTGCCAAGCAAGCAGGCAGGTGGTGGGGCCCCCCTTGCCCGCTGCTGGGGCCGCTCTTGCAAGAGGACAGGCAGCGCGGAGGCTGACTAGAGGGTGCCCCGAGATGCCTCTCCTGAGCCAGCTAGCAATGGTATTGCCAGGGGAACCTGGTCATCTGTGGTGACACCACCAGCAGGGTATGTGTTCTGCTAGGGACAGGAGCTCAGGGGGTTATGACTCAGGTTTGAAGACCCCTCTGCACTGCGCTCTATGGCTGGGTCAATCCTTGAGTCAGCCGAGCCTGTACCAGGGTGTGTCCTTACCCTAGAAAGGCCTGAGAGAGTGAGGGTGAGTCACTGCAGTCCATTCCCATGGCCGGAGTGTCCCTCAGTGCTGGCTGGCTGCCACCCTGGTCTCCCAGAGGGTGGGGCCTTCCTCCCTCTTCCACTTCCCCTTCCTCACAGCTATGGCTCCAGAGACAAGGAGACTTTCCCAGGAGCCAGCTGGGTGTCAGAGGCCTGGGAGCCTTCTAGCTGAACAGGAGCAGGAGAGAGAAAGGGACCAGGGGCCAAGGTCTGCCAGAAGCTTGGGCAGCCAGTTTCCCTGCCTCCCCTGGGAGGAGCCTGAGTAGGGCTGCCGGTGCTCACCCAGGCCTGTGTGGGGAGCTGCGGGGACATGGATGAAGCCAAGGGAAGCGGGAGAGATGCAGAGCAGATATGATATTGGCTTTGGGAAGAGCAGGTCTGGGGGGTGGAGTCAGAAGGTTCCCAAGGGTCTCTGCACCATGTCTCTGGGGGTGGTGCGGTCCATCCTCCCACCCACCCCCCCCCCCACTTCTTATTCCTTTGTCATCTTTGTAACGTCTCCTCCAGGGGAAAGAGACCAGCTGTCATTCTTCTGAGAGCTAGAGTGGGTCCCCTCTCCAGAGCGGACCACAGGCATGGCAAGATGGGTGCCTCAGCAGGGGTCGCCTGGGCATGGCCTCACTCGCCCTGGTCGCTGCCTGTCCTCTGTTACCCTGCGCGGGCTATGCGGGCATCACTGCAGCACAGCTGGCCGGTTGGGGGCACAGACTCTGTGGCCAAGGTGGGGTCTCCTCATGAGGAGGGACCATTGAAGAGACATTTTTGAGATTAGAATAAAACACTTATGTTTGCTAAAAATTGTCCAGTCTTATGAGGAAGATGTCTTCTTTTTATACTGTCACAGAAGAAATAGAACCAGGGTAACATTTCACCAATTATGTAGCTGATTTTGACAGAAAAATTCTTTTTTCCTCTAAGAAGTTAGATGATAATAGAAGCTAGACCCTCTGAGTATGCACTCAAGGGGCTCGCAAGGCACCTGTGTGGCCTCTCCTCAGCCCCCTGTGGGAAGGCTGTGGGTAGGATGCTGGGATCTGGCACCTGCCTGGGGCAGAGGGAGTTCTGATCCTGCCACTTACACACTGTAACCTCCGGGAGGGGGAGAAGGTTGTAGCTCTTTCTGGGCCTCTTTCCCTGCCTGTAAAGCAGGTGCCCATAGTCTCAGACATGCCTGCCCCCCTCCCTTCGTTGCCATGGGTGAGGAGAGTGCATATCCATTTCACAGATGAGGAACTGGGGCTCAGGGAGATATTAGGGGACAGGTCCAAGGTCACCACACACTTTGCAGAAGGGGACATTGCCCAAAAGGATGCATGGAGGAGTTGAGGATGTAAAGGTGTTTGCCACCTGGGAGAGTGGGGATGTGCCCTCTCCTCCAGTCTGCCAAAGCTGAGGGCTGGGTTAGTTCCCTGGCTTAGGTCCCTAGCTCTCAGCCTTGCTCCCCATGCCCCAGGGTCCCTCCCCCGAGATTAGCCATGATCTTCCCACCCTGGAGGGTCTGCCCCTCCTCATTGAGCCTTTCATAGCAGCAGTATCCATAGAGTTTTGATTCTTGGTCTACCTCTCAGGATCTGAGACCATTTCTGTGACCTGCTGGATTGGAGGGAGTCTGCCTCCCTGGTTCCCAGAGGCTGCACCTGGATTTCCCCAAATTCTGGAGAATAGGGAGGTGAAGAGTGTGAGACCACCTCAGGGCAAGACCCAGGGGAATCCTGAAGCCAAGCAAACCTCAAAGCCCATTTCCACTCAGTGTGCACTTGGCACTGTGCTAATCTGAGCTCTCTGTGTGTTCTCATTCTGTCCTCGTGGCCACCTGGGAACATGAGTACTGTCACTGTCCCCATTTTCCAGATTGGGCCAGTGAGGCTCAGAGAGGTTGAATGGCCTGCCCAAAGCCGCAGGTGAGTGGAGGATGGAACTGGCCTCTGCATCTGGCATGCAGGTCTGTCTGACCCAGAGCCCTGTGGCCACAGCTGGTCTTTCATAGTGCATGGACCCTGACCTGGGGCACTGGGACCTGGGCCTGCTCCAGCTAGCACTCATGTTCCCACTGGTCCTCTCCTTCCCCGCCTGGGAGCCTAGCTTAACTCCCTCTTTCTGGAAGCATTCTTCCCCTCCCCCACCCCTCCCTATTCCTCCCCAGACCTGGCACTTCTGCCTTTGTTTCCACGTTTTCTGGGACTGGGAGGAAGCAGACAAACTGAGGCCACCAAAATTTGGCAAATTGAAGGAGTTCTTGTGTTCCTGAGATTTGACAATTTCAAAACGCGTGTTGGCTTTCCTGCTGGCAGAGCTTCCTAGAAAGACGTTGGGCCTAGAGCCCCAGCCACTTCCTCCCCTCCCAGGACTCTGGTGGGAGGTGATTAGGGAGACTCCCAGCCAGTCAGCCACTTCCTCCTGGTCCCCCCACCCCTGCCCCGGCCATCAGGTACCCCACCCTTGGCCTGGAATGGGAGCAGCTGTTTGGGGGCCCTCCTTCTTCCCGGGGCTGGCCTTCCCCATCTTGCCTGCTCTGCCAGGTTCTGGATCTGGAAAGAAAGGAGAAGGGAAGAGAAGGAGCCAGGCACAGTTCCCTAGGGCCTACATCCTCATCAAGCATCCTAATTGGCAGCAACTCATCCATAGACCCCCAAATCCTTGAGTATGGAGTGCCTGTGACAGCATTCCTAGCCGCAGCTCCAGGCCTGACCCCCAGGCAGGGCCAGTAAATGTTTGTAGGGGTCAGGAAGACATCTATAAAATGTGCAGTCCTCCCTGGGCATGAGGGTTGAATCCTGGTGTCCAAAGGACTCCTGGACTCGGAGGTGGCTATGTGTGAACCATGTGACCCAGAGAAGCTATAGAATATCCTTGAGTCTCAGTCTCCTAAGCTGAAAGTGATGGTCAGTAATGCCCTTTTTTTTTTTTTTTTTTTGCGGTACGTGGGCCTCTTACTGTTGTGGCCTCTCCCGTTGTGGAGCACAGGCTCCGGACGCGCAGGCTCAGCGGCCATGGCTCACGGGCCCAGCCGCTCCGCGGCACGTGGGATCTTCCCGGACCGGGGCACGAACCTGTGTCCCCTGCATTGGCAGGCGGACTCTCAACCACTGCGCTACCAGGGAAGCCCCAGTAATGTCCTTTTTGAAGGGCAAGAGCTAACAGTTGTGTAACATGCCTGGCAGATGGCAGCGGCTCTGTGAATATCCACCACCATTGTAATGACCGCCAAGGGGCAGAGCCTGGTCTAGCCCCAACGCTGTGGGGCCAAGCTCCGCACATGAAAGGAACAAAGCAGCCACCTGCATTGCCCTCACTGCCTAGAAGCCAACAGGTCTGGATCCAAGTTTTGACTCTCACTACCAAGCTATGTGACTTTGAGCAAGTCACTTAACCTCTCAGAGTCACAGGCTCCCCACAGGAAAAGGGTGATGCTGGTTCTCCTCAGGATGTGATGAGTACTGAATGAGGCGCTATCTGTGACCAAGCACTGTGGCCAACACAGCACTGGCCACACACCAGGGAGGGACGGTTGTTATGAAGGGTGTGCTAACCCTGTCCTGACTCCATCAGTCCTTAGGCGTTCAGCTGGGGCCTGGGCATTTGGGGTCAGTAGATCATGTGAGCCGACCTCCCTGGAACTTAAGCTGCTGAGGAGGAGAAGTGAACAGACAGGGAGAGACTGAGGACAGGATATGGCCAGAACTTAACGAAGCGAGGTCTGATCTGGCATGGGGCCAACTAATCCATAGCTGCAAAATCAGTTCCGTTAGCTCTCTTAATGAGCTACGAAAGCTGGGGAAATTAGTGCATGAGAGAATAATGGCACATGTCTGAGGCTCTAATTTGAAACCAGGGCTAAAAAGTTAGATTTGACATGACCAGCAACTCTCCAAATAGCACTGGTGCCCTTGTGGGGAGGGAGAGGGTGAAGTCAGTGACGGGGGGGGGGGGGGGCGGGGGGGGATGAGTCTGGGTTTATAAGGAAGATACTGAGGCCTTAAACAGGAAACTCCTGCTTCAAACCCTGAACTTGAGGTCAGTCTCTGCCACCCCATCCCGAGGCTATGGCCTCTGCTCTAAGTAGGCAAGGCAGCCAGCAGGGGTCCCACTAGCTGGCCAGGGGCAAGGGTGCAGAGTATTAATAACCACCTGCTGCTAACAGCACAAGGCAGGGTGGTCTCAACAGCTGGCTGTAAAATGAATCCTGCTCTTCCAGCAATGTCTCTCATAAAATTAGAGCTATGTTCCCATGGGAAAATAATCCCAAATAATTACAGAACTGGGAGCCAGAAGGGACCTCAGATATGGCTGAGTTGAAAAACTCTTAACAAGGAGGGAGTTTAGTAAATTCAAAGTGCTTTTTCTCATCTATAACCTCCCTCTGTAGAGAATTGGGGTTCTCCACAGTGAAAAAAATGAGTCGCAAACCTAGATTTTCCCATAATATTCTGTTCAGTTCCACTGCCTGAGTGTTTGGCGCTGAGTGTGTGTAACTGTGGTGTAATCGACGGCCCGGAGATGCAGCTCCTGAGTGTTCCAGCCTGCCCTTGCCTGAGGCTGGGGTGAGACCCGCAGGGTGGGAGAGAAGGTGTTGGGGGACACAGCAGTCCTTCCTGCCTCTCTCCTCTCTAACCTCTGGCATCAAACCAAGCTGGAATCCCAAGAAAGTGGAAATAATGGGACTTTAGTGGCCCACAGAGCAGTGACAGGAAGTGGATCCCTGGCCTCCATGAGGTTCCCTTTGCTGTAGGGTTAATAATGTCTCTTGGGCTGTGGTCTGTCATGAAATCCAGAGTTCATATTTTTTAATTTGCTGCTGCCTCACTGATGGGAGAGATTATAAACCAGCTGTCTTCCCCTGGAAGGAGTGGGTGTTCTGGCACAGGCCACAGCAGTTTGGCCTGGGCTGCAGGTTCATTGGCTGGGAGTGTGGAGGTTGGGATGGAGTAGGAGAGGCTGCTTGTCCAGCCCGGGGCCTTGGGGCCTCGTGTGTGTGTGTGTGTGTGTGTGTGTGTGTGTGTGTGTGTGTGTGACAGGTACTGTGAACACTTTTACTTGAAAAGAGCCCATCCTGGGGTGAGCTGGATGTGGACGCTGGCTGTGTGGGTGGGCGTGTGGGCCTGGGAAGAAGGGTGAAGAAGGGTGTTGGGGGCTGGTCCCAAGGCTGTGTCTTACAGAGTCACTGCAGACATCCCAGCTCTGTTTGATGCTCTAGGAAGGCAGACAGAGTACTTTTACAGCTCTGGGCAATGTGAGGTGATGGCTCCTGCAGTGGAGATGGGGCCTCAGTGGGAGAGGAGGTCTGAGCAGAGGGTCTAGGCTTGGTCACCTGCCAAGACAAGGCTGTTACAGGTTGAGTTGTAGCAGCAAGACCCCCAGTCTTTCTCCTTTTTTTTTTTTTTTTTTTTTTTTTTGCAGTACGCGGGCCTCTCACTGTTGTGGCCTCTCCCGTCGTGGAGCACAGGCTCCGGACGCACAGGCTCAGCGGCCATGGCTCACGGGCCCAGCCACTCCGCGGCCTGTGGACCAGGGCATGAACCTGTGTCCCATGCATCGGCAGGTGGACTCTCAACCACTGTGCCACAAGGGAAGCCCAAGACCCCTGGTCTTTCTTGGGCACCTCTCTGTGCCCAGTTCTCTGCTAGGCACTTCAGAGAAATAGAAAATATTGCACAAATAAATGGACAGATGGATGGGCCTTATTCTCTGAAGGGATCAAAATCAACATCACAGAGTCTGTAGACAAAAACATACCATGGCCCACACACTGACACACATTCCCCAGCCCCATACCACATACACCCGTACACACCCATGCACACACCCCTTATGTGCATGTACTCATGTGTACATTTACCCATGTTTCCATGCACACATACACACACCTACTCACATCCCTGCTCGTGCACACACCCATGCACCTATGCACACATTTATTTCAGAACAAGTTTCCCAAGTCTTGCAAGTAGTAGTTTTGGCCAGTGCCTCTCTGACTTGGGGCCACCCCCTCCTCTCATTTCCCCTCAGGGAGGGGTTGTCTGGATGCTCTCTCAGGAGTCCTGTTCTCCTCCCTGTCCAGCCTTACCTTACTCCATCCTGGTGGCCCCAGGGCAATGACTTCATCCTCCAGAGCCTCTTTTTCCTCACTCTATAAATTGGGGCTGATGGTCCCGCCCTACTTGCCTCACAGGGTGGCACCAGCATTCCCATGAGATAAGGGAAAAGAGTGTTTTGTAAACTGTAAATTGTTTTCCAGACAGTCAAATGATGCTGTTGTTTTCTCAGCTCCCGAACTCAAGAGTTCCTCCACCTACATGTAAACCCTGTGCTTGGGTGGAAAGGGACACAGCATGGAGGTAGGGAGGAGGCCTGGCCAGTTTTGAGGCTCCCATTCCACCTGGAGAGCTGGAGGGGCGTGGGCCCCTCTGCCCTCAACCTTTGCTGGGGTCCACTGTCTGGTGGGGTTGGTAGGGGTCTCGGCTGTCTGGCTACGGGCTCTGGGGGTAGGTGAGAGAATTTGGCAAAGGAGAGTGAGGGGAGAAGGGAGAGGTGGAAACCACATAATCAGAGACTGAGGCTACAGCATTGCCATTTGATCAAAGAAATATGGTCTCAAATTCGATGCTTGTGTAACTTCAGTGGGGCCCACAACTCAAGGAGAGCTGGGAGCCCTCCCTTAGGAGGAAGCCAGGGTTCTGTCTCACAGGCGTATAAGGGAGCCTGCTGGGCACTAGCTGGAGCTATGGAGCTGTCCAGGAGCCATCACAGACCCTCCAGCTTTGGTGGACCCCTGGGGGGCTCAGGGGATGTAGGATGGGAGTGAGGACAGGGTACGGGTGTGTTGCGTTGTCAGAAGGCCACCCCATCTTCTTTTCTTCACAGCTGTGGCTGGGGACCAAGACACCAGGTGACCCCCAGCAGCTTCAGGCATTTGAATATGGGGTCATTGGAGACCAGAGGCTGCTCCATGGGGACAGTGCTGTGAGAGTGGGACTACTGACCCCACTTTGCAAGGAGCCCCTGACCAGGGGTCCTCCCTGTGGTTCCCATCCCTCCCAGTCTAGCCCAAGCCCTGCATCTTAACACAAGGGAAACAGAGACACAGAGAGGCAAAGGACCAGCCCCAGGTCACACTGAGAATAAGAGTAGAACCTGGGGCTCCTGTCTCTTAGCCCTGTGCTCATTCCCATGCCTGGGAAGATGGGGCTCTTGCTGGGGGACACCTTTCGTGAAGGATAGTGAAGCCTCATATACTTGCATGAATGAAGCCAACTTGTAGCAATGGCCTTGTGGGCTGGAGGAGTCAGGATGGGCTCCTTGGAAGAGGAGGTAAAGTTCACCAGAGAGTGTAGGTTAGGTACCGTGGGCAGGAAGTCTGTCCAGGTTGTCATGTCTTTCATTTGTTGAGCCTTCCTGGGTCCTCAATTTAATCTTGTCCTCTCCTCATGATGGGTTGTGAGGGTTTCTTCCCTTTATCCCCACTTTATAGATTTGTTCATGAAATCTACAGATATTATCTGAGTCAGCGCTCTGTGCCTGTACTGGGACCCAGAGGTGACCAGGCAGACTGGCCCTGCCCTTGTGGGTCCACAGTCTGAGGCCAGAGGCAGCACAATGCCAGCCTGACTGGGGAAACAGCTGCATGATCTGGGGCCGGTTATTTCACCTCGCTGTGCCTCAGTTCCTCAGCTAAAGAATGGTGGTAATAAAGTCCCTTCCTCCTAATGTTTATCAAGTGCTCAGAACAGAGCCAGGCATACTGAAAGTGTAACATCTATATGTGTGTGTTTGTTTAAAGAGTTATCAAAGGAACAGGTTAATTGTAGGTCGTGAGCAAGTGATGCACAGGAGGGAGGAAAAAAGGGTGATGATGCGGGAGCTTTCTGGGGAGCTGGCAACAGTTTCTGTCTTGATGAGGGTGTGGGTCACAGGGTGTATGCAACTGTCAAAATTCATTGAACTGGACTCTTGAGATCTGTGTATGTAAAGTATACCTCAATAAACAAGCATATATAGAAAGAAAGTAAAATAAAGGATGAGGGGAGAATAAGGACCCTCGAGGTCCTCTTTAGACAGGTTGTCAGGGAGGGCTTCTGAGAGGAGGTGTCTTTGCGGGTACTCCTAGGAGAGGAGAAGACTTTGGCAAGGGGGAAGAAAGATGAGAACACTGAGACTCTAAGAGGTTTGGGGCCGCACTCAAGGTCACCCTGAGAGATCAAGAGAGACAGCCCTGGAGATTTCTTGGCAGCTGGCCCTGGGTGGGCCCAGGTGCAGGACTCTGTAATCTCCCCTTTAGAGAGACCTGGAGGCATTTATTGTGTTTTCTAGGGGCAGTTCTCTCCCCACCCCTGTGCCTGTTCTCAGAGCCTTGGCACTCAGAGAAGGACTATTTTAATCCATGTGGTAAATGGGATCCTAAATATGGACTGAGTAGGGTGGGAGGCATTGAGAGGCTCCAGCTCAGGACAGCTCCACCTGCTTCTCCTCCTCAGCAAAGCACAAGGTGCAGGCTCAGGCCATCCATCGTCCTCCTCCCTTCCCTTTCACACCCCTGTCTCCTTCCAGCCCCATGCCCATCATCCCATCCTTTGTTTGTTCAGGAGCCCAGTGTTTTCTGCCAGACCCCAGCCGGGGACTCCCAGGTAATCCCGACCTGTCTGTACCTTCAAGCTGCTTCCAGCCTGGTGGAGGTACAGAGGCAAAAACCACTGAGGGAGGTGCTGGGAGCACTTTCCAGAGGAGGAGACGTCTGAACTGACACCAGAACCTTCCTCAGAAAAAGGGAGTTAGCCCAGTAGAGGAGATGGAGCAAGAGTGCACCTGGCGTAGGCAGAGAGTGAGGCCTATTTGGGATCAGAACATACATCACTCTGACCAGAATCAAGTGCTCTGGGGCCAGGGTAGCAGGAAATGAGCTGAGAGAGGAAGACGAGCTCTGGATGCCAGGCGAGGAGGTGGCCTTTATACGGAGCACTAGTGGGTGGGGATAGGTAGTGAAGGACCAGAGAGAAAGAGGTAGGGCTGAGGACCCCACCGAAAGCATTTCAGCTGTGAGCTTGGGATTTTAGGAGAGAAGAGAGAGGACCCTGATATCGGGGTCGGGTACCAGAAACAGGGCAGAGTGAGGAGAGGGTCCAGGAGCCTGCCTGGGGGCCCTGGCAGGACATGGTCGGGTGGGCTAGGGAGGAGGTGGCAGGAGGCAGGGAGAAGTGTTAGGAGGCCAAGCAGAGAAGGGGTGCAGAGAGGACAGAGCAGGCAGGGAGGATGGTGCATCTTTGGTCCTGTGGCTAAAGCCTGAGGTGCCCGTGGCTTGAGTCACCTCAGGACACAGTGTGGTGGGGGGAGCTGATGTGGTGAGTGGGGGTGACCAAGCCTCTACCCACAGTGCTGTTAAGTAAGAAGCCGGTACATGGGAGATGTGTGGGCAGAACAGAGGAGGCAAAGGCAGCACGAGCAAGGGATCCATGGTTTCCAGGCTGGGAGCGTCTGCCTGCAGCCGTCTCCATGCACACCCCCATTCTGGACTGGTTAGTGGAGAAGGAACCCCGGAGCTGTTGGAGGGGCTTGCCCAGCTCCTTGCACCCCACACTAGGGTCAAGCTCCAGAGACCAAGGGGCAAGCAGATGCAGGGATTCGTTTCCGCCCCAGTTGATCTTTGCCTAGAGAGCTTGGTCCCAGAGCCTGCCCACACGTGCCCTGGCAGAGGGGAAACCATCCTGCAGAAGAAGAAAGCAAGGCCCAGGGTGGCCCAGGGTCCGGCGCGTACTGAGCAAGATGGAGCTGGTCTGAGCCTATCTTGGGTTCCAGCCCTGGTCTTCAGCCCTGTTCAGCCAGGAAGCAAACGTGAGCAGCCTTACCCGGGGGATGGCTTGTCCCTGCTCTCCCCATTCTGGGCCACCTCACCCTGCAGGCTGACGTCTCCACCCCCTGCACCTCCTCTGAGCATGACCACTTCAGGGTCTTGCTCATTTCCGGTGATTGGCTGTAAGGTTGACAGCCACAGCCCAGGGCTGAGTTAACCTGAACAAGGATCGTGACGCCCACCCACGTGCTGCCTGCCTTGATGTGATGTATCCTGTGGGGATGACTATTATTACTCCATTTTACAGAGTTGTGGGCTGTGGCTTGGAGCTGTGAATGTTAGCTTGAGGTCACAGTGAGTCATTGGAGGAATTTAGCTCCAAGCCCAGACCTCACCCCGCCAGGCAGTCACTTCCCTCGAGCAGGGTCCTCCTTGCTGCCAACCTCTACCTCTGGTCCACAACCCTCATGCCATCTCACTGTAAAAATGAGGCTCTGGCGATGTGTGGCTCCTGGCCTGGGGTCTCACAGGTGATGTGTGATTTGACTACGAAGTCCACTCAATTTCCACCTCAATTGCTGTCCCCAAGAAGGGAGGCAGGGGCTTCTCTGGCCTCTGAGTCCTTCCAAGCTTTCAGCTACTTTCCAGGGCTTCCTGAGCTACCAGCTAAGCTGCTTGAAGCTGACCCTCAATCAAGTCCAGAGTCTCATTGGACCACCAATCAGGAAAACCTGGATGTGAATCCTCATTTTGCCCTTCATAAGCTGGGGGACCTTAGGCAGGTCACAGGCCTCTCTGAGATTACGTGTCCTTGTCTGCAAAGTGAGGGCAGTGGCACTACTGGGTGGCTCCTGGGGAAGTGGATTTTAGGCCTGACAACTTTCTGTGCCTACCTGCCCTCAGCTCCTGTATGACAGCCCCAAGGCCCGGCAGGAGGTGGACCACCACTGGAAAGCCTCAGGCGGCCCCCACATTGTGCGCATCCTGGATGTGTATGAGAACATGCATCACAGCAAACGCTGTCTCCTCATCGTCATGGAATGGTATGCTGGCCCACCCTGCCTCAGTGCCTCATTAGTACCCCTGTGGCCCCCAGGCTCCCGCCATTCTTTAGGGGCTGTCTCTGTTCTTCAGATAGCATCTCCGGGAGGCCCCCCGCCAGCCTCTGAAGGGTCGCGGACCTGCGCAGCTGGCCACAAGGGCCTTCCTGCAAGGGTGGGAAGGAATCCACAGGGGCTCTAATGTGGCCTCCCTGGGTATGATTTCCACTCTGTGAGGATGGGCTGGAAGAGCTGAATGTAGGGGGTGGGGGAGAGATGTGGGGAAGAGTGGGAAGTACACTGTCCCCTCGGCTTTCTCCTTCCCACCTGGATTGGTGCTCCCACGGCCCCACCAGGTGCTGGGTGATCAGGGCCTAGATCCAGGAGCCAGCGGCTTTCTCCACCCTGGGCTTCTTCCACGAGCACTGTGGCTCAACCCTAACCTTCCTCAGACCCTGGGCCCTGTGTCTTGGCCTCCAGCTCCTCCCTGTCTGCCTTTAAAGTTCCCCCTCACCCCTCAGTGTAGCAGCTCTTAAGTCAGATTTGGGGTTCAGATCCTGGCTCTGCCACCCACTAGCTGTGTGACCTTGGGCAACTGCTAACCTCTCTGAATCGCTGTAACTCCCATGTAAAATGTGGAGGGAGATCTTGATATAGCATTCACCCTGTTCATTCTAAGTGCTCTATGTGTATTGCTGAATCAGTCTTCACAACTCTGTGAGGTTGGTGCTATAATCCCTGTTTTACAGAAGAGGAAGGTGAGGCACTGAGAGATGAAGGGACCAGCCCAGGATTACACAGCAGTGCACACAAAGGGTTTGCCCAGGGCGCAGCACACAGTAGGTGCTCAGAAAACAGTGGCCATGATGATGATAACTGACATCTCCTTCCTCACTTGGGGAAACCTGGATGAGGGTGGGGCTGCCAGGCAGGGTCAGTGCCCCTGGGAACACAGGTGCTCCCTGGTTAAGATCCTCCCCTAGTTCTAAGAGTTGAGTTCAACCCACCCAAGCCAACAGCCCACCATTCACCAGGCTCTGCAAGGCACAGGGAGGCTGAAGGTGACCGTTCCCCAGGAGAAGAGCGGCAGGGCTGGAGGCCTGAGCCCATGACTTGGGGTGGGGGCAGGTTGATGCCTGATTCTCCACCTCCCTGCCCACTTTCTCTAATAGCATGGAAGGCGGTGAGTTGTTCAGCAGGATTCAGGAGCGTGGCGACCAAGCTTTCACTGAGAGAGGTGTGTACGTGCAGCTGCACTGGGGATTTGGGCTGAGATGGCTCACGCAGAGTTTCTGTGTGATGCTGGGCAAGGCCCTGCTCCTCTCTGTGCCTCAGTTTCCCCAGCTGAATAAGAGAGGGTGGGACAGAGTGTTTATCTCCCAAGGGGTTCTGTGAGTCTGTGACACTTTGCCAGAGATCGGCTCTCCATGGCCTTGGGATGGAGGACTCCACGCCTCTTGGTGCCAACCAACAGTTGAGCTGGGGAGAGGTAGCCCAGGCCCGCTGAAAGAGCCCCAAATGAGATGAGGCCATCCCCAAAGGAAACTAGGGTGACCAGGGTGTGGGTATGGGATGGGGGCCCTGGGTGGGAGGAGTGCACCACCTTGTGCTTTCCCAGGAGGGATGATGGGTGGGGCCCCCTAGGCTGCCTGACCCTTGACTGACATCAGTGACCCTCTCCTCTGTCTCTGTCTGCAGAAGCTGCAGAGATCATGCGGGATATTGGCACCGCTATCCAGTTTCTGCACAGCTGGAACATTGCCCACCGAGATGTCAAGGTGAGGCTCCAGGATCCAGGTTCGGAGACCAGGGAAAAGAATACCATCCACAACCCTCAATGGTCCCAGCATCCACTAGATGGAGGCCACGTTCCTTGGTTGGCATTCAAGGCCTCTTCCCCCTGGCCAAGACTGCTCTTCTCAGCCTTTTCTCCCATGGTTCCAGCATATTCATTCTGCTCTAGCCAGATGGGTCTCCTTGTTTCCTTCAAACACTGTATAATCCCAATAGCCATAAGAATAACTGAATGCCTACTTCAAGCCAGTAGTCCTGATAAGCATCTCGTTTAATCCTCACCCAGCCCTGTGAGATGGGTGCCATTACCCATTTGACAGATGAGGAAACCGAGGCTCAGAGAGAGATTGTCTTGCTCAAGGCTGTGCAGTTGCTGCACTGGGCTTCATGCATTCATTTGTTCATTCAGCAAGGATTTTGTGGTGACAATATGCCAGGCCTCAGGAAGGGGCTGCCTTACAATGTTGGGGCTTCTGTGAAGTAACAGCCATAGTTTCCATAGGTGGAGCCCTCTAATGTCAACATTTTAGGGGAAAGAAGCCATGTGCTGGGCACTGGATGAAGGAGCAGAGGTAATCCCAGTTGCTGGACCTGCTTGCCCTTCCAGTGGATGGGCTTGAGAGATGTTCTCTCCAAACTTCCTATCCAGGGAGGACTGACTCTTACAGGTGATCAAGATCAGATGGATGAAATGCAAACCGAGGCAGCCTTACATACACACATGCACACACTTGCATCTGCCAGCCACCATCAGAGTAGAATCTGCAACTCCTGGGCCCTCAGGCCCACACTTAGAGCATGACACCCCCAGGCTTATTTCCTCCAAAGACTGGGCAGAGGAGACCTGAGGGCCCAGCTGCTGCATCAGGTTCTTCCTCTGGCTGACTACTGCCAACCCATAGAGTTATTCTTTGATTTTGGATACACGGGGAGCCGCAACAGTCTCACCTTTGCTTTATTTTGCAAAATAAACCATTGCTTTATTTTGGCCCTGGCTTCCTTTTTTTCTCCCAAGGGGAGAAAAGCCTTCTGCTGAGAAGATTCCTTTGTATAGATCAAAACTGCTTCCCTGTTTTTAATCCCAGTCCAAGGTTGCATCATCTCAAACAGGACCTGAGAAATAGCTTTCACTGGCTCCAAACTGGAACTCCATCTAACACCCATCCTTCTACCCCAGCTCTGCCGCTCCTCTCCATGGGCCTAGGTCCTACACATTCATTAAAAACCAGCTTCAGGGCTGCCTCCTCCATGCAGATTCCCCACTGCCTTCATCCCTCAGACTCTCTGTGCTCTGCAACCAGGAAAGATGGCCTCTGTGCAGCTCCTGGGGTCTTAGCTCCCAGAGCAACCTCAGGGGGGCTGTCCTGCAGGCTCATTCTGGGCTGGGTACAGGCTGTGTGCTTGGCAGCACTGGCTCGCTTGCAGCCCACCTTCCCCCGGAACCCTCATTTTGGCATCTCAAGGCAGCATCACCAACTCAAGCTTAGAATTTCCTGCCCCTGGGCTCTCCGTGGCACTCGGTTATCTGCAGCCTTGGTTGAACAACTGCCTCAGTTTCCCCTCTGTGAGATGAGGTGTCACCTCTCAGCCACATTAGTCTCCTCCATATTTGGCCTGTGTTGTTGTTTGCCAAGACCCAGGTCTTTTTAGTGAGATGGACCTGGCTCCTCCTGCATCAATCTGGATGAGGGAAGATTCTGCCCCCACCTGGTGCCTAACTCCAGACTAATGTTTTCTCTTCCTGGCCCAGCCTGAAAACCTGCTCTACACGTCCAAGGAGAAAGATGGGGTACTCAAGCTCACTGACTTTGGCTTTGCCAAGGAGACCACCCAAAATGCCCTGCAGACTCCCTGCTACACTCCCTATTATGTGGGTGAGTCCTTGGGATATGGTTTGTACCTATTTACCACACCCGCCTCACCCTGCTGTGGTAGGGGGCAGCCAGTGGGGTGCAGAAGCCAAAGGGTTAAAGCCCAGTGAGGAGGGAGGGGAGGATTCTGTCTGCGAGGAGGCGGTGACTGGGGGGCCGGAGGTTGCAAAAATATTCTCCCAAACTTCAGCTTCTGCTTTTGAAAATAGATCCAGGAAAATTCTGGCTGTGGCCTGTGAGCTGAATGACATCACAGTGGCTCTAAATATATACGTGATAAAAGGCTGCCATCAGCTTGGGATGGAGCCCAACTGTGGTTGTTTTTCTCTGGTTTTTATCTTCCTGAGAGTCATATTCAGAAAGTGGGCAGGCATTTCCTCCTACATTAGAGGGATGCAGGGTACCAGCCACCTGCCTTGTGGGAGAGGGTCCCTTAGGTGAGGGCATGGATGGGACCCGGGGTTGTACACGTACCCATGCTTCCTGGAAAAGCTCCCTGCTCCTCTGTGAGCGGGCAGCCCCCAGATCTGGAGAAGCCCCTGCTGAAAGTGCCCCTTCCCAGAGAGTGGGGTGATGACTCGTTTTACAGAGAGCTCTTCTCCCTCAGGATAAGCCTTCCAAGAGCTGTTTAAGGGGTGGGAAGCCCCCTGAGACAGCTGGAATGGCACTCTGTTTACCAGAACATGTTTTGCAGTATTTTGACTTAGAAATCTTCCGGCCTACCCATCTCATTGAACAGATGGGAAGACCAAGGCCCCATGGGATGGTAGCCAGGCTGACAGTGGAACCCAGAGCCCTGGCCGTGGCCCCTCCTTACCCATGACCTCGGCTGTACATTCAGGAGGCAAGGGACACAGGGCAGCTGGTGGGCTGAGGCCCTCTCACCTACGGCAGGACCCCATCAAACCCCAGACTGCCCTCCTCTCCCTCTCCTCCCACACCAAGACTGAGATGGCCCAAAGTAGCTAGGAGGCTATCATTTCTTACAGCCCAGTCTAAATTGGGATTATTTTATCTGGGAGCTGCTTTTCCTCCCGCAACTTCACACACATGCCGCCTTCCCAGAAGGTGCCAGACGCCAATCTGCTCTGCCCCATCCCCCAGCTTGGGCACCTGCTCTCCACCTTGTCCAGGATTTAGGCTCCTGCCTGGGCTTGAGGACCCTTGGGACTGAGGCCCTTCCTGTGCTCTCTGCCCTGGTAGCTCCTGAGGTCCTGGGTCCAGAGAAATATGACAAGTCATGTGATATGTGGTCCCTGGGCGTCATCATGTACATCCTGTGAGTACCATCCATCTCCTGCAGCCCCGTGTACCCTCAGAACCACTTCTGTCCCTGCCATCCTTGGTGAGGGGCTTGAGCAGGTCACTCTTCAAGGAGGCTGCCCTTCCCTTCTGGTCATGGGACACCTCTTCTTCAGGCTCCCTGAAGGCCTCCCCATGCCAAGGGCAGATGGTGGTCCTGGGATGAACACCAGAGTTCTGAGGGCTGGTATTATTGCCTTGGTGTCTGGCTGCCTGTCTCCCCAGTCAGGGTCTTGGGGGAGGAGAATGGGTCCACCCTGGCGCTTCCCCCACACCTGTGCCGAATGACCTCTGCCCTCCCCTAGCCTATGCGGCTTCCCGCCCTTCTACTCCAACACGGGCCAGGCCATCTCCCCGGGGATGAAGAGGAGGATCCGCCTGGGCCAGTATGGCTTCCCCAATCCTGAGTGGTCAGAGGTCTCTGAGGATGGTGAGTGAACCTCTGCCCCATCTTGCTCCTCTGGACCCCATAAGCCTTCCTTCTGGGAGAGAACACTTTGGTGTCAAACTGACCTGTATTCAGATCCTAGCTTCCCCAGCATCCCAGCTTTGTGGTCCTAGGCAAGTCACCTAACCTTTTTGAACCTCAGTTTCTATATCTGCCAAATGGGCTCAAAACCTGCCTCCTCAAAACTTCCTCTAACTCCTGTTCATATTTTCCCTTTGGAGACCACAAACAAGTCTGCCTCATATCAATTATCTATTGCTGCCTAACAAATTACCCCAAACACTTAATGCCTTAAAACAAGGAACGGTTATTAGCTCACTGTTTCTGTGGGTTAGGAATTTGGGAGCGTGTGCAGAGCTGGTGGTCTCTGGGAGGGGGGGACTGGCTCTGAGGAACTTCGCAGCCTCACCACTCCCCTCTCATCACTAGCCAAGCAGCTGATCCGCCTCCTGCTGAAGACAGACCCCACAGAGAGGCTGACCATCACACAATTCATGAACCATCCCTGGATCAACGTGAGTGCCACCTCGTTCTATGGTGGGCAGGGTGATGAGCTTGAGCAGGGCTGCCAGAAGAGTGATGGCTCCGGAGTCCCTGCCGTGGGCCACAGATGTGTGGTAGTGCCCCACCTATAACCTGCCTTTGCCACCACTCATGTCAGGCTCCTTCACCTCCCTGAGTCTCCGTTTCCCCATCTGAGACTGGAAGAAAGGGGGTGGGGTGGGGCAGCCAGTGTTGTCCCGGGTGCCCGCAGGGTCTGATCCACGGGCCTGGGGCTCCTTCCAGCAATCGATGGTGGTGCCACAGACTCCACTCCACACAGCCCGAGTGCTGCAGGAGGACAAAGACCACTGGGATGAAGTCAAGGTGGGTGGACTCTCCCTCAGCCTCCCTGCAAGTAGCAGGGTTTTGGAAAAAGGGACTCCACGGTGGTGACCACCCAGAACCTGGGTCTTCGGTCCCCTCTCGCCTTATGTCAGTGACTGCAGCCGTGGTCTGACCGTGGCACTTGGAGCACTGGGCTGCGCTACCCCATTCAGGGTGGTGCTCCTGGCTCACGCCCTCGGTGAACGGGGGCTTTGGGGTCAAACCGAACAAGCTTTGGCCATAATCCCTCCTATGATTTGCAACATTTGGGAGGGTGGTCAGCCTGCTTTTAGACTTAGGGGAGGCCAGATTTGAGCCTATGGGGCAGCAGTTCAGAGCCTGGGGCAACCAGGGCACAGTCTTCAGGCGCTGGTGCCCTGGGTGCACAGCAAGACGGCGTCCCCTGCAGGCCTTGTGGTTCTGAGCAGGTGACATTGGTCCAAGTCCCTGTCCTACTTACCCTTGGTATGGTCCCAGGGAGTCACTATACTTTCTGTGCCTTTTTGGATAAGCCCAGTGTCTACCACAATGGACTAGAGTGAAGCTCATATGAGGCAAAGGGATGGGCCCAGTGCTGGCTACACAGGGGGCTCTCGGGCAGCATAGATGGTCACTGCCATCACTGATATTATTAAGGGGCTACTCAGGCAGGAGGTGATGTCTCTTGAGGTCAGTGTACCTGCCCTCCCCCCACATCTGTCCCCAGGAGGAAATGACCAGTGCCCTGGCAACCATGCGGGTGGACTATGACCAGGTGAAGATCAAGGACCTGCAGACCTCTAACAACCGGCTCCTCAACAAGCGGAGGAAGAAGCAGGCAGGAAGCTCCTCGGCCTCTCAGGGCTGCAACAATCAGTAGCTCATGCGGCTGTGGGGGAGCTGGGCCTCAGCCTGGAGGACACACTGGAGGGGCCTGAGGCCCTGACCCAGAGGGCCCAGGCTCATGGTTTTTAACAAAAGGATTATTTTTGTTATGTTTTAATTTGTCACTTGGAACTTCAGGATGGGGGGACGTGACCCTGATCCTTCAGAATTCCAGCCCAGGTTCAGGCCCTAGACAAGGGCCAAAACCTGGGGGCTAGGGAGCCACCTGCTGCAGCTGCAGTGCCTTTGACCAGAGTGGCCTGAATGAACGGTGACTTTGTCCTGCCCTGGGCATGGCCTTAGACTTCTAGGCCACTGGGAGTTGTGGCTGGGCGTCCCTTCTTCTGTGGAAACAGCTCCCTGGAGGGTGGGCAGATGGGCCTGGCCTTGGGAAAGGCATCCGGCCACTGGTTGTCATGGTGACCAGGGACAGAGTTGCTGTCTCTGAATGCTGAGTGAGTGAGCAAGGGAGGGAGAGGGGCAAACGAGGGTCTGCGTGCCTTCTTGGGGAGGCTGCTCTCCCTCACGCTGCATGCCTCTCTCAGGCTCACCCCTCTTTGGTCTCCCTGAGGCTGCAGGGTCAGTCTGCCTGGCTCTCTGGGTGGTCCAGCCCTGTCTTGCTGCAGCCCCATCCCACAGGGTCCTTGGAGTTCTCCTTGCACAGAGTCCATGGGCCCAGCATCCTGTTACTACCCCCCACCCAAAGAGTAGCCTCTCGTCTCACTGCGAGTGGGAGGTATTTTTAACCCTTTTTTTTTACTTTGGAAATGTCACTGTGACAAAAGCTAAAACAGTTACCCTGCCCCTACCTGCTCACCAGATCCCAGGCAGGAAAGCCTTTCCTTAACTGTTCATCCTCTACTCTGTCTTGATTGATGGCAGGGGTTGTCTCTTGGTGCACTTTTGCGAGAGTGGATAGCTTGGGGCAGGGCCAAGGGCTCCCCGTTAATCAGGGGTCTCTTTCTATCCTCCGGGTCAGACCCGAGGCAGCGGAGGGCTGCTGTGTGACGCTTAGAGGGTCTGGTCCTGGCTGTGGCAGAGTCAGAGCAGAGAGTGCCCCTTCCTTGCTGGTCCAGGCTCACCCAGCCCCACACTGCCCAGGCAGCCTCAGGGTGCTGAACGCCTGATATGGGCCTGGCAAGTGCCTGACCCCCGGCCTGTTTGCTGGTTCCTTACACTTCTCTCACGGGCAGGGAAATCCTAGACCACGTCAAATAGGGTGGTCACACTTTTTGTAAAACACTGCTGGGTTTTACATCCAGATATTAGTAAACAACATTTTGACATTTTCCCCTTGTTTCTGAGTTTCTCTTTGTCTATATGAGTGGACAAAAGTGGCCTAAGGGCATGTCCTCACACCTACTAGTGATTTCACTGCTGCTGGACAGGGTGCCTCAGGCCTGGTAAACATGCCAGACTGACTCCAGGTCCACCCTGGTCTCACCAGGCATGGGAAGGTCATGGGAGCTAAGGGATGGCAGCTGCCCCGTGCCCCCAGCTCTGTGCTGCCCGGTGCGCTACGTGTGTGACACCCACCCCCAGCTTGGTGTGTGCCAGCGTCTGCCCACAGTGGCCACCCCCAGCTGTGTGCCAGCCTGCTGAAGGGCGGGCAGAGCGCCTGCTGCAGCGCTGAGCTATTTTCAGAAGCTGCCAGATTTCATTTGGCAGCGAGGATGTCGGGGAGGGGAGGGGGCGGGACGCTGGAGACTCTTTTGACTACTCCAGCGACGGAGCACCCTCAGCCCTCGGGAGCCCTTGCGGGCAGCCTCGAGGGGGACCCTGACTGACATATTCCCCCAGCTCCTGTCCTCTCCATTTCCCAAGAGCTCATCTGACACCTGCAGCACTCCTCCCCCCACCTCCCTTCCCCTCAGGGTGTCGGGGAGGGTGGGAGATGTTAGAAGGCAGCGACAGGCAAGCCACCTGAGCTGAGTGCTGCTTCCTAGCCTGGTGACCTTGGACAAGTCTCCCTGCTTTCCCGCCTTGATTTCCTCACCTGTGTATTGGGGTTGATGATGTCCACTCTGGGGAGACATCTGGGGGATCGGACAGATGATGTGTAAAGTATTTAGTGGGGTGCCTGGTGCGTGGCTCGTGTCCAGCACCCGTTTGCCACCCCAGCATCCTTAGCTGTCAGGAAGGAGAGAAGTACCTGAAATTGCTCAAGGGAAAAGCAGCCCAGCCCCCAATCTACCTCTGGGACTTTCCACCCAGAAAATCAGGCTTTCTCCACCCATGGGCTCTCACTCCCAAGGACCTGCTCTCCAGAACAGCATCATATGGGCTTCCTGGACCTTGGTTCCAGCCCTGGGCTTCATACTTGAAGGGGTGGCCCACCCTTCTCAAGGACCCCTGAGGTCTCCAAATGAATTCTGGGGGCCTCACAGAGCCTGTGGTTCAGACCAACCCTTGTCATGTACTCTGCCCAGTGAAACGCTCGCCAGCTGCAGAGGCAGGTAAAGTCTGTCTAGTCACAAAGCTACAGAGGTGCAGACGGACTCCTTCACTTGGCTACTTAGTGCCCACTCCCGGAGACCCTGTGCTGAGTGCAAGGAAGGCAGCAGTGGAAGCTGAGGATAGAGTCTCACCTCGGGGAGTTTACACACATGAGGGAGAAGGACAAAATACCACACAAATACATGTTGAATCATGGACTTGATATTTTCTATGAAGGAAAGACGTGGCTTGCAAAGGAGGTGTCATTGTGCAGTTTAAGCCAAAGAGGTAATTTATGCCCCAGTGGCTGGGGAGGGTGCCTGGTAGGTTGCAAGGCTGAAGGCAGAATCGCAGGACCAGGACCTTAGGGACAGAGAGACTCTGTGCGCCCCTCAACTTTGCCTGTCTGTGCTTCTCTCGGGGGCTGGCCTTGATCTTCCTTCTGTACTGCCTTCTCCACATGCAAGACCAGAGCTTCAATAGTCCTAGCAGGGAGGCATCTGCTCAGCTGTCTGCATGCCGTTCCCAGGTTTCTTATTGGCCATACTTGGCCCATTGCTGTTGGTGGGGGCATGCCCCCTCCTATGACTAGGTGGGGAGGGGTGCAGCAGAGGTAATTAGCAGAGGAGAGGATGGAAGGATTGCCCGTGGATCTCCCATATCTGTGTGGCCACTTCCAAGAGTCCCTGAGGAGGCTGGCCCAGCGACATCTAGCCCGGGGCCTGGCCCCCTGATCTCTGGCATCAGGTACAACTCTCACAAGCCAGGGTTGGGAGGCTGGATGCCTGGCCAGATCACACTCTTTGGGCCTCAATGTGGCTGTCTGTGAAATGGTAGCAAATCCTGACAATTAGCTGGTATCAGGTGAGCTAAGAAACCAAGGGGCCACATGTTCACATCGTCCTATTCAGACACATGCATTTGCCCGGGCTTCATGTGGTTTCCCGAGGTGCTTTCAATAAAGAATCCATAAGAAGTGTATTCACATGTGTGTGCGTGTGAGTGCACGTGTGTGTGTGTGTGTGAGAGAGAGAGAGAGAGAGAGAGAGAGAGAGAGACGTTTCTTCCCAGTGATGCTCCCCCTGACCCAGCCGACAGCAGCGTTCTCTGTCTTACAAACCTGGTGCTGGCCGGCTTTCAGCGGCCTGGCTCATTGCTATTCCACACCAGCCCCTCTGCGCCCTCGATTCAGCCCCTCCACTGCAGCGGCGGAATTGAGCCTCCAAATGCAGCTTGCCGCAACCTCTGCAGGGGTCTCAATGCTTCCAGGGCTGCTTGAAACTCTCTCTCTCTCTCTGGCAGGCGTGGGGAGGGGGCACAGGTCCCGGGTAGCTGTCTCCGAACCTGGCTGTCTTGGGCTGAGCCTTTGAATCCCTAGTGGGTTCTTACGGCTGCCCCCAAACCCAGCAGGATAAAATTCTCCCCTTTGTTCCTCTGGATAGCCAGCATGTTCACCCCTTGGAATTGAGGCCAGCAGGCAAGGAAGGATCTGGGAAGCCCACCTCCCACCCTGTGTGTGGAGTGGGGTGGGCTTATTTAGTTTGGAGCCAGGGGATCTCAGCTCTGGTTTACATGAAGCCTTGGGCAAAGCTATTCCACCTTTTGAGGTTCCCTATCAGTAAAATGAGACATTTATTAATCCGGGCCAGATCCTCCCTGCACCCTTGGTAGACATGCTGCCACTAGTTGGTGGATTATGAGAATGCTCTATGGTCTCAGGCAGGTAATGCACTTTGCTGGGCCTCAGTTTTCTTACCTCTTAAATGGGAGTAATTCTCACAAGGGTGGGGCAGGACTGCAGTGGAAGAGGGGAGGGGTGGCCAAGCCACAAAACCTTGGTCACCAATGCAATGCAAGTGTCTGCTACCAGACATTACCAGGCCTCTGCCAGTTCTGCCCTCTCTCTGTTTCCCCTGACCAGGAGAAGGCAACCAGTGACTCAAGGGAACCAGTTTCCTGGGATTCAGAGGAGCTGGTCAGGACAGGTTAGTTGGGGTGTGGGGCCACCTGCTGGTCACCTGGTGAGTATTCAGTAGATGCCTACTGTGTGCCAGAGCCTGAGGCAGCTGTGGTTCTGCCTAGGTGGAGGGGGAGACGACAACATCATAATGAACAGCTGCCATTTACTGAGTGCCTATTGTACGCCAGGACTATGTGGGGGCTTTACCTGGATCATCTCACTTAGTCCTCACAGTCCCATCTCACAGATGGAGAAACTGAGCCCTCAGACTCTTAGCTGGAGGAGGTCAGAGGAAGGGATGCTACTTTTGGCTGGGGACAATCATAGAGGGCTTCCAAGAGGTGGTGACACGTGAATTTGAAGGGCAAATTTGGATAGACAAAGATTTGGGAAAAGCGCATTCCAGCTGACAGGTATGGGGGAGGCAAGGCGAGGAGGCAGGAATGGAATGTGAAGAATGGAGAACAAGTCTGTTTAACCGGTGAGAGGCAGGAGGTTGCTCATTTCCTCATCCCATCTCCTGTAGGTAGTCAGGGTGGGGACTTTAGGGGTGAGACAGTGGGTACCTGGTGGCAGCTTCTCTCTCTTAGTGCTCCCAGGCCAATCTCATGTGTGGAGGATGCATTCCCTCCTCCCCATATCCACATCTGCCTCCCCTAGAGATACACCCGGCTCTTGATGCTGGTTTGTCAAACTATCTATCCACCTCCTCTTGCTGGTATGGCCTTTTCAGGTGGCTCCAGAGTTGGATCTTTCACACTGGACTCCCTGCACCCTCAGGATGTGGCCTCTGCTTCCAGCAAAGCTATTTTGTGTACTGGATTTTCTCCTGAGATTTAATTTGAACCAGAGTTTATGTGCTTTAAAAAAGTTTATGGACCATTGAACTAGACGCTTAACACTTATCTCAAATCGTGCAGTATGATCCCATTTTACAGATGGGAAACCGAGACTCAGCATGACTAAGTACTTGCTGGGGTCCATGGCTGGGCTCTGATATGAAAAAATGGCTTCAAGATTGTCCTTTCTCCCACTGTCCTCAAAGGGTCCAGACTTCATGCGGACAGGCAGAGAAGAGCCACCTGCAGGGTCTGATGGGCTGCAACAAGTGCTAATAAGGAGAGCAGAGATGATGGGGTGATCGTGGCTCTCTTAGGCAGGGTTGTTTTCCTCTTTCTGGTGGGGGTTTGAGAGAAAGTTGGGACAAAGAGGAGGTGATGGGGATGAGGAGGTATTGGGGAGGCACTGGGGAGCCTGCCTCATCCCCAAATACCTGCCCCTGATTCAGCGGCTGTGTGGATAAAGTAGATTATGCCCCCAGATCCACTCCCAGCCTTCAGCGTGGTCACATCAAGCCAGAGAGACCAGCAAGCCGATCCACCATCAGACCTGGAAGAGATCCTCTGTGCAGAGCAAGGTAGGCCCTTCAGCTGCCCTCTGGAGTAGCCCCCCAGTGTGGTGAACCTCCCTAGTGCAGCCTCACTTCCAGTTGATGGGACCTCGACTCATGGGCCATGTGTCCCCACCAAAGAAAGGCCCAGTGAGTGAGGGGCTGGGCTACCCAGCTCTGGGTCTGGCCTGCTCCAGTTACACACTGGAGCCCATGTTTTGAGCATCTAGAGTGTGCCAGGATGTCTCATACGTGACCTCCCTCACTTTTCTGTCCTTCCAATAGCTTTCTAAGCAGGGATTATGCCCATCTCGCAGATGAAGTCACTGAGGCTTGAGTAGCATGGGGATAAAGTGCCCAGGTTCCTCCATGTGGTGAGTGGCAGGGCGGGGGGTCTGAATCCGGGAGCATGGGGCTCTAAGATCCCCTCCCGAACAGAAATGCTCTCCCTGCCCAAAGAATCCCAACCCTGCATGACCCTTCCCTGATATTCTATGTCCCTGGCTGCCAGAGGAAGGGCCCTTGGTGGGGGGCTCCCATGCTCTCTGGCCCCCAAACCTGAGTAGGGAGTGCCAGGCACCTCTCAGCATGGTTTAAGGCCAAGGCATTTCCCTGTGGCTGAGATGGAAGTTGAGCTGGGTCACACAGCCTGGGGCCCCTTCCAGCTCTGCTCTGTGACCATGGACAACTCCCTTAACTCCTCTGAGCCCATCTCCTCATTAGAACATGTGGACAGTGACACCTGCCCCCTGGACCATGAGACTGTGAAAGGTGAGGCACGATGCCCTGAAGAGCTCTCAGCATATCATAGGTCCTAGAAAATGTCGCTTCACACAAAAGACTGTAGAGTTTGACGGTGTATGGGGAAGTATTGAGTGGAGGCTGAAAGCCTTCAGAAAGGAGGCTGTCTTCCTGGGAAAAGCTGCAGTCAGGGCCCCTGTCTGAGTGAGCTGCCCACCTGCCCTGGGGACCTCTCTTTCTGAATGTCCCTTTCAGGCCAGGGTCTAGTGGGCTGTGCAGCAGGGCTGGCCAGGGCTGCTGGGGAGACAGTGAGGCAGAGGAGGCAGCCAAGGCAGGTCCGAAGAA
Source organism: Stenella coeruleoalba (assembly GCF_951394435.1). Lineage (NCBI taxonomy): Eukaryota > Metazoa > Chordata > Mammalia > Artiodactyla > Delphinidae > Stenella > Stenella coeruleoalba. The sequence continues at coordinate 67,598,016 of NC_137156.1, forward strand.
CTACTCCGCACAGGGTCGTGAAGGTATCCAGGGAATGTGGGGCACAGGGCTGGTCACCACGCCAGCCAGATGAGGGGATGGGCTGACCTAGAGTGTCTTCTATGGGCAAGCCTCCCTGGACCATTGGCTGGGGCAACCTAAGCAGACAGAACTTCTTTAATGACAGAGTCCATAGCCAAAGTGGGGTAACAGACACGGACAGGAAGGTCAGGGAAGGTTTCCGAGAAGGGGAATTCAACTGAGGAAGAATGACCAGAAGAAGTTGCTGTAAGAAGAACAAGAGGAAGGGTATCCCAGATGGAGGGAATAGCAAGTGCAAAGGCCCTGGGGCTGAAAAGACCTTCAAGTATCTGAGGAGCAAAAATGAGTGCAACATGCCTGGAGAGTGCTGCTCCAGCCTCTCTCGGACAGAAGTGAGTATGTGGACTGCCTTATGGGGCCCCAGGAAATTGGGCTTTTTGGAGTGCCTTTCTATATGCTCTGCCACTGACCACCCAGAACAGGGTCCGACCTAGGGCTCAGGGCAGCTTGGCCAGATGTGAATCAACCCTTACGTGGCCCTTGACTCCCCAGATATGGCTTTAATATCTAATCGTTGACGATAAATTGAACTCACTAAACTGTGGATGCAAAGCTTGCTGGAGCTGTTAACATCAGCAAAGCCAGTAGCTGTGTCTATTTCCACACAGAGAAGATGCAATAAAATATAACTCACCTCTGGAGATAGATTCTGTAGAGCTAGGGCTCTGCCCTCTGGGCCCAGGAGAGAGGGGATCAATTCCTCTTGGTGAGCTCCTATAAATGGGGTTCAAACTTATTGGAATTATGTGAGTGCTCGGGTGGGAGATCCTAGGGTGCGGGGTGTGCAGAGATTCTTGGCAATGACTATGTACTATAATATAATCTCAGTCAGCAGGAGACAAGGCCCTCCTCTCTCCAGCACATGAGTCATACAGGCCAGGGGCCTGGGTTGGGAGCACTGTCAAGGGATGAGTGGGCCTGACCCGGAAGGTTTTCTTTCTTCTGTTATTCTGATGGTCAGGTGGGTTTTCTCAGAGAGCTAATTCTGCGGAATAAATCCTGCCCATCTGAAGCTGGGAGGGGTGCCTGGAGTAGGCAAAGATGCAGTAGATGGGAAGAGGTTTGGGAGAAAGACAGGTACCCAGGTTCTGCCCTCCGGAAGGAAGGTGGTCAGAGGTCAGCTGATTTGCCCAAGGTCATACAAGGTTAGTATAGTAATGGAGCTGTGAACAAAAGAAAGCTCCCTGGAGATGGCCCTAAATTGGGGGGTGGAGGAGGAGGGCATCAGGACTGGAGGGGCCTAGAAGAGCTTGCGGGTTCCAGCTTCAGGGCTTCTGATGTCTCCTCTTCAGAGTACAATTACCTCGAGGGAAAAGTGGTAACTCTTGGGCCTCTGCACTTTCTCCCCTCTGTGTGTGACTTCCTGGACCGGCCAAACCCAGCCCTCCAAGGATGGGAGTGGATCCTGAAGCAGTGAAAATCAACACAGGTGTGGTTCTGACATGGCTTTGAGAGCTGGAATGGATGAATAGATAGAACCTGGGAAGGTCAGAGCTTGAAAGTGCCTTACTGCATTTAACTCCCGTTTTATGAGTAAATAGAGGCTCACAAGCCAGCCTCTCAGCCTAACTGTCTGCCCCCCACATGAAGTCGCCCTATCTGCTAGCTTCCCTGGCCTCAGAGTTCCCTCTCAGGTCTTCGTGGCTCTCACCTGCTGCAGAGCTGTTTTCCATTTTTGCTTGTTCCTAAATAGGACTTTATCAGTGACTGTGCCTGGGGCCTCCATGGCTCTTAATTAGGCTTCCTTGAGTTTCCTTTGCAGAGGCCTTTGGGTGAGGGGAGTGTTAGTGCTTCCAGTGCATAGAGAGCCTGGAGGCCTGAAGGGTGGGGCTTTCAGGCCCCATCTCTGCCCTGTGCAGGTCTGCTGGAGCCCAGGGGGCTTCGAGTCTGAGACCGCTGGCTCCTGGCTGGCTGCTGCTGTTCCCCCTTCTGCCTGGACTGGGGCTGCCTGAAGGCTGGACACACACAAAGGATTTCCCGGCTGTGCCCTGAGGATGGGGAGGGGCTGCAGCTGTGGAAATGTTGGGAGCCATAGCCCATTTGATCTGGAATCCCCGCTCTCTGGCTGGAGATGTGACTTCTCTCTCCGGCTCCTTCTCTTCTTCTGGGTGAAGACCAGGATGTCGTCACAGAATCAGGGCTGTGGAGGTCATGAGAGGAGAGTCGGGGCTTTGCTTGGTCTTGGGACTCGATGGGACTTCTGGAAGGTCAGAGCCAAGAGGGCACGGCATGGCCCTGGGAGGGGTCTTGCGGCCTCTGTGGGCTGGGGATGCAGGGTGCGGCTGGGGATGGGCGGGGGGGGGGGGCATAAGCGCCCTGCCTAGGGTGGGATAATAAATGCCAGGCTGAGTGCGGACACTGCTCTAGAGACGTCAGGGAGCCATTGGAGACCCTTGGGCTGAAGGGAGGTGACAAGCTGGGAGGTTTGGAGCAGCTTCACCTGGGGGTTGGGAATGATGAAGCAGGAGTGGAGGAACTCATCGGACCCTCTCTCCCAGGCTCAAGTGGCATGGCCTCTGGGCAGGCGCCCCTCTGCAAGGGTGACTGGGACTGTGGCTGGATGCTCAGGGACAGCTCAGGGTGACTCCCATGTAAGTCACCGTCAGTTCCTGGATCACACCCACCCTTGTTTAGAGTCTTCTCAACAAGCTCTCCTTGGGACATTCTTAAACGAGTCCCAGGTCAGTTGTCCAGAAAAGCGGAGCAGTTCTCATGCTGCCAGCCCTGTGGGTTGCCCCTGCCCTGGGATTTCCTGTCCTGTGGAAGGAGGAAGAAAACTCACATTACTGCCACATGGATGCCAGAAACCTCAGTTCATGTAACCCTGGCAGCACTCCCGAGAGGCAGGTGCTCTTCTACCCATTTTCCAGCTGAGACCTCCCTGATGACCCAGGTCTGTTCAGGATCCACAGCCCATGCTAGTCCCATGACCCCAGAGTTCCTCTGCCCCCAGCCCTGTCAGAACTTCCCTGGGGCTTCTACCTTGAGAACCTGCCTCAGCGTGAATGGCACCTACTTTACTACAGGCTCCTTGAGTGATGCTGCTACACAACTTTATTTGGGGACCTTGGCCCCAGCTGGCTACCCCTAGTGGTCTCTCACTGGCAGTGGATGCCAGCCCCATGGGGCTACCATGGCTTCCCCACTGCTCAGGAAGCCGTCAGGATTCTCTCTGTGTCTAGAAAAGAGCTCAGAAAAGTAGGCCATATCCTTGGGGTAGAGGGAGAGGAGAGCCTCCCCTACTGCCCTCTCCCCCAAAGTATCTTCCATGGCTTCCACACTTATCTCCATGGATGTCACGGTCCTAGATCTGGCACTGCCTATTCCAGGTTCTGCAGAAAGTTGAAGGTCAGCCCCTCTTTTCCGGTATCGAGAAGGGCTTTTGGTGTCAGGAAACACCTGGAGCTGGAGCTGGCGTCTGGCTGCTGTGCACGATCTTGGACAAGTTTCTTCCTCTCTTTGGAATCTCAATTTCCTTGCTGTAAAACGGCCACAGTGATGCTCACAGGGTTCTCAGGAGGACTCAGAGCCTGCTGCTTCGAGAGTTGAGGTACGCCAACTGAGCTGGAGGGAGTGGTGGGCCCTGGACCATTTATAGTGTGAAGAGGGTAGTAGGAGGTGGAGGGGAGGAGGCATTTGATCTGACACAGAGGGTCGGGGCAGCCAGGAGGCCAGAGGCTCCTATGCCCTGCCACGGCTTTTGCAGTACAGACATTGAAGGTTGTCTGCCACTTATGCAGAAGAGTTTCTAAGAATCAAAAGTTTAGGGTCCAGGGAGCCAGAAGAAAACAGTGTTGGGAGGCCAGCAGCCAGCCTGGAGGAAGGAGAGTACAGGTGGAGGAGGAAGGAGATGGATTCCTTTTCTCCAAAGGCCACACATGCACTCCTGAACATGTCATCCCTCAGACTTTGGGTATTGGGAAGTTAGTCTCCCACCGGCTGCCTCCAGGACCAGTTGACAGGGATGAGAAAGCTTCAGATTTGGTGAGGGCCAAGGGCCACCTCCCAAGCACAAAACAAACCCTCAGGGTACCACCTGGTCCTAGGCCCAAGGACAGAAAGCCTTCAGCTCCCTGTTCCAGCCTCATCCCCTGGCAGTCTTGGTTCATCTGCCCAAGCATAGCTCTATACCTACTCCTGCTTTCCAGGGCTGAGACTCTGAGTCCAGTAGTCAAGGCCTGGCTTGGACCTGATGAATGAATCAGATCAAATACATGCAGTTTTCTCCCAGGCCTGATTTATCCAACCCCTCCAGACCACATCCACATTGCATCTGAGTCCACACCTTGGTTTCCATAAGGAACAGCATTGGGTCTATGATGGGCTTTAAGAACAGACCATAGGTTTGTCAATTGGCCACCATTAGAGTCAAACAAGTAGCTCCCAAAGTTTGATTCTTTGGTATAATTTATATAAAGTAAAATCTTAAATGTAAAATTAGATAATTTTAAACTAATGTATATACCCATGTAACCAGGATCCCAGTCAGGATATAGAACATTTCCATCACCTCAGAAAGTCCCCAGTAACCCCCCATCACAGAATGCTGATCTGATTTCTATCATCATAGGTAAGCTTTGCCTATTCTAGAAGTTCATATAAATGAAATTATACAGTATGGAAGTAGATAGCTTTTTTGTGTCTGGCTTCTTTTGTTTCATTTGCGATTCATCCATGTTTTTGCAGTAACAGCTCTTTCCTTTTTATTGTTCCTTTTTATTGCTGTAGAATATTCTATTTTATGACTATACCACAGTTTGGTGGTTATTTGATTCCAGTTTTTGGCTATTATGAGTAAAGTTGCTATGAACATTCATGTACAAGTTTTTGTGTGGACATTATGTTTTCATTTCTTTTGGGTAAATACTTAAGACAAATGGCTAATTAATACCTAGTGAAATTTCTGGACATACATTAAGTGTACATTTAACTTTTTGAGAAACTGCCAGATTTCAAAAGTGGTTGTATCATTTTACATTCCCACCAGCAATTTATGAGACTTCCAGTTACTCCATGTCCTCATCAACATTTGGTATTATCAGTCCTTTTTAGCTTAGCTATTCTGATGTATATGTAGTGTTATTTCATTGTAGTTTTAGTTCGCATTTTCCTGATGACTAATGATGTTGGGGACTTTTTCGTGTGATTATTGGCCATTGACATATCTGTTCAAGTCTGTACCTTATTTTCAAACATTGGGTTGTTTATCTTTTTTATTATTGACTTGTGGGAGTTCTTTATATATTCTGGATATATATCCATTGACAAAGGATATGAGTTGGGAATGTTTTCTCCTACACTATGGCTGACCTACTCATTGTCTTATGACTTTTGATGAGCAGTTTTAAATTTTTTTGAAATTCAATTTATCATTCTTTGCTTTTATGATTAGTGTTTTCTATGTCTTCTTTAAGAAATTTTTACTTAACCCAAAGTTGCAAAGATATTCTTCAATTTTTTTTCCTCTCCTAGAATCTGTATAATTTTAGCTTTTACATTTGGGCCCATGAGCCATCTGTAATTGATTTCTGAATATGGTGAGAGCTCAGGATTGAGATTTATATTTTTCCATATGGATATCTAGACAGCAGCATTCTTGAAGAAAAATAAATATTTCTTGCTATGGCACTCTTAGAAAAAAACACTTGCTTGTATATAGTTCTGGACTCTGTTCTCTTTCATTGATTGTCTATATATTTGCCAATACCATACTGTCCTGATTACGTTCAACCCATCAACATGGCATATCTTCCTATTTATTTAGGTCTTCTTTAATTTTTCTTAGCAATATTTTATAGTCTTGCACATCTAACTTTATATTAATTTACATTAATTAATTAATTTACATTAATTTCTACCTAGTATTTTTAGTTTTTGGATTCTGTTGTAAGTAGAATTAAAAAATATTTAATTTCCCAATAGTTTATTACTATTTTATGAATAGTTTACAAAAATACAATTGATTTTTATATATTAATCTGTATTCTATGACAATGCTAAATTTTCTCATTAGCTCTAGTAGTTTTCTACATTCACAATAATGTTACCTGTGAATAACGAGAGCTTTACTTTTTTCTTTCCAATCTTTATGCCTTTATTTTTCTTGCCTGTGCACTGGCTGGGACTTCTAATACAATGTAGAATAGCAGTGGTGAGAGCAGAGAAAGACAGAGTAAGTAGCTGAGGCTTTGTTTCTTGGAAGGCCATTCTATTGACTGCAGGGACGCCATGCTGTGACTTACACTTAAAAAAAAATTCCTCTGGCTGCCTGGGAAGAATTGTAACAGCAAAAGGGGAAGCAGGGAGACCAACAAGGAGGCTGCAGAATTCCACGTGAGAGAGAGGGGTGGTTTAACCTGCAATGATGGGAGATCTGGGATGTATTTGGAGTTAGAGCTACAGAATTCACTGTGGAATGGATGTGGGGGAAGGAGAGGAGAACCAAAGATGATGCTGGAGTGTTGCCTTGAGCTGCTGCAGGGATGGAGACGCTGTCTTTTTTTTTTTTTTTTTGGTTGCGGCGGGTCTTAGTTGCGGCAGGCGGGCTCCTTAGTTGTGGCAGGCGGGCTCCTTAGTTGTGGCAGGCATACTCCTTTAGTTGCAGCTCTAGGGCTCCTTAGTTGCGGCTCACCAGCTCCTTAGTTGCAGCGTGTGGGCTCCTTAGTTGTGGCATGTGAACTCTTGGTTACGGCATGCATGCGGGATCTAGTTCCCTGACCAGGGATTGAACCCGGGCCCCCTGCACTGAGAGTGTGGAGTCTTAACCACTGTGCCACCAGGGCAGTTCCGGAGATGCTGTCTTTTGAGATGAGGAAATTGAGGGTGAGGGTGAAGCTTTGGCCACTTTCATTTCAGGATATTATTAGACACTCAAGGTCTCAGGAGGGCAGCTGGAATGATGGAACTTGAGGTACAGCTTTTGGGTAACATCATGATTTAGATGGAATCTAAAGCCACAAGACCAGATAAGAGAGGAGAGAATGTGGAGAAGGATGAAAAGGAGACTTAATTCTGGGGTAGAGATTGGGGAGGCATGAAGGAGCCAGGAGAGTAGACTGAGCGGGAACAGTGAGGTAGGAGGAAAACCAAAAGAGTACAGTTTTTTTGAAGTTTCTTGAAGCAAGTGTTCCAAGAAAGAGGTAGTCACTGTATTGGATGCTGCTGAGCAGGAAAAATAGGACAAAGACAGAGAAATAACCATGAGACATTCTGTCGCAAACATCCTTGGTGGAACCGCCCTTCGCTTCCTGCCCGGAGGTTTGTGAGAGGAGCATGTTTCTTTCCAATACATACCAATACGTCATTTAAAAAGAAAAAAAATCTTTGGTGACCTCAACATAGGCATTGCTGCGGAGTAATAGGGCTGAAAGCCCAACAGGAGAGGTGGGAGATGTAGATATGGAAGTAGAGGCAGTGAGCACAGAGAAGGGGAGTGGCAGCCTTTCTCCATGCACCCAGTGAGGAGCCTTGAGGACTCTAGGCATCTGCTGAGGGACCAAAGCCCTCACTGGCCACGTGGAAAAAGAATAGTGGGCCATGTGCTCTGGAAGTTACGGCCTGGGCCAGCCAGGGTAGATGAGTAGATGAGACAGGCTGGGGAGAGTGGAGAGGATGAAGCAGGCACAGGAATCCATGCCCAGTGCTGTCACTGGCTCTCTATCACGAGTTCAGCTTCGAGAAATCCTCCATGTTCATCACCAAAAAGGATGAGCTCCAAGGAGGGTGGGAGGGTAGACTCGAGAGTGCTGCCCAGCTCCATGTCCTGCCTATGTGTATTATTTTCCTGAGAAAGCTGCACTCTTTATACAGGTCAGTTTGTCATAAAAGCAACACATATGCACTGAGAAATTGCAGAAAAGAGGGAAAGGTTAACTTCTTGGTATATTTTACTCTGGTTTGTTTCTATATGCAATTGTTCTTACATAATTATAACCATGCTGTGAACAGAGTTTTGGGCCTGATTATTTTTCACCGAATGTTACATAATAGACATTTTCCATGTTGATATATAGCTTTCGTTGTTGTTATTGGTTGCATAAAATTATATGCGCTAATGCTCCATGTTCAATTAGTTCATCCCCTACTGGTGGTCATTTGGGTTACTTCCAATATTTAGAGACAGTATTGCATTGTATATCTATGTGTGTGGAGCTTTCCCTGTATCCATTTTTCACAGAACTAACATTATTGGAGTTTGTGATACCCACTTGCCATATTGCTGGTCGGGGGTTAGCTAGACCCACCCCGCTGAGAAACACTACATGAGGCAGGCTACTCTCATATTCCTAACTGCCTACACCCTGTCATTTAAAATTTTTCTTTTTATTTGTTGGGCCAAAAAAGGGGTCTCATTGTAGCTTCAAGCTGTCTTTCTTGATGATTAGAGAAGATGCTCATTTTCCTATACGTTCACTTACTGGATCTATTTCCCCTCACAGGAGGGAGCAGATCCTATCAATGGATCCACGCTTGTACTTTACAAGGTGGGCTCTCTGAATGGCTCTCCAGGCCCTGCCAGAGCCATCCCTACCCACTGCAGCAATCCTTAGTGTCTTCCTGGACTGTCCCTCCTCCCCCCACCGCCCCAACCAGTTTTCACAGTTACATTCTTCCTCCTGAGGGTCTTACATAGTTCCTGCTGCCCAGTTTTCACTGCCACTCCCCAGGCCAGACCCACATCCCCACATCAGGAACCATGGAATAATCATAGCAGCTTCTCAGCCTGCTGCACAAATTCTCCTCTAAGCCATCATCAGTTTTGCCCCTGGCCACTTGCCCTGGACCTGGCAGAGCCTTTGGGAAACATATCTTGACCAACTGACCAATCTTGTCTCTACTGACTGCTAGGAATTCTGTCATCTGCTTCCACCCACCTGCCACCTCCCCCAAGGAAATCTCAGGCTCTAGTCACACTGGCCTTGTTACTGCTTTCTACATGTCTTTGCTTCTCCTTTGCTCTGTGCCTTGGTAGGTGAAACCTCCATGAAGAGTGCCCCCCTTGGGGCTTCCCTGGTGGTGCAGTGGTTGAGAATCTGCCTGCCAATGCAGGGACACGGGTTCAATCCCTGGTCCGGGAAGATCCCACATGCCGCGGAGCAACTAAGCCCGTTTGCCACAACTATGGAGCCTGCACTCTAGAGCTCATGAGCCACAACTACTGAGCCCGCGTGCTGCAACTACTGAAGCCCGCGTGCCTAGAGCCCGTGCTCTGCAACAAGAGAAGCACCGCAATGAGAAGCCCAGGCACCGCAATGAAGAGTAGCCCACGCTCACCGCAACTAGAGAAAGCCCGCACGCAGCAACGAAGACCCAACTCAACCAAAAATAAATAAATAAAATAAGTAAATTTATTAAAAAAAAAAAAGAGTGCCCCCCCTTTACTCCTGAGCCGTGTTCAATCAGACTCATCCTCTGTGATCTTGCCTCCTTAGCTGAGCCTTCCTGGATTTTTCTGGTCTACTTGGCCCCCCTGCCTCTGAATGTCTGTAGCATTTATAGTCTACAGGGGCTCTTTCAGAGGGTCCTCAATAAGTAGTCCCTTGTCCCCCACCCAGCTTCTGAAGAACTCGAAAAATAAAAACCCAGATGGAGGCCAAAGTATCACCTTCTTCACTGATGAAAGCTGGGGGGAGGAAGCAGCTTAGTGTGAGGACAAATGGGCCTGTGAACTGAGCCCAGAACTAGGCTGACCTCTTTCCTGTTCCCCAGTCTCACTTGCCCTGGGTGAGTGAGGACTGGGGTATCACAGCCAGTGGGGACCCACACATGGAAGGAAGTGAGAAATCCACCCCTCCCCCATAGTCCATTCCCAGGGAGAAGTGCTAAATCTTGTCTTGAATTATTTTCTAGACACTTTCAGTGGATTTTGTTGCTTCAACTGCATGAGCTCCTCTATGCTAAGGTATGCATAACTTCTTATCCTTGCGGCGCCTTCAAGTGGGTGAAGAGGACTTGCTTTTAGCAAACCCCTCCTCCTCCCTTTACACACACCCCAGCAAAGTTTGAAATTCATTCTGAGGACCTCATTTCTCTATCAAAGCTGGCCTGAGTCGATGGAGACCCTATGGGAGTCGGCAGGGATGTAACCACTGTCATTCACTCAGGCCTCGGTCAAGAGAGTAACAGGCCCTTTCCTGAGGGCAGGCTTCCATGGAGGTGCAGGGCATGGAAGTGCAATTACTCTTGGTGGAATGAGTAGAGAGCCAAACAAGTAGTTGGGATGGCTCAGACATGATTTGCTTAACTCACAATTGTGCTAAGAGTCTCCTTTGGACGTTTACTGGACTGATTGATGAGTGATCGGATTGTCCAAGGTCTGGGGGTTTAATTATTTTCACCTGGGCAGGGGATTCCATGGACATAGTCAGGTTACAAAGCATGGCTCCATTGGCTACTGCTTTCTAGAAGAATTTGAGCCCTCACACAATTTGGAGCCCACCTGGTGATGCTTGGATTCCAGAAATGTGGGTGCACACACATCACTGCACCATGTAGAGTTAGAAAAAAACTTCTCTAAAAATAACCACCGAGGAATATTTAATTTGATAGCAAAACTGTGACTAATGCATGAAACAGAGAGAGTCTGTGTGACAAGACACAGTACAATAATGGGGAGGGATTCATGTTTGACCTTTAAACCAGTGCAAAATCAAACATACCTCAGCCTTGGCAGCTTAGGCTCTAGGGAAACTGGCTATGAGCAGGGGGTATGATGGTCATGGAGAACTGACGGGATATGCGGTTCTCAAGTGTGTTGCATTATGGAAATAGCTCAGGGAAATCAATACCTTTTGGTGTTAAATAGAGAGAAGGGGCTGGGGCTGAGCCAAGTGCTGGCTGGTGAGAGGCGGATGCAGGAGGCCAGCCCAGCTGGATGGAATCAGCTCTTACAGGCTGGCTTGGAGAAGAAGTAGGTTCCGCAAATGCAAGGAGACCCAGCGTTTCCGGGAAGCAATCTGAGCTGATGGGGTAGGAGCAAGGTTCCAGTGTTGAGTGAACAATTACCCTCTGGTAGGCTCTGTGTTGAAAGTTTCCCACGGATTATCCTCATAAGCGTCCCTGATATAGAAACTGTTATTATTCCCACTTGACAGAGGAGGAAACTGGGGTCACCTAGCTGGGCAGTGTCTGGAGCCGGATGTGAACCCAGGGCCTTTAAACTCTATTTGCTGTTGCTTGGTCACTTACAACTTGAAAAAGCTCAAGGGCTGGCAGCAGCCTCGAGTGACAGGTAAGGGCTGGGGTTGGGCCAGGCTTAGTGTGGGTTGTGGTTTTGTCAGGGGCCACCTGGCAGGTTTCCGGGTCCGAGTCAATTCCATGGTCGTTCCATAATTCATGACTGCATATGATAAATTCTTATCCATCACCTTCAGTGCTAATTGGAGAACAAAATAGTCTCCATCTCTTAGAGTTGTTCATCTTCAGTGGCAACACGGTGAGTATTGGTGCTGCTGCTTCCTGGGTCAGGATCTTGCACGTTCTGAGTACTCATTCAAGGTGTGCTCTCAGGAGAGAGTTCTTTAGAGGGTTTTTGTTTTTGTTTTTGCGTCCTCTTCTAAATGTTCCTCAAGAAAGAGATTAGAAGTGGTCCCTGATCAGATTCAGGGCCAGTTCTTCTTGGAATGTTTGGTGATATTCTTTCCCTAGACCCTCAGCATGGGCAGGGCTGTGGGGGACAAGCAAACTGTTGAGGTTGCAGTTGAAGCTGTGGGGCCCCTCCTAGACTCTGGGGAGTGGCTCTGTAGGAGGTAAGTTACTCTTCCCCTTTGAGCCTGGGAGATGAGAGCTGAGCCTCTGCTTAGGTGTGCCACCTTGAGAATTAAGGAAGGATTGGCTCAAAGAGGAGAGGGAAGCCTGGAGTGGTCCTGGGTGGGGAGTGGTTCTGCACATCCTCTGTCGGGTACTCAGAGGATTGGGAATACACAGTGGTGCCTCTGAGCCCAGCACTCAAGGTGGTGGGCCTTTGCCTGGGTTTTCCCCCCAATAAGCCCAGGATCTCCTTGAGGGATCTTACATCTTTCATCTCTGCTTCTGACCCAAGGCCTGGCAATGGTTGGTACCACAATGTCATGGGACCCAGCAGGGTCCCAAGGCCTGGCCCTGCCTCTCACTCTAGCCACATCTCTCCCCACTCTCCACTTACTTGCTTGCTCACTCATCACATCCTGGTCACACTGGCCTTTCCATTCTTCAGAGACATCGAACTCCTTCCTCACCTGACCTATCTCCCCAAATGCTGCTCCCTCTGCCTAGAGCACATTCTCTCCTACTTTACTTGGCTGATTCGTCTGAATTGTCAGGTTCCAGTTTAAACATCATTTCCTCCGGGAAGTCTTCCCTGACTTATCAAGCCAGTTTCCTTGGTGGATGCTCCCTTTGTAAGTGTACTCTTCTGTCCTAGTACTTATGTCTCTAATTAGAGATTCGCTTGTGCGATAATTGGTTCAGTGTTTTTTCCCCCAACTAGACGGTTAAACTCTGTGACGGGAAAGACTGAACATCTTCTGCTCTGGACCTGTTCCATAATAGGTGCTCAATAAATATTTGGTGGGTGAATGATTAAAATTTCCCATACTTCAAGGTGAAACGTATGAGGAGCTGATGGGAACAAAGTCTGAGTTCTCTTTCTAGCCCCAGCCCCACAGCAGTTCAGAGATGGGGTAGGTGGTGCTACACCAAACAAACAGGCTTTGTTTTGCGCTTAACTCAAGCAAAATGGTAAAGGCATTGCAGTTGGTTGCTTTTTAAATGTAGAGAAATTACCTCTGTCCTGATTTGCAATATCTGTGCTATTGTGGGCTGTTTTTCTCTTTTGGGCCTATTTGTATTGGAGCAATAATTTCACCCTTTGGCTACACAGAAGTCCAATTAATATTACAAATACGGTCCCATAACATTCACTTCTTGACATTAGAACGTTTTGTTGCTAATTACTCCCCAAGGTTTTAAATTTCAATCCTCCTTGGTGACTTAGTGCAGAAATTCAAGAGCACAGTTATTTCCCCACAAAGGGAAAGGTGAACTAAGTGATGCCAAGCTTCTATCAACTTGCTCCTCCTCCTGGGGGTATCTTGTTTTTGATTCTATCTCCTTTTACTTTCCTTGCCAGAAACAAACAACAAACAAACAAAAACCATATTGGAACAAAGATTTATATTTCTGGAAAAAACACTTATTCACTAATGCATTCATTCAAGCAATATTTACCTACTGTGTGTCAGATCCTGTGTGTAAGGCACTGAGGAAGTCAAAAAAAAAAAGCCTGTTTTCAGGTAGCTCACAGTCTTGAGTGGGCGGGAAGAAGGTGCCGAGGAGCCTGTGACATATCCGGAGGTGCTTCCTATGGTGGGGCTCGATAGCTACAGCCCATCCGGAAGTGCCATGTCAGTCTCCAGAGGTTGAAATCAGGGAAGCTTTGGTCACTTCTCATCTGAAAGACCCTGGCTAACTGCAAGGAATCTGCATTTTAATAATATTTTGAATGAGTTGGTAAAATAGGAACAGATGGTTAAAGTTTGTCTTTTAGGGAAAATAATGAAACATTGCTTTGCCTAATCTGTCTCTTTTTCACACTCTTCCCTATGCCCTCCCCACTGCAAAGATATTCAGATGTAACACAATTTAAAGGAAAATACTAATAATATCTTAGTCACTTAGGTCTCTTCACCTGAAAGGACCCTAACTTTGTCGGCCATCTCTGTGTTAACCTATTCTGTTAGCCCTTTATTCCAGTGTTACCTCCTGAGAGAAGGTTTCCTAAAAAGTGTTGGTTTGGGGGAACATAAGAGGTGGCAGCGAAGTGAGACTAGCTTGGGTGTCTTTCTGCCATGAAGGAAACCAGCTCTGTAGATGCTTTATTAACCAGAGCAGACCCATTCCTAGATGAACCCAGCAGGGAAGAGCTGGATAACATGTGTTCTGAGCCTCCTATCCACCTGTCCCTGTGCTACAGAAGGGCATAAGCTCTAGATGCAGCACCTCTTGATGAAGAGAAAGCAGAATGTCACTACTATCACCTGCATGTCACTTGGACTTGCCTCAATACCCACTGCATTTCTCTGAAGTTTTTCCATCATTCTGCTTGGACAGAGCACCAGATGAGATCAACTGACATGAGAGGGAAGTGAGTGCTCTTCTGGCACCATGGCCAAAAGCTCTTGGGAGAATGAGCATCACGTACCACTTGCCTACTGCTTGCTGACCTCAGTCATGAGAGCCCCCATCCTGGATAAACATCATCTTTGTGGCCACACATTGTTTTATGAGCTGAGTCATCAGACTGGCTGACTCCTTAAATGCTGCTGTCTGATTCTCCAGGCAGGAGAAAACGAGGAGAGAAGATATGAAGCGTAGCTCATTGAGCTTTGTAGAGGGCCAGTCTCAATTGCCAAAGGTGATGGGGGAGTCATCATTATGGAGTTTGCTTATGTTAAAAAATGGTTGATTAACTTAAGTTCCATTTAGGAGAAAAAGATGATGCTGTCCACATTTCTTGTATGTTACTACAAAATCTGTTTGGTTACGGGCTAATTTTGATAGCCACCAGTCTTAAACAATATCCTGCTGAAAACTTGATTCCTTCACTCGTTTATTACAATGCAATTTATTATCTGTGGTAATAAGTTCAACCTAAAAGCAATAATGACATGTTAAGTCAAACTGTTTGCAGACTTCTCTATTTCTTAGATAAATTACTCCACTATGTTTATCTTTTATATAGCTACTCAGCAACATGTCTCAATGAACTTTTAATTAAAGCCAATGTGCCTATATCAAAGAAATTTACCCTGATTAACTCAAGTTTCTGAATTTGGAGATTTGTGACTTCCTGAAGTAAATTCTCAGTTCTCTTTTCCATCCTATTTCATTATGGTCTCAGAAAGCATACAGGCAGATCATTCACCCAATAGTATATGCTGAATTCCTGTTAGGTGGCAGGCACTATGTTAGTCTCCGTGTGGGGTAAAAATAAGTGAAGAGCGATCTTTACTACTGAAGAAGGAAACAAATGTTTGTCGATGTGCAAGGTGGACATATTTGATCTCTTGGAGGAGGATGGGATGAGTAAGTGCTATAGGAAAAGCCCTCATGGGAAAGCAAAATCCCCTTCAGCCAGAGGCAGTTGGGGAAGCTTTTCTGGGGAAAGCAGCCCTTGGATGGTGAGGAGGATCGATGAGTTTCAAGAGAGGAGAGTACAAGGGCTGAGGGATACTGTATGCAAAGGCCTAGCAAGAGTCAGGGAATAGCATATGCTTGTGTCTGGAGCTAGGATGGCCCTGGGGACTCTGGGAGAGCAGTTTCCTGGAAGTGACAGGGTCAGAAACCAGACCTTAGGGGACTGAGAGCCAAATAAATTGTGCTGAAATGAAGGGGTCTGGGGACTTCCCTGGTGGTCCAGTGGTTAAGAATTCACCTTCTAATGCAGGGGACGTGGGTTCAATCCCTGGTCAGGGAACTAAGATCCCACATGCCTGGGGCAACTAAGCCCATGTGCCGCAACTACTGAGCCTGCATGCTCTAGAGCCCACATGCCACACCTAGAGAGAAGCCAGTGCGCTGCAACTAGAGAAGCCCGCGTGCCACACAAAAGATCCCACATGCCTCAACAAAGATCCCGTGTGCTGCAACTGAGACCTAATGCAGCCCAAATAAAAGGAAAAAAAAAAAAAAAAGAAAGAAAAAAGAAATAAAGGGGTCTGGAGTGGATAATTCTCCTTTGGAGTCAGATAGAGAAAGGAGGGAGAGAGAGGGAATAGGGGATGAGAGTACCAACGGGGCAGGTGTACCTGGGACCACAGAAAGATCCTGTGGAGCAGAACAGGGTAAAAATGGGGGACAGGGAGCAACAATGGTGCAGGGGGTTCCTGGGGATACTGAGTGCCACAGGGGTGGTGGTGAGAACACATGGAAGAGTGGGTGGAAAGGAAGGGAGGGCAGGGCACTGAGGGTCCTGATTTTCAGGGGCAAGCTGGAAGTCAGTTCACATGCTGGGAGGGGTGTGTTTGTGTGGGGTGAGGGTAGATTGAGAGCCTTCTTCATCGAGTGGACTGAGAGCCTGAGGAAGGGCTCACAGCAGATGCTGTGGGTATAGGAGAGCAGGTGCATAGTCCTTCTGAAGGCCAGCAACGTGTGCTTTGCCCTTTTGCTTCAACTCAAGACAACTTTCTAAATTTAGTGCAAACAGCAAGACTGCAGGAGTCTGGGACTTATCATGCTCTCTCCTTCTCACCTTGGCACCCTTTCTTCTCCCTTTGCCAGTTGGGATTAAAGCCCGCCCACCCCTAAGCTGAAGTGTGCAGTCATGGATTGGGATAGTCTTTGTATGGGGAAGCCATCATCTAAGATGGATTCACACAAGGAATAAGAGAGTAAACTTTGGGAAAACTAGTTCTTAGGCTCTGAGATTGTCATCACATATATCAGTCAATGGAGTGGAACTAGAAGACAAAATAAGAGCTTTTAAAAGCTTGTTCACAGAAGAACGGATAAGTGACCTGGAAGATAAAATAGTGGAAATAACTACTGCAGAGCAGAATAAAGAAAAAAGAATGAAAAGAATTGAGGACAGTCTCAGAGACCTCTGGGACAGCATTAAATGCACCAACATTCGAATTATAGGGATCCCAGAAGAAGAAGAGAAAAAGAAAGGGACTGAGAAAATATTTGAAGAGATTATAGTTGAAAACTTCCCTAATATGGGAAAGGAAATAGTTAATCAAGTCCAGGAAGCACAGAGAGTCCCATACAGGATAAATCCAAGGAGAACACGCCAAGACACATCTTAATCAAACTATCAAAAATTAAATACAAAGAAAAAATATTAAAAGCATCAAGGGAAAAACAACAAGTAACACACAAGGGAATCCCCATAATGTTAACAGCTGATCTTTCAGCAGAAACTCTGCAAGCCAGAAGGGACTGGCAGGACATATTTAAAGTAATGAAGGAGAAAAACCTACAATCAAGATTACTCTGCACAGCAAGGATCTCATTCAGATTTGACGGAGAAATTAAAACCTTTACAGACAAGCAAAAGCTAAGAGAATTCAGCACCACCAAACCAGCTTTACAACAAATGCTAAAGGAACTTCTCTAGACAGGAAACACAGAAGGAAAAGACCTACAATAACAAGCCCAAAACAATTAAGAAAATGGTAATAGGAACATACATATCAATAATTACCTTAAATGTAAATGGATTAAATGCTCCCACCAAAAGACATAGACTGGCTGAATGGATACAAAAACAAGACCCATATATATGCTGTCTACAAGAGACCTACTTCAGACCTAGGGACACGTACAGACTGAAAGTGAGGGGGTGGAAAAAGATATTCCATGCAAATGGAAATCAAAGAAATCTGGAGTAGTAATTCTCATATCAGACAAAACAGACTTTAAAATAAATACTATTACAAGAGACAAAGAAGGACACTACATAATGATCAACGGATCGATCCAAGAAGAAGATACAACAATTGTAAATATTTATGTACCCAACATAGGAGCACCTCAATACATAAGGCAAATGCTAACAGCCATAAAAGGGGAAATCAAGAGTAAAACAATCATAGTAGGGGACTTTAACACCCCGCTTTCACCAATGGACAGATCATCCAAAATGAAAATAAATAAGGAAACACAAGCTTTAAATGATACATTAAACAAGATGGACTTAATTGATATTTATAGGACATTCCACCCAAAAACAACAGAATACACATTCTTTTCAAGTGCTCATGGAACATTCTCCAGGATAGATCATATCTTGGGTCACAAATCAAGCCTTGGTAAATTTAAGAAAATTGAAATTGTATCTTTTCCGACCACAATGCTATGAGACTAGATATCAATTACAGGAAAAAAATCTGTAAAAAATACAAACACATGGAGGCTAAACAATACACTACTCAATAACCAAGAGATCACTGAAGAAATCAAAGAGGAAATCGAAAAGTACCTAGAAACGAATGACAATGAAAACACGATGACCCAAAACCTATGGGATGCAGCAAAAGCAGTTCTAAGAGGGAAGTTTATAGCAATACAATCCTACCTCAGGAAACAAGAAAAATCTCAAATAAACAACCTAACCTTACACCTAAAGCAATTAGAGAAAGAAGAACAAAAAAACCCCCAAGGTTAGCAGAAGTAAAGAAATCATAAAGATAATACCAGAAATAAATGAAAAAGAAATGAAGGAAACAATAGCAAAGATCAATAAAACTAAAAGCTGGTTCTTTGAGAAGGTAAACAGAATTGATAAACCATTAGCCAGACTCATCAAGAAAAAAAGGGAGAAGACTACAATTAATAGAATTCGAAATGAAAAAGGAGAAGTAACCACTGACACTGCAGAAATACAAAGGATCATGAGAGATTACAACAAGCAACTCTATGTCAATAAAATGGACAACCTGGAAGAAATGGACAAATTCTTAGAAATGCACGACCTTCTGAGACTGAACCAGGAAGAAATAGAAAATATGAAGAGACCAATCACAAGCACTGAAATTGAAACTGTGATTAAAAATCTTCCAATAGGGCTTCCCTGATGGCGCAGTGGTTGAGAGTCCGCCTGCCGATGCAGGGGACACGGGTTTGTCCCCCGGTCCGGGAGGATCCCACGTGCCGTGGAGCAGCTGGGCCCGTGAGCCATGGCCGCTGGGCCTGCGCATCCGGAGCCTGTGCTCCGCAACGGGAGAGGCCACAACAGTGAGAGGCCCTTGTACCGCAAAAAAAAAAAAAAAAAAATCCAACAAACAAACGCCCAGGACCAGATGGCTTCACAGGCGAATTCTATCAAACATTTAGAGAAGAGCTAACACCTATCCTTCGCAAACTCTTCCAAAATATAGCAGAGGGAGGAAAACTCCCAAACTCATTCTATGAGGCCACCATCACCCTGATACCAAAAACAGACAAAGGTGTCACAGAGAAAGAAAACTACAGGCCAATACCACTGGTGAACATAGATGCAAAAATCCTCAACAAAATACTAGCAAACAGAATCCAACAGCACATTAAAAGGATCATACACCATGATCAAGTGGGGTTTATCCCAGGAATGCAAGGATTCTTAAATATATGCAAATCAATCAATGTAATACACCATACTAACAAATTGAAGGAGAAAACTATATGATCATCTCAATAGAGGCAGAGAAAGCTTTCAACAAAATTCAACACCCATTTATGATAAAACCCCCCCAGAAAGTAGGCATAGAGGGAACTTTCCTCAACATAATATGGCCATATATGACAAACCCACAGCCAACATCGTCCTCAATGGTGAAAACCTGAAACCATTTCCACTAAGATCAGGAAAAAGACAAGGTTGCCCACTCTCACCACTATTATTCAACATAGTTTTGGAATTTTTAGCCACAGCAATCAGAGAAGAAAAAGAAATAAAAGGAATCCAAATCAGAAAAGAAGAAGTAAAACTGTCACTGTTTGCAGATGACATGATACTATACATAGAGACTCCTAAAGGTGCCACCAGAAAACTACTAGAGCTAATCAATGAATTTGGTTAAGTAGCAGGATACAAAATTAATGCATAGAAATCTCTAGCATTCTTATACACTAATGATGAAAAATCTGAAAGTGAAATTAAGAAAACACTCCCATTTACCATTTCAACAAAAAGAATAAAATATCTAGGAATAAACCTACCTAAGGAGACGAAAGACCTGTATGGAGAAAATTATAAGACACTGATGAAAGAAATTAAAGATGATACAAACAGATGGAGAGATATACCATGTTCTTGGATTCGAAGAATCAACATTGTTAAAATGATTCTACTACCCAAAGCAATCTACAGATTCAATGCAATCCCTATCAAACTACCACTGGCATTTTGCACAGAACTCGAACAAAAAATTTCACAATTTGTATGTAAACACAAAAGACCCCAAATAGCCAAAGCAATCTTGAGAAAGGAAAATGGAGCTAGAGGAATCAGACTTCCTGACTTCAGACTATACCACAAAGCTACAGTAATCAAGACAGTATGGTACTAGCACAAAAACAGAAATATAGATCAATGGAACAGGATAGAAAGCCCAGAGGTAAACCCACGCACATATGGTCACCTTATCTTTGATAAAGGAGGCAAGAATATACAGTGGAGAAAAGACAGCCTCTTCAATAAGTGGTGCTGGGAAATCTGGACAGGTACATGTAAAAGTATGAAATTAGAACACTCCCTAACACCATACACAAAAATAAAATGGATTAAAGACCTAAATGTAAGGCCAGACACTATCAAACCCTTAGAGGAAAACATAGGCAGAACACTCTATGACATAAATCACAGCCAGATCTTTTTTGACCCACCTCCTAGAGAAATGGAAATAAAACCAAAAATAAACAAATGGGACCTAATGAAACTTCAAAGCTTTTGCACAGCAATGGAAACCATAAACAAGACCAAAAGACAACCCTCAGAATGGGAGAAAATATTTGCAAACGAAGCAACTGACAAAGGATTAATCTCCAAAATATACAAGCATCTCATGCAGCTCAATATCAAAAAAAAAACAACCCAATCCAAAAATGGGCAGAAGACCTAAATAGACATTTCTCCAAAGAAGACATACAGATGGCCAAAAAGCACATGAAAAGCTGCTCAACATCACTAATTATTAGAGAAATACAAATAAAAACTACATTGAGATATCATCTCACACCAATCAGAATGGCCATTATCAAAAAATCTACAGACAATAAATGCTGGAGAGGGTGTGGAGAAAAGGGAACCCTCTTGCTTGTTGGTGGGAATGTAAATTGATGCAGCTACTACGGATAACAGTATGGAGGTTCCTTAAAAACTACAAATAGAACTACCATACGACCCAGCAATCCCACTACTGGGCATATACCCTGAGAAAACCATAATTCAAAAAGAGTCATGTACCACAATGTTCATTGCAGCTCTATTTACAATAGTCAGGACATGGAAACAATGTAAGTGTCCATCAACCGATGAATGGATAAAGAAGATGTGGCACATATATACAATGGAATATTACTCAGCCATAAAAAGAAACGAAATTGAGTTATGTGTAGTGAGGTGGATGGACCTAGAGTCTGTCATACAGAGTGAAGTCAGAAAGAGAAAAACAAACACCCTATGCTAACACACACACATATATATATATAGAATCTAAGGGGAAAAAAATGATCATGAAGAACCTAGGGGCAAAACGGGAATAAAGACACAGACCTCCTAGCGAATGGACTTGAGGATATGGGGAGGGGGAAGTGTAAGCTGTGACAAAGTGAGAGAGTGGCATGGACATTATACACTACCAAACGTAAAATAGATAGGTAGTGGGAAGCAGCCACATAGCACAGGGAGATCAGCTCGGTGCTTTGTGACCACCTAGAGGGGTGGGATGGGGGGGGTGGAAGGGAGGGAGATGCAAGAGGGAAGAGGTATGGGAACATATGTATATGTATAACTGATTCACTTTGTTACAAAGCAGAAACTCACACACCATTGTAAAGCAGTTATACTCCAATAAAGATGTTAAAAAAATCAATTTCCTTTAAAAAAAAAGGTTGTTTAGAAGGTCTGTTTAACTTGGCGTCTCTTGCTGGATAGCTCCTTGGATAAAACTTTGTGGGAATGTGGCTTCATTCCGCGGTAAACATTCCATGGTGGCCATTCGTCAGGGGTCTATCTTCCTGGAATAGTCAGCTACATAAATAAGGATATGTCTTTTATTATGTCCTTGGATCAAAAAATATATATATCTAGCTATTGAGAAACAGTCATTTACGGAACATTTTCCAGGGTCAGGTTTGGGCAGCCTTCACTGGTGGGAGGAGGAGTCTATAGGTCAGGAGTCTGTGGCAATAATCCAGGTGAACACAATTAGGCCTGGAAGGAGTTACCAATCATAAAGAGTATTGTGAATGAAGAATCAACAATATCTGTTGATTACCAAGATATTCTTGTATCAGTCTTGCTTCCTATTCAACAGTGTGTGTCAGGTGCTGGGCTGAGTCCTGATGGACCAGAAAGGTGACTTTAGCCTGGATTTTGCCTTTTGGAGCTGACAGTCTTATAGGAAAAGTAAGGCACAAAGGCACGCAGCTTGAATCCCAGGCAAAAGAAGGATCCAGCCTGCCAGCTGCAGGATCAGGGAAGGTTTTCTGGAGGTGAGACCTTGAGCTGGGCTTTATAGAGTTGGGGTGTCCAAGACTGATAGTGAGGGATGACACCAGGATTTTGATTTGGTAGTGCTGGTGACAGAATTGTACGGATATGCTGGGATTAGGGCTAGGAACACTATGCACTCCAGATGTAGGTGGAAAGGAGAAGTCCTGCAGTTGCCAGGACTTTCCTGGTCTTTGAGCGGTTGACCTAGGATCACAAGGTGATATTTGCAGGCCTAAGAGTGAATGGATTCTTAAGGAGGAGAGGAAGGAGAAAAGTTTCGGGACCGAACCGGAAACTCAGGATGGCCTGTAAGGCAGAGACCTAGGAGCAGCAGAGGCGGTGCCCAGGGCAGGTACATCTCTCTCCCGCTCCCTACTCCCCCTTCCCCCAACCCAATGAGCAACTTCTTCCTTACTAGGAAGCCTGCAGTGATTGTTCTGGCCCCAAACATTTACTACGCAGGCCAACTCAGCGAAACAAGAAGCAAGGAGGCGCTAGCGGCTTCGGCCTAGGAAGAGTCCCAGAGACCTAAGAGCGAGGGGCACGAGTATGCCCCACTTGGTTCTCCTGCGGCGACCCCACCCTGCGGGCCCGGGCGCTGCGGAGGGTGGCTCCTGGGGCCTTTCCAGGGATGGGGTCGTGACAGCGCCGTGGATGACACCTGGATGGGTCTTAAAACGGTATCCTTCCCTCCTTTCCCTGCTCTCCCCTCTCCGACCGGCGGATCTCGCGGGGATCTCGGCGTGCCTGGCAGGAGGCACTGGACGCCGAAGCCCAGGGGATCCGAGGGCCTCCCACCTGCCCAGCCCCGCCTCCTCCAGCACTTGCTGCCGCCCGGGGCCTTGGGCCTAAGAGCCAGTCCTGACCCCGGCGGGGCCATTCAATCGCCTCTCGCTGATTTCCCTCCGCTGCCGCGCGGCGGCGGCGACACGTGGGCTCGCGCGCGGGCTCGGGCAGCGCGAGCCCGGGCAGTGCGAGCCCCCGCGCCGGGAAGTGGCGCATGCGCGGGCGTCCTGCGAGCCCGCTGAGGCGAGCCGAATCGCGGCGGCGCCGGGAGCCGAGCAGCGGAGCTGTGAGGAACGAGCGGTGGCGTGAGAACGCCAGGGACTGACAGGTGGCAAACCCTCGCCCGCGCTGATCGGGTTTGCTGGGGCGCCCGCGGAACCTGGCGGTCCGGGCGTGGCGGCGGTCGCATCCCGGACGGCCTGTGAGGGATGCGCCGCCCACTGCCCTGCGCCGCCTGACCGCCCCCGCCTCGCCTAGCGGTGCGCCACAGCCGGGCCCGCGGCCGTCCCCGCCGCGTTGTCGCCCGGCCGCCGCCGCGCCCGCGGGGTCGCGCCCGGCCCGGCCATGTGGACCCCCACGGAGGAAGAGAAATACGGCGTAGGTAGGTGAGGCTCCGGCCTGGCCGCGGCGGGCGTTCGGGGGACGCGCCCTTGCTCTCGGCCTCGTGCCGGCCCCGCCTCAATTCGCGCCCGCGCGCCTCCCGGCGCTGCCCGCAGGCTGCGCGGCCTCGACGCGGGGTGTGCGCGGGGTGGGGGCGGCGCGGGCGCGAGGCGCGGGGGTGGGAGCGGGTCCCTGGGCGCGGGGAGGGCGGCAGGGGGCGCTGGCAGCGCGGCCTCGTCAGGTGCGGCCGGAGGGAGGGGTGGGCAGGGCCCCAGCGGCTCCCCGAGGTTTTTGGTGTGGGGCATAGGGCAGTTTCACCCAAGAAGCCAGATTCTGGGAACCTGTTTTCTCCTTTCTCAAACCTCAATTTTAGTGAGTTTCTGCACCTGAGTTGATGAGCCCGATGACTCTATTTTTGGAGTGGAGCCTTAGAAAAAAAAAAGGGATAAAATACGTTGACATCATTTTCCCAGTTCAGAATTTTGCAGACATTTGACTGGAAATGTTTGATCCGTTTTAGTTTGTTTTGCCTTCAATATTATAAATAATTATTACTTAAAATAGGAAGTGTTTTTGCACATGTCCCAATGTTTAGTGTATATTACAGTCACGGTTTTGTTAAGAAACAAACGAACCTGTTTTTAGACGAGACCATTATTCCTCTTAGAATCCTCTTTTTATCTGTTACAAGTGTTAAACTCCAGAAGCTAAATAATTTTTATAATACTCAACTTCTTTAAAAGGCATATTCAATAATTTAAGGGATTGAATATTAGTTTTACTTTTATAGTATTAGTGTTTTGTGGCGATTACATGAGAGAGGAGTTCAGCCACACTGCATTATTGTAAGTCACCTGTCATTCAGTTAAAAACAGATAGAAAAATGAGTGTACAGTTTTTTTTTCTGCCTAAGTTTTAATGGAAAATTTTAGATGGGAAAATCTGTCTAAACATAGACTTTTGTTTCCCATGTTTACTGCAGCTCAATCAAGGTTTAGTTCACAGTTCACTACAAAATAACTTTTAAACTGTCAGAGGTAACAAACGTTTAGGAATACCATCAGGCAAATTATGTGGAAACTGAATGTATTTAAATTTAAGGACCTGCAGAGAGATCTGTGCTGGTAGAAAATCTTGTTTTGAAAGGTAACTTTCTGAAGTTTTTAATTAGCTACGCTCTAAGGGCATAATGATATAGGCTAGGATGGAAGTGATAAAAAGAGCCCTAGTGCTAGAGTCTCTGTTGAAATGGGATTGGGAAATGATGTGAAGAGCTGGGATTCACCTCTGGGAACATTTTAGCCTTTCTCTTAGAGCATTCCCTAAATACTAAATACATTTTGTGATGTGAAGAGTTGATGGTTTATCTTTTCTGTAACTTGCTCTCAGACCTGCTTAACTAGAATAACAAATAACTGATGTGAAAGTGGTCAACTGTCCAGTGGCACCTAAGTGATAATTTCTTTCCTGCTGGGTCGGAACCTCTGAGTAGTGGAATTGGCAGATTTCTGAGTCCTGGCTTCTCTTTACTGGTGGTGTTGTGGGCAAGTTATTTAACATCATTTTCTTAATGTGTAAATTGGGGATAATATTTACCTACAGGGTTGTGAAAATCAAATGAGAGCATACCAAATGCTTAATAAATGTTAATTTCTTCTTTTCCCCTTAGTACAGTACTTAGAGTAATAACAACACTAGGCATTTCCTCAGGTGTGTTGGTTCTGAAACGGAGGCAATGCAGGGTAATCAAGATAGGCATATGTGAATCTCAAAGCACTAGGATTTGGTGTGTGATTTACTCAGGAAGATGGAAGGAAAATTTTGCATTCCTTGGACTGTGAGTTTAGCTTTACAAAAATTTTTTCCTGTGGAGGGGTACAGCATTGGGCACAGGGTAGGACTTAAATGCTTGTTAAATGAGAGAGAGAGTTATTCTGAAGACATGAGCAGCTGTGATTTAGTGTAATTTATTTGCCCTTTCTGCCAAACAAAGAAAGTCTCTATCATCTTCTCTCACAGCTTTCTTCTACTATCCCTTCCTCAGCTATGGTCTAAAAGTTCTTGTGTAGATTGTTCACACTCAGAATATGTTTTTTCCGTAAGCATTTCAGGGTTACACTCCTAGGCCTTTTCATAAAAGCCAGTTCAGTCTATAAAGAGCCTAAATATTGTACTTACAATGAGAAAAATAGTCAGTTAAAACTGGTATGTTAGCTGCATTGTTTAATTGTTAGCTTGAAAATCGAAACATTGGACTTCTCTGGTGGTGCAGTGGTTAAGAATCCGCCTGCCAATGCAGGGGACACGGGTTCGAGCCCTGGTCTGGGAAGATCCCACATGCCACAGAGCAACTAAGCCCGTGCGCCACAACTACTGAGCCTGCGCTCTAGAGCTCGTGAGCCACAACTGCTGAGCCCGTGTACCACAACTACTGAAGCCTGCACGCCTAGAGCCTGTGTTCCACAACAAGAGAAGCCACTGCAATGAGAAGCCTGTGCACTGCAATGAAGAATAGCCCCCACTCGCTGCAACTAGAGAAAAGCCCACACGCAGCAACGAAGACCCAACACAGCCAAAGATAAAATAAATAAATAAATAAATAAATAAATAAAGAAAATCTAAACATTATCATTATTCCTATGAGAAAATGTTTTAGATTTCAACTTTGATTTTTATGAGCAGCATGGAGCACGGATTTCTCTCTGCTTGCTAACCCATAATCCTTACAGCAAGGAGGGAAAACATATCTTTTCCCCACCAATTTGTATAAATTGCTTGGATGTTGGTGAGGGAAGGAGTCCCCTGTTGCAGCAGTGCAAAGGAGTTTTTCCCAGTGCAACTGTTCATCTGTATTTGACATTGGAAAGGTTTTTGAGATCATGTAGTAATATCTTAATGCCTTTAAAATTTATGATATAAAAATTCTGTACAGGTTATAACACTTTCAAATTATTTGATTTATTTGCTTAGGACTAGGCAATATCTGAGCTTCCCTTTCCATTGTAATATTCTGTGATTGAGTTTAGAGGAAGGGGAGGAAACTACCCTTTTTTGAAGATCAATGATGGACCAGTCAGTGTGCTGGGGATTCTCACTTATGGTATACCATGTAGATCCCCAGAGCAGTCTTAATGTTATCTTCGTTACACAGATGATGAAATTGGATCTCAGAGGTTCCCTTAATTTTCTTCTTGGCAATGGGCAATATTTTGCCGTATACTTGACTCTCTTACTGTCCTTCTCTAGTATCACAAGGAGCTGTTCTTTACTGAACCCTTTTAGCCTGTGTTCTGACTCCTTATGTCTCTTCCTCTTAGAGATTCTCTGCTTTTCTTTCTGTTGCCATAAATGCTTGGAAAGTCCTTCATCTTACCATTCTTTATTTTACCTTTTCAAGAAGCTTCCTATTCTAGAGTGAATTAGGTGAGAAAAATCCAACCATTTTTGTGAAACATCTGTCTTTTCCCATATTGACTGCACCCAAACTACCAAATATAGAAACTGAAGACCAAGAAAATACTTTTCCCATCCTCTAACAGCAGCAGCAGTAAACACCACCAACAAATGAAACAAGAGTTTGTAAATTAAATTCCTTGAGTAGAATAGCAGCAGAGATTTGAGTACATGTGTGTTAGTTTGGCATCTTAGCAGTGAAAGCTGCTTCATAATGTCATCTTGTTTATTCTGCTGTCCTGAGGTAAATTTTGTAATAATTCAGAGCATTTATTCCTTATTCTTTTCTAATCCCCACTTAGCAGACCATGAAAAAATTTCTTCATTACCAACCAGATTACCTTCTATTTTAGTTTTGTAATGTCATATTTATTTTTTTCTAATTTAAAAACAATGCATATTTTCTGCCTTACTTTTACCTGATTTCCTTCTGCTTGATTTTCCCCAGATAGGAAAAAAACCCCAAACAACACTTAAAAAAAGCCCTGAATCCTTAAAAGAAATTTAACTTCTAATGATCCTGTGGTGCAGAGGCATGTGAAGGTGGGAAGGGAATAGGTCCATGAAACCACATCTGAAAGAACCAGTGTTCACAAAATTTCACTAAATCTGTAGGTAAATGGGCTACAACTCAGTGAAATAGTGCGAGGGCAGTGGGCTCTTTGGTTACTTGCTCTGTAAGGAAATCCCAGCCTTTGAAGCCTTGGAAAAGGCCCTGTATCTTTATCTCTCAGAGGTAAAGGCATCCACTAGGGGTAGAGAAGATGTCATAAACCCAGGACTTTATTTTGCCCTGAAAAGTGAGGATGTGCTTGATGTTTTATGATCAGGGGTTTAGTGTTTACAGGGAACTTCCACATCATGATTCTGCTTGAGCTTTACACCGTAAAGCTCCTTTTTTTTTTTTTTTTTTTAAACCGATGACAAAGAAACTTTAACTGAAAGAAATTAAGTGACTGATCTAAGATACTTAAGCCAACTAAGTGCTGATTTGAGATTTCAACCTAGGACTTTGGGATTCTATTCTAATCCACAGCTGCTTTCATTACACCATGTTGCCTCTGAAAAGAATTTGTCGGCAGTGTATGTCTCTGGCTCAAAAAGTAAGGCCTTTTTAACAGACTTCAAATTTAAATTGGATATTTAAGGAATTTTATTTCTATATTAAGCATTTTTATAAGACTACATAGTATTTATCGTTCTGCTTCTGAATATATGATTTGCATTGCTGATGAGTACAGATTGAAGGCATGACAATTCATAAGGCAGGTTTTTAACAGCCTTGAGGAGTATGTTGGGTACTATTGCCCTCTTTTAAAGGGGCAATAGTAGGGAAGAAAGAAGTTGATATCAGCAAACATTTATTGAGTGCCTTCTTAAACCAAGATGGCTTTGTTTTGATCTGCCATTCTGTAAAGCAAGCAGGAAATAATCAGCAGGAAATGATCAATATTTTAACAGGGAAGTCAATATGCAACAATATTCTATAGACTATTCAAATGTTATGGTTAATTTTATCATGCAGTGTTATGAGAGAATATGCTTTAGAAACATAAAGCTTAATTGTAAACATGACACCATTTTCTGTCATTTTTAGACACATTCTGAAGCATGATGTCTCAAAAGAATGGTCATTGAGGTTGGAAGTGCTTTATATTCATACCATACTTTTACATTGGTTCTGAATTTCAATTTTTAATAGTTTGTATTATGATCTTTTTTTGAATTCTTGTGTCCTTATTCTTGAAGATAAGAATGATCTGAATTTATTCCCAATGTGTAAGCATTATTGGATATGCTATATTAGGGCTTTATTCCAATGTTGTACTTTTACCATAATGAACAAACCTGTTTATTATGTTTTGCTCTAAAGACTCTTGTATACCCTCTCTTGATAGATTTTGTATAGAAAAGAAAGATTTTTTTCCACATAAAGGTTCTGGGAACTTTAAAATTTTTTTTATAAGTACGTTGCCAAATTATTTTAGCTGTGGCCCAAGTAACTGCAGTTGACTTGCTATATCACACATTAGGATACTCTAGTAAGGATAATTACTATGTTGGGAAATGTCATTCAGAAACTTCCTGTTTTTCTACTTATCTACAATGGAATAAAATCTCAACCTCTTGCTTCCATCTGTTTCTCCCTCTCTCTTTAGAACTCATTCATGAGCTCTTGTTGATTGATGAATGAGAACAAAAATTGATGGAAGAATTAATGTATGATAAATGCAGAACTTTTTTTTTTTTTGCGGTTCACGGGCCTCTCACTGTTGTGGCCTCTCCCGTTGTGGAGCACAGGCTCTGGACGCTCAGGCCCAGTGGCCATGGCTCACGGGCCTAGCCGCTCTGCGGCATGTGGGATCTTCCCGGACCGGGGCATGAACCTGTGTCTCCTGCATCGGCAGGCGGACTCTTAACCACTGCTCCACCAGGGAAGCCCAAATGCAGAACTTTATATTACAGACTTAGTATCATACTTTGACCTTTCTTCAAATACATCTAGTGACAGTGCCCTCACCACGTTTTGAGACAGCCCATTTTATTGTTAGACAGCTGTGATGAGAACATTCTTCCTTGTTGAATAGACTCCTTGTAATTTCTTATAAGTTTGTGTTCTGTGTTTACATATAAATAACTTCCATCATAGCCCTTCAGTAATTCATAAAATTTTAGTATTGTAAGGGATCTTAGAGATAATATGGTTTAAGGCTCCAGAGCTAAGTAAGACCAGTGGAATAGCTAACATTCATTAAGTGTTTACTGTGTGCCCAGCACTTGCATGTTATGGCTCAAATTTGCTTTTTCACCTTCATCTGTTGACTTGCTTGTATTTTACACTTTAGCCAAACTGAACTTTCCCCAAGTCCTTCTGTCTGGACTTAATTATACCAGTGCTGCTGTGTGCCAGGACTGTTTGCCATCTATTAAACACTTCTTGTTATTTGCTGCATCATGTCTCTGTTCATATTCTTTCTATGTGGGGTGCCTCCCCCCACCCCATCTTCATCTCTCAGATTCTTTCCTATCTGTTAAGGCTTCTATCATGTATTACTATCTTTGTAAATCTTTTTCTACCTTGAGCATACCCCTTTCTTTTTCCAACCAGATAGATTTTATTCTATGATACTTTATATCTTACAGTGGTATATTTATTCTATCCTCTTCCATTAGATTAATGTCCTTCCAACTTTTGACTACGATCTACAATAAGAAATACAATTAAAATTATTATCTCGGGCTTTCCTGGTGGCACAGTGGTTGAGAGTCCACCTGCCGATGCAGGGGACACGGGTTCGTGCCCCGGTCCAGGAAGATCCCACATGCCGTGGAGCGGCTGGGCCTGTGAGCCATGGCCGCTGAGCCTGCGCATCCGGAGCCTGTTCTCCGCAACGGGAGAGGCCACGGCAGTGAGAGGCCCGCGTACCGCAAAAAAAAAAAAAAAAAAAAAAAATTGTTATCTCTTATGTGTGTATGTTTCTACTATACACACACATGAAAAAGTTAAAAGTTTCATGGTATAGTATTTTGTAGAGTGTACTCTGATGTTTCTATTCATTTCTATTTCATCAAAAAATATTGGTGGCAGCGCAATTGATTTTTTGACCCATGGTTAACTCTGATTTAGGCTATAAACTCTTAAAAAGTAGGGATTGTGCCATATTTACAGTTGACCCTTGAACAATGCAGGGGTTGGAGCGCCAACCCCTCACACAGTCAAAAATCTGTGTTCTGCTATTTCTGCCTCAAAAACAAAGGAGATGATAAAATGACTCACCCAAGGGCAGGAAGCTGAAACAGTTTGGATGGAATCAGAACTCAAACCCTAGTTCTTTTGGTTCCACATATTGTGATCTCTAATTGAATGCAAACTTTTCCCCACATGTAATTAATTTAAAGATCTGTAACATGAAAACACAGGTACTGTATACATTTATTGAAAAAAATTGTGTATAAATGGACCTGCACAGTTCAAACCTGTGTTGTTCAAGGGTCAGCTGTATCTTTGTGTTCTTGACAGACATAACTCAGTACCAGGCATATAGAAGGTTTTATACATGTATTTTAGCATTGAGTTGGACGTTTTTTGTTAATGTGGTATAAAGCCTGATATTCGGAGGCTTTTGAGCTGCCATTTCACACTAATTACTCATACTGGTTTTATAACAGCTAAACTCTAGATTTTACTGCATATTAACTGAAGTAAAGCTAGATCTCCGTCCTGAATGTGTGCTATTGATAATAAACATAAATGTAAAATTTTAGTTTCATTTTAAAAAGATTTTACATTTATTTTCATTACATTTCATTGAGGGGGAGCATATTTGGCTTGCCACTGTTGGTCTTAAATGGGGTTGGGCTCTCAGTATTTGGCTCATTAGTACAACTTGTCAAGTTTTTTTTTTTTTTTTTTTTTTTGTGGTACGTGGGCCTCTCACTGTTGTGGCCTCTCCCGTTGCGGAGCACAGGCTCCGGACGCGCAGGCTCAGCGGCCATGGCTCATGTGCCCAGCCGCTCTGTGGCATGTGGGATCTTCCCGGACCGGGGCACGAACCTGTGTCCCCTGCATCGGCAGGCGGACTCTCAACCACTGCAGCACCAGGGAAGCCCTTTCAAGTCTTTTTTGTAGCTTGAGTTTGTCTTCCCACATATCATCTTTTCCTTGAAGTTTCACCTACACAGTTGATAAACCTGTCTTCTGTCCTTTTCCAAGTGGCTGGTAAAAATGTTGAACAGAATAGTTTGAGGGAAGTGTCTAGTTTATAAAGGAGTAGATTTTGTTATGTTGTGTTTTGAATGCAGATTATCAGGATGACTTACTGAATGCTTCATGACAGTGCCAGCTGTGCCACCTTTGTGAACCTGATAGTGTTTGGGGTTAGGATGTGTTCCTGGCCAGACTGTGGTCTATGGCCAAGGAGGAAGGTTGCTGCTAAAGTCTGTGTGGCCTTACTTTTAAGTGTGGGGAGTGATAAAGGAATATTAGCATTAAAAAGATCTGAAATCCATTTTCATCTTCATGTATAGGAGGACGGGTGGCACGAAACTTTTCTTGAGTTTTGTTTCTGATGTTCTTTCCACATTCCCTACACTTTAGATATGCTGGACAACTCACCCTTTTCCAGACAAGCCTAAAACCCTCCTACCTTTGTCGCTTTGCTTGGTTGTTATAGTATGACAGGAATGCAATGACTACCTTTCTCTGCCTGGGGAATGCCACCTTAAAAAGCTGAAATGTCATCTTCTCTTTGATGCCTTCCCCAGCTCTGCCCAATAATAAGCATTGCTTCTTGCTCCTACAGCAGTTGGTACCAACCTCTAGTATGGCACTTATCCCTTTAGGTCATGCTTAATTGCATGTCTTTGCCTCAGGGGATTGAGCTTCTCCAGGACAAGGAATTTTGTCTTTGTGTTTGTAACCCCAGGACATAGCACATAGTGAGGGATCAATAAATGCTTAATTAGGAGTCCAACCTAATGAAAGTTTTATTTTGCTTTGTTAATCCTGATAGTATTTTATTTTTTAAAATTTATTTATTTATTTATTTTGGCTGCACTGGGCCTTCGTTGCAGCTCACGGGCTTCTCTAGTTGCAGCACGTGGATTTAGTTGCAGCATGTGGGATCTTACTTCCCTGACCAGGGATTGAACCTGGGCCCCCTGCGTTGGGATCGCGAAGTCTTAACCACTGGACCACCTGGGAAGTCCCCCGATGGTATTTTAAAAAGCAGTCTGTAAGTCTAATAATATTTAGTTGTTAGAAATCTGTGACATCATGAATACACTTTTTTTTCCTCAGCGTTTCTCTTTCTTGAGTCTGTTAGGAAGGTTTACTGCCTGTGGCTGAGTTGAGATGACTGATTTTGGGTGGGAGCCTTAGGATTCCAGTATGAATCTCACCTAGAGTTTCACAGTTACCACAACAGTGATTCAGGAAATTTGCAGCAGGTAATTGGGATGCCGCTTGAATCTACCCCAACAATACCTCTTTCGTTTGACACCTTTGGGGAAGCCATGTTTTGGATGAGTGACTTTTCCATAGAACTCAAGGTTAAACCTTTAAAAGCACCAAGAAAATATTTTTTTGTTGGACTTTGTTTATAGTAAAAGATAACATGTTCCATTCTTCCCTGTGGTGAATTCAATATGTTGAAAACATCTGAGCTTTTTCTGTGTAACATTTCCCCTCTGATTACATAAGATATATATTCATTATAGACATGTAAGTAACTATAGAAAAATACACAAAAAAGAAAATAAGGGTGATATCTTATTCTTGTTACCCAGACATAACCCATCTCAACACACTGGCATATCTTTCCAGTCTTTTTTTCTGATGCAGGCATTTAAAATAAATTTAGGACTGTACTGTTTATATTGTCATTCAGTATTTTATTTTATTTTTAAAACTCAAGTAATTTATTTATTGACCATGCAGCATGTGGGATCTTAGTTCCCTGACCAGGGATCAAAACCACGCTCCTTGCAGTGGAAGCATGGAGTATTAACCACTGGACCACCAGGGAAGTCCCAACAGTCTTTTATTTTAAATCTGCTATACTATGAACATTTTCTTATGTCTGGAATGTCATTGTTTTAATGACTGCTGTTCCATTAGGTACTATATTAGGTACTATAATTTACCTAATCTCCTACTTCTGAGCAGTTGGTCATTAGAAATTAACTATTGCCAGGACAGTGAGGGTACTTGTTTCTCTGCACCCTTGTCAGTATAGGGCATTATTTTCTCCACAAATTTACATCTTCAAAAATTTCAAACTTGATACATGCTTAAGAGGGATAAATTCTCAGGCATTACAAAAATAAAGTATCCTGTACTACCATTTCAACTTCTTGGGCATCATTTGTTTAATTGAACTTTCTGACTATTTGATATCATTAATAGAAACAAGTGATTATGACTTTGATACAGTGATACTTGTTTGCTTCCTCACTGAAATCCCTGGGAAGATCACTAATTCCAGTTAGTGGTTCTCTTGTTTGTTTGCTCCCTTTCTCATCTGGCTGTGATGCTCTCTGGGAATTTGGTGGTGGTGGTGGTGGTCGGGGAGGGGGGATATGTGAGACTCTTCGACTTGCTATCAGTGACTTGAAATGGTATTTTTGTTTTGTTTTGGTATTCTTTCTATCTCTGTACATTTCTGTTCTCTGTAGCTACTTCCAGTGTCATTCATTTCCTTTTCCTGTTTGCCAGCCACTCTTTGCTGTTTGCTTCTTTCCCCAGCCATACCTTTTCAAGCTAGAGCCGAACTGAACTTGTTCAAGGGAAACTGGGGTAATCAACTTTATGAAAAACTAAAGTGGCTCCTTTCCTTTCTATTGGAGTGAAATTCAGTGCCTTTTTGAAAAACTTAGATGTGTTAAAAGAACTTTCTGACTCATGGCCAGGGCTGGGCTCTGTAGGAATGCCTGGCTTTGGAACAGAGGCAGTGCTCTGGGAGTGATAGAGCCTAATGCAGATTTGCTCCATGCAGAGCAGTTTCCCCTCTGGGTGGCTGCATGTAGGTATGACGTCTGGTACTGCTGCAGCCATCTTGTTATCATGAAATAAGCCAGGAAGGGGGAGGGGGATTTGTTTTGCTTTTTGGTATGGGAAAGGGAAGAAACACTTGGGGTGCTTGGACCATTATGGATGGAGGGAAGGAACTGTTTGAAAAGAAAAACTTTTGATACATTTAAACATACTGAAATATTTAAGCTCTGATAAGACAATGGTGTATGATTGTAGGTAATGAGACTGTGGTTGTCCCACAAAGAACTCATTGTTTTTATTGATTTGCTTTCTCAGAAACCATAGCAGGTTTCTGTGTTAGTTATGTAGAGTAATGAACTGTTTTAATTGGTTAATTCTTCACCCTGATATTTACAATTTACCCAGATTAAGTGTACAATTTAGTGGCATTAAATACATTCAAATTGTTGTATAACTATCACTACTATTTATTTCCAGAGCTCTTTTTATCATCCCAAACAAAAACTCTATACCCCTCCCTGTAGCTCCAGGTAACCTCTATTCTACTTTCTGTCTCTGTGAATTTGATTATTCTAGATACTTCATGTAAATGGAATCATACAACATTTGTCTTTTTGTATTCAGCTTATTTTACTTAGCATAACATTTTCAGGGTTCGTGCATGTTGTAGCAGGCATCAAAATTTCATTCCTTTTTATGTCTGAATAATATCCCATTGTGTGAGTATATATCACATTTATTTATACATTCATCTGTTGTTGTACACTTAGGTAGTTTCCACCTTTTGGCTCTTATGAATTAAGCTGCTATGAATATTAGTGTGCAAGTATCTGTTAGAGTCCCTATTTTCGGATCTCTTGGGTGTATACCTAGCATTGGAATTGCTGGATCAAATGGTAATTCATGTTTAACTTTTAGAGAAATCACTTATTTTCCACACCAGTTGTACAATTTTACATTACCACCAACAACTCGTGAGAGTCCCACATCCTTGCCAACAATTCTTATTTTATTTTATTTTTTGGCCACACTGCGCGGCATGTGGGATCTTAGTTCCCTGACCAGGGATCGAACACATGCCCCCTGCATTGGAAGCATGGAGTCTTAACCATTGGACTGCCAGGGAAGTCCAGCACTTCTTATTTTTTGATAATAGCCATCCTAATGGGTGTGAAGTGGTATCTCACTGTGGTTTTGATTTGAATTTCCCTAGTGATTAGTGATGTTGAGCATCTTTTCATGTGCTTATTGGCTATCTGTATATTTTCGTTGGAGAAATATTCCATTTTATGTATGTACCACATTTTGTTTACCCGTTCTTTGTTGATGGACACTTGGGTTGTTTCTACCTTTTGGTAGATATTGTGAATAATACTATAATGAACATTTGGCATCCAAGTTTCTGTTTGACTCCGTTTTAAATCCTTTGGATATATACCTAGGAGTGGAATTGCTTACCATTTGGTAATTCTATGTTTAGTTTTTTGGGGAACCACCACGCTGTTTTCTGTAGTGCCTGCACCATTTTACTTTGCCATCAGCAATGCACGAGGATTCCAGTCTCTTTACATCCTTGCTAATACTTGTGATTTTCTGTCTTTTAAAAAAATGTTTCTATAAATGGCCATCCAAATGGGTGTGAAGTGGTATTTCATTGTGGTCTTTAAAAATTTTTATTTATTTATTTATTTATTTATTTCTGTTTGGCTGCATTGGGTCTTCGTTGCTGAATGCTGACTTTCTCTAGTTGCAGTGAGCGGGGGCTACTCTTACTTTTGGTGTGCGGACTTCTCATTGCGGTGGCTTCTCTTGCTGCGGAGCATGGGCTCTAGGTGCATGGGCTTCAGTAGCTGTGGCATGTGGGCTCAGTAGTTGTGGCTCACGGGCTCTAGAGCACAGGCTCAGTAGTTGTGGTGCACGGGCCTAGTTGCTCCGTGACATGTGGGATCTTCCTGGACCAGGGCTTGAACCTGTGTCCCCCGCACCGTCAGGTGGATTCCTAACCACTGCGCCACCGGGGAAGTCCCTCATTGTGGTTTTGATTTGCATTTTTCCTAATAATTAGTGATGTTGAGCGTCTTTTCATGTGCTTATTGGCGATTTATGTGTTGTTTTTGGAGAAATGTCTATTCAAGTACTTTGCCCATTTTAAAATAGATTTTTGTTGCGGTTGTTAGTTTGTAGCTCTTTATATATTCTGGATATTAATTCCTTAACAGATACATGGTTTAGAGATGTTTTCTCCCATTTCATGGTTTGCCTTCTCACTCTGTTATAGTGTCCTTTGATGTACAGAAGTTTTAAATTTTGACACAGTCTAATTTATGTTTTCTTTTGTCATTTGTGCTTTTGGTGTCATATTCAAGAAATCATGGTCAAATCCATCATGAGGCTTTCCCCCATGTTTCCTTCTAAGAGTTTTATAGCTTTTACATTTAGACCTTTGATCCATTTTGAGTTAATTTTTGCATATGGCATAAGGTAAGGGTCCAGCTTCATTCTTTTGTATATGGATGTCTAGTTTTTTCAGCATTGTTTGTTGAGAAGTCTGTCTTTCCCATTGAATGGTCTTAGCACCTTGGTTTGAAAATCATTTGGCCATATATTTGACGTTTTTTTTTGGGCCTCTGTCTTTATGCTGATATGTCTGTCTTTATGCCAGTACCACAGTTTTCTGTGCCTTTGTAGCACGTTTTGAAATCAGGAAGTGTGAGTACTCCCACTTTGTTCTTCTTTTTCAAGTTTGTTTTGCCTCTTTGGGATCCCTTGAGATTCCATATGAATTTTAGGAAGAATTTTTCTATTTCTACAAAAAGTGCCATTGGGATTTTGACAGGAATTGCAATGGATTTGTAGATTGCTTTAGGTAGTATTGTCATATTAACAATATTAATTCTTCCAGTCAGTGATCACGGATGCTTTACATTTACTTAGGTTGTCTTTATTTACTATTATTATTATTATTTTTGGCTGCGTTGGGTCTTTGTTGCTGCACATGGGCTTTCTCTGGTTGCGGCAAGCGGGGGCTACTCTTCATTGCAGTGTGTGGGCTTCTCGTTGCGGTGGCTTCTCTTGTGGAGCATGGCTCTGGGCGCGTGGGCTTCAGTAGTTGCAGCATGTGGGCCCTAGAGTGAGCGGGCTTCAGTAGTTGTGGCGCGAGAGCTCAGTAGTTGTGGCGCGCAGGCTCAGTAGTTCTGGCACACAGGCTTAGTTGCTCTGCAGCATGCAGAATCTTCCTGGATTAGGGATCACCCGTGTCCCCTGCATTGACAGGCGGATTCTTAACTACTGCACCACCAGGAAAGTCCTTGGAATTGTTTTCTTAATTTTGTTTTTGTATTGTTCATTGCTAATGTATTTTTGCATGTTAATTTTATATCGTGCAACTGCTGAGTTCATCTGTTAGCCCTAACATTTTGTTGTTGTTGTTTTTTTGACTGCATTCTTTAAGGTTTTCTACATATAAGATCATGTCATCTGCAAAGAGAGATCATTTTATTTCTTCCTTTCATATTTGGATGCCTTTTGTTTCTTTTTCTTGCCCAATTACTACTCTGGCTAAAACTTCTAGCACTATGTTGAAAAGGCAAAAGCAGTCATTTTCGTCTTGTTCCTGATCTTAGAGGAAAAGCTTTCAGTCTTTCACACTGAGTATGATGCTTGCTGTAGATTTTTCATATTTTTTTCTTTTTTTCTTAACAAGGTTAGTTTTCATTTCACTTAACACAAGCTACTACTTGTTCATGCCCAGACTGTGTGTTTGTTTGTATCTGTAAAAGTATGTATCTGGGCATTTTATCTCTTCTTCTTCTCAGTATTTTTTTTTTTGAACTTTATTTATTTATTTGTTATACAGCAGCGTTTTATTAGTTGTCTGTTTTACACATATTAGTGTATATATGTCAATTGCAATCTCCATTTTCATCCCACCACCACCCCCTGCCCCCCACTTTCCTCCCTTGGTGTCCGTACGTTGGTTCTCTACATCTGTCTCTATTTCTCCCTTGCAAACTGGTTCATCTGTACCATTTTCTACATTCCACATATATGCATTAATATATGATATTTGTTTTTTTCTTTCTGACTTGCTTCAATCTGTATGACAGTCTGTAGGTCCGTCCACGTCTCTGAAAATGACCTGATTTCATTCCTTTTTATGGCTGAGTAGTATTCCATTGTATATATGTACCACATCTTCTTTATTCGTTAGTCTGTCAATGGGCATTTAGGTTGCTTCCATGACCTGGTTATTGTAAATAGTGCTGCAGTGAACATTGGGGTGCATGTGTCTTTTTGAATTATGGTTTTCTCAGGGTATGTGCCCAGTAGTGGGATTGCTGGGTCATATGGTAGTTCTATTTTTAGTTTTTTAAGGAACCTCCATACTGTTCTCCATAGTGGCTGTATCAATTTTCATTCCCACCAACAATGCAAGAGGGTTCCCTTTTCTCCACACCCTCTCCAGCATTTGTTTGTAGATTTTCTGATGATGCCCAATCTAACCGGTGTGAGGTGATACCTCATTGTAGTTCTGATTTGCATTTCTCTGATAATCAGTGATGTTGAGCAGCTTTTCATATGCCTCTTGGCCATCTGCATGTCTTCTTTGGAGAAATGTCTCTTTAAGTCTTCTGCCCATTTTTTAGTTGTGTTGTTTGTTTTTTTAATATTGAGCTAATGAGCTGTTTATATATTTTGGAGATTAATCCTTTGTCCGTTGATTCATTTGGAAATATTTTCTCCCATTCTGAGGGTTGTCTTTTCGTCTTGTTTATAGTTTCCTTTGCTGTGCAAAAGCTTTTAAGTTTCATTAGGTCCCATTTGTTTATTTTTGTTTTTATTTCCATTACTCTAGGAGGTGGGTCAAAAAAGATCTTGCTGTGATTTATTTCAGAGTGTTCTTCCTATGTTTTCCTCTAAGAGTTTTATAATATCCGGCCTTACATTTAGGTCTTTAATCCATTTTGAGTTTATTTTTGTGTATGGTGTTAGGGAATGTTCTAATTTCATTCTTTTACATGTGGCTGTCCAGTTTTCCCAGCACCACTTATTGAAGAGACTGTCTTTTCTCCATGGTATATCGTTGCCTCCTTTGTCATAGATTAGTTGACCATAGGTGCATGGGTCTACTTCTGGGATTTCTATCCTGTTCCATTGATCTGTATTTCTGTTTTTGTGCCAGTACCATATTATCTTGATTACTGTAGCTTTGTAGTATAGCCCAAAGTCAGGGAGTCTCATTCCTCCAGCTCCATTTTTTCCCCTCAAGATTGCTTTGGCTATTCGGGGTCTTTTGTGTCTCCATACAAATTTTAAGATTTTTTGTTCTAGTTCTGTAAAAAATCCCATTGGTAATTTGAATCTGTAGATGGCTTTGGGTAGTATAGTCATTTTCACAATATTGATTCTTCGAATCCAAGAACATGGTATATCTCTCCATCTGTGTTTGTCATCTTTGTTTTCTTTCATCAGTGTCTTATAGTTTCTTGAGTACAGGTCTTTTACCTCCTTAGGTAGGTTTAGTCCAAGGTATTTTATTCTTTTTGTTGCAGTGGTGAATGGGATTGTTTCCTTAATTTCTCTTTCTGATCTTTCGTTGTTAGTGTATAGGCATGCAAGAGATTTCTGTGTGTTAATTTTGTGTCCTGCAACTTTACCAAATTCATTGATTAGCTCTAGTAGTTTTCTGGTGGCATCTTTAGGAATATCTATATGTAGTATAATGTCATCTGCAAACAGTGACAGTTTTATTTCTCCTTTTCCAATTTGTATTTCTTTTATTTCTTTTTCTTCTCTGATTGCTGTGGCTAGGACTTCCAAAACTATATTGAACAATAGTGGTGAGAGTGGACATCCTTGTCTTGTTCCTGATCTTAGAGGAAATGCTTTCAGTTTTTCACCATTGAGAATGATGTTTGCTGTAGGTTTATTGTATATCGCCTTTATTATGTTGAGGTAGTTTCCCTCTGTGCCCACTTTCTGGAGAGTTTTTATAATAAATCGGTGTTGAATTTTGTCAAAAGCTTTTTCCGCATCTATTGAGATGATCATATGGTTTTTATTCTTCAGTTTCTTAATATGGTGTATCACATTTGCGTATATCGAAGAATCCTTGCATCCCTGGGATAAATCCCACTTGATCATGGTGTATGATCCTTTTAATGTGCTGTTGGATTTCGTTTGCTAGTATTTTGTTGAGGATTTTTGCATCTATATTCATCAGTGATATTGGTCTGTAGCTTTCTTTTTTTGTAGTATCTTTGTGTGGTTTCAGTATTGGGGTGATGGTGGCCTTGTAGAATGAGTTTGGGAGTGTTCCTCTGCAATATTTTGGAAGAGTTTGAGAAGGATAGGTGTTAGCTCTTCTCTAAATGTTTGATAGAATTTGCCTGTGAATCCATCTGGTCCTGGACTTTGTTTGTTGGAAGATTTTTAATCACTGTTTCAATTTCATTATTTGTGATTGATCTGTTCATATTTTTTATTTCTTCCTGGTTCAGTCTTGGAAGGTTGTACCTTTCTAAGAATTTGTCCATTTCTTGCAGGTTGTCCATTTTATTGGCATAGAGTTGCTTGTAGTAGTCTCTTATGATGCTTTTTATTTCTGCGGTGTCCATCGTAACGTCTCCTCTTTCATTTCTAATTTTATTGATTTGAGTCCTCTCCCTCTTTTTCTTGATGAGTCTGGCTAAAGGTTTATCAGTTTTGTTAACAAATTGAAACAAATTGTTTCTTTGTTTTATTTCATTTATTTCTGCTTTGATCTTTATGATTTCTTTCCTTCTACTATCTTTGGGTTTTGTTTGTTCTTCTTTCTCTAGTTCCTTTAGGTGTAAGGTTAGATTGTTTATTTGAGATTTTTCTTGTTTCTTGAGGTTGGATTGTATTGCTGTAAACTTCTCTCTGAGAACTGCTTTTGCTGCATCCCATAGGTTTTGGATCGTCATGTTTTTGTTGTCATTTGTCTCTAGGTATTTTTTGATTTCCTCAGTGATCTCTTTGTTATTTAGTAACGTATTGTTTAGCCTCCATGTGTTAGTGTTTTTTACATTTTTTCCAATGTAATTGATTTCTCATCTCATAGCGTTGTGGTCGGAAAAGATGCTTGATATGATTTCAGTTTTCTTAAATTTACTGAGGCTTGATTTGTGACCCAAGATGTGATCTGTCCTGGAGAATGTTCTGTGTGCACTTGAGAAGAAGGTGTAATCTGCTGTTTTTGGATGGACTGTCCTATAAATACCAGTTAAATCTATCTGGTCTATTGTATCATTTAAAGCTTGTGTTTCCTTATTAATTTTTTGTCTGGATGATTTGTCCATTGGTGTAAGTGAGGTGTTAAAGTCCCCCACTATTATTGTGTTACTGTCGATTTCCTCTTTTATAGCTGTTAGCATTTGCTTTATGTATTGAGGTGCTTCTATGTTGGGTGCATATATATTTATAATTGTTATATCTTCTTCTTGGATTGATCCCTTGATCATTATGTAGTGTCCTTCCTTGTCTCTTGTAACATTCTTTATTTTAAAGTCTGTTTTCTCTGATACTAGAACTGCTACTTCAGCTTTCTTTTTCATTCTTTTTTTTTGCAAGATTAAATATATACTTATATTCATGATAAGTAAGTACAGAGTAACATTTCCAGTTAAAACTTTTTTCTCTTTGTTTCTGATACAATTATAGTACACAGGTAAACCTTTCCTTCTTATTTCCAGATTTCTGTAAACTTTTCTCCAGAATGTTTCTCCACACTGTAGTACTTGCCTTTAGTGCAGGAATGCAACATGAGTGGTATTTCTCCTGTGGGTCCCAGTAGTAAATGTAGCTTAACCAACAGTGAAATCAGTTCTTACAAACCACCTATGAAAACCATGCATTTGATCTCCATAAAATGTAGGATTGCCAACACTCCATAACAGGAATTCCATGGCTTCTTATAAATACAGTTCTTGAAGAAGTATTTGGGCAATTCCTGTAATACCATAGGCTGGCAAACCAAATGTTTAATCCAATGGTTTTATTACCCTCAATTTAACTTCACTCTGTTGAACACCTGATTACTTATGACCATAAGTCAAGAAATAAACAATGGGGCTTCCCTGGTGGCACAGTGGTTGGGAGTCCACCTGCCAATGCAGGGGACAGGTGTTTGAGCCCTGGTCCGGGAAGATCCCACGTGCCGCGGAGCGGCTGGGCGTGTGCACCACAGCTGCTGGGCCTGCGCTCTGGAGCCTGCGAGCCTAGAGCCTGTGCTTAGCAGCGGGAGAGGCCACCGCAATGAGAAGCCCACGCACTGCAACAGAGACCCAACACAGCCAAATAAATAATAAATAAAAATAAAGAAATAAACAATGATGTGGAGTAACCCCAAAGCAATAAAAATGAACACCCTTTGATAAACTAAGCAGAAATAACATTAGTGATGTCATGCAGTTTCTGAGATATCATAGAAAAATTGTTTCTTAATATTGATAGGAAAATTATGTATCAGTGAAAATGCAGGCTTAGAAATATAGTACTGAGAGTTTCAATTTGTGATGTCTTCACTGCTGAGGGAAAGTGGAATTCTTATTACTAAAGAGAGCTGATCTCTTGGGTGTTGCTGATGGCTCTGTAACTGAGCTTAGTGTTTAATGATGTTGTACAAATAAAATGCAGTGGGGGAAATATGAAATTCCAGCTCTCTTTTGATTTCCATTTGCATGGAATATCTTTTTCCATCCCCTCAGTTTCAGTCTGTATGTGTCCCTCCGTCTGAAGTGGGTCTCTTGTAGACGGCATATACATGGATCTTGTTTTTGTATCCATTCAGCAAGCCTGTGTCTTTTGATTGGAGCATTTAATCCATTCACATTTAAGGTAATTATTGATATGTATGTTCTTATTACCATTTTCTTAATTGTTTTGGGTTTGTTTTTGTAGGTCCTTTTCTTCTCTTGTGTTTCCCACTTAGAGAAGTTCCTTTAGCATTTGTTGTAGAGCTGGTTTGGTGGTGCTGAATTCTCTTAGCTTTTGCTCTTGTGTAAAGCTTTTGATTTCTCCATCGAATCTGAGTGAGATCCTTGCCTGGTAGAGTAATCTTGGTTGTAGGTTCTTCCCTTTCATCACTTTAAATATATTGTGCCACTCCCTTCTGGCTTGTAGAGTTTCTGCTGAGAAATCAGCTGTTAACCTTATGGGAGTTCCCTTGTATGTTATTTGTTGTTTTTCCCTTATTGCTTTTAATCATTTTTCTTAGCCTTTAATTTTTGTCAATTTGATTACTATGTGTCTCGGCATGTTTCTCCTTGGGTTTATCCTGCCTGGGACTCTCTGCGCTTCCTGGACTTGGGTGGTTATTTCCTTTCCCATGTTAGGGATGTTTTTGACTATAATCTCTTCAAATATTTTCTCGGGTCCTTTCTCTCTCTCTTCTCTGTCTGAGACCCCTATAATACAAATGTTGGTGCATTTAATGTTGTTCCAGAGGTCTCTTAGGCTGTCTTCATTTCTTTTCACTGTTTTTTGTCTATTCTGTTCCGTTGCACTGAATTACACCATTCTTTCTTCCAGGTTACTTATCCATTCTTCTGCCTTAGTTATTCTGCTATTGATTCCTTCTAGTATATTTTTCATTTCAGTTATTGTATTGTTCATCTCTGTCTGTTCTTTAATTCTTCTGGGTCTTTGGTAAACATTTCTTGCATCTTCTTGATCTTTGCCTCCATTCTTTTTACGAGGTCCTGGATCATCTTCACTATCATTATTCTGAATTCTTTTTCTGGAAGGCTGCCCAGCTCTACTTCATTTAGTTGTTTTTCTGGGGTTTTATCTTGTTCCTCATCCGGTACATAGTCCTCTGCCTTTTCATTTTGTCTGTCTTACTGTTAATGTGGTTTTCGTTCCACAGGCTGCCGGATTATAGTTCTTCTTGCTTCTCCTGTCTGCCCTCTGATGGATGAGCGTATCTAAGAGGCTTGTGCAAGCTTCATGATGGGAGGGACTGGTGGTGGATAGAGCTGGGTATTGATCAGGTGGGCAGAGCTCAGTAAAACTTTAATCTGCTTGTCTGCTGGTGAGTGGGGCTGAGTTCCCTCCTTGTTGGTTGTTTGGCCTGAGGTGATCCAGCACTGGAGGCTACAGGGCTCTTTGGTGGGGCTAATGGCAGACTCCAGGAGGACTCCTACGCCAAGGAGTAGTTCCGAGAACTTCTGCTGCTAGTGTCCTTGTCCCCACTGTGAGCCACAGCCACCCTACGCCTCTGCAGGAGACCCTCCAACACTAGCAGGTAGGT
Organism: Stenella coeruleoalba; assembly: GCF_951394435.1. NCBI lineage: Eukaryota > Metazoa > Chordata > Mammalia > Artiodactyla > Delphinidae > Stenella > Stenella coeruleoalba. Next base: position 67,642,878 of record NC_137156.1, read on the forward strand.
GTTCAGTCTCCTGTGGGGTCACTGCTCTTTCCTGCTGGGTCCTGATGTGCACACTACTTTGTGTGTGTCCTCCAAGAGTGGAGTTTCTGTTTCCCCCAGTCCTGTGGAAGTCCTGCAGTCAAATCCTGTTAGCCTTCAAAGGCTGATTCTCTGGGAATTCCTCCTCCTGTTGCCGGACCCCCAGGTTGGGAAGCCTGACGTGGGCCTCAGAACCTTAATTCCAGTGGGTGGACTTCTGTGTTATAATTGTTCTCCAGTTTGTGACTCACTTACCCAGCAGTTATGGGATTTGATTTTATTGTGATTGCGTCCCTCCTACCATCTCATTGTGGCTTCTCCTTTGTCTTTGGATGTGGGGTATTCTTTTTGGTGAGTTCCAGTGTCTTCTTGTCGATGATTGTTCAGTAGTTAGCTGTGATTCTGGTGCTCTTGCAAGAAGGAGTGAGCGCACGTCCTTCTACTCCACCATCTTGACCTCCTCTCAGTATTCATGCCTCATTTTGCTGGTAGTTCTGTATCTTTTCCAATCTCGATTCATTTTTTTTAAAGATTTATTTATTTATTTTATTTATCTTTGTCAGTGTCAGGTCTTAGTTGCAGCACTCTGGGTCTTTGTTGTGGCATGCGGGCTTCTCTTCAGTTGTGGCGTGTGGGTTTCTCCTCTTTAGTTGTGGTGTGCAGGCTCCAGGGTGTGTGAGCTCTGTAGTTGTGGCACGCGGGTTCCAGAGCACATGGGCTGTGTAGTTAGTGGCACACAGGCTCTGCAGCTGAGGTGCGCGAGCTCAGCAGTTGTGGCTTCTGGGCTTAGTTGCCCTGCGGCATGTGGGATCTTACTTCCCTGACCAGGGATTGAAGCCGTGTCCTCTGCATTGTAAGGTGGATTCTTTACCACTAGAGCACCAGGGAAGTCCCTCGAGTCATTCTTTTTTTACCATATTTGTTAATACCGAAGATCAAGATATATGTAAAAACTTGTTTATATAATTTAAGAGTACTTTAAAATTACACAAGTTAACATGTGGTTATTGTTGGAAAAAATAGGTAGAAATGAATAAAAAGAAAAAAATTTACTTAGCCCAAATCTCACCAACCAGAAATATTTATTTCATGGTTCCCCCCAGACTCCCGTAGTGAAATGAAACTGATCTGAAAGTTGAACTTCAAGATGTTTTAAAAAATTTTATTGAAGTATAGTTTATTTACAATGTTGTGTTAATTTCTGCTGTACAGCAAAGTGATTCAGTTATACATATATATATATTCTTTTTCATATTCATTTCCATTATGGTTTATTACAGAATATTGAATATAATTCCCTGTGCTATACAGTAGGGCATTGTTGTTTATCCGTCCTATATATAATAGTTTGCATCTGCTAATCCCAAACTCCCAATCCTTTCCTCCCCCACCCCCCTCCCCGTTGGCAACCACAAGTATGTTCTCTATATTTGTGAGTCTGTTTTTTGTTTTGTAGATAGGTTCATTTGTGTTGTATTTTAGATTCCACATATAAGTGATATCATATGGTATTTATCTTTCTCTTTCTGACTTATTTGGCTTGGTATAATAATCTCCAGGTCCATTCATGTTGCTGCATATGGCATTGTTTCATTTTTTTTTATGACTAATATTCCATTTATATATATAGACAAATATATGTATATATATATATACATTACACACACACCCCACACAAGGTAGGTTTTTAAAAGTCAGTCTGATCTCCTTGAGTCAGCACATTAGAGTGGTTCTTAAATATACTTTCACTTAGGGTTGTTCTAGCTGGATATTCCCTAATTGTTCACTTCATAGAGAGCATGTAGGTTAAAACAAACTCCAATGTTGGGATAAAGAAACTCATGCAATTGTAGTGGTTGGAGATTGGTGAAAGCATTTCAAACATATTTAAATGAAGATATAAATTGATAGAAGTTGTTAAACAATTCAGCCCTGAAAATACAGAATTTGAAATTGTTTTCAGTTGTAATTAGGAGAGGGAGGATAATGATGGTACTGAGATTACATGTTACAAAGATTGGCAAGATGGTATCAACTATAGTTTGTTGCAGGGACCACAAGATGGAAAAGAAAGTTAAACTTTGTTTCTTGGCAAGAGTGGAGGAGGAAGTTTTTTTGAGGTAATGGAAAATGGTAGTAACATGAAGTTAAAATAGAAGTCTAACTGGAAGGTTAAGGTACTTCATTGGATTCTTTTATTGATTCAGTAGACGTTATAGAAGATCTGGTATGTGTACTAGGCTCTGGGGAACAGTGATGGGAGAAGATACAGGTCTACGTACTTTCAAGACCTTTAATCTAGATGATTGTGAAAATTAGATTTGGGAAGTTGTATTTTATGAATATAGTAGTTGAAACAATGCAAGTAGACAAGAATTTTTCACTAAGAGTTATATATTTATGGAACTTTTTTTTTCTTTTTTTTAACATCTTTATTGGAGTATAATTGCTTTACAATGGTGTGTTAGTTTCTGCTGTATAACAAAGTGAATCAGCTATACGTATACATATATCCCCATATCCCCTCCCTCTTGCGTCTCCCTCCCACCCTCCCTATCCTGCCCCTCTAGGTGGATACAAAGCACTGAGCTGATCTCCCTGTGCTATGCGGCTCCTTTCCACTAGCCATCTGTTTTAGTGTATATATGTCCTTGCCACTCTCTCGCTTTGTCCCAGCTTCCCCTTCCCCTTCCCTGTGTCCTCAAGTCCATTCTCTACGTCTGTGTTATTTATGGAACTTTAGATCTAGAAGGGACCATAATGTAACACAATGTTCTTGTTTTTCAGATGGGATCACCAAGGTCAGAGACATATGGTAACTTGCTCAGAGTCACACAGTTTGGCTATTTGGGTCTTAAATTCAGATCCTGATTCCCTAAAAAGGCTTTTTTTCTACTATATGATTGAATCTTGGATAAAACCACCAGAAGATAGGAATCAGTCTAGAAATATTTATTGGATGCCTACTATGTGGAAGATTTTTTTTTTTCAAATTTTATTTATTTATTTATTTATTTTTGGTTGTGTTGGGTCCTAATTGCTGCGCGTGGTCTTTCTTTAGTTGCGATGAGCGGGGGCTACTCTTTGTTGCAGTGTGCGGGCTTATCATTGCGGTGGCTTCTCTTGCTGCGGAGCACAGGCTCTAGGTGCGTGGGCTTCAGTAGTTGGGGCACGCGGGCTCTAGAGCACAGGCTCAGTAGACGTGGCACACGGGCTTAGTTGCTCCGCGGCATGTGGGATCTTCCCAGACCAGGGCTCGAACCCGTGTCCCCTGCATTGGCAGGCGGATTCTTAAGCACTGCGCCACCAGGGAAGCCCACTGCGCCACCAGGGAAGCCCTATGTGGAAGATTTAATGGAGAAAACTGGCATACTCCTGTTCTTGAGTATTCTTTCTTTTTTTTCAATATTGAATTATAGTTGATTTGCAATGTTGTGTTAATTACTGCTGTACAGCAAAGTGATTCATTTATACATATATATACATTCTTTTTTAATATCTTTTCCATTATGGTTTATCATAGGATATTGAATATAGTTCTCTGTGCTATACAGTAGGACTTTGTTGTTTATCCATTCTGTATATAAAAGCTTACATCTGCTAGCCCCAACCTCCCACTCTATCCCTCCCCTAATCTCCTCTCCCTTGGCAACCACCAGTCTGTTCTCTGTGTCTGTGATTCTGTTTCTGTTTCATAGATAGGTTCATTTGTGTCATATTTTAGATTCCACGTATAAGTGATACCATATGGTATTTGTCTTTCTCTTTCTGACTTACTTTGCTTAGTGTGATAATCTTTATGTTCCTCCGTGTAGCTGCAAATGGCATTATTTCATTCTTTTTTATGGCTGGGTAATATTCCATTGTATATATACACCATACCTTTTTTATCCATTCGTCTGTCGATGGACATTTAGGTTGTTTCCATATCTTGGCTATTGTACGAGTGCTGCTGTGAACCTAGGAGGTGCTTGTATCTTTTTGAATTCTAGTTTTGTCTGGATATATGCCCAGGAGTGGGATTGCTGGATCATACAGTAATTCTATTTTTAGTTTTCTGAGGAACCTCGATACTGTTCTCCACAAGGATTCTTTCAATTATAATTAATAGAAGTCCATCTCAAACTGAAGCAGAAAGGAGAATTTATTGGTTCATATAACCAAAAAAGGCATGAATGCATCTGGCCTCAGGAGACTGTGTTCAGGGCCATAAGACATCAGAACATCTGTGTTTCCATTTTACATTTTGGCATATGCCTATGTGTTGGACTCATTTTTCCAGTCATTAACTTTAAAAAATTTACTGTTTTCATTATTGGGGAACATAGCTCCTGGTCGCTCTAGGGTTACGTCTTTACAGTTCATGATGGACTAGGAAAGAGCTAGTTCCTGTTGGGAAGACTTCAGGGAGTGAATGATTTGGCCCAGTCTGCTTTACATGCTCACTTGTGGTTGAGGGGGTCTGACTGGTAGCCCCACTGAAATCACATAGATTGGGAAAATTTCTGTAAAAAGTGAGGATTAGGAATGCTGGGCACACAGAACAGTAAGGAGATAAGACTGCCTGATGCATATACACTACATGCCCACAAAGCAACAGTTAATGTCAAACATGTGATAGCAGTAGAATGTGCCAGGGACTTCCCTGGTGCCGCAGTGGTTAAGAATCTGCCTGCCAATGCAGGGGACACGGGTTCGAGCCCTGGTCCAGGAAGATCCCACATGCCGTGGAGCAACTAAGCGCATGCGTCACAACTACTGAAGCCCGTGTACCTAGAGCCCATGCTCCACAGCGAGAGAAGCCACCGCAATGAGAAGCCCGTGCACCGCAACAAAGAGTAGCCCCCGCTCTCTGTAACAAGAGAAAGCCTGCGTGCAGCAACAAAGACCCAACACAGCCAAAAATAAATTAAAAAAAAAAAAGGCTTCTCTTAATCTACATGGTTAATTTCCAATTAAAAAAAAAAGTAGAATGTGCCAGATGACTTCACAGACTGGGGGAAATAATTTCCAAGATTGAAAAAACGGAGTCTTGATGCGTGGATTGGATTTTTGTCAGTGAAGAGGAAGCATGAGAGGAGATCCAGGCAGTAGGAAACAGTGAGGTATGGACTGGAGACTTGTGCAAGGTATGTACTGGAGACTTGTTTTGGAGAACTGTGAATAGAACAAATCTCGTGTCATTGGGAGATGATCAGGAGGATAGGTTTGGCTGAGAGTGTTAAGGGCCTTGAATGTAGGAAGAAGGAATTTGCCTTTTATTCTGTGTGCCGTTGTGGGGGGCCAATGAAACATGTTGATGAAGGGAAAAAGCAATTTCAAGAATGGAAGTGGAGGAGCATAAGAGTGATTTTAGATTCAGAAAAACTAGATAAACGAGTAATAGAATTTATTTTCAGAGGAACTAGGCACTACTGTTCCTAACATGGAAAACCTACAAGGACTGTGAACAAATCACTTAACTGCCTTCTATTTGCCTCTTCAGTAAAATAAAATAAATATATTGTACTAATCTTTCCTTACATCAGATTAGAGTTAATATATAAAATTGTTTCAATAAGAAAATATTGTGTTGTAATAGGCATTATTGCTTTATAAATGACTTATTAACTTTTTTTTTTCGGTACACGGGCCTCTCACTGTTGTGGCCTCTCCTGTTGCGGAGCACAGGCTCCGGACGCGCAGGCTCAGCGGCCATGGCTCATGGGCCCAGCCGCTTCGCGGCATGTGGGATCTTCCCGGACCAGGGCACGAACCTGTCTCCCCTGCATCGGCAGGTGGACTCTCAACCACTGCTCCACCAGGGAAGCCCATGACTTATTAACTTTGATATGTATGAGAGAGTATTTTTCTCTGTGGTATTTGGAGATTATAAGTTGGAAATAGATTGTTGATTGAGGAGATGACCTTTACATTTTATTAGCTCATAAAGTAAATGGAACTAATACCTTGGGTTGCATTTTCTTTTAAATTATTTTAATTAGGTAGATGACAGAAACAAGTTCTGAAACTAAACTTTAGCGCTACGTGTTAATTTTTTTCCCTTCTAGTCATATATATTTTTTTAATTACTAAGAATTCTCAAAACTGCCTTTGTAACTGTGATTTTTGACACCTATGCCCTAAATCAGTGCTATAACTGCTGTGTGCACTGCTTGCACTCCTGGGTCTCAAATTCTTGGAGAGAAAGCTTCACCTCTTCTGTCTGTACCTCGCCCTAATAATTCACTGTCTCTTTGGCCAGGATGGGAGACAGACCCTTGCTGTCCTCTTCCATCTATCCTTCATGCCTCTACTCTTAGATCCCCCATTTGCCATTCTGCAAACCACCTCTTTGAAATCTTTATTCTTCTCCTGACCTCACCAGACATTACATGCTCTCCTCCCCACCTCATGACTGAAACTCGTTTGGGACTCAGTTGGGGTACCTAGTTTATCTCTTACATTAAAGCATATTCACCCCCTTAAAAATTTCTCTTTGCCTGTAGTGTGTTTGAAACACATTTTTAAAAGATAGTTTCTGGGGCTCCCCTGGTGGCGCAGTGGTTGAGAGTCCGCCTGCCGATGCAGGGGAGACGGGTTCGTGCCCCGGTCCGGGAAGATCCCACGTGCCGCGGAGCGGCTGGGCCCGTGAGCCATGGCCACTGAGCCTGCACGTCTGGAGCCTGTGCTCCGCAACAGGAGAGGCCACAACAGTGAGAGGCCTGCGAACCCCCCCCCCCAAAAAAAAGATAGTTTCTAACTTGAAGTGCTCTTTTCTTGAAGTGCAAAAAGATAACCCAATAGTTCTTAATTTATAAGCAGCTGGTTTTCATGTAAAAGAGGAAACTCTGAATTCTGTTCTGATGGCTAGTGTTTGTATTAAAAGATTTAGCAATGGTGGTTTCTTTTATTTCACATATAGGAAAGTAAACTTTAGTGTTGATTCTATGATATTTTTGTATTACTAGAGTTACACTGAAAAGAGTACAACTTTAGAGACATTGTGGAATGCTTATATAGATGCAGTGTGCTTATACATGGTATAGGCAAATACGATGGACTTAATTTTTAAAAATCCTTACAGCTTTTAAAAACTGTGGAAGTAATACTCAAAGCCTCTTAACTCATTTCCCCAAGTGTATCCCCACTTCTTCCCTCACCCAGCTCAGGTAACTGCTATAAATGATTTGATATTTCTTTCTATGTATATATAAATAAGTTATGTACATACTTTTAAAAAGTAACTTGTGGAATAATAATTTCAGACACTTACATAGTACTTTGTACCAGGTACTATTCTAAGCACTTAATGTATATTAACTGTAATCTTCACCATAATCCTATGAAGTATATGCTATTATCATCCCCATTTTTAAAGATGAGGAAACTGAGACACAGGAAGGCTGAGTGCCTGCCTTGTCCATTGTCACACAACCAGTAAGTTGTAGAGCCAAGATTCAAACTCAGGCATTCTGGTTTTGGAGTCTGTATCTTCAGCCATTATCTCTACTGGGAAGATGCATAACCTTTCTGTGGCCAGTAAGTCAGAACAAACCTACCTTTGTTCCAGAGCATGGACTTGAGAAACCAAATCTTGGTTTTGCTTTTTAAACCTTTTAAGTAAAAATTTTATTACGTATCAATTGTCTTTTACAGCTGTCATCTTTAATCTAGTGGTACTTTTTGTGGGGGTGAGGGGGGCAAGCGTCAAATTCCATTTTGAGAATATAATGAATGTTACAGATCATGTCTGCAGGAAGATTCACGTATGCCAAAATAAAAATTTACCAACCATATCAGAATATTTATGGACTTCTGGAAGCCCATCTTTGGATTCATTTAAGAACCACTACTTAAAACATTTCAGCTTGTCTTTTTTCTCTACATTGTGTACACATTTTATTTTTTTAGCCTGCCCTTAATGTTACTGACTTACTTTCTTTTACAGGATTGTTTCTACTTCTTGTTTTGCCATTTTTCTTTTTTTCTTCTTCATTTAGTATGATCACAGACTCATGGATTTTCATTTATTTCATATGATATAAGCAGTCATTCTGATTGTAATTCTCAAATTGTCCTAATGCTTTTATTTTTTATTTTTTTTTATTATTATTTTTTTTTGCATTACGCGGGCCTCTCACTGTTGTGGCCTCTCCCGTTGCGAAGCAGAGGCTCTGGACGCGCAGGCTCAGCGGCCATGGCTCACGGGCCCAGCCGCTCCGCGGCATGTGGGATCTTCCCAGACCGGGGCACGAACCCGTGTCCCCTGCATCGGCAGGCGGACTCTCAACCACTGCGCCACCAGGGAAGCCCTGTCCTAATGCTTTTAAAGTTCTCCTGTGAGGATTTCCTCTGTAGAGACACCTGCTTTCATCTGCTTTGTTCTGATAATTGACAATATTTGGTCTTAGGTCTTAAAGTGTGTGCTATTTTTACTTTTTTGACGTAAAAGTCAGTTATATAAAATTTCCTTGTTTCCTGCAATTAGTTTTCTTTTATGTTTATTTATCATTGTTTGCATACTATTTTTTTCTTTTTTTGTGTTTAAAAAAATCCTTATTTGAGAGATAATTCACATACCATATAGCTCACCCTTTAAAGTGTACAATTCACTTATTTTTAGTGTATTTATAGAGTTGTGCGTTCATCACCACTACCTTAATCCCAGAACATTTTCATCACTCCAAAAAGAAACCCTGTACCCATCAGCAGTCACTCCCCATTCCCTCTCTGTCACCCCAGCAACGTCTAGTCAACTTTTTGTCTAATGATTTGTCTGTTCTGGGCATTTCAAGTAAATGGAATCATACAATATGTGGCCTTCTGTGTCTGGCTTCTTTCACAGGGCATAATGTTTTCAAGATTCATCCATGTTGTAGCATATGTCAGTACTTCATTCCTTTTTATGGCTGGTAATATCCCATTGTATGGGTATACCACATTTTGTTTATCTCTTTACCAATTGATGGATATTTGAATTCTTTCCACTTTTTGGCTGTTATGAATAATTGTGCCATAAATATTCATGTACAAGTTTTTGTGTGAATGTTTTCAATTCTTTCGGAAATATGCACAGAGTGGAATTGCTGGATCATGTGGTAATTTTTAATTTTTTGAGGAATTGCCATGTTGTTTTCCATAGCACCTGCATCATTTTACATGTCCTCCAGCAGTGCACTAGGGTTCCACTTTCTCCACATCTTTGCCAAAACTTGTTATTTTCTGCCTTTTTTAAAAAAAATTTATTTATTTTATTTATTTTTGGCTGCATTGGGTCTTTGTTGCTGCGCGTGGGCCTTCTAGTTGTGGCGAACCCTTCTAGGGGCTGCTCTTCGTTGCGGTGCGCAGGCTTCTCATTGCGGTGGCTTCCCTTGTTCTGAAGCATGGGCTGTAGGCGTGTGGGCTTCAGTAGTTGTGGCACGTGGGCTCAGTAGTTGTGGCTCATGGGCTCTAGAGCATAGGCTCAGTAGCTGTGGCGCACAGGCTTTGTTGCTCAGTAGCTGTGGCGCACAGGCTCAGTGGGATATTCCTGGACCAGGGCTCGAACCTGTGTCCCCTGCATTGGCAGGAGGATTCTTAACCACTGCGCCACCAGGGAAGTCTTTTTCTGCCTTTTTGATGATAGCAATTCTGGTGGGTGTAAGGTGGTATCTCATTGTGGGTTTGATTTGCATTTCCCTAATGGCTAATGATGTTGAGCCTCTTTTCATGTGCTGTTGTTCATTTGTATATATTTTTTGGTGAAATGTCTATTAAAATCCTTTGCCTATTTTTGAATTGGGTTTTTTATTTTTGTTGTTTATTACTTTCTTTATATATTTTTTAATATTTAAAGCCTTTTAAGAGTTGATTTGTAAATATTTTCTGCTGGTCTACAGACTATCTTTTCACTCTCTTAATAGTGTCCCTTGCTGCACAAAAGCTTTTAATTTTGTTGAAATTCAATTAATGTATTTTCTTCTGTTGTTCTTATCCAAGAAACTATTGCCAAATCAGATGTCATGAGTATTTGCCCTATTTTTTTTCTGACAGTCTTATAATTTCAGCTCTTATATTTAGGTCTTTGATCCATTTTGAATTAATTTTGTATATAGTGTAAGGTAAGGATTCAACTTCATTATCTTGCATGTGGATATTCAGTTTTCCTAGCAGTACTTGCTGAACAGTTTTTTTTTAAATTTTTATTTATTTTATTTTTAATTTTTTGGCTGCACTGCATGGCATGTGGGATCTCAGTACCCTGACCAGGGATCGAACCCCCGTCCCCTGCATTGGAAGTGCGGAGTCTTAACCACTGGACCGCCAGGGAAGTCCCTGCTGAACAGTCTTTTCTTTCCCCATTTCTGGCTCTTAATTATATTCCATTGATCTATATATCCTTATGCCAGTACCACACTATTTTGATTATTGTAGTTTTGAAGTAAGTTTTGAAACTTGAAAGTGTGAGTCATCCAACTTTGTTCTTTTTTAAGATTGCTTTGGGTATTTGGGGCCTCTGGAAATTCCATATGAATTGTAGGATGTGTTTTTCTATTTCTTGGGGATTGTGATAGGGATTCCATTGAAACTGTAGATTACCTTGGGTAGAATTGTCATCTTAACAGTATCAATTCTACCAATCCATGAACATGGGATATCTTTCTTAGGTATCTTACTTAGATCTTTAATTTCTCTCAGCAGTGTTTTGTAGTTTTCAGTCTTGTACCTCTTTGGTTAAATTTATTCCTAAGTATCTTATTATTTTTGGTGCTATTGTATATGGAATTGTATAGCTGAAGGCTGTTTTATTAAGTTCTCCATCTCTTTTTTTCCCTTGCAGTGTTTTGTTAAAGAAACTGAATCTTTTGTCTCATGGTGTGAATCTTGCTAATCATGTTTCTGTGAATTCATTTAATATGCTCCTTTTTCCTGGTATTTCCTTTAAGTTGGCAGTTAGTTCTATAGGCGTCCCCATATTAAGGTTTGAGTTTTTTTTTAAATAAATGATTACTTTATAGATGGCATTATGTACTTTGTTTAGTAGTTACATAGTTTCTTGTTTCCTCTTTTTGTGATGTTAGAGCTATTGATGATCATTTCCTATACCCATACATTTATTGGGGGTTGCAAAATGGTGATATTCTACCTTTGCCATCACTTCTTTGTTTATTGTCTAGGATATTTTTTATAAAGAGAAACTTTTCCTTAACTACTTGGGTATTCAGAGGTATATAGTTTGTATAGGAAAATCATAATATATGTTCTGTTTTTTTTCCTGTTTTGCTAATTTTCACAGTAGTGAGCTGATTCCCTTAGCAATCTCTGAAAAGTGACCCTAAGCTTTTTTTTGAACCATTGTTATTATTAACTCAGAGATTTAAATATACTGATATACTATTCTTTTAGTGAGTAGTGGGACTCTCCTGGTGTTGAAAGTCCTTTTGACCTGACCATAGTAGTTTTTGACAGCTTCCTTGGTTTTTAGTATGACAAGATATTCTATGCTTATCTTAAGCATTTCCTGTCCTAAACTTGGCATTTTCCCAAGGAGCCCTGGTTCCTTTTAGTGAGAAAGAGTATATTTAGAAATCACAATTTCAGTGCTAGAGATTTGTCATTGTTTCTAGTGCCTTGTCAGGAACTGTGCATTGCTACATTGTCTTTACTTAACTTCATAAATCTTACATCTGCATCTTTCCTCCCTTAAAAACAAATTCCTAAGTAATTACTTACTTGCCTTATTCCCCATTACTCACACAACAGTCTTAGAATAGCATTACTATCACTGTATCAACAGTATGATTAGTGAAAGCAGATTAAGATTTTTTTGAAGTTCTTTTTATCCTTAGAATATATTCCATTAGGGATATTTGGTCAAATTACTTTCTTTTGACATTACTTGGAATAGTTCCTCTCTTTTTGGTTATACTACTAACTTGGCTGTACATCTAGGTTTATTTAATTCATTTTACTTTCCATTATTAGGGCTTTTTTTGGTTGTTAATTTATAGCTCAGTTTTGCTATTATAGAGAACAGTATGCTGCAGATCTTGCTGCATATATATTTATTTACTTGATGGTTATCGAGTATTGATTTCTAGAAGTGGAATTGTGTCAAAGCATGTGAAATCTTAAAATGGACCCATTTCTACCACCTTTTTAAGAAAAAAATCTTACACTTTGTATTCTGGTCATATATGTGCACATCTTTATCAGCACTGTTTGGGTATTAATCTTTGACAATCTGATAAAAAAATAAAAATGATACTTTTTAGCAATCTTTGTTACTGTGGTTAATATTTTTTCATGTGTTTTTTGGCCTATTTGTATCTTTTGCCCAGTTTTCTTATGGGCAAAAAAAGTCTGTATTTTTCTTTTTGATTGTAAAAACTATGTCCATACTGAATGTAGAACATTTTGATTCTTGCTGGCATTTTTCCATTTTTCTTTCAGAATTTTTAGATATTATATATGGACATCTAAAAAGTTTTACATGTAGTAAAATCCATTACTTGTTCAGAACAAACCAGTTTATAGGTTTGATGCAATCCAGTCAAAATGCCACCAGTACCGTTCACTGAATTTTATAATCATTTTCTCCAGTTTGTCTGTAAGAAGAAACATAGGAGGGCTTCCCTGGTGGTGCAGTGGTTGAGAGTCCACGTGCCAATGCAGGGGACATGGGTTCAAGCCCTGGCCCAGGAGGATCCCACATGCCGCGGAGCAGCTAAGCCCAACTGAGCCTGCGCTCTAGAGCTTGCGTGCCACAACTACTGAAGCCCGCACGCCTAAGAGCCCGTGCTCCACAACAAGGGAAGCCACTGCAATGAGAAGCCCATGCACCACAACGAACAGTAGTCCCCACTCGCCGCAACCAGAGAAAGCCCGGACACAGCAGTGAAGACCCAATGCAGCCAAAAAAAAAAAAAAAAGAAAAAAACAAACATAGGAGCTTAGTCTTAAAAGAGTAATGGGGGGAGGTACTTAACTTTACCATGTGAGGTAATAGCAATTAAAAGTGGGATATTGGGACAAGAATGATTGATACTTGAGACAGAATAATGTTCCAGAAATACATTCTTTTTTTTTTTTTTTTTTGCGGTACGCGGGCTTCTCGCTGTTGTGGCCTCTCGCGTTGCGGAGCACAGGCTCCAGACGCGCAGGCTCAGCGGCCATGGCTCACGGGCCCAGCCGCTCCGCGGCATGTGGGATCTTCCCGGACTGGGGCACGAACCCACGTCCCCTGCATCGGCAGGCGGACTCTCAACCACTGCGCCACCAGGAAAGCCCCAGAAATACATTCTTTATATTTATGAAACTAGTATATGATAAATGAAATATCTATGTAAACAATTAGAAAGAAGAAAACTAATTTAATAGTAAAGGAGACAGAATAATATGGGTCAATCCTGCAGTACAGTTCTTGTAGTGAGTATCTTTTGTTTGAGTTGGTGGGGGAAATAATTGAGTGGAAAGAGGTAGATATTTTTCTCTGAGCCACACTGATAGAAAGTCAGTTTGGACTATGAGTCTATTACCATGACAACTCATTTTTGAAATCAGAAGAGATTTGATTTTGTAGCATTATATGGGTGGGCTGGTACAACAGTCCAAGATTGTATAGTGGATTTGCTTCAGAATGCATCTTTTGACCCTTCTTTCATGATCTAGCAAAGATTAAGCTTTCCCTCATGAGTGTGTGTGTGTGTGTATAGGTATGTATATAAAGGTAGAAATATTAGAGATGTATACACTGTAGACAAAGTAGGTAAGCTGAACAAGAGGCAAATAAAAATATTCTTATAACCTAGTTGCAACCACTTTTATTTGTATATCCCACAAAAAAATGGAATCATGGTATAAATATTGTTTATAATCTTTTTCTACTTGATACAGTATGAAAGATTTCAAGCTAAATATTTGTAAAAATTTTAAAATTAGTATATCTGTCTCTGTTAACATGTTTTTCAAACGTCTTCAATCTTATTTTGCCACTGATGAATTCTTAATTACTTGGGGATTAAGATGGCACAAAACTGAAAGAATAATGGTAAAGGTCATAGTTGTTGTTGTTTTGTTTTGTTTTGTTTGGAGAATGGGCTGAGAAGGGGCACCTGTGGGTGTGAGCGATCACTTAGGAGGCCATTGCAGGAGTCCAGGCGAACTTGGATTCAAAAGGTAAAAAAAGGTTACGAAGCTGCAAAGAGCTGCTGTTATTATGTTTGTACTTATCTGTCGGGGTCTGGGCAGGAAAGAGATTGCACAGTCAAATGGGGTAATCTGAACAGGGTTTAATAAAGGGACTACTTCTGAAGGTGAGGCAGGAGCTAGGGAAACGAATAGGGTGCAGTACCCCGGTGGTTGGTTCCACCACTAGGACTGAAGGGGCAAGTGAGGGAACAGTTACAGAAACTCACAGGAGCTGTGGCCTTCAGCAGAGGGATGCAGCCAGCTCCCAGGGCCCAGCAGGAATAAACATCCCAACCTTATTGTCCGCCTGTTCTCCAGCATCTGGCAGTGTTCTCCACCGGATTTACCCAACCAGCCACGGGGCAAAGAGGAGGCTGTTGATGCTGCCCGAGAGGGCAGGCTCTCCGGGGTATAGAGCGAGGTGAAGGAGGGTAGAAAGTGGATCTCAGGGTCAAACAAATCTTGCAACATCATATGGATCATGCATTTTTTCCCTCTCATCTCACAGTCCTTCTTCCCCTGCCACCACCAATGAAACGATAAATTCTTTATAGGTGGAGATTATTTTCTTTTTAAAAAATTTTTATTTTATATTGGAGTACAGTTGGTTAACAATTTTGTGTTAGTTTCAGGTGTACAGCAAAGTGATTCAATTATACATATATATGTATCTATTCTTTTTCTAATTCTTGAAGCTCGCAGTGACCAGTAACTTCTAATGTACCTGACAGACAGAGGAGAATAGAGTGAAACAGTCTATAACTAATAGGTTTATTCTTTGTGATATTCCTGCAAACAGAGTATAGGCCTGAAAGTAGATCCATGATTACAGGGAGAAAGATCTGCTTTCTTTTGAGCCTCTTGCTTTTCTAGCAAATATAATTTTTTTCTTTTCTACTTATACATTAATTTAAAAAATCACTTGAAAGCCAGTCTTGAATGAAGATAGTTATTAAAGTGGAAAGTTTACATATGTTCTCTGAATAGGCATGAAACACCCAATTTCAAACAAGGAAAGCGGTTGGTAATTTTAATGTTCTTGTCAATTAGTGACAGAGGTTAGGAAGACAGGAGTGATGAATGCTTTGGAGATTGAAATAATAGCAAGGCCCTCGATAAAGAATTTGTTAGGGAGTACATAGAAGGTCTGGTGAAGTTAAATTCCTAAATGCTAATGCAATTCATTGTAGTTTTACTATAAGCCATGGCTCAGAGATTGCATACTTTTGACCTTAGGACACTTGTCTCATTGTTAGTATGTGGGTGCCTGCAAGGATTTGAGAGACGCTGGAACATGATTTTTTCTCCACTGTGATGAAGGGTTCAACCCAGTAAATCCTAGAGAAGACCATTTTTCCCCACTTGGTACTTAAAGGAGGATGCTGTTGAGTATTTGCTGTTTCTTAATATTTTCCAAATCTGTATGGCATTAAATGGTAGAAGTTGGTCTAACTGCTTTGTTATTTGTTTTTGTTCAGAATTTTGTTTTCCATGGGGAATTTACAGCAGAAGATTGAATAATGCTTCTACTATTTAGAAATATAGCCAAATACTTTAATAAGAGCATACTAATTACCAATGTCTTAGTCCAGTTCATACTGCTATAACAAAAATATTATAGACTGGGTAGCTTAAATAACAGACATTTATTTCTTGTAGTTCTAAAGGCTGAAAAGTCTGAGATCAGGGTGCTAGGATGGTCAGGTTTGGATAAAGACCCTTGTCAGGTTTGCAGACTGCCGACTTCTGTGTCCTCACATGGTGAAAGGGGAGGGGGATCTCTCTGAGATCTTGATTTGTAAGTGCACTACTCCCATACATGAAGGAACCACTTTGATGACCTAATCACCTCCCACAGGCCCCATTTCCAAATGCCATCATACTGGGGATTACGTTTCAACATAGGAATTTTGGGGGGACACAAGTGTTATCTTTAGTAACCAGTAAGCAAATTTGATACCTTCAGTAGAGATTAAATATATACATATATATGTACACATACAAATAGGCTCATGCTATTCACACACACACACACACACAATTTTATAGCTTGGGCTTTTTTTTTTTTTTTTAAACAATGGAAAGGCTGATATTAGGTAGTATATGTTCCTCTGTTTCATCCTTTACATTTTTATGCACATTGTAGAATCAGTTTATTGATTTCCACAAAATGTCTATTGGGATTTTGGTTGAGATTGCATAGAATCTAATGATCAATTTGGGGAAAATCTGTATCTTTATACTGTTGAGTCTTGGAATTCATGAATAGGTTGTATGCCTTCATTTATTAGACTTTTACTATATCTAATGTCATAGTTTTCTGTATAGAGTTCTTCCATATGTCTCTTAGATTTATTTATAGTTACTTGACATTTTTAAAAAAATTAATTAATTAATTAATTAATTTTGGCTGTGTTGAGTCTTTGTTTCTGTGCGTGGGCTTTCTCTAGTTGCGGCGAGCGGGGGACCACTCTTCATCGTGGCGCGCAGGCCTCTCACTATCACGGCCTCTCTTGTTGTGGAGCACAGGCTCCAGATGCGCAGGCTCAGTAGTTGTGGCTCACGGGCCTAGTTGCTTCGCGGCATGTGGGATCTCCCCAGACCAGGGCTCGAACCCGTGTCCCCTGCATTAGCAGGCAGGTTCTCAACCACTGCGCCACCAGTGAAGCCCTACTGACATTTTTGGTGCTGTTATAAATTGTATATTTCTAAAACATTTCATTTTCTAGTTGTTTGTTCCTGTATAGACTTAAAAAAATTCATATTGTATCTAGTGACCTTGCTACACATTGACATATTTTCTGTGTTGGTTTATGTCTAGGTTCTTCGGGATTTTTTCAGACCTGCAGATAATGATACTATTATTTCTTTGTTTCTAATCATTATACCTTTTATTTCTTTTTCTGCTTTATTTGCACAGGGTGGCCCTTCAGTGTAATGTTGAATAGAAATGGTAGTGGACATGCTTTTCTTATTCCTAACCTTACTGATAAAATGCTGAGTATTTCACTAATATATATGATGTTTGCTATAGATACATTGTACATAACCTTCATCATATTAAGGAAGTTCCCTTCTATTCTTAGATTATTAAGAATTTTAGGGCTTCCCTGGTGGCGCAGTGGTTGAGAGTCCGCCTGCCGATGCAGGGGACACGGGTTCGTGCCCCGGTCCGGGAGGATCCCACGTGCCGCGGAGCGGCTGGGCCCGTGAGCCATGGCCGCTGGGACTGCGGGTACGGAGCCTGTGCTCCGCAACGGGAGAGGCCAAAACAGTGAGAAGCCCGCGTACCGCAAAAAAAAAAAAAAAAAAAAAGAATTTTAGTCACGAGTAGACGTTGAATTTTATCAAATGCCTCTTCTGCATTTATGGATATGATCATGTGATTTTTTTTTTCCCCTTTATTGATTTTTTTAATATTAAACCAATTGCGCTCTGGAATAAGCCCAAATTGGTCATGGTTATTCTTTTTATATATAGTTGGACTTGATTTACTATTTATTTATTTATTCATTCATTCATGCATGCATGCATGCATGACCACATGGCTTGTGGGATCTTAGTTCCCAGACCAGGGATCGAACCTGGGAATCATGGCAGTGAAAGTGCCGAGTCCTAACCACTGTGCCACCAGGGAATTCCCAGTTTGCCTTTTATTTCTATTTATTTATTTATTTATTTTTAACATTTTTATTCGAGTATAATTGCTTTACAATGGTCTGTTAGTTTCTGCTTTATAAGAAAGTGAATCAGTTATACATATACATATATCCCCATATCTCTTCCCTCTTGCGTCTCCCTTCCTCCCACCCTCCCTATCCCACCCTTCTAGCTGGTCACAAAACACCGAGCTGATCTCCCTGTGCTATGCAACTGCTTCCCACTGGCTATCTATTTTACATTTGGTAGTGTATATATGTCCATATATACACTAACACTCTCTCACTTTGTCCCAGCTTACCCTTCCCCCTCCCCGTGTCCTCAAGTCCATTCTCTAGTAGGTCTGCGTCTTTATTCCCGTCTTGTCCCTAAGTTCTTCATGATGATTTTTTTTTTTTTAGATTCCATATATATGTGTTAGCATATGGTATTTGTTTTTCTCTTTCTGACTTACTTCACTCTGTATGACAGACTCTAGGTCCATCCACCTCACTACAAATAACTCAGTTTTGTTTATTTTTATGGCTGAGTAATATTCCATTGTATATATGTGCCACATCTTCTTTATCCATTCATCTGTTGATGGACACTTAGGTTGCTTCCATGTCCTGGCTATTGTAAATAGAGCTGGAATGAACATTGTGGTAGATGACTCTTTTTGAATTATGGTTTTCTCAGGGTAAATGCCCAGTAGTGGGATTGCTGGGTTGTATGGTAGTTCTATTTTTAGTTTTTTAAGGAACCTCCATACTGTTCTCCATAGTGGCTGTATCAATTTACATTCCCACCACCAGGGTAGGAGGGTTCCCTTTTCTCCACACCCTCTCCAGCATTTATTGTTTGTAGATTTTTTGGTGATGGCCATTCTGACCGGTGTGAGATGATATCTCATTGTAGTTTTGTTTTGCATTTCTCTAATGATTAATGATGTTGAGCATTCTTTCACGTGTTTGTTGGCAATCTGTCTGTCTTCTTTGGAGAAATGTCTATTTAGGTCTTTTGCCCATTTTTGAATTGGGTTTTTTTTTTTTAAAAGATTTTCTATCTGTGATCATGAGACAGATTGGCCTGTAACTTTCCTTTCTTATAATGTCTTTGTCAGCTTTTACTTTCATGCTGAGTTAAAAATGAATTCTCTTTTCCCTATTTCCTAGAGGGACTTATTTGTGGTTGGCGTTTCTTCTCCAGATGTTTGGGCAAATTCGCTGGTAGAGTAGTCAGGACTTGTTATTTCATTTGTGGGAAAATTTTAGATACAGATTCACTTTTGTTTAATAGATACAGGACTATTCAAGTTTTTAACTGCTCTGTCAGTTTTTGTAAAGTTGATCTTTCTACAAATTTATCCATCTATTCTAAATTTTCTAATTTTTTGTTATAAAGTTTTATCTAATGTCCTTTTATACATCATTTAATTATTACATTAATGTTTTTATTGGTGATACTGATAATTTATACCTTTTCTCTCTCTTTTTTTTTTTGATCAGTCTTGCTTACGTGTCTATCAGTGTTAGTGTTTTCAAAGAACTAATTTTAGATTATAAGGCTTGATATATGATAGTGTACATCCTTTAAGATTGACAAGCCTTTTCTTGGTTCTTTGTATTATGTAAATTTTAGAATCATTTTATCAGTTTTCTAAAAATAAAAGTATGTGGGATTTTGATGAGTATAGATTTTCTCTGTTGTACATTTGCTTTTTACTTCATTAATTTTTGTTTTATTGTGGGGATTCTGTTTTTCAAAGCATAATCATTTATTTGGTGATCCTTTTAAAAATATCTATTTGTCTGTTTATAGTAGATAATAAGCTTCTAATGATCATTTTTTCTTAATTGATACATACTTGCCCAGAAAGAACAGGCAAACACAAGATATGCTGGGGGGGAGAGAGAGGGAGACTCTGTTTATAGAAATGTTTTCACATACATGCATGCATGCACACACCTCTAAGTAATAGTGATTTTGCCGAAGTATACCTCAGTGTTCTGAACCATTTAATATTACCTTTCAAAATATAGATTAAGTTGAAAGGGACTTACATATTTGAAAAATGAATTAGAAGGGAGAGTATATACTTAAGAAAATTTAGTGCTAACTTTCATCGACACTGACCCTGTCTCACTGTTTTAAAATGCTAATTGACATGTTTATTCTTGTTTTTCTAGTGATATGCAGCTTTCGAGGATCTGTCCCTCAAGGATTGGTCTTAGAAATAGGAGAAACAGTCCAGATTCTTGAAAAATGTGAAGGTAAGTGGACCCATAAATTGTAAAACACAAATGGTGATCATTTTTGGCAGTATGATATGCATTTATTTTGTAGTATGAGGTTATAAGCAATCATTTTGAAGCTGTAATTAATCACATTATGATACACTGCTATAAAATCATTCCTGATCTATGTTCAGCATAAAGGATGAGCTATTTTGGCTCTAATCTAATAGTGACAAATAACTATTGTTGGCTGTCAGAAAATGATTTTTTTTTAATTTTTAAATTTTATTTTATTTATTTTTTTTATACAGCAGGTTCTTATTAGTCATAAATTTTATACACATCAGTGTATACATGTCAATCAGAACATGATTTTTACATACTATATCAAATGCTTAGTTTTGATTTCCTACAATCGAATAGGTAATATTTCGCTACTGATTATCTGCATTTGAATAGAATCGAAGTGTAATCAGTTCATTTTTATATTTCTGTCTGATTGGCTGGACATGATCAGTCGTAATTAAAGCAAGGCAGTAAATGTGCTCAAATGAAGTTTGGCCTGACTGTCTTCTTCTGTGACATATTTGGGTATTTCTGCTATAATATTTATGCATTATTGAAAAATATCACATTCTTCAAAATTATGCACTGAAGTCAGCAAGATATGTGGAAAAAATATAGTTCCGGAGAAATCACCCACAATCAGAGCATGGACAAAAACAAAATTGATACCAAAATTGATAGCAGTTCAGCATGACTAGAAGCCACCTCAAATTATATAACAGAGTAGAAATGTTGCTATGTGGGCATGGAGATAGTACACGTGGAAGTTGAACTCTGATCCAGTTACTGTTCAGATGGGTATGGGAGTAAGTGCAACCTACTATGACCCAGGATACGTTTAAGTTGGGGAGTACACTTTTCTGGAAAGGGAGCTCTAGTGCAGGATGCATTTTAATAATTTTAAAGCAGAAGTATAAATAAAAACCCCTTCATGATAAAAAAAACTCTTAGCAAAATAAGAATAGAAGGGAGTTTTCCTAATCTGATAAAGGATATCTAAAAGCCTACAGCAAACATCATTTTCAGTAGTGAAATATTGAAAGATTTCCAACTGACATCTAGAAATGAGACTATTATAAATTAAGACATTGTGGTTTGGGGGCAAAGACAGAATAATGAAACAGAGGGTCCAGAAATAGACCATCATGTTTATCATCCAGTGATATATGAAAAAGGTGGTATTGCAGTGCAGTGGGGAAATGATGTCCTTTACAATAAGTGATGCTGGGCTGATTGGAATGAAAAATGATGGCCTAGTCAATAAATGGTATTGGGTCAATATTGAAACCAATGAATCTTGAACCTAACTTCACAGCATATGCTCCAGATTCAATTCCAGATGGATGGTAGAATGTGAAATGTAAAACAATCATGCACCTTAAAGGAAGCATAGGAAAATACTCTTTTTAACCTAGGGGTAGACAAAGGTTTTTTATTGATAAGTTGTACTTTATTAAAATGAAGATATGTTGTTCAAAAGATATCATTAAGGAGAGGGAGAAGACAAGTCACAGAGTGAAAGAGCTATTTGGTAAAGGACATGTCTTCACATGGTGTTTGTCTTTCTCTTTCTGACTTATTTTGCTTAGTATGATAATCTCTAGGTCCATCCATTTAGCCGCAAATGGCATTATTTCATTCTTTTTTATGACTGAGTAATATTCCATTGTATATGTATACTACATCTTCTTTATCCATTCATCTATTGGTGGACATTTAGGTGGTTTCCATATCTTGGCTATTGTAAGTAGTGCTGCTGTGAACATAGGGGTACATGTATCTTTTCGAATTATGGTTTTCTCCGGATACATGCCCAGGAGTGGGATTGCTGGATCATATGGCAACTCTACTTTTAGTTTTTTGTGGAAGCTCCATACTCTTCTCCATAGTGGCTGCACCAGTTTACATTCCCACCAACAGTGTAAGAGGATTCCCTTTTCTCCACACCCTCTCCAGCATTTGTCAGACATCTTTTCTGACTTCACTGGTATGAAATTAGGAATTAACTACAAGAAGAAAGCTGAGGGCTTCCCTGGTGACACAGTGGTTGAAAGTCTGCCTACTGATGCAGGGGACACGGGTTCGTGCCCGGTCTGGGAGGATCCCACATGCCGCGGAGCAGCTGGGCCCGTGAGCGATGGCCGCTGAGCCTGCGCGTCCAGAGCCTGTGCTTCGCAGCAGGAGAGGCCACACAGTGAGAGGCCCATGTACTGCAAAAAAAAAAAAAAAAGAAGAAAACTGAAAGAAAAAAGAAAGCCCACAAACATATGGAGACTAAACAACATGCTACTAAACAATCAATGGGTCATTGAAAAGTCAAAGAGGAAATCAAAAATTACCTGGAGACAAGTGAAAATGGAAACACAGTGATCCAAAATCTGTGGGATGAAGATAAAACAGTTCTAAGAGGGAAGATCATAGTGATACAAGCCTACTTCATGATACAAGAAAAATCTCAAACAATCAAAATATACATTTAAAGAAACTAGAAAAAGAAGAACAAGCAAAGCCCACGGTTAGTAGAATAAAGGAAATAAAAGATCAGAGTGGAAATAACTGAAATAGAGACTAAAAAACAATAGAGAAGATCAATGAAACTAAGAGTTAGTTCTTTGAAAATATATACAGAATTGATAAACATTTAGTTAGATTCATCAAGAATTAAAGGAGACAGGGCCCAAATAAATAAAATCAAGGATAAAAGAGGAGAAGTTGCAACCAACACCATACATACAGAAGACTATAAGCGATTACTATGAACAATTATACACTAATAAAATGGATAACATAGGAGAAATGGATAAATTCCTGGAAACGTACAGATTCCCAAGACTGAATCAGAAAGAAATAGAAAATATGAACAGACTGATTACCAGTAATGAAATTGAATCAGTAATAAAAAACTTCCAACAAGCAAAAGTCCAGGACCAGATGGCTTCACAGGCGAATTCTACCAAACATTTAAAGAATAGTTAACACTTTTATTTTTCAAACTATTCAGAAACATCAATGAGGAAGGAACACTTCTGAACTCATTCTATGAGGCCAGCACATCCTTATAACAAAACCAGAGACATCACACACACACACAAAATTACAGGCCAGTATCACTGATGAATATAAATGCAAAAATCTACAACAAAATATTATCAAATAAAATTCAACAATACATTACAAGGATCATACACCATGATCAAGTGGGATTTATCCCAGGGTTGCAAGGATGGTACAATATCTGCAAATCAATCAAGATACACCACATTATCAGATTGAAGAATAAAAATCATATCATCTCAATAGATGCAGAAAATGCATTAGCCAAATTCAGTGTCTGTTTATGACAAAAACTGTCAACAAAGTAGGTATAGAGGGAACCTACCTCAACATAATAAAGGCCATGCATATATTAAATCCCACAGGTAACATCATACCCAATGGAGAAGTCTGAAGGCTTTTGCTGTAAGATCAGGAGTAAGACAAGGATCCTTACTTTCACCACTTTCATTCAACATAGTATTGGAAGTTATTGCCACAGCAGTTAGGCAAAAAAACAAAAACAAAAAAAGGAATCAGAATTGGAAAGGAAGAAATAAAACTGTCATTGTTTGTCGGTGGCATGATACTATATATAGAAAACCCCAAAGATTTCACAAAAAAACTTATTCAGGACTTCCCTGGTGGCGCAGTGGTTGAGAGTCCGCCTGCCAACGCAGGGGACACAGGTTTGTGCCCCGGTCCGGGAAGGTACCACATGCCGCGGAGTGGCTGGGCCCGTGAGCCATCGCCACTGAGCCTGCACATCTGGAGCCTGTGCTCCTCAACGGGAGAGGCCACAACAGTGAGAGGCCCGCATACTGCAAAAACAAACAAACAAAAAAAGCTGTTATTCAGTAAGTGAATTGTTATTCAAAAACTGACTTCAATAGGTGACTTCAGGAAAATTGCAGTATACAAAATTAATGTATAGAGGTCTGTTGCATCTATTTTAACAACGAACTATCAGAGGAATCAACAAAGTGATCCCATTTATAAATGCATCAAAAAGAGTAAAATACCTGGGAATAAATTTGACCAAGGAGGTGAATGACCTGTACTCTGAAAACTATGACATTGATGAAAGAAAGTGTAGACAAGACAAACAAATGGAAAGATGTACTATGTGCATGGATTGGACAAATCAATATCATGAAAATGACCATACTGCCCAAGGCATTCTACAGATTCAGTGCAGTCCCTATCAGAATACCAAAGGCATTTTCACAGAACTAGAACAGATAATCCTAAAATTTGCATGGAACCACAAAAGACCCTGTATAGTCAAAACAATGTTGAGAAGGAAGAACAAAGCTGGAGGTGTCATGCTCCCAGGCTTGAAACTGTACTACAAAGGTATAGTAATCCAAACAGTATGGTACTGGCACAAAAACAGACACACAGATCAATGGAACACAGTAAAGAGCCCAGAAATCAACGTATACTTGCATGGTCAATTAATCTATGACAAAGGAGGCAAGAATATACAGTGGAGAAAAGACAACCTGTTCAATAAATAGTGTTTGGAAAACTGGACACCTACATGCAAAAGAATCAAACTGGACCACTTTCTCATACTGTATACAACGCCCCCCTCAAAATCAGTTAAAGACTTAATTGTAAGACATGAAACCATAAAAGTCATAGAAGAAAATGTAGGTAGTATGCTCTTTGACATTGATCTTAGCAGTATTTTTTTGATCTGTCTTCTCAGGCAAGGGAAACAAAAGCAAAAATAAACAAATGAGACTACATCAAACTGAAAAGCTTTTGCACAGCGAAGGAAACCATCAACAAAACAAAAAGCCTACTGAATGGGAGAATATATTTGCCAATAATAGATAAGGGGTTGATATCCAAAATATATAAAGAACTCTTAATACTCATTGTCAAAAAAACCCAAACAACCCAATTAAAAAGTAGGCAGAGGACCTGAGTAGATATTTTTCCAAAGAAGACATACAGATGGCCAGCATGCACATGAGAAGATGTTCAACATCACTGAACATCAGGGAAATGCAAATTAAAACCGTAATGATACCACCTCACAACTGTGAGAATGGCTGTTATAAAGAAGACAAGAAACAACTAGTGTTGATAAGGATGTGGAGAAAAGGGAGCTATCGTGCACCATTGATGGGAATGTAAATTAGTGTAGCCACTATGGGAAACAGTATGGAGGTTCCTCAAAAAATTAAAAATAGAACTACCATATGATCCAGTAATTCCATTTATGGGTCTTTATCAGAAGAAAATGAAAACAGTGTTTTGAAAAGATATATGTACCCCTATGTTCATTGAAGTACTATTTACACTAGCAAAGATATGGGAGCAATCTAAGTGTCCATTACTCTGGGATATTACTCAGCCATAAAAAAGAATATGATCTTGCCATTTGTGACAGCATGGATGAACCTAGAGGGTATTATGCTAAGTGAATCAAATCAGACAGGAAAAACAAATATGATATGATGTTACTCATATGTGGAATCTAAAAAACAAAGAAGAAAAGAAACAAAACAAGACAGGAATGGGGCTTCCCTGGTGGTGCAGTGGTTGAGAATCTGCCTGCCAATGCAGGGGATGTGGGTTCGTGCCCCGGTCTGGGAGGATCCCACATGCTGCGGAGCGGCTGGGCCCGTGAGCCATGGCCGCTGGGCCTGCGCGTCCGGAGCCTGTGCTCTGCAGCGGGAGAGGCCACAACAGTGAGAGGCCCGCGTACCACAAGGAAGGAAAAAAAAAGTACAAAAACAAGACAGGAAAAGACTCATGGATACAGAGAATAAACTGGTTGTTCCCATAGGGGAGGCGGTGGAGGGATGGATGAAATAGGTGAAGGGGATTAAGAGGTACAGATTTCCAGCTATAAAATAAATAAGTCATGGGGATGTAATGTACACATAGGGAATATAGTCAATAATATTGTAGCAGCTTTTTATGGTGATGGATAGTAACTTGACTTATTTTGGTGATTATTTGATAATGTATAAACATATGAAATCACTGTGTTGTATACCTGAAGCTAATATAATATTGTATGTTAATTATAACTCAATAAAACAAAATAAGACAGTTCAGTAGAAAAATAGGCAAAAGGCTTGGATAGGCTCCTCACAAAACAGATATTCTGATGGTTCATAAACATATGGGAAGGTATGTAGTCTCATTCATCAGGGAAATGCAAATTAAAACCACAATGAGATATCACCACACGGCACTAGCATGACTAAAATTCAAAACACTGGCAATACCAAGTGCTGGTAAGGAATTGGAACAACTGATACTTCCATACACTGCTGGTGGGAGAGAAAATGGCTTAACTACTTTGGAAAACTCTTTGGCACTATTTACAAAAGTTGAATGTACGGGTACCTTATGATTCAGCATGTCTACTCATAGGTGTAAATCCAACAGCAAAATACATATGTAAAATGTTAGCAGCAGTTGTATTCATAATTGCTCTGAACTGTAAAAAAACAAACTGCTCATCAGCAGTAGAATGGGCAGATAAATTATGATATATTCAGATAACTGAAAGTGACACAAGAAGGAAAATGAATGAGTTATTGCTACACAAAACAATACAGATGAACATCACAGATAGAATCTTTACAACAGGAGCCAGATGTAAGAGTTCATGCTGTTATGGTTTCAATGAAAGTACATAAAATACAGAACCAGGTAAAACTAATAGCTGGTGATGTTTGTCAGAGAGTAGTTAGATAACCACTTTTATATCTGGCTTTTTATTTTTTTAAATTTTTATTTATTTTTTTAATATCTGGCTTTTTAAATCAAGAGTGTATCTGTGATATCGTTGTGTGTAGCAGCAATTCATCCATTTTCCTTTATATATCACATTCAATTTGAAGGTGTGTCTGTGTGTGTGTTAGTGACGGGAAGAGACATGAGTGGCTTTGGGATGCTGCTCATATTTTATTTACTGGGTGGTGGGCATATAGGTACATACTCTTTGTAAATTTGTTTAGCTGTAGACTAATGATTTGCATACTTATGGATGTTACATATCAGCAAAAAATTTGCTTAAAAACAGGAGATCCTTGTAAAAATAGATAAAAATGTAGAGATAGAACAACATGGATGAATTTAAAAAATATTGTGTTGAACAAAAGAGCCGGATATAAAAGATTACATTCTGATTGATTGTATTAATATGAAAGAACAAGCAACATTACAGATGTATG
The DNA here is from genome assembly GCF_951394435.1 of Stenella coeruleoalba. Classification (NCBI taxonomy): domain Eukaryota; kingdom Metazoa; phylum Chordata; class Mammalia; order Artiodactyla; family Delphinidae; genus Stenella; species Stenella coeruleoalba. The sequence goes on from NC_137156.1 coordinate 67,670,227, forward strand.
GTCATGCAAATCAGGATAGTGATTGCCTCTGGGAGAGGGTTGTCTGGAAAGAGACATGAGGGAACTTTTAGGGTGATTGAAAAGTTCTGTGTCTTAATGAAATATGGGTGTTATATGTTACGTGGGTGTTACATTTGTCAAAGCTCTGATTTGCATCACCAGCCCCGTAGGAGTAGGTATTGGGACCTGTTCTTAGTTTGATGTTCATCTCTGTCCTCAGCAAAGTGTGGGTCCCTGAATCCTAAACTGGCCTTGTCCAAACTCCCCAGGGAATGATGCTTGGTTTTTCTGATAGCGTGGGGGTAGAGGGATGTTTGTCTTACATTGTGGGCAGAATAAAGAAGAACTGCAGTGTTTTGACTATTTTTCTTAAAGAGTTTCAAGTAGTCCTTTTGTTTTCAACCCCATACCACACCTAGACCTTACATTTTCCCCTATTTCCCAGCTTTGTTGAGATATAAATTGATGTATAACATTGTATAAATTTAAGGTGTACAGTGTGATGATTCGATATACATACATATTGTGAAATGTTTATTATTGTAAGGTTAGCTAACAAATATTTTACCTCACATAATTACCATTTTGTGGTTATGGTGAAAACATTAAAGCTCTACTCTCACAGCAAATTGTTTTTTAAGATTTATTTTTTATTTATTTATTTTTGGCTGCGTCGGGTCTTAGTTGCGGCACGCAGGATCTTCATTGAGGCATGTGGAGTCTTTCGTTGCAGTGCGTGGGCTCTTCATTGCGGGGCGCGGGCTTCTCTCTAGTTGTGGTGTGCAGGTTCTCTCTTCTTCAGTTGTCTCACAGCAATTTCTAAGTATACAATACAGTATATATATATATATATATATATATATATATATATATATATATATATATATATATTTTGCGGTACGCGGGCCTCTCACTGTTGTGGCCTCTCCCGTTGCGGAGCACAGGCTCCGGACGCGCAGGCTCAGCGGCCATGGCTCATGGGCCCAGCTGCTCCGCGGCATGTGGGATTCTCCCAGACCGGGGCACGAACCTGTGTCCCCTGCATCGGCAGGCGGACTCTCAACCACTGCGCCACCAGGGAAGCCCCATACAATACAGTGTTTTTAACTGTAGTCACCATGCTGTACATTACATCCCTGAAACTTACTCATCTTATAACTGGAAGTTTGTAACCCCTTGACTAACATCTCCCCATTTCTCCTACTACTCAGCCCCTGGCAACTATTGTACTCTGTGTTCCTGTGAGTTTGGCTTTTTTTTTTTAAAGATTCCACATATAAGTGAGATCGTACAGTGTTTGTCTTTCTCTTTCTGACTTATTTCACTTAGCACAGTGCCCTCAAGATCCATCCATGTTGTCTCAAATGGTAAAATTTCCTTGTTTCAAGTGGCTGAATAATATCCCATTGTGTTTGTGTGAGATATATTTATATCTATCTCACATTTTCTTTGTTCATTCATCTGTCTATGGACACAGGTTGTTTCCATGTCTTGGCTATTGTGAGTAATGCTGCAACGGACATGGGATATCTTTGAGATAGTGATTTGATCTTCTTTGGATACATACCCAGTGGTGGGATTGCTGGATTGTATGGTAGTTCTAGTTCCTCAGTTTTTTGAGGAACTTCCCTATTGTTTTCCATACTGACTCTACCAGTTTACATTCCCATCACCAGTGCACCAGGGTTCCTTCTCCACATCCTTCTCAGCATTTGTTATCTCTTATCTTTTTGATGATAGCCATTCTAACAGGTGTGAGATGATATCTCATTGTGGTTGTGATTTGCATTTCCCTGATGATTAGTGATGTTGTGCACCCTTTTATGTACCTGTTGGCCATTTGTATGTCTTCTTTGGAAAAATGTCTATTCAAGTCCTCTACCTGATTTTTAGTCGGATTGTTTTTTGGTATTTGAATTGTATGAGTGCCGAATATATTTTGGATGTTAACTCTTTCTCAGATAATATGATTTGCAAATATAATTGACTCTTGAACAACATGGGTTTGAACTGCAAGGGTCCACTTATATGCCAGTTTTTTCAATAGTGCTTACTATAGTATTACACAATCCTTGGATGATTGAATTTGTGGATGTGGAACCACGGATATGGAGGAGCCACAATATGGAGGAACTGCATACGTGGAGGGTTGACTGTAAGTTACATGCACATTTTCGACTGCATGGAGGGTTGGCGCATGCCATGTTAAACCCCTTGACGTTCAAGGGTCAGTTGTATTTTCTCCTACTCCAGATGTTACCTGGACATTTTGTTGATTGTTTCTTTGCTGTGCAGAAGCTTTTTCGTTTGATGTAGTCCCACTTATTAATTTTTGCTTTTCTTGTTTGTGCTTTTGGCACTGTATCCAAAAAATAATTGCTAACACTAATGTCAGGGTGCATTTTCCCTATTAGGAATTTTATGGTTTCAGGTCTTACTGTTTAAGTCTTTAATCCATATCAAGTTAATTTTTGTGAGTGATTTAAGATAGGGGTCCAATTCTTTTGCATGTGTATATCCAGTTTTTCCAACACCATTTATTGAAGAGACTGTCCTTTTCCTATTGAGTATTCTTCATTCTGTTGCCAAATATTACTTGACCATATATTCATGGGTTTACTTCTGAACTCTCAGTTATTCTTTTGTTTTTTGTTTTTTTTGCCTCCAACTTTGCCCTTTCTCAAGATTGTGTTGGCTATTCAGAGTCTTTTGTGGTTCCTTATGAATTTTAGGATTGTTTTTTCTATTTCTGTGAAAAATGTCATTGGAATTTTGATAGAGATTGCATTGAATCTATAGGTAGCTTTGAGTAGTATGTATATTTTATTAATATCAGCTATTCCAATCTATTGACACAGAATATTTTTTCATTTATGTATGTTCTTGAATTTCTTTCCTCAGTGTCTTATAGTTTTTGGTGCATAGATCTTTTACTTCCTTGGTTAAATTTATTCCTCTTTTTTTGTTTTTGATGCTATTGTAAGTGGAATTGCTCCTTTTTTTTTTTCCTATCTTTAAAAAATTTTTTTAATTAAAAAAATAAAAAAAGTCTTTTATTGGCGTATAGTTGCTTTACAATGTGTTAGTTTCTGCTGTACAGCCAAGTGAATCAGCTATATGTAGACATACACCCCCTCTTTTTTGGATTTCCTTCCCATTTAGGTCACCACAGAGCATTGAGTAGAATTCCCTGTGTTATATAGTAGGTTCTCATTAGTTATCTATTTTATACTAGTAGTGTATACATGTCAATCCCAAACTCCCACTTCATCCCACTTCCCCCTTCCCCCCTTGGTATCCATACTTTTTTTTAAAAAAATTAATTATTTATTTATTTTAGGCTGCATTGGGTCTTTGTTGCTGCACGTGGGTTTTTTCTAGTTGCGGCAAGCGGGGCTACTCTTGTTGCGGTTTGTGGCCTTCTCATTGCGGTGGCTTCTCTTGTTGCGGAGCATGGCCTCTAGGTGTGCGGGCTTCAGTAGTTGTGGCTCGCAGGTTCTAGAGCGCAGGCTCAGTAGTTGTGGTGCACAGGCTTAGTTGCTCCGTGGCATGTGGGACCTTCATGGACCAGGGTTTGAACCCATGTCCCCTGCATTGGCAGGCGGGTTGTTAACCATGGCGCCACCAGGGAATCCCCTATTTTTGTTTTTATTTTCATTACTCTAGCAGGTGGATCAAAAAAGATCTTGCTGTGATTTATTTCAAAGTGTGTTCTGCCTGTATTTTCCTCTAAGAGTTTTATAGTGTCCAGCCTTACATTTAGGTCTTTAATCCATTTTGAGTTTATTTTTGTGTATGGTGTTAGGGAGTGTTCTAATTTCATACTTTTACATGTAGCTGTCCAGTTTTCCCAGCACCACTTATTGAAGAGACTGTCTTTTCTCCATTGTATATTCTTGCCTCCTTTGTCATAGATTAGGTGACCATATGTGCATGGGTTTATCTCTGGGCTTTCTCTCCTGTTCCATTGATCTGTATTTCTGTTTTTGTGCCAGTACCATATTGTCTTGGTTACTGTAACTTTGTAGTATAGTCTGAGGTCAGGGAGCCTGATTCCTCCAGCTCCATTTTTCTTTCTCAAGATTGCTTTGTCTATTCGAGGTCTTTTGTGTTTCCACACAAATTGTGATTTTTTTGTTCTAATTCTGTGAAAAATACCATTGGTAATTTGATAGAGATTGCATTGAATTTGTAGATTGCTTTGGGTAGTATAGTCATTTTCAGAATATCGATTCTTCCAATCCAAGAACATGGTATATCTCTCCATCGGCTTGTGTTGTCTTTTATTTCTTTCATCAGTATCTTATAGTTTTCTGAGTACAGGTCTTTTGCCTTCTTAGGTAGGTTTATCCCTAGAATATTTTATTCTTTTTGTTGCAGTGGTAAATGGGATTGTTTCCTTAATTTCTTTTTCTGATCTTTCGCTGTTAGTATATAGGAATGCAAGAGATTTCTGCATATAAATTTTGTATTCTGCAACTTTACGAAATTCATTGATTAGTTCTAGTAGTTTTCTGGTGGCACCTTTAGGATTTTCTATGTCTAGTATCATGACAGCGGCAAACAGTGACAGTTTTAATTCCTCTTTTCCAACTTGGATTCTTTTTATTTCTTCTTCTTCTCTAATTGCCGTGGCGAGGACTTCCAAAACTATGTTGAATAATAGTGGTGAGAGTGGACATCCTTGTCTTGTTCCTGATCCTAGTGGAAATGCTTTCAGTTTTTCACCATTGAGAATGATGTTTGCTGTGAGTTTGTCATATATGGCCTTTATTATGTTGAGGAGAGTTCCCTCTACGCCCACTTTCTGTAGAGTTTTTTTTTTTATCATAAATGGTTGTTGAATTTTGATGAAAGCTTTTTCTGCATCTATTGAGATGATCATATGTTTTTTGTCCTTCAGTTTGTTAATATGGTGTATCACATTGATTGATTTGCGTATACTGAAGAATCTTTGCATTCCTGGGATAAACCCCACTTGATCATGGTGTATGATCCTTTTAATGTGCTGTTGGATTCTGTTTGCTAGTATTTTGTTGAGGAGTTTTGCATATGTTCATCAGTGATATTGACCTGAAGTTTTCTTTTTTTGTGGCATCTTTGTCTGGTTTTGGTATCAGGGTAATGGTGGCCTCATAGAATGAGTTTGGGAGTGTTTCTCCCTCTGCTATATTTTGGAAGACTTTGAGAAGGATAGGTGTTAACTCTTCTCTAAATGTTTGATAGAATTCACCTGTGAAGCCATCTGGTCCTGGGCTTTTGTTTGTTTGTGCTTTTAATCACAGTTTCAATTTCAGTGCTTGTGATTGGTCTGTTTACATTTGCTATCTCTTCCTGGTTCAGTCTCCGAAGGTCGTGCTTTTCTAACAACTTGTCCATTTCTTCCAGGTTGTCCATTTTATTGGCATATAGTTGCTTGTAGTAATCTCTCATGATCCTTTGTATTTCTGCAGTGTCAGTTGTTACTTCTCCTTATTCTATTTGAATTCTATTAATTGGAGTCTTCTCCCTTTTTTTCTTGAAGAATCTGGCTAATGGTTTATCAATTTTATCTTCTCAAAGAACCAGCTTTTAGTTTCAGTGATTTTTGCTATCGTTTCCTTCATTTCTTTTTCATTTATTTCTGATCTGATCTTTATGATTTCTTTCCTTCTGCTAACTTTGGAGTTTTTTTGTTCTTCGCTCTCTAATTGCTTTAGGTGTAAGGTTAGGTTGTTTATTTGAGATGTTTCTTATTTCTTAAGGTAGGATTGTATTGCTATAAACTTCCCTCTTAGAACTGCTTTTGCTGCATCCCATAGGTTTTGGACCATCGTGTTTTCATTGTCATTTGTTCTAGGTATTTTTTGATTTCCTCTTTGATTTCTTCAGTGATCTCTTGGTTATTCAGTAGTGTATTGTTTAGCCTCCATGTGTTTGTATTTTTTACAGATTTTTTCCTGTAATTGATATCTAGTCTCATAGCGTTGTGGTCAGAAAAGATACTTGATACGATTTAAAATTTCTTAAATTTACCAAGGCTTGATTTGTGACCCAAGATATGATCTATCCTGGAGAATGTTCCATGAGCACTTGAGAAGAAAGTGTAATCTGCTCTTTTTGGATGGAATATCCTATAAATATCAATTAAGTCCATATTGTATAATGTATCATTTAAAGCTTGTGTTTCCTTGTTTATTTTCATTTTGGATGATCTGTCCATTGGTGAAAGTGGGGTGTTACAGTCCCCAAATATTATTGTGTTACTGTTGATTTCCCCTTTTATGGCTGTTAGCATTTGCCTTATGTATTGAGGTACTCCTATGTTGGGTGCATAAATATTTGCAGTTGTTATATCTTCTTCTTGAATTGATCCCTTGACCATCATGTTCTGTCCTTCTCTGTCTCTTTTAATAGTCTTTATTTTAAAGTCTGTTTTGTCTGATATGAGAATTGCTACTCCAGCTTTCTTTTGATTTCCATTTGCATGGAATATCTTTTTCCATCCCCTCACTTTCAGTCTGTATGTGTCCCTAGGTCTGAAGTGGGTCTCTCGTAGATAGCATATGTACGGGTCTTGTTTTTGTATCCATTCAGCCAGTCTATATCTTTTGGTTGGCGCATTTAATCCAGTTACATTTAAGGTAGTTATTCATATATATGTTCTTATTACCATTTTCTTAATTGTTTTGGGCTTGTTATTGTAAGTCTTTTCCTTCTCTTGTATTTCCTGCCTAGAGAAGTTCCTTTAGCATTTGTTGTAGAGCTGGTTTGGTGGTGCTGAATTCTCTTAGCTTTTGCTTGCCTCTAAAGGTTTCAATTTCTCCGTCGAATCTGAATGAGATCCTTGCTGCGTAGAGTAATCTTGGTTGTAGGTTTTTCCCTTTCATCACTTTAAATATGTCCTGGCACTCCCTTCTGGCTTGCAGAGTTTCTGCTGAAAGATCAGCTGTTAACCTTATGGGAATTCCCTCATACGTTAATTGTCACTTTTCCGTTACTGCTTTTAATATTTTTTCTTTGTATTTAATTTTTGATAGTTTGATTGTTATGTGTCTTGGTGTGTTTCTCTGGATTTATCCTGTATGGGACACTCTGTGCTTCCTGGACTTGATTGACCATTTCCTTACCCATATTAGGGAAGTTTTTAAACTATAATCTCTTCAAATATTTTCTCAGTCCCTTTTTTTTGCTCTTTTTCTTCTGGGACCCCTATAATTCGAATGTTGGTGCATTTTATGTTGTCCCAGAGGTCCCTGAGATTGTCCTCAATTATTTTCATTCCTTTTTCTTTATTCTGCTCTGTGGTAGTTATTTCCACTTTTTTATCTTCCAGGTCACTTATCCGTTCTTTTTCCCCAGTTATTCTGCTATTGATTTCTTCTAGAGAATTTTTAATTTCATTTATTGTGTTGTTCATCATTGTTTGTTTGCCCTTTAGTTCTTCTAGATCCGTGTTAAATGTTTCTTGTATTTTCTCCATTCTATTTCCAGGATTTTGGATCATCTTTCCTATCATTACTGTGAATTCTTTTTCAGGTAGACTGCCTATTTCCTCTTCATTTGTTTGGTCTGGTGTGCTTTTACCTTGCTTTTTCATCTGCTGTGTGTTTCTCTGTCTTCTCATTTTTCTTAACTTACTGTGTTTGGGGTCTCCATTTCGCAGGATGCATGTTTGTAGTTCCCGTTGTTTTTGGTGCCTGCTCCCAGTGGGTAAGGTTGGTTCAGTGGGTTTTGTAGGCTTCCTGGTGGAGGGGAATGGTGCCTGTGTCCTGGTGGATGAGGCTGGATCTTGTCTTTCTGGTGGGCAGGACTACGTATGGTGGTGTGTTTTGGTGTGTCTGTGAACCTATCACGATTTTAGTCAGTCTCTCTGCTAATGGGTGGGTTCGTGTTCCTGTCTTCCTAGTTGTTTGGCATAGGGTGTCCAGCACTGTAGCTTGCTGGTCACTGAGTGGAGCTGGGTCTTAGTGTTGAGATGGAGATCTCCTGGAGAGCTTTCGCCGTTTGATATTACATGGGGCCAGGAGGTCTTGGGTGGACCAGTGTCCTGAACTTGGCTCTCCCACCTCAGAGGCTCAGGCCTGACACCCGGCCAGAGCACCAAGACCTTGTCAGCCACATCACTCAGAAGAAGAGGGAGAAAAAGAAAGAGAGAGAGAGGGAGGGACGGAGGGAGGGAAAGAAAGAAAGAAAAAAATAATAGAAAAAATTATTAGAAATAAAAAAATAAAAAAGTAATTAAAAAAAAGAGAGAAAGAAGAGAGCAACCAAACCAAAATACAAATCCACCAAAGATAAAAGTACTAAAAACTATTCTTAAAAAACCAAACAACAAAACAAAACAAAACCAAAATGGACAGTCATAGCTCTAGGACAAATGGCAAAAGCAAAGCTACACAGACAAAATCACACAAAGAAGCGTACACATACACACTCACAAAAAGAGAAAAAGGAAAAAATTATATATATATATATATATATATATATAAAATAAAAAAAGAAAGAGAGCAACCAAATCAATAAAGAAATCTACCAATGATAATAAGCTCTAAATACTAAACTAAGGTAAACATAACACCAGAAACAAATTAGATGCAGAAAGCTAGCCCCAAGTCTACTGTTGCTCCCGAAGTCCACCACCTCAATTTTGGGATGGTTTGTTGTCTATTCAGGTATTCCACAGATACAGGGAACATGAAGTTGATTGTGGAGATATAATCTGTTTCTCCTGAGGCTGCTGGGAGGAATTCCCCTTTCTCTTTGCTGTTCACACAGCTCCTGGGGTTCAGCTTTGGATTTGGCCTTGCCTCTGTGTGTAGGTCACCTGATAGCATCTGTTTCCTACCCAGACAGGACAGCATTAATGGAGAGGCCGACTAGGGGGCTCTGGCTCACTGAGGCCTGGGGGAGAGAGGGGTATGGAATGCGGGGCAAGCCTCTGGTGGTAGACGTTGCAATAGCCTGAGGCACGCTGTGTGTTCTCCTGGGGAAGTTGTCCTTGGACCACGGGACCCTGGCAGAGGCAGGCTGCACAGGCTCCCAGGAGGGAAGGTGTGGATAGTGACCTGTGCTTGCACACAGGCTTCTTGGTGGCTGTAGCAGCAGCCTTAGCATTTCATGCCTGTCTCTGGGGTCCACGCTGATAGCTGCAGCTCGCGTCCGTCTCTGGAGCTTGTTTAGGCGGTGCTCTGAATCCCCTCTCTTTGTGCACCCTGAAACAGTGGTCTCTTGCCTCTTAGGCAGGTCCAGACTTTTCCCCGGACTCCCTCCCTCCTAGCTGTGGTGCACTAGCCCCCTTCAGGCTGTGTTCACCCAGCCAGCCCCAGTCCTCTCCCTGGGGTCTGACCTCTGAAGCCCAAGCCTCAGCTCCCAGCCCCCACCTGCCCCTGAAGGTGAACAGATGAGCATCTCAGGCTGGTGAGTGCTGGTCGGCACCAATCCTCTGTGTGGGAATCTCTCCGCTTTGCCCTCTGCACCCTTGTTGCTGTGCTCTCCTCTGTGGCTCCAAAGATTCTCCCCCACCCACTCCCCGTCCCTGCCAGTGAAGGAGCTTCCTAGTGTGTGGAAACTTTTCCTCCTTCACAGCTCCCTCCCAGAGGTGCAGGTTGTGTCTCTATTCTCTTGTCTTTGTTTTTTCTTTTGCCCTACCTCGGTATGTGGGAGTTTCTTGCCTTTTGGGAAGTCTGAGTTCTTCTGCCAGTGTTCAGTAGGTGTTCTGTAGGAGTTGTTCCACATGTAGATGCAGTTTTGATGTATTTGTGGGGAGGAAGGTGACCTCCATGTTTCATTTCTCTGCCATCTTGAAGGCACCCCCTCAACTGATTTTTAAAATTGATTTTTGTGTCTTGCAGCTTCAGTGAATTTATTTCTTAGTTCTAATAGTTTTTTTTTTGTGTGTGGAGTCTTTAGGATTTTCTGTATGTAGGATCATATTATCTGCAGGCCTTCTTGAACTCCTGATACCTTGAATTCCTATGATTTGCTAGGGGTTTGTGTTAAGAATTGACTCTTGTTGGCTTCTCTGCTTGTAGATAGGTTTTAGTATTTATCTGTTTGCCTTCAAGCTTCCAAATGTTTAAAGTGATTATTGTCTGCTGGTATCTAAATTACCTTTTCCTAGACTGTGTAAGTTTATTAATTAATATACAGTTTTTTTACTTACTGTCATTTTACTGAGGTTTTGGGAGAGAGCCGAGATGAACAATTTTTTTTTTTTTTGCGGTATGCGGGCCTCTCACTGTTGTGGCCTCTCCCGTTGCGGAGCACAGGCTCCGGACGCACAGGCTCAGTGGCCATGGCTCACGGGCCCAGCCGCTCCGCGGCCTGTGGGATCTTCCTGGACCGGGGTACGAACCCGTATCCGCTGCATCAGCAGGTGGACTCTCAACCACTGCGCCACCAGGGAAGCCCCGAGATGAACAATTTTGATTAATCTACTTTTTAATGCTAAAACCTGAAATTTAAAATTAAATTGAATGCATATTCATTGAGTTTACTAATGGCGAAACTTCTCATTGTGTTCTTTAATTCTTCTTTTTAATTCATTGAGCATCTTTATGGCCATTACCTTGAACTCTTTATTGGGTAGACTGCTTATCTTTGCTTTGCTTAGTTATTTTTCTGGGGTTTTGTCTTGTTGCTTTGTTTGGAGCATATTTGTCTATTCCCTCATTTTGCCTAATTCTCTGTTTTTATTTCTATGTATTATGTAGGTTGGTTACATTTCTTGATCTTGGCAAAATGGTCTTATGTAGGAGTTGTCCTATGGGTCCCAGCAGCGCATTCCCCTGTGGTCTTTAGAGTTATATGCTCTAGGGCTGCATGGGCATTTCTTTTGTGGCAGGGCCGACTACTGGGGGCAGTGTGGTAGGCAGGCTGATCTCTGGCCTGGTTGGTTGCCAGTCCCTGCCTAGTGCAGAGGCTGCTGGCCTACTGGTGCACCTGGCTGTGTTTCTTGGGGGTCCTGCACTGGTGCTAGTTTGCTGGTGGGTGTTGATGGGTTCTGGGTCATCTGGCTCTGGGGCCTGGGGGTTCCCAGGTCTGGTGCCAGGTTGCTGGTTGGTGGGACTGGGTGCTGGTATGGCTGACTGTAGTGCCCAGGGTGTCCCAGGGCTGGTGCCAGTTGGCTGGCGGGAAGGTAAGCCACCAATGCTAACAGGCTAGAGGGAGGACTCCAAATTGGTGCTTGCCAGCACCAGTGTCCTTGTATTGGAACAAGCTCCCCAAACAGGGTGCCACCCATGTCTGTGTCCTCATGGGGAAACTCAGTTGCTTCCTTCCTCTTTAGGAGGCTCTCCAAATCAGCAAATGGGTCTGACTCAGGCTCTTTTAAAATTTCTGCCTCTATTCTGGGTCTCAGAGCATGGGAGATTTTGCGTGAGCTTTTTAAGAACAGAGTCTCTGTTTCCTACAGCCCTCTGGCTCTCCTACATGCAAGTCCTACTGGCCTTCAAAGCCAGACATTTGGGGCTCATCTTTTTGCTGTAGGATCCCTGGGTTGGGGAAGCCTGATGTCGGGTTCGGATCCCTTGCTTCTTGGGGAGAACCTCTGCAGTTGTGATCATCTTTCTATTTGCAGGTTGCCTGCCCAGGAGTATGGGTCTTGACTGTACCACATTTCTGCCCCTCGTATCCATCTTGTTGTGGTTCTTTCTTAATATATTTTGTTGGGAAAATCATTTCTGCTGGTTTCGAGTTGTTCTTTCATTGATAGTTGCTCTGTAAATAGGTGTAATTTTGCTGTGCCTGTGGGAGGAGGTGAGCTCAGGGCCTTCCTGCTCCACCATCTTGGCCACTAAGGGGATTGGTTTTCCTTTTCTCATCTTGTTCTGCTTTAATATTTAGACCGAGAATCAGTATCAGCATCAACAAAGGAATGTTAACTTTCTGATACACATATAGAAATGAAACATGTTTCATTACTTCCAAGGTTATTGAAAAATTGTATAATAAATAATTAAAGAGACTCCTAGGTTGGGTACTACTTTTATTAGTCTCTGCTATACTTTGTTGGATAAATATTCCCTGTCACTTTCTAATGGCATGTAAAAATTTAAGTTTTATGGATAGTAAAAATTTTTCACCTTTCTGATAAGAAGAAAGAATTCTTATAATTATAAAGACTTCATTTTTATGAACTTTAGGAAATGATTTATGTATGAAAATTATCACAATTTCAAATCATAGTACTTAGTGTACAGTTTTGTACACTATTTTGTACAATATAGTTCGAAACACTTAACAGCATTACTTTTAAATGCCTTTGGTTGATTTTCCATTATGCTTGCAACTTGATGTTTAGAAGTAAGAGTTTTATAATAAACATTTGCGGGACTTCCCTGGTGATACAGTGGGTAAGACTGCGTTCCCAATGCAGGGGGCCCGGGTTCAATCCCTGGTTGGGAACTAGATCCTGCATGCATGCCGCAACTAAGAGTTTGCACGTTGCAACTAAGAGTACACATGCTGCAGCTAAGAAGTCTGCATGCCACAACTAAGAGCCCATGTGCCACAACTAAGACCCAGTGCAACCAAAATAAATATAAATAAACAAATAATAAATACATAAACAGAACTTATTAAAAAGTAGTCATTTGCTTTCTACCTACCATATTCTAGGTAATAGTAGTAGATATTGTACATTCGTTACTTCAGCTGATCCTCAGAATAACCATATGAAACATTATTACCTTTATATTTTAGTTCAAACTGAAGATCAGGAGGTTGAAGGGAACATAGGGGTATGTGGTAGAAAGAAGATTCTGTTTTTCCTGAGTATTAAGCTATTTGGCATTCAATGAGACTCTAGTTTTGGAAAAACCACTGTTTCTTGAGCTCCATTTTAAAGTCTATTGGGTTGTGTGGGACAGCTGTTTCTCCTAATAGATTAATAAGTGAATGAATGAACACTTAACAAATGTGTTTTCTGTTTTTGGACTTTGGAGCAATTCACAGTTTTCTGGTCACCAGGAAAGTTTTCATTCGTGGAGTATTATATGAGAGTTTAAGTTAGCAATAGACTGTGGGTCATAGAAAATAAGCATCAGGGTTTGAAGTTTTATATAGACAGGTGTTTGCCTCTCCTGGGTCTTGAAGATGGCCTGTTTTGGGCAAGAGGAGGGTAGTAATTTTTTATTTTTGTAGTTTTGTGTACCTATTTGAAACAAGATTTGTTAGGGGTTCAGAATGATGCTGATAATCGTAGTCTCACATAGCCTTTGATGAATGGCCCCAGGCACCTCAAACTGCTGTATCTCTCCTCTTTGTATTTTCACATCCTACGTATTCACTGCCATTTCATAGTGTACCTTCATCAGGATACGTCAGTGGTTTGTGGAGAGAATAATAAAGTGGATCTTGGGAAATCAGGGGTCTGTCTCTGTTGTGGAAGGTTTATGACTGAGCATGAGCTTATGATTTCTCAAGTTCTCCTTTTATAAGATATGCAAGATAGCTATTTTTCCATGGAAATTTTAGGTGGATGAAATATACTTAGAGCTTATAGTAAGAAACCACAGTTTATATTTCAAATGAATGTAGCTTGGATGGTGTTTTTCATAATTTTTCCATTACAGTTTATTTGATTGCTACTATGAGGACTCAAAAAAGAATACGTCTTTGTATCAGATCTTTATCCTTCTTTTGATTTTAATATTAAATGTGACCATAAATTAACAAACTGTTAAAAAACAAATGTTATATACATCTAGATGAATTTTATCCTTAGAGTAGTAGACACCTTGACAGATTATATAATTATTCTAATAATAGTGAGCTTTTTTCAAAAAGTATTTGGAATACTCTTTAAAGTAAGCTTACAAACTCTCAGAGGATGAAAATTTGTTACCATCTTGAAAAGAATGTTGGGAGCTTTTGGGTTACCTTGGAGTATTGATTATCTGCATTTGGTTTTGCTTGTTGCTGAAACACTACAAAAATGAAAATACAGGGATTTAAAAATGTAGTATACTCTCAGGGACACAGAAAGTTGGCAAGGCGTTGGAAGAGTGGAAACTATGACTTTACAGACCCAAGATATCTGAATCCAAAGCATGTAGTAGGAATATTTGGGAACCACCCTCATTTACACAGCAGATCCTTAAAAGGCATAGGAACTTATAGCACCAGATATCTTTAGAAATGAGGATGAAATTATATAAGTCTTCTCCCTTACTTCAGCTCATTTGGTGGCTGCTCCTTCTTCATCTGGTAGAAGTTTTGAGGTTTATTACAAAATAAAGGATAAATAGAACATCTGTGGATTGAGAGACTTCATGCATGTTTTTGTAGGAAATAGGTTCTGAATTGAAAACTGGGTGATTAAGTCACGACATGCCTACAGAATATTGAATATGGAAACTTCTAGCCTTCATCTTCCACTTGGCCTTTGAAATCATGGCAGCCAGACATTTACCTTCCAAACAGGAGATTAGAAGACTTTTGTGAGCTATCTGAACATGGCAAGATGAGAGACCTAAAGATGCTGACTGTGCCAGTTATTGACTTTTTATTGCCACTAAGTTCCAAACCTGCCCTTCTTAGCCCTTCCTGTGATGCTGGAGCTGGAAATTCTGAAAACCACATTTCTTCTTTGACAGCGAAATCTGTGTTAGGCTTTGCCAATAAAGGGGCATTATAGGGAGACTGTTAGGCTGGAGGTTGAGGAAGAGAGTTAATTCTTCCTGTTTTTATTTTATCCCACTGACAAACTGCTCTGAAGGCAGTTGGTCCCTGCAGTATTCCTTATGGCAGGCAGTGGTCTTGGTTCTGGTGAATGGCGTCCAGCATTTGTCACTGTGGCTGTGGTTAGCATGTTTTGCCGCAGCACGCTCTTCCTCAGAGATCTGTATCTTAGCCTTTTGGGATCCCTTCTTTAAGTTTCTAAGCTTTATTTCTTTATTTCTTCTCTACCTCAGTTATATCCTAGAGTCCTCTTTTACATTTTTAATTACTTACTATCTTTTACCTACTTAATGATTCCTTTTTAAAAAAATCAAAGTATAGTTGATTTACAATGTTGTGTTAGTTTCTGGTGTATAGCAAAGTGATTCAGCCATATATATATGTGTGTGTGTGTTGGTGTGTATATTCTTTTTCATGTCTTTTCCATTATAGTTTATTACAATATATTGAGTATAGTTCTCTTGTTGTTTATCTATTTTATACATAGTAGTTTGTACATGCTAATCCCAAACTCCTAATTTATCCCTCCCCCCTTCCCTTTTGGTAATCATAAGTTTTGTTTTCTGTGTCTGTGAGTCAGTTTCTGTTTTGTAAATAAGTTCATTTGTATCGTATTTTAGATTTCACATATAAGTGATATCATATGATATTTGTCTTTCTCTGTCTGACTTCACTTCGTATGATCATCTCTAGGTCCATCCATGTTGCTGCAAATGGTATTATTTCTTCTTTATGGCCGAGTAGTATTTCTTCTTTATGGCCGAGTAGTATTCCATTGTATATATATACCATGTCTTCTTTATCCATTCATCTGTCAGTGGACATTTAGGTTGCTTCCATGTCTTGGTTACCTAGTTAATGATTCTTTATATTAAAATTTTTCCTCTTTGAAAGGTTGGTGTGGTTTCTGTTTCCTGACTGGACTCTAGTAGATACCTTGATATCAGAATTTTCACAACAAATGTTAGTCAGATCTCCATACAGTGAATCAGAAGGTCAGCAAACTTCACACATGCATTTAGAGCTTCCAGTTAACTTTTTCTTTTTTGCTGTGCTTGTGGGATCTCAGTTCCCCAACCAGGGATTGAACCTGGGCCACAGCAGTGAAAGCCCAGAATCCTAACGACTAGGCCACCATGGGACTCCCCCAGTTAACTTTTAATTTACTTTCTTTTAAATTGAGCAGACAACCGAGGGTACGAGATATTTGAGGATGCCTCTAATATGAAAGATGGCTCCCTTCCTTCCCCCCAAAAAAGAAGAAGAAAAAACACCTTGGGGAAAGAGACTACATAGGGTGGGAAAAACTTAAACCTTATCATTAATACCACTCTGAGACATAAAGGAAGCCATAGCATCCATGGAACAAGAACAGGATACTATAAAAAAAGGAACATTCAGACAACAGAAAAGAGCTCTAGGAAATTAAAAACATGATAGAACATCATGAAACATGAAAAATCTCAGAAGAAGGGTTGAAAGATAAAGATGAGGAAATTTCCTGGAAAGTAGAGAAAAAATACACATCATAGAAAATTAGAGAAGATCAGAATATTGGAGGTCAGCTTCAAGAGATATATCACCTGGTGGAGATTCAGAAACATAGAAGAGAGAAACTGAAGGATAGAAATCAATGACGAAGTAATTCAGGAAAGTATTTCAGAATGGAAGGGTGTGGATTGATAGATTGAAAGTACCTAACACAAATGAATGAAAATAAGCCAATATCACTGTGAAATTTCACAATATTTCACAAGATTCAGCAAGCATTCAGAGACAGGAAAGAGCATAGTACATACAGAGGATTAGATTTTAACTATAGAAGCTAGAAGACAGTAGAGCAGTGTCTTCAAAATGTTGACAGAAAGTGATTTCTAATCTAGAATTTTATAACCCAGCCAAAGTATGAATTGAATATGAGAGTATACTAAATATATTTTATGCCATGCAAAGGTCTCAGTTTTCCTTCCATATAATTTTTCTCAAGAAGCTATTAGGGGATGTGTTCCTTTAAAAGCAGTAAATAAAGCAATAAGAAGACGTGGGATTCAGGAAACAAGAAAATCCAGCACATGAGAGATTCTTGAAGGTTATTTCCTGGATGAATGTAAAGGGTGATAATCAGGTTGACATATGAGCACCAGATGTAGAAAGTAATCAGAACAAATTAAACCTGTGAGACTTGAGAGAGGGAGAAAAACAGACATATTGAAGGCTGTCATCACCATTTGCCTTGCTGCCATTATCCGCCTTTTAAATCCAAGGACAGAATGACCAGTTGAGCTTGCCCTAGAATATTACATGTACTTGACTTGTTTTGACAAGGTTCCTTGTTTTGACAAGGCGCCATACTCTTTTGCCTATATAAACAGAATACTCATTCTACCACTGCAAGGCTGTGTGTAGAAGGCAAGGAGAAGTCCAGAGAGTCCATGTAAAAAAGAACTGGCAGTCTTAGAAAAGCATTGCATCTGCGTGGGAGATGTAGTAGTGAAGAGCTGTAAAGTAAGAGCAGGCGCTCTAGAGTTAGCTTCTTTTAATTTGGAGTTTTTCTCTACATAAATGTAATTTGAAGTCCATAGTATTCTCTGACACTTAGTAATGTTGAAGGCATAGATTAATTGTGGCTTTAATGTTCTTTTTTTAAATTAAAAAAATTTTTTTTAATCTGCATGTCCTTTGGAGGCTATGTGGAGAGATTCAGTGACTTCCATTATTCTGGGGCCAAGTGAAAGTCACCTATGCTTCTACTTTTAACTTTTATACATTCTTATGTTTAAATGCGTGTGTGTGTGTGTGTGTGTGTGTGTGTGTGTGTGTGTAGTGTGTAAATAGCACATAATAGGGGATTTCTTTTTGTTTAGTCTGAGAATTTGGATTATTTCATTTGCAGTTGATTTAATTATTATTATCATTATTATTATTTTTTTTTTGCGGTACGCGAGCCTCTCACTGTTGTGGCCTCTCCCATTGCAGAGCACAGGCTCCGGACGCGCAGGCTCAGCGGCCATGGCTCACGGGCCCAGCCGCTCTGCGGCATGTGGGATCCTCCCGAACTGGGGCCCGAGCCCGTGTCCCCTGCATCGGCAGGCGGACTCCCAACCACTGCGCCACCAGGGAAGCCCCTGATTTAATTATTGATCTAGCTAGGTTTAAGTCTGTCATTTTGGTCTTTGTCCATTAATTTATCTTTTCTTGCCTCAAGTTGACCTAGCAAATTCTATTTATTTTCCTCTATTAGCTTGTTGGTTTTGAAGTATTTTATGTGTCCCTTGGTGTTACCCTAGAGTTGAAACATACATCCTTGACTTATTAGAGTCTACCTTGAATTTTTACTTTTACACCTTCCAACAATGCATGAACTTTTACAGTGATTTAATTGCGTTTGCTCCTCTATTACCTTTTGTATCACTATTGTCATATATCTTCTGTCTATATTCATTTGTTTGCCCACATTTTTACCCTTTCCAGTGCTGTTTCTTTCTTCTTTTTCATGGTTGCATCTGGGATCACTTTCATTTTACCGTAAGTACTCCTTTTAGTAATGCTTCTTTAGTGCAGGTTTGCTGCACATTCATTCAGCTTTTGTTTATGTGAATCTGTTTTTTCATTTGTCATCATTTTGAAAGATCTTTTCCCTGGGTGTAGTTTTCTACACCCAGGTGATGAATACTTTCTTTTAGCATTTTAAAGGTTTACTTCATTAACTTTTGATTTCCATCATTTCTGTTGAAAAGTCACTGTATTATTATAGTTCTCCTAAAGGTAATGTGGCTCTGTTCAACTCTTTAGCCTGTCAGCTGCTACTTTCTGCTGGGCTTCTTGGAACGTTGCCCTGAATTAGAACTGTAGGAATTAGGCAATCCCAAGAGTGGGGATTGTATCAGGTAGCTCTCAGTGTCAACCCTTTTCTTCTTACCTCAGTGGGACTCTCATTTTTGCTGGGATGTCCTCAGGGAAAATCTCAGCTGAATGAGGAGCTCGCTTTGATGTGATTCTCTTTTTTCAAGGATTATAGTGCCTTAGATCTTGTCTATGATAGTTGCTCTCCATTGCTCTTACACAGTTGTTTCATGTATTTTGTTCAGGTTTATATTTGTCTAATGCAAAGTGTTTTGCGAGGGCTAGAACCATAAGTTAGTAAATGTATTTTATATATATTTGAATTCTAAAAGAGTTTTTAAAATATCTTAATCAATGGCAATATTATTGAAATTTGTTTATGGTTCTCCCGAATGACTACTCTTAAGGGAACAATAACTCATTTGGAAGTAAAAGTTCTTAATTTTTAATGTACGTTTATTTATTGCCAATTATTGTCTTTTATACTTACTGCTCATAAATGAAGATTTAAAATAGGATTAAATTATTTTTTATGCAAATAAATACATAAGGTTATTCTTTAACAGTTTTCAATGAAAATAATGGAAAGTGTATTTTGAATGTAGACCTTTTGAGTAATTATGTTCCCCCACTTTGGGGCTGAATTATCTGTAAATTTCTTTTTTCATGTAAGTGGTTGGTACTTTGTTTCCTGCCTATTAGTTATATAATTGGAAAAAGGATAAAGAATTAGATGGGCTGTGCATATTTTTATTGATATACCAAAGAAAAATTAGTATTTTGGTCCTTGATTTTATAGTTGGTTACTTAAATGATCTCTAAAGTGGATCTACATGCAAATCTGCCCTTCATAATGAATGGTGATATTTTTTAAACTACTTTTAATCACGATATGGAATGGAATAGAAATTGTGCTTGTTGTCTACCTGTCTCTACTTCCTGAGCAGCTGTTAGCCCTGGGATGGGAGTGGGGATAGATACATTTGCATTTTTCTCCTTTTGTCAGACAGTGAAGAATATGTTATACCTTCGAAATAAAAAGTTTGAAACTTCTTACTGAAGGATACTTTTTGTTGGACTTCATTTGGTACTTTTGATCTGGCTTGATTGGTTTGCACCCGGAATCTTTGTAAAGGATTGCTGATTGTTGACTGTCACAAGGCCTGAATTATATAGAGGCTTCATTCTTTTGGGTTAACACTGCTAACACTGTTCTGTAGCCTCTCTGTCAGTAGCAATTGTAGTGGTACTGTTGGCTCTTTTTGATAGTATAGCTTTACTTTCATTGGCAAGGACATTTCACAATCTAAATGATGATGCATATTTAACAAAGTGGTATTCAGCAGTGTTTTGGGATTGTAGATATGAAAACGCCTGGCACAGAGCATGGCACAGGGACAGGTGACCACTATTTTTTTTGTCTATATGTTTAAATAATTGTAGCCTTCAGATGAAGGCTTTCATATATGTATTTACACACAGGATCCAGAATATTTTCCCAAACTGACTTTCTTCTTAATATGTAATTCCTTTCTTACTGATTGCTTTTCTAACCTAATGGGATTACATTTTTTAAAAGTTTTTGTTTTTTTTAAAAAAATCAGGCTTGAACTGACTTTTAAATTTATACACCAAGTGTGTTTATACACCAATTGTGGAAGGTGTAATCAATCCAGAGTTAAGTTGACAAATGTAAACCCTTATATCTGTCTCATTTCATTCACACGTTAAATCGTCACTGAGCACTTACTTAGTGACAGTAAGCACACATACACACTAGTGTGCTACTTTCCTACTTCTTTGACAATCCAGTATTCTCAGTTCTATTTTTGTACATTAATTACCTTTAAATAGTATATAATGTTTTCTCTGAGTTTTATTATATTTGAGAGTCTAGTGAATCCCTAGCTGTCTTTCTAAAATCTATAATTTGCTTCTTGCTCTTCAGTCTGATATGTTTATATTTTATGTAAAAATCTATTTTCTGTATTTTTCAATCTCCTTTGTGGAATAATTACTTAAATAGAATACACTTTGAATAACTCCTAAAGTGAACCCTCTTGCACTGTTGGTGGGAATGTAAACTGATACAGCCACTATGGAGAACAGTATGGAGGTTCCTTAAAAAACTAAAAATAGACCTACCATACGACCCAGCAATCCCACTACTGGGAATATACCCCGAGAAAACCATAATTCAAAAAGAGTCATGTACCACAATGTTCATTGCAGCTCTATTTACAATAGCCAGGACATGGAAGTGACCTAAGTGTCCATCAACAGATGAATGGATAAAGAAGACGAGGCACATATATACAATGGAATATTACTCAGCCATAAAAAGAAATGAAATTGAGTTATTTGTATTGAGGTGGGTGGACCTAGAGTCTGTCATACAGAGTGAAGTAAGTCAGAAAGAGAAAAACAAATACTGTATGCTAACACATATATATGGAATCTAAAAAACAAACAAAAAAAGGTCATGAAGAACCTAGGGGCAAGATGGGAATAAAGATGCAGACCTACTAGAGAATGGACTTGAGGACATGGGGAGGGGGAAGGGTAAGCTGGGACAAAGTGAGAGAGTGGCATGGACATATATACACTACCAGATGTAAAATAGATAGCTAGTGGGAAGCAGCCGCATAGCACAGGGAGATCGGCTCAGTGCTTTGTGACCGCCTAGAGGGGTGAGATGGGGGGGTGGGAGGGAGGGAGATGCAAGAGGGAGGAGATATGGGGATATATGTATATGTATAACTGATTCACTTTGTTATAAAGCAGAAACTGACACACCATTGTAAAGCAATTATACTCCAATAAAGATGTTAAAAAAAAACTAAAGTAAAATCCCTAGTGATTTTAGTATAAAACAGGACTTAATATTGCATCTCAATTAGAAATTTTCATTTACTACCTTAATTTTTAATCACATTTTATAAAATGGCATTTTTAGAGTCTAAATTTCTGACATTTTTAAAGTAGACTTTTTGTATATACATTATTGAGTTTTCTAACTTTACTAGTATGTAATTTAAAAATTTATTTTAGGTAAAATTACCATTTTTAGTAAATGTAACCAATAACATTTAAGTTGATGAAATGAAAATGTGTCACTTGTTCAGTGGTCTTCACAAGTATTGTAATGTCTGGGTGAAAGAAGTTAACACAACATGGGACTGTTTCTATGTCAAATGAAGCCAAGACTGGAGGAATACAGACTCCATAAGGAAACATTTTTATTAGACATCTGTGCCACAGTGTCACTACACTACATGCTTTCACGAAGTCCCCAAAATCAAGTCTCATATTTCAGAGTCCAGTTAATATCTTAGAGCTTTTGGTTTTACTGTTGTTTTTCCACTTTAGTTTTCTATTTTGTCATTTTCTATCTTATCTTGTGGACTTTCTACAATTTTTTCAAGTGAGATTATATTTGCATTGATGTATTTTTTTACGTGAGAGTACAACCCACATTTAATTTTTTTACTTGGTACTGGTTCTTTTCCTGGCTCTTTTCAGCATAGAACTTTTCTCAGTAGTGACTGTTACTTATTTCTTGTGTTGATAAATTTGATGTTATGAAGAATTTTTGTAAACCTAGCTAACAGGAAACCTAGTTTGGCTTTTCATGAAAAACTGTACACCCAGTAAAAAACTATGTAGACTAAGAAAATAAGTTTATTCTCTTAGGCCAGTCTATGTTTTGGGACACTAAAGAGACATTTTGGTTTATTTTAGCTATCCTATTCCTAATTTACTTTCTACATTTTGTTGATTTTAGTAGAAATCTTACTTTAGGTCAGAAATATAAAGTCCTCCAGTGGATGGATAGCTCTAAATAGCATTTTGTATGAAGGTGAGTTATAAGTAAAAGTCCATTGAGACAGAGCTATGGTTGTAAGCATGAAAGATTCAATGGTGGCTTTTTAAGAATAAAGGAATTGTGGCTAAAGTCATATTCGTCATTCAGGTTCTATTAGTGATAATTAATTATGGACAGATTATATGGTGATAAAGTCATTTTGGGCTTCCCTGGTGGCGCAGTGCTGGAGAATCCACCTGCCAATGCAGGGGACACAGGTTCGAGCACTGGTCTGGGAAGATCTCACATGCTGTGGAGCAACTAATAAGCCCGTGCGCCACAACTACTGAGCCTGCGCTCTAGGGTCCGTGAGCCACAACTACTGAGCTCACACGCCTAGAGCCTGTGCTCCGCAACAGGAGAAGCTACTGCAGTGAGAAGCCTGCGCACCGCAGCAAAGAGTAGCCCCCGCTCACTGCAACTAGAGAAAGCCCACGCACAGCAATGAAGACCCAACACAGCCAAAAATAAATAAATAAAATAAATAAATAAATTTTAAAAAGTCATTTTTGTTTAATGTTGGAAGAGTTACTTTCCATGTGTTTGGAGGCCCTGCATACTCATTCTCTCCAGTTTTAGGTTCAGTGATTGTACTTTCTGTTGCAGTAGTAAATCTTCTCTGTACCAGTGTCTGTATCAACATTTTGCTGGTGAGAAAGGAGAACACGGGTATTAATTCATGCACTAATTTGAATCTCTGTTAGATAGGTAAGAGTATTTCTTTTTTATTTATATCCCTACTTTTTCCAGAAATGATTTAAGAGGGCCATTTAGGAATATATTTTTGGGCCGTTAATGTTTCTTAGAATGAACACCATTTATATTAAGAAACTTCTGACTGCAGGGTTTTTTTTTTTTCCCCCTATAGGCCCAGTCTTCTTTGGGGAGGTTTAGAAATATACTTTACAGTATTATTTAGCAGACATAGAGCTTTAGTGTGTCTTGTTGCCCCCCACCCCCAGTAATTGAGTATGAGACATTGTTCAAGGCACTTTACATATATCAACTTTATCAACACCACTTGCCAGTTAGGTATTATTAGCCCATATATTACAGATTTATTAATTTCTTTCAGTTACATTTGAGTGCCTAATGCTGATCAAGCACTCTTTCAGCTGGGACTCAGCTGAAAAGGATAAAACAAACTTCTCATTGAGAAGAATAAGGAAGGACAAAACAGGTAGAAGGAGATAGAGTGATAGTGTGCATTGGGGTGGGGTGGAGGGTTATGTTTTCTCTGTATTTATATAGGATAATCATGGAAGGCCTTTCCTGAGAAGATAACATTTGGGCAGAGAATAGACGGAAGTGAGGAAGCAAAGGAACCAATTCTGTGGTTCTCTAGGAGAAGAGCAGTCCAGGCATATGTGGCATGGAGTGTAAAAGTCCTGAGGTATGGGAGCTTGCTTAGTGAGTTGAAGGAATTGCAGGGAAACTGGTATGGCTGTAGTTGAGGGGTTGGTTAGGGAGGAGCAGAGAGCGTGGTGGGAGATGCAATAAGCAGAGGTTGTAGTAAGGACTTTGGATTGATTTTATTTTGGCTGCATTGGGTCTTTGTTGCTGCCGTGGGCTTTCTCTAGTTGCGACGAGCAGGGACTACTCTTCGTTGCAGTGCATGGGCTTCTCATTGCGGTGGCTTCTCTTATTGTGGAGCACAGGCTCTAGGCGCGTGGGCTTCAGTAGTTGTGGCATGTGGGCTCAGTAGTTGTGGCTTGTGGGCTGTAGAGCACAGTCTCACTAGTTGTGGCACACAGGGTTAGTTGCTCCACGTTGCAAAGGTACATTGTCCAGGGTTATTGTAATAGGAAAACAGAAATTTAGAAGATGTGTCATTGTACTAGCTCATTACCATATGCTAACACATATATATGGAATTTAAGAAAAAAAATGTCATGAAGAACCTAGGGGTAAGACAGGAATAAAGACACAGACCTACTAGAGAATGGACTTGAGGATATGGGGAAGGGGAAGGGTAAGCTGTGACGGGGCGAGAGAGTGACATGGACATGTATGCACTACCAAATGTAGAATAGGTAGCTAGCGGGGAGCAGCCGCATAGCACAGGGAGATCAGCTCAGTGCTTTGTGACCACCTGGAGGGGTGGGATAGGGAGGGTGGGAGGGAGGGAGACGCAAGAGGGAAGAGATATGGGAACGTATGTATATGTATAACTGATTCACTTTGTTGTAGGGCAGAAACTGACACACCATTGTGAAGCAATTATACTCCAATAAAGATGTAAAAAAAAAAACCCAAAAAACATCTTTTTACTGTTGATTCTTAATGATGTTGCAGATATCTGAGTTCTTTGAATCTTTTATCTGAGAAGTTATGAACTTTTTTGTTCTGTATATAAAAGACATTAAAAGAATGAGCTTTTTCTTCTTCCTTCTCTCTCTCCTTTCTTATTCTTTCTTCATCCTCTTCAGTTCTGAATCTCTCATGGAATGATACTATTTGGCAAAATTTGTAGCAGATGTTTGGTTTTAAGAAAAAGTGATGGCTGAAATTCATTGAGCATAGTTCTCATGACCCTCACAATGGTGGCATTGAATGAAGATGATAATGTGTTTTTTTTTTAATAAATAAATTTATTTATTTATGGCTGCGTTAGGTGTTTGTTGCTGCTCACGGACTTTCTCTAGTTGTGGCAAGTGGGGGCTACTCTTCATTGCGGTGCGTGGGCTTCTCGTTGCGGTGGCTTCTCTTGTTGCGGAGCACAGACTCTAGGTGCGCGGGCTTCAGTAGTTGTGGCTTGCAGGCTCTAGAGTGCAGGCTCAGTAGTTGTGGCTCATGGGCTTAGTTGCTCCGCAGCATGTGGGATCTTCCCAGACCAGTGCTCGAACCTGTGTCCCCTGCATTGTCATGCGGATTCTTAACCACTGGGCCACGAGGGAAGTCCCTGATAATGTGTTTTTGAAGCTACTTGCTATTCATCAGAACTGGTCTAAGTTTCCCTTTCTTTTGTTCCTCTGCCTCCCAACAAGAAGCAAGAGTTTATATTGCAATCTAATATGTATATTTCATTCATAAGGACACAGCTTTTTTTTAATAAATTTATTTATTTTTGGCTGTGTTGGGTGTTCGTTGCTGCGTGTGGGCTTTTCCTAGTTGTGGCGAGTGGGGGCTACTCTTTGTTGCAGTGCACAGGCTTCTTATCACGGTTGCTTCTCTTGCTGTGGAGCATGGGCTCTAGGTGCGCCGGCTTCAATAGTTGCAGCATGCGGGCTCAGTAGTTGTGGCTCACGGGCTCTAGAGCACAGGCTCAGTAGTTGTGGCGCATGGACTTAGTTGCTCCGCGGCCTGTGGGATCTTCTCGGACCAGGGCTTGAACCCGTGTCCTCTGCATTGGCAGGCAGATTCTCAACCACTGCATCACCAGGGAAGCCCAGGACAGAGCTTTTTGATAAACAATATTGCGAGAGTTTACTTGATGAGAAATGGCCGACCTCTGTAAACATATGTTATGTTATGTGATCAAGTGCTTACCTGAAATCTTGAGGTGGTGCTTAATCTGCATGTGATTTTATCCCAGTTATTCTCTCACTATTGTTTTATAAAAACATAAAAAATTGGAACTTTGTTGTTGCTTCTGTGTGAAATTGTTTCTTAACCCAGGGTCATGAAGATTTACTCCTATATTTTCTTCTAAGAATCTTTGTCTTTTCAAAATATAAATATTTTTAATATCTTCTCTGGTAACTCAGACCACCCCACAGATTTCTAAAAATTCCTCTAGAGTGAGTAATATCCCCAGTTCAATGCTGTTGTATAGTGGATAATATATGGGAGTAGAATTTCAGTGTCATACAATATGCAGATAATATTGCATTGTTTTTGAAAGTGGGGACCATTTATTATCGCCTTCACTAGCAGTATGTGATCGCTCTACATTCTCTTGCCAACACCTGATACTGTTAAAATTTCAAATAAAAATTCTAACCATTGTGGTAGATGTGAAGTATACTATTGTGTGTGTATTTATTTTAGTCAGGTTATTGAGGTGTAACCTATATACAGGAAGAGTCATCCTTTTTGGAGTATAGTCATAAGAATTTTGTGAATTTTGGCAAATGCATAATCTTGTAACCATTGCCACAATCTAGATATAGAACATTTTCACCACCCCCAAATATAACATCATGCTCCTTGTAGTCAAACTTCCCTCTCAACCCCTTTCTCTCAACCCTGGCAACCACTGATCTGTCCTTCTAGTTTTGTGTTTTCCAGAGTATCATATAAATGGAATCACACATTATATAGTGTCTGGCTTTTTTCACTTAGCATAATGCATTGGAAAGCCATTCATGTCATATGTATCTGTAGTGTGTTCTTCCTTAGCAGTATTTCATCATACAGGTTGAAATCACATTTTATTTATCTGTGCAGAAGTTGATGGACATTTGAATTGTTCTGTTTTTGATTGTTATGAATAAAGTTGTTATAAATAATGAGTATAGATTTTAGTGTAGGCTTTTTTTGTATTGGGAACATACCTAGGTGTGGGATTACATATAGTAAATGCGTTAAAAAAACAAGACTTTATTTTTTAGAGCAGTTTTAGACAAAATTAAGTGGAAAGTACAGAGAGTTCCTGTATACCCCCTGCCTTCACACATGTGCAGCCTCCCCCAATATCAACATCACTCACTAGAATGGGTACACTTGTTACAATTGATGAACCTACATTGACAAATCATTATCACCCAAAGTCCATAGTTTACATCAGAGTTCACTCTTGGCGTTGTACACACTATTGGTTTAGATAAATATATCATGACATGTAACTGCCACTATAGTATTATACAGAGTAGTTTTACTGCCCTAAAAATTCTCTTCACCTATTTATCCCTCCCTCCCTGCTAACCCTTGGCAACCATTGATCTTCTTACTGTCTCCATGGTTTTGCCTTTTCCAGATTGTCATATAGTTGGAATCATACACTGTGTGGCATTTTCATATTGGCTTTGTTCATTTAGTAATATGCATTTAAATATCTTCCATGTCCTTTTGTGGCTTGATAGCTCATTTTTTAAAAATCACTGGATAATATTCCAGTGTCTGGATGTACCACAGTTTTATTTATGTATTTACCTATTGAAGGTCATCTTCGTTTCTTCTAAGTTTAAGCACTTATGAATAAAGCTGCTATAAACATCCATGTGCAGGTTTTTATGTGGACATAAGTGTTCAACTCATTTGAGTAAGTACCAAAGAGTGAGTCTGATGGGTCTTGTGGTAAAAGTACATTTAGTTTTGTAAGAAATTGCCAAACTGTCTTCCAAAGTGGCTGTACCATTTTGGATTCCCATCAGCAATGAAAGTTCCTGTTGCTCCACATCCTCATCAGCATGTGGTGTTGTCAGTGTTTTGGATAGTGGCTATTCTAGTTGGTGTGCAGTGGTATCTCATTGTTTTAATTTGTAGTTCCTGAATCACATATGATGTTGAGCATCTTTTCACATGCTTATTTGCCAACTGTATATCTTCTTTGGAGAGGTATCTGTTCAGGTCTCTGCCCATTTGTTAATTGAGAACAAACTTGTAGTTACCAGTAGGGAGAGGGGAGGGGGGAAGGGCAATATAGGGGTAGGGGATTAAGAGGTACAAAGTATTAGGTATAAAATAAGGTACAAGGATATATTGTACAACACTGGGAGTATAGGCAATATTTTATAATTATAAATGGAGTATAACCTTAAAAATTTATTCTTATATGGAGTGTGCTTAGGAAATCTTTGTCTAGCCACAAGATGACAAAAATGGTCTCTTGTTGTCCTTGTATAAGTTTTACACTTTTAGATATATTTTGAGGTAATTTTGTTTATAGTGCAAGGTATAGGTTGAGGTTCTTTTTTTCTTTTTGTATATGTATGTCTGATTGTTTCAGCACCATTTGTTGAAAGACTATCAATTCTCCATTGAAGTGCTTTTGTACCTTTGTCAAAAATCAATTGTTCGTTTATGTGTGGGTTAATTTCTGGATTTTACAATCTATTTCATTGATCTCTGTGTCTGTTCTTTAGCCAGTATTACACTTTCAATTATGGTAGGTTTATATTAAGTCTTAAAATCAGGTAGTGTGGGTCATTCAAATTTTTTCTTTCTTCAAAATTGTTTTGACTATTATAGTAGTCATTTGTCTTTCCTTTTAAATTTTAGAACTTGTTAATACCCTACCAAAAATTTCTCTGGGATTTTGATTGGGATTGAATTGAATCTATAGATCATTTTAGGGATAATTGATATCTTAACAGTGCTAAGTTTTATAATTCGTGAAGATGGTAAACCTCTTCATTTATTTAGGTCTTCCTGCATTTCTTCTTTTCTGTCCTCTTCAGGGGCTGTTAGTTTTCTGGTTTTCCCTGTGAATGTGGGACTGGTTTTCAAGTTTAACATAGGGCTGTGGAGAGGGAGATGGGATAGGGCAAGTTAAGAGGGTTCTGACTGAGATTCAGATTTCTTGAATAAATACTCTTTGGAATATTTCAAGTCTTTAGTTTGCTTCTAGAGTTCTAAAAAAGTTGATATTGACAGTGCTTGCCAGTGTTATTATTGATTTTACTGCGGATAGGGTTTTTTTGGCAGTCCTTACTCTGCCATACCTGCTGATGTCATTCTTTATCCTGTTTAAGATATGGTAAAGTGTCACATTGGTAAGGTTATCACTTACCAAAAATAAAGATATTGAGACTCTCAAGTGTAAATTGAGTTATTCAAATTTATGATCTCATGTGTTGTACTAAACAGAAGTAAGGATATTATTTTATTGTTTGTTATGATTTCAGGGGAGAAAAAGTTGATTGTTTTCCTCATGGCTTTGTTGTGGGACTTAAAGGTTAATACATGGAACAACTCAATTTCAGAACATGGAATTAAGGATAGTAAGCTCTCAGTTAATATTAGCTATCATCAACAATCTCCTCTTTCTTTTTTCTTCATATTCCTCCTTTAAATATAACTCTTAGCTTCCTCTTCTACTCATTGGAGTTGTTTCCCCTTAAACCCAAGTAGAGAAACTATAGCAACCCTCTGAAAATAATAGATTGGATTTAAGAAAAGTTGGTAAAAAAATTTCCTTTCTCTGAAAATTGTTTTTATTGTGTAATTTTAACTTTCATTGTTATTGCTGTTTATGAATGGTGAGAGGGAATAAATGAAGCACTGATGTCAACTTCAGCAACTGGAAAGCCAAGAAATGAGGGTGGTGTAGTTTAGTGCATGGGAGAGTCAGTGAGACCAGGAAATAGAAAGTCTGGGCTGTACTCCCTATTTGCCACCAAAAAAGCTATATGATTTTGGCATTTTCCTAACCCCTAACGGTTTCCTCTGGGAATTTTCAAGGAGTTGAATATATGTCCTCTGAAATCTTTTCTAATTTTTTTTTTTGTCTTATTCAGTTGAAAGGGATTTTGTACTTTTTGATGAAAATTGGGAATGTTGTATTTATTGTAAGATTATTTCTTTTGGAGTAAACTACGCTTAATAAAGGCATAAAGTGCCTAAAACTTACTAGAAAGTTTTGCATTAATTAATTATCCTAAAAATAATGTCTCTTACAGAAAGTGACAACAATATGATTTTAATATCTTTTGTATGCTTTGTTTTAGGTTGGTATAGAGGAGTTTCAACAAAGAAGCCAAATGTAAAGGTAATGAAAAGTTTATTGTTACCTTTTCTAATGTAGAAAGCAGCCTAAGTATATTTGTTTGATATAAAAACAATTCTTACTTGTCGGTCTTTGAATCTTTTACACTAACCACACTCATTCTTTCCTTTATAGAACTGTATCAGACTCTACTCTGTCTCAGCAGTATTAAAATGACCTTTTAAAAAGGACAGAAAAGTGTATGTATGGTAATAGATGCGAAACTTATTTTGAAAAAGCCTATTTAGGACATTTAATATTTTTTCCTTAAAACAGTTGACAAAAGTACATTGACTTTTTCATAGACCTAGTCCTGTATAGTCATGTGATTAGTTAGATGAGTTTATTTCTAAAATGGAAAAAACTTTAAAAATAATGTTCAGTTAGATACATCTCTGTTGATCATAATGTTCTTGTTAAAATATGAATTTAAATAAGACTTTTAAGTGCCAAATGCTTATTTTATGGACTAGATTTATGTGTTTATTCTATTACCAATTAATAGTAATTTGATCAAACAAAATATATTTTAATTGGTAGTTGTAATACATGTAGCAACATTTTTTTCCAGTAATGCATTTGCAAAAACTTCTTTCTGCTTTACTTTATATTATCAGTTTTTCTTATATATTTTTGTAGGCTTAATATTTAGTGTATTATGCTTTTTCTTATGTAGAAAATACCAAAATTATCACATTACTTTTATTAAAAAATAAAAATCTTCAGAGTTGCAATCATCAATTTTGCCAGTAGAATCACTTGTCATTAGTTTTTAAGGTAGTGATCATAAGAAGACAATATCTTCATACTTTCATTCCTCATAGCTAGGGCTTCTTATCCTTGGCAATGTTGACATTTTGGGCCAGATAATTCTTTGTTATCTTGTACATTATAAGAAATTTAGCAGCGTATATGACCTCCACTCACTAACATCTCCTCTCAAGTTGTGGCAGTGAAAAATGTCTCCAGACATTGCCAAAGGCCCTGGCCCTGGGGAGTGGGAGGTAGGTGGGGTGGTGGTGGTAACATTGACCCAGTTAAGAACCACTGCTCGTAGGTAATTTTTTACCTTGTGTCTCTAGTTTTAAGACACACTTTCAGGTGTTATTTCCATCTCAGGAAGGCTCATGTGGAAATAACTTCTATTTGTATTTTATGTTTGTTACTTTGATTTGAAATTGTCAAAAATTTAGAACTTGAATAAATGAGAAATCTTATAAATGATTGGAAAGCTGTAATTTGTGATATTACGTGCTATTTATTTATTTTTATTAATATTTGTGATCTTAGCCACCCCACCACCTTGCTTCAAATACTAGGGTTTGGGGATCAGTGTGGAGACAGTGGTCTTTGAAATTATTTTATTTTTGTCTTTAAAATATCAGTTGATGCACAGTGTGTGGCTTGAAAACCTTGTTAAGTGGGACATTAATGATGATACCCTTACAATATTATCTATTGCTGTGTGGCAAAGCATCCCAAAATATAGTGGACTAAAACTAATCATCATTCTGTATAGGTGACACCACTTGTGGCTACAGTTATCTGTGGGCTCAGCTGGCTGGAATGTCCAAAAGGGTTTACTCACACATGTGGTATGTTGGCAGGGATGGCTGGAAGGCTGTCCTCAGCTGGATCACCAAAATAGCTACATGTTGTAACCTCAAGGTCTCTATCTTTCCATGTGGCTTCTCCAGCAGATTAATCAGAGTTCTATTTTAGAGTTAAGGAGAAGTGCTCAGAATCTCATACCTATTTTCCAAATTCTTTTTCCTGCAACAAAGGTGTTTAGCGCCTGTGGGAGAGGCCATTTTGTGATTAATCTTAGCAATGATTTGATAAACTAATCAAAATGAGGGAACCAGATGACACTAATCTAAAGTGTTAGAGGGAATTCCCTGGCGGTCCAGTGGTTACAACTTGGTGCTGTCACTGCGGTGGCCCGGGTTTAAACCCTGGTTGGGTAACTAAGATCCCACAAGCCGAGTGGCGCAGCCAAAAAATAAAAAGAAAAAAAGAAAAGAAATGTTAGAGCTCATTTTGTCTGATCAGACTCCTTTAACTTTTTTAGTTTAGGCTAATGTAGTACTTTTGAGGTTGTGTATTTTGGTAATACCAACTCCATTCTAGAATCTTAGATTACTGTAGCATTTATTAGCGACATGTATATATATACCTCGTGATAGCTAGTATTTATATTCTTAAACTTAAAAAAATTAACAGATGGAAATACAGTATTAACTAAATTTCACCCTGTGGCAGTGGTATTTTATGGAACTATGTTGAAAATTCTTTCATGTTTGTAAAAGATAATCATTTAGTGATTTTACACACATAGAATGATTAAAAAATGCATCCCTATATATCTTTTATTTATCTTAATATTATGATCATAATAATTAGAAATTTCAATAGGTTTTTCATAGCTATTAGTGGCTAAAGAAAAATGAAAAAGTTTACTTATTAAACTATGTCTTTAGTTATGTACAATTTATACTAATAATAAAACTTGAAATAGCCCAAATAAAATAGTGTCTGAACTAGATAGCATTCAGAAATAATTAGTAAATGGTAAAGCATTTCTTTGTATAAAAAGTTTTACTATAAAATGCCCTTTCAGTTATATATTTTTGTGACCATATATTAAAATTGTACAGTTTAAGAGAAGTATAATATGCAGGTAATATGTAATACTAAATTTTGTGAATTAAAAAGTGGGAGAATAAGATAAAATTAAGGAAAAGGAGAACATATATTTGATGATAATTTTGTGCATTTTATAAAGCATATGCCCAAGAGAAAAGGA
Source organism: Stenella coeruleoalba (assembly GCF_951394435.1). Classification (NCBI taxonomy): domain Eukaryota; kingdom Metazoa; phylum Chordata; class Mammalia; order Artiodactyla; family Delphinidae; genus Stenella; species Stenella coeruleoalba. The sequence goes on from NC_137156.1 coordinate 67,703,053, forward strand.
ATGAAATTCAAGAGAATTTATATTTACTTTCATTTTGTGGTTTCAGGATCAGTTCTTATACAGGAATTGTCAACTGGATACCTAGAATTCTGCCAGATAGAAACAGGACATTATTGAATGTTTTACACAGCAAAAACAGAGGTATAGAGGTGTGAAATTGCAAGGCATGTTCAGGGAATGGTAAATAGTCCAAACTGGCTAGGGCATAGTGCCTGGATGAAAGTGATGGATGGTAAGGCAGGAAAGGTACATCGGATCCATATTTACAGAGTCTTACATACCAAAGACTGTAAGGAATCCTAAGGAATTTGGATTATGTCTCTTTGGCAACAGGCGTGTAACAGAGGCACAGATTCACTCGTGCCATACAGTATAACCATGAAATAGAGTTTATTGGAGAAATAGTAAGCACCTGTTAAAGATACATATTTAAGTACTTATGAGTAATTTCTGAAATTTGCTCTAAAGTATGGCAGTGGGTAAGAATATGTACGTGGGTATTAATTAATCAAGGTTGGCAAAACATTGATCATTGTTGAAGCTGGGTGGTAGGTTTGTGGAGGTTCAATATACTATTCTCTCTTAATTTTGTATGTAATTTGAAATGAGTGTAACATTACTTATCTTGTAGAATTGTTAGAAATCAATGAGCTTATATGAAGCTCTTAACACAGCGCCTAGCATATGGTAACAGTACAGTAAATATTTGTTTCTGTTGCTATAACAACAACTGCTATGATAGCATAGGGCTGGAAATGAGACTTTAAAGACTGCCAGCGTCTTGGAGGACAGAAAAAGAGGTACTAGCTCATGGAGTTTGAGAACTGGAGGTCATAGCTGGCTAAGGAAAAGAAAGTTTTTAAAAAACAGAGTAATTAATGATTTCAAGTACTGTAGAGTAGTCTAGTAGAATAGAATGGGTACTGAGTAGGGGCCATTGTGTTTGACAGAAGGCCATTGGTGATGTTTTAGAGAATCCCATGTAGTCATAGGATGATAGTGGCAGAAAGCCAGAGTCTAGTGGGTTGAGTGATAGAGAGAAGGTAGAGTAGTTACCACAGTAGGTTATGGGTGAAAGGAAGGAAGTAGATGTAGATTCTTGGGAATATAAATAAGGCTGTAGTGGTGATTTTGTGAGTGGAGGACTGATGAACATTTCAAATTTGATTTAGGTAAAATTCTGGAAAATGCTAGTAATTTATAATGCCTTAAACCAGTTACATGGTTGCCTGCCAATCTATCCCTGAAGAGAGGGATAGATTACAAAAAGATATGAGGAAACTTTGGGGGGTGATTCAAATGTCATTATTTTAATTGTGCCATGGTTTCACTGGTGTGTGTATATGCCAAAGCATCAAATTCTACACTTTAAATATGTGTAGTTTGTGGTACATTATCATTTCAGTCTCTCAACTTACTTTGTAGCTGTGATGGTTCATTTTAATACAGACTTGGTCATACACCAAGTCATAATGAGACCTAATCTAATGATTTTTTTTTAATGAAGTAAAGTGCTAATTATCATCAGTAGGAGCTCTCCTAACTGAAAACTTAAAAAAAAATTGACATTTTATCATGGTTATTCTGTACTGAAATGTGGGTTTGTGATCTGGAATTTACCTAATAGCTACATTTTAAGTGTTCTCCATTAATGGATCTTATTATTAGTGTTTTTGTGTTGTTGTCAGTGGGGGAGAAGATGGTGGGAGTTGAAGGAAGTGAAGGCTAGGTGATATTTTGTGTCATGCTTATTTGTTGTTGTGTTTGGAGGCCCTCAAGACCCAAAGACTTGAAGATTTGCTCTGGGGACCCAAAGGACTCATTATGTAATTGTACTCACAGCTGTGAATAATTACCGTGGAAGGATACAAATCAAAATAGCAAAGGTGCATGGGGTAAAGTCTGGGGAAACCAGGCACAAGCTTCTAAGAGTCCTTTCTCAGTGGAGTCATACAGGAGAAGCTTAATTCCCCCAGGAGTATTGTGACAACACATATGAAATGTTGCCAACCAGGCAAGCTTGCTTGAGACTCATAGCCAGAGTTTTTATCAGGCACTGGTCCTGTATGCAACCTCTGTGTAGCATGTAACAAAATTCCACATTCCTGGAAGGAAAGCAGGCGTTCAGCAGCATAAACCATGTTGTTTGTAGAAATAGTTGAGGCACAGTGAGTACTTCTTATCAGTTAATGGTGGGAACCCAACCAAAATTAAGTATAAATTTCAGTATCGGACTTTCAATTGGTCCACTTTTTCAGCAACACTTTTTATTTTCAGTCTTTTTAATTTTAGACATTCTAATGGATGAGCTAGTAGTCTCTTGCTTTGCTTTTAATTTTTATTTCCCTAACGACTAAAGAGGTTGAACACCGTTTCAAATGTTTATTGTCCTTTAACCTCTTTTTTTTTTTCTGTGAAGTGTCCATATCTTTCACCTATATTTTATTGGGTTGTTTTCTTGTTGAGTTATATGAATACTCTACTCTGAATACAAGTCCTTGTAATATATTCTTTCACTGTGTGGTTTGCCTTTTCATTTTCTTACTGTTGTGTCCTGAAGAATAGATTTTAATTTTGAGGAAGTCTAATTTGTCATTAAATTTTTTTTTGTTTTTGGTTGGGGCTTATAGTCTATCTTCAGTATCTTTGTCTAATGCATTCTCTCAGTTTTGATTAGTTGTATTTTGCAAGAGATTTTTCTATTTCAGTATATTTTTGAATTGTCCTAGATATTCATGCTATTTATTTTTTAACGTCTGTAAGACATTTAGTGATGATCCCTCTTTCATTCTAGGCTTTAGGGAGCTGTGTCCTCTATTTTTCTTGGTCAAATCTATTTAGATTTTTGTTGTTTTGATCCTCTCAACTTAACTTTTGACTTAAAAGGTTTTTTTTGGTCTGTTTCACAGATTTCTCCTCTTTATTCTATTCATTTTATTTGCTTTGGATTTACTCACCTTTATTTTTCAAAAATATTTTCATTGGGTATACAATTCCCTTTATTTATTTTCATTTTATTTTTAACATCTTTATTAGAGTATAATTGCTTTACAGTGGTGTGTCAGTTTCTGCTTTGTAACAAAGTGAATCAGTTATACATATACATATGTCCCCATATATCTTGCCCCCTGCATCTCCCTCCCTCCCACCATCCATATCCCACCCCTCCAGGTGGTCACAGAGCACCAAGCTGATCTCCCTGTGCTATGCGGCTGCTTCCCACCAGCTATCTACATTACGTTTGGTAGTGTATATATGTCCATGCCACTCTCTCACTTTGTCCCAGCTTACCCTTCCCCCTCCCCATATCCTAAAGTCCATTCTCTAGTAGGTCTGCGTCTTTATTCCCGTCTTGCCCCTAGGTTCTTCTGATCATTTTCTTTTTTTTTTCTTAGATTCCATATATATGTGTTAGCATAGGGTATTTGTTTTTCTCTTTCTGACTCACTTCACTCTGTATGACACACTCTAGGTCCATCCACCTCACTACAAATAACTCAGTTTCCTTCCTTTTTATGGCTGAGTAATATTCCATCGTATATATGTGCCACATCTTCTTTATCCATTCATCTGTCAGTGGACACTTAGGTTGCTTCCATGTCCTGGCTATTGTAAATAGGGCTGCAATGAACATTTTGTACATGACTCTTTTTGAGTTATGGTTTTCTCAGGGTATATGTCCAGTAGTGGGATTGCTGGGTCGTATGGTAGTTCTATTTTTAGTTTTTTAAGGAACCTCCATACTGCTCTCCATAGTGGCTGTATCAATTTACATTCCCACCAACAGTGCAAGAGGGTTCCCTTTTCTCCACACCCTCTCCAGCATTTATTGTTTGTAGATTTTTGATGATGGCCATTCTGACTGGTGTGAGATGATATCTCATTGTAGTTTTGAGTTGCATTCCTCTAATGATTAGTGATGTTGAGCATTCTTTCATGTGTTTGTTGGCAATCTGTATATCTTCTTTGGAGAAATGTCCATTTAGGTCTTCTGCCCATTTTTGGATTGGGTTGTTTGTATTTTTGATTTTGAGCTGCATGAGTTGCTTGTATGCTTTGGAGATTAATCCTTTGTCAGTTGCTTCATTTGCAAATATTTTCTCCCATTCTGAGGGTTGTCTTTTGGTCTTGTTTATGGTTTCCTTTGCTGTGCAAAAGCTTTGAAGTTTCATTAGGTCCCATTTGTTTATTTTTGTTTTTATTTCCATTTCTCTAGGAGGTGGGTCAAAAAAGATCTTGCTGTGATTTATGTCATAGAGTGTTCTGCCTATGTTTTCCTCTAAGAGTTTGATGGTGTCTGGCCTTACATTTAGGTCTTTAATCCATTTTGAGTTTATTTTTGTGTATGGTTTTAGGGAGTGTTCTAATTTCATACTTTTACATGTACCTGTCCAGTTTTCCCAGCACCACTTATTGAAGAGGCTGTCTTTTCTCCACTGTATATTCTTGCCTCCTTTATCAAAGATAAGGTGACAATATGTGCATGGGTTTATACAATTCCCTTTAAATATGTCAGTTCATTGTCTTCTGGCTTTATAGTATTTCTAATGAAAAGTCTTTATCAATTCTTTGTTTCTTGTACTATAGTGTTTTTAAATATTTGTTTTGATTTCTGGATGCTTTTATGATTTATCTTTATCATTGTTTTGGGCAATTTGCTTATGATATATTTTGGTGTTGTGTGTGTGTGTGTGTGTTCATCCAAATTTATATCATGGAGTTTCCTATATCTGTGGGTTGTGTTTTTCATCTAATTTAGAAAAATTTTTAAATGATTTCCTGAAATATTGCTACTTCTCTTTGGTTCTCCAGTTCCACATATGTTACACTGTTTTATAATATTTCAAAGATTTCTACTTCTAATTTAATTTATTTTTCGGTCTTTTCCCCCAGGTCTGTTTGGATAGTTTTAATACTAGGTGTTAAAGTGTGCTACTCTTTCTTTCATGTATCTAATTTGCCATTAAACACCTCAAATGAACGTTTTCATTTAGATGTTCTGTTTTTCAGCTCTGTTATTTCCATTTTGTTCCGTTTTGTATATTGATAGCACTTCCCTTATGTTTTCTTTTAAATCTTGGAGAAATTTTAATAGCACTGTAAACTTCTGCTAGTTCCCATTATATATCATTTTTGGTCTCTTGCTATTAACTGCTTTTTCTCCTGGTTATGGTTTAAATTTTTACATATCTGGAAATTGTTTTGTTTTCTAGAATTTTGAAGTTATATTGTTGAATTTCTTGATCTGAATTTTGTCATCTTTTAAAAAAAATTGAATTCATTTTTGCAGGCACTTAATTTACTTGTAATTCAGCTTGATCCTTAAGGTTTGTTAGAGTGTGCCTGTAGTAGCCCTTACTCTGGGGTTGTTTGACCTTACTTTTTTTTTTTTTAAAGGATAATCAGCATATATACTTTTTAAAATTAATTAACCAATTAATTAATTTAAAATTAATTAATTAATAAATAAATAATTAATTAATTTATAAATAAATTAATTTAAAATTAATTAATCAATTACTTTGTACTGTGCGCGGGCTTTCTCTAGTTGCGGTGAGTGGGGGGCTACTCTTCATTGCAGTGCACGGGCTTCTCATTGTTGTGGCTTCTCTTGTTGCGGAGCATGGGCTCTAGGCCTGCAGGCTTCAGTAGTTGTGGCACGTGGGCTCAGTAGTTGTGGCTTGTGGGCTCTAGAGCTCAGGCTTAGTAGCTGTGGCACACGGGCTTAGTTGCGCCGCAGCATATGGGATCTTCCCGGGTCAGGGCTTGAACCCGTGTCCCCTGCATTGGCAGGTGGATTCTTAACCACTGCACCACCAGGGAAGCCCGTGTTTGACCTTACTTTTAATATGCAGTGTTACTGGATCTTTATTTGAAGAACCATGTGTTCACTGAGCTCTTTCCATTGTGGTCGATTAGAACTTTAATGTGTACCAGTCTTAGGTATGCTCTAGGAATTGTTCAGCTTATAGCTGTCAATTATTAGTTACTCTTTCCTTGGCCACATAGAGTCTCACTCTCTGTAACTGCAGCTTAGTTTTCAGCTAAATACTCAATGGAATCTCTCTGAAGAATTCTGTACTTCTTTCTCTTCATGATTCCCTTCTGTTTTCTGCCCCACAAAATTCAGCTCTCTCAGCCTTCTCCTACTGGTGTTTGGCTTTTAATCTTAGTGACAGTGGCTTACTCTGTGCTGTCACTCTCTGATCAATAAAGGCCTCCAGGCAAAAAGCGTTGGAAAATTGTATGACTCATTTAATTTGTTTCTCTTCTCCCAAGATCACATTCCTGTACTGCTGGTTGTCTAGTGTCTAAAAACATTTGGCATATATTTCAGACTTCTAGTTGTTTTTGATGGAGACAGATCCTGTTGTTGTTATTGTTGAGAAATATTAAGTAAGCATTCTATCATAAGGAATAGAAGAGAGTTTTATTCGAGCCAAGCTGAGGACCAGCCTGGAGTGCAGCCTCCACCAAAGCACTCCAGAGAAGCACGGTTTTCAGCACAGTTTTATATCTTGTAAGAACAAAGAACTGCATCAAACATGACAGGGCTCCATTCCTTCAAGGTTTCAAAAGAGACAGATTAGCTCGTACACAGTGAGTCAGTATGACCTTGGCATCTGGGAGGAAAACCTTATCTTCGAAGCAGTACTAGCATTGGTGTCATAAGAAGGGAGGCATTTATCCCTGTCTTCAAAGTGGACATTCTTTTTACTTCTAGATAATGCATTCTTTTCTTTAATGGTGAAAGCAGATATGCAATGTATGTTTGACAGACTGTAAGCCAGGCTCTTCTAGTTGACATAAATTTCAGGCCAAATCATGTATAAGCCAGAATGGCTTCCCCATACCCCAATATGCAAAAATTTCTTCCATTATTATACTTTATATTTTTGAGATGATTAAAGATTTATGTGCACTTATAATAAATAATATAAACAGATCCAGTGTACCCTTTGCCTGGTTTCCTTTATTGATAACATCTTAGAAAACTATAGTACCATATCAAAACTAGGATATCATTAACCAAGAATTCCAAGAATGGAGACCTGGTTGAGGCCAAAAAAAAAAAAAAAAGTTTATTTGGGGTTTGTTAGGACTGCAGCCCAGGAAGCATAAATCCAAGACAGCACTTGAATTGTATTCCACTGGACTACAAAATGGGGGAAACTTACAAAGGCAAGACCCACAAGGTTACAGAAATTGTTTATCAAGAATTAGGATTGGACTGAAAGCAGCAGAGTACACATTCTTTTCAAGTGCACATGGAACATTCTCCAGGATAGGTCACATGTTAGGCCACAAAACAAGCCTCAGTAAATTTAAGAAAATTGAAATCACATCGAGCATCTTTTCCGACCACAATGCTATGAGACTAGAAATCAACTACAAAAAAAACTGCAGAAAAACACAAATGCAGGGAGGTTAAACAGTATGCTACTAAACAACCAGTGGATCACTGAAGAAATCAAAGAGGAAATAAAAAAATACATAGAGACAAATGAAAATGAAACAGGATGATCCAGAACCCATGGGCTGCAGCAAAAGCAGTTCTAAGAAGGAAGTTTATAGTGATACAAGCTTACCTTAGGAAATAAGAAAAATCTCAAATAAACAACCTAACGTTGCACCTAAAGCAACCAGAGAAAGCACCTAAAGCAACAAAACCCAGAGTTAATAGAAGGAAAGAAATCATAAAGATCAGAGCAGAAATAAATGAAATAGAGACTAAAAGAACAGTAGAAAACATCAGTGAACTAAAAGCTGGTTCTTTGAAAAGATAAACAAAATAAGTGAACCTTTAGCCAGACTCTCAGGAAAAAAAGGGAGAGGGCCCAAATCGATGAAATCAGAAATGAAAAAGAAGAAGTTACAACTGACACCACAGAAATACAAAGGATCATAAGAGACTGCTATCAACTACTATATGCCAATAAAATGGACAACCTAGAAGTGGACAAATTCTTAGAAAGATACAATCTCCTAAGACTGAACCAGGAAGAAAAATTTCTATTTCATATTTTCTAATGAACAGACCAATTGCAAGTGATGAAATTGAATCAGTTATTTAAAAACTCCCAACGAACAAAAGTCCAGGACCAGATAGCTTCGCAGGTGAATTCTATCAAACATTTAGAGAAGAGTTAACACCCATCCTTCTGATACTTCAGAAAATTGCAGAGGAAGGAGCACTTCCAAACTCATTCTATGAGGTCTGCATCACCCTGATATCAAAACCAGACAAAGATATCATAAAAGAGAAAAATTACAGGCCAGTGTCATTGATGATCATGGATGCAAAAATCCTCAACAAAATATTAGCAAACTGACTCCAACAATACATTAAGAGGATATACACTATGATCAAGTGGGATTTATCCCAGGGATGCAGGCATTTTTCAGTATCTGCAAGTCAATCAGTGTGATGCACCACATTAACAGATTGAAGAATAAAAACCATATGATCATCTCAGTAGAGGCAGAAAAAGCTTTTGATAAAGTTCAATATCGTTTATGATAGAAACTCTCCATAAAGTGGGCATAGAGGGAATATACCTCAACATAATAAAGGCCATATATGACAGACCCACAGCTAACTTCGTACTTAATGGTGAAAAGCTGAAAGGATTTTCTCTAAGATCAGGAACAAGACAAAGATGTCCACTCTCACCACTTTTATTCAATGTAGTTTTGGATTCCTAGCCACAGCAGTCAGAGAAGAAAAAGAAATAAAAGGAGTTCAGATTGAAAAGGCAGAAGTAAAACTGTCACTATTTGCCAGTGACATGATACTATGCATAGAAAATCCTAAAGATGCCACCAGAAAACTACTAGAGCTCGTCAATGAACTTTGTAAAGTTGCAGGATACAAAATTAATATACAGAAATGTGTTGCATTTCTATACTCTAACAACGAACTATCAGAAAGAGAAATTAAGGAGACAATCCCATTTATCATTGCTTCAAAAAGAATAAAACACCTAGGAATAAACCTACCCAAGGAGGTAAAAGACCGAGGGTCGGAAAGCTGTAAGACACTGATGAAAGAAATTGAAGACGACAGAAACAGATGGAAAGATATATACCATGTTCTTGGATTGGGAGTATTAATATTGTTAAAATGACTATACTACCCAAGGCAGTCTAGAGATTGAGTGCAATCCCTATCAAAATACCAATGGCATTTTTTACAGACCTAGAACAGGTAAATTTAAGCTTTATATGGAAACACAAAAGACCCTGAATAGCCAAAACAATCTCGAAAAAGAAGAATAGAGCTGGAGGGATCATGGTCCCTGACTTAAGGCTATACTACAAAGCTGCAGTAATCAAAATAATATGGTACTGGCACAAAAACAGACACATAGATCAGTGGAACAGAATAGAGAGCCCAGAAGTAAACCCACACACTTACGGTCTGTTAATCTAAGATAAAGAAGGCAAGAGTATACAATGGAGAAAACACAGTCTCTTCAGTAATTGGTGTATAGAAAACTGGACAGCTCCATGTAAAAAATGAAATAACATTCTCTAACATTATATACAAAAATAAACTCAAAATGGATTAAATGTTAGACTGGATACTATTAAAACTCCTAGAGGAAAACATAGGCAGAACACTCTTTGACATACATTGCAGCAATATTTTTTTGGATCTGTCTCCTAAAACAAAGGAAACAAAAGCAAAAATAAACAAATGGGACCTAATTAAACTTCAAAGCTTTTGCACAGCAAAGGAAACCATCAACAAAATGAAGATATCTTACTGAATAGGAGAAGATATTTGCAAGTGATATGACTGATAAGGGGTTAATATCTAACATATATAAATAGCTCATACAACTCAACATTATAAAAGAAGTCCAATTAAAAAATTGGCAGAAGAACTGAATAGACGTTTTTCCAAAGAGGAAATGCAGATGGCCAGCAGGCACAACATCACTAATAATCAGGGAAATGTTGAGTTTGTCAAATGGTTTTTCCTCATTTATTGAGATGATCATATGATTTTATCCTTCATTTTGTTAAACTGGTGTATCCTACTTATTGCTTTGCATATGTGGAACTATCATTGCATTTGACTGATAAATCCAACTTAATAACAGTGTATGATTCTTTGAATGTCACATTGAAATTTATTTGCTTATATTTTGTTGAGAATTTTTTTGCATCTATGTTCATCAGAATATTGACCTGTAATTTTCTTTTCTTGTGGTGTCCTTGTCCGGTTTTGATATCAAGGTAATGCTGGCTTTGTAAAATGAGTTGGAATTGTACCCTTTTTTTTTTTTTTTTTTTTTTGCGGTACGTGGGCCTCTCACTATTGTGGCCTCTCCCGTTTCGGAGGACAGGCTCCGGACGCGCAGGCTCAGTGGCCATGGCTCACAGGCCCAGCCGCTCCGCGGCATGTGGGATCTTCCCGGACCGGGGCACGAACCCGTGTCCCCTGCATTGGCAGGCGGACTCTCAACCACTGCGCCACCAGGGAAGCCCTGTACCCTTTTATTAAGTTATTTTGGTTGACTTTGAGAAGAATTGGTATTAATTCTTCTTTAAATCTTTGTAGAACTCACCAGTAAAACCATCTGGTACTGGACTTTTCTTTGTTGAGAGGTTTTAAATTACTGATTCACTCTCCTTATTTGTCATTGATTTGTTCAGATTTTTTCTGTCTTCATGATTCAGTCTTGGTAGGGTGTATGTTTCTAGGAATTTATCCATTTCTTCTAGGTCATCCAGTTTGTGGATGTATGATTGTTCATAGTAGTCTCTTACAATCCTTTGTATTTTTGTTGTATCAGTTGTAGTGTCTCCTCTTTTATTTTCAATTTTATTTATTTGATTCTTTTCTCTTTTTGTCTTTGTCTAGTTAAAGGTTTTTCAATTTTGTTTATTTTTTCAAAAAGCTAGGTCTTAATTTCTTTGATCTTTTCTGTTGTTTTAAGTTTATTTTATGTTTATTTTTATTATCATTTATTCTCCTCTGATCTTTTTTCCTAGCTTTGGGCTTAATTTGTTCTTTTTTTTTTATTTCCTTGAGATATAAAGTTAGGTTGTTTTTTGAGGTTTTTCTTTTTTTCTTAATGTAGGCATTTATCACTGTAAACTTTCATCTTAGGAATGCTTTTCATGCATCCCATAAATTTTCATATGTTGTGTTTCCACTTTTACTTGTGTAAAGTTATTTTTTGATTTCTCTTTTTTTCCACATTCTCAAAAATATTTAATGATACAGAAATTCACATTAAATGAAAAGAGCTGGATAGAAACCATACATACAGTTGGACACCTGTTTTAAAAAACACACACAAACACACATGTGCATTTTAGAAAAATACAGCATCACAGCATCAACAGTGATTACGTGGTGGTGGACTTCAGGATCGTTTCCTACATCGTTGAACTGGTCACACAATTTTAAAAGCAGTAAGTGGGGTTTACAAAAAACTCCCAGGAGCGGATGATCGGTGGAAGCCCTGGGACCTACGTCTCTGGAGCCCTGAGCAGGACAGGCAGCAGGAAGAACGATGTTAAGGTAAACCTGCCTGGGGGCTGCTGGGTAGGATGGTTTCAGATGCAAACAGTTAGTTTCTGCTTTGTCCCAATGTGACTGTGAGGAATACAGTCTTGGTCCTGCCTTCTGAATTTACAACCCAACCAGAGACAGGCCACATGCTAAGAGTTACTGCTACGCCTGCCATAGACATGTCTGTTGCCCTCCTCATGCATGGACCCTGAGGGAAGTGCTATCCGCCCATCTTAGAGGACACAGGCTGATTTCTCTTTTGATTCCTGCTTTGATACATTGATTTTTCAGGATGGTGTGGTTTCATTTCTACCTATTTGTTTATATTCCAGTTTTCTTCCTGTTAATTTATTTCTAGTTTCATATTACTGTTGTTAGAAAAGATACAATTTCAGTTTCTTGAGTTTGTTAAGACTTGAGCTTGCTTTGTGTCCTAACATGTTATCTCTCCTGGAGAATATTCCATGTGTGTAGGAGAAGAATGCTGCCTTTGAATAGAATGTTCTGTGTATTTCTGATCATTTGGTTTAAAGTATTATTTAAGTCTGATGATTTCTTGCTGATTTCCTGGTTTTAAAGTCCATCTGTTGTTGAAAGTGTGTATTGAAATCCCTTACTGTTTTTATATTGTTGTCTATTTCTCCCTTCAGCTCTGTTAGTATTTAATATATTTAGGTGCTGTGTTGTTTGGTGCATATGTATTTACAGTTTTTATATTCTCATGATGAATTAACCCCTTGGTCATTAAATAATCATTCTTTATGCTGTCTGGTTTTTGACTTGAAGTATATTTTGTCTGATATAGGTATAGCTACCCCTGCTCTCTTTTGATTTACATTTGCATGGAATATCATTTTCTATTTCTTCATTTTGAGCCTATGTTTATTCTTAATGGTGAGTTGAATTTCTTGTAGGCAGCATATAGGTGGGTTATATTTTTAAATTCTTTCAGTGACTGTATGCCTTTTGATTGGTGAATTTAATTCGCTTACTAATGCCATCCTTTTGTGTATTACTGCAGATTTTTCTTTATGGTTACCATGAAGTTTACATAAGATGTCTTACAACAGTCTGTTTTATTACACTGATAACATCTTAATGTCAAACTCATATAAAAACTCTTCCCTTTTATTCCTCTTTTCCACATTTTATATTTATGTCACAATCTACATCTTCTTATGTATCTATTGACAAATTGTTGTAGGTATAGTTACTTTAAATTCTTTTGTCTTTTAACCTTTATAGTAAATTGATTAATTTAATTTTATTTTTGGCTGCATTGGGTCTTTGTTGCTGCACACGGGCTTTTCTCTGGTTGCGGTGAGCGGGGACTACTCTTTGTTGCAGTGCGCAGGCTTCTCACTGTGGTGGCTTCTCTTGTTGTGGAGCACAGGCTTTAGGCACGTGGGCTTCAGTAGTTGTGGCTCGCAGGCTCTAGAGCGCAGGCTCAGTAGTTGTGGCGCATGGGCTTAGTTGCTCCACGGCATGTGGGATCTTCCCGGACCAGGGCTCTAACCTATGTCCCCTGCATTCATAGGCGGATTCTTAACCACTGCACCAGCAGGGAAACCCCCTAGTTAATTGATTAATGTGTTGCCATATTACAGTATTAGAGTATTCTGAATTTAACTATATATTTATCTTTATCACTGTGTTTTGTATTTTCACATGCTTTGGTGTTACTAATTATGTCCTTTCATTTCAGATGAAGAATTCCTTTCATCATTTCTTATAAGGCAGGTTTAGTGGTGATGAACTCTTTCAGTTTTTGTCTTGGAAAGTCATTTCTCCAATTTTGAGAGACATCTTTGCCAGTATTTTTAGTTGGCAATTTTTTTCTTTCAGTACTTTGAATGTATTATTCCACTGTTTCCTTGCCTGGCATATCTGCTGAGTACTACTGATAGCCTTATTGGGTTTACCTGATAAGTTACAAACCTTTTTTTCTCTTGCTGCTTTTGAAATTCTCTTTGTCTTGGATTTGAGTCAGTTTTATTATAATGTGTCTTGGAATTGACCTTTTTGGGTTGAATGTTGTTGGAGACCTAGCTTCATGAACTTGGATGTCCAAATCTCCCAAGATTTGGGAAGTTCTCAGCCCTTATTTCTTTAAATAAGCCCTCTAACCCTTCTCCCTCCGTTGTCTTTCTGGAACTGCAATACTACATAGACTGTTTCCCCTTATGGTATTCTGTAATTCATATGGACTTTTTTTGCTCTTTCAAAATTTTTTCTTTTGTTCTCTTCTGACTGGATGACCTCAAGGTTCCTGTGTTCAGTCTCACTAAGTTTTTCTTCTTTTTGATCATGTCTGCTGTTGACATTCTCTGTTGCAGTTTTCATTAAATTCACTGTAATCTTCAGTTCCAGAATTTCTATTTGGTTCTTTTTTATGATTTCTGTACATCTTTTAAACTTCTTAGTTGTGTATTGTTTCCTTGATTTCATTGAATGATCTTTCTGTGTTTTCTTGTCGTTTGTTGAGCTTTCTTTTTTTTTTTAACATCTGTATTGGAGTAGAGTTGCTTTACAATGGTGTGTTAGTTTCTGCTTTATGACAAAGTGAATCAGTTTTACATATACATATGTTCCCATATCTCTTCCCTCTTGCGTCTCCCTCCCTTGTTGAGCTTTCTTAAAACAACTATTTTGACTTTTTTTATTGGACACATCACAGATTCATTTCTTTGGAGTTGGTTACTGGAAAGTTGTTGTGTCCCCTTTTTATCATATCATGTTTGCTTTATTTTTCATGTTCCTTGAAGTCTTGCTTTGCTGTCTTTCCATTTGAAGAAGCAGTCACCTCCTTCATTTTTACTGACTCTCTTCGGTAGAGAAGTATCTTCTGTCAGCCCTGCTGGTTATTCTGAGGCTTTCTTAGACCTTTGCTATGTATGCACCTACTCCACACTTCTTGTTCTCTTTTTTGGGGTGGAATTTCTAAGATTGTATGCTTTTTCTCAATCCTGCAAAGTTAGGCTGGTTGCTGCCAGTCTCTTGTTTGCTTCACCTAGGGTGGTGCTGCATGCTTAAGTTTATGTGCTTTCTCCCAGTTCTGCAGAATTGAATGGCTTTCTGCATGTGCTTAGTAGCCATGTACAAAGGCTTGCACTCATTACCACCCTTGGTGGTGTGCACAGGGAACTGGCCACAGAGTTAGGGAGTGTGATGGAGTGTGCAGAGCATTGAGGATGCTCATGGGCCAGTTGGGAAGATCTGCAGGTGTGAGGCATCTCCATTGGCTCATGGACAGGCTTCCTGATGGAGTCCATGAAGTAGTTAGTAGGATCCATGTCCCTTTGATGCCCTTTGATTCCTGGTTCTTGGTATGATGAGTGATTTTCAACTGAAGCCTGGACCTTTGGGTATTATGAGACTCTGTATTTTATTTAAACCTTCAATTTTACCTGGCTCTTTGTGACAGTGCTTCTGCAGAGGGAAGAGGGGTTTTACCTCATTACTGCCAAGGGGGTTTGAATCCCATGTTTCCCACTCAGCCTCTGTTGACACCAAAGGGTGAAGGCTCCTTGTTTTTCCTTGTGTGGGAATTCCAGCTTCCTACTAGTGTTCCACTGATTATTCACTGGTTGGAAGGCATTGTAGTACTTCCTTACTGCTCCCCATGTGGCCTTCAATGACACCAGGAGGAGGGTGGTGGTCTTGTTATTGCTGAGTGATGGTGAAAGTTTGAGCTCTCCCCTTGGCCTCTTCTTATACCAGCACAGCAGGGTGATGTAGGGAATCTCATTAATACTTGTTAGGGGTAGAAGTTCAGGTGCCCCCTAAACAGTAGTCTCCATTGCCAGAGTGCTGGTGGCTTATTATTGCCTACTGGCATAGAAGGTCTTGGCTCTCAACTTGGTTTTCTCTGATACTGTACCAGTTTGGGTGCCTCATTACAGCCTGATGAGGGTCAAAGTTCAGTCCCTCCAATTGACCTTGCTTGTGTGGGTGGGAGTTGGGCCATTGCTTTTTTTGGGTGGTATTTGGAAGCAATATAGTGGTTATTATTGAAAAGTTTTTTGTTTTGATAGGTGGATCCTTTCCTGGTTCTTAAACTAGAAAGAACAGGGTTTTTTAGGGTCTTTTTCTGTTTGTGCCTTTTGGTGTTTCCAGGTCTCCAGCTTTTTTAGCTTCAAGTAGTGGATACATAAGGTAAAAGAAAATCTAGAGAGTTCACCACTGTGCTGTTTCTTGCATCTCAACCCCAGTGGTTTGCCTTCTTCTCTTCACCTTTCAGAGTCTTCCAGTTTTCAAAAGTACTTTTATGTCCATATATATATATATATATATATATATATATATATATATATATATATGACACACATGTTATATATATGACATATGTATATTTTTATGTATATTTTGTGTATCCATATGCATGTTTTATATATATATATATATATATATATATATATATATATATATATGATGTCCAGAGTTTTACATTGTACTTAGCAGGAGGAATAGTGAAAAATATGTCTTCTTCCATCTTCTTAGAAGTATATGCTAATTCTGTGTGTTTTAAACTTTTTACTATTAATTCTTCCCTTACAGATAACCAGTTGTCATCATTTAGGTTTGGTTATATGTGGTTGTGTGTTTTATCCTATTTTCAATCCCATATTTTCACATATTAGATTTCTCTGTTGGCATAGGTTATAGTTTATTATGAGCCAATATATAAAATACATTACTGGTGGCCTTGATGTCCAAGGTAACCACAAAGCAAAAATCTACAGTAGATTCACAAAAGATAGAGTTATGGGAATCAAAGCATACCACAGTGGAAGAATCATCAATTCATAAAGGAAGGCAGCAAGAAAGGAAGAAAGGAATAAGGGAACCATAAAACAGCCAGAAACAATTAATAAGATGGCATTAGTAAGTCTTTACCTATCAGTAATTACTCTAAATGTAAATGGATTGAATTCTCCAATCAAAAGGCCTAGAGTGGCTTGATGTATTAAAAAAAAACAGGACCCAGCTACATGCTGCCTACAAGAGACTTACTACAGCTTTAAGGACACATGTAGCTTGAAAGTTAAGGTATGGAAAAAGATATTTCGTGCAAGGGGAAACTAATAGAGAGCCCAGGGAGCTATACTTATATCAGATAAATAGACTTTAAGCCAAAAATTAACTAGAGACAAAGAAAGTCATTACATAATGATAAAGGGGTCAATTTATCAAGAAGTTATAACAGTCTTAAATATATGTTCACCCAAAATGGAGCCCCTAAATATAGTAAGCAAATACTAATAGATTTGAAGGGAGAAGTAGATAACAATACAATAATAATAGGAGCCTTCAGCACCCCATTTTCAGCACTGGATAGATCATCCAGACAGAAAATCAACAAGGAAATGTTGGACTTGAACTATATTTTAGACCAAATATAACTAAGAGACATATATAGAATATTCAATCCATCAGCAGCAGAGTACATGTTCTTCTCAGTTGTAAATGGAACATTCTTTAGAATAGGTCATATAACAAGGGTTTAGCAAATTTAAGAAGATTGAAATCATACCATGTATCTTTTCTGACCATAGTGGTATGAAACTAGAAATCAGTAACAGCAAGAAAACTGGAAAATTCACAAATATATGAAAATTAACACATTCTGAACAACCAATGGACCAGAGGAGAGATTAAAAAGAAATCTCGACACAAGTGAAAACAGAAACACAGTATGCCAGAACCTGTGGGATACTGCAAAAGCAGTTTGAAGAGGGAAGTTTATAGTGATAACTGCCTACAGTAAGAAAAAAAAAAAGATGTTAAATAAACAACCTTACTTTACATCTGAAGAAACTAGAAGAAAGAAGAAGAAACTATGCCCAAATTTAGCAGAATCAAGGAAATAACAAAGATCAGGGTGAAAATAAATGAAAAAGAGACCAAAAAACAAGAGAAAAGGTTAATGTAACTAAGAGCTGGTTCTTTTAAAAGATAAACAAAATTGACTGAGGAAATAAAAGACTCAAAATGAGAAATGAAAGAAGAGACATTGAAAATGATACCACAGAAATAGAGGATTATAAGAGACTACTATGACAATTGTATGCTAACAAATTGGACCACCTAGAAGAAATGGATAAATTCCTAGAAACTTACAACATATCCAGAATGAATCACGAGGAAATAGAACATCTGAATAGTCCAGTAATCAGTAAGGAGATTGAATCAGTAATAAAAAACCTCCCAACGAAGAAAAGTTCAGGGCCAGATGACTTCACTGGTGAATTCTACTAAACTTTAAAGAAGAATTAATACCAGTCCTTCTCAAACTATTCCAAAAATTGAAGAGGAGGGAACACTTTCAGATTCATTTCATGAGGCTAGCGTTACTCTGATACCAAAGCCACATAAGGACAGTGTAGGAAAAGAAAAATACGTGTCATTACTCCTGATGAATATAGATGCAAAAACTCTCAACAAAATATTAGCAGTTTTAATAGCACATGAAAAGGGTCATACACCATAATTAAGTGGGATTAATGCAAGGGATGCAAGGATGGTTCAACATTCACAAATCAGTGAATGTGCTATACTGCATCAATAGAATGAAAGATAAAAATCATATGATCATCTCAATATATGCAAAGTTTTTTGACAAAATACATCCTTAAATGAATAAAACTGAGAACAAATTGGGTTTAGAAGGAACACACCTCAATCTAATAAAGGCCATATGTGATAAGCCCACAGCTAATGTCATACTCAGTGGTGAAAGTTGAAAACTTTTCCTCTAAGATGAGGAACAAGACAAGGGTGCCCACTCTCACCACGCCTATTCAACATAGTACTGGAAGTCCTAGCTAGAGCAGTCAGGTAACAAAAGGAAATAAAAGGCATCAAAATGAGTAAAGAAGTAAAATTTTATTTGTTTGCATATGATATATAGAAAATCCTAAAGATTCCCCCAAGAAACAGAACTAATCAATACATTCAGTAAAATTGCAGGATATAAAATGAACACAGAGAATTTAGTTGTGTTTTTATGCACTATCAATGAAATATCTGAAAAAGAAATAAAGGAAACAATCCCATTCACAGTAGCATCAGAATAATCAAATACTTGGGAATAAATTTAACCAAGGAGGTGAAAGATCTGTACACTGAAAACTGTAAAATGCATTACTGTAGTCCAGCTGCTGATGGGTTTGTGTGGTATAGATTGAGTTTATTACTGATAGTGGTGTGGGCCAAAGAGTATTTAAAAAATACGCCATCTTCTGCTCACCCGCCGGGGCGGGCGGGTCTGGGAGCTGAGGCTCAGGCTTCGGTCAGAGCGCAGGGAGAGGACTGGGGTTGGCGGCGTGAACACAGCCTGCAGGGGTTAGTGCACCACAGCTAGCCGGGAGGGAGTAGGGAGTATGGGGAAAAGTCTGTACCTGCCGAAGAGGCAAGAGACTTTTCCTTCCCATTTTGTTTCCTGGTGCGGGAGGAGAGGGGATTAAGAGCGCTGCTTAAAGGAGCTCCAGAGACGGGTGCGAGCCGTGGCTAAAAGTGCGGACCCCAGAGACGGGCATGAGACGCTAAGGCTGCTGCTGCCACCACCAAGAAGCCTGTGTGCGAGCACAGGCCACTATCCACACCCCACTTCCGGGGAGCCTGTGCAGCGCGCTACTGCCAGGGTCCCGGGATCCAGGGACAACTTCCCCGGGAGAACGCACGGCGCGCCTTAGGCTGGTGCAACGTCACGCAGGCCTTTGCAGCCGCAGGGTCGTCCCGCACTCTGTACCCCTCCCTCCTCCCCCCCGCCACCCCCGGCCTGAGTGAGCCAGAGTCCCCGAAGCACCTGCTCCCGTAACCCCGTCCTGTCTGAGTGAAGAACAGACGCCCTCCGGCGACCTACATGCAGAGGTGGGGCCAAATCCAAAGCTGAGCCCCGGGAGCTGTGAGAACAAAGAAGAGAAAGGGAAATCTCTCCTAGCAGCCTCAGAAGCAGCAGATTAAAGCTCCACAATCAAGTTGATGTACCCTGCATCTGTGGAATACATGAATAGACAATGAATCATCCCAAATTGAGGAGGTGGACTTTGAGAGCAAGATTTATGATTTTTTCCCCTTTTCCTCTTTTTGTGAGTGTGTATGTGTATGCTTCTGTGTGAGATTTTGTCTATATAGCTTTGCTTCCACCATTGTCCTAGGGTTCTATCTGTCCATTTTTTTCTTTAAAAAAATTTTTTTTCTTAATAATTATTTTTATTTTAATAACTTTATTTTATTTTATTTTATCTTCTTTCCTTCTTTCTTTCCTTCCTTCCCTCCTGCTTTCCTTCCTTCCTCCCTCCCTCCTTCCCTTCTTTCTTCCTTCCTTCCTTTCTTTCTTTCTTTCTTTCTTCTTTTTCTCCCTTTTATTCTGAGCCGTGTGGTTGAAGGGCTCTTGATGCTGCAGCCAGGAGTCAGTGCTGTGCCTCTGAGGTGGGAGAGCCAACTTCAGGACACTGGTCCACAAGAGACCTCCCAGCTCCACATAAGATCAAATGGCGAAAATCTCCCAGAGATCTCCATCTCAACACCAGCACCCAGCTTCACTCACCGACGAGCAAGCTACAGTGCTGGACACCCTATGCCAAACAACTAGCAAGACAGGAACACAACCCCACCCATTAGCAGAGAGTCTGCCTAAAATCATAATAAGTCCACAGACACCCCAAAACACACCACCAGATGTGGACCTACCCACCAGAAAGACAAGATCCAGCCTTATCCACCAGAAGACAGGCACTAGTCCCCTCCACCAGGAAGCCTACACAACCCACTGAACCAACTTTAGCCACTGGGGACAGACACCAAAAACAACGGGAACTACGAACCTGCAGTCTGCAAAAAGGAGACCCAAACACAGTAAGATAGGCAAAATAGAAGACAGAAAGACAACAGCAGATGAAGGAGCAAGATAAAAACCCACCAGACCTAACAAATGAAGAGGAAATAGGCAGTCTACCTGAAAAAGAATTCAGAATAATGATAGTAAAGATGATCCAAAATCTTGGAAATAGAATAGACAAAATGCAAGAAACATTTAACAAGGACCTAGAAGAACTAAAGATGAAACATGCAACGATGAACAACACAATAAATGAAATTAAAAATACTCTAGATGGGATCAATAGCAGAATAACTGAGGCAGAAGAACGGATAAGTGACCTAGAAGATAAAATAGTGGAAATAACTACTGCAGAGCAGAATAAAGAAAAAAGAATGAAAAGAACTGGGTACAGTCTTAGAGACTTCTGGGACAACATCAAATGCACCAACATTTGAATTATAGGGGTTCCAGAACAAGAAGAGAAAAAGAAAGGGACTGAGAAAATATTTGAAGAGATTATAGTTGAAAACTTCCCTAATATGGGAAAGGAAATAGTTAATCAAGTCCAGGAAGCACAGAGAGTCCCATACAGGATAAATCCAAAGAGAAATATGCTGACACATATTAATCAAACTGTCAAAAATTAAATACAAAGAAAACATATTAAAAACAGCAAGGGAAAAACAACAAATAACACACAAGGGAATCCCCATAAGGTTAACAGCTGATCTTTCAGCAGAAACTCTGCAAGCCAGAAGGGAGTGGCAGGACATATTTAAAGTGATGAAGGAGAAAAACCTGCAACCAAGATTACTCTACCCAGCAAGGATCTCATTCATATTTGATGGAGAAATTAAAACCTTTACAGACAAGCAAAAGCTGAGAGAGTTCAGCACCACCAAATCAGCTTTACAACAAATGCTAAAGGAACCTCTCTAGGCAAGAAACACAAGAGAAGGTAAAGACCTACAATAACGAACCCAAAACAATTAAGAAAATGGGAATAGGAACATACATATCGATAATTACCTTAAATGTAAATGGACTAAATGCTCCCACCAAAAGACACAGAGTGGCTGAATGGATACAAAAACAAGACCCATATATATGCTGTCTACAAGAGACCCACTTCAGACCTAGAGACGCATACAGACTGAAAGTAAGGGGATGGAAAAAGATACTCCATGCAAATGGAAACCAAAAAAAAGCTGGAGTAGCAGTTCTCATATCAGACAAAATAGACTTTAAAATAAAGACTATTAGAAGACACAAAGAAGGACACTACATAATGATCAAGGGATCGATCCAAGAAGAAGATATAACAATTGTAAATATTTATGCACCCAACATAGGAGCACCTCAATACATAAGGCAAATACTAACAGCCATAAAATGGGAAATCGACAGTAACACATTCATAGTAGGGGACTTTAACACCCCACTTTCACCAATGGACAGATCATCCAAAATGAAAATAAATAAGGAAACACAAGCTTTAAATGATATATTAAACAAGATGGACTTAATTGATATTTATAGGACATTCCATCCAAAACCAACAGAATACACATTTTTCTCAAGTGCTCATGGAACATTCTCCAGGATAGATCATATCTTGGGTCACAAATCAAGCTGTGGTAAATTTAAGAAAATTGATATTATATCAAGTATGTTTTCCGACCACAACACCATGAGACTAGATATCAATTACAGGAAAAGATCTGTAAAAATTACAAACACATGGAGGCTAAACAATACACTACTTAATAACGAAGTGATCACTGAAGAAATCGAAGAGGAAATAAAAAAATACCTAGAAACAAATGACAATGGAGACACGATGACCCAAAACCTATGGGATGCAGCAAAAGCAGTTCTAAGAAGGAAGTTTCTAGCAATACAATCCTACCTTAAGAAGCAGGAAACATCTCGAATAAACAACCTAACCTTGCACCTAAAGCAATTAGAGAAAGAAGAACAAAAAATCCCCAAAGTTAGCAGAAGGAAAGAAATCATAAAAATCAGATCAGAAATAATTGAAAAAGAAATGAAGGAAATTATAAAAAAGATCAATAAAACTAAAAGCTGGTTCTCTGAGAAGATAAGCAAAATTGATAAACCAGTAGCCAGACTCATCAAGAAAAAAAGGGAGAAGACTCAAATCAACAGAATTAGAAATGAAAAAGGAGAAGTAACAACTGGCACTGCAGAAATACAAAAGATTATGAGAGATTACTACAGTCAACTCTATGCCAATAAAATGGACAACCTGGAAGAAATGGACAAGTTGTTAGAAAAGCACGACCTTCGGAGACTGAACCAGGAAGAGATAGCAAATGTAAACAGACCAATCACAAGCACTGAAATTGAAACTGTGATTAAAAGCACAAACAAACAAAAGCCCAGGACCAGATGGCTTCACAGGCAAATTCTATCAAACATTTAGAGAAGAGCTAACACCTATCCTTCTCAAACTCTTCCAAAATATAGCAGAGGGAGGAACACTCCCAAACTCATTCTACGCGGTCACCATCACCCTGATACCAAACTTGACAAGGATGTCAGAAAGAAAGAAAACTACAGGCCAATGTCACTGATGAACATAGATGCAAAAATCCTCAACAAAATACTAGCAAACAGAATCCAACAGCACATTAAACGGATCATACACCATGATCAAGTGGGGTTTATTACAGGAATGCAAGGATTCTTCAGTATATGCAAATCAATCAACGTGATACACCATATTAACAAATTAAAGGAGGTAAACCATATGATCATCTCAATAGATGCAGAAAAAGCTTTCGAGAGAATTCAACACCCATTTATGATAAAAACCCTGCAGAAAGTAGGCATAGAGGGAACTTTCCTCAACATAATAAAGGCCATATATGACAAACCCACAGCCACCATCATCCTTAATGGTGACAAACTGAAACCATTTCCACTAAGATCAGGAACAAGACAAGGTTGCCCAGTCTCACCACTCTTATTCAACATAGTTTTGGAAGTTTTAGCCACAGCAATCAGAGAAGAAAAGGAAATAAAAGGAATCCAAACTGGAAAAGAAGAAGTAAAGCTGTCACTGTTTGCAGATGACATGATACTATACATAGAGAATCCTAAAGATGCAACCAGAAAATTACTAGAGCTAATCAATGAATTTGGTAAAGTAGCAGGGTACAAAATTAATGCATAGAAATCTCTAGCATTCTTATACACTAATGATGAAAAATCTGAAAGTGAAATTAAGAAAACACTCCCATTTACCATTTCAACAAAAAGAATAAAATATCTAGGAATAAACCTACCTAAGGAGACAAAAGACCTGTATGGAGAAAATTATATGACACTGATGAAAGAAATTAAAGATGATACAAACAGATGGAGAGATACACCATGTTCTTGGATTGGAAGAATCAATATTGTGAAAATGATTCTACTACCCAAAGCAATCTACAGATTCAATGCAATCCCTATCAAACTACCACTGGCATTTTGCACAGAACTAGAACAAAAAATTTCACAATTTGTATGTAAACACAAAAGACCCGGAATAGTCAAAGCCATCTTGAGAAAGAAAAACGGAGCTGGAGGAATCAGACTCCCTGACTTCAGACTATACTACAAAGCTACAGTAATCAAGAGAGTATGGTACTGGCACAAAAACAGAAATATAGATCAATGGAACAGGATAGAAAGCCCAGAGATAAACCCATGCACATATGGTCACCTTATCTTTGATAAAGGAGGTAGGAATGTACAGTGGAGAAAGGACAGCCTCTTCAATAAGTGGTGCTGGGAAAACTGGACAGGTACATGTAAAAGTATGAGATTAGATCACTCCGTAACACCATACACAAAAATAAGCTCAGAATGGATTAAAGACCTAAATGTAAGGCCAGAAACGATCAAACTCTTAGAGGAAAACATAGGCAGAACACTCTATGACATAAATCACAGCAAGATCCTTTTTGACCTACCTCCTAGAGAAATGGAAATAAAAACAAAAATAAACAAATGAGACCTAATGAAACTTCAAAGCTTTTGCACAGCAAAGGAAACCATAAACAAGACCAAAAGACAACCCTCAGAATCGGAGAAAATGTTTGCAAATGAATCAATGGACAAAGGATTAATCTCCAAAATTTATAAGCAGCTCATTCAGCTCAATAACAAAAAAACAAACAACCCAATCCAAAAATGGGCAGAAGACCTAAATAGACATTTCTCCAAAAAAGATATACAGACTGCCAACAAACACATGAAAGAATGCTCAACATGATTAGTCATTAGAGAAATGCAAATCAAAACTACAATGAGATATCACCTCACACCAGTCAGAATGGCCATCATCAAAAAATCTAGAAAGAATAAATGCTGGAGAGTGTATGTAGAAAAGGGAACACTCTTGCACTGCTGGTGGGAATGTGAATTGGTACAGCCACTATGGAGAACAGTATGGAGGTTCCTTAAAAAACTACAAATAGAACTACCATATGACCCAGCAATCCCACTACTGGGTATATACCCTGAGAAAACCATAATTCAAAAAGAGTCATGTACCAAAATTTTCTTTGTGGCTCTCTTTACAATAGCTCGGAGATGGAAACAACCTAAGTGTCCATCATCGGGTGAATGGATAAAGAAGATGTGGCACATATATACAATGGAATATTACTCAGCCATAAAAAGAAACGAAATTGAGGTATTTGTAATGAGGTGGATGGACCTGGAGTCTGTCATGCAGAGTGAAGTAAGTCAGAAAGAGAGACAGGTACCGTATGCTAACACATATATATGGAATTTAAGAAAAAACAATGTCATGGAGAACCTAGGGGTAAGACAGGAATAAAGACAGAGACCTACTAGAGAACGGATTTCAGTATATGGGGAGGGGGAAGGGTAAGCTGTGACGAGGCGAGAGAGTGGCATGGACATATATACACTACCAAGCATAAGATAGATAGCTAGTGGGAGGCAGCCGCATAGCACAGGGAGATCAGCTCTGTGCTTTGTGACCACCTGGAGGGGTGGGATAGGGAGGGTGGGAGGGAGGGAGATGCAAGAGGGAGGAGATATGGGAACATATGTATATGTATAACTGATTCACTTTGTTATAAAGTAGAAACTAACACACACACACACAAAAGAAATAGAAAAATAAAAAATAGGCCATCTGTGTTTTATTTCAAGGGAGTTTTATACACCAGGAAAAAGAGTGAAACATTGATTGGAAAACTTATTTGTTTTCTAAAACAATACATTTTTTATCCCTTAGGAATTGAAATCAAATTATGGCAGATACCAAAGTGGAAACCGTTTGGAAAGAGTAAAAGAAGAAATATTTATAAAAGCTCCCAGATTGATTTATTCTTGTGAATACAAATGTTACCCAGAATGTGAGAATTCTTTCTCTAGCTCAGAGCTGGATAATCTGTAAATTGTTTGTTAGATGATGATGTCGTTTTGTAGATACATGTCAAGCTCTGTACGTTAAGTCTATATCCTAAGAGTGATTTGATGAATATTTCTAAAACTTAAAGAAAATTGATTTTTGGTGGTTGCTTAACATCACAGTTGTTTTTTCCCTGAGGATAGACTCTGATTGCAAATGACAGTGAAGTTCCTGTTGAATATAGTTTGTGCAACTTTGTATTCTTAATATGTAAAGTGGTTGCTACATTAAAAGATGTACTGTGTTGTTGATAGAGTAGTTCCATGCTGAAATCTGGCTGCTATTTTAGTCTATATGAGATGTTAATCACAAATTACTTTTTCTAATGGAAAACCTTTTCTCTTTTACAGGGGATCTTTCCTGCAAATTACATTCATTTGAAAAAAGCAATTGTCAGTAATAGGGGGTGAGTAGTTGGCTTTACTAAATTTATTTATAATTTTTATTGGTTGCAGAGGAAGGCTGTTTTCTTTTTGGTTCATAGTATAAAATATGTTATTGGCATGTTTTCCTGCAGAAAATATACCTGTTTTATCATATGTAATTCTGAGGACATAATTTTATCTTAAAATACTGACAACTTTAACCTCTTTTCCTGTATACTGGAAAGGTAATTTGTTACAAATTTTAAAAACAATTATGCATGCAGCATGTTTTTTAAAAATGATGTACTATTTTGAGAATAGTCCTTGATGAGAGTTAGTGATAAATCTGTCATTTTGTTTCTGTATGTGAAAGTGAGGGAGACTTTTAAAATCTTTTCTTTCTGCAAATAGAAATTGAAAAAAACTGTAAAGGCATACCTAAGGATAAAAGGACAGTGTAGAAAATGGGTATGTAGTTTGGTCACAAATTTGTGAAACATAAGCAATTTCTGAATAGAGGAGAGACGAATTGTAAATATATCAAAATGTTAACATTTGTTGTTTTTGCATGTTCAGATTTTGGGTGATTTAAAAAAATTCTTTACTGTCATGTCTTATTTTTAAAAGTAATAGGTATTATTATTAGATTGTGATTTTTTATTTTAAAATTCATCATTTTAAAATATAAAATTTAAGGTACTGTCTAACTATGTAGCTTTTGGTACTAGAAATTATGTTTTTGACCAGAGGTTGAGTTAGCATCAGAGTATCCTTCTGGTAAGTTAGGGTTTAGTCAGGAAAAGAGAAACTTATGAGTCACTTTATGAAATAGAATCTAATATAGGGAATTTTAGACACATATTTGAAGAGTGAAAGAAAAAAAGGAGGAAATACCGATATAACCCAGAATAATCACTGCATTAAAGCATTCTATACTCTAATGTCTGGGAATACAAAAGATAATAGGTTGGGGATACCGGAACCCAGGAACTGCTCAATATTTTAGTATATACATCTTAAGAAAAAGTACATTCTCTAACATAATCACAGTATAATTATTACACTCAGGAAATGTAACATTGATATAATAGTACTATAAAATATATAGTCCATATTCAGATGTCTCCCTAATTGTCCCATGAATGTCCTTACTAGCTGTTTTCGTTTGGTTGGTTTTTTGGGGGTCGGGGGTGTGTGGTCCAGGATCCAATCAAGAATTAAATATTACATTTTATCATTGTCATGTCATAAACTCTTTTAATTTAGAACAGTTCTCCAGCCTTGGTTTTCTTTTTTCTTTTCATGGCATTGACTTTGTTGAAGTGCCCAGGTCAGTTGTTTTGCAAAATGTCCCTCAATTTGTATTTGTCTGTTTCCTCATGGTTAGATTCAGCTTAAGCATCTTAGATAGCAATACTACATGGGTGGTGGTGTGCATTAAAATGGTCAAATTTCTCCTGGATATCTTCCCAATGCTTGGTTAGATCAGCAGGACTGGGACTTGGGGCTCTACCTTAGCAAATATCAACCAGGAGTTGAGGGCCTCTCAGTCAGAGAACATGCATTGTGTTTCTATCATGTACCTTCTTCATTGCATCCTGCCATACTCGGGAGCATAACTGTGCTCTCAGTGCTTCCTAGGGTATATCATCTGCTTCTTCAAAAACTTGTGCCATTTGTACTGAAGTACTTCTTGTTTTATTTGGTTGACACAGAGTGAAATTGCTTGAATAATCCATCTGTGGGAATGTTTTTACAGGAACTTTAAAATTTTTCATATTTTCAGTTATCTTTTAAAGTGTTTCTTGATATCTGGGTTTTCTCATTCTTAAAATGATTCAGGTATTGTTGCTACTTTTTTTTTTTTTTTTTTTTTTTTTTGCGGTACGTGGGCCTCTCACTGTTGTGGCCTCTCCCGTTGCAGAGCACAGGCTCCGGACGCGCAGGCTCAGTGGCCATGGCTCACGGGCCCAGCCGCTCCGCGGCGTGTGGGATCCTCCCGGACCGGGGCATGAACCCGTGTCCCCTGCATCGGCAGGCGAACTCTCAACCACTGCACCACCAGGGAAGCCCTGTTGCTACTTTTTATACAGTTTCACTGAAAAACTTATACATTTGTAGTAAACTAGAGGATTTTAGGGCTGATAAAAGACACGACCATGAGATAGTAGTAGCACATAATGAGCTTTATTTAGGCAGAGCTCTGACAAGTTGCAAAGGAAATATGTCACAGCAGGAGACCTTTCAGAGACAGCAGTGCAGGGCCACAACCAGAAGGGGAAAAGGGTACTTGAACTCTGGGGGGAGGGGTAGCAGAGAGGAGACTCATGTGTCCAGATCATGTCACTCAGTTACAAGATGGGAATTCTCTGTTCAGAGAGCACCGCAGGACAGCAGCAGCTTGGAATCTTTTATAGCCCCAAGGTTTGTCTTATCTATGGCTAGCAGACATTGAGAGCAGTTTCATTAAGTATGTAAAACAGATAGGCTCTAAATGAAAAGCTAAGGTACTAGTTTTCAGAAAGGATAGCAGCTAGAGTAGCTCTGTGAATCTGGATAGCAAGACTTAGAGGACAGTCTCTTCAGGATGCTACTCCTGAAGTTTTACACTGTTTTCCATGTTTATGTTGCTCCTCTTGAGATTCACATTATCAGGAGAGTGGCAGAATGTCAGAGGCTGTGTTGTGTGCACCCAGGAGATTTAGTACATTAAATAAATATAATAGATGCAAAAAAACCCCCCATTTAATTAAATCAGCACTCATTTAAAATATGTATTTTTAGCCATAAGGCTATCAGCGGTTTCACAGCAGAAGCCAGGAGAGAAGGGGTTCTATATTCATAGTGCTGAAGGAAAAAATACCAGGAATACTTTACCTGGCAAAGTTGTCTTTCAGATGTGAGGGAGAGATAAAGACTTTCCTAGAAAAACAAAAGTTGTGGGGGTTCATAATCATTAGATCTACTAGATCGGCCTTACAGACAATGCTAAAGGGTGTTCTTCAAGCTGAAATCAAAGGATGCTAGTTAATAACATGAAACCATATGAAAGTATAAAACACTGGTAAAGGTAGGTATATAGTCAAATTCAGAATACTCTGATACTGTAATGGGTGTGAAACACTTAACTCTAGTATAAATGTGAAACGACAGAGGTATTCAAAATAATGATAGCTACAATAATTTGTAATGGATGCACAGTATAAAATGTAAATTGTGATGTCAAAAACATAAAATGTAGTGGGGGGAGTGAAAGTGTAGAGTTTTTATATGCAATTGATGTTAAGTAGTTATCAGCCTAAAATAGACTGTTATAACTTTAAGGTGTTTCATGTAAGCCTCATTGTAACCACAAAGCAAACACCTATAGTAGAAACACAGGAGATAAAGAGAAAAGAATCAAAGCATACCACCAGAGAAATCCATCAAATCACAAAGGAAGTCAACAAGAGAGGAAGAAAGTAACAAAGGAACAACAGAAGAGCCAGAAGAAGATTAGTAAGATGGCTTTAGTAAGTCATTACCTGTCAATAATTACTTTAAATGTATATGGAATAAATTATCCATTCAAATGACATAGGGTGGCTGGTGGATAAAAAACAAGACCCCCTATATGCTGCCTATAAGGGACTCACTACACCTTTAAGGGTAAACATAGGCTCAAAGCGGAGGAATAGAAAAAGATATTCCATGCAAATGGAAGCCAAAAGATGTCAATGGCAGCTTTTCTTATATCAGACAAAATAGATTTTAAGTCCAAAACTATAAGGACAAACAAAGAAGGTGAATATGTAGTGATAAAGGGGTCAATTCATCAAGAGCAAAAAACAGTTGTAAATATATGTCACCCAACATCAGAGCACCTAAAGATAGCAAGTATTAACAGAACTGAAGGGAGAAATATACAGCAATTCAATAATATTGGATGTCTTCAGTACTCCACTTTCAACATCAAATTTTATTGTATTGCTGTCCGTTTGACATTTAAAGAAATAATACCAGTCCTTCTCAAACTCTTCCAAAAAGTTGAAGAGGAGGGAACACTCCCAGACTCATTTTATAAGGCCAGTATTACCCTGATATCAAAGCTAAACAAGAATACTACATGAAAAGAATTATAGGCCATTATCTCTGATGAACAAAGATGCAGAGTCCTCAACAAAATCCTGGCAAACCAAATTCAACAGCACATTAAAATCATTCACCATGATCAAGTGGGATCTATCCCTGGGATGCAAGGATGGTTTAACATATGCAAATCAATAAGTGTGATGTATCATAACAGAATGAATGATAGAATCCAATAACTCTCTCAATAGATGCAGAAAAGGCATTTGCAAAATACAACATGCCTTCATATTTAAAACTCTTAACAAATTAGGTATAAAAAGACTATGCTTCACCATAATAAAGGCCATATATAACAAGCCCATAGCTAACCCTCATACTCAATGGTTAGGAATAAGACAAGGGGATGCCACTCTCTCTAGTTCTATTTGACACAGTACTGGAATTCCTAGCTAGCGCCGTTGAGAAAGAAAAAATAAAAGACATCCAAATAGGAAAGGAAGAAGTAAAATAGTTTCTCTTTGCATATGGCATGATCTTATATATTGGAAACCTTAAAAACATCAGTTCTCTTATATTTTCCAGGAAATTTTTACATCCCCATTTTCATATTCATATATATATTTATAAATTCATTTATTTTTGGCTGCATTGGGTCTTTGTTGCTGCATGTGGGTATTCTCTAGTTGCAACGAGCAGGGGCTACTCTTCGTTGCAGTACGTGGGCTTCTCATTGTGGTGGCTTCTCTTATTGTGGAGCATGGGCTCTAGGCACATGGGCTTCAGTAGTTGTGGCATGCGGGCTCAGTAGTTGTGGCTTGCAGGCTCTAGAGCATAGGCTCAGTAGTTGTGGCACATGGGCTTAGTTGCTCCATGGCATGTGGGATCTTCCCGGACCAGGGCTCTAACCCATGTCCCCTGCATTGGCAGGCGGATTCTTAACTGCTGCACCACCAGGGAAGTCCCTCCATTTTCATATTTTTTGTCATAAAGTTTTTTTATTGTATTTCTTAGTATACTTTAAAATCTTGACTGCATTTATGGTTATGTCCCTCCTTTTATACTGATATTGTTTTTGTGCTTTTTAAAATTCATTTTCACATCATCAGTCTTTCTGAAGTTTATCTGTTATGATTTTGCAAAGAACCAGCCTTTTCACATGCTGATCCGGACTCTTGTCTCTCATTGTTTTCTGTTTTGTTAATGTATTTATCAATTTTCATAAATAACATTTTCTATTTTTTGTTGTTGATCTCTAGGTTTTTAAATTTTTTAAAAATTTAAAATTTTTGTCAGTTTTTAGGTTGGGCACTTAGTGAATTTATTTTTAGTCTTTTCTAATACAAGAATTGGAGATTATAGAATTGCGTCCATATAATGCTTTAGCTATATTACACAAGGTTTTATCCTTAGTATGTCTTTCCAGATTGATGATATCTAGAATATTTTCCCTTCTAGAGAAATGGAGAATAGTTTCATAATGTTTCTCTTTTGCTCTTCTATAATATGTGGATGGTAGTGTAAATGAAACCTCATCATTATACCCTTTAAAAGTAGGTGGTGATGCACATATGGTCACCTTATTTTTGATAAAGGAGGCAAGAATATACAATGGAGAAAAGACAGTGTCTTCAGTAAGTGGTGCTGGGAAAAGTGGACAGCTACATGTAAAAGAATGAAACTAGAGCACTCCCTAACACCATGCACAAAAATAAACTCAAAATGGATTAAAGACCTAAATGTGAGGCCAGACGCTATCAAACTCTTAGAGGAAAACATAGGCAGAACACTCTGACATAAATCACAGCAAGATCCTTTTTGACCCACCTCCTAGAGAAATGGAAATAAAAACAAAAGTAAACAAATGGGACGTGATGAAACTTGAAAGCTTCTGCACAGCGAAGGAAACCATAAACAAGACGAAAAGACAACCCTCAGAATTGGAGAAAATATTTGCAAATGAAGCAACTCACAAAGGATTAATCTCCAAAATTTACAAGCAGCTCATGCAGCTCAATATCAAAAAAACAAATAACCCAATCCAAAAATGGGCAGAAGACCTAAATAGACATTTCTCCAAAGAAGATATACAGATTTCCAACAAACACATGAAAGAATGCTCAACATCATTAATCATTAGAGAAATGCAAATCAAAACTACAATGAGATATCATCTCATACTGGTCAGAATGGCCATCATCAAAAAATCTACAAACAATAAATGCTGGAGAGGGTGTGGAGAAAAGGGAACACTCTTGCATTGTTGGTGGGAATGTAAATTGATACAGCCACTACGGAGAACAGTATGGAGTTTCCTTAAAAAAGTGAAAATAGAACTACCATACGACCCAGCAATCTCACTACTGGGCATATACCCTGAGAAAACCATAATTCAAAAAGAGTCATGTACCACAATGTTCATTGCAGCTCTTTTTACAATAGCCAGGACATGGAAGCAACCTAAGTGTTCATCAACAGATGAATGAATAAAGAAGATTTGGCACATATATACAATGGAATATTACTCAGCCATAAAAAGAAATGAAATTGAGTTATTTGTAGTGAGGTGGACAGACCTGGAGTCTATCATACAGAGTGAAGTAAGTCAGAAAGGGGAAAACAAATACTGTATGCTAACACATATATATGGATTCTAAAAAAAAAAAAATGGTTCTGAAGAACCTAGGGGCAGGACAGGAATAAAGACGCAGATGTAGAGAATGGACTTGAGGGCACGGGGAAGGGTAAGGGTAAGCTGGGACGAAGTGAGAGAGTGACATGGACATATATACACTACCAAATGTAAAATAGATAGCTAGTGGGAAGCAGCCACATAGCACAGGGAGATCAGCTCGGTGCTTTGTGACCACCTAGAGAGGAGGGATAGGGAGGGTGGGAGGGAGATGCAAGAGGGAGGAGATATGGGGATATATGTATAGCTGATACACTTTGTTATAAAGCAGAAAGTAACACACCATTGTAAAGCAATTATACTCCAATAAAGATGTTAAAAAAAAAGTAAGTGGGCAAAGGAGGAGGGAAGACATCAATGAAGTAAAATTTATAAGTATATATGATACAGCATGGAGTAATATATAGTAGATGTTATAGACATGTTTCTCTACTTGGTTGCAGGTTGCATCAATAACTTCCCATCTTTGCTACCCATTTCATGATCTCTTCTTTTTAGGTAGTACCTCAGCTAATGGTATTTGAGCCCTTGGTAGTTCTGTATGTTTCAGGATGCTATAGTCTTCCATTAACTTTTAGCACAGAGCATGGCAGTATTAGGATGTTCCTTGAGGATCCCTTTGGTTGCATCTATACTTTTCCCCACTTCTTTTGTATAGCAGCAAGCCTGTTTCTTCTTGAGGACTAGTACAAATTAATCATGCCAGCCAATACCAAAAGTGCCTTTTTTTTTGTTTGCCCAGTGGCAGGAAGAACCTAAACATGAAATGGCTTCATGGTAATCTCAGATTCATTGTAATTGAATAATGTTCTCATCTGGTATATTCATGCTTCATAATAATTCTGTATTAGCAGAGTCTGAGTCCTCAGAGATGGGAAGTTAAAATTTTACAAGTGAGTCATTATGTTTGAGAGTGAGAAGTGCCCCTTCCATCTCTATCTCTTCTTTTTCGAACCATGTATTCTGCCTGTGGGAGAAACATAACTCTATATTGGTTGCTGGTTCAGAGCAGTTATCACAATATGTGGATAGTACCTTTAAAAAGGTGGCATAACAAAGTCTCTTATAGTTCTCTCTGTTGCTTTATACAGTCCAGTGCTCTGGGTGATAAAGAAATTAGTAATATCAGTAAATCCTGTGAGTATCAATTCCTTATTCTACTTCTTTTACTTTAAAGTGAGTTCCTACCTCATATTGTAGTTTTAAACATATTAATGTGATGGCAAATCAGGTATTCAGTAGTCTATGGAAGGTCCATTGCCAGAAATAAAGCAGGCCTAGAAAGAAAATTCAAATCCCATCCCTTTCATGATCAGTGGAGTCCACTGTAATGAACTTGCCTATCGGTGTTGGCTAATTAATCCACTTGGTGTATGGTACCATATCAGAGACTCAATGCTACTCAGTTCTTTTTTTTAAAGTTTTATTTATTTATTTAGGCTGTGCTGGATCTTTTAATTGCAGCATGCAGGATCGTTAGTTGCAGCATGCAGAATCTTTAGTTGCACCATGCGAACTCTTAGTTGCAGCATGCCTGTGGGATCTAGTTCCCTGACCAGGGATCGAACCTAGGCCCCCTGCATTGGGAGCATGGAGTCTTATCCACTGGACCCCCAGGGAAGTCCCTACTGGCCAGTTCTGATTCAACAGTTATGGTACTGTTACTGAACCAAACTTTGGTCTCCTTGCCCACATGCAGTTAAGCCAGTCTGCTAACTCTGGGTTGTGATGAAGGAAAGTGCACCATTTATTGCAGGGCGCCAAGCAAGAAGTCCAGGTAGCAAGTGCTTAAAAGTCCTGAACTCCCTGAAGGCTTTCAGGGAAAGGTGTTTTTTTTTTTTTTTTTGCAGTACGCGGGCCTCTGACTGTTGTGGCCTCTCCCGTTGCGGAGCACAGGCTCTGGACGCGCAGGCTCAGCAGCCATGGCTCATGGGCCCAGCTGCTCTGCGGCATGTGGGATCTTCCTGGACCGGGGCACAAACCCATGTCCCCTGCATCGGCAGGCGGACTCTCAACCACTGCACCACCAGGGAAGCCCAATAACTTCTATCTTTTACACCACATTCATCTTGGGATGGCTAGGAAAGGAAACATTGATTTCATGGAACACTGGGGTTAGTTGGTATAGGGCATAACGAAAACTGGCTTGCTCTGCAAGACAGCTCATTTGGGTGAGCCAATCTAAAAGTCTTCAAGCAAGGCAAGAACACCGTCATCACAGTAGAGGAGGGTCTTTTTCTGCTGCAAAGGGAGGTTTAGTAGCAGCGAAACTTAGGGTCTTCTGTGTTATCCAGTGTCTCTATCTCTACCATTTTTTCCAAGTCAGTAGCCTGATTTTTATCTTAAAATATATAAAAGGCCATAAATTCAACTGACCTTGTAATTCAGCAATGATCAGGATCAAAAACTAGAGTATGGGTTTTGGCTATTTGAACACTAAAGATGAAAGAGAAGATTGCTCTGAACTCTTACACAGAGCATCAGTAAAGTGAGCATTCAGCTTTTTGCAGCCCTGGTTTCTTGACTAGAGATTATCCTTCCAATTAGATATTACAGAGTATCAAATTGTCTCATCTATCCATTCTATGTCTGCTAGATTTATTTAACTGTTAGTTTAGAATACAGGTAAAGGGAGAAACAGTAGCTCAGCAGTACCCAGAAGGTCTCTTGCTTTTTGATCATGTAGGCCAAGTTATCCTTTTATACTTGCCTTTTTTAAAAAAAATTGCCTTTGACATCATTGTTGGTCTGTTTTTCAAACTTCCCTTAAACTTAGCCTCAGACTTTCCCGCCAGGATGGAGCTGAGAAGATAGTGTTAGACTCTGCTTATAATTTTATGGATTTCTGTTGCATGTGTTCTGGGAACCTTGTTGTTACCTTTACAACATATGGTTGGGGATCTGTGGCCTTAAAGTGGATAGATGAGAGAGGGAATAAGAAGGGAATCTATAATGGCATCCACTAAAGAAATATTGGGAGAGTTATTGAGAGTCTGCTGTCAAAGAACAGTGCAAAGGACGTGATCATCTCAAGGACTATGGGATAGTCCTGTACAGATAGCTTTGTACAGTATTAGACAACTTAGAGAAAGACAAGCTTATGTCCTAAATTGTCACAGCTTGACATGGAATGAAAAGCAGGAACTTTCTATGATTACGCTTTCCTACCTGTGTTACTGCAATGCCTTCTAACTGCTCTCCCCACTTCTATCCATGCCCACCTACAGTTTATTCTCAGTATAGCTGCCAGAGTGGTTTTTTAAAAATACAAGATAGATCATGTTACATCTGTGCTTAAGACCTTCCAGTGGTTCGCATGTCACTCAGAGCAAAAACCTAAGCTCTTACAAAGGCTTACAAGGTTTTATGATGTGGCTTCTTGTCACCCCGGTGACCTCTTCTGCTGTCCCTTTTTCTTTGTCATCTTCAGTTACACTGGCTTCCTTGCTTTTATTCAAACATATCAGGTACGTTCCTGCCTTAAGGTTTTTGCTCAGGATGTTTCCTGTGCTTGAATACTGTGCCTGGTTAACTTTGTTACTTTCTTTAGGTCTTTTCTTAAATCTTCTCAGTGAGATACACCCTGACTTCTGTATTTAATTCTGCCTCTTCCCCTCCCCTCACCAACTCAAAACTGGATGCTCCCATAGGACATCTGCCTCTGGAAACTGAATGTACCTGCCAAGACATTGGTTTCTTTGTAATCTTTGCTGCTTTGGATAATTGGGTTTTTTTTTCTTTTTTGCTGCTTTGGGTCTTTGTTGCTCCACCCAGGCTTTCTCTAGTTGTGTCAAGCATGGGCTACTCTTCGTTGCAGTGTGCGGGCTTCTCATTGCGGTGGCTTCTCTTGTTGTGGAGCACAGGCTCTAGGCGCGTGGGTTTCGGTAGTTATGGCGTGCGGGCTTCAGTAGTTGTGGCTTGCAGGCTCTGGAGCGCAGGCTCAGTAGTTGTGGCATATGGGCTTAGTTGCTCTGTGGCATGTGAGATCTTCCCAGACCAGGGATTGAACCTGTGTCCCCTGCATTGGCAGGCAGATTCTTAACCACTGTACCACCAGGGAAGTCCCTGGTTTTCTTTTCTAAGTCTGGGGTGAATGGACCCCAGGTCATGAGCCTGTACTGTAGTCATAAGGAGGCTGAGAAGTCAAGTATCCATCATTTTCCACTTGTATAGTGGAAGGCAGCTCTGTCTCAATGTTAGGGTTTTTCTCAAACATAGAAGGGGAGCTACAATGCAGGACAGCTAAGGAAAAGAAAATCACAATTTTCTCTAACACTGCCGTTCTCTTCTTCTGGGATTTCTGTTAGGATTAGGTTGGAGTTCTTCCACCTCATCCCCATATCTCTTAAGTACTCTTTTATACATCTTGCTAGATTTTCTTTTGAGTTCTGTCTGGCCTGTGTCCTTTGTGTTGAGGTTTTTTTCCCCACTGCTAGTATTTTTTGTCATTTAAATGAGTAACATAAAATTTAGCATTTTAAACATTTTTAAGTGTACAGCTCAGTGGCATTAAGTACATTCACAGTGTTGTGCAACCTTCATCAATATTCAACTCCAGAACTTTTTCCTCGTCCCAAACAGAAACTCTGTACACCTTAAGCAGTAACTCTTCATTCCCCCTTTCTCCCAGTCCCTGGTAACCTCTGTTCTACTGTCTGTCTGTATATAAGTAGAATCATTCAATATTTGTCCTTTTGTGTCTATCTTATTTCACTTAGCATAGTGTTTTCAAAGCTCATTCATGTTGTAAAATGTATCGAATTTTCATTCATTTTAAAGATTGAATAATATTCCATTATATATTTTATATCTATCTATATATCACATTTCATTATTCCATTCAGCCATAGATGGACATTTTGACAATATTTTACATTTGCAAAATTCCTAGTTGGTTATTTTGCATATCCATTGGCTCTTGTTTTATTTATGTTTGCTTTTTTTAAAAATGGAAGTTACTCATTTCTCTAAGCATTGTAAATATTTTAAAATGTTTATCAGACTTATAAAATCCTGAGAAGCATTTTCATTTTATTTTTAAGACTTTGGACAT
This sequence comes from Stenella coeruleoalba, assembly GCF_951394435.1. Lineage (NCBI taxonomy): Eukaryota > Metazoa > Chordata > Mammalia > Artiodactyla > Delphinidae > Stenella > Stenella coeruleoalba. The sequence continues at coordinate 67,741,043 of NC_137156.1, forward strand.
CTTAGAATTTTGGTTTTCAGAAGTGGGAGATTTTGTTTTCCCCTTCCTTTTCTCCCCCTGAGCACATCTGTCTAGTACTTGTGTAGTTACCTCTACCTGCTTCCGAGGCCCCAGTGTAGAACCAAGTCCTACAATAGCATTTTAGATCTCCTTCCCCACAGTGACGTTGGACTTTTGGCAGATCCTGACCTTTGGCTGAGGGAAGGAGGGGACTGCTTCAGTCTCCAATCTATTTAGCCCTAGAGGTTTCTAAAAGCCGTGGTTTTAAGTGAGGTTCAGTAGCAGTTTTTGCTGTGCTTCATGTTGGTCTTCTTTCAGGGAGCTTCAAGTAGTGAATCAGGCCTTCATCCTCTTCTCACTTGGAGCACTTTTCATCCCTGTTCTCCCTCTACATCACTAGTAGCTTTTGACTCCAGAGCCTAGAAGTGCTATGATTTCACCCTAGTTCACTGCTCTGTTTTTTTCTGTTCTGTTGCTGCTCTATTGAGGTGTTAATTTTATTTTGGAGTTCAGAAATACATTTGGTTTTCTATTTCATATTTTCTCCGCTGGGTATTGGGAGGTTAGGAAATATGTCGAAGCATGAACTTATGGAGCTATTTGGACAAGAAGTCTTTGTGAAATATATTTTTAAAGTACAATATGAAACCTAACTCATTTTGACATTGTTTATTTTAGATATGCTTTGGCAATTTGTAAGTAATGAAAATTAAAAGATTAAGTAAGAGTGAACAATAGCTGCCATTTATTAAATATCCTGTATACTGGGCTTTGTAATTGACATTTTATACCCATTATATCACACTTGAGAATTCCAGATGAGAAAATGGGATTATTTGTTTACTTCACATGAGGTGGGCAAGGATTTGAGAGTTAAATACCTTTGCCAACACATGGCAAGGAAGTAGGGAGAGTAGGAATTGAGGCCAAGTTATCCTACCCTAATGATCATGCTCTCAGCTACATTTCTGTGCAATATACATTGAATTAAAGGATCGTCTCTTTTCACTACCAAATTTCATTTCTAACAAACACTTGTTTTTTTTCACGGTAACAGTAGTGTTTTATTTTTTATAAATTGCATGCACATCCATAAACCTAATAAATAGGTTTTGTCTATTTTTTTTTATACAGTAGGTTCTTATAGTCATCAGTTTTATACACATCAGTGTATACATGTCAATCCCAATCACCCAATTCATCACACCACCCCCCCACCCACCTGTGGCTTTCCCCCCTTGGTGTACATACGTTTGTTCTCTACATCTGTGTCTCAACTTCTGCCCTGCAAACCGGTTCATCTGTACCATTTTTCTAGGTTCCACATATATGCGTTAATATACGATATTTGTTTTTCTCTTTCTGACTTACTTCACTCTGTATGACAGTCTCTGGGTCCATCCACGTCTCTACAAATGACCCAATTTCGTTCCTTTTTATGGCTGAGTAATATCCCATTGTATATATGTACCAATCTTCTTTATCCATTCGTCTGTCGATGGGCATTTAGGTTGCTTCCATGACCTGGCTATTGTAAATAGTGCTGCAATGAACATTGGGGTGCATGTGTCTTTTTGAATTGTGGTTTTCTCAGGGTATATGCCCAGTAGTGGGATTGCTGGATCATATGGTAATTCTATTGTTAGTTTTTTAAGGAACCTCCATACTGTTCTCCATAGTAGCTGTATCAGTTTACATTCCCACCAACAGTGGAAGAGAGTTCCCTTTTCTCCACACCCTCTCCAGCATTTGTTGTTTGTAGATTTTCTGATGAAGCCCATTCTAACTGGTGTGAGGTGATACCTCATTGTAGTTTTGGTTTGCATTTCTCTAATAATTAGTGATGTTGAGCAGCTTTTCATGTGCTTCTTGACCATCTGTATGTCTTCTTTGGAGAAATGTCTATTTAGGTCTTCTGCCCATTTTTGGATTGGGTTGTTTGTTTTTTTAATATTGAGCTGCATGAGCTGTTTATATATTTTGGAGATTAATCCTTTGTCCATTGATTTGTTGGCAAATATTTTCTGCCATTCTGAGTGTTGTCTTTTCGTCTTGTTTATGGTTTCCTTTGCTGTGCAAAAGCTTTTAAGTTTCATTAGGTCCCATTTGTTTATTTTTGTTTTTATTTCCATTACTCTAGGAGGTGGATCAAAAAAGATCTTGCTGTGATTTATGTCAAAGAGTGTTCTGCCTATGTTTTTCTCTAAGAGTTTTATAGTGTCCGGTCTTACAGTTAGGTCTCTAATCCATTTTGAGTTTATTTTTGTGTATGGTGTTAGGGAGTGTTCTAATTTCATTCTTTTACATTTAGCTGTCCGGTTTTCCCAGCACCACTTATTGAAAAGACTGTCTTTTCTCCATTGTATATCCTTGCCTCCTTTGTCATAGATTAGTTGACCATAGGTGCGTGGGTTTACCTCTGGGCTTTCTGTCTTGTTCCATTGATCTCTGTTTCTGTTTTTGCACCAGTACCATCTTGTCTTGATTACTGTAGCTTTGTAGTATAGTCTGAAGTCAGGGAGTCTGATTCCTCTAGCTCCGTTTTTTTCCCTCAAGACTGCTTTGGCTATTTGGGGTCTTTTGTGTCTCCATACAAATTTTAAGATTTTTTGTTCTAGTTCCATAAAAAATGCCATTGGTAATTTGATAGGGATTGCATTGAATCTGTAGATTGCTTTGGGTAGTATAGTCGTTTTCACAATATTGATTCTTCCAATCCAAGAACATGGTGTATCTCTCCATCTGTTGGTATCACCTTTAATTTCTTTCATCAGTGTCTTATAGTTTTCTGCATACAGGTCTTTCGTCTCCCTAGGTAGGTTTATTCCTAAGTATTTTATTCTTTTTGTTGCAGTGGTAAATGGGAGTGTTTCCTTAATTTCTCTTTCAGATTTTTCATCATTAGTGTATAGGAATGCAAGAGATTTCTGTGCATTAATTTTGTATCCTGCAATTTTACCAGATTCATTGATTAGCTCTAGTAGTTTTCTGGTTGCATCTTTAGGATTCTCTATGTATAGTATCATGTCATCTGCAAACAGTGGCAGTTTTACTTCTTCTTTTCCAATTTGTATTCCTTTTATTTCTTTTTCTTTTCTGATTGCCGAGGCTAGGACTTCCAAAACTATGTTGAATAATAGCAGTGAGAGTGGGCATCCTTGTCTTGTTCCTGATCTTTGAGGAAATGCTTTCAGTTTTTCACCATTAAGAATGATGTTTGCTGTGGGTTTGTCGTATATGGCCTTTATTATGTTGAGGTTGTTTCCCTCTTTGCCCACTTTCTGGAGAGTTTTTATCATAACTGGGTGTTGGATTTTGTCAAAAGCTTTTTCCGCATCTATTGAGATGATCATATGGTTTTCATTCTTCAATTTGTTAATATGGTGTATCACATCGATTGATTTGCATATATTGAAGAATCCTTGCATCCCTGGGATAAATCCCACTTGATCATGGTGTATGATCCTTTTAATGTGTTGTTGGATTCTGTTTGCTAGTATTTTGTTGAGGAGTTTTGCATCTATATTCATCAGTGATATTGGTCTGTAATTTTCTTTCTTTGCAGTATCTGTGTCTGGTTTTGGTATCAGGGTGATGGTGGCCTCATAGAATGAGTTTGGGAGTGTTCCTTCTTCTGCAGTTTTTGGAAGAGTTTGAGAAGGATGGGTGTTAGCTCTTCTCTAAATGTCTGATAGAATTCACCTGTGAAGCCATCTGGTCCTGGACTTTTGTTTGTTGGAAGATTTTTAATCACAGTTTCAATTTCATTACTTGTGATTGGCCTGTTCATATTTTCTATTTCTTCCTGGTTCAGTCTTGGAAGGTTATACTATACCTTTCTAAGAATTTGTCCATTTCTTCCAGGTTGTCCATTTTATTGGCATAGAGTTGCTTGTAGTAGTCTCTTAGGATGCTTTGTATTTCTGCGGTGTCTGTTGTAACTTCTCCTTTTTCATTTCTAATTTTATTGATTTGAGTCCTCTCCCTCTTTTTCTTGATGAGTCTGCCTAACGGTTTATCAATGTTGTTTATCTTCTCAAAGAACCAGCTTTTAGTTTTATTGATATTTGCTATTGTTTTCTTTGTTGCTAGTTCATTTATTTCTGCTCTGATCTTTATGATTTCTTTCCTTCTGCTAAGTTTGGGTTTTGTTTGTTCTTCTTTCTCTAGTTCCTTTAGGTGTAAGGTTATATTATTTATTTGAGATTTTTCTTGTTCTTTTTTTAAAATTTATTAATTAATTTATTTTTATATTTGGCTGTGTTGGGTCTTCGTTTCTTTGCGAGGGCTTTCTCTAGTTGCGGCAAGTGGGGGCCACTCTTCATCGCGGTGCACGGGCCTCTCACTATCGCGGCCTCTTTTGTTGCAGAGCACAGGCTTCAGACGCGCAGGCTCAGTCGTTGTGGCTCACGGGCCTAGTTGCTCTGCGGCATGTGGGATCTTCCCAGACCAGGGCTCGAACCCGTGTCCCCTGCATTGGCAGGCAGATTCTCAACCACTGCGCCACCCGGGAAGCCCTTTTCTTGTTTCTTGAGGTAGGCTTGTATAGCTATAAACTTCCCTCTTAGAACTGCTTTTGCTGCACCCATAGGTTTTGGATTGTCGTGTTTTCATTGTCATCTGTCTCTAGGTATTTTTTGATTTCCTTTTTGATTTCTTCAGTGATCTCTTGGTTATTTAGTAACATAGTGTTTAGCCTCCATGTGTTTGTGTTTTTTACGTTTTTTCCCCTATAGTTCATTTCTAATCTCATAACGTTGTGGTCAGAAAAGATGCTTGATATGATATCAGTTTTGTTAAATTTACTGAGGCTTGATTTGTGACCCAAGATGTGATCTATCCTGGAGAATGTTCCGTGCGCACTTGAGAAGAAAGTGTAATGTGCTGTTTTTGGATGGAATGTCCTATAAATATCAATTAAATCTGTCTGATCTATTGTGTCATTTAAAGCTTCTGTTTCCTTATTTATTTTCATTTTGGATGATCTGTCCATTGGTGTAAGTGAGGTGTTAAAGTCCCCCACTATTATTGTGTTACTGTCCATTTCCTCTTTTATAGCTGTTAGCAGTTGCCTTATGTATTGAGGTGCTCCTATGTTGGGTGCATATATATTTATAATTGTTATATCTTCTTCTTGGATTGATCCGTTGATCATCATGTAGTGTCCTTCCTTGTCTCTTGCAACATTCTTTATTTTAAAGTCTATTTTATCTGTTATGAGTATTGCTACTCCAGCTTTCTTTTGATTTCCATTTGCATGGAATATCTTTTTCCATCCCCTCACTTTCAGTCTGTATGTGTCCCTAGGTCTTAAATGGGTCTCCGGTAGACAGCATTTATATAGGTCTTGTTTTTGTATCCATTCAGCCAACCCGTGTCTTTTGGTTGGAGCATTTAATCCATTCACGTTTAAGGTAATTATTGATATGTATGTTCCTATTACCATTTTCTTAATTGTTTTGGGTTTGTTTTTGTAGGTCCTTTTCTTCTCTTGTGTTTCCCACTTAGAGAAGTTCCTTTAGCATTTGTTGTAGAGCTGGTTTGGTGGTGCTGAATTCTCTTAGCTTTTGCTCTTCTATAAAGCTTTTGATTTCTGCATCGAATCTGAGTGAGATCCTTTCCAGGTTGGGTAATCTTGGTTGTAGGTTCTTCCCTTTCATCACTCTAAGTATATCATGTCACTTCCTTCTGGCTTATAGAGTTTCTGCTGAGAAATCAGCTGTTAACCTTATGGGAGTTCCGTTGTATGTTATTTGTCATTTTTCCCTTATTGCTTTTAATAATTTTTCTTTGTCTTTAATATTTGCCAATTTGATTAGTATGTGTCTTGGCGTGTTTCTCCTTGGGTTTATCCTGTATGGGACTCACTGCGCTTCCTGGACTTGGGTATATGTATATATTTTATATATATATATATTTTCGACTATAATCTTTTCAAATATTTTCTCGGGTCTTTCTCTCTCTCTTCCGCTTCTGGGACCTCTATAATGCGAATGTTGTTGTGATTAATGTTGTCCCAGAGGTCTCTTAGGCTGTCTTCATTTCCTTTCATTCTGTTTTCTTTATTCTGTTCTGCAGCAGTGAATTCCACCATTCTGTCTTCCAGGTCACTTATCTGTTCCTCTCCCTCAGTTATTCTGCTACTGATTCCTTCTAGTGTAGTTTTCATTTCAGTTATTGTATTGTTCATCTCTGTTTGTTTGTTCTTTAATTCTTCTAGGTCTTTGTTAAACATTTCTTGCATCTTCTCGATCTTTGCCTCCATCGTTTTTCCGAGGTCCTGGATCATCTTCACTATCATTATTCTGAATTCTTTTTCTGGAAGGTTGCCTATCTCCACTTCATTTTGTTGTGTTCTGGGGTTTTATCTTGTTCCTTCATCTGGTACATAGCCCTCTGCCTTTTCATGTTGTCTATGTTTCTGTTTATGTGGTTTTCGTTCCACAGGCTGCCGGATTGTAATTCTTCTTGCTTATGCTGTCTGCCCTCTGGTGGATGAGGCTATCTAAGAGGCTTGTGCAGGTTTCCTGATGGGAGGGACTGGTGGTGGGTAGAGCTGGGTGTTGCTCTGGTGGGCAGAGCCCAGTAAAACTTTAATCCTCTTGACTGCTGATGGGTAGGGCTGGGTTCCTTCCCTGTTGGTTGTTTGGCCTGAGACAACCCAGCACTGGAGTGTACCTGGGCTCTTTGGAGGGGCTAATGGCAGACTCTGGGAGGGCTCACACCAAGGAGTACTTCCCAGAACTTCTGCTGCCAGTTATCTTGTCCCCACGGTGAGCCACAGACACCCCCCACCTCTGCAGGAGACCCTCCAACACTAGCAGGTAGGTGTGGTTCAGTCTCCCTGGATTCAGTGCTCCTTCCCCTGGGTCTCGATGCGCACACTACTTTGTGTGTGCCCTCCAAGAGTGGAGTCTCTGTTTCCCCCAGTCCTGTCGAAGTCCTGCAATCAAATCCCACTAGCCTTCAAAGTCTGATTCTCTAGGAATTCCTCCTCCCGTTGCTGGATCCCCAGGTTGGGAAGCCTGACGTGGGGCTCAGAACCTTCACTCCAGTGGGTGGACTTCTGTGGTATAAGTGTTCTCCAGTCTGTGAGTCACCCACCCAGCAGTTATGGGATTTGATTTTGCTGTGATTGCGCTCCTCCTACCATCTCACTGTGTCTTCTCCTTTGTCTTTGGATGTGGGGTATCTTTTTTGTTGAGTTCCAGTGTCTTCCTGTTGATGATTGTCCAGCAGCTAATTGTGATTCTGGTGTTCTCACAAGAGGGAGTGAGAGCACATCCTTCTACTCCGCCATCTTGGTTCAGGCCTCTAACAAACTCTTTACTCTGCATGAATCCAGAATTTCTTTGGAAATTTGCTTATTAATTCACTTTATTTGGTTATTTTTCTTAGTGTTCTGACTACATTCTACTTGGTCTGTGGAACCGTGTGTTTATAAATAACACTGTATCTGAATTTTAAGAATTTTCAGGATACTGATTATATATTATAGACTAAGAAAAATACGTCAGTATTAGTATATACTTGGGTTAGTATAAATTGAGGTAAGTCCAAAGTTTTAGAACTTTAAAATAGGAACAATGTAATTTTTCCATAGATCTCAGTGATTAAAGTAGCTGGAGACCCAGTAGGTGAAACTTTCAAGAAATTTTATTCCAGTTTATCCTATACAGCATTTCTGCTTTAATGTTACTAAAACACAACACTCTTACAGCATCTCCCATGTCTCTCTATTTCCATAGTGTCAAGTTTAAATCTCAGCCTTGCACTGAAAATTCACCTTATAAATTTGATGAATATGGATAGTGCTCTGGCATCATTCCAAGATGATTTTTTTTATCTGCTGGAATAAATCACAGAAAATAAAAAAGAAAGCCGTATAGCATAATCAAGTAACATATATTCATTGATGCTCCATATTAATACACGGTCACCTTTGAACACAGTGGTGGTTTGTCAGCTGTGTAGAGAAATGATACTTAATGCTAATTTGTGAAATGAATTTTCCTTTGTTGCTTGCAAGTGGATGATGTTCTCTTTGGCTAACAAATTGGAGTATAGGTTCCATCCACCTCAGCATATCAGTATATAAAATCTTTGGTCCCAGAAAATATTTCATTAACTCTCAAAAGTGGCATAGACATTATAAAAATATTATCAAGTCATGCCCTTACTTTGAACAACCTTTCAGTATCGTCTCATTCATTCTCAATGCCCTGTGGTGACCTAAATGGGAAGGAAACCCAAAAAAGAGGGGATATATGTATATGTGTAGGTGATTCACTTTGCTGTACAGTGGAAACTAACACGACTTTGTAAAGCAACTATGCTCCAATAAAAATTAATTAAAAAAAAGGTCTGGTATCTTTAGTATCATTTGGAAAGGCCCTGTGAGAGCTGGCCTCAGTCATACCAGTCTTCTTTAAATTCTTAGATATGTGAAATTCTTTACCATCTCAGTGACTTCTTGTATATTGTTTCCTCTGCAGGTGACACCACACCTGTCCCTCCCAACAAACTTTTCTGTCGTGACCTTTTTGCATCTTTTGGGCATTGCCATTTCTTCAGAGAAGACTTCACTTATCTTCTCTTCTTTAATTGTGTCCCCCAGCTAAAATCTCTGTTAGTACAATTTGGTTTCTTTCTTAGATTCATTGCTATCCATATCTGTTGTGATTATTTGTCTAATTCCCTATCCACAATAAGAGCTCTATGAAGATAGGGACCCTGTCCATTTTTGTTCACTGATAAATCCTTGGCAGTTAGCACAGGGACTGGCACCATAATGGATGTTGCTTACAAGGTAGTTGGAGAGAAACCTAGTACCTTTCTGTTTCCAGGATCACAGTTCCTCTACCAGACCCAGAACTCCTCAATGGACAAGTTGAGGAAACTTGTTTACATTAATTCAGTTCACTTATATTATTGCAGTATATTACTGCTAAACAATATGTATTCAATTAGATATACCTCTCTTTATATTTGCATGAATTTAAATTTGATTTACATGTGTTGAAAAGGTCAGTAGACAGTATTCTGGTATTTTATCAAAGATAATGGGACTGTTTGTTGTGGCTCTGGTTCTAGGCAGTATGAAACTGTGGTTCCACTTGAAGATTCTATTGTGACTGAAGTTACAGCAACTCTGCAAGAATGGGCCAGTCTGTGGAAACAACTCTATGTGGTAAGTAGTTTATAACTAGTTTACTAGATCATTAAAGTTAATTGTACCAAGTGAAAACATTATTGTACTTGTGCCAATTGCAAATTTATAGATTTCTGAATATTGAGTTTTTCAAATGTATGTTCCTAATATTAACTGAAACACAGTAGACTTGAGTTTTGTCCAGCCTGAAGAGAACACATTACTCATATACCTGCAGTTCTCTCCATCCTATTCCAGTCAATAGAATGTAAGTTCCATAACACCAAGGATTTTAGCTGTCTTACTCGTTGCTGTATCCCCAGAAGCTTTCACAAAACAGGTCTTTATTAAATGAATGAACAAACTTCAGAGTTACATTGTGAACCTAATGGTGGGTAAAGGCCAAGAAGCTGTATCAACACTTTCTTACAGCTAATAAGCTTAAAGGATATGTCATATATGATACTTTTTGCCAAGCCAACAATTACTAGGTTAATAAAACCTCAGTTCATATCCTCTGGAAACTTAGAGAGTAGAGGGTGATAGGACACAAAAAATATAGACTGAAAATAAGTGGCAGGGTTTGGGTTCTGAACAAGATGGAGTAAACACATTCTGTTTTTCTCCTACTAATCACAAAAATCCTGGACAAAACTCATGAAATACCCTACCAGAAAACTCTGAAAGTTAGGGAAAAGAAGGTGGACTATCTAAGGACCTTGAGACTCAGGGATTGAGTGAGTTCCCTGATTGTCTATTTTTCTTGCCTCCCATATATCTTGGCCTGGGTTGTAGAGAAGTCTACAACCTGGAAATGCTAATGAGTGCAGACAAAAAAATAGTGCCAAGGAAAGCCTGTTCTCTCTAGCCAAAGGATGGCCCAGCAAGATAGAAACATCCTAACCTATCCCATCCGTTCTCTAGGAGAACATCACAATAAAATCTATACCCCCTCACACTCAAACAGGCATTACAGCAGCAGTATCCATGACCAGAGCTTTGTCTCACACACACCCTTCCCCCACCTGCAGTAACAAGGAGATGTCCCCCTCCAGTGGAGCCTGTGGGTCAAACTTTGACTTCTCCTCTTCCCTGCTAAGTAATGAGGCAGTCCCCTTCCTCAGCAGAGCCTGTAGGGAGGACTGTCTTCCACCCCACCAGAATTTACAAGGTGGCAACTCTCTTCAGCAGAGCCTGTGGGTGAGACCCTGGCTTTCACAACTACACAGCATTAACAAGATGGTGCCCTTACCCTGCAGAGTTTTGAGGCAGAACTCGACTTTCTTCCATGCTCTGAAGTAAGGAAGAAGCATTCCTCCACAGAGGAGCCTGTGATTGGAGCTTTTGATTTCCACTCCCCTTGCAGTAATAAGGTGGTACCCTCCCCAGCTGAGCCTGTGGGTTCATTGACTTTCACAAATCCCCACTCCCCTGCATATTACCCTATTTTCTATGCCTGCTCTGCTGAAATGAGGCAGTGCTTCTCCCCACTCAAGCCCATGCTGAGGATAATGGGGAGTGGAGTTCTGTCGTATAGGTAACATGTAAATAGAGAAAACCGAGGAGTACTGGAGAGACTTTATAAACTAAATTGACATTTGAAACACAGTCCACAAAAGTGAGCCTGCGATCACATTCAGAATCTAAACAGGTTGACCATTCACTAAAATAAAAGATTTAAGTAGGAATTAGAGTATGATAGTATAGTACTTAAAATGTCCAGCCTACAACCCCAAATTACTCGTCATATGAAAAAATCAGGAAAAACTCAACTCTAACAAGAAAAGGCAATCAACAGAGGCTAACTTTGAAATGACACAAATGTTGGAATCATCAATAAGGATTTTAAAGCAGCTTTTGTAAAACTGCTCCAGTGAGCAATTATGAATTCTCTTGAAACAAATGAAAACATAAGAAACTGCAGCAAATAAGTAGAAAATATAAAGAATCAAATGAAAATCTTAGAACTGAAAAATACAATAACCAAAGTTTAAAAATTACTGGTTAGACTAAATAGCAGAATGGAAAGGACAGAGGAAAGAGTTAGTGAACTTCAGGATGGATCAGTAGAAATTATGTAGTCTGAATAATGGAGAGAAATTGAAAAAGTGAACTTAGACTCAGAGACCTGTGGGACAATAACAAAAGGTATAACATTTGAGGCATCAGAGTACTAGACAGAGAGGACAGGATGTGGAATTTAAAAAATATTTGAAGAAATATTGGCTTAAATCTTATCAAATTTGCAAAAGACATAATTCTACAGATTCAAGAAGCTGAGTGAACTCCCAGCACAATAAACCTAAAGATATCCATACCCGGACCCATTATAGTTAAACTTTTGAAAATTAAAGCCAAAGAAAAAATCTTGAAAGGGAAACCAAACATTGCTATTAGGGAAAGGGCAATTTGAAACAACAACAGATTTCCTATCAGAAATTGTGGAAAACAGAGGAAGTGCTAAAAAAAAAAAAAAAACAACCTGATGTCACCCCAGAATTGTGTATCCAGGAAAAATATACTTAAGGAATGAAAGAGAAATCAACACATTGTCAGATGAAAGAAAGCTAGCAAAATTTGTTGCCAGCAAATTGGTTGTAAAATAATGACTATGAAGGAAGTTCTTCAGACACAAAGGAAGAGATAATGGAAGGACAGTTGGGATATTAGAAATGGAGAAAGCAGTGGAACGGATAAATAAATCCTCTTCAGTTTAAAAAATTGTCTGATGATACAAAGCAAAAATTACTACATTTACATGGTTCTCAATGTATATAGAAGTTATATTTAAGAAAACTGTATCGAAAGTGGGAAAGGAAAGGGACATAAAGTGTGGCAAGGTATTTGTGTTCCACTCAGGGTAGTAAAATGTTGATACTAGCAGGCTATAGTAAGTTACACACACACACACACACACACACACACACACACACACACACACACACTGTAATCTCTAGAGCAGTCATTAAAAATATTATATGGTAATTCAAAAAGAGTCATGTACCACAGTGTTCATTGCAGCACTATTTATAATAGCCAGGACATAGAAGCAACCTATGTGTCCATCGACAGATGAATGGATAAAGAAGTTGTGGCACATATATACAGTGGAATATTACTCAGCCATAAAAAGAAATGAAATTGAGTTATTTGTAGTGAGGTAGATGGACCTAGAGTCTGTCATACAGAGTGAAGTAAGTCAGAAAGAGAAGAACAAATATCGTATGCTAGCACATATATATGGAATCAAAAAAACATGGTTCTGAAGAGCCTAGGGGCAGGACAGGAATAAGGACACAGACATAGAGAATGGACTGGAGGACACAGGGAGAGGGAAGGGTAAGCTGGGACGAAGTGAGAGAGTGACATTGACATATATACACTACCAAATGTAAAATAGATAGCTAGTGGGAAGCAGCCGCATAACACAGGGAGATCAGCTCGGTGCTTTGCAACCACATAGAGGGGTGGGATAAGGAGGGTGGGAGGGAGATGCAAGAGGGACGGGATATGGGGATATATGTATACATATAGCTGACTCACTTTGTTATACAGCAGAAAATAACACAACATTGTAAAGCAATTATACTCCAATAAAGATGTTAAAGAAAGTATTATATGGGGATATAATAAAACTATTGTAAATAAATGAAAATGGAATACTAAAAATGTTCAAGTAACCTATAGGAACATAAGAAAGGGGAAACAGAGGAAGGTAAAATGGAGGGAACAAACAGAAGTACTAAAATGGCAGACTTAAGTCCTAACATATGAATAATTAAGAGGTAGGAAATGGTAGAATTGATCAAAAAAGACTGAACTGTGTTTTGTCTATAAGAAACTCACTTCATATGCAATGACACAGGGAGGTTAGGAGATAGAAAAATACATACCATGCAAACACTAATCAGAAGAAAATTGGAATGGCTGTACTGAAAAGAGATAGTAATATTAAGTATGAATTATCTCTTCCTTAAATAAATGTAAATAAAAAAACTTACTTTAGTGGAAAAAATTGATGTCAGAATAAAGAAAACTACTAGGAAGAAAGGGACATTTCAAAATGATAAAAAGATCAAAAAGATCAAGTCTTAAGTGTGCATGCACCAAAAAACAGAGTTGGGAAATAAATGAAGTAAAACCTTAAAGGACTGAGTGGAGAAAATAGTTGAAACTAGAGAAATCAGATATTATACTTGGGGATTTATAACCCCTCCACTTACTAAAGGATATAACTACTAAAAATTATCAAGGATAGGGAAGAACTGAACAGTGCCGTCAACCATCAGGATCGAATGGAAATTTTTAGAACATTCCACCCAGTGAAATCAGAATAAAGATTGTTTTCAAGCATACATGAGACATTCACCAAGAGTGACAATACCTTAGGTCATAGAACAGCTGTTAACAAATTTGTAATAATTCATGTCATACAAAGGGTATTCTGACCATAATGGAGACAGCCTAGAAATCGATAACAGAAAGATTACAGAAAAATATCGAAGCACTTAGAAATTAAAGAAGCCACTCCTAAATAATCCATGTATCAAAGAGAAAGTCTCAAGAGAAATAAAAAAGTATATTAAAACTGAATGTAAATGAAAATATAACGTATTAAAATCTGTGGGATGCAGCTAAAGCAGTGCCGAGAGAGACGTTTATAGCATTAAGTGCATATAACAGAAAAACGTGTCAAATGCAGCTCCTACTTCATGAATTTAAGTTAGGCGGAGAAAGACAAAGATAAATATCATATGAATATGACCTCTCTTATATGTGAAACCTTAAAAAAAGAAAAAAAGAAAGGAAGCGCATAGGTATAGATAATAGAGACAGGTTGGTGGTTGCCAGAAGTGGGGAGTCAGAGAAATGGATGAAGGGGGTCAAAAGGTAACAACATAAAAAGAATCTAAATTTAAGCAAGCAGAATGAAGGAAAAAAATAACAGAAATTAATGAAATTAAAAATAGAAAAACAGTAGAGGAAAAACCAATCACACCAAAAGCCAGTTCTTGAAAATATCAATAAAATTGATAAATATTTAGCAAAATGAGAGAAAATAGTAATTATCAATACATTAGGAGTAAAGAAAAAGATATCACTATAGATACCACAGATATTAAATGGGTAATAAGAGAATACTATAAACAACTTTGTACACGTAAATGACAGTTTAGAGGAATAGAACAAATCCTTGAAAACCACATATTACCAAAACTCACCCAAGACAAAATAGATAATCTGAATATCTGACAGCTATTAAAGTAATTGAATTTATAATGAAAATCCTTCTAAAAAAAGAAATGTCCAGGCACAGATGGTTCTAGTGGTGAATTCTACCAACGATCTAAAGAAGAAAAACCACCATATCGTATCAATTGATTCAGAAAAAGTATTTGAGAAAATTCAACTTTCATGATAAAAACTCTTAGCAAACTAGGAATATAAGGGGACTTTCTCACCCTGATAAAGGGCATTTATTAAAATGTACAGCAAACATCATACTTAATGATAAAAGCCTTCTTTGGGGAATAAGGTAAGGATGTCTGCTCTCAACAAGCCAATTCAACTTAGTAGTAGAATACTTAACCAATGCAGTAAGGCAAGTAAAGGAAGGAAGACACATGCGGATTAGAATGAAAACATAAAGGTGTTCGTATTCGCAGACGATATGATTGGCTACCTCGCAAATCCCAAGGAATCCACAAACACTAGAGTTTACAAAAGATAGTTCTGAAAATAAGTAAGTTTTCAGTTGCAGGATATCAGGTCAAAATACACGCACAAACTCTCTCTCTCTCCCTCTCTCAATCATATTGCCACATATTGGCGGTGAACAATTGGAAACCAAATTTTAAAACATACATCGTTTACAGTTGCTCAAAAATGAAACATTTAGGTATAAATCCAACAAAACATACAATTTCTATATGCTGAAAACCACAAAAATGCTAATGAACAAAAGCAAAGATGACAATAAATAAAGGGACAGACATGACATGTTCATGGGTTGGAAGACTCAGATATTAAAAATGTCTGTTCTACCCAGATTGATCTGTATATTTAATTCTTGAAATAGTCCTAGCAGGATATTTCGTAAATATAGAGAAGGTGATTCTAAAATTTATAAGGGAGTACAAAAGAAGAATAAAGTTAGAGGAATCATGTTACCTAATTTTAAAGCTTACTATAGCTACAGTAATCAAGATGGAGTGGTATTGGCAGAGAGATAGACACAGATTATAGATTAAGGGAACAGGATAGAGAGTTCAGACGTAGATTCAGTCAAGTAAGGGCAACTGATTTGTGGCAAAGGTGCAAAAGGAATTAAACAGAGGAAACATGCTTCTGTCAACAAATGGTTAGGTGGAGTAGTTGGACATTCAGAGGCAAAAACAAAAAACTTGACTTAAACCTCATTTCTTATACATCATAGACCTAAATGTTAAACATAAAACTATAAAAATTTTAGGAGAACATATAGGAGAAAATCTTCATGACCTGCAATTAGGTGAAGAGTTCTTAAGCATGACACTAAAGGAACAGTCCATAAAAGTAAAGGTTGATAAATTTGACTTCATCAAAATGAAAAATTTTGCTCTTGAATGACCCTGTTAAAGGATGAAAAGATAAGTCATAGACTGGAAGAAAATATTTTCAAATCACATATCTGTCAAAAAACTTGTATGTAGAATATATAAAGAACTTTCTAAACTGAACAGTAATTCTAGCAGTAATTTCTAACCAGTTAGAAAATGGGCAGATGACTTGAATAGACACTTCATCAAGGAGGATATATGGAGAGTCAATAAGAACATGAAAAGATTTTCCATATAATTAGCCATTAGGGTAATTGAAATTAATGCATCTTTTCTCCCATTCTGAGGGCTGTCTTTTTGTTTTGTTCATGGTTTCCCTTGCTGTGTAAAAACTTTTAAGTTTAATTAGATTCCATTTGTTTATTTTTGTTTTTATTTTCATTAATGTAGGAGGTGGATCAAAAAAGATCTTGCTGTGGGTTATGTCCAAGAGTGTTCTGCCTATATTTTCCTCTAAGAGTTTTATAGTGTCCAGCCTTACATTTAGGTCTTTAATCCATTTTGAGTTTATTTTTGTGTACAATGTTAGGGAGTGTTCTAGTTTCATTCTTTCACATATAGCTGTCCAGTTTTCCCAGCACCACTTATTTTGAGTGCTTACCTTGTGCCTGTGCTTCACTTTTTACATACATTACCTCATTTTAATTATCACTACAATTACAATTATTCTCATCATATTACTGATTAGAAACTGATCCTTAGAGAGGATAAGGAATGTGCCCAAAGTCATATAAATAGTAAATGTTCAGCCAGACCCCAAATCTAAGTTCATTAGACTCCAGGGCTCTTAATAACTCATTATTTATCTTCTGAATTAAATTCTTTTAATATTGATATATCTCTCATACAATTTATGGTGATTTTAGTAGTTACTTATTATCATCTTCTGAAATGGTAGTTTCATTTATTAGAATGAAGATTATGTGGCAACAGCACCCCCTCCAAAATTGTAAAATAATCGTCCCTTAAAAAAAATAGACCTTTATTTCTTTTTCAAGTAGGCACAGGCAGTCTGGATTTGGTATGGCAGCTCTACCATCATAAAGGACTCAGGCTCATTCTGTTCTCCTGCTTTATCTTTCTCATTATAGTGCTTCAGCTTTGTAGCCCCAAATGCCTAGCTCTAGTAGCACATCTGCACGCCAGCTGTAGGAAGGAGGAAGAGAAAGAAAAAAGACATGCTCTTTTCTTTAAAGGATAGTTCTTGGAAGTTGCTCAGAACATTTCTTGCCTACTTCCTGTTGGTCAAAACTCAATCACAGGGTAACCTCTAGCTGAAAAAAGAGGCTGAGAATTGGTCTTTATTTAAGATGGCCATATACTAGCCCCAAATCAGGCATTCTATGACTGTAGAAAAAGTGGAGAATGAATACTGAGGGACCACTAGCAATCTTGGCCACAGCAACTGTGAAAATTATTTTCCTGTAAACTTCTGTTGTGTTTTTCTTTTCTGCCAAATTTATTTGTGAAATAGTGGAATAATGCCTTCACCAACACTTTAATGTATGTGGAGAAGTGAATTTTAGGTAAAACATGAAAAAGTAATGAAGTTGTTGGTAAGAATCATTAGAATCACCCAAGCTTGCCTTTGATATGTTTTGGTAACTTGACATGCATTTGTGAGGGTAAATATATTGTACCTAAAAGTTAAAATCATACAGATAACGATGTCTTCTTTTACAACAGCTCATCTTATTCAGAAATGTTCTGGATAAATTAGAGCTGCTATTTGATGCAGTAGTTTAGAACACTTAACATTTGAAAAATCTTTTAGGTGTGCTTTAAGGCTTATATATTTGCTTACCAATTTTCCAGAGATATGGAAAAACTTGAAAGTGAGAGGCTGTAGTGGAAAGAGGGCTACTGCAAATCATGATTTTTATACTTTATACCCCAAATTTGAAATTTCCATTACAGTTTTTAAATTCACTTTTTGATGAATGGAATGTTGCCTTTCTTTGCCATTTTAACAAACTGCAGTGTTTCTGGTTAATTCTTTTTAATCTGTTGTTAATATCACAAGTGTCAAATGATTGTTCTTATTCTTTTATACAGATAGGAGGTCAGACATGTAGCCAGTTGAATTCAAAACAAATGAATACAAGTCTTTTCCAAATGACTTTCTACAAGAAGAGAATAAAAATCTGTAATGTTACCAAAATCAGAAAGCCAAACATTCTCCCTTTGTTTTCCCTACTTAATTTCAAACCTTATAGTTCCTTTCTTGATCTAACTTTACTAAGAGGCAGTTAATTACCTGGCTGTCCTCTGAGAAGTATACTTAAGAGCCCGAATGAATCTAGGTTAACAATGTCTAAAGTCTAATTTATCTGATTTTGAAAACAAAAGGAAAATAATTTAAATAAAAGACAGTAAACTATGAGAAACAAGTCTCAACATATGTGACTATAAAGATTAATATCTTAAGATGTTAAAAAAAAGATTAATATCTTTCTGTAAATAGAGTGTGTACAAGTCAATAAGAAAACCAGTAAAAACACTGCAGATATTCAGCAAAGGATAAAACAAGCCATTCATAAAGCATTACATTAGGGAGATATTCAGTCTTACAAACAATCAAGGACATGGAAAGTAAATCAATGAAGTAATAAATTCTCCTTCAAATTAACAAGTAAGAAAGTGGAAATTATCCTCTGCCATTGAATTTTTGCTGAAATGAATACCTCCATATCCACTTTGCTGGTTGATATCAAGTTTTTGTTGGCACATTTGAAAAATAGTTTGGGAAAAGCCTTCAGATTCTTCAGACCCTAGTAATTCTAATTCTGGGAATTTGTTTTAAGATAAAGTTAAATATGGGAGTGGGTTGAATTGCAGTCTCATAAATATTTCCATTAAAGCATTATTTGCAATAGCAAACATAAGTTTACTTTCCTGAATGTGCCAACTGTAGTCCAAGTAAGACACAGATAAGCTGGTGTTTACATCTAAAGAGCTGTTAGAAAAATTTAAATAGTATGTTACATACTGAAGTGAATTTATGCAAAATTATAAAGTATAACTTCATCTATATTCTGAAAACGTATTTGGGGAAAAAATGAAAAAAATTCACCAGTATATTAATGGAGATTAATTGAGGGGTTAAGATGTTAGATGTCTTCTTTTTCTAATCTTTGTTTTCAACATCTTAAATTGTGAATATATATTATTTTGATTGTTAGGAAAAAATAACCTAAAGCTTTCATCAAAACAATAATGATATTGTGAAATAATACTACCAATGTTAAGTGAATAATATGTGTATACAAGAGCTTAAGGTAAGAGATGACACTACCTAATTTTCTATGTTTAACTTTTATCATAGCATCAGCAAGTGTATGTTAAATTCTAGGGAAGGGACTTTGGACCTAGGCTCAGATCTTGGCTTTTCACCTTCTATGTTAGTCTTCTGGTTAGGTCTTAGCTTTATAATAGCCATTTATAGCACAGAGAATTATTTCAAAGGGTTGTAAGAGATTAAATAAAATTGCATATAAAGCTTCAAGCACTCAATCAGTGTTAATTGCATTATTCCGTTTTTGATATGAACTATATATCTCTCCAGATATGCATAACTGATGTTGCAATTTGTCACTTAAGAACTATCTATGCATAGAGAAATAAATAGACTCAATGAAATGGACTTCATTTGCATAATGGGGTATTTGGAAAAGAGTATATGTATACTTGAGCCAGGGTAGAAAAATCTTCATCTCTCTGAGGCAGTTAAAACCATAATCTCCTCATCCAGTAATCTTATTTTGATGTGAAAAAGATCATCTGAGAACCGTCATTTGTGGAAAACAATGACATCATTACTCACTCCTGTCAAAAGCAAGACTGCCAAATTTTAAATAGATATTTATGCTACAGTACTTTTTTTTTTAAAACCAAAAGCACATTAGAAGTCGTATATAGAAGATACGTTTCTCCTTTTGCCAAGATAACAATTGAGGCCAGTAAAGCTAGAAAAGAAACTTACTACTCAGAATTATCCTTATTCTTCATCTCTAGAGTTACTACAGAAATGAGGAAAAGCGAAGTTTCCAACAACTAAGAAATCTTCATCAAAAAACTGTGTAGTTGTTTCTATTTTCCATGATAGGGTTTAACATCCAATTATAGTGTCTATTAAGATGACAGTAAAAACTAAATAGAACAGGCATGTGTACTTGCATTAATCTTGGACTATGAATTTTCCTTCATGTGTGTAACTGAAGGATTTTATAATTGTAGCTAAGTAGGTTTAATCATTTGTTTGTACTATTTTAGGGTAACATTAGAAATTTTTCTTTTCTATTAAAAACTCACCTTTATTTAATTGGATATCTATGATGAAGCTTACCCTGTAGTTTACTTTTTCCTTTGTGATAGAATATAACTTAGTACAGCAATATTTTCATGTTATAGAAAGCTATTAAACATATTTCGACTAGAACGTAGTTACTTAAGATGATATGCTTTATAACAGTTCCACTTTGTATTGCTATAAGAGTTTAAAAAATTTTTTTCAGGAATCCTAAAAATGAATAATTTCTAGATTTTATTAGAAATAAGGCACAGTTCTCGAAATTCTGCTGAATAGTGTCTTTCTAATCTTTGGAAGATTAAGTCTGTAAATGGAAGGCAACATTTCATATTGAGGCCCCACCTAAAGAACAGAAGATATAAAATTCATTTTTATGTTTGTCTCAAGAATATTGATTTGACAAACGTTAAGAACATATGTGTTTACGTCATCATATGTTTAGGGTGCGTATAAGAGGAATTCAGCAGAGACTGAATGCATAGGCTCTGGAGAGAGACTTCCTGAGTTCAAATTCAGATGCCACAACTCGGTAGCTGTGTGATTTTGTGCCTGTTAGCTTCCTCCTAGGAGATGATAATGGTATCTGTTTCCTAGGGTTACCATGTTGTTTAAATGAAATAAAAAACTTAGAACACCTTTTAAGTGCTTGAACGCTTACTTGTTATTTCATTTTTGTTGTTAGTAAGAATGATACTTGCTATTGTAAGCGTCTATTCCTTAACCAAGTTTTCCACTTGCTTTAGTCCTACATTTTTTCAAATATATCCTAGCCCCCATCCCATCTTACTCTTAAAATTTCAGTCTTTAAAACTGGCAAGCTCTTTTTCTTGCTGCATTTAAAAATAATTTTGTATATAACAAAATGATATTTTTAAAGTGTTTTCTCTCAAAATATGTTGTAAATCAGTATTTTAATGACTTAAGGCTTTTTGTTTTCAACTGAGCATAACTTTTAGTGTATTTTATTTTAGCTAGGTTTAAAATCTGAAAGAATATTTTGGCAGGCACCGTGTGGCTATCCAGTAGCTGGATTCCTTTTCTTCCTTGTTAAAAGAGCCAGAACTGTTTAGGTTGGCATTGTGTACAGCTAAAGTATCCATCTTTCCAGACTGCCTTGAAGTTAGGGGACGCCATGTGATGCACTTCTGGCCATAAATTATATGCAAAAGTTTCTACAAGGGGTTTCTGGGTGAGCCATTGTTTTTCTTGTAATAAGTGACTTCCTGTATTGGCATATGGTAGAGTTGCCATCTTATTACCAAGAGATGACGGTTATGTTAAAAAGTACCTTCCAAGGATGGCAGAGCACAAAGATGGAAGGTATTTAAGATATTGCTGATATTGTAGGATCACTGTAGAAGCCCTGGACTGTTTACTTTTGAATTTTTTATGTGAAAAAATAATCCTTGTTTTTGTTAACTCCTTTTATTATATGTGTTAAATGCAGCCAAACACAAACCTCGTTGACTGATGAGATGTCACTGAAAGAATAGTGAACTTACTAATTAAATGATTGATTCCCACTACTTTTAATTTACTGATTTTATTTTTCTGTAAAATGGGGGCTTGCCTTCACTACTGTCTGTATCCATTGAAATGGAAAAATTGATTTTTGAATTGTTTATATAAAAATGCATATTTTAAAATGTACTTTTTCTTTCAAGTTGAAATTTCAGTCATTTGATCATTTTAATCTTAATACGAGACATATTCTATAGTTTGAAATCTTAATAGACTCCATGAAGACATAATAACTGTAGAAAAGATAACCTTAAGTAGTTGATATCATTTCATTTTATTTTACTGCCTTTTCCAGTCAGCTCAGTTTTCTTTGCGAAGTAAACTTTCATTTCAGTGTGCTTGAAAGTATTTGTTTGCAGGAGAAATGATTTATCACGGTTCTTAGATTACTTTTGTATCATCGTAGGGGAATTGTGTTAATAGAATAAGAATATTGGGTTACTAGTATGGGAACAGAATGTTAAAACTGCACTGTTTCTGTCTTACATACACTCACATCCTATTATGAACAGAACTACCCTCCTGCCACCCACATGCAAGATATCCTTAGAAACTGTGAAGCATGTTTGGCTAGCATTAGGTCAATTTAATGAAATATGTGTAACACCTGTCCACTAAAACTACAAACCATTGTTGAAAGAAATTAAAGAAGACCTAAATAAATGGAGAGATAATCAGTGTATAGTGATCAAGATAGTGTGGTATTGGGGGCTTCCCTGGGGCGCAGTGGTTGAGAGTCCGCCTGCCGATGCAGGGGACACGGGTTCGTGCCCCGGTCCAGGAAGATCCCACATGCCTCAGAGCGGATGGGTCCGTGAGCCATGGCCAAAAAAAAAAAAAAAAAAAAGATAGTGTGGTATTGATGAAAGAAAAGACATGTACATCACTGGAACTGAACAAAGACAACAATTGACCACACAGATATGGTCAGTTTTTTCCATTTATTTATATATTTTAAATAAAGATTATATATAATTTAAGGTGTACAACATGATGATTTGATACACAATATGCATAGTGAAGTGAATGCTAGAGTTAAGCTAATTAACATGTCACCTTCTCCTCACATAGTTACCATTTTTGTGTGTGTGATGAGTGCCCCCAAAATCTACTCTCTTAAGTATATTTCCAGTAATCAATGTAGTAGTATTAAGTGTAGTCATCATGCCTGTGTATTAGTTCTCTAGGCTTATTCATCCTAGATAATTGCTACTTTGTACCCTTTGACCAACATCTCCCCATTTCCCCAGCCCCTGATAACTGTTGTTCTACTCTCTGCTTCTGTAAGTTCTACTTTCTTTTTTTTTTAAGATTCCACATATAAATGAGGTCATACAGTAGTTGTCTTTCTCTGTCTGGGGCTTACTTCATTTAGCATAATGCCCTCCGCCTTTATCCACGTTGTTGCAAGTGGCAGTATTTCCTTCTTTCTCATGGCTGAATAATATTCCATTATATATATATTACATAAGCATTAAGATATATCCATTATATAATTATATATATCACATCTTTTTTTATCCATTCATCCATTGGTGGACACTTGGGTGTCACTATTGTGAATAATGCTGCAGTGAACAAGGGAGTGCAGCTATCTCTTTAAGGTCCTGATTTCATTTTCTTTGGGTATATACCCATAAATGGGATTGCTGGATCTTATGGTAGTTCTGTTTTTAGTTTTTTGAGGAATCTGCATGCTGTTTTCCATAATGACTTTACCAATTTGCATTCCCACCAACAGTGTACAAGGGTTCCCTTTTCTCCACATCCTCACCAACATTTGTTATCTTCTGACTTTGATAATAACCATTCTAGTTACATAACATTTGTAAGCCAACAGTTTAGACAACCTAGAAGAAATGGATAAGTTCCTAAAAGCATACACCCTTTCAAGACTGAATCATGAAGAAATAGATCTACAGGGACTTCCTGGTGGCACAGTGGATGAGAATCTGCCTGCCAATGCAGGGGACACAGGTTCGATCCCTGGTCCAGGAAGATTCTCCCTGCCTCGGAGCACCTAAGCCTGTGCTCCACAACTACTGAGCCTACAATCTAGAGCCTGCGAGCCACAACTACTGGGCCCGCATGCCTGGAGCCCATGCTCTGCAACAAGAGAAGCCACCGCAAGAAGCCCGTGCACTGCAACGAAGAGTAGCTCCTGTTCTCCACAACTAGAGAAAGCCCACGTGCAGCAACAAAGACCCAACACAGCAAAAAATAAATAAAAAAATTTTTTTAAAGAAATAGAACTATAGTTCAATGCATTGAATATCAATGAGGTGATATATCGTTGTTTTGACTCGCATTTCCCTGATGATTAGTGATGTTGAGCACCTTTTCATATATCTGTTGGCCATATTTATGTCTAATTTTGAGAAATGTCTATTCAAGTCTTGCCCATTTTAAAATCAGATTATTTCTTTTCTTACTATGAGTTGAGTTCCTTATATATTTTGGATATTAACCTGTTATCAGATGTATGGTTTGCAGATATTTTCTCCCATTGTGTAGATTGTCTCTTCATTCTGTTGATTGTTTCCTTTGCTGCAGAAGCTTTTTAGTTTTAGTCCCACGTATCTATTTTTGCTTTTGATGTCGTATATAAAAAAAGCATTACCCAGGCCAGTGTCAACAAGCTTTTCCCCCATGTTTTCTTCTAATAGTGTTATGGTTTCAGGTCTTAAATTTAAATCTTTAATCCATTTTAAGTTTATTTTTGTAGATGGAGTGAGATGAGGGTTCAATTCATTCTTTCTAGGTAGAAAAGCAGTTTTCTCAAATGCCATTTTTTTTTTAAGAGACTGTATTTTCCCCATTGTGCATTCTTGACACCTTTGTGGAAGACCATAAATCTGTAGACTTATTTCTCGTCATCATAGACACTGGTCTGTATGTCTCTTTTTATGACAGTACCATGCTGTTTTGATTAAGGTTTATAGTATATTTTGAAATCAGATAGTGTGATGCCTACGACTTTGGTGGGGGTTTTTTCCCCCTCTCTTCAGATTGCTCTGACTGTTCACCATCTTTTGTGGTTCCATATGAATTTTAGGATTTTTTTTCTATTTCTGTGAAAAATGAAAAAAGGCCATTAGTATTTAAAAAAAAATAAATTTATTTATTTTTGGCTGTGTTGGGTCTTCGTTGCTGTGTGCAGGCTTTCTCTAGTTGCGGCAAGTGGGGGCTACTCTTTAATTGTGGTGTGCAGGCTTCTGATTGCAGTGGCTTCTCTTGTTGAGGAACACGGGCTCTAGGCACACGGGCTTCAGTAGTTGTGGCACGCGGGCTCAGTAGTTGTGGCTCACGGGCTCTAGAGCTCAGGCTCAGTAGTTGTGCATGGGCTTAGTTGCTCCGTGGCAAGTGGGATCTTCCTGGACCAGGGCTTGAACCCGTGTCTCCTGCATTGGCAGGCGGATTCTTAACCACTGTGCCACCAGGGAAGCCCCCCATTAGTATTTTGATAAGAATTGCATTGAATCTGTTGATCTGTTTCTTCATAATTCAGTCTTGGAAGGTTGTATGATTTTAGGAACTTATCCATTTCTTCTAGGTTTTCTAAATTGTTGGCTTACAAATGTTCACTATAGTCTCTTGTGATTCTCTATTTCTTTGGTATCATTTGTAATGTCTCCTCTTTCCTGGATACATGGGCACTGACCCAAGTGGGCCTTGAGCCTGAGTCTTCCCAGGCCCGTCTGGCACCGGTTTAGCCCAGTGCCTGATTACACATGAATTGGCTTAATCCCGAGCCTGCAGGGACTAGCCTGGTACTGGGGTCCAGTATGGGCAGGCTTGATACCTGAGACCACAGAGTCATGCTCAGTGTCTGGGACTGTGGTGTTGGTGTGTGAGAGCTAGAGTGCTGTTATGATGAGCCTAGGGCCTTAATCAGTGGTGGCAGTCCTGGAGCCTGGGTCCAAGGATACTGGCCCAGTGCTAAGATCTACTGCGGCAGGCCAGGCCTGTGTGCTGGTTTCACTGGACCCTGGGGCCACAGGGTCTGGTCTTTTCTGGTGCTGGAGGGGCCCCCAAGGCTGTAGGGTCTCTTGTGTTGGGGAAGCCCTAGAGCCTTGGCCGTGGGAGCTAGTCTGGAGACTGGTGCCATGGGGGTTGCCTTGGTGCTACAGCAGACCAGGAGCCTGGGTCTGTGTGTGCTGGCTTCAAGGTTGGATCCATGGGGAGGCTGGGACCTGGCTTGGCACAGGGTTGGGCCTGGAAGTTAGGTCCGTAGGGGTCAGCTTGGCACAGATTGGGGCCGGAAGCCTGGCTGCATGGGGTAGGCCTAGAGGTCAGGTTGACAGGGGCTGGTGTGGCACAGGGCGGGAACTGGGACCGTGGTCTGTGGTTGCCCACCTGGAGGCTGGATCCATGGAGGCTAGCCTGGCATTGGTCCATGGGAACTAGCCTGGCACTACAGTGAGCCTGTGGCTGGTGATGGGGCAGGCCAGCATTTGGTTCCATGGGAGCTTGCCTGGGGCTGCAGGGGTTCACTTGGCACTGGCTGGTCTTGTGCTGGTGTCTGCAGTGAAGTAAGGGGCTCACTTCACTCTTCTTTCCCTATGGAGAAAGTGTATCTCTCTGCACTGGGCTGCTGAGGCTTTTAGAAGCAGTGACAGGGGTAACATGAAATTGTCTTTTCTGTTCTCTTCAATGTGTCTTTTCTTATTTCTGTGCTACACCCAGGAATCCTTAGCTCTCCTGAAGGTATTTTCATGCATAGAAAGTTGTTCAGATTGAAATTTCTGTGAGAGGACAAGTGCTGGAAAGTCCTATACCACCATCTTGCTGATGTCACCTGTGGTCAATTAATTTTTGACAAAGATGACAAAGCACCTGAGTGGGGAAAAGGAAAGTCTTTTTAACAAATGAGAACAAATGAATATCCAACTGCAGGGGAAAATGAACATTGACCCTTACTTCATACCATACTCTACACCCAAATATAAAGCTAGAACTCTATCTAACACTTCACAGTGAAAACACAAGAGAAAATCTTAGCAACCCAGAGATAGTGTAGATTTCATAGGACATTAAAAGCACAAATCATAAAAGAAAAACCTGACAATATCAGACTTCATCAAAATTAAAAACTTCTGTTCCTTGGAATGCATTGTCAAGAAAATGAAAAATAAGCAGACTGGGAGAAAATATTCTGTTACATATATCTGACAAGTGAATCACATGCAGAAAGAAGAACTCTTACAATAAGACAACCCAACAAGAAGAGACAAAGTATTTGAATAGACAATTTACAGATGAAGAAATACGAATGACCAGTAAACAATGAAAAGATGCTCAACATCATTAGTTACCGGGGAAATACAAATTAAAACTACAGTGTAATACCACTGTGCATCTATTAGAATGGCTAAAATTAAAAAGACTGACAGTATCAAGTGTGGATAAGGAAGCAGAGCAACTGGAACTCTCATACACTGTTGGTGGGAATGTAAAATGGTAGACCCATTTTGGAAAATGGTGTAACAGTTTCTTATGCAGTTAAATATACATCTCCCCGAGATGTTTACAATGACATGGAGATTTGTATACAGATTTTTTTTTTTGGTGACTTTATTTGTAACAACCAATACTGGAAATACCTTAAATATCCATCAGTAGAAGAATAATCAAATTTTTGTATGTCCATATAAGTGAATACTAAGCAATAAAAATAAATGAATTCCACTGGTAAATGCATCATTGATGGATCTTAAAAACATGCTGGGGCTTCCCTGGTGGCGCAGTGGTTGAGAGTCTGCCTGCCAATGCAGGGGACACGGGTTCGTGCCCCGGTCCGGGAAGATCCCACATGCTGCGGAGCGGCTGGGCCCGTGAGCCATGGCTGCTGACCCTGTGCGTCCGGAGCCTGTGCTCTGCAACGGGAGAGGCCACAACAGTGAGAGGCCCACATACCGCAAAAAAAACAAAAAAACATGCTGAATAGAAGGAGGTAGACTCAAAAGAGTACGTGTACTATGTGATTTCATTAATAAGTTCTAGAACAGGTAGAATTAATGTGTATTCACAGAAAGCAAATCAGTGGTTGTCTGGGGCTGGAAGTGGAGTTGAGGCTTAAATGCAAACAGATAGGCTAAAAATGCAAAGAAAACTTTGGAGAGTGCAGAAGATATATGTCTTGATTGTTGTAAGAATTACATAGTATATACATTTTGTTAAACTCATTGAATTGTACACTTAGAATAGGTACAGTTTATTATATGTAAACTGAAATACTCCATTGAAATACTGTATTGTGAGAAATACAATTTCCAAAAAAATAGATGTTTGAGTTGGACACTTTTTCTAATCAGTATCTCTGTTTATTCAATCAATGCCACCAGTTAGGTACAACTGAATACAGTTCTAGTTAGGGAACCAGTTTTTAAAGAATAAATTTGTATGTCATGTTCCAAACATTAAATATTTCTTTTACTGTTAGAAATTTTGAGAGTAATTGTATTTCTACCATTAGGAGATCATGAATTTTCATATTGCTCATCCATAAACCTTTATCTGAGTCAAAAGCAACCTACTTACTTTGATGTCTTTGATTCTGAATGAGCACCCATTTTTCTGTTGTGGTCTTACATTTGTAATTTAGCATACATGAATATATATCTCACATATACAGCTTAAATAACAGCAACAACAATGGTCCAAGCACCTATGCACCTTAAGGAGTAGAACCAGTTTGGAAATCTTTCAAGACCATTTAATACTCCCCTACAATCACATTCCCTTCTTCTGCACAGTTAATGACTGTTTGGCATTTTGTGTTAAATTCCCCCTGCATTTCTTGATATATATATATATATATATATATATAATATTTCATATATTATTGTATATAAATATATATATAAATCTTTATAGTATAATAAGTATGTCAAACCTAAATTATACACATTTGTTTGGGTGTTTATATGGATAAAATTACTGTGTACATACTTCTCTACAACTTCCTTTTTATTCCTCAGTAGTATGTTTTAGACTTATTCATGTTATTGTATTACTAATTGTTCATTTCATGATTATATAGTATTCCATATGATTATACTATATTTATTCATTCCATTGTTTGTTGACATTAAGGTTAATTCCATTTTTTTGCACGTGTTCTGTAGTGACACTGGTCTATAATTTGCCTTTTTCCAGTGGCCTTTGTTGGGTTTTAGTATGAAGATTATACTAACTTCATAAAATGAGTTAGAGAGTTTTCTTCTCTTTCTGTTTTTTTAAAAGAGTTTGTGTAAGTTTGTCATTACCTATTCCTTGAATATTTGGTAGAACTCAGTTGTAAACTATCTGTGATTGTGTTTTCTTCATGAGATGATTTTTTATATAACTGATTCCATTTCTGTAATGGTTTAGAAATCATTAAGGATTTTTAAAAACAATTTTTATAATTTCTTTGTCTAGGAATTTTTCTATCAAGTTTTTACTAGGAAAGACATAAATTTGCCTTCTGTAGAATCCATAGTTATTTCCCATTTTCATTCCTGGTATTGTTTATTCGTGCCATCTTATTCATCTCACTCAGACTTGCCAGAGGTTTGTCTGTTTTAATAACTTGTTCAGGTAATATCTTTTGGTTTTATAGTTTCATTCTCTGTTTAGTTAATTTGTGTTCTTGTTTTTATTTCCTTCTACATTTTTGTGGGTTTATTCAGGTTTACTTATACTTTATTTTATTTTTTATTGCTCACATTCACTTGTTTTAATCCTGATTTTGGCAGGTTTTTTATTTTGAACTGATATTCTTTGGAACTCTAACTGTAGGAGTTTTTTAAAGGGTTAAAACATTTCTCAGAGAGGATTTGCATTTTGTTTTGCCAGGTTCTTGGGGTATTACCTACCTGGAAACACGTTAAAATTTAGATTAAGGTTCCTTAGGCTATACCAGTAGTATGGATTCCTTCCTCATACCCTTGGGAGTGCTCATTTGCAGTTAGTATTCCTTTTTGTTCCTCACCCCATCCACAACCAAAGCTGAGAAAGATACCTAATCTCAGTATCTCTCTGTGCTTGGTGGGATTTTTTTTTTTTTTTTACCTAAGAGTACCTGCCTTCTAGAATTCTAGCCTTCTCGGGTTTGACCCCACCTCCCACCTAGCTCTGGCCTAAGATACTTGGCTAAAACCCAAGGATTGGCAGATGCCCACAGGGTAAGTGCTGATGCCATGACAGATTCTCCTTACTGTGATGTTTTAGTAGTTTATGGCCTTACTTTCCTACCCACTCAGCCATATATTAGGTGTTTTGATTTCATTTTAATGTCCATAATTTGTAGGTTTTATTTTATGTGAAGGGATTATCTCTGGTTTGTGATACTTCTATATTTTGTTCCATGCTCTTGAAAGCTTCTGTTTCTTTTTTAAAACAACTCTCTCCAAGGGTCATCTTCCCTTAGTAAAAAATGGCCATCATTTATTGATGTTATACTATGGACTCAACACTGTTTATACATTCCTAACCATTTTATACTGACAGCAGCCTTGTGAGATGGCATTGATATTCTCACTTCATACTCTGGTGAATCACACAGTGAGGAAGTGACCAAGGTGACTTGATAACACACTGCCTCCCTCTTTCTTCCTCTCCCATGGACCAGATTTTGCAGGATAGGAGTTGATAGGTGAACAAATCTGAGTTATTCTTTTTGCTCTAAACCTTGTCTCCAACCAAATCCCAGAAAGATTCACCATATTACTACATTGACTAATCATCTTCACCTCTCCATATTTGTCTTCATGTGAGTTAACAAATCAAAAACCAGTATCTTTTTCTCATATGAACTCTTTATGGACTACATAATGGCTTTTCTTTAAACCCATTAAGGGTCAGTATCAGAATTAAATTTATATAAATATCATGATCTGGCAAGCATTTGGTCCTGATCTATGTCAATAGAACAATGGATGTAAAAGATTATTTAGAGATGTATGATTTTGTCTAATTTGCTGTTAGAGGTTTTCTTTCATTCATATTAGGATCACTAAGACTGTTTTGGGTTGTCAGATAATTCTCTAATGGTTATCCATAATTTTAGCAAGAGTGTTTTTAACTGTTGTCCTGGTGTAAAATAATCTCGAGAGAGAATACTGTTCATGAAAACTATAAGAGAAGATTATACAATACTAAAATAAAGTTGAAAAAAATGATACCTGGGACCTCACTACTGCTATGATGCCATAACACACTTGGGTTTCATTTTACTTACCATTATGAACTGTGGCAGTTATTCATTTTCAATATTCTGTAAAAATGAATTTTCAGTGAGAAAGGACATCCTCCTGTTTAAATGTATTTTGGGCTGAGTTATTAGGCTTCTTTCAAACACACTTTCAATAGAAATGTATTTAATATTTCAGGCAGATAGTGACAGATTGGCTGGGAAGCTTGAGTTCTCTCAGAGGCATCCTCAGCAGAGTTGCATGTCCTCTTACATTTGTGTGTAGAGCAATGGACCAGCAAATTATACCCAAGGACATTCTTTCAATGAGACGTAACCAGCTCTGAAGCTTGCTTTGTAAATCTGAGTTATGAGAGCAGCGTATGTAAAAAGGTTAAAATATTACAGTACTTTCATAATTTCTGAGAAATGTTTTTACCTAACAGGAACTGAAAGTGATTGTTTCAGATAGGAACTGTTCTAAAGCTGTGGATCAAAAACATGCAGGAACATAGCAATGTTTAGAGATGGCTCAAAAGGTATAAATCTTTGTTTCTTCCCCAAAAGACTAAACTAGGGGCTAAGAAATTCTGTTATTATTATTCACAGAAAAGAGTATTTCCAAGAAAGCAGATGTCTGCTTTTCTCAAAATTCTCTCCTACAGAAGGGCACATTTTTTTAGAAACCTGCTTTTAGAAGCTGCATATATTTTCTTGCTTAATACATCTACTTATTAATTTTTCCTTACATAGAGTATTTAATACTGTTTCCCCAGATGGCCAGTTTCTTTTTGCTTCCAGGTCACAACTTCTACCCAGGAGAATCAGCCTCACTGGTTTCCATGACAGGTCCTAATTATCAGGTACAATACCAATTAGTTGCATATAGTAAGTGGTAGGAGTGGAAATTACATGGGCTTTGGCATTATACACCTGGGCTTGAATCTCAGCCCCCCCCAGGTTTCTAGCTTTGCGGCTTAGTAAAAGTTATTTAAACACTCTTGAGTCTTAGTTTTCTCATCTGTAAAACTGAGACAAGAGCTGGCACATGGGGTTATCATGAAGATAAGCAAAATAAATAATAGTATATACAGGCCCTTTATAAAGTATCTGCATGTAGGAGGTGCTAAAGGTTGATCATACTTAAGTGATTTTCTTAAAATGTTTGCTAATTGCTTATGAAAGTCTTCTTCCTTAGATGTCACACTTCCTAAAATCATTCTCTGGCCTAACTAGATATTTTTTAAAAGTTGATGCACATTCATTAATTGTTTCTTTGAAACTTGATTACTCTTTCTTTGAGAAAACATTCTTTTGAAATAAACAGAATGAAGCAATCTGTAGTGTAAAGAAAAATCTAAAATCTAATCTTAAAATCTAATTTTAAAAATTCAGATTTCTTTCTGTTTAGAAAACAGCATTTGATTTCCAGGATGGTCCACAGATGAATCTGGTTAACCTACTAAATTGCCCAAAACCAAAAAAGTGGAGAAGACATTGTATCTACATTAGGTAGTATTCTGAAATTGGATATATCAGAGCTTGTGTCCTTCCTGGTTTCCTAGAGAATCCTAGAAGAGTAGTGTGAATGATCCTATTTCACTTGCCACCCCCAGTTATACAACCATTTACATTAGCACAGTGGCTTGCCAATTGACAGCTCATTTCATAGAAACAGGAAAGTTTCATTCCCTGAATGACTAGAAATTTCTATTTCTTGAATGTCTAAAAACCTCTGGAAAATTCATTACATTGAATGTAAAATGCATGGGGGCATCTCTCAAATAAAGAATGTATTTAAGAAAGACGACAGACATAAATGTGTAAGCAGATGTATGCATACACAGATGGGCTCTTCCTGGAATGTTTTGGGAAGAATGAGAGAGGTTATATGTTAAAGTTCATTTGACTGTCTTTTTATTCTTTAGGTCTCAGCTCACATTTTACCTCCTCAAAGAGGCTTGCTTTCGTCACCCCATCTAAAGAGCCCTTGTCTTTTCTTCCTTGTATATTTCTTCTTGTTAGCACTTACCACTGTATGTTATTGTTTGTGTGTGTATTTATTACCTGTCTTTACCACTAGACTTTTTTTTTTGGCTGCGTTGGGTCTTTGTTGCTGCGTGCAGGCTTTCTCTCGTTGTGGCGGGAGGGGGCTACTCTTTGTTGGTGCGCAGACTTTTCATTGCGGTGGCTTCTCTTGTTGTGGAGTACAGGCTTTAGGCATGAGGGCTTCAGTAGTTGCAGCATGCGGGCTCAGTAGTTGTGGCACACAGGCTTAGTTGCTCTGTGGCATCTTCCCAGACCAGGGATCGAACCTGTGACCCCTGCATTGGCAGGTGGGTTCTTAACCACTGCGCCACCAGTGAAGTCCACCACTAGACTTTTAGATGTATCAAGGCAAGGGGCCAGAGTTTCTCTTGTTTAATCTTGATATCTAGCACTTAGCATTGTGTCTTCGCATCATCTGGGTTCATTCAGGATAAAGAAACCACATAGTAATTGGAATGGAGAAAGTGTAATATAAAGACTTACTCACTAAAACAGGGAACTGGAATAACAAGGGATTGATGATAAGAAGTAAAGAGATCTCTAAAGAATATAGGAGTAATAGAAGAATCAGCTACAACCCCTGGATTAGAGGATCCAAAGAAGAGGATCCCCTCCAGTGCAGAGATCCAGACTTTGTTGGGGGAGGGCATGGCCATGACTCACTGGATTGCAGAGAAGTTACTGTGGCTGTTCTGACAGAAATTGTTAGAAATCCACCCTCTTGGAACTTTGTCTTTTAGGACAGGAATTGGCAAGCTATAGCACAGGCTAGACACCTGTTTTTGTCCTTAATCAAGGACATTTATAATCAAAGACTTGGAAGTAGCACAAGGTAACCAGTATTATCACACTCACTTGATGCAATCTGAATCACACACAAAGAAAAATACAATGCAGTGCAATTGTAACAAAAATTAATATATGAGACCATCATTACTACTTTGAAGTACCTGGACACCCTAATTTCAGAAGCTTTGTAGCATAGTTTGAAATCAGGGAACATGATACCTCCAGCTTTGTTCTTCTTTCTTAAAATTGCTTTGGCTTTTCAAATTCTTGGCGGTTTCATACAAATTTTGTAATAATTTGTCCTAGTTCTTTGAAAAATGCCATTGGAATTTCAGTAGGGATTGCATTGAACTGGTAGATTGCTTTGGGCAGTATGGACATTATAACACAATGTTAGTTCTTCCAGTCCATGAGAATATCTTTTCATTTATTTGTATCTTCTTCTGTTTCTTTTATCAGTGTCTTGTAGTTTTCAGTATACAGGTCTTTTACCTCATTGACTAAATTTATTCCTAGGTATTGGAGGGGACAGAGGGAGATGGTAAAGATGGCAGCTGCTAGCCTTCTCTGTCCTTGGGGAGGATTACAGTCAGTCCCTAGATGTATACTAAATTAGCAGCCTGACTCTCAGGCTACAGCTTTCAAGCTATGCAAGAGGACCTCTTTTAGGGAAAGGCTAGAAGATGGACATTTCTGTTTGTTCCCTCTGTACTGAGCCCTGTGTGTGAGGGGTGGTGATGGGTGGAGGGGAATAGCCACAACAAGTTCTTGCAAGCTCGCTAAGAATTGTTTCTTTGTTTGCTATAGTCTGGTAGGTCTTGTGGACACAAGCCCTGTTGGCTTTCAGAGCTAGGTATTTTGAGGGTCCATCTCTCAGGTAAAAGTCTTAGAAGGTGGGGTGCCAGATGTGCGGTCCAAACCTTTCACTCCTCAAGGAGGAGTTAAGAGTTGTGAGTTTCCTCTCCGTTTTGTGTCGTTGTGCTAGGGGTGAGGTTTATGTGTCCTGGCCTTTCTTACCCATTTCAATGTGGGCTTTTTCTAATTCACTCAATGTGTAGGGGTCACTCATCTAATTTCTGGGTTTCTTTCAGAGGAAATTGTTCTCTGTGTAGCTGTAGATTTGGTGTGTCCATGGAGGTGAGTTCAGGAGCCTCCCATGTTGCCATCTTTTAACAGAACCCATGCACTTTTTTTGCGGTTCGTGGGCCTCTCAGTGTTGTGGCCTCTCTGGTTGCAGAGCACAGGCTCCGGACGCACAGGCTCAGTGGCCATGGCTCACAGGCCTAGCCGCTCCGTGGCATGTGGGATCTTCCCGGACTGGGGCACGAACCTGTGTCCCCTGCATCGGCAGGCGGACTCTCAACCACTGCGCCACCAGGGAGGCCCACCCATGCACTTTTGATCCTGGGTAAAGTATTATGCCAAAGTTTATATGTCTCTGGTCCTTCAGGAGTTTATATTTTAAATGAAGTAGAAGATAGATGTAAACTTCACAGAGAGGTAGTTTAAGCAAATATATTTCTGGCATGAAGTATTTTGTTTCACATGCTTGCTTTTTTGCAGGTTGCCTGTGTGTGTTTTGGTGGGTTTTGGTTGATTTGGAAGGAAAAACAGCTCCAATTATTTGTTTAGGTTGCTTCAAAAATCATGTCACTGCCACATGTGAAAGAAAGGTCCTGTAACATTAAATGTGGGTAGATTCAGATGATCTTTATTAGCGTATTTGTCTATTGTGCATTTCTTAAGGAAGCTGAGTTTGTTATAAATGAATTAATCAATCCTCACTCTACCCCTAAGAGAGCTGGTTAATTTCTGTTTTAGTGGCAAGGGAGCTGACGTGTAGAGAAGTTAAATTACTTGTCCATAGTTATTTGCAGATGTGGAAATAGAATTTTGAGTTTATAACTCATCATGTAACATACAGACCAAACTGAACTTTCAAAAAATACATTTTTGCTTTTTGAGTTCTGATAAAAATGCTTTTTGCATTCTAATAAAACACCTAGATTCTAGTCCTGGATAACGTCTAATCCCTGTGACCTATTTCTGAAAAATAACCCCTCTTGTGATGAACAAGCCTCAAACCATTCTTTTACCTGGCTCTTGGAAAGTAAATATTACAACCTTTTTATTTACAGATTAGCAGGTTGAGTTTAGGTTAAAAGCATTTTCAGATTCCTGCCTTCAAATGAATGAAACTAAATTTTTGAATGATCTTTTAAAAAATCATTCTCACTTTTGTGTCCATCTTATGGAATCATCCATTTTCCTTAAGAAGAATTTAAATGTTTAAAGACATTTTTATATGATCAATATTTAGAAAATTTGTTGAGAGTTTAAGAAATATAACTTAGGCTTGCTGATTTTCTTGTGGATAATTATTGAACCACCAATCTGAGTATGTTAGATGAGTAGATCTAAAGAATAAATAGTACCAAACAACATATTATGGCTGCCAGTGGCACTTGACATGTCTGTGTATGAAACTCATACCTTCCCATTAGGCTTGAGGAAGGTTTTACTGGCTTAATTAGAGTTGACATGTCCTGCTAAGTAATTGGTTACATATAGTCACTGATTAAACATGCCAGCTATTGGCTTGATTTCTCTGGTGCTCTAAGTAAATTATAATAAAATTATAATAGATAATAGATAACTATTTAATCTATTAATGTTAGAGTGTGCTGTGATAATAGAGAGATAGACTCTGATTTCAAGATATTTTCACTAGGTATGAGTTAAGAAGGACTTTTAAAAAGCTTTTTATATAAATTATCTAATTTAATACCTCTTCCTCTTAGAGACATGGTATTAACAATACTCTATATAAACAGAAGAAACAACTGCCTTTCAAAGAGGAAGAGTGCCTGACTCACAGTCATTTAGCTGGTTAATGGTAGAGTGAAGTCTTCAGCCTTGCAGACTACATAGACCCTCTGTCACATCATGAGACCAATGCCAGAAGTCAGGCCAAGCTGGTGGTTGGTTTAAGGTAACAGCGGCATGATACGCTTGAGATTTTGAAGGAGAAAGAGGTCATTTCTAAGAGGAGAAGAGCAGTGTGGCATTGGGGGAATTCCGGAAGACTCCAAATACATCTTAGCATTAAGATGGGTACTAGAGGATGGATGGAAGGGAGGTCAGCAGGTAGAACTGAGCTGTTCTCCTTGCTTCTGTTTTCAGTGGTTTTTATTAGTTGCCAAAAGGACCAAATGAACAACAGATTTGTGGGCAATGAGCAAAAATGGTACTTATTATCAAGTTGGTTGGTAAATACTCAAGTTTGAATGTTCTAGGTTAAATGTTTATAAATAATTGGACAGCATAAAGGTCAAAGTTAATTGTTGATGTTTATTTTTTAAAGCTATTCAACAAATATTCTAAAGCTGAGGTGAGGGAGAATCTTTATTTTCCCGGTGCCCGGCACCCAGTAGGCACTGGTAAATGTATGTTGAATTATTGATAAAAATTTCTAATATCTTTCTTAATTCACACTGTGAGGTTACATCCTTTGATGCTTTTTTGACCGGATTTACCTTCTTTAAAGTTTGAGAACCAGTAGTAATCTGCTTGCTTATGGACCACATCTCAATTCTCACTGTCTTGTTTACTCAATGTTGTTGCTGTCTTAAACTTGGAGACTGTTCAGTCTTATTTAGAATGTCTTGGTTTGAAAAGCAGTTGTCATTTGGTTCACACTAGTTCAGAGGACACCTGCTATCTGTAACTCAGAAATGTGTAAGGAAAAAGTACACATCAAAGAAATAATGAAGCCAGGGAAACTAAAATAAACATGTTTTAGAGCAGGTGATGGTAATGTTAAGTTTACAGTACAGTAAAATAAAAAAAAAAAAACTCTAAGAGAGTATGTAGATCAAATAAAGATCTTTTTCAAGTCTTTAACTCAAAGTTAAAGATAAGGGGAAAAAAGTTAAATGACTGAGAAGGAGAGGGTAAGGCAGCAGATACCATGCAGGTCCGTTTCTGAGGAAGATTGTCCACAGCCGCTTGTGATCAGGATCAGCTAATTACACAAACTGTGCATGTGACAAAGCAGAGAAACTTGGGGTTAGCATTGTGTGCGAGCACCAGGAGTGAAGTTTGTAATGTGGGAGCTTAGAAATAGATGAAGTAGGAGGATGCTACATGGAACAGTTGGGGAAATTGCTGAGATGTTTCATTATTTAAAGATGAAAGATTTGCCCCTCTTTTTTTTTTTAACATTTTTATTGGAATAAAATTGCTTTACAGTGTTGTGTTAGTTTCTGCTGTATAACAGAGTGAATCAGCTATATGCATACGTATATCCCTATATCCCCTCCCTCTTGCGTCTCCCTCCCACCCTCCTTATCTCACCCCACTATTTGGTTGCAAAGCACTGAGCTGATCTCCCTGTGCCATGCAGCTGCTTCCCACTAGCTATCTATTTTACATTTGGTAGTGTATATATCTCAGTGCTACTCTCACTTCATCCCTGCTTACCCTTCCCCCTCCTCATGTCCTCAAGTCCATTCTCTATGTCTGTGTCCTTATTCCTTTCCTGCCCCTAGGTTCATCAGAACCATGTTTTTTTAAGATTCCATATATATGTGTTAGCATACGGTATTTGTTTTCCCCTTTCTGACTTACTTCACTCTGTATGACACACTCTAGGTCCATCTACCTCACTACAAATAACTCAATTTTGTTTCTTTTTATGGCTGAGTAATATTCCACTGTATATATGTGCTACATCTTCTTTATCCATTCATCTGTTGATGGACACTTAGGTTGCTTCCATGTCCTGGCTATTGTAAATAGTGCTGCAATGAACATTGTGGTACATGACTCTTTTTTTTTTTTTCATGACTCTTTTTGAATTATGGTTTTCTCAGGGTATATACCCAGTAATGGGATTGCTGGGTCATATGGTAGTCCTATTTTTAGTTTTTTAAGGAACCTCCATACTGTTCTTAATAGTGGCTGTATCAATTTACATTCCCACCAGCAGTGTAAGAGGGTTTCCCTTTTCTCCACACCCTCTCTAGCATTTATTGTTTGTAGATTTTTTGATGATGGCCATTCTGACCGGTGTGAGGTGATACCTCATTGTAGTTTTGAGTTGCATTTTTCTAATGATTAGTGATGTTGAGCATCCTTTCATGTGTTTGTTGGCAATCTGTTTATCTTCTTTGGAGAAATGTCTGTTTAGTTCTTCTGCCCATTTTTGGATTGGGTTGTTTGTTTTTTTGATATTGAACCGCATGAGCTGCTTGTATATTTTGGAGATTAATCTTTTGTCAGTTGCTTCATTTGCAAATATTTTCTCCCATTCTGAGAGTTCTCTTTTCGTCTATTTGTGGTTTCCTTTGCTGTGCAAAAGCTTTTAAGTTTCACTAGGTCCCATTTGTTTATTTTTGTTTTTATTTCCATTTCTCTAGGTGGGTCAAAAAGGATCTTGCTGTGATTTATGTCATAGAGTGTTCTGTCTATGTTTTCCTCTATAGACATAGTGTGTTTGGCCTTACATTTAGGTCTTTAATCCATTTTGAGTTTATTTTTGTGTGTGGTGTTAGGAAGTGTTCTAACTTCATTCTTTTACATGTAGATGTCCAGTTTTCCCAGCACCACTTATTGAAGAGACTGTCTTTTCTACATTGTATATTCTTGCCTCCTTTATCAAAGGTGACCATATGTGAGTGGGTTTATCTCTCAGCTTTCTATCCTATTCCATTGATCTATATTTCTGTTTTTGTGCCAGTACCATACTGTCTTGATTACTGTAGCCTTTGTAGTATAGTCTGAAGTCCGGAAGCCTGATTCCTTCAGCTCCGTTTTTCTTTCTCAAGATTGTTTTGGCTATTCGGGGTCTTTTGTGTTTCCATACAAATTGTGAAATCTTTCGTTCTAGTTCTGTGAAAAATGCCATTGGTAGTTTGATAGGGATTGCATTGAATCTGTAGATTGCTTTGGGAAGTAGAGTCATTTTGACCATGTTGATTCTTCCAATTCAAGAACATAGTATATCTCTCCATCTGTTTGTATCATCTTTAAATTCTTTCATCAGTGTCTTATAGTTTTCTGCATACAGGTCTTTTGTCTCCTTAGGTAGGTTTATTCCTAGGTATTTTATTCTTTTTGTTGCAGTGGTAAATGGGAGTGTTTCCTTAATTTCTCTTTCAGATTTTTCATCAGTAGTATATAGGAATGCAAGAGATTTCTATGCATTAATTTCTATGCATTAAATTAATTTCTATGCATTAATTTTTTTTTGCTTCTCTACCAAATTCATTGCTTAGCTCTAGTAGTTTTCTGGTAGCATTTTTAGGATTCTCTGCGTATAGTATCATGTCATCTGCAAACAGTGACAGTTTTACTTCTTCTTTTCCAATTTGGATTCCTTTTATTTCTTTTTCATCTCTCATTGCTTTGGCTAAAACTTCCAAAACTATGTTGAATAATAGCAGTGAGAGTGGGCAACCTTGTCTTATTTCTGATCTTAGAGGAAGTGGTTTCAGTTTTTCACCATTGAGAACGATGTTGGCTGTGGGTTTGTCATATATAGCCTTTATTATGTTGAGGTAGGTTCCCTCTATGCCTGCTTTCTGGAGAGATTTTATCATAAATGTGTGTTGAATTTTGTCAAAAGCTTTTTCTGCATCTATTGAGATGATCATATGGTTTTTCTCCTTCAGTTTATCAATATGGTGTATCACATTGATTGATTTGTGTATATTGAAGAATCCTTGCATTCCTGTAATAAACCCCACTTGATCATGGTGTATGATCCTTTTAATGTGCTGTTGGATTCTGTTTGCTAGTATTTTGTTGAGGATTTTTGCATCTGTGTTCATCAGAGATATTGGCCTGTAGTTTTCTTTTTTTGTGACATCTTTGCCTGGTTTTGGTATCAGGGTGATGGTGGCCTCGTAGAATGAGTTTGGGAGTGTTCCTCCCTCTGCTATGTTTTGGAAGAGTTTGAGAAGGATAGGTGTTAGCTCTTCTCTAAATGTTTGATAGAATTTGCCTGTGAAGCCATCTGGTCCTGGGCTTTTGTTTGTTTGAAGATATTTAATCACAGTTTCAATTTCATGCTTGTGATTGGTCTGTTTATATTTTCTGTTTCTTCCTGGTTCAGTCTTGGAAGGTTGTGCTTTTCTAAGAATTTTTCCATTTCTTCCAGGTTGTCCATTTTATTGGCACAGAGTTGCTTGTAGTAATCTCTCATGATCCTTTGTATTTCTGCAGTGTCAGTCATTACTTCTCCTTTTTCATTTCTAATTCTGTTGATTTGAGTCTTCTCCCTTTTTTTCTTCATGAGTCTGGCTAATGGTTTATCAGTGTTGTTTATCTTCTCAAAGAACCAGCTTTTAGTTTTATTGATCTTTGCTATTGTGTTTCTTCATTTCTTTTTCATTTATTTCTGATCTGATCTTTATGATTTCTTTCCTTCTGCTAACCTTGGGGTTTTTTTGTTCTTCTTTCTCCACTTGCTTTAGGTGTAAGCTTAGGTTGTTTATTTGAGATTTTTCTTGTTTCTTGAGGTAGGATTGTATTGCTATAAACTTCTCTCTTAGAACTGCTTTTGCTGCATCCCATAGGTTTTGGGTTGTCGTGTTTTCATTGTCATTTGTTTGTAGGTATTTTTTGATTTCCACTTTGATTTCTTCAGTGATCTCTTGGTTATTTAGTAGTGTATTGTTTAACCTCCATGTGTTTGTGTTTTTTACAGATTTTTTTCCTGTAATTGATAGTCTCATAGCATTGTGGTCAGAAAAGATACTTGGTACGATTTCAATTTTCTTAAATTTACCAAGGCTTGATTTGTGACCCAAGATATGATCTATCCTGGAGAATGTTCCATGAGCACTTGAGAAGAAAGTGTATTCTGTTGTTTTTGGATGGAATATTCTATAAATATCAATTAAGTCCATCTTGTTTAACGTGTCATTTAAAGCTTGTGTTTCTTTTTTTATTTTCATTTTGGGTGATGTGTCCATTGGTGAAAGTGGGGTGTTAAAGTCCCCTACTATGATTGTGTTACTGTTGATTTCCCCTTTTATGGCTGTTAGCATTTGCCTTATGTATTGAGGTGCCCGTATGTTGGGTGCATAAATATTTGCAATTGTTATATCTTCTTCTTGCATTGATCCCTTGATCATTATGTAGTGTCCTTCTTTGTTTCTTGTAATAGTCTTTATTTTAAAGTCTATTTTGTCTGATATGAGAATTACTACTCCAGCTTTTTTTGATTTCCATGGAATATCTTTTTCCATATCCTCACTTTCAGTCTGTATGTGTCCCTAGGTCTGAAGTGGGTCGCTTGTAGTCAGCATATGTACGGGTCTTGTTTTTGTATCCATTCAGCCAGTCTATGTCTTCTGGTTGGAGCATTTAATCCATTTACATTTAAGGTAATTATCGATATGTATGTTCCTATTACCATTTTCTTAATTGTTTTGGGTTTGTTTTTGTAGGTCTTTTCCTTCTCCTGTGTTTTCTGCCTAGAGAAGTTCCTTTAGCATTTGTTGTGAAGCTGGTTTGGTGGTGCTGAATTCTCTTAACTTTTGCTTATCTGTAAAGGTTTTAATTTCTCCATCAAAT
Organism: Stenella coeruleoalba; assembly: GCF_951394435.1. NCBI lineage: Eukaryota > Metazoa > Chordata > Mammalia > Artiodactyla > Delphinidae > Stenella > Stenella coeruleoalba. The sequence continues at coordinate 67,783,219 of NC_137156.1, forward strand.
CTGAATGAGACCCTTGCTGGGTAGAGTAATCTTGGTTGTAGGTTTTTCCCTTTCATCATTTTAAATGTGTCCTGGCGCTTCCTTCTTGCTTGCAGAGTTTCTGCTGAAAAGTCAGCTGGTAACCTTATGGGGATTCCCTTGTATGTTATTTTTGCTTTTCCCTTGCTGCTTTTAATATTTTTTCTTTGTATTTAATTTTTGATATTTTGATTAATATGTCTTGGCATGTTTCTCTGTGGGTTTATCCTGTATGGTACTCTCTGTTCTTTCTGGAGTTGATTGACTATTTCCTTTCCCATGTTAGGGAAGTTTTCAACTATAATCTCTTCAAATATTTTCTCAGACCCTTTCTTTTTCTCTTCTTCTTCTGGGACCCCTATAATCCGAATGTTCCTGCATTTAATGTTGCCCAGAGGTCTCTGAGACTGTCCTCAATTCTTTTCATTCTTTTTTCTTTATTCTGCTCCCTGGCAGTTATTTCCACCATTTTATCTTCCAGCTCACTTTTCCATTCTTCTGCCTCAGTTATTCTGTTATTGATTCCTTCTAGAGTATTTTTAATTTCAGTAATTGTGTTGTTCATCACTGTTTGTTTGCTCTTTAGTTCTTCTAGATCCGTGTTAAATGTTTCTTATATTTTCTCCATTCTGTTTCCGAGATTTTGGATCATCTTTACTATCATTAGTCCGAATTCTTTTTCCGGGAGGTTGCCTAGTTCTTCTTCATTTATTTGGTCTTGTAGGTTTTTACCTTGCTCCATCGTCTGTAACATATTTTTTACTGTTTCATTTATACTGTTTGTTTTTGATGGGTAATGCTGTATTCCTGTCTTACTGGTTGTTTGGCCTGAGACGTCTAGCACTGGAGCTCGCAGGCAGTTAGATACAGCTGGGTGCTGCTGCTGAGATGAGGACCTCCAGAAGGCCTCACTCCAATTGATATTTCCTGGTTTGGACTTTGAGCTCCTACCACAGGAGCTCGGCCCCGACCTCTGGCTCGGAACTAAGATCCTGCAAACTTCTTGGCACGGTAAAAAAAAAAAAAAAAAAAAAAAAAGGAAGCAAGAAAGAAGAAAAAGGGCAGTACAGTATCAATTAAAAACAAAATAAAATTAGAAAGATAAAAAATAAAACTATAATTGAAACAACTGCAACAAGGTAAAATAAAACCACAGTAGAAAAGGGGGGGGGGCGGCAACAAGCCAAAAGGAGAGATCACTAACAAAGTATAAAGCATAAAATAAAATTAGAAAAATAAAAGACTTATTAGGAAAAATATAAAGGAATCCACAACAGTGAATCAACAAGGTGAAACAGAACCCCAATCTAAAAGAGGAAAAAAGAAAAGAAAAAAGGGGGGGGTAGGAAAAAAAAGCCTTTTTTTAGGCCTAAGTTCCATAGGGCAGGAACTTAAGCAGGGGCGGGGTTTAGGGTGGGATGGGACCTAGGCGGGGCGAAGTTCAAGCATGGGGCGGGGCCTCTGCTCAGGGCCTCTGCGGAAGGGGAGAGGCAGCAGGTGGAAATGAGGTTCTCTGGAGTGTGGGATTCTGGAGTTTGGAGGTAGGGCCCTGAGTGAGGGTGTGCGGGTGGGGTTTAGGCCCAGCTCATTGGAGGGGGTCTCCCAGTGTAGAGGTAGGGCCCTGGGTGGGGGTGTAAGGGTGGGGCTTGGGCTCTGTGGGGCAGGAGGGAGACTCTGAGGGCAGAGGATTAGGCCTGGAAGCCCAACGGACTTCCCGGTGCCTAAGTGGATAGGGAAAGCACTGGCCCCTGTTCTCTTTCGTTCCTTTGTGCCCCTCCCCAACCGTCTCCCCCAGGGTTTCCCCCATCCGTGCTGGACCCATAACTGTATGTGGGTCCCACTGGGTGTAGGAACTCCTCCCCTCCCCCAGCCACCCCTCAGGTGTGCCCGTCCCGGAGGTCTGGCCTTTACTTTTGCTCCCCCTTCCCTCCCTCCCACTCCCTCAGGACCCGCACGGCTGGAGGGAGTCTAGGTGAGCAGAAGATCAGGCCCGGGATCTCAACAGGTTCCTGGGGGCCCAAGTGGGCGGGGGAAATCTGACCACACTCCCTTTTGACCCTCTGCCCTCCCAGTGGTTCCCCAATTTCCCCCTTCGGGCGTGGGATCCCTTCCCCTCCCTCATCCGCCCCTCAGGGGTGCCAGGGCCTTCCCGCCTCCACTTCTCGTCCCCCTTCACTCCCCCCATGCCCCACATCCTACCCGGTCACTGGGGGTTCCTCCCGTCCCCTTAGGTGTCCGTGGTCCCCCACTGGGGCCTAGTAGGTGCCCTAGTTGTGAGGAGATGCGAATTCTGCGTCCTCCTAGTACGTCATCTTGACTCCACCTCAAGATTTGCCCTGCTTGCTGAACTTTGAAACTGTAGGCACGTGTTTGCTAACAGAATGCCAGGGCATTTTGGTTTGGTTTGTTGTTTACACATCATCATTTGTGGTTTCTCATCCACATTTGGATTGTTTGGATCAAGGGGACTGCTTCTTTTGATATAAACAAATATGTTTGTGTTATGAGAACTAAGGAGATAAACTTGGAAGGCATTTACAGTATAGCACTTTTCCAACATGCTTTAAAGAGGGCATCAGATACTGCCTTTATTACATTTCCATTGTGTTGCAGTTTCTCCAGTTTGAGAACTCCAAACTCTAAAGCTTCACCAGTCTGTGCTCTGATTTTATTTGCTAATGATGAAGATACTTCTCCTAAGAAGCAGCTTCAGGGCCATTGGGTAATTTTCTAGCTCAACCATGATTTTAAATGTCCTTAGTTGTATCACCCCAGATCTTCATCTGAGATCTTAAAGTACAACTTAGGAATGATCTTCCCCACTTTTTCTTAAATAAAGTTATTATGCTGAAAAGAGTTGGACACAAATGTTCAAAAATGGCACTTGGCTATCTTTAAGTGTAATTCAGTGTTTGAAATTGGCAGCTTAAGTCTTCAAGATGAGGGTATAAATGAATCTATGTTGGAATGATTGTGCTCACAGTGTGACCAGGTGGCAGCAGCAGACAGGATATCTTGCCATAGTAACTTCCCAGAGTGCACAGTGGAGGCGAATGTTGTCAAAAGCTCTGCTCATCAAGTGTGTCAGTATCTGCAAGAGGCTGCTCCCCTCTCCTTGAGCCCTTGGGGTTTATGTTTCACATTCAGTCTTTATCGGCTTTCTGACTAACGTTATAGGCTTGGCTTTGTTTTGTCTCTTTGCATCAGATAAGTATAGTTCTTTTCTTGTATGGTGTAGTATTTTGTTTGTAATATTTTTTCCTTTTCTTAATTTTGCCTGGGATATCCAGAATCTGATGAATATCTGGAATCTGAGCTTCACATATATAACAATATTGGAAAGAACCTAGATTTTGGAGTTAAATATGCCTGGGTTCAAATCTTATTTAGGTCACTCACGTGCTCAGTGACCTTGATGTAGGTTTATAATTTCTCTGAGTCTCAGTCTCCCCACCTACAAAATAATGAAAACAAAACCTTTTTGATGGAGTTGCTGTACATATTACATTGTTTATATAAAGCACCCAATACAGTGATTGGCAGTCAGTGGTAGCAGTTGCTGTTATCCTTACTACCCACTGTAAGTGATGACTCTGATGTGTGTGTGCTGTTAGTTTCTCCAGGCCCTTTGAGGATGATGGCACTTGTGTTGCAAATTATTATCATTTCAAATCAGTATTTAGTCATTCCTGGGACTTTCCCTTCACCCACAGCAGAACCTGCCCTGACTGTGATCCTAACGTTTTACTAAGGACAACTGCTTCTTATTTGCTATGCATCACTTTTTTTTAAGCTGGTTAGTTCATCAGCCACTGTTCCATTTGTATTTCAGAATTTGTTAAGTTAACTGACTTTGCAGCATTCTGATGATATATCAAATCTATCTGAACTTCAAATTGCCTTTTATAGAAGGTGTTTTTGGGAATTATTTGAGAATAGGAAAAAGTCCATGATTGGAGAGCAACTCCAATTAAAAATAAAATGAGAAACTTTACTACTCATGGACTAGCTGTTAGAAGTTTCTATTGGTTAGCACAGATATTTTAAGAGCCACAGATTGTCAAATCTATACTCCCTGTGTCTTCAGCATAACTCCCTGTATAATTAGATCTTTTATCTTTACCTTGTGAGTCACAGAATGAATTGAGTTTAATTCATTTTGGCTTTTTGTGATACGACATTGAATAAAAATAAGCATCCTGGTATTTAATTTTTGAAATACAGGTTGAATTTTGGTAAAGATTATACCACCACATATTTGGTTGGAATGTTGCAGCTTGAGTGCTTGGCATCCATTTTTCCATTTTATCTTTGCTACATCCTAGAAGTTCGGCAGGGAAGATTGCTTTTTCCCTCTCCGTTTGTTTTATAGGTTAAGAAACTGAGGATTAGAGAACTGGAGTATCATAACCAAGCTGAAGGAGATAGATTTTGTCTAGTCGAGGAGGCAAAGCAGGACTGGAATTTAGGTTTCTTGCCTTGACTGCAAGTTTTCCATTCTAAGACAGGGGTCCTCAACCCCCAGGCCACAGACCAGTAGCAGTGCGCGCGGCCTGTTAGGAACCGGGCCACACAGAAGAAAGTGAGCAGCGGGCGAGCGGAGCAAAGCTTCATCTGCAGCTCCCCATTGCTCACGTTTCCTCCTGAACCATCCCCACCCCCCGGCCCCCATCCGTGGAAAAATTGTCTCCCACAAAACCAGTCCCTGGTGCCAAAAAGGTTGGGGACTGCTGTTCTAAGAGATTTAGACTCAATTAAATTGAACAAATTCGTAGTACTTGTTAACCACTAATTGTAAAGATTTTAAAATGGAAAAGTTGGTATCTTATATTAATCAATTTTTCATTGTAACATCTGGATAATGCTAATACACAGACAAATTGTAATATTGTCCTGAGCGTTTTTCTTTAATATTTATAAATTTGTTTCAAGTGTTTAAAATTTTAAGAAAATTTCGATACATGGTATTCCAAGTAAATAGCTATTGTTTCAATATAGAAACAAACAGAAAGGAAATATCATTTAGTGAACGTTAGGTTTCATTTCCTCTTACTCTGTTAGCCTCCATAATCTAGAATTACCTAGTTGGCATTGCAAATCTTGGACGTCCTTAGGACTGCCTTACTCTGAAAATTACTCTGCTAATCTGTCAGAATTAGGGACACTTTTCTATTGGGTGCTACTATTATAAAAACAGAATGCCAGCTTCTTTTTGTTTCCTTATTCTGAGCATTTACGTAACAACACATTGTTAAAGTAGAACAATGTATTTCAGGCAAGGATTTTTTAGACAAATAACATTTCTGTTTACTAAATCTGTGGCTCTCAGGTATTTTAAGGAATGCTTACATGTTGAACACCAGCCAAAGTACCAGAATACACCAGATGGATACTTTCAGGTTTTCATCCAAAAACCTTCTGATATGTGACAGATTGTTTGTATTATTCTTTAAATGTCTTTATTAAATTTTAAGTATTTGTATTAAAACATAAAACTGAGCAGTGCGTTAGAATAATTCTGGTTTTTTATTTGTTCATTGACTTCACTAGGTTAATTTAGAAGGAAGGGTTCCTAAATTACTTAAATTACCTAAAGCCAAATTATCCATTCCATAATTTCCTACCTTTATTCTCTTTTTGTCTGTTTGAAAGCTTATTTGCAATTTAGTAGGGTTTTTTATTTTTGTTTTATGGCCTCTAATTTTTATTTATTTAATTTTAATTTTTTTTTGCGGTATGCGGGCCTCTCACCGTTGTGGCCTCACCCCTTGCGGAGCACAGCCTCCGGACGTGCAGGCTCAGCGGCCATGGCTTATGGGCCCAAATGCTCGGCGGCACGTGGGATCCTCCCGGACCGGGGCATGAACCGTGTCCCCTGCATCAGCAGGTGGACTCTCAATCACTGCACCACCAGAGAAGCCCTGGCGTCTAATTTTAAATTTATTTCTTAAAAATTGAAGTATAGTTGATTTACAATGTGTTAATTTCTGCTGCACAGCAAAGTGATTCAGTTATACATATATATATACATTCTTTTTTATATTCTTTTCCATTATGGTTTATCCCAGGACATTGAATATAGTTCCCTGTGCTATACAGTAGGACCTTGTTGTCCAACCATAAGAAATAGTTTGCATTTACTAACCCCAAACTCCCAATCCATCCCCCCGACCCCGCCCTTGGCAACCACAAGTCTGTTCTCTATGTCTGTAAGTCTGTTTCTGCTTTGTAGATAGATTCATTTGTGTTATATTTTAGATTCCACATATAAGTGATATCATATGGTATTTGGCTTTCTCTTTCTGACTTCATGTAGTATGATAATCTCTAGTTGCATCCATGTTGCTACAAATGGCATTATTTTGTTCTTTTTTATGGCTGAGTAGTATTTCATTATATATGTGTACCACATGTTCTTTATCCATTCATCTGTCAATGAACATTTAAGTTGTTTCCATGTCTTGACTATTGTGAATAGTACTGTTATGAACATAGGGGTGCATGTATCTTATTGATTTATAGTTTTGTCTGGATATATGCCCAGGAGTGGGAGTGCTGGATCATATGGTAATTCTATTTTTAGTTTTCTGCAGAACCTTCATACTGTTTTCCATAGTGGCTGCACCAACTTACATTCCTACCAATAGTGTAGGAGGGTTCTCTTTTCTCCAGAATTTGTTATTTGTAGACTTTTTGATGTTGGCCATTCTGACCGGTGTGAGGTGGTACCTCGTTGTTTTGATTTGCATTTCTCTAAAAATTAGTGATGTTGAGCATCTTTTCATGTGCTTATTGATGTCCTCTAATTTTTTTCCTGTAGATTTCTCTTCTCTTCTCTCTCTCTCTCCTGCCCTGCAGGCATCATATGTTTTCACACCTGTAGCAATCCTTCCTTTGATATATCTTGTAACTTCTCCTCTTTCTATTCAGTTCCTCTCCTGTCATCTGGAAATTCATCCTCTTTGATGAGATTTAGTTTGTTTCCTCCTCCAAACTATTCATCTCACTCTTATTTTCTTATTCCTCTACTTATAAGCTCTCCTTGACATAGTTGTCTTCTGTAGGAAGAATAGCTGCACATTCATTTCTTCTGTATATACTGCCTCTGCTCACTCATTTTCACGATTTCACAAAAATTATGATTCCCAAATTGTGATAAGCCAGATCACTCCACTAAACAGCATCCCCTTATTTCCAGCTGCCTATTGGCTTGTTAGTCATAGCTGCCCAGATGTACTGCAGGTGGCTCAAGGCCAACATGTTCATTCCAGTCCCTGTGCTCTCTCATCTTTTATGTGTCATCAGGCTCTTGTGAGGATCAACTAGGATAATACAGATGTAAGTCCTGGATAATCATTGTTCAGGATGCTCTTATAAAAGGGTGTATGATTAATGGTGGGCAGTGCTTAGCATAACACAAGTTTGAAATTTGTATTCTCATAGATAATAATTCATTCAGTCATTCATTCAACAAATACTGAATGCTTTCAGTATTCAGTACATTACTGTGCATGCCCCATATTGCTGCTGGGGATTCAGCATTTAACAGAAGGATAAAGTTCCTGTCCTTTTGGAGCTCACTTTCTAGTGTGGGAAAACAGATAATAAACAAGAAATGTATTTAATATATTCTGAGATACAGGGTATTTCATAGTTCTGATTTCTATCAGAAATTGGAAAGTATCTTTTTAAAAACAGCTCTGTAATTTACATACCTTCAAGTTCATTCATGTTAAATATACAGTTAAATGATTTTTAATAAATTTACAGAGTAGTACAAACATTACCACATCCAGCTTTACACTATTTCCATCACCCCCAAAAGATCTCTTGTATCCATTTGCAGTCAATCCCCACTTCCACCAAGCCCAGGTGACCATTTATCTGCTTTTTGTCTTTGTAGGTTTGCCTTTTCTGGGCATTTCACTTAAGTAGAATCATATAATGTGTAGTCTTTTGTATCTGTTTTCTTTTATTTAGCATAATGTTTTTGAGGTTTATCCCTGTTGTAACATGCATCAGTAGTTCATTCCTTCTTATTGCTGAATTGTATTCCATTCTATGGGTATGCATTTTGTTTATCCTTTCAGTAGTTGGTGAACATCTGAATTGTTCGTATTTTTTGGTTGTTATGAATAATACTGCCATGAACATTTGTGTACAAGTCTTTTTATAGACACATGTTTTCACTTGGAGTGGGGGTAGATACCTAGGAGGAAAATTTCTGGGTCATAGGGTAAATTAATATTTAACTTTTTAAGAAACTGCCAAACTGTTTTCCAAAGTGGCTGCACCATTTTCCATTACCACCAACAGTGTGTGAGGGCTCCATTTTCTCTATATTTCTGTTAACACTTGTTATTGTTACTGTCTGACTTCTTTATCATAGTTATTCTGGTGGGTAAGAAATAGTATCTTATTGTAGTTTTGACTTGCATTTTCCAAATGACAAATGTTGTTCAGCATCTTTTCAAATGTTTATTGGTCATTCAGGTGTTTTTTGTTTTTGGTAAAATGTCTCTTCGTATTTTTGGTCCAGTTTTTCATTGGGCTGTTTGCCTTCTTGTTGAGTTGTAAAAGTTCCTTATATATTCTGGATATAAGTTCTTTATCAGGTATATGATTTGCAGATATTTCCTTCCAGTATATGGCTGTTATTTTCATTTTCTTAACATGTATTTTGAAGTAGAGAAGTTTTTAAAAAATTAATTGTTTGTTTATTTTTTTTACAGTAGGTTCTTATAATCTTTTGATTTTGATGTCCAACTTATCCCTTTTTTATGGCTTTGTGCTTTTGTTGTCATACTTAAGAACTCTTTATCTAACCCAAGGACACTCTGTGTTTTCTCCTAAGAGTTTTATAATTTTAGGCCTTACAGTTAGACCCATGGTCCATTTTGAATTAATTTTGTGTATGATAAAACTCTAAATTAATCTTTTTGTATATAGTTGTGCAGTTGTTCCAACATCATTTGTTGAAAAGAATATCATTTCCGGGCTTCCCTGGTGGCGCAGTGGTTGAGAGTCCGCCTGCCGATGCAGGGGACACGGGTTCGTGCCCCTGTCCAGGAAGATCCCACATGCCGCGGAGTGGCTGGGCCCGTGAGCCATGGCCGCTGAGCCTGCGCATCTGGAGCCTGTGCTCTGCAACGGGAGAGGCCACGACAGTGAGGGCCCGCGTACCCCTCCCCCCCCAAAAAAGAATATCATTTCCTCCGTTGAATTGCCTTGGTATAATTGCCAAAAATCAATATAACAAAAGTATAAGGGAAAACTTTTGGACTTTTAATCCTATTGCATTGATCTGTATTTCTTTCTTTATGCCAATACCACATTGTCTTGATTATTATAGTTTTACAGTAAATTTTACTGTTGGGAAGTTTGAGTCCTTTAACTTTGTTCTTCTTTTCCAAAATTGTTTTGGCTATTCTGGGTCCTTTGCATTTCTATAATTTTGAATTAGTTTGGCAAAGAAATTGGGGAACATCTTACAACTCATGACTTCTTACAATTATAATTGGCACTTTTTTTCTTTCATAGTGATGTTACTTACATTGAATCATATCGTATATTCAAGGAAACATGGTAAAATATAATGATATGTGCAAAGGAGAGAAATAAAGCAGTGAGAGAAATAGGAAGTTCTGGAGTTGGTGTTGCATTGCTATTTATAAAACAGTGGTGAAAGAAGGTCTTCCAGAGTAGGTGACTTTTGAAAGAGAGTTGAAGAAGGTGAGGAAATGAATCATGGTGATTTCTGGAAAGTGGTACTGTCAGAGGAAGAACAAGTTCAAAGGCTCTGAATTAGGAACACATTGGGTTTTTTTCCAGGAACAAATACGAGGTCATAGTATGTGTGGCTGTAGGGATTTGACAGGGGAGAGATTTGTAAATGGGCTAAGAACTACTTTAGATTTTAGGTATCTTATTTCTCTGAAGATTAAATGAAATGACATTCAGTGAATATTTAGGGAGAATATGATTATTTTCTTCCAAAGGCAGTGCAGGCATTACATGATATAATTTGTCACTTTATCCACCTTGTTCACTCCTTTGTCTTATTACATCTCTGATCTGTTCACTATGATGTGTACGAAATGGCCCCACAATTGTAATTAATAGAAAGGAACTAGGATCTTTTAAATGTTCTCCCATCCTCATTTCTTATGGGGAAAAAATGCAAGCATAATCTTGCTTAGTCCATAGTGTACATCTACTAGAAGTCATTGAAATTATACATCTAACAAGAAGCATGTCCTTGTAACAAAAGACCTAAATGTATATTTTCTGAAAGTTATGGTTTATGGTGTATACTTGAGTGAAGTTTCCTCTGCTGATATCTAAAAAGTTGTTATTTAGTTTCCTGATCTTGGTATCAAAGTGACTCTTTCCACTTTTCACATATGCGTGAATCTTGTACTGAGGCATTCTTTTGTGTGAGGTTGTTTTTTCTCACTTCCTAGTTTCCATGCAGACTTAGAATAATATATGCCATGGGACACAGCTATATTCTTAGAAGGGGAAGAGCAAGAGTAACTGACACTACTTTTCTTTCCCACAGCTCAAATAAATCCATGTATGCTATCAATATTTAAACCAAATTATTTAAAAAACTCAGCAGGCTTGCAGGACAATACTATTACTATGCAAGGAGACAGTTAGATCCAGTGAAATCTGTAGCTCAGAGAACGTTGCTAACACCCTGGGTGAGCGTGAGCATACTGTTTTCCCCTCCTCCCCCTCCCCCTCATTCTCCTTCTCTTCTTATAACTATCTCTCTCATGAATATAGGAGATATAAGTGTTCACCTTATGATAATTCATTAAGCCATACATTTGGTTTGTGGGATTTTCTGTATTTGTGTTTTAGTTAACAGTAAAAATATTTTTTAAAAAGTTCATTAGAACAGCTGAATTTCAGAATGGATATAGCCAAAGAAAAAATTAGGAATCTGCAAGCCAACATCAGGGAAAATCACTCAAAACATACAACAAAAATACAAATGGAAACTATGAGAGAATTGTTAGAAAATACAGAGGACATATTCAAAGGATCCAATATCTGCTTAGTAAGAAATAAAAGTAAAAATAGCTTAAAATAATAGAACAAAATAATTCCTGTGCTGTAAACTTCAGACTGAAAGAGCCCCCTGAATGTCAGACAGAATAACCAAAATTATCTACCTACCTACCTGTCTGTATACATATACATACACACATATGTACATATATACATATAAATGTACAGGTCTTAAATATACATGTAAATATAATTACATTAAATAATTTTAATAAGACTTGCTTTTTTTCAATTTTGTGCTCCTCAAATGTCGGAATATTTATAAGCCTTGTTATTTATTTTTTTATGTATGTATGTATGTATTTATTTTGGCTGCGTTGGGTCTTCGTTGCTGTGCGCAGGCTTTCTCTGGTTGTGGTGAGCGGGGGCTACTCTTCATTGTGGTGCACAGGCTTCTCGTTGCAGTGGCTTCTCTTGTTGCGGAGCATGGGCTCTAGGCGCGTGGGCTTCAGTAGTTGCAGCATGCAGGCTCAGTAATTGTGGCTCTCAGGCTCTAGAGCACAGGCTCAGTAGTTGTGGTGCATGGGCTTAGTTGCTCTGCGACATGTGGGATCTTCCCAGACCAGGGCTTGAACCCGTGTACCCTGCATTGGCAGGTGGATTCTTAACCACTGCGCCACCAGGGAAGTCCCTAAGCCTTGTTATTTAAAATATCTTAAATGTAAATCTGGTGTTTCCTCAATCACTAAAAATTTTAAACTGAATGAACAGTCAAATGTTATAGGATGCATGTTAATTTTTACTGTTTTGGACATGTGCTCTTAAATTTAGTGAGTATTAAGAGCCCTTATTGTATTGCGGACTAATTGAAAATTATTTGGTAATTTTCAACTGTGCCTTCAAAATTGTCCTTTTGAGTAGATTTGTTGAAGAGGAATTTTTGCTTTTCAACAGTATTCTTCCACGTATACGCTTACCAGCGTGTCATATGAATCTGATTTTCTTCCCATATTTTCACTAACATTAAATATTTTTTTGTTTTCCATTTAATAGATGAAAAAGGTCTCTGGTGATTTTAACAGGGGCAGTATAGAGATACTTCACTTAGTTCTGATTGTACAACTTATCACGTTCATGGACTTTGAGAGAGCATATTTATTTGTTGAACTGGTATACGTTGTGTTACCATTTAAAATGACAACTCTGCCTATGGTCTATACAACTGTGATATAGAAATTATCAAGACAGGCCTCTATCATACCTAAGATAACCATTTTTTCCAAGTATGAATGTATTTTCAGAGCCATTGAGACAGACTATTTTAAATTCATTTAGTAAATCAGGGATGTTTTATTCCCATAATATCCCACTGACCCTCCTCCAATATTTTTTGCTTATCTTTTTTTTAATAATTCTTTTTGTCCTGTACCAGTGTAGCATGTTTTTGTTCTCTGTGCAGTCTGTCTTGTGCTTTCCTTTACTATATCTGTCTATTTTGTCTGTCTACTCCCCCAGTCCCCAAATATTTGGACTGTGAACCCATGATTCATTACTGCCAATAGCATACTTACTTGAAGAGTATTGGTCTGATTCAGTCTCTATCATTTCCAACTAACATTTATTAAGAACCTACTATATCTCAGACCCTCCCTATATCAGGACCTGGGAAAAGAAAGATAAATGACCTATATAGTCTTTATCATTAAAGAGTTTAAAGAGTGGTAGAAAAGGTAGATGAATAAACTGACTAAAAAAAACTATGTGAAAACTATGTCCACACAATAAATTGCACATGGTTGTTTATAGCAACTTTATTCATAATTGCCATAACTTGGAAGCAATCAAGATGCCTTTCATTAGGTGAATGGATTAATAAGCTGTGGTAATCCAGACAATGGAATATTATTCAGTGCCAGAAAGAAATGAGGTATTGAACCATGAATCGACATGGAGGAACCTTAAGTGCACATTACTTTGTAAAAGAAGCCAGTCTGAAAAGACTACATACTGAGTGATTCCAACTATATGACATTCTGGAAAAGGCGAAACTATGGAGACAGTAAAAAGATAAGTGGTTCTCAGTGGTTATGGGGGAGGGAGAAATGAATAGGCAGGACACAGAGGATTTTAGGACAGTGACAACAGTGTGTATAATACTGGTAGAGACCTGTCATTATACATTTGTCCAAACCTGTAGAATGTACAACACCAAGAGTGAACTGTTATGTAAACTGTGAACTCTGGATGATAATGATGTGCAAATGTAGGTTCATCGATTGTAACAAATGTACCACTTTGGTGGACGATTTGATTATCTGGGAGGCTGTGCATGTGTGGGAGCAGAGGGTATATGGGAAATCTCTACTTTCCTCTGAATTTTGCTGTGAACCTAAAACTGTTATTTTAAAAAATGGTCTTTATTTTAAAAAAATGCAAGTGTGGAGTAACAATCTAGAATAAAATCCAATTATATTATGTCCATTCATTCCTCCTTATCATAAACCCCTTTAATCCTGTTTGTCTGAGTTTGTCTGTGACATGTATCTCCAAATGACAAACTACATTCAACTGTGAAGATGTTTGGCTATTATAAATGCCATGTCCAATATGCAAATGTAACAGAATCACACACACAGACACACACACACAGACACACACACACACACACACCACTGTATCCGCACTCATTACACAGTGATATGATCTTGGTACAGCCTGTCTTAGGCTGGCTCCCATTCTTACTAGAGTATCTTTTGGAATTTCCAAATAAACCTTATTACAGTTTGCATTGCCTTTCTGAGTGTTTTGAATAATCATATTCTTTTGGATTTTCTCTATTGAAAATCTAGATTTGTTCTTTCTACCTTACATCAGACATGTTTTATAGTTTAAAAGAATAGCATGAAAAATGTTTTTGAGAGACATTAAATTACGTAGCATAAAAACAATATACATACACATAGAACTCTGTATGTCATCAGTCTAAGCTCAGGCTTGTATCTTACAAGAAAGGGTGTTACAGAAGGATCCTAAAGTTGTTCAAGCATAACACTTTGATTTGTTGAGAAAAGTATCATTTTTAGGAGTAGCATACTGCTGTGGTCCTAAGGTACTGGAGCCTGGAAACTCACTACCTTGAAACCTCATAATAACTTTGCCCATTCTCCAGGCAACATTCTGCAATCTCCAGTCCATTTTTATGTCTTGGTGTTCCATCTTTTTCAGCCATAGAAATTGTAATGTTTTAACAAAGCTTGCTTCTTATCTTTGTGATTACCTCCCATAAGACCACATGATAAGGGTTATGTGCATTTTTAATTACTTTAGTTTCCTTGGTCTCTTTATCAAAATACTGATTTTCTGCTGTTGAACACACATTGGTGGGATTGATCAGTTGAATCTGTAATGAGTGTTTCTTTTTACACTGATTAATATTTAGAAATTCTATTGATAAAAATAAAGAATGTATTCTAGGATTTATCATCCCTGATCTTTTAAAATTTAGTTTACTTTAATATATTAATAAAGGTAACTGGTAGTCATATTTTAAAATTGCCATGTATTGATTATTTACCTGATCTGATTTAACCCTTGCAACAGTCTATGAGGAAATACAATTATTTTCATTTTATAGAGGAGGATACTGAGGCACAAAAAGGTTAGATAGGCTGTTCAGGTCACCTTTGATCACTAACATACATTATGGTTTACAGGAGTGACTTTGAAATTTTTTGCATGCATCCTACAGTAAGAAACACATTTTATACTGCAACCTAATCCACATATATAAATGCACATACATACATATACATGGACACACCCATAGGCATACTGAAACAAGTATTATTTGATAAAGCAATATTGACTCCATGCAATGTACTCTGTTATGTCTGTTCTGGTATAATTTAAAGTAGTTGATGATTCCAACCCTCTAAATAGATTTTATGACTTACTAATGGGATGCATCCCACAGTTTGAAGAGTACTAATTTGTTAAGTGCTGTTAATGACATTATTTTATTTAATTTTAGTAATAACCTTTTACAGGTAAAAGAAACATGGCTTCAGAGGAAAAGTCTTACTTCAAGGCCACATAGCAAGTACATTGTGAATCCAATATTTCCAACTCTAAGTCCTGTGTTCTTATTTTTCCTTTCTTTCTCTTACCCCACTATCTCTAGCAAAAGGGAAAATAATTTTAAGTAAACTGTCATATTGTGGCTTTTTTTTTTTTTTTGCGGTACGCGGGCCTCTCACTGTTGTGGCCTCTCCTGTTGTGGAGCACAGGCTCCGGACGTGCAGGCTCAGCGGCTATGGCTCATAGGCCCAGCCGCTCCGCGGCATGTGGGATCCTCCCGGACCAGGGCACGAACCTGTGTCCCCTGCATCGGCAGGCGGACTCTCAACCACTGCGCCACCAGGGAAGCCCCGTATTGTGGCTTTTTTGTGCAAGAATAAGCCAGGAAAATGCTTAGAGTCTTGGTTTAAAATTAATTTTCATAACGGTTAAGGTTAAATAGAAGAAATACATTGATTTAAAGCTTGCTGTTGAATTTTCTAAGTAAGTGAACTAAAGTCTTAATGTTTCAAAATACAGCTTTTTCAAAGTGATTTTTATTATCTTGCTTGTGTAGGAATAACCTCGTTGATTTATAGATTTAACTCTCATATTCAGAACTTAGAAACGAGCAATGAATTTTTTCACAGGCTTAATGTTAACTAGAATCTTGTATTTAGGTGAGACATACTATCGTTTTCATACTCATGGCCATCAAAGTAATGACATTTACTGACCGTTTATCCATAGATTTTTTTTCTTAGACATTTTTGTAAGTTGAGATTTTCATTTTATCTAGGTGTAGCCACCACATATTAGAATCAGAGATATATTTAGATGCAAAACAATAAAACCATACACATCATTATATGAATATATAATTTAATCTGTATGTTCATGTGATCATATTCAATGAAGATGAAAGGAAAATGATGATTTAAAGAAAAGTGAGAATGAAAATTAAAAGCAACTTTTATAAATGGAATTAATGTTAGTGTCATCTGGAAGTTTTCTGTTGTATTGCTGTTTACAACTGGTAAGCTCGCTACACATTTTATCCAACACTTGAGCACCCACTGTTTGCAGATAACTTATACATAGTCCCTGCCCATAGGAAGCCAACGCTCGTACTGGACGGACCAGCATGCAGCTAATAGTGCTATGAGATAAATGCTGTTTAAAAAGATATGAGGATAGGGCTTCCCTGGTGGCACAGTGGTTGAGAATCTGCCTGCTAATGCAGGGGACACGGGTTCGAGCCCTGGTCTCGGAAGATCCCACATGCCGCGGAGCAACTAGGCTCGTGAGCCACAACTACTGAGCCTGTGCGTCTGGAGCCTGTGCACCACAACAAGAGAGGCCGCGTTAGTGAAAGGCCCGCGCACTGCAATGAAGAGTGGCCCCCGCTTGCCACAACTAGAGAAAGCCCTCGCACAGAAATGAAGACCCAACACAGCCATAAATAAATAAGTAAATAAATAAATAAGTCAAGCATTTGAAGCCCTTTTAAAAAAAAGAAAAAGAAAAAGATATGAGGATAGTGTCTGGCCTTACATTTAGGTCTTTAATCCATTTTGAGTTTATTTTTGTGCATGGTGTTAGGGAATGTTCTAATTTCATACTTTTACATGTACCTGTCCAGTTTTCCCAGCACCACTTATTGAAGAGGCTGTCTTTTCTCCACTGTATATTCTTGCCCCCTTTATCAAACATAAGGTGACCATATGTGCATGGTTTTATCTCTGGGCTTTCTATCCTGTTCCATTGATCTATGTTTCTGTTTTTGTGCCAGTACCATACTGTCTTGATTACTGTAGCTTTGTGGTATAGTCTGAAGTCAGGGAGCCTGATTACTCCAGCTCCATTTTTCGTTCTCAAGATTGCTTTGGCCGTTCGGGGTCTTTTGTGTTTCCATACAAATTGTGAAATTTTTTGTTCTAGTTCTGTGAAAAATGCCATTGGTAGTTTGATAGAGATTGCATTGAATCTGTAGATTGCTTTGGGTAGTAGAGTCTTTTTCACAGTGTTGATTCTTCCAACCCAAGAACATGGTATATCTCTCCATCTATTTGTATCATCTTTAATTTCTTTCATCAGTGTCTTATAATTTTCTGCATACAGGTCTTTTGTCTCCTTAGGTAGGTTTATTCCTAGATATTTTATTCTTTTTGTTGAAATGGTAAATGGGAGTGTTTTCTTAATTTCTCTTTCAGATTTTTCATCATTAGTGTATAAGAATGCCAGAGATTTCTGTGCATTAATTTTGTATCCTGCTACTTTACCAAATTCATTGCTTAGCTCTAGTAGTTTTCTGGTAGCATCTTTAGGATTCTCTATGTATAGTATCATGTCATCTGCAAACAGTGACAGCTTTACTTCTTCTTTTCTGATTTGTATTCCTTTTATTTCTTTTTCTTCTCTGATTGCTGTGGCTAGAACTTCCAAAACTATGTTGAATAATAGTGGTGAGAGTGGGCAACCTTGTCTTGTTCCTGATCGTAGTGGAAATGGTTTCAGTTTTTCACCATTGGGGAAAACATAGGCAGAACACTCTATGACATAAATCACAGCAAGATCCTTTTTGACCTACCTCCTAGAGAAATGGAAATAAAAACAAAAGTAAACAAATGGGACCTAATGAAACTTCAAAGCTTTTGCACAGCAAAGGAAACCATAAACAAGACCAAAAGACAACCCTCAGAATGGAAGAAAATATTTGCAAATGAAGCAACTGACAAAGGATTAATCTCCAAAATTTACAAGCAGCTCATGCAGCTCAATAACAAAAAAACAAACAACCCAATCCAAAAATGGGCAGAAGACATAAATAGACATTTTGCCAATGAAGATGTACAGATTGCCAACAAACACATGAAAGAATGCTCAACATCATTAATCATTAGAGAAATGCAAATCAAAACTACAATGAGGTATCATCTCACACTGGTCAGAATGGCCATCATCAAAAATCTAGGAAAAATAAATGCTGGAGAGGGTGTGGAGAAAAGGGAACACTCTTGCACTGTTGGTGGGAATGTAAATTGATACAGCCACTATGGAGAACAGTGTGGAGGTTCCTTAAAAAACTACAAATAGAACTACCATACGACCCAGAAATCCCACTACTGGGCATATAACCTGAGAAAACCATAATTCAAAGAGTCATGTACCAGAATGTTTATTGCAGCTCTATTTACAATAGCCGGGATATGAAAGCAGCGTAAGTGTCCATCAACAGATGAATGGATAAAGAAGATGTGGCACATATATGCAATGGAATATTACTCAGCCATGAAAAGAAACGAAACTGAGTTATTTGTAATGAGGTGGATGGACCCAGAGTCTGTCATACAGAGTGAAGTAAGTCAGAACGAGAAAAACAAATACCATATGCTAACACATATATATGGAATCTAAGGAAAAAAAAAAAAAGGTCATGAAGATCCAGGGGTAAGACAGGAATAAGGACACAGACATACTAGAGCATGGACTTGAGGATATGGGGAGGGGGAAGGGTAAGCTGTGACAAAGTGAGAGAGTGGCATGGACATATATACACTACCAAACGTAAAATAGATAGCTAGTGGGAAGCAGCCGCATAGCACAGGGAGATCAGCCAGGTGGTTTGTGACCACCTAGAGGGGTGGTATAGGGAGGGTGGGAGGGAGGGAGACGCAAGAGGGAAGAGATATGGGAACATAAGTATATGTATAACTGATTAACTGTGTTATAAAGCAGAAATTAACACACCATTGTAAAGCAATTATAATCCAATAAAGATGTTAAAAAAAGATAAGATATGAGGAAAAGAGTCTGGGAAGGAGAGAGGTGGGGGGGTACTTAACTGGAGGTGATAAAGAATAATGCTAAAAGGAGCAGAACCTTGAACTATTTCATAAATAATTAGTAGCATTCTGACTAGTGGAGAACACGGGGGTAGTTTTCCAAGCAGAAGGAACATGACATGAGAATGTGAAAAAATACATGGATATTCAGAAGGTTGAGTTTTTGTATGGCATAATCCTTGATACGTGAAGGGAGAAAAAGGAAGTTCATCATTCTGTTTAGATTTTCTGTTTGTCAGGAATAGACTCTCTCAGTTATTATTTTAAATAGTGGAAGTTCATTACACAGGAACCCAGTAAAATAAAAAATTCTCAGCCCTCAAAAAGATTGGGAGTTTGGGATTCCTTTTGCCTCCAGAGTGGTTCTAGATTGGCTTTAAATATTGGAGTTCCTGAAGGCTCTGACCCATACTCCCTTTTCTTCTCTTCATTCTTCCTAGGTCATACCCACAGCTTCAGTATCTATTTACCAGTGTCTCCCAGATCTGTATCTCTGGCCTCGACTTCTCTCTGACCTTCAGACTGATATAGCCTGCTGCCTTCTTGCTACCTCTAAATGTAATAAGCATAGGTGTCTTATAATCTGTCTTATAACTCAAGTGCTTGTTCATTGTTTTGAAATTTTATTTGTGGAGATATTTTAAGGCATAGGGTAAAAAAGCCTTCCTCTAGAGAAAAATTTCATTTACTTCTGTAAATTTACTTGGAACCATTTTCAACAAAACTAAAATTGAGGTTTTCTGCACTACATCAGTGATGCACACTGAACATCAAATTTATGGAAAGAAACTGCAGTGGTGGTTACAACCTTTAGAGAAAAGGCTCCCTAATCCATCCCTTTAGCACTAGACCATCTCCTCAGACCCTTGGGGTAACATGATTTACTTCTAATTTCCCTTTATCTAGAGTGTAGCCCTTTGAGGTCCTATTTTAATATGGGAGTATCTCCAATTAGATTCTCCACTTGGGTGAGCTCTCACATCTGTCCCCCGTTGTCCAAAGAGGCTGTCAAACTGTGGTTTTGCCTAGATTAGCAGTTGCCTTTAGGGAAAAAGCAGATTAGGTCATTTAGCTTTTTTCTCTGGGTTTTTGATTTGTTTGAAAATTTGGCTTAATAATTCCTTACCATATTGTTGGCTCTTTGATGCTTTTCAGAAACTGGGTTTTTGAAATATTTTGTGTAGTACTTTTTAGATATTTTCAGCAAGAAGATTTAAATAACTTGGCCTTGAATAACTGGAAATGGAAATCTTCCTACTTATCATCTCCCTTGGATTGTCTCAAGGCATCTCAAACTTGGCACTTCCAAAATAAGACTCTCCCAGCCTCCTTTGCTCTTCCAGCTTGGTCTTTTCCCAGTGCTTATCAGCTTATTTTTGCACATGAGAAATCCATATGAGTTCATCACTTTGTTCTCTATATTTTTATTATTAAATATTTCTTTAATCTCTGCACCTCCACTGCTTCCATCCTGATCCACCATCTCTCACCAATACAACTATAATAGAATCTACACCTCCATTTTTAGGCTTCTATATTCTGTTCTTCAAACTATAGCCAAAATGACCTTTTAAAATTGATTTGATCATGCCGTTGCTGTGCTTAAAATCTTTTAATGGCCTCCCGTAACTTTCAGAAAAAACACCCATATCTTTATTATTGTTGACCAGGCCCTGTAGGGTCTGATCTGTGCTGCCTCAGCCACAAGGTCTTGGTAGTAGGTCTCTAAAATACATGACCAGAAATAGCTGTTGGTCCCAGGTTCTGAAGTTGCTTTTTATTTTTTAAGGCTGTGAGGAGCCAGAAGAATTTTTTTTAAGCAATGGAAGGATATAATTATCTGCTTTTGCAGCATTGATAGTGGAGTGGAGTGGCAAAGGTGAGGAACCTGTGAAGATGAGAAATAGT
This sequence comes from Stenella coeruleoalba, assembly GCF_951394435.1. NCBI lineage: Eukaryota > Metazoa > Chordata > Mammalia > Artiodactyla > Delphinidae > Stenella > Stenella coeruleoalba. Next base: position 67,804,065 of record NC_137156.1, read on the forward strand.
GTGAGCCTGAGCCCGGAGAATGGCAGAGGATGCAGGAGTTGCACACAAAAAAGCTTTTAGAAATAGAATTAGTGAGATAGCAACTAACTGTATGTGGTTGTTAAAGGAAAAGGAGAAATCAAAGAAAATTGTAATAAAATATTTCACATGTAAATTTATCAAGCAGTTACTGTATATTGGACACTGTTATAAAACTTAAGCATATTCTCTTTTATTCCTCACAATCATCTTATGAGATAGGTATTATTTATATCCTCAGTTTTTCAGTAAAGGAAACGCCAACATAGATTACTTACTTTTCCCATTTCGAACAGCCATTGTGTGATTGAGATAAGACTTCAAACCTGGGCAGTGTGATTTCAAACCTGTGCTATTTCTTACTCGAGAAATCCAGTGGGCAGTAGTTGTGTTATCTAAGGTATAAAACATAAGATGGGGGCAGACTTTGAGGAGCAAGTCTGTATATGTATGAAGATGAGGAAGAAAGTGGGAAAATAGAAGATGAGCATTTCTGAATCCAGGAGGAGATATCCACACCCAAATGGGAGTGTGGGTGTGGATTTCCAAAGGGAGACTGGAGTTGGAGAACGAGGTTATGTAGTCATCAGTCAGTGATGTTTAGAGCCATGGAAGGGCCCAAGATTACCCAAGGAGTAAGTGTGACCTTGTATGAGGGTTCATAGGCCTTGTGTGAGGGTTTAATTACATGACATGTAAAGAGCACTTAGCACAGTGCCTGGAGCACTTTAAGTGATCAGTAAGTGTTGTCTATTATAATTATTATTGTGTAACATAAATAGAGAATAAGTTTGAGAATGCAACAAAATTTTTGACATTAAACATATAAAGCATGATTTTCTTAAACCAAATGATGATGGTACCAGGTGTGTTGTGAAAGATCAAGCATTCTGTAGGAGATAAGTAACTCTGTATTCCTGAAACAGCAAAAAGGGTTTGGATTCCATTGTTAGTGTTATTTTTTATATAGTGTTTTGCACTGATGTGCAGAACTGTTACTGTCACTTTAAAAAATATTCTCAGTAGGAAAAATATGTTTCTCAGGTGATTAAATTCATTTGGAAAAGTCAGCTGATTTAAATAACTTCTGACATCTGTAATAAAGAACCTAAGCTAGGACTTCCCTGGTGGCACAGTGGTTAAGAATCCGCCTGCCAATGCAGGGAACACAGGTTCCAGCCCTGGTCCGCGAAGATCCCACATACCGCTGAGCAACTAAGCCTGTGTGCCACAACTACTGAGCCTGCACTCTAGAGCCTGTGCTCCGCAACAGGAGAAGCCACCACAATGAGAAGCCCTTGCATTGCAACAAAGAGTAGCCCCACTCACCGCAACTAGAGAAAAAGCCTGCGCGCAGCAACAAAGACCCAATGCAGCCAAAAAAAAAAAAAAGAACCTAAGCTGTAATTGTCTGCCAGAGGAGTGACTGCTGATAGTTTTTGTCTCTTTAAACAGATTCAGGTATGGATTTTTTTTAGCAGTTTAATCAATGCCACCTACAAAGCTTACTTAATATTTAATGAGGAGGCACAATCCTTAGCAATAAGGCTCTGAAATGTTGCTAGTGCACTGAAGTTCTGTTCATCTTTCACATAGCTGAAAAGGTGGAGGCCAGGTTACCAAAGAAACTACCAAAGAGCTACAGCATGAGATCTGCAGTTAGGGGATGTGGAAGGCATATTTTTAGGACTCAATGAAGCAAATAGGATGGCTAAACCATTTATAACCATGAAGCAACAGCAGGAAACAAACCGTTAGGTCTGCAGCAAAAAATTTGTCATCAGCCATCATTTGAACTCTTACTCCTCCAGGGTCTTAGTTTTGCAATTGAGGGAAAGGAATAGGATGGTGTGTGGAGAATGAACTTAAGTATAAAGTTTGGTCCCAGATTTCCAAGTACTTACAGACTTTGGGGAAGGAAAGATTCATAAATGAGGTGATAAAGGACAATAAAAATGATTCCTACTCCCTAATGAGTAGTAAAGACCGTGAGTGCTATGGGTCTTGAATGTTAGAGATTAGAGAGATCAACCAATCTCTCCACCTGCAAGGATCAGTTCAGGAAGGATGCTCAGGAAGAGAAAGTACATTTTAAAAATAGAAAGATTGCAAGAAGGTAGGAGCTAATAGGAAGGAAGTGTTCTAACCTAGAGAAGTTGGACAGTCTCATAATGTCATGCATTGGTCCTGTGAATAGGACTAACGTGGTACATACATTTAAGAATTGTTGAATTCCTGTTTGTAAGTCATTATCTTGACTTTTGTGATAGTCATTTCCGTGTTCTTTTGCTCTACAATTTTCTTCCTATGTGAAGACCTTGTGAGCTTTTCATTCATTCATTTATTCCAGAAATATTAATCACTTATTACATATCATACTTTGTTATAGGTTCTAGAGATGCAGCAGTTAATGAAATAGACATAATACCTGCCTTCATGAACTTTGCAACCTAGTGATAGAACTTACATTTTATGATTAATTTTATTAAAATACCTCTCAGAATCTAGAAGATTTATCGGATAGCATCATATCTATAGATCATTAAAAAAGTTTTTCTCCTATGTCTCATTCTTTTATTCATTTATCAAATATTTATTGTGTACTTAAAGGAACTGTGTTAAACTTTAGAATTCAGTGGAGAGCAAAAACTGACAAGAGTCCCAGGCCTTATAAACATGTTGGTAAAGGAATCTGATTTTCTTTCTTGACGACAATTTACAGATTAGGAATGATTCCCCCAACTGTTTCAGCTTAGTTTAGCAGCATCAGATGAATTTGTCATATAAGTGTTAAGCTAAATCTTTATGTGCTATGGTCTAAATGTTTATGTCCTCCCAAAATTCATAGGTTGAACATCTGATATCTGATGTGATGGTATTAGGAGGCAGGGCCTTTGGGAAGTTCTTAGGTCTTGAGGGTAGAGGCCTCATGAATGGAATTAATGCTCTTATAAAAGACACCCCAAAGAGCACCCTAGCCTCTTCCACTATATGAGGACACAACAAGAACTCTGCAGGTTGCACCTGGAAGAGGGCCTTCACCAGAACCTAACCAGGCTGGCACCCTGATCTTGTACTTACAGCCTCCAGAACTGTGAGAAGTAAATTACTATTGTTTGTAAGCCATACAGTTTATGATATTTTGTTATAGTAGCCCAAATGGTCTAAGACATTATCTTACCATGTAAAAGACACTGGCTTTTTTTTTTAAGAGGTAGTTAATTTTATTTATTTATTTACTTTTTAAAAAACTGAAGTATAGTTGATTTACAGTGTTTCAGGTGTACACATATTTATTATACATATACCCATATTATTCTTTTTCAGATTCTTTTCCATTATAGGTTATTATAAGATACTGAATGCAGTTTCCTGTGCTATACAGTAGGTCCTTACTGTGTATCTCTTTTATATATAATAGTGTGTATCTGTCAATCCTAAATTCCTAATTTATCCCTACCCTCCCTTTCCCCTTTGGTAACTATAAGTATGTTTTCTATGTCATTGAGTCTGTTTCTGTTTTGTAAATAAGTTCATTTGTATCATTTTTTTAGATTCCACAAAAAAAGTGATATCATATATTTGTCTTTCTCTGTCTGACTTATTTCACTTAGTATGAATAATCTCTAGGTCCATCCATGTTGCTGCAAATGACATTATTTCATTCCTTTTTTATGGCTGAGTAATATTGCATGATATATATATATATATACACACACCACACCTTCTTTATCTGTTCATCTGTAGATGGACATTTAGGTTGCTTCCATGTCTTGGCTATTGTAGATAATGCTGCTATGAAGAACATTGGGGTACATGTATCTTTTTGAGTTAGAGCTTTCACCTTTTCCAGGTATATGTCCAGGAGTGGGATTGCTGGATCATATGGTAACTCTATTTTTAGTTTTTTAAGGAACCTCCATACTATTTTCCATAGTGGCAAGACATTGACTTTTTATTATTCTTCCTTGTCTTTAACCACTGATGAACTTGCTGAAAGCAACAGTATTGAACCAACTATGTAAGTCAGTCATTTCTAAGACTGAATATTTATAAGGAAGGGAATTGGTCTAGTAGGTGAAAAATAACTATAAGATTGCTAAAGAGAAGTAGTATTCTTTTTAATGTGGGAAGGAAGAGTAGCTCAGCATAGATCTCTTGAACTGTTGTTTCTCTTATCAAACCTGAAGGGAATTAAGAAGTTGGGCATATGTTGATTCATTGTTAATTATAGAGTACAGTGATAACAGGTTTGGGTATTAGTCACTGTTCTCCTAGTCTTTGACAGTAGCTCTTAATGCAGGAAGAAAAGGCTTTTCTTTCTTTCTTTTTTTTTTTTAATAGAATTAAGAGCATTTCCAGTACCATTCCTTTACATATGGCAGTGCCTTGGATTTGCGCCTTGAAATATTTAGCTTTAGCCAGGTATAATTCCAAAATAGACTTTTGTTTATTCTTCTTTGTATTTGAAAGTGATACTGCTGATGAATTAAACTTAGTTTTATGGATAATCATAACATGACATGGTTTCTTTAAGATGAATATAGATGGATTCTGTTATTAAAATAAGGACCAATAGTGATAATAATAATTCAAAGCTTATTATCATCTCTTGTACTGCTTCCTACCTAATAGAAATATAATTAAAATGACAACTTCATGACATTTAATATCATTTCATCTTACAAATTCCTGGTCCCTATTATTTCAGACTTTCAACTGAATGGGAACTCTTGATTTTCTGGCCATGACCCTTAAACTATGAATTAAAATTGCCATAAGCTTATCAAATGCTGATCAGACTTGAGGGTCCCATAAAAGATGTATACTGATTATTAAGAGAAAAGGCTTGAACTGGGGAGGAATTCATTACACTCGGCAAGTCAGTGACTAGGAAACGTCAGTAAGAGGCAATTCAGAGGCCATATCTAAGTTAAATGCTAGCTCTGGCCTTGTTACTGAACAAAGTTCGTATGCCCAACACACAGTGAGGCCAAACAAACTGAAATGTTGGAGTTTGGAGCAGAGAAAGGTTTATTGCAGGGCCTTGCGAGGAGATGGGTGGCTGGTACCCAAAAATCCCTGAACTCTCTGAAGGGTTTCAGCAAAGCACGTTTAAAGGCAAGCTGAGGGAGGGGCGTGGTTAGTTTCACACTTCTTGGTGCTGGAATCCTTTGTTCTTGCAGCTGTCCACTTAGGTCATGATGTCCTTGTAAACCTCCAACAAAACAAATGTTATTCTCTGTTTTGCAACTTTTTATCTCTATATGAATGGACCATTAAAGACCAGAGCCCTGGGACTTCCCTGGTGGTGCAGTGGTTAAGAATCTGCCTGCCAGTGCAGGAGACACCAGTTCAAGCCGTGGTTTGGGAAGATCCCACATGCCGTGGAGCAACTAAGCCCGTGCACCACAACTACTGAGCCTGCGCTCTAGAGCCCATGAGCCAGAGCTACTGAGCCCACGTGCCACAACTACTGAATTCCATGCGCCTAGAGCCTGTGCTCCGCAACAAGAGAAGCCACTGCAATGAGAAGCCCACACATTGCAATGAAGAGCAGTCCCCGCTTGCCGCAACTAGAGAAAGCCAGCATGCAGCAATGAAGACCCAACACAGCCAAAAAAATAAAATAAATTTTGAAAAATTAAAAAAATATAAAGGTCAGAGCCCTAAGAATAGGCTATCCTGTATATTTCAGGCTATTGGCAACATTATTTGACAAAAGATGCAGAGCCAGCATAACCAAGCACAGGCAACAGAGCACAAAGGTTAAAGTAAAAGAAACAGATCTGATATGGAGTCAGATTTGTTCTTCCCTATTACAACCTTAAAGTCAATAAAAGAAGGTAAAAATGAGGTTATCATCCCTAAGAACTTTTGAACTATGGAAATAAGTTTTCCCTTTGGGAGTTAGTTACAAAGCCAATATATAATTGTTCACAGCATAGTTGTAATTGCCTTAGAAGAGGAATGCAGCATACTGGACTTTTTAGGAACTAGCATGAATTTATCTAAAGGAAAGTGTGTCAGCCAGAAGAGTGATTTGTAAATGATAGAAACATTAAAAAAAGGAGAATCACAGAGTCAGATGTTAGTACTGCCCATCCAGATACTTTATAGGGAAAAGGGAGTCTTTTTTTTTTGATGTTGACCATTTTTAAAGTCTTTATTGAATTTGTTACAATATTGCTTCTGCTTTGTGTTTTGCTTTTTGGCTCCAAGGCATGTGGGATCTTAGCTTCCTGACCAGGGATGGAACCCCACACCCCCTGCATTGGAAGGCAGAGTCTTAACCAATGGACCGCCAGGGAAGTCCTGGAAAAGGGAGTCTTGTTAAGCTGGCCCTACCCTTTACATCTTGGGGGCACATCCCTCTGGTAAACTGGTGCATATATGTAATGGATTAGCAAGGTTCCAGGTTCTAGGCAGGAAAGAACTGGTTTTTCAGCAGTCAGCTATGAAGTAAAGTGCAATTTAAGATTTGAACCAGAAAAAGGTAAAAGCCAGGAACTGCAGCATAAATCACCTATTCAGAGTAATCAGAGCCAGTGGAGATTTCATGAAGCCCAGTCTATAGAAGAAGAGGCATTTATACAGCAGAGAGAGATCTGGTTTCATTATGTTATAGAGATGCATGCATCAGACCATCTGACTGTCCTTTGAATATCCTTTGATGATTCATATGACACATCCATTTCCCCTTGTTAGAGTTCACTCCAAGTGTGCAGCCTTCTGATGTTTTGACTCTTTAGGTACAGTGTTGGTAAGGCCAGTGCCAACATCAGGCTCTCTTACTATTTTTCACTGTAGAATGATAACTTGGCATATTGTTTTGTTTATTATATTTTCTTTTGGAACTTAAGGGACGGTTGAGATATTTTTATACTCCCTGGTTCATGGCACACTATAGTCATAAGTACATTTAAGCCTCCTCTCTTACACCTTATTTTCCCCTTTATTCTCTTACTGTTGCTCCTAGTTTGCCTCCAGCTTCCTGCTGCTAGAAATAGTACTGTGATAAACATCCTATAAATTTCCTCAGGGACCTATGTGAGAGTTTCTCTGGGATATCACTGGGAGTGGGATTGCAGCATTGTAGAGTATATGCCTATTTAACTTCACCAGATTACTCCCCCAAATTGCTGACTGGGCTGTACTTTCATGATTTTTACAATTCTGTTGGATATAAAAGTGGCATCTTATTGTCATCCTTTGCTTTTTTTCCTTTTTTAAGCTAGCAGTATTGGTGACCATTGCTTTATGTATTTCTTTTTAGGATTTCCCTTTTTGTTAATTATTATTCATATCACTTGCTATTTTTCATTTGGGATTTTTCTTTTTCTTGTTGATTTGTAGCAATTCCTTATAATTTTTTTATCTTTTTTGGTTGAAGTGTAGTTGATTTATTATATTAGTTTCAGGTGAACAACATAGTGGCTCAGTATATTTATAGATTATACTCCATTCAAAGTTATTATAAAATATTGGTTATATTCCCTGTGTTGTATAATGTATCCTTGTAGCTTATTTATTTAGTACACAGTAGTTTGTACCCCTTAATTCCCTACCGTTATCTTGCCCCTCCCCACTTCCCCCTACCTACTAGTTACCACTCATTTCTTCTCTATATCTGTGAGTCTGTTTCTGTTTTGATATATTCATTTGTGTGTTTATTTTTTTAGTTTCCACATATAAGTGATATCATACAGTGTTTGTGTTTCTCTGTCTGACTTATTTTGTGAAGCATAATACCCTCCATGTCCATCCATGTTGTTACAAATGGCAAAATTTCATTTTTTATGGGCAAGTAATATTCCATTGTATATGTACCACATCTTCTTTACCCATTCATCTGTTGATGGACACTTAGGTTGCTTCCATATCTTGCCTATTGTAAATAATGCTGCTGTGAACATTGGGGTGCATGTATCTTTTTGAATTAGTGTTTTCATTCTCTTTGGGTATATTGCCAGGAGTGGAATTGCTAGGTCGTATGGTAGTTCTACTTTTAGTTTTTTGAGGAAGCTCCATACTGTTTTCCATAGTGGCTGCACCAATTTTACATTCCCACCAGTGGTGTACTAGGGTTCCCTTTTCTCCATTCGTTCTCTCCAGCGTTTATCATTTGTAGACTTTTTGATGATGGCCATTCTGACTGGTTGAGGTAGTACTGTGCAAAATATATAAACAGCTTATACAAATCAATAGCAAAAAAACACAACCCAATTAAAGAATGGACAGAAGGGGCTTCCCTGGTGGCGCAGTGGTTGAGAGTCCGCCTGCCGATGCAGGGGATCCGGGTTCATGACCCGGTCCGGGAAGATCCCACATGCCGCAGAGCAGCTGGGCCCGTGAGCCATGGCCTCTGAGCCTGCGCGTCCAGAGCCTGTGCACCGCAATGGGAGAGGCCACAACAGTGAGAGGCCTGGGTACCGCAAAAAAAAAAAAAAAAATGGACAGAAGGCGTAAACACATTCTTCCAAAGAAAATATATAGGCACATGAAAAAATGTTCAATAGCATTAATTATTAGAGAAATGCAAATCAAAACCACAATGAGATACCACCTCACACCTGTCAGAATGGCTATCATCAAAAAGAACACAAATAGGGGCTTCCCTGGTGGTGCAGTGATTAAAAATCCACCTACCAATGCAGGGGATATGGGTTTAAGACCTGGTCTGGAAAGACCCCACATGCCGCAGAGCAACTAAGCCCGTGCGCCACAACTACTGAGCCTGTGCTCTAGAGCTTGCGAGCCACAACTACTGAGCCTGTGAGCCACAACTCCTGAAGCCCGCATGCCTAGAGCCCATGCTCCACAACAAGAGAAGCCACCGCAATGAGAAGCCCGCACACTGCAATGAAGAGTAACCCCCACTCACCGCAACTACAGAAAGCCCACGCGCAGCAATGAAGACCCAACACAGCCAAAAAAAGCAAAAAAACAAAACAAAAAAAAACACAAATAAGCATTGGCGAGGATACTTTTTAAGGAATACATACATAGGTAGTTAAAACATGAAAGAATAAAAGGATACAAATCAAGACCATGGTTACCAGGAGGTTGACAAGGATTATTATTAGGGATGTGCACGTAGTAAGATTCAAGGGCCAAGGCCACACGTGGTGCCCTGGCAGGGGTGCCATGATCATAGTTTGGAAGCACATTTAGATGACTTGGTGTTGTTTGGTAGCCTAGTCCAGAGAAGAATGTCTGTTGGAGGGAGGGCAAGGAATGTATTGTGGTAATAACTTTACTCAAGAGAACTTACTAGGTTCCAGGTGCAGTTAACCCCTGTAATAACCCTAGATAGATGCTCCTTTTTTTGTTGTTATTGTTAAAAGGATGAGGTAACCAAAGTCACGCAGAGATTAGTAAATTTGCCTGAGGCACTGCAGTTTACAGAGTTGAGATAGAAAACTAAGCATTCTGACTCTAGAGCCAGTACCCTTATCACTATGCTGTATTGTCTTGATATTAAAGAATTATGAACCCCCCAGAGCAAGGGTCAGTAGTAGGAAGACAGGAGATTGTTTGGATAAATTTCACAGATTGAATGTTTTTAATGGTGTTCAATATAAATTGTAAGAGTGGGGTGGTGGGGTGAAGTAAATTTGTGTTTTTATTTAAAGTTCCCAGCTGTTTTGTTTGTTTATTTCAATAGGTAAGACTAGAGCATACAGGGTTAGGATTTGGCACAGCAAAATCCCTTTATGCCCTTGGAATTACGGCCTTCTGTGAAAGTACTGTTCATGAAGCATCTCTAGATAACTTGGATGCAAATGTGCACCTTCTGCCTTTCCCATTCTTTGCTGAAGCTGGGTGACTCATATTCTGAAGGGGCTTGCTTGGCAGGGTAGCTGCTATCATTTCTGCCCTGTATATACTGTCACCAGAGTGTGGAAGCTGTGAATGGACAGATGCTATGCTGCAGTCAAGAGACAAAGCTTTCTCAAGGGCATTTTTTCTGCTGTGGAATGTGTTTCATTTTTCATTCACTCTGGGAGTGAGATATATAAATGATGTAGCTTTTGTGGTGATTCAGCAGGGGATCATTGCACTTGTGCAGGTTTGGCTGCTTTCATTTGTTAATATTTAAAGTAATAAACGGCAGTGAAGGCTGAATTGAGACTGCTTAACTTTGTGACCCAGAGAAACACACTTGGTGTAGGGGATGGGGGAGGGGCTTTTATGTTAGGCGTTATTTAATTTCTTTTTTTTAAAAAAATCAAAGAAATATGTATATATGGGTTTTTAAATAATATATTAAAAATAACTAGGCCTTTAATGAAAAATAGTAGTTTTTGGCTCTATCTCTTCCATTCCTGATTTCTGTTCCATACTTATTTTATTCAGTTCTTTTAGCTATTTCTTCTAATATTTCATATTTCTAAATAATATTCTTTTAATGTACATCTTGATTTTTTCTATTTTAGATGTCATTTAATGATTTCTTACTATAGAAGATAAGAATTAAGCTCTGAATGTTCTTCTCCATACACGTATACTCTTTCCCTCTTCCAGTACTTCCAAAATAGTTATATCACCTTTTTTTTTTGGTTAAGTCAATATGCAGTTGCTACTATGTCTGTGTAATTACTTTTACTTCTGAGCCATATAGTGAATTAAAGTTACATTTCCTTTCTTTCTTGTGTAACTTTGTTTTTTTATATTAATAATTGTTTCTCTTTTCATTTGTTTTGTTTTCTCAGTTTTCCTTCTCCTAGACTTCTGGCAGAAATGAAAATCTTCTTTGAGTATATTCAAATACTTTAGGTATTTTATAAGTTTAATTTTTTTTCCCAGTGACATCCTGTATGGAGCCCTCCAACCTCCTGTGTTGGCCAGACAATTTTCTTTGCCCCCTCCCATGTTCCTTTGTCTCCTGGGTTAAACCAGTGTCACCTTAATTCTTGGTTTACTTCCTCATTTGATTAATTACTTTCTCAATAATTTCCTGAGAAAAATGTGTAGGAGAAATTTTTTTGATATTTTGCATACTTGAAATGTCTTTAGACTACCATTACCTTGATAGTTAGTTTAGCTTGATATAAAATTCTTGGTTACAAATAAAGTACGGAAGTTTTAAAGTATTGCTTCATTATTTTCTAGCTTCCAGTGTTGTTATTGAGAAGTCCAATGTCATTCTAGTCATTCTAGTCTTTTATTGACAAGTTGTTTTCATGAAAGATTTTAGGATGGTCTCTTTGTCCCCAGTGGTCTGCAGTTTTATAGCGATGTGTCTTACATGGGCTTTTTTTGTTTTTTCCTGTTGATTATGCTGGCTCCCCAGTGAGTTCTATCATCCTGAAAACTCATTTCCCTCAGTTCTGGGATATTTATTGTATTACTTCATTTGCAGTTTCTTCCTCTCTGTTTTCACAGTTTTTTCTTCCTAGAACTCTTTTATTAGAATTGGACATCCTGGAATGATTCACCAGTTTTCTTATATTTTCTCACCCATTTATCCATTGTATTATGTTTTTTGTTTTACTCTCTGGCAGAATCCCTCAAAGTTCTATTCTATCATTATTACTGAATTTTGTTTTAAATTACAGCTGTCCTCTTTTTGCCTTCTGAAAGCTTTTTTGGGCTCTGGATCTTTTTCTCCTGTGTTATATCCTGTTCTTTTTTTCAGGGATGTACTATAATGTTTATGCTCTCATGAATGTTAATTATTATTTCTTTGGAATCTTCTTTTATTCCTGGAATTGTTTCTATTTCCTCCAATTTCCATTTTTCTGATTGCTTTAGGTCTCATTCCTTCATGTTGGAAGCTTTATTCATTATATGGTATTCTTTTCCATTCATACTTAAGAATGATGCAGTAAAAATTTGACAGAAAGCTCTGTGAATGGGGCTAGTTTTTACCGACTGGCGGATATTACTGTACAGTGATCAGAAGAGAGCCTGGCTTCTCATGGGAGAAGGAGAGCAACTGTCAGTATTTCTGGGTCTTTTCCCCTGGCTGAATTTTCCCAGTGAGGAATCCTTCATTCTCCTTCCTAGGAAGGCAAAAGTCTGGCTATCAACACTTCGGGAGCTCAGTGTGGGAAGGGCACCAAGGGCATCATTTATTACATAGTCTTTGACTTAATTTCCCTGTTTTAACATCATCAGCTCTGTTTGGTGCCCTGCAGTAGTTTAGACTCTGTTTTAACCTCTGTAGAGAGTAAAACTATCATGTGGAAAAAGCCTGGCAGAATAGAGTAGGAGTGATTATCTGAAGGTCTTAAAGCCTTTTAAAAGACTTTTAACCAGTTCTCCTGTTTCCATTTCCCAAGCTCATGCACCAGATCTACCGCACTGGCACATGCACATATACATCTTCAGAGGTTCTTGGTACCTCCAGAGCCTGAGTCTTTCTGCACATAATGGGCTTCATTCTTATAGATTTCCTTCCTCTCCCCACCCCTCCGATCTCGGAGAGATAGCAGTGAGTGGTCCTGAAGAGAGATCTTAGTTCCCTGCCCAGGAATTGAACCTGGGTAGCCTGGATGAAAACCAGGAATCCTAGCCATCAGATCACCAGGGGCTAGAGGCTAGAAGCAAAGTGGCCCTGGCTCTTACCACGTTTGAAAAATGAATTTCTCAAGTAGGCAAAAACTGTAAAAAAAAAGGTACAAAGTTTATCATCAGAGACACAGCATAACATGTGGGAGAGCACACAGACAGGCAGTTTGTTTATTTAAGGCAGAAGCAAGGCAGAAATACACACCCGGAGAAAAAGTGTATGGGCTTCCTCTCTAATGAGGAGGAGTGCAGTAAAGAGGTGATTTAAATCACTTATATAGGACAGTTCTTCTGAGTCTTTGTTTACCTTTGGTCAGTTATCTTGTTTCTTTCTTCACACCTGACTGGTCCTAGAACCCTCCCCAACATGCGTGCACAACTTTTTGCTAAGATGGAGTCCACCGCAGAGGTCTGTGGGGGTATGTCCACACTTATTATGGGGTGGCACTCCCTCCCTTTTTGACCCCCAAGGAGCCTTCCTGCGCATTTGCAGACACGGAAGTTTTCCTTGACCTCAGGAGTGGTCATCTTATCTCTTTACTTCAGCAAGCTCAGCTCTTGCCACTAACTTTGTCCTTGGAGTGTCTAGGGAAAACAAAGCTTCAGTTTTACTCCACTTGACAAACACCAGCTGTTCAGCCCAGGGTGAACGGGTGTGTATTTCTACCTACTGCTAAGCCACCGGGCTTAGTTTTCAGTCTTTTATTTTGGCCCAGTTATCTACTTTCCAGCTTTCAACTTTAACATTTGGAGGAGGGGGTAATTGGGGCTGGTTTCTTATTGGTCTCTGTATCTAAAAAGAGGTATCTAGGGGAGACAGATTAAATGCTGCCTTTAAGTAGAGCTTTGTTCATTCTTGTGTAGAAGGGCTCTGAGCCTGAGAATGCCTCAGCTGTCCACAGCCCACTGTTAGGTAAGTTCACTGTGTTCAGAATCGTGAATGGGTGCCCTTGACATCAGCAACTGGAGCTTCCATTTTTCATATCACTGATATTTTACTTACCTTTCAGTTAGCTTTGATCCCTTCTTAGCAAGATCCTTATCTGCTCTAGGGAAAGAATATGATAGGCTTACTTAAACTAAGACTTTTAAGTCTTAACTCTCCTGTAAATATTTGTGTTGTAAAAGAGGATTGAAGCTATAAGTGGTATTATTTTGGTTATCAACAAGCCTGTGAGGGAAGATGTGTTTGGGTTGAGACTGGAGTGAGGAAGACATGTAGGCCTGTGAGAGGTGGAGGAGTAAATATGTATGTCAAGCAAAGAGAGTATATAGACACACCTCCATATTAGTGAGGAGTATTAAAAGAATTTCCACATTACTTATTTGCATTCTTATTTCTTGAAAATATATGCTTGAAGATCTGTGTGAAATAGGTTGGATTTACATCTCTTGTTTCACAGAAATTTCTCTTTTGAAAATCAGTTTCAAGCCTTGGCCAACTAAGTTGTTGAACAACCTAAAATGAAAGTTTAAATTCTTGGGCTTAAAGATATTTTTGGCAGAAAGTTCATTAAAATTGCAAGCACTGTAGTTTAGATATTTTTTGTATTATACTGGGATGAGTGCTAGAGCTTTGGTATATAATATAAATATTTCAAATAGGGTTAGTTTACTTCACAGTAAGACACTTGATTATTAATAGCAATTAAAGAAAGAAATACTGGAGAAGTTTGAATATATCTGGGTTCTTAATGGTTAATCTTTTAGCGAGAAATAAAAGGAGTAAATAAAAGAATGTTCAAAAGTAAAATGTAAAATGGAGAGAGATCTGGGAATCATCCCTTAACAACTTAAACTTGAGATGCAATGTTTAATTTCCATTAAATTGATTTTGACCCAAAGTTTTTAGTACTATGGCTCTCTTTGATGAGAGCCGTACTTTTGATGTAATTTTCTTTAAATTAGATTTTATAATCTTATATTAGCATATGTTAAACAATCTTTATGCATATATAGTTTTAAAATAAAGTTAGCATGTTTATGATGGATATTCTACAACTTTACTCATTTACTGACCCAGAGGCATCATTGCAGCACAATCTTTCTTGCAACACTGAGTTACAAGCAGTTTAGTAAAAATAATTTTTAAATCTGGCGTATTTCTGCAGAGCTCCGGAATTCTTTCACAATGATAAGGCAAATTCTACCTGGCTTGTACTGGCAAAGTAATTTAATTATTCTAAATGTATCATTTCTACTGATTCTTTGGTATACTTTCCAAATTCTGTGACCATTCTTGACAAATATTAGAGCTTTTGGAGAGGCTAAATGTGTTGCTAAGATTTCTTTTTCCTCGTCTTTAAAAAAATTTTTTTTAAATCTTTTTATTTTTTTTTAAATTTCTGACAGCGTTGGGTCTTTGGTGCATGCGGGCTTTCTCTAGTTGCGGCGGGCGGGGGCTACTCTTCGTTGCTGTGTGCGGGCTCCTCATTGTGGTGGCTTCTCTTGTTGCGGTGGACGGGCTCTAGGCGCATGGGCTTCAGTAGTTGTGGCGCACGGGCTTAGTTGCTCCACGGCATGTGGGATCTTTCTGGACCAGGGCTTGAACCCGTGTTCCCTGCATTAGCAGGCGGATTCCTAAAGCACTGTGCCACCAGGGAAGCCCAAACTTTTTCATTATTGTATTTGTTATGGTGATCTGTGATCAGTAATCTTTGTTACTACTGTTACTCACTGAAGGCTCAGATGATGGTTAGCATTTTTTTAGCAATAAAATATTTTTCATTGAGGTATATACATTGTTTCTTTAGACATAATGCTATTGCACATTTAATAGACTACAGAATAGTGTAAAGATAACTTTTATATGCACTGGGAAACCAAAAAATTTGTGCAGCTCTCTTTATTGCAGTATTCACTTTATTGTGGTCATCTGGAACCAAACCCGCAATATCTCTTAGGTATCCCTCATATACTGTTATTTTGATCGACTAAGGAGTAGGTTTCTCGGTAGAAAAGGATTTTTCAGCCTGAGTGGGGTATTTAGCTGTCCTGTGGCATCAAGTGCTCTTAGGTAAATTGTGTGCTCTGGAGCCAGTCTCCGATATTGTTCAGGTTGAATGGCGTGTGTTCTCTTCTGCTAACAAACCAAAGAGTACCATGTGGTGTCAGAGCAGTGCTGGTGGAGCCTCTAGGGCTAGGACCTCTGGTCAAAGAGGCCATTAGGTTGGTCTGGAAAAAAAAATTAGCACCACATTGATTATAATAGTAGTGCTGCTTTCTGATGGTATCCATTTCATTCTTAGTGCAGGATTAGTATTCCCAGCTTTATATAATTAGGAACAGTAACTGATTTTCTATTGGAAAAAAATACTGTACAGTTGTTCTGGTTATCTACATAACAAACTACCCCAAAGCTTTGTGGCTTAAAACAACTGTTTAGGGCTTCCCTGGTGGCGCAGTGGTTGAGAGTCCGCCTGCCGATGCAGGGGACACGGGTTCGAGCCCTGGTTGGGGAAGATCCCACATGCCATGGAGAGGCTGGGCCTGTGAGCCATGGCCATTGAGCCTGTGCATCCGGAGCCTGTGCTCCGCAACGGGAGAGGCCACAGTGGTGAGAGGCCCGCATACCGCAAAAAAAACCCACAAAAAAACCCACTGTTTATTATATTTCATTCTTCTCTGGATAGAGTGAGCTCAGCTGGGCAGTTCCACATAGGGTTTCTCATTCTGTTGCAGTCAGATATTGGCAGAAGCTGTAGTCTTCTGACAGTGTGGCTTGGCTAGGTGTGGCATCTAACATGCATCACTCACACAGCTGGGACTGCTTAATGGAGTGTCTCCTTGTGGCCTCTCCACATAGCTTGGGCTTTTCACCACAAGGCGGCTGGATTCTGAGAGGGAACCTCCCAAGAGCATGTATTCTAAGAGACAGGAAGCAGAAGCTGCCAGACTAGTTAAGGGCTATGTCTAGAACTAGCTCAGCTCACTACTGTAATGTTTGATTGGTCAGAGCAGTCTCAGGGCCTGCCCAGGTTTAAGGCTGTAAAGAAGTAGGTTCCAGGGAAGTCCCTGGTGGTCCAGTGGTTAGGACTCTTAAGCTTTCACTTTGGTGGCCTGGGTTCAGTCCCTGGTTGGGGAATTAAGATCCCCCTAGCTACAAGGCAGGGCAAAAAAAAAAAGGAAAGAAAGAAAGAAATAGGTTCCAGTTCATACCAGGGGAGTGTCAGATTCACATTTTTGCAGAAGAGCATTTGGGATGGGAGATATTGTTGTCATGTTTGGAAAATACAATCTGTTAGAAACTCTTGACTAAAAAAAGTAAATAACCATATAATGCCTTGAAAGAGTATATTAGCATATTCTTGCATTGCTATTGTATGTGTGTGTGCATGTTATTACATAGATATTGTATGTATGTGAGTATATGTTATGTGTGTGCATGTATATATGCATACACACATGTATACACATACATATATATGTGATATTTCAGTATCAATATACTTCATTATATGTAGCTTTAAAAAAGACACAAAACTGCACTTTTAATTAGTGTTCACAAATCTCAAAACCATCTAACAGTTGAACTATCTTTCCCCTGATTTGTGTTACCACTCTCCATGAGACTTTTTAATGTCTTTTCCTCTGTTTTCAAACCTCTAACACCCTCTTCCACTCTGCTCACTCTCAGCTGATGACTTTGCTTTTTATTTCCTTGACAATAAAGCAGCCAGAGGAAAAATTTAGTTCTATCACCAAGTCTCCCAACTATCTGTGTCATTACTCAGTTCTTTGCCCTTCCTCTCTGTGACAATAGAGTATCCTGGTTAAGCGAAACCTTACCCCCCCCCCCCCACCTTTTAACCTGGGACCCATCTCTTCTTGACTACTTAAGGATTTAACACCTGCATCATCAAATTTTCCCTTCTACTAGATTATTCTCTTCTGTATACAAATAGCCTAAAATTGTGTTTCATTAAAAAAAAAAAACCCTCCCTCCATAGCACAACCCTGTTTTGCTACATTTCTCTGCTTCCAGTTACTGAAAGTTCTACAAAAGAGTTGTCTATGCTCTGTCTCCATTCCCTCCTTTCCCACTACTCTTGAACTCACTCCACCCATTCCATCAGTGCTCAGTGATGGCCACCACAGTGCCAAATCCAGTGGCCAGTTCTCAGTCTATATTTTATTTAACCTCTCAGTGCATTTAACAAAGTTCTCCTTAAACCCTGTTTTCAATACTCTCTTGCTTTTCCTCTCACTTCACTGCTTACTTCTCAATTTCCTTTGCTAGATTCTCCTCACTTTCCTGACCTCTAAATGTTGAAACTCGGTGTCAAACTTAGCATGTCCTAATTGAACCTTGTTTCCCTCTTCCAGACATGCTTCTCAGGTTAGGAAAAAGAATGATCCTTGATTCCATTCATATTTCACATCTAATCTATCAGCAGATCTTGACAGCTCTAACTACAAAACATGTCAAAATTCCAAACTCTGAAATGTTTACCTTTACCATTCTTACCTTTGTCCAGTCAACCATCATCATGTGGATTGTTGCAATAAATACTTTCCTAACTGGAACCCCCACTGTCCTCTTTGCCTTTTCATGATTTATTTTCAACAGAGCACTCAGAGTAATGCTTTCAAGACTTATGTCATATCACATCACTCTTCTATTCCAAATCTTCTCCAGTGGCTTCTCATCTTGCTGGGAGTAAAAGCTAAAGACCTTAACATAATTTACAAAGGCCCTGCCTAATCTGGTCTGTGTTGCCTCTCTGCATCATCACCACTTTCCCCCTTGTTCACTTTGCTCCAGGTGCGCTGACTTCTTTACTCTCTGTGAATATGCCAAGTTCACTTCCACATTGAGGCATTTGCTCTTGCTGTTTCTCATGCCTATAAAATTTCCCCAGTTTTCCTAAATGCTGTCACTTTATTTCATTCAGGTTTCTACTTAAAGTTCGGCTCACAAGGAAGCCTTTCCCTGACCATTCTACCTGAAGCAGTAACTTCTCCTACTCCCCAGCCAATGCACCGTTGGCCACCCACTGTCCCTATCCTGCTTTAATTTTTCTTCTTAGAATTTTCACCACCATTATGTATCTGTGTATGGTCTATCTCTGCTCTCTAGAATGAAAGCACCATGAGAGTAGGGACTTTTTTTTTTTTTGCGGTACGCGGGCCTCTCACTGTTGTGGCCTCTCCTATTGCGGAGCACAGGCTCCAGACGTGCACGTTCAGCAGCCATGGCTCACGGGCCTAGCCGCTCCGCGGCATGTGGGATCCTCCCGGACCGGGGCACGAGCGCATGTCCCCTGCATCGGCAGGCGGACTCTCAACCACTGTGCCACCAGGGAAGCCCAAGAGAGTAGGGACTTTTGATCACAACGAAGTAATAGCACTCAGCAGGTGCTCCATAAGCATTTGTTAATTGAATGAATAAATCAATGCTTGTATATGTATGTAGTGGATTGTTGTGTATGGCTTGATGGGAAAATAATAATCATAACTTTCTATTTTAAACTTAGACAGGTGGCCCTGATTTATCATAAAGAAATGCATGTGCTGGAAACAAACACCACATTGCCTTTATTGCTTATCTCAAGATCTCAATTTTGCAGATGTAATTTGCTTAGGCTTTGTTGCATTTGAGCTGGCAAGAATTTGAGTTCTGCCCATCTGCCAGCATTGTGTACCATCAAGGTGCTTAAGTTTTCTTCATATGTTCATTGAGTGAAGAAAGAACAGCTTGATGTAGTTAGAGTGCATGATTTCTAATGTCTTCTAGTTAAAAATAATTTCTCTTGGGCTTCCCTGGTGGCGCAGTGGTTGAGAGTCCGCCTGCCGTTGCAGGGGACACGGGTTCGTGCCCCAATCCGGGAGGATCCCACATGCCGCGGAGCGGCTGGGCCCGTGAGCCATGGCCAATGAGCCTGCACGACCGGAGCCTGTGCTCCGCAGCGGGAAAGGCCACAACAGTGAGAGGCCCGCGTACCGCCAAATATTATAATAATAATTTCTCTTTAAGATGGACCTTTAAAAATCTAATGCTCCAGTGCTCCATTAGATGATTTCTAAGTAGTATGATGTTCCAAACATTTTAATCATAAGCTCAGAGCCACTTAAAAACATAAGCTGATTCTACTGATTTGTAATTTACTTCATAATTATAATTTTATTTACAGTCACTTGAATCCAGCTTATTTTGACAAGTGTCTTTATAGGGGAAATCCAGATAGAGATTTTACTAACACTATAGTAAAGATTGATCTGTCTTTAAAAGCATTCTTTATAGATTAGTTACATTCCAAGAATTTTAATTATCATATAAAATTGTGCTTCTCTATAATAAAAACAGAAACCGAAAGATTCCAAAATCAAGATTTCACTTGTGAGCAAATAGAACTTTAGTTCTTAAACCTATATTCTTTAGTAAAGATGCTTATTTTTGTTAAGCATCTACTGTCATGGCATTTACATTTTTTACTTGTTAAAACCACTGTGATGTCCATAATTAAGTTCATTAAGCTGTTTCCATTTAACTCTTATAAAGGTGACGCTTTTTTTTGTTTTTTTTTAACATCTTTATTGGAGTATAATTGCTTTACAATGGTGTGTTAGTTTCTGCTTTTTAACAAAGTGAATCAGTTATACATATACATATGTTCCCATATCTCTTCCCTCTTGCGTCTCCCTCCCTCCCACCCTCCCTATCCCACCCCTCTAGGTGGTCACAAACCACCAAGCTGTGACGCTTTTCACTGAACTGAAAAGAGTAGAACTCTATGACACTAGGGACACATACTGTTTTCAAAAGCTAATTAAAGCTAGATGAGGCCTGGAAACCTGGAATGAATCTCACTCCAGAGACTGTAGCTTTATGTTGAAACAGTTCTTTAAAATAGGGCAAGTGATTCTCTCTCTGCCTACCCCAACTTGAGTATCCTTCCTGGAGAAACCAGGGATGTTGCTGGATGGTTGAAATCTTTGTCATACATAGTAGCTTCTGTCAGAGAAAACCACTCTAGGCTCCTGTGTTTCTTTTGGTTCTGATTAAGTTTAGTAACTTACTGGAAAATTAATAGTTCAGGATAGAGTAGAGATAGACAGATGGTACTTTGCATAAGCCAGATCAATTATGTTGTTAGATGTCACTTTGTAGAGATTTTTAGACAGTAGGAACTAAGGACTTTGGTTTAAGATTCTTAAATAAGCCTCTCTTTACATTGCCTGTTTTTAGAGGTTCAGAGAAATGAGCACTTTTCATAGTTTAACTATTTCTCTTTTTTTTTTTCATTCCCTTTCCATATCCCTTTTTTATTTCACCCAACACCAAAAATGCCCTTTCAGAAACATAAAGTAGATCTTTTCTACAAGCTACGCCATGTGATGAATGAACTTATTGACCTTCGAAGGCAGCTCCTGTCTGGTCACCTGACTCAGGATCAGGTGCGGGAGGTTAAGCGGCACATCACCGTGCGCCTGGACTGGGGCAATGAGTAAGTATGAATGTCATTTGGGCATCTCTCAGTTTCATTTATGATAACTTAGTCCTCATAGAGTTGTACCTGATCAAAGCTTATCTTTAGGGATTAAAGACGTTGTATTCTCCACTAAGCTTTGATCATTTTTACAATGAGTAGCCGTTTCTTTCAGTTTATAGCAAAGGACGTTCACTGGTTCTACTCATTGAAACTCTCTCAGCCTCTATTTTCACTTCCAGAAAATTAAATAATTGGACTACATTAACCTCTGGGGTTTCTTCCATCTCAAATTCCTTGATTCTAAACCTCAGTAATCAGAATACTCTTTTTTTTTTTTTTTTTTTTTTTTCCGGTACGCGGGCCTCTCACTGTTGTGGCCTCTCCCGCTGCGGAGCACAGGCTCCGGACGCGCAGGCTAAGCGGCCATGGCTCACGGGCCCAGCCGCTCCGCGGCATGTGGGATCTTCCCGGACCGGGGCACGAACCCATGTCCCCTGCATCGGCAGGCGGACTCTCAACCACTGCGCCACCAGGGAAGCCCCAGAATACTCTTTAGTTTCATCTCTTAGTACCTTTGAATTTGGTGTCCTTTACATTTTATAGCCATATAATGAATCCGAATAAGTATATACTACAAATGGGAACTGTCTACATCTGTCATCAGAATATTCTTAACTAATTCATCATTCAGAAATAGTCCTGTATTTATGCAGTGGGTATGACTATTTACTATTGCCATACAAGTAAAATTATAAGACTTTGGCATGGGAAGCTGGAGTAGATAGTACTCAGATTTTATTTCTTCCTAGATTTAATAATTGATATGATTCTCAAATGCTTTTGCCTCATTCTCTTAAAATCGGGTCCATTGAACTTTGAAGTGACGAGGTTGCTTCCTATTTAAGATATACGTTTACCTTAAGTATATTTTAGAACAAGTCTTTAGCTCCTCTCCGCCTCAAGACATCATTGAAATGACAAAAAATAAAAAGAGTGGGAGGAGTGCAGCAATAAATGGGATATGTGAACCCATTTCCAGAAGCTGAAAAGTAGATGGAGGATTAGTAACAGAAGAAGCCTGTAATGTATGGAGGAAACTTTAGCTAATGAAGGAGTTGGTCTGCCTTGCAGCTGCTAGAATCATGGGAGAAAGGGAGTGTGCCCTGGAGCTTAACAAAAGGAAGTGCTTAAAAGTATGTAAAGTAATAATTCACTACTTTTGCTACCATGAGTAGCAAACCTGGCAGCCAGGTGTTTCCCTTTCAGATAGACAAATACAAAGACCAATTGCCTAGGTGGAAACTGGGCAACAAAAGTTTGAACTGGGACTTTATTGCAAAGCCCTCCATATTGAGGCATTTAAGGGTTTCAAAGTGTAATGTACAAATCCCTTCCACTTACCAGAAAGAGAAGCTTGCCAGCCACCCACCCATGTACAAAAAACTCTTCACATTTCTAGTGCCTTTTAAATTTGAATGGACAATCAAGTATTACCAAGTATTTGAAGAAATCCTTTCACAGGGAAGAGAGGGAGACCAGGATAAACAAAATACCTGGCCCTAGAGAGAGTGAAGATTAGTAAAGAACTTTAAAAATCTCTGAGTATCCTCCAAGAGAATCAAGAAGATTCATTATGCATTATAAAATGCTACGAAAAAGGAATGGAGAGTAGGATTTCAAAAAAGAATTTAGGCGGAGAACAGGAAGATAATTTTATGTCATCTCTAGGAAAATAAAACAAAAAGATGGGAAATGGTTGAGAAAAAAACAACAGTACAGAGATTCAATCTAGGGGATCCAACATCAGACATTATATTTCCAGGAAAAGAACAAAGGCAATAAAGAGGAAATTCTAAAAAAATGATAGAAGAGAATTTCCTAGAGCCAAAGAGCAGGTGACTTAAGATTGGAAGAGTCCATCAAATACCTAGTATAATGAATGGAGAAGAAAAACCAAAACCTACAGTGAGGCACACTAAGATAGTTCAATATTTGGGGCTGAAGAGAAGATCCTAAAAGGTTATCAGACAGAAAAACAGGTCTTCTTACGAAAGAATAAGATTCACACCAGCCTCAAAAGTTTTATCAGTAACACTGGATGCTAGAATATAATGAAGTAGTATCTTCAAATTTCTGTTGGGAAATGATTTGCCACCCAGAATTTTATAAACAACCAAACTATATAATCAAGTGTAAGGGCCAAATAAAGCCCTTTTAAAGTACTCAAGGATGCAGAAGTTAACCTGTCATGGCTCCTTTCTTAATAAGAGACTTGAGAATGTGTTCTTCCAGAAATAGAAGAGTAAATCAGGAAAGAGGAAACATGGGATCTAATAAACAGTGAATCCAACCCAGAGTGGTACTGTTCAGTAGAAAAGAAAAAAGAACAACTCTACATTAGTTATTTGTGACACCATCCTATCCTTGTTTGTTTCATTAAATTACAACCTCTCTTGACTGTTAATAGCATTGCTTGGCACACACCACAGACTCCTTGTATGATATAACATGAATTCAGATGTACGATAGATCAGGCAGTGTTCTTTAAATCTAACTTTGGGCAGTAAAAATCTTAGCAAAATGTAGTATGTTAACTTACAGTATAGCTACTGATCCTGTCTCCTCAGCTCCAAACAGTACTATATGGTATCATTGTACTTATTTTAAAAAATCAATAATGGTAGTAATTTGCAAACATAGCATCACTATGTGCCAAGCAAATTGTTACTTTTGAACTGATGACACTAATAGTTGCATAAATCATTATGTTGCAGTTTAACTGCACTATACATACCAGTAAATGAACAAGAGAAATATTTTATCAATACCTCTTTATGATAAAAGTTAGAAAACAGACCAATCAGATTTTGCAGTCAAATCTGAAAACTTAAAGATGATAGCTTGGAAAAAAGTTCAAATTATATTTGAAAAAGGCAAAGAACATTATAAATACCTGTCAGTAAAGTACAGAGCTGTTCCACCTACATTAATAACTTTTTCTCAACAAAGTGTGTATGTGCTTGTGTGTGTGTAGGGAGAGTATTTATATGTTCATTTTGATAAACAATATAAACCAGAAACATAGTTCCATTCCCCGCCCCACCCCACTTTTTTCTCTTCTCCCTCCTTTCTCGAAACCCTGATCCTTCTCTCCTGGTGCTTCTGTATCTTCTTTCCTCCTTTCTCCCTTCCCTTCCACTTCTTTCTTTCCCCATTTCTTCTTCTTTCCATTTTCCCCTTTACTCCCAGTGGAAAATACAGTCACTTAAAAACTTAAATGAGAACTTTTTAGGTCTACTATTACTAAAGGAAAAAGACATATTGCCTCCCAAACCAATAGGACAATTATCTCTGGTTCTCACTCGAAGTAACCCTTTTAAAAATGTTCCTTCTTAATTTGAAAGAAGGGATGGTGTACTGCAAAAGTAAAGTCATTTCGTACCAATAGGTTAGATATAGGAGACTGCTCCATGCAACAGCTGAGCACTGATAACCGTATCCATTCTTCCCATTGTATGCCCTCATAATTCCACTCTTCTTGTTCCATGACACTTTTATAAATGCCATAAAATATTGATAAGCTTAGCATATGCTGGCATGTTTTGGGTGCACAATCAATATTTTCTGAATGTATTTTTACGTTGTAATTGATGTAATTAAATATTAATCCTATGTAATTTTAAACTTTATGCCTTTTTCTTTAGACTCTTAGACTTTATAGCTCTGCCTTTTCAAAACCTATTTCAGACACTGTTAATAACAGCTATTAATAGTTTATTGAGTACATCTACCTGTATCACTGTGGCAAGTGCATGATCTAACTTATCTGCACTGTTATAATGAAATGCGATTATGCTCTTCCAAGACAAGAGCTCTGTTTTACCTAATGAGGAAACTCATAAAAAGGCTCAGAAGAACTTTTTCCAATGTTGCATAGTGAGTGGTAGAACTGGTGTTTGTACCCAGAACTGATGCCAAAGCACATATAGTTTATGTAGGACCTTACTATCTTTATGATCATTTTTAAGTGTGAGTCTTAAAACCAGGAAAATTATTGTCAGTATCTGTAGTCTGTGGGTTATTTGATCTTTGTTCTGTTATCTATACCACATGTCTCATAATATATATATCTGCTTTAACACTGAGTTAGAACTTTCAAGGATAAAAACTAAACTGGTACTATACTCTTGTATTTAGAGTTTAAGCTAAATGCAGAGCCCTCCACATCTACGTAACAACTATTTTAATTTTTTTCCCTGAGATTAGGAATTTTTATTTATTTGGCTGAAAATTTGAGGATTCTGACATTAAATTTACGTGGCTTATACTTGTTGGCCTCTTTGCCTATGTGCACGCTCATTCCATATGTGAAAATTATTAAAATTGTATTAGGTAGAAATCAGCATTTATAATATTGTGTTCTAAAATACAGGAAGGGCATAAAACAAGGTTGTATTCAAATTAACTAGCCATTATCTCTACTCAAGTCTCCTATTCAAAGATTAAGTCAGTTAATTACATCCTCTCCAAGGGAAATTTAAAATAATTTGTCTAGCAATGTAACTTTAATGTGTTAATTTAACATTTTTGACACCTTCCATAAAGATACAGAGAAAAGTTTCTTCTCAGTCTCTGCTATCATCACTACAGTAAATATAGCATAGATGAGTTAAAAGTTGTGTCAACCCAGGACTGACACAGCCTAATTGATCTTTGCCATAGAAAAATACCTAAGTAAGAAATACTTTACTCTTAGAATAATTTATAGGATTTTTGTATTTCTTCTTTAGGTAGAAAGTACAATTTGATTAAAATGTAAACATTTTATAAGCTTTTGTTGAATTAGAATAATGTTTCTATAGATTTCAAGTATCAAATGAAAAAATTGGTATCTTTTTATTGTGAAGTCTCATCATTTAAGACAAATCACCAATAAATGCATACTTTCTAGTTATTCTTTCTCTCCCTCTCTATCAAATTATTCCCTTCCCTCGCTTCTCTTTTGTACCTTCTCGCAGGTTTTCAAAGATCCTAACCTACCCATGTCCCTTTCTTCCTGCTTAGTTTATGTTCCTTACCAAGGGAATTGCTCTTGGAGGAAGCAACACAAGCAGTAGTTTGAGTTATACTATGCAGAGAATACTGCCACCACCACCACCCCTGCCCCCAACCCCAGCGAGTTTCCTGTGAGTAAATTTTTAGCTAGGACTCAGAAAAGTTTATGGTTCAGTACTTTCTCTTTAAGGACATAGTGATATTTTCCAGCTTCAGGACATCTGAAATTAGTAGAAGCTTCCAATGCCTTCTTAGAGTTCTTCTGGTATAAGGTGTTGTACCCATCCATCAGTTTCTTGCCATACTTAAGAAGTCTGAGATAACTATGTTTAAACTATGCATGTGTCAAAATTCTTCTCTCAAGTTACCATGTTCAAATGATTAACTTACACACACACACTCATTCTTTGTGCATCTGTTTTGCTCATCAGCATACCCTGCACTTAGCACAGTGCCTGCACTTGATAGGCACTACATGAATGTATCTAAGTAACAAGGTGGGTTTTTCTTGTGCCTGTTGGCTACTCATTCATCAGTCTATGTTTGTTTCCTTCTGGATTGATGTATTGACACAAAATTATTCCTCCAACTATTATGACCAAATTGATTACAATCACTTATAGCCATTAGTATTTAACTTCATGGTTATTAGTAGAAAGGTGGCAGGTATAGTGGAAATATCATGGGTTCAGAGTAAGACAGACCTAGCTTGAGACAAGCTCAACTGTACTCCCTTAATAGGCTACTTAGTAACCTCTCTGGGCTTCAGTTTCCTCAGTTATAAAATGGGTCTAATACTGTGTACTTCCCATAGTGCTTAGAGGGGATATACATAAAATGCCTATTCCAAGTAAATGTTCAGTAAAAGGTAGCTATTATTAGTTATATCTTCTATTTTATTACTATATAAATATACCATGATCTCATTAGTATAGTTATATCTATATGCTCTCATAGTATAAGTATCAGAAAAGGGCACTGCCCACAGAAAATCTTAGTATCTCTAGCCTTTTTCAACTAATTCTGGGGGAGAACTAGATCTTAAATGCCTTAAAACATCTATCATATATAATTAATTAACTTCAAGTTATTTTCTATGTTCTGTGGTTCAGATGAGGAAACCCAGAAGAAAAAGATACAATAGAAAATAGAACAGAATATGGAACATTCAAAAGACATGTAAAATTCAAAGAATTTGATAGAGAGAGAGATTCACGGTCTTTAGAGTGGTGCACCTAAAAGAATGCAGGAACAGAAATATGTCTTTTATTCACTGCTGTGTCCCTAAGTTCATCATGAGCCTAGCATAGAGTAGGTGCTAATATTTATTGAATTATTGGAATGAATGAATGAGTGATTAGTGACAAGTGGTGAGAGAAGACTATTTTTGTGAAGACTATTCACCTAAGCAGTTGGTAAGACCATTTTAAAAACTCAGCTCTATACTACATCTGTATGTAGATGTATATGTAGTTGTATGCCTCCTGCTTGTTTAGGAGTCTTTTTTCAGACACAATTCTCTTTAATCACAATCCTTGTACTTTAAGTCATATTTTAGCTAACGATGTAACACATAATGATAACAGCAGAAGCAGTTCACAATGCCTGGCAGTGTACTGAGTGCTTTACATGGATTAATCCTTACAATAGCCTGTGACAGTAGAGAAGACAGTATTCTTGGTGGGAGAGCCAAGATACAAACTAGGCAATCTGACATCAGAGCCCATGCTCCTAACTACTCTGATGCGCTGCCTTCCTTTGCTGTGACGATAAAGAGACTAAGTTGACCATTCCCTGCACTTACTGTTCACTGTTCTTAGAATATGCCATAGGAAGAAATAGCCAGGAGCCTCTCTTACAGAGTGAAATTTTAGTGAACATGTGTTGTTTCTCACTGTGCAGCACCTCTGCCTTCTTCCAATGAGGACAGTCCTTCAATTTAGCTTTTGGAAACTACTCTTCATCCATTGAAGATGATCTTAGTAGAAGGAAATCAGTCTTCGGTTTTATTAGATCACCTGTTAATCATTTTCTTATTTCCTAAGGTAACGAAATCAAGAAACTAAAAGGTACTGTGTTTTAACAACTTCTAGGAGAGGGAAAACACTTTGCTCTTGGGAGAATTAGCATGAGGAATATGAACATTTGCTTGACTCAAAACTGCTCTATTTCCTATATCCAGTACCATTGGTGGTACATGATAGATCCTCAGAGAGTGTCTTTGGGGTGAGTGGATGGGTATGTGGTTAATTGAATGGACAAGCAAGCTAAGGGTGGCATAGTGCCAAGGTAGAGTTTGCGTAGATGCCATTCTCCAGACAAGCCACATCCTTGCGTGTAGTGCATTACTACAGAGCATATACTCTCAACCCTGGCCTTACTGACTTAGATCCATCTGGATTTTTTCTTAAGCTGTTGTACTGAAAACATCTATTTTGATTGGATTATTTGTACAGTCTTCTTTTTGTTAATTAATTGTAATATTTAGACTACCTCATATATTTTGTGACCATCAGTGGTTAAAGAATATGTTTGAAATTTTATCTCTTCATTTTTGTATTTAAAGAATTTTCAACAGCATGACTACAGAAAATTTGTAAAATATCTTAAATTGATAAATTGTTTAATTTCACTTTCCTTGTACAAATACTAATACCATTTTTGTGATCTTTCCACTGTTTTTCCACATACATGTAAAAGTATTCTAAATATTTGAGATCAAAACTGCAAAATTATCTTTCAGATGTAAATTGCTTTTTAAGATGAGAGAGGTGGAAAGGATGTGCTTCAGCTATATCTTGCTCTCCATGATACTACTGCCTTTACATGCTATAAGTATTAGAAGCCAGAGGCCTGAAATTATTTCAGGGAAATTAAGAATAATTAGTAAGAGGTGATTGAATGGAGTACTTCTTTGATGTATGAAGACAGGAAATAAAATCTCTTATAGATTTAAGTGCATTAACATCAGTAATCAGATTTGATGTCATGGTTTTACCATTAAACTGTGAACTATTATAGGTAAGGACAACAGTGTTTTACTGATCTTCTCATCAAGCAAAACTACGAGGGTTTTTTTTTTTCTGTATTTAATACCAAAAAATTATTTCCTCTTTAAAAATGCATATTTCTCTATTATAGAATAATACAAGTTATAGTAATAGGTAATAGAAAAATATGGGTTTTTATCCTTTAATAGAAAAATAGGTTTCTCCATTTTTTTTGCCTGCTAAAAAGTACACATCTAAATTTTAATTCTTAATCATAGTAATCATATTAGTCTGTGTGATTAGCGTGTTTGCTTATAGCTTCTTCATGTAGGTTTGATTCCCCATTTTTATTTTATCAGTCTTATTACCATTTAACCTCTTCATATCTTTTCCTATAAAATAGGGTTAAATTGTAAGTAAAATAATTCTGCATTTTGGATGTATATGTGGCTTATTTTTTTTAATCTTTGCGGTACGCAGCCCTCTCACTGTTGTGGCCTCTCCCGTTGCGGAGCATAGGCTCCGGACGCGCAGGCTCAGCAGCCATGGCTCACGGGCCCAGCCACTCCGCAGCATGTGGGATCTGCCCAGACCGGGGCACGAACCCGTGTCCCCTGCATCAGCAGGCGGACTCTCAACCACTGCGCAACCAGGGAAGCCCTACGTGGCTTATTTTAAATAAGTGGGAATTTTATTCACAGAAAGAGCCTAGAGAATTAGTTTTGCTAGCATAGTCTAAATGTAGTTCATAATCTAGGTGAAGAAAACAATATATACACTTCTCCTTCCACTATCTATGGCATACTTTTTGCCAGGTGCAATAGTTCTTAACACTCGCTTTAGAGTAGGGTGGTCACAGAGCAGCTCTGAAACCCTGATGAGAGTTATAGGCCCTCTCCTCAGAGAAAATGCATATATGAACACATGCACATACTTTTATATGTAGTTACAGGGGTCCACAACTCCTAATTCCACTGACTCCAGAGTCAGAGCTGTTGTTCTAGAGAGTGAGAAAGGGCGTAACATGTATTGAATATAAATTATGTACCATATTTGAACCCAAGAGTTCTGCCTGTCCAGAGTTATTTCCACTGTCTCATACTGCCTCCCAATCAACTATTAATCATTATCACTTATTCCTTCATCCCCAAGTTATACCAGATCTTCTAAGTATTGTTTTCTTTATTAATCGTGCTCCCTGGTTAAACTTCCATCTAAAGTGTCTTAAGGTATTGGCTAATGTGTGGTGAGGTCTTTACTATAACCCAGTGTCAGTATTAATTAAATTGAAAATGAGATAAAACTCAACCAAGACATAAGTTTCTTTGAGTTTAATATCTTTAGGAGGTGATTTTTTTTTTTTTTGGCTGTGCCTTGCAGTATCTTAGTTTCCCAGCCAGGGATTGAACCCATGCCCGTGGCAGTAAAAGTGCAGAATCCTAACCAGTGGACCTCCTGGAATTCCCAGGAGGTGATTTTTATGTGTTTGACTTTGAATTACAAATCTACTTGGACACTGAATAATTTTTTTTATCCTAATGAAAGTAATGCATGGCTGAGCCTGTACATACTTGCAGGATGGGGGAAATTGAAAAATAAACACAACTTATTAATGATCTAAGAAAATCCATCCTTAGTGAACTCAAGCAATCTGTTATAAATGTGATACTGAATGAATCCTTTTTACCGTCACAGGGGGAACTACTTGATGACGAAAATTGTCACAGTCTTAAAATCCCTAGCCTCATTTATTTACCTGAAGGTGAACACAGTTAGGTTACTGGATAAAGGCATGTCCCTGCAGAGGCAGTGTCTGAACTTCTGTCCATAAGGTCATGGTTGGCATGGGCTCTCAGGCACATAAAGAGAGATGAGTAATTTGAGGACATGGCATGCTGAATGTGGTCTTTCTCTTTACTAGGCATTTGGGCCTGGACCTGGTGCCTCGAAAGGACTTTGAAGTAGTGGATGCGGACCAGATTAGTGTCTCAGATCTCTATAAAATGGTAAGAAATTATTACACAGTGTAGCTTGCTCCTGCACACTTAAGTTTTTCTCTTTTACTATCCCTAATTACATTATGAAACAATATTGCTAAAATCATTCCTTTGTCTTTGTTTCAATGTATTTAAGGGCTCTTCCTTATCTGGACAGTACCTATCACACTTGCTCTCTAAATGGAATTACTATGTAGGGCATTTGGGCCTACTGTAATGTCTAGCTGTCATTTCTCAGTTGGTTTTGCTGGTGAACAGAGCTCCTTCAGCCTGCAGCAGTTACTAAAATTTTGTCTCTCTCCACCTCTTAAGAAAAGCAGGTAGTTGAAGCTGAAAAGAGCCAGTTATTAATAATGTAATGATTAACCCTGGAAATAATGTACCAGCATTTCTTTCTTAAAACTTTTTTTATTGAACTATAGTTGATTTACAATGTTGTGTTAGTTTCTGGTGTATAGCAAAGTGATTCAGTTGTGTGTGTGTGTGTGTGTGTGTGTGTGTGTGTGTGTGTGTTCTTTTTCAGATTCTTTTCCATGAGAGTTTATTACAAGATATTGAATATAGTTCCCTGTGTTGTACTGTAGGGCCTTGTTGTTTATCAGTGTACCAGTATTTCTAAGATAAATCCTTAACTGTCTGTTGGTTATTATAAAAGTGTATTGAGTTGACTGATAACCAAGATTACATTTTGCAGGCTGAATAAGAAGAATTAACTAAAAGGTACAGAATTTTAAAGTAAAACAAATAAACATCAGAAACCTTCGGTGACTATTAAGCTTAGACTAAAGGACTGGGTAAAACCTCACTTTGAGGAGTATATATTCAAGGAGTGTATATTGGTGAGAATTACAAGTTTTAGAAAGAATTACAAATTTCTCTTTAAGAAAATGTAATATTTTTAGGAAACACAGAGGATGCAAAGTATGTTGCCTGGTCAAGAACCATAGGAAATTTGCCTAAATCATATACAAATAACATATCAATTGCTTCTGTATATTTGGTTATGTATATTTACAAGTATACAAAAGCATTGTGTCCAGTTGCCTTAACTATGCTCTGTGTGAAGTGATACGTGTGAGATATAGAAATTAAAGATGGAGACTTACTCCTTCCCTTAAGAATATCACCGTCTATGGCTCAGTGGTTACGAATCTGCCTGCCAATGCAGGGGACAAGGGTTCGAGCCCTGGTCTGGGAAGATCCCCCATGCCGCGGAGCAACTAAGCCTGTGTGCCACAACTACTGAGCCTGTGCTCTAGAGCCCGTGAGCCACAACTACTGAGCCCGCGTGCCACAACTACTGAAGCCCACGTGCCTAGAGCCTGTGCTCCGCAACAAGAGAAGCCACTGCAATGAGAAGCCCGCACACCACAATGAAGAGTAGCCCCCACTCGCTGCAACCGGAGAAAGCCTGCACACAGCAACGAAGACCCAGCGCAGCCAAAAAAAAAAAATTAAAAAAAAAAAAAAAGAATATTACCATCTAGGGTATTGGTTCCTAACTCTTTCTATATTATGGAGGATCGATAAAATTTCTCCCCAGGATGATACAAGTATGATTTTGCATACAAAATTTTATACTCAATTTTAGGGAATTGATAGTTGCCTCTGAACCCCATGCATGGTCCCCATGTTTAGAAACTACTCTAGTGGGATCAGATAGACCACAAACAAGAAGGTTTATGAGCTGCATGTCATAATTAAGATATACACTGATGCTGTTAGAGGGAGTAGCTGATCTCCTGGGGCTTTGAGCAATCAGTGAAAGCCTCCAGAGGCAAGTAATGCTTAAGATGAGTCTTGAGAGATGTGCGGGGCTTCATCAGGAAGACAAGCCATAAGGAAGGACATTCCAAAAATAGCACAGAGCATAGGGAAGTAGTAATTCCAGGAAACTATAAGATATTTGGTAACTTTGGCATGTAAGTATGTGTTAGCAATTGGGAGATAAGGCCAAGAAGAAGGCAAGAGCCAGATCACAAAGAGCTTTGTAATCCCCAAATTAGTAGAACTGCTAGTCTGATAGAACCATGGAGTGACATGATTGGATGTGGGTTTTAAATGCTGAGAGAGTATAAAATGCAGAAGACTGGAATCAGGGAGGAAAGAGACCACGGAAGTGATTCAGGCAAGAAATAATGGCTAGGCAACAATAGGAATGGAGAAAAAATGCAATAGAGAATGTAGATGTTAATAAGTAAAAATGATGAATTTTGATGATCAATTAGATGTGGAAAGTGAAGGAAGAATGACAGTTTGAAGCTAAGAACTCCCCTCAGAATGGTGGCTTGGAGGATGATATTTTTGGTAAGGATTTTGCATTTTATTCTAAGTGTGACAGAAGGCCTGTGAAGGTATTTGAGCAGGGGAATTACATGATTTGGCTTACATTTTAAAAGGATTCCTCCAGCTGATGTGTGCAGAAGGACTGGAGTAGAGCAAGAATGGAAACAGGGAGCAGTCATTCAAACAAAAGATTTTGATTTCAGTATCTTGAGCTAGATAGGGTTGGAACAGTGGAAGTGGTAAGTTGTTGGATTCTGAATATGTGTTGAAGGATAGATCCAGTCAGAGTTGTTGATAGATTGAATAGATGTGCGTGTGTACAAAAAAGAGAAAGGTCAGAGAAGAATGACTCCTATGTTTTGACATGCCCAACTTTGACCTGGGTGGAAATGGAATAGGAAACATTGTGGGAGAAGAGAGTAGAGCAGTGGGGATCAATATTTCTGGTTTTTCCTTTCAAGGTTTAAATGTCTTCTAGACCTCCAGACTGAGATGTTGAAAGTCTGGAGTTCAGAAGTGAAGTTAAGATATAACAATTTTGGAGTCATCAGAGTATATATGGTATTAAAAGCTGTTGGATAAGATGACCACTGCTTTCCACAAACCTCCATACAGTGAAACCCAGTGGTCAGCAGGTCCTACACAGCAATTCCAGACAGTCAAGCATCAACAGCCATTGGAAGAAACCTCCCACATGAAAGTTAAAGACCAAAAGAAATACTTATGAAAGAAACTTGGAAAAAACTGACAACTCAGTGGAAGAAAATGGTGATTGCTGTCTGCAAAGGGAAGTGAGACAGCCAGGAAGCAGAGCGGAGCAATCTAAGAAGCAACCCAAGGAGCTCTAGAAAATTACAAATGAGATAACTGGAATAAACTTGGTATAAATACTGAGACATCTAGACATGGCTAGGAACAAGGAAGTAGGGCAGACAGAGGCTGCCAGTATCAGTCATGCATTGGGAGCTACCATGGCTCACAGTGGCCTGCTCTGCTTAGGATCCCAGCAGCCTTTGCTGCTGTGGACCTCAACAGCCCTTGTGGACACTGCAGAACCCCTCAGCTTTTATTACTGGGGACCTCATAATGGACCTCAGCAAACTGCTCCACAGAGGACCCCAGCATATTTCACCACTGAAGAAACCAGTAGCCACCACAGAACCCCTGCAGATTTTGCCATTAAGGTTTTCACCCCACAGGTATCTGCATTCACAGATGCCAGCCACCTGAGTCCTCCATCTCCCTCTGCATCTCTTGACAGAGCACGAGTTATGTAGCAGCCCTGGCCTCTGTGGTTGTGTGCATGTAAGACACCAGTCTAGACCCCTACAGCTGAACCCCACTGCTTTGTGTGTGCTCATGTCTAGCCTCTGCAGCTATGTACCTGCACGCCACCAGCCTGACTCCCAACACAGGCCTCCACTGCCATGCATACAACCACGGCAAGCCCCTGTAGCCATAGGAGTGTATGCCAACAGCCAAGGCCCCCACAGCTGCTTGTGGCCCATATCCAGCCTTGACTTGTCACTGGCCTGCAACCCTAGGCTCACCTAAAGGTAGCCCCTGCAGCTGTGCACCTGCACACTGGCCAGCCCAACTCCCATCCCTGCCTCCACTGCCATGCATGTGCTCATGGCTAGCCTCTACAACCTCATGAATATGTGCCAACAGCTAGGGTCCCTGCAGTTGCTTGTCAATCTGCAGTTGGCACCAGCCCTTTCTGCTAGTCCCAGCCCTTGCTATTATGTGTGTGTCTGCAGC
The DNA here is from genome assembly GCF_951394435.1 of Stenella coeruleoalba. NCBI lineage: Eukaryota > Metazoa > Chordata > Mammalia > Artiodactyla > Delphinidae > Stenella > Stenella coeruleoalba. The sequence goes on from NC_137156.1 coordinate 67,839,120, forward strand.
TTCCCCCTCCCACTCTGCAGGTACCTGAAGCTGGACCCTGAAGCCGGACCCTGGAGCCATGTGTGTACACACTTCTGACTCTGCCCACCACTGCTGCCTGCCCTGGTCCCTAGCCACTGGACCTGGAAGATCCACTGAGGACCCCAACATCCCTTACAGCTACTGTGGACCCTCCACAGCTTTCCCTAAGAATCACAGAATTGTTGATATGTGGACCTGTGTGGCCTCAGCCAATGAGACCTGCACCCTGAGCCCAGAGCTACGATATGCCCTAACCTGGGCACCCTGCACCATTAGACCCAGAGTCATAGCATACTCTAGCATCCTCACATCCATAGGTGAAGATCTTTCCTTACCAAAGCCAGTCCATAAAGTCTTGAAGAGATAACAGCTCGTCAAAATGTGCAGACAACTATGAAAGGCTACAGGGATCACAAAAAATCAGGGAAACATGACACCACCAAAGAACACAGTAAATTTTCAGTAACTGACCCTAAAGAAATGGAGATATACAAATTGCCTGACAGAGAATTCAAAGTAGTTATTTTAAAGATGCTCAGAGAGCTACAAGAGAACACCAGTAAACAGTTCAACAAAATCAGGTAAATAATACAAGACCAAAATGAGAAGTTCAACAAAAAGATAGAAAACATAAAAGAGAACCAAACGAATTTTGGAGCTGAAGAATACAATGACTGAACTGAAGAATTCAGTGGAGAGATTTAATATTAGACTGGACCAAGCAGAAAAAAGAATTAGTGAACTTTGGGACTTCCCTGGTGGTGCACTGGTGAAGAATCCTCCTGCCAACGCAGGGGACACGGGTGTGAGCCCTGGTCTGGGAAGTTCCCACGTACTGCGGAGCAACTAAGCCTGTGTGCCACAACTGCTGAGCCTGTGCTCTAGAGCCCATGAGCCACAACTACTGAGACTGCGTGCCGCAACTACTGAAGCCCACGTGCCTAGAGCCTGTGCTCCACAACAGGAGAAGCCCGTGTACCACAATGAAGAGCAGCCCCCGCTTGCCACAACTAGAGAAAGCCTGTGTGCAGCAACGAAGACCCAGTGCAGCCAAAAAAGATTTTTAAAAACTCATAAAACAAAGAGTCCCTGGAATTCCCTGGCAGTCCAGTGGAGCCAAAAAAAAAAAGAGAGAATTAGTGAACTTAGAGACAGATATATCAGAATTTTTCAGTCAAAGGAGAAAAAAGTAAAAAGAATGAAGAAACCCTATGATATTTAAAGATTACCATTAAGAGAATCAATCTATAGATTATTAGAGAACCAGGAAGAGAAGAGAGCAGAAAGGGGCAGAAAGCTTACTTAAAGTAATGCCTGAGAACTTACCAAATCTGGGGGGAGAGATTTGAACATCAAGTTCATGAAACTCATAGGTTACCAAACAATTTGAACCCACAGAGATCTTCTCCACGACATTATAATAAAACTATCAAAAATCAAAGACAGAGAAAAATACCATATGATATCACTTATATGTGGAATCTAAAAAAATGATACAAGTTAACTTATTTACAAAACAAATAGACTGACAGACATAGAAAACAAACTTATGGTTACCAAAGGGGAAAGGGGGGGAGACAAATTAGAAGTTTGGGATTAACAGATACACACTACTATATATAAAAACAAACAAGGGGTTTCCCTGGTGGTGCAGTGGTTGAAAGTCTGCCTGCCGATGCAGGGGATGCGGGTTCGTGCCCCGGTCCGGGAAGATCCCACATGCCGCAGAGCGGCTGGGCCCATGAGCCATGGCCCCTGAGCCTGCGTGTCCGGAGCCTGTGCTCTGCAACAGGAGAGGCCACAACAGTGAGAGGCCCGCATACTGCAAAAAACAAACAAACAAACAAAAAAACAAACGAGCAGCAAGGAGACCCAATGCTGCCAAAAATAAAATAAATTAATTAAAAAAAAACATGAAGCTATAAAACACTTAAGTATATAGTCAAATTCAGATAAGTATATAGTCAAATTCAGAATACTCCAATACTATAATATGGCAGTATATTACTCTAGTATAAAGGTGAAAAGAAAGAAAAATTAAAAATAACTATAGGGGCTTCCCTGGTGGCACAGTGGTTGAGAGTCCACCTGACGATGCAGGGGACACGGGTTCGTGCCCCGGTCCGGGAGGATCCCACATGCCGTGGAGCGGCTGGGCCCGTGAGCCATGGCTGCTGAGCATGCGTGTCCGGAGCCTGTGCTCCGTAACAGGAGAGGCCACAACAGTGAGAGGCCCGCATACCGCAAAAAAAAAAAAAAAAAAAAAAAAAAACTATAATTACAGTAATTTGTTAATGGATGCACAGTATAAAAAGATGTAAACTGTGATATCAAAAACATAAAGTGGTGGGAAGTGAGTAAAAGGGTAGAGATTTTGTATGGGATTGAAGTTAAGTTGTAATAGCTTTATCTATAAGATGTTTTATGTAAGTCTCACGTAACCAGAAAGCAAAAACCTACAGTAGATACATACAACATAAAGAGAAGTGAATCAAAGCACACTACTATGGAAAATCATCAGTTCACAAAGACAGCAAGAGAAAAGAAAAGGAACTACAAAATGAGCTAGAAAACAATTTTTAAAATAGCAATAGAAATTTCTTACCTATCTATAATTACTTTACTTAAATGTAAATGGATTAAATTCTCAATCAGAAGACATAGAGCAGCCAAATGGATTAAAAAAAAAACAAAGAATATTCTGTTTATTAACAGACTCACTTTAGTGTTGAGAACATGCATAGGCTGAAAGCAAGAAACAGAAAAAGATAATCCATCCAAATGGCAACCAAAAGATGGCAGCAGTAGCTTTTTTTTTCTTTTTTTTTTTTGAGGTACGTGGGCCTCTCACTGTTGTGGCCTCTCCCGTTGCGGAGCATAGGCTCCGGATGCGCAGGCTCAGCGGCCATGGCTCACGGGCCTAGCCGCTCCGTGGCATGTGGGATCTTCCCGGACCGGGGCACAAACCCGTGTCCCCTGCATTGGCAGGCGGACTCTCAACCCATGCACCACCAGGGAAGCCCAGTAGCTATTTTTATACCAGACAAAATAGGCTATTTTTTTAAAATAAATTTATTTATTTATTTTTGGCTGTGTTGGGTCTTCATTGCTGTCCACGGGCTTTCTCTAGTTGCAGTGAGTGGGGGCTACTCTTCGTTGTGGTGCATGGGCTTCTCATTGTGGTGGCTTCTCTTTGTTGTGGAGTATGGGCTCTAGGCATGTGGGCTTCAGTAGTTATGGCACGTGGGCTCAGGAGTTGTGGCTCACAGGCTGTAGAGGGCAGGCTCAGTAGTTGTGGCACACGGGCTTAGTTGCTCCGTGGCATGTGGGATCTTCCCAGACCAGGGCTCAAACCTGTGTCCCCTGCATTGGCAGGAATATTCTTAACCCCTGCACCACAAAGGAAGTCCCAAAATAGGCTTTAATTAAAAAACTGTAACAAGTAAGAAAGAGGGTGATTATATAATGATATAGGGGTCATTCATCAAGAGCATATAACAACTGTAAATATATATGCACCCAACTTCAGAGCACCTGAATCTATAGAGCAAATATTAACAGAACTGAAGTGAGAAATACACAAGAATACAACAATATTAGATTCTTTAGTACCCCACTTTCATCAAGTGATAGATCATTCAGACAGGAAATCAATGAGGACATGTTGGACTTGAACTACACTTAGTACCAAATGGACCTAACAGTCATATTTGGAATATTAAGAATATTCTGTCCAATAGCAGCAGGATACACATTCTTCTCAAGTGCACACGGAACAATCTCCAGGATAGATCACATTAGGCCACAAAATAAGTCTTAACAAATATAAGAAGATAGAAATCATATGAAATATCTTTTCTGACTACAGTGATTTGAAACTAGAATTCAATAACAGGAAGAAAACTGGAAACTCCAAAAATATGTTGCAGTTAAGCAACACAATCCTGAACGACCAATGAGTCAAAGAAGAAATCAAAAGGGAAATAAAAAAATATGTCCTGAGACAAGCAAAAATGGAAACACAACATGCTAAAACTTAGGGATGCAGTGAAAGCAATTCTAGGAGGAAAGTTTATAGTGATAAATGCCTCCGTTAAGAAAAAAAGATCTCAAATAACCGAACTTTATACTTTGTAGAACCAGGAAAAGAACAAACTATTCCCAAAGTCAGCAGAAGGAAGGAGGTAACAAAGATCAGGACAAAAATAAATGAAATAAAGAATAGAAAAACAATAGAAAAGATCAATGAAGCTAAGAGTTGATTGTTGTTTTTTTTTTTTGAAAAGACTAGTTGGCAAATGTTTAGCTAGATTTAGCAAGAAAAAAGAGAACTCAAGTAAATAAAATTATAAATGAAAGAAGAGACAGCTGATAAACAGAAATACAAATGATCATAAGAGACTGCTATGAACAATTATATGCCAACAAATTGGACACCCTAAATAGAAACATACGACCTACCAAGACTAAATTATGAAGAAATAGGAAAACCGAACAGACCAATAACAAGTAAGGAGATTGAATCAGTAATCAAAAACTTCCTAACAAAGAAAAGCCCAGGACCAGATGGCTTCATGGGTGAATTTTATCAAACATTTAAGAAGAATGAATGCCAATCCTTCTGAAACTCTTCCAAAGAAATTGAATAGGAGGAAACACTCTTCAAACTTATTTTACAAGGCCATCATTACCCTGATATCAGAGCCAGATAAGGACACTCCAAGAAAAGAAGGCCAATATCCCAGATGAATATAGATACAAAAATTCTCAGCAAAATGCTAGCAAACCAAATTCAACAGCACATTAACAGCACATGATCAAGTGGGATTTATTTCAGGAATGCAAGAATGGTTCAGCATCTGCAAATCAATCAATGTAATGTGCCACATTAACAAAATAAAAGATAAAAATCGTATGATCAAAACCTATAATGGAAAAGAATCTGTAAAACATACACATATATATGTATATATATGTATATATATATATATAAACTGACTCACTTTGCTATATGCCTGAAAGTAACACAACATTGTGAATCAACTGTAGTTCAATTAAAAAATCATAAGATCATCTCAATAGATGCAGAAAGAGCAATTGACAAAATTTCAACATCCTTTATGATAAAAACTCTCAAGAAAGTGGGCATAGAAGAAGCACACCTCAATATAATGAAGCCATATATGAGAAGCCCACAGCTAACATCATACTCAACAATGAAAGGTTGAAAGCTTTTTCTCTAAGATCAAGAACAAGACAAGGGTGCCCACTCTCACCATTCCTATTCAACATAGTACTGGAGGGACTTCCCTGGTGGCGCAGTGGTTAAGAATCCACCTGCCAATAGGTTTGATCCCTGGTCCGGGAAGGTCCCATGTGCTGCGGAGCAGCTAAGCCCATGTGCCACAACTACTGAAGCCCACATGCCCTAGAGCCCATGCGCTGCAACTACTGAGCCCATGCGCCACAACTACTGAAGCCTGTGCGCCCTAGGGCCCATGTGCCACAACTACTGAGCCCACATGCTGCAACTGCTAAAGTCCACGAGCCTAGAGCCCACGGTTCGCAACAAGAGAAGCCACCACAATGAGAAGCCCGTGCACCGCAATGAAGAGTAGCCCCCGCTTGTCGCAACTGGAGAAAGCCTGCACACAGCAACAAAGACCCAACGCAGCCAGAAAAACCAAGACCAACAACAACAACAACAAAAAATCCCATAGTACTGGAAGCCCTAGCCAGAACAATAAAACAGTTAGGCAAGAAGAAGAAAGAAAAGGCATCCAAATGGGAAAGAAAGAAAGAAACTGTCACTACTTGCAGATGACATGATCTTATACATATAAAATTTTTGAAGACTCCACCAAAAAACTGTTAGAATAAAAAAATTCAATAAAGTTTCAGGATACAAAATCAACATACATAAATCAATTACAAAAATCAGAATATCCTCTGAACTATCTGAAAAAAAAATAAAGCAAACAATCCTATTTACAATAGCATCAAAAACAATAAAATACTTAGAAATAACTTTTCACTAAGTAAGTGAAAGATCTATATACTGAAAACTATAAGATATTGATGAAATTAAAGAAGACAAAAATAAATGGAAAGATATCCCATGCTCAAGAATTAGAAGAGTTAATATTGTTAAAATATCCACCCCTACCCAAAGCCATCTATAGATTCAATGCAATCCCTATAAAAATTCCAGTGGTGTTTTCCACAGAAATAGAAAAACCAATCCTAAAATTTGTATGGAACCACAATGGACTCTGAATAGCCAAAGCAATCTTGAGAAAGAAAAAAGCCTGAAAGCATCACACTTCCTGATTTTGAACTATATTATAAATCTATAGTAATTCAAAACAGTGAATGTTGTACTGGCATAAAAACAGACACATAGGGCTTCCCTGGTGGCGCAGTGGTTGAGAGTCCGCCTGCTGATGCAGGGGACACGGGTTTGTGCCCCGGTCCAGGAAGATCCCACATGCCGCGGAGCGGCTAGACCCATGAGCCATGGCGGCTGAACCTGCGCGTCCGGAGCCTGTGCTCCGCAATAGGAGAGGCCACAACAGTGAGAGGCCCGCGTACCGCAAAAAAAAAACAAAAACAAAAAAACAGACACATAGACCAATGGGACAGAATCAAAATCCCAGTAATAAACCCACACATATACAGTCAAGTAATATTTTAACAAGGGAGCCAGTAATTTTCACTGGGGAAAGGATAGTCTCTTCAATAAATGTTGGGAAAACTGGATATGCAGAAGAACGAAACTGTACTCCTGTTTTATGCCACGCACAAATATTAACTCCAAATGTATTAAGGACTTAAATGTTACACCTGAAACCGTAAATCTCCTATAAGGAAACATAAGGGAAAAGCTGCTTGATGTTGGTGTTGGCAGTGATCTTTTGGATATGACATCAAGAGCACAAGCAACAAAAGGAAAAATCAGCAAGTGGGACTATATCAATCAGAAAAGTTTCTGTACAGCAAAATATAGTCAACAAAATGAAAATTCAACCTGCAGAATAGGAGAAAATGTTTACAAACCTTATATATGATAAAGGGTTAATATCCAAAATATGTAAGGAACTCTTAAAACTCAGTAGCAAAATATCAATTATTCTGAGTTTTTAAATGAGAGAAAGATGTGACTTTTTTCCAAAGAAGTCATACATACATGAAAAGGTGTTTGATAATCAATGATCATCAGGGAAATGCAAATCAAAACCACAATGAGATGCTACCTCACACCTGTTAGATATTACTTCACACCTATTTGCTTATCATTAAATAAATGCTGGCAAGGATATGGAGAAAAGAGAACCCTTATGCACTTTTGGTGGAAATGTACATTTGTACATTCCAAAATGCCAGTTCTGATGCCATTCTCTGGCTACCCATGTGGGGTGCTTTCAGACTAGGTTGAAGAGTTCTCCCCCAATTTTTTTTTTAATTTATTTTTTTGACTGCATTGGATCTTCTTTGCTGCCTGCAGGCTTTCTCTAGTTGCAGCAAGCAGGGGCTACTCTTCTTTGTGGTGCACGGGCTTCTCATTGTGGTAGCTTCTCTTGTTGCAGAACATGGGCTCTAGGCGCACGGGCTTCAGTAGTTGCAGCATACTGGCTCAGTAGTTGTGGCTCTCGGGCTCTAGAGCGCAGGCTCAGTAGTTGTGGCACACAGGCTTAGTTGCTCTGCAGAATGTGGGATCTTCCCGGACCAGGGATTGAACCCGTGTCCGCTGCATTGCCATGCAGATTCGTAACCACTGCGCCAGCAGGGAGGTCCCAAGTTCTCCCCAAATTTGATGCCTCTGAAGTCTAGAATGATGTCTGTTATTGTCATCCAGGATGATTTACACTGAAATTAGCTGTAAACTCCCATATATAGTTACAATTGAACATTAATGTTTATGATTGGTAGTCATTTTTAAGAGTTAGTCAGTAAATTCACTTGAGAAGAATGCCTTAGTGTAGACCCTAAAAATAAAACAATGGAAGGAGTTGTAGGCCAGTAACCTTCCCAGTGGGATATAGGTCAGTAAACCATAGAAAGCTTGCTTTTTGTTTTTTGAAAGCCTGATTTTTTTAAAGCTTTTTTTTTTGTGAACTATTTTATTTATGAAGTTTTCTGTTGTACATAAGCCTTCTATGTGATGATTTCCCCAGCTGGTGGAGACCTGTTTTAATTATATTTAATATGTATCATGGGAACATATATTCCCATGGATGAACATTAATAGTCAATAATAATTAGCCAATATAGCTAATAATGCACATGAATATTTAATAATTAACTAATATAGCTAGTGAGATGCATTTAAATTAATATTTAATTGTACTTCAGTTTTATTTAGGGTTAAATGTGTATACTTGTTAAAAGAATGAAACCATTCTACTCAGCAACCAGTCGTCTTAGCCATGTGATGTGGAACAGTTCACCAAATGAGAGCTGTCTCACAACCTGTAGGGGCCAAAAGGAGGCAGGATAGAAACTCTCATTTTCAAGTCTCCTAAGACCAGGGACTTGAAGAATGGTGAACACACCTTTCTTCCTGGCCGGGGTTTACTTCTAAATGTGACTGACTTTTCTTTAATAACTAATTATAAAAATAGAACAGCAATAATAAGAATACTAATTATAGATAACAATGATCAACCGCTTACAGTGTGTACTATGCTGAGTTAATCTGCACAAAACCCTATGAGGTTCAGCATGAAATGTTATCCTCACTTTACAGATGAGGAAAGTGTGAGTCAAGATTTAAAATTTTGCACTTAGGTCCCTAACTACTATATCTTGCTGCTTCCCATTATGTTATTTGAACCTTGCATTAACCTTGTGAGGAAGACAACAAAAACTTTTATTTCATTTTTATAGTTGAGGGAAAATGTCCCTTGGAGAGAGTAAACAATTTGTCTGGAGTTTCACAACCCATTTGCATGCAGCTGGGATTGGAATCTGCTTCTTCTAACTTTAGCCAGCAGCAAAGGAACAGCATGGAGAGATGTTTGGGAAGGAGCCACTTGTGGTTAAAGGCTATACCTTCTCCAGTGTGGAGAGCCTGAGGAAGCTGTGTCACGCAGTGCAGGATGTGATACATTGTGTGGAAAGGACAGTGGCAAAACAGAAATCCAGTAACAAGCACCCACCCGTGACTTGGCTGGTACTCTAAGCTAGAAAGGCCTGGGTTTGAATCCAGACTTTGCCACCTTCTTGCTGTGTGGGACCTTCAGCATTTCACTTCCTTACACTAAACCTTAGCTGGCTCTGTCAAATACAAATAACATTTGTCTAACAAGGTTATTAGAATTAAATGAGATCATATATGTAAAATATATATCAGAATGCCTAGGATATAGAAGGTTCCTGATAAAAGTTAGTTTCCTTCCCAATTGATTGAGTTTTTCTTTCTTTCCATAGCATTTATCTAGCCGGCAGAGTGTACAGCAAAGCACATCTCAGGTAAGCAACTTAACCAGGCCTCCCTCTCTTTTCCCTCAGTTCTTTCTTTTACACGATTATAAAATAGGGATGCACCAAGAAATTACTGACTTCTTTTTTTTCTTTTTGATAGTCTTTTATTTTTATTTATTTATTTATTTTTACCACTGACTTCTTGATTGTGACCTAAGGAGCCCTGACCTCCAAGCGGACTTGGCTACTCTCCACTCCTCTGTGCAAATTTACACAAGCACGGTTGAAACAAAGTAGACTGAGAGACTAAAATGAATCAGTCTGAGAAAATAAAAATGATATTTAGAATGGTAACTATTACTATCTAACAGTATAAACGAAATGCATCAGGGTCATGATAGCATCTCCAAGAAGTGACTTTGAAAATGGTTCTCTGGAGAATTTAGATGTTTGTGACCTGGTGGAGATTTTGAGTTCACTTATAAGTTGGAATTACTGTTCCCATATCTCCTTCACTCTGTTTACTTTTCCCAGCTGCATATTTGCCTACCTCAAATCAAGCATATTGACGCAACATCTGCTACTAGCAAAGAAAACACTTTCTATCTCCCTTTCTCTCCCTTCAGCAGTATGAGAAGAGTTAGTCATTTAGTTTTAATTTTACTTATGATCAATATAATGAATAACTAAAATATTAGCAATCACTGTTTTTTGCCTTCCTCATTAGGTAGATACAATGCGCCCACGACATGGGGAAACCTGTCGGATACCAGTGCCACATCACTTCTTTCTCAGTCTGAAGAGTTTCACCTACAATACCATTGGGGAAGATACCGATGTCTTCTTTTCCTTATATGATATGAGAGAAGGCAAGCAGATCAGGTAAAAGTTATTAGAAGCTCTGGTGAGGTTGAGACTCTGTATTAGAATGGTGTGTCCTAGATCATAGGCATCTCTGGACTTCAGAGAAGATAGATGCACAGAGGAGGCAAAACAAGATAAAGTGACCTCCTCTTATTTAGCTGAGAGTTTTGCTTCAAATCCCAGTGTACCCTGAAGTCACATATGGCCTCTTTTGTCCCTGTGCCTATTTCCACATGGAAGCTCAAACTCAATCTTGGCCATCACCACCTCAGGGAAAGCAAATGATGCGTCTATTCAATGCCAGAGGAAACACATAGGGGAAACATAGAACAAAGCAAATTCAGCAAAGCGACCCAGCTCTTGAATGCAGGAAGCCCTGGGCTCTGCTTTCCTGCATGTGGGATGGAGAGGGCTCACAAGGAAATAGGCTTATGTTGTCCTGTTTGAGGGCAGCCCCGGCCCTCATTGTCCACCTAGCCCCGTAAAAGGAAGAGCATATTCTGGACAAAAGGGAAAGTTGGCCTGACTCTATCATTCCTCTTTGACTTGGATTGGAGGAGAAGCCACAGAAAGGGACTGACATGCAGTAGACTGTGTGTCTTAACAGAGCAATGAGACCCTTAAGCATGAGCAACTGCAGTAGTGTTTTTCCCCTTGAAAGGTAGGGAGAAATCAAGGAGACATTCTAGGCTTCTCTTCCTCTAGATGTCAGCAAGCCTCTAAAAGGGTGAGAAGACCTTTGTAGCCAACTTGGAATTTTAGGGAGCCCTGGATTTTCTCTGTGATTATCTTCCAGGTGGGGCAGAGAGAAAATAAATCTTGGGATACTTTTATGTTGCATGGGAACTTTCTGTGTTAAGACTGCCTTATGGGTTGTTGTTGTTGTTTTACTTAAGATTTGAAAATAACTTACTTTTCTAATTGCGTGCTACATGTGGGAAGATTTTAAATGGAAGTTGTAACAGAGTACAAAAAGAAAGCAGTTAATTTATATGTTCCACAGTGCCTCTAGTCTTGACTATCCCACCCTGCCCCCCCGCCAAATTAAAGCACTGTGCTTCACTTTGGCATGGGAGTAAAATGATATACTCACTGTTGAGGGCATGTGGGTTTTCCTTGTCACCAGTGGCTCACAGTATGTGCTTCTAGGAAAGCTGTGGTGGTGAAGGCAACTACAGCTGCTGCACATAGGCAAGACTATAGGCCAGGGCTGCATGGATGTAGATTCTGACTGCTCTTGTTTTTCTACTAGACCAGAGGTTTGTAAACTTTCTTATTTACATTTGTGTGTGGAAGAGTCCTTTTTCTTCAAGCTAAATTTTATAAGAAAGTTCAATAAATGAAACAGATAAAATAGAACTACTCTGCTGATGAAAGGGGAAATAACAGGAATCTCACAATGTCCCTGCCCCTACCTAGTAAGTACCCTGTGGAACCTCTGAAAGTACATGGGTTACAGTTTGAAAACCAGAGCACACTGTTTTGTCATCTCTGAGTGCCAGGGACTATGTCTTCTCTCTCCATGATCCTAGCACCACACACAGTGCCTGTGCCCAGTACATTCTTTATCGGACTTAATGCACAGAGAAGATGCAAGCCCAGTACAGGCACCCCATTGCTCTGGTTTGTAATTCATGCAGGATCATCAGTCCATGCAGTTGTTTTATCTTTGGACTTATTGTTTATAATTTAGTCTCAAGAAACAATAAAACATTTTAAAAGAAGAAATGTAAAAAAAAATTTTTATAGAGTTGCTGGAAATGATTAGGTCATTTAAAATCCCTACATATTAGAGAACTATACAACCTTCACATTCACATAATAAAACTGTAAGATTCTTAGTTGAAAATGTACACTTTCTTTAGTTTTAAGAGTGAATTAACAAGTAGAATTTTAGACATAGGTTTAACCAATAAATGTTCTTTCTTCTTTCCATTAGGATTTGTGTAGTGTGTAAGCCCTTAAAAATTTTAGGTCATTGAGCTGGTATTATCAGATAATTATGCTTTCATTATGATTAATTATCAAATTGGTCACATATTACTTTTTTGAAGCAGTTGTCAGAAGTCACAAAAGATTAGGGGGATGTATTACATCAGGTGCACAGAGAATAGATACAGAGCAATCGGTTTAATTGTTTCTTCTCCTCAAGATAACTCCTTGAGTGACTATTTTTCCAGTCAAATATTTGTAGTCTGGCCTCCAATCAAATGGTGCTAGTCTAGTGTTCAGTATTGCCAGGACACACTCAACCTCTGTGCCAAAGAACACATGTGAGCGGGGGAGCAAGCTAAAGAGAAGACCAGCTATTTCTCTACTCTAAGTCTTATTGCTGATTCCACAGGCAAACCTAGAAGGGCTAAAGTGAATGACAAATTGCCAACCCACATCATGCATTCTGATATATTTTGACTGATGAGTATTAGATGATCTGCTGGAGGGCAGAAGCAGCAGCTGGCAGGGCCTTGGTAGCTCTATTTTTTGTTTCATTTCATCATTCCAAACAGAATCATAAATACTTAGCCTTGAAATCTAAATCTCTAATTAAGACCTCTCCCCTGAGCTTCAGGTCTCATTTCCTTTTTTCTACCAGACATATGCCCTTAGATGTCCTTCAGACATCCATCAACATTTCTAACCTGCATTCATTTTCTGTCCTCACACATATACTTCCTCCTTAAATCAAGTGAAAGGCATTTGCTCAGAGATCCATATCAGAAACTTAGGAGTCCTCTTAGGCTCCTCCCTCTCTATCTCCATCCCTTCTCAGTTAATCACTATATCTTATTAACTTCTATCTCCTAATGCCAATCAAATCACTACCCTCACTGTCACCCCAGATCCTTCACATTTCTCCCCAAATGTAGACTCCCTGAATCTGTCTTCCTACCCTGAGTTATCTTCCACACCACCACTATACTTCTCTTTTAAAAATACAAACTGTTCATGTCAGCTCCCACTTAGGCTAAAAGCCCTTGTTACTTAGCATGGCATAAAAGGCCCAGCATGATATAATTCTGCCTGTTTCTCTAACCTTATTTCATGCATCCTATTTTACTCCTGATGACTTATTTGGCTTTTTCTAAACATGCCTTGCTCTTTCATGCCTCTCTACCTTTGTTGGCTTGGTAAACTCCTGTTCATTCTTTACAACTCAACTTTATGAAACCTTCCTCATTCTGTTTATGAGTAGAATCAGCCCTGGGGCTTCATTGTGCACATTATGTCACCCTGTACCTAGCTTTATCCCATTACCAGATATTATACTGTAATTATACACGTGCATATAGATTTCCCCCACTGGAATGGGAGCTTCCTCGTGTGTTTTTTGTACCATTTTCTCCCCAGTGCTAACCACAGGACTTTGGATATTGGAGCATTAAATAAATAGTTATTGAGTGAATGAATGAATAAATCCATCTATCAAATAAGTACCAGTCAGTCTCCTGTGAATCAAGAAATTTTCATTTAATTGAACAGTTTAGCAAGCATTTGCTGAGGGTTTCTTGTTTGTGGGCCCCTGCAATACCTGCTAGGGATTTAGAGTTAAAAAAAGAAATGTCCCTGCCCCTGAGGAGGTCTGAACAGGGTATTACAGAATTCCTAAAAGATGTGAAACATGTTATTCCCAATTTTAAGTACCAAACAAGCTGAGTGGAAAAGTAAGATGGGCAGATGTTTTATTGACATGTGGCAAGACTTTAAGCACAATAAGAAGTCAGGGAGGTGAATGTAAAATATTTGGCTGATGGGAAGCAGCAGCATAGCACAGGGAGATCGGCTCGGTGCTTTGCCATGACCTAAAAGGGTGGGATAGAGAGGATGGGAGGGAGGCTCAAGAGGGAGGGGATATAGGGACATGTGTATGCATATGGCTCATTCGCTTTGTTGTGCAACATTAACACGGTATTGTGAAGCAATTATACTCCAATAAAGATGTATTAAAAAAAAAAAAGTCAAGGAGGGACTTCCCTGGCGGTCCAGTGGTTAAGACTTTGCCTTCCAATGCAGGGGGTGCAGGTTCGATCCCTGGTTGGGGAGCTAAGATCCCACATGCCTCGTGGCCAAAAAACCAGAACATAAAACAGAAGCAGCATTGTAACAAACTCAGCAAAGACTTTCAAAATGGTCCACATCAAAAACAAAAAATCTTTTAAAAAAACTTCAGGGAAAAACAAACAAAAAATACAACCTATTAAGATAGAAACTTTTATAGAGCTTTTCAAGCTGAAAAAAATGAGAAGTCCTATCCAAATCCTGGTTGTTTTATATATTTTTTCTAATCAGTTATATTTCAGACTTTGTTTCATATTTAGGATTAAATTGTATGGTTTGGGAAAGAAATACAGTCAGCTTTGCAATGATATACTGGGAGAGATGACTTATCCTGTCATGGTGAGCTGGATCAGTTGTCACCAGGGTTTTGAATTCAACATTTGAAGAACTATTTTTTTTTTTTTTTGGATTGTATGGTACTTTTATTTTTAATTTTTTGAGGAAACTTCATACTGCATTGGCTGCACCAATTTACATTCCCACCAAAGTCCACAGGGGGCCCTTTATTTTCTCCACATCCTTGCCAACACTTGTTATTTGTTGTCTTTTTTTTTTTTTTAACATCTTTATTGGGGTATAATTGCTTTACAATGGTGTGTTAGTTTCTGCTTTATAACAAAGTGAATCAGTTATACATATACATATGTTCCCATATCTCTTCCCTCTTGCGTCTCCCTCCCTCCCACCCTCCCTATCCCACCCCTCCAGGCGGTCACAAAGCACCGAGCTGATCTCCCTGTGCTATGCGGCTGCTTCCCACTAGCTATCTACCTCACGTTTGGTAGTGTATATATGTCCATGTGTACACTGTTGGTAATGTAAACTGATGCAGCCACTATGGAAAACAGTATGGAGGCTCCTCAAAAAAAAAAGAAAATAGATGTATCATATGATCCAGCAATCCCACTTCTGGGAATATATCCAAAGGAATTGAAATCAGGATCTCAAAGAGATAGCTGCAGTCCCATGTTCACTGCAGCATTATTTACAACAGCCAAACAAGGAAGCAACCTCAGTGTCTATTGGTGAGTGAATGCATAAATAAAATGTAGCATATACATAAAATGGGATATTGTTTAGCCTTTAAAAAGAGGGAAACTTTGCCATTTGCAACAAGATGGGTGAACTTTGAGGGTATTGTGCTTCATGAAACAAGCCAGACATAGAAGGACAAATAATACATAATAACGCTTATATGAGGAATCTAAAATAGTCAGACTCAAAGGAGGAGAGAGTAAAATGATGGTTGCCGGAGCCTAGGGAGAGGGGAAAATGGGGAGATGTTAGTTAAGGGTAGTACAAACTTTCAGTTATAGCAGGTGAATAAATTCTAGAGATCTACTATATGGCATGGTGCCTACAGTTAGCAATACTGTATTGCACTCTTAAAAATTTGCTAAGAGTTTAGATCTTTTGTTAAGTATTCTCATTTCATACTATAAGTAGATGATGATAATAATAGAATGGGAAGAAACTTTTGGAGATGATGAATATGTTTATGACTTAGACATAACATTGTGGTGATGGGTTCAGAGGTGTATATTTATCTCCAAACTCATCCAGTTGTATACATTAAATATATATAGCTTTTTATTTGTCAATTGTACCTCAATAAAGTGGTTTTAAAAAAAGAAATGCTGGGAGATGTGAATTTTCCTAGCAAGTGTTCACCTAATATAAATGCAAGACTTACTAAAATGTATATGTATTTTCTGTATCATCACATAACGAGTATGACAAACATTATGCAGATTTGCCCCACTTATGCTCTGAAACAGAATTTTCTAAGACAATCCATAATAACATTATAGGCAAATAAAATTGTCTTTTTTTGAAGTTAAAAAAAAAGAAGAAATTACTCTCCTGTTTGTTTTTTAATGACATTTATCACCTTCTACCTTCTACATAGTTTAGTCATTTATTGTGCTTATCACTTATTATCTGTTTCCTCATTTTGTGCTTCCTGGACAGAGAGGGATGTATTTTGTTCACTAAGGTACTCAAGTGCCTGGAACAGTGCTTGTCACCTAGTAAGTGCTCAATAAGTGTTTGTTGAATAAATGAGTGTAACTATCCAGAATGTTGCAGAGAGATAAAAAGGAGATGAAAAATATGAAAGAGAAATTAAGGAACATGGAGGATAGAATGAGAGAGGGTAATAAACATCTAATTAGAATCACAGACAAAGAGAAAAGAAAAAAAAAGGAGAAGATATACACCAAGAGATAATGGCTGATAATTTTTCATCACTGATGAAAGACAAGAAGATACAAATATAAAGCTACTTATTTGCTTTTGCTCTCACAGGATTCCTCTTTGGGAGCAATGTACTCTCTGACTGTTGTCAGAGGCAAGCCAAGGTTGTTAAATAGAACTTGTCCTCATTTCCATCACTTCACTCTATGGTAATGGTAAATTTACGACATCCAAGGTGGGCCAAAATGCTTTACAATTTTTAAAAAAATTTTTTTTCCTTTTTAAAAAATAATTTTTCTGGCTGCTTTGGGTCTTCGTTGCTGCGCACGGGCTTTCTCTAGTTGTGGCGAGCAGTGCTTCTCAGTGCGGTGGCTTCTCTTGTTGCAGAGCACGGGCTCGAGGCCTGCGGGCTCAGTAGTTGTGGCTCATGGGCTTTAGAGTGCAGGCTCGGTAGTTGTGGCACACGGGCTTAGTTGCTCCGTGGCATGTGGGATCTTCCTGGACCAGGGCTCAAACCCATGTCCCCTGCATTGGCAGGCGGATTCTTAACCACTATGCCACCAGAGAAGTCCCCCAAAAGCTTGTATTCTTAACAAATATAGTATAACTTGGGAAAAGACATGAAGCCCACTGATGGTTTATGGTATCTTGATAAAAGAAGGTTTCACCACCAACAGCAACAAAAACACTTTTAAACTATTTGACTTTTGAAAACACTATAGCACATAGATTCAGTTACATTTTGAATGAAAAAAAATAAAGGTATTCACAGAATAAATCCTTAGATTCTCTAACCCAATTTAGAGTCACATGTGAATTTAAATACTGTCAAGGACTGCCATTGACAGAGCACCCTTATGGAAGAGCCATGGTATAGCTGTTCCTTTGGCTGCTTCCAAATACTGGCCTTTGTGGGCAGCTGCCCAAACATTGCCTGAGAGTTTGTCAGCAAACGGATGACTTCATGTGCCCCTTAATTTTTTGATTGAAGTATAGTAGATTTACGTTTCAGGTGTACAGCGAAGTGATTCAGTTGTATATATTTATATATATTCTTTTTTTATAAGATATTGGATATAGTTCCCTGTGCTGTACTTGTTTTTTTTTAATCTATTTTATATATAGTAGTGTGTATCTGTTAATCCCAAATCCTAATTTATCCCTCCCTTCCCTTGCTCCTTTGGTAACCATAAGTTTGTTTTCTGTGTCTGTGAGTCTATTTCTGTTTTGTACATCAGTTCATTTGTATCATTTTTCTAGGTTCCACAAAAAAGTGATACCATATGATATTTGTCTTTCTCTGTCTGACTTAGTTCACTTCATATTATCATCTCTAGGTCCATCCATGTTGCTGCAAATGGCATTATTTCATTCTTTTTTATGGCTGAGTAGTATTCCATTGTGTGTGTGTGTGCGTATATATGTGTGTGTGTGTATATATATGTGTGTATATATATATATATATATATATATATATATATATACACACACACACCACACCTTCTTTATCCATTCATCTGTCAGTGGACATTTAGGTTGCTTCTATGTGCTGCTGTGCCCCTCAATTTTGCTGCACATCTCCTCCACGTTTACACTCTGGTTGTCAACAAACCAGGTCATTGGCAAATTGCCGGCCCCCAAATAAAGAAAAATAAATGAATTATGTTTTCAGTTTAGGATGCTAGAAAAAGAAGAAGTAAACTTAAAGAAAGTAGAAGAAGGAAAATAATATAATTATAGAACTTAAAGAAATAAACAGTAGATACAGCAGAAACTAACACAACATTGTAAATAACTATACTCCAATAAAAATTGAAATAAAAAAAGAAACAATAGAAAGGATCAATAAAATAAAAACTGATTCTCTGAAAAAAGAAACTTTAAAAAAGTAGACACACCAGTAGCAAAGAGTAATCAAGAAAAAAGATAAACTATTAATACTAAAAATTATATGGAAAACATTTTTAAATTGAGGTAAGATTCACGTAACATAAAATTAACCATTTTAAAGTAAACAGTTGAGTGGCATTTACTATATTCACAATGTTGTTCAACCACCACCTCTGTCTAGATCCAAAACATCATCACCCCAAAAGGAAGCCATGAACCTGATGAACAATTGTTCCTCATTCTCCTCCCCACCCCACCCCTCTCCCTAGCCCCTGACAGCAGCCAGTCTCATTCCATCACTGTGGATATATCTATTCTGGATATTTCATGTAAATGGAATCATACAATGTGTGACCTTTTACATCTGAATTATTTCACTTGTCATAATGTTTTTAAGGTTTACTCATGTTGTAGCATGCATCAGTACCTCATTTCTTTATATGGCTGAGTAATACTTCATCTTATGGACATGCCACAATTTGTTTATCCATCCATTCGTTGGTAGGCAGTTGTGCTGTTTCTACCTTTTGGCTATAGTGAATAGTGCTACTATGAACATGTATGTATGTGTACTTGTTTGAATGCCTGTCTTCTATTTTTTTAGGTATATATCTAAGAGTGGAGCTGCTGAATTATACAGTAATTCTATGTTTAGCTTTTGAGGAACTGCCAAACTGTTTTCCATAGCAGCTGAACCATTTTACATTCCTGCCAGCAATATATGAGGGTTCCAGTTTATGCACATCCTCATCAGTGCTTGCTATTTTCTGGGGGTTTTCCCCATTGTGGTTTGATTTGCATTTTCATGATGACGAATGACGTGAGCATCTTGTCATGTGTTTGTTGACCATTTGTATATCTTCCTTGGAGAAATGTGTAGTCAAGTTCTTTGCCCATTTTTAATTGGATTATTTGTTTGTCTTTTTGTTCAGTTGTAAAAGTTCTTTATATTTCCTAGATACTAAACCCTTATCAGAGATACGATTTCCAAATATTTTTTTCTTCCTGTAGGTTGTTTTTTTTCTCTTTCTTGGTGATGTTGATGCACAACACTTTTTAATTTTGATGAAGCCTACAGTATCAGTTTTTTCTTTTGTTGCTTGTGCGTTTGGTATCATAGAACACATTTTTAAAATTGTGTATGTATACTATGACCAATCTGATACCAATAAACTTGTGCTCATATGTATAAGAATGTTACTTTTGTAATAGCAAATATTTTAAGGCAGTCTAAGTGTTCATAAGAAGAGAAATGACTAGATAAATAATAGTGTAACCTTTGAAAAAATTGAGGTGAAAATAAGTGAGAGAGGGACTGAATTAGGTTTCTATTGTTGCATAACAAATTACAACAAATTTAATGGATTTTAAAATTTCCCATCTTTTAGTTCATAGTTCTGTAGGTTAGAAGGCATTTCTGGGTTCTTTGTTCACGATATCACAAGGCTGAAATCAAAGTGTCAACTGGGCTGTGTTTTAATTTAAAAGCTCTAGGGGAAAATTTGCTTCCAAGTTCATTGGTTGTTGTTGGCAGGATTCAGTTTCTTACAGTTGTGGGACTGAGGTTCAGTTTCCTTGCTGGCTGTCAGCTGAGAGCTGCTCTTATCTCCTAAAGGCCACCTGCCTTTCTTGCTATGTAGCCCCCTCCATCTTCAGGTTAGCAATAGTGCAGTGAATCCTTTCCATGCCGTGAATCTCTTACTTCCTTTTCTGCAATTAGTGGGAGAAAATTTGTCACTTTTAAAGGACTCATGGGGTTAGGTCAGGCTCACCCACATAATCTCCCTGTTTTATGGTCAACTGTGCCATATAACATAACCTAATTATGGGATTAAAAGTCACCATACTTACAGTCCCAGGGATTATACAGCCCTGGGATTATTGGGGGGGAAATTTAGGGGACCATTTTAGAATTCTGCCTACAACAGAGACTATTTCTAAATACATAAACATGTTCTATATATGAAAGAAAGTTAATGAGATATTGTTCAGTGAAAACAGCAAGTTTACAACTGTATGTATAGTATTATTTTGTGGGGAAAAACTACATACGTCTATATGTGTATAATGTATATTTGTATTATAATTATTAATTTTTTAAAAGACTAAAATTTTTAAAAATAATCCTTGAACTGACAGATATTTGATGTTTTGGTAGTAATTCTTTTTTTAAAGTAGCTGGCAACAATCTTAAGGGCAAAACAGTTATAAAAAAATATAGCAGGGCTTCCCTGGTGGCGCAGTGGTTGAGAGTCCGCCTGCCGATGCAGGGGACACGGGTTCGTGCCCCGGTTTGGGAAGATCCCACATGCCGCGGAGCGGCTGGGCCCGTGAGACATGGCCACTGAGCCTGTGAGTCCGGAGCCTGTGCTCCGCAACGGGAGAAGCCACAGCAGTGAGAGGCCCGCATACCAGGGGGGAAAAAAAAAAAAAATATATATATATATATATATATATCTCAAATATTGGTTTTGCCGTATGAGGAGAAAAATAAGAAAAATAATTTCTCAGTTATACTTCTCCCCTTCTTCAAGCCTTCTGGCTTGGCAATCCAGAATAAACATCTGCTTGCTTTTGAGTGATAATGGAGTAAGAAGAGGACAAAGCCTATAAATGGCTAGAATTTTAAATGTCCTTTATATTTTTTCCCTAATATCATGAATTCCCTTCTATAAGGAACTCATTGCCTTTGTTAAAAAATATTTTTCTATTAAGAAAAAGAAAGAAAATATTTTTCTGTATACACATTATGAGTGTTAACTGTTATCTTAATCTATTTAATAATTACCTCCTCAAAATCGTATAAAGAATATTCTTTTAGAAAAGAATTTGTGTTTTGATCTTTATTTGCTTCTATATGGATACTGTTATCTTTTATGTGAATTTCCTTTTTCACAGGAGGAGTATTATTGTTTAACTAATTTTCTCTATGCTACTGGTGTGCCTGTTAATATGCTTGATTCTCTCGCTGGCCCTCTACATATTTAGCAGAGTGCTCTAAAGCCTCTGGGTGCTAGTGATTGATTTTATCACTCAACCGGCTTTCCCTAAGGAGTCTTCAGTATGCCAGGTTTTTCTCCTAGGCCTTGGGAATACAAAGTTGCCCTCAGAAACTTAACCTCTCTTGATTATCATGTGAAAGCACTTACGTTAGCCATCTTTTCATGGATTCTGTGCAAAGCAAGCCAAAAGCCTCATTTCTAATTCTCCTGGAGTTTAGTCAGCATTCAAAATACCCTTGCGTAGAATGAACTTTTTCTTGAAAATCAGCTGCCTCTGTAATTGAAATAGAGGGTTCTGCCTGAGAGGCAAGCTTTCTACCCAAAAGAGATAATCTGCCTCTGAAAATCTCAGGTACCCCTAGAGAGAAATTTTCTTTTAAAATGATGGCAGAGAACTTTGTTAATTAAATCAAACAATTTTTCTTTTCTCTGCAAAAGAGGTCATGTCTTACAATGCAACTGGAGCTTATTTGTGGGAGCTCAGGCAGCCAGTGAAGGACCTGCACATCAGTCTTGGTCCTTCCACTCAGGGCCCCAAAGTTACACAGGTATGGTCTAACCTGTCTTAACTTTGTCTGGGACATAGACTCCAGCCCACTACCCAACATTCCCCCAAGGATTTTCTGTCACTCCCAGCAGGAATAAGAGAAGCTAATACCCTGACTCTGGTGATTATCAACATCACTTTCTTTTCCTACCCTGCTCTCATTGTCAATATGCATACCTTCCCTGGAAATTACAAAGATCTAGAGAAATTAAAAATTAGCTCACTCTCTCACACAAAGAAAGCCCAGAACGTGTGCCCTATGGATAGAGAAGCCAACGCGTGAATATTTAAGTGAAACCGTTTATAATCTATTGTCTTATAAGTTTTCTCTTTTAAGAATATATCTTTCTAATATAACACAAAACTGAAAATATAGACAGAATGAATGCAAATGCAGTTTAAAGCTAAATATATTTCATTTCAGTGCCCAGGCTAACTCAACATGTTTCTACATACATGCCCAAGGTATCATATCTTGCTCTGAAACATTACAGTGAAAATCTGCTTAGAGATAGACAAGTTGAAACTTTCATTTTAGATATGTACCTTGGCCTGTGGTTAATGTGTCTTTTTTCATCTGAGAATAAGGTCAGAAATTGCTCTTCTGTATGTGCCATCGTTTCATTATGTTCAGAGTCTAAGTATCAGGCTGGGGAAATTTTTTAATACAATGTCCTACAGAGTCGGGACAAAAACAGTAAAAGAAGTGGTCAGGCTTCTTTAAGAAGTTCTTTGTTTACAAGAAATTTGCTTTCTACTCTGTCTAGACCATGACACACAGTGCAAAGTAGAATAGAATAACTAATGCTACTGACAGAAGTTTGGAAAAATCCTCTGCCTAGAAAGGAGTGTGGAAAATTAAGGGGTATCAGAGGTAGAAGTTATAGTGGATTGATATAGTCAGATGTTTATTTTTCACCTATTGTGTGCTCCCATTGGTATAGGCTCTAGAGACATGGCAGTGAGGAAAACACACAAAAATTCCTGTCCTTGTGAAACTTGTATTCTGGTAGGGGGAGTCAATCAATAAATATAACAAAGAGTAAATTGTAGAGTGTATGGAGGGATAAATGATATAGAATAGAAAAAGTTAAAGTGTGAAGGAGGATTTGCTATTTTGAATAAGGTGTTCAGGGTAGGCCTTACTGAGCAGGTGAACATACCATGGGGCTATCTTCCAGGGGAGAGACCTTTTTTCTACCATCTTCTCATCCTTGGATCTCAAAATGACTTCCAAATTAATGAGGTGGACCAAGGGATGAAATTACAACCAGCCTTCTCACCCCTGGTCACTTAAAGATAAATTAGGAAACTAGATAGGAGGCCTTTGCAGTAATCCAAATGGGAGATGATGATGGTTTGGACTTGGGCTTTTTTTTTTTTTTTGAGGTAGAACTGTGCTGGTTTCATTTCTGGTATGGTGGAGTGACCTCCTAACAGGCCAGCCCTCCAACACTTAACTGTTAACAGTGGGTAAAATCCAGAAAAACAGCCATGTTAGGGTTCTGCTGAATGAACAGAAGCAGCAGATTTTGGAGGGGTAAAAACTTGGAGAAAGGGACCAACACAGGGTGAGTGTCCTGTTTTTGTGGTTTTGGTCAGAGCTGTACTCTCAACATAGCATGGGGTAGCTAAAACTCTAATAGAAGCCTGCCATATTTTTAGCCTGAGGAACCAAGAGATGGAGCTTGGGGCTTGAAGGGAATCCTGGGAAAGATAGAGCAGGAGATGGAGAATCCCAGATGTTATATATCACCTCTGCCCATGTCACTGGCTGATCCCTGAATCACACATATGCAGGACAAACTCAAAGCAGCTAGCAACTAAGACTAAAAGAAAACTGAGGGACTTCCCTGGTGGCGCAGTGGATAGGACTCCACGCTCCCAATGCAGGGGGGCTAGGTTTGATCCCTGGTCTGGGCACTGGATCCCACGTGCATGCTGCAACTGAGGAGCCTGCCTGCCGCAACTAAAGACAACTAAGACCTGGTGCAACCAAGTAAATAAATAAATATTTTAAAAAATAAAGAAAGAAAAGAAGAGAAAACTGAAGTTTAACCTGCCATCAGTCACAGGAGAAACAGATTACAGATTAAGTCTAACCAAGTTAATTTCCTATTAAAACAAAAATACTAACTGACCCTCTTCAGAAGACTGTAGGAGAATCCAGTGTCTCCACAGCATAACAGCTACAATGTCCAGAGTACAATCCAAAATTATGGGACATACAAAGAACATGGAAAATATGACCCAATCTGAGGGGAAAAGACAGTCAACAGAAGCCAACCCTGAGGTAACTCAGATGTTGAAATTGTCAGACAAGGATTTTAAAGGAGCTATTATAACATGTTCAGTGAATGAAAAGATAGTAAAAATCTCAACAGAAAAATAGGAAATACTTCTTAATACCAAATGAAATTTTAGAACTGAAAAATACAGCATCTATATTAGGGATATCAGGAATAAAAATATCACCAGATGAGATTAATTGAACCATGAAATGATAGTAGAGAGAATCTTTGAATTTGAATATCAATATAAGTTATCCAATCTAAAGAAAGAAAAATATTAAAGCCAAACTTAATCAACAAAGCCTTAGGGTTACAGTTTCAAAAGGCCCATATTGGAATTTCAGAAGGAAAAGAGAGAAAGAATGGGGCAAAAAAAAAATTTAAAGAAATGATGGCATGTAACTTCCCAAATTTTGTGAAAGACATAAACTTACATATTCAAGAAGCCTGTCAAACACCAAACAGATTAAATATGACACATCGTAGTCTAACCAGAATTCTTAAAAGTAGCTAGTAAAAAATGACACATTGCATGCATGGGAACAACAGTCAAGTGATCATGGGCTTTTTATCAGAAACTGCGGAGTCCAGAACATAATAGGAGAATATCTTTAAACATCTTTAAAGTATCTTTAAAGAAGATACTTTGTTCATCTTTAAAGAAGGACAAACACAAAGTTACATATTTAATGAAAAAAATCTTTCAAGAATGAAGACAAAATAAAGACATTTTCAGATAAAGGAAAACTAAGAGAATTTGTCACCAGCAGAATTGCACTTTAAGACTTGCTAATGGAAGTTCTCCAGGCTAAAAAAAGAATCAGAGGGAAGCTCAGATCCTCAGAAATGAATGAAGAACATTGGAAATGGTAAATATATGGATAAATATAAAAGACTGTTTGTCTCTTTATTTAAAAAATACATGACTGTGTAAAATAAAAATACCATTTCCGGGCTTCCCTGGTGGCGCAGTGGTTGAGAGTCCGCCTGCCGATGCAGGGGACACAGGTTCGTGCCCTTGTCCGGGAAGATCCCACATGCCGCGGAGCAGCTAGGCCCGTGAGCCATGGCTGCTGAGCCTGCGCGTCCGGAGCCTGTGCTCCGCAATGGGAGAGGCCACAACAGTGAGAGGCCTGCGTACCGCAAAAAAACAAAACAAAACCATTTCCTTTTTAAAAAAATTTTATTTATTTTGACTGTGTTGGGTCTTCGTTGCTGCGCGCGGGCTTTCTCTAGTTGCAGCGATCGGGGGCTACTCTTCGTTGCGGTGCGCAGGCTTCTCATTGTGGTGACTTCTCCTGTTGCGGAGCACGGGCTCTAGGTGCGCGGGCTTCAGTAGTTGGGGCACGTGGCCTTAGTTGCTCCGCAGCATGTGGGATCTTCCCAGACCAGGGCTCGAACCCGTGTCCCCTGCATTGGCAGGTGGATTATTAACCACTGAGCTGCCAGGGAAGCCCCCAAAATACCATTTTCTTGAGGGTATTCTAACGTATATACATGTTGTACATATGACAACTATAGCAGAAAGGATGGGGAAAGTGTTAATTTAACCTCTGCAGTTGCAAGGTTTCTACATTTTTTGAAAAAATGGGAAAATATTAACTTGAAATTGACTGTGAGAAGTTAAGGATGTGTAAAATAATGCAAAGAGATACAGCTAAAAAGTCAGTAGATAAATGGAATTCTAAAATCTACCCAATAACAGAAGATTCCTGAACTGTTTTGGTTCTTTCTTTCCTCACATTCTAAAGTACATGTTCATAGTGTCTGAGGAGCCAAATCCACACTAAGAGAGTATGATTTCAGGTATCATTCAAAACGGTAATGAATTGCCTCAGTGGCTAAATTTAATTAGTCTTTCTTAGAAAATTGCTATACAGTAGAGATCAAAATTATCAAGACAGCAGAGAAGGGCTTCCCTGGTGGCACAGTGGTTGGAAGGATTCATTCCAACCATCCTGATCCAACAGATCATTTAACTGCTTTTGTCTTCTCAAATACAACTACTGCAGATGGCAGTCTGCTAAAAACCAGTAGACAGTGTCTACCAGAGATGTCAGAGGCCAGGTTGGGATATCCACTGATCACCACTAAGGGCTTTAGTAGTGATCAAAATTATTCAGACACCTGTTAAAGACAGGCAGACTTTATTCAGGACCATTGCAATAGGTATAAGGACCACTACAGTACAGCCTGTCAGTAGAGGAGGGAGATTGGGCTCAACCGTGACTACAATAAGAGAAAGTCGGAATTTATAAACAAAGAGCAGGGTACGAGTTAGTGGGTTGACAGTTACTAAAAAGAAACATCAGGGGTTGGGGGGATTCTGACTAGACCAACCTAACAGGATTCTTGCTGAAGGCAGGCCAAGGTGATCAGACGTCACTTGAGGGTGATGGGGAGAGTCTGACTGATAGAGGAGGGTCAGATATTGAAGGTGGAGGATTCTGGCTAAACCAATGTAGCAGCGTTCTTGCTAAAATTAGATAACGCAGAGAAGGACATTGGACTCTAAAAGTTCAGGTGTAGTTGAAAAACTCAGAGGAGCCTGACTAGAGTTTGGGCAAGGAGAGAATCTGTCAGCTTCCTTCTCAAAATGTACAGTCTGATTTTGGCCAAAGAATGTCTGACCTAGTACCTGTTGTGTTCCTGATCAAGAGAATCCCTGCCCTCAGAGAAGCACAACTGGTAAATGTGTAAACAAGACAGCTTCAGGTACTACTACAGCTAAGGAGACTGCTTTGTAAGAGGAAATTCCATAGCCCTGAGTATTCTGTGAAGCCTTTTTGAGCCAGGTGATGAACAAAGCTTCGGGAAATAATCTGTCAGGAAGCATTTAAAGGTGTGAGAGTGGAAGTCCCATGATTCAGTGAACTGACAGTAGGCTAACAGCCCTTTCTTCCAGAGAGGTGCGTAGACTTTTCTGTGCAAGGGGACTTCTACTTTTCAGACACATGTAGTGCCAGCTAGGGCCTGCTCTTTTCTTAGGCTATTGAAGGTTCCCTTCTTCTTGCTGCTCTTGCCAACTCTGATACCAACACAAACTAACTTCTTTTATCATTCTAAATCTCAGATTTGCAAGTACAACGTAAGATGTTCCAGAATAGTGGATGAAAGAAAATATGAAAAGATGAAAGAAAATACTGGATTGAAGTTTGCTGTTCCTTTCAAAAAGCTTTATTGTTGTTAAAATATATTTAGCTGGGAGAGATTTTAACTAATATGTGTTTCTCTGGAAACCAGATGATTAGAGAAACAGCTTAACTGTAAGACCTGTGGCTGCTGTCCTTAGAGTCACAATCCTGATGGATCTCTGAGGCTACGTGTCCTGAGACACAACTTACAGCGATTGGAAGTGTTTCTGTCAGAACTAGAGGCATTTCCTCACAAACTAGGGGTTATTTTCTCTGCCTTCACAAAGCAATGTAAAATATCTGCCTGGATTGATATCTGAAGTTATTAGAGATCATCTCAAGACAGACCAAGATTTTAAAAATGAAATCTTTGAATCCTCACATGGAAGTGGAAAAACACTAGGTGCTAGATTCTGTCAGCAGATCAGTCAGTGCATCAAGATTGTGTTTTGAAGGATGTGTTATGTGCTGTTTAAAAGCAAACAATTGAGACTCATGAGAGAGAATGGAAAACTGAGCATTGGATGTGTAGGCTTAGTGTCCATGGAGCAAGATGAATGGCTGTTGTTAGGGTAACTAGAAATCAGACACAAAGGAAGAGAAGAAATAGTGGAGAAATAGCACAAATGGGGAACTCTGAGACTGATTTGATCCTTTGCAGTATGTGGGAACCAGGAAAGTCCACACTTGGACTTACTAGACAAAGCTAAATGGTATGAGAGGAAAATGAAAATTTAGAATTTCAAATTCAAAATATAAACAGTTACAAGTTTTAAGAAAATCAGTTCTTTGGTAGAAAACAGTAGAGAATATTTTGTCACAACACTCCTGTATAAACTTACTTTATCTTAATATGGCATCTAAAGATGTGGCTGCTGCTTTCTGAGGGAACACTGCAAGTAGCTTTCCCTCTGAGCACGTTTAGAACAGAGACTCATGTGGAAATAGATCCTGCTAGTAGTTTACCTTGAACTCAATTATTATTAACACTCCTAGCACCTTCCCCCAGAAGCCATATTACACTTTATATGGACTCTTCAAATCAAAGTTGTAAAACTCTATTAAATATCTACCTGATTGTTACCCTTCAGTTTTGAACCTAAACACATTAAAAAGTAGGTTTTTCTTTCAAGGGCTTTTAATGGAAAATAGAAATATTTCGGTACCTCAAGACAGAATGGAGAGACACACCTAGCAGATTATTATATCAGTGATAATGAAGACCCAGGAGCTGGAGCCTGGGCTGAGATGTCTATAGAGTGAAGTGGATGAGATGCTCGTTCAGAAGAAGGGAACAGAACAGAGAAGAGAGGTTCTAGCATCTGGAAAAATGAAAGCAAAGTTAGTTTATAAGTTTCACAGGAAAACAAGTCTTATAGTCATCCCTTGTTTATTGGACAAAAATATTATCCTCCTTTATTATCCACTTTTTCCAGACTTAGCTCTAATTACTTTTTGGAGTGACTGTTGAGTGTATGTTCAGGCCATTAACCACAGGAGGAAATACAAAAGGAGTGGACAGGTTTAAGGGAACTGGTTTTAGACCTGTAGTTCTTAACATTGGCGGCACATTAGAACTAAAGTTCCCAATGCCCAGGCCACTCCCCACATTAATTAAATCAGGAGTTCTCAAGTGATTCTAAAGTGCTGGGAAGGTTAAGAACCAATGCCTGGGACAGCTGAGTTTAAGGAACCATCAGATTTTGGGTAGAGCTACTGTGTGCAGAAGGCAGTAGGAGAGTGTTAGAAATAATTTGTTAGTAATGTAGTTACATTACTGATTTGAAAATTATTTACTTTTTATAGAGTAGATTTGTGGTTATAATTATACCCCTCTTGTTAATTTATTCAACACACATTATATAACTACCATGTGTAAGATATTGTTCCAGGTGGCGGGGAATCAGCACAAAACAAGACAGAAAATCCCTCTCCTCTTGTAGTTTACATTCTAGAGGGGGAAACAGACAATAAATAAATGTATACTATAAAACCAGGAAGATATAAATACTTTGAAGAAATTGAGAATCACGGAAATGAGACATAGCACTTTTAAAATTAAGGTGCATAAGGAAGGTCCCTATAAAGAGATGACACTGACTCCTCAGGTTATTAAATCACAGGCCTCTCAGGCCCCCAGCGATTGACGCCCTGCCCCCCAACAAATCCCCTTCACTTTCTGAGCTCAGAAGACTTCCTCAACCATTGATCTTTTAAAAAACCCATAACACATTTGTCTTGGGCCCCAAATACTGTCACTGGAAGCTTTACATCACTCAAACTCTTAAGCTTCTCAAACATTTATCTTCATACCCCAGTCACTAATCCTCCCAGACCCCAGAGCTGCTCACAACACCCCTTTGACTATAAGTCAGACAGACTCTCCCAGTAATGAGACATTCAGACACCACAGGACCCCAAGTAAATCACTTAATCCACACAGAGGGCTGAAGGGAGGCTTTTAGAGGAGAGCATGAAGATAGAAGAGACTGCGATGGGGCACAGTCCTGCAGGGACTGGGGAGGAGGGATGGTAATGCCCGGAATCATAAATAGGTTGCATTAGGCTGTGGTAAATTGGAAGACATTCATATCCAGTGATTTTTATTTTCTTCTGAGGCTTAAGGGGAAAGGTAGAGGTTTGGCTTGGTCTCTGTGGGGAATGAGGGATAGAAAGAAACAGGAGTAAACACTCCTTGAGGACACGTGATGTGCCAAGCCCCATGCCACGAGCTTTATATATGACACTTAATTTAGTCCCTACATCAACTCTGAAGTCAAACAGATTGCTGGTTTCCAGTCCAGGATTCAAGTTCTGGTCTGATCCCTGCTTTATTTCCATTACACCATATTGCCACAGGAATTCATGAGAGTATATCCATGCATATTGCAGAATCGCAAGAGATAGAAATCAGAACCTTTCAAGGGGACCTAATGGTCATAGTCATGGATTCCTGCAGCCCAGGGATCTGTATTTGGTGACTGCTCACTGTTCCTTCCAAAAAACAACAGGCAGGTTTCCCTACTAGCAATACTCTGAGATACAGATTCTTGATTCCAGAATGTTATATCACTGGAAGCACAGCAGGAGCCCAAATTTAGGAGAAAAGCAGAGGAAAAACCTTACTGAGATCAAAGTTAAACATTTATCTGCTTCAGAAACCCTGAAATATAAGTTGTTTGACTTAAATAGTTTGCCTTGAATTTTTGCACTGAAATATCTTTTTATTTCCATTCCAAGAAATTTGTGGAATATGTTAAGGCTCATACTGATAAGGCTGAGCACCGTATGAATGGCTTCAGAGGAACAGTTAGCTTAGTTTATCTTCATTGGTTAGTGGCATTTGTGTAGGGTCAGAAGTCAAAAAGTACGGTAATAGAGGAAATGGAGGAATAAGCTTGCAGTCAGCTTCCCACTGCCTGGAAGAGCATCCTAGCCTCTGACATGGTCCTGCATGATTCATGGATGTATGAAGACACAGAAGTAAACCAATGAGAAGAAGCTGAGGACCTTCTGATACTCTTCCCTTGGAAGATTGCATGTGCCCAGAGACACATACATGCCCTCTTTACATCCTTCTTCTGAGGGTACACAGAGCTTCTAAAACCTGTCTGACCCCAGGCTGAGAACTCTCCTTTAAGTTATAAAAGACCCACTCTGGAAATAGTCCCTTTGCTATTTTGTGACCTATGCCTTGGCATCCACCTCATCCCATCTACCTACTCTCGCTCCACACTCTGCCCCTCCATCAGGGTGTGGTCAGCCATGATCAGTCTGTGGCTTCATCCTCCTGCCCCTGAAGATAATTCAGTCCATCCATGGTCCATCCCCAATACCAGCCCTGCTTGAAATTCTTCAGCCTCAGCCCTGTAAGTCATGAGTACTCAGGATTCCTGGACTTGACCTTTGAGGTCTGTCCTTGCCCTTGTTGTAAACTCCCTGAACTCACACTCCTGCTAGAGCCTACCTGCCTTACCATGGTTAGTGCTGCCAAATAAGCTAGGCTGCTTAACCCCTCTGTGCTGCCATTTCCTCAACTGTGAAATAGTAGTGTTAGTGTCTACATCATCAAGGTGATAATACATGTCAAGTCCTTAGATTAGGCCCTGGTAGATAGTAAATCTCAATAAATATTCATAATTATTGTTATGTTGTTATTGCTAATTGTTATTAATAACAATAACATAATTATTGTTATTGTTGTTATTATATGCATTGAAACTTTGCTCTCGAGTCCAAACATCAGTGGTTTGTTGTTGTTTTTTTTTTGCGGTACACGGGCCTCTCACTGTTGTGGCCTCTCCCATTGCGGAGCACAGGCTCCGGACGCGCAGGCTCAGCGGCCATGGCTCACGGGCCCAGCCACTCTGCAGCATATGGGATCTTCCCGGACCGGGGCACGAACCCGTGTCCCCTGCATCAGCAGGCAGACTCTCAACCACTGCGCCACCAGGGAAGCCCAAACATCAGTGTTCTTGTGTGCTTCCTTCTAAAAGACAGGAAGGGCAAATATAGGTATGTCGCCACTGCAGTGGTTCTTCCCACCGCAGAGGCCCGGCTTTTGCTGCACATCTGGCAGGTAGCCTCCCCTAGGACCTCAAGTGACAGAGTCTCTGTTAGCTTTGTCTAGGTGGCGGGATAGCAGAGAGATTCCATCAAGCTAAAAAGTCATAAGAGCCCTGTGGCAGCAGCAGGCACATTCAGCATACTCATTTATTGCTGTGAAGCCCCTCGGAGCCTTTAAAGCAGGAAAAAGCTGTGTGTATATAAATAGGAACCTTCTTTGGGGAAAACTGCCCCTTTATTATTTTTCATTTTGCCCTCAGCTACCTTGGTATTTTAACTGTGTAGTCCTTATAAAGTTATTATAAGTCAGGCCTCTAGAAACTGTAAACTTCTGTGCTTGATTCTTTGAGGGTTGCAGAGATGTAGGAGGCACAGTCCCTGCTGCTTTACAGACAAGGACACTGGACTTAAAGGATGTGTGGAGATCCCCAGGACAACCCCTAGTGGTCATTCACTGGTAAGACTCATGGGACTCAGCATATAGTTTTACTCGTGGCTGAGATTTATTACAGCGAAGTAGTAAGGATACACCAGTGGCTCATAAAGAAGAAAGACACAGGTAGAGTCTGAAGGGGTCCACGCCCAGGCTTCCTTATGCTCTCTCCTTCCCATGAGGGGTCACACAGAGCACACATCTCCAGTTAAAATGCAGCAGCATGTGTGCGGTATTTTTGCTCTAGGAGGCCCATTAGAGATTCAGCAACCAACATTTATTGGGGCCTGTCACGTAGGGACCCTCTGCTTAGCATGTACAAAATGTCCAGAAGGGAAGCAAGTGTTTAGCATAAACCATATTGTTCACACAAATAGTCTAGGCACAGTGAGCCACCCTTAACTGTTGGGAACACTCCAAGAGCCAATTCCCAGATGCCAGCCAAAGGCTAACCTTGCAAGCAGGCCTTTCTAAAGATAGCAGTCTCAGGCCTGCTGCATTAACTCTTTTCTGTACAGAAAAGGTGCCACATATGTACACAACCAGCTCTAATGCTACCCTATCAGAGTCACTGCCATAAATGGTTCGATGTTAGAGAAGGAGCAGGTCCCTTCTGACTGATGGGTCATAGAAACCTTTCTGACACTGCACATTTGAGCTGGGCCTCAAAGGTTAGGCAGGGTTTGAGCAGCAGAGAGAAGTGGGGAGATAGGACGCAGTGGGCAAAAACAGAGTACTTTCAGGGAAAGACAGGCAGGCCCATCTGACCAGAAACAAGGTATGTTGATGGAAGTAGGGGAACCTAGGAAGGCAGAGAGAGGACAGATGCCACAGGGCCTGGACTACTAGGTGGAGGCTTGTGGGCTTTATCTACAGAGATAGAACACCACTGAATGTTTCTCTTTTAAGAAAGGAAGTCATATAGTTCAAGCCATGTTTGGAGGAGATGTATCTTGGGGTATAGATATATCTCGGGATAGGCTGAGCTGAAGGTCGGAGTCCTAGAGATGGAAGGCTACTGAAGATACCTGGATATATTCCCAAAAGGCCCAGGCTTCAGAAGATGCTCATTTGTTTATGGTCCACCTTAATATATAGGAAATATGTAAAATGAATGGAAAAGGCAAACTCTGACTATGTCTGTGTTGTAGATTACCCTTTAGTACCTTGGCAGGCAGGCCAGAGTTGACTAGGCCTGTCTTGACATGTGCAGTGAATTTGTGCCTACTGCTGCAATGTTCTAAATGCAGAGAAGAGATTGTATTTACTTAAAAATAATGTACAACCTGTACTGATTAGAGTACTCAGAAACTGCCAAATCCCCAATTCAGGTCTGCACAAATATCTGGCTGTCTTGTCCCAGCCCTAAGCACAGGTAGAGCAGATCTTTTGTGAAGCTGCAAGTTACTTTATGCACACATATGGGTCTCAAGCCTGCCCCACTCTCAGCAAAAAGTTAAGAAGGGGCCAAAGGGCAGACCACATGGGACCTGCTCACTGGCAATTCTTTATATGCTATCTGACTTCCTGGATTCTTGTCCCAGATCCCTGGCCATTGACATGTGAGACTGCCCTACGTGGGCCCTATACTCCTGGCTCACAATTTTGATCCAGCTCATCTGTGTAGACTTCCTCATCTATGCTTTGATTGCTAGGTTTTCAGAAGTCTACTTGCCTATCACGTGCCCATTTCTAAGCCTTAGAGACCAGGAACGCTTGCCCGGAAGAGTACCATTCCTGAACCTGGCCCTCTGAACACCTTTCCTCCAACCCCCAAACCCCACCTGTGTATCCTGACCCTAGTGTTGACAGCATTATAATTTTGTGCTTTGGAACGAT
Organism: Stenella coeruleoalba; assembly: GCF_951394435.1. NCBI lineage: Eukaryota > Metazoa > Chordata > Mammalia > Artiodactyla > Delphinidae > Stenella > Stenella coeruleoalba. Next base: position 67,873,382 of record NC_137156.1, read on the forward strand.
GCTGCTGTGCAGTAATACAGAGCTCTTTGTCTCAGTGACCACTCCCTCCCCTGACCCTAGAGAGCTGTGCTGTCCAATAGAACTTTCTAGGATGATATAAATGTTCTATATATGGCAGAAGATTATGGTCTGCGTGGTAGCCACTAGCTACATGTGGCTGTTTGGCACTTGAAATGTGGCATGTGTGACTGAGAACTGAGTTACTAATTTTATTAATTTTAATTAAATTTAAATATAGATAACAACATGTGGCTAGTGGCTACCATATTATAATGGCACGGCATAGAACCTGGTGGGAGAGATCTGGTGAACTAGTTGTGCAGGGCCATAGCAGAAAGGGTAGACTTAGTCTGTGTGCACAGGATATCAAGAGGAGGGAAAGACATGAAGCAAAAGAGGAAAATGAAGGAGAAAGTCCTTTGTAGTCTCAGATCTATCCATTTGTGCACATTTCTAGGTATATAATATTTAGAGACATACTATTTTTAAATTGGTTTATTTTTGATCAATATTAAATCTTACTTTCACTATTTAAATATGTATCATGAAAGACAATTGACTACAGGAACTAGTACAGGCTTAATATTACAACTTACAGACTTAAATTGAAGTCTTATCTCTATACCATGTTAGCTATGTTACTCTAATATTGTTTTTTAAATAATATCATCAATTTTTCAATATTAAGGGAAAGTAAGAAAGGTTTTGACATAGTGCAGTAGACACTGTTCCTATATCTTAAACTTTTAAAAAATTAGAATTCTTAAACCCTTCAAAGTTTTAGTACTTAGGAAATCTTTATTTGCTGTTTATTCCCTGAGATTTTTCCTGAGCTTCTCAGTCATACTTTAAAAGCCTAGAAAATATCTAGTAGAATGTCTGACAGATATAAATATTTTGAGTTTTCTAGCTTCTGTTCAGGAAACAATCAAGATTTTTCTATTCTGTGTGTGTTTATTTTGGCTTTTGTAAGCTCTGCTCTTCCCATCAGGACTCCCTCATGACCTATTAAACAGCAAGACTTTGCTTCACCGAGGCACAGAAACAGCAGCAGAAATAGTGACAAGAACAAGTTAATAAGTGTAAATAATATGTATTCTGGTATCCTTAATCAGAGGATTTATGCAGTTACAACAGGCCAGATCTGTAGGGTGTGGGGTATTATGCTAAACAGAGAAAAACGTGAGTAAAGGAATGAAATTAAAAAGAACAGTAATGTTCACATCATGAACAACTGGAAATCACAGAACTAAAGATTATCAATATAAGTGGTGAGTAATGAGGGAGGAGGGAAGCAAGATCAGAAAGATAGAATGAGAGCAGCCAAGATGGCAGCTGCTGTTTTAACATTGCTTTTTTGACCTCAAGGGCTAGCATGGTTACTTTTCTAGAATACTTAAGACTGCTTGACCTTCAGCTGAGCAGTGAAGAAGTGTAGCACTTCTTTAGTCCCCGTAGGCATGATTAGCAAATCATAAAGAAGGCAGGGTCAATCCCCCTGCCCCCACCTTCCTCACATGGAGGTACACCTTCCTCAGAAGCATTATGGTTTGATGTTGGAGATGGCAAAGATGAACTGACTCAGCATTGTGCTGTCCTGTCAGCGGAGTCTCAGCCTCACTTCACCCCCATTTATTCATTTACATGCTTTTTATTGTTAAAATTGGAAGCCTGATCCTGGGATGGGAGCATAAATCATTAGAGTAAAAACAACTGTTTGTAGCTCCCTGCATAACTGATCATTAAGTTACCATTTTGTTCATTTTCATGATAAGTACATGATTTCTAAAGACCTTGTAGGGGCTATATAATTATAGCAATGCTATTGTAATTTTCAGAATATGTGATAACAGATTTACTCATGTGTCTCTTTTGCTTTAGAGAAAATGGAAAGAATCTGTTTTCTGGGATCATTTGTCATTCAGACAATTTTCTGCTTGTTCCAAAGCAGACAAAGTATTCCCCCTCCCCGATCTCTCAGCCTTTTGGGTGGAGAATGTCATGAACCTGAAAGAGACTAGGTGCCACCAGCAGAGCTGGAATGGGGCTTGGCATGGCCTTTCTAATCAGTAGGGTCAGGTGCCCCATGTGGGCGGTAGGGATCCTGGGGCTAGCTAGGTTTCATTCACAGACACTCAACTGTGCATATCTAGGGTAAGATGTGGTTTGCAGCATTTTCCAGATATATTTGCCCAGGGATCCCCTCCTCCCTTCCACCACACACTTTCTTTTCCCAATGCTTATTTCATAAGATGAAATACAGGTAAAGCATGGGCTTTGAAGTCAAACAGCTTCAGATTTGAATTCTAACTGTACCACTCTACCTTTTTATTTCAAGTCAGAATCTTTGACTCTCAGTTTCTTCAGAGGCGAAATAACCGTTATGAGGATTAAATGCAATTAGGCAAGAAAAGAAACGCTTTAAACAATGCCTGGTACACAGAAGACACTCATTAAGGGGCCGCTGTTGCTGCTGCTATAGCAAGCTGATGAGTACCAGGGCTCTATCCACCCCCCGCCCCCACATCTTCCCCTGAGCTTCAGGCTTGGGCTTCCAGCTAGCTGGTTTTTTGTTCACCTACATGTCCCAGAGACCTCAAATCCAGTATGCACTTCTGAACTTTATATCTTCCTCCTTGTATCTTCTCTGGTTGACACTATCACATTCAGTTAACTGCTAAATCTGGTCAGCTTTGTCCCCTAAATACATCTCGCATCCATTCACCTCTCTTCGGTCCCAAAACTGCATCATAGCTTGCTGGGGCTACTCTGCTTTGTCTTTGGAGTATTTTCTGTGTTAACCAACCTGGCTTCCACACTGCAGCCCTAGTGATCATCCTAAAAACTTATGAGATCAACATTGCTTCTCATAGTTGAATTTTCAGATCTTCTGTAAGGCCCATAATGGGGTTTTCCAAACTTGCTAATCCTAAGAACCAATTCAGACCTTTTTAAAAATACAGATTCTTGGGCCCCCTCCAGGAGTCCTCTCCTCTAGAGATTCTGATCCAGAAGATCTGGGATGGGACACAGGAATCTGTACTTTTAATAAGCTGGGAGGTACTCCTGGTGATAGCCAAGCTGGGACAACCCTCACGTATAATGCACTCCATGGGTTTGTCCACTCTACATTGCACAACACACCCCAGCTCTCCAGTGCCCTCTTAACTCATGATCTGAGCTTCTCTACCCTCAAGCTGCCTCATACTTAAGAGGGTCTGTACTTGGCACACACTTCTCCTGGAACCCCCTTCTCTTCATCTCTAACTACCCCTTACCAAATGCTAAAAGTCTAGCAAAATTGCAAGAATTTGTCCCAATGTCTCATTTAGGCAGCCTACCTTCATCCCAGTGGAGCTTGTCAGCCCATTTCTGTGCAGTTAATTATAGCATTTTCACATTGTGTTGTAATTTTTGTTTTATCTGTGTCTCTTTCCCAGTAGACTCAGAACCTTTGAGGATAGGGACCATTTCATTTCTCCATTCCCAGCATCTTGCGTAGTTTCTGGAACATGATAGGTGTTCACAAATGCTTGTTGAAATAATAAAAAAGAGAGAGGAAGGCTAGAAAGAACTCTTTTTTTTTCTTTAATATATTTATTTATTTATTTTTGGCTGCGTTGGGTCTTCGTTGCTGTGCACGGGCTTTCTCTAGTTGCAGCGAGCAGGGGCTACTCTTCGTTGTGGTGCATGGAGTTCTCATTGCGGTGGCTTCTTTTGTTGCAGAGCACAGGCTCTAGGCACACGGGCTTCAGTAGTTGTGGCGCACGGGCTCAGTAGTTGTGGCGCACAGGCTTAGTTGCTCCGCAACATGTGGGATCTTCCCGGACCAGGGCTTGAACCCGTGTCCCCTGCATTGGCAGGCGGATTCTCAACCACTGCGCCACCAGGGAAGTCCAAGAACTCTTGAATTGTAGTAGGAGTCATAAAAATGTTTTTTGGAGCCCTGAAGTGTCTTAGGGACAGGTGGTGGTTAGGAGAGAGGCCTGAGTAGGGAAGATTCCTGCTCCTGTCCCTTCTCTCTGCCTCTCATTCAACCAAAGTAGCTGTATTTTTTTTCTTTTAAGCAAGGAGAACAGGTGTCTTTTTTTTTTTAACATCTTTATTGGAGTATAATTGTTTTATAATGTTGTGTTAGTTTCTGCTGTATAACAAAGTGAATCAGCTATATGTGTATATATATCCCCATATTCCCTCCCTCTTGCATCTGCCTCCCACCCTCCCTATCCCACCCCTCTAGGTGGTCACAGAGCACCGAGCTGATCTCCCTGGACGATACAGCTGTTTCCACCTAGCTATCTGTTTTACATTTGGTAGTATATATATGTCAGTGCTACTCGCTCACTTCGTCCCAGCTTACGCTTCCCCATCCATGTGTCCTCAAGTCCATTCTCTATGTCTGCGCCTTTATTCCTGTCCTCCCCTAGGTTCATTAGAACCATTTTTTTTTAAGATTCCATATATATATGTGTTAGCATATGGTATTTGTTTTTCTCTTTCTGACTTACTTTACTTTGTATGACAGACTCTGGGTCCATCCACCTCACTACAAATAACTCAATTTCATTTCTTTTTATGGCTGAGTAATATTCCATTATGTATATGTGCCACATCTTCTTTATCCATTCATCTGTTGATGGACACTTAGGTTGCTTCCATGTCCTGGCTATTATAAACAGTACTACAGTGAACATTCTGGTACATGACTCTTTTTGAATTATGGTTGTCTCAGGGTATATGCCCAGTAGTGGGATTACTGGGTCATATGGTAGTTTCATTTTTAGTTTTTTAAGGAACCTCCATAATGTTCTCCATAGTGGATGTATCAATTTACATTCCCACCAGCAGTGCAAGAGGGTTCCCTTTTCTCCATACCCTCGCCAGCATTTATTGTTTGTAGATTTTTTTTTAATTAATTAATTATTTATTTATTTGCCTGTGTTGGTTCTTAGTTGCAGCACGTGGGATCTTCATTGCGGTGTGTGGGGTTTTTGTTTTTTTTGTGGCACGTGGGCTCTCTAGTTGTGGCTCACGTGCTCAGTAGTTGCAGTGCGTGGGCTTAGTTGCCCCATGGCATGTGGGATCTTAGTTCCTAGACCAAGGATCGAACCCGTGTCCCCTGGATTGGAAGGCGGATTCTTAACCATTGGATCACCAGAGAAGTCCCTGTTTGTAGATTTTTTGATGATGGCCATTCTGACTGGTGTGAGGTGATACATCACTGTAGTGGAGTTTTTTTGTTTGTTTTTTTTGTTTTTTTTGCGGTACACGGGTCTCTCACTGCTGCGGCCTCTCCCGCTGCAGAGTACAGGCTCCGGATGCGCAGGCCCAGCGGCCACGGCTCACGAGCCCAGCCACTCCATGGCATGCGGGATCTTCCAGGACCAGGGCACGAACCCATGTCCCCTGCATTGGCAGGCGGACTCCCAACCACTGTGCCACCAGGGAAGCCCTTCACTGTAGTTTTGATTTGCATTTCTCTAATGATTAGTGATGTTGAGCATCCTTTCATGTGTTTGTTGGCAATCTGTATATCTTCTTTGGAGAAATGTCTATTTAGGTCTTCTGCCCACTTTTGGATTGGGTTGTTTGTTTTTTTGATATTGAGCTGCATAAGCTGCTTGTATATTTTGGAGATTAATCCTTTGTCACTTGCTTCATTTGCAAATATTTTCTCCCATTCTGAGGGTTGTCTTTTCATCTTCTTTATGGTTTCCTTTGCTGTGCAAAAGCTTTGAAGTTTCATTAGGTCCCATTTGTTTATTTTTGTTTTTATTTCCATTTCTCTAGGAGGGGGGTCAAAAAGGATCTTGCTGTGATTTATGTCATAGAGTGTTCTGCCTATGTTTTCCTCTAAGAGTTTTATAGTGTCTGGCCTTACATTTAGGTCTTAATCCATTTTGAGTTTACTTTTGTGTATGGTGTTAGAGAGTGTTCTAATTTCATTCTTTTACATGTAGCTGTCCAGTTTTCCCAGCACCACTTATTGAAGAGGCTGTCTTTTCTGCATTGTATACTCTTGTGTCCTTTATCAAAGATAAGGTGACCATATGTGCGTGGGTTTGTCTGTGGGCTTTCTATCCTGTTCCATTGATCCATATTTCTGTTTTTGTGCCAGTACCATACTGTCTTGATTACTGTAGCTTCGTAGTACAGTCTGAAGTAAGGGAGCCTGATACCTCCAGCTCCGTTTTTCGTTCTCAAGATTACTTTGGCTATTCGGGGTCTTTTGTGTTTCCATACAAATTGTCCAGTTTTTTGTTCTAGTTCTGTGAAAAGTGCATTGGTAGTTTGATAGGGATTGCGTTGAATCTGTAGATTGCTGTGGGTAGTATAGTCATTTTCACAATATTCTTCCAATCCAAGAACATGGTATATCTCTTCATCTGTTTGTATTGTCTTTAATTTCTTTCATCAGTGTCTTATAGCTTTCTGCATACAGGTCTTTTGTCTCCTTAGGTAGGTTTATTCCTAGGTGTTTTATTCTTTTTGTTACAGTGGTAAATGGGAGTGTTTCCTTAATTTCTCTTTCAGATTTTTCATCATTAGTGTATAGGAATGCCAGAGATTTCTGTGCATTAACTTTGTATCCTGCTACTTTACCAAATTCATTGATTAGCTCTAGTAGTTTTCTGGTAGCATCTTTAGGATTGTCTATGTATAGTATCATGTCATCTGCAAACAGTGACAGTTTTACTTCTTCTTTTCCAATTTGGATTCCTTTTATTTCTTTTTCTTTTCTGATTGCTGCAGCTAAAACTTCCAAAACTATGTTGAATAAGAGTGGTGAGAGTGTGCAACCTTGTCTTGTTCCTGATCTTAGGGGAAATTGTTTCAGTTTTTCACGAACAATGTTTGCTGTGGGTTTGTCATATATGGCCTTTATTTTGTTGAGCTAGGTTCCCTCTGTGCCTGCTTTCTGGAGGGTTTTTATCATAAATGTGTGTTGAATTTTGTCAGTAGCTTTTTCTGCATCTACTGAGATTATCATATGGTTTTTATCCTTCAGTTTGTTAATATGGTGTATCACGTTGATTGATTTGCATATATTGAAGAATCCTTGCATTCCTGGGATAAACTCCACTTGATCATGGTGTATGATCCTTCTAATGGTGCTGTTGGATTATGTTTGCTAGTATTTTTTATTTATTTATTTATTTTTAGCTGTGTTGGGTCTTCCATGCTGCGTGCAGGACCTCTCTAGTTGTGGCGAGTAGGGGCCACTCTTCGTTGAGGTGCACAGGCTTCTCATTGCTGTGGCTTCTCTTGTTGTGGAACACAGGCTGTAGGAATGCAGGCTTCAGTTTTGTGGCATGTGGGTTCAGTAGTTGTGGCTCGCGGGCTCTAGAGTGCAGGCTCAGCAGTTGTGGAGCATGGACTTAGTTGCTCCACAGCATGTGGGATCTTCCTGGACCAGTGCTCAAACCCATGTCCCCTGCATTGGCAGGCGTATTCTTAACCACTGCACACCAGGGAGGCCCCCTGTTTGCTAGTATTTTGTTGAGGATTTTTGCATCTATGTTCATCAGTGATATTGGCCTCTGGTTTTCTTTTTTTGTGAAATCTATGTCAGGTTTTTGTATGAGGGTGTTGGTGGCCTCATAGAATGAGTTTGGGAGTGTTCCTCCCTCTGCTATATTTTGGAAGAGTTTGAGAAGGATAAGTATTAGCTCTTCTTTAAATGTTTGATAGAATTTGCCTGTGAAGCCATCTGGTCCTGGGCTTTTGTTTGTTGGAAGATTTTTAATCACAGTTTAAAATTCAGTGCTTGTGATTGGTCTGTTTATATTTTCTATTTCTTCCTGGTTCAGTCTCGGAAGGTTGTGCTTTTCTAAGAATTAGTCCATTTCTTCCAGGTTGTCAATTTTATTGGTATAGAGTTGCTTGTAGTAATCTCTCATGATCCTTTGTATTTTTGCAGTCAGTCGTTACTTCTTTTTCATTTCTAATTCTGTTGATTTGAGTCTTCTCCCTTTTTTACTTCATGAGTCTGGCTAATGGTTTATCAATGTTGTTTATCTTCTCAAAGAACCAGCTTTTAGTTTTATTGATCTTTGCTATTGTTTCCTTCATTTCTTTTTCATTTATTTCTGATCTGATCTTTATGATTTCTTTCCTTCTGCTAACTTTGGGGTTTATTTGTTCTTATTTCTCCACTTGCTTTAGGTGTAAGATTAGGTTGTTTATTTGAGATTTCTCTTTTTTCTTGAGGTAGGATTGTATTGCTATAAACTTCCCTCTTAGAACTGCTTTTGCTACATCCCACAGGTTTTGGGTCGTCGTGTTTTCATTGTCATTTGTTTCTAAGTATTTTTTGGTTTCCTCTTTGATTTCTTCAGTGATCTCTTGGTTATTTAGTAGTGTATTCTTTAGCCTCCACGTGTTTGTATTGCTTACAGTATTTTTCTGTAATTGACATCTAGTCTATAGTGTTGTGGTTGGAAAAGATACTTGATACGATTTCAATTTTCTTAAATTTACCAAGGCTTGATTTGTGACCCAAGATATGATCTATCCTGGAGAATGTTCCATGAGCACTTGAAAAGAAAGTGTATTCTGTTGTTTTTGTTTGGAATGTCCTATATCTATTAATTAAGTTCATCTTGTTTAATGTGTCATTTAGAACTTGGGTTTCCTTATTTATTTTCATTTTGGATGATCTGTCCATTGGTGAAAGTGGGGTGTTAAAGTCCCCTACTATTTTGTTACTGTCGATTTCCCCTTTTATGGCTGTTAGCATTTGCCTTATGTATTGAGGTGCTCCTATGTTGGGTGCATAAAGATTTACAATTGTTATATCTTTCTTGGATTGATCCGTTAATCATTATGTAGTGTCCTTCTTTGTCTCTTGTAATAGTCTTTATTTTGAAGTCTATTTTGTCTGATATGAGAATTGCTACTCCAGCTTTCTTTTGATTTCCATTTGCATGGACTGTCTTTTTCCATCCCCTCACTTTCAGTCTGTATGTATCCCTAGGTCTGAAGTGGGTCTCTTGTAGACAGCATATATATGGGTCTTGTTTTTGTATCCATTCAGCCAGTCTATGTCTTTTGGTTGGAGCATTTAATCCATTTACATTTAAGGTAAATATCAATATGTATGTTCCTATTACTATTTTCTTAATTGTTTTGGGTTTGTTTTTGTAGGTCTTTCCCTTTTCTTGTGTTTCCTGCCTAGAGAAGTTCCTTTAGCATTTGTTGTAGAGTTGGTTTGGTAGTGCTGAATTCTCTTAGTTTTTGCTTGTCTGTATAGGTTTTAATTTCTCCATCAAATCTGAATGAGATCCTTGCTGGGTAGAGTAATCTTGTTTGTAGGTTTTTCCCTTTCATCACTTTAAATATGTCCTGCCACTCCCTTCTGACTTGCAGAGTTTCTGCTGAAAGATCAGCTGTTAACTTTATGGGGATTCCCTTGTATATTATTTATTGCTTTTCTCTTGCTGCTTTTAATATTTTTTCTTTGTATTTAATTTTCGTTAGTTTGATTAATATGTGTCTTGGCGTGTTTCTCCTTGGATTTATCCTATATCGGTCTCTCTGCGCTTCCTGGAGTTGATTGACTATTTCCTTTCCCGTGTTAGGGATGTTTTCAACTATAATCTCTTCAATATTTTCGCAGGCCCTTTCTTTGTCTCTTCTTCTGGGACCCCTATAATTGGAATGTTGGTGCGTTTAATGTTGTCCCAGAGGTCGCTGAGACTGTCCTCAATTCTTTTCATTTTTTTTTCTTTATTCTGCTCTGTGGTAGTTACTTCCACTACTTTAGGTTCCAGGTCACTTATCCATGCCTCTCCCTCAGTTATTCTGCTACTGATTCCTTCTGGAGAATTTTTAATTTCATTTATTGTGTTGTTCATCATTGTTTGTTTGCTCTTTAGTTCTTCTTGGTCCTTGTTAAAAGTTTCTTGTATTTTCTCCATTTTATTTCCAAGATTTTGGATCATCTTTACTATCATTATTCTGAATTCTTTTTCAGGAAGGCTGCCTATTTCCTCTTCGTTTGTTAGTCTGGTGGGTTTTTACCTTGCTCCTTCACGTGATGCATATTTCTCTGTCTTCTTATTTTGTTTAACTTACTGTGTTTGGGGTCTCCTTTTTGCAGGCTGCAGATTTGTAGTTCCCATTGTTTTTGGTGTCTGCCCCCAGTGGGTGAGGTTGGTACAGTGGCTTGTGTAGGCTTCCTGGTGGAGGGGACTTGTGCCTGTGTTCTGGGGGGTGGGGCTGGATCTTGTCTTTCTATTGGGCAGGGCCACATCCGGTGGTGCGTTTTGTGATGTCTGTGAGCTTAGTATGATTTTAGGCAGCCTCTCTGCTAATTGGTGGGGTTGTGTTCCTGTCTTGCTAGTTGTTTGGCATGGGGCATCCAGCACTGGAGCTTGCTGACCATTGGGTTGAGCTGTGTCTTAGCGTTGAGACAGAGATCTGTGGGAGAGCTCTTGCCAATTGATATTACATGGGGCCAGGAGGTCTCTGGTGGTCCAGTGTCCTGAACTTGTCTCTCCTACCTCAGAGGCTCAGGCCTGACACCAGTCTGGAGCACCAAGACCCTGTCAGCCACATGGCTCAGAAGAAAAGTGAGAAAAAAGAAAGAAAAATAAGTAAATAAATAAATAAAATTATTAAAATTAAAAAAAAAATTTTTTAAAGAGTGCAACCATACCAATAAACACAAATCCACCAGTGATAACAAGCGCTAAAAACTATACTAAGATAAACATAAAAATCAGAAACAAATCAGTCACAGACAGCAAACCCCAAGTCTACAGTTGCTTCCAAAGTCTACTGCCTCAGTTTTGGGATGAATCATTTTCTAGTCCGATATTCCACAGATGTAGGGTACATCAAGTTAATTGTGGTAATTTAATCCACTGCTCCTGAGGCTGCATGGAGAAATTTCCGTTTCTCTCCTTTGTTTGCACAAAGTAGCTATATTTTTCAATTTTTCATGTGTTGGTGAATAGTGTAAGGTCTTGTTGTAAAAAAGGGAAAAGTTGATACTAAAAATAAATTTGAAAACCACAGCACTGATTTGCCTTAATGAAACCCCTTTATGCATTTCTACTCTGTGATTTAGAATGAAGTGGGAAAACTTGAAGAACTTGAGAAATAAAGCCAAGGATCTAAATTGGAAAATGCGTCTGTGAGGAAATTATAATAGAGATTTCCTAACCTGTTGGGTTGTACAGTGTAGTATGGCCTTGGGGCTACTTGCTGTTTTCAAGCACCTGAGGGTGATCATGAGAGAGATGCTAAGTAGTTGGCATGCATCTCCACAGAGGCCCAAATTAGAAACATGAAGATTAAATGGAAAGAGATGGGAGAATCCCTCTGCATTTATTTGAGGCGTGTGCTTATATTTCCAAACCAGAGTCTTCAGGAAATAACCTCCCTAAGGATTAAACACTTTGTCTTTGCCTCAGTGCCTGGCACCTCATTGTTGGTCACCAAACATTTGCTGTAGGCATGCATGAATTACCATCAGTGGAGAAGTGTATGAAATGCAGTACCACCCAGGAATTAGAACTCTCATAAAAGCAAGTGATCTTAAAATTAAGACTCTATTAGACTTGTCACAGATTCAAATTATGGATTTCATTTGTAAGAACTTGCTCAATAATATGAAATTAATGTAACTTCATATACTGTTCATGCATAGCTCATCATAAAGACAAGTAAATGTAGAACAGTTCTCTCATAATGTTGCTTATTGAAGAATAAGAATTTAACCATCTCTTTTTTCTCTTGAAATAATTAGAGTTTTCTTACCCAGAGTATTAGGAGAAAAACTGACCCGTTGCTCTCATATAGAGGTGTGGATGTTTGTAAAATCTCATAAATAAATTTTTTTCTTTGGCCACAGTTCCTTTCACACTTTTGGGATATATGAAAAGGAGTCGTGCCTCTAGTTGGCAAATAGATTCACTCAGCATTTATCAAATTGTATTTGTACAGATTCCATCGCCTTATGCAAAGGCAGGTTGTGGAGTCCAAAGTCACCTGTCCCATTGGTACTTAAACACATAACAACATTTTAAGCCTCTGAGAAGTCCTAGAGGGTAGAAACCTCTCTGTGTTTAATGCAATATTTCCCAGCAATATTGACCACTTCTTTTGCAGAACAGCTGTTGCCAAATTAGGAAACATTGGGTAGATGTTTGCCTTCAGATAGTTTGAATGTTAACAGAAAGCAGCATTTATTTCATACCCATTGGTGAAGCCAGCAAAACAGGAAGTAATTCAATTTGTACCTAGAGCCCTTTGAAATGAAACAAACAAACAGACAAAAAAAACCCAGTTATTTTCAGTCTCACAAACTGTGAAGAAAGCCAGGTGATACCGGGAGTGTGATAGGCTCTAGGAAATGTGAAGCTCAGCTGGGCACTGGGAGAACCACCTTAGGGGCCTCCTTTTACTGCTGAGGAGAAAGAGAAGTTCTTGGGTTCTCATAGGGCCAGCAATACTGTCTACCCTGGAATTTGTTTTATCTACCCTTTTTTCTTTGGACCAGAACTTGGTGTAGCCCCTCCGAATAGCACCCCTTTCTCTAGTTTGGTAACGAGAAGCTCCAAATGGCAGCCTGCTTGGTAGATGTCTGTGCTTGAGAGATTCACTGAGAGAGGTAATGTGAGGGTGAGAGCAGTTGTATGTCTTCCTTCCAAAGAAGAGAACAGAAATAATAATAAATTCTCTTGAAAAGGCATAAACTTCTTAAAATTGTTTTTATTTTCATCTATCAAGTTAACAACTAATTTGAGTGGTTATTATATGCATTTATATGTATTAAGATAGATCAACTTCTGTAACAGTTAGACAGAAAAATGCATAACAGCTCAAACACAATAGAAATGTATTTCTTGCTTGAATACTAATACCAGGTGGGTGAATTTGCAGTAACTAGGGTGGGACTCATCCGTACAATCATTCAGGGACTCAGACTAATAAATACTCTGTCAACGCCAGTACATGGCCCCAACGTTGCCTTGGGGGATCATCTCCACTCTAGGCATCTGAAAGGGGAAAGAGCATGAAGACAAACATGTAACCAGTGTTTAGGGCTAAGCCGAGAAGTGGTATACATCACTTCTATCTGCATTCAGTGTCTAGAGCTCATTATATGGCCACATCCAACTATAGGGGAGGCTGAGAAGTATAGTCTATCTGCCTGCCCAAGAAGAAACAGAGAACATGGATTTTAGTGAGTAGCTGGGAGACTCTGACTACCACAACATGCTTGATGTTTCTCAGTGTTTATCCACCAAGTTAGAAGGTTGGTTTGTCCTGACCATCTTGTTTGCTCACTGTTGGCTCATCAATGTTTCTGCATAGTGTGATGGTGATGCTACCCATCCAGTTTATGGTGACCTTTGTCAGCAGGCTTCCACACACCACACAGCAATTCTTCATGGAGCTTCCACCTTCTTTCATTCAACATGTATTGAGCACCTGTTGTAGGTTAGCCTCTTGGAAGTACTAGAGATACAGCAGTAAACAGCTCCCTTATTATTAGGGAGCTTATTCTCTCATGTAAGAGAAGGATAATAAAGAAAGAAAATAATTAGTTTGTGCCAAGTGCTGAAAAGGAGAGAGAGGGTATGGGAGGGGAGGGGTATTGCTCTTGCTAACATCATTGTAGTTGGCTTCCCTGGGAAATTGGCATTTGAATAAGCCACTTGGGCTGAAAGAACAGTATTCCAGGCAGAGGTAACAACATGTGCAAAGGTCCTAAGGCAAGAAGGAGCTTGGCTTGTTCAAGAAACTTGTATCTAGGAGAACAGTGTATATAGAGAATAGCAAGCAAGAAAGGCTCTTGTGAGATGGGGCTCTAAAGATACACTGAATGTTCCACACAAGGCCTTGGAGACCTTAGAGATCTGATTTTTTTTTAACATCTTTATTGGAGTATAATTGCTTTACAATGGTGTGTTAGTTTCTGCTTTATAACAAAGTGAATCAGCTATACATATACATATATCTCTTCCCTCTTGCGTCTCCCTCCCTCCCACCCTCCCTATCCCACTCCTCTAGGTGGTCACAAAGCACCGAGCTGATCTCCCTGTGCTATGAGGCTGCTTCCCACTAGCTATCGATTTTACATTTAGTAGTGTATATATGTCCATGCCACTCTCTCAATTTGTCCCAGCTTATTACCCTTTCCCCTCCCCGTGTCCTCAAGTCCATTCTGTAGTAGGTCTGCGTCTTTATTCCCGTCTTGCCCCTAGGTTCTTCATAACCATTTTCTTTTTGTTCTTAGATTCCATATATATATGTTAGCATATGGTATTTTTATTTTATCTGAGAGCAAGAGTAAGCCATGAAAAAGTTTGCTGTTGTTTGATTTTGCAACAACTTTATTATATACAATTCACACACTATAGAATTCATCCATTCAAAGGGTACAATTCAGTGGCTTTAAGTAGATTGGAGTTGTGCAAACTTTACCACAGTCAATTTTAAAACATTTTCATCACCCCCAAGAGAAATTCCATACCCTTTACAAGTCACCTCATCTTCTGCCAAATCCCCAGCCTTAGGCAACCACTAATCTATTTTCTGTTCCTATATATTTGCCTATTCTGGACATTTCATAGAAATGGGGTCATACAATATGTGGCCTTTTGTGTCTGACTTCTATCACTCAGCATGATGTTTTTGAAGTTCATCTACATTGTAGTGTATATCAATACATCATTCCTTTTATGGCTAAATAATAATCCATTGTATGGATGTACCTACCATATTTTATTTATCCTTTCATTTGTTGTTGGATATTTTGGTGGTTTTCATCTTTTGGCTATTATGAAAAATTCTGCTATGAATGTTCATGTACTTTTTTGGGTGGCCATATATTTTCATTTCTCTGGGATATATACTTAAGGATAGAATTGGTGGGTCATATGTTAAACTATGTTTAACCTTTTGAGGAACCACCAGACTGTTTTCCAAAGTGGTTGCACCATTTTACATTCCCACCAACATTATATGGTGGTTCCAATTTCTCCACCTCCTTGTCTACACTTGTTATTATCTGTCTTTTTGATGAAAGTCATTCTAGTGGAAGTGAAGTAGTGCCCCCATTGTGGTTTTGATTTGCATTTCCCTAATGGCTAATGATGTTGAACACCTTTTCATATCCTTATTGGCCATTTGTTTATCTTCGATGTAGAAATGTCTATTCGTTATTTTATTATTGAGTTGTAAGAGTTCTTTATAATTTTAGCTACAAGTCCCTTATCAGATATATTATTTGAACATATTTTCTTCCATTCAGTGGATTACCTTCCCCTTTCTTTCTTTCTTTTTTTTTTTTTTTGCGGTACGCAGGCCTCTCACTGTTATGGCCTCTCCCGTTGTGGAGCACACGCTCCGGACGTGCAGGCTCAGCGGCCATGGCTCACGGGCCCAGCCACTCCACGGCATGTGGGATCTTCCCGGACCGGGGCACGAACCCGTGTCCCCTGCATCAGCAGGCAGACTCTCAACCACTGCGCCACCAGGGAAGCCCAAAATTCACCCTTTTTAATGCATAGTTTGATGAGTTTTCACAAATTTATAGTTGTGAAACCACTACCATAGTCAAGAAACAGACATTTCATCACCCCAGAAAATTCCCTTATGTACCTTTGCAGTCAAACCCGTGCCCTCCTTCCTCAGTCTTGGCAACTTCTGATGTGATTTCTGTTCCTATAATTTTACGTTTCTAGAATGTACTATAAATGGAGACATATAGTATATTGTCTTTTGTGATTGACTTCTTTCACTTAGCATAATGCCTTTGAGATTCATCCATATTGTTATAAATCTTAGTAGTTTGCTTTTTTTATTGTGAAGTAATATTCCATTGTATGGGTATACCATACAATGGTATATCTCTCTGTTCATCTCCTGATGAACATTTGGGTTCTTTACAGTTTCTAGCGATTATGAATAAAGCTGCAATGAACATTCACAATCAGGTCTTTGTGTGGACATATGTTTTCATTTCTTCTGAGTCAATACCTAGGAGTAAAATTGTTGGGTCATATAGTAAGTGCATGTTTGACTTTAAAAGAAACTGTCAGGCTGTTTTCCAAAGTGGCTGTACCATTTCACATTCTCCTCAACAGATTATTAGAGTTCTAGTTGCTCTACATTCTTGCCAATCCTTGGTATATTCAGTCTTTAATTTTAGCCATTCTAGTACTTGTGTAGTGGTATCTCACTGTGCTTTTAATTTACGTTTCTCTAGTTACTAATAATGTTTTCTTGAGGTTGTTTTCCATCCCTGTATATTCTTTGGTGAAGGGTCTGTTCAGATTTTTTGGTCCATTTTTTGAGTTGTTATTTATTATTACGTCTGAGCTTACTTTCTTTGTTGTCAATACAGTCCTTTCTTAGGTCAGTGTAAATATTTTCTTCCACTCTATAGCTTGCCTTTTCATTTGCTTATCAGTGTCTTTTGAAGAGAAGATGGTTTTAATTTTATAAAGTCCAATTTATCATTTTGTGATTCATGTTATATGCTTAATAATCTGAGATCACAAAGATTTTTCTACTGTGTGCTAAATATGAAAAAAAAACGTGAACAAGATACACGAAGGTACTTGTCTCATTTTTCTTGTGTGTATTCTTACAGTTTTATAGTTTTAGCTCTTATATTTAGGTCTATGATAAATTCAAGTTCATTTTTTTTTTTTTTTTTTTTTTTTTTTTTTACGATACGGGGGCCTCTCACTGTTGTGGCCTCTCCCATTGCGGAGCGCAGGCTCAGTGGCCATGGCTCACGGGCCCAGCCGCTCCGCAGCATGTGGGATCTTCCCGGACCGGGGCACGAACCCGTGTACCCTGCATCGGCAGGTGGACTCTCAACCACTGCGCCACCAGGGAAGCCCCAAGTTCATTTCTTATAGGCAAGATCAAGGTTTAATTTTTTATATGGATTGTTCACCATTTGTTGAAACTGCTGTTCTCCCTTACTGAATTTTGATACTTTTATTGAAAATTAATTGAATATATGTGGGTTATCCCATCTTTAAACAAAGACCTCCCTCAACTCAACATGCCCATTTAACTAAAAGTTCATCACTTCCACATCTTCACCTCTTCAAAGAGGGGTCTAGACTCACTGTTTCTGCTTCCTTATTTCTTACTCCTCACACTAGCCTCTTTCACTATCATTCCACAAAAACGGTTCTTGCCAGAATCACCAATGATATCTGTTTTAACATCCGGTGGACACTGTTGTATTGTTGTCTCATGTGATTCTCAGTGCCCTTGGGCCTCCTTGACCCCTCCCTCCTCTTTCAGACACTTTTTTCCCTTAACTAACATAGCATCCCACCATTCTTCTTATTTCTTCTGTTTTTCTATTTGTCCCTACATGTCTACTTGGCTAGTTCTTCTTCTTTTACCTGTTTCTTAATTATCAATGTCTCTCAGGATTCTGACCAAAGCCCCTTTTTCTTCTTGTTCTGTTTATATTCCCTGCTTATTCCCATCTAATCTGCTGGCTGAAGCATCTCAAATTTATATTTGCCAGATTTATAAAAGCCAGATCTTTTCTGAGCTTCATTTCTGCACATTTAACTGCCTAGGAAGTTAAGCTCTAGGAAGGACCATGAGCTCTAGGAAGAAAAGTGCCCTATATATATTGTGTTCACATTTTTGTTCCTATGTTTAGCACAGACAACTTAGTAACTATCTGTTGACTAAATGAACAAATGAATATGTGAACAAACTAAGCAACCTGTGCAGCTGATATTATAACATATCTTATAATTCTAGTACAATATTTTAGTATTGGCCTTTTTACTGATACCTAATATGTGTAATGAGTACATGACTCTGGGCACAGGAGAAGCAAATTACTTTTAGAATCACATACTTTGTCTTTGCCATGGCTCAGTTTTCCTGTTACAATTGGTAGAGAACCTTGGGATGAGGAGATGGGAATGAGATCCTAGGCAGGGGCAGGAAGGAGATAAGAGAGAAAGGAGACATTTCTCCAGAATGTTGCAAACACTGTTTCTAAAGTTTTTCAGTCCAATAATTTCCTTCAAGAATTAACCTATATTGTTTGAGGAATAAAATATCTTAATGGCCCTATTAAATTCTGATTACAGCTTTAATTACAGTACATTATTTCTTTTTTACTTTTCACCCAAACTTTTGTAAGTCCCTGTAACATTTTTTCTTGGCTCTAAAATGATTCTCAAATATTGTATAGGAAGATGTAAACTGGGTAATGTAGACTCTTTCGGACCTAGTGTGATGAATATTTTTATGATGATCTGAGTGTTCACATCAAAGAATGTATATGCTGCTTATGGGCTTACTGTTATGCCCAGAGCTTTGAGGGTATTTGGGAAAAATACAAGACATAATCCTCATTGCTGCCCTCAGGGAGCACACAGCTTTAGGGAGGTAAGAGCCACAACTGGCAAGTAAACAGCAACACCTGTGAAGCAGTTTGTAGTCTCTATTGCATGTTGCTTGGCAAGAAAGATAGTCTCCTGCTACTAGACATGTACTTTTGGCCTTGCCTGTCACTATGGGCTGTCCTGAAAGTGTTTAGGGTTTCTCTATAAATGCCCTTTTTATTTGTTCTCGAGCATGCAGTCCCTTACATTTCTCTGTCTCTCTCTCCTACATTTCAGTGAGCGGTTTCTGGTGAGACTGAACAAGAATGGTGGGCCAAGGAACCCAGAGAAGATAGAACGAATGTGTGCCCTTTTTACAGTATGTGCAAATTCTATTTCCCTTCTCTGCTGTTGACTCTAACTAGGGCCCTGCTATGTGGATATTGTTGCCCTGGAAACAAGCATTTATTCTTATTTCCCCACACACTGGTGAGAATAGAACTTGATTTATGTGTCTATCAGGTTTTAATGAAATATTTAAGAAAACTGAAATTAGCTTCAGTTTTTAATTTAATTTATTAAAGAAATATAATCAAGTACCTTTTACTGATGTACATTTTAGAAGCTATTTAATATAATAGACACATAAAATTTGAGGAAAGTCTTTCTTACAATTCTTCTTCAAGGCCACTGGGAATTTCTCTGATGTGTAAGTATGGTTTCTCTAAAGGCACCCACCAAATTTACAGCTTTGCAGTTTTTTAATGAGTTTATATAAAGAGAGACAAACTAAATAGTCCTCCTCTTTCAAATACCGAACAGAGTCTTTTTGTGCCATGATTCATACTTAAGTTTTTTCTGAATAACCATGCTGTTATTCGTGGTCTCTGAGCTCATGGACTCATCAGCTCAGAGAAGGCTAGGTAACCTGCTTATTGAAAAGTGCTAAGCCTCACAATACCACATTGCCTTGTGTATTCTTCAAGCTGATTCTGATTTACTAAATTTTTTTTTACCCAGTTATAAAACTTAACTGCCCAGCTTTATTTATTTCAGTTAATTTATTTGCTGAAGAAGAAAATAAGACCGTGTCACAATTTTAAACCACTTTTGACTATCATGGATTCTTTGATGTGCTTCAGTGATACTGAGATACATCAAAACCTGTTGAGTGCAGGGAGGTATGATGGTGTCACAGTGCCACTGCCCTCGTTTGTGGTGCATGATTGATAGGTGACAGGTGTCTCAAACCTTATGGTGTGCCTCTTAAACACAAATGGGATTTATCTAGGGCTCTGATATGTGACTTTCTCTGAAAGATAAAATTGGATTTGTTTACCTGACCTTTTTTGTTCATTTACTACAACTTTATCGAAATCTCAAATGATGTTACTGCAGAATCAGAAGCCACTTTTACAGGAATAACTTTTATTGAAATTGCTTCAGGTATGAAGGATTTACAAATCTAGCTAAGCTAACATGAAGTTTCATACATCTTTGAGCTCAGCATTCAAAGCTTAGGAGATAATATAGGAAGAAAAAGCAGGAAAAGCAGATCCAGGAAGACGGCTAAGGGAATTGAGATGGTTTAGTCTGGAAAGATCAATGCTCTCTCTTCAACAGGAGAACAAGGGAAAGAGTCCAAATTGCAGGTAATGGGATGTAGGTTAGAATATTGGGGGAGAGCATCTGAAGTGAGACTACCTGAACACTGAGCTGGTTCTCTGGGACCACCTTCCTGAAACAGGATTAGAATGAGATGAGACACCCATCTGTCTAGAATGTCTCAGTGACCTTAGGAGTCTTTTATAGATCCTCGTGCTCTGATATTGTTTGGTTAAAGCAGCAAAAGAAATTGTCGATTCCTTGTTCTTTGGCACTGTGGGAACAGAGCTGTGTGTGTGTGTGTGTGTGCGCGCGCGCGCACGTGTGCGTGCATGTGTGCTGTCCTTGAATGTGATGAGTGTAGTCCTTGTCTCTTGAAAAATGAACTTAATTATGATATTTGAATGTAATTATACAGTAAATCAAAATTTCATTTAACAGCATTTTAATTATCTATAGGGGCCCAGAGGCCTAGGCTGTAGCCCCAGCTTTATAAATCAGAGATGCACGTAACACTTATGACGTGCTCTTGTTCTGCCACAATGAGAAGGCACAAGGCTGCTAAAAATACCCACTTTTGTAGTTCCCTTTGCAGTACAGCCCTGGATCTTTTTTTAAAGATCCCCCAAAAAAATGATTTGAGGAATTTTTTTCAAAGCCTAGAAGATTTTTGAACAAGATTGTTCTAGCCAGGATTTTCATGTTTTACTTTAAGTTTATACGAAATGATAATTTTGGTGGAAACTATTTTCTGGCTATCTAAGACTTGAGTTCCTCCTGTGGGCCAAAGGAGTTTTCCAGATTGGCATATGTGTTACAGAGTTTTCGAGTAAATGCAAGAAAATGCAGGTACAGCTGTGGTCAGTGCCAGCATGTTAGCTTACCTTAGCATCAAGAAAAGGGAACCATACAAATGGAGCAGTTTTGCAGGGTTACTCAAGCTGACTTCAGAGCCACATTACAGACAGTCACATTATCCATGCACAATCTTGCTCTTGGTAAATCCTGTTTTTTTCTGACTATGTTAGATTTCAGAGCTTCCTGTACAAGAAGAATTTTATCCAAGAAGGAGGTGTTTCATATTTATGTAAATGTCTAATACAGTGAGGATTTTGATGACTTTCATGATTAACAATGGCTGTGTGGTATGAGCATGAGAGAGCATGTCTGTGTATTTGCTCCTTACTAGATATCCAGTGCCTCACACACAGTGCCTGGCAAATACTAATGATTTGTTACATAAGTAAATGAATACATGTTTATTTTCTATTATAGTTGAGTGATCAGCTCAGAGAATGAACTTGTGTTGTTTTCCCTGCATTAATTGGCATCATATTTTTTACATTTACTTTTTCACATTTCAAAATAGAATTTTAGGTAGTGCTTTCTTGGAATTAAGAATGAATTTAATTATTAGTGCAATAACATCATTTATTAAAATACTGCCTCCTTTTCTACAGCATAAGAATGAATAAATTGGCTGTGTTTCATATTTGTAAATCCTATTATCTCTACAGAAAAAGGGTAGTCCAGGCACAGGAAAGTGAATTGACTTTTCCATGTTTCAGATGAAATATTAGTAACTGAGTCAAGATGCTGATCCCTGAGTCACTGTCTTTTCTACCCACCAGGTAGTTGGGAACCAGCTTCCTAGTTATGTAGGATTGGAGGGTAAGGTCCAGTGAATAAATCTAAATTCAAACCCTGCTCACCAGATGAATGGTGGGTGAGTCACCTCTCTCCCCACCTTGGTTTTACAGGTCTTGTGACATAACTCTATGGTAACTGTGTTTAACCATGCTCATATCTAATAAGATAGCCTTTACACTGAATTTTGACACTGAAATTATGTGGAACTCACAAATAATAATTTTACTTAAAATATTTTCTGGTACTGATTATTGTCATCTTATTTTTACTGATCTCAAATAAATGCCACAGAATGTTCTGGGTACCATGTATAACATGGTAAGAAAGAGCCCCTATCCAGCCATTTAGAAAATACTGTAAATTACATTTTAGGCTTCTTCCTTTCATTCACCTGAACAGAACCAAAGGAGAGATCCCATGCTCTTGTGTACAGCCCATCTGGTTAGTGTTTGATCATCTTTGGTAACTGGCTTGAATTCTCTACGTATATTGGGATTTATAATTATACTGGTTATTTGATAGTTTGGATTAACACAATTTAAGCTATGTAGAAGACCATTTCACTTTGAAATGAGTCAAACATTTACATATCTTTTAGTAATAGACATGTTTCTATCCCAAAAATTATATAAAAATGGTAATCTGTTTTTTAATTTCTATTTTTTAGTAGTCATCTTAATATTTAGCAAAATGTAGTACTGTTTGGAGGATATCATTTTAAATTAAAGGAATTATTGAAATGGAGTCTAAAATATCATTTTTCAAGATCAAAAGACAACTTTCATGCAAAAATATATCTTTGTGATTCCAGAGATAACAATTTATGTTAAATTATTTTGTAACCCATTTCATTGTAAGTATATTTCATTATTCCATCAAGAATTTGGCAAAATATTATAACCATCTAGAATCTAAAAGCTTCAATTTCACCATTACAAATTACTTTTTAATGTCTCCTTTTCTTTCATATGTTCAGGACCACTCTACAGGGCAGAGCTGGGATTATGGTGAGGCAAGCAAAGCGCAGAATCCTGAGAATGAGACCTTAAATTTTATATCTTAGATGGCTTGCTTGCCTCACCCTAGACCTAACCCTGCTACAGGGTAAACATAAACATAAAGCAAACATGGGGATTCTGGATCCAAAGCTCATTCAAAATCATGACTGCTGCTTGATTGTCCCTTTTCCTGCTTTATTGAAAAGAGATAAGTATCTGGGACAAATCAAAAGATGAAAGATGGGAAGGAAATGGAACTAAGGAACCATTTCCTAGAAGCAAAAGGGAAATCACAGGAACCTGTCCCATTAAAGATAGAGGTTACTCCTTCAATCATCATTAATTCATAACAGTGGCTGGGAGTGAGCAGCAGTTGATGACCTGGTGAAAGTCTGAAACAATACATATTAAAGGAAGTTTTATTACTTCGAGTATAATGTGTTAAATAAAGTATAAATATATACTCAAACATTTTTTTTCAAAATGTGTTCTACACATAAATAATGTATAAAATTATTTTTATAACTCTAGTTTTAAAAGGGATTCTGGATGAGATTTGTTTACTTAAAGGAAGCCCTTAAAATTTTCCAGATAAAATTATTTTCAGCTTTATGCTTCAGCATAAATGATACATATCTAAATTTAGAAATGGGAGATCTAATTATTGAGGTGTCACTAAAACCAAAGTAATTGCTTTTCAAGGGAACATATCTAGTGTATAATAATCATTTGTGGACAGCAGAATAAATGTAAAATTAGTAGAGAGTAAACTTTCAGAATTTCAGTCATTAATGAGCCTTTTGGTGTTTTCCCTTTTTTTTTCTGCATTGGAAATTTCTTTTGTTACAGAATGTTTTTATATGATTTTGGAATAAACATGGATAAGTCAATGTCATGGAGATTTCTAATGTGAGAACTTTCGGAGATAGGTGGTCTAAATAAGAGCTGGAAAAATATTGTCAACAAAATAATCTTCTAAGGGCACATAAGATGTCCAGGCTTTCACTGCAGGAATCTTATAAACACTAAACTGCTATGTGCTTTAATCTCCTTCTCCCACCTATAGCATATGCTAAAAGCAGCAAAAGCAAACCATTATGAGGTTCAAAATGAAATTTTAATTATTTTCTATGTATTCATTGCCTTAATTTATTTTTTCTCTTTTCTTAGGATCTGAGCAGCAAAGATATGAAGAGAGATTTATATATAGTTGCCCATGTGATACGAATAGGTACGGTTCACTTTATCAATTCACATGACTAAGACCACCCCAACTTGGGATATCTACTGTATTGACCTTTGTCTTCTGCCTAGGTCTTCAGGTTTTAGGATTACTTCAGGTACTTCAGGTTTTAGGATTAGAGTCCAGTTTGTACTGGAGCTGTACCTTAAGCTCAGCTGCTGCAATAGCTGAATTTGATAGAAATGAAAGCATTTTCTGCTTCCTATTTGTTTTTGGACCCATACTTTTTATTTCAAGTGGCCTGCTTTTTTACATTCTCTCCATCTAATGTTCTGCCTCTGTACCAGCCCTCTGCCTCAGAGATCTTGTAACGGATTGCCAGGGTTGCCAGCTTAACAGGTAGTGAATGGCCTTTGCTGTGTTTTGTATCAAAAAGTATGTATCTATGCTATTTTCCACAAAATTAGAGTTACTGTCATTACTGCACTAGATGGATGGTATCTCACTTCTACCCCACCCAAGATTTTTGCTACCTGTGGTTCGTTTGTCCAGTCTTATTTTAAGTTTATGACATAATTTGCGGGCCCATGACTAACCAAGTCATCTTTCATAGTGGGTTCTGGCATATCCTGTACAGCAAAAGAGTTGTTTTGCCAACAACAAAACAACTCTTTTCCTGTACTTTTGGGTTTTTGTTTTTCTGTACTTGATAAAGCATTTGTTGAGGTTCCAGTTCTGCATTTGCAAGTCCTCTTGCCACTATAAGCACAGCCTTGGTAAGCAGGAAAATCAAGCTCCCATCTACTTTCTGAGACTCTTCTTGCTCCTACAGTGGTTCAGGAGCAGCTTTGGCTGGAAGAATTTGGTTGGAAGAATAGTACATTGTCCTCGTTATCTCTGTATACATAACTTTTACCTGTCAGCTAAAATACTCAACTAAGAAGTTAAAATATATTAGCACATTGGTTTTTCTAAGAAATTCATGAAACCACTGTTTCATTCACATATGATTAATAAATGGACTGTTGGTGTTGAGGTGGGTAGTAAGGATGATTAATTGAACGTGGTGCAGGGGAAGAGCCCTGGCCAAAGGCCTGTTTGGCATTCCTCTACATAAATAACCTTGCATCCTTGGATGGCTCCCTTCATCTTCAGTCTTCCAGTTTAGAAAATCTCTTAAGATACCTATAGCTCTGGCATCCTTGGATGACAATTCGGTGGTGCTATAGAGGAGCATGGAGTTCTCAGTCTGACTGGTGTTTCTGCTGTACCCCAGGCCGGATGCTCCTGAATGACTCAAAGAAGGGCCCTGCTCATCTGCACTATCGGCGGCCGTATGGCTGTGCAGTCCTAAGCATCCTGGATGTCCTGCAGTCGCTCACAGAGTTAAAGGAAGAGAAGGATTTTGTTCTTAAGGTTTACACGTGAGTAATGGACCTCAGAAATATTAATGATTTGCAACATAAGACATCCCAGCACTGCCCTTGAGAGCAGAAGTTCTCAAGCTTTGCAGGACAGACTCATCAGGTTATGTAGGATAGGGAATTTTTTGAAAATGCAAAGATTTCCTTCTAAAGGTTTGGGATGGGCCCAGGCAACTGTATTTTTAATACGCTTCCCAGGTGATTCTGAAGCAGCTGAACTTGGAATGTTCTATTCTAAAGTAAAAGTCTGGTGATACACAATTCCTCTTCTCTCCAGGACTAGCCAACCTTATTACGTATTTACAGGAAAGCTAATAATCTAATTTATCCTGTGTTTTGGCTGTAAAAGAGTCATCTGTGTCTAATACTTGCCCACCAGCTGTTGTAACTGAGCTGGCTCCTGATGTACATTGCTTCAAAGAATGATCACAAGTCAGGTTGCCCTGTCTTTGAAGAAAAGCCAGTTTTTTCTGAGGAGCTAAGGTTTTACTCTTCATTTCTGCCACCACTGATCTATGTCACCAGCCAAGTATGGCATTATTTTTAGTGTTCATCATCCAAGGACTCTGCCTTACAGAAGCCGTGCATCTCCTCCTGACTCTTGTTAAACAACAGAAAAAACAAAGAAAAGTAACACAGAATCCAGGTATATCGTCTGTCTTTGCTTGTAGAGACTTAGGCATGAATCATAATGCTGAAAATATGATCAATGGTGAGTTTAGTGAGTTTTTAAAGCAAGTGTATTTCTAACTGTGAGAATTAAAAAAAGAAATCTCTCCCCTTTTGGTTTTAACCCAATATTGTTTTTTCAAATTAAATCTAATGCTGTCAATCACCAGGTTAATATATCTTTACCGTAATATTTGTGTGTATTTTTCTAAATTATCTGTTCTATCTGATTCAGGCATGAAGTAAACGTAATTCACAATTATGCTTAATTTGGACCTTTGTATAATCAACCACATTTTATTAATTTCAAAATAAAAGCCCAGGTATCCTTATTACCTATTTTGCCTTAAGCTCTGTTTTGTTCAGAGTTGTGTACTTGATGTGATGAGGATCTTCCTTTGAAATAATAACTTACAAAGGAAATTTTAGCAGGTTTCCTCTTCCTTTCATGCATCAGTCACAGCCTTGCTCCATTTACGAAATCTCTTCAATGGTGGGTGGTGGTACCTGCTTCTTTTTTTTTTTTTAATAAATTTACTTATTTATTTATTTTTATCTTTTTGGCTGCGTTGGGTCTTCGTTGCGGTGTGCGGGCTTCTCATTGTGGTGGCTTCTCTTGTTGTGGAGCACGGGCTCTAGGTTCACGGGCTTCAGTAGTTGTGGCTCGCGGGCTCTAGAGCACAGGCTCAGTAGTTGTGGTGCACGGGCTTAGTTGCTCTGCGGCATGTGGGATCTTCCCGGACCAGGGCTCGAACCCATGTCCCCTGCATTGGCAGGTGGATTCTTAACCACTGCACCACCAGGGAAGTCCCGGGACCTGCTTCTTGATACAAGGTCCTTTCCTCCCTTTGAAAAGGACTAAATGTTCATCCAAAATCATCATCATTATCATCTTACTCCACTCTATCCTTTCTAAGGGCATGGAGTTTATAGATAGCACTCCAGAGTTGCATCTCTGCACATATCAGCTGTTCCTTGCTTCAGTGCAAATTCTCATTGTGGATAGGGGCTTGCACAGCATCTCTCTTGAAATCATGCTATCAAGCTTAATTAGCCTAGTTGCTTCTAAAACAACAGTTTTCAGTACTAACATGTCACTTTTCAAGAAGTGGGATTCATGTGTAGCTTTTTCTTAGCTCCTTTCTCTGAGCTGTGCCTAATATATCAGTTCTAAAAAGCCAAAGAAAGATATTGTTTTCAACAGAGAAGATAGTTTTTTTTTAAGTTTTTTGAAGGACTAATAGAGTTAAACTGTAGGATAATTTTTCCACTTGATAGTATTAACAGACTTTCAAAGACACTTCCATGTTGGTGAAATTGATTTTGTGCACAGTACGGAATTCCTCTAGGGTTAGTGTTTTAAATCCACATCAGCACAGTAAATTCAGCCCTACGGAGAAGTAATATTTTCCAATAAATTTTAGGGGACATGTTTGTTAGGTTTAATTGGAAGCTTAAAGGTTTTACTAATAGCTATTGATAGTGTTTTAGCCTTTGCTAGGACAGAATTTTGCAAGGATAAAAAAATCTCTTGTATAGTATTAATCAGTGAATTAGCAAAATATCTCATTAGTTGTTGATCTTCTCATTGTTTCTTCTGTTATTCAGAGTCAGCCTCAGGCCTCAAGCCCCTGTATGTCTCTTGTCGTGACCACTGCTCTGGCTTTATAGATATTTAATATCATGTGTGTTGGGAAGGCACCACATCCTTTTTTAAAAAATCACAACAAGAAGCTGAGGTGTAAAAACTAGGTCGCTTTTTAGTGAGCCAGAAACCTTAAAAATCACAAACGAATAACCACTATGTGAAGTTCATTCTATATCAGAATCTATATTCTATTCTATATCAGATATCATATTTGTTCTTGGCCAGAGGGACTGGACTCTCAGGCAGGCACAAGGCTTGCTGAATCTGGAGCCTAGGATGTGAAAGGAGAGGAATGCCAAGGAGCTAAAGCCAGCATTGGGATGGGTGGAGTGTGACCATAAATAGTACATATGACCAAATACAAGATGCCTCTGAATATGTGATGACCACTCTCCAAGTTCACATTGAAAAAAGTCCAAACACTTTTAGGCCAACTTTAATGAAATAAATAACTACTTAAAATATTAAATTTATCATTTTAGTTATATTTTAAATCATATTATATAAAATGTGTATTACACACTATGTACTCAATCACATATTATGTAAAATTGAGAAGTATTGCTCTTTCCCCACTTCCACATTTTATGAGAAGATTTTATTTGAATTCTTTATGTGCAACCATGCCATTAGGTCTTTGTCATCACTATAGCCATATTCTGAGTCATCTGACAGTTTTCCAAGGCACATTATCAGGTTTGGTTTTGATACATCACTCTTTGAATCCTTAATGATGCTTTCACTGGAGATTTATCTTGAGGCCCAATAACATATTTGCTGAATAGTTGGACGCTTGATTTTTTTTATGTTTTCATTTGTCATGTAGGCCTATGTATATGACCTTAATGATACAGCCACTTACTATGCTGCTTTTAAGGTGAGTTTTACAGTAGCATCCAATACTTCAATTTGGAGGTCATATCCAAGGATGATTACTAAATCTGTGTAGTTTTGCTCTTAAAATTTTTTTTAACCAAGATAAAATTTATAAGCATCTAAAACTTGCATTGGTAATAATGTATCTTATCCAAAGGATAATGTAACGTATCCAAACAGTGCTGTGATGTTAAAAATAAAGGGGTTCAGAGAATGCCCTATAACATGAAAGGCTTTGTGAGGGTGGAAATACAAGGTGGCAGCCTCTTCTGTGAGTGATGCCTGGAAGGGAACCTCTCCTTGTATTTGGAATAGACACAGGCATTTCCTCAGAACACCACCTTTGGGTTCTTTGTTTCATCACTACCTTATCTATGAAACTGCCTTAAGTTGAGGGGACTTGTTTAGGAGCCATTCTTAAATGGAAGCTCATTCTTAAATGGGTAAAGGACCATTGGGTCACTCTCATTTTGGTACAGATTAAAGGAATCTGATGTCTTTATATGTAATAACTCTAAATGAAAAATTCTGCTTCTCACTTGCAAGTCAGGTAAAGAAATAGCTCATATTTCTCTTTCTCCTAGCCTAGGCCTTCTCAATTTTCAGTGGATCATCATCCACCCAGGACCATTATCTGCTGGGTCCATTATCAGTGTTCAGACATGCGTTGTTTGAGCATCTGCACCAAATGTCTTTTCAGGCCATACAAGGAAGACTCAAATCCAGTAGGTCTCTGTCCATGGAACTGCTCTATTTTGACTTCCAGTGCCCACTGTCTCTAGCCTCAGTGTCTAACTGGGTTTTTGTGTGTGTTAGTACTGCTGCAAAACAGAACACGTTAAATAATGAACCAAAATAAAGAAAGTTAGCTCAGGATGACTCCCTGCTCATGCAGAGGTGAGAGGTTCACAACAGGAGTCTCTAACATGGATTTAGTGTTGGCACATGAGGTCCCAAGTATTCTCTGCCACAGGATTGAAAAAACAAATGTGCTTTCTCTTCCCTTCCTTCTCTGTTCTGCTGCTACTCTAGAAAGAGTGATATGAAAGAACAGTGGCTCTACAAGTATACAAACATAGAGCTGGCTTTGTATAACAACTTTAACTGACTTAAAAGTATGTCAGTAGTATGTATGATCCCAGATTGGTTTTTAAAAACATAGATATAATACTTTCATCTATTAGATAGATTAGGTAGATGAGATGATAGATAGAAGCTGTGAGATTTGGAAAAGTCATCCTAATTCCCAGAACTTTAGTTTCCTCCTCTAAAAAATTGGGGGTGGGAGGATGGAATAAGGTAATATAAGAGAGACAGAAGAAAAAAGAACCCATTTGAACTAGTGAATCAAACAGGAAAGAGGTGGAAAAATAAATGAGAGGATTGGTGGTTCAGGAAATGAGATATACCCAAATGATAGGTGTATTACATGCCATCTAAAAGGAGTTTCCTGTCTTTTTTTTTTGCTAGTGACTCTTGTTTATTGGCAAGTTCCACTTTCACATCTAAACTACAAATCCTACATAATTCCAGCCATAGTATCTTAATTACTTCATGGTGGCCACATAAAATGTCACCTGTTTTCAATGGTAATATCAGTGTACATTTGTTTAGCGCTCTGTACTCTCTCAGAGCCCTTCTGGCTATATAATCACATTGAAACTTCATAACAAGCCTGTGCACTGAGTGGAGCTTCACCATCTTACAGAGGTAGAGGTGGTCAACACCAGTTAAGTAAGTGACTAAGCAAATTAATGACATTTCTTGGAAGAACAAAAGAATGGTAGTAATCATACTTTGATTTTAAATTAATTTTTCATTTAACCTATAATGATTCAAAAACAGCACCAATAACAAAAAATGCTAGGGATAGAATCATATCATGGGCTTTATAGAACGTGTTATTTTCTTTTTAAATTTTTTAAAATATTTTTATTTATTTTATTTTATTTTTTTTTTTGGCTGCGTTGGGTCTTTTGTTGCTGCACGCGGGCTTTTCTCTAGTTGCGGCAAGCGGGGGCCACTCCTTGTTGCAGTGTGCAGGCTTCTCACTGTTGTGGCTTCTCTTGTTGCGGAGCATGGGCTCTAGGTGCGTGGGCCTCAGTAGTTGCGGCACGCGGGCTCAGTCGTTGTGGCTCGCGGGCTCTAGAGTGCAGGCTCCGCGGCATGTGGGATCTTCCCAGACCAGGGCTTGAACCCATGTACCCTGCATTGGCAGGCAGATTCTTAGCCACTGCGCCACCAGGAAAGCCCTAAACTTTTTATTTTAAATTGAAGTATAGCCGATTAACAGTGTTGTGATAGTTTCAGGTGCACAGCAGAGCGACTCAGCCATACATATACATGTAACCATTCTCCCCCAAACTCCCCTCCCATCCAGGCTGCCACATAACATTGAGCAGAGCTCCCTGTGCTATACAGTAGGTCCTTGTTAGTTATCCATTTTAAATATAGCAGTGTGTACATGTCAGTCCCAAACTCCCTAACTATCCCTTGCCCCCATCCTTCCTAGAACATGTTATTTTTTAAGTGTTTATTCTTCTTTATGGTCAACATTTAGTTTTTATGGCTGTTGGGTTGTCATACCTTTTATTAACCAGTAATAAAGGCACAAATTAGATTTAAAAGCTGTATTAATATTTCTGTTAGTAAAAATTTAGACATTTCTATCCTAAAGGAAACCCTAATATAAATAAATGCAGGATGTATAATCATTCAGCACAAAGATGCATGTAAGAATATATATCAAACAGTACAAAAGCTGCTGTAAGAGAGCATTAAAAAATCAGAAAGCCTAGAGCAAAGGACAGTAGAAAGCCCATATCAGTTATGACAATAAATATAATTGAGATGAAATTAGGTAAAAATTCTTAAAATAGAGGCAAAGGGCTTCCCTGGTGGCGCAGTGGTTGAGAGTCCGCCTGCCGATGCAGGGGACACGGGGGGACACGGGTTCGTGCCCCAGTCCAGGAGGATCCCACATGCCACGGAGAGGCTGGGCCCGTGAGCCATGGCCGCTGAGCCTGCGCGTCCAGAGCCTGTGCTCCGCAACGGGAGAGGCCACAACAGTGAGAGGCCCGCGTACCGCAAAAAAAAAAAAAAAAAAAATGCAAAAAACAAAATTCTTCTATATATTAGTGAGAGACTCACAAATATAATAAGAGAAACAAAAAGATTAATAACAAATAAGCTAAGTATAATAATAAAATACAGACAAAATGAAATGTCGTAATATTAATGATAAAAAATAAATTCTAATGTAAAAGGTATGAAATGAATGTGCTGTGTGAGGAGTATCAGGGATTGACAGAAAAAGAAAACACACACACAATAAAGTTAAATTTGGTTTCCTCTTTCATCCTCCAAGAATACATATCTCACGGGAAGCAAAATGGCTTCTCAGGGTAGGCACACACATAACATGTAATGCACCACTCACTCCCTCAGCCCTAGAATCCCCAGCAGAAGCAGCCCCTGATATTTGGACTCTGCAAAGTAGAGGGTGACTACTCTACTACCGTTAAATTAAGGGTTCACACTTCATTCCGGAGATATTTACTCAACAGTTCATGTTCTTCAGTTTAAAGAAACATTGACCAAACATAGCCTTAACACACTCACCTTCTTAACTGGGGAAAGAAAGCAGAGTGAGAAGCCCAGGTGTCCTTGCCAGCATCTCTGCCTCCAGCTCACCAGTGTTCCAGAAAGCCCTTTTTTTTCCTTTACAGGGATAGAAAGAGCTGATATACTGATACATGGTGAAATTTATAGTGAAGGTCTAATTGTTGTGACCTTTGAATATAATAATGACTCAAAATTATTATGTCCAATTTATTATAAATATAAAGATAAAAGTACAGTAAAATCAAGAGATTTGTTAACATCCCTTTTGACATATAAGAAGACAAAAATAAGGATGGAGATAAATATCTAAATCAGATAAATAAATCTGACTTAGGAGAGAATCTGAATAAGGTTGATGTGACAGAGAATAACAGCATCATTGAGCACTCACCTGGGCTGTTATCTCTTTTTTACATATGAGGGAGACAGGACACAGAGTGGTGAGGCACGTGCCTGAGCAGCCTTGTTAAGAGACCATACTCTTAGCTACTTGCTCTCCTACCTCTACACAGGGTGGCATAATTTATCATGTAAATCAGTACGTGCTGATAGTCAAATGGAGTGCTATTGCTTGCCAGGACAGCAGATGTAACTGGAGAATCCCAGCTCACCAGGCTGTATGATTCTTCCAGTGCTAAAAAAAAAAAAAAAAAAAAAGATTTGTCCAACAAACAGAATACATCTTTTCCAGGGCCCATGGAACATTTTACAAAAACTATTCATAGAAAAAAATTTCATAAATTCCACATGGCACAAGCCACACTCTGATCACAGTGCAGTTAGCATATTAGTCATCCAGAGGGGAAAGACCTTACAATAATTCTGATATCAAAAAACATAACTTGACAAAGGTCAACCTTCATTCCCAATTATTTAACAATTTTGGCTTAGTAAACTAAGAATAAAAATGCTGTTTGTTGCAGTTTGAGGGGGCTAATGGATATCAGTAGATAGGTTTTGAGATCAGAATGTTAAGTGGGTGTAGATTAAAATGGATGTACCAATGTAGAGTCACATAGGTACATGTGGCATATTTTTTTTAATTTATAGTGTGTATATCTACTATAAATTTATAGTGTGTATATATATATAGCAGTATGGATAAATGTGACACCTTTATTAGCAACAAAGACAACCCTCAGAATGGGAGAAAATATTTGCAAATAAAGCAACCGACAAGGGATTAATCTCTACAATATACAAATAGCTCATGCAGCTCAATCAAAAAAACAAATAACCCAATCAGAAAATGGGCAGATCTAAATAGACATTTCTCCAAAGAAGACATACAGATGGCTAAAAAGCACATGAAAAGATGCTCAACATCAATAATTGTTAGAGAAATGCAAATCAAAACTACAATGAGGTGTCACCTCACACTGGTCAGAACGGCCATCATCAAAATATCTACAAACAGTAAATGCTGGAAAGGGTGTGGAGAAAAGGGAACCTTCCTGCACTGTTGGTGGGAGTGTAAATTGGTACAGCCACTATGGAGAGCAATATGGAGGTTCCTTAAAAAACTAAAAATAGAACTACCATTTTTAGTATGAACTTGGACTTGTGCAGATAATCCAGGATAATTTCATCTCAAGATCCTCAACTTAATTACAACTGCAAAAACACTTTTTCCAAATAAGGAAACATTCACATTTCTAGGGATTAGGATATGGACATATCCTTTTAGGGACCACCACCATTCAACGCATTCTAACTTTTGATTAACATTAACTCTGAATTAGAAAGACTTTTAAAGTCACAGTCAATGTGGGGCCTGTTGGTGCAGAGATTGTGTACTGTCTGCAAACAGGTTGCTCCCGAAAGAGGGAAGAGGCAGATCTGAAATGTTCATGTGTGGGTCCTTCTCTTAGAAGCACTGGCCAAAGAAGTCACTCCTTTTCGCAGGAAAGTGATGGAAGGGGTGGAAGTGTTACTCACATAAGGGTTTTCACCACCTGGAAAGAGGAATAAAAATAAGTATTCTTGCTAAAGCACTACATATATATATATATATATTTTTTTTTTTTTTTTGCGGTACGCGGGCCCCTGACTGTTGTGGCCTCTCCCATTGCGGAGCACAGGCTCCGGACGCACAGGCTCAGCGGCCGTGGCTCACGGGCCCAGCCGCTCCGCGGCATGTGGGATCTTCCTGGACCGGGGCACAAACCCGTGTCCCCTGCATCGGCAGGTGGACTCTCAACCACTGTGCCACCAGGGAAGCCCCCCTTTAATCCATTTTGAATTTATTTTTGTTTATGATGTTAGAGAATGTTCTAATTCCATTCTTTTACATGTACCTGTCCAGTTTTCCCAGCACCACTTACTGAAGAGACCATCTTTTCTCCATTGTATTGGTATATTCTTGCCTCCTTTGTTGAAAACTAATTGACTGTAAGTGTACGGGTTTATTTCTGGGCTCTCTATCCTGTTCCATTGATCTCTATGTCTGTTTTTGTGACAGTAACATACTATTTTGATAAATTCAGCTTTGTAGTATAGTCTGAAATCCTCCAGCTCCGTTCTTCTTAAGATTTTTCTGGCTATCCAGGGTCTTTTGTGTTTCCATACAAATTTTTAAATTTTTTGCTCCAGTTCTGTGAAAAATGCCATTGGTAGTTTGGTAGGGATTGCGCTGAATCAGTAGATTGCCTTGGGTAGTATAGTCATTTTAACAGTATTAATCCTCCCAATCCAAGAATACGGTATATCTTTCCATCTGTTTGTGTGGTCTTCAATTTTTTTCATCAGCATCTTATAATTTTCAGAGGACAGGTCTTTTGCCTCCTTAGGTAGGTTTATTCCTAGGTATTTCATTATTTTTGATGTCATGGTAAATGAGGTTATTTCCTTAATTCTGCTTTCTAATAGTTCATTGCTATTGTATAGAAATGCAGCAGATTTCTGTATATTAATTTTGCATCCAGCAACTTTACCGAATTCATTGATGAGCTCTAGTAGTTTTCTGGTAGCATCTTTAGGATTTTCTGTGTATAGTATCATGACACTGGCAAACAGTGACAGTTTTACTTTTTGTTTTCCAATTTGAATTCCTTTTATTTCTTTTTCTTCTCTCATTGCTGTGGCTAGGATTTCCAAAATTATGTTGAATAAAAGTGGCAAGGGTGGACATCTTTGTCTTATTCCTGATCTTAGAGGGAATACTTTCGGCTTTTCACTGTTGTGTATGATAGTAGTGGGTTTGTAATTTATGACCTTTATTATGTTGAGGTGTGTTCCCTCTATGCCAGCTTCCTGAAGAGTTTTTATTGTAAATGATGTTGAATTTCATCAAAAGCTTTTTCTGCATCTATTGAGATGATCATATGGTTTTTATTCTTCAATATGTTAGTGTGGTGTATCACATTGATTGATTTGTGGATATTGAAAAATCCTTGCATTTCTAGGATAAATCCCACTTGACCATGGTGTATGATCCTTTTAATATATTGTTGGAGTCAGTTTGCTAGTATTTTGTTGAGGATTTTGGTGTCTTTGTTCATCAGTGATATTGGCCTATAATTTTCTTTTTTTTATGATATCCTTGTCTGGTTTTCATATCAGGGTGATCGTGGCCTCATAGGATGAATTTGGAAGTGTTGTTTTCTCTGCAGTTTTTTTGGAATAGTTTCAGAAGGATGGGTGTTAACTCTTCTCTAAATTTTTGGTGGAATTTACCTATGAAGCCATCTAGTCCTGGGCTTTTGTTTATCGGGAGTTTTTAAATTACTGATTCATTTTCAGTACTGATAATTGGTCTATTCATATTTTCTATTTCTTCCTAGTTAGTTTTGGAAGATTGTACCTTTCTAAGAATTTGTCCATTTCTTCTAGGTTGTCCATTTTATTGGCATATAATTGCTCATAGTAGTCTCTTATGATCCTTTGTATTTCTGTGGTGCTGGTTGTTACTTCTCCTTTTCCATTTCTGATATCATTGATTTGGGCCCTCTCCCTTTTTTTTCTTGATGACTCTGGCTAAAGGTTTATCCATTTTGTTTATATTTGCCAAGAACCAGCTTTTAGTTTCATCGATCTTTTCTATTTTTTTTTTTTAGTCTCTATTTCATTTATTTTTGCTCTGATTTTATGATTTCTTTCCTTCTACTAACTTTGGGTTTTGGTTGTTCTTTTTTCTCTAGTTGCTTTAGGTGTAGGGTTAGGTTGTTTATTTGAGATTTTTCTTGTTTCCTGAGGTAAGCTTGTATCGCTCTAAACTTCCTTCTTAGAACTGCTTTTGCTGCACCCCATAGGTTTTGGATCATCTTGTTTTCATTAGTGTCTAGGTATTTTTTAATTTCCTCTTCGATTTCTTCAGTGATCCACTGGTTGTTTAGTAGCATATTGTTTAGCCTCCACATGTTTGTGTTTTTTGCAGTTCTTTTCTTGTGGTTGATTTTTAGCCTCATAGCATTGTGGTTGGAAAAGATGCTTGATATGATTTTAGTTTTCTTAAATTTACTGAGGCTTGCCTTGTGGCCCAGCATGTGTTCTGTCCTGGAGAGTGTTCCACATGCACTTGAAAAGAATGTGTATTCTGCTGCTTTTGGATGGAATGCTCTGTAAATATTAATTAAATCCATCTGGTCTAACATGTCATTTAAGGCCTGTGTTTCCTTTTTGATTTTCTGTCTGGATAACGTGTCCATTGATGTAAGTGGGGTATTTTTAAAATAAATTAATTTATTAATTTATTTATTTTTGGCTCCATTGGGTCTTTGTTGCTGCTCGCGCAGGCTTTCTCTAGTTGCGGCTAGTGGGGGCTACTCTTTGTTGCGGTGCGCAGGCTTCTCATTGCGGTGGCTTCTCTAGGCGCGTGGGCTTCGGTAGTTGCAGCACGCAGGCTTAGTAATTGTGGCTCGTGGGCTTTAGAATGCAGCCTCAGTAGTTGTGGCACACAGGCTTAGTTGCTCCACAGCATGTGGAATCTTCCCAGACCAGGGCTTGAACCCGTGTCTCCTGCTTTGGCAGATGGATTCTTAACCACTGCACCAGCAGGGATGTCCCCTAAGTGGGGTATTAAAGTCCCCTACTATTATTGTGTTACCATTGATTCTTTCTTTTATATTTGTTAATATTTGCCTTATATATTGAGGTGCTCCTATGTTGGGTGCATATATATTTACAGTTGTTATATCTTCTTCTTGGATTGATCCCTTGATCATTATGTAGTGCCTTTCTTTATTTCTTATAACAATCTTTATTTTAAAGTCTATTTTGTCTGATATAAGTATTGCTACTGTGGCTTTCTTTTGATTTGCATTTGCATGGACTGTGTTTTTCCATCCCCTCACTTTCAGTCTGTATGTGTCTCTAGGTCTGATGAGTCTCTTGTAGGCAGCATATATGGGTCCTGTTTTTGTATCCATTCAGCCAGTGTGTGTCTTTTGGTTGGAGCATTTAGCCCATTTACATTTAAAGTAATTATTGATATGTATGTTCCTATTGCCATTTTAATTGTTTTCGATTTGTTTTTATAGGTCTTATTTTCCCCTTTTTCTTTTGCTCTCTCTATCTTTAGTGTTACGTTTGGATTCCTTTTTCTTTTTTGTGTGTATATCTGTTATAAATTTTGGTTTGCAATTACGTCAGGTGTTTGTATAGCTGTCTTTGTATATACATGGTTGTTGTAAGTTGCTGATCTCTTAATTTCAGATGCATTTTAGATACCTTGCATTTGTACTCTCCTCCTCTCATGATTACTGTTTTTGACATCATATTTTACATCTAATAGTTTTGTGTGTCTCTTTAACTGCTTATTGTGGATACAGGTGATTTTATCACTCTTGTGTTTTAACCTCCCTATGAGCTTTGTTTGTGGATATTTTCTACCTTTACTGTATGTTTCCCTTTACCAATGAGCTTTTTCATTCTGTAATTTTCTTGTTTCTAGTTGTGGCCTTTTCTTTTTTACCTAGAGAAGTTCCTTTAACATTTGTTGTAAAGCTGCTTTGGTGGTGCTGAATTCTTTAGCTTTTGCTTGTCTGTAAAGCTTTTGATTTCTCCTTCTAATCTGAGAGCCTTGCTGGGTAGAGTATTCTTGGTTGTAGGTTCTTCTCTTTCATCACTTTAAATATATCATACCATTCCCTTCTAGCCTGCTGAGTTTCTGCTGAAAAATTGGCTGATAGTATTATGGGAGTTCCCTTGTATGTTATTTGTTGCTTTCCCCTAGCTGCTTTTAGTTTTCTCTATCTTTAATTTTTGTCATTTTGATTACAATGTATCTTGTCTTTTCCTCTTTGGGTTAATCCTGTATGGGACTCTGTGCTTCTTGGACTTGGGTGACTGTTTCCTTTCCCAGATGAAGGAGGTTTTCAGCTGTTATCTCTTCAGATATTTTCTTGGGCCCTTTCTCTCTTCTCCTGGGACCCCTGTAATGTGAATATTAGCAGACTTGATGTTGTCCCAGAGGTCTCTTAATCTGTCCTGACTTCTGTTCATTCTTCTTTCTTTTGTCTGTTCAGCAGCAGTGATTTCCACTACTCTGTCTTCCCAGCTCACTGATCCATTCTTCTGGTTCATTTAGTCTACTGTTGATTCCTTCCAGTGCATTTTTCATTTCAGTTATTGTATTCTTCATCTCTGTTTGGTTGTTCTTTATATTTTCTAACTCTGTTAAAAAATTTCTGACTTCTTTTTCTGTGCATCCATTCTTCTCTCGAGTTCTTTGATTATCTTTACGATCATTACTCTGAACGCCTTGGGTAGATTGCCTGTCTCCACTTCACTTAGTTGTTCTTCTGGGGTTTTATCTTGTTCTTTCGTCTGAAACATATTTCTTGTTTTGTCTCAGTTGCTATTTGTATTTTTATGTATGTGGTAGGTTAGTTACTTTTCTTGACCTCGGAGAAGCGGCCCTCTGTAGAAGCGTCCTATGCATCCCAGCAGTTCCGCACTCCCGTCACCCAAGCTGTGTGCTCTAAGGGTTCACTCGAAGAGGGCTATGTGGGTCCTTCTGTTGTGGTGGGCTAACTGTGTGGATGGCCTGATAGGCCCCTAGTCTGGTTGATTGCCAGAACCTGCTTTGTGTGGATGCTACTGGCTGCTGTTTAGCAGGGCCTGGTCATGAGGTGGCTGGTTGCACAATCCTACATCACCCCCAGGGCTAGTGCTGGCTTACTGGTGGGTGGAGTCAGAGTCCTGAAGACTGGGGCTGTTGCCCTCCCACTGGCAGGTGAAGCCAGATCCTGGGGTTAATGCCAGTCTACTAGCAAGCAGAGCTTGTTCCTGGAGTCTGGCTGCAGCCCAGGGATCCCAGAGCTCATTTCAGGTTGTTTTGTGGGGGGGGAAGTTGGTTCCTGACACAGTTGGGTATGGGTTCTGGGGTGTCCTGAAGGTTGCATTGGCCTGCTAGTGGGCCAGGCCAGGGCCCAGCTGATCCCAGGGTAGGGTCTGCCCTGTATTGAGGGGTCGTAGTTTTCTTGCTTCTGGCGTCTGCCCCCTTGTGGATGAGGTTGGTCTAGAGGCTTGGTCTGGCTTCCTGGTGGGAGGGGCTCGTGCCTGTCCACTGGTGGGTACGGCTCCATCTTGGCCCTCTGGTGGGCTGGGCCATGTCTAGGGGCAAGCCCAGAGGTAGCTATGGGCTCTTTAGTCTTTAGGCAGCCTGTCTGCTGATTGTTGGCACTGTGTCCCCACCCAGTTAGTTGTTTGGCCTAAAGTGTCCCAGCAGTGCTGCCTAGAGGCTGTTGGATAGGGCCAGGTCTTGGAACTAAAGAGCCAAGATGTCAGCCGTCAACAGTGTTCCCCAGTATGTTTGCCACCAGTGTCTGTGTCCCCAGGGTGAGCTTCATCCATGCCTCACCTCTCCAGGAGACGCTCCAAAACCAGCAGGAAGGTCTGGCCCAGGCTCCTGTCAAATTATATTTTTTTCCCTATGTGCTGGTGCACGTGAGCTTTTGTGTGAAAAAAAAAAGGGAGCTTTTTTCACTCCCTTTAAGAGTGAAGTCTCTATTTTAAGTAAGCCCCACTGGTCTTCAAAACCAAATGCTCTGGGGGCTCATCTTGCCAGTGCTGGGCTGGGGAGCCTGACGTGGGGCTCAGAACTCTCACTCCTATGGTAGAACTTCTGCAATATATTCTCCAGTTTGTGGGTCACCCATCTGGAGATATGGGGTTTGATTATGAGTCTTCCCCTTCTTCTGGTCTCGTTGTGGTTCCTTCTTTATGTCTTTGGCTGTAGAAGATCTTTTCTGGTAGGTTCCAGTATTTTTTAACAATGGTTCTGCAAATAGTTGTGATTTTGGTGTGAGAAGAGGTGAGCTCAGAGTGTTTTTATTCTGCCATCTTGGCCACTCTCCAAGAAAGAATTTTAATATGGATTATTTGCACTAAATTAAGTTTTAAGCCATAGTCAAAACTGAATAGTTGCAGTTAGATGAAGGTAGACAGAATGGGAATTCTGACTGGTGTCAGGGAGACAAGTACACTGAAGCCTGGTGTGGGAGTAAGGTTTTCAGGGTCACAGAACTCTGCAGCTTCTTTCTCTCTGCCCCTCCACCCTCACCCCTGCCCTGCTTTGGGTCCAGACAGACCTGTGTTTAGACTACAGCTTCACCTCACTCTCCTCATCTGTAAGATGAACATGAGAATACCTATCTTAGTAAAATAAAATATGGGAGAATATCCTGATCATTACCTACCTATATTAGGCATCCTAAAAAAGCAGACTTAAAGGTCTTACAAACAACTCTTTAAAACTTCTTGAATACTTTTTTGGGTTGCCCACCTTGGGGAAAGATGAGAAGAAAGTTGGGTGAATACCCACAGAAATCAAGAAGTTAAGGAGGTAGTAGGGAAGAGGCAAATGGTAAAGTGTGCTCTAGTACATGAGTGAATAAGAACAGTATTCTGAACACTCTTTGCTGAGCAGAATCTGCACACCTGCTCTGATGCTTTGGAATGCTTAGTGATCCCATGTAGAAAACCAAAAACCTCTCACCCCTCTGTGTTAAACCTTGAGTAAAATCCCTGGACATGTATGTAGTGGTTGAAGTGCTACTTCATTGCCTGTGCTGGTTACCTCCTCCGTGAGGAAGGTGTGCCACAGAGGCACACAGACCTGTTTTAGATACAATCCCTTGTGAGTCTTATGATTGAGGGCAAACTATCAACATCAGTAATCATGCTCTAAATACTAATTTGATTGGATACAACATAATCATGCTTCATTATAATCATAACTCATTTGGTTAATAAATGCTTATTACATTTATATTTTTTCCTTACGAAATATCCTAGTGATTGGTTAAAATATGCTAATGATACCACATCCATTTAGTTTCAGATGATTTGAGTAGCTCCCTTGGCATTCTAGAAAGGGAGATAATTGAAAGGCCAGTTAAGAGGTGATTACACTGGTTTGGAAGAGAGGTGGTAATGGCTGAACCAAGGCCATGAAGAGGAGAGGTCAGATGTGACAGATTTTAAGATAACAAAATCTACAGGACGTGATGACAGCTGGAAGAGTTCTGGTTTAGTGAACTAGTGGGTTCTACTCAGAAGGAGTTTCTAGGAGCAGACGGGTGGGTAGGAAATGATAAGCTGTCTTGTGGCCATGCAGGTCAAAAACTTAGGGGTGAGTCTGGGCTGGAGACACTGCTTTGGGTCTTATCTGCTTTTGGTGGTGGTTGAAACCATGGGAGCAGGTGAGATTGCCCAGAAAGCTTATATGGTAGGAAAGAAATGGGCTTCAAATGCAGATCTCTGAATGCCAATGATAGTTAAGGGGCATACAAAGGGAGAGGAGTACAGGGGACAAGTCATCAGGTGTCTGGCATCTGAATTGTATGTGTCGGGTGGAAAAGTACATGTCAGTGAAATAATACACATTGTCACTGTTGATGTGGTTGATAAAGCACCAGCTCACTGGTTCTATACTGCCAAAGAACCAGTGAGTGTTTTATTGGAGAAATACTGAAATTATACTACCCATTGGAGAGAGGGAGTTAATTTTCAAGACTCTTTTTTTTTTCCTTTTGGTTTTATTTATTTATTTATTTGGATTCTTTGTGTATGTATTTTATATATATATATATATATATATGTATATATATACTTGAGATGTATAGCGTGTTACCTTGATATATTTATATATTGTATTATGATTGCCAGTCAAGCAATATTTATCACATTGCATCATTATAGTACAATATTATTGTCTGTATTCATTATACTGTGCATTAGTCAAGACTCTTATTTTGAAGTGGGGGGGAATACACTATAACAAACTATAGTCAGATTTCTATTAAAGAATGTAACTACTGATTTTGTAAACCTAGAAAGTGACAAAAATCTGACAGCAAGACAAGTCTCAGTCCTCACCAGCTGGGCACTTCTCTGATGTATTGACTGATTGGAAGAGCTGAGACAGTGTGCATGTCAGACAGGAAGGGCTAGACGTGCTGCTGCCAGCACCTCTCACTTTTGATTTCCAACTGAGTTGCTAATCACAAGTGATCATTTTAAAGAACACTCTCCCCCTTCCTTTCCTTGGAAGGATTTCTGTAAGCAGAAGTTATCCTCACAGCTCTGGACTTTGAGAACCTTATCTTTGACAATTCTTTGTAACATCTCTAAGTGAGGCTTATTTCTACTAAGGAGTCCGAAGAGCCACTGATTAAGAAAAATTTGTCCAGTGGCCAACCTCCTTTATCTCTGAATGGTCTCTATACAAACTCTTTTATTTAGAAACCTGTTGTGCTTCACGCTGCTGGATGGCACCTGATATAACTCTTGCTGGAGTTTCCTCTTGCTGTGGCTGGACTACACACTTCTAAGTTACCATGGAAAGATCCTGTGTGGTTTCCTTTGTACATGGACTCTGTTTTCTGGGGTCAGTGGGTTCTCCCTATCCAACAGGGGAAGGGAGGGGCCGAGGCTGTGGAGACTCTGGGTGTGACATGGAATTTTCAAGAGATGATTC
Organism: Stenella coeruleoalba; assembly: GCF_951394435.1. Lineage (NCBI taxonomy): Eukaryota > Metazoa > Chordata > Mammalia > Artiodactyla > Delphinidae > Stenella > Stenella coeruleoalba. The sequence goes on from NC_137156.1 coordinate 67,916,315, forward strand.
TAATCTCATTTCAGTTGTTTCATCAAGATGTCTACATTAGGATGAGGAATTCCTTCCTAGTCTCTGTTCCTAAACCATACCAAGTGGTTGTATGACTGCAGCTTTCTTGGAATTTTCCTTTAGTGGGGAAGACTCTAAAAATGTCAGAAATTAATAGAGGTGCAGTGTTGTTCCTCCATTCTCTCTTTTCTCCCAATCCTGAAGTCCCTAGGAAAGAACTTTATCCTTACATATTTAGGCATCCAGCCTTCTCTACTAAGCCCTCCTTCTCCTTGACTACAGAGGATTTCACAGTGAACCAAGCCCACTACTCTCCCAAACTTTTCTTCTTATCGTGGTCTGGCTGAAATACAGCCACAGGCAAATATCAACATTGCCCTGAGCTTAGCAGGATTTTTCTCTGGGGCCATTACAGCAACAGTTGAATGACTGCGTAGAGCAAGTGTGACATGGAAGTTTGTAAACAGCAGTACTTGTTGAAAGGAACTGTTTTTTCCTCTATCAGGAGCTTTCCTCTAGCGCCTAGTTTTAAGGGTGTATAAGGAACTAAAAATGAAAAAAACTTGTCATGTGGGAAAGTGTTACTTCAGAGAATAGGATATTTTGCCACTCAAAAATATTTGCAGAGGTTCATTTTAGAGTTTCTACTATTTCCTCAAATATGAATCTTCTGTGTGCCTTACCAGAAAATGAGCCTTGTCTAATTTAGTAAAATATATGTTCATTTCTTTAGGAAAGTGAGTTTGAAGTATCCCTTCAAACTTAGTGTTACACATTGAACGTCAGACCAGATGTTTAAAACTGTTGAGAATCATAATGCCTGTCCTTCTGTTGCAGGTGCAACAACGAGAGTGAGTGGTCCCAGATCCACGAGAATATCATCCGCAAGTCCAGCGCCAAGTACTCTGCCCCCAGCGCCAGTCATGGTAATGTGCTTCTTTGGCTAGGAGACTTTGTGTTGCATTTGCAGTTGCTGATCATACACACCTTAGTTGATTTGTGCTGATCAGTTGCCAGATGTAAAGTTCAGTCTCCTACAGACATTTGTTCTCCTGTTCAGGCAATTTCTCTTTCTTTTTGTGATAATTTGAGACCTTCCCTAATTACTTTTTAAAAAAATTTTTATTGGAGTATAGTTGATTTACAATGTGTGTTAGTTTCTGCTGTACAGCAAAGTGAATCAGTTATACCTATACATATATCCACTCTTTTTTAGATTCTTTTCCCATATAGGTCATCACAGAGTATTGAGTAGAGTTCCCTGTGCTATATAGTAGGTCCTTGTTAGTTATCTATTTTATATATAGTAGTGTGTATGCATCAATCCTAATCTCCCAATTTATCCCTCCCCCCCACCCCCCCTAGTAACCATAAGTTTGTTTTCTACATCTGTGACTATTTCTGTTTTGTAAATACATTCATTTGTACCATTTTTTTTTAGATTCCACATGTAAGTGATATCACATGATATTTTTGTCTTTCTCTGTCTGACTTACTTCACTTAGTATGATAATCTCTGGGTCCATCCATGTTGCAGCAAAGGGCATTATTTCATTCTTTTTTATGGCTGAGTAATATTCCATTGTATGTATGTACCACATTTTCTTTATCCACTCCTCTGTCGATGGATATTTAGGTTGCTTCCACGTCTTGGCTGTTGTAAACAGTACTGCAGTGAACATTAGAGTGCACCTGTCCTTTTGGATTTTGGTTTTCTCCAGATATATGCCCAGGAGTGGGATTGCTGGACCATATGGTAGTTCTATTTTTAGTTTTTTAAGGAACCTCCATACTGTTCTCCACAACGGCTGTACCAGTTTACATTCCCACCAACAATATAGGAGGGCTCCCTTTTCTCCACACTATCTCTAGTATTTATTTGTAGACTTTTTGATGGTGGCCATTCTGACCAGTGTGAAGTGAGACCTCATTGTAGTTTTGATTTGCATTTCTCTGATAATTAGTGATGTTGAGCATCTTTTCATGTGTGCTTTTTGGCCATTTCTTCTGACCAAAATACATTTTCTGCTCTTTCCATGGTGGATTCCTTATGCTTTGATAAGTAACTTGAGTTCCAGTTTGAATCCAGAGTGAACAAAAGTGTTGCCGGGTTTGTCACATTGTGAAGTCTGTTTTTTGCTGAACAAAGGTTACACACCCAGCCCCCAAAAAAGATACACATAAATGTCACTTTTTCTATTCCTGTTCAGTGTTAGCATCACCAAGAAAGCCTGACGCTAATGAGAATCAATGATTAGTCTGCCAGTATCAGTCATTCTAGAACTAAAATAGAAGATCTTTATTTCAAAGCAGCTTTCATCTTAGCTCAACTTCTCCTTTTCTTTTTCCCTCATTTTAAAACTCTGTTTAGGGCTTCCCTGGTGGCGCAGTGGTTGAGAGTCCGCCTGCCGATGCAGGGGACACAGGTTCGTGCCCTGGTCCGGCAAGATCCCACATGCCGCGGAGCGGCTGGGCCCGTGAGCCGTGGCCGCTGAGCCTGTGCCTCCGGAGCCTGTGCTCCACAACGGGAGAGACCACAACAGTGAGAGGCCCGCATACTGCAAAAAAAAAAAAAAAAAACTGTTTAATTTCTATCTAAATCTTGATTAAGATTAATTTGATTACTGATTAAGAAAAATTTGTCCAGTGGCCAACCTCCTTTATCTCTGAATGGTCTCTATGCAAACTCTTTTATTTAGAAACCTGTTGTGCTTCACAGCACATAGTACAACTGTGCATGTTATATCATGTACAGTTGTACATATTAACATTAATTCTAAACTGAATATTGCTTGATTAAATTAGAAGCACTATTTAAAAGCCTATAAGATCTGAATAGACGTTTTTCCAAAGAAGACGTACAGATGGCCAGCAGGCACATGAAAAGATGTTCAACATCATTAATCATCAGAGAAATGCAAATTAAAACCACAATGATATATCACCTCAAACCTGTCAGAATGGCTATCATGAAAAAGGACGCAAATAACAAATGTTGGTGAGGCTGTGGAGAAAAGGGAACCCTCACATACCGTTGGTGGGAATGTAAATTGGTGTAGCGACTGTGAAAAACAGTATGGAGGATTCTCAAAAAACTGAACATAGAACTACCATGTGACCCAACAATTCCACTCTTGGGTATATATCCGGAAAAAAAAACCGCTAATTGAAAAAGATGTATAGATGTATACACCCCAGTGTTCATAGAAGCGTTATTTACAGTTGCCAAGATATGGAAGCAACCTAAGTGTCCATCAAAAGATGAACGGATAAAGAAGATGTAGTGTATATATATGAACAATGGAATACTACTCAGCCTTAAAAAAGAATGAAATTTTGCCATTTGCAAAAACATAGATGGAGTTGGAGGGTATTATGCTAAGTGACATAAGTTAGAGAAAGACAAATACTGTATGATATCACTTATATGTGGAATCTAAAATGTAAAACAAACTAGTGAATATAACGAGAAAGAAACAGACTTGCAGATATAGAGAACAAACTGTTGGTTTCCAGTGAGGGGAGGGAGGGACATGGGGAGGGGTAGAGGATTAAGAGGTACAAACTACTATGTATAAAATAAATAAGCTGCAAGGATATAACAACACAGAGAATATAGCCAATATTTTATAATAAATATAAATGGAACATAACCTTTAAAAGTTGTGAATCACTGTTGTACAGCTGAAACTTATATAATATTGTACATCAACTATACCTCAATGAAATATATAGAATATACAAATAAAAGTAAAAGCCTATGAGCTTTTATATACCCTTGAAGATAGCTATTAAATTTACATAGAACTGTGTTTCTCCAGATAGTTTTTATTGAGTTGGCCAAAAAGTTCGTTTGGTTTTCCGTAAGGTGGCTCTAGTAGCGCTTAGTTGTCTTCAACTTCATTCGAAACAGTTTTGTTAGATTATATTGTGACAGCTGTCATATCAGCATGCATTTTAAAAAAACTTATCAAAATTGGTGATTTTTGTGTAGCCATTTTAATATCGAAGATGGAAGAAAAAAGCAACATTTTCGGCATATTATGCTTTATTATTTCTAGAAAGGTAAAAATGTAACTGAAACGCAAAAAAAGATTTGTGCAGTGTATGGAGAAGGTGCTGTGAGTGATCGAACATGTCAAAGGTGATTTGTGTATTTTCATGCTGGAGATTTCTAGCTGGATGATGCTCCATGGTCAGGTAGACCATGTGAAGTTGATAGCGATCAAATCAAGACATTAATTGAGAATAGTCAACGTTATACCATGTGGGAGATAGCCAACATACTCAAAATATCCAAATAAAGCATTGAAAATCATTTGCACCAGCTTGGTTATGTTAATCTCTTTGATGTTTGGGTTCCACATAAGTTAAGTGAAAAAAACCTTCTTGACCATATTTCCGCATGCAATTCTCTACTTAAACGTAACAAAAACATTCTGTTTTTAAAACAAACTGTGACGGGTGATGAAAAGTGGATACTGTACAATAATGTGGAATGGAAGAGATCGTGGGGCAAGCGAAATGAACCACCACCAACCACACCAAAGGCCGATCTTCATCCAAAGAAGGTGATGTTGTGTACATGGTGGGATTGGAAGGGAGTCGTCTATTATGAGCTGCTTCTGGAAAACCAAACAATTAATTCCAACAAGTACTGCTCCCAGTTAGACCAACTGAAAGCAGCACTCGATGAAAAGCATCCGGAATTAGTCAACAGAAAACGCATAATCTTCCATCAAGATAACGCAAGACCGCGTGTTTCTTTGATGACCAGGCAAAAACTGTTACAGCTTGGCTGGGAAGTTCTGATTTATCTGCTATATTCACCAGACATTGCACCTTCAGATTCCCATTTATTTCAGTCTTTACAAAATTCTCTTAATGGAAAAAAATTTCAATTCCCTGGAAGACTGTAAAAGGCACCTGGAACAATTCTTTGCTCAAAAAGATAAAAAATTTTGGGAAGTTGGAATTATGAAATTGCATGAAAAATGGCAGAAGGTAGTGGAACAAAACGGTGAATATATTCAATAAAGTTCTTGGTAAAAGTGAAAAAATGCATGTTTGGGACTTCCCTGGTGGTCCAGAGGCTAGGTCTCTGTGTCTTAATTGCGGGGGTGGGGGTGCAGGGAGGAGGGTTCGAGCCCTGGTCGGGGAACTGGATCCCACATGGCGCAACTGGGAGTTCGCATGACGCAACTGAAGATCCCGCATGCCAAAACTGGAAGACCCCCCCACCCACATGCTGCAACTAAAGATCCACGTGCTGCAACTAAAAGATCCTGCATGCTGCAACTAAAAAGTCCCGCATGCCTCAACGAAGATCCCGTGTGCCACAACTAAGACCCGGTGCAGCCAAATAAATAAATAAATAATAATAATTTTTTTTTTAAAAGGAAAGAAAAGTGTGTCTTTTATTTTTACTTAAAAACCGAAGGAACTTTTTGGCCAACCCAATACCACTAAATTGTTTCATAATCTCTTTTATATAGCCTTCTTTGTTTTAACTTCCATAGACCTGTTGTAAATAAAAAGTTGCCCTTAAATGACAGTGTAAAGCCACTTCAGGGCATGGCAGTTCCCAAAGTTGTTGAAAAGAACTTTTTTTTCTTTATCAGGGTCAACATATATTGAACTAGGAGGGTCCTCAGAGCAGCTCCAAATCAGAGGCTTCAAAGTTTGAGACTTCTCTAAAACTCTGTAGCGTGGGGTTCCTCAGGGCTTTTTCCACTGTTTTTAAGTGCCTGTTTCCCCTTATATGTGCCTGGATTCCAAGGAGCTACACGCAGTGTGCTGGAAGGGGAAGGGAGTTCATATTCCTCACCTAAAACTAGGCTAAAGCAAGAGACAAATCTTGTTTTTAAAATACAGAGAAGTTACTACAATTTGGAAAACTGTTCACACCAATATTTATAGTGTTCTTTGCTTTATTTCCTTATTTTATTTATAAAAAGCTACCCTTGGCTACAAATTCTTGGGATATGATGTGATTAAAACATGGACAGGGGCTTTCCTGGTGAACAGTGGTTAAGAACCCGCCTGCCAATGCAGGGAACACAGGTTCGATTCCTGGTCCAGGAAGATCCCACATGCCGTGGAGCAACTAAGCCCATGCGCCACAACTACTGAGCCTGCGCTCTAGAGCCTGCAAACCACAACTGCTGATCCCGAGTGCCACAACTACTGAGGCCCACACGCCTAGCGCCCATGTACTGCAACGAAGAGTAGCCCCCGCTTGCCACAACTAGAGGAAGCTCATGCACAGCAACAAAGACCCAATGCAGCCAAAATTAAATAAATAAAATAAATAAATTTTTAAAATAAATTAATTTAAAAAGGGTTTTTTTTTTTTTTTTAAAAAGAAACAACCAAAGTGCAGTTTCCACCATCACTTCACCAGGTTAAAATGCTGAATTTTGTCTCACCTCCCAGAGTGAGCAAGAAACCATGCCATCATCAGTGTCCATGATTTTTGTCCAGAACTCACAGACACTGGCCACTTAAACAGTGTTAGAAGAGCACCCCATCCTCTGTGCTGGGGCAGCATAGACTTCAGAGAGCCTCAGGATGGCCGTAGTGAGAGGAGGTCTTCATGCTGTTGTGGGAAATCCAGGAGGAGAAATAGGCTGCTTTTCTTTGAAGTGTGTGTCTGACTGCTTCTTGGCAAGGCTTAACTTGGAAGCTGGTTGAGATCTTGGAAATCACGTGTTTCAACTCCCTCATTAAATAAATGAAGAAACTGAAGCTCAGTGAAATGATTTAGTGGCTTAACCAGGGAGCCCAGGTTTCCATACTGCAGGCCACTGGCCTTTCCACTCTGTTGTCAAAGCTTCTGAGCATGGGTTTTCCACTGCTGGTCTTCGTGTCAGAGAATTTCATAATTACTCAAAGAATATTTCAGGTCTTTGTTAGTCTCCTTAATTAAAGATACTTCTTTATAAAAAGTTAATTTACTTTACTGTAAACTCTCACCCATCTTTGTTAAACATCATGAACAGTTCATTGCCTTGGCAGTCTGTTTCAGAAGTCATTAGTGCTTTCCTGTCAAGTCAAATCATACAAAAATGCAGAAGGAGTTGCTATATTGGTTTTTTCTTTTTAAGATTTTTTTCGATGTGGACCATTTTTAAAGTCTTTATTGAATTTGTTACAATATTGCTTCTGTTTTATGTTTTGGTTTTTTGTCCGTGAGGCATGTGGGATCTTAGCTCCCCAACCAGGGATTGAACCTGCAGCCCCTGCATTGGAAGGTGGAGTCTTAACCACTGGACCGCCAGGGAAGTCCTACTATATTGGTTTTGAGTGCTGAGAGTAAATGTGTCATCCAGCAGTAAATCTCTTAGGTGCAGCTTTAATGTATGTGGCTCTTCACTTTTGTTATTGGCCTCTTAGATATGTAGCCACAAACCCAACTTTTAGCAAATAAAACAGTTGATGCCGTGGTTTTCTATGTATTTTATTTATTTATTTATTTTTATAAATTTATTTATTTTTGGCTGCATTGGGTTTTTGTTGCTGCATGTGGGCTTTCTCTAGTTGCGGTGAGCGGGGGCTACTCTTCATTGTGGTGCATGGACTTGTCATTGTGGTGGCTTCTGTTGTTGCAGAACACGGGCTCTAGGCGTGCGAGCTTCAGTAGTTGTGGCACGCGGGCTTCATTAATTGTGGTTCATGGGCTCTAGAGTGCAGGCTCAGTAGTTGTGGCGCACAGGCTTAGTTGCTACATGGGATGTGGGATCTTACCGGACCAGGAATCGAACCTGTGTCCCTTGCATTGGCAGGCGGATTCTTAACCACTGCGTCACCAGGGAAGCCCTCTATGTATTTTTATTTTATTTTATTTTTTAACATCTTTTCTATGTATTTTTAAATGGCTATTAAGTACAGCTTTATTTACAAATCTTGGGCTAAGGTTAATTTGCATTATTAATCCTCATCTAGTTCTTCCGCAAGGGATGCGGATGGCGAGGGGCCAGGGCCAGATTGCTGGCCCTCCAGTATTCCAAATAGGTGTCAGTTGTGTCCAGTAACTTTTTTATGGGGACAGTGTTTAACTTGAGGTTAAAAAGGCAGTTTTCTTGTGTCAGGGATCAGATTAACAGAGAACTTGTATAGACGTATTTACTGTCAAGTTCTTTGGCTTGAGAGCCAGATGATTGGTAGGTAGAATACCCAGAATTGCTAAAGGACTGGTTGTGTACTGGGTAGGTGAGTTGTCGTTTTTCTGAGTTATTCACAGAGGCTTTTCGGTCCTAAGGACCATGCCTTACCATTATTTGGCATGTGCCTCAATCACTCAGGGTTTCAGAACCAGAAAAGTGATCCAGAAGTTCTGGGATTCCAGCCCCTACAAAAGGGGATGGAGTTTTCCTCTATTTTCTTATTTCTTACTTGAAGTATTGTTGATTTACAATTTATATTAGTTTCATGTACACTATGAATCGCTATTTTCATAGCAATTCAACATTTTTATAGATGATACTCCATTTAAAGTTATTACAAAATAATGGCTATATTTCCTTGTATTGCACACTATATGTTTATTGCTTATATATTTTACACATAGTAGTTTGTATCTCTTAATCTGAGTGATGGAATTTTTATAGCCTCCATTGGTGGTTTCTTTCATTCTTCATGTGCCTTTTCACTTGCTCTCTTGCATAAACTGAAGGCCTCTTAATTGTCATGTTTGGAAGAGGAGAGCAGCTACTCAGGATCTTTTTGAGTAGCTTGAAAGCTAGATGTGATTCTCCCAGCACCTTCAGTCTACATCCTCACAGGTTGCACTTCGCATATATAGGCCAATTTGATAGCTCAAAAAATGAGGAGATGAAAGGCAGTCAGTGGGTATTGGAATAAATCCTTGCCAATGCAGAACGGTAAGAGTGCACTCACTGATTTTTTTTTTTTTCCTTTGCCCTCCATCCACTATCTCAAATTCTGGAAACTGTTTCATTCTTAGCTATCTGCTCCAGGCTAGGCCATCTCCTAAGTCAGTGGATTTTTGTTCACCCAGAGGATGAGATGTAATGATAGCTGTGTAAAGATACTGCAGATAGGGCTTCCCTGGTGGCACAGTGGTTGAGAGTCCGCCTGCCGATGCAGGGGACACGGGTTCGTGCCCCAATCCAGGAAGATCCCACATGCCGCGGAGCAGCTGGGCCCGTGAGCCATGGCTGCTGAGCCTGCGCGTCTGGAGCCTGCACGTCCAGAGCCTGTGCTCCGCAACGGGAGAGGCCACAGCAGTGAGAGTCCCGCGTACCACAAAAAAAAAAAAAAAAAGATACTGCAGATAAATAAGCTGAGGTTGTGGGGGAGGGTGAGTACCTCACCAACTGCTGTCTTCTATAGAAATCAAAGGCCTTCAGCCTTTCAGGGTCATAAACTAATGGTAACTGAGTCCATCAAGTGATTAGGCTATAAAAAATTAATTTAGGGTGGCCGAATCTCAAACACTGATTATCTAACCAGAACGCCAACTGGAATATCATATGTCTGCTTTTCAGGGCACTGTGATCCTGGTGTTAATGACACCTGCGACTTCATATGTGTAATCCCAGGGTTTCTTGAGGGAGATGCGCTTAGCTGAAGCAATGAGATCATCTTGAGGTTCTGTCTGGGCGGCAGTAGAACTGTATTTCCTCCACTGACCCAGCAGTAAGAGTACATATTCCTAGTTCCTAGAATACTTTGACCTGCTAGATACAGTATCTGTGACTCTCCTGACTTTTCTTTCTCCACTTCTCCATCTCCTCTCCCTTCTCCCTTCCCAGACCGTTCTTATTCTACATCTCAACTTGTTACTGTTACTGTCTCCATTCTAACCACCACTCTTCTGATTGTCCTGATTATCATAACATCTTCCCTCATTTCTAGATACTCATCTTCTGCTCAACTCCCAAGTTTCCAGATTGACGAGGGTGCTTCCTGCTGACCCATAGATCAGCACCTAAACTCATCCTCCTACCAGCTAATCTCATTCACAGTGTCTCAGAGGCACTCCAAACTCCATCTAGGCTTGACTTCACAGACTCCTAGCCAGTGGCTGCAGTGAGGATCCTTGAGGACAGGGGAGGAGAGTGATTTCCAGGAGACTTTTGTTTTGTGCAAAACTCCTAAGGTACAAGTAATGAGCAAAACTCCTAAGGTACAAGTAATGAGCAAAAGCCAGATCACTTTAGGGGACATTGCACATTCTCCCAAGTTCTGAATAAAGCCCCTGGGATCATCTGGAGGATCTGAAATTCTTAGAGTCTGAAGCAAGGCTCAGTTAGCCCCACAAAATATTCTTTCCTTTCCTTGCAGTGCATTGGTTCCTTGCAGGAAGAATGTGATGTCTGCTCTGCTGCCCTCTGTACAAGCCATTGCAAGGTTGAACCAGAAAATTGCATCCCGCACTTTGGCATAAAACACAGCATCTCTTAACCTAGTCGTTTCCAAATGGTGGGACACCCTCACACAAGGTCTTCTTTGGTTACACTTGTTTCTAGTCTGCCATTGTTTCTATAGACTTCTCTGGGTTCCTAAACTTACAGTTTATGTGAATCAACCCCCTCATTCAATATTCACTAAGACCCAGTCCGGCCCTGGGCTGGATGCTGGGGAACAAAGAGGAAGGCAATTTAATCTCCCAGACCTCAGTTTGTATTTAATAGAATAGTTCTCTGGATTTTTGAGATTATCTTGACTTAGATTCTTTTAGCTTTCTAGCATGTTTCTTCAGAATAATGTGTACTTTCTGCATCAAAACTTTTCTCAAGAAAAATGCTGATTTTTGCCTGAAAAAATGTGACTCTGTGTTTTCTAGGGTAGAAGTATGATACTGAGTAAAAACAATGCTTTTGTTTTTGCAGGTCTTATCATTTCTCTGCAGCTTCTTCGTGGAGACATGGAACAGATTAGGAGAGAAAATCCTATGATATTTAATAGGGGATTGGCAATTACAAGAAAATTGGGATTTCCTGATGTCATCATGCCAGGTAGGCAGAACTTCTTGGGGCTGGGGTGGGAGAAGGGTTAGGAGGATTGAGTCCAGTGCTCCCCTTGTGAGCAGGTGGTGAACTATGCTGTGGAGGAGACCTGCAACCATTAAAATCCTCTACAGCCGAAGTCAGGTTGCTGACTGCAGTCTGCAGCCAGTTGCTCCTTTGACTCTTGTTGGCATCTGTTCTTTTCCAGAAGCCCCCACATATGTTCCCCAGTGCAGCACAGCAATGCAGCAGATGAGCTTTTTAGTCTCCTATGGAGACCGGATGGTAGGAATCAATACAGAACTTCTCATGAGGATGGATTTTTATACTCTTCTCTTCAATTACATTTCCTAGAGGAGAATCCCCTCATAGGAACATCCTCTTTAAGGAAAATAGTGCCTATAGTGTCAATGAATCCCAGTTCAGTTCATGTAGGAATAGCAGATATATTTGTATCAGAAAAATGAATCATAATGAAAATACCATAATGTATCAGAAAAATGGGTCAGGCAAATGGTATAAGTTAGGCACTGTGAATAGTACTATCTGGCCAGTTTCTCAGAAATTGTCTAACTCCTTTCATCTAATTCCTGATGGAGAGCCAGGGCAGAAAGTGGGAATGCATTGACTCTCAAGTGTGGTTCCAGCAGGTCAATCTCAGGTTCATGCTTCCTGGCCAGGGGGATGCAGACCAAGCTAGAGAAGTGGATCCAAACAGGCCATCAGAACCAAGGGGGCTGTAGGGAGTGAGGGAAGAAGGGTAGAGGCATGGCTCCGATGGATGGCAGGTGGTCTGATAACCAGAGAAGATGGGAACAAGGAGAGGGAAAGCAGACAGACTGTTTGTCTGGATGAATTATGGGAGGAGTAGTAGCCCTACCTTTTCCAGTGATTTTTTTTTTTTTTTTAGTGATGTGATTTTATTTTATTTTATTTTTTTAACATCTTTATTGGAGTATAATTGCTTTACAATGGTGTGTTAGTTTCTGCTTTGTAACAAAGTGAATCAGCTATCCATATACATATATCCCCATATCTCCTCCCTCCCACCCTCCCTGAGTTTTAATGTTCTGCTAAAAGTTTATTTGCCTTTGTTTAAAGGAGCCAAGCCAGGCTAGACTAAACTGATTGTGACCACTCTAAATATCACCTATTTGGAGTTCTTCATGGTGCTGTAAAATCCTCTTGTTGGAAATATTTGCCAGCACATACCCAGAGGAGAGTATGGCCTGAGTATAGAGAAGGCCTATGTGATGGATTCCAGCTGCCCTCCAACTTCCCACATTATGCCCAGACTTGTTTTCTGTTGCCTTCGTTCTCTGTCCATAGACACTGTGAATGCAGAGCAAGCTGCTGTGACAGCCTTTGTCTCCTGCTCATGCACACAGGAGTGTCTTTTGTATGAGAGTCCTAGGCCATTTAATCAATTCCTAATCAATTCTGTGTTTATCTTTAAATACTTAGGAGACTTCATGCTTATGAAAGGCCCCCATCTGACTATTGTAGAGGTGATGTCCTCCACAGGATGTTTCTTTCATCCTGTCCCGACACGTTCCTCAGCCCTCGATGACCCTGGTAATCAGGAAAAGAAGAGCCCGGGCATAGTTCCTGGCTTCTTGGCAACATGTCACTGAAGAAATAATTAGTAGTTACCAAAATTGTTCTGGTGATCTTATTTTCATTAGGTATCCGGGCTCATGATGTAGAGTCATATATTCTAAAAAATGTACTTAAAGTTCTTTCTCTCTTTTAAGAACTTGTTTGTCTAAGATTTGGACATATCCTTCCTCTTAGCCTTCACACAGTCACAGAATCAAAACAAAGTGAGCAGAGACTAGAAAGGAGCAAGCTTCAGTCAAAAATTTTTAAGCAAACTTTAATTTCAGGAGTTGCAGTATCCAGACCTCATCTATGGAAAGAGATCTTTTTGTGGAGCACTCTGCATCTCTTTGTGTCATTGGCACACAGGTTTATAAAGGATTTCTGAGAATGTTAGACATGACCATGGAAATAAGCAGTATCCGTATCATTGGTGAGGCAAGCTGAGTTTAAGGGGAGTTTCCCTCCTTTGGACAGCTAAGGAATCATCGTATGATGTGCCCTATAAGGCAGAGACGCTGACAATCCTGGGATGTCCAAACTGGGGCTGTGAGTGTGCTCTTTGCTGTGTTGTCTGCCCTTGAAGTACTGAGTGCTGGAGCTGAAAGTAAGGATTGATTCACAGGCAGGAAGCAGTCCTTTATGCATCTGTCCTCTCCTTTACCTTTCCTTCCCCCTGAGGAAAGAATTTTTTGCATAGATGGCCACTCTCAGGACTGTGCACTAACAACTGACAGCCACCTTAATGCACCCCAAGGTATCATCAGAGTAGGTTTGCCATCCTTGGGCAAGGGGATAGGGCTAGCCCTGCAGGTCCTGCTGGAGCAGCAGGAAAAGTGTGCAGCAGTATCTTAAATTGTGGTCAGCCTGTCTTGGGAAACCATGTCTGTGGCAAGAAGTCCCTAAGTGAGGTCACCCCTCCACCTGCAGCTGGTCCACTCTTCACCTGGGCTGCAGCAATCCCACACCTCACAGTCCTGGTGTGACCGAGTTACAAGAAGTTGCGACTTCTTGATACATGGTCATATGGGAAATGAAATAAATTATGTTAGTAACTGTGAGCATTTCAACACTTAAGTCTGAGAAATTAGAGTAACTGGGGAAATTAGAATTATTCGTATACTGTGATTCTTATTTTGAAACTACCAGCATATGGCAGAAACCACCAGATACTAATCTGGAGAGGTCCTTTTTGTCAGATGGCCCAGATAGGTCCTTGTCAAAGCATACTGACAGAGCTTACAGCTCTGAGTTTCAGCATTTAGACAAGTTACAACCACACCAGTATCTAACATACCATTTCAAAAAAGGTCTTTCTGATGGTCTCCTGTTGCTTTCCATGAGTGTGTACACATACACCATGTGACTGGTGTGAACAGGAGATGTCCTACTCTTTGCCACAGCTGAGCCCCTGACTACACAGCCATCCAGCTGTGCTCATGACCCATGGTGGTGAGTAGGAGGCAAGTCTGCCATTGCTGGTGTTCTGGGAGGTCACAGAGAAGGCACATCAACCCAGGAAACGTCATCCAAGATTATAGAAGGATAAACAGATGCGGGAATTTAAACCTTACTTTGAAACTGAGCACTTAACAGACTTTTGTTGGTTTGTCACCATATTTCTATGGGTATTTCCTCCTTTCCTCCAAACTCATTTTAGTTGCATATGAAAGCTAATAACTCTATAGCACACTTTTACTCCTTTCTTAGATTTTTTTTTTTTTTTTTTTTTTTTTTTGCGGTACGCGGGCCTCTCACCGTTGTGGCCTCTCCCGTTGCGGAGCACTGGCTCCAGACGCGCAGGCCCAGTGGCCATGGCTCACGGGCCCAGCCGCTCCGCGGCATGTGGGATCCTCCTGGACCGGGGCACGAACCCGTGTCCCCCACATCGGCAGGCGGACTCTCAACCACTGTGCCACCAGGGAAGCCCTCTTAGATTTTTTTCAAGAAACTGGAGAGGAAATATTGGAGCAGGGCAGGTGTTTCAGGTGAATGAGGTGAATGTTGAAGTTAACATTGTTTTCTGTGTCTCATTTGTCAGAATTAGCCAAAATAAAACTTTAAAGAAAACTGTCTGCCAAAAGACTGTAAACTGAAAGGAATGATTTAAAACCACTTGCTCAAGAATGGTCTGTACCCTTCTCCAGACCACATCTAAGCCAGCAGAGATGTGCCACCAGCTTCTGTGTAGTTCTCTAACTGTTAGCTTTCCTGGAGAGTCTGTTCCCTGGAGTCAGTAGGAATACAGAGCTCTGTCATGCCTCTGTGGGAAATAAATATTTTAACTTGTTTTATAAACCTTGAATTTTTAAGGTTATCATTTACTGTGGACGTTATGGGCCAAGTTTCATGTTAGTTAAATGAGCTTCTCTCTTGTCAGAAGAAATCTGCCCTTTGATTTAGTATGTTCTAGCTGATGGCCAAGTTTTTCCTAAAGCAGTAGTTCTCTAACTTTAGTATGTATCAGAATCACCTGCAGTGCTTGGAAAAACACAGATTGCTAAGCCTCTAACTCAAGAGTTTCTGAGATAGTAGGATTGGGGTGGGACCTGAGAATTTGTATCCCTCACAGGCTCTCAAATGACGGCGATGCTGCTGGTTTAGGACCCCCTTTGAGAACTATGCCCTAGAGAGTACTCTGCTTTAGGGATACTTTGCCCTTCCCTGAGTCAGACCTGGCACAAGCTCGTCTCTGGGTTGCCCTGACCTTGCCCTTTAGAAGGCAGCTATGCTGGCATGGCAGCCCTCTAGGGGGCCCCCTGACTCTTGCCCTTGTGCTCAAAAATACACTCTGTCCTTTGCTTTGACCCCTGATAAAACGTGCATGCTTCATCACCAACCTGCAAGTGATGGTTTTTTTTCTCTTTTCCTGTTTGTCTTAATTGTTCTTGTTTTTCTCTGTGCTGTCCCCTCATTCTTGCCCCTTTGTTTCTGGTGCAGAGATGAAGATAGTTGGGTGTAAGTTCCTGCTTTTGTGTGTCCTGTCTGCTTTTGCCTGCTTTGTTTCCATCTTCATTTGTTTCACGGAATGTTATGCTGCAATACTGGGGTGGGGTGTCATTTACATTATTAATCCTTCATCAGCCTCACCTTTTGGGATAACTGACAAGACATTGGAGAAGCTACCAGCCCAGCCTAGAGACTGTGTATTACTTAGGGTATTCATTAAGATCAGAGAAAACTAAGGACTTGTTGGAATGTTTAGAAAACCTTTAAAAGCCCTAGGTGAATAGATACAGGAAAGGATTTTTGTGAGACGGATCAGCTACTCCCATTGAAAAGAAAATGAGTAGTGCTTATCCCAAGCTACAAAGAATCAGAAAGGCAGAAAGATGCTCTTTTCAGCTCTGCTGGACACATCTCATGACTTTTGAAAGAGACACGACTTTTGAAAGAAAAGCTATTCTCAGCAGAGTGATGAAAGTATTTACCAGAAGTAGATTCATAGGACTGTGGTCAGTCTGAGTGTCAAATGAAGCTTTGGCAGTATCTCTAAGGGAGGGTTTAGGAATAATCACATCTGGTCCCACGACAGGTTGGAAGATCATCACATCCCTGATCCAAGAAGGGAATAATCGTATATAGTGATGTCACACTATGCCCATTCCTGTCATCCTGTTAGAGCAGAGAACATCACTGACTTCATAGCAAAAGAAACCAGCAGTGTTGACATTGAAGACATGGTTAGAAGAATAAGGAAGCTGTCTTTCCTGGATACTAAAGAAATCCTCCCGAGAGCCTTTTTTTAGTCTCTTCCTCAGAGTAAGAATTACTACAACATAAAGCATTGGTCATGTGTCTGAAGGTGTCCATATTAAATGGTAGTTAACATCTCCACATCTCCATGAATGCTGTCAGGAGACTCCTATTCTGCCAAGAGACGGGATTGGCACCATCCCAAGCAGGCTGCTGTGTCTGCTGGGAGAAAGTTCTAGTTTTACATGGTCTTAAGGGGAAGAAAGCACTATCCACAGAAGCTCTTCCTAATCCTATCTAGAATTAGACAAGGTCTAAATAATGTATTTAATACTGTTATCCTTGAACCTAGAGCCTCCACACATGTGGTGTGAGTAACTTATACAGAAGGAACATGAATGTAATAAAGAATCCAAGCAAGTCTTAGTGCCCAGGGACTTCCCTGGTGGCACAGTGGTTTAGAATCCGCCTGCCAGTGCAGGGGACACGGGTTCGAGCCCTGGTCTGGGAAGATCCCACATGCCACGGAACAGCTGAGCCCATGCGCCACAGCTACTGAGCCTGCGCTCTAGAGCCTGCGAACCACAACTACTGAAGCCCGCGAGCTGCAACTACTGAAGCCCGTGCTTCATGCCACAACAAGAGAAGCCACCCGCAATGAGAAGCCTGCACACCACAACAAAGAGTAGTCCCCACTCACCACAACTAAGACACTGCTGCAAACCTGTGTAGGCTGTCCTGGACCATTTCTCCTGGCATAGAATTCTACACAGGCTAGAACTATGTGGCCCCAAAACTTCAAGTAAGGCTGGAGTGTCTGGCAAGAGACTGTCTTGCTAACAGATGCTCTGGTACCTGAGCTGGACCTTGAAGATTCTGACGCCTCTACGGAGACTGCTTTCAGAAGAGACCTGCAAACACGTTGTGAGCTGTTTCTCCAAAGTCATGCTAGGATTCAGGTCTTTGGATGATCAGACCTGGCCACTGAAGCATACACTTTTCTCTCTGCTGGATGCAGCTCTGTCACAGTGCTCCTCAGCCCTCTGAGATTACTGGCAGCTGAAAAGCACTGTTTCCTTCTAAGACCTATCACTCTCTAAGGACCCCAGAATGTTTCACGCCAATCCCTGACACAATAAGATGGCCTCAAATTCATTACCTTGCTCCTTCCCAGCAGCTGTTTATTGTAGACTTCTAGGAATCTGGATTTTTGATGTGTAGTTGCAGCATAGTGATGCTGCTCTTGACCCTTGAACACTCCAATTCAGGTATCAGCAAACTATAGCCCATAGGCCAAATCCAGCAGCCTGTTTTTGTACTACCTACCAGCTAAGAATGGTTTTTTACATTTTAAAAGGGTTGTGAAAACAAAGAACATGTGACAGAGACCTATGTGACCTACAAAGCCTAAGATACTTACTATCTGACCTCTTAGAGAAAAAGTTTGCCAGCCTCTGCCTACTCTTAAGTCCCTAGTTCTCTGACATGCAGTTATACCAACAGCTGTCACTGGCTGCTGTGTGAAACTGTGAAAGGGACAAAGATTATTTATTCTGAAGCCCTCTTACAAGAACAACCTCATTCATTCATCTTCCCATTCAAGAAACTCTGTTGCATGTCAACTGAGCACTAAGCATTCAGAGATGTAAGGCATTGCTGATGTTGTTAGAGGCTCTGCCAACCTTAGGAAGCAGAGGACACCGAACAAATGGAGTCAGGGCTGCCCTCAACAATACGCACTCCCACTCCCCATGGAAAAGTCTCCCCCTTCCATACCCGTCCCAGCATTCCTCCATGCTGCCTAAGAGGTGCCCAGTCCCCCACCCTCAGCCAGACTTCACTAGTATCTTCCAAGCAGACCCCCACTTTATAGTCCCCTGATGTTAAACCCTGGAGAGCATCAGAATTACCTGATGATTTTTTTTTAAATACAAGTACACAAGCCCACCCAAGACCCACTAGAATCTCAAAGGGTGAATATTAGAAATCTAATTTTAACAAGCTCCCTAGGTGATTCAAATACAGTCAGCCAGGCAGTGGTCTTCAGACTAACCTCAGAAACCACTGTTCAGGACTTCTCTTTCCCATTCTTATGATAAGGTGCCTGTCCTCATCCCTCTCTTGGTAATATTTCTTGGCCATTGGTGCTAAAGTTTACATGAGCCTCCTGGAGACAGTACCTTAACCCAGAGGCATGATTCCACTTGTAGGCTTTGTGAACATGTAACATACAATAAGGATAGCTGAAGAGCAGGGACCCTGGGAAGCTCTCTATAAGGCAGGCCTGGGTCATTACATTCTGGAGCTTTTCACATTTGTTTCTTCTAGTTCCTTGAGAATTAGTGGAGAGCTCAATTTAAATGATCCTCCAGAGAGCTTTTGACAAGAAGGCCCCAGCACCATTAACTATTAAAAAGTGCTGCTTTCAAAACTGAGGCCATAATTTGCAAAATTGCAACCCGTAAGGCAGCCTGATACCTATTCTGACTGAGAACAACCTTGGTCTAGGCAGGTCTGTTCTCTAAATAAAGAGCAAAGATCTGATGAAATCAAGCTGTTTCAGTGTGTAACCCAGAAGGTACAGTTGCTTGTATTTATAAATTTTCTCAGCTAGACGATCACCAAAGCATTCTGTTTAAATAGAAAATTTTAAAAGAATGAAAACTGTAGGAATGTCTAGCTCAGTCCTTCCATTTGAAATTGGCATTTTGGTTTAAAATACCCTGGAGGAGCTGCCCAGGAGCTATGAGCTCACTCTATAAAACCAAAATAGACCAAATTCTGTCATTGTCAATCTCCAAGACAATACCCAATTTATTATTAGTATTTTATATCATATATTGCTAGGAAAAGTTTGAAATGTTCCATTTAAGGACATACTTATTATAATATGGTTAACTTTTGTATAGAGCCACAGAAATTTATATGTTTGTACAAGCTAGACTACTATTGCTGGTAGCCAACATCTGCTTTTAAAAGTCACGTGAATTATCTTGAGAATAACTGCCAGAGAGTGCTGACTTATACCACGGTGATTTTAAACAAAGCACCTATTCTTCAGATATTAAAATTCTCTAGACTATTCACTTTATGCCAAATCATCCTCGAAATTGAATAATTACTTAAATTCCATAGAAAATCTAATGTGTAACTGAAAAGCTTTCATCAGGAGAAAGCTCTGAGATGTCTGTTCCAGTTGTTAAAAATTTAAGGTGTAACCAACTCTGATTTATCCCATTATAATGGCAATAACCCATAGTAAAGTTCCCAGTTAATTTTGAATTTTACTTTCAAGGCTGATTTTATTCAGCCTCTGTTCTGACGGTAGCAAAGTAATGAATTTGAGTTTTCCTTCTCCTTCTGCTAGTCTTCCCCACCCTACCTACACACCTATTAAAATAGGTGACCTGCTAGGAGGGCCCAAGCAGGGATGTTCAAAAGAGGAAGATTAAAGTGTCAAACTCATCAAACTTCAAAGGAGAGGTTCTACTCAACCCAGGAGGAAAGTCTATATGGACTGCAAGGATGGACACCCTGAAGTCTGTCCCACCTACCCAGCAGTTGCATTTGTGTGTGATTTTCAAGAACACATTTTCCTCTTCCCTTCATGGTAGCCTCAGGGCTATTTGTTTGGGGAAATAGCTTTCACACATTAGAGAAAGTTCTCTGCGCTTTCAGAGAATAATTGTTTCTCAGGGACTGCTCTTCCCCACTTGGGTCAAAGTGTTTTGAGAGTATTATGTGACCAAATAACCATGATTGCACTCCTACAGTAGGAAGGCAACCTGAATAATAGAAGGTCTGGTCATGAAGACCCCCAAAGCCCAAGATATATGCCAGTCCTGGTCTATCACTGTTTCATATGTAAGAGACACTCGGACACTTCCACAGTTAGAGAGGTGGACAGTGCAGAAAAGGAGCTGTCAGTCATCATGTATCTGACCAAACCAGAAAGCTCAGTTGCTAACCAAAAACAAAGACTTATGTCATTGTGATTCCAAGTAATGAACAAATTTAGATGTGCCAGTTTTTCTAAAAACTGAAGGAGAAAGTATTTCTGGCTTCTGAATTGGCTTGCTTTGCAAGTTAATTAATTGTTCCGTTAACTTTTAGTTGATTTCTTCAGGCTCCTAACACATCTTCACTTTGGCCTTACCTGGTTTCCTTTGTCATTTCATTCCTTTGAAGATTTTTTTTCCCACAGCCTTTACTATTTTTTTGAAAGTCAAAAGCCCTTCTTTAGTTTGTGTTAAGTAAAATTCGTCATTTTATGGGTTTAGAAGCTTAGAGCAGCCTAAATAAGCTCCTATTATGCATGAACAGACAATTCCTTCCCCCCTAAAAAAAGGCATTTGAGACTTAGGTCATTTCAGACTTGCAGTTTGAGCTACTGCTGCCCAGTCTCAAGCAGCAGGTATGGGCTAGAGTCAGAGCACGCAGAAGCAACAAGAGCACAACAGACTGTCACCCCAGTCCTTTGGCACCTGGAGAGTCACCTGCTCCCAGAGCACTTGCTACAAAAAGAAGACAAACTGACAGTCCAGTGACCTCTGCCTGACACTCCAGCAGGGAATGGGATTTGGAGGTAAGCCTCCAGAAGGAAGTAGTAGTTTATCCTCTAGTCAGACTCAGAAGGATTGAGGGTTGCAAAAAGAAAGCAAAGAAAAAAAAAGAGAAATGATTTTTTTGTTTTTTGGTTTTTTTTTGAGGGAAAGGAGGAGGGATTAGTAGTTAAGACATAGACATGATTAAAATAAGTGTTATTCCTGTTGATTCTAAAATCTTTCCTGACTGGGGGACTTAGATTACAGCTATTCTCCTGGAGGGGAGAGAGACTGAGCAGACACCTGCAATCTGCCTTTTCCCACCCTAGACAAGCTGTGGTGAACACCTTTAAGATTCAGACTTAGAGAGCACATGACTAACCAACCTGAGTACTGCTGCACTGATATTGGTAGAATGTCCATTGTTATTAACCAAGCTTGGAATGCCCTGAGCACCCACCTGAACCCTGGAGGATCCAGATGCTAGCTTTGTCCTCCATGCACATGGGGCAGAGTGGCTTCTGTGGTCATGAAGACATGACATTTCTTTCCCCACAGGTGATATCCGCAATGACCTGTACCTAACCCTGGAGAAGGGGGACTTCGAGAGAGGGGGAAAGAGTGTACAGAAGAATATTGAAGTGACCATGTATGTGCTTTATGCAGATGGAGAAATCTTGAAGGTAAAGTTTGCCAGTCAGTTTGGAATGGAGGCTAATCCTGTAATAATTTTAGTGCTTTTGTGGACTTTGTCCAAAGACCCATCCTCTTCAGGAAGAGCTGAACTCAAATCACCCCATATGCATTCTTCTCCGCCTTAGCCTTTCTTCAAGGAAATTCTACAGTATGCTCTGATGACTTGCAGTGTCATACAGCCTTTTTAGAAATTCTTCCTAGTGTCTGACCTGAATCCTTCCTGTTCTAATTTAGACCTATTCCCTCTAGTTCTGTCCTACATGTTACTTTTTCAGCCACCTGTCTAGCATCGAGCTGCCTAGTTTTGGTAACTGTTATTAGGTCCCACGCTTTTTGTTCCTTGAGCTAATATGGAAAGTTATACTTTCCCTTTAGTAAAGGGTGGAACTTAGGTACCCACTTGCTGTTACCAAGTTATGTGGCAAGGAACAGCAGACTCAGGCCGTAAAAGATGATTTCTAGCCAGTGCAGTACAAGGATCCTCTGTCACTCTTCATTAAAAGAGAAGACCTGGAATGCTGTTTTTCTACTGTCATTATGTCAGTTTTTCCCTCAGTCAGTCATGGTCAAGTCCCTGGCAAATAAAAAGGCATTATTTTCATGTCTCTTGGTAGAAGGCAAATCACTCTTTTACAAACCTTGCTTCTGTGTGTTGACATCAGCCTTATGAGGTAGGCAGACCAGGAGTGATCGTCCATATTTTACAGAAGGAAAAAGGTAAAGTTAGTCAGAGTCATCTCCCAAACCTAGAAAGAAATGGAGGGTAATGTTGAAATGGTAGAAACAATGATTTGTGTGTCATTTTAAAAACCCACCTCAAGGACTAAGGCATGTTCATTGTTTGTATGAATAATGCTGAGGTCAGCAGAGCTGTCAGCTGTTCACACCACCCTGTGTGGACAAGGAGCTGCTCCTGATTGTATTGTCCACAGCTTCCTGGCGGGCCTGGGACTGGGTTTTCACATCAATATTTGGGAACTGGGGTCAAGTTAAATCTGGTCTACCTTGTTTATATCCAAGGACAGTCAGCCATGGGCAACCTAAAATGCCAGTGCAACATTAGGCCAAAGATTAGAAAACAAGCTCCACTTTATTATTATTTAATTAATTATTTAATTTTTAAAATTTAATTTTATTATTTAATTATTTTTCTGATCTGGAAAGTGCCATATACGGTTGACTTCTCCTATGAATTCGTTGTTTCCTTTCTTAATGAGGATGAAGAGCCTACCTTAGTGATTCAGATGCACCACTCAGCTTCTCATGTTTATTAAGCAATGAGTGTGGTTACCTCTGCCCCAAGGAAAACAAGGAGCATTGTGACTGCTCATTTCTTATACCGTCTAGACAGTTGTTTCCAAAAGTACTGAATTTAAGTCATCTATAGATTTGGCCTGATGGGAAAATGAGACCTGCACAAAGGAGAAAATGAAATGTCCTAGGTGACATGGAAATCCAAGGGATCCCTCCAGGAAGATGGCACCTTACTTTGCTTCTCTCTTCCAGGATTGCATCAGCTTGGGTTCAGGAGAGCCGAATAGGAGTTCGTACCACTCCTTTGTCCTCTACCACAGTAATAGTCCTCGCTGGGGAGAAATTATCAAATTGCCCATCCCCATTGATCGGTTCCGGGGCTCCCACCTGCGCTTCGAGTTCAGACACTGTTCCAGTGAGTGAGACTTCTCTCCACATTCCTTTGAGGATATGAATATAACTCTTTCCTCTCTGGAACAGAAGTAAGAGAGTTCTTACTATTGGGGGAAGAAAATTAGGAGTTGTGTACTTAGAGATGGGATATCATCAGAGGCTGTCCTTTGGACAGTGATTCAGAAACATGGGATCTGGTATTGTCCTGTTGTAGTGTCTGACCTGGATGCTGGATAATTGCCAGGGTCATTCCTCTTTGGGGGTTTCCTTTGTATGTATTAAACTCCTTCTTAAAGAGCCCCTGGTTTATCAAGACTAGCAATTTAGTTTCTATTTGAGTCTAGGTTGCCTGTGTACCTTGGGATATGAATGGAAACTCAGTCTAGTACATTTCTCATCATTCTTGCCGTCAGGTTGCTACCTAATTAATGAACAAAGTAAGGGACAAAGAAGTAAAGAGCATCGGTGATAAGCCAAAAGGGAATTGCTGTTGAAAAGCAAAGTGTGTGGCAAAACAACTAATGCTTGGCTCTGATTTGCAGCAAAGGACAAAGGGGAAAAGAAACTCTTTGGCTTTGCATTCTCACCCCTGATGCGGGATGACGGCACCACCCTCTCAGATGATATCCACGAGCTCTATGTGTACAAGGTACAGAGCCTGGCTGTCTCTCACCCTGCTGAGACCACTCTCACACATGGTTCTCAGTTAGGTGGTTTTCACTGAGCGGGCCAGACGATCCAGGGTAATGCGCTGGTTGAGACAGCAGGACAGCTGTGGGCAGTCTTTTGTCTTCTAAATGAAGTGAGCTTCCTCCCATAAGTAATGCCCGCAGGGCCTTTGTTTTCCACCTCCCACTCCACTAGTCATGGAAATCTGTTACCAACCCCTCTGTGCTCTTATGGCCTTGGCTTGTTCATTCCGCGACCTGCTATTTGAGATTGGGGTTCTGTCAGCTGTCACAGCATAGCTGGCACTCAAGGTTGCCTGCATACCAGGTAGAGGCCACGAGCCCCACCATGTTCTCTTTAAAAGGCATGTGAGCCGTTCTGGAGAAAGAAATGAAAAGCACTTTTAAAGTGCTTAGAAAGCACTCTTCTAAGAGGACCTGAGGTCCAAGGTCCAGCCTCAGGAAGATGAGAGTAAACATCAACTCAGAAATTCCCTGGGACCTGATTTTTTACAGGTGGCATGGTTCAAGAAACATTCTGTATTCTCTACTTTTGCCTATAGTGTGATGAGAATAGCACGTTTAACAACCATGCTCTGTACTTGGGCCTGCCCTGCTGCAAAGAGGACTATAACGGCTGCCCTAACATCCCCTCCAGCCTCATCTTCCAACGCAGCACCAAAGAGTCTTTCTTCATTTCCACACAGCTCTCCTCCACCAAACTCACCCAGAATGGTAGGTGATGGTGCCTGCAGCATGGTGCCCTCCACTGTTCTCACTTGCTGGTCCATGTTGCTGATACATGTTAAAAGAGACAAATTATTGCTTTTTCATGCCACAGTGAGGGAATTCTTTTCATATGTAATTGAAGAAATCATTCGGCAATAGCAGCCTATGAGATTTTCCATGGTTTTAGCAGCTCCTGAGTGACATTCAGACTTTACAGATGTGTCTTTAACCTTTATCTCAGCACTCCAGAGGCTGTTATACTGCTCGTAGCTATTTCTGTCCTTCTAGGTCTCACCTGTCCTTGGCAGGGAGAGTCTGGGCTTTGCTTGTCCATGACGAAGCCAGGGTTCACTGTCTTTTGGGCTTGCTTCCTAGTGGACCTCCTTGCTCTGCTGAAATGGAAGGCCTTTCCAGACCGGATCATGGACATCCTAGGGCGTCTGCGGCATGTCAGTGGGGAGGAAATTGTTAAGGTATGGCTTCACACAATTCACACATGCTACCTGAGCAAGAATCTGGGCAGAAGGCCTCACTTCCCCTTGATTTCTGCCAGTAAGCCTCTAAGACCATTTCTCGAGGTATATAATTAGGTGAGTAGAAATAAAGGTATTTTTCTTTCTTAACTTCTTTTTTTTAAGTAGGTATCACATCAGGTTTATTACCTTTTAGAAACTACCTTTAAGTTTTAAGCCCTATTTTCTGCCTTGTTTTTCTTCCTAGAAAGCAAACTGGTAATTAAAGGGCAGTGATAAAAACACCCTCTCAGAAACAATCCCAGTGTGTGCTGCTGCCCACATGCCTTTAGGTCTCCTCTCCCTTCCTCTCTCTTCCCTTACTTTGTAAACCTTTACCACAAATCCAGCCTGATGTCTTCTTGGCTCTACTCTCTTGATTATCTACAGGAACTCTGAATACTCTCCATTAACTGTAACTGTTGATTTTGCCCAGACTCTCACTAGAGTCCGTAATAGGGGACCCTTCCTTACTCCCTTCCTCAATTGCTTTTTCAAGTACTTTTGTGACATTTCCTATCTAATGGTCTGAGCAGGCTGACAGCAACACTACCAGACCCCAGTTGTTTTCCATAGGGCTTCTCCGCAGTGTGTAGAAGCCAGGTGTTTGCCCACCTGACTTTAGCTCAAGAAAACTCCCAGGCACTTCCTGATGGTGAAAGCCCAGTAGGTGGATTCTGCACAATGGACTGAACTCAGCTGAGGAAAATGGAAGTACTTTTGGTGATCAGCAAGGGCAATGGAATGTAGGATAGAGATTAAATGTCAAGAAGTCAACTTGTCTATCAGTGAGCATTCTTGGCTTTATCATTGCAAGTGTCAAATCTATTAGCATTGCACTGTCTGTACTTTCATTTTACAGCTTCCATTGACTCAATAATACACAACATGGTGTCTCCAAACAAGGAATAATTTTAAAGTCTGTGTATGGCTTTGTACTTTTTTGAAGTCTTTTATGAATTTTGTCTTAATCAATTGATCAGAATATTATACATTTTTAAAAGAACATTTTTAAAAGAACAAAGAACATTTGTACTTTTTTGAAGTCTTGTATGAATTTTGTGTTAATCAATTGATCAGAATATTATACATTTTTAAAAGAACTCATTATACAAACAAGCTAATACTAGTTTTTGAAACTTAAGATAAATGCCCTTATACTCAGGGCATTTTTTGCCTTCTAAATATATGAAAAATTTAACCAGTAAAACAGACCAGGTATTAAGAAAAGTCTGTGATCCTTTTAAGGCTGAGTTGTTACATTCCCGACAAAAGAACATCCTACCAGCATTTCTGGTTTTAGCAACAGTATTTGTCTCAAGCCAGCCGGAGAGAATTAAAGAGATTATGCTAGCATTTTAATTAATTTTTACTTTTTATTGTAAGATTTCAAACATACCATAAAAAGTTGACAGAATAGAATAAATAACCATACATGTACCTATCCTATCAGTTACCCCTGACATCAGCCCATGGTCAGTCCTGCCCATAAACTCCTCAGCCATGCCTTCTACCTTCTATTGTTTTGAAATAAGTTGTAAACATTATATCATTAAATTGCATTTTGACCAACAGAATATTAGATTTGATTTTTTAAGACTGGGAGCATCCATGAGTATTTATTATTCTCTCTCTTGGTTTTTGCATCTTAGAAAGAAAAAGGCACGTGTTCAAAAAACAATGGTGATTCCAGATATTTTACCCTCTTTGACAGCCCTCATCAGCTGCATTTTCCCTTCTCCTGGAATAGTAATTTCTAGACCAAAGAATAGTTTCTATAGTTAAGGCCTAGCTTGCCACAGCCTCATCCAAATGTCCTCTACAGAGTTAGGCCATAGAGGAGAACAAGGGACTATCAAATTTTGGGGGACCCAGGAAAGTAAGCCCTTTTTCTCAACATGGATTTGGCATCAGAATCAGTTAGATTGGGACTTCCCTGGTGGTGCAGTGATTAAGAATCCACCTGCCAAGGCAGGGGACACAGGTTCAAGCCCTGGTCCAGGAAGATCCCACATGCCGCAGAGCAGCTAAGCCCGTGAGCCACAACTACTGAGCCTAAGCTCTAGAGCCCGTGAGCCACAACTACTGAAGCCCACACGCCTAGAGCCTCTGCTCCACAACAGGAGAAGCCACTGCAATGAGAAGCCCGCGCACCGCAACAAAGAGTAGCCCCCCCTGCTCTGAGGCGGGAGTGCAAGCGGGGGCGTCAGCGTCGGGCCCAGCAGCTGGAGGCCAGACTCACCACACACACTGGTCTCTTTTGAAAGGGTAAGAAAAAGAAGAGGAAGAGAGAGAAACTACAGGAATCTACATCAGCCGTGTGGACGAAAGGCTCTTGGTGATGCAGCCAGGAGTCAGTGCTGTGCCTCTGAGGTGGGAGAGCCAACTTCAGGACACTGGTCCACAAGAGACCTCCCACATAATATCAAACGGCGAATATCTCCCAGAGATCTCCATCTCAACACCAGCACCCAGCTTCACTCAATGACCAGCAAGCTACAGTGTGGGACACCCTATGCCAAACAACTAGCAAGACAGGAACACAACCCCACCCATTAGCAGAGAGGCTGCCTAAAATCATAATAAGTCCACAGACACCCCAAAACACACCACCAGACGTGGACCTAACCACCAGAAAGACAAGATCCAGCTTCATCCACCAGAACACAGGCACTAGTCCCCTCCACCAGGAAGCCTACACAACCCACTGAACCAACTTTAGCCACTGGGGACAGACACCAAAAGCAACGGGAACTACGAACCTGCAGCGTGCAAAAAGGAGACCCCAAACACAGTAAGATAAGCAAAATGAGAAGACAGAAAAACACACAGCAGATGAAGGAGCAAGATAAAAACCCACCAGACCTAACAAATGAAGAGGAAATAGGCAGTCTACCTGAAAAAGAATTCAGAATAATGATAGTAAAGATGATCCAAAATCTTGGGTATAGAATAGACAAAATGCAAGAAACATTTAACAAGGACCTAGAAGAACTAAAGATGAAACAAGCAATGATGAACAACACAATAAATGAAATTAAAAATACTCTAGATGGGATCAATAGCAGAATAACTGAGGCAGAGGAATGGATAAGTGACCTGGAAGATAAAATAGTGGAAATAACTACAGCAGAGCAGAATAAAGAAAAAAGAATGAAAAGAACCGAGTACAGTCTCAGAGACCTCTGGGACAACATCAAATGCACCAACATTCGAATTATAGGGGTTCCGGAAGAAGAAGAGAAAAAGAAAGGGACTGAGAAAATATTTGAAGAGATTATAGTTGAAAACTTCCCTAATATGGGAAAGGAAATAGTTAATCAAGTCCAGGAAGCACAGAGAGTCCCATACAGGATAAATCCAAAGAGAAATATGCTGACACATATTAATCAAACTGTCAAAAATTAAATACAAAGCAAACATATTAAAAACAGCAAGGGAAAAACAATAAATAACACACAAGGGAATCCCCATAAGGTTAACAGCTGATCTTTCAGCAGAAACTCTGCAAACCAGAAGGAGTGGCAGGGCATATTTAAAGTGATGAAGGAGAAAAACCTTCAGCCAAGATTACTCTACCCAGCAAGGATCTCATTCAGATTTGATGGAGAAATTAAAACCTTTACAGACAAGCAAAAGCTGAGAGAGTTCAGCACCACCAAACCAGCTTTACAGCAAATGCTAAAGGAACTTCTCTAGGCAAGAAACACAAGAGAAGGAAAAGACCTACAATAACAAACCCAAAACAATTAAGAAAATGGTAATAGGAACATACATATTGATAATTACCTTAAATGTAAGTGGACAAAATGCTCCCACCAAAAGACACAGACTGGCTGAATGGACACAAAAACAAGACCCACATATATGCTGTCTACAAGAGACCCACTTCTGACCTAGAGACACATACAGACTGAAAATAAGGGGATGGAAAAAGATACTCCATGCAAATGGAAACCAAAAGAAAGCTGGAGTAGCAATTCTCATATCAGACAAAATAGACTTTAAAATAAAGACTATTAGAAGACACAAAGAAGGACACTACATAATGATCAAGGGATCAATCCAAGAAGAAGAGATAACAATTGTAAATATTTATGCACCCAACATAGGAGCACCTCAGTACATAAGGCAAATACTAACAGCCATAAAAGGGGAAATTGACAGTAACACATTCATAGTAGGAGACTTTAACACCCCACTTTCACCAATGGACAGATCATCCAAAATGAAAATAAATAAGGAAACACAAGCTTTAAATGATACATTAAACAAGATGGACTTAATTGATATTTATAGGACATTCCATCCAAAACCAACAGAATACACATTTTTCTCAAGTGCTCATATAACATTCTCCAGGATAGATCATATCTTGGGACACAAATCAAGCCTTGATAAATTTAAGAAAATTGAAATTGTATCAAGTATCTTTTCCGACCACAACACTATGAGACTAGATATCAATTACAGGAAAAGATCTGTAAAAAATACAAATACATGGAGGCTAAACAATACACTACTTAATAACGAAGTGATCACTGAAGAAACCAAAGAGGAAATCAAAAAATACCTAGAAACAAATGACAATGGAGACATGACGACCCAAAACCTATGGGATGCAGCAAAAGCAGTTCTAAGAGGGAAGTTAATAGCAATACAATCCTACCTTAAGAAACAGGAAACATCTCGAATAAACAACCTAACCTTGCACCTAAAGCAATTAGAGAAGGAAGAACAAAAGAACCCCAAAGTTAGCAGAAGGAAAGAAATCATAAAAATCAGATCAGAAATAAATGAAAAAGAAATGAAGGAAACGATAGCAAAGATCAATAAAACTAAAAGCTGGTTCTTTGAGAAGATAAACAAAATTGATAAACCGTTAGCTAGACTCATCAAGAAAAAAAGGGAGAAGACTCAAATCAATAGAATTAGAAATAAAAAAGGAGAAGTAACAACTGACACTGCAGAAATACAAAGGATCATGAGAGATTACTACAAGCAACTCTATGCCATTAAAATTGACAACCTGAAAGAAATGGACTAATTCTTAGAAAAGCACAACCTTCCGAGACTGAAACAGGAAGAAATAGAAAATATAAACAGACCAATCACAAAGCCTGAATTTTAAACTGTGATTAAAAATCTTCCAACAAACAAAAGCCCAGGACCAGATGGCTTCACAGGTGATTCTATACATAGAGAATCCTAAAGATGCTACCAGAAAACTACTAGAGCTAATCAATGAATTTGGTAAAGTAGCAGGATACAAAATTAATGCACAGAAATCTCTCGCATTCCTATACACTAATGATGAAAAATCTGAAAGTGAAATTAAGAAAATACTCCCATTTACCATTGCAACAAAAAGAATAAAATATCTAGAAATAAACCTACGTAAGGAGACAAAAGACCTGTATGCAGAAAATTATAAGACACTGATGAAAGAAATTAAAGATGATACAAATAGATGGAGAGAAATACCATGTTATTGGATTGGAAGAATCAACATTGTGAAAATGACTCTACTACCCAAAGCAATCTACAGATTCAATGCAATCCCTATCAAACTACCACTGGTATTTTTCACAGAACTAGAACAAAAAGTTTCACAATTTGTATGGAACACAAAAGACCCCAAATAGCCAAAGCAATCTTGAGAACGAAAAACGGAGCTGGAGGAATCAGGCTCCCTGACTTCAGACTATACTACAAAGCTACAGTAATCAAGACAGTATAGTACTGGCACAAAAACAGAAAGATAGATCAATGGAACAGGATAGAAAGCCCAGAGATAAACCCACGCACATATGGTCACCTTATCTTTGATAAAGGAGGCAGGAATGTACAGTGGAGAAAGGACAGCCTCTTCAATAGTGGTGCTGGGAAAACTGGACAGGTACATGTAAAAGTATGAGATTAGATCACTCCGTAACACCATACACAAAAATAAGCTCAAAATGGATTAAGGACCTAAATGTAAGGCCAGAAACTATCAAACTCTTAGAGGAAAACATAGGCAGAACACTCTATGACATAAATCACAGCAAGATCCTTTTTGACCCACCTCCTAGAGAAATGGAAATAAAAACAAAAATAAACAAATGGGACCTAATGAAACTTCAAAGCTTTTGCACAGCAAAGGAAACCATAAAGAAGATGAAAAGACAACCCTCAGAATGGGAGAAAATATTTGCAAATGAAGCTACTGACAAAGGATTAATCTCCAAAATTTACAAGCAGCTCACGCAGCTCAATAACAAAAAAACAAACAACCCAATCCAAAAATGGGCAGAAGACCTAAATAGACATTTCTCCAAAGAAGATATACAGACTGCCAACAAACACATGAAAGAATGCTCAACATCATTAATCATTAGAGAAATGCAAATCAAAACTACCATGAAATATCATCTTGCACCAGTCAGAACGGCCATCATCAAAAAATCTAGAAAGAATAGATGCTGGAGGGGGTGTGGAGAAAAGGGAACACTCTTGCACTGCTGGTGGGAATGTGAATTGGTACAGCCACTATGGAGAACATTATGGAGGTTCCTTAAAAAACTACAAATAGAACCACCATATGACCCAGCAATCCCACTACTGGGCATATACCGTGAGAAAACCATGATTCAGAAAGAGTCATGTACCAAAATGTTCATTGCAGCTCTACTTACAATAGCCCGGAGATGGAAACAACCTAAGTGTCCATCATCGGATGAGTGGATAAAGAAGATGTGGCACATATATACAATGGAATATTACTCAGCCATAAAAAGAAACAAAATTGAGCTATTTGTAATGAGGTGGATAGACCTAGAGTCTGTGATACAGAGTGAAGTAAGTCAGAAAGAGAAAGACAGATACCGTATGCTAACACATATATATGGAATTTAAGAAAAAAAATGTCACGAATAGGGGTAAGACAGGAATAAAGACACAGACCTACTAGAGAACGGACTTGAGGATATGGGGAGGGGGAAGGGTAAGCTGTGACAAAGCGAGAGAGAGGCATGGACCTATATACACTACCAAACGTAAGGTAGATAGCTAGTGTGAAGCAGCCGCATAGCACAGGGAGATCAGCTCGGTGCTTTGTGACTGCCTGGAGGGGTGGGATAGGGAGGGTGGGAGGGAGGGAGACGCAAGAGGGAAGAGATATGGGAACATATTTGTATGTATAACTGATTCACTTTGTTATAAAGCAGAAACTAACACACCATTGTAAAGCAATTATACTTCAATAAAGATGTAATAATAAATAAATACTTAAAAAAAGATGTGGCACATATATACAATGGAATATTACTCAGCCATAAAAAGAAATGAAATTGAGCTATTTGTAATGAGGTGGATGGACCTAGAGTCTGTCATACAGAGTGAAGTAAGTCAGAAAGGGAAAGACAAATACCGTATGGTAACACATATATATGGAATTTAAGAAAAGAAAAATGTCATGAAGAACCTAGAGGTAAGACAGGAATAAAGATACAGACCTACTAGAGAATGGACTTGAGGATATGGGGAGGGGGAAGGGTAAGCTGTGACAAAGTGAGAGAGTGGCATGGATATATATACGCTACCAAACGTAAAATAGATAGCTAGTGGGAAGCAGCCGCATAGCACAGGGAGATCAGCTGGGGGCTTTGTGACCGCCTGGAGGGGTGGGATAGGGAGGGTGGGAGGGAGGGAGACACAAGAGGGAAGAGATATGGGAACATATGTATATGTATAACTGATTCACTTTGTTATAAAGCAGAAATGAACACACCATTGTAGAGCAATTATACTCCAATAAAGAGGGGAAAAAAAAAAAAAAAGAGTAGCCCCCACTCACTGCAACTAGAGAAAGCCCGCACACAGCAACGAAGACCCAATGCAGCCGATAAATAAATAGTTTATTTTTTTTAAATAAAGAATCACTTAGATTGTCTTTATTTCAAAATTACTGTTCTACATGGATGTCCTATGTTTTTTAGGTAATTGCTCTTTCCTTATAAGTTTATCACTTACCCAAGAGGAAGAGCCTCTTTAAGTCTCTCTTAGGGCCCTTTGGGCTGTAAGCAAACACCCCCAAGTCCACCTAGTTATTTCTTGGCTAGGCGGAGGTGGGATACTAGGTTATTTTTAAGTGGTGGTTTGAGATATTAGGAGATCTTTGACTTTGTTTACTGGGAAATAAATTCATTGGTGTATGGAAGTTTGAACATGTGTCCAAGGTCCAAAGACCTGAGCCCTCTGATTTTTATGCTGTTGCAGTTTCTACAGGACATCTTAGATACGCTGTTTGTGATTTTGGATGATAATACAGAGAAATATGGCCTGTTGGTGTTTCAGTCTTTGGTAAGTCTCACCCTTCCTGATTTTTATTAATTATTCCCATCACATATTTTTTAAAAATCTAAGGAAAGCAACTTATTATAGTGAGTCAGCACAAGATGTAGATGTTTCCAATAGAAAAGGAACTGAGGAGTGTCACCCAAGGAAGACCAACAATCACCCTACCAGGCAGAGCCCTACAAGATCAAATCTGGACTTCAACTTTGTAGTTTTGATACTCAGTCTCACCACTGTTGCAGGGTTTCCTAGCCCCTGAAATAGTGACCTACACCAACAAAAGGCCCAGAGACTAATATAGGAAACAAGACAGCCTGTTTTTCCACTTACAAAAGTAGGATACAACCACCAGGAAAAGCAGAGACTCACTTGTGCTGGTGGAGCACCACACTCTCTTCCTCTATGCAGTGGTTTGGGAGCCAGAGTCTCAGAAGGTTGCTTAGTGTGCAAGGACAGTGATTTGGATGTTCAGTGCGTTTTGTTGAATATATCCAGTCCTACAGGAGGGCTGTATGTTCAAGGAGAACCAGATACTCTGAGTCTACCTGATAGATGAGGAGCAGAGGCAAGAGTTAGAATGGTACTTGCAAAGTTTGCTTCTCTGGCTTTTCTTCTTCCTTGTTTCCCTGGCCAGCCAACCCCATTTCCGAAGGGTACAGCCTTTCATAGGCTGGTTTGGCTTAGAGGACAATATTTTTCTCTCTCTCTTTTCCAAGTTTTTTGAGACAACTTAGTGTTTATGCCACCTACACAGGTATTGTTTTGTATTCCCTAGGTCCATATTGAACCACCTAGCATTCGTGAAGAGAGAAGCTCAAAGTAACACTGGCATTGACAAATGAGTCCCAAGTTTGGAATGGGAGGCCAGGGATGTTAGGAATAGAACAAATATGACAGAAATACAGACACAGAATGGAAATCCTACATTCACTGGGAACACTGGAGAAAACACTAGCAGTTTGCCATTCCTTGAAGAATCAAGAGTTGTTTCCTGCTGGGGATAGGTTGGAGGCCTCCAATTAATTCTGCTACCCTCTATCTCTCCCAGGTATTCATCATCAACCTGCTCCGAGACATCAAATATTTCCATTTCCGACCTGTAATGGACACATACATCCAGAAGCACTTTGCTGGAGCCCTGGCATACAAGTAAGTTGCATTTGGCACCATCATTAGGACTTGTGTTTGACTAGAAAGACGGGCTTTTAAAAAGTTCAGTGGCACCAACATTCGTTCAGCAGACCTTTTTTTTTTAAACTTAATTTACTTATTTTTTAACCCTGGTAAAATACACATAGCATAAAACGTATCATCTTAACCAATTTTTTTTTATAAGGGTAACCTCTCTTTTTTTCTTTTTTTTTAAAGAATCAATTTTATTTATTTGTTTATTTTTGGTTGCATTGGGTCTTCATTGCTGCACGTGGGCTTTCTGTAGCTGTGGCGAGCGGGGGCTACTCTCTGTGGCGGTGTGCGGCTTCTCATTGCGGTGGCTTCTCTTATTGCAAAGCACAGGCCCTAGGCACACAGGCTCAGTCGTTGTGGCACTCGGGCTTAGTTGCTCTGCAGCATGTGGAATCTTCCCAGACCAGGGATTGAACCCGTGTCCCCTGCATTGGCAGGCGGATTCTTAACCACTGGGTCACCAGAGAATTCCCTTAACCATTTTTAAGTGTACAGCTCAGTGGCATTAAGTATATCTACATTTTTGTACAACCATCACCACCATTCATCTCCAGAACTGTTTTCATCTTGCAAAACTGAAGCTCTGTACCCATTAACCAATAACTTCCCATTCCCCCCCCACCACCAGCCCTCGTGTAATCACCATTATACTTTTTGTCTATGGATTTGCTAATCTGGGAACTCATATAAATTGAATCATACAATATTTGTCTCTTTGTGACTGGCTTATTTCACTTACCATAATGTCCTCAGTGCTCATCCATGTCATAGCATGTGTCAGAATTTCCTTCCTTTTATTCTAAATAATGTTCCACTGTATATACCACATTTTGTTTATCCATTCATCTGTTGATGAATACTTGGCTATATTTATCCACCTTTCAGCAATTGTGAATAATGCTACTATGAACATGGGCATACAAATATCTCTTAGAGACCCTGCTTTCAAGTCTTTTGGGTATATACCCAGAAATGAAATGGGTAGATCATATGATAATCCTATTTTTAATTTTTTAAGGAACCACCATACTATTTTCCACAGCAGCTGCACCATTTTACATTCCCACCAATAATGCACAAGTGTTCCAATATCTCCACATTCTTGCCAATACTTGTTACTTTCTGGTTTTTTTGTATTTTTTTTAATAGTAGCCTTTCTAATGGGTATGAGATGGTATCTTGTGGTTTTGATTTGCATTTCCCTAATGATTAGTGATGTTGAGCATCTCTTCATGTGCTTATTGACCATTTATATATCTTCTTTGGAGAAAAATCTGTAAGTCCTTTGCCTATTTTTGAATCAGGTTGTTTGGTTGGTTGTTGCTGAGCTGTAATTCTGGATATTAACCCATTTTCAGGGATATGATTTGCAAATATTTTCTCCCATTGCCTTTTTAATCTGTTGATTGTGTCTTTTGATGCACAGAAGTCTTCAATTTTGATATAGTTTAATTTATCTAATTTTTCTTTCATTGCCTATGTTTTGATGTCTTATCCAAGAAATGATTGCTTAATCCAATGTCATGAAACTTTTCTCCTATGTTTTTGTATAAGAGTTTTATCTCTTACATTTAGGTATTTGATTAATTTGAAATTAATTTTTGTTTATTGTGCAACATAAGGGTCCAATTTTATTCTTTTGTGTGTGGATATTTAGTTTTTCCAATACAACTTGTAGAAAAAGAATATCCTTTTCCCATTTAATGATGAAAATCATTTGGCCGTATACATGAGGGTTTATTTCTGGGCTGTTTTATTCTATTGATGTATGTATCTGTCTTTATGCCAGTCCCACCCTGTTTTGACTAGTCTTTATAATCAAAGTTAAAGTTACTCTTTGTAGCTTTGTAGGATGTTTGAAATCAGGAACTGTGCATCCTCTAACTTTGTTCTTCTTTTTCAAGATTGTTTTGGCTGTTTGGGGTCCCTAGAGATTCCATATGAACTTTAGGATGGATTTTTCTATTTCTGCAAAAAATGTCATTGGGATTTTGATAGAGATTGCATTGAATTTGTAGATCACTTTGGATAGTGTTGACATCTTAACCAAATTAAGTCTCCCAATCCATGAATGTGGATGTCTTTCCATTTATTATTAACTTCTTTAATTTCTTTCTCTTTTTTTTCAGCAACATTTTGTTTTCAAAGTATAAGTCTTTCACCCCCTTGGTTAACGTTATTCCTAAGTATTTTATTCTTTTTTGATGCTACTGTAAATGGATTGTTTTCTTAATTTTCTTTTTTGATTGTTCATTGTTAGTATATAGAAAAGCAAATGATTTATATATGTTGATTTTGTTGCAGTGTTGCTGAATTCATTTATTAGTTCTAACAGAGTTTTTTGTGGATTCTTTAGATTTTTCTATATACAAGATCATGTTAGCTACAAACAAAGATAATCTTATTTCTTCCTTTCCAATTTGGATGCCTTTTTTTTTTTTTTTTTTTTTTGGCAGTACGCGGGCCTCTCACCGTTGTGGCCTCTCCCGTTGCGGAGCACAGGCTCCGGACGCACAGGCTTAGCGGCCATGGCTCACGGGCCCAGCCACTCTGTGGCATGAGGGATCCTCCCGGACCGGGGCATGAACCCGTGTCCCCTGCATTGGCAGGTGGACTCTCAACCACTGCGCCACCAGGGAGGCCCCAATTTGGATGCCTTTTATTGCTTTTCCTTGCCCAATTGCTCTTTCACTACTAATATGTTGAATAGAAGTGGCAAAAGCAGGCATCCTTGCCTTGTTTCTGATCTTAGAGGAACGCATTTCAGTCTTTTACCGTTGAGTATGATGTTAGATGTTAGCTTTCCGCTGATGTTTTAAACTAGAGTTTATTACATAGTTGTCATACTTTTCCTTCTAAGAAATGATGGCAGAGCTGCTAAAAATATGTCTTGCTTTTTCAGTGAGAAACATGTGAATAGCTAACTATAGTACTGACAAATAAATATCAAAGAAAAGAAAAAGATAGTCAATAAAAGAGATAATATGAATAATAAACATGGGAAACACTCACAGCTTATCTAAAACCATTAAAGCAATTTTTAAAGTCACCATATTATTCTATGGAATGAGTACAAGTTGTTTTTTTTTTTTTTTTTTTAATTTATTTGGTTGCACCAGGTCTTAGTTGCAACAGGCGGGCTCCTTAGTTGCGGCACATAGACTCCTTAGTTGTGGCATGCACGTGGGATCTAGTTCCCTGACCAGGGATCGAACCCAGGCCCTGCATTGGGAGCACAGAGTCTTATCCACTGTGCCACCAGGGTAGTCCCAGAACAAGTTTAGAAAACAAAACCGAAGGGTTCTGAGGCTGTGGAATCACTGGAACTCTGCCACTTTGATGTCACTTTGGAGAGCAGGCACTGCGCTGTGTACTTTACATGTGTCATCTCATTAGAATTCACAGTTTGAGATGTACTGTTGTTTCCTCTACATTTTAAATGAAAAGAATGAGGACAGAGGACCCAAATAACTTGCCCAAGGATGCAAAGCTAGAAACTGATAGGCCTAAGATGCGAACTGTTATCTGACGAGGGCCTGCACTCTTGCCCTGTGTACTCTTTTGCCATGTAAATGTGAAGGCCTTCTGACCCTGTAATCCCATTCCGCTCAGATGACTTGGTCCTAAGGAAATAAGATCATTGGGATGGCAAGGAGAGGCACACCGGACTATATACCTTTATTCAGAGTGTGTTGTATGTTCGGGAGACTTAGCAGTTTTAAACAAAACAAAACAAAACACACATCCAGTCCCAGACTTCGGGAAAACTTTCTTGTAATCAGAAAAAATGTGTGTCAGGGAAAGTGGGAAAGAATGATTATAATTGCTGATTGAAATGTGGCAACTCTTTTTGGACAGGGAGTGTTGTCTGGTCTTGGATGATCTAAAGATTCCACAGCTGTATTGGATCCATCACTCTATTCTAGCTCATTAGCAGTATATTATTTCCTATATGGCTAATTCAGGACTGCAAATATTTTAGGCTGCATTCATTGCTCTTGGATTAACGTGAGGTTTCTGAAACTGTTCTTTTTCCTAGGGAGCTAATCCGCTGTTTGAAGTGGTACATGGACTGCTCAGCAGAACTGATTCGGCAGGATCACATTCAGGAAGCCATGAGGGTAATGTACTGAGCTTGCTGTACAAAAAGGGCCCACCCCTGCAGAACTTTGCAAGTAGCCTCAATGGAGTAGTGTGCAGGACAAGTGTAGACAGCCAGTACACTGCTCTGCTTTCAGGAATGACTGCCTTGATCCACATAACTGCCTTTTCCTCACTTTGATTTTGCCCTAAAAGGTCTTTATTCCTCATAATTTTATCTTAAAGCAGGAGGGAGGGATGATGTGCATGTGGCTCTGAGCCATCCTCCCTGCCTGGTTTCTACCAACAATGTCAGTCTTTGCTTCCACTGGCTAAAATATCATATCTCCTTCTAAGCCAGTGTTGGTGGCAACATTGATGAGAAATAAGATCTTCCAATACTTTTCCCTTCTTCAGTAGTTACTAAACATTGTTTTCTATAACTGTTTTAAGAATGCACTGTATGCAGATATGTTGAGAAGAAGATAATCTAAAAACCGTGACCAGGCAGCCCTTTGCCTTGCTGGACAGCTCCACTTTACAGGGGACTGTCCTCATTGTTAGTTAGCTATACTTTCTGGTAACTTCTTTTCATGGCTACTGCTTCTACTGTAGAGAACAGCCTATGAGAATGTTGATCCCTCTTTTGCTCAACAGTTCTCCATATAGCTGTTTGAAGAAAACTGTCGTATCCTCTGAGAACTCATTTAAAGCAAGTTCATGCTTGCTTGCTTGCTTTTTTGTCCCTGTCTTTTCTTGTTCTTGAGTTACTCTCATTTTTTGGTTGCTTTTTAACCATGTCTTTCCCATCCTTTCTAGTTAGTAATAAAAGAAGAATGGCAGCAAAGTAGTTCTGCTTTCTCTTTGTCCTCTTTTAATATCCCATCATCTGCTCTAAGTACTTCTGGGCCTATGATTTTGTTATTCTCGTCCACGTGGTAACAGGTAAAACAGATGTTCCCCCAAGCATCATCAGATTAAAGAGGCAAAATCAAATCATAAATCCATATTTTCCCTGCCTCTTCTCTGCACATTCTTTAAAAATCTAAGGCCACAAGTCTCACTTCTGTCTTTCTTCACGCAATACATGTCAGCTGAGCAATCAGCATGTCATGGGTGCTAAGATGCAAAGAGTAAGACTGACCTCTCCCCTTGAAGAACACATCCCCTGAGTCCTAAGGGGAATCAGGTTCAAACACAAGTGTAGAGCAGGGTTCTGAGTGTAATGTGAGGGCAAGCACTGGGTTCTGTTCTTCTCTGAACCCCAGCACCTGTGAAGTGCCCTGCATAGTATTTGAGGGGATACAAGTTGAGTTAAATACAAAAGATTCTATGTGAGTTCATAAATTAATTGCTTAAGGTTACTGGAGATGCTATCTCAGAAGTTTTCCCCTAAGAGTCATTCATTCAGCCATTCATTCAGTCAGTATTGCTTGATACCTGCCATATGTCAGACACTGTGTTAACCACTGGGGATTCAGCAGGAGCCCAAGTAGAAAGGCTAGGCCTTCATAGCACTTCCATTCAAGTGGGGAAAAGGCAGATAATAAACATGTCAAACATAAATATACAAAGTAAGTGAGAAAAGAACATTGATGATGCTATGAGGGAAATAAACAGGATCTTGGGATGGAATGGCTGGAGAGGAGGGTTTACTTCAGATCAAGAGTTTAGGGAAAGCTTCCCTGACGAGGTGACCTGAGCTGAAATCAGTGTTAAGAACTGGGGGACGCACATTTCAGACTGAGGAAACAGAATGTTTAAAAGCCTGGATGGGAAAGAGCTAGAGTTTTCAAGCAACCATAAAGTGGCTGATGTGACCAAAGCAGAAGCTTTCAAATGTTCGGTTGGGTGTGAGAGGTGGCAGAAAGGAAGACCTGAGGGTGGTTCCAGGGGTCTGGCTAGATGAGCTGGGTTGATGGCAGGGTCACCTATGGAGGTACAAAATTCCTGGAGAATATCAGGCTTGGGTGGGGAAAAGGAAGAGTTCCATTGTGGGGGAGCACTTTTCTGGGGGTACTTTCATACTTGTTCTTACCATATCAAATGTATTTGAGTGGCATCTGATACTAATGCATCTAGCCCAACGGTTTTATCAGGCCATTTCCACTTCTTCATCAAATTTCAGTTTACAAGTCCTCTTGACCAAATGTGTAAGTCTCTATCTGATCCTAATTTCATCCTTATTCACAGAATGCATATGCTTCTGACCTGGCATTTCTTATTCCGGTATCATAATCTGTGGACCAGGAAACCTCCTCTTCTTTATTGCTCTTGATTCAATACATCTTGCTACTTACACATCAACTCTTCCTTTCCCTTTCAGAGTCATGACCTTCCAAAGTTATGCAACTAAAGATGAAAATAAAGAGTCTTTTATTTTCTTACTTGGTTACATTATTCCTGTGTGAATGACTTACGGGGGGGGTATCCTTGGTGGGTCTGAGGATGGCTTTTGGCAGGGCGTTCCAAAAAGGCAGCATACTTTTCACTGCTGAGCTGCATCAGGTTCTTACCAGGGAGCCAGGAAAGAGAAAGCACAATGATCTCCTTAGTGACAGAAAGGTTGTAATAACTTTTAGGATCTCTTTTCCCTTCAGGTTTATTAACTTAAGTAGAAAAAGACAGAGAAGCTGCTTCAGCCGTAGTTAAGGGTTCCATTGTCTCCATACAGGGTTGGGAACACCTGTAAACTTCAAACAACTTCCATAGGATCCACCCTCACCTTTTATCCCACTCTTCTGCTCTCCTCTCTTTACCCAGTTGCATCTGTCACAGGTGGCCAACTTTACCTGGTCCTGGCCATCAGCTGGTGCTGATGGTAAAAATCAAGAGGAGTAGGGAAAGGGGAAGTCAGGTAATGATGGATGACTAGAAGTGAGCTTGTTTTCCTTGCCCTCATCCAGGTTTTCACAGGCTGTCTTCGACAACAGCCTTGTACTCCTCTGCAAAGTGTTTTATATTTTAGGACTTAATGGAGGAATTGATCTCTCATACCCAGGAAGTGCAAGCGACTTTGCTGTCTGGTTCTGCCTCTCACTCTGAAACTAGTGGATGTTTTAAGCCACTCAGTACATCTCTTGTGGTAGTTGTTTCAAACTGAGAAAAAAAACACTTTCCTTTTTAAATTTAGCAGAGACTTTCCAGGTTCTTTACAGACCAGGCATTAAATTTCCACATTATTTGTAGGCCAGGCATTAAAAGGCTACTGAAACAGAGACTGTAGCATTTATGGAGATGAGGCCAAACACTGTAACTTATTCTGCAGAATCCTCTGGTGCAGGCCTTGGAACACACATTTTTCTGAACTAGCCATTTTCCAGTGCCAGCTGAGTTCAGTGTGGAGCACATAAACACACACACACACACACTCACACACACAAAGTTTTGCTTTGCTAAACCTGACAGATGAATAGATCATGAAAGTAGCTTGGGAATTGTTTCCTGTTATATAGTTCAAGTAACTGAGCTCCATATTTCATCCTTGGATAAGTTTCTCCTCAGTTTTCAATGTCTCTGCCTTTCCAGTGTCTGGGAAATCGTTAGCCTTTCTTTGATTAGAAAGTATAGTCTTGGATCTTGAATTCTCTTAAAAGAGAATTATTCAGCTCATAAGCATGGGCCAAGCTGCAGGGACTCCTCAGAATCAGATTCTGCTCCCAAAACATGTTATGGGAGCTTTGTCTTCTGTATTGTTCATGAACTATTGATGGCAGGTGTCCTGGTCTGGAAGAGGATGGAAAATGGGTGGGTTAGGTCCACCAGCTCCTGTGCAACTAGGGACAAGTTCTTCAGACTTGACCCCTGGTGAGAAGGCTGGCACCGTGTCCAGCTGTTTCTTGAAGATGCAGAAGACTCTTTAAAGGACTCTTCCTTCTTGGAATAAATTTAAGAGAGGTTCTTATATCATTGCCTTTGTAGCCTTTTATTTCCAGACCTGAGAAAAATGAGAGAAATTTAATTTTCTTTTGATTCTATATGGTCTTGAATTCAACTGCTTCCATAACAGTCTGTGGTTATACACTTCCATAACCGCATGAAATAATTTGATGATTCTCTCAGTACATAGACAGTTGCTGCTCAGTGACCATTGGAGTTTTGAGAAAAGGTTTAAAAACTTAAAGTGCTTCACTACTAAATATAAAGTAGATTAATAATAACCTGCTATATAGCACAGGGAATTCTACTGAATACTCTGTAATGACCTATACAGGAAAAGAATCTAAAACAGAGTGGATATATGTATATGTATAACTGATTCACTTTGCTGTACAGCAGAAACTAACACAACATTGTAAATCAACTCTACTCCAATAAAAATTTTTTAAAAGTTAAACTACTTGTCTCCATAGTTGGAATTGTCCCCCTCCCAAGCTTGGTGTATAATTTTCTGGTACTCCACCCTTCATTCCCTCATATGTTAGTTTCTGGACATCTTTAACACCTCTCTATCCCTTTTTCCTCCTACACCTCCAGGCCTTGGAGTACCTTTTCAAGTTTATTGTGCAGTCAAGGATCCTCTACTCACGTGCCACCTGTGGGATGGAAGAGGAGCAATTCCGGTCCAGCATCCAAGAACTTTTCCAGTCCATCCGGTTTGTGCTCAGTTTGGACAGCAGAAACTCAGAAACACTCCTCTTCACTCAGGTCTGTGAGCTACAGCAAAGTTTTGCTGCTGGATTCTTGTCTGTCTTAGCAGGTGATTTCTTTGTCCTCTGGCTTCCAGAGTCAAAGAAGCCCTGCCAAGCTCCTATGTTTTGGGTAAGGGATGAGTTATAAGGAAATACCTAATAGAATAAAATGCTGCTTTTACTTCAAAGCCAGCTATGCCCCAGCTTCCAAATATAAGACAGCCCAGTGGCTTTATGGTGGAGAAGAAGCACAACTTTGCCCTCTTTAGACCAAATTTATTTAGCTACCATGCTATTAGTTGTTCGTGAACATCTTATTTATAGAGGATATTCAGAATGTATAGAGAATTTTATTTCCTAGCCACTGTATTAATTTTGAAAACCTCAGGTTAGTATTGGTCCATCCTAGCAGTTAAGAATGAAATAGGTTGAAAAACAGCAGAAATAACTAGAAAACTTTGGCTAAGAATTAGGATTAGATTCCATTAGAAATACCAGTGTGGGAAGCAAGTTGCTTCCTTATATTAAAAATGTCTGTCCAGCTAATCAGTCACCTTTTACATGCAACCTTACCCTAGAAGGGATCACGGATATTGTTCATTACCCCAGTCACAAAGGGGTTATTTTTGCTTATAAATAAATGTCAGAATTTTATCTAATGAATTTCACTTCTTTGATTTTTCTGAAGCCAATTATTACATCAAAACCTATGAGCAAAGACCAGACAGCCTTTCTCATGTCCATTCATTCAGTCACTGCCAGGTCTGTCAGAGCAAATGTATGTTTAAATACCTCATTTAAGATTAGAATAGTCTGCTTTTTTTGTTTTCCACTTGCTTCTATGTTGCCCCTTGATGCCAGTTGCCCATAAGCCCCTTGGCCCAGAG
Source organism: Stenella coeruleoalba (assembly GCF_951394435.1). Taxonomy (NCBI): domain Eukaryota; kingdom Metazoa; phylum Chordata; class Mammalia; order Artiodactyla; family Delphinidae; genus Stenella; species Stenella coeruleoalba. The sequence goes on from NC_137156.1 coordinate 67,960,499, forward strand.
AACAGGTGAGAAACTGGGGGATAGCCTCTATAAAACAGTGGAATACATCAAGGTCACCAGGTATCTTTATAAGAAAGGCTCCTTCCATGGTCTCCCCTCCTGAACACCCCAAGCCAGTCATCTTTCTCCCTCCTTCCTCTCCCCCAGCCCATCTGTTCCTGCCAGCCAGGGCCCAGGACACCTACTCCTCCCTCAGCATGTGGAGATGTGGGGAGCTAGCAGAGCAAGCCAGATACACTTTCTGAGAACTCAGCAGTGCCCTGTACTCAATGGCATGTTCCTATCACATCAGGATAAATAGCTTAGATGTAGTCTTATCTTAGACCTGAGTCAGAATCAGACCTGCTTCTTTGGTGCCAGGCTCATGTTTCACAGTTTCAGAACTTTCAGCAAGTATGCTCTTCAGTCAGACTTTATATCTTTGATTCTGACCACTAGGAGATGTTATGGTGCAAGTGTCCTTCTGTTCCGATGCCATAAGTATAGGAAATTTCACCATTTAAGAGAGCAAATCAGCTACTGTTTGTTGTTGATTATGAAATACCTGCTTTTCTGGGAATTTCCTAGCAGTCCAGTGGTTAGGACTCGGCACTTTCACTGCCGTGGCCCCAGGTTCAAGCCTTGGTTGGGGAACTAAGATCCTGCAAGCCACACAGCACAGCCAAAAGGAAAGGAAAAAAAAAAGAAATACCTGCTTTTCCCCCTTTGTCTTTTGTATCTAGTTGCTTATGATGATAGTTTTTGTGCTGGTTCTAATTACTGCAAAATGATCTCCTTGATATCCCAGGGAGTTATAAATCTGCAGATAGAATTCATAAAAGTTCAGTCCTTGGTCCTGGCCTGAACATAGACTGCAGTATGACAGACCCATTTCCCCAGGTCATAAATTTTCACTCACTCTAGGCCAGTGTCTTACTGCCTGTTGAAGCAATCAGGAAAAACAGCTCCCCACCCTGCCCCCCAAACTGTCACTGAGGAAGAGCGCACTCTCACCTCGTCTCAAGGTGACACTCCATTTCCCTTTGTAAATCTTGGCTTAATAGTGTAAGAGGACTGAGAAGTACGAAGAGCCTCCTTCATGCTGCTTCCGTTTAGACAAGAGAAATGAACAAGAGCCAGCATTTATTGAAGGCCTATTGTGTGCCAGGCAGTCTACTGGAAATTAATTTTATGCACCTAAACTTTTTCCTCATACCAATACGAGGAGATAAGTAATAGCATCATCCCCATTTTATAGATGAGAAAAGTGAGAATTAGGTAGTAACTCACCCAAGGTTATGTGGCAGATAAGTGGTAACGCTGGGATTTAAACTCATGTCTGTCCAATTCCAAAACCCATTCTCTTTCTCCTAAACTATTCTGCCTCCCAAAGGCTCAGATTCTCAAGAGAATATTGAGACTCAGTTCTCAAGAGGTTACCATATGGGTCTGCCAGAGCTAAGATCCTAGGAGAGAATTCTCCAAACACACACATACTCCACTTGTCCAGGCCATCTAGGTCTCTGAACTCTATGCCAACATTATCCGCAGTCCTCAAGAGTTCATGGCTGACTAAATCCACACATTCTCCATCCTTTTGGATTTACACTTGAAACTGCCAGGCATCACACGTGAAGGAACTAATTTACAAAGTCTTTAGATTTCATGGTTTCAAATAAATGACACTATTCTGGGGAAATGGTCCAGTTTTCAGAGCTGGATTGCTAGCTGAAGGACTGTGAATGGAGTTCACCTAGTGCTGCTTGATGGTGCTCAGTTATCTTTGCCTACGTTCTTTGAGAGCTTCCTGGCTTGAATTTGGGACTGAAACTGGAAAATCAAGAGCTTGATCGTAGAGACAGATAAAAAAATTTAAATCCATTTTATGAGCAAAAACAGCTATAGATGTTAAGCCCTAGAGTTAATTTCTGTATATATTCCCTTCTCTTGCCAGCAAATGCCTTGGCAAGTTCTGAAAGCTTCAAGCGGCCTGAGCCCCAGTAAATTCTCTTGTTTTGGTTACCTTTTTGGTTCTTCCTGCTGCATGCCCTAAGAGTGCTGCAGGGTGGAGTCCAAGGCCAGGGAGGAGCACATTCGAGGCAGGGGTGCTGCAATGACTTCTCAACCTCTCACCACCATGTATCATTGTCTAAGCATGCAAGATAGATGCATACCTAACTCTGAGCTAACCAGACCTTCACTTGCTTCCGCAGGCTGCACTTCTCAATTCCTTCCCAACGATCTTTGATGAGCTGCTGCAAATGTTCACTGTGCAGGAGGTAGCAGAGTTTGTGAGAGGGACTCTGGGGAGCATGCCCAGCACTGTGCACATTGGGCAGTCAATGGATGTGGTCAAGCTGCAGTCCATTGCCAGAACTGTGGATAGCCGCCTATTTTCTTTCTCAGGTAAATCAAGTTGGGATGAGAGTCACACTCACCTTTCTTCCTTATCAGGGTGTTGGCCAAGTGGGAAGCAAAGGATCAGTTTCATCAGCCATCATGCAAGACACCAGTGGCCCTTCAAGTGCAGAGTTTTTGGTAAACTCTGTTAGAGAATGCAGCCAAAACCTAGGCCTACTGCCTTACTCACAATTTATTCCTAGGGACCCACATGGGGTGGCCTGCCTCCAGGCCCACAAGTCGAGCCGGCTGCCAAGAATGGGGCCTGCCATAGCCCCAGCAGGATGAAAAAGCAGAAGGAAAGGAAGGGGAACAAGAGAGAAAGGTCTAGCCCAAGGGGATAGGATAGGTCAAGGAAATAAAAGAGACCCTGAAAGGGGGGCCCTGAGGACCCACTATGCTTTCTTGGTTCCTGTCCTCACCAGTCAGATAGATTCCTCTCTCTGAAGGAGCTTCTAAAGATTAGACAAAGTGATGGAGAGGAGCCCTCCACACTCCAAAAGAGGTCAGGACAGCCTAACACATACCGTCAGCAGGCCAGACTGTCTTTCAGAAGGAACCCCCGGATTCATACCTGAAACCACATTGAATGTGATCAAGTACTCAATAGTCAGATGTTAAGATCAATGTGAGCCTGATCCTTTAAGCAGAATATCACTATTGTGGAATAAATTTCTAGGGCACAGGAATAAATCTGAAATGCTAGTAAAGCAATTATTATTAGAATTTTTATAATTAGAATTTTTTGGTAGTAAAATTTTTTAAGTTTGACTTTTAAAGTATAGGAATAATAATTTCTCAGCCCAGAGCTACACACATTTGCAGTACTAAATAAATACTCTCTTTAACTTAACTCTACCTGTGTAAAGTATTGCTGATGGTAAAGCTGCCACCAAGAAATTCAGATTTTCTCCACCTGTAACTTTTTATGGTAAACACTTTGCATCAGTTCCTGGATTGAAGATAAAATCAATGGTTTGGACATACTTTCATTGAAGCCACTGCATACACTCAAGCTTTGAGCACTGCTTAAAGCAGATGCTTTCTAAATATATGGGAAGGCGGACAGCAGACTGCCCTCATTGACATACGTTATTTCTAATACTTTTGCATGTACTTGCTGCTTCCCATAATCACTTAAGAAAAATTGTTCTTATCTGGCTGGAACTATGTAATTGGATATTGAGATAAAAAGCCACGACCAAATTTTCACTTGCATCTCACTTTCATTGAATGCCTGAATTGAAGCATCTTCCCTGAAGCAGGAAGACTTTTACCAGTGGTGTCATTAACCAACACATATCCTCAGAGCATATCAGTTTGGTTTCTTCATTAGCAGGTTCCAATAAAAAACTACTATTTTGTCTGCAGGCAGCTGTTGATTGTTACAAATCTTGCTCTGTTGGTATTTTGGTCTACAAAATACAGTATGAACTTCTCTTTTATCCAAGCATCCTTTTAAACATAGAATAGCTGTCATTCCATTTTTTTGAACATATTCTAAGTATTTGACAAGGCAGTCCCCAAAACCTCTTGTATGTCATGTAGTTTGTCTTTTGCTGAAAAAGATTTTCATTCTGAATTTCATCTGGAATACTTAATTATGGTCAAATATGAATAATAAATCCCAAATGCCTTGGCTTGTTTGTGTTACTGGTAGTCTGACCGAATCATGCTGGCCGGGTGTCGTGGTACTTTTATCACACAGTCATTGACTACATTGGAGTGCAAGATACCAGAATCATGTTCACACTTGTATTTCACCTTCTCACCACACCTGTGAAGTCATAGATGGGGGAAATTAAGCCCACAGGAGGAGTCAACCTGCCTAAAATCTTAGAGTGAATTAATAAAAGAGCTTGATTTAGGATTTAGCCTTCTTGAATTTGGAGTTCTAAATATAGTCAGCCCCTGATGAAAATATTATTCAGGTAGCACTGAAGAGAAAAGAAAAGAAAAACATTTTAATGTATGCAGTAGGATTGACAATGAGGTTTAGCTGATTATTGCAGGCTTATGACAAGATAAAAGTCCTGCTTCTATTCCTTTCATTGCTGTGGATACATGTAGCATCCCACAAGCCTGAGGGGAAAAGGAGGCAGGCCTGATGGCTGACGCAAAGTGTGTAACTTATGGGGGTGCAAGTGCCAGGCCGCCATCCAGGGCATTGTGAAGAGGGACCATTTATAATCCATACCAAGTCTGCAAGTTCAATCAGTGTAGTTCAGGGCTTCCCTGGTGATGCAGTGGTTAAGAATCCTCCCGCCAATGCAGGGGACACGGGTTCGAGCCCTGGTCTGGGAAGATCCCGCATGCCGCGGAGCAACTAAGCCCGTGCGCTACAACTACTGAGCCTGCGCTCTAGAGCCCACGAACCACAACTGCTGAGCCCACGTGCCACAGCTACTGAAACCTGTGTGCCTAGAGCCCATGCTCTGCAACAAGAGAAGCCCCCGCAATGAGAAGCCCGTGCACCACAATGAAGAGTAGCCCCTGCTCATTGCAACTAGAGAAAGCCTGCACGCAGCGACGAAGGCCCAACACAGCCAAAAATAAATAAATTTATTTATTTTTTAAAAAAATCAATGTAGTTCATAGAACTGTGTCACTTAAATGGGGTTTTCACTGTAATCTGTGCTTTTAATTTGGAGTCTAGTCAGTAAAGAGATTTCATTTGGAAGCAGTCTCCTAACATTATCCTGAATAACATGCCCTAGATATTTAGGCCTGAAATGAGAAAGAAGGAACAGTAGATAGAAGGATAATGCTGTGCAATGTCTTAAAATGTCCAGGAAGTGGGCTGTTAGGCCCACATAAGGGAAGGGGGTGATTTGCAGCTTGGCTCCAGTCTCAGCCCCACCTACTTTGAGACCAGCTGCATCCCACCTTGCCACTTGCTTCCAAAGGTAGCTGGTTCTCCTCTGAAGGGCTTCTTCACCTTTGTGTTTTCTCTCTCAGAATCCCGTCGCATCCTGCTTCCTGTGGTTCTCCATCACATTCACCTTCACCTGAGGCAGCAGAAAGAGCTGCTAATCTGCTCAGGGATTCTTGGCAGCATCTTCTCCATCGTCAAGACCAGCTCTCTGGTAGTGGCCCTAGACCCACTCCACTCCCCACCCAAAGCTCTGTCCCTCTCTTGTGTTACTTTAGCCAGAGGCAGACCAACAAAGATCACTCTGTACACTTCCCAGTCAGAGAAGCTTTCATCAGTGATGGGGGTGCCCAAGTGAATGGAGGCCTCCCTGTGTGTGCCCAGCAGGCTTCTCAACACAGCAGTCTTGCTATGTTAAAAAATTGTACTGCCATAAATACACCCAGAAACATAGTTTTCTGTAGTACCAAAAAGCCCAATCCTGTGCATGCTCTATTTCTGTCAAAAGGTATTACTTCTGTATTCCTGGGAGTGTTCTAAGGATACTCACGCACAAGCACAGGGAGGCAGGCCCAGGCTGAGAGGCAGCTTGCTCATTCAGACTTTTCTGGCAGCTTCCTGGCAGCTTGATTCCACCCATATGGCATTCCTATACCATGCCAGATGAGAGCAGGGTGTACGAGAGATAAATGTTGTCCACAAGAGTTCTGAGCCTCATGGGATGGTAGGGTTGTACTTTAGGGGTCAGGTTTCAACTACTAGTGCTTTTGCCTATTTTCTTTCTTCTTTATTTTTATTTTTTAGAAGAGATCTGTGGTAGGGAAGGGAGGTAGGAAAGGAGGGAAAACGTATCAGGCATGAATAAGGGTAGGAATTTATTTTAATTATGTTTATTTTATATATTTATGATAATGGAAGAAATGCATATTTCTTTTAGAAAATTTGGAAACTTATAGGAAAATATAAAGAAACTTAAAACAAGAATGAGTTTTAATTATGCTATCTTATTAAGTTGAGGTAAGGTTTTTGGAGAATAAAATTTCAAGTGCATTTAAAATGAATGCCAGTAGCCAAGTGATAGGAACATACGAGGTTAGGTTATCCAGGAAGATAGAGCAGGAGAGGTGCTGAAAAGAAAGAGTGTGCTTGGTTTGAATAGGATACAAGGACTCAATAGGGGGCTCTGGTATCCAGACTTAAAGTACCACCTGGTGGTGGGGGCCCAGCTTGGCAGAGTGACTGTGATGGTTGTAGTGGCCCTTTTGTTTGATCTTGGCTCCAGGCAACGCCTAGCAGCTCTCTTTCCCATCAGGCCTCAGAGAAGCAACATCAGGCACATAAGGTGTACTGGTAACCCAGGGTCAGACTTGGGATGGGAGGCTTACTGCTAAAGAAAAAGAGAAATTGAAGGGGAAAAGAAAGGGTAGGGGAGGAATGGCAGAGGAATGGGAACAGGTAAAAACCTGAAGATGATCTGGTTGTGTTTGTGGGGCTAGAGAGTCAAGTGCAATTAGTTGCTTACAACTACTCAAAGAGCCATCACAGGTTTTAAGAGTGTTATGATCAGTTCAGCAAATGAGAAAGAAGACTTTGGTCCCAAGAGCTGCTCAAATTTTTCATGTGGAATGGGGCTCAGTGTAACTGTATTGAATGGATGGAGGGTGGGTGAAATATAAGCTCCATGAAAGCAGAGATATTACCTTTCCTGTTCACTTCTGTATACTCAGTTCTCAAACAGTGACTGGCACATGGTAAATACTTACTGAATGGTGGGTTGATGGATGGATGGACATTTGGACCAGTAATAATATAAAGAGACTGGAGAAGAGGCAATGGGAATCTCTTTGTGAGATAATGAAAATCAAGTTATAGGGTTTAAGATTGCATGTGAGAGGTCTATAAAAAGATAGCACAGACTCTGCCTAAATTCAGAACCTGGTGACTGGGAAGCAGCCCTTAGTGAGGAGGCGTGCTCCGTTGTTTTTGTGAGGCTGCCTGAAAAAGATGCACTGAGACCAGAGTCCTTCTGGTGGACCAGGGAATGTGAGCAAGAATGCCAAGGAGCTAGAAGTGGCATGTCTGGGCAGCAGTCAGGCCTGGCAAAAATTGAGGTCACTCAAGGAGAAAATGGTTCTCAGAAAGACTGAGATACTTCTGTGTGCATTAGCAATAGTAAAGGTGCTGCCACCACACCCCCTGGTGTGAATTCTTTACCATTTTCTCAAAATGTTAGTCAGCAGTGCTGTGCTTCCTCCTGACTTTCGTAGGAAAATCAAAGAAAACATTTAACTTAGAACCTTCACTTCTGCCCTGTATATTGAAATTAATGTATTTGTCTGAGGTTCAGAACTATAGGTGTCAGAGTGGTGCTGCGTTGGGGTAAGGCCCCAGCCACCAAACCAGTGCAACAGTGGCAGGTGTGCCTCACCTCCTTTCAGAGCCATTGTTCCAGGTTCCTTGATACTGCATACCAGTGAGGCCAGGAGCTCAGTGTTGAGAATTAAGTCAGAAGACCACTCCTGATGTGGCTGACTTAGTAAGTACTGCCAGCTGCACGTCAGCAGGTCTGGCACTAACTGTGTGCTCTCTCGCTGCTCACTCCAGGAGGCAGATGTCATGGAGGAGGTAGAAATGATGGTGGAGAGCCTCTTGGACGTGCTCTTACAGACTCTGCTCACCATCATGAGCAAATCGCACGCTCAGGAGGCGGTAAGAGGGCAGCGGTGCCCGCAGTGCACAGCGGAGATCACTGTTAGTAACTAACATTCAGGTTTTCTTGCTTTCTTTTCTAACCTGGGGTTCCTCCACACCAAACCTCATCTCACCATCACACCACCTTCATCTCAGCTTCCCTTCCTGCCTGGTTGTCAGCATGCTGCCCTTTTTCCTTCTCGAGTCGTACTCCATCTCCACTCTGAAAGCTCTAGGTTCATACTCACAGGAGTCTACTTAGGGGCAGATCCAGTGATGCTTCCTGTCCTGTTTTCCTGCACACCACCTCCATTGGCCTTTGCATTTGAGCCAAGTCATTTTCTATAATGTGGAATAAAGCAGAGACATAGTAAGAGGTTGAAGGTGAAAAATATAGACTATTCCTTTTAGGAGCAGGCTCTTGTAAATGACGTGCATGACAGTTATTTTCTCACGATTTGCTTGTACCTACAAATTAGTCACTTTTGTCCATAGTGTTTGTATCTAAATGTCTAGCATCAGGAAAAATGTGATGAGGTAGAATTGGACTGGCATTACTGAACAATGATATCCTATGATCGAATTAGAAGAGAAACAGACTGGGAAAGCTTCTCAGGTGTGGCAAAGAGACACCCCCCAGGGCCCCCACCCCTATACAGAGTGGACTTCTTAGCCCTGATGTTGGAACATGATAAACAGATTGCTTGGAATCTTCTAGTTGGCAGGTGGAAGACTACAACGATCCCTTTGTAGAAAACCTTCTATGGGAGCAAGCCAAGCTCCAGCATGTTAGGGAGAGCAAAGAGTAGACATGAGTTCTGGAGCATTGGGCTTGGAAGGAATATCTGCTCTCTTAGGAACCCCTATTCAGGACACCCTCACTATAGGTAAAAACATACGCACCCTGCCATGTCCTGGCAGCCCATCCTTCTAACCAGCAATGACACAGTGCTGGCTGTGGGCCAGATTCTGCTTTATGCACTCTACAAATATTAACTCATTAGCAATACTAAAGAAGTGATCTGTTTTATATGGATTTAATGAAGATGATAGCAACAATTTATTGAGCACGGCTTTATGTAGTGAACTGTTTACTTAAATGCTTTATGTACATTAATGCATCTGATCCTCACAACAAATCTATAAATTATGGCTTATGTCCATTTTTTCAGATAAAGCGTTCATGCACCTGTATGTATTTTAAATACATGTGTGTATAATAATTTCATGAGTCTAAAAAGGATCTGAGAGACTAAAAAACTGTTGTCAAATTCCCATGAGTTTAAAAACATTTGAAAACTGCCCAAATGAAGTAATTTTTCCTCCATCCCTTCTAAGGAGGCAACCTTGTAAGAGGAAGCCATGCTCAGCTGCCCTGTGCCAAAAATTTCCATGAGATGAGTCTTTGGAGTCCTTAACGTGGGGTTTTCATCCATGTACCCCAGTTAGAACTTGAAGAAATTTTAAAGACTCATTTTTTTATCTTTAAATTTTTACTTAAAGCCATTAGCTCATCTTCTCATAAAGTTCAGTTTTGACTCTTCTGCTTTCCAGAGAGTTATGTTGATCTACTATGTTCCATCTGCCTGGTCCGGTAATCACATGTAAGCTCTGGGAGGTCCCCAAGGAGATCCTTGTAGAAGGGCTTCTCCAGCCCAGCAGGATAGGCAGAGTCCAGATTCTGTCCAGAGAAGGCTGAGAGCCCTGTTCCCAGTAGCCCCTCCAGACTTCTGTATGGTACCCTGGCAACATATAATGACAAAGGACTGTGAAGCCAAAACTTTCCTAGGAAAAAAGCTAGAATATCTGTCTTACTTGGCAGTACTTCTTTGTTATAGGTTAAGGTTTTTCAATTAGCCCCATGCTGCAGAGGTCTTATTAAAATTCCCAACCCTTCAGGCCCCCCTTAGCTGAAAAGAAAATTCATTTTCAGGGCCAGAGTTGTCCCCTTCCCTTTCATGATCATTGGGGCCATCTCAGACCCTTCCTTCTCTCCTTGCCCTCTGTGGATTGGGGGAACACAGCTCTTGTCATTGGCTTTGCTAAGTGTTTTTTGGGTTGGTCCCCAGGGCGAGTATGTGTCCTGCCTTCTCTCATTGCTCCGCCAGATGTGTGACACCCATTACCAGCACCTCCTGGACAACTTCCAGAGCAAAGATGAGCTCAAGGTAGGCAGAAAAACATTGATCTTTCACCTGGGAAAGGAAGCATGCAGCTAAGACTGCCCAGGAGTCTTTCCCCTGCCAGAAGGTGAGTGCAAGTGGCCAGTGTTGCCAAGGTATAAGATGTACCAGCCTCACTTTACATCTGACTGCATGGCTTCCAGAAGCTGAAAGCCAGCAATATTCCCATAGATCCAGACCCCAGTAACATTGGCAAGTTTTCCCTGACTGATAGCAGCCCCGTGACCATGTGCCTCTTTGAGAGGCTACTCTGGGCCACACTGGTTGTCAGCAAACCAGGACTCTTCCCTTTCTTATGAGCTCAACAGATGATTTGTAGATTGCTCATGAAACAGGCTTCACAAGACCTATCAATGTTCCAGCTGTCTTTTTGCAGAGAGTGATAATCTGATCTATAATTTATATGGAAATGTGAGGAACTCAGAATAGCCAAATGGTCTTGAAAAAGAAAACAAAATTGGAGGATTCACACTTCCCAGTTTCAAAACTTACAACAAAATAACAGTAATCAAGATTGGTACTGGCCTAAAGTTAGACAGATAACAGTGGAATTGGATTGAGAGTCCAGAAATAAACCTTTATATTTACAGTCAATTGATATTCAATAATGGTGCCAAGACAGTTTCAATGAGGAAAGAAGAGTCTTTTCAACAAATTGTGCTGGGACAACTTGATACCTACATGCAGAAGAATGAAATTGTACCCCTACTTCACACCATATAAAAAATTAACTCAGAAGGGATCGTAGACCTATTTGTAAAAGCTAAACTGTAAAACTCTTAGAAGGAAACATAGGAGTATATCTTTAAATCCTTGGGTTTAGCTGTGGTTTCTGAGATTTGACACCAAAAGTAGGAACAACAAAAGATAAAATAGGTAAGTTAGACTTTACCAAAATTAAAAACTTGTGTATTTCAAAGGACACCATCAAGAAAGTTAAAGACAACCCACAAATGAAAGAAAATATTGGCAAAGCATGAATGTAATAAAGGACTTGTATCTCTTATATAAAGAACTCTTACAACTCAACAATAAAAAGACAAATAACCCAATTTAATAATGAGCCAAGGATTTTAATAGACATGTCCCCAAAGAATATATGCAAATGGTCAATACACAGTTGAAGAGATGTTCAACATCATTAGTCATTAGGGAAATGCAGATCAAAACCACAGTAAGATACTGCTTCACTTTCAAAGTGGATATAATTAAAAAGACAAGTATTGGTATTAATTCTAACTTAAACATTTGGTAGAATTCACCAGTGAAGCCATCTGGTCCTGTGCTTTTCTTTGTGTGAAGCTTTTCAGTTATTAATTTGATCTCTTCATTTATGATAGGTCTACTCAAATTTTCTGTTTCTTCTTTAAATGAATTTTAGTAGTTTGTATCTTTCTAAGAATTTGTCCATTTCATCTAGATTATATTATTTGTTGGCATGCATTTGGTCCATAGTAGTCCCTTATAAACCTTTCTAGTTCTGTAACATTAGTAATGATATCCCTTCTTTCATCCCTAATTTTTATTTATTTATTTATTATTTAGTTATTTTTAATTAATTTATTGGCTGCATTGGGTCTTCATTGCTGCAAGCGGGCTTTTTCTAGTTATGGCAAGCAGGGGCTACTCTTCATTGTGGTACGCAGGCTTCTCATTGCAGTGGCTTCTCTTTGTTGCAGAGCACGGGCTCTAGGCGCGCAGGCTTCAGTAATTGCAGCATGCGGGCTCAGTAGTTGTGTTTTGCGGGCTCTAGAGTGTAGGTTCAGTAGTTGTGGTGCACAGGCTTAGTTGCTCCGCGGCATGTGGGATCTTCCTGGACCAGAGTTCGAACCCATGTCCCCTGCATTGGCAGGTGGATTCTTAACCACTGCGCCACCAGGGAAGTCCTATCCTTAATTTTAGTAATTTGAGTCTTCTCTCTCCTTTTTTTTCTTGGTCAGACTAGCTAAAATTTGTCAATTTTGTTATCTTTTCAAAGAACCAGCTTTTGGTTTCATTTTCTCCTCTATTTTCCTCTTCTCTATTTCATTTATTTCTGTTCAACTTTTATTATTCCCTTCCTTCTGCTTACTTTAGTTTGTTCTTCTTTTTCTAGTTTCATAAGGTGTAATGTAGTTTATTGATTTGGGATCTTTCTTCTTTTTAATATAGGCACTACAGCTATAATCTTTAGCTTCATCCCTTAAGTTTTGTTTTGTTTTGTTTTTTCATCCCTTAAGTTTTGATTTGATATGTTTTCCCTTTTATTCATGTCAAAGCTGTTCCTAATTTCCTTGTGGTTCCTTCTTTGGTGCATTGGTTATTTGGGAGTGTACTGTTTCATTCCACATTTAAAAAAATTTTCCTATATTTCCTTCTTGATTCCTTCTTTCCTTATTGATTTCTAACTCCCTTTCATGATGGTTGGAGAGCATGCTGTGTGTGATTTCAGTTCTTTTAAATTTACTGAGGCTTTCTTTATGGTCTAACATGGTCTACCCTAAAGAAGAGAATGCACATGTCCTTCTGTGTGCATTTTAGAAAAATGTGTGTATTCTGCTCTTGTTGGATGGGGTGTTGTATAGATGTCAGTTAGGTCTAGTTAGTATATAGTATTGTTCAAGATTTCTTTTTAAATATTTATTTATTTATTTGGCTACGTCAAGTCTTAGTTGTGACACGCAGGATCTTAGTTGCAGCATGCAGGATCTTTCATTGCGGCATGCGGACTTCTCTATAGTTGCGATGCACAGGCTCTAGAGCGTGTGGGCTCAGTAGTTGCAGCACACGGGCTCTCTAGTTGTGGCACGCGGGCTCCAGAGCACACGGGCTCAGTAGTTGCGGTGCGCAGGCTTTCTAGTTGTGGTGCATGGGCTCTAGAGCACGCAGGCTTAGTTGCCCCGTGGCATGTGAGATCTTAGTTCCCTGACCAGGGATTGAACTCACATCCCCTGCATTGGAAGGCAGATTCTTAACCACTGGACCACCAGGGAAGTCCCATTCAAGATTTCTTTTTCCTTGATGATCTTCTATTTAGTTGTTCTATACATTATTGAAAATGGTACATTAAAGCCTCCAACTGTCATTGTTGAATTGTCTGTTTTTCCTTTCAGTTTTGTTAGGTTTTGCTTCCTGTATTTTGAGGCTCTCTTTTAAGTGCATTTATGTTTATGTCTTCCATATCAACTGACTCCTTTATCACTATAAAATGTTCTTTTTAATCTCTATTAACAATTTTTGTTAAAGTCTATATTGTTTGGTGTTAACATAGCCACACCAGTTTTCTTTTGGGTACTATTTTCATTGTATATATTTGTCTATCCTTTTACATTCAATATATTTGTGTCTTTGAATCTGAAGTATTTATGTATCTTGTAGATAACATACAATTGGATCATGTTCATTTTTTAATCCATTCTTCCTGTCTCTGCCTTTTGATTGGAATGCTTAACCCATTTACATTTGTTGTAATTACCAGTAAGAGGATTTACACCTGCCATTTTGCTATTTGTTTTATATCTGTCTTATGTATGTTTCCATAATTTCCTGTTTCATTTCACATCTTATAATTTCTTTGTTGAAAACTGGACAATTTAAATAATGTAGCAAGTCTGGTAATCAGATTCCCTTCCCCCTGCCCACATCCCCAGGGTTTGTTGTTGTTTCATTTTTGTTGTTGATATTTGTTTGTTTAGTGACTTTCCTGGACTAATTCTTTAATGTCTGCATCTTTTGTTGTGTGCAGCCCCTGAAGTTTTCATTCAGTTAGCTTAATGATAAGCTAATAACTAGACAGAGATTTCCTTAAACACCTTAAATCAATGAGTCTTCCACTTCACTAAGTGTCTCTGTGTGGGGTTGGGGCTCACCTTCAGTGCTTCAGCAGTTTACGTTGCTGCCTTAGCCTTCACTTCTTGCTTGCATAGAGCCTCAAAGTCAGCCAGAGGTGACAGATTAGGCTTCTTAGGTCTTTTCTGGGGATGTGTACAGCCCTGCACACATATGTGGCCTTCTAGATTCCTAGGAATATGTCAGAGCTTTTCAAAGCCCCAAGTGTATGTCTCATTACCCATATTTTTCTTTTAAGTGTTTTGGCCACTCTCTTGTTTGTCCCAATTGATATGATTGCTTCTTGCAGCTGGGATGTTAAATTATTATGGATGATGTTTTCAACAGCTGCAGTACGGATAAGGCTTTTCTCACTTAGTGAACTCTGAGTCCAGTCAATTAAGCCCTCTGAATGGGGCTTTCCCAGGTTGCTGCCTAACAGATCAAACAGTAACAATTCTCTTGGGATGGCACTTTTTGGGGAGCTCCAAAACCATTTTGTCCCTTCTAGTGACTGCTAGGGTGCTGGGTTTTACTACTACCATGGTTCTACAGCTGCTTGTTTTCAAGGATACCCTGAAGATAGGGAGAGAGAGGGGATGGGAATGGGGAAAGTTAAAACACAATAAAGCTCACTTTTCCTACTGAGATTCAACCATTTTTCTTAAGTAACATTTCTTATTGTTGCAAGCCTTTCATTAACCAGTCTTTGTGACTGTTCTCATTGCTTTCATGGAGGAGCATATTTTTGGAGGTACTTACTCTGCTATCCCTAAAGTGCTTCTGTTGTCAATGCGTTCTTAACATCCAGGAAAGCAAGTTCTTACAGTCAAGTGCTCAGGGGTCATGCCCCAAAGATTGAGAACGATGGACTCTGGTGGATATCATTTCTGCTGGACCCCCTGTGCTTTGGTCATTAGGCACTGGGCTGAGTGGGTATAGTGCATCTCTTCTACCCAGTTTGGCACTGACCTATGAGAGTGCCCAGACCTCACTCTCATGCAGCCCTCTAAGAGAAAAGCAGCTCACAAAGGGAACCAGAGTATCACCTACTGGTCCCATACATTTTCATGGTCTAGAGGTCTGGAGAGCCCTGTTGAGGAAATGTCTGCTGCAGTGGTAGAGGTATGGTGTCTCACATCAGATTTTCCTCTTGGACCAGGAATTTCTGCTGAAGATTTTCTGTGTGTTCCGGAACCTGATGAAGATGAGTGTCTTTCCTCGGGACTGGATGGTGATGAGACTTCTCACAAGCAAGTGAGTGTGGAAGGGCCCTGCACCAGCATCCACAGAACTGTTCCCAGACAAAGGAGAGTGTGTATATGTGTGAGAGAAAAAGCAAGTCAGAAATCAAGGTCAAAGCCATGGGGACAGAGAGGAGAGGGCAAATGTGAAAATGTTTGGAGGCACAATCAGCAGGACTTGGCCATTTACCAAAGTTCACGGAGAAGGAATAGTCAAAGATAGTTTAAAACTGGAATCTAAGTGCCTGGCAGACGATGTCATGGTAAGGATAGAAAAGGAACTTTTAAGAATGAGAAATATAATACCCAGAGAAGGGTTCCTCCTTGAGGAGGGCCTGTTCATTGGCCTCTGTTGCTCTGTAATTTCAGGCAGTATCCCAAGGCCTCCTCTTGATTTGATTTGTGTTGTCTGCCAGACAGTGCTTGCCTCCCACAACAAGTGCTAATTACCCACCTGAGACCTGGCTGTGAGGCTCTGTTTGACCACTTCTAATGCTGGCCACAGAATTCACACTCAGGCTGACCCCAAATTGTCTGCCCCATTCATATTTCTACGCTGTGCTTCTAACTGACAAACCAGACAAGTAATGTGGGTGGTAAGGTGCTTGTGGGAGAAGGCCACTTGGCCTCCACTCTCTAGTCTACTGCCTGCTCCCTCTGATCTGCCTTTCATGTTGACCTTATGCAGTGTGGTGAAATTATTTATGTTAGCTATATTACCAAGGTGTCAGCATGGTCTTTCTACTTTGTACCTTTTATAGCACTCTTTTTTCTTTTTTCAAAACTGCAAACATTTTATACAGAACAGAAGAAGGGTTTTAAACAGAGTTGCACAGATATTTCCTTAAATAGTGGATTTTCCATTTGATCCCCTCTTGTTTCTCTTAGCTCTAGTCAGGCCCTCTCCAGCCCATTCTGCAGGAGCAGCCTCTTCCTTCAAAGCTTTTACTTTTCAAATTTGTTTGCTGGTAACTAGTCTCTCTAATGCACTGTTTTTGCCTTGCCCCTCTTCTGCACCAAGGCTTTGGATGTAAGCTCCTTTGCCAGGCATCCAACACCCTCTGTAATCAAACCCTTACCTGCCTGTCCCACCTCACTTTCTCCCTCCCTTGACCTGTGCCCTTGGTTCTAGCAAATCAGCCTCCCATTGCCCCTTAAATGTGCCCAGGTGAAAAGTGAAAGTGATATTCTAGATCAAAGGCTGAAATCAAATGACTTATACATGAAAATAATAGTATATGTTAAAAGTAGAGGTTTAATAACTATAAACCATTATTATCAAGTAAAATAATAGAATGCTACTCTAAGTCCTCTGGTGGTCATAATATATGTTCATTATCCAAGGTCCCCAAAATACTAGAATCACTCTTTGAACTGGAAGAAACCTTGAAGAACCATTAAACCTCACTCCCCTCCTTTTATAGGCAGGGAAACTGGGGCCCAGAGAGAAGTAGTACCAAGGCCAGGTAATGGCAGAGCTAGGTCTAGAACCAACTGGTGGGGCATTTCTCCAAGATGGGTTTTTTGTGGGGTTTGTGCCATCTCTCTCTCTCATTTAAAGTCACATCTTACACGAGAGCTAGTTGTACTCTAGAAGTTTGCACACGGGCCATAGACGGTTGATGCTAAGCCATAGGATGCCATCATTAGTCTTTTAACTCTGCCAACACCTTGTTCCCTTACTGCAGTATTATAGTCACTACAGTCCAGTACCTGTCTTCTGCACTGCACAAGAATTTCACAGAGACAGACTTCGACTTTAAGGTAGGAGCTCCTAAAATCCATCACTGTCTTTGTAATAACCCTAGAAAGCCAGAAACCAAGCTCACTGTTTCGTTTTTGTTTTACTTAAAACAACCATTTTATTTTGCTCACAAGTTTGTAGGTCAGGAATTTGAGAAGGATTCAGCTAGGTGTCTGCTAGGTGGCTGGGGGCTTTCTTAATATGTTCATAGTATCAAACAGTTTCCAAGCTTGCTAGTAATTAGAGTATGACCTAGAAGACCCCTGTTGGAGGTGTTGGGAGCCAGACATCCATGAGTTTGTTTTCTAGTCCAGAATCAACACTACTGGTTTCAGGGAAGTCAAGAAAGCGGGGGGGGGGGGGGGGGGGAGTCCTGTTTGCAAAGATATTTTTTTAAAAATCAAGATCTTAACACTGTAAAATGAATTCTGCGCTACATGCATATATTTAGAATCTCTCCTTGCAAGGTTAAGGACTCAGGCTTTCACATATTTCCTCTTTCTCTCTCTCTCTCTCTAGGTGTGGAATTCTTATTTTAGCCTGGCAGTTCTGTTCATAAATCAGCCAAGCCTTCAGCTAGAAATCATTACTTCCACCAAGAGGAAGAAGATTCTAGATAAGTAAGCCATATGTCTCTTATTCATCTTCCTACCATGTGCCCAGATGGGGTTATGTTTCCATAAGGGGCTTCTTAAGAAGTCCACATGGTTCTCACTGAGGTAGCCTCCCAAGGAGCCAAGTATAAGAATTCAGCTGAGAGCCAAAAAACTTAGTATTTTGGGAAGCTTTAGAAACAGTGCTGAAGTACTGGCCTCCTGGGGTTTGTAGCCCCATCTTCCTGAACCTTCTCCCACTAATAGCTGGTTCCTGTGTTCTATTCCCAGGTATGGGGACATGCGTGTGATGATGGCTTATGAACTGTTCAGCATGTGGCAGAATTTGGGTAGGTCTTTTCTCCATATTTTTCCCTTACACATATTGCATAGCCAAATAAAAAGTGACAAGACTAATTACTTCCCCCAGGTTTTGTGAATGTTAATTCAGACCCAAGAGATCTTTACATATCTTTAACATAACACCTCAGATGGATGGTATAGTGTAGCACATGTGCACAAAGCCCTTGGCAGGGAGAGTTAAGCTGAGAAATAAGACCCCAGTAATACATATGCACAATCCCTTTTTTGAGAACAAAAGTCAAAAGGAAAAAAAGAAGATGAGGCTATAAGACTATAAGGTCCTCTGTGCTCTTCATGTCCCAGTCCAGATGATACAGGCCCACAAGCATAGATCTTGGAGATAGTCAGCACATGAGCAAGGGCAGCTATTCATTTTAAAAAAGATTGAAACACTTCTTGGGTCTCTGGTATTCAGGCATCCAGACGAGGTTCCTGCTGCCAATTGCGTGTAAGAAAGGAATTGCAGCCTCGGTGAGATTGATCTTCATCTCCTTTCTTTACAGCTTCTCTAAGATCCACTGGTTTGGATCTCAGATTGTCAGGTTTTGGTAGAATCCTTGGATTGCCCTGGTGACTAGGTGGGCCATTCTCTGATACTATAGGCTTCTTAGTGGCCTGTCAGGATGATTGAGAAGCTGCTGCTCTTCTTCCTAGTGAAGGCTGCTTTCAACTAAGCTCATGGCTCTGAAGTCTTAGGAATGATGGCCATAAAATCTTATCGTTCTCCATTAACCATCCCAGTCACAGCTCTAGAGGCAGCAGGCAAGGTGCAAGGCATTCCTGCCCACACTAGGGCCTTCCGTCCATGAATGGAGATGCGTTTCCCCAAACCAGCTTTCTAGCTTCAGTACTCTTACTCCCTGCATCCAGCATGGTCCAGGTATAGATTTTAACCCCGAAGATGACTCTGAAATTCCCAGGAACACATGGGACTAGCAACTGTACCATATACCAAGATTGGAATACGCAGAATCTGCCTCAGAGCTAACAGTTGCTCTTTAAATAGGCTTTTAACATGGAAGAAATCAAAAAACATGTCAAACTTGCCTGATAAAGCCATTCCTGCTTCATTGTTTTGGGTGGAAATGACATTTTCTAGTTCTACTTGACCATAACAGTCACTGCACAGGTCCACAGTTTGTCCCCTTAGTCTCTGAAGGACAGAAAGCAGAGCTCTGGAAGATGGTTCACTCGCTTTACCATTACAAAGAAAAGTTCTCCCATGGTCTTCAAGACTGGCCTTGGCTTCTGGGAGCATGCCCCAAATGACAAGCTAATCACAGGAAGAGTCACACCACACACTTCCCATGGAAAGGCCTCATTAAGAAAACTGAGGGATGAGCCAAGCTGGTCTGAATAAATGTAACGCTACCATCAAAAATGCAGTGTGAAGACAAGGGGTGGGGGTTGGAGGGTGCACAGAGAGTCTCTCAGCCAGTCTGTCAGGGTAGGGCTGTGTAGGAGGCTCCTGGTAACTCAGGAGGGGGCCTCTTGGGCACACTTGAGCACAGGCAGTGAAGAGGCCTATGGATTTCAGATCACTAGTGGCTGGACCTGGGACTGAACATCCTTATCACTTAAATGCCCCTGGGCTAGAGGCAGAAACCCCAGGGATAGTGCATTGTGTTTAAGCAGAAATAGATGAATTTTCCTTGCTAAATAAACACTATGAACAGATTATCTGAAACTATTACAGTGTACTCAGAAATCCTATTCTGTCTAGAGTAGTGAACTCTGTTGCTTGACCTCAGAATGATTTTCAGATAGTTTGTAGAACCTCCCAGTAAATTCTTTGGAAAGAATTTGTGCCTGTTGAAAGTTTGTTTTAACTGTACTGGGCCAGTTTAATCCATGAACTCTAAAAAGCCAAGAGAAGCGGGTATCTCAGAAATCTATAGGGGAGAGCTTGCTATGCTCTCAGATGCTTCCAGTGAAGATCAAATCATGTGTTGTGGCCCCACTTGGGAAGCTTCTATGGAAGGAGCAAAGCAAGCATAAACTAATATCTGTTGGGTTTTGCTGTTCAGGTGAACATAAGATCCACTTTATTCCGGGAATGATTGGTCCTTTTCTGGGTGTGACACTGGTCCCACAGCCAGAAGTGCGGAATATCATGATTCCAATCTTTCATGACATGATGGACTGGGAGCAAAGGAAAAATGGCAACTTCAAACAGGTAAGACAACACCTGGCAGTGTTAAGGGTGCTCTCCCCTGGAATGGACCCCTTTTGCCCAGGCACGTGATCCAGATGCCTGGCTATAGTTCCAGCGGAAGTAGGCTGTAACTTGGCCGTCCTGTTCAAGGGTTTCCTTTACTTACTGGCCAGAATTGATTTGTGGATTTTCTTCATGAAGTTAGAGGCCAGAAAAGAATCAGAGGAAAGGAATTGAACATATGTGAAAGGAACTTTCTGATCAAGGAGAGAATGACAGACTGTAACCTCCCAGCTTCATTCAGGATGAGGTCCTGGGAGTGTTGTCTCTTCTCTCTGGAGGTTCCCCAGTGTGTGTGGTCTGGGCATTTCTAAGGCTAGAGCCCAGACCAGATGACTTCTCATAGCCTAGAATTTCACAGACTCCTGCACAGAGGGGTGGGTCCATGAGGTGTAAGCCCTTGGCTTCTGACTGACTTCAGGTTGTCCCTCTGTGCAGTTCTTCTGCCACCCCTAAGGTGGAGGAGATGGCCCCTGCCCTTTTATCTAGAGCTCCAGGGAATAGGATTAGGAACAATAGGTAGAAAACAGTGGTAGAAAAGCCAATTTTAGCTAATAAAAGAAATAATTTGCTAGTAACAAGTTATTTACTGTAAGCTGGCCTGCTTTCAGAGATGGGGAGTTCCTCTTTGCTGGTGGTTCTCAAACAGAAGCTCCCTGTAGGCCTCGAGGAGAAATTTCTACTTTGGCTTGGGGACTATAACCAGTTCCCCACTAAGCTCCCTCCCAACCCTGTGATTCTGGGATGAACCAGTGCTCTTAGAGTGAGTGACTGTAACAGTGAGGAACAGACCAGGCAAACAGTAATTTTTAAATTTACAAAGAGTAAAATTCAGTCTTTGGGACTTACAACTCTGTAAATTTTGGTAAACACATAAAGTCATGTAACCACTACCACAGTCAAGATTTTTTTAATTCCTAAAAATTCCATCTTGCTGCCCCTTTGTAGTCAAACCCTTCCCTTCCCTTTAACCATGGCAGGCATTGATCTATTCTCCTTCACTATGTGTGCCTTTTCCAGAATGTCATGTAAAGGGAATCATGTAGACTGTATGTAGCCTTTTGAGACTGACTTCTTTCACTTAACATAATGCCTTTGAGAGATTTATCCATTTTGTTAAATGTATCAGTTTTTCTATTGCTGAGTAGTATGCCATTGCAGTTTATTCATTCACCATTTGAAAGACATTTGGGTTATTTACACTTTTTGGTGATTATGAATAAAGCTTCTGAAAAACTTTTCTTTACAGGTTTTGTATGAATATATAGACTTCCATTTTTCTTAGGTAAATACCTAGGAGTAGGATTGTTGGATATTGTGGTAAATGTATATTTAACTTTATAAGCTATCAAACTGTTTTCCAAAGTGACTATACCATTTTGAAATCCCTACAGCAGTGTGTGAAAGTTCCAGTTGATCCATATACTCATCAGAATTTGATATTATCTCTTTGTTTATTTTAGCCATTCTAATAGGTGTGTAGTTGTATATCACTGTGGTTTTAATTTTCACTTCCCTAATGACTAATGATGCCGAACGTCTTTTAATGTGCTTATTTGCTATCTTTGTATCTTCTTTGGTGAAATGATTTTATTCAAAACTTGTGTTCATTTTTAATTGGGCTGTTTGTTTTCTTATTGTTGAGTTTTTAGGGTTCTTTATACATTCTGAACATAAGTCCTTTGTTGAATATATGATTTACCAATATTTTCTCTTAGCTTGTCTTTTCATTTGCTAAACAATGTTTTTCACAGAACAAAAGTTTTTAATTTTTATGCAGTCCAATTGATCATTATTTTTCTTGTATGGATCGTGCTTTTGGGATCATATATGAGAACTCTTTGCCTAACCCAGGACCATAAAATTTTTCTCTTTTGTTTCTTCTAGAAGGTTTATAATTTTACATTTAGATCTATGATCTGTTTTGAGGTAATGTTTGTATAGGTGTGAAGTATGGGTCAAGGCTTTTTATTTTTCCTTTTTCCATGTGGATGTCCAGCACCTTTTGTTGAAAAGACTATATTCTTTGTTGAAAATCAATTGACCACAGGCATGTGGTTCTCTTCCTGGATTCACTAGTCTTTCCATTGATCTATATGTCTAATCTGTCACCATACCACGTAGTCTTTATTATGGTAGCTTTATAGTCTTAAAATTAGGTTGTGTGAATCCTCTAACTTTGTTTTTTTTTTCAATATTGTATTAGCTATTCCAGTTCCTTTTCTTATAAATCTTAGAATCAGCATGTCAGTATCTATAAAAATTCCTGCTTGGATTTTGATTGGGATTGCATTGTAATCTATAGATCGATCAAATTGGGAAAACTGATATCTTAATAGTACTTAATAAATACTTCTAGTCCTTGAAGACAGTATATCTCTCCATTTATTTAGGTGTTCTTTGATTTCTTTCATTAATGTTTTGTAGTTTCAGCATACAGATCTTGCACATGTTGTTAGATTTATATGTAAGTATTTTCTGGGCTTTTTGGTGCTATTATAAATTATTCTGATTTAAAATTTTAAATTTTCAGTTGTTTGTTGCTATTATATAGAAATACAATTGCTTTGTACATTAACATAGTATCCTCCACCCTTGCTAAACTCACTTATTAGTTCTAGAAGCTTTTTTGTAGATTCCTTGTGATTTTATATTTAGATAATCCTATCACCTGTGAAAAGACACAGTTTTATTCCTTCCTTTCTAATCTGTAAGCCTCTTATTTCTTTTTCTTGCCTCATTGCACTGGCTAGGACCTCTGGTCTGATGTTAAATAAGAGTGATAAAAGTAGACATCCTTGCCTTGTTATTCTTTTTTTTTTTTTTTTTCCTTGCCTTGTTCTTAACCTTAGGGGAGAGCATTCAGTGTTTCACTGAAGTATGATGCTAGTTCTAGGTTTTTCATAGATGCTCTCTATCTTGAGTAAATAGTATTTAAGATAAGAATCCATTTTTAGAGTGTGAAGCTCTATTGCCTTCAGAACTTCAGGAAATAATAACTTCAAACAGAAAAGAACTGTTGCTTTTCTATGTTGGCACAACATGTGCCTTCTAATTGTGCAAAATGCACAACTGCCTGATGAGAGAACCTGGTTACCAAGAAGTAGATGACATTGTGCAACTGCACCATGGGTCATCTGAGTCTACTTAAAGAAGAGCTGGGCTGTACTTAACCATCACTAACACTGAATAAGGAAGGTTAGCTTTGTGGAAGACTAAGTTGGAGCTCATTTGGCTCACACATCAAGACTCAGCTGATGGGTAGCATTTTTTCCTCCAATAAGACTGTCATGAATAACTGATATCCAGCAAGCCATGTAAACCTCGTTGTCCCTGGTTAAAAAAATCTTGCTGCTGCTTCCCTTTGCCATTACATATTTTAAAAGAGTAGTCTACTCTTTTCATCCCCACATTTCCACTTCCCACCCTCCTATCAGTTCAGTCTAATGTATATTGTGCACCCACTTTTGTTGACATTGCTCTCTCGAATAACTTTTTAATCATTAAAGTCCAATTGACTTTTTGGTCTTGGTTCTAGTTGTGCTTTCCACAGCTTTGGCTCTATTAACTCCTCCCCTACTTCTTACCACCTACTATAAATACTTCTTCTAATTATAAAAACAATACTTATTTAATATAGAATAATTAAAATGCAAATAAGCTATAGTGAAAAGATATAACTCATGATTGTACTGTTAGTAACTTGTGGGGGAGAGGGGCTAGGCACGTCTTTTTTTCCCAATGCATAGAGTTTTTTAAGTTAAAAAATGGAATCATTGTGTACATTGGTTTTTTTGGAACCATTGCGTATATTGGTTTTTAATCTCCCTTTTTTAGTAGCACCTTGTCATCACTATCCTTCGTGTCAGTTAATGCTTCTCTGCACCACACTGTCAGTTTAGAGGCTACGTGGTATTCCACTGCATAGCTTGGACCACAGTGTATTTAATCAGACTCCTAGGTTTTGTGGGGCTTTTGGTTTTTTTGTTTGTTTATTTGTTTTTTGGCTGTGCCCTGTAGCTTGAGGGATCTTAGTTCCCCAACCAGGGATCGAACTGGGGCCCATGGCAGTGAAAGCACCAAGTCTGCCAACTCCTAACCACTGGACCACCAGGGAATTCCCAGTCTCATAGTTTTAGGAACTTAGGTTCATTCCAAATTTTTGCTGTTAACATTACAAAAAACATATCCATTTTAAGTTACTTTTTTAGGTAAATCTCTCACCTGTAATTGTTGTATCAAAGAGTAAAAACGTTTCTTAAGTTTTTACAGCACTATGTCTCTCTAACAACCTCTGTTGTCTGTAGACTACTCAGACCCCAGGCCACTTTCTGTGTGTGCCCCATCTAAGCACTGCCCATGCTGAGCTGTGTTAGCTGTTATCCCTGCCTCCTCTACCAGATGATGAGTTATTGGGGCCAGGACCATTTCTTGTGCTTTTATTTCTTAGAACCCATGCCTGAGACATGGTGGGTTCATGAAGATGAAAATCAAAACTAACATTCATTGAGCACTTCCCAAGAGCTAGGGCACAGTGACACTGAAGAGGAATGTTAACCACCATTACCATTTCATAAATGCAGAAATTTAGGCATAGATAAATATTTTGTACAGAAGTAGGCAGCTGGTTATGTCACAGGACAAATGTTTGTTGAATGAATAACAAGGTGTCACTTCAGGAATATTGGTTTTATAAAATAAAAGTAACTCCGCAGATCTGAAATCATCAGTATTACCAATTACGACATGATATATCTGAAGAACTTAGCATTTGTTTAACTTAGAGACATTGATTTTGCATACATTGATCTTCAGTGTCCCATTTTGGATTTCTCAATTTTTCTTAGTAACTTCTTCCTTTATCAGCACTGCAGGGAGTGAGGAAGTAATGTCCCTGAATCCTTCCATCACCAGCTCCTTTGCTTAATACGGAAGTTCTAACACTTGAATAGGCATCAGAACAACCCGGAGGGCTTATTAAAACACAGACTGCTGCCCCCCAACCCCTGAGTTTTTAATCCAGTGGAGCCTGAGAATTTGTATTTCTAACAAGATTTCTGGTGACTTGATGCTTTTGGCCCAGGGCCCCATTTTGAGAACTCCAGGGAACTGCTGCACCCACATTTGCGCTGTTGTACTCTCTGCTGCTCCAGGTCCCTTCCCCAACTTTGCCCTGTTCTGGAAAGCACAACCTGTACCTGCGTGTGTGATGAGAAATCCCAACCTGACTTTACATGACCCCAGCAGGCAAGTCCCTGCTGGTGCCTTTTCTCCACACGGAGAAAGGCAGATGGCCTCGATCCCTAAGGACCTCTGATCTCAGACTTTGTATTTCCTCTGGAAAGTATATTCAAGCAGCTGACTGATTAGGCCAAACATAAATGTACAACAGTCTCCACCTGGCCATACCAGACCACTATAAAAGGGCCGTATTTATTCATCCATTCTCATTTTCTGCTGATAGGGTTTCAGAAACCGTAACTGCCTTTGATGAATTTCCTAATTCAATTATTAATTTAATATTTCACCGTCTTAGGACTCTGGCCCTATGTGGAGTGAGAAAATGCTTTTGTTATAGCTCATTATTAAATGCAACCATGCCACTTTTTGTTTATATAAAAATCTGTATAAATAATTGCACAATACCACATTTTAAAGGCTAATGAACAGCTTAAAAGATTTTTATCTCACATCACTTACAACTAATTTCTCGCCTCAGAGTGTATGCATTGAGGCCTGATAGAGAAGTGGCTTAGCACTGTTGAATGCCTTGCAGATTAGTGAGGTAGGAATGAATGCAGTATTGCTCCTTATGGTTTAAGAATCCAATAACAAGTGCAGGGGGCCCCAGTGACGAGGCAGCGGCAGGGGCGGCAGCTCCAAGGGCTTTAGGTCCTGTGAGGACAAAGAATAGAGCCTTTTATCCTGAAGGGGACTCTCTGAAGGAAACACATCTCCCTCAGCCCAGACTAATGCCAGCCATTAAAGTGAGGACCAGCCTCCCAAAGCAAGCTTTCTTTGTGGCTGGCTGATAGAGGGTAAAGTTCTAACCAAATGTATTTTATACATACCAATTCCTTTGAATGAACATTTTTTAAGAAAGAAAAACACTTGACAAAGGCCTCTTTTGGATCCGAAATACTTCTCTCACCAGAGAGTCCTTGCCTTTTGCCCCTAGGGAAAAGAGTATCTGAGACGTATGTGTAAGTTCCAACTCATTTAAACCACTGGAGTGGGAGCCCTTCCTGATTGGGGAGGCAGGGTGGTTTCTCAGTGCTGTAGATGAGATCCTGCATTCTCTAGGATTTATTTGGTGCAAGGAAAAAATCAGGAAGCAGTTCCCCACCATCCTCACCTATCACAGGGGCTGGATTTCCCATCCTTCCTCTGAGGTCACTTCGGGTTTACAAAATCTCTGCTTCCCTCTAGGTGGAGGCCGAGCTGATTGACAAGCTGGACAGCATGGTGTCAGAAGGGAAAGGCGATGAGAGCTACAGGGAGCTCTTCGGCCTGCTGTAAGCTGCTTCAGCCCCAAGTACCTCACGTTGGGGGAGGGGGTGAAGTGGGCTAATGAAGGGTAGCGGTGCAACCTGCACTGGGCAGGCTTCAGAGTGTGGGTATCCGGAGAGACCAGGGTTGTTCCTGGTGGTAGCAGTGCTCACCTTCTGTCAACAAGAAAGTGACATCATGACAGCAAGCTCTCTCAGGGATTGCCATAGTTGACTAAAGATGTAGGGACAGGTGATAACTCTGAGCTCCTGGATTTGCTGATAGCAAAAGGATCATCGTATATCTTCATACCATGTACTGTATCTAGTTGGGCAAACAGTTCATGGGGACTCAATGAGGGCTCAAGGCTGACATTTCGGGGTGGGGGGAGGGAGGGAATTAAATCTCTGCTTTGTAAGAATGTACAATCAGCTTGAGAAACACTGCCATGAATTTTGTGACTTGAACAAATTATACCCCCTTCCAAACCAGTTTCCATTTGTGAAACAGGGTGGTTGTACTGACTGATGTCAAGGGTCCCAGGTCCACCAGTTGTGGCTTCTGTCTTGAGTTGATGGAGGCCAAGAGACCTTACAGGACTAGCCACAGGGCTAAGCCCAAAGGAGGGACTCAGGAGAGCCGTGGTCCTCCCAGAGAGATAGTAAAGTTGGGTATTTTATCTTCCTAAAAAACAAAATTTTAAGACATTTACAGCTCTAGAGCCCTCTCCTGTCTCACTCATTATCTCTAGCTTTGAGATTTTCTTTATTTTAGTGACATTTTTAAGATAAGCCTGTAATATATTTTCTAATAATAATACTGTACATTTGCTTAGAACTTTACAGTGTACAAAATTTGTTGACATATCTGATTTAATCCTCACAACACACCTGTGAGGTGGGCAAGGCAGATATTATCCTGAGGAGTAGGGGTGATGACACTGAGCTCAGAGAAGTGGTAGCATGGCCTCAGTTGCATGGCCAGTAAGAAGCAGCTCTGGGGGTACAGCCCAGATATTCCAGTTTCAAGAGGGGGAAATCTTCCTGCTACACCCTGCCTACTTTGTTCCTTGATGAGTCATGCAATAAAATGTGAATTCATTTGAAATTTAAGTAATTTTAATTTGTGAAAATGAATCCATCCTTTAGTACTTCTCTTTTAGCTGAAGATGTTTCTAATTGTGGAAATAAGGAAGAGAAATCTCTTCCTAAGCCACTAACTGATGATTTTACTATGAAGGAAAAAGCACAAAAATAACTTACTATTAATAATTACCTGACCAAATAGTGTTACATAAACACTGTTCACGTCTGAGAACTGAAAGCCACTGATAACCAAGGAGCAGCATTTCCCAATTTGTGTTTGGGGAAGATGTTTGTAGGTATGCTGGGGGGAGGTGGGAGTGGATCATGGGCTAATCAAGTTAGAAAAGACTCAGTTAAATAAAATCGAACAGGCCTCTGTATTATAGGACTTCTCAAAGCCTTTAATATTTAGAAAGATGTGAAAACTCTCTAAAAGGAAGGTGTGGTGATCAGCATCTTCCATGCTTTTTTGCTCACAGAACACCTCTCTCTGTCCTCCAGGACAGCAGAGCTCTGTAGAACAGAGTTTGGGAAATGTGAACACAGTGGTTTTTTCCACGCAGCTCAGAGGTGAAAGACAATGGTCCTACCTTCTCGCTCTAGTAAATGGGTCACATGGAAACCCTCACTTTCCCAGAAGCCTCAGCTCAAGTTAGATGCTGTGTGCAAGGAAGACAGTTGTCATCATTGCAGTGTTAACGGCAGTCAGGCTGTGGGTGTGAGTTCCCAGTGCTGGGTCCCTGGCTGAGCCTTCCACTCTAGGTGACTTTCATGACCTTAGGGAGCTAGGGACAGTGTACAAAAGGATCAGGAGTGAGACCTTGACCTGAGATAATCACTAGAGCAAACAGAAAGAGTCCATCTAGGTCATCATCCCCTAGGAGAGAACTGTGAAAAGGCAGAGGATCTCAGAAGCCAGGCTCTTTGGAGAAGTCAGAGGCTACCTGGAGGTGACAGGAGCCTGGGCTGGCAAGTGAGAAAAGCACCTGGGCATTTAGCTCTTGGCTCTGGCACATTTCACATGGGAGTATCCCATGACAGTGAAGATGACAGTGTAACTCCTGGACTCACTGTCCTTCACGCTGGGCCCTCAAGACTGGTTGGAATCTTTCCCTTGGTTTACATGAAAACGTTGGTTAGTATGTTTGCTGAGGATGGTTCTAAGCAGTGATAGAGGCAGCCAGCCAATTGGCAAAGCCAGGTCTATCCCTCAGTGGACTCTTACTCCGCTGCTTCTTCAGAACAGATCTCACAGTGTGTACACCTAAAGGGGCTGGGGCTTTGAAACCGCTCCCTCAGTTCGGAACTTGCACAGGAGAATGGAAGACGTGTTCATTGGTTGCTGGCCAGTTCAGTAATTGCTTTGTCTTTGCTTTCTGCTGCATGGAGTAGAACCCAGCTGTTTGGGCCCTACCCCAGGTAAGACTGCAGTGTGGTAAGTCTGCCGTCTCCAGATCCATCACAGGCCCCACGGGCTCTGGGACCTTGCTCTGGTGCCCAAGGAAGGCTCATGCATTGTGCATTGTGTTTGCTTCCACCAATAGCCTGCTGGAGAAAGTTGAACAGGAAACATGGCGCGAGACCGGCATTTCCTTTGTAACCTCGGTCACCCGCCTCATGGAACGCCTTCTTGACTACAGGTATCTTCTCAGGAACCTACCTGACCTCTTCTCTGGTCAGATGCTCTCCCCAGCAGGAGGATCCCCTGACCTTAAAATTGAGACCTCGTGGCCATGAGAGGTAGGACTGTTCTGGTGTTGTGTGCCATCACCAGTCATTAGGAATCTCCTGATGGCCAAGGAGAAAGAGGAAGAAAGCCTTCTCCCAAGGGTAGGCCAGGGCTTCCTGGGCTTACCCCCGATACGTGGGCACGTGTATCCAGGAGGTATCCCAGGGACATGTAGCCTTCTGGCTTTTCATCCAGAAAAGTCAAGGCTCAGAGGAATGGGCACAGCAGAGAGGAAGAGAAAGGCTGTCTCCAGAGCAAGTTAGGTCCTTAGCGCAGACCTTCCTCAGAGCCATGTGGCAGATGGGCAGGAAAATATCACCTGGTACAGAAGTGTGACCCAGGAGGACTTTCATTTGGTTTTTCCAGGGAAGGGGGACCCAACTTTTCCATGCCTCCATTCTTTGTGTAAAATCTGTTTATTTCTGTCCCTTGATCCTGGCCATGCGCAGATTAGAGGAGGCAGCCTGTGAGCTCAGAGATCTTTATGATACATTCAGTCTGGGAGTTCATGTGAAATTCATTTTTTCGTGAAAGCCTGCCTTCTCAGTCATATCATGGCTTTTGACTTTGCCTAAAAGTAACAATAATGCTACCATTGCAGCCTTAGTTATTCTGTCAGTAGAGTTCAGGTGATAGCTAAGAGTGCCTTTTGGGAACCTAGAGGAAGGTGATAAGGAATGAGGAGGAATGATAGAGGAAACCCAGACCCAAGCAATAGTTGTCTTCTCTGTGCTACATGTCATGCAGATGCCAAGGGAGAGCATCTGGGACTCCAGCTAGCTGCGTGTACAGGAAGCTTCTTGCTGGATTCACCAGTCTGGTTCTCATTCTCTTTCATCCCCTTGTGCTAGGCCTTTCTCCTCCCCAGAGGAGCTTGGCTTTGACCAGTCCCTGCCCTCCCTAGGCAAGGATTCATTCTCAGTGTTCCTGCTGTTCTGTGTCTGGAAGGCCAGCCATGACCCCTCCTAAACCCAGCGCTACTCAGCATGAATGCAGCTCAGCTCTGGCCGAAGCTACCCCTAAATCAGAAAAAAAGCTCCAAAGCAACTGCTCCTAGTTAGAGGGGATTCCAAAGACTAGTGCACAGGAAGGACACTATAGGGAGAAAAGCGAATGAGATTATGTACATGGCAGTTATGCCGTGGTTGCTGTGGCCACAGGGTCCTGAAGGTAGGTCCCTAGAGTAGAGTGTCTTGGCTTCTATGAAACACTGTCCTACAAAATGAAAACTGCCCTTTAAGGAAAGCTCTGTGCTTCCCCTTTTGGAAACTTGAGGACTTAACCTTCTACTTTACTGACATACTCTTTTGTGCTGAAGGCATTGATAGGTGTTACTTAATGCCCTGATATAGCATCTGGGCTCTACACTCTGCCACCAGAGCAAGGGGTCCAGTTGAACAGAGATCTTTGAACCCTAGGAGTGGGTCCAAAGCTTAGAGGGAGCTCACAGTACAGTCTCATCTGTGGAAGAAGTTTCTGTTGGAGAGCATCCTCATCTGGGGTTTGGACATACTAATGCCTCAGTGACACTGCAGGTCTCTGTGTTGTCCCAGAGGCACCACTTTGTGCATTCATCTGTGCTCTCCCTTCCAGGGATTGCATGAAAGGAGAGGAGACAGAGAATAAGAAGATCGGCTGCACTGTTAACCTGATGGTGAGAGAATATGGGCTCTTCCTCCTCTCTGCCTCGTAGTGTGGCTTCTGTCCTGCCCTGTGATTGGCCTGTCCTTTCTACAATACATGGCTATAAGCCTAAGGGGTTTTTTTGGTTTTTTGTTTTTTATTTGGTTGCTCTGGGTCTTAGGTGTGGCAGGCGGGCTCCTTAGTTGCAGCAGGCAGGCTCTTTAGTTGTGACATGTGAACTCTTAGTTGCAGCATGCATGTAGGATCTAGTTCCCTGACCAGGGATCAAACCCGGGTCCCCTGCATTGGGAGCATGGAGTCTTAACCACTGTGCCACCAGGGAAGTTCCAAGCCTAAGGGTTTGAGTCAGGACATCAGCTCTGTTACTGGTATCTTGGAAACTTGCACCTCATCACT
This sequence comes from Stenella coeruleoalba, assembly GCF_951394435.1. Lineage (NCBI taxonomy): Eukaryota > Metazoa > Chordata > Mammalia > Artiodactyla > Delphinidae > Stenella > Stenella coeruleoalba. Next base: position 67,991,933 of record NC_137156.1, read on the forward strand.
CACATTCCTACTTGGGAAAGGAATGAAATGAGCTTGTCTTTGGACAGAGCTCTAGCCTGGCCTCTTGGCAAGGTCCCGCCAACCCTGACATACTCTAATTTCCAGTCTTCCCTGGTATTCTTCCTCTGTCTCATCACTCAGGGCTCCTGCAGATCTGCCAGAGGTTTCACCCCCAGCAGGCGTACCTTCTGGCTGGTCCCTTCTCTTCCTGGTGCTGGCTACCTCCACGGCCTGTCTTCTCCCTCCCGTCCAGCACACCCAGGGTTTTGGGCAGCTGCCTGGAGTTCAGAGATGGCCTCCACAGGCAGCAGCCTCTCCCATCTTCATTTATATTTCCTTCTCTCTTACAGAACTTTTACAAATCTGAGATTAACAAAGAAGAGATGTATATCCGCTATATCCATAAGCTTTGTGACATGCATTTGCAGGCCGAAAACTACACAGGTAAGTGGGAAGGGGAAGCTACGCCTCCCCGTGAGGACAGACTGGACATACATGCACAGCTGGCAGAGAAAGGCTCTGAGCTGGTGCCTCCCAGATTTTAGCAGAGTGTCAGGACCCATGATGCCCATCACCTCACTCCTTTCCCTCAACTCCTTTGTAACGTGGTGGAGAAAAAGCAGGTGGAACTTCCACTTGTGCCTTGCTGCCCAAAGCTCTTCCATTCTCCTTGCCTCCTATTCACCCGCTTTGAGGCCTCAAGGGTGACCTCCAAATTCTGGTGTGCCAGGTTCAGAGCATCCTGAGCTTACTGTCCCTCTTCATGAGCAGAACTTCTCTGAGGACCTTCACAGCTGGAACTAAGTGAGGCCATAACACAGGAACATCAGCCTAACCCTGGGACTTCCAGAACTTGCTGGCAGACCTGCCTTGCAGTCTGGGCTCCTCCCCTGCAAGTACACAACAGCCCCACATTGAGCTCCCAGTGGAGAGTATGGAGAATGTTCACCTTACTTTCTGACAGACCAGACAGGGACCCTTTCACTGTATCTACAATTTAATCCATTACTACGGCCTTTTCTAAAAGAACAAATTTAAAAGCTTTTCAACATACCTGTCACACTCTGTTTACTGAGCGCCACTTTGAGTCAGGAAGATATGTGTACCCATGTGTGTCCTGCCTGATTACCTTGTATCATAGTTCCCCCAAAATAGCCACTTCTTCACTGTGGTGACCAGCCATCACATCTTAGCCCTTGAGCCACAGGACTTGAATTTGTGTGATAGACCAGGAAATTCAAGCTATTCTTGTCCACAGCATTACGAGAATTAGATGAATTTGTAGAAACACAGAATCCTCCTTCCTTATTTTATGTTAGATGTTAAAGAGTGTTTTGCATAGATTCCACCTTTCCTGACACAGCTTGGCAAGAATTAAATCTGAAATGACTGGGATGAACCTGCCATTCTCTGCAGCCACTTCCACCCATGATCCCAGCAGCCCTTTGAGAGGGCAGTGAAGTGATAGACTGAAAAGTTCCATGTATCAATAGAGGCATTTACTAAACTCCTGGAGGACTGGGCCATCACTGAGAGGCTATGTCAGGAATTTAGACAGAGAGAGGGTGCTGAGCCTTGCCTCTGGTGGCCTCAGGAATAACATCTGAAAAGAATATTGGCAGGGAAGAAAAGGATTTCACATGGTTTTCTGAGTTCTAGAGGGAGGCCTTGAGGGCCTCATGGGCTTGTTCCCAGTGAGAAGGGGCTTCACAGCTCCAGTGAGGAGGCACGTATATCCCTGGGCAGGAGGGTCCAGTAGCCAGAGCATAGGCAGAGCGCAAACGTGAGCAGGAGCCTGGAAAGTGGCTGCAGGCAATATACCTGGCTAAAACTGGAAGTGGGTCACTAGATAATTTGAAAAGAGATTCTTCATAGTCATGGGGAGCAGATTTGAATAGGGCCTTGAAGGCCAGGCAGAAGTTAGAACTAATTAACTTGCTAGTAGGAGATGCCCACTAAAACTGAGCAGATAGAACAGGAAAGAGCAGACTGTGTCATGGGACCATGAGCCGCTGCTGTAACTCAGTCTGACTGACTCTTTGGGATTTAGGAAGCTACAGCATTTAGCTGCGGTTGTTTTGTAAACCGTCTCCAACTGTTCCACATGTATGGGAGGTGTCACAGGGCCCCGCCCTGGGCCCAGCATCCACTTTAGCTTCCTCCAGGAATGGAGCCCATCACACAGTTATCACCGTACACACTCCTTCTCTCTGGTCCTTTTAGAAACGGTCAAGATAAGGAGAAAGGGTCATTCCCAGGGCCATGCTGAGCTCAGAAAATGGAGCTGGAGGCATTGAGGCTGGCTTCGGGAGGGCTGAGAAAAGCCTTAGTCAGTGCTTACCCCTCAGAGCCAGTTCTGAAAAGGTTGGAAAAGAAGCTCTAGTCAGTTGAGCAAAAAGGAACCCAAGAACTCTCTCTGACATGTCAGTGTGTCCCAGAGCAAAGCAACCTGTACACAGGCCCCTAGGTACCTGAGCCATACTTTATCTAGCGCCCAGAGCAGGTGACCAGGCTAAGGGAGGAAGGTGTCTACTAGGATCTTTGGTTCCTTCGTGCTGTGTTCACGGGCTATTCACTGGCTGGACAGCCCCTCTATCTCAGCTTTGGTATCCAGCAACCCTGATCTGGGCTGCACATGCCTTGCGCTGGCATGCTGCTTAGCCTGGTCCCTTGGCACCCGGCTGCCCCTGGACCTCCATAGCCCTTGTCCCCACAGAAGCTGCGTTCACTCTGCTCCTCTACTGTGAGCTGCTACAGTGGGAGGAAAGGCCACTGCGGGAATTCCTCCATTACCCATCCCAGACAGAGTGGCAGCGGAAAGAGGGACTGTGCCGCAAGATCATCCACTACTTCAACAAAGGCAAGGTGGGTGTTATTAGGCAAGGCTTTGAGCGTCTCTGCTTCTACTGTACTACATGGCATCTTAACGCTACAGGGATGGCAGCAGCTGCAGAGGGTACTGTGTGGGGTGGTGAGGGGGTGGAGGCCCATATGTGTGCGTTAGATATGGAGGCAGCATGACTTTCTCTGGGGAAAAAAAAATAACAGCTTAATTCTGTGGCTTGGAAGCCAATTCCAGATTGGGGATGTAAGAGACAACCCCACATACCAGCTTTGCACATCTGTAAATACTAATGCTCCAACAGCAAGGGCTTTGGGCCCCCTGCTTATATTTATTAGATTTACTTAAATTATTGTAGCTTTCTGCTCTGCTATAGAAAATGTGAGCTATAAAAATTAATGGATTCTAACCACAGCCAACGGAGGCCTGTACTGCCTCTTACGGGTACGTGTTCTTGTCTTGGATTTCCCTTCCTTACAGCATAGTCTGGGCTCCTCTCATTGGGGTTATTCTCTATTAAACTTGATTCTGTGGAATTAGCAGGCATTGTCAGCATTGGTTCAGACTTCCTTGGGACTTCCCAGCCATTCTGCTCCAATCTCTGGGAGAGCTCCTTGTGGGGCCCTCTGACCCACCTATGGCCCATACACTGGAAAGGCTGGACTTGTGTAACTTGTTGAAGCTGTTCTCTCATTACTCAGCTTTGAGCATGTTAAAAAGCTGAAACAGGATTGTTCAGGGAACTATAGTGGCTGAACTCCAGACTTAAATGGAAATTGGTTTTTTAAAATAAGCTTTTTTATCATAAAAAAGAAAGATTTAAACATTAATAACTTCTGCCCATAAATCAGAAAACATTCATCAGTTTTACACAACATGAGAGACTTTTGTTTGTCAAAAACATTCACCCATGTAGGGAACACACTGGTAAGCAGGAACCTTTCCAAAACCTCAGGAGCTCTCATTTCACCTGGCCCAGAAAGGAGACCCATGCTTAGCTGTCAGCCAGCCACACATGACTGAGCCACAGTGCCAGCCCAAAGCCTCCTCTCCTTGCTGGTCCAGAGACGGACAGAGGGCCCCATGCCAGTACACTTTTAGGTCTGTCTTCCTGGCACCCAGCCCACCTGGAGCTGCCACCTACCCATATGCCCAGCAAGCCCTCCCAGCTCTGAGGGAATGGCATAAGCATGGTGTGAGTGTGCATAAGTGTTGTTAGTATATTAGCTTATTTTTCTTTCCATGGGCATAGAGTACAGAGTAGAGTTATGCTTATCTGATTGAGCCCAGCAGTGGGACACGTGAGCATTAATGGTCCCCTTTTCACCCCACACTACAGTAGTGTCAAGAAAGCAGGTTTAAAGGTTAGTATGAACAAGGGAAGGTAATGCAAAACCTGCCTGAGTATTGTGGATAAGCAGGAAGGGGAGAAGGACTGGGAGGCTCCGTAGGCTACCTTGTCAGGGATCTCCCCCTCCTTCTAGCAGCCCTGACTTTGGTGTGAATTGCTGGGGGAGCAGCTTCTGTACTGAGAACAGACGACTCAGTGAGCCCTTTCATGAGCCCCTCAAAGGGGTATTTATCACAACCATTCTCTTGGGCTCATACAGAAGGTCCAACTTTTCTGTTTCTGTACCTTCATACCTGACAGAACCAGTGGATAGGGCTAACCAGTTCTCTTAAAAGCATTCAGGGTTTTTTTTCTAATGGCTCCAGAAAAGCAAAACCTGTCTGATGCAAGAAAAGTGCTCCTGGGCTTCCCTGGTAGCGCAGTGGTTAAGAATCTGCCTGCCAATGCAGGAGACACGGGTTCGAGCCCTGGTCCGGGTAGATCCCACATGCCACGGAGCAACTAAGCCCATGCACCACAACTACTGAAGCCCACGTGCCCTAGAGCCCATGCTCTGCAACAAGAGAAGCCACCGCTATGAGAAGCCCGCGCACCACAACGAAGAGTAGCCCCCGCTCTCCACAACTAGAGAAAAGCTGGTGCGCAACAATGAAGACCCAGCGCAGCCAAAAATAAAATAAATAAATAAATTTTAAAAAAAAGAAGGAAGGGGAGGCATGAAGATGGGAGCTGGTCCTTCATTTCAGGGAAGAGGGAGCAGACAGTAAGGGAAGCTGGGAGGAGGCCTCTGACCCCTAAAGCATACAGACCATCAGGACCGAACCAACCCTCCATGTGGGGGTGGGCTTGGGCTCTACTGCTGAGGGCTGCTATTGTCCACATTCCTTTGAAGGAATGAGTCTGTTGCTTCTAAAATGTTGTGTGTAGACAGAAGTACAAAGACTGACAGTCTGGAGTCCCAGGCTTTTTTGCCTTCCTTTCCAGTTTGAGTAGAGTGAGCCAAGTCAGTGCAACTTTTGTGCCATCCCTGTCAGTGGGGGCAACAAGGATGTATAAACACACATCTGCCCAAGCTGGTAGAAGTGATTGGATTTCAGACACTGGTTAGTAGTTGTGTAGTTGGCTTTGCCTCCTGCCAGAAGGAAGGAAACCAAGAGAGAAGATGTAGATGGGATGCATTGTATCTGCAGGGCGTTCCCTCCCTGTGTTCCGAGGTAGCTCTCAAAACCCCCAGCATTCCAGCACAATCCTCAAGGCTGACAGAGTGTCCTGGCTCACCCTTGGGGGTTGGGGGGGCAGGCTTGGAGCAGCAGGGCTACAAATTAGGGCAGAGATGCCAGCGAGGCAGATAAGCATTGATCCTAATAGAGTAGAACTGCTTTACTGGGAGCTACCGTCAGCAGACAAAGCGCCTTTAGCCTCACATGGGTTCCTCATCACCTAAATGAGCAGTTCCCCATGGGGCGCTCCTTACAGGCTGGCTAGCAGTCTGCACACAGCTCAGCTGCTTCGCCAGCCCCCTTGGATCTTCCTGCCAAGCAGACCCTCCTGTGGGCCCTTCACTGAAACCTGCCCAAGCAGCACTTGGAGCCAGAGACAGGACAGACACGTGCCCCCTTAAAAGCTGTGATGTGGGGGTACAAGAGGCTTTCTAGCTCACTGAGGCAGAGGCATTGTATCGGAGCAGGGAGTCAGGGTCTATTTAAAATTCTCTTTGGTTTGTTTCAACATTTTTAATTGGTCCTGCAGTTCAATCCATATGGCGGTAATTTCTTCAAAGGATAAGAAACACAGTCCTGGGCTTCCCTGGTGGCGCAGTGGTTGAGAATCCGCTTGCCAATGCAGAGGACACGGGTTCGAGCCCTGGTCCAGGAAGATCCCACGTGGCGCAGAGCAGCTAAGCGCGTGTGTCACAACTGCTGAGCCTGCGCTCTGCAGCCTGCGAGTCACAACTGCTGAGGCCCATGCGCCTAGAGCCCGTGCTCCGCAACAAGAGAAGCCACTGCAATGAGAAGTCTGCGTACCACAGCGAAGAGTAGCCCCGCTCACAGCAACTAGAGAAAAAGCCCGTGCACAGCAACGAAGACGCAACGCAGCCAAAAATAAATAAATAAATAAATTAATTAATTATTTTAAAAAAAGAAACACAGTCATGAATAAAACATGGAGAGTATTGTCCTTCTCCCTGATGCTATTTCAAATCTATTTTTTTAATATAGTCCTTATTAAACATTCATACTGAAATATTGATGGGTGAAATTATAGTATATCTGATATTTGCTTCCAAAACTATGGGGAGGAGTAAGTGGATGAGATATTTAATGATACAAGACTGGCCATGAGTTGGTCATTGTTGAGGTTGGGTGATGAGTACCTAGGGGTTCATACTTCCATGTTTCTATATGTTTAAAATTTTCCTATAATAAAAATTTTAATTAGTACTTAGAAGTTGGGGAGAAGAGCCTGGCTAAAATGTCAAGTAAACCTTTGATTCCCAATCTCGCCAAGAGAGAAAGCACTGTATTAAAAAGAGGAGGAAATGGACAATATTGCCCCTTAGTGAAGGCCACTGTTAGATGAGCCTGTCACCATAATAGGAGCCACACCACGGAAACAGCCCGAGACGTGATTAGGCAAGGATTATCTGAAGACTGCTCTAAGATTTGAACATTTCTGTAAAGGAAATTATCAGACCTACTACCAAGCCCTTGGGTAGCTACTTCCTACTTAGCTTCCAGACTTGTTTCTAAGCTTAAATGATCTTAATTTAAAAGTCATTGTTTCCTTCGTTAACTCATTAAATAAATCTTTATTGAGTACCTGCTCATGGCTGGCACTGTTCTAGGCTCTGAGGATATAGGATATAAACAGGATCCCTGCCCTCATGCAGCTTATCATCTAATTGAGACTAATACAACATAAAAGTAAATACTTTTTAGCCCAGAAATAAACCCACACACCTATGGTCAATTAATCTTCAGGCAAGAATATACAGTGGAGAAAAGACAGTCTCTTTAGCAATTGGTGCTGGGAAAGCTCGACGGCCACATGTAAATCAGTGAAGTTAGAAAACTCCCTCACACCATACACAAAAATAAACTCAAAATGGCTTAAAGGTTTAAATTTAAGACATGACAGCTTAAAGCTCCTAGAAGAGAATATAGGCAAAACAATCTCTGACATAAATTGTAGCAATATTTTCTTAAATCAGTCTCCCAAGGCAAAAGAAATAAAAGCAAAAATAAACGGGACCTAATCGAACATACAAGCTTTTGCACAGCAAAGGAAACCATAAACAAAATGAAAAGACAGCCTACGGACTGAGAGAAAGTATTTCAAATGATGCAACCAACAAGGGCTTAATTTCCAAAATATACAAACAGCTCATATAGCTCAATATCAGAAACAAACAAACAACCCAATCAAAAAATGGGCAGAGGGACTTCCCTGATGGTCCAGTGGGTAAGACTCCATGCTCCTAATGCAGGGGGCCCGGGTTCGATCCCTGGTCGGGGAAATAGATCCCGCATGCATGCCGCAACTAAAGATCCCATGTGCTGCCAATAAGACCTGGCACAGCCAAAATTAATTAATTAATTAATTAATTGTTAAAGAAAAGAAAAAACATTAAAACAAAACAAAACAAAAAACGTGGTTGCACCATTTTTAAAAAAAAGGGCGGAAAACCAAGTAGACATTTCTCCAAAAGAGACATAAAGATGGCCAACAGGCACATGAAAAGATGGTCAGCATCACTAATTACTAAAGAAATGCAAATCAAAACTACAGTGAGACATCACCTCAAACTAGTCAGAATGGCCAGCATCAAAAAGTCTACAAATAATAAATGCTGGACAGGGTGTGGAGAAAGGGAACCTCCTACACTGTTGGGGGCAATGTAAATTGGTGCAGCCACTATGGAGAGCAGTATGGAGGTTCCTTAAAAAACTAAAAATAGAGTTAGTTTTAGTTACATGATTCAGCAATCCCACTCCTGGGCAAATATCCAGAAAAGACAAAAACTCTAATTCAAAAAGATACATGCACCTAATGTTCATGCCAGCACTATTTACAACAGCCAAGGCATGGAAGCAACCTGTGTTCGTCAACATATGAATGGATAAAGAAGATGGCAAAGGGTGTATGTGTGTGTATGTATATATATTATATATATAATGTAATATTACTCAGTCATTAAAAAGAATGAAATACTGCCATTTGCAGCAACATGGATGGACCTAGAGATTATCATACTAAGTGAAGTAAGTCAGACAGAGAAGACAAATATTATATATCCATGTGGAATCTAAAAAAATTATACAAATGAACTTATTTACCAAACAGAAACAGACTCACAGACATAGAAAACAAACTTATTGCTACCAAAGGGGAAAGGGTGGAGGAGGGATAAAGTAGGAGTTTGGGATTAACAGATACACACTACTATATATAAAATAGATAAACAACAAGGATGTACTGTATAGCACAGGGAACTACATTCAATATCTTGTAATAACTACATTCAATATCTAGTAATATTGGAATCTGAAAAGAATATATGTATGTGTGTGTGTGTGTGTGTGTATATATATATATATATAACTGGATCACTTTTGTGTACCTGAAACTAACACAATATTGTAAATCAACCGCACTTCAATTTGAAAAAGTAAATACTTTTTTTATACAAGATAACTTCAGAGTAATGAAAGAGAATGGTTGGGGTAGTGCCTGTCCTTGACAAGGTAGTTAGGGAAAGGCCTCTTGGAAGTGGAAACATTTGAGTAGAAACCTGAAAACTATGCCTCAAGCCAGAAAACCAGTGCTATGTGTTCTCCACAAATTGGTTTTGAGCATATGTTCTTTGTGACATGCGATTTGCAGAAGGCCTTTGGTTGTGCCCTCTGATATGTTTGATGTGGGCTTGGGCCATTCCAAGGCTGCCTGAGGTGCTGAAGCCTTTTTCCTATTTCTGATGCAGAGTTGGGAGTTTGGGATCCCACTGTGCAGGGAGCTGGCGTGTCAGTATGAGAGCCTCTACGATTATCAGAGCCTCAGCTGGATTCGGGTGAGCTTTGCCCCTTCCCCCGCCCCAACCCTGAGTGGAGGTGCTAGCACTTTTCTGGCATCAACTTCTAAGGGAGCGTTTACTGTGGACCCAGCCCTTGGTTTAGTGCTGTGGACAGTACAGGAGAAGCAAAAGCCAAGGTTCCTGCTCTCAAGATGCTTGCATTACGGCTGGGGAACCAAAACAAACACATGACAAATGATTGTATGATCCAGACCCCAAGGGCCACTGGTGCTCAAGGAAGGGAGAAGCAGCATACACAGGATAGGATGGGGGTTTCAAGGAGGAGGTGGCAGCTCGACTTCATGAAGAAGCTTTTCCTGAAATGATTTTGTTCAGGTATGCTTCATCTGAAAACATTATAAGATCTTTCACTGCCTTGGCTTATGGTCAATACTGAGCACCCAAGTAAAGGAAGTTCTTCTTCCCTTCTTTGATGAAAAATATTCAAAATTAAGTGAAATGGACTTTGACAGTCTCCCAAATTTTTCCTAGTTGCCGGTGCTGGGTATTAAATCATAACAGGTCATTGGCAAAGAGAAGTCAGGAATCTCAGTTCATCCTCCTCCTGCACCCTTTTCAGCATAGCTAGCTCTTCCGTGTTCCCTGATCCTGATCAGGATTTGGGCCTATATAATAGATGTGGTTCTCTAGCAATAGCATTTTGACTGGTCTTTGAAGGCCGCTGCCCCCTGGCAGGCTGGCTTGATTGAGCGCATTAGGGCTGTCTTCCCAGTCAGATTTCAGTGAGTTTTTCTGAACCTGAAGCCAGGCCAGCCAAGACTAAAAAACTTATCGACCTTGGTAATACCAGACGTCATGGATATTAGTTCAACTTTTAAAGTTTAAAATCTCCTAAATTGGGACCAGTACGAGTGATGCTGGCAACTAAGCCTTCCTCATTCTGTTAGCATCGAGTCAGATGATAAATGAACAAGAGCAATGCAGATGGACTGATGGAAAATGGTGCCACCTATAAGCAACACTAGCTTATACTCAATTGGTGTAGTGAGTATCAGTCAAAACCAGGAATTCCTGAGCAAAAAAAGGAAGTCCATGTTAAATGTGTATCCCTGAAAGTACAGGAAGCCTGAGCCTCTTTGGGGCTGAGTCCACTCATTGGGAAGGACACTCCAAGCAGCCTCTCAGGGCTGCTTCACCATCAGGTGACAATGGAGAGTGAAGACTTCCTCTCCATCAGGCAGTTCCCCAGGGAGAGGTTGATCAGGGCTAGGGGCTCACTTTTTATCTAGACCAAGTCACCATGTTCTCTTTCCAAAAGACAGTGTCTACTTAGGCCTGGGAGAACTTGCTTTGGACACCACTAGCAGTCAAGCCAACTGCCTTTCTCGTTCACAGAAAATGGAGGCCAGCTACTATGACAACATCACGGAGCAGCAACGCCTGGAGCCTGAGTTCTTTCGGGTCGGCTTCTATGGCAGGAAGTTTCCTTTTTTCCTTCGGGTGAGTCCATTCAGGTAGTCACAAGAACTTCTATCATATTTTACACGTAAGTTATTTATAACCTGTTTTTTTTTAACCTTTTTCCTATTCTATTGAATACTTCTTTTTGAAGGAATGACCAGCCAACAAAAAGCATTTGACTTAATTTGACTGGACTGGCTACCAACTTTAGACTCTGTTTCTCTCTGCAGTACTGTTTTGTAGCTACCTGGAATGTATGAGGGTGGTTTTCTTACCAAATCAACCAAGTTCCTGCAGGAAATGACCAGGGTGTGAGAATGTCCCATAGGTATGTTTAGAAACCTTCCAACTTCTGTTTCCAGTGCCTGGAATTCTCCAGTGTGACTGTTCTCAGCCAGACAGGACCTCAGTACAGCCCTGACCTCAACAGTAGGCGGTACAGCCAGGGTGGAGAATTATTGATTTGAGAGATTTCAGAGGATAGTCCCCTTGCTCCTGGGGTTTGTGGGAGCTGCCAAACATTGGATTTGGCTGTGGAAGGCCTTTCCTAGGCAGCCAGTTCTCTGGCCCATGATGATTACAGCCATTTTCCTCCACCATTGCTGGAAAGGCTGAGCTGGTATATAAACAGAGTGGAAGGAATGACTGAGCATAGACATACTGACACCAGTTAAACAGTTGCGATTTTTTTTCTCTTTAATCAGCACAACCCAGAGGCTCCAGGAGAAGTCAGCCTGGGCTTGTAGGCTGTAGCCCACACGGATTTGCTGTTCCCAAATGACCTAAACGAAGCTGTGCTGATGCAAGAGCCCCAGGGCTGCAGTTGAGACCTAAGAGTAGCTCCGATTGTCTCCAGTTCCAGTATCATACTAAGGTTCAGTGTCCAGGAAGCAGCTGGGAAAATTCATAGGATTCCCTTGATGTGTTTGGGATCCTATCTTACTGGGGAAATTGCTTTAGCCAGTGAGCGATAAGCTTGGTATCTCATCAAAGGTCAACTGAGCTTAATGGCTCCTTACAAAAAGCCAGTCTGCTAAGCAACAAAGTCCAGGCTGACTACATTTCAGATGTAAGGCAGGTCAACATGCACATTTCTTGGGCAGTAATCATTATAGGTTAAAATGAAAGTGATTTCTGCAGGAACTAGCAATAGTGATAGGGACAGCAAGCACACTCTGCCTGATCATGATCCCCAGAAGGCTCTAAGTCTATTGCACAGGAGTGTTTATAGTAGCAGAATGTGAATAAGTAGAGGATCTCCTCAGGAGACTGGACCTCCTTCATTCTCTAGGGACCATCCAGTCCAGGCATATCAGAAGTGGCATGTTTGTTGCCCCCATCAGCATAGATCGTACAACAGCAGTGGGGGTAAAGGTCAACAGAAGAGAAAGAAGGAAAAAAAAGAAAGAAAGAAAGAATAGTACAAGAATTAGAAACCAAAAGCATCTCTAGAAAGCCCTTTGATAAGCTAATGATTATAGCCCTGTAAGTTATTTCTTTCGCATTTTATCTTTGCAAATTATGCTTGTCATTTTATTCTCCTTGTTTAGTCCCACAATTTGTATGTCATCAACCAGATTTTACTCCAAAACATCATTATTTTGAGTATTACAAAATCAGGCCCTGATGTTCCCCATTTCTGTCTTTGTCAAGCAGGAGGTCTCCATCACGGTTCCACCTGGCTCCCACCCCTCATGCTCATGTCACAGGGAACATCAGTATCTCAGGGCTCTCAGAGCTTTCTGACAAGTAGGACCTGGCATAGTACCTGCATCTGAGCCATTCATACAGTGTTCTCAAGTGACAGTCTAAATGTTCAAACATGGTTTCAAGGGTGCCAGTAATGGAGGAAAAATAACAAGAGGTGTTAGGAAATATCATCCATCAGTCCGTCCTCATTTCCACACTAGGAGCTATGTTTCATGCATACAAATCTGCCTGGCCTGGCTACATGCTGCCTTCCCTTCCCTCAGCTGCTCAGTTCCTCTGTGGCAAATGGAATAAGTCCAGTGGAGGTAGCCGTTTGCCTTGTAAATGGCAAGGGCAAAATGGAAAGCAGCGGCAGCCAGATCTGTCTCATGTAGGGATGCTGGGGCTCTCGCCTGAGCAGACTTGAAAGCAGCAACCAGCCTCAAGGTCAATGCTCTGTGCCTTCCTCCTGCTGGGTCTTCCCCAGCACACTAGGCTACTCTTTCACCTTCCCACATAGGCCATCTATTACTCTAGCTCTGTCAGCTTGAGTTCTCTGGACCATCTGCCCGTCTTGCCTCACAAATGTGATTATCTGCTAATCTGCATGGAGACAGGAAAACATCCAGCCCTCCCTCCTTGGGGGAATTTCTGTTTCTCTTCATTTGACTCATGAACAGACACTGGAGAGGATTGTACGTTTGTGAGTGGATATGAAAAGGCCAGTTCTAAACAGTTACCTTCTTTGTCAATTCTCCTTATCAAGCAAGGGACTTAGAAATGTCTCTGTCCTCTGTCTGTTCCACTGGAGAGGCCAGCCTGCTCCTCCTGACCTTGACTTCCCTTCCAGTGTTGCCTTTCATTCTGATCCATCTGGACATGTGGCCTAGCCTTAGCTGAGTTCTCCCATAGTAAGAGAAGAAGTGAAAAGTGGGCAAAAATCCTATTCCAAAAAGGCTGAGGTCATCCACAGCCTGGCCTGTGATTATCCCTGTACTGGGAAACGTAGGGCTGGCCCTGTGGAACCTCTCTCTCCCCCTTCCTCTGAAGACGTGCCAAGAGGGGCTGCCAGTGCCTGACACCATTTGTCAAAGTGAATCTAGTGAGGCAGCTAGGCAGGCAGACAGATGTCACCAGAGAGCTTCAGAGGAGCCTCCTCCAGCCACTCACTCTTGAACAGCTGTGAGGTAGGCAGAGCAGCAGGGTTGAAGGTGCCTTGTCATGCCTTCCGTACACAAAGAGAAAAACTGAGTCCTAACCTGTACCAAATATGATGTAACATGAGGTTTTAAGAAATCTGTAATTGGGGACTTCCCTGGTGGCACAGTAGTTAAAAATCCACCTGCCAATGCGGGGGACACAGGTTCGATCCCTGGTCCAGGAAGATCCCACATGTCGTGGAGCAGCTAAGCTCATGCACCACAACTACTGAGCCTGCACTCTAGAGCCCGTGAGCCACAACTACTGAGCCCACGTGCCACAACTACTGAAGCCTGCGCGCCGAGAGCCCGTGCTCCACAACAAGAGAAGCCACTGCAATGAGAAGCCCGTGCACCGCAACAAAGAGTAGCCCCCACTCGCCGCAACTAGAGAAAGCCCATGTGCAGCAATGAAGACCCAACGCAGCCAAAACTAAATAAATTTATTTTTTTAAAAAAAAGAAAAAGGGCTTCCCTGGTGGCGCAGTGGTTGAGGGTCTGCCTGCCGATGCAGGGGACATGGGTTTGCGCCTCAGTCCGGGAAGATCCCACATGCCACGGAGCGGCTGGGCCCATGAGCCATGGCCGCTGAGCCTGCGCATCCAGAGCCTGTGCTCTGCAACGGGAGAGGCCACAACAGTGAGAGGCCCGCGTACCGCAAAAAAAAAAAAAAAAAAAAGAAAGAAAAGAAAAGAAAAACAGAAAGAAATGTGTAGCTGGAATGATGTTCTGCTGACACAGTTGCAAAGGAATTGCTGCCAGAGAGGCTGACAAATGCCCACTGGACACTGGGCAACGTTTAGACTGTTTCTCCCAGCTAACAAAAGTGATCCTGGGCTTCCCTGGTGGCACAGTGGTTGAGAGTCCGCCTGCCGATGCAGGGGACACGGGTTCGTGCCCCAGTCCGGGAAGATCCCACATGCCGCGGAGCGGCTAGGCCCGTGAGCCATGGCCGCTGAGCCTGTGCATCCGGAGCCTGTGCTCCACAACGGGAGAGGCCACAACAGTGAGAGGCCCGCGTACCGCAAAAAAAAAAAAAAAAAGTGACCCTACAAAAGCACACACCTGATCACCCCCTTTTCTAAATTATTTGGTGGCACCCATAGTGATACTCCTTGGCACACACCTGCAGGCATGTTCAGTCACCCTCCCACCAGTTCTCCACAAGCACCTTCCTTCTAGCTGTGCCTTTTCCTGTCTTGGCTTGTGGCCCTGGTTGTCATTGTACCCACATAGATTGCCCCCCACTCTTCTCTACTGCGCTAACCCAGGTGGACCTTCCAAGGACTCTTTTCAGGCATGGCTATTTCCAAAATCTCACCCCGCCTCCCCGCTTGCATCCCTTCCTGTGTGAGGAGCCCTCCCTCCCTCAAGCTTCCTGCAGCCTTTGCCGTACCTCCCACCCCGGGCTGTCACACCACAGTGCAGTTCTCCCTTCTGCTGTCCCTTACCCTTCTTGACCATCATTTCCCTTAAGGCAGAGACTTAGTGCTGTGTCCATGCCTACCACAGGGGTTCCTAGGACACGTCTGTGGGATGAGGATGCAGGGGATGGGTGGCAGCAGGCGAGGCATTGAGTGTGCTCTCCCATTTGTGGCAGAACAAAGAATATGTGTGCCGTGGCCACGACTACGAGAGGCTGGAGGCCTTCCAGCAGAGGATGCTCAGTGAGTTCCCACAGGCTGTCGCCATGCAGCACCCCAACCACCCTGATGACACCATCCTGCAGTGTGATGCCCAGTGTATCTTTTGACACTTAGTAGGGGAAGGAGGGCTGGGATCCTGGGAGGTGAGGCCCACCTAGTCAGCTACCCCTCTGCCATGTCCTTGGCCATACAGGCCAGGTTACCTGTAAGTCCTGAAGCAGAGTGTGTTCTCGTTACTGACTGACACTTAGCAGGGCACTCGTGCTTCACAGAGGGGCCGTGGCATGCCCTTAGCCATGGGGGCCTGGTCATCAGCTGAACTTCAGGGGGACCTTTATCCCTCTGGTTGGCTGCTGCCAGCACCTGAGTCCCCACCCTGCCATATGAAGGGTCTGCCTAGGCAGCCAGCAGCAATCACTGTGGACTCTTGCTGCAGGGATACTCCACTTCTGTGTCCTGCTCTACTCCCACGTGCATCTGTTGTTACCCAGAGCCTTTGCCAGCAGGACGGAGGCACAGCTCTGTGGATGGGGGCGGAGACGGGGGGTCTGAGGCACTTGGAAGTCTGAATGCAAACACTGGCCTGCCCCTCATTCCCCACACACAGCTTCCTTGAACACCTCATGACGGTTGCCATGACTGTAGCAAGCTTGTTCCAGAGAGAGGAGGGCAGGTAGACTCCCATATGTTATCTCGCCACAGAGATCCCAAAGAGTACTTTGTTAAAATGTTGTTTTGCAGTAAATACAGTTTACCCACAGTGGGCAGACCCAGGCTCTTGCAGCTTTTTCATTCTGTGGGATGGGCACCTGCATTCTCCTGACCCCTTTCCCTTCTTTCTTAAAGGGGCACTGGAGAACACCTAGCTGTTGACATCTCACCTTGGCTGCGTGCTCAGGAGACTGACTGCTGGAGCAGGGAGAGGGGCAGTTAGGGAGATTCGGTCTGTGTTTGTGTCTGATCTGCCTCTTGAAATGCTGCTGCTGCCAGTAGGGAACAGGGGCTGTGGTGTTCCTCTCTCCTTTGGGGGGGATGACAGGGGTCAGCCACTCAGGTCCATCTCTCTTTCAGTCTCTCTGGGTTTCTCCTTCACTTCCTGCCCAGACTTGCAGATCTATGCAGTGACGCCCATTCCAGATTATGTGGACGTCCTGCAGATGGACAGGGTCCCAGATCGTGTCAAGAGCTTCTACCGCGTCAACAATGTGAGGAAGTTCCGGTACGACAGGCCTTTTCACAAAGGCCCCAAGGACAAGGAGAATGAATTCAAGGTGAACAAATCTAGGGAAGTGGGGGCAGTGCTTATAGCGAGGCCGGGGCAAGCCCCACATTCTCAGGAGCTCATCAGTGTCTCACCCTTCGGGCAGGCAGGGCATGGTAAAAATCACTTAATGGCCTAAACCTACCTGTGCCTTCCCTGCAGAGCCTGTGGATCGAGCGTACCACGCTGACCCTGACCCACAGCTTGCCTGGCATCTCTCGGTGGTTCGAAGTGGAGAGGAGGGAGCTGGTGAGACACATTTCAGATGGGGCTCATTTTCACAGCTGCTTCCTCAGTTCTTGCTTTGGGGGCCTTTCTCTAAGGACTGAAGAGAGAGAAAGAGTGCTTAGGCCGCCTGCCTGGCCTAGGCTGCTACAGGCAGTCCTTTGCTGGAGGCTTTGTGCACCTTCGTTCTCTCATTTAATATTCACAACACCCTTAGGCACCAGGTATTTTTTTTCTCACAATTTGTGAATGCAGAAACTATTCTCTGAAGTTCAGGAAGCCAGAGACCTCTGACTTCAGAACTGGTGCTCTTCTCTGTTTACTGTACTTCTAAGTGCCTACAGATTAGAAGAGGAAATTAGAAAGGGAGTCCCAACTCCACAGGAACAAGGGCGGGGAATCAGAATCACAGGTCACAGATCCCTGCTGTCAGAACTGTGATGAGGGAGGGGTTGACATTGTGCCTGGGATGACACCATTGCTGTGTGCCCCCAGGTGGAGGTGAGCCCCCTGGAGAATGCCATCCAAGTGGTTGAGAATAAGAACCAGGAGCTGCGGGCCCTGATCAGCCAGTATCAGCACAAGCAGGTGCATGGCAACATCAACCTGCTCAGCATGTGCCTGAATGGCGTCATTGACGCCGCTGTCAACGGAGGCATTGCACGCTACCAAGAGGTGAGCTGGGGTCCCAGACTAAACCCTGGCTGGGAAAGCAGTTCTCAGGCGCCTCTCCTTGAGATTCCAGCCTCTTAGGGAAGCCTTCTCAACAAGCCCTCTCCTGGCTGTGCCTCAGCTGACCAAGGATGGTCCTGGGATGAAGCTTTAAGCTCCCTGCCACTCCCTGTTTCCATTGTTCCCCCTCTCTGATGGGGCCTTTTCTTCCTTTTTATTCTCTGAACTCTGACAGATGGGTAATCCATCTGATGATGGAAGGATATTAAGTGGCCTCCAAGAGGAGCCTGAGAGCCCAGCCCTTCACGAGAAGTGAGTTGTGGGCTCGCTAAGACACTAGTCCCCTCACCCTGGCCACCAGCCCTGCCTGCCCTACCCAAGCCAGCAAGGCTCCATGAGGGGCTGAGACCAGCATTCAGGCTTAGATTACTTGGTCACCTTTGGTCCTTCTTAAGACACAAAAAAACACATCTGTGATTGCTGGAGGTTCAAGCAGGCCAAGCTAGAGGTACGTTGGTGTGTGTACCTGCTAGGAGGCAGCCCGGCTACCTTTCAGGTGGCACCTTCAGACTCTTAGTAGTAGCCCTGGGAAGAGTCTTCCTGACTTGGCCTTTTCTTTCACAGGCCTTCTTTGATAAAGATTACATCACCAAGCACCCAGGAGATGCTGAGAAGATCACTCAGCTCAAGGAACTCATGCAAGAGCAGGTATGTCTTGCCAGGGTTGGAGGCCAGTGTCTAGGAGGGAAAGGCTAGGCACCACACAATAGCTGGATAGCTGCAGCACCCAAGGTCTGCTCCTTGGCTAACGGAGTAGTGTTGTCTATCACCCTACTAGGTTCATGTTCTTGGAGTCGGGCTGGCAGTTCATGAGAAGTTCGTGCACCCAGAAATGCGCCCTCTGCATAAGAAGCTGATTGATCAGTTCCAGATGATGCGGGCCAGTCTCTACCATGTAAGCTGATACCTGTCCTGTTCCTGCTGCAGTATCACAGGTGTCACTTCCTCCAGACCTGTGCAGCAAGCCAAAGGAAGTGGGGTGGGAAGAGGGGCTGGAGAGGCGAACATGAAGGAAAAGCTGTTCCCACCCCAGGATAGCAGGAGGCAGAGGTGGGTGCTCTAGCCAGGGGAAGGACACCCAGTATCCTCTTATTCACTTCCTCCCTAAGAAGGAGTCATATTCAAGGACAGAGAATGTCCTTGAATGCACTGTGCTGGTGAAGAGAGGTTTTCATATGAGGAGGAAAAGTTTACGGCCCACATGCAGGGATCTCTTTGGAGATATTTTTCATCCCAAGAACCTACAGAGGTAAGGCATAGCCTGAGCCAGTCTTCTCTCCTCCCTCTCCCTCTTTCCCCTCTCTTTCCCCTGCCTCTTTAACCCCCTGCCTCCCTTCCCTCCCTCTTCCTCCATCATGTCTGATGACCCAGGCTTACATCTGAGAAAGCCTAGGCTGGGCAGTACTTTTGTACTGGCCTCTCTTAGAAGGGTCAGGCAGGTTCTGGGGCTGGCCCAGGCCCCAGAAGATCTCCCTGACTCTGACCTGCCTCCTAGGTCTCCATGGCAGGGCTTGACCCAAGGACTGATGCACACAAGCAGAAGCAGGGCCTGTATTCCGGGGCTAGTTTCCCTCCAGGGGTCTTACAGGGAATGCTGTCTGGCTGAGAGCAGGCTTCAGGTGGTATTGAGCACAAACTTCTGGTCTCTCTGTGTGTGAACTTCCCCATCACAGCAGGTGAGCCAGGCAAGCTAGAGCCTGGCCACTGGGGGAGCTCTCTAGCATGCAGGCTGTCAGGTCACTGCAGGAAAAGGCACAAAATGCTCACCCACATACCTCAGGGTCTCCAGGGCATACATGGAGGTGTCCTCTCCAGCTGCAGAAGCACATTTCAGCCTTCTGCTTGCTTTGGAAGAAGGGAGTGGAAAACCTCCTGCTTCTTCAGGGGAAGCTCAGAAACATTCCCAGTGCACCTAAGGCCCACAGATTGTGAAGGACTTCAGGAAACCTGGACAGTTGTGCTTTGTTTCCTCAGAGTCACAAATAGGGACTCAAACCAATGTGCTGTCACCCAGGAGGATTTGGGATCAAAAGTTTCTGCCAAGATGTCTACATACTTAATTATGCAAAAATAGAACTGTACTGTTTTCTAATTACTTGCATCAGGATTTTGTGTCCTGTCTCCCCATAGACTGTGTCACAGACAACTTAACCCAGGTCACTGAGAGCTGGGCCATTTAGCAATCCAATAAAACCCAACTCCAGTTCTTATGTAAGAGGTGTCCACTGTCTGACAGATGATAATCAGCTCTTCCTCTCCTGTTTCCCAGCTCTTGTTCTACTTTTTCTATAGTGATAAATGCCTGTTAACACACTCTTGTGAACTCAGACCAACCTCAGCCTACTCCAGATGTGCTCTTAGTGGGTTGACCTAGGCCTCACAGCCTCTTCCCCAGGCTGTGGTGTGGTTAGGAGGGTGCTTTGGTCGTGAAGGGGTCACTGCCCAAAAGAAGCCAGTAGTAGTTCAGGTTCAGCCAACAGTATATGATTTTTTTTTCATTTACATTCCTGCCACCAGCCTGCTTTTCCCTCTCACCTCTTAATTACTTTTTTATTCTTAATTATTTATTATGAAGGGGCATTCGTTTCTCAACAGGAGTTTCCGGGTTTGGACAAGCTAAGTCCTGCATGTTCAGGCACCAGCACCCCACGGGGAAATGTCCTAGCATCCCATAGCCCCATGAGCCCAGAGAACATCAAGATGACCCACCGGCACAGGTATGGCTTTAGGGCTGAGGAGGGTCCCCTCCACAAAGGTAAGTCTGAATGTCAAAGATCAGAGCAAGGAAGTCCAAAATAGTGCTTGTGTGTACGCACATGCCCTCTTACCCATGTGCACAGCAAACACACAGCTCCTGCTACAGGATCTACACTCTGCATCCAGTCATCCTGGGTGACAGAGGAGTATACATGGTATTGTGGGAACACGGAGGAGGGGGCATTTGGGGTAAGTCTTGAAGGGTAAGTAGAAGTTTGCTGCGCAGAAAAGAGTTGGTGTTAGGAAGGTGATGGAGCAAGATCCGGGCAAACTCACTAACATGTGCAGACACCTCAAGATATGAGCAAGCCAGTCTGCTCAGCACTACAGGGAGAGCCAAGTGGCTGGAATGCAGGATTCCAGGGCATGGAAGAGGGCCAGGACCAGCTCTGGATGGGCTCGCTTCATTCAGGCCTTTGGACTTGATCCCAGGGTGAATGAGGATCACCAGTTGGTTTTAAGGAAGAGGACAACATGGTGATGTGAACATCAAGGCGTCCCTGCTCTGCACTCAGGAGTCCTGGTCGCTAGGGCTCCACTGGGGAGACTTCAAGTCTCCAGGGCAGGAAGCCCAGGCCAGGGGATGACCCTGGAGAGGAGCCCTCACTTGGCTTTGTTTTCCAATGTGAGCAGCAAGTCAGCACAGAGGGTACTCAGCAAATAAGAAGGAATGAATGAATGGGGGGCTGCCTAGAACTGATAGAAGAGAACTGTTGGCAAGCCTGTGGCCACAGAGATGGAAGGAGGCCAGCAGATGGTTCACAGCCAGCTATTTCGATAGCTTCCCCAAACCAGGAAGATACCCTGACCTAGGAGCAGATCCTATCCGGGTGTAGGTACTGGCTCAGGTAAACACCCCATAGCAAGGAGGACCTGGGATCCTTGACCTGATTCAGCATATCTCTCATTCCTCCTGCGACACTGGTGATGTCATCAGACTGAGTGGCCATAAACCATTTAACTCTAGGTCAAGGCTATGCCAAGCTACCGTTGGCCTTCCCAGACTAGGGGCCTCTGGTGGGGTTCAGGACTGCTGCAGGCCTCAGATGGGTATGAGCATTGGCTATGGAACCATCCAAACCAGTGATGGCTAAGGCTTGGGGATGGCTGTTTTATACACACCCATGACTCTCCCTCTCACCACCTAGCAAAATGTCTCAGCTCCAGACCTGACTCCTCCCTATCTCCCACTCTTGTTCACAGCCCCATGAACTTGATGGGGACCGGCCGCCATTCATCATCCTCTCTCTCCTCACACACATCTAGCGAAGCTGGAAACGTGGTGATGTTGGGTGACAGCTCCATGGGCGAGGCTCCTGAGGACCTGTACCATCACATGCAGGTACAAGAACTGTCCAGGGAGAATGGGCCAGGGCACCATACCTAGAGGATTCACCTCTCTGCTGGCCTGAGGACTGGCATCCCTGCCTAGTTCTCTTGTTCCTGAATTCAGAACACCCAGAGCTATGGCAAAACTGCCTTCCCTCCACACCATCCCATGTTGCACTTCCCAGGCCTTCTTTCCCAAGAAGAAAATCTAGCTTCAGTCCTGGCTACTCTTAGAGATCCCATGGGAAAGCTCCTCTGACAGATTGCCTTCCTTCCTGGCATTCCTGATGGCTAAGTCCTGCTTCCTCCATGGGCACCATCACTAGAGTCTACCCAGCAGCCCTGCTTCTTTGGGGTTATAGGTGACCCTTAGTGCTGGCCATCAGCCGGTCCTCCATCAGGGCAAGGGTACAGTATCAGACACTGGGTCTGGGCACCTCATGGCATGAAGAAGCCAACTCTGGGCCAGTCTACAATCCTGGCCATTCAGACCTCTATCCTGCTAATTTTTCTCCCTTTGCAGCTCGCGTATCCCAACCCCAGGTACCAGGGCTCAGTCACCAACGTCTCTGTTCTGTCCTCGTCCCAGGCAAGCCCTTCTTCCTCCAGCCTGAGTTCCACTCACTCAGCACCATCCCAGATGATTACCTCTGCCCCTTCCAGTGCCCGAGGTAAGGATGGCAGGGCGCTGCTTGCAGAAGGGAGAGGAGAGAGCCTCATGGGCCCCACTTGTCCTCCTCTCATCTGTGGCTATGTCTTTGAAAGTGGCCCTGTGACTTAGAGAATGCTCACCTGCGCTTTTAGTACCAAGGACTCGAGGGGTCCTACCTCCAAATCTTTTTCTCTTGCTGGCCTCAGACCCTGCTCGGAGCAGTGGTTGCAGCTATGCTGCCACCAAGGTAGCTAGCCATCGCATCTCCACCTCAGTAAGAGGACACACAGCCTAGGGGAAAGCTCAGTTCTTTTCCATTGAAGTGTTTGCAAGAATAAAGCTCAAAGTTAAGGCAAAAGTGAGTTTTGTCTTGAATAATCAAACATGATGAAAAAGTATGAAAATTAAATTTGAAGACTAAAATTAACCCTGGAAAATATTATTATAAACGGTAACAACAGCCAAAAAATCTTTGTTCAGTTGGGAAAGTGTTAATCAGGAGAGATGGCTCTGTAAAAAGCTATTAACTTTGCCAATTATTGCTTGATTTCTTCTTCAGTTGAATAAATATTGTTCTGAGCCAGCATCTTTTTCACATTCTGATTCTAATTCCTGCAGTAAAATTTGATTCTCTGTCCTTTTAGATAGAAGCATTCACAGTGGAATGGAAATTAGCTATGGTGACTAAAATCTAGCACTTCCCAGGGTTGGCTGTGCAGAATAGTAGCAGAAGAGAGTGGTGAGCTGGTCACTGGCTGTTGCTTCCAGGCTTCAGAGGGGTGGAGTCTCTTTGTTCTTCTCATTATTATGAAGATAAACAGAAATAGCACAAATGTATGACATAGAGGGTCGTTGAGGGAAAAAAAAAAACCTTTTCTTTCATAGCACGCAAACCTGAAAGGCCCACAGTAGCAGTGATGGAGAGAGAGATGCAGTGGCCAACTGGGAAAAGCCTCAGCAGACAGCAGAAGGGGGGTAAGGCTGCAACAGGCAGAGTTACAGACTTTCACCTGAAGCATCCAGCCCAACCCCTCATTCCCTGTGGAGGAAACAGGTCCAGTGAGAGGGGCTTAAGGCCATCCAACCAGTTTGTGGCCAAGTTGATTTTGGAGTTTGAGTCTTTACACTTGCCAGCCATCAGTCTGATGCCCATTCCACTTCCATGATTGCCTCCCTAACATGGACCAAGGCACTCAAAAAAGGGGAGCCAGCATTTGGAAGCAGGTATTTCTAGTGTTAAAGAAGAAAAATGATCCAACAAATGGGTGCATGTTGAAGATTTGTCAGTATGTGAGGGCTGCAAACATAGAGAAGCAACAGTGATTTGTGCTATAAAGAAGGTATGTCAAAAGATGGTTTGGAGAATAAAAAGGAAGGAAACCCTGATAAGTCAGCCATGACTTCTGTAGTGGAGGTTAGCATTTGCAGTGTCTTAAGGTAATGCTTCTGAATAGAGCTGCAGAAACAGATTTTGTAATCTAATCTGTTGTGTGGGTTTTTTCCTAACCTGAACACTCTCTAAGATATACTCAGCCATATCTAAGTCTGTAGCTGGGTATTCTTGCTGAAGTCAGATCTCTGAACCATGATTATCGATAAAAACAGAGGCAGCAAAGGATGGACATTTTAACTCACTTCACTCTGACATTGCTCAGACACTTCCCCTAGGCAGTGCCTGGTACTCGGTGCCCTAAAGAGGACAAAGACGCCATCAGGGACCTCACAGTCTTTCTGGTACCACGTTTGTCCTTCCAGCTAACGATATACTAATCTATTCCCTCATCAAGCTTTTACGAGTGCTCAGTAAGAAGTCTGCATTGCTCTTACACCCTCAGAGTTGAATAGAGAGAAGTTATGTTCTCCCTGTTTGGAAGTGATCTCTTTTTATTTCAAATGGCTTGGTTATCAATTGCTGCATAATAAACCACCCACCAAAACTTAGCGGCTTAAAACCACAATTTATTATCATCTTGCGTGATTCTGTGGGTTAACAGGGCTCACTGAGCAATTCTCAGTTTGCAGTCTCTCATGAGCTTGCAGTCAGATGTCACTGGGGGCTGGAATCATCTCAAGACTCAACTAGGCTGGACATCCAAGATGCCTCGCTCACGTGGCTGGCAGGTGATAGTACCTGTCAGCCGGGAGCTCAGCTGGGGCTGTCAACCTGAGTTCCTACGTATGACCTCTCTCTGTAGCTTGAGCTTCTCACAGCATGCAACCGATTTTCCCCAGAGCAAGCATTCCAAGACACCCAGGCAAAAGCTGCAAGACTTCTTATTACCCAGCCTTGGAAGTCCCAGAACATCCCTTTTGCCACATTCTGTTGGTTAATCAAGTCACTAAGGCCAACCCAAATACCAGGGTGTGGAATAAGACTGCACCTCATGATGTGAGGAGTGGCATGTGCGTTTTGGGAGGGAAGGCATTGATGGTCGCCATCTCTGGAGGTAAGCTATCATGATGGTCAAACTCTAGAGTATCATATAATGAAAGGCTGATAGGAGCTCCCTCCTTTTCTGGAGTAGATATGAAGTATAAAAGTGAACAAAATGGTTAAATAGAACTGGGCCCAAAGCGGGGAATCGTGATAAGAGCAGAGGCTATTAAGAAAGAGCAGGAAGTCACTTCTAGGCTACAACATCCATGCAATCCATGTGTAGGCCCATCTGGAGAAAACCATGGGCCCAGCATGTGTCAGGCCCACATGTGAGAGAAGATACAGACTGTGACCTGGTGTCATACAGGAAGACTGATATTTTTAGATAAATGTGGGAGGTGAAGTAGTAGATGCACTGGGGTCACCGAAGAAACAGAATGGCCCACTCTGGGGTTTGTGTCTGATGTTACGGATGAGGGGAAGGCTTTCATGGAGAGTGTTCTGGAGACTCCTTTGCATTGGAGTCACTTTCCCCACTCCCAGGAGTGGTCATGTCACCAATAGCCTTCCTTGCCGGGCCCATTGACACTCTGCTGTGGTTCTTGTTGCTTTGGAAACCTTCAAGTTGAATGGCCTGCAAGGCATAGTCTAAACTCTTTACGTCCGCAGCGCCCCCTGGTGGTCAAAAGGCTGAGTGGAGCTAGGAAACATGGAGATTTTGATTGATCCTCCTTGAATAACTCAGTCATGCTGGGACTTAGCCCCCCTGGGGTTTACCAAACTACAACTGAAGTAGTTCAAAAGTCCTGTGACACAAAAGCCCTTGTGGTGTTTAAATGTTTTCATGAAAAGTAGCCATCACTCTCTCCTACAATGGCTGCCCTGGCTGCCCAGGGAAGACAACAGTGGGCAGGAAGTAAGATGAAAGAGTTAGAAAATCTCGTGGTAGCACAGAGCACTCTTTTGTTTTCGCACCAGAGAGGCCTCCATAACATGGATACAAATCCTCAGCATAGCCCCTGGGGCCTGCAGGCTGCTGTCCCTCCATCCTAGCCCTGCAACATGTATCAGGATATTGAGTGTGCAGATCTGGGGTTGGCCTGGTGAGCCAGACTGTGAGCTCCATGAGGTGAGGGACCATGGCCAAGCTGAGCAAGGCGGTACACCATGTTCCAACCACATGCCTGGTGCGGGATGGGTATTAGATATGAGTTTGATGTAACTGAGTTGGTATAAAGGGGCTATGTCTCTGTGCACACCAAGCTGGGGGTACCCCTGTCCAGAGATGTGGCCAGCAGGACCCAGGGAGCATTCAGAGTTTCTTGCTGGAAAGGCACTATAGAAACCAGTGGGATTAGGAGCCCTTTTCCTTTTTTCTTTACACAGCCATCTTTTTGAGGTTGCCTCAGAGCATAAGTTCTAAAAGGAAATATTGATGTAAGTGAAAAAATCACCAAATAGTAGCAATTCAGGCCTAGTTTTTTAAAAAAGCATACTTTACTCATTCCCTTATCAGTGAAGGATATTTTTAAAACTAGGTCTTAGAGCCAGCCCTGAGGTTCTATAAACAGTATCGCTCAGACCAGCTGTGGAAGAAGTTTACTTAAATAATAATTGCCTTACTTGTTTTTAATATACTGACTTCTTCAACATATTTAAGCCTCATCTCCTTGGACTAAAATGAGTACAAGAGGCATATCTCAAGAACGCCTGGCTGCAGAAGACCTTTTTTAGTTGTACCCTGACAGTGCTTGGACGGCACACTCACAGGAAGGTTCAGAGACCCTGTTTTTCAGGGACACACAGCCTCCTGAACTGCAGGTTCACCTCTCAGATGGAGCCTCACTAAGAAAACACCACGGAGAGGGGTTTCAACCACTTGAATCAGCCAGAGGCTGCCGAGCTGCCAGTGGGCAAGTAGGGGGCACTGGGATCCAGGTGACCCTCCCACTAGTTTGACATGGATGTGCTGGTGTTTGGCACAATGAGTGATACACGTTTGGAGGGCCTTCTAAATTATATCTTCCCAAGGGAAGCCTGCAAGTTTATTCTCACTACTTTTGTGGAAGGTCCCCTTGAGGACCATTGGTTGACAGGTTCCTGGGCCCATAGCTGTGGCCTGCATCAATGGGGACTAAGCCACACCACATCTGGTCTCCATAACAGCCCCTCAGGCCAGAGGAGGTCTCACAAGAGAAGGGCAAGAACCAAGTCAACTCAAGAGCCTGGGTTAAAGACCCACATAGCTCCATGACTCCCGAGTTCACTGAAGGGCAAGTCTTAGAAACCCTGGAGAGCCCCCTGTGTGCAGGGCCCTGGGCCCCCAGCCAGTCTGGCTGGGTCTGCAGTAGGATGGCCAGGAAGGCAGAGGCCAGGCACTGGAGGCTTGGAATCTGGGAAAAGGTGGTAGGGAGCCATCTGGGAACAGGGCCAGTGGTGTCTGGAGAAGGTAAGTGTGTAGAAACAGTGTGTCAAGTAAGAACTGTGCTGCTGTGTTATCTGAGTGTGTCTGTTTCTGTGTGATGGCTCCATTGCAAGCTGGCCTGGGCCCATTCCTGGGCCCCCTGAGAGAGCTCAGCATCCAGGCCACACCCATCTCCCAAGAGTGCTGGATGCAGAGGGCCCCTAGGGCCCCAGCTCCAGTCCCCAGCTCTCCTCATGATCTGCCTCTGAGCATGGTGAGGGCGCTGTCGGGAGTCTGCATTGCCCCAGGTTGTAGTATGTGTGCCTTGGCTGGGATGCCAGGTGCAGCCCCGCCACCATCTAACCACCAGGCTCTGCTTCATTCCTCCTGTGCTTGCTGAGTTCATCCTCACCCCAACGGCAAGGGGACACCACCCTGGTTCCTTGGCCCCAAGGATGCCTGCCCTCTGGGCCCTCCATCTGTGGCTTGTCATCTGTGCGTGATTGTTCTCACTTGGTTACAGGCTCTCCCTCTCTGCCAGATAAGTACCGCCATGCCCGGGAAATGATGTTGCTGCTGCCCACACACCGGGATCGCCCAAGCAGTGCCATGTATCCAGCAGCCATCCTGGAGAACGGACAGGTAATGGAGCCAGCCTACTGACTGCCCTTTGCTGCAAGTGTGTTGGCCTGGGCTTCCCTCGTTGCACTTGCTAGGCTTTCTGCACTGTCCTTCGTGCCTCCCTCATTCTGCCATAAGACCCTCAGAAGGCTGCTGGGCTCCTAGATGGGAGCTGCAGCGAATGTGAGGACCAGCAGTCCAGATGGAGTACAGCTGTGGGTAGAGTGGTGGCAGGGTTGGAACCACCATTGTTTGTGTGGCTCTCTATCCTTCTGGCCAGCCTCCTGGACTCCTCATCTATAAACAGTCTGGCAGAGAAAATTGGTTATTTTCTGTCCCAAGAAGGCAGTGGTGGACGTGGGTCTAGAAAATGGCCTTCTTCCCTGTGTGTGTGAAGGACATCCTCACTGGGGCAAACTCTGCCTCTTTCATCCATCCATCCATCCATCCATCCACCTGAAGCCCCTCTCTACCCGCTGGGACTACTCTCCACACCATTTGCACAGCTCTCCAAATATCCTATATGGGGCCCTTGAACAAGAAGCTGCAGGGATTAGCTCCTTCCCCTCCTATCCAGTCTTCCCTGCCCTTCTGTCAGGGTCCATGAAAGTCACCTCCAAACAACTGTTACCTAGTCCCAGAGTGCCAGGACTTTCCCAGCAGTACCTCTCTGTGCCTGGTCAGCCCTGCCAGGTGGAAGGAGCAGGTCTGCCTGGCAGCTGCCCATCAGAACAGTAGGTCCTGTCTGTGACTTTGGGCTTGAGTGCTTCCCTTTCCCTACCCTCAGTGCTCACATGGGCCTGTGCATGTGGGGCATCTCCAGGAGACTAAACCTGCCAGTGCTCAGGGGTGAAAGGGGTCCCTAAATCCTTTCTACCAGTGGGTCTCCTTGGCAGGACAGAAGGATACAGTTAGATACCCTCGGGTGCCTGTGTCCTTTTTCTTGGCCATGTACAGGACAACCTGGAGCCCAGGGAGACACTGGAGGGTGGACCCTCAAACACTGCACATGGCAGGACTCAGAGCCAGATAGCGTGGATAGTTTTCCAGCTGGCCTGATGTTCTCAACACATCTCAAGCATGAGCTGTACCACTGCTTTGATTTTTCCATCTGATCCTGGAATATCCTGGCTCCCGTGGCCCACAACACTGCCCCCAAGGTGTAACTGGTTGTTTTCACTCTTTGATGTTTTTCTCCTTCCCTCAGCTGCCAAACTTCCAGCGGGCCCTGTTCCAGCAAGTGGTTGGAGCCTGCAAACCCTGCAGTGATCCCAATCTGTCTGTGGCTGAAAAAGGTATAATTCCCTTTCCCAGGTGGCCTCATCCCATGTTTATCCCCATCCTGAGCGTCTGACTCTTGTCCCTGAGCACCAGCTGGCCAAGGCTGAGCCACACTGTAACGCCCAGGCCAGTCTATCTGTCCAGAGTCCTGACCAGTTCCTGTGTTCACTATTTAACCCACGTCTGGCTTGATGCTAAGGTTTGGATCCTGTTTGTTTGTATCTCTCCCTCCCCAGGGCCCACCCTCTGAGAAGCCCCAGCTGCCACCTGCCCTGAGCCCACCTTTACGAAAACTTGGGCTGCCGTATGCAAATGGTGGGCAGCCACTCCCCGGGGCTCCTCCCGACCAGCCCCAGAATTCAGCAGGCCCTGTGGCCCCTTTGGTCCCTCTCAACTTGGGCCCACAGGGACCTCTCCTTGTTGCTCAGAACAGGCCTGTGGCCAAGCATGTACCCCAGAATAATGGGAAGGACAGGCCATGGCAAAGTGAGTTTCCCAGAGACAGTCCTGTCCAAGGGACTTCAGTTCCTCCTATAGCCGCTCTGGCCTGCAGCTGCTGTGAGTCCATTTTTTACACATTGCAAGTCCAACAACTATACTATGAGACTAGGCAATACTTAGAACAGAGGCTGTTTATAGATAGTGGAGTTTTACCCTATGTTCTGCTCTAGCAAGCTGAAGGAAGAACCAGACTTGGACCCATATGACCCCGGCCCAAACATGGAGACCTGAGTTCATTTAACATAGAACAGTACCTGTGTGGGGACTATGCTAAGCCTACCTGCCACACAGAACCGGCCCATGTCAGCCCGCTCCCTGTAGGTTCCCCTCCCCTCTCCTCCATCTGTTGGAGTTTAGGGCACACTTAGTCCCCAGCAATACAACCTGCTGTCCCATCAGAACATGTCCCTCCAAAGCTGTTGTCATGTCATCATTGCACCTCTTCACCAAGTACTGTCTGCTGTTCTCACTGTCATTGTTCCTCCCTTGCTCATCATGGAGGATATGCCTCTCTGTCCTCTTTAAGGAGACCACGCACGGGGTCCATGACCTCAGTGCCTGGTAGGCATCGGCACCGGGTACTCAACCACAAAGGGCATGGAGATTCTGGCTGAAGATGCCTTCCTAGCCTCAAGGTTGCACATCCCTAAAACATGCGGCTTACCTGGACCCCTGCACCTGTGCCCCAAAACAGAGTGCCCTTTTGGCCTTGAGGGCCAGAATCCACAGTGGCTTCTCTTTACCTGAGTTGTGGAGCAATCACAGATCTAGCCAAAAGCACAGGTGGGCTCAGAGCTCAATTGGGTGCTGGTGGCCAGACCAGGACCTTAACGCCAACTGGACCCAGAAGAGCTTCAGGCTTCAGACCAAGCTGCAGCAAGAAGCTGGATATGCCCACCTCCCAGGTGTGGGAAGGAAAGAGGGTTGTCTCAGAACAAAGGCTGAGCCCAGAGCAAGCCCATTTAAGCCACAAAGCCAGTGCTCAGTGTGTAGCAAACTAGACATTTGCCTAGGGGGAACACATAGGCCAG
This sequence comes from Stenella coeruleoalba, assembly GCF_951394435.1. Lineage (NCBI taxonomy): Eukaryota > Metazoa > Chordata > Mammalia > Artiodactyla > Delphinidae > Stenella > Stenella coeruleoalba. The sequence goes on from NC_137156.1 coordinate 68,022,324, forward strand.
AGTAATAACTCCCTAAGTCTCTACCTGGATCCTCCAGGGCAGGAACTGTGCATACTTGTCACCATTCTCTTGTCATCGGGATCTTGAGTCCCATGAGAACTCCACTTCTCACTTACATGTGTCTCTCTTTGCCAGGCAGTGACTCCCAGACCAGGCAAGCCTGCCCTTGAGGCTGTGGGCTGTGCACAGGGGACCTCAGGCCAGTGGTGGCCCATAACAGAGAGAGAGAGAAATGACCAGGACACAGTGGGGATTGCCCCTCTTCTCCTAGGATAGGTCTGTGCATCTTAGATTTTCCACTAACCCCAACGCACTTGTGCTGTATGGCACAAGTTCACTGGTCTCAGTGGTCACCAACAGCAGGCTACAGGGCGAGCTTGATGGTTTCTGGTTCACACAGAGGGGCTCAGGCAGGTACCCTTTGTACACCATTGCAGCCTTGCCAGCTTTCTTCCCTCATAGCGTTCCTACCTGCAAGATCCTTTGGGCCCTTGTGGGTAAACTTTTGCAGTCCCACAGTTCTTCCGGGGTCTAGATGTGCACATGAGATCTTGGGCTGTCAGAGCTCCTTTGGGGAAGCTGCCCAGACCCACCTCCAAGCTTCTTATTCAGTGAGGTTTGGTGGCTTTTTATGGAGATGGAACTTCTCCTTTTCGGGAGAGGGAGGCATAGTGCTGAGGACCAGGAAGCTTATGCTGCGTCTTGAGGAAAGCCTACATGAGAATAGGCCTGTTCAGTTCTTAGGGTGGCTCAGGCTCTCTGAGGAGGCCTTCGGTGGAATCCACCTGGTGTTCACCAGAGTCAGAATCCTTTCCTCCCTTCAGTGGACAGTTGAGTGTCTGTCTACCCAATCACTGCCACGCCCTCCCTTCTGCCACCAGCCGTCAGCCATCCCATGAGACTGAGCCATGCTCCTCAGAGCTGAAGCTGTTGAGGTCATTGAGTTCTACCCTGTGTTCTGCTGCAAGCCCACAGCAGTTCTTGACCAGTGAGGAGGACTAGGGTGGACATCACCCATCACCTTATCCCTGGACCACCCGGGGCCCAACCCCTCCTGGCCACATCCTCCTCAACAGCTAAGCTCTAGCTCCTTCCCTCCCAGAGCCTCTCAGGTCCCATTAGGCCCTGGCATTCCCCACTCAGGACCTGGAGTGGGAAGAACCCAGACCCCAGCCTTGTCAGGCTCACTTTAGCTATGACTGCCTCAGAACAAAGCCAGTGGGTAGGCCGCTTCTCTCTCTAGGAGAGCCCAAAAGGGAATTGGTGCCTGTCTGGCTTTGTCAGAGAAAGGGCGTATTTCTTGTCAGTGTTATTTGTTCTCCAGGAGGAGTTGGCGAGTAGCATTCACATGCCCCGCTCCTGCTCCTGAGACCCCAAGGTCCAGCCATTCCTTCTCTCCTCTCCCCTCCTACAAAGTCACTCACCCCAGCTGTGGCTGAAGGGCCAGTATTCTGGCACTGGACTTCTTCCTTACCATAGGTGGACACCCTGTGTTTTCCCTTTGTCCAGGGCCCACTCTACCCTGCATCCATAGCATGTGGGTGCCAGGAACTGGGCCTCTCTACATGCCCCAAAGCACCCATGGGCTCCACAGCCCTCCCTCCTCTCTGGAAGCAGTGGTCCCTGCTGGACCTGGGCCATGACTCACGGGCTTTAGACTCTCCTCCAGCAGGCACAGTGAATACCAGTCCTTACCTAGAAAACCCCTGTGCCTCCCAAGCCCAGCCAGTGGGCACAGAAGCAACAGGGATGGGCAAAGCTTGTACTTACCACAGGCTCTTTGTGGGGCCAGCTTGGGGGCAGGACCCACTCCCTGGCCGTGCACCAGCTGTGGACGGAGGCAGTCTCTGCTGCCTGTCCATCCTGCTCCCTGCTTTTCCCATTGGGCCAGGGCTATGGGAGATCCCTGAATCCTGACCTTGGTAAGACTCTCCATAGGTGCGCGCTTGCACTCTCTCTCTCTCTCTCTCTCTCTCTCTCTCTCTCTTTTTGCAGTCCCATCAGCCTGTTTGACTCTCCTCTTCTCACCTCTTCTGTTGTCTCTTCTCCTCCTGGCAAGTCCTGGAGGCTGCAGACGCTCACTCCTTGCTGCACTTTCTCTCCGCTTACCGTATCCTGAGTACTCTTCAGACACCAGTTCACTCTGTTGCTATCCTCTTAAGTGGCTTCTGTCCTGACCACGGTCCCCTGTGGGCCACAGTGTCTTGCTTGGCCAGTGTTTTGTGTCTTAGGAGCTGGCGTGCCACTCCCACGTGTGCTGAGTACATAGTATGCACCTGCAGAAGCCATAGGCTGTAGAACAGGCTTCTCTCAGAGGGTGGCTCAAGAAGTAACCTCCCTTCATGCCATCTGTTTTCACCCTTCAGCGGTGCCAGCAGCCCCCAGCAGCTGGAGCCTGGATAGCGGAGCCCGAGAGGCCCAGCCCTTCCTGTCTGCCCACACGGGGTGCATCCTGGCCCCCCCAGTGCCTCCCCGAAGCCTGCTGCATGGTAAGAAGACTTCCAGTGGGTCCCCCAGATAGTCCCCAGTCTCAGATTCTACTCACGGGCAAGGGCAACAGCCCTCCAGGCTGAGAAGATGAGCCGACTCCGCCAAGGAAAAAACATCTCCACCGCAGGAAGGATCCTGCTGGGCTTTGGGGTCAGTGAGGTTTCCAAGCACAGCAGGTGAGCTCAGTGAGGCCTTTCCAACCATGGAGGCTGAAGACATCAGAACTGACCATGCCAAGCATGATACTCACCAGCCTGTCGTCGCCAAGCAGCAGGCTGAGAGCTGCCACTGTCTGCAGTCTGTTGTTCCATGGGCTCTGATGCACTCGACCTCTTGACCTCCTGTGTGGCATGGGTGTCTTTACTCCAGCAGCTTGTGTTTTGGAGAACTTCAGTGAAAAGAGAGGTTTTCCTGTGGCCTTCAATGCTGAGGGGTTGCAGGAGACTCACATCTGTCCAGTTGGCCCTGCAAGATATGCTGACGTGCAGCGCAAGAAGGGCCCAGCTGAGGCTCTGGTTCTGTTTCCTTTGCAGGTCATTACTCCCTACACTTTGACGCCTTCCACCACCCCCTGGGTGACACCCCCCCGGCCCTCCCAGCCCGGACCCTGCGCAAGGTAATGCATTAAGGTGACAGCCCCAGCTGAGAGGAGCCATCTCAGCTGCTAGAATCACCCCTGAGACCTGAGGTCTACCTCTCCTGCTCCTGTCCCTGAGATCCCAGCCTGGCTGAAGCTGGGGGTGGCCGGAGCCACACTTGGGATGCAGATGACCAATGTGTCCTGCAACAAACGTGATGGGGGCAGGGAAGTCAGAGGGTCCTGGAGACAGCAACACATGGTACCCAGAGTATGTGAGCAACGAGCAGTGAGAAGCCAGGGGGTTCCCTGCCAACACCCAACTTATCAACACACCACAGTTCAAGACATAAAGAAACATTCCTGTGGTGGATCATAGAGCACTTTAAACTGGACTCCACTCAAAGCAAGAAGCATCACATACCAGACCTTTACGAAAAACTCATTAACTTTTCTGCAAATTGGAAAAGACTGTCACAGATTTTAGCAGCAGAATGCACTCATCTGGTCCATGGCCCACTAGGGTTCTTTCTACCCTCGCCAACTGGCCTGATGACCCAGTCCTTCTGTCTGTACCCCAGAGCCACAGCCAGCAGCCTGGGACATGGCTTCAGGGGGCACAACTGCCCAGCAGCCAAGACAGGGCCATTTTTTAGCCACAGAAATGCAGGTGATTCTGGGGCTCCACTGGCTTGGGGGCAGGGAAGAGCTAGGGGGTGATTGATGATGAAACAAGAAACATGCTGTTGATGAGGATTATTTTAAAGTTCATTAATAAGCAGACTCTTGGTCTTCTCTTCCCATGGTGGGCCAGCCAGCCTGTTTGGAAAGAGGGATTCTAACATTTTTACCTTTTCTTTTGCAGTCTCCTCTCCACCCTATCCCAGCCTCCCCCACAAGCCCCCAGTCGGGCCTGGATGGCAGCAACTCTACGCTGTCTGGCAGTGCCAGCAGCGGTGTGTCTTCCCTAAGCGAGAGTAACTTTGGGCACTCCTCGGAGGCCCCTCCTCGAACCGACACCATGGACTCCGTGCCGAGCCAGGCCTGGAATGCTGACGAAGATCTTGAGCCACCCTACCTCCCCGTCCACTACAGCCTCTCTGAGTCCGCTGTTCTGGACTCCATCAAGGCCCAGCCGTGCCGAAGCCACTCAGCCCCGGGATGTGTCATCCCTCAGGACCCCATGGACCCCCCTGCGCTGCCACCCAAGCCCTACCACCCCCGCCTGCCGGCCCTGGAGCACGACGAGGGTGTGCTGCTGCGTGAGGAGGCCGAGAGGCCTCGGGGCCTGCATCGCAAGGCCTCGCTGCCTCCTGGGAGCACCAAGGAAGAGCAGGCTCGCATGGCCTGGGAGCACAGCCGAGGGGAACAATGAGGGGTAGGGAGGCAGCTAGGACACCACCCTCAGTGAGCAGCTTGCCCCACCACTCCAGGTCTGAAAAGCAAGTCCCCCCGCAGGGAGCCAGAGAGGCCTGGCACTCAGGAGAGAACCACCCCGAGTCTACATTCTACTGCCGTGAACTCGTGTGTTGCCATGTACAGAGGCCACAGCAGCATGAAGGGTTGTGGCTTCTCTTTTTATTTCATTTTCTACATTCCATTTCTATGGGTTTTCCTTTTTCCTTTGTGGAGTAGATGCTTTCTTCCTCCTGCAGTTCCAGACCATGTGGAGCTATATGGAGATATTGCATAGACAGAATCAATTGCTTTGCAGGGCCCAGCGGGGTAGGAGCCCAGGCCCTCCCTCCAGGGAAGAGATGCACAGAAGAATGGGAATTGCACTAGGGACCTCTTCCTTTGCTGTGTGGACAGAAGAGCTCACGGTTGTATTCAGGGATTGCAAGGACCACATTGACTACGTCACCGGTGGACAAGGGGGCTACAAGCCATTTTGCACAAATGTCTGCCCACTTGCTCCCTCTTCCATCCAGGAGTGTGCAACTGAGAGGCTGGCTAGGCCAACCTGCCAGCTCAGGCATGTGACCTGGCCTAACTGCATGCCCAGGGCATACTGCCAGGCTTCCATGGGCCAGCCCTGCCTCCTACTCTACCTTGGATTTTTCCCTCCATCGTTTTTATTTCTGACCCTTTGCCCCTCTCCACTCTTAATACACCCCGTGCCCTGCAGGAGACCCCTTGGTGCATGGATCTGCAGTGGTTATCTCCTATCCTCTGGAGCTTGAGTGGGGGTATAGCACCAGAGGGACTACCCTCACCACCTTCCTCCCCAGGGCCCGGGCAGCCACGTGTTGAGAAACAAGCTGATACAGGAGTGAGGCTGGGTGTGGCAGGGGCCGGAAATCCTCAAAGCTTTCAGAAGTGGCCAGAGTGCTTGTCATCAGCTCCTGAATCAGGGATTTTCAGCACTACCTCCAAGCAGTGGGGTTGGCTGCCCAGCCAGGCTTCTAAGGCCCGAGGACTTGTGGTCAGGCTCAGCAAGCTCCTGGGTAAAAAGGGTGGGAGGGATTCTCCTCTTAGAAGCAGAGAGCCACACAGGTTGAATTATCCTCTCCCAGTAGCCAAGTGCAGGGCCTCAGCTCCAGGCCCGTGGGGACCACCACTCAGGGTTCAGGGCGGGCAGGAGGGCAGTTTCTCCAGCCTCCCAGTCTGTTGGGCAGAAGGTAGTGGTGTCTTTATAGAAAACTCTTTCAGGTCAGGCCACCGATTTTCCTCTTGGTTTATTATTTGGGGGAATAGGGTGGGGTGGTAATAGTATTTTACCAGGGTGCTTCTAAGTTACTTTAAAAAAGTCTACGAAACATTTATTTGCTTGCATTCACAACTGTGATGGTCCCACGGCTGCCTTCTCCTTGTTGAGCAGGTATGTTCTCCCCTAGTTCCTCTTCTGCTGGCCCATCTGACCTCCATGGTTAGGGTATTTTTCACTTGTAAACAAATGCCAGGTTGTTTAATAGGAATGCCAGCAAGTAACCTATGAGGAAAGATTGGGGGGCCGCATTAGCTTCAGGGCGTCTGGGAGTGTTTATCACCATTGTGGGTCCTTTCTGATACTTCAAGGGTGACTCCAAGCAGAGTGGGTCAGTCCTGGCAGGCCTGGACCATCTGGTGTTCACAAGTGTGACAGTCGGGGATTAGCTCTGGGTTTCTTAGGTAGGAGGGCATATTTAGGTTTTAGGGCACTTCTGAACCTCAATCCCTGGACAAGGCAGTCCTCACATAAGAACATCTACCTTCTCCACCTGGTGGCATGGGAGGGTAGAGAGTGGAATGTGGGTTCATTTGGCCTTGCCTCATACAGGGTGAGCCCAGTTTGTTTTCCCTCTCCATTTTCCCTAATTCCATGAAAAGGACATGATCCAAATTCCTTTCACTGGAGAATCAGCCAGTCTGAAGGGAAGTGGGAGGCAAGAGATGAGAATCCTCTGAAAAGATTGTGAAATACTGATTTTCATTCTTTCAAGCTTATTTGTAAATACCTATTTGAATGCTGTGTATTTGTACAGGAATTTGAGCAAAAAATGTATAGAGTGTGATGTCCAATTGGTATTCAGCCCTATATAAATGTGTTTTTAACCTCTGGCATTCTGTGCTTATTTAAAATAAGAAAACTTCTAACCATTTCTTTTGTGTATTTATGTTTAAAATAAGAAGCGACTTAAAAATGGTCTTACCTGTACCAGAAAGCAAAGTTAAAGAAAAAAAAATTTGTACTGGTGTCCCAAAAGGTATTTTACTGTATATATTGTGGTAGCATGTTCTAAATCCAACAAGTAATGTGAATTTTAAATGTAAATATCTGCCACCTTATTTCCCCCCTTTCCCCACTCCTTTGACTGCTGTGATGTGAATTAAAGATGAATACCTGACACTGACCCGCTGAATTCACTGAATTGGGAGCAGCGCAAGTGCCTCTCTCCAACCCTTGCCGCTGGGCTCCAAGCCCTTTTAGCCCCATAGAAATCTCCTTTCTGCCCTGAGCGCAAAGCCAACCTTTCCCACGTCCTGCCTTCAAAGACAGGGAGCCAAACCCTGCCCTGGATATGAGGGCAGCCAAGGGCCCTGAGCGCTCAGTGGGAAGCAGGAGGCGGCGTGCCAGCCACCTCGACCAGGCTTCCGAGGCTTGTGAGGAAAAGGGGGGCACCTCTTACCAGCGTGCGGGACAAGCCTCCGAACCCCCGACCTCCCCACTCTGAGGCGGGATGCTTCTGATCCCAAAGCCACGCAACCAACCCTGGCCCGGGTGCCTCTCTGAGTTCTGGGAAGGCAGCCCGGAGGAGAGCCTTTCCTACGGGCGCCCCTCCAGCCCAGAGTCTGTCCACCCCGGCCCGGGTACCCCTGACAGCCCGCGCGAGGCGGGCTCCGGCTACCCGGGGCTCAAGCGGGTGGGTGCCTGAGCTGCTGAGGCAATTCGGACGCGGTCCGCCGGCCTCGCAGGCGCCAGAGCCTCCGCAGGGGCTCCCCAAAGTCTGGTTCCCCCCGCCTACGTGATCCTTTAAAAAAAGGTAAAAGGGGAAAAAAACCTCTTCGGAGCCTCGCCTGCGGCCCCCCGCCGTCCCTGCCTTGTTGGGTTACGGCTGGCCCCAGAGCCCCTGACCTGCGCCACAATTCGGAGCCTGGGCGGGGAGGTCCGTGGGTTTTTCGGGCCGGCTTGGGGCCCAGAACAGAGGGTACGCAAGCCAACTCAGCACGCGCGGTACAGCGCCCAACCCGACTTCGGCCAGCAACACTCCGCCTCAGCCACTGCCGGGTCACCTACCCAAGATGGCGGCCCGAGCCGCTTCCGCCGCCTCCACGGCCGCTTCCTGCCGGCCGCCCTGGTTCAATCAGCAGCCGACAACTGTCTAGGGCCGAGGGCGGGCGACGCCATCAGCCAATGGGGAAGGGCAGCGTGGAGCCGCCCGTCTGGGCTCCGAGGCGCGTGGACCAATGGAGGCATGGTGTGTGGGAGGGCGCGGAGAGCACCCACCAATGGGGAGCCACGGCGCGCGGCCCGGACCTGGAGGAAGCGGGGCTCTGCGGGCGCGGTGTAGTCGGGCGGTGGCGGCGGCGGCGGCGGCGGCGGGTGGAGGAGGATGTGGGCCACGCACGGGCTGGCGGTGGCGCTGGCTCTGAGCGTGCTGCCGGGCAGCCGGGCGCTGCGGCCGGGCGACTGCGAAGGTGCTGCGGGGTTGGGGGTCCGTGCGCTGTGGCCCGCCTGGCGGCGGCGCTGCCAAACCTAACCAAACCACTGAGCGGCCCAGTGGCAGGGGCTGATACGGGCGGGGGCGGCGGGGGCGGCCGGCCCCAGAGGGGTCCGCCAGAGGAAGGGCCGACGCCGGGCCTCTTAGAAAACATTTCCTGGGCCTACAAAACATTGGTCCGACGAGAAGAAGCTGGGACTAGATCGTGCAGAAAACTTGGCCTGAAATTGAGATAACGCTGGAGTTTTGGTCCTTTCCCATCACTGGGCAGAGGCTCCCGGCCAGGGGGCTCCCGGCTCCATGCCGGCCGTGGGCACCGCGCCTTGTCTGATGGGGTTGCGAAGCCGCACCTCGGAGTTCGGTGTTGTATTTGGAAATGAGCAGCATTTGGATCGCTGTTTTCTTCGGCCTCCAGTTTGTCCATTTATGAGGTCACAGTGAGTCCATTTCAAGGACACGTGTTCAGTCTCGGCTTAAACTTTATGGAAAAAGCAGGGAGGAGCCTTTTTTGGGTCATTGGGTGATGCTCGTTCCCCGTATGCCCTGGGTGAACCAGGGGGCCCAGCAACCCGGAGCGCGGTTCTGTCTACCTGTGGGCACCTGAGAAAATCGGTGATGGAAAAACTCACCTTTCTCCGTGTCTCCTATTAAAATTGCTGACGGAGTTCCCTCCTGGCGAATTGCGGTGCAACTTGGTGATTGCTGAGCATCTCCCTTCCCTCTCTTTTCCAGTTTGTATTTCTTATCTGGGAAGATTTTACCAGGACCTCAAAGACAGAGATGTCACATTCTCACCAGCCTCTATTGAAAAAGAACTTATAAAGTTCTGCCGTGAAGCAAGAGGCAAAGAGAATCGGTTGGTGAGTAGCTGTCTGACCCTCCCCAAGCTGGCCCTGGCCAGTGTTTGACCCTCTGCTTCACAGACCTCTCAGTAAAAGGCCCTGCCCACTTGTCTATTCAGGAGGCCAGATGTTCTGTCAGTTAACTAATGTGGGACTGAAGGGCTTTCTGTATTCTGCAGTTGTGATGTTACCCTCTTAGTACTGATTAAGCACCTACTGTGTGCTGGGCACTGGAAATACCAGGGGAGAGCAATGACAGGCAAATGATGCAGTGGGATGGGTGTCATGCAGAAAATGGACCAGGATGGAATGAGTGGGTGCTGATTTAGACAGTAGTTAAGAATTCTTCTGAGGGCTTCCCTGGTGGCGCAGTGGTTGAGAGTCCGCCTGCCGATGCAGGGGACACGGGTTCGTGCCCGGTTTGGGAAGATCCCACATGCCGCGGAGCGGCTGGGCCCGTGAGCCACGGCCGCTGAGCCTGCGAGTCCGGAGCCTGTGCTCCGCAACGGGAGAGCCACAACAGTGAGAGGCCCGCGTACCGAAAAAAAAAAAAAAAAAAAAAGAATTTTTCTGAGAAAGGGTCATCATTGTGAAGGGGGAAGAGCATCCCAGGCAGAGGGAATAGCCAGTGTGAATGCCCAGAGGCCAGAGTAATCTTGGCATGTGTGAGGGTAGTAGAAGATTACAAAGTGTGCCCAGGGTAGGCCAAGGCTGAATTGAGGACAAGAGCCCTAATGAAACGATGGCTTTTGTAGCTTTAACTTCCCTGGCAGTCTCTGGTTTGTCTGTCTTTCTGTTTAAAGGTTTGAACCGTGGTGACTTTTAAATTCATCTGGTGTCTGTCGTCAGCTCTGGGACCAAGCGTGTATTAAGAGCCTGGGGTTTACACTGACTGAATCTGACTGCCAGTACAGGCGGGGCATGGGAAATGAGGCCCTGGCAGAGAAAGAAGATGTTTTCAGATGTCAGTATGCTTTGGAGGAGACAGCTCTCAAGTGGCACCTCCTGAAGGCCATTGTCCTTTCTTGCTGCAGTGCTACTACATTGGGGCCACAGATGATGCAGCCACCAAGATCATCAACGAGGTGTCGAAGCCCCTGGCCCACCACATCCCTGTGGAGAAGATCTGTGAGAAGCTCAAGAAGAAGGACAGCCAGATCTGTGAGCTAAAATATGGTGAGTGTGGCCTTATTTAACCAACACCGAACCCACTCCTTGCTCAGGCATTAATGAAGTTTACTTTCTAGCTGGGGAAGGCACGTGATAAACTAGAGCCTTCACGAGTGAGTTATACAGCATGGTTGATGGTGTTAAATGGTGGGGGCGGGGGGCAGTGCACAGACTCACCTTGCATCATGGTGGGTGGAGGTTAGAATAGGCCTCATCGAGGAGGTGACATTTCAGCAAACTTTGAAGGAGGTGGGGGATTAGCCAAGGGCATAACTAATGGAAGAGCATTTCAGGCAGAGGAAACAGGCAGTGCAAAAGCAACCAGTGGCATGACAGATGGGTGGGCAGGTCACAGAGGGCCTTGCAAGTTGGTGAAGATTTGGCTTTTAGTCTGAGGGAAGATGAGAATGTTGGTTTTCGGCCAGAGAAGGGATGTAGTCTGACTTGCCTTTAACAGGCTTGTCCTGGGCTTCCCTGGTGGCACAGTGGTTGAGAGTCCGCCTGCTGATGCAGGGGACACGGGTTCGTGCCCCGGTCAGGGAAGATCCCACATGCTGCGGAGCAGCTAGGCCCGTGAGCCATGGCCACTGAGCCTGCATGTCTGGAGCCTGTGCTCCGCAGCGGGAGAGGCCCGCGTACCGCAAAAAAAAAAAAAAACAGGCTTGTCCTGACTGCAAGCTCTGAAGGTCCAGCGATCTTTATTATTTTAAAAAAGAATGGCTGTGTCCCAACGAGAAGGCCCAAGATTATGGGCGCACAGCATCTCTTTTGCTGAATAAGTCTCTGGTGGGAAAAACAGTTCAGGTCTTCAGAAAGAGTCAGGGCCAGGAATCATTGTCCTCTTCTGTAAAATTTAAACAGCACCAACATATTTTATTGTGAATTGAGTGTCCAAGGGCTGTGTTCGCCCACTTGTGTCAAGGACAACTGGTCTTCTGAGAGTGATCCTGGTTCAGTCCTGATGACTCAGGGTCTCTCTTTGGGCATAAGTGGTCATGGAAGAGTAAGCTTCTAACTCAAGGGCCCGACCATGGTCTGTGTTGAGCAGTTGAGGCTAGGGGATCTATCTGCTCTGTCACCGGGGAGCTCTTATTCTACAGTGGTGTGGGCTGCACTGTGACTGTTTAAGAGGCACTTGGAGTGGGAGCCACATTCCTCCTATAAGGTTCCTCCTGTAAGGACCACATGGCCTCCATCCCTGTCCCTGGTGACACCTGCATGTCTGTGGTGGACATTGCCAGCATGAGACCCACCTTCCTGGTGAAGGGGCCTGGGCTAGTTCTCCCTCTTGGGGGCAGTGGGCACTGACACACTTGCATGTGTCTCCCTGCGATCAGTAGGGCTGCTTGTTTTAAGGGATGGTTTGGATGTGCGGGACTATTGGGGTCTGCTGTTCTCCCACCTAGCTGGTTATTCTCCCTGCTCTCTCCAGACAAGCAGATCGACCTGAGCACAGTAGACCTGAAGAAGCTTCGAGTTAAAGAGCTAAAGAAGATCCTGGACGACTGGGGAGAGACGTGCAAAGGCTGTGCAGAAAAGTCTGACTACATCCGGAAGATTAATGAACTGATGCCTAAATACGCCCCCAAGGCAGCCAGTTCACGGACTGATTTGTAGTCTACCCGATGCCTGCTGCACCTGAGGGGAAAAACACTTCATCTGTGTCTGTCCCAAACAGCCTTTTTGTAATTTATTTTTTAGGCAGGCTCCTGACAAAGTCAGGCTTGAAGCCTGGAGCTTTCCTGATGATGCTGGGTCCACAGCGCCCCCTTGGGGGGGATTCACTTTGTTCTGTTGCCGATTTACTCTAGGACTTCAAAGTATGTCTGGGATTTTTTTATTAAAGGAAGAAAATTTCTAGCTGTCTTTGAAGAATTAAAGTGAATACTGAAATTGGGTTTTACCCATAATGAAGATTTCACCGGTTTATGCTTTCCAGTTTATAAAGAGTTTTCAGGTATATTCACATTTGTCCCTCGACCACCAGTCAGTGCTGGAGATGCCAGGGGGACTGAGGCACGTGGGGTTGTGCAGGACCGGAGGGTCGCTCAAGGAGAATGTTGGGCTTGATACCCCCAGCCCACAGGGACTATCTTACCTACATGAGAGGGGCTGACATGGGGCTTGGCTGTGAGCAGGACTGAGGTTTAGTGCACTTTTCTGTGACGATGACTTCAATAACTGCCTGTGTTCAGTACTGTCACATTTCTAAAGATGCTGATGGCCTGGCTACCTCCACCAGTCAGTGTCCAGATCTGGCCATCTACTTGCTCATCTGAGTTTGTGGTCTAGTGTCAGTCCTAAGTCTTTGGTGCCTAATTGGGAATTTGCAAGACTGGCAGGAGTTGGTTTGTACAAAGAGCCGATGAGAGGCTGCCTTTTGCCTTTGTTTACCCAAGATAAGCCTAACAGTTGAGGTCCCGAGAGCATGTCCCTGGAGTCTGGTTGTTTAGTTGCTCTCTTTGGGGTTGGTGCTTGGGAAACCCAGTTATCAGCATGAACTGTGACTCAGTGGAGACACCTCTGCTCCTCATGCCTGCAGAGACCACCTGAAGGGAAGGACTAAGAAGCAGTGCTTTCTAAGGAATTGCTCTGACTTTGGGTCACATCATTTGTACAGTTCCTAAATTCAGTTTACCTACGTAAAGGGCCCTCTCAGCTTGCTGTGGGGGTCCACTAATGCCTGGCAGGAGCAAGCAGGCCCAGGCCCGCATTTTTCACCTCTACAGCACCATGTCTGAGAGGAAAGTGAGGTCGTCTCTTAGGCCAAGTGTTCCCTGTTTGGAGGAATTAGATGGGCTGTTAAGATCTGACAAGCAAAAAAAAAAAAAAGATCTGACAAGCACAAAGTATCCTGAGCCCCCCTGAACGGTGCTGAGACAATCCATGGCTGGAGCCAGAAGTCTTAGGAGATGGAGCTGTTTCAGCCTAGCACCCTAGGTCTCTGTTCCTGTGGCCTTTGTGCCCTCCAGGCCACAGTGAGCAGGGAAGACAGCCCAACTACTACTACCCTAGAGCTGATCCCCAAGATTATCTGTGAAAGGAGACGTGGAATGTTAACAGGTGTTTCTTCTAAGACTTTCCTCTTGCACCTGCCTTCGCTGTTGCAGGAGCTCCTCCCACAGCGTTCTGGCCGTGGGAGGAGGGAAGAGCTGTGGTCCGCTCTTCCCCACTCCACGGTTTCTGTGGCCGAAGTTGGGTCCGGTTCTGCGAAGCCTCCAGCAACTCTCCATGGAGAATGAAAGCTTCCCCAAGGGGTTTGGCTCCTTGTCAGGATTCCCTCTCACCTCACCACCACGGAGGTGGACAGAAGGGCACTGGCCAGGGAGAGGTAAGCGTGGCAAACTGGGTAACCGCCGGGTTTGGTGTTCTCTTCGCCCTTGGCTTCACGGCCCTACCCTTATAGCCCTCTGTGTGCTCTAATGCCCAGAGCAGAGGGTGGGGCCCTGTGGCGCCAAGGAGACTATTCCCACTCTGGAAACCGCAGGTTTGTTTCGGATTTCTGTGCCCAGGGCCCAGACAGGTCGCGCCTTCTGCATGCATAGCCATAGTCCTCATGGCCTTTCGGGGCGGGGGAGAGGGGGCGCGCCGCTGTTGCAAGTGAACCTGAACGCAGGGGATGCTCGGGATATGGGGCATGGGTACTAGGGAGCGGCGTGTTTCGGTCCTTGGGGTTGTCCATGCTGGACCCCAGTCAGGAGATGCCGTGGCAGGGCACGGGGATCACCCAAGCCTAGTCCTGGAGTTGGGAATACCACGTAAAGAAGCCGCTGGGTCAAGGCCTGGGACCCACGCGCCGACAGAGGCTGCCACAGCCGCTGCCATCAGCGCGGGCCCCGTAGCCGGGAGCCAGAGGCCTACGTCCTGCAGCCTCCTGGGCTGGCTCTTTCGAGGTCTCCAATCGCCGTGGAGCCCCGAGCCTCGTCCACGTCGGCCGCGCCGTGGCGCCAGAGCTCACAGCCTGGCCGCGCTCGCCCACTTTGCCCCGGGGTCACGTGGAACGGGGGGGCGCAACCTGATGACGCACGCCCGGCGCAGCTCTCGCCCCGCCCACCACGGGGTCACGTGGCACGGCCGGCGCAGCTTGATAACGCGACGCCCAGGCCCTGGGCGCAGCTCCCGCCCCGCCGCCGCGCCGAGTCCTTTTGTCCAAGATGGCGGTGCCGGGGGCGCTGCCTCTTCGGCAGCCGCCGCCGCCGCCGCCGCTGTGAGGGGCCTGCGGGCCGCCCGCCCGCCCGCCGCGCCGGCGCCATGAAGAGGCAGAGCGAGCGAGACTCGAGCCCGAGCGGGCGCGGCTCGTCATCGTCGGCCAAGCGGCCGCGGGAGCGCGAACGGGAGGCGGAGGCGGGCGGGCGGCGGGCGGCGCACAAGGCCTCGGGCGGCGTCAAGCACCCCGTTCCAACGCGGGCCCGCGACAAACCCCGTGGTAGCGGGGGCGGCGGCGGCGGCGGACATCGCGACGGCCGCGGCGCCGGGGACGCGAATCACCGTGCGAGCAGCGGCCGCTCCTCAGGCTCGGGCGCCGGCGGCGGCGGACGCGGTGCCAAGGCCTCGGGAGACCCGAGCGCTTCGGGCACTTCGCCCCGCGCGTCTCCACTACCGCCACCTCCGCCGCCTCCCGGGGCCGAGCCCGCGGGTCCCGGCTCATCAGCAGCCGCACCCGAATACAAGACGCTGCTCATCAGCAGCCTGAGTCCCGCGCTGCCCGCCGAGCACCTCGAGGACCGGCTCTTCCACCAGTTCAAGCGCTTCGGCGAGATCAGTCTGCGCCTGTCGCACACGCCTGAGCTGGGCCGCGTGGCCTACGTGAACTTCCGGCACCCGCAGGACGCGCGCGAGGCCCGCCAGCACGCCCTGGCCCGCCAGCTGCTGCTCTACGATCGTCCGCTCAAGGTGGAGCCCGTGTACCTGCGCGGCGGCGGCGGCGGGAGCAGCCGGCGAAGCAGCAGCAGCAGCGCGGCCGCCTCCACGCCGCCCCCGGGGCCACCCGCGCCCGCTGACCCGCTCGGCTACCTCCCGCTGCACGGCGGCTACCAGTACAAGCAGCGTTCGCTGTCCCCGGTTGCCGCCCCGCCACTGCGGGAGCCCCGCGCCCGCCACGCCGCTGCAGCCTTTGCCCTGGATGCTGCCGCCGCCGCCGCCGCCGTAGGACTATCCCGTGAGCGGGCCCTGGACTACTATGGGCTGTACGACGACCGCGGGCGACCCTATGGCTACCCGGCGGTGTGCGAGGAGGACCTGATGCCTGAGGACGACCAGCGGGCTACGCGCAACCTCTTCATCGGGAACCTGGACCACAGCGTGTCAGAGGTGGAGCTGCGACGGGCTTTCGAGAAGTACGGCATCATTGAGGAGGTGGTCATCAAGAGACCCGCTCGTGGTCAGGGCGGTGCGTATGCCTTCCTCAAATTCCAGAACCTGGACATGGCCCACAGGGCCAAGGTGGCCATGTCGGGTCGGGTGATTGGCCGCAACCCCATTAAGATAGGATATGGCAAGGCCAACCCCACTACTCGCCTCTGGGTGGGTGGCCTGGGACCTAACACCTCACTGGCGGCTCTGGCCCGGGAGTTTGACCGCTTTGGGAGCATTCGGACCATTGATCATGTCAAAGGAGATAGCTTTGCCTACATCCAGTACGAAAGCTTGGACGCAGCCCAGGCCGCCTGTGCTAAAATGAGGGGCTTTCCCTTGGGAGGTCCAGACCGCAGGCTGCGGGTGGATTTTGCCAAAGCAGAGGAGACTCGGTATCCCCAGCAGTACCAGCCCTCACCCCTCCCTGTGCATTACGAGCTGCTCCCAGATGGATACACCCGGCACCGAAACCTGGATGCCGACCTGCGGGTGAGGGATAGGACCCCCCCACACCTCCTTTACTCAGACCGAGACCGGACCTTTTTGGAAGGGGACTGGACCAGCCCCAGTAAAAGCTCTGACCGCCGAAACAGCCTCGAGGGCTACAGCCGCTCAGTGCGCAGCCGGAGTGGTGAGCGCTGGGGAGGAGATGGGGACCGGGGCCTGCCCAAGCCCTGGGAGGACAGGCGGAAGCGCCGGAGCCTTTCCAGTGATCGTGGGAGGACAACCCACTCCCCTTATGAGGAACGGAGCAGGACCAAGGGTGCTGGGCAGCTTGTGGACCGAGGCTCTGACCGCACCCCTGAGCGCAGCCGCAAGGAAAACCATTCCAGTGAAGGGACCAAGGAATCGAGCAGCAACTCCCTCAGCAACAGCAGACACGGGGCTGAGGAGCGGAGCCACCACCACCATCATGAGGCTCCAGACTCTTCCCACGGGAAGAAGACTCGGGAGAGCGAGCGCAATCATCGGACCACTGAGGCTGAGCCCAAGCCTCTTGAAGAGCCAAAACACGAGACCAAAAAGCTCAAGAATCTTTCAGAGTATGCCCAGACACTGCAGCTAGGTTGGAATGGGCTTCTAGTGTTGAAAAACAGCTGCTTCCCGACATCTATGCACATCCTAGAGGGGGACCAGGGGGTTATCAGCAGTCTCCTCAAAGACCACACTTCTGGGAGTAAGCTGACCCAGCTGAAGATTGCCCAGCGCCTTCGACTGGACCAGCCCAAGCTCGATGAGGTCACACGACGCATCAAGCAGGGGAGCCCCAATGGCTACGCAGTGCTCCTAGCCACACAGGCGACCCCCAGTGGGCCTGGCACTGAGGGGATGCCCACGGTGGAGCCAGGCCTACAGAGGCGGCTTCTCAGGAACCTGGTCTCCTACTTGAAACAGAAGCAGGCTGCAGGGGTGATCAGCCTGCCAGTGGGTGGGTCCAAGGGCAGAGACAGCACGGGCATGCTCTATGCCTTCCCTCCCTGCGACTTTTCACAGCAGTACCTCCAGTCAGCACTGAGGACATTGGGAAAGCTAGAGGAAGAACACATGGTGATAGTTATAGTAAGAGACACAGCCTAGCCTGAACCTGTCTTTTCCACAAAAGCAGTTATTTTAAGATCTAACCCCCACCCCCACCCCCCGCCTTCCCCCCCATTCCAAAACTTACCCCCTTGGTTTGAATTCTCTGCTGCTTTATTTCGGTTCATTTGGTAGGGGACCAAAGTCCTCCCCCACCAAAACTAAATTCTTAGGTTTTGGGGTTTTTTTTTTTGTTTTTTTTTTTTTTTTACAGTGATGAGAAAAATGAGAAGGGACTCCTGTCATGTTGGTTTCTAGTGTATGAGATAATGTCTGCTGTGTTCTGTATTTTTTTATTTTTTGACTAACTGTATGGAAAGTTGTCAGTAAAGCCTTTGTCAGAGGATGGATTTTTAATCCTGTTCAGAGTCCTGGTTTAATCAAGTTTTTTTTCTCAAAGGATGGAAGACTTCCCTGCTGCATGCACACAAATGCCCTACGTCATCTTTCCACCACTGGGGTATCTCACAGTCCTCCTGCATTGGTGGCGCTCAGCCCCTCAGCTCTTAGGGCTGAATCAGGACTTTACTCACATTTGTTTTTTATCTTGGCTGAGAGCAGGTGGGTTTCATTTTGGACCCTGCCATGCCAGATTGAGCAGAGCCCATGCACAGGAAGGGGTTGAGCCTAAGTCTAGCCAGCAGCTGTGGTAGTTTTTTGTTTTCTTGCCCTGAACAATGTGTGTGTCCATCAGTTTGAGCTGTAGCTGTTGAACAAAGCACCTAGTCTTCAGGCCTTTTTGAAAGCACGTAGACCTTAGCAGTTGTGTGGTCTTGTAGTCATGGGAGGAGCAGTGCAATATTGGGGTCTTGGTACCATGGATCCGTGGGGCCTCCTTTTCTTGTTCAGCCTCCCTTCTAGCCTTAATGCAGCAGCCCAGGGATACCCGGTTGGAGACAGCTGCCTCGGACTCCAAGGGACAGTGGAGGCCAAATGCTGGAATGGAGAGTGGGAGGCAGCTTTCCTTGGTTAATTCTTGAAACTTTCCCGGTGTTTGTGAATTCTGGCTTTTCCTTTGATTGTTTGGGGCTGATGTGTCAATGGAGTGGGCCTCTGCCCAGTCACTAGAGCTTTGTGAGAGACACTGAATCCCTGGCCTGAAGAGTTTTTGAGGTAGTACAGTGGGTTAGGAAAATGCTCTTGTTAACTGACATAACTTTCCCAGATACAAGTAGGCACTTATGCCTAGGCCTCTTGCCCTGATGTTGCAGAGGTGGGGACCACTGGGGGAGAGGTGCTTCTGTGGGGAAATGTCACAGTTGCCGAGGTGTTGGGCAGTGCTAGAGCTCTCAGCCTTTCAAGCTGAGCTGCGGAGGAATGTGGAGGCATCGAGCTGGGAGGGAAAGATGGCTTGAAGTTCTGTGGCCACGCATCTCTACTAAGACAGTATGGCCAGCACTGTCAGGGACCAGGGAGGGAAATCAGTCACACAGCAGTTGTCACCATAGAGCACGGCCCAAACACTATTTTTCACAATGTTTGTGGCAGTTTAGATGTTTTAAAAGGATCATTGTCAAGGCTGAGGGAGAACAGAAGCTCCAGTAAGGGAAATGAGCCCCCAAATGACCAGGAACTCCGGATTCTGTTGACCGTGCTGTCCTCTCTCTAGGTCTGGTCCACTACCCTGGCTGGCACGAGGCAGCGCAGGTGACAGCTGGGATGTGTTGAGAGAGACAGTTCGTGAGATGGAGGCGGGGGCTCAGTGCGGACCTCATGGACAATACATGCCTCTCCACAAGGACAGTGAAAGAGGTGACTTTTTGAGACCTTAGAGATTTAAAATAAACAGGGCAAGGAAGGCGCCTGGGGAAGTACTGCACTAGGCTTCAGCTGGTACTCGTGAGAGAAAATGCATGTTCATAACAAACACAAGAAGTGTTAAATGTGTTTATTTGCCTGTTTGTACTTGAGCTTTGGCCACAACTGCCAGGTATCTGAGCAAAGCAGTGCGAGGCACTGTAGGCCACAGCTGCACCATTCCAGGCAGTTGGAACCACCAGAAGGAGGAATGGGCCTCATCTTGTTTAGAGCAGATGAGGTAGGGACGAATGCCTGGGTCACAGGCCAGAGCCGCCTTGCTGTATTAAGCCCAAAACTTCTCTGGGCTGTTCCTTCATAGAGTGGGTGCTCAGGACCCAGAATACTACACCTCCTAGTTTTCCCAGACAGAAACCTAGAAAGTCTGGCTGGAGAGGACACTTATCCCTTGCTTTGTTCACCTGTCTTGAGGGATAGGTGCTTTCTGGCCCCAAATTGAACTACAGAGTTTTCCTGCTGTGTGACCATCCTCCTTCTCTTTCTTGGACCCTCTTCTCAACTCCTTCCTTCCTCTCTTAAGACAGCAGCTTCTGTAACGTTTCTCAGAAAGGCCTTGGCCAGCACTAGCAAGGGTAGGTCAGGTGGTCAAGCCCCTGGTTGATTTATGATGCTGCCCCCAGAGAGAGAACTATTTAACTGCAGGCAACCTGTGCCTCCACCTGGGGTTCAGGTTCTATCTGAGGTGTGGCTTAAAGGCAAAAATCAACCTAAGGCGAAATTTGCCTCATTGGCGGTTTGCTACTATTCCGCGTGTTTCTTCCTAAGTGACTGAGATCGTGAGCCCTGCCTGGCAGACAAAGAGAGCTGATGTTTCCTTAGCCTCTTAGGGCACTTCCCTAAGGGAGTGTTGTCAAGTTGAACAGGAGTGTGCTTTCTTATTGCAGGTCCCCATCTCCACCCAAGAGACCTGTGGGTGTTCCCAAGAGCTGCTGGCAGAGTTCAGGGAGACTGGCTCTGCTCAGTTAATGACTAGAATACAATGCGTTTAATGCTTCTTGACTTTTAACCTGTTTTCTTCTAATGCACCAGCAAACTAGTCCACTGGTTAGGTGTTAGCAGTCCATTTAAGCTGAGGCATGAAGCAACCTAAGAGCTGAGACCTCTGCTCTCTAGAGGACCAAGAGGTGCCTGTGTGTGACACAGGACCAACCACTTCAGTGTGTGTGATGAACGGTATGGTGCTCCGAAGCCCAGCAGGGCTTCACCAGCCCCTGGTGAGTTTTAGCCGTCTTGTCTTGCTTATTTACTTCACAAATTTGTCCTCTTAGCAAAGGGAGAAAAGTCTCTTTAGCTATAAATACCTATATGATATGATAGGAACCGGGCAAACTCAAAGGAAGAAAGAGACTAGGGTCTCCTATTTATTGTGGGTAAGAAGGGGGTGGGGTGGGGTGAGTGAAAAGGTAAAAGCATCTGGTACTTTCCCTGGTGGTAGCACAGTTTAACCATAGGCCAGTTGTAGAGGCCTGTGAAATACCTGCAAACCCAGCCTGACCAAGCCCTAGCTGCCCCTAAACTGCCAAAACTGAAGAACTGCCCAGGTCTACTGTTGTACTCCCTTCAGAAAACAGTAATGACAGTCAGTCACCCAACTACAGGGATGGCCAAAATGCTTTCACTCCCTAGCTTTGCCAGCTCATTGCTCCACAAACTCCCAGGACCCCTAACGTTCCAGCTCCACCAAATCTACTCTGGAGCTGCCTTCTTGCTTTAGAACCCAGGATAGAGAGAGGCGTGCGGAGTGGACAGTGCCCTGAGCACCTCCCTCTGCCCCCTGCCCAGTCCTCCTCGGGGCGAGCAGCAGACCAGGGTTAGATGCTGTGACTAAGCTGCTTTTCTCCCCAGAGTGCTTTATTTGGGCAGAACGTGTTCTCACCCCGTCCTGGGCTGCCTCTCTTGGAAGGCATCTTTATTGCCTGGCTAGAGCTACAAGGAAAGGGACAGACCCCACTTTGGTAAAAGAGAACAGGGAAAGGCCATAAAGAAAGACAGACAGACTTGTAGTTTATTTTGTATTTTTTTTTAAATAAATACACTTTACATTAAAAGGCCTTTGATTTGTACTTTCCACATTGGGGAGAAAGGGAAGAAAAAAAGATTTTTGAAAAACTGAATCACAAAGAAAAATAGAGGGAGTGAACTTATATCCTAAGTTCCCTCAACTCCACAAAACCAATATCCACAATGACCTTGCTGCCCCACCCCCCACCAAACCATGAAGGTGGGTAAGCCTAGGCATTTACTCAGCAAACAAGCAGCACCTCCTCCCCACCTCTGGCACAAAGGAAAACAAATTAACCTGACAGCATATGAGGCAACAAAACAGGTTAAAAAAATCATATATTATATTTATAATAAAATATTCTTAATCCTTATCAATTTAAGAAACCACGGTTTTCCTTTTCATTTAAATACGTATGTAAAAATGCCTCTACTGTTATTTAGACATCATTTTCTTCCATAGAAAATGAACTGCAGGGACAAGAGACCTGGTGGATATAAGTTCATACCCTCAGTTATAAATGCCTTTTTTTTTTTCTTTTTAAGTTTTATAAAAAACTATTTCTTGTTCTTTAAGTAAAGAACATTATACAAAGAAAATATATTGTGAAATAACCCCAGAGACGTGTTGGGTTTTTTTTTTCCCCCTTGAGGAAAGATATGTCCATCCTAGGAGAAGGGGGAAGCAGAATAGGGCCTAACCCCTGTTGTCTTTTTTTTGTGTGGTTATTGTTTTTAGAAGGACTCAGATTCCAGTGAGACTCTAAATCATAATCCTCTGAATGCAGGGCATGCAGTTCCTTAAAAGAGCCCTGGGAGAAAGGGAAGGGAAGATGTTTTGAATTCATTTGACTCAGTTTCTCGCCTGCCAAGAATCTCTTCCACGTGGTGATGGCTCCTCACTCATTTAGAGATAAGATGATGTCATCTTCCAAATCAGAGTTGTCAGAGCTGTCGGCTGAAAGGTAAGGAAAGGGAGAGACTAGATTACGCACTAGGCTTGTAGGAAGCTTTCAGGGAGAAAGCACCTGCATACACATAAATTTATGCCTGAGCATGGTTAATTACCAGTTTCCTGAAAGAAGAAAACATGTCAATTAACTCCTCAGAGCTGACTCTGGAAAATATACTGTTTGGGCAATGATGGTTACTCCTGGGACCTCTTGCTTGCTTACCTTTCAAAGGACCTGGACATGGTACCCTCTTGCTTCCTAGAGGTTCTTCCTCCTGCCTGAAAGGCCATAAAGGGACCAGGCAAGCCCCCTCTGAAGCCTTCGCCCATGGTGCTTTGAGTGGCTGCAAAGGGGCAGGGCTGATAGGTCAGTGAGTGAGCCTGTGTAGTCCTTTGGCCTCTGGAGTCCCTCCGGTGGGCACAGGCCTGCCTGACCCCCACGACCACTAAAAAGGCAGGCTGAGCCCAAGCAAGGATGAGACTTCTCTTAAACTCGTCAGCCATTCTCTTCTCAGAAGACCTCATAAAGGCAGAGGTAGTCAACCTGGGATTCATTCCTCTGAAATTTCTAAATATAATCTGAAGGGAACAAATTCCCAAAAGATACAAGCCAGAGGTTGCAGCAATATGAGAAAAACTGGGCTGGAGGCCAGCAGGGAGTAGCTGTGGCACCCTGGAAGGTGGCACTGTGTCTGACCCTCTGCTTGACCATCTGCCTTCCAGGCAGTGAATAGACCACATGAACACCTCTGGAAGGATCCATTAAGAGGTGAAACTAGGTGGTAACAGAACCCTCAAAGTGAGGTAGATGCACCTGTCTGGATGACAGAAATCGGAGAGAAACATAGTACCTAGCTCTAGTATTTGCTGAGTGAAGGTAAAGGAAAAATTCTAGTGCCCATTTTGATCACTCTCAGCTTAGGAAGCTGTGAAACAATTTTAACAAGGTCCCCAGGGAAATGGGCCAGCAGGTCCTGAGCTGGAGCCCTGAAAACGCCCATAGGCCCTGGGGTTCCCATGAGGAGAGGGACAGCCACTGGTTCCAAAGAATCCCTCATCAGCCCTTTCCCACGTACCTGAGAGACTCCACTCGGGGAAAGCTGATGAAGAACTGCATGTTCCCAAACCTTCCATTCACTACAATCTCCTTTAGGAAGAAAACTGAAGTGGATAAAGTAAAACCAAGAAAAGCATGGCCGTGATAAAATGAAGTCCTGAAGGTAAGCAAAAGTGATGGCTGGAAAAACCAGTGTTCCTGGGTCTAACAGGGCACAAGCATGGCTTGACTTTATTGGTGAGGAGTAGGGAAAACAAGATGGAGATCAAACTAATACCTGACACCGCTAAACCACAAACTAAGCCTCATCAGCTTCCTTGCTGAAAGAACTCCAGGAGGAAGTGAGCAGGGAAGGGGGTGACTCAGGCACAGCACTGTGTCCAAGGCCCGTGGCAGACTGCGGAGAATCCCCTCATGCTCATGCGATCTATGAACCAACATTGCCACACCCACCTGCCTGAGACCTATTCTAACCATCAGCTGTAGAGCTACTAAGAATTAAGAATCTTAACAACTTTGCATCACACCCAAGGACTGTAAATGCAGCTGGAGGAGGAGAACACAATCTTCCATAAGCAAATAATTGTCAGGCACAGGGTTTAACAGAACTTTCAGGGGTCAGGGGTGGTCAGGTGGCAGGACTCCCTTTCTCTACCTTCCTTAGCCTTTTCTCATCCTCCAAATGTTGAAGAGACCCGAACTCAGACCCTGGTGGGGACCTCTCCCTCTGAAAGGCC
Organism: Stenella coeruleoalba; assembly: GCF_951394435.1. Taxonomy (NCBI): domain Eukaryota; kingdom Metazoa; phylum Chordata; class Mammalia; order Artiodactyla; family Delphinidae; genus Stenella; species Stenella coeruleoalba. The sequence continues at coordinate 68,046,042 of NC_137156.1, forward strand.
CTGGAAGCAAAGGCAGTCAGTGTTAGTCCCTACCATGTTTATTTAACCTGTTGTTCTACAACATACAGGCTTTTGGGGCGGGGGGGTCAGAACTGACTGGAAAGAGAAACAAAGACCTCAGAGTCAAGGTGTCTCTCTTCCTAGGGCTGGGGTTCTGTATATGAAATCAATCATTGGATCTCTGGGATCTGGGGCTTATGCAAGGTTACATGGGGGGCATGTGGGTGTGGTTTTCTATAGTTACAACAGCTTTCATCATATCCTAAAAGGGCTCCATAAACCCCGAAAGGTTAACAGCTAATACACCAGATGATTAGTGTAAGGCAGAATATCAGCAAACCAAGGATACGGAGGGTGGTCCTTGTGTCTGCTCTGTTTCGAGCCGCTATCAGTCTCTGTAAAACAGAGAAAGCAATAGAGTACATATGCTGCACATGCCACCACCTCAGTTCTAGAGCCCAAACTGACATGTCCTCAACTTGTCATCTATAATGGCACTTTTACATCATAAATATTCCCACCAAGTTAAAGTAACATTATTCTCTGATAGAATTAGGGTTTTCCAGATTACCTCTTGGGCTTAAAAGAATGAATTTCCTAGAATAACCAGTAAAAGGCTATAAAGGAAGCAGTAATTTTACAGGCCAAATACAAAATTAATTTATATTCAAACTGAGAATGGAAAAATTAGTGATACTCTTAGGTCGGGGGTACCAGCTGCTCCCCTAACCTACCTTATATTACTTACAATTGAAGGGAAACAGAACTTGTGCCCACGTGTCACAGGTGACAAAGAAGTTTAGTAAAACTTTTCTTTTTATTCCCATCAATATTGTCATGTTTCCCTTGCCCCTGAGTCCCTCTTACCCGGCTCTCTGACCATCGCTAGGGACAAAGGAAATCCTCCTTCAATGAATCATCTCAACCTCCAAGTACCAAAAAATGGAAGTTGGCAAACAGCAGATGGGCAGATACAAGGCAATCCCTCCCACCCCACAGAGCTTCCTCAAAATGCAACTTTGGCAAGAGGACTTAGGTAAGAAAGTCTCCCCTAAGCCAACTGCCTTCAATCTTGAGCTCTAGAAGCATGTATAAGATTTATCCCAAAGAAAATGGATTTAGGTCACTGTGGAACAGGAGAATCTTATACATATATGCTTAAATATATATACTGCCACCCACCCTCTCCTCTCCTACCATACATACACACTCCCTCCCTCCCACTGCCCCCAACACCAAACACCAATGACTAAAAACCAAGCATCTACTCTGAAGAGGCTTGGAGTTTGCTGAGCTTAGGCCAATACAATAACATTTTCTGTAATGATGTAAATGTTCTATATCTGTGCTGTTCAATATGGTAGCCACATGTGGCTACTGAGCACTTGAAATGTAGACATGAAAATGAGGGACTGAATTTTAAATTTAATTAAAATTCTAATGGCCACAGGTGGTTACTGGCTACCATATTAGGCATAATACCTACCTTGGCTGTGAGAATGCTGGCCAGGTTAGCTACATGAAAAATGACTGAATATCACAGTGATTACTCCCCAGTCAGGCAGGGCAGCACTAGGAAGAACCAGGACCACAGCAAGCATGAGTCTGTCAACAGTGACACAGGTCACAGTGATGCTGCCATATATGTCCTCTTAAAACATGCAGAGTATAGCAGCAGAGCTCGCAGACTCTTAGAACTATTAGGTGATTTACTCAGGGTCCATTAGTATAGGCAGGGGACAACCTGACTTCAGAAACCTGTTCTAATGAGAAGGCACTGGAAAAACTGGAGCTTGTTCTTCAAAACTTGGAATAGGAAAGGGGGGTGGGGGGGAAGGAACAAAACAGAAGCCAAAGAGAAACATCTGTTCCCTGGCCTTTAAGAGGGATTAAGCAAAAGCAGGCAGGAAGGGGCTGCAACCCACAAGAGGGCTTTTATTTCTTTACAACTTTAGAAAAGAGCAGGTACAGCACCCCCATGAGCAGCTGCATCTGATGATGTCAGCTCTGCCTCTTGGGAGAACTACACTTTTGCCCTCCAGTCTAAGGCTAATCCTCTGAAGCAGGGGTCGACAAACCTATGGGCCAAACCAAGACCCACGGGCCAAACCAAGACCACCAGCTATTTTTGTAAATAAAGTTTATTAGAACACAGCCACATCATTAATTTATGTCTTGTCTCTGGCCGCTCTCACACTACAAGAGCAAAGCTGAGTAGCTGCAAAAGAGACCATTCAGCCCAAAAGCCAAAATTATTTACTGTCCAGCCTTTGTAGAAGTGTGCCAACCCCTGTTTTAAAGAGATAATAGCCATTTGGTTACAGAGTCATCATGACAGGAGCACTGAGGATGAGAGATGTGAAACTGCTTTTCCTCAAGGGCCCAGGTGGTGACTCTAGTTAATGGGGCACAGAACCCTGGTGTGGCTTGCCCGCTGGGCTGGCACAGGGAAGGGCCCTTTCCCTAGGTACCCAAGCCCAGCCTCGTGGTCAGCCCTAGACTTACTGTCCCCCAGGATCAGTTCCACTTCCTCATCTGCATCAGAGTCTTCATCTTCTCCGTCCTCTCCCTCCTCTAGCAGGTTTGCTAGCTCCTCATCAGAGGGAGAAAAGTCATTGTCGCCATCCTCCCCTGCGTTCTCATTGTTGTCATCCTCCTCCAACTCCGCCTCCAGCAACTGGTCAGTGTCAAGCTCATCTAAATCATCAGTGTCGTCATCATCTTCATCGTCATCTTCTTCCTCCTGTTCTTCCTCTTCCTGGTAAGAGAGCATGAGGTCCATTAGGACAAACACAGAGACCCAGCCCATGTGGGCCACATGGGCAGTCTCTCTCCTCCTTCCCAAAGGACAGAGGAGGTAACAGTCAGTAGAGAGCATGGTAATCTAGGTTAGCACACACTTCATGGGCCAGCTTGACTCGTCAGTGGAGGCTGAGACAGGCACATACATGTCCCCCAAGACACTCAAGCACTCCTCAGACAAGGACTACTGGTCACTCCACGAAGGCATTACTGGTCATGCAGCCCTTATCTAAGGAAATGGACAACACACTTCACAGAGGTCTCTGCCATCAACATTCTATGTTTCTAACTAATAATAAACCCCAAAGGGCTCTTCTCTCTATCCTCTATCAACCAAACCAAATGAAATCACTTGAGGCACCGGAACTAAAGCTTCTACCTGGAATCTAAAAAGCAGTGCTTTAATAAAACAGGGAGAACACAGCTGCTGAGTCACCAGCTCCTAAGCCCTTCAAATTCTTGTCCTTGATCTTATTTATAACCATGTATGTGGGCCAGCACCTCTGACGGTGCTATCACAAGCATCCAATGATCTGAATGTCCAACAAAATAGACTTTTACCACTAAAGAGATACTTGCATTTTCCGTTACAAGCCACACACACACCAAAAAAGTATGCTAGAGAAATTGTCCAGCCTTCTGTTCCCTCCAAACTGTTTCCCTTCAAGCAAGAGAGGACACGACGACATCTCTTTGCTTTCCTAAGAACGACAGGTGTTCCCAAGTTAAAGTGACCAACATCCAGTCACTAATCCTTCTGCTCAAACATCAACTGTCAGCACTGCCAGTAGCAAAAGGATTCTAATTCCTGCAATAATAAAATATAAAATTCATTTAACACACCAGCCTAATAAAAGTCAAGACAAAACAAGCCCTACATTAGCAGAAAAAATCTTTAAAAACATTTTGGAAGTGCTTTAAAAAAAAGGGGGGGGGGATATCCCCAGTGGAACAGTGGTTAAGAATCTGCCTGCCAATGCAGGGGACACAGGTTCGATCCCTGGTCCGAGAAGATCCCACATGCCACGGAGCAACTCGTGCACCACAACTACTGAAGCCTGTGTGCCTAGAGCCCATGCTCCGCAACAACAGAAGCCACCACAATGAGAAGCCCGCGCTCACCACAACTAGCAAAAGCCTTGGCGCAGCAACAAAGACCCAACACAGCCAAAAAAAAAAGTGCTGCCGCGTGCCAATCACTTAAAAACCAAACACTGCTTATCCAGCCACTAGTGTTCATCAGCTGTAAAGTAAACTAGGCTCATATTCATCAGGGTAGCTCTGCTTTATGAACTTTTGATAATTTTGGAACCACCATTTAGAGGCTTTTTGATTTGCTGTTTGACCCACTGATTTAGACTTTCCAACAATTTCTGGCAGCTACGTGGGAATAACTGGCCCCTTTAAATACCCAGTATTCCTAATGCCTGTAAAAGTATGTGTCCACACCAGAGTTTATATGTGCACGTGTGTGTGAACGTACCGCCATGATAACCTGAGACCACTGTTCCACAGCCTGGCCACACATGACCTCCATGTGGACAGCTACTAAGCATCTGCCCACTGGAAAGGAACTGAGAATGCCTGAAGGCAGTAACAATAAACTGACGCACAGACAAGCTTCTGGCCCTACAAATACATCAGCTCATACAAATAACAAGGGAAAAGAGAGAGGAGTCAAAATTCAGGGAAATAATTCAAAGTATTTACCAGATTACAACTTTTGCCTCTTTTTTCCACACGTTTTCAGGGATCTGACCAAAATTAGTTCTAATTAATAAAGTTCCTTCAGTTAAAAAGAAGCACATTAAAAAGAGTATCCAGGGCTTCCCTGGTGGCGCAGTGGTTGAGAGTCCGCCTGCCGATGCAGGGGACATGGGTTTGTGCCCCAGTCTGGGAAGATCCTACATGCCGCGGAGCGGCTGGGCCCGTGAGCCATGGCCGCTGAGCCTGCGCGTCGGGAGCCTGTGCTCCGCAACAGGAGAGGTCACAACAGTGAGAGGCCCACGTACCGCAAAAAAATAAAATAAAATAAAAAAGAGTATCAGCAAATTTAAGGAAGATTGTTCTTCATTTCTAAAAACATCAAAACTTAGCTGATCCAGGAGAACTAAGAAAAAGCTCCAAAGTCAAGAGCAATCCTAGAAAACAGGTCAACCAGGGTCTAAGGTTTGAACTACAGATACCATTCCAAATTCTTCCAGAAGCCTACTTTTACTTAATCTTGTAGCAGAAGAAATAATTTATATTTATTCATCCCAGAAGGCCATGATGACATATGTGACAACAGGAGAAGGGAAATGAATAGGAAGGGGAGACCTACCTGAATCTCAAACACATCACTTCATCATTTATCCTCTGGATTTAATGACCAGTGGTTTAACATGTATTTTGTTACACATGGATATGGCCATAAACTCACTTTCTAAATTTTAAATCTGAAACGTGGAGCATGAAACAGAACAGAGGCTCACAAGATCTATCCAAAGTGCTGTGGTAGAATCTAATTCTGTGGTTGAACCCAAAAGAGTCTAGGAAGCAATTTTAAGAGCATTCTTGCAGGTTTAAGTACCTGGTTAGTAACATGAGGCCCTCTCCTTCATATCTAGAGAATAAAGCTTCCACTAATGAGTGGTCAAAAAAGTGGTCCAAAAAACCAAAAATTATTACTTAATGAAAAAAGCAAATCTTGCTAGAATCCCGATTCAAGTCCAGCAACATTTAGATGTTTTGGATCCAGGAATATTGATTTTTTAAAAATTCTCTAAGACCTCTCTTTTAGAGCTTAGAAACAGGAATTCAGGGCCACGCTGTTTTAAACTAATAAATTCTCCTACAGAAAAAATTCTAAAATTCTTCCCTTCTTGGTTCCATCTTAAGTCAATTTCATGGTTAGCCAAAGGCCCAAACCCCTGCAGATAAATCAACCCACTCCTCTCCTGTACAGAGAACAGGTCAACTGGCATAAGCTCCCTCAGCTGCCCTCTGGTCCCTCACCACATCTAAACCTGACTTCAACCATAGTCTGAGGAAGAAGAAAGCCTTCCACTTCCGCTCTGGACCTCAGTCCACCCCCGGTCCTTATTACCATGCTGCACCTTCCTCATGCTCACTCACTCACAACCACCCTCACACTTGGCTCCACTAGCTTTCTTACCTTCTCTGAAGAAAGTCAGCTTCCCCAAACCTAACAACTTCTCAATCTACACAGGCTTTAAACTCCTTCCATCTATAGACTTTTGGGTAACCTGAACCCTACTCCTGGCCTCCAAGTCCTCAGCCACCACTTGCTCATTCATCCACTCACTCTGTCTTCTATTCCTCTAACACTTGACGGTCCGGCTTCTGCCCACAGCACTCCACAGTGTAGCAGGTAATGGTATGTGCTCTGGAACCAGGCTGCCTTACAGGATCCAAACTCTGCTGACACTATGTTTACTTAGCCTCATAGGGTTGTTGATAGGATTTAATGGGGGAAAAAATGTGTATACATATATGTATATAATCTCTTTGGAAAGTGCCTGGCATATACTAAGTGGTCAGATAGTCTGTTGCTCCTAATAACTGGAAGCTTCCTAAAGGAATATGAAGGCCTGAATGGCTAACCATGGGGCTTCTCTACAATGACTGACACTAACCAATCCTGGTTCCCACACTGGGCTGCTGATCTTTACCTGATCCCTTCCAGATCTCCTAGGCATAAAGGTTCCTACAACTTAAAATTTATTTCTGCCTTTACATTTCCTCTCATTCATAAATCCTGAACTCACATTAGATAACTCTACCCATCTGTACCACAGAAACTTCTAAAACTGAACTCAAAGCACCCCCTAAACCTAGCACCTTTCCCACACTTCTCCCAGTTACCAGATGAAACCTCAAACATCTTTCACTTCTCCCACTTTCACGGCTTCACACCCAGTTAGTTAATGTCACTCACAGACCTGGGGTGCCCAGCACTCCCCTCTCATTCCACTCACCTACTGCATTCTCCCTCCTCCTGTCTACCTCCAGTCTCTCCAACTGTCTATGGTCTTATCCCTTCCCAGATCAAAAAACCCAGGCACTCCATAATGCTGCCCACATTACAGAATTACAACAGAAGCAATGATTACTAAACAACCATTTAATGCCAACTTCTCTAAATCTTAATTTCTTGTTAAATGAGAGGATTTAATTACATCACTGGTTCCTACTCAGGTATGGCCATCAGAATGTGTATTTTGGAGCACTGGGAAAGTTCTCCAAAATACACATGCCTAAACCCCACCCAGGGTCCAGGCTGACAGAACCAATCTTTACAAATTAAGCTCCAACAGGAGGATTTTGGAAAGGTGCCCCAGGAATTGTGGAGTGCACCGTAATGAAGAACCACTGTACAAGATGACCTCTGGTTCTAAAATTCGACTCTCCTGTAATAATGTACCCTATCCAAAGACTCCCAATGACAGAACCAAAAAAGTGAATACAGGCACCCCTTGTTTTACTGCAATTACACTTTGCAGATACTGCGGGGTTTTTTGTTTTTGTTTTTGTTTTACAAATTGAAGGTTTGAAGCAACCCTGCATCGAGCAAATCTATCAGCACTATTTTTCCAACAGCATTTGCTCACTTCATGTCTCATGTCACATTTTGTAATTCTCAGAATTTCAAACTTTTTCATTATTATTATATTTGTTATGATGATCTGTGATCAGTGATCTTTGATGTTATTATTACAACTCCCTGAAGGCTCAGATGATGGTTAGCATTTTTGGCAATAAAGTATATTTTAATTAAGGTATGTACACCTAATAAACTACAGTACAGTGTAAACATAACTTTTATATGCACTGGGAAACCAAAAAAATTCATGTGACTTGCTATATTGCAATATTCGCTTTAATGCAGTAGTATGGAACTGAACCCACAATATCTCCAAGGTATTCCTGAATAGTTATTACCACTGACCTTCCCTCCTATCAAACTGTCTTGCTCTCTAGGACTTAATTTGATTTTCTTTTAACTAGTGCACCATTTGTTTCTAGACCATTCAAAATTCTTCTTGAATACATGTCTATTTTTCAAGAGAAACAGCTTTTAGCTTACACTGCCTTCAAAAATATAACCAATCTCTTAGAAAAACACCAAACCTCTCATCATACTTTAAAAACAGTTAATCTAAAAACTAGTATAGGGCTTCCCTGGTGGCACAGTGGTTGAGAGTCCACCTGCCGATGCAGGGGACACGGGTTTGTGCCCCGGTCTGGGAAGATCCCACATGCCGCGGAGCGGCTGGGCCTGTGAGCCATGGCCGCTAAGCCTGTGCGTCCTGAGCCTGTGCTCCGCAACGGGAGAGGCCACAACAGTGAGAGGCCCGCGTACCGCAAAAAAAAAAGAAAAAAAAAAACTAGTATAGCTTTTTTTAAAATGCAATTAAAACCTGAGCCTACTGCCTTGACATTTCAACGTCATATTTGCAAAATTTAAACTCTTGCTTCTCCTCCTGACACTTGTTCCTGTTGTTAACTATCCTTAAAAGCTATAGATTCATTTCAGGGTCATAAACACTTGTGCTTTTCTCTCCTCATCAGCAGAATCTAATTCACATATATTTTAAATTTCTTAGTTGGGAAAAAAAGGCTTTTCAGGAATCACTGACCAAGCTTACAGCAGGTGTGTAATCAGTAAAGACTCTTACCATCCGCTTCTAGGCAGTGGAGAACACACAGGAAGCACAGCACACAGTGTGTCCCAGATTCCAAAGTGGAGTGGAGAAAAGAAAGATTATTCCCTTGTTTTGCTTTTGGTTTTAAAAGAAACTTAAGATTAACTATAATTAGTTGAAATGTATTGGCTTTTCAAAATCTAAGAACAATGATCAATTACTAATCTTTCGTTTTATAATTTTCCTAAAAGTTAACATCAAAGTTGACTGAATTGATTTTTAAAAACAACACATATACCAAAATTCCAATGGATAATGAGTTTTGATAAGTGCCTAGCTTTATCTCTGCTTTCACCAAATGCCTGAAGGCTGGCAGGAATCAAATATTATAGCTGTCAAATACATTGTATTATGTTTTCATTCAACAATACAGTGGTACAGTTCATCCCTTCTTGTTAATCTCCAAGCTTATTTAAACAGAAGGGCAAAAGACAACCATTTTTATGTATGTAAATTATATCTCAATAAAGCTTTTTCAATCAATAAAAACCATTTATATAGGCACTTATCAGATGGCAGCTGACCATTCAGGATTCTGAGTTTATTTTGCTAAGGTGAAAAGGCAAATTCAAAGGTGTTGGTCACAGGTGCCTGCATCCCTGAGCCATGCAAGTCATACCTGGAACATCTGAGAAGACCTGACAGCAGATATCTGGACTAGGACAAAACTCTGACTAGCAAATGACTCAAATGAAAATGAAGTCTCCAGTTTTAAAATCAGGTGAAGCAAACAAAGGAAAGTAAGTTAAAAAAAAATCAAGCTGATACAGGGAAGAGGTGATGAGGAGAAATCTGATGAAGATAGTAAATACAGGAAAACACCACTGCAAGATACTAAGAGGACATGTGAATCGACAGAATTAAGGTTACAAAGGAAGCCTGCTTAAATAGATACAGTATTATCACACTGAAACATATCTGAATCAAAAACCAAAATGTCAAGGGCTTAGGGGGAAAAAACTTCTCTAACGGATGTCCTTCGAACATGAAATGCACCAGCTGATCCCTAAGGACAGTGGTATCAGTATGTGCCATGCAATGTGCCTTGACCCTAAGAAATCCAGAAACAGTGCTAAGTCACTCACAGTGCACACCTACACAGACACCTACTCCTCTTCCAACTAGAAACCTTTCAGGCCCTTCCACAGACTGAGCCCTAGGGCCACTCATTAGGGCCCTCTTGAGTCTGTCCCTCTTGGCCTTGGCCGTCTATGCCTCTATTTTTCCTTCCTGAACCAGAGTCAGAAGTCCTAAACACCACCCTACCTCTCTCTAGTATCTTTCTCCCTTAACCTCTCAAAATGAAAGTTAAATAGAACCACAGAAGAATGAACCAGTCTCTTCTCTGACCCAAGCCTCCCTGTAGAGGGTGGAATGAGAAGAGAACACTTAGGGTGTTCCTTTATGGTGGTCTCTTGCTTCCACAGCCAGCCACCCAAGATTCACTTCTCACCCATCACTCCAAATCTGCAAGAAGAATGAGGCCAAACCCAATAATAGCCCCCCAGCATCCAAAATATCTAGCTTCTCTTTTCTTGACCTCCTCCTCAAAGACAGACACCAGGTATCACATGGACCCATGTGACAGCTCCCAGAGAAGACTGTTGCCCACTGCTTTGTAAACTGCAAGCATGTGGGAGAGTAGGAATAATGGTGTTGATAAATAACTTTAAATAAACCCAGTTTTTGCTTCAGATTTACAGTTCAACAAGTAACATCCAAGAAGCTTGAGACAAAACTGATATCTTGTAGTGATCTATAATGAGAGGGGTAGTGATGAATGAACCCATGGAGGATGAGACAGTCTGCAGCCACCTGTACCACTATAATATACCAACAAACAGCTTGACAACATCACCTTCTATACCTACTCAAGGATAAACTACATCTTGATTCACGACAGCTAAAGTGGAAAAGAGTATGCATTAAGGGAAGGTGGTGTCTAAGGAAGCCAAAGGCCACAAGAATAAAAGACCAGACACTATTAAGAAACTGACTCAAAGCAACTACATGATGTTTGGAGGATCTAATACCACTTGCAAGCTCTGGTATGAAGAAATACTAGCAACACATAGGAGTTAAACACTGCTGCATTCAAGAAAACATGAAGATCCATGTCACAAATAAATCAAAGATCTCAAGTATCCATCTGAAGACCTCTCCCTTTTACCCAGATCTCACAACTCACATGAGGTTTAAATACTGTGGGATCCTCTCACCCATGAAACCAAGGAAATCACTGAGGACTCTATGGGCCAAGCAGCCGGGAAGCATTAAAGGAAATCCCTTCTATAATAGGGATTTCCTAGCTGTATCTGGTGAAGTGGTTTAAACTCTGGAACCTAACCGTCCTTTATAATAAATACGGTATTTAAAAACCTATGGTACTGCTTCTGGTTTCTAGGCACATAAGAAGCTAGAAGTTGCCACTCCACCTTAACAAGTAAAAAGCTGAACAAACTAAAAAGATCAGTAACTCTTCTTAGATTTGACAGAGAAGTGGGGTGACAGGGCAAACCACTGCCCCAAAATTGGAGAAATACAGAGAATTGCAACTTGCCAGAGCATAAACCCAGAAACACAAACCTCTACAGGAACCAGTACCAAGGAGGAAAACCTGAACTGTAACTGACCAGTGGCTGGAGACAATTCTGAGCAAAGTCTGAGAGATAAAAACTTCTGAGGCCAGTCATCAGGGCCCCCACACATTTGTGAGTTTTACCTCTGGAACTTGACCTGGTTCTGGTGGTGACTATTGGAGAAAAATCCCTTAGTGCTTCTGGCAGGGGGAAGGGAAAAGGTAACATTTTGAAATACATCACAGCATTCTGTTCTTAACAAGGGCTACCCTAAGGAGAAACTACTTAACCAGAGCTTGAACTGCTGAAGGAAGGGAAATACCCAATTCCAGCTCACTCTAGCCATCTATACCATCAAAAGGAGGTGGAAAAAAATGAGAAGATGTGTGAAGTTCACAGTACAGAGGTACAGACTCATTAAAAGACTAAGACCTAGTTATAAGACTAAAAAATGCTTCCCCTTCCTCCACATCTTACCACCACATTCTAAGGCCTACAACAGTTCCTTTTATCCAGCACATAATGTCCAGCTATCAAGAAAAATTACAAGGGACTTCCCTGGTGGCACAGTGGTTAAGAATCCACCTGCCAATGCAGGGGGCATGGATTCATCACTGGTCTGGGAGGATCCCATATGTCACAGAGCAACTAAGCCTGTGTGCCACAGTTACTGAGCCTGCACTCTAGAGCCCGTGAGCCACAACTACTAGAGCCCACGCACCTAGAGCCCGTGCTCCGCAACAAGAAAAGCTACCACAGTGAGAAGCCCACACACTGCAATGAAGAGTAGCCCCCGTTCACCGCAACTAGAGAAAGCCCATGCACAGCAACGAAGACCCAAGGCAGCCAAAAAGAAAGGAAGGGAGGAGAGGGGAGGCAAGGCAAGGGGAGGGGAGGGGAGGAAAAATTACAAGACATACTAAAAGGAAAAGAAAAACACAGTCTGAAAAGACAATGTAAGCATCAGAACCAGACTCAGATATGGGAAGGATTAACAGACCAGGAATTTAAAACATCTATGATTAAGATGCTAAGGGCAGGGCTTCCCTGGTGGCGCAGTGGTTGAGAGTCCGCCTGCCGATGCAGGGGACACGGGTTCGTGCCCCAGTCCGGGAAGATCCCACATGCCGCGGAGTGGCTGGGCCCATGAGCCACGGCCGCTGAGCCTGTGCGTCCGGAGCCTGTGTTCCGCAACGGGAGAGGCCCGCGTACCGCAAAAAAAAAAAAAAAAAAGATGCTAAGGGCTCTCTAATGGATTAAGTAGACAGCATGCAAGAATAGATGGACAACAGAAGCAGAGAGATGGAAGTTCTAAGAACCAAAAAGAAATGCTAGCAATCAAAAATACTGTGACAGAAATGAAGAATGCTTTTGATGGGATTTCTTAGTGGATGGACACTGCTAAGGAAAGAATCTCTGAGCATGAGGATATCTCAATAGACACCACCAAAACTAAAAAGCAAAGAGAACAAAGACTGAAAGACACAGAACAGAATATCCAATAACAACTGTGGGATAACTACAAAAGGCATAACATACATGTAGTGGAAATTCTAGAAGCAGAAGAAAAAAAAAGAACAGAAGAGATACTTGAAACAATAATGACTGAAAATGTCCCCCAAATTAATGTCAGATACCAAACCACAGATCCAGGAAGCTCTGAGAAAACTGAGCAGGATAAATGCCCAAAAAGACCCCACACCTAGTGACATCATTTTTTAAACTACAGAAAATCAAAGATAAAGAATAAATCCTGAAAGAAACCAGAGGGGAAAAACATCTTACCTATAGAGGAACAAAGAAAAAAATTACACCCAATGTGTCCTCCAAAACCAGGAAAGCAAGAAGAGAGTGGATGGAGTATTAAAAATGTTGAGAGGGCTTCCCTGGTGGCGCAGTGGTTGAGAATCTGCCTGCTAATGCAGGGGACAGGGGTTCGAACACTGGTCTGGGAAGATCCCACATGCCGCGGAGCAACTAGGCCCATGAGCCACAACTGCTGAGCCTGCACGTCTGGAGCCTGTGCTCCGCAACAAGAGAGGCCGTGATAGTGAGAGGCCCGCGCACCGCGATGAAGAGTGGCCACCGCTTGCCACAACTAGAGAAAGCCCTCGCACAGAAACGAAGACCCAACAGAGCCAAAAATAAATAAATTTTTTTTAAAAAAACCTCTATCAAAAAAAAAAAATTGTTGAGAGACCAAAACCACCAACCTATAATTCCATACCATGTGAAAGTATCCTTCAAAAGTGAAGGAGAGCAACTTCCCTGGTGGTCCAGTGGGTAAGACTCTGCGCTCCCAATGCAGGGGGCCTGGGTCTGATCCCTGGTCGGGGAACTAGATCCCGCATGTTGCAACTAAGAGTCCGCATGCCTCAACTAAGAAGTCTGTGTGCCACAACTAAGAAGAAGTCCGCACGCCGCAGAGAAGATCCCACGTGCCACAACTAAGACCTAGCACAGCCTAAATAAATTTTTAAAAAGTGAAGGAAAAATACTTTTTCAGACAAACAAAAACTGAGAGAATTTGTTGCCAGTAAACCTGTTTTGCAAGAAATGTTAAAAGAGGGCTTCCCTGGTGGCTCAGTGGTTAAGAATCCACCTGCCAATGCAGGGGACACGGGTTCGAGCCCTGGTCTGGGAAGATCCCACATGCCACAGAGCAACTAAGCCCATGCACCACAACTACTGAGCCTATGTGCCACAACTACTGAAACCCACGTGCTTAGAGCCCGTGCTCTGCAACGAGAAGCCACAACAATGAGAAGCCCGCACACCACAATTAAAAGTAGCCCCCACTTGCCACAACTAGAGAAAGCCCGCGTGCAGCAAAGAAGACCCAACACAGCCATAAATAAATAAATATAGATAGATAGAAATGTTAAAAGAAATTCTTCAGAGAGAAGGAAAAAAGTTAGAAACTTTGAATATATTAAGGAAGAGCACTGGAGAAGGAATAAGTGAAGGTAGAATAAACATTTTATTTTTCTTATTCTTAACTGATCTTTGTTCAAAATAATAGTAGTTTGTTTAAAATACTACTACCAACAATGTATTCAATTATGTTTGCTTTTATATAAGTAAAATGAATGACAGCAATGAAACAAGGGATAGGAGGAAAGAATTAGGACTACAGATTTTGTTATGTTACTTGCACTATTCATGAAGAGATACAGTGCTATTTGAAAGTGGACTTGGATTACTTGTAAATGTACACTGCAACCTCTAGGGTAACCACTAAAGAAAGTTTAAAAAAAAGGTATAACTAATATGCTAACAAAGAAGAGAGGGGAATCCTATAAAATACTCAATTAAAACCACAAAAAGGAATTCCCTGGCAGTCCAGTGGTTAGGACTCTGTGCTTTCAGTGCCCTGAGCCAGGGTTCAATACCCGGTTGGGGAACTAAGATCCCGTGAGCTGCACAGCGTGTCCAAACAAACAAACAAAAAAACACAAAACGCAGAAGAAGAATGGAAGACAAAAACAGGAGCAAAGAACAAATAGAAAAAGTAACAAATATGGTAGATGTTAATCCTACTATATCAATAATTACTTTGAATGTCAATGTTCCAAATGCATCAATTAAAAGAGAGACATAATCAGAGTGGATCAATAAATAAGACTCAACTACATGTTGTCTATAAGAAACCCACTTTATATATAGATTAAAACTAAATGGCCATGGGACTTCCCTGGCAGTCCAGTGGTTAAGACTTAACATTCCAATGTAGGGTGTGTGGGTTCGATCCCTGGTCGGGATGCTAAAATCCCACATGCCTCACGGCCAAAAAACCAAAACATAAAACAGGAGATATTCTAACAAATTCAATAAAGAATTTAAAAATGGTCCACATCAAAAAAAAATCTTAAAAAAAAAAACTAACTGGACAGAGAAATCTATACCATGCTAACATGAATCAAAAGCAAGCCAGGGTAGGGACCTTCCTAGTGGTCCAGTAGTTAGGACTTCACAGTTTCACTGCTGAGGCGCCGGGTTCGATCCCTGGTCGGGGAACTAAGATCCCACAAGGCATGTGGTGCCACCGAAAAACAAAACAAAAAAGAGAGAAAGAGAAAGAAAGAAAGCCAGGGTAGCTATATTAATTTCAGACAAAGCACCTCACACCAAGGAAAGTTACTAGAGATAAAGAAAGGCATTAGGGCCTCCCTGGTGGCACAGTGGTTAAGAATCCACCTGCCAACGCGGGGGATACAGGTTTAAGCCCTGGTCCAGGAAGATCCCACATGCTGTGGAGCAACTAAGCCCGTGCGCCACAACTACTGAGCCTGCGCTCTAGAGCCCGTGAGCCACAACTACTGAGCCCACGTGCCACAACTACTGAAGCCCTCACACCTAGAGCCCATGCTCCACAAGGGAAGACACTGCAGTGAGAAGCCTGCGCACCACAACGAAGGGTAGTCCCCACTCGCCGCAACTAGAGAAAGCCTGCGCGCAGCAACGAAGACCCAACGCACCCAAAAATAATAAATAAACACTAAATGTTAGTTCTTTTAAAAAAGAAAAAAAGGCATTATATGGGAAACAAAATGAAAAGACAAGCTACAGACTAGGAGAAAATATTTGCAAATGATGCAACAAACAAGGGCTTCATTTCCAAAATATACATACAACTCAATATCAAAAAAACAAACAACCCAATCAAAAAATGGGCAGAAGACCTAAACAGACATCTCTGCAAAGACATACAGATGGCCAACAGGCACATGAAATGATGCTCAACATCACTAATTATTAGAGAAATGAAAATCAAAACTACAATGAGGTATCACCTCACACCGGTCAGAATGGCCATCATCAAAAAGTCTACAAAGAATAAATGCTGGCGAGGATGTAGAGAAAAGGGAACCCTCCTGCACTGTTGGTGCAGCCACTATGGAGAAGAGTATGAAGGTTCCTTAAAAAACTAAAAACAGGGACTTCCCTGGTGGTCCAGTGGTAAAGAATCCGCCTTACAATGCAGGGGACACAGATTTGATCCCTAGTTGGAGAACTAGGATCCCACATGCTGCGAGGCAACTAAGCCTGCATGCCACAACTACTGAGCTCGTGCACCTCAACGAGAGAGCCCACATGCTGCAAACTACAGAGCCCACACGCTCTAGAGCCCGTGTGCCACAACTGCAGAGCCCATGCATCCTGTAGCCTGCACACCACAACTAGAGAAAACCCACACACCAACTAGAGAGAAGTCCACGCACCACAACAAAAGATCCTGTATGCCTCAACGAAGACCCGATGCAGCCAAAAATAAATTAAATACATAAATAAAAAATAAATCTTGGGCTTCCCTGGTGGCGCAGTGGTTGAGTCCGCCTGCCGATGCAGGGGACACGGGTTCATGCCCTGGTCCACGAAGATCCCATATGCCGCGGAGCGGCTGGGCCCGTGAGCCATGGCCACTGAGCCTGCATGTCCGGAGCCTGTGCTCCGCAACGGGAGAGGCCACAACAGTGAGAGGCCTGCGTACCGCCAAAAAAAAAAAATGAATCTTAAAAAAAAAGAAAAACACCCTAAAAACAGAGTCACCGTGTGATCCAACAATCCCACTCCTGGGCATATTCAGAAAAGATGAAAATTCTAATTCAAAAAGATACATGTGCCCCGATATTCATTCATAGCAACACTATTTACAACAGCCAAGACATGGAAGCAACCTAAGTATGGCCATCAAAAGATGAATGGATAAAGAAGATGTGGTACACATTTACAAAGGAATATTACTGAGCCATAAAAAAGAACAAAATCCCATTTGCAGCAACACAGATGGACCTAGAGATTATCATACTAAGTGAAGTAAGTCAGAAAAAGACAAATATCATGACCTATCATATCACTTACATGTGGAATCTAAAAAAAGGATAAAAATGAACTTATTTACAAAACAGAAACAGACTCACAGACATAGAAAACAAACTTATGGTTACCAAAGGGGAAAGGGTGGAGGATAAACTAGGAGTTCGGGATTAATAGATATACACTACTATACAGAAAACAGATAAACAATAAGGAACTACTGTATAAGCAAAGGGAATTATATTCAATATCTTGTAATAACCTATAATAGAAAAGAATCTGAAAAAGAATATATATATATAAAATATATATCACTAAATATCAATGAACCACTTTACTGTCCACCTGAAACTAACACAACATTTTAAATCAACTATACTTCAAAAAACCAAAGCAAAACTGCAAGACCTAAATTCCTTTCCACTCAAAAAAATCTTAAACCACACATTTTGATTGTTCAACTAAAGGAATAAATGTCTATTAATTTTTTAATTAAATAGTGAGACCACTACATATCTATTAAAATGACCAAAATTTGCAAAACACCAACAGCACCTAATGCAGGTGAGTACATAGAGCGACAGGAACTTTCATTCATTGATGACAAATGCAAAATGGTACAGCCACTCTGGTAGACAATTTTGCAGTTTCTTATAAAACTAAACATACTTTTACTATATGATCCAACAATAACACTTCTTGGTATTTACACAAAGGAGTTGAAAACTGACGTCCACACAAAAACCTGCACACGGTACACAATATGTTGATTTTTTTTTTTTGAGGTATTTTTTTGAATTGATACAGGAGCTTTATTCTGAATTGCCAAAACTTTATTCAAATTACTCCAGAATATAATTGCCAAAACTATTCAACACTGCGATGAAGATGTCCTTCAGTAGGTAAATGAATAAATAAACTGTGGTACACCCAAACAATGGAATAGTATTCAGCATTAAAATGAAATGAGCTACCAAGTCATGAGAAGATATGGAACAAACTTAAATATATATTACTCAATGAAAGAAGCCCATCTGAAAAGGCTACATTCTGTATGATTCCAATTATATGACACTCTGGAAAAGGCAAAACTATAGAGACAGTAAAAAGATCAGTGGTTGTCAGGGGCTGAGGGGAGGGAGGAATGAATCTGTGGAGCACAGAGGATTTTTAGCGCAGTGAAACTACTATGTACAATACTACAATTGTGGATACACTTCATGTTTGTCCAAACCACAGAATGTGTAACACCAAGAATGAACCTTAATGTAAACTATGGACTCTGAGCAATAATGATGTGTCAATGTAGGTTCATCATTTGTAACAAATGTACCACTGTGCTGTGGGATGTTGATAATGCGGGAGGCTATGCATACAGGGACAGTGCATTTATGGGAAATCTCTGTACCTTCTGCTCAATTTTGCTGTGAACCTAAACCTGCTCTAAAAAATAAAGTCTATCCAAGAAAAAACAAAAACTATTGTACTGAGGATGTCATTTTCAGTAAAGTGCTTTATAAAATAATATCCCCATGGTATCCAACAAGGATCATGACTATCTTCATCTGTGTGTGAGGAGAGAGGGAAGACAGAGCTGGGAAACTGCCCCCTAAGAGGGCATCCCACGAGGGAAGCACTGGCACAGGATGCCTCTGGGTCAAGAAGTAAGCCCTGCTGAAGGCTCTGCTCTGATCCCACAGTGACCACTAACCCCAAATACATACAAGTCTCCTTTCCTCACTCTGCTCAGAAACCCATTTCCTGGGATTATGAATTATCTCTGAGCTCTAATAAAATGCATACTTAGCCAGTTAGAACATTCTACCAGAGACAGTGGCGATCAAGAGAGTATACACAGAGGACTGTAAGGTGAGTCTGTTTTAGCTTGTTGATTCCAGGTGACAGGGTTTACTCAAGGATTCAATTTAGAGGAGAAAGTAGAGGTTCATAACCTATAAAGCCCGATAGTGGAACACATACCTAAATCTCAAACTGGCAAAACAAATCACCCTTGCTTAGTCAGTACTAAGTCCTTTCAGAAAAAAACATGAGTCACTGGCCCATAGTATTAGACTTGCACAAAAAAAATACTTTTAAAATTATCACTTTCAAAAATTATTTTAAGTCTTAAGTACAAGCTGCTGGGGAAGAATGCTAACAGAAAGCTATTCCATTAGCCCTAACCACTGAGCATGATTTACCAAAGAATAGGGGAGAGGTGAGGATGAGAGAGCAATGGCAGGGCAAAAAGAAGAAAAGTGTGCTTCCTCTTGTCCTATGGTGGCCCCTGCCCTCACTCAGGGCACTTCTGTGCCCTTTAAGAGGATATAGAGCACCAAGACCAAGCAACACCATAGTGGAAGAAAAAACAGAAATGAATCCAAGATCTGGAAAAAAGATATTTTATCTGCTTTATTATCTACAACAAAAATGTAAAAACCTAGTCATTCGTTTTCAACTTTATATTACTCAGCAATAAACATTTCTCAGATTTATCTAGAGAATTGGGCCAAGAGAGTATATGCTTAGAAAAAGAATGTGGTGTGAGCCTAGCAGACAGGAAAGATCTGCTGAAACTCAGAAGTTTAAGAACTCTTCATAACTGACATCAACTGACACACTACACAGACAAGCACCTAGCATAATGTGACCATAAATTAAAATCCCCTATAAAAAAGAAAAAGCTGGGGCTTCCCTGGTGGCACAGTGGTTGAGAGTCCGCCTGCCGATGCAGGGGACGCAGGTTCGTGCCCTGGTCCGGGAAGATCCCACATGTCGTGGAGCGGCTGGGCCCGTGAGCCATGGCCGCTGAGCCTGCGTGTCCGGAGCCTGTGCTCCGCAACAGGAGAGGCCACAACAGTGAGAGGCCCGCGTACCACAAAAAAAAAAAAAAAGGAAAAGCTAAGATTCTGAGACATGATACCATCTACCCACATTTTATAAATGTTTAATTTCTCAAAAGCATCAATATCTTCTCTTTCCCTGTAAGCTCCATTCTATACTCTGAAAATAGACTATGCCATAAAACTGAGAAAATGCAAACCGGAACTTTATAGAAGTTAAGCCATTTCTATGATCCAGCTCAGCAGAGTGACTTTTTGGTTTTGTACTGACATTGAGAAAATGGCGGCCTGCTTATCCTGAAGCCAGACAGGGCACTGGTTCTGAGGGTGAGTACAAGGAAATCTCTAAAACAAAATCAGAGATTGCTGACCTGCAAATTAATCTATAAATGGAACTCACAGGACTATCAGATACTGCTTAAAGTTTTGTAATAATAAAAATCTGCTTTCTTCTGATCAGTTTCAGTGATCAAGGACACATGACAGGCCTTCAGAATATGCTAACAGGTAGCAAACACCCCTATAGCAAAAATCTTTAAAAAAAAGAAAAGAAAAGAAAAGAAAAGAAAAACCCTGTAACTAAAAGCAGAAATGCATAATTTCTAATAAAGCATTATTCAGCAGAAAGAAATTTCAAAGACCACTAACCTGGTCCTCCTCTTCATCCTCATCCTCTGCCAGACGCTGCCTGCCTACTTCATACAGCCTGCACACCGTGTCCATGTTCAGAGAATCCATGCTGCCTTGGTTCTGAAATAGAACACCCAGTCCACAAGAAGTTAGTTTTTAGAAGGCCCATATCCACACCTCAGCTATGACTGGCACTCACACACCTTGACCGTGTAACTATCAAAGCTTCCAATACCCAAAATTCTTGAACTGATTCTGAAAATGTTATGTCTAGGACACAGAGAGGGAAAGAAAAACAGGATGAGAAGGCCTGGACAGCAAGGGAGAGACCACCATCCCTGGGAACAACACTGTTCCGAGGATGCTCTAGAGAGAGACTGACTCCTCTAAGAAAGGGCTGACAGTGTGAGTCCAGGATAATAGGAGATGGGACGCTCCACAATGCTCTATATCAGGATTTTCCTACTTCTCTTATACTGTGTATCTCCCCATCAGATGACTAGATTACCCTAATCTATCACCAGAAATGCATCATCTTTAGAACACATAACAGACAAAAATGTCTGGAGTATAAGTTGAAAATGATCTTAAATATCAGAATAAAACAGTAGGATTTCTTCTTGCTCCCTTTACCTCGATGACAGCAAGATAGCAGTCTTTGGTGTCTGTACATAGGTCAAAAATGTTCCGTTTCACATCAATGGTCGCTGGAAAACAGAATGTGACAAGACTCAGGACTAGACTACTACCGTGATCTTAAAACCAGCCTTTCTGTTAAAGGAATTCAAGGTGACTGTTCATAAATATTTCCCTAACTCCTCTGCTTTTCAAAAGCAGAAAAATTATAATTCTCTCAGAAAATGGAGGATCTTAAATAAGGATCACCAAAACAAGGCAAAATCATCAATACCTGACCTTCACACTTACCTATAGGTTTGTAATCAGTTGCATTAAATGTTCGGAAGGATGATCCAAAAGGGCTTTTCATCCTCTCTTCCAGTAAGTCATCTTCATCATCTGCCTGCAACATAGCTAGTTGGGACAGAAAGGGGAAATAGGAAAGGGAAGCAAAATACTATTAGAATCAGAAACATCCCCTATTCACAACTGCAGAAAATATTAATGGACAATCAAGACTTCAGAGAGTTTCCCTGTAGTAAATTCCTCTCAAAGCATCCTCCTTGCATATCCAAACAATATCCTCAACCTCTCATCTAGCTTCCAACAACTGTTACAGCTGAAAGCGTACAAATATCACAAGACAAAAAAGGTTTTTCTTGAAGTTCATAATGATACGCATGGTAAATTACTCATGAAATTTCTTTCTATACAAGATTTACTTGTTATCTTCAAAGCCAGTGGCCCTCCACTCTAAATCGACATTATTCTCATCAACAAATTTTGTCACCATTTGTACTATTATTTTATCTCTTATG
Source organism: Stenella coeruleoalba (assembly GCF_951394435.1). Classification (NCBI taxonomy): domain Eukaryota; kingdom Metazoa; phylum Chordata; class Mammalia; order Artiodactyla; family Delphinidae; genus Stenella; species Stenella coeruleoalba. The sequence continues at coordinate 68,067,857 of NC_137156.1, forward strand.
TTACAACTTTGAAATGTTTTTCAATTCACATTTGACAGACATTTCTAAATAGGAAGTATCAAATTAAGTGAGTGGGGAGAGGAGGGAGAAAGAGAATAATGAAAAGTGAAAAGTTTATTACCTCCATACATCACTGTCCCCGTGTGGTTGAACACCACTCGACACTGATCTAGAGCAGGAACTGTGTGTAAAAGATGGAAAGTACGAAGGTCCCACTAGGAGGGGAAAGGTCAAGGAAAACTCTTTTCCCCAAAACTTCTTATTTAACCTCATGAGGGAAATTCTGAAATACCACTTTCTTTTCCCCTCCTTCTAGGTATTAATGCTTTAGAAGTCAACAAGATCAAGATAAAGCAAAAGCATTCAGAATGCATATCACTGAATAATGACCCTGAAAATCTCCTATAATATCCTCATATACATAAAAACTACATGAGCTCCCTCTCTCCCAATAGTAGCACTTCTTTTTACTCTTATGTGTCATTTCTATAGAGCAAAAGTAAAATCCTTCTGAAGACAGATAAAAGTCAATCTGACACCTGGGGAAGTGGGAGGGAGTAATCTGGTCACTTCCCAATACAAAGAAAACATGCTAGTAAAAGTCATCAATAATTACCAGTATCAATTGAATCCCCTACAGATTCAATAATACTTCAAACCAAAGGAAAAAAACCAGGTTATTTACCTGTGTGGATACTTCGACCAGGTATTGGTAGAAAGATAAATAATTTCTGCATTACAAACTAGGTAACAAATGGCAATTAAGACATGGGCATAAAGGATACAATCTCAGTATTAATGATGACCTCCAGCCCATTCGGATGGAAAACGCCACTGATGTTCATGTTGAACTTGTCAAACTTGTGGATGGCCTGTGCAGAGCGGACATCCCAGAGGACGCCATCATTTAAGACAAGATCATCTGTAGGATTAAAGGTGGCACAGTTCCTCTTGTAGTTGTTGGCAAGATCTGGGTTAAACAGAGTCAACAGCTTGTTGCCAGTCTGAATATCATAAATCTTTAGAGAAGAAGGGGTGGGAAGAGAAAAATCAGACCAATCCATCCACTGACGAATTCAAACAGAAGCTGCGTAAAATATCTCTCTCATGCTTTCCAAAGCCCATCAAAATTATAAAAGGCCTAACATTGAAAATAACTGGAAAATAGGAAGACCACACCCATACAAGCAAAGTTTATGTACTCTGGTTCCCATTCAAGGTTTGAAAAGTCTCTTTGCCACAAGTAAGAAAATGAGAAGTGAGACTGCAATAGGGATAAGAAAACCCTCTTCTTTCCCATCCCACTTTCAAGAAACAGAAAATGTTTCTAAGACTGAAACTGAGAAACTCTCCATGTGGACTAACCAACATTACTCACAGAATACTCTGACAGGTTACTTTTTGGAGAAAGGCATCAACAAAATGCCCTTTTCTCCTTAAAATATCCCAATATACTATCCAAAGTCTACAATGTGCAACCCATGCAGAGACCAGATCTTTCCCATCAGCTTACAGACATGCTGTAATATATCCAATCTTTTTAAAAAATCCTCCTTTAATAGAGGAACAAATAGGGAGACACCACAAGGAAACAAACAAATCCAGATCGTGGGACAAGACAACTAGCCTGGTCTCTTCAAAAGTCAATGTCATGAAAACTGGAGAAATGGTTCTTGGCTTTAAAACATTAGTGAGACATAACAACCAAATGCAATATGTGAATCTTGGCTGGATCCTGGTTCAAAAAAAAAAAAAAAAACATTTGAAACCAAACACATCAGGAACAATCGGGAAAACTGAGTATGAGATGGATATTAGTTGATATTTGGGAATTACTATAAATTTTCTTATATTTGGTAACTGTGATTATGTAATAAAATGTCACTATTGCTAGGATATACATGTTATAAGAGTTAGGGATAAAATGTTTGCAACTTACTTTCTATAATTCAGAAAAACACACATATTTACACAGAAAGAAACTATGGCAAAATACTAAACTGATGAATCTAGGTGGTAGTTATGTGTACTACTATTTCAACTCTTCTATATATTTTAACACTTTCAAATTAAGTTTGGGAGAAACCCTCTCTTCGCCACTCCATATCCCCCACCTCAAGCTACTATCCCCTCTTCTTTTCATTTTTCAGCAAAATACTACAAAAGACTTGTCTATACTCAGTGTCTCCACTTCTCTCCTGTTCTCTCGTGAACCCACTCTAATCAGATTTTTCATCCCAGTGCACAGAACTAGCTCCTGACATGGTTAACACTGACCTCCACATGGTTAGTCAAAGGTCACTTCTCAATTCTCATCCTTTTTTTTTTTTTTTGGCCATGCCACACAGCTTGCAGAATCTTAGTTCCCCGACCAGTGATTGAACCCCAGCCCTCAGCAGTGAAAGCCCAGAGTCCTAACCAGTGAATCCCCGGGGAATTCCCTCAATTCTCAACTTATGTAACCTATCAGCAGTTTCTGACCCAGGAGATCAATCCTTCTTCAAAAGAGTCTTCCCTTGCCTTCTAGAGCACATCTTTTTCCTGAGGTCTCCTGCTACCTAACTGGCCACACACTTTGTTCTCCTTCCCAAGTTCCTTCTCACATGGGCAACTTCTAAATACTAGCACATGCCAGGACTCTGTCTTTACACCACTCTTCTCTAGCCTCCTTAATGATCTCATCCAAGTTCACAGTTCATACTGTCGACAAGTGAACAACTCCCATATTTATATCTCCCACCCCAGACTTTTCTCCTGAACCCCCAATTTGTATATTCAACTGCCCATTCCCTATTTGAGTGGCTAAGAGAATCACAAACTCCATGTATCCAAAACCCCAGGGCCCAGCTGCATCACTTCTCATTGCCTCCACCACGCCCACCTAGGCACAGCCCCACTGCGCTCTCACATATTAGCTGGCACAACACCCTCCTAACTGGAAAGCCTCCTCTTGCTTCTCTCACAGAAACCAGACTCACACTTTAGGAATTTTACATCCAGTCATGTGCTTTCTTGCTCACCCTCCAGTGTCTTCATCTCACTCAGAGGAAAAACCAAAGGTCTTAAACAACACATTGCAAGAGGCTACATGCTATGCCCCACCACTGACCTCAGCCTTCTTCCTCCCACCTCCCAAGTAAGGGCTTTTCCCTTGCCATCCCCCGTCTTAGATCACTTTTCCCCACACATCTGCATGATGCCCACACTTCCTTCAAGACGCTGCTTAAACATTACCCAATCAGTGACACTGATTTCCTAGATAAAAAGGAAGTCCCCCACACCACCACCAAGCACTTCCTACCTCTTACCCTGCTTTCTTTTCCCTGGCAGCACTTACCATCTAACATACTATATATTTGCTTCTTTATTCACTGTCTCCCCAGTGAGGCTCCATAAAGGCAGGGACTTTATTTCATCTAAAACTTAGTGTTTGAAAATATCTGCTCTGCTAATGAAATAGTTCTCAAATTGTCAGATAAAGTTCTCTTCACATTTTCCCATATAACTCAGAATTACTTCATTACACTTACAGATTCTATCTGGAAAGAATATCACTGAGTAATTTTTTTTTGTCACCCACAGGACTTAAGTCCTCACACTCAGTCCAGAAGATCTCAGTATAAACAAATAGACAAATCACTTGAAAGAAGTGGATTCTAAAGTACTTACATGGGCAATGTCTCCTTTTGTGCCTATGACTCGATCCTGAGAGTGCTTACTGAACTCAACATAGTGATCTTCTGTGAAGGAATGCCTATGAACAAACAACAGAAGTACTGATATAACTGACCTTTGGGACATAATTATTCAACTGACTGAAAACAAGGTGATCCTCAGCCTCTTGCCTGACTATACTCACCTAAAGATTCTAAGCTCCCAAAGAGGAAAAACTTGTACACCTAAGATTAAAAAGAAAATTCCCTCCACCAGTTTGTCCAAGCAGATCCAAAATAATTAATGGAAACTACCTGGTTAAAGAAATGGCTAACTGGGTACACGTGCCTTTGAAATATGCTCCAGCTAAGATAGCAATGTACGCATGTGAACATGAGAAAATACGTAGATGTGCCATTTTGGATTAGTGAAGGGTCTGCTGTGTGATGGGAATGTATATACCTACCCAGTAAGAAAACCCAGCAATTAAGAAAAATAAAATCTTATTAAACATGTACCACAGATGAGGAAGAGAGAAGTCAGCAATATGACTTATAGCATTCCTCTTTTTCCCAAAAGCCTTTAAGTCAAAGAATCAGATGAAGGGGATAAACTGTAAAACAGAGAGACTAGGTTATAAAAGTAGATACATACTTCATATCAAATACTGATTTCATTCCCCAAAGTGCAGACAGAGGCTGGCTCCAAGTAGCAGATGTCAGCAGCAAGGACCCATCCTAAAAGAAGATGGGAGGCCCAAGGTGGGTAATCATGTGTTTATATAAATGCCATCTTCCATTAGCATTCTAAAATATAAAATATACTGTTGGATTATAAAGAAAACAGAAAAACTTTTAGGAACCAAGAAATGGTCAGAAGCTGCTAGGACTTAAGTAACATGTACCTCCTATGTCCTAAAAAATAACTAAATTTAAGAATATTAAATCCTCCTAAAATATAATAGTTCCAAGGCAGGGGGTGGGGGGATGTGACACTTGGAAAGATGTCAAAGATGGTTCCTCCTTTCTTAATATTTGGCCATATTTCTCCATCTATCTCATCTGAATTATCAGTCAACTGGAAACAGTTGTTAGACTTCCTAGCTAAGGATTCTTAAAGGTTTTTCAAAGAGAAAGCCCAATAAAAAGGACAACCTCCTTTACTTTAAAATCAGGAAAATTATTCTTGTCATCTTAACAGTCTTGACTTTTAGAAACAGCAGAGGCATGAATTTCATCCATAGAATAGTGTTAATAAACTGTGAACTACCACTGGAATCATATGCTTGTTTTCCTAAAAATTCACAGTACTCTGAGATTTCCTTCCAACACAAAAAGAAAACTTTAGTGGTCACAGTTGATAATCTCCATTTCCAAATGAAGCAAATTAAAAATCTATCTATGTTCAGGTCTTAGAACAAGGGTTGGCAAACATAGGGCCAGATAGTAAATACTTCAGGTTTATGCAGGCCATATGATCTGTGTTGCATGCAACTACAGTACTCAACTCTGTCATGGTAGCATAAAAGTAGCCATGACAATACATAACCGTACGAGCATGGCTGTGTTCCAATAAAACTTTATGCACAAATACAGGAAACCAGTCAGACCACAAGCCCACAGTTCACCAACCTATCCTAGAACAATGATTGAGAATAACCTAGGAAGGGACCTTTACCCTGGAAGGTTCAAGGTGTGTGATAGCTGAGTTGTGACAGTTATAGCTGGCCTCCTCCTGTCCACTAAACACATTATAGAGCTTCAATTGCCCAGTGCAGGTGCCAAGCATCAGGAACCGCTCTCGTGCTGAGAATGCACAACAGGTGAAGCCACTCTCATCCTCATTGGCTTCCCGGAACACTGAAATAGGACGGAACCTAAGCAAACAAAAGAGAATCAGAGACAAAGAACAGGCAAGGACTCAGAAAAAGAAAACTCTGTTAGAAGGACAGAAGGAAAAACAAAACATTTATGTTTCAAATGGGTTCTTCCAAAATATCAGTGACCTTCAGTGGTTCATCTTCATTTTAAAAGAGAGAAAATGACCTTCACTTAAAAATTTCAACAATAACAAAAATTCCCATGTGTAAAACCTGGGATACCATGACCTTCACTTAAGATTTTTAAGGAATAAGAGGAGACAACTTGCACCAGCACAAAAACAAACTTGAGAGCCTAGTTAGGGACAGAGTGTTGCATGGGTTCTAGAAAACATACTAGTTATAGCAAGAACACAGAGTACCTTATCAATATATTGCCAATAATCACACGAGGAACCCATGGTTGACAAAAGGGGGTATAGTCACATTGCTCATGTATTCACACAGTGATAATTCCTAGTATTTCAGGCCAACAGATGGTTTTCTGGACTAATTACTTTATGCTGATATTACCCACATACTTTGACTTAAATAGAAAAATCATTCCAATTCCCAGGAAGTGAGGTAACCTCTCCTTACCTGCTAAAGATAAGGTGCCTATCAAAGCATCCGCCATCCACCCCTCCATACTTTGGAAATGATGCCCTGCGGTTTAGCCTTGAGGTAAAGTTTATTGGCGCTTGCCGCCTCTGTTTTGGCTCAGGACATTGGTGAGGAGTAAAGAGAGAGAAAGGTGGGCAGGTGGCAACTGGGTTCTTGCAGCGAGCATGCTGCTCTCTAAGATATTCTGTGATGATACTGTCCAGCGTAGGTGGGGAAGGAAGATGTCTGTCCAACTGCTTTTTTATGGCTGGGCTTTGGCTGTAGGCGCCATGGTCCGACTTCTGCCGCAACACTCTGATTTTCCTGCCATTGCAGGGTGATGGCCTCTCTCTGATAAAACTGATCCTACCAATCAAAGGAGAGTTGCCTGCATAAGACGGGCCAGGCAGAGCTAGTGAACCCTGGGAGGCCCGTGGCTGAGGATGAGCAGTGGGGGCAGAAGGGGCAGAGGCACCCACAGCAGCATGGCTGCCCAGTCGAGTTGCAATGCCATTGGCAATGCGAGGGGTACGGGGAAGAGAAACAGGAGAAGCAGCAGCAGTGACTGGGGTGAAGGCAGAAGAATGGGAGGCAGCAGTCATGGGCAGGTCAGCCTCTTTAGTCAGCACAGTTGCTGTCTCCCCAAGCCCTTTAGAAATGAGATGGTTTCGTATCAGCAGAAGCAGCTCTTTCTCAGGAAAGGAGATCCTTGACTGGGCAACAACATCTGCTTTCTGCAGTCGTGCCAGTGACACATCAGTGCCAATGAGAAGTGGCTTTCCTGACACCCGTTCAATGAGCTCAGCAGCATATTTGCAGAACTTGACATGGTCACTGCGTTTGTCCTGCAGCACAGGCTCTTTCATCAGTTGCTGGATTTGACAGCTGCTGAAAAGGGGCAGTTTGCTGATGATCTGCCGGACAGTGCTACTGCGAGACAGGCCCACCAGGGCCTTGCAGGCCAGGGCCCGGATCTGGTCTGCATCTGTGATGGGCATCTTGATGGAGAGTAAGGACAGAAGCACCTTGATGCCATTGTTGGACTGGACCACATTCCACATCTTGGCCAGAGTGTGCTCACTGCTTTTGGGAGTCTGAGGCAGCTTTCTCCGAGGAGTTCCAGAGATAAATTTGCCAATACTAGAAATTCTGTTATCCGGGCCACACACACAATTGATGATAATCTGAAGTGCTGACTTCTGAATTTCAGCATCATGAATAAAGAACTCACCCTCAGCCACTCCCAAAATAATGCTGATACCTATTGGGGAAAAAATAAACATTTTATATTATTCCTCATAAAACTAATGGCCAACTTCAACGGTTATTCCAGAGTCAGAATTTAGAGTTCTATTCATTTTGTTCCACTTAAAAGAAAACTAGGGCTTCCCTGGTGGCGCTGTGGTGGAGAGTCCACCTGCCGATGCAGGGGACGCGGGTTTGTGCCCCTGGCCGGGAAGATCCCACACGCCACGGAGCGGCTGGGCCCATGAGCCATGGCCGCTGACCCTGCACGTCCGGAGCCTGTGCTCCGCAACGGGAGAGGCCACAACACTGAGAGGCCCGCATACCACAAAAAAAAAAAAAAAAAAAAAAACTACACTTTTTTAAAAAAAAGTATAAGGAGGGTTTCCCTGGTGGCGCAGTGGTTGAGAATCTGCCTGCCAATGCAGGGGACACAGGTTCGAGCCCTGGTCTGGGAAGATCCCACATGCCACGGAGCAACTAGGCCCATGAGCCACAATACTGAGCCTGCGCGTCTGGAGCCTGTGCTCTGCAACAAGAGAGGCCGCGATAGTGAGAGGCCCGCGCACAGCGATGAAGAGTGGCCACCGCTTGCCGCAACTAGAGAAAGCCCTCGCACAGAAACGAAGACCCAACACAGCCAAAAATAATTAATTAATTTTTTTAAAAAAGTATAAGGAATAGTTTGTATAAAATGAAATCAGTTCTATTACAGTGCATCTTTATGACATAATACCTTATATGTTAAATAGGGGAATGACGTCAGCATTATGTGGAAGTCACCCAGGGTCATGTACAAACTTTCCTGGGTAAGTAGAGCAAAAATAGTGGGAATAAATAAAAACCTTCAGCAGGAAAGGAAAAAGCCCTCAGCCCGGCTGCTATAGTGGCAGCAAGTTAAAAACAAGTGGCTATGCCTTGGGCTTTCTCCCCAGAGTGGTACACCCTAGGGCCCACAGCCAGTCACACAACTTGCCATGCTCACCTTAGCAGTAGCCCTCATCAGCCCTGCTCTTAATAAAGGGTATTTTCAAACAAAGTGTATTTTCCTTTTGTTTTTGTGTATAATAGCTTCTATCCATTCTGCACTGCTTGGCAATTACTAATTTTGTTAGGGCTCAGATTACAAAGTTGCTAAACTTTTTTACTGTCTGCCCCAATCTATTTTTCTCATAAATTCTATTTTTAGCACAACACTCTGCAGAGTACAAGGTTTCCAGGAATGCACATGTACAATTATGTATATGTATACATATGTATAGGAAATGCCTATACCACCCAGAAAACCTGAATTCACTACCATGACTCCCTTATATGAAACTGATGGCATGACTTATAAGACTTACAAGGTACCCTCCTCTACTACCTTCTGTTCTAATACTGTAAAATTAGGTCAGGTAAGTAACAACCAGAATAGCAAAGGAAAACAAAGACCACGTAATAACAAAAATGGCAAGGTACAACCTACCTACAGTGGAGACGGTGGAGCCAGCCTCATCCAGCACATCCACTGATTCTGCCAACTGGAGCTGAATTTTTGGCACAACAGTGAGAATAGCCAAGACATCCAAAGCAAAGCGCACAGTGTCATTCCTGGACAGGAAGAAGAATTAGTCAAAGGGAAACTAGGATACAGCCACAAGAAACAACAACAGCTAAAAGAGAGAGACAATGGATCAGAACTACTACTGATATAGTAGGGACTATGGCTCTGTCCCTAGCCATGGCATCAGGAGAGGGCCTGTAAGTCACCACAACTTTAATTTCAAAAAACACAGGGATGGAATTTTCACCTATCAGACTGCTAAGATTAAAAACAAGGGATAATCCCCAATGCTGATGAAGATGTACAGAGACAAATGCTCTCAAACTTTTGGTGGGAGTAGAAATAAGTATACTCTTTTCAGAAAATAATTTGGAAATATGAAACAAAGTTCTTAAAACGTTCATAACCTTTGGCCCAGGAATTTCACCTCTAGGAATCTGTCCTAAGGAAATAATCAGAAGTATTCAATACAAACAAGTATTTATGCATTAAGATGTCCATTAACACATCATGGACAGCAAAAGAATTAAGAAAACTTACACAGACAAAAGGAATATATGTGTTAAATTATGGTACACTCATATGATGAACTACTTTGCAGCTACTGACAATTATTTTCAAAGAACTCTAAAGGACAAATGACAGCTCTATTTACAATAGCCCGGAGATGGAAACAACCTAAGTGTCCATCATCGGATGAATGGATAAAGAAGATGTGGCACATATATACAATGGAATATTACTCAGCCATAAAAAGAAACGAAATTGAGCTATTGGTAATGAGGTGGATGGACCTAGAGTCTGTCATACAGAGTGAAGTAAGTCAGAAAGAGAAAGACAAATACCGTATGCTAACACATATATATGGAATTAAAAAAAAATGTCATGAAGAACCTAGGGGTAAGACAGGAATAAAGACACAGACCTACTAGAGAATGGACTTGAGGATATGGGGAGGGGGAAGGGTAAGCTGTGACAAAGCGAGAGAGAGGCATGGACATATATACACTACCAAACGTAAGGCAGATAGCTAGTGGGAAGCAGCTGCATAGCACAGGGAGATCAGCTCAGTGCTTTGTGACCGCCTGGAGGGGTGGGATAGGGACGGTGGGGAGGGAGGAGATATGGGAACATATGTATATGTATGACTGATTCACTTTGTTGTAAAGCAGAAACTAACACACCATTGTAAAGCAATTATACTCCAATAAAGATGTAAAAAATAAATAAATAAAGGACAAATGAAAAGGCTCAAAATACAACATCAATGAAATAGAAAACTAAGATATAAAATTTTAAGTCTGACAATACCGAGTATTGGCAAGAAGGAATAAAAATGAAAACTCCCATAGACTGCAGTGGGAGAAGAAGATAGTATGAGCATTTTCCAAGCAACTTGGCAACATCCACTATAGATGAAATGAAGACACACTACAACCCAGGTTATACACAACATATCCTCAAGAGAGACTCCAAAAAGAGGTTTGTGGTACCATACATTTAACAGGAAAAAAAGAAACAAAAGACACTAAATGTTCATCAATAGGAGAATAAACTACAGTACAGAAATACAAGAGTTCAAATATCAACACATAAATCTCAAACACGTAAGGGTGGCTATATACCTGAAACTTACATTAAAAGAGTAAATAAATAAGGGTGAAAAAAGCAAGCTGCAAAAGACGTACACAGGATAATATTTTATATAACTTTAAAACATACAAAAGAATAATATATTATTGTTTACACACCCACACATATGTATAGCATAAAAAAATGGAGAGAATGCACACCAAGTTCAGAAGACTGGTCACTCTCAGGAGGCAGAAAATGGAAAGGAACTGAAACAGAAGCAAATACGGCAACATGCCAACCCTGGGTATGGAGTAGTTGTTATATTATTCTCTGTATCTTTATGTATTTTGAGATATTTCGTCTAAAAGATGAGTTTGATTAAATACTATAATCTCAAATATGTATATTTACATACATTATGGAAAAAAGACTATTAAAAAAGAAATTAACAGTGGCTAAGAATAATTTTCATTTCTAAGGTTTTATATATTCTAAGCAAAACAAGCATTTTATTTTTAAAGTTAAGCTTTTAAAGGACATATTTATATTTTCTTATGTAATCAAATATGAATTTACCCCTCAAAAAATGTATTTATAACCTTCCTCATTATCGTCTGAGTTTCCATCATCTTTAAAGCAATGTTCTCCAAGTAAATATAACCTACTTTAATACTCTAAAACAGTGGTTCTTGAAGTGTGGTTAGGGGACCCTAGGAGTCTCTGAGCCTCTTTCAAAAGGTGCTGATATAAAAACTATTTTTATAATAACACTAAGATGTTACTTTCCTTCGTCACTCTCATTCTCTCAAGAGTGTATAGTAGAGCTTTCCAGAGGCTTGTCATGTGTGATGTCACAAAAGGTTGAATATAGAAGCAGATACGAGATATTAAACCAGAACATTTTAAAAACTTGCTGAAATCACCTGGTTTTATTTTGGAAACTTTTCATAAAAAATGCTAGTAAGTAATGGATTCAGATTATTTTTAAATAAATAAATATTTTTATATTTTCTCAGTTTTAATTTCCAATATGTTAAATATCAAGATGTAAAAACGAAAGTTTTTTTGGGTTCTAATAATTTTTAATACAGTAAAGGGATCTTGAGACCAAAAAGGTTGAAAACGGCCACTCCAAAGGTATTCCTCTAGATTTAATTACCCTGGGATTTAGCAAACAATCTATATGCACCCTAAATAAGCACCTCTTGTCTTTATGGCAGTGTGTGGATAGGGAAAGGAGGTCAAGAACCACTGTTTATAAATTTTGTTACTATCTTCCCTTCAGACTCCATCTTTTCCAAAATATAGTTTTAATTCTTTTTACATCATCCTCAAATAGAACCTACCTAACCTCCTGATTCCATTACCTATTTTTCCCTGAGCCTTGTCCCGCTTTGCTGTTTTCAACTGAATGGTGAAAATCATAACAAGAGCAAAAAATACAGTTTTATGTGAAGGTAAGATAAATCTTATATATGGTTGTCAAGCAACAGAGAGATGTTTAAAGTCTAAGTACCACAGAATACTGGACTCCAGTGTCCAGACAGGATTTCAACCCCACCTCTGCAGCTGTAGCCATGTAGATTATGTAACTTCTCTAAGAGTACAGATAATGATCCTTGCCTATTTTGCAGTATTTATAATCACCATGACCAAACACTCTATAAATTTAAAATGATATTATCATGCTTAATTATCATGCTTAATCTAGTTTCTCAGATTCAAGTCCAAAATTTCAATTCAATTCAACAAATGTTTGTTAAGCATACACTATTGTGAAAACCAACATTAACTTTAGCAAAAAGCAGACTTTTAACTTCATGGTCCCACCTTGCATAATAGGTCTTCCAATTACAAGCAATAGAAATAAGCTGCAACAAGAGTTGGACACAAGAAAGTTTGAGGAAGACTTCAGCTGGCTCCCAATATAGCTGCGCTGGGCCATATTCTATCAAAAACTCCATCATTTCCACAATCTGTTCATGAGTATATGAACATGCCTAAAAGGAGAGATACATATTATTATTTTTTTTAATTAATTAATTTATTTTTGGCTGCACTGGGTCTTTGTTGCTGCGCGAGGGCTTTCTCTAGTTGCGGTGAGTGGGGGCTACTCTTCGTTGCGGTGCGCAGGTTTCTCATTGCAGTGGCTTCTCTTGTTGCAGAGCATGGGCTCTAGGCTCGTGCACTCAGTAGTTGTGACTTGCAGCCTCAGTAGTTGTGGCACACGGGCTTAGCTGCTCTGCGGCATGTGGGATCTTCCCGGACCAGGGCTCGAACCCGTGTCCCCTGCATTGGCAGGCAGCTTCTCAACCACTGCACCACCAGGGAAGCCCAGAGATACATATTATTAAAGAACTCAATCTGCCTGCTATCTTCTCCAGCACAGCTCAGTGGTCAACAGATTTTAATAATAAAGCTAAGTAATAATAGCTTTCAAATCCCACACTTCTTGAGTCCACAGCCCACATGTGAAACAATGAATATATATAAATGTTTAATCTTTTATTTTATTTATAACTAGACTCATAATACATTTTGCCCAAAAAGGTAACAAAATGTTCAAATCATTGGTGCATATATTTCACAGCTTAAAAAGAAGCACCACGTAAAATAATTGGTTTCTTTTCAATTTGTGATTTTAAAACACGCAGATACCAATCTTTGTTACAAAACATACTAAGTTCAAAAATGATAGTGAAGTGGAATTATAGATGCACCCTTTCAGAAAAAAAATTCCACACAGAAGAAGGTAGAATATCTAGTACTTTCCATAAAAGAAAGCCCTTTTACAGACCTCTCAGTTCATCTTTTAGTTCCAGTATTCCAGAGATAGAAACTTACAACTGGGAGCAAAATAAGTCCTCAATATACCCATTTTTTGTTTGTTTGTTTGTTTGTGGGTTTTTTTGGCCACACCGTGTGACTTACAGGATCTTAGTTCCCCAACCAGAGATCAAACCCAAGCCACTGCAGTGAAAATGTCAAGTCCTACCGCTGGACCACCAGGGAATTCCCTACATCCCTTTTCAAGTATTCTGCCTCCACACAGTGCAAGTATAATCCAACAATGTACATCCCACGTGGACTCCACCGATATGAATGTGCATTTCAGGCCCAAGATGCTACAGACAGTGCTAACAACGTTTCCTTTTTAGACAAGGTTCTCTCACCTTGTAAGGGGGTTGAGGATGAACAAGAATGCCACCCTCAGTCCTCTGAAGTGACTGCTTCACTTGTTCCAATTTAATGGCCAGGTGAGCCTCAAAGTACTTGCGCAAGGCCATGCACGTATGTTTCCCAGTTTGGCGGCTAGCAAATATTTCATCATCACTCAGAAGTGCACCCTGATCTTCCAAATTTAGAATCTCCAAAGTACTGATCTATTAAGAAAGAGGCAAAAGAATGGGGCAAAAGAGGAGGAAGAACAAAGAGGAAGAGAAAAGTAAAAGGAGAGGAGAAAGACTTCAATCAACTTTTGTGCTCATGAAGATTGACAAACATCAAAGTACATCTGTCCATACAACATGCTAAGAGTAGCCATATGAAAGCAAAACATTAAACCTATATTGAAAAATTACATAGTTTTCAATCATGCTGAAAGACACAGAGGCACAAAACTTGCTTTTTAGAAGGATCAAGCAATTCCCCCTGTAAGATTACTATATTCAAGGCAAGTCTACAATGGTATAGTCCTCTTAAGAGGAAAAGAAACTTGTAAATGAAGGAGGAAAAAAGACTTCATCCATAAAAATGATAGCAAAATTCCTCCAGTCAGAAGCTTCCTCTCTTCAATGCCACTGACGGGCAGCCCAGACAAGCAGAACCCCTGCTCCTCACAAAGAGAAGCCACTGAAGAACCTCACCAAGTTCACCAGACGACGAAGACCATCATAGCGGTCAAAGAGTTCCAATACAGCCCGGAAGGAGAAGCAGATTGAGAAAAACATGGTAGCGTGGCAGCATCCTGAAGCATGAGAACATTCCATTAACCACAGTGTGTAGTTCACCACATCAGACAGAACATTGTGGGGATGCATGCAAACCTGCAAAAAATAAAAATAAAACGTAATTTTTAAAAATTTGGGGGAAAGGAACCTTCACAAAAGGGAAGAAAAATTCACAGTGTAGATAGATATCTTTGCAAAATACAATAATCACTCCTGGGCAAGTCATTCTGAGTTTAAAGCTTAAGTTACAAATGAAATTTTATAACAATCTATTCCAAGCCTGAAAACAACCTAAATTTAAAGAAATATTTAAATTCCACCTAAACATACTGAGTGCTAAATTCTGCAAATATTTATATCCTTTAATGCTCACAATGCTCTGTTACACACATATTAGTATTCCCACCTAACAGGTGAAGAAGTGGCTCACAGACATAAGGGACTTCCCCAGGCTCATAAAAGTGACTGAGCCTTCTGATACTAAAGTCTACAAGTTTAATATCCATTCACTCACTGATTCATTCACACACATTTTGTTGTCTCCTGTAAGTCAGACAATGAATTATGAAGCATTACCCAGGTTTGTTTGATACTTTTTTATCTTAACCACAATTAATTTTGTACATACACACACAGATTAGGTTACTACTCTCAAAAGATTACATATCCTTGCATAATGCTGAATCTTAAGGAGTTAAAAAAATTAAAATCAAAATATTACCCTATTAGTACATATACAAAGATGAATAAAGACACCACCCAAGAAGAATTTACCAACTTCTCTCTACCAGAAAAGCCACACCACATAGAATATTAGAAAAATATTCCAGGCATAGAAATGACAAGAGCTTCCCTAGTGGTATCTAAGGACCCATTTCTTTTCAAATGTACAACCCACTTAGACGTTTTTAAAAAATCACTAAATAAAAAGTCTTAGCTGGAAAAACCCAGAAAACCAGCTACCAGAGGGTAGCTGCCACGCTACCATGTTTTTCTCTGGAGCCCTGAGAACAACTGGAATGATTTTACTGTCTCTACCACGAACTATTTGTTAACACAAATACACAAAGCATCATCTGTTGTTTTTATAATAGACTGACTCAAAAATGCAAAATATAACTCCACTGAGGGACATCTGAAAAGAGCCTGAAAATAATTCTAATGCAGTAAAATGGCAAAAACTAAAAAAAAGGTCTGTGACCCCAATCCATCTTGGGTTTTTTGTTGGATCTTTTTCTTTCAGAGAGTCAGGAAAAAAAGGACTACAAAATTTTACATTTTGGACCTTTTCTAAAGAATTTTACATTTTTGGAATGCTCTGTAAAGATTCATGCTCCTTGCTTCTTTCATTAAAACCTAATCCACCTATTCATTTTTTCTTATCCAAAAGTTTTCCTGTGAATGTACTAGAATATTCCCCACCCTATCCCATTCCCATACATCTGAATGGACTGGACTTACTCTTTCCATGGCATCCTGGTTGTAGGACAGGTAATACAAGCACATGGATACACCAGTTGCAGCCATAGAAGGACGAGGAATTTCCAGTAATTTCTGTACTCCACCATGTGCAACAAATTCTGTGGCAAACTTGTTATGGAGCAGGAGAGATGCTAGGTGCTAAACAAAGAGGACACATATCACCGTGGAAAAATCTAGAACAAATATCTCTTCACAGTTGCTAAACACAAAGACTCCTCTGAAGCAGACAACCACTCCCTCAAAACAGAAGTAAAACCAATACTGCTTAAGGGAAACAAAAAACAAAACAAAAAAACTCTAGGATTCCATAATATTCCCTCCTAATACCAAAGGTTTTCATGAGGGTGAAAAATAAGAAATGAAGAATATTGCTGTACATAACGACATAATCCTACACCATTTTATTATTACATAGCTTCCCTAAAGGATTTTTGTTACCCTTCCCATTTTAATCCTTTAAACATCATCAGCTCTATGTTTTAGCTTTGGCTCAGTCACTGACTCATCATCTAATAAAATCCAAAACTCTGCTTTCCTTTAAATTTATCCTCAATATATCCCCAAAGAAAAGTCTTCAGTAAATTATCAAAATTTGTAAATTTTTAGAACTAATCAGAATGCACTTTAAAAAGACGTTTATTAATGAACTATTTTATTAAGTCTCTATTAGACAGGCCTTTGTTATCAAGTTTTGTTAACTTGCTGTTCAATCCTTACTAGTCTCTCTGGGTGGACCTGATCTTCTGGGCAATTTTAAGGGCAAGGAGTGCAATGCAAGCAGCAGGCTACTCAATGACTTTGAACCCAGGCCAACGTGGATGGGGCCTCAGGAGAACTGGAGCCTCCTGTTTCCGTTGGCCTCCTGTTTCTCATGTCAAGGTGTCTTCTGGGTGGTGATACAGGCAGCAGGTACAGACAAGACAACACAGATTTGTAATTACATGATTTGATACCTGTATAAATTTCACCAAGGTCAATGGCAAAAACAACATGTATGTACCCTCTTCAGAAGTTCTCTTAACACAGAAACTCAGACTAACCCTTATATATAATTCAAATCCCTTCACTCTTTACTTGGCTGATACACAAACCTCTACCACATTCCCACCAAGTCTTTCCCCAAGAAACTAAACTATGTATGGTTCCCTCCCCAATACTTAGGCCACTGCACGTGCTTTTTCCAATAATGTCACTATCATAAAGTGGCAGTTCCACTGCCAGATCAGTAGGTAGGGAAACAGAGAACAAACAGGCTCAATCTTTACCAAGAACCTTAATTCTACTTGGCTCAACATAGCCCATAACCTGGCTCACCTCACTCATGTGGGCAAAGATTCTGTTTTCTCTTCTTGTATTGTACCTCCATATAAGGTTCTAGTTCTTTTTGTTTGTTTGTTTTTGTTTTTGTTTTTTTGCAGTACGCGGGCCTCTCACTGTTGTGGCCTCTCCCGTTGCGGAGCACAGGCTCCGGGCGCGCAGGCTCAGCGGCCATGGCTCACGGGCCCAGCCACTCCGCGGCATGTGGGATCCTCCCAGATTGAGGCACGAACCCGTGTCCCCTGCATCGGCAGGCGGACTCCCAACCACTGCGCCACCAGGGAAGCCCTCTAGTTCTTAATTTACTATTTTATTCCATTTTGTTTCTATTGATCTATACGATCTTACAGAAAAACCAGAACATTTTGGCCAACCCAATACTAACTTCAACACCTGTTCCTTCTCCTACACAACTGAGACTTCCTTTTGAACAAAACAGTACACATAACTTTCTATACTTTTTATTTCCCTATAAGAAGGATCTCTTGTCTGATTTTTCCCTGTTCATCCTTATTTCATTTTCTTTAATCCCTTATATGAGTCTGCACAGAAAACAGCTGAATAATGACACCCATTACAGTTCCTCATACAAAGACCTACAGAAATAGCAACTGCCCAAATCCCTTCTTCACTATTTCCTTTTCAGGACAGGATGCTGCATCTGAAAGCAATCCCTTTGGGTCACTGGAGACAACTCTGACCTCCAGCTTCATCTCACTGTTCAAAGTATAATCATGAGTTTACACACTTTATACACACACACACACACACACACACACACACACTGCATCCCATACATAGGAATACATGTTACTCCAATTTATGTCTGACCTCCTCCAAACTTAAAATTTCTGGGGTCTGAAAGGCAAATTTCCTTATTTCTATTTAATTTCAATATACTCTGGAACTGTGCTGTCCAATGCACTAGTCACTGGCCACATGTGGCTAATTTAATTAAAATTTAGTTAAAAATTCAATGCCTCAGAAGCACTAGCTACATTTTAAGTGCTCACATATGGCTAGTAGCCACTGTTTTCAACAGCACAAAGAACATCTCCATCGCACAGAAAGTTCTATTGGACAGCATGGCTCTGGAATATCAGGAATGAAATTGTAACTTTGAATAGCCAGTGAGAACATTACCTCTTTTTCAGAGGTCTTGTCTAGAAGCTACTAATTCTCAAGGAGAACAGACCATTCCTTCCTTTGTGCCCCATACTTTTTTCACAACATCTATAATATCTAAAAGAAATCATAGGCTTACATGCCTGTCTCTCTTAACCAAACAATAAACAGCAGAGACTTAATTTATTTGTCTAATATTGTAAACATCACAGAATAGTACTGTGTTCATTTAGTTACCTGTTGGGTAGAACTATAATAGCCACAAAATTATTCATTCCACTTAACCTCTCTCCCTTCAGATTACCTAAATTATCATGAAAAGGTATGGATTTGGTGGGCTAGACATACTTGCCCTCTTACATTTAGCCCCTTTGCAACCTAGAAAATCATTTACCTTTACTGAATTTGAGTATGCCTCTATTTCTTTACTCATTTTCTGCTTTATATTTTGTCCACTCTAAATAATCTAACATCATACAATATGTATATAGTTAATAACTGAGAAGAAGTGTTGTTGGCTGACAGAATACTTAAAAGGTAGTATGACCTAAGGTACTATACACTTAGTTTCTCTTCCTATCCAGTAACAATAACTGAGGCCACTCTCAGGTTTAGACCCACTTTCTCCTTTAACATTCAATCCTCTAGGACTGACCCCTGAATTTCTGTGGAGGCACTTGGTAAGCCTCATTTCTTCTATCTAAAAAAGAAATTTTCATTTGTCACGACTGACACATCTGGCAATAGAAACACCCTGGGGACTTCCCTGGTGGCACAGTGGATAAGAATCTGCCTGCTGGGACTTCCCTGGTGGCACAGTCGTTTAGAATCCGCCTGCCAATGCAGAGAACACAGGTTCGATCCCTATTCCAGCAAGATCCCACATGCCATGGAGCAACTAAGCTCATGCGCCACAACTACTGAGCCCACGTGCCACAACTACTGAAGCCCACGCGCCTAGAGCCCATGCTCCACAACAAGAGAAGCCACCACAAGAAGCCCACGTGCTGCAAAGAAGAGTAGTCCCCACTCACCGCAACTAGAGAAAGCCCGCATGCAGCAACGAAGACCCAACACAGCCAAAATATAATTAATTAATGTAAAAACAAAAGAATACACCTGCCAATGCAGGGGACACGGGTTCTATTCCTGGTCCAGGAAGATCCTACATGCCACGGAGCAACTAAGCCCATGCACCACAACTACTGAGCACGCACTCTAGAGCCCGCGAGCCACAACTTCTGAAGCCTGCACGCCTAGAGCCTGTGCTCCGCAACAAGAGAAGCCACCGCAATGAGAAGCCCACGCACCGCAACGGAGAGTAGCCCCCACTCGCTGCAACTAGAGAAAGCCCGCATGCAGCAACGAAGACCGAATGCAGCCAAAAATAAATAAATAAAATTTATTTTTAAAAAAAGCACCACCCTGAACAATAAAATCCAGAGATGCTACATACCAAAACATATAGGCACATCCATGTCAATAAAATGCTCAGTGACCTAACATTTTTAAGAACTTTACCTTGAGTGCCTCAAATGTAAGTAGGACATCGTTAGTCTGTTTCAAGTCAACATAGAACATCATCAAATCCCGTGATCCAAGTTGCATGAATATGGGAAGTAACTGAAATCAACACCAAAAACAAGTCTTAACATTTGAATTTATTTTCACATATTTCCTATTCCTTTATGAAGATAGAAGATTAAAGAAATGAGGTGCCTCTTCCCCCCGCTTTATGAAGATAAACATACAAACACACTTCGATCGAAAAGGCCTTATCAGGAGTGACCTCCATAAGACTTTACCAGTTTGAGGCAAAGACTTTTCTATATTAGTGTAAAAACACATCAATGTATAAAATGACACCACAAAATATCCCAGAAATAAACACAGTGGTCCCAAAATGTGAACACTACTCTTCCCAATAAGCTTACCTCCTGATATTCTCCTAAAGGGGTCAGATACTGGAGAATGAGTCGCTGCTCGATAGCAGGAGTCATAGGATAAAGGGTATAATTGGTGCCAATCACCCAGGGGGACATTTCTGACCAGCTGCTGTTAGACAGCTCAACAAACATGCGATCTGGATCAGATGATGAGAAACCCAACTTTTGCTTGGCTTTCCTAAAGCTCTCTCTGTCACCCTGTTTTGCTGACTTGTTTTTCCTCAATCCTCCTTCCTCAGGTTTAGTTGCTGAGTTCACTCTGCTACTGGTCTTGTGGGCTGAATCAAGATGAAAGGAGATCTCCATGTCTCCAGAAGCTTCCTCTTGTTCGCCATCCACTACATCTACAGCCATGTCGCCATAGTCCATATCCACAGCTTCTTCATCCAGAGGCAAAAGGGGTTCAGAGGAGAGCTTTCGTGGGCTAGGACGCTTGCTTTCTTGCCTCAAAGCTACTTCCTGAAGCTGTAGCTCCCTCAGTCTTCGAAGTACTATTGCCACCTATCAACAGATATTGGAATAAAAGGGGTTGTCTCTTCTGCATCTTAATTTAAATGATTCAAATAATTCTTACTTCCACTTAAGGATAATCATGCAATTATTTCAATGCCTGGTAATAGTAAAGATTTGATAAATATGTTGACTTGATTCCTACAGCTTGATGAAATAAATAATGGCTAAAAGTCTCATTCCCCATAAAATTTCCCAGAGAACCCAAACCAGAAGATCTGCACATAAAACACCTAATTCACAACATATCTGGCTGGATCAAACTGGGGTGGACCATCACACCTGAAGAGGCAGACACTAGATATATTCACAATTTTTAAAAGTGTCTGAAAATCAAACATGAATGTTTCTGAAACTTTTATCTGCCACAAGTTATATTCTGTTAAATACTGTCATCCACATTATACATAATTACATAATCTAATTTTCAAGTTCACCATTTATGTTTTACCTTTTCCTTGAAGTACTCATTTTTTGGGTCAAGCCTAAACTGTAGTATTATGCTTAGTTTTAAAAAGAGAGAGTGATTAGGTCTGCAATTTATTTTAATTTGCATTAAAAAAAAAAAAGAATGGTGGATGGATATAATGAGGGGTGAATGGATGGATGGGTATTCATGAATATAAGTTTAGTAAAATATTCACAATCAATGTAAGTGGTGTGTATACAGGTGTTCACTGTAAAATTATATTTTGCTAAACGTTTGAAATTTTTCATAATCCAGATGTTGGGAAGGGAAAGGGAGTGGTACTATTTATCTGGTACAAAATATCATGATCCTTGACAAGATGAAAAACAGCTATTTTCTAGTAAAAAAAAAAAAGCTCCAATCAAAACTCTTATGAAAAGTAGTCTTGAAATACTGAAATTACAGTTATACTCTAGTACAAGGTAACAAATAAGATCTACCTATTCAAGTTCAGTAGCAAGAAAGAACAAGTGAATACACTCCCATCTTATGCAAAAAAAATCATTCTAACATGGTCCTTACCAGCTGTGAATTTTCATCCCTGTAGTTGGCAGCAATGTCTTGATTTTCCATAGCACCTCCTAACAGACCAGTAGAATATGTCCTCAGTGGCTGATCAGCCTCTCGGGCCCATTTGAAAAGATTCTCAACAATTCCTTCCTATAGTAAAGGAAATGAAATAGCACAATTCAGGGGAAAAAAATTCATAATTAAAGATATAAGCAAAGACTTCAGTCTTATAAAAAAATTTTTTTAATAAAACATTTCAATATTGCTCATAAGATTAAAAAATCCAAGTGAACTCAATGTACAATAGTAGGTGGTTTAGTTAAAATATCTGTGCACTGTGAAACAGAATTCTATTTATCCACTAAAACTCAGGCTAAAGATCAACAATCACATAATGCAGTCCTACTTTAGCTGTTAAGACCCAAAAGGCTCCATGACCAAGTGGGGAGCCCTAAAAATTCTATATCTCTCTTTGAAGTTCACAATGTACAATTAACATTATCAGTGCTCTGAGAAGTCCTCCATCAAACAAGTATTTAACTCCACATATCCTACCCTTATTTTTAGTTTTTACTATGAAATAAAATATATAAACATGTACAGTCCAAAGAAAATGAAAATCACCTCTGTGATTTACCACTGAGTTTAAGAAACAGAAACCTCCCATGTGTCCCCCCTCCCTATACCACCTGCGTCCTCCCTCCCCAAAGGGTACCTGCATTACTAAATTTTAATAATTTTCTTATAAGGCTTTTGTTAAACGTTATATGCTTTGAACTGTGTAAATTGTGTGGTGCCATATGTATTTTTCTGCAACTTGTTTCTTTTACACATTATGTTTTTTACATTCATCTATATGGTTACATGTAATTGTCACAAATAGCACTCAATATAAGACAGGCTTTACACATAACATTTAATCCTCATATCAACCCTATATGATTAGGTAAGTACTATATTTACAGAAGAGAAAACTGTCACAATGAGGTTAAGTAACTTACCAAAAGTCACAAAACTAGTAAGTGGCAAAGCTGGGATCTTATCCTAGGCAGTGTACCTCCAAATGCTCTTCATCTCCATATTCTGCTGCTGCTATTCTGTTGGCTTAACTATACTTATTTTTGTGCAAGCATGTCCCTAAAGTAGACACCTAGGAACAGTACTAAGTCACAGGCGTGTTTGCTCAACTTTACTAGAGGAGGCCAAACTATTTTCCAAAATGACAATTCACATTTCCTACAGGCAAATAGTTCTTTTTTCCTACATCTTTACCAACACTTGGCCACTATCAGACTTTTAATTTTTTGCAGTCTGGTGGGTATAAAAAATTAACATTTCATTTAACTTGAATTTTCTCATTTACTAATGAAGTTCAGCATTTTTTTTGTGCCTTCTGACCATTCATACTTCCACTTTCTCTGAAATACTCATCTCTTTTACCAGTGTTTCATGATAAGCACAAGTTCTTAATTTTTATATAATCATACTTAGCAATATTTTCTTTTAAACGTTGTGCACTTTATCTTAAGAAACTCTTCCCTAGGGTCATGGTGTCATTCTCCTATATATTTCAAGTTTTAAAGTTTTTTTTTTTAAAAACTAACACTCTAAAAACACATTTTGAGAAATTTTGTTTTAAAATACTTATTGAGGGGCTTCCCTGGTGGTGCAATGGTTAAGAATCTCCCTGCCAATGCAAAGGACACGGGTTCAATCCCTGGTCCAGGAAGATCCCACATGCTGCGGAGCAACTAAGCCCCTTGCACCACAACTACTAAGCCTGTGCTCTAGAGCCCATGTGCCACAACTACTGAAGCCCACGCACCTAGAGGCCGTGCTCTGCAGCAAGAGAAGCCATGACAATGAGAAGCCCAGGGCTTCCCTGGTGGCGCAGTGGTTGAGAGTCCGCCTGCCGATGCAGGGGACACGGATTCGTGCCCCGGTTCGGGAAGATCCCACATGCCGCGGAGCCGGTGGGCCTTTGAGCCATGGCTGCTGAGCCTGCGCGTCCGGAGCCTGTGCTCCGCAACGGGAGAAGGCCACAACAGTGAGAGGCCCGCGTACCGCAAAACAAAACAAAACAATGAGAAGCCCACGCACAGCAACGAAGAGTAGCCCCTGCTCGCAGCAACTAGAGAAAGCCTGCACACAGCAACGAACACCCAGCACAACCCCAAAAAATTAATTAATTTAAAATAATAATAATAAAATACTTATTGATATGAAAATATATGTACCATCAATTTTAAGTCTATCATCCTTCCCTATTTCCAAACAGTATAAGAAACTTAAAATACTAACTTCAATTATTGCCTTCCATCTACATGTTACCAAGAATTTCTGTTTGCCCTTTTGCCCTCCAGAATTGTTTATTTTGGTCAATATTTCTAGGTTTACAGAAGTTCTCTGAAGACATTTTCTACTATTATCTGGTCTCTACTGATGCTGTGGCAAAGCATGCTATGTTAATTTGAAGGAATCTTTTATACTCTAGTTGCTTTTTATTACTATTTTTTGAGTGGTTTTGTTTATTTATTTATTTAGGCTGCGTTAGGTCTTCGTTGCTGCACGCGGGCTTTCTCTAGTTGCGGCAAGCTGGGGCTACTCTTCATTTTGTGGTGCATAGGCTTCTCACTGTGGTGGCTTCTCTTGTTGTGGAGCATGGGCTCTAGGCACAGGGGCTTCAGTAGTTGTGGCACACGGGCGCAGTAGTTGTGGCTCGCAGGCTCTAGAGCGCAGGCTCAGCAGTTGTGGCGCACAGGCTCAGTTGCTCCGTGGCATGTGGGATCTTCCCGGACCAGGGCTCGAACCCATGTCCCCTGCATTGGCAGGCAGATTCTCGACCACTGCGCCACCAGGGAAGTCCCACTCTAGTTGCTTTTAAAATCTTTTGGTCTTTGGTATTCTTCATTGGGCTTTCTGAATCTGAGTGGTCATGTCTTTCATTTATTTGTAAGATCCTAGCCTCATCCCTCTGAATATTACCTTTCTATTTTCTTTTTCTTTTATATATACGTGTGTGTGTATATATACACACATACACATTTTTTTTTCTTTTTTGGCTGCACTGCATGCCATGCAGGATCCTAGTTCCCTGACCAGCGGTTGAACCCACACCTCTTGCAGTGGAAGTGCAGAATGTTAACCACTGGACCACCAGGGAAGTCCCTTCTATTCTCTTTTATTGAAATTCCTTTTAGATACATGTAAAATTTTCTAATTCTAGTCTTATTTCTAAGAGCTTCATTAAGGATTATCCTGTCAGATATTCCAGTTTATTAATTCTATCTTTAGCTGTGTCTAAATTTCACTCTATCTCATCTACTAAGTTTTAAAATTCAATAACTGTAATTTTTATTTCCAGTAGTTCCTTTGTTCATTTTCCAAATGGCCATTTTTTTCATAGTCTTAGACTTCTCTTGGAGTTCTGATTCTTTCACATTCATAACTTTTAACTATTTTAACCATTTTTCAGTGTAAAATTCGGTGGGATTCAGTACATTCACAATGTTGTGTAACCATCAACACTATCTATTTCCAGAATTTCATTATCCTAAACAGAGACTCTTTACCAGAACTTTCAATAATGGCTAGAACAACCGAAAAGAAAATCAATAAGGAAACAGAGGAGTTGAACAACACTACAAACCAATTAGATCTAAAAGACATATAGAGAACACTCCATCCAACAAGAGCAGAATATACATTCTTTTCAAGTACACATGGAACATTTCACAGAAGAGACTATATGTAAGGCCACAAAACAAGTCTTAATAATTTAATAAGAACTGACCTCTTACAAATAATTTTTTCCAATCACAATGAAATGAGAAATCAACATCCCAAGAGAAAACTGGAAAATTCATATGTGGAAATCAACAGGCTTAACCAACAAAAGTGTCAAAGAAGAAATCACAGGGAAACTGGAAAATACCTTGAGATGAATGAAAACAGAAACACAACATACCAAAATTTATGGGATACCACAAAAGCAATGCAAAGAGGGAAATTTACAGCTGCAAGCACATAAAATTAAAAAGAAAAAAAGGTCAAATTAATAACCTAACTGTACACTTTAAGGAACAAGAAAGAGCAAATAAAACCCAAAGATAGCAGGAGTAAAAAATAATAATAATAAAGATTAGAATAGAGATAAACAAAATAGCAAATAGAAAAATACAGAAAATTAATGAAACCAAAAGTTGTTGCTTTGAAAAGATCAACAAAATTGACAAACCTTTAGCTAAACTGATCAAGAAAAAAAAAAAAGGAGAGAAAACAAATTACTACAATCAAAAATGAAAAGGGAAAACTTCCCCAGTGGTGCAGTGGTTAAGAATCCACCTGCCAATGCAGGGGACACAGGTTCAAGCCCTGGTCCAGGAAGATCCCACATGCCGCAAAGCAACTAAGCCCATGCACCACAATTACTGAGCCTGTGCTCTAGAGCCCGCGAGCCACGACTACTGAGCCCATGAGCCATAACTACTGTGCCCACGCGCCCTAGAGCCCTCCCACCACAACTACAGAGCCCACGTGCTGCAACTACTGAAGCCCACTGCCTAGAGTCCGTGCTCTGCAACAAGAAAAGCCACCACAGTGAGAAGCCCACGTACCACAACAAAGACCCAATGCAGCCAAAAAAATAAATAAATTTTAAATTTTTTTTAAAAAAGAAAGGGGGAACATTACTACCAATTTTACATGAATAAAAAGGATTATAAGGGAATTCCCCAGTGGTCCAGTGGGTAGGACTCCACACTTTCATGGCCGAGGGCCTAGGTTCAATCCCTGGTCAGGGAACTAAGATCCCACAAGCCACATGTGGCATGACCAAAAAAAAAAGTGGGGGGTGGATTACAGGAGAACACTATAAACAACTGTACACCAACAAACTGAGTAACTTAGATTAAACGGACAAATTCCTAGAAACACAATCTACCAAAATGGACTAATGAAGAAACAGAATAACTGAACAGACTTATAACCAGTAAGGAGACTGAATCAGTTGTCAAAACCCTCCCAAAGCAGAAAAACCTAGGACCAGATCGCTTAACTGGTAAATTCTACCATTTAAGGAATTAATACCAAGCCTTCTCAAACTCTTCCAAAAAATTAATGAGAAGGAGCACTTCCTAACTCATTCTATGAATCCAGCATTACCCTGACACCAAAGCAAGACACAAAGATAGTACAAGAAAACTACAGATATTCCTTATGAATACTGATGCAAAAATTCTCAAAAAATACTTGCAAACTCAATTCAGCAGCATACTAAGAGGATTACTGTATATACCACGACCAGGTGGATTTACCCAGGTACATACGGTTCAAAATACAAAAAGCAATCTATGTAACACACCACATTAATAGAATCAGTGTGAATTAATTTTTGTGAATTAGTAGAAAACCACATGACCATGTCAACTGAGGCAAAAAGAATTTGACAAAAGTAAAATCTCTTTCATTAAAAAACACTTAATAAACTAGAAATAGAAGGAAACTTCCTCAACATAATAAATGCCAGTCATGAAAAAAATTACAGCTAACACTACACTCAACCGTAAAAGTCTGACAGACTTTCTCCAAAGATTAAAAACAGGACAAGGATGTCTGCTTTCACCACTTGTATTCAACATAGTACTGGCAAGAAAAAGAAATTAAAGGCGTCTGTGTTGGAAAGGAAGAAATAAAATTATCTCTGTTCACAAATGACATGATCTTATACATAAAAAACTCTAAAGTTTCCACACACACAGACACAGACACACACACACACACACACACAAACACACACACAAAACAACCTGTTAGAATAAATGAATTCTGCAAAGTTGCAGAATAATCAATACACAGAAATCAGTTGCATTTCTATACACTAGTAATGAAAAATCTGAAAAGGAAACATATCCAGTCATTGTTTAATTGTTGACTCCTAATCATGGAGGATTATTTGCTGGGATACTTTGGAATTTTTTTGTGAGCTCACTTTTTGTGGAAATTGTTTTTTCTGTGAAAATCCCCTGTGGCCCGGATTGTGAAAGCTTCTCCTCCACTGGAGTTCTGTATTTGCTTTTGTCAGACAACCAAAGAATATCACTGGCCCAAAACAATTTTGTTTGTTGTTAATATCTTGACTTTGGGGTTCCCAATCAAAATAGAAATTTCAAACATTTACCCAAATAAGGCCCATGCCCAGATATTCTCAGGGGAGACTTACATGCCCATGCCCCTGCCCCTCAGAGTGGAGTCAGAGAATGAGAAATCTATCATCTCCCCACAGCATAAAGCAGATATTTTCCTTTTCCATTGTTTCAACGAAGGTCCTTAGGGAATCCCAGTTTTACATGGAGGTCAGGGTCCCCATTCTAAACTCCTCACCCAAGATTTTGTCCCTGTTCTCAATTACCACTTTACTTTTATAGTTCCATATTTCTGGCACCTAGGGATTTCTCTAAGAGTTTATTATAGTTTACCCAAAATTTGTATTTCTGTGCAACGGGAGAGTTTGTAAGTTATCTTGGTTAGTCATCTTGATAGATCTGGGTCTTGTCCCTTCTGTATTAAAACCATTTGTTTTCTCTCTGATTCTGAAATACCATAGACTCATGGTTTTCTTCCTACCTCATGGGATGCTGTGAGAGTTAAATGATACGATGCAAATCAAATGCTTAGCACAGGCCTGGCACTCAATAAACAGTAGCCATCTACCTAACTGACCACATGGACATTTTCATCATAAAACACCTATTAACATTTTAGGGGAATCTTAATGTTCCAGAGTATAAAATCTTGAAAACGCTGGCTTGAAGGTTACACTTTCTGAGATTTCATTCTCTCCGATTTTATCCCTCTGACCTCCAATAATCTGAGACAACCTCAAAGAAAAAAAATGTTAAAACAGTACTCTTAAAGAATTAAGTCCCTAAAGGTCCTGTTCTCACTGGATTAAGAGCATACACTGATAAACGTAAACAGTATGAGAAACCTGGTACGTAAATATAAAAGTACTCCATTCTATAACACACTTAATATAATGAAAAAACTATACAGCCAAATAATTTTAAATAAAAGTAAAATTTAAAA
Organism: Stenella coeruleoalba; assembly: GCF_951394435.1. Lineage (NCBI taxonomy): Eukaryota > Metazoa > Chordata > Mammalia > Artiodactyla > Delphinidae > Stenella > Stenella coeruleoalba. Next base: position 68,096,733 of record NC_137156.1, read on the forward strand.
GAATGATTAAGATGGCAGAGGAGTAGGATATGGAGCTCATCTTCTCCCACAAATACATCAAAAATACATATACATGTGGAACAATTCTCACAGAACACCTACTGGATGATGGCAGAAGACCTCAGACTTCAAAAAGGACTAGAAAATCTCCATGTAACTGGGTAGGACAAAAGAAAAAAAAAGCGCGAAAGGAAATGGGACAGGACCTACATACCTGGGAGAGAAATGTGAAAAAGGAAAGGTTTCCACACACTGGGAAGTCCCCTCACTGGCAGAGAGAACAGCCGGAATGGAGGGGGAGCTCCAGAGCCTCAGGGGAGAGCGCAGCGACTAGTTTGCAGAGGGCAAAGAGGAGAGACACCTGCACAGACAGTCAGTGGTGCCACCTGGCACTCCCTAGCCCAAGATGCTCACTCTTCCACTGAGGGGGTCAGGGGCTGAGTGCTGAGGCTTGTGCTTTGAAGGTGAGAACTGGGAAGAGGACTGGGGCTGGATGCATGGTGACAGCCTGAGGGGGCTACGGTGTGGTGTGCTATAACCGAGGGACTACGGGAGGAAGTCTGGGCCCCCCAGAGGAGCAAGGCACCATTGCTGGGGGGCCCACGAGGAGATGGGTGGGCCTGCCACAGGAGCTTCTTTCTCCACGCCCTCTCTCAGGCGGCAGGGCACCACCTACACAAGCTCCAGGGGTGGGCAATAGCTGCCGCTGCCATCTTGGACTCCAGAGTCAGGCATGGATAGTTGGCCAATGGTCCCAAAACCTGGCACCAACCAATGCCCCCGCTTCCCCGGGAGCACACGCAGCACACTGGCACCAAGGGTCCCATGAGCGGGCTGCACGCCTGCATACCCCCTAACAAGGGGCTAATTGACCAGCACATGCTGAGGAAAGAAACAGCAAGCACCCAAACCAAAAACAGCCCTCAGACCAAAAAAATATTAAACCCACACAAGCTGTGCAGGGACGCTCCCATACATAAAAAGCCCTCCAAGACTACTATAGGTATTTGTATCTCTTAAACTCACAAAGAGAAATATAAGCAAAATGAAGAAGCTGAGGAACCACTCCCAATTAAAAGAGCAAGAGAATTCCCCTGAAGGAACAAACAATGAAACAGACCTCTTCAGTCTAACAGACACCGAGTTCAAAAAGGAGGTAATGAAAATACTGAAGGAACTAAGAAAGGTTTTCGACAGAAATGCAGATTACTGTAAAAAGGAACTAGAAACTATAAGGAGGAGACAAGAAAAATTAAAATCTTCATTTGCTGAGGAGATATCTAAGCTAAATGCAACAAATAGCAAAATAAATAATGCAGAAGAAAGAATAAGTAATCTGCAAGACAGAATAATAGAAATTACCCAGAGGCTTTCGGAAAGATGGCGGAAGAGTAAGACGCGCAGATCACCTTCCTCCCCACAGATACACCAGAAATAAATCTACAAATGGAACAACTGCTACAGAACACCTACTGAACGCTGGCAGAAGACCTCAGACCTCCCAAAAGGCAAGAAACCCCCCACGAACCTGGGTAGGGCAAAAGAAAAAAGAATAAACAGAGACAAAAGAATAGGGACGGGACCTGCACCAGTGGGAGGGAGCTGTGAAGGAGGAAAGGTTTCCACCCAGTAGGAAGCCCCTTCGCGGGCGGAGACTGCGGGTGGCGGAGGGGGAAGCTTCGGGACCGCGGAGGACAGCGCAGCCACAGGGGTGCGGAGGGCAAAGCGGAGAGATTCCCGAACAGAGGATCAGGGCTGGCCGGCACTCACCAGCCCGAGAGGCTTGTCTGCTCACCCGCCGGGGCGGGCGGGGCTGGGAGTTGAGGCTCGGGCTTCGGTCGGAGCACGGGAAAGGACTGGGGTTGGTGGTGTGAACACAGCCTGCAGGGGGTTAGTGCGCCACGGCTAGCCAGGAGGGAGTCTGGGGAAAAGTCTGGACCTGCTGAAGAGGCAAGAGACTTTTTCTTCCCTCTTTGTTTCCTGTTGCGCGAGGAACGGGGATTAAGAGCGCTGCTTAAAGGAGCTCCAGAGACGGGCGCGAGCCGCGGCTAAAAGCGCCAACCCCAGAGACAGGCATGGGATGCTAAGGCTGCTGCTGCCGCCACCAAGAAGCCTGTGTGCGAGCACAGGTCACTGTCCACACCCCACTTCCGGGGAGCCTGTGCAGCCCGCCACTGCCAGGGTCCCGGGATCCAGGGTCAACTCCTCCAGGAGAATGCACGGCACGCCTCGGGCTGGTGCGGCATCACGCTGGCCTCTGCCGCTGCAGGCTCACCCCGCACTCCGTGCCCCTCCCTCCACCCCGGCCTGAATGAGCCAGAGCCCCGAATCAGCGGCTCCTTTAACCCCGTCCTGTCTGAGCGAAGAACAGACGCCCTCCGGCAACCTACACGAAGAGGCGGGGCCAAATCCAAAGCTGAGCCCCTGGGAGCTGTGAGAACAAAGAAGAAAACGGGAAATCTCTCCCAGCAGCCTCAGAAGCAGCGGATTAAAGCTCCACAATCAACTTGATGTACCCTGCAGCTGTGGAATACGTGAATAGACAACAAAACATCCCAAATTGAGGAGGTGGACTCTGAGAGCAAGATTTATGATTTTTTCCCCTTTTTCTCTTTCTGTGAGTGCGTATGTGTATGCTTCTGTATGAGATTTTTGTCTGTATAGCTTTGCTTCCACCATTTGTCCTAGGGTTCTATCCGTCCATTTTATTTTTGTTTTTTTAATTTTTTTCCTCTTAATTATTTTTTTATTTTAATAACTTTATTATATTTTCTTACTTTATTTTATTTTACTTTATCTCCTTTCTTTTTTTCCTTCCTTCTCTCCCTCCTTCCTTCCTTCCTCCCTCCCTCCTTTCTTCCTTTCCCTCTTTCTTTCTTTCTACTTCTACTACTTCTTTCTTTCTACTTTTTCTCCCTTTTATTCTGAGCCATGTGGATGAAAGGCTGTTGGTGCAGCAGCCAGGAGTCAGTGCTGTGCCTCTGAGGAGGGAGAGCCAACTTCAGGACACTGGTTCACAAGAGACCTTCCAGCTCCACATACTATCAAACGGCGAAAATCTCCCAGAGATCTCCATCTCAACACCAGCACCCAGCTTCACTCAACGACCAGCACTCTACAGTGCTGAAAATCCTATGCCAAACAACTAGCAAGACAGGAACACAACCCCACCCATTAGCAGAGAGGCTGCCTAAAATCATAATAAGTCCACAGACACCCCAAAACACACCACCAGACGTGGACGTGTCCACCAGAAAGACAAGATCCAGCCTCATCCACCAGAACACAGGCACTAGTCCCCTCCACCAGGAAGTCTACACAACCCACTGAACCAACCTTAGCCACTGGGGACAGACACCAAAAGCAACAGGAACTACGAACCTGCAGCCTGCAAAAAGGAGACCCCAACACAGTAAGATAAGCAAAATGGGAAGACAGAAAAACACACAGCAGATGAAGGAGCAAGATAAAAACCCACCAGACCTAACAAATGAAGAGGAAATAGGCAGTCTACCTGAAAAAGAATTCAGAATAATGATAGTAAAGATGATCCAAAATCTTGGAAATAGAATAGACAAAATGCAAGAAACATTTAACAAGGACCTAGAAGAACTAAAGATGAAACAAGCAATGATGAACAACACAATAAATGAAATTTAAAATACTCTAGATGGGATCAATAGCAGAATAACTGAGGCAGAGGAATGGATAAGTGACCTGGAAGATAAAATAGTGGAAATAACTACAGCAGAGCAGAATAAAGAAAAAAGAATGAAAAGAACTGAGTACAGTCTGAGAGACCTCTGGGACAACATCAAACGCACCAACATTCGAATTATAGAGGTTCCAGAAGAAGAAGAGAAAAAGAAAAGGACTGAGAAAATATTTGAAGAGATTATAGTTGAAAACTTCCCTAATAAGGGAAAGGAAATAGTTAATCAAGTCCAGGAAGCACAGGGAGTCCAATACAGGATAAATCCAAGGAAAAATACGTCAAGACACATATTAATCACACTGTCAAAAATTAAATACAAAGAAAACATATTAAAAGCAGCAAGGGAAAAACAACAAATAACACACAAGGGAATCCCCATAAGGTTAACAGCTGATCTTTCAGCAGAAACTCTGCAAGCCAGAAGGGACTGGCAGGACATATTTAAAGTGATGATGGAGAAAAACCTGCAGCCAAGATTACTCTACTCAGCAAGGATCTCATTCAGATTTAATGGAGAAATTAAAACCTTTACAGACAAGCAAAAGCTGAGAGAGTTCAGCACCACCAAACCAGCTTTACAACAAATGCTAAAGGAACTTCTCTAGGCAAGAAACACAAGAGAAGGAAAAGACCTACAGTAACAAACCCAAGACAATTAAGAAAATGGGAATAGGAACATACACACCGATAATTACCTTAAATGTAAATGGACTAAATGCTCCCACCAAAAGACACAGACTGGCTGAATGGATACAAAAACAAGACCCATATATCTGCTGTCTACAAGAGACCCACTTCAGACCTAGAGACACATACAGACTGAAAGTAAGGGGATGGAAAAAGATATTTCATTCAAATGGAAACCAAAAGAAAGCTGGAGTAGCAATTCTCATATCAGACAAAATAGACTTTAAAATAAAGACTATTAGAAGAGACAAAGAAGGGCACTACATAATGATCAAGGGATTGATCCAAGAAGAAGATATAACCATTGTAAATATTTATGCACCCAACATAGGAGCACCTCAATACATAAGGCAAATACTAACAGCCATAAAAGGGGAAATCAACAGTAACACATTCATAGTAGGGGACTTTAACACCCCACTTTCACCAATGGACAGATCATCCAAAATGAAAATAAATAAGAAGACACACGCTTTAAATGATACATTAAACAAGATGGACTTAATTGATGTTTATAGGACATTCCATCCAAAAACAACAGAATACACATTTTTCTCAAGTGCTCATGGAACATTCTCCAGCATAGATCATATCTTGGGTCACAAATCAAGCCTTGGTAAATTTAAGAAAACTGAAATTCTATCAAGTATCTTTTCCGACCACAACGCTATGAGACTAGATATCAATTACAGGAAAAGATCTGTAAAAAATACAAACACATGGAGGCTAAACAATACACTACTTAATAACGAGTGATCACTGAAGAAGTCAAACAGGAAATTAAAAAATACCTAGAAACAAATGACAGTGGAGACACAATGACCCAAAATCTATGGGATGCAGCAAAAGCAGTTAGTTCTAAGAGGGAAGTTTATAGCAATACAATCCTACCTTACGAAACAGGAAACATCTCGAATAAACAAACTAACCTTGCACCTAAAGCAATTAGAGAAAGAAGAACAAAAAAAACCCAAAGTTAGCAGAAAGAAAGAAATCATAAAAATCAGATCAGAAATAAATGAAAATGAAATGAAGGAAACGATAGCAAAGATCAATAAAACTAAAAGCTGGTTCTTTGAGAAGATAAACAAAATTGATAAAGCACTAGCCAGACTCATCAAAAAAAAAGGGAGAAGACTCAAATCAATAGAATTAGAAATGAAAAAGGAGAAGTAACAACTGACACTGCAGAATACAAAAGATCATGAGATTACTACAAGCAACTCTATGCCAATAAGATGGACAACCTGGAAGAAATGGACAAATTCTTAGCAATGCACAACCTGCCAAGATTGAATCAGGAAGAAATAGAAAATATGAACAGACCAATCACAAGCACTGAAATTGAAACTGTGATTTAAAATCTTCCAACAAACAAAAGCCCAGGACCAGATGGCTTCACAGGTGAATTCTATCAAACATTTAGAGAATAGCTAACACCTATCCTTCTCAAACTCTTCCAAAATATAGCAGAGGGAGGAACACTCCCAAACTCATTCTACAAGGCCACCATCACCCTGATACGAAAACCAGACAAGGATGTCAGAAAGAGAAAACTACAGGCCAGTATCACTGATGAACACAGATGCAAAAATCCTCAACAAAATACTAGCAAACACAATCCAACAGCACATTAAAAGGATCATACACCATGATCAAGTGGGGTTTATTCCAGGAATGCAAGGAATCTTCAATATACGCAAATCAATGAACGTGATACACCATATTAACAAATTGAAGGAGAAAAACCATATGATCATCTCAATAGATGCAGAGAAAGCTTTTGACAAAATTCAACACCCATTTATGATAAAAATCCTCCAGAAAGTAGGCATAGAGGGAACTTTCCTCAACATAATAAAGGCCATATATGACAAACCCACAGCAAACATCATCCTCAATGGTGAAAAACTGAAAGCATTTCCACTAAGATCAGTAACAAGACAAGGTTGCCCACTCTCACCACTCTTATTCAACATAGTTTTGGAAGTTTTAGTCACAGCAATCAGAGAAGAAAAGGAAATAAAAGGAATCCAAATCAGAGAAGAAGTAAAGCTGTCATTGTTTGCAGATGACATGATACTATACATAGAGAATCCTAAAGATGCTACCAGAAAACCACTAGAGCTAATCAATGAATTTGGTAAAGTAACAAGATACAAAATTAATGCACAGAAATCTCTTGCATTCCTATACACTAATGATGAAAAATCTGAAAGTGAAATCAAGAAAACACTCCCATTTACCACTGCAACAAAAAGAATAAAATATCTAGGAATAAACCTACCTAAGGAGACAAAAGACCTATATGCAGAAAATTATAAGACACTGATGAAAGAAATTAAAGATGATACAAATAGATGGAGAGATATACCATGTTCTTGGATTGGAAGAATCAACATTGTGAAAATGACTCTACTACCCAAAGCAATCTACAGATTCAATGTAATTCCTATCAAACTACCACTGGTATTTTTCACAGAACTAGAACAAAAAATTTCACAATCTGTATGAAAACACAAAAGACCCGGAATAGCCAAAGCAATCTTGAGAATGAAAAACGGAGCTGGAGGAATCAGGCTCCCTGACTTCAGACTATATACTACAAAGCTACAGTAATCAAGACAGTATGGTACTGGCACAAAAACAGAAAGATAAATCAATGGAACAGGATAGAAAGCCCAGAGATAAACCCACGCACATATGGTCACCTTATCTTTGATAAAGGAGGCAGGAATGTACAGTGGAGAAAGGACAGCCTCTTCAATAAGTGGTGCTGGGAAAACTGGACAGGTACATGTAAAAGTATGAGATTAGATCACTCCCTAACACCATACACAAAAATAAGCTCAAAATGGATTAAAGACCTAAATGTAAGGCCAGAAACTATCAAACTCTTAGAGGAAAACGTAGGCAGAACACTCTATGACATAAATCACAACAAGATCCTTTTTGACCCACCTCCTAGAGGAATGGAAATAAAAACAAAAATAAATGGGACCTAATGAAACTGCAAAGCTTTTGTACAGCAAAGGAAACCATAAACAAGACCAAAACACAACCCTCAGAATGGGAGAAAATATTTGCAAATGAAACAACTGACAAAGGATTAATCTCCAAAATTTACAAGCAGCTCATGCAGCTCAATAACAGAAAAACAAACAACCCAATCCAAAAGTGGGCAGAAGACCTAAACAGACATTTCTCCAAAGAAGATATACAGACTGCCAACAAACACATGAAAGAACGCTCAACATCATTAATCATTAGAGAAATGCAAATCAAAACTACAATGAGATATCATCTCACACCAGTCAGAATGGCCATCATCAAACAATCTAGAAACAATAAATGCTGGAGAGGGTGTGGAGAAAAGGGAACACTCTTGCACTGCTGGTGGGAATGTGAATTGGTACAGCCACTATGGAGAACAGTATGGAGGTTCCTTAAAAAACTACAAATAGAACTACTATATGACCCAGCAATCCCACTACTGGGCATATACCCTGAGAGAACCATAATTCAAAAAGAATCATGTACCAAAATGTTCATTGCAGCTCTATTTACAATAGCCCGGAGATGGAAACAACCTAAGTGCCCATCATCAGATGAATGGATACAGAAGATGTGGCACATATATACAATGGAACATTACTCAGCCATAAAAAGAAACGAAATTGAGCTATTTGTAATGAGGTGGATAGACCTAGAGTCTGTTATAAAGAGTGAATTAAGTCAGAAAGAGAAAGACAAATACCGTATGCTAACACATATATATGGAAATTAAAAAAAAAATGTCATGAAGAACCTAGGGGTAAGACAGGAATAAAGACACAGACCTACTAGAGAATGGACTTGAGGATACGGGGAGGGGGAAGGGTGAGTTGTGACAAAGTGAGAGAGAGGCATGGATATATATACACTACCAAATGTAAGGTAGATAGCTAGTGGGAAGCAGCCACATAGCACAGGGAGATCAGCTCGGTGCTTTGTGACCACCTGGATGGGTGGGATAGGGAGGGTGGGAGAGAGGGAGACGCAAGAGGGAAGAGATATGGGAACATATGTGTATGCATAACTGATTCACTCTGTTATAAAGCAGAAACTAACACACCATTGTAAAGCAATTATACCCCAATAAAGATGTTAAAAAAAAAAAAAAGAAATTACCCAAACAAAAGAGTAGACAGAAAACCAAATGAGGGATATCCCTGGTGGTCCAGCAGTTAAGACTCCATGCTCCCAACGCAGGGGGCCCGGGTTTGATCCTCAGTCAGGGAACTAGATCCCACATGCCGCAACTAGGAGCTGCATGCCGCAACTAAAATATCCTGCATGGCGCAACTAAAAATCCCATGTGCCGCAACTAAAAAAAAATATCCTGGATGCCGCAACTAACACCCGCATGCCACAACCAAAATGAAGATCCCGCACATGGCAACAAAGATCCCACTTGCCACAACTAAGACCCAGCGCATCCAAATTAATTAATTAATTAATTTTTAAAAAAGAAAGCAACATTAACAGACCTATGGGATAATATAAACCATGCCAAAATACACATAACAGGGATTCCAGAGGGAGAAAAAAGAGAAAAGGGGATTGAAAATGTATCTGAAGAAATTATGGCTGAAAACTTCCCAAATCTAAAGAAGGAAACAGATATCCACATATAGGAAGCACAGAGGGTCCCAATCAAGATGAACCCAGACAGACCTACACACCAAGATATATGATAATAAAAATGGCAAAAGTCAAAGAGAGAATACTAAAGGCAGCAAGAGAAAAACAAAGAGTTAATTACAAGGGAAGGCCCAATAAGGCTATCAGCTGATTTCTCTAAAGAAATGCTGCAAGCCAGAAGAGAGTGACAAAATATATTCAAAGTCTTGAAAGGGAAAAATCTGCAACCTAGAATACTCTACCCAGCAAAATTATCATTTAGAATAGGAGGAAAAATAATTTCTCTGACAAGGAAAAAATAAAAGAATACAGCAATACTAAATCTATCCTAAAAGAAATATTGAAAGGTCTTCTCTAAAAGAAGCAGGAAGATACAGGGAGATAGCAATTGGAGAGTAAATCACTTAAATTAGCTAGTATACAACTCAAAAAGGAAAAAAAAACCACCACCTATTTGTGAAAGCGATCATAAATGCAAGGAACAGCAAAAGGATAAAGATGAAGATATAAAAAAAGGACATCAAAATCATAAAATTTGGGGAAGGACTAAGAAAATGTAGATTTTTTGTTTTTAGAATGTTTTTGGGTCTATATGACTATCAGTCTAAAGCAAGCAGAACTAGGAAGGGGTTAACATACTTGAAAAACAGGGCAACCACAAATCAAAAACATACAATAGATTCACAAAAACCAAAAACAACACAAGCATAAAATAAAATCATCAACCCCCAAAAAGAAAAAGAAAAAGGAACAAACAAGGAATATAGAAACAGCTGAAAACAAGGTTTAAAATGGCAATAAATATATATGTATCAATATTACCTTAAATGTCAATGGACCAAATGCTCCAATCAAAAACAAAGAGTGGCAGACTGGATTAAAAAAACAAGAGTCTACAAGATTCAACCTACAAGAGATCCATCTTAGGGCAAAGGACACACATAGACTGAAAGTGAGGGAATGGAAAAAGGTATTTCATTTCATGCAAACAGAAATGACAAGAAAGCAGGAGCTACAATATTCCTAGCAGACAAAACAGACTTTAAAGCAAAGGCCAAGGACTTCCCTGGTGGTCCAATGTGTAAGACTCTGTGCTCCCAATGCAGGGAGCCCAGGTTCGATCCCTGGTCGAGGAAATAGATACCACATGCATGCTGCAACTAAACAGTCCACATGCCGCAACTAAGAGTCCTCATGCCACAACTAAGAGTCCAGTCCGCATGTCACAAACAAGAAGTCCACGTGCTGCAACTAAGATCCCACGTGCTGCAACTAACACCCAGTGCCGCCAAAATAAATAAATATTTTAAAAATTTAAAAAAGGCCATAAGAAAGATAAAGGACACTATATAACAGTAAAAGGATCAATACAAGAACATGATTTAACACTTCGTCAACATATGTGCGACTGATACAGGAGCAATCAAATACATAAAACAAATACTAACAGACATAACAGGAGGAATTGATGGGAATACAATAGGAGACTTTTAACACCCCACTCACATCAATGAAGAGATCTTCTAGACAGAAAATCAATAAGGCAACAGAGATCCTAAATGATACAACGCTTAGATTTAAATGATATTTTCAGGATATTACATAAAAAAAAAAAAACCAGAATACACATTCTTTTCAAGTGCACATGGAACACTCTCTCTAGGACTGACCACATACTAAGGCACAAAACTAACCTCAACAAATTTAATAAGAGTACAGAAATTATTTCAAGCATCTCCTCTGAACACAATGGCACGAAACTAGAAATCAACCATAGGAAAAGAAATGAGAAAAAAATGATTACATGGAGACTAAACAACATGCTACTACAAAGCCAATGGGTCAACAAGGAAATCAAAAAGGAAATTTAAAAAATACCTTGAGAAAAGCGACAACGAAAACACAATCATACAAAATCCATGGGATGCAGCAAAAGCAGTTCTTAGAGGGAAGTTCATAGTGACACGGGCCTTCTTCAAAAAACAAGAAAAGTCTCAAATAAACAACCTAACCTACCACTTCAAAGAATCAGAAAAAGGACAAACGAAACCCAGAGTCAGCAGAAGGAAGAAAACAATAAAGATCAGGGTGGAAATAAATAAAACAGAGGTTTAAAAAACAAAAGAAAGGGAATTCCCTAGTGGTCCAGCGGTTAGGACTCCGCACTTTCACTGCCAAGGGCCCAGGTTCAATCGCTGGTCAGGGAACTAGGATCCCACAAACCACGCAGCGTGACCCCCCCCCCCCCAAAAAAGAAACCGAGAACTGGTTCTTTGAAAGGGTAAACAAAGTTGACAAACCTCTGGCCAGGCTCACCAAGAAGAAAAGAGCGAGAACCCAAATAAAATAAGAAATGAAAAAGGAGAAATCTCAGCTGGTACCATAGAAATACAAAAAAAAACATAAAAGAGTACTGTTAACAATTATATGCCAACAAATTTGACAACCTACAAGAAATAGACAACTTTCTACAAACATACAGCCCACCAAAATTGAATCAAGAAGAAACAGATGATCTGAACAGACTGATCACTAGAAGTGAAGTAGAATCTGTAATTTTTAAAACTCCCTACAAACAAAAGTCCAGGACCAGGTGCCTTCACAGGCAAATTCTACCAAACATACAAAGAAGAACTTACACTGATTCTTCTAAAACTGTTCCAAAAGACTGAAGAGGAGGAAACACTCCCAAAGACATTCTATGAAGTCACCATCACCCTGATACCAAAATCAGACAAAGATACCACCAAAAAAGAAAATTACAGGCCAATATCTTTGATGAATATAGATGCAAAAATTCTCAGCAAAATATTAGCAAACTGAATCCAACACCACATAAAAAAGATCATACACCACAACCAAGTGGGATTCATCCCAAGTTCACAAGAATGGTTCAACATCTGCAAAGCAATCAATGTAATATACCACATAAACAAAAGAAAAGTCAAAAACCATGTGATTATCTCAATAGATGCAGAAAAAGCATTTGGCAAAATTCAACATCATCCATGATAAAAACTTTTACCGAAGTGAGTATAGAGGGAACATACCTCAACATAATAAAAGCCATTTATGACAAACCCAAAGCCAATAAAATACTCAGTGGTGAAAAGCTGAAAGCCTTCCCACTAAAACCTGGAACAAGACAAGGATGCCCACTCTTACCACTTCTATTCAACATAGTATTGGAAGTCCTAGCCACAGCAATCTGACAAGAAAAATAAAAGGTATTCAAATTGAAAGGGAAGAGGTAAAATTGTCACTAAATGCAGAAGACATGATACTATATATAGAAAACCCTAAGGATTCCACACTAAAACTACTAGATCCTATAAAGGAATTCAGAAAAGTAGCAAGATACAAGATTAACATTCAGAAATCAGTTGCATAAATTTCTTGACACTAATGATGAAATATCAGGGACTTCTCTGGTGGTCCAGTGCTTAAGAATCCACCGTCCAATGCAGGAGACGCAGGTGCGATCCCTGGTCAGGGAACTAAGATCCCACATGCCGCGGGGCAACTAAGCCTGTGTGCTGTCAACTACTGAGCCTGCATGCCCTAGAGCCCGTGTACCACAACTACTAAGCCCGCACGGTCTGGAACCCATGTGCCACAAGTAGAGAGCTTGCTCACCACAACTACTGAGCCCATGCTCTCTACAGTCCGTGCACCACAATGAAGAGCCCATGCGCCGCAATGAAAGATCCTGCATGCCACAATGAAGATCTGGAGTGCCACAACTAAGACCCAACACAGCTAAATAAATAAATATTTTTTAAAAACCAATGAAATATCAGAAAGAGAATGTATAAAAACAATACTTTTTAAAATCACACCAAAAAACATAAAATACCTAGGAATAAACCTGACCAAGGAAGTGAAAGACTTATATGCTAAGAACTATAAAACATTACTAAAAGAAAGTAAAGAGAATGCAAAGAAATGGAAAGATATCCCATGCTCTTGGATTGGAAGAATTAATATTATTAAAATGGCAATACTACCCAAAGCAATCCACAGATTTAATGCAATCCCTATCAAATTACCCATGACATTTTTTGCAGAACTAGAACAAATAATGCAAAAATTCATATGGAGCCATAAAAGACCCAGAATTGCCAAAGCAATCCTGAGGAAAAAATTCAAAGCAGGAGGCATAACTCTCCCAGGCTTCAGACAATACTACAAAGGTAATCAAAACAGTGTGGTATCAGTACAAAAACAGACATACGGATCAATGGAACAGAATAGAGAGCCCAAAAATAAACCTACACACCTACATTCAATTAATCATGGACAAAGGAAGCAAGACTATAAAATGGGAAAAAGTCTCTTCAGCAAGTGGTACTGGGAAAGATAGACAGCCACATGTAAATCAGTGAAGTTGGGACACACACTCACACCATGCACAAAAATACTCAAAATGGCTTAAAGACTTGAACATAAGACATAACACCATAAACTCCTAGAAGAAAGCACAGGCTAAACATTCTCTGACATAAATCGTACCAATGGTTTCTTAGGTCAGTCTCCCAAGGCAACAGAAATAAAAACAAAAATAAAATGGGACCTAATCAAACTTAAAAGCTTTTGCACAGCAAAGGAAATCATTTAAAAGAAACGAGGGACTTTCCTGGTGGTCCAGTGGCTAAGACTCCACACTCCCAATGCTGGGGGCCCACGTTCAATCCCTGGTCAGGAAACTAGATCCCACATGCTGCAACTAAGAGTTCACATGCCGCAACTAAAAGATCCCACATGTTGCAACTGAAGATCCTGTACACAGCAACAAGGATCCCACATGTGGCAAGGAAGATCCCACACGCGGCAACGAAGATCCCGCACATGGCAACTAAGAACCGGCACAGCAAAATAAATAAATAAATGTTAAAAAAAAAAAAAAAACCTACAGAAGGGGAGAAAATATTTGAAATGATGAGACCAAAAATGCTTACTCTCCAAAATATACAAACAGCTCATACAACTCAACAACAAAAAAAAACAAACAACCCAATTGAAAACTCAAAAGAAGATCTTAATAGACATTTCTCCAAAGAAGACATGCAGATGGCCAGTAGGCACATGAAAAGATGCTCAACATCACTGATTATTAGAGATATGTAAAACAAAACTAAAATGAGGTACCACCTCACACCAGTCAGAACTGCCATCATTAAAAAGTCTACAAATAACAGGGACTTCCCTGATGGCACAGTGGTTAAGAATCCGCCTGCCAATGCAGGGGACACGGGTTCAAGCCCTGGTCCGGGAAGATCCCATATGCCGTGGAGCAACTAAGCCCGTGCACCACAACTACTGAGCCTGCGCTCTAGAGGCTGCATGCCACAACTACTGAAGCCCATGTGCCTAGAGCTCCACAACAAGAGAAGCCTGCGCACTGCAATGAAGAGAAGCCGCTGCTCGCCACAACTACAGAAAGCCTGCGTGCAGTAATGAAGACTCAACACAGCCATTTATTTATTCATTTATCTTTTTTTTTTTTTTTTTTTTTTGCGTTACACGGGCCTCTCACTGTTCTGGCCTCTCCCGTTGCAGAGCACAGCCTCCGGACATGCAGGCTCAGCGGCCATGGCTCACAGGCCCAGCCGCTCCGCCACATTTGGGATCTTCCCAGACCGGGGCACGAACCCGTGTCCCCTGCATCGGCAGGCGGACTCTCAACCACTGCACCACCAGGGAAACCCTTTTTTTTTTTCTAAAGTCTACAAATAACAAATGCTGGAGTGGGTGTGGAGAAAAGGGCACCCTCCTACAATGTTGGTGGGAATGCAAGTTGGTGCAGCCACTATACTGGAAAATAGTATGGAGGTTCCTCAGAAAAGTAAAAATACAGTTACCATATGATCCAGCAATCCCACTCCTGGGCATATACCCAGACAAAACTATAATTCAAAAAGACAGGGGTTTCCCTGGTGGCACAGTGGTTAAGAAGCCGCCTGCCAATACAAGGGACACAGGTTTGAGCCCTGCTCCGGGACGATCCCACATGCCGTGGAGCAACTAAGCCCATGAGCCACAACTACTGCGCCTGCACTCTACAGCCTGCGACCCACAACCACTGAGCCCACGTGCCACAACTACCGAAGCCCACGCGCCTAGAGCCCGTGCTCTGCAGCAAGAGAAGCCACCACAATGAGAAGCCCGCACACCGCAACAAAGGGTAGCCCCCACTCGTCGCAACTAGAGAAAGCCCACACGCAGCAACAAAGACCCAACACAGCCAAAAATAAATAAATAAAAAGATACAGGTACCCCTATGTTCATAGCAGCACTATTCACAATAGCCAAAACATGGAAACAACCTAAAGGTCCGTCGACAGATGAATGGATAAAAAAAAGATGTGGTACATATATATAATGAAATACGACCCAGCCATAAAACAGAACGAAATAATGGCATTTGCAGCAACATGGATACAACCTGAGATTATCATACTAAGTAAAATCAGACAGAGAAAGACAAATACCACGTGATATCACTTATATGTGGAATCTAAAATATGGCACAAATGAGCCTATCTACAAAACAGAAACAGACTCACAGACATAGAGAACAGACTTGTGGTTACCAAGGAGGATGGAGGGAGGCAGAGGGATGGACTGGGAGTTTGGGGTTAGTAGATGCAAACTATTACATTTAGAACAGACGAACAACAAGGTCCTACTGTATAACACAGGGAACTATATCCAGTCTCCTGGGATAAACCATAATGGAAAAGAATATTAAAAAAAAAAAAGAATGTATATATGTATACAAATGAGCCACCTTGCTGTACAGCAGAAATTAACACAGCATTGTAAATCAACTATACTTAAAAAAAAAAGAGCAGCAAGCATAAACAGAAAATAAAACAAAATAAAATTTAAAGCTATTTCAACATCTGTGAAAGTACAATCCAGCAACTTTTTTAAACAGCAGCTAGAATACCATCAATTTAGTAACTTACAACCAGCTCTTAAAAAGAAATGAAATAGAAACTATAAGGATGCACTGCACAAAGGGTAAACAATGTTCAAGAAAACTCTGATACATATAATGTATGGGTTGCAACGTAAAACAAAATGTACCCAGCTTTTGGAAAAAGTAAAATGTGTAACTATCGGTTCAGAAAGTTTGAGAAACACTGCTCTAAAGCAGTGAATCTTTTTTTTAAATAAATTTATTAATTTTATTTATTTTTGGCTACACTGGGTCTGCATTGTTGCACGTGGGTTTTTTCTAGTTGCGGCGAGTGGGGGCTACTCTTCGTTGCAGTGCGCAGGCCTCTCATTGCGGTGGCATCTCTTGTTGCAGAGCACAGGCTCTAGAGCCCAGGCTCAGTAGCTGTGGCACACGGGCTTAGCTGCTCCGTGGCATGCGGGATCTTCCCAGACCAGGGCTCTAAACCCATGTCCCCTGCACTGGCAGGCGGATTCTTAACCACTGTGCCACCAGGGAAGCCCTAAAGCAATGAGTCTTAACTGTAGCTTTGTGAAACACCAGTTGCCAATCTGTCTAAAAATAATGATTTTGTTTTCTTTTTCTTTTTTTTTTTTTTTGAGCGGGGGGGTGGTCTGCACTGCGCAGAATGCAGAATCTAAGTTCCCTGACCAGGGATCGAACCTGTGCCCCCTGCAGTGGAAGTGTGGAGTCTTAACCACTGGACCGCCAGGGAAGTCCCCAAAAATTATGATTTCTGACTCATTAATTTACACACTATAATTAAATGTTTTTAAAGAAGTAAAACATTGATTCACACCAAAAAATGTGCATAGGATATTTCTGAAAGGTAAAGAACATCATATGATCCAGTGGTAAGGTCTCACAAGGTTAAAGAGGTTTATAATCTACACTCTAGGACATTGGATTCAAGGCAATGTTATTTCCAACCTAATTATGATTATCTTTGAATAATTTACTTCTCTCGACCTAATAAAAATCAGTTATTAAGAAACAAAACTGTTCTAGGACTTCCCTGGTGGTGCGGTGGTTAACAATCTGCCTGTCAATGCAGGGAACATGGGTTCAAGCCCTGGTCAAGGAAGATCCCACATAATATATAAATCTTGCATATAACAAATACACTGCTGTAAGTGCTTCATTTTCACCATGCTTTTCAAAAGAACTCACATTAAAAAAAAAAAGAATTCACATTAAAACATTTTTGACAGGAGATAGATTTTTTTGGTCTCCCACAGTGGGAGCTAATTAGAGATTTTTAAATCTAGTCTACATAATACTGCAAACTATAGCATTAATAACAATGTTATTCTCTAAAATACATTATGTGGTACAATTCTGTAATAAAATTTTCTTAAAAGTTAAGAAAATCTGTTTCCAGATCTTTCACTTGGCTTATGCATTTAACTATACTGAGACTTCCAGATTTTTTCAGATTAAATTTTTAGTGTCTTCAAAAGCAAAGAAAGCTATATAGCATACACAATTCACACTGCAAATTCTTAATGCTAAGAGACAAAATATCAACATTACTTCTAAAAACACAGCAACTAATTTTTGACAACTGAAATATACACAGTCACTAACAAATTACCATTCTCTGGTCTTCAAAGCACTTATCCTTACTTGAAATTATCAGTTTGTCTCTGTTCTTCCAAATATATATATAAATATAAGCTCCTATCTTGCTGACAAAATATTCCCAGCACATAGCATAAAACACAGCCCAGCACAGCCTTCAAACATTAACTAAGTGAATATTAAATACTGTCAAGAATAGGACAGCCTTCCTCAGAACAGAATGTCCTCATCACTGGGGAAGACTACTCATCATTAAGAATAAGAGTCTTAATTATTAGAGAAATGCAAATCAAAATTACAGTGAGGTAACCTCACATCAGTCAGAATCACCAACATTAAAAAATCTACAAAGAATAAATGCTGAAGAGGGTGTGGAGAAAAGGGAACCCTCCTACACCGTTGGTGGGAATGTAAATTGGTATAGCCACTATGGAGAACAGTATGGAGGTTCCTTAAAAAAAAACTAAAAATAGAACTACCATGTGACCCAGCAATCCCACTATGGGCATACACACAGAAAAAACCATAATTCAAAAAGATACATGCACCCCGATGTTCCCTGCAGCACTATTTACAACTGCCAGGACATGGAAGCAAGCTAAATGTCCACTGACAGAAGAATGGATAAAGAAGATGTGATACATATATGCAATGGAATATTACTCAGCCATAAAAAGGAACGAAATGTCATTTGCAGTGACGTGGATGGACCTAGAGACTGTCATACAGAGTGAAGTCACAAAGAGAAAGACAAATATCGTATAGTATCACTTATATGTGGAATCTACAAAAATGGTATACAGATGAACTTATTAGCAAAGCAGAAATAGAGTCACAGATGTAGAAAACAAACTTATCGTTACCAAGGGGGAAGGGAGGGTGGGATGAATTGGGAGAATGGTAATGACATATATATGCTACTATATACAAAACAGATAACTAATGAGAACCTACTGTATAGCACAGGGAACTATACTCAGTGCTCTTGTGGTGACCTAAATGGGAAGGAAATCTAAAAAAGAGTGGATATACATATATGTATAACTGACTCACTCTGCTGTACAGCACCCTAACACAACATTGTAAAGCACCTACTTTCCAATAAAAAAAAAAAGGAATAAGAGTTTGAATAAGATCATAAATCGTTAAATCCACAAATCCATATCTAAAAACATGATCTTAAGATTTTAAAAAAGACTACAGCACCCAAGCAGCAAGTACTCACTAAAATAGTTATTTAAAAATTTTTCTTATTGTTTGTCTTAATTTCTTAAGATTCTATAATATAGATTACTACTATAATAAGAAAAAACTATAACAATTATTTTAACAAAGAAAAACAGATCAGCATTCAACTAAAAAATAAAATGTTGACTTTTCTTTTTAGTAAGTACCTTTTCTTGAAAGACGACAGCAGTTTCTAGCCCTGGCATGATGTCCAGTAGGAGTCTGCAAGCAGCAGTGTTTAAAGGGGGCTCTCGGCTTGTCATCACATATGCATTCACCAGCTGTAAAGAAAAGGGAGTACATCTCATCTGAAATTCAACCCAATCAAATTAATAACGACTAATAAATCCTTAATACATTCCCATAGCTTGCCTAAAGGGTATTAAAGAAGACTATACCTAACATTAATTAAACCTGTAATTATTAGAAATAGTTATGATCCTGCTGAGCCATGATAATACCATATAATTTCTTCTGCCACTTTAAAGTCAAATCCCCCTAAAACAACTCAGCAACCATAGAAATTCAAGCTCAAGGGATATCACAAAGAAAACACTCCCATCCTCATATACACTTTTCAGAAGGATAAAACAGGGCAAGATAAGCCTCCCCTCACCCCTCCCTGATTCTTGACAACAGTTAATGAAAAAATTTGAGTTTTATATTTTATATATATAAATGTATCAATAAAACTTTCCTTTTGGCACTCATCAAATAAATACTGGATCTCTAAGTGGCACTGTGTTCTATTGCTGGGTATACAACAGTGAATAAGACACAGTCCCACCATCAAAGCGTTCATAATACAAAAGAGGTGACAGTTGGAAAAACAAATATCATAAGCACAGGATGCTACAGAAACCTGTAGGAAGCCATACAACTCTGCAAGGGAATCAGAGAAGGCTTTAGAGAGGAAGGGATTCCAAGCGAGAACATGAAGGACAAGCAGGAATAGCTAAGGAGGAGTGGGAAAGAGAGGAGGGCCAAAGGTCAGGAACAGAAAATGAGAGAACAGAGGCCATGAGATTGGGTTTATAAACCAAAATAAAAAATTTAAAATTTATCTTGAGAGCAATGGGAAAGCACTAATGGATTTTAAGCAAGAGAATGCCATGATCATTTTTTGCATTTGATAAAGATTTTCAGGATATAAGTAAAGAATGGGTTGGGACAAGATAAGAAGAGAAACCAATTAAGAGGCTATTGCAGTATCGAGAGATGGTGGTAGCTAACCTAAGGTCTGACAACAAGGGCAGAAAGAAGCGGAGGGATTTGTGAAGGTTAAGGGGGAGGGCACAATAAGACCTGTAAGTTCACTGAATAAGAAAGCTTAGAGGAATAAAGGATAACTTCCAGCTGGCTAGGAAAGGACACCATTACTGAGCTAGAGCATAAGAGAAACAGATTGTGGGGCAAACAATGAGACATGCAGAATTCAAGGTGCCTGTGGGAAATATCCATGTGGGAACGTCTAGAAGGCAGCTGCAAGTGATCTGAAGCAGAGAAGAGACACCAGTGATAAATAAAATTGGGAATTAATATAATACAGATAAAAATAATAGCTAATAATTACTGAGCCCTCATGTGCCAGGTTCTGAACTAAGTACTTTTCATGTTTAATTTCATTCAAGGATTACAAAAACATTTTAAGGTAAGAACTATCATCCCTATTTCATAGATTAGGGAAATAAAGCTTTGAGAAAATAAAGCTTGGAGAGGCTTAAGTTGCCTAAAGATCAAAATGTCAATGAAGAGTGGAGCTGCACTTAAACCCAAAACATGGACCCCAAAGCCCATGCTCTCAAGCATCATGCTATTCCACCTCCAAAATCAAACCTAACAGCCACAATTTATTAAATAATTACTATGTTCAGGAGCTGTGAGTAATACATACTTTTTTTTTTTTTTTACCCTCATTTACTCCTCAACAGACCAGAGTTAAATAAGGCACTTTCTCTCCCTCCACATGCCCAATGCACACACCCATAGTGTCAGTGCAGAGTCATACGGTACATATCACTCTTACTTTTCTATTCAAGAACCCAAGAGAACTCCTATATTCCCAAACTCAAAATCATCTCACCCCAGAATGAGCACAGATGCCTTGGGAACCCTCACCAATATTCAACTGAACAAAGTACACACCAAAGAGAAAACACCTTGGCCACAACCAGGGCTTTGGTAATAAAGAAGTCCATGATTAGTCTATTTCATTGAACCAATACCAAATTTAAAAAGCTACCCACTCTATTCCCAACTTTGTCAAGGCCTCAGGAAAAAAACAGACTATTTACAAAAAAAAACAATAAAGGTACAGCATCTGCTGATGATAATCTCTAGAGAAAAGTAAGAAGCAAACCTACTGCATTCATGAAATCATCATTCTTGAAGAGTATTCTCAGCAAGTGGCCCAGCATACACTCTGGATCAGCTCGACCTACCAAAAGAAGAGGGGAGGAACAAACAAAGGAATGAGTAAGTCATCCCAGTCAAGCAACTCAAACCTCTGGAAAGGCACCTGGGTTGTTTTAAGTACTATTAAAAGGCCAGCAAAAATTAACAGAAACAAAGAAAAGATTCTTTTGATGAATCAGATTTCATAAGGAGCATTCTTTAAAATTAAAAATGACAATAAAAAATTTGAGACACTGCTCTCTAACATTCCCATCTCCCAGCATATTGCCTACACATCAATGCTGAATTAAATAAATGAGCACTAGACCCAGACCAGAATCACTAAGAGTATACAAGGGTCTACAAAAGAATCATAAAGGAGCCTAAAAGAATGAAAACCCATGACTTCCCAGACAAAGAAAGGAAGGAAGCACAACTTCTTTTGATGAGTGGCCTGGAGAAGATAGGCTCCAAGTCCAATCTCTCAACTATAATGCCAACAGCAGTACAAATGTGTCCTCAAACCTGTAATGAACACTCCAGGTTTGGGGGACAGGGGGAATCCCGCCAAGCAATCACCAATTCTAAAGATAAAATAAACGTGGTCATCTTAACTTCTGAGCTCCTGGGGAAAGAAAGGAGGCCAGGAACCTAGGATTTACTCAACACACAGCCTAAATGTAAAAGAATTACTTAATGGTTGGGAAAATTACTGGTTCGCTTTTAAAAGAGATATCATCAATTTAATTTTCCTTTCAGAGTGGCAAATTTAGTCAAAGGATACAATTTAGGATGAAGAAAAGATATAAGCTGCTGATATAAAGTTTTTACCAAGCTGTAATTAATATCCCAAAGTAATTCACAAAAACAGAAGTTAGAGAATGGTACTATAAAAACAAACGTGGACCTCAGATTACTTAACTTTCTCTCTTTATAAAAGATGAAACTGTGACCCTTATTTTTATTAATAGAAATTATGCCTAATGACAAATATGACTTAACATAAGAGTTAGGAAGGAAAAAAACTGTCTTTAAATTTCTACTGAAAAAAAAGGCATTCTTCTCTCCCTTCTTCCTCGTTACCATTTCATCCTTCCCAAGGCAATGTCACTAAGCATGATCACCTCTTGAATTCTTTTCACAATCCCATGAATTAACTTAGTTTCTTTTCACTTTCCTACTATTTCATGCTCTGATTGCCTTACTGCAGATGTTAGCCCAATAGCCGTTCTCAAAGTCACAAGTGGGGATGTCTACGACAAGAGCAGCAGGTAACATCACATAAACAACTGGACACTCAATTTGAAATGCTTAGCTTACTTACATTTGGGAATAAAAGTCTAAGAAACAGAAATAAACCCTGGAACATTTGGGTGGATATACAATGTTCTTATTTTTGTAAGTCCCATTCATTCTCACTATCTCTCCACATACAAAATCTCAGACTCTTCTCTCCAAAAGGAACTCCTGGTTTTATAAAGAGAAAATTTATATGCAGTGTGGGCCCACATGACATAAGCTTTGCCCACTGGTAAGCTACCTTAGAGAGAACATAAAATAGCAGTCTCAAGTCCCATACAGTTCTGTATTATAGCAAATTCCATGCCAAAGCAGGCTGGTTTGTCATGGCTCTAATTAAATTGGCCCAAAAGAAAACCACATTAACATGAGATGGCATATTTTAGCTGTTGGAACACTAAAGTAGACATCAAGAAATCCATTCATTCATTATTCAAGGTTCCAAGCATCAATTTCATAACTAAAAGCAAGGCACTGAATGCATTCTCAACCACATCTCCCCGTTAATAAAAGGATAATTATTGTTGTTAGAAAAATGAAGGCACAGAGGATAACATCTTTTGGTTTAAAAGTCAGAAAGACAGAACATTTTTCTCTCTTTAAATCTTTGTAATCATATCAACTGAGTCAATAAGGTATATCTATATAATTTAGTTCCTTTAAGTTAGCTTCTAGTAATAGTAATCTTCCATTTAATAGGTAAATATTAAAAGTATTTCCATTTTGCCAGGAATTTATTTTTCCTCTCTGCCCCCACCTTGAGCAATATTTTAACAAATAAATTCTATTTCAATTGAAAAATATTCCTTATATTAAGCAGTTTTCTTTTTTTTTTGCGGTACACGGGCCTCTCACTGTTGTGGCCTCTCCCGTTGCGGAACACAGGCTACGGACGCGCAGGCTCAGCGGCCATGGCTCACAGGCCCAGTCGCTCCATGGCATGTGGGATCTTCCCGGACCGGGGCACGAACCCGTGTCCCCTGCATCGGCAGGTGGACTCTCAATCACTGTGCCACCAGGGAAGCCCTAAGCAGTTTAGAGCCAGGCTTAAGAGAACACAGTCTCACCAGGATGTCGATCATCAAATGGGTCTGGATCCCCCTTACGATATTCTTCAGTTTCTTTTTCAATCAATTCAGACATCCTAGCACAAAGAGAAGACAGGGTCAATTCTAGACAAGCATACAAAAAAAATGTATCACTACCTACAATAGTCAAACAATCAAGGTACAAAATAAAAGCAAAAAATTAGAAAAAGGGTATTTTCCTAACAAACATAAAGACCTAAACAACTATCTCATAAAAGTTTCCACTCCCAAATCCATTCTTCTCTCCAACTCTCCTGTCTCAAATAATAGCACTATCCCCTCAGAAGCCAAAAACAAGGAGTCATCATTAAAACTGTCCTTTTCTCCCCATCCCCCTCAGCAATAATTCCTATAAGCTCTACCTACAAAATATCTCCTGACTTCAACCATTTCCTTAAATTTTGACCACTCCTACCCTTGTCCAGACCACCTTTATCAACTTCTGGACTACCTGCAATAGACTTTTCCCTGGTCTCCTTGTTTCTTGCTTCCATGCTTGACCTGACACAATACACCTCCAACTTTCAATGACTTACCCTCAACTTAAATTAAACCCAAGCACTGCAAGGTTTACAGTAACCTGGCTTTTGTCTGCATCTATGACCACTTCTTGTACTCCTCCACCCCTCCTTTATTAAGCTACGGTCACATGGCCTTCCCTGCTCTTCAGAGTCCAAACTCGTAACTGCTCCAGGACCTTTCTAGGTGCTGTTACCTCAGCCTGTAACATTCTTCCACCCACCCAGGTTCCCACCCCTGCCCTAAGCAACCACTCACCTACTTTTTCTCACTAAAGATTAGTTTTGCCTGTTCTACAATTTCATATAAATGAAATCACATATACTCTTTTTTTTTTAATTTTATTTTATTTACTTTTGGCTGCGTTGGGTCTTCGTTGCTGCGTGCGGGCTTTCTCTAGTTGCAGCGAGCGGGGGCTACTCTTCATTGTGGTGCGTGGGCTTCTCTTGCTGCGGAGCACGGGCTCTAGGCATGCAGGCTTCAGTAGTTGTGGCTCGTGGGCTCTAGAGCGCAGGCTCAGTAGTTGTGGCGCACGGGCTTAGTTGCTCCACGGCATGTGGGATCTTCCCGGAACAGGGATGGAACCCGTGTCCCCTGCATTGGCAAGCGGATTCTTAACCACTGCACGACCAGGGAAGCTCCACATATACTCTTTTTATGTTTGACTTCTTTCACTCAGCACGTTGAGTCATCCAGGTTGTTGCACGTTATCAACTGTTCTTTTTTATTCACACTTTTTTTTTTGAAATAAGAAAAATCACTTTCTGAGTACCCTAAGGACTGACATTTTAACCTATTATAATGACAATCAAATAAAAGGCTTTCATGCTCTCCAGTATCTAGGATGCTCTATCCTAACTCAAATTTTCCTGCATGCTTTATTTCCACAAAACCATACTTCTAGTCTTAAGGGTTAAGCTCCCTGCAAAAATTCTTGCCCACTCTGGTATATTTTTCCCCATCAAGCCTCAAAAGTATTTCTACCTTTTCTACCTTTCCCCCTAAACTCTGAAAACTCTCTTTGCCACAAAGGATGATCACATAAAATGTATTTTAAATTACATATTATAAGATCTACTAGTATCTTCAGTGGAAACTAAGCAATATAGCACAGCAGAAGTTAAAAACATGGATTCTGGAGCCAGATGGCCAGTGTTCAAATCATATCTCTTCCCCTGTTTGTGACTTCGGTCATGTTATTTAACCTCTCTGTGCCTAATCTGTAAAATGAGGATAACAGTCCCTATCTTACAGAGTTTCCCTGAAGTAAAAGTTAATATATGTAGTCTGCTTAAAACAGAACTTAAGTCAGAGCTATTTAGATGGTGTTCCTATGGAAACTGGGAATCAATAACAAATAGAAAACGAATTAATCTAAGGTAGATATTGATGCAGTGGGGCAGGAGGGAGCCTTCTGGAGGTAGTACTCAAGTTCTATAATTTGATCTAGGTGATGATTTTGTAAGTAAACAATCCATCCCTCAGTATCCACAGAGAATTGGTTCCAGGACCTCCCAGGGATACTAAAATCCTCTAATGCTCAAGTCCTTTGTATAAAATGGCATAGTACAGTTGGCCCTCCACATCCACAGAGTCAAGCAACCGTGGGTGGACTATAAATTATATCTCAATAATATAAAAAAAAAACACAAAACCTGGGTTAAGCTCATACAGCTTGGCGCAATGCCAGTCCTTTTTCACAGAATTAAGTCGAAGTCTTGATTATAATAAATAAAACAACATAAAAAATAAAAAGTCAATCAGGTTATAGAGTTGTACATTTTTCTTAGGAAAATAGCCAAAAGATCATTTTAAAAAATAGTCAGTAAAGGAGCATGTAGGCCTGAAATTCATTTGCTTTTCATGCAATACACCCAAACTGAAGCCAGTTTGCAGGGTGAGAGGGATGACAGATGTGAAGATACTTTAGGAAATAGCCAGTGAACTAACAGACCCACAATTTGAAGGATGGTAAGAGTTTTGCCCCTATCTAAAATAAACTATACTCTGAATTCATCCTACTGTCTCTTAAAGTCCCAGTCTAACCTTAAAGATCTTTTTAAGATCTTGCTCCATATAACTTTATCTTCCATTCCTACCTTATATTCACCCTCCACTCTGGCGGGGCCCATTTCCTCACTGCCACAAAAACATGCCCCAGTTCATTCTCCCCTAGATACATTTTTCAGTCACATTTGAACTTTTCCTAGAAAACCTTGTCTCTGCTTTCAATCAAGGTATATTCTACCAACTTTCAAGTCCCTGTTCCAAGGAACCTTTACCTCATCCTACACTGGAAAGCCCACTGGAATTGGAGTTAAAACCCAGTATTTTAACCTTAGCTTTCTACTGCCTGGCTATAGTCTTTTGGGTTTTTTTGTTTTGTTTTTTTGTTTGTTTTGGCCACGCTGGGTCTTTGTTGCTGCACGCAGGCTTTCTCTAGCTGCGGCAAGCAGGGGGGTACTCTTTGTTGTGGTGCACGGGCTTCTCGTTGCAGTGGCTTCTCTCTTGTTGTGGAGCACGGGCTCTAGGTACACGGGCTTCAGTAGTTGCAGCACACGGGCCCTAGAGCGCAGGCTCAGTAGTTGTGGTGCATGGGTTTAGTTGCTCCGCAGCATGTGGGATCTTCCCAGACCTGGGATCAAACCCGTGGTCCCTGCATTGCAGGCGGATTCTTAACTACTGCACCACCAGGGAAGTCCTATAGTCTTTTGCAAGCAGCTCAGAGGATGGCGGCTATCTTTTAACAATGTAGCTCTCACACTTTTAGTGACAAATGAAGAAGCTGAGGTTCAGAGAAGTGTCTCCTACAGTTCTGACACACAAAAGGTCCTCAAACATTTGTTGAATGAATAGAAGAAATGGACTCATTCAAATTCTTTCCATTCTCCTAACCCCTAGAATATTTACAAACCACACTGCCAATCTAGCACTTCATTATATGCTATTTTGTACTACTATGCATTTTTTGGAGCCATTAGTTGCCTCCCAGATGGTTATCTCCTTGAAGATAGGGTCCCTCCATTTAGGCTTTGCACTGCTGAATACCATAGCATAATGACAAAGTTCAGGGTCAAATATGATAATTAATATGAAATCATCCTGAAAATAAAGTTTTTTGGTTTTGGGGTTTTTTTTGGCCTCACCACGCAGCTTGCAGGATCTTAGTTCCCTGCCCAGGGATTGAACACGGGCCCCGGGAGTGGAAGCACCGAGTCCTAACCACTGGACCGCCAGGGAATTCCCGAAAATAAAGTATTAAAAAATACCTTATATTTTATATCTTTTGAGCAATTAAATGAATCTACCACTGACACTATCATCCCCATTCATGACTCTCTCCTCCTTTCAAAGGTACATCAATCAATAATCCACACACGTTAAACGCACAATACTTAAGATTCTTTAATTCACTGTGGCTGCACTTCAAGTAGCTTGTGATTAATAGTTCTTAATGTCCAATGCCTCTACAAATGAAAATCCACTTTCCACCAGTCAGCAATAATCCTTTCCCTAAAAAAAAACTGTACTTTCACATGTTCCCCATCTATCAAGAGCAATTAAGAACAAAGCATTTATCCCTGTTTAAACTGTCATAAGATCATAGTTCTCTTTATCCCTAGAGAATAGATCATTGCATAAACAAAGTTTTTTTTCTCTGCTATGATATTACAGATTAGATGTTAAAGAGCCCCATGTTCCAGAGGCTTCCTGCTCAGAAAAACCATGGGCATCCCAACCCAGCCTTTTTTTTTTCACTTTCTCTTCTTCCTTAACACATTCATTCAATAAAATTATGTCCCACACAGTTTACTATGTACCAAGCATTGGGCAAGTCAGTGTCTGAGGCAACACAAGGAGACACCAATAAAAATGAGTAGTACCTGACTTCAAAAAAGACTTACAATTTAGTGAGGAGACACATGTAAAAAGATAATTATAATACAAGTGGTAATTAAAATGGGGGAAAGATTTTTTTTAATTGAAGTATAGCTGATTTACAATGTTGTGTTAATTACTGCTGTACAGCAAAGTGATTAAGTTATACATATATATACATATACATACATTCTTTTTTCAAATATTCCTTTCCATTATGGCTTATCATAGGATATTAAATATAATTCTCTGTGCTATACAGTAGGACCTGGTTGTTTATCCATTCTATATATAAAAGCTTACATCTGCTAATCCCAACCTCCCACTCCATCCCTCCCCCAACCCCCTTGGCAACCTCTATGTCCATGATTCCATTTCTGTTTCATAGATAGGTTCATTTGTGTCATATTTCAGATTTCACATATAAGTGATATCATATGATATTTACAGACATGATTTTTTTTTTTTCGGTATGTGGGCCTCTCACTGTTGTGGCCTCTCCTGTTGCGGAGCACAGGCTCCGGACGCACAGGCTCAGCAGCCATGGCTCACGGGCCCAGCCACTCTGCAGCATGTGGGATCCTCCCCGACCGGGTCACGAACCTGTGTCCCCTGCATCGGCAGGCGGACTCTCAACCACTGCGCCACCAGGGACGCCCCAAGACATGATTCTTGAACTGCTTCCTGAAAGGACTAGAGCTTGCCAGGCAGATATACCAAGGAAAGGCATTTCAGGCCAAAGAAACAGCAAGTGTAAAGGCACACAGACACTGGAAAATATGGTTCTATTCCTCTCTGAAGAACAACACTATGAGGCAGAAAAAGGAAGTACAGACTAAATCATAAATGGCCTCATAGGCCACTCTAAATTACATTTCATTCTGAAGGAAAAGGGTGCCAGGGAAGAATTATGAGCTGAGGTATGATATATTAGAAGAGGGTAAACTGCAGACAGAGGAATAATGCACACTGCCTAATGAGCCAGTCAAGACACGATCAATACCTAATAAAGGAAGTGCGAATGGGGAAGAAGAGGAAGCAGAAACCCTCAGGGCTTGGTGACTAAGTTGTGCTAGTAAAGGAATACACTAGGGAGAATGGTTTTCAGTTTTTAGTTTATAACTATTTACACCAAGGCAGGGAGCACAAAAGCACAAACTGTGAATGAAGAGGGAGGTAGGATGAAGATGATAAGCTCTATTTTGAACACAGTATGTTTCAGGTGTCTGTGGTATAACCAGGTAAACATGTATACACCAATCAGCTGAGAAATGGGTCTGAAATTTTTAAAAAGAGGAGTCTGCAGTGAAAATAGAAATTTGAAAGTTAACATGAGAATAATTTTTTAAATCATGGACAGAGATGAAACTATCTAGGTAGAATACTTAGGGTGAAGAGAGAAGAGAACCACAAACAAAACCTTGGTGCTAAAACATTGGCAGGAGAAGAACCTTGGAAAGAGAATGACAACAAAAGGGCCTGAGAGGAAAGGGAAGAAATTTTTACAAGGTTCAAGAAGTAGAGAGATAAAAGACTAGTTCCGACAGGGAAAAAAAAATGGATTGAGAATTCATGAAGTGAGCCTTCCTTCCTTCCTTCTGTCTTTCTGTCTCTCTCTCTTTCCCTCCCTCTCTCCCTTCCTTCCTTCCTTCCTCTCTCTCACTTTGCTTCATCTGGGTAGCCAGAAATTATTTTGCTCTGAGAAGTGAGAATAAACTAGAGAAAGTGAAAAGAGAAGAAAGAGAAGTACTGAAGGCCCATTCTATTCTCCTGAGAAACTATTTAATGGCCTACATTATGTCAATGCTTATGCAGGGTCTGAATGAGTGTTGTAAGGTCAGACCCAATGACCCCATTGATTTTCTGGCAGAGTATCTTTTCCAAGAACAATCCTGAAATGCAGTGAAACTTTAAAGATCTCGTGTCATATACTTTTACAGAGCTGGAGATGAGTTTAACATTGTAATTTGGAAAATTGCTTCAAAAATGCTTTTCTAGTTTTGGGGAAATTTTTTTCTTCCTGCAAACAAATATTTTATTAAGTAGAACCATTAAAAAAACTTCTATGGAAAAAAAACCAAAAAGAATTCACAAAGTGAAAATGTTCTATAACATTCTCCAATTTTTCCTTTTTTTTTTTTTGGCCACGCTGTGTGGCTTGCAGGATCTTAGTTCCCCAACCAGGAATTGAACCTGGGCCCACGGCAGTGGACTGCCAGGGAATTCCCAATTTTTCCTTTTTTTAAAAAAGAAAAACTTAATTGTTCATACCTGGTAAGGATAGGTACCATGTCCTGCCCACTGCCATGTTCCTTTTCCCACTGCTCCAGCAGGGTAGTGAGCTCAGCTTTGGAGTCCACATGTACCGCTACTGTAGTCATGACTTGGCCTAAGGAAGCAAAAAAAAAAAAAGAAAAACACACACACACAAATGAACACAGGCAAATAAACTTGACATACTTCCTATGAAAAGAAAAGTGAGGAGGGAGGAAAAAAGGGATGCACAAGCAAGGGAAATAACTAAAAGCATGGGAAATTTAACCATTGGACCCTGTAGATAATTTTATTTGTGGTACAGTGGGAAACCCAGGATTGGGAGCCTGGATACTCATCAAGTCATGACAAGTCTTTTCTTCTCTCTCAACCTCAGTTTGCTAGACTGTCAAATGAGACAGGGTACTGGATCAAAATCATGATTCTTAACCTTTCTAGGATCAGGAATTCCTGAGAATCAGACAAAACCTATGGTTCCTTTCTCCCCTCAGAAACACACATACAGGTATCCCTGCTTTTCAGAGAAGTTCGCTTTATGCCATTTCGTTTTTATGAAAGAACTACATTAGTATCTGGTTTCGTTAACGCAAAGAAATCTGAAGAGGACTTCTGCTTTTACGAAAAAAGGCGAAAAGCAAAAACAGCGTTGTGTTTGCTTTGCAGCGCCATTATAAATGCAGTGTGCACCCCAAGCAGTGAGAGTGGCCCCACCAAGCTCCTTCCATGGGAACTACACTCAACAGCAAGCTGCTACAGCTTTGAATTGTGCCTGTGAGCATCTGTGCTTTATCTCAATTTCTGTACATCCGTTGAGCAAGATGTGCCCTAAGGTAATTGCCTCTTCAAGTCATTTCAGTTTACGAAAGGTTTCACAGGAACACTCTACAATCTGTACCCATACACCACATGTATAATAATCCCAAGTCTAGATCTCTGAGGTACAAAGCTTTGAGGCTTTTTTTTTTTAAATACAGAATACAGCAAAAACTACTCCCAGAAATATTTTGCTCTTGTAAGTCTTCAGGGAAAGTTCTATGACAGATAAGCAACACATTCCTGTTGATTCTTAACAACAGATCAAGAACTGAAGTGGATATCATTACCAACATGAAAGCTGAGAAAGAATATTATAAACCCATTCGTCCTTCAGCCTTCCTAATCTGTCTCACAGCTAGCTGATCTTCTGGAAGGATAAGAGGCTGGAGAAAGGCATAAAAAGTTGCTGGGTTGAGTGATCAGCCCAGGGGTACAAAAGGACAGGGACGTGAGACAGGCTCTGAAGGAGCCGCATGTGACATCCACACGGGGAAGAGAGGTTTATAAGGAACTCCAAAAGGAATAAATGAGACCCAAACGTTTAGATGGTTTACAGATCAACTTCTTTGCCAAAGCAGTCTTAGGATCAAAATGTCAAATCCTGCCATGCAAAATGTGTATTTTCACAGAAATAGCAACTGTTCTGTAAAAAGTTTCAGTCCACAAAGGCATTACTAGCTCATCTAGGATTATTGTTCACTCTTCTACCATAAGACCAAAAGATATATATTTACCACCAACTCTCAAAATTTTAAACGTTTATGTTTTAATCAAGTTGATGCAATTCTAATAGAAGAGTGATTCATGTCACCTGAGCTACCCCTTACTCCAAAGGATATTTCCAAAAAAGAAAAGAAAAAAAAGTTAAAATGCTTTTCTACAAAGAATCCACATTTTCAGTCTTTCTAGCCAAAGATATACTACAGATGTGACCAACTAATATGGATTTCTGACCTTAACTTGAAAGACCTAGGCTGTATTTCTGACTGCAATCTACTAACTATATATGCATTTTTTTAAATAAATTTAATACGAATAATTATAGATTTGTAAAAAAAAAAAAAAGTTGCAAAGATAGTAGGGAGAATTCCCATATACCCCTAACTCAGTTCAGGTTTCCCTAATGTTATCTTATTTTATAGTGATATGGTGTCAAAATTAAGAAACCAAAAACTGGTACATTATCTTAACTAAACTCCAGACTTGATTCAGATTTCACCAGTTTTTCCATTCATGTCCTTTTTCTGTTCCAATATCTCATCCAGGATACTACATGACATTTAGTTGTCATGTCTCCCTAGTGTCCTCTGGTCTCTGACAGTTTTTGAGTCTTTCCTCATTTTTATGACCTTGCCAATCTGGAGGAGTATTAGCCAGGGGGTAGAGAGGGGCAATAATTTAACCAATTTTTTTCAACAGTAAAATTTTATGCTAAGGTAAGAGACCTAGAGACTGGGCAAAATAGTTATATGTGGTTAACAACAAAATTAATCTCTTAAGACACATCCTAAAAGTGCAGGAAAGAGATGGCTTTACTGGTGCATTCTACCAAACATTTAAAGAAGAATTAAGATCAATCCTCAAATTCTTCCAAAAATTGAAGAGGAGGGACACTTCCTAATTTTTTACATAAAGCCAGCATTGCCCTGACACCAAATACAGATTAAAACATCACAAGAAAACTATAGACCAACATCTTTTATGAAAATAGATGCAAAACTCCTTAACAAAATACTAGAAAGATGAATGCAGCAGCATATTAAGAGGATTAGATATCATGACCAAGTGGGATTTAACCCAGGAATACAAGGGTGGTTTGACATATGAAAATCAATTAAAGTGGGCTTCCCTGGTGGCGCAGTGGTTGGGAGTCTGCCTGCCGATGCAGGGGACACCAGTTCGTGCCCCGGTCCGAGAGGATCCCACATGCTGTGGAGCGGCTAGGCCCATGAGCCATGGCCGCTGAGCCTGCACGTCCGGAGCCTGTGCTCCACAATGGGAGAGGCCACAACAGTGAGAGGCCCGCATACCGCAAAAAAAAAAAAAAAAAAAAAAAAAAAAAAAAACCCAACAGCTAACATTATACACAATAGTGAAAGACCGAAAGCTTTCCCCCTAAAATCAGAAATAAGACAAAGATGCCTGCTTTCACCACTTAAACACTGTACTGGAGTTCTAGCCAGAGCAATTGGACAAGAAAAATAAAAGCCATCCAAGTTAGAAAGGAAGAAGTACAATTATCTTTATTCACAGATGACATGACCCTATATATAGTAAATCCTAAAGAATCTATAAATAAAAACTATAGTTAATAAACAAGTTAGCAAAGTTACAGGATATAAGATTAACACACAAAAATTAGTTGTATTGCTATGTACGAGCAATAAACAATCCAATATGAAATTAAGAAAACAATTTCACTTAAAATAGCACTAAAAAGAACAAAATGCTAAGGAATCAATTTAAGCCAAAAAGGCACAAGACTTCCACAAGGAAAACTACAAAACATTGCTAGAATAACTTAGAGAAGACCTAAATAAATGGAAAGACAGCCTGTGTTCATGGATTAAAAGACTTAATATTGTTAAGAAGGCAATACTCTCCAAAGTGGTCAACCGTCAGTACAATCCCTACCAAAATCCCAGTGACCTTTCTTGCATTAGTGCAAACATCAATCCTAAATTTATATGTAATTGCAAGGGATCCTGAATAACCAAAGCAATCTTGAAAAAGAAGAAAGTTAGAGAATTCACACTTCCGACTTCAAAACTACAAAGTTTGATCATCAAAATAGTATGGTACTGTCATAAGGAAAGACATACATACCAATGCAATAGAATTGAGAGTCCAGAAATAAAATCTCACATTTATGGTCAATTGATATTCAACAAGTGGGCCAAAACCAGTCAACAGGGAAAGAATTTGTTGAAACACCATTAGACCATTACTAGAAAGACCAATGTTCTTTCAACAAATTGTGCTGAGACAACTGGATATCCACATACAAAGGAATGAAGTCGGACCCTTGCCTCACACCATGTACAAAAACTACCTCAAAATGAATCAAAGACTTAAATATAAGAGCTTAAACTATAAAACTCTTAGAGGTAAATCTTCATGACTTTGAAATTGGCAAGGGATTTTCATTTGACATCAAAAGTATAAGCAACAAGGGAATAGATAAATTGGACCTCAACATTTAAAACTTTTGTGCGTCAAAGTACATTATCAAGAAAGTGAAAAGACAACCCACAGAATGGAAGAAAATCTTTGCAAATCATATATCTGATAAGGATCTAGTATCCATAATATATAAAGAACTCCTACAACTCAACAATGACAAAAAAAACCTGATTCAAAAATGGGCAAAGGACTTGAACAGATATTTCTCCAAAGAAGATATACAAATGGCCAACAAGTACATGAAAAGATGTTCAACATCATTAGCCATTAGGGAAATGAAAAACAAAACCACAATGAGATACCAATCATACAACTAGGATGACCAAATGCAAAAAATTAGAAAATAAGCACTGGCAAGGGTGTGGAGAAACTAGAATGTACACTTCTGATAGGAATGTAAAATGGTATAGCAGCTACAGAAAACAGTTTGGTGGCTCCTCAAAAAGTTTAAAAAAAAAAGTTAAACACAGAATTACCATATGACCCAGCAGTTCCACTCCAAGTTACATACCCCAAAAAATTGAAAACAGATATTCAAACACTTGTACACAAATGTTCAAAGCATATTCACAAGAGCCAAAAGGTGGAAACAACCCCAAATGTTCACCAACAGATAAATGGATAAACAAAATGTGGTTATATTCATACAATGCAGTATTATTCAGCCGTAGAAAGGAATGAAGTACTGAGTCATGTTACAGCTGTGGATGAACCTTTAAAACAATACACTAGGCAAAAAATGTCAGACACAAAAGGTCACATAGTCTATGATTTTATTTATATGAAACATTCAGAATAGGTAAATCCATATACAGAAAGCTACCTAGTGGTTGCCAGGGACTTGGGGGAGGGGGAAATAGGGAGTGACTACTTAATGAATGTAGGGTTTCCTTTTGGGGTAATGAAAATGTCTTGGAACTAAAAGAGGTAATGGTTGCACAACATTGTTAATCTACTAAATGCAACTGAATTGTGCACTTTAAAATGGTTAATTGTTAATTTACGGTATGTCAATTTTACCAAAAATTTTTTTTTAAATGGGGGGAAAAAAGGTCCAGGAGGGAATGCCTCTTGGATAACTTAAGCAATCAGCCTAGTAGGGCTTATAAAGGCAAAGTTTAAAAGAAATACTACCTCTAACAAAGGTCAACTCAAGGGCATTAAAATAGTAAAATTTTAGGGCTTCCCTGATGGCGCAGTGGTTGAGAGTCCACCTGCCGATGCAGGGGACACGGGTTCGTGCCCCGGTCCGGGAAGATCCCACATGCCGCGGAGCGGCTAGGCCCGTGAGCCATGGCCACTGGGCCTGCGCGAACAGAGCCTGTGCTCCGCAACGGGAGAGGCCACAACAGTGAGAGGCCCGCGTACCAAAAAAAAAAAAAGTAAAATTTTAGAGTTCAATTTAGAAACACACATGTACTTCTGGTATCATTTTCAAATTTCCAATTAACTATGCCTAAAAATAATTATAACTTTGGGAATATTCACTTGCCCAGGGAAAATATAAATTTAAAATAAGCTAAAATAATAGTATCAATGATAATTCATTTTACTCTCAATGAAAGATTAACAAAATGCAAAACGTGCAGTAATCTTGTTATAGACAAGACAGTGAAGGTACATTACTCAATTCACCATGTTCCAAAGTGAGTTCTTTAGGTGGTATGCAGAATTTATGGCCTGTCTAATAGTGATACAATAGTTACCAATTACTGAATATCTGTATGAGATAGACATTTGGTTTAAGTAATTTATTTACATTATTCTGAATTTTCACAACCACCCTGCCCTTATTTTACAGATGAGGAAAAGGGCTCAGAGAAGTCCCCAAGACCACTCAATTGGTACTTGGTAGAAAAGGGGTTCAAGCATTCAAATTCCAACTCTGTCAACATACCTGTGAGATCTTGGTCAAGTTATTTAACTTCTCCAAATCTCAATTTCCTTATCTGTAAAATGGAAATAGTTGTTGCGAGGGTTAAATGATAACACTGTCCATACAATGGAATAATATAAAGCCCTACAAAAAATATGTAGAGGGAATTCCCCGATGGTCCAGTGGTTAGGACTTGGCGCTCTCACTGCTGGGGCCCCGGGTTTGATCCCTGGTAGGGGAGCTAAGATCCCGCAAGCCACGCACTGCGGTCAAAAAAAGTCTTTATCCTGAAGGATGCCTGCCAAAGTATTTAGGGGTGCTGTGTCTGCAACTTATTTTCAAATGGTTCCACAAAATAAATATATACCACATCTACCTACTAAGAGAAAGCATGGCAAAATATTAATAACAAGTGTTGAATCTAGATGGATAAGTATTCATTTTCCATTCAATTTCATTTTACACGCAGAATTTATGGTCTAATAGTGATACAATAGTTACCAATTACTGAATATCTGTATGAGATAGACACCTGGTTAAGTAATTTATTTACATTATTCTGAATTTTCATCACCTGGGCTTCCCTGGTGGCACGGTGGTTAAGAATCCGCCTGCCAATGCAGGGGACCCAGGTTCAAGCCCTGGTCCGGGAAGATTCCACATGCCGCGGAGCAACTAAGCCCATGCACCACAACTACTAAGCCCGAGTGCCACAACTACTGAACCCCGTGCACCTAGAGCCCATGCTCCGCAACAAGAGAAGCCACTGCAATGAGAAGCCCACGCACCGCAACAAAGCGTAGCGCCCCCTTGCTGCAACTAGAGAAAGCCCACGCGCAGCAACAAAGACCCAACCCAGCCAAAACTAAATAAAGTAGGAGAAAACTAAAAAGAATTTCCTTTCCTAATTTGGACCAACTCTCAGTACACTGTCAAGTGAGAAAAGCAAAGAACACTCTTTGCTTTTGCGTGTGTGTGTGTGTGTGTGTCTGTGTGTGTCCCTGGAAGAATATATAAGAAACGGATAATAACTATTACTTCTGTGGCAAGTAACTGATTTTCTGAAGGATAAAGGTAAAAGATTTTTTTCACTATATGTTACTATCCTAGCTCTACCATTTTCCACTATTTTGTTACCTTTTGTAACTTCTGAGTTAATCCATAAAGCCTGTTCTCTTCTAATACACAATACTATATGGCCTATTTGGCAAAAACTATCCCAAAGCCTAAAAAAAAAGTTCACGCGGGGTTTCCCTGGTGGCGCAGTGGTTGAGAGTCCGCCTGCCGATGCAAGGGACACGGGTTCGTGCCCCGGTCCGGGAAGATCCCACATGCCGCGGAGCGGCTGGGCCCGTGAGCTATGGTCGCTGAGCCTGCGCGTCCGGAGCCTGTGCTCCGCAACGGGAGAGGCCACAACAGTGAGAGGCCCGTGTACCGCAAAAAAAAAAAAAAAAAGTTCACGTTAATGATTCCCATAAGGTTAAATTTTGAAACAAATGCCTGTAAGCACTCTTCTTTTAAAAAAAAGAAAGGGGCTTCCCTGGTGGCGCAGTAGTTGAGAGTCCGCCTGCCGATGCAGGGAACACGGGTTCATGCCCCGGTCCGAGAGGATCCCACATGCCGCGGAGCGGCTGGGCCCGTGAGCCATGGCCGCTGGGCCTGCGTGTCCGGAAGCCTGTGCTCCGCAGCGGGAGAGGCCCCAGCAGTGAGAGGCCCGCGTACCGCAAAAAAAAAAAAAAAAGAAAGAAAGAAAGAAAAAAACCCACTGGGAAAAAAACCCAAGTTTGGAGCTTCAAGTAAAATTTACCTAATAATTAGTATAACATATTAGATCATGTATAACAATACTCTATTACTGTCCATGACCATGACAGAAACAACATTGGTAACAAACCAACTTCAATCACTTCAAACCAACACGTGGTTCATTCCACCAGATTCTTCCTCAATAAAGTTTAACTACTGTACAGCAGATAACATAGTAAAACACTGTGCTCAGCAACTACTCAAGAAACGTTGATCATAAAAGGATTTCCTTCATAGTTCCCAAATTCTGTATCTATTATTTCCTTTACATCCAAAAATATATCACCACTCGAAAATGGATAAGTGTAATATACAAAACCCAAATCTTGACAGCGTCAAGAAGAATAGCAAGTCGATTCCTAAAAAGTCTAATTATGCAAGCTTACAAAAACCTTAAAAGTAAACTGAGACAATATTACAGGACAACACTGCCAATGAACCCCTCATTCTGTACATTAACAAAGCGTTTAGAACAGGAAGATGCTGTTAATAATTAAAACTTGTAGACTAATTAAAAGGCTTCATTGAAAAGACAGTAAGGAAAAACTGAGGCCAACGTGACATAGTCAAGGACGAGTCATCTGGGACTCAAAAAGACCAAAACTACTTCTTCAGCACAAGCAAAAGCCAAGCGCTAACAGTGCAATAAGAGGAAGTGAGACGCAAACCGTCTAGGAAGAGGGAGTTAAGCAAATGCCTGACATCCAGTTAAAAACGACTGTAACCCCCGGAAATAGGATCCCGGGAAGCTTGGCGGGCACTCCAAGGTTTGGCTCTAAGCTGCAGGACCCGGACACCTCTCCTTCCACCCCTCCCCTCCATCATGGGGGCGGGGGGGGGGGTGTGGGAGGAGTGCCCGGAGAGCCCGTCCCCCCTCGCCGGACGAAGAGCCGGGTGGGTGCAAGGGGAGGTGGCACGCGGCCGAGGGAGGAGAGAGCCGGCCCAGGTGACTGGAGCTAGAGGCGGAGACACAGTATGGGAAGGGGGCCGCCATACGACATGGAAGATGGAGCCACCCACCCCCACCCCCCGGCCCGTACGTAACGAAGACTGGGAGGACTGAGAGATAAAAGGTGATGAGAGGAATGAAAGGCGCCCCTCCCCAAGACAGGGGTGGGCACACCCTTGCCCCCCAATCCGGGCGGAAGAGTTACTCTTGGAAAGCTTCTTTTGCGGACTATAGGAAGAACGTGGAGGCCCCGCCCCTGAGCCAAGAATCTGGAGAATGAAAAGTACTGTCAGGCCCCGGACCAAGCCTCCCGGGAGGCCCGGCCCGCCCCCTCCCAGCCAGCGGCCCAGGCAGGTGCCGCCCCTCCCCCAGCCCGGCGCCCACTCTCCCGCCCGACCATGCACCCTGTCTCCTCGCGCCCCTGCCACAGAGCCGTCTCCCTCCCTTCCCCACTCACCTTCCCGGGCGGCTCCGCCGCTCCCCGCTGACCCCGCCAGCCGCCACAGCTCACACACGCCGCTTCAGGTCCCGCACTCTCTCCCCCTCACTCACACACAACGCGACCGCGACTCCGGAGCGGCCCACATATTATGCGTCACTCGTTCGCTACGTACGCTGCGCGCGCGCGCCCGCGCGCGCGCATCACCCGACTTGGCGCGAGGCTTGCTGGCAGGAGGCGGGAGGAGAACGCTAGGGCGAGCGGAGGAATATCTACGAGCGCCGAAGTCGCGTGGAAAATGAAGTTCCGCCTCTAGGGGCGGAGCCCACCAAGTCTTGATTGGCGCGTGAGCAGGTTTGCCCCGCGCGTTGACTTCTGGGGTTTGTAGTTTTTAGTGTAAACGAGAACTGCTACGTACTCATTGGCTGCTCAGGAAGGCGGAAGCGAAAAGCGAGAGACGCGATTCTGCCAGCCCAAAGCTAGAACGGCTGGATACCTTCCCAGTACTTTATTCGGCCCTGTGTGACAGGGAAGAGCCGTTGTTTTATTCTCCCATTGGCCCCGTTATACCTAGAACCTACCAGGATCTAAGAAAATATTTCCCGAAGTGTATGAGAAATCACATCAGTCATTAAGCAGAAGGCTCTGGTCTTCCTGTTCAAGACCTAGCCTGTAGGATCAATAAATATTTATCCTAGGTATTACATGTGAGGCAGAGAAAAGGAAAAAATTAAAAGGACATAGATTAAGGCAGAGCTGACCTCAGAGGTAATCTAATTCCTTTATTTTGCAGCTGGGAAAAGTGAGACCCGGAGAGAGTGACTTGACTCACATCACACAACCAATTAGCAGCAGAACCAGAACGACTCCTGACTCTGACTTGGGGATCCCTTTTTGGAGACGTGAAAGGTAAACTCCACAACTGAGCAGAATCTCTCCCTGACAAGATCCTATCGAGCCTTTATCTCTGGGAGTCCTGAGCAAGTTTCTGTGCATTTTTACGGAGTCCTCACAGTCAGCACTTTCACATGGGGAACATGGCACACAGCAAGCCGTCTGCCATGCTCAGGTTCCATAGCTAGATTAAGAAGTTAGCCAGAGCCTGGGTGCTGGGTCTCTTGATTCTGTTCCCCACCGGACCCCATTCCCCGCTTTCCAGAAAAGAGACTTCCCTCCTCTTAAGTATATAACTTGAAACAGGTGATACTCAGGCACAAAATTCTAGAATGTTGGGTGGCAGTGTGGCAGATGTGCCACCTCTCTGCAACGCTTTCACCTGCCACAACGCATAGCTCTCTTCTCTGTGCTTCTGGGACTTTGCCTATAATGGCCACTACCATTACCTCTGACTTTATATAGCTCTGAGCCAAGTGTTTTAACCACACTTTTTCATATAACCCTCACTACCACCCCACAGGGTAGGTACAGTTTGCCGCCTACACAGATGAGAAATCTGAGCCCAGATTGGTGGCCCAAGGAATGGGGCCCAGGTTCATGGGTCCACAGGGCTGGACTGATAGATAACTTTCCTACATCGGGGCTACAGCAATCCTTCACCTGACTTTCCTGCCATGCCTCCCTGGGTCATGAACCCAAAATGCATGAGAATGGAGCACTCAAGCCTTAGATAGCCTCCCTTTTTCCATGATCTAGCCAGTGTGGTGGTGACTTCCCCACTGACTGAGGTCCTGAAATGCAGATCCCTTGCGGGAACCCAGGTTCCAGCTTGCCTCCCCCGGCACAGCCTCAGCCTGCCACCAGATGGCACTGCTCCCCTTCAGAAAATCAGCCTGGGGCCCTGGGTAAATGATGGGAATAAGGGGCATGCCAGAGGGCCTTTGGAGAAGCCAGGGCCCAGGAGGCTAGGGAAGCAGAACAGGAGCTATATAAGACCTGTCTAGCAACTGCTTCCTCCATAATCTCTGTTCTATAATGCCTGTGCCCCCCATACCTCTGCCAAAAGCCCCCCCACATACCTGCAGCCGCAGACCTGCAGGCACTTCCAGACTCCCGCTCTGGGAAGGGGAAAAGACTGCACTCAGATTTTCTGGGCTGCAGACACATTTCAAGCACACTCACTGTCACATTTCGTAGGCCAAGGTAACGTGTGCCAGAGACACAAGCATGCACTCCCATGCACTGGCACCAGTCCTCACAGCCAACACTTTCACATCTAAGTACGTGCAAGTACAAAGCTACAGATAAATCAGGCCCCCACACCCATCTTGACCTGGCACATCACACCTGAATCATTGGATAAAGAGATTCCTTGGCCTCTTTAGAAGAACATTTCTGGACTCTGTCTCCCTCTGCTCTGCGTGTGCCCATCTCCCCTTATGGTATGCCTCAAAAAGCAGCAGCCACCATCCAAAAGGGCAAGAAGTCATGCTTGCAGGGCTGCCCAGTGGCAAAGGGAGAGCAAGAGCAGCCCAGCCCTGGTCCCAGCACGAAGGGCTACAGACTTAGGTATGCTCCAACCTGCCCTCATCCCCACACATGCCCATGCACTGGGGTAGGAAAATCAATAGCACCACGTCCTCTGAGCTTCAGGATGCTCCTCCTCTTTCCCCTATCCTCTGTCTCCCCCATCTCCCCCTCTTCCCTTTTCCACCACCCTTTCTTTCCCTTCACTTACTTCCAGGTTCACCGGACCCAGGTGCTCCCATTAGCCCTTCGCCACCCTGGTGCCACCACAACTCCTGTGCCTCCTCCTGTCCCACATCTATTCCCACTCTGTTTGCTGAGCAAGACTGCTACTGCAAGTGTCCGGGAGTCACAGGAGCCACCGAGGAGAGGCTCGGGGCTTCCAGGCTCTGGGGACCCCAACCTGGACAAAAAAGGGAATTCAGTCATTCACTTGGTGCCCTCCCCCTTCCTGGGAGCCCCTACAGCCTCCTAGAAAGATGGAACACTACCCCTGTTGCCCAAGAGGTGTGCAAAGCAACCACCCCGTATGACTGCATCCACATCCACCATTCTCATTTCACAGAGTGAGAAACTGAGGCTCCACCTCGTCCAGTGGCCACAGATGCTGCAGTCTCCAGAAGTCAGTACCCTCTCCTGCTCCCACAGGCACAAGTTCATAGAGGGGCCTAAGACTCAGGTGAGAAATGAAGCAGCGACCCCCCAGCCCCGCCCCAATTCCCACGTACCAGGATCCCAGCCAGAGTGAGGAGCCCCCAGAAGAGCCCCATGCAATACTGAGGACATACTTATATATTTTAAATTATTCTTTATCTGAAATTAAAATTGAACCGGACATTGTATATATTATCTAGCAGCCCCACCTCAGAACCACTGCTCAGCCACAGACCCCAAGGACTCCCCTTGATGGCCCCCATGGCCTCACTTAAATCACCTGCAAAATAGTTAGAAGTAAATCAGAACAGCTGCCTCCCAATGGGTCTCATTAAAGATTAGATGGGCCAAGCAGTCAAGGTTGCCTTATCCGAAAGCTGATCTGGGTAATATCAGGCTCAAAGTCCTCCCTTCTCCCCATTCTCTCTTTAACCCTATCACCGATGGTGACAGATAAGAAAATAGTTTCTTTGCCTCTTTATTGGGAAGAGTTTGCAGAAGGAGATAGGTCAGCAGTTGAGTCTAGCTTTGGAGGTGGACAGATCTGCATCCTAACACTAGTGCTCCCGTAGTTGGCCTAATTACTTCACCTCTCGAGCTTCAGTTTCTCCAGCTGGAAAATGGGAATAATACCTCCTT
This sequence comes from Stenella coeruleoalba, assembly GCF_951394435.1. NCBI lineage: Eukaryota > Metazoa > Chordata > Mammalia > Artiodactyla > Delphinidae > Stenella > Stenella coeruleoalba. The sequence goes on from NC_137156.1 coordinate 68,139,829, forward strand.
TCTAGAATTGTTATGAGGACTAAGTGGAACCATGCCTGTAAAGTGCTTAGCTTGGGGTCTGGCACACAGGAGGTGCTAGCTAAGTGGTGGCTATTTCTATTGTGATTACTCTTGGTCTGTGGCTGACCCTATTGCTGTTCTTCAGGACTACCTCAGCCCTGGCTGATTTCTCTTTGCCCCCGGTACTACTGCCTGCTGGAAGAGCTCAAGCTTTCCTCATCAAAATGAGAAATGAGCTCCTTACCAGAAAAATCCTGGGGCACATTTTCAGACACACTGGGAAGTAGTGGAGTAACCACTCTTAGGGATCACTGTCTACTCTCTGTCCCAGCACAGAACTAAAAACTGAGTGGGTCAGAGGGTGGATTTTTTTTTTTAACATCTTTATTGGCGTATAATTTCTTTACAATGGTGTGTTAATTTCTGCTTTATAACAAAGTGAATCAGCTATACATATACATATATCCCCATATCAGAGGGTGGATTTAAGAGGATCTGCTCCTAGGCCTCCTCATGCCTGAAAAGGCTGCCGTCAATCAAGGGTGAGGGCAGTCAAGGCCAAGGAGCTCCTTAGATGTGAATTCAGACATGTCACCCTCCCCAAACCAGCCTGTCGACCCTGCCTCCCTGCTGAGATGAAGCCTGCATCTGGAACCCTGCCCAGAGTGCATTCACTGTTTTCCCTGGGGTCCTCTGGCAGGATGGCGATGTCACAATCAAAGTAGAGTCCAGAGAGGATGGCCAGAGATGGTGTCCCCTGGGCCACCCTCACAATGGACCTGCCCAGCACAAACGGGCTGGAGCATGAAAAGGCCCAAATTCTGCCCTCCATCTACTCCCAGGACCTGTCAGATCCCCGAGCCTGGCTGCCAGTTATCATCCTTGCTGACTCCTGGGGCCCTGCTCTTCCCAGAGGCTATGCTCCAGGTAAGAGTTGGAGGTTGGGGAACAGGTACAGAGGAGGTAAGGAACCTCTTTTGCCTCATGTTTTTAGAATTGTAAATCCTTCCTGGAAGAAACAACAGTGGAGTCAGCATAGGAGAGAGAAGCCCTTGGATTTTGACAATGCCTGTTTGTACGCACAAGACTTTTCTATAGGACTCAGGACTCTCTGGCCTGACCCACCTGAAGGTACTCTGGGGACTGCTGGAGTAGACCCTGAGGAAGACTCAGGTCAGATAAAGCTTCCCACCCTATCAGTTCTTTCACTTTGAAAGGCCTGGAGCAGAATGACTTTGATGGAAGGAAGCTGATCTGACCGTCAATTCAGATGTCAGAGATCCACCACCACCACCTGAAGTAATCACCTACTGCCCCACCCCCAAACCTGGCCACGTTGGACCTGGACCCCAAAGAGATATTGCCAGATATAGCCAGGAGTATCCAGTTAGGCCTGGGAGCCGAAGTTATCAAGGGGAGGTGTTTCTAGGTGCAGAGGGTGTCCTGGGCTCTTACTATGAGGCAGTTCCTCTTCATTCCCTCAGAGGTAGGGGTGTCTCTCCATGAAAAGTCACATGATGTTCCTGGGGGGAGCCCCTCTCCCCAGCTCCTGCTTCACCAGGCCCAAACTTGTCACAGGATAGCCTTTTTGTGAAGTCACAAAGCTGGCTGCTTCCCACAGGACCAGGGACCGGGACAATCAGGGACTACTGGGCATGACTTGGGGAGATGGAAGGCTTCAGAAGTGGCCTTTGGACTCTGGAGAGGGGTCTTGAAGGGCTTAGGTTGTAGGGGGTGAAGGGATCTGTTGGAGACCTGGGGAAGAAGACAGTTTCTCAGATTCTGGTCATTGCCAGGAGGTGAGAACAGCTGGGGCTTGGGGCTGTGGTCTTTGGCTATGGGTTTGTCCCTCAAGACCCAGGGGGAGGGTGGGAAAGGAGGGCCCTGCCCCAAATGAGTACATATAAAGGTCCTTTTCACTGGTGTTCTGGATGTTCCATGGCAAAAAGAGGTTAAGACCTCTGTCTGAGCTAGGGACCAGATCTTCCCCTCAGCGCAATCCATCCATGATCATCTACTTATTGAATATTCCACCTGCTTCTTGGGCAAGCACATGCGGCCAAATTCTGTTGCATTAATAAGCAGCCCTGATGGCCTTGGGACACCTTCACCTGTTGGACTGCTCAGAGGAAGAAGGGATAAAAGACTATCAAGGAGAAGAAATGCAAGTCCCCAGCGTTCACTCTCTCCGGAGTGTTGAGATTCTCACCACCAAAGGAGCAAACCCAGGGGAGAAAACAGGAGGGAGGAGAAAGCTTCACTACAGAAAGTGTGGAAAGTCATCCACTGTTGTCAAAGGTCACAGCTGGTATGTGGAGGATGAGGAGAGCCACTTGACGGGAGCCCTGTTCTAAAAACCAATGAACAAAACTGTTTTCCGTGAAGTTGAGGATTCCTGTGCCTAGCCCTGTACCTGAATCCCTTGGACTGAGGAGGATGCAGCACACAGTGGAGATGACAGGTCCTGTCCTCAAGGGCCCATAGTCTAGGGACTGAGTGAGCGTGCCCAGCTTCCTCCCTTAAAGAGAAGGCTAATGTCCCAGGAATGTGGCCCAAAGTCCCAGGAAATGGTGGGGCAGCCTAGAATCCAGGGACCCCACCTCCCAGGCCAAGGCCTTACATTTCCCTGAAGGTAAGAACAGACTAGAATCTTGAGGGCTTTTGACAATTGACCAAGGCAGCTTCACACTGCCCTTCAGGGTCTGCAGGTCTGGGTCTTGGGGTCACTCATTCTTTTGAGAGTGACTCTTCCTCACGTGGCTCCTCTCTTGGCCATTTTTGTTGCTGCATTCAAGAAGGCCTCCAGAGAGAACCTCCTGCTGTCTGCTCCATAAAGCCAGTGGTTATGCTGTGGGGATAGACCTGGCCTGAGGGGTAAGTGACTAGAGGGTGACTCTGGGTAAGTTTCCCCATCCATCCCTCATAAGTTTACTAGATCCATGGTTTTCAATTTTTGATAGCATTATTTTAGCACAGAATCTTTTTATTTTAACGCAGTGAAATCTTGTACACCTGTTCATTAAGTAAATAAGAGAGCCATGTTGGTAGTTGCAGGACATGGTGTGTCAGAGTCCCTACCAATTCTGAAGAACCCCCTATAGTTCCAATAAACTCAGTTTGAAAACCACATGCCACATGGCTTCCAGACACTTCCAGGTTTGACCTGCCATGAATTTGTGGCTTCAAAGCCCAGGCTTCATGGAGGATGAGAACAGGCCAAGGAATGCCATGTTTAGTGGCCCCCTCAGAGCACTGCCATGAGTACCTTCCCCCACTACCACTTCCAGTTCCTGGTTCTGACTCAGCTTATTTACAACTGCCAATGCATCCCCAAGCCCACCTCTCACCTGATCTTCTGCTGCCAACTTTGCTTCTCTCTTGCGGGCTCTAAAATCAGCATCTAAGCTTCTGTGGCCCGAAGCCCACATAGGAGTCCTAAGTCAGGAGCACATCAGGCACCTTTCTGTAGCTGAGTTCAGTAGGCAGAAAACAGGAGACTCCCTTCCTTCAGGTAGCATTCAGCTTTGCTTGACTCTCTTCTGAGACCCTTGTAGCTTCCAGAATTGTCCTTGTCCTTTTTTTTAATACGGAACATTTTTGGTTTTGTGAGGCTGATAGCCTCAACTAGGAGCCAGAAAAGGCCCAGGGCAGCCTGGGTGGGGGACAAACCCTGTCCTCCCCAGTTCTTTTCCCCTAAGATGCAGAGCAGAGAGGACCCAGGCAAGGTGGGCTCTCCACACCACAAGCCAGGGCAGGCCTGGATTCCAAGGGCTTTTGTTCCAGAGAATCTCTGAGAAGCATCATGGCCTTGGCTACTTTCAGGAGGACAATGAATTCAGGAGAGCAGAGTAATGATGCTGTAGAGCTTGTTACAGAGAAAGGCAGCTACATTGCAGCTGAGAACAGAGGCTGCTCTGCCTTTATGGCAGGGGAGGCATGGCAAAGAGCAGACACTCCCCACCGCCAGGTGAGCCGTGGTGAGGGAATGAACAAGGATCCTCAGTAAACCGACAGGCTAATGTGAGGTTCCCAGGCTTGGCTGCACATTTGAATCACCTGTGGTGCTCTTCTGACAGGTGAGCCGCAGCCATCTTTGTTTTCCGAAGCTCCCCAGGTGATTAATTTACAGCCAAGGCAGAGAACCAGTGGCCTAGGAGGAGAGATTAGCATTAAACAGGATGTGCGCATAATGGTCTTCACCATGAGGTGGGGCCTAGAGGCTTGAAATCCTGGAGGCCAAGTAAGCTGGGCCCTGCTGTCACTGGAAGCCATGGGACCCCCTCTTACCCACCTACCTACACAACCACCCACCCGCCACACACAAACTAGAGCATCTATTTTGGGGAAAACAGGACAGAAGTCTCAGGGATCCAGCTCCAGGGAAGGAGAGTGTGCACTCTGGTTTAGAATCTTGACCCTGCCCCTCTCTAGCTGTGTGGCCCTGACAGCCCTTCTGAGTCTCAATCCTCATCTGTAAAATGAGGCAATATTGCCTGTTTTGAGGGTGGTTGCAAGGAAGCACCCGGCTCACAGGAAGAGCTCCAGAGATGGGGCTGTTCGCAGCAGTAGCAGCCCAAACTCAATCTGTCAGCACAGGCAGGGCCCTAGTGATCACCTGTCCAATCCCTTGGTTTTTTACACAAAGACCTCAAAGTCCAGAGGGGAGAAATTTTCGCAGGCCATGCAGCCAGCCAGAACCATAATCTCCCTCCACCCAGGCAGCTTTGCATCATAGTGCCCTTCCTGTGTGTGGCTTTAGCTCCCCTCATCCAGCAAAACCCTGAAAATGAGTACTGGGGCTTCTGAAGAAGCAAGCAAAGATTTTAAAATACCTCTAGAATGTCATTTGAGATGCCTGGTTGATCCTCTTAGGGCAGAGGGTGTGCTCAGCCTATCTGGCTACTTGGCCCTAATGTGCTGTTTGTCTCCAGTCCCTTTTGACGTTCTTGGTACTTTGGTACCAACTGTGTGGCCCCCTGGGTATATAAGGACGCCACCCTGCCCCTGGAGCCTGGGCCTGGGGTTAGGAAGGGCAGAGAGGGCAGGGAAGAGGCATGGTTGGTTTTCAATATAAGCCTTTTTTGTACTCTGACTTTGAAGCCAAAGCATTACACTGAGCATGTACTACTTTGATAAAAAATAAAATTGGTATTGAAAAGTAAAACTCTGCATGTCATTATACATTTCTCAAAACCTGTAGAATGTACAAGCACCAAGAGTGAACCCTAACGTAAACTGTGGACTTTGGGTGACAATGATGTGTCAACGTAGGTTCATTGATTGAGAAAAAACGTACCTCTGTGTTGGGGGATGCTGATGGCAGGGAGGCTGTGCATGTGTCGGGAAAGGGGGTTTTAGGGAACTCTACTTTCCGCTCAATTTTGCTATGAACCTAAAACAGCTCTAAAAAGAGTCTATTTATAAACAAACATAAATAAATAAAAGTAAGACTGACAAATGCAGAGAATAGTACCCTCCTCGTGGTGTTTGCAAGGATTACATGATCTAATGGACATAAAGGGCTTAGCCTGACCCCGGTGATTGCTCAATATGTGTTGGCTTTCGTGTTTTATTCTAAAGCCATCTCCGTCCCGTGGTTCCCTCTCAGGTGCCACTCATGGGAGGAAGATGGGAGAAACAGGCCCTTCCCATCCTTTATCTCAGGATGCTGAGGCACCAAAGCCTTTGTCACTAGCTCAATCACATGGTTTAACTGGTGATGCAACAGCCAGGCCTCTGGGGACAGTTTCTAACCTCTGTTGGGGCTGAAGTTTACACTCAGTCCAGACTCCTGACAGGTACTGAGCACCTACTTTGTGCAAGGTCCTATGCTCAGCCCTTTGAAGCTTTCCCTCATCCGTCCTATGAGGTAGGCATCATGCTCCATTTTGACAGATAAGTAAACTATGGCTCAGAGAAGTTGACTAGTGCAAGGCTGCTCAGCTCTAAGGACAAAGAGAACAGAGCTGTTTTCTCATCCATTAGGAAAGGAGACACAGGAGGTGAGCATTCAGCCAACACACCAGGGACTTCTTGGCCTGTGGCACTCAACCGTGCCCTTCAGCAGCCTCACGAAGATGCCACCTTGGAGAACAACATCTTCTTCCCAGAGGGGCTGGAGCAGCCCAGTGGCCTCCACCAGGTGTTGGGACACCTGCCCTGAGGAGGGATGAGGAAGCATGCCAGTTCCCCCTCTTAGAGGGCCTGGGGTTGGAGGTGCTGGAGCAGAAAGCCTGATTCCCCCTGGCCTACCACATCCTTTTTAGGCAGCTCATGCCTCCCTTTGTGAAGCCCTTGCCTGCTGCCTCCTCCAGGTGAAGGGCAGATGAGGAGGAGGAACTCTCCTGGAGGTCCAGACCTTCAGTGTGGTAGCTGGGCACAATCTGGGAAGGCCTCCTGCAGGTGGTATGAGAAATAGGCTGCAAAGGAGGTTAAGAGAAATAGATGAAGGGAACCACAGGAAGAACCCAAACTCTGATTTCCCTCGGCCTCCTTAGAACTGCAGATGCATCTCTCTCTCCTGCTGCTCACTCGTTTGCTCATTCCTTCATTTATTCATTGAGCATCATGTGCTGGGCAGGAAACAGGGTCCTGCCTCATGTTCATAGGCTCTTAGGAGAGGCAGCCACACAAAAAGCCTTACAATGTGACAAAGGCTACAATGAACATGTTCTGGGACCCCCAAAGGCTGCTTAAGAGGTTAGAGAATCCAGGACAGTTGACATGTAGCTCTTGAAAGTCCAGACTTATGTTTCTTAACTCCCAAATATGCTTACAAAGCAAATGAATGCTTTTTATAGGAAAAAGATGTTACTTTGATCTTAAACAGTATTGAGTTCCCCAGTGTTGTGTTTGTAAGCCCCACATCCAACTATGGAACATTTTTTTTTCTGGATCCTAGTGGATCTTAGCTCTTTTTTTTCATTTTAAAATTGTGATAAAGTATACACAACATAAAATTGACCATCTTAACCATTATAAGTGTACAGTTAAGTGGTATTAAATACATTCATGGGTTTCCCTGGTGGCGCAGTGGTTGAGAGTCCGCCTGCCGATGCAGGGGATACAGGTTCGTGCCCCGATCCGGGAAGATCCCACATGCCGCGGAGCGGCTGGGCCCGTGAGCCATGGTCGCTGAGCCTGCGCGTCCGGAGCCTGTGCTCCGCAATGGGAGGGGCTGCAGCAGTGAGAGGCCCGCGTACCGCGCAAAAAAAAAAATACATTCATAACGTGTAACCATCACCACCATCTGTCTCCATAACCTTAAGTCTTTTCATCTTGCAAAACTGAAACTCTATACCCGTTAAACAATACCTCCCCATTCTCTACTCCCCCCCACCTCCTGGCAACCACCATTCTACTTTTCTGTTCTATGAATTTGACTAGATACTTCATAAAGTAGAATCATACAGTGTTTGTCTTTCTGTGACTGGCTTATTTCACTTAGCATAATGTCCTCAAGTTTCATTCATGCTGTAGCATATGTCAGGATTTCCTTCCTTTGTAAAGTTGAATAGTATTCCAGTGTATCTAAATACCATTTTTTGTTTATCTATCTAGCTGTTGATGGATACTTGGGTTGCTTCCACATTTTATCTATTGTAAATAATGCTGCTATGAACATGGGTGTGTAAATATCTGCTTTTACTTCTTTTGGGTACATACTCAGCAGTGGAACTGCTGAATCATATGATAATTCCATTTTTAATTTTTTGAGCAACTGCTATACTGTGTTCCATAGTAGCAGTACCATTTTACATTCCCACCAACAGTGCACAAGGGTTGCAGTTTCTCCACATCCTTGCCAACATTTCTTCTTCTTTCATTGCTAGCATATAGAAATACGCAGTTGTGTATTGAGTTTGTATCTAATTTTCTGAATTCATTTATTAGTTCTGACAGTTTTTTGTGTGGAATCTTTAGTGTTTATCACATAAGGTCCTACCATCTGCAAACAGATTATTTTACTTCTTCCTTTCCAATCTGGATGCCTTTAATTTATTCTTCTTGCCGAATTGCTCTGGTTATCAATTTCAATACTGAAGTGGCAAAAGCAGCCATCATTGACCTGTTTCTGTTGTTAGAAGAAAAGCTTTCAGATTTTCACCATTGAGTATGATTTTTGCTGTGGGTTTTTCATTTATGTTTTTTATTATGTTGAAGTAGTTTCCATCTGTTCCTAGTTTGTTGAACATTTTAATCATGAAAAGGTGTTGAATTTTGTCAAATGCCTTTTCTGCATCAATTGAGATGATCATGTGCTTTCCCCCCTTCATTCCATTAATGTGCAGTGTTACATTGATCGATTTTAGAATGATAAAACATCCTTGCATTCCAGGAAGAAACTGCACTCGGTTGTGGTGTGTAATCCTCTCAATATGCTGCTAAATTTAGTTTGCTAGTATTTTGTAGAGGATTTTTACATCAGTGTTTATAAGGGATAGTGGTATGCAGTTTTCTTGTAGTGTCTTTATCTGGCTTTTGTATCAGGGCCTCATAGAATGAGTTAGCAGGTGTTCCTGCCTCTTCAATTTTTTGGAAAAGTTTAAGAAGGATTGGTATTAGTTCTTCTTTAAATGTTTGGTAGAATTCACCAGTGAAACCATCAGGTCCAGGGCTTTTCTTTGCTGGAGATTTTTGATGACTGATTCAATCTCCTTACTAGTTATAGGTCTATTCAGATTTTCTATTTCTTCATTATTTAGTCTTGGTAGGTTTTATGTTTCTAAGGAATGTATCCATTTCATCTAGGTTATCCAAGTTGTTGGCATATAATTATTCGTAGTAATCTCTTACAATCCTTTTTATTTCTATAGAATCGGTAGTAATATTCCCACTTTCATTTCTTTTTTAAGTACCAAAGATCTTTATTCTCAGGTCTGATACTGAATCTGTGGCTGCAGATAATGTCACTATTTTGAGAATTATCTTCATTCTTTGCAAGTCTTCAGCCACAAAGTTACACCTTATTCTCATAACAAGATAAGTGAATCAGGCTGGAAGGGGATTAAGGAGGTACACTGATGATAAAAGCAAAGGGGAACACACACTTTTACAAGCATATTGTCCCAGTTACCTTGAAAGTTAAATTTCAGATTAATTTACAAAAGTAGTGACAGTACCATGATTTAAGTGAAAATCAACACAAGTTATACCTTAAAAAATAAAAAAAATCAATTCAGAAATGCTAAGTCAGGCAAGCATGCAAAATTCAGAGTATTAAAAAATGCAACGGGTTGCCCAAACAGATATATCCCTCAGAAAAAGGGATATGAAAATGCTAAACAGAACTAAAGGAATTAGAAGCTGAATTAGCAGACCAATTCCCTCGTTTTATAAATGAGGGCAGACATTAACTGGCGAAGCTTACTCAGCTAGATTAAGGGTGTATACAGATCTAATTCCTGGTGCTATTTGCAACTACACATATCTAAAATACAGGAGATAAATATCCGGAACACATTAGGCCCACTGATTTAAACAAAACAGTTCAACAGTGGGGGTGAAGTTGTTCTTATAGCATAGCAGCACATTATACATATGTAAGATATTAAATGGCAAGAAAGAATCTCTTAAGATTTTAATGCTCAGTTAATACACAATCAAGTTTCCATCCAATTTTCTGATGTATAGCGAACTGTACTAGCTTAAAAAAAAAGTACATTCTTCAGTGTTCTTCTACACTTTTTTTGGCCTATCTTTCAAAACTGAGCACTGGGTATTTTGTTTGTTTGTTTTTTGTTTTGTTTTTTTGTTTTTTGTGTGGTACGCGGGTCTCTCACTGTTGTGGCCTCTCCCGTTGCGGAGCACAGGCTCCGGACGCGCAGGCTCAGCAGCCATGGCTCACGGGCCCAGCCGCTCCGCGGCATGTGGTATCTTCCCGGACCGGGGCATGAACCCGTGTCCCCTGCATCGGCAGGCAGACTCTCAACCTCTGCACCACCAGGGAAGCCCAACTGGGTATTTTTAATGTAAGTAATGTGATGTTTTATATGTACATTCTAATTGCACGTTTTAGGAATAAATAAAATCCATATTTCAGTAACTGATAGTGTATTTATAAAATGAAAACCTCTATCAAAATACACTTTTCACTGGGAAAAATAAATAAAACAGACAAATGGATCTACACAAAGTAAAAATTAACTTTGGTAAATTTCAGTGGAGGACAGTCCATAACAAGCTTATTTGCCCTTACTCCCCCAGAGCTGATCATCTTCCAAGTTAAGATTTTAAAAATATTTTAAAATTGAGATTATCATGTTGACATTTGTTTCTCATTCCACATCATCTTCAGCCAAGCTCTGAGCACTTACAATTCTCTGACTAATTGTTGGGAGCTTAGTCAGAAGCCTCTGGAACACTGGTGGTGGAAGAGTTTGCTGCCACACTTGCAGTAACTACTGTGGCTGTCCACACACAGCAATTGCATTTGTCAAATGGTCCACACTCTTCTCATATTCACCTTGAGCTAGTAACTCTTCACCAAGCTGTATTTCTTCAAGGAAGAATTTCGGAACGGCTTCAGCATCTTTAAGGTCAGGTAACTTGGAAAGTCCAGCTCTCTCTTTGGCAAGCTTCTGTTTCTTTCTTCGTTCTCGAAGCCTGTTCTTGAAGTTGGGGTCACTCCGTCTCCTGCGGTCGAAGTAAATGCAGTACCCAATGAAAAGGGCCCTGCACACGCCGGCGGAGATGGCGCTGTTCCGGCCCTCCATCTTCTCTCCAACGAGGATTCTTTTCTTCCCGCAAAGAAGCTGTTGGCTCAGAACCCTCAGAGCAGACTCCCACTTTCATTTCTGATTTTAATAACTAGAATATTTTTTTTCTTGGTCAGTCTAGCTAAAGGTTTGTCAGTCTTATTGATCTCTCAAGGAACCAACTTTTCATTTCATTGACTTTCTCTATTTTTCTGTTCTCTATCTTCTAGGTCCTTACCTTGCTGTGGGTCCTTTCCCCAGAAAACTGTCCAAACATATCAGAGTCTGCATACACATTCAGTCTTCACAGACCCCTGAAACCCAAGGAACTCCATTTACAAATTTTGGTGCTGAAGGGCTTAAAATTCCAGTGGTCCCTGAAAGATTAAACTGGGTAAAGAACGAGGCATAAGACAAGCAAAGGGACCAGCACTGACAACTCATCAGGCACTGAATCAGTGAGAGCCTCTTGAACTTTATTGTGGTAGGTTGGGTTGGGACCTGAGCATCTGCATTTATCAAAAGCTCCCAGGGAGGCCAGGCTGTTTGTTCTGGTCATGGTTTGAGCAGTGAGACTCTAAACAACCACACTCCCTCTAGCTCTGCTTCTCAGGTAAGTTCCCCTCTCCATAAAAGGCATCCCCAGGTAGGCAGGTGTCAACCTTGACTCCTCCCTTCTCTTAACCCCATTTTCAGTTACCAAGACCTGAGATGCCATTTCCTGAACATCTCTGACTCCATTTGTCCATTTGTACCCCCCTCTTCAGTTTAGTTCACCAACGTCTCCTGCTTGGACCGTTGTAGAGGTCCTGTTACCCCCAGGTGTGATCCCCAACCTCCACCTGTGGTGCAATTTCAAATGTAAGTTGTCTTAAACTTTTCTTTTTTCCAAAACAAAAACCAAATTTATTCAGCAGACATTTTAATTAAGAAATCCTATAAATTAGGACCACCACAATTTCAGACACTCCAGTGTGAAGTGTATGTCAATAGCTACATCAGGAGAATGAACAAGACATCGAATCTTTTTAAAAAATTAGTTTAACTCCCTTAAAGTTTGGGGGTGGCACCTTATTTAAAGTGCTTTCAAGTTTCATATGGGTAAAGCCAGAGGTTTCTCCTCTTGGAGAGTCACATTTAAGAAAACGGTTTCGGTCACTCACAAAGAGCTGGTGGCAGGAGGAAACTGAGGGGAGAGAACTCACGAAAGCTCAGGCCCAAAGCTCCATGGAGAGCCAGAACAGAGCAGAAAAACAGCCAGGGTCTCATCCATGCAGTGCAGACATGAGAAAGGGTGGAATACAAAAGGCCGGCCAGGAGGACAGAAGAGAGACTCGAGACTGTTTATGCCTGTTTCTGAGAAAGCTCATGGAACAGCCAAGAGTGGCCTCACAGGAAGAGGAGCAGTTCTGGATAGAAGGAAAGCACAGAAAAAACCAAATAACTCTCCTCACACAACCCTCTCCACCTATGTGTCCTCTGGAGACTCCAAGAGGTAGCAAAGTGCAGACAGGGCTCTTCTTGGAGCAAGAGAAAGAAAAGACACAGGGGTGAGTTAGCTCTCCCAGGAAGCCCACAGCCTTCCACCTAAGCATGTCTTAAACTTTTAATGTGACTTACAAGAGCCTGTGTGACCCTACCCCTGGTCATATTTCTAGCCTTGTTTCTTTGTATCTTACTCATGCATTTCCCTCCTCTTGGCCTTTACCTATGCTGTTCCCCCTACTCAGAATCCTCTTATCCATCTTTCACCCAACTCCCACTTCTGCTCCTGATCTAGCTTGCCTATTCCCTCCCTCCTTTCACCCCAATCTAGGTTGGGAGCCTGCCTGGCCAATCCTGTCTGAATTAGGGCTGTTGTGATGATATCCAAAGCCCCTGAAGCTCCTTTAAGCAAAACAAGGACCTGATTGTAAGGAGAGAAAGGAGGTGGGTATTTTTTGGACTCCACAGCCGGGAACCCTGGTCCTTTCTTCCCTTTCTCCTTTGGGACTCTCAGCCCAGTGCCCTCTGACTGTTTACTTCATAGCTCTCTGCATCTTTGAAACTTGACTCCAAGTTCTGGGGCCATAAAATCCAATTGTAATTAGGTATTCTCCCTGGGCCAATCAGCTACTGCTAGGGAACTGACGCATAGTACAAACATACTCTATGAGCCTCATTCCTGAGTGGGTGGGCGGTTTTGGAAAGGGGAGTAATGGCTTAGTAGACACCAAAGGTGTCTCCTGCGACCCTTAGGGTATTTACCCTGTGTTTCCCTTTTGCAGTGGTGTAACTGCCTTCTATTGGTCTGCCTCCCCCAGTGGGCACAAGCTCTTAGGACAGAGGTCAAGTTGTATAACTCTGTCTACAGGGCTGAAACAGAATGGCCTAATAAGCATTTGTGGAATGAAGTGCCAAGAAAGCCCAAAGAAAGGACTGGCCTTCAGGTTCATGGAGGCATCACAGAAGAGGTGACTTTGGGCCAGGCCTTAAGCAGAGTAAGTTTACTAACTGGGAGTAGAGGTTGAGCAAGAGGGAATGGTGGCTCTGAGGCCTGAATTGGTGCAACCACATGTTACTGAGCACCCAGTGATGAACAATACATTGAGTGATGTTATGGGAATAGAGTTAGGCCTAGAAATGTGTAAGAAGTAGCTGAAGGGAAGATTAGACTCCTGGAATGTCGAACAAAATGTTTCCTCCTTTGAACCTCTGCTGATAGTTGGTTCTCACAGGAGTTAAGAGTGTACTATAGGGCTTCCCTGGTGGTGCAGTGGTTAAGAATCCGTCTGCCAATGCAAGGGACACGGGTTCGAACTCTGGTCTGGGAATATCCCACATACCGCGGAGCAACCAGGCCCGTGTGCCACAGCTACTGAGCCTGCTCTCTAGAGCCCGTGAGCCACAACTACTGAGCCCACACGCCTAGAGCCTGTGCTCCACAACAAGAGAAGCCACCACAATGAGAAGCCCGCACACCACAATGAAGAGTAGCGCTACCCCGCTTGCCACAACTAGAGAAAGCCCGCGCGCAGCAACAAAGACCCAATGCAGCCAAAAATTAATTAATTAATTAATTTTAAAAATATATATGGTAATTTAAAAAAAAGACAGTATTATAATTATGTTTGTGTGTCTGTATCCTCCAGGAGCCTCAGGGCCTGTGTGCTTTTCATCTTTCTATAACAAATCCCCAGGGTTTTGTTTTGTTTTGTTTTGTTTTACTTGAAACTGAATCCCCTCATGGCAAATGGGGGCTGTAGACAACTCTTAATATTCTGTTCAATACATGTTCATGGAACCCACTCCTGTACCAGACTTTGACGCTACTGAGATGGACCAATCTGGTCCCATCTGGAAGAGTCAAACACAATTCCAATAAGCATGAGGTAGATGCTATCACCAAGATAATTGCAAAAGTGCAGCTAAGTCTGGGGAATTCCAGCCGATCTCATGTAGAAGTAAGAGCTAATAATTCCTCTAGAAGGAGATGCTGGAATTGACTTAAAACAGCAAAGATGTTGGCCAAAATTTCTCTGAACTAAATAAACCTGCACATACGTTTAGCACTTTGAAAGTTTGTTTATAGCCATTTTTCTCATTTCTTTCTCACCATTGCAAGCATGTTATTCCCATTTTACTGATGAAGAACCCATCTCAGGGAGGTTAAGTGATTTGTCCAAGGTCATACAGAATGTGAGAGGAGCTGCCTCTGCCTCCCTACCACCAACCCTAAGGAAGAACCCCTCACTGCTTAGAGGAAGTTTCAGCCCCTCCCAGATACTTCCAAGTTCTCTACAGACCTCGGAGTCTGTAAGTGGGGACCATTCTTCCCACCCTATTCAGAAAAATGTGTATTGATCACCTACTACTTGGAAGGCATCATCCCTTCTCCCTTGTTGGAACCTACTCTCAGAAAAGCACCAGCATAACAGTCATTTACCTATAGATTAGTAAACACTTTGTCTTCTCACTGTGCAACGTGAGTGTGTATATATATATATATATATATATATATATATATATATATACTTAGATCTGTGAATATATATATTCTTAGATCTGTATTCAAATTCTAACTCCACCAGTTACTAGCTATGAGATCTCATGTAACTCAACCTCTTTGAGCTTTAGTTTCTTTTATTTATTTATTTTTTTAAATCTTTTTTTAAAAATTTATTTATTTATTTTTGGCTGTGTTGGGTCTTAATTGCTGCGCGCCAGCTTTCTCTAGTTCTGGCGAGCAGGAGCTACTCTTCGTTGCAGTGTGCGGGCTTTTTTTAAAAAAATTTATTCATTATTTTTCCTTCGTTGCTGTGTGCGGGCTTTCTCTAGTTGTGGCGAGCGGGGGCTAACTCTTCCATGCAGTGTGCGGGCTTCTCATTGTGGTGGCTTCTCTTGTTGCAGAGCACGGGCTCTAGGCGTGCAGGCTTCAGTAGTTGTGGCACGTGGGCTCAGTAGTTGTGGTGCACAGGCTTAGTTGCTCCGAGGCATGTGGGATCTTCCCTCCCCCGGGCCCGAACCCATGTCCCCTGCATTAGCAGACGGATTCTTAACCACTGCACCACCAGGGAAGTCCTGGTGTGCAGACTTCTCATTGCGGTAGCTTCTCTCGTTGCAGAGCACGGGCTCTAGGCACGTGGCCTTCAGTAGTTGCGGCACGTGGGCTCAGTAGCTGTGTCTAGCGGGCTCTAGAGTGCAGGCTCAGTAGTTGTGGCGCATGGGCTTAGTTGCTCTGCGGTGTGTGGGATCTTCCCAGACCAGGGATCGAACCCGTGTCCCCTGAATTGGCAGGCGGATTCTTAACCACTGCGCCACCAGAGAAGTCCCTAGTTTCTTTTAAATTGAGGTAAAATTCATGTAACAAAAAATTAACCATTTTAAGTGAACTACTTAAAAAGAATGTATGTGTATATATATATATATACATATATGTATAACTGAATCACTTTGCTGTACAGCAGAAATTAACACAACATTGTAGTCAACTATATTTCAATAAAATAAACAACACAGTGGCATTTAGTACATTCACAATGTTATGAAATCACATATCTAATTTCAAAACATTTTCGTCACCCCAAAATGAAACCTCATACCCATAAAGTACTTATTCTCCATTGTTCTCCCCCCCACCCCTTTTAGCTCCTGGCAACCACCAATCTGCTCTCTGTCTCTATGGATTTGCCTGTTCTGAATATTTCATATAAATGGAATCATACAATATGTGACCTTTTGTTTCTGGCTTCTTTCGCTTAGCATATTGTTTTCAATATGTTGTAGTATGTATCAGTATTTCTTTCCTTTGTATGGGTAAATACCATTTCACTGTATGGATATAACACATTTTGTTTATCCATTCATCTGTTGATGAACACTTGGGTTTTTTCCACCTTTTGGCTATTGTGAATAATGCTACAATGAACACTGGCATACAAGTATCTGTTTGAGTCCATAGTTTCAATTATTTGGGGTATATATCTAGAAGTGAAATTTCTGGATCATTTTGTAATCCTATGTTTAACTTTTTGAGAAACCATTAGTTTTCCACTGTGGCTGTGCCATTTTACATTCCCGTCAGCAACACACAAGTGTTCCAATTTCCCCATATCCTCACTAACGCTAGTAACTTTCTGGGGTTTTTTTTACATTATTATTTTATAATAGCTGTCCTAATGGGTATGAAGTGGTGTATCATTGTGGTTTTGATTTGCATTTTCCAAATGATTAGTGATGTTAAGCATCTTTCTATGTGCTTATTGACCATTTGTATATCTCCTTTGTATATCTTCTTCAAGTTCTTTGCCCATTTTTGAAGTGCCTTGCTTGTTTTTGTTGTTGTTGAATTGTAGGAGTTCTTTATATATTCTGGATATCAATTCCTTATCAGATACATGATTTGCAAATATTACTTCCATTCCGTGGGTTGCCTTTTCACTTTGTTGATAGTGGCTTTTGATGTACAGTGGTGTTTCATGAAGTCCAATTTGTCTATTTTTTCTTTTGTTGTCTGTGCCTTTGGTGTCATATCCAAGAAATCATTGCCAAATCCAAAATCATGAAGCTTTTCCCCTTTGTTTTCTTCTAAGAGTTTTACAGTTTTAGATTTTACATTAGGTCTTTGATCCACTTTGAGCTAATTTTTGTATATAGTGTAAGGAAAGGGTCTAATTTCATTCTTTTGGATGTGGATATCCAGTTTTCCCAGCATCATTTGTTGAAAAGACTGTCCTTTCCCCCACTGAATGATCTTGGCATCCTTATCAAAAATCATTTGACTAGGGCTTCCCTGGGGGCACAGTCATTAAGAATCTGCCTGCCAACACAGGGAACATGGGTTCAAGCCCTGGTCCGGGAAGATCCCACATGCTATGGAGCAACAAAGCCCATGTGCCACAAGTACCGAGCCTGTACTCTAGAGCCCGTGAGCCACAACTGCTGAGCCCGTAAGCCTAGAGCCCATGCTCCACAACAAGAGAAGCCACTGCAATGAGAAGCCTGCCCATAGCAATGAACAGAAGCCCCTACTCGCCACAGCTAGAGAAAGCCTGCACACAGCAACAAAGACCCAACTCAGCCCCAAATAAATAAATAAATAAATTTATTTTAAAAAATCATTTGACTATATGTGAGAGTTTATTTCTGGACTCTATTCTATTCCATGACTGTCTTTATGCCAGTACCATACTGTTTTGATTACTGTAGTTTTGTGTAGTAAGTTTTTAAATCAGCTTTGTTTTTTTTTTTAAGACAGTTTTAGCTATACAGCGTCCCTTGAGATTCCATACGAACTTTGTGATGGATTTTTATATTTCTGCAAAAAATGTTGGGATTTTATAGGGACTGCATTAAATTTGTATATTGCTTTGGGTAGTACTAAAAATCCATGAGCGCAGAATGACTTTCTGCTTATTTGTATCTTTAATTTCTTTTAGCAACACTTTAGAGGTTTTTTTATGTGTGTGTGTACTAGTTTTTTCTCTCTTTAAGTTTATTACCAAGTATTTTATTCTTTTTGATGCTAGTGTAAGTGGAATTGTTTTCTTAATTTCTTTTCATATTGTTCAGTGTTAGTGTATGAATACATAACTGATTTTTGTGTGTGGGTTTTGTATCCTGCAACTTTGCTGAATTCATTTATTAGTTATCACTTTTTTTAATTTTTTGGTGTGGACTCTTTAGAGTTTTCTACGTATAAGATCATGTCATCTGTGAACAGAAATAATTTTATTTCTTTTTCAGTTTGGATGTCTTTCTTTTTCTTGGAGAGAATGGAATTATTCTCTGTAGAAATTTTTAAAAACATCTGTTTCTATGACATCTGTCTATTGTACATGGTCATTTATCAGGTACTACAGTAAATCTGTGCTGCTTCCCTAGAAGTTGATCAGCAGTATCCTTCACACCCTCCCAGGACCACCCCTGAAATTGATCCCTTCAAGACCATGAGATCTGGGAGCAGAGCTACAGGCTACTTTTCCACTCTCCAGAGCAGTCATCTGGTGGTTCTTACCCAACCTTATGCTGCTCCTGAGCTCTGGTCCTTCTGCCTAGAATTGTCCTTCCCTGAGTCTTCACATGCTTCTCTCTAGCATTCTTGGCATTCAGATTTCAGCTCACAGGTCGCCTCATCAGGGTGGTCTTACCCAATTCTTCCCTCTCTAGACAGCCTCTCTCCCATACAGGTCTCTGGTTTTATGTTCTTTTCAGCACTTATTAGAATTTGAAATTATTTTTTACTATTTGTCTCCCCTATTTAGAAGGTAAGCTACTTTAGGGCAGAGACCTGTAATCTCTTGTTCAGTGCTAGATTAGCATCTGAAATACAGTTCGGGGACAACAAATGTCTGAATGAACATCCAGATGGGATGGGTTTTTATTAGTTTCACTTTACAGACCAGAGTACTCCAAGCTCAACTTTGAGTATAGTTCTTCACTTCAGTGCATGGTTATAAGAGTGTCCTGTACTCAAACCCCACCCCTTATGTCCCAGCTTCAGTTTTTCCATCTTTGAAGTGGGGTGACACTTACACATGCCTCATTATGTCGATGTGAGGATCAAATGCATTAATAGCTCTAAAATGCTTACATTTATGCTTGGCACGTCTTATTAGTATTCCCCAGCATCCAGCACAGTGCCTGGTACAAGGTAGGTACCCAATAGGTAATTGCTGAATGGGGAATTTTATGATGCAGCAGCTTTGTCAGGTCTTCAATAGATGCTGGGGTGGATTTTTTTTTTCAAGCCTCCCAGAGATTATAATCTAGTATAAGAGAAGCAGTGTACAAGGTGAAATTTAAAAAACATCCCAAGAATAGGATGTCTGGGCTTCCCTGGTGGTGCAGTGGTTACGAATCTGCCTGCCAATGCAGGGGACACGGGTTTGAGCTCTGGTCAGGGAAGATCTCACATGCTGTGGAGCAACTAAACCTATGCACCACAACTACTGAGCCTGTGCTCTGGAGTCTGCGAGTCACAACTACTGAGCGTGTGCACTACAACTACTGAAGCCCGCACGGCTAGAGCCCGTGCTCCACAACAAGAGAAGCCACTGCAATGAGAAGCCCGTGCACCGCAAGGAAGAGTAGCCCCTGCTCGTTAACAACTAGAGAAAGCCTGCACGCAGCAACAAAGACGCAACGCAGCCAAAAATTTAAAAATAAAGAATAGGATGGCTGTCAAAGAAAGTAAAACAACTATCTGTCACCTTGGAACCTGGTTCAGAGTGATCATGTGTTTTGACATCCAGAAGTGGGAGTGGGTTGGAAATGTGGCTGGTGGACGAAGGACTGGGCTGGTTTTCATGGAATGAGGAGGAGGTTAAACAGGTGAAAGGAAGAGGGTGTTTTTCCAGGTGTGGGTTCACAGTGATGAAGAAGGCCGAGCTATAATTTCTGATTAACAAGTCACTGGTGAGTCTTCTCTAATCCCAGCAGGAAGACCCCAGATTTTTAAACCGCACTTGAAGGCAGAGCCATCAATAGGCAGCTATGCATGTAAATCACTCTAAGGATTCCTCCCTAATATAACCCACTTTCCTACTAGTGAATTGGGGGGTAGCATGATTCCCAAAGGTGATTGTGAGGGCATAACATCATTCAAGTTGTCAGAGAAGCTCCCAGAGGGCAAGGAAGCAGTGATGTCACAGAAGGGCAATGGCATCTTGGGAGGCTTCCATCATCAGGGGAGCCAGCCCTGGCCCTTGTTGCTCAACCTCAGTAACAGAGGAGGCAGATAAGTGTGGGTGTCTCTGATAGTTGTGTATTGGGTCTTTTGGGAGAGAGGAGGGAGATAAACAATAAGACTGCTCTCTCAAGTTTCTGCCCAGCTTCACTGGTCTCTTTCTCCTCACTTTGGTCATCTTTAGGACTCTCACCTGAACCTACTTCGACACTTGAGACCAAATCTGCTTTATGTGTCACATGGGTAGTCCAAGCTAAGAGGCCAACTGGTGAAAATGTGGAGCAGGGAGGGGTCGGACCTCAGGTGATCTCAGGATTCTGAGAAAAGTGAACCAGCTTTTGAGGCATCCTTTGTCCTTTAAGATCATAGGATGAAGTTCCCTTACTTGAGGGAGCAGAGAGCCTCCAGAGGTTTTGAGCATGCTGCTTTCTATCTATGAACCTGCTGTTTCCAAATGGTTACCGAAATGTCTTTAGCCAGCTGAGCCCTTTCCTTCCAGAGGATAATGTAAATGGAAATCCATGTGTATACATGTGTGACACAGTGACAAAATTTAATTTAGGTTCAAGTGACTGATCTCAGAGCTTTTCTGGAAAGTCTCTTCAGACAAGGGAGAAGGGTATCAAGGTAAAATTTCCTGAGTCTCAAAAGCCAAGGGGCTAAGTGAGAATGGAAAATCTAAGGACATGTGAAAGCTGTGATACTTTTGGAGCACCTTCTGCAGATCTAAATTCCCATGGATAGTTTGGGAACACACACTTGTATTTGTATAACTTAATTTGTTCCAAAAAATAACTGATATCTAGAGGTGTGAAGGCCCAGAAGAAAAAGGAAGTGGGACGGAGAAAGGATTTTAAAAATTCATTAATTAACTTATTTTTGTCTGCATTGGGTCTCCTTTGCTGCCCGCGGGCTTTCTCTAGTTGCGGCGAGCGGGGTAGCGCTACTCTTTGTTGCGGGGCGCGGGCTTCTCATTGTGGTAGCTTCTCTTGCTGCGGAGCACGGGCTCTAGGCACGTGGGCTTCAGTAGTTGTGGCACGCTGGCTCAGTAGTTGTGGCTCGCGGGCTCTAGAGAGCAGGCTCAGTAGTTGTGGCGCACAGGCTTAGTTGCTCCGAGGCATGTGGGATCTTCCTGTAACAGGGATCGAACCCGTGTCCCCTGCATTGGCAGGCGGATTCTTAACCACTGAGACACCAGGGAAGTCTGAGAAACGATTTTTTTATCCTCTTGATTTTATGAGGAAAACAGAACCCACTTTCAGAATTTTTTCATCATCTCGTCAATGTTCACTTCTTGGGATAAGGAGGAGGAGGAGGAAGGGAACCTGGGGCTGTAGTGAAGAAAGCTGACACAGTTCACTCTTCTCGTTAACTGGAGCCCACATGGCAGTAATTCCCAACTTGAGGGAGGAGAACCTGCATCCTTAACTTCCCCCTGAGTGTCAGTGATCAGGAAAGCCCTTTCTTGTCTCCACTTTTTTTCCAGCTTCAGTTAACAGGAAACCGGACGGGAGGGGGTAAAACCTAGAGTTACATGGTGCGCATCAATTTCAGGGGTCCCTGAGAGCTGCGCCTAACCTCTGTAGGAGGCGATAGCAGTAATAGCAGTCATCATTGGCAGCATCAGCAATGACCGATCCCCAGTGTTGAGCCCCATATCTCCGCACCAGGCACTTCCATCATCTCATCCAATCCTAACAAGCCTCCAGGGTTATCCCCCGGTGAGGATGAGGAGGAACCGAGGCTCAATTGAAGCACTGACTGGTCAACGTGCCTCTCTGGTGGCTAGCGGGGTGCAAACCCATTCTGTCGGACCCACCACTAAAACCATTCCTAGGTTTCCGGCCTGAGATTTCCGTGCCTCATTCATGCCTGAAAAAAGTTATCTGTAGCATAGACGGCTCTGTAGAGGGAGGAGGAATCGCTGTCCACCCGGCGCGGGTCAACAGCGGCCTCCGCTAGGCTCTCAGCGGAACTTTCCTGTCGGCGGCGCATGTTCCCGTCCGGGCGGCCGGGCGCGCGGGCCGAGAGGGGGACGCTTTCTGGCGCGGACCGCCAGCGGAGGCTGCGAGCGCCGCCGCAGGAGAAGACCGACGCTCAGCCGGAGCCAGCCCGCGGCGCCCGGGCCTGGCCGGCTGCTTCCCTCCACCCCAGACGCCGCTGCCGCAGGCACTGCCAAGGCGGGCGCAGAGGAACGCTCGGCCACTCGGCCCTGCCCGGCCCGGCGCGGCCCGGAGCCGCGGCGCGGGAGGTGAGTGCGGGTGCCGGCCCCCGGCTCCCTGCTCGGGCCGCCGGGACCCGCAACAATGGGGGCGGAGTGGAGACGCGGCCCGGGCCCCTGGCGCTCAGCGGCCTGGGTCAGCAAGCGGGTCCCGGCAGCCCAGGCCTTGGGGCGCTGGATCCGACCTAGGGAACTCCAGTGGCCGGAGGCTTGGCGGGGGTCTTCGCCTCCACCCGGGGCCGTGTTGGCTTGGTATTTAGAATTTTTGTAGCCGGGAAAGGGAGTTATAGGGGCACGGAGACTTAACTCTAGAGGCGTGCGCTCTTAGCGCCTGATGCAGACGCCCTGGAGGCTGGCCATAGCGGGTGGATTGGGGGGAGGATGCGTTTGGAATTCTAGGGGCCTTGATGTGCCTGGTCCCTAAGGCGAATCGAGATGCGTCTCTCCCTGCCCTCCTCCCCAACCCCTCCACGCCCCCAGGTCCGTGAACTTGGCAGACTGGGATCAGACTGGGGAGAAAGAGTATTGAGTATTTAGCTTCTCTGAGGTAATCGGTGATTAGTTCCTGGAAAGGCAGGAGCTCAGCTGGGCACAGGGGAGTTGAGCAAAGGGCTGGATTCTCCAGGGCCCAGCATTCTGGAGTTGAGTGGTTCTCAGGTAGGGAACTTGTCGCAAGAATGTCTCGGTGAGTAGTGTTGGCTACCTTGGAGTTAGGGTGAAGCCGGAGTTGTGAATTGGAGAGTATAGAGTCGGGTTGGTAGGCTGCTGAAGTTGGAGAATTAGCTTTTTGTGGGCCATGGTGGTAGCAGCCTGTGAGACGAACAAGGGGCCTTTGCAGAGTGGGCTTTCTGATAGAGAATGACCTCTTACTGAGGGGGAGGGGTGACTCAGATCTTAGAATTCCTGTCCCTTGCTAGTGGATGTGGCTGACTGTGTTGGTGGCTGGGCACTGAGGTAGATGGTGCTGGAAGGAGCATTTGGGGGCTGAATTGAGTTTCTTCCTGAATAGAAGACAGTGTGGACCATTCCTTCTTACTCCAAGTCAGAATGGTAGCTGTCATTGACAGTGTTTTAAGTAAAGAATTTCTTTGTGGTATTTGGATCCAAAGCTTTCCTCTGTTCATTTATTTTCTCCTTTGTTTTTGAATTGTGACTCATACTTTCTTTTCAGCACTATGGCTGTTGTTTATGATGATAGACAAACTTAGACAGTATAATATATATAAATTCTAGGGATTTTTCAGTCCAATTCTAAATCTACATTAAGAGCCTCTTTTCACTAATTTATGTGTCATTGTTTAATGTATACAACTCTAGAGAGGGATGTGAAAACTCTAACAGTTTATGTTGTTAAAAGTTCTTTATATCCCTAAACTTCATTTTCTCCTACTACCGTGAAGTCATTACGTTAAATCTGTTAAATCTTAGTGACCGTCATTTTAACTCTCCCAGGACATTATCTTCACTAGAAGTGTTGTCTGTCTGGTCTGTACACTGTGTCTCATCTGTATCATTGAAAGGCAATGTGCAAACTCCAAATAGCTGAGGCCTGCATCTGTGCACCAGAGCTCTCTCTATGTAGTATTCAGGCAAAAGTTGGTGTGTTGTCTATAGATGAGATATCAAATCTCATATGAAAAAAAAGTGTCAGAATCATTGCACTTTCAGAGTTTGTTTAGAGTGTTAGGAGTTGTATTGCCTCATTGGAGTATATTAGAGTATAAATTTTCGGGTGAGATGTGAGGTAATTCTGACTATTTGTAATTGTACTGATGGTTCTGGGGATTGTTTTTCCCCTTAATCTTTAAAAAATCATATATTTCCCTTGCACTGTATTATTTCTGTCTCTTTCTCTTAAGTTTTCTATCTTAAGTAACTCATTCTTTCATAAACCAATATCTATTGAATTATGCCAGGCACTGTGTTGGGCACCTCTACAATGGTGATGTTTTTCATGTTTTAATAGTAATAGTTCATATTTCAGAAGTGGCTATAGGTCTATGAAGGAAGAAGTGATTCAGGCACATCAAGCTTTTAATCAGTAAAACCATTGAATAAAGTTTTTAAAAAGTATTGATTTTGACTAGTGACAATTGATTATCCTCATATATTTCCATGGGAAAAGTTCACAATGGTATGGGGTTGTTTTTGCTTTGTTTTATTTACATACACCTGTTAACTTTAAGTATGCCTGTAGACAAGCCACAAGGTAAACATTTTGTTGCTGTGTGTGTCTTGATGAGCTATGATTTATAAATACTGTATATGTGCTTAGGTTCCCCAGGAAGCCATCACACTTTCCTTCCCACTGTGGTTTTGGGAGCATGAAGGCGTTGCTTACTCCCTTTGTCTGGTTCACTGTATGTAGGCTGGGAGTGTCTGCTGATGTCTTGGAGTGCTGTCTCCTAGAACAGGAGGAATAAGATTGAGGTAAGGCTCAGCCTGTTTGAAATTCCTTGCCTCTTAATTATTACTGCATAAATTATATTTGAATGCTTTTTTGCTTTAATTGTTAATCTCCATTCCTATCTAGTTAAATGAACTTCTGTCCTTTGCTCTCTTCTCTATTTCTCTGTATGTATTTTGGCCAAAAATAAATGAAGAGGTTTAAAATCAAGACACTTAGATAATAAATAAATTCTTTGAAGTCTCTTTCATTTTTCCATCTGGAATATTCACTTGATCAAATAAAATGAAAACTTTATTTTGTTGCTTTGAAGGCAAACTGACTGCTGAAAAATGTTTTGACTACCTCTTAGTCAGATGGATAACCTCAGAAACTCTTGGAAAGAAAGCTTAGAGTGTTTGATTTCTTTGGAAAGATGCTGAGGTGTCTAGTACAATGGAAAGAGCATGATCTTTGGGGTCATCCCATCTCTACCTCTTGCTTGCTTTTTGACCTGCGTAAGCTGTTAACCTTTCTGAGCCTTGTTTTTTAATTTAATTTTTTTCAGTCTGTGAAATGGGGTTAAAATAACCTCTGCAGGTTGTAGTGAGGACTGGAGATGAGGGCCTGGTGCTTAATGGGTGGTCAGTGCTTGCTGTTAGTAGTAGGTTGTGTATATCATTATGTGGGAGTTACTGTTCTCAGTAGTATTAGTAATAGGCGTGTGGCTGGGTGCTATGCATGGATGAGAGGTTCAGTTTCCTTGTCTGGTGAGGAAGGCAGCCTTCTGTCTACACCTGTTGGTACCCTGGACAGGTGAGAGAATTGTTGAGGTAGTCTTTATCCAGTACTGGTGGCCGGGAGTCAACACTATAAAGTCCAAGGTCATTCCTGGCACTGGTAGGTTTTTTCCTGGCAGTTTCTATGCAGAAGCCAGGAGGTAACTGTTTGGCATGTCCTTGTTTTGGGAACAGTGGGCATCCCCAGTGACAGAGTGCTGGAGTATGCCAGGCAGCATATTCTGTGTGGCCCCTGATCAGAATATTTCTCTAGCTTTCTTCTGTTGGCATCATATACCTGACTTTGGTCTTTTTGCCTGGAAGGCTCCAGATGCTGGAGAGATTTGTCGTCTTTCTCTAATTTGGGCTAGTTTGATAGAATCTAGCACTCTGTTCAGAAATGTTTTTGATGAACAGAAGGTTCACAGGCTTTGTTATAGAATTGTTCAGTTTTATTTTTTCCCTGTGAGAGGGGGAAAAAAAAGTAGAGAGAAAAATAAGTATGAGCCAGACAGAAATGATTCAAAATAACTGGCCCTAAATCTCTTCCAGTCTTCCATAGTCAAATTCCCCCTCCATTTGGGGTGGTCTTTAACTTCAGTTAAAAGTAAATAATACTCCCCTGGCCTCAAAATACACGAACATCTAGATCCTGATATATCTCTACTTCAACATCTCACAAAGACCTTTATGACCTGGCCTCTTTGGTATCTTCCTTTCTAGTCCTCTTCTGCCACAATTCCTCTGTCACTTTATTTTTTTATTTTATTTTTTGTACGGTACGTGGGCCTCTCACTGTTGTGACCTCTCCCGTTGCGGAGCACAGGCTCCGGATGCGCAGGCTCAGTGGCCATGGCTCACGGGCCCAGCTGCTCCACGGCATGTGGGATCTTCCCGGACCGGGGCACGAACCCGTGTCCCCTGCATCGGCAGGCGGACTCTCAACCACTGCGTCACCAGGGAAGCCCTCCTCTGTCACTTTAGGCTCCAGTTATAGTGAGCTCCTTGAATGTCCCAGCATTCTCAGGCTATTTCTCCTACTAATTTTCCTCCTGTTCTAGTGCTTGTTTGACTCTTAGGCTTGAATTTACTAGGAATTCAGGCACCATCACTTAAAACCCTTCCTTGATTCTTCCCAGATTAGGCTGAATGCCTTTCCTTTGTATGGCATTGCAATCTGTGAAAGCTTCTTTCATAATCACTGTACTCTTAAACTTTGGGTATTTTTGTGTGTTTTCTGTGCCTATGTTGTGACCTACGTGAGGGCAGGACCTCGTCTTGTTTAACTCTATATCCCAGTATCTAAACATTTCTGATACAGAAGTAGCTACTCAATAAATGTTTAGTGAAGAAATGAATGACCTCTGCATGTAAAATATCATGAAATCATTCCTTGTGGAGCTGGTGATGTGATGAGAGTTCTGATTTCATGGGTGCCTCAGACCCTGGCTGAAGCAGTGCTTCTGCCTTTGTATTTCCAGGTTGCTAAAATACATAATACGTAATTTTGCTGTGAAAATGTGTTGCTTATTCCATATGTTTATGGTTTTGATGCTGGGGAGCTATTACTTGCTCTCTTTGGGTCTTGGCAAAAGTTTCCCTTGGAAGAGAATGTGACAGTTCTTTATGGGTATTATCTAGATCTTCCACTGGCCATTTACTGCTCTGAGCAATTTGTCCTCGTGTGAAGAACAGTGACTAGTCAGTTTGGGCTACAAGCTCTCTAGACAGCTACTTCCAGCCTGGGTGTAGGTAATGGATTTAACACTAGGATGTTGTGACTTTTGTCAGCTGATGGACTTTTTGAAGATCCAGCTGAGCTCAATGTGGCCATATTCAGGATATAAGATCATTTACCCAAACTTTATTTAGGAATTTGAACTCAGTGATTATGAAATTATCTGTATTAGTCCTTTGTTCAGCCTAATACTGTACTAACACTGAAATTGATATATTAGTTCTTTGTTAGGAAGCTCTGTGTTCTGAGTTATTAACCTAGAAGTAATGGAATTGTGCCAATTCATTTAATCACCCTCTTGGTTCTTCTTAGTGGTAAAATAACTTGAGAATATACTACCTAAATTACTTTGAATTAATTTTCATGGTTGATCAGACCACATAGGAATCCCACTGTCCAGGTGTAAGGAACTCTATTGAAGCCTACCTAATGCGGTTATTCTTTCATGTAGGTGACAAACATAACAGACTGAAGAAAAGGGAAGCATGAAAAGTAACTGTAGTTAAAGATAAAAATTGACATGAGATAAAAAGGAAAACTGAGACAAAGCATAAGGCACTTTAAATGTGGCAAGCAACTGTTAAATTGAAGAAATTTGTGAGCAGTGTTGAAATCTTGTGAAGAAAATTGTTATATAGGTTAAAAGCAATAAAAACATGGACAATTTCAGCCAGCATAGGCACATTGAAGGTGCTAGCACCCATTTATGGTTTTATAGCACCATTGATGAAAGTGATATATAGGTAGAATTGAAAAATGTTTGCCTTACTATGATAAGTATACGTATACCTTTCATATGTATGATATTATTGTTTCATAAAACACTTTGATGTACATTTTACTTTACTACATCCTCCCAGCAACACTGTTAGGCAGATATCCCCATTTTATAGATGAAGAAGCAAACACAAAGAGGTGAAGTGGCTTGCTTTCAAGTTCACAAAGACAATAAGAAAAAAAGGTGGGACTTGATGCCAGGTTTTCTAAGTTTAGGGCCTTTTTTAACGTCCTTATGAGATATTGTTAGGGCTTCGGTTTGGGGGTGACAGTCACTCCTTATTCCAGGCTTCTGGCCAGTAGAGGATACACACAAAGAAGGTAGTGCCACACAGGGAGTAGAGCTTCTCCTCTATTAACAGCAGCCTAGTAACTCTGCAAGAGCTGGGTGTGGGGGGAACCTAGATGGAGCCTCCACCTTCCTCACAGATCCCTTACGGGTTATGAGAAACACCCAAAACCAGGTGGAGAGTTTTTGCCCTTGAAGCCCAGTGACACAAATTGGGATCTTCCTCCTAATGTGATGATGTTTAGAAATTGGAAGAAAAATGGAAATTTGGGAAAGAATCCTTTAAGTGTGATTCTGGATTGAGCTTAGTCTCTTTGTTCTCATTGTGCCATCCACTCTCACTGTCTTCCCCCACCCTATCTCTCTACCTTTCTCTTCTCTACTATTTCACCCACCTCCCACCTTAGTTTGGATGCTGGTTTGCCATGGTCCACAGTTACATTGCTGCCCTCCCCAGGTCTGAGAACCTGCTTGAACCTTTGCACTCTGCCAGTTGCCAACCCTGAATTCTCTCCCCTGGCTTCTTTCGCTGCCCCTAGGCTGCCCAGTGTTTCTGGGGAGTCAGGAAAATGGGCTGCTTTGGTTGTCAGCAGTTCCCACTGCCTCACTTCAGTTGAGCTGCCTCTGCCCCTCCGGGTGCTCTTGTGCTGCATTCTCAGGGTCCCAGTTCCCACAGCAGCTGCTTGCACGTTTTGCAAGGCTGTTTTTCCCTCAGGCCCTAGACCTGCTCTCTGTCTGCCTCATTCTTGACCTGTGACTTCACTTTAGGGCTTGTGCTCACTAATTTTTTCCCCTTTCCTTTCTATTATGGCACTTTCATTACTCTTGCTTTTGGAAATTCCTTGACTTTTTTCCTGATTATGCAAGTAATATATGAGCACAGTAAAATTCAGGCATTTTTATTTTATTTTATTTATTTTTTTAAAGTTTTTTCAGTTTACCCTTCCCCCTCCCCGGAGGCATTTTTAAATAAGGAAAGGAACCCATAATCCCATGTCTCAATGTTAACCACTATCATGAATTTGGTTTATATATATCCACACTTTTTTCCACCGTGTATGCTGACATGGATGTATTTGTGCTTCTGTATGTGTGTGAGATAAAGTAATTCCTTTTTACAGAAATGGAATAACAGTATATCTACTTTTCTATAATTTGCTTTCTGTCTTCATGTAATGCCTTTATTTTGGGCATTTTCCCATGTTTCGGACACATATCTATCTTTTAATAGTTACGTAGTTAATTTCTATCAATTTTCCTAGTCCCCTGGTGATAGCCATTTGTTTCTTTTTCTCTGCAGTTACAAGCATCCTTGTAAATATATCTTCGTATTTTCTGTACTCTGTATACTTCTTAGGATAAATTCCTACAAGTGGAGTTTCTGTGTCAAAAGTTATGCATGTTTAAAATTTTACTAGATATTATCACATAACTTTTTTTTTTTTTTTTTTGCGGTATGTGGGCCTCTCACTGTTGTGGCCTCTCCCGTTGCGGAGCACAGGCTCCGGGCGCGCAGGCCATGGCTCACAGGCCCAGCCGCTCCGCGGCATGTGGGATCTTCCCGGACCAGCCCGTGTCCCCTGCATCGGCAGGCGGACTCTCAACCACTGCGCCACCAGGGAAGCCCTGTCACATAACTTTTGAAAGATTATATCAATTTATATTTCTCCTCTAACACTGAACATTGTCAATAAGTTTAATCTTTGACAATTAAAACCTAGATAACTTTTATTTACATTTCCTTAAATGTAAGTGATGAGCATCTTTTCATGTTTTTGTTTCATATATAGATTGATTGATCAATTAATTGATTACTCAGTTATCTTCTTTCTAGCATCTTCCTATCCTCCCTCCCTCCCCTTTTTGTTTTTACCTACATACAAGGTAGAACCATGTAACTTGACCTCTCATGCCATCCTAGCCCTCTCCTTCCTGTCCCTTTTATCTAAAATGCAGTTTTACTGCCATTTCCTCACTACTTGCTTTATCTATATCTCTTAATCCTTTGTGGTCTGGCTTCTGGTCCTGTTTTTCTCCTGAATACTATCTCTGAGTGAATTCCTTGTTGCCCAGACAAAAATTTTTTTCTTGATGTTTGTTCTCCCTTGTTTTGACTAATTCCCCATTCCCTACCATCTTTGCAGGGAGGGAAGCTGCATATGAGTGGACTTTTTATTATGGAAAATTTCAAACATACAACAGCAGGGAGTATAGTATAATGAACCCCATGGACCCATCACTCAATTTCAATAGTGACCAATATTTCCCCAATTTTTTCTTTCAGTTGTCCTTCCCACCTTTTTTTGCTGTTATTGGCATATTTTAAAGCTAAATCTCAGACTTTGTCACTGAGTATGTGTCTCTAACTAATAAGAATATTTTTTTCTTAAACACCATTACCTTGCCATTTTCTACCCTGATAAAAATTAACATTTCCTTAATAGTGAGGACTTGATATATAATCCTGGCTCTGATACTTGCTGTTTAACTTGGGCAATTTTTAAACTTGTTTTCTCATCTTGAAATGCAGTGAGATAATGATGATAATGCTGCCTAATAGGGTGGTTGTGAGGTTACCTCATTTATTCTCATATGAAGTGCTTAGCACTGTGCTTTACCTACGTGGGGGCTCAAACATTTTTTGCATTTACTCTGTCTTCATCTATCCATTCATTCAGCAGATATTTATGGAACACATATCTGTCAGCTGAAGAGGAGACAGTGACCTTGGCTTCTAAGATTCTGCACTATCCTGATTCTCTGCCTGCCTCTCAGATGTTTAAAAACCCCTTCCTTTTTCCTCCTGGATGTGGATGTAACCCAGGTTTGTTGTTTTTCCTTTTCTATTCCCTCTGTAGCCTGACCCTCAGAAATCTAGCTCTTTCACTCCCACCACTTCAGGCTATCCAAGTGACTCAATTCTATAACCCTGGTTTCTTTACCAAGCAACAAACCCACATTTCATCCTGGCTTTTAGACATGTCTTTCTGGTCATGGGAATGAGTGTAAAGTGCCCTGAACTGAGTCTGCCCACCAGGGCTTCACTCAATCTTGCCACTAACTCCATGGCTTGGGCAGTTCAGTCACCTCTCTTGATCTTGGTGTCCTCAGTCAGAAGGATGGTAGGGCTGGATTAGAGTCTGAAGTCCTGTGCAGCTTTAAAATCCTCTCAGCTGTGAGAAGGTGGTTTCAGAAATGTCTTGCTCAGCATATGTGGGACCACATGCATCATTCTACTCCCCAAACAAGTTTCTGGCCTTTCCCATCTGGCCTCTCTCAGGATATCCAGGCTTCATCCTATGGCTTTTCCCTTTCATTTGTCTTCAACATAGGGCCAGTTATCTTGTGGCTAGTTCTTCAGTTAATCCTGACTCCTGGCTCTTCCAGAAACATACATTTAGCACTTTTCAGCTTTGTGTCTGTATTCACATTGTTTTCTTTGGCTGTTCTATTCACATTGTTTCTCCTGAACCTGTGTTCTGGCCGATTGAATTTCTGACCATCTTTCTAGACTAAGTTCAGGTGACAGCTTCATCCACATTGGAAGTGAGTCCTCCCTCTTCTGACTCTCATGACTGGCAGTGCATCAGTAACATTTCACAGTATGCCTGGTGCTTCAGCTATTTGTGTGTGTAAGCTTTTCTTCCCTCCTAGTGTAATCTTCTTGAGGATGGGTACCACGTTTACACTGCATGTAATTTTGCATCCTACAGTGTCCAGCACAATTCTTTGTACTAAGAGTTTGCAATAAATACTGATTGAATAAGTGACTGAGCTAAAGTAGACTTTGCTTCAAGTTAAGAACACTTAAGGAAATGTTTTTATTTTATTTATTTTTTATTTTTTTATTTTTTTGCAGTACGTGGGCCTCTCACTGTTGTGGCCTCTCCCGTTGCGGAGCACAGGCTCCGGACGCGCAGGCCCAGCGGCCATGGCTCACGGGTCTAGCCGCTCCTCAGCATGTGAGATCTTCCCGGACCGGGGCACGAACCCATGTCCCCTGCATCGGCAGGCGGACTCTCAACCACTGCACCCCAGGGAAGCCCTTTATTTATTTTTTAATAAATTTATTTATTTATTTATTTTTGGCTGCATTGGGTCTTCGTTGCTGCACGCAGGCTTTCTCTAGTTGCAGTGAGTGGGGGCTACTCTTCATTGCAGTGCGCGGGCTTCTCGTTGCGGTGGCTTCTTTTGTTGCGGAGCACGGGCTCTAGGCGCATGGGCTTCAGTAGTTGAGGCACGCAGGCTCTAGAGCGCAGACTAAGTAGTTGTGGCACAAGGGCTTAGTTGCTCCACGGCATGTGGGATCTTCCCGGACCAGGGCTGGAACCCATGTCCCCTGCATTGGTAGGTGGATTTTTAACCACTGCGCCACCAGGGAAGCCCAAGGAATTGTTTTTAAACCTAAAAGGCCGAGCTTTTGAAATGGTACTAATTCCTTGACCTCAAAATTCAAAGAATCCTCTGCTTTCCTGTCCTATCTCAGAGTTGGGAAGATTTTCCAACTCTTTGGGTAATACAGTTTAGCTTCTCCAAAGCATAGCTGGTCATACTACATACTGTCATCATGGAGTAGCTAAAGGTAATCACCAACATTAATTGAAAGCTAACTTACTGTGTGCTAGGCAATATGCTAATTATTTTTTTCACTTAATTAAAAAAAAAATCTTACATATGTACTGTTATTCTTCTCATTTTATAAATAAAGAAATCTAGGTTTAGAGAAATTAAGTAACTTCTTTAGTATTCCTTAGATACAAAGTGGCAGTGCTGGGACTCTGACCCAGGCCATCTCGTCCCAGAGCCTTTATTCTTCCCTGGTGTGCTGCTTTCCTGTCCAAAGCATGTTTACTACCAGTTGGCTCTTTTATGTTTATTTTCTAGCACTTATCAAATATCTTGCATGGATTTTTTCATTTCTCCCCACCAAACCAGCTATCCCTCTACTGTTCTTTCTGATTTTGGTGAAGGGTATGACAGACTTCAAGGGTATGACAGACTTCAAGCCTCAGATTCATATATAAGTTTTCCTTTTCCTTCCTGTGACTTTTCCTTGCTAATGCCTTACCCCTTCTCCACTCTTTCTGGTTTCTTTCCTCTTAACCCAGGGCCTTCTCTCATTTTTATAGTCCTTCTGAAAGCGTTGTCTATCACCCATCTCTCTCCAGTTAAAAATCCTTCTGCTTTTCCTGTAGCTGGGGTTCCTAAAGCCAGTTTTCAAATAGTGCTCCACATAGTTACCAGTGTTCTTTTTTTTTTTTTAATATTTATTTATTTGGTTGCATCAGGTCTTAGTTGAGGCAGGCGGGCTCCTTAGTTGTGGCATGCATGTGGGATCTAGTTCCCTGACCAGGGATCGAACCCAGGCCCCCTGCATTAGAAGTGTGGAATCTTAACCGCTGCGCCACTAGGGAAGTCCCACCAGTGTTCTTTTTAAATTGGGAATTCAGATGATGCCACTTCCCTGCTTGAGACCCTTTAGTGGCTCCCACTGGGGGCACATGGACTGTGGGAAGGATTGCATGGAGACAGATACTGAGGCCACTTCTGAGCTCAGCAGAGAAGGGCTCGATGGCATAATAGTTATGTCTGCCAGAGGTGCAGACAGGAGAGTGGTGCCAAGTGCCACATATTTGCCAATTTTTATATAGGACGAAGTTCAGACTCCTAAACAAAGTCCTCCGGAGACTGCTGGATCAAGATCTGGCCTGTCTACTTCTCACAGTTTCCCCATTTACTCCCCCAGCCTCTATTCCTATGGAACTGTACTTCTGCATATGTCATTCCCTCTCTCTGAATGACTTC
Source organism: Stenella coeruleoalba (assembly GCF_951394435.1). NCBI lineage: Eukaryota > Metazoa > Chordata > Mammalia > Artiodactyla > Delphinidae > Stenella > Stenella coeruleoalba. The sequence goes on from NC_137156.1 coordinate 68,173,687, forward strand.
ATCAGTCTCTTCTTTTTTTTTTTTGAATTTTATACAGCAGGTTCTTATTAGTTATACATTTTATATGTATTAGTGTATACATGTCAATCCCAATCTCCCAATTCATCACACCACTGCCCCACCACCCCCGCCACTTTCCCCCCTTGGTGTCCATACGTTTGTTCTCTACATCTGTGTCTCTATTTCCATCCGTCTCTTTTTAAGGAAAGAAGAGATTGTCCTTTGACGTTCAGATCTGTTGCCTCCTCTGAGAAGTCTTCACCAGCCTTTCCAGGCAAAATTATTTCCTTCTCTGTCCTGTAGAACCTTTTCCTTCCTCCCTCCCTCCCTTCCTTTGAAATATAATTCACATACCATAAATTTCCACCATTTTAAAGTGTTTTAATTCAGTGATTTTTAGTATATTCACAAGGTTATGCAACCATCACCACTATATAATTCTAGAACATTTCCTTTCTTTTTTTTGTTTTTGTTTTTTGATTAATTATTTTATTTATTTATTTTTGGCTGCGTTGGGTCTTCGTTGCTGCGCGCGGGCTTTCTCTAGTTGCGGCAAGCGGGGGTTACTGTTCGTTGTGGTGTGCGGGCTTCTCATTGTGGTGGCTTCTCTTGTTGTGAGCATGCGCTCTAGGCGCACAGGCTTCAGTAGTTGTGGCACGTGGACTCTAGAGCGCAGGCTCAGAAGTTGTCACCCATGGGCTTAGTTGCTCCGCGGCATGTGGGATCTTCCCAGACCAGGGTTCGAACACTGTGGCCCCTGCATTGGCAGGCGGATTCTTAATCATTGTGCCTCCAGGCAAGTCCCAAAACATTTCTTTTCTGCAAAAAGAAACTTGCGCTCATTAAGTGGCCACTCCCTAATTCTTCCTTCCCCCTACCCACTGGTAACCACTAATCTACTTTCTGTTTCAATGGTTTTGCCTATTCTGGGCATTTCAGATAAATGGAATCATATAGTATGTGGCCTTCTGTGACTGGTTTGTTTCACTTAGCATAATGTTTTCAAAGTTTGCCCATGCTGTAGAATGCGTTAGTACTTCCTTCCCTTTTATTGCTCGATAATATTCCACTCTATGGATATGCTACATTCTGTTTATCTAGTCATCAACTTTAGTCATATGTTATACTTACCAGATTGCTCATCTTATGTGTTTATGTATCTGTGTCAGTTGACTGGATGATTCCTGGAGGGCTCCAATCATCACTCTGTGACCAGGGTTCTCTCATCTCTGTATCTTTAGTACCTACCAGTACTGGTCAATACTAGGTGCTTAGTCAGTACTTATTTATTTTATTTTATTTTTTAATAAATTTATTTATTTATTTTTGGCTGCATTGGGTTTTTGTTGCCGTGAGCGGCTTTCTCTACTTGTGGCACGTGGGCTTCTCATTGCGTGGCTTCTCTTGTTGCGGAGCACAGGCTCTAGGCATGCGGGCAACAGTAGTTGTGGCATGCAGGCTCAGTAGTTGTGGCTCGTGGGCTCTAGAGCACAGGCTTAGTAGTTGTGGCACATGGGCTTAGTTGCTCCATGGCATGTGGGATCTTCACGGACCAGGGCTCGAACCTGTGTCTCCTGCATTGGCAGGTGGATTCTTAACCACTGTGCCACCAGGGAAGTCCCAATCAGTACTTATTGATGAATCATTTTATCTCCCTTTCCAGAAAACCAGACACTTTCTGCGTTTTCAGTGCACCTCAGATCCAAGTCATGACTCCTGTGTGGAATGTCTTCTCCTCTCCCCCTCACTTGTCTAATTCTGCCTTGCTTCAGGGGTTGCCTCAAGGTTTGCCTCCTCCGGGCTTCTCATTGCGGTGGCTTCTCTTGTTGTGAGCACACGCTCTAGGCGCGCAGGCTTCAGTAGTTGTGGCGCGTGGGCTCTAGAGCGCAGGCTCAGTAGTTGTCGCCCATGGGCTTAGTTGCTTTATTAAGTGCTTAATGCACTTAATAAAGTGCATTTATTAAGGCACTCAATAAATGTAATCTTACCTATGTCCTTAAGTAGATTGACACTAAGCCTAACAACACTAAGATTCCCTTTTTTCACTCCCAATAAAAAGGTGCTTTAATTTTTTAATGGAATTATAGCTAACATTTTACCTTGCTTAAATTGCAGAAGGAAGAAAAAGAGAGAGTAAGAAAAAATGATTGATTGATTGATTTTAATATTTATTTATTTGGCTGCACCGGGTTGTTTTTGCGGCATGTGGGATCTTCATTGCTGCTTGCGGGATCTTTAGTTGCGGCATGTGGGATCTAGTTCCCTGACCAGGGATCGAACCTGGGCCCCTGCATTGGGAGTGCAGAGTCTTAACCACTGGACCACTGGGGAAGTCCCCAGAAATAATGATTTAAATAGTGGGGTAATTTATACTCACCATTTTACTCCGTGAGTACCAAAGGCAGTGGATGTAGTCAGTGCTGTTAGTTAATAAGATTGACAAAACTTATAAATGTAAAGAATTCTTGACCATTGGCAGAACAGAAATTGTTTAGGTGGTGTGGTGATGAGTTGGTAAGTATTCACCGGTGAGGGGATGGGGAGGAAAAATTGAGGGCCAATGAAGAATTGCTGAACTGGTCCAAGCAGCAAGATACACGAGAGGTTTAATTTCTGAATATTATATGCTTTTGGAAATATTTTTGGTATATACATCTACAGGAATGCATACATAAAACTATTCATACTGTATTTATATGTGGACAATAGAAAAGGCTTTTCAAGGGTGACTTTAACTATTGATGATCTTTTCTTTTTTTTTTTTTTTTTGTGGTACGTGGGCCTCTCACTGTTGTGGCCTCTCCCGTTGTGGAGCACAGGCTCTGGACGTGCAGGCTCAGTGGCCATGGCTCACGGGCCCAGCCGCTCCGCAGCATGTGGGATCTTCCCAGACCAGGGCACAAACCCATGTTCCCTGCATCGGCAGGCGGACTCTCAACGACTGTGCCACCAGGGAAGCCCTGATGATCTTTTTTACGTGCTGCTTTAGGCCCTCATGTGAGCCCTGCCTAAGTTGGGGTCCTTGTAATAGATACCCAGTGAACTTTTGTTGGCAGTGTGAGAGCTTGCCCTGTTGGTCACTGGATATGGCTATGGATAAAAGCAGTCACAGCCTGAAAAATATGATGCAGCTCAGGAGGGGGATGAGGTCAAACAGGATTTGTTCACTGATGGTTTGACTTTGTGGAGAGAGAATACATGTATAAAGATACTGATTTTACAGTTATAAAGTCCTATCTATTACTGTAAAACAAAAGAATAAAGAAGAAAGTAATAAGTTTTTTGGTAAAACTATCACTCAGATAAAAATGGTTAACCTTTTGGTGCATTTCTTTCTTGTCTTTTTTTTCCCCTATGCATATATAAATACTTGCACATGTGTAATTCTATTTTTAAAATTGGGATCTAAATATTTATAAGTTTTTTGCACTTTTTATACAACATTATATTGTAAAAATGGTCTTGAAAATCTTCCCCTGAATTGCTCTACTGTATCTATTTTATGTTCTCAGAAAGACTTTTCCTCTAATAGGTCAGAAACCTCTTTGGCAGAGCCATCTGTTTCATATATTAATAGATTTTTTCATGAACCTCACCAGGTCTGTCTTGCAAGCTCTGGTTAGGGCAAATTAGAATTCACTGATTGACCCAATCGGTGCTCTCAGTACAGATTCCTCTATCAGAGACTTGTGACCTGGTCTCATCTGTCAGCTGGGCCCTGTTAGACTTGCCCTTCATCTACTGACTCTGCAGTCAATATTTCAGATTAAACGTTTTTAAAAAAAAAAACATTTTAGATGTTTAGAGGACGGCTTGTGGGGTTTTTTTTGTTGTTTGTTTTGTTTTTAATCAAAACCATGTGCTCTGGCAGCATCTTAAAGAACAATTCCATGTCAAGGGCATTTTGGCAAGTTTTTCTCCTTTGAAGATTCTTTTCTGTTAATATTTCATAAGTGAAAGTAGGAAGTAATACCTTGTGACATGTATAATCAGTACAGTCCTTATAAGAAATCAAATGTGTGAAACAATAGCAGCATCAATAAATTAGCCTGTTGAAGTGGAAACTCTTTTTCACATTTACTGTGTTTGAATTTTGTCTCCATTGATATTCTTCCTTCCCCAGGTTATATCTCTCCAGCTGCCTAACCTCTCATAAGGAATCTTGAATCTTAAGCTGAATAGAGCATTTAGTTCATACTGCTTACATAAATCTTACCTTTGGCATAGCAGGGAGAATATCTATGTTCCAGATACTTTTCATTTAGTAACTTTGGTGTCTTACACTTGGTAACTTTTGCCTCACCTGACTGCTTCAGAACTGGTACATTCTAAAGCCTTCCTTGGTTCCCTTCTTGAGCTATGGGTTGGCCTTTTGGTGTGGGTTATTCCGGCTCTCTCCATGTCTTTACTTCCCTACTATTTTATCCACTCATTGTTTGTAGACTTGGTTTATCCAGTTTTGTCTGGGAGGAATGCCTGTTTTCTGGGCTTGGGGCCAATTTTTACTTAACTTTTGGGTAAAACTACAGTATCCCAGCTGCTATTTCCAGAGATGAGCTCTCTGAAACCAGTTTTATTTGTTTAGAAACCAGATAGCACATATTATGGTGGAAGATGTTACACACATTTTAGAAATAAAAATAGGCTCTCCCTAAATGGGACATCGGTTGCCTGTATGATAACCAACACACGGATGTGTATTGTACAATTTCAGCTACCAGGACTTCCAGGTGGGCTGGAGCTGTGATAAGGCTATAGTGTTTTCATGAGAGACACTGTAAAATAAGCTTCACATCTACATAGGATTTGTTTGTGTTGTGTTAAGTTATTGAGTCCTTATTATGTTACTGTTTTATATGCTGCATGAATACTTGCAGCACCTGAAGTATAGGTGTCATTACCCCAAATGAGGAAAAGGTAAATTTGCTCTGGTTAAATGGCACCATTAACTAGGGTCTCTCTTGACATCTAAGAGTTCCCACTCCATGATATATTTGTTGCCTTTTCAGCAGTGCTGATAGTAAAAGCTGGGCTATATTGTAGCATCTGGCCTCCAGTCTGGGTTGGTGTCTGAGGAGGAACTGACAGCAGCACCATAGGCCCTGGTTAGGGAAACCTGGAAGAGAAATCTTATGTGTCTTTTTCACCTGAAGAATAGTAACCCACTAGCCCTGTTTATTTTACCTCCTAAATAGTTCTCAAATCTGGCCTTTCCTCTGGCTTTTTTACTGGCTATTTCCTGTCTTCTCTTATTCCATCTTACAATTTCTTCCAGCAAATATCTCTTCTAGACCATGTTTTGGATACTTACAATGTGCTAAATACTGAACTGTGTAATATCACAGTACAGTTTACATTTATATTATATTCTTTCACCACCTCATTCTCTTAATAATCCTTGAAGGCAAGGGGTGCCTCCAATTTACAGGTGAGGAATCAGTGGCCCAGAGAGATTGACTTGCCTAAGGTCACACTGAAAAAATGAGTTGGGATTTCAGTTTGAAACTGCATATACCTATGCTTTTATATTCTATAACATTCTATGGTGCAGAGTGATCTTTATAAAAGACAGAGCTCGGGCTTCCCTGGTGGTACAGTGGTTGAGAGTCCACCTGCCGATGCAGGGGACATGGGTTCGTGCCCTGGTCCAGGAAGATCCCACATGCCGTGGAGCGGCTAGGCCTGTAAGCCACGGCCTCTGAGCGTGCGCGTCCGGAGCCTGTGCTCCGCAACGGGAGAGGCCACGACAGTGAGAGGCCCGCGTACCGCAAAAAAAAAAAAAGAGCTTATCATGTTATTTTGATCTTCCTTGTAGGATAATATCCAATCTCCTTAACATACACAGGGTGCTCGGTGATCTTTGCCCTGTTGCTTTTCCAGGTTCATTTTCTACTCTTCCCCCATACTCCCTACTTTACGCTCTAGTAACACAACCTTCTTGGATTTAATTTCACATTCTGCTCTTTCTTGTCTCTCAATTATTGTTCATAGAGTTCCCTATCTTTGAACTCTTCCCTCCTCTTCTCTATTCATCTCCATTATCTTGTCCCCTCTATCCCCTACCCAACTCCCCACCCCCCCACCCACCCTGCCATTACCTAACTCCGTCCAACTCTTTCTTCAAAACTCGCTTTGGGCCTCATTCCTCTTAATGCTTGATCTGACCTGACCTGTGTTTGCTCTTTATCTTTGTGTCCCCAGTAGATGGTAGTTGTTTAATATGTTTTTGTTTAGCTGAGCAGAAGTTTTGGAGGTATCACTCTCTAGAAAGAGACATTCTAGAGACCACCAAACTTTCTTCTTGGTGAGCTGTTTTGTCAATTTTAATAACTTAGAGTAGGTAATGGTCCATTTCTGACATGAGGGATGTAACCTGTTATTAAAAACGTTTTTCTGATTTTAGTACTTGAATGTATTAGAACTATCTTTGTGGAACCATCTTTTTTCTCCCTTTCTTAAAAAAAAAAAAATTTATTTATTTAGGCTGTGCCGGGTCTTAGTTGTGGCACACAGGATCTTCGTTGCAGCATGTGACATCTTTTAGTTGCAGCACGCGGGATCTTTTCAATTGTAGCATGCAGGGTCCTAATTGCAGTACTCATGCAGGATCTAATCCCCTGACCAGGGATCGAACCTAGGCCCCCTGAATTGGGAGCGCAGAGTCTTACCCACTGGACCACCAGGGAAGTCCTCTTTCTCCTGTTTTAAAGTGGACTTCTATTGCTGTTCACTATTCTTTGTTGGCTAGTACCCTGGCTAGGAGGCTGAATCCTTAGGTAATGGATTTGGTTTCATATGGTGTATGTGCTTTCCAACTATTGGTTCTGTCATCATCTCTTCTGTTCTTTCTCTGAAGCTTTATAGAACAGCCTGATTCAAGATCTCAGAGCCTCTTTATGTGAGGGTACAGAGAATATGCATTTTAGTAAAAGAACTTCTTGATTTCTAAGTCATGGTTTTTACACATCACCACTCCCCTGCCCCCTTGTGTTTATCAAAAATCACCAGAGTCAGCAGTTCGAATGTAGAATACCATGACATTTGCTTCATCACTTCACTGAGAAGCGTTTATTCCTTTTAAACTCTTTTCTGTGTGTAAGCATTCAGTAGTATCTTTAGTGAGTTTTAACTGATTGTTAAGTCTGCACATAATGAAAGTATTGACTTTCCCTGACATTGGAAAAGGCCCAGATATGGGAGGATTAGTTATTAGGTGGCAGAGTATCAGCTTGTCCTCTACAGATCATGAAGTTCTGTTCACATAATTCTTTAGACATGCTATGGTTATTTTCAAATCTTCCTTAAAAATCAGTTACTTCCTGTTGTTTAGAGTCAGCTCAGAGGGAGACAGCTTTTGGAAAGCAAAATTAAATAATTCATTCAGTTACTGATGGGCTTTTCAGAGTTTGTCCACTGGCTATAGCATCTTTATCCCAGTGTTAATGCGTTATATAGATACAAGCCTTCTGAAGTAGTTGAAACTGCTACCAGGACCCGGTAAGAACTCAGGTTCTTACCACAGGTCAGGAGTATCTTCCCCAAAGCAGTGAAGCAATTTGTCTGTCTGCGTTACACAGGAAAACAACAAATGCCCACTGTGGTGTGGGCCCCAGTTAGCAGAATGCAGTAGATTTGGGGTCCTCCTTTATATGTAACTGAAGATATTGATTTGTTATCTAGGACGCCTAACCAAATATAGAGTAAGGACTTAGAAATAGAGGGATTACCTCAGAAGTATAAGTGGGGCTCTTGGTGTCTGCCCTTTCCTTTAATCCTCTAAAAAAGAGGCTAATTAATTTTATTAGGATTCAGTAAATCATAGATATATATGGCTTCTTGGGTAAACCAGATATAGCCTGTTGAAGAAACTAGGCCAGATGTGATGTTATAATAGGGAGAAAAAAGAATTTAAAGGGTACAGTCACAGCTTTGTGGGAGCATGTAGTATATGTTATTTGTATGTTTATAATAAGATGCTATTAAGAAACACATGAGGATCATGTGTTTGATTCCTTTTTACAAATCTAAATGAGGGAAGCTTTTTTTTTAATATTTATTTATTTGGCTGCACCGGATCTTCGTTGTTGGCATGTAGGATCTTTAGTTGTGGCATGAGGGATCTTTTTAGTTGAGGTGTGCAGGATCTAGTTCCCTGACCCAGGATGAAACCCGGGCCCCCTGCATTGGGAGTGTGGAGTCTTAACCACTGGACCACCAGGGAAGTCCAGCGGGAAGCTTTATTTCTTCCCATTTTGTTGATGATAATGGAGGGTGTGGGACACCTGAAGGCAGTGTCTAGAGATGAGAACAAAGAGGACTTTTCAGTCCTGTACAGCACAGTCTGATTGCCAGTCTCAGATGCTTTGGGAAGCCTACATAAGTTGCCAGGATTGAGCTTCATGAACATGTATAAAGATTGAGCCTCCTCAGTCTCAGATTCTTTTCTGTTGAGATTCAGACCTTTTGTCTATAGGGTTGCTTAACACCAGTGCCCATGGGCCCCCCGTCTCTTGTTTTTAAGGAAAGGAGGCTTTTTTTTTTTTTTTTTTGGCTGCTGTGGGTCTTCATTGCTGCACTTGGGCTTTCTCTAGTTGCGGCGAGCGGAGGCTACTCTTCATTGCAGTGCACAGGCTTCTCATTGCAGTGGCTTCTTGTTGCGGAGCACGGGCTCTAGGCACGTGGACTTCAGTAGTTGTGGCACGTGGGCTCAGTAGTTGTTGCTCGCGGGCACTAGAGCGCAGGCTCAGTAGTTGTGGTGCACTGGCTTAGTTGCTCCACGGCATGTAAGATCTTCCCGGACCAGAACTGGAACCCGTGTTCCCTGCATTGGCAGGCAGATTCTTAACCACTGTGCCACCAGGGAAGTCCCAAAGAAAGGAGGCTTTGAGGCAGCAGTACCATCAGTTTCCTGCAGCTGACTGGCCTTTCCCAGGAATAGTCCCCTTGTTGAGCACAGGCTACCGAGCAGAGAATAGCCTGATGTCCTTCTGTTGCATTCCTGCAAGGATGTTCTCCCTTCACAGTATAGGTAGATTTTTAGGAATCTGACCCTCTTGGCTCTTGCTTTTGTATGATTAGTCCCTCCTCTGTTTATACTTTTGAATTGTGAGCTCATCTTCAGTAAGGCTTTATCTTGGTGGTCCAGGTTGAGGTATATGCAAGAGATGTTTTACATTTATTTCTGGGCAACTAGGATGTATCACTTGCTTGGGGCCTCAGTTAGTTTTGGTTAATTTCTTGAACCACCTAGGTAAGTATGTATTTCAACCTCAAATTGGTTTGAGGGCAGACTTCTGGTTACAGACTCCCATTGGATGGATACCTTTTTTCTCCCCTCTGACCTAGATTGACACAAGATTTTATGTTGTCTTCTGTGTTGGTGGTTAGATTTTTTTCTAGACCACTCTTTCATAAGAGTATAACTCTTCAACGTCCTGGCCTTATGTAGAGGTCGCAGTCCCTTCTTTTTGCTTCTTTGAGCCCAGGGTATTATCTCTTTATCCCCCTGTCCCCCATCCCATCCCCTGCAAGGCTGGCACCCTCCTCTTCTCCTAGGACTGCTGTAGTGTCAGCAGTATTTGTTTGTGTTTTCAGTTTGCCTTTCATCATTGCTCCTTGGGGATTTCTCTTACTTTTTTTTGTGAAAGCAGTTGTGCATTTCGAATGGATACTTATATAATTTTATCCATATTTCTAGGTGTTTTTGCAGTGGGAGAATTTGCGGGGTCTCCCCCATTGCCAAGGGGCCAAGCAGGACACTCTTGTCCAACTTGTTAGATGTACTTTGTTCATTGTGGTGCTGTCTTGTTGGTTTCCACCAGATAGTTTCTAGAGCTGTTGATCTGAAATCTTAACTCTGGTGCTGTCCTGCCTTCATGACTCTGGTATACCCAGTATTCAAGTACTCACTCTCAGTTGATAATTTCTTTTGCAGATAATTTTATAGGCTTTTGCTACAAAAGTGGAATCAGTGGGGAAGCTATAAGTGGTGCACTTAATCTTGGTTTGTGTTCATTCTGAAATTTGAAATGAAGTGCATTTCATAGTTCTTGATCAAGATAACAGCAGTGCTAACAGCATTTGTAAAATTGCATGGGTTGTGTCTACCTAGAGGGGTGGGATAGGGAGGGTGGGAGGGAGACGCAAGAGGGAAGAGATATGGGGACATATGTATATGTATAGCTGATTCACTTTGTTATAAAGCAGAAACTAGCACACCATTGTAAAGCAATTATACTCCAATAAAGATGTTAAAAAAAAAACAAACTGCATGGGTTCTTTCCATCCTTCTATGTGAGTGGCATTTTTTAGAAGCCTGTCCAAGTTCGAAATGTATAATTATTTTTAAAATATCAGTATTTTATTTATTATGAAGAGTAAAATACAGCTTGTATAATACTAATATCAAGTCAAAAATCTAAGTAGAGGCCTGCCTACTATATCTTATCTACACTGGTGCAAAAATAATGTATGAACTTCATTAAGAGCAGAACTATCTTAAAACAGAGACTTTTGAATGTGAAGAGGCCCACCTGTCAGAATTGTTTGTTATGGAAGGCAATATTTTTGTTTTTAGTTAATGGGAGAGATGATAAGGAGAGTCTGGAAATAGCTGTGTTGTGGGGGTGTTCAGTAGTTTATCTATTAGCATGGCTGAGTGGCATCCTCTAGCCCTGGGTTTGTAACATTCTGCAGATGCCACCATTGACTTAGCTGGGCCTTTTGTTCAGCCTTACTCTTATATAACAATGAGTTGCACTCCTTATTCTTGTATGCTGTGGTGAGCAGGAGGGAGGATTAGCTCCTCGTCCTGTCATTTTTCTATTACTCACTCTCCTTCTCTTTGGGGGGCATTTTTATTTTGCCTGCAGTGCTGGGGCAATGTCCACTTGAGAATAGGTCACAAGAATATTTAATGACTACTTGTTGACTGAATGACTAGAAGATTGGAACTTTATTAGCCCTCTTTCCCAAATGCAGGCCTGGAATGTCTGTCCTTGAGATTTGGCAGTTGTCTCTAGGTGTTCCACTTTTATTCTTCACTGTCAGTCAACTAGATTGTTCTTGGATGGTGGTTGCCAGCTGTTTTAGGTTGGCATAGTGAGTGCTGATGAGGCAAAGGTTTGGGGTTTAATTCCAGGGTACAGCCTCACCCTGGTTAAAGAGAAACCATGCTGCCCCAGACTATACTGTTAACTGCACTAGGGTGAATGAGTATCCTTGGGCACCAAGGGACCATGTAAGAGAGTATAGATGTGTTTAAGGCATAAGTTTATGTAGGGGAGAAAAATGCATCATAAATTTCCTAGTGGGACAATAATGTCATTTTTCATTTTTGTATTAGGGATATAATTTTAAATTATGATTCGATTTGATTTGGCATTTGGTATTTATTCAAATGCTACCGACATCTTTGGTGTCCAAAGATGACTTTTGTTGTTTCTGTTTTGGAGACTTATGGCTTCTTGCTCTACATCTGAGTTTTCTTTCTTGAGGCATATATTTATATCACCCCCACAGTGCCTGGCACAGTGTCTTTATCACAGAAGGTACCTAAGCTTGGCCTGAATAAATTGCTAGCCCTTCTGCCTTTCCCTTTGACCATTCTTTCTCCAAATAACTTTCTTTTTTTTAAATTAATTAATTAATTAATTTTTACTTTTGGCTGCGTTGGGTCTTCGTTGCTGTGCGTGGGCTTTCTCTAGTTGCGGTGAGCAGGGGCTACTCTTCATTGTGGTGCACAGGCTTCTCATTGTGGTGGCTTCTCTTGTTGCAGAGCACGGGCTCTAGGGCCTATGGGCTTCAGTAGTTGTGGCACATGGGCTCAGTAGTTGTGGCTCTTGGGCTCTAGAGTGCACGCTTAATAGTTGTGGCACATGGGCCTAGTTGCTCCATGGCATGTGGGATCTTCCCAGACCAGGGCTTGAACCTGTGTCTCCTGCATTGGCAGGCAGATTCTTAACCACTGCACCACCAGGGAAGCCCATCTCCAAATAACTTTCAGCCACTTTTTTCTTTAAAATATTTCCTCAAGCTTTTATTTCATCTCAGCCTTTGCCCTTCATCCCCACTATCATGACAATATCTCCTGGCCATAAAACCCCTGTGTGAATTATTTTGGTCTCTTCATTATATCACGTCTCATTTGGTATATTGAAGTTTGGCTTTGTCTCTATGGAATAGCATCTTTATCTGAAGAGTGATGGGATGTACCCGACTGGGTATGCACACACACACAGGTCATCTTCCAGTCTTTGACAGATGGCCCTTTTTCCCAAAGGTTAGCATCCGTTATTTTCTGCTTACAGAAATGAGGTTTTCCTGCCGATCCTCTTCTTACTTGCAAAATCTATAGCCTGAGTTTTGTCCAGACTCCATATGCTTTTTCCCCAGAGACATTATAGGAGTATTAATTTGAAAGAAGAAGCCTTTTTTCTACTTTATTTGCTTTAGGTCAGGTGCACACATTCTTTCCCACTTATCTTTGCTAATATTCAGATGTCACTGGTTTCTTCAGTGTTTATGTCCAGTGATAGACTAGAGAGAGACTTACAGTGCAACTTTTAAGTTAACTCTCATGATTGGTTCAGCGGTATGAATCTTAAACTACATATTTTTACAATGTTGGAGAGAGAGAGAGAGAGAGAGAGAGAGAGAGAGAGAGAGAGAGAGAGAGAGAGAGAGAGAGAGAGAGAGTGTGTGTGTGTGTGTGTGTGTGTGTGTGTGTAAGAGCCTAAGAACTGGGCACAGGTTGAATAACCTTGGCCATAAAGTAACAGTGAAACACATAATCTAGATTGCTTACATAAGTTTCCATGGAAGACTGTTCTAAACTGGGCCACATCTACACAAAGAGGGAGGGCAAGCCAGTGAGTCCACTTTCTACCTGGCTGTGGCGTGCTATTTGTTTATGACATTGATCAGACCTAGAGCCTTCCAGAGGGAACCCAGGTGAGATTTGCCTCAGAGATGGATCCAGTTCTTGCTGGGCTCAGGGGAAGAGGGAGAGAAGTCTACTCCCTAGCAGGAGTAGACTGCCTGTTCATGGGGATGCTGGGAGGCTTAATTAGCCTTTTTAACCCTAAGTTATTGTGTCTTAAAGGAAAGGAATTTTGTTACTTATTTGTTACTGATTAACTAGGGAGAATAGTTAGCTAGGTAATCTTTCAAATCTGTACTTTGAAATAAGATATTTTTGTACTCGTTAAGTGTTTAAATCTTTGGAGAACCAGATACATGATTTTATTCTAGTCCTTGTTAACTGTCTTTTAGAAGGTTATATTTTTATTTTTACCCCTAAATACTTCATGTATATCCTAAAGACATTTCCTTACATAACTGCAGAACAGTTCTCAAAATCAGGAAATAAAATACTGATACAATACTATTATCTAATCCATAGTCCATATTCAGTTGCATCAACTATTGTCTTCAGTACTGGCTTTTATAGCTATTTTCTTCCCCAGGTCCAGGACCTAATCCAGGATCCCACATTGCATTTAGTCTCCTTTAATCTGAAACAGTTCTTAGAGAATTGTTTTACATATGTGGTAGGATGTGCACAGTTAGTCCTAGGATTATTCCAATTCTCATTCTGATCCTGACTTCCTCATGCATTCTAGAGAAGGATGATGCCACCTTGAGAGTCAAGGCATTGTGTTTGAATGGAACTCATTAGTGTAATTCAATTCTTCCACATTTTAGTAGCTACTAATAGGTTTGGTTGTCGGAGGGCGTGTGTTGGCCAAGGGAGGGGGGAGGTATCTAATAGACAGGTGATGGTTAGACTCTACGTATTTTATTAATTTTTAATTATTTTTTTCTATACGCATTTTAAATTGCTTAGGTCACTAAATGATCCTCCTTGGTTCTGCTAGTTTTTTCCTAAATTTCATAATCAGTTTTTATTTTTCATTGAAAATGTGGAAAGCGGTGTTAGAAACAGATTTGGTTTATCTGTGATTCTTTTCTTCCTTTGTGATTTGAGGAGGTGAACCCATTGTGGATTCCCATTTACAAATTTGTGTATCATGTAATTACTAATATAAGTCAACTGGAAATGTGACATTTAGTAGTTTAAAGGTACAGGTTACCTGTTGCATTGAAGTAAGTGCCACAATTTATTTTTGCATGTGGGAAGTCAAGAAATAATGGATCTTTAAATTTTCTATTCTTTGCAGATATAAATTTTTCCTGTGATTTGTCACTTGTAAATCCTTGTGGCATTGGGATGTTTTCCAGCATCAATAACCAATTCTCTGATTCTCTGTATACCAACTGTGTGTTCAACAATTTAATTCTGATACTAACTACCCAGAGTTAGTACAGACTCCACAGGTTAAGGACTCAGTCCTGCAAGACTGCCCTGACTTCACATACCAGTCACAAGTCCTTGACTACCCATACTTCTCACTGACAGACTATAAATCAGGGGTTCCTATGAACCTCTCTTTAGGTTCAAAAATTTGCAAGAATGACTCATAGAACCCAGGAATATACTTATGTTTACTGGTTTATTTTAAAGGATACAACTGAAGAACAGCCAAATGGAAGAGATGCATAGGGCAAGGTATGGGGTGGCAGGGGTTGTTGTGGAGCTTCAGTGCCCTTTCCAGGTTCCACCCTCCCAGCATCTCGATGTATTCACTGACCCAGAAGCCCTCTGAATCTCAGTGTTCAGGAGGTTTTATAAAATTTAATCTCCAGTTCCCTGCCCCCATCTTGGAGGCTGGTGGGTAGGACTGAAAGTTCCTTCTAGTCATTTGGTCTTACTGGTGACCAGTCCCATCCTGAGGCTTTCTAGGGACCCCACCCTAAATTACTTCATTAACATAAATTCAGGTCTGGTCAAAAGGGGCTTGGTACGAATAACAAAAGACACTCCTATCACTCAGAAAATTCCAAGGGTTTTGGGAACTCTGTGCCAGGAACCAGGGGCAAAGACCAGATATATTTTTGTATTGTGCCATAGGCACCATAAGGGGTCTACACCTGACTAGCATTACCATTCATTTTAGAACCGTGAGAAGTGGAGCCATAAGAGTTTACCTATGTCGTTAAGGAGCTAAGTGCACAGAGTACCCATGTCACTGACAAAGCCAAAGTGAGAAACTTGAGTAGCCATAGAAATACAATTATGTGAATATATATTGCAAAATAGTAGTCATCCATTATTACTTTTATTTATAGTAGATACCAATTTAGGAAAAACCCACAGTATACAGCCTCTATATGATGTAGGTATAATTATTTTAAAAGAAATAATAACTGAAAATCTAAAGTGATCAGCAACAATTCAGAAAGTTAGTGGCTAGTTATAGTATAGAAGGATTCATGTCAGGGTCCCTGCTATAGTCTTATTTTTAAAAGCTCTGATTTGATGAAATGCTACTTGCATAGAGCTTTTTAGGATTGTGTCTCGTGGGTAGGTTGACTAGATACAGCGAAGTCTTTACCAAAGTTCATGCTGAATGTTTGCAGGGCTGTGAAGGGTAAACCATCCTCTCTGTGCACAGCTTGTAGTTGTCTGGGTTTGAAGCATCCAGACTGAACTCCGTGGTTTTATGATAGAACTCTTAGGAGAGGGAGGGGTCTCAGAGGGCTAGGGGAAGAGACTGGTGAGGGAAGTGGAGATGGTTGTGGTGGGGGAGTCGGATGGGACACCAAGCATGATTTGGCTTCTCTCCAAGCCTCTTCAGTCTCGCCATGTAGTAGATAAACCTGACCTGCTTTTAGGGTGATCTGGACTCAGGGCTGGCTTAGGCTCCAGGAAGCCTAGGGAAAGTGGGCCATCCATGCCCCTGCCAAGTTGGCCCTTATCTCTGAAATCCCTGTTTTAAGAAGTTAGAGCTGTGTGGAAAGAGATACAGGACTCACAAGTTGAATGGTAACATATTTAGCCAGAATTGCTTTTACTCTTGCCTCATCCCCTGTATTTAGAGATCCAGGGATCTTACTTTTTTTTTTTTAACCACTCTCATATTACACAGATCTGATGTTTTAACATATGTGGTGTATGTGTGTGTGAGAGAGAAAGAGAGAGAGAGAGAGAGAGAGATTTTTTCAGAGCCCAGATTTCTCTGGGGAGCAGTGGCTATGTCGCACAGGCTTCTCATAGCCAAAGCTGTCATCCCTGCTTTAGCTCCTATCTTCCCAGCTCAATTGTTTATTCTCTCCCTCCCCCCGCCTCCTTCCCTCTTCTCACCCCTCCCTCTTCTTTTTTTTCAGCTGCCTCCATAGAGAATGAAATGAATCTTTCATTTGCTCCCCTCAGTAGTGGCCTTCTAGGGCTTTACTCCTACTTATTCAAAACTCCTGGGACTGGCTCTGCAGGGATGTGCTTCTCAGAGACCTCTTGGATGAAGGGCATAAGCCAGGGAAGCTTTACGAGGGGGGCAGTGTACACAAGGAACCTCAGCCCTTGGCTATTTTAAACAGGATGTGGATAGCAGAGATTCAGTGGTAAAAGTGAAAATTTGACTTTGCAAATGTAGTATTAACTTCAGTTATTGAGAAAATTTGCCCTTGATGGTTAATTACATTTATAAAATAACCTGTGTATATCATTTATATATCAGATTAATTTTGTGTTTTTTTATTTGAATATGGTATGGAGTATTTTATGATATTCATGTAAAGTGGTCCTCTGCTCGTTACATTAAAAAAAAAAAAAACGCCAATTTTTCTTTCTTTGTGATACCTGAAAATTTGGGGGAAAAGACCATTGATCTTAGAGTTTTGTTGTCTTAGGAGAGCAAGTTCTCAAACTTACTCTTAAAAATTATTGAAGACCCCAAAGAACTTTTGTTTATATTGGTTATATTGGTCAATATATGCTGTATTAGAAATTAAAACTGAGAAATAAAAAAATATTAATTCATTTAAAAATAATAAAATAATTATGTTAGCATAAATAACCTTTTAAATGAAAAATAACTATATTTTCCAAAACAAAAAAATTAGAAGGGTATCATTGTTTTACACATTCGAAAATTTGAAAATGTCTGAATAGAGGCAGCTGGATTCTCAGATCTGGTTCTGCATTTAGCCTGTTGTGACTTACTGTTTTGTTGTTGACTTATTGTATTGTTAAAGTACATGAAGAATGTAGTTGGAGAAGGGAGGAGTGTTTTAATATCCTTTTCAGATAACTGTGGGTATTCTTTGTTTTATTTATTTTTTATTTTTGGCTGCTTTTGGGTCTTCGTTGCTGCATGCGGGCTTTCTCTAGTTGCAGTGAGCGGGGGCTACTCTTCGTTGCGGTGCATGGGCTTCTCGTTGCGGTGGCTTCTCTTGTTGCGGAGCATGGGCTCTAGGGATGCGGGCTCAGTAGTTGTGGCTCACGGGCTCTAGAGCGCAGGCTCAGTAGTTGTGGCGCATGGGCTTAGTTGCTCTGCAGCATGTGGGATCTTCCCAGACCAGGGCTCGAACCCGTGTCCCCTGCATTGGCAGGCAGATTCTCAACCACTGCGCCACCACGGAAGCCCCACTGTGGGTATTCTTTGGTACTATACCGAAACGCCGAAAAATGGTAGTTTCTTCAAGGTTAATTGTTACAGAGACTTTGAAACCATATCAAGGAACTTTTTGTATTCTGTTACATTAAAATCCATTGGTCTATCTAGCACTTTGAATGGCTCTTTAACCCATGCATGATTTTGACTTTCTGGCTCCCTTGAAAGGGTCTTGAGGACCCTCAGGACCTGAGGGAACCACCCTTTAAAAACTGCTGTCATAGAATCTGGAAGGGGTCTTAAAGATGAACTCAGGCCCATCTTTCTTCTAGGCTGGAGTAAGAGGGGTAATGGAAGTTGTGGGAGGACTGATATGCCCAAGATAATGCAGCTAGTTTCCCATTGAGCTGTGACTATAATTTAGGTTTCTTGACTGATTCTTTAAACTTGGCTTCAGTACCTCTGCTGTGCTTGGTGCTGGCCTCACTGCATTGCGTTTTGGGAGTTGTCTCCTGTGGCCCTGCTCCTTGGAGTCTTGAATGTTTGTTCACCTTTCCTTCCTTATTTTGTCTTAATTTTCTAATTGCCAAAAGTCTCTTTAGGTTTCTGAATAAAATATTTTGATCTCTTGTCAGTTTAGCTCTGTGGCTGCTTATGTGTATTAAATGTGTTTTTAAGTAACTGAAAGATAGTCAAAAGGCATTTAGGCTACGTGGAAGTTTGAAGTACACATCAGGTCTTTATCTTGCACAAGAAAGGTGTTTTGAAATAACTTTAGAGCTCCACAGTCGATCTCTCACAGCAGATTGGAAGAATCTTGTAGATACCCAGGCAGTACTAATATATATGAACTGAACTCTTTTTCCCCTTTGAATTATGTAAATTCTTTGACTAATGGGTTTCTTTGAAGGGGTGTTGCTTAAAGTTTTGGGCTGAATGTTTTCATGCTCTGAAAACTTTCCTCCCCTTGTAAATTAGCATAAGTGCATGGTTTTGTTTATATTCTTAATGGAAAAAAGGTGTGAGTGGCACTTGCTGTTGAATTGCTTTGAGATCATTTGAGGAAATTTAGTATTACTCAAGGTCACCAAAATTAATGAGGACATGGCAGTTTGGAATGGATTGTTTTTATCAAAGGCAGGATCAGGATGCTGCTGAGGAACACAAAGACATCTCTGAAATTTCACAGGCTGCCCTGCAATGGTGAAGCAGTGTGTGATTGCATTTTTCAGTGTGGACTCTCCAGGCTTGGGCTGCTTTGTGAACAAAGGCTTTGTGTGTGTGTGTGTGTGTGTGTGTGTGTGTGTGTGTGTGTGTGTTTAATTTTTTAGTATTAGTTGTTTTATTTGTTTTTTTATACTGCAGGTTCTTCTTATTAGTCATCAGTTTTATGCATATCAATGTATACATGTCAATCCCAGTCGCCCAATTCAGCACACCACCATCCCCACCCCACCGCAGTTTTCCCCCCTTGGTGTCCTTACGTTTGTTCTCTACATCTGTGTCTCAATTTCTGCCCTGCAAACTGGTTCATCTGTACCATTTTTCTAGGTTCCACATACATGTGTTAATATACAATATTTGTTTTTCTCTTTCTGACTTACTTCACTCTGTATGACAGTCTCTAGATCCATCCATGTCTCAACAAATGACTCAATTTCGTTCCTTTTTTGGCTGAGTAATATTCCATTGTATATATGTACCACATCTTCTTTATCCTTTCGTCTGTCGATGGGCATTTAGGTTGCTTCCATGACCTGGCTATTGTAAATAGTGCTGCAATGAACATTGGGGTGCATGTGTCTTTCTGAATTATGGTTTTCTCTGGGTATATGCCCAGTAGTCGGATTGCTGGATCATATGGTAATTCTGTTTTTAGTTTTTTAAGGAACCTCCATACTGTTCTCCATAATGGCTGTATCAATTTACATTCGGACCAACAGTGCAAGAGGGTTCCCTTTTCTCCACACCCTCTCCAGCATTTGTCGTTTGTAGATTTTCTGATGATGCCTTTTTTTTTTTTTTTTTTTTTTTGCGGTACGCGGGCCTCTCACTGCTGTGGCCTCTTCCGTTGAGGAGCACAGGCTCTGGACGTGCAAGCTCAGCAGCCATGGTTCATGGGCCCAGCCGCTCTGTGGCACATGGGATCTTCCCAGACCGGGGCACGAACCCATGTACCCTGCATCGGCAGGCGGACTCTCAACCACTGCGCCACCAGGGAAGCCCCCTCATTGTAGTTTTGATTTGCATTTCTCTAATAATTAGTGATGTTGAGCAGCTTTTCATGTGCTTTTTGACCATCTGTATGTCTTCTTTGGAGAAATGTCTATTTAGATCTTCTGCCCATTTTTTGGATTGGGTTGTTTGTTTCTTTAATATTGAGCTGCATGAGCTGTTTATATATTTTGGAGATTAATCCTTTGTCCCTTGATTCGTTTGCAAATATTTTCTCCCATTCTGAGGGTTGTCTTTTCGTCTTGTTTATGGTTTCCTTTGCTGTGCAAAAGCTTTGAAGTTTCATTAGGTCCCATTTGTTTATTTTTGTTTTTATTTCCATTACTCTAGGAGGTGGATCAAAAAAGATCTTGCTGTGATTTATGTCAAAGAGTGTTCTTCCTATGTTTTCCTCTAAGAGTTTTATAGTGTCCGGTCTCACATTTCGGTCTCGAATCCATTTTGAGTTTATTTTTGTGTATGGTGTTAGGGAGTGTTCTAATTTCATTCTTTTACATGTAGCTCTCCAGTTTTCCCAGCACCACTTATTGAAGAGACTGTCTTTTCTCCATTGTATATGCTTGCCTCCTTTGTCATAGATTAGTTGACCATAGGTGCATGGGTTTATCTCTGGGCTTTCTATCTTGTTCCATTGATCTATGTTTCTGTTTTTGTGCCAGTACCATATTGTCTTGATTACTGTAGCTTTGTAGTATAGTCTGAAGTCAGGGAGTCTGATGTAAGGTTAGATTGTTTATTTGAGAGTTTTCTTGTTTCTTGAAGTAGACTTGTATAGCTATAAACTTCCCTCTTAGAACTGCTTTTGCTGCATCCCGTAGGTTTTGGATCGTCGTGTTTTCATTGTAATTTGTCTCTAGGTATTTTTTGATTTCCTCTTTGATTTCTTCAGTGATCTCTTGGTTATTTAGTAACGTACTGTTTAGCCTCCATGTGTTTGTGTTTTTTATGTTTTTTTCCCTGTAATTCATTTCTAATCTCATAGCGTTGTGGTCAGAAAGGTTGCTTGATATGATTTCAATTTTCTTAAATTTACTGAGGCTTGATTTGTGACCCAAGATGTGATCTATCCTGGAGAATGTTCTGTGCGCACTTGAGAAGAAAGTGTAATCTGCTGTTTTTGGATGGACTGTCCTATAAATATCAATTAAATCTATCTGGTCTCTTGTGCCATTTAAAGCTTGTATTTCCTTATTTATTGTCATTTTGGATGATCTGTCCATTGGTGTAAGTGAGGTGTTAAAGTCCCACACTATTGTGTTACTGTTGATTTTCTCTTTTATAGCTGTTAGCAGTTGCGTTATGTATTGAGGTGCTCCTATGTTGGGTGCCTATATATTTATAATTGTTATATCTTCTTCTTGGATTGATCCCTTGATCATTATGTAGTGTCCTTCCTTGTCTCTTGTAACATTGTTTATTTTAAAGTCTATTTTATCTGATATGAGTATAGCTACTCCAGCTTTCTTTTGATTTCCATTTGCATGGAATATCTTTTTCCATCCCCTCACTTTCAGTCTGTATGTGTCCCTAGTTCTGAAGTGGGTCTCTTGTAGACAGCATATATATGTGTCTTGTTTTTGTATCCATTCAGCAAGCCTGTGTCTTTTGGTTGGAGCATTTAATCCATTCACGTTTAAGGTAATTATCGATATGTATGTTCCTATGACCATTTTCTTAATTGTTTTGGGTTTGTTTTTGTAGGTCCTTTTCTTCTCTTGTGTTTCCCACTTAGAGAAGTTCCTTTAGCATTTGTTGTAGAGCAACTGGTTTGGTGATGCTGAATTCTCTTAGCTTTTGCTTGTCTGTAAAGCTTTTGATTTCTCCATCAAATCTGAATGAGATCCTTGCCGGGTAAAGTAATCTTGTTTGTAGGTTCTTCCCTTTCATCACTTTAAGTATATCATGCCACTCCCTTCTGGCTTGTAGAGTTTCTGCTGAGAAGTCAGCTGTTAACCTTATGGGAGTTCCCTTGTATGTTATTTGTCATTTTTCCCTTGCTGCTTTCAATAATTTTTCTTTGTCTTTAATTTTTGCCTATTTGATTACTATGTGTCTCGGCATGTTTCTCCTTGGGTTTATCCTGTATGGGACTCGCTGCACTTCCTGGACTTGGGTGGCTATTTCCTTTCCCATGTAAGGGAAGTTTTCGACTCTAATCTCTTCAAATATTTTCTCTGGTTCTTTGTCTCTCTCTTCTCCTTCTGGGACCCCTATAATGTGAATGTTGTTGCGTTTAATGTTGTCCCAGAGGTCTCTGAGGCTGTCTTCATTTCTTTTCATTCTTTTTTCTTTAGTCTGTTCTGCAGCAGTGAATTCCACCATTCTGTCTTCCAGGTCACTTATCCGTTCTTCTGCCTCAGTTATCCTGCTATTGATTCCTTCTAGTGTAGTTTTCATTTCAGATATTGTATTGTTCTTCTCTGTTTGTTCTTTAATTCTTCTGGGCCTTTGTTAAACATTTCTTGCATCTTCTCGATCTTTGCCTCCATTCTTTTTCCAAGGTTCTGGATCATCTTCAGTATCATTGTTCTGAATTATTTTTCTGGACGGTTGCCTATCTCCACTTCATTTAGTTGTTTTTCTGAGGTTTTATCTTGTTCCTTCATCTAGTATATAGCCCTTTGCCTTTTCATCTTGTCTATCTTTCTGTGAATGTGGTTTTTGTTCCACAGGCTGCAGGATTGTAGTTCTTCTTGCTTCTGCTGTCTCCCCTCTGGTGTGTGTGTGTGTGTCTTTGTGTGTTTATTTCCTCCTGTGTGTCTCCCTGCCAGGGGTTAGTCTAAGGGCCGTGCCCACATGATTAATTCTGCTGATTCTTGGTCAGGCAACACTTTACAGACAGGTGTGGTCTTTTAATTTAGCAGGGCAGAAGACCCTTTTCCTTCACTCTCAAGATTGCTTTGAGAGGCTTGACTGGGATTGGCTGTGTGTTTCCTCGTAATTATAGCCTCCTTTTAGCAATCCCAATATATTAAACTGTAGAAATTAACATATTACTTAGGGGTTGAATATTTACCTTTCAGAGTGGTTCTGTTTGGAGTTCCTTTAAATAGCTAGTTCTCCCATTTCATTAAAATAGAATTTGAGTCCCAGAATTTGCTTTGTAGGAATATAGGTCCTTATTAAGGTGCAACACACCCATGATCACTCTCCTAGTATCTCTGTGTCTTAGAGGCAGAGCTTCTCTTCACTGGAGGTTGAAGCAGTGTTTCACATGGGATGAGGAGCAAATGGGGAGATGCATTTTCTTCCTTATCAACTTTTTTCTCACGTCTGTCTATCAGTTATGCTAAGAGCTAATTTTTTGAATCAGGGCTGCCTTCCCTGTGTTCTGAAAGGCTGTGCCCACATGGAAGTGTCTGTGTGGGTGGGTGGAACCCCTTAGAGACAAAGTTTAATTGACTGTGCTGCTGCCCCCCAAGATCAGCTTTTCCTCTGCCATTTTCCCTTTGTTGCTTTTCTGAAGGTGATCAGTAACAGCAAAACCTGCCCCTTAAGTAGTTTGTATGGTTCTAAAGAGCTGAGAAAAGAATTCATTGTGTCCTCTATGTAAAGAAATTTAGTGGCTCATGGACGGGAAGGAAAGAGAAAAACCAAATTTGATGGGACTTAAGAAATCCATTACTTTCCAGTTTCTTCTCTGTTATGGGCATCTGATGGCCTGGGTACTATTTTAAAGTTTCCTCTGTTTTTAAAATGTTTTGAGAAGGGGGCTGGATCAATGTCTTTCATAGTGTAATATATGTGGTTGTTGAATGTTTAATTGATGTTTGCTTCTGTCTGTCAGGAGCTTGGGACTGAGGTTGTTTTGAAGATGTTTGTTAACTGGGGGTTTACAGGCTTTTCATTGTTATTGCTGACCTTTCAGTGATTGTTATTCTTCCATCACCACACAATTTCTTCTCTAAAATGACAGGAATTCAGATTACCTAAAGGTACTTGCTCATTAAAAATTGTTCTCTAAAAGCCACTCCATAATCAGCCAGGCTCACTGTAAGCAAAACACTTTAAGCAGTCGAGAATGAAACAGGGGGTTTATGCTGATTATGAACATTGACTTCCAAACACAGAGTAGTTGCTGATGAATTTTCATTATACTAATATTTAGAAATAAATTTCACTTCTAAACCTGCTGATATTTAATTGGTTTATTACTTCCTTTCTAAAGCCTAATGAACTAAAGATACAGGTTTCCTTCAGAGACTTGGAATCTGCTTTGTCAGTGAATGGTAGCTCAGCATTAGTTATATTTTTATATATATATATATATATATTTTTTTTTTACTACTTATTTTATTTTATTTTATTTTTGGCTGCATTGGGTCTTCGTTGCTGCATGCGGGCTTTTTCTCTGGTTGTGGCAAGCGGGGGCTACTCTTCGTTGCGGTGCACGGGCTTCTCATTGCAGTGGCTTCTCTTGTTGCGGAGCACAGGCTCTAGGCGTGCGGGCTTCAGTAGTGTGGCACATGGGCTCAGTAGTTGTGGCTCACAGGCTCTAGAGCACAGGCTCAGTAGTTTTGGTGCATGGGCTGAGTTGCTCCACGGCATGTGGGATCTTCCCGGACCAGGGCTCGAACCCGTGTCCCCTGCATTGGCAGGCGGTCTTAACCACTGCGACACCAGGGAAATCCAGCATTATTTATATTAATATTTATTTGTGGATCACTTTTCTTCCCTGTACCTTAATGCCGTTTGTAAATGTTTTTGGAAGTGTGTTGTTAATGCAAAAATTTGAATTTTATTTCAGCGGCCATGGCTCACAGGCCCAGACACTCTGCGGCATGTGGGATCTTCCCAGACTGGGGTGGTACAAACCCGTGTCCCCTGCATCGGCAGGCGGACTCTCAACCACTGCGCCACCAGGGAAGCCCTAACTGAGCAGTCTTAAACTTAAATTCCAGTTTTCCAAAATTCTAAAGGATCCAGTTTGCTTTGTTTTGTTTCTGTTTCTGTTCGGAAGAACATAGAAATTCTGTTTCAAATTGTGTCTGGACCTTAATAAGAGATTCCAGTTCTGGAATAGTATTTGTGTTGAATAATTAGAGACTTGTGTTTCCTTCTTTTTTTTAATTTTGGGAGATGAGAGGAATTTTAGGATGACCTGATTCTGGATGTGGTTGTCTACAACAGTTTGTCTTATAAAGGATTATTTATCTTGTGCCCTTCTCCCCCACATTTTATTATTAAAATAAAACAAGTATACCAAAAAATTGAAAGAATTGTTGAATCTTCATGTTAATATTTTGCAATATTTGCTTTGTCACAAAACAGTCCGTCTAACTTTCTTTGTCTTGTTTTTTCTATCCACTCAAGAAGAAATGATCTTGCTAATATAGTAAAGTGGAGAGAGAAACAGACAGACATGCATAGTGCCTGACACATAGTAAATGTAATAGAGCTGGTTGGCAAGAGAGAGAGCGAATATGAATGAATGAATAGGACATGCTTCTAGGTTTAGGATACAAAGAAGCAATTCCCAGCTAAATCCCTGCCATTAGGGCCTTACTGTTGGGTCAGGAGGTGAGAAACCAAAGAAGGCAAACACTTTGCCAGGTAGCTCATATGAAGCCTTTGGTGAAGGTCAGCATGGTTAGCATGGCTACTGGAGTTCAGAAGAGGGAATATGATCCCAGAAGACTGGGGCAGTTGACAAAGGCTTCTTGGAAGAAATGGAGGTGGAACTGGGCCAAGAGGTAGGGCAGAGCCTGAGAACAGAGATGTGGGCACAGGGGTATTCTTGAGCCACGGGGAGCCTGAGGCTACCTATGTATTTGGGAGGAGTGACAGTGTGATAAATAGCCAGTTGCCTGTAAGCGCTTTATTCAGGTGATTGGAGAGTGGACCATCTTCCTTGTAGTGCTCCAAGGCAGGGCCCACTTCTTATTCCCTGAGCACTCCCAGTTACTCCTGCTCCAGGGCTCCGCCTTTGCTGCTCACTCTGCCTGGACTCAGTCCCTCCAGATGTCTGTGTGGCTCCCTCTTCCTTTTGGCCTCTGCTCAGTGAGAACTTCCCTGTTCCCCCTCTATAAAATAACAGCTCCTTCTGGCACACACTAGCCAACTAACACCCTCTAACATACTTTTTTCTTCTTTCTACTGTGTCCCCAAAGCCTAGTACAGTGCCTGTGATTATATATACATGTATATGTATATATAGAGATATAAAGAGTTGGTGCTCAGGGAACAGTTGATGCATGAAGGAACGAACAAATGGGAATTCTGAGGTGTATAGGGCGTTTGGGCAAGAAAATATCTTAAAGGGACCAAAGAAGCAGCTAAGAGAAGCTTGAGCTGGGCAGAGAGTCACCAAAATATGTCTTACGGCCAGTGCCCTTGTGGGGAAGGTTGAGATTTGGGTATGGTTAGCTGACCTGCTTAGAAAAGCTCCCAGGGAATTCATCCTTGACATTTTCTCTTTGAAAAATTCATGCTCCTAAGTGAAGCCTTTGGTGATTCTGATGCCTCTTGTGCTCCTCCTAGGATCCCTGCAGTGGACCATGAGACGGTAATGTCCACTGAGGACCTCTGGGAGCCATGTCAGACGAATCCGCCTCAGGGAGCGATCCAGACCTGGACCCAGACGTGGAGCTGGAGGATGCGGAAGAGGAGGAGGAGGAGGAGGAGGAGGTGGCAGTGGAGGAGCATGGCAGGGGTGACGAGGAAGACCTGCTGGATGGTGAGTGACTCTAGTGAGTGACAGAGGTTGCCTTATCTTTATTCTAATAGAATTTTTGCTGAGACAACTTGGTGTTGGCAGTTGGATTTCTTAGGTCATCATCCATCATGAGAAGGCAAAGACTGGAACATAGCAACAATGAACTCATATGCTCTTCCCCAGGAAATAATTTGTTGTTCCTCTATATAAGCCTCACTTTAGTGCTGGAAGGACCTTTAGTATTCACCTTGTCTTTGATGATGTGCAGACTTAGGTCTAAAGATTTGAGACTGGAGCATGCTTGTTCAAGTCATGGAGGGAGTCAGTGGCAGAGTTCCTGTGGTGAGACAAAGAGGTGGTCTGGTGGTCACGGACCCATCAGGTGGCCACAGATGGGTGTGAGGATAACCGTGAGTGGTCTGTGAGTTTCCTAAGTTACATTCACAGTCTTGCTTCTGTGAAGATGAGGAAGTTATCTGAGGAGAGATTATTAGAGGGGTTCACAACTCCGGAAAGCTTATTGCATCTCCTGCAGGGCTGCTCTGCCTCCTAGCTACTTCAAGTGTCTATAAATTGCTCCTACTGGGAGAGAACTGCCCCTCTGTAGCTGGTGGACCCCTTCTGGGCTCCTATTTGGTTTGCTTGGCTCACCCTTCCTTTGTCCCCAACTTGCTGAAGTGGCATTGGACTTTTCCTTTTCATCATTAGTCTAATGTTAGGTCATCTGGCCAGCCACACAGCTTCTCAATTAATTCTAACCTTTCATGGCATAGGATTTGGTTGTTTGTAAGCTTCCTGTTGACCTAGGAATAAAGTTTTTGTCTTTTTATAACACACCAGTATTCAGTTTTATACCTGAACATTGCACTAGATCGTCGTTGCTTGGATCTTCAGGAGCCTAGGAAGATGCATTCCTGCCATTCTCCAGATTCCAGGAGAATGAGCATCTGTCCTCTTCGTTTGCTGATGTTACTGTCTTCAGTTCTCATTCATCCTAACAGCTGCCATATGGTTCAGGGATCAATTTTCTGTCATTTAAACTGTCTAGAGGTCTTTGCCCCATTTCCAGTTTACCTCTGGCAGGAAATTACCATTTCACTCCCCCACCCCCCACAACAGCATCTTCTGCTATCCACTGCCAGCTTGTTCAGCTGGAGTCTCCCCACAGCTAGTTCTGCAGTTCCCGTCTATATAGTAGAATGAGTAGAAATAACAGAAGATAGTGATGTGAGGGTATATCATCAGACTGTCTTGCTTGCCTCTCATGGTTCTTTTTTTTAAAAATAAATTTATTTATTTTATTTATTTTTGTCTGCGTTGGGTCTTTGTTGCTGCGTACGGGCTTTCTCTAGTTGTGGCGAGCGGGGGCTACTCTGCGTTGCGGTGCACGGGCTTCTCATTGTGGTGGCTTTCTTGTTGCGGAGCACGGACTCTAGGCGTGCGGGCTTCAGTAGTTGTGGCACGCAGGCTCTAGAGCACAGGCTTAGTAGTTGTGGTGCACCGACTTAGTTGCTCCCTGGCATGTGGGATCTTCCCGGACCAGGGATTGAGCCTGTGTTCCCTGTATTCGCGGGTGGATTCTTAACCACTACGCCACCAGGGAAGTCTGCTACCCTTATTCTTATGGAGTTTGCAAGGAAAAGCCAGATGTCCCACTTCTTTTCCTCTGGTATTTTTTTACTTCATTACCTGTGCTGATTTCTCTGCTGTTTTCCCGGTTCTCCAGTAGGGGACTGTCCCTAGGAAATCACTGTTCTGCTTTCTGCCCTTGATTAGTTTATGTCTTCTAGAATTTTTATATAAATGGAGCCATATAGTATATTCATTCTCTTTCTGGGAGTCTGACTTCTTTCACTCGGCATAATTATTTTAAGATTCATCCATGTGTGGGACTTCCCTGGTGGCACAGTGGTTAAGAATCCGCCTGCCAACGCAGGGGACACAGGTTCGAGCCCTGGTCCAGGAAGATCCCACATGCCATGGAGCAACTAAGCCCGTGCACCACAACTACTGAGCCTGCGCTCTAGAGCCCGTACACCACAACTACTGAAGCCCGCGTGCCTAGAGTCCGTGCTCTGCAACAAGAGAAGCCACCACAATGAGAAGCACGTGCACTGCAATGAAGAGTAGCCCCTGCTCGCCACAACTAGAGAAAGCCTGCAAGCAGCAATGAAGACCCAATGAAGCCCAAAATAAATAAATCTATAAAAAAAAAAGATTCATCCACATGTATATATCAATTGTTCATTTGTCTTCATTGCTGAGTAGTATTCTATTGTATAGGTATACCCCAATTTGTTTATCCATTCCCTGGGTTTCTTTCTTTTGGGGGGGGAGTTCCTTTTTTTCTTTTGTTTTGTTAATACAAATAAAGCCACTATGAACATTCATGTATAAGCCTTTGTATTGACATGTGCTTTTATTTTGCTTGGATAACAGATTCTGTCATCTCTATTGGCTATCCAAGTCATGGGGGACAATGGAATCAGAACTAAGAATAGAACCTGTTTATGTTTTGCTAGAGACCTCCCTTTAGATGAACCATTAACATCCAGCAAATCAGATTATTCATCTATCCGTGAATCCAAGTGACTATTCTCCAGCCCATAGACCACCGTTTATTTACAAGACTATCAGAGTAGACTTGGTCACATTCATTATCTGAAATCAAGGTCTTGTTAGAAAGGTACCTAACAGAGTCTGTTAGGAGTCAAATTTGCATAAAAAGCTATGTAGCCCAGTATTAGTGCCTAAAAGAATGGCAGGTCTCAAAAGAGCATGGGGCACCAGGAGAACAATACAGTATGTGAGAGTGGCAAGGGAAAGGAATGCATTCAGTAATTCAGTAATATTTATTGAGCTTCTACTCTTTGACTAGGCATGGTCATGGGCATTGGGAATACAGCAGGGGATAAAAATGCCTCTCCTCATGGGATTTTCATTTTAGTAGGTTGAGACATGATAAATAAGTACATAAACAGTATGTCAGAAGGTGTTAAGTGCTATGAAGAAAGGGGAACTGGGTAAGGTATGAATGTGGGATGATGCTTTTTTATGTTGACTGGTCAAGAAAGACTTTACTTGATTAGGTGACTTTTGAGTTGAGCCATGGAGGAAATAAGGGAGCTAGCCTGGTGGTTGTCTAGAGAAAGAGCATTCCAGGCAGATAGGATAACAAGAGCAAATATCCAAAGGCAGGAGCTTTCTTGGTGTGTGGAGAAAACAGCAAGGAGCCAGGGTAGCTGAAGCAGAGTGTACCAGGCTGAGGGTGGTAGAAGAGAGGCCGTGGGGTCAGACTGTGTGGGGTCTTATTCTGTGAGGTGGGAGCCATTAGAGGGTTTAAACGGAGGAAAGATCTCACTGGATGATATGTAAGGAACAGGCTGTGAAGGAGCTGAGGGCAAAAGCAGGCAGGTCAATTAGGAGGATACTGCAAAATTCCAGGCAGGAGGGATGGTGGCTTGGTGGAGGTGGTAGAAGTAGTTGGATTCTGGATATGTTTTGAAGATGGAGCCAATAGAATTTGTTAATGAAAGAGATATAGATTGTGTCAGAGTAAGAGGGAAGGTAAGGATGGATTCCAAGTTTTTATTGAACAACTTGAAGATGCCATTTTCTAAGCTTAGGAAGATGAGGGGAGAGGTACAGATTGGGGACAGAGAGGAGTTCGGTTTTGAAGACATGTTAAGTTTGACATGTCTTATGCCTCCAAGTTGAGATGTCCAGAGGGCAGTTGACTATCAAATTGAAGTTCACGGGAGAACTCTACATTGGAGGTTAAAAAGTGGGATATATCTGTATATGAATGGTACTTAAATCACAGGACAGGATAAGATTATTCCAGGAATAAGAGAAATTAAAGAGAAGTGGTCTGAACAACTAAGCACTTGGCAGCAGAGGCAGGGAAGGAATGAGGATGATCTAGGAAAGAAGATTGAGAAGAAATGGTCACTGAGGTAATAGGAGACCCAAGAGAAAAGTGTTATGGAAGCCAGGTAGGAAAAAAAAAATCATTTCAAGGAGGAAGTGATCAACCGTGTTAGTTAAAGGCAACCAATAGTCCTGGTAGTATGAGGACTAAGAATTGACCGTTGGATTTAGCAGTGTGGGGGTCCTTGGTGGCCTTGATCAATTTCAGTGCAATGATAGGGACTCAAAGAAGAACAGGTGGAAAACAGGTTTTATCTTTTTAACTTTTTGCCAGTGGGACTGATCAGGTAGGGAGGGAGAAATTGATGGTGCAGGAGAGATTGGGGGCAGTCCACACTGGCTAAAGCCAAGCTGTTAACTGTGGTCTGGGAAAGCCTTTGCCTAAGCACTTTAGTGTATGATAGAGAGAGGAACACCCCACAAGACAAGGCAACCATCTTCATCTAAATTTTGTGATCTTGGGCAAGTCCTTGATGAGCCTTTAGGTTCTTTTCCACAAAATGAAAAGTCTGCAACCTGAATTCTAGATCTGTTGTTCTCTTGTTCTGGATGAAGACAGGGAAGAATGGGCATGTTTTTAGGAACAAAAAGGAATCACCAAAACAAAAGGGCTATGAATCAGCGGGGGAAGCAGTTAGACCTGTGACCGAATGCACTAAGACAGGCAAGACAGTGTTAATAGCATTCTATTGCATTTCAGCATTTTGTTCTCAACATAGAGGAAAAGCAGCATTCCTTAAATTACAGATTCAAGCCAGATCTTTTTTTTTTTTTTCGGCTGCGCCACACAGCATGCGGGATCTTAGTTCCCAGATCAAACCCATGCCCCCTGCAGTGGAAGTGTGGAGTCCCAACCACTGGACTGCAGGATCTCCCTCAAGCCAAATCTTTTTCTTTTTATTCTGTATTTCTCTCTTCCTTCTCCTCTTCCCCAGAAACTTGTGTCACTTTTTCCTGAGACAACTTGAATATCTGTTGTTGGACTGATTTTTCAGAATAGTGTATGTCAGAGTTTAGGGTGACCTCCATGTTAGAAATGAAGTAGTGCTGATTTTGATAATTGTTCCTGTCCTCCTTTTCTGTGTGCTAGGGTTAGGGAAACAAAGGGGCAGAGAGTTTGGGTGCGCTGGGGGCCGAAGATTGTTTTATAAACCTGCATCAGAAGAGCATGTCAGACATTGACCCAGTTGTTCAGAGTGACTTTTTTTTTTTAATACATGTTACATTTTATTTTATTTATCTTTTTTGGCTGCATCGGGTCTTAGTTGCGGCACGTGGGATCTTTGTTGCAGCATGCAGGATCTTTCGTTGTGGTATGCGGGCTCTTAATTGCAGTGTGCAGGCCTCTCTCTAGTTGTGGCGCGTGCACTCCAGAGCACGTGGGCTCTGTAGTTTGCAGGATGCAGCCTCTTTAGTTGAGGCATGCGGGCTCAGTAGTTGCAGTGCACGGGCTTAGTTGCCCCGTGGCATGTGGGATCTTAGTTCCCCAACCAGGGATGGAACCTGCGTCCCCTGCATTGGAACGTGGATTTTTAATCACTGGAACACCAGGGAAGTCCCCAGAGTGAATTGTAGGGCCTTTAACATTCCTTCCCAACAATCCAGGGAGTGGGAGTATCTGATTGTGGTTTTAATTCGTATTTCCCTAATTACTTAAGGTGAGCTCTTTTCCACATGTTTATGATCATTTTCACTTTTGTGAAGTGCCTGAACTCATGTTTTTGACCATTTTTCTTTCTTCCACAAATTTCTTATTGATTTATAGGAATTCTGTATATCTGGATGTGAGTCTTTTTAATACACACACACACACACACACACACACACACACACACACACACACACACACACACAGCTTTCCCATTTATATTGCTTGATTTTTCACTCTCTTAGTTGTGTATTTTTTGCAGTTTTATAATCTTTTTTAGATTGTATTTTTGATGATCTATAGATGTTTTAATTTTAATGAAGTCAAATTTATCATTTTTTTTCCCTTTACGTTTAGTGCTTTTTGGGCTTTGTTTAAGAAATATTTGTCTACCTCAAGGTCATGAAGATATTCTCCTGTTATCTTCTAGAAGCTTTAATGTTTTACCTTCACATTTAGGTCTACGATCCATCTGGAATTGATTTTTTTTTTTTTTTTTGCGGTACGCGGGCCTCTCACTGCTGTGGCCTCTCCCGCTGCGGAGCACAGGCTCCGGACGCGCAGGCTCAGCGGCCGTGGCTCACGGGCCCATCTGCTCCATGGCATGTGGAATCCTCCCGGACCAGGGCACAAACCCGTGTCCCCTGCATCGGCAGGCGGACTCTCAACCACTGCACCACCAGGGAAGCCCTGGAATTGATTTTTGTGTGGTGTGAGGTAGGGGTCAAGCTTCATCACCCCCCCACCTCCACCGATATGATTATCTAATTGATCCAGTATTCTGCATTACCTTTTTGTTTTACCCTTTGTTGTAAACGAAGGCACAGTACATATGTGGTTCTGTTTCTGAACTCTATTTTCTTCCCTCATAACTTTAAGCGAAATGGGAGTAGAGGAGAGATTGTACAGGGTGGTGGCTAAGAGCATGGACTCTGGAGCCAGATCAACCACCTGAGTTCAAATCCTGTCTTTACTGCTTATAGCTTTGTGAAACAAGTTTTTTCATCTGTAAAATGGGAATATATGTAGTATCATCTACTTAATAGGGCAGTTTCGAGGACTGAATGGGTAATATTTGTAACATGAATAAATCTAGCTGAAGGATAACAAGCATTGCTGGTGAGCTGGGCCCCAGTGCTTTTGGGAGCAGAGCTAGTGACTAGAGCAGTTTTGGATGGACTTGGGCATGACTGGGCATGGGGTAGGGTCCATATCTAGCAGGGCTCACCACAGACCTGTGCTGGGACTACAGCTATTCCCCAGTTGCTGTGCCTGCCCTGACTTCGGAGTTACCCAGCAACCCTCCTGAAGAGAAGGTTTTTCAGTATTGTTTTAATCATCTTCTGAAGTCTTCAAATAATCTTTGATCCAGTATAGAATACAGAAGCATAATGTGCCAGGTTTGAATGAAGTTCCGTAAACAGCATACCAAGAGAGACAGCAGCAGCTATTAATTTTCTCTCTGCAGCTATATTGATAGGCACTACAGCTTAGCAGTTGGGCACATACTAAAATAAAAAGGAAGAAACCTAGAGAGGGCTTTCTGGACGCTAACCTTTAAGCAGAGACCCAAAAGAGAGTATAGGTTAGAATTGTCATTAGAATCTAAAACATAACTGTTAGATGAAGAAATGGGGAAAGATGGACACAGCCTCAGCCAAGGCCTAGAGACCTTGAGAGCACTGTGCTTTTGAGGCTAGAGAGCAGGGAGTGGAAGGTGTGTCGGTGCAGGTGGTTGGAGGGAGGTACTTGCTGGTCAGAAAGAAGGCTGGATACTAGCAATCAGAAAAAGCCTTAAGCATTTTAGATTTTATCCTAAGGGTAGAAGGAACATTTTAAGGTATTTTAGAAGATCCTGGGTGGGTGGAGACTGTGACATGATCAGATTCAGAAAGCTCTCTTTCTGCAGCAAGCAGCATGGATTGGAGGGGGAGTCATCAGAAGGCGGCAGGGTGACCCTTTGGAGGCTTGTGCCAGAATCCAGACCAGGTAGTACAGTGGTATGGAGAGAAGTAGAGTGGGATATTTAGGTAATTTCTTCAGGCACAGAATTTGTGATTGAACATGAGGAGATGAGAGGTTTTCTCCTTGATGGTGATCATATATGGTAGAGGTCTATAAAGTTTCCTTGTGGGATGTAAGGTCCTGGTAGAGCCACTGCTGAATGCTCTTCCAGCTTAGAAATGTTGTACTTACGTTCCAGCCACTCTTTTAATCCAGAAGCAAAGACGCAGTGTGCTCTCAGATAGATGCATATTTTCTTTGCATTTTCTGTGGCCCTAAGGAAAAGATTTGTTTTATATCTAATGTGGTCAGTCAGAAAGGGCTTTACCTGTCTTTCTCTGACCAGAATTTACTCTCCAGCCTTTTGCATTCATAGAGTTAACATTTAAGGTTTCAATTAATGAGACAATTCAGGAGGTCGGTGACATGCAATCGTTTATTATTTTGCCAAGGCATGACTTTAAATGATGCTCTCTGGGGTATGGGAACTGATAATTGAGCCCTGCCCTCCACGGCATCTGCTCCTCAACCTACCTTGTTTTCTGCTCTCAAATCAGAAATTCTTATCCTCAGTAAGAGTCTGAAGGGATCATTTAACTGTTTCAGTTATATGTGAATGCATTTTGTGGAGGAAATGTTGTGCTGGAGGTATCTTTCTTCTCTCTTGCCTCCTGTGCTTTCCCAGAATGATATCTGATGCTCTGCTTGTGAAACCCTAGTCTTTGTGTACAGCCCTTTCTCAACTACTGAATCCTCCTGGGAATTTTGTGTGTGTGTGTGTGTGTGTGTGTGTGTGTGTGTGTGTGTGTGTTTTGTGGTCGTAGCCTCAGTGCTTCAAAGCGTTCATCAGAAAAAATAAACTGAGTTGTGTTGATTTCCCCCCCCCATACAGGTTACTAGCATGCTTTTGTTTGTTCATAGGACCAGTGTTACTGTCTTCTACTCTCTTAGGTTAACAGATACAACAGTAACCAATTTTGGAAGACTATCACCTTAGTGTGTGTACCCAAGTCCTTTCTTAAATAAAAGCAGCAGAATTTGAGCTGTTGGTGTTACTCTTTCCCCATCCCCTCTTAAAAGGGACAGCATTTGTGCCCTCCTAGTTTCCTCTTGCTTGTTGTGGACACCCTTACATGGGGCCCTAGTGAAGTTTGCGTGTTTTGCAAAGATTTGTATGTTATTCTGTGCTTCCATCACCATTTAAAATGGATTTTCAGGTGGGAGAGTATGGAGCTTTACTTGCCTGAGCTCCAGAGGGAAGGGCTACAATCCTCCGAAGCTGCAAGCAGGCTTGTTCTCTTCATTCCTCTCTTAAAATCTTCCCTTTGCGGGTGCAGAGGTCCTGTTAATTCTAGCCTCCTTGAGAGAGGCTGCCAGTTGGAGCCCTCAAGAAGAGCAGGAAGCCCAGCATAGATTGACATGGCCCTTGAACTAGCACCAGCCCCGACACCTCTCTCAAGCAGTTGCAGCATCCGGTACCACTTTACTCCCTGTAGTGCTGAATGGCAGGTGGTGAAAGCACTAGCTCTTTAGTGATTCTGAAGTTTCTAGGAATAATTTGCTTGAGTTTTTAATCTATTTTTATTTCTCCCATATTTGGATCACTCATACTTTGGGAAACAAGCAAAAAATATTTCATTGCTTCTGTCTTCCCATTCATATCCCTAGCCTATTTCTTTTTTTTAATAGAGATGTAGTTGATTTGCAGTATTATATTAGTTTCAGGTATACAACACAGTGACTCAAAAATTTTATAGATTATACTCCATTTATAGTTATTATAAAATATTGGCTATATTTCCTGTACTGTACAATATATTCTTGTAGCTTATTTATTTTATATAAGAGGCTTGTACCTCTTAATCCCCTACCCCTATCTTGCCCCTCCCTTCTTGTCTCTCCCTCCTAGTAACCACTAGTTAGTTCTCTATATCTGTTTTTGTTTCTTTTTTGTTATATTCAGTAGTTTCTTTTATTTTTTATATTCCACATATAAGTGATAATATATAGTGTTAGTCTTTCTCTGTCTGACTTATTTCACTAAGCATTATACCTTCCAGGTGCATCCATGTTGTTGCAAATAGCAAAATTTCATTCTTTTTTATGCCTAGCCCAGTTTTTTTAAAAGATCTGTTTATTTATTTATTTTTAAATTTTTATTTATTTATTTTTATTTTTTGCTGTGTTGGGTCTTTGTTGCTGCACGCAGGCTTTCTCTAGTTGCAGCGAGCAAGGGCTACTCTTCGTTGTGGTGCGCGGGCTTCTCATTGTGGTGGCTTCTCTTGTTGCAGAGCACGGGCTCTAGGTGTGCAGGCTTTAGTAGTTGTGGCTCATGGGCTCTAGAGCATAGGCTTAGTAGTTGTGGTGCACGGGCTTAGTTGCTCCGCAGCATGTGGGATCTTCCCAGACCAGGGCTCGAACCTGTGTCCCCTGCATTGGCAGGCAGATTCTTAACCACTGTGCCACCAGGGAAATCCCCTAGCCCATTTCTTTTAAAAAAAACACACATTACTAGGGAGTTGAGAGACCCTTGGAGAACTCTTGAGGAAACAGTGACCAGCCTGTTGTCTCTTTAGTCCCTTGGCAGAGTGTAGAAGGAAGGGCTCTCCCCACCAGGAAGCTGGCTGCAGGTTGCCAGGTGCCACAGTCACCAGGTGCCTTGGGTGG
This sequence comes from Stenella coeruleoalba, assembly GCF_951394435.1. Taxonomy (NCBI): domain Eukaryota; kingdom Metazoa; phylum Chordata; class Mammalia; order Artiodactyla; family Delphinidae; genus Stenella; species Stenella coeruleoalba. The sequence goes on from NC_137156.1 coordinate 68,210,279, forward strand.
TGTGTTGTTTCTCAGTGAACTGCAGTCATTTCCAGATAGGAGTTGGCTCTTTCTCCACCTTCTGTTCCTTGGGCAGCAGTAAGATTTCTCTTCCTTAATGCATGATGATGGCTAGGTGTGGGGTTGCTTGTGGAATTCTGGGGGATAGAAGGAATGGGGGAAATCAAGCTGAGTAGGTGATTCAGTATTCATGTTTGGCATAAAACCATAAAACCATTCATGTTTGGCATAAAACCATGGCATAAAACCATGTTAAGGATGATAGTGGATGTTTTCTTATGACTGATGGAATAATAAAGTTGAGTGATTAGAGAAAGCTGGGAAACACTTCAAGAACCAGCTCAAATTTCTCAAGTAACGATGTCAGTTTTGGCTATTTGTGGTGATGATGTTTTTCATATTTAAGTGTTCATATTTGTAAGTGTTCATATTCTGGATATACTAATCCTTTACTATTTATATTGTTAATAGCATCTAGTCTGTAGCTTATTTCTTAACGTTGCTCACAGTGCTCTTTAATGTAAAAAAAAATCTGTAATTTCATTTTAGTCAGTTTAAGCAATCTTTCACATTGTTTGATAGTCTTTTATTTCATGAGTGAAAAAGTGAGAGGACATAGGAAAGGCATATTTTAAAGATTGGGGTGTGGTTTTCATCAGCATCTTTGGGCTTAATTTGGATTTTTAAAATTTTGATTTTGTGAAATTATTCTAGACATTACCTTGTCTGTAAGATTTTAGTGAAGCCAAGTATTCACTTTACATTTTCTCTCATTTCTTTATATCTTATTCAGAAATTAAACTAGAATCTTTCAACATTTCAGCCTTAGTCTGTCTTTTTTCCTTTGCTCAGAAGTTCCTACCTTGTGGCTGATTTGCTGAGAACTTGGTAATTCTTGCCTGTTGTTGCAGAGATGGCCAGAAATCTTCATCATCATGCTGAGCAGAGTCAAAATTAAATCTGTCTGCAGCAGAGGGCTAGAATTTCAGATGGGCTGAAAAGAGGTGTAGTTGTGTTTACAAATGACTGTTTCTTTAGTATTTTGGCCTTGATTGTGCTATAAGCAGTGATTCTCTACAGGGATTGATTTTGCCCCCAGGGAGACCTTTGGCAATGTATAGAGACATTTTTGGTTGTCACAACTGGGAAGATGCTACTAGAATCTAGTAGATGGGGGGGGGGGCTGGGATGCTGCTGAACACCCTACGATATACAGGAGAGCCTCCGACAACAAAGGATTACCCAATCCCAAATGTCCGCAGGGCCAAGATTGAGAACCCCTGTGCAGTCTTGGTATCTTTTACAAATGATTTGCAGTTGTTCCCCAGCCCTGTGAGAGCTAAGTGGAAAGCCTGGCCCTTTCTTTTCTTCATGTCTTAGGTTGTTTAATAAGTTAGTTAGAGTGATATCGGTCCCCTTGCTCTCAGATCTCACTTTAAAAGATGTGTTTAATTTAGAATTCTCTAGTGACTTTTAGCATTAATGCTGTGAAGGGTTATTTCTTCCCAAGGAGCAACTATGATGAGAATTTTTTTCCCTCTCAAACTGGCTTCTATGACTATTTTGAAGGTGAATCACATTTTGGTTTGTGTGAGTTTTTAACTTTTTAAGGCTTATTGGCAAATATATTGGCTTGTCATGACATATATTGAGTCAGGGAAAGCTCGGTCCACAGAGAACATCAATATGCGCTCATAAATGATGATATATTGAAGATATTGAACATAAACATACTGAATAGGAACTGGTATACTTCGGTGGATTTTTTATTCATATGTGTTTTTCTCTAGTGGCAGTTTTTTTTAATAGAAACAAGCTCATTTTGAAAAATTCAACGTATATTTATTGAGCATCTGTTAGACAGCTGGCATTTTTGTTAGGCTTGAGGGATATAGTGGAGAATGAGATGGAAAGAATCCCTGCCTTCAAGGAGCTACAGTCTAAAAGGAGAGGTTCTTGATAAGAACCCTGTAAATAATAAAGAAAGGGAATAAGCCCCAGGGGTTGGGAGGAAGGGCCTATTTTAGCCAGTGTGTTGGTTGTGGCAGTGGTGGTAAGGCTCTCTGAGGATGTAGCATCTATGCTTCAAAGAATCAACTTATGGTTTTGCTTTTGCTCTTTAAAGTATGTTTTCCTCTGCTTTTTATTGTTTTCTTCCTACTGCTTTCTTTGGGTTTAGTTTCCTGTTCTTTTTCTAATTTTTTGAAAAGAAAATTTATTTACATCATTGATTTTCACTCTCTGTTTTTTTGGGTTTTTTTTTTGCGGTACGCGGGCCTCTCCTGTTGGGGAGCACAGGCTCTGGACGCGCAGGCTCAGCGGCCATGGCTCACGGGCCCAGCCGCTCTGCGGCATGTGGGATCTTCCCGGACCGGAGCACGAACCCGTGTCCCCTGCATCGGCAGGCGGACTCTCAACCACTGCGCCACCAGGGAAGCCCTACTGTCTGGTTTTTTTTGCTTTTGTTTTTTTGCTGCCCTTTGCCTCATGCGGGATCTTAGTTCCCCGAACAGGGATTGAACCTGTGCCCCCTATATTGGGATCATGGAGTCTTAACCTCTGGACCACTCTCTGTTACTTTTTGACATTAATTTAAGGCTATGAATTTCTTTTTAAGAATAACATAGAAATATCACACGATTTTTAAAAATCAACTTTATTATATAATTTACATAAAGTAAAGTTCACATTTTTTTACCAGTGCAGGTCGATGATTGTTGACAAATGTATGTACCCATGTTATCATCACCCTAATCAAGATACAGAAAATATCCATTTTCCCAGAAAGTTCTCTCATGCCCGTTTGTAGTCAATTTTCCAGGCAACCACTGAACTGATTTCTGTCATTATAGGTTAGCTTTGCCTGTTCTAGCATTTTATATACATGGAATTATACAATACATATTCTTTTGTCTTTGGCCTCTTGCTCAGCATAATGTCTGTGAGATTCATATGTATTGTTGCATATGATCATAGTTTGTTCTTTTTTATTGCTGAGTAGTATTCCAATTGCATGAATATATTACCCCTTGTTTATACATTTATCTGTTGGTGGACATTTAATCTTATGAATGAACCTGCTCTGAACATTCCTGTAAAGTTGATTTTTTAAAAAAATTAGAGATATGTTTTTCATTTATTTTATTTTATTTTTATTTATTTTATTTTTTTGGCTGCATCAGGTCTTTGTTGCTGTGCACAGGCTTCTCTCTTGTTGTGGCATGCAGGCTTCTCTCTAGCTGTGATATGTGGGCTCCAGGGCACGTGAGTTCTGTAGTTGTGGTGCACAGGGTCCAGAGCGCTCTCTCGTTGAGGCACGCAAGCTCAGTAGTTGTGGCATGTGGACTTAGTTGCCCCGCGGCATGTGGGATCTTAGTTCCCCAACCAGAGATCGAATCCGTGTCCCCTGCATTGGAAGGTGGATTCTTTACCGCTGGACCACCAGGGAAGTCCCTGTTTTCATTTCTTTTAGATAAAATATCAATAAGTGAATTACTGGGTCATATGGTAGGTTTATGTTTAACTTTATAAGAAACTGCCAAAATGTTTTCCAACATGACTGTACCTCTTCACACTCCTGTCAGTAGTACGTGAGAGTTCCAGGTGCCCCTCACCACAGTGAGACCAGCTACCATCCATCACCATACAAAATTGTTACAGTATTATTGACTATATTCCCTATACATGTACATTACATCCCCATGACTTATTTATTTTATAGCTGGAAGTTTGTACCTCTTAATCCCCTTCGCCTATTTCCTCTGTCTCCCCATACCCCCTCTGACAACCACCAGTTTGTTCTCTGTATCTATGAGTCTATTTCTGTTTCATTTTGTTTGTTCCTGTTTTGTTTTTTAGATTCTACATACAAGTGAAATATGGTATTTGTTTTTCTCTGACTTATTTCACTTATACCCGCCAGGTCGATCCATGTTGCAACAAATGGCAAGATTTCATTCTTTTTCATGGTTGCGCAGCATTCTCTGCCTCTGGAATCTTGTCCCTTCAACTCCTGGTTGTCTCAGCATCTCTTCAATGCCTTCAAAAGAGTTTTGTTGTTGTTTGTTTGTTTAAATTTGCTAACATATTCCTAGCTGTTCTTGGTGCCACCTTTGGTTTGCCTCACGCTATTCCGTCTTAGCTGGAAGCAGAAGCACCAAGCCAACATTAAAAAAAAAAAAGTGTGTGTGTTTTTTTGAGATATAATTCACCACTTTAAAGTATACAATTCAGTGGGTTTTAGTATATTCACAAGGTTGTGCAACCATCTCCACTTTCTAATATCAGAACATCCTCACCACCCCAAAAAGAAACCCTGTTACCTGTAAGCAGACACTCCTATTATCCTCTCCCTCAGCCCTTGGCAACCACTGTCCTACTTTCTGTCTGTATAGATGTACCTGTTCTGTGCATTTCTGTAAATGGAATCATACAATATGCTGCCTTTTGTGTCTAACTTTAACTTAGCATAACAACTAAGTCAACTCTGCGTGTGTGGTAAAATATATGTAACGTAAAATTTAGCATTTTAGCTATTTTTAAGTGTACAATACTGTGGCATTAAGTACATTCACATTGTTGTTGCAACCATCACCACTGTCTATCACCAAAATGTTTTCATCATCCCATTCTGAAACTCTGTACCCATTAAACAATTACTCCCCATTCCCTTCTCCCCCCAGCCCTTGCGAACCTTGAGAACCACGATTCTACATTCTGTCTCTATGATTTTAACTACTGTAAGTACCTCATATAAGTGGAGTCATATAGTATTTGTCTTTTTGTGACTGGCTTATTTCACTTAACATAATGTCCTGATTTATCCATGTGGTAGCATGTGTCAGAATTTCCTTCCTTTTGTAAGGAATAATATTCCATTGTATGTATATATCACATTTTGCTTGTCCTTTCCTCTGTCTGTGGGTACTTGGGCTGCTGTGAACGTGAATGTATAAATAGTTCTTTGAGATCCTACTTTCAGTTCTTTTGAGTGTATATCTAGGAGTGGAATGGCTAGATCATATGGTAATTCTATGTTTAATTTTTTGAGGAATTGCCATACTGTTTTCCACAGCAGCTGTACCATTTTACATTCCCACCAACAGTGCATAAGGTTTCTAATTTCTCCACATCCTTGCTAACACTTGTGTTTTTAATAGTAGCTATCCTAATGGGTGTGAGATGGTATGTTATTGTAGTTTTGATTTACAGTTCACTAATGATTAGTGATGCCGAACATCTTGTCATGTGCTTTTTGGCCATTCGTATATCTTCTTTGGGGAAATGACTGTTCATATCCTTTGCCCATTTTTTAATCAGTTTTTTCTTTTGTTATTGAGTTTTAAGAGGTCTCTTTGTGTTCTGGGTATTAATCTCTTAATAAATATATAATTTGCAAATTCTATGTGTTGCCATTTCACTCTGTTCACAGTGTCTTTTTTTTTTTAATTTATTTAATTTTGGCTGCATTGGGTCTTCATGCTGCACAGGCTTTCTCTAGTTGCGGCGAGTGGGGGCTACTCTTTGTTGCGTGGCGCAGGCTTCTCATTGTAGTGGCTTCTTTTGTTGCAGAGCATGGGCTCTAGGCGCACGGGCTTCAGTAGATGTGGCCTGCAGGCTCTAGAGTGCAGGCTCAGTAGTTGTGGCACATGGGCTTAATTGCTCCATGGCATGTGGGATCTTCCTGGACCAGGGCTTGAACCTGGCAGGCAGATTCTTAACTACTGCACCACCAGGGAAGCCCTGTTCGTAGTGTCTTTTGATGTGCAAAGTTTTAAAGTTTTCATGAAGTCCAGTTTGTTTGTTTGTTTGTTTGTTTCTCTTTTATTGCCTATGCCTTTGGTGTCATATCTAAGAAATCATTGCCAAATCCAATGTCATGAAGTTTTCCCCCTATGTTTTTCTTCTAAGAGTTTCGTAGTTTTAGGCTTTACAGTTAGGTCTTTGATCCATTTTAGTTAATTTTTGTATATGGTAAGGGTCCAGTTTCATTTTTCTGCATGTGGATATCCAGCTTCCTGGTACCATTTGGCAAAGTAACTGCCCTTTTCCTATAGAATGGTATTGGCAATTTTGTTGAAAATCATTTTGGCCATATATGTGAGAGTTTATTTCTGGGCTCTATTCTATTGCATTGATCTATATATCTCTATTTATGCCAGTATCACACTGTTTTGATTACTGTAGCTTTGTTGCAAGTTTTGAAATCAGGAATTGTGAGTCCTCCACCTTTGTTCGTTTTCAGGATTGTTTCTGCCTGTTTTTGTAAATAAAGTTTTACTGGAACAGAGCTGCACTCATTCACTCATTTGTTTACGTATGGTTGCTTTTGAGCTACAACAGCACAGTTAAGTAGTTGCAACAGAGACCTTATGGCCCACAAAATCTAAAGTATTTACTCTCTGACTCTTTATAGAAAAAGCTTGCCAATCCCTGAACATTAATACTCTTTGCTCATTTCCCCAGCTGTAGTGGATTATACCACAGATATGTAAATCAAAAGGAAAAATAATTCGTACAAGGGTGCTTATGCCAGTATAGATGTGAATGAAAAATAAAGTACAGCCCAAATGCCCAGCTGCAGGGGAATGACAAAATATTCTGTGGTATGCTGTTAGCTTGCATTAAAATGACATGTGGACTATATCAAAGAAATATTTATATATAAAACAAGTGATTAAAAGTAGAACACAAGGGCTTCCCTGGTGGCGCAGTGGTTGAGAGTCCGCCTGCCAATGCAGGGAACACGGGTTCGTGCCCCGGTCCGGGAAGATCCCACATGCCGCGGAGCAGCTAGACCCGTGAGCCATGGCCGCTGAGCCTGTGCTTCCGGAGCGTGTGCTCCACAACGGGAGAGGCCACAACAGGGAAAAAAAAAAAAAAGTAGAACACAAAATGATGTGTACCGCAAAAAAAAAAAAAAAAAAAAGTAGAACACAAAATGATGTGTATTTGTTGATTACCAGTATAAAATAAATGTATATTACCAAATGTGGAAAAGTTGAGACCTAAATAGTTTAGAGGTTAGTGCCTGTTACCTTTTATTTTCCATTAAAACTTTAAAGTTAAAAAAACTGTAAATTTTTTATTCTGGAAAATCTCAAACATAATAAAAAAATAGACATAGTTTTGTTGTTTTGTTTTGGTTTTTTTTTGCGTTATGCAGGCCTCTCACTGTTTGTGGCCTGTCCCGTTGCAGAGCACAGGCTCTTTATCATACCTAATTTTTTAAAATCAATAATTCCTTATATCATAAAATATCCAGATAATCCCTGATTATCTTTAAAAAATATTTTTACTGTTAATTTATTAAAATCCCTACAAGGTCTACATTTAGTTGATTTGTCTTTTAAATCTCTTTAGCATATAAACTTTTTAAGTACAGCTAAGATATAACCTACCTCTTTTTTGTTTTCTTTTTCTCCTTGCAACTTATTTATAGAAGAAAAGGATTCACTTGTTCTGCAGTTGCACACATTTCTAGACTTTGCTGATTGTACCCCTATGGTCTTGTTTATCAAGTTTAACATAGTCCTTTGTTCCCTGTATTTTTGCAAACTGGGAATGAGATATCAAGGTGTGTTCAGGTTCAGGTTCAGTGTTTATTTTATTTTATTTTATTTTTTTATTTTTTGCTGTACACGGGCCTCTCACTGCTGTGGCCTCTCCCGTTGCGGAGCACAGGCTCCGGACGCGCAGGCTCAGCGGCCATGGCTCACGGGCCTAGCCGTTCCACAGCATGTGGAATCCTCCTGGACCGGGGCACAAACCCATGTCCCCTGCATCGGCAGGCGGACTCTCAACCACTGCGCCACCAGGGAAGCCCAGGTTGAGTGTTTTGACACACATACATCATAGGTTGTCGTGCACATATTCTACCACATCACATCGGGAGGTACATGGTAAGACTTGGAATCCACTGATCTTTGTTTATATAGATGAGATTGAGGAGGAAGAAGAAATGGAATAGCTGGAGAAAGGGCCCTGGAAGTGTTTGTACCTTATACCCCTAATGAATGAAATGTAGGTTTTTTTTTTCAAAGCTACTCATTTGACTATCATATTTGTTGTGATGGTGTTCATAACTTGTTCCTGAGAAGCTTATGTAAGTGTTCATTGGTGTTTATATAACTCTGGTGATCACTGCTCACAGCTGGCTTGCATGAGGGAGAAAGTTCAGAGGTATCTGCCACCAGGTCTGATTCTATGATCCTGAACTTGGGTGGTAGTAGTCACTGACTTTTAAACCATGAAGACACTAATTTTCCTTTGTCAAAGCACATGTCTCTACCTCCTTGTTGAATCTTTAATCTTTTTTCCTCAGTGACTTTTGGTGGATTATACTCTAGAATTTTGGGGTGGGCTATTTTTTGAAAGTTAAATTAATTATTTCGGTTAGGTTGTAAATTCACATGGTTCAATATTCAGAAGGTACAAAAGAGCACAGTGAAAAGTTATATTTTGACTTAGGGAAATAGCAGTTGTATTATTAAGAATAGTTTAAGATGTAGTGTATATTATAATGTTATGTAGAAACCAGAAACTTCACCGTAGCATTATGAAGCAGTAATGAAGCACTTGTAAAACACTGACTTACATGACAACAAATTTTAAATATTAGCACATCCATAAACTAAAGCCCCTTTAACAAGCAAATAGTAGTTGTTGAACACAGAAGCTAAGGATTCAAAGAATGCTAGGTGGTAAGGAGCTGATTTAGACCTGTATCCTGTATATAAAGGAAAGGGGAAACCTGTGTCTGAACTCAGTGTGCATGAGAATTGTATATACTGTTTGATCATTTAAAAATTACTACTGTGCTTGGCTACATTCAACCCATGCCAGACAGAAATTCACAGCCAAGCCTCACAAGTTGGAATGTCTGATAGTGAATTTGTGACATTCAAAGACTATCAGGTTTTGTTCTTCCTCCTCCCAGGAACAGCCCACTCTGCAAGGTAGAAACCAGAAGAAATAAATACAATAGTTGGCAACAAGTTCCCACTGCCCAACAGATCAAGTTCAAACCCTTTAGACCGACATTCAAGGCCTGCCGTCTATACTCTGACTCTGTTCTGCCTACTCTGTAGCCTTGCCTCCAGGTGTTCCTCCAAGTGGTTACTCAATAAATTTGCTTGTGAAATAGAAACAAAACAAAAGGCCTTAAGGCCAGGAGACCATCAAAGGTCATTATCTAACCAGGTCAAGGGACCCAGCAAAACACCAAGTTGAAGTGTGCCAACACAGCCCTGAGCCTGCTGTCTAGCCATCTATTTCTTTGGGAGGAAAAATTTGATGGCCTCCCAATTAGGAGGGAAGAATTCAGGGCTGTGAGTTAGGAGGAAGGTGACAATAGTACTATATGACAATGCTATGGAAGTATTAGCTCTTTGGAGGAGTGGGAGGCCTGAAGGAATGATAGTCTTTAAGGAAGACCAAGAGTTGCTGAGCTTTCCTCCTATAGGGCTTCAGATGGAAATGAGAGAGGACTGTTTAAGGAGGGTAGTGAATTTGGGAAGACAACTAGCCAGACTTGCAGTTCTACTTTGGAGCTTCTCTTTTAGTTCTCATGTTTGACTGGACACAGGAGCGATGGCACCTTGTCTCCTCAGCAGGTGGAACACGTCCATGAGCCAAGGCCACTTAACCACCCTGGACTCTGCTGTCTTTAGGAGGCCTTTTTATAAAATGCCTGCTGTGGACCTAGTGGTAATGGAGAGGGGATTGTTTTAACCTCTTGCTCCTGTTAATGATATTGCAGTGTCCCGTCATGAACATTCTTTGGTGCCTCCCTTGACCATTTCCCCTTTGCTGTTCAAAAAGCAAAGGTTATCTACCTGAAATCTTTAGTGGTCTCTCCGTGTAAGAGTCAAGGAAGATGCTTCCAGTGCTGCTTCAGGGGAGTGAATCAACCCGGGCATTCACATGTGAGTGTGTGTGTGTGCATGCACACAGGTCCACACCCACCATCTCCCTCCACCCAGTTTTTACAATGGCCACATTAGCTTCCCCTCCCTACCCAAACACCAGGCAATGGGATATAGAATGCTAGGAATAAAAGGCCTTGGAATTAGTCTTCCCTGGAACAGGGATTGACTTCTGTGCCAGCATCCAAGAAACTTGGCCTGTATCTCTGGTCTGTACCTAAGTTATCCTTGGACAAGGGGCTCCTGGGAAGAGACAGGGAAGTGGTTGTTGGGTTGGAAGGCCACTCGTGCTGCTATTTTGCTTAGTTCATTTTAGCCAATATTGAACTGCATGTACTTTCCTAACCATTCCACCTTGTTTAGAGTATTCCTTTTGCTTATGCTCCTCTACCTGTCTAGAATGTTCTTTTTTTCCTTCCTTTTCTAGCTGGTGCCTACCCATTCTGTTAGATTAAACCCAAGTCTCACCTTTCCCGAGGAAGCGCCCCCATAACCAGTGATAGGCAAGACTAGATTGTGTCCTTTCCCCAAGTGTTATTGCTGTTAGGCATTCCACTGTATACGTATACACATGTTTCCCCACGTGGACCATTCCATTGTGCCTTGGCACAGGGCCTGATACATAGCAGATGCTCAAATGTATGTTAGGCTAAACTAAAAGCAGGGGATGGGAGAGGGAACAGTGTCTGGTTTGCGGCAGTCTCAAGTGGAAAGGTTTAGAATGTGGAGGGGTGTGTGCGTGTAAGAAACACTCATTTTGTAACAACAAAATGCTGTTTTCATATGTCATTTCTGCTTCTCCCTTTGCTTTCTTATTTCTGATCTTTGGTTAGGATATATAACTGAAGTTTGAGTTCTCCATACAAATAAATACTGCTACCTGGCATGGCTGACCAAGCTCCAGAGCTTTGTGCGCTGCCAGACTGTTGAATGTGGTTGTGGGAGTATGGAGTTTGGCAGACCAGGGTTTAAAGAATAATATTTTCCATGAGAGAGCTATTTACATCCTCATTTACACACGTAGGAGCTATGGCTCAGAGAAGTTGAACCCATGAACATAGAGCTAGTAAGTGACAAAGCCAGGATTTAACACCAGGATTGCCTGACTACAAAGCTTATTCTCATAACTGTCTGCTCCTGTTTTCCTGCTTATTTCCTGTATACCCATAGGCAAATCTTTTTAACTTTTTAGGGCTTCAGTTTATCATATTTATTTATTTTTATTTATTTATTTATTTTTGGCTGCTTTGGGTCTTCGTTGCTGTGCACAGGCTTTCTTTAGTTGCAGCGAACGAGGCTACTCTTCGTTGTGGTACGTGGGCTTCTCATTGCGGTGGCTTCTCTTGTTGTGGAGCACAGCCTCTAGGCGCACGGGCTTCAGTAGTTGTGGCACGCGGGCTTCAGTAGTTGTGGTGCATGGGCTTAGTTGTTCCACGGCATGTGGGATCTTCCCGGACCAGGGCTCGAACCCGTGTCACCTGTATTGGCAGGCAGATTCTTAACCACTGAGCCATCAGGGAAGTCCCAGTTTATCATATTTAGAATGAAGGGAGCAAAACTTACCTTGTAGAGTTATTGTAGGAAAGAAAGAAGAAAAGAAACCAAACCCATTCTTTGTACCTGGAATAGTGGTAGTCATAGTAAAAGCAGCAGCTGTTTTATACAATGTTTACTGTGTGCCAGGCATTGTCTTAGCGCTTTAGCTAGGCTATCTCATGTAATCATCACTACAACCCTCTGAGACTGAGGAATAACACTACAGTTGTTATTCCCTTTTTATAATTGAGGAACAGAAAGGTTATAATAAGGGGTAGAGTTGGTGTTCACACCCCAGCAGTCTGGCTTCAGTGTCTATACTGAACCCCTGTGCTCTGTTATCTCTTGCGAAACATTAGTTTCCAGCTCCATGTTGTTCTAGAATCTGACATTAATATGAAATAGACCATAGGGAACCCAGAATGGTAATAGGGCCAGGAGGGGCTACACCAAGCCATGGAAGGTGAGCAGTAACAGAATGTCTGGGACACTCATGATTCTCTGACTCAGCCACTGACTGGTGAGACGGCCCTTTGGTATTTTTTGGTGGTTGAGTGCATAGGATGATGACCCATGGTAAGTCTTTTTTTCAGCTTGGGGACATCAGCTTACTGGTTCACTCATTGAGGTCTGTGGCAGCCCTGGCCTCCCTTTACCAAAGTCTACAGGGTTGCATGTTTCTTCTTGAGTCCATACTGACATGTGTTTTTTGTTTTGTTTTGGTTTTTGCGGCACGCGGGCCTCTCACTGTTGTGGCCTCTCCCGTTGCGGAGCACAGCCTCCGGACGCGCAGGCTCAGCGGCCATGGCTCACGGGCCCAGCTGCTCTGCGGCATGTGGGATCCTCCTGGACCGGGGCACGAACCCGTGTCCCCTGCATCGGCAGGCGGACTCTCAACCACTGCGCCACCAGGGAAGCCCTGACATGTTTTTTTAAATGTTGAATATATAAATGAGGGAGAAGGGACAAATCTCCCTTACAGAAAAATTGCAGATAATAAATGTAGATGGAAAGAGGGAAATAGAAAACCACCATTAGAACACCACAGTAATAATTGCTCTAGGTAAGATCCACTGATGAATGTTATAATTAGTGGATGAAACTTTTAAGGATATTTGTGTTCTGAAAGCCTCAAATAACGCCCCCCCAAGCTTTTTTGTATGTGGTTTTAATATATGTCCAGAAATTCTTTGATGCCCCTCCCTCCAGGAAATGGAGCTTAATTCTCTTCCCCCCGAATGTGGGCCAGGCTTAGTGATTGGCCTCTTAAGAATAAAATATGGAAAGGGAAACATAGTAATTTTACAGTGGAGAAATCTGGCAGACACCACTTCAAGGTTAATGTCACCAGTAATAAGTCATGTTGATATCATGTACCCTGATAAGATGTGATGAGAAGAGCACTTCACCTCTGTGGTATTCTTTCCTAAAAGTCATAACCCCAATCTAATCATCAGACAAACCCAAATTGGGGGACAGTCTACAAAACACCTGACCAGTACTCTTCAAAAAAGTATCAAGGTTGGGAGTTCCCTGGTGGTCCAGTGGTTTGGACTTGGCGCTGTCACTGCCGGAGCCTGGGTTCAAACTTAGGGAACTAAGATTGCACAAGTCCCTTGGTAGGGACAAAAAAAAAAAAAAATCAACGTCATGAAAGACAAGAATAGGCTGAGAAACTGCTGCAGTTTAGGGAAGACTAAAAAGACATGAAAGCTAAACACAATATAGTATCCTAGATAGTATCCTATAACAGAAAAAGACACTAGTGGAAAACTGGTAAATCCAAAATAACAAACAAAAATAATACCAACAAAAAACAAAACTTCCTGAGTCCTTCCTGCCTGAGAGCCAAGTGGCATGGACTAGAGCACCTCAGTTTCAGCATTTCTGTTCTTATTCTGAATTCCTCTTACCTTTGGGAAAGACCTTTTGGTTGTGTAGTGCTTGTATCTGGGAGGCTGTGGCAGACTTGGGGACAGGTCTTTGTGATTGTCAAAGCCTGCCCATCCAGTGAACAGAATGCAGCTCAGCAAATGAGGAGAGGGATGTGCACATAGACCCCAGTTCTTGCAATAATACCATTAGACATTCTGTTCATCTTTTAAATTCTCACTTACATTTTACCTCCCATATAATTCCTTGTGTGATCATACCATGAAATAGTACCTTTCATAGCCCAATTATTCTTGGTTTAGCTAATTACCTTTGGCTGAAAAATGGTACCTTAAACTTTGAAGGTCTTTAGGTCAGTTTCCCTGCCCCTCTTGTATTTAGCACACCTTGCCTTATTATGTCTAGAAAACAAACTCCTTAAAGGGAAGGAATTTAGAAATATTCCTTGAAGCATCTAGGACAGTGCTTGCCATGTTGTAATCCCTCATTAAATGGTTGGTAAATTGAATGAATCCTTTAATACACTGAAGGGAGGAGTGGTCTCCCTGTTGGCAGATGAGACTTGCTTAGAGTCATACAAATGAGTGTGAGCTGTATTGGGAACTCAGTTGTCCCTTTCTGAGTAGTCTGAGACCATGACACTTCCTCACTCTGATCATAGTGCTAAATTATATCAAGAGTGATGGCTATCATTTGTTGTGAGCCTACTCTGGGGGCCAGGCCTGGTTCTAAGCATGCACACTATTTAGTCCTCACAACAGGTCTGCAGTGTGGACATTACTATACTCATTTTATAGATAAGTCCATTGAGGTTCAGAGAGATGTAACTTGCTTTATTGGATCACCAGCTAATAAGTTGCTGAGTTGAGATTTGAACCCTGGTGTGTCTGGCATCAAAACCCACTCTTCCTCCAGTAAAGGTTGGTCCCTGGCACCTCTTTCCCTTTGTCTCTTCAGACCCATCCCTGGAAGACATGTGTGGCACTGAGTGTGCCCAGCTGGGGGAAGATGGGCAGCGGCCACCGCGGTGCACTTCAACTACCTCATCTCAGTCTGAGCCTTCAGAGCAGCTTAGGCGCCACCAAGGCAAGAGCCTTGCCTCCGAGGACCCCAAAAAGAAGAGAGCTCAGAAGCCCTCCCACATGAGGAGAAACATACGGTGAGCTATGCTCTGGGTAAGAGGGGAAGAGAGGGAATAGAAGTATTACCTTCATTTGAAGGCTGTCAGTAGCAAAAGGACTGGTTTGAGCAGGAGAGTCCGATTTCCCAAGGAGAAAAGTGTAAGTTGTGTGCCCCAATTAATAGTGAAGATGCAGCTCAGGACCACTGGGTCTGGGCTGTCAGAGGATACAGGGCTGAAGTGGATGGCACTCGAGCACCCCTGGAGAGTGTCCCACTCTTTGGAGGCCCGGGAAGCAGCCATAGCATGCTCTGGTTGGACTCTGGTTTCTTCCTTTATTTTTTCCTTATGTCTCAAAATAAGAGGAGATAAAAGAAGTTGAGTTCTTATTTTCTTAGAACTCAACATCAGTTGGAAGACAACTGTCTGGTCCAAAGCAGGGCTTCTTCCTTGAGCTAAGAGATCAGCAGATGTGAACTTCCTTAACTATCCAAATCCCCAATAGTCCTTTCTTCTACCAATGACAATTTTGCTGTTGAAAGGAGATAAATATTTTTTTCCTCCTACCCTCATTTTTTTTTTAAACATAATGATGACTTGAAAATTTACTTTAAGTTTGGGAAATAAGGATGTAGAATCATCCATAATCCTACTTTCCCATATAACACCTCTGTTTTTTATACTGCTTTCCAGCTTTATGAATTACATATTACTCTATTTCACTCTTGATCTGTTATGTGCAGAGATGATTCAGCAGGGGCACCTGTCAGGAAGTTAAATAATATGAAAAACATATTAGCCCAGAACCACCTGAGCCTTGAAGTCCCATTTATTTTTTTACCTTGCCCATTTCATGGGTGTAGTGGGTCTGATATGGCTTCTCCCACCTCAGCTCTCTGAGCCCAGCAATGATGGTTTCCCTCTTTATCTTGACATTACATTGCCCAAATCTCAAGTGAACCCAAGTACTCTCTCTTATTTAAATGTTTAGCAAGCTGCTCCGGGAGGATCAGTTGGAGCCAGTTACCAAAGCAGCACAACAGGAAGAATTGGAAAGAAGAAAACGCCTGGAACAGCAGAGGAAGGATTACGCAGCCCCCATTCCCACCGTTCCCCTGGAGTTCCTTCCCGGTAAGCAGTGGAGGTGGCAGGAAAGACCCCGCGCTGCAGGGAGAAGAGACCCTCAGTGCACACTGTGGTCAAGGACAGAGCTGGAATAAGATGATGGCCTCTCAGGAATCCTTTCAATCCATTCAGTTCTTAGAAGCACATGATCAGAAGGATCTCATTTGAAAAGTAAGATGGATAAAAATGTACCTCCTCAAATTGATGTTATTTAGATTTTCATCCATAACTTTGGATGTTAACATGCCAAGGGATTAGGACATTTTCTAGTGGTCAGGTGAATACTAGGAAGTAAGAGCCAGTAGAGAAAAGGGAATTTGGGAAGAAGACTGGGGTTTTTCAGATGCCCTCTACTTGTCTTCTCAGGGGATAGTTCCCCAGAGAGCAACAAAGGAGGAGGATGGCAAATCATTTGGGAAAATATGTTTGAGCTAAATGTGGTTTTGACATTCCCTTCCATCTTTTTTTCCCCAGAGGA
Source organism: Stenella coeruleoalba (assembly GCF_951394435.1). Taxonomy (NCBI): domain Eukaryota; kingdom Metazoa; phylum Chordata; class Mammalia; order Artiodactyla; family Delphinidae; genus Stenella; species Stenella coeruleoalba. The sequence goes on from NC_137156.1 coordinate 68,226,357, forward strand.
AATTGTCTTAAGAGCAAGTGATGGACCCCAACTGCCTCCTCGGGTCTTGACCCAGGAAGTGATTTGTTTGGACAGTAGCAGTGGCAGTGAGGATGAAAAAAGCAGTCGAGATGGTAAGATTGAGCCAGAGGTGCCCCTCCTTCCTCCTGACCCAGTGTTTGCCCTGAGAGATTGGCTGTACCTTTGAATAGAAGATTGTTCAGTCCTTCCTCATTCAGTCTGGGGTCTGACTGTGACAAATTTCCCTGAGTCTCCTTGGTAAATATAAGTTTTCCCCTTGTCTTAACATGAAGCTAAAAGAGAGAAATAATAGAAACAAAAATTTTTACAAGTGATAACAAGTTCTAACTTTGTTTCCATGCTCTCCTGTTTTAACAACGAGCAGTAAATTATCTCTGCTTCCTGAGTTTTTGTTTTGTTTTGTTGGCTGCCTCAGAGGTGATTGAATTGAGCTCTGGAGAGGAGGACACTCTGCACATTGTGGACAGCAGTGAGTCTGTCAGTGAGGAGGATGAGGAAGAGGAGAAAGGAGGCACCCATGTGAATGACGTCTTAAACCAGCGCGATGCTCTGGGGCGGGTCCTTGTCAACTTGAACCACCCTCCGGAGGAGGAGAATGTCTTCCTGGCCCCGCAGTTGGCACGGGCAGTGAAACCGCATCAGGTACAGCAAATCTGGACTCTTCTCTTGGTCTCCTTTCAGCTTCCTTGCTGTGGACGTCACCCGCATCACAGCCTGTGAAGTACTTGTTTGGTACCATGAGCAGCTATTGGAAAGGCCTGATTCTTCCTCCTAGCAGTTGATGCTTCAGGATTCCTGATGAATGGGAAGGGACAAGCCTGAGAGATGCCCTATCATGTAGAAGGTGCTAATCTTTTGGCTGAATAATCTTGAGCCTCCTTCTGTGAGATCTGAAAGACTGATTGAGATACTCTCTGGAGAGCAGTGCTTTGATTAGGGAGTTGTGGCTCTGGAAGAGATGTGAGAACTCAGAAGTCTGAGGGACTTTCTGATAGGAAGGATCAGAGTAGTTTGTGTTGACCCAGAACCTGGAACCAGGACCAGTGAGTGAAAGCTCTGTGAAGGCAGAGGTTGACTCAACGTAAGAACTCTTAACAGTAAGAATAGCTCCTCGTGAAATGGGCTGCCTTGAGGTGAGCAGCCAAGGTCAGCCAGACCAAGCCTAAGTGAAGGACCCAGTCAGGAATTTGGTACTCAAGATTCTTGCCTCAGATGGGCCACTATACCAGGGGAATGCTTTTCTGTGTTTTCTCCAAGAAGAACGTCACCAGCCAATAAACTAGTCAGGGTTCAGGGAAACTTCTGCAGCCATCCACACCAGCTCTCTGGTATAATGTCTGCTCATTTACTTAATTCTGACTACTTCCAAAGTAAGTAAACTAGACCCCTGGTCTTTGCCAGCCAAAGATATTTGTTTGTGTTTGTTCCCTGTCAGATTGGTGGGATCCGGTTCCTGTATGATAACCTGGTTGAGTCCTTGGAGCGATTTAAGACCAGTAGTGGCTTTGGCTGTATCCTGGCCCACAGCATGGGACTGGGGAAAACTTTGCAAGTGATCTCCTTCATCGATGTCCTCTTCCGCCACACGCCAGCCAAAACCGTCCTTGCCATTGTGCCGGTAAGTGGGAAGGCACCACTTGGTCACCCCTCTGCAGAGCTCTGGAGTAATGCCTTACTGGGCACTAAAAAGCCTTATTAGCTCAGCTCTGAGCTTGTTCCCTAAAACTCTCTTTTTGGACTTGACTTTCTGATAGGTTAATACTCTTCAGAACTGGCTGGCAGAGTTCAACATGTGGCTGCCAGCTCCTGAAGCCCTTCCAGCTGACAACAAGCCTGAAGAAGTCCAGCCTCGGTTCTTTAAAGTTCACATCTTGAATGATGAGCACAAGTAGGTGGCCTGCCCTCTCCTCTCTGCCCCTTTCCTTTTATTTTTTTTATTATTATCTTAAAATTTTTATTTATTTTATTTATTTACTTTTGGCTGGCTTGGGTCTTCGTTGCTGTGCGCAGGCCTTCTCTAGTTGCGGTGAGCAAGGGCTACTCTTTGTTGCAGTGTGCGGGCTTCTCGTTGCGGTGGCTTCTCTTGTTGCAGAGTGCGGGCTTCAGTAGTTGCGGCACATGGGCTCAGTAGTTGTGGCTCACGGGCTCTAGAGCACAGGCTCAGTAGTTGTGGTGCACGGGCTTAATTGCTCCATGGCATGTGGGACCTTCCCGGATCAGGGCTTGAATCTGTGTCCCCTGCATTGGCAGGCAGATTCTTAACCACTGCGCCACCAGGGAAGGTCCCCCCCTTTCCTTTTAGACTTCTTCCCAGGATCTGGATGTCAAGGCAGTCTATCTGGGTATGTGCCTGTCCTCCCAGATTCCTTTTGGTTTCTTGATGTATCCCCCTCTCTCTTCTTGCTACTCATTTTTTCTCTGCCTAGTTTTTCAGTAAAGTCAGAGTCATGTAGCCTGGAAAATTTCTTGTATTCTGCTTGAAGATGTTTTTATATCCTGAAAAATCTGTGTACATGGTCACGTTTTCCCACGTGTATAGTAATAAAATTCAACATGATAAAATGAAACTTTCCATCTCCTAACTTTTCACCTCTTACATTTATCTTTTGTTAGAAACCTAATCACCAGTCTCTTCTTTTAAGCACCAATCTATATTTGACCTTTAACAGTACAACTTCCAGGCTTTGAAAGGTGCAAACCTTTTTTTGTTTCAGATTTAAAGAAAATTATTTATATTTCCATTCCGTAAATTCAACCTGGTTTCCAAAAATCTAAAGCTATTTCTTGATCCAAGCCAGCAATCCATGCTACCCTTTCCCCTCGTTGATATGGATAATTGAGAAGGTAGACTTTCTTTTCTGCAGAGACCACCTTTTGTGATGTTTGGTCACACACATCAAAATGAGGAGACTATGAGTGGCCCCACTGGTGGCTGATCACCTGCTCTTTCCTAGATTTCAGGACTGTCAGTCCACACAGCAGTCAATGAAATACAGCCAGGGCTCAATTGTTTAGGAGTAGAGGGACTGTGCTGAGTGGCATCCGGTCTCTGCTGTTCTTTTTCCTTTACTGTGCGTCCTTGGCTCTTTATTCACGAGGACCTGGGCAGGTGAAAGGCAGAATGTTGCCCTTGCTTTTACTACTTAGTATTCATTGTGGGAATAACTTGAAATTCTCCCTCAAATGTAGAATTGTAGTCATGAATGTACATCCAGGGAGGTTGTCACTTTTGCTTGTCTTGTGCCATTGAATTTCTGTTTTTTGTTATTTAACCATCATCAGTGAACCAGTCCATCCTTAGTGCAATTAGTGTCTCTAGAATGGTGGGAAAGTCCTTGGGCAGCTGGCCAGCCCTGTGATGCTGCCACATGAAGTCTTTGGCAATAAGGACTTCTGAATGTACATGAACACAGCTTTGACTGTGAGGAATTTTTCCTGGGGAGCAGGGGAAGCAATAATACTTTCTTTCTGTTCACTCTTGCAGGACAATGGCAGCTCGTGCTAAAGTGATGGCTGATTGGGTGTCAGAGGGTGGGGTGCTGCTGATGGGGTACGAAATGTACAGACTCCTCACCCTGAAGAAATCCTTTGCCACAGGTAGACCGAAGAAAACCAAGAAACGTTCTCACCCGGTCATCATTGATCTGGATGAGGAAGATCGACAGCAGGAGTTTCGAAGAGGTGGGCAGCCTCTCTGGGAATACTCTAAAGGGTGATCCAGGGGAAAAGAAATAGTGTCTGCTATAGCACCTAGTCAAATGGGAAGCATTATTGATGTGAGTTGTATTGACATGAACCAGAAATCCTGGTCCCCGAGGTAGGTGGGATGACCTGCACTGGCTCTCAGAAGGTATTGCTTTCTCTGCAGGCAATGGAATTCTGGGTAGGCCAGGCCACAGGCTGGCATGGGGGAGACTCCCCTGTGTCTTTCATAGAATAGTTAGAAGAGTAACTGCTCCCTTCACCACTTCCCAGAGATGTTGTGAGATAGCATTAAGAAAATATAAAGTATTTAAATCGCTAATATACAGAGTAGTACTAATGTTGTTTGTGGATTTATAAAAGAAGAATTTATCCCAATTTTCTTGTTTTTTGGTGAAAGCCATTTTTCTCATAGTTCTAGTTCTGTTCCCTCTTCTATGGGGCCTTGGTCTATTTGGGGAAGAAAATATTTTTTAAGGTTCAGAGGCTGTTTCATTTTATAGATCTCTTCATCTATGAGATTCTGTTTTTTGGGTTTGCTTCTGTGGCTGAATTTGCCATTTAGCGTTGACTGGCGAGTAACTCCAGGAAGACCTTGTCCTTTAGTTAGTTCCCACCAGCCAGCTCTCAGATGGCACCAAGACAATGGTGAGAGCCAGTGGAAGTGTCTGGATTATTCCCATCAAAATCATCCAGACTCATTTTTAATCCTAGGCTGGTACTCTGTAAAGTCATGCTGTCTGCTACCTAGTTGGTATAAGCCCTAGGAATGCAAGTCAGTTTTACTCTTAGCCTAAAGGGAAAAAAATTAAAGGAAAGAGGGAAAAGGGATATTTACTGCAAGAGTCAATAGGCCAGGTTAATGTGTCACACCAAATGCACAGGAGCTTGAATGGCTGGCTCCCTTTCACCAATGGGGGCTGACTCTTGCTTTCCTGCTTCCTTCATTTCTTCTGTCTCCTCCAGGGTGCACCCCTACTTCTCATATTGTTGACTAAGAGCAGACCCTCTCACCCTCTTACTCCGGATCCTCTTCCCTCCCTAGAGTTTGAGAAGGCCTTATGCCGCCCTGGCCCTGATGTGGTAATCTGTGACGAGGGACACCGCATCAAAAACTGCCAGGCCAGCACCTCACAGGCCCTGAAGAACATTCGCTCTCGCCGCCGGGTGGTGCTGACTGGATACCCCCTGCAGAACAACCTCATCGAGTACTGGTGCATGGTGGACTTTGTGCGCCCAGACTTCCTTGGCACCCGGCAGGAGTTCAGCAACATGTTTGAGCGCCCCATCCTGAATGGACAGTGTATTGACAGCACGCCTCAGGATGTCCGCCTCATGCGGTACCGGAGCCATGTCCTGCACAGCCTCCTAGAGGGCTTTGTGCAGAGGTGAGCCATCCTCAGGGCTCTGTTTTCTAAATCCTTGGAGAGCCCTGGTGGAATAGACATGACAAGGCTTTCCTGAAGGGGAAAGGTGGTAACAGTGGGAGGGCCCCTTTCTAGTAGGGCAATAGTACAACTTTCCTTTTACTGAATAGCTTTTCCTGAATAGCTAGCAGACGGTGGATATCCAATATTTCAGTCTCTGAGTCTGGTCCAGAAGTGCTTTTCTCAGAAGTTAATCTTTGAGGTTACTAGGGATATCTGCCTTACTTGCTGAGAGAAGCAGGAGACAGCTACCATTCTAATGACTTGAGTGAAAGAATAAAGTGGTGGTTCTCAGGGGTATGGCTTCACCAGTTTCAGCATCTTAGAAGATGTAGGTTAGGCCAGTCTGAAGCATCTCCTTGTTTTTCCTTGTTAAGATGGCATGTGTGGAGAAAGCTTAGAGAAGCAGCCCTAGATTAGGGTAAGAACCTGGAGTTCCCAGGTCACTCTGCCTCTTTGCTTTAGTTTTTATACTCAAAATAAGTTTCTTGATGGTTGCTGAGCCAATCCACATTATGGTAAGGCTGTTGTGAATGTTGAGATCCTAAAGAAGGCAGTGTGGCAGAAATGCAGGGTTCTGTTTTTATCCTGCACTGACCCCTCCTGGGCACACTGCCTTGTCAATTCTGATCTGTACCTTTGTAGGAGAGGCCACACTGTGCTGAAGATTCATCTCCCTGCCAAGGAAGAAAATGTGATCCTGGTGCGACTCTCTAAGATCCAGCGAGATTTGTATACACAGTTCATGGACCGCTTCCGGGACTGTGGTAGCAGCGGCTGGCTGGGGCTGAACCCTCTCAAGGCTTTCTGTGTCTGCTGCAAGGTGTGTTGAGGCCTCAGGGAATACTAAGACACAGACTAAGGATGCTCACGGTCCCAAGGGAGTTGTTCCTGCTGGGAGTCCTTGATAAAGGAAGAAGTTCACTGAATTGAGGGCTCCAAGGCAAGACAGTTCCCGGGAGTGCCACTCATAGACTATAATGTAAATGGTGCCCCTTGCAAATGTGCAACTTGTTATACCAAACTTGAGAAGTCACTTCCTTTCTCACTGATTTTTTTCACCTGAGAAATGGAGTGATGGTGGAACATCGTGGGACAAAATTTTTGACTGCTAGCGTAATCAGGATTCAAGAAATACATAGCATAGACACATTATTAGGGATACCTTCCATTTGATTCTGTATTTAATCAGATCAAGATCTCTTTCATTCTGATAATGCTTAAGATGGTTTGGGGACAGCAAGGCCTAGGTGTCTTTAGCACTGAGCCTCGTGAACAGGTTGATGGACCCTGACTTGTCTTTGACCTGGCCAGATGCTCTCTGTTGCCTCACAAAGGATCTGTTTCTTTGACAGCTCTCAACCAACCTGTTGGATATTATTTCCAATTGAGCACTGCTTTAATAAGTCAGCTGAAGGTGTGTGTCTGGGGACAGATGGGTTTCAAAATATTTCTTTTGTACCCACAGTCCTAGACCAGGGCAAGCAAGCTAAAGCAGACATGGTCTTGAGGATGCTGCGGTGCATACATACCCTTCCCACGCCCCCCCTCTCTTTCCCCTGGAATTCTCAACTCCTGCCACGAATAGTCCCTGAAATGACTTACGGTTGATCATCTGTAAGTTAGATACATTTGTCCATAGGGAGAGATTGGTCTTGTTTCATAGTTTCATACAGTAGTTGGCTGTAGCCACATGGTGAAACAGGAATGTTCTTGTTGTTGCTTAAATAAGAATGCAAGACTTGTGACACAGCCTTTTTGGTTGTGTACCAATCATACTGGCATGCCTCCTGGTGTGAATTCTCCCATTCATGTATCATAGCAATCAGAGTTGGTTACTGAAAATGAATGTGCAGGCTCTTTGACCATGAGGGGGTTGGGGAGACATTAATTTTTGGTGTGACTATGTGCTGTGGGAGGTGTGTGTTTGAATAACTGCATGTTTCCAGACTCCCTGGGACACCCTTAGATTGTTCTCTGCCCTATGCTTCCTCCCCTTTAACTTGAACCTCAGATCTGGAATCACCCCGACGTGCTGTACGAAGCCCTTCAGAAGGAGAACCTGGCCAATGAGCAAGACTTAGACGTGGAAGAGCTTGGTTCATCAGCGACTAGTGCCCGCTGCCCTTCACAGGGAACAAAAGGCAAGAGTGAGGACAGCGCCTCAATGGGAGAGGCGACCAATAGCAAGTTCCTACAAGGGGTCGGCTTTAACCCTTTCCAGGAGCGAGGCAACAACATTGTCACATATGAATGGGTGAGTCAAGCAGATACTTTTGTGGCCATAAACCACTGCTGAGAAGGGATTGTGCAAAGCTTTCGTGGGGAGAGGGTGGGTCTTGCGCAGTGCACTGTACTGCTAAGGTCTGCAGGGAACTATTAAGGTTGTCCGTGAGCTGCTGCCTTTGAGGGAGAGAATTGTATTTCTAGTAATCTGGCCATGGACCTGCTCCAAGCTGCCTCATTTCCTCTCCTATAGGCCAAGGACCTTTTGACTAATTACCAGACTGGTGTCTTAGAGAACTCTCCCAAGATGGTACTGCTTTTCCACCTGATTGAGGAAAGTGTGAAGCTTGGAGACAAGATCCTTGTGTTCAGGTAGGAAGAGAAAGTGCCGAGTGTGTGTCTTTGGTAAAGAGTGATACAACCCCTGCAGAGTGAGATCATCCGGGGTTGCACCAGCCCCCTTTTATCTCCATGCCTCTGCAACCAGTGCTTCTTGTGAGGACCTTCTTGCATTTCTTCTCTTTCTTAGAGTTTCTTTTTTTATCCAATGCGATTTCTCTGCAAAGAACAATTTGAAACCTTAGGCTAACATTGGAGATCACAGTCTAATCCTTCAAATTGTGACGCAGGCCAAATATGACCTGTGGCCTGTTTTTGTACAGCCTGAGAGCTAGTTTTTACATTTGAAAAGAGTTTTTTTTGTTTTTGTTTTTTTAAAGAAGCATATGCAGGGAATTCCTTGGTGGTCCAGTGGTTAGGACTCTTGCGATCCCACTGCGGGGCACACGGGTTCGATCCCTAGTCAGGGAACTAAGATCCTGTAAGCCACAGGGTGCGGCCAAAAAAAATAAAATTAAAAATTAAAATTAAAAAAAGAGAAGCATATGCAGCAGAGACTGTGTGTGGTCTGCAAAGCCGAAAAATATTTACTCTCTGGTCCTGTACAGAAAACGTTTGCTGACCCCTGGTCTAAACTGCGTCTGTGCCTCCCCAGCCTTTTTTTTTTTTTTTCTAAGCTTTGTATATAAGGCCAAGTAAATGATGTTTTTTGTTCCAAGTCACATTCTCAGTCTTGCCAGAGCTTTGAGTCCCATCAAGGCCTCACTCCTCAGGGAAACAGACGTAAAGTAGATTGCTTCTCCTTTGTTCCGACTAGATTATGCTCCAGTGAGAGCTAAGTGGCAGGAGCCTGGCTTGGGAGTCTCAGACTGAGGGTTCCCATGTGTAAAATACTTTGAGAGAAAAGCGGTGATTGTAACTTAGGGAGAGCCTAGTGTTACACTGCTTTTATGGACTGGCTCTCTGGATAACTTGGAAGCAACTTAAATGATCTATCTCCTTAGTAAGATCCATAATATTGCCTGTGGCCTATAATTAGATCTAAGGCATATTCATGCAGTGTTGGTTTTTAATGCTGATGCTATTTGTTACTCTGCACTGAGCTAAATCTCAGAATTTTTCAATCGAGGAAATAATAGGATAGAGAATTTTTTAGTAGGGTGGTGGTAATAATTGTGTGGATGACTCTACTCCCTTATGAGCTAGGGTGGTTCTTTGTGGGGAGTAGGATGTGGGAGCTCCCACTGTCAGAGGGGAGCCCGCTGGCTGGGCCTATTGGGGAACAAGATTCCCTTAGGTCCAGGAGCCTTCTGAACCAAATGTGTCCCTTTCAGCCAGAGCCTTTCCACCTTGGCTTTAATCGAGGAGTTCCTAGGCAAACGAGAAGCTCCCTGTCTACCTGGTGCTGAGGGGCAAGGAGTACAGAAGTGGGTTCGAAACGTCAGCTACTTCCGTGAGTTCATTGCTGCTTTCTTCCTGGAGCCTTGGCAAGGACTGCCTAAGAGTTTCCTTCCCCTCTCTCTCTTCCTTTCTTCTCCTACTCCATTCACCATCACATGAACAAGAATATCTGTGATTGACTAAGGAGCAGAGAGACACTGAGAGCGAGCTGCTTTGTGTGAGGCACTGTCCTGGGCTGGGGAGCTTAAGCCAGATAGGGGGAGCGCAGAGATGTAGAAGACATATGCCTTGTCATCATCTGAGGTGCAGCAACTCAAGGACAGATTCAAAGTAGCACTGATTGATTGCCCTCATGGGGGTTCTAAGGAGGACAGAATCATCTTGGTGAGGATGGTTGGAGAAGGCTTCCTGGAGGAGGTGGGACTTGCACTAGACTTGCAGAGATGGGGAGAATTTGAATATACAGAGCTGGTGTGGCCCAAAGATCATCTTAGGCAGAAGGAACAAAGTGAACACAGCCTAGATCATGTATTCAAATTGGGGGAGATGATGTCCCTAAGGGGGTGAAAATTGGTTCTCGAGGAGACAAAAAATCTTAACTTTTTAAGAGTATAAAGCACAAATATGTATATAATGAATAAACATATACAGTATATCTGTGGTGTTAAAATTTTATGGAGGGCATGGTGATTGGGAAAAAATGTGTAAAAAGCCTCCTTAGTGGGGTGGTAATGAAAAAAAAAGTTGAGAAATATTGACTTCAGAGACTTATTGACCAGATATTGACATTTGGGCCAGTTAACTCTTTGTTGTAGGGGGCTGTCCTTTGCATTGTAGGATGTTTAGCAGCATCTCTGTTCTCTACTCACTAGATGGCAGTAGCATCCACAGCGTTATAACAACCCAAACTGTCTCCAAACATTGCCAAATGTTCCCTGTGGGGTAGCAGGGTGGGGAAATCTTCTTGTTGAGAAGCCCTGGCCTAAAGGAAAGATTTAGAGAAATGGAGGTTCAGGGGGTGGTGATGAGACTCCAGCACAGGAGCTAGCCTGGATCCTTGTGTTGACTATAGGCTTGCCCAGTGAGTCAGTGCTGAGCTTTTTTGTGCTTGGAAATTGTGGGAACTCAAGTTGAAAGATAGATTGGGGTGTTGATTGAGGGAGCCTCTAATACCAGGCAATTAAACTAATGCTTCCTACATTGGTAGTGATTCAGTTCTCCATGTAGTATTTCATACCCTTAGCTTTGCCCTTTTCTCTGCTTTACTATAGGTGGCAAATGTCACCCCTCTCTTCCCTTATTCATGCTTCTTAACTGAAGCTTACCTTTTCTCTTTCTTTTGAGCTTCCCTCTTTTCACTCATATGTCCCATCCCACTGCTCCAGTTCTATTTTTTTTATGTCTCCTTCGAGCAACTTCTTAGCCTTAGGAGCTTGTTAACAATGTGGATTCCTGCGTGGGGGAGGAACATCATCCATATCAAAACACAAAACCCTTGGTCCTTTTGCAGTCACTAGGATTCACAGGACTGAGGCAGAGCAGTTACCTTAAGCCAGTGTTTGCCAGGCTTCCTTAACTAGGGTGATTCTTTTGCACTCTGAAGTCTAGGAACCTTGGCCTTAGAATTGACCCAAGATACTAAAGGGAAAAACACAGTTTATAGTCTTTGTTGCACATGTGAATCACTTGGGGGTATTTTAAAATTATAGATGCCTGGGTCTCATGGTAGATCCCCACGGAATGTCCAGGGTGTGGAAGCTGAGCACTGTAGTGTGTGTTTGTTTTGTTTTAAACACATTTGCCCATTGATTTTGCTGTATACCACTGCCCTCATCTGTCCATTTCTTGTGTATTTCCTTCTGTCCTAGGGCTAGATGGTAGCACCCCTGCCTTTGAGAGGGAGCGGCTCATTAATCAGTTCAATGATCCCAGCAACCTCACCACCTGGCTGTTCCTTCTCTCCACAAGGTGAGTGGATCCTGAGAGGGGAGGTCAGAGGACTGCATTCAGGGCATTTGACTGCATGGGCAGGTACCACAAAGGCTTGTCCAAGTTCTGTCAGAAGAAATCTCCTCAGGTTTGTGACTTGTTCTTGAGGTCAGAGAGGGGACCCCAGAAAGAAATTGTGTTAGAAGGGCAATTATGATAGTGTCATGAATTTCTTTGAGACCTTCATTCACAATGGTCATAATTATCTTTTCTCTCAGGACGGTTCTGAGGCTTAGATGATGTGATGAATGTGAAAGTGCTTTAATAAGTAGAAAGTGTAATATAACTGGAAAAGGCTGATGGCATTATTTGTCTCATGCCAAGCGACTTGCAGGCTGTGCTGCCTTCTGCCATCAGAATGCCCTCGATAGGGTATGAACCAGTCATTCTCCTAAGCTGTTAGACTAAACACATCAGAAACATTGGTACGCAGACATTTCCCCTCAGCCAGTGACATCACTCTGGGGCCAAGATATGGGCCTTTACTCATCACAGAGGGATGGGAGGGTGGGTTTTCTTTCTGAGCTGGTAGGTACTTCCATGTTGGACTTTCAGGGCATACTTTTCAGTGCTTGAGGAATGCACTGTTCATTAGCAGAATCATTCAGTATATTCTGCTTAGGATAAAGAGGATAATATCGGGGTAGGAGTCACAGAGGGTAAAACCAATTTGAAAACTATCTTTAAAACTAAAGGTTCTGTGATTATTGGCTTGTGTTTTAAAGGGCTGGGTGCTTGGGCGTGAATCTGATTGGTGCCAACCGAGTGGTGGTGTTTGATGCTTCCTGGAACCCTTGCCATGATGCTCAGGCAGTATGTCGGGTATACCGTTACGGCCAGAAAAAGCCCTGTCACATCTATCGCCTTGTGGCTGATTTCACCCTCGAAAAGAAGATCTATGACCGTCAGATTTCCAAGCAGGGCATGTCAGGTGGGCCATCCTCCAGGCTCAGAAGAGGCACATTTATACAGGCTACCACTCTAATTGTATCAAGAGTGGGAGGGGAGGGGGGCAGGATGTGGAAACACAGGCTTTCAGTCATAGAAAGTTAGCAGTTCCTTCCATCTCATTCTGATTCAAATAATTGCTTAAGAGGGAATTTACCTCAGATTGTTGAAGATGGGTTTAATGATAAGAGCTGAGCTGGTTATGCAATTTTCTCTTAACATATTTCTGTTTCATGAGGGTCTCAGACCTGCTGTTTGACTTTCAGATATGGGGTGGCCTGAGATGGTTTAGATATTGGTAACAATTATGCCACCCACAACCTTTCTTCCAATATTTGTAGCTATGCTTTTGCAGTTTTCTTTGCTGTGAACTGACTTTCTCCATGTCTTCTCCCTTCTAGATAGGGTCGTGGATGATCTCAATCCAATGCTGAACTTTACTCGAAAGGAGGTGGAGAACCTACTGCACTTTGTTGAGAAGGAGCCAGCTCCCCAAGCATCCTTGAACGTAAAGGGGATCAAGGAGCCAGTCCTGCAACTTGCCTGTCTGAAATACCCTCACCTCATCACCAAGGTAAGACCCTGGTATGCATGTGTCCCAGTACTGCACTCTCCACTGAGGGAGGCTTGTCTGGCAAGCTAGTTTCCTTCATCCAAAGTTTTGTTTCATGCAGACAACTTGAATTCATCTGCTTCTTTTCCTTGCCCCAGACAGTCCCCCTCCCCTCTCCAAACCACCTATCCTATCCTGGTCTCATCCTAGGAGTGTGTGCTCAGTCATGAGAATAATTTGGCCGTTGTGAGTTTTCCTAGCAGAAAGAGAGGGGGAAAAGTTCTGAAAATATAGTCTGGTAATTCTCTGAACTCTCCCATCCTTTTGATATGGAAGGCAGACTTAGGTTGTCCAAAGCTGGTGCTAGGTTAGAGTTGAGAATTTATGCTGCTGACAGGAAGACAGTAAACCCACCTGTGTGTCTGTGAGCAGGCTCTTTGCTAAGTACTGGAGACAGCCAGCCATTTCTTGGTTTCAAAGTAAGGCTTATTGTATGTCACAAAGACTGGTAATTAAATCAACATCCTCCTGTGTCCCCAGGAGCCTTTTGAGCATGAGTCATTGCTCCTTAACCGAAAGGATCACAAGCTGACCAAAGCTGAGAAAAAAGCAGCAAAGAAAAGCTACGAGGAAGACAAACGTACATCGGTCCCCTACACCCGCCCATCATATGCTCAGTATTACCCCGCCAGTGACCAGAGCCTGACCAGCATCCCTGCCTTCAGTCAGAGAAACTGGTGAGTCACTGAAAAGGGAGGAAGATTTGCTGCTGGGCCAGGGTCAAGCCTTTCAACTGGTTCCTTTTTTAAATAAAGGGAGACCCTACAACTTGCTCTTTGGCTGCTGTGAACTGAGAGGTTCTGCTCTTGGATGAGGTGCTGAAGCAGTTCAGCAGCCCTGGTGTTTTAAGCAGCTCTGGCTGGAAGAGTGAGCTGCTGGGCTTGTGACTCAGGAGAGTCCCTCTGGAGTCCCGAGGAGATGCAGCTTCCCATAACACAAATGCCCAGCCCTCCCACACAGCTGCTTCCTATCTGCAGCACCTTGGTGCTAGCCCTCACTTAGCAGCGAAGTTCAAGAGTGAAGGCCAGGTCTTCTGTGGGTCTTGGATTGCAGTCAGGGAATCCTGCTGTTCCTAATGGGATTTCACTCTGTGTCCGCCTTATTCCTGAGCAAAAAATCTTTTTCTTGAGTACAGCTTCCAGAACTATTAAGAACAGGAACAGCATGGAAGCCAATTGCTAGGTGGGAGAAAAGCTCTTTGTAGGAAATTATAGAATAGTTATCTCTGTTTTTTTTCCTCATTACAAGACAAAGTGCCTCATAGCCTTTATCAGATCAGCTTCCTGATTGCCTGGTTTGCATTTTTACATTATTTGATTATCTTGAATTAAAGATAATTATTTTGAGAGGGATAGATTTAAGAATTGTTTCTTTTGACTATTCCATGTTTACAAAAAAATAAACTTGTCAAATGAGTTTCTAAAGGAACTGAAGCCATGTAAGATTTTATGTAAGACTAAATTTTGGTGAGTAAATTTGCTACTTTTTATGTATAAGATGCTTTCAAGTAGAAAATTGCCATGTTTCAAAGCCTTCAAACTTTATTTCTGTGTCATTTTCCAAGATACTGTTGCCTGAGTATGTTCTTCTCTGGTCCTCCACCCCTTTTATCTCTTTTCTGGGCTTTTCCTTGTAATAGCAGGAATGGACTAAGTCTGAACCCAGTAGGAGAAAAGCCATATGGAGGGAAGATGTGACAAATGAGCTGGGCTGTGAGGAGATTTCAGCTCCTTTTCTGGCCCAACTCTGGCCCTGTGGGAGGCATTGGCCTCTCACAGCATTTGATGAGCCATCCCATGATCCTGCTGATTCCTTATCCTGTCTGGGTACATGTGAGGAGGCCTTTCCGCCCAAATTCCTAGCCTTAGCCCCTGCAGAGTATGGGGCTTAGGCTAGATTCCTGTTACCCTTCTGACTTCTTATCCTGAGAAGAGTCCCATTGACATCTGAGCAGGGCCCCCAGCTCCTGCATAGCCACCTTGGGCAGGCATTGCGGAAGTGGGTCCCAGATCCTGGTGTGCTTGCCGTGCTACCTGGCCTATCTCGGAATGATGGCATCCACAGGGCCCCAGGGGTTGCCCAAAGGCAACCTGAGAGCAGTGTGACTGAGGAGACATGCAGACCTACTCCAACAGCAGTGGTGTGTTCTTTTATGTGCCAGTCTTTAGTCAGATGAGGAAGAGCATACCAGTCCAAGAGGCTCTCTTTCTCTGAACTAAAGACCAAAGATGCAGACTTCAGAAATCTTAGAGACAGGGGCTTTATTTCAGAAACCTTAAATAAGGAGTAGCTTTCTCAAGGTACCAATATCCAGTTGAAAGGAAGGTGAAAAGTGAGGAATGCATCATTGACCACAGGATAACATTTTGGCACTTTGGTAGTAAGAGATGCACAACCGGTACTCAGGCTGGCCATGGCTCTGTGCCATGTAGAAGCCCAACTTCTGTGCACGGCGTTTTGCCTGCTGCTGCTTTTGTGGTGGCTGTGACTTTAGGGGCACTTTGGGGATTGGCCCTGGGAGAAGTCCATTGAAAAGTAATTCAGAAGAGAGAGGTGTCTGCATTACTTATTGAAACTTGAGATTTCAGAGGGTAATGATGGTTAAAGTTGGATAGATAGTCTCAAGACCACCAGAACATGTGACGTCACATGGCCCTATTTTCTTGGGTTAGTGGGAAAATTCCACCCATCTATCTTCAAATTAGTATGCACCGTGTTCTGAAGAACTTCCCCCCCACTTAATGCCTCTTTGCCTCTACCTGACTTCCAAGGACGAATTCCTTCCAAGGACGAATTCCTAATTTATGTAGACAGTCCAAATTCTAGAGGAGCAGATGTCACCTCACATTTCCAAAAAGGCATTATTCCACTGACATTGATTCTTCTTAGACTCTGAGAGGCGTTATCCCTTGCTGTCTCTGTCTCCTCTCTGTCTCAGCCCTGCCTCTAGTCTCCTTTTGAATTTACCATACCCTGCAGGTTCTTTTGATCCTTCTCTCAGCAGCATCTGAGGCTGTAGAATGGGGAAGTCTGGAGAGGCTCAGCAGTCTTTGCAGAAAGATAAGTAAGGGCTGTTCTGCCAAACTTCCTTAGTGTGCTTCTCTTTCTCTCCTAGGCAGCCAACACTGAAGAGTGATGAGAAGCCTGTGGCCAGTGTTCGTCCTGTACAGTCCACCCCAATCCCCATGATGCCACGGCATGTCCCACTGGGAGGTAGTGTAAGCTCTGCCTCCAGCACAAATCCAGCTATGAACTTCCCAATCAACTACCTGCAACGTGCGGGAGTCCTTGTGCAGAAGGTGGTCACCACAACAGGTTGGGAGCTCCTGAGTTCTCTTCCAGGGTGCTGTCCCTTTTAAAATTACTTTGTTCATTCAGGAAGTATTTATTAAACAATGTTTGCATTCTAGGCCATACTACATTGGCACTCTAGGTAAAAATAGAGAAGGCAGCAGTCCCTGATCTTGAAGCATTTGCATTCTAATGAAATGTCTTAAGAAGAGCAACATGGAACTGGGTTTTCTTGAATGTGGTGGGTGGGATGGACTCTGAACACTGCAGAGATTGTGGAAATGTCACTGGACATAGGGTTGGCCTTCAGAGAGAGGTGTGAATGTGTTGAGTCCTGCCTGACTTGTAGGGTCAGGTGGGTATGAAGGACAGCTCTCAACCTCTTTAGTTAAAAGACCTAAATGTCGCTTGCTTCTTTCTTTGTAAGTTTAATGTAGATCGAGCATGATGGGCCAGTGGTAGGAGTTGGGCAGCCCATCCGTCCCTGCAATTGATTCTGTGGTTCAGGGTAATTGGGAAGGAAAGCATTTCATGATGCTGTTTTTCATCTTGTTATCTAGAAATACTCATAATACATTTTCATGAAAACATCTTAATTGGTTTTTTTGAGTATGAAAATAATAGCTGTTCATTGTAAAAAAAAGAAAAAAATTTGAAACAAATTAAAAACAAAGAGAGAGGCTCTCAGGACTTCCCTGGTGGTCCAGTGGTTAAAACTCCACACTTCCACTGCAGGGGGTGTGGTTTCAATCCCTGGTCGGGGAACTAAGATCCCACATGCCCTGCGGCACAGCCAAAAAAAAGAGAGAGCCTCTCATAATCCTGTTTCTCTGCTGATTCTTGAAAATGCT
The DNA here is from genome assembly GCF_951394435.1 of Stenella coeruleoalba. Taxonomy (NCBI): domain Eukaryota; kingdom Metazoa; phylum Chordata; class Mammalia; order Artiodactyla; family Delphinidae; genus Stenella; species Stenella coeruleoalba. The sequence goes on from NC_137156.1 coordinate 68,243,165, forward strand.
CTTTCTCTTCATAGTGACAGGAGCAGCAGATACATGCAAATAGCTTAGGGAGGGAGAAACAAAAATAGAAATAAACATTTGAACTGAAACTTTTTCTAAACCAAAAACTCTATGATTTTTAAATTAAATCAAGGAAAATTGATCAGAAAGATGATCAGATTTCTAAAAAGTTTCTTGTTTTCACAGTATTCTTTGTTTAGACAGTTGTGAGAGGCCCTGCTGGTTTCAAAACTTCCTTGGTTCTGACCTCTGCTCCACTGAGACGCTTTAGGGAAACCATTGAGGAACAGGGGTGGATGTGGACTTTGCATTTTATTTCCCTCCTTCAGTCAGGCCCCATGTAATCTAAATCTGAGGTCTGTTGTCTCCACTAGATATTGTTATTCCTGGACTCAACAGCTCCACAGACGTACAGGCAAGAATTAATGCTGGTGAGAGCATCCACATCATCCGTGGGACAAAAGGTGAGAGCCTGACCAAAGGGCTTATTCCCTACCTTTGGTTGAGAGTGGTGGGCTGGCAAGCAAAATAAATACATATGGTTTGAGCTAGAGAGAAGATAGGAATCATCCTATAGGAGTGTAACACGTGGGGGAAACATGAGAAAATGACATTTCTAGGAGCTTAGCCGAGTGGGGTGGGCTCAAAGGATATCTGTCAGTGGCTTAAAAGAAAGGAGTTAGGGTCCCTGCATTCCTATATTTTGCCATCGTTTTTATGGAGACTCTTGGAGTGGGTTTGGATACACACAGTGTTTTGTATTGGTCTCAGCCTATCGATAGTATCGGCTAGGAATGCCTGGGGCACTCATCCAGTCCTGTAGTACTTGTGGCAAGCCCCAACATACATTTCCCCAGAGCCAGTGTTGTGGCTAGACCAGCCCTTGTTGTTCTTATTATGATTGCAAGATGCACCTCAGCAACAATCATCAAGGAACTTTGAAAAAACAAGGTTTACTACTCACAGGTCCTGTAGGGTACATGGCACACTCAAGGGCCACACAGGAAGGTTGTGGGGGGAGAGAGAGAGAAAGAGATTGTGGACCTGGGTCTCTGTCTTTATTAGGGTCCAAGAGTGGGGTGGCTAGGGTTTCGCAGGTTCAGTCTTTATTGGTGAATTTATTTATATTTTTGGCCACGCCGTGCAGCTCGTGGGATCTTAATTCCGCAACCAGGGATCAAACTTGTTCCCCCTGCAGTGGAAGCACAGAGTCCTAACCACTGAACCACCAGGGAAGTCCCTTTATTGGTGAATTTAAAACATAAGAATGGGAATTAGTGTGTGGGAAGGGAAGAGCGAGCTCACTCACGGGTTAGTTACCTAGGTTACCTCAGGCTTTCTAAAAAGGAACTTTTCAAGGGAGGGAGCAGCCTGGTTCCTTACCTAGTAGTTTAGCTAGTAGCTGTGCCATACGGCTGGCAGTTTGTTTACCCAAGATGGATGTCTTTGAAATGGATGTCTGAGCAGTCAAAAGCTTAATGTCTAGCACTTACACTACACACAGGGAGGCCAGAATCAGAGGGAATGAGCTGTGGAATGGGTTATAAGCCAACCTGTTTATTGTTGTGCCGTCTTACCTACTTGCTTAGAGTGGGGTGGATGTCTCTGATTAGAAAATGTAGTGGGTGGATGAATAAGTATACCTGGGTTGCATGACAGAATTTTCCAGTGTGGCCATTTGAAAAGTCCACTGCCTCTGGCCTCCTTATGGAGTTCTCCAGATGAGATTGCTGGAGAAATCTGGGCTGGATGGTGTTAGGACACAGCTGAAGCCTATCTTTCATGTCAGCCTCTGCTGTGTGAGGCTCCCCGAGGGTCTTTGTTTAGTAAGGAGATTTTGCCCTAGCCTCTGTTGGGTTAAAGTACTTTTAGTTTCAGGGAAAAGATGCCATGAAATACATGACACCCAGAGAAGGTCATATGTAGCCCCCTTACTGGGTTCTTCCTGGCCTAGAGCAGGGGTATGCAAACTGTGGCCCACGGACCAGATCATGCCTGCTTCCTGTTACTGTACCTCTGAGCCAAGAATGGGTTTTACATTTTCAACCATTTTCAATTGGTTGAAAAAAAAAAAAATCAAAAGTATAGTATTCTGTGACGTGAAAGCGATATGAAATTCACATTTCAGTGTCCATAAATAAAGACCTTCGGAGCACAGCCACACCCAGCTGTCATGTTACAGCAGCAGAGTAGTTGCAACAGAGACCTTATGGCTCACAGAGCCAAAAATATTTACTAACTGACCCTTTAAGAAAAAGTTTTTTGACCTCTGGCCAAGAGGCAGCCCTACCAAGAGATAGATCAAATGACATGCTCAAGACCAAGGAAAGGTTGACTAGTGCTGTGTGGGAATAGAATAGCCGTCTTGAATTATTCCTGCCAAGGGAGGGGTGTTATTGAGGAAATAAGGCTCCTTCCAGATCAAGAGGACCTGGGCCAGAACAGAAGGAGCCAATTTACTCTCTTTCACAGCACCCTATTTATTTCCTCCATTGCATTTAACCTTTCCTGATATTTTCTAGTATAATTGTCTATCTCCCCCTCTAGAGTTAAGCTCCGTGAGACAGGGCCCTTTTCTGTCTTGTGTGCTTCAGTGTCTAGAACAGTGTCTGGTATATGGTAGTCACGCAGTCAATGTTTGTGGAATAAGTGAGTAATATTGGGTCCACAGCTCAGTCATCCCACTCCTCATTTCAGGGATATTGAGAGAGGATGTGACACCAGTTTTATAGCTGTTTCTGAGCCCACAGTGCCCAGGCCTGGAGTTTCCCAGGGTTGGCTGTGTTGCATGTCTGCTCCTAACAGTCTTCCTCATGTTTCTTCTTAGGGACATACATCCGTACCAGTGATGGACGAATCTTTGCTGTCCGGGCGACTGGCAAACCAAAGGCCCCTGAAGATGGTCAGATGGCTGCCTCAGGTATAGTGGCTTCTACTTTCCGTTGACCTACATGGCATTTTTGGGGGGGGTTGGTTTGTAATTAATTTATTTTTTGAATAGATAATGTGTGCATGGTTCACAATTCAAAGGGTACAAGAAGGGGTAAAGTGAAAAGTAAGTTTTTCTTCCCTCATACTTCCAGTCATCCATTGCTCCTTCCTGGAGGTGCTACTCCTGTTTTGTTTGGTTTGTTTGTTTGTTTTATAGATTTATTTATTTTTATTTATTTATTTTTGGCTGCGTTGGGTCTTTGTTTCTGCTCGCGGGCTTTCTCTAGTTGCAGCAAACGGGAGCCACTCCTTGCCACGGTGCATGGGCCCCTCATTGCAGTGGCCTCTCCCGTTGCAGAGCACGGGCTCGGTGCGCAGACCCCAGGAGTTGTGGCATACAGGCTCAGCAGTTGTGGCCCTCGGGCTCCAGAGCACAGGCTCAGCAGTTGTGGCACACAGGCCTAGCTGCTCTGTGGCATGTGGAATCCTCCCAGAGCAGGGCTCGAACCCGTGTTCCCTGCATTGGCAGGCGGATTCCCAACCACTGCGCCACCAGGGAAGTCCCTCCTGTTGTTGTTTTGTTTTGTTTTGTTTTGTTTTAAAAGATATTCTATACATATACATGGTACAGGGATATGTATGTGCGCACGTGTGTATCTGTGTATATTAAAAAAATGTATATATGTATATAACTTTTCTTTGCATTTTTAAACAAATGCTAATTTACTGTAATATACTGTTTGATCTTTTCTTCATTCACTAGTGTATCTCAGTGCTTGTTCCTTATCCTTTCTTTAAATGTTCCTCAGTGAAGGTTTGCACAAGATGCAGTTAGATGGGTGTAATACAGTGCATTACCGAGTTCCCTGTCCCTGGACATCTAGATTGTTGTGCTCCACCATTACAGTACTGGTTCACAGTCATATGGGTGTATCTATAGGAAAAATTCCTAGAAGTGGGATTGCCAGATCAAAGAGTATATGTGTGGCACATTAACAATGTTAGGAACTCTTGCAAAAGTCCCCTCTGTGGGAGTGGTTCTCACTTATCCTCCCACCATGAGGTATGAGGGTATGAGAGCTAGATTGCTCTTGTTCCCAGCTTTTATCATGGAAATTGAGAGACATGCAGACAAGTTGAAAGAACAGCACTGTGAGCACCCATGTATCCTACAGCTAGATCCAATGACTGTTATCATTTTCATAAACTTTCTTCTCTCTCCTCCTTCCTATTATTTGAACTATTTGTAAGTTGAAGATATCATGTCATTTCATCCCTAAATATTTCAGCACACATTTGCTAAGATTAAGGACATACTCCTCCTAGTCACAAAACCATTATCACACTAAAAAAAGTTAACAATCCCATAATATTCCCTACTAGTCAGGCCATTTTCAGATTTCCCAGTTGCCCCATTCACTTTCATGGCCATGGATTTTGTTTTGTTTTTAACCAGGATGGACTGCTTTTTGAACTTCATTTTCCTCTTTTCTCCCATCCTGGTCACTGACCATCTTTGCCCCCAGAAGGAGTGTGACTAAAAGAATATCTTTCAGCATTTCATATCCTTTATTTCATAGGATCCACCTTGGTGGAGTTTTACAGGAAACTGGGGTACAGAGAAGTTACATGTCTTTGCATGGATAGACTTGTTTCCTAGATCAAAGGACTTCTTTCTTTGTGATTGGGAAAAATTGACTGGGTGATGTTGTTTGCACATCAAACTATTTGAATTTGGGGGACCACAGGACAGGATTTTTTTTTTTAATGGAATCTTGTCTTACACCCGCCTTCTCTCCCTGACCATTCTGGTTCTCAGTTACCTACATTTCGTCCCCAGGTTCCCAGGGGCCTTCTCTCGAGTCTACAAGCAACGGCAGACACAGTGCCTCATCACCCAAAGCCCCCGACCCTGAGGGGCTGGCCAGGCCTGTCTCTCCAGACAGCCCGGAGATCATCAGTGAGCTCCAGCAGTATGCAGATGTGGCTGCTGCCCGGGAATCCCGTCAGAGCTCCCCAAGCTCCAATGCTGCCCTGCCTGGCCCCCCAGCTCAACTTGTGGACAGCAGTGCTGTTCCTGGGACAGCTCTTGGGACTGAACCTAGACATGGGGGTCATTGCCTCAATAGTTCCCTCTTGGTGACCGGCCAGCCCTGTGGTGACAGGCACCCAGTGTTGGACTTAAGGGGCCACAAGCGAAAGTTGGCCACACCACCTGCTGCCCAGGAGTCAGCCCGCCGGCGGTCCAGGAAGGGCCATCTGCCAGCCCCCGTGCAGCCGTATGAACACGGGTATCCAGTTTCTGGCGGGTTTGCCATGCCACCCGTCTCCTTAAACCATAACCTCACCCCACCCTTCACCTCCCAGGCTGGGGAGAATTCCCTGTTTATGGGCAGTACCCCCTCCTACTACCAGCTGTCCAATTTGCTGGCAGATGCCCGCCTGGTGTTTCCAGTGACTACTGACCCTCTGGTGCCAGCAGGCCCCGTCAGTTCCTCTTCCACGGCTACCTCAGTCACTGCCAGCAACCCCTCCTTCATGCTCAACCCCTCTGTACCAGGGATACTACCCAGCTACTCACTCCCATTCTCACAGCCACTCCTGTCCGAGCCGAGGATGTTTGCGCCTTTTCCTTCCCCTGTCTTGCCCGGCAACCTTTCACGGGGCATGTCTGTCTACCCAGGCTACATATCCCCACATGCAGGCTACCCAGCTGGCGGCCTTCTCCGGTCCCAGGTGCCTCCATTTGACTCTCATGAGGTTGCTGAGGTGGGGTTCAGCTCCAATGATGATGAGGATAAGGACGATGATGTAATAGAGGTCACTGGGAAATAGCTGGGGAGCCCCTCTGCAGCTCACTCGGGGCCCCAGCAGGTTGCCCACCAAGATGGAAGGCAGCAATCTGGGCTTTCTGAGAATAGGGCACTTGGCAGGAGGGAAAAGGAAGAGGACAAAGAAGGGTGGTTGACCATAGGTGGCAGGGCTCTGTTGCTGTTTAACAAAAGAGGCAAAAATAATCCAACAGAGCAGCAATAGTGGGAAATCAGGGACCTAAAACAGGAATGGAGAGGCAGGGCAGTCTGCCTCTCTTCCTGCCTGCCTTGCTTATGCTGTCTGCTTGCTTGCTTGCCCATCTGAGGGTAGATGCTCACATCCCATTTCTGTCTTTGGGAACATTCTCTCCCGAGAGAGCTGCCTTACTGGGTGATTTAGCTTGGCCTGGAGAGGGAAGGGGAGGGAGGGAGGGTAAGAGAAGAAGGGTAGGCAGACTGAGATTCCACGTGAAGTGGAATCCTTTTAGGGGGTGGGAAAGAAGCAGACCAGGTATGTGTGTGTGTGCCTGTGTGTGTGTTTATGTTTGTACTTACATGTATGTAACAGAGCAGGGGTGAAGGCGGGTGGGAAGGGAGGGAGGGAGGGACTAAAGGGGAAACTAAGAAATGAATTTATCTTTTGTAAAATGGAAATCAGAGTGTGGTGGTTCATGGCAACTATTAGTATGAACATCAGGGTGAGCCCAGGAGAAGAGCCATGGAAACCACAAGTTTCCTTCTACTTGGGTGAAGACAAGGCCCAGCTAACCCACGTCCCTGGTTATCAGAGCCAGACTTGTTTTAAAATTTGGGGGAAATTATTAGAGAAAATGGGCATTACCAATCTGTGTCTCTTTCCCCAGTGGCTGTCTCTGAGCAGATCTCCCTTTCTGGGGTGTGAGATTGTCTGTGTGCAGAGACTGGGAGGGAGAAGCATTGCAGTGTGTGAGTGGGAGGTCATGGAGTTGTGGCCAGAAAAAACATTCTTCACAAGGTTGGAACTGAGCCCCCAGCTGCCTGTTCTGGTGGCCTTTCCTTTTCCTTCTCCATTAGAGAGCTCCATGTTAATTTATTTCTTAAGGGCAATTATTTATTATTTGGACTTTTCATGTGTCTTGGTTCTTTTTTGGGGGGGTGGGAGGGGAGGTTAGGGTAAGGAGGGTAGGAGATGGGAAGGGAAATTTTAAGATATCTCAGACCCCATAGCTGCTGGTGAATAAATCCTGGGTAGATGGTGAATTGACCAAGGAAAGAAAGTTAGGCTTGACCAAGGTTTACACTAAACAACTATGTTTTCAGGAAATGGCCCCTCAGGAAGATCAGGGAATCCTGTGACAGATAGTTAGTGATGGTGAGACTCATTCCACAGTGCTTGAAATTTAGGATCATGGAGTTTGCAGTTGGGAAGTAAGTGACCCCAAATTTGGAGCTGTGTCCTCCTGGGATGACCTTAGGGACAGGCTCTCTATGCTGACTAGTGAAGCTGTGTATAGGTGGCTGCTGGGTTGAGGGAACAGACTGTTGATTTCCTATTGGGAAATGTCTTGGCTTCCTCAACCTATCGGATGATCATTGTGGGCCTGGTGTCTGCTACCTCCATCCTCTTTGAAGGAACATGGAGGAGCCCTTCCTCTGTAGGAGACTTAAATCGTCTTAAAAGAATACATCAGTCATTCTGGGTCTCCGCCAGGGGCGAGGGGGCATCTAGGCGTTAAGCATAAACACTGGTTGTCTTCATATTGCCTTTTTCCCCCCTGCTGCTAAGACCTTGCTGGGCAGTTCTTTATGATGAACAAACCCTGTCTGGCTTTAGAGCTTTACCACCTACCCATGGGTCCCTCCTCACTGGGCAGCTGCTGCACCTGCCTCTGCCAAGCCCTGGAGGCAACTTAGCCAGCTCACACCTAGTAGTATCTGCTTGCTTCTGCAACTCTTCTGACCAGCCTGTTTCCATTGTTGGGGAGTCTTAGCACACTCTGGCATATTATCCCCAGAGAAGAGACAAGGAGATGGCTGATGGATGGGTGTGTGTGTGTGTGTGTGTGTGTGTGTGTGTGTGCACTGTTCAGTTACACCAAAAGTGGAACTTAGGGAGCTTGCTTTCTGTATTTTCATAAGCACCCTGTCAGACATTTAACTCTCCTACTTATAGAAGCCTTAGACCTACAATTTAGCTATGCAAATTATTTTAATAATTTAAAAACAGCAGTTCCAACCAGTGCTTTCTCTTTCAGATGCATCCCAAGAATGAATGATGAAGGGACTCAGTTAGAGTGGGCTCTCAGGTTGAGGCTGGTTAATGGGAGTAAGCTAGCCTGGATCTCTGATTTGCAGAGCACACTCACAACCTGGGTTACAACTGATGCCTCTAAGGCTCCGGAGCACTGGGATCCCAGAAATTGTGTGTGTGTGTGTGTGTGTGTGTGTGTGTGTGTGTGTGTGTGTGTGTGGAAGGAGGGATATTTCTATGTTCACCTCTAGGAAATCACAGCAGCAAGCTCTGAGAATCCAGAAACTATCCCAGCAAGGAACCAAAACCAGTCACTGGAGGGATGGGCTTTTGAAGGTACCGGGAAGTAATGGGTGTTCTGAGTGGCAGCATGTGCCTGCTCTCTACCCAGTGGTTCCATGGGCTGGGTCTTGCTTCAACTCAGGAGAGGCCATAGTTTTGGGAGGCTGACCTGGCTAGACAAGATTTTCTTTGATATGTGCAGCTTATATTGTGTAAGGGGGTAGGGCTGGGATCATGGGAAATTAAGAGTGCTACTGGTTCCATGGTTTGTTTCGTTGTTGTTTTTTTTTATTGAACCTGAAAATACTTTGACTTTTCTGTCGTCTCTTTCTGTGTGCTGGTAGGCAAGCATGCATGCACACCAAACATAAGCATATGTGTGAGGGTAGCAGGAAATGTCTCAGAGCCCAAGAACCATGTTCTACAGTTCCTTTGATCAGAAACACTTGGTGTTGATGTCCACGCACCGTCCAGGCCTGAGTAAGGGAAGGATGGTGATAAGGGGGAGGGCAGAAGATCAGGTCTAGGTATCTTGCCTCGCTACTGTCTTCCATAGAATGTTTTCAAGGGCCTTTCAAGCCCCATCTGTCTGGTTTAGCCTAAATCCTCAGCCTAGGGAATATAGTACAATTTAATAATTCAGGATTACCATTTGTAATAATGCTTTATTCCCTTTTCTCAGTACCTTTGTAGATAAAAATTCAACAGAGACAGATTAGCCAGTTAATTGAGAAAGTAAGTGAACCATGTTGGATCCAGATATTTTTCTTCAGATTAGATATCTGCAAAGTTTTCACCCCCTTGAGTTATGCTTCTTAAGCATCTTTTGACTTAAGGATGTCTCTGGTCCTTGGAACTCTATTCCCTAGGAATTAGTGTGTGGAATCACTATATACTTGTGATTCACAACTAAATATGAAAATTTCCCACTCCAGGACATGAAGCAAATCGTTGGGGTAATATTTTGTTGATAGGTTGAAACACTCAACCAAACTTTAGCCATCTGGGTAGGACTATCACTCCCAAAGCACTCAGCAGAGCAAGGCTCTCTGCTTGTCTGTTCATGCCTGGCATTGCTCTGGAACTGAGTCCTCATCCCATGGGGAAGGTCTTCTGGGGCTTTACATTCCTTGTTCCTAGTGTTCCTGGCCATGACCCCCTTGTGCTTCTCAGTTCCCTGTGATTCCACAGAAGACCAGTCTCTCATTTCTGAGCCACGGCCTCCTATGCACCCAACTCAGTGACTCTTCCCCCATCAAAACTCCTGAGAGAAGAGCTCCTTCCCCCATTAGTTCCCCAAGAGACTTTCTGGCCCTCTGCTGACTGTTCCCAAGAAATCCACACCTCAAGGTCTGCCTGAGAAGGTTATGCTCTCCATCAGTCACCTTCAGACTCTATTTCCCTCCTACTGACTCTTCTCTGCTGTCCTGTGTATTCCACTGTGACCCCTTAATGTCTGTTCTGTGCCACTGGCTTGGCCCTAGGCCTTTTATGAATACCCGAGTCTTACGATGAACTTCCTGAGCAGGCAGTGTCCAACTTCTTTGCTCTTCAGGGACCTTAGTGTGCTCCTTTCCTCTCTCAGAGGTCTATTTGATATAGTAATCTAGTGCATTGGAGAGAGGTAGCTAGACAGGCTGCAGAGTCTGTAAGGCTGGGGGCTGGGAGTGATTTGGGTACTCTCTGTTACCACTACTGGGATAATAATCAGAAAAGAGGGGACCTCATACTGTGACCTGACCCAGGGCCCTCCCCTGGAAGAGAGCTCAGCCCAGGTTTGTGTGTGTGTGTGTGTGTGTGAGAGAGAGAGTGTATGTGTGCACACGCATGCCCTTGTGCACGTGGGTGTAAATTGTTATCTGGTTGTGTTACTCAGGGTGGGCTGGGGACTCACCAGAAGAATCCCCTCAGCCCGCCCAAGACTGTTTTTTTCCTGTACCCTCTCCAGAGGGGTCGGGGAAGGGGGTCCAGGTGGGTTGAGGGGGTCACAATGGATAACCACTAAGGCCACACTGCTGCCAGGAGGAGTGGGGTGGGGGAGAGATGAGGTGGCCCCAGGGACCTGGCACCTGGCTTTGGTTTTCCATCTTCTTTCTTCAGGACACCCCCTGAGGCCTGGGACCTGCGCCTGGCTTTGAGGAACATCTGTAGCTGGGTGTTCCAGCTGCTGGTGTGATCATGGGCTTCCCTCCTCTCTCAGCAGGGCAGGTGCTCCTGCCCCAGAGACTGGGCAACTGGCTGTTTCTATGACGTATTTATTTTTACTTGTGTTTCATGTCACTTTTTTAAAAAAGCAAACAGAACAATTGTAAGTCAGTATAACTGCCTATCAGTTTATTTCTCTTTTTGTAAAATAAAATTTAAACTGAAGAAGGCAGTGTTGTTTGATCAGGGAATTGTCTGAACAGCTGTTTGGCTGGGTGGTGGTGAAAGGGATATAACTTAGAGCATATTGGATGCTGAGATGGCACCTGTGAAGGTGGGGGGTGGGAACAGAGGGCAGACTGCTGGCAGGCTCTTTTTATGCAGTGGGGTTCATTAGGCATTTTCTGCCTTTGCTCACCTGAAGAGGACCGCATTTCCTGGCTCTAGAGGAAACAGCGAAGCTGACTCAGGGTGGCTTGAGGCTAGCTGGTCCCTCAGTCATGGCAAGTCCTGCAGGGGCAGCCCTAACTAGGCTGTGAGTGGCCAGGGATTGGGCACAGCATCAGTGCCTTCAGAGGGGGGGAGATGGCTGGTGGCAGGGTTTGCAGAGCATCTTACATTGCATGTGTGTTCTCCATTTGTCATCTGAATTAGAGGATCTAACCACTGCCTCAGAGAACTAACAAGGGCTTTGGAGCATGAAGAGGTAGGGAAGGAGGGGATGGTCTATGCTTTAGTTTCCCAAGTTTGGGGAAACATTCTCTGGAATTTACTAAGGGAGAGTTAAAGTGCTTCTGTAGGAATTCTTTGGACAGAGGAAGGCAGGAGGAGACAAAGGCCAAGTCTGGGCTCATGAGAGGAGAATATGTGCTATTGGGAGATAGGACTGGGAGTGGGGCATGGGTGAGGCAGACGGCTAGGTGATCAGCTCTGCTCAGACTTGCTGCAAGGGGTAGTGGAAAGTGCCTGGGCTACTGCCTCCTGGTGGCTAGTGGAGGCCTTGCAGGGATCCGGTGGAGATCAGGGCTTGCTTTGTTGGGAACAGCCTGCAATGAAGCCTGGGAAGCTGATGGCCTGCAGCCCCAGTCACAGGCCAACTCTACTTTCACCACAGAGGTGCTGAAGCTCCTAAGGCACACCCTGAACTCTGACGTGGGGCTCTGGAGTTCCCCAACCAAGCTAAAGGAAGTGAGCAGACAGGACAAGTTATGAAAGGGCAGCTCCAGACAACAGTTTCGTGGGAGAAGCTCATAGCTTCTGAGAAGCAGAACTGACCATACAGAGGCTGTCTGTCTCTGAGGGTACTGGCCCTTCCTCGTCTCACAGGAAATGCTTCCAAGTGTATAGTCCTCTTGCCTGGGGCACCCAAAGGGTTTGATCACGTGCCTGATGTTCATCAGCAAAACAACTGCCACGACCCTGCTAGCCCAGCCCTGAGTGCCTCTGAGGAGTCAGCTACCCATTCCGCTAGTTGGCCCAGAGCCCTGTGGGTGAGGTTCAATCTTCCCTGCCTGTGGGCAGAACAAATGTGAAGCAGAAGGAAAGGAAACCAGCTATAAGTGCCTGTGTGTGTCCAGTCTGCCCTTTGCTAGTACAGTAATGGGATCCACAAAAAGATGATTCACCTCCCAAACATCAATCCTCTATGTGAGGAGCACCAAAGTAGCACTTGGCCCCGCCTGTCTTGTAGCCAATCTTAACGAGCATAGTTGTCACCTCCCCCAGCCCCTCCACTGCAAGACTGGGCCTCTCAAGAGGGCGAGGTTTTATCTTTGGGGCCCGAGAAGAGTGCTTTGCTGTTTCTAGATCCTCAGAAATACGAGCTGAAGATTGAACCTGTCTTCAACGAACTTACAGTTGACTTGGGGGGTTATCTAGAATACTTAAGCTAGAAGGGCAGACCTGCCTCCCCCAGCTGCGTCTAGGGCACTGAGGGAGGAGCCTGGAAGGGGGGCGTTTCCCCGGTGAGCTCCAGGAGGGCGGGGCCTTGGTTTTGTTCACTTGGTATCCGCAGCCCCTAGAACTGTACTAGCAGGGAGCGGTACTCAATAAATGTTGGATGGATGAATGATCACCCCTGTGCTCCGTTTGAGGGGGGGGGGAAGGGGGAGGTAAGGGTGGAGTGTTGGAGGTAGGAAGCTGATATTTGTGCTGTCCGGAGATTGGATCCCGCTTCTTCCCTGAGCCTCAGCTGTAAAACGGGAGCAAGTGGCCAGGCCTTGCCCGGTTCCCAGGTCTGTCGCGAAGCCTCAGTGAGAGAAAGTAGCAGTAACTAGGGTGGTACAAATGCCAGGCTTTTACTGCCGTGCTGCACTTCCCAAGCCTCTTCAAACGATCCTCTCCGGTGCCGCCTTCCGGGACCCCACACTGCCTCTCTACTTCCCCTCATGCCTGGGGTGCTCTCGACAACCCAGAAGTTAAGAGGTTGTTCCTAAATCACCATCTGCAACCCAGTAGTTTGTGGGAGGCACGAAGGTACGGGGCGGGCTCGGCCCCTGACAGGCTCGGCCCCTAACAGGCTCACGTTTGTTGCCCTGGATACGGGGCGGGGCAGGCCTCTGCCCATCGGGTCCCGCGCGCACGCGCCCACGGCCACGGCCACGTCCTGCCGCGAGAGGGGGCGGAGCGAGCGTGTGCGGCGGGCGCGCGCAGGCTCCGCCGCTGAGCCCCGAGCCGCGTGCGCTGGTCGGCGTCCGCGGCGGGCGGCAGCTGAGGTGAGGGCCGGGCCGGGGAGGTGTTCACGCTGGGGCGGCTCCACGCGCGCCGAGCTCCTGGGACCTCCGTCCGCCCGGGCGCAACCTCAGGGCCTCCCGCGTCCCCACCGTCACCCCCCGCGGCCCAGCCGCTCTTTGCATCTCGTCTCGGCCACAGCTCGCCCCGGCCGGTCCAAGGGCCCGAACGCGACCTTGGACCAGCCTACTATCCCGGATCACCCTCTGCCTCGGTCACGGGTGCAGGGCACGCCCGGAGGCAAGGGAGCCAGGGAGGGCGAGGGGGTGGGGAGCACGAAGACTGAGGCTAGAACCGTACTTTAACTCCGCCCCCGTCTCCTGAGGCCGCGCCTCGAAGCGTTGGCTGCAAACTTTTAACTTCCTTTAAGTTGCAGAGGTGCCTGGGACCCCGTGAGGTCGTGGCTGAAAAGAAAAGGGCTGGGTAAATAGGCGAGGAGAGGGTGAGCAGGGGCTGGAAGCCGAGAGTGGAGGTAGCGTCCCGTCCTTCCCGCGCGGGCCCCTCAGACTCCACGTCTTCCCGCGCCCCCCGAGTGCCAAAGTTTTGCTTGCAGCGGGCGCTTTAAGGGCGAGGCCAGCCGCCGCGGCGCACGTGAGCAGCCTCGGGAAGCCAGCGCGGGGCAGCCCGCCCAGACGCTCCGCCTGGGCCTCTAACCTGAGGAGAAACCGAGGCCCGAGAGGGGTCACAACCTGCCCGGGGTCAGCGGCAGGGGTTGTGTCACGGCCAGGTGCGGTGGCTGGAGCCCTCCAGGAAGAGGGCTCTCCAAGAACAGGGATATGTGAGCAGGAGTCTAGTGAAGAGCTGACATTTTTGAGGCGGAATTTGGCTTCTGATTTCCCTAAGGGGTCTGAGGGCATGGTGGAGGGTGCAACCTTGTGGCGGGGAGAGAGTTCTTGTAGAGGCCCCTGTGGACTTTCCCTGAAAAGAGATCAGTCAGGGCAGGGTGCCCGGCTCAGTGGTTATTTTCTTTCTGCCCCCAGCCCTGGAGCACTTGGAGCGTTTGGTCCCTGCCGTGCTGGATGCCATGAGTTGCTAAAATTGAGTCTGGCTTTAGAGGTGAGCTTCCCCAGCCCTTCTCCTTCCCTTTATCTTGAGAAAAGGGGAAATTTCCATTGCCCTGCCTCCTTCCTGGGCTGACCAAAGCTCTGCGGCCCCCAGGTACCTTTCACCCCTCTTTTGGGCAGTTTAGGAGGTGAGAGAGAAATGTGGGAACTAAGCTCCTTTCAGGAGACAGGGAGTGTGCAGCTGAGAGGATGGGGGTAGGTCACAGTGAGGGCTGATCACTCCCAAGATGAGTGGGAGCCTTAGATGCTGAGAACTTCCAGCTGAGAGCCTTGGGTTCAGAGATGTCCAACGTGGATTAAATGCTTGGGCTTTTCTGGAAGTCTTGTTCCCAGGGAGGAGAGAGAAAGTGGAAGTGGGGGCCTAGAATCAGACTACCTGGATTCCCATTGCCTGCATTTTGTCCAGGTGGCTCTATTTAGTACCTTTGTGACCTTGGGCAAGGCTCTTAATCTCTAACCACTTGTTTTCTGATCCATATCCACTTGGTTTTGAGGATTAATGAAGTATCTGTGTTTCAACGTTTAGACAGTGCCTAGCATATAGTAAGTACTAAGTGGAAGATTCATCATCATTATCATCAAAGAAAACAGGAGTGAAACTAGCTGGGGGCCAGGAACAGGGGTCAATGAGAAGACCAGTGTGAGACACCTCAAGGTCATGATGCCAAAGGTTTAGAAGTTTACTTTGCGTTTTTTGTGAGACAAACACGGTGTGCACATTGACTCCAAAGACAGTTTTTCAGCAAAAAATTTTGATACCCAGAACCCACAGGGAACAAATTATTCCATACAGCTGTTTTCCATAGGGTCAACATGTTGACTTTCAGCTCCTAAAGCTTTTAAAATTTTAAGTACTTGGGGTGAGAATGTTCTTCCAATGGGTCAGATGCTTCCATTCCTCTTTAAATAGTCTTCTCTGTGGTGCGATTTTTTTCCCCCCCTGGGTGACGCAGGTCAAGCCCTCTGTGTAAGAGGGTTAGTTTTCTGGCCCCAAGTTTCATGGAGTTCCGGGCAGTCTGTCTTGAATGGCTTATACACCAACCTATGTGTTGTGTCGCTAGGCCTGCTCTTTGATAGCTTCTCTGCTTTTTATTTTTTTCTCCCCTGAAACAAGTATCTTTATTGCTTGTACCATGCAAATAGCAAATACGGGAAACAGGGAAAGGCCATTGAGGAAGAGGGAGAATTGTCAGATAAATGACATACACAAAAAGGAAAAAAGACACCCCTGCCCTGCCCCAGCATACCTACCCCAGGATGGCTTCCTGTAAACTACCTAGTACAGGAGGTCAGGTGGGGAGATCAGAACCACAAAAACTGAATTCCAAATATCTGGAGATGTTGGGGAGAAGGGAAGGAAGGGGGAGGGACAGGGCAGCAAGTGGACCCCAGGTGTGGCTCCCTGCCAGGCTAGCACCCCTCCACCATAGGATGAAATGCTCCAGCCGTGGGTAACTTTCACAGCTACCTGTTGTGTCTCCACTTCTAGCAGTCTTTTCCTCCTCCTCTTCCTTGCTGTTTCTAATCTATGGACTGGGAAAGTGAGATGAAGCTTGTTAGCACCGGTAGCTCCGCTCAAGTCTGGGAAGCATAGTGCTAGACTTTGTTCTGCCTGCTCAGGCTATTTTAACCTCGTCTCTCCTTTGGTTCTGGGTGGGTGAGCTTGTTGGAAAGCAGTATTTCACGGGCCAGATGTGCTTAGCAGAGGAGAGCTTCCTACAAGAGTCCCTTCCTGTGGCACATTTTTCCCCCTGACGTTTTGTTCCTTATGGTTTCCCTGTTTTTAAATTCGTGTTTGGGCCCTGTGCTTGCCTGTCCTCCCTCTGGCAGTGGCCCATGAGGCTTGGGGAGTCTGGGCAGGCAGTGTGGCTCAGTTGTGGTAAGAAATAAGGAAGAGGCAATGTGGGGAAAAGGCAGGCTGGCTGACGTCTGGCCCAGCAGGGGTGACTGGTCAGGGCCAGGAGTATGTCCCTGGCTGACTCACTCCTGTGCCCCTCTATGACTCAGCTACCCCAGGTGTGACCAAGGCTGCCAGCTGACAGAGCTGCTCTGAGAGCCTCACAGTTGTGATTAAGAAATAAAGAGGCTTGTAGCTTCAGTCATCCTTTGTAACTCCCTTCTAGGTCACTCTGTGTGTAAACACCTCTGGCTCCTGCCTCTCCCACATCAGAGTACCCAAGGCAGGGCTGAGGTTGGGCCAGAACTGGCTGGCGGGAAGGTGGGCACATTGGTCAGACAGGCTACCAGCCACCTCTTCCTTCTGTCTCCTTTGCAGCTGCCTTGGGGTGCGGCGTGGGGGGCACAGAGCCATGTCGGACCTGCTACTCCTGGGCCTGATTGGGGGCCTCACTCTGCTGCTGCTGCTGACGCTGCTGGCCTTTGCTGGGTACTCAGGGCTGCTGGCCGGGGTGGCAGTGAGTGCTGGCTCACCCCCCGTCCGCAACGTCACCATGGCCTACAAGTTCCACGTGGGGCCCTATGGTGAGACTGGGCGGCTTTTCACAGAGAGCTGCAGTGTCTCCCCCAAGCTCCGCTCCGTTGCCGTCTACTATGACAACCCCCGCATGGTAAGGAGCCTCCTGGGCCCTGGCTGGGGTTCTACCCCATGGACAGACATGGGGCAGGGCTACTTGGGCACGGGGTGTTCTGGTTTCTGGGGAGGGGTGGGAAAATCGTTGAGCTGGCTATGCACACCACCTCCTCTCTGAGCTTGAAGCTCCTTCCAGATTTAATCTGGACTTCTGCTCCAGATTTCTATATATGCTGGCTTTCTACTTGTCACGATATGCTGGCTTTCTACTTGTCACGATCTAATTTTCCTGGCTTGTCTCTGCCCATGGACTTCTGAGTGCAGGGGGCCACACCACTGTGAGTCCCTAGCCTCTGAGGGGGCGTTGGACTGTTGCCTCCTCTTCTCTCCCTCCCTCAGCCCCATTTGAAGCCAGCACTCTAAGACCAGACCATTTCAGATGCTACCCTCTCTTTGAGGTCATATCATGTTTCTTTGACTTCCCTCTTTCAGCTCTTGTGCTGAAAGAAGGTGGAATCTTCCAGCCATTATGGTGGCCCCTGGCCCAGGGATAAGGCATTTCTTTGGACATCAAGCTGCCTGGTTGGGAGAGTGCTTTGGGGGCAGGTGGAGCCAGGTGAGCTGTCCAGAATGTCCAAGATGCTGGGGTCAGAGACTAACCTGACATCAGTGACACCCTGTAGGCATATGGCTGTATTTACAGCCTGTGGTGAATCAGGACTCACCAATATGGCCTCCTGCCATGCCATGAGGTGGTGCTGCCCACAGCTGTATTGGGCTGGCAGCTCTGCCAAGGGTTCTTCAGCCTCCAGCTCTGAGCCTTGGCACACCAGGCATTGAGAATCCCCAGCTCTGATGTTCTTGCCTGGAGAGCTCAAGTGGGCAAGGCCTGTAGCCTCCATACCATGTGCTGAACAGGCCTCAATGGGGTACTCAGTCGAAACAAGGGTGTGCTGACTCCCTCTCTGTGCCAGGTTCTGCTTGACACCTGCACTCTGGAGATGAACAGACGTGGCCCTGCCCTCAGGAAGCTTTGTGTGGTTGGCAAGTCAGCCCTGTACAGATGCATCTCCAGCAAGACACTGTGTTCAGTGCTCACAGAACTTTGAGCGAGCTGTGGGTTTGCCTCAAGTCTGCCAGGGAGGCTCAGAGAGGAGGTCTTCTGTCATGAGTAGAATTTTGCTCTACTGGAAAGGGTCTCCTGGCTAAGGGAACTGCAAAGTGCAGGCCTGCAGATGTCGGCTGACAGAGGAAGTGTGGCAAGTGAACACGTGGTGGGCGGAGAAAGATGTAGAAGGGTTTGCTGGGCCAGGTGGTAGGAGGTACAGTAGGTTGGGAGGAAAGGTACAGCACAATTTGCCACCTTTGATTTAGGAAACTAAGTGGATGGCAGGTGGAGGAGGGAAGGAGACGAGGCAGGGGGCCATCGAGGAGATTGGGCTGGGTCTGGGTGAGAGGTGATATGGCCTGGTTGAGGGATGAGTAGACATTGAGGTTTTGAGGTCACATGGCTCGGAGATGGCACTAACTGACAGTCAAGAACACTGGGGCCCAAGTGGGATGGGGCAGGCATTGGGCTATGGGAAGCTCCTAGACCAGATGCCGGGCCCCCACCCTTGCAGAGGTCTCTTGTGTAAGTCCCTTTCCCTCCTCTACCCTCCCCTGGACCCTGCCCCTCCTTCCACATCTGACCCAGTTGGAACCCTCTGCAAGACCTCAGTGGGAGGGATGAGGGTCCTTGCAGCTGCCTCTTTCCTCACCCGCATGTCCTGTTCCAGAAGCAGTACATCGCCTCTTGAGTTGGAGGTGCTAATTCCAGAATGGGAAAGGGCCAAGGCAGCACGGTACCTTTGGGTCATTGCTGGAGGCTGGTTCAGGGAAAAGTGAGATAGAAGAATCCTGGCATGGGACACTCTCCCTATGGCCTCCTGACCCAGCCACCTCCAAGCAGCCCACTGTACAGCTCTCCTGGAGGTGTGGTGGACTGTCTGAGGTGGTGGGACTTGGGTTTCCAGGGTTGGCTGGACACAGCCCAACTTTGATACCAGTCTGGGGGCCCATGGCCTGAGAGGACAGACTCAAGGTTAGCAGTTCTGGGTTTTGATTCTGTCTCACCACTGTCCTGCTGTGTGGTATTGGGCATACCACATACCCTCTCTGAGCCTCCATTTCCTCATCTGCAGAGTAATGTTAAAAATACTGCTTATAGGTAGGCTGGCAAGGGTTAAATTAAGTGACATAGGTGAGCCATTCACCCCAGTACCTTGCCCTCAAGAAGTTGTTGTAACAACAACAAAAAATGGGTGGAAAAAACACTCATGCTACTTAGGTGTGATGAGGGGTTGTTAGGCTGGGCACTCATAACCCAGGCTTAGACCCTAGGCCTGGCTGTGACCATCTGGTTGGCACAGAGAATGAATATATATGTCTAAAAGTGGCCCCTCTGATCCTGTCCATCCCAGTCCTTGGTCACTCTGGAAGAAACTTGTGTCCCTATTCAGAGCTGGGTCACACCCTGGCACCTGCGATGGCTCACCTGCCTGGCAGAGATCCTAAAAGGTTCAGGGAACCCTGGACCCCCAGGCTTCAGGTGCTCATGGCTATCACAGACTATCTGGTCCATAAGGAACTGAAGCCTCTGGGTCCACACTGCTGATATTATAGAGGAGGAGACTAAGGAGCAGTTAGCAGGAGTTGTGGTACTATCTGAGTTTACTCATGCTTTTTTATTTTCATTTAGCAAATATTTGAGCACCCTGTCTGTGCCACTCTGTCCTGGGCACTGCTGCACAGTGGGGACCAAGGGGCCCAGCCCTCAGGCCATCTCAGTGGGGGTGGGGGGTGTCAGGGAAGCCTGAAGGACAGGCCTCATCCAGTCCTGGAGAAGGCCAAGAAGCCAAACTTTCTGCTCCCCAGCTGCCTCCTACAGCAGTGTCCAGCATGGGGCCCTGCATAATATGGTTCACAGAAAGAAGGGACAGGATGTAGGCTGAGCTGTGGAGTGTCCCATCCCCATTCCACCCTCCCCAGCACAGCACAACACAACAGGAGCCAGAACCTGCTTCTCTGAGTGTGGGAGGAAGTGAGGCTATTTCAGGTTCTGTGAGTGGGGCAGTGAGTGACCAGGTGAGAGGTGGCCATGTGCTCTGGGTGCCGCCCACCCCCGTGAGATATAGACTGACAGCTCCCCAGCCACACCCCTTCCAGGCCTTAGCTGGACAGAAGGAGGCTGGTTCCTGAGAAAGGCCTGGTGAGGCTCCCCTGGTCTGTCTCTGGGCTCAGGAAGTGACACAGAGAAGGGTACCAACAAGGCAAGATTGTGGCGATTGCAGTGGACCATTTCATATGAGATGCTGCTTGAGCATATATCCTGGAGATACATATGTATGTCTGTATGTCAGTTAGCCACCCAGCCCTATATTTTGGAGTTCTCATGGGATAAGCCTGTAAGATCTGGGCGAGTGGTTCTTGTGGTGCAGGAAGAGGGATTCCGTTCTTCATCCCTGAGGGCCTTGGTGGAGGTGGGGGGAAGGAAGGAAGGAGCATGTGGCAAGAAGTTGACAGACTCTGGCAGTGGCTCATAGGTGTCCCTCTCCTCTCCAGGATGCCACATTCATGGAGTGTGGCCATTTCCTCTTTTTTTTTTTTTAAGTCAATGATTTTTTTTTTTTTATATTTGTTTGTTTGTTTGGCTACACCGGGTCTTAGTTGTGGCACACAGGCTCCCAGTCTCAGCATTCGGGATCTAGTTCCCTGACCAGGGATTGAACCCTGGCCCCCTGCATTGGGAGTGCTGGGTCTTAACCACTGGACCACCAGGGAAGTCTTGTCATTTCCTCTTCTAAGTGCCAAGGGAAGGGGGTGATTCCAGAGTCAATCAAGGATCTGTCCCCACCTCTCCACCCGCCCCCTCAGCACACGCACAGACACACACACACAGATCCAGTTCTGTCCTGCCTTTGTATAGTTCTGCCCTCTCTCTCCTGCTTGGACAGTGACTTTTGCCTCCCCTCCTGGGCCTAGTTCCTCTGGGAGCCTTGGGTGTTGGGAAGGAGGTGGAGAGGACCCTGAGCATCTTATTTGATCCTAACCAGTTCTGGCCTGTTAACAGGCCCTAATGGCTGGGCTGCTGTTCCTGTGCCCATGGGCCTGTCCTGTCTGCCAGCCTGGCCCTCCTCCTCCTGCCCCACCCTCTGCTGCCACCGCCTCCGCTGCTGTGTTTGGGGCTTAAGTAACCTGCCTGCTTGCCTGCCCTTGTGGGGAGCTTGGCTGAGGCCGGTGGGGCATGGCAGCCTGTTCAGCTCACCTGGGGAAGGCCTAGGAGGGAGTGCTGCCTCCAGGCATGGAGGAGTTTGGGGAGGGGACTGGTGACGGTTGGGTACTGCCTTTAGTGAACTAGACCACACTGAAGTTTCTTTTTCCCCCTAGTCCACTGAGAATCGGTTTACGGTCACCACGTCTGCAGGGGCTGAGGCCAGTAAGAGTTTTCTGACGTAGGCCTGTGCCGTACTTCCCCTTCAGTATATGTGGGGATGGTGCCCCCTGCTCTCCCTGGAGGCACTGAGGTCACATGGAGCCTGGGAAGGGGTGGGGTGAGGGAGTAAGATTTCCCAGGATTGAGCCCTCAACAAGGGCAATGGGAATGTGAGCTGAGCTGATGCTTCCTGGAGGCCCAGGCCATCGCCTACCCCAGGTACCCTGTGATGATTTTCTGCTAGATGGAATCTAGGTTTCTGCTCACAGCAGGTTAACTGTGGGCCCCTGTGGAAAGGTGGGCTGGGTAGTCTGGCCAGGGAGGAGTCAAGGTATCCCTCTGGGTCTGGGATTGGCAGACAGTGCAGCTGTCCCAGTCAGATTATGCAGGTTATGGACCTGGGGTGGCCCATTTCTAGTGAACCCAAAGGCTGGGTTTGGTCTGGGCTAGCTGACACCATTTTTTTCTTCCTGGATCCTGGAATTTATTGATCTTGTCCAGTTTCCAGATTCAGTGAGGTCTTGGCCAGGCAGAGACCCTCTCTTCGCTATGGCCTCACACAGCAGGGTCAGCAAGGTACTGCAAGGCCTCTCCAGAAGGGGCAGTAGGGCCAGCTTGTACCCGGAAGCTGTAGGTTCCAAGCAGACTGTGCTCTTCTTAGAATGCTAGGACTCAAGAGGCCTCACAGCCTGAAGGAGATAACTCTGGTATCTCTTTCCTAGCACTTTTGCTCTGAGGGCAGATTCTGGATGGGCCTGCCTTACTGAAATTGGTGGTGGGTCTGGCCACTGCCCTGTCTCCCTGGTATGGTTCCTTGCTGGTGCTAGTTCTGGTCCAGCTCTTGTTCTAGTCATAGGTACCCAGAGAAATGACTGATACAGGGAAGAAAGGGAGAAGACAGAACTGGAAGGCCCAGCCTGCCCTTCGAAGATCAGGCCCAAATAAAGACATTGTATTGAACCAAGGTGGGTGGGGTTTCTAGCCATCAAGACACTCCTGCTTTCTGGGCCCTTGACCATCTCAGTGGGCCATTCCCCTGGAGGTAGGCCTGGGCTCTCCTGGGAGCCCAGGAAAGCCTTCCCCTGCTCTGAGACCAGCCTTGCCACTCCCCAGCCTGTCTTAGGCCCTGCCCCATCTCCTCCTTGCTGGTGCCTGGTTCAGATGTCTCCCAGCTCCCGCTTGGTATGGGGCTGCTTAGCAGGTGGTGGGCTTGCTGGGTAACCTCCGAGTCTGCCCCTTAGCCACTTGGACAGGGGAAGGGGCAGGAAGTGTTCTCACTTCTGGAATTGAAAAGTTGCTCAGGCAGGAAGGGAGTCCCTGTGCCCAAGATCTCAGGAGCCCTGTCTCCTTATTAGCTGCTTCCCTCCCCCATGACAAGAGTTCCTCCTTTTTCAAGGGAGAGGGAGAGGAGGTTTGCTCATGATGCAGAGCCTGTGCGAGGAGGTTTATGCATGCATGCCTGTACTATCGCTGAAGAACTTCTGTGCACAGGATCCTGGACCTTTCTGCCTAGAGCCCCGGAGTGGTGGGGAGGAGAGGCCACCAGTTACAGTGCAGCAGAAGACCTGCTCCCTCTGGTGGGCATTTTGGGATCAGAGAGGAGGAGCTGCTTAGTGAGGAGCAACAGAGGCTTTCAGGAGGAAGGTTGAGCTGAGTCTTGAAGGATGGTTGAGTTTCCCAGGCAGAAAGAACTCTGCAGTAGGGTTATGAGGACATTTCAGGCAGAGGAAGTAGCCTACGCAAAGGGAGGAAGCATGGGAGGATGTGGCATGTTTGGGGAGCTGCAAATAGTTCTGTGTGGGGGTGTGGTGGGAGAGGAGGCTGGTAAGGCTGGCTGGCCAGAGCCCGGATTTGTCTCTCCCTCTGCCACTCACATGATTAGTGGGCACCTGCCCACCTGGGTCTTGGCCCCTACTCAGGCCTAGGGATGCAGAAAAGGAGTGCTAGGTCAGTGTGTGGACAAATCCAGGCAGTGTGTTGTGTGGGCCACCCTGAGACAGCCTTGCATGCTGGCCTCGGAAGTTTCATCATAGAGGTGAATTGGGATCCATTGAGAGGTTCTAAGCAGGATGATCACAGGTGTTCTGGTGCCTTTGGGGGACTGAGAAGGATGTGGAGCTGGAAGGTCCGTGAGGGCTGCTGAGGTGATCAAGACCCTGGGACCCAAACCCAGGCAGGCCAGGTGTTGGAGAGGAGATTACCAATTGACCTTCCATCCATTTCTCTGTTTAACCTGTATTGGATGTTTCTTTTGTATAGCATAGGTCGCTAGGGTTAGTTAGGAACATGAAGATGGGCTTTGCCACAGACACTGTCCTTTGGTCTGTCAGCAGGCGGCCTGCCAGAGCCACCTGCCTTTCTGGCCATCCTCAAGTCTTGGGTGTGAATGGGGCAGTGGCACCATCTAGAGACAAGAGGTGGTACTGCAGTGCTCTCCAGCGCCTCTGGGTGGGGTGGGAGGAGCGTGAGGTTGAGAGAACTGACTGAGCTGCAAGGTTGACTTGATCTGGGTAAGAGTTTACAGCACAGTATTGGAGTCTGTGGGGGTTGCCATTGAGCCACCCTGAGAGGCTCTCCAAGAGGGTGTTTGGACCTGAAGGATGGGCAGGGAGGAGCTACATGTTCAGAGTTTTGGGTAGATGGGCATCCTGGGCCAATGGTTACGTGTTTGGCCAGTGTCATAGCTACTAATAACTGACAACAAGTATGGAGCACTTGCTGAACCATGCTCAGTCCTCCTGTGAAGTATCTCACAATTCTGTAAGTTGGTATCGAGGAACTGGGGCTTCAGGAAACCAAGGGACTCATCCAGAGCACAGGACTCAAGATTCACACCCAGGCCTGCCTCTCTTCAGAGTTGTGGTCCTGACCACTGCACCGTATTGCCTGCCACGAGAGCCCTGAGTTATGCTTAATGACATAGGATTCAAGGGGACCAGGGCTGCAGAGAGTGGGAGGTGACCCCCAGGGACTACGCAGAGGTGGGAGTCAGTGCCCAAGTTTCAGGCAAAGTGAGACTCTGCATTGGCCAGGGTAGGAAGGCAGAGCAGGCCTGAGACACCCCTGGGGGATTGTTGACAGGACTTGGAAGGGGCCAATGGGAGGGCAGAGACAGGTAAGAATGACTTCACGGTACTGGGAAAGGAGGCTGAGGAGAAGAGCAAGTGGAGGTAGAAGGAGTTTAAATTTAGGGGTCAGTGGCCCCTGAGTAGGGCCTTCAGATTGAGGAAAACCTGGGATAGAGAGCAAAAGGTCTGTGGTAAGTCTTTTGGATTTAGGAAGAGATACCCCTGGGGGCTGGTACAGATTCAGGTGTCAGGAGGTGAGACAAACTGGGACCCCTGATACCAGAAGGAAAAGCAAGTGCTGGCCCTTTCAGGCCTGGAGTTAGGCCTAGGAAGTGTTGGAGACTCACGTAGGAGCCCTTACCTGGGTGGGGTTTGTGGGAGCCAGGGGAGGGAGGGGAGCAGAGTGAAGTGAAGTGTAGGTACTAGGGGTCCAGGGAGACTTAGGGGGAACCAGCAGTCTCAGCTAAGAAGGGGCTTGGGAAGTGGGGCAGGGTTTAGGATAGGGTGTGGGTTGGAGAGGAGATATTGAGGCCCTGGTGATGATGGCTGGCCCTGCCTAAGAGCCTGGGGAAGAGGATCTCACACAGTTTGATCAGCAACCCAGAGTTCAGTTCTGCTTCCTGACCAGCCCTTCTGTGGCCCCTCCACAGCTGGCAGGAGCCTGCCCTGTGCAATGGAGGGATGGAGAGTCCTGCAGCGGGATGCCACAGGCCGGGTTTCAGCAGGAAATAGGAAATCATCTCCATTATGGTGTCTGGGGCTGCGTGGCTTGTTGGAGCTAGTGGTTCTGCCAGGCCCAAGCTGGCACAGAAGCCAGGAAGCAGGAGGTCTGTGGGCCTCCTTCCTTTGCCCAGCCCTGACACCCTGCTCTGCTTCCCCAGGTGCCCTCTGAGAAGTGCCGCTGTGCGGTGGGCAGCATTCTGAGTGAAGGTGAGGAGTCACCCTCCCGTGAGCTCATCCGACTCTATCAGAAATTTGGCTTCAAGGTGTTCTCTTTCCCGGCACCTAGCCATGTGGTGATGGCCACCTTCCCCTACACCACACCCCTGTCCATCTGGCTGGCTACCCGCCGTGTCCATCCTGCCCTGGACGCCTACATCAAGGTGAGACACAAGTCTGGTGTGTGTGTCAGGGGGCAGCCAGTCCTTTGAGTGGGTGCTGGGGAGGCCTGCCTAGCCTGGGAGGAAGAGGCTGTTTGGGGAGGGCAGCACCTCGTGGAGCAGGTGCCTGTGGAGCTAGGAAGATGGGCAGAGGCTGCTGGCATTTCTTCCATACACCCGAGACCTCTTGGGCCCCAAGCATCTCCCAGGAGTACGGGTAGTTTATTCAGAAACCCAGTCTTGTCATTTAAGCTCTGACTTGGAACAAAGACATCCTTAGTGCTCAGCCCCCACTCCAGACCCACCCTGTCCCTATCCTGCTGGGCCCTGCAGAGCAAGGGCCCTGAGACAAACTTTCCCTGTTGTAAATTACTCCTCCTCTAAAACATTTTGTAAACTTGGGTGCTAGGGAAATGATCCCAATTTGGGCTTGGAAGT
This sequence comes from Stenella coeruleoalba, assembly GCF_951394435.1. Classification (NCBI taxonomy): domain Eukaryota; kingdom Metazoa; phylum Chordata; class Mammalia; order Artiodactyla; family Delphinidae; genus Stenella; species Stenella coeruleoalba. The sequence goes on from NC_137156.1 coordinate 68,268,970, forward strand.
GATCGTTTATTCATCTGTTCAACTTGTATTTATTGAGTGTCTGTGCTAGGTGCTATGCTGGATGTGGTGTGACATACTGGTGCATGAAATAGGCATTTACAGTGAGGTGTGGAGATAGGTAATAACGTCAAACAAAAACGGGATACATGCTAGGAAAGTACAGGGTGAGAAAAGGCGGGGAACCAAGTGCACAGAGTGGTCAGGGACAGCCTCTCGGAGGAGGTAACTTCTCAGGCAAAATCCTAGAAGAGCCCTTGGAGGGGCGGTAAGAATGTTCTAGGCAGAGCTAGGGTGAGGAGCGTGGGTTTGATCTAAAGGCAGTGGGAAGTCACTGCAGAGTTCCAGCCAGGATCCGAGCTGCGCCTTTGCAAGATGGGCTCTGCTGTCGTTGGGAAGGGTAGGGCTGGACCATGGCTCATGGGGGCCGGGTGGAGGTGCTTTGAAGCTGTTATGAATCCTGCCGTGCATGGCGGCATCTTGGGCTGGGGCAGTAGCTGTAGAGATGCAGACAAGGGTGGAGACTGACAATTTGTTTTGGAGGTAGAACTGATGGATTTGTGGATGTGTTGGATGATGGGCAGGGGAAGGAGTGGGAGGAGTCACAAGTCGCAGTCCCCTCTGGGCAGGGCAGGTGGGTGAGCGTGTAGTGGTGCTTTCTACTGTGGTATGCAGGGCGGAGGGAGGAACTGGTTTGGGGGGCCAGCTCTGTGGGCTGTGTCAGGGAATCTGCCTGAGGGACCTCTTAGATGGGGTGTGGAGTCCACAGTGATGTGTGTAGTCTGGAGTTCAGAGAGGATTGGGCTGGTGAATATGTTTGGTGACGTGAGCCTATTGACAGTATTTGCCCTGGAGGGTGGCTGAGGCAGCAAAGTGTACAGAGGGCATGGCCAGTGTGGCTGGGATCAGGGAACAGGAGAAAAAAGTTAGCAAGAATGTGAACTTGACGGTTTTGGAAGAACCTGGTGGCTTGTTCTCCAGAGCAGCTTGGGAAAAGGGACAGGGCCTTGGTGATGGAAATGGGAGTTCAGACACAACCTGGTTAAGTGTCTGGTATCAGGGCTTGGGAATGAAGAAATGGGGCCCTGGGTCACCAGCTGTGGCCTTCGTGGGCAGAGACAGGAAGAAGAAACAGGAGGGCTGCTGTGGTAGGGAAGGGGCATGGGGAGGATGGAGGAGGATTTCCTTTGTGAGCTGGAGGTTGGCAGCCAGAAGGGTGCTGGGCGTGGGGTCGGGCCGGAGGCTGAGGGGCAGGGTGAGGCAGGAGGTGGGGGAGCTGACTGGTGTTGAGGGCAGGAAGAGAGACATCAGTGCCTAAGGCCTGCTCAGCATTTCACCCAAGGAAGGGCTGGTGTGTGGTGTCTCTGGTCTTGTCTGTGTCATCCTCAGCTTCAAGGGCCAGTCTGGAGGAGCACCCCTGGGAAGAGACTTTCTGGGTTCCAGACCTCAGAACAGGACATGTGGTGTGGTGGCGAGCAACTCAGCCACCACAGCCTTTTCTTGGCTTCAGGGGTTTATTTTTAGACACCTTTGTCCAAATTTCCTGGCCCCTGACAGCTTCACAAGTTGCCTGGTTTTGACGTCACCTCTTTGATGAAAGCCCTTCCTCCTACCTCCTCCTCCCGTGGGAGCCTGTCAGCTGTGCTCTGGGCTTGATTTTCTTGGGGTTGGGGCTGCAGCAGGGGGCGTACCATCCTCTCTCCTGCCTGTGATGAGGAAGCCTGACAGGTGCGGGGCAATGCAAGGGGCTTCTCAGGGATGTCTGCGAGGCGTGCTGTGTGGGCCTGACCACCAGCTGGGAGAGTGAGACAGATGCCGGGCTGCCCTCAGTGGAGGCACGGCCCAGGTGCTCTGCTGGTTTTGGGGGTGAGGAACAAACCCAGGTGAAAGACGAGGAAGGGGCCGGTTCTCTTTGTTGGTCTCAGCCTGCAGTGGACAGGGGGTGGCCCTGTGCCTCTCTTGGCCTAGGTGACAGAGAGAAGAGAATGTAAGGCTCGCTCTTACACCTGCCCTCTTCCCCACTGCCCTGAGACCAGAGAAAAGAGGCTGCTAATGAGACTCTGAGCGCTTCTGACTGTCCCAACCCTGACAGCTGGCTGCCTTTAACCATGTGTGCGTGCGTGTATGTACATGTTACGTACATGTGCGCGTGTCTTTTTTCTCCACCCCACTGGCTTCTCTCTGGATCTGAGGCTGGGTCTGCTGTGGAGTTGCTTCAGATGCAGTGACAGCAGCCCGTCGGCTTTCTATTTCAGGAGTGGTGAGGGCGGCAGTAGCCAAGAGGAGGGGAGGGAGGGCTTGGCAGGCTCACATGCTTCCCCAGAGGCTGGGGCGAGGGGTGGAGGTGAATGATCTCAGAGCTTTGGATGAGGGAGGTGGAGAGCAGCTGCTGTTCCGGCAGTGGCAGATGTCTGAGCCTGGGACAGGATTGGTCTCATGGGACAGCAAGGTCCTGGGGGTTCTCTGTGAGGAACCCAAAGACAAGCATTTGTCAGGGCTCTTGTGGGGATTCTGGAAGGATGGCTGGATCCCAGCTTTGTGGTCTGTGTGGCAGCCCCTGGCTCTCTGGCCGGGCTTCCCCAGCTTGGCAGCCTGGCAAGCTCTAGGGGCTGGAAGTCTGCCTTTCTCCACGTAAACCACTGGGGGCCCCAGGCCAGGCACTCTGGGACAGCATGTGTGTGAGGGGTCCCTGGGTTCTGTGTGACTATTTGTCTATGTGGAAGATGCCCCAGCTTTGTCAGGCCGCTCCACCAGGGTCCAAGGAGTTAGCCTCCAGGGCAAGAGGAGACCACTCCCTGATCCCCAGGAAGGGGGTTCTTCTGGCAGCTGAAGGAGGGAACTGAGCTTCCTTGAAATTGCAATGCCACAGAGGAGGTGGGGACCAGATATCAACCCAGAACAATAGGCAAAGGCCTCAAAATTCACCACAAGGTGAGACCAGTCTTAATGAGCGTCCAGGGAAGGCTTGGGGCACATGGAGCAGACCAGAGATGAGTGCGAGGCCTGGGGTCCCACGTATGGGATTGTGTGTGAGTTCCCTGAGCTCGGTACTTGGCTCATATCTGCAGTTGGTGAGGAGATCACTAAGAGTGTTAGACTGGCCAGCCAAGACCCCCGTGCCTGACTTCCTTTCAACAGGATCTATGATCTTTTCCATAAACCCCCTTCCCCAGGGTCTCTGCTTTCCCCAGGTTTTCAAGGGAGGTCTCCTTGTGATGTTTGGGCATCTCCTAAGTTTAGGGAGGGCATTGTCTGTGTGGAGGCTGGTTGGCTGGGTAAATGCAGGCAGGCCCTGGAGGTCAGATAGTGGCTCTTTCTCCATAGAATTGGAGATGTGTGGTAGGCAGAGCAGGTATAGTGAGCCAGTGGGGGAACCTTGGTGGTAGAGTTCGGGGATAGCTGGGTTGATGGGGCTGTTCTACCAGGGACAGCTGTGAGCAGGGACCCCAGACCTTAGTTCTTAGACTGCTCTGGGGGCCAGAGCCTAGGGGCTGTGCTAAGGTACCCCTGTGGCTGGCAGCCAGTGATAGGGGGCTGCACTCAGACCTTTACTTGCCTCAGCTGGAGTAGCTCTGCCTCTGGGTTTTACACATCAGATGACCTCCTGAGCTTTTGTTTGGAGGAGGATGTTTGAGACTTAACTGGTTTGAAAACCTCTGTCCTAAGAGGGGGACACCATTGGGCAGATGCCTCTTCCACCCCTGGCCAACTGCATGTCTGTTCTAGATCCTGAGGACGCCGTGGCAGTTGCAGTGTGAGTGGAGCTGGGAGGTGCCAGGGCTCATCCCTTGTGCAGGCAGGGGCAGGAGGGGTTCCCAGAAGAGGCACTTTCTGGGGGAGCTGGAAGCTGGACCTGGAGGAAGCCCTGGGGAGTGTCACGGTGGAGATTTCCCTGGAGTGGATGTGACTGAATTCCTGAGTGGTGGGTGATAGGCTGGCAGTGTCAAGGGACAACCAGCTGGAAACTAAGGAGCGGGGGACTCAGCTGCCTCAGCAGGGTGGCTACAGAAGTGGGTCATCCTGTTGAGCGTGAGCAGGGAGGAAGCTCCCAGCAGCATGGTCAGAGTCTGGGTCCTGCCCAGTGGCTCACAATCTCCTGTGTTTGTTTTCCCTCAGACTGTCTGGGTGACTTTGAGGCAGTCAGTGATGGGGGTGGTTTGAGTCCACACTGAGGCCAAAACACCAGTAGGGAGCAGGATGGTCCTGGCAGTGGGAATCCAGGTAAGGAAGCCCCCATAGAATATGAAATTTGGGGTCGTCTCTTTCCCTGCCCATCACCTTTGCTGAGCTAATTTGGGAGAGTTCCCGAGCTTTATTTTTAATAAGGAAGGCCTTCCTGGTATCTCAGCTCAGTCACTTACTCTGCACTTATTTACTGGGTCCTCTTTTGTGTGGCATTGTTTGGGGCATGGAGGAATGAGCTAGGAGGCAGGCATAGGGTCCTAATCAAAGCCAGCATCCCCATTGTTTTACCAGTAATGACAGTGAGACCTAGGGAGGGGAGGTTACCCAAGGTCAGGAGTTGAAGCAGTGGCCAAGTCCAGACTGGATCCCCTGGGCAGAGAATCACTGATGGCTACATGCCTTTTGCCACTCTGCTCTGTCCATGATTGGGGCTGGGGCCAAGAGGCTGAGGACTGTCATGAGCTTGGGATGCACTGGGAGTGGTACCCAGAGTGGGTCTGGGATAATAGCAGCACTGTGGCCTAACACCCACTTGACCCTCTGTCTCCAGCCCTGGTGGGCAGAGTCATAGGCTGAGGCTGTCGATTTGGGAGCCTGCTGGGGGAGCCAGAAGCAAAAGGCAGGAAGAGCCTGGCTGCCCATTTGCCCAGCAGGGACTCATTAAGGGTTACCTTGGCAGCTGTTCTGGGCACAGGAAGCAGCTGCTGCAGGTGCCTTATTGGTCCTCATGTCCTTACCCTCAGTGAGGTGGAGATGGCTCCAGGGCTAGCTTACCTGCCAGGGCTGCGACCTGCTAATTGGCCTGCCCCAGTTCAGGGAGGAGGGTGTGCTCAGTAGCACCAGGACCTGGGGCTGAATGATAAGCCCCCAGAACTCTTTCCTCCCACCATCTCTCCCAGCCACAGGGCTTAGCCTAGGGGGAGTGGGGTGGGGAGGGGAGAGATGGATTCACTGGGAAAGGCAAAGCAACCTTTGGGGGTGGGGAAATTTGGGCTGAGCCTTGAAGGATGGGTAGTGTTCTCCAGGTAGGAAGGCAGGTCAGGCAGAGCCATTGACGTGGACATGGCCTGTGTATCCATTGTGGATGGAGTACAGGGGAGGAGCAAGAATTTGGGCCCAAGAGATGAGGCTGGGTCCTGCAGGTTTTAGAGAGCCACTAATGGTATGTGATCAGATGAGTGACAGCATCCAGGCTGGCTTTGGAACAGGACTTGAGCACTGGGGGATGGAGAGGAAGAGCCAGAGGCCACAGTCCAACTCTGAAAGAGAGTAACAGAAGTTAGCAGAGAGTAGCAGTGACTCTCCATTCCCAGATTTCCCTGGGCCAGGAGGAGACCCCCCCCATCCCAATTCCACAAACACACACCAAGGCTTGGCTTCCCTGACTCCCCTTAGGAAGTTGCCCCTGGATGTTGAGGTGTGGGGACCCACACAGGAGGCTAAGGCTCTCCCCTCTGCCAGCCTGGGGCCCTGAAACTTGTTCCTCAGCCTCTCAGGCTTCACCCCTCCCCACTCCCCTATCCCAGTAATGAAAGCACAAAGCCAGCCTTTGCTGGGGCGGGCGTGGGAGCCACCACTCTCGAAATACCAGCTCAGATATTGTAGCTTGGCAGCCCTGCAGGACCCTGGGGGCTGAGGCTTGTCTGGATGGTGCTGTGGGCTTGGGCCATCACCAATCCAGAGAGAGCCTTTTTCCCCAGGCAGATGGGCCTTACCAAGGAAGGATTCTTTTGCTCTTTTCCAGAGAGCTTGGGATTTCAGGAACAAGGAAGGAGGAGAGATTCCAAGGAGGGAGATCCCTCCAGAGCAGAAAAACTCTGCCTTTTAGTGGAGCCCTCAGATCGGGAGAGGCTGTCTGTCTGCTTATGCAGACAGGAAACCTAAGGCTCCAGAGGGAAGGTCTTTCCTGAGCAGCAAGTAGAGGTACCAGTCAGAGATGAGAAATTCAGGGCCTTCTCCTCCTCCCTTACCTTCTGTCTTTCTCCCCACCTCTCCGTCCCCACTTGCCCAACTGTCCTTCCCTCTGGCACTTCCTGATTCCTCTGGCTCCCAGGTGCTTGACTTCATGGCTCCATCTGCACCAAGCAGCCTTCCTGCTGCTGGATAATCAATCAGCAACATTTTCGTTGGCTTATAAGCCGAACTGGGCTCAAGGTCCTTGACTGCACAGATGCTGCAGACTAAGCGGCAGGATCTCGGAGAGGGATGGGCTATGGAGCCTGCCATGGCAGCAGCGTCGTCTGGGAGGCTGTGGCTCCCCTTCATTTGGAAGGGAGAGTGTTAGGATCCCAGGTCTGAGCCCCTGAGCTCCCCGTGTAGGTACTCACCCCCACACTCCCCAGCCCTCTGCTCTTGCTCCACAAGGGCTCAGAAGGCCAGAGCAGGGCTGAGCTGGGATTGAGTATTGGCTATCTGGACCCTGGGGAAAGGCTGGGCATGGCTGCAGATCAGGACCTGCCTGGCCCACCCAGGTATTAGGATGCTTAAGGGCCTGTGCCCCCTGTGCCTGCTTAGAGGGAACTACTCTTGCCTGCTTCTGCCCCAGCCCACGCTGGTCTCCACTGCTGCTGAGGCCCCCCTCTTGGGCTGCCCAGGAAGCCATGGCCTGGGTGAGAAGGAATATGAGCAGAGGTGTAAATTGCATGGCAAGCTGCCGGCTCTGAGGTGAAAATGAAAAGTCTTCAGGCAGCAGCGGCAGCAGGCACAGCAGGCTGGGGTGCCAGGCACAGCGCCCTGCTCTCCCTCACACCTTCCCCCTTCTGCAGTCTTCCCCAGACTCCCACCCAAGCCTTGCTTCTCTGCCATCCCCCCTGCCATTTGGGGTGGGGGTGGGCTCCCAGTTCGGCCCTGGGCTAGACCTGACCCCAAGAGGGCCTTCATCTCTTTCTTCCATTATATCTTCTAACTGGCTGATTAGTGCACAGAAAAATGGGCTGTGCTTTTGTTAATTTTGTGAGCTTAATATTTTTGGTAGCTTCTCCATTGATTCTTTTTGGGTTTTTCAAGTGTACAATCGTCTTTAAGTAATGGGGGTTTTGTTCATATTTTCCAATTCCTCACTTATTTTAAGATCATCTATTCCAATCTCTTTATTTTACAGTTGGGGAGATTGAGACCCAGGGAGGGGTCAATAGCTAGGCCAAGGCTCTGGGCTCCTGCCCGGAGCTCTTTCTGCCACTTCCTTCCCCCTATGTCCCGTCCCTGGCAACCCCATCTCATTCCTTTTCTCCTTTGCCTCTCATTTGCAGAGCTTTGGGCTGTCCTGCTCCAAGGGAGAAGGGTACTCACCATCCCTTCTGCAGGCTCTCCCTTGCTAGCACTGCAGCATCCCCAGAGCTGTCTCCTGCTGTCACTTCCCGCCCCACAGACAGGCTTAGGTTTTGGTCCAGAGGCTGTTGAAAGGCCCATTGGGTATAAGAGGGAGCATGGGAGAGGGAAGTTGACGGAAGTTCCTGGGCAGAGTAATAACAATGTGCCACATTCCAGCAGCAGCCCCCGCTGCGCCTCCCCCATCACTTTGCACATTCGATGCAGACCAGCTGCCTAAGGGGCCTCCAGGGTCTGAGCCCCCACTTGGCAGGGACTGCTATGTGCAGGCGGGTGCACGTCAGTGTCTGTGAAATTAAAAATGAGCATGCCTCACTTCACCCAGTGAAGAGATGCCATCACCTTGGGTGGGATGCAACAGCTGTTTGCTGGCTGTGTGGCTGCCCAGCTCTCCAGCCTGGCGTGGAGGGACAGGTAGGACTGGTCCACTCAGAGTGAACAGGAAGACCCAGGGCCCCTCACTTCAGTGAGACAGGAAGTAGAGGGCTGTGATGGGGTGGAGATTGATAGAGCAGACCTCATCCCTTTCTGGGCCTAGAGCTCATCTAGGAGATGCATGACCCAGACCTTGGCCTGCACCCATTGCCTTGTCCTTTTGAGGATTTGAGACCGCATAGCTCTGAGCAAACCCAGGCTCTGGGCAGCCTGGGAATGGGATCCACCCTGTCTCCCCTGCTGGGTCTGACCTCTTCTGCACGCCACACTCTCCCCACCCCTAGCCCAGGCCAGGGCACAGGTTGATGGTTTGAGAGCAGAACACCAAATGAGAGTAGTTCAAGTCCTCTCTCTTTCTTCCCTCCTCCCCTCTCCTAATTCAGTAAGAACTACCAGGGGTGGCACTGTGGGTCCTGTGGGGAAACCTTGGCTCGGCATATGCCAATCTGGTGCCTTTGCAGGAGCCCTGAGCTGCACCCCACCCAGGACATGAGCTCAGCCTGAGGTGAGGAGGGAGCGTGTGGTGTGTTCCCAAGGTAGACAGGTCAGTGGCACCATGGCAGCCTTTTGTGTGCTGCTCCTTCCCTTGTCTGCCGGCACCCCTGTGGGCGGTGTGAGCACCTGGTGTTGGTGCAGGAGTGGTGGGGGGAGTGCTGGTGGCTGAGGTCTCCTGGAAATCCCTGCATTATGGGTGGTGTACCAAGTCCACCTATTGTTTCTGTTTGTGGAAGCCCCAGGGGGGAGGGAATCCTTGGAGGTGTATCTGAGGGACTGGAACTCTGGAATCCAGTTTCTAGCAGTTCCTAGTGGCACCTTGGCATGATTAGCTGACTTCTTCCTATTAGGCGGGGAGGATTATAGACATCTGCGTCTCTCCCACCTTGGAGCAGGGCTTTGTGATCCCCTTGAGTCTGCATGTGCGAATGAGTTGCCCTGGTTTGTGGCCTCATCAGGTAGCCCGTAGCTTCAGTGGCCAGAGCAGGTTCCCCTGTCCTGGTGATGCTTCCTCAAGCGTCTGGCTGTCTGGTCTGTGGGAGGGGTTGTGCCCAGGGCTGGGAAGACTCCAGGCCCATCCAGTCAGTCCCCTTTCCCCAGCAGTACCGGCCCAGTGTGGCATTGGCCTGGTGTCCTTGGCAGTCAGTTCTCCAAGGGCTCCCTGAGGCTAGCTGAGGGAGAGGCAGCTGGCCTTGCCTTACTTCGATGATTTTCCAATATTTACCAGGTCATCAACACGCTGCCCGGGCCACAGCTCCTGCTGTGCAGAGAGGACCTGAGAGCTGGCCCACGGCTATCCTCTCTTCCCTCAGAGACTGCACCTGGCTGGGAGGGAAAGGGCTTGTTCTCTCTGCCTGATCACTTAGGGACAGGGCATATGGCTAGTCCTGCCCCCACCCTCCATCCCCAGCCCCCTACTGAACTCATTCTTGGTCAGTGGGCAGAGCGTGGAGAGGGATCTCAAGGAGAGGCTACAGGGACACTTATAAGCCCCTCCCCCTATCTATGGACCTGGTTTGGAAGTTTCTGCCTTTGCCTTCTTCCTGCCCCTTCTCTGCCCCTGAGTCTGAATTTTGACAGGATCCAGCATGTGTTAAAATGATTTGGGCTGAGCCGTCAATGAGATTTTAATTAGCTCCATGCCTCTCTCCAGTAGGGAGGGCCAGGGTCCCCCAGGTGGCTTGGGTAGGACTGGGCTGGGCTCGGGTATTAGGCTGCCCCTCCAGGGGCCTGGGGACAGGCTTGGGCAGCTGGCATTCTCTGTGTGGGATGCTGTGAGGAGGGAGGGCTGGGCAGGGAAGGAAGGGCTGGGTAGCCCCAGGCCACAGTTTTCTCTCCCTCCTCTGTCTCCCCTGTTCCTCTGTTCTCCCGGATGGCTTTGAGATGAAGGCGACAGCAAGAATGGAGGATGCAGTTTCCATGGCAACGGGGCTGTCCACAGCCAGGCAACTTCAGAACCGGGCTCTCCGGAGGAGGCAGATGCACAGAGCGGCCACAGAGAGCTGCCTCCCGCCTGCCAATGAGGGGGCTGGCAGAGCAGTTGGCAAGGGTGGCTGCTTGGTGCTACCCACCCTGATGCCTGGCCTCCAGGAGAGGGTGGAAAGGGCACTGCTCCCTCTTATCATCCCTGTTACTTCCAAAAGGAAAGCTAGGCAGGTGGCTTGAGTGTTGGCGAGGGTTGTCCCTGGAATTTCTGGGTGCACACAGGCTCTGATTCCTAGAAGCATCCCCAAAAGCCGACTGTCTTCAGCCCTTGAGAGATGGGCCTCCGGGTAGCTGATCACCTCTCAGCAGCTTCCTTTTGGACCCTTTGAATGCCCAGAGTATGGAATGCTGGTGAAGGCCATGCCCTGATTGGGTTCGGGAGCCCTTTCCCTCTAGCTATCAGGGAATGACCTGGACCTTCTTCAGGGAGCCTCCCTGACCCTGGCCTCGTGACCAGTTCACTGAGTGGGGTTCAGGTTTGGCAGATGCTCGCCCCCAGGTGCTGGCAGTAGCGGAGCCCCAGAGCCTGGTAGCTACTCATTCCTGATGTTGTCTTCTTGTTCACCCTCCTCCTGAAGAACAGGGCTGGGGTGGGTGTGTGGGCAGGTGGAAAAGCAGAGGCAGCCATTGATGTGTTTGGAGATGGGAAGAGCTGGGAGAATGGCCTCATTAGATGGCCAAAAGAGCCACCCATGTTAGCAAAGAAGGTCAGACTCAAACTATTAAAAATAATGACTTTCCTTCACTGCCCCTGGAGGTGTCAGGGCTAGGGTGTCCCACTCTGTTCAAGCTCACAGAGTCTTAGGACGAAAGGCCTTGCCTGGGTCACCCATGGAGTCAGAGGCTGAGCTGCAGCTAGACCTTGGGCCAGGACATCCACCCCCATGTGGCCTCCAGCCGGCTGCTGAGGGCCCTGGCTGGATAAAATAAACCTTCCTTCCCTCTCTCTCCCGGGGGCTCATTTTTCTCTCTCTTCACTTGCTTCAACTGGAGGGGGGTTCCTCAACCCTAAGCGTGGCCAGGCAGGCAGACAAGTGGAGTCCTGGAGTGGCTTCTCCCCACCAGGCAGTAAGTCTCTCATTACCGCTAAGTGGAAGGCTCATTTCAGAGCTCATGGTGAGAGCCGGACGGGTGCTATAAATAGCCGTGTTGTGAAGGTTGGCGGGTGAGCAGTGACAGGGCAGGGTCCTTGCAATCATCTTAGTGGATAATTGTGCTCCATTGCGGGAAGAGGGCAGGCTCAGGAGCAAGATGCACTTGACCCCTGTTCTGGTTTGTCTGCCTGTCTCAGGGCAGCTCTGGCATGTGTCTGTGCCCCTTTCACATACACTGGGGGCTACGGAGCACTGGGCTCTGTGTTCACGCAGAAGGGAGTGGAGTGCCTGTCTACACGTGGGGCCCTATAAGCTGGCACTTCAGCCCACTGGGGAGTTGGGCAGTGTCCAGTATTAGACCTACTTGTCTTGTCTGTTCCTCTAGCCTAGAGTCTGCCACCTCCCCCTTGGCTGAAACTCAGGACCCAGGTCTGAGAAAGGGTGGGAACCAACCACATCTGACAGTCTCGGAGGTTGGAATAGACCTGAACCAGCAGGGGAGTGGGAGTAAGAGAGAGGTTTAGCTGGCCTGGAGCTCCTATTCAGGGTTAGTCAGTAACATGTCTGCAAGGGCAGGGGCAAGAGGCCTGAGAGTCAGGGGCACTGCCTCTCCTGATATTGGTGGGTCAGTCAGCATTGTCCAGGGCAGAGAGGAGGTCAGGGCCATGGGATCCTGAGACGGCAAGTCTGGCAGCTCAGACCTTGGCTTGGCTTGGGTGCCTGGGGTCAAAGACTGTGGGGTCCCTGTCCTAGGGTATTCTGGGGTGCTAAGCTTCATGGCTCTGTGAGACCGGTGCTTTCTGGAACAGCGTTTTGGTCCCAGGATTAGCAGTGCCAGGCTCCTGGGTTCTTTTAGCACCTGTCCTAGGACTCCCAGGTCCTCAGACCACTGCCCCCTGGAGTATGAGGTCCTGCCCTTAGGATGCTGTGTGGGTGCCTTCGGGAGATTGGGGCAGGAAGCGGAGCCAGCCCCCTGGGAGGGAATAAATAATGGACAGTTCCTGGGGCCACTCAGGGACATGTGGGTCAGAGGCCCTGTAGGGCTCATTCCGCCTTTCGCGCTCTCCCACAAGGAGCGGAAGTTGTGTGCCCACCCACGGCTGGAGATCTACCAGCAAGACCAGATCTATTTCATGTGCCCACTGGCACGGCAGGGAGACTTCTATGTGCCTGAGGTGAAGGAGACAGAGCGGAAATTCCGGGGCCCTGCAGAGGCCATTGATGCCCACGTGGATGGCACAGGTACGGGGCAGGGGTGTTGCGGGGGGAAGAGAGTGGGGCCTCCTCCTTGGCTGGGTCGCACTGTGGGTGTCCAGGCGAAGCTTCACAGAGGTGGAAGAAGGGACCCGTCTACCCACGTGCAGAGTTACTTGTTCTTAGACACGCAGATCCATGTAGGTGTGGCTTCACACGTTACCCTTGGCAATGCAGATACAAAGACCCTGCCTGGATTCCCTTCAGATGCAGCAGGAGTACCCTTGGAAACACAGATCACAGACAGCTGGATGCTCATGGGAGGGGGCTGAGGCTGCTCAGGAAAGGCATCACTTGGGTGGGCTCGTCAGGAAGTGAGATTGGCTCTGGATATGGAAGGTAAGGAGAGGAACAAGGTGTCCCCCAATATGGGGCCCCACCCAGAGCCAGCTGCTTTCTTCCTTCCGAAGAGGAACAGGGGGACTTCCCTGGTGGCCCAGTGGTTAAGAATCCACCTGCCAATACAGGGGACACGGGTTCGAGCCCTGGTCCGGGAAGATCCTACATGCCGCGGAACAACTAAGCCCGTGCGCCACAACTACTGAGCCTGCGCTCTAGAGCCCACGAGCCACAACTACTGAAGGCCATGTGCCTAGAGCCCATGCTCCACAACAAGAGAAGCCACTGCAATGAGAAACCTGTGCACCACAACGAAGAGCAGCCCCTGCTCTCCACAACTAGAGAAAGCCCACGTGCAGCAGCTAAGACCCGATGCAGCCAAGAATAAATAAATCAATGAAACAGTCAAAGAGGAACCAGAGAGCATGCAGAGGGGAGCCAGGAGATCAGCACCCTGCCCCTTCCATCAGAGCCAGCCTTCCTACCCCAGGTCCAGGCCAGTAGGTTGCTTGCCTGCTCTCAGCCCACCCCCTTTCGTGACCTCTTGTAACCCTGAGCTGTCCCCAGGTGCGAGGGGACCTGCTGGTAACATCCCAAGTGGTCTTAGAGGGTCTAAGGCTTGGCCATGCTGGTGGAGCCTCATGTGACTCTGGAGGTCCATGACCTGTGGCAGTGGTACAGGGCTGGGAGGAGAGTGACTGTCCCTCTTCACCTCCTGCTTTAGGAGACTCTCTCTGTCCATCCAATCTTCAACAGCCAAGGTCACCCTGAGAGACATGTGTTGGCGGGGGCAGGGGGTGGGTACTGGGAGGCAGCCTTCACTCCCTAGGGGCCATGTCCAACACAGTTAACTTCATCTGCCACTTAATTACTTCCATGGGGCACTGCTTCCACCGGCCTGGTAGTGCCTGGCAGACACTCTTCAGTGCCCCTACTGTGGGCACAGGACATACTACAAGGTCAGCAGGCCAAGGCAGTCCCCAGGGCAGGAGGGGAGCACCTTGACCTTCTTTCAACCTCCCTCAGCTACCTGCACCCCTTTTCTTTTCCCCCCCACCCAGCTCCTCTTTCAAACACCGCCTGCCAGGGTGTTGAAGGACTGCTTGGCACCCACTACAGCTGGCTGCAACCTAGCTCCCACGCCCCCGGCTCCTTGGCCTGTCCTACCCACCAGCCTGCCCACCCATTCCCTGGAGTGGGGACAAGGGGTCTGCTCTCCTCTGATAGGGTCTGCCCTGGCACCTGGGGCGGACTCTGGGTGTCTGCTTGCCAGGTACATGCCACTTGCGCAGCAGCGTGTGGTGGATGCCTGTCTGCCCAAGGCTTGGCCTGTCCCTGTCTGCCTCCCTGCTGTGGCCCCCGCTTGAGCTGGGAGGTGAAAGGGGGGTGATTAGCTGCCTTGCACCTGTTATTACATTGATGTATTATTTAGCTCCAGAGAGGCAATGAATATTTGATCTTCTTGCACTGGCTGTGGGCAGTGGAGGAGAGAGGGACTGGGGTGAGGTGGCAGCTTCATTCTCTGCTTCAGCAGCCTTTGGGATTTAGGTGCTACCCTGCCTTGCCTGGCCTCTTCTGCCCTGGGACACAGACCCAGGACTCTGGACTTCCTCCTGTGCAGACCTTGATGGAGCTGGAGGGTTGCCACTTCCCTGCCTTGGACTCCTTTGCCAGAAGTGTCCACATGTGCCCAGAGGCTGTCCTCATCCCAGCATGCTGGTCCCTGGCCTGAAGGGGCACCCCTGGGCTCCTTCCTCTGATCATTCCTAGCCTAGGAACTGGGAGAGGGAGGAGGCAGCTAGCTGGCAAGCAGGCAGGTTCCCATACCTGGGTCCCGAGAGAGCCATTGGGTGGGTGGGTGGATTGAACTTAATGGGGCCAGGGAGAAATTATCCCCCTCCTCTGCTCCTTTCAGGCCTGCAGCCTCTGGGGCACCAGTTATTATTTAAGGCAAGAAAGAGGGGCTGGAGTCCTGCCCCAGGGTCAGAGGGAACCACCTATAATTCAGGGAGTAGTCCTGGCTCACTCTTGAATACCTCCACTCTGGGAGCCATGACTGAGGCCCCAGCAAGAAGAGGGCCCTGGGCCAGCAACCTGGCACTTACAGGGCTCATCTCACCTCTGTCAGTAGGTCCCAGAGGTCATCTTGGGGCCGAGGAGGCTGAGGGAGCAGATCCCACCCCACCCCACCCCTCACCCTGGGCTCCAGCTGAGGTTCAGTGAAAGTTCCAGGCCAAGTCCCAAACGCCAAGCAGTCCCCAGCTGTGCCGGGCTCGGGGCTCAATCACCATGGAGACAGGATCTGAGGAAGCTGGCCCACCCGTCACTTTCTGTGATGTTTGATAGCTGCCCCCTTCCCTCTCACACAGGAAGGGAAGCATATCCGCCTTTTCTCAATCTGGATTCCTACGCACAGTAGGCCTGAGTTCTTTGCTCCTCCTTGCCACCCCCAACTGCTGTCAGTGCCTCTGACCTGAGGAGGTGAATTGAGGGGCTGCTCCTGAGCAGGGCAGATGAACCTGCCCTGGAGGACGTGTTGGGGGTGGGAGGAGCAGGCTGGGAGACATCTCAGGGCACTCCAGCCACTTGCAGAGTTCTCCCATGGTCCCTTCTGCTGCTTTGTGGCTCAGGAGCCACTAGTGGTTGGGGATGGGTAAGGACTTCTCTGGGGTGACCCAGGCATAGAAGAAGAAAGTCCTTAAAATGCTTCGTCCCAACATCCTCCTCCCGTGTAATTGGTCGAGGATTTCTCAGGACTTCTCCATCCCACTCCTGCCCCAGCCTCCTCCTCAAACTGAGGCTCAGTGTGGGCCAGAGGCAGGGATATGGCTGCCCCTTGGGGAGCCCTGCATGGGGGAGGGACACAGGAGAGCAGGCCTCCTGGTCCATTCTCCTGTCCTCAGGCCTTATGGGCAGTGTTCTGGCCTTGGAGAAACCTCTCTCCAAGCCTGAAATAGGGGGTGGAGGAGGGGACACTACTTAAATCTCTGTCCTACCCTCAGCTTCTCAGGTTGGGGCTGAATGGTCCTTAATGGACTGTTGGGGGCTGGGGGGCAGCAGGCTTTGTGGGAGTGCAGGGAGCTGAGGCTAATTCAGGGTAGGGAGAGGAGTATACAGCAGGCTGTCCTCCCTCACTCCCTCCCTGTTCTGTCCCTCTGCCCTGCCAAGACAGGGCAGAGGGCAGCTGGAATGAGCCTCTTGAGCCGGGGCAGCTTTATTATTCATGAGCACACTGTGTATGCTGAGTTGCTGGGCTGGTGGGAGAGCCTCAGTCCTCTCCCTGGAGGAGGGGGTGGGGGCCCTAGCTAACCTGTGCTCCCTCTTCCTTCAGGAACTGACACGATGAGTGACACAAGTTCTGTAAGCCTGGAGGTGGGTCCTGGCAGCCGGGAGACTTCAGCTGCCACACTGTCCCCTGGGGTGAGCAGCCGTGGCTGGGATGATGGTGACACCCGCAGTGAGCACAGCTACAGCGAGTCGGGTGCCAGCGGCTCCTCCTTTGAGGAGCTGGACCTGGAGGGCGAGGGACCCCTTGGGGAGGCAAGGGTCGGCCCTGAGGCTGAACCCCTTGGGGTTGCCAAGTGGCCCCGGGAGCCCAGTACCCCTGAGAAGGGCGAGGAGTAACCCACAGCCTGCACCTTCCTGTGGTGCAGTTGCTAAGGAACTGAGCAGCCTCTTCAGTCCTCTTCTTCCTCCACCTCCCAGGCTCAGGCTGGGGCCAGGGGTCTCAAGCAGACCTGACTTCTACTGCCCTGGGCCTCTGGCTAAGCCTTCTCCTCACTGCCCTCTCAGCTCCCAGAGCCAAAGGAGCCGGGACTGTTGGCACCGAGCCCCTGCGGCTGCCACCCCTGTTACATCTTTTTTTCAGATTCACATTGGAGCTTCCAGGACCCAGAATAAAGCAAATGCTTTTCTTTGTTTTACCTGGATTTGTACTGTGCATTTGTTTGTTCCACAATGGTTCTGGTTCTTGGGGACCGCAGAGTGGGCAGGAGCACCCCCAACCTGAGGAGAGGAAAGAACTTGGCCAGGTACCCTGGGGGGGCGGGTAGAGGGAATTGGAGGCCTTTCACTCCCTGTTCTTTGGCCCCACTTGACAGCTGCCCCTCCATTGCAGCAGCCCCAGAGGCTCCCCCAGGCTGCTGGAGAGCAGGCAGATCAGGACAAGGGGTGTGAAAGCTGAGCATGGGGTGCCCTCTGGGGCTCAGGAGTGGGGAGCTCACAGCCTGCCTCAGTCTGCTTCCAAGGGATGCCTTTGTGTCTGTGGCTAGAGTGTGCCTGTGCTGACACTGTTATCTGTCCAGCCGGTGAGGACATCCCTGCTGTGCCTGCCAGTGGCTGTGTATCTGCGTGTGTGCATGCGAACACACGCATGCCTTTGGTCTTTTATGTGGTGGCTGTACCTTGTGTGGATGGCTATGTGACTCTGTGCACATGTTGCTGTGCTTAGTGTCTAACTTTGGTTGAATTATAGGGGTGTGAGGCTGGCTATCTGGGAGCGTCACTCGGGGGTTTGTCCATATACAGCTGTCTGTGTGTAGTTATGTGTCTGTGTACAACTATGTTTGGCAGGGTGTGTTCATGTGTAAAGCTGTGTGTTTTTCTGTGTCCATATGTAAAGCTATAGGTCTTTGCAGCTGTGTGTCCATGAGTATAGCTATATATGTGTGGACATGTTCACCTGTACAGCTACGTATATGTGTTCATGTGTACAGCTGTGTGTCCACATGTAGAGCTATGAATTACGGCTGTGTCTGTGTATACAGCTGTGTGTGCAGTTGTGTGTTTATGTGTACTGCTATGTGTGTGGCTGTGTCCACATGTACAGCTCTGCAGGTAAGGCTGGGTGTGTGTTTGTGCATAGCTGGGTGTGTAACTGCATGTCCATGTGCTGTCGCGGGACTGTGCAGCTCACTTGCTGCGGGCCATATAATGGCCACTTGGGCTTGTGCTGTGTTTATAAAGCCCCATGTCTTTTGTGAGGCTGCCTTGGTGAGTGGGCTGGGACTGCTGTGCAGCTCCTCTCACCTCAGAACCCTGCTACTGTCAGCCCCCCTGCTCCAGGGGCCCAGGCCATCACTCACCTACCCCAGGGAGCAGTTGCTCTGAGACAGCGGAGAGGGTGGGAACAGCAGGAGCTGGCAGACAGCATGTCTGTCTCTCCAGCCTTGTCTGACAGCTCTGTACCCTCATCCTGCTGCCACCTTGCCTCATATTAGCGATGGAGTTTGTTTGGGTTTGATGTCTTAGTCTGTTGTACAGCTGTGCTCTTTCCAGAGCAGTGGAGCGTCCAGTTTCTGTGTCCAGGGAAAACACCTGTCCTTCCTTGGTGACAACCCCCTGCCCCCCAACCCCCAACGCCAAGCCCATATGTAGGTGTGTGTACCAGAGGGACCAGGGATTAGCATGTGCTCATTGGCATGCATCTCAGCTAGCCTTACCTCTACTGACACCTGTGGAAGAAAGGGCAGCACCAGGGGAACGTGTATAGATGCTGTGCCCCTTAGTACATGTTAGTGCGTGCGTTATGGCTCTGGGGCTAAATCTGGGTGCAGCCGCCCTCTCCAAATCCCTCAGTACAGTGTGGCGATGCAGATTATCCACCACCCCTACCCAGGGGTATCCTTCCGCACTCTGCTGCAGGAGGGGAGAAGACTCAAGAACATCTCAGAGCTGTCCTCCCTCTGCTCGGGCTCCAGCTCCTGCTCCCTCCTATGCAGCAGCCAGTTTCAGGAGCCTCTTCCCCAGCCCCCTCCCTCCCAGATCCCCCTGTCAGCCCCAGCCTGTCCCTCAGGGTTGACCCTGAGTCCCTGGTCCTGCAACCCCACCCCCCACCCCAGATTGGTATCTCTTTGCCATTAATGCCCTTTGCACAAGAGAGTGGAGATTGGTGGAGGGGTGGGGGGGAGGTCAGGGCTGGATGTGTGTGGGGTGTACTGGTTTTAAAGGTCATCTGCAGGAAGGAAGAGAATGTCCCATCCTCCTCTGATCCTCACCCCCCCCCACTCCATCTCTTCCTTCTAGTGACTCAGGCCCCAGCTCGCACTTGGGGCTGAAGACACATTCCCCCACCCCAGGCCTGGCGTGTGGATGGAACTGCAGTTCATGGATACGGAGAATCAGTGTGAGGACAGGGATGCAGCAGGCTAAGCGCTCCACCTATCTCCTACGTGCCTCTTTACCTATCTCCCAGTGGACCCCACTACCCTAGGGCCAGCCCTCCCGCTCTCGCAGATGGGAACCCATAGCACTGTGCGCACCTCCCGGGGCTCAGTGACCTTCCCAGCCCAGTGCCTCATGCCCGCTGCTCTCTGGGACGCAGTCTGACTTGGGGTGGAGGGGGCCAAGAGGCAACTGCTCCAGCACAGGGTGGGAGAGCCCGAGGATTCAGCACCACGCGGCGGACAGCGCCGGGCCGGTGCGCCTGAAGAGGGGAGCGTTGGAGGAGTCTGGGGGGAGGCGGAGGCCCGGTTGGCCGCGGGAGATCTGGAATGGAGGAGGGGCTGAGGGCGGGCCGGGGCCGGGGGCGGGGCGGGCCGCGATTGAAAGCTGCAGGTTGAGCGGGCGGGCGGAGAGCGCAGAGCTGCCGAGCCAGCGAGCGAGCGAGCGAGCGCTCTAGCGGGAGCTGGAACTCCGCGCCCCCGGCTCCTCTCCGTTTTTCTCCGCGCCAGAGCCGGGCGCGCAAGGTAGGGTAAGCCTGGTGGTGCCGCGGCCGCCACCGACCTTATCGATCCTGACCCCACGTCCTGGGGTCCCACGGGCCCTCGAGTTCTGGGGCTCCTGGGGCTGAGACTGGCCAGGGCGTCCAGACAACGCTTGCCAGGAGCTCCGGGAAGCGGGAAGACAGCCCTAGACGTCCCGCCTTTCTTCCCCAAAGAACGCACGCTCTGCATCTCGATCCCTCGTTCTTCCTGCCCCTCCGTCCTTTGGTCAGTCTTTCTGTCTGTGCCTCTGTCTTTGTCTCAGCCTCCCAGGCTCCATCGCTCCCTCCCTGAATTTTGTGGCCCAGGCCCCCAGGCTGCCCCCTTCTAGGGTTCTCTCTCCCTTCAGGGTTCTGTCCCTTGTTGGAGCTTTGGTCCCAGCCACCCCTGTGGGAGGATCGTGGTCTTGACCAGTTTGGACCTCAGCCCCCATCTGGGTCCGTGTCCCCATCTGTGTTGGGCTTCATGCTTACCTCTCTCTCCTGTTTGCCTGCTTGAGCTGCTGCTTTCTGGCTATGCACAGGATCACAGTTCTCCTGGCCTAGCCCCAGTGGCAGACTAACCCTGGGGAGCTGAGGGGGCAAAGTGAAGAGCCCCAGTCTCTGTGGCCAGGATATGGGGTCCTTCAACTAGTTCTGCCCTTCTTCAGGCTCAGTTTCCCTCTGCTAGCCTTCCCAAGCCTGTGTGATTGTGACAACCTGTGTGGGATGGGTGTCTGGGAGGGCAGCTGGGGCACAAATACAGGGTGCAGAGTGGAAGAGGGAGGCAGGGTCTCTGAGGGCCGGGGCCAGGATGGACAGGGCCCTGAGACCAAGGATGGGGAGTCGAGATGGTGACTTTCTCTGCTTGGTTCTGAGCTGAAGAGAAAACGAAAGCAAAAAGTCTCAAACGGCAGTCTATATAGTGCTAGCATGTCCAAAATCTCACCTTGAGCCCTGTTTTGAGATTTTGACCAGGTGGACTGCCCCCCCACCCCTGACACACACATACACTCACATCTACTTTCCCTGTTGACTTTAGGACCTGTGGTCACTTCGGTGTCCCTCTCTAGGGCCAGCCTCTCTACCTTGCTATCTAACTTCCAAAGCCTAGAGTCTCTATTACTTCCCCAGTCAGGGGGTGTTGGGGATGGCTTTTTAAGAACGAGAGGCTGGGAACCTGGGGTGCTCACCTGGACTTCAGTTTCCTTAGAGGTTGGAGACTACCCTTTGTTCTCAGCCAGCGATGGCTCCTCTCTGGAAATCCAAGGCTCAGGATAGGGACTGGACTCCCAAGTTTGTAACTGTGACCTTCTGCTGCAAAGCTGTTGACTTTGGGGTCCCGGGAGGTTTTGACAGGGTGTTGGACATTCTTCTGGGTCTTCTGTTTTCTGTTTGGGCCTTTACTCTCTGTAATCCTCCATCTCTGCTAAATTTGGGATGGGCACAGAGCCCATCTCCAGCCGCAAATCTGGGCAGGGCTGAGAGACAGGCCAAAGGGGTGTCCCAGGAGTTTCTCATCCTAGTTAGGAGCACCACCTCTCCCTGGCTCCTCAGTCCCTGGGAAAGGAGTTTGGGGGAGGCAGAGTCAGAAGGGGTAGCCACTCTCAGGTTCCACTGTTCCCTACCTGTTTGTCTGTCTGTCTGTCTGTCTCTCTCTCTCTCTCTCTGCAGGAGCTGGGTCCCTCCTCATCCTTTTCCTGTCTGTCCTTTCCTGGTCTATTTATACCTCTCTTTGCCTTTGCTGCTTCTGCCCTCACCCCCTGGAGGCCCAGGTCTGCTGGACCCATCCATCCCCTTTGGGGCCATGGGATCACTGCTTGGGTTCCTGGCTCTGCTGCTGCTGTGGGGCGCTGTGGCTGAGGGCCCAGCCAAGAAGGTGCTGACCCTGGAGGGGGACCTGATTCTGGGTGGGCTGTTTCCGGTACACCAGAAGGGCGGCCCAGCAGAGGAGTGTGGTCCTGTCAATGAACATCGCGGCATCCAGCGCCTGGAGGCCATGCTTTTTGCGCTGGATCGTATCAACCATGACCCAAGCCTGCTGCCGGGTGTGCGCCTGGGTGCACACATACTCGACAGTTGCTCCAAGGACACACATGCCCTGGAGCAGGCACTTGACTTCGTGCGTGCATCACTCAGCCATGGTGCCGATGGCTCACGCCATGTTTGCCCCGATGGTTCTTATGCCACCCATGGTGATGCTCCCACTGCCATCACTGGTGTCATTGGCGGCTCCTACAGCGATGTCTCTATCCAGGTACATGGGGGCTGTTTAAGTGGGGGCTGGGGAGGGAGGCCAGAGGTGGGGACCTGGAATTCCTGCTGAGCAGGGGCTCTGGGCTACCATGCATTAGAAGAGGGACTAGCAGCTTCCTTCGAGTAGCTTTTTACAGAAGACTAAGAAAGTGCCCCTGTGGCAAAATGGGAGTACAATTTTAGAGACTGTGCAAGGAAAGCATCCCACTTCCAACACATACGCACACACACATCTGATGTTATACAGCCCTAAGAAACTTAATAGGCGTTTTGAATCCTGGCTCTCCCACTTACTGTGTGACTCTGGACATTATTTCTCTCTTCTGTGCCTCAGTTTCATCCTTATAAAATGGGACTCATAATACTCACCACTCTTAGGGGTGTGGTGGAAATTTAATGAGGGGGCCTGGCAGATCGTAACGGCGTAATCAACATTAGCTGCTATTGTTATTAAGCGATTTCATAGATGAGGAAACTGAGGCTTGGAGCGAGGCAAGGCACAAGTCCAGGTGCTCACAAAGTGGAGACATGAACCTAGGGCTCTCAGCCGAGGACCTCCGGGACTGTCAGCTCATCTGTCTTTGGATTGGAAAGGGGTGGAAAATAGAAGCCAAGAGCAAACCAGAGAAGAGAAACAGGGGTTGGGGACCCAGAAGGAAGAGAAGCAGGATGTGTGTGGAGGTGAGGAGGAGGGTACCCAAGGGTCTTCAGTGGGTGTAGGATTTGAAGGGGTGGAAAGGGGAGGGAACCAGGTCCTCCCTCCTCCTGTTCTCCCATAAGCGGTCAGCAGAGGGCTCAGCTAATGTCCCTTGCCACATCTGGCTGCTTTAGCCCAGGTGGGATCCTCCCTGTCCCTGACTGGGTTCCTCCTCTTGCGTGGACCCTTACCTTCCTGGTGCCTGACATAGGCTGCTGGAAGGTGAGGCCAGAGCTGGGATTGGGGTTGGGAGTGTTGCAAGGAGGGCCTTGTCTGGGGCCTCAGCTTCCTTTAGGAGGCCAGCAGAGGGCATTGCCATCAGAAGCAGGGCCAGGACCTCTGACCTGGAAGGCTTGTTTAGGAGAAAGGAAGCAGGAGTCTAAACCATGAAGGCAGCTTCTGGCCTGGGGTTGGGGAGGCCTGCTCATACCCCTATTGCAGGGAATGAATTACCAGTCCTGCTAGTTCCAGCTACTGGAAGTGTCCAGCAGTAGCTTGGACAGGTGTGGCTGTAGCAGCACCTACATCTGCAGCCCTGGGGGTGCAGGGGCAGGGATGGGTAGGCAGCCTCCCACCTGCTGATGTCTGCAGGGGCCTCTGGGGTGCTTTCCCAGCACCCGCTCTTCACAATTCTCTTCAGGGCCCCATGTATTCATCTCCAGGAGCCCAGTTACCTCTCTCCAACCCCAAGTTGCCTGCCTCCTGCAACAGGGCCCACACCTCAACATCAGTCTGCTTTTTCCTTGTCTGGGTCAAAGCAAAGCTCAGTCCTTTATCCATAGGCTGCACCTGCCTGTTAATGATTCCTCCATATTCTGGCCCCTTCTCTCTTGCCAAAACCCCTATCATCTTCCAGGCATTGTGGCTTCACATACATCATTTTTATCTGCTCATCAACCTTGTAAGGCAGGAATGAGAAACTGAGGCTCAGGGAGGTTTGCTAACTTGCCCAGGGGCACAGAGTTAGAAAGTACAGGGAAGGCATTGACACTGTCAGAGTAAAAACCTGTGTCCCAGTTGCAAATACAGGACCTAACTCCCGCTTGTGGAACCTGGACCATGCCCTGCTCTCACCTACCCACCATCCCACCTGGTCCTTGGCTAGACCCCACTCTTAGGGGCAGGTCCCAGGAATCTGGGGGTGGGAGATCGGCTGCCAGGCAGGCAGTGGTAGGCAGGAAGCCTTGTTTATTTCAGGTTCAGGCATCCAGTGGAGACCAACTCTTGGGCTCTCAGGGCTATGGAGCCCTCAAATCTGGGTCTTCCTGGGGGAGTCTTTTCCTCCTTTCTCCATCATCCCATCAGAATTGACTCCGGGGTAGAGAGCTTAAGAGCCCTGAGCATCCCACTTGCCATCTAGGGCCTACTTTTCCCTGTGCAGCCAGTGGCCAACCTCTCTCCACCCAGGACTTGGGCCTTCCCTTAGCTCTCTTTCTTTGTTACTGCCATGAGTCTGAAGGGAGACAGCAGAGGGGTTCAGGTGTGGCTCAGGACCCTGGTGCCTCGGCCCTGGGTCTTTCTCAGCCCTTGGGAAGGGATAGAAAACTCCCTGCCACCAGGGGGAAGACACATCAAGACAAGATATAGGTCTTGGGCTTCCCTGGTGGCGCAGTGGTTGAGAGTCCGCCTGCCGATGCAGGGGACACAGGTTCGTGCCCCGGTCCGGGAAGATCCCACATGCCGCGGAGCGGCTGGGCCCGTGAGCCATGGCTGCTGAGCCTGTGCATCGGGAGCCTGTGCTCCGCAACGGAAGAGGCCACAACAGTGAGAGGCCCGCGTGCCACACAAAAAAAGAAAGATATAGGTCTTTTGGGAGAGGGAGACCTCAGGGACAACCACATGGGCACTTGATCCCAAGGTCCAATAGCTGTGGGGGCACATCCGTCTCCAGCACTTGACTTGGTCTCTATCTTTGCCCTCTCTACCCCTCCCCCAGGTGGCCAACCTCCTGCGGCTATTTCAGATCCCTCAGATCAGCTATGCATCCACTAGTGCCAAGCTGAGTGACAAGTCCCGCTATGACTACTTTGCCCGCACGGTGCCCCCTGACTTCTTCCAAGCCAAAGCCATGGCTGAGATTCTCCGCTTCTTCAACTGGACCTACGTGTCCACTGTGGCATCCGAGGGCGACTATGGCGAGACAGGCATCGAAGCCTTTGAGCTAGAGGCCCGTGCCCGCAACATCTGTGTGGCCACCTCGGAGAAGGTGGGCCGTGCTATGAGCCGCACAGCCTTCGAGGGCGTGGTGCGAGCCCTGCTGCAGAAACCCAGTGCCCGCGTGGCTGTCCTATTCACCCGTTCCGAGGACGCCCGCGAGCTCCTCGCTGCCACCCAGCGTCTCAATGCCAGCTTCACCTGGGTGGCCAGCGATGGCTGGGGGGCCCTGGAGAGCGTGGTGGCAGGTAGCGAGGGCGCTGCTGAAGGTGCCATCACCATAGAGCTGGCTTCCTACCCCATCAGCGACTTTGCCTCCTACTTCCGGAGCCTGGACCCGTGGAATAACAGCCGGAACCCCTGGTTCCGCGAGTTCTGGGAGCAGAGGTTTCACTGCAGCTTCCGGCAGAGAGACTGTGCAGCCCACTCCCTGCAGGCTGTGCCCTTTGAGCAAGAGTCCAAGATCATGTTTGTGGTCAATGCGGTGTATGCCATGGCCCACGCGCTGCACAACATGCATCGCACCCTCTGCCCCAACACCACCCGCCTCTGTGATGCAATGCGGCCTGTCAATGGGCGCCGCCTCTACAAAGACTTCGTGCTCAACGTCAAGTTCGATGGTAATGCTGCTGGCCAGTGTCCACCAGGCAGCTGGCCCCCCGAGGGTGAAAGGGAACAGGCCCTCAGGTTCTAGTACACGGCTAAGAAAACATAGCCCATAGCAAGTAAGGGCATTACCCAAGGGGCTGGTGTCAGAGCCAGAACAAGGACAGCTAGGCAGAGAGGACTCCAACAGGAGCCAGGACTAAGGTTCCACTTTCTGAGTTCCTTCCAGAGAGTAGATGTCTGGCCTGGTCCTTCACTGTGAGGATCTCTGGTTCCTGCTTGGGCCTTGCCCTTTTATCTCCTGTCTCTTTATCATGCAGGGAGTAGGGATCAGGATCAGGAGACCTCAAGCCCATTGTCAGGCAGCAAAATATCAGTGAGAGTCAGAAGGAAGGTGCATCAGGATGAACCACTATTTTCCAGGAAAATTTCTATTCCTAATCTTGGTTTTCCACTCAAGGTGGCCACAGTCTCTTCAAACCAAAAGTTATTTTAATAGAAGTTCCAGCTTCAAGAAAAATAAATGCCTCAGAATCATCGTTGTGCTTCAGGAAGAATCACTGTGGGAACAGTGAGAGAGGGTGCCAGGGCTGACAAAGCTTGGAGTACTGGACCAGGATCAAGAGGAATAGTAATTCCAATAAGACTGACATTCAGAGTTATGGGAGAATCAGAGTGGGGGTTAGTGTTGCATTTGGGTCTGATTGGGTTGACATTAGAACAAGGCTGAATTTAGCCCGCTGGGCTAAGTGGAATTTATGGTAGGGCTCAAGTTGGATTTTGAGGACTTTTTTGGGTAGAAAGAGTAGGGGCTGCGGGGGACCTGCATTCAACACCAGGCTGCACCATTCACCACGGGGCCTTAAGTACATGATCTGCTAACTTGAACACCATTTCTTACTGGGACATGGGATAACAGGGGTACCTGCCTTCTGAGCCTGGCTGAGAGATGTGAGGTTCACAGGGGAGTGCGGATGGGGAGTAGAGTGATTTGTGAGATGCCTGCCAAGCATATTCTGGTGAACACTGGTGGTTCCAGGTGACCACTGAGGTTGGGATTCAGCTTGCACTGGGATCAGTGTTAGGACTGTCCGGGGCTGGAGGTGGGGATGTCATTGATGGGATTAAAAGTAGGACCAGGACTAGACCTAAGGTCGAGTTTAGCCTTAGGGGGTCTCCATGGTAGGTTTGGGGAAAGGGCTGTGGTGTGTGTTGGGATAAAGTTGGGGTCTGGGGTCTGGGTTGGAAGGTCTAAGGCTGGGTTTTGGGAGTCATGGTTGGGGATTGGTGTGGGCATTAGGTTTGTGGAGGTGCCTGGATTTTAAGGTTGGGGTTCTATTTGGGGCTTAGGGTTGGGGTTTGTTGTAGCCTCTCATTTAGAAAAATGGCTGGGGTTAGGCTGGCTTTAGTGCTGGGTTGAGGATCAGAAGGATGAGGGCTGACCTAAGCTTTGGGGTTTGAGTTCTATGTTAGGGTTGAGGTCACATCAGGATGACCCACCAATCCAACCCTCTCTTCCTTCCCTCCTCGACCCCAGCCCCCTTCCGCCCAGCTGACACCCACAGTGAGGTCCGCTTCGACCGCTTTGGGGACGGTATTGGTCGCTACAATATCTTCACCTATCTGCGGGCAGGCAGTGGGCACTATCGCTACCAGAAGGTGGGCTACTGGGCAGAAGGCCTGACCCTGGACACCAGCCTCATCCCGTGGGCCTCCCTCTCAGCCGGGCCCCTGCCCGCCTCTCGCTGCAGTGAGCCCTGCCTCCAGAATGAGGTGAAAAGTATGCAGCCGGGGGAGGTCTGCTGCTGGCTCTGCATCCCCTGCCAGCCCTACGAGTACCGGCTGGATGAGTTCACCTGTGCTGACTGTGGCCTGGGCTACTGGCCCAATGCCAGCCTGACTGGCTGCTTTGAGCTGCCCCAGGAGTACATCCGCTGGGGCGATGCCTGGGCCGTGGGACCTGTCACCATCGCCTGCCTAGGCGCCCTGGCCACCCTCTTTGTACTGGGCGTCTTCGTGCGGCACAATGCCACCCCAGTGGTCAAGGCCTCTGGCCGGGAGCTTTGCTACATTCTGCTAGGTGGTGTCTTCCTCTGCTACTGCATGACCTTCGTCTTCATTGCCAAGCCATCCACAGTGGTGTGCACCTTACGGCGCCTCGGGTTGGGCACTGCCTTCTCCGTCTGCTACTCGGCCCTGCTCACCAAGACCAACCGCATTGCGCGCATCTTCGGTGGGGCCCGGGAGGGAGCCCAGCGGCCACGCTTCATCAGCCCTGCCTCGCAGGTGGCCATCTGTCTGGCCCTTATCTCGGGCCAGCTGCTCATCGTGGCTGCCTGGCTGGTGGTGGAGGCACCAGGCACGGGCAAGGAGACAGCCCCTGAGCGGCGGGAGGTAGTGACATTGCGCTGCAACCACCGCGATGCAAGCATGCTGGGCTCGCTGGCCTACAATGTGCTCCTCATTGCGCTCTGCACACTCTATGCCTTCAAGACCCGCAAGTGCCCTGAAAACTTCAATGAGGCCAAGTTCATCGGCTTCACCATGTACACCACCTGCATCATCTGGCTGGCCTTCCTGCCCATCTTCTATGTCACCTCCAGTGACTACCGGGTGAGCTACCTGCTCCAGGGTGGGCTGAGGCCTGGGGGTGGGTGGGGGGCAGGGTGGAGTGGGACACAGGACCTTCTATTTCCTGATATCTCATTTAATCTTCTGATAACTCTGAGGCTCCAACAGGTTAAATCCTCACCCAGGAGCACACAGCTTGTGGTGGCCCAGTTAGGAGTGGACCCCAGGGGAAGGTGGGAAGGTTGAGTGGGGCCTGGGGAAATGGCCATGGAGGTGGAGGAATTAGAGCTGAGAAGAGATTTCAGGACTCAGATGTTACCTCCTAACCTGGGTGGAGGTGGAAGTGCCGAAATGTGTCCAAATCAGCAGAGGCTCTACCCTGCTCCACTGAGGGGTTGGCTGCAGAAGGGGAGCCCTGGTCTCTGCTTTTGTGGAGCTCCCAGACTAGCAGGGTGATTGACCAAAGAGCTGCTGACTGGTTTAGGTTGACAAAAGGCCCCAGTGAGAATACAGAAGAGGGAGGTGTGTATGTGGTGGTGGTGGTGGTGTGTGTATGAGTGTGTAGGAAGTCAGAGAGGGCTTTTTGGAAGAGGGGTCCTTGAACTGGACTCTGCAGCACAGGCAGGTGGGAATAGGTAGGGTGGAGGAGGTGGGGAGGGCAGCCAATACGGAAGCTGATTGGAGCAGAGGGTCTGCATTGCCCTCCCCCTCGCCTGGAGTTGAGGTGGTGGGGGGTGTACATGGTGGAAAGGTAGGCAGAGGTGAGAGTGAAGCAGGAATGGGAATGACAGAGCTATTAAACCAGCAGCCCCAGAGGGTACAATGCTTTGATGCCCCTTGGACCTGTGCAGTGTGGCGTGGTGCCCCCAGAGCTGTGCAACTCTGGGATTGAGAGATGAAACCAGGGAGGTCAGGAAAGGTGAAGCAAAGAGGGGGAGGAGATCTGGGGTGTAGGGTTCAGGAAGGTCAAAGCAGGTGAAAACTGTACCCCAGTTGGTGGCTTCCTAGCAAAATTCCAACTGGCACTGAGTGCTCAATGCGTCTCCTCAGCTTCAAGGGGCAATGGCTGCTTCAGATGGAGTGGTCAGGGCAGACCTCCCCAAGGAGGTGACAGGTGAGCTGAGCTCTGAACAATAAGAGGATAATCTTGGGTAATCCTCACAATTCTGGAGTAAATTCTGTGGCTCTCCCCGTTTTCCAGATGAAGAAATGGAGACTCAGGGAGGTTCAATTCCTTGCCTAAGGTCACTGAGCTTGGGAGTATAGAGCAGGGTCTGAGCTGACAATTTTAACAATTAAAGGAGCAGGAAAATTGAGGCAAGAACCCCTGCAAAAGCCCTTTTCCTCAGGACAGAGGTATGGTGGGCAGTGCCGGTGGCCAGGGACGGCTGGGTGTGGGCTGCTCTTGCACCTGCTGGGCCACCTGCCTGGGCAGTGGAGGCCCGAGCTGGGGAGGGAATCTGCTCTGACTCAGCCTGCATTTGCATATGATTTGCATTTGCATGCCAATCATAGGTGGCTAAGGACTTACCTGGCATGTACACACACAGTACCCACACACACATGCGTGCACACACGTATCCCTACACTCACACACGTGCACATACCAGCACACCTGGCAAACATCCACATCTTCCCACACATCCATATACATGCACCCTATACTTACACACACAACTGCACACTCTCACCACCCCCTACACACACACACCCCGTACAGATATTCATGCCCTTACATGCGTGCACTCCATACCTGCACCCCTACACACACCCGCACACACACACATGCCTGCACACCCACTCCCACATGCACTCTGCATGTTCACCCCCACAGCTAGAACTCTGGTCATCCTGGAAGACGGTGCACTGGGGCTGATGCTGGGACTGTGCCCAACCTTCCTAAAAATTCTTTGGAGCTTGGCAGACAGACCAAGATCCAGTGTTGGATGCTTACAGTCTCCCCTGCTCCTTACCCCACCTCCTGGGCAGGGTTCCTGGGGCCAGGCCCAGGCCTGTGGGACAGACTCATCCTTGACCTCTCCCATCACAGGTGCAGACCACCACCATGTGTGTGTCCGTCAGCCTCAGCGGCTCTGTGGTGCTCGGCTGTCTCTTCGCGCCCAAGCTGCACATCATCCTGTTCCAGCCACAGAAGAATGTGGTTAGCCACCGCGCACCCACCAGCCGCTTCAGCAGTGCAGCTGCCAGAGCCAGCTCCAGCCTCGGCCAAGGTCAGCATCCATCTATTTCTAAGACCCCTCTACACCTGTGCCCCCTCTCCCCACCTTAGTTCCTCATCATGGGGGCAACTCCCTGGGTTGCTGAGATTCCTTGGCTGGGGGTGAAGTGCCCCCTAGATGAGGCTGGACAGGAGAGGGTGTGTGGGGGATGATGGTGAGCTGCTCTCCGCCGCCCTGCTTCCCTACTGTATAAGGGACCTTGGGACTGGCCCCAACCTCCAGCTTCCTTTCCCTAGGGTCTGGCTCCCAGTTTGTCCCCACTGTTTGCAACGGCCACGAGGTGGTGGACTCAACAACATCATCGCTTTGAGGATCCCCACACTCCTGCCCCGACACGGCTGCTCCCCAGAAGCCGGCGCAGACCCGTGTCCAGGGCCAGGAGGAAGATGGCTGGAGCACTGCAATAATGCCAACCCCGTGCCCGCCCCCAGTGCCACTTACCAACCTATTCACTCAAACCCTTCAGAGTCAGAAGTCAGAGTCCTTGGTCTGGGAGCCTCTATAACGACCACCAACTGCCCTTGCAGCTGTGTTCCCTCCTTGCCAGGCCCAGGACTTGGAAGGGAGCAAGCCAGGGTCCACTCTGCACTGGAACAGGAAGGATGAGGACTGAAGGCCCCAATCCCCAATCAGCAAAGGTGCTTCCAGCCCTGCCCCTCCCTCCTTCTAGGGCCTTTTAAATTTTTTATATAAGTTATTCTGGGATGGGGAGGGGGGTCAAAATGGGGGCCATCGCTCCTCCTGCACAGTAGTTTGTCCTGTAGTTTATTTTGTATTATCTGTAAATAAAGTGTCTTTATTAAAAAAAAAAAAAATCACTCTTTGCCTCTGATCCAGGGAGGCCCCTCACCCCCACCACAGCCTCTCAACCTTCATTTTGCCAGTATTTGTTCACTCTGCTCTGTGCCTATGCTAGGAGGATCTGGTGGCCACAAGACAGACCCAGTCCCGCCTGGTGGAGACACAGAAAAT
The DNA here is from genome assembly GCF_951394435.1 of Stenella coeruleoalba. Classification (NCBI taxonomy): domain Eukaryota; kingdom Metazoa; phylum Chordata; class Mammalia; order Artiodactyla; family Delphinidae; genus Stenella; species Stenella coeruleoalba. Next base: position 68,299,756 of record NC_137156.1, read on the forward strand.
GAATAAGCCATCCTTCCTTGAAAGGAGCTGCTACAGACAGGCCAAGGCACTACTGGGGTGAGGATGGGAGATTTAAATGGACACAAGCTCACCTGGCAGTCTGGGGGAGGACGTGGACGATGTGGGTGATGGAGCAGGCGGGGAAGCTGACTGTGACCCTTGGGAACTGTGGGCTTTTCCATTGTCTGGCATGCCTGGCACTTGGAGGAGCCTTTGGTCAGCTCAGAGCCAGGCTGAGCGTTTGGGGTGGAGGGAGCCAAGAGGAGGCACAGGCTGGAGCATCGCCTGTTCATGTGGTGCGAACAAAGCCAGGAAGCGGGCGTGAGGAGGGAGGAGGTGAGGTAGGGAGGGCAGTTGGAGAGACCATCTGCTGTCGGACCCGGTGAGAGGTGGGAGAAGGGGGCCTTTTTCCCATCCCTGGAGGCGCTCGCCCCGCGGTGGGATTGTGGAGCCCAGCGCCCTCAAGCAGCCCCCGCGTTTGCAGTCTGGGACTCACCAGCAGAGGGCGCCGAGGCACAGGCTCGGACTCGACTCAGCCAAGCAACCGCTGCCCTCCTGTGGCCTAGGGGGCAGAGGGCACGCAGCTACCACAGGAGCAGAGGAAACTGACGTTTTGGGGGAGGCCTCAGACTGTGGTATCTTAGAGGGACGAGGTCCTGCACTGGGAGACGGGCAGACCAGGGACATTTGTTTTTTGTTTTTTAAATTCATTTTTACTTTGGCAGCGCCGGGTCTTAGTTATGGCACACAGGCTCTTCCTTGTGGCATGTGGGATCTTTTAGTTGCGGCATGCACGTGGGATCTAGTTCCCACCGGGCCCCCTGAATTGGAAGCACCGAGTCTTACCCATTGGACCACCAGGGAAGTCCCGACATTTGTGATTTTTAAGTGAATTCATTTGCATCTATAGGCTGGTAAGGCTGTGGAAATTTGGGTTAACAATTTAAGAAATGAAAACAGAAAACTGAAAAAAGAAAATTGCAAGAGTGGCTTTTCCTCTCCAGCCAATATTTGGGGTGTAGGGATGCCAAATAAAATACAGAATGCCCAGTCAAGTTTGAATGTCATATGAACAATGGAAACCTTTTTGGTATAAGTATATCTCATGTGATATTTGGGACATACTTACACTAAACATTTTTATTGTTTATCTGACGTTCCAATTTACCTGGGCATCCTGTATTTTCACTTGCTCATTTTGGCAACTCTACTGGGGTGTCTCTGCCCCAGATCCCTGCCCTGAATGACCCAGGCCTAGGTGCAGCCCCTAGTGACCAGACATCAGGGCGCTGCGCCCCATGGGAATTGTGGTGCTGTTCCCTGCTTCCGGTGTGGCCTTTTCTGGGTCTTCATGCTAAACTGGATCCAAGGAACATTTGCCCACCCTCCCAGGCCCTAGGCAGGCCAAGACAGGGCTTTGCAACTGAGCAACTCTGCAACTCCTCTTGCAACTGAAAAGCAATCCTCCTTCGCATGGCTCAAGTATATTTTCCTTAAAATGTAATAATAATAAGTTTTAAAAGGTAGTAATTAACATGGTTCACAGCTAAAAAGGTACAAAGTGTATTCAGTGAAGATTCTCCTATCCCTGCCACCCATCCAAGGAGAGGGCCCAGAGGCCTGGGAGCTGGAGGCAGGTGAAGACTTCCTAAAGGTCAGTCCTCAAGTCTATGGACCACATCCCTTTCCTTCCTCCCTTGCCATCCCCACTCCCCGACAGTGTTGAAGGTGGAGAAGCTCTTGTCCTTCACTCCTTAGCTCTCAGTTCTTATCACACATTACTAAGACCAAGCGCCCAGTTCTCCCCCCAATCTTAAGTGTTCTGGGTTTATGTCCCTGCTCTCTTCTCCAATGCCACATTCATGTCCACAAAGCCCTGAAAGGGGTGGGGGCTCAGAGGCCCCTGCCCTTTCCGGATGTTACTGGAGAGTAGGTTCTTGTCTCGTGGCAGAAAGAATTCGGAGACGAGACAGGGAGGTCAAGAAAGCAAAGCCAGGATTTACTTAAGCAACAGAATGCTCAGAGAGCGGGCAGGCTCAAGTGACTAGCTGGGCTGAGCTTCTTTGGCAAGCCAGTTATGTGGGGTATAGAAATGAAGGAATGGAATATTCATTGGGGAGGATTCCCTGATTTTCATCCCAGCTCCACGTTCCCAAAGGGAGGAGGGATTTTTGTCCTTTAGTCTTGATCATTAGTGTCATGGTGTCGGTGCATGATGGGAACTTCTTATCTGCAAGGCTAATTTTATTGTAATGAGAGCATAATGAGCAAAATGTTACCTTCAGATTCCAGAGAGTCGCGCCTTTTCCCACCTTTCTTTGTCTGGCTCCAGGACACTTATCACCCCAAATGTGTGGTTTCCTGTCAGTCCTGAAGTTCCTGCTTTTCTTTGTCTGCCAAGGACCCCCACTGTTTACAAGATGTGGTTTCCTGCCATTTGGCCTGTGTCCGCCTTTCTCTGTTCACATCTAGCTATCTACCTGCTCTAACATTCCCCCTTCAAGGAATCTGGACCCTTAAAGTCTCTCAAGGGGCAAAGGGTCGATGGTCCATCGTCTGTAACTGCTTCAAGCTGAGCATGGGTGTTGTCCCTACCTATGGGTCCAGGTCTCCTTGCTGTCTGTCGGAGATAGGGGTTTGGGGGTTGTTTACGGTGGTGGAGATGGAGAGTGGGGAGTAGAAGGAGGCAGCATGCTTATCCAGTGGATGTTGATAGTCCTCATCTTCAAGTGGGATGGTTTGAAATCCCTGACGTATCATCATTTGAAGCTGGAGTTTTCTGAAGCTGTGGGATTTTTTTCCCTTGGCACCTCAGGTTTCGCTATAGCAGCTAACAGGGAGAAACTGGAGTATATCTGAGTGTATTCATTATATTAAACATTAGTCCGGAATATTGTCCAATCCCTCTGCTGGCCTTCTCTCGTGTATTGTTAACTCTATTATTATGCTTTTATTGTGAGTTTTAGTTTTATTTATTCCAGTCACTAGGTTCTTCCACCAGATAGTGACGCTCCCCACATATTAGATATTGGCAGTCTGGTTGGTGTCTGTCACCTAACTGTGATTACTAAAAATTAGAGTGTGATTGTAGTATCTTTCATTAAGCCATCGTAATTCTTGTCTCCAGATGCTAATACCAGTAAAACAGAGGCTAACTTTGTCTAAAAGCTGAAATACCCTTCCCTCTGATTTGGAGGAGGGTGTCTGTTCCAGAGACCTTGGCCTCCAGTTGGTTTCTGCCCCAGTCCTTCCTTCTTTACTGCACTGGGGTGGTAAATAACCAAAATATTTTGCTGTTTGCCCCATCAAGTCCCTCAAGGAGGTAGGGAGTCCTAAAAGATGTAGGTCCTTTGGGGAGGTACAGCTGTGGGGGCAGATCCAACCATCAGAAGAGTTAGTAACTTTAGCAATGGCATTCATGGTGTCAGATAGTGGATGTTTGTAAGCTGGAGCTGTGACTATGGGAATAAGAAGGGACTTCCCTGGTGGCGCAGTGGATAAGACTCTGCGCTCCCAGTGCAGGGGGCCTGGGTTTGATCCTGATCAGGGAACTAGATCTCACATGCGTGCCGCAACTAAGAGTTCACATGCCACAACTAAGGAGCCCACCTGCCACAACTAAGACCCGGTGCAACCAAATAAATAAATAAATATTTTTAAAAAAAGTGACGCTGGGTCTGTCAGACCTCATGGTTGGAAGTTGCTAGAAAGATGTTAGGGGATGTTTAAAAAAAAAACATCCATGTTAAACATGTTTAAAAAAAAAAAAAAGGAGGACCATTAGGATGGGTGAGGTTAAAGGAGCCGTGACCTCATGAGAAGCAAAAGAGCAGAGATACAGGGAGTTTACTGGAAAGGGAGGGTATTGACACCTGGAAGGAAGCCATTAGCCTCCTTTAAGGTGATTTTTAAAGGAGTGACAAACTTTGTTTTCCCTGGGATTCCCTGATCCGAGACCTGTGGATCTATACGTTTTTCTGTTTGTTTTTAATTTGGGGGGAATATTTGGAGCTGGATTGTCCATAATGCATAATCCAGCCAAAAGTAGGCCTTGCTTTTGGTTTTCAGGGAGAGTAAGAGTTGCCGCCAAGGCTGAGAGAAAATCCCTTCCCAGTAAATGGACTGGGGCATTTAGGCATGAAAAGAAACTTCTGAGTTATAAGGGTCTTTCCCTGGGTGCAAGTGAGAGGGGTGATGAAATGTTTTAGCTTAGGCCTTCCTTCTACCCCAACAATAGAGCAGGTTTCAAGGGCAAGGGGCCCAGTGTGAGAAGTCAGGACAGAGCACATGGCTCCCGTGTTCACTAGAAACTGGACAAGCTTACCTGCCACATCAATGGTCACCCGCGGTTCCTCCCATGTGATGACTGTCTTCTAGGAAGCCTTGGGAGGTCCCAGGTCCCGTCAATCAACCACTGCCATGACTGGCATGGGGGAATTTCCTCACTCCCTTCAGAGCTGGGGGCATTTCCTCCTCCAGTGGCCCATCTTCTTACAGATTGGGCATGGTGTCTTGGGTAGAGGTTGGGACCAGTTTCCTGGACATTCCTTGCTCCAGTGTTTGGAGCTCCCACAGGTAAAACAGGCTCCCTTTCCTGGCAGAGGTCTTCTGAGAGTACTTTTGGGGTGATCAGGAGGTGGATTAGATCTTGTCATGACAACTGCCAAAAGCCTGGCTTGCCATTTCTTTTTTTTTTTAAAGATGGATTTTTTTTAATTGTTACTTTTATTTATTTATGGCTGCGTTGGGTCTTTGTTGCTGCACGTGGGCTTTCTCTAGTTGCAGCGAGTGGGGGCTACTCTTCGTTGTGGTGCGCGGGCTTCTCATTGCAATGGCTTCTCTTTGTTGCGGAGCACGGGTTCTAGGCGTGCAGGCTTCAGTAGTTGTGGCACGTGGGCTCAGTAGTTGTGGCTCACAGGCTCTAGAGCGCAGGCTCAGTAGTTGTGGCACACGGGCTTAGTTGCTCCGCGGCATGTGGGATCTTCCCGGACCAGGACTCGAACCCGCGTCCCCTGCATTGGCAGGTGGATTCTTAACCACTGTACCACCAGGGAATTCCCTGGCTTGCCATTTCTTAAGTCATGCTGTTCCTTCCTTTCTTCCTCTATTAAAGACACTGAAAGCCCTGTATCAACAAGAAGGTTGAGAGGGGTTTGGGGCCCCATGGCAAGCTTTGAAGCTTCCGACGGATGTTGGGCTGATTGTCCAGTGAAGTGGGTTGCAAATACAGTGTGTCCCTCAAAAGTGTTTGGGTCTACATTCGTATACTTTCTGAGGGCAACTGCCAATTGGGCCTGAAATAGGGCTGGATTTCCATCTTGGCCTTGGGTGATCTCTTTAACCTTATAGTTAACAGGTTTAATTATGCATCCCTTCAATGAGGCAAAGGCTCATGTGGCCCCCTCTAGTGATAACAAGCTGGCCTGGCTGATAGTCCCAATTGGGATCCATTAGAGGCACTGCTGTCATGCCCACAGGGTATTGATGAGGTTGGGCAACGTGTAATCCATCAGCATATGTTTGATGCTGTGCCCAAATACAGGTCTTTTCCTCAGTGGTGCAGCAGTGGAAAAGAACAATATTTAGGTCCTTCCAGGTAAAGTCAGAGGAGAGAGTCAGTCCCTGGAATTCTTGGGTGAACCGGCTAGAGTCCTCCCAGAATCCACCCAAGGGAGTGCGGTGCTGGTTGAGGTCAAGGGGGGTGGACTCTGGTAATTCCCTGAGGCCCACCTACTACTTCCTGAAGGGGGCAAAGAAGCTCTGGCTGTGCTTTTGGTACAGAAGGGTAAAGGGGCTTTTAGGGCGGGGGAGGGGCTGACGATGGTGAGTGTTGGGGCTAGGGTCTTCTGCCTGGGGGCTTGGGTTCCTCCAGGAATGCCAATAGAGAGGGCTTTTGTGTAGCCTGAAGGGGTCCCAGCCAGCAAGGTTCCCTAACATAGGAGTTGCATAGCTCTGGGTTTTCTCTTAGGGTCATAAAAGCCTGCACATAAGGAACTTCTGTCCATCTTCCTTGCCTTCTGCAAAAGTGTCTAACTGTAGGACGGTATTATAGTTGAGGATTCCATTCTCTGACCAGGCCTGATGGTCCTCAAGTTTATATTGGTGTCAGGCTGTTTTACAAAATAAAACGAGATTTCTTCGTTTTAAAGAATATAGAGGGACTTCCCTGGTGGCCCAGTGGTTGAGAGTCCGCCTTCCAATGTGGGGGATGTGGGTTTGATCCCTGGTTGGGGAACTGGGGTCCTGCGTGTGGCGGGGCAACTAGGCCTGAGTGCCGCAACTGCTGAGCCCGTGTGCTCCAACTAGAGAGGCCACGAGCTCTGGAGCCAGAGCGCTGCAGCTGGAGAGAAGCCCACGCGCTGGGAGAGATTATGCATGCCGCAGCAAGGATTCCGTCTGCTGCACCTAAGACCGGAGGCAGCCTAATTAATTAATTAAAAAAAGAAAGTAATGTTAATTTTAAAAATAACGTTTGCATTTAAGCAATTGATGTTGTCTGATACCGATATCATCTTCAATATTTGTAATAATAATAAAAAAAAATCTAGAGAAAACTTGTTCCAGTGACTCAGAATGATCCCAAGGGGGTAGGCCTTGGGGATGGAGGAGATGTTTCCCATTGTTCCTTCAGGGAGAGAGTACTCCTGTAACAGGAGCACTAGCGTTAGGAGCTCCTGTGGGGGCTCCCTAAGACAGGATTGGTCCCAGAGGTCCCCGTTCACCTAGTCCCCTCGACCCTAGCCAAAATAGGGGTTATCTCCTCCCCCATATGGCGGTCCTGCTGGCCCCAGCGTCCTGGGGCCGTGTCCTAACCTGGCGTCCCTGGTACCCCGGATGAGCAACCTTCCTGAAGGCTTCTCTATAGCTTCTATGGCCAATGATTAATTCCTGCGTTCCAGGGTTTGCTCCCCTGGAACGGACATCCTCATAGTTTTAGGACGTATTTGGTCAGGGAACCATCCTTTCTCGAAAAGCGTGATAAGTTTCTGAAAACAGGCATTGGCTGTTAAGGGAGGTGGTTTGTGAGAAAGCTTCTCTTTTCCCTTCCTTTTGTGGGCGGCGCCCCCATCGCCAGGCTGCCCTCCCCTCCCCGCCGTGGGCTCGCGGCGGCGGGCGGCGGGCGGCGGGCGGCGGGCGGGTGAGGGAGGGGATGTGGCGGCGCCAGGCGGAGGCACCCTGTCTGCACTTAAGCAGACGGAGAGTCCCGGAGCCTCCCAATCCCGCAACCCTGGTGAGCCAAGGACACCAGCACACGCGGGTTACCTCTGGCGCACGTACGCCGGGGGCGTGGCCCCAAGGGCAACGCAGCCCCGCCCGAGCTCCCTTGCCTTTAGGGCGAGGCGGAGGCGGAGGCGGAGGCGGGGGCGGAGGCGGGGGCGGGGCCGGACCCCCGCCAAGGGGCAGCCCACTGAGGAGGTGCGCAGCTAATGATGGCGGCCTGGGCGCGGTCCTAGCACCGTGGGCCCTGACCGAGGGGCGCGGGACGGCACCCCCCTCCCGACACGCAGACCGCTTGTGGCACGAGGGAACTCGCGAAGGGACCGCGGCAAGACCACAGCACGAAGTCTCTTACAGTCTATTTAAGTAAGGCTACATTTTATATTTCCACACGGTTGTAGCTGATGACTGTTAATTAAGTGGTGGATAAGGCAAACCCCTGAGGGCAAAGCTCCTGTAGTTGCGGTCTGTAGCCTCTGAAAAGGGCTGGAAACTTTTCCTGACGTGCCCTGCGCAATGAGAAGTTCCAAGCGGGAGCGGCGAGGTTGGAAAATGTTTGGCAGAGGTTTTTTTCCCCCATTTCCAGCGCAGTAAGGCGCGAAAGTAAGAGTGAGGTAGGTACGAAGAGAGGAGACAAGGATAGTGAGGCATAGATGCACCAGTAAATCTATAAGGGAAGCCGGGGGTGGAGGTGGGGGCGGTGTTATGCTTTTAACTGTGCGCCTAAAACGTTGCGTGGAAGTTACCTTGAGGTGGGCGGGCAGACCTATCGTCTCTCTAGTCCGGTCCACGACCCAGTCGTCCTCTGGAGGAAGACTTCTTGTGGTAAACTGCAGGTAGCCCTCAGCCTGTCTGGGTGGTCCTGGAGCTCCCTCTCAACAGGGGGTCCCTCGGCTTGGGCGAAAGTGGTTCCGGCCACTCTGCTCACTGATCCTCCTCGCGCGGCGTAGGGGATAGTGAGCCCTCTGCAGAGGCAGACCCTTGAGAGAATATTGCAACCCACGAAGTTGGAATGTACTGAGCAAAGGTATTGGGGGCAAAAAATGGAGCTGAGGGGATGACACGGAGACGGGAAGATTCAAGCTCGTCCACAGGGCGGAATCGTGTGGAGAGCCTTGCCCCAGAGTTCTATTCAGCCAGAGCGCTCTCTCTCCGTTCCTCCCGCCCCACTGTGGCTGCTCTCACCTCCTCTCCTGGTGTGGGGGGTCCTGAGAGGTTGAGGGGTAGCTGAGGGTCTGAAAAAATGTGCCCACCCCAGCCTCCTGCAGAAAAAGGGAAGTAGCCTACCATTGCCACCCCTGTGGGCCCGCGGGGCATCAGCACGAAAGATGAAGTTTTCGCAGTCTGGGGAAGAGGGCTAGAACTGGGGAAAGCAAGGGAAGGAGAGAGGTGGGGGGTTAAAAGGAAGTGAAAAGGGAGGGAGGAGGGAAATGCAGGAGACTTGGGGTGGGGGAGGGGGGAAGAGCAAGAGGAAGAGAGTAAAACAGGGAAGTTTTATACCTGAGGACTCTTGCCAAGATATCAGGGTTTGTATGTTTGTTTTTAAGAAAAATCGCTTTATTCTTTCTGTGAAAACAGTACATGCTCCCCATGAACAGTTTAAGCAGAAAAGTACAAAAAGAAACTAAATTACCTCTTGGACTTCCCTGGTGGCACAGTGGTTAAGAATCTGCCTGCCAATGCAGGGGACACTGGTTCTATCCCTGGTCCTGGAAGATCCCACATGCCCCAGAGCAACGAAGCCCGTGCCATGCGCCTCAACTACTGAGACCGCGTGCCACAACTACTGAAGCTCCCATGCCTAGAGCCTGTGCTCTACAACAAGAGAAGTCACCGCAGTGAGAAGCCCACGCACCACAACAAAGAGTAGGGCTTGCTCACCACAACTAGAGACAGCCTGCGCGCAGCAATGAAGAGACAATGCAGCCAAAAACAAATAAATAAATAACCTCAAGTTTTATCATTCAAATATAACCATCATTGACATTTCTGGTATAGCATCCTAGACATATTTCTTTGCGGTTTTACAGGAAGAATGGGAGATAGAAATACTTTCATAAAAATGGGATCATGCCATATGTTTATTTTTTTAGTTAAGATTTAATTTTACTTGATTCTGGGCTTCCCTGGTGGCGCAGTGGTTGAGAGTCTGCCTGCCGATGCAGGGGACAGGGGTTTGTGCCCCAGTCCGGGAAGATCCCACGTGCTGCGGAGCGGCTGGGCCTGTGAGCCATGGCCACTGAGCCTGCACGTCCGGAGCCTGTGCTCTGCAACGGGAGAGGCCACAACAGTGAGAGGCCTGCGTACCGCAAAAACAAAACAAAAGATTTAATTTTACTTGATTCTAATTGAAGAAAGTGAATATGAAGTGAAACTGAAGAAACTTAGAACTTCTCATACATTCTTCACCACTAAAAATATTTTTTCCCCCTGAAAGATCCCTGTACGTTTAAGAAAAGAGACAGTGACATTTAGAGGTAAACATTCCTTTAGTCTCAGGGAATGGGAGGAGAGAGAGTTTGACCTGTGGTCAGCCTTCTTACAACATGAACAGGAGGAGGGTGAGCTGATGCTAGCTCTTCCTGAAGCACACTGCACCTGGTCTGGGGGTTGCTGACTAACCCGTCATTAATGCACTGCCAATGCACGGATGTGTGCGAGGCAGACACCCACAGGTGCTAGGGGCTAGCGAGGTATTTCAGGGGAGGGAGCCCAGGCGCTGCAGCTTCTCTGTGGTGATGTGGTCTGCACTCATGTTGGTTCCCATTCCTCAGGGATGGTGGCTTGACAGACTGTGTCTGGGTCTCACAGGCCCTGGGACACTGGGCTCCCTGTTCTGGATCCTTTCTCCAAGCAAAATAACTTTGGTGCTGGGACAGCCTCTTGTGTCTCGTAAGTTTGATTCACAAAATGTGAAACTCACCCTGGTCGTCTTGCAGCATTATGCTTTTTTTTTATTAACCATATTTTCATTGCAGACCATATTGATTGATTAATTCCTTGTTGAGAAATTGAGAACATTTTCTCATTAATTAATTAGTATTTTTACACTGTATTAAAATGGCAATTAGAGCATTGATTAATAGTTTTACACTGTCCAATTTCATCAATTTAATCATGTTTAAATTCTGTTCTGTAACATTAATTTACTTAGTTATTTAATATTCATTCTATATCTAATGCATGCACAAGACACCACCAGTCCTTTCATGTCAGCTTTTTCATTCCTGAGTTTAAAGTTTTGATTTACTTTTTTTTTTTAGATGAAAGTTTTTTTTTAAAACATTTGTTTTATTATTTATTTATTTATTTTGGCTGCATCAGGTCTTAGTTGCAGCATGAAGGCTCTTTATTTATTTATTTTTGGCTGCGTTGGGTCTTCGTTGCTGCATGCGGGCTTTCTCTAGTTGTGGTGAGCGGGAGCTACTCTTTGTTGTGGTGCGTGGGCTTCTCATTGTGGTGGCTTCTCTTGTTGTGGAACACGGGCTCTAGGAGCGCGGGCTTCAGTAGTTGTGGCACGTGGACTCAGTAGCTGTGGCTCACAGGCTCAGTAGTTGTGGTGCACGGGCTTCGTTGCTCTGTAGCATGTGGGATCTTCCCAGACCAGGGCTGGAATCTGTGTCCCCTGCATTGGCAGGCGGATTCTTAACCACTGCGCCACCATGGAAGTCCCTTGATTTACTTGTTAATTGTTGGAATTTTATTAACTAGTTTTTATTTTCCATGAAAGGCTCATGGTCCCCATATTCTGAGTTCTTTTATATATTTGACAATGCCATTTCCCCCTCTTTCCATGTTTGTTATTACAAAGATTAAGTTTTTTTCTTCCAGTTTTATTGAGATGTAATTGATATACAGCCCTGTGTTAAGTTTAAGATGTACAGCATAATGATTTGACTTACCTGCATCATGAAATGGTTATCACAATAAGTTTAGTGAACATGCATCATCTCATATAGATACAAAATTAAAGAAATAGAAAAAAAAGTTTTCTTCTGATGGGAACTCTTAGGATTTACTCTTTTAACAATTTTCATATATAACATACAGCAGTATTAATTGTATTTATCATGCTGAACCTTACATCCCTAGTACTTATTTACCTTATAACTGGAAGTTTGTACCTTTTGACTTACTTCATCCAGTTTCCTCTCCCCCTTACCTCCCACCTCTGGTTACCACAAATCTGATCTCTTTTCTCTGAATTCGTTTGTTTTTGAAGTATAATAGACATACAACGCTATGTTAGTTCCTGGTATACAACATAGTGATTTGGTATTTCTATACATCTCAAAATGATCATCATGAGAAGTCTAGTTAGTCACCATACAAAGATATTACATAGTTATTGACCATATTCCCCACACTGTACATTTCATACAGGTGACTTATTTGCAACTGGAAGTTTGTAGCTTTTAATCTCCCTCACCTATTTCTTTCCTTCCCCAGCCCCTTCCCTCTGGCAACTACCTGTTTGTTCTCTGTATCTATAACTCTGTTTCTGTTTTGTTATGTTTGTTCATTTGTTTTTTAGATTTCACACATAAGTGAAATCATACAGCGTTTGTCTTTCTCTGTCTAACTTATTTCGCTTAGCATAACACCTGCTAGGTCTGTCCATGTTGTTGCAAATGGCAAGATTTCATTCTTTTTTATTCTTTTTTACATACAGGCCATCTGTATGTCTTTTTTGAAAAGATGTTTATTCAAATCCTCTGCCCATTTTTTAATTGGGTTTGGATTTTTTTGTTGTTGAATTGTATGAGTTCTTTGTATATTTTGGATATTAACCCCTTATCAGATATATCATTTGCAGTTATTTTCTGCCATTCAGTAAGTGGCCTTTTTGCTTTGTTAATAATTTCCTTTGTTGTGCAAAAGCTTTTTAGTTTGATGAGTCCCATTTGTTTATTTTTGCTTTTGTTTCCCTTGCCTGAGGGGACACATCCAAAAAAATTATTATTAAGACCAATGTCAAAGAGCTTACAGCCTATGTTTTCTTCTAGAAGTTTTATGGTTTCAGGTCTTAACTTTTTTTTTTTTTTTTTTTTTTTGCGGTATGCGGGCTTCTCACTGTTGTGGCCTCTCGCGTTGCAGAGCGCGGAGCACAGGCTCCGGACGCACAGGCTCAGCGGCCATGGCTCACGGGCCCAGCTGCTCCGCGGCATGTGGGATCCTCCCGGACCGGGGCACGAACTCGTGTCCCCCGCATCGGCAGGCGGACTCTCAACCACTGCGCCACCAGGGAAGCCCTTAATTTAACTTTTTAATCCATTTATATTTATTTTTTATTGAAGTATAGTTGACATACAATACTATAATGGGTCTTTAATCCATTTTTTTTAAGATTTTTTTTTTTTTTTTTGGCTGCATCGCGTCTTAGTTGTGGCATGCGGGATCTTTGTTGAGGCATGTGGTATCTTCATTGTGGTGCACGGGCTTCTCTCTAGTTGTGGCATGCAGGTTTTCTCTTCTCTAGTTGTGGCATGCAGGCCAGAGCACATGGGCTCTGTAGTTTGTGGCACGCAGGTTCCAGAGCACGTGGGCTCTGTAGTTTGTGGCATGTGGGCTCTAGTTGAGGCATGCAAGTTCAGTAGTCGTGGCATGCGGGCTTAGTTGCCTCCTGGCATGTGGGATCTTAGTTCTCTTACCAGAGATCAAACCCACGTCCCCTGCATTGTAAGGCGGGTTCTTTACCACTGGACCACCAGGGAAGACCCTTTCCCATTGTATATTCTTGCCTCCCTTGTCATAGGTTAATTGTCCATATAATCGTTCATATAATTAACCCATATACATGTGGGTTCATTTCTGGGCTTTCTATTCTGTTCCATTGATCTATGTGTCTGTTTTTGCACCAGTACCATATTGTTTTGATGACCATAGCTTTGAAATCGGAGTGTGATACCACCAGCTTTGTTCTTCATTCTCAAAATTTTTTTGGCGATTTGGGGACTTTCATGTTCCCATACAAATTTTAGAATTAATTGTTCTCGTTCTGTGAAGAATGCCATTGGTGTATCGATAGAGATTGCATTGAATCTGTAGATGGCTTTGAATAGTATGATCATGTTATCAGTGTTAATTCTTCCAATCCATGAACATAATATATCTTTCCATATGTTTGTGTCGTCTTCAATTTCTTTCATCAGCCTCTTACAGTTTTCTGAGTACACGTCTTTCATCTCCTTAGTTAGATTTATTCCTAGGTATTTTATTCGTTTTGATTCAATTGTAAATGGGATTGTTTTCTTAATTTCTTTTTCGGATAATTTGTTCTAAGTGTATAGAAATGTAATAGACTCCTGGGCTGGGGAGGCCAAAGAGGGGTTCAGATCACTCGCTCCTTGGGCAGAACCTCTGCGATTATAATTGTCCTTCCATTTGTGGCTCTCCCATCTGGGGGTATGGGTCTTGACTATACCACATCTTTGTCCCTCCTACCCATCTCCTTGTGGTTCCTTGTTTATATCCTTAGTTGTAGGTCTTTTCTGCTAGTCTTCTGGTTTTCCTCATCAATAGTTGCTCTGTAGAGTTGTAATTTTCGTATGCCCGTGAGCTCAGGGTTTTCTTACTCCACTGTCCACTGGCCACTCCCCCCATGAAAGATTTCAAAGATTAGGTTTTATTAGTTTATTTTGCTCAATTTTAATACAATTTCTTCTGAATAAAAAGATCCCCTTGCTTCTGGTGATACTTCTCCCTTTTTATTATAAAAACTGTATATGTAAAAAAGTAGAATACCTCTATGAACCCATCCTTTTAGAATTATCAACTTCTGCCTAGTATTTTTTCATATATACCCCCATTCTTTTCCTCCCTCCCCTTCCAGAATTTTTTTTTTTTATAAATTTATTTATTTAATTTTGGCTGCATAGCCTTTCTCTAGTTGCAGCGAGTGGGGGCTACTCTTTGTTGTGGAGCATAGGCTCTAGGTGCACGGGCTTCTGTAGTTGTGGCATGTGGACTCAGTAGTTGTGGCTCGTGGGCTGTAGAGCACAGGCTCCATAGCTGTGGCACATGGGCTTAATTGCTCTGCAGCATGTGGGATCTTCCCAGACCAGGGCTCAAACCCGTGTCCTCTGCATTGGCAGGTGGATTCTTAACCACTGTGCCACCAGGGAAGTTCCCAGAATTTTTAAAATGTAAATCAGGTATATTCTTATCCTTTCAATTAAAACAATATACAACATTTATTGAGCATTTACTGTGTTCAAGAATCTATTATTGTATATATACATGTTATTATACATATTGTGCATAGGTTTTTTCATTTTATCCAGTAGCTATATTAAGTACATTTTATTAATATACCCATTATACAGATGTGAAATAAATTTGTATTGAAAAATGCACACAATTCATAGAGGTAAACCTCAGATTTTTTCACAAAGTGAGCATACTTTATAACCATAACTCAGATTAGTGATGGGGATGTTTGCCTCCTGACTTTTTACTTGAATAAAAGGTTGACTGGTTTTAATACTTTGGGGTCAGATTTCCTAGTTTTTACCTAATATCCTTTTCCTGCTCCAGGATCTCATCCAGGACACCACATTATATTTAGTTCTTGAGTCTCCTTAGGCTCTGTTGGAAGAGGTCATCCAGAGAGGCAATCAGAGGCTCTTCACCCCTTCTCTGTCCTTGAAATGTATGTTCTGTCTGCCATTCCCATAGTGGGAGCTGTTTCAAGGATGCAGCCTTGACAGAGTAATGTGTTGTTGAGAACATCTGGATGGTATACATGATGAAACCCCATTAAGGCCTCTCTATAAACTTTTAAGATTCTGGTGGGTGGGTGCAGAGATCTGCTTGTCTGCAGCTGCCCAGGACAGCCTTGCAAGTAAGTTCCGTTGCTTATTAAACCTGCCACATACTAATCTGGAGTGATCTGCCTCTTGCTTCGGTCCTTGCTGTCAGTGTACAGGGCCAATTTGTGAACCAACAGCCTCCTCTAAATAAAAAAAAAAAAAATTATGTCCATTTTTCTCCAGTTTTATTGAGATATAATTGACATACATCACTATATAAGTTTAAGGTGTACAGCATAATGGTTTAACTTACATATATTGTGAAATGATTACCATAATAAGTTTAGTTAACATCCGTCATCTCATATAGCTATAATAAAAATTTTTAAAAAGAAAAAAAATTTTTCCTTGTGATGAGAACTCTTCAGATCTGCTCTCTTAACAACCTTCATGTATATCATATAGCAGTGTCAACTATAGTCATCATGTTGTACATTACATCCCTAGTACTTATTTATCTTGTAACTGGAAGTTTGTACCTTTTTTTTTTTTTTGCGGTACGCGGGCCTCTCACTGTTGTGGCCTCTTCCGTCGCGGAGCACAGGCTCCGGATGCGCAGGCTCAGCGGCCATGGCTCACGGGCCCAGCTGCTCCAGTGGCATGTGGGATCTTCCCGGACCGGGGCACGAACCCGTGTCCCCTGCATCGGCAGGCGGACTCTCAACCACTGCGCCACCAGGGAAGCCCGAAGTTTGTACCTTTTGACCACCTTCCTCATGGTCCACACTCTTTCCTTCAGAACTTGGTAGACATTTCTTCTAGCTTTGAGTGTTGGCTGTAGAAAAGTCTGATGCCTGTCTGATTTTAAAACAAATATTGAGAAGTATTTTACATATATAAAATGCATAGATTTTTAAGGGTATAAGTCTGTGAATTTTGACAAATGTGTACATCCATGTAAACATCACTCAAATCTAGATTTCTCATTACTCCTGAAAGTTCCCTCAGGCCCCTTTCCAGTAACTACTGCCTCCTCCCAGAGACAACCAGTGTGCTGATTTTGATCATCATAGACTAGTTTTTGCCTGTTATGGAACTTTATATGAATGGAATCATACCATATATACTTTTGTGTCTGAATTTTCTCTTGATCTGTTTACCATCATGTTGTTCATGTTTTTGTGAGAATCAGGTCTTTGTTCCTTTTTATTGCTGAGTAGTATTCCATTGTACAAATATATCATAATTTGGTTATCCATTCTGCTGTTGATGTATATTTTGGATTGTGTTGAATTTTTAAAGCTTTGCATATATATACATTTATATATGCACATACATATATGCATATACATACACACACACACACACACACACACTCACATACACATTATGAACACTACTTCTGGTCAAGTCTTTTTGTAGACATAGGTTTTCACTTCTCTCTAGTAAATGCCTCAGAGTGGAACAGCTGAGTCATAGGGTCAATGTTTTTTTAAAATCTTTATTAGAAATTCCAAATGGTTTTCTCAAATAAAATGACACAATTTCTCAATTGTGTCATTTTACAGCAGTGTATGAGAATTCCAGTTACTCCACCTCTTTGTCACCTGTCTGTGTGTAGTGGTATCTCACTGTGGTTTTAATTTGTATTTATCTGGTGATTAATTATATTAAAAATCTCATGTACTTTTTGGCTATTCGTAGGTCTTCTTTTTTGAAGTATTCAGGTCTTTTGCCCATTTTTATTGGGTTATTTATCTTCTAATATTGACTTGTAGGAGTTCTTTATATATTCAGGATGAGTCCTTTATCAGATAAATGTATTGTGAATCTTTTTCCTACTCTGTAACTTTGCTTTTAATTATCTTGCTCTGTTAATGACTTAAATTTGGCTGAAGTACGATTTATCAGTTTTTTTTAATGGTTAGTGCTTTTATGTCCTATCTGGAAATTCTATGCTTGCTCGAGGTTTATGAAAATTTCCCCTATTTTTTGTCTGTACTTTTTTTTAATGAGGTAAAATTAACATAACATAAACTATTTTTTTTTTAATTAATTTAATTTATTTATTTTGGCTGCTCCGGGTCTTAGTTGCAGCATGCAGGATCTTCGTTGCAGCATGCGGGTTCATAGTTACAGCATGCAGGCTTTTTAGTTGTGGCATGCAGACTCTTAGTAGTGGCATGCATGTGGGATCTAGTTCCCCTACCAGGGATGGAACCCGGGCCTCCTGCATTGGCCCCCTGCATTGGGAGGGTGGAGTCTTACCCACTGGACCACCAGGAAAGTTCGTAAAGTAAATAATTTTAAAGTGAACAATTAATTCAGTGGCATTTAGTAAATTCACAATGTTGCACAACCAACACCTCTATCTATTCCAAAACATTTTCATCACCTCCAAAAAAACCGTGTACCGTTAAGCAGTTACTCCCCATTCCTCCCTCCTTCAGCCCCTGGCAAAACCATCAGTCAGTCTGCTTTCTATCTCTGTTGATTTACTTATCCTGGATATTGCATATACATGGAATCATGCAATATGTGACTTTGTGTGTTTGGCTTCTTTCACTTAGCGTAATGTTTTTTATGTTCATCCATGTTTTACTAATACTTCATTCCTTTTCATGGCTGAATGATATTCCATTGTATGTATATACCACATTTGCTTATCCATTCATCCACTGATGAACATTTGAGTTGTTTCCACCTTTTGTTTATTGCAAATAGTGCTGGTATAAACATTCATGTACAGATATTTATTTGAGTACCTGTTCTCAATTCTTGTGGGGTTTGGGCCTAGGATTGGAAATGCTGGATCATATGGAATTCTATGTTTAACATTTTGAGGAACCACAGCTGAACCATTTTTACATTCCCACCAGCAACATATGAGAGTTCCAGTTTTTTCACATCCTCTCCAATACTTGTTTTGTTTAGTCATCCTAATGGATGTGAAGTGGTATCTCATTGTTTGTTTGTTTGTTTGTTTGTTTTTTAAATTTCTGGCCACACCGTGTGGCATGCGGGATCTTAGTTCCCTGACCGGGACTTGAACCTGTGACCCCCTGCAGTGGAAGCACAGAGTCTTAACCACTGGACCACCAGGGAAGTCCCTGATTGTAGTTTTGATTTGCATTTCTGTAATGACTAATGGTATTGAGCATCTTTTCATGTGCTTGTTGGCCATTTGCATAACTTCTTTGGAGAAATGTCTGCTCAAGTCCTTTACCCATTTTAAAATTGGCTTATTTGCATCTTTGTTGTTGAGTTGTAAGAGTCCTTTATATATTCTGGATACTAGACCCTTCTCAGATATATGATTTGCAAGTATTTTCCCCTATTTTGTAGGTTGTGTTTTTTGCTTTCTTTATTTTTGGCTGTGCTGTGCTGTGCTGCATGCGGGATCTTAGTTCCCCGACCAAGGATCGAGGCCACACCCCCTGCAGTGGAAGCGTGAAGTCTTAACCACTGGACTGCCAGGGAAGTCCCAGTCTTTTTGCTTTGTTGATAATATCCTTTGATGCACAAAAGTTTTTAATTTTAATGAAGTGATTTATCTATTTTTTCTTTTGTTGCTCATGTTTTTGGTGTCATGTCTAAATCCATTTTGCCAAATCCAAGCTCATAAATATTTATCCCTTTGTCTTCTTATAAGAATTTTATGGTTTCAGCTTTTATATTTAGGTCATTGATCCATTTTAATTTTTATATATGCTGGTAGGAGTCCAACTTCATTATTTTGCATATGGATATCCAGGTGTCCCAGCACTATGTCTATCTGTCTATCCTTATGCCAGTACCACAGTGTTTTCTTTTTTTTTTTCCAATTGAAGTATAGTTGATTTACATTGTCGTGCCAGTCTCTGCTGTACAGCACAGTGACTCAGTTATACACATATAGACATTCTTTTTTTAATTCTTTTAAAAATATTATTTTCCATTATGTTTTATCACAGGATATTGAATATAGTTCCCTGTGCTATACCATAGGACCTTGTTGTTTATCCATCCTGTATATAATAGTTTACATCTGCTAATCCCACACTCCCAGTCCTTCCCTCCCCCACTCCCCTCCCCCTTGGCAACCACAAGTCTGTTCTTTATGTCTGTGAGTCTGTTTCTGTTTTGTAGAGAGGTTCATTTGTGCCATAGTCAAGATCCCACATATAAGTGATATCATATGGTATTTGTCTTTCTCTGTCTGACTTCATTTAGTATAATAATCTCTAGTTGCATCCATGTTGCTGGAAATGGCATTATTTCGTTCTTTTATATGGCTGAGTAGTATTCCGTTGTGTTTATGTATCACATCTTCTTTAACCATTCATCTGTCAATGGACATTTAGGTTGTTTCCATGGCTTGGCTATTGTGAATAGTGCTGCTGTGAACATAGAAGTGCATGTTATCATTTTGTTTTTATTTATTTTTTTGAATTTTATTTTATTTTATTTTTATATAGCAGGTTCTTATTAGTTATCTATTTTATACATTATCTTTTTGAATTATAGTTTTGTCCGGGTATATGCCCAGGAGTGGGATTTCTGGATCATATGGTAATTCTGTTTTTAGTTTTCTGAGGAACCTCCACACTTTTCCATAGTGGCTGCAGCAACTTACATTTCCACCAGCAGTGTAGGAGGGTTCCCTTTTCTCCACACCCTCTCCAGCATTTATTATTTGCAGACTTAAAAGAAAAAAAAATTATTTATTTTTGTCTGCGTTGGGTCTTTGTTGCTGTGCGCGGGCTTTCTCTAGATGCAGCAAGCAGGGGCTACTCTTTGTTGCGGTGCACAGGCGTCTCACTGCAGTGGCTTCTCTTGTTGCAAAGCATAGGCTGTAGGCGCAGGGGCTTCAGTAGTTGCATCATGTGGGCTCAGTCGTTGTAGCATGTGGGCTCAGTAGCTGTGGCGCACAGGCTTAATTTCTCTGTGGCATGTGGGATCTTCCCGGACCAGGGCTCGAACCTGTGTCCCCTGCATTGGCAGGTGGATTCTTAACCACTGCACCACCAGGGAAGTCCTGTAGACTTTTTAATGATGGCCATTCTGACCAGTGTGAAGTGGTACCTCACTGTAGTTTTGATTTGCATCTCTCTAATAATTAGTGATGTTGAGCATCTTTTCATGTGCCTACTGGTCATCTGTATGTCTTCTTTGGAGAAATGTCTATTAAGGTCTTCTGCCCATTTTTTGATTGGGTTGTTTATTTTTGTTGTTGAGTTGTATGAGCTGTTTGTATATTTTGGAGATTAAGCCCTTGTCTGTCACATCATTTGCAAGTATTTTCTCCCATTCCATAGATTGTCTTTTCGTTTTTTTTTTTTTATGGTTTCCTTTGCTGTGCAAAACTTGTAAGTTTGGTTAGGTCCCATTTGTTTATTTTTGTTTTTATTTCTATTGCCTTGGGAGACTGACCTAAGAAAACGTTGGTACGATTTATGTCAGAATGTTTTGCCTATGCTCTCTTCTAGGAGTTTTATGGTATCATGTCTTATGTTTAAGTCTTTAAGCCATTTTGAGTTTATTTTTGTGCATGGTAGTACCACACTATTTTTATTACTGTAGTTTTGTAGTAAATTTTGAAACCAGAAAATGTGAGCCTTCCAAATTTATTCTTATTTTTTTAAAGATTGTTTCGCTATTCAAGATTCATTGCAATTCCATAATAATTTGAAGATCTGCTCTTTCATTTCTGTAAATAAGATCATTGGAATTTTGATAGGAATTGCATTGGATGTGTAGATCACTTTGTGGAGTACAGTTGTCCCTTGGTATCTGTGGGTGATTGGTTCCAGGACCTCCCTTGTATACCAAAATCCGCAGATGCTCAAGTCCCTTATATAAGATGGCAAAGTATAGTGGATATGTAGTGTATCCATGGATATATCCTCTGTATCCATGGATGTGGAATCTGTGGATAGGGAGGGCCAACTGTATTGCCATCTTAACAAAAATGATTAAGTCCTCAAATCCATGAACACAAGATGTTTTCCCATTTGTTTGGGTCTTGTATAATTTCTTTCAGCAATGTTTTGTAGTTTCCATGTACAAGTCTTTCACCTCCTTGAGTAAATTTATTCCTAGATGTATTATTCTTTTTGATAGTATTGTGAATTGTGGAATTGTTTTCTTAATTTCCTTTTCAGATTGTTCATTGCTGATGTACAATAACACAGCTGGTTTTGTGTGTTGATTTGGTATCTACAACTTTGCTGAATTCATTTATTAGCTCTAATAGTTAAAAGAATTATTTGGGATGTTCTTTTTTTTGGCCACACCACATGACATGCCAGATCTTAGTTCCCTGACCAGGGATTGAACCCATGCCCCCTTCAGTGGAAGCGCGGAGTTCTAACCACTCGACCACCAGGGAATTCCCTATTTGGGATGTTCTATCTGTAGGATCATGTCATCTGTGAACAGAGGTAACTTTACTCTTTCCTTTCCAATTTGGATGCATTTAATTTATTTTTTCTTACCTAATTGCTGGTTAGAATTTCAGTACGGTGTTGAAAAACAGTGAAGTGGGCATTCTTGTCTTGTTCCTAATCTTGGTGGTGGGGGAACACCCTCAGTCTTTCACCTTTGAGTTTGATGTTAGCTGGGGTTTTTTTCATAAATGCTCTTTGTCATGTTGAGGATCTTCCATTTTTGTTTGTGTGTTTGTTTTCTGAGTGTTTTTCTCCTGAAAGGATGTTGGATTTTGTCATAAGCTTTCACTGCATCAATTGAGAGGATCATGTGAATTTCCCCCCTTTGTTCTATTAATGTGTTCTATTACTTTGGATGGTTTTGTATGTTGAACCTTAAATCCTGGGGGAAAATCCCACTTGGTCATGGTGTGCAATCCTTTTAACATGCTGTAGGATCTCCATTATTAATATTTTGTTGAGGATTTTTGCATCTATATTCATAAGGGATATTGATATGCAGTTTTCTTTTCCTGTAATGTCCCTCTCTGGATTTGCTATGACGGTGGCCTCATAGAATGACTAAGAAGTATTCTCTCCTATTTTCTGGAAGAGTTTGAAAAGGATTGATATTAATTCTTTAAATATTCATTTAGAATTCAATAGCAGCGCCATCTGATCCTAAACTTTTTTGGTTGGGAAGTTTTTGATTAGTCATTCAGTCTTTGTTACAGGTCTATTCAGATTTCCTGTTTCTTCTTGGGTCAAGTTTCATAATTTGTGTGTTTCTAGGAGTTTTTCCATTTCATCTATATTATCCATTTCATTAGAGTACAGTCGTTCCTAGTATCCTCTTATAATTCTTTTAAAAACCACTATATTGAGGCATGATTGACATACAAAAAGCTGTACATATTTAACATATACAACTTGATGAGTTTGGAGATAAGTATACTCCCATAAGATCACCAGAATCAAGGCCATGAAGGTATTCATCAGATCCAAAAGATTCCTTCCATCCCTTTATTTATTTATTAAGTTAAATAATTTTTTCTTTTGTGGTAAGGGCCCTTAACATAAGATCTACCTTCTTAGCAAATTTTAAGTATACAATACAGTATTGTTTAATTAACATAGGCTCTATGTTTACAGTAGACCTCCAGAATTTACTCAGACACTTCTCCATTTCCCTCTCCTCCCAGCCCTGGTAATCATTATTCTACTCTCTGCGAGTTCGACTGTTTTAGATTCCTCATAAAGGTGGGATCATGCAGTATTTGTCCTTCTATGTCTTGCTTATTTCATGTGGCATAATGTCCTCCAGGTCCATCCATGTTGTTGCAAATGGAAGGATTTCACTCTTTTTCTTGACTGAATAATACTCCAATGTGTATATATATATATATATATGTGTGTGTGTGTGTGTGTGTGTGTGTGTGTGTGCGTGCATTTTCTTTATATATATCATTTTCTTTTTTTTTATTTTATATTGGAGCATAGCTGACTGACAATGCTGTGATAGTTTCAGGTGCACAGCAGAGGGACTCAGCCATACATATACATGTATCCATTCTCCCCTAGACTCCCCTCCTATCCAGGCTGCCACATAACATTGAGCAGAGTTCCCTGTGCTGTAGGGAACAACAAGGACAGTAGGTCCTTGTTGGTTATCTATTTTATTTTATTTATTTATTTATTTTAAAAACCAGTTTGCTGTTTATTTTTATTTATTTATTTATATTTTGGCTGTGTTGGGTCTTGGTTGCTGCATGCGGGCTTTCTCTAGTTGCGGCAGAGTGGGGGCTACTCTTCGTTGCAGTGTGCGGACTTCTCATTGCGGTGGCTTCTCTTGTTGCAGAGCACGGGCTTCTAGGTGTGCGGGCTTCAGTAGTTGCAGCATGCGGGCTCAGTAGTTGTGGCTTGCCAGCTCTAGAGAACAGGCTCAGTAGTTGTGGCGCAGGGGCTTAGTTGCTGTGTAGCATGTGGGATCTTCCCAGACCAAGGATCGAACCCGTGTCCCCTGCATTGGCAGGCAGATTCTTAACCACTGCACCACCAGGGAAGTCTCTGGTTATCTAATATAGCAGTGTGTACATGTCGATCCCAGCTCCGTAACTATCCCTTCCCGCATCCTTCCCCCCTGGTAGCCATAAGTTCTGTCTCTAAGTCTGTGAGTCTGTTTCTGTTTTGTAAATAAGTTCATTTGTATCATTTCTTTGTAGATTCTACATGTAAGTGATATCATACGTGTATGTGTAATTTTCTTTATCCATTCATCTGTTAATGGATATTTAGGTTGTGTGTATATCTCAGTTATTGTGAATAATGCTGCAGTGAACATGGGAGTGCAGATATCTCTTTAAGACCCTGGCTTCAGTTCCTTTAGATTATATACCCAGGAGTAGGATTTCTGGATCAAATGTTAATTCTATTTTTAATTCTTTGAGGAAACTTCATAGTGTTTTCCATAGTGGCTGCACCAATTTACATTCCCACCAGCAGTGCACAGGGGTTCCCTTTTCTTACATCTTTGCCAGAATTTATTACCTTGTGTTTTTGATAATAGCCACTCCAACAGATGTGAGGTGCTATCTCATCGTGGTTTTGACTTGAATTTACCTGAGAGCCGTATGCAGCAATGTCCAGCACATCAGTATACTTCATCACTGGGCTTGTTGCCTTCATGGATGCTCTTGCTCTTTTTGTGTTTTTTTCTAGGCAGAGACAGAATTTCTTGCCACCCTTCTCAGCCCCAGGGTCTCTCTCTGGAACAACCTGGATTCTTCTTTTTAACAATCAGTCCTTGCTCAAAGTTAAGGGAAGTTAGCAGGACACTGACTTGGAGCCAGGACCCCTGAGTGGTAACCCCTCTCCAAGGGCATATCACCTTGTTCTTTGAGTTTAGGCTTCCTGTTCTTTTTATTTTTTGCATGTTAGATCTGGAGGATGCCATATGAGTTTCAGGAATTTCCTTGTGCCAGCCTTCATAATTTCAGGTCACATCCCTTCCCTCTAGATTCCACCCATGTAGTGGCCCTCCTGCTCTTTTATGGCTAACCCTGCCAGTCCTACCCCAAGGCTTGTGGCTTCCTATATGCTGCCACCTCTTCACCCAGAAGACTTTGGGCCTTTCTTATCTTTTCTCCAACTTCTCTCATCTTGATCCTCACCCGTTTACTCTTATTCCCTAACCATGTATTTCTAGTCCAGGTTTTCCATATACAGCTCCTTCTAATCCCTAGTCTTATCCTCCTCTCCCACTCCGTGTTAACACGTTGCTGATTCTTCTTCCCACCATTCATTCTCCATCTCTCATCCAGAAACTACCCTCCCCCTAGTCTGGAAAGGGGAGGATAAGAGGGAGCAAGAGAACAGTGTCAGGCTCTGGATATGGAAGACTCTGGATCCAACAAAAAGACCAGATTCTCTGCCCTGGGATACCAAGGGTTCATATTTAAATAGTTAAGATTCTATTTATTCCTGTGGAGCTCCCATGTATCTTTTGCTTCTGTTTTAATAAATACACTTACCTACTCCTGCTGCCATAAGATTGTATCTTTGATGTCTTCAATTCTAATACATTGGCCACTTTTCTGTTCTTATTACGTGGATGAGTAGAAGATGTGGCGTTTTATTCCTTGTGGCTTCCTATCCTATCTCAGGACTTATGAAGGCACATGATATCCCAAGTCTTGTGGAAACCACCAGGGTGGATCTGGCCATGGCTCTGGATGACAGCCAACACTCATGTGGTTGCTGAGAGTCCTGGCACTGGTAGGAAGGGAGAGGTGAGTTACAAGATCATAATCATTACTGTGACATAGGGGTTTTTTGTGTGTGTGTGTTACATGGGCCTCTCACTGTTGCAGCCTCTCCCGTTGCGGAGCACAGGCTCCGGACGCGCAGGCTCAGCGGCCATGGCTCACGGGCCCAGCCGCTCCGCGGCATGTGGGATCTTCCCGGACCGGGGCACGAACCCGCGTCCCCTGCATCGGCAGGCGGACTCTCAACCACTGCGCCACCAGGGAAGCCCGACATAGGGGGTTTTATACCTACCACACAGCTGTGTCTTCTATAACAAGTGCCATGGAGCAGGTTGTGACAGCTGTCCACTCCACATCCATCAGAGATAGAGCAGAGCCCAGGATGGAAATATAGGGCCTCTGAGTCCCATCCACACCAGGATTCTCTTCTTTTGTAGCCCATCTATAATCCTTCCCTGTTACCAGCTACTTAGAAGAGCAGGGATATTGGTGCCACATATCCTCTCTCAGGCCTTATTAGGTTCAGGCCTTTTCTGTCTCTTCTTGCTCTGGGTTTCACAACTTGCATCTGTTCCTTCCTCCTTCTGTGGCTACCAGCACCCTCTAAGTCTGTGTCCTTGTATTTGTACAATAAATTAATGACTTTTGTTTTCTGGATTTTGTACACTGCTATGTTGGGGGTCCTCAGGAGCATCCCCAGGTTTAGTGCTTCCCTAGGATTCATACGATTCCAGATACAGATGTAACTGTGGCTAAGATTTATTCCAGTAAAATGATATAGGCAAAATCAGCAAAGGAAAAAGACAAAGTAGGTGAAGTCTAGAGGAAACCAGATGTAAGCTTCTAAGAGTGCTCTCCTATTAGAGTCAACACAGGAAGTGCACAGGAAGAGTCAACACGTATGCCAGGGAGGATAACTTGAATCTAGGAGCCTAGGGTTTTATTGGGGTTCAGACACATAGGCACCCTCTGGATAGCATATACCAAAATTCCATAGCCCCATAAGAAAAGCAGGTATTCAGCATAAACTACATTGCCTGTACAAACAGTTTAGATGAAGTAAATGACCATATCAGGTAGGGAATTGTAGGAATACTGTCAAAATCTGAATTCCTTGACACCAGTGAATGGCTGACTTTTCAAGCATGCCTTCCTAAGGATAAGATTCTCAGGCCTGCTATGTTAACTCTTTTGCACAACTGGGAATAAAAAGATAGCAACCTAGGGGACATGTCAAACTTATAGTGTTCATATAGCATATATCCCAAGACTTTGGGTTATTAGTCCCCTTGATATAGTAACAGGACCTAAGACTTCTACTTGCTTGTTTAATCACCTTATGGATGGTGCTTCCATTGCCTTCCAGAGGAAGTGAAACCATACCAAGATTATATGTAACTCAGCTAGTTCAGGTGGAGGGACAAGTCCTGCAAGGACTTCCTTGCTTACGATGTTCTCCTGGACTTTCATGTACTCAGCATAAAAGTGGTGTTACATCATGGCAGTGATGAAGTAGTCATAGGAGGTTTTTACTGTTTCCATTAGCTTCAAGGAGTGTCACAAAAGGTAACATGCATGATGAGAGACCATTCCAGGGATCAAGGAGAGGGTAGATAAGTCCTGGGGATCAAAGTAATGGAATTGTAGAAAGACTGGCATCCCAGAAACCTGAACTGGTTGGGATGGTTCTCCAGAACTCAGGACTTTATGGACCTGACCTCTTGGGCTCCTGTGGTTTTCTCTGCTTCTGTTACCTTCTCCTCCTGTCAACTAACTAGTGTCCTCATCTTCTCTCTATGGGCCTTCTCTATTTCATAGCTTTTGTTTTCTCCAAATGTTCATGTTCTGTTCTCTATCTGATGGACTCTAAGACATGTGAAGCCTCAGCACATGTTCAATGATTTGCTCCCTGTTTACTGTCAAATTCTAGCTCATGAGACTCTGACTGATTCAGATCTTCCTTGTTGGGCAGATGTTTTTCATGCCATGCCATCTCGTAATGGATCAGGTTTTATGGACTCTGATTGACATGAGAAATATAGCATAGAATGTAGATGCTGTGAGATATTTCTATCTGCAGGGTCTATTGACCAAAATATATCTATTAAAAACAGTTATGGATCTGGCCAAATTGGGTTTAAAAATGATGTACATTAGGTTAATAGGTTTCCAGCAATCTAGTGGCCTAGGAATCCTGATCAGTCTCCGTGCTGAAAACAATTTAAAATGTTGAATAAAATTTAAAAACTATATTTTAAAAGCATTGATAGTATGGCAAGATGTAAAAGAATACTGAAACTCAAAACCAAATCAAGATGGGAGTTCAGAGAGTAACTGGAGTTCTAAAGTTTCCTTTTTGTCTTGAGGACATTTGCTAAAGTATGTGAATTTGAGCTCTGGTTGTCACAGCATTACAGGGATCAGGGGACAAGAAGACATGCCCAAGGTGGGAAGTCAAATAGGAGATCCTCGCCCATATATCTGGGAACCCCCAAATACCATTCCTCCGCCTCCAGCCCTTGAACATGGCAGAGAACATTTCTTGAGTAGATTTTTGGGACTGTATAGAGGAAGAAAAATAGCTCCTGAGAATTTAAAACCAAAGACATCCCTCTTGCAGGTTTTCAGCCAACCTCTTGCAGGTTTTCAGCCGAAATTCACACTACATAGATTATCCAAAAACATGCAAGCTGAGATTTTAGTTTGCAGTCCTTCTGGACTAATTGTCTGCCCAACCATCTGAGAGGAAAACCAAAATCCTCTCTGTAGGAACCTATATTCATCCCAGGAATCAAGTAATTCTCACAGGTAAAATGAGCAGATCACATTTTAAAAACCCTACCAAACATACAAGGAAAGAAGGCACCATGAGAGTGAGAATTAGCAGGAATGGATCTGCAGAGACTTAAGATATTGATATGGTCAAGCACAGAAATGAAGTAACTATTGCAATATTTTGAAATAAGTGAAAAACAAATATAAAAAATTCATCAGGAAACAAGAAATTATGCATAATAATCAAGCAAGTTTAGAAACAAGCCAAATAAAACTTATAGAAATGAAATACAATAACTAGAATAAAAAATTAATGATAGGATTTATGGTTTCCAGTCCATCATGTGAGGACTTTAGAAGTCTTCACTCCATCCTAACAACAAGTAAAAAACTGAACAAACTAAAAAATCAAAAACTCTTCTTATTCTGTCAGAGAAGTAAGGTCACAGGGCAAACCATTGCCCACCAAATTGAAGATACAGATAGATGGATACAGAGAATCATAACTTATCAGAGCAGAAGCCTCCATGGGAACCAGTGTAAGTATAGGAAAACCTGACATATAATTGAGGAATTGCTGGAGGTTCAGTGTGGACAAGCATGAGAGATAAAAACACCAGGGGGACCTAGCCATAGTGGAGCTCTCACATTTTGTGAGTTTAATCTCCAGAAACTCTACCAGGCCCTCACAGTGAATATCAGAGAAATATACCCTTGTGCTTCTGACAGGGGGAGGGGAAATAAATCATTTTGAAGTATGCAAGAGCATTCTGTTTCCTTAACAAGGCCTGTCCTCGGGAGAAACTGTTTTTACCAGAGCCTAACCTGCTGGCATTACATCACAGTCTAACCTACAAGGGGGAAGAGAAACACTCAACTCTGGTTGGCTCTGCTAACACATGTGGGAAGAGAAATACACAACTCCAGTCCCTCCAGCCAATCTGTTCCATGCAAGGAGGAAAAAACTTAGAAGCACGGGTGAACTTTACAGTCCAGGGACACAGCATCACCAAGACTGGGACATAATCACAGAACTATAGAATGCTTTACCTCCCTCCACACCTTACCACTACATTACTAAAGGCCTATTTACCACAATTGCTTTCACGTCTATCTTTCAACAAAAAAATTACAAGGCATACTAAAAGACAAAAACAAACAAATTAAAAAAACAAAGAAACAACAACAAAAAACAGTTTGAAGAGACTAAACAAGCATCAGAACCAGAGCCAGATATGGCAGGAATGTTGGAATTATCAGACCGAGAATTAAAAAAAATATATTATTAATATGCTGTTGGCTTTAATGAAAAAACATCCAAGACGGATAATGTAAACAGAAAGATGGAAATTCTAAGAAAAAATTAAAAAAAGAAATTCTAGGCTTCTGGGCTGGTGAACACATGAAGATTCTGAGAGAGTGGTACCTGAAGAGAAAGCTCCACCCTCCATCCCCCTACCTTACCCTGTGCATCTCTTCCATCTGACAGTTCCTGAATTATATCCTTTTATAATAAAGCAGTAATTTAATAAGTAAAAAAAGAAAGAAAGAAATTCTACACATAAAAAAATGGTAACAGAAATGAAGAATGCCTTTGATGGATTCATCAGTAGAATGGACATGGCTGAGGAAAGAGTTTCTGAACTTAGGATATGATAATAGACTTTCCAAACTAAAAAGCAAAGAGAAAAAGTCTGAAAAGAAAAAAAACCCAGAAAATTAAAAAATGGTGGGACAACTACAAAAAGTGTAAGATACGCATAATGGGAATGCCAGAAGGAGAAGGAACAGAAGCCATATTTGAAGGAATAATGTCTGATAATTGCCCCAAACTAATGTCAGATACCACATTAATGTCATCATTACACATACTATGGTCATTAAAAACACAATAAAAGAATACTTTGGACAACTCTGTGCTCCCAGATTTGAACCCAGATGAAACAAACCAATTCCTTAAAAGACGCAATCTGCCAAAACACACAGAGGAAGAAATAGATAATCTGGTAGGTCCATATCTATTATTTAAATTGAGTCAATAATTAATAACTTTCTAAAATATAAAGTACTAGGCTCAAATGGGTTCACTGGTGAGTTCTACCAAACATTTAAAAAAGAAATTATATCAATATTCTATAATTTCTTCAGATAGAAACAGATGGAATACTTCCTAACTCATTCTATGAGACCAGCATTACCCTAATACCAAAGCCAAAGACATTATAAGAAATGAAAACTATAGACCAACGTTTCTCGCAAATGTAGATGTAAAAATTCTCAACAAAATATTAACAAAATCAAATCTCACAGTGTAGGGGCTTCCCTGGTGGTTCAGTGATTAAGAATCCACCTGCCAATGCAGGGGACATGGGTTCAAGCCCTGGTCTGGGAAGATCCCACATGCCGCGGAGCATCTAAGCCCATGCACCACAACTACCAAGCCTGTTCTCTAGAGCCTGCAAGGCACAACTACTGAGCCTGCATGCCACAGCTACTGAAGCCCGCGTGCCTAGAGCCTGTGCTCCACAACAAGAGAAGCCACAACAATGAGAAGCCTGTGCTCTGCAACAAAGAGTAGCCCCCGCTCACCACAACTAGAGAAGGCCCATGCGCAGCAACGAAGACCCAACACAGCCAAAAATAAATAAATTAATAAATTAATTAATTTTAAAAAATCTCACAGTGTATAAAAAGAATTGTACCACAATTAAGTGGAATGTATTTCAGCTATGTAAGGCTGGTTCAAATTTTAAAATCAGTTAATGTAATTCATAACTTCAACAGGCTAAGGAAAAAAATCACATGATCATATCAAGATGTAGAAAAATACTTTGACAAAACCCAACATCCATGATGAAAAACTCTCAGCAAAATAGAAATAGAGGGGAACTTCTTCAACTAGATAAAGAACAGCTACAAAAAAACCACAACTAACATCCTACTTAATCAAACTCAAAGCTTTTCTGCTAAGATCAAGACCAAGATCACTGCTTTTCAACACCATTAGCTAAAGCAATAGGACAAGAAAAGGAAGGAAAAGGTATACACACTGGGAAGGAAGAAATAAAACCGTTTTTGTTCTCAGATGACATGATCATCTATGTAGAAAATCTGAAAGAATGAATACAACAGCTCCTGGAACTAAGTGATTATAGGAAGGTTGATGAATACAAAGTTAATATACAAAGGTCAATTGTTTTCCTACGTGAAAGCAATAAAAAAGGGGGATTTGACATTAAAAGAACATTACCGGGCTTCCCTGGTGGTGCAGTGGTTGAGAGTCTGCCGGCTGATGCAGGGGACACGGGTTCATGCCCCAGTCCAGGAAGATCCCACATGCTGCAGAGCGGCTAGGCCCGTGAGCCATGGCCGCTGAGCCTGTGTGTCCAGAGTCTGTGCTCCACAATGGGAGAGGCCACAACAGTGAGAGGCCTGCGTACCGCAAAAACAAACAAACAAAACATTACCATTTACACAGCATCCCCCAAAGTGAAATACTTGATATAACTCTAACCAAATATGTACAAGATCTATATGAGGAAAACTATAAATCCCTGATGAAGATATAAACTATAATAACTAAATAAATGGAGAGAATATGTGTATGAATAGAAAGACACGATATTGCAAGATGTTAGCTCTTCCCAGCTTGATCTACAGATTCAACACAATTCCAAACAAAATCCCAGAAAGTTGTTTTGTGGATATCCACAAACTGATTTTAAGTTTGTATGTAGAGTCAAAAGGCCCAAAATAGCCAAAACAATATTGTTTTTATTCATTCATCTGTCAATGGACACTTCAGTGGTTTCCATGTCTTGGCTGTTGTGAATAATTGTGCAATGAATATGGGGGTGCAGATATCTCTTTGAGATGAAGATTTTATTTCCTTCCCAAATATATCCAAAAGTGGGACTGCTGGATCATACAGTAGTTCTCTTTTTAATTTTTTGAGGAAACTCCATACTGTTTTCCATTGTGGCTTTAACAATTTACATTCCCACTAACAGTGCACAAGGGTTCCCTTTTTTCCACATCCTCACCACCACTTGTTATTTCTTGTCCTTTTTTTTTTTTTTTTTGCGGTACGCGGGCCTCTCACTGTTGTGGCCTCTCCCGTTGCGGAGCACAGGCTCCGGACACGCAGGCTCAGCGGCCATGGCTCACGGGCCCAGCCGCTCCGCGGCATGTGGGATCTTCCCGGACCGGGGCACGAACCCGTGTCCCCTGCATCGGCAGGTGGACTCTCAACCACTGCGCCACCAGGGAAGCCCATTGTCTTTTTGATAATAGGCATTTTAATAGGTTTGAGGTGGTATCACACTGTGGTTTTGATTTGCATTTCCCTGATGACTAGTGATGTTGAACGCCTTTTCATGTACCTGATGGCCATTTGTATGTTTTCTTTGAAAAAATATCTATTAAGCCCTTGGTCCATTTTTAAATCAGGTTGCTTGGTTTTTATGCTGTTGAGTTATGTGAGATCCATATATATATATATATATTTTTTTAAATAAGTTTATTTATTATATTTGGCTGTGTTGGGTCTTCGTTTCTGTGCAAGGGCTTTCTCCAGTTGCGGCGAGCGGGGGCCGCTCTTCATCGCGGTGCACGGGCCTCTCACTGCCGCGGCCTCTCCTGCTGCGGAGCACAGGCTCCAGACGCACAGGCTAGGTAGTTGTGGCTCACGGGCCCAGTTGCTCTGCGGCATGTGGGATCTTCCCGGACCAGGGCTTGAACTCCTGTCCTCCGCATTGGCAGGCAGACTACCAACCACTGTGCCACCAGGGAAGCCCCATATATATTTTTTATTGTTTGGATCCTTAGTATAGTTTCTTTTCTTTACACTTTACTAGTAATTTTTTTTAAAAAATGAGAATGAGTGCTTAATTTTAATCATATGATTTTTTTCTCCTTTGAATTAATCAGTTACAATGATGGATTTTTCACTGTTGAACCATCATTGGTTTCCTGGCCTATTTTGTCATTATGTATATACATTTAAATATTGATGTTTGGGGAATTCCCTGGCGGTCCTGTGGTTAGGACTCTGCTTTCACTGCTGAGGGCCAGGGTTCAATCCCTGGTCGGGGAACAAAGATCCCACAATCCACATGGTGTGACAAAAAAATACAAACACAAACACAGACAAACAAATGAGGAAACAAAAATTGATGTTTGTAATTTGCTAATATTCTATTTAGGGTTTTAACAGTCCACCATTATGGACAGTGGTCTTAATTTACCTCTGGGGATTTTTTAGGAGTTTTTTAAACTTCATTAAAATGTAATTGAGAAATAAAATTATACATTTTAATAATTTGATATATAATTATATTATGAAAGGATTCTTCCCATCTAGTTAGTTAACATATCTATATATATGGTGAGAACATTTAGGTTCTACTCTCTAAGCAAATTTCAATTTCAGTACAGTATTAGATCCTCAGAATACTTGTCTGTTTTTTTTTTTTTTTTTACATCTTTATTGGAGTATAATTGCTTTACAATGGTGTGTTAGTTTCTGCTTTACAACAAAGTGAATCAGTCGTACATATACATATGTTCCCATATCTCTTCCCTCTTGCGTCTCCCTCCCTCCCACCCTCCCTATCCCACCCCTCCAGGCGGTCACAAAGCACCGAGCTGACCTCCCTGTGCTATGCAGCTGCTTCCCACTAGCTATCTACCTTACGTTTGGTAGTGTATATATGTCCATGCCTCTCTCTCGCTTTGTCACAGCTTACCCTTCCCCCTTCCCATATCCTCAAGTCCATTCTCTAGTAGGTCTGTGTCTTTATTCCTGTCTTACCCCTAGGTTCTTCATGACATTTTTTTTCTTAAATTCCATATATATGTGTTAGCATACGGTATTTGTCTTTCTCTTTCTGACTTACTTCACTCTGTATGACAGACTCTAGGTCTATCCACCTCATTACAAATAGCTCAATTTTGTTTCTTTTTATGGCTGAGTAATATTCTGTTGTATATATGTGCCACATCTTTTTTATCCATTCATCCGATGATGGACACTTAGGTTGTTTCCATCTCCTGGCTATTGTAAATAGAGCTGCAGTGAACATTTGGTACATGACTCTTTTTGAATTATGGTTTTCTCAGGGTATATGCCCAGTAGTGGGATTGCTGGATCATATGGTAGTTCTATTTGTAGTGTTTTAAGGAACCTCCATACTGTTCTCCACAGTGGCTGTATCAATTTATATTCCCACCAACAGTGCAAGAGGGTTCCCTTTTCTCCACACCCTCTCCAGCATTTATTGTTTCTAGATTGTTTGATGATGGCCATTCTGACTGGTGTGAGATGATATCTCATTGTAGTTTTGACTTGCATTTCTCTAATGATTAATGAAGTTAAGCATTCTGTCATGTGTTTGTTGGCAGTCTGTTTATCTGCTTTGGAGAAATGTCTATTTACGTCTTCTGCCCATTTTTGGATTGGGTTGTTTGTTTTTTTGTTATTGAGCTGCATGAGCTGCTTATAAATTTTGGAGATTAATCCTTTGTCGGTTGCTTCATTTGCAAATATTTTCTCCCATTCTGAGGGTTGTCTTTTGGTCTTGTTTATGGTTTCCTTTGCTGTGCAAAAGCTTTGAAGTTTCATTAGGTCCCATTTGTTTATTTTTGTTTTTATTTCCATTTCTCTAGGAGGTGGGTCAAAAAGGATCTTGCTGTGATTTATGTCATAGAGTGTTCTGCCTATGTTTTCCTCTAAGAGTTTGATAGTTTCTGGCCTTACATTTAGGTCTTTAATCTATTTTGAGCTTATTTTTGTGTATGGTGTTAGGGAGTGATCTAATCTCACACTTTTACATGTACCTGTCCAGTTTTCCCAGCACCACTTATTGAAGAGGCTGTCCTTTCTCCACTGTACATTCCTGCCTCCTTTATCGAAGATAAGGTGACCATATGTGCATGGGTTTATCTCTGGGCTTTCTATCCTGTTCCATTGATCTACCTGTTTTTGTGCCAGTAGCATACTGTCTTGATTACTGTAGCTTTGTAGTATAGTCTGAAGTCAGGGAGCCTGATTCCTCCAGCTCCGTTTTTCGTTCTCAAGATTGCTTTGTCTATTCGGAGTCTTTTGTGTTTCCATAGAAATTGTGAAATTTTTTGTTCGAGTTCTGTGAAAAATACCAGTGGTAGTTTGATAGGAATTGCATTGACTCTGTAGATTGCTTTGGGTAGTAGAGTCATTTTCACAATGTTGATTCTTCCAATCCAAGAACATGGTATATCTCTCCATCTATTTGTATCATCTTTAATTTCTTTCATCAGTGTCTTATAATTTTCTGCATACAGGTCTTTTGTCTCCTTAGGTAGGTTTATTCCTAGATATTTTATACTTTTTGTTGCAATGGTAAATGGTAGTGTTTTCTTGACTTCACTTTCAGATTTTTCATCATTAGTGTATAGGAATGCGAGAGATTTCTGTGCATTAATATTGTATCCTGCTACTTTACCAAATTCATTGATTAGCTCTGGTAGTTTTCTGGTAGCATCTTTAGGATTCTCTATGTATAGTATCATGTCATCTGCAAACAATGACAGCTTTACTTCTTTTCTGATTTGTATTCCTTTTATTTCCTTTTCTTCTCTGATTGCTGTGACTAAAACTTCCAAAACTATGTTGAGTAAGAGTGGTGAGAGTGGGCAACCTTGTCTTGTTCCTGATCTTAGTGGAAATGCTTTCAGTTTTTCACCGTTGAAGACGATGTTTGCTGTGGGTTTGTCATATATGGCCTTTATTATGTTGAGGAAAGTTCCCTCTATGCCTACTTTCTGGAGGGTTTTTATCATAAATGGGTGTTGAATTTTGTCGAAAGCTTTCTCTGCATCTATTTAGATGATCATATGGTTTTTCTCCTTCAGTTTGTTAAAATGGTTTATCACATTGATTGTTTTGCGTATATTGAAGAATCCTTGCATTCCTGGAATAAACCCCACTTGATCATGGTGTATGATCCTTTTAATGTGCTGTTGGATTCTGTTTGCTAGGATTTTGTTGAGGATTTTTGTATCTATGTTCATCAGTGATATTGGCCTGCAGTTTTCTTTCTTTGTGACGTCCTTTTCTGGTTTTGGTATCAAGGTGATGGTGGCCTCATAGAATGAGTTTGGGACTGTTCCTCCCTCTACTATATTTTGGAAGAGTTTGAGAAGGATAGGTATTAGCTCTTCTCTAAATGTTTAATAGAATTCGCCTGTGAAGCCATCTGGTCCTGGGCTTTTTTTTGTTGGAAGATTTTTAATCACAGTTTCAATTTCAGTGCTTGTGATTGGTCTGTTCATATTTTCTATTTCTTCCTGATTCAGCCTTGGCAGGTTGTGCATTTCTAAGAATTTGTCCATTTCTTCCAGGTTGTCCATTTTATTGGCATAGAGTTGCTTGTAGTAATCTCTCATGATCTTTTGTATTTCTGCAGTGTTAGTTGTTACTTCTTTTTCATTTCTAATTCTATTGATTTGAGTCTTCTCCCTTTTTTTCTTGATGAGTCTGGCTAATAGTTTATCAATTTTGTTTATCTTCTCAAAGAACCAGCTTTTAGTTTTATTGATCTTTGCTATCATTTCCTTCATTTCTTTTTCATTTATTTCTGATCTGATTTTTATGATTTCTTTACTTCTGCTAACTTTGGGGGTTTTTTGTTCTTCTTTCTCTAATTGCTTTAGGTGCAAGGTTAGGTTGTTTATTCGAGATGTTTCCTGTTTCTTAAGGTAGGATTGTATTGCTATAAACTTCCCTCTTAGAACTGCTTTTGCTGCATCCCATAGATTTTGGGTCGTCGTGTCTCCATTGTCATTTGTTTCTAGGTATTTTTTGATTTCCTCTTTGATTTCTTCAGTGATCACTTCGTTATTAAGTAGTGTATTGTTTAGCCTCCATGTGTTTGTATTTTTTACAGATCTTTTCCTGTAATTGATATCTAGTCTCATAGCATTGTGGTTGGAAAAGATACTTGAAACAATTTCAATTTTCTTAAATTTACCAAGGCTTGACTTGTGACCCAAGATATGATCTATGCTGGAGAATGTTCCATGAGCACTTGAGAAAAATGTGTATTCTGTTGTTTTTGGATGGAATGTCCTATAAATATCAATTAAGTCCATCTTGTTTAATGTATCATTTAAAGCTTGTGTTTCCTTATTTATTTTTATTTTGGATGATCTGTCCATTGGTGAAAGTGGGGTGTTAAAATCCCCTACTATGAATGTGTTACTGTCGATTTCCCCTTTTATGGCTGTTAGTATTTGCCTTATGTATTGAGGTGCTCCTGTGTTGGGTGCATAAATATTTACAATGGTTATATCTTCTTCTTGTATCGATCCCTTGATCATTATGTAGTGTCCTTCTTTGTCCCTTCTAATAGTCTTTATTTTAAAGTCTATTTTGTCTGATATGAGAATTGCTACTGCAGCTTTCTTTTGGTTTCCATTTGAATGAAATATCTTTTTCCATCCCCTTACTTTCAGTCTGTATGTGTCTCTAGGTCTGAAGTGGGTCTCTTGTAGACAGCAAATATATGGGTCTTGTTTTTGTATCCATTCAGCCAGTCTGTGTCTTTTGGTGGGAGCATTTAGTCCATTTACATTTAAGGTAATTATCGATATGTATGTTCCTATTCCCATTTTCTTAATTGTTTTGGGTTTGTTATTGTAACAGGTCTTTACCTTCTTTTGTGCTTCTTGCCTAGAGAAGTTCCTTTAGCAGTTGTTGTAAAGCTGGTTTGGTGGTGCTGAACTCTCTCAGCTTTTGCTTGTCTGTAAAGGTTTTAAATTCTCCATCAAATCTGAATGAGATCCTTGCTGGGTAGAGTAATCTTGGCTGCAGGTTTTTCTCCTTCATCGCTTTAAATATGTCCTGCCAGTCCCTTCTGGCTTGCAGAGTTTCTGCTGAAAGATCAGCTGTTAACCTTATGGGGATTCCCTTGTGTGTTATTTGTTGTTTTTCCCTTGCTGCTTTTAATATGTTTTCTTTGTATTTAATTTTTGACAGTGTGATTAATATGTGTCTTGGCGTATTTCTCCTTGGAATTATCCTGTATGGGACTCTCTCTGCTTCCTGGACTTGATTAACTATTTCCTTTCCCATATTAGGGAAGTTTTCAACTATAATCTCTTCAAATATTTTCTTAGTCCCTTTCTTTTTCTCTTCTTCTGGAACCCCTATAATTCGAATGTTGGTGCGTTTGATGTTGTCCCAGAGGTCTCTGAGACTGTCCTCAGTTCTTTTCATTCTTTTTTCTTTATTCTGCTCTGCCGTAGTTATTTCCACTATTTTATCTTCCAGGTCACTTATCCGTTCTTCTGCCTCAGTTATTCTGCTATCGATCCCATCTAGAGTATTTTTAATTTCATTTATTGTGTCGTTCATCGTTGTTTGTTTCACCTTTAGTTCTTCTAGGTCCTTGTTAAATGTTTCTTGCATTTTGTCCATTCTATATCCAAGATTTTGGATCATCTTTACTATCATTATTCTGAATTCTTTTTCAGGTAGACTGCCTATTTCCTCTTCATTTGTTAGGTCTGGTAAGTTTTTATGTTGCTCCTTTATCTGCTGTGTGTTTTTCTGTCTTCTCATTTTGCTTATCTTACTGTGTTTGGGGTCTCCTTTTTGCAGGCTGCAGGTTCGTAGTTCCCGTTGTTTTTGGTGTCTGTCCCCAGTGGCTAAGGTTGGTTTAGTGGGTTGTGTAGGCTTCGTGGTGGAGGGGACTAGTGCCTGTGTTCTGGTGGATGAGGCTGGATCTTGTCTTTCTGGTGGGCAGGTCCACGTCTGGTGGTGTGTTTTGGGGTGTCTGTGGACTTATTATTATTTTAAGCAGCCTCTCTGCTAATGGGTGGAGTTGTGTTCCTGTCTTGCTAGTCGTTTGGCATAGGATGTCCAGCACTGTAGCTTGCTGGTCGGTGAGTGAAGCTGGGTGCTGGTGTTGAGATGGAGATCTCTGGGAGATTTTCGCCGTTTGATATTATGTGGAGCTGGGAGGTCTCTTGTGGACCAGTGTCCTGAAGTTGGCTCTCCCACCTCAGAGGCACAGCACTGACTCCTGGCTGCAGCACCAAGAGCCTTTCATCCACATGGCTCAGAATAAAAGGGGGAAAAAGTAGAAAGAAAGAATTAGAAGAAAGAAAGAAAGAGAGAGAGCGAGAGAGAGAGAGAAAGAAAGAAGGAGGGAAGGAAGGAAAGAAAGAAAGAAAAAAAGAAAGAAAGGAAGGAGGGAGGGAGGAAGGAGGGAAGAAGGAAAAAAGAAAATAAAGTAAAATAAAGTAAGATAAAATATAATAAAGTTATTAAAATAAAAAATAATTATTAAGAAAAAAACGGATGGATAGAACCCTAGGACAAATGGTGGAAGCAAAGTTATACAGCATAAATCTTGCTCTCAAAGTCTACCTCCTCAATTTGGGCTGATTCGTTGTCTATTCATGTATTCCACAGACATCAAGTTGGTTGTGGAGCTTTAATCCGCTGCTTCTGAGGCTGCTAGGAGAGATTTCCCTTTCTCTTCTTTGTTCTCACAGCTCCCAGGGGCTCAGCTTTGGATTGGGCCCCGCCTCTGCGTGTAGGTCGTGTAGGTCGCTGGAGGGCGTCTGTTCTTCGCTCAGACAGGACGGGGTTAAAGGAGCCGCTGATTCGGGGGCTCTGGCTCACTCAGGCCGGTGGGGAGGGGCACGGAGTGCGGGGCGATCCTGCAGCGGCAGAGGCCGGCGTGACGTTGCACCAGCCTGAGGCACGCCGTGCGTTCTCCTGGGGACGTTGTCCCTGGATCCTGGGACCCTGGCAGTGGTGGGCTGGACAGGCTCCCCGGAAGCGGGGTGTGGATAGTAGCCTGTGCTCACACACAGGCTTCTTGGTGGCGGCAGCAGCAGCAGCCTTAGCGTCTCATGCCCGTCTCTGGGGTCCGCGCTTTTAGCCGTGGCTCGTGCCCATCTCTGGAGCTCCTTTAAGCAGCGCTCTTAATCCCCTCTCCTCGCGCACCAGGAAACAGAGGGAAGAAAAGGTCTTTTGCCTCTTCGGCAGGTCCAGACTTTTACCCGGACTCCCTCCCGGCTAGCCGTGGCGAACTAACCCCCTGCAGGCTGTGTTCACGCCGCCAACCCCAGTCCTCTCCCGGCGCTCCGACCAAAGCCGGAGCCTCAGCTCCCAGCCCCGCCCGCCCCGGCAGGTGAGCAGACAAACCTCTCGGGCTGGTGAGTGCCAGTCGGCCTTGATCCTTTGTGGGGGAATCTCTCCGCTTTGCCCTTTGCACCCCTGTTGCTGTGCTCTCCTCCGCGGCTCCAAAGCTTTCCCTTTCCGCCACCTGCAGTCTCCGCCCGCAAAGGGTCTTCCTAGTGTGTGGAAACCTTTCCTCCTTCACAGCTCCCTCCCACTGGTGCAGGTCCCGTCCCTATCCTTTTGTCTCTGTTTATTCTTTTTTCTTTTGCCCTACTCAGGTACGTGGGGAGTTTCTTGCCTTTTGGGAGGTCTGAGGTCTTTTGCCAGTGTTCAGTAGGTGTTCTGTAGGAGTTGTTCCACGTGTAGATGTATTTCTCCTTGTCTGGTTTTGATAACAGTGCTATGCCAGCATCATAAAGATAGTTGGATAACTTTCTGCTCTTTCTATACTTTGGAATAGTTTATATTACTTGGAATGATCTGTTGTTTTATATTTTGCAGAACTTCATGGTGGCAAGACTGCCCATTGCCCTCAATACTCATTTTATCTTTTAAATATAGGAGTGTGAGCTCCATATTCTTTCATTCCATCAGGACTTTTTTTTTTTTGGCCTCACTGCGCGGCTTGCAGGATCTTAGTTCTCCGATCTGAACCTGTGCCCCCTGCAGTGGAAGCACGGAGTCCTAACCACTGGGCCACCACGGAGTTCCCTATCAGGACTTTTTTTTACAGCCAGAGCCACAAATCTCCTGGAGGAGGCAGTTGGGAGAATGGTTAAGAGCCTGGGTCCTGGAGTCAGGTGCCTGTGTTTGAGTCTGGTTCCTCATCCTTTTGCCCCTCTGAGCATTTGTTCTTCAGCTTCCTCCTTCCTGCTTCATCTGGTACCCATCTCCTCTTACTTTCCCTTTTCCAGAATTGTGGTCCTCTTTATCCTCTGACGGCCCTTGTTTCACTCTGTTCCCAATTGTGAGCTTTTTTGGTGAAGTTAATTGCTTTCTTTTCATTTTCCTTAGATCTTAGGAGAGAGGAGAGTAAATGTGTTTTTAAACAGCTAAATGTTCTCTTCTGCTTTATGTTTTTCTGTTGTTTTAGTTTCATTCTCCAGCTTTCTTTTATTTTAGATGTGTCCATTATAAAACATCATATGGTTGGATATTTTTAAAAACCTAATATGAGATTCTGTTAATAGATGAATTGTACCCATTTGCATTTAATACAGACTTATTCCCATCTTTGGGTTTTCTATCCTGCTTTCTTATTTTTTTCCGTTTCATACTTCCATTGAATTGATGGAGATTTCTTCTTCATATTTTTTCTCTAACGTTTTAGGAGTTGTGGCTGAGGCTGCTGGTTGCCTGCCCCCCGCCCTCCATACCTACTCTCTCTTCTATCTTGTAAACGGCACCCTGACATGGGGCATATTGACTCGTTCACCAACATTCTTGTTCCCTCTCCTTTCAGGCATGTTGGAAGATTGTATTTTCCTTCTCCTTGAAGTTAGACACAGCTGCATGGCTGTTGAGCCAATAAAAAGTGAGCAGAAATGAAATAAGACACTTCCAAGTGGAAACCTACAACGCTGGTGCTCTTCTCTCCAGTCCTTCCTTCCCCTACTTCGAGGAGTGCAATCACAGGAGCTCATATCCACATGGAGGTGGTGTAAGCATGGAGCAGCCTGGAAGACTGAGCAAGCACCCGGAGGGACACCGCATGGAGAATTGCCTGGAGCCCCGCAGATTTGTGTGAGTGAGAAATACATTTCCGTTAAGCCATTGAGATTTGGAAGTTTGCATCACAACAGAATCTAGCCTCTTCGGTTACACCTGGCAGCAATGCGTGTCCTTGTAGCCGGGAAGGTCTGGTAACAGTTCTAGCCAATGAAATATAAGTGGAGGGGGCTGGGTGAGTGAGCCTTCTGGGAAAGGTCTTTAAAAGAAATGAAGTCAGCTGGCAGAAGTGTTTCTCTTTTTGCTCTTCATCTACTCTCCTGAAATGCAGACATGATGGCTGGAACTCTAGGAGTCATCCTAGAGTAAGAGGACTAGTCCCATCCTAGGAGTGCAGGGTGGAAACAGAGAAGATGGGACCTCCTGATATTATGCAACTGCTGTACCTTGGCGTTGCCACTACTGGGCTTTATTTATGGGAGAAGAAAACAAACTTTTGTTTAAGCCGCTGGTTTTCAGGTTTCTGTTCCTAAGAGCCCAGTACAATTCCCAACTGTTACAGAAGTTAAGTAATTTTCATTCTTCTATTATTTATACTAAAGTTCTTTTTTATGTTTTTATTGTGGAAATGTTCAAACACATCCAAAATGAGACAGAGTAGACAACATTCCAGCTTCAGCAATTATCAACTCATAGCCAAACATCTTTCATTGATACCTCCCACTTTCCCCTCCTGGGTTGGGTCTTGTGGGTGGTCCTGCCTGCTCTCCTGGAAACCATGTTGTCTTTAGCCCGCCCCCAATAGATAATCCTACTGTGTCCCCCCCCACAGACCTAAATCCACCTTCTATGATGCCCATGGTTCCTGCCTTGGCCTCAGGTGGTGAGATCGCCACAGTCTGTGGCTGCTTGTCTCTGTCCTAGGCCTCTTTGGGACCACCAGTCCTTTTGGCATGTCTTACTTGTCCCATCTTGGGGGTCTAGGGACTCTTGGCTACTTCCCAGCCCCATAGGGAGTATACCGGGCTCAATGAGGGCAGCCCTTAGACCCATTACTTTGGTACCTTCCTTGGCTTTTTTGTTTGTTTTGTTTTGTGGCCATGCCACATGGTTTGCAGGATCTCAGTTCCCTGACCAGGGATTGAACCCGGGCCATGGCAGTGAAAGCCCAGAATCCGAAACACTAGGCCACCAAGGAACTCCCCCTTCCTTGGCTTTTACTACTTTTTGCCTCTGAACCATGCAGCCTCCCCCAGATTCCCCTGTGCCTACTGGAGTGACCTGAGAGGAGGGGCTAAGGGCAGGATCTGGCAACAGCCTGCAGCAGTACCTAAGCCCCCTCACACTCCTCTGTCTCGGGGCAGTGAATGGGCTTTTGTCTCTTCCTGTGTGTCTGGAACTTTCTCTACCTGCCCTGTGCCGTACCCCCTTTTGCTGTCAGAATCTGTGGTCACCCTCTTTAAGGTCACACTCTATCCTAAGTTCTTTGTTCTGAAGATATGAAAGCCCAGTTTGGGAGTGCCCAGAAAACAAATTTTCTTCTCAACTCAGTCCAGCCCTTCTACATAATAAGCACTTATCTCCAGACTACTAGTTTATGATGCACCTGAACAAATTTGATTTTTAGAAACAAAGCTGAACAAAAACCTCTTTACACCAGCAACATCCACCTGGCAAAATGGGAGTGGGTGGGGTAGTGGTCAGAACCAGTGTCCTTCGATAATGTGTGCGAATGTGTGTGAGTAATCCAGCGGGATGTTGGTCAGCCCACTCAAGCTGCCAGACATGCATGGCAGTGGCTGTGGGCATCTCATTTAGGGTTTGACATGTGGGAAAGAGAAAGAAGACAAGGCAGGATGGAGACCTTGGAGCAGTGGGATCAGATCTGAGGTTGGTGATGCATGAGGTAAGGGGCTAGAGAGCATGGGGTGGGCGTCTTGTGGCAAAGAGACTAGATGTAACCTGGGGACCTTTTCCAGGTCTGAAGGGGACCTGTAGGAGATGAGCCTTCACTTACTGAACTACCTTCTTAGGGACCCAGGAGGCTAGGCCCATCTGAGGGTCAGTTTATTTCTTTGTTGAACAGGCCTGGGTCACATATCTCTTGGGGCCATGATGTCACCTGGGGGAGGAGCATGCATGGGGATACCAAGTCCCCCAGAGTTCTCTTAGGCTCACTCCTGACTCAAAGCTGCAAGCATGCTCCTCCCATCCCCACTTCAGTGTTTCAGTGTATTCTCAGGAAGAGTTCCTTATGCAGCTCAGTTCTCAGTGATGGTGGGGAACAGAAGAGAGGATCTATGAGGTTCTGAGAGGTCTACCTCTAAGAAATCCCACATGTGGCCTCATCCCTGCTAAGGAGAGAAAGATGGCTCCACAAATCTAGGCAACTAGCCACAGACCTTGCTGCTAAAAGAGCTTCTCTCCTGACTCCTGTTCTATGCTTCATTCCTCTGCCTGGGGCTCTCTGATGCCCAGCATCCATGGGGTTAGACCATCCCTGGCTTCTCAAGACCCCTGATCTTTTTTTTTTTTTTTTTTTTTCTCATGTCAGACGGGTAATGTGCCACAGTCGTAACAAGGTTGGAAGGAGGCACATGTCACACAAGCGCGTGAACACCCAATCATCACACTTATGAACTACAAAAGGATCCTCAAGACCCCTGATCTTTGAAGGGACTCTTGCAGGTGGTGGTGAAGACTTTGGATGAAACTTGGCTTTCTTGGGCTGCCCCAGAGTCTCCATTGTTCACACCTGTGTGGTGCCATCTTCCTGGGATCCCCTCTACCTGGGACAAGAGGCCCAGCCTACTTTCCCCCAACAGCCTCTCCCCATCTCAGGCCCCAACTCTCAGGAGGGGCTGCATCTTCCTGCTTCCAAAGGTTTTTGACCCAAAGCAGCTCTGCCTCTAGATCCCCATTTTACTTTGCATTCTTAGCTCATCAGAGAGCAGAAAGCCTTGATTACCTTGAGCCCACTGAGTGTTCAGCTTGGAATTCTGCACGACTGTCCCCAGGTGGGACCACACAGGCTGATTGGCGGGCATATGACCCAGGCTGGGAAGGACTTAACTCAGCGGTTTTCAAATTGTGGCTGCACATTGAACTT
Organism: Stenella coeruleoalba; assembly: GCF_951394435.1. Classification (NCBI taxonomy): domain Eukaryota; kingdom Metazoa; phylum Chordata; class Mammalia; order Artiodactyla; family Delphinidae; genus Stenella; species Stenella coeruleoalba. Next base: position 68,344,620 of record NC_137156.1, read on the forward strand.
CAGTGCCTAGGCCACTTCCCAGCCAATTAAAGCAGAATCTCTGGGTGGGCCCAGGCATCAGTATTTTTTTGTGTGTGTTTTAGGGTATTCCAATGCCCAATGTAGGTTGTGAATCAGAGAGTTAAATTCTTGCCAGCACAGGTTTTAAACACCTCTCACTGCAGGGGTGGGCGCCTAATGGGCTAGTCACACAGAATTCCTGTCATGTTCAGTTTGCAGACCTAACCAGTTTCCTGCCACTCACTGTTGCCAGTATGGGAGGAGAGAGCTGTGTCCAAAGCTCCTAAAAGGGATCCCTTGGAAGAGTGAGGAACCTAGCTGCATCATTGTCACCTTCAGCTACTGGAGGTGATGGATATTGAACTGAACCCTGAATCCTCACATCTGTCACAGCGCTTCTAGGGACACCCTGCCCTGAATCCCAAACACACACACACACACACACAATGGGCCCTGTGGTGAGGGAAAACCTTACCCAGTTGCAAGGCCCATGAAGACCTCTGACTTCTGTACACTTCCCCAGCTGGTCTTCCCATCCCTTGCAAGGCCACCCATCACAAAATTCTGGGGAGGGCCATGGACCTCAGACTTCTGGGATGCAGGTTCAGACAAACATCATATCTGACACAGGGTGAGAGTGAGGGATCTTGGGCATGAATGACAAAGCAGAGAATGAGAGATCATGTTCAGAGATGGTTGAGACATAAATGCCAAGAGATAATGAGAGACTCAGCAAAGCAGAGTTCCATCAGTACCCACTCGAGGCAGGCCCAGCAGAGGGTGTGGTAGTTTGTGGGAGGGTTGGGGAAGAGAGGGAATCTTGAGGGGAGGCTGGCACAGCTGCTTCTGAGGATATGGTAGGATTTAGAGGCTGCGTCCCCAAGCTAATGACCTCCGATGGCAGAGGGACAGCCATCTACCCCTGCCCACCCCTAATCCTCCTCTGCTTGTTTACCCACTTCAATCCCCAGGCGCTCTCTCCCCTCCTCAACCCCATGCGTGGTTCTCCTCGGAAGTGGCCAGCACAGGGAAGGGAAGCCTTGTCTCTCAGCCCCTGGGGAGGGAGGCAGCAGGCACAGCTGCAGCATCTCAGCTCCTGTGCTGGCCTTCCCCAGGGGCTGGCTTTGGCTGGCCATCCCCCATTGAGGCACAGTGCCTGTCCTGCTGTTGCTCAGCTGGGGTACCCTGTCCTCCTGGCTCCCTGCTAAGCTCTGTGCTGGCCCTGAGGGCCCTGCCAATCACAGACCTGTGGAATCCTGGCCTTCCCAGCTGGCTCTGACTGCAGCCAGTCCTACCCTGAATGGAGATGGCTGGGCAGGGGCTGCAGAAAAATAAAGCCCAAAGCCTACCCCAACTTGTGGAGGGAGCTCTGATCAGGCTGGCTGAGGTGTCAGAGACTGACCTGGGCCCTGAGGTTTCTTTTGGGCACAGGATTGGTCAGGTTTGCATTAGGAGCAAGGGCCTAGTGTGAGTTGCCCTGGCATGGGCATTAAGATGATGGCCAGGAAATCTTTTCTTTGGGTGGAAGGCAGGAAGGTAAAGGGCCGATCCCTCATCTATGGGTCTGATTTCCAGAGGGCAAGACCATGGTCAGTAAATGTCTTTATTGGAAGAGAGATCCAGTCTCCTTGGCTCTGCCAGCACCCTAGGTCATGAGGATTTCGATGTCGAGCTCCAGCTGGCTGGCTCTAACCTCATAGCGGCCCTGGATCAGGCCTCGGGTTTGGCTGGCATGCCAGCGCCAGTGAGACTGGATGATCCAGGCCGCTTGGTACACCTGGAGAAACCGTCTGTGGGCTTGCCACATTCGAACCTGTGCCTGCACCTTCACCACTGCCCACTCCTGGCAGGTGTAGAGTCTTAGTGCCAGGCGCCGTCTTTGCTCCAGCATCTTGGCCTGCATCGACCTCCATCAGCACTGGATGACCCAGGCCCTGAGTGCTGCATGCAGTAACGTCCAGCGTACCATGTTGCCACGCCACCATGACTGAATCTTTATGGCTGCCTTCTCTAACTGATCGGGGGAAGGAAGAACATGGAGATGCTCAGTGGGGTACCCTCCCACTTCTAGACCCACCTCTGGTGCTGGGAGGAAAGGGGGCTTGGCCCAGGTAGCCCTGGCCTCTCCATCTCTGGGCCCCATGCATCTTATTTCCAAACTCCTACTCACCTTTAGACACTGCTCATTATCTGCTGGGCAGATCCGTTCTATATGGGCCTCACTCACATTTTGTGTGCCCATGGCCCTGGTCTTTAGGCTCCACTCATCTATCAGTTAGGCCACCCTAGTCTTTAGCCCCGCCCTCAACTGTTAGGCACCCCCATCACTAGACTCCGCCCACCTGCACACAAGGCTCCCCTCATCAGGTCCTGTCCATCCACATTTCGCCCACATTTCTTTCTCCTCTTCTTTTGTTTGTATTTCCTTAGGAATTGACCGGTCACCTTATTTATTGATTCCCATCATTTTTGGGGGCCTGCCATTATCTCTTGCTTTCAGTTTATTTCTCAGACTTAACTGGTGTCTTTAAGTCTTGCTCTTTATACACCTTCCAGTCACTTATGTCTGTTCCTGCTGGTGGCAGTGAAGAGAGAGATTCATGCAGCTTTCCTTCAAGTAAGGGATTTTACTTAGGACTATCATCACCAGTGTGGATTTATGGAAGCTTAAGTGTCAGAGCCTTTGGGAGGGATCCAAGCAGTGTGTTCACGGGCTAGTATGTTTTTTGTTAAGTTTGTGAAAGCAAGATATTTTAGCTGCAATTGGAGAGGGCCTCTGTCTCCACCTCTCTGACCCCCTCTGTCACCCTTTTCTTGTTGGGTGCCATGGAATGGCTGCAGTTTCTTTTGGAATGTGACTAAGGGGAAGCTGAGTTGGGATATACTTAGTTTGGGTTAATGTGATAGGTTTATGTGGTTCACAGTCACCCCTGGGAATAGGTAAATTCTTGCTAGCCATTCTGCTAGCAATGGCTTCCAGGAGGAGTTCTCCTTCCAGTTATGTCATCCATTCACCTGTATCATGGTATGAGGATATTGGGACAGAAGTGCTGCTGTGGTGATATGGATACTCCCTACAGTGCCCGGCAGCAGAAGTATATGTACAGGGGAGGAAAAGCAAGATTTGAAACGTATGGAGACAAAAACCGGTCTGTAGAAAATTCTTCCTTTTATCAGGCATGTTAAACTGTAAGAGGTAGATTCTGTTCTCATTGATGCCTGATTAAAATTGAAGTTTTGTCTTTGTCAGGAATATGTTTGATAATGCAGTGACACAGTTATAAACATTCTAAGCTTTTTTTTCTTTTTTTGGTATAAATTTTGTGAAGTAGAATTTATCAGAATTCCAGCGATTATAGGGAACCAACCAGAACAGCTGTGAATGGTGCATATGTTGGCACAAGAAATCACATTTTATGCATCTCAAATGTCAATAATCAACAAGTTTCTATAGAAAATCATATTGTAAAATCATCATATGAAGAAGTAATCAAAGGTTATGCAGCAAAAAAGTAGGAAAAATATTATAGAGGTAGGACACTTAAGTAATATATACATTGTTATGTTTGTGACATAACAAACATAACAATGTTTGTTATGTTTGCCAACTTTTTAAAATGTGTAATTTTTTTTTTTGCGGTACACGGGCCTCTCACTGTTGTGGCCTCTCCCGTTGCGGAGCACAGGCTCTGGACGCGCAGGCTCAGTGGCCATGGCTCACGGGCCCAGCCACTCCGTGGCATGTGGTATCTTCCCAGAGTGGGGCACAAACCCGCGTCCCCTGCATCGGCAGGCGGACTCTCAACCACTGCGCCACCAGGGCAGCCCTAAAATGTGTAATTTGATGTGATTTCTTTACTTGTCCTAAATATTCACTTGCCTAATTTTAAGTCTGTAATTTTGTATTCTTTTTCTTAAAGTAGGCCTTCCAAATTATATAAGCTTCAGTTTCCACAAAACCTAGGTCTGCCCTGCTGTGCTATAAGAATGCAACTGTGTGTCAAGGGCCCATGGGAGCTCACAGAGAGCTGTGTTTCTAGGATTCAGAGTTAGGACTGGAACCGCAGACGCAGGTGATGCAGAGATGCTGTGAGTCCTTTGGAATTGGGGAGGCCATTCTGGCTCTGCCTTTAGCATGTATGGTATTGCTCATTTTTCTGCATGAGGATTTGCTGGGTGCCCACTGCTCGTGGGTCCATGCGCTGTGGCTCCTGTTTATGTGTATTTGAGCCCTCTTACCATGACTCATACTAGTTGCCATGGTACTGTCCATTGGCATGTCTTACAGGTTCTGGCGCTATTGTCAAGCAAGCAACCTCTTTGCATCACATTAAAAGTCCTCAAGAGTGGACCCTGTTGCTTCCTTTAACGTCTGCAGTCTGGGTGAGCGGAGTGCTGGTATCAGCCATCTCAAAGGCCTCTATCACTGCATTGAACCTTTGGTCCTGGTGTCAGGTGTCTACTTCCAGCCCAATCTGCTGGATTCCGAAGAAGGAATCACTTAGAAGGGGGCTGTGGTTGTGGCCAGCACTCTGAGGCTCAGTCCATCCAGGCTGGGTTGCCATGGTCAGAACACTAGATCCCACTGTTCCTTGTGGATCTCTCCCCTGCCCCACTCTGGCCTGGCTGTTTGTTGTCAGAATATCCTGGCTTTGTCTCCTTCTAAAAGTCCCTGGAAAAACCTGCCAGCCCCTTTTATGTTCACGCTTTTGTAGTTATTCACAAAGTGGCAGCATATGGGGCCAAAGGGGAAGATGCATTCCCTGAATCCTACTAAGCATTCACAGACAACACTCCTTGGTCTCTTGTTTCCTCACTGCTCCCCTCTCCAGCTTCTGCTTCTCTTTTTCTTGCTTAATTTTTTCCCCTGATTATAAATATAGTATGTCTGTTTCTAAAATTTCAAAAAATGCAGAGACATATAAGGTGGAAAGGGGATTTCCCTTAAAATTTACCCCCAGAGCTATTCTTTCAGACCTTATGCCATGCACAGACTTAAATTTTTTATTTAAAATTATTTATTTTTTTATTGAAGTATAGTTGATTTACCATGTTGTGTCAGTTTTTGGTGTATAGCAAATCGATTCAGTTTTATCCATATATATATTCTTTCTAGAGTCTTTTCCATTATAGTTTATATAATTTATTTTTAATTCATACATTTCAAAATAAATTTTGCTTGGCAATCAGTGTTTTCTGCCTTACATTATTACTGTTCCCGGCTTGGAGGGTATCCTGGACAATTAGCTATGCATTTATGGACACAGAACATCCATGTACCTAAAGAAATAGAAAACCGTGTATGTTTCTGTGTATCTTGTTAAATTAATTGAGGTAAAAATCATATAATGTAAAATTAACCATTTTAACTATTTTAAAGTATACAATTCGGTTGCTTTTAGTGCATTCACAATGTTGTACTACCATCACTACTATCTAAGTCCAGTTTCTAATTTCATCTAATTTTAGTTCTAATTTCATCATCCCCAGAAGAAACCCTGTACCCATTAAGTAGTCATTTGCCATTTTCTTTCCCTTGCCCCACACCCTGGCAGCCACTAGTCTGCTTTTAGTCTCTATGGATTTGCCTATCCTGGACATTTTGTATAAATAGAATCATATATTATATGGCCTTTTGTGTCTGGCTTCTTTCACTTAGCATGTTTTCAAGGTTCATCCATGTTGTAGAATATATCAGTAACTTCATTCTTTTTTATGGCTAAATAATATTCCATTGTATAGATACATTTTGTTTATATATTTGTAAATTGACAAATATTTGAATTGTTTTCACTCTTTGGTGATTGTGAATAGTACTGTTGTGAGCATTTGTGTACAGGTATTTGTTTGAACACCTGTTTTCAATTCTTTTAGGTATATACCTAGGAGTGGAATTGCTGGGTCACCTGGTAATTCTCTGTTTAACTTTTGAGGAACCACCAAACTGTTTTCCACAGTAGCTATACCATTTTACATTCCTACCAATCTCCACATCTCCACTTGTTGTTTTCCATTTATTTTTTATTATAGCCATGCTAGTGTGAAGTGGTGTTTCATTGTTCTGATTTGCATTTCTCTAAGACTAATGATGTTGAACATCTTTTCATGTGCTGCTTGGGCATTTATGTATGTTTCTTTGGAGAAATGTCTATTCAAACCATTTTCCACTTTTTAATTGGCTTATTTTTAATTGGCTTACTTGTCTTTTTTGTTGTTGAATTGTGAGTCTTTTATATATTCTGGACACCATATCCTTACCAGATATATGATTTGAAAATATTTTCTCCCATTCTTCTGGTTGTCTTTTCACTTTCTTTGTAATGTTCTTTTATGCACAAAAGTTTTAAATTTTGATGAAGTCCAATTTAGCTATTTTTCTTTTGTTGCTTGTGCTTTGGTGTCATAGCTAAGAATCCATTGCTAAATCCAAGGTTATAAAGATTTACCCCTGTGGTTTTTTTTTTTTTTTTGCTCGACGGCATGTGGGATCTTCCTGGACCGGGGCACGAACCCGCGTCCCCTGCATCGGCAGGCGGACTCTCAACCACTGTGCCACCAGGGAAGTCCCCACTGTGTTTTTTATTCTAAGAGTTTTTTAGTTTTATCTCTTACACTTAGGACTTCAGTCGATTATGTGTTAATATTTGTATATGTTGTGAGGTAACTAAGAGTTCACCTTCATTCTTTTGCATGGGCTTTTCCAGTTGTCCCAGCACCATTTGTTGAAGAGATTATTCTTTCCGTTGTCTTGGTACCCTTGTTGAAATGAATTGAACATAGATCTATAGGTTTACTTCTGGTTTCTCATCCATTGATTTATATATCTATCCTCCAACTTTATCTTTTTCAAGACTGTTTTATTCTGGGACCCTTGCAATTCCATATGAACGTCAAGATTAGCTTGTCCATTTCTGAAAAAAATGGGGGAGGCAGTGGGAATTTTAATAGGGTTGCATTGAATCTGTAGGTCAACTGGGGGAGTATTAAGTCTTCTGACCCATGAACACAAAATATCTTTCCATATATTTAGGTCTCCTTTAATTTATTTCAACAGTGTTTTATAGTTTTAAGTGTCCAAGTGTTCCACCTGCTTGGTTAATTTTTTCCCTAAGTAATTCTTTTTGATGCTATTATAGAATTGTTTTCTTAATTTCATTTTTAAAATCTCCATTGCTATTGTATAGAATTACAAATGATTTTTTAAAAATATTTATTTATTTATTTTGACTGCACCGGGTCTTAGTTGCAGCATGAGGGATCTTTGTTGTGGCATGCAGGATCTTTTAGTTGCAGCATGCAGACTTCTTAGTTGCGGCATGCATGCAGGATCTAGTTCCCCGACCAGGGATTGAACCCAGGCCGCATGCATTGGGAGCGCAGAGTCTTAGCCACTGGACCACCAGGGAAGTCCCTAATTTTTTTTTTAATGAAGAATTTTATTAAATGTTTTTCTTTTTGCAGCTGTAGAGAGGATTACATGGTTTTCCTCTTATATCTGTTAATATTGTAAATTACATCAATAGATTTTTTTACTGTGGAAATATCCTCACAGTGGTGGGCCTTGGCCATATTTAAGACTACCTGGCACCTGAGCCCCTTGCTTCTAATTATAGAGCTGTAAATGCCAATTTCTTGCTTTCCCAGCTTCCCTAGCTGCTGGGCAGACATGTGACAGGTTTGGCCAGTCAAATGTACCCACTAGGGATTTTCAACTTGTGGCTTGGGATCCAGAAAATCAAGAGAGCATCCTTTGTGCCCATGGTGGAATCTTCATCAGGCTGGTTCTAGGGTGAGGTGTTTTCTGTGGTTCTAGATATGTAGCTTTTCTTTGCTCTGTTTCTGAGCCTACTCTTCAGGCTTCCTTAAAATCTGGTGAGCTAATAAGTATTGTTTCAGTACTTTTATTTTCTGCTTAAATGAATATGAAACAGCTTGTGTTGTTTGTAGTTAAAGACAGTGATCGGGCTGCCTTGGTGGCGCAGTGGCTAAGAGTCCACCTGCCAATGCAGGAGACATGGATTCGAGCCCTGGTCTGGGAGGATCCCACATTCTGCAGAGCAACTAAGTCCCTGTGCCACAACTGCTGAGCCTGCCCTCTGGAGCCCGCAAGCCATAACTACTGAAGCCCTCGTGCCTAGAGCCTGTGCTCCGCAACAAGAGAAGCCACCGCAATGAGAAGCCCACGCACTGTGGCAAAGAGTGGCCCCCACTCGTGGCAACTAGAGAGGGCTCGTGCGCAGCAGCGAAGACCCAATGCAGCCAAAAATAAATAAATAAATATTTTAAAAAAAAGAACAATGATCAATACACTTGCATTCATGAGATAAATTCTACTCATTTAAGTATTATTTGAAATCATCACTGGATTCAGTTTTTTAATATTTGCCATGTGGGTTCATCAGTCAGATTGACCTATAGTTTTCTCTTCCTGTGCTGACCTAATCTGATTTTTGATGTCAAGTGGATGCTAACTTTTGGAAGTATTTCTGTAGAAAAAACTTCCCAGAGTAGAATTGCTGGATCAAGGGGTCTGTGCATTTTTTGTTTTGATGGATTTTGTTAAATTGTTACTCAAAGAGAGGTTTTGCCAGTTTACATTCTAACCAACAACATATAATAGTTTCTCTTCACCCTTACCAACCTGGAGAACCTGTCATCAGCAATCAACTTTTTATTTCTTTTTTATGTGTGAGTTGAGCATCTTTGCATATGTTCAGAATCTGCACCCCACCCCACCCCCCCGCTCCCGCCCCACTGTTTCTTTTTCTATGAACTGTCTGTTCATGTCCTTTGCCAGGTGATTGGTTTTTCTTCTTATTTGGGCAAAGTCCTGGTTTAACCTTTCGTCCTACAGTGATATGCTGGTCTGGAATTTAAGCTCACTTCCCTCTGATGTTGATTTTAATGGCTGCTGAAACTGGAAAAGACTATCATAAAGCCCTGATGCTTGGAGGGAAGTTAGCATTCTTGTTTCTGCCTCCTAATTCAATACACTTTCCAGCTGTATCCAGCAATTATGCAAAGGTTTTATTAGCTTTAAAGTGTCTATATTTCCTAATGACAAACAGCTATTCTACAAACAAATCAGAAGGTGTTGCATTTTAATATTTTTAACAAATAGATCCAAAACCAATACAGTTTGGTGGGGGGAGGGGAGTATAAGTAAGTGACAAGTAGGTGAGGAAATTCTATTTCCAAAGTTTTAAGTGTTAAAACTGTGAGAATTTTTATGAGTGAACTACTTTCCTTTTTGCAACCAAATCACATGAAGAAGAAAACGTTTCAAAACAGGTATTTTAAAAGCATTTTCCAAGGCGTTGTATTTTGGCTGATGAGGAGCTCCCTCTAGAGGGAGGAAAAATATCAGCACCAGAGTTTTGGTTCCACTAAAATACTGTTATAACTAATAAATGAATTCAGCAAGGTAACAGGATACAAAATTGAAGACAGGGCTTCCCTGGTGGCGCAGTGGTTGAGAGTCCGCCTGCCGATGCAAGGGACACGCGTTCGTGTCCCGGTCCGGGAAGATCCCACATGCTGCGGAGCGGCTGGGCCTGTGAGCCATGGCCGCTGAGCCTGCATGTCCGGAGCCTATGCTCCACAACGGGAGAGGCCACAACAGTGAGAGGTCCGCGTACAGCAAAAAAAAAAAAAAAAAATTGAAGACAAAAATCAGTTACTAACAATGAACAATGCTAAAAGAAAATTATCCCCCCAAATGTATTTACAATAGCATCAAAAACAATAAAATACTTAGGAACAAACTTAGCCAAGAAAGTGAAAGACTTGTACAATGAAAACTACAAAACATTGCTGAAAATAATTAAAGAAAACATAAAAATATAGAAATATATCCCTTGTTAATGGATTGAAAGACTTAACATTGTAAAGATGTCAATACTACCCAAAGTAATCTATAGATTCAGTGCAGTCCCTATCAAAATCCTGATGACGTTTTTTGCAGAAATAGAAATTTCCTAAAATTCATATGGAATCTCTAGAAACTCTGAATAGCCAAAACAATCTTGAAAAAGAAGAATAAAGCTGAAGGACTCACACTTCATAATTTCAAAACTTATTGCAACGTTACAGTAATCAAAACAGTGTGGTACTGGCATAAAGACAGACATAGAGACCAATGGAATAGAAAAGAGAGCCCAGACATGGGCTCTGTTCAAGTTATTTTTTACAAGGATGCCAAAAACATTCAGTGGGGGAAAGGACAGTGTTTTCAACAATTGGTATGGGGAAAACTGGATATCTACATGCATAAGTATGAAATTGGACCCATATCCAACACCATATAAAAAATAAATTCAAAGTGGATCAAAGACCTAAAACTCTTAGAGGAAAACATAGGGCAAAAATTGTACAGCATTGGATTTCACAATGATTTCTTGGATATGACATCGAAGGCACAGGCAACAAAAGAAAAAATAGACAATTTGGACTACATGAAATTAAAAAAATTTTATGCATCAAAAGACACTGTTGGGCTTCCCTGGTGGCGCAGTGGTTGGGAGTCCGCCTGCCGATGCAGGGGACACGGGTTCGTGCCCCGGTCCGGGAAGATCCCACATACCGCAGAGCGGCTAGGCCCGTGAGCCATGGCCGCTGAGCCTGTGCATCCGGAGCCTGTGCTCCGCAACAGGAGAGGCCACAGCAGTGGGAGGCCCGCGTACTGCAAAAAAAAAAAAAAGACACTGTTGACAGAGCAGAAAGGCAATCCACAGAATGGGACAAAATATTTGAAATAATATATCTGATAAGAAATAAATATCCAGAATACAGAGAAACTTCTAAATCTTGACGACAACAACAACAACAAAACAAAAAACGAGGAAAGGACTTGAATAGACATTTGTCCAAAGAAGATATACAAATGACCAATAAGTACATATAAAAATGTTCAGCATTACTGATCATTAGGGAAATTCAAATCAAAACTACAATGAGATACCACCTCACACCCATTAGGTTGGATACTATTTTTTATAAAAAAACCAGAAAATAACAAGTGTTGATGAGAATATGGAGAAATTGGAACCCTTGTACACTGTTGCTGGGAAAGTAAGATGGTATAGCTGCTGTGGAAAACAGCACGGTGGTTCCTCAAAAATTAAAGATAGAATTATTATATGGCAATTCCATTCCAGGTATATACTGAAAATAATTGAAAGCAGAGTCTTGAAGAATATTTGTACACCTATGTTCATAGCATTATTCACAATAGCTAAAATATCAAAGCACCCATGTGTCCATCGATGGATAAATGGATAAGCAAAATGTGGTATATACATACAATGGAATATTATCTAGCCTTAAAAAGGAAGGTAATTCTGATTTGTGCCACAACATTGATGAAACTTCAGGACATTATGCTGAGTGAAATAAGTCAGTCACAAAACAACAAATACTAAATGACTCCACTTATAGAAGGTACTTAGAGTAGTTAAAATCATAGAGGCAGAAAGTAGAATTGTGGTTGCCTGGAGCTGGAGGTGGAGGAATGGGTGGTTATTGTTTAATGGCACAGAGTTTCAGTTTTACAAGAAGAAAAGAGTTATGGAGATGAATGATGGTGACAGTTGTACAACATTATGAACATATTTAATAGCGCTGAACTGTACATTTAAAAATGGTTAAGATGGTAAGTTTTATGTGTCTCTTATGTCAATAAAAAAGTAAACGGTAACTAGAGTTAAAGCTGAGAAAGTTGAAGAAACATTTTAGGGAAGCAGAAGATAGACGGATGTTCTATATAAATGAGAGAAGCTAGATTATTGATGTCACAAGCATCCAGTGTTCTGGACACAGAATTAAAAAGGTCAACTCAACATTGGCATCTTATTATTCACCTCCCTGGTTAGTGGTAGAGGTGGTGCGAGGGCTGGTGAAGAGGCAGTTGAAAAGTCAACAAGCTGAAATTTTGAGCAGAATTTTTGAGAGTTTCTTTGTGAGGAGGCACAGAATTTGGAGACCAGGACTGCCAAGAATGAGGGCATCCTGTAAATCCCCGATGTTGAGTGTTGGAAGGCAAGAGGGCTTACAATACTAAGAGAAAAATGAATTAGAAATAGACTAGCATTTCCAATGATGGAAGGTCAGTTTCACATCATCTCAATCTCTGAAATTAGATTAAGGCAACCCAGGATTTCTAATGCTCCAGTCACCTACCAGAGCAAATGTAAATCATCTCTGAAGAAAGAGAACTTCATCTCAGACTTCAACTTATTTTGAAGAATCTTCTTGTACAGCATCCATCACTCAATAAAAAATAGCCAAACTCAAGACCAAAAAAAAAAAAAAACCCACCTTGAAAACAAGAGAAATAGCTGACAACAGAAATAGACTCACAGAGACTTCCCTGGTGGTCCAGTGGCTAAGACTTCAAGCTCCCAATGCAGTGGGCCTGGGTTTGATCCCTGGTCACTAGATCTCACATGCTGCAGCTAAAAGATCCCACATGCCACAACTGAAGATCCCAAATGCCACAACTAAAGATCCCAAATGCCTCAACTGAAGATCCCACGTGCAGCAATGAAGATCCAGCATGCCACAACTAAGACCCAGTGCAGCCAAATTAAAAACAAACAAAAAAAAGACAGTGGAGACAGATAATGAAGGTACAGATACAAGTTTTAAAATAAATAATATGTTAATGAAAGTAGAAGACAAAATGAGAATTCAGCAGAAAACTGAAACTTATTTTAAAACTATCAGACAGAATTTTAGAACAGAAAAACACAACAACCAATTAGGAATTCAATGCATAAGTTTAACGGAAGATTGTACAAGGATGAAGAGATAATTACTTAACTGAAAAATAAATCGAGAAAATATATACAGTGAGGCACAGAGGGACATAAAGATGGAAATACAAAAGAGAGGATTGGAAACACTTGGGATACAGTGAAAAGTCAAATATATAATTAGATTCCTATCCTAGTAGACGAGGATAGAGAATGAGGTGAAAGCCACATATGAAGAGAGAACAGCTGAAAACTTTCCAAAAATGAGGAAAGATAGAAAACCACAGATTCAAGAAGCCCAATAGGAAAAAATAAAAAGAAAACCACACATAGGCACATAATTGGAAAACTGGTGAAAACCAAAGACAAAGAGAAAACTCTCAGAAAGGGAACAAGATTACTTCAAAAGAGCAACAGTTGGGCTTCCCTGGTGGTGCAGTGGTTGAGAGTCTGCCTGCCGATGCAGGGGACACGGGTTCGCGTCCTGGTCTGGGAAGATCCCACATGCCATGGAGCGGCTAGGCCCGTGAGCCATGGCCGCTGAGCCTGCGTGTCTGGAGCCTGTGCTCCACAGCGGGAGAGGTCACAACAGTGAGAGGCCCGCATACTGAAAAAAAAAAAAAAAAAGAGCAACAGTTAGACTAACAGCTGACTCCTTAGCAGAAGGAATGGAAGACAGTAAAATTATATTACTAAAGTATTGAAAGAAAATAAATAATAACTACTGACTTACCTGTTGAAACCATCCTTCAATAGTGAGGGAAAGACAGAACTTTTTAGACAAAAACAGAAAATTGATCAACGGCAGACCAACACTAAAATAAATACTAAAGGATATTGTATAGGCAGAAGGAAAATGAGCCTAGGTGGCAGGCAGAGATGCAACAGAAATGAAACTAGAGAATATTGGGGAAATCTAAATGAATGTGGAGTGTGCAAAACAGTAATTATTTAACTTGCAAAGGGAGTTAACCAAAGTTAAAATGTTCTGAAGTCCTTGAATTGTCTGGTACTAAATTTATATTATACTTTGGTAAGTTAAGGATACATATTGTATTCCCTAAGGTTGGTCTGTTCAATGTGGTAGCCAGTAACCACATTTGGCTGTTGATGCTTAGAAATATGACTAGTCCTAATTGAGAAGTGCTATAAATGTAAAATATACATCAGATTTCAAATCCTTAGTGCAAAGAAAGAAAATAATACCATTAATAAATACACAAAATGTCAGGCCACCCTGTGTGGATATCCTCCTCATTGTATTCAAATTCAGACTTGAATATACTACTAAGGATGCCCTCCTCATCCCACTAGTTATGATGCACATCACTGTCATGACTTTGGATCCCTGTGTGGACTCTTCCTACCCCTGCCTGGGTTCCATGCTGGGTAGACCTTTCATGCCAACACCTTCCTCATCCTCTTGGGATCCATGTCCTGCTCTGTGCCATGGGGATTCTCTTCCCCACTCCCCCCAGTACACCTATGTTGCACTGCCCAGCCTAATGACTTTCAGACTGAAATGTTCAGGAGAGAAAGTGAGGAAATAGAAAGGAAGAACAAGAAGAAACTAAGTTTACATTTTTACTTTAAAAAAAATAGAGACATACCATCTGTAGAGGAAATTCTTCATCACTGGCTAAAATCTGCTTCAACATTTTTACCCCAAACTTCAAGGAAACATGACCACAAAGAAAACTCAGAAAATGTCCATAAGAAAATGGATTAAAATATTTGAGCACAGGTTCAGATCTTCCTGTCCCACTGCAAATTCCTGGGAATAACAGAAAAGGAGTACTTTTTTTTTTTTTTTTTTGGCTGCTGTAGGTCTTTTGTTGCTGCGCCCGGGCTTTCTCTAGTTACAGCAAGCGGGAGCTACTCCTCGGTGCGATGCACGGGCTTCTCATTGCTGTGACTTCTGTTGCAGAGCAAGAGAACGGGCTCTAGGCACACGGGCTCAGTAGTTGTGGCTCACAGGCTTAGTTGCTCCGCAGCATGTGGGATCTTCCCGGACCAGAGCTCAAACCTGTGTCCCCTGCATTGGCAGATAGATTCTTAACCACTGAGCCACCAGGGAAGTCCAGGAATACATTTTTTAAAAATCTCTAATAGGGGCTTCCCTGGTGGTGCAGTGGTTGAGAGTCCGCCTGCCGATGCAGGGGACACGGGATCGTGCCCCGGTCTGGGAGGATCCCACATGCCGTGGAGCAGCTGGGCCTGTGAGCCACGGCCGCTGAGCCTGCGCGTCCGGAGCCTGTGCTCCGCAACGGGAGAGGCCACGACAGTGAGAGACCCGCGTACCGCAAAAAAAAAAAAAAATCTCTAATAGTATCTTAAAAAAATAGGAAGAGATCTTCAGTGGACAGAAATTATATGGACACTTTAAAGCAGGGGTCCCCGACCCCCAGGCCGCAGACCAGTAGCGGTCCATGGCCTGTTAGGAAATGGGCCACACAGCAGGTCAGTAGTGGGTGAGTGAGCGAAGCTTCATGTGCTGCTCCCCATCGCTTGCGTTACCTCCTGAACCATCCCTCCCCAACCCCCCCGTCTGTGGAAAAATTGTCTTCCACGAAACTGGTACCTGGTGCCAAAAAGGTTAGGGACTGCTGCTTTAAAGGACAGAGGCAGATATGAAAAGACTGAAAGAAAATGAATCAAAGCTCTAAAAAGGTCTCATACAAAAGTGCAGAGCCGTGCAGTCCCTTCAAGCTAGGAGGTACCTCGTTCAGGGGGCAGCAGAGGCTGTGGGCTACCACAGGGACTAGTTACAATATATCTGTAGGAGGAGGAGCCACCTTTACAGTTGAGTCATGCGGTTGGCAAGAGAGGGCTTGTCTTCAGGGAGGAGCTGTGACTGGCTTGGGAAGGAGAGGCAGGGCCTGCTACTGTGTGACTCTCTTGTACAGGAAGACTCCTGCCCAGGTGACCACCCACTGACACCTCACCCCAACAGTTTATCCCACACCGCCCATGTAATCTGTGGAGTCAGGGACTAAGCATTCATCGACAGGCTAAAGGGAATCTCAGAACAAAGATGAGTGCGCAACCAGGAGTCATCAAGCTTTAGGGGAAACCAGCAGCATGAAAAAGCCTCCCTAAACCCAACAAGCAGAAACACAATAGCTAAAGGGAAGATTTAAGAAGACAATTTAAAGAAATAAAGTTAATATTTTTCACAGAAGACCACTTAGCCTTAAAAAAAGAACAACACATTATTTGAAAGAGCCACTTATGGATCTTAGAGAGGAACAACATAGTTATCAATATTAAAACCTGAGGGGTGGGTGGAGGCCAAGATAGCAGAATAGGAAGACCCTGAACTCACCTCCTACCACAGGCACACCAAAATTACAACTACTTACAGAGAAACTATCTATGAGAATGACCTAAAAACTAGCAGAAAAAAATTTCCACAACTAAAGACATAAAAGGGAAACCACAACAAAATGGGCAGGGGGCTAGAAATGCAGTGTAGTCAGAACCCAAACCCCTGGGAAGGTGACTCACAAGTGGAAGAAATATCACAACTGTAGAGGTCCTCCCCAAGGATCAAGGAGTCTCAGCCCTACATTAGGCTCTGCAGACCAGGGACCCTGCACTGGGAAGATGAGCTCCCAGAACGTCTGGCTTTGAAAATCAGTGGGGCTTATTTTGGGGAGAGCCAGAGGTCTATAGGAAACAGAAACTTCACTCTTAAAAGGGTGAATGCAAAATCTCAAACATTCCAAGTCCAGGTACAGAAGCAGTAGTTTGAAAAGAGCCTGGTTCAGACCCACTTGCTGATTTTGTAGAGCCTCTTGGAGGGGCAGGATGCAACTAGGGATCTTCTTGTGGATGGAGATGCTGGCAGCAGCCAATTTGGGGAGCTAATTCTACCACGATAATACCTGCATTGGTAAGTGTCATTTTGGAATCCTTTCTCTAGCCTGTTAGCACCAGGAACCCAGCCCCCTCGGACCATGTAGATAGGCACAGTTAGAATTTCAACAAAAAGTTAGAAAATATAAAGAAGAAACAAACAGAGCTGAAGAATACAGTAACTGAAATGAAAAATACACTAGAGGTATCAACAGTAGATTAATGATACAGAGGAATGGATCAGAAAACTGGAAACAGATTAGTGAAAACAATCCTTGTGAGACTAAAAAAAAAAAAAAAAAGAATTTTTAAAAAACAAGGATACTTTTAAGAGACCTCTGGGACAACATTAAGCATACCAACATTCACGTTATAGGAATCCTGGAAGGAGAAGAAAGAGAAAAGGGCAGAGAACTTATTTGAAGAAATACTAGCTGAAAATTCCCCTATCTTGTGAAAGGAAACAGACAGCCAGGTCCAAGAAGTACAGAGAGTCCCAAACAAGATGAACCCTAAAATGTTCACACCAAGACACATTATAATTAAAATGGCAAAAATTAAATATAAGGAGAGAATCTCAACAGCAGCAAGAGAAAGCTACTAGTTACATACAAGGGAACTCCCATAAGACTATCAACTGACTTTTCAGCAGAAACTCTGCAGGACAGAAGGGAGTAGTAGCACAATATATTCAATGTGATGAAAGAAAGAAAAAAAAAATCTTACCACCAAGAATGCTGTACCCAGCAAGGCTATCCTTCAGATTTGAAGGAGAGAAAAAGAGTTTTACAGATAAGCAAAAGCAAAAAGAATTCAGCACCACTAAACCGGCTTTACAAGAAATGTAAAAGGAACTTCTCAAAGTGGAAAAGAAAAGGCCACAACTAGAAATATGAAAATTACGAAAGAAAAATCTCATTGGTAAAGGTAAACATATAGTAAAAGTAGTAGATCAACCACGTACAGAGCTAGTAGGAAGGTTAAAAGACAGAAGTAGTAAAACCATCTATATCCACAATAGGTAGTTAAGGGATACACAAAACGTGTCCTCTGATATCAGGAGCAAGACAAGGATGCCCACTCTCGCCACTTTTATTCAACAGAGTATTGGAAGTCCTAGCCATGGCAATCAGATAAGGAAAATAAATTAAAGGAATCCAAATTGGAAAGAAACCTAGACAGTAGTCACTCAAACAAATAAGAGAATTCTTTTTTTTAAATAAATTTACTTATTTATTTTTGGCTGAGTTGGGTCTTTGTTGCTGCCTGTGGGCTTTCTCTAGGTGCGGCAAGTGGGGGCTACTCTTCATTGCGGTGTGCAGGCTTCTCATTGTGGTTGCTTCTCTCATTGTGGAGCATGGGCTCTAGAGTGCAGGCTCAGTAGTTGTCGCACACAGGCTTAGTTGCTCCATGGCATGTTGGATCTTTCCGGACCAGGGCTCGAACCCGTGTCCCCTGCATTAGCAGGTGGATTCTTAACCACTGTGCCACCAAGGAAGTCACAAACTTCTAATCCTGTGAGCTGACAGAGGGAGACAGCAGGTTGTGCACTGGAGCTGGAGTCAGGCATGAAAAGAGAGCAAAGGATGCCCCTTTTCTAGCCTGTGGGTGAGGTCTGAAGGGAAGTGATATGCTTCCCAGGTAGGTGGTCAGGCCCAGGCCAAACAGAATAACCCTTTGACCGATAGATCGTGGTGTTCTTGTTCTAGACTGGCCAACCAGGTCCAAGGAACCAGGTGACAGCTAGGGAAGGTGTGCCCCATGTTACAGTTGAGGACCCTGAGACTCAGAGTTCAACTGTGATGTGTCTGTTAACCAAGAGTGGCAGAGACGGGACACCTGTCTGGTCTCTGGCTGCAGCCAGTGGTCTGCCCAGTGCTCACAAACTTCTGAGGAAGGTGCCATTGTTGATAAAGGATCAGGACCCCTTCCTGGCTACACCAGGGCTCAGGTGGGTCGGGAATGTTTCCTGAATGTCCCTTCTTTTTCCTTGCAGCCCCACCCCCTAGTGGAAGCGCCCCCCTCTGACAAAGAGTTGCAAGCAATAAAGATCCAAGCCTGGTGGCGGGGCACCCTGGTGCGCCGGACGCTGCTGCACGCGGCCCTCAGAGCATGTACTGGTGGAAACAGAAGCTGGCAGAGCTGCTGGAGAAGAAGCAGCGGACTGTGCTGGATCATTATGCTCAGCAAAAATGGGCAGTGGTCAGGCCACAGTCTTGTGTCCGCATGTAGCGCATCCGCCTTCGTTATTGCCGTTTGCTCCATGCTGCCCACATTATCCAGGTCTGTTGGCGCTGGCATAATTGCCATACCCGTGACTTTTTCAGGGGCAGCTATGAACTCACAGCAAGCCAACTAGGACTTGAGCTTGAGATCTTTCTAGGGTCACAGGTCTGTTGGATTACAGACTGCATCCCCTTCCCAATAAAGAATTGATCGGGTGTGGTCCAACACTGTGTCACAAGATCTCAGACAATCTTCAGTAGGTCACTGTCTCAGTGAAGGGTCAAGGTAAATGATGGCAGAGGTCAGCTCTGAGGTTGTCTGGGGTCGCATATAAAGGAGGATTCTAAGAGCCAGGTGCTGGATGACTGGGGTCTGTGGTTGATTAGTAATGTCTGCCATGGGTAGGAGACATGAAGTTGCCCAGCTTCCAAGTCAGCCAGCTCCAGGGAAACTCCTTCATAGTGTGGTGTATGGTTGTGTTTTCATTTTGCTCATGGTTTCCTTTGCTGTGCAAAAGCTTGTAAGTTTGATTAGGTCCCATTTGTTTATTTTTGCTTTTATTTTTATTGCCTGGGGAAACTGACTTAAGAAAACACTGGTACAGAGAATGTTTTACCTATGTTCCATTCTAGGAGTTTTATGGTGTCGCATCTTATATTTAAGTCTTTAAGCCATTTGGAGTTAATTTTTGTGTATGGTGTGAGGGTGTGTTCTAACTTCATTGATTTATGTTGTAGTTTATTTTATGACAGGGCCGAAAGTAAGCTTATCACATGAGATGAATTGTGTCGAAGTACAGTAGTAGAGAGCTGTCGTTTGCTCAGGCAAAACAGCGCCGTCTGTCTTGTTGTGGTAGTTTTTATTAAAGTATTATTTAGGTTTACATTTTAAGATTT
Organism: Stenella coeruleoalba; assembly: GCF_951394435.1. Taxonomy (NCBI): domain Eukaryota; kingdom Metazoa; phylum Chordata; class Mammalia; order Artiodactyla; family Delphinidae; genus Stenella; species Stenella coeruleoalba. The sequence continues at coordinate 68,364,352 of NC_137156.1, forward strand.
GTTTTTTTAACATTTTAGAAATGTCAAAGCAGTAACCTATGTTTTTATTAACTATACAAGTAATAATTGGCTTTTTTGAAAACATGTCGTGTTTTGTCCTTGAGTGCAAAAGCAGTATAAAGTTTTCACCATTATTTTGATTATACTGAAGTAGCACAAGGACATTTCCTTGTGTTTTTATTATTTTGATTATACTCAAGACATTTTATGGATTAGTGTCCAAAGCACTTAATGTTTTTTTGTAGGCCCCCGGTTTGTTGGGGGGTGCTCAAAGCATTTAGGACTGTTTATAGCTCTGGCTTATTTGTTAGCCCCCAGTTTGTTGGTGGGGGGGGCTCATGGGTTACATTTTCTTTTTATGTCCTCAGTTATTTTATTATATTTCCCCCTTTTTGTTTTGTAATTTTTGTAGTATCAAGGAGAACATGGCAGCATTACTCCCGGTGTTAAACTACATGGAATTATTTTGTAGTTTGTGTAGTATTAAGGAAAACACAGTAGTTTGTTGTAATGTTGTGTGACGGGTAGTTTTTATTTGTCGTTGGACTATAATTAAATATATGATTATTATTATAATGAGTATTAGTAATTTTGTAGTAGAACCAAATAAAACATGTAATTTAGACATGGGATTTAGATTATTAAGTTTTTGAATAATTTTAGTTCATACTTTTTGTGAATTAAGTCGTAATTTTTTTTGAAAAGTTTGTTGAATTTTTTCTTGTAAATTTACGATTTTTTTTGTTAAATTTTTGTGATGTAATAAATGTTTTTTTATTTTTGTCCAGGGGAATGTAGACTGATTATATGGAACCGAAGTGACACATAAGGCACTTTGATTCTAGTTATAACGTAGCTTTATTTGTCTTTGTAAATTTACAAGTTGATCCCCCAACATAACCATAGCTTGGTGTAAGTCTGTTATTTTTGAATGTATTTTTGAATCAATTTGTCGTTGAGAAGACCAAAGTATTTTAGAATTTTTATTTCAATCAGTTATATAATTAATGGTCTGAATAGATTGTTTTAAAGCAACTCCAGCTACTGTAGCAGTAGCTGTTATGGCTATAATACCCATGACAGCTGTAATCAACATTTTTATAAATCTTTTACCTTTTTTTAATGTATCAGCTAAATACTGTAAAACAGCCATAGGAAGAGATTCTTGTCATTCCCTTCTAAGATTGACAGGAAGCCAAAGACCTGTCCGAGCTCGTAAGATATACAAACTTTTAGTAGATTTGTTAAAAGATATACTAGAGTTAATGTAGGTATACAGAGAGTAATTTTTACATATTATAATATCTTGAGTCTCATTTTATATAGTTGGTTCTTTTAACAATATATAAGGTAATTTTACATAACTATGAGTATATCGAGTAACATTTTTATGAAAAGTCAAACTATAATTTTTAGATTTGTTATCCATATGTTTTACCCAAGTATTAATCTTTTTTAAAGCTGTCATAAGCTTTTATAGATTTTTTTGGATAGGATATCCATTTAAATGAGGACCAGGAGGAGAAAACCCTCCTGCGTGTCATACTATGGTATCATTAATAGTATTGTTATAAATAGTGTTATCATCTCTATGTCAGTGTAAATTTTTTAGACCCCTTTTTTTTTGGGCGGAGCCAAAAGGGCTTTAATCAATGACGGTTTTCTAAGAAGTATTAACAAGAACCCGAGCCATTTCTCCTTGGCATCGAGTCCAATGGACCCAATCCGATAATCGATCTACAAGAGGCATCTGGCATGGAGGCAAGTAAGGTGTGGAAACATTTTTATTAAGAGTGGAATTAGAACTTTTAAAACTAAGCATTTAAAAGATATAACCCATGATATCTGCTTTTATTTTTGACAACATTTAACCATGCTTGATAATTTATTTTAAGGTAATGATCTCCCTTTTCCATATAAATAGGAGATTTATTAACACCCACCATGTAATTTATTATTATTATTATTATTATTATTATTATTATTATTATTATTGGCTTTAAAGGGCCTCTATCATTAAAAGGACCAGGCAACCATCCACACTCATTTACATATACAAGAATTGGGGCATCCCATCAGGTACCCCCCATATTAAGAGGAGGGTTAGGAATATAAGTCCAATAAGTATGGTTAGTACAATTTATCTCATTGGCTGATATGTTTATTACCTGTGCAGACAGCATTGTCAACATGGCTACAAAAAGATTGGTGTTAGTGAGAGGTTTACCCTGTGAAATGACAAGATTTTTGGCAGTGTCTGTAAACTTTTTTATTTGCCCCCAGGTCAATGGAGGTGTCTTCTTCTTTTCACCAAGTAACAGTCTTGGTAAGCGCCTCCCAATCTTGAGGAATTAATATGTTTTTGGAAGCATACCTAGACAAAAGACCTTGAACGTAATTAGAATGTATCCCATATGTATTAATGGCTCTTTTTAGTATTTTAAAAATTTTTACATCATGAGGGTTATACTCAACGTTTATATATTCATTTGGAAATTGATTATTAGTAGGCATAGCTTGTCTAACAATAGGGAAAGCAAAAAATGGTTCAGAATATTGGTTTTTTTTATTTATCTATTCTTTTAACAATATTTTATTAGATTCAGGTTTTAGAGGAAAGCGAAACTGACGAGAGGTTCCAACAGTATAAGCTGTTAATTCTAAAGGAGGAGCCGGAGGAATAGTAGGACATGGCTCCTGATATAAAGGAGTGGTAGCATTGTTTTTATTTTTTTTTAATTTAACCATCAAATTTTTTAACTTTGAAAGTATATCAGAAATTTCATTTTGTTGAGAAAGTGGCATCTCATTTTGTTTGTTAGTCTGTTCTTAACCTTTATCATCATCAGAAAAAGCCCCTGTATCATTGGAATCCAAAAAATCCTTTCCTGTCTCAGACACAAGGGGAGGAGGAGGCGGTGGAAGGTCCTCTATAGGAGACTCATGAAACAGAGTACGAAAAGCAGCAGAATGATCGGGAGCAGAATTCGGACTCTGAGGGCGTGCCCCATTGTCACTTTTAGTTTTAGATTGTAATGGTTTTAGGGCAAGGGAAATTAATTTACAAAGAGACCAAATACGGACAGATATAGGGTTTCCATGTTGATGAGCTCTTTTTAAGGCTCGCATAACCTGTTTTTAAACTTTTAAATTCAACTGGTTATGACCAGTAGATTGAAACCAGTAACAATGTTTACGTACCAGCGCAAACAATTTATCAAAAGATTTTGGTTTTACTTTTACTCCTGAACTCCTTAATAACTGTTTTAGGAGTCTAATGTATTGAAATTTTATTGAATGGGAATTCCCTATTACAGTTACTCTACTGTTGTCAAAGGTTTCGCTTACTCTGAGCGGACCAGTTTTTCCTTCTGTCTCGCGATTATGCGATTACTTACCTTTAAGTCCCTGTTCGGGCGCCAAATGTTGTAGTTTATCTTATGACAGGGCCGAAAGTAAGCTCATCACACAAGATGAATTGTGCCGAAGCACAGCAGTAGAGGCCTGTCGTTCGCTCAGGCAAAACAGCGCCGTCTGTCCTGTTGTGGTAGTTTTTATTAAAGTATTATTTAGGTTTACATTTTAAGACTTGTTTTTTTAACATTTTAGAAATGCCAAAGCAGCAACCTATGTTTTTATTAATTATACAAGCAATAATTGGCTTTCTTGAAAACATGCCGTGTTTTGTCCTTGAGCGCAAAAGCAGCACAAAGTTTCACCATTATTTTGATTATACTGAAGTAGCACAAGGACATTTCCTTGTGTTCTCACTATTTTGATTATACTGAAGACATTTTATGGATCAGTGTCCAAAGCACTCAGTGCTTTTTTGTAGGCCCCTGGTTTGTCGGGGGGTGCTCAAAGCATTTAGGACTGTTTATAGCTCTGGCTTATTTGTTAGCCCCCAGTTTGTTGGGGGGGGCTCATGGGTTATGTTTTTTTTTTTTTTTTGGTTACGTTTTTTTTTTATGTCCTCAGTTATTTTATTACAGATTTACATGGGGCTGCCCAACTTTTCCAGCACCACTTGCTGAAGAGACTGTCTTTTCCTCATTATATATTCTTGCCTCCTTTGTTGAAATTTAATTGACTGTAGGTGTACAGGTTTCTTTCTGGGCTCTCTATTATGTTCCTATGATCCATATGTCTGTTTTTGTTCCTATACCATGGGTTTTTCGGGGGTTTTTTTAAGATTTTTTTTCCCATATGTGAACCATTTTTAAAGTCTTTATTGAATTTGTTACAGTATTGCTTCTGTTTTATGTTTTGGTTTTTGGCTGCGAGGCACGTGGGATCTTTGCTCCCCGACCAGGGATCAAACCCACACTCTCGGCATTGGAAGCCAAGTCTTAACCACTGGACTGCCAAGGAAGTCCCCATGTTGTTTTGATTATTGTAGTTTTGTAGTATTGTTTGAAGTGTAGCAGGGTTATGCTTCCTGCTTTGTTCTTTTTCCTCAGGATTGCTTTGGCAATCCTGGGTCTTTTATAGTTCCATATAAATTTTAGGATTATTTGCTCTAGTTCTGTGAAAAATGTCATGGGTAATTTGATAGGGATTGAGTTAAATCTGTAGATTGTTTTGGGTAGCATGGCCATTTTAACAATGTTAATTCTTCCAATCCAAGAGCATTCTCATTCAATTTAGACCAATTCCAAAATGCCCCCACCCACCTGGGGACTACATAAGCCCACACAGTCTGGCCTTGCCCATCTCACTCTCTCAATGACCTCCCTGGTGGCTCTGCTAATATCAAAAAAACCCCAGCACCCTCCCATCGCAGTGCTTTGCTCTTGCTGCCACCTTTCCTTGGATTGTCTTCTTGCAGGTGGAGCCCTCACTCCATTCAGGTTTGTCTCTGCTCCATGTTCCTTCCAGGGAGGCCTCCTTTGATTTGACCACCTTATTGAAATAGCTTTCCCTCCCACTACTGTATACTCTAGCTCCTGACTCTGCTTTCCTATTTCAGTCCTCATCCCTACCAAGGTTATCTTACCTCTCTGTTTTCTGTTTCCCCCACCACGAGAGGTGAGCTCCAAAAGAGCAGGGACTCTAGGTTCAGTGCTGTGTTCCCAGGATCTAGAACAGTTGGTTCTCTCTCCCTCTCTCTTTCAGTATGTTATTGGCTATATATTTTAACTTTCTGTATATTATGACATTTTGACATCATTTTTGAACATTCCTTTCTGGCTTGGGTAGACTACCCCTCCCAGGGCTGGCCAATTCTTTGAGATGGCAAAGGACTCAGCCTGGAGCATGCCTATGATTTGCAAACCAACCAATCCAGAGCCTTACCTCCTCTCTCGGGCCTGTGCACCCCAGAGGGCAATATTCCAATGCCTTAATCATCGCAAGTCCGGATTCCAGATCCAAGGTCCAGGTACCAGGCATCTGGGGACCACTCCTATAACGTAGAGCCCACCCGAATTACTCAAACAAGCCAATCCTGAACTGATTACCCTGCCCGACCTTGCCTTTCCTGCTTCAAGAAAGACCATGGCAAAAGTTCTTTTCTCACCCCTGTCTTCTGCCGCTTGCCCAGTACCTGATGCCTGTCCTCTGACCCTGTGTGACATGAGGTGGTGACCTCTTCTCTAGGATCTGTAAGTACAGTAAACCTTGTTTCCTATGCCTCTCCTATTCTCATGTGGCCTCACCTGACTGACCATCACATCGCACAAATAAGTGAAATCCACATAACCATTTTTATATTAACCACATAATATTCAGTGGCATTTAGTACATTCAAAGTGTTAAGCAACCACTATTATATATATCAATTTCTAAAATATCTTTATTGTCCTAAAAGAAAACCCCATACCCAAAAAGTAATCACTCCCCAGTACCTGCTCCTCCAGCCACTGGCAGCCACCAATCTGCATTCTGTCTCCATAGATTTACCTAGTGTGGAATAATGCAATATTTTGTGTCTGGTTTCTTTCACTTAACATGATGTTTTCAAGGTTCATCCACGTTGTAACCATGTGTCAGTACTTCATTACTTTTTATAGTAGAGTATATGTCCATTGTATGCATACGCTACATTTTGTTTATCCACTCTTGATAGGTATTTGGACTGTCTGCACCTTTTGGCTGTTGTGAATAATGCCACTATAAATACTTAGTAGCTACCCCATTTTACAGCCCATCAGCAATATACAAGTGTTCCAATATTTCTATATCCTTGCCAACTCTTGTTATTTTCCTTTTAAAGAAAATTCTAGCCATCCTAGTGAGTGTGAAGTGGTGTCTCATTGTGTTTTCTTTTGCATTTCTCTTATGATGAGTGATGTTGGGCATCTCAATGTGCTTGTTGGTCATTTGTGTATCTTCTCTAGGAGAAACATCTATTCAAGTTTTGAAAAAAATTTTTAATTGGGTTGTGGTTGTCTTTTTGTTGTTTCAGTAAATATTTAGGTAATGAATGAATACACAGTTCTATCCACGCCCTGGATTTGTGGCTTTACCATGACTCAAATCTTTCTCCCTAGAAACAACTGTCCCACCATCCCTGAATGAATGGTTCTCTCATCAACCACCCCAAATCCCTCATACCCAAAAGACATGTCTTTCTCAGACTCTTTGAATTTTTATTTCTCTCTGGCAGTGTGTGTATGTGTGTGTGTGTGTGTGTGTGTGCTGGGTGGTGGAAGGAGGAGCTGTTATTGTGTCTCCATTCATCTGGGCATACTGTTCTCTAGCTTTGTTGGTCTTCATTGCTGTCTCTGTGTCTCCCTCTCTGTCTATCCTTCATAATCTTGTCTTTCACTCTAATTATAATTATCTCTTTATGTTCCCCAGTATCTTTCTCCTTCAGTCTCTGCCTTCCTCTGTCAACTCTTATAATGTCATGTCTCCTTGTAGCTGTTTCTCTGACACACAGGATTTTCTGATCTGTAAATTGCTGTCAGAGATCATTTTCTTTAACCTGCCCATCCTCAGACACAGCTCTGCTCTTCTGAGCCCTGATTACCCCTCATCCCTAGAAGCTCCACAAGGATGGGTGGAGAATTCCCATGCAGGGCACCCACATGATTGCTCCTGGGTGATGGAGGCACCAGCCTAGGATGTACAACTACTTAGAAGAATGTTGGAATAATTTATGTATATGGCCACAGTGATTGGTTCAGGGATATGCATATGATGCAAGCCAGGCCACGGGGACTTAGTTCTGGTGCCGTGGTAGAACTACTAGGATTGATGGCTGTAAGAATTACGAAACCAGAGCTGCTGGGGTACACCACATGGAAATAGCTTGCTGAGAATGGAGCCAACACAGAGGAAAGTAGAACCAAAAGATGGAAAGAGAGGGACTAAGTCCTAAGGATTCCTTTGGGCCTCTGGACCCAGCCATGCCTGAGGCTACCACCCACTCTACTACGGGAATTCTTACTTTTGTGAGCCAATAAACCTCCATTTTCACTGAAGTTGGGTTGCCAATAAGACAGGTAGCAAAGGAGTAGGAGATCTCAGCAAATTAAGAAACACTTGAAGGAGATTGAATTTTATGTAAGTTGCTTTTCAGGAAGGGGTTTTCAAAAATTGTTTTTTGAGTTAGAAACTTGGCAGAAGGTATGCCTAGGAAATTCTTACAATAAACATGGGATTATCTCTCACTTAATGCACCCAGAAGACCAGAACATTCTTGTAATGCTGTGTAGTGTGGTAAAAAAGAGAAGTGCTGTGGAGTAATGAATAAATCAGCTAATCATCTATAATTAGAATGGCCTGAGTGTGAATCTAATCATGGATTGGTCACCTGTGAGCCAATGTGGCATTTTGTCATTTGCCTAGTTCAACAAGTCAGCAGGAGGAAACCATGGGCAATCATCAGCCATTCATGAAACAACTGCATGAGGAGAATAGATGAACTAGTCAGGTCCTTCCCTTGCTCTCTACTCCACATATGCAAAGCATGTCTGTGGTAGCCTTCACTCCAAGATAACCTCTTAGCTCTGCCCCTGAAGAAAGTGGTCAGTCTGCTCATAAAGAGATCCTATCATGGGTATTGAACATAAGAGGGAAATAGGGCAATGTTTTTCGAACTTTATCAACAGTCCCAGTGATGTGGAGGGTCTCATTAAAGCAGATTGCTGGGCCCCACTCACCATTTCTTTTTTTTTTTTTTAATTTATTTATTTATTTTTGGCTGCATTGTGTCTTCGTTGCTGCGCGTGGGCTTTCTCTAGTTGCGGCGAGCGGGGACAACTCTTCATTGCGGTGCATGGGCTTCTCACTGCGGTGGCTTCTCTTGTGGAGCATGGGCTCTAGGCGTACGGGCTTCAGTAGTTGTGGCACGCGGGCTCTAGAGCGCAGGCTCAGTAGTGTGGCGCACAGGCTTAGTTGCTCCGTGGCATGTGGGATCTTCCCGGACCAGGGCTCGAACCTGTATCCCCCACATTGGGAGGCGGATTCTCAACCACTGCGCCACCAGGGAAGCCCCCACTCACCATTTCTGATTCAGTGTATCATGTTCCCAAGAATGAGTATTTCTAACAACTTTCCAGGTGATACTGTGGCAGCTCTTCTAGGGAATACCACTACGTTAGAAAAATCTACAATTCTTCCCCTTCTGAGTGGGAAACGGTCAGTTTTGCCTCCTATGAGTCTTTCTCCTGTGTGTCTCCTTTACTACTCATACAAAACACTTAATTTTTGACACTTTTGGAAAACCCTATTTCAGTCCTTTCCCTTCTCAAGAAAAGGGGGTGTAAAGCTGAAAATTCCACACTCTGATTATATATTGATCTTTTCAATGACCAGCCTTCATCGTTAGTCCATCCAGGAGCTCTCTCAGAATCACCTCATTAGAACAAAGGACACGCCTATCATCCAGGAAATTATAAGAATTTCAGAAGCTCTGTGTCATGATCCAGTTCAAAGACCAAATATTAGAACAAAAGATGCTCCTAGTGCTGTTATCACTTAAGAAAATACAAGGGTGCTTCCTGGGACTCTCTAGGCTTCCACCGTTTCTCTGTGGTTCTTCCGGTTTCTCTACTGGCGCCATTCCCACCTCTTCCCCTTTGCCTCTGGGATTTAACGAGCTCTCCTGAGACCTAGGCCTCCAAATGTGGGGGTGGGTGAGGAACAAATGTTAGTTAGCCTCATTGGCAAGGTCAAGGCCATGTTCAGTTCCAGTGTGAAGGTCATGAAGCCCAATTGTGAGAAGCTGGGAGTTCAAATCTGGAATCTTCCAGGCCCTCGTGGAGCTGGAGATGAACTTGGACCTCAAGGCCCAGCTGCGAGAGCTGAACATCAAAATTGCCAAGGACATTGAAGTTAGTGGTGGTCGGAAAGCTATTATAACCTTTGTTCTCATTCCTCAATTGAAATCTTTCCAGAAACTCCAGGTCCAGCTATTGTGTGAGTTGGAGAAGAAGTTCAGCAGGAGACATGTTGTCTTTGTCACTCAGAGGAGAATTCTGCCTAAGCCAACTCGAAAAAGCCATACAAAAATAAGCAAGTATCCCAGGAGCTGCACTCTGACAGCCGTGCATGATGTGATCCTGGAGGACTTGGTTTTCCCAAGTGAGATTGTGGGCAAGAGAATCCGCAAGAAACTGGATGGCAGCTGGCTCATAAAGGTTCATTTGGATAAAGCACAGCAGAACAATGTGCAATACAAAGTTGAAACATTTTCTGGTGTCTATAAGAAGTTCATGGGTAAGTATATTAATTTTGAATTCCCATAGTTTCAGTTGTAAACAAAAATGACTAAATAAAATATTATTCACAATTTAAAAAAAAGAAATTACAAGGTTTTCAGGAGCTCTGTGCCAGGGTCTAGGGGCAAAGACCAATATATATTTTCTATTTCTTCCAAGTCTGTAATATCTTGATGTAAGAAATAATCAAAAGTGAGGGGGACATGTCAAAAGAATGCAGAAGCCAGGCTGAAGGGCTCCCAGTGGCCAAATCTGGGTCAATTTGAGCACCAAAATTATGATGATAGCAGATTATAACCTATAGAATTAAATAGGAACCCATCAGTTCACACCGATATAAATTAATAAATGAAAAATTTAATGAGAAGAGAAGTATCTTCCTTAGAAAGCAACTAATATATGTAGGAAGAATTAAGGTATTAGAAAGTCACTGCTCAATCACAATGGCCGAGGGATAGGAAGTAGAGTTCACCTCCCTCCACAGAAACATTGAAAATAGATCTACAAGCAGAATGATTCACACAGAACAGCTACTGAATGCCGACAGAAGACCTCAGATGTCCGAAAAGACAAGAAAACCTCCACGTAACTGGGTAGGACAAAAGGAAAAAGAAAAAGAAGGAATCAGGACAGGGCTGCACCCTGGGGAGGGAGCTGTGAAGGAGGAAAGTTTCCTGCACTGTGGGAAGGTTTCTCGCAAGTGGAGAAATTAAGACAGAGGGGGAGTTTTGGAGCCTAAAAGGGGAAGCAGCAACTGGTTTGTGAAAGGCGAAATGGAGACTAACCTGCACAGAGGGTCAGCACCCCCACCCTGCACTCTCAAACCTGAGATACTCCTCTGTTAGTGAGGTTGAGGGTCAGGTACTAAAGCTCAGACTCCTAAGCTCAGGCCCAGAGAGAGAACCAGGGTTAGGTGCAGAAAGAGCCTGAAGAGGTTGGGCCACAGCAACTGAGGGTGTACTAGGAAGAAGCCTGGGCCCACCAGAGAGGCAAGGAACCATTATTGGGAGGCGCATGAGAAGAGGAGAGGGAACACCGTAAGAACTTCTATCCCTGTGAGTGCTCCCAGGCAACAGGACACCACCTACAGGAGTTCTGGGGGCAGGTGCGAGAAGCCACCACCATCTTGGGCTCCAGAGGTGGGCACTGGCTGCCTCTTCCAGACCCACAGGCAGACACCAGGCCCACCCCTACTGACCCAGGAGGGCGTGGACAGCTCCCAAAACTAGGAATTCTGCCAGCAGGTCACAGAACCCGCCCCTGCTGACCTGTAAGGGTGTGGACAGCTCCCGAAACTAGGAATTCTGCCAGCGGGCCACAGGATCTACCTTGCTGTCCCAGGAGGGCACGAATAGCTCTCACTACTAGGAAATTCACCAGTGGGTGTCAGGACCTGCTCTGCTGTCCCAGGAGGATGTGGATAACTACCCCCACTAGGAAATCTGCCCAGAGGAGGGGCTGAAACCACAGCTGATCCCCAGGGGCTGTGTGACTAAGGAAGAAGAGCTGAAATTTCTCCTTGCAGCTGCACAAACTGTGGAGTTACACCTCCACTGATGCCTTCCCTAATTCAGCACCTGTGAAACATCCGAAAGGACAAGTGCTCTTGCAGCCGCAACGGGTCTGGCTTTAGCAGCTGTGGGCTCTTTGGGCATGTACTCATGGGGGTTGGGCCAGACCAGAGTTTGCGCTGCCTCCTTAGCTCCCACAGTGGGTACAGGTGTACAACTACTGCAGTCTTGGGACCTGACCTCAGTGGACCTGCGCCGGTGGCCGGGTGAAAACAACACGTGAGAGTCAACAGGGCTGATCGCCGGCATACCCACAGTTAAGGTGGGACTGAGAGCAGTGCCAACAATATACTTTGTGAGCCCTCACAATGGGCAGAAGGGGATACAACAGAGCATATTCACAGGTAAACAGCTTCAGAGGAGAAATACACAGTGGCTTCTCTCCCAGTGGGAGTGCTCCAATCCCACATATCTCACATTGCAGATCAGAATCACAGCTAAGAAATAGATCTTTGGGCCTCTACCCCAACAGCTAGGGAGCAGACCCCACCCCTGACAGGTCAGTGACAACCACAGAGCAAAGGGGAGGCCCTGATCAATTTCTAGGGCAGGCTCTGATCACTATAACACCAATCAAACCCCCTATCAAGGGAAAAATGGCACAAGCCTCTGGACCAACCTCACCCATCAAGGGGGCAGACACCAGAGGAAGTACAATTCTGCAGCCTGTGGAAGGGAGACCACAAACACAGTAAGTTTGACAAAATGAGATGACAAAGAAATATGTTGCAGACGAAGGAGCAAGATAAAAACCTACAAAAACAACTAAGTGAAGAGAAGATAAGCAATCTACATGAAAAAGAATTCAGAGTGATGATAGTCAAGATGATCCAAGATCTCAGGAAAAAAATGGAGGCGGATCGAGAAGATACAAGAAAATTTTAACAAAGACCTAGAAGAACTAAAGAACAAACAGAGATGAGCAATAACTGAAATGAAAAATACACTAGAAGGAATCAATAGCAGAATAACTGAAGCAAAAGAACGGATAAATGACCTGGAGGCAGAATGGTTGAAATCCCTGCCATGGAACAGGGTAAAGACAAAAGAGGGAATTCCCTGGCAGTTGAGTGGTTAGGATGCCACACTTTCATTGCTGAGGGCCTGGTTTGGGAACTAAGATCCCACAAGCTGTGCAGTGCAGCCAAAATTTTTTTTAAAAGCATAAAACATGAAAAGAAATGTCTCAGAGATCTCTGGGACAACATTAAATGCACCAACATTCAAATTATAGGGGTCCCAGAAGAAGAAGAAAAAGAGAAACGGCCTGAGAAAGTATTTGAAGAGATTATAGTCAAAAATTTCCCTAACATGGGAAAGGGAATAGTCATCAAAGTCCAGGAAATGCAGAGTCCCATACAGGATAAACCCAAGGAGGAATGCTCTGAGACACATATCAATAAAACTAACAAAAATTAAATACAGGGGCTTCCCTGGTGGCGCAGTGGTTGAGAGTCTGCCTGCCAATGCAGGGAATGCGGGTTCATGCCCCAGTCCGGGAGGATCCCACATGCCGCAGAGCGGCTGGGCCCGTGAGCCGTGGCCGCTGGGCCTGTGCGTCTGGAGCCTGTGCTCCGCAACAGGAGAGGCCACAGCAGTGAGAGGCCCGCGTACCGCAAAAAAAAAAAAAAAAAAAAAAATTAAATACAAAGAAAAACTATTAAAAGCAACAAGGGAAAAGCAACAAATAATATACAAGGGAATCCCCATAAGGTTATCAGTTGATTTTTCAGCAGAAACTCTTCAAGCCAGAAGGGAGTGGCAGGATATATTTAAAACGACGAAAGGGAAAAACCTACAACCAAGAATACTCTACGCACAAGGCTCTCATTCATATTTGAAGGAGAAATCAAAAGCTTTCCAGACAAGCAAAAGTTAAAAGAATGCAGCACCACCAAACCAGCTTTACAACAAATGCTAAAGGAACTTCTCTAGACAAGAAACACAAGAGAAGAGAACAAAAGAGGAAGGGAAGAAAAAAGACCTACAAAAACAAACCCAAAACAATTAAGAAAATGGCACTAGGAACATACATATCGATAACTACCTTAAATGTAAATGGATTAAATGCTCCAACCAAAAGACATAGACCAGCTGAATGCATACAGAAACAAGAGCCATATATATGCTGTCTACAATAGACCCATTTCAGACCTAGGGCCACATACAGACTGAAAGTGAGGGTATGGAAAAAGGTATTCCATGCAAATGGAAATCAAAACAAAGTGAGAGTAGCAATACTCATATAAGACAAAATAGACTTTAAAGTAAAGACTCTTATGAGGGACAAAGAAGGACACTACACAATGATCAAGGATCAATCCAAGAAGATATAACAATTGTAAATATATATGCACCCAGCATAGGAGCACCTCAATATATAAGAAAAATACTAACAGCCATAAAGGAGAAATCGACAGTAGCACAATAATAGTGGGGGACTTTAACACCCCACTTTCATCAATGGACAGATCATCCAGACATAAAATTAATAGAGGGGGCTTCCCTGGTGGCGCAGTGGTTGAGAGTCCGCCTGCCGATGCAGGGGACACAGGTTCATGCCGCGGTCTGGGAGGATCCCACATGCCGCGGAGCGGCTGGGCCCGTGAGCCATGGCCGCTGAGCCTACACGTCCGGAGCCTGTGCTCCGCAACGGGAGAGGCCACGACAGTGAGAGGCCCGCATACCACAAAAAAAAAAAAAAAAAAAAAAAATTAATAGAGGAACACAGGCCTTAAATGACACATTAGACCAGATAGACATTTTTTTAACAACTTTATTGGCGTATGAATGCTTTGCAATGGTGTGTTAGTTTCTGCTTTATAACATAGTGAATCAGCTATACATATACATATATCCCCATATCTCCTCACTCTTGTGTCTCCCTCTCACCCTCCCTATCCCACCCCTCTAGGTGGTCACAAAGCACTGAGTTAATCTCCCTGTGCTATGTGGCTGCTTCCCACTAGCTATCTGTTTTACATTTGGTAGTGTATATCTGTCCACGCCACTCTCTCACTTGGTCCCAGCTTACCCTTCCCCCTCCCCGTGTCCTCAAGCCCATTCTCTACATCTGCGTCTTTATTCCTGTCCTGCCCCTGGGTTCATCAGAACCATTTCTTTTTTTAGATTCCATATATATTAGCATATAGTATTTGTTTTTCTCTTTCTGACTTACTTCACTCTGTATGACCGACTCTAGGTCTATCCACCTCACTACAAATAACTCAATTTCATTTCTTTTTATGGCAGAGTAATATCCCATTGTATATATGTGCCACATCTTCTTTATCCATTCACCTGTTGATAGACACTTAGGCTGCTTCCATGTCCTGGCTATTGTAAATAGTGCTGCAATGAACATTGTGGTACATGTCTCTCTTGGAACTATGGTTTTCTCAGGGTATATGCCTAGTAGTGGGATTGCTGGGTCATATGGCAGTTCTATTTTTAGTTTTCTAAGGAAACTCCATACTGTTCTCCGTAGTGGCTGTATCAATTTACATTCCCACCAATAGTGGAAGAGGGTTCCCTTTTCTCCACACCCTCTCCAGCATTTATTGTTTGTAGATTGTCTTATAGGTTTTTTTTTTTGAATTTTTGAATTTATTTTATTTGCTTTTTTATACAACAGGTTCTTATTACTTATCCATTTTATACATATTAGTGTATACATGTCAATCCCAATCTCCCAATTCATCACACCACCACCACCACCACCCCGCACCGCTTTCCCCACTTGGTGTCCATACATTTGTCCTCTACATCTGTGTCTCAATTTCTGCCCTGTAAACCGGTTCATCTGTACCATTTTTCTACGTTCCACATATATGCATTAATATACGATATTTGTTTTTCTCTTTCTGACTTACTCTGTATGACAGTCTCTAGATTGAACCACATCTCTACAAATGACCCAATTTCATTCCTTTTTATGGCTGAGTAATATTCCATTGTATATATGTACCACATCTTCTTTATCCATTCATCTGTCGATGGGCATTTAGGTTGCTTCCATGACCTGGCTATTGTAAACAGTGCTGCAATGAACATTGGGGTGTATGTGTCTTTTTGAATTATGGTTTTCTCTCAGTATATGTCCAGTAGTGGGATTGCTGGGTCATATGGTAATTCTATTTCTAGTTTTTTAAGGAACCTCCATACTGTTCTCCATAGTGGCTGTATCAATTTACATTCGGACCAACA
Source organism: Stenella coeruleoalba (assembly GCF_951394435.1). NCBI lineage: Eukaryota > Metazoa > Chordata > Mammalia > Artiodactyla > Delphinidae > Stenella > Stenella coeruleoalba. The sequence goes on from NC_137156.1 coordinate 68,379,797, forward strand.
GTGCAAGAGGGTTCCCTTTTCTTCACCCCCTCTCCAGCATTTGTTGTTTGTAGATTTTCTGATGATGTCCACTCTAACTGGTGTGAGTTGATATCTCATTGTAGTTTTAATTTGCATTTCTCTAATAATTAGTGATGGTGAGCAGCTTTTCATGTGCTTCTTGGCCATCTGTATGTCTTCTTGGAGAAATGTCTATTTAGATCTTCTGCCCATTTTTGGATTGGGTTCTTTGTTTTTTTAATATTGAGCTGCATGAGTTGTTTATATATTTTGGAGATTAATCCTTTGTCCGTTGATTCATTTGCACATATTTTCTCCCATTCTGAGGGTTGTCCTTTTGTCGTGTTTGTACTTTGCTTTGCAAAAGGTTTTAAGTTTCATTAGGTCCCATTTGTTTATTTTTGTTTTTATTTCCATTTCTCTAGGAGGTGGATCAAAAAAGTTCTTGCTGTGATTTATGTCAAAGAGTGTTCTTCCTATGTTTTCCTCTAAGAGTTTTACAGTGTCCAGTCTCATATTTAGGTCTCTAATCCATTTTGAGTTTATTTTTGTGTATGGTGTTAGGGAGTGTTCTAATTTCATTATTTTACATGTAGCTGTCCAGTTTTCCCAGCACCACTTATTGAAGAGACAGTCTTTTCTCTATTATATATGCTTGCCTCCTTTGTCATAGATTAGTTGACCATAGGTGTGTGGGTTTATCTCTGGGCTTTCTATCCTGTTCCATTGATCTATATTTCTCTTTTTGTGCCACTACCATATTGTCTTTATTACTATAGGTTTGTAGTCTGAAGTCAGGGAGTCTGATTCCTCCAGCTCCATTTTTTTCCCTCAAGACTGCTTTGGCTATTCGGGGTCTTTTGTGTCTCCATACACATTTTAAGATTTTTTGTTCTAGTTCTGTAAAAAAAATGCCATTGCTAATTTGATAGGGACTGCATTGAATCTGTAGATTGCTTTGGGTAGTATAGTCATTTTCACAATATTGATTCTTCCAATCCAAGAACATGGTATATCTGTTTGTTTGTATCATCTTTGATATCTTTCATTAGTGTCTTATAGTTTTTTGCATACAGGTCTTTTGTCTCGCTAGGTAGGTTTATTCCTAGGTATTTTATTCTTTTTGTTGCAATGGTAAATGGGAGTGTTTCCTTAATTTCTCTTTCAGATTTTTCATCATTAGTGTATAGGAATGCAAGAGATTTCTGTGCATTAATTTTGTATCCTGCAGCTTTACCAAATTCATTGATTAGCTCTAGTAGTTTCCTGGTGGCATTTTCAGGATTCTCTATGTATAGTATCATGTCATCTGCAAACAGTGACAGTTCTACTTCTTCTTTCCCAATTTGTATTCCTTTTATTTCTTTTTCTTCTCTGATTGCCGTGGCTAGGACTTCCAAAACTATGTTGAATAATAGTGGTGAGAGTGAACATCCTTGTCTTGTTCCTGATCTTAGAGGAAATGCTTTCAGTTTTTCACCATTGAGAATGATGTTTGCTGTGGGTTTGTCATATATGGCCTTTATTATGTTGAGCTAGGTTACATCTATGCCCACTTTCTGGAGAGTTTTTATCATATATGGGTGTTGAAGTTTGTCAAAAGCATTTTCTGCATCTATGGAGATGATCATATGGTTTTTATTCTTCAATTTGTTAATATGGTGTATCACATTGATTGATTTGCGTATATTGAAGAATCCTTGCATCCCTGGGATAAATCCCACTTAATCATGGTGTATGATCCTTTTAATATGTTGCTGGATTCTGTTTGCTAGTATTTTATTGAGGATTTTTGCATCTATATTCATCAGTGATATTGGTCTGTAATTTTCTTTTTCTGTAGTATCTTTGACTGGTTTTGGTATCAGGGTGATGGTAGCCTCATAGAATGAGTTTCGGAGTGTTCCTTCCTCTGCAGTTTTTCGGAAGAGTTTGAGAAGGATGGGTGTTAACTCTTCTGTAAATGTCTGATAGAATTCACCTGTGAAGCCATCTGGTCCTGGACTTTTGTTTGTTGGAAGATTTTTAATCACAGTTTCAATTTCAGTGCTTGTGATTAGTCTGTTCATATTTTCTGTTTCTTCCTGGTTCAGTCTTAGAAGGTTATACCTTTCTAAGAATTTGCCCATTTCTTCCAGGTTGTCCATGTTATTGTCATAGAGTTGCTTGTAGTAGTCTCTTAGGATGCTTTGTATTTCTGCGGTGTCTGTTGTAACTTCTCCTTTTTCATTTCTAATTTTATTGATTTGGGTCCTCTCCCTCTTTTTCTTGATGAGTTTGGCTAATGGTTTATCAATTTTGTTTATCTTCTCAAAGAACCAGCTGTTAGTTTTATTGATCTTTGCTATTGTTTTCTTTGTTTCTGTTTCATTTATTTCTGCTCTGATCTTCATGATTTCTTTCCTTCTGCTAACTTTGGGTTTTGTTTGTTCTTCTTTCTCTAGTTCCTTTTGGTGTAAGGTTAGATTGTTTGAGATTTCTCTTGTTTCTTGAGGTAAGCTTATATTGCTATAAACTTCCCTCTTAGAACTGTTTTTGCTTCATCGCATAGGTTTTGGATCATCGTGTTTTCTTTGTCATTTGTCTCTAGGTATTTTTTGATTTCCTCAGTGATCTCTTGGTTATTTAGTAACATATTGTTTAGCTTCCGTGTGTTTGTGTTTTTTATGTTTTTTTCCCCTGTAATTGATTTCTAATCTCATAGCATTGTGGTCAGAAAAGATGCTTGATATGATTTCAATTTTTGTAAATTTACTGAGACTTGATTTGTGGCCCAGGATGTGATCTATCGTGGAGAATGTTCCGTGCGCACTTGAGAAGAAAGTGTAATCTGCTGTTTGGGGATGGGATGTCCTATAAATATCAATTAAATCTATCTGGTCTATTGTATCATTTAAAGCTTGTGTTTCCTTATGAATTTTCTGTTTGGATGATCTGTCCATTGGTGTAATTGAGGTGTTAAACTCCCCCACTATTATTGTGTTACTGTCGATTGCCTCTTTTATAGCTGTTAGCAGTTGCCTTATGTATTGAGGTGTTCCTATGTTGGGTACATATATATTTATAATTGTTATATCTTCTTCTTGGATTGATCCCTTGATCATTATGTAGTGTCCCTCCTTGTCTCTTGAAACATTCTGTATTTTAAAGTCTATTTTATCTGATATGAGTATTGCTACTCCAGCTTTCTTTTGATTTCCATTTGCATGGAATATCTTTTTCCATCCCCTCACTTTCAGTCTGAATGTGTCCCTAGGTCTGAGGTGGGTCTCTTGTAGACAGCATATATATGGGCCTTGTTTTGGTATCCATTCAGCGAGCCTGTCTTTTGTTTGGAGCATTTAATACATTCACGTTTAAGGTAATTTTTGATACGTATGTTCCTATTACCATTTTCTTAATTGTTTTGGGTTTGTTTTTGTCGGTCCTTTCCTTCTCTTATGCTTCCCACTTAGAGAAGTTCATTTAGCATTTGTTGTAGAGCTGGTTTGGTGGTGCTGAATTCTCTTAGCTTTTGCTTGTCTGGACAGCTTTTGATTTCTCCATCGAATCTGAATGAGATCCTTGCAGGGTAGAGTAATCTTGGTTGTAGGTTCTTCCCTTTCATCACTTTAACTATGTCATGCCACTCTCTTCTGGCTTGTAGAGTTTCTGCTGAGAAATCAGCTGTTAACCTTATGGGAGTTCCCTTGTATGTTATTTATTGTTTTTCCCTTGCTGCTTTCAATAATTTTTCTTTGTCTTTAATTTTTACCAATTTGATTACTATGTGTCTCGGCGTGTTTCTCCTTGGGTTTTTCGTGCGTGGGTTTTTCCTTGGGTTTTTCTGTGCTTCCTGGACTTGGGTGGCTATTTCCTTTCCCACGTTAGGGAAGTTTTTGACTATAATCTCTTCAAATATTTTCTCTGGCCCTTTCTCTCTCTCTTCTCCTTCTGAGACCCCTATAATGCAAATGTTGTTGTGTTTAATGTTGTCCCAGAGGTCTCTGAGGCTGTCTTCATTTCTTTTCATTCTTTTTTCTTTATTCTGTTCCGTGGCATTGAATTCCACCATTCTGTCTTCCAGGGCACTTATCCCTTCTTCTGCCTCAGTTATTCTGCTATAGATTCTCTCTAGTGTATTTTTCATTTCAGTTATTTGTATTGTTCATCTGTTTGTTTGTTCTTTAATTCTTCTAGGTCTTTGTTAAACATTTCTTACATCTTCTCAATCTTTTCCCCCATTCTTTTTCCAAGGTCCTGGATCATCTTCACTATCATTATTCTGAATTCTTTTTCTGGAAGGTTGCCTATCTCAACTTCATTTAGGTGTTTTTCTGGGGTTTTATCTTGTTCCTTCATCTGGTACATAGCCCTCTGCCTTTTCATCTTGTCTATCTTTCTGTGAATGTGGTTTTTGTTCCACAGGCTGCAGGATTGTATTGTTTGTAGATTTTTTTGATGATGGCCATTCTGACTGGAGTGAGGTAATAACCTCATTGTAGTTTTGATTTGCATTTCTCTAATGATTAGTGATGTTGCGTATCCTTTCATTTATTTGTTGGCAATCTGTATATCTTCTCTGGAGAAATGTCTATTTATCCAACCCATTTTTGGATTGGGTTGTTTGTTTTTTTGATATTGAGCTGCATGAGCTGCTTGTAAATTGTGGAGATTAATCCTTTGCCAGTTGCTTCAACTGCAAATATTTTCTCCCATTCTGAGGGTTGTCTTTTCGTCTTGTTTATGTTTTCCTTTGCTTTGCAAAGGTTTTAAGTTTCACTAGGTCCCATTTGTTTACTTTTGTTTTTATTTCCATTTCTCTAGGAAGTGGGTCAAAAAGGATCTTCCTGTGATTTATGTCATAGAGTGTTCTGCCTATGTTTTCCTCTAAGAGTTTTATAGTGTATGGCCTTACATTTAGTTAGACCAGATAGACTTAACTGTTATTTATAGGGCATTCCATCCGAAAGCAGCAGAATAGAGTTTCTTCTCAAGTGCACACAGAACATTCTCCAGGATAGATCACATCTTGGGTCACAAATCAAGTCTCAGTAAATTTAAGAAAATTGAAATCATAGCATGCATCTTTTCCAACCACAACGCTATGAGGTTAGAAATCAATTACAGGAAAAAAAAAACTGTAAAAAGCACAAACACGTGGAAGCTAAACAATATGGTAGTAGATAACCAATGGATCACTGAAGAAATGAAGGAGGAAATTAAAAATACCTAGAAACACATGACAACGAAAACACGTTGACCCAAAACCTATGGGATGCAGCAAAAGCAGTTCTAAGAGGGAACTTTATAGCAATACAATCTTACCTCTAGAAACAAGAAAAATGTCACATAAACAACCTAACCTTACACCTAAAGGAACTAAAGAAAGAAAAACAAGCAAAACGCAAAGTTAGTAGAAGGAAAGAAATGATAAAGGTCAGAGCAGAAATAAATGAAATAGAGACAAAGAAAACAATAAAAAAAAAGATTAGTGAAACTAAAATCTTGTTCTTTCATAAGATAAACAAAATTGATAAACCCTTAGCCATACTCATCAAGAAAAAAAGGGAGAGGACTCAAATCAATAAAATTAGAAATGAAAAAGAAGTTACGACTGACACCACAGAAATACAAAGGCTCATAAGAGATTACTACAAGCAATTATATGCCAATAAAATGGACAACCTGGAAGAAATGGACAAATTCTTAGAAAGGTACAGCCTTCCAAGACTGAACCAGGAAGAAATAGAAAATAGGAATAGACCAATCACAAGTAATGAAATTGAAACTGTTATTAAAAATCTTCCAACAACAAAAGTCCGGGACCAGATGGCTTCACACGTGAATTCTGTCAAACATTTAGAGAAGAGCTAATACCTATCCTTCTCAAACTCTTCCAAAAAAATTGCAGAGAAAGGAACACTCCCAAGCCCATTCTACGAGGCCACTATCACCCTGATACCAAAACCAGTCAAAGATATCACAAAAAAAGAAAATGATAGTCCAATATCACTGATGAACATAGACACAAAAATCCTTAAGAAAATACTAGCAAACAGAATCCAGCAACACATTAAAAGGATCATACACCATGATCAAGTGGGATTTATCCCAGGGATGCAAGGATTCTTCAATATACGCAAATCAATCAATGTGATACACCATATTAACAAATTGAAGAATAAAAACCATATGATCATCTCCATAGATGCAGAAAATGCTTTTGACAAACTTCAACACCCATATATGATAAAAACTCTCCAGAAAGTGGGCATAGATGGAACCTACCTCAACATAATTAAGGCCATATACGACAAACCCACAGCAAACATCATTCTCAATGGTGAAAAACTGAAAGCATTTCTTCTAAGATCAGGAACAAGACAAGGATGTTCACTCTCACCACTATTATTCAACATAGTTTGGGAAGTCCTAGCCACGGCAATCAGAGAAGAACAAGAAATAAAAGAATCCAAATTGGAAAAGAAGAAGTAAAACTGTCACTGTTTGCAGATGACATGATTCTATACATAGATAATCCTAAAGACCCTACCAGAAAACTACTAGAGCTGATCAATGAATTTGGTAAAGTTGCAGGATACAAATTAATACACAGAAATCTCTTGCATTCCTATACACTAACAGTGAAAAATTAGAAAAAATAGTTAAAGGAACACTCCCATTTACCATCACAACAAAACGAATAAAATACCTAGGAATAAACCTACTTAAGGAGGCAAAAGACCTGTACTCAGAAAAGTATAAGACACTGATGAAAGATATCAAAGATGACACAAACAGATGGAGAGATATACCATGTTCTTGGTTGGAAGAATCAATATTGTGAAAATGACTATACTATCTAAAGCAATCTACAGATTCAGTGCAACCCCTGTCAAATTACCAATGGCATTTATCACAGAATTAGAATAAAAAATTTTACAATTTGTATGGATACAAAAAAGACCCCGAATTGACAAAGCAATCTTGAGAAAGAAAAATGGAGCTGGAGGAATCAGGCTCCCTGACTTCAGAGTATACTATGAAGCTACAGTAATCAAAACAGTATGATACAGGCACAAAAACAAATATAGATCAATGGAACAGGATAGAAAGCCCAGAGATAAACCCATACACTTTTGGTCACCTAATCTCTGACAAAGGAGGCAAGAATATACAATGGAGAAAAGACGGTCTCTTCAATAAGTGGTGCTGGGAAAACTGGACAGCTACATGTAAAAGAATGAAATTAGAACACTCCCTACACCATACACAAAAATAAACTCAAAATGGATTAAAGACCTAAATGTAAGACCGGACACTATAATACTTTTAGAGGAAAACATAGGCAGAACACTCTATGACATAAATCGCAGCAAGATCTTTTTTGATCCACCTCCTAGAGTGATGAAAATAAAAAACAAAAATAATAAATGGCATCTAATTAAACTTAAAATCTTTTGCACAGCAAAGGAAAGCATAAACAAAACAAAAAGACAACCTTCAGAATGGGAGAAAATATTTGCAAACGAAGCAACCAACAAGGGATTAATCTTCAAAATATACAAACGACTTGTGCAGTTTTATGTCAAAAAAACAAGTAACCCAATCAAAAAATGGGCAGAAGATCTAAATAGACATTTCCACAAAGAAGACATATGGATGGCAAAAAAAACACATGAAAAGGTGCTCAACATCACTAATTATTAGAGGAATGCAAATCAAAACTACAATGAGGTATCACCTCACACCAGTCAGAATGGCCATCATCAAAAAATCTACAAACAATAAATGCTGGAGAGGGTGTGGAGAAAAGGGAACCCTCCTACACTTTTGGTGGCACTGTAAATTGGTGCAGCCACTGTGGAGAACAGTATGGATTTTCCTTAAAAAACTAGAAATAGAACTACCATATGACCCAGCAATCCCACACCTAGGCATATACCTGGAGAAAACCATAGTTCAAAAAGATACATGCGGGGACTTCCCTGGTGGTTGAGTGGCTAAGACTTTGCCTTCCAATTTAGGGGGTGTGGGTTCGATTCCTGGTTGGGGAGCTAAGATCCCACATGCCTTGCAGCCAAAAAACCAAAACATAAAACAGAAGCAATATTGTAACAAATTCAGTAAAGACTTTAACAATGGTCCACATCAAGAAAATCTTTAAAAAAAAAAAAGATACATGCACGCAAATGTTCATTGCAGTACTATTTACAATAGCCAGAACATGGAAACAACCTAAATGTCCATCAACAGAGGAATGGATAAAGAAGATATAGTACATACATACAATGGAATATTACTGAGCCATAAAAAAGAACAAAATAATGCCCTTTGCAGCAACATGGATAGACCTAGAGACTGTCATACTGAGTGAAGTAAGTCAGACACAGAAAGACAAATATCATATGATATCGCATATATGTGGAATTTAAAAAAAAAAGAGGTAAAAGTCACGGATGTAGAAAACAAACTTATGGTTACCAGGGGATAAGGGGGAGGGGAGGATAAATTGGGAGATTGGGATTGACATATACACACTACTATATATAAAATAGATAATAAGGACCTACTGTGTAGCACAGGGAACTCTACTCAATACTCTGTGATGGCCTATATGGGAAAAGAATCTTAAAAAAAAAAAAGGAGTAGGTGTATATATATATATATATGTATGTGTATATATATATATATATATATGTATGTGTATATATATATATATATATATATATATATATATATATATAACTGATTCACTTTGCTGTACACCTGAAAGTAAGACAACATTGTAAATCAACTATACTCCAATAAAAATTTTTTAAAAAAGAAATTCTCTGCTTAGAAATAATCATAGTAATAAATAACTCAGGCAATAAACATTAAGAAATGCTAATCTGAAGATGTGACCAAGATGGTGAAGTAGGTAGACCCTGAGCTCACCTCCTCCCACAAGAATACCATAATTACAACTACTTACAAAGCGACTATCTATGAGAATGACCTAAAGACTAGCAGAAACGATTTTCCACAGCTAAAGATATGAAGAAGGAACCACAACGAGATGGGTGGGAGGAATGGAGTCAGTATAGTCAAGACGCACACTCCAGGGTGACAACCCACAAACAAAAGGATAATAATTATTACAGAGGTTCTCCCCAAGGAGTGAGGGGTCTGAGCCCCACACAGGGCTCCTTCGCCTGGGGATCCTGCACCGGGATGATGAGCCCCCAGAATTTCTGGCTTTGAAGTCCAGCGGGGCTTGTGTGGGGGAAAGCTGGAGGGCTGTGGGAAACAGAGACTGTTCTTAAAGCACTCATGAAAAATCTCACACGCTCTGAGACCCAGCACAGAGGCAGTAATTTGAAAGTAATTTGAAAAATATCAGCTTTTAAATTTATCTTCCACCACTCATTTTTGTTTTCTATTTAATTAATTTTAAGATTGTTTTTTATTTTACTGCTTTCTAGATTCATCTAGTCTCTCTAGTTTCCTATGGCACACTGAGGTACTGAAACTTGAATCCAGGGAAGACAGGAAGTGCTAAGTCTGAGAGACAGTAGAGAGCTGTATGGAGCTATCCTGCCATGGTCCCTCCTGCCCTCCTGTGTGACTGATAATGAGAAAGGATGTGGATGGACCTCACTGGAGGAACGGCACCCAAGTGCCCTGTCTTTCCACTCTGAGTTCGGATATGTCTCTGACAGAAGGGAAGTGGACAGGTAATACAAGTTCGCGTGGAGCTTGTTTGTGAGGAAGACTCAACTTATGTGGCATATATCCTAATCCTGATGTCATAAAGCAATTGTTAACTCATAGTTCTCCCCCTCATATTACTCATCAGACCTTGGGAAGTAGAGAAATAAAGGAACCATCTAGAGACAAGCCATGGGGGTTCGATTTTGTGTAAGAGACATGGCCAGATCCACTCAGCAGGCTTGAGGGTGGGTGGGAATCACTCTGGACTTCACAGCTTTTGGGAAAAAAGAGGATGCTGAGGCAGTGGGTATCTTTGTGCAGAGCCATAGAGAGAAACGGTACTCTTAGCTCATCCATTCATTTCCCGTTTAATTCTCATGACAGACAGACGGCAATTCAATTTTAATTGTGATTGAGGATTCCGAAGACGAAATTAGGTTGAAGCAGAAGAAGAAGCAGAAGCAGAAGTAGCAGCAGAAAAAAGAGGTAGGTAAAATCTCCATATAATTAACAGATATCCAGAACATTTATGTCAGTGTCATGAGGGTGTGGAATTGTGCCTCTTAGGGATCCAGAGTTTAAAGTAATCAGGAGTCAATTCAATACTGGCTTATTTTTCCTTCACTTCCTTCTCAGCATGAACTCTCTGGCTCTGGGTTTGACTGTGACACAAAGAGTGAATGGCGAGAAGGAAAGCCATCAAGAAATGCATGAGCTGGGAGATGAGGATGTGAGGACTCTGAATTAGAAAGTAGAATGTTCACAGTATGGGGAGGCTGGGAGTAGAATATGTGATGAGGGTGTTAAAAACTCACCGCCATATTGAAATACACTGTTGTGGCAGAAAGAAATCAGCCAATGGAACTAGAATTAGCAGAGAATACCAGGTAAAAGCATGATGAGGCCAAACCTCCCAAACCCAATAAGCACTGAAGAGGTAGAGTACAACTAAGTCCCTCACATTCTTAATGCACCCTCCTAGTTACTAATGGTTTTTCTCTTGATCCATGCACCTGTGAGGTAGTCAAGAGGAGGATGCTATGACTCTGAGGGTAAGGTGATGTGTCCATGTTGGCAGAGGAGGACTCACCACCCAGGACTTCTGCCTCTTAGTTAGTGTCCTGCTAACTCCCCTGAAGTCTCCAAAGAAGGGCTGACTATTAAAAGAATCAAGGCCCTTTCCAGGAATATCCTAGAAGTTGGTGGCAGGAAGTTCCCTGAGTGGTCTCTCTTATCTCTGCCTAGAAAAATATAAAAGAAAGAATAAAAGCAGCCGAGAAGATCCAGGCCTGGTTGCGTGGAACCCTGGTGCACCAGACATTGTTACACGCAGCCCTCAAGGCCTGGATCATTCAGTGCTGGTGGAGACTGACAATGGACAGGCTGTGGCAGAAGAAGCGGAGGGCAGCCCTGATTTCCTATGCACACACAGAGAGGGCAGTGGTCAACCTCCAGGCTTTGGTCTGTATGTGGCACATCCACTGGTGTTACTGCCAGGTGCTCAATGCCATCTACATGATCCAGTACCACTGGCAAGGCCACAACTACCAGACCTGTGCTCTTCTCCGGGGCCACTGTGTAGTCACAGCCACTCACCTGCAGTTCCACATTGAAATCATCAACCCCTAAGGGATGGCAAGAAGCGGCACTGTCTCCTGTCCTCAGTAAAGGTCTAACCTGATCTGGTATGTCTCATGGTCTCCCCACCAGCTAATGGAAATTTTAGGACTTAAGCCATGCTGCCTCCTCGTCTCCCTGGGAAAGAACTTTAGTGAGGTTTTTCCCTTGTGCCCATGAACCCTGTTCTGGACTGACAATTCCATATGCTACTTACTTAGTTGTCAAAACAGAAGCCAAGGTCCTAGTCTAATATAACAGAGCCAGAAGTCCCAGCTCCCATCCCCAGCCCCATTCCTTTCTTCTCGCCAGGAATCTGCGAGACAGGTGAGCTACATCTTCCTGAAGACTTTGGGTACCTCTGCACATGAGAACAGACAGTGAGGGTCTTCTCTGTCCGCCTGTAGTTGGGGATTGACTGGGATCTCAGATGCCTCAGACAAGGTATCTTTGGCAATCACCTAGTGAAAAGGTCAGCATGTGGCTGACTCTTCTGGTAGAAGTGCAGTGCAGCCCCAGGTAAAGGACAGGAGGCTGGCCTTAGTGATAGATGTGACTGGGCATGCTGACGAGCAGGTGATGACCCTGGAGACTGGTAGAAAACAGGAGTTCATGGCACTTCAACTCCATCTTCACAATTCCCTTACCAGAACTCCTCTCCCTGAGGGCTGTGTAGCAAACAGGGCTCCCCCTGATATTACCCCCATCCCTACTCTTGTCTCCATTCTCGCTCCCATGGTCATACTAAAGCAATGCTATACTCAGTAGCAATTTCTGTGATGATGGAAATGTTCTGTATCAGTGCTGTCCAGTGTGGTAGCCACTAGCCACACATGGCTGTGGAGCACTTGAAATGTCCCTGGTGCAACTAAAGAATTGACTTTTAAATTTTATTTAAATTAATTTATATTTAAATAGCCACATATGGCTAGTGCCTATTCCATTGAATAGTGTGGCTCTGGACCTTACCATTAACCAATCAGTGTACTGTTACCCAAATTGCTTTTTCTGGAGTTTCATTCTCTTTTTACTTTATTCTCTCCTTCCAGTTCACCTTTCAAATACCCCTAATAGAATGTTTCTTCAGATGTGATAAAGTCTTCCAATCTATTGACCCTACCAATTTTTTTTACAGCCATCACCCTGACAAACCCTTGTATCTCTCTTTACCCAGTTCAGATTCTATACTTAATTATTGTAATCTCTCTCCTGAACAACTTGAATTCCCTTGGTCCTCTCTCTGCAAATGTATGTGGGATGAACTTAATTATCTGCCTGCTCTGTGCCTGCAGAAGAGTGGCATGGCTAGAGCAAAACACCCATGAGGCATGGTCTCGGTTCATATTCATGACTGCAAATCTCCATTGGACAAATTTCCCAATAAATTTATCTGGTGTGTTTGCATTTCTTTTTTCTGAATTGAATAATTCATACCACCTCCTCTCCAAATGCCCAATTCTACTTCTCCCCTTGAACTCCATAATGATGATATATGTCACCACACACTTAACAGAAGAAATGGGAGCAGACTGGACCTCCATCTTCCTACCACCTCATTCTCCATCCCAGCTCCATCTGGACCACACTTGCTGCCTTCCCTCCAAGTGAAATAAATGAAGGGTCTTTGATCCCATCAAAGGTTAACTCCTCCATTATCCTGCTGCCATCTCAAGGTGTTTGATCCTGCATTCATAACCCCACTATCCAAATTATCAATGTCTACCTCTTCCATCTTTAAAAAATACGATCTTAATCAGTTTCTTTTCCAGTTCTCTGTTTCTCCTCATAGCAAATCATGCCGTCACTGTTTCCACTTCTGTTCCTACTATTTTCTCTTCAGCCCATTCCAATCAGCCTTCTACCCCTCTTACTTCACTGACACTGCACTCATCAACATCACCAACATTGCAACTGACCAAATCCAATGGTTATTTCTCTGTTCTTATGCATTCTCTCTACATTAGGCTACAGAGTTAATTACTCCCTTCTTATTGAAATACATAATTTTTTAAAAGCAAACAACAAAAATCATACCACTTAATCCACAGTACTTTAATATATATCTTTAATAGATGAGACCTTTGTAAAAATATAACCTCAATATTATCATATCTATCAACAGTCACAATAATTCATAGAATATATATGTAATATCATATATCTTAATATCATAGAATATATATGTACCTAATAACTGAGCTTCAAGATACATAAAGTAGAATTCCCCTGTGCCCCTTTGTGGTCACCCATTACTCTCCACCAAACCCTAGCAACCACTGGTCTGTAATATGTACGAATTGTTTTCCCTTTTCCAGAATGTCATGTAGAAGGAGTAATAATTTGTAGCCTTTTGAATCTGGCTTCTTTCATTTAGCATAATGTGTCTGAGACCTGTGGTGTGGTGGGTACTCATTTGTTTTAATTACTGAGTGGTATTCCATTGTATGGATGTTATCAGAAATTTTTACCAGTTGAAGGGTCTTGGAGTTGTTTCCAGTTTGGGGTGATTACAAATTAATCTGCTATGTATATGTGTGTTTTTTTGTGTGAACCTAAGTTGTGCACTTTATTTGGTTAAAAACCTAGGAGTGAGAGAGCTTCCAATTTTGGTACAAGATGGTGTCAACTAATTTTCCCTTCTCCTCCCCTCTAAATACAAACTAAATACTCTGAAAATAATTCAACAATCATAAAAGGACTCTGAAATATGGAGAGATGGCGGATCATCTAGGAGTCTCAAGATTTTAAAAGGTACACCTAGATGAATTCTTGTTTTATCTGTCATACATCTCAGACTGGACACCAGATATGTCTGCAACCTAAAACCAACAACAGGCATAGGGAAAGCTAAACAAAACAAACAAAACAAGAAAAGCATGCTCTCTCTGGTCAAAAGAAGGGGAAGCCCAGCAGAGACTAAGCAGGGAGACCCACGCCTAGTGGCAACAGCAGACTGAATTGCCTACAGTACCCTTATAAGCCAACCCATCCCATGCCCCACATGCACTGGCAGCAACAGGCATGATCTGCTCACAACAGCAGCAACAGTGGAACCCAGGCTTATCCACCCACTCCACACCCCACATCCATTAGCAGTGGTGACCCAGTCTGTCCTCAGCAGCAGTAAAAGCAGAACCCATGTGGGCCAACACACTTCATTTATCATCTGCTAACAGAAGCAGGCTTGATCTACCCACAGCAGCAACAGCAGAACCTGAGCAGATCAACCCATCTCCTACCCCAAACTAAATGGGAGGAGAGAGGGGATCCTCCTGTACCTCAGCTCCAACAAGCCTAGTATCTCCTGGCCTTCCAGTCAGTGGCAGAGGCAATCCAGACCTAGCAGCACCTGGCCATCCAGCCAGCCACAGAAGAAGATCCAGAACAGGAACTTCCTATCCCTCCACCCAACAGCAAAATGCAGTCCAGGTAGCCCTTCTCTCCTCCAGTGGCACCAGCAGAGACCGGGTGGGACACCCACTGACACCAGGTGGCCAGTGAACAGGCCAGCATATTGATCTCTACCTCAGAAGTCCAACATCCTAAACCCTCCATCTAATGGCAAGAGGGAACCCAGGAAAATGGCTTCTACCTTGTAGGTGGCACCAGAAGGGATCCAGTGGAACCAAAAGAATAAAGCAGACCAGAATTGCATTGAAAGAGCCCAGAAAAGAAAATTCTCATTGGAAACAGGGCCCACAAAAGTAGGCCAGCATCTACATACTAAACCTAAATAGGATGCTGCCTTCTAGAATAGAAGATTTAAATGGCCTTGAGAGCCTCCTAATATAATATCCAAAATGTCCAGCATACAATAGAAAATCACTCATCATACCAAGAATCAATAAAAGTATGATGTTAGATGTGGATTCTCTTTATCAAGTTAAAGTTTGGTAGTTCCCTCTATTCCTAACTTGCTAAGAGTTTCGTTTTTATCATGAATGGGTGTTGGATTTTGTCAAATGGTTTTTCTGTTTCTGACTATATATAGTCATATGATTTTTCTTCTTTAGCCTGTTGATATGGTGGATTGATTAATTTTTGAATGTTTGAAGTAGCCTCGCTTACCTGGGATAAATTTATACTTGGTGCTGGTGTATAATTTCTTTTGTACCTTGTTGGGTTTGATTTTTACCTCTACGTTCCTGAGAGGTACTAATGTACACTTTTTAAAAAATTCCCTTTGTCTGATTTTGATATCAAGGTAATACTGACCTCATAAAAATTGGGAGCATTCTCTCCTTTTCTGTTTCCTGGAAGACATTATGTAAAATTGGTGTGAAAATTCTTCTTTAAATATTTTGTAAAAATTCTTTAGTGAAGCCATCTGGGCCTGGAGATCTCTTTTTAGAGAACTTTTAAATTACAAATTCAATTTCTTTAATGGCCAAGGGACTATTCAGGTATCTGTTTCATCTGATTGGGTTGGTATTGTGTAACTTTCAAACAGTTGATTAATTTCTTTTAAGTTGTTGAATTTATGAGAATAAAGTTACTCATGGTGTGTTTCCTTATGCTTTTTTTAATATTTTATTTTTTTAATACAGCAGGTTTTTATTAGTTATACATTTTATACATTTTAGTGTATATATGTCAATCCCAATCTCCCAGTTCATCCCACCACCACCACCACCCCTATTTCCCCCCTTGGTTCCATACATTTGTTCTGTACATCTTTGTCTCTATTTCTGCCTTGCAAACCAGTTCATCTGTAACATTTTTCTAGATTCCACATATATGCGTTAATATACGATATTTGTTTTTCTCTTCCTGACTTACTTCACTCTGTATGACAGTCTCTATGTCCATCAACGTCTCTACAAATGACCCAATTTCGTTCCTTTTTATGGCTGAGTAATATTCCATTGTATAAATGTACCACATCTTCTTTATCCATTCGTCTGTTGATGGGCATTTAGGTTGCTTCCATGGCCTGGCTATTGTAAATAGTGCTGCAATGAACATTGTGTACATGACTCTTTTTGAATTATGGTTTTCTCTGGGTATATGCCCAGTAGTGGGATTACAGGGTCATATGGTAATTCTATTTTTAGGTTTTTAAGGAACCTCCATACTGTTCTCCATAGTGGCTGTATCAATTTACATTCCCACCAACAGTGCAAGAGGGTTCCCTTTTCTCCACACCCTCTGCAGCGTTTGTTGTTTGTAGATTTTCTGATGATGGCCATTCTGATTGGTGTGAGGTGATACCTCCTTGTAGTTTTGATTTGCATTTCTCTGTTCCCTTATGCTTTTAATGGCTGCCAGATCTATAGTGGGGGGAATGGGAGAAAGTCTAGGCAAAAAGTTCTTAGACTTGACTGCAAACATACAATCCATAAAAGGAAAATTGATACATTAGACTTGGTCAAATTTAAAACTTTTGCTCTATGAAAGACGCTGTTAAGAGAATGAAAAGACAAGTTGGGTGACAGGAGAAAATATTTGCAAACCACATATTTGATGAACTTGTATCTAGAATATATTTTTATCATTTTTCCAGTTTTATTGAGGTATAATTACAAATAAAAATTGTATATATTTAAGATGTACAACATGATGGTTTGATATATGTATACATTGTGAAATGATTACCACAATCAAGTTAACACATCCATTACCTCACAGTTACCTTTTCTTTAAAACAAGAACCCTTAAAAACCACTCTCAGCAAATTTCAAGTATACAGTTCAATATTATTATTATATTCACCATGCTGTCCATTAGATCCCCAAACTTATCATATAACTGAAAGTTTTTACCATTTAATAAACAGCCCCCCATTTTCCGCACCTCCCAGCCCCTAGTAACCACTGTTCAACTCTGTTAGATTCCACTTTGTGAGATTGTACAGTATTTGTCTTTCTCTGTTGGGCTTATTTTACTTATGTCCTCCATAAGGTCCTCCAGGTTCATCTATGTTGTCACAAATGTAAGGATTTCTTTCTCTTTTTATGGCTGAAAAATATTTCATTTTATATGGGTATCCATTTGTCCTTTGATAGAAAGAGGGTATTTCCATAGCTTGGCTATTATGAATAATGCTACAGTAAACATGAGAATGCAGATATTTCTTTGATAAAGTGATTTTATTTCCTTTGGATATATACCCAGAAGTAGGATTGCTAGATCATATGGTAGTTTTATTTTGAATGTATTGAGGAACCTCCATACTGATTAACATAATGATTGTACCAACTTATATCCCACCAGCAGTGTATACAAGGATTCCCTTATCTCCACACCCTCGCCAACACTTGTTATCATTTGTCTTTTGATAATAGCCATTCTAACGGGTGTGAGGTTATATCACATGTGGTTTTGACTTGCATTTCCATTATTAGTGGTGTTGAGTAATTTTTTCATCTACCTGTTGGCCATTTGTATGTATTCTTTGGAAAAATGTCTATTCAGGTCACTGGCCATTTTTTAATTAGGTTTGGTTTTGTTTTTGTTGTTATTGTTTTTCTTCATTATTGGATTATATGAGTTCCTGGTATATTTTGGCAATTAACCCCTTATCAGACACACGTTTTACAAATATTTTCTCTTGTGCCGCAGGGTGCTTTTTTATATTGCTGATTGTTTCCTTTGCTGTGCAGAAGTTTTTAATTTGCTGTAGTCTCACTTGTTTATTTTTGCTTTTGTTGCCTGTGCTTTTGAGGTCATATCCAAAAAAATCATTGCCAAGACCAATGTCAAGCAGTATTTCCCCTGTTTTCTTCTAGGGGTTTTGTGGTTTTAGGTCTTGCACTTAAGTCTTTGATCCACTTTGAGTTGATTTTTGCATATGGTGTAAGGGAAGTGTCCAATTTCATTCTTTTGCATGTGGATATAGTTTTCCCACCAGTTATTGAAGAGACCATTCTTTACCAATTGTATATTCTTGGCTCCCTTGTCAAATATTACTTCACCCTACATATATGTATGTGTTTATTACTGGGCTCTCAATTCTGTCCAGTTGGTCTGTGTCTGTTTTTAATGTCAGTTCCATACTGTTCTGATTACTATAGCTTTGTAATATATTTTGTAATCAGGAAGTGTGATTCCTCCAGCTTTGTTCTTTTTTTCTCAAGAATACTTTGGGTATTTAGGGTCTTTTACAGTTATATACAAATTTTAGGAATTTTTCTATTTCTGTGAAAAATGCCATTGGAATTATGATAGGGATTACACTGAATCTATAGATTGCTTTGGCTGGTAAGGCTATTTTAACAGTGTTAACTCTTCTGAACCCTGAACATGGGATATCTTTCCATTTATTTGTATCTTCTTCTATTTCTTTAGTTTTCAATGTATAGATCTTTCACCTCCTTGGTTAAATTTATTCCTAGGTATTTTATTGTTTTTGATGCTGTTGTAAATGAGACTTTTTAAAATATCTTTTTTCAGATAGGTTATTTTTATTATATAGAAATGCAACTGATTTTTGTATGTTGATTTTGTATCCTGCAACTTTACTGAATTTGTTTATTAGTTCAAACAGTTTATTGGTAGAGTCTTTAGGGTCTAATTGAAGGCATCATTCCAGAAACTTGGACAGTAAACTGTCATTAATTTTGGTTAATTTCAGCTTTTATGGTACTGGCTATCCATCCCTGACACCCTAGCCCCCAGCGCTATTCCAGGCATCCGTGAATGAGTTCTGGAGAAATTTGTATGAAGCTTGCAGAATCCAAGGTGAGCAATAAAGAATCTGTCCTTCAAATATTAGGGATCTGTGCTCATTTTGCTGATGACTACTTGTGATCACAGAGGTGCAGAAACAGAGACAGGGGCCATTGTTGCAATCCCCACCACAGTTGTTGCAACACCCTCCCCTTCCAGCTGAAGTGGCTTACAGGGGATTTAAAGAGATGGGACCTCTCCTTCCTCCCCCACCCCTTTTCTCTTTTTCCCTTTTTGGGAGCCAGACCCTTAAGGACTAGGACACTTAAAAGTAACCACATAGGGCTTCCCTGGTGGCGCAGTGGTTGAGAGTCCGCCTGCCGATGCAGGGGACACAGGTTCGTGCCCCGGTCCAGGAAGATTCCCACATGCCACGGAGCGGCTGGGCCCGTGAGCCATGGCCTCTGAGCCTGTGCGTCCGGAGCCTGTGCTCTGCAACGGGAGAGGCCACAACAGTGAGAGGCCTGCGTACCGCAAAAAAAAAAAAAAAAAAATTAACCACATATACAAGGAAATTTTAAAAGTCACCATGTATGCCCAGGGAAAGGTGGAGGCCCAGAAAAGACCAGAGAAGACCTTAAGTTTACACCTATACTGATCCCCAGCACAGAGACACCCTACAACGAACCAACAACAACAGCAAAAACAGCAAAATCAGGGAAAGAGTGAAAAATTGACCTCTAGAATAACCACATTATGAGATTCAAATGTTCAATCTTCAACAACAACAAAAAAATTACAAAGCATACAAAGAAAGAGGAAAATTATGGCCCATTCAAAGGAAAAAAGTAAATCAACAGAAACTGTCCCTGAGAAAGACAAGGTGGTGGACTTAATGTAAAAATACTCTAAAACAACTAAACCTTGAAGACCTTATGTTAAGTGAAATAAGTCAGTCATAAAAGGACAAATATTGTATGATTCCACTCATATAAGGCATTTAGAGTAATCGAATTCATAGAGACAAAATAGAATAGTGGTTGCCAGAGGCTGGGGAAGGGGAGAATGAAGAATTATTGTTCAATGTGTACAGAGTTTCAATTTTGCAAGATAAATGAAGTTCTGGAGATGGATGGAGGCGATAGCTGCACAACAATTTGAATATGCTTAATTTTACTGAGCTGTTTACTCAAAAATGGTTAAAATGGTAAATTTTATGTTATGTGTATTTACCACAATTTTTAAATAGTATTTTTTAAAGACTTTGGGGGAAAGAGCAAAAGATGACACAGGACTTCACGTTGCACAACTACATCGGGGCACCATTTACATAGACCACACTGTGAAAGAATCTCCCTGGAGTTGGAAGACTTGGTGGCCTTGCAACCCCAACTCTCCTACCCATGGCAGACATTGCTAATCAATCACAGGCCCTGCTCATAGAGCACCAGACTCTCAGAATCCTCCACACTGGACCCCAGGCAACCCCTGCCACTTCCTTAGAGCTGATTTATGAGATGCCAAGTATTTGCCATCATTAGCTCAATGACCTCCTTGAAGTATGTCTGGCAAAGAGCTGGGGACACATATAGCAGACCTGGTCATTCCTGTATTGGAAGGGGTATGTACTGTTGTACACTACAAGCTTGCGAGCCCAAAGAGATTTCAAGTTGAAGATTCAGTTGGTTTTCTTTGAGGTCGTAACGGCCCTGAATAAAGCCACGGGTATGGCAGCTATGCCAGCGCCAATAGACCTGAATGATGCGGACAGCGTGGAGCAAACGGCAGTAACGAAGGCGGATGCACCACATGCGGAACCAGGATTGTAGCTTGACAGCTGCCCATTCTTGCCGCGCGTAGCATTCTAGAGACGTCCGCCGCCTCTTCTCCTGCAGCTTCACCAGCTTCTGTTTCCACCAGCGTTGAATGATCCACGCTCTGAGAGCCGTGTGCAGCAGAGTCCTGCGCACCAGGGTGCCCCGCCACCAGGCTTGGATGAAAACAGCCGCTTTCTGTTCTTCCATCATCATGATTCTTACTTTGGGGCCTTGCAAGAGAAAACAGGGGACAATTAAACTCATACAGGGACTTCCCTGGTGGCTCAGTAGTTAAGAATCCGCCTGCCAATGCAGGAGACATGGGTTTGAGCCCTGGTTCTGGGAAGATCTCACATGCCGTGGAGCAACTAAGCCCCTGCACCACAACTACTGAGACTGCGTTCTGGAGCCCGTGAGCCACAACTACTGAGCCCGAGTGCCACAACTACTGAAGCCCACATGCCTATAGCCCGTGCTCCACAAAATGAGAAGCCCGCGCACCACAACAAAGAGTAACCCCCACTCACTGCAACTAGAGAAAGCCTGCAGACAGCAACGAAGACCCAATGCAGCCAAAAATAAATAAATAAATAGATTTATTTTAAAAAAAAGAAACATACATTTCGGCCCTAAGGTGTGGCAGGAGAGCTGTTGTGGGCAGCAGCTGGACCTCAGAGATCAAGTAAGTGTCCTGCTTCCGCACACATGCATGCACACACAAAGATACATGTGCACATAAGCGTGCACGCACAAAGATGTATGCGCATGCACAAAGATACATGTGCACACATGCACACACACACACACGATCCAGTTTTCCTGTATCTTGGCCTTTGCATTCCCCAAACACAATCCCCACTTTGTAGCTCTCAACCATGTGTGGTCTGGGTTCAAACTCTTTGCGCTCCTCCTTGGCACACACCTTGGCTGGACTCACAGCTCTTAGCCTAAGGAGAAAATAGGGGGAAAGGACAGCCAAGGAGGAGTGGATCCCTGTTCATTTCCTGCTCTGTGTATGGTGGCCATTCATCCCAGTTTGCCTGGCACACCCTGAGTTTATGCCTATTGTCCTGGTATAATTTTGATAAGTATCTCTTTAACTCCCTGAAGCATTTCTCTTTGGACAATAAGTTGCATGGTCACAGACCTTTGGGTCACTCCACTGGACCACAAGGGTCAGAGATGTCACAAGTCAAGGCTCTCTCCAACACAGTACAGCCTGGATCCATCTACGCAGGGAGGGGTGGGAAGGCAGAGGCAGTGGTGTGGGTAGGCAGTTGGAGGTGGAGTCCCTTGCTCTCCTCTCCTTTGCTCCTTCAAGCTCTCTTCTATCAATGCGACTTCATCATTATCTTTGATTGTAATTTGGAAGGTTTGCTGTCCTTATCAGGGTTTAGAGAGAAAAACATGAAAGTAAGGGTGCTCTTCCCACCACTAAGTGCCAAGTCACCCACACACTAGGCTTCCTGGACTTTGCTGGAATCTCAAACATGAGAAGGAATCCCCTCCTGAGGAAACTATGGGAAATGTACTGCCCTCCAGAAAGCTTGGGTAAATCTGACTGTCTCTTATAAAACATTAAATGCCGATGGCTTTGGGGGATGGTCAAATCCCTTCAGATCTACACTCAGTTACCCATGGTTAGGGTCTAGATGTTCCCATCACTCTCAAGTCTGTTCTCCTCCAGCCACTGCTCTGGCAAGAAGAGAAGAGGAGGGGAAAGAGCCGTGATGTCATAAGGGCACCTATGACTCAGGCACCAGGATGGCTCCCAATAGCTGAACCCCTTCTAAGGAAAACCTAGAGGACCTGTCCTTTCTTTCCTATGTAAATGGCTACAAAGAAGAATACCTCAAATACTGACCCATTGACACAAATGTGTATAGTGATACTCATTAAAGCCTGGCTGGTATTCATTAAATGGATTTCAATTCATTTATCTTTTTACATTTATTTTATTGAAGTATAATTGATTTACAATGTTGTGTTAATTTTTGCTGTACAGCAAAGTGATTCAGTTATATATATATATATATATATATATATATATATATATATATATATATATATGTATATTCTTTTCCATTATGGTTTATCACAGGTTATAGAATATCCTGTGCTATACAATAGGACCTTGTTTATCCATTCTATATATATAGTAGTTTGCATCTGCTGATCCCAAACTCGCAGTCCATCTCTCCCCCCACTGCCCCCTCTTGACAACCACAAGTCTGTTATCTATGTGAGTCTGTTTCTGTTTCATCAGTAAGTTCATTTTTGTCATATTTTAGATTCCACATATAAGGGATATCATATGGTGCTTGTCTTTCTCTTTCTGACTTACGTTACTTAGTATGATGGATTTCAATTCATTTAAATAATGGTATACCAAATAACAATTAGAAGAATGGGTGTGTTCTCTATCTACTAATATAGAAGCATGTACAAGATTTAGCAAGATTAGCAAGTTCATCAAATCAAGATCAACTAAATATAAGCATAGATTTACACACATGTCTTATAAAGTCATTCTTTTAAAAGGTGGTGGAAATTAGGAAGATATCCACAAAAATTAACAATGAGCATGTCTGATGAGGATATCAGGGTTGGGAGAACAGAGTAAACTCCCTTACTGTGGCTAAACCTCCTATGTCTTGCCTATCTGTAAGTCATCTAGTTATCAGGCCCCTGGGAGAGCAAGACCCACACAGGCCAGAAAGCCCATAAGCCCCCAGGACCAGCCCAGGACCCCCATCTCAGGCTCAAGTGGACTCAAGCACTCTCCTAACTTCCTCCCCTGAGGCCTCAAGGTCACAGTGAGGAGATGGGTGAAGGTCAGCCACTGCACAAGCAGGACCCCACCTCTTGCCTGCTCCTGGCCTCTGAAAACCTACCGGGCTATCGTGAGGCCCTGGTCCCCTCTCAGGGTCGCAGCCCCAGGGGTCACTGAGAAATGCATTTGCAATGTGTAGAGTGAGTATGCAGGAAGTCAGTGTGGGGCTAGGGGAAGAGCAGATGTAGAGAAGAGGAGGAGGCCATTTAAGGCTGGAGGGGGGTGTCAATGTGAAGTTAATGGGATGGGAGAATGGAAAGGATAAGAGTAAATTGGAGAATGGGGAAATAGTAGAGTACAATGCATGGGACAGTGAAGGTACAAGAAGCACCTGTTTGAAGATAAAAGTGTTTGGCCATGCCCCTGGGAGACCCACATCTGTTTAATGCCCCCATTAGTCTGGCTCCAGAGTCTAGTCCCTAGTCACCATTGTCCCTGCTGTCCCTGGTAATAATCATGGAGCAATGACATTCATCCCACTTCACAGATGAGGAGACTGAGGTGCAGAGACCTTACATGGCTTAGTCTGGTCTCACAACAGATTAGGGAAGTTGCCAGGGACTGGGGTGTTGGTGGATGTGGTGACCCTAGGGGCAGGGAGGGTGCTGAGGCTTTGAATGTCACCAGGTCCTGCTCGGACTGAAGCCAGTGGGAAGGGAGGAACCTCCCCGGGGGCTAAGGAACAGAGGAGTGACACCATCCAAGGGAATTTTTTGTGGGTATGCTGGCCAAGGGGCCTGAGGCGAGCATGACGGGGGTGCATCTCCTGGGGCTAGAGTAAGGGACACAGGGAACAAAATACAAGCACCTCTCATGACCACTGTGGGTGACCCACAGAAGTACCAGCATTCTGGGGTCTCCCTATTCTTCCACCCCCACCCCCACCATTCTCTGCCACCTCTACCAGAATTTCCCCCTAGAGGTTCTCAGTAGACCCCTTCAGGGAAGGGCGGAAAGAAGAAAGGAGGGGTCAGTGAGGGTGTCAGTGGGATCAGCCCTCTGAATATGCTCCCAGCCCCAGAGCCTGCAGGGGAAGGAAAGCAGGTCTGCTGGGAGTGGCCTGTGCTAAGAGAGCCCTTCCCTATCAGCCCCTGCCTGGGTCATTTCTTTGGCCTCCACCCCCACACTACAGCTAGGTTACCCTTGAATGCAGGCCCCACCACAGCTGTCTTCCTGGCAGCCCCTAACGGAGTGACTTCGTAGGTCTGAACCCTGAGAAATCCCAAACCCCCTCATAGATCTCCACTATGGTCCTCATTGGATCCTACTGTAGTCACCTGTTTACTGATCAGCCTCTTCCCTCACTGGTTCCTAGAGGACAGAGCTTGAGCCGCTTTCACATTTGTGACCCCAGAGGCTGCACAATATCAGGACATAGTAGGTTAAAAATAATTGTTCATTGAATGTGTAATAAATGGATGAATGAATGGACTCCACCCCTAGCCCACTCCTCTGGAGACCCAAAGGCCTCAGGGCCTGCAACCCTTCTCTCCATGACTAGGGACAGATCCTGCCATGCCCTGCCTTGTCCGCTCTGCTTGGGGTGCGCTGAAAATCCCCAGGTCTGAGATGAGGAGTCTAGAGCATTTTGGGGCTAGGAGAGAAGGGTAACACTGGGAAAACCTGGAAGAGAGAAAGGGAGAAAACTGGAGGCGGGGCAGGGGGCACATGGGGACTTGGAGTCTGAGAGAGAAATGTAGAGAGAAGGGCAGAAGAAAGTGAGACAGAATGTGACTTTTCAGGTGATACCCAGTGGCAGCCCTGAATCCTCAGGCTCTCCCCACTAAACAGTCTTGTTGCTGCTCTCTTCTGTCCACGAATGTCCACTGTCCCTGTGAGGAGGTCCTGACAGGTGGATTCTGAGAATGAATACAAGACCTCTTAGTGGCCCAGCTTGGATTCTTGCTCCAGGGCTGTGGGTGGGATGGTTGCCCACAAAAGACTCTTCTTCTTCCTAGTGGTCCCCAGCCCAACTCTGACTTCACCATGGGCATTTAAGACCTGGAGCCACAACAGAACCCCTGGGTGTACCTCAATGAGAGAGAAGCCCTGGCCCAAGAGACACATTTGCTTTCACCCTGGGCCTCAGATCTGGGAATTCTGTAGGGTCTCCATATTGCTTGTTTAGGGTATTGTGGGGTTGGGGAAGTTCAAGACTGGATAATCCTGTGTGGCTGGCATAATTCAACTCATAACACCAATGATAAGTCACTAGCTACAGGCTTCCCCTTAGGAAAGGACATGCCTTGGTCAAATCCCTTCCCTATGGCCAAAGGCAATTCGTAGTACGGGACATAGCAGTGACCCAGCAGTAGCCAGTATTCCCAGTAGCTGTGGGATGAGTCATCAGCTACGAAGAGTGGATCTACTACGTCCACATATTCACTACAGCCCACCCCTTCATGTCACTCACATATACTTGCTTCCCATAGCAAGTTTTTACCATTTAAAAATAGCTTCTTCAGGATTCATGTAGGTCTTTTCTCCTGGGAAAACTTAGAAGGGTCAGAGAGACAAACTTCAGTCCCTACTGCTACAGTTTATTTTGAGGCCATTACTCACACTCCTCTCCCCCTTCCTCTACCACCCTTTCTAAATTCCTTTCACCTTTGACTAGCATTTCTGCTGGTCTAGGCAGTTTGCCTGAAGGGAAGCAGCAATTCAGACCCTCATCCTTGAGGCACCTGGTTCTCTGGTTAGCATGTACTTCTCAGGCCATGTTTGTGTTCATC
The DNA here is from genome assembly GCF_951394435.1 of Stenella coeruleoalba. Classification (NCBI taxonomy): domain Eukaryota; kingdom Metazoa; phylum Chordata; class Mammalia; order Artiodactyla; family Delphinidae; genus Stenella; species Stenella coeruleoalba. Next base: position 68,406,082 of record NC_137156.1, read on the forward strand.
TACCATTATACCTGGGCAGCAAAGCAACAAGACATCTTCCAATGACTCACCCAAGCAGCACTCATAGTCTTCCCTGCTCCCATAGTGTAGCAGCAGGCCCTTCACCTTCTCCTCATGATATCAGGGTTAATTATCCCTGCCAGAGTGGTGACACCTTTCATCGCCTGCTTAACTCTTGGCAAAAGGAGTCTGAAGTGACCAGGTCACAGCTGTAGCTTTAAGTTTAATGGGACTCTTACAGTGATCCCTGATGTGTGCCTTCCAATTCTAGAAACTAGAACCTCCAGTAACATGGAGCCTGAAGGTGCAGGGACAGAAAGCACAAACACCCAAGCATATAACTAGAAGGGGTGGTCACAGGTGCAGTACCATTTCCACACATTGTACCTACTGGGGACTCAGAACCATGTAATGGACATTGATTTAGGGCTTGGGTTGGCAAACTACAGCCTGTGGGCTACACCCAGCCCACTGTTTTTGTACATCCTGTAAAGAATGGTTTTTACATTTTTCAGTGGTTGAAAAAACTCAAAATAATAATATTTCATGACATACGAAAATTATATAAAATTCAAATTTCAGTGTTCATAAATAAAATTTTATTGGAACACAGCCATGTTTATTTGTTGATATGTTGGCTATAGCCACACGTACACTACAATGACAGATTTGAATAGTTGTGACAGACTATATGTGGCACTCATCACTTCCCACTGCTGCTCAGCACACAATAAATTGCAGTGGTACAGTTATAACTGAATAGTGTTTTGGGTACCACACATATTGCTGTGCTGTGACTTATTTTTTATTACCAGTACATATCCATCATGTCAAAACAATGGAAAAAGGAGAAAAGTGGACTTTAAGTATCGCACTTTTAAGAAAATGGCAAAGCATTGTGCTCCTTATGCAATGACGCTATATAGCTGTGCTAAAAGAATACAATATTGGGACTTCCCTGGTGGCGCAGTGGTTAAGAATCTGCCTGCCAATGCAGGGGACATTTAAATTTAAAAAGATTTAAATGGAGTATCTCATCACAGCAGAATTTCTCCACAAAAATAAGAAAAGTGAAAATGAGGCTGCAGGCAAAGTACGTTTCCAACTTGCTCATTTGTTAGCCAAGCAAGAAAAGATGTTTACTAATGATGAATTAATTAAATCAAGTTTAATTGCAGCTTCTGAAAAAAATGTGTCCAGAGAAAATAAATTTAACTGTTAGCCTTTCAATGAGAATAGCTGCTCCAAGAGTTGAAGACATTGTGAACAAAATCAAAAGTCAATTAAAGACAGAGCAAATGACTTCAAGTGGATTTCCTTGGCTCTTAATGAGTTGACAGATATTACCAATACAGTTCAGCTGTTGTTCATTGACGGGGTAAATGCCAAGTTTGAAGACTGAAGAATTGAGTTCTATGAATAGTCTGCATGAAACAAATACAGTTGAGAGTATTTTTTAAAGTTGAGAAAACATTAATTCAGTACAACCTGAAGTGGAATCTGCTAAGATGTGATAAAAATGATAGTGGTGAAAATATGTGTGAAGCAGGGGGAAAAAAGGCTTAGTTGAACAAATTTACAAAGTTTATGAAAATATAAAGTGCTTAAAGCCTGTGTTTATTCATTGTATTATTCATCACTAGGTACTCTGTGGAAAATATTTGAATCTATCGTGTTACTGAACCAGTAATGTCAATGATAAATTTCACTTGCCACTTATTGACAACCATCATTGGTTCCATGAATTTTGATCAGAAATAGAAGCTGGGGCTTCCCTGGTGGCGCAGTGGTTGAGAGTCTGCCTGCCGATGCAGGGGACACGGGTTCGTGCCCCAGTCCAGGAAGATCCCACATGCCGCAGAGCGGCTGGGCCCGTGAGCCATGGCCGCTGAGCCTGCGCGTCCGGAGCCTGTGCTCCACAACGCCATAGCAGTGAGAGGCCTGCGTACAGCAAAAAAATAAAAAATAAATTAAAAAAAAGAAATAGAAGCTGAATATTCTGACTTATCAACCACACAGCAGTTCTATGTCTTAGCAGTGATAAAGTTTTATTGAGGACTTTTAAGCTCAGGGTCAAGATTGAAATTTTTCTGAGCAAGAAAAACTGCCTTAAACTACTATAATCAAACACTGAATGGCAGGGACTTCCCTGGTGGCGCAGTGGTTAGGAATCCGCCTGCCAATGCAGGGAAAACAGGTTTGAGCCCTGGTCTGGGAAGGTCCCACATGCCATGGAGCAGCTCAGCCCGTGCACCACAACTACTGAGCCCACGTGCCACAACTGCTGAAGCCTGCGGGCCTAGAGCCCGTGCTCCACAACAAGAGAAGCCACCACAGTGAGAAGCCCGTGCACCACAACAAAGAGTAGCCCCCTGCTCGCCGCAATTAGAGAAAGCCCACGTGCAGCAACGAAGAACTAATGCAGCCAAAATTAAATAAAATTTTTAAAAAAACCTGAATGACATTGGAAATAAGTTTTGCTGCAGTCTTCATGTTTTTTAATGAATTAAACATGAAATTAATGAGCAAAGCAATGTTTTATGTGAAACTTATACTGAAGTAGAGTCATTTTGGCAAATAATTTTATTTTTTTAAGATTTTTTTTATTAAAAAATTTTTAAATTTATTTATTTTTGGCTGCATTGGGTCTTCATTGCTGTGCTTGGGCTTTCTCTAGTTGCGGCGAGCAGGGGGCTACTCTTTGTTGCAGTGCATGGGCTTCTCACTGCAGTGACTTCTCTTGTTGTGGAGCACAGGGTTTGGGCGTGCAGGCTTCAGCAGTTGTGGCACGCGGGCTCAGCAGTTGTGGCGCACGGGCTGAGCTGCTCCACAGCATGTGAGATCTTCCCAGACCAGGGCTCAAACCCGTTTCCCCTGCATTGGCAGGCGGATTCCTAACTACTGCACCACCAAGGAAGCCCCTTGACAAATAATTTTAAATAAGTAATGTCAAGCTGCTTTATGCACTTCCTGAGCTGTCAAAAGTTAAAACAAGAAGCAAGATAACCATTCTCATGCAAATTTTCAGTGGATATATTCTCTGAGTTCAAACTAGAGTTCCAGCAGCAAGCACTTTTCAGACTTCCATGTTAAGTACAAGAGGAGTTTCCATATTTCTAAACTTTTTTATCTAAGCAATTGAGGAACAACCACCTGAACTTCAGTTGGAAGTAATTGATCTGCAATGTAATGACATGCTTAAAGGCAAATATCAAGAAAAGAATCTCATAGAAGTCTACAGATATCTTCCAAGTGATGACTAGTCTCGATTATAATCCTATGCTCAGGAATTTATATCACTATTTGGCGGTGCCAGATATTTCACTTCATACCTATGTGAATGAAAAGACATTTTCAGAGATGACACGTGTAAATTTTCATTACAGACAAGCATTAACAGACAAACATTTGCAATTGATTTTGATGGTAGGGAACACTAACTTTTGGTCTTCTTAATTGGGCTAAACATTATTTCCCTCCCACCCTGACTGCCAGTTTTTAAAGTTTGTGGGTGCGACCCCTCTTTCCTTGTTTTGTTGCTGAGGCTGAATTTTTATGCTACTTGACATTCACACTGAAAGATGAGGATCATTAGCCCCACTTCACAGCTCAGGAAACTGGGGCTCTGAGAGGGAAAATGACATGTCTGCAGCCACACAGCAGTGAGTGGGGAAGCCATGGTTGGTGTGACCTAGCTTGGTCTGGCTGCAAAGTCCTTGCTCTTTACTCTGAGACATTGAACACAGTAGAGAGAAGCAAGGAGAGAGGAGATAGAAGTCCTTCAGAGCAAGAGCGAGAGACTAGGACCTGAGTGAGACAGGGCAGGACACAGAAGGACAAAGCAAGAAAGACAGAGCTCAAGCCCTAGAGCAAGACAGAGAGCTGGAGCATGAGATTTCTGGGCAATGTGAGCTGAAGGACCAACTTGCCAGGGCAGAGGAGATGGAGATGGAGCTGGGCTGGACATAGGGCTTCTGAGTTTGCAGGTTTAATGGCGAATAACCCAAGACCTTAGACCCCTCCCTCTGCAGGAAACCACGGAACAGCAGTGCCCAGATGGGCAGAAGGGCAGCCTAACCTTGACCTCTTAACCGGCCCTTTATCATCACTTAGGCGCCAGTCTCACCCCAGGTGGCAGCTTTTCACAAGAAGGGACTGTCAGAGGTCTCAGCTCCACCTGGATCAATTCTTGCAGAGACTGGGGAGAGGGAGAGGCAGACACAACTGATGGCTTCTCAGCTCTAGGTCTGTGATAGCCTAGGGGATGACACTCACCAGAAGGTTTGGCTAGAAGTGGGTTGCCTTCTTTCTCCATCTCCACACCTCTGGAACTTCCCACACCAACCAGGTCTGGAGGGGAATGAGTCCTAGCCTGCATTTGGGATCAGAGAGTGAGGGACAGAGTTTGAGGTAGGAGTGAGGACAGGGGCTATGCAGTCTAACCATTTTCAGTTTGGAGCTCAGACTCTGACTTGGAGGTCAAGTATGAAGATACAGCAGGGAGCTGTTGGAGGTCACTGAAAGGATGTGACCGCCAGCTGTACTCACAAGCTAGACCCAGGCAATTAGATGCCCCTCACCCCCTCCCCTGTCCTGGGAATGTATGTTCTGCCTGCCATTCCCACAGTGGGAGGCATTTTCAGGGATTCAGCCTTGAGAGAGTAATGTGTTCTCGAGAACATCTGGGTGGTATATGTGGCTGAACCTCATTAAGGCCTCTATATAAACTTGCAAGAGTCTGGCAAGCAAGTACGGAGATCTACTTGTCTGTGGCCGCCCAAGACAAGTCTTGTAAATAAGTTCCCTTGCTTACTAAACCTGCCACCTACTAATCTGGGGTAATCTGCCTCTTTCTTCGGTCTTTTCTTGCCCTCCATGTACAGGGGCCAGTTTACGAACCAACAGGAGCCAGGATCAAGAGCTTGGGGTGGGTGTGCTCCTCTCAGCCATGGGGGTGGCTGGGAGATCACACCCAGAGCAACTAGACCTGGTGAGTGAATTCCTGGCAAAAGTGCTGCTGTGTGCAACAACCCCACCCCTGCCCCAGGCTTCCATTATACACAGCCTTAGGGAGAGGCACCATTTCCATAGACTGAACATGAGTGATGCTCCCTGAGTTGGCAGCATGGCAGATCTGTACCCCCAACTTTCCTACCTATGTCAGACGTTGCTAATCAATCACAGTCTCTGCTCAGTCTGGACAGTGGCTCAAAATCATCCTCCTCAGACAACCCCTGCCAATTCCTCAGAGCTAGCATATGAGATGCTAACTATTTGCCATCATTGGCCCTGACCTCCTGGAGCTTATCAAGCAGAGAGAAGCTGGGGAAAGACCACTTCACTGCTTTATTGGAAGGGGAATACACTCTGTCACAATGCAAGGCCCTGAGCCCAGCAAGATCTCGAGTTCGAGATGCAGCTGGTTGGCCGTGACTCTCTAGTGGCCCTTGATGAAACCCTGGGAAGCGCAGGAGTGGCATCTCCAGTAGGCCTGGATGATGCAGGCAGCGTTGAGCAAATGGCAGTAGCGCCAACAGATGCGCCACATGCGGACCCAGGACTGCAGCCTGACTGCTACCCACTCCTTCCGTGTAAAGTTCTCCAGAGCTGTCCGCTGCCTGTTCTCATGCAGCTTCACCAGCTTATGCCTCCACCAGCCCTGAATGATCCACACTCTGAGAGCCACGTGCAGCAGTGTGCTGCACACCAGGGTGCCGCGCCACCAGGCCTGGATCTTTACTACTTCTGGATTACTGATGGGAGGCCTGTTTTGGGTTCTTGGGATCTAACAAGAAAAAAGACGAGACATTTGGAGGATATTCCCCACCCACTTCAGCCCCAGGGTGTGCCAGGAAGGGATCCTGATGCCCTATCAACAATCACCCCTTCTTCTGAACCTCAAGAGCACTGGGCAAGGCACTGGCTGGAACCAGAAGACCAGGTAGGTAGGTGTCCTTTCTTTGCCCCACTCTGGTTAATGGACATGGATACATCACATTGACCTCTGAATCTCAGAGCTCCCATCTGTAAAATGGTAGTATATCTGTCCTGGCTACCCAGTTTTACATGGGTCAAGTTGGCCAGCCTAGAGCAAGAATACCATGATCAAAGGGTTATCATAGTCCACCTGAGCCTGACCAGGATCCATGATCCTTCCCTTCAGACACCACTCAGCTACTGGAGAAGTGGCTTCCTCTTCTAATCCTGCTCTTTCATCCTTGACTGCAGCTCCAATCCACAACCTGCTCTCTTCCTCTGTGATAACATAGTATTAAAAGTTCCCACATCCCATAAAATTCTACCTCTTATCTCTTCCCCATCTTCACTTCTCTTGACTTTCAAACTTTAAATCTTAATTAGCAAGCAAACATACATGCACACGCTCAAACACACATACACACACACACACACACACACACACACACACACCATTGATTAAGCCCAGCTTCGCATATGTTGGCCATTCCATTCCACAAACACAACTGCCACATTCCCACCCCCAGCCCCGTGTCATCTGGGTGGGGGCATCATACTGCTCTGAGTCTCTTATTAGCATCATCTACTCCCTTTGTTGCAGCTATATTCTCTTGTTTAGCCTAGAAAAATATGGGGAAAGAGGACAGACAAGAATGAGTTTATTCCTGTTCTTAGCTCTGGAACATACAAAAGACACTAGCCACAAGCATTAGGACACAAAGACCAGAGACATGCAAGTCCAGGCTCCTCCTGCCTCTGCCTTCTCTAAGTTCGATAATGGTGCTGGCGGTAAAGATTTCAAGATCAGCTCATTCTGCTGAGGCTCATTTTTGGTGTGTTCATTAATTGTTTTGGGCTGGTCCTTCTCCTGCAATCAGCAATTAGGGGAAAGGCAAGAGGGAGGCTGCTCTCCCTCCCTCTCCATTAAGTAACCCACACATCGCCAGCGTACAGGGCTTCCCAGAGTATTCAGATGTCAGGGAGATCCCCTCATCCCGAGAGATTTATGGGGACATCCCTAAAAAAGCCTAGTGTGTCAGTCTCTCTCTTACTCACCATTGGTCCCACATGGATTGGGTGTAGATGGTTCAAATCCCCTCAGGTCTGTGTTCCTCTAGTCATGGCATGGAGAGAAAGTGGGGGAGGGAGACCTATGATGTCATAAGGGCAGTTATGACTCAAGCACCAGGCTGGCTCCCGACAGTTAAGCCCCCTCCAAAGAAAAGACAGAAGTGCTGTCCATTCTTTTCTGCTGGAAATGGCCAAAGCCCTAGCTACAAAAGCAAGACACCAGAAATAGTGGCCCATTGATGTAAAGGTGTATAAAGGTGGTCATTGGTGATATCCCCAGTTGGTAAAATTGGGCGTTGATTTAATGGTTTATAGTCCATTCAAACTATAAAATACAACATAACTGTTGAAAAATAATGAATTTGATCCATGTGTACTGATTAGAAGGTATACCCAAGATGTATTTGTAAGTGAAAAAGCTGAACATCATTATGATATCATTGGATGGGATGGTAAAAAACTGTCAAGATATATAATTATACACGTATGCTATAAACGCAGGTAAAGAGGGAGAAAGGTATATAGACCAAACTGCTACCAATGATTACCTTAGAAGAGTTGAATTGCTGACCCATTCATACAATACCAGGGAAATCTGTGAGGCCCCCAGGACGAGCAGTGCTTTCCTTCCCCAGCAGGCTCTGGGGCTGGGAGCATATTCAGAGGGCTGATCCCATTGACACCCTCACTGACCCCTCCTTTCTTCTCTCCTTCCCACTCTTCCCTGAGGGGGTCTACTGAGAGCCTCTGGGGTGAAACTCTGGTAGAGGGTGAGAAGAATGGTGGAGAAGAACGGGGTTGGAGAAGGAGGCTCACCCCCATCATGCTCACCCCCGGCCACTTGCCCAGCACACCCTCAAAACCTTTGCTTGGATGGTGTCACCCCTCTGCTCCTCAGCCCCTGGGGCAGCTCCTCCCTGCCCACTGGATTGAGTCTGAGCAGGTCCTGGTGGCATTCAAAGCCCCAGCACCCTCCCTGCCCCTAGGGTCACCACATTCACCAACACCCCAGTCTCTGGCCTCTTTCCTGTCTGAGTCTGCCTCCATCTTGGGACCCAGCCCCCTCGTTTACCCAGGCTCCATATGTGGGATCTTTCCTGTGCCCTTAGAGCGCAGGGACTTTAATTTCTCCCTTCAGTCCTCAAATGCTCATGGATCCAATTATGAGGAGCATGTGTTTAGTGGCCATTCATATATCTTCTTTTATGAAGTATTGGTTTAAGCCTTTTGTCCACTTTTATTGGATTGTTTGTCTTTATTACTGAGTTCTAGAAGTTCTTATACTCGATATGAGTCCTTTGTCAGATACATGTATTGTAAATATTCTTTTCCCTAGCCTGTGACTTTTTAAAATGCTGTCTTTTGATGAACAGATGGTTTTAATTTGGATGAAGTCCAGTCTATCAATATTTTATACTTAGCACTTTCTCTGTCCTAGGAAATCTTTGTCGACTCCAGGGTCACAAAATAATTCTCATGGGTTTTCTTCTAGAAGCTTTATATAGGTTTAGCTTTAGTTTTTGTTTAGGTCTGTGATCCATCTTGAATTAATTTTTTTTTTTTTTTTTTTGGCTATGATGTTAGATAGGGGTCAAGATTTTTTTTCCAGTGAAAAATGTATTTCCTTTCTGCATTGAATTATCTTGGTACATTAAAAAAATCAATAGACTGTGTAAATGTGAGTCTATTTCTGGCTTCTCTATTCTGTATCATTGATCTGTTTGTCTGTTCTTACTCTAACACCACCTGTCCTGATTACTGTAACTTTATAGTTTTTCAAGACAGTAAGTCTTGAAATCAGATAATGTAAATCCTTCAACTTTGCACTTCTATATCAAGAATTCCCCAACTGCTCATACAGTTGATTTTTGTGTATTGCCCTTGAATCTTTCAGTTTCGGGGGTGCTTTTTTTTTTTTTTTTTTGGTACGCGGGCCTCTCACTGTTGTGGTCTCTCCCGTTGCGGAGCACAGGCTCTGGACGTGCAGGCTTAGCGGCCATGGGACATGGGCCCAGCCGCTCCACGGCATGTGGCATCTTCCCGGACCGGGGCACGAACCCGTGTCCCCTGCATCAGCAGGCGGACTCTCAACCACTGCGCCACCAGGGAAACCCTCGGGGGTGCTTTTGATTTTTATTTATAAACAGCTTTGTTGGAATATAATTCACATGTCATACAATTCACCCCCTTAAAGTGCACAGTTCAGTGTTTTTTAGTATATTCACAGATACTTGCACACAATACCATAGGTATCTTGCCTGCTTGCTAAATTTTCTTATTCCAGTAGTTTTCTGGGTAGATTGGGGGTGCCTGTATGCCAGTTGCGGGATCTGGAGGTGAGGTATCCTAAGTGGCTTGTGGTGGGCTTCCTGATGGGGTCCACAAAGTGGTTAGTAGGACCCGCATCCCTTTGATGTTTTGAACCCTACCAGCTGTTCTCTCAGTTCCTCCCCACCCCTCAGTCATGCTGCTCACCTCAGTGTTTTGAAAGGAGTAAGAAATGCACCTCAGTGACCCCTGGGGCTGTGACTCTGAGAGGGTACCAAGGCCTCATGATGACCAGGGGGGTCTTCAGAGGACAGGAACAGGCAGAGATGGGGAGGGCCCCACCTAGTGTCTTTTGCATGGTTCAGAGCTACGAACAGAGCTAAGAGCTGCTACAGTGGCTGCCCCTCACCCATCTAATTGTCGCCTTGAGTCCATCAGGGGAGAAGACAGGAGAGCACTTGAGACCACTGGAGTGTGAGGTGGGAGGTGTAATTCTGCACCTCAGAATCACATGGCTTCATATGTTATAAAACATATAGCAGTGAGCTCATTGCCTACTCAACTTCCCTACATCTACTAGACACTGCAAACTAAACTGCTGATCCTTCTCATCCTGCTTTCTCCACCTGGTCTTTCTCATCTTGGTAAATGTCACACTGTCTGTGGTGCCACATTCATCTCATCCCACAATTAACAGATCAGCAAGATCTGTTGGCGTCACCTCCAAACACAACCCAACCATAGCTCTGCCTCCCCACTTCTGCTGGCCCTCTCACACCACCATCACCTCTCACCTGCTATTTACTATAGCTTCCTAAGTGGATGCCCTTCTTCCCCCAAACATTTACTAATTAATTCTCTACAGAGCAGTGACTTGCTTTTTCTTTTTATTGTGAACCAGATCCTATTACTTTTCTGCTTTCAACCCTCTCATGACTTCCCATTGCTTGGGAGGAAGGAAGAGCCCAACTACAGCAGAAGTCTCAGCTGACCAAGGCTGAGACTAGAAGCTGTAAGAGGGATTATTTTCAGTTTCAATTCCAAAAGCATTTATTTTCAAACTTTCCTTTCTCCCTGGGAATGTGCTAATGGAAAAGGGGTTTGTGTAGTAAGGGGCATTACTTGCAATATTATTCAAGAGGTATGTGTATGCTGTTGTTGAGCTCTATTTAAGGCGGGACATAAGGAGTGAATTCTAGTAACATCCTCTGATCCACAACAGGGTTTTCAGGGGTTCAATCTGAACCTGACCCTTCTGGCCCCAGGAGAATGAAGGTAGGAGCAGGTCTGTCCAAGGGGGAGGCCTCATGAGCAGGGGAGCAGGAGGGAAGCCCTGTAGCTTCCTCCCCCAAGGGGACCACGCTGCCGCTTGAGAACCGTAGGCTCAGCTGTTGGGCCCAAGGCATTAAGGGAAAGTTCAGAGCCGATCCTTAACACACCTTGCTCATTTTCCATTGAAGAGGACACTTCCCTGCACTGCTGCCTCTCCAATCAGCCTCTCCACCTCCTCTTTACTTCACTCCATGGCAGAAGCTGAATTATCCAGTTGGTGGAATCAGGAGAACACATTAACCTGGCAGGGTCACTGTTGTGAGGAATCATGCAGCCTGGCTGTCATTTAGACCAAGGGCAGAGCTATTCCCACTTCTGACACTGTCCCCAAGCAGTGAGCAATGCAGGGTCCCACCTCCACCCGGACCCTCACCCCAAGGGCAGTCTAGCTCCTAAAGCTTCCTAACCTGGCCTGGGTGGTGCAGATCAGCCTGACTTGTAGGTCTAACTGTCTTTCTTTCAGTCCTCAGACCCCACAGCCAGCCCTTACACACACTGAACAGCCACAGCTTCTTAGCTGAGGGATCAGCAGCTTCTGACCCCAACCAGCCCGGAGCACTGGGTGGAAAGCTGGCCTAACAAAGTCGTAGAGGATACTCAGGGTCTAGGAGCCAGAAGCCAGCTGAGGGCTCCATCCCCAAATTCGCTGGAAAGGATAAAGCCCCCAGGCCTTTACTAAGCCATCCCCTGCCATCCCCCTGCCCTCCCCAGTCAAGAAGCTAGAGGAGACAAGGCCCAGAAGAGGAGGCTTTTAATACAAAGAAGGCAGGGGATGGCCTGGGAAGAACTTAAATAAAGGGGATGAGAGAGTCAGGAGCCAGCAGTAGGGGGCCTGGGGGCCCTGTGGAGAGGGATGATGCAGACGGAGTTCCGGGCCTCTTTGATCCGCCACCACCGGCCAAGCCTGCAGGGGCGAGAGGAGCAGCTGAGGGCGGGCCCAGCCCCACCCCATTCCCACCCAGCCACCCACCCTATGCCATTTGCCCCACCCGCACCCCTCGAGAAGTGCCTCATACCTGTGCTCCTGCCCTACCCCGGCCACCAGGAAGTCCCCAGCACTGGAGAACTTGAGGCTATTGATAAAGCCCACCTGAGAAGAGGGAGGGACAAGGCAGTAAGATGTGAGAACAGATCCCTCACCACAGCCCCAGCATCACAGTCAAAGGCCCAGCCTGGGTTAAACCCCTGCTCTGCGTCCTGCCACCTGGGCCAGCCCTCTACCCCTCAGGGCCTCAGCATCCACCTCTGTGAGATGGGGAAAGTAGAGCACAGGCCTCGCAGAGAGTTTGTGGGGATGAAGGAGATGGTGTACACCAAGTAGGGCCTGGCTCCTGGTCCTGGCTCTGGAGACTCCATGACCATCACCATTGACCCAAGCCCTGAACTGTCACTAGAAGTCACTGACAGATCCTGCCACTCTGCCCTAGGTTGCACCAAGTCCACACACCCTAGCCTGGCATTCAGTCTGGCACCAGTCATGCAGATCCCATCACAGGGCCAGGCCCTCTATGCCTTTGCCCACACTTCCCTGCCTTGTACCCCAGTAACCAGGACAGGGCCTAGGACAGGAGGGGAGTGGAGGCGGGGAAGGGAGAGGAAGAAGGGAGGGTTCCTGCAGGCCCTGTGCTAGGAGCTGGGGCTAGAAAGAGAAATCATAGCTGGCCCTGCTCTGAGGAACCGCCCTTCTGGCAGGAAAACACTGTAACGGGCCTTGGGAGTGTGGTAAAGACAGGCTGGGTATTCAAGCCTCACTCACCAGGGGGATGTCGCAGAGAAGGTCAAGCTGCCGGAAGCCCTCCCCGCATTGCCAGAGCCGCACAGAGTTGCTGTGAGAGCCTGGGGGACAGGGAAGACAGTGAGCACCCCCCTCACCAGCCCACCCTGAGATCCCCTCCTTTCTGCCACACAGGGCACCCACCTGTGGCCACGAGGTCCGTGTTGAGCAGGGCTGCCACCGATGACACCCAGAAGGGCTGCTCCAAGCCCAGCTCCCCCCGCAGCCCATGGGCCTCACGCTGCAGGGCAAGTGGCCGCTTCTTAGAGAGGCCCCACAAGGCTACAGAACTGTGGACAGGGAGCACCGTCAGTGAGGGGACCAGGGGCAGGGCAGAAGGGCCACACGGCAGGAAGGGACCAAGTGCACACCAGCCACAGGAAGCAGACCAGGTCCCCTGCGCTCTTTGCCTCAATGTCCTCATCTATGGAAAGGGGCTACTACAGCTCCCGAGCAGGAGGATTCTACGCGGCAAGTCCAGGGGCAGTGGCAGTGGTAGAAGGCAGCACTTACCCATCGTCTGCACCCGACACCATGTGCTCCTCGTTGATGAGCTGGATGCTGTCAATGGAGCCCCTGGAGAAAGGCACCATGAGGGGCGTGGCCCAACCTCACCCCCAGCCTATGCGGGTGGCCCCCTCAATGCCCGGTGCAGCAGGCCGCCTTACTGGTGGCCGTAGAAGACAAGCTGGGACTCCTCGGGGATCTTCCACACACGCACGGTCCCGTCCCGGCCCCCGGCGGTCACGCAGCACTCCCTGCTCAGAGCATCCAGTGCAGCCACAGCATCCTGGTGCCCGAAGCTGGAGAGGGGGACAGAGGGAGGATGGGGTCACCCGTGAACCTGCACGCACACATCCGCGTGCCCTCTGTCTGCGCATACTCACAGCGTCTCCACGTAGGAGTTCTCCGCCACATTCCACACCTTCACAGAGCGGTCGTGGGACGTGCTGTAGAGCTGGTGGGTGCCTCTGCGGAATGCCAGCCCCTAAGGGTGCATGGAAAGAGGGCAAAAGGAATCTGGACTACAGCAGGAGAGACAGAGGTCAGGCCCAGGGAGGACGTCCTGAAAAGCAGGTCACGTGGCACAGGAAGCCAGCCCCCATCAAGAGCGCTGTGGGGCTCTACGTGGAGCCAGGGGCACACTTGCCTGCCCTCAAGCAAGTACAGACTTCTCAGGCCTCCCTCTCCCTAGGCAAGCTCGACTCAGTCTCCCCCAGCTCTTCCCTATTGCTTCACCCTGTTTCTGTCCTGTTCACCAAAGTGCAGGTTCCCTGAGGATGGGGACCCACTGCCTCTTTCACACCATTCCCTGGATCCCAGTACCATGCCTGGCCCACTCGGGTGCTCGAGAAACGTCCACTAAAGGAGGCCCAGCTTCTCACCGACACGGCGTCCCGGTGTCCCGTGAAGGTGTACAGGTGCTGGCAGCTCTGGGCCTCCCAAATGAGAATGAGCTTGCTGCGGTCACCCGAGGCCTATGGAGACAAGGGCAATGGCCATGGGCACCCACCATGTGCCCACACCTCTCACCTACTCCCGGGGCCAATCCTGCCTTACCAGGTACTTGCCATCGGAGGAGATGGCCATGCAGAGGACGTGGCTACTATGGCCGGAGGGCTGCCCCTCGGCACCCTTCTTGGCTCGAGGGATCACATGAAGCTTCCGTCCACTTTCCACACTCCCTGACACCAAGGGGGAAGAGAGATGCTACTGGGACACAAGGCAGGACTGTCTGGCAACCCCCCTCAAGGGCAGCGTGGCACCATGGAAAAACTCCTGGCCTCAGGTCAGAAGATCTGGTTTAGCCACTGTGAGCCCCTGGACAAGTCACCTCAGTTTCCTCATCTGTTAAGTGGTGACAATAATCCCAAAGAGCAGCCATGAAGCCCAGAAGAAAAGGGACAGGAAAGTGCTTGGGACTGATGGTACGAGCTCTTCCTGTTACTACTATGGGTGGATGAGGACAGCCCTCAGTGGTCAAAGGCCAGGAACCCAGGAGGACCAGGAACTCAATCCCAGGACTGCACAGAGCCTCAGCTGTCCTCTAGTCCAACTGCCCAACTGAAGCATCAACTCCCATTAAATCATCATCCTGCCTCCACTCCATCATCTCCAATGACATTGACAGGGAGCTCACAAGTCCCACTCCTGGGCAGAAGCTTCCACTGTCATCCAGAGAACACCTCTTTGGAAGCAAACCTGTCTCCGGAAGCTTCCCCCGTCGGGTCTCAGTTTTCCCTGATTATTTCTTCCTCCCCAGACCAGCTGGCCCAGATGATCCCTCACAGCTGCACCCCCACGCAGGCACTCACTCACACTTAATAATGGTGCAGTCTTTGGCGGCAGAAAAGATGGCCAGGTCGTCAGGGGTGATAACCAAACATGTGATGGACAGCTGGTGGCCCCGTAAGATTCGAATGTCAGCAGGGTCTGGGGCCTGGATCTAGGCAGGCAGGGACCGGGTCACTGCAACTAGGGGCAGGAAGGCCCCCCTCCACACACACACATGCCATCCTTTCCCACCACACTGCCCAGAAGGAAAACCGGACCCAGGGCTGCCAAGACCAGACCATTACCTGACCCTGTCTGCCCAAGTGCCCACTATGTTCCAGAGCAAACACCCCACAGCCTGAGTCCCCAGTTGGGCCATCTGCCCACCAACCCAGGTGATTCCCTCCAATCTGACACCAAAGTGCCCTGTCTGCTCACCTCCTTTGCCACCGACTTCTGCAGCCTGCCTCTCTGCTCGAGCTGCATGGAGAGGAGAGGGCTGAGATCCCAGGAGCAGGACCAGCCCCATCCCTTCCCTCCCACCACCCTCCCTCCACACTCACCACGTCCTCCTTCAGCCTCCCTGCCACCTGGTCCTCCTCAAATTCGCGGGCCTCGGCCTTCTCCTCCTCTGTGTAGGACAGACCAAGCCAAGTAAACCCAGGCCAACAACACCCCACTTTTCCCTTCCCATCCCCACCCACCACCTCAGTCCTGGGCCCTGAACATTTGGGCTGTGTCCCATGGAAGTTCAGGCCACCTCAGCCAAAGGGGAGGGAGGGCTGGATGGTCTCCTGCCCACCCCCTGCCTTTACTTATCAGATCAGTCTGAAGCCCCCTGAAGGCCTGGCCCACCCCAGAAGATCCATTAGAGCTCCTAGCCACCCTCCCACAGGGCCGCCAGCAGCAGCAGCCCCAGCAGCCCACCGGCTACCTGCATCAGTCACCCACCAGGTGGCTGGGGCCACAGCAGGCAGACTCAGGCATAGGCCCCGCCCCTCACCTGCCCAGTCCACAGGCTCACCTTGCTGCTTGAGCTGCTCAAGGTAGAGCTTGGCCAAGCGCAGCTTCTTCTCCTGTGCGGTCTCCTCCAGCTCCTCCGCCTCCTCCTCCTCATTCCTCCTGGGAACTAGGCTGTGAGCAGGAGGAACTAGGCTGTGAGCAGGAGGGCTCGGCCCGCTCCTCTGGCCACTAGGACCGTGCTCCTCGCTGCTTCCCCAGCCACTTGACACCCCTATCCCTGCCAGCCCTCATGGCCAATGGTCTCACACACAGAAAACTGAAAGATGTGACTTACCAAACTGAAAGGGCCCACCCAGGGCCCAACGTAAGGGTGAAAACAGACCCCAAACCCAAAGAGATCACTGGGAAATCTCTCAACTCTGGAGGGAAAGAGAAGGTTCTACAGGCTTCCAAGAAAAATCAGACCGTATACAAAGGGTCAGGAATCAAAATGACTCCAGAAGCCTCAACAGCAACACTGAGAGGAGAAAACAAAGGAGCTGCACGTACAAAATTCGGAATAAAACGCTAACCACTGGAATGGCATGCCAGTTAAACCATTAATGATAAATGAAAACATATCAGATGTACAAGGTGCCACAAAAGTGGTCCTTTCTCCTTCTTTTAAGGATGGAGGATGTGCTCCCTGAACAAGAGAGTAAGCTAAGAATGGGGAAGGCACGGGAGACAGGAAACAGAAGATCCAACATGTAAAGCAGAAACGGTAGATCTCGGAACAACAACGACCCCCCAGACACAGGGGAGCAGCCAGCCCAGATCTGATGCAAGGAACCAAGATGCAGACGTGTTGGGACTATCAACGCCCCATCCTCACTGCCAAGGCACCATCCTCTACCCTGAGGATGGGATTCCAGGTGAAGCTTAACTGGGCCTGGCTTGACCTTGTGCTAGTGAAGTCCCTGCTTTCCCCTCCATGCCCCTCACTCAAGATAAGTCCTACTTTGACTTGCTCCTGGGAGCTGGAGGTAAGTCACGGGAACTCAGAAGCAGAAAACCCAGGGCAGCCCGTTCCCTCTGATCAAGTGCCTGTAGATACCTAGTCGCTGTCAGGTAGCCCAATTGTTTCCTAGACTCATCCATGACCTTGCCCACAACTTCCCCAGAAACGACCTTGGAAATTCTCAAGGAAGCCAAGGCCTGACCATGCTCCTGAGACCGGTTAGTACCCAGTGCGCAGCAAGTCTTCAGCCAACAGGGTTGGTGCTGCCCTTCCCTCATACACCAGGGTCTTAACTTCTACTCAGTTTACCCAAGGAATCAATCTATTGTTTCGGGTTCACACACAGAAGACAGAACTCTAAAGAAAATCAAAGCAAGTATACAACCATTGTAATTCCACTCAAATAACATTCTGGAAAAGGCAAAATTCTAGGGACAGCAGTTACTGGTTGGAGTGGGGTGGGAATTGACTGCAAAGGAGCCATGGGGGATTTTGGTGGGTGGTAAAACCCTTCTATATCTTTACAGTGGTGGTAGTTACACGACTATATGCGACTGCCACAACTCACAGAACAGTACACTAAGAAAGGTAAATATTACTGTATGTAAGTT
Source organism: Stenella coeruleoalba (assembly GCF_951394435.1). Classification (NCBI taxonomy): domain Eukaryota; kingdom Metazoa; phylum Chordata; class Mammalia; order Artiodactyla; family Delphinidae; genus Stenella; species Stenella coeruleoalba. The sequence goes on from NC_137156.1 coordinate 68,423,351, forward strand.
ATACCTGAATCAGAAAAGGGAAAAGGAAAAAAAAGAAGAAAAAGGAAGGAAGGAAACCAAAGAAATGATTAACTTAAGTCAGGAATGGCAGTTGGGGCTTCTAAGTTTCTACGAATGGTCTAGTTCTGGTGGGTGCACAGAGGTTCATCATTTCATCATTACTCTTTATGGTACAATTACATTTCGTTAACTCTTCTGTAGCTGATACATTTCACAATACATTTTAAAAATATTTAAAAGTGCTTAGCACAGGGCCTGGCACACACCCACAGTAACCTTAAGACTACAAAAAGTATATATTAAATCTGTGAGCAGGTTAAGGCCAACATGTACTCAACTTTTAGAATTAGAATTTCTAAAGCCAACTCTTAAGGAAGGCACCGGGATTCTCTGATATGACAGCTTCCATGCCACAGGGTCAGGCCTGATACCTTGCCAGCCCCCTCTGAACTCTGCAACATACTCCACCCCCATCACCTGCACAATGGAGGAGGTACGCAAAGCCCTCCACAGTCCAGATGCACCCACTGCCTACCTCCCATCCTCTTCATCTCCCATCTAGCCCACTTAGCCCCCAGACTTTTCTCTGGTCCCTGAATGCCTTCCCTATCTCTCCATGAGGAACCCCTCCTCATCTCTCCAGGCCCCATTTAAACTCCCCTTCTCTGTTCCGACAACACGCAGCTCTAAGATACACATCCCACCACAACACATTCCGTCTTCACCTGCCTGCTCATCTCTGTTCTCTCAACAGTGAAACTAGTGCCTGGCACTCTCAATAACTGTGAAATTGTGGGAGAACAGAATGAAGAACTAGCAAGCATTTCTTGCATCCCTCTCCCCTTGCCTGGAGTTCAGCTCCCTGTCATGAAGGAAGGTCTCACTGGTCTCCCATTAGGACTGGGGGTCCTCCCCACACAGAGACCGCCCCTGCAGTGAAGGAAATGACAGTTCTCAGGGTCAAAAAGTGGAGGAAAGAATCAAGATCTGAGAATCAAGGGTCAGAGTCCTGGGTTCTAGGCCCAGCTCTAGCCCCCGTCATTGAGTACTCCTTCCATACACAAATGGGCCCCAGTGTTCTTTTCTACTAGGTGGAAAAAAAGAGCTCACCTCTCAGTCTCCGAGTCGCTGGAGATCTCCTCATTCATCTTGCCGCCACCCTTGGACTTGCCCTTGTCCCCAGAAGAGTCGCCCTAGGAATTATATAATACTTTCTTTGGTCAGGGGTCCCGACCACCCCGGCTCGACCAAGGGCCCCTTAGGGTCCCTCGAGAGTCACTGGGAAAGGCGGTAGCCCCCGGCTCAAGTGAAAGGATTTTTCAGTATTTGGCGCGCGGAGAACGGGACGAAGCTGACTCCAGCTGGGGTCCCGGGGTCGAGGGGTCCGGTGCCGGGACCCCCGGATGGGGATAATGGCCCAGTAACATAGGATGGACCCCGGCCCGCCAAAGCGCCGTGCTCACCTTTCGCCGCAACTTGCCGGCCCCCGCACCAGCCCCGGCCCCCGAGGCCGGCTTTCCCCTCTTTCGAACCGCCCCAGTCGCCGACATGCTGCCCACCGTGTGTGTTGCGGCAGCTCCTGGCGAACTCACGTGGCGGCTGAACCCGGGCCGTCCCACAAGACTCCAAGCCAAGATAGGCTCCCACCGCCTGGTGGGCCCCGCCTCCCACAGCTCCATTGGGCCCTTGGGTAGGTTCTGTCTCGCCCCCAAGCGCCCATAGGATAAATGTCTGTGGCCACGCCTCCTAGAACTCCTATAGGCTCCCGCGCCCGGCTCCAGTAGGAAGCAAGCCTCTCCCTGGCGCTTCCGGCCAACGGCTGCGGCGCGTGCGCCCTGCCGCTGACTGACGTATGAAGAGGGGTCGGACCCCGACACCGTCTCTGTGTTTGCTCTCAATGGACGCTGGGGGGCGCCAGAGACGCGGGATTCCTTTTCCTGGAACGTGACTCGTCCCCGTCAGGGGCGGGGGCCAGGGTGAGAGAGTCTGACTCCAAATAACCGGGGCGGGGGAGAGGGATCCGGCAGCCCCCGGGAGAAGGCAATGCCCGCACCTGGGGCCAAGGTCACTGGACAACCGGTGGATACGTATTGCATGCCTCAGGCCAGATGAGCAGCTCTAAGGGCGCGTCAGTCCCCTGGGCCTTGGCTGTGTCCGGATCAAGTGTCCACCCATCCATGGGACAGGCTGCCTGCCCGCCTCGTCCTGCCCAGCCTCTGACTCACCAGACTGGTGGCCAAATAGCTGGAATCCTACCCACACCCACTTCTTCCCTGCTCCCCTAAGGCTTACGAGAGGTTGTTAGAACTAGGACTGCCTGGGAGTTACTGACCTGGTGGCCACAACCTCTCCCAGGTCCCTGCTTCTCTTAGGTGAGTGCTCTATGGCCTCTCCCACAGCCCTCCACAGGGCAGGGCAGGGCGGGTGTGACTGACCCTTGCCCTCTGGCAGTTCAATGCCACTGGTCTGGGACGGAGGCTGGCACCCCAGAACTCTTGAACCTGCTGGGAAGGGTTTCTGCGCTATTGGGTCCTAATCTTTGGAGAGACAGATCTGGCCTTAGGAGTGCTAGCCCCCCGGGAGCCACTGCCCACTCTCCTCCATAGCTGGGGTGACTCAGCCCAGCAACCATGCCAGGTCCAAGTTAGCTGAGATGGGGGAGGAGCAGAGAGTGCTCTGGGGAGAGGAGCCCAGAAATGGGAGGGGGCAGATTCTCCTTTCACTTTCCCTTCAACCTCAGAACACACAAAAGAGCCATAGAGGGTGGAGAGCCCCTCTTCCTTGGCCAGACTGGGCAGACTGGACAGGGGCCTGGCCTGGCCCTGGTGACTGGAGAAAGGGGTGTATCTGGGGTGCAGAGAGCCGGTTTTGGTCAGGGACCGGGAGTGGGGAAATGGAGGCAGAGGGAGGTCACCAAAGGGCAATCTCAGGGTGGGGCAAGTTAGTGCTGTGCCAGCCAGGTGGGACGCAAATGTCACGGATGCCTGAGGACCCCCTCTGTGCCCTAGAACAGCCATGGCTCCAAAGCGCAAGCCCCAGGTACAGCGTGAGGGTCCTGAGAAGAAGAAGGGGCGTCAGGCGGCACAAGAGGAGGACAGTTTCCGCTCCACTGCCGAGGCCCTCCACCCACAGAGAAGCGCATAGCCTAAGTGGACCCCCTGTGCCCACTCAGCTGCAACCCTAGGACCCAGGTAAGCTGTAGTCCCCAGCCAGTCCCAGTGCCTGCTCCCTCTTGGGTACAAGTACACTCAGACCTCCTCCCCTCCCCCTTGGCTCTGGCTAAATAGCTCAAGGCTCCCAAGTAAACTGTGTTCTTCCAAGACCCCAAAGGTCAGGCAGGGCTATATCCCATCAGATCCAGGTGGGTCATGTCTGCTCTTCAGACCCCAGGACAGGCCCCTGAGCTGCTCAGTCTTCCCCCAACGACACTTAAGGCAGGGTTCCCAGACAGGGCCTCCTCTGACACCCCAGTGCAGTGTGATTCCTGTCAGCGTGCAGCCAGGTACCCCATCCCACTCAGGGGCGGCCGGAGCCAGCCTGCCCTCCACGCACCCACTCTGGCCACAGGTGCATGAAGACTACGACTGTACCCTGAACCAGACCAACACTGGGAGCAACAAAAACAAGTTCTACATCATCCAGCTGCTGGAAGAAGGTGACTGCTTTATCTTCTGGAACCGCTGGGGTCGCGTGGTGAGTACCACTCACCCACCCTGTGCCCGCATCCTCCCCACCTATCCCTGCTCAACGCATGGCCCCTGCTTCCCGGGGTCCCCACAGCTTACTCAGGCCAAAAGGCCACAGCCTCTGACTGTGCCCTGCCCCACCTCTGACATCCAGGGGCGCTCGGCACAGGGCCTGCACAGTAGAGGCCAGCAAACATTTACGGCGGGCACTGTGGTAGGCACACCTCTGAAAGCTGTTGCTTGCCGGGAGAGGTGGGCCAGTCACAACTTAGCCGCTTCATGTCACTGGAGGATGCACAGAAGGACTTTGAAAAGAAGTTTCGGGACAAGACCAAGAACAGCTGGGCAGAGCGGGACCACTTTGTGGCCCACCCCAGCAAGTATACACTTATCGAAGTACAGAGAGAGGATGAGGCCCAGGAAGCCATGGTGAAGGTGAAGTGGCCAGAGAGGGAGGGTGGGCCTGGGCCGAGGGAAGGGACAGCCACTGCCCAGCTGTATACTCTCAGGCACAGGCCTTCCTCTCTGGCCTCGGTCTGGCCAGGCCCTGCTCTAGGTGCAGGTGCCCTGCCCAGCTGCTCCTGCCCAGGTGGGCCCTCTACCCCTAGGTAGACGGAGGCCCAGTGAGGACCGTAGTTCGTGGTTCAGCAAGTGCAGCCCTGCTCCCTGGACGCAGCCACACAGAAGCTCATCACCAACATCTTCAGCAAGGACATGTTCAAGAATGCCATGGCTGGGCTTCCCTGGTGGCGCAGTGGTTGAGAGTCCGCCTGCCTATGCAGGGGACACAGGTTCGTGCCCTGGTCCAGGAAGATCCCACATGCCACGGAGCGGCTGGGCCCGTGAGCCATGGCCGCTGAGCCTGCGCGTCCGGAGCCTGTGCCCCGCAACGGGAGAGGCCACAACAGTGAGAGGCCCGCATACCGCCAAAAAAAAAAAAAAAAAAAAAAGAATGCCATGGCTATCATGAACCTGGGTGAGGGGGGAGGAGCCAGGAAGGGTAGCAGGGGTCTGGGGGTGGCAGGGCTGTGGGCCTGACTCCCCACTCTCCCCATCCCCCCAGATGTGAAGAAGATGCCACTGGGGAAGTTGAGCAAGCAGCAGATTTCCCGGGGTTTGGAGGCCTTGGAGGCAGTGGAGGCGGCCCTGAAAGCCCCCGCAGGTCGTGGTCTCAGCCTGGAGGAGCTGTCCTCCCACTTCTACACCATCATTCCCCACAACTTCGGCCGTAGCCAGCCCCCACCCATCAACTCCCCGGAACTTCTGCAGCCCAAGAAGGATATGCTGCTGGTGAGGGTTGGCAGGTTGCAGGCAGTGGGGTTACCAAACAGATAGATGGGGCAAGGGAGATGGGGGACAGATAGATCGACTGCGATGGGCAGGCCGAAGGACAGGGAGGGGAAGGACAGACAGATAGATGGGGTGGGGCTGAATAAGGTGGGGTGGCCATGGTCCTATTTATGTGGGAGGCGGAGGGGAGGCCCAGGGTCAAGGGGACACACAAACTGCCAGTGCCCATCCCCTTAGGTGCTGGCAGACATCGAGCTGGCCCAGACCCTGCAGGCAGCCCCCGAGGAGACAAAGAAAGTGGAGGAGGTGCCACACCCACTGGACCGAGATTACCAGCTCCTCAAGTGCCAGCTCCAGCTGCTGGACCCAAAGGTGCCTGAGTACAAGGTGGGCCGGTCCCCACAGAGGAGCCGAGCTAGCAGTGGGCACTGGCCCCTTGCCTGTCTGCCCTCCAGGTGCCCAGAAGAATCCCTTTCCTAGGGCCTTCTCTCGCTGTGTCTCCAGGGCCTGAGGAGAGCTCTGGAACTGCAGGGGACAAGTGGAGGTTAGTCCATACATTTCTTGCTCTTGGCACCCAGTTTCTTCTCTCCCCGCAGGTGATACATCCCTGCTTGGAAAAGACTGGCAGCAAGTACAGTTGCCCTGCTCTTCAACATAGTTGGACAGTGAACCGAGAAGGGGAGGTGAGGAAGATTCCCTCCCCACCATCACTACCTTGTCCCTTAGGGAGATGATCTTGGCTTATCTTCCCTTTAGCGAGTTGGCTGAGAAACTCTGACCAGTTTCCACCAGGCCTAGGTCTTGTGCATGTGTGCATGAGTATGTGAGTGACTAGGGAACCCTTGGCCTTGGTCATACCCTCTGATGGCAGATAGAAACACCTGAGCTTGGGTGGCATGACTCTCCTGGTTCCCATCTCCCCCCCTAGGGAGATCAGTTCCAGGCCCATGACAAGCTGGGTAATCGGAAGCTACTGTGGCACGGCACCAACGTGGCTGTGGTGGCCGCCATCCTCACCAGTGGGCTTCGCATCAGGCCACATTCTGGTGGCCGTGTTGGCAAAGGCATCTACTTTGCCTCGGAGAACAGCAAGTCAGATGGCTATGGTGAGGTGTCCCTCAGAGCCAAGCCCTGAGTGGGTATGGGGACACTAAGGAGCATGGGGCCCATTACTTGTCCCACCTGCAGTGGATCCAGGAGAGGACCCCTTGGATAGTTACTGACTAGAGAGCTCTGTGGGGCATCCTGGGGGTTGGGGGACTCAAAGGAGGCATCTGCTGGTCAGCGACAGCTTCCTGGAGAAGGCGATGCAGATGGGATGAGTGTGCCAACCTGACCTGGGAGGGGGTGAAAGAGGAGCCTTCAAGGTAAAGCAGCCAAGGAGTGGCACGAAGCCTGGGAGGCTGCGGCAGGTCAGCACCTCCAGGCACGGCCTGATGACAAAGCTTAGAGCAAATGCCTAGTGTGGGTGTGGGGCTTGGGGGCCCAGGAGGATCAAGCGAGCCTTATTCAGAAAGTGATGGGGAGTACAGTTGAACGTGGCTGCAGCCGTTGGGAGGGTGGCAAAGGCCAGAGGCTGCAGGAAGGCTGTGTTCCCATCCAGGCCAAATGTGATGGGCCCCCAGCCCAGGGCAATGGAGGCGGAGGAGAGAATCCATGAGAGGAGTATGTGGGAGGTGGGATGGGCAGCATTGTGGGAAAGGGTCGAGGGTGTCTCTAATGACCCCCAAGTTTCTGTCCAGGGGTGTCCTCACTGAGGTGACCTGCCCCTACTGGCTTCTCAGCCCAGGTTGACCTCATTATTGGAGACCACTGCCCTCCGCCACTCAAGAGACCAAGGTCGGAGGATTCACCCAAGTGCAGATGGAGCTGAAGGTTGCTCAAGGCCAAGGCGTCCACTAGGAGGGCAGAGGAGCCTAAGAAGAAGTGGAGGGTGGCCTCAGGAGAGCATTGCAAGGGGGTCTCAGGGTAGAGGGTGAAGGATGCCGTGGCAAAATCAGCAGAGCAGGCCTGAAAAGCCCCCACCCCAGATATGGTCACTGGAAGGCCATTACTGACCTTGGTGAGGGTGGCAGACGCCTGGACTCTGGGAGTTGAGCAATGGAGGAGAGAGTGGGGAGGGAGCACAGCCAGGACAAGGGGCCTGGAGAAATGGTTGGAGGAAGGACGGAAGAAAGATGGGTACTTTTCTGGGCCGGGGCAGCAAAGCCAAAGGAGATAACAGTGCAGCAGAGAGGAGCCCAGGGAGTCAGGCAGAGAGCCGGTCTGCCTACCCTGAGCCTCCCTGTGTCCCCCAGTTACTGGCATGTCCTGCGGGGCCCATGACATTGGCTACATGTTCCTGGGTGAGGTGGCAGTGCGCAGAGAGTACCGCATCACCGTCTATGAGCCCAGCTTGAAGCAGCACCCCCCTGGCTTCGACAGTGTCATTACCCGTGGCCACACAGAGCCTGGTGAATCCCATGAAGCTGGACAGGCCTAAGGATAGAGGTGAGGCTGAGATAGAGCAGGATGCTTTCAGGGAGGAGGTGAGCAAGGAAGGGGCTTGTGAGGAAGGACGAAAAGAAGCAGGATTCTTCAATGCAGTCATTCACTTTATCATTCAACAAACATTCACTGATTCAACAAATCTTTCCTGGGCATCCAGGAGAGCTTCAAAGAAGAGGTGTCATTGACTGAGCATTGAAAGATGAGCAGGCATTTCCCAGGCAGAGAAATGGGGGAGGAGATTCCAGGCAGAAGGCCCAGCCTATGCAGCGGTTTGGAGTTTGGCAAGGTGGGAATGAGTGGGCATTCCCTGTGGTAGAAGTAGAGAGCACAGGGGGTAGGACTTACCGGTAAAGCCAAGGACCAGTGACCCTTGGGTCATTCATGGCCCTTGCTGTGCCCTGCAGTTCCAACCCAGGACACCAAGCTAGAGCTGGATGGCCAGCAAGTGGTGGTGCCCCAGGGCCAGCCCATGCCCTGCCCAGAGTTCAGCAGCTCCAGCTTCTTCCAGAGTGAGTATCTCATCTACCAGGAGAGTCAGTGCCGCCTATGCTACCTGCTGGAGGTTCGCCTCTGAGCTGTCTGCCCGACCCGCCTCCCGTCCACCGCCAGGAGCTAGACCATCATCCTCAATCTTCCTCCCATCCCTGTTGCCCCCATATCACCCCTTCTTGCTCTCAAATCTCCCTCCTGTGTCCAGACAGTGATCCCCTCTCCCTCTAATCCTTGTGGTCCTGGCATGGCTGTGGCCTCAGTCTCGTCTCCTAAGGTGATGGGTGTGATGGATTGGCATTATTACTGGGACACGGATACAGCAGCCTATTCAAGCCTGTGTAGTTAGAGGGGCACAGGCTGAGAGTGGGCGGGTCCCACAACCCCCCGGGCCATCCACCCTGGCCCAGACTGTCCATCCGAGAGAGGCGTGATCACCGAGGTGGGCTGAACTTCAGACATGCACAGGCAAGTGCACATTGTATTGGCTCACCCCCCTGACCTCTGCCTGTGCCAAAGCTGCACCAGGCCTGGGCCTTCTTGCTTTCCACAGTGACCCACCACACCACATAGCAGTTCCAGCCCCACTCCAGGGAGTGACCACTCACACGGAGGACGTGGGTTGTACACACACTCCCACCCACCCTGGTCAGTCTACATTGGTCACTGCAACGACTGGCCTCCTCTGATCATTGAGCCTCCAAAAGGGACCGTCCCCATCAACTCAGAACTGTTGGTCATGTGGGGACCCACCTGGTGATTCTGTCCTTTAGCCCAGACGTGGCCAGGCAAATCAAGCATTCCTTGTGTCTTGGCACCAAACACCCATGTGTGTCTTCTATGTGAATATCATAAATGAATTGAGAATATCTGCAAGGGGTGCAGCTCTGCTGTCATGAAAGAATGCTAGTTATCACCCCAGGCTACCCTGTCCACAAACAAGGGGTGCAGATGCTAGACAGCAGGTCAGGGTCCAGTGCAGTGTCACACACCACATTTAGTTGTCGTGTCTCTTTGGTCTCCTTTCATCTGAAACCATTCTTCAGCCTTTTTTTTTTTCCTTCATAACTTAGACACTCTTGACACTACTGAAGAGTACAGGCCAGTTGTTTTATAGACTGTCTCTCAGTTCGGGTTTGTCTGATGTTTTGCAGTGATTAGATTCAGGCATTGCAGTTTGGGCAGGAACATTACATGAATGCTGTGTCCTCGGTGCACTGTATCAGGAGGGACATGTCCCATTCTTGGTGATGTAAATTTGGTTGCTCAAGGTCGTGTCCACCAGGTTTCTCCACTGGGAAGTTACCATTTCCCCCATTTTTAATTAATCAGTAATCTGTGGGGAAATATTTTGAGGTGTAAATGTTCCATTCCTCATCAACTTTCACCCACTAGCTTTAAAATCCAATGATGATTTTTACCTGAAATCAATGACTTGAATCAATTTTTGCTAAGATGGTTGCAAATGATAGTTAAATAATTTAATTCCATCATTTCTTCTATATTTATTAATAATAGCCCCCTTTGTTTATTATCAGTATGGATTTGTGGGTTCCTATTTTATGCAATGGGTTATAATCCATTACTGTTATTATTTTGATCCTCAAATTGTCCCAGCTTTGGCCAGCAGAAGGTCCTTTAAGCTGACTCCTGTGTCTACATCATTTTATGAGCACTTCCTTATGTTCTGGTATCACACGATGTTCCAGGCTCATCTTGCACAAACCTAGAATCAGCCATTTCTCCAAGGAGCCCTGGTTCCCTAGAGCAGGAAACGGTATTTAGAATCCAAGATCTGGGCAGTAGGTATGCTCTTTGGTACTGGGTGTCATTGCTTTTCAGTCCCAGTAGCAGAGAGGGCTAGGAAATATGTATATGTAAATAAACACATCTATCTGTGTCTGTTTCTCCAATTCCAATCCAACACCATATGGTCTCTCCATTCTTCCCCATATCCATGATTTTACTCCCTTCTCCAACTGTCAGAACTTTGGTTCTCATCAACATCAGTATATTTACTTATTTGCTCAATCCCACACAAAAAGCAGTTTCAGAATTGCTACACCCAATACCATTGTGAAAAACAAACTTTCTAATTAGAGCTCAAGATTTACTGAATCATTCAAGATTATCTTTTTGTCTTTAGACTGAGGGTCAATGGTCAAAGCAACAATTTGAACACAGGTTCAAATGTTACTTGGATTAGTTATTTATTTCCCTTCAGTGTGGTTATACTATTCATTTGAAATGCTGGTAGGTTCATTTGCTTCTATTTATATTCACTTTTAGGGTTTTTCTCATCTTTGTTGATTTATTTTTTTCAACATGTAGAGCATTAACATGGTCCTCAAAAGTCCAATCTATCCAAATCTATGCTCAGAAGAGTGTCCTCCTAGCCCTCTCACTCCATGCCCACCCACCTGCTGTAGTTTCTGGTTTATCCTTCCTGCATTTCTTTGGAAAAAAAACAAAAAACAAAAACAGACGAACTACAAAGTGTTTTGTGTGTGTGGTTTTTTTTTTTTTGGCCGCGCGGCATGCAGGATCTTCCCCAGCCAGGGATCAAACCCACACCCCCTGCAGTGGAAGCATGTAGTCTTAACCACTGGACCGCCAGGGAGGTCGCAAAGTGTTTTTTTTGTTTTTAATAAATTTATTTATTTTATTTATTTATTTTTGGCTGCATTGGGTCTTCATTGCTGCACGCGGGCTTTCTTTAGTTGCGGTGAGCGGGGGCTACTTTTCGTTGTGGTGAGCGGGCTTCTCATTGCGGTGGCTTCTCTTGTTGTGGAGCACGGGCTCTAGGCATGCGGGCTTCGGTAGTTGTGGCACACAGGCTCAGTAGTTGTGGTGTGCGGACTCAGTAGTTGTGGCACATGGGCTTAGTTGCTTCACAGCATGTGGGATCTTCCTGGACCAGGGCTTGAACCTATATCCCCTGCAATGGCAGGCGGATTCTCAACCACTGCACCACCAGAGAAGCCCTTGTTTTGTTTTTATTTATTTAATTAATTTATTTTTGGCTGCATTGGGTCTTTGTTGCTGCGCGCGGGCTTTCTCTAGTTGCAGCGAGTGGGGGCTACTCTTCGTTGCAGCATGCGTGCCCCTTACTGTGGTGGCTTCTCGTTGCGAAGCATGGGCTCTAGGCGCGCGGGCTTCAGTAGTTGTGGCATGTGGGGTCAGTAGTTAGTTGTTGTGGCTCATGGGCTCTAGAGCGCAGGCTCAGTATTTGTGGGCACATGGGCTTAGTTGCTTCACGGCATGTGGGATCTTCCCAGACCAGGGCTCGAACCCGTGTCCCCTGCATTGGCAGGCAGATTCCTAACCACTGCACCACCAGGGAAGTCCCTCCCAAAGTGTTTTAATTGCTAATTTAGTTGAATGATTTTGCAGGGAGCATGCACTCTCCAACCCACCATAGTCCCCATCCCTCCCTATTGCCTTCTCCAGTCCCCTGTTCTCATTTGCTTTCCCACCTGGCCCTGCTGAGCCCTCCCCAGACCTTGGTGGCTTGGAGGCTGCCCCAGGCCTGCAGGCCTAACTGGGCAGTGAGAAAGCCAATGCTCTCTCCTTCTTCTGAACCAAGACCTCAAGAAGCCAGCTTCACCTCCTGGAGGCAAATGCCCACATTCAAGTTGTGGTCAAGTACAGGAAGTGGTGCCTGTGTGGACAGAGCTTAGGAAGCAGGCGATCTGGTTTCCAGGTATAACTTGGCTGTGTAATCCAGAACACATTCCTTCCCTCTCTGAGCACCAGTTTTCTCATCTGAATAACAGAGAATTGGACCGGGGCCCTTCGAATTCCAGCAACAGGTGACTCAAATCCAGAGGTTCATGCCCTGTTGTCTGCCACCCAGATCTGTGCTGATGCGGACTGCGTGCCTATGAGGGGTTCTAGGGGCACAGGAACAAGCAAGACACAGACAAGGTCCCTGCTCTCAAGGGGCTTGCATTCTAATAAAACAGGATCTAAACAAGTATGTGCATAGATATGAAATACAATATCAGGTAGGAAAAGTACCAGGAAGAAAAATAAAGCAGGGTTAAAGGAGTAGTGATGGGAAAGTGGAACAGTTTTAGAAAAGATGGTCATTGAAGGCAGAGACCTGAATTAGGTGAGGAAGCAAGCCATGGAGAGATCTGGGGCAAGGGTGTTCTGACAGAGGAAACAGCACATGCAAAGATCCTGAGGTGGAAACCAGTTTGACATGTGGGAGGACAAGCATGAAGACTGTACGGCTGGAAGTATGGGAGGCAAGGAGGAGGCAGGTGAGGTCAGAGAGGGGGGGAGAAGGCCATCTCAGCAAAGAGGAGGTGAGATTCTATTTTGATGATGGGAAGTTCTTGGAAGGATGAGTGCAGGATCATGACCTGATCTCATTTGTCTTTAGAGGGATCCACTTCAGCCAGCTGTGTAGAGAGTGGATCTATGGTGTCAGTCAAGATCCAATCAACAAAAGAGAAATCACTCTATGTATTCCAGACAAGAGGAATTTGATACAGGGAAGGAATTGAACTACCAAAGGGGCTGGTAAGTCAACCCTGGGATTAGCAACAGCAGGAAGTTGCTACCACTCTTAGGCTGGACGAATGATGGTATTCCAATGCCCAGAGGCCAGGGTCACCCAGCAGGCACCAGAACCCCAGAGGGGACTGCCTGAAGGGAGCCAGGGCTATGGAGAGAGAATGTCCTCCACAGAGGCAGATCCAGAGGTAGATCCAGGCTGAGCATGAAAGGGAAGATACCCTGGCTTCTTCCCTCCTGCCACCCTCCAGCCTTCGGCTGGTAACTTCCATTGGCTGAATTTACCCAAAAACCAAATGACAAAGGAGCCTGGGAAATCAGTTTCTTAGAAGGCAGAGCAGTGCTGTGAAAGATGGGAATGGATCTAAGGGCAAACAGACAAATGACCAGCACAAGGTGCAGAAGCGGAGGCCAGGACAGATCTGAAATGGTCCAGGTGAGGGGTGATAGTGGCTGGGAGCATGGTAGTGGTGGTGAGAAATGGCTGGATTCAGACACGATGGATTGGATGTGGTGCGTGGAGGAAACGGAGGTGTCAATGGAAACTTCTGAGATGGCATTTACTAATGGGGGAAGACTCTCTGGAGCAGTTTGGGGTGGGGGGTCATAAGTCAAGTCCTGTTTTGGGGCATAGGACTTTTGAGATGCCCAGTTGACCCTGTACTGGGGGTGATGTTGAAGAGACAGCTGGAAACCCAAGACTGGGGTTCAAGGGAGAGGAAGGAGCTTCAGACACAAAGGCAAGCCATCAAGGTATACATGGGGTTTTGCTATGGGACTGGGTGACACCACCTGGGGGGCATATGCCCCATTGGAGTCACATGGCTTTCCCTGAGCCAATACCTTGGTGGTGGGGGGTGCAACACACTGACTGGCCAGGACTGGGTTTCATGCCTAGTCAGGAATGTGATATGAAAGGTGAGGGTCTTGCTCACCCAAACCACATGTCCTGAGTTGCGGAGAGGTGGCTTCCTAAAGAAAACTCAGAGTATGCTTAGCAGAAGGGGACTTGTTTCCTAACAGCAAAAACAAAACAAAACAAACAGCAGTTGCTCCCTAAGGGTTCCTCTCATTAATTCCACAGTGTCTTGAAGCACCTATTCTGTGCCAAGCTAATACCAGCTAAGCAACCTACTATGTGCCAAGTCCTGTGCTTTTCCCCTCACTTTACCTAGAGAACTAGCCCTACTGAGGACGAGAGGGTACCTAGGGGTCTCCCAGCTCCAGCTCTTGTCTCACTGGTACCTCAGTTTCCCCTCAGTACAAAGGCTGAATGATCCGATTAACCCCACTGATGGGGATGGCGGAAGACAGCAGATGTGGGGGGCAGCACTTCCCACCCCGGGAAAAGGCAGAATAGGATGTGGCTGACTCCAAAGCCCACACTCTAATGTCCTGAGTCTCACTCCAGCCTGTGCCTGCTCTGGGCCCCCCTCCCGAAGCACCCACAGCACTTCCACAGCACAGCCTTCAGCCTCCAGCTGGCAGCTGCTAGGACCCAGGGGGCCGGTGCCAGGCCCTGCCCCTCCCTTGCCAGCTCTGTGTATCTCCAAAGGGCAGCATCAAAGTGACAGCCAGTACCATCTCCAGCAGGGGCTGAGTTGCTGGGGTGGAGGAGAGAACCACAGTCCCAGCCTTGCACACTTCCATGGGGCCAGCCAAGCCCCCAAGAGAATGGCAGCCTGGGTGTCTGAGCCAGCACCTGGGCAGCCTGTGAGGTGAGAGGCTAGAGGAGCAACGGACGGGTGATGGGAATGGGGCCGGGGGTGGCGAGGGGCAGGCGGGGGAAGCTCCATTTCGCTCTCTGCATCCCAGCACAGGGTGAAGCCTGAGGGCACGAATGGCCAACGCCACAGGGCTGAACGCACCAGAAGTCGCAGCCTCGATGGGGTTGATCCTGGCGGCTGTCGTGGAGGCGGCAGCACTGCTGGGCAACGGCGCACTGCTGGTTGTGGTGCTGCGCACGCCGGGACTACGCGACGCGCTCTACCTCGTGCACCTGTGCGTAGTGGACCTGCTGGCTGCCGGCTCCATCATGCCGCTGGGCCTGCTGGCCGCTCCGCCGCCGGGGCTGGGCCGCGTGCGCCTGGGCCCCGCGCCCTGCCGCGCGGCACGCTTCCTCTCGGCGGCGCTGCTGCCCGCCTGTACGCTCGGCGTGGCGGCGCTCGGCCTGGCGCGCTACCGCCTCATAGTGCACCCGCTGCGGCCCGGCGCGCGGCCTCCGCCCACCCTCGTGCTCACCGCCGTGTGGGCGGCGGCGGGGCTGCTGGGCGCGCTCTCCTTGCTCGGGCCGCCGCCCGCACCGCCCCCTGCCCCGGCTCGCTGCTCTGTCCTGGCAGGGGGCCTCGAGCCCTTCCGGCCGCTCTGGGCGCTGCTGGCCTTCGCGCTGCCCGCCCTCCTGCTGCTCGGAGCGTACGGCGGCATCTTCCTCGTGGCGCGCCGCGCTGCCCTGCGGCCCCCGCGGCCCGCGCGCGGGTCCCGGCCGCGCTCCGACTCTCTGGACAGCCGCCTCTCCATTTTGCCGCCCCTTCGGCCTCGCCCGCCCTGGGGCAAAGCAGCCCTGGCCCCGGCGCTGGCCGTGGGCCAGTTCGCAGCCTGCTGGCTGCCTTACGGCTGTGCGTGCTTAGCGCCCGCTGCCCAGGCCGCCGCGGCCGAGGCGGCCGTCACCTGGGTAGCCTACACGGCCTTCGCGGCTCACCCCTTCCTGTACGGCCTGCTGCAGCGCCCTGTACGCCGGACGCTGGGCCGTCTCGCCCGACGAGCGCTACCCCGGCCCCCGCGGGCCTGCATTTCGCGGGCCTGGCACCCGCGGGCCCTCCTGCAGCACCTCCATAGACCTCCAGAGGGCCCTGTCCTAGGCCCTTCTGAGGCACCAGAACAAGCCCGGGATTTGGCAGGAAGGGAGAGCCTGAGCATGCCAGAGGCCACGTGAGAGATGTCTCCCAAGGTGAGCCGGGACTGGAGAAAGCAGGGTGGTATCACAAAGGGCCCATCCAGCCTCCAGCACAGCTTATGGCAGGTAGCCTGCCTGCACTTCTGGCTCTGGAATGGGAGAAAGGGGACCTGCAGCCAAGTGAGGCCCAGAGGCTTCTGGGAGCTAGGAATCCTGAGTTCTGGGCCCAACTCTGCATGGCCTTGTACACAGACCTACCCTTCACTAGGTATCAGTTTTCCCATCTGTACCCTGGACCATCTCTAAGGGCTTCTCCAGCTTGGGTGATCTGGACACTCATGGGTGATCCCCAGGCCAAGGAAGAAGCAGAGGTGGGCAGGATCACAGAAGGCCCTAATGGCTCACAGCCAAAGGGAATGGGCCAGGTAGGGCAGGGTCTGGGTTACAGCCACAGCAGGAGGAACCAGTGAAGGGACATTCAGAAAGACCTCCTGCACATCTGCACCAAGGAGAGGCTGGACAAAACTACTGGAACTCCTCCATCAGCTTCTAAAAATGCCCAGAAAACAACTGGATCGCTTTGGTGCCAGAGGCAGGAGGCTGGACAACATGACCCCCCAAAGAGCCCTGAAGCCCCAGAACTGGCATGTGGAAGGGGCCGAGGCCCAGCTGGGGCTGATGGAGTCACAGATGGGGGTCCTCTGGGGTCTCAGCTACACCCGTTTTCTGGAGGTTTTGCCAATACCCACAGTGTTTCACAGCTTCCTGGTCTCTCAGAATATTTATTCAAAAACAGGAATTGAAAAAACTGTACAGAGTGTCTGCTGCTGAGAACTCGGCCCCTGCCCCCATGCCACTCCCCCAGCTGCCTGGCAGTGCCCCCTCTTCGGGCTGCCCTCTGCCAAGCCCAGCCAGTCCATTCCAGTCAAAAGGGTATCAGTGGAAGCAGCAGGAATCTGCAGGGAGGTGGGGAGAGAAGCATGGCCCCCAGCCGCCCCCAGGCCTCCTCCCTGATCCCCACAGGGGGACAGGAGGCAGGGAAGCCCTGAGGGATGGGGAGTGCATGAGTGACCCCCGCAAAGTGGGGGCACTTAGGATGCTCCCTGCATCCAAGCACAGAGCTAGAGGGGATCAAGACCCCTACCCTGGGGCTGCTGCAGCTCCCAGAACCCTGGGCCAAAAACAGCCCCCACTCCGAGAGCAGGAACTCCCACAGACCGGGGCAGGGTGGGGGGGGGTGCATCCATGCATCTGGGCATTAGCGGCGTTTGGGACCGCCCCCCCCCCCCCCGGGGTGGAGTCTCCTTGGGCAGATAGTGGAGGCAGCCCCCTGCCGGCAGTCCTGCCTGCTCCCGTGCCTGTGCCTCAGCTGGCCTCAGTAGGGGGAGAATTTCTGCCGCTCAGCTTTCTTGCTCCCATTGGCCGCTGCCATCTTGGCAGTGTAGGCCGCCAAGCCCGGCGGTGGCCCTGGGGAGGCAGGTGGTAGAGCCAAGAAGGGTACAGGCTTGAGGCCGATGAAGTTGGAGAGGGAGATGGCATAGGGCGTGCCCAGCAGGCCTGGGGGAGCGGTGGGCAGGGCCGTCAGGGGTGGCGAGAAGGGGGCAGGCAGGTCTGTGGGGGCCGAGCCGGGTGTCCCCCCAGAGGTAGACTTGGCCGTTTCTAGACTGGAAAGAGGGATAGAGAGGGAAGATGAAGGGGAAGGTCGGGGGTGAGAAAGGAGGCAATGAGGGCAAATATAAGGGGTAAGATTAGATGAAAAATAGAGAGGACTTGAGAACAATGACCTGAGGTGGGTGTGTTTGAGGAGAAGATGGGAAAGGTTGGAAGAGCGCGGACGGGAAGAAAGGACAAGTAAATATAGCATTGGGTAAGGGGAGAAATGGGGAGGCCGAAGACCCAGGGAAAAGAGACAGGCTTGGAGAAACAGGACATGGGGGACAGATGTATGGGGAAGATGGGGCAACACTGAACAAGTGTGGCAAGGTTAGGGGAGGCAGAGGACAGGCCCAGGAGAAGGGAGGTCAGCTCTCCCCACCCGACCTGTGCCTTTCTCAGGCACAAAAGTCCCATGACCTGTGATACCCCACCCCATACTCACCAGGCAGTGATGAGGTACTGGGCCAGGGCGATGGACACTGGTGAACCAGTGATGGTCACGTGCCGCTCACCAGCGCCCTCTGCTTGGTTCCCGATCTTGATATGTGCCCCTGACATCTGCCGGATCTCACTGATCTTGCTGCCCTGGCGCCCAATCACGCAGCCAATCAGCTGGAGAGAGGGTGGAATTCAACCCTAGGTGAGGCCCAGACGCCCCAGGCCCCCCTACCCACCCTCAAACTACCCCATCCCGTGCTCACGTCGTTGGGAACCAAGAACTCCTGTGAGCTGGTCTGTGTGCCAGGATCCAGTCCTGCTGGGGGGAGAAGAGGGATTGGGCATGAGTCTGGACCTTTGCTGCCTCCCCATGTCCTTTCCAGAGGGGCTACCTGGCCCCTTGGGATCTGCCCCTGCTTCCTTCTGCAGGGACTGCTCACCTGGCACCATGCTGGGTGAGGCGAAGGGGACTGCGTGGCCCGAGAGCTGCTGGAGCTTGGTGACCTGTGCCAAGAAGAAGGGTCAGGAGTCAGAGGAGGCTCAGTTCAGGAAGGGGTGCCTTGGGCTGCGGTCACTCACCTCAGCTGAGGTCACAGCCCCATACTGACCCTGGACGGAGAAGCCCTGTGGGGACAAAGTGGGTAAAAGGGGGTTACTGTGATCAGGGCAGTTTGGCCAGAGTCACCCCTCCCCACCTCTCCCTGGACCCCCAATTCCTTCTTCCATCCCCTTCCCCGGTAACACATCCCACCCTTCCTGCTGTTCCCCCTCACCTGGTTGGTGGAGAGAAGGACAGTACCTAAGGAGAGGCTTGGATGATATGGGATAGTGGCTCCTTTGGGTGGGGACTGGAAGGCACAAAAGGGGAGGCTCTATCAGGACCTTCTCAGGCCCCCCCTGACCTCCCCAAGGGCCCTGTGTTCTCAAGGCCCTCTCTATAACCCCCAGGTAAATGCAGCCCGACATCCTGGAGCTTCTCACATCCATCCCTGCAGCCCCACTCTATCCCCACCTAGTGTCACGTGGGACTTGAGGGCCTGACAAGGCAGGCCCAGGGCCCATCCCCTGCCCTCTCTCCCTGCCCCAGGGCAGCACCTCCAGGATGACAGCACAGATCTGGCGCACACACAAGATGATGGCATCAGGCACCCCAGAGACGGTGACAGCACGCTCTGTGGAGTTGGGGAGCAGGTCCCCTGCCACCTGCACCTGGGCACCTGTAGTCTGCAAGCAGAGAACGGGGGCCACTTTCAGCTACTCCCATAACCCAGAGCATGCCTAGGCTCGGAGCTCCCCACAGGACAGGAAGCTGTAAGCCCAGGTCTCCCCTCGAAACTGAAGGGTAAGACTCTCTTGGGGTGGTACCCCTTCCCCTCACCTCTCGGATCTCCTTGATCTTGGTGCCAGCCTTCCCAATCAGCGAGCCACACTGGCTTGCAGGGATGACAAGGCGCAGGGTCACTGGAGGTCTGGAGACATTCCCCCCATTTGCAGGAGCAGCACAGAGGTCCTGGGCAGGAAGACTGGGTTGGCTGTGCATGCCCCTACTGCTCCCCCTCCCCTGGAGCACCTTCTTGCTGGGGGATGAAGGAGGGAAGCCTGCCCGCGTCCCACTCCAATGAGAGAACCCTGTCCTCAGCTTGGCCTTCTGTCCCACCCGTAGCCATTCTGTGGAGTCAGAGTCCTGTTCCTCCCGGGGAACCACCTGTGGCCCCCAGCCCCTCAGACAGCCACAGACCTCATCCAGCTTGAAGGCAATCATGGAGACTGCATGGAAGACGGCTGCTGTAGATCCGGTGATGGTGGTGATGCGCTCAGGGCAGGAGCCCTCAGAGATGGTGATCCGGGCGCTACTCTGTGGGTGCAGGACAAGCGCCAGGCAACGGGGCTCCTTCTCTGCTTCCTGGCCAAGAACTTGCCTGCCCCTCCACTCACCAGGCCCCAGCCAAGGCTGGAAACAGCCACCTTCTAGGGGCACTCACTGGTCATCCCAGATGGTGGATTCAGGGACAAGGTGAAGCAGGCATCTCCCCTCCCCTCCAAACCAGGTGCCCTGGGCTCCTCTCCCAAACTCCGTCCTCACCTGTTCCCGGATTCGCTTTACAGTCTCTCCTTTCTGCAGGAGACAAAATAGAAGGCAAAATAGAGAATGGCTCTTAGGCCAAGCAGCCGTTGATTCCTTTCCTGGACTGAGGTCTCAGGTTGAAGGGGACATACAGAACAGAACGAGGTACCTACCTTCCCAATTATGCTGCCCACTTCCTGCAAACAAGACAAGAGTGGAGTCAGCAGGGTACCAGTACCCCAGGGCCAGCGCTTGCCCCTACTTCAGGCAGGGGCTCTGCAGGAGACAGGATACCCAAGATCAAACTCCCTCCCGGAGGACCAGGTCTTGCCTCGCCTTGCACTTTGCCCCCTCCTGAGCCACAGCGAAGCACTCCCCCACAAGCACTTACTTTCCCATGCATCAGCATCCGCAGTGTGAGGGTGATGCTGAGCTCTGGCTCCTCCTCCAGCCCCGCATCTGAGCCGCTCATCCTGTCAGGCGGGGCTGGGGCCGAGGCCGCCTGGGAGTGCGTCCACGCTGTGGCCTGGCCGGCTCTGCGGGGGGCAGTGGGAGATGGGTTAGAGAAGAGCTCAGCTTTCTTTCAGGTCCCTTGCCCTTACATGGGAACCCCAGAGCCAAGCTAGATAAACTTCCAGAGCAGAGAGACAGCGTGGACCACAAGTTTCAAGTGTCACATTGACCAGTTTGCTGTGTGCAGCTCACTAGCTGTGTAAGCCTGGCTGACATATTTAACCCTTCTGAGCCTCAGCTTCCCATCTGTAAGAAGGGGATACCCAATCCAGTCCCCAGAGTTATGAGAATTAAAAGGAGATAGGTGCATATGTGATAGGCACCCAGTTTCCACAAGTATCCTTCCCTTCCCCTCGTACGTCAGGAGAATTAACTATGGGAGTCCAGAGAGGGAGCCTCCTACCTGACCTCTTGGAAGAGGGGACCGTTGTCGATTGGCCCTTGAAGGTTGGGTTAAAATCGAAACGTTACTTCAAATGGGAGGCACTTGCGCCCAGGGACCAGAGCCCCTGCTGGCTAGAGCCTGGAGGAGCAGCTGGAGAGGGAGCCGGAGCAGCCACGGGAGCCATGGGAGGTCTTGAAAGGTGGGCAGAAGTGAAGGTAGTGAGGCTCCAGGAGGGTGGGCTGCATCCGTCCACTAGAAGTCACTAAAGCAGAGGCTCCTGCGGACAGCTGTGAGCGAGGTTCATTCAGCACTGGGGGTGGGGGTGGCGGTGGGGTCTGGGGACCAGCCGTGTGCACGGTGGTTTTCTGAGCCGTCTCCTATGTGCTGAGGAGGTTAGAAGTGTCCGGGCTGGCCGTGTTCCCAGCTTGGAGCACTTTCTACTGTACCAGAAACAAATCACTTGGACTCTTGAGTCTCAGTGTTCTCACCCGTAAAATGGAGGGACTGCTTCCCCCTTGGAACTGGGTGATGGGTAAGAAAGGGATTGGGGGGCTGGGGAATGTCAAGGCCGTTAACTGATGGAAGAAGGAGGAGCTGGAGATTAGCTGCTGGGATTAGCCCAGCCGCCAGCCCTCCCCACCCGACCCCTTTTCATGCCCCAACTTAATCCTGAACCTTAATCCTGCTTGGAAATCCCTCTCCTCCAGCGGCTGCCGCCCGCCAAGGCTCTGCCTTGATGGGAAGCTCACCGGGGAACCAGAACCTGAGCAGGAAAACAGGGAGGGGACCAACTGGTGCCAAGTCTGAGCCAAGAACAAGCCCTAACCCTATGAATTCCTACTGCCTGGGAAGGGTGGGGGGGATGAGTGTGCTGGGCTCGAGCACCCCAGAGACCCCTGGGCACCTTCCTCCTCAGCCCCCTGCCCTATCCTGACTCGAGGGTCAAGGGTGTGGAGCTCTGTTCAATGCCCTCTTCAGAACCCCCCTTGCTAGCCTGAGCGTGGGCATGGAGGAGGCGGGGTGGGGCTCCCAGCCTGGCTGTCTCTGGAAGCCACTGTATGGCCTGAGATCTTTATTTCTTCATCTGTACCATGGGGGTGACAACCCTGACTCCCCAAACACCCAGTAACTGTTGCCTCCCCAGCATCTGCTCCTCCCTCCGCTTGAGTTCTGTCCATCGGCTCTCCAGAGGTCAGAGGTCAACAGTGGATGCAGGGCCTGTGCTCTGTGAGCATCCTGGCCAGCCTCATGCTGGCTGCCCTTGCTAACATTCCCCCAGCTGCCGGCAGTTCCCCCAGCAAAGCACTCGTGATGACGTGCTTAGTTTCTGTTGCCCTGGCCAGCCCGGGAGCCCCTTAGAGCAGGAGCCAAGGCTGCCACCCTCTCCTTGTGTTCCCAGAGCCAGGCTGGAGAAGTTACTCAGAACACGCTGGTTATCTGAACAGATGAATTCACCAAACAGAAGGGGAGCCTGGTGCCTAGAGAGGGTCTGTAACCTGCCCAAGGTCACAGAGAGGTGGGGCCTGGTGGGACTAGCAGGGCCCTGCCTGCTAGTGTGAGGGCCTCCTCTGTCTGGCTGTCCTGTCTGGGTCTGTCTGTCCTCTTCCAGGGGGGACAGGGGCAGCTCTTCAAAGGTGGGGAGCAGGCTTTAGTAGTCTCTCAGACCCCTGCTTGGTTGGTAGACATGGGTTGTGTTTGGAAAGGACTGTACTTGTCCAGAGCCACATCTTAAGCTCCGGAACTTTCTGGGGCTCAGGGACCTCTTTGGGGTGGTAACCAATGGGAGGCCCGACATTGTCCCCATACCATTTGCACATCAACTTTTGTGGGCAAAGGCTCCTGGGAAAATAGGGCAGAAGGGTTGGGATGTGGCCAGAACTAGGGCTCCTGCCCTGAAAAAGATACCTGGGTTTACAGCAGAGCCCCACTGCCCCAAATTCAATGGGTGACCTTGGCCAGGCCTGCACCTGACCTAGACCTCAGTTTACCTACCTGTGCTATGTGTGTGTGTGTGTTTGCAGGAAGGGGGTGGGGGAGGGGAGTGGCTGGTCTCTCTGTGTCCTTCCTGTTTTGATAGACCCTCAAGGTCTTTCCTCTCTTCAGGGGAGAACAAGGGGTCTTGATACAGGTCTCTCTAATTATTCTCCTAGGAGCCCTAAGGACAAGCAGCCCTACTAGGCATATTGGCTCCCCTTCTACCCTTACAGGGGCTCTAGGGAGTTGCTTGCTGCTCCAGCTTGGTGGGCCCTAGGTCCCTGCTGGGCCACCCACATGGCAGCCACGCGTCATGCCACACTGACCTCCAGCTCACCTCTGGGGGTACCCAGCCCCCTCTGGTCAGCAGGGCTCCCTGGCAGGACATACCAAGCTCAGACCAGGCCTCTGACCTCGGGCGTTCCCTTCTTCTCCCCAGACCCCCTCCCCAGATCCAGTGCCCACTCCTTCTGTCTCTGGCTTCCTGCCACTCAAGCTGGAGGGGGCGGGGGGGGGGGGTGACAGCTGTGTAAGCAATGGCGGCTGCCCCTTCCTGCCCCTCCCCCCCAGCTGTCTCTCTCTCATGACAGCTGCCCAATCAAAGGGCCGGGGGCTTAGCCAGCTCCCCCCCACACGCAGGGATCAAGTGTCCACCCTGGCTTTGTTCTGGAGCAAGAACAATCCGGGGGAGGGGAAGGCTCCTGGGGCCAAGCAACTCAAGTGGACTGGCCCGCCCCTTGGGGGATTCCCTTGGCTCTAATAGCTAGAGTGTCTGGACCAACTAGGGCTTGTAGACCCACCTGGGCTGGAAAGAGAGAAGAGTCCAGTCTCCAAGTTCATCCCCCACCTTACATCCCCCAACGGTCCCCAACCTAACAGCCTCCTTCTATTCCTCTCCAAAAGCAGCCATGCTGGCCACACCCAGTGATGCTGGAGAATGGCTCAGGGCATCAGGCGAAGCAGGGCATGGTGGGGATGGGGTGGGGGGAGTGGACCCTGGGGCCGGAGGGGATCAGCACTGCGGGATCCTGACTCCCCTGCCCATTTCTCTGGGCATGCTCACCCTTTCTGATTAACTAGGCCTCCAGAAGAATTGCCACAGCATCCTTGGATCCATATGCCCAGCCTCTCAGCCTTACAGCCTCCCAGGATGGCCATTCATACCTACTTTATGGGAGAGTTGGGGGAGGAGGGGCCTGGAGGGGAGCAGCCTGGGGTCTATGAGCTCCAGCCTCTGCTTCCTTGACCTAGAACTGTCCTGTAGACTCAGTACTAGGCAGAGACGGGAAGCTCTGACAAGCTGGCTGGTGCCAGAAATGCTACAGCCTCCTTAGAGCATCATTAGGCAACCCCTCAAGAGTCCTCACAGCCAAGGGAAACCAAGGCAGGCCCAGGCCCAGACTGGAGTCCAGGAGAAAGGGTGCAACTTCATGGTACAGCCCCATGCACTGGTACACATCCCCTCACTGTCTCACCAAATTGAGAAAGGTCTCTAGCTTCCATTCTCCATGCTAGACTGGGTCACTTTGCTGCTCAACAGCCATCCTTGGCTCCCCAATGCCCAATGAATAAAGCCTGATCTCCATAGATGGGCACTCAAGGCCCTTCATGATTTGGTCTCTGCCAACTTCTCTTGTCTCATCTCTACCCCATCCCCCACACACGCCAGACTGCAAAACACGCCTAGCACCACCAGGCCTCTGGGCCTTTGCCCAGGCTGATCCTAGCTTGAAATGCCCATCCTCCCCACTCTGTCCAAATCCTTCTGAGATGCTGCCTCCTCTGTGAAGCCCTCCCCAACCTTCCAAGTCAGATGTTATCACTCAGGCCTCTCTGCCCCTCCAAGATGCCTACAACACAAAGAAGCCCCATTTGGGCATTTCTGAGCCTGCCTTTCCACTACAGAGTTCCAGGAGGGCAGAAGCTCCTCCAGGAGGGCAGAAGCCAGTACCAGTCTCAGTGTGCAGGGAGAAGAAAGGGCTCACAGGGCCCAGAGGCATTAGAGACCAGTGATGGGGCTAAGAATCCCAGAGAAGCAGTGACAGTGGGGTGAGAAGACCCAGGGCTCAGGGGACCAGCCCCACGCGAGAGTCAGGATCTGCCTGGACAGGGTTCCCAGTTCCCATTCCTTAGCACCCCCAGCCCCTGCTCCTGCTGTGTCTCTGGGTCTAGGGGCTCCCCAGGCATTATCACTGGGGTGGGGGATTTGCACTTTGAGACTTCTGCAGGCCCTGAGTGGGTTTCCCCATGGTGAAGGGGCTGAAGGAAGAACTGTGGTGTGGCATAGGTTTCACAAAATCGGGCTCAGACTGTCATAGCTGGAAGGGCCTCATCAGAGGGGAACCTGAGGCCCAGAGAGGAAGGGGCTTGTCTGTAAGGCTACATGAGAATGAGAGGCAACTGGCAGAGCTGGCAGAATCCCAGGGTCCACCTGTGCAGCTCAGAGCTCTTTCCTCAAGAGGTCAGCGCCACTAGGCAATGGGGATGGAGGCTGGAGGGGGGCAGTGATGGGAGTAGGGAGAGTGGGCAGAGCCTGTCTGGGGACACAGGGCGGGGCAAAGCCAGCCTCCCTGTGGCCTGGGCCTGCCAGGGTGTGTGGGCCGCCTGCTCCCAGCCCCCCACCCTGAGCATGCAAGAAGAACAATCCCCTTGTGTTTGGGCAGCCTGAGCCTGCATGCTGATGAAGGCTGGGGGGTGGGGGCTGGGATGGGGGCGCCTTGGAGGTTGAGGGGGTTCCAGGGCCCGGAGGGGCTAGGGGACCTTCAGATGGGAAAAGGATAGGGTCCCAGGTGCTGGCTCTGAAGCAGTGAGGGTAACCCCAGGAAAGAGTGAAGGCTGTAGTTGAGGTTTAAGGTCCTGGGGAGTCACCGGGGGTCTAAAAACTCTTTGTAGGAGAAGAGGAACCCCTGGAGACACATGCTCTATTGGTCCAGCGTGAAGGTGACCATCCTGCGCTTGGTGGGAACTAAGAGCCCACATTCTGGAAGGAGGGAATGCACCTGGCCCTGGGTGCATCCCCTTGAAGACCACTCCCCAGGGTGCTGGAGTCGGGCGGGGCACTGGGTGCTACAGGTCCCAAGATGGCGGGCCTGGGATAGGGGACTGAGGAGGCAGGCACCTCCCTCTCCTGGCGAAGCAGGCTCCAGGGCCAGGCTGAAGTGACTAGCCAGAGCCCCCGCACCTCCCAGGACTCCAGCTAAGAAGCTAGGTCAGAGCTGAGGGGCTAAAGAGCCACAGGGCACAAGGGACCACTCCGAGCCCCCAACTGTCATTTCCACACACCCCTGGCCTGGAGGTCTGTGTCTGGTGCCCTCAAGGACTGCAGAGAATGGGAAGGGGTGTGTGCTGAGCCAGGAACTGCAGGGGAATGTCAGATGGGGACAGAGATGGAGCAGAACCAGAACCCAGGGCAGGAGGTCGAGAGAAGAGCAGGTCCAAAGGACAGAAACAGCAGGTGGGATGAGGGCCTCAAATCTGGGGTCTCAGGTCCAGGAAACCCCTCCCTGGTACTGGGGGCTCCTCTAGCAGACCAGCGCCCCCCACCTGTGCAGGCCTGGGCCCGTGTGGGACAGGGAACGTGTTCCTCGCAGTCTCCCAGTCTCCCAAACCCGCGACCCCAGCCTGTGGACTCAGGCGCGGGCTCCCCGCCCCTGGCCGAACCCCCAAACTTCGCGGCCCGCGGTGCCCCGCCCGGCCCGCGCCCTACCTCGCTGGGGCTGTCCTGCGGCGGTGGCGGCGCGGCGGCTGGGCCGCTCAGTCCCACATTGTCCCCGGGAGAGGCGGCCGCTCACAACTGCGAGTGACATCAGCTGCGAACAATGAGGGGTTTGACAGGCGCGGAGCCCGGCCGGCCCGGAGCCCGGCTCCGCGCCCCCCCCCACCCCCGGCCCGCCCGGCCCGGCCCCTCCCCGCCCCCTCCCCGGATCCGATTACAGCGCGGCGGGCCCGCCCCAGCCGCCCCAGTGCCGCAGCCGCCCGCCCCGCCCCGCGCGCCGCGGTGCGCCCCGAGCGGCGGCCGCTTCCGGGAGGGCTGGGGCGACCCTACCCGGACGGCTCCTCCAGCCCCCGGGAGTGGGGGGCGAGGGGGTTGGTCCGGCCTGAAGCGCGGTCCCAGCCACGGTCCTTCCCGCGCCACCCGCGCCTGCGCCCCACTCCCAGTCCCTTCGCTCTGGGCCAGCCGGTCCTTCCGTCCCGGGCCGCCCGCCCGGTGACTCTGCCGAGCCCTCTGCACCCCCATCTCGGCCTCGGCCCCGCCGCCAGCGCCCGCGCTGCCCCGCTCCGGCTCGGGTCCCTCGGAGCTCAAGTTTCGACCCTCCGCCGGGTCGGGTTCCCGGCGCTCCTCGCTTCTGCGCCATCCATCCCCGCGCGGGGCTCTCGCCCACCAAGCCCCGCACCCCTCAGCCACCCCCAGCTTCCGCGAGGCCAAGCCCTCGTCCGTCCAGGACAGGTTACCGGACCAGCTGGAGGAGGCGCCTGTGAGCGGTGTGACCCTGTGCACCCGCCCCGTGATTCTCCCAGAGCTACCCCCAGAATTCCTTTTTGGGCTAGGGTCGCGAGGGTCGCGAGGGACGCGGCGCAGTTGAGTACTCGACTAGGGAAGGGGTAAGAGTAGGGGGAGGAGCTGGGCGGTTCCCAAGCTCTCGCTTTCCCGCACCGCACCCCCGGCTGCCGCGCCCCCTGGGGCGCAAATCTACCTCCCCCTCTCCTCCGTAATCGGCTCAGCCTGGTCCCACTGACCTCCACCTCCCCCTACAGCTGAGTCTCTTGGCACCTGGGTGTGTGGGGGTGGGGAGGGGAATCCAATCTCCCTTCCCCTCCATCTGGCCCGGTGGACAAAGGGCAGGGGGACCATCTGGTCCCGCCAGGGTGGGGGAGGGGCCTGCAGTGGCGGTCCCAAGGGGCGGG
This sequence comes from Stenella coeruleoalba, assembly GCF_951394435.1. Taxonomy (NCBI): domain Eukaryota; kingdom Metazoa; phylum Chordata; class Mammalia; order Artiodactyla; family Delphinidae; genus Stenella; species Stenella coeruleoalba. The sequence continues at coordinate 68,450,659 of NC_137156.1, forward strand.
GGAGGGGCGGCGCTCTGGAGACAGCGAGAGCCTGCGGGGTCTAATTGCATCACTTTATTTCACAGACCTCCAATCTCTGTCTCCCCACCCCCCAAAACTCAGAGCAGGAAACTAGCTTGGCTGAGAAGACCCAGGCCTAATAACCTGGGGAGCTGTGGAGCACCCAGAAGAAAGTGGAAAAGCTGGGAGATCTGAGGGTCGAAGTGATGGCCCTTCCCTTTTGTGGGCATTTCTGATCTGGGGGCCAGCTGCAACCTGTGGGTGAGTGAAGTTCAAAGCTGGCCACACCCTAAGCTTGGTAGAGGGTCTCCTGCAAGGGCTGGCCTCATGGTGTCCCCACCTTCCCAGCCATGGGGTGCTGAATGGTTGGGGAGGGCAGCATGTGCCTGTGCAAGTGCTTGTGTGGGGACAGAGTATGTGTGTGTGTGCCTGTGCATGCAATGCAAAGCTGCTGTGAGAGTGTGCGTATCAGCCCAGAGTTGCATGTACCTGTGTGGTTGCCCCCAAGTGAAGGATCATATTTGGGAACATAGATGACTGTAATGTGTATGCATGCATGTGGGCATGTATGTATTTGTGGCCTAAGAGGTGAAGGTAGGGGGTGTTTGTGCCCAGCAGGGCAGCCAAAGGAGGAGCTGGGAGGTGGGGCGAGGCTGGGCAGAGCAGAGGAAGGAATGCAAGCCGAGCAGGAAAGCCTATAGGAGAAGCTCATCTAATGGATTACCCTCCACCGGATTATGTCCCTTGATTCCTGAATTTTTTCCTCTTGATTTCACCTCTTCAGTCTGTCACTGCAAGAGAAAGAAGAGGAAAAGACAGACCCTAAAAGAACTCAGATAGAAAGACACACGTGTTGGATGTGCAGGATGAGCAGGAGCCCACGAAGGGAAGGAGAGAGAATGAGTGAGAGAGAGCCCAAGGCAGGCAAGTGGCCCACCCCCATCAGCAGGGCTGCGCCTCATGCTAGCTCCTGCAGGAAATCCAGCAGCCCTGTATGCCACTCCTCGGGTTTGTCAAGGTAACAGGGGTGCCCCGCCCCCTCCATGACTAACACCCGGTGGTTGGGCAGCTGCTTCAGGTGCTCAAAGCTGGTCTGACCCATGGGGTCCTGGTCTCCATACACGATAAGAACCGAGGTCTAGAGAAAGCAAAGGGAGGCAGAGTCAACAGGGACCTGCCCCACCAGCCCCAGCCTCCTAGAGATCAATTCCAGCCCTCCCCATCACTTTGGTCTCTCCCTGGGGTCACTGCAAATGACAGAGAGAGACAAGTTGGCCCAGTGCAGGGATGGTTTGGAGAGGTATGAATTTGTGTATGCCCCAGCACACAGTTTAGCACAGGGCTTGCCACAGTAATCTTCTGCCTAGTACACCAAAAGGGCGGAGTTTGGTGGTTCAACTCCTCCCGGAAGCTACCCCTTTGGTTACCCAGTACCCAGGGATGGACTGTTCCTTGCTCCTGGCAGGGACATCTCAACCTCCCACATAGGGGTACCTTCACTCTGGCATAGTCGGCAGCATTGATTTTGTCAGTGCAGATGGGGGCCACTGGCACATAGCCCCGGATCTGGGAGCCTGGGGCCACGAGGAAGGGCAGGGAGTACATGCCACTCAACGATGGGCTGATCACGACTGGGGGGCCCATATCCAAGGCATCCACCACAGTTGCCAGAAAGCTGCTGGGGACCAGCTCCCCAACAGGGGCAGGGGCTGTTGCTTCCTTGGATCGCCCCAGACCTGCAGGGATTCAGGTGCGTGAGAGACAAAGGTGGTGAGTAGGAAAACGGGAGAGAGGGTCCCTTCCTCCAGGAAGCCCTCCTAGGTCAACCGCTGTGCCAGGTCCCTGCAACAGGCAGTGTTGCATGCTGTAGTTACTCCTACAGCAACCTAGGTCTGTCATATCTGTAGCAAGCATAAGGCATTTCCTTCCATGTTTGTGCCCATCTCCCCCAGTACAGCGTCCTCAAAGAATCAGGCTCTGAAGCCCAGCTTGGCCAGATCCAAGTCCCAATTGTCCACTATAGATTATGTAAGCTTGGGAAAGTCCCTCAGCCCTCACTCTACTGTTCAGTTTCCCCATCTGTTAAAAGGAGGTAGCAAAAGTGTTTGCCATTTGAGATTGTTGTGAATATTGAGTTAACTGCTTCAAGGCACCTGTCCCAGGGCTGGCAGGGTAGATGCCTCCAGGACAGTGGATGAGAGACTGGCTCTGCACACATCCCTCCCCTCCAATTAGTCAATCCCTACCTTCTGCAGAAGGATTAGTTCAAGGCCTTGGCCTTGAAGCTCAGCCCAATCCACTGTCAGAACCAATCCTGTCCCAGCCTGGAGGCCCGCCCTTGGGCACTGAAACCATACCAGCCATGGCCAGTGAGGGGAGCAGGTTGGCCATGCTGCCACCTTCACACTTGGCACCATGGGCTGGGGCCCGCCAGTTGAGGCTATGACTGGCAGTCTTGTGCTGCTCCTCCCTCCCTCAGGACCTAAATTAGGGCTTTGTATGTGGGATCATGACTGGGGGCTTAGCCACCCCCAAAGGTGCCAGGGGACTCAGTGTCACTCCTCAGGGCTTCTAACAGAGCCTGTGGTTTCGGCTCTTTCAAAATATTTTACTTCCAATCGACTGAGCACCGATTATTATGTGTTAGGTACTGGCCACATACTCACATGGATAATCTCATTCCATTCTCATTAGAGCCAAACCCCAGAATGAGTGTGGTTATCTCCCATTACAGATGAGGAAACAGAAGCAGAGACATTGCCCCGGGCAACACAGTTAGAAGCAGCTGGGCAGTGTCCAGACGACACCCAGATGGACTAGAGAAGCTCAAAGGCCCTTGTAGTGTGCACTGCGCCCTGTCTAGCTCAGGAGTCAGCCTGGCTAGGTCCTCCCAGTCCCCCAGCCCCCAGCCCTGGGTCCCCAGTGAGGCTCCCACAACCCCTGTCCAGAAGCCTTCCCTGGAGTTACCTGGCAGGTCAATGGCCACAGCCCAGTAGCCAGCCTGGGCCAGCCTGTGCAGCGTGCCCAGGTTCTGCCAGGTCTCGGAGGAGAAGCGTATGCCATGCAACAGCAGCACGGAGAAGCGGGTGGCCTGCCCACTGGCCGGGTGAGCCTCTCGGAAAAAGAGTCTCTGGCCCTGCACCTGGATGGTGCCCTCGTGCTGCTCCACGTCCGCCATACCTCCTGCTGTGCTGGTGAAGCACCTGTGGTTCAAGGCCAGGCTGATGAGAAGCCACAGAACACCTTGCCCAGGTGGAGCAGGGAGGCTGCCACAGACAGGGCAGGGGTCCCTCCTGGAGCATCAAGGAGGCTCCCAAAACTCTAGGAACATGCTTTGGGGGTGAGGAAGACATAGGTGTTATTTCTGCATCTGCCACTACCTAATTGCCTTGGTTTCCTCATCTGAAATATGGGACATTAAAGCCTATCTCAAGAATTTATGAGTTAAAAAAAAAAAAGAATTGATAATTGATGGTGCCTGCCTTTGGAAAGAACTTAATACATGGGTCTCCCATTACAATTATTGTTCCCATTGTTATTATCCTTTTCTACGAATGGGGATAATACAAAATAGTACTAGCTCCTAGGTGGTTGATAGGATTCAATGAGGCCAGGCATGTAAAACACTCGCCAGTGCCTAGCACATAGTAAGCATAGTAAATGGATCAACAGCAACCAACAGTAAGTAGCTGACTATTTTGCTTTTCAACATTTTCCTGTTCCAGGCACTGTTATAGGTCGTAGGTTGGCATCGCAGGCCGAAGAGGATAGGGGTTAGAGTAAAAAAATCTGTTTTCCGGAGCCGGAAACCGGAGCGCTGAGCAGGGAAAGGCTTTGAAGTTCCGGCCGGCGAGGGAAGCGAGGTGCTCAGCGCGCTGCTCGCTGGGGCCCAACGCACTGACGCCGCGGCCAGGGGCGCGGTCACCGGCGCCGCCACCGCTCGCTGTGTCCCCTCCGAGGACCTCGGTTGTGGATCGCAGGGTGTGGTAGGGTGCATGCAGAGGGGGTGGGGGCAGACCCGAGGAAGGGGGCCTGGGGAACCGAGATGGGCAGAGGAGAAACTTGGGGTAGGTGGGAGTGGGTTGTAATTGGAGAGAGGAAGAGAGGGTTGGGGGGCGCAGGGCAGGTACCTGGGGAGCTGCGTGGGCTCTCGCAAATAGGAGGCAGGCGAGTGCAGGCGGCGACTGGGGCCCGGGGCGGGGAAGCAGGGATGTGGCCCGCCGGAGGGCGTGGGCCGGGCCGTGCTCCGGGGCGCCCGCTTGTGGCCGCAAGCCGTCCCAGGCCCGACGGGTGCTGCTAGACCCAGCCTTCTCACAGCTGTCTCAGTTTCCCCACGCCCCTCGGCCCCACGTGCCCCAAGCACCGGACAGGGTCCGGCCCCGAGACCCTCAGCGAGCTGCTCCACATGCATATGGTGTGGCTTGAGAAGGAGGGTTCCTTTGGGGTCTCATCCTTCCTGTTCCCTCCCCCTTCCTCCCCACCCCCTCATCCCCAGCCTGGGCTGCCCAAACCCAGAGTCGTCTGTCTGGCATGTGGCTGAGGCCCGACAGGTTTGAATGCGAAGCTCTGCCAATGCCCAGCCTTGATCGTTTTCCCAACGCCTCCGAGCCTATTTCCTTGCCTGTAGAATGGCTGTGATGTTGCCTACCTCACAGAGTGCTAATAAGGAGTGAATGCTGGGTGTTCCGTGCAGCCTCCCTTTTCCAGGTCTGCCCACACAGGCCAGGGACAGATCAGATGTTGGTCGCATGTCACCAACCAGGATAGGTGACATATAGAGACATAGGAGCCTAGAGGCCACCCCGGGCCCTGACCGAGTGCTCGAGCGCCTGTGTATTTGCAGGGGTCAGGGAAGTGGATGGCCGGAGACCTGGGGCTGCTGCATAACAATACTAATATCTGGCAGTTACACAGCGAGGCTTCCGCGCCAGACACTGTTCTAAGGCTTGACCTATCCCTCAGTCCTTAAGACAGGCCTCTGTGGTGGTGACAACCCTATGTGGTCCTTAAGACAACCCTTATCCTTAACCCTGCTGTACAGACCGGAGACTGAGCAAGGGTGGAGACGTGCTGGTGGGAAGAAGTCGACTGTCCCTCCCCCGGCTTTCAGGCCAAAAACAATCCGGAAAATCGGAACGGGGGGACGGGGGCGCCAAGCCTCTGTGCTTTGGGGTGCCGCCCCCAGTGCCCCTTCCAGCTCGGCTACTAGGCGTGGACCCGAGACCGCGGACTGCGCAGGCGCGCGGAGGCTCGCAGCCGCCCGCAGAGAGGCGGAGGCTGAGGTAGCGCCAACGTCTAGGGGCTGTTTGGCGCTGGTTGCACCTGAGCGGAGCCCGCCCCACGGTGGCAGACCCGGTCATCCCTGTCAGCCCGGTGAGTGTCCCCGGGGAGCGAGGCCAGCAGGGTGCCGGGGGCGGGCCATCCTTGCCCCGCCCCTTGCCCCCGGAGCCCTGGGACAGAGTCCTGCTGGGAGGGGCCCGCGCTGGGGCAGCGAGTATGTTTGTGTTCGTGTGTCAAGTGTGCGCGCCCGCGCGTTTGTCAGCGTGTGTTCTTGGGGCTCTGGGTGTACGTGTGTGTGTGGTGTATCGGTGCTTCTGTGTGCCTGTGTTGGGGGGGTTATGTCAGCCTGTCTGCCCGCTTGTGTCTGTATGTCTACTGTGTGAATTTCTGTGTGCGTGTGATTTTAAGGGTGTATATCTACCTGTGTGTCTGTGTGTGTATTTCTGAGGGTCTGTGTTTGGGTGTCCGTCTTTCTACCTGTGCCTGTGTATTTCTTGTGTGCGTGTGTAGTTCTGGGGTTGTGTGTATGACTGGGTGCTTGAAATATGAGGGTCTGCATATGTTTTTTTTTTTTTTTTGCGGTACGCGGGCCTCTCACTGTTGTGGCCTCTCCCATTGTGGAGCAATGGCTCCGGACGCGCAGGCTCAGCGGCCATGGCTCACGGGCGCAGCCGCTCCGCGGCATGTGGGATCTTCCCGGACCGGGGCACGAACCCGTATCCCCTGCATCGGCAGGCGGACTCTCAACCACTGCGCCACCAGGGAAACCCTGCATATGGTTTTGAAAGCGTGTGTGTGTCTACCTGTCCCTCTGCCTTCCTGATGGCTGAATGTGTGCGTGACTTTGAGGGTGTTTCAAGGTATCGATTGTGCAGAGGCCCGTGCGTGTGCAAGGAGGCTGCCTGTACGTGCAGGGAATAACTTGTACAAAGGAAAAGCATTTGGGGACAAGAGTTTGTGTGCACGTCTGTACACCTGTGTGTCATTGTCGACGCGTATGCCAAGGACCTAACGCGGGTACAGCGCCTCCCTCCCCTCCCCCCATATCTGTAGCGTACTGTTGTCTAGTGCTCCAGCTGCCTGGGTTGCCATAGCAACGGCTGAAGTCCCGTCCCTCCCTACCGGGAGAGGTGCCCCAGGGCACCAGGCCCACCAGAGGAGAGGTTCAGCGCGGATGCTCTGCCTGGTGGGAACCTAGGCTGCCGCGCGATGGAGGCTTGCGTCCGAGGCTGGTCGTGGTCAGAAAGAAGAGAGGAGCGTGCTTTTCCTCCACTCATCATCTGGTCCTCCCTCAGCCCCAGAGGGGCTGCCACTGCCCAGTCACCACCTGACCCTTGAGCCTGGGGGTGGGGGCTTGGGAAACAAGCCTTCTCGTTCAGGGAGGGGTGGGGGGTGGGGGGATCCAAGGTGATTCCCCAGCCCTGAACTCCAGCCAGCGCCCAGATGACACTCAATAAAGACCTGTTTACTAGAATCTGGGAACAAGGCAGGCCTGCTCACCCTAGACCCAAGAAATGATAAGACAGCCCCTGGTCAGGTCCACTGTATTACCGAAATCTCACAGGAGTCTTGGGAGGCCAGCTGCCAGGTTATCCTCCCCATTTTACTGACAAGGCACACAGCCAGGAATTGGTAGAGCAGAGTCTCAAAGGCAGGGCTAACTGCTCTGTCTGGGTCCTGGATACTGAGGTCTGTTTTCTGGGCTGGCAAAGAACTCAGACTAGAGGAGTCCATGAAGCAGGTCATTTGGCGTGAAGCTGGGGGGTGGGAGGCATTTGTCTCTCCAGCCTCCACGGCTCCCTTTCCACTTCTAGATGTGCCATGCTTCTCCCTAGCCGCATACCCCCTCATGCCTAGGCATTTCCTCCGTCAAGGATATTCTCCATGAGCTCTCTTCCCACTTAATATCAGCTGGGGTAGAGCATTAAATATTCCCATCAGTGGTAAAACACATTCTGATTTTAGCATTATTATATGCAGTGTGATAAAAAGAACCATTTCAAAACATGCCCTCAGTGGGACATCGCTTTACTCTTTGATGTCTTTCACCTTTGATGACTCTCAGCACTCTGTCCACGAGCTCATCCGTCACCTCACAGCCTTGGTTTCCTCCTTGGCAAACTGAGTGTGGCCTGGTGGTTAGGAGCCCAGCCCTGGGCTCAAGTCCCAGTTCCCCTGCTTGCTACTCTGCACTTTGGGTAAGAGAATTTACCTCTCTGAGCTTCAGTTTCCTCATCTATAAGAGACCTATAATACCTGCTCCCTAGTGTTTTTGTGTGGGTTCATGAGTCGTTACATGTGAAGGGCCAAGCACAGGGCCTGGCTATCATAAGCACTTGATGAATGGAAGTGGTTTTAGCTGGCACAAGGATGATGGTGGCCACTGATGCCAAGAGGACATCTCAGATGCTCCTCACGCTTTAGGGTATCTGAGCCCTTGCCCTGGCATGTGGAGTAGTTGGGTGTGAACCCTCAGATCCTTGCCTGGAGCAGAGGAAAGGGCAAGGGCTGAGCTTTTCCTCTGCTGGGCGCTCCTGGGTGGGATTTGAGAATGGGGTCCAGGGGACCTTGCAGGGGCTCAGCCCTACCCTCTTCTCCCTCTCCTCTCCTCCTCCAGACTGTGGTACAGAACTCCATGACCCGGTCCCAGGTCGCCCTGCTGGGCCTGGGCCTGCTGTTCATGCTGCTACTGTATGTGGGGCTGCCAGGACCCCCTGAGCAGACCTCCTGGCTCTGGGGAGACCCCAATGTCACAATCCTGGCTGGTCTCACCCCTGGCAGCTCCCCCATTTTTTACCGCGAGGTGCTCCCACTTCACCGGGCCCGCAGGTGGGTGCTGACCCCAGGGTGTAGTGGAAGCACTAGGCCCGCGGGGAGTCCCTGTGTGGGTCCCCCAGCTCAGCTCAAAGTGCTCAGGGCCTGGGAAGGCAGTGGGAGAAGCCTGGGAAGAAAGAACCCCCAGAACACACACTCCCCTGTGTGCCCACAGGGTGGATGTGGTGCTGCTCCATGGAAAGGCCTTTAACTCCCGGACATGGGAGCAGCTGGGCACACTGCAGCTGCTGGCACAGAGGGGCTACCGGGCCGTGGCCCTTGACCTCCCAGGTGAGAGCCCCCACCCCTGGGTCTAAGGAGGTAACATGCAGCAGGGACATGGGGACAGCATGCCAGAGGGGAGAACTGGAGGGTTAGGAAAGCCCTAAGTTGTGGCTGGGGAGCATCTGGACCCCAGTGTCTGAACAAGCAGGGGCAAGTCACAACACAAAGTGTCAACACGAAAAGCTCTGCGTTTTTTATTTTCTACCTTGAAAACTACAGTGTGGATTGTTGCATGTCACAGAGCAGTTAGCAACGTGACCTGCCTCACAAGCGATTGCATGGGGAGATTTCACTGTCCTTTTTATGACAAACTAGGTAGCTTTTTGTTTTTTCAGCTATACAAATGATTTTTGCTATTATTCTTGTCATTAAAAAATCAACCAAGAGTGATGCCCTCAGAGACCCATGCCATGTTTCTCTCCCTCTCACTTCTCTAAGCAGTTTGAGGGTGCCAGGCCCTCTTTGGGCGTTTCCATGCCTAGAGATACAGGGTTGTTTGGTGGGGGCTGTAAACATGACTGGTGTCCTGCCAGCTTAGTGAATCTATCTGCAGCCTAGTTTTCTTCTCCTCTACCATGTCTCATGGGTCATGCCAGGCACTGTGACCCTCCCTCTCCGTCGTGTGTGCCATCAGAGGGATGAACAGGTTTTATCTGGCCACTCCTCGACTGGTGGCTGTACATGTAGCCTGCTTTAGAGTTTTCAGTGTCAGTTGAAATGCTCAAGTAAGGAAGCTGAAGCATCTTTGGACGTGCTTCTTTGAGCATGTGGGCAATCATTTCTGTAGGGTAGCCATCAAGGCCAGTTGATGGGTCGAAGGACACACACTTGAAGTTTTTTGACAAATATTATCTTACCCTCCAAAAATGCTGTGTGGATTTACCCTCCAGTCATGTACAAAAGTGTCCACATCTTCCTTAACACTGTGTATTATCAGTCTTTTTAGTTTTGCCAACATCATGAATGAAAGATGGTTTTCTAGCAGCCCTATCACAGTACAAAAATAACGTCTAGGAAGTTTGGGGTAGCAGATGCTATATGCCACTGCCCCCCATCTCTTTCCCTCACTCTGGTGGGCAGGAAGTCCTGACCTCCTTCCCAGCCTCCCTCAGCTGGTGCCTTCTGCTGTTCCCAGGTTTTGGGAACTCGGCACCTTCGAAGGAGGCAAGCACAGAGGCAGGGCGGGCACAGCTGTTGGAGCGAGTGCTGCAGGACCTAGAGGTGCAGAATGTCGTGCTGGTGAGCCCTTCACTGAGTGGCTGCTATGCCCTGCCCTTCCTGATGCAAGGCCACCACCAGCTGCATGGATTCGTGCCCATTGCACCTGCGTCCACCCAGAACTACACCCAAGAACAGTTCCAGGCCGTGAAGGTACTGGGAGGAGGGTCTCCAAAAGTCCTGGCTTCCTGTCCCTGGCTCGAGTCATAGGGGGAAAGGCCTCAGGTCTTACTTGGAGGACACATGGCCCCATCCTTGATCTGGATGGGAGAGATGGGGTGTATAGGGAAGATTTCCTAAGGAGGTGGCTTGAGGGCCAGTCCCCATCAGGCCCCAGGATCACAGCCCCTTGCCTTGCCCTGCAGACCCCGACTCTCATCCTGTATGGGGAGCTGGACCGCGTCCTGGCTTGGGAGTCACTGCGGCAGCTCCGCCACCTGCCTAACCACTCTGTGGTGAAGCTGCGCGATGCAGGCCATGCCTGCTACCTCCACAAACCACAAGACTTCCACCTCGTCCTTCTTGCCTTCCTTGACCATCTGCCTTGAGCTCACCCACTGTCCAGACCCCAGGCCTGGCCTGAGCTTGGAGGATCTGGACCAGTCTCCACCAGGGAGGCAGCCCCTGGGGTTGGAGGGTAGAGGCCAGAGGGCCAGGCCCAGTCAGGACCTCTCATTTCATCTCAGAGGCACAATAAAAGAAAGCATTTTTGTTATGCCTAGGGAGTGACAGGTTCTGTTTCCTGGCGTTGCTGCAGGTGGGGTTGGAGTTGGAGGCAAGTCTGGGACTGCTTTGGGACTGAGAGCTGGAGGGATTGCTCCAGCAGCCTGGGAAGGCTAAGGACATGCGCTACTTACTAGATGGCTGCTGAGTGGCTACTCTGACTCAGTTTCCTCATCTGTAAAATGGGCATGATGGTAACACCTAGCTCAGAAAGTGGTTTTAGGATTGAGTCTGGTTAAGCAGAGCACTTGGCCATACTGGGCTGGCGACGTGGGAGTGTCATGGAGAGGGGATGTTACTACTGCTGAATGACCGCTGGGATTGGTGGGAAATCCAGGGTCTAGTGGCTGAGTTGAGTGAGTCAGGAATAGAGGACCTATGGCCGAAGGGAGTAAGATTTGTAAAGGTGGTGTGGAGAATGTGATTTAATAAGTAACACAGTATTGGGAAGAGGGAAATTTCCCCCTCTACCCCTCTTGAGTTCTTGGCTGGACTAACAATAAAATTGACACAAAACAGATTAATAGGAGAAAAAGAAATTTTAATCATGTGCAAGGAGGTCTCGTAGAAATGGGACCTAAGAAGTGGCCAGAGCAGGCAGCTTTTATACTTTTTAGACAAAGAATAAATTTGTGAGGACTTGACAGGACAAAGAAGCATATTTTGGCTGCTGAATTAGTAAAGAATCTAAACAGAGTGGGCTTGAGGGTAGTAAATTAAAGAATTAACAAGGTTTGTTTATACAGGCTTCTCAGCCTGAATTCCCTATCTCCGGAAACCAGAGTGTCCTACCTCCAGATGCAGGGAGTGTACCTTTTGTATAGAGATTTATTGTTTTCAGGGAGACAGAAAGGAGGGTCGAATGTCTCTCTTGCATTGGACATTTCTCAAGTGACTTTAATTCAAAATAACCAACATGCCACTGAGGCACATTTTGGGATGGCCTGCCCTGGGCCCCAACAATAGCATTGTTGGTGAACCACCAAGCCTGCTTGCCCCTGGGAATCTGTGGGTCAGCAGTCTGACTTAAACCTCACGAGGGTTGGATGGACCCTACCCTACCCTGCCAGCCTGCCTCCTCTGTGCCCAGAGGTTGAAGTCTTCAACCCCACCCCTCCCCAAGCTGATTCAGCCCCTGGAACTGAGGGCAGAACTGGCTGAGAGTACAAAGGACAGCCGGACGCACAAATGGGCAGCTACAACTGTGTGCAGCCTGTGGGTGGCCAGTGGGACACCTGTGCCTCTTTATCTTCCTTCTCCAGTGGCTGCAGAAGAGCCAGGGAGCCTGGCACAGGGTCAGCCAAGAAGGTGCCACACGTATGCTTTTGTGCAGTTTCCCACCTCTCATTCTGTCATACAGCGTCACGATTACATCCTCTCATCGTGCCATCCTCTGTCACACCCAACCACCATCTCACATTGTCATACACACAGTCACCCACTGATACACAGATTTGCCTACACAGTGGTGCGATCACACATGCGCCCATCCGTTCGTTTATCCTTTATTCCTGGCACGCTGTCCGTCTGTTCTGTCCCCTGCTAGGGACAGAATCCTACGGGTACATGGACCAGCATCTTGGAGCTCACAGATATTAACCAATAACCTCTCCACACAGGGAGCATTGAGGCAGTCAGGGAGGCCGCCCCTGAGGAGCTGAGGCTTGAGGAGGGGAGAAGTCCAAGACTCGCGGGAGGGGGTGGTGGAGCAGGCCGGGGCCAGACCCAGCAGGACTTTTCAAAGCTGTACTCTGAGAGCGAGGGGGCGCTCAAGGGGGCAGCTGCGAAGTTTCCGGTCAGTGCCCGCCTTCCTCCCTTCTGGCCCAATCGGGAGGTTGCGGGAGGTGGGGCCCGCTGCCCAGGGCCAAGGGCGGGGCCTGCGGGGGCGGGGCCAGCCTGTAGCTCGCTGTCGGCTGCAGGGCGGGGCCGGCGGCGGAGGCAGCTGCCCCGGGGTGGGCCCCTGAATCCCAGGCTCATGTAAGTGGCGGAGGCTGGAGCCACTGGCTGGCGGAGACGCCCACGCTCACTGGGCCTTAGAGATTGGGACGGCCCTGATTCGCAGTCTTCGGTCCCGCCCTGCGAGGTCCGGCCACGTGGTGGGCGGACCGCGGCAGTTCTGATCCGGAGACCTCGCAGGACCTGGAGTCCCGCCCACAGTCCAGGGCGGACGCCGAGAGGGGAGCGCGGGCCCAAGACCAGCAGAGAGTGAGGTGGGGGGCTGTGGAGAGGGGTAGAGGGATCTGGGGCTCCCTGACATGAAATCCGGGCAACTGGGAGAATTTTTTTGAGGAGGGCGGGGGGGAGTCAATGTCTGGTTTCAAACGTGGCTCAGCTACTTTCTAGGTGTCTCTGAATCTGTCTTAGTTTTTTCCTCTGTAATGTGGGCTTTCAGAGGCACGAACTTCATGGGGTTCCTTGGGGGATTAAATAAGGAAATGTGTTGAAAGTGGCCAGCACAGCGCCTGAAACAGAATGGGGCCTTTGTAACTGGGGGCTCCGAAACAAGGTATTCTCTCCCTGCGGGGCGGCCGGGGAACCGCCCTGGGGAGGGACTGCGTGTAAATGGAGCCCACCAGCCCCAGCGGCGGGGAGGGGTAGGTAGCCACTCGCTTTGCCCCTAGCTCACCACGGCAGGGCAGCGCCATGGCCAGCAAGCGTCGTGAAGGCGAGCACCCATCCGTGACGCTCTTCCGTCAGTACCTGCGCATCCGCACCGTCCAACCCGAGCCCGACTACGGTGAGAACGCGGAGGTTCCAGGAGGACCTGTGGTGGGGCATCAGGGGCGGGGACTGTGCTCTAAACCAGGCGCCAACCCGTCACCCAGCTGAGCCTAATCTGCCTCAAATGGCGCCTCCATTCCTCTAAGCCGTTCCCTAGGTCAGCAGGCAGCTCAGCATCCCCTCCAGGCTGTGCTGCTCCAAAAGTTACAACTGGTAGTTAAATAGGGAACAACTTCACCTTATTCTCCAGCACTTGGGGTTGGGGAAGGGAAGAAGAGGCCCCCGGAAGCCTACTGGGGCTGAACAAAGGCCACAGACCTTCGGGGAATCAGGCTTGGTGGCTGGGAACTGTGTACTGGGGTCCAATCCAAATCCCTGCTCTGTGATTTACCAGCTGGGAAACAGTGGGTGAGCCTTATGTCTCCGCGCCAGTTTCCCTATCATTAAGGAAGGTAACAATGACACCTGCTTCTCACTCTGGACTTCCCACCTGGCCTTCTACAAAGGGTCACTGGCCAAAAATGTCTTCTTTCTTGGGGACAGCGATGCAGATGTCTCTGACGGATGTGGAATTGTGTTGAGGCAGGGGTCTGCTCCCTTCTCTGGATGTACCCCCATCTCTGCCTGGGTCCGTGGGAGGTGTGGGGAGGCAGAAGCAGCAGCAAGGCTGTCTGTGTTCCCAGGGGCTGCCGTGGCCTTCCTTGAGGAGAGAGCCTGCCAACTGGGCCTGGGCTGTCAGAAAGTGGAGGTGAGCCTGTGGCCCAGCATGGGTAGGGGAGGTGGGCCTGGGGCAGCTCCTCACCGTGCACTGACGACCCCTCCTCCTGGCCCTCTCCAGGTGGCACCTGGCCGTGTGGTGACTGTGCTGACCTGGCCAGGCACCAACCCCAGACTCTCTTCCCTCTTGCTCAACTCCCACACCGATGTGGTGCCTGTCTTCAAGGTGCGGGGGGTGTAGGGAGTGGAACACCCTTGGGGACAAAGATGGTACGGATCCCCCATTCGACTGCAGGGATCCCACGATGCTGGTCCTGGCACTGATTCGACCTCATAGAGCATTACTCCACTCAATCAAGCAACCTCTGCCCAGTAGCCATTCCATGCCAGGGGTGGGGTATGCCAGAGGCAGGGTTGGTGGTGGGAGGCAGAGATGAGGGATGGCTGTCAGCTGCCCTCTTCAGACCTACGTGGGCTCCTAGGGCACCTGCTCCCTGGGCAGGGCCACAGTTGAGCAGAGTGGATTAACGACTACATTTGGTGCTTGGGTCCCTCTTCCTGCCCCTGCCCCCAGGAACATTGGAGTCATGACCCCTTTGAAGCCTTCAAGGATGCTGACGGCTACATCTATGGCAGGGGCGCCCAGGACATGAAGTGTGTCAGCATCCAGTGAGTGTCCTTCATTCCCAGTTTCCCCACTGGCCCGTTGGATTGACCCAGGACCCAGGTGTGATTGGAGAACATCAAGGCCAAGGAACATCTTGACCCCTTACCTTGGGCGGGAATTCCCGCTATGACCATTGCATGGATGGGGAGACAGGGACAGAGACTTTCTGGAGTCACCTGCTAGGCCGTGGCAGAGCACGGCCCAAGGCTGCAGCCTGCCTGCTCTGATGGCTCCCCCCCAGCACCTGGCTTACACCCTCTTACTGCCCCTCAGGTACCTGGAGGCTGTGAGGAGGCTGAAGGTTGAGGGCCACCATTTCCCCAGAACCATCCACATGACCTTTGTGCCAGGTAGGAGTGACTCGAGGAGGGGCACCTTCAGGGGTGGGGAGAGTGTTGGGGTACCCCCTATCTCACATTCCTGCTTCTTTTACAGATGAGGAGATTGGGGGTCACCAAGGCATGGAGCTGTTTGTGAAGCGGCCCGAGTTCCAGGCCCTGAGGGCTGGCTTCGCCCTGGATGAGGGTGAGCAGGGTGGCAGGACACTGACTGGCCAGCAGGGGATAGGGAGGCTGCTAGTGGGGGCTGGGCCGCTCCACCCTCTCAGGCCTGGCCAACCTTTTCCTCCTCAGGCCTGGCCAACCCCACTGACGCCTTCACTGTGTTTTACAGTGAGCGGAGCCCCTGGTGTGAGTATGCACTTGGACGTTGGGGGTCACTGTGCAGATGGGAGACTGGGCCAGAAGGGGCAGGGGCCCGCCAAGGGTTCCACAGCAAGCTGGGGCCTGAGTAGGCCTTGAACCCAGGGCCTTTGCCTCCCAGCCCCTTCCTACCTGGGCATCTCTTTCCTGAGCTTCTGAAAGGAGGCCCTAACCATGGGCAGAAACCAGCTCTACACTGTGCATTCTGAGGCGGGCAGAGACCTGGCAGAGGAGCCTGGAATGAGGGGAAGACCCCGGGCCCATCCCAGGGCTGGTTGCTTTTCCAGCCTCTCCCATACTGAAGACACCCCCTTCCCCCTGCGTCTCTCAGGGGTGCAGGTCACAAGCACTGGGAAGCCAGGCCACGGCTCACGATTCATTGAGGACACGGCAGCAGAGAAGCTGGTGTGTGGCATATGGGGAGGGAGTTTGGGAGTTCCCGAGGCTGTCCTGGGGCCACTCTCACATCTAACCTCACTCTCCTAGCACAAGGTTGTGAGCTCTATCCTGGCTTTTCGGGAGAAGGAGAGGCAGAGGTGAGGCAGCCTGGGAAAGGGCACGGGGCTCTGGGAGGCTACGCAGGAGAGGAGGGGGGCTGAGCCCCCTTTTTATCTGTTCTTCCCCCTTGCTGCTGCTGCCCCTGCCCCCGCCCACAGGCTGCAGTCAGACCCTCAGCTGAAGCAGGGGGCCGTAACCTCCGTGAACCTGACTAAGCTAGAGGGTGGTGTAGCCTATAATGTGGTACCTGCCACTATGAGCGCCAGCTTTGACTTCCGCGTGGCACCAGATGTGGACCTGAAGGTGCCATCTCCACCTGGGTTTGGAGGAGGGAGCCTGGGTCCTCAGCCCTGTCCTAGAGGCTCAGGGAGAGCCTGAGGGGTCAGCTCATCTCCCTTCTCACAGGCTTTCGAGGAGCAGCTGCAGGGCTGGTGCCAGGCAGCTGGCGAAGGGGTCACCTTCGAGTTCGCTCAGGTGTGGACTGGGGAACCTACAACAGGGGAGTTGTGGGAGCTGGGGAGGCTGGGCTTGCTGCATGTATCACTGCAGGAGTGTACGTTTGGTGTGCCTGCATACATCCTGGCTTTAGCTGTGAGAGACATGTTTTGTTCACCAACAAGTGTTAGTTGTGTAGGCCACTGCTGGGTGCTGGGGAATACTAGGGAGTGAAATTAGACAAGTTTTTGCCCTCATAGTCTTTACACAATGAAGGGAGAAATAGACAGGAATCAAAAAATTATGTATTACTTTTATGTAAGTGTGAACACATGTGGTCCAGGAAAGGGTGGGACCTCATAACTGTGAATCTGTAACTGGAGTATTTGACCAGTCTGAGGGGTCTGGGAGTGCCATCTTGAGGAAGGGGCACTTAGGAATGATCTGAGGATGGACAGGAAGTGGAGGGCACAGAAGGTCCCAGACCTGTGACCTTTGAGAGACTGAAAGAGGGCCTGTTGCTGGACTGGCCAGCTGGATGTCTGGGTAGGTGGGTGTGTGCCCCGTGCCAGGCACAGCCTACCCTATGAAGAATAGGGCAAGATGCCAGGCCTTGTCCTGATCCTGCCATCCTTCTCCCCACAGAAATGGACAGAGCCCCGAGTGACATCTACTGATGATTCAGACCCCTGGTGGGCAGCTTTTAGTGGGGTCTGCAAGGACATGTGAGCACACCGGCCAGCCCCCCTCTCCCCTTCCCTCCCTCCCACCTTCCTTTGCTCCTTCAACCCTTCCCTTGCCCTCTCCCCTCTCTGCTTCCACATTCATTCACCAGGTTCTTCCCTCTACAGGAACCTCACCCTGGAGCCGGAGATCTTCCCCGCTGCCACAGACAGCCGCTATCTTCGCGCAGTGAGCTGCTTGCAGTAGGGTGGGCAGTGGAATGGTCCTGGGTGCTGGCCTTCCCCCTAACGGCTCCTGTTGCCCCCTGCAGGTGGGGGTCCCAGCTCTGGGCTTTTCACCCATGAACCACACACCCGTGCTGCTCCACGACCACGATGAACGGCTGCACGAGGCCATGTTCCTCCGCGGGATCGACATATACACTCGGCTGCTGCCTGCCCTGGCCAGCGTGCCCGCCCTGCCCAGCGAAAGCTGAGCCCCGCGCTCTCCAACCTCCACCCCGATCAGTGCCAAGGACCTTTCTTCCCCCCTGCCCAACAATAAAGTCTGTGTGGACAGGGGCCACTTCTGAAGTACTAACAGCAAGGATGTTCACGGAGCAGGCTTTCAAAGATAATAGTAACACCTACTTCAGAGATGAGGGATCATACACCATGGGTCCCACCTGTTGCCCCAGCATAACGACAACTCTTTGAGCATCCCTAGTGCCCAAAGTTGGACTACAGATGAAGATCTAGTGTGACCAGGAACAGTGCTTCATTGGCTGTTCTGAGGGCTAAGACTGCTGGTGAAGCACCTGATCCAGGGGGCAAAGAATACAGCACAGTCATGCAAGTAAGGCAGTACCACCATTGCTTGGCCTCCCAGGAGCCCTAGAACTTGGGGGACTGTACAACTCAGAGCAGTGAATGCTGGCCAGGCACGCTAGGAACCTAGAACTCCCCAGGCCAGAGTGCAGAATTCTTCTGGGTGCTCCCTTTTCTTCTGGGTAAGCTTTAAGACCTGACAGGGATGTTTGGGGTTTTTCTCTGTCCTCACCAGCCTGCCCAGTCCAGCAAGCTATGTGCCCCAGTGTCCCTAAGGCACCGAACCACTCCTCATTTACTAAGTCCCCTTCTGGCACTCCAAGGCCCTATTTCCCCTGACTCCCACCCACACCCTGCCATCCAAGGAAGGCTAAACTCTTTTCCCACACAAAATGTAGGTACCGACCCCACGTGACTGAAAGATCCTGCCTCAGGTTTATTTGTACAAATAGCACAGGAGGACACCAGCCCCATGCAGACAGCAGCCCAGGGGTCACACCAGTCCTTCTGTCCTCACGTTGGCAGACAAAGGCTCTACTCTGGAGCCTTTGTGGGGGCCTGGGCACCTTTGGGAGCGGGAGCGGGAGCGGGAGTGGGAGCTGGAGCGGGAGCGGGAGCTGGAGCCACAGCCGGAGCCGCAGCTGCACCTGCAGCCTTTGCCTTGGTTTGAGCCTTGGCCTGGGACTTTGGCCGGCAGAGCCTGAGACCCTTGGCGATGCGGGCACGAGCACGTTTCCCGAGCCTGGGGTGAGCAATGTAGGCAAGTCGACTGAGCTTGCGGCTGCCGCCCGTTGGGATCCTGGGCTTGACCTCCTTGGGCTTTACAAGAGTCTTGATAGCCTCAGCACGTGCAGTTACGGCCTTGGCGTTGTTGGCCTGCATCTTCTTCAGGCCCCTCTTGTTGTGCTTCTTGGCAAAACGCATGTTCCTCAGGAACTTGGGGTCCACCTGGAAGACAAAAAATGTACAGGTAGCTGTTAAGTGCAGCATGTAGGGGCCCCCAAGTCACCCATGGTGCCCCTCTCCACAGCAGCACCCACGAGACTATCAGTCGCCAGCCGAGGCCTGCTGGGAGCTGAGACAGCATCAAGTCAACCTTAAATGCAGAAATATCTGGCCCTTAGAGCCCAATAGAGCTCAGAAAGGAAGAACAAATTCCTACAGCAGGATTTTGGTTGAGTTTTTCCTGAAACCCCCTCACGGACACCCCACCCCCTCACCCTTAAAAGGTGCCAAATACTAAGGTTAGTACAACAGATTCACAGCAAACAAGGCAGAATAAGGACCAACGGAGGGAAGGGAAGGGGGTGGGGAGAGACCAACAGTACAGTGGAGTAGCAAAGTGGAGACAAGACTCAGTTGTGCTCAGACCCTACAGCCTCAGCCTTCTTGGCTAATCCTTAGAACTCCCTAGCACAGGAAGGGAAGCTGCCCCCTCCATGCCTAGTACTGCATCAGATCAAGGTCATATGGGTGGTCAAAGTGGAATGGAAGGCTCACAAGGTACTGGGTACACAGGCAAGACCACCCCTTCCCTTGAAAAGCTCTGAGTGAGCAAGGGAGATGATCAGACAAACTGCTCTCAGGAGGCAGGTTACAACTCGGGCCAGTAAAAGCCAAGTAAAGCTTTATTACAGGTCTGGCACAGCATGAAGTCCAGGCAAAACGAAGGACAGTTAAGCTACATGAAAGACCCTGACCACGCAACTGGAGCCAAACACACACTTTTTTCTGATTCGGCGCACACACTCACCCCCTTAAGAGATTCATATCGTTGTGATCGGGGTTTCTTGATGCCATTTCTGTGCCATTTTCGGGCTGTGGGGAAAAAAGGAATTAGACCAGAAAAGAGATTTCCTCTAATAAGACCACCATCACAGCTGCAAGCCCGGGAGAACCATAATTTCTCCTTACTTGGGATCCGTCTAAGAAACCCCTTACCACTGAATGCAAAGCACTGTGGGTTATCCCAAGCGGATCCCTGGCTTCTAAATCTACAGCCCCATAGGTAATGCTGGCTGAAAGTAAAATCAGCCCCAGGCCCACTGTAGGAATGTGCCTCCTTTCCCTGACCAGTATCCCTAATCTTTGCCAGGGTCTGGAGCATTAGATGAAGGCTGGGCCAGGGGAACTTACACTGGTTGTGCGTGGTGTGGTTCTTGGACTTGGCCATGTCTGCAACTGGAGGACGAGAGTGGAGATCAGAGCTCGCGGGGCCGGGCCTACCTCTTCGCCTTGATCTAGAAGAACGTTAGGCCAGAAGCCTGAATGAGGCTTCAGCACAGATGCCTTGCATTTGCGCCCTCCACCAGCCCGGATTCATTCTGCACGACCCAACGCCAGTCTCCCCTTCCCAAACTCAGGTAATGGTGCCTCGAAACTACCCCCCCCAGCCGCAAGGCTGCGCTCTCCCCCCAAATCCGAATTCTCCCCCTCCCATCCATCCATTGAGAACCCACGAGCAACGTCCCCGCCCCGCGGCTTCCGCTCCCCACAGCCAGGCAGCCGGTCTCCCCGTCCTCCCTAAGGCCACGCGCCCCGCCGCCGTCCGGGAGTCACGGATGGCTCCGGATACCGCGCGGCTAGCACTCACCGGGGCCCGCAGATCCCGAAACGCCTGGGACCGGAAGAGGAAGAGGAACGCCGTGGTGCAGCACGGGAAATAGGCTTGTCGCGGCAGGAAGGGACTACTGGAAAAGCTTCCCCCAGCGCCGTGAAGATAGGTTCCTAAGCCCGGAGGACACAAGCCAGATGGGAAGGTGGTGCTACGGGCCTGGCCTCGCTCCTTCAGGTTTACCGACCCCTCTCGTTTTTCCTCATATTCCTCCTGACTTGGGTCCCAGGTCTCATTAAAGGTCTTGAAGGCGAAGGGAGTCATTGAGGAATACATGTTAGGCAGGGGGTAACAGGAGATTCGTGTTCCTAAAAAAGTATTTCTGGCTACTGCGCGGAAAATGGACTGTAGCGGGCAGAGGAGGGAGAGCCGTCAGGAGTCTGGTGCAGGATGGGACAGGATGGTGCCTGGAGCTGAGTCGGGGCACGGGGGATGGTTAGGAGTGGGTAAGGAAAGAGGGTAGACTGGGCTTGGGACGCAGAAGATTGGGGAGAGCAAGAAGGCCTGTGTAGCCCCTAAGTTTTTGGCTTGAACAAGTGCGTGAAGATGGTGCTTTTTACAGAAATGGGGAAGATTGGGGGAGGGACAGGGGTCTTGTTGCTTTATTTTGAGGGGGCCAGTGATCCAGATGTTTTTTTATTTTTTTAAGATTTTTTTTTTGATGTGGACCATTTTTAAGGTCTTTATTGAATTTGTTACAATATCTTTTATGTTTTGGTTATTTGGTCACAAGGCATGGTGGGATCTTAGCTCCCCCACCAGGGATGGAACCTGCACCCGCCTCCAGCCCCCCACCCCCCCCACATGGGAAGGCGAAGTCTTAACATCAGGGAAGTCTCCAGATGTTTCTTTTTAGATGCATTAAATGTGATATGCCTGTTGTCATCCAAAATAAGTAAATGTTGCCTTCTAATAACTCTATTGCCTTCCCCACCTCTTACCCCTATAGTTCATTTCCACCCAACAGTGGGGCCTGAGGGCACTTTTTAAGAACAAATCAGATCTTGTCACTTAAAGTCTGCAAGGACTTCACCTTGCATTAGAGATAAACTCTTTACCTCCCCTAATCTTGGCAATGCTTTCCTCATCATTCACTTTTCTCCACACCCATGGACTTCTTTCTTTCCTGCCAAGCAGGAATACCTGTTCCTGCTTCAGGGCCTTTACACTTGCTATCCCCTCCACCTGTACCACGTTTTCCCTGCTCTTTGGATAGCGTGCTTGCTTGGAGAAGCCTCCCTGGCCTACCCTATCTAAAACAGAGACCCTCTGCCCCATCTCCCCAGTTACTCTGCATCTTCTCATCCTGTTTGCTTCCTTCACAGAACTTTTCCACACTCTACGTTTTCTATTTACTTGTATATGTGTTCATTGGTTCAAGCACCAAGAGTTCAGAACTGGTTTGGTCACCTTCATTTTCCCATTGCCTGACACAGCACTTGATGTAGAACAGGAACTTGAGAAACACCTACTGAATGGACGTTCCTTGGCAGGCAGGTTCATGGACTGACCGAAGCATTTTGCAGAGAGTTGGGGAGTGAAAGGGAAAGGAGGATGTGGAGGCAGGACACACAGGTGACTCCTTACTGAAGCATTCCTGAGGAGAGGGAGAGAAATCTGGCAGGTGTGAGTTAGGAGAATCAAGAGCAGGCTCAGATGCTCAAGGGGTAACCTAGTGCCAACAAAGAAACAATTGAACACGGGTTCGTGCCCCGGTCCGGGAGGTTCCCACATGCCGCGGAGCGGCTGGGCCCGTGAGCCATGGCCACTGGGCCTGCGCGTCCAGAGCCTGTGCTCCGCAACGGGAGAGGCCACAGCAGTGAGAGGCCCGCGTACCGCAGAAAAAAAAAAAAGAAGAAACAATTGAGGCCAGAAAGGTGCCTCTGCAGGAGCAGAGTCCTTGAGGGGTGCTGAGAACAGGTGGAGGAGCTAGTAGGCAGAGGTGGGGACTGTAGGAGGTGGGCGTGGCACGAGGCCCCAGGGTATATGGGAGAGGTGGCGCTGGAAGTTTGGACAAAGAGGAGGCGGCTTTTTGTTCTGGGGTTTTTTTTTTTTTGGCCATGCCACATGGCTTGTGGGATCTTAGTTCCGTGATCAGGGATTGAACCCACACCCTCGGCAGTGAAAGCGCAGAGTCCTAACCACTAGACCACCAGAGAATTCCCAGGGGAGAAGGTTTGACTGCCACACCTTGAGAAAGGGAAGCAAATGTTAGGGGTCGGCAAAAAAGGCTGTGACAGCTTTAAAGGAACCAGGCTGCCCCATTGTGTGGCCTTCCAACTAAGCAGTAGCTCTCACAGATCCTAAAAAGTGAGCAATGACATGTGCTGAGGACTTGGTGTTACTAGGTTGTTTCGACGGTGGCAGAGTAAGCAACGAGCAGAGAGCCATAGTCCGACAGGGAGGCAGATTCAGAGATGATGGCCATGCAGCACTGTTGGAGCTGCTATAGGGATAGGCCCAGGGTGAAATCCCAGCTGTCAGGCAAGGGAGGAGGCAGTGACAAGAATGAGGAGCTTTGGCTGTGACCTGAGGGGACCATTTGGGGGGCTAAAGGGAACCATGATCTGGAGCCAATGGCCTGCCATGCTTTTCATTTTTTTCTTCTTTTAATTAATTAATTTGTTTATTTATTTATTTTTGGCTGTGTTGGGTCTTCGTTGCTGCGCACGGGCTTTCCCTAGTTGTGGCGAGCAGGGGCTACTCTTCGTTTCAGTGTGCGGGCTTCTCAGGACTTCTCATTGCGGTGGCTTCTCTTGTTGCGGAGCACGGGTTCTAGGCGTGCGGGTTTCAGTAGTTGTGGCTCGTGGGCTCTAGAGCGCAGGCTCAGTAGTTGTGGTGCACGGGCTTAGTTGCCCCGTGGCATGTGGGATCTTCCTGGACCAGGGCTCGAACCCATGTCCCCTGCATTGGCAGGCGGATTCTTAACCACTGAGGCACCAGGGAAAGATGGTAGGGCCAGCCATATGTATAAAGAGATAGTTTTCCTACTTTCCTTCCTTTCTTTCTCTCTCCTTCTGTCCTTTCTCCCTTCCTTTCTTCCTTCCTCCTTCTTTCTTCCTCCCTTCCTTCCTTTCTTCCTCTATTTCTCTCTTTCTTTCTTCCCTCCCTCTCCTCTCTCCTCCTCCTTTTCACTCTCTCTTGCTCCTCTTCCAGTCTCTCTCTCTTTTTCTCTTCATAAATGTGTAAAGAGCTTATACAAGCTCTTCTGTAACTTGATTTTATTCATTCAGTAGTAACTCATGGACATCTTTCCCTTTTCATAAAAATCTTTTGTAATCCTATTTTATTTTACACATTTAAAAATCTTATTCTGAGGAGATGTCAGTAAACATCACCAGATGTCAAAGGAGTTTCTAACACAAAAAAGGTAAAGAACTTAGCCCTTCCTCCAGGGCTTCCTCCAGCCCTTCCTCCTCACTCTCTGTGTGTCAGCAGTTCTTGCCCCATCTCTGTCTCTGCAGAGGCCTGGGTCCACTTGCTGACCTCTGTGGCATAGCCTTGGGCAGAACTACTACCTGGACACAGCAGAACGTCTATCACCCAGGCCCCTTGTAAACGCCTTGGACATAAGACACAGAGAGATGTGAGGCCTCGGTGACCAGACGGACCTTGGACTTGGCAGGGCTGGATGTGATCCGCCTGAGCCATGTGGCCTGCGGTGGTATTGTCTTGTCCAGGCCTTGTCTAGAGCTACAGCCCAACTCACAGCTCGAGTAGGATCCACTGGGGCTTACTCATTGAAATTATAGGGTCAGAGATATCTGGGGTGATTTTTTTCTGTGCCTGGCACAGTGCCAAGTACATGTGGGGACCTGATAAATGTTTGAGGAATTAAATGTACGTACTTCACCAATCCAGGCAGATGGCAGAATCAGGAGGCAAGAGGTCAGTTGGCCTGGAGGGATTTCACAGAGACAAAAGTCAGCTTTTCTACTTGGTCCAGATCTCTGTTCTCTAAGCCTCAGTTCTGAGTGTAACCTGCAGATGAAAATAGTAATTGTCTTGTGGGGTTAAACCGGATAATTTTTTTAAAATTGAAGTATAATTGATTTACAATCTTGCATTAATTTCTCATGTACAGCAAAGTGATTCATGTATATATATTCTTTTTCATATTCTTCATATGGTTAATTACAGGAAATTGAATATAGTTCCCTGTGCTATATAGTAGAACCCTGTTGTTTATCTATTTTATATATAGTAGTTTGTATCTGCTAATCCCAAACTCCTAATTTATCCCTCCCCCACCCTTTCCCTTTGGTAACCATAAGTTTGCTTTCTGTGTCTGTGAGTCTGTTTCTGTTTCATAAATAAGCTCATTTGTGTCATATTTTAGATTTCACATATAAGTGATATCATAGGGGATTTCTCTTTATGACTTGCTTCACTTAGGATGATAATCTCTAGGTCCATCTATATTGCTGCAAATTGCATTATTTCATTCGTTTTATGGCTGAGTAGTATTCCACTGTGTGTATGCCATATATATGCGCACACACACACACACACACGCACGCGCACGCACACACGCACACACACACACCACATCTTCTTCATCCATTCATCTGTCAATGGACATTTAGGTTGCTTCCATGTCTTAGCTATTGTAAATAGTGCTGCTATGAACACTGGGGTGCATGTATCTTTTTGAATTAGAGTGTTCTCCAGATATATGCCCAGGAGTAGGATTGCTGGGTCATATGGTAACTATATTTTTCGTTTTTTAAGGAACCTCCCTACTGTTTTCCATAGTGGCTGCACCAATTTACATTCCCGCCAACAGTGCAGAAGTGTTCATTTTTCTCCACATCCTTTCCCGCATTTATTATTTGTAGACTTTTTTTTTTTTTGTAGACTTTTTGGTGATGGCCATTCTGACCAGTGTGAGGTGATACCTCATGGTTTTGATTTGCATTTCTCTAATAATTGGCAATGTTGAGCATCTTTTCATGTGCCTGTTGGCATCTGTATGTCTCTTTTGGAGAAATGTCTATTTAGGTCTTCTGCCCCCTTTTTTTTTTTTTTCCGGTACGCGGGCCTCTCACTGTTGGGGCGTCTCCCGTTGCGGAGCACGGACTCCGGACGCGCAGGCTCAGCGGCCATGGCTCACGGACCCAGCTGCTCCGCGGCATGTGGGATCTTCCCAGACCGGGGCACGAACCCGTGTCCCCTGCATCGGCAGGCGGACTCTCAACCACTGCGCCACCAGGGAAGCCCCTTCGGACCATTTTTGATTGGGTTGTTTTGTTTTGCTTTGTTTGATATTGAGTTGTATGAACTGTGTGTATATTTTGGAAATTAATCCCTTGTCAGTTGCATTGTTTGCAAATATTTTCTCCCAATCCGTAGGTTGTCTTTTCATTTTGTTTATGGTTTCCTTTGCTGTGCAAAAGTTTATGTTTGATTAGGTCCCATTTGTTTACTTTTGCTTTTATTTCTATTGCCTTGGGAGACCGACCTAATGAAACATTGCTGCAATTTACGTCAGAGAATATTTTGCCTATGTTCCTTTCTAGGAGTTTTATAGTATCATGTTTTATATTTAAGCCTTTAAGCCATTTGGAGTTTATTTTTGTGTATAGTATGAGGGTGTGTTCTAACTTCATTCATTTACATGGGGTGTCCCACTTTCCCACCACCACTTGCTGAAGAGACTGTCTTTTCTCCATCGCATATTCTTGCCTCCTTTGTTGAAGATTAATTGATCATAGGTGTATGGGTTTATTTCTGGGCACTCTATTTGTTCCATTGATCCATATATCTGTTTTTGTGCTGATACCACTCTGTTTTGATTACTGAGGCTTTGTAGTATTGTCTGAGGTCTGGAAGGGTTTTGCCTTCAGCTTTGTTCTCTTTCCTCAGGATTGCTTTGGCAATTCTCAGTGTTGTATGATTCCATGTACATTTTAGGATTATTTGTTCTTGTTCTGTGGAAAATGGCATGGGAAATATGATAGGGATCACATTAAATCTGTAGATTGCTTTGGGTAGTGTGGCTGCTTTAACAATATTAATTTCTCCAATCCAAGAGCATGGGATATCTCTCCATTTCTTTGAATCATCTTCAGTTTCCTTTATCAGGTAAACTGGATAATTTGAGTAAAGCACTGAACACTGTGCTGGGTATATATTAGGTGTTCAGTCATTGTTCTTCCCAGCCATGCTGTTCCCCACAACGGCTCTGGGGAGGCAGAAATGGCTTAGGGGAAATGTCAGTATCAAGTGAATGCTAAAAATGAGCACAGGGGGCTTCCCTGGTGGCGCAGTGGTTGGGAGTCCACCTGCCGATGCAGGGGACACGGGTTCGTGCCCTGGTCTGGGAGGATCCCACATGCCGCGGAGCAGCTGGGCCCATGGGCCATGGCCGCTGGGCCTGCGTGTCCGGAGCCTGTGCTCTGCGTCGGGAGAGGCCACGGCAGTGAGAGGCCCGCGTACCGCAAAAAAAAAAAAAAATGAGCACAGGATCCAAAGAAGGGCCAGGATGGAAGGACATGACAGTCCTTAGGGGTGCTGGGGTCCCCTCAGTCCTGAAGTTCCAGAGGACAGGGACTACCAGTGTGCCCAGATAGGAGCAACCAGAGTGGCCTATCAGAAGCAGGACGTTTTACCTGTGGGAAAGAAGACTGGGGGTCAGAGAGGAGGCCCCTAAGCACCGGGTTAAGCTTTGGATCTGCTTAGAAATTCCTGTGAGAGGCCACTTGGTTCTTGTGGCCCCAGAGGGCAGAGCTATGATTGAGGGAGGCAAATACCATGGGCAAGGGTCATTTTTGCAGTCAGATTTTCTTCCAAACCATGGGCTGCTCCCAGAGGTAGTAAGCTCTCAGATACGAGGAATTCCTGGGGATGGAGGTTGAAATATGGGATGGAGGGTTGGAAAATACAACTCTCAAGTTCACTTTCCTCCAAAAGTCTGGGATTCGTAGCTCCTGGGAGAAGGAAAGGTGGTGGGCAGCTTGCAGTGCCAGGCTGGGGTCCAGGATCTGTCGGGAAGAGAGAAGACAGGTCCCGCAGAGGCTTGGGGGTGCAGCGCATTCCTCCAGTCACTGGGGACACCTTCATAGCCCCAGGCCACTGATTTTCCCTCTGGGGGGCTCCTGGCCCAGAAGTGATGTGTCTTCACTGAGGAATGTGAGCCTGTCTTCCACATGGGGGCAGCACAGGACTGCAGATGGAGTGGGGCCACCGCAGGCCACCTGGAGCTCCCCTCCTTTGGGAAGAAGTCCTTTGAGCCTCCCAGACCTCTCACACCCCTGCTTCTGGCATCCATTCCCCACCCCCCCACAAGCCCCTGTCTGCCCATTCTTGACAGGTTCTCTGGGTAGGTTGTCTCCCCTGGCTTCAAGCTCCTGGTAGTGGTGGTATAGGGTGTCTTTCCCCAGAGAGGGAACAGGGCAGAGAAAGTGGAGCCTGTGGGTATCCCTGGGCACAGCCCCTGCTGGTCCACATCAGAGTTACTAGAGGCTATGTCTGTTTGGGGTTAAAGGAACGGGTTTGTTTTTTTTTAATTAATTTATTTAATTTGGTTTTTTTTGGCTGTGTTGGGTCTTCATTGCTGCACACAGGCTTTCTCCAGTTGCAGCGAGCGGGGGCTACTCTGCATTGTGGTGTGCGGGCTTCTCATTGCGGTGGCTTCTCTTGTTGCAGAGCATGGACTTCAGAGTGCAGGCTCAGTAGTTGTGGTGCACGGGCTCTAGAGCGCAGGCTTAATAGTTGTGGCACACGGGCTTAGTTGTTCCGCGGCATGTGGGATCTTCCCGGACAAGGGATCGAACCCATGTCCCCTGCATTCTTAACCACTGCGCCACCAGGGAAGCCCAAGGAATGGGTTTTGACATCAGACTGACTCGGATTCAAATTCCTTCCTCCTTCCCTCCCTCTCTCCCTTCCTCCCTCCCTCCCTCCCTCCCTGCCTCCCTGCATTGGGTCTTAGTTGCTGCACGTGGGATCTTCATTGAGGTACGTGGGATCTTTTGTTGTGGTGCACGGGCTCTTCATTGCGGCGCTGCGCTTCTCTCTAGTTGTGGCATGCGGGTTTTTCTTTCTCTAGTTGTGGCACGTGGGCTCCAGGGCGCATGGGCTCTGTAGTTTGTGGCACGCGGGGTCTCTTGGTGAGGTGCACAGGCTCAGTACTTGTGGTGCACGGGCTTAGTTGCCCTGTGGCATGTGGGATCTTAGTTCCCTGACCAGGGATCGAACCCGCATCCCCTGCGTTGGAAGGCGGATTCTTTACCACTGGACCACCAGGGAAGTCCCTCGGGTTCAAATTCTGACCACTGCTCACCAGTGGAGTGACTTCATCTCTCTGAGCCTCAGTCTCTTCGCTTGTGACAGTGGAGGGAGTGCAGAGCAGGCAGGAAGCCTCCTGGGGCCTGGCTGAGCATTCCCGAGACCACACAGAAGCCTTGGGAGCTGGCAGGGTTCCCATCACCCTATTTCACAGATGGGGAGATGGAGTCCTTGGGCATGACTTGCTAGAGGTCCCACAGCCAAATGGAGAGCTACTGTGGTCCAGATGCCCCCCAGGACCAGAGGAGCATGGGATGGTGTGTGCCCAGTGAGGTCATGGAGGAAGCCCTGTGACACTGACCGGTGACCTGGAAGAAGCCCTGGCCTCTATGGCCAACAGATGCCCAGAGTGGGGGAGGGTCCGTTGTGCTGGCTCTGCCTCCACTCAGACTCACTGGGCCCTCCCAGAACACGCCTAGAAAGGAGGGGGTGTTGGTGTTGGTGGCAGTGTCCCTGGGAGGAGGACAGGCTCCTGCCAGTTTTGGATGGGGCTGGGGTCTGTGAGCCTCAGGCAGGCAGGGACTGGCCAGGCTTGAAGGAGGGGGCGCTCAGCAGTACAGAGGACTGACCTGCCAGGAAGGGAGGGATGGAGTAGGTGGGCAGGAGAGGGGGCTGGACAGAGCAGGACTGCACCTCTAAGGGGCTCCCCCAGCTCTCACCCCTGCTTCCAAGGTGAAAAAAGAGCATGTGAAAAAGAGCAATGAAGCTGAGGATTGGGAGGCACCCCCTCTCTTCCCCCCAGCAGCCTCCAGTAGAGCCAGCAGTGTCACTGCCATGGCAACCGCAGCCCCTCCAGCTTCCCTTTCTCCTTTAGCCCCATCCTGCTTGGATGCCCCTATGGCCTGTGTGTGTCTTCCTAGCCCAGGGAAAGAGGCTGGGGGTAGGGGAGGCCTCCTTTCTCAGCCCCCGTTATGGCCCAGGGGCTGGATCCCAGGACCACCCCTGCCTCAGGATCAGGTGGAAGATTCTTTAAGTGTGCGAGAGGGAAGGGTGTAGTAGCTTTTGCAATAATTATTCTGAATGAACAAGGCGGCTATCACCTCCCTAAGGTTTCAAACCCCCAACTCTCAAAGTCCCTATTCTCTCCCAGGACACAGAGGCTGCGACCCAGGAGCCCCTGGCAGAGTTGAGAAAACCAGCATTGGGGCAGGGGCCTTGAAGATCATCTGGTTCCCGTCTCCAAGCCTATAGGTGGGGAAGCTGAGGTCTGGAGAGGAGCAGGTACTTGCCCAAAGCACACAGAGGGTATGTGGCAAAGTCAGGCAGGGAACCAGGGTGGTCAGACCAGGGGGGTTTGGGGCAGGCAGTGAGGGCCAGGAGGTCTGTGTCCCACAGTGGGGGGCCAGGTCTGGGGAAGGCTCTGGGCCTGCCCTTGCCTGCTCCTCATTTAGTGCTTCAGTAAACCCCCTCCCAGCCTCAGTGCATAATGGACTGAGTGAGAGGGAGGAGGCCTGGCCCTGTTTAGGGAGGAACAAGGGACACCAAAAAGAGCAGAAAGGAGCTGGGGATCTGAAGAGGGGCACAGTCAGGAGAGCTAGGGACCCTAAAGGTCCCATTGAGTGCCCCTGAGCGAGAAGGGCTTGTGGCCCTAGACAACAGGCTTTGGCCCAAGCACCGCTCTTTCTAAGCTGTGGGTGCCTGGGCAAATCACCCAGATTCCCAGTGTCTCACTCACCCTCACCTCACTCTCCTGCTGCCCCTGCCCCATGTAAAATGGGGTCAGCCACACAGGCTGGGGGGAGTTCTCTGTGATGGAGCAAACAAACAGAAAGGATGATTCCTGGCTCCACTTAGGAGATCGGTGGATGGGCCCTGTGAGGCTCTGAGCTCGAAACCCTTATGTCTGCTGGGCCAGGGCTACTGCCACGGTCACCTGGAGCATCTATTATGTGCAGAGCCTGAGGGGCTGGGACAGGAGGAAGCTGTGGGCACAGGACCCCAAGATGTAGAACAGAGAGGGGTCCATCTAGGCAGGAGCCTCTGGGGTTTGGAAGAGGGACTCTGCAGCCTTCCTGGGAGAGGAGGGATGCTGCTGGGGCTCAAACGCAGGTCGTGTAAGGTCAGGGAGAGGTGGGAGGGGCTGAGCGGGCACAAGCTGGCATTTGCTCCCTATGACTCCCTGGCACCGGACCCCAGCTGATCAGGGCCTCCCTGAGCTGTCACTGCACCCCCAAAGCCCCAGGGGCCTGGCCCACAGTGGGTTTCCTCACCTTCCAGCACACAGTCCTAAATCCAGGGCCTGGGCAGGAAAGGGGCATCCTGCTAGGGCCGGGAGCCAGGAGCTGTGCATCAGCTGTTGCCAGTGCTCGCCACACCCGCAGAGTGGCTTCTCTTGTTAATCCCATGTTGCTGATGAGGAAACAGAGGCCCAGAAAGGTAAAGTGTCTTGCCCAGGGTCACCCAGCTCTTTCTCCTCTGTCAAGGCCACTCCTGGAAGCTCTTCTGGGCTTGGATGCTGCCTGAGACGCACACTGATGACAGCTTGGGAGAAGGAGGGCCACGGCCTACTTGAGGAGCGCGCGTCTGAGAGAGTGTGCTGTGGCATCCACAGCAGGTGGGAACCCCGTACAGCATTGCCAGTCCTTCCTTTCTGTGTCCCCCTACACCTGTTCATTAGTTGGTCGTCACATTCTCAGGCCTCACAGTCTGTCCACTGGTAAAGGTTGGAGGGCATGACCTAGATGCTGCCTTGACACTTAGCAGCTGGGTGACCTTGAGCAAACGCTCTGTCCTCCTGTGGCTCTGTGACCTCCCTTTGAGATGGGGACGAGGGCACCACCTACTACACTAGGGGTTGTGGGGAGGCTCCAGGGACCCTTCCTTGCCAAGTGCTTACGGGGCCTGGCCCACGGTCTCCGTTCCTCGTTTTTGTTTTGTTTTGCCACACCACGCGGCACGTGGGATCTTAGTTCCCCAACCAGGGATTGAAGGCGCACCCCTGCAGTGGGAGCGTGAAGTCTTAACCACTGGACCGCCAGGGAAGTCCCTCTCTGTCCCATTTGATAGCCCCTCTGGGACAAGGCTTGAATCAGCCAGAAGGCCAGGCAAGTGATAAAGGGATCCCTCCGTGACCCCCAAATTCCCCTGGAAACACGTAGGCTGCCCACCCCCAAGGCACCCCACCCAGAGCGGGATGGGAGAGTAGGGATGGCTCCCCCTGACGCCCTCTTCACCATCCGCGGGGATGACGGGGATGGGGCCAGGAGAGGGCGGGCTGAGGACAGCTGTTGAGTGGTGGCGGTGAGGGGCATGTGGGGGACCCCGGCCACCCCTAACAACCGGGTCCCAGCACAGGGAGCCCGCGGGTGAGAGACCCAGGGTCCTCGCTCTGTCTCAGAGCTGGCCCGCCTGCCTGGCACGAGCCCTCCAAGCACTGGTTTTAATCTATCTTTTTTTGCAAGCAGCTCCTGGAGGTGCGGGGGCGGTTTCCCCTTGACTCGAGTCTCTAGGAGGATGCGGCTTGGCTAAAAATAACTCGAATTACTGTGCTCCCGCCCCGAGGCCGGAGGAGGGGCCTAGGGGGGCGGGGGGGGGGGGGGGGGGGGCTGTGGGGGCGGGAGCCCGGAGGGAATGTTGCAGCAGCAGTGGGGAGGGGGTTCCCTGAAAGGAGCTGGAGAAACGCGGATATTGGCAGGTGGAAAGGGGTGCAGGACATGCAAGGGAACGGCCCTTTCTCACCCACTTCTCTCCAGGGAGGCCAGTGCTTCTGGAGCAGAGCTGGGGGTGAAGGCTGGCCCTGATCCCTGGCCCCACACCATGGAGGGGGCCAGCCTTGCTGGGTGGTAGCAGTGGGCTCCTTCCAGCAGGAAGTCTGTGTTTGGAGGAGACCACCCCGCTTCAGCTCAGCCCTGTTGAATGCAAGCAGTGACAGCAGGGGGCGCAGATCTGGGCTCCTGGTCCCCAGCTCTCCTTCCCTGCGGCCTGACACTGAGCCCCAAATCCTCATCCAAAAACGGTGCGACTGCAAAATTAAGCACCTGACTCCTGGGCACTCCAAGGCCTCCTCTCCCAGCCCCACCTGCGCCTTCTGTCTGGAGAGGCAGCATTAGGCTCCCTGTCACACCCTTGGTATAGGGCTGAGAGCCCATCGTGTGACCACCCCTCAGAGCAGGGTGGAGGCTGTGTCAGGGTCCGGGAGGCCCTAAGCCAGGCAGGATCTGGGGTCCTCCGCACAAAGGGGGGCTGGTCAAGGAGGGTGGGGACTCCAGGTGCCCATGGGATGGGGGAGGTAACGGTGGGGCCCAGACAGGAGGCTGGGGACAGGCTGCACAATGGGCTGCTGGCCCTGGTGGCCTTCTGGTGCTGCCCTCTCTGCCATCCCCAGCTTCACACCACAGGGCTGAGACAGTGCAAGAAGGAGCACAAGAGGCTCAGTGGCAGGGCATGGATCATGTGGTGGAGAGGGGACAGCATGGCTGCCCTTTGCACACACACAGACCCTGCAGAGGCAGTGGGAAATGCACTGGAGGGGGGCCAATCAGCCCTGCAGCAGGGAATGGGCTGGGACATACAGGTCCCTGGGTAGGGGCCCTCCATGCGCCATGCCTCAGCTTCCTCATCCTTAGGGGTGGCCATGGGATGCCTTGGAAAGCGCCTTAGATGGAGAGCAAAAGAAGCTGAAGCAGGAGTAGGGAAAAGGGCAATGGCAACGAAGTCAGCTACCCCTGCCTGCCACTGAGCACTCACGGGGCTCCCTGTGAGGGCGGTCCTAAGATTACCCCCACTTTACACATGAGGAAACTGAGGCTCAGAAAGAAGAATTGACTCATCCAAGGTTGTAGACCTTGTGCAAGATGAACTGGGCCTTTGAACCCAGGACCATCCGACTACACAGTCTGTTTCTCCATTTCATCTTGAACATGGAGCCAGATGTACTTATGAGGTTGACTCAAGGTGGGGTGCACGGGTATTCATCCAGATATGAGATACACAGAGTCGCTTCAGCTGGACCCCTACCCAGACCTACCAATCCCCTGCCCCTCCAGGGTTGGCTCAGGTCACAGGGAGCCTCGTTCTGGGGCACCAGTGTGCCTGGGAAGTACCTGTGTGTGCAGGGGGGTCGGGGAGAAGAGGGAGTGTGTACTCTGCCGGGATGGGAACAAGACAAGTGATAACAATAATGATAATAAAATCCCCCCAAAATAATGATGTTTTTAGCAGCACTGTTCCTGAGGAGAAACTAAGAGCAACACAAACATCCAGTAAGAGGAGAATTGAGAAATCAACCACAGCTCCCACAGCAGCAGGGGTGAGTCCTAAACCATAACGTAGAATGAAGAACACAAATTGCAAGAAACTACGTTCAGTTCAAAGCCATTTCTATAAAGTCCCCCACCAGAGTAAAACTACACAATACTGTTTTAGGCATTCATATGTGGATGATAAAGCTCTTACAAAAGAGCAGAAGTGATAAACCAAGATTCTTGGTGCACTGGGGGAGGCAGGAGTTGGGTAGGGGTGGCACACACAGGGAGATTCCACCAGTGAACGTCTGTTACTGGCCCACGGGGTGCCAGGCGCTATTTGTGGTGCTGGGGGCGGGGCATGCGGGTACAAGCAAGACAGACGTGAACCCCAGGCCTCATGGCCCTTACAGTCTCACGAGACACACTTCCTTCCTGTTCTTGTGCTGTGGAATAGGTCACCAGTGTCCATTATGTTATTATGTATTGTCACAGATATTCCTTTACATTAATCAAATACTGTATTTAAAGAGATAAATAAGGAATAAACACAAATGTAATTGACCTCCCCCTTAAAAAAATCCCACCCAAGTTGGTGAGCTCTGGAGGCTGAACTCCTCTCCCTGCCTCCTCTCATTGATACTCCATCACATTGATCCAGGAGTCCCAATCCCTGGACCCCATCCCCCCTCCAATCTCCAGTCGCAGCTGAATGTCCCACAAGGTTATTCCCTCAGGCAAAGGTAAAAATGGCTTGGAGTGCAAGATTGGTAGACAGGGCAGGGTACTCAACCTCTGGGAGAGCCAGAGCCAGTTGGGGAGATAAAATGCAATGGAGGGAGGTGCAGAGCCTGGGAAAGATCCCTCCTCTTTCTGGCCCAGGGCTCTTGCACAACATTAGTAGAGGTGGAGGGTGCAGTAGGTGGGAAGTAACAGGCCTGCTCTGTCTCAAGCTCTTCATCTTCACCTGGGGGGCTCCGTCTGCCATCCGTCTGTCCATCCATCCAGCCAACTATACACCATATAATGGACATAGGTGACCTACCACACAACACAAGACCAGGAACAAAATGTGCCTTGTGAGACTGTAAGCTGCATGAGGCCTGGGGTTCATGTCTGTCTGGCTTGGCTTGTGCCTACATCCCTGCCCCCCATCCCAGCTCCCCTGCACAGCCCTCTTGGGGCAGGGCCAGTCTAGCCACCCTCACCCGATGGCCTGGTACATGGTAGATACTTGCTGAGGGGTACCCGGCCTCACCGTCACTGCTTTCAGCAAAAGCAGAAAAGGATGTACCTCCAGGCCCTCACATGTGCTGTTCCCTCTGCCTGGAACAGTGCACCCTCCAACCTGGCTCAGCCTAAAGGTCATCACCTCTGGGAGGCCTTCCAGGACCACCCCAGCCAGGCCAAGCCCCTCTCTCCACACCTCCCCCAACACCACAATCTGTATCATGGTCATGCTTTGTCTAGGTCCATCTCTCCTTCTGAGTGGGGGGACTCCAAGGTCAGGCCCAGGTCCTCCAGCATCTGGGCTGGGCCAGGGCCCACAGGAGGCTCTCAGCTTCATCTTCTCGGCCATTCTTACACCTGAATACAGTTTGGCATTTTTTTCCCTGGAGGAGCCAGGCCCAAGGGGGAGGCCAGCCACTTCAACAGCCCCCGCATCTCTTGGACTCCACTTTCTAGGTCTTTGCCCCTCCCCCAGCAGTCCGCCCATCTTCCACCCTGAGGGCTACCGGGGCTCCACACATCCATCTCTTCTCTTCTAGAGCTGCCCTCAGCAGGAGAGATAGTGGTGGGAAGTGTCCAGGGCTGGGAAAATGGGGCTACAGGAGATCCCTGGGAGAACCCTCCCCCCCAGCTCTCTATGTCCACAGCCTGTGAGGGATGCAGGATGGGGGATGGGAGAGATGGCAGTGGCTGGTCATCAGTCCAAATCCAGGTCACTCCCAGCCTGCTTAGCAGCCGTCGATAATTAGGGGCCAGCAGGACGTGGGCAGGTGGGTGGCAGGAGACCTAATTGTCTGACTTTTCAGGTAATTAACGGGAGGCTGTCTGGTCTATCCCCGCGGGGCCCAGCATCCGCCACCCCATCCCCTGGGCAGCCCCAGCCGCCTAATGAGGCCAATTATTGAGTGGTGCCCGGGCCCTCATTAGTCACCTGGAAGGGTCATGTGGGAATGGCACCGGGGGTGGGGCTCAGCCAGCCATGGTGGAGGCTGGGAGCCCCCAGCGATCGGGATGCAGGATGTGCTGCCTGTAGGTCTCTGCAGCTGCACGCTGAAGGTAGCCCACCCACACTTGGGACCTCACTTCTTGCCTCTGCTCTCAGGGCAGCAGCTTTAGGTCAAATCCTCTCCCTGCCATTTCCCAGCTGTGTGGCCGTGGGAGTGTCACTTCCCCTCTCCTACCCTCTGTTTCCTGAATCAGAGATGATGGATGTAAAATGCCTGGGGCACAGTGGGTTCCCAGTGCACAGGTGCTCACCTTCTCCCCACGGGGCCAACTCCTTTCCTTCACTCTTGAGGAAATGTTGGCCCAGAGTGGGTAGGGCCTAAGGTCACTGGTGTGTCCAAAGCCCACTCTGCAGGGCCTGGGCACCAGGGAGGGCAGCAGGGATGCTGAGGGATGGCCCTCTGGGATTCGCCCAAGGGACCTCAACAGCAGGGCAGGGGAGTCCTGGGAGGAGTCATAGAGGCGATCTGGCCAAGGAGAGGGGGCACCCAAGAGCAGCTGGACTTTCCGGACACCTGAGCAGAGTGGCGATGGGGAAGCAGGAAATCTCTAGGAAATGCGGGGCTTTGGAGATCGTGATGGAGCCGGAGGCCCTCCACTCCCTGAATGCTCCAGGACACTCAGGAAAAGCCCACAGGCATGTGACGGTGCCACAGCCTGCTGTCCAAGGCAGGGATCCATTCTTTCTTGGTTGGTCCACACCAATCTTGGCCCAGGAGATCACTGTGCCTTCAGATGTTGAGTGTTTTTGGCTTCTGTGGCTTCTTTGTTTTAAGAATTCTGTGACCTAATTCCATGCTGACAAATTCCATGCTGTTCTGGCTCCTATAATCGTCAGCTAATGCTACTTTTGGTCCTCCTGCCAGCCCAGAATCTTGGTCAAGGGTTTCCAAACTGTGTCCCCCAGGAGCCCTAGGGTGGGAGCAGAAGCGGGGGGGCTACTGACCCTCCAGTTGGAACAGCTGGACTTTGATCTTTTTTTTTTTTTTTTTTTTTGTGGTACGCGGGCCCCTCACTGCTGTGGCCTCTCCCATTGCAGAGCACAGGCTCCGGACACGCAGGCTCAGCGGCCATGGCTCACGGGCCCAGCTGCTCCGCAGCATGTGGGATCTTCCTGGACCGGGGCACGAACCCATGTCCCCTGCATCGGCAGGCGGACTCTCAACCACTGTGCCACTAGGGAAGCCCTGGACTTTGATCTTTGATAAAATATTAATAGCTGCTCCTTCATGAGCTCTTGCCGTGTACCAGGCATGCACCAGGCCTCTGCCTCAGCAATTGCATTTGTCCTCAAAAAATCCCACGAGGAAAGTAGCATCACATCCCCATTTTACAGATCAGGCTGCTGACACTGTTGGAGGCTGAGGCTAAGCGGCATTCTCCAGGGCTCACAGCCTGTGGGAAGGAGAGCCAGGACTTGGACCCAGTTTCCACTCTGAGCTGCTGTGAATATGGGTTCTGTGGCTAAGAAGAAAACTAGGTGCCGGAGTTTGAGGGGAGTGTCCCATTTATCATAATTTGTTTCCTCCAGAGCTGAGTGTGTGGGTGCGCCTGCCTCTCTGCCCCAGAAGAGCGTGGCCTCAGCCCCAGGTCGCCCAGGGCCTCTACGCCCCACCACGTGGTGTCTGTGTGCACGAGGGCCCATCTGCCCATCTGTTTCCCTTCCCTCTGCTGTGGGCTCTGCTTCCCCGTGGTCCAAACAACAAGATCCAGCCCAGAAACAGCATATGTTTCCAGCCTCTGCTAGTCCAAGTCATAAATCGCCTGGTGTGATGTGCTCCTTGTGTCAGCTTGTTTCAAAACTCAGGGTGGAGGTGGCTGAATGAGTGTGAGGAGAATGCAGGGCCTCCTCCAGGCTGAGAAGCTGAGAGCTGGGAGCCGGGGTGAGTCCAGGACTGAGGCTCAGGAAGGGAGACAGGGACTAGGCCTGGAGCTGGCCTGGGGGCTCAGCCTGGGGCGGGAACCAGCAGGTAGTGGCCTGGATTCAAGCTGGGCCTAAGGGCTGAGACTTAAATGGGAGCTGAGGTCAGAGATCAAAGGGTTGGGCTTCTTGTCCAATGGTCAGAGGTCCAGACTTGACTTGGAGTCAGGGGTCAGAGGGCAGGGGCTATTGCTCAGAACTTGATGGGGATGGAGAACTAAGCTCAGTTTGGGGTGAAGGTCAGGCCTCAGGCTGAGGTAGGGTTAGAGGTTAGAGGTCAGAATCAGTCCAGTGCTGAAGGCCATAGCTAACTGAGAAGGAGGTCCCCAAAGACTCAGAAGTCTGCCTGCTCTATCCTGGAAGTGACGTGTGCCAGGACCGGTGACAGAGGGATGCCTGTGATAAATAAGACGGGGCTTCCAGGGATTGACCATGAGTTTGAAAAGGACTGGGCACAGATCTTACGTCCAAAGCCACTAGAGCAAGGCTGGGGGCCTGGCCTCCAGTCCCAGCTCCCTGCCCTCAGGATGGGAGCCTTGGTTGCTTATCTCTGAAGCGTGGATGGCCACAGCACCTGCCTCCATGTTGATCACGCTCCATCCATGTTGCTGATTTCTACCCTCAAGACTGTGTGCCCTGGAGTGGGGGTAGATGAGTGAACACAGTGAGGGTGAGTGGTCGAGGCAGGTATGTGAGATGCTTCTGTGGCATGGGGGGCGGGGGGGTCTCAGGAGAGGAACTGTGCCAAGGCCTTAGGTCCCCAGTCACCACCCAGGGCTCTGTCACTCCCAGGCTGCCCCAGAGAGGTGACCCTGCAGCCAGTTCAGGCCTCAGCTGCCCCCCCGAGCCGTGTGTGAGCAGCACCGTCCCGGGCGTTTTTTCCAGGCCTCCGTTCTGCCAGCTAGGTTTTCCCACCTCTTCTCCGTTCTGGGCCCAGCATGGCCAGAGATCTGGGGACAAGCCCACACAGCCGCCAGTTGGGGAGCTAGGATGGAGGAGGCAAAAGCAGGAGTGAGAGGCCAGCAGGCAGAGAAGGGTGCCAAGGAGGAAGCCTTATCACAGGCCTCTCTGTTCTCATCTCCCACAAGGCCTGGTCACGAACCAGCCTCAGCTGTTGACCCGCCGCTGGGGTCCTGACCCCAGAGGTCTCCCCCTCCCCACAGGGGAGCACAGGGAGATTCAACAAGGGGGGAACCAGGCATGTGTGAGGGTGTGGGGGCTGGAGGGAGGTGAGAGAACCCCTGGGGGACAGGAATGGTGGAGAGCCAGCAGAGGACATGTGGACAACAAGAGGGCTGCCCTGCCTGCCCAGGATGCAAGGCCTCCAGGGTTTGGCTATGAAAGTCCCAGTCACCTCCTCCAGCTGAGCTATTAATACCCAGCTAAGACCCACGCACCCTTGCTGGGAGGACGCCGAGTTCCTTGGGGGCTAAAAACGGTCTGCGGTGGGGGTGGGCCCGGTGTCCTCCCTCTCTGCTTGTCAGAGGAGCTGGGGCCAAAGTCCATGCTGGCCTGGAAGGGGGCCAGAGCCAGGGTCGGGGTACAGAGGGTGACTGAACCCTGGGGTGGCCTGAGGATTCCAGGCAGAAGCAGGAAGGCACTCAGCCAGTCCAGTCCCCGTTGCTCAGAGACCTGAGGGTGGCCCGGGGGCCTGCCAGTGGTCCCACCCAGGAGACCCGCCTGGCTTTCTGGCTCCTTGCCCCACCTAGGCCTTTGCCTTTCCCCCAGGCCTCAGCTTGGTCTGCCCCAGGCTGCAGTGGGGCTAGCTGCTGAGGGCTGCCTGCCTGTCTTCTGCCCAGAGGGGCCTAGAAGGGAAAGGGAGCTCCAGGGAGGGGACAGGTTCGGAGCCTCTAGTGGGATCCGGGCCACCTAAAGCAGAGCCATTCACGTTCATTCACTGAGCTTCATGTGTGAAATTTCGATTATTCATAGCATTCTCTCAGGAGGGAGTTACTGGCAGCACCATTTTATAGGTGAAGAAACTGAGGCTCGGTCATCTCCTCAGAGCCTGAGCTGGCTAGACCTGGTTTGTCAGACTCCAGACCCTACCTTGTGTTGCCTCCCGTTATGTCATTGCAAAAGGAGATTTCTTGGTTTGTCCTGGGGATCCATGAAACAGGTGTTTCCATCAAAAGGCCCTGATCACTGTAGTGTCCCAGGCCCACCAGAGTGGCCACACCAAGAATGAGAGGCCTGCATGGGCACCTTTCTCCTGCATTGGTGAACCCCCCTCACGGGGATCGTCAGCCACTTCTTCCCTCATTCCTGGGGCTCAAGGACACATCCTGGGAGCCTGTGCTAGTCTTCTGGGCTCGAGGTCACCCAAGGCCACCTGCTCCGTGCTGTGTCCCCTCCCTTCCCATGATAGATGCTCCAGGATCCAGACACCGACCCCAGAAGAGCACAGACTTGGCCAGGAGAGTCCAGACGAGAAAGTGGTTGAGAGGTGTCAGCCCCGGAGGCCCCCTGAGCCGGAAATCCCGACAGCTGCCTGGCTTATGGGTCCTGGGCACTGGGCCCTGACCCAGGGCAGGCAGCAGCCGTGTCAGGTGTCCAAAGGAGTTGGGGGAGGTTATGGCTGGAGCCAAGCCTGTCTGCCTGTGGTTAGTGAGGCTGTTGACACCTCCTGGGCTGCCAAGGCAGAGCGGCACCAAGGGGCTGGGGGAGGGGTCCTCGCTTAGCCTGGAGGGTCTGAGGGGAGAGACAGGCCCTGACTTGAGGGTCTGGGGAAGGAAGCACAGTCCTGTCCTAAGCTGAGAGAGACCTGGCCCTGCCTGAGAAATCTGAGGAGGGGGACAGACCCCTAGCTTTGGGGGCTGGTAGAGGGGGTATATTTCCAAATGGCCGGTGGGGAGTAAGGTGTGGGGGGTTGTCCCAGCCTGACACCAGGACAGCAGGGAAGGCTGCCCGTATCCTGGGTTCAGGGGGAAGCTCTGAATCTGCCGGCCTCCATTCCTGGCTGGGAGGCACGTGCCTCTGCAGGACAAGCAGGAGGCCTCTGGCCTCAGGCTGACCATACAAACAGCCCCAGGGTTTCACTTCCCCGGGAGAAAAGGAGAGGCCTAACCTTGCCTGGATTTTCCTTAACCCCCCGGAGAGGGTCTTTGCCTCTGCGCTGGTGGTGATGGGGGACAGACTAGCCTCAGAGAGCCCGTTCCAGGGGAGCCCTGCCAGGATGGGCCCCCCTGCTCATTTGATCCATGCACCTCAGCTCTCCTGATGCCCATGTGCCCCCCCGCCGGAGCCACCTCCCCAAGCAGTCTTCCTGGATTGGTAGAGGTGAGGAGGCACTATACTTCCAACTCCCACGCCAGGCTGGAGTGTCAATGGCTACCCCATCTTCTTGGGGCCCCTGCCAGCCAAGCCTGACCTCATGAGGCTTTCCTTTCCTTTCACTTTCCTTTCAACACACCCTCCCTCCTGGCTCCCTCCTAGACCTCCAGGCCTCTGGTTCTCTGGCTGAACCAGCCCCTTGGCCACACCAGGTCTGGGGTCCTCTCCCATCTCAGCTGTCCCTGCTGCTCAGTCTGGGGCTCAGTCCCCTGCCCTGTGTCTGTCTCTTCTCTCTGGGTTTATCTTTGTTCTCTGGGCTCTGACTCAGACCTGACTCTGTCTCTCTGTTTTAGTCTCCATCTCTGCCTCTCTCTCTATATCTGTCTGGCTCCCTGACCCAGTCTCAAATGCCTCAGTCTTTCTGTCACTGTTGCTCTAGGACCCGGTCCTGGCAGTGTCTCCTCTCCCCACCTGGCCGGGGCACCTGCTCAGACATCTGCTCTGCTGTCTGCTCGCTGGGCCCCACGAAGAGCTCAGACAACACTTGTGGTCTCAACTCTGGCCCAGTTCCAGGGGAACTGCTGTGATTCCCAGAAGGTGGGTGAGGGAGAGACAGGCCAGAGGGCCATGTGCTTGCCTGTCTCTTGAGGGGCTAATGGCCCTGGGCTTTCCTCTGCTCAGGCCACGGCTACCAGTGCCACAGGCTTCACATTTTACCCCACCACTGACGGCTGTGGGACTCCGGGCAGGTTCTGAGCTCGTGTCCCCTTCTCCATAGTGGGGCCAATAGGGCCGACTTCAGCAGGTGTCAGAGGATGGAATGTCAGCGCACTTGGCGGGCACTTGGCACTGGGCCCAGCGTGTAGTAGTGCTCCATAGAGTCCCCATGACTGTTACTGTGACTGTAATTCCCCAAGGTCCCCGGAGTCATGATAGGCGGAGTGGGGGTGGGCTGAGCTTCTGCTGTTTGAGGTGTCCCATGTCCACCTGCGTCCCATACCCTTCTCTTCCTCTGTTGGACAAAAGACCTATCGCTATACCTGGGACCTTCCTGTCCTCAGATTCTGTCTGAATTGCACACTGGTGCTCACCAAATTAATTACTGCTGGCTTGGGGATATATTTTTTTAAGAAGACATTTTTCCAGGGGGAAAAACACGCAGGAGCTATAATTAGTTGGGAAGAGGAAAGAGGTGCGGAGCGTGTGAATCATCAGCCCCAGTGATAGACGGTTAGAGGCTGAGCAGAAGTTTCGGGAGAAGCTGCTGGAGTGTGGGTGAGTTGGGGATGGGGTGCTGCCCCCAGGCAGGCTGGGGTCGTCAAACACCAGGCATGTTCAGGGATGGGGACTTTATCTGTCACCCTGAAGTCTATGCCCTCCCCCACAAGGCTCTGTCACCCATCACCCTCTCAAGGTCCCAGCTTCTCAGCTCCCCTGCACGTCCTGCCTGCCCTGACTGTCCCTAGGGCTTTTGTCCACCTTATCCCAAGGCCAGTGCCAGTCCCTGCTGGCATGTACCTGGGCAGAGAGCCTTGCAGCTTAAATGAGGAGAGAAGCTGTGGAGGGTTTGAGGTGCAGGGATTGTAGACCATCTAGACCAGCTTCTCATTCATTCACTCACGTGTTCATCGAATACTGAAATGCTGCTGTGTGCCTGGTCCACAGACAGGCAAGCCAAGGACCAGAGAAGTGCCACTCCAAGGCCACACAGCTGTGAGTGGAGCAGCCTCTCTGCCGGTCCTGTCATACCAACTCTGCTGAGCCAGACCCTGGGCAGGGCTCTGGGCCACCAAGGGGACAACGACCAGGCCCCACCCTAACTGAGCCCATATTCTGATGGGGGAGGCAATCAGGCACCTATAGGGCAGAACGCCCAGTGCTGTGAAGTGGGAAGCACAGCGCTGTGGGAGCTCGGAAGTGGATCTTGATCCAGCCTGGTGGTCAGACAGGGCCTCACAGGGGATGAGGTGAACAGTGTTCTGAGGCTGGAAACAGCATGATGACCCATCATGCTGGAGGGATGTTAAGTGATTCTGTGGCAGGGCTCAGGCAGCAGCAGGAGTGGGGGATTGCTGGGGACTGTGGCTTCTGGGCCAAGTGATCACAGTGTCCATTTCCCCAGTGTTTCTTCTGAGCAGCTGTCTGGGGCGCTCTGAGGCCCTCGTCCTTGGGGACTCTCCATTGGTTCTTTTTGACGTCTGGGGCCCACTGACCCAAGGTAACCCCTGTCTGGGCAGTCAGTGGCTAAGGGGACTGGACCCCAGGTTTCTCCCTCTCTCCCTCTCCTCTGGCTGAGGGCTGGCTACCCAATGGTCTAGGGGTCTCTGCCCAGGCCTCAGGGGCTATGCGGGAGCAGCGTGGCCTGTGCCTGAGAGCTGAGGAGAGGACACTTCCTCCCCTGGGAGAGCATGGCATCATTCAGCACACAGAGTGCTCCCTTCTAACCCCAGACCAAATTAGCCTTCCAAATTACAGGCTGCATGTCCTCCAAATTGGGGATTGGGTGGGAGAACAGAGGCCTAGCTCTCCTTCCTGCTTCCTGCTCACAGAGGGCTCTCGGCCCATCCCTAAATAACAGGACCATGTTAGGAAAGAATTCTGGGCACACACCCCCTCCCGCCCCAGGGTGCAGGGATCCCCAGGTCCCAGACCTGCATTCAGGCTCAGGGCAAGGCTTTGCCCGCCTGGGGTTTGACAGTGAGCTTGGAACCGGAACATTCAGTCAAGGCCAGCTTAGGGTTCTGAGGGCATTTTGAGGATCATTCATTTATTCATCAAACACCTACTGGGCACATTCTCTGTGCCAGGCATTGTGCTGGGCCTTGAGACACTGAGTGGCAATGGAGGTGACAGACATGTGACCAGGAAGGTACATGTCAGAATGAGCAGGCCTGTGGCAGGGGGTGTACAAGTGGCCCTGGGAACCCTTGATGAGGTCAGGGAGACCTTCCTGGAGGAAGGGGTATATAAGATGAGTCCCAAAGGATGCATGTGTCCTTAGCCAGGAGAAGAGAGTTCATGGAGGAAAGAATATCCAGTGCAAAGGCCAGGAGCAGAGAGTGAGGG
This sequence comes from Stenella coeruleoalba, assembly GCF_951394435.1. Lineage (NCBI taxonomy): Eukaryota > Metazoa > Chordata > Mammalia > Artiodactyla > Delphinidae > Stenella > Stenella coeruleoalba. Next base: position 68,494,789 of record NC_137156.1, read on the forward strand.
AGGGGCATTAAGAAGTGGGTGGAGGCACTGGTTGGTTCAGATCCAGGGGCCTTGTCAGCTATGCTGGGGGATTGGATTTCATCAGAAGTACAAGGGAAGAGGAGGCCTGTGATCCCAGGAGTGGAGGAGGATGGGTGTGTGTGTGTGTGTGTGTGTGTGTGTGTGTGTGTGTGTGTGTGTGTGTGTGTGTGTGTGTGTGTGTGTGTGTGTGTGTGTGTGTGTGTGTGTGTGTGTGTGTGTGTGTGTGTGTGTGTGTGTGTGTGTGTGTGTGTGTGTGCAGAAGCACAGTTGGACCATGGCCCCACCCCGAGGGCTCCTGGTAGGTATGAAGGGATGTGGGGGCAGAGGAAGGGGTCCTGGACCTCCCACATTGGCCTCCCTCCCACCCCCACCCCTTCCAGACAGCTTCGGGCCTTTGAAGAAACAATCCAGTTTACCACAAGGAAAACACGAGAGCCTGATGGTATTTCTTTGTGTCCTGAAATTAAGGTGCCTTCCTGTGTTTTCGCTAATTGGTTTGGAACTCTTCATGTTTTTGTTTTAGAAGAAAATTATTATGGATGTTGAGAATAAATGCGATCATTGTGTGGTGCTGAGAGCAGAGAATGAAAGGAAAACACCTCCTGAGCTCACCCACTCTTGTGTCACAGAAGAGGCAAGTGAGGTGGGGAGGAGAGACTTTGAGGCCACACAGCCACAGTGATGGTCCCCCAGGAGCAGGAAGGGGTGGCTTTTGGGGCACGGTGGAGAGAGGATGCTTGGTGGGGGGTTCTTACAGCAGGGTGGAGAGAGGACCTGCGAGTTCCTCCAGCTTCTGGTCTTGCTTGCACACCTCCTGGGATGGAGAAATCACTGCTTCCTGTCTGCGTCTGGTGAACTGGCCCAGCTGTAGCTGGTGAGCAGTTTTCCCTGAGTAGGCAGTGCTGCTCCCCTCCGGTCTCACCCAAGGTTCTCTGCATCCCAATCTCTACCCCACCAGGACCTCTGGTCTTCGCTTCAGCTGCCTGAGGTGAGGCTGGGGCCAGGGTGGTCTCTGTAGGTGGGACCCTGGGCTGCAGGCTGCACGGCACTGGATCTGATCTGGCCCCGGTAGATGGTGCCTGCACTTCTGAGCCTGATGGCTGGGAGGGCTTCCGGGCTGGAGCTTCCCCGGCTGGCAGCCAGCGTGGGAGCGTGAGGAAAGGCACGAAGTCTGCTTCCTGGATGCACGGCCTGTTGTCCAGCACATCCTGCAGGGCCCGGCCCTGCTCGGCTGAGGACACAAGCTAGTGGGTAGAGTCAGGCCTGACAGACAGTTCCATGGGCAGCACTGGGCAGACAGGTGGGGCACCAGGTCAGTGCACACCCTCACTCAGCAGGCTTCTGTTTAGCCCCTGCTATATGTCTGGCCCTGTGACAGCCGCTGGGCCCTCAGAAATGAATTAGACACAGACCCGCCCCTGCCCCTGAGAGCCTGTGGTCTGGACAGGCACAGAGGAGACAACAGAGCGCAATAAAAAACCTGTATCCCCGGCCATACCAGCAAAATCAGCTCCAGACTTTAGGGAGTGAAATCCTACATAACCCACTTCTACCCAGAAGCTAGAAAGGGACCTCTAGAATTCACCTCTGGCCTCCTGTTCCTTCTGCTTGACCTGCCATGCTCCCTTTTGCTGGCCCCCAGAGCGCCTGTGTACTCTGGTCCAACCTCTCCCTGGAGCTCAACTCCCTCCTCCACTCAGCTGCAGTGAACACTCAGAGTTTAATGGTCTCTCTGGCCATCTGGCCTTTGTCCAGGTTGTTCTCTCTGCCTGGAAAATGTCCCCTTCCTTTACACTTGCTAATGCCTACTCAGTCTTCAGAGTCAGCGTCCAGCCCTCTCCATGGGTAGCTTTCCTGGCTTCTAGATCATGACAGCCCCCTGGTACCTGTCCCTGTAGAGCCCCCTACACTGCTCCTCAGAGCATTCATGGAACTTGTGATCAGGTCTTTTAACTGTGTGCTTATTCCACTGGGGACGCAGGACCCAGAGCAGGCCAGGTTTCTCTTGGCCACTGCTGGCCTGTCGTCTCACCCCAGAGGAGCCCAGAGGATGTGCTTAGTCAATATATGTTGAATGATGAGTAACATGTAAAACCCACATGTTTTTCTATTAATAGAAAGTTAAGTTCAGGCACAAACATCACAAAAATCTAGTAAGATTTAAATGCATGTTCATACCCACACGCTGAGAATGTTGCAAAGAGGTTACACTGCCCCCTAAAATGTAATTACCCCCGTGCCTGACCCCAAAGTCACTGGCAGTGGCTGGTTCAGGGCAGCCCTGAAGTTAACAGCAATAGCAGTGACACTGGCCGTGTGTTGGGAGCCACCTCAGCACTAAATAAGCGCAGATTTTTTTTTCAATGAAACATTATATTTGGATGCAAAAACCTAGAGTATCAAAGATTCATGTGGAGCCAAGATTCATTCATCAACAGACATTTCTTCAGAGCCAAGGGTTGGCTGAGCACTGAGGATCTGGTTGTGGACAGACGGCCTGCCTTTGCCGTATCGGCGTCAGGCTGAAGCCAGGAGGAAAAGCGGAATCAATGGACCTGACCTTTGGCCCTGGACCAAAGGGAAGGAAAGACATTTCCTCCTGCGGGATATACAATCTCTGAGCACATCTCTGTCAGCAAAGAGGCACAGCCTGACCCTGTCCTGCGGGGCCCTGGAGATTCCATTTTTTCTGGTGGGGGCCTGGGCCGGTCACACCCGCTCCCTGGGACAGTGTTGAAGCAGCTGTTAGAACTGGGATGCGCCAAAGAACCCTGCAGAGACAGGCTCACCACCTTCCCTGCTCATGCTACCTCTTCCACGGGATGCCACTCCACAGCCTGTGCATGGGATCCAGCCCGCAGCCAGTGTCTGCCAGCGGTCACATTAGGGTCACGTACAGGTCAAAGCAGCCCCTCTCTGCTGCCAGGTCATGGTTGGGATGTCCCGCTGTGTATGTGCATGTCAGGTATGGGGCACGCAGGGGCTGGGGGTCTCTGGGAGAAAACGGTGAGCACCTTGTGAGAAGAGGGCCTTGCCTTCCCCTCAAAATCCCCAAGACCTGGCCTTTCTCCTGCTTTAGACCAGAGTGCCCAAGGGCCTTAACCAGACAGACAACCGGCAGTGAGACAGCCAGCCTCCCTGGGACCAGAGCCCCCATTCCACCTGGCAAGACTCTTGGGTCAGCGGCCTGGGATCTTCGGCCACCATGGTGCTGACGTGCTGAGGCCCAAGTCCTCACCCGGCTGTGCCCTGCCCAATATAGAGGGCTCTGAAGGACACAGACAGCTCTTCCTGTGTCAGGGCAGTGGGGCCATTTATCACGGAGATAAGCATTAGCCAGAGGGCAGAGTTGGCGGAAGGAGCTGTCTGGAGGAGATAATCTAGGGTCACTCAGAGGGCATGGAAGAGCCATGTCCCCACTCCACCCCCTGCCACCCAGACCCCACCCCTATGCTTGCTGGCCAAGACATCTGGCTGTCTCACCTCATGGAAAAACCTGATGCTCTCCGGGGACAAGGAGCTGGGCTATGGTTGGGAGTGGGGTGTGTTTCCTCTTCATGTTCTGTGCCATGGCAGGGCCCCTGTGATTCTGCCTCGCCTCTTCACAGATGGGGAAACAGGCCTGAGAGAGTGGGCTTTGGACTGCTCTTGTCTGAGGGAGCGAACATGGGGTCCTGACCCTGCCCTCGGCCTCCTGCACAGGGTAGGAGGGGAAATCCACGTGGTGCTGTGTCACTGGGCACGTCCTATGTCCCAGGTGTTGCCTGCATGGCCTGTGTCCTGTCCCCTCTACCCTGGGGACCAGGCATTGCTTTGTCCTCCTTTTCCAGAGGGAGGCAATGCCCAGAGAGGTGAGGGTACCAGCCCATGGCCGAACCGCTGGGAAGTGGCCCAAGTAGGATTTGAACGTGGGGTTCAGAGCTGCATCCAGAGCACTGTCTGCCCAGAGGGGCTTTGGGTGTCTGGCAGAGGCCAGAACAAACCCACTAGATGGAGGACAGCTCTGGGATCCCTCTGCCCAGCTAAAAGCTGATACCCCAGACTGTCAGAACCCCCCAGGCTGCTCTGCTCACCCCACTTCCCTACCTTGGCACTCAGTGGGGCTCAATAAATATTTCTTAACAAATTAATAAGTCAAAAATGAGCAAACACAGTATAAATCATGACATTTCCCCTCTACGAGTCCCTGGAGCTGGTCAGTCCCTCTCTGGGGGCTGTACACACTGGTTTTGGTATCTCCCTGCCAGGGACACATCTGCCCACCACCTACTGGCTCCTCACGGTGGTCCCATCAGAAAAGACGGTGCCACCTTTGGGAGTAGAGAGAAGAACCCAGACCTTGGACTGTAGAGGATGGGAGTAGGGGGAGGAAGGAGCGAGGAGACCCCTCTCCTGGGCTGGGAGCCACACTTGTCATTACCCCATGGTGGACACTTTTGCAGCCCTGCAGCCCTCACCATCGGGGTCACTAAGTGTTGGTGTGTTCAGGGTGCTGAAGGGACCAGGGCTGGTCTGGGGGATGAACCCTGGATCTCCTTTCTCTGCCCCAATGTCCAGGGCAGTAGATTTGACCCAGAACCAGCCAGAGGCTTTTCTGGAAAGTCTTTGCTATGTGAAGGGAAGGAGGGGGCACCCTGGGAGTCTTGGAATTCATCTGGCAGGCCTGGGGGCCTGGGTGGCTTTTGAGAGCCTTTCTGCCCATGACCACCTTCGTGGGTTCTGGGTACTATTTAGCCTGCGACATGCTGGGCAGGGAGAGGGGTCTGGATTGTGCAGGGAAGGGTCCCAGGGCCTGGGGAAGGAGCCAGTGAGCATGAACAGTTGTGCAGAAAGGAGCCCAGCCCCCGGGGCCTGTGTTGGGGGGTGGGGAGCAGGAGGACAGACAGGCACAGCTGTGTCAGACCCACCACTACAACCCCCTGGGAGCCCCCCCACAGCTGAAGGGACCCTTCCTTGGATTTGGTTGGGGGCATTGGAACCTCAGGTGTGGAAGGGTTTTTTTTTTTTTTGCGGTACGCGGGCCTCTCACTGTTGTGGCCTCTCCCGTTGCGGAGCACAGGCTCCGGACGCGCAGGCTCAGCGGCCATGGCTCATGGGCCCAGCCACTCCGTGGCATGTGGGATCCTCCCGGACCGGGGCACAAACCTGTGTCCCCTGCATCGGCAGGCGGACTCCCAACCACTGCGCCACCAGGGAAGCCCTGGAAGGGTTTTTAATCCTCGGACACTGGGTCATCTCATGTCAACCCAGGGGAAGTTACAGACAGACCTCCAATCCTCAGGAGATAAGCTGAACTGACTTGTGAACGGGCTGCCTCTGAACCAGTGCAGAGCAGCCCTGGGCAGCCTCCCCCAGAAAAGTCCCCACTCTGGTGGTTGGGAGGGGCATTGCCAGCAGCAGGGCCCCACACTGAGCTGGTCCAGCCCCTCGGGGGACAGAACAGGCACACAACAATAATAGCAACCATAAAAGAAACCCAAGGAGCACAGCTCTTGCTGTGCCCCAGACAAGGCTGAGCTTGGCTTCCTGGCCACTCTCCCATTGCATTTAATTCTCATGACCCTATGAGGTGTACACAAGTATTATTCCCCGTTTGACAGACTAGGAGCCAAGGCCCAGAGTCATGGAGCGTCAATAATCCTAATGGCACACGTGCACAATGCTCACAAAGGGACCTCAACACACTCCCAGGGTATGTCCTGCTGCTCATAAGCATCCTTCTAGCAAGGGCGTCGGTGACAGCAGAATCCTTAATGGGGGTGTCACTGGGTGAAATGCCCACCGATCAAGTCCGTGTACAGGACCCCAGTGAGGTGGACATGGAAGCTGGTGTGGAAGGTGGACCAAGCCTATGGTTGAGGGAAGGTCATTGCTGCTGGTACATATCGATCCCGTTTGTGTAACACACGTGTTACAGATATAAAACCTGGGGCGGCGCTGGGGCAGATGGGGCACCCTAGTACACACATGCTGGAGGACACCCACACAGAGCCCAAGGACCACACCTCCCGTACCTCAGCATCCAGCACCCGCACAGAGCTGATCACGGGGGACCTGCCAGGGCACTCTCGTTCTCCCTCTTTCTCTCTCCACCTGGGCCTCTCTGCCCACCTGGCTGGGGATAAAGCACTGGAGGTGGGCTGGGCCCAGATCCCGGGTGCAGAGTCCTGGCTGGGCCTCCAGGCCTGGTCCAGACAATGGAGGCTTGGAGTCTTGGCTTTGCACCTCCTCAGCATCCCTACTCCTCCCTCTCTTCCTCTCTGCTTCTCTCTTACTTGCTCCTGTCTCCCTCTCAGTGTTCTGAAGAGTCCTCCTCAGTGGCAGCAGATACACGGGTGACACGTCCTGCTGCCTCAGTCACACACAGTGCCTCTCCTCCTGCCCCAGAGACTCACGCTGTTTCTGGGCATCAGGCTGGGGTCAGGCTGACCTGTGGTGGCTACAGCCTCACTCGAACTGTGCTCCCAGCCTGGCTCGGGCTGCACTTGAGCTGGACGGAATAAAGAAGCTGCTGGCCTCCATGTCCCTGCCCACCCCTCCCCTGCAGAATCCCTGGGCCCAGTAGAGTCATGGGAGGATGGAGGCTCCTGGGACCAGTGGCAGCGCCCAGGGCGGGTGTGGTGCCAGAGGACAGAGAGGGTGTGAGGATGGAGGGCTGAAATGGAGGATGGGGTAAAGTGGGGGCAGGGATGCACCCTTACAGGCAGGCCTCCCAGGGGTAGGTCTGTTCTTCCTCATCGCTGCCTCTAGCCCAGTGCCTGCCTGGCTGTTCCCTGTGGCCCTAGGACACTGGGGGGCAGGAAGCTAGGCAGCTTCTGGTGCAGACTTTCCGTGGTCTTGGGCCAGTCAGGGTACCAAGCCAGGCTCAGTTTCCCCATCTGTTATATGGGGCAAGGTGAAGGGAAGGTACAGGCCTAGGCATGCCCACCAGGTACCAGGAAGACAACTACCAACGACTGTAGGGTATCCACACAGGTCCTTCTTGTCTATGCCTCCCGCCCCCATAGTCACCCTTTCGCTTAAGTACCATTGCTCTCCCTGGCTTCCATGTGGACACCTGCCCAAGGCCACGCAGATGGAGAATGCTGGTGTCAGGATTTGAACTGGTTGCCTCTCTTAGGCAACCTGCTGTCTGAGCGGAGCAAGAGGATGCCAGACACTGACCCAGGATCAGGGCTGCCTGATCCCTGCACTGGCCAGAGGAGGTACCACAAATCCCACCTGCACGTCCCCCCAGCCCACCCTGCTCAGAGCTGTTCTGTGCATCTTAGCTTGACGAGGTGTGGGGAATTCATCAACCGCCGACAGAGCCTGCTGAGAGCTGGCTATGAGTCCAGCCACCTCCCTGTCCCAGCAGCAGCCCCCAAAGCCTGAGGCTTAATCCCCCAGGCATGTCCTGCCCTTCATCTTTCCCAGGCTGTGTTGCCCTTCTGCCCCTCTTCTCTAGTTGAAGCTGGTCACCTCACCCAAGTCTTCCTCCTGGAAGCTCTCCCCGACTCCCCATCCTTCAGTACGTCTAGATTCCGTTCCCATGCCCAGAATTCCACCTCCTAACGTACAGGAGCCTCTCAGGTGCCTGGTGCCAGGCCTGGTGAGGCTCCAGATGCTGGCCAGCCAAGGGACCGAGGAGGACACCCCTCAGTGAGAGGAGCAGAAGGGCGGGAGTCAGGAGACCACTGTGGGCCTTCTCTGAGCCTTAATGCAGGACACTTGCCCAGCAGGGTTTGCGGAAGAGAAGGCCTAGGAGGACCGACAACTTCTCTCCAACCTGCACATCGGAGCTGGCTGGGCTCCCAGGGAAGTCTCAGAACATGAATGGACTCCTTGCCCCACCCCGCAGCAAGCAGAGAAACAGCCAACACCGGGGACCTCCTCCTGGGCGGCCTCCATGCTTAACCCTGCAGTTTCCACCTACAGAACAAGCACCAACTCCAGCCTGGAGACCCCAAGCCAAGGGCCAACCTTGCCCTCTGTTTGTCCTGCACTGCCCATCTAAAGCTCTGAGGTACTGGTCTGACATTCCCCATTTTCCCAATGAGGAATCTGGGGCTTTGCAGGGTTAGTAACATGCCCAAGGTCACACAGCTGTAGGTGGCAGAGCTGGGGCTCAACCCCGGGCTGTCCTGCACCTGCAGGCATAACGCCACTATGATGACCTGCTCAGCCCACACACGGAGGGCATCTGCGGCCCTCAGGCAGAGGCAGCCTGTTTTGCACAGGGTTTTCTTTTTCTTTTTAAATTTTTTTATTAAAACAAAATTTTTATTGAAGTATAGTTGATTTACAATGTTGTGTTAGTTTCAGATGTACAGCAAAGTGATTCAGTTATACATATATGTATTCTTTTTTTAATTTATTTTTTATTTTTGGCTGTGTTGGGTCTTCGTTGCTGCGCGCAGGCTTTCTCTAGTTGCGGAAAGCAGGCTTCTCATTGTGGTGGCTTCTCTTGTTGCGGAACACGGGCTCTAGGCTCATGGGCTTCAGTAGTTGTAGCACGCAGGCTCAATAGTTGTGGCTCGCGGGCTCTAGAGCACAGGCTCAGTAGTTGTGGCGCACGGGCTTAGCTGCTCCGTGGCATGTGGGATCTTCCTGGACCAGGGCTTGAACCCATGTCCCCTGCATTGGCAGGCAGATTCTTAACCACTGAGCCACCAGGGAAGCCTTACATATATATATTCTTTGTCATATTCTTTTCCATCATGGTTAATTACAGGATATTGAATATAGTTCCCTGTGCTATACAGTAAGACCTTATTGTTTATCTATTTTATATGTAGTAGTTTGTATCTGCTAATCCCGAACTCCTAATTTATCCCTCTCCCACCCCCTTTCCCTTTTGGTAACCATAAATTTGTTTTCTTTGTCTGTGAATCCGTTTCTCTTCTGTAAATAAATTCATTTGTGCCATATTTTAGATTGTGCATATGTGTGATATATGATATTTGTCTTTCTCTGACTTATTCACTTAGTATGATAATCTCTAGGTCCATCCATGTTGCTGCAGATGGCATTATTTCATTCTTTTTTATAACTGAGTACTATTCCATTGTATATATTGCACGGGGTTTTCTGTGCTGCAACTCAGGATGTCTGAGCCCACAGGACACGGAGCCCATCTGCGTGGATGTGTGTAGCCCTCCAGAGTGGGCTCTGAGCCCAGGCAGGTGAGCTGGGCTCTGTAGGAGGCTCCCTGCCCCCAGCACCACTCTCCCAGGTGTAGCAGGATCAGGTGGCCACAGCTGAATTCACTCCCCATCTCTCTGGGCAGGTGGAGGAGGTGGTCTCTGCGGTGGAGGAGGCGCTTCAGCGGCACGTGATGCGCCGAGAGGTGTGCCCAGACTGGCGTGGAGCAGGGTAGGTGCTGGATGAGTGGATTCTGCTCCTCCGCTTTGGAGTTCCGGGAACATCCAGAGGCTACAGCAGAGGCTGCGGGGCAAAGCCAGTGCCAAGGCTGCAGGGCTGGAAGAGGCCAGAGCAGGTACCCCCGCACCGGCTGCAGCACCAACAGGAGGGGAAGGTGTGTGAGTGCCTCAGGGACCCCCACCTGGCCTACGCCCTGCTCCTGGGCCTCTGAGGGCTCCCTCCCCACTGCCTGCAGGATCACAGCTCAGCTTCCCGGCTCAGCGCCTTTTCCTCCTGGTAAGTCTGTTTCGTGTCTCAAAAGACAGGGAGAAAAATCCCTTCCCGTGAGGCTGATATAAGGTGATGTGTGCCTAGAACAGAGCCGGCACATGGGAGGGCAAATCCCTGTAGTTTCCTCTTCCCTCACTCCGTTGGCCTGTGAGCTCCTGGGAGGCGGGTAAACATCCCAATGTGGCCCCTGGTGCGGACGGATTAATTACCGAATCACTGCATTGTACTCATTGCCTAGCAGCTTGTGTTTGTGTCTCTTGGACTCACACAGAACACACAGGCCAGAAGTTCCACTTGCCTCCTGTTGGAAAAACAAAGGTTTGCAGGCAACAGGGCCTGGAGGTGGGGGAGGGACAAATGGCCCCCTGAGGGCCTGTGGAGCCCTGACCTTCCCAGGGCCTAGACAGGTGTGTCCATGCGTCCCAGGCTAATGCTGTACTGAGGCTGGGGAATATGAGGGGGACCCCATTAAATGGGTCCCTATGTGCTGTCCAGTGCCTGCTAGGCTGTCCTGGAGAAGGACCTCAGCCTCATGCCTTCCCAGAGACTCTTAGAATTTAGCAGGGAGTGGTAAACCAGCACTGGGGAGAGAGCCTATCCCTGCCCCAGCCCTAATCAAGATCCACGGGGAGGGCAGAGGCCTCTAATTGTTTCAGGAGAGGGAAATGTCACATCCTGGGACCCACAAGAGTTCTTAGGACAGACCACTGCCAAGTGAGGGTCCTTGGCTTCTCGCTGGAAAGAATTCAAGAATGAACCAGAGAAAAGCAAAGGCGGGTTTATTTAGCAGGATACACACTCCATAGGTAGAATGTGGACCCTCTGGGAAAGTGAGAGCAGCCCCCGGGCATGGGGTTGTAGGTTTTTATGGGCTAAGTAATTTCATACGCTAACGAGTGGGACGAATATTCTTGCTATTTCAGAGAAGGGGGTGGTTTTCCAGGAATTGGGCCACTGTTCACTTTTTGACCTTTTCCAGTCGTCGCAGAACTATCACAGCGTAAGGGGGAGTGATCTTGAGTATTACGATGACGTTAAAATGAGCTAGACCAGACTATTCTCGAAGCCAACATGGTTTCAGCTGGTTCTATTCGGACTTAATTGCATCCCAACAGCTGTGCCCCCTCTTCACTTATCTAGCGTTTGTGTTCTGCCCCTTTCCCTCCTGTCTCATTCCCCCATCAGAGATTTTACTTCCATATTCTTATGGGAAGCAGAAAGGCGACGGTCTGTCTTCTTTGGCTGCTTCAGGGCTGAGTAGGGGCATTGACCTTGCCTGTCAGGGAGTAGAAATTTCTGGATGCCTAGTGTGGGGATCCCAGGGGCAGAACAGCTTCTTGTTTTAAGTCATAGGGCGGTATGGGCTGGAATCCTTGCCTAACCATCTTTTTTTTTTTTTTTTTGGCTGCGCCATGTGCGGCTTGTAGACTCTTAGTTCCCCAATCAGGGATTGAACCCAGGCCCTCAGCAGTGAGAGCACAAAGTCCTAACCACTGGACCACCAGGGAATTCCCCTAACCATCATTTTGATGGGGAATTGTTGTAACCTGGAAGACATGAACTTTACCAAGAGGTGAAAGAGGCAGAGTCCAAATAGGAGGAGGAGTATGGCTGTTACTCAGGGTCCAAGTAAAGTTAGGGAGGGCACTCTTAATGGTGGACCAGATGGCATTAGGGTCTGACCCCTGGTTATAGCGGTGTAACCATGTTGCTTGTTCATAAATCTTTTTGATGTCCATCTCAATCTGTCCTGAATTACTGACATAGGTGCAGCAGGTTTTGTTTATGACTGCACAAACGCCACCCTGCTCATCCAGCAAGTAATCCAAGGCCAATCTATTGTCCATAACCACATTGGCCACTGAGTTTAAAGAAGTTGAAAGTCTGTTTAGGGCATTTCCAGTGGTCAGGGCTGGGTTCACTAAAGTGTTGGTTAGGTTTTCTAGGGTTACCTCATGGTAGGCAAAGCCTCCCATGGAGCTGCCAATCCCCCTGCCAGTCCCATTCTTGCCAATATTAATCTGATGGCCCTCCTGGGACGATTTTGAGTGTTATTATGTATTGTGACAGTGAATGGGACCAAATGTCCTAATGTACAGGCTCCCTCACGCCACACATTATATAAGGATAATCATTTACATAGGGGCCGAATTACCCTGGGGTGCCCTTGTCTTTGGGCCCTCATTCTGGGGAGTGCCACGTATCCAGGCGTATCTTGAAGGTGCAGTAAGAGATCTGGGAACAGAAGAATTTAGCAAGGAAGCAGCCATCCAGATCCATGGAAGAGAAAAGTTAATGAACACAATGTGGGGACAAGGGCCCATTTGTATATTCAAAACAGTTCAGTCCAGGAGTATTCCATAACCTTGGCTTAGGTGAGATGGTGTAGTAAGAAGGGTTTAACCCACAGTTTCCATAGAGCCTGACAACTTCTAGCCCAGTTTTTAGTCCATTCCATCCCTATCCTGTAGGCACCTGGGGTCTGGGCTTCATTATAAGCACAGAGAGTGGAGGCATTCGTGGGAATGCAGTTTGGGTCCAGGTTCCAAAACGCTGTGGTGATATTACCCTCTGGTGCCCAGGGATTGTTCCAAAGAGGCTCACCATAGCCAAGAGAACCATTAGAGGTATAGTGACATTGGAAGCTTGACTGGTTTTCTGGATAACAAAAGTAGCCATGATTAAAGGAAAAGTTATGTCACCTTTTTAAAAAGAGTTAAAACGTAGGCAAGGTATCGGGCCTGATGGGGGTATCACCCGTCACACTCGTATCAGCTGTGGGGGTGGTTTTCATGTGTTTGAATTGGTAAAGCTCTTGTATGTACCTATTCGTACCTGTAACGACTGTTGTAAGCCAGGGTTTTTATGGCAAGCCCAACAATTAACTAGTTTTTCTCCCAGGGCAACTATTTTAGATATGTTTACTAAAGCATGATTTTCCCATTCCGAGCTGCGACCTTCATCAGAAGTCCTACTAGTATGATGGCTTTTGACATCATATTACCGTATTTTTTCTTTCAGACCTAGCAGGGGCAAAGAAGATGTTTACCAGGGGGAGGGGGTTCTGAAAAGTGGCAGAATAAGAGCGTGATAGTCAGAAACACAAGGATGACTAGGCCAACCCACCTCAGCCACGTGAAGTCACTTATCTGTTCTTGGAAAGGTATCTGAGGTCTTCCATGGCTCACAGGAGTAGGTCTCTTCTGGCTCCTGTTGGGACTTATAAGATACAGATGAACCCAATTAGTAACTCCCTATAGCTTGACAGCAGTTGGGGTACTTAGTAACACTTGATATGGTCCCTTCCATTTTCGTTGTATCTGGTCCTCAGGGGACCCTTCCTTCCAAGTTTTTAGTAGGACAAAGTGCCCTGACTGGATGGAGACCGCGACCTTTCCTTTGTGGGGGTGGGCAGCGCTTTGTTTCCATATACTTGGAGGACCTTTTGAACTTGGCTCAAGCTAACAGTGTGGGAGACCCATTTGTGGGTTTCCTCATCAAACAAGAGATCTGAAGTCAAAAAGGGCCTCCCAGTGGTCCTTCCCTGGCAGTCCAGTGGTGAAGTTAGTGTGGTTAGGCTGTTACTGCTGAGGGCCTGGGTTCAATCCCTGGTCTGGGAACTAAGATCCCACAAGCAGTGCGGCATGACCGAAAAAAATGGTGAGGGGCTTCCGATAGGTCTCAAATGGGCTAAGTTTTAAAATTCTCTTTGGGGCCATCCTGGTCCATAGAAGGGCTACAGGCAGGACAGAGATCCAGGTTTCTGAAGTCTCTTGGCATAACTCAGCAAGTGTTTTTGGGGGGTTTTTTTTGCAAGCATTCTTTTAGAGCATGATTTGCTTTTTCTACTTTGCCTAAGGATTGGGACCTCCAGAAAGACTGGAGGTGGTAGTGAATACCTAGAGCTGAGGAAGGCTGTTGGGTCACCTTGGCAGTGAAAGAAGGTCCGTTATCACTGTAAGCTTTGGGGTAACCCGAATCTCGGAATTATCTCTTTAAGCAGAAATTTGGATACTCCTATTGCCTTTTTAGTCCTAGTAGGGAAAGCTTCTATCAACCCTGTAAAGGTGTCTATGAATGCCAATAGGTGTTTCTATCCCCTACGTGGGAGCATTTGGGTCAAGTCCACTTACCAATCTTCCCCTGGTTAGGTTCCCCGATGTTGTATGGGCCAAGTTAGTGGTGGAGGTATGGGGTGGCTTCCTAAGGCATGGCGGGCACAAAGCTTGCAAGCCCTGGTGACATTTTTAACAGTTTGGGATGGTCCCTTGCCCAGGAACAACTGAGTAACTAGTTTGAATAGGGAGTCCACCCTAAGTGAAAGGACTCGTGGAAGTACTTAGTTATTTTCCATTGCTCGGCCCCGGGAATGAGAAGCTTGTTATCTTTTGTCAGCCACCCTGAGAGGTCTCTTTCCAGTCCCCTATGTTTAGCCCACTCAAGTTCTTCAGGTGTATAAGATGGCGCTGTTGGGAAGGGGGTGCTGTCAGGCCTGAGAGCTGCAGCTTGTAGGGCCAGCTGTTCTTGGGCAGCAGTCTTAGCGGGCTTTTTGGCCAGGGTGTTTCCCCTTGTAAGGCAGGTGTTGCCCCTTTGGTGATACCTGCAACCTCCTTTGGAAGCTGGAACGCTTCTAGGAGTTCTAGAATTTCTGCCTGTTGTTTTATAGTGGATCCTTTGACTGTTAGTAATCCCCTTTCTTTCCATATGGCAGCCTGGGCATGTAGCACAAAGAATCCATACTTGGAATCAGTATGTATATTGATTCTTTTTTTAAAAAAAAAATTTATTTATTATTTATTTTTGGCTGAGTTGGGTCTTTGTTGCTGCACGCGGGCTTTCTCTAGTTGCGGCGAGTGGGGGCTACTCTTCGTTGTGGTGCACGGGCTTCTCATTGCGGTGGCTTCTCTTGTTGCGGAGCACGGGCTCTAGGCACGCGGGCTTCAGTAGTTGTGGCTCGTAGGCTCTAGAGCGCAGACTCAGTAGCTGTGGCACACGGGCTTAGTTGCTCCGCGGTATGTGGGATCTTCCCGGACCAGGGCTCGAACCCGTGTCCCATTCATTGGCAGGCGGATTCTTAACCACTGCGCCACCAGGGAAGCCCTGTATTTTTTTTTTTTTCCCCGTTGCGGAGCACAGGCTCCGGACGCGCAGGCTCAGCAGCCATGGCTCACGGGCCCAGCTGTTCCGCGGCATGTGGGATCTTCCCAGACCAGGGCACGAACCCGTGTCCCCTGCATCAGCAGGTGGACTCTCAACCGCTGCGCCATCAGGGAAGCCCAAGCCCTGTATATTGATTCTTAATTCCTTTCCTAGTTGGAGTGCTCTGGTCAAGGCAATCAACTCAGCCTTTTGGGTGGAAGTGTGAGAGGGTAGAGCTCCAGACTCAACAATTGTCTACAGGCTGACTCTGGCATAACCTGCCGGCCTTACCCCTTCATGTATAAAGCTGCCTCCATCGGTAAACCATTGTTTTTATTTTTTAATTAACTAATTCATAAAGTGATTATTATTTAATTTTTATTTTATAGTGGAGTATAGTTGATTTACAATGTTGTGTTAATTTCAGGTATACAGCATAGTGATTCAGTTATACATATATCTATTCTTTTTCAAATTCTTTTCCCATTTAGGTTATTACAGAATATTGAGTAGAGTTTTCAGTGCTATACAGTAGGTCCTTGTTGTTTTTTTTTTTTTTTAATTTTAAATGTAGTGTGTATATGTCAATCCCAAACTCCCAATTTATCCCTCCCCCACAACTTTCCCCTTTGGTAACCATAAGTTTGTTTTCTGTCAGTCTGTTTCTGTTTTGTAAATAAGTTCATTTGAATCTTATTTTTTTAAGATTCTGCATATAAGCAATATCATGTGATATTTGTCTTTCCCTGTCTGACTTACTTCACTAAGTATGATAATCTCCAGGTCCATCCATGTTGCTGTGAATGGCATTATTTCATCCTTTTTAATGGCTGAGTAATACTGCATTGTATATATGTATCACATCTTCTTTATCTTTTCAACTGTTGATGGATATTTTGGTAGTTTCCATGTCTTGCCTATTGTAAACAGCGCTGCAATGAACATTGGGATGTATGTATCCCTTTGGACCATGGTTTTCTCCGTAGTTTTAGTTTTATAAGGAACCTCCACACTGTTCTCCATAGTGACTGACCAATTTACATTCCCACCAACAGTGCAGGAGGGTTCCCTTTGCTCCACACCCTCTCCAGCATTTATTGTTTGTAGGCTTTTTGATGATGGCCATTTGCATTGGTGTGAGGTGATATCTCATTGTAGTTTTTAAAAATTTATTTATTATTTATTTTTGGTTGCACTGGGTCTTTGTTGCTGTGCACAGGTTTTCTCTAGTTGCGGTGAGCAGGGGCTACTCTTCATTGTGGTGCGCGGGCTTCTCACTGCAGTGGCTTCTCTTGTGGAGCACGAGCTCTAGGGCTCAATAGTTATGGCTTGCGGGCTCTAGAGCGCAGGCTCAGTAGTTGTGACGCACAGGCTTAGTTGCTCCAAGGCACGTGGGATCTTCCCGGACCAGGGCTCAAACCCGTATCCCCTGCATTGGCAGGCAGGTTCTTAACCACTGCGCCACCAGGGAAGCCCTCATTGTAGTTTTGATTTGTATTTCTCTAATAATTAGTGATGTTGAGCATCATTTCATGTGCCTCTTGGCTATCTGTATGTATTCTTTGGAGAAATGTCTATATAGGTCTTCTGCCCATTTTTTGATTGGGTTGTTTTTGTTTTTGGTGTTTTTTGGCTGCACCTTGCGGCATGAGGAACTTCCCCAACCAGGGATTAAACCCACGCACTCTGCAGTGGAAGCACAGAGTCTTAACCACTGGAGCAGGGAAGCATGTTCGTCTGTTTGATATTGAGTTATATGAGCTGTTTGTAAATTTTGGAGATTAATCCCTTGTCAGTCGCATCATTTGCAAATGTTTTCTCCAATTCTGTGGGTTGTCTTTTCGTTTTGTTTATGGTTTCCTTTGCTGTGCGAAAGCTTTTGAGTTTAACTGGGTCCCATTTGTTTGTTTTTATTTACATTACTGTAGGAGATGGATTGAAAGTTTAGTTTTGAGTTTATTTTTGTGTATGGTGTTAAAGAATGTTCTAATTTCATTCTTTTACGTGTAGCTGCACCATTTATTGGAGAAACTGTCATTTCTCCATTGTATAGTCTTGCCTCCTTTATCATAGATTAATTGACCATAGGTGTGTGGGTTATTTCTGGGATTTCTATCCTGTTCCATTGATCTATATTTCTGTTTTTGTTTCTGTACTGTATTTTTTTTATGACTGTAGCTTTGTAGTATAGTCTGGATTCAGGGAGCCTGATTCCTCCAGGTCTGTTTTTCTTTCTCAAGATTGCTTTGGCTATTTATCTCTCAGCTATATAGAGGAGAAAGCGTTTTTCTAAGTTCAGGAGACCTAACACAGGAGTGGTTCCTAATTTTTGCTTTAGAGCCAGTAACGCCTGTTGGCAATTTTCATCCCAGTTGAGGGGTTTGTGGTCATCTCCTTTTAGGGCCTTAAAAAGAGGCTTTTTTATGAGCCTGAATCCAGGTATCCAGATCCTGCAAAATCCTGCCATCCCCAGAAAGTCCCTCAGTTGCCTCTTAGGGTGGGGGTGGTTGGAGGGTTACAATGGCTTCCTTTTGGTCTTGGGCAAAGGCCCTCATCCCATGGGTGAGCACATTTCCCAGGTACTTAACCTGTTGGGTGGAAATCTGGGCCTTGTGAGGAGAGACTCAATATCCTTGTTCCCCTAGGAAATTGAGGACCTGAGTGGTATCTTTATCTGAATCTTCCCTAGTGGGACTGGAAATTAGGAGGTTGTCCACATTCTGTAGGAGAGACCCATTAACCAACTGTAATTCTCTTAATTCCTTTGCTAATGCATTTCTGAACAGGTGGGGGCTATCCCTGGAGCCTTGGGCTAGCACAGTCCAAGTTAGCTGGGAAGTGTTACATGTGTCTGGATCTGTCCACTCAAAGGCAAAGAAATATTGGGAGTCTGGGTGCAGGGGAATGCAAAAGAAGGCATCTTTCAGGTCTAGCACTGTAAGCTAGTTTGCATTTTCTGGAACTTGGGCAGTACAGTGTATGGATTAGGGACTATTGAGTGAACTGGGGCCACTGCCTCCTTAACTGCCCTTAGGTCTTGAACAAACTTGTATTCTCCACTTTGCTTTTTTATGGGCAAAATGGGGGGATTACACAGAGATTGGCAGGATCATAACAGCCCATATTTTAAGAACTTGGTTATTAAAGGCGGGATACCTCACTGGGCCTTGGGCCTCAAGGGATACTGTTTTTTCCATGGGTCATCAGCATTGGGTTTCAGTGAAACCTGAACTAGGGGCACATTATTAGCTCTGCCAGGAACCTCAGTGTCCCAGACAGAGGGGTTTACTGGAGAAAAAATATGGGGTGGAGGGGAGACCTCCTCTGATGGTGACTGAGGCAGGCTCCCATGGCGAAGAACAGTCGTTTCTCCTGATGGGTGCCTTCTCTGAGGAAGTCTCCAAACTGAACTATTGTCTGGAATTTAGTGAGCAACTCCCTTCCCAACAAGGGGATGGGGCACTCAGGCATGAGCAGGAACTGGTGTGCAAAGGTAACATTTCCTAGTAAGCAGCTGAGCGGGGGGCGGTGTGAATCACTTGGCTTTGGGCTGTCCATCGATCCCCATTAATATACAGTATTGGGAGGACAAGGGTCCAGGGAAATCAGTCATCACAGAGTAGGTGGATCTAATAAAAAAAATACCTTTCCCACCTGCCATGTCAAGGGTTACCCGAGTCTCCTCCGGAGAAATGACCAGGTGACCTTTGGGAGGCAGGGAGAGTCCTGGGCCCTGTCAGTCTTCAGTCCTCTTGGCCAGCATCAGTTTGGGAGCCCCGAGTCCCCTTCGGGACTGGGGGCAGCCTTGCTTCCGGTGGCCCTCTGGTTTGCATGTCAGGCAGGGTCCTGGTGGATTTTTCCCATACAGGGGGCATTTGTCCTTCCAGTGGCCCTCCTGGCTGCATTTAAAATGGGTCCATTCCTGACAGAGAGGGGCTCTGATCCAGATTTTCTAGATCCTGCCCCTGCCATGGGCTTTCGCAAGGGGGAGGGGGAGGATAACCACGAGGTGGTGTGGGGACTAGAGCTGCCACCGAGAGTTGTGCCTTTCGTTGTTGTCCTGAATCCTCCTTGCCTCCTCAACCCTATCTCTATTGTTAAATACTCCAAAGGCCACGTCCATGAGCTGATTCATGGGGGTTTGGTGTCCCATGGCTGCCTTCTGTAATTTTCTCCTAATGTCTGGGGCAGATTGAATGATAAAATGGGTATTTACTGGGACTTGCCCTTCAGAGGTGTCGGGATTAATATTGATATACTTTTTTTTATCAATATCTTTTTTTATTGAACGATAGTTGATTTACAATGTTGTGTTAATTTCTGCTGAACAGGGTGATTCACTTATACACATATATACATTCTTTTTTAAAATATTGTTTTCCATTATGGCTTATCATAGGATATTGAATATAGTTCTCTGTGCTATACAGTAGGACCTTGCTGTTTATCCATTTTATATATAAAAGCTTGCATCTGCTAATTCTAACCTCCCACTCCATCCCTCCCCCAACCCCTTCCCCCTTGGCAACCACCAGTCTGTTCTCTATGTCCATGATTCTGTTTCTGTTTCATAAATAGGTTCATTTGTGTCATATTTTAGTTTTAATATTTTAATAAAGTTTATTTGATTTCATAATTAAATTTTGCTTAGTGAAAATCAATTTTAAGATTAATTTATTTTAATTTATTTCTTAAAGTATAGTTGATTTACAATGTTGTGTTAATTTCTGCTGTACAGCAAAATGATTAAGTTATACATATATATACACGTTCTTTTTTTTCCTTTTTTTATATTCTTTTCCATTATGGATTATCCCAGGAGATTTGATATAGTACCCTGTGCTATACAGTAGGACCTTGTTGTTTATCCATTATAAATGTAATAGTTTGCATCTACTAACCCCAAACTCCCAGTCCATCCCTTTCCATCCCCTGCCCCTTGGCAACCACAACTCTGATCTCTATGTCTGTGAGTCTGTTTCTCTTTTATAGATAGGTTCATTTGTGCCATATTTTAGATTCGACATATAAGTGATATCATATGGTACTTGTCTTTCTCTTTCTGACTTACTTAGTATGATCTCTAGTTGTGTCCATGTTGCTGCACATGGCATTATTTCATTCTTTTTTATGGCTGAGTAGTATTCCATTGTGTATATGTACCACATCTTCTTTATCCATTCATCTGTTGATGGCCATTTAGGTTGTTTCCATGTCTTGGCTATTGTGAACAGTGCTGCTATGAAAATAGGGGTGCTTGTATCTTTTTGAATTCTAGTTTTGTCTGGATATATACCCAGGAGTGGGATTGCTGGATCATATGGTAATTCTATTTTTAGTTTTCTTAGGAACCTCTGTACTGTTTTCCATAGGAGCTGCACCAACTTACATTCCCACCAACAGTGTAGGAGGGTTCCCTTTTCTCCACACCCTCTCCAGCATTTGTTACTTGTAGACTTTTTAATGATGGCCATTCTGACCAGTGTGAGGTGGTAACTAATTGTAGTTTTGATTCACATTTCTCTAATAATTAGTGATGTTGAGCATCTTTTCATGTGCCTATTGGCCACCTGTATTTTGTCTTTGGAGAAATATCTATTTAGCTCTTCTCATTTTTAAAAAATTATTTATTTATTTTTTATTTTTGGCTGTGTTGGATCTTGTTTGCTGCCCACAGGCTTTCACTAGTTGTGGCGAGTGGGGGCTACTCTTTGTTGTGGTGTGCGGGCTTCTCATTGCGGTGGCTTCTCTTGTTGCAGAGCACGGGCTCTAGGCACGTGGGCTTCAGTAGTTGTGGCATGCAGGCTCAGTAGTTGTGGCTCACAGGCTCTAGAGTGCAGGCTCAGTAGTTGTGGCACACGGACTTAGTTGCTCCACGGCATGTGGGATCTTCCCAGACCAGGACTCAAACCCGTGTCCCCTGCATTGGCAGGTGGATTCTTAATCATTGCACCACCAGGGAAGCCTGGTCTTCTGCTAATTTTTTGATTAGGTTGTTTGTCTTTTGTTTTGTTGTTGTTGTTGAGTTGTATGAGCTGCTGATATATTTTGGAAATTAAGCCCTTGTCTGTCATATCATTTGCAGATATTTTCTTCCATTCCATAGGTTGTCTTTTCGTTTTATCTATGGCTTCCTTTGCTGTGCAAAAGCTTGTAAGTTTGATTAGGTCCCATTTGTTTTTATTTTTATTGCCTTGGGAGACTGACCTAAGAGAACATTGGTACGATTTATGTCAGAGAATGTTTTGCCTCTGCTCTCTTCTAGGAGTTTTGTGGTGTCCTGTCTTATGTCTAAGTCTTTAAGCCATTTTGAGTTTATTTTTCTGCATGGTATGAGAGTGTGTTCTAACTTCATTGATTTACATGTGGCTGTCTGACTTTCCCAGCACCACCAGCTGAAGAGACTCTTTTCCATTGTATATTCTTGCCTCCTTTATTGAAGATTAATTGACCATAGGTGTGTAGGTTTATTTCTGGGCTCTCTATTCTGTTCCATTGATCTGTATGTCTGTTTTTGTACCAATACCACACTGTTGGGGCTTCCCTGGTGGTGCAGTGGTTAAGAATCCGCCTGCCAATGCAGGGGACACTGGTTGGAGCCCTGGTCCGGGAAGATCCCACGTGCCGCAGAGCAACTAAGCCCATGTGCCATGACTACTGAGCCTGCACTCTATAGCCCGCGAGCCACAACTGCAGAGCCCATGTGCCCCAACTACTGAAACCCGTGCACCTAGAGCCTGTGCTCCCAACAAGAGAAGCCACCACAATGAGAAGCCTGCGCACCACAACGAAGAGTAACCCCCACTCACCGCAACCAGAGAAAAGCCCGCATGCAGCAACAAAGACCCAACACAGCCAAAAAATAATAAAATAAAATTTAAAAACACACTGTTTTGATTACTGTAGTTTTGTAGTATCGTCTGAAGTCTGGTTTTTTTTCCCTCAGGATTTGGTTTTTTTTCCTCAGGATTGCTGTGGCAATTTTGGGTCTTTTATGGTTCCATGTAAATTTTTGGATTATTTGTTCTAGTTCTGTGAAAAATGTCATGGGTAATTTGATAGGGATCACATTCAATCTGTAGATTGCTTTGGTTAGTATTGCCGTTTAACAATATTAAATCTTCCAATCCAAGAGCATGGGATATCTTTCCATTTCTTTGAATCCTCTTTAATTTCCTTTATTAATGTTTTATAGTTCTCAGCATATAAGTCTTTCATCTCCTGGGTCAGATTATTCCTAGGTTTGTTTTTCCTTTTTTTGGTGCAATTTTATTTTTATTTTTTATTGGAGTATAGTTGCTTTACACTGCTGTGTCAGTTTATGCTGTACAGCAAAGTGAATCAGCCATACGTATACATATATCCCCTCTTTTTTGTTTTTCCTTGCCATTTAGGTCACCACAGAGCACCGAGTAGAGTTCCTTGTGCTATACAGTAGGTTCTCATTAGTTATCTACTTTATACATAGTAGTGTATATATGTCAATCCCAATCTCCCAATTAATCCCACCACCACCCCTCCCCCTTGGTATCCATACATTTGTATCCAGATGTAGAGGCGTCTGTGTCTCTATTTCTGCTTTGCAAATAAGATCATCTATACCATTTTTCTAGATTCCACATATATGCGTTAATATACGATATTTGTTTTTCTCTTTCTGACTTACTTCACTCTGTATGACAGTCTCTAGGTCCACCCATGTCTCTGCAAATGACACAATTTCGTTTCTTTTTATGTCTGAGTAATATTCCATTGTATATATGTATCATGTCTTCTTTATCCATTCCTCTCTTAATGGACATTTAGGTTGTTTCCATGTCCTGGGTATTGTAAATAGTGCTGCAGTGAACATTGGGGCACATGTGTCTTTTTGAATTATGGTTTTCTCTGGGTATATGCCCAGGAGTGGGATTGCTGGGTCATACGGTAGTCCTATTTTTAGTTTTTTAAGGAACCTCTATACTGTCCTCCATTGTGGCTGTATCAATTTACATTCCCACCAACAGTGTAAGAGGGTTCCCTCTTCTCCACACCCTCTCCAGCATTTATTGTTTGTAGATTTCTCAATGATGGCCATTCTGACCAGTGTGAGGTGATACCTCATTGAAGTTTTGATTTGCATTTCTCTAATAATTAGTGATGTTGAGCATCTTTTCATGTGTTTGTTAGCCATCTGTATGTCTTCTTTGGAGAATGTCTGTTTAGGTATTCTGCCCATTTTTTGATTGGGTTGTTTGATACTGAGCTGCATGAGCTGTTTGTATGTTTTGGAGATTGATTCTTTGTCAGTTGGTTTGTTTGCAAATATTTTCTCCCATTCTGAGGGTTGTCTTTTTGTCTTGTTTATGGTTTCCTTTGCTGTGCAAAAGCTTTTAAGTTTAATTAGGTCCCATTTGTTTATTTTTATTTCCATTACTGTAGGAGGTGGGTCAAAAAAAATCTTGCTGTGATTTATGTCAAAGAGTGTTCTGCCTATATTCTCTATGAGTTTTATAATATCTGGCCTTACATTTAGGTCTTTAATCCATTTTGAGGGTTTTTTTGTGTATGGTTTTAGGGAGTGTTCTAATTTCATTGTTTTACATGTAGCTGTCCATGGTGCAATTTTATGCTAGGTTTTTGTTTTGTTTTGTTTTTTGCAGTATGCAGGCCTCTCACTGTTGTGGCCTCTCCTGTTGTGGAGCACAGGCTCCAGACGCACAAGCTCAGCGGTCATGGCTCATGGGCCCAGCCACTCTGCAGCATGTGGGATCTTCCCGGACTGGGTTACGAACCCGTGTCCCCTGCATCGGCAGGTGGACTCTCAACTACTGCGCCACCAGGGAAGCCCCATGGTGCAATTTTAAAAGATACTGTTTTTTTACATTCCCTGTCTGATATTTCATTGTTAATGTAAAGAAATGCAACCAATTTCTGAATGTTAATCTTGTATCTTGCTACTTTGCTGAATTCATTTATTAGGTCTAGTAGTTTTAGTTTGGAATTCTTAGGATTTTCTATATATAGTATCATGTTATCTGCATCTAGTGACAATTTTACCTCTTCCTTTCCAATTTGGTTACCTTTTATTTCTTTTTCTTGTCTGATTGCTGTGGCTAGGGCTTCCAACACTATGTTGAATAGAAGTGGTGAGAGTGGACATCCTTGTCTTTTTTTTTTAATATTTATTCATTTACTTATTTGGTGGCACCAGGTCTTAGTTGCAGCTCACAGGCTCCTTAGTTGCAGCAGGTGGGCTCCTTAGTTGTGGCTTGCCAGCTCCTTAGTTGCGGCTCACCAGCTCCTTAGTTGTGGCATGCGAACTCTTAGTTGTGGCATGCATGTGAGATCTAGTTCCCTGACCAGGGATCGAACCTGGGCCCCCTGCATTGGGAGTGCAGAATCTTAACCACTGTGCCACCAGGAAAGTCCTGGACATCCTTGTCTTGTTCCAGATTTTAGTGGGAAGGCTTTCAGCTTTTCACCATTGACTATTATTTTGGCTGTGGGTTTGTCAGAAATGGTTTTTATTATGTTGAGACGTGTTCCCTCTATACCCACTTTGGTAAGAGTTTTTATCATGAATGAATGTTGAGTTTTGTCAGATGCTTTTTCTGCATCTATTGAGATGATCATGTGGTTTTTTACTTTTCTGTTGTTAATGTGGTATATTACATTGATTAATTTGTGTATGTTGAACTATCCTTGTAAACTTGGAATGAATCCCACCTGGTCATGGTGTATGATCTTTATTATGTGTTGTTGGATTCAGTTTGCTGATATTTTGTTGAGAACTTTTGCATCTATAGTCATAAAAGATTTGGCCTGTAATTTTCTTTTTTGGTGGTGTCTTTGTCTGGTTTTGGTATCAGGGTGATAGTGCCTTCATAGAATGTCTTGGGGAGTGTTCCCTCCTCTTCAGTCTTTTGGAAGAGTTTGAGAAGAATCAGTATAAGTTCTTCTTTGTATGTTTGGTAGAATTCACTTGTGAAGCCATCTGGTCCTGGACTTTGGTTTGTAGGGAATTGTTTTTTTTTTTTAACTACAGATTCTATTTCACTTCTAGTGATTGGTCTGTTCAAAGTATCTATTCTTGATTCAGGTTTGGTTGGCTGTATGTTTCTAGAAAGTTGTCAATTTCTTCTAAGTTGTCAAATTTGTTGGCATATAAAATTGTTCATAGTATTCTCATGGATCTTTTTTTAAGGTAAGTTTTTTTGCTTGTCTTTATGGAAATGAGGTTAGTTCTTTTTAATGTTTTCTTTCTTTTATTTTTGGCTGCGTTGCTGTGCATGGGATTTCTTCTAGTGGTGAGCAGGGGTTGCTCTTTGTTGTGGTGCGCAGGCTTCTCATTGCAGTGGCTTCTCTTGTTGCGGAGCACGGGCTCTAGGCACACGGGCTTCAGTAGTTGTGGCATGCAGGCTCAGTAGTTGTGGCTCGTGGGCTCTAGAGCACAGGCTCAGTAGTTGTGGTGCACGGGCTTAGTGGCTCTGTGGCATGTGGGATCTTTCCGGACTGGGGCAAAACCCATGTCCCCTGCATTGGCAGACAGGTTCTTAACCACTGCACCACCAAGGAAGCCCCTCTCTTAGGTTTTTTTGTATTTCTGTGGTATCGGTTGAGGTTTCTCTTTTTGTTTCTTATTTTGTTTACTTGGGTTCTCTCTCTTTTCTTATTCATGAGCCTGGCTAGAGGTTTGTCAATTTTGTTTACCCTTTCAAAGAAGCAGCTCTTGGTTTTACTGATTTTTTTGTTTTTTTGTGTGTTTTTTTTTTTTTTTTGCGGTACGCGTGCCTCTCACTGTTGTGTCCTCTCCCGTTGCGGAGCACAGGCTCCAGACGCACAGGCTCAGCGGCCATGGCTCACGGGCCCAGCTGCTCCGCGGCATGCGGGATCTTCCCGGACCGGGGCACGAACCCGTGTCCCCTGCATCGGCAGGCGGACTCTCAACCACTGCGCCACCAGGGAAGCCCTCTACTGTTTTTTAATCTCTGTTTTATTTATTTCCTCCCTGATCTTTATTATTTCCTTCCTTCTGCTGACTTTAGGTTTTGTTTCTTATTTTTCTAATTCTTTTAGGTGATAGGTTGTTTATTTGACATTTTTCTTGTTTCTTGGGGTTTTTTTTGAGGAAGGCCTGTATCACTATGAACTTCCCTCTAAGAACTGCTTTTGCTGCATTGCATAGATTTTGTATGGTTGTGGGGGTTTTTTAAGATTTTTTTTTTAATGTGGACCTTATTTAAAGTCTTTATTGAATCTGTTACAGTATTGCTTCTTTTTTTTTTTTTTTTTTTTTTTTAAACTAGTACACGGGCCTCTCACTGCTGTGGCCTCTCCCATTGCGGAGCACAGGCTCCGGACGTGCAGGCTCAGCAGCCACAGCTCACGGGCCCAGCCGCTCCGCCGCATGTGGGATCTTCCCGGACCAGGGCACGAACCCATATCCCCTGCATTGGCAGGCGGACTCTCAACCACTGCACCACCAGGGAAGCCCGCTTCTTTTATGTTTTGGTTTTTTGGCTATGAGGCATGTGGGGTATTAGCTCCTCAACCAGGGATCAAACCTGCACCCCTTGCACTGGAAGGCGAAGTCTTAACCACTGGACCACCAGGGAAGTAGCTGTATGGTTGTGTTTTCATTGTCATTTGTCTCAAGGTATTTTTTAATTTCCTTTTTTATTTCCTCGTTGACCCATTGGTTTGTAGTAGCATGTTGTTTAGTCTACTCTTTGTTGTGGTGCGCAGGCTTCTCATTGCAGTGTAATCATTTTTTTCTCATTTCTTTTCCTGTGGTTGATTTCTAGTTTCATGCCTTTGTGATCAGGGAAGATGCTTGAAATAATTTCTATACTTTTAAATTTGTTGAGGTTAATTTTATGCCCCAGTATGTGGTCAATCCTAGAGAATGTTCCGTGTGCACTTGAAAAGAATGTGTATTCTGTTTTCGTTTTTGTTTTTTTTTTGGATGTAATGTCCTGAAAATATCAATTAATTTGAATTGTTCTATTGTATTATTTAGGATCTCTGTTGCCTTTTTATTTTCTGTCTGGAAGATCTGCCCATTAATGTGAGTGGGATGTTAGTCTCCTACTATTATTGTATTCCCATTGATTTCTCCTTTTATTTCTGTTAGTATTTGTTTTATGTGTGCGGGTGCTCCTATATTAGGTGCATATATGTTGATGAGAGAAAATCCTTTTCTTGTATTAATCCTTTTTTCATTATATAGTGTCCTTCCTTATCATTCTTTATAGCCTTTGCTTTAAAGTCTGTTTTGTCTGATATGAGTATTGCAACTCCCGCTTTTTTGTCATTTCCGTTTGCATGAAGTATCTTTTTCCATCCCCTCACTTTCAGTCTATGTGTGTCCTTTGCCCTAAGGTGGCTCTCTTGTAGGTAGCATATTGTAGGCTCTTGTTTTTTTAATCCAGTCTGACACTCTATGTCTTTTGATGGGAGCATTCAGTCCATTGACCTTTAAGGTAATTATTGATACCTATGTATTTATTGCCATTTTAAACCTTGTTTTCCATTTGATTCTGTTTCTGGGTTGTTCCTTTCTTTTTCTTTTCTTTTTTTTTTTTTTTTTTTTTTTTGTGGTACGCCTCTCACTGTTGTGGCCTCTCCCGTTGTGGAGCACAGGCTCCGGACGTGCAGGCTCAGCGGCCATGGCTCATGGGCCCAGCTGCTCCGCGGCATGTGGGATCTTCCCAGACCGGACCGGGGCACAAACCCATGTCCTGGACATGAACCCGTGTCCCCTGCATTGACAGGCGGACTCTCAACCGTTGCGCCACCAGGGAAGCCCCATTCTTTTTCTTTTTGTGGTTTGATGATTTCCTTTTATTCTATGCTTGTGTTCTTTTTGGTTTTTGTGAATCTATTGTATGTTTTTGATTTGTGGTTTCCCTGTTTTTCAGGTATGTTAGTCCCTTCCTATACCTGCTTGCTTTAGACCGAGTCATATAGGCTCAAACACATTAAAAAAAAAGAAATCTGCATTTTCTTACTCTCCTTCCCGAAATTTTATGATTTAGATGTCCTTTTTTACATCTTCATGTTTATCCTTTTGCTGTTCCTTGTGTTTATCGTCACTTTCACAAATAGGTTTTTTTTTCTTTTTGATCTATGTACTGGCTAATTTAAGTGATTTATTTTCCGATTATGATTTCCTTCTTCCTATATTTTCCTGCTTCTCTATTTAGAGAAGACCTTTCAATATTTCTTTTAGGAAAGGTCTAGTATTGCTGTATTCTTTTACTTTTTGCTTTTCTGAGAAATTCTTTATTTCTCCTCCTATTCTAAATGATAATCTTGCTGGGTAGAATATTCCAGGTTCCAGATTTTTCCCTTTCAAGACTTTGAATATATTTTGCCACTCCTGCAGTGTTTGTGTAGAGAAATCAGCTGAGAGCCTTATGGGGTTTCCCTTGTAATTAACTCTTTGTTTTTCTCTTGCTGCCTTTAGAATCCTCTCTTTAACTTTTGCCATTTTTATTATCATATGTCTTGGTGTAGGTCTGTTTGGGTTCATCTTGTTTGGGACCCTCTGTTCTTCCTGTATCTAGATATCTGTGTCCTTCTTTAGGTTTGGGAAGTTTTCAGCCATAACTTCTTCAAATACATTTTCAATCCCCTTTTCTCTCTCTTCTTCTGGAATCCCTGTCATGCATAGATTGGCATGCTTTATATTATCCCATAGGTCTCTTATATTGCTTTCATTTTTTTGATTTGGCTTTCTGTCTGCTGTTTTGATTAGGTAATTTCCATTATTCTATCTTCCAGGTCATTTATTCTTTCTTCTGCATTATTCATTCTGCTATTCATTGCCTTTAACTCAGCTTTCTCCGAGTTAAAGGCAAATGAATTTTCTCATTTTTCTTGGTTCCTCCTTATAGTTTCTAGTCCCTTTTTACAGTAATCTGCATTTCTATCAATAGCCTTTCTTAATTCCTTCAGTATTTTCATTACCTCCTTTTTGAACTTGGTGTCTATTAGACTGAAGAGGTCTGTTTCATTGTTCCTTCAGGGGAATTCTCTTGGTCTTTTAACTGGGGGTGGTTCATTTGCTTCTTCATTTTGCTTATATTTCTCTTACTCTGTGAGTTTAGGAGAAACAATTATCTACTGTAGTCTTGGAGGGCTATTTTATGCAGAAGCATCCCTGTGTAGAATGTGTGGGTTTAATATCTTTTTGGCCCGAGGGCTGTTGTTGGTTTGGATGCCTGCCGTCTCTTTCCTCGGTATGTGCTGGCTGTTATCCCCTTGGTAGTGGGTGTGCAGGTGTGTGGCCTGAACACGCTCCTGGAAGGCAGGGGCAGCTGTTGGTGCCCGGTTCCTGGACCCTCGGCAGCAGGAGCAGTCTGCACCTGCCTCTGGAGTTCGAGACGGCAATGGACGCTTACACCCACCCCTGGAGCATGTGTAGGTGGTGTTCTGCTGCCTGAGAGTGCGCACGGAGAAAGAAGCTCCTATGGCAGTCCCGCCCCTCTTCTCGTGCACCTCCCAACAATAGCACCTTCCCTCTCTGGTGGGCCCAGGCTTCTTCCCATACTCCCTCAGTTGTGGTGACCACACCCTAGTCCCCTGAGGCTGTCTCTGCACAGCCAACCCCAGCCCTGTCCCGGGGTCTGACCTTGGAAGTCTGAGCCTCAGCACGCAGCCCCTGACCACCACAATGCAAGCGTCTGAGGCTGGGGAGTAGACTTCCCAGTGTGTGGAAACCTTTCTTCTTTCACAGCTCCCTCCCAGGGATGCAGGACCTGTCCCAATTCCTTTCTTTCTCTTTTTTTTTCTTTTGCCCTACCCAGTTACATAGAGATTTTCTTGCCCTTAGGTCTTCTGCCAGCGTTCAGTACATGTTCTGTGAGAATCGTTCCTCATGTAGATATATTTTTGATGTCTTTGTGGGAGAAGGTGAGCTCCACATCCTACTCCTCCGCCATCTTGATCCAATCTTTTGTCATATTTTAGATTCCACATATAAGTGTTATCATATGGTATTTGTCTTTCTCTTTCTGACCTATATCACTTAGTATGATAATCTGT
Source organism: Stenella coeruleoalba (assembly GCF_951394435.1). Taxonomy (NCBI): domain Eukaryota; kingdom Metazoa; phylum Chordata; class Mammalia; order Artiodactyla; family Delphinidae; genus Stenella; species Stenella coeruleoalba. Next base: position 68,524,612 of record NC_137156.1, read on the forward strand.
AGTTGCATCCATGTTGCTGCAAATGACATTATTTCATTCTTTTTTATGGCTGAGTAGTATTCCATTGTGTGTATGTACCACATCTTCTTTATCCATTCATCTGTTGATGGCCATTTAGGTTGTTTCCATGTCTTGGCTATTGTGAATAGTGCTGCTATGAACACAGGCATGTATGTATCTTTTTGAATTATAGTTTTATCTGGATATACGCCCAGAAGTGGTATTGCTGGATCATACGGTAATTCCATTTTTAGGGTTTTTTTTGCCCCCTGCAGTGGAAGTGGGGAGTCCTAATCACTGGACCACCAGGGAAATCCCTATTTTTAATTTTCTGAGGAACCTCCATACTGTTTTCCACAGTGGCTGCACCAACTTACATTCCCAACAACAGTGTAGGAGGGTTCCCTTTTCTCCACACCTTCTCCAGCACTTGTTATTTGTAGACTTTCAAAAAGTATTTATTTATTTATTTGGCAACGCCAGGTCTCAGTTGCGGCATGCAGGATCTTTAGGTGCAGCAGGCAAACTCCCAGTTGTGGAATGTGGGATCTAGTTCCCCGACCAGGGATTGAACCCAGGCCCCCCACACTGGGAGCATGGAGTCCTAGCCACTGGACAACCAGGGAAATCACCTTTGTAGACTTTTTCTTTTTTTAATCAGAGGTACCCATGTTATCCATTTTTTAAAAAATTTATTTTGGTTGCTTCGAGTCTTAGCTGCAGCACATGGGATCTTCGTTGTGGAATGTGGGATCTTTCATTGTGGCATGTGGGCTCTTCACTGCAGCACATGGGCTTCTCTAGTTGTGGTGTGCGGGCTCAGTAGTTGCAGCACGCAGGCTTAGTTGCTCCGTGGCATGTGGGATTTTAGTTCCCCGACCAGGGATCGAACCCGCATCCCCTGCACTAGAAGGCAGATTTTTTTTTTTTTTTTTGGCAGTACGTGGGCCTCTCACTGCTTTGGCCTCTCCCGTTGCGGAGCACAGGCTCCGGACGCGCAGGCTTAGCAGCCATGGCTCACGGGCCCAGCCGCTCCACGGCATGTGGGATCTTCCTGGACCGGAGCACGAACCCATGTCCCCTGCATCGGCAGGTGGACTCTCAACCACTTCGCCACCAGGGAAGCCCCTGGAAGGCAGATTCTTAACCACTGGACCATCAGGGAAGTCCCCTGTAGACTTTTTTTTTAAATTAATTAATCATTTGTTTATTTATTTTTGGTGTGTTTGGTCTTCATTGCTACGCACGGGCTTTCTCTACTCTTCATTGCAGTGTGTGCACTTCTCACTGTGGTGGCCTCTCCTGTTGCAGAGTATGGGCTCCAGGCGCACGGACCTCAGTCGTGGTGGTGCATGGGCTCAGTAGTAGTGGCTCGTGGGCTCTAGAGCACAGGCTCAGTAGTTGTGGCGCACGGGCTTAGTTGCTCCGCAGCATGTGGGATCTTCCGGGACCAGGGCTCGAACCTGTGTCCCCTGCATTGGCAGGCCGATTCTTTTTTTTTTTTTTTTTTTGTGGTACGTGGGCCTCTCACTGCTGTGGCCTCTCCCGTTGCGGAGCACAGGCTCTGGACGCACAGGCTCAGCAGCCATGGCTCACGGGCCCAGCCGCTCCATGGCATGTGGTGTCCTCCCGGACCGGGGCACAAACCCGTGTCCCCTGTATCGGCAGGCGGACTCGGCAGGCCGATTCTTAACCACTGCCCCACCAGGAAAGTCCCCCCTGTAGACTTCTTAATGATTGCCATTCTGACCGGTGTGAGGTGGTACCTCATAGTTTTGATTTGCATTTCTCTAATAACTAGTGATGTTGAGCATCTTTTCATGTGCCTATTGGCCACCTGTATTTCGTCTTTGGAGAAATGTCTATTTAGGTCTTCTGCCCATTTTTTGATTGGGTTGTTTGTTTTTGTTGTTGTTGAGTTGTATGAGCTGCTGATATATTTTGGAAATTAAGCCCTTGTTGTTCACATCGTTTGCAAATATTTTCTCCGATTCCATAGGTTGTTTTTTCTTTTTTTTTTCTTCTGTTTGTTTTGTTTTGTTGGTTTCCTTCGCTGTGCAAAAGCTTGTAAGTTTGACTGGGTCCCATTTGTTTATTTTTGTTTTTATTTCTATTGCCTTGGGAGACTGACCTAGGAAAACATTGGTACAATGTATGTCAGAGAATGTTTTGCCTATGTTCTCTTCTAGGAATTTTATGGTGTCATGTCTTATGTTTAAGTCTTTAAGCCATTTTGAATTTATTTTTGTGTATGGTATGGGGGTGTGTTCTAACTTCATTGATTTACATGCAGCTGTCCAACTTTCCCAGCACCACTTGCTGAAGAGACTGTCTTTTTCCCATTGTATATTCTTGCCTCCTTTGTTGAAGAGTAATTGACTGGAGGTGCATGGGTTTATCTCTGGGCTCTCTGTTCTGTTCCATTGATCCATATGTCTGTTTTTGTGCCAATACCACATTGTTTTGATTACTGTACCTTTATACTATTATCTGAAGTCTGGGAGAGTTATGCCTCCTTTTTTTTCTTCTTCTTCTTCAGGATTGCTGTGGCAATTCTGGGTCTTTTATGGCTCTATATAGATTTTTGGATTATTTGTTCAAGTTTTGTGAAAAATGTCATGGGTAATTTGGTAGGGATCACATTTAATCTGTAGATTGCTTTGGGTAGTATGGCCATTTAACAATATTAAATCTTCCAATCCAAGAGCATGGGATATCTTTCCATTTCTTTGAATCCTGTTTAATTTCCTTTATTAATGTTTTATAGTTCTCAGTGTATAAGTCTTTCACTTCCTTGGTCAGGTTTATTCCTAGGTATTTTATTTTGGGGGGCACAATTTTAAAAGGAACTGTTTTTGTACATTCCCTTTTATTTTTAACATCTTTATTATAGTATAATTGCTTTACAATGGTGCCTTAGTTTCTGCTTCATAACAAAGTGAATCAGCTATATGCATACGTATATCCCCATATCCCCTCCCTTTTGCGTCTCCCTCCCACCCTCCTTATCCCACCCCTCTAGGTGGTTGCAAAGCACCGAGCTGATCTCCCTGTGCTATGCAGCTGCTTCCCATTAGCTATCTATTTTACATTTGGTAGTGTATATATGTCAATGTTACTCTCTCACTTCATCCCACCTTACCCTTCCCTCTCCCCGTGTCCTCAAGTCCATTCTCTACATCTGCATCTTTATTCCTGTCCTGCCCCTAGGTCCTTCAGAACCTTTTTTTTTTTTTGGATTCAATATATATGTATTAGCATACAGTGTTTGTTTTTCTCTTTCTGACTTACTTCACTCTGTATGACAGACTCTAGGTCCATCCACCTCACTACAAATAACTCAATTTCGTTTCTTTTTATGGCTGAGTAATATTCCATTATATATATGTGCCACATCTTCTTTATCCATTCATCTGTCGATGGACACTTAGGTTGCTTCCGTGTCCTGGTTATTGTAAATAGTGCTGCAATGAACATTGTGTACATAACTCTTTTTGAATTATGGTTTTCTCAGGGTATATGCCCAGTAGTGGGATTGCTGGGTCGTATGGTAGTTCTATTTTTAGTTTTTTTTGTTTTGTTTTGTTTTTTCGCGGTATGCGGGCCTTTCACTGTTGTGGCCTTTCCCATTGCAGAGCACAGGCTCTGGACACGCAGGCTCAGTGGCCATGGCTCACGGGCCCAGCCGCTCCGCGGCATGTGGGATCTTCCCAGACCAGGGCAGGAACCCGTGTCCCCTGCATTGGCAGGCGGACTCTCAACCACTGCGCCACTAGGGAAGCCCTATTTTTAGTTTTTTAAGGAACCTCCATACTGTTCTCCATAGTGGCTGTATCAATTTACATTCCCACCAACAATGCAAGAGGGTTCCCTGTTCTCCACACCGTCACCAGCATTTATTGTTTGCAGATTTCTTGATGATGGCCATTCTGACCGTTGTGAGGTGATACCTCATTGTAGTTTTGGTTTGCATTTCTCTAATGATTAGTGATATTGAGCATCCTTTCATGTGTTTGTTGGCCATCTGTATATCTTCTTTGGAGAAATGTCTATTTAGGTCTTCTGCCCATTTTTGGATTGGGTTGTTTGTTTTTTTGATATTGAACTGCATGAGATACTTGTATATTTTGGAGATTAATCCTTTGTCAATTGCTTCGTTTGCAAATATTTTCTCCCATTCTGAGGGTTGTCTTTTCATCTTGTTTATGGTTTCCTTTGCTGTGCAAAAGCTTTGAAGTTTAATTAGGTCCCATTTGTTTATTTTTGTTTTTATTTCCATTTCTTTAAGAGGTGAGTCAAAAAGGATCTTGCTGTGATTCGTGTCATAGAGTGTTCTGCCTATGTTTTCCTCTAAGAGTTTTATAGTGTCTGGCCTAACATTTAGGTCTTTAATCCATTTTGAGTTTATTTTTGTGTATGGTGTTAAGAAGTGTTCTAATTTCATTCTTTTACATGTAGCTGTCCAGTTTTCCCAGCACCACTTATTAAAGAGGCTGTCTTTTCTCTCTTACTTCCTTTATCAAAGATAAGGTGACCATATGTGCATGGGTTTATCTCTGGGCTTTCTATCCTGTTCCATTGATCTATATTTCTGTTTTTGTGCCAGTACCATACTGTCTTGGTTACTGTAGCTTTGTAGTATAGTCTGAAGTCTGGGATTCCTCCAGCTCCGTTTTTCTTTCTCAAGATTGCTTTGGCTATTTGGGGTCTCTTGTGTCTCCATACAAATTGTGCAATTTTTTTGTTCTAATTCTGTGAAAAATGCCATTGGTAGTTTTATAGGGGTTGCATTGATTCTGTAGATTGCGTTGGGTAGTATAGTCATTTTCACAATGTTGATTCTTCCAATCCAAGAGCATGGTATATCTCTCCATCTGTTGGTATCATCTTTAATTTCTTTCATCAGTGTCTTATAGATTTCTGCATACAGGTCTTTTGTCTCCTTAGGTAGGTTTATTCCTAGGTATTTTATTCTTTCTGTTGCAGTGGTAAATGGGAGTGTTTCCTTGATTTCTCTTAACAAAAAGGAACGCTTCACAAATTTACATGTCATCCTAGTGCAGGGGCCATGCTAATCTTCTCTGTATTGTTCCAATTTTAGTATATGTGCTGCCGAAGCAAGCACTACATTCCCTTTCTAGTGTTTCATTGTTAGTGTAAAGAAATGCAACTGATTCTGAATGTTACTCTTGTATCCTGCTACCTTGTTGAATTCGTTTATAAGTTCTAGTAGTTTTTGTGTGGAGTCTCTAGAGATTTCTATATATAGTATCATATCATCTGCGTGTAATGCCAATTTTATCTCTTCCTTTCCCAATTGGGTACATTTATTTCTTTTTTTGTCTGATTGCTGTGGCTAGGACTTCCAATACTGTTGAATAGAAGTGGTGAGAGTGGGAATCCTTGTCTTGTTCCAGATTTTAGCAGGAAGGCTATCAGCTTTGCACCATTTAGTATTATATCGGCTGTGGGTTTGTCATAAATAGCTTTTATTATATTGAGATGTGTTCCCTTTATACGCAGTATGGTAAGAGTTTTTATCGTGAATGGATGTTGAATTTTGTCAAATGCTCTGTCTGCATCTATTGAGATGATCATGTGGTTTTTGTCTTTGTTTGTTTGTTTATGTGGTGTATTACATTGATTTGCATATGTTGAAGCATCCTTATGAACTTGGGATGAACCCACTTGGTCGTGGTGTATGATCGTTTTTATGTGTTGTTGGATTCGGTTTGCTAATATTTTGTTGAGAATTTTTGGGGTCCCATAGCTGCCTTCTCTAATTTTCTCCTAATGTCTGGGGCAGATTGAGTGATAAAATGGGTATTTACTAGGACTTGCCCTTCAGGGGAGTCGGGATTAATATTGGTATACTTTCTAAAGGCCTCCACCAAACTGTCCTGGAAGAGGACCAGATTTTCATCTTTTCCCTGCGTTACTTCCTGTGTTGTTCTTCGTCATCACTAACAGCCTTAACAACACACCTTTTTATTCCTTCTATGAAGCAAGTTATCATGTGGTTCCTGTGTTCAAGCCCTCTACCTCCCTGTTGGTAGTCTCAGTGGGAATCTTGGTCAGGGATTGCATCCCCTCCGTAAGGTAGATTATATATCCTTGATTTTGGGCTGCCAGTTTGTTGGCATGTGCCCAGGCTGCACCAAGGATCTGGCTTTCCAAAGGTGCAGCAGGTAGAAAGGAGGACCTGTGTGTCCCCCCAAGTAAGTTCATAGAACATTGTCAGCTTGGTGAATTCCTCTATGAACCAACTGGGGTCCTTTGGAAAAACGTCCAAATTTCTCTTTGCAAGTAGCTAGGTCAGCCATAGGAAAAGGGACGTGGACTCTGATTGTTCCTCCACCACCAGCTGGCACTTCCCTTAAGGGGCAGAGTTTGGTATTTGGAGGCTGGTAGGTAGCCCTGCTTCATGTAGTACTGGCTGGACTCACCTCCAGTAATGGAGGACAGGACAAAGTTTGAGGGATAAAGTGGTGGGATTTCCAACAGCCCAGGGGGGGCGCTTGGGGCAGATGGTCTGGAAACTGTCCCCTCTCAGAACTGGGGGGTGGGGTGGGTAGGAGTTCCTGGTTGTGGACCTCGAGGAGGTAGACTCATAAGGGAATCATTTAAAACATCGAACTCCTGTGGGGGAAAAAGGCACTTTGAAGGGGTGTGAGCCAGGCACACCCAGCAGGAGTTTTTTAGATCTGGATCTTGGAATAGGGTCGTGACCATTTGGATGTGTGGGGCTTCCCCCCATTTACCATTCCTTTTACAAAATACATCCAGCTGCAAGATGGTATTGTTTTGTTTTGTTTTTTAAATATTTATTTATTTGCTGTGCTGGGTCTTAGTTGCGGCACTCAGGATCTTTTAGTTGTGGCATGCGGGATCTTTCGTTGCAGCATGATGGATCTTTAGTTGTGGCATGTGGGCTTTTAGCTGCGGCATATGGGATCTGGTTCCCTGACCAGGGATTGAACCCGGGCCCCCTGCATTGGCAATGCGGAGTCTTCCCCGCTGGACCACCAGGGAAGTCCTAAGATGGTATGGTAATTCAATGACCCATTTTCTGGCCAGATCTCTTGATCCCCCAGTTTGTACTGGGGCCATGGAGTATTGCAAAAGAAAATTAATTTCTTTTTTCTTAAACCATCCTGTCTAAATTCACCCCAGTTAGCTAATATGCATCCTAATGGGGAGTTCTTTGGGGTGTTTGTAGTTGCCTACATTTTTGGTTAGGATGTCATGATGAGCTAGGGACTTCAGTGGATAGACCCCCTCAAGGGTGTGTTGCAGAATTAAGTTTTGAGCATGAGAGAGGCAGCTTCTGGAAGGATAGTTTTCTTCCCATAGCTTGCAGAGCTAGCCCCAGAGAAGGCCTTGTCTACTGAGTCCCCCAGATGCTTCTAGACCTCACAGGTCACTCCAGGTACAGGGCACTGGAGGGACTATCCTGTAAATAAGAGGGGGATTCTGCTCCATTGGTAGGGGTCATGTGGAGCCCGTTAGAAGACACAGGATTGATTGATTGATTTAATTTTTGGCTGCTTTGGGTCTTCGTTGCTGCACGTGGGATTTCTTCTAGTTGCGGTAAGCAGGGGCTGCTCTTCATTGTGGTGCGTGGGCTTCTCATTGCAGTGGCTTCTCTTGTTGCAGAGCACGGGCTCTAGGCGTGCAGGCTTCAGTAGTTGTGGCACGCGGGCTCAGTAGTTGTAGCGCACGGGCTTAGTTGCTCTGCGGCATGTGGGATCTTCCCGGACCACGGCTCGAACCCGTGTCTCCTGCATTGGCAGGTGGATTTTTAACCACTGCGCCACCAGGGAAGCCTGAAGACGCAGGATTTAGACCACTGAAGAATTCTGTGATCAGCTGGCCATGTCTGCCGTGGGTGGAACATGGGACAGATGAGGTGTGATGGCTGTATGTTTGCAGCCCTTCGTTGTACAGTCGGGGAAACTGAGGTCCAGAAAGCAACTCTCCTAAGACCACAGAGCAAATTAGAGACTAACTGCTTCTCCTTTCCTTCACGTGGTGATTTCCTTAGGGCAAATTCCCAGGAACAGGATTGCTGGGTCGAAGGTCATGCATATTTTTAGGCCTTTTAACAAAAGCAGGTAAAACGCCTTCAGAAGGCATCTCCAGGTCCACTTCCTTGGCGGGTTGTGAGGCAGTTATACTTGTGACCCAGCCCTACTCTGGAAGCCGTTATACTTGCGGCCTGGGACAAAGCCCCCTGGAATCCCCCTGAGATAGAAGGACTCACCTGTACACACACCAGGCCTCACCCTTCCCTCTGCGGGGACTCAGGGGTAGGCAAGCCAGCCCTGCCCTCCTGTAGTCTCATGGGGGCCCCACAGCTAGACAAACCCTCAGAGCACTGGTTAGGGGGTAGTGGGCACAGCGAAGGTACTTAAGTCAATCTGGGGAGGGGCGGCTTCCTGGAAGAGGCAATGCTAGGCCAGGTAGGAGGCAGCTGGCTGGGGACAGAAGGGAGAGTCGGTGCAGTCAGGCCTCGGGGTAGCCTTGTCCTGAAGCCTCCCTGAGGCTGAGCCTGATCCCAGAATGAAGCACTCCAATTCCATCATTCCTTCCCAGGCAAGGGTTGGGGTGTGGGCGGCCCCTCCCCACACCCAAGTTATTAAACTTCCCTGGGCCTCAGTTTCCACACTCACAGTAAAATGGGAATCTGGTAGAGGAGTTTGGAGAGCTTGTGTGAGGTCTTCAGCTTTGAGCAGGGGTCACTACTGGCCCCAGATACCCAGGAGGCAGAATTCTCCTTGGCGGGGGAGCGTGGCTGAGCCCACTGGCCGCTGCCTGAGGCCCTAGGACTCCCCCCAATCCAGAGTTCAGGCTCAGATAGCAGTATTCAGAGTTGTACTGTCAGAGGAAAGAGGCCTGAGACCACCTTCCTGAGGGCTTCCCCACACCCCCTTCCCCTCTCTCTGCCCTCTGTCCCCTGAGACCCAGCCCCGGGGCAGAGTGGCCCAGCACCCTGCTCCTCGCACCCACCTGCAGGGTCACCAGACTGTGTTCCCCACCTTCAAGGCAGCACGGCCACCCCCTCGGTCCTCCTCCGGCTGGGGCACACCCTGCAGTGTGGCTGCTTGGGCAGTGCCTGAAAGTGCATCCCGGGGGCCTTACCCCAGTGGGGTGAGGTCCTTGGAATCCACTCCCAGCCCAGGGCCAGCGGCTCTGAGGGTGTCTGGGAGCTCCCCCCGCCCCCTGCCCTGCCCAGCAGGCACACCCAATAACAGCTGCTGCTCCCATTCTCCCCGGGGCCTGGTGGCTCAGACAAGTCACTTCCACACCTGGTGAGACAGGTATCTCTATTATCCCCACTGAGTGAGGCTCAGAGAAGTGAGGGGTCACTTCTGAAGGTGGGACTGCAAACCAGTCTGCAAAGCCAGACTCTCTGCTAGGCCACAGAACTCACCCCACTGGGACGTGGCTGCATGTGATACCCCCCTGGCTCAGCTGTTACCAGAGCTGTGGTTCATGAGACATCTCTGATCATGGCCATAGCCCCCAAGGAGGGAATGGGCTCATGGTGTAGAGGTGGCAGCTGAGGCCCAGAGAGGACAGAGCTGTCCCTGGATCACACAGCTTAGAGCCACTCACCGAGCCCAGGGCAGCAGTGGGTGCACACCTACATGGAGGCTCTCAGGAGTCTTGGGGCCGAGGGATGGTGCTATCAGAGCATTGTGTGTCCTCCTCAGAGTGACCCTTCATGGGAGGTCAGAGGCTGAGGACAGTGGAGTCCCCTCCCAGAACCCTTGAGTCAGGGTGAGGTGACTATTTGGGATCCTGTTGACTAATAGACTGTGGTATGTCTGGCCTAGCAGGTGTTACACAAGAACTCGGGGTGTCTGAACTGGGAGCAGCCCTCAGTGAGTCCAGCCAGTGTGCACAGCTGGGAGACTGGGGTCCAGAGGGTGTAGGAACCTAGCTGCAGGCCCGCTGACCTTTGGGGCCAGAGCTGGAGCCGGAATCCAGAGCCTCAGCCTCCCAGCCCTGCTGAGGAACACTCGGGCAGCTGTGCCTCTCCCTTGAGCCTCAGTAGCTTAGTATAGGCCCAGCATGGGCAGGTGCTGACCACTGCTGGGGCCTGAGCCTGGGGCAGAGCCTGGAGACTGAGGGCTGTGTTGGAGCTGCGACCCCACCTAGAGCCAGAAGTTGCCTGAAGCCCCAACCCCCGACCCCCGCCTTACCCTGATGGCAGCTGCAGCGGATCATGTAGGGATTCTAGGAACCCCCAGTGTCATCAGGCCAGGCTCCCACTTCTGTCCTCAGGCATCTTGAGGCAGCCTCAACCTCTGTTCCCTGGAGGGACACAGTTCAGAGGCTGCCTTGGAATCGAAGGAGGTTGAAACTGTGATCAGAGCCCAGGTCTCGGTCTGGAGTTATAGCAGGGGCTCAGCCCTTAACCCCCTCCCAGGGTCCTGGGCTTGAGTGGGCTGGGGGACCAGGGATTCTGAGACTGGAGGTCAACAAGATGGGCAGCTGGGACAGAAGGGGACCTTGGCCAGGTTTGGGAGGGAGAACATCCACCTCTACTCCCAGGCTGAGCCTGGCAGCCTCTACCCAGGGCAGTGGCCCCACCCCCACATGTTCCTGGGAGTCTAGACTGGGGTGGGTGGTGTACAGGGCGGGCTTGCTCTGGGGAGGGCAGGGCCAGGCATTTCCTGCTGCCGGGTGCCAGGCTCCAGTCCCCTGAAGGGGTGATTCTTTAGTCTTAGAGGAAGTGAGGCAGGGCAAATGGGCAGTGTGTGTGCAGTGCCGCCGGGCCCGGTGGGGCAGGGGTGGGCGGACAGGCAGCTGTAGGAACCAGAGAGCAGGCCCGGCCCTGCAGGTCCCCTGCAGCTATATACACAGTATCTGCCCTCGACAGCCAGCCTGTTGCCCAGCACCCAAGTAGGGTCACCTGGAGACCAGACCCCTGTGGTGACCAGCCCCAGCCTCCGGCTCCCTCCTCCCCAGTGGCTGAGGCTCTGCTGCTCACCTGCTATGTGGCTTAGAGTGGTCACTTCACCCTGAGTCTCAGGGTTCTCCTCTGTGGACTGGGGAAAACTGTGGTACCCACGTGCCCCTGACCTTCTCCCGCCCCAGCATCAGGAACCCACCCTCCCAGTTTGTCCCACTCTTGGGTCCTGGGGAAGGAGCCCATCAGGGTAGAGCCTATCTCCTCCTTGAGCAGAAGCGGCGTTCCAGTCCCAGACTGGCTGCTTGAATGGTTTATGTCACGCAGACGTCCCCAGGGGTGACCCCCCAAGCCCTCTGGCCTTGGCTGAGCTACCTGCCTCCCCCCCCTCTGGTGGCCCCCAGCAATTGGAGCCCCCATGCACTCCACTGGGGGATGAGTTACCAACACCATGGCTGCCTGTGGGCACCCGCCACAAGGCCACCACCCTGTCCCACAGCCCTGCTTCTGAGGCTGTGCCTGGGGCCCCTGATGTCTGGATTCTTGGGCTTCTCTCTGAGACAGCTCTGACCTCAGGGGGTAGGAGGTGCAGTTTCTGTCTTGATCCCCAGACTGGGACCTCTTCCCTAAGGCTCCACTGCTTTCCCTCTTAGGAAGCCCCAGCAAACGCTGGCCAAGTGGAGAAGGGAGGAAGCCTGCCGGCTCAGGGCTCCAATTCCCCAGTCCCTAACAAAAGGAGGCAGAAGACAGGGCTGTGTGTGGGGAGAGTCTGCCCTGGGTAGAGCCCTGGCCCCCCTGGCCTCTTGGCCAAGTGCTCTTGGGGGGGGAGGCTAGCTCAAGGATGAACAGAAGTGGCCTTCAGCTAGCTCCCACCACAGAAGGTCACTGCAACCAGAGGCTAAGCAGGCGCCTGGTGAGGACTCAGACCAAGAGACCTCCTCTGCTTTCTCTACCCCATGGGCCAGGGGCTCCTCCCCACTTTGGTGCTCTCACTAGGGGCTGGGCGCTGGCTGAGGGCAGGAGCAGAAGCGGAAAGTTTTACCCCTCAGGGTCAGGGTAGCAGATCATCTCACCCAGCCCCCTTCCCACAGATAGGAAGACCAGGACTCGGGAGGGGAAGGATGGGGGCAGAGCCTGCTGTCCTCGTAGGTCCTTAGAGCGTGGCTCTGGCGCAGCTTTTGCTGAGCCCAAAAGGTAAGGAAGGCGAGGAGGGTCTCCGGATGGATGTGGCTGGGCCGAACCGGGAGAAAGTGCTGGGCTCTGGCCGGGCTGGGCAGCCGGCCTCCCTGCCCGGGGCCTGGGCTGGGTGGGGGCAACAGGGCTCAGGCCGGCGGGCTGTTGATGCAGCCCAACAATGATGAAATGGCCCCTTTGTCCCACGGCGCCAAAGTTTCTGTGACTGGAGGAGGCGTGACGTGAAAGGGTCATTGTTCCCACTTGGGCAGCCACTCAGGGAACTGGAGGACCGGCCCAGGGTCGGCTTCCTGCCAAGGCTGCAGCCCTGCCTGCTGCTGTGTCGGTCATGGTGTCCTGGGCTCCCGGCCTCCTACCCATGGCCAGCTCCCTCCCTGGGGCCATCCGGAGCCACAGGTACCCAGCAAAGGTGTCCCCCTCCCTCCCCCTCCCTCCCCCTCTGTCCTCTGGTCTGGAACCATGATGTTACAGTGTTGGGGGCTGGGCTCTGCTCTTCATGCACGTGAACCCTGCTGGGCAGGTTGCCTGGGTGCCAGCAGAGCTTGCGGGGAAAGCAGGTATTTTGTCCTGGGGCGAGGAAACATGCCTGACTTCACATCCCAAGGCTCTGGCCTTCGGGGACCCCTCCCTGAACCTTGCAGATTAGGGGAGAGAGGCCCAGAGAAGGGAACTGGGTGGCCCTAGGCCACACAGCATTAGCTAGTCTGTTAACACCCAGGCTAGACCTACCTCCCCACAAGTCCCCACACCTGATGGACCTCCACTCTCTCTGGACACCTGAAGCTCCCTCTTTGCCAGCTCCCACCCCTTTCCTGCCCCTCTAATCCATTCTCGCCTGAGCAATCCATCCCCTACCCCAGCCCACGATCTTTCCAAAACCCAAACCTGATCAGGTCCCTCCTTGGCTTCAAACCTGCCGTGTCTTCCCACATCCAGAGAAAGTTTCAGCTCTTGTGCTGGCATTCAAGGCCCTCACTGCGCTATAGCAGCCAAGGGTGAGAGGCCCTTTTGTAGAGACTGGAGTCTCCCTCAGCCCGTGTGGGGATGCTAACCAAGTAAAGGCCCTTTCATCTTCTGGGGGTCAGCCTCCACTCCTTTGCTCCCACAGGTCCTGCCCCCTGCGGTGCACCTCTCCCCTCCTCCTCCAGGTCCAACTGCCCCTGGCCTCTGCGGCTCAGGTGAAGAGCCAGGAGGCTGGGCAGGGTGATCAATGGCTGGTTCAGGCCCAAGCTGGAGGCCCCCTTATCCCCACCCCAGGTGGCCCCGCTGGCTCCAGTGCCCAGAACTCCTCCCCGGCTCTCCACTGCCCCCAGCAGCTGGCATCAGGCTCAGCCTGACCCAGGCTAATTAAACCCTCCCCCAGCCTAGAGGAGGCTTTGGCTCCAGCTCTAGGCTTTTTTCCCTGGAGGGACGGAGCTAATTAACCGAGAGGGTTTAATTAATCAATTAGCGTGGCCTCCAGACCCCTCCACTTAGCCAATGTGGTGGCAGATATTTATAAACAGGAGCTCTGGCTGGAACTAGAGGGGAGGGCAGGCGACCATGGTGGGCACAGAGGCAGGGAGAACAGGGGCTGCAGAGGCCAGAGATCCTGTCAGTCCCACCTCCTCAGCATCTCCAGAGGCAGATGCAGAATCAGCAACACCTGGACACGTGAGGACGTGTACTCTGGGCACACATGCAACATCTCTGTGTGCGCAGGTCACACAGGCCTGACATCCAGAGCTGGGCAAGTTCCCAGAGGTGCCTCAGACAGTGGCCAGGGGGATGATGATGCCCAGCTGGACCCAGCGTCCTGACAAGCAAAGCCTCCAGGGAATGGGGTTGCACAGAGGGCCATGGGAGCCAGAGGAGGTGCCAGAACCTCAGCTGGGGGAAGAGGCTTGGAGGGCTTCGTGGAGGAGGAGGCATTTGAGCCAAGCTCAGGGACAGAGTAGGCAGAGGTAGCCATTTGAAGGGAGCGGTGGGTGATGAAGAGTATTCAAGGGGAGGAAATAGCAGGGGCAAAGGCCTGGAGGCAGAAACAGCAGAAGCTCCATCTTTACCACAAGATGTCCCCTTCTCTGGGAAGCCTCCCTGACACCTTACCTTTTAGAACTGGGTGTCCCTGAGTCTCTGCCCCTCCAGCCTTTGCAATCTGGGACAGCCCGGACTCAACACTCCCTCCCAAGCCTCCCGAGGTGATGCCAGCTCTCCTCCTCTGCCTCCCCTGCCCAGCCTGGCCCAGGGAACCCACAGATGAATTGTAATCCCTTCAGAAAGGGGGTTACAGGCACCCTCCCTCAAGATGCTGCTCCTAGGGTTGGCACCGGTGGGAGCCCAGGTGGTGTTGGGATTGGGAGGGGTCAAAGACCCCAAAGCCACCATGGACCTCTCAGGCCTGGGATATTTGAGAGTGTTACTGAGTCCAAGCTTGTATTGCTCACTGCATGACAGGCCAGTAAAGCAAGAGACAAGTTGTTGGGGCAAGGAATAACGACTTTACTGAGAAAGCCAGCATACTGAGAAGATGGTGGACTAATGTCCCAAAGAACCACCTTACCAGAGTTGGAATTCAGGCTTTTTTCATGTTAAAAGGGGGAGGGGGTGTGGTTGGTTGGTGCAAACTTCTTGGTGTCAGAATCCTTCCTTCTTGCGTCTGTCAACTTAGCCCAGGTCATGATGTTCCTGTAAACCTCCAACAAGACAAATGTTATTCTCTGTTCTGCAACCTTTTATCTCTACATGAATGGAAAAGTGTTATACCTTTGAAAGTCAGAGCCTTGAGAATGGGCTGTCCTGTATATTTCAGGCTACAGGCAACATTCTTGTAGCAAAAGTAATAGAAGACAAAGGTTAGAGTAAAAGAAACAGGTCCAATATGGAGGCAGATTTGTTCTTCACTATGACAAGAGCAAGTATTCCAGAGTCAGCCAGACGTGCACCCAGACCCCAGTGCAGACCCTTCTCAACTTGCTTTCCTCGTCTGCCCACTGGGGACAATCAGCACCCCACTCCTAGGGCTTCAGGGAGGATTAAACGAGTTCATCATGTAGAGCCAGAGGGACTCGCACTGTTGGTGGGAATGTAAACTGATACAACCACTATGGAGAACAGTATGGAGGTTCCTTAAAAAACTAAAAATAGAACTACCATACGACCCAGCAATCCCACTCCTGGGCATATACCCTGAGAAAACCATAATTCAAAAAGAATCATGTACCACAGTGTTCACTGCAGCTCTATTTACAATAGCCAGGACGTGGTTTTCATATCTGTAAAAGAACTCGAGATGTGCATCAGATACCATTATCTGGGTACTTCAGTTAGCAGTAATCGTGCCTCGGATAAACCTCATTGGCTACAATACTGCCACTGCGCAAAGCTATCTGGGTACTTCAGAGAGGGCCTACGGCAGAGGGTATGGAGGAGGGGTCTGTCCCAGGAAGGCCCCATAGGGTCCTGCTAAGTTACACTGGGACCCTGTGTTCACACCATGGGTGCTGCCTCCCATGAGGCTCAAGTGCTGCTGGTCCTGCGGTTGTGTCCTTCTCTCCGCCTCTCCTCCCATGCTACAATGGTCCAGTCCCCACCACCCACTGTGACCATGCTAGCCTCCTCAGCGTCCCCTGTCCTGAACACTTGCCCCTCAGCCTGTTCTCCACTCAGAAACTAGTGTTTTTAAATTTTTTAATCAATATTTTAAAAATTGAAGCATTGTTGATTTACACTGCTATGTTAATTTCTGCTGTACAGCAAAGTGACTCAGTTATATATACATTCTTTTTTTTAATATTCTTTTCCATTATGGTTTATCATAGGATATTGAATACAGTTCTCTGTGCTATACAGTAGGACCTGTTGTTTATCCACTCTCTCTATAAAAGCTTACATCTGTTAACCCCAAACTCCCACTCCATCCCTCCTCCAACCCCCTCTCCCTTGAACAGAACCAGTCTGTTCTCTATGTCCGTGATTCTGTTTCATAGATAGGTTCATTTGTGCCATATCTTAGATTCCACATATAAGTGATACCATATGGTATTTGTCTTTCTTTGTCTGAATTACTTCATTTAGTATGATAATCTCTAGTTGCGTCCATGTTGCTGCAAATGGCATTATTTCATTCTTTTTTATGGCTGAGTAGTATTCCATTATGTATATGTACCACATCTTCTTTATCCATTCATCTGTTGTTGGACATTTAGGTTGTTTCCATGTCTTGGCTATCGTGAACGGTGCTGCTATGAACATAGGGGTGCATGTATCTTTTTGAATTCTAGTTTTGTCTGGATATATGCCCAGGAGTAGGAATGCTGGATCATATGGTGTTCTATTTTTAGTTTTCTGAGGAACCTCCATACTGTTTTCCACCAACTTACATTCTAGGGGATCTTTCTAGTGACAACTATAACTTAACTGTCTATAGTGACAACTATAACTGTCATGTCTAGTGACAGCCATGGGCTTTTAAAGCTCTTTAGGGGCTCCCCTGTCCTCTGGACCACACCCCTCCACCCCCCTGCTGGCCCATCCAGCCCTAGAGAAGGGGCTGCAGCCCCTCTTTGCTTGCAGCAGGGATGGAAGGGCCCTGGGACTGGAGGAGGAGGTGTGGACGTAGAGGGGTGGATGGACATCCTATAGATGCACAGAAGCCACAGGGTAGATGATGCCCCCTGGAGGTATGCGACGGAGCAGACCTGGGAAGGGGGCTGCCTTCCTGAGCAAAGGGGGTTTGGCAGGGGCTGGAGTCCCCTGTTCCCTGTCAGGGCTCATCTGGCCCAGCCAGAGACAATGGCGCTGAGGCCTCATCTTACCTCTAGGGAGTTGCTAATGATGGTCTTTAATGGCCTTGCCTGGGAAGGGATGACCTCACCGGGCCACACCCTGATGAGAGGAGGCTGGAGTCAGAGGCAGGCGGCTCCTCCATCACCGTGAGACCTGCTTGGGCTTGTCTTGTCTGAAGAATGAGGGGGCAGTGTGTGTGCGCTCGTGTATCTGGTCCTTCGTGCGGCCAGAGGGAGAAGGCTCCCAGCCCGATGGGGGAGGCAGGACCTGGGTGAAAAGTCTCAGGGCAGCAGGGTGGGGAGGCCTTGCTTCTACTCAGCGTCTCTGGCTTCTGTTAAGGGTTTGGGTGTGGGTGCCGGTGTTCCCGGCCACATCCGTGCTGAGGCAGAGGGTCTGCCCGCTGCACACATAGTATCCAGGGGCAGGCCTGCGTGTACCAGGTGGTGGCGGCAGCAGGGGTGGGAGCGGGTTCCAGCACAGGCTTGCTGCCTGCCCCCGCCCTGCCCCATTCGTCAGGGATGACTATGTTTGCACTCTGGGGAGGGGTCCTGTGGAGGTGGCCCCTCTCCTGAGGGCAGCCTCCCCCTCCCCCGGACTCGGAGCAGGACCACTCTAGGGAAATGTTCATCTCTTTTGTGGTGTCCTTGTCAGACCCCCTTCAGGGTGACTCCTCCACAGTGCTACAAGTTCTTTCTCGTGTCCAGCCTTAGTCACTCTTGCTGTTGCACCTGATTCATTTATCAGAGGACAAGTTGAGGGCCCTATTATCCTGCCACCCAGTCTGACATCACTGAACTTCCCTCGGGCATGTTCCGACTACTGGGACAGCCCAGTCGGCACAGGAAATGGCTGCTGGATGAATGTGCGAATGAGTGAGTGAGTGACTGAGTGGCTCAGATCCTCCTCCCATGAGAATGCTAAGAAGTGGCTAAGAAGTGGATGAGGGGGTCCTGGGGGCCTGGGCTGAGATGGAGACAGAAACGGGGACCCAAAGGGAGGCAGAAAGAGGGTCAGGAGGAAAGAGATGGGACTGAGGGCACAGAGACGAAGCAGATGCAGCCGAGAGCCAGGTGTCCTCGAGCTCCACTGGCATCCAAGGCCTCAGCCAAAGGTGGCCTGGGACGGACAGGGCCCAGGGGGACAGCACGACCAAAACAAGGTGGAACAACAGGAGCTCAGAGTGAGGCCTGGGACGGACAGGGCCCAGTGGGGGACAGCACGACCAAGACAAGGTGCAACAACAGGAGCTCAGAGTGAGGCCTGGGACGGACAGGGCCCAGGGGGGACAGCACGACCAAGACAAGGTGGAACAACAGGAGCTCAGAGTGAGGCCTGGGACGGACAGGGCCCAGGGGGACAGCACGACCAAAACAAGGTGCAACAACAGGAGCTCAGAGGGAGGGACCACGAGGCAGGAACCTGGGACCCAGGGTGGGGACAGCAGTCTAGCACGACCTAGACCAAGGTCAGAGCAAGGACCCAGGGCTCCAGCCACCCAGCCATGACCTATCCCTCTGCCCCCACCAGAAGGAAGCTGCAGGGAACCTCAGCCAGGCATGGTAGTGAGGTGGGAGTTTCTACAGATGAGGACACCGAGGGTCAGAGGCCACCTGGCCTAAGGTTGCATAGGAGGTAAAGTCCCTCAGTGCTTGGTTGGAGGGGCCAGCTCAGGAGGAGACTGCTGCTCCCACCCCCGAGCCTGTGCTTGGGCACGGTGGCACTGCCAGGCACTTACTCGGCCTGTCGAGGGCCCAGCCCCCCGCCCAGCACCCGCGGGCTTCCCCAGCCCTGGCCGAGGGCAGCGAGGGAACAAAGGTCCAGTCTCTGCCTGCTCAGGCCCCCACCCCCTTGCCCGCCCCTGGCACAGAAGGACCAGGGCCCTGAGGGAGCCCAAGAGCCAAAGCAGCCCCCGCCCCTTTGCCGACACTGAGAACCCCCTTCCTCCCCCTCCCACGGGCCTGCTGGCCGCACTGCAGTGTCCCCCCTTCTAGAGATGGGAAGGCTGAGTGAGAGGGCTGAGGAGCTGGCAGCCACACAGCTGGGATTCGAGCCCACCTAGCCCTCCTCATACGCGTGAGGGTGTGACTGTTCCCGTTGGATGTAACTCACGGGGAGAGATGGGGCAGGGACAGAGACGGCAGAGCCTAGATGGCCCAAAGGGGAGTGCTGGGGAAGGGGCTGAATTGCTCTCACTTTTCCGGCCCTGCCCACCTACCTGCCACCCAGGGCTAGTCCAGTGCTGGTCACAGCAGAAGGGATAAAGCCAGGGGAGAGGCAGAGATGGGGAAACGGAGTCAGCCCCCAGGTCCCCCTAAGTTCATGACCGGGGCTCAGTCCAGTCAGAGGTGAAGCCCCTGCGGAGCTTCCGTTTCCCCATCTGTAACATGGGGCTGTGGGGCCCACTGGGGGCCTCGCTCCCCAGGCCACGGCCATCATTCTTCTCCAGGACCCTTGCCTGCCCCCTGCTCCCCCCAGGGCCTGGCCTTACGCCTCCAGAGGGGCCTGCATGGAGGGCTGACGCTCATCTGCTCTGGAGAAGCTGGGCACAGCCTAGCCCTCCCTGCAGGCCCAGGTCCAGACCAGGAAATGAACATCAGGTGTTCATCATGCCCGAACGTGAAAAGCACTGGGTATTTGGGTGTGACTGGCTCCACTGTACGGATATAGATACTGAGGCTCAGGGAGGCTGAGGGACCTGTCTGAAGCCACCCAGCTCCTGAGGAGCAAAGCAGGGCTGACCTGCTCAATGACCAGGCTTCACGTCCTGTAAGCATCCCAGGGACAGAGGGGGAAGGAGGGAGCTTGATAAACACACACCCCATGTCCCGTCCACAAGAGTAGAAAGAGAAAGGGTCAGGGCGCCGGGGCCACAGGGGGGCAGGTCAGGAGCCTGGAGCGCTTGGGCAGTCTGGGCAATGTCCAAGTGGACAGCCTTGGGCGGTTCTGGGCGAGCAGGGGCTCAGTTCTGTAACCTTGGTCCATAAAACCTCTCCAAGCCTTGACCTGTTAACCAGTGGGCCAAAGCACACGGAGAAAGCCCAGATGCCCCAGCCTGCCTGCACCTGAGTGGCTGGGGAAATGCCCACACCCCAGCTGCTCCTCCCAGCTTTGGGCACCTCCAGCCAGTCACAGCAAGTGCCCAACAGGCCCCAGGCAGGATCAGGCTGCTGCCTCTCGCAGAGCGGGCACTGGGATACTGGCCACGGTGCCCCTCCTCACTGCCTCCACCCCTGGCCCTTATCAGACACAATTCGTTTTAAAGAAAAAATAATATTTATTTGCAATATAAACAAAGTCCCGTTGCTGGATCGGGATATATATATGTATGTGTGTGTATATATATGTAGGGTCACAAATTTTCCTTCATAAGTTCATAAAGCAAAACTGGCCACCCTCTTGGCATACCCTCATTTACACAAATCTGATGCATCTTTCTGGGTTTTTCTTTTTAAAGGTAAAAAAGAGAGAAAGAGAACCATGTACAGCACGGAAGCTTTTTGTCAATTTCTTGACTGTGGCAAGATTTTAATCTGCTGCCTTAAAGAATCCCTGAAAACCACCCCTGTGAGGTAAGATGCAGTGGGGGCAGAGTTTCCGTGGCCTTGCTCACATGCTGAGTGCTGGCTCGCTCAGGGACCCCAGCCCGACTGCTCACCCCTCCCCAGGCCCTATGCAGTCCTGACACCTGGGAGAACTGAGGTTGGAGAAGGAACAAAACTGGAGGAGGATAACGGAATCCGTGGCTTTGTTCTGTGGATATGGGGGTGGAGGGATGGACAGAGCCTCACACCCCTTTCCTTGTCCATCCTCGCCACCCACCCCTGCCCTGGGATTGAAATGGGTGCGAGTTTCTTAATAGACGGCAGGGGCAAGATGAGGGCAGGCTTTCACGGGTTGAGGGGGCTGGGAGTGGCAGCTGAACCAAAGCAACAACCAGGGTGAGGGAAGAGACTCGGGGGAGGCAGGGCTGGGTGCCACCACCTACACCCCCCCAGCCACTGGGCCTGCACCCTCAGCTACCAACAGACAGAGAGAGGAACAAGCAAGTAGTGGGTACATATAAAAAGGGCCTGGGGCCCAGGCCCCCCTCGGGGCTGAGCCCGGAGGGTTAATGCTACTGCGTGGCAGCCCCCTGTGGCCCCACCTCCAGCAGGACAGTGGCAGGGCCTCCCTCTGCTGCCTGGGGCAGTTGGCAGGGACCACCAGAAGGGCAGTTGGGTGGGCAGAGAATGCAAAGGCTACCTGTCCAGCCCACCACTCACCACTCGCGGCAGTCATCACAGGCAAATGCAGCGCCAGGTCGAGGTGGGAGGTGTGGGCAGGCCTGGGAGTCCAAAGCTGGCGAGAGCAGCAAACCACCCCTTTAAGGGCCGCTGCGGAAACGGAGGCTTCACACATGTGCAAAACGCTTTTGGTCAAGATCAACGCGGGGTTTGTCTTTTCCATTAAAAACAAAAACCCAAGAATTGCTTTTTGAAATAAGAAGAAAAACAAACTGATAACACTTCTCTCTCTCTCTCTCTCGCAGGATCAAGAAAGGGATGAAATACTGGTTTATACAATCCACTGTTGCATGTAGCCTGAAAATAACACTTTTCATTAAAAAAGAAAAATCAAGAAGAGCTTGAACACTCTCTGCTCCAGGGAGCTCGGATTTACCTGCCAAAAATAAAAAGTAAACTCAGGTCCATGGATGTGTCTTTAAAAAAAAAAAGAGCCAAACTGGCTGGGCCATCAGCAGAAAGGAGTGTCCTGGGACAAGGACGAGGCCCCACTGGACTCCCAAAGCCACATGTCTGAGAGCCGAGGGCCCCTCCGGAAAGTCCTGCCGGGGGAGGCCTGGCTGTGGGCTGCACCCTCCCCGGGACGGTGAGGGAAGCTCACCTCTGGGCACAGGCGATGTCCGGGTTCCTCACGCCAGAGGCAGCAGGCGTGGGCCCTCCCTGCGGGCCCTGTGGAGGCCCGGGAGGGGCTGGCCCGTTGCCCCGTGCCCCCGGCCTCACGTGGACTCGAGCGTGTTGAGTGGGAACAGGTTGTGGTTGGTGGGCGTGGAGAAGTAGAGCTGCTCGCTGGGGGTGTGGTTGTCACACGGGCTGCTCAGCCCCAGCGTCCGCTCGAAGTCCAGCAGCTGCCCCATAAAGTTGAAGTTGGGTGAGATGTTGGACTTTTTCCTCTTGACAAAGTCGTAGGCATCATTGAGCGACAGGTTCATCTTCTGCATCAGGTAGGCCACTGTGACCGTCACCGAGCGGCTGATGCCTGCCAGGCAGTGCACCAGGACACCGCACTTCTTGGAGCGGGCCTCGTCTGAAACACACAGGCACGGGTCAGGGCAGCACCTCCTCCAGGGAGCCACCGCAGGTGGGGCTGGGGCACAGGTGGGGCTGGGGGCAGCATGGTGACTGGCTGGTGCCTCCCGACTCCCGAGTGACCTGGTGAAGTCCCACGCGGGTGGGACAGCAACTTGGGGTCGAAGTTAAGAGCATGACTGTGGAGAGGGCTCTGCCACACGGTAGCTCCAAGTCACTGGACATTCCTGCGCCTCGGTCTTCTCCTGTCAGAGGGCCTGCTTACTCACAGTGCTCTTAGAGGGACGTGAGCCAAGGGGGGGGGGGGCGCCACAAACACTGTGATCACTGCTAGTCCTACTGCTGCTCTAACCGTGTGCTACTACATGCCAAGGTGTCACCTGCATCCTCTCAGGTCCTCGGCACCATGGCTACCAAGTTAACTTTATAAATGAGGACACAGGCACAGAGACCAAGTAAGGAGCACAAGGTCACACACAGGTTCCTCCTAACTCGCAGCACTCACCCCCGCTAGCCCACGACCTGGGGCTCAGGGCTGAGCTTGCTGTCCTGGGGCAGCTTCCATGGGTGCCCCCGAGAGCCTCCTCAGAAACAGGCCTCATGAAGGCTCCTCCACAAGGGAACGGCAGGCAGCACTCGGCTCTGCCCTCGGCCCAGCCAGTCCCCGGGGCCTTAGTCCTGCTCCGGAATAGCCAGGGGCTGGGACCAGGGCCACGCCTAGTTTCACGAGTAGGGTTTGCTTATGTGGGGCCTACCCAGACCACTTACTAGACTTTCCCTGGCCCATGTGCCAGTGACATCTCCCACCACAGCCAACCAAGTTCTGCCAACTCTCCCCTCCACCGCTCCTCCCGGATTCCCCCAGTGCGGTGCTCAGACGCCTATGCCTGACAGGCAGCAGGAGCTCAAATACCGGTTGAGCCACCGGCCAACTCAGTCCTGTAATCTCTCCTCCCCTAGACCCGAGCACAGCTGCATCTCCGTGCCATAGCTGTGCCAGAGGCACAGATTAACAAGAGGCAGGCCTGGGGTCCCCAAGGTCCCCGCCTGAGCTCACTGGGAGCCAGGTACACTCCTTCAAGATGCACTCCTACAAAAGGCCGCAGGTTCACAAACTGTTCCTCGTATGGCACTCACTGCTTCTGGCCTGGCAGGACTTCCCTTCCCTAAGCCCACATGAGGGTTCCCAGGGCAAAGCATGCAGTAGGTGCTTAATCCAGACTCGGGGACCAACTGGGGGCCAGACCAGCGGGGGAAGAGACCGACGTCATGGATTCACGTGGAACCACGCTGTCTGACCTTTAGATTTGGGGCAGGAGAAGGGGGTAGTGGAGACAAGCTTCCAGTGGTGACACATCAAGATAAGGGGAAGGCCTGGTCCCCAAACCCACTCCTAGGTAATCCAAAGTCAAACCGCTTCCGCTGGCTTTATTTTTAGCCCTCTAAGGGTGTGGCGGAGCCTCGGGGGTGCTGGGGCTTGATCCTGCCCCACTGAGTCCTATGGGATGCTTGGGCTTCAATTCCTTCACTTGTCAAAAAGGGAGTATGGTTCCTCCCACCTCTACACCCTGTTCTGTCCCCCTCCCCACATGTAAAAGGACCTCCAAGAACGATAAAAACACCTACAAACCAGGTTCAGCCCTGGGAAATCCGGGGGCCCCCTCTTCACCCCCCTCTTGACTGGGGAGAGCACAAATGCTGAGGCAGCACCCACAGCCCTCTGGGCCACGTCCTCCCAAGCAGAGCTGGGAAGCTCTGGATAGCCCCCGACACAGCCCCTCCCCCAGGCCTCAGCTTCCTTCCTTCCTCCCAGCCAGGCACCTACTTTTGGTTCCCAGTAAGCGGATGAGGCGGGGAAGCCTCCCACTTCCTGTTATTAACGCGAGCCCAGCCCAGCTGACACCAAAACGCCCTCCACTGGACATAGCCGCCAGAGGGAAAAGACTGCCGGGCCACCCCCTCCCTGCCACCGGAGGCTGGACAGAACACTGGGTCACTAGGCTCGGAGAGCCCAGGGTTTACATTCACCCTGATCTTGTGTCCCTTTCCTGAATCCTGGGTGAGAGCTGAACCCGAAGACGACCTGCCATCTAAACAGCCTCCAGCTGGCCAAGGAGAAAGCAGGATGGGAGGTCAAAGATAAGGAACCCGAGTCAGCTGAGGCTGCGGATGCAGGGGGCTCAGAGGGCGCTAAGCCAGACAGCAGAACACACTGCTCTGGGGAGGACTTCCTCAGCCTCTCCCCATACTCTCTGAATACCTCCTATATGCCAAGCAAGCCCCACAGGCTGCCGGGAGCATCGGAGGCCCCGCCGAGGCCCTTTGGGTCATCACGTTCCAACAGCTGCCAGTTAGGGGGAGGCCTCTGGCTCCAGGCCACACTTTAGCCCCCTCAGGTACACAGTAAAGCCCAAAGAGGCTCCGTGACAGCCCCTAAAGAGACATGTGCGCTGAGGCGTGACGCAAAGCAAGCAAGACTCGTGGGAGGTCTGAGAGCTGGGACGTTTCAGCTTGCTGAGCCTGAAACAGCACAGCCAGAAAAACCCAAGCTGGACAGCAGAGTCCACGAGGCTCCAACAGCTGCAGGGAGCCTGCGAGTCGGGGGACTGCTCAGGCCCCGAGGGCCTCGGTGACGCACAGTGGGCCTGGGTACACCCATGGGCACACGCTGGCACATGCAGGGCACACACAGGTCTTGACAGGCCCAGAGATACCCAGCCAGGCACGGGCAACACCCAGAGTCCCATACACACCTTGATGCGCAAGCCCACCCACCCTGGCCGAAGCGCAGCAGCACTTACCAATGAAGCTGATGGCCTCAGGGAAGAACTGGGAGAGGTTCTGGCTCCAGTGGTCAGAGATGGGGATCTGCTTGTAGGTGAACTCGCCCCCGTGCTCGAAGGCATTGGGCAGGTTGGGCGTGACGTTGAGGATATACTTGATGCCGTACTTGCCGAGCACATCCAGGTTGGTGGAGTCCTTGGCGCAGCCGAGGTAGAGGTAGGGCAGGATCTGGACGGGGAAGGCCGGTTGGCTGGATGGCACAGGGCTGCCGTCTGACTCGGTGGCACTGCTGGGCAGCTCTCTGTCCGACTCACCATCTGAGCAGTCAGAGCTGATGCGTAGGCCCCCCAGACCCAACACTGAGGTGGGCGGTGAGCCGCTCGGCGAGGACGAGCTGTCCACGTTGGTCTCGCAGTGTTCTGAGTACTCTGTCTGGAACTTGTTGAAACCACCTGTGGACAGGATGAGACAGGGCCTGGATGAGAGACTGACGATGCCAGTGACCCCAGACCAAACAGGCTGCACAAGACCAACAGCAGCCAGGGTTCCCCACGGCAAGCACCGTAACACCAACAACGGACAACACGGGCGGTGCTACATATTTACACATGTACCTCCTCCTGTTTTCTCCACAACTATCCTATGATCCACTTCACAGATGGGGAAACTGAGGCCCCAAGTGATAAAGTAACATGCTTGAGCACCATACCCTTGCCCATAGGGCTTCAGGGCCCCAGCCATACAACCAGCTTTAGGGCACTTGAGGACAGACTCCAGCTCATTCCTCTTCCACAGCTCCCATGTACACCTGGCACCCATGGGTGCTCAGTAACTGCTAAGCGGTAAAGGAGAGCAAACCACCCCATCTCAGGCCAACACCTGTGGGTTTGCAAACCCCTCTTATAGATGAGACCGCAGGGGCCAGAGCTGCATCTGGGTCAGCTAGAGGCAGAGAGGGCCTGGGCCCCCTGACTGGGAATAGGGTGCTTGAGCCCCACTCTCAGCCACACGGGAAGTAGTGTGAAGGTATCTGTTGGCTCTTTCCCAGGGCAGGGGCAAGTTCATAAAAGGGGTCCCAATTCCACCTCTCCAGAACCCACCCCCTTATAACACAAGGTCCCTCTCAAGCCTCGGACCCACAGAAGGGGAAGCTGCTGGGGGCTTTACAGGGACAAGAAATGGGGAGCGCCTTGCAGCTAAGGATGGGCCCTGCGCCCGAGGGTGCCGCAGGCCTCCTCTCCCCTCCCGCCTGCCCGCCCCGCTGCCAGCAAGAGGCCATTTTGGAATGTTAATTGGAAACACCGGCTGCAGCCACTCGCCTCCCAGCGCTGCCTCCCCCTTCCACAGTCTCTGGGGTGGCAGGCTAAGGACTTGGGGGTCCCAGAAAACCAGAGCTGGGGCAAGGAACACTGCTTACAGCCGTGCCCCAAGCGCCTCCAAGAGGCGGTGATTCCCAAGTGATGAGACCCACGCGGGGATGCCCAGAGTCCCCCAACCCAAATGATCCCCATTCCCTGGCGGGGGCGGGGACGATTATGAAAAACTCCTGTCCTAACCCGGGCCTTCCAGGAACACGCATTCCAGTCTGTAGGAGCTGAACTTGGGTGCCCAGGAGGGGACCCTCCCTCCTTTGAGGGGCTCACGGGGAACCTAGGAGCTGCCATGGCCCCAACAACACGAAAAAAGGAAAGCCCAGGCGGGGAGAAGTTTGTTCGACCCACTTAGATCGTGCCCAGAAAGGTGTAGAGGAGGCCTGCGTATCAGCCTAAACCCGCACAGCTGGGGCCGGACGCCCGGGAGAGGAGAATGCGGGCCGGGGGCGACGTGGCGCCGGCCGGGCAGGCTGGGTACGGGGAGAGAAAGCGGCCTCCGGCTGGGGCACCCGGGAGCCGCGGGAGAGCCCCAATCCCAGACAGGGTCTCGGTGCTGCCCTCACCTTGGAGGTAGTAGGCCTGGCAGCCGTCGTCGCGCAGCTTTTGCAGGAGAAGGCCAAGCACCGAAGCGGGAGCGCCAGGCTCTGGCTGCCACTCGGCCGTGGCCTCGTCGTAGAGCAAAACGGTGGCCGCCTTGCAGCGCGTAGCGAAACGCTCCTTGTCGGCGTGGTTGGGGATGATGGAGCGGATGGGCAGGTTGCCCTTGCGCAAGCGGCGCAGCATGAGGCCCGGGATGGCCAGGTTGATGGCCGTCTCGATGTGCGACGACTCGAAGAGCTCGTGCGGCCGGCAGTCGAGCAGCAGCAGGGACGCGCCGCCGCGCGCCTCCAGCTCCTCCTGCAGCCACTCGGCACTCTTGCAAGGCATGGCCCCCGCACCCGCCGCCGCGCCTGCCCCGGTACCGGCGCCGGAACCAGACCCCGCACCGGGCTCCGACCCCGCCCCGGTGCCCCCAGCCGCCGACGCCCCCGAGGCCGACATGTGCGCCCGCGCTGGGGGGCCGCGGAGCTGGTTTTTCATGGGGAGCGCGGGCGGCCCGGGGCCGGGGCCGGGCAGCCCTGCCCTGGGACGGCGCCCCGGCCGCGCGGGCCCCAGCCGCGTCTCCGGGCGCCCGCCTCCCGCCGAGCTGCACGCCCGCCGCCCCGGCCTCCCGGCCTCCGTCCCGCCCGGCCCTCCGCGCGCGCCGCGGCCTGACAGCCCCAATTAAACGGCGTCTCGGACGGCCGCGCGCCGAGGCGTCCTCCGGGGGGCGGGGCCGCGGGGCCGGCGCCCGAGCTTAAAGGCGCCGTACCTCCGCCGCCCCTCCCCACGGGGTACGCGGCCGCGCGAGCAGTCCCGTGTGCCCGGAGACCTGCGCCCCGGCCTTCGCCCCGCTTCAGCGCTGCCGCCGTCTCGCCTGGCCCAGAACTGATTATGACTCGCCTGGGGGCCCGGCCAAGACCCTCTCGGTTCCCCTGTCCCGCGCTCCCAGCTCTTCTGTGCCCTACCCTGAAGGGCTGCCCTGGGGGCGTCCTGCGCGTGGCATCCCCTTCCTACGTTCACGGAAGCAGAGTTTCCCCGGGGTTGGGGCGGAGGGAAGGGGCGATCAGGCTGAGCCAAAGCCCCCTCCTCCTGTCAACTCCATTCATTCATTCTCAGCGAGTTCATTCAACAAATGGAAATTGAACGCCTACTACGTGCCATGACCTGTGCTTAGGCGGTCACCGTTTCTGGCAACTTGCATAGTCCCAATGAGGGCTACACGCTTAAAGACCTGAAGGTAGTCTCACCCCAGCAGGCCTGAGGGGGGATCAGCACCTAGGCAACTGGCGGAGTAGGACGGCCCAAGGCCGTGCCACCCTCCACGGGCAGGGGTGAAGAAATCCTGAAACGACCTGGGAAGAGAGAGCGGGCCCTTTAAGGAAGCTTCATAAGCGGGGTGGTGACAGGCGCCGAGTGAAGCGCCACGTGACTTTTCCACGGGAGCGGGTGCTGGGGGGATCCTCTTTAATCGGCTCTCCTCCTCCCACCTCCCAACGCACCAATCAACTTTCGTGGTAGGCGGGAGTGCGCCACGCAGGTGGCCAATCGCGGCCGAAGGAGACGGTGGGGCGGAGAGAGGAAGGCGGGGCCCGCCGAAAGTTCCACCCAGCGCGGGAAGTGGGCGGGGTCTCAGCGAGCGCTGTGTATCGGCTCGCAGGCTGCCTAGGCGGAGTAGGTGAATGGATCCGCAGGTAGCGCTGGAACAAAGCGGCTCGACTCGAACGGTGCGCGTGCGCAGGGCCTGCCGCACTTTCCCTACTGAGTCAGGGTTGTCTGCGTCGGGAGGGAGCTCGCGGCTGATCCTGCGGTTCGTCTGGTCCGTTCCCTGCTGGGCGGAGTGCTCCCACATCCTTGGGGTTTATCCTTCCCACTCTGCCCGAGGCTGGTCAGCTCCCCGCCACCTTGCCTCTACACCCAGCTGGAGGGAGGTTAGCGTCAGAGATGAAGGGCGGTGGCGCTTGAGATTTGCCGAAGGGAGTGCTTCTGGAACCCGCAGGATTTGAGCTTTCCGCTGACAGGAAGGCACGAAGAGGGGCGGCCCTGGGTTAGTACCCGCTGCCCACCTCCCTCCCCCCACCCCCCTTTGTCCATGCGAAGGATAGTCTATGTGAAGGGTTTCATCCCGCTGCAGGGCTGTGTCGAAAAGAAGCAGGGATCTCTCCCACAGTCACACTCCCAGCAAGATGACAGCACTGCAATCATAGGTGGCCTTATCACCCAAGATTCGATGCCCAGAGAGGTGATAGGAGAATCAGGTCTCTGGCCTCCCGCGCAGGCTTGTCCTAGGGTTGCTGGGCAGAGCCTACTTCCCTGGGGACCTAGGACGAGTGGAAAGGGCTCCCGGGGCCTGAGGGGCCTAGATGTGGATTCTGCCCTGCCACCTGCTGACGTGTTGTGTGGCCCGAGTATGGTTCCCACCTCTCTGGGCCTCAGTTTTCCCCACGTGGGATCGTGCTGGTCTGGACAGTGCCCAACCAGTCCATCACAAATCTGTCAGCCTGGGAGGGTGGTTCTCTGAAGCCAGGCCCCTTAGCCGGTAGTCCAGGTGCTGGTTGTCAGGGATGGAGACAACCAGCACCTCACTCAAAAGGCCTGAGCAGACCCACAAGGGAGGGGACCTGCTGGCCAGTGGGTCATTCCTCAACGGGCTTGTTGGGGGCCTGTTGGAGCTTCGCCTACAGCAGTGCCTGATGAGGAGTTGACCATTGTTCTCACTAGTGGGGGCACAACTGCAAGGGGACCCTCCACCGTGCCCCCCCCCCCCCCCCCCGTCTCCATCCCCCGTGCGCGAGGAAGCCCCTCCCAGAAGAGGGGAGGAGGCCCACCACCCCTCACATTAGCTTGTGATGGCTCCCTAGTCTCCCTCACCCTCTGGACTCCTCTAGCGGGGACAGCTACCCTGGAGGAGAGACCTGTGAGGATGTGTGGAATTGGGAAGACTCCCTGGGGGGTGGGGGGCATCCTCCCGCAGGGATGTAAAAAGAGGCAGGGTTTGACTGAGTACAGGAGAAGGGAGAGCATCTGGGGAGGGGGTGACAGGGGGAGCAAAGGGGTGGAAGAGAATTAGCCTGACCATGGGAGATGCTGCGGTGGTCCTGGGCCCCCATCACCCTGGCTGGAGGAGAGCCCCAAAGCCTTGGTTCCTGAGTGGAAGCCCTGCCTACAGTCTTGAACCGCTAGACACAATGTGTAAAGTGGATCCCAGCAGGGCTGTCCTTGGGTGTTAGGGAAGGGGGCAAGGGACAGACACAGAACCCTCTGACATACACGGCTCAGAGCATAACAAGAACTTGCCTATGGTCAGACAGCAAGAGGCCAGAGCTGCCCCTGCCCAGGGCCTTGCTCTGCACCTGTGACCCTCCCTCAAGGATACTGGAAGAGGGGACCTGGTACCTTGGGTGAGAGCTTGGGATCAAAGACATTCCTCCTCCTCAGGAATGTGGCCTTTCCTGCCCTTCAAGGTTCAGACCCTCCCTCACCTGCAGCCCCTGGGAGAGGTGCCCCACTCACTAGGGTCTCCCTGAGGGGCAGGGGGGCCCCAGAACAGGTGTGAGTCCCTGGGGGTGATTGGGTCTCAGGAGGGGAGCTGCGGGTGGGGTGTGTTTGAACTCTCTGCGGGCTGTACCCCTCTCCCACACCCCTCCAGGCCTTTACACATGCTCTTCCCTCAGTCAGGACATTTTTTCGCCCTCACCTTTTGCCTGCCTTCTAGAATATCCCAGCTCAGGTGTCACCCTCAGGGAGGCTTCCTCTGATCCTCCAGGCTAGATTAGCCCCCCTGATCTGTGATCCCAGGACCCCTGCCCCCCAACTTTGCTCTGGACTCTATCACAGTCATGGTTACACTGCCCACCAGGCTTTCTCCCTTTGGATGTCCAATGGTATGCCTGCCCCTCCTCAAGGCCATTTCTCCTCCTGCCGTCTCTGTCTCATCCCTCGTCCCCCAGTTGCCAGGCCCAAACCCATGAGGCACGTTTGGAGCTACCTACCCTGTCTGCACATATCCAGCCCCAGAGCCACACAGAGAAGGGGGCTTCCCAGCCCGGCAAGGCTTAGCTGTGATGGTGGGATGTTTGATGTGAACTAAACAGATATGAACTGGTGTGTACCACCCCCCCCCAAACACATGTCCACATGGCATGGTGACCTAGGAGCCGTGTCACCAAGAATAGTTTAAGCATCTTGGAAGCAGACTTTCCTTTTCTCACTGTTGCCCCTGGATTTCTTAGAGATGGGCCAGCATGTTTGAATGGCATATGCTGGAGGGGCAGGAGGGGAGGAGGGTCAGTTTCTTGCCCTCCTACCCTAAAGAGGCTAGCACAAATTTGGGATGAGCTCCTGCTTGCTTCCAGGAGGGCAGCTTTCCAATCAAGGTCTATTTCCCACTATGAGAGCTGAGCAGGGGCTGGAGCAGGGGCTGGGGCAGGGCACTCCAGTCCGTGATGCCTGCTGCTGGTGACAGAGCTAGTCTCTGCCAAGGGCAGCTCCACTAGGCTGGGGGAGATGTGCCATCAGAGCCCTGCCTGAAACCCAGACTAGGGGTCACTATGCTTGCCCCTGACCCTTGGGGCAGCTTCTCCCGCATCCCTTGGTGAGGTGCCTGCCTGGGTTACAGTCAGAACAAGTAGTGTGTAAGCCAGGCCAGGAGTGGACTGTGAAAAGCCTGGCAACTCTCCTGCCCTACACAGAACTCCTGGCTGTACACATCCCTGCATGTGCACGCACGCACACACACACACACACACGTAAGGACACATAAGACAGGCCCAAACACCCATAGATCTACCTATACGTGCATATATGCTCACAGGCACATAAGCGTGTACGTAGAAATACACAAATACAGACCTATGCACGAGTGCAGAAATGTACAGTACACATGTACACACACACTCACTGTGATATGCACACATGCCAACAGACCCTGTATGTGTGGGCACTTGCCACTCTTGCTGGAGGGGTGCCCACAGACAGATAACCCAGAGAGGCTGTTACAGGCTGATGGAATCCATGTTCTTCTCCCACAGCCCTCCAGTCACCTGGGCTCACCCTTCCATATTGGCCATTGCTGGGATCTCTGTGGTGACTAGTTCTGGATGGAACAGAAGTCCATCCCGGCCTGCCTCCCAGCAGGGGGCTGCCAGACCCTGGGTGATGGCAGCATGGCACAGGGAAGCTGTTGCCTGGGACAGCTCTGCTGCTGGGGGCCCAGCCTATCCACCCTCTCCCTGCCCTGCCCAGGTGTTGGGGCAGAGGGGGTAGGAGGTCAGGGCAGGTTGGGGCAGGTCAGGTGAGAGAGAGGGCCACACCCAGGAAAATCAGAGAACAAAACCTGGCAGGATGGAAGCCAGGGCCTAGAAGATCTGGGAACTCCCCAAAGCCACCTGGAGAAGGTGGAGGGGAAGAGCGAAGAGAGCCTTGCCTCTGGAGGAGCCTCCCCTCCCATTCAGGCTCATTTTCTGAGCACCTGCCCTGAGCAAGGGAGTGTGCAGGGCAGTGAAGTGGGACCTCAGAGGGGGAACTAGACATATGTAATTCCTCTCTCCCTGCTCCCCACCCAGCAGTGACTGCAGGCCCTTGGCCAACCTCCCCAGGTGGACTCCCTGGGGCATGCCTTTCCCAGCCACACACCAGCCCACTGGGGCCTGCCTCAGTGTGGAAGACTCACCACTCGGCCACGTTTCATCCCTGGCAGGCATTACTAGTCAATCACAGGACTTGCTGAACCATCCTCTGGCCTGAAAACCCTTCCAAGCAGGCAGGACCAGTTGATCAACTGTGGTAGACACGGGAGGTAAAACCTTTTTGCTAACGTCTCAATTCATAGCCAGACCAGCTATGCTTCTCTGTCCCCACCCCCAGCTCACTTCACTCTGACCACCTCCTGCTTCCTACTTGGTGCCCAGACACAGCACCCCTGCCTCCACACACTTCCTCATTCCATGCCTACACCCGAAATTATCTCCAGCTTCTGAGGGGCCATGGCCTCAGGAAGCCTGCCCTGCTTAACCTCAGCAGAGTCTGCTCCTGGTCCGAGTCCTCCCCTGCAGGGCCCAGCATTTTCCACTCTCTACCCAGTGGAGCCTCCCCGCTGCAACTTCCCCTGTGTGAGCCTCCCTTCATCACTGGAGTCCCCCACGTGGTCATGCAGAGTCCTGGGGCCCATCCAGGCCTTTCTCATGACCCCAACTGCCCTCTGTTCCAAGCTGTCTTGGGCATGGGGTTCCCCTCAGAGTATGGGGGTCTGCTGGGCTGGTCAGCCTGGGCAAGTGAACATTTCAAGGCCTGCTCGGGGCTGGCTGACTTGGGACTGATGTCAAGCAGGCCTGATCCCAGCACAAAGGCCCTACCGCATGGCCCTCATGCCAGTGCAGTGTTCGCCAACTCAGCCCCGCATTGCCCCCGTGTCCCCAGTGAGGTGAGCAGAGCAGGGCTTGTCTGTCCATTCTACAGATGAGAAAACTGAGGCCTAGGAAGGGAAATGTCTTGCCCAAGGGCCTGGCTCCAGCCCCAGCCAGTTACTCACTTACCCATGGGGCCTGGGGTGAGTCATCGTGGCCCAGGTGATGGGAAGGAAACACATAAACACGAGCAAGTGGGAAGGACGGTCTGGTAGGAGGGTTGACATGCCTGCCTGGGGCTCCCACACACAGGCCCCTGTGGTCTTACTGATCAGGAGCCCACCTGACGGTTTCAAGTCTTGTTTCCTTCTGGCCCCGTGTCCAGGCTTTGCACCAGCCCTGGGAGGGCTGTCAACTCATTTGACAGGTGGGGAAACTAAGGCCCATGGTTACAACCCCAGCTGTGGCAGGGGGCTGGGCCCCAGACTAACAACCCAGAGCTCCTTTCCCCCAGCCCAGGGGTTTCCAGCTGGCTCTTACCTGGCTCCAGGCTCTACAGGGAACCCCTTGCTCTACCAGCTGTTTCCCGTCACTGGGGTGGAAGGGGGCCAACACTGCCAGGGTGGGGGCATGGGCAAGCTACTCGCCCCATAAGGAGGGGGGCTGTATCCTGCACATAGCATGTGTGCTATCAAATGCTCTTTCTACTTCCATGGCTAATCCTTTCCTACCCAGAATCTGTCCACTTTCACTACACAGTCCAGGCCCTCCTATCTCTCCCGTGGACCATCTCCCTAGCCTTCTTCGCAGCCTCCCCACCCAGCAGCCAGAGGGATCTTTTTTTTTTTTTTTTTTTTTTTTGCGGTACGTGGGCCTCTCACCCCCGCGGCCCCTCCCGTTGCAGAGCACAGGCTCCGAGGCTCAGTGGCCATGGCTCACGGGCCCAGCCGCTCTGCGGCATGTGGGATCCTCCCGGACCGGGGCACGAACCCGTGTCCCCTGCATCGGCAGGCGGACTCTCAACCACTGCGCCACCAGGGAAGCCCCAGAGGGATATTTTGAGAATCAGACCTGGTCCTCCCCTGCTCTGAAGCTTCCCACCATCCGGGCACAGGCCAGCATGGCCCTCAGTGATCTGGCACGGCCCCTCTCCCCACCTCCTCGCCTCCCATCAGGGTCCAGGATTCTCTGGTTGCCCAGCCCAGGCCCCTACATCATCTTGCTCTCTCTTCAGGGCCTTTGCACTCACTGGTCTGCTTGTTGGAGCCCTCCTGTCCTGGCTCTTTCCTTTGACTACGGCTTATCCTTACCCCCAAACCAGCTCATCCTCCAGAGCCAGGGGGGGCACTGGGAAGTGGGATCCCGCCTTTCTTCTGGACTCTGTGTTGTCAGCCATGAGCACATGGTCCTGTGATTTAAAATGCCTTTGGCTCTTCTCTGCCACACTGGAGGATTCCAGAAACCTCTCACTTCCATTCTCCACCTGGGCCTCAGCCAGTCCTGCATGACCTGCCCAGAGTCAGAAGGCTTCTTACCATGAAGGGATGGCTCCCCGCTCCCACCATGTCTGGCAGGGCCTCATCCTTGTCCTTGGGCTGCAGGCCTCAATTTCCCTGTTTCAGAGAGAGCACTCCACCCACAACTCTGGTGCAGCTTATCCTTCCTCTGCAAATTGAGCCCAAACTCCCACCTCCTGGTGGACCCAAGGGTCCCTCAGGTCCCAAGCCTGGGTTCCAGTCCTGCATACCACCACTCTCAAGCCTGGAAGAGGGGCTGGGATGCGTGGGGGAAGCCCCATCTGCTGACACTGAGGTCATCCCTAGAGGGCCAGGAGAAACAGCTCAACAGCCCCAAGAAACCAGGCAGCTGGCTCTGATTTCCTTGGGGTTTGGAGGAAGGCAGAGGAGAGAGGAAAAGGACTCAGGTAAGTTTGGCTGGGCTGGCTCCCTGCCCCAAAGTCATAGGTCAAGGCGAGCCCTTTCCTCTTGCATGCCGCTCACCAGAATCTTTGCCCTGGGCTGATCTCCCCTCCATTTTATGACACTTTAGGGCTTGTGGGCAGCACCTCATGAGCCCACCTGGGGCTCTGAGGGATGGAAGCCAGGGCTTTAGGGGAGCAGGGGTCCTTGGCTGCTGGCCTCTAGCCACCATATCACCCTTGGCCTCCCACTTGAAGCTTCTGATCCTTCTGAAGCCACCTCTGCCAGGAAAGGCCTGGAGCCCCAGTGGTTTGAGCAGGGGTGGGGGGCAGGAGGGTGACTCGGGCAGGGATTCCCAGCCAGAGCAAAGGCAAGGAGCAATGATGGAGTCCGGGGTGGTGCCCTGGTCCGTCTTTGCCAAACCAGCTATGGTTTTTTGATTAGGAGAGCCAGCTGTGGCAGGCTCCTGACAGTAAAGCCAATCCAACCTCTGAGGCTGGGAGGGCGAAGGGGGCTGGGAATTCCCAGGGCACCTGGCAGGCGGATGTGCCAGGGGTCTGGGCTGGGTCTGCTTCGGGTGGGCCAAAGGGCGGTGCCTGGTAGGTCTCGCTGTAGCTGCCAGGCCTACTTGCCTCATTAGCATCTGCCTACTGCCAGCCTGGGCCTGTCTGGTCCCCTCCCCATCAGTCCACACAGCCGTTTTTCAGGAATTCCTCCTATAAGGCTTTGATGGTGACAGTGATGGAGATCATGTGACCAAGATGAAGTTGGGGAAATGGCCTGGGAACCAGCTGGCCTGGCCCTGACACAAGGTTGCTGTGTTGAGGCCTCAGCGCTCAGCCCTATTCTAGGTTTCATGCCCAACACCATCCCATATGGGCTCAGCTGTCCAGCGGTCGCCTGGAGCTCTATGTGCCATGTTCTCAGGTAGGCAGGCATGGGTGGCAGCACTTGGAAACAGTCTGGGGAACTCCCCTTCTTGATGTGGCCTCACCCAGCCCTATTCCTGCCAGAGGGGCACATGCCCTCAAACCTGGGATACTCCCTCCCTGCAAAGACGAGGGTCCTCTGGGAGAGAAGAGGGACCAGTGAACTCTCAGGGCTCCTAGTGGGGCCCTTTGAGGTTGTTACAGGGAGGACCAGGGATCAGCTCTGCTTAAGGCCCCCTTCCCACCTCCCTGCCCCTTGCCATGGCTTATGCAGTCTCCCATTAGAAGCCAGCACTGCCCTGACCCCCACTGCCAGATGGGACAGCCCTCTGGCCTGAGCCATAGGGGTGGCTCCGAGACCAGGGCTGGTGGGGGTGAGGCACTGAGAAGGCAGTTTGGCCAGAGCTGGAACTCTCTGTCAAAACCTCCCCAGAAACAACAGGCCAGGCCCAAGAACTCAGGCTGGGGAGTGGCTGAATTCCCCAGGCCATGAGCACTACTGGGACACAGAGCTCCCACGTAGGAGGCAGCTGGAACCCCCGGATCTGGGGTGCTGCTGTGGACTTGGGTGGCCCCTGGAGGTGCCCCAGCCTCTTCATCTATAAAGTGGGGCAATACCTTCTGCCTACCCTAACTCCCAGGGGTGCGGGGCAGCTAGGCAGGTTCTGCCTCGGAACTGTCAGAGGGAAGGGTCTCTTTCGCCTAAGGGGCTGGGCACAGACTCCCAACCACCCCCATGCACTGCAGGAGTGCCTTGGCCTGACACCTGTACCAGACGAGGTCAAGTGCTGACCACCTGCCAGACCCTGCGCTGGACATAGCAGGACAACCCGTTGTGGCCCTCAGATGACCAAGGTGTGAGTGTGCCATGTGTGTTGGGACAGGGCATGGGTAAGATGGGAGAGGTGGAGACTGGGGAGCCTGCCTGTAATGCTGACTCCACCACCGGCCTCCCCTCTCCAGGCCTGTTTCCTCCTCTATAGAATGGGGTACCGTACACCACGCGAGGCTGCTTGAGGCAGGAGGAAACATGCTGTGTGAAGGCTCCAGTCCAGGGCTGAGCTCATGTCCCCCTGCTGAGCCCTCTTATGCCTGGACAGTGGGGAGAGGGCCCCGGGGGCAGGCAGTGACCCCTGTGGGAAGGAGTCCTGGAGGGGAGGCCTGGGACGGGGTCTGTAAGCAGCTGTGCCGGGGAGTGTGGGCAGAACAGACTCTGAACAGAGAGGCTGGCTCCAACAGGAAGAGAAACAGAGACAGAGGAGACAGCAACTCTTCTGAACCTGCAGCTGGTGGCTGCCCTGTCCTGAGGCTGATGTGGGGCCATGGACACGCCCAACACCCCATGGGGCAGGGCCCTGCCCACCAGCCTCATGCCTCTGCCTCTGTGTCCACCCCTGCCTACCCACCTGCCATGAGGGAGGGAAGCAGAGTCACCAGGCCCTGGCCAAGCTCCAGCCTGGTCCTACCTCCAAGTCTCAGCCACACCAGCCCCCTGCTGCCTCCTGCTCACCCTTCCTTAGCTGTCACCACCATTCGACTCCCACCCTTCGCTCAGACCCAGCAGACAACAGCCCCTGCTCTGACCCTCAGGGAGCTTTCCCATCAGGGGTATTTGACCCATGGCTCCTGCCTCCTCAGGGCTCTCCCTGTAGAACTGTCCAAAGTGGGATCCATAGAACACTAGGCCCACCTCATAGAGAGGGTCATGTGGTCAAATGTCTGAAAAACACTGTGAACTCTGTGGCCCCAGCTGCATAGCATAGGAGTGTGTTAAAGGCTCTGAGAAGTCCTGCACGGATATAGCTGGCTTAATTTTGTTCATCTGGCATTTCCCAAACTCTGGTGACCACAGCATCAGTTTTTTGCATAATCTCCACTCCCAGCCCGTGGGACTGTGCACTCAGCCTGTCCTTCAGGAGAGAAAATAGGCTTGTCTTGCCCAGTGGCTGCTCATACCATGTTCTCTTCCCCGGACTTCCTTTCTCATTTTCAGAT
This sequence comes from Stenella coeruleoalba, assembly GCF_951394435.1. Taxonomy (NCBI): domain Eukaryota; kingdom Metazoa; phylum Chordata; class Mammalia; order Artiodactyla; family Delphinidae; genus Stenella; species Stenella coeruleoalba. The sequence continues at coordinate 68,562,723 of NC_137156.1, forward strand.
GAGAAGCTGAGGATCATCAAGTAGCTGCTCAGAACCCCACACCCTCCCTCTGGCCGGCTCTAGGCGCCCTGAGGTCTGCTTTTCACCAGCAGGTCCAACTGCCATCCCAGCCCGGCTCCTGGGAGGCTAGGATGATTAAATGGGCACCGGGCAGAGATGAGTCGGAGCCTGGCCAGCTTCCCCCACCCAGCACCAGCCAGCTCTTGGCCATGACCAGCTCCTGTGGTCTCTAGCTCAAGGCTGCACAGGGCCAGACAGGGGCCAGACAGGGAGGCTGGTCCTCTCAGCATGGGGGCTGTGGACAGGGCCCCCTCCTCAAGCCCAGGCCAGAGTTGGGTTACAAGCTCTGAGGGTCTCCTAATGAGTTCCACATGCGAGTGAGGGCCTCTGAGAGGAAATGGGAAGGGGCTGGGGGAGGGGGAGAGGGGCCTGAGAGGGGACTGGAAACATGTGTTTGGAGGAGGAAGCCAGGGGGAGGGGGAGTGGAGGGAAGACTCTCCCCAGAAGTCTTGTGCCCACCCCCACAAGGTGGCTGCCAGGCTCCCAGCCCCTGCAGGAGGCCCCCAGGCCAGCAGTCTTGGGGGGAGACCCCTTAGAGGGCCCACTCCTCTCCAGGCAGAAAAAGCCCCAAATCCTTGGCCCTGCTTGACTGGGGTTCTGAGCCATTAGAGGCAGGATAGAACCAGGTGGGTGGGAGGGCCCATGGGGGCATGATGAAGCCCCTCCACAGCCAGCCAGCTGGCCAGCAGCAAGATCCTCATTCAGATCCAGCCCAGCTACCCCTACCCAACCAGAGAGCCCTGGATGCAGCGAGGCCACTGACCTGTCAGCCCTGACCCCCACCTTTGCCCCTCTCGGCTAGCGGGTGGGCAGGGAGGCCTGGCATGTGGGTTGGCTGCCCCACCCTCCCTCCCTGTCCAGTGGGGGCCATGCCTGGCCATTCAGATTGGCCTGGTGGCTGGAAGCCTCATTAGGAAAAGGCTGTCTAGGAGCCATGTTGGCATGTGGAGTGGGGTGTCCAATGAGAGAGACCCATGGTGGTTAGGGAGCGGACTGAGGGCCTCATGGGGTACAAAGGGTGTCCCTCCCAGGAACACTGGTTGAACCCCAGGTTTCTAGTCAGCTGACCAAGGCTGAGCCTGGAGTAGGCCTTGTAGTCAGCTGGCTGGCCTGTAGCATTCTGATGCTGGGGGCCCAGACCTTCAGCCCCCACCCACCTCCAGCCACCTCCCCAGGCCATGGATTGGAGCCCTGCAGGCACAAAGTCTGTTCTTAGAGCTTTGTGTGAATTGTGAGAGCAAATCTTTCCCGCAGCCCTGTGAGGCCAGTGCTACTCTTACCCCATGCTGTGGATGAGGAGGCCAAGGCACAGAAAGATAAAGTCAGAGCATTCCTGGCAGGAGGGACAGTAGGTACAAAGGCCCTGGGGCTGGAATGTTCCTGGTGTGTCCAAGGAATAATCAGGAGGCTGGCGTGGTGGGAGGGGCATGAAGGGAGGGTGGAGGGTGGTAGGAGATGGGGGTGGGGGAATGGGCAGGATTGAGTAGGGCCTCTTGGCTGTGGTGAGCATTGTGGCCTATACTTGAAGGAGGCTGGGGAACTGCTGGAAGGGGTTGAGCAGGGATGGCATGAACTATCTTACAAGTTTTCTTTTTATTATTATTTTTTAATCTTACAGCTTAGCTGACTCTGGTTGCTATGTTGAGAACAGAGGGAGTGGGCCAAGGGCAGAAGTAGACCAGGCAGGAAAGGAACAGGCATCATCTCAGCAGGTCCTGGCTCCTTGTGGGGCTAGCTCAGGATGGCCTGAGTGGTGGGCAGATTGGAAGGGCTCTCACCTGACCTGCCCCAGCCTAAGCCCCCTTCCCTCACCAGAGGGGCCTCCATAGCTGAGGTTCCCCCAAACCAGAGGCAATTATCCCAACAGGAGCTTTGGGAGGAAATACAGATGGCCAATAGGCACATGAAAAGATGCTCAACATCGCTGATTATTAGAGAAATGCAAATCAAAACTACAACGAGGTATCACCTCACACCAGTCAGAATGGCCATCATCAAAAAGTCTACAAACAATAAATGCTGGAGAGGGTGTAGAGAAAAGGAAACCCTCCCACACTGTTGTTGGGAATGTAAGTTGGTGCAGTCACTGTGGAAAACAGTATGGAAGTTCCTCAGAAAACTAAAAATAGAATTACCATATGATCCAGCAATCCCACTCCTGGGCATATATCCAGACAAAACTAGAATTCAAAAAGGTACATGCACTCCTATGTTCATAGCAGCACTATTCACAATAGCCAAGACATGGAAACAACCTAAATGTCCATCGACAGATGAATGGATAAAGAAGATGTGGTACATATACACAATGGAATACTACTCAGCCATAAAAAAGAACAAAATAATGCCATTTGCAGCAACATGGACGCAACTCGAGATTATCCTACTAAATCAAGTAAGTCAGACAAAAAGACCAATACCACATGATATCACTTATATGTGGATCTAAAATATGACACAAGTGAACCCATCTATGAAACAGAAACAGAATCACAGACATAGAGAACAGACTTGTGGTTGCCAAGGTGGAGGGGGTTAGGTGAGGGATGGAGTGGACTTTGGAGTTAGCAGATGTAAGCTTTTATATATAGAGTGGATAAACAAGGTCCTACTGTATAGCACAGAGCACTATATTCAATATCCTATGATATGGGACTTCCCTGGTGGTCCAGTGGTTAAGAATCTGCCTTCCAAAGCAGGGGACATGGGTTCGACCCCTGGTTGGGGAACTAAGATCCCACATGCCACGGAGCAACTAATCCCGCGGAGTGCAACTACTGAGCCCATGTGTTCTGGAGCCCATGCACCACAACTAGAGAGCCCATGCAGTCTGGAGCCTGTGGGCCACAACTAGAGAGAAGCCCGCATGCCACAATGAAAGATCCCGCATGCCACAACGAAGATCCCGCATGCCGCAGCTAAGACCTGACATAGCCCCAAACAACAACAACAAAAATCCTATGATAAACCATAATGGAAAAAGAACATTAAAAAAAGAATGTATATATATGTATAGCTGAATCACCTTGCCATATAGCAGAAATTAACAGCACTGTAAATCAACTATACTTCAATAAAAAAATATTAAAACTGGAAAAAAAAGGAGACTTTGGGACATGTCTCAAAGGGCATGGGCATCCTTGTAGAACCTCACAAACGACCCTAGCACACCCCAACTGTGAGGGGAACTGGACCCAACCCCAGAACCAGGGCAATCCTGGGAGCAAAGGTCAACTTCAGAGTTGCAGCCAAGAAGTCCCACAGCAGCAGCCCAGACGCAGGCCAGCCCAGGCCTCTGCAACAGAAAGCACCTTCTGTTTCCAGTTAGCAGGCACATGTGAGCTGCTGCCTGGAGGGTCTGGGAAGACTAATTACATTGCTTCCCTAGCTCCAAGTTCCAGAGGCTTCTGGGGGAGCCAATCCAGCAGCAGCTGTCATGGAGAATGATCCTGGGGGTGAGGGTAGGGGTGGGGGGTGTGCTGGCCCCGGGGAACACGATCAGCACTCCCTTCCCAACCCTGGGCATGAGGGCATGTCCTCGGGTGGCTCTGGCTGGGGTCAGTTTGAGGGGCTCGGTGCAGAGGTGGGGTGGGGCATCACAGGAGCTTCTGGGGGAGCTGGATGGTTCCAGAGAGGCCTGCCAGGTCAAGGCAAGGCCCTGGGTTGAGCCTAGCCAGGGAAGGGCAGGGGCAGGGCAGAGATCTGGAAGAGAGGCCAGGTGAGCAGAGCAGCTGCAGGGCACCTGTGCCCTTGGCCAGGCCTGAGACCAGGAGAACATGGACTGGGTGAACGTGGGCCCCAGGTGCTCAGGGACGGCCACAGCTCTGAAGTCAGTCTCCATTCCTCAGCTGAGTCCAGGTGCCCAGCTGAGGAAGGATGGAGATGGCCAGGGGCTGATGTCAGTATGTTGGCTGAGTGACACTGCTGACACGGGCCCAACTCCTGCAGGCCAAGCCTCTGCCCACGGAGCACCCATGAGAGATATCAAAGTCCCACTTTCAGGAACAGGCACTTGTGCCTGCAAGAGCAGCTTAGGACTGAGAAAGGAAAGCTGCCGGAAGATGTGACTTCCTCTCCTGCCCAGGTCCCCCGTCCCACAGTGCTCAGATTTCTCATGGGTGGTAGGAGACAGTGGGGGCGGGGGGAGGCCTCCTGCTACAGGCATCGCCCAGGCAGAAGGGGCTCGAGGTGGCCTCACCTGAAGTGAAACCACTCCCCAGCCTTGCTCTGTAAATAGGGTCGGGGAGAGTGTTTCCACACAGCAGCTGACAGCGGAGGAGGGGCCGGCACAGAAAGCTTCCTCATGGCTTTGCCCCAGGCTGTCTGGCCTGGCTCCAGTCTCATCTCGAGCACGAGCATGGCTGTGAGCGCCCCACGTTCTGGGCCTCTAGAGAGACTTCCCCCAGAGTGGCCGGCAGAGTGAGCCCGGGGTGCTAGGGCTGGAGGCCACTCAGCAACGGGACAAGGCCCTGTGTCAGGGCGGTGATGCTCACAGGAAGTGAGCAGGGGCCCGCCTGCCTGACACTGACGCCTTGGCAAGGTGGTTCCCTCCTCGGCAGCATGGGGCGGGGTGGGGTGGAGAGGGGGTGCTTGGAGAAAACCCCGGGGCCCAGTTCTGTCCCGCTTAAATGGCCACCCACCAGTTAAGGCTGGAGCCATTAGGGGCCCCTCTTGAGCAGATCGTTTAGGAAGATGAGGGTAATGACAGGGAGCTGGGATAGTGTGACTCACCATGCTTGCGCTTGCTCAGCGGGCTGGGTTTCCGGGATTCCCGGCAATCACAAACACCCACCCGCAAGCCTGTGCTGGCCCTAGTGGCGGCCTCGGCCTTGGTGACAGCAGAAGAGGTGGGCTTGGAGGGCTTGCCTCCTCAGCTGGGGCAAGGCTGTCTGCCGGCCCAACTCCCTCCTCACCACTGGGGATCCCCGTAGCACGGGCCACGGGATCAAGAGACCGTAACCCTGGCCACCCAGAATTTCAGAGCCAGAAGGACTCTGGGACCACCAGACTCCATCCCCATGGACATACAGGCCAAGTCCCAGGGAAGGGGTCGGACCCGCCAGAAGTCTCCCTCTAGTCACACACGGAGCACATTCTCCCTCCGAGCGCCTCATGTGCCTGATGAGACGGGCACTAGCTCACAAATGGTCTCCACAAGGTTACTGAGCTCATTCAAGGTCATGGAGCTAGCGGGGGGCAGAGCCGGGATTTGGACTCTGGTGGTGCCCCTGACTCCCAGAGCGACCCAGACTCCCCTGCTCCGCCCTCTTGCCAGCCTGCTGTCACGCAGCGCGCCCCTGCTGAGACCATGGGACAGAGGACAAGGATGGTGCTGGGCGGGAGAATGGCAGTTTCCAGGACAGGCTGGCTCGTGCTACTCAAGTCTCTGGAGGGACACAGGCCTGCAGGGATCCATCAGCACTTAGTCTGTCAGGTACCCCTGGGAGTGGTGACTCAGTAATGAAGGGCGGCAGGCTTGCCATGGGCAGGGGTTGGACTCAGCTGCTGCCTTCTGGCTTGGTCTTCCAGTCTACCTGAGCTGCCTCCCTCAGTTTCTCCGGCAGGGAGTACAGATTCATCCCTGGAACCCTGAGGATCTGGCACAGGGTAGGTGGGGGATTGCAATTTAAATCACAGACACCTGTTCTTTCACTTCACATGTTAGGAAAATTAGGGGATGAAGGGATGGGGGTGGGGGCTGGGAACTGCCACTGAGATGTACTTCCTAACAAAACCCCACTAACCTAAACGCATCTTCCTAGCACAAAAAAAAAAAAAAAAAAAAAAAATTGCAATTTGGTTTTCTGGGAGCTCAGTTACCAAAATCCAAAATTAGGAGAGATGACGGCTGAGCTGAGGCATTTACATTTCCAGGGGCTGCTTCTGAGCTTGGCAGCATGGGTGGGGGATGGGGAAGAGCCCCCGGCCACAGGGGAGCTGCCTGGGAGGGCTAGCAGGGGGTGTCATCTGGGGAGACGCCACAGGCCCTGTCATGTGGCCCTCAACTGGGCCAAGCCACCTCAAGCCCCGCTAGGCCTCCCCACTCCTCCTGTGCTTATAAGGGCCCCTCCCCAACCCCCCCATAGTCAGTCCTGCCTGCCACCAGCCCAGACCGTGTTGCCCAGCTCGGGGGCCTGCAGCGCCTTCACGGGGGCGGGGCTTGGAACTGAGGCTAGACAGTCCCCAGAGCGGTCAGAGCACCCTAGGGTTTTCTGTCTCCCTCCCGCCAGGAGCAACCTGGCCCCTAGATTCTCAGAGCAGTGAGGTCCTGGGTCAGGCCCCACATGAGCTAAAAAAGGAACTCTTTGGGGAACAACATGGCCAAATGTGAGCCTGAGCCCTCACAGCTCTGCCTTGGCGAGGTCACACACACTGACCCCCAGGCTTGGAGATGGCAGGTCTCTGTGCTGTTTTAAAGACATATGCAGCTCTCCAAGAACCATCCTTCTCCCCAGTTCCAGATCTGTCTGGTGGCTCCGTCAAGGCAGGTGTGAGTGGCAGGAAACCCCTCAGGAGGGCTTGGCCCGGGCCACTCGTGCAAAGCCCTCCCAGAAGCCCATGGCCACGGCTCTGGCCCGCCTCCATCTGGGAGGGTCCAGGTCGGACTGTCCCAGGACATGACAATACTGTCCTACCAGACAAGGGTTGTGCTGTGTGTGGGGGTGGTGGTGAGTACCCCTCTCCAGACTGTTTACATCTGACAATGGTGATGGGACTTCCAGGGGAAAACAGTACACCACTACCTCCCAGCCCACTTCCCAAATCCCTAGCAGACCCTCAAAAATCCTCATTTTCTCCCACAGAGAAAGGGAGATTTCAGAGAAAAATTCGAAACTTGATCCTGGTGTAAACCGAAGACACGATGGGTGGCAACCCTTGCCTGGCCTGTGAGCAGAGCTGCTACACAATGCCTTGGAGACCCTGCTCCTGTCCTGTTGCACCATCTGTGTCTTTGGAGAGGATCTCGCCTGGCCTGGCCGCTCGGATCACCACAGCCCCAACACCTGGGAGCTCCAGCTCCACTGGCTGCAACATGGCAGCCAATGTCTCATCAGTGGCAGGGCAGCCAGCATGGGAGGGGATGACAAGCCTGGCCCCACAAGCTGTGTCCCCTCTGAGCAAGCTGACTTAGCATTGCCCAGACTCCCTAAAAGCCTCCAGGGACGGGGAGCCCATGACCTCCCGAGACAGCCAAGGGTCTTACCTGCCAATTTAGACCAGCAGGACTTCCAGGCTCTTCTACACACTAGCAGGGCCACGTGGGAAGACTGCAGCAGGTTCCTGGGGGCCTCCAAAGCGTCCTGAGCCTGCAGCCTCTTCCCACATCGTCCTAGAGGGACTGATAGGGGCGGGGAGCCACGGGCCTCTGTTAAGTACCTACCTCATCGCCACCTGGTGGGGTGGTTACCACCACCACCTGACACAAGAACCTGAGGCTCAGAGAGGTTATGTCACCACGTTGAGGTCACACGGCTCGACCAAAGGCAGAGCCTGAGGCCTAACTGCAGACTACAGCTCTCTCCCCATCCAGGTGGAAGAGGCAGCTCCTCCAGGCTTGTCGTTCATCGGTACTCAACATAGGCTGCCTCTTGTCAGCCCAAGCTCTTAGGTGTTCAGACTCTGCTCCCACCTGGAAGCTGCAGAGGCTGGGAACCTCATTAGCTGCTTGGTACTGACAGCTCCCGGGAAGATCTAACACCGCCCTCCCCCCAGGCCCCAGGGCAGGGCAGGTGTGTTGGAGGGTAAATACCTCTCTGGCTGGCTGGGCCCCAAGAAGCTGAATGCATAAGGCATGGACGACACCCAGACATATGGGAAACACTTGCCTGGCTTTCCTGCAAGGATGCAGGGGAAGCTGACTATGGAACCCTCACGAGCAAGAGGAAAGGCAGGTGCCTGAGGCCTCCAGGTCTCAGATGAAGCAGCCAGCCAGGCCAGCCAGAGGGACAGGGTATAGGCAGGGGCTCTGGCTGTCCTTGCTCCTGAAGACCCCGAATGGCTGCAAACAGGGTGTGCTGGGCTTCAGAGGTGATCCTGGCAGGGGCCCTCCCAAGAAGCCATTTTCATTCTCCCTTTATAGGTCCTGGGGATGGGGGGACTAGGTCTCACTCAGAACAAGCCATTTCACTGACGAGCTCCATCAAGTCCGTTTTAATGTTCAGTTTCCTCTGCCCTCATGCATGCAGAGGAGGAAGCCATCAGGCCCCAGTGAACATGTGTGGGGCAGAAATCAAGGCCACTGCAAAGCCACCCCCCTCTCCAGAGTGCTTGGTCCTGGGTAAATCAGACACAGATGGGCCCACTTTGGGCCTTTTGTCAGATTTATAGGAAACTCCTGGCTCATCCAACCAATGAGTAGTCCATTTCTACGCTGGGAAAGGTCGGTGGGGGAAGCCAGTCATACGGTAGAAAGGTTCGTAAGGGAAAAGTGGACCCCGCTTAGGACTCCAAGGTAGCAAACATTTTCAAGTGGCTCCTTCACATTAAACTAAACGTGGTCATCTGTGGGTATGTGGGGCCTCCCACAGCCAAGTGGAGAGTCTCCAGGTGCGGACAGCTTGGGTGGAGGGCAGAGGTGCAGGACCCCTGGGGCTCTGGGATGGATGTGATTCCCAGAGCTGAATCCCCTCTATTTATTTACCCAAGTTCCCTAGTACAAATCCCCGGCCTGTCACCCCCCAAATCGACCGAGCTCTTGATTCTTGCTCCCCTGATCATGGTGGTGTTCTCTGCATGATTAGCTGCTGGTTCTCCAGACACTGCTTCAGCTTGTCTTCTGTCAGTGTCAACCGCTGCTCCAGGATGGAGACTGTCTGCAAAATAAACGGTCAAGCTCAGAGGATGGAGGGGCCATCGGGCTGCCCTGGGGATGCCCTCAGGCAGTCCTGCTCAGCTGTCTCAGCCCGCTGAACAAATGCCAGCTCTTCCCACCCAGGGCTCCTTCCTGGCGCCTTGTCTCTGGTCTTCATGTCCACTCCTGCTGGTTCGGGATGGTTGTTCTCTGATGTTTGTTGGGCAGCGGGAAGGACATAGTGAGGGAAAGTAGGCAGCAGGTCCCATAGTCCTCGATCATTGCCCAGGACAGCCAAGGGTGAGGAATCCCCAGCCCCGGTGGTCTGGCATTTAGATTGGAGTTCCAGAGCAGAACCACTTGCTCATGTGGGCCAGGCTCTGTCCATAACCAACCAGAGACCGTCAAGCATCTCCATTCCAAAGGTGAGAAAACTGCAACCACAAAAGAAGGCGCCCCACCTGGGTCCTGCCCACACCTCAGGCCCTTTATCTCTACACCTGGAGGGGCTTCCCAGGCCCTTGAGCCCAGGAGGGCCTCTGCCTGTCCGAGTCCACTGAGGACCATTGCAGGAATGTGCTGTTTGGGGGTTAGGCCCTAATTCCCCGGTTTTGAGCCCATTTTCTCCTCTGTAATGGGAAGGATAATGCCAAGCTCACAGCAGTCCCGGAGACTGAGAGGTGACAGCATGGTGCCCATGTTGTCCACCATGACAATGCCTGTCATGTTGACTTCCAGAGGCAGAGCCTTTGCTCCCTGGCCTCTCCTGCATACCCAGCATGACGGCTGGCCTGTGAACCTGGCTTCCAGACAAGGCTGCAGAAAGCTGCCCCCTTCCTCTGGCTTTGGACAGAGTGTTGACAGAGGGGCAGTGGTGTCCAGGCCCACACCAGGCCCTGGGCAAGTCCACTGTGAATGAAGCAGGCTTGGTTCCTGTGCCATGCAGCCTACCGGCATCAGAAAGGGGTCAGATTAAGAAACAAAACTTTCTATTAATTTTACTCATTTGTGGGCTTTCCCAAGAGGTTTTGCCACCTTCCCTGAGGCTCCATGGAGGCTCTGGGCCTTGGTCCAGTAGAAAGGAAACTTTCCTTTCACATATTTAATAAAACATTGAAACATTCTGGGAGGGAGTTTCCCCTCTAAGACTGCTATAAATTTTTGCAGCATCCCGCATGGATGTCAGCCGCTCATGGAGGCTGCTCCTCCTGGCGGCTGGCCCCTTCTAGATGAGTTGGCCGGGCTGCAAAGGCTCTGAGCCCTGGGGCACAGGACAGAGCCTGAAAAGTTACTGCCTGTGGAATATGAACTGCACCCTGAGAGGTAGAGCTGAGCTGAAAGAGACGGTCAGATTCCCCTCTGCTGGCCGGTCAGCCATGGAGGGGGTCTGTAGCTCATAAAAGTGGCGGCGGAAACAGCCCCCGGCTGGCCCAGAGCAGCATTCCTGGAAGTTTCCACTGGCTGCTGCAAAACTCACACTGAGCCAAGCTCCAAAATCATTCCTCATCCAGACTTTTTCCGATGGCTCTGGACTCCAGGCCCCAGTGGGGGAGCCAGCCAGCTTTTCCTCTTCTGCCCAGCACCATCCCCCTCCCAACACACACACACACACACACACACACACACACTTAAAAATTTTTTTTTCTTCACAGGGACAGAATTTCCAAATGTGGAGGCAGCGGGTGCTGGGCCAATGTCAATACCAGGGGTGCCACGCATTTCACGAGGCCTCTACTTAGTTCCATGGGGGGCCCATACTTCAGCTCGGTAGAAATATGGCATTAAATCTGATGATGTTAAATTTCTTTGAACAGAAAAGCATCGCTTATTTCACCTCCAGCCCCCTGAATGGAGGGAGGGTGTTGGGGGTCCTTCCTTTGGGAGCTATGAGGGGATGCTTCATAGCACGTTAGAGACAAACAGGCTGAAAAAAAGTCCACCCTTCTCAAACCTGCAGCTTCTCCCCTTTCCCAGGCAAGCTTCTGGAAGAGTCACGTCATCTCTGTGTTTGGTGTCCACTTTCCCTACTCCCTGCGCCCCCAGCCTACTCTGCCAAGATGCTCAGTGGCGGCCACCATCCAGAGATTAAGTCCACCCAGCTCTTCCCCGTCACATATGATCCCGTCCAAACCCCTTTTGAGCTGGAAGGATGGGCCAGGAAGAGGAGGACGGACACACTGGATTTCTGTGCATCAGAACACAGTCTCTGCTTCACAAATTTGTCTTAATAATCCCATTCCACTAAAGCATGGGACCTCATTTTCATGGGAAACGGTTATCCCTCCTGATAAAGTGAAGCCTGGAAACCCTGATCTCCGATTTGCTGATATGCCTTCCCTCCACCAGGAAAGGGCTTCCCCACTGATGAAAAGGCTCCGATCGGGGAAGCCAAGTAGCAGAGGTCAGACACGCTCAGGGCTGGCAATGCACACAGCGAGAGGGCAGGCAGGCCGGCCACCTGCAGGGAGTCAGCCAGGCCACCACAGCGCGCGCCACGGCCACCGTGCTTCCCCAGCTGCTGGGGCCCCGTGCGAGGAGGGAGCAGCATCGCTAGCAGGGACCGATTCCAGGCCATGTCATGTGGCTGTGTTTGCAGCGTGACCTTTACCTGTTGGTTCAGAGCAATATCCCCACAACCAAGTGTCAGGGGCACAGCAAGCCTCCATGAGTATGTGCTGCCTCAGCACCCAGAGGGCAGAGCAGAGCCCGCAGCCGTACCCTCCAGAGGCTCGGGGCCACGCCAAGCAGGCTGCTCGTGGCTCACCCCACCTCGTACTCTGGCCCAGCCCTGGGAATTCTCGTCCTGCTACATGGTGCCCATGCTCCCCAGGCCCGGAGACAAGGCCCGCCTGCCCTGGAAGGTGAGGAGAAGCACTGGAAAGGCAGACACCTCTGCAGTCCCTCTAAGTCCACACTCCCAGCCCAGTCACCTTGCTTTCCTTTTATTCAAGGGTGAATGACCTGGTCCCAGCCTCTCACAGAGTCCCCAAGGAGTTGAAAGCTGGGTGTGGTGGCAGGTGTCAAAAAAGGAAATGGCCCTGCCTGACATGGGTGTCCGTGGGCCTCTGACTTAACTTTAAGTAGGGCGAAGGGAAACTGGAGAAGGGGCTGAGGAGTCTAGGGTTCTGGCTGCTGGGCAGACCTGTCTGGGCAACGCGTCTGGGAAAGACGGCCATTAGCCGAAACTCCTTCATTCTGGGGTCCAAACTCTTCCACAGAGAGGGCCCTCCTGTCTGTTGACCTTGGAGAAACCAGGCAGCTCATGCCCTCTCCCTGGCCCTGTGCCATCCAGACACGAGGTCCCCTTTGTAATTGGGTGTGAAGCCCAGACTCGAGGGAAGACCCAGGACTGGGTTCTGGGGGGCCATCCTGATTCCTGACACACTCTGCTCCAGGGGCTGCTCGACAGCTGACACTCACGGAGTGCTCACAGTATGCCAGGCATTCTATTCCATACAATGACCCCTCAGGGTGGGAGCCTGTATCACCCCCATTTTTTCCGATGAGGAAACCAAGGCACCAACCAAGTGATACTAACTTGCCAGAAGTCACACAGCATATAAATGACAAACCTGGACTGTGAACCCTGGTGGCCTGGCTTCAGAGTGCTGGCTAAGGCACCGGGAACTGTGCACCTTTGCTCTGTCCCCATCCACCACATATAAGGAGAGGCCTAAGCTACTCCTCCCCCCGCCGCCCCTGCCCCCACCGCTCGCTCTGGCATCACCTGAGGGCTACTGGCCCTGTGACCCAGCAGACCTGCTTGTCCCCCACCCTATGGTCAAGCTCAAGCAGCCTGAGAACATGCTCCTGGACCTCTGTGCTCACGCAGCGGCAGCCACCTTCTGTCCTGTCCAAGCCACTTGGTCTGGTGGCTCTGGATTAAATGAGCAGGAGCGGATGGAAGGGCCATCCCTCAGGGTCACCCAGCAGCGCCCTCACACCATCAGGCCACCCTCCAAGGCAGTTCCCAGGCCTCAGACACCTCCAATACCCGTGAAGTAGAGTCTCTTATCTGGCTAAACATTTAGGTTTGGAATTATCACAGAAGTCACAGCTATGAAAAGGCAATATTATAGGGTTAAAAGGGACATACCGACAAGAACCTTTTAATAGATATGCAATGAGAAACGACCCTAACACCTTAATTTCAGATGCCTTCTCTCACTGGGGCGTTTATGCTGCTACAGCGTAAGAGATCAGCCCCCAGACATGCTCTGGTACTCGCCCTGGTCACTGCTGGCGCCCCACACCTCCCAAGACTGGGCTTAACTTCAAACAAGGCACCTCCCTCCCTGAATGGGAGCAACAGGAAGCAGAATTCAGACTCCACGCCTGGACACTGTTACCCCTCGCCCAACACTGTCTGCCTCCCAGGGTCATGGCCTTCACCTGCAAGCCACGCGGGAGCCCCTTGGGGCAAGGTCATAGGGGATCCATAATTGTCACCTTCAAAGTCACACCTGTCTGAGGGTCAGGTGGGGGCTTGTTTCAGAACCACCTTCTCCTGCTGTTACCAGCGATTTCCAGGAAGCCACAGCCCTTTCTCATGGAAAATCGTTTCCTTAGAAACACTCCCTTCGCTGTTGAATGAATTCTGTTGTTTCTCTAGACCAAGGGTTGGCACACTCAGCCTGCTGTCTGTTCTTGTAAATAAGGTTTTATTGCTGTGCCCATTTGCTTACATATTGTCTGTGGCTGCTTCCTGGCTACAGTGGCAGGTTGAGTAGTTGTGACAGACTCTTATGGCCCCCAGAGCCTAGAATATTTACCATTAAGAAAAAGTTTGCCAACCTTGGCCCTAGACTCTTCACTCACTCAGATCCTCCCCAGGCACCACGCCGTACTGGCCTGTGCCAGGCCCGGGGTGACAATGGCCCAGAGCAGACAGACTCAGCTGGGCCCGCAGGGTGCGCAGCAGGTTGAAGAGGCAAGCGCTAAGCAGCTGCGCAGACCAGCGGGGTGCGCTGGGAAAATGGAAGGCGCTGCTTGGTCAGAGCCAGGGGAGGTGGCCCTAGGAAGGGAGTGAGCTAAGACTGAGGAGGAGCTCACCAGGAGAGAGGGGCAGGAAGGCCCCGAGGTGGGAGGGAAGGCAACGAGCAGGAGAGGGGCCTCAGAGGAGGCAGGAGATGGGGCCGGGCCCTGCAGGCCATGCCTGGCGGCCTCATCTTCAGCCGCAGAGCAGCAGGAAGGTGCTGGGGGTTCAAGGCCAAGCGGGGATGAGACCCCTCTGACTGCTCCATGGGGATGGCCCGGGGCGTGGCTGTGTGGCTGTGACTAGGCATGATGGAGGCAAGAGAGAATGAGAGGGAATGATGGTGGCTTGGACTGGGGGAGAGGGCTAAGGAGGAAAGTGGACAAAATCAGAGATATCCATGAGGTATGAACCACCACCATCTGGTGGTGAGTCAGATGGGGGACAAGAGAGAACACGCTCCTGAGGCCGAGAACACAGGCTGAGGATGGGCCCCGCAGGAGAGGCCAGGGATGGGCACCACACTGGACAGGCAGAGGCCCCTCTGAGAGGGATGGGAGGGTCAGGCAGGCATGAGGCGGTGTCAGAAAAAGCCTGGTTATTCTGGATTTCTCAGATCATCCTCATTAATAGGGGGAGAGGGAGCTGGGGGGAGACTGGGAGAGGGAGAGGGCAGTGAATCCACAAGCCCCTGGATACTGGAGAGGAGAATCCAGTGTGGGTGAACTGGGGGCTCCGGCCAGGGCTCATCAGGACCATGTCAGTGATGCTGCTGAAACCCCCTGGAAAGCAGCCTGGTCCCTCAATGGGCACTGATGGAGGGACGGCCCAACCCAGGGACCCAATAGGGAGGAGGACGCTGGAGGCATTGGGGAACAAACCCAAGAGCATGGAAGAGGCCAGCTCGGGCTAGGGGGCGGGGTTCCCAGCATGACTCGCCACTGGAGCTCTCCGAGGAAAATCCCCCTGGGAGAGGCTCAGCAAGGTCATCTCATTCAGATCCTGACTTTCCTGCCGAGTGGGGAGAAGACATTGTGATCTGTCTCCTATTGGGGCAACACTAACAGGGCGAGAGGCTTCTCTCGCTCACAGTTCAACAGTGTAAGACGTTTTATGAAACATCCTGAAGGGCCTTCTGAGTGGTGTAAAAATAACCAATTTTAAAGTGACAGGCTTTTATTTTTAGTCCCCTCTGAATTGTAGTGCTGCTCAGAGAAGTTGCACCAAAATGCCTGTCCTCAGCGATAAGCCTGGTACCTGGGGCCCCCAACTCCAAGTGGGAGGGAACACAGCACTGGGGACATTTTGACAGAGCCACAGGTCCAAACTTCGCTGTCTCAGATGCCTTTTCTCTACTGGCATCGAGTCATCAGGTGTCTGCACCCCACGGGGCCCAACGTGGCCTGCGTGGGACAGAGCCTGGGTTTGTGTATCTCCACTGGTCTCCGAGGTGGCCAAGGGGAGAGCCTCCACCCCTGAGTCCTGTGACGGGGCCTCACGCATCTGTGATGCTCGGAAAAGGCAAAGTGGGTACGCGGGGCCTCCGCCTGACTCTACAGCCGCAAGGGGCCAGGCCGCGATACTCCCGTGGGCTCCACGCGGGTCCAGGGAAGAGTTCTGCGGGCAATGCACGGAGGCGGCGGGAGTCCAGGGCTCCCCGGGAGAATAAATCCCCCACCCTCGGAAGGGGTGGAACAGAGCAGAAGGTGGGCGATGCAAGTTGCCCACAGCCTTGTGGAGCAGCGCACAGTTCTTTCAGGCCCACATGCTCTCCCTGGGCTCTGTGGGCCCTTCCTTTGCCCCCGCTTTCTCCTGTTGACCGCCCACTTCCCAGGCCCCCACTTCCTCACGGTGTGTCCTCCCCTTCTTTCAGCCCTGCCAACCTCTTTTTTCTCCTCAGCCTGGTTTCTTCTTGAGGTGGGCTTGTCCTCCATTTTTCCTCAGCTCTTTCCCCCCCAGTACTCATTTCTGTCTCCTTTTCATCCCCTTTTCACTTTGTGTTTAGGGAGAAGGCAAAGAGAAAGCAGCAGGATGTGTCGGTCTGGCCCACAGGGACTGAGCTCCGCGTGGAGTCCAGGCCCCTGACTCGGCTCACGTGCTCTGGGGCCGGCAAACCTGGGAAAGAGGGTTCCAACCCTGACAGGAGGCCCAGAAGGCCTCTGTGAGGAGATAGCACAGGACAGGCCAAAGAAAGTGTGTTCCAAGCACAAGGTGCAAAGGCCCTGAGACAGAGAAGAACACAGCACACTCTTGGCACTGTCAGGAGGCCAGTGTGGTTGGTTTGGAGTGATTGAACAGGGAAGAGAGTACAGCGGTCACAAGGAAGATGTAGGAGGGGTCCCAGGGCCCTTACCCAAAAAGGGACAGGAATGGGACGCCTCCACTCCCTAGCACTGCCTCACCAGATTCACAAATCTGAGCAGGGACAGCCAGGGAGGATGGTGCTCCTGCATGCCCGTGGCCACTTTTCCAAGCACTGGATCCAGAGTGGACTCTGGGAGAAGGGGCTCAGCCTGGGAACGGATCATGGCTACCTAGTTTCACAACAGGTGGTGAAACCACAGAGGGTGAACTGGCACTTCAGAAACGGACCAAAGCGCACCCCCGGAGCCAGGTCCCTTCCAGCAGCTGTTCCTCCTTCCAGAGCCACTGCTGCCGCCACCTTTATTGAAGGTCTCTTGCACATACTGGTGTGCAAATGTAGCAGGAAAACTGGAGCCATAACTTCTACAAAGCTCTGAGGGGCCACAGAACCCTCACGAGCCCTCCTGACATCATCATCCACTCTCACACTTGTCAGGTGCCCATCACATGCAGCAACGAGAGACTCTGGCTCTGAGGGGCTTCCAGGCACTGATGGGATGCAGTACCAGTCCTATCTGGGCGGGCTTTTGGCAAAGCTGCCACGACTGATAGTGAAAAACATTTTGGAGGAAGGGAAAAGAATGAGGGTGACCAGCCAGCCGTTCTCTCCACATTTCTCAGCTCTTGGGCTAGTTCCTTATGAAATGCTGCCACGTGTGCAGGCCTCACTCACTCCAGGCCTTCCCACCACACTCCCCAACGCTGTCCAGCTCTGCAGGCAACCCTTCTTCCCAGCAGACCCCACTCCCCCAGCCAGGGCACTTCCATGGCCACTTCCTGCTCTAAGCAGAGCCCCACAGGGTGCATGGGGCCCCTCTTAGGTGAGTGGTATTGGTTTCTATGGTTGAAAGGCCCTCCTGGGCCTCCCTGGAACATGGAAGACAGGTTGCACAGAGGTGAACAGGGTGGCTGGGCCAGAAACAAACTGACGATGGAAGCAGAGAGCTGACATCCAGTCACGTGCCCCCTCTAGCACTCTGCCTTGTGGCAAGGGGGAACTAAAACTGCTCTGGGATGGCAGTCTCAGGAAGCCAGGAGACTGGGACCTCAGTGTCCGAATGGGGCAAAAGGGGCAGTGGGGCAAGAGGGCGGAAACGGTTGGGGGTAGGAGTGCCACACAAGCATACACCTGCTACAGCGTGGGGAGAAGGTCAGGCTGAAAGAAGGGACGCATGTAGGGCAGAGGCAGCACCTGGGAGAAGGCCGGGGGAGGGCAGTGGGAATGGTGAGCATGGAAGGGCACTGGAGCGGGTCGGGGAGGCCGCAGGAAGGGCTGACGAGGGTGCAGGGAATGTCCAAGCCCCCTCTGGCTGCTGTGTCAGGCTGGGCGCGGTAGTCGCATCACAGCTCTGCCCAAGGAGTCTCCTCGCCTGACCCAGGACCCCAGGGCCCCCAATATACAGTGAGTGCTGAGGACCCCAGGCACGTCCCACTTGGTGACTGCCTCTTCTCAGTCCCCATCCTTTTGCCTCAGCTTCCTGGTGACTCCTCACCTCCTTGCCCTCCACGCTGCTTCTGCTATATTCCTTTTCTGTTCAAGACCTCAGGAAGAAAGGCCAGACTCCTGGATGTGGCATTCACATGGCACTCAAGGCCTGCGTTTCCCGTCACTACTGCTCTCCCTGCCCAAAGCCCACCTACTCGAAGCCCCACTCTGGCCCTGCTCCCCCAAGAAGTCCCCCTCATCCCCCCCTTCCCACCCCCCAGTGCTCGGGTCCCTGCCCTCCTCCTCTCTCACCTGGTTGTGACACAGGTGTGGGCCTTAGAAAATGCTGTCAGAGTGACTCCTGGTCCCCACCTTTGTCCCAGGTGGTAAGAGCACAGGCTCTGGAGCTGTACTGCCTGGGCTCAAATCTGAACTTGATCACTAACTTGCTGAGTGGTCTTGGGCAAGTTACCTGACCAGGGGTTCAGATTCCTCATCTGTGCAATGCACCTCTTGTAGAGCCATCGTAATAGGGTTGGCGAAAAAAAAAGTGCGTTCGGGTTTTTCCATAACATCTTATGGAAAAACCCAAACGAACTGTTTGGCCAACCCAACACTTTATTAATAGCTACTATTTACATGGCACATGCTCTGGGCAGGGATGCACCGTGGGCAACATGGCTCCCCCAGCTCACAGGGGCCATGGCTAAGCTCTGGGCTGTTTGAGGGGGCGGCCCTAGGCACAGGTGGGGCTTGATGAGGCTCCAAAGAAGGTGGCCTGTGGTCAGGCCTCGGAGGGCCTGAGCCATCAGGGCACGTGGTGGTCTGGCTGCTTCTTCAAGTTCTCCTGTGACGGAAAGTTCCTTTTAATCATTTCCAGGCTTATGGTTGATTCTGGCTCCTCCAGGCGGTCTCCCCAGAGGGGCTGGGGCACCCCAGCCCCCTTCCCCCAACACAGGAGTCAGATTCCTGGGGGGTAGGGGGTCCCAGGTGCCCTGGGTCTCAGGGCGAGGGCACAGTCACCCAGCCATGCCACTGGGGGGCACTTGTGCCAGGCTGTGGGAAACATCCAGGGGCTGGCCATTGGCTCAACGCCCCTGTCTCGACAGTGCCGCACAGAATGTCTAACTTTCCTATGGTTTCACTGCAAAGATGGAACAGTGTGGAATTAATCTCCCTTGTAGAAGGGTTTTGACTTCACTCAGATTCTAAAGATCTAAAACAGATGCAACAAAAGGGGAATCTCTTTACTGTGGGGTCTTGTGAGCTATCAAAACAAAGTGGGGCTGCTGGGCTCAGCGCCTGCCTGGCTCTGCCTTGTCTCCTGGCAGCTCTGGCTCTGGCTCTCGGTGTTCGTGCACGTGTGTGTACACACACGCAGGGCCCTGGCTTGCTGATGGTGCCCTGGCCAGCCCGTTGCCACATGTCAGGGGTGAATGGGGGCCGGAGGGGCCAGCCCATCTCCCTGGGGTTGCTGGTCTGGACCCAGCTCTTCCTACCACCAAAGGCTCTGCCTCTCAGCCCCAGCCTCGGCCCAGCGCCTGAAGGTCTGTGGTACAGGGGCCTTCGAGTCAGAGTTGTGAACGCTGGCCCTCGAGCGACCTGCTGACAGCCATCAGAGTGCCAGCCCCACGAGGACAGGGGTTTCTGTCTATTCTCGCTCACCACTGTCTTCCTGCTCCCAGGCCCAGCTGCTGGCACATCACATGTGCACAATGAGTGCTGGATGGACACAAGCCAGACCCTGAGTGCCATGGGAATGCAGAGGAGGCCGGTCCTGCACCAGCCAGTCCAGGTTCCCCGGGCCTGGGGCAGCCCTACTCTGGGGATGAGCCTGGCTGGCTGGTGAGGAACATTCCCCCCAGCTTGGGCCTTGGGCCTGGTGGGCTTGAGGGGCTGGCAGAGGAGGGAGTGGAGGGTGGGCAGGCTGGAGCCCGAAGGGCCACCGCCAGATGGCCTTGGGAGGGAGGAAGCCTCCTGGCCTCAGCAGGAAGTAGGGGTGCGCAAAGTGGGGTAGGAATCCAGGAAGCAGCCCAGTTCCTCCCCTCCCCACCTCATGCCGATTTGATGAGGACTAAAAGTTTCGGGGCCTAAACTTCAGAGGGGGAGGAGTGGAGATTCCCGCTCATGCTGACGTCTGACATGTTAACTTGTCCAGCATCACACACAGCTGATGCACAGAAAAACAAGTTTCTACAGAAATTCCTTGCAACCTCTCTGGGCTCAGTAACTGTCTTTTTAACCACCTCTCGTCACCCCCCAGTCTGCTGCCAACAACACAAATGAGCTTTTGTCCCTTGAGCCCAGAGGTCCATGTTTCTGCTTCACATTGTCTCAGGGATATAGGATTTCTTGGGCGTTTCTGCATCCCCCAGCCCCCACCTCTAACGAGGATTAGCTCTCTTCGGGAAGTGCATGGGACACTATTTTCTATTGGTGGATTAGCTATGACATTAAGGAATCTTGGCTAATTTACTTTCCTTATGGCTTTATAGCAACTCCTTTTAAATAAATGCAGGCTTTTCCATATTACTGCTTACCCCCAAAGGAGAAGCTATTAAAAGTGGGGCCACTCACCAACATCCATTAAAACCGGATGCTGCAGGGCCCCGTGGGGTGCTACCCACACCAGGAGGAAGACCTGAGCCACAGCCCCCGCCACACCGACCCTGGCCTGGGTTCAAGCTCATCTCTCTGCCAGCCATGGGCACGCCACCAGGGAAGGCAAGTGTCTGACAGGGACAGGCCCCAAGGTGCAGGATGCCAGTCACTGCTCAGCTGTACTCTGGCTCCAGGGTAAGTCCAAACAGGGCTGACAGCGGGGCATGAACCTTGGCCTTGACCACCTTCAGTATCCCCTTTCTTCAGATGCTCACTTTTTTAGCAATCCATATAAAATAGTTAATTTGCCAGCACCCGATAAAACACAACCATCACAAGTCAGAGACTGCTTGGTAGCTTGTTGGAGGCCCGGAAAAACTCAGTGCAGCCTGGCAAGTCAGACTGTGGCCCCTGTCCAACAGTCCCACCTCAGGGACGAAGGCTCACAGGCTCCCCCTGCCCTGCGGAGTGCCTGCTGAGCCACAGTGGGAGACCCAGCCTCTCATCTTGGCTGGTTTTCTGGAGCTACCACCTAGGCCCAGATCAGAATGGGGGGAACAGAATCGCTCCCCCAAATGCCACGCTCTGCTGAGTTCAAAGCTCCTTTCCGTTTTTTCTCCTCCCACAGAGCTGAGGCTACCGTGGGTACAGTGAGGGTCTGTACCAACAGTCCAGGCCCAGAAAGGGCCCTCTGCAGAGCGGGCGGAGGGAAATGGCAGGCCCGACTGCAGTCTTTCCCGACCCAGCTCTCACGGCGCTTCATGCAGAAGGGCGCCAAGTGGCCATGGGGCAGCTGGGGCTTGGTTAATCTCAGAGCCATGTAGGCCCGTTTGAGGCTGCCTGTCACAACCAGAAGACTCGTAGGCCCCTTCTTGTGGCCTGTGCTCGACCCTTCTTTGGAGGGCCCTTGGGTCCCCAGAGCAGTGAGAGCAAATCGCCTGGGTCCCCTTCCTCCCTCCTCTCAGAATCATCCAGAGTCAGTCTGAAGGAGATGTCCCTGCATGGGCCTAGCTCTCCTAGATCTCCCGCTCCAGCCTCTGCTCCCCAGCCCCCAGCTCCAGGCCTGCTCTGGGCCTCACAGGGGAAATCTCATAAGACCGTGAATGTTCCCAGGCCCCAGAGGTAACCGCAGCCATCCCGAGCCCATCTGGTGGGCAGGGGCCTTCCATCTGCAGCTTCTTTGGGGAGGGGGTGCTTTTTGCCACGACCGCAGACAGGATAGAATACGGAGCTGCCATCCAGCCCCTCACGCAATAATAAACACAAGCTCGCCCCGTCTTTGACTGCTGCCAGCACACTGGCCCTGACTTGGTACTCCCCATGCCTCTGCATTTGCAAAGCCAGAGAAGCCTCTGGATAAACTGTCAAAATGAGCAACAGGGCTGGGGAAGGGCCAGGGCCCAGCCCCTCTGCAACTGGCTAGAGTCAGACCCCAAGTGTCTAACAGAGTGTCTTCAGTCCCTTGTCCCCAGGAAGCAGGCTCTTAACAGAGGAAAAACAAGTCTCCAAACCCCAAGTGGCAGGAGGTCCGGCTGTCCTGAAGTCGACTCTGGCCCAAGGGCAGCCCTTAAATATCCAGGAAGAGGAGGCTGGCTAAACCCACTTGGGATTATACATTATACACGGTCAAGGCTAAGTGGCAAGATAGGCTGCTGTGGAGGGAGGGCCCGCTCTTGCGGAAACCAGCAACAATCACCCCTGCGGTCCTGCCTGGGTGTGTGAGCGCCGTTGGGAGGGCTGCACACACCTCACAAAAGAGGATTACTTGCGGAGGGCGGGGAGGTGCTTTCACTGCACACCATCCCGACAAGTTCCATCTGGGCACACCTGGGAGTATCCGCCCCCAGGGAAAATGGCAGAACTGCTCTAAAGCCTGGAGTCTCTTTCCACAAACAACAGCTGGTCCGTCCGGGAAAGAGGGACCCCGAGAGCCCCTGAGAATGGTCAGGCAGCTCGGCCCACACCGGGCCTGCCCAGTATTCCCACCTTCCCTGTGTGGGATGCCTCACCCGAGCAGCCCATCAGATAGGAAACCGCCAGGAACTTGGGGGGCTGGGGCAGGGCGTCTTGAAGCAATGGGTCACTCTATCCAACTCCCCAAAGCAAACAGGCCAAAATCCTTATCCTTGTTGAGTTTGGTCAGCAGCGCTGCAACAACCTGGACCTTTAAACCACAGGGCTGGGTGGCCTGCCCGCGGCTGCTTCCCACGGCGCACATGTTCCGGTCCCCGAGCCCATCGGCCCCCAGTGAGTCACAGGAACCTGAATGTGTGACATCACAGCCTTGCTGTGGCCAGCCTCAAGCACAGCTGCCATGAGAAAACACAGTTGGAGCAGGAATTTCATGGCTTGGTATTTTTAAAAAGCAGCAAGACGTGAAATCGGAGTCAAAAATAACTTTGCTGTGGGCTTCTGAGGCGAAACCACCGGCCGCCTGCCGGGCCCAGGCCCCGCACTGCAGCCTCCCTAGCTCCCGGGTACCGCCCACATTGCCGTGCCACGCCCCACGCCCACACCCTCGCCCTCGAGGAAGACCCAGGGCCCCTGCAACTTCCAGACACCACCCAACCTCTGTCACTCAGGAGCTGGTGAAGGAAGTGAAGGGAGCCAAGGCAGGAGGTGAGCTCCCAGGGGACTCTGGCTGTGAAAACAGCCTCTCCCTGCTCACTGGTGACCGTCCCAGCACCTGCGAGAGGGACCCTAAATCACTTGGCAGAACCCCCAGAAGAACACCAGGGGAAAGGTCAGGGCCTCTGAATGCCCATCACCAAGCAGGCAGGACTGGCAGGGGTCCACTGGGGAGCCCCTCCTCTTGGAGTGGCCACAAGGGGAGGGGCCCGGCCAGGGGTGGAGGGGAGGGGCGACTCATGGAAAGAAGGCCCTAAGAGCAGTCCCGGCCCCACCTGAGACGCTGACCTCTGCTGCCCACCCCAGAGGGCAGACAGATGGGCAGGGCCTCAAGTTTCCCCTCAGTGGAGGAGGAAACCATGGCTTTCTCAGGAAGAGGCAAGGCTGTGCCAGAGCATCTGCGGCTTCTAACTCCTGGTCTGAGCTTTGCTCTGACTCCTGCAGGCCTCTGGGATTGAGCCATCTATCTCAGGAAGAGAAGACTGGGACAGTGGAAGACTGGAAGACTGGACAGAAGACTGGGTCCAGCAGGACAGTGACCAGGGTGGCGGCAGGACAGGTGTGTGTTCTCCCCAGATGGGGAGGGGAGAAGGTGGGGCCCAGGACAGGCTCCCGAGAGGAAGGGGGGGGCACACACACGGCTCTCCCAGCACCCATACTTGTGACCTCAGCCCTAGCTGCTTTTGAGAATTCCCATAAGGGGTTTTGAAAACCAAAAAGTCACCCAAAGAAAAACCTAAATCCCATCGTTAGGAAATCTATTTCCCCCACAACCATTACGGTAACTCAATTCAGAGGATGGCTGTCACAAGATATATATATATACATCTTTGAAGAGCTTCAATCCTGGCCCCAATGCCTGGGTCTGGGTTCAAGGACCGCATCTAATGGGCCCCACGACCCACCCCTGATTTTCAACAGTCCCCAGGCACCCAGTCCCTCTCGTCACCTCCTGGGCCCTCCTCCTGGGCCTTCCTGGACGTTGAGAAAGACCTCCTCTTTGTCTCCCTCTCATCCTAATGCCTAGTCAGACCACTAGATCTCACTGGCAGCTCAAAAGCATTCATGGGACTCCAGCAGTTACAGACATGCGTGGAATGTCCACTCCTGTGTCACCTGACCACACTGGTGTTTTCCCACACTGACCCTTGGAGAACATCGACCTAGCACACCCAGGTAATCCAGAGCTTCACCATAGTGCTCAGAGGACACGAGCAGGCTTGGCTGTCCTCACTTTACATGCGAGGAAGCTGAGGCTCTGGGGAGCAACATTACCTGCCCAAGGTCACCCAGGTGATGAGCAGTGGAGTTGGCCCTCAAGACCAGGAGGGCAAGTACGCCCAGGTTAATGGGCAGTGGCTCACTGGGCTGAGCAGAGCAGCCCTGACACCCAAGCGAGGTACCTCTGTTCCCCACAGCTGATAGGGACGTGTAAGGCCAGACACACCCTGGTTGCCCAGGACACAGGGTCCAGCTGGGATCAGTGTACCGAGGAGCTCAGTGAGGCCCCAAACAGCAATCTCACAGGGGCAAGGGGGGGTTCCCCCACACAAAGAAGGGCCAGGGCAAGGCGGTGTGCTCTCTGGCTGGTGACCTCAGGGGCCGGGCCTGCTGGACTCTGTGATCACAGAGGGCTGAGCAAGAGCTTCTGGCCTTAACTTTCAGAAAGGTCAAGTTTGGTTTGCAGATAAACTTCTCAATGAAGCCATACCTAACTACACAGTTAGCAAGGGAATGGTTACACAATGGTTAGCAAGGGAAGCTGGGGAAGCTCTGACCTACAGCAGGTCGAGCTCAGGATCACCTGGCATCCTGGAGAAGCCCCAGGCTGAGTGGACCCCAGAGCTGGTCCAGGCACAAGCCGTATCTAGGCACAACACCCTATCTGCACCGGGCATGAGGTGACCTGTGAGCACCAGGCAGGAGGATAACACAGGGCTGCAGAGGAAAGCCCTTGGAAAGTTGCAGGCCTCAGATAAACATCAGGAGGAAAATTATGATGAGGAAGTGATCCCCACACTCTGAGGACTTCCCATCTAAAACAACACTGTGGGGAGACCCGACAGCCCGGGGCAGCCCAAAGAGTGAACCTGTCCGGGCATGAGATGCACGAAGGGCTGTGTACCTTGCAAGGTCATCCCATCCTATCTCCCTGAATAAATACACTTTTGAAAAACAATGTATGCACTTTACTAAAAAGGTATTCCTAAAAAAATAAAACCACACAACCCCAATTCAGGAGTTAAAGGGCTGGATTCAGATGCCGCACATGTCCCTGGGGCAGTCTGCTTTCCATGGGGGCTAAAGGAAGCGCCTCACTCCCTCGGGAGCCCAGCGGCATCGCAGGGGCTGACTGCTGTGCTGTCCTGCCCGTTTCCTCACCCGCTTCCTCCCTCCTGCCGTGAACCTGAGCCAGGGTGGCTGCAGAACTCACCTCCTGGGGGGAGGGCCCTGACAGCTCCACCCCCGGCCCAGGTCCCAACCTCTCTGTGTCCCTGTCCCTACTCCATGACAGACCCTCAGTGTGGGTCTGGCCCGACTCTGCCCTGCTCAGTGGCCGCACCAGGAGTGCAAACGCCTACGCTGCTTCTTCTGTTAGCCCAGGCCAAAGGACTCGTGGCCCTCTCCACCTGGCCCACGGGACTCCCGTCTGGCACACTCTGCCCAGTTGTCTCCCACGGTCCTGGTTGCCTGCTCCTCCTAGGAGGCCTGGCTCTGACATCAGCAGATTCAGTCCTGGGCCCTCCTAAGGGTGGGATTGGGTCTCGCTCAGGGCCCCACACACAGAAAAGGCTCAGTGAACGCGTGTGCACAGAGGGAACCCTCCACACCTGCTGTGAGGGCGGGGGAATGGCTCTCCTGGGCAGGGAGGCAGGGGGAACTGGGGAGCTGTTTCTGGTGCCGTCGTGAGGATCCCCCTGCACCCATGCCAGCCAGGCCCTGAAGAGTGACAAGGTCAGCAGCAGGAGCAGCACTGAACACGTCAGCAGCACATGGCATTGCTGGGCACCGTTCAAAGAGCTTCACACAGGCTGACACATCCCATCTACACAAGAGGCCCGTAAAGTGGATGCAATTATCAGCTCTGTGTCCCGGATCTGGAAACTGAGGCACGAAGAGGTTAAGTGACTTGCCCAAGGTCACTGAGCTAGAAGTGGAAAAGCCAGGACTTGCACCCAAACAAGCTCTGAGCCACATTTTCCCCCAGGCCTGCTCAGCCGCCTGACCTCTGGGCCTCTGGTTTGCACAGAGCGGCTACGGACGAGGACTGAGGCCGGGTCCTTAGCCTTCAGATGGGTGACAAATGGGCCACACACCTTCAGAGAGGGTTCGATCATTGGGCCGCATCCAGCCTGCTGAGCGGGAAGGCAGGCTCTGAGGACAGTGAACCTCCAGAGCGGAGCGCCTTCTGTCACTTGGGACGGCAGGCTCTGTGACTTGCTCAGTAAACATCCTGGCCACTGCCCACTGCAGCCCTGGGCTTCTTCCCTGAAGGATGTTCTTCAGGACGGAGGCCCACAGGACCTAGAAGGCAGTGTCCCTCTCGGAGGCTGCTTAGAAATAGACTTTCTTGTGGGGGAGGGAAGGGGCAGTGATGGGGCGGGACAGAGGAGAACAGCATGATTCAGACAGAGAACTCTGAAGTAGGTGTCAGTGTCGGGGTGGCCGCGACACCTCTGCTCCTCCAGAGCACAGGCGCACGCCAGGAGGGTGAGGAGCGCCGCTGAGGGGAAAGCATCTGAGGCCAACACCCACAGGCCAAGTAGGCGCAGAGCCCCAGCTGAGCTACCCGCATGGGGTGGACAGCGGTGGTCACCCGGCTCTAGGCCTCAGGGGAGCCTCCAGAGAGGGGGCTGCCCGCAGCCAGGCTGGTCCCAACGGGAGGGGCAGCTTTGGCTGGAGCTAAACACCTCAGCTAGGGCCCCAACTCCAGGGGGGGACGTGGGCCTGGAAAACAACTGGCGACCAAGCCCGAGGTAGTACGCAAATTCGTGCAGACACCTCCCCATGCCATTTTGAAAACAGGTTGCACTCTAAGGTCTCAACTGGGAGCTTCATCTGTGGAACCCAAGTTGCCTCAAAATATGTTGACTCCATCAGGAACACGCCACACTTTGTGGCCTTCAGGAATGCAAAGCGGGCGACTGGTTGATGGGCTTGGCCACTGGTGGGGGGGCAGTGCTGTCTGGATTTGCAAAGGGGCTGAGCGGTGTGACCCCGGCCACAGGCCAAGGTTTCACTTATTCCCTGTGATGCCAGTTTCTTACAAAGTTACTACCAGACTCCTGACTGCTAACACATAACAAAAACCTTCCATGTACGCCCTTAACACACAGTGACAGGAAATGTTTCTAGTGTTATACTCCTCTGGATCCAATGAGGCTATTTTTAACTACCTTCTCAGACTTAATTTCCAATTTTATCCTATAAAGTTCTAATTCATTCCACCTCCCCTGAACTCTCACTTGACGAGGCTGTGAAGAACATGAGGCAGGCTTGGCAGTTTCTGACGGCTCTGAGGTGGGAGAAGTTTTCTACGTCTTTGCTCATCTCCCTCTCTCAGCACACGCCTCCTCCTCCAGGCCTAAGAGGCTCTCGGCAATGTCTGTATGATGTGCGCATAGTCCCACCATCCCCTAGTCACCGATGCCTGACCTTTCCCCTCAAATGTCCTTCCTTCAGTGGGTCCAGTGTGTGCAGTACCAGCTGGGATGCTGTGACACGCCGTGGACCATGGGACACAAAGTTGAGGAGGTTTTCGCACCTAGCCTCAGATCCAGAGGTAGGGAAGGGACGCCACGCCACTTCAGCTCCATCTCCGTCAGAGACCCAAGGGTCCTCGGCCTCCCTCTTGCATTCCCCCTCTAGCCGTGAGCCAGCACAGACGGGGGGGTCTGCACCCAGAGCCCAGGAGGGAAGGGGCCTGAGGACCTTTAAGTCCTGCCTCGGCCCAGCTGCCACCACCACCTACATGCCCCATGTCAGCTGTGCTGGGCTCTGCTGGTTGCCTGGATGTGCCCATGGCCCCTCCAGACCTGCAGGCAGGCTGTTCCCTCTGCAGGACCGCTCTTCCACCCCAGCAGAAGACGCCCCATTGGGCATGCCCGCAGTGCTGGCTGCCACCTCTCGTCAGGGCGCTTTGCTCTCACTGGAATTGCTGCAATGCAAGTCTGTGTTATGAGCTGCCAGATGCACTTATGCTCCTGGTGGTGATGGGGCCACATTGATCTCCCTGATGAGGGGGGTCAGTGCCACAGCTAACATCTACTGAGCAGCTATCTAGGGCCAGGCACAGGTCAAACACTTCCTGCAGATTCATCTCCTTTAATGCTGACCACAAACATGGCAGGCTCCTCACAGATAAACACACCAGGGCTTGGAGAGCCGAAGGGATGT
This sequence comes from Stenella coeruleoalba, assembly GCF_951394435.1. Classification (NCBI taxonomy): domain Eukaryota; kingdom Metazoa; phylum Chordata; class Mammalia; order Artiodactyla; family Delphinidae; genus Stenella; species Stenella coeruleoalba. Next base: position 68,590,965 of record NC_137156.1, read on the forward strand.
CTCCAAGGTCGCTCAGAGGATAAGAAGCAGTACAAGCTCGAACCCAGAGCCTGGGCTCTCGGATGCCTTGACTCACTGCACGCAGTTCCCTGGCACGTCCCTGGAGTGCCCACCCAGCGAAGAGTCAAATGAACGGATAGCGTTTCTTTCAAAGCTCTGTTGTGGCCCAGGCCAGCACTGGGTGGGCACTCCCTGGCAGGATTCAGTGTTGGTGATTTTGGGGTCCAGTGGCTTGGCCAGGGATCGGATGGCTCTGAAAGCCAGGAGCCCAGGGCAGGCACTTCTATTTCATTAATTTGGGCTGGAAAATAGGTACATTATAATTATATTTTTTAAAAACCCAGCAACCGGAGGTCGTGGTGCTGAGAGCTTGGTGCGGGAACAGGCATCAGGAAGAGCGGGGGACCCGGGTAGGCCGGGCTCGGGAGCCAGTTGCAGCTCCCAGCCCTGCCGGGAGACGCAGGTACCGCGGGGGAGAGCTGGGGGCGCAGTGCAGGCAGCTGTGTCAATCGTTTCCCCTCCAGGAACTTGCCGGTGTCTAGGGACGGTGGGTTGTTCAGCTGCACTGGGCCTGCTGGGGTCGCCGCCTGGGAGCCAGGAGGCAAGGAGCTCGCGGCTCCGAGCGGGCCTCGACCTGGCCTGGCGCAGTTAATGACAGCAGGAATGGGGAGGCCCAGGGAGCTGGGCACCCGATCCACGGCCACAGCCGTGAGCGATGTCGCCTTGGCTCTTTAATGTGCCGCCCGCATCCCCTCGGTCCTTACCTAGTTCTTTCTCCCTCTGTGCATCCTGAACCCGTTAAAAGTGACCCCTGAGAATACTGGATGGTATTGAGGAATTATCGTTAACCTTGTTGGGTGTGATGACGGTGATGTGGTTAAGGAGAGAAAAAAAAAAAAAGACGAAATACTAAAAGTTTTGACAGATTAAAACAAACAAACCAGCACTCGCTGGCCAACTTCAAATGGTCCAAATGCCAGGCCAAGTGCAGACGATGGGGTGAATTCACGTCACGGCCTACCTGGGTGAGGACGTCCAGCTGGCCTACAATGTGCTCCAGCGTGCTGGTCAGTGTCTGGGGAATGCTGACGGGCTCTTGGGGCTGGCTCTGCATCGACTCCTGACTCCTGCCCCTGTCTGGTGGGACGGGGGAATCCACTTCTGGCTAAAGACAATGAAAGGAAAGAGAACCCCTTAGTCTTGAGTCAGTGCTTGAGGAAACACCGAGAGGAAGAGCTCCTTGAAGGATCAAGTGGAAAACCACCAGCAAACTCAAGAAGACGAGTTCCAAATGTTGGTGAGCAATGGCGGTGTGGCGGGACTCCCACATCCGGGCTTGCGCGCTCCCGTCCAACCCCCCTTTCTGAGCAGAGGCCATGAGTGAGGAGCGGAATCAAAACACCTGGCAGTCCGGGCTGCAGGGGCCTGGGAGGGATGTGCAGGTGGGCTCTTGGAGGCCCTCAGAGAGGTCGGGGGCTGCCAGCTCTTCACACGGCATGCCCTCCACCAGGCCTGTTAGAGTGCGGGACCCCTGAAGCCCAGCCTGGCTCTGAAGTCACCCTTCCTCCTGGTTAGCTCAAGGCAATTCCCAACCCCGGGAATGGGGATGGCCCAGAACCAGCGGGAGGTTCCAACTCTGCCCTGGCCAGATCCCCTGGGAAAACAGATTCTACGTGAACGTCCTGGCCTGATGGCTGGCGGGAGTCAGAATCCACAGGACAGGCACCCCGGGCTGCTTCAGACAAGACTCCAGGAACATGAGGGACTTGGTGTTTCTGCCTAAGATCCTCAGTTCCCAAATGCAGAAGCCATCCTCCTCCTCCTCCACCACCACTGAGGGCAAGTGATTTCCTAAGGGGGCTCATTCCAGTCCAATGCGTGTCCCCCAAAAGTCAGGCACTGCTCTGCACACAGACAAAGGCTTCTCCTGACCCCAGAAGCATCGTGCATGTGTTCAGCAGGGCAGAATGCTGGGAGCCTCCCAAGGACACGGTGGGCAGATGCTCAGGAACCTACAGTTCCTCTGTGGGCTCGCCCCCTGTGGGAATGACACGCTCAGTGAGGCCGACACTCTCGGCCAGCCCCCAAACCCCAGTAACCCATAAATGCAGCCACACTTGGGGCTCAGTGTTTTCAACCACAGCCTCACTGATGGACATTCCAAATGTTACCACATCATTCCCTGGCTTTGCCAGTCATCCAGGGCTCTCTACCGGCACTGGGAGAAAATTCAACCCCCTGGACGGGGCATCCTGCTCCTGCCTGCCTCCTTCCGCAGCTCCGCTCCCACCTCAGTGCTCCCGTGCCCAGCTCCCAGGGCCCCTCATCTACCCTTTCTTCCCCCTGCTCCGAGTATCCTGTCCTCCACTCACCTTGCAACCCCCCATGCCCCATCAGAAGCTCCTCTGTGCTCCGCACCTGGGCCTGCCCCATCCCTGCCCTGTTCCTCCAGCCACTGCGTCTCCAGGGCCAGGACACATGAGTGGGATGAATCAATGCCACACCACCCACAGGGCCTGCCACCTGCCCATGTGCCTGTGTCCCCTATTCCTGTCTTCTGCCTGCACTCATCGCTCCTCTCCCTTCTAAACCCAGGGCATCACTAGGCTCAAAGCTTGTCAACTCCCCATACACCACAGAGCCAGGGTACTCCACCCAGCACTCCTCCACCCCTCAATGCCACAGCCACTAAAGAATACTGGCTATGACTGGGGCTCACCTAGGATGCCTCACACCTGCCACTGGCAGCCGGCTTGCATCTCCTCTGAGTTGGCCCATCTTTTGGATAAATCCAGTGGCCTAGCCCCAGGAAGATGCTCTGCCCTGGACATGTTCACCTGGGCAGGCCTCAGAGTCCTTGAGAAGAATCAGCCCGGAAGAGGATTCCCAACCATCACAGAAGGGCAGTTTAGCACGTGGACCCCACCTGCACATTTTCCTTTATTAGGAAAGTGTTCTAATCTCATAGATAACAAACTCTCAAGTGCATGTCGATTTGAACTTGGAAAAATGCAGGCCCTGGTGGTTAAAGAGAAATTGAATTTGAGACACAAGCCTGAGGAGGATTCTTGAAAGCAGGAGCAGGGCCATGTCCACATGCCCACCGTCGGCCTGTCTGCTTGCGGCACTGTGGCCATTTTGTAAGACCTCGGCCCACCGGGGCTAGGCTCTTCCAGTCCTCCAGGAATCGATACACTTCAGCTCTCAAAGCCCATCCCAAAAGGAAATGTTCCAGAAGCCCTGACTGGCCTTCACCTCACCGCAGCGGCCCCCAGACCCAGGCAGTGCTGTCGGGAGACAAAGCAGAGTGCAGCGGGGAAGAGCAGTGACTCAGACAGGCCGTGGTCGATATCTGAGCTCTACCACTGACCATCTAGGCGGCCCTGGGCAAGAGGTTTAATTCCTCTGGGCCTCCACTTCCTCATCTTCTATAAAGTGGGGGTGATGACTGGGCCTGCCCTTCCAAGGGCTGGGCTGTGAGAGGCACTTATCTGCAAATCACCCACAGGCCTTTCTTGAGAAGCCAGTGCCTACTGCTTCCAAAGGACCCCCTTCCAGACATGCACGCTCTTCCTCTGGACACTGAGTCCCCCTGGCTCCCTCAGGAAAGGGCACCAGAGGGAGGGTGGGAACCTGGCAGCCCTCTGTCCTGACAGCCAGATGGGCACTGCCTGCTGCCTGGGAAGGAGGGGATGGAAATTCTGAGTGATTCTGCAGAGTGGCCCAGAAATGGACAGTGCCGAGCCGAGTCTCTGGAAGCAGGGGTGGGGGGGGTGAGCGCCGCTGATTTTACCAACAGAAACCCTCCTTCTGAGCCCAAGCCCAGCCAGCTCCAAGAGTACTGAGGACCGCAGCCACATGCCCAAGCCAGGGAGGTGGCCTCTGGAAGAGAGGGCTGCAGGAACCTGAGGCTCAGACAGCAAGTGACTGTCAGAAGGTACCCAGCCTCCAGCCTTGCTCACCAGTCCAGGGTTCTGTCTGCCCTGGGCTATTCCTCCAGCCACAGCATTCGCTCCTGCTCTTACCTTCACCAGGACACAGCCCTTCTCTGCAACCTTGTCCGCTCTTACCAGAAGACATTACAGCACTTGAAACACCGCACGTAAAGATGGCTATCGCTGTGATTTACTTGCCACCCATGTGCCAGCATTTTATACGTCACTTCATTTACTCCCTACAATGACCCCTCACAGCAGGCATTACTAACCTTAATTTTCAGATGGGGAAGCAGGCTCAGGGAGGTTAAATCACTTGGTCTAATACAGGAAATGACGGCTGGGATCTGAACCCAAAGTACAGGCATTTCCTGACAGGAAGCAGCCTCTGACAGGTGACATGGCCTGCGGATTTGCTTCCACACCCCCAGCTCCTCTCTTCCATCCTTGTGGAGGCTCCTGGCTCCTGGCTCTAACACTTTTTGCGTCATTCCCCCACCCCACCTGCCCTGGAATGCCTGCCTGGCACAGAGCTGAACACAGAGCAGGCCCTCCACACACACTCGATGCCTCAAAGAGCCAAGCCCATCCTGGTGACACTCCTGTGAAATGAAACCTCCCCAAAGCAAAGGGCCAGCAGTCCCGCCCCACACACCATCGCAGGCACTCACCTGCACTCCAGCACTCTGCAGATGTGGCATTTCCCGAGAGCTCAGCAGATAAGCGATAAAGCAAGAGATAAGAAGATGATGCGCAAGAGCAGGAAGAGACGCACTGCGAGGGCTGTGACGGGATAACAGGAGCAGTGTTTAAGGGGAGAAATCCTATCAGTGCTTTGTCTGTTCCACATCCAAGAGTACTAGGGGCCCTGCCTGGTGGTCCTCGTTAGTTCTCTCACAAGTAAGATTACAACATTAACCCAAACACACATACCTAGAAAGTCACACCAAGTGGACAACTTTCACTTGTACCAAATATAAACATCTTAACATCAAAAGAAAAAAAAAATGATCAAACTCAGAATAGATGAATCTGTTTAACTTCGTGGCAATCTCATTTGGGGTCTGTAGGTGTCCCACCCTGGTGTGGGATCCCGGGCTCCCACAGTAGTTTAATCTACTTGCCTCAGTTTCTGTTGCTGCCAGCTTGTCATACGCCACCATGAGCTCAGCACTGCGCACAGTAGGAATTGCGTAAATATCTGTGGTTGCTTTCAGCCACTCAAACACATGGGTAACCAACACATACATTTTCATTAAAAAACAAAACAGCAGGACTTCCCTGGTGGCCGCAGTGGTTAAGAATCCGCCTGCCAATGCAGGGGACACGGGTTCAAGCCCTGGTCTGGGAAGATCCCACATGCCACGGAGCAACTAAGCCCGCGAGCCACAACTACTGAAGCCCGCGTGCCTAGAGCCCGTGCTCTGCAACAAGAGAAGCCACCGCGATGTGAAGCCCACACACTGCAACGAAGAGTAGCCCCTGCTAGCCGCAACTAGAGAAAGCCCGTGTGCAGCAACAAAGACCCAATGCAGCAATAATAAAATATAAAATGAATAAATAAATCTTAAAAAAAAATTAAAAAAACAACAACAACAAAAAAACAAAAGCGCAGAGCTTGCAGGTCTTCCTTGTGACAAGAAATCAATCCATCTGGGATAACTTCTTGACTGGTCTCTGGATTGCCTATGGTCTCACCTTTTCATCATCAAGATGCAGGTGTGGATAAGAAGCTTCTGCCTAAGGTAGAGAAAGTTGGGGGAAGTATTAATCCTATCCTAACAAGAAAAAGAGCAACAATCTAAAAGGATCTTAACTTTTCTTAAATCAGAGAGCTGAGATCACAGAGCCTGAAATCTAAGGAAAGGCAGACTCTTCCAAGGAAAACAGAAAGTGAGCATCGGCTCACCTCTGGCAAAGCCTGGGAAGAAGGGACACTGACTGCCACATAAGTGGGTGAGAAGAACTGAGTTATGCATGTTAACAAGTTGCAGAGGCTGGGAGTGGCCAGGGTGAGAATGAAGAACGCCTGGGAGCCACAGGTACAAGGGGAGTTTGTACCTGCTCACAGGGTCTTCTCCACAGACCTCCGCTGGGCATTCATGAGAAAGACCGGGTGGGGGGAAAAAAACATCCTTGAGGGTGCAGGCCTGGAGGAGGGGAGTAGACACAGAAAAGGCACGAAGCCCTGCCAAGACTCTTCTTGCCTACGGAACAAAATCCTTAAGCTACTGGGGGAAGAGCAAAAAGAGATGAAAGCCCCTCTTCCCTTGTGGGAGAGGCAGGAAACCATCCTGAGTGGAGATCATCGAGGTATTCAAAGGCTGAGGGAGAGGCAGGACTACTGAGAATGCCCTACTTCTTTTTTTTTTTTTTTTTGGACATCTTTATTGGAGTATAATTGCTTTACAATGGTGTGTTAGTTTCTGCTCCATAACAAAGTGAATCAGTTATATATATACGTATGTTCCCATATCTCTTCCCTCTTGCGTCTCCCTCCCTCCCACCCTCCCTATCCCACCCCTCCAGGCGGTCACAAAGCACCGAGCTGATCTCCCTGTGCTATGTGGCTGCTTCCCACTGGCTATCTATTTTACATTTGGTAGTGCATATATGTCAATGCTACTCTCTCACTTGGTCCCAGCTTACCCTTCCCGCTCCCCATATCCTCAAGTCCATTCTCTAGTAGGACTGTGTCTTTATTCCTGTCTTACCCCTAGGTTCTTCATGACATTTTTTCCCTTAAATTCCATATATATGTGTTAGCATACAGTATTTGTCTTTCTCTTTCTGACTTACTTCACTCTGTATGACAGACTCTAGGTCTATCCACCTCATTACAAATAGCTCAATTTCGTTTCTTTTTATGGCTGAGTAATATTCCATTACATATATGTGCCATATCTTCTTTAGCCATTCATCCGATGATGGACACTTAGGTTGTTTCCATCTCCGGGCTATTGTAAATAGAGCTGCAAAGAACATTTTGGTACATGACTCTTTTTGAATTATGGTTTTCTCAGGGTATATGCCCAGTAGTGGGATTGCTGGGTCATATGGTAGTTCTATTTGTAGTTTTTTAAGGAACCTCCATACTGTTCTCCATAGTGGCTGTACCAATTCACATTCCCACCAGCAGTGCAAGAGGGTTCCCTTTTCTCCACACCCTCTGCAGCATTTATTGTGTGTAGGTTTTTTGATGATGGCCATTCTGACTGGTGTGAGGTGATACCTCATTGTAGTTTTGATTTGCATTTCTCTAATGATTAATGATGTTGAGCATCCTTTCATGTGTTTGTTGGCAATCTGTTTATCTCCTTTGGAGAAATGTCTATTTAGGTCTTCTGCCCATTTTTGGATTGGGTTGTTTGTTTTTTTGTTATTGAGCTGCATGAGCTGCTTATAAATTTTGGAGATTAATCCTTTGTCAGTTGCTTCATTTGCAAATATTTTCTCCCATTCTGAGGGTTGTCTTTTGGTCTTGTTTATGGTTTCCTTTGCTGTGCAAAAGCTTTGAAGTTTCATTAGGTCCCATTTGTTTATTTTTGTTTTTATTTCCATTTCTCTAGGAGGTGGGTCAAAAAGGATCTTGCTGTGAGTTATGTCATAGAGTGTTCTGCCTATGTTTTCCTCTAAGAGTTTGATAGTTTCCGGCCTTACATTTAGGTCTTTAATCCATTTTGAGCTTATTTTTGTGTATGGTGTTAGAGAGTGATCTAATCTCACACTTTTACATGTACCTGTTCAGTTTTCCCAGCACCACTTATTGAAGAGGCTGTCCTTTCTCCACTGTACATTCCTGCCTCCTTTATCAAAGATAAGGTAACCATATGTGCGTGGGTTTATCTCTGGGCTTTCTATCCTGTTCCATTGATTTATCTTTCTGTTTTTGTGCCAGTACCTTACTGTCTTGATTACTGTAGCTTTGTAGTATAGTCTGAAGTCAGGGAGCCTGATTCCTCCAGCTCCGTTTTTCTTTCTCAAGATTGCTTTGGTTACTCGGGGTCTTTTGTGTTTCCATACAAATTGTGAAATTTTTTGTTCTAGTTCTGTGAAAAATGCCAGTGGTAGTTTGATAGGGATTGCATTGAATCTGTAGATTGCTTTGGGTAGTAGAATCATTTTCACAATGTTGATTCTTCCAATCCAAGAACATGGTATATTTCTCCATCTATTTGTATCATCTTTAATTTCTTTCATCAGTGTCTTATAATTTTCTGCATACAGGTCTTTTGTCTCCTTAGGTAGGTTTATTCCTAGATATTTTATTCTTTTTGTTGCAATGGTAAATGGGAGTGTTTTCTTGATTTCACTTTCAGATTTTTCGTCATTAGTGTATAGGAATGCCAGAGATTTCTGTGCATTAATTTTATATCCTACTACTTTACCAAATTCATTGATTAGCTCTAGTAGTTTTCTGGTAGCATCTTTAGGATTCTCTATGTATAGTATCATGTCATCTGCAAACAGTGACAGCTTTACTTCTTCTTTTCCGATTTGGATTCCTTTTATTTCCTTTTCTTCTCTGATTGCTGTGGCTAAAACTTCCAAAATTATGTTGAATAAGAGTGGTGAGAGTGGGCAACCTTGTCTTCTTCCTGATCTTAGTGGAAATGCTTTCAGTTTTTCACCATTGAGGACGATGTTGGCTGTGGGTTTGTCATATATGGCCTTTATTATGTTGAGGAAAGTTCCCTCTATGCCTACTTTCTGGAGGGTTTTTATCATAAATGGGTGTTGAATTTTGTCAAAAGCTTTCTCTGCATCTATTGAGATGATCACATGGTTTTTCTCCTTCAATTTGTTAATATGGTGTATCACATTGATTGATTTGAGTATATTGAAGCATCCTTGCATTCCTGGAATAAACCCCACTTGATCCTGGTGCAAGATCCTTTTACTGTGCTGTTGGATTCTGTTTGCTAGTATTTTCTTGAGGATTTTTGCATCTATGTTCATCAGTGATACTGGCCTGTAGTTTTCTTTCTTCGTTACATCCTTGTCTGGTTTTGGTATCAAGGTGATGGTGGCCTCGTAGAATGAGTTTGGGAGAGGTCCTCCCTCTGCTCTATTTTGGAAGAGTTTGAGAAGGATAGGTGTTAGCTCTTCTCTAAATGTTTGATAGAATTCGCCTGTGAAGCCATCTGGTCCTGGGCTTTTGTTTGTTGGAAGATTTTTAATCACAGTTTCAATTTCAGTGCTTGTGATTGGTCTGTTCATATTTTCTATTTCTTCCTGATTCAGTCTTGGCAGGTTGTGCATTTCTAAGAATTTGTCCATTTCTTCCAGGTTGTCCATTTTATTGGCATATAGTTGCTTGTAGTAATCGCTCATGATCCTTTGTATTTCTGCAGTGCCAGTTGTTACTTCTCCTTTTTCATTTCTGATTCTATTGATTTGAGTCTTCTCCCTTTTTTTCTTGATGAGTCTGGCTAATGGTTTATCAATTTTGTTTATCTTCTCAAAGAACCAGCTTTTAGTTTTATTAATCTTTACTATCGTTTCCTTCATTTCTTTTTCATTTATTTCTGATCTGATTTTTATGATTTCTTTCCTCTGCTAACTTTGGGGTTTTTTTGTTCTTCTTTCTCTAATTGCTTTAGGTGCAAGGTTAGGTTGTTTATTCGAGATGTTTCCTGTTTCTTAAGGTAGGATTATATTGCTATAAACTTCCCTCTTAGAACTGCTTTTGCTGCATCCCATAGGTTTTGGGTCGTCGTGTCTCCATTGTCATTTGTTTCTAGGTGAGAATGCCCTACTTCTGAGACCCAGGGACACAGGGCCTAAGACTGAAACTGGCCCAGGACAGCAGAGAATTCCTCCAACAAAGCTAGCAAGCACCAGGTAACAAGCAACGGCAGTCTACTGCTGGGGGAGGGACAAGACCATGGACACAGACATCCTCTGAGGGGCAGGACCCCAGGGTAGGCTGAAAGCTGGGGGTGGAGCAGGAACACTGAGAAAAATCCTCCAACACCCAGACCTCACCCTAAGTACAAGGTATCAACTCCTGATAAGACTATTTACCCCAGTCTCTGCTATTCTGAACATGATGTCTGGCATTCAATAAAAACTTATGAGACACTCAAAAAGGTAAGGAAAAAAAAACCCACTGTCAAGAGACAAAGCAATCAGCAGAATTAGATTAAGATGACTTAGATGTGGGCACTATCAGATGGAGAAAAAATAATTATGATTAATATGTTAAAGATTTTACTGGAAAATGTGGACAACATGCATGAACAGCTGGGGAATTTCAGCAGAGAGGTAGAAATTATAAGAAGGAGTCAGTGGAAATGCTAGAAATAAGAAACCCAATACCAGATATGAAGAATGACTTTGTTGGGCTACGGCTGGGTTGGCCAAAATGTTCATTTGGGAAGAGGTTTTGGAAAAACCCGAACGATCTTCTTGGCCAGTCCAACAGTAGGCTCAGCTCAACTGAGGAAAAGAAACCAATGACCTTGAAGACAGATCAATTCCTTAAACTGAAAAATAATAGGGGGAAAAAAAAACAGAACAGACTACCTGTAAACTGTGGGATAATATCAAATCATCTAATACATGTGTAACTGAAATCCCAGAAGGAGAAGAAAGAGAAAAGAGACATTTCTTATAGTACGACTTTACTGGTAATGAATTCTCTCAGCTTTGGTTTGTCTGGAAACAAAAAAAGGGGGGGGGGGGCTCTTTATCTCTCCATTTTTAAAAGATTTTTTTTCTGCATATAGAATTCTGGGTTGACAGTTTTTTCTTTGGATAGTTTAAAAATGTTACTTCCATGTCTTCCAGTCTGTGCAGTTTTATGAGAATAGTTCTGTAATTCTTACCTTTGATCCTCTGTATATAATGTCTCCTTTCTTTATCTACCTTTAAGAATTTCTCTTAATCTTTGGTTTCAGAAGCTTGAATATAATTTGTGTAGGGTTCTGTTTTGTATTTGTTTTTTCTTCAGCCTGCTTGTCATTTCTCTGAGCTTCTTGGATCTGTGGTTTGATGCCTTTCATCATTTCCCAAAAATTCTTGGCCATTATCTTTTCAATAGCACCAAAAAACATGAAATGTGTTATCAGTTTCCTATGGCTGTTCTAAAAAAAAATTGTCACATTTGGTGGCTTAAAATAACAGAAATTTATTCTCTCAGAGTTCTGGAGGCTGGAAGTCTGAAATTAAGATATCAAAAGGGCCTCACTCCCTCTGGAGGCACTAAGAATCCTTTCTTGCCTCTTCCAGCTTCTGGTGGCTCCAGAATTCCTTGGCTTATGGCTGCATAACTCCACCCTCTGCTTCCATCTTCACATGGCCTTCTCTTCCCAGTGTGTCTCTTATAAGGACTCCTGTCACTGGATTTAGGGCCAACCTAATAATACAAGATGATCTAATCTCAAGATCCTTAACTTAAGCACATTGGCAAAGATGTTTTCACCAAGTAAGGTCACATTCACAGGTTCTGGGGGTTAGGATGTAGACATATTTCTTGGCAGGGGGGGCACTATTCAACCCACTACAAAATGCTTAGATATAAATCAAACAACATATGTACAAAATCTGTATGCTGTAAACTAAAATACACTGATGAGAAAAGACTAATATCAATGAAGAGATATACCATGCTCATGTACTGAAGGCTCAAAGTTGTTAAGATGCCAGTTCTCCCCAAAATCATCTATAGCAATCAAAAAGCTTATTCCAAAATTTATATGGAAAGGCAAAGGAACTAGAAAAGCCAAAATATTTTTGAAAAAAAGAACAAAACTAGAGGACTCACATTACCCGATTTTATGACTTAGTCTAAAGCTAAAGCAATCAAGACAGTGTGGCATTGGTGAAAGGACAGACACATAGAGCAGTGAACAAATAGAGTCCAGAAATATACACACAGATATATGGCCAATTAATTTTTTTAAATGGTACACCACTTACCAGAGAGAAAATAAGATAGTTTTTTCAACAATTGCTGGAAAAATTGGAATCCTTATGCAAAAAATGAGTTTCAGTACATATCTCATACCGTATACAAAAAGTAACTCAAAAATGATTCATAGATCTAAATGTAAAACCTAAAACTGTAATACTGGTATGAATTTTTCTTCTAAAACATAGGAGAACATCTTTGTGACCTTGGGATAGGTAGATTTCTTAGATATGACAGCCAAAGTATGATCCGTAAAAGAAAAAGCCAATACAATGAACTTCATCAAAATTCAAAACTTCTGCTCTTTGAAAGACACTGTTAAGAAAATGAAAACACAAACCACAGACTGGGAGAAAATATTTGCAAGTCACATATCTGGTAAAGAACTTGTATCTAGAACACCTAAGAACTTTCATAATTCAATAAGACAACTAATTTAAAGAACGGGCAAAAGATTTGAAGACACTTCACCAAAGAACATATAAAGATGACAAACAAACGTAAAAAAATGTTCTACATCCTCAGTCATCAGGAAAATGCAAGTTAAAATCACCACGAGATATCACTTATACACCTATTACAATGCTTTAGAGTTAAAAAGACTGACCACCCCAAGTGCTGGGGAGGAGGTGGAGAAACCTGAACTCTCATACACTGCTGGCGAGAATGCAAGATGGAACAACCACTTTGGAAGACAGTTTGACAGTAACATAAAAGGTTAAGCACATACCCATTACACGTCTCAGCCATTCCACTCCTATTTACCCAAAAAGAATGGAAGCATATGTCCATAGAAAGATATGTATGTAAAAGTTAACAGCAGCTTTATTTGTAATAGCCCCAAAATTGAAAATAACCCAAGTGTTCACAGACAAACAAATTGTATATCCATTTGATGGAGTAGTACTCAGCAATAAAAAGAAATGAACTATTGATAAATGTAACAACATGGGTGAATCTCAAAATAATTAAGCTGAAAGAAACCAGACTGAAAAGAACATATAACTATACGATTTCAATTATATCAAATTCTGAAATATGCAGAAAAAAGACTCGTAGTTGCCTGGGGCTGGAGGTGGAGGGACTGGATTGACTACAAAGCACAAGGAAATTTGGAGGGATGATGGAAATATTCTATAACATGATCATGGTGGTGATTACATGACTGTCGAAACTCAGAGAATGGTTCACTTTTTTAAATGGTGAATGTTACTATTTGTGTACTAATAAATCTGACTTAAAAAAGAAAAAGATGCAGTTACAGCCAAAATGCCCCTAGGATTTTGACACTGGCCCAACAGGCCCATCACATGACACTGCACTTGACACTACCCATCATTGCCACTCTGCACTCAAGGTGAAAATCACTGCCTCGCCGCAGGACATTACCAGTGGGCAAAACCCAAGGCTAAAGACCGCGGGTCAGGCCCATGAGGTCCACCATTGGTCTAGGGATGATGGTTCCCAAATGCAGAAGGTCAGAGTCACATTTCAGTGACTCCCCAGTTGTTAGCAGATGTCTCAAGCAAGGTTTTCCAAGCAGCAGCTGCCCAGTCTATGGAACTTCAGGTCTCAGCGGCTTAGGGGTCCATACACAGTTTGACAGTCATGAGCAAGTGAGGTCTACATACACCTGGCCAGAAGCCAGGAGTGGCTGGAGTTCTACCATAAAGACGTCATGAGCTGACTTGACAGAATGCCCCCCCTGTAGTTGGGCAGGGTGGTCAATTATTAACACCTGCTTAAGATGGAAATTTCTCCTTCTCTTTTAGTCTCTAACACCGGAACTTGCCCCCTGCCCAGCCTGCTCCAGAAACTAGAACTCTGTAACAGACAAAAGTATCTAGGAACTAACTGGTCCAAGGCTTGGGTCTGGCCAGAGAGGGGAGCCAGAGGTGACCCAGGCCCAAGATCTGGACTGTCTCACCAGTTACCCTCCTAGTATAGACCCTGAGTACAAAACGAAGAAATGGACAGACACACACACCATGGTTGAATCTTTTCAACTTAATCTTTCATCGAACTGCTCATCACATAGTCTGCTAAGCAAGGGTGCAGATTCACAGACACAGACGTTCCTTGGTTTTCACCTCAGGCCTTTGGCTTTGACAATTTGCCTCACGGAAAGTTAACAGGCATCCAGTTCGCCTGCCTCCCTGTCTGCTAAACCTGGCCCTGGCGAGGAGAGCAGGGGACAGAGCAGAGCTCACTTGGGCTCTGCTCAGCGCCAGCTTCTCAAGTGGAAATAGACACAGCTGTTTTCTCAAATCAAAGCTCAAAAGAAACCTGGTACTGTATTCCCCGCACATATTTGTGGACTAGATCTACTACAGCCTTGTCTGCCCTATAATTTAGGGTTCCGGCCTGGAGTCCAACAAGAGAGGAAACTTCTGGTTCTAAACATAGCCTTGAACCCAAGAGGAAATTCTAGTTTCTTAAAATCATCTAATTGTTTGGCAATCTTGCCAATGTTCTTCCAAGCCAGCCCAAGTATGTGTGTGGGGTTTGGTTACCGCTGCTGGCTTTTGTCTAGAGTATGAATGTGCAGGGTGCCTCCATGTGTTCCCCACACCAGGCTCCCAAGGACAGTGAGCCAAGAGGCTCAGGGGGATGGGGCTGGACAGCTTCCTTTGAACTCAATCAGACTCTCCAAGATGACAGATCCCAATTCAGTGTAAGAGCCACCCTGTGACCCCAGGCTCCCACCAACGGGAAGCAGACAGGGTGTCCTCTGAACTAAGAACTGTGAAGCGGTCAAAGGATGGGTCTAACCTGGAGGAAGAGGGATCCACGTGCCTGACCCAGGTCTCCTCACACAGAACCAGTGCCGTCCAGGCACCAAGACCACAGGCAGCTTGGCCCACTTTCTCACCTCACAGTCCTCTCCCGAGGGTCCCTCTGAGGCAGGGGCCACAGCTGCCTCTGTCATCCTATTACACCTGTGTGGGTCACAGGCCTCCCTGGCATGTGGGAGATGTTAAATGCACAAACCACGGAACCCCCGTCTCCTCACTCAGGCCCAAAGCAAGACCAAGGCTCCCACCCCCAGGGCTATATCAGCCACTCCTGGGCTCAACCCCAGTCATCTCCTGCTGACTCCCCAGACGTGCTCTCCAATACTTGGTTTCCAAGTATTTCTCCCCATGCAAGAGGGCTGACTTATACAGCTAAATGTGTTTCAAAGGCGTGAAAGGACGGCCTTGGTAAGAAGCAGGAAACAGGAAGTCATTCCAATGTCCAGATATGCCCCCAGGAGAAAAAAGTAGGGCAGGGGAGGACTGTCCTACTGAAACGACACGTGAGGGAAGCTGTGGGGAGAAGCGGGGGAGGACGAAACGGGGAGAGGAAGGCTAAGCAGTTGCAAACTGGTGGCAGCCATGAGAAAGCAAGCAGACCATCATGCAGCGAGAACTTTCCTGTGCCCAGGGGAGGTCCTGACTCTCCTGGTTCTGAGCGTGGAGGAAAACCAACCCAGGCTTTAGGGGTGGAAGCCCTCCAGGTCATCACACCTGGTACAGCCAGAAACACGCTGGTAGGTAGCAAGGCAGAGCCCAGGGCTCAGGGACACGGATGAGAAGGAACAGGGCAGGGCAGAGTGGCGGGGTCCTCCACACAGCCCAGGGAAGCCTCAGGAGGAGGCAATGCTGCAGAGCATCTGCTGCCAGTCTGCCCAGAGTTCCTGGAGAGGGTGCACCTCCAGAGCATTTTGAGAAACGACAACGTCCACAAGCAGAAAATGCCGCCCTGCGGTCCCCATGCTGCTGACCAATACCTTTGTAAGAACTCCCTTTGAACACGACCTGTTTCCTGTAGGGCCGGCTCCTGCTCAGTTCAGCTCCACACACGTCACTAAGGGCCCACTCCAGGCTGGGTGCTAAGTAGCTCAGGTTGTTACCTCCTACCTTGAGACAGAAACACCTGCCCTCCCCACCACAAACACCTGAACCGAGACACCCTAGGCGGGAGATCAAGGCTTCTGATAAAGCTTAAGTGTTGACTGTTGTTTCTGTTTTGTTTTTTTTAATTAAACTGCTTTGAACTAATTTTAGACTTAGAGAAAAGTTGCAAAAAATAGTACAGAAAATTTCCATATATCCCTCCCCAAGGCTCCCTCAGTGTTAACGTCTTACATAACCATTAGTACAATGGTCATGCCAGGAAATTAACATTGGGACCTTTCCATTAACCAAACCAAGGAAGGGCTCCATTTGAGCTTCACCAGTTTACCCATTAATGTCCTTGGATCCTGATGTTCCAGAATCCTATCCAGGATCCCACACTGCATTCAGTTTTCTCTTATAGTCTCCTGCGATCTGTCCAGCCCCTCAGTTTTCCCTTGTATTTCATGACCTTGACATTTTTGAAGAGTACTGGTCAGTTTTGTTGTCAAATGTCCCTCAGTTTGGATCTGTTTGATGTTTTCTCACAATTGGGGTGAGCTTATGCATTTTTGACAAGAGCACCACAAAAGCTATATGCATGACACCACAGGGCTCACACGGACAGGTCTTATATATCAGTGATGTTGACCTCCCTGCCAGGTTTCTCCAATGCAAAGTTACATCTTTCCCTGTGTAGTCAATCATGGGGCACTGTGGCTTGGCACTGTGGCTCTTTAAAAGGGAACGTGTGGCTGTCATTACAAACTCTGCGTGTCAGCCCGGCTTGCTGATGGCCGCAGCTGCCCCACAGATGAGAGGCATCTAATGAAGATGAGCGGCAGAGCCGACGTCTCTGGAAGCCGCCGAAGCTCTCGGTGACAAAGAGGAACAGTAGCAGTTTATTTATAGATCCACTTGAAGACAGCTCATTGTAACTACTGGAGTTGAATTTTTAAAACCTCGGGAACAAAGGCTGGCTATTTTAAACTCTCCTTGCACTTAGTTCAATGGAGAGTGTTAGAGGCACCAACCATCCCCGGGCACCACTCCCACCACTCGGCAATTCATATTTTGTGCAGCATCTCAGGACAGGAGCAGAGCCTGTCAAGACAGATAACCAGGACCGGCTCTGCCTACCCCGCAGAGGCGGCGGGCCTCCGATGAGCCAAAGCCCTCACCCTGGTGCTGCCCAGGGAGGAGCTGAGGGAGGCTGCCTCCCCCCACCCCAACCCCGGTGTCTCACAGCTTCCCTTTCCTGGAAAATGAAGTTGCACACAGCTGTTGTGAATCAAGGTTACATCACCCCTCTCCCTCCCTCCCCCTGCAGGCTGTGAAGAGGGACAGCGCACCCCAGCGGACGCCTGCCCCAGGACAGCTGGCAGTAGCTGGCCCACCTGCGCTGACACATCTCCAGGCTGGGACAAGGGCGTCCTGGAGCTCAGAGTACACAACTCTCCCTTGGGAGGGTGGGAGGGTGGAGCCCCAAGGCTCCGCCTGGCCCGGCCCAACTGCAGCTCTAAGCTAAGAGCGCTCAACCTCTCCACGTAGCAGGACCGTGGTGAGAAGGGGAGACGTGGGCTCTCAAAGGCTCCCATGTCCCTATTTGAACAAAGAGCACACGACAATATTCTTGACACAATGCAGAAAAATGTGAACATGGACTAGGCATCTGGTATTAAAGAAATATTAATTTTGTTGGATGTGATAAGAGCACTGCAGTTATTTAACCCAGAAAAGTCTTTATTTAGGGTAACATATCTGGATTAAACAAAAATATTCCAACTCTTCTAAAAAAGGGTGGGAGGCAATGAACAAAATAAGATCGGCAAAATGCTAAAGCTAGGTAAAGGACACATGGGGGGGTGGTTCATTATATTATTCTCTCTACTTTTTGTGCTAGCTTGAAAATTTCCACAATACAAAGGGTATTTTTTGTTGTTGGTAAAAAAATAAAAGCTCCAGGCTACTTGAATGAGCTGTGGAGCTGAGGCCAGGCAAGCGGGACCCCAGGAGGAAGGTGAGGCACAGGATCACCCCCACTCTGGTGTTTCAAGCACAGGAGGCAAATTAGGCTGAATCCACAAACGTTCAGACCAGCTTTTGGCCCTGCCATAGAGAAAGCCCCGATGGCACCAAGAGCATTCAGTGAACCCTGCAGCAATGTCCGGACCTTCAAAGAAACTAATTTTAAGATAATCTCCATGGAAACCATCTATTCTGATTTTTTCCATGGTAACCAATGAGAACATAAACACACACATTATCCAACACCCTTACACCACATGGGCAACGCTGCCATCCAATCTGGAAAATACAAGCTGAAAAGGGATTTTTTTCCATTGAAAATGGAAAGAAGGACTAAAACTTCTAGTCCAGACATGTAGATTCTCCCACCCTCCACTGCCCATACCACCCCTTGCCACCTGCCCCCAAACTGACAAACCAGGTGAGAAAGTGGTTTCCTTCATTTAGCCTGGGACCATCAAACACGGCGAAAGGAAAGCGCCAGAGCCTGCCTCTAGCCTCACACGCTCAACCCACGCTGCCCACAGACAGCAGAATGTGTCCACTGAACTCTGATTTCCTGAACATTCTGCTCAGGTGTACAGATGCACGTTGGGCACCACATGGAGACCAAGGTCCAGGGCCTCCAGGGCAACAAGTTCAGCCTGTGAAAAACTGACCATGGCAGAGAGGGGCTGCTCCACCAAGCACAGCGCTCTGGGTAGGTGGACCAGGAAGATTTCACAAGCTGCTGTCCTTCCTAGGAAGGCTGCACGGAGGAGGTGCCATCTGCAAAGAGACTAAAAGGAGGAGCACGGCTCTGCTGGGGAACAGGGGGGTGGAGCCAAAGAATCACAGTCAGATTTAAGCAGCTGGGTCTATTTCCACCTGTGGCTCATTTCTTCCATTTTCAGGTTTCTAGGTTTGAAAGCAGCATGGAAGGGAGGGAGGGAGGGAGGGAGGGAGGGAGGGAGGCAGGCAGGCAGGCAGGCAGGCAGGCAGGCAGGCAGGCAGGCAGGGAGGCAGGCAGGCAGGCTAGCTCTCAGATGCCACCCTCTACTGCGCATGCATGGCCTCTGCTGGCTCTCTGTGGAGAGGGGACTTGTCAGCATGGCCTAACCAGGCTGTGGATGTTTATCATCGCTGTCACCAAAATGGTAGCATCACTGCAGTGGCCCCAGGGCTGAAACAAAGGCACTCTGAGGCATGCGGTGTGCCCTGCCCAGGGCTGTGTGTGCCTTGTAGTAAAGCACCACAGTGTCAGGACCCCACTGTCCTGTGATTTGGGCTCGATTCCCCATGTGCAACTGTGGAATCTCCACTGACCTTGAACCCATGCTTTGGCTGCCAGGCGGAAAGGAAACGCAAAACAGCTCTGAGTCCCTTGAAAGGGATGAGAGCTCTCACAGGTGTGTGTGAGCGCACAGGTTCACACACCGGGTGTGTCCCGATGCACGCAGAGCTGGACACAAGGGCGTCCAGGCTTTGTCTGGGTTCCACACTGTGACTAGCTTAATACATCTTGCCCTGGATTTCTGAGACTACGTCCCCTGTTGGTTTAAGTCATTCATAGGCCTTCCTTCCTAAGAATTGTGCCATTCTCCTCTGGATAGGGACCTTGTGAAAGGGATGGGAATTTTCCAGTGGCGGGAAACTACCATCAGCCCCTCAAAAGGGCAGCTCAGAGAAGGGAGTTCAGTTACTGCCCCATCCCACAGCCCATCCTCTTGGTGCCACTGCTGTCATCGTTGTTTCAGGGCTTGTTCCTGCTCTTGCTTCCTGAAGGCACTTCCCCAAAAGGCTCTACAAAGAAGACCTCCACCTGGGGGTTAAAATGTTGGGCCACAAGCACCCAGGCCGTCTCAAGCTCAAGTGTCAGAGACTCACCTGCCAGCTTCCCTAAAGACCCAGCAGACTCTGGAGGATGGGAGGTGACCTAGGTACGCCCATCTGCAGGGTAAGAGGTGGACACTAAGGACAATGCAGGAGGCAGGTGGCCTGGAGAACATGGATTCAAGCACTGATGACTGAACTGATGCAGCAGCACTAATGGCCAGGACAGGAGCTGAGAGAGGATGACAGGCCCGGCGGAGGCCCACGGAGGGCTGCCCTGGGTCCCATCCTCTAACTGATGTCCTAGGCTGGGAATAAAACCACACATCTGCCTGCCCAGTTGTAAACAGAGCTCAGTGGGTTTAAAGAGTGCCTGCAGGTCTAAAGAGCCTAAAGGGCAGCACTGGGATTTCTTTGAACACCGCACCAAGATCAGAACCAACCACATCGCTCTTCCTCTTCTGGAAGGAGGAAGACTACAATGCCCCAAACTGGGCTGAAGGGACACCAATTCTCCAGGTGCCTCTCCCAAGCTGCAGCCCCGTGAGCCATAGAAACTTGCTAAGATGGACAGAGACTCACTCTCTCTTTCCAGCCACCTCCCTGCCCACGATGCCAGGGTGTCAATCGGCTAGACTGTTTTCCAACCAACCAGCAGCATCAGCGTCACTAGAAATTTGTTAGGAATGTAAATTCCTTACTGAATCAGACACTCTGGGGATGGGGCAAGCTGAATTTTAACAAGCCCTTAGGGTGATTCTGATGCACACTAAAGTTTGAGAACCACTGCAAGAGGCTTGCTGCAATAAATGTCAAATGTTAAAAGACCTCTCCTCACTCCACTGCCAGGAAGCCCAGTAACTCTGCCTGATGCGTTTCTGCAAACATTGTTCTCGGGCTTGTCAAAGGCAACCCCTCCCTTCTTGTAAACACAGTAATTATTTAACATGTGCCTGGTAGCAGCCCTGACCCACCTCCCAGTAAGTCAGTTGTAGCCTCTGGAAGGAAAGGAGAGGGCGTCCCTCCTGCCTCCCAGTACTGGATACAACAGGTCAGCGGGGAGGGCTCAGCCCCTCACTCTGATCCCTGGGCCCAGGAAGCCCCTCAGCTAGGGGCGTCGAATATCTGGTGCTCCTCGACTATGCATAGCCACGTTACCCATCAGCTACTGTCCAAGGGTGCTCTCTTTCAAGCAGGAAACTTTCTTTAAATATCGCAGTTTGGTGACAAATATTGAATCTTCTATATTTCTAGTCTCCTCTGTCTTCCCAAGGAAACTAAGAAACCTAGAGCACTTTCCATGACTTCCATTCAGGTAAAGGTGGGGAAAATGCAATCTGGGTGTGGAGTGAGGCATCTGTCTGAGCACCTCTATCGCCCAGGGTCAGCAAAGGCTGCGGCGGCCGCCCTGCCCTGCCCTCACCCCTGCAGGATGGTCGTTTGCAGAGTGACCCGGTAAAATGGAAACTGCCCAGAGAAGTAATGCACTCCGGGGGGAGAAATCACGATACAGAGAATCCAGATGACCTGTCTGAGGTTACAGGAGAGATGTGCCACACCCAGCCAGGCCCCAGCCTCAGCCTGGAACAGGATACAGGGGCAATACTGTCAGCCAAGCTCTTAAAGTGGCTCCCAGAGCCAGAAGTTTCCAGCACCATCCACCTCCCTAGGAGGGCTGCCCGAGAATCCTCTCCAGTACAGCCATCCTCGTAAGATTGCTGTCCTCACCACGGGAAGCACTGGCCAGCCAGGTCTCTTACTGTTCCCCTGTACTGTGCCCAGCCCCAGGCCATTCCAGGTGATCTGGAGACACCTCACAGAACAGGAACCTCGGGGTCTCAGTGGGGGGAATAACGGGGACCAGCAACGGGGAGTCAAATTTCACCAAGGGTGAGGGGCATGCAGACACCAGAGGCCCCAAGGCGGTGCTGCCAGGACTCAACACAACTGCACAAACACAAAGGTGACGAAGAGCTGTTTCTGAGTCACCGGGGTCTGTCCTGTGCTGGGCTTGCATATCTGTCCCAGGGGCTGAGGAGGCTAGGATGCCCACTGAGAAATGGGGAGAATACCTCTTGATCGTTTCCAGTCTAGGGTCTCTTACTTTTGCTAACAAAAGGGCTGAGACCCAAGGGCACAGGCTTGATTGGTACCTGGGCCACTCACCAGCAGGTGACCTTTGGGCTCAGGTTTCTCCTCTGTGCAGCACAGCGGGCAGGAATGAATTATCCCATGGGAGTCATCCACTAAGTCCCAGGAAACATGAAAACAAAGTCCCCACTGTTCCTAAGTCAGCCCCCAAGGCCCAGGCCCTGCCAGGCCCAACAATGGCCAAACCAGGCAAGAAGGTACTGGGAGGGGCCAGGGAGCATCTGCTTTCCTGTGTTTCTCACCAGGCTCTCGTTCACATGGATGAAGGAGACTGTGGAAGGCCAGCTATTCAGCCAGAGGGTGCAGCAGAGTGAGAGCCCCCAGCACATTAAGAGGCAAATCTCGACCCCCACAGATGCCCCGAGCCCAAGGCAAGGTTAGCCGATGTGTTAGGAGTCTGGGTCCCATGAAACCAATACTTTTCCAAGATGCCTGTGTGCCTGGCATCCTCTGACTGAGGATCTGCTGCCAAGAGCCCCTTGCAACAGCTTGGAGAACTCAGAGCCAGAACTGGCCTCAAGTGGAGAAATGAGAGGCTCCCCTCTAAGACACTTGGGGTTCACAATGCCCCATCTACCAACCCACACTTCTCCTCACTATGAAAAGCAAATGCCAGCCAGAAATGTGTGTTCTCAGTAAAAGACCCAAGTCATCCAAATTCCCAAGCGAGAAAGCAAATCTATGAGGCAGGTGGAAACGGGTCCCTTCCCCAAACCTGACCCAATGACTTCTCAGTCCAGGTGCCTGCATGAGAACCCAGATCTTGAGCAAACGCCACCTGGGACTCCCAGATCCTCAGAGTGGGGCAAGATCCAGTGCCAAGCCTCTCTGGGCCAGGGGTCAGGGGCCAAGAATCCCTAAGTCAAGTCCACTCTGTATAGCACCCCAGAATGGAAATGTGGGAGCTGAAGGGGGGCACAGGGGGTGTCTGGGGCTCCCCCTTCAGAACCAGAGAAACTAGGAAGAAGAAACAGGCCATCCTTAGGGAAGGCTGAGGCCTTGGACCAGATATCCTCGGCTAACCTGACCTCCTCTTCCTGGGGACAGTCCTAGCACTGAGGCTCAGGGGGTCCTGGGCAGCACGCCCTGAGGAGCAGGGGGTGAGGGCGGGGAAAAGAGGCCTATTTCCACCCACCTCATGGATTTGCTTTTGTGTCTGCGAGCAGAGAGGAGTTGGGTTACTCATCAGGAAGCACAATTGACGCCCGCAAGAGTCCAGAAGCCACAGTGGACCTCACAGGGACAGTCTGCTGAGCGGAGTCAACCTCAAATGTGACCCGGTCAGAAGGGCCCCCACCCCTGCCTGCTGTCCCTCACCGCAGCAGGTTTGGAGCACATTAAGCCCCCTGCCCGGGCAGGGGACTCGCCTAGCTCTGTTGGACAGAGGAAGGAAAAGGAACATTTTAAAAATAGCTAAAGCTTGGTGAGCACTTGCCACATGCCGGGCACGGTTCCAAGTGCCTGCTTGGCACGCACCACCTCGTGAAATCTCCCAAAGGAGGACCTGGCATCTCCCCATTTGAGGTGAGTGGAGAAAAGCCCTCAGCCCTAGACCTCAAGGTTCTCTGAACTGGAGGGCAGCCAGCCCAGAGAACTCAGGAAGTGGTTTTTTAGTTTTACTGAATTACCTAGAATTTGGCCTTCTTCCGCTCCCGCCCCACCCAGCACAACCTTCCTTCTCAATTGCGTAACAGGCTCTCAGATGTTTGAAGAGAGGGCAAGAATAAGATTATATCAGAATAGATGCATCTTTGCTATTAAAAATGGTTTTACGATGCTTCTGTGGTTGAGGTAGAAGTCAGCTATAGCGGCTGGGACTTGGGGGGCACATGCCAAATCCCAGGTCAGCCAAGACAGTGGTCCATAGCCTCAGGGACAGACCAAAAAGCAGAGACAGTAGGAGGGAGTGAGAACGGTGAGGATGAGTGCAGAGAGGGCGAGAGGACAAGGGCTGTAGCAGGAACAGAGCTAAACAGGAGCCCCTTGAAAACGCTGGCACAAGCCCCTGCCACAGACAGCTCATGGGGCCCCACACAAGCCCCTCTGGGAGGCGGCTCATCTGCTTGAAACCTTGCAACCTTCCTCCAGCCACGCAGCGTGTCGTGGGGCAGACCACGGAGTTTCCTGCCCACCCTCAGCCCAGTGCACGGGCTGGAGTCCTTCCTCTGCAGGCTTCCAAGCAGAGAAAGCTCCCCAGCCACAGCCCTGAAATCCCTCCTCATCGCAACTCAGCCAAGAATAGAGGGAAAATGGAACCCATTATTCTCATGCTGAAGGGCTGGGAAATGGCTTTTGCTTTTCAACATGAAATGTGTCTAAAAATAAGCTGTGAATTTCAACCAGAGGTTGAAAATAGCTCCGGCAGTGAACAGAGCTCTGTTCAGAGTGGGCTCAAGGATGGCCTTCATTCCAAGAGTGGGAGTTGAATGCCACAGTCAGGGCAGGGGTCCAGGGCAGGGGCTGTCACAGGCTCACAGGGCTGCCCTTGCCATGGTCTGCCCCTCTGGCTTTAAACTGCCAAACTCTAATAGGCATGTGGTCCAGAATTCAAGATCCAGCGCCTGGTCCAATGTGCTTCCTAAAATCCCCAAACGTGCAGGAGTGACTCGTGCAGCATTAGAATCCGAGACCCAGCGTGCAGACAGAGCTGAAGGGGTAGGGGCCTTCAGGTTTGAGAGCTCCTTGGGCACGGTGGTGGTGCTCGTGGGCTCTCTGAGAAGCCAAGCCACCAAATCACTCACGAGGTACTACCGTAGAGCCCGGGAAGCCCGCAGGCAGGAAGGGTAAGAATACACTCCAAGTGTAGTGAAGAAAACCAAGTTGCTCAAGGTCTTTTTTGTTGTTTACCATCACCCATGGAAGATTCCACAGTTTGATAAGCCAAACGAAATTTCTACAAAATGGGCTTGTGTTAGAAAGTCAGGCTGAGAGACCTGGGCCACAGCTACTGGGGGGGAGCCCAGATCTGGCCCATCAAGCAGGAGCACGGCTCCAGAGTCCTCAGTGCCCCCCCTAAGCTCCTCCCACCATGACAGCTATGCCCGCATTCCCACCCTCCTCCTGCTGCTGCAGCAGCCCCCTTTCTGGGCTCACTCCGAGGCAGAAGTTACTGCAGTGATTCTCAACTGGGAGCAATGCTGCTCCCCAGGAGACATTTGGCAATGTCTGAAGACATTTGTGACTGTCACAACTGGGGGCGGGGGATGCTACCGGCAGCTAGTGGGATGTTCCTAAACATCCTACAATGAACAGGATTTCTTTGGGCCAAGATTCATCTGGCCCAAAGAATCGACGTGCCGAGGCTGAGAACCCCTGGGTTGCTGGAAGGATGGTAATGTGGACAGAGCTAGACGGGTGGGGGTTCCCTGAACTTACAGCTCCTGGGCTCCCTGAGGAGCTGAGACACCCCGGCCGGCCACAGAATCGGTCACCAGTTACAGGGTCAAAGTTACAGGAAGCCCTGGTGCAGAACGGGCGAGACCATACTCGTCAGCTTGTCTTCCCAACTCAGGGGAAGACCTAGCCACTGAGCCGTGCTATACTGACTAGCTTGTCTCAGTTTGGGAAGACGAAAAAATTCTGTGTACGATGGTGATGATTGTTGCCCAACAGTGTGAATGTACTTAATGCCACTCAATTGTATGCTTAAAAATAGGCAAAATGGTGAATTTTATGTTATGTATATAAAACAAAACAAAACAAAACAGCCTCCCCAACTCTCCTCTTGACCTGGGAGTCCTGAGATCAGAGCAGCCCCTGAAAGGGTACACCAGTGGTACGCGTGTGTGGACATAGTGCGTCTGGAGGAGGACCTATAGGTCACGTCAGAGTCTCAAAGGGGCCTGAGACAAATGAGGACAAAGTCCCAAACGGAGAATGATTTCAGCATTAACAAGTCAAGTCACTTCATAGGTTAGCAGAGGTCACCTACATCACACATGGGGTCCTCAGAGCCTGCGAGTGTATTCGGGTCCCATCGTGGAAACGGAGGCTTGCAAAGAGTGGGTGCTTTGCCTGGGGCCACACAGCCAGAGCCCACACCCCTTCCCCAATTTGAGCCCCACGTGGTGATGCCCACTGGGCAGAGGGCCTGAGGGGAATACAGGAACAAATGGTTTTCCTGAGCCCGGCTGATGGTTTGAGCACCCAGGCCCTACCCTGCCCTGTCCTGCTGGCTTTCCCCACCCCACATCCTTCATCCTAGATGATCAGGCCCCACAGCTATGGGAAGCAAGGGTGCCCCACACCCCGTCTCTGAGCTAGGGCTGAAGGGACAAGAGGCAGCTGGTCCAAGTTACTTTCTCAATAGCTACAAGAAAAGGAGTATGGGATTCTCCCCTTGCTGGTGATTACTAACCATTCCCAAGAGACAGGTGGCAGGGCCCTCCCCCAGGGTGGGAAAGAGCTTCCAGGCAGCCCTCTGCCACCTGCAGTTTCTAGCTTACTCAGCCCTGCTCAGAGGGACCAGCATGGTGGCTCCCCAGGTCCAGGCACCAGGCAGGCAACTAAGCCCCAGGTGTCTCCTCTGTGAATGAGAGCAGTAACTTTACCCACTCATCCTAATGAGGTAAGGAATATACAGGGCAGTACACGTAAAGGCCTCGGCAGGGCCTGGCTCGCCGTAAATACCCAAGAGACGGGAAGCTATCGGGGAGTGGGCGTGGACCCCAGAGGATCCCAACGCCACAGTTTGGAAGATGCCTTTCCAGGTGGAGATGAAATGGCAGCAAGCACACCACCGTGCACCCCAGCCACCCCCTCCCCGCACCCCCAGCAAACCCAGACACTGAGGACCGGCCACTGCTTAACAAATGCGGAGGGAGAACAAAACCTCTGGGCCAAGGGCAACCCTTGGAAGAAAAGCTTTAAATCCCAACCTGGCCTGTTCCTAGAGGGAGCCCCAACACACAGGATGGGGTGTGGGCGGGGCAGGGCCCTCTGCTGGAGCCAAAGAAAGCCCCGGGATGGACTCAGAGGCTTCCTGGTTCTATTCTGGGCCAACCTTGACTTGCTGGGGACCTTGGGCAAGCCGCTTCCTGTTGTTCAGGCCAGTTTCCGCGTGTGGGAGAGGCCACACTGCCTCTAAGGTCCAGGAGGGAGAGATTTAAGCAGCCTGAGGCCACTGGAGCTTACAGCCCTCACAGTTCCACCTCCTTGGCTTCACCGTTTATTTTAGCCAAAGCTGAATGTGACCTTATTCAGTGAGATGGTATCAGTTATCTTTTTTCCCCCAAATATTTGTCCAAAAAATATTAACTATTTTAATTCAGGAACACTGAATGCCCTTTTACCAACAAAGGTACTAAAAATGGTTTGTGGCTGAGGAACTTCCTTTCCATGGTTAAAATAAAAAAAAAAAAAAGGGAAGTAAGAACAACAGGGCTGGGGCCCTTCCCATTTGTCCCAGCTGTGGCTTCAGGCCCCACACCCTCTAGGAACCCGACATCGAGCTCAAGGATCAGCAAAGGATGGGTCCTTCCTTTCCTCAGGCCTCAAATAACCAACGGCTTACAGCATGGAAATAGCCCCCCGCCAGACGGTACAGGGCCTAGGCACCCAGCAGTGTGCGCTAACAGCCTCTTCATGTCTTATGTGTTCATTCCAGATTTGAAACAAAGCACCACAAGCACTTAAGATTTTGGTAAATGATGAGATCTTACCAGGGTCTCTTCCCTGGGACCGGCCTAAGCCTGCAGCACCCCTACCACCCCCGAGCCCAGTGCTATTGACCACGACCCAGTCCACCAGTCATAGGGCTCAGGATATGCCTGTCAAGCCACTTACCAGAGTCCTGGAGGAGCTGGCCAGCGTGGCCGGGGGCCTCTGCACTCTTGGGACTTCTCCGTAATTGACAACATCAAAGTTACTCTTCCAAACCATTACCTGCCAAGACCAATAAGCACACAGAATCAGGGGGAGAAAAATCCCTTACCAGTCCTTCTCCATGGAGAAAATGGGCCCAGAGGCCACCCCCAAAGTTCTGGGCCAGTGGTGGGATTGTGATCCCCACCTGGCACCCCACTCCCTCCGGGACCTGCCCCATCTCTGAACAGGCCCCAAGAGGATCGGGTGCTCCACCAGGATGGAGAGTCACTATCACCACTGGGCCTCTGCACTGGCTGCTCCCCGGGCCTGGATGTCCCAGGCCCAAGCTCTGTGTAGCTGGCACTTCAGGCTGAAGTGTCTGCTCTAATACCACCTTCTCAGAGAGGCCTTCCCTGGCCCTCCTGCTGGTTGTCATCATAGCCCTCTATTTCTTTCCTTCAAGGCATCAGGGTCGGTATTTAGTTATTAATCTTTGTCCCTTTTCCTTGTCTACCATCTGTCTCCCCACTAAAATACAAGTTCCTTAGGGTGGGGGCCTGGCTGGCTTCACTGTGAGAAGTGGTTCAGGTACAGACTCCAGGCCAGATAACTAGGGTTAAGATCCTGGCTCCACCCCTTACTGTGTGGCTCTAGGCAAGGGACTCAACCTCTCTGTGCCTCAGTTTCCTCATCTGTGAAAAGGGAATGGTCATAGTTCCCACCTCACAGGGCTGCAATGAAACTCACAGGAGACAGTCTGGCACAGACACTGGCCCCCAGGGAGCAGTCGGTAACATGTCCATTATTCTACATCCCACTGGGGGGATCTTCTTGCCCTGAGGCTCCTCCAACAAAAGCTGGGCAAGAGCGCTCCCTGCTGGAGGGTGCGGGCCACCCGCGGCTGCACTCCTCTAGGGCCACTTCCAGGATGGCAGGAATTGTGAATCGCGGCCAGTAGTCAACTGAGGCCACAGAAAAACCAACGAATCCACATAGGATGGAAAGTCAACGTGCCCTGGAGGCATGACCCATCGGGATGCAGCCACGAGCCTGGTTCTTTGGGAGGCTGCTCGCCACTCCCAGAGCAGCACCACTGTTCATTGCTCCCCAACTGATGAGCATCTAGGGTCTCTCATCTGTCCCCTTTACAAAAAGAACATGGGCACACACCCCCTTGTTTATAGGGTCCTGTGTACTGCACAAGTCTAACTGCTGAATGGTCCTGAGCCGGGGAATGGCTATCAGGAATGTGAAGAGAGAATGTCAAATGTCATTCCCAAAAGGCTCTCGGAGCAGACAATCAGAAGGCAGCCAGGGAGCTGACAGCAGCGGCTGCCCAAGCAGGGGCCAGGGTGGGGGAAGCCCTACTTCCTACCAGGTTGCCTCTTGTGCTATGTGAATTTCTTTTGCCAGGACTTTATTTATGGTGTGAATTTACTGTACTAGTTTCCCTAGTCTTCTGAGCAAGGACCCAGGCCTCCATGCCCAGGGAAGGCTCAGGGGTTCCCTCTGCCCTCCTCCTGCCTTGTGTGGTCAGCACAGGAACCGGTGCTGGTATGGGAAGATGCCTGCCATCTCTTAGCCGTGCTGTGCCTCCAACCGCCCTCTGCTTTACTGGCAGAGACTCAACCTGAATCGGTCCATCAGGCCGGGGCTGGCGCTCACTGGGAGGCCAGCAGCACTTTCCTGGGCAGAGCTGTCAGAGCTGTGAGGCCCGGGAGCAGTGGGATGAACATTCTAGGTGACACACCAGGTCACCAGTGGCTCGGAACAGCCACCCCTTCCTCCCTGCCTCAGGGAAGTGTGGTTTTCTGGACAAGTAGCACTGTACCAGAACCCGGAGAAAGATTCCAATGGGTGGACACTTCAACGGCCCTGGAGCCTCCCAGGTGCCAGACTCTGGGCCAGACCCCAGGGATAGGGTGTCCCGCAGGAGGCAGGTAACCAGGGCTGAGCAGTCTGGGCAGGAGGCACCAGGGCGGCTGACAGGGTGACAAGGCAGGACAGGACCTCCTCACACATGTCCTCGCTCCACAGCCTGGAGCTGGAAAATGCTGCCCCCTCAGACAGCACCGGAGCAAAGGACGGCAGACGACAGAGTGCAGGCTCTAGCGCAGGCTCCAGCTCTGCTGCAGCCGAGACGCGGTTTCCTCACCCACAGAACAGCTGAAGAGAAGGCTTGCCCCACGCGGCTGCCCTGAGGACTGAATGAGGGGTGACGCTCTTGCCATGTTGCCCTCATTACCAGGCCCGCAGTAAGCATCCAAGAGTTATCTAATTATTCACCTATAATCAGGAGAAAGAAGTTCCTAAAGAAACGTTTTAACTTTCTCACGGCAACAGTAACCCAGACTTCCTACCCACTCTGGTTTGAGCTGTAAGGGTTTTGAGATGCTGCCACGCGTTGGCACCTGCAGCACTCCTGCTCTGGGGAGGCCAGGGCCCAGCTCTGGGGGCCCCACCCCAAGATCCAGGCCTCAAGATTGCTGAAAGCCACCAAGGAAGCTGGTGAAACCCAGCCTGTCCATCCCCAAGACACCTCGGCCCCCTGTTCTGTTCTGCTCAGTATCAGCTGAGACCCCTCAAATCATTCTTTACTTACTTGTTCATCAGAACCTCCAGAAGCAAAATACTCCCCCGTTCTTGAAAAGGCAACAGTGGTGGCTGGACCCTAGGAGAACAAGCCAAAAAGAGCAAACATCAAAGGTCACTCTAGATTCTCAACGCACAGGAAGAAACCAGAAGCTCGTGAGTGAGAGTGGCAGCAGGACTCAGGGCTGAGCACCTCATCCAGCCCATGCCCTCCCCAACCTTTGGCGGAGGAACTGGCAGGTGCCCAAGCATGAGCATTACTGCTGAGACTCTGGTCCCAAGCACCACTGACAAAAGCCAGGCCATGAGGTCGAGGGTTGGGCCGAAAGGAATGAGCAGGAAAGGCCACGCTGACAGCCCTACCAGACTGACATCACTGTCCTCACTTCCCAAGGAGTCAGAGAGGTGCACTGACCTATCCCAGGCCCAGCACTGGGGCCAGAACTAGGTCCCCCTGACCCAGACCATGCCCCCCCCCACCAACACCACACTGCAGCTGACCAGAGAAGCACGGAGCCCCGTGGAGGAGCCAACGAGCAGAGGCAGGGCACTTGGGGAGCTCGGGCGAACCAAAAGGCCAGAACCAGGGCAAGGAGGAGGATGGGGTGGGGTTACTGAAGGTGCCTGGGCAGGGGAGCAAAGTGACGTTTCCCTCTAACGGGCACATCACTTCCTTCATGTTGGGGCCTTGGGAGGAGACATGCCACTCTGGCTTCTCACGCGCTGAAGGTCCACTGAACTGTCCGAAGGGTGATGTCAGGCCTGCACCTGGCCGCACCAGTGCGCACGTTCAGGCTTGGGGCAGGGGGCACGATCTCCTGGTAAAGGGCGGGG
This sequence comes from Stenella coeruleoalba, assembly GCF_951394435.1. Taxonomy (NCBI): domain Eukaryota; kingdom Metazoa; phylum Chordata; class Mammalia; order Artiodactyla; family Delphinidae; genus Stenella; species Stenella coeruleoalba. The sequence goes on from NC_137156.1 coordinate 68,621,915, forward strand.
GCTCTTCCCCACACGCCTGAAACCCATTGCAGAAAGATGCTCAGAGCAAGAGTCTGCTCGGCACACCACCACGTTAAAAGTTTGGCCAAAAGGAACCATTGCTTCCTTTTGGCCAGATTGTTAACGTGGCAACACCTGGCATTCCCCAAGCAAAGCCAGATATAAGAGGTTCTCGCCTAGATGATGACAGCGCGGGCTCCATCAAAGGCCACCTCAGTTCCTCCAGAGCAGGACAGGGAGCAACAGGAGCTCCAACAGCAAATATGAGGGGCCTCCAGCAGCAGGGCTGACACAGCGGTGGACCCGTGGACAACAGGAATACTGGGAAGCACTTCCACTTGGTGGCAGAAAAGACTAGACAGGTTGTGGGCTGGAAAGGGACCCGACAACACGGAGCAAGGCCAGCTTCTGCCTGCCCAGAAGAGACAGGCAGGTTAGACAGAGCTGCCCCCTGGGCCCAGGCACACTGGGCAGGAGGCAGCACGTCTGCCCATGCTTCTGGAATCTACCCACGGCTCCTCCTCTCTGAGCTGCCCATAGTGGGGGTGATGAAGAAGTACAAGGAGCCCGAAGGGGCTGGGCTCACAGCAGCCCGGGGGTCCTCTGCAGCCATCCATCAGGACAAAGGAGATCCATTCTCACTGATGGGGAACAATGTCCACCTGCATAGGTGAGTGTGCAATACCAGGAGCGCAGCATCACGGGCTGCAGGCGCAGGGCCTGGGGGTAGGATGGGAGCAGGTCATCTGTCACGCAGATACCCTCCCAGGCAGACAGTCACCACACACTGACAGGACTTAAGTGGGGGGAGGCAATTTCAGGTGACTTACTTGAGTCTTAGAAATCTCTGTAATTTCCCATACTTTGAATTTTTTAACGAGTATAGAGCACCGTTACATTAATACAAAAACAAAACAAAACTGTTCTCATTTTGAGGAAAAACAAAGAGGGAAGACAGAAAAGGGAAGGAACACAGCACGTGGAGTGTCAAAAAAGCCAGGCTCTCCGGCTGCCCAGAGCTCATTGAGGAATGGCAGGTTTCCAAGAAGTCACAGCAACTAAGGAACCAAACAAATATTCGTGGGTCAGTCTCCTTTCCTGTTGACACTCAACACCAGATGCCAAGCTGGGGACAAGATGTTAGAGGCCAAGCAGCAGCAGGACCACTGAAGAATGTGGCTGGCAGCCCAGTTTGGCAGGGGGATCAGGACCAGAAAGCAGGTGCTAGGAGCCCTCCAGGCAAGAAGAACTAGAGCCTTCCCCAGCGTCCAAGTCCCAGAAAACTCCAGGGAGGGCGCGAGCGACAAGGGCGCTCAGAGGAGCTCTTGAGCGTTGAGGTCTACAGTCCTCCCCAACAGTGCCCGTTTACCAAGAGGACTGCATGGCTCCTGGACCAGGTACCTCGGTGTTCCTGGAAAGAGTGGTTTCCATGAAGCCTCCTACCCATCCACCCTGGGGCCCACAGAAGCAGTCCAGGGCACTCAAAGCACAGCCCAGAGAATGGCTGGCCCTGGGCTCTGCTGTGGGCCAAAGTCATCATGGACTGCAATGCAGACTCGGCTCTTCACTGCTGACAATCTCCAACCCAACCCTTGGTGGGCCTTCGGGGCCCCAGACCACCCAGACCCCCAGAGACCTCACCAGGCCCTCTCTTCTGCCCTTCCCATCAGCACCCTGGCCCCACTGAACTGCTCGCCGCTCCACAAAACTGTGAGCTCAAGAAGGCCTCTTTCCGTGTTCTTTCTGCAGCCTCCTACATTGAGCTCTGAATTTGGTTATTTTTGATCTTTCTTGGTTTTAAATAAATTCATTTAAGGCTACAAATTTGCCTCTGACTGCCATCTTAGAGCTTGGATCCCCAAAGTTTCCCATATGCAGTATTTTCACTGTCCTTCATCTCCAAATGTTCCATTTCCACTGGGATTTTCTCTTTAGCCCAGCAGTTATTTAGAAGTGAGTTCTAGTTTCCAAACCCTGCGGGCTGGGGGAGTCTCCTTTATCACCGGCAGGGACCAGTTGTGATCAGGAGTGTTCTCTGAGACTGTCCCGCCTTCACAGTGGCTGATTCCTTTCAGTCAATTAGTCACTCTTGATGCATTCGTTCACGGGCTAGGGCCAGGCATGTGGCCAAGCTGTTTCTTCCCACAGGCAAGGCCCGGGGCCTCTGCAGCGCCTCCCGAGCGGGACTCCGAGCAGCAGCTCTCAGCTGGGCCCTCGGCAGCGTGGGTCTGACCTGTCCCTGATCGCCAGGGGTGCCCACCTGCCTGAGGCCCTAGTCCCCATCTGGCTCCAGGCCAGGTCCACTGGCAGGGACGCTGCCTAGCCTCAACCAGATCCTTCCCCCCTCCCTCTCTGGATCTGGCCAGTTGGAGCCTTTTGTGAGACGATCATGGTGAGCACGGTCCCCCACCTCTCTCTCCCCCGACCCAGCTGCACGTGGCCCTCGAGCTCAGCTGGACTCACACCCAGTCATTTCACCACACACCGCCTCTGCCTTGCCAACCTCCAGACCCAAGGGACCCATACTGGTTGGTTCCTTCACTCTCAAACAGCAAGGTGTCAATGGAGGGGGGAAAAAAAGGCAAAACAAAGGATGCCATGGTGTTTAGATCCCACAGCTCCTGACGACTCTCACTCCACAGCCCCTGCAGTTTGTCCAGACCTCTCCACTGGCCTCACCCCCTCCGGTCTGACTCCCTGAGTCCCTGCACACCTGAACTTTGACCGCTGTGGCCACAACAGCTACAGGGGCAAAGGCCCAGCCAGGTACCCCCACCCCCACCATGCAAGGGTTTTGATATGTTTTTCACTGGCTGCCAGCGAACAAAAAGCAACGTCACACCACCTGCCCCACGTCAGAGGTAAAAGAAGAGCGGCCATCAGACAGATACACGGAGACCAAGGAGGCCTCTGGCATGGGTGCTCTGGACTCTGACGCCCGTGCTCAGGCAAAGACACCGCAACCCAGTCCACCAGGACGATTCTTCCACAAATCCCCGCGAGGGAGGCTTGGCACTCACGCGCTAGACCTGTTGTGGGCTGGTGCTTATGTCCCTTTGTGCGGCCTCACAGACAAGGAGCGACCACCTAGGCTGCTCCTGACCTTGGCCAAGGACACCCGTTCCCAGCCCTGAACTCTGGGCTGCCGGCAGGGGACAGGGGGTCAGGCTGAGCTCTTGGTTACTTCAGTTGGAATAAGTGAGCTCCACTCCCTCTTAATGTCCCCTCACTTCTCCCGGGAGCTGCCCAACCATCCAAGGCAGATCTAAGCCTCTCAAGCAGCAAAGCGAGTCTCCAAAATGAACAACTACACAAGGGCCACAGGGCGCAGAGAAACGAGGTGGGAGGGGCCCATTCTGAGAGCTTCCTTCCTCCTGGGGCAGCCAGGGGCGGCCCACGTGCCCAGGCCGCTCTGTCCCCCTGCTGTCTCTCCTCCTAGAGGGCGAGTCCCCCTTGTTGCCACTTCCCCAGTCCCAGCCCCAGCCCCCAGCGTGGCACAAGCTACCAGTAGCATCGGCCGACCCGGTGCTCTGAGCCTGTGATTTCTCGACAACCGAGCACAGCCTCTCACACAGCTGCCCCGGGTTTGGGGCTCTGGGCCCTGGGTGATGGGTGCTCGCTCCACTGCGGGCCAGCTGAGGTTCGGGGAACCACGTGCCCACTGGTCCCTGTGCGGTTCAGTCACTCCACAGAGACACGAACGCCAACTGCACAGCCGCAAACACCAGATTTAACGCCCCACCCACGCCCCGCCTACCCTCCTCTCCCAAATAGCTCTGGGGACTAAAACCAAATGAGCATGTCTCGAGATTATGTTTCGGAAAATACAGAAAAATAAATCTGTATTTCTAGCACGATGCCCCCACATTTGCCACACAAAACTATGGGGGCCTTGCTCGGGGCGCAAGGCTTCGAAAGACAGCTGCAGTTGGTGGGAAAGCCCTCCCCTCTCCTGGTCTTCCCTGCGGCAAAGTGTGGGGTGAGCGGGGTGAGGAAGCTCCCGTGCAGCTGACGCCCTAAGTCTGTACAGGATCCAGCAAGAAGCAGGGTCTCCCTTTCCTCCTGCTTAACTGTCCCGGTCATGGCAGATCCCCACAGCAAGACTTCCCAGAGCCTCAGAGAGGGCGCTGGCACCCCTACCCAGCCCAGTGTCATCAGATACCCGGCCTGTCCTCCAGGAGTCAGGCCCTGGAAAAGACCCGATGGGCGGGACTAATAAAGGGCAACGGAAGCAGACCTGTAGACCAAGGCAGCAGCAGGCCGAACCCACTCAGGACAGCTGGTGGGGACAAGCTGTCGGGGAATCACTACAGCCCACCCACTGTGGGACGGATTTTAGGAGTTGTGTGACTAAAGAGAAGCCAGAGAGCAAGAGGATGTTCTGGGGCAGATGAGAGCAACCCTCAATAAAATAAGAAGCCAGAGAAACCCTTCAGAGACTCTGTGGGTGAGTGGGAGGAGGGGAAATGGGTGAGCCCCATCCAGAGGGGGAGGGGCCGACGGCTATGGCCCTGTGCCCATCAGTGGCATTAAGTCATCAGAGCCCCCTAATATGTACTCAGTTTCCTAACAAACATTACCCATCCATGATGCCAGGACCATGCCCATAAGAGAAACTTTAAACAGCCTTTTAAAGAGCTCTCATCTAGAACAGCATGGGGTCATTTTCCAAGAGCTGCGCAGGACAGGGACCGGCATCTGTGAGGACATGTCTTCTCCCATTATGACAGATATGGGCGTCGTTCTTACAGAGGAGGAAAGGCTTGGCAAAGTCAAGGTCTTGCCCACTGTCACAGGCTAAGAGGTGGAGCCAGAATGGTTTGACCCCAACGTCCAAACCCTTTCCTCCCATTTGTGGTCCCCCAAGGCTCAGGTTTTTCTGGCTGAACAAGATGGAAGAGTGTCCACCATTTTTCTAAACCAGAAACAGGTGGGTACAAGCTGTTCATCCCTGGAAACGTTGGGGTGTTTCCTTAGAAAGCTGGGCATCAGACAAGGCTGTGAACCCTCCCCAACCGAACGTATCCAGCAGGTGGGCTCAGTCAAAGCAGCTGGCAAAGGTGACCGGTGCAGGCTCTTTTCCAGCCCAATCACTGAGAGAGAAATCACCCTGGTGTCCCCAGTGGCGGAGGAAGGAGGACAGTGCACCATATCCAGGCTGGCAGTGCCTGCCTGCTCTGTCCACTCTCCACCCGGATGGGCAGATCTGTCTGGAAGCAGAGGGCTACCCAACGTCTCAGCCCCAACAGGCTCCTCAGCCTGTCCCACCCCCCTGCCCTGGCAAAGGTGCCAGTGTCTGCTCGGCTTGAGTTTGGAAACCTGCCGCCCCTGCACAGCAGGGGTAGCAGGGCGGTGAGGGGCCAGGGCCCGCGTGGGGTTGGAGCCAGCAAAGGGCCTGCTCAACTCTCTGGCCTGTTCCCCAAATCACCTGGAGACATCCACCCTGTGGAAGCCTCTGAAGAGCCACACGAGCCCCAGCTGCAGCCGAGGAGCTGTTTCTGGGGTACAGCACACGTGGCGTCAAGCTCCCACGGGGCAGGAGCCTCACTCAGCCGCCAGCCACACCCCCTGAACGGCCCTTTGTGGCTCAGAGTCCCAAAGCCAGGACTGCAGGGGAGAAGCACCAGAATCCTTCAGGCTCACGATAAACTTGTAACTGCCGTCCAGCCCCAGCCCCACAGGTAAGTCGGCCTCACATGGGCCGATGGAAGTGTGACCAATCACATGCACGCCAGAGAACCACCAAACTGCCGGCATGGTCAGACTCCTGGGGGCACAAGCGGTCCTCAGTGCCAGCACGTGGGCCCAGCCCAGGAGACCCAGGCCACACTGGGTGATCCTGATCTCAGCTTTGCACTTGGCACGTGCCTGTCCTGGTGCCCCTATGCCTTTAGGAAACAATGAGAGACTTTTGGCCTCAACTCGGGCAAGAGAGCTTCTACCCAACAGCATGGCCTCCCCTGACCCTTCCTCACTTTTCCCCCAGTGGGGCTGGCTCAGGCCGGCCCTCTCACAGAACACGGAGACACTTCCCTGCCACACACAGAGCCCCCTCTCCTGCTCGAGGTCTGGCTCCCCGCAGCACCAGCTCCCTGTGGCAGGCTCCTCTCGAGAGGCTGGCCTCTGACCCCTGGCCTGCAGTATCTCTTCTCATAAGCGTGGACCTGGAGGCCTGAAGGGGTGGCTGCTCCACGTGGCAGAACAACTCAATAGCCCTCCCTCTACGGCTCCCTCGGGGCTATGCCTGAGGGCGGTTACAAGGAGGTCCTCCAACTCCAAACCAAAGCTTCCCGGGGATCCCTCTCCTGCTGGACCAGAACGCCATCACCTAGCAGCAAGGCTGGAACACAAGAAGCTATGAGGCCCGCTGGCCTCCTACACAGACCAGTGATCTGAAAACAAGAGTGAGATCACAACTTCTAAAAGCCATACATATGAGGTCAACGGGTGTGGTGGAAACTGCAGATGTGGGTACTCATTCCAGGTCAACAACCCTAAGCTGCATGAGACCCCCTACAAGTCCAGATCATTCTCTGGACCTCAGTTCCCCCGCCAGGACTCAAAAGTGCTTTCAAATCTGTCTTCTCATCTGGAGGACAGAATCCCTGGGCATCTGGGACCACTTGGGAGCTGTGGGTGCCACAGGCTTCAGGAAGTGGCTGGTGACAGCTGTGTTTGGTGAGGCCCTTACTACCTCCTGGAACAGAATGTGGAAGCTCAAGTCACCAAGGAGTGCAGCTGTGCATCTTCCTGGAAGGACGGGACAGGGAGGGGACTTCATGAGTGGGGGAGCCTAAAAGGACCAGACACTGCACAGAGCATCTGGGCGGGGCTTCAGCCCACTCCTCAGCCCGTGGTGCAGGCCCTCTCCCTGTGGCTTGGCAGGGGCAATACATCCTCCAAAGGAGTCAATACATCCTCCAAAGGGGTGTCAAAGAACTTCTTCCTGGAGCTGAGCCACTCTGGCCCGACAGCATGTCACAAACCCTCATAGGTCAGGGACATTTTCGGAGCACACTGGCTCCCAGTGACAACACAGGCCCAACTTCCACAGACTTGTCCCCTCGGGGAGAGCAAAGCCGCCCCCGCTCCCGGCCCAGATGTCCGCCCACACTAGGTATCTGGTCCAGCTGGCGGACTGATTTTAACAACTGCCCGTATCAAGGCTGCTCAACCGCACTCTCCTTCCTTAGGAAGCCACCCTTAGCTGACTTTGAATCGCCCCAAACCCAGGGGCAGAGTCAGACCCAACAAGGAGACACAGCAAACCCTGGCAGACTGGGGCACAGAGGGGGGGCTCGGTTTTGCAGCTCCCCTCACACACACACACCACGTACTTGCCCTCCGACATCAGCCCAGAGACCAGACTCTTCAAGACTCTGTGCCCAAAAGAAAGCGCCCTGGAGGCAGAGAGGGCAAAGGAAGTGGGCCAGGTCTGCCCACGTGGCCCGCTGGAGAACCCAGCACTGAGCTGCCACCGGTGAGTGCACGGTGGTCTCACTACAGGTCTTGAGAAAGAGGAGGAGGAGAAAGGGAGAGATCAGCTCTCCAGGAAGAGGAGAGGGGTTAAAGCTAGCATGGGGCTCTGGCCAGCTCCTTCCTCCCAGAATCGGTCTGCGGAACCCCGAGGAAGCCAGGCCCTGGGGCTCCCACACCCTGCACCCCACAGTGGGGCTGTGTTATGGGTACTCCAGGAAGAAGAGCCCCTAAGACCCATGGCACACCAATGCTAAGTTTCTGTATTTGATAGGGACTTTGGGGGGTCGGAACAGAAACAAATGTGGGCCTCGCACTCCAACTCCCACTTTCATCTGAGCGGGGAGAAGCCTACCCTGCTTCACCCAACCCTCCAAGTACAACCCAAGACTCAACCTGCCTCTCCTGGTTTCCTAACACATCTCATGCCACCTCGGCTCTGCTGATGTCCCCAGAGAGTCCCCTGCTTCCCAGGCCATGAGCCCCAGGGGGTGGGACCACGACATCCATTTCATACCCCTGGTGCCCAGCCTGGTGAGCTGGAAAGCGGATGATGAATGGACAAATGGACGGCAAGATGAACGGAGGTGAGCTCGCTTCTCCTTCTTCCCCCTTCCTCTGGGCACTGCGAGTTTGGTGCCCTGAGGAAGAAGTGATTTCTGAAGCCATTTCCCGTTCTCCACACCCCCAAACCACCGCTGTCCCTCATCCTGTCTCCCACGTTTCCAGGTTCAACAGCAGATAGGCAACTGCGCGGTTTCTCTTGGCCCCTGTCTCACTTCTCTGGGAGAACAATGTCCACAGGTTTCCCATATGTGCTGATGCTGGGCCCGAACACAGGAATGGGCTTTTAGATGCCGCATTCAAGGCTTCTCAGGCCGAGAGGTGAGTCAGCTGTCTAAAGAACGTCCACAAGAAAGGAGAAAGTGCTCGGTGATCACTTGGTATGCACCTGCCCGCACGGTGTTTCTGTGCATTGCTTTTCCTTCATTTTCGTGGGAGCAGGAGAGGTAGCAGCATTCATGTGGTTTTCAAATGCCCTCTGGGTTATAAGATCCGAAACTGGTTACGTGTGAATCTAAGTAACTACTTGCCAAAGGGCTAACAAAGGTGGCGCCCCCACAGGCTGACAATAGGAGCAGCGATCACGCCAGTGCAATGGCCATACGTGACACCTAGATGTGTCGACACCAGGGGAACAGGCCTGCTGGTCCTGCACACCAGACATTTCTCTGACAGAGGACCAGGGGTCACCATGGGCTGAGGGCAAGCGGCCTCCAGGTCCCAAGGAAGCAGAAGAAAAGGCCCATGCCCCCACTCCAAGCCATGGCCAAGGGCCCTTGTGCTCTGACTCAGATGGCAGTGGGATCCAGAGAGCCCTGGGCTAGAAGCCTCACACCTAGCTGCTGGCCCAAGAGACATGAGCACCCCAGGGCCTCCCTCAGCCCTCAAGAGCCTGTCCCCACTCTCCATCCCATCTGCCCCTGCTCATGGCTGGAGAAGTGGACAAACTGAAATGCTCTGGTCTCTGCACCTGTGACCCACTTGGGTGTGGCGACCACGTCCCAGCAGGAGACAGCTCAGCCATACCCAGGCTGGCTGCAGGGGAGAACCGCAAGCAGCCCACCGCCCCCGGGCCCCGGGCCCAGCTACTGCCCACATAGGGGGCCAGGGCACCGGATGTGTTGGTGAAAGATGCTCAGAGAGAAGGCCTCTCTCCCTCGTTTCAATTCTAGGAATTCCCCCATGAATGTGCAGGGAGATTTCCCTCCTTCACACCTGCCTCTGCAAGACACCTGTTGTTTCTGCCTCCAAAGGGCCCCAGGAGGCCTGATGGCAATTCAGGGCATGAGTTCCAGGGCTCTACTCAACTGCTGGACCAAGTGATGCCTGAGGTCACTGGGGACAGATTCCATTCAGTCCCTGGGAAAAGTCTGTCAACCTTGTCCAGAGGCCTCCGTTCCGACCCCCTACCCAACTGAACCCCTGTACTCCCTTCTCAGCTGCAGCACCAGGCCCAGCACTTCTGCCAGAGGTCACAGGTCTTGTGGGTGGGAAACCTGCTTCTGCACCTCACCCCAATGTGCAGGCTGCGAGGGGACCACAGAACCCCTCCATCGGGCTCCAAGGGAAGGGCCACCTCAAGACAGCGCCTCCCCCCCACTCCATGCTACTCAGCCCAGGCTGACGCCCTCACCTGATGCCCATGGAGCGTGTAGAGCAGCCGGCCCTCCATGAGGTCCAGGATCTTCAGGGTTGAGTCGCTGGAGGCCGTGACCAAGTAGTTTCCCGACGGGTGGAAGGAGAGGGCGTTCACCGCTGCACTGTGCACTGGAGGAAAGACGTCACTCAGATGGGCTGGGAGGCCCACGAAGCCAGAAGACAGGCCAGAAGGCTCGGCACAGGTCTGGGCCAGGGCGGCCATTGCCCAGAGCTGCTATGAAGAGCCCCACAAGGACCTCCCCGGAGAGCAGCACAAACAAAGGACAGGAGGAGACTCATCCAGAGATGAGGGCAGGCAGCGGGAGACGCAGGGCAGGCGGGAGCACGTGTGGCAAGGCCAGAGAGATCAAGCTATTCCTCCGCCTCTCCCTCCTCACCAAGCAGTCAAGCTAGAGCCGAACAGAGTGCTCAAACATAACGCTCCATCTGTCTCACATGCTGCTACGTCAGGGAAACCAAATGGAAAAGAAAACCCCTGGAAATGCCAATATGATGCCCCTGCCCTGGGGGAAAGGATGGGCATGGGGGCGGGCAAGAAAACAGCTTAAGACCCGCTCTCAGGAGCCAGTCAGGCCCGGGTTCCAATCCCAGCCTCCTGACTGACCCACCCTGCGACCCTGAACGAGCATCTTCACACACTGAGCCCGTTTCTCCTTCTGTGGCACAGCACCCACAAGTTAGGGTGTTGTAGGCATGCTGCCAGGTGAAGCCTGAGGCCTCTGTGCAGAGTGAGCCCTGATGTCCCTTTCCGCTACCCCAGGCAGCCCATGCTACTCCAGGTCCTGCCATTCAACCCACTCGACAGCTCAAGCCCATCCACGATTCTTCCCCACTGCTCCAGCCCAAGCCCCACCATCCATGCTGGTGTCCCTCGCTCTCCAAGATCTGGCCACACCAGCCCTGTCAGCTCCCTGGCTGTGGGACCTTCCCAGCCCTTGTTCTCCCTGGCCCGGGAAGACTCTTGCCCGCCTCTTCCCCAGACCCTGCAGCTCACTCACTGCTCAGTCACCTCCTCAGGGAAGTCTCCCCTGACCTCGCCATCAGGGTCACCCCCTTGTTTGGTCCCTCCTGAAGCACCGTGAGTCTCTTCACAGCAGGGTTTTTACATTTATGTGCAGCTATTTGGTTCCCGGCTGGGTCCCCCATGAGACCATGTGCTCCATCAGGCAGGGGGCTGTGTTGGGTCCTTGGCTCCTGGCTCAGTGCCTGACACTGAGCGGGACTCAAAAAGCAGTTGGTCAGTAGGTGAACTGGACCAGGCAGGCCACATGGGGACATCAACATAGAGTAGCTGCTGAGGAAGACCCAGGTGCCTTTGTACCCATTAACGCAGGCCTCGTGAGCAAAACCACAGGGGCTAGGATAACTATGACCCCGCCAAGTCAGAACTGCCACAAACATAAATGCAAATTCTAGAATCAACCCCTCATCCTGGCACCGTGAGACTGCAAGAACCACTGCTGGACCAATAAACACACCCACCATGAAACGGCCCTCAGTAGAGCTGACAGAGGTACACGGAGCCCCTCAGACACCAGGTCAGCCGATGTGCAGACACGTCGGGGAGTGTGGATTCACGTTCCCAAGCATACTTAGGGGAGACACATACTTAGGCTTTACATAATACGATCTTTAGGTCTAAACACTCTCTCTCTCAGCACCAGGAACTCCAAGAGACGGCCTGGAGTGGGGCTGATGGGGTCTCCAGAGCCAGCTCCTGGAGGCGGAGTCCAGAGCCCCACGGCCAGACGCTCTCCCACACTCAGGGCCATGAGGCAGGGGGCGGCACCCTCAGTGTTTACCAGAAATGGGGGCATGGAGAGGAGAGAAAAAAAGCCAGAGCCGACCCCAGCAGAACTGAACAGGCACCGGCCACAAGCAGCAGCAGAAAGAACGTTAGTGGCGCACAGGGTGTGCCCGCGACTCCCCACGTGTGGGGGGCACACCCACGTGTGTAGACCCAGAGGAAGGTGTGGACAGAAGCTCCAGACACAGAGCAGGGGTGCCCTCTGGGGAGGACAGGAATAGGGGGACTTCTAATTATTACTCTACGTACTTCCAGAAAATATTTTTTCAGCATTAGAATATAGTCACTATCATTATACAACTGAGCAAATGATAAAAAGTGAATCCCTCCCTCCCCCCAAACGAGTGTGTCACGCCTGGGGAGGAGACCCAGGCTCTGCAGGCACTTCAGGCTGTGCTTCTATAGGCTGCGAGCTAGTGTGTGCTCCTGAGGGGCTGGCTGTGCTCGCCAGAACGCTGGTTCATACTCACGCTGGTGAGTGGGGGTGGGAGACGGGCACAAACACTGCGAGATCCCCCTGAGGAGTCCCGCCCACCCCTGACCCCTCAGCCCACAGTAGGACAGCTTTGAGAGGCAGCTGCCCTCCATCTATCTCACCACGCTCCAATCTCCCCTTGGGCCTCCTTAGATGCTGCTCCTGGCGCATCTGCCTCGCTGAGCCGGAGAAGGGCGCGCTATTCTTGCTTCTGCAGCTCCTGGCAGCCTGTGCTGGCATGAACGCCCCCCAGCCCCTCCCCGAGACAAAGCTGGCAGGGGACAGCCAGCAGCAGCGTGGATCGGGGGAGGCAAGCTCAGGAAACACAGGGCTTGCCCAGCACCAGCAGGGCGGCAGGGGCAGGGCGTGGCTACCAGCCAGGTTCTCCCACCTGGTCAAGCCCACCCAAGGGAGGGAACCGCCGCCCATCCCCCCAACCGGCCCAGGGAGGGGTGCCCGAGGCCCTGCTCCACTATTAATGGCAGAAATAGCTAAGGCCTCTTGGCTGGGGTAGAAATATCTGGAACCACTTACTCCAAAACAGGGCTCAGCCTGGCAAGCCAGGCTTTTGGGAATGTGCCAGCCCCACCTTTCCCCACTCGCTCTCCTGTCTCACCCACCGGCCCCACCAGCCTGGAGCAGCCTCTCTGGCTCTGCCGAGGGTGGGGCTGTACCAGGGAGGCCTCACAGAATCAGCGCTGCATGACAGTCTCCCACGGAGGCCCGGCTGCCCCACGAGGGGGTGAGCCTCCCGTCACGAAGCCCTGAGCAGTGACGGCACACAAACAATCCACTTTTCACCAAGCTCAAAGTTGCAGGCCCTCTGCCTATCTCCATGGCAGACATGGGTGACAGCTGATGGCAGGTTGCCATTTGGGCACGATGTGGGCTACACCCTACCCCCACCGCGACCCCAAAGAAGGGACTCCAGCTCAGGGTCAGAGATGTACCAGCGTCAATGTTCTATAGGTCACCAGGATGCCAGGGAGGGTGGGACTGAGGCCACTGCAGACCCTGCCCCCAAGTACTGGGAACGGGCCACAGCCTGCGGGCAGCAGGTGGCCTAAGGAGAGACCTGGCTATCCACAAGCTGCCCGCACAGCTCTGCTTGTAGAACCCTCAGCGAATCTGGCCCACTGCCCAATGGGTTCCAAACTGGCCATGGGGCCCACAGAGACCCACAGGTGTCCAAGGTGCCCAAGCAGGAGGTCTCCTTCTGGGGCAGGCCATGCTAGCGCCGAGCCCCACCACATGCCCACAAGGGGCTCGCTCTGCCACGGTGGCCTCTCACAACGCACAACTGGCATTACTAGTGACACGGTGGCTGTGGGCTCACAAGAGGCTGTGGGCTCACACAGTGAAGGTGCCCTGACACCAGCAGCAAAGGACACTCCAAACAGTCATCTCGCGAATGTCGTAGGAACACCCGCTCAGGGATGGTGGGCGAGAGCTGCTGAGTTGGCCAGAGCAGGTGGGACAGTGCACTGCCTCCTGATCAACCCTTTCGGTCTCCAAACGCCAAAAAGGGTGCAGGCCTGCCCTGCTGGCTGCACAGCGGCTTTAAAACCCTCCGTGACCATGTCTGGGGTAGAGAGGGGGTCCAGGGACGTGCTAAGGACCAGTGGACAGAGAAGCTGGGACTCTGAGCTCTAACTGGAGTTTCTGGAGAGAGCCAAGCCAAGCCCTCTTGGGGGCCTCAGGCAAGTAGATGACTAGAATCAACACGGTGAGAGGAACCCATAGCTTCCCAGCTGCTTGACCTGGGCAAGCCTCATACACCCCATCTGTGAAATGGGGAGTAGCCCCGCCCTGCTGACCACTCAGGCCTTTCCCTGGATAATGAACCCGCACGTGCCTGGAAACCGCAAAGCACATTAAGGGATCCGGGACAGAGCTGCTGCTGCTCAGATGTCTGAACAGTCTTAATGTGGGCTCAGAGCATACGGAGCCTAACCCACCTCCGTGGGGACTGGCACTCCCGGGGCTCCAGTGCCCCACCAACTCCTTGCTGAATTGGGAAATCAGAACTGCTCCCTGCAGTGATAGGCCAGAGCAAGAAACTCCTCGCCTGAGACAAATGGTGCCAGCTGCCTGCTGTAGCCCAGAGTGATGCCAACAACCCAAAATGGGACCGGAAGTGCCCTCCACGGAGCAAGACCATGGCGGCTGGCCACAGGCTGGCAGCGCTTCCTGGCCACACGTTTGCAGTATCATGAACCAATTTCTCTCAGAAGAGCCCAACAGCCTTATGCACCCAAAGCCCAATCAGGGAAGACACTGGATGTCACTGTCCTTAAACACTTCCCCCTGGGTGTCCTAGGGGTCAGGGACAGAAAACAGCTCAGGTGCCTGCTACTGGGGGGCTGGGAGCCCTACTTGGGCAATCAGCTTCCCAAGAGATCCCCTGGCACCTCTTCTGGGTGGGGGGACAGCTGCTACTCAGGGGCTAGGAGGGTCTCTCAGGTAGAAGGTTCTGCCACGGAGCTCTCTAGGGGAGCTGCTGAGCACACCTGACCAGGTCCCTCCCCAGCAAACAGGGTGAGGGCTGCCCCCCCCCAACCAAGGAGCTCAGACCTGCCAGGCTCTCCTTGAGCCCCGGAGGCTGAGCCCAGAGGTGGTGGGATGAGTCTGCTGCCTTGTGAATACCCACCGTGTGCCATGCATTGGGCAGGGAGCTCAGAGGGAACCGGGTTATTTATGGGGTACTCCAGGCCCCCTGAAGCCTCTGGTCTCTATTAGGGGCGGCTTAGGAATAAGATGCTGCAGGCTCGCTGAGTGGCTCTATCACAAGAGGAAAGGACAGCAGCAAAAACAGACTGAAATCTCACTGTGGAGCCTGTCAGCCTCATGCACCTCAGGTCCCCTCAGGACTTGACCTCTGATGCTATCCGAGTCCACCCCCACCCCTGGGCCCTGCCAGTCACTGATCTCCCACCCCCACCCACTGCCAAGCCTGCTCCCCCAGGAATCTCTCCCCAGCACCCTCCACTCTCAACTGCTCTGCATCATGCCGCCCCCTGACCACCCTCTTTAGGAGACCCTGCTTTCCTTCAGTCCCCTGGCTCTGCTCTCCTCAGCCCTCCATCCCGGTTTTCCAAGCGGGCTGCCCCTGCTCACTCTGGCTGCTTGTGGACCTTTTTCTTCCACAGCCCCTCAATCACAGGGATGCAGGGTGTGGCCTTCTCACACCCCAGATCCCTAGGCCCAGCTGGCCCCTCCACCCCATAGCATCAGCTTCTGCCTCTATTCAATCTCCAAAACCCACCGCCTGGGCCTGACCCCTGCCCCACTCTGATGCCCAGCTTTCACCCGACATCTGGCATTAACAGCCCACCCACCAGTCACCTAGGCACGTGGCTTCCTACCCAAGCAGGCTCTCAGCACTGCTGTCCTCTCAGATGCCCCTCACCCTTTCACCTGTCCCAGCACTTCCAGCCAGGCTGCATCTTCGGGACCCTGGGCTAGAGCATGGCATTCAAGGCCATCCCCTGCAGGTACCTGTTGCTGCACCTCGCCAACACCAGACCTAGGTTCCTGATCCATCACAGGTGGGCCTGGACTCTCCCAGGGTCACCTGGAGATTCTCTTCATCAGTATCAAGATTTATGTGGTACAAACCATGTACCCAGTAATGTATTGTAATCCTCATGTGGATTCTCCCATCAGATCCTCACAAACCCCATAAGGCAGGCTACCACCAGCCCTTCACAGACAGGAAACAGAGCCCGTACTCCTAACTACTGCTCTGCCTCATCACCTCCCTTCCCGTCTCTCCCTGTGCAAGTCCTCCCTCATGACCCCACACTCAGAGGTGGCCTTCCCGCCCAGCACTCCTCTGCACCTCCCACCTTCTGCCCAGTCAGCTATGCAGATGTACCCAGTCTCCAACTCAGGCCTGGCCCAGAGCAGGAGGAGAAAAGCCTCTGAGTGTGAAGGAGAGGAGGGAGAGGCGTGGTCTCCAAGTAGAGGGCAGACCCTGCTGGGGCTCTGTTCAGGAAGCCTCTGTCTGAAACAGCATCAGTGACAAGCCCCAGGACTCCCTGTTGAGGAAAGAACCATTCTCATGGCTGGCCCCTGCCACCTAGTGGTGGTGTACAGTACTGCAAGCCTGGACCAACTGGGCCCACCTTGCTGGGACACCAGACCTCCTGACTGAGACTCAGCATCACTGTCATTGTCACTAACACTGTGCCTGGTTCCTGTTTTGTGTGAGGCACTCTGTAAGTTCTTGTCATGGACCAACTCATCACCCTCCCAACATCACCTAAGAAACAGGCCTTATCATTGTGCCAGGGGCCCAGAGAAGTCAAGTAACCTGCTCAAAGTCACACTGCTAAAAATGCTGAAGCTGGGTGCAGAGCCACCCTCCACCATGTGCTTTTCAAGACCAGGATCCACTCCCCCTTCTTGGAAGATCTGTTCCTTCAGTTACCCCAAGAAAGTCCTGGCCTCAAACATCTGAGAATTGGAAGGGCTTGTGGGGGGTGTTAAGGGGAGAGCTCTGAATCCCACGCCCCACACTTTTCTCCAGATATGTCCTTCCCATTTTCAGGTGTGAATTTTGGAAGTGAGCCCATGGACTTGAAACTTAATCCCAAGTCAACAACCACAGTTCTTTACACAATGCCAGCTCTGACTCTCCCTGGTCTCAGCCCTGAGCCCCCAGGCCTGCCCACCCATTCTGCCCCCTGCACAACTCCCAGTTGATGGTGACTCCCTCACCAGCTCCCTTCCCTGGGCCCCATCCCCACAACTGGGGTGACTTAGGACTCTGCCCAGTCATACCTGCTCTGAGGCCAGTTCCATATCCCAGTACCTTCAGCTCTCTCATCGTAAGCTCACCCAAGTCTGCCCCCACTCCCACCTCCCTCCTGCAGCCCAATACCAGCCCACGTAGACAGCCCGCCGCCCTGCCTTCCAAGGGCTATAATTAAATATATATATAAATAAGGGGGCACAGCACCAGGGCTGGCTTCCAAGCCTGGCCCCCTACCAAGTCGACCCTCCATATGGCTCATGGCTCCACATCTGTGGAGGACACTGTGGAACCAGAGGTGGCCAAGGTCCCACCAACACTGACCTCTTTTGACAGATCTGTCTCCTTCACCATCTCCAGGGCTGTCACCTTGGCCCTGGAGGACAGAGCCTCCATTACAGGGGGAGGTGAGTGGCACGGGCAGCCCCTGAGAAGTGCCCCTCAAGAGGAGCCCTGGCCAGAGCCCCACTGAGAGCCCCCATCTGGACCGCAGTGTGCATGAGGTTCTGCCACCTCGTAAGTGGGCACCAAAGGGCTGGTGGATGCCAGTTAGCACCACGCTCTATCTCCAGGCCAAGGTTCCAGGACAGCCACGCCATAGACTACCCACCCCTGAAGATCCCAACAGACCCAGGACTCCCCCCTAACCCCAAGCCAGCCACAGCTGTCCTCAGGCCCATTTAAGCCCCACAGCCAAGAGCCGGGCACCCGGCGTGGCACAGTCCCACTGCAGCCGCTCGGGGACACTCACACTGATAGTGCTGCAAGAGCCGGTGAGTCCGCACGTCCCACACCTTCACCGTGTTGTCCATGCCGGCGGCGGCGATGCACGTGCCGCTGGGGTGGAAGTCCACGTAGGTGACAAAGCTGGAAAGGGGGCCACCGCATGCTGTAGGAGGTCTGCCCCGGCTCAGAACAGACCCCCAAACATCCAGCACATCCCCATCCCCACACACCTGCTCACACTCTTCCCTCAGCCCAGAATACCTCCCTATTGCCCTGTATCTTTACCAGGCGGCCAAGGGAGAACAAGAAGGAGAGGGTGAGAACAGAGGCTAGCAGTGACCTGAGGGGCACTTACCAGGGAGCAAGTCTCAGCACCAACTTCTAAATGCGAGCAGAGAAAGTGGACTTCAGACCAAAGGTCAGCCAGCTGCTCGGGTGCTTTCAGTTAGAGCTGATGCCCCTACCAGAGCAGGAGGCAGGGCAGGCCCTGCCACCTGAGGCCCAGACATCAAGGGCCAGCAGGGTCCCAGAACCACTGGCTCACCTATTTCTAGAAGACAAGCCAAGGGCCCTCGATATACTCATATGTGACACCCAGGCTGGTATCGTGGCCAGTCCTCAGGAGGGACCCTTACCTGGGGCTCCCAGCCTAACAAGGGGCAGACGCTGAGGTTCATCTAGGAACCCAGATTGGGTGGGTCCCTGCTCAAATGCAGGCTCATCCCTCTCAGTGATGCGGCATGATATGAACAGTCACCATCCACTACAAGAACCTGATTAGCCTTTCATTTATAAAGTCATCACCAAGGAGAACATCCTTTTGGGGGTCTGGGTTCAACTTCTTTAGACAGACGTGTCACAATTTTGAGAACTAGAAAGTGAAGGGAAAAGAGAGGCCTCGAGAGTTTCATGCCTTTATCTTTATCTTTATTCCTGTCCTGCCCCTAGGTTCTTCATAAACATTTTTTTTTTTTTTAGATTCCATATATATGTGTTAGCATACGGTATTTGTTTTTCTCTAAAACACAGACGTAGAGAATGGACTGGAGGACACGGGGAGGGGGAAGGGTAAGTTGGGACAAAGTGAGAGAGTGGCACGGACATATATACACTACCAAATGTAAAACAGCTAGCTAGTGGGAAGCAGCTGCATAGCACAGGGAGATCAGCTCGGTGCTTTGTGACCACCTAGAGGAGTGGGATAGGGAGGGAGGGAGGGAGACGCAAGAGGGAGGAGATATGGGGATATATGTATAGCTGACTCACTTTGTTATAAAGCAGAAACTAAGACACCATTGTAAAGCAATTATACTCCAATAAAGATGTTCAAAAAGAGTTTCGTGCCTTGAGGTTAAGCACTCTTACTGTTTGTGGGGATGGGGATGAGGCAGAAACTTCCACCCACAAGCGAAAAGATACAGAGCCAGGGAGCAGCAGAGACATGGCGGTGGGCCCCAAGTGCCGCCACTGGAGGCCACTAGGGCCTCTTCGAGCCCAGGTCTATGCTTTTCTCGAGCGCCTACAGTTGGAGGACAGGGTCTGGGGACTCACCTGCCGTGCTCACAGTATGAGTGGACACACTCCCGGCTAGTCTTGTCCCACACCTTGACAGTCTTGTCATCACTGGCAGACACGATGAGCCGCCCATCCGGGGAGAACCTGAACCAGGCGGGGCACAAGTCACATCACCAGTCAACAGACATCACGGGCACCACACACCATCTTCCACAGTCACCCTTCCTGAGCTGCCCACCACCTGACCTCAGGAACCCACCTGGGCACATGCCCTGCTCTGACCCTGAGTGATCCTGGGCAAATGCCTTTCTCTCTGCAAGATGGGTCAGAAGGGTGCCTACCTCCTGGTAAGCAGGTAGGCAGTAGCGTCGCACACGAGGCCCCCAGCACTGCACATGGCAACATGCGTGCTGTCTGCTGGTACTTGGCATCATTATCCTGTTCCCAAGTGCCCTGAATCCACATCTAACTCTGAGAATGGGTCAGCAAAACCAACCTTCTAACAAAAAAGGAGTGGAGGTTCTGGGGACCCACCACCAAAGGCCTGGTGTGAGTTCAACACTTGTTTGCTGGCGGGGCCCCTCCTATTCTCAGGAGCCCAATGGTGAGGGCCTCTCTGAGTAATCAGGGAGCTCCCAGGACAGAGGAACGAGGGCCCTGGAGAACAAGTAACTTCATGGGGTCCCCAGAAGAACACAGCTCAACAGTCCCCAACCTCTGACTCCCATGGTTTCCCAGTGTCCCCAGACACCCCATCCTCTTCCTCCAGAGCACAGAGATTCGACACGTGAGATCTCTGTTGAAAGGAAAAGAATAAGCTAGAAGCAGGCACAGCTGTGTCCGCAATTCTTAGACCTTGAAAGGTGCTTTGAATCAGCTGGCCCCCATCCCCACGGCACTGGCCCCCACACCAAAGGGAGAACCGGCTTCCAGACCAACCCCTCTCAGAAGCCTGGGCCCCCATCTGGCAGCTCTGAAGCAAAATCAACCTCTGAGGAGCAGAACGTCCTCAGAGGAAAGTAGGCAAGCCTTAGTGCCAGACACTCGGCTTCCAACCCCAGCTCTGCCACTTACTCCCAATGTGCCCCACGGCAAGATACTACACTATTCTGAGCCTCAGTTTCTTCATCTGCAAAATGGCAACAATGCCACCTACTTGCGGGACTGCCATGAGGAGTTAGAAGAAAACGTCTAGTGGTGGTACTGACGTTACCTTGTTGTTGTTGCTATTGCTAATAAGTGGCCCCTGATGACTCACCTTGGGCTGCATCAGCACAGACGTCGGGGTCAGTCGTGGCTGACAACGGACTAACTTACTTGTCGTGCATTAGCTCAGTGAAGCTTGGACAACTTACAATGTGAGAACTATTACTGTTCTTTTTCACACATACGGAAGTTGAGGTTCAGGAAGATAAAGAGTGGCTAATAACTTGTCCAAGGTCATGGTGCTAGCACCTGCCAACTCCTCTGTGCCCTCCAACCCCCGGGGTCCCTCCAGCGGTCTCCAGGTAGGACACTACTCACTTGGCACAGCGGACCCAGTTGATGTGCTGGCTCAGGGAAAACAGGAATTTCTGGCGATGAGTTGACCACACCTTGACTGTCTTGTCGTCGGAGGCTGTCACGAAGGACTGGCCATCGCTGCAGAAATGGATGCTCCTCACTGTGGCTGTGTGTGCACGAAACATGGTTGACTCGCCTTTGCTGCAGGGATGGGTATCCAGAGTCAGGAAACCCATAAACCCATAAGAGCAACAGAAGGGCACATCGAAGCCCTCCCCACCCCTCAGAACCCTCCCAAAGTAAATCCAGGCTTGAGTGCCTCAGTCCCCAAAAAGCGAAGCCAGAGCCTCACCCACGTGCAGGCAGCGTCAGGTGGGATCCCTTCCAGGATGGCTGAGGTCAGCCCAGGATCTCCCTATTGGCCCTGAGGGGAGGGCCCCGACTGAAGCCCCAGCTTCTGATGTTACCTCCTCGGAAGTGGGGCAGATGTCCCACTGTGACCAGTCCAGCACTAGGGCCTAGACTCAGACAAGCCCCTCCAAGTCTTTAACTCACACGTTGGGTACCCAGATGCGGACAGTCTTGTCACGGGAGCCTGAGGCAAGCAGGTGTCCCGAAGGGGAGAAGTTCACACAGGTGACGGTGTCCTTGTGGCCGGCGAAGCGGTAGGCACGTGACTGGGGCTTCATGTGCCACACCATGAGGCATGAGTCCATGGAGCCACTGGCTGAGGAGAGAGCAGATGCCATGACGCTCGGCTCAAGCAGGCCTGGAGCCTCCACCAGGATGCTGGAGACGGGCGGGGGGTGGGGTGCGGGCAGCAGGGACAGCCCAGCTCTGCCTTCTCCATGGGGACAGGCCACACCTCCAGTGACTGCTGAGCAGGAGTTCGGAGAGCCTAGGGCCTGTCACCACTCCAGGCAGCGGGCCCACACAGCAACCAGACCTGGGCTGTAACCAAGGGTCCCGGGTCTCCCCACAGATACACTCTGCGGCTCGAGAGAGCAAGTCCTCGCAAAACTGGGGAGCCAGCTCAATCCAGTGGCCATTTTACCATTAAGAGGACCCATCAGAAGCCTAGCGGAGGTCCCCAGAACAGACCAAAAATGACTTGTTTCCTCTTAATCTCCAGCGCGTATCACGAGACCAGCAGCTTCTGGCAGGGGACCTTGACCATTGGATGAAGGGGGAGCCTCGTCCATAGAAACAAGAAAGCTGCAGCCGTGACAGCTGTGTATGAACCCCCAGGTGGCCAAGGAGGGAGCACTCGGCTGCAGCATAAGGGCAGTGGGGGGAGGGGAGCACCCGGCTCTGCCCCCCATCCTTCTCAGTGGTGGGCGTCTTCAACAAGGAGGTGTGCCCATGGTACTGTGGACAACAGAATCAATAAAGACCCAAGGAAAAAGCCACTGTTTAGGGCTCATTCTGCAGGCCAGGCCTGAGAGGTGGATGGGGTGTGCACGGAAAAGCCCAGAGCCGGGTCCTAACCTCAAAGGCTGTGTGACCTTAGCAAGGCCCCCAACCTTTCCGAGCCTCACACTCCACATGCAGAATGGCGCTCATAAAGCCTAGCGCCCAGAGAGCAGGCCGGCTGAAGCAGGAGGTAGGTCTAGACAAAGCACCTGGGTCCTCACTGTGCCCTGCTCCCCCCATGCCACACCTCCCAGGTAGAAACGTGACCTTCTCAGCTCATAACCTAGTGCCTAGAATAAGATGCCTCTTCTTACCCAGCTGCTTCGTGTTGAGGCTGAAGTCCACACAGGTAACTGCATCCCGGTGGCCCTTAAAATGCCTCTCCAGCGAGGGGTCCTCCTGAGGGAGAGCCAGGGTCAAATATGTGAAGCCAAGATGAGGAAGGGGCTTCCCCAGGGCCAAGACTCTTCCTATAACAGCCAGCAGCATTTAAAAATGCTCAAGGCATGGGCTTCCCTGGTGGCGCAGTGGTTGAGAGTCCGCCTGCCGATGCAGGGGACACGGGTTTGTGCCCCGGTCCGGGAAGATCCCACATGCTGCGGAGCGGCTGGGCCCATGAGCCATGGCCGCTGAGCCTGCGCGTCCGGAGCCTGTGCTCTGCAACGGGAGAGGCCACAACAGTGAGAGGCCCGCGTACAGCAAAAAAAAAAAAAAAAAAAAAAAAAAAAAAAAAAAAAATGCTCAAGGCATGATCTTGTATATAGAAAATCCTAAGGAATCACTAAAAAATCTATTAGAACTAATAAACAAGTTCAGCAAGCTTACAGGATACAAAATCAATATACAAAAATCAAGTACACCAACAATGAACAATGTGAAAAATAAAAGTATGATAACAATTCCATTTATGATACATAAAAAAGAACAAAATACTTAGGAATAACTTAACAAAAGAAGTGCAAGACATATGAGAACTAAAAAACATCATTGAAAGAAGTATAGAAAGACCTAGATAAATGGAAAGACATCCCATGTTCATAGTTTGGAAAACTTAATATTGTTAAGATGAAATACTCCTCAAATTGATCTACAGAGTGAACAGAATCCCTTTCAAAATCTCAGATGCCTTTTTTTTGCAGAAATTGACAAGCTCATCCTAAAATTCACATAAAATGTAAAACAGCCAGAATAGAAAACAATGTTTAAAAATAAAAACAAAAACCAGTCACTGTAGAAAGCAATTTGGTAGTTCTGCAAAAAGTTAAGCACAGAGTTATCAAATGATCCAGCAACTGTAGGTAAATACCCATAAGAGTTGAAAGCATTTTCACACAAAAACTTGTACACAAATGTTCATAGCAGGATTATTCATAATGGCCCAAAAGTGGACAAACCTTAATGTTCATCAACAGACAAATGGATAAACAAAATGTGGTATATCCATACAACAGAATATTATTCCGTCATAAAAAGGAATGAACTACTGACACATGCTACAACACAGATAAACCTTGAAAACATTATGCTAAGTGAAAAAAGCCAGACACCAAAGGCCACATTTTGTCTGATTCTATTTATATGAAATGTCCAGAATAGGCAAATCTATAAAGATAGAAACTAGATTAGTGGTTGACAGGGACTGGGTGGGGGCGGCGGAGGGGGGGCAGTCACGAAGAAGGGGAGCAACTTCTTAATGGGTATGGGTTTCTCTTTGGGGTGACAAAAATGTTCTGGAAATAGACAGTAATGGTTACACAATATTGTGAGTGTACTAAAAACCACTGAATTTTACACTTCAAAAGGGTGAATTTTATGGTATGTGAATAATATTTCAATAAAGTTATTTTTCAAAAGACCCAAGAGAAAATGGGGACTTTCAGCACCCCCATCTCAGGAATCAGATCCTATACCTTCAGTCCCACTGCGGACCAGCCAGTGAACCCAAAGGTCAGCCCTGAATAAGCCCCCAGTGGCTTTACGACCATCTCCACTCCACCCAACATCAGAGAAGCAGTAGCTTAGGAAGACATGGAGATAATATTCCAGAGATTCTCTCCATCCAACAGCAATTCATGTTGAAGAGTTATAGGCCAGCCATGCAGACATCTCCCCCTACCCCAAACATCTTAAACCTCAAAGAAGCATTTTGGGGGCACCAGGGAGCCCAGCAAAGCCTCCTCTTGAGGAAAAACAGCCTTGGGGCAGAACAAGGACTGCAGGGAGCTGTAACCAGAACAAAGGCTCCCGTGGCCCCTTGCCCAGCTCCACCCCCCAACACACCAGCCTGAGTCCTCCTTTCAACAAGAGAAGGAATGGCAGCTGGAGGAGGGCAGAGAACTGAGCAGAAACTGCTCCACCTGAACTTGTTGGAAGAATAAGGGTAAAATAGTGCACCCTCTAGAGGCAAGTTCAGATCCGCCCCTAACCAGGGGACGCCTGAAATCTCCCAACACCCTCTCTTCCAATCCCACAGGCTTGTTGGTTCCTCATCTCCCCCAAAGGTGGTCTATATATTGGGGTGGGGGGTCAAACACCACTAGAGATCAAAAGTCCTAGTTCCTAGTCTGAGCCCTCTGCTCACATGCCCAGACACCCAAGGAAGCCAACAGGCCACCACCCAGCGTCCTTGACTTTCAACCCAGCCAGAGGACCAGGCAGGTTCAGGTTTAAAACAACCTCTCAAAAAGAGAGGCTTTGGAGTGCTCCCCTCTGGCCTCACGAAGAACCTGGGACTCAGAGAGGGCAGTCTGGCCCGGTCACACTGCAGGCCTGGGCCGTCCCGGGCATCCCGGGGGCCTGCTGTTCCCACACGTCGGAACAGGGTGCACCCTCAACAAACCCCCATTCAGCCATCCACTGCTCAGGATAAGGAGACAGAAGCCAGAGAGGCCCGGCGCTGGCCCCAGGTCACACCTCCAGTCGGGCCATACAAGTGTCTCCCCCGCTAGGGGTAGATGCAAATCCTGGGGGCAGAGGCTGGTTTCTTAGCCCCGTTAGCCCGAACAGAGCCTGGCTCGCAGGAGGCGTTCACCAGGTGCCCGTACTCAAGTGCCCCCTGCACAGACGGTAAACTGGGGCCAGAGAAGACCGGCTTGGAACCCTCCGTCCGGCTAGGCGGGGAGACTAAAGTCCGGGCGGCCGCAGCTGGCAGGAACTTACCAGGCAGGGTGCGGCCATGGCGGGTCCAGGGGCGCCCAAGGCGCCAGAGAAGCCCGAAGAAGCAGCGGCTGCAGTTTCGTCCCGTTCAGTTTCCGCGCCCCCAACCGCCGCCAATAGCAACGCGGGTCGCTTCGCCTCGCCCCGCCCACCGCGGTTAAAGGAGACGCGGCGCCTCGGCTTTTTGCCCCCCGACTGGAAGGAGAGCTGTATGGCCGGCTCCATGGTCTCTGCGTCCAGCGCCCCCAGGCCAGGCAGCCTACAGACGGCGTCGCCAAAGGCCTCTGTCCACCGTCACTCATTCCCCCTGAGAAATTAAAAAGTCCAGGATGAGAGGTTCGCCCCACCGACCCGTAGCCGGGCTAACGAGACGGCGAGCACAGCCTTCTGGGAAATGCAGTTCCAAGACGCCCTCATCCTTGTGTCTGGAGGAAAGTGGGACTACATTTCCCAGGATGCCATGAGGGCGGGGCCGTGAATAACCCGAAGTGAATGCTTTAAGGATCCCGGAAGTGGAGATGCTTAAAGCGTTCTCTTTGGGTTAATCGTGGCTCGTTGTGATTGAGTCCTCTTCAAGCGCCCGCGAGGCCGGCTTTTCTCTCAGTACCCCATTAAAAGCCAATTATTCACCCTTCGGGAATTCTTTAAGTAGTTCGCTCTTCCGAACGCGCTTAAAACAGGTGTCGATTTAAAAGAACACTAGTCACTCGGAATCACACCCTTGGAGTGGAGAGGCCTGGGTTCTATTCTCAGTTCTTGCCCTGATTCGCTGCGTGACCTCGGGAAATATAACCCTGCTCTGTGGACCTCAGTTTCCCCATTTGTGACATGAGAGGGTGTGACGCAGCCTGGCCCTCTCAGGACCCTCAGCCCTGAGCAGCCGTTATAAATTACAAGTTTAAAAGAGGAGACAATCCAAGGGCCTGGCCGCCAGAGGTCGTCCTTGCTCACTTTCTTGGGTCTCTAGACCTTCTCGCTCGACCGCCCACCACACCCACACCCCTACCTCACTCTGGGCATCTTCCCAACCTGGACCTGATCTGGACTGGACATTTGTCAAGATTTGGGAACCTTGTGTCACCTCTCTGGTTAAGTGTGGATTGGCCATACTTCAACACTGATTAAGATTTGGCCAGGCCCTGAGGTTTCTCAGGACATCCTGAAACCTAAGATGGTGTGTCCCTAGACCTGCAAACCAGAGCCCAATTCAGTGAACTCAGAGACTGGCAGTGGGGGGGAGCTGGCATGTGGAGGAGTGAGTCTCTTCTTTGGACCTGGAAGGTTTGGGGCCAGACCCAAGAAATAGACACATTTAATCCCATCTTCGCTGTGGTTTGGCTTAAAACTGGTTCCTGTATGTTAGAAATTGTCAGGCTCACATAACTTATACAATATGAAATTCCACTTAAAACATGTATAGTATCGCTTACACACACCCGAAATTGTTCAGCACTGTTCAAATGACAATTTTCAAGCCTTCCCACCAATGTTTGCATCTTATTCAGCTATTCTCTTGCCTACTGGACAAACATTTAAAGTGAAAACATTAAGGAAGAAAAAAATTTAAATACAGAAAAATCTATCTATTACACATAAGGGTTCAATCATTCTTGTTGTTGGGTGGTGTTTTTGGTTTGGTTTGGTTTTGTTGTCAATTTTAGCTATAGAACACCCATGGTTTACAGGAGTTCATAATCTACATAACTAAATTTATGAAACCCTTCTGTAAAATGATTTTCAAATGTCAGGTCTGCTCAAAGCGAGAGGCACTGGAAGATTTTACTCATCCTTGCTGGTCTTTCTAGATCCCACTGTCTGCTATCCTTACCCCTCAGGGAGGAGCAGTTGGGGATGCCCCACTCCCTCTTGCTCATTTACTCGCCATAAGAACGCAGAGTTCAGCTCTGCCAAAACCACATAGACAACCTAGGATACAACACTGGCACAGCCTGCATAAACCAAGATTGGTGCCTCCATGTTCTGATGGAGCAGTCCCCACCCCATGCCACCTCGACCAGATTGAACTCCATTTCTGACTGGGGCCTCCATGGGAGGGGGGAACACTCAGTGCTGGAAGAGCTTTAATACTGGGGGGCTCCATGTTGAGGCGGCTCAAAGAGAGCTTCTTTTCCAAGCCCCCCTATGGCAGAGATGTCTCTATCCTGGTACAAAGCCCACACTCAGGGCCCCCTGTGAGGGCCTCTCACCCTGTCATCACTCCCAGACTCCCTGCCCAAGGGCCACATGTCCCCTCCTAGGGCTGAGGTGAGCCAAAAGAGACTGCTCATAGATGGAGCTCTGGTACCAGGTCTCCCTGTTGTGGGAGTGACCCCTGCAGGGTGACCCTCTCCAGGAAGACCCATTGTAATTCTGGGCCTCAGGAGAACCCGCTGTGAAATTAGCGTGCCCCTGCAGGTCAGCCTTCTATATGGTAGGCCCACCCCAAAGTGGGGAGAGGTCCCGTGGAGCCCCAAGCCTTCAACCTCGCCTAGTCCTGCTCCTCCATCCCATAGCAGTGGCCAGTCTGAGTAAGCATCCAGCTTGGGCCTGTCCTTGCATGTTGCAAACAGTGGGTAGCATGACTAAAGTTGCCATAGCAATTCCTGGGACAGTGATGTCAAGGGTCCCAGGGGTCCCTGGGACCAGTTTCCAGAAAGACACAGAGCTGGCCAGTAGCCACATTCCACACCATCCACTGAAGTCAGATAGGGACGCCTCTGGGTACTTCTACCCACCTCCCATAAGCATGACAGGCAAGATGCATGGCCTCTCTCCCACAGCCTCAAGCAAGCCCGTGAGAGATGCTGGGCCTCCTTTTCACACTGTCCAGAGAGACGGGAAGGGGCCAGGGCAGCCCAACTGTGGTAAGAGAGGGAATTCCACAAAACTGAGCCCCACCCCCCAACCTTGGCTCTGCACACATGGGCTGGAAGCGGGATGCAGACACTCACAAAAAGTCTGAATTCAATTTGAGCCGTTTAGAGAAACCTTTCCAGTAGACAATGCAAACAGGGCTTCGGAGCAGTTCTCAGCCCTGGCTGCCATTCAGAACCTCTGCAGGTGGGGCCAGGCACCAACGTTTCTTAAAAGCTCTCCAGGTGAGTCTAGTGCACAGCCAAGGCTGAGAACAGCCCCTCTAGATCAGTGTGACCGAGAGAACTTTCTGTGACGATGGAAATGTTCTGTAATCACACTGACCAACTGGTCACATGTGACTATCCAGCACTTGAAATGTGGCTACCGTGCCTAAGGAACAGAATTTTAAATTTTATCCAATTTTAATTAATTGAAATGTAAACAGCCATATGTGGCTAGTGGCTACCGTATTGGACTGCACAGCCCTAGGCTATGGACTGGCTCTGTGGCCCTGGGCAAGTCATGGAGCCTCTAGGACTTCAGTCTCCTGGTGAGGCCGGTAAGGAACTCCGTGTCCTGTCCACAGTAGCCAGAGCAAATCTTGGTCCCCATGTCCCACTGCCCACCTGAGGGGTGTTTGGTGACACCAGCCCAAACCCAGGGAAATCGGTCAAGCTAGAAGAATGCAGGCCACAGCTCCTCAGGCCCCCTAGCAGATTTTGCTGGCTGCCCCCAGAGCATTTGGGGTGGGAAGATAGGGCCAGGTACCCATGAAACCAGAGGATAATCAGATTTCCCTCCTCCAGGGAGCCCTGAATTGTGGTGTGGTGAACCAGCCTGGAATAGTGCCAGCTATAAAATAACTGATGATTTTCATTTACCAAAGGTCACTGTACACCACAAGCCATGTGAAGGTTTAGCTACAACCCCAGGAGTAGTACAATATTATGCCCATTTTACTGATGGGGAAACTGATGCACAGAGTTACTAAATGGGGAGCCAGGATTCGAACCCAAGTCTGTCTGTCTGCACAGTCTGAACCGTTAATCCTAACAAATACAGGAAGAAGAACTAAGAATCCTTAAATAGTTCAGGGCCCGGTAAAACTTAAGAGGGCCTCAAGACTTTACCCCCAATAGTAGGGATGGAGGCCGAAACAGTCCCAAGGCAGTGAACCCCACATTAGAAAGTCCTTTGTTGTCTCATATTTTATCTTAAACTGTCAGGAAGTTTAGCATCTACTCTTCTTTTCAATATCTTTTTAATATCAAATTAATGTTTTAATGATGGACCAGTTAATGCCAAGTCACACTGATATTCAGGAAGATGCCCCAGTTTATCCTGTGGTTTTATGACCTGCCCCCATCCTCAGTTTGAGAAGCAGGGCCATAGAAGGGTCATTCAGCCGTTTATCACAGGGAGTGGGACTGCCAAGACCAGGACCACAGGGGTCCTAGGGCACAGGGTTTCCAGAGTCTAGGTGCAGCTGGTTTAAATACCAATTCCCAGACCAGCCATAGAGTCTGACTCCATGGATCTGGGTGGGGCTGGGAGCCCACATTTATAACAAGCCCCTGGGATTGTGACATGGTGGTCCCAGGACCTGATAAAGAAACCCTGGGCACCATAGTGCCTGGACAGCTCCATCCTACCCTCGAGGAGCCAGGGGACTGTCACTCAGCTACGATGCCTTGGCCAGGGACCCGGACTCGACAAGTCCTAGCTCTGACCCCAACCTGCTCTGTGATCCCATCTCAGGTCTCAGGTTCCCCATGGGTACAACAAGGACATCCATAGGTGACCTCTAGGGCACTTCTGGCCTCAATGGGTGGATGTGGTCAGCTGGAAGAGGAAGGGCTGGAGGCAATCGTAGGCAAGGCCCCTTGGTCTCCCTTCCTGCCACATTGGCCTCATGCCACATTGGCCTCCCTCATGCTCAGACCCTCCTGAGGGCCTTTGCGCTGGCTGTTCCCTCTGTCTGGCTGCTCTTCCCCCAGCTCATCGCTTTGCTCACTCACGGTCTTTCGGGCCTTGGCCTGGACATCATCCCTTCAGAGACACCTCTGCTGGCCCCACCCCAGACACTCCTCATTCCTCCATCCCCTTCACTGCCTATATGCTGGAGCTTTCTCATCTATCTCCTCTGGGCTATGAGCTCTGTGCAAGCAGGGACCACACCCTGCTGATCACAGGGGGGTCCTGGGCACTCAGCCCTGGCTTGGCACCGGAAAAACTCACCAAACTTGTGTGACAGTTCAATCCCTGGAACCACCACTGGGCCTGAGGAACACCAGGAAATCCTTCCCAAGGTCCCCAGTGATGCTGGGACTCAGGGAGGGGCTTGCTATGGGGTCAGGAGCAGACAATTCTATTCCACAAGCATCTGTGGAATGCCAGCTGCGTGCCCCACCCTGTTCTGGGGTCCGCAGGCATTATGGAGGGTCATGGGGGAGGCAGGTGATGAACC
Source organism: Stenella coeruleoalba (assembly GCF_951394435.1). Lineage (NCBI taxonomy): Eukaryota > Metazoa > Chordata > Mammalia > Artiodactyla > Delphinidae > Stenella > Stenella coeruleoalba. The sequence continues at coordinate 68,652,288 of NC_137156.1, forward strand.
AGAGCCTCTGCTCCAGGAAAACCAGAGAGGGAAAGGGCCACCAAGCAGGCTGAGCCCTCTGTGTGTCCTTCCAGGTGTTCTGGCTCAGCACTGACGGTGTCCCTCTGTTGGCAGGATTGGGGGGCTTCCAGGCGAAGGCGCATGTGGGGATTTGAAGTAGAAGCAGAATGGGGTTTTCTTGTGAGGATCCAAGTGCTTTCAGAGGGAAGGTCCTGTCAGTTCATTCGGGTCCCCTCTCAAGAGCATATGGAACGGATGAAGGTGTGTGACTGTGTGTCTGTGTATGCCCACGTGTGCCTCTGAGTGCTTGTAGGTGATTGTGTGTCTGTGGCACATGTGTGCATGCCTATGAGAGATACTTGACGTGTGTACCTGTGCCTGTGTATCTTGGTTCGGGTTCCTCCAGAAGCTGAGAAAGGATTCAAGTTTAATTCATTTATTTGGGAGGTGACTCTAGAAAACACCAGTAGGGAGTGGGAGTGGGAGACAAAGGATGGAGAGCATGCAGTGAAGGGCATTATTAAGCAAGTTACCACCTCAGGTGACCAGAGCCCAAGGTCGCTGGAGAGCCTGTGACCCAATACAGAATGTGCCTCAGGGTCATCTCACCTGAGGTGAGGGAGTCGAGGGTTTATCCACCCACACTCGACAGCCTGGCATTTCCAGCCAGTTCTACACCAGGCCTAGGGTCTTCTGGGGCAAAGAAAGCCCTCAGCACAGGGTCTCTGGTACTGGCAGTAAGAAGTCAGGCTTGTGGGCCCCAAAATGGTCAGTAAGGAGGGAGCAGGTAGAGCGCCGACACCAGCTGCTACACCACATGTCCACGCTCCTGTGTATGAGCCACTGCCCAGTTACATCACGTGGATGCATGGACTCCAATGACCTCTCCTCGTGCAAACCTCCACTGGGCCAGAGGAAGGCTATTGCAACATCAGATGAGCTATGTATGGCCTTGCTCTCCTTCCCTTTCCTGAACAGGCCGGCTCAGGATTTGTCAAACCATGCCAGGCCTCCGCCAAATTTGGCCGAGCAGACCCGGACCTGCTTTGGGCAGCGGCAGCTTCTGCCCTTGAGCCAGGATGGAGGTGGCGGAGAGGGGAGTCAAATGGGCTGGGGGCAGGGAGATGGGGGAGGCCTTCTCTACTGCAGAGAAGGCAACCGGGGCCTCCTCTGTCTGAACCTTGCTGCCCACAGGAGCCTGGACAGTGGCCTCAAATGCCACTCGGGGGCAGTGGGGCCTGCTCATAGCTTGGGGTGCCAGAGAGGGGGTGCAGTCAGCGCTCCCCTTTAGAGGGTCCATCCTGAACAGGGCTGGAGGGGGAGAGGTCTGGGGACAGAGGCCTGGCCGTGGAGACCTGGGAGCAGCAGGAAGAAGGGGTGTGGCCACGGGGAGATCGTGACTGCACAGAGATGCACAGGAGGATCCAGAGTCCGGGCCGTGGAGTACCAGAACTCCCACGTGGACAGCTGAGAGCTGCACCAAGGACTGAGGCTATGTGGGGTCTGGGGGGGATAGTGAGGGGCACCCCTGAAGTCTGCTGGGGAAGGTAAGACTGGAGCTTGGGGAAACCAGGACATGGAGGAGTTTTAGGAGCTAGTGAAGAAGACTAGCGGCCCCCAGCTGGGAGGGGATGGGGTCTCCCCTGAGGCTGCAGGGGGTGGGGTGCTGTAGTGGGTCAGGGAATGGAGCCAAGGGGGGTCCGTAGGGGAGAGGCTGAGCCCACAGGCTTGAAGTTGTATAGATCTGGGTTCCAATTCCATGTGCAACACTGACTTGCTCTGTACCTGTGGGCAAGAGCTTAACCTCGCTGAGCTTTATTTCCTTGTGTAAAATGGATATCCTAACAGAAACTAGGTGTATTAGTTTCCCAGGGCTGCTGTAACAAGACACCACAAACTGGGTGGCTAAAAACAGCAGAAATGTATCCTCTCCTACTTCTGGAGGCTAGAAGTCACAAAGCAAGGTGTTGGCAGGGTCCTTCCAAAACCTCTAGGGGAGGACGCTTCCTTGCTTCTGGTAGACCCAGGGGTTCGGCTTGTGGAGCGTAACTCCAATCTCTGTCTCCTTCTTCATATGGCCTTCCTCTCTATGTGCCTCTGGGTCCAAATTTCCCTCTTCTTTTAAGGACACAGTTATGGGATTAGGGCCCACCCTCATCCAGTATGGCCTCATTTTAACTTCGTTACGTTTTTAACGACCCTATTTCCTAATAAAGTCACATTCACAGGTACTGGGGACTTAGGACTTCAACATATCTTTTTGGGGAACACAACCCTATGGCATAGGGTTGCAGTAGGATTAAACCACAGGCCTGGCACAGTCAGCTCTCAATAAATGGTAGGGACTTCCCTGGTGGCACAGTGGTTAAGAATCCTCCTGCCAATGCAGGGGACACAGGTTCAAGCCCTGGTCCAGGAAGATCCCACATGCTGCGGAGCAACTAAGCCCGTGCGCCACAACTACCGAGCCTGCGCTCTAGAGCCCGCAAGTCACAACTACAGAAGCCTGCCTGCCTAGAGCCTGTGCTCCGCAACAAGAGAAACCACCACAATTAGAAGCTGCACACCAACACAAAGAGTAGCCCCCGCTCGCCACAACTAGAGAAAGCCTGCCTGCAGCAATGAAGACCCAACGCAGCCAAAAATAAATAAATTAAATAAATAAATTTTTAAAAATAAATTGTAGCTGAAAAAAGAAAATTTCCAGTTATAAACTGAATAATTCATGGGGATGAACTGTACAGCATGGTGACTATAGGTAATGATACCATATTGCGTATTTGAACATAGGAGAGTGGATATTGAAAGTTCTCATCACAAGAAAAATAATTTTGGGGGAACTGTGTATGGCGACAAATGTTAACTGACTTATCATGGTGATCATTTTGCAATACATACAAATATCGAATCTTTACATTGTACACCTGAAACTAATATAATGTTTTGTCAATTAAAAAAACAAAGAAGGGCAAGCAGGGGTGGAGGGTGGAGGTGCAGGAGCGCAGACTGCAGACTTTTCCTGCACCTGCACACATGTGTGTGGGCAGATATGGACACACGAGAAGCAGGACACTGATCATGGAGTTGCACCCAGGAGGGCCGGGATGAGTGACCTAGAGACCTCAGCCTGCAGTCCACTGGCCAGGCAGAGCCATTCAAAGCAAGGCTCAGGGCCTGATGCCAGCTCCCTGGGCAGGAGGACCCTGAAGTCAAAGCCTTGCTTGTCAGGGACTTCCCTGGAGGTCTAGTTGTTAAGACTCCATGCTTCCACTGCAGGGGGCACGGGTTTGATCCCTGGTCAGGGAACTAAGACCCCACATGCCACGCGGCACAGCCAAAAATAATAATAATAAATATTTAGGAATAATTAAATAAATAAATTAAAAAGCCTTGCTTGTCAGAAGATTCCTTGGGAGTCCTGAGCAAGGCCACCACTGACATCATGGGCAAATTCATGGACTATCCCAACACCCAAGGCTGCTTAAACCCACAGCCTTGACATGACAGGGGAGGACTGTGGGTGTACAGCCAGCACAGCCACTTTCGGAGGGAGGCAGAACACAGACTCAGACAGGCCCCAGGGACTCCAGTGCAGATTCTGGGCAGCTACCCCGCAGACCTCACAGAGGACTAGGTCAGAGGGGAGTCTGCCATTCCAGGTGTGGTCCCAGAAGCACCACCTGAGAACTTGTAGAAATGCAGATTCTCGGGTGCGCTGCTGAATCTGGAGCCCTGGGGTGGGGCACAGAGTGAGCGGTCCACGGATTACTGGTGCCCCCCAAGCAGCCTTGCCCCAGTGCTCCCAGCCCACCAGAGGCTCTGAGAAGAAAGCGTGGGTGGGAAAGGGGACCCACACTATCACCCCCCAACACCACCCTGAATGCTCTGGCAGCACACGGCCCTGCCAAAACCCACAAACAAGAAACCGGTTCACCTTTGTTCAGCCCAGCTGAGTTATATAATATGCTTTCCTAAGTTAACCACAGAACATTTTTTTCAGAGAACACCTGTTAAACAGCCTGAACGCAGACCAGAGCCACCTCAGGTGCACTTCCATGTATCTTCTCTGGTCTCCTGCCTGTGCCTAACATGCAACTGCCCTTTAGAAAGTGCACGAATGTCCCAAGGTGACCCTGACTGGACTCGGGTGATTTACAAACCACTAACGTTTCCCAAGCTCCCAAGGGGGACGTACTGACCTCATAGCCCTGACCTCATCAGGGATGCAGGTGGGGGAAGGGACAGTGATGACACAACCCAGGGAGCTAGAGAGCACTCGGGGTGGGGGGACAGTAAGGGTGAGAGGTGAAGCACCGTGCACAACCCTATGACCCTACACTGCTCAGCCCATGTGTGTGTGACACCGCGTATCACCATGGTGCATGGTGGCGGTCCTTGTATGTCTGCTGGCAACAAGTGTGACTTTTGCACCTACATGTGGCTGTTTTCATGTGTGTTGCTGTCCCTATGACTAGAGTGGCTGGGCATGTGGCTGTGCACGAGGGGGTGTTAGTGACTCTGGCACCTGTGGGCCTGGGACCACGTGTGAATTTGAGAGCTATCCAGCGTGTGCACCTGTGAATGTGGCCAGCAGGCTGCTCTGGCCCCAAGAACTCCCAAACCTGAAATGTCACTTCAGAGCTGCCAGCAATTTTCTGTCTGCTAAGACATGGGCAGGCTGTGGAAAACTATTTTCTAAATGTAGTTACCCAGATATAAAGTGGGAGCGCTGCCACGCAGACCCATGGTCATCTGATGTGCTGGCCACAGAGGCAACAGGAGAAGGACCAGGAGAAAGGCTTAGGGTCTGCGATGGGGAAGACTTGCCACCTGCCCTCCGTCTGTCCTGCAGCCCTTAGCCCAGCCCAGCCCCACGGCGCCTCAGCTGGGTCCTGACCACACACACAGTCCACAGACCAGGACCAGGATCAAAGACAGCCAGCTCCAGGGTGAACACAGAGGACGGCGTGGAGGAAGATGGCATGGACCCCGGGGAGGGCCCTGTGAGTCTGTGCATGGACAAGATGGGGTGCAGTGGTAGGGTGCTCGCAGATCTCGCCGGGGGCAGACTCATGCAAATGCCAAAGCAACCGAGTGCCTGGTAACGACCTTGCTCAGATTCTCCTGCCCATCTCTACACTATCTGCTGACCAGCCATCGGCTTCCCACTTTCCACACTTACCTCTTTGCTGACACAACTTGCCCACAAGCTGCCCCCAGCTCTGGGGCCTGAGAAACCACCACACACATGCATTCACACACAGTCCACGGAGAATCCTCGTCTATTTACCCACTCCATTCATTCATGCATGTGTGCATGCATTCATTCATTCACCAAATGCTCATGGAGCACCTCCTCTGAACCACCAGCTCTGCGGACCCCTCTAGTCCCCCAGGCCCCCCAAGTCAAAGCAATGAAAGCAAAGTCCCAACGGACCTCCACGTGGGTAGCTCAGAAAAGAGGAAGCTAGGGGCTGGGTGGGATGGTGGCCGTTAGCTGGAGGGAAGCTCTGAGCTGGTGTCACAACCAGGTCTTTGTATCAAGCCGGATGGCCTCTGGAGGTTGGGTAAACGCCATGACTGCCCTCCCCTGACCCCAGGCTCCCCTGACTGGACCTGGCACTTCACTCTGCCTGAAGCCCAGGGTCTGTCTCACCTAGGATTGACCCCAAGGCTTCAGAGCTGTCCCCCAATCCCACACCCCACAGAACAAGGTCCACCTCTCTGTTAGCTCTCGGGGGGCCCCTCAGTTGGGCCCAGGCTGCCTTTGCTGCCCCTCATGCTCATTCTCACCAGCTACACCAGCCTCTGTGACTTCAACGGGGGCTTGGAGGCCTTCCAGCTCCTCCCCACTCTCCCTCCTCAGGGTCCTCAAAGGCCTAGAGAGCCCGAGCCCATCTTCCAAGTACTGCCCACTTCCCCCAACTTGTCATCCATGCGTCCTCGTTTGCATTTTGCTCATAATGATAGCAATATAATGAGACGTATCCAACACCTCCTTGGTGCCTGGCACGATGGGTGATATTTCCAACTGCCTATATCATGAAGCGCAGTGACTGGAGCTGGAAGCAACCAAGGTCATGGATCCCCAGCCCAGCCTCCTCCTCCCCTACATCACCTGGTTGGCTCTTCTCATTCTTCAGGACTCACCTGGAATGTCCCATCCTCAGGAGTCCTCTCCAAGCCCCCAAATAAAGCAGTCCCTGTTCTGGCCACTCAAACGACCTGTGTGAGCTCTCACTCTCATGTGATCACGTGTTTGGATGGGCTTGTGTTTACATCTGTCTCCCCCACTAGACTGTCTACTCCATGAGAGCAGGACTGCATCTGTCTTGTTCACAGCCGCTACCCTGGCACCTAGTTCAATGCCCGGTAAACAGTAAGTACACAATATGTATTTGCCGAATGAGTAAACCTATTTATCTATTTTTTGAAAACAACCTCACTCCAGCAAGAATCTGAGGTTGTTTATAAGAATGCATACAATTCTATACGAGAGAAAAAACAAAGTTGGAATCAAAGATTTTGACCTTCTCTACAAACAATAAATGCAGGAGAGGTTGTGGAGAAAAGGGAACCCTCCTACACTGTTGGGGGAAATGTAAATTGGCACAGCTACTATGGAGAGCAGTATGGAGTTTCCTTAAAAAACGAAAAATAGGGCTTCCCTGGTGGCACAGTGGTTGAGAGTCCGCCTGCTGATGCAGGGGACACGGGTTCGTGCCCCGGTCCGGGAAGATCCCACATGCCGCAGAGCAGCTAGGCCCGTGAGCCATGGCCGCTGAGCCTGCGCGTCCGGAGCCTGTGCTCCACAACGGGAGAGGCCACAACAGTGAAAGGCCCGCGTACCGCAAAAAAAAAAAAAAAAAATCTGGATGTGAGGCTTTTCTCAAAAAATGGGAGGAAGGCCTGGCCACACCGGGCTGTGTTCCTTGAGATGACAATGACCGGAGCTGAGATGGGGCCTCCCCTCAGCCCAGGGGGCGCAGGGCATGCACTGCCTCACCCCATCTGGCCTCTGTGGGCCTCTGTGCTGCTGACCCCAGGTCTATGCTGCAAAGAGATTAGCTTGCAAGGTCTGCAGAGTGCAGAGCGGGGCTGAGAAGGCTTCCCTAAGGTGAAGGGAAGCCATCTCTCCTGGTTGATTTCACTCACGATGACTCTAAAAGCCACAGCACAGTCACCACAGTTTTAGGGCTGGTGAATGTTGACATGTCACAAACCTGTTAGTCTTGCACAAGAATCAGTTAACTCAGTACCCGCCAGGCCCCAACAGTGCCTCTGGTCTCACCCCCGACCAGAGCTTGAGGGCTTTAATTAAACCCAAAGGGAACCCCTGGAGCGAGGGAGCCACCAGCAGCCCCTTGGGCAATGAGGTGGGTGACAGGGCAAGGACATATTGGGAGAGGCAGGAAGGCAGGCCTGGCTCTAATCTTGACTCCAGCTCTGAAACTTTGGACAAGTCACTTCTCCAAGCCTCCGTTCCCTCATCTGTATCCAACAGCTGATACTAACTGCATAACGTTTCCAGAGGCTGGTCCCTCCCCCAAGCATGGAGGCAGGGTCTCAGGGAGTCCTCGTGTCAACCTTGTCCATAGAAAGTATCCCAGTCAGGGGTCTCCAAAGAGACAGAACCAATAAGATATATATTTAGCATATATGGAGAGAGAGAGATTTATTTCATTTTAAGGAATTGGCTCATATGATTGTGGAGGCTGGCAAATCTGAAATTTGTACGGCAGGCCAGGAGGCTGGAAACTCAGGCAGAATTTCTATATTACAGCTTGGAGCAGAAGTCCTTCTCCAGGAAACCTCAGGTTTTGCTCTTAAGGCCTTCAGCTGACTGTATGAGGCCCACCCACATTATCAAGGATAACCTCCTTTACTTAAATTACAGATGTTAATCGCATGTACAAAATACCTTCACAGCCACATCCAGACCAGTGTTTAAACAAACAATAGGCAACATCGCCTAGCCAAGTTGACACATAACATTTAACCAACACAGAACGCACTATTTCCTTTTGCGCATGAGGAAATTGAAGCTCAGAGAGGCTGTGCCACACGCTTAAGGCTAAGGAGCACAGAGGGATGGAGCTGGGAGGTGAACACGAGCCAGAGTCGGCTCCACTCTGAGGACAGGGCTGCGGGTGGCTACTCCACACGGGGCGTGTGAGGATCAGATAGGAAAATGCACAGAAGTGCATGGGACCATGTCTATGGTAGGGACAGAAATCAATAGGGCAGTGGGTGGTATTAGGGAATTACTGTTAGTACTGAGAAAAGACAGAATGGCGTGGGAACAGGGAAAGGAGGCAGAGGAGTGTTGCTCCACCCCATGAGGGATGGGTTCTAGAGTGTAGGGCAGAGAACCTACAGTCCCCGGGCCCCCCAAGGAGGAGGGGGGCAGAAGGTGGACTCCAGCAGGCTGTGATCTCCCATGTCAGGCAACGAAGTCCAGAGCCTCTGACCCACGTGCAGGGCACAGAGAGGGAGCACAGTGTCGCCAGCATGTGGGGTCAGAAAGAAGTCTCGCCTCCTGAGGCTGTGGCTGGTTGCCCAGACGTTCCTGGAAGTGGGTGATTTCCCCTAAGGGTCCAGCTGGCTGGCTCCTGGGCTGGTCACTGCCATGTGCCCACCCTAACTGGACTAACACCCAGAGGTAGAGAAAAGCTTCCACTGAGACCTGAAACCCTTAGACACAGTCCCAGCCTCATTCCTCCCAGCTTCCTTAATCTCCCCGGGGTGGAGCGCTAGATCAGAGGCAGAAGGCCAGCAGGTCAGCCATGTTCTCCACCTGCTGGCTGTGTGACCTTGGGCAAGTCACTTAACCATTTTGAACTTCTGTCCAACGTATGTGGCTAATCATTACACAGACCGAGAGGTCTGCTTCGGGGCTAGAGGGCTGCTTCGCCAGGACCAGGCCAAACATCTGAATAGAGCTGTTGCCAAACATCTGAATAGAGCTGTTACTTGTTGCCATACTTGTTCATCATAGTATCATCCTCCCTGGCCTTCTTTTTACGCCTGTCCACCCAGCACCACTTCGCTGAGCCTCGCTCACTCTCTCCCCCATCCTCCCTTCCTTTTTCCAGCTCCCACATCTTCTGGTCAGAATGTGTGCTGGGTAGGCTTTTAAATGCCTCCAGGGCCAGAGAGAAATGAAGTCCCTTGCCTTGGTTGATAATCGCAGTGTTGATAACAGTGGGATTCTGGCAATGGTTGGTTGGGACTCTGACCCCCGCCCTCCCCTCTGCCACATACCTCGTCCTTCTCCCTCTTGCCTCCAGCCTCCCTGGCCCCCTAAGTCCCTCCTCCACACCAGGCTCCTCTAGCCGCCCCAGAGGGCCCCTCAGCCTGGCTGCTCCATCAGAGGTGGTATCTCATTGATACCAGGTCCCAGTTCCAAGGTGGGTCCCCCCTCCCCACCACTGTCCATCCCAGGCCCCTTGCCCACACTGGTCACAGCCTGTAATGGTTCCTTTCCTGGGGTGCCTCCCCAGCAGCCCAGGGCAGGGAGCGAGGCTCCTTCACACTGTGCACCCAGCACCAGCTGGAGGAGGCAGGCTTAGCCTGCTCCCTTCACCCCCCATCGCCACTCCATCACCTCAGGGGGCCTGCTCTGACCTGACCTGCAGGCAGGGGCTGGGGGTGAGGACAAGCACTGGGGAACCCACTTCTGGGCCAGCCTGATTCTTCCCCTCACCCCGCAACCCTCCTCCAGAGGCTGAGGGCAAAACAGCCTAGTGTGTGGGCTAGAAAGCAGGACACCTGGATCCCTTTGCAGCACAAACCTCACTTGCTGTGTGGCCTTGAGCAAGTCCTCTCCCCTCTCTGGGTCTTAGTCATCCCGGCTCTAAAATGGGTTAGGGCTACAGACACACACTCAGAGGTCTGCAAGGCCAGACAGTTGTCACTGCTTGGACATCACATGTCCGCAGGGTTGGGGACCCACTGAAGGGAGCGCTGGTGGAGAAGTGGAGAGAGCACGTCCTGCCTGGGCCAGCCCAGGGGCTCCAGGTCTGCTGAGTCCTCAAGAGAAGCTGGAAATCTGAGTTTCAATTTAACGATCTCCTGACTGCAAAATCTTGACAACTAATTCACATGTTTAAAAGCACTGTGTGGGGACTTCCCTGGTGGTGCAATGGATAAGACTCCACACTCCCAATGCAGGGGCCCCGGGTTTGATCCCTGGTCAGGGAACTAGATCCCACATGCATGCCGCAACTAAGAGTTCGCATGCCACAACGAAGGAGCCTGCCTGCCGCAACTAAGACCTGGTGCAACCAAATAAATTAATTAATTAAAAAAATAAAAGCACCGTGTAGGTCAAACAGAACACGTCTGGGCCACAGTCTGTGGGTGGTAGACTAGAAGGCTAGGTTCCAGGGCCCTCTGGGGCTCTCTGGAAGGATAGTGTTTGCTCTGGGGGCATTTCCTGCTCTCATTTGGCAAGAGGGTGGCGTGCTGTTCCTTGTGTACCACCCCAGACCTGCTTCCTGGAGCATTTGATGGCTTTGCTCCACTCTGGTCTCTTTCCCCGACTAGTCAATCGGAGTCCACCCCTTGACCTGTAGATGGCTTCACAAACACAGGCCCAGGCCTGCCCCAGCTAGGCCAGAGCCTGAGAGGGTTCCAAAGGCAGGGCCAGCATAAGGCAGGTGTTGGGGGCCTCAGAACCCTCTTGCCCCGCCCAATCCCCAAATTCCTATCATAACTCCCGGGCCCTATCACTGTAAACCCTGGAGCTCATGTTTCCAACCCTCAGGGCAGACCTGAGCTGTTTCTAGAAACTCCAGCCACTCTGCAAAGCTGGCCCCTCACCCACCACTATTCAGACAGGGACTGACACCCCAAGGAGCACTGCTGGGCCAAGGCCAAGGCCACACTGACCATGAGCAGCACAGGCTGGAGGTTTTGTCTGTCTCTAAAACTGTCTCGTGTCCATTCGGGTCTCCTCGAGGTGAAGGCTAGCAAGATTTCTCAGCTGGCTGGCAGATGTGGAAAATGAGGCCCAGAGGAAAGCAGTAAGCTTGCTCAAGGTCCCTGGGCTGCGTGATCCTTATAGAGGGGCACTGCTAAAAATAGTTCCTGGAACCCAGAGTGGAAAAGGATGAATTCTGGGGCTAGCGTCAACGTTTTTCTTTTGCCTTGATCCCTGGGCAGATGCTGTATGCAGCAGCCCCTGAGGGTGAAGATGACGCAGACGGGGCAGAGAGTGGGGAGGAAGGAGAAAGTCAGGGAGGCCAGATCCCAGCATCATCCCCAGAACGGAGCCTGACCTTGCCTGAACTCCGGAGGCTTGGGCTCCCCTGCCCAGGGCCAGGGTGATAAGATGAGTTTATATCGCAGCTCTGAGGAGGGAGGCAAGACAGGATTGAGGGAGAGAAAAGAGAGGGAAGGAAAAATCACGGGGGAGGGAGAGGGGAGTAAGTATGCTAAACCCAGGAGAGGGACGACAACTTTGCCAGAATGGGGCCCACCCAGACTCATCACTGAGGCAGGAGGGGCACTTCCACTTCACAGATGCAAAATCTGAGGCTTAGGGCATGGGGTAATTTGCCCAAGATCGCAGAACCAGAAAGTAGCACAGTCAAGATTAGAATTCATGGCTTTAGCCTTTGCCCTTCAAGCAAGGTCTCAAACTGGAAACCACTCAGGCAGCATTTCCCAAAATGTGGCCCCAATATACCCTACCCCTGCATTACCAGGAGGGAGCCTGGTTAAAATGCAGATTCCTGGGTCAGAATCAAAGGGGCATGGCCCAGGAATATGCATTTTGACCAGTGCCCTGCTGGTGGTTCTTTGAGACCTAACACTGGGAAGCTCTGTGGCTCTCTTTTGGCTTTTCTGGTCTGACTTCCTAGCCCTACATCCTAGCTGCACCCCTGCAGCCAAGCTTTTCAAACTGAGTCACCCTGCCCTCCAGGACAGAACTAGGCCTTTCCCATTCAATGACTCGCCCACCAGTCTCCCAGTCCCATATAGACCCACCCTTCCAGCCAGTACCTCTCTTCTGGAAGCCTTCCTTGTGGTTGGGATTCCCCTCTCCTTCAGCTTGTGTTGAAGTAATATTGGGTTGGCCCAATAGTTCGTTTGGGTTTCCCATAACATCTTACGGAAAAACCCTAACGAACTTTTGGGCCAACCCAATAGCCTCCTCCTCCCTCTGGAATTATTTACAACATCCTATTTTACTTTCCGGGTGGATCTGCTTTGTTTCCCAACCTTTCCCTCTATTAAACAGGAAACTCCCAGAGGACTAGAAACTTATTGGTTTAAACAATAAGCCTCTGAAATCCATGACTTCACTTGCCCCTCTGCCAACCACAAGTGGCAAGGCTGGGAGAGCTTTACAATGAGGAAATGGAGCCTTAGAGAGATTGTAGCCTACCTAAGACCAAATAAGATTGAGCCGGGGTTAGAACCCATGTCCAGCTCCGATGTCCAGTTCTTTCTGCTTCTGCTTTGCCTCTGATCACTCAAACAGCTCTGCGACGCGGGCAGGACAGGGATTATGATCCCATTGCTCAGATAAGGAAAAGTGAGGCCCAGAGATGGACAAAGCACTCAATACCATCTTTACCCTGTTTTGGCTGCACCTGGGTCTGACCTTTTCTCTTACCCTCTCTCCGGCTGTTGGGCACTGCCCAGGGCCCCTCAGCAGGACGGGGCAGAGCTGAACTTTGGGTTCCCAGGCAAAGCCCTCATCCTGGACCCCTGGAATGGTCCCAGTGCCACTCCAGACCCAGGTGCCTCCTCTTCAGGTGGAGACTCGCCTCACCTGCCTTGCAGCTGGCTGGAGATTCAAAGAGAGGGAATTGGGAAATACCTGGACACACCTTGGTCACCATCACTCTAGACTTTGTCCCTCTTATTAATGCCCAGCTGAGGAGGAAGCAACCTGGGTGGTCCTTTCCTGAAGAGTGGAGGAGGGCAACTCTGAGCCTGGCACGGGCCCAACCCAACCAAGCCCAAGTTAAGCTGGGAAGGGTGTGGAGCAAGGAGGCCAGGCTGGCGTTCCTGAGAGGGGTTTGCCAAGCTGTACTCCACAGGTGTGGTCTAGGGGAGACTCAAAGGAGGTGAGGGCAACTCTGAACTTTGGGAGAGAGTACTGAGTCACCCAGCTGGTGCCCGGCCAGGGTGGCCAGCAGGGACTTTGGACAGCCCACAATGGAAAATAAAAATAATAATTGGGCTTCCCTGGTGGCGCAGTGGTTGAGAGTCTGCCTGCCGATGCAGCGGACACGGGTTCGTGCCCCGGTCCGGGAAGATCCCACATGCCGCGGAGCGGCTGGGCCCGTGAGCCATGGCCGCTGACCCTGCGCTTCCGAAGCCTGTGCTCTGCAACGGGAGAGGCCACAACAATAAGAGGCCCGCGTACCGCAAAAAAAAAAAAGTAATAATAATAATAATTAATATATGTCAACCCCCAACTATGTGTCAGGCCCCATGCCTCCACCCTCACCTCCCACCCAGTGTGTAGTGTGTGGGTTCCATCCAGCCCTGTTCCTTGTGCTCCTTCTCTGCATCAGGTTAAGTCCCTTTATTTCGGACCAGAAAAATGCCACGGCTGGGTCTCCGTCTGCTTCTCCTCGTCCTCCTCACTACGGATCCCTCCCTCCAGCTCCCTGGTCATCACCCCCAGGACCACTCCATCCTTGGTCAATCCAGCCCCATCTCCTCCGGGAAGCCCTCCGCCATGAAAAAAGCCCCGGGTGGGTCAGATCCTGCTTAAGACCCTGGTCCGGAACTCCTCGTTTCCCCTGCCTCCTCTATATCCAAGGCACCCGTTTTTGCAGCCCTATAACCCCCTGGTTACCCTAGAGGCGCTTCCCCTCCGACTCTGCCCTTTTATGCTCCACAAAGGATTCTGAAGCATAGGGTAGTTAGGGGAAGCGGCAAGGTGGTGCAGCATGAAGTCATCCGTCCCCAGCCTTGTTCTTCGTCCTCCCAGCAGGCCGTCCCGGTAAGCCCAGGTCCCACCAGCACAAACCGAGCCTAAGGAGGAGTGCTTTTACGCCCCGCCCCGCCCTTCCAACTTCTGGAGTGCCCCGCGGCACGCCTGCGCGGAGGACGCCCCGGCCCATGGCGCATGCGCAGCTGTCTATCTGTGTATATTAGGAAGACTGGGTTCGCGGCCTGAGGATTCTCGCGGATAAGGGCAAGGGTTTGTTTCTACCCTTGTTTGGGTACACGCCGCCGACGCCGCCGACGCCGCCTCCGCCGAGTCTCCCGCGCAGGTGAGGGCCCCGCGCTCTGGATGCGGCGCGGCCGGGGACAACCCCCGCGTGTCCTGCTTGCCTGCGCCCCGCTACTCCGGCCATTGGGACCCCATCCCCCACCGCTCCAATCACCCGCCGCCTCGGGGTCAACTTTCATATGCCCGATCTTCTACCTGATCGGCCCCCTCACGGCGTTCCCCGTTTAATTGACCGCTTTCGAATTCCCTTCTTAGACACCTCCCGTTATTCTCGAGCTCTCGACGCCCCGGGTAACCACAGACCTCCCCTGCCCAGGACCACCACTTTCCACCAGACCCACGGCCCTCATTTTTTAGCCCTTGTCTCTTCCCAGTTAGCCCCAGCGGCGCTTCCCCTCGTATCCCTGGCCTTCTTTATGCCCCCTCCTTTCTCAGTTATGCCCAGTTCACGGAGCTGTAGGGGCATAACCTCGGGGAAATCATGGCCTCAGGAACCCAGGGCCGGACTGGATGCCTTCTTGGGGTCTGGGAGTGTAGGGACCCGGAGAAGATCAGGATCCCTAAGAGTCTTCTCTGCCTTGATGGATGACAGTGGCTTCTTCCCTGGCCTCACTTCTTCACCTGGGTGGGTGCCAAGGTGTGTTATCTGCACTTCTGCACTGTGTATCTTCCTCAAGGAGCCTCTGACCTCCTAAACCTGTTCCTGACTTGTCCCTCCTGTCCCACCCCCTTGGTTATTGATCATCAGTATTTACCGTATTTGGTAAAGTAGTTTTGCAGGTGCCTTTGTATGGAGCTGGGGAATGAAGGTGATCTGGGTAGAGTGTGGTCACCACTTCTTAGTTGAGTCCCTCATCAGTGCTGTCCTTAGACATTTTTGAGTGAGACTTGTTAGTATCCCACAGTACCCTTGCTATAAATTTCAGGTGACACCTGAACCCAGTGACCTTGGAGTGGTATTTGCGTGATTATTAACAAGTGTTGGTATCACTCCTCATCTTTGTACAGGATCAGTGCACCTCCGGGACGGGACATGGAGACTGTTGTTCGCCGCTGCCCATTCTTATCCCGAGTGCCTCAGGCCTTTCTGCAGAAGGCAGGCAAATCTCTATTGTTCTATGCCCAAAACTGCCCTAAGATGATGGAAGTTGGGGCCAAGCCAGCCCCTCGGGCCCTGTCCGCTTCAGCAGTACTCTGCCAGCAGGTCAAAGAAACCCCTCCGGCCAACGAGAGTAAGTGTCCTTAGCAATGAAGTAGAGAGTGGTGATGTTTGCATTCATTACAAGACCCTGGAAGCAATTCTCACGCACAGTGCTGATGAGGGTCACGCGAGGCGGTTACTTGGTGCCAGGGTCAGTTCTCTGCATAGATTATCTCATGGAATTGTCATCCTAACCCCACAAAGTAGGCAGTTTTAGTTTTCACATCTTTAAAGGTGAAACAGTGGCCAGCATTCCACCTTGTGGATTGCGTGTCAGTGTCTGTTGGAGTTTGTGAGTTGTCAGTTCCTCGTTCATGTAAATGTAAAGTTGGAATCTTTATGTAAAGTTGGAATGTAGATGCTTGTAGCTTTTAAAGTTGTGATTTTTTTTCTTCTTTTTTTTTTTTTTCCTTGCCTTTGCTATGTTGCCTGACCTGTGCCTTTTGCCCTCAATTCCTTTCTGTGCTATGCCTTCCCAAATTCCTGGTAGTTTCTTATGCAGTCACTTATCATACCTTATCTCTTTGTCTGGCTCCAGACCACATAGGCTATTCCAGGCTAAACCATCTTCAAAGTCAACTCTACCTGTGAGTTTTTCAGTTAGGTTAGGCTACACTGAGGTATCAAGCAACCCCCAAATCTCAGGGCTTAACACATAAAGATTTCTGTCTTGTTCACGCAAGGTCCACTTTGGGTCATCAGGGCAATTCTGTTCTAAGCAGTGACCTGGGGTTCCACACTCTGGTGTGGAACAGCTTTAACTCTGAAATAGGTGGCTTTTGGGTCACTATTGCATAAGGGGAAAGTGAGAGGGTCTCAAACCAGCTCATCTTTTTAAAACTTTTCATAACAGTAAATTTCAATTATGAACAACAATAATCAATCCAGGGCCAATTTTGCTTCACTTGTGTCCGCATTCACCCCGCCTGCTCCCACTGGATTAACTTGAAACTGATTCCAGAAATTTCCTCTGTAAATATCAGTATGCACCTTTAAAAGATATGACTTCTTTCTTTTTTTTGCGGGCGGGAGCACACCACGTGGCATGTGGGATCCTAGTTCCTTAACCAGGGATCGAACCAGTGGAAGCGCGGATTCTTAACCACTGGACCGCCAGGGAAGTCCCTATGAGTTCTTTCTGAAAGCACCATCACAATACCATTATCACACCTAAAAAATGATGCAATTTCCTAATATCATCAAATACTCAGCCCCACCAGCTCTCGGATATTTTAGCCAGGAAGCAACACACAACATCCATTGGCCAGAACTCGTCACACGGCTCCAACTAAATGCACGGATGCTAGTTTTCTCTTTTTTTAATTATGTTTTTTACTGTGGCAAAATGCATATAACATAAAACTTACCATCTCAGCCATTTTTAAGTGTACAGTGGTATTAAGTACATTCATATTGTTCTGCAGCCATCACCACCATCCAGTGTCCAGAACTCTTTTCATTGTCCCAAACTGAAACTCTGAGCCAACTAAATACTAACTCCCCATCCTCCTCCCCCAGATCCTAGCAAACATTATTCTACTTCCTCTCTATGAATTTGACTACTCTAGAAACCTCACGTAAGTGGAATCATACAAAATTTGTTAAAGTAGTGATTTTTTTGACACATGTGTCTTTTTTTTGTTGTTGGCACGGCTTGCGGGATTTTAGTTCCCCGACCAGGGATCAAACCCAAGCCCCCTGCAGTGGAAGTGCTGAGTCCTAACTACTGGACCACCAGGGAATTCCCTTAACACATGTATCTTTATTTTGTATATGAATTTTTAAATTTTGCTTTTAATAAAGACATCAGAGATTTGGTTTTGGTCTGTCTTTGCCAGGAAAGAACGAAGCTTTTCAGATACCACTTAATTCTAGGGAATAATTTACCTTACAGGCTCTGTTAGTTGTGTTTTCTGGATGTGGACTTGTAAGAAAAGAATGTTTTTTACTAGAAAGCATTTAATCCTTTCTAGGATTTCTTTCCCTCTTTACCATTGTTTAGGAGTTAGTTATGTTTTTTACCATTCTGTCCCTAGCAGTAGATTCCTCTTCTGTTCCTGGTTGAGTAAAATGTGACTTATCCACTTGATAGACTGCCATGCATCCATCACAAATGATATTCACAAACTATTTACTAGCTTATGTAGATCTTTATAATGAAAAGGGCAGAATAAACAAGCATATACAGAATAAGTACAACTTTTTCTAAATCTACACATAAGGGGTAAAGAAAGATAATATGCCAAGTTGTCTGCAATGGTTATGTTTTGAATAATAGAACTCTATTTTTCTAGACTTCCTACAATGAATATGTATTTACTGACTTTTATAGTGAGTGAAATGAACTTGAAAGCAGGTTTTTTTAAAATTTTATTTTTTCGCCGCACAGCATGCGGGATCTTAGTTCCCACACCAGGGATTGAACCCCTGCCCCCTGCAGTGGAAGGGTGGAGTCCTAACAACTGAACTGCTGGGGAATTCCCCAAGGCAATTTTTTTGCTTTCCTTTATAGATTTTAATACAAACTGTATTGAGACACTGCCCAAGTTGTAGGAGAGCCTAGCCTATGACTCACAGGAGGATTCCAGAATGATGAAGAAAGACTTCTCTGGAAGGAAGATGAATGCATTTGCTCAAGGGGAGAGGGAAGTCTAGAAGCTTACCAGCCAACTGCATTAAGTCATGAACTTCTTTGAGGCATTTAGAGAAAACTGGCAGTTTATCTGTTAAGCAATGGCAAGCTTTTTTTTGTCAAGAATCTGTTTAGAAAATATTAGCAGAGAAAAAAACCGTATGACCACTTCCCAGTTACCTTCAAGAGTGTGTCCTCGCATGAAATATGCTGAGTGTACTTGGGGTAGATTTACTGGAAATAATTCAACTCAAGAATGCTGGGCTGTCTAGAACTAGAAAATACTACTTTGGGGATTTATAAGTGAGAAATACTATGGGTTTGAGAGGTAGGTGAACTGTGCCGGTTAACTCTTCACAGGAACATTGTGTCCAGTGAGGCAGATGAGAAAACAGTTGATTTAGCAGAACCTAATAAGAATAAACTTGTCTTTGGATCATGGGATAGAGTAAGTATAAGGTTTGTCTTTGAGGCAACAAGAGAAAGAAACAAGTGGGCTTCTGTGTACCGTGCAACCAGATCTGATGCTTCCGTTTTAACATTTCCCCCCTCAGAGGACAAAACTGCCAAAGCCAAGGTGCAGCAGGCTCCTGATGGATCCCAGCAGACTCCAGATGGCACGCAGCTTCCGTCTGGACACGCCTCCCTTGCCGCGAGCCAGGGCAGTGCGAGCAAATGCCCTTTCCTGGCAGCCCAGATGAGCCAGGGCGGCAGCAGCGTCTTCTGCAAAGCCAGCCTAGAGCTTCAGGAGGATGTGCAGGAAATGCATGCCGTGAGGGAAGGTAAACAGATGACATGAGCCATCAGAAGAGCGAAGAGGTTCTGTGGCTCTTTCAGACCCTCAGATTTATGTGTGAACTATTATTAGGGTAGTATTTGTGTCAGCACCTTCCTGTTTTAGGGCCGAGGAGGAAGGTCATCAAGATAGAGGACTGTATGGCAAAATGTGGGAGTTCTTTTTCTGTGTGTGTGTGTGTAGGATGTAACCAGCTTTTACAGTAATTCTTTAATTTCTGAAAATACCCCTCAGGCATAAACTATTACCAGTGCCCTTTGTTTCTTTCCCACCATTTGGTTGGATAAAAGGTAAAAAACAGTGTTACTGCAGTGAGTGCTAGTTTTAGGACTCCCAAGCTGTGTGTCTTAGTGGTGGTCATTGAGTGGCAACCTGAATTCCACTTGTGGCCGTATCCATGGAACACATAAGGTCCCCAGAAATTCTCCCCAGCAGAAATGATACAAGTGGCTGAAATTGTTTTCTGTGAAGAAAATCAGGGTGGGGGGGTGTGATGGGGAAGGCAAACCAGCCAGAAAAGAAAAGCTTTGGACTTTAATGTTCCTCAAAGCTGACTGGTAGCTCTGAAAACAAAACCAAACAGTAACTAAAGAAGAAGAAAAGCTTCATACACTCAGTTACATCTCACTTTCGTTATGATGGGCTATTTTTGTGAACTAGGCAGTAAGCCATTTTTAACAGTATGTCTGGAAGGTATTGTAGACTCAGAATAGAACACTGGTCCCCTTTGCCTCTTGTTACTTTTGTTACAGAGGTTGCCCAAACCTCAGTGAATCCCAGTGTGATTAGTGTGAAGACCGATGGAGGGGAGCTGAGTGGTTTGCTGAAGAACTTTCAGGACATCATGCGAAAGCAACGACCAGAAGGAGTGTCCCACCTTCTTCAAGATAACTTGCCAAAATGTGAGTCTTCTTGTTATTTGCCTGATGCAGGAGAGTTTATAACTTAAACATACATCAGATTAAACGTATAATTGCATGGTGAGTTGTGGATTAAAAGCCATGTCTCTTGCTTGATGCAAGTAGATGCTCTTGGCTACAGTGAATGCCAGTCCTATTGATAGCCTGCCTCATCTCTCTTAATACCTACTGTCTGCTCACGGGGTCAGACATTGTCATTTGAGACATACACAGACTCAAGATAAGGATGTCAAGGAACTTGCCCAGATGAGTACTTAGTACTTAGTACGTTAGTTTGTCCAGAATCTCCTTGCTCCCGAATGGCCAAGCCGGGATTGGAACCTAGGTCTTACACCAAAGCCTAGATGTGCTTTTTAACCGTCAAACTGTACCATCTTTTGTTCGGTTTTTAGCTGTTTCCACTTTTCAATATGATCATTTCTTTGAGAAGAAAATTGACGAGAAAAAAAATGACCATACCTATCGAGTTTTCAAAACTGTGAACCGGAGGGCGCAGCTCTTCCCCATGGCAGATGACTACTCAGACTCTCTCGTCACCAAAAAGCAGGTGTCCGTCTGGTGTAGCAATGACTACCTAGGAATGAGTTGCCACCCACGGGTGTGTGGAGCCGTCATGTAAGTAGCCTTCAGTTTTCAGATGTCACTGGCACGTCACTGGCATGACTTAGCAAGACACTGATGATTTATAGAAATTGGATCTTTTATGGGGGGGATATTCAGCAGCTGAGAGTGTGCCATAGCAAAATGCTCTTCTTAGCCTTTAAAAATATGTACAGGTTACTTTCAGAGAAACTCTGATGTGTAAGTAGTTGGTGGAGCCCCTTTGTGAGAGTTTTTTCTGGGCTCATTGACTACACATGTCCACTTACTACCCCTCCACAGGCAAGTCTTGCACAGAGGCTTCCTGGCTTGTGGCTGTGGGTGGAGAAATACAAATCGAGCAGCACTGGATGGTAGAGGGATTGCCCTGGTGGTACAGTGGTTAGGACTTCACGCTCCCAGTGCAGGGGGCCCAGGTTCAGTCCCTGGTCAGGGAACTAGATCCCACATGCATGCTGCAACTAGGGAACTAGATCCCACATGCATGCTGTAACTAAGAGTTCACACACGACAACTAAGGAGGCTGCTTGCTGCAACTAAGACCCAGTGCAACCAAATAAATAAATATTAAAAAAAAAAAAAAAAAGGGCTGGTAGAGCCTGTCGTTCATGTCCTTCAGGAGGTTTGCCATGGCTAGGAACACTTGAGAGAGTTGCTGGTCAAACTCTCCAAGCAGGCTTGCTAGAGAGAGCCCAGTCTGAGGTTTAGTAATAGAGATAGCCTAACATCACGGGACTGGTTCACAAAGAGTTTAGGTAGCCACCATTCAAGATGTCCCTCTAGAGCCTGAGGTCGTGTTATTGGAGAAAAAGCTGTTTGTCAGAGAAAAGAAATCTCAGTAAGTTAACTAAAACTCAACTAAGATTGTTAACACTTGCTCTTGATGTTCCCTAGAGGCCTCATCACCCTGGTGTTGAGACCTTCTCCCGCCCAGTCTAGAGATGAAGTGGGTTGAAACTTGTGTGAACTTCTGGTTCACAGGGAGAGAGGTGCTACAACAACATCAGTTTCAGTCTCCTGGATCCTGGAGGGAGGAATGTTCACGTCGTATTCAGAACCATGAGATTTATTTTCTGTCTGCTCTTTTTTTTTTTAAAAGGGACACTTTGAAACAGCATGGTACTGGAGCAGGGGGTACTAGAAATATTTCTGGAACTAGTAAATTCCACGTGGACCTGGAGCAGGAGCTGGCTGACCTCCACGGGAAAGATGCAGCACTCCTGTTTTCCTCGTGCTTTGTGGCCAACGACTCGACCCTCTTCACTCTGGCTAAGATGATGCCAGGTAGGAAGCTGTCATGGGCGCCTTAGAGTTTTCTGGCTTTCTTAGTAGTAACAGGAATATTGACAACAAAGAAAGCTTACCAGAACCACTCAAGAGTTATGATGGTAACTGGAAGCATTTGTTCTTGAACTGAGCATAAAGTGTTAACTGTACATTATAAATGCCAGTAGAACATGATAACGATAAAGAATCAGATTTGCAGGGCTTGTCTTTAAGCTAATTGCTTCCAGTGTGCTTTGTACTCTAAGAAAATCCTTTGGAGAATTCTCTTAATTATGTGTAGTTATCTTTCTTTCTTAAAAAAAATTAATTTATTTTTGGCTGCATTGGGTCTTCGTTGCTGCGCGCGGGCTTCTCATTGTCGTGGCTTCTCTTATGGTGGAGCATGGGCTCTAGGCGCACGGGCTTCACTAGTTGTGGCTCGCTGGCTTCAGTAGTCGTGGCACGTGGGCTCAGTAGTTGTGGCATGCAGGCTCTAGAGCACAGGCTCAGTAGTTGTGGCACACGGGCTTAGCTGCTCCGCAGCATGTAGGATCTTCCCAAACCAGGGATCGAACCCGTGTCCCCTGCAATGGCAAGCCCTGTAGTTATCTTCCATTGAGTTTGGAGTGAGACAGCCAGATTTAAAAGCCGATTAGTTGCATGCCACTGGGTTATTTTATACCTATGGGCCTTCTCAGAGGAGAAGCACTAGTTAGTTATTTTTCCAGGAAGAAACTGCCACACAGGGTCTTTTTCCTACTGGGCAAAGCAACATTTTCAGGTCAAAGTCTGTTGTCCTTGACTGTCGAGGAAATAATTTGTCTTTGGTGCAGATGACAATAAATAGCATTTTTGTGTTGTTAGGCTGTGAGATTTACTCTGATTCTGGGAACCATGCCTCCATGATCCAAGGGATTTGGAACAGCCGAGTGCCAAAGTACATCTACCGCCACAATGATGTCAACCACCTCCGAGAACTGCTGCAGAGGTCTGACCCTGCCGTCCCCAAGATTGTCGCATTTGAAACTGTCCACTCAATGGACGGTAAGTCTAGGTAGAGGCCAATCTGAAATCTTAAATGAAAACAAGGCCTGAACTTCTTAAAAGTGTGATATTTATTTCATTTTTGTAGTTTCTTTTCACTTTGCCAGGATTTTGTAGTTGCGGGACACTGTATAGATTGGGATGAATGTAGATATTCTACTCTGGCTTTTACCAGACTCCAAACCCCAAGGTAATCCAGAAACTGGGGGAAGTTAATTGGTTTCCCCAATGTTAAAAATATCTTAGAACGTACGTTCTTGTGTTGTAACTCTTACCAAAACAGAAATTCGTGAAATAGCAAGCACTTCAACGCAGTCTGTGGTCTCTCCTAGGGGCAGTGTGCCCACTGGAAGAGCTGTGTGACGTGGCCCACGAGTTTGGAGCAATCACCTTTGTGGATGAGGTCCATGCGGTTGGGCTGTATGGGGCTCAAGGAGGAGGGATTGGCGATCGGGATGGAGTTATGCCAAAAATGGACATCATTTCTGGAACACTTGGTATGTACACTCTGCATAGTCTGTAATCTGCACTAAAATTACATTCTTCTAACAAGGCCAAGGACTACTGGTCTAACAGGTCAGGTGAGGAGATGGTCTGATAGCATCTAAAGCCTGGGTCACTTTTTTGAGTGAGTTTTTCTTTCCTCAGTGAGTGGTGGCACAGCTTATCAGAATCCCTTGAGTCATGGCATGGCCCCCAGAATCAAAGTAAACCTCACAGCCTAACATGATAGAAGTACCATTTGTTGCCATCTGAGCTCATTCCAAACTTAGTTGTGGCTTTAGGTATACGCCGTGGCAACAGCCTTTACTCTCTGTGCGTCAGATTTTCCCCTTATATTAAAAAAAAATAAAAAAGAAGAATTTTAGTGCTTTTCTCCTAGAGCTGCAGGTAAGGCATTGTGCTGTGAAGCACTGAGCTCTGTGCCTACCGGGTGGGAACATTCCAGTTCACCTGGCTACTTTGTATTTCCTGTGCTCCTCCCAATAGAGAGGCCGTGTCTCTTGGAGCAACTCCAGACTCTTCCAGACTCCATAGCCATGCTGCCTGCTGGGTGTAAATCTTGCATGCTTAATAACTCACTAGCTGTGTGACCTTGGGTTTGTGGTTAACTTCTCTGTGCCTCAGTTTCCTCATCAATATGATGGAGGTAACAATAGAACCCACCTCAGCTTGGAGAAGATAAATGAACTGTATACAAACAATTACTGTAGACGTTCTTTTGTCTATGAGGTAAAAATGTAAACTGTACAAATTTTTTTGGCTGCATTGGGTCTTTGTTGCTGCACACAGGCTTTCTCTAGTTGCGGCGAGTGGGGGCTACTCTTCATTGCGGTGGGCATGCTTCTCATTGAGGTGGCTTCTCTTGTTGCAGAGCACGGGCTCTAGGCACACGGGCTTCAGTAGTTGTGGCACAAGGGCTCAGTAGTTGTGGCGTGCAGGCTCAGTAGTTGTGGCACACGGGCTTAGTTGCTCCACAGCATGTGGGATCTTCCCGGACCAGGGCTCGAACCCGTGTCCCCTGCATTGGCAGGCGGATTCTTAACCATTGCACCACCAGGCAAGTCCAACTGTACAAATCTGAGGATTTCAAAAGTTAGTAAGGCAGCTGGAGACCATGTAGTGTTTAGCTAAAGTGCCACTTTACAGCCTGCAGTTGGTAAAGGAAGGGCAGGCAAAAAAGAGCGTCCTTCAGTACCGTGAAGGGGCGTGAGAACGTCGTGCAGACCAGTAGAGCCTGGGGCCTCACAGGGCAGAGCCTTGCCAAGAGGAAAGCTCTTGTTCATGCGTCCTAATTCCAGCAGCCCTTTTCTTGTAAAGAGCTCTTATGACGTGGGCTCTTTGAAGGTATGGTCACTGGGAGATGAAAAGGGCTGGAGAGAGAGATTTTCCACTGTCAGAGACTATATCAACCCAGCAGTGCGTGGGGCTCAAGCAAGACTGTTAATTACAGAACATAATGTTAAGATCAAGGAGGACTCTTCTGGAGTCATTAATCCTGAAACCCGAGATACCGATTATACAAGGGGACTTAACAAGAATTGAAAAACGAGGCCGGCCCTAAATCAACCCTAACAGGGTCTGAGTTTCCATATTTATCCAGCAAACACTCCTTGTCAGAGTTTTGTGGTTACTTAAGTAGAAATTAATACCAGCCCTGCCAAAACAGTTAATGTCTTAGCTGGGTGACATTCCGGCCTCAGGGGTAATTCTCACAGTGAGCCCCCTGCTCAGACCCTGTCCTGGAGCAGGCGCAATGCAGCGCGAGGGGGAATGCAGCCAGCCTGGGTGGGAAGGGAGGTGGCACGTGGGGTTCAGGCACGCTGTGATCAGTCGCCGGTGCCAGGCCTGGTCTGGAGGCCTGTGCTTTGATCCTGGTCGGACACCAGCTTGGTCTTGTGACTTTGGTCAAGACCCTTTCATAACGTTCTCAGCTTTTTCCTGTTTGGAAATGGGCTTGATTTGAGTCTTAGGGCAAACAAAGATGAGGAAGAGAAGAGTGAGTGCTCTGAGGCTCTGCAGCACCTGGCTGTGCACACTTAGGGCAGTTGCTGTAATAAATGAGCCTGTCTCCTCCCAGGCAAAGCCTTTGGCTGTGTTGGAGGGTACATCGCCAGTACGAGTTCCCTGATCGACACCATCCGGTCCTATGCGGCGGGCTTCATCTTCACCACCTCCCTGCCGCCCATGCTGCTGGCTGGAGCGCTGGAGTCTGTGCGGATCCTGAAGAGCACCGAGGGCCGGGTGCTTCGGCGCCAACACCAGCGCAACGTCAAGCTCATGAGGCAGATGCTGATGGACGCCAGCCTCCCAGTCGTCCACTGCCCCAGTCACATCATCCCCGTCCGGGTAATGAGCGGCCTGTGATTGGACTCGCTGGGGGCCGGGGCTCCGCACTCAACGGGAGATGTCCCGGTTCATGCCTTCCTGAAGTTGGGCTGCGGCGGGGTGACTGCCAGGGCGAGGGACTGTAGCCAGTGGCCCTCTGCCGTGTTTCTGCCTTTGGTTGACTTCACAATGAGAATGAAGCCTTTGAACCCAGCAGGCTGGAACAGAGGTTCCTCCTCCAGAGCACTAGCCTTGACAGGGTAAACACAGAGCTCGTATCTGGAAAGCTCCGGAAGCCTGAGCTTGGCTAGCTTTGAAGTATGGCTTTCTATTCATTTAATTTTGAAATGGGTCTTGCTTTGCCTGCTACAAAGGGTAGCCCTGTTGGTGTCACAGTTGAATTCATCTGAGTAGTGGAGCTGGTATAAAAGCTGCCTTATCCCCAGGATGCACACGTCCAACTACCATCATACTGGGGTCACAGAAGCTCCCGTTTTCCCCATTCGGGGTCTGGGTGGGAGATCAGTGTGAAATTTACTTCTAATATGGTTTCAGTTCTCTGGTCTGTAGTGAACAACACTGGACGCTTTAAGTCGCAGGTGTCTGGGCAGCGCTTTACCTCTGTGCCAGGCTTGCATACGCGGCTCCAGCCTGAGCCACGTGGGCATGCGTGTCACTAGTCTGCTAAGAGGTGGTCCATCCGGTTCTGGTCTTACCTTCTGTTATCATCAAACTTAGGTTGCAGATGCTGCTAAAAACACGGAGGTCTGTAATGAGCTAATGAGCAGACATAACATCTATGTCCAAGCGATCAATTACCCCACGGTGCGCCGGGGGGAGGAGCTGCTGCGCATCGCCCCCACGCCCCACCACACACCACAGATGATGAACTACTTCGTGGGTGAGTAGCCAGGGAGCCGCCAGCACCTCATGGGAGAGTGGCATGAAGCTGTCTTTTCAGTGTCTATAATTGAAGCCATTCAGAGTCGTTCAGATTTGTCTCTTCTTTTTCCAAGTAATTCAGAATGTTCTCAGATGGTATAAAACTGTAAAAGACACTTAGTCGTTTGCATTCACTTTGGGAGGGTGCAGTCATTTGGGAAGTGCTGAGGGAGGCTGCTAATCCACCCACTGTTCCCATGCCCCTGTCTGTGTGACTCAAGGATGCCCGGTCACGGCTGTTGCAGGAGAGATGCCTCTGAAGGCCTAAGTCTGCCCAGGCCTCCAGAGCTCAGCTCTGTACTTCTCTCTGTTCTCTGAACCAACTCCACACAAACCCCTTCTGATGCGAGTCATTGTTCAGCATTTTATATTCTCATAGTTCTGTAGAAGCCAGTCCTTCACCCCCCCGCATCCACCTAAAGGCAGAGACCAACGGGCTGCTCCTGGTTGCCTCTGCCTCAAAGGTGCGTTCTGCTCCTGAGCCGCCACCCCTGTCCGAGGTGTTTCCCCTGCCTGGAGCCTTTAGGGCTGCTCTGCTAGGAGTGCTCAGCCCGACACAGTGGAGCCATGTGGGAGCAACTTCTTTCCTGAAGGCATGTAAAGGAAAGCCAGAGTCGGGTTTTGTTTCTCTCTTTTTTTTTTTTTTTATAACAGCCTATTAAGATGGAATTCACATACCGCAAATTCCACCCTTTCAACATATGAAATTCAGTGGTTTTTAGGTAATGTGGTGCAACTGTCACCACTCTGATTCCAGAACATTTTCATCACCTCAAAGAGAAACTGCACACCCCTTAGCAGCCCCTCCCCATCCCCAGCCCCCGTCAGCCATCAGCCCTGATCCACTTTCTGCCTATACATTACATTTTATGTAAGTGGAATATATGGCCCTTTATGCCTGGCTTCTTTCACAGCACAGTGCTTTCAAGGTTCAGCCATGTTGTAGCATGAATCAGCACTTCATTTCTTTTTATTACCAAATAATCTTCCTTGGCACAGATCTACCACATTTTGTTTATCCATCAATTGACGGATGTTTGGGTTATTTCCACTTTTTGACTATTACGAAAATAATGCTGCTGTGAACATTTGTGTGCAAGTTTTTGTTGGGGGCATGTGTTTCCATTTGTCTTGGGTACGTACTGCCTTTAATTTTTAAAAGCTGTTCCTCCTCACAGAGAATCTGCTGGCCACGTGGAAGCGAGTTGGGCTGGAGCTCAAGCCACATTCCTCAGCCGAGTGCAACTTCTGCAGGAGGCCGCTGCATTTCGAAGTGATGAGCGAAAGAGAGAAATCCTACTTCTTTGGTATGAGCAAGCTGGTGTCTGCTCAGGCCTGAGTGTGTCGCGCCCTCAATCACTCCACCTAACCCCAGGCCACATTGTATCCAGGTAGTCAGTTCTCTAGAATTGTCTTTGTATGTGAATTAAATTATATTAAATTTTAATCTGTAGTAAACGTGTAGTCCTGAAAATAAATTCTTGTCTAAATCATGGGTCCTCTTTTCATTGGCTCCTGAATCAAAAAATCATTCATCCCTTTAAACTTGGTCTGTATTGTTGAGATGTATGAAGTATATAAAAACATCCTGGTCCTCTGGGAGTGGCTCCAGACCCTGCTGGGATAGCAGGACCTCCCAGTCCGCAGGAAGCTAGCAGGTCTTTAATGCGAGCCAGGTGGTGGCGCAGCTGCGCCCCAGCCTGAGCAGTTCTGAGAGCAGTCACCACAGGGCACCACACGGCGGCTGTTTCACTCCGAGCCTCTCCCCACACCTTACGTGCAGTCCGCGCTGCAGCGGCTTCTCCCCTTCCGCTTTCCCTTCCCAGCCACTGCCTCCCTCTCACACTTCCCTGTGAAAGTTGGGCAGTCGGGCTTGTCTGTCACCAGCAGGTCCTCCAGCGCCAGCTGCACCTGTGATCGCGCCCCTCCCCTCAAAGTGGAGGCGTTTGTGCTCCTTCCCCTGACTCGTGCCCCTCGTGTTCTGGGTCCCCTGGCTTCTCGTGCATTCCTGCAACTATCTCTTGCCTTCTCCCCATTGGCCTGCAGCAGGCTCTCACCCATCCTAAAAATAAAACAGGCTCTCCCTCAGTCTTGACCCCCATCTAGCTGCTGCCTCTGTTCTGCTCCTTTTCTGTTTAGCCCTCCCCACTTGGTCTTTCAGCCTGTTCCTTGTGGAGGCTGCTCTTTTCTTGCCACGTCTTGCTTCTTCTTGCCAAATCCAGTGGCCTCCTGTTTTCCTTTCATTGGATCTCCCAGTAGTGTTTGAGGTGGTTGTCCTTGGCCTTTTTACAGCTTCCTCTAAGCTTCCGTGCCACTGACCTCTCCTGATTGCCCTCCTCCTTCCTGAACTGGTCCTTCTCTGAACATTGAGGACCCCCTGGGTTCATCTCTAACTGCATGTAACCCTTCCCCTCCCTGCACAGGATCTCCCCAAGCCCTGGGTTTCCAGTTCCAGCTGTACGTCACTGAGGGCCAGCAAACAAGCACCTGAACCACGCAGCTCATGAGGGCGCCCTGGGTCTGCCCACTCCTCCCCTTCCTGCCTTTCTCCTCATCTTCCCACATCTACCCAGTTACTCCCGCCTCTCATGTGGAAAACAACTCTGTCTTGCCCACGCGTGACACTGTTAGCAAGTCGTGTACGTCTTACCTCAAAGATACACCTCAGGCCAGGCCACTTCCTGTCACCTCCCACTGCTACCATCCTGCTCGTGCCACCATCATCCTGGCACCCGCCCCAGCCTCTACCCCACACAGCAGCCTGAGAGAGCTTTTTAAAAAAAATGGAGCTCCGTGGCGGTCCAGTGGTTAGGACTTGGCGCTTACACTGACGGAGCCCGGGTTTGATCCCTAGTTGGGGAACTAGGATCCCGTGCAGTACAGCCTAAAAAACATATATATCACATCCTGACCCTCCCCTGTAGAAAATTTTTCTGGGTCTTCGAATTGCACTCGTTAAATTCTAGATTGTCACACAGACTGATGACATTCTCTGGGATCAGGATCCCATCCAGCTCTGCAGCCTCATCTCCCACCCCACCCCAATCTGTTCACTCTGCCTCACGTGTGGAAGCATACTCCTGGGCCTCAAATACCCACGGACGTTCTCACCAGCTTCCAGACCTCGGTGTTGTTAGCCATTGTTTCTCTCCTGGATTTCTCTTCCCTGGATCGTGGTGTGGATGCCTCTCTTCACACAGGACAAGGGTCCGCGAGGAGACCTTCCCTGAGCCCCCGGACTAAGGCAGCCCCCTCCTGTGTTCTCACCATCACTTGGCCTCCCCCCGGGCTGCCCTTCAAAGCCTTGGTCACCACCCCTGTTGACCGTTTCCCTGTCGTTCTCCTTGCTTCTCTCTCTCCAATGCCGTGCACTGTACCTGACACACACAGTGGACATTGAGCAAATGTGTTGAGTGAACGAAAGGGGACTATCTCAGCTGTAACGAAACACCACAGACTGCGGGGCTTAAACAACAAACATTTGTTTCTCACCATTCTGGAGACTGGAAGTCGCGGTCAAGGTGCCAGCAGATTCAGTTCCTGGTGACAGCCCTCTCCCTGGCCTGCACGCAGCTGCTTTCTCGCTATAAATGTACGTGACCTTTCCCTCTTCCTCTTCTTATAAGACGACTAACCCCACCACAAGGGGCCCACCTGCTGCCCTAATTTAAATCTAATTACCTTCCAAAGGCCCCACCTCCAAACGCCATCACCTGGGGGTTATTGTTTCAACCCATGGGAGGACAAACATTCAGCCCATAATAGGGACCAGTGAGAACACCCAAGGCTACTTTACCAGAAAGAATAGGTGAGCCGAAGATGGAGGACACAGAGCCTCCTGGCCTCGCTGGCCTGTCTCAGCTCCAGGGGTAACTGGGGGTGGCCCCATGCCCCTAATCAGCCCAGGCACTGAGAGAGCTCGCTGAACCCTGGTCCCATCAGATAAAGCCACACACCTGGGCAGGCCGCTGGGCGTGATGGAAGTCACGTCCCCTTGGAAAAACCATGCGGTCCTTTCTGCTCAGGAAACACGCCTCACTCAGCCTTCCCAGCTCTGTTCCCTCATGAAAGCCTTCAGGGCCTTTCCATTGTCCTACACATTCCCACGCCTGGAACTCCCTCCACCTCCTTTCCGCCCAGTGTGGTTTCCCCTCTACCTTGGGTGGTGTTTCTCTCTGAATGCTTAATGAAACCCACCTTCCTTCTCATTAAGACTCAGAGCCAGCTGGGTCAACAAGGTCATGAGCTCAACTTCTCCTTGCTGCTGATGGTTATGAGAACAAAGGATGATGGAATGTTCTGGAGGGCGTGGATGGATTTATCAACTGCTTACACAGGAGAAGCTTGGCTTCTAATAAGAATCCAAGTGTGAAAATGTATGATGTCATGGAAGTTTCCCAAGAATATTTAGAAGCCTAGGGTGTTAAATAAAATGTATTAGAGGGGAAAGGGAGAGCTGTAGCTTAGAACCTTAGCAGGTAGCATTTCCTTACATTTACATTTCTTCACGTCAAGTTGTCCTAAGTCTCATGCCCTCTACTTGTCTAGCACACACTGCTCCCCAACAACAAAGAAGCACAAGGAGGCAACACCAGGGTCCGCAGGCACCCCAGTCCTCCTCCCAGCTTCACGAGCCTCTGATTCAACCACATTTACCTCCAAACCCCGTTCAGTGCTCTGGGCAGGGGCCCTGATTCAGGAGGGTCCATCTCTGGGTGGAGAGAGAAAATCTCGAAGCCACATCAGCCAGTTGTCCTCAGCATAAGTCCCTTACCTAATAAGGACCACCAAGGACCCGCTAGGTTTCCCAGACTTTACACACATTACCACAAACCCTTGTAACAGCCTGCAGAGTAACTCTGGCCATCCCCATTTTCAGATGAGCAAACAGACTCTGCAAGGTAGGTCACCTGCACAGGATAACCCAAATGGCAGAGCTGGTGATCGCCCCAGGTAATCTGACCTGAGGCCCATCTCTTCCACAGCCTTGCAGAGCTGCGTTGTGGGCAGTGTCGAGGATGTCCAGCAGTGTGGAGGAGAGGGCTGGGAGCCAGCCACGAGCACCCTTCCCGACCACCGTATATCCCTCCCAGCTCCTAGCGCCCCCTGTGGGGCCTGGGTTAGTGGCTCTGTCCCCGACGCCATAGACAGCAGCAGAGCCTTTCCCTGCAGATTGAACCAAGCACCATGGACCCGTAGACTCACTTAAGCGGAGCCCAACAGTGTTCCTACCATAGCCCCCATGCTTCATCTCCTCTTCTTCTGAATCCTCAGCCCCAAAAGAACCAGGTCTGGGAGCGTGAGCGAGTGACCGTGTATGTGGAGGCTCTAGCTGGGAACTACCCAAGGGCAGACTCTGCTGGTCTGAGACAGGCAAATCGTGCTTCCCACATGCAAAATGTGGTGCCCTGGACAGGGCCCTGCCTCCTGCTCCAGATGTTGCCAGAGCGGTCTCAGAGCCACTCAGCAGGGGCCTCCCCCAAGACTCCCGCCTGGGGGAAGGATGGTTTCTGTTTTCTTTTCTCCCCAGGCATGGGCCACGGAAGCTCATGGGGCCACGCTATAACTTCAGCCTGCCCTTCCAGAAGCCGGATTGGGTCAGGGCCCTGGTGGGGCTTCTGATAGGTGGGTCAGAGATCCTCCTCTCTCTTTCTTTCAGGCAGGCAGATAATAGGGGATGCCAGCCCCCTGCAGGAACCCCTATACCCAGGTCAGAAAGGAGAAGGAAACCTATATTTCTCTCCCAGCTGTGGCCTGGAGGGAGGGAAAAAGCAGCCTCCCAGCCCCACCAGGGCTGCAAAATTAGCCAAGTCTGCATGAGCTCCAACCTTCCAGCCCAGAGGCCCTGAGCTGCCCCAAACTGGCCTGGGCCAGCCGGTTCCACTCTCCCACCGCCCCAGGCCCCAGTTCTGACTGAGAGGCTGCAAGTGTCTCCTCTGCTCCTCGAAGGGCAGATTTACTTGTGGGGATGGTGAGGCAGCCGGCCTGGGCAAAGCACCACAAGAACTGTGGGCCTGACAGAACCCACAACTCCCCAAACACTTGTGGAGACCGTGAACAGGTTGTCTCCAAACACTGGGCATGTGGGCATCAAGGCTCCTGGCAGTATCCCAAAATCTATACTGAAATCTAGTATCAAAACTAGAAACACACACACATACTCCATCCTGGCTGCAACTCTCACCTAAGTGCAGTCAGCTGTGAGAGGTGGCGGCTCATCTAGGTGTCCATTTGATGTCAGAACAGAGAGACTCAGCATGTGCTCTAGGTGGAAACAGAAAGGGATGGATTGTGAGCTCACCCTAGAATCTTCCCTGACTCTCAGCTCGCTGCTGCCAGGATTCACCCGCAGGCCTTCCTCTCCCCAGCCTGGACCAGCCTCCTGGGTGCAGCACAGAAATGGCCACCAGAGGGCGCAATCACCCCTCTGAACTTGCCTCAAATCTTCCCTATCTCCTTAGGAATGGACATTCCCCCCAGGGCCGCTGCCTCCAAGGAATCTGGCACCAGTCAGAAATGAAGGGGGCCTGCAGGTTCTCTGCCCTTGAGGCAGCTTCAGTTCCATCTGGTGAGGGAGGCAGATCCTGAGACCAGTTCCAGAGGAATGCTGAGCTCGGTAGGCCTGGGCATCTGGGGAGGGGTTGACAGGGGCAGAAGACCCAGCCTGCTCTCTGGGAAAGACCAAGGCCGCACTCGGTGACCTTCCTCAGACTGCCCTGAAAAGATGCCAGTGAACACAATTGCCCTTAGCATCTTCCCTCCCCTGCGGACCCATGCCCCGTGGGCCCTCCCTTTTTCTCCATGACAATTACCCCCAAATCACCTCCTGCTCCCCTTCATTTTAGGAAGGCCTGGAGAATTCTCCCCTTTTCCTCCCACTCACACCTCCAGTGAGCTCAGGGTTAGGAGTTGGCCCTCCGGTAGCATTTATTAAGTGCCTGCTATATGCCAGGGGGCTGGGGGGAGGGGGAGGCAGAGCAGTGGTCTCGCCGAGCAAGGCAGGTTGGGGCATCCCAGGCAGAGGGGCAAGTAGAGGTGGGGCGATGAGGCACGCTGGGCTGTTGCTCTGTGCTATTCGGCTGTCGTGGGGCCCTGGCAGAAGTTCCGGTTGTAGAAATGGCGGTTGTCCCTGGTCAGGGCTGTGCCCAGCTGGGCCCAGAAGCTGCCCTGGCCACTGGGCTGGTGGGGCCAGAGGAGGACGCTCCGGCGGCACAGGCGCTGGCGCAGCCGCACGTAGCGGGAGCGGTAGGCTTCGGGGCGCAGGATCACCAGCACCACGACGTCCTTGCGGTCCTCCAGCAGGCGCTGCTGGGCCAGCAGGAAGCTGGCACGCAAGAGGCTGCTGACCCGGTCCGTGTGGGCCAGCACAAACAGGGTCTTGCGGCTGCTGTAGACCGAGGCCCACAGGTTCTCAAAGAGCGTCTTGCCGGGTAGCCAGTCACGCTCCTCCAGGCACAGGCGGAGTGCCCGGCGCCCACGGCGCTCCTCCAGCTGTACCCGCAGCTCGTTGTACACCCAGTCGGCCACTGCGCTCTGTGCCTTGTCGAAGACCACGAAGGCATCGTAGAACAGGGCGTCTGCGCCCCGCCGCTGCCCCCACCGGGGCAGCCAGGCCAGGCACAGGTGGAAGCAGTACCAGAGGTCCCAGCCGCAGAGGTGGTGCAGCATGGGCACAGCCAGGCCCAGGGCCACCACCATCAGGGAGAGGCCAAAACAGTCCCAGGAGAGGGCCTCGTCCAGGCAGAGGCGCAGGTCCTGTGCGAAGATGCTGCGGCCCTGGAGCTGGCGGGGACTGCCACACTTGACTTGGCTGGGCAGCCCGGGCACGGCAGCCTGCACCTCCAGCAGGAAGTCCACGAAGGCCGCCCCACAGGCGCAGTGCAACGGGTTGGTGCTCACGTCTAGGATTTTCAGGGTGCCCGCTACGGAGCCAAACCAGGAGGGCTCCACCGTCTTGAGGGCGTTGGCACTGAGGTTGAGCTCTTCCAGCCGCTTGGCGAGCACAAAGAAGCCGGGGGTCACGAAGCCGATGCTGTTGCCGCTGAGGTCCAACTTCCGGATCCGGGTACCAGACGGCAGGCTGCCATTGCTCAGGGCCTTCAGCTGGTTTCCCGCCAGGTCCAGTGTTTCCAGCTGGGGCAGGAGGGCCAGGCTGCTCCAGTTGAAGAAGCCCAGGTTATTGTCACGGAGACGCAGCAGCTTCAGGCTCTTGGGGAGGTTGTCCAGGGTGCATGGCAGGAGGGTATGCAGGCGGTTCTGGGACAGGTCCAGCAGGACCAGGCTTCTCAGGCCTTGGAAGAAGCGGAGATAGAGATCTCCCTCAGCCCACATCTGGCTCAGGGCATTGCCACTGAAATCCAGGGCCTGCAGCGAGGCGCTGCAGAGCTGCTGGGACACACGGCTACGGATGTCGTTGTGCGCCAGGCTGAGGTAGCGCAGGGAGCGCAGCTGGGCCACGAAGCTGAGATTGTGGCCCACGCCCTGCATGCTGAAAGGCTGGCTGTTGTAGCTGAGGTCCAGTGCCTCCAGTCGCGGCAACTCCGTGAACGAGCTCCCGTGGTACAGGTCCAGCTTGTTGTGGGACAGGTCCAGCACCCGCAGGCTGGTCAGCGGCACGAACTGGGAGCCATTGACCGCCTGCGAGATGCTGTTGTGGCTCAGGCGCAGGCACTGGAGGCGCGAGAGGCGGGCAAACATCTCTGGCTGGATCGTCACCAGGTTGTTCCGTGACAGGTCCAAGGTGAAGCTGGAGTTCTTGCAGCTTAGCGTGAAGTCCTCCAAGCTGAGGGTGTCCAGTGGGCCTGGAGCGAGGTCCCTGGACGGCAGCCAGATCTTCGGCCCACTGTCCGCCTCCCCCAAGGTGGCTGCCGGCCTTGCAGCTCCACTGATGCGGTTGTCCGACAGGTCCACGTAGAGCAGGCCCGGGAAGGCCCCGAAGATGCTGAGCTGGGCCTGGTTGATGAAGTTCATCTGCAGACGCAGAATCTGTAGCATGGGCAGGTGTGTCAGCGGCTGAAGCGTGGTCTCGCTGAGCGAGCGGAAGAAGATGCCGTGCATGTCTAGCTCCTTCAGGGAGAGCAGGCCCCTGAAGGAGGGCGCCAGGTGCAGGTGGGCGAAGGACACCTTCTTGTGGTAATTGAAGGACAGGTTGAGGCTGCGCAGCCGGGCCAGGCCCCAGAAGGCCGTGGTCTTGGTGATGCAGTCATAGAGGAAGTTCTCACTCAGGTCTAGCACTTGGAGCCTGCCCAGGCCACGGAACCATCTGTTGTCCAGTCTGTAGAGAGAACTGTCCTTCAACACCAGGCCTTCGAGGCGGCTCAGGTGGCTGAAGGTGTCGGGGTGCAGCTTGGGGAAGTGCTTCGGACACTCCATGCAGGGGTTGCGGGCATGGTCACAGCGGCGGCAGTTCCCACCCACGTCGAGCACGCGCAGGGCGGTCAGATTGGCCAGGTCCTCGGGCGCCAGGGTGACAATGTGGTTATAGGACAACAGCAGGGTCTCCAGGCTGGGGGGCAGGAGGCGGGGCACCTCCGTGAGGTTGTTGTACTTGAGCGACAGGTGCGTGAGGTTGCCCAGGCCAAGGAGGGCGCCCGGGGCCACCTCCAGTGTCCGGTGGCAGGGGTTCTTGTAGTAGCAGTTGCCGTCCATGTACAGAAAGCGCAGGGCGTGTAGGCCGGCGAAGTGGGTGGGGTCTAGCACCAGGATGTTAGTGTGGCTCAGCGACAGGGACACGAGGGACCTGGGCAAGGCGGGCACGGTCGTGATGCCGTTGTAGCTCAGGTGCAGCTCCTCGAGGGTGGGCACGGCCAGGAAGGTGTTGGGCTCGATGGTCATGTGGCAGGGGAAGTGCATGGGGCTGAGGCCGGTCGGCGGGCAGTTCCACTTGAGGTTGAGGATCCGCAGGCTGGACAGGTGGGCGAAGTCGGAGTCATGCAGGTGGTGGATGCGGTTGGAGAGCAAAGAGAGGCTGGTGACATTGGCCCGGGGCGCCGCGGCCGAGAAGTGTGGCACAGACTTCAGGAACAACCAGTTGCAGTTCACCAGGCCGTGGGGCTGGAGTTCACAGGGCAGGAAAGCAGGCAGGGTGCCCTGGGCCAGGGCTGCAGCCAGTGCCACCGCCTGCACCAGGAGAGAAAGGGGGTGCCGGGCACGGCAGGGGCCCTGTGGGGTGGGCACCGTGTGAGGGCACGGCCCCAGCTCCACCTCTCCTGCCCCACCCCCCGGGTCTCCCACAGGGCTCCCAGCCCTCCAGGGAGGTTCCTGTTTCTCTGCCCAGTGCCCATCCCACCTCCAAGGCCCACAGGGAACTTGGACTCAGGTCTGAGGCCCAGCCTTTGACTCAGAACGGGGAGTCAGAACTGGTTCTGAGACCTGGAATCCAGACTCATGATCTAGAGCTTCCACTCAACCAAACCCCAACTGGACAGGAGAGCCAGGTAGGTGGTCAACAGGCCCCCCAGGATCTCCCCGACTCTGCCCTTCCGTTCCTCAGAGGTCATTTCTCTTTCCTCCTGAGCAAGGGGGCATCTTCCCTTCCCTCCAGCCCCCTGAAAATCTCCCTCTGCTTTCTACCAGGCTTCTCCCAGCCCTCCCTCTCCGTTTGGCCAAGAGGTGGGAATGAGGGTCTCCTGCTGGGGCTCAGGCTGTCTACCACCCAGGGTCCTGGCCAGAGTGGGCACTGCCCAGCTCTTTCCCCATCTGCCCACCTCACCCAGCCCAAGCACTCAACCTGCTGTGGGTCAGAACGGATTGGAGGGGAGGTTGGGCAGCAAAGGGCAGACAGGGCCCAGCCTGGGTGCTCCCCTTGCTCGCAGCCCAGCACCACCACTGAGCGCAGCCCTAGGCCCCAGCCTCCTCACCCAAGCAATGGGTTTGTGTCTCATGGCTCAGAGAAGGTCTTCCGCTCTGATATCTTCAGGGTTCAGTGAGTTTCCCCAGGGCCACCTGGGTGACTGTCCCTTTCACCATTGCAGCCACCAGTCCCACCTTTCTCCCTACCACTTCCCACTGTCCCCTTCCCTGGGGACTGAGGGCTGCTATCCTACCATGACAGGGAATGGGGGCTTCTCCAGAGGGTCTGGCTGGCAGACTAGGCAGCAGCTGCAGGGAAGGATGCTTCGCATTCACAGCCCCTTCCCGTGGTGACGGCTTGGGGAACAGAGGAAGTGAGAATTTCGCAATAACCTAGCCCCCTTCCTTCCCCCACCCCATGCCCAGGGCAGGGGTGTCGGGGCGGGGGGGGGGGATGCAATGAGTCAGAGGCTATTTGCATAGTCAGGTGGCAGCCGGCCCCTTCACCTCTTCCTCTTTCTACTCTCCCCCCCACCCCTCTTCTCCACAGCCTGTCCTAAGAACCCTCCACATCCCACACGGGCCTCACACCGGTCCTCTGGGAAGTCTGGGGAGAAACAAC
Organism: Stenella coeruleoalba; assembly: GCF_951394435.1. Lineage (NCBI taxonomy): Eukaryota > Metazoa > Chordata > Mammalia > Artiodactyla > Delphinidae > Stenella > Stenella coeruleoalba. The sequence continues at coordinate 68,690,134 of NC_137156.1, forward strand.
CACCAGAGCCCAGTCTAAGGTCAGTGAGAGAGTGGAATTAGGGGCAGTGCCAGACCTGGGTGGGCTACTGACACCCATGCCAGGGCCTGCTCAGCCCCTGCCCCCAGGCAGCACTCTCAGGCCAGCAGCTCCCGCACTGCCCTTTCCTGCCCTGCGGCCCCATCCCCAGGGCTGTGTGCCATGCCAGGCCTGGCATACAGGGTCGGGGGGCAGCACTGGCCTTGCCCAGGCTCACCTGCCCCACTGCAGCTGCCACTTCCTCTAGGAGCAGGGACTCCTCTGCATTCCCAACACACCATCAGAGAACAAACCCCATGGCTGGACCAGCTGAGACCTCCTGGCTCATCCTCCCCTGAGGCTCTTCTCACACGATCCTTCTGACCCAGGTAAGAATCGTAACAGATCCCTCAGGCCCAAAGCCTCAAGGTGACCCGGGACCCTCAGCAAGTCCTGCTGGCTCCAGGTTCAGAATCTGCCCGTTGCCCCCCACCTTCACATCCACCAGCCTGGTCTGAGCCGCCATCACCTCTTGCCTAGACCAGTGCAGTCATCGCCTCCTCAGGGTTGTCCTGAATCTGCTCTCAAGCCCCAAAGCTTATTCTCATTAGACCCTTAGGTCACATTAGGTCCCTCCTCTGCTCAGACACCTCCACGGCCCTTTCTGGGGTCAAAGCCAGTCTACATCATAGCCAGCAAGGTCCTATGGTATCTGCCCTCTCACTGCCTCCCTGACCAGTCTCCAGCCATTGGCCTTCTAGCTGTGGCTTGAACACACCCATGTACTCTCCTGCCCCAGGACCTTTGAATGTGCTGTTTGTTTGTTTATTTAGCTGTGCTGGGTCTTAGTTGTGGCATACAGGATCTTCATTGTGGCGTGCGGGATCTTTCAGCTGCGGCATGAGGGATCTAGTTCCCTGACCAGGGATCAATCCTGGGCCCCCTGCATTGGGAGCATGGAGTCTTAACCTCTGGTCCACCAGGGAGTCCCCATTCCCCCTGTCTTGAAGCTTTTTCCAGATACTCACATAGCCCCCTCCCTCACCACCTTTACATCTCTGCTCACACATCACCCTCTCAATGAGGCTTTCTCTGACATTCTTATAAACCCCCTACCCCAGATTGGGTTTTCCTGAGCTCTTTTACGTAATTTGTCCTTAACAGTCTTTACCTGCTAACACACCATAATACTGATTTTTCATGGTTTCTTGTATATTCTCTTATTCCTCTGCTGGAACGTCAGCTACTTGAGGGCAAGGACCTCTTTGTCTGTGTCCCCAGAGCCCAGCACAGTACCCGGCACATAGCAGGTGCTCAATATTTGCTGAATCCATGGGTCTCCAGCACTCAGCCCTGGGCAGGCACAGAGAGTGTTTCTGAGTCATGGTTGAATGAATGAACAAACAAATAGGGCTTCTGCTGGGAGGGGAAGCTTCTCTGTGCTTCTCTGTGCCCACCTCTGGATGGTGTCATGGCAGGCAGGCGCCAAGCTGCCAGGCGTCCAGCTGGTGCACAGGCCCAGGCGGTTTAGCAGTCTGAGGGCGATGGCATTGTCCTCCTGCTCACCTGAGAACCAGTGTTTGGGGTGGGAAAGGACAGGTCTCCTTCTCTGGATTCTGGCTAGGGTTCCAGCTCTCCTCCCTACAATTCTAAGGGCTTCAGGACTTCCCTGGTGGCACAGTGGTTAAGAATCCACCTGCCAATGCAGGAGACATGGGTTTGAGCCCTGGTCCGGGAAGATCCCACATGCCTTGGAGCAACTAAGACCGTGCACCACAACTACTAAGCCTGCGCTCTAGAGCCCATGAGCCACAACTACTGAGCCTGTGTGCTGCAACTACTGAAGCCCGTGAGCCTAGAGCCCAGAGCCCACACTCCGCAACAAGAGAAGCCACTGTAGTGAGAAGCCCATGCACTGCAACGAAGAGTAGCCCCTGCCCACCACAACAAGAGAAAGCCTGCGCGCAGCAACGAAAACCCAATGCGGCCAAAAATAAACTAATTAATTAATTAATTTTAAAAATAAATAAATAAGGGCTTTAGTAGGGGCTGAGAGAGGCCCCAGGGATGGGATACTGCCCTGAGTCCCAGCCCGAGATGCACTCTCAAGAAAAAGGACGGTGCCCATCGAGCAGCTGAATCCATCATCGGCCCCACATGTCCCCACCCCTGCACAACTCCCACCCAGGATGGGAGGGGTCTTCCACCCACTTCTCAGAGGCAGAGAATGAAGTTCTGGTTCCTGCTGAATCCCAAGCCTGAGGGAGATTCTCCCAGACTCCCTGGGACCAGAAACCCAGGCCCTTCGGGGCAGAATGCAGGTACCCAAGAGAGGGCCCATGAGATGACAGTGAAGTCTGCACATGCACACATGGGCTGGAGACACCAAGACCCAGAGGTCCACGGAAACAGCCACCATGCCTCAGGGCCACGGCAGCCGGGAAACCTCGTGGACAGAGCTTACTCAGTGTGGCAGGCCCCCAAGGAGGTCCATGTCCTAATTCCCAGAACCTGTGAATATGTTCCCTTATGTGATAGAGACTTCGCAGGTGGGATTAAGTTAAGGCTCTTGAGATGGGCAGAGTATTCCGGATTATCTGAATACAATCACAATGTCCTTATAAGACAGAGGCAGAGGGGATTTGACTACTGATGGCCATATGATCACGGAAGCAGAATCAGAGATAAGATGCTATGCCCCTGGCTTTTAAGATGGAGGGGCCACAAGCCAAGGAATGCAACCGGCCTCTAGAAGGTGGAAAAGGTGAGGAAATGGATTCCCCCGAGGCCTCCAGAAGGAAACAGCCCTGCTAAAACTGTGACGTTAGCCCTGGAAGACTCATTTCAGACTTAAGAACCGTGAGAGAATAAATGCGTAGTTTTTTTGTTTGTTTGTTTTTTGTTTGTTTGTTTGTTTGTTTTGCGGTGCGCGGGCCTCTCACTGCTGTGGCCTCTCCCGTTGAGGAGCACAGGCTCCGGACGCGCAGGCTCAGCGGCCATGGCTCACGGGCCCAGCCGCTCCGCGGCATGTGGGATCCTCCCGGACCGGGGCACGAACCCGTGTCCCCTGCCTCGGCAGGCGGACTCCCAACCACCGCGCCACCAGGGAAGCCCTAAAGGTGTAGTTTTAAGCCACTAAGTTTGTGGTACTTTGTTGCGGCAGCCACAGAAAACGAATCTACCCAGACCCCCTACATCACAGCAGAGGTGTGCCTGCCTCTTGGATGGAGCTCCCATCGACAAGCCGGCCTCTCCACGCTGTGCCCTCGTATACAGGAACACAGATTCTCCCACACATCTGCAGCCGGGAGGGCTGGGGCTCCACCTAGCAGGCCAACAGGCCCCTTCTGCATTGGGAGGGGACAGTTCTATGCTCAGGGCTTCCCCATTCCCGGCGCCAGAGATGGTCCCTCAGGGCCGGACTCAGCTGTTGATTTAAAAATATTTTATTCTTTAAAAAATACAGCATTCAACCATCTCGTCCTGCAATGACCCCCTGCCCCAGCCCCGAATGACCACACCCCTTGTGGCCAAAGGCTTCTGGGCCATGCTGGGACCCTAGTCTCAGTTCCCCTGGGGGCCAGGTTCATGCCAGGCCCCCCACCCAGCCCCTTGAACCAGCTGGGCAGGGTCCCCAGATGCCCTGGGCACATGGAAGAGAGGCAGGAACAGCAGAGGGGGAGGGTCGCAAAATGCCAGCCCAGTGGTCCTCGGAAGCTGCAAGAATGTTCACTCACCAGCCCTCCTGCCCACAGGAGGTCACCCCAGAACCCAGGCTGGGAAGGAGGGAGGTGGCCACGGGGATGGGGTCGGGGTCGGGTAGGGGCAGCCCCACAGTTCCACATGCCAGCAGGGCTCGGGTCCCGCCACCTAGCTGTCGTCCCCATTCTCGCCGGGGCCACGGATGAGGCGCTTGTGGCCCCGCTTGCCCCCGGGGCCCTTGGGCTTGGCGAAGGCCTGCTTGAAGGCGTGCTGCTTGGGGTGCACCTCGTCATAGAGGAAGCTGGCCGTCAGCTCCGCCCCGTCGCCAATCTCAATCTGTGCAGGGCAAGGCAGTGGTCGGTCACTCCAAGGGGGGAGGGCCCTAACACACACCACCCTTGGTCACCCCCACTCCTGGGGCACCCCCCTGATCTCTCTCACTCTAGCCCTGGGGTGTCCTCTCAGATCCCCACCTGAAACGCACCTCCAGGAGCACAGAGCCTAGGGCCTGCTGCCCTGTAGGCCTTGTCACCCCCTACCTGCCTTCCAGACCCAGGAAAAGGACAGACATGGGTGTCACAGCTGGGGCTTGTCCAAGACATCAGTTACCTGGGCGGCCTGGGCTATGCACACTACCCCCTGGGCCTCAGTCTCCCCATCCAACCAACAGGGCAACAATGCCCCTGCTCTGCCATTCTCACGGGACCCTGATGCCCCACGTGGAGGGTGGGGTGACAGGGCCCTGGGAGGCGAGGCCCTAGGGAATGGGCACCCACCTTCTTGGCGATCTCCAGCTGGAAGTCCTGCTCCACGGAATCGAGGAGGCGGCTCTTGCAGCTGGAGTAGAGCATGCGCTCCTTGATGCTGCACTTGTAGCCGGGCATCGAGTAGATGAACACTGCAGAGAACAGGGAGGTGAGCCGCAGTGGGCCTGGGACTCCTGCCGCCCCATGGCCCCTGCAGGCGGCCCACCCAGCTGTGGGCCAGCGCGGGAGCCCTGCTGCGGCCACTCACCCACAGACTCCAGGGGGTCACCCTCATGGGTGTGCTTGTAGAGGAAGAAGTGGTAGCGGGCGGCATCTCGGGGCACCCGTGATGGCAGCTGCGCCACGTCCGTTGGCTCTGTGTGCACCAGTTCGATGGTCTCCCGCTCCAGGTCCAGCTTCTGCCGAGGGGCAGGGGGAGACGTGAGGGCACCGCGCGGGGGAGGGCCCAGGCCCACCCTCGCCAACAAGAATTCCCTGAGGTGGGAACCTGCTGTCATCTCTCCCTCTCCCGGGGCTCCCCTCCCCTATCCTGCCATGCGGGTCCCTCTGAAGAGGCCACTCCTGGGCACTGCCCCAACTCTGCCCCTTTGAACACTCTGCTAGAGGAGCAAGTCCCAGCAAGGACAATGGACAGGACAGTGGAGAGGGCCTTCACCTCAAGGAGGCATCACCCTTGGGCCAGCCTATCCTCAGAGCTGAGGACCCATTCTGCTTGAAAGGGGGCAGGCTGCACCACTGGGGCAGAGGGACCCTGGCTGGGGAAAGGGGGTGGTCAGGGGGCTGCAGAGGGAGTCTGGGACAGGAAGGGGCTCAGGGCTGAGGGGTGAACCCAGGGGTGATGTGTGTATGCAGCGTGGAGGGCGGATTGAGGGACAGTGTCTCACAGGAGTCCCTGTGGGTGAGCCGGGCAGGGCAGGGCAGGGGAACAGAGTGCAGCCACCGCACGTGGCTACTGTAGGGAACAGGTAGGGATGGAGGGCAGCGTGTTCCCACCAGTACGTGGGTGAGCTGAAGTGAGCACATGCGTGTGCGCAGGAGCAGGGTGGAGGTGCAGCACACTCTGAGTGTGTGCCTGGGACAGGGGACGGGCACCCACCAGCTGGATGTAGTTGACTGTCTTCTGTCTGAGCTGCTGAAGTGCCCGCTGGGCCTGAGGCTGCAGAGGGAAGGCCAGGCCCTGCAGGGTCTGGTGTTTGCTCTCCACACTGATCTCTGTCTTCACCTGGGGACAGATGAACATTAAGCGAGGCCCTCACATGCCCAAACCAGGGTGTAGCCCACCTGGGGAGCACAGGCTTGGACAGCAGGGCATGACGTGACCTCGAAGGCCTCGGGCCAGGACTTCTGCCCACCCTGTCCAGCGCACCCACCTCGTTAATACGGATCTGCTGAAGTTCTCTCTCGGCCGAGGTCAGTGGGGCGGGTGCCGCACAGGATGACAGGTGCTTCTGGTACCCAGCAAAGGAGAGGTCATCCTGGCCGGTGGATATAGAGGCATAAGTGAGCACCTTGGGGTGGGCTGGCAGAAGCCCACTAAGTACCCCAGCTTGCAGACCTTGGACCCTCGCAGCCCTCCCTACTCACCCCCAAGCCTGGCACCCACTTACTCTGGACCCTGTATAACACCTCACCCTCTGTGGGTTCATGACCGCAACCTAGCGATCCTGGCCTTGAAGGGGGCGAGGGGCGCCCAGGGGAGGGGGCCTACCTTCACAGTCCCGAAGAGCTCATCCTTGATGTGGCCGCCCCCAAACTCCTTCTTCACTGTGGCCCGTGTGGCTGCATACAGCATCTTCAGCCGCACCTGAAGGGTGGGGGCCAAGCCATGAGACCCCTCCAGGCAGGGCTGCCCGTCCAGGAGCAGACAGGAGCCTCTGGGTGAGGACCTGGTCACTTCATTGTGCCCACACACCCAGCAGAGGGCGCAGCAGAGGGGGCGAGGCTGCAGTAGGGCGGCTCAGACAGCAGGGGGAGCCGCTGTCCAGCCCAACCTCTTGCCTCCTAGAGCCAGGCTGATCTGGCTAGGAGGCTCTCAGAGACCCCAGGCTCCAAGCGCAGGACCTCATCCCTTGCTCTCGTACCCTCTAGAGCAGGATCTGATGTCTCCCCCGTTCAGACTCCCTGGGGCAGGGCCGTGTTATCTCAATCAGACCCAGCTTCCCCCTTCCTCCAATCTGGGGGCTGGGCAGGGGTCCCTAGGACTCACAGGGGAATTATCAGGTGACCAGGCGAGGAAGAGCCACTCGAAGCCCTGGGCGTTCTGCGTGTCCAAGCGGTAGAGCAGGTAGCAAGGCTGCTGGGCATCCAGCAGCGGCAGCACGGCCCCATCATAGTCCTGGTCCCAGCAGCCCACCAGCTCCCTCGAGGCACCCAGCACGAGCTGCTCTGGGGGCAGAGGCCAGGTGAGCCAAGGAGTAGCCATGTCCCACACCCACCTGTGACTGTGGGCCTCAGCCTCTGGCGGTGACTCAGACCCACTGACCACCCACCCCACCTTCCCCTGGAGCCACCACGTCCCTGAAGGCTGTCTGTGTGACTCAGTCATGAGTGAATGAGGACACACAGCCGCCAGCCCGAGGTTGCACCTTCTACACACACACACACACACACACACACACACACACACACACACACACAGAAATGGTCTCGAGAACATGTCCACAGCTGACCCAGCACAGGCAACCGCACCAAGACACACAGCCACATGCCCACAGCCATCGACAACGCGACCCCTCACAGACATCCACACACTCAGACCCACCGCACAGCTCCTCAGCACACAGCCCCACTGGGCTACCTACTGCCCCCTCCTCCCTCAGCCTGGGGCTCCAGCAGACCCCCCAGCACACCCTTCTCAGAAAGAATGTGCTATGGGAAGTGGGATCACAGCCTCAGGCCACAGGGATCTGCAGGCACAAAGGCACATGGGCAAGAGGGAGACGGGGCTCTAACCAGACGCTGTATAAACAGCTACCCTGCTGCCCCCGACCAGCTGCAGCTTCCCCAAAAGTAACAAATCAAAAGCAGCCAACCTCTAAATGCCTGGGGCCGAGTGGCTGAATGGGGTATGGAGGCTGGACATACATTTGACCTATCAGCCCACAAGGCCTCAGTGTGGCACCGAACACCAGCCCAGATGTGCACAGGCCCAGGCTAGAGGAAGAACTAGGGCAAGGGGACAATCACCACCTGGCCAGGGGGTACCGGCACCTGACTACCAGGCCCTCCTGATGGGGGCACGGGGCCTGGCTGTCCAGGAGTCCCAACAAGCCAGGTCGCCTCCCTCTGGCCTCGGCCTCCTCACCTATCCTCCCAGAGCTTAGATGGGATCAAGGCTGAAACCCAGCAGTCACAGGCCGACTGGACCCCAACAGCACTGCCCAAGTTGTTTAATGTGTTGCCAACATTTTTCAAACTGGGAACTTTCAAATAAGAAGTGGAATTCATGGCTTCTCTAGAAAAATCAGGAAATCAAGCCACACTCAGTGGGAGCTGGGCAATGGCTGCCTGTCAGCAGGCCTGGACCCTCCTGGGCGCTCCCAGGTGCCCCAACAGCTGTAATGCTGAATGCAGGTAAGGGCTCACCTAGAGACTCCTCCTGGTAAACGTCTACAGGGACGACCTGTCTGGGAGGCGACAGGGAAGGCTGAGGACTGGGGTCCATGAGTCTACTTCTTCGGAGGGGTCCAGGGAGCTGACCTACCCCAATGACCCCAACCCAGCCTCTGAGGGCATCTGAATCTGGGGACCCTGGACAAAGCCCAGCACAACTCTGGCCGTAAAGCCTGGGGTGAATTCTGGGTCTGGGAAGACCCTGCTTTGACCCAATTCAATGTGTGACAAGTCAGCTGGGCACCAAGCCCATGCGGGGAGCCCCCAGCAGGGCCCACTACTGCATGGCTACCAAGAAGGGCTGGAAGGATTCGTGGCGGCCCGGCTCACCCCCAGTCCTGGAGTCTGCACCTTTTACTTCCAGGGCCAGCCCCTCAGCTGTCCTCTACTCCAGGACTCCTCTACTCCAAGTCCCCCCAAGCCTCAGTCTAATCCTCAACCTCCTCAAAGCCCCTCCCCACTTCAGGCCTCAGCTCAAGCTCACCTGCCCCCCCAACCCCTATATCCCCAGCACCTCCCTTTGTGGAAGCCCCAGGTATCCCGGGTCCAGGTCAAGGCCTAGCCAAGCCCGGAATCCCCTAGTCCTGCTCTCAAAGAGGCTGACACGAGTCCCTTCTCCCCATTGTGAGGGCACTTCCCAAGGTTAGGGCCCTGGCTTCTCCTTAGGAATCTCCCCGAGCCAGTGGCCAAGCGAGGCCAGGCTTGCCGACCACACAGGGAGGTGAGTGGCACTAGCCACACGGGGCAGTGCCTGGCCTCACTCATCCTCTGCCACCCTACCTAACCCAGCCCAGCCCCCTGACTAGGCCAACGGCCAACTACAGAGCCTCTGGGGAGGGCTCTCCTTGCTATCCCCCCAGCTTCAGCCTCCTGCTCAGTGTAACAGGCAGAATGACCATGCCCACCTCCAGCCCTCTCCTACAAGACACCTCCCATTTCCAGATGGGAAACTGAGGTCCTGAGGGGGCTGGAGGCCAATGTCCCCCACCTCTCAGAGAAGCAGCGGGGTCCAGCCACCAGCCTGTACCCTCGCCTGTAGGAAGCACTCACCGTCCTCAATGACGACTTTGATGAGCCGCACAGAACCAGCCCGCGCCTTGGCAAAGAACTCCTTCAGCTCCTCGGTAGCTACCAGAACAAGAAACATGGTGGAGGATGAGCAGACAGAGGGAGCACGGTGGGCAGGAACACACTCAGGGCCCACTCTGTCCTGGGGGTCTGGTGGCGGAGCTGGGAGTCGGGTTAAATACGGCCCCCCATGTGACTGGGAACCTGAGACAGCCGCTGAACACAAGCTCCCAAATTTAGCCAGCAGAGGTGGCAGGCGGGCGGCCTGCTGGCTGGGATGGCTCTGTTGACAGGGCACACGGGGATGGGACAGCCCACCCGAGAATGGGGCGGGCTCTGGGACAGGCCAAACCAGCCAGAGTGAACGGCCCCCTCCTGTCCCCTGCCCCCCAAGAAGGCCCAGCACAGAACTGGCCTGGGACACTCCCAGCACCGTCATGTCCACAGACAGAAATACAAGAACAACTGCTCCCAATGCACACTGCCCACTATGTCTACTCACACGTGTACATGCATACACACACACATGCACTGCATGTTGCACGTGCCAATGGGTACATACTCAGTCAGGAATGTGTGAACGAAATATATAAACACTATGTGACAGAGAGAGGAACAGAAATGCAAACGCCCTCATACATGAACACACCACTCAGCTGGTCAAACATAAATGGACGCACACATTTAAACGTGCAAACACACAGACACACACACACAGATACAGTCCCCAGGGTGCTAATAAATTCACACACAGGCAAATGCAGAGCATGGCTAACATGTTTGTACAGGCAAGTGGCTGTACAAAGTGTACACAGAAATACACATGCATGCACACCCAGCCCCAGCCCACCAGCCACACTGCCTAACCCTGAGAGGCCCTGGGGAGCCAGGCCAGCTCTGGCACAGCCCTGCCAGGAGGCGATAAGCCTCCACCCCCAGGCAGCTGGAAAGAGGAGTGACTCTCAGGGTCTCCCCAAAACAGACCCTGTCTTGGTCCCTGAGCCACAGACCTGAAAGGTGACAGCCAGTGACCAAGGACCCAAGTGCAGAAGTGAGGATCATGGTCAGAGCTAGGGAAGATCTAGCTCTGGAAGTCACAGATATACTGGTGGTTCAGAGAGGGAAACCAAGGTCCAAGTTGGGAAGGACCTACTTGGGTCTCTGGGTGCACAGGGCCAGGCCAGCATGACCTTGGGGCTGCCCAGGGGTCAGGAGAATTCTGCAGGAACACAGCTGGACGGCTGAGGTCAGAGAATATTTATAGGGCCCAGACCCGGCAGCTCGAGGGCGGGGTGGGGGTGGGGGCCTTTAGGAAAACAAACTCTGGTCATGTCCTCAGGTGCCCATCATGCAGGGTGACCCTGAGCCTGAGACCTCACGCTGTGTACCACCCTCCAAGGCCACTGGGTGGGCAGGGTCCCAGCTAAGCCTGGCAGGCCCTTGGGGCTGAGAGCAGCATGGCATGGAGACACAGCCCCAATGCACCAGGACAGAGCTGCCCCTCCCCAGACCCCAAGCAGGTCCCTGATGAAGAGCTTTACCTCAGGGGCTCCACCTTTCCCATAGCTATCTGTGACCTCTGACCTCACTGAACCTCAAGCTCATCTATAACATGGAGCTAATACCCCTCACATGGTTAGAGCCTCTCCTAATAACAATTACTAATACTTTTTTAAGATTTTTTTCTGATGTGGACCATTTTTTTAAAGTATTTATTGAATTTGTTACAATATTGTTTCTGTTTTATGTTTTGGTTTTTTGGCCCTGAGGCATGTGGGATCTTAGCTCCCCGACCAGGGAATGAACCTGCACCTTCTGCAGCAGAAGGTGAAGTCTTAACTGGACTGTCAGGGAAGTCCCAGAAATTATTAATTTTTATTACTGTAATGACGGCGGGACAGGCCGTGCTGAGCTGTCACTTCCACCTGCTCAGACCTCTCCCAGGGAGAGGCTGACACGCCCCTTCTAGTGTTACCAGGACAAAGTGACACCCCGGTAGTGGAAGAGACATCCCCCTCCATGCCTCCTCAGCCACCATCAATAATCCAGAGACCAGGCCTGGGACACCTGAGCCTCTATCATCAAAGATTCATGTCCCCCACCCCCGCCTTACCTCCCGCCCCCCTCCCAGTAAGCCTCAGGTTACAGGTCTCTCCCCTGCCCAGCTCTGAGGCAGCAGATCCACACCTATGGCCAGGTCAAGGCTGGCACCTGGGCATCCAGGGTGATCTCTCCTGCGGCCTCCTCAGGACAGAAATGGGAAGGAGTGGGTTGCTCCCAGGCAGAAGGAGGGCTGGGAGGGGGGCTCGGCCCTCAGATTCCCCTAGGCAGGCCCATTGCAGCATATGGGAAATGAGGAAGTGAGGAAAGGCCCAGGCCACAGGACAGGTCAGCCTACAGTGGGGAGGAGGAGCCCTAACTTCTGATCCCCTCTCAGTTGGAGGCAGCAGCAATGATCAGACAAAGGGGAAGGAAGGGGCAGGTCCGGTGAGGGGCTGTTCCCTTCTGTGGGGCTGAGTCATGAAGCTGCCCCTCCAGCTCTTCTTGGAGAATGGCTGGCCCAGACCCAGGCCCCTGCCTTTTCTGGTCCTGTGGGGTGTGGCCAGGGAAACCCTCTCAGGGCCAGCCACCAAGTGGCCACAACCACAAGCAGAGATCCAGGCGGTCAGGCTGGTTGATGGTGATGGCCCAGGGCAGGGGATCCTGATGTGGTGGGAGGAGTGGCTGACAGCCAAACCACTGGGCTATCTGGGCCTTCCCCACAGGCCAGGCAGCCCTCCCAGGCCAGTGACACAGGAGGACACTGAGGCCCAGGTAGGGTCAGGACACCTGGCTCCTGGCCACTGCTTCTTCCCCATCCTGTATAAGGAGGAAACCGGCCCCTTGGGGGAGGAGGGTGATGCTCTGGGCTGGAGAAGCTTGGGGTGGGGGAAGCTGGCCTAGAATCTCTAGGGTCAAGACCCCCTTCCCTGCCTCCAGCTTGGAGCAGGAGCCTTCCAGCACTGGCTGGGGCAGACTCAGGGGATCAGAGTGGAAAATGGCAGGGAGATCAGAGGTCAAGGTCAGATTGGCGACTCTCCACATCCCACTTAGAAAAAAACCTGTCCCAGGTTTTTCCCAGCCTAGTCTGTGAGGGTCCCAGGAGGAGCCCAAGGTCAGGGCCCCCTCCTCAGACAGACACAAACCAATACGAGCCATACATGCATCCATGGTAACAAATGAACACTGAAATGCACCCAACTTGTGCACACGCACACAGACACCCACAGACATGTGCACACAGTCACGAAACACTGATGTCTAAAGATGATTCCATGCGACAGTGTCCAATCAGCCATTAGTGCATGTGCACTGGATGTACACAAGCAGTCAGATCCAGATGTGAACACACAGGACTGTACACACAAGACAAATGCACATGCGTGCACACTCCCTCAGATGTGCACATCCGGGTACACCCACCCCCAGAAAGGAACAAAAATACATAGATGGGCACACACAGGCACATCCACCCCCACATGGGAACACCGATACTTCCACCCCAGCTGTGTGCGTACATGTACGCCCACCCTCAACTATGCACAGTAAGTGCGCATCCCACCAAGATGTGCCCACCCCAGGCGACCCGCGGCTGCAAAAGAGAACAGGAAGCTTCCCCAGGCTGGTGCCGAGGAGGAAACAGGGGCCGAGAGCCAGCAAGGGGGCGCAGCCGCGAGCACTGACCCTCGGCCCCCTGCCCGTCCGCCATCCTCCCTCACCGTGGATGCCGGTCTGGTGCGCCATGACTCTGTGCCCCGCTCCGCCCGCGCCGTCGGAGCCCTCGGCTTGGCCCCGGCCCGGCTCGGCTCGCTTGGACTCGTAGAAGGAAAAGAAGTAGGGGGATGTGGTGGCGGCCGCCCAGCCTCGCGCAGCTTCCCGGGCGGTGCCGCAGACCCGCCCCCAGAGCGCCCCGCCCCTGACGGGCGAGACCCGGAGGGGGCGGGGACTCGGGGCCGCGCGTGCGCGTAGTGGGCTCCTGGTTTCGGGTGGGCCCACGACTGAGTTGATCGCCTTGTTCGCGCGCTTGCGCGTGCCCTGTTTGTAGCCGAGAACAGGGCCTGCGTGTGGCCGAGCGTGTGTGGGCGCACGCGTGTTTGAGCCTGTGCACCATGATCCGAGTGGTCTATGGCTGGGGTGTGTCCGTGAGTTCCGGCCAGGTGGGTTTGTAGGTGGGTGGGATCCACGCATACCCCAACCTGTGGCCTTAAAGCGGGCGGGGGGCGGGTGTGGTCTGTGTGTGGATGGGCGTGCGTGTGTTTGAGTGGCATCCCTTTCCTCGGAGACGTTTCTTGAGCGCCTCCTGGGGGGCCTGGGCTCCTCGAGGCGTCCCGGCCCGCAGGCCCTGCCCTAGCAGTGGGAGCCCAGACCGACTTTCTACTAGGCAGTCAGCAAATGAGCTGTGTCTGTGGCAGCGAGCGCCCTGTGCAGAGTAAGAGACCACTAGGAAGAGGTGATATTTGAGCGGAGACCTGGAGGAAAGCCTGGTAGAGCGAGGGAAAAGTTTTCTGAGAAGAGAGAATTGCGTGTGCAAAAGCGCAAAGGAGGGTCAGAGCTTGGTGAGTCTGAGAAACTTCCAACTCCTAATCAACTTCTGGCTCCATACACAGCAGACTTGCCTTCTCTGGCATCAGCCCCTGCCTGCTGTTACCAACATAATGTATCTTCTAGGCCACCGTGATTGAGTCAGGATGAGCACATGACCCCAGTCTGTCCAGTCAGAGCCTGTCCTGGGACTTTGGATGGGACGATTAGAAAGGAGGTGGGCTTTGGGGGCTGGGGTTGCTGAGAGTTGATGATGGATGATGTGGCCTGCCTGGTATCTAGCCCCAGCTTGAGCTCCCTGCTCCCTGTCCCTCTACCCAACCCTAACTAGGCAGAATTGAGCCCTCCTCTGTGTGCCCCAGACCCTGGGTTTCCTGTCTCCTGAGAGTCCAACTCACACAAAATTGAAAGGTTTTCTTGTTCATCTTCCTGTGCACGCCCTGAGGACTGGGCCTGTGTAGTAGGCTCACCGTGGCCACCCTAGCACTCACAGTGGAACATAAAAACCATGTGTGGCCCTGCAGCCAGCCCTTGGGAGAACGGTTCGTAGGTAAGTGCCCCCAACTCTGAGATCTGTCACAGCCCAGATGAGGCCAGCAACACAGAGCCACTGGTTACATCAACTCTCAGACCTGGCCACCTCCACAAGAACACCTGGCAATTCCACAGAACCATAAGAACCTTGACCTCTTGGAAACAGGACTTAACCAAGAAAACAGATTGATGAAAAATAATAAGGTTATGTTCCCTATTAAAATGTCCATCACTGGGTGAACTACATGGCATCCTTAACATCAAGGTCTCCCCTGATACCTGGTCGGCCCCACCCTGTCTCATTCTCTGTTTTTATCACTACCTGATTCATATATTTACTTGCTTATTTGTTTATTGTCTTTCCCCCCACCAGTCATTAAATTTTTGCCCCTGCTCTATCCCCAACACCTAGAACAGTGCCCAGGATTAGTAGGTGCTCAATAATATTTGCCAAATAAAAAAAGTATCTGAATGAACTATGAGTCTTTGTGTTGCACACTAACTATGACTGGGCACCTTTACTTCATCCTCATGACAGCCCTACGGGGTAGGTGTTATTGTCTCCTTACAGATGAAGAATATGAGGTTTGGAGAGAGAAAGTGATTTGATCAAAGTCACAAGGTAGTGAGTGTCCCCAAGAACCTTAGTTTCCTTTACTCAAATTGGAACAAAGGATGAGAAATCCTGCTGGGCAGTGGCCCTCATCGCCTCCATCACTGTCTCACACCTGAGTGATGAGGGTTTAACCAGAGAAAGGAACTTCCTGGGAGACTGGGATTGGGGCCCAGTCCTGCGCAGTTTCAGAGCCTAGGATGCAAGCGAGGAGCCTAAGGACCAGTGGAATATCCAAACAGACAGCATCTCTGGCTGAGATCTGGTTTCAGGCAGAAAGATGAGAAAGCTGCACACAGCTCCTCAAATGAGTCTAGGGATGATCAGAGTGTCCAGGAGCAGGTTGGTTGCTCCTTTCTTGCTGATGTTTCTCAACAAAGAGTCAGCCATTGAAATTATTGAAACATACATATTTTTTTTCAGGTGGATCAAATATTTAAATGTTTTTTTTAAGTGAACTATAAAAATACTGAAGAAACAAAGGGAGAAGTTTGTAAAATCTTAGAGTAGAGAAGTCCTTCTGAGTATGTCACCAAACCCAGAAACCATAAGAAAAAAAAACATTTATTTACATTAAAAATAAAAAGTCTATGTGGAGTAATATTCCATTGCATATGTGTATTACTCAGCCATAAAAAGAAACAAAATTGAGCTATTTGTAATGAGGTGGATAGACCTAGAGTCTGTCATACAGAGTGAAGTAAGTCAGAAAGAGAAAAACAAATACCATATGCTAACACATATATATGGAATTTAAGAAAAAAAATGTCATGAAGAACCTAGGGGTAAGACAGGAGTAAAGACACAGACCTACTAGAGAATGGACTTGAGGATATGGGAAGGGGGAAGGGTAAGCTGTGACAAAGCGAGAGAGAGGCATGGACATATATACACTACCAAATGTAAGGTAGATAGCTAGTGGGAAGCAGCCACATAGCACAGGGAGATCAGCTCGGTGCTTTGTGACCACCTGGAGGGGTGGGATAGGGAGGGTGGGAGGGAGGGAGACGCAAGAGGGAAAAGATATGGGAACATATGTATATGTATAACTGATTCACTCTGTTATGAAGCAGAAACTAACACACCATTGAAAAGCAATTATACTCCAATAAAGATGTAAAAAAAAAAAAAGTCTATGTGGAAAAACCCACGATCAAAACCAAAACACAAACATAAAACTGTAACTGGCTACAAACAATGTACTTGCAAGTCATTTCAAAATAAAGAGCTGATTTCCCTAATATATAAAGAGCTCTCATAAATCAATAAGAAAAAGACCAATGGCCCAGTAGAAAACTGGGCACAAGATACAAAAAGACCATCTACAGAAAAGGAACTACAAATAATGTCTCTCAAACCTGTGAAAAGTTGGTTATCCTCTCCTATTAAGATAAATGGAAATCAGAGACTTCCATGGTGGCACAGTGGTTAAGAATCCTCCTGACAATGCAGGGGACATGTATTCGAGCCCTGGTCCGGGAAGATCCTACATGCCTCAGAGCAACTAAGCCCATGCACCACAACTGCTGAGCCTGTGCTCTAAAGCCCACGAGCCACAGCTGCTGGGCCCACATGCCACAGCTGCTGAGGCCCACCTGCCTAGAGCCTGTGCTCCACAACAGGAGAGGCTACTGCAATGAGAAGCCTGCATGTGGCAACGAAGAGTAGCCCCCACTCGCCTCAACTAGAGAAAGCCCACGCACAGCAACGAAGACCCAACGCAGCCAAAAATAAATAAATAAATAAATAATAATTAATTCATTTTAAAGAAGATAAATGGAAATCAAACTAAACTTGCATATTTTTTACTTATAGGTAAAGATTAAAAACTTTAATAATGGGCTTCCATGGTGGCGCAGTGGTTGAGAGTCTGCCTGCCGATGCAGGGGACACGGGTTCGTGCCCTGATCCGGGAAGATCCCACATGCCGCGGAGCGGATAGGCCCGTGAGCCATGGCCGCTGGGACTGCGCGTCCGGAGCCTGTGCTCTGCAACGGGAAAGGGCACATCAGTGAGAAGCCCGCGTACCGCAAAAAAAGAAAAGAAAAACAAACAAAACTTTAATAAAAAATTGCAATGGTCAAAGGATGGGGAAATAGACTGGTGCAAACTTCATGTAGGACAATATCTACAAAATTATTAATGTGTATTCCCTCCCCCCTTTTAAATTGAGGTGAAATTCACATAACATAAAATTAACCATTTTAAAGTGAACAATTCAGTTCATTCACTGTGTTGTACAACCACCACCTCTGTCTAGTTCCAAAACATTCTTTTTTTAAAAAATTATTTATTTATTTATTTTTGGCTGAATTGGGTCTTTGTTGCTGCACGTGGGCTTTCTCTAGTTGAGGCGAGCAGGGGCTACTCTTCTTTTTCTATGGATTTACTTATTTTGGATATTTAATATGAATGGAAGCTTAGAATATGTGACCTTTTGTGTATGGCTTCTTTTTTTTAATATTTATTTATTTATTTGGCTGCACCAGGTCTTAGTTGCAGCATGTGAACTCTCAGTTGCAGCATCTGGGATCTAGTTCCCTGGCCAGGGATCGAACCTGCGCCCCCTGCATTTACAGCATGGAGTCTTAGCCACTGGACTACCAGGAGAGTCCTGCATATGGCTTCTTAATATAACGTTTTGGAGGTTCATCTACCTTGTAGCATGTATCAGCATTCCATTCCTTTTTATGGCTGAATAGTATTCCATTGTGCATATATGCTACAATTTGTTTATCCATTCATCCAGTTGATGGATATTTGGGTTGTTTCCATCTTTTTTTTTTTTTTTTTGCGGTTTGCGGGCCTCTCACTGTTGTGGCCTCTCCCGTTGCGGAGCACAGGCTCCAGATGCGCAGGCTCAGCAGCCATGGCTCACGGGCCCAGCCGCTCTGCAGCATGTGGGATCTTCCCGGACCGGGGCACGAACCCGTGTACCCTGCATCGGCAGGCGGACTCTCAACCACTGCGCCACCAGGGAAGCCCCTGTTTCCATCTTTTGACTATTATGAATAGTGTTGCTATGAACAATGAATGCCTTTGACACAACAGTTCCATTACTAGGCTGATCCTACTAATATGCCCACACAAAAAATTATATGCCCACGCAAAAAATTGAAAACAATCTAAATGTTCATCATTGGGGGGCTAGCTACATAAAGTCTGCATATTTGCAGAGACTGCTCTGCAGCCCTCACAAGGAACAAGGCAGCACTTCAAAGACTGATACAAAAAGATAGAGGTATCTTATGTGAAAACTTCAGGTGCAGTATACAGTGTAGAGTATGCTATCATTTGGGTAAAGAAAAGGAGGGGAAGAGGAAAGATTTAACATATATATCTATATAATTTTTATTTATCCATTTATTTAAAGTGAGATATAATTGGCATATAACATTGTATTAGTCCAAGGTGTACAACATGATTTGATATATGTATATATTGTGAAAGGATTACCACAATAAGTTTAGTTAATATCCATCACCACAGAGTTACAAGTTTTCTTCCTTGTGATAACTTTTAAGATCTATTCTCTTAGCAGCTTTCAAATATACAATGCAGTATTTTTTTTTTTTTTTTTTTTAGCTGCATTGGGTCTTTGTTGCTGCACGCGGGCTTTTCTCTGGTTGTGGCGAGCAGGGGCTACTCTTTGTTGCAGTGCGCAGGCTTCTCATTGCAGTGGCTTCTCTTGTGGAGCATGGGCTCAGTAGTTGTGGCTCGCGGGCTCTAGAGTGCAGGCTCAGTAGTTGTGGTGCACGGGCTTAGTTGCTCCGCAGCATGTGGGATCTCCCCGGACCAGGGCTCGAACCCATGTCCCCTGCATTGGCAGGTGGACTACTAACCACTGCGCCACCAGGGAAGCCCTACAATACAGTATTGTTAACTATAGTCATCATGCTGTACAGTACATCTCCAGGACTTACGTATCTTATAACTGGAAGTTTGTACCTTTTGACCCCCTTCATTCATTTTGCCTCCACCTCCCACCACCTCCTGCCCCACCACCTCTGGCAACCACCAATCTATTCTCTGTATCTATGAGTTTGGGTTTTGTTTTTTGTTTCGTAGATTCCACGTATAAGAGAAATCAAGCAGTATTTTTCTTTCTCTGACTTATTTCACTTGGCATAATGCCCTCAAGGTCCATCCACATTGTTACAAATGGCCGAATTTCTTTTTTTATGGCTGAAAATATAAAATATATAGAATATATATAATAAATTAAACATGTATTCTATATAGTGTATAGACTATATAATAAATATATTCTATATAATATATAGATTCTATATTTTATATTTATATATATATATATACACACACATATATAAACTTTCTTTACCCATTTATTCATTGATGGACACACAGGTTGTTTCCATGTCTTGGCTATTGTAAATAATGCTGCAGTAAACATGGTGGAGGCAGATATCTTTGAGGTAGTGATTTTGCTTTCTTCAGATAAATATCAAGAAGTGGAATTGCTGGATCATATAGTAGTTCTATTTTTAACTTTTTGAGGAAACTCCACACTGTTTTCCATAGTGGCTACACCAATTTACATCCCCGCAACAATACACAACAGTTCCCTTTTCTCCACATTCTTTTGCCAGCACATGTTATTTCTGGTCTTACATGTTTCTGTTTTTGTTTTTGTTTTTTTGCTTGAACTTGCACAGAATACCCCTGACATCTCTGGAAGGATCCACAAGAAACTAGTAATATTGGTTGTCTTCAGAGGGAGGAACTGTTTGAGCCATAGTGAAATGTATTAAATTTTTTGAATTAAATCTAAAATAAATCTTGTCAAGAACAGATATGGGACTCAACAAAAGCTATTTTCACGGTGCATGAAAAAAACGTAGCATAAAAATCTTTTTCCTTTTTCTAAGCTTGCTCCTTCCCCCGCCTCCATCCCTCACATGCTGACTGAGTTAGCTGAGGCAAGGTCTCCGGCCAGGAGGGGGCAGGCTTGGGTTCCTTCGAGCAGTTGAGAGAAGGGTGTCAGGATAAGGGTATAACTGGAAAGTGAGGAGTTGCATGGCCCCCAGGGAGGACTCTACCCAGAAATGAAGACAGACCCACCCCAAGGAACCTCACCTACAACTTCAGGCACTGGAGACAGAAGAGCCTGGAGGCTTCTGGAGAGAAAAAAAGGTAAACAGAAGCCAATCCAAAGGCCTGGGAATGACAGGGGCACTGGATTTCAGCAGCAGCAACAGCCAAAAAACAATGAACAGAGCAGTCAGAAAGAATTCTGAGCCAAAATATCAATCAAAAGCAAAGGCAGGGCTTCCCTGTTTGGCGCAGTGGTTGAGAGTCTGCCTGCCGATGCAGGGGACAAGGGTTCGTGCCCTGGTCTGGGAAGATCCCACATGCCGAGGAGCAGCTAGGCCCGTGAGCCATGGCTGCTGAGCCTGCATGTCTGGAGCCTGTGCTCTGCAACAGGAGAGGCCACAACAGTGAGAGGCCCGCGTACCACAAAAAACAAAAAACAAAAACAACAAAAAAAGGCAGAATACAAACCCTTTCAGAATTGCAAGGACCCAGAAAATTACCGGGACCCAGTCATCCTTTCTTGGAAAGTTGTTAGAGGATGTGCTTCAGCAAAATGACAGAGTAAACCAAGAGAGTCAGGCTTGGGATCCAGGCAAGAGCAGAGGCTCCCAGGAGCCTAGGGAGCCAGAGGAGCCTTGGTAGCACTGGAGGAACACTTAGGTCAGCTTGGAACAGGGAGGATGGGATTGCCATAGAGCTCCACATGGCTCTGAAAACTTAAAATAGTTAAGCTGGGCAACAGACCACCTGTGACACCTGGCTGCCAGGAGCTTCTCTGAATACACCTAGAGGACAAGATCTTCATCTACCCAGGGGAGTCCAAGATGGTGAGTTTGGGGAATAAACTGTGTTTGCATTGTTTCCTCTAGTTTTAGACTTTAACAGCTTCTGAGCCATTGGCTGGTGGGATGAGGAGGTTACCCCACTGATAGAATTGGGTTTGCCCCACTCTGGGTCCCTGGTCCATTTCTGTCCTGATGACAGGTTGTAGCTCAGGTGTCCTTTGGAAAGCTTTCTCTGACTTCTCCCCCTCCCCCTTGCCAGCTGGATCAAGCACCATCCACCAGGACTTCCACCATCACTGCAGGGGAGCTCATTTCCATTAGTACTGTACTCCTGTGCCTAGTGCTTGGGGCCTGACACACATGGTGGGGTCAGTAAATTAGCTCCCAGGCTACCCTGGAACTGAGTCATTTGAGGGAGGGGCTGTTGGGCACAGCTCCCTGCCCCAGGAACCTTCTTCCTTGGGTGGAGGGAACTCCCAATGGGGCAAGGCTGGCCTCCTGGAGGAAGTAAGGCCTAGTGAGCATATGCTGGGCTTGGGTGTGGAGGCGAAGGTAGGGACTCCTCCTGCAGCCCTCCCTGGGCCCTGGGCTGTGGGGCCTCGGGGCTTTGAGTTGTCAAGCCTGCCTTCCTGGAGGAGGGAAGGGGAAGAGAAATACCCTCTGGGGGTTCTGAGTCAGCTGCACTGTCATAATGGAAACAGCACAGCCCTGGGTGTCAGGACACTTCCCCTCTGTGGGCCTCAGAGTCCTCCTCGTTATGAGATGGAAATAACAGTCCTGCATAGGGAGTTGGGCTTCAGTGACAGAGGGTGACAAAGCACTCTGTTAACATGCTGCTGACCCCGCTGACCCAGTGGTGGTAGGTAACCAGGAGTTAAGAGGCTGCAACATCTTGCCTCCAACCCAGATGAAAGTCTTTCACTTCCCTTAGGCGCAAGTCTGAACTCTGATCAGTTGGAGTCTTTTGGGGACCATGGATTCCTTTTGTCCATCAGTCACTTGCACTCTAGTGAGGCCCCTGCTGTCTGTCTAGAGAGGACATCTTGATTGGAGGGGCAGCTGTTTAGGAGACTGGCCTTGAGGGCGGGAGCTGCTTCTCAGGATAAGGAAGGCCAGGGTGACCACCAAGCCCCATCTGGGAGTGGAGGGTGCCAGGCCGAGTGGGTGAGGCATGGAGGTCTCCTGAGGGAACACTGTGCTCTGAGACTCTTACTCAATGTGTCAGTCTGACACCTCCAAGGACATCTTGTTCCCATCTTACCCTTGCGTAACGTCCGGGCCCAGCAAGAAGAGGCCTGAGGCTCTGCCATGGACACTGATCCAGCCCGGAGGCCCAGGTGTGCTCTCATCGACCCCTACAGCCTCCCTGGGTAGGGAGGAGGGACTTTTCCCTCTCAAAGACTCGTGCCCCTTACGTGTGGGTGAATGTCAGCCTGCTCAGGTTCCTGTGTGAGCCGGGCCAGCGTCTTCGTCTATCTAGGCCTCAGTGTTCTTGCCTGTAAAGTGGGGTTGATAACAGCGTTGGCTGATTAGGAGGCTTGAGGAGCCGGACGGCACCCAGGCCGCCCACAGACTCCGGGGCGGCGGGAGGTTGGGGTTTGGGGGCGTCACCGCCCAGCCGGCCCCGCCCCGCCCCGGCCCGCTTCCTCCTCCCGGGTCGGGCGGGCGGTGCCGTCGGCCCAGCCTTCTGCCCGGCGCCCCGCGGGCAGTCCCGGGCCGCTGCGCCATGTCCGCCAACTGGTTCCGGCGCCGCTTCCTGCCGGGGGGTCCGCTCCCCGCGCCGCGGCCGCCCCGGCCCCGCGCCAGCCCCGTGCCTTACCGGCGGCCCCGCTTCCTGCGCGGCTCAGGCTCCAGCCCCAGCACCGCCGACGCCTCGTGCCGCCCGGACGCCCGGCCAGTGCGCAGCCCGGTGCGGGGCCGCGCGCTGCCCTGGAACGCAGGCTACGCCGAGTGAGTGCCCGGCCCCGAGCGGCCCCCCTGCCCCCGACACTCCCCGCTCCCTACGACTTTCAATCCTGAGGCCCCGACCCCCACCCTGTGATCCTGCCTGGGGTCCCGTGCTGACCGAGAAAACAGGCCAAGCTGAGTGAGGGATCCCGCCTCCCCAACCTTGTGGATATCTCCCTCTTGTCGGCACTTCCGCACTCTTGACAACCTCCCCTATTCCACCTCAGGTCGGGAAGGACCTGCCCCCCTGGGGCTTTCAAAAGAGGTAGGGATACTAGGTAGAATTCCAGCGTTCTGGGCTTTGGAGACACCACCCCCCCCACCCCCCACCCCCGCACACACATCTCACCCTGGGTTATGGCCTGTGCAGCATTGGACAGGGATTCTGGCTGAGGTGGGACAGGGGGTAGGCAAGGAAGCCCCACACCTCCGCAGGCAGACTTGCCCTTACCTCCCGGCCCAGGTCAGCAGGTAAGCTCCAGATGGGCTGGGCCCTGAGTTTTGCTTTAGCTGTGAGGTTACTGAACAGTTAGCAAATTTCCAGCATTTGTTTGTCCAGGTGTGTGTCAGGGACAGCATGGGGGCTGTTACTCGAGGGAGGGTTCCTCTCTGTGTTCCAAATCTGTTCTCTGTGCCCATGGGGGCATAGGTGTGTCCCTAAAGGGTCACTGATCACTTCCTGGCCTCAGGATCATCAATGCAGAGAAATCTGAATTCAATGAGGATCAGGCGGCCTGTGGGAAGCTGTGCATCCGGAGATTTGAGTTTGGGGTTGAAGAGAACCAGGAATGGCTGACCTTGTGCCCAGAGGAGGTGAGTGCAGCTGGGCCTGAGCCCCTTTTACAGGCTGGGGCCAAGACTGGGGCCAGGACTGTAGACTGAGGTTCTTGCCCTAGTGCCCTACATTCAGCCAGGGGACAACTGGGGAGGCCAGGCAGAGCCTGACGCCAAGCCCTTCCTGTGCAGTTCCTGACAGGTCATTACTGGGCACTGTTTGATGGTCACGGTGGTCCAGCTGCAGCTATCCTGGCTGCCAACACCCTGCACTCCTGCCTACGCCGGCAGCTGGAGGCCGTGGTAGAGGGCATGGTGGCCACTCAGCCCCCCATGCACCTCAGTGGCCACTGCATCCGCCCTAGTGACCCCCAGTTTGTGGAAGAAAAGGGCATTAGGGCAGAAGACTTGGTGGTCGGGGCTCTGGAGAGTGCCTTCCAGGAGTGTGTGAGTGTGACCTTTGGCTGGGAAAGGAGGGCAGGTGTTACCCTCAGGGACCTGAGGGACTCTGGGTTGTGGGGTGTCCCTGCACATGATGGTGATCACCCTGGATCTTTGGATTGGGAGGACAAGATTGGGTTGGTTGGTTTGTTACTAAACAGTTATCATAACCCCACCCATTTATCCAGCGCCTACTATATGCTAGGTGCTTTTACCTGTATCATCTTGTTGCACACCCTGTTGGTCCTTGGTTTCCCTTCCTCACTGTTTTGAATAGGACTTCTCTACCTCCAAAGGGATATGTCTAGATCTCCTGACCACAGGGATCTTGGAGTCATAGCTAGACTTTGCGCTGGGACTGCCACTGCTTGCTAGTGGGGAAGTAAACTGTAGGGTGAGGGTTGGGGACAGTGGTATGCTGGCAGTACAAGCAGCAGCTAAAGTAGCCTTGGTTTGCTCCAGGATGAGGTGATTGGGCGAGAGCTGGAGGCCTCAGGCCAGGTGGGTGGCTGCACAGCCCTGGTGGCTGTGACCCTGCAAGGAAAGCTGTATGTGGCCAATGCTGGGGATAGCAGGTGAGTGAGCCCAGAGGGTGGGTAGGGTGGGGTGGGCAGACAGGCAGCAGAGGCAGTGGGGACAGTGAAAGGGGGAAGTCGAGACAGAATTGGGGAAGATTGGCTGAATTGTGTACTTAGCATGTGTACTTAGCATGTGTTGAGTGTGAGGGCGGACAGCAGATGCCAGGGAGGGCAGAGACCTCAGGGGCCAGGCCAGATGGCTGCGGCTTTACCCTGCAGGCCTTAGGCAGTCATGGGGGCCTTTGAGCAAGGGATTGTTATGGGCAGAACTGGCCCCTGGTGGTTGGAGAAGGGGCCGGCAGGAGGGAGGCTATGGGTAAGGATGGAGGCTGCCCCACAGACTTCTCTCTCCTCTAAAACCTCATCCAGGGCCATCTTGGTGCGGAGGGATGAGGTACGGCCCCTGAGCTCTGAGTTCACCCCGGAGACTGAGCGGCAGCGGATCCAGCAGCTGGTAGGTGCCCTTGGCAGAGGGAGGCTGTGCAGCCCCAACTCCTGGGCCACCAGAGGGAGCCTGATCTGAGCATGGCCTCCCTATTCCAGGCCTTTCTCTACCCTGAGCTTCTGGCTGGTGAGTTCACCAGACTGGAGTTCCCTCGGCGACTGAAGGGGGATGACTTGGGGCAGAAGGTTTTGTTCAGGGATCACCACATGAGCGGCTGGTGAGCGAGGTGGGGTTGGGGGACACAGTGGGGAGAGCCCTGGGGTCCAGGCTCAGCTGTGTGGCCTGGGGCAGTCCCCTTCTACCTGGGCAGGGTGGGCCCTGTGTTGGGGGTGGTGAGGTGGTAAGTAGGGCCTGGGTTGATACTGGGTTTGCTCCTGGTAGGAGCTACAAGTGCGTGGAGCAGTCGGATCTCAAGTACCCACTGATTCATGGACAGGGTAGGCAGGTCAGTGAATGGCGCCTCCAAGAATCTCTCTTAAATTGCCCCCTGTAGAGGTGGGAGCTCCTTTGTCCCTTGTGGGGAGCTTTAGCTGGGGTCCTAGGTACTGCTCCGAGGTCAGAGGGTGTTTCTCCCTCAGCCCAGGTGCCCAGGGCCACAGTCCACCTCTTGTGTGCTTTACTTGTACATTTGCTGGGGCTGTTTGCTGTCACCTCATACCTCCCTTGTCTCCAGGCTCGGTTACTGGGAACACTGGCTGTCTCCCGGGGCCTAGGAGACCATCAGCTCAAAGTCCTGGACACAAATATTCAGCTCAAGCCCTTCTTGCTCTCTGTCCCACAGGTGAGGGGGCAATAGCCTACACCAGCTTCTATCTGCCCAGAAAGGCAGACTACGCAAGGTTGGCTGGAGCTGGGAAGGGAGCCAGTGAGGAAACCTTAGGCTTAACTTGCAGGTGACTGTGCTGGATATGGACCAGCTGGAGCCGCAGGAAGAGGATGTAGTTGTCATGGCGACTGATGGGCTCTGGGATGTCCTGTCCAGTGAGCAGGTGGCACGGCTGGTGCGGAGCTTCCTCCCTGGCAACCGAGAGGACCCACACAGGTACTATAGCTGCTGGGGATCTGCCTGGGCCTGAGTTGGTGCCAGCAGAAACACCAAGAAGTCATGGCTGAGAAGACAACACTGCAGATGAGTCCGGCTAAGAACAGTTGGCCAGGACTAGAGCTATCTCAAGCTTCCTGGGGGTGACTGTGGGTCCCCAAAATCTCTGAGTCCAGACACCCATGGTCCAACCTGTGGCCTTCCCAGGCTTGTGGCTTGCTTGGCCCCACAGTTAGACTGCATTGCTTGGGTCCTCAGTGTTCAGCACTGTGCAAGTTCTCCCTGAGGGCTGGCCTTGCCTCTTTGCTCTGGCCCCGAAGTACATCTGCAGGATGGTCCCCACAGGTTCTCGGAGCTGGCCCAAATGCTGATACACAGCACACAGGGGAAGGACGACAGTCCCACACAGGAACGGCAGGTGTCCTACGACGACGTCTCTGTGTTCGTGATTCCCTTGCACAACCAGGGCCAAGGGCGCAGTAGCCACTGAGGATTCAAACATCGCATCCCAGAACCACTTACGGGCCGGATGCATTGTGAGCGTCCACCATGGTCAACAGCAGGTCTGCCTGCCCCACCCCCAGACCCAGCCCTGACCCCCCAACCCACTTCAAGGGAAGCATTTCTACGAGGCAGAACTGGAAGAACGCAGGGAGTCCAGCTCCCCAGGTCCCCCTTTGGCGGGCAGGGAAAGAGCGCTAATATCAATAATGTCTGGCAGAGTCACTTTACAACTTAGGAATCCATGTAAGCCTCCTCAGATAGGATCCTTAACAGCCCACTATATTATTCCCAGATGGGGACAGCTGGACTAAGGGCATTGGCCAAGGATGCCAGGAAGGGCAGACAGCCTGTGCTTGGATCCAGGTCTCTAATGCATGAATGTCAGATTGTCTACTCAAACAACCCCCCAAAGCCCATGCAGTGTCTTATGGGAAGCCTCGTATCTGCTAAACAGCCATCTTGAAGCAGCCCTTGGAGAGAGACCAGTTCAAGTCCTACCCTGCTCCCCTCTGTGCTGGAGGAGAGGCACAGGCCCAGGGACTAAAGTTGGGGGAGAACTAAGGGCCAAGAAGGAGCCCCAGAGTTGGCTGAGTAGTGGATGCCCCGATTACTGCTGCTGCCTCTAGCCCAGTCTCCCGATTGCTCCTCTCTGGCTCCAGCCCTGCCCTAGGCTGATGCCTCAACAACACCGTTTTGTTGTTCCCCATCACCTTCCTATTAAATGTTTGTGTGCAGAAGAACCCTTGTGAATTGTGAATTGCTGTATAGCTTGACATTACAGTATACCTTTTGCTTTTTCTTGTTCCCTTCTAAAAAAATCACTCTTAGCCTTAGCTCCATCTTACAAGTTTGCCTATAGTCAGCATTGTGTTTTCTCTGGGGCGTCCCCAGTTCGCAGCTTGGGGTGAGCCCCAGTGAGAGAACTGCTGCCCAGGGAACAGAAAGGAGGTCTCCACCACCATCTGTGGGCTCTGGGCTTGAGGTATCGGAAGGGATGCCTTGTTTTTTTAAGGCAAATTATAGTGATTTTAGTATAAAGTTTATAGTAAATTTATAATAAAGCTAGATTTACCAACTGGAGACAGCAAGTCAGTTGGGGCTCCAGAGCTTGCTGTTTGATGAGTAGCTTAGTTCTTCATGTTCCTCACAAGACTGTTTTTATCATCCAGCACTTGCCAAGGCTCAAATGCTCAGTGTTTGTTGAATTATTTGTTGAATTTCATGACCTCAGCCTTTCCTAACTCTTCCCTGATCTACTCCTACTTTGGTCTACAATTGAGATTAATTCTTACCAGGCAACTCATAGCCCTAAACTGCAGCCAGAAAGGACAAGGGCCAGTAGGCCACAAAACTGATGGTTAAACTTGTTTATTTAACACAATGGGGAGACTTTCAGACCTCCTTTCCTGCCCATTAACTCATTTTAGACTCTACTTCCTGCATGTTCTCTAGGGAAGAGATAGGAAAAACTACGAAACTACTCATTTTTTACCTAGTCATATTCCATAGCCCAGCACTTCTGGGCCTACATCTGTCCGCAGCTGGTCCTGAGAAAATGTGGTTGGCCCCAGAAGCTCTGGGCAGCCTCTCCAGGACTCTAATTAGGCAGCTGGCAAGAACAAGAGTGTGCCCTACCAGCCTGCAGTTTTACTTCCTCTTTCCTCAGCAGTCCCCACCCCCACCACTCACCTTCCTTCCCCCCGCACCCCAGCAAAGCGTAGGCAGTATCCTGAGCCTGCCAACCAATCACCCACATCAACTACTGAGCCTGCTTGCCCCAAGTCTGCTTTGCTTTCCTTCTGATCCGGCCCACTGCCTGGTCTTGCTCCTCACACCACCAGGCTGAAACCCAGGGAGTGGGCAACAGTGGGTCTCTCAACTGCGAACAAGCCAAACTGACAGGAGTGACCACTGCAGGGGCAGCCACTGACTTACGTGTTCATGTCTCTCAGCAGAGCCAAACGCTGCAGTAGCCCTCCCACCAGGCCGTGAGGGGGGGACTCTTCCTGCTTGGGCAGTCGTGTTGAGAGCCTATGCATGGCCTACCACTCACAAGCCGGGACGCTCCCTCTGCTGACCTCCAGAGTCCTTGGCCAACCTCTAATGACCATGCGCAAAGTGGCAGGCCAAAGGTGTTGCAGCTGAGGATGCTACTAGTGAGTTATCAACTCACCGGCCAGGCAATGGGTTTACAAGCAAGTGGCCAGGCCTTCTGCCAGAACTGGTACAGGAGCCTCAAAGGCACCCCACTATCCTTGCCCCCCACAAACCAGGGCCTAGGAGGATGAACCTTATTCCAGCTAGAGGCTGCCAATCTGATCAAGGGTTGAGGTAACAGTGGGGGATGAAAGGCAGCCTGAGGTACATGCCAGATGCAGTCTTTGAGGATCTCAGGCCGGCCTTTTCCTGGTCACTCATTTCTGGCCCTATGGCTGCTTATTAGAACATGGAGTTGAGGAGACCCAGGCTGCTATGCATTGAGAGCTGGATCTAGGGGTTCCTCCCACCAGCCCACAGGCCTTAGTCACCAGAGGCAGTCCCAGGGAGCCCAACAACCCATCCACACAGCATTACAATGAGTCCCAGTGTGAGCTAGGAGGACTAACAGGAGACAACCCACCCCCTCCCTCCAACTCTAGGAACCAGGCAAACAATGCTATGAAAACTCAATGGAAGAGGCTGCAGCCATAAAATTCTGTTTAAGACAGATAACATGGAAAAAACGTTTATATGTTAAGTACAAAAAGGACATAAAATTGTATATACAGTAGAATAACAACTATGTAAACACACCAAAAATCTATGCACAGAAATGTCTAGAGAAACACTAAACACCAAAAGATTAGCAGTGGTAACATTTTGGTGGCAAACTGATTCTTTTTAAAAGTCCCAGATTTTTCTTAATAAGCATTAATTATGATTGCAACGGTTTTCTTAAAAAAAAAAAAAAATACCCCACTGGCTGGTGGTTGAGCAGTGCAATGTCACTGTCACATATAAATCAGAGGCTTTGGCCCTGACTCTTGAGAGCGTGGTGCGCCCCCCACCCCCAGGAGAGCTTAAGCACCTCTGGCTCCTACTGAGGGTGTCCTGGCAGCCCTGGTGCTCCTCAGCCTCTCTGACCCACAGACTCTTTTCTCCCTTAATTCTGCCTTTTCCCACTACCACATCATCTTCGGTCACTTCCAGCTGCATCCTTCCCTCTCCTTCCCAACTCAGGAGCCAGCTCTGCAGCCACAGGTCCCCATAAATAGAAGCAGTGCAGTGCAGTGCATATTTTCAAAGGACATGGTGCCTCAGCTTTGGACACACAGGAACTCAATACAAATCATTTTCCTGCTGATAGACAAGTCATGGTGGCTGCTCTGGGTACAGATATGTTAATTATGCAGGCTTTCTTATTAACCTGTAGTTCCAAGTACTTTCTCTGAACAGTTATTCCTACCATGAATTTTCTATCCTGGAAAGCCAGGGGTGGGCAGTTAACAGCTCAGATCACTTGGTTTCTAAAAGTCCCTCCACGCTGAGAATGCAGAGCTATACGGTGTGTGGCACCTCAGAAGCTGCAGATTCCAGCCTATGTCTGGGAAAGACGTAGGCCCCTTGCTTTTAAGGTTACGGAACAAGCCAAAAAGTAACTGCTAAAAAAGCAAAACAAAACAGTAATTGCTAGCAATTCACAGCCTATTCCTGCTGCTAAACAGAGGCAGTAATGGCTTGCTTTCCCCACTAGCAGCTAGGTACTCTTGGGCAAGTCAAACATAACCTTGTTGAGCCTGTTTCTGGATCTGCAGGGAATGTGTTACTTGCTTAGATGTTTGGGAACTTAGTGAAATAATATGCCACTTGTCCTGCTCTAAGAAGGCCATGCAGGGGAAAAGGCAATGAGCTACGTGCAGCTCACCTCAACCCCGATCAGGAATCCTCCCTCTCCCAGGAGAAGGCAAGGAAAAGAAGTTAAGAAAGCAGACATACCAGGTAAACAGGAATGACCTATAATTGGCAAAGAAGCCTCAGACAAGCTGAAAATGCTCTGGTTCCAGCATCCTGTCCCCAAATGCTGGGAGCCAGACACAAAAGGCATGCAAAAGTGACTGTCACACACATACAGGCGCAGACAGAGCATCACTGGGCAAAAAGGGGGCTAATACTGCAGAGAAGGCCCCAAAGTGCGGCTTGAGGAACACAAGGGAGTCATTCCAAGACCCTCATTTAGCTGCCATGGGGACAGCAAACACTCAAAAGCTTTGCTTTTGTTCAGTCTCCCAAAGGGAAAAAGGTAATAGGGAAGACTAACACTTGTGACAAACACTATTAGCAAGAATGCAGTCTTTCTCCTGGGGCAGAGGACTCTATCTCCTTCAGATACTTTTAAAATATGTGTGTGTACACACACACACACACACACACACACACACACACACACACACATATGCATACATACATATATGTATATATGTATGCACACACATGATATATTTAAATGAAGGTGTACACACACTGTGCTAAAATACAAACAACAGAAATTCCAAGTCATATATAAAAAGGCTGAATATAACATATAACATATAACACAAGCCTAGAGCCAGCTCCTGGTTGGCAGCTGGGGAAGGGGTGGTATCATCTGGAGACTATGTACACAACTTGCAGTGGGCAGGGAAGGCATCAGTGTAAACAACTCAGACTCACTCCACAATACTGGCCCACAGAAAAGCGTGATGTATCTCATGTACAAAAATAGACGCCCACCTTGCTTCTGTATACAACCAAACTTGGCAGGCACCCAGAAGGACTGTGTGTTAGTTTTGATGACAGGGCACCACACCAAGCTGCTGCTAAACCTCCCAGCCCTAGGAACTCATCTGCTACCCCTCCTCCCTCACCCAGAGCCTGAGGCACACCCAGATCATCCACCCTCACATGACTAACTTGCAAGGCTTCCTGGCAAGCAAGGTCCTTCTGTATCTGTCCCTTTCTGACCCTAAGATATATGGAGACTTATTTCTGTAAATATTTGGCACCTAAGTAACATGATGGTTGTGGATAATGCCACAATGACACAGGGAGAACCAGTAACAAGACATGCAGGGTGAGGGCAAGGGGCACTGAGCTGCCCCAGCATCTCAAAACCAGAACTGTGGCTTCCCACGCATTTATGGGGGTGGGCAAAGGGATGTGCAGAATTAACAACTTCACCGACTCCTCAGCAGCAAATACATTCAAAACTGAAGGTGTCTTGAGGGCCCCACTATACCCTAGTCACGAGTCTGGTCACTCCTCTGGAGGAGCTCGGTGCAGTGACAGCTGGAAAATCTGAGTCCTGATTGAATCTGCCGCACCAAGAGTCCTTTTGAAGAAGCTTGACAAAGTAATTTTTTTCTTTTGAGCAAATGTACAGCACATCCTTGGGAAGGCCATGTGGAAGGATGCTCTCCAGCCCAGTCAAATGATCCAATCTCACTATTATCTTAGTTCCCTCTGAGTTTTTTCCTACTGGCCACCCTCGCTGTACAGAAAACAGCCAAGCACTATGCAGGTCAGTCATCAATGGTGGGCAACCAGAAGGCCTGGATGGAAGGAGAACATAAGTCAACTTTAAAAAGCCAAGCCCCTCTCATTTCTGAGGGTTTTTCTTACCCCTCCCCAACCATCAAGGCACCCAACCCCAAAGTTAGAGGAGTTATGGCTGGTGGCCTTCCCTCCTGACCAGTTGACTCTGGCAATCTGTGGACAAACACTCCCCCATCTATGTGAAAGTAAACATTGTCTAACTTCCACCATAGTGGTCCAGTGGTAAAGAAAAGAAGAAGTGCTGTCTGGGGAGGTGGGTGTTTGGCCTCACAGCTAATCTACCAGGTGACCTCAGACAGACCCTCTCATTCATGAGCTGTAAAAAATGTGAGGGACTGGACTGGATGGTTTTGCTGCATTTTTTTCTGACACTGTTTTCTTTGTTTAAAAAACAAAAAAAAAAAGAAATGGAGCAATGTGTTCTGGGGAGGCTAGTAATGAAATGCCTCATACCTAAATACCCAGGTAGGTTTAGGAGATGCTAAGAGGAAACTGGAGGCTGAGACTCACTGATGTTTTGTTCTGCTAGTGTTGTCTAGGAAGAGACAGGGGCCTGGAGAAAACTCTAACTGGTGAGTTGTGATCAACTGTAAGAATTTCTGATGAACTCAGCATAACCTGAGAAGAATGGAAAACTGAAAGGGTACAGCCACAAAAGGCTGGTTCAAAGTATTTTAAGAAGCCAAAAAGCTGTGAGGCATAGCCCCAGGTAGTTTGGGCATAAAACCAGGACCAGAGCAAAAAAACTGGCCTAAGATCTCCTGGGAGCTCGCGATCCCAGGTCATGGAAAGAAGAGCAAAAGTGAAAGACCAGCGCAACCAAAGATCAGATAATAGAGGTGAAATAGGGAAGCCACCAGCTGAGAAACATGAACTTGGGTGCTTGTAATTGTACCTATTTAGAACACAGCTCACTGTGCTCATTGAAGGACCCACCACCCCAACTGGAAAGGGCCCCTAGATGAAGGACATCTCCCGTTGTTCACATACCATGTTGGAACAAGCACTGGCAAAGGTCATGAACTTGGGGTTGAACTGCAAACAGGTAATGGGGCCTGTGTGTTTACCATCCAACACAGCTACTTTTATACCACTCTCTCCATTCCAGACATGGATCTTGCCATCCTCTGAACCTGAAGAGAATGATCAAGGAATGTAACAGCTCAAGGCACAATACAAAGACAAGTGGCAAACAGACATGGATTGACATCTGGAGAGAGGCCAAGCTTCAGGACCCAGCCACCAGCAGAAATGGAGAGGGAGTAATGGCAGTGAAGAAAAGACACTTTGGGAACTGATCTAGACCCTAGTTATTTGTTCCTAGGCAAGTCACTTCCCCTCTAACTTCAGTTTTCTCATTTAAAAAGGGGGCTGAATACGACCACCCTACGAACATCTACACTAAGGTGACTGAATGAAGGGTTACATCAGTGCTTGTAGAGTTTAACTCTATGATGGTCCAGGGAAGACCAACATTAACGCCCGTTCCCAGAAAAGAAAGCAAAGTCAGGACAGTTTAAAGACACTATACCTTTGACATAACGTGCTACACAGAAATCTGAGAAACTCTATCTCAAAAGGATAATAAATAATATCTTAAATTAGTTAAAACTAACAGAAATAACATAATGCACAGTACCAGATAAGTAACACCCAAGGGGCGGGGGGATAAAGGAAGCTTACCAATCATAATAAACTGCGAGTCTGGAGTAAACGAGGCCTCCAGTGTGACGGCTTTGCTGTTGGCATAACCCTAAAACAAGCAGAACAATTCTCATTACAGTGCCATTAACAAAAAATAATGGCCTACAAACACTGACCCCAGCACATACATCTTCTTCTTTTTTTTTTTGATGAAAAAAATTTTTTACAGTAAAATATAGATAACAATTTACTATTTTAAGTATTTTTAAGTGTACAGTTCAGTGGCACTAAGTATACTTAAAATGCTATGCAACCATTACCATCTTCTGCCTCCAAAACCTCTTCATCATTCTGAACAGAAACTTCATAATCTTTAATAGTAACTCCCCATTTCCCTCTTCCCCTGCTCCCTGGCAATCTCTGTTCTACTATCTATCTCTATTCTAGGAAACTAATATAAAAGTGGAATCG
This sequence comes from Stenella coeruleoalba, assembly GCF_951394435.1. Classification (NCBI taxonomy): domain Eukaryota; kingdom Metazoa; phylum Chordata; class Mammalia; order Artiodactyla; family Delphinidae; genus Stenella; species Stenella coeruleoalba. The sequence goes on from NC_137156.1 coordinate 68,724,265, forward strand.
TCCAACAGTTGTTCTTTTGTGTCTGGCTTATTTCACTTAGCATAATGTTTTCAAGGTTCATCCATGTTGTAGTACATACATCACCTTCCTTTCTGTGAAACCCTTTCTTCCTCATGCACAGTGCTATGAAGGTTTCAAATTTGGCTACCACCCTTTACAATTCACCCCCTTATCCCCAACTCCATATTCAAGGGGGTAAGAAAATGTTTATGGTCAGAAGTTTATTATATTATCTAAACACCAAACTTGAGTCACTGGGTGAGAAGTGAATCTCTCAGAATCCAAAAGAAATAATGCCACGTGCAGGAAGAAAATGCAAGTCCATGCCTCGATGAGTGAGCCAAGGACAACTGCCGGTCTCCACTAACTAGCTAACACAATTCTCAGAAGGGATGAGCATGGAAAAAAGGTAGAGTATGGGGAGAAAAACATGGTTAAAAGTTGTCAGCTCACCCCAAACGTATGCATCACCACTCCCTTGAATGCATCGATCAGACGGATGAAGCTGCCATTGGTGGAGATGAGGATGAGTTTGCCATCATTGCTGAACTTAAGCCCTGTCCACTCACAAGTCCGATCATACTGCATCTTAAATGTCGCAAATGGCCCCTGCAAAAGACAGACAGCAGCCCTAGGCCCAAGGCACATCAATAATTCCTTCTGCCAGAGCCAAATCTCATTCTATCCCTTTAGATTCCTTTTTGACTAGGGAAAGCAGAAGATGAAGTACTGCTCTGACACTTTCTAATATCTACCACATACCTCCTCTACTGTAGAAAAAGGCTCTTAAATGTCCATCTCACCCTTCAAAACTTCCATAATATCAAGACGGTTCAAAGATTCAAAGATTTACCTTATCAAAAGAGCGAAGATCATAAAGTTTGACCATTTCAGAATTGACACCTGCAGCAAAAATTAATCCTTCTGGATCAAAAGAACAAACTGGCTTGCCCTGTAAATGCATGAGACCCTGAGAAAAAAGAAATTTTAAAAAAGTTAATGAACCCAGGATCCTACCAAAAGCAAACACAAAACTAACTAAAATGAAGTTAAAAAAAAACCTGGTCTCCATGCAATTGATTTCAGATCAACCCTAACTGTATAATTTTATAGACACTGAATTCAAATAAAAACAAATCCTTGGAGTCTAAAATATATAGCTCAAAGGCTCCAGGAAAACTGCTTTTAAAGCACTAAGCCACAGATCATAATAAGTATGCACCGGATTAAGGTATTAGCTTAATTACCAGCTACCTACCAGTAAAAGATCTTCTCCAAAATTTAAAGACTCTGGGATCCCAGGAAAGAATCACTGCTTTCCCCCTTCCTTGAGAGGGAGAGTTGAAAACGCTTAAAGTGTAACTGTGAGGCAACATTACCTGGCAGTTAGGAGACCGGAGATCCCAGAGCCGAATGGTCTTATCAAGAGACCCAGAAATGAAAGTGTCATCCACAGGTGACATGGACAAGGCCACCACCCTGCAATGCATCAAGATAAATAGTAGTTGAAGCGAAATATTAACAAGAATTGGATATGAACTCTAAACCACTTTACCTACCTATACATATGTGTTCTCCTAAAAACTCCATTTTAAGAAACACATACACAAGCAATCCGGAACAATCAAAGGCAATTAGTATAAAAAAGCAACTTAAAGCTACAGCATAAAAACATATGATTCCAATGCAAATCAAATCATAATGAAATACCACTTCATACCCACTAGCAAAGCTATAATCAAAAAGAGAGATAACAACTGTTGGTGAGGATGTGGAGAAACTGGAACCCTCATACACTGCCGGTAGGAATGTAAAATGGTACAGTTGCTTTGAATAAGTTTTATACTTCCTCAAAAAGTTAGAGTTACTATATGATCCAAACATTCCACTCTTAGGTATATACCCAAGAAAAATGAAAACATATGTCCAAAAAATCCCCCACACATGTATGTTCACAACAGCATTATTCATAATTACTAAAAAGTGGAAACAGCCCAAATGTCCATCACCTAATGAATGGATAAAGAAAACGTGTTATTGTCATACAAGAATATTATTTGGCAATAAAAAACAATGAAGTACTGGGGCTTCCCTGGTGGCACAGTGGTTAAGAATCCGCCTGCCAATGCAGGGGACACAGGTTCGAGCCCTGGTCTGGGGAGATCCCACATGCTGCAGAGCAACTAAGCCCGTGCGCCACAACTACTGAACCTGCGCTCTAGAGCCCGCGAGCGACAACTACTGAGCCTGCGAGCCACAACTAGTGAGCCCGCGAGCCTAGAGCCCGTGCTCCGCAACGAGAAGCCACCGCAATGTGAAACCTGCACACCACAACGAAGAGTAGTCCCCACTCACCGCTACTAAAGCCCGCGCGCAGCAATGAAGACCCAACGCAGCCAAAAATAAATAAATAAAAAAGAAATGAAGTACTGATTCATATTACAACATGTATGAAGTGAAAAGAAGTCAGACACAAAAGGCCACATATGATCTGGTTCCATTTATACAAAATATCCAGAATAGGCAAAGTTATAGAGACAGAAAGTAGATTAGTGGTTGCCAGGGGCTGGGAAGAGGGGAAATGGGAAGTGTTAATGGGTACAGGGTTTCTATTTGGGGTGATGAATATGTTCTGGAATTAGATAGTGGTGATGGTTGCCCAACTCTGCGAATATACTAAAAACCACTGAATTGTACACTTTAAAAGGATGAATTTATGGTACTGAACTATATCTCAATTAAAAAAAAAAAAAGCATGATTCCTTAACTAGAGGTTTGTGGACTATACTGTTGTTCTCAAACCTGAGTGGCACCAGCATCACCTGGAGGGTGGGTTAAAACAGACTGCTGGGATCCACTGCCAGAATTTCTAATCCAGTAGGTCTGGGGTGAGGTCTGAGAATCTGTGTTTCTAACAAGCTCCTCAGTGATGGTGAGACTGGTGGTTTGGGCCCCACACTTAGAGAGCCACAGCCCTATGCTAATAGCCTATGCTGTATTTCTGATATGGGTCCCCTCTTATGGTTACACCAGTCACTCACTGAAAAACACTTCTTCCAAGGCCTCATCCTGAGCTCTCTTGTCCCCTCTGCTCATGTTCTTGCTCTGCCACGCTCTGCGTTGAGGACACCCATCATCTCCCCGGCATTTGGGCCCAGCCCGTGGAGAAGGATGGCATGTGGCTCCACTTTACTTGCCTCTTGGAGCATGCCACGGCCCTAACCAGAGGGATCCTTGAGGTCCGTGGGCTATGACCTGTACAGTGCCTATGAGTCTGTAGTACCATCTACAGAGGAAGCCCTTGTGAAAATGGACACTCAGATGGCTCTTCCTTCTGGGTGTTATGGAAGAGTAGTTCCACATTCTGCCTTGGCTAAAAAACGCTTCACAGACAAAGGAGCTGGTGTCACAGGTGAAGATTACAGAGGAAATATTGGTGCTATACTGTCTCATTTTGACAAAAAAAAAATTGGAGTAAAAAAAGTGGATCAAATTGCACAGCTCATTTGTGAATGGGTTTTTTAAATGTAGAAATAGAAGAAGTTCAAATTTTGGATGACTCTGAAAGGGGTTCAGGAAGTTTTGGTTCCACTAGAAAGAATTAAAATGTATGCCATGAGTAAAAAATGGAAAAATGTACTTTTTCTTAAAGTTTTTGACCAAAAAAAAAAAAATTCTTCCAATATAACTAAATTAACATTTGCACTAGATCATCAACTTAAAAATTTAAAAGATACTATAAGCCAAAATTTCCTGGGAATGCTGAGGTGGTAATAAAACGGAGTGAGCAGAATGCATATGAACATGTAATTTTACATCACAGTATTCAGGTCAAAAGTTCAGAGGAAGTCTATCTTGGCACAAGGCTCTACGATGAGAGGTAGAGGGAATACAAGGAGGAACAAGACTTCAACTCTAAGGAAGCTTAACTGTCTAGTCCAGACAACGTCCAAGAGAGGGTCAGAGAAGGCTTTCAGGAAGAAGCAGCACCTGTGGTGAACAGGGTTTCAATGGGAGTGGCCTTTCTGGAAGTTGCCAGATAGGAAGGCATGAGGCAGTTCAGGAACCAGCCCAGAGTTCACTTCAACTGGAGTGGTAGGAGATAACACTGGGAAAATGGGTCAGGCAGAGGGAAAAGAATTTGACTCCAAGGTTTCTTGAGGGAGGCTGTGGTCAGAGCTGTAAAAACAGGGTGCAGAAGCAGGATGCTGAGGGACGGGGAGATTAGGAGTTGACAATAATTTACCTGAGCTAGGACAGAAGCAAAGGAGTATGGAGCACAATGACACATGAGGTTAAACCTAAGTAGAATCAACGGGATTTAACAACTCACCGGATGTGAAGGCAGGGAAAAAGTAGTGAACAGGTAACAGAGACTTTGAGTCGGGAGAATTGGAAGGGACAGAGGTGAAGAAACATGAGGCAGACAGAGGAGCTGGCCCAAGGAATTTAACGATGGATGGAGTATTGGACCTGTAGGTAGAAGTTGAGTCTGGAAATTATGGGCTGAAAATACTGATTTGGGAAGCTATCTGAGGTGAATGAAATCAGTGATGGCCCAAATACCAAGAGGAGGAGAAAAAAGCTAGGGTAGAACCTTGTTTAGAGTCAAAAAGAGAAAGAGAGGCAAAAAATAGCAAAAACAGAACCAAGATGAGAAGCCAAAGGAAAAAAAGTTTTACTGAGAGGTTAAGCACCAAAGAGTCCCAGGCAGTGGATTTTACCTGGAGGCAGCAGGGAAAGGGGAGTAAACAGCTTGGCTTAGATGAGTGAGTTAAACAGTGAATGAGTATGAGGAGGTGGAGAAGGGAATATGCAGATTATTCTTTTATCTTTGATGGCGAAAAGAAGTGGGTGACATGCTCAAGAGATAAATTTAATATAAGGAAGATAAAGAAGACCATAAGGAAGATAAAGAAGACCGAGTAGGTTTCCCCTGGTGAGTAGGGCTTCCCTGGTGGCGCAGTGGTTAAGAATCCGCCTGCCGGGTTCAAGCCCCAGCCCGGGGAAGATCCCACATGCCATGGAGCAACTAAGCCCGTGTGCCGCCAATTACTGAGCCTGCGCTCTAGAGCCCGTGAGCCACAACTACTGAGCCCAGAGTGCCACAACTACTGAAGCCCGTGCACCTAGAGCCCGTGCTCCACAACAAGAGACGTCATCGCAGTAAGAAGCCTGCGCACCACAGTGAAGAGTAGCTCCCGCTCACCACAACTAGAGAAAGCCCACGTGCAGCAACGAAGACGCAACGGAGCCAAAAATAAAATAAATAAAAGTAAATAAATTTAGAAGACCAACTAAGTTTGTGGGCAGCAAAGTCCAGTAAGGAGACGGAAGTAAAAACAGAGGGGTTGGTTTTCTCAAAGAAGAAAAGGCTACTTCTTTCTCAGGGAAAGTGTTCTAAGGAAGAAAGGAGTTTAGGTGAAAGAGGAGTTGAACTCATTTTGGATGGCCTTGATTTTCTCAAAAAAGGAGGGACAAAGTCATCTATTAAGAATCAGGAGGTCAGGAGGTCAAGAGATTGGGCAACTGGGAAGATTGGAAAGAATTTCAAACAACTGCAATCAACTCTTTTATTTATTTATTTATTTTTTTGCGGTACGCGGGCCTCTCACTGTTGTGGTCTCTCCCGTTGCGGAGCACAGGCTCCAGACGTGCAGGCTCAGCGGCCATGGCTCACGGGCCCAGCCGCTCCGCGGCATGTGGGATCTTCCCGGACCGGGGCACGAACCCATGTCCCCTGCATCGGCAGGCGGACTCTCAACCACTGCGCCACCAGGGAAGCCCTGCAATCAACTCTTAATTACAGACAGTATATTTGTGAACATTAATTTGACTATAAACAAGCAAAAACATCTACTTGTCACAAGCCATTCTTTGAACTACACAGTAACCAACAGCTGCCACCTCTTATCTTCAGCAACACAGAAATGCCCTTGCCCAATCAGAAGTGCAGCTGAAAACAGTGCTCTTGGTCTACCTCCTGTCAGGGCTCTGAACCACTCCAAGCTACACAGGGTTACTGTACATTTGCAAAGGAAAGCACCTATGATTAATATATCATCCAAGGGAAAATGTGTTTAACATTCAGCCCAAACTCGAAAAACTGGAGGAAAAATAACAGGGGAATTGGGATGAGACAGAGAGAAGCAACCTGCATTACAGAACAGAATAAGGGGGACTTCCCTGGTGGCTCAGTGGTTAAGAATCTGCCTGCCAATGCAGGGGACTCGGATTCGATCCCTGGTCTGAGAAGATCCAAAATACCATGGAGCAACTAAGCCCATGTGCCACAACTACTGAGCCTGCACTCTAGAGCCCGCAAGCCACAACTACTGAGCTTGCACACCACAAATACTGAAGCCCTCGTGCCCTACAGCCCATGCACCGCGACTACTGAAGCCCATGTGCCTAGACCCTGTGCTCCTCAACAAGAGAAGCCACAATGAGAAACCTGCGCACCACAAGGAAGAGTAGCCCCCGAGCGCCGCAAATAGAGACAGCCCGCGCGTAGCAAAGACCCAACGCAGCCAAAAAAAATAAAAATAAATATATACCTTTAAAAAAAATAAGGAAACAAGTGTCTTGACTTTCAAAAAGTACGAAAGGAAAATTTTATTATTTTTTTAAAATAAATTTATTTATTTATTTTTGGCTGCGTTGGGTCTTTGTTGCTGCATGCGGGCTTTCTTTAGCTGCGGTGAGCGGGAGCTACTCTTTGTTGCGGTGTGCGGACTTCTCACTGCGGTGACTTCTGTTTTGCGGAGCATGGGCTCTAGGCACATGAGCTTCAGTAGTTGTGGCACGCAGGCTCAGCAGTTGTGACTCGCAGGCTATAGAGTGCAGGCTCAGTGGTTGTGGCGCACGGGCTTAGCTGCTTCACGGCATGTGGGATCTTCCCAGACCAGGGCTTGAACCTGTGTCCCCTGAATTGGCAGGCGGATTCTTAACCATTGTGCCACCAGGGAAGCCAACAATTTTATTAATTTTTTTTACATATTCATTAAGCTCTTCATGTGGAACACATTTATGTAGAGCAGGGTCATGCTGAAATGGGGGCCACCTATACTGGAAGGCCTCAACCATGTAAATGTACTTTCATTAAGGGATGTCTGATATTTGGGATCCCTAAATGCCAAATGTTATTTTTACTACATAGGTTTCCACTGAATATCTTTAATCCACATTCTTCCTATTAATGTTTTAACTGAGGTTTCGGTTTATCTATGAAGTCCTACCCCTGGCCTCTACAACCTCGATTAATCATGAGTTGACTGTTTAGGGAAGGTTAACAAGAGAAGATTAAGAGGTATGCCAAACAGCGGTGAGAAACTAGCTTCAGTTCACTAATAAAATCTCTCCACTCTTTCATTCTCTGGATAACCTCAGGGATAAAAGAACTATCTACTTCTGTAACACGTGCATCTTACCTTTTGCTATGTCCAGGAAAGTATCTGATGTATTTGTTGTCATGCAAGGACAGGTAACGGATAGTATCTGTAAGAAGATAAATAAGGCATGACGATATCCTACTATTTTTAAAGGAATTTACTTTGCATTTTCATCTTGAAAAGACAAGGTCAAAGAATTCATTGTTTTCCATAATCCAAGCAAGGTGTGAATAACTACTTTTCACGGGACTAGAGATTTCACGTAATTCAAAAGCAGAGTTCTCAAGTTGACAGCATATACAGCAATGTTTAAAATCACTATTGCTGCCAATCTTTGGCTTCTGCATAGTTACAATGAAACTTGTCCTGCAAATATGCACCCCCCCCAAAAAAAAAACTCACAACAATTTTAATGCCCACAGAATGGCAAACCTTAAAGAAAAACATATGGCTACTGAGGAAATAGACTCAAAGAATTAAACAGCCATGCTGAGCTGAGGATCAGGCTGGATTCTGGCATAAGATACTTTTGTCCAGCGTTCTCCAACAGCATGTCAACCCAACCCTCACCTCATCTTAATGTAAACTGGGTACACAATTTACATTAAAACTAAATAAAATGGAAAGAGAATTAATGTTCTACTACTTCTTTTCTAATTAACCAACTATCCAATGGTCCCTTATGCAGAAAAGTGAATTATAAAGTGGCCAAAGGAAATGAGAAAATTTAGGTTAAAAAGATCACAAGACATTTAAAAATCAAAGTCATGAACTATACCAAGTCATAGCAGTGAGAATTTGACAATATCCAAGAAAGAAATAATCACAGAGATTTGTGCTTGGGGCAAATAAGACAAATACTCTTAAAAACCAAATGATTCCTCTGAAAAAGCAAAACAAAAAATGATGGTGGTGGGAAGGGAACCAAGTGCCATAAGAACAGAACTGGAAAGTACAATGCCCCTGAAAAGACTAGGAATAAGAAACAATTGTTGAGAAAAAGGTTATAGGAAATGGGGCCAAAATACAGAAAGGAAAGCATAGAAAGAACATTCTGGAGGCAAACACAACACAGAAACAGAAAGGCTGAAAGCACCAAGTCATCCCAGTGGTTCACAGGGGTACTAATAAGAGGGCATTTAACCTGGGAGAGGGAAAAAGGCACTCTTTGTATGTTCCAAAACTAAATATGGTTTTCTTTGAAAACATGTTCAAAGTTCTCGAATGACAACTATAAAGTATTCCTGGTTGTTCTATTGCTAGGAACTACTCACCTGCCCTAAGCAGAAAAAGACTCCCTCCCCATTACCTGGTTTTCCCAGAGATGAGCAGGGCGTCGCCATCCTCTCCGCCCCACTCGGTAGCTGGCGCGCTGTTCCTGGCAAGGCAGTGGCCTGTACAGTTATCTCCTGTACCGGGTGGTATCATAGACCCTCAAACTGTACAAACTACTACCTCAGCCTGGAATCAGGCAAAATGATACGGAGCGTTGGAGGAACTCTTCAGGATGGATGCACTCGAGACAGGAAAGGCAACATCCTCACAGCAGAGGCCTGGCAGCAAAGCTGCAAGTGCCACACATTTGCCTCATCTTGCACCATATTTGGAGAATCCTCATTTAATCACCCAGAAAAACACCCCAACAGAAGAAATATACCCCAATAGAAGAAATATACCATTCATTCAGATGATCACAGAGATATATTTCCTCAAGATCCTGTTTTATATTCTTGTCCAAAAGCATCAATTGCACTGCTTACTTAGAAAACCACTTCTGAAATAGAGGCATGAAAAGTATAAACGATATACTTACTAAAAACCAAGTACAGGCAGAAAAGTCTCATTTAAAAAAAAAAAAAAAAAAAGACTTCTACCCATCTGCTCTGAGATAGGCATAACCAAAACAGCGGTCTAAGAAATCTTTGTTGAATGACATTAGAAAAATTGTACTGCTAAAAATGAAACAATCAACAAATCAGTGAGATAAGTTAAAAAAAAAAAAAAAAAGTCCTAACATGAAAGTGTTATAGCTCAATTCCAAGACAATCTGTCAACTGAGAATGACTTATCCCAGGGGAAAAGCAGGTAAAGGCAGAGATCCTTTATTAGAGAAAGAAATTCACAAGTTTAATTTCTAAAAATAAGTCTTTATTCTTCAAAGACATTAACTTTATTTAAAAGGAAAAAGGGAGAGACTTCCCTGGTGGTCCAGTGGCTAAGACTCCATGCTACCAATGCAGGGGCCGCGGGTTTGATCCCTGGTTGGGGAACTAAGATCTCACATGTGTGCAGTGCGGCCAAAAAAAATAAGATAAATAAATAAAAGGAAAAAGGGATAAAATTCAAATCAAAAAGTGTCCCTGGAATCAAAGATAACTAAAGTCAGTATACTGTCCTTTGTGACACAGACCATAAATGGTTGGGCACACACCAAAAACTCTTCTAAGGTCTGCTAAACTACCATAACTCAAGCATCTGTAAAACTATTCTCAAATCTATATATTTTGAACAGGAAGGTAGCATTGTTTACCACTTGCTGTCAAGTATTCTTTCCTTTTATTTCTTCTAAAAGTATTCGTTTCAAGAAGTTCAAACCGTAAATACAATTTGTGGCTTCCTATTTCCACTCTCTACTCTAAACTGGAGACCTTTCATACTCAGTTTCAAGTCCTTCAAAAGTACTAATGGCTTGCTTGCTTCCAGCATCCCTTCAGTCATAACAATATTAGCACAGCTAACATCATAGGAAAATTTAAAGTAACTATAACCAAACAGAAGTACTCACAAAGATTCCGTGAACAATTTAACAAAGGAAACCATGACCATAACTTCCTAAAAAGAAGGCTTGCTTACCGTCTATTTTGTTAGAGCTGTAAACGACTGTGTTTGCTGCATGAGTGTATCTGATGAGGTCCACGCCGTATTTCTTACTGTACAGGGTTCTCTTTGGTCTGATGAGGAAATGGACAGAGAAAGAAAACCATCAAAATCCTCCATCACCAAAATCTTGGATCTTCATATAAAGAGAAGCACTTGAATGATGTGGGAAGGGTGAAGATTCTTGGTAACCTCTAACACTGAAAAGAAACAGAATTTCTTCCAAAAGGGTGGAAACAAACAGAATCAATCAAGTGCAACAGGCTTTCACCTCTGGATACCAAATGCCGAAGTTAGGAAGTGGAAGTAAATCTGAGGGCTCAAATCAGCCTTTACTACAATGTTCAAAAGTAAGCTTTGAGAAGAAGTACATCTATTTGGGAAGAAAGACACACAAAACAAGTCATAACTTCCAAGAAAGAGGAAAATGGGAATACGCCAGACCAATGAGGCCAGAACTTAAGCCATTCACTTGGAAAGAAGCTCTTTCTTTAAGAAGAAATGATTTATCAAAACCGAAACCAGATGCAAAACTGCCTTTCCTAATATAACCTAATATTTCCATCCTCTCTTACAGGTCCAAAGCACTTACTGAGCCTTTTACAAGACAAACCTCACTCTCCCTAACAAAACTAGTCATTGATTCTTTTCTCTTTACTTAAATGTAAAATCACATATTTCTAAGCTAGAGGTTATCAGTCCATTTGTTGAAGTTCCTTAAATGTTATCTTCTTCTATAGCACCTTGAAGATCAAGCTGAAACTGATCTCAGCAAAATATTTAACCAAAAACTTCATAATATTCTACATTTAGGTATAGGAGAATTTCATAAATCCTATATTAATGTTTATCAAGAAGTTAGTTTATGAAAAGGAAATTCACCCTCTCAATGTAAAAGCCTCTTGAAACCTAGATGCTAAACAATCAGATGACTCAGGGAACTTTAATCATTTGCACTTTCAATTTTTGTGACGTCAAGGGTTTCCCTACATTAAACCTATTTACAAACAAGACTTCTCACTCCAAATGCACTTAATTTTCCACATTTTTACCTTTACTGAAAGATCAACTAAACAAAAAGAACAGCTCAAATGCTACCTTGTTAAGTCCACCACTCTGGGTTCTGCCATGTAGTTACTGTGTGGTAACCAGTGAGTGAGTGAACGTGCGTGTGAATGTGTGCTTGCTCTCAAAAGATAGTTGACTTTGCTCCTACCAATGGAAACAGAAGCTTACTTATCTCAGTATTTACCCTACAATAATGAAGACAGAGCCTGAAGAACCAATGTTAAAGGAAAATTTTCAGTTCCACTTATATACGGCCTATTTGTCTCAAATATATCCATAGTATTAACCTGAGATTTTGTTCTTAATAACATAAATCTTTTACCTCATATCATTTCCTAGTTTGAAAGCAAGATCCTAATGCATCCATTTCAGAGGATCTTACAGAGCTTATGCATAACATTCTTTCACGAATATTGTGGTAAGCTTCTCTGCACAAACTATGATTCTGGTGATCAGGTACGAATAAATAATATTAAATCCTTCTCTCTGAATAATTCGCATCACCTACCACAGATAATATCCTTTGTATACTTTCAAATTAAAAAAAAAACAAAAAACAAAACACTCGGGACTTCCCTGGAGGCCCAGTGGTTAAGACTCTGTATGCAGGGACTGCAGGTTCAATCCCTGGTTGGGGAACTAAGATCCCACATGCTATGTAGTGCAACCAAAAAATTAAAATTAAAAAAATCACTCAATGGATGAACTCTATTACAAAGGAAGTTTAAGTGAACAGTACACATGGAAAATATTAAGCATAAAGAATCTTATTTTAGCCATTTTCAAACTCCCAACATTAGTACCATCTAATAAAGATACTGTGCCTTCCAAGAAAATGTTATTTTCTTCCAATGTTGGTTTGACCTACACTAGTGGCAAATTTTTTCTTCACATTACCACTTAGGATCACAGATTCCTAGAGGCCAGCGAAGTGATCTGACCAATGTCACATACCTGGTCACAAGGCCAAACTAGAACCCAGGTCTCCTATCAGGTTGCTCTCTGATCACAGATCACAATGAAACAAGGTCACAATTAATCCATACGAATATTTTAAAGAGCGTGCTGTATACTATTGTATCAATGTTAAATTCCCTAATTTGGATAACTGTACTCTGGTTACCTAAGAAAACGTCCTTGTGCTTAGGAAATCCATGCTGAAGTGTTTAGGATAAAGGGGCTTGATACCTCCAAATTACTCTCTAATGGCTCAGGGAAAGAAAAAATTGTGTGTGTGTGTGTGTGTGTGTGTATCTACAGAGAATGACAAAGCAAACAGAGCAAAATATAACCAATTATTGGGTCCTGGAGTTCTTTGAAACAATGATGTAACTTTTCTGCAAGTTTGTAATTATGTAAAAATGCTACATGAATGAATAAACTGCATTATGTTATAAAATTAACATTTTACTTTTAACAAGACAGCCTTCAAGTCAATGTCATTCCTACCAACCGCAGAAATTATGCAGTATTTGGAGAGAAACTGTGAAGAAATGCTGCCACAACCTTCATTTTCTTTGAATGAGGATATACATCTCCATCCTCAAATTCATCCAGGGAGAAGTTCTAATCTGTGCACAAGCACTAAACATTTCAAGCAAGTCAGCTTCAATTTACTTCTAGCTCCAGTACCCCACAACCCCAATCTCCACCCTAGCTTTATACGTTACTTTCTATTCCAGGCTAATGCAAGTGGCCGGACCTGGACCAAAACCCATCTATGAAATGAATAACATTGACTCACATCTCTCAGCATCAGTCCAGCTAACAATTCTCTCTTCCCTCAGGACCACCACTATAGGCCACTCTTCCACATACCGCAAGCAGATCCAGAGCCAGTTACATAATACTTTTTCCACAGCCCAAATGGGAAAAAATTGGGCAGAACAATATAGCCCAGACCAATACAGCATTACTTCAGATAACCAAATTCACAAATGAAGAGACAAGTTCCAAAAGAAAGTTTATAGAAAACATTGGTTTAAGCAAAACAGACAAAAGGAACAGCTGGAGAAGGTAAAGAAAAACCCAAGGATTCAAAAAGAAGATCACAATTTAGCAAGGATTTGGAGAAAGCAAGTCTGGGGCAGGGGTGAGGGGAAGCTGACAGGTCCCCAGGGAAAAAGGCAAAAAGCTGTGCTTTTAAGATCTTGCAGAGATACAGGTGTGGTGAGTCTCCATAGGACTTGGGACAACCTAGAAATGTCATGATCAGACTCGGAATTATGATAAGTCCAAGAGGACCATAAAGTATAATTTTTAAAAAAAGTACAAGAAGAAACACGAAATTGTCAGACGATGCTTTCTTTGTTCTACTAGGAGGTTCACATTCAGGTTGGGATGCGACAGCCAGGTGTGTCTGGCAAAAAGGAAAAGTTTTGGATGCAGGTAAAAAGTTAACTATAAACATGGGCATCAGGACTGAGGGAGCAAGAGAATGATTTGGACCATAAAGGAAATGTCAGGGGGCCCAAAGAGGCAACAAATAAATCCTTACAGCTAACAACTGCAACCCACGCGGCCTTCCGGCAGAAGGGCGGCGGGAAGCTGAGGGGCAGGGGTCGGGTGAAGTGCCAGGGCTGAATCGAGGTGACCGAGCAGAGGGCAGAGAGAGCGAGCTGCCGCTGCTGAACGAAGCAGCAGAGCAGCCTCTGCGGTTCTGCGCGGGGGCCACAGCCGACTGGCACCTTCGGAGTCAGAGGAGCGTTAAAGCTACCAGCTGGGGCAGCGGTGGGCGGACCCTGCGTTTAAAGGTCAAGGTCAAGGTGTGGTTTGGTCAGAGATGCTAAGGCTCTCTGTGAGGAGACCGAAGGCAGACAAAACAAATATATGATTACTGTTATTGCTATCGTTATTTTAAAAGAAAAAAAAATGGTCTCCCGGACGGCTTCTGAGGGGACGCGGCCCCAGCGGGAGCGTGTGCAATACAGGCCGCGGGCCAGACCGGGTTAGAGGGCGGGCCGCGGGGGGAGCGCAGGGCCACGACAGGGAGGGCGGGAGGGACTCAGACCCGGGCCCAAGGCCACCGGTGCACTCACTTGCCCTCCTGGCAGTCATAGAGCACGATGGAGTCGTCGTCGCTGCTCGAGATGACCGTCTCGCCGTTGGGGCTGAAGTCGAAGCAGTTAATCTTGTCCGAGTTCTCGCGGAACACCTTGGCGACGCGGAAGCTCCGCAGCACGCTGTCGGTCAGCTTCATGGCGGCGGCTGCTGGTGGCGGCGGCGGCGGCGGCGCAGAGCCGGGGCGGAGCCCGGCGAACGGGCGGGCTGCCGAGGGGCCGACCCGGGCGGGGCGGGCGCCGCGCCGGCGGCGGACTGGAGAGCGGCCGACAGTCGGGCCGCCTCCTCCGCTTCCTCCTCCTGCTTGTGCAACACTCTTCTGCCGGGACTATGGGGTCTCGCAGACCGGTCCTCCTCACGGTCGCCTCAGGGCCAACCGGCGCGGCACCGGCTCATTGTGTCCGCCATCTTGGGGCGACAGGCAGAAGTCGAGGGCGAGGAGCCTCACCGCGGCGCCAGCCGGGAAAGGGGGCGGGGCGGGAACGGCGAAGCGAGGCGGGGTGGCGGGGCGGTGACGTCAGCGCGGCCGGCGGGGAGTGGTGTGGCTGGGTGGCCAGAGGCGGCGATTCCCCGACCCGCTGGGGGGCGGGAGGGGCGGGGATTCCCACGTCCTTCCCCGCCTTGGGCCCCAAGGCCCTGGGTTCCCGGGAGCCACGGGTCTTTGTGCGGGGCCGCAACTCCCCCGAGAGACTCGGGTGTCCCCTGCAGGCTCCCCGGCCGCAGGCAGAGCGAGAGCAGGTACTGCGGGGGTGGGCTGCGCTCCAGGAGGCCTGTTCTGGGTATGAGTCATCGCCATCGGGCTTTGACCGCGTGTCCACCACATTGCCAGAAGACTTAAATTTATGTATTTTTTAAATTAAGGTGTACTATACGGTAGACTGAATAAATTTTAAGTGGATGAATTTTTTTTCATTTGGGTGAATTTTTTTTTCATGTGGATGTACACTCTTGTGACCACCACCCGCAACTTTTCTTTAAGCCTTCTTTAAAAACTTTGTAATTGATATATAATATAAAGTGCATAAAATGAACTAATTTTAAGTGTTCAGCTCCACACATTTTATGAACACTCATCTTTAAGTTTTAAAACATATTTACAGCTCAAAAAACTCATAGCATCAATTACAAGTAAATTTTTTTTTTTTTTTTTTTTTTTTTTTTTTTTTGGCGGTGCGCGGGCCTCTCACTGTTGTGGCCTCTCCCGTTGCGGAGAACAGGCTCCGGACGCGCAGGCTCCGGACGCGCAGGCTCAGCGGCCATGGCTCACGGGCCTAGCCGCTCCACGGCATGTGGGATCTTCCCGGACTGGGGCACGAACCCGTGTCCCCTGAATCGGCAGGCGAATTCTCAACCACTGCGCCACCAGGGAAGCCCACAAGTAAATTTTTGAAAGGGAAAATTATCTCCTTATTCAACAAAGCACAGTTTTAAATTCTCCTGATATCCTCCTCCTTATTCATATATCAACATAAGCTGTAGATGCTGTCATTTTCCCCCCTGCTTTAGCATTGTATCTTACACATTTTTGCATGTTACTTAAACCAGATTGTTGTTGGTGTTCTCCATTGAGGTATGATTTATGTATAGTAAAAATCGGCCTTTTTCAGAGATAGTTTTATGAGTTTTAAAATCCCCATACAGTTGTGGAACCACCACATTCAAGATATAGAACAGTTGCATTATCCTCTTTGTAGTCATCGGGATTGTTGTGATGGTTCCCATAAGGAATTCTTTGCCTTAAAAGGAAGGAAAGTTGATCTCTAACAAAGGAAAACAATATCTGATCACAAAATAGGTACCATGCGCCTTGGCTTTAACTTCCTACAAGGGTTCATAGATCTCTAACTTGTGTGCAGCCCCTCAAACGTTTAATTGCCTGGGTCTCCAACAATGGAGACAGAGGCCTATTTATTTTGCTTCACTAAACTACAGTGGCTAAAGAGAAGGAAAGGGGAAGAGGAAAGACTGAAACATTTCAATCACTGATACTAGGAAGAAGTGATATCCGGAGATCAGATATAACCTGGACAATGATGAAAGCAAAACAGAAACCTTGGGCTTCCCTGGTGGCGCAGTGGTTAAGAATCCTCCTGCCAATGCAGGGGACATGAGTTCGAGCCCTGGTCCGGGAAGATCCCCCATGCCTCGGAGCAACTAAGCCCACGCACCACAACTACTGAAGCCCATGTGCCTAGAGCCTGTGCTCCGCAACAAGAGAAGCCACTGCAATGAGAAGCCTGCACACCACAACGAAGAGTAGCTCCCCATTCGCCGCAGCTAGAGAAAGCCCACGCGCAGCAATGAAGACCAAATGCAGCCAAAAATAAATAAATAAAATAAATTTATTAAAAACCAAACCAAAACAAAACAAAACAGAAACCTCAGGACAGTTGGGGGCTTTCTGGAAAGAACCAGGGGCTATGTCCCATCCCCAGGTAAAAGAAGAACCAGGATCCCTGCACATAAAGTGAACTTGTTCTCTGAGAGTAGAGGGCAAGATCCTGGCTAAGTCTGGGCTGCAATTGCCTCCTGACAAAGAGCAGAGCTTCTGGCTACAATTTGTTCTGGGGTCTGGAAAAAGCTTGTTTGAGTAGAACCCGAATGCATGGCAACTTTCCAAATTGCAAAGCAGTGGAAGAAAAGTCCTCTGTGCCCCCCAGAGCACAAACTTCCCTGCAATTCCTGCTTTTTTTATTTCACAGGCTAGAAAGGCTAATGTAGAGTCTGCTTTGAATGGCTCGACAGCAACAAAGACAGATCTGGTGCCAAGTCTTAGAATGGTTGGGAAGATGAATGTACCCAATGAGATACTATTTTTTGGGCCCTCTTAATCTATAAAAATAATCACAGAAACAGCCATAGTCTGCTGAATGTTGTAAGGCAAAAGAAATCTTTGCAATATATCTTTCAAGTTGTGTACTTCCTGTACCTTTCCCAGATTTCAGTGTTAGACTGAAGCTTCCTCCCAAGACTTGACTTCCTGAATTATTTTTGGAATGGAAAAAGTCATTTTTTCATATTTTAAGAGCACCCTGAAATGGCTCAGCCTTTTTCACATTCTCACTGTTTCACATTCCTAGCCTGGCTCCCTGCCTGTTACAGTGGGGCTCTCCTGGCTTCCAATCCAACAGTGCCTTACAGGCTGGACTTTAAAAAGTGACCCAGAAGGACTTCCCTGTTGGTCCAGCAGTTAAGAATCCACCTTCCAACGCAGGGGATGCGGGTTTGATCCCTGGTCAGTGAACTAAGATCCCACATGCTGCAAGGCTACTGAGCCTGCACGCTGTGGATTCTGCATGCCACAACTAGAGAGAAGCACGCATGCCACAACGAAAGATCCTACATGCTGCAACGAAGATCCTGCATGCCACAACTAAGACCTGACGCAGCCAAATAAATAAATAAATAGTGACCCAGAAAGGCTGGCTCCAGTGGGGGGTGGACAGAGGGGACAACTGCAGTCAGAAGTGAATCATATTGCCTTAAAGAGCATCAGCCTTAATTTTTAATATTTCCTTTCCTTTTTTTTTAAATTTATTTATTTTTGGCTGCATTGTGTCTTTGTTGCTGCACGTGGGCAGCCATCAGGGGCTACTCTTCAGTGCGGTGCGCAGGCTTCTCATTGCGGTGGCATCTGTTGTTGTGGAGCATGGCCTCTAGGCGCGCGGGCTTCAGTAGTTGTGGCTCGCAGGCCCTAGAGTGCAGGCTCAGTAGTTGTGGCACACGGACTCTAGAGCACAGGCTCAGTAGTTGTGGTGCACGGGCTTAGTTGCTCCGCAGCATGTGGGATCTTCCCGGACCAGGGCTTGAACCCATGTCCCCTGCATTGGCAGGCAGATTCTTAACCACTGTGCCACCAGGGAAGTCCCTAGGCCATGAAAGTTTTTAAAGAGAAAAACGGGAAATAATCTCAGTCCATCATTAAGGTAGGGGGTCAGATTCTTTGTCACTTTCCGCTGTGTGCAGACTCCCCATGATCTTCCTTTAGATGCTATCTTTTTTTTTTTTTGGCCGTGCCATGTGGATGCGGGATCTTAGTTTCATGACTAGAGATCTTAAATCCCGGACCAGGGATCAAACCCGTGCTCCCTGCAGTGGAAGCGTGGAGTCTTAACCACTGGACTGCCAGTGAAGTCCCCTTTTAGATGCTATCTTGTTCATGTAGTTTGCTTGCAGGATTACTGAAGGGAAGGCTGGGGAAAAGACCTAGTCATCTGTTCATTATTCTTCATTTCTACTACTTTTTTTTTTTTTAATTTTATTTATTTATTTATTTATTTATGTCTGTGTTAGGTCTTTTCTGTGCAAGGGCTTTCTCTAGTTGCGGCAAGCGGAGGCCATCTTCATCACGGTGCGCGGGCCTCTCACTATCGCAGCCTCTCTTGTTGGGAGCACAGGCTCCAGACGCGTAGGCTCAGTAGTTGTGGCTCACGGGCCTAGTTGCTCCACGGCACGTGGGATCTCCCCGGACCAGGTCTCGAACCCATGTCCCCTGCAGGGGCAGGCAGATTCTCAACCACTGCGCCACCAGGGAAGCCCCATTTCTACTTCTTTAACCTAAGAAAAGAGTCAATAGATTAGGCAAGGCATTGTGTGATCAAAAGACTTAAAAGGTATGTTTGGGCTGGAGGCTAGTTAAGCATGGGGGGCACCTGGTGTAAAGGTTAGTTAAAATATAGTTTTGCTAAAGTGACAAGACAAAAAGCCTCCTGCAAAGAGTTGCTTCCTGCACAGAGTTGCTTCCTGCAGACAGTTGCTTACAAAGCTAGATAGTAAATGTGCCGAGATAGAGAGGAGGAGGTGGGAATTGATTGGGTAAGTAGACATATCTGAACGTATGTGGAGACATGTGTGGACCAGCAAATAGATGAGGATATGTAAACATTTGTCCCATAATCATGACCTCTTGTCTGTCTGTAACTTAGGTCTCAGGATGTGGCTGTGTTTGAACTTGAGCTCAGAACACTGGGTTCTGTCTCAGTAAACTTTACTGTTCAGCAATAAATCAAAACCCCATTGCCTCCTCTTATCAGTCACCTAGTTACCTGGATTCCAGGAAAACCAATCCCAATGCTAGGAATTAGCTCTAGCACTTGGCATCAGTGGCAGATAATGATATATAAATAACTTCGTATTTTGTATAATTGTTCTCATGTGCTGTCTACAAAATAAAATTGCTCTTGCTAAGATCAGTAAAGATCTTCTGGTTGTCCAATCCAGTGGTCACTTTACAGTGCTTTCCTTCCTGACCCTATCTGTGTCATTAACAGTCTTGATCATTCTCTCCCTGAATCTTTTCTCCATGCTTCCCTTGACATCATTCCATTCTGACTTTCTTCCCACCTGTCTGGACACATTCCTACTCTCTTTCTGCCTGTCCTTTGGCCACTGTATGGCAGACACTACTGGTTGCCTAACCAACAGTTTTCTCCTCTTGTTCCTTTCTGATGAATCTTGATTTTGTCCAAGATATCCTCCCTTCTCTGAGTGGCAATGCTTTTCCCAAGAGTTAAGCCCAGACCTCTGAGATAAAACCTGATTAATCTAAACCACTGGTTCTCAAAGTGTGGTCCCAGGACCAGCAGCAGCAGTCTCACCTGAAGAGTTCCAATCATCAAAAATTCAAATTCTCAATATTCAATATCCTGTGATAAACCATAATGGAAAAGAATATTAAAAAGAAGTTTATACACACACACACACACACACACACACACACACACACATCTGAATCACTTTGCTGTACAACAGAAATTAACATTGTAAATCAACTATAATTCAATAAAATTTTTTAAAAATTCAGATTCTCAGACCTCACACTAGACCTACTGACCCAGAAGCTCTGGGGATAGGGCCCAGCAATGTGTTATAACAAGCTCTCCAGGTGATGCTGATACAGGTTCAAATCTGAGAACTGCTGGTCCAAGTCAATCACGATGAGTGGTCTTGTTCCTCTTCCTAGTGATGGTATCAGGCATGCACATATGATGAACTTTTTGCTAATGAGACATGAGAGCAAGTCTGCTGGGGGAGGGGTCTTGGAAAGATTTCTTTGCTTCTAAAAGAGGTAAAAGGAAAAGATGCTTCCTCTTCATCTGAAAGACACTGTTGTACTAGATGTGATGCCTGGGAGTGCTATAGCCAGGCTGGACCATGAAGAGAGCAGTCTAAAGGTAGCAGCATGTTGAGAATAGCAGAGCAGAAAGATGGACAGGGAATGTTACGAGTTGAATTGTGTCCCCCCTAAAAGATATATTGAAGTCCTTACCCCCAGTACCCCAGAATGTGACCATATTTGAAAATAGGATTGTTGCATATATAATCAGTTAAGGTCATACTGGAGTAGTGTGGTTCCTAAATCCAGTATGACTGGTGTCCTTGTAGGATGAAAGACACAAAGAAGATGGCCATGTAACAATGGAAGCAAAGATTGGAGCCTGTCCTACAGGTTTCAGAGGGAGCATGGCCCTGCTGACAACTTGATTTTGGACTACTAGCCTCCAGAACTGTGAGACAATAAAATTCCTTTTTTTTTTTTTTTTTTTTTGCAGTATGCGGGCCTCTCACTGTTGTGGCCTCTCCCGTTGCGGAGCACAGGCTCCGGACGCGCAGGCTCAGCAGCCATGGCTCACTGGCCCAGCCGCTCCGCGGCATGTGGGATCTTCCCAGACCAGGGCATGAACCCGTGTCCCCTGCATCGGCAGGCAGACTCTCAACCACTGCGCCACCAGGGAAGCCCAATTCCATTGTTTTAAGCCACCCAGTTTGTGTGACTTTGTTATGACAGCCCTAGGACACTAACACAAGGTCCTTGTGATCTATACAGCTAACCATACAGCCATTCTACCTTGATATCACTTGTTATGTAAAATAACAATTTTTCCTTATTGTTTAAGCTAGTTGGATAGGGTTTTTGTTTTCTTTTTATTTCCAGCTTTATTGAGATAATTGACATAACATTGTGTCAAGTTTAAGGTGTACAACAGAATGATCTGATACACTTATACAAAAATGTGAACTGATTACCATAATAGAATAGAGATTGGCCCATTTGTTAAATTTCTACATTTCATGCTGCAGTTTAAAGTGACCTAAACAATATATCTTCTTTCCAAAACTGAGAACTCCTTACGAATTCCAATTCTTTGAGATAAATTTCTGAGTTAGAATGCCCAGTGGGGCTTCCCTGGAGGTTGAATAAATTTGTTTGGGAGGAAAAATTTTCCCTTCCTCCCTTCTAGGTTCATCGGCTGGTCTAATAATTACATTGACATAAGACAGAGTAAGTAAGTATCACATTCAATTACCTAAGTATGTACAGCAGCCCCACAAAGACAGACTCAAAGGCAGTCAGGTAATTAAGGCTTATATACCATCCTGAGCTAAGAAGGGGGAAGTGG
Source organism: Stenella coeruleoalba (assembly GCF_951394435.1). NCBI lineage: Eukaryota > Metazoa > Chordata > Mammalia > Artiodactyla > Delphinidae > Stenella > Stenella coeruleoalba. The sequence continues at coordinate 68,746,061 of NC_137156.1, forward strand.
TCTGGGGCTTCAAAGGGGAGGAAGACAATTCACAGGAAGATGAGAAGAGCAAATGTCTGGTAAACAAAGCTTGTCATGCCACACAGGTAAGCCTTTCTGATATAAAAAATTATCTCTCTCTTTCTGGTACAGGTTCCCTATCTAAATTCTCTTAGGCAGTTAAGGGAGAGGTAAAAAGCTTTTCTTGAGTCTGCTGGGTCTTAATTGCCTTCAACTCAGAACAATCCACATATGAAAGTAGCACATTTTGGGGTGGTTTTCTGCTACCCCCTCAACTTTTTACACAAGCCCTCACAGTAACCAGAGTCAGATGACTCTTTTCTTTGGGGAGGCTGTGTGTGTGTGAGCTTAATTGCCGAAGTGGGAAAACAGAATGTTGGAACACAATCCCAACCCTTGGTAATTTTGTATAGCATGTTTCAATTGCCAGTTCACATGTAATCACTCCTTACCTGACAAATTGCTTGACTTGCTAAATGAATGCTTCATTTCACTTACCACCAAGAGGAAATAAACGGTGGCCATAAGCAGAGGTAACATTTTACATCAAACGGAAGTTACAAAAACCTCTTCTATGGAGTTATAGGCATCCTCAGCAAGGTTTTATTTATTGAAACATATTTCTATTTTTTTTGTTAGTTTCTTGGCTTTTTTGGTTTCTGTTTTTTTCCTTCTGATGATGGAATTAATATATGCATAAAAGGATTAAAATTAAAAAAAATTTTTTTAAAAATTAAAAAAATTAGGGCTTCCCTGGTGGTGCAGTGGTTGAGAGTCCGCCTGCCGACGCAGGGGACGTGGGTTCGTGCCCTGGTCCGGGAGGATCCCACGTGCTGCGGAGCAGCTGGGCCCGTGAGCCGTGGCCTCTGGGCCTGTGCATCCAGAGCCTGTGCTCCGCGACAGGAGAGGCCGCGACAGTGAGAGGCCCGCGTACAGCAAAAAAAAAAAAAAAAAAAAAAAATTAAAAATATTAATTTATTAATTAACTTATTTTTGGCTGTGTTAGGTCTTCATTGCTGTGCATGGACTTTCTCTAGCTGTGGCGAGTGCGGGGACTACTCTTCATTGTGGTGCGTGGGCTTCTCATTGTGGTGGCTTCTCTTGTTGCAGAGCATGGGCTCTGGGTGCGCGGGCTTCAGTAGTTGTGGCATGCGGGCTCAGCAGTTGTGGCTCAGGGGCTCTAGAACGCAGGCTCAGTAGTTGTGGCACACGGGCTTAGTTGCTCTGAGGCCTATGGGATTTTCCCAGACAAGGGCTCTCACCTGTGTCCACTGCATTGGCAGGTGCATTCTTAACCACTGCGCCACCAGGGAAGTCCCAAAAGAATTTTAAAAGATTAGAACATTTGATTTTTTTAATTAAAAAAATTATTTTTTTTTTGCAAGGAACCCGTGGCTGATTTCATCTAATTCATGCAGCCTGTACCACTCCTGAATTACATACTGTGCTCACTTTCCCCAAGGAATCAGCCTGTGTAGGACTCAAAGTGTGTCCTTAAGATACTGAGTTAGCCAGCCAAGAGTAGGGTTTCGACGCCCCTTGATAAAGAGCTCTTCTGGGCCAAGCGACCAGGACATGCCTGTCATAGAAGGGGCCTCAAACTTTCTCATTACAGCCTCAGTCCTGCCCGGGAACTACAGTGCCACCTCTGCCTCTCCCAGGGTGTAGCACGGCTCTCCTAGTGTCTGGAATTTCTCAGAGAGGTCCTGAAACTCCAGGACCAGGAGGCCTGGTTGAAAGGACAGCATCTTTCCCTGGTAGCAGGACCAACTACATAATTTGCAGACCCAGTACAAAATAAAACAAATTCTTAAGAATTTACAAATTCCTCCTCAACAAATTGTTAAGAATTGCAAGACAGCAGCAGCAGAATATTCAGCCAAGTGCAGGACCTTTCTGACCTTGGTTCTCTGTGTGACTGCGCAGTTCACACACCTGTGAAGCTGGCCCAGCCACAACTGTGAGCCTTTCTACGTGTACTTTATTTTATTTTTATTATTATTTTTATTTTTGGCCACACCACACAGCTTGTGGGAATCTCAGCTCCCCGACCAGGGATCAAACCCGGGTCCCCTTCAGTGGAAGCGTGGAGTCTTATCCACTGGACCGCCAGGGAAGTCCCTTTATGTGTGCTTTAAACACATCATTTATTTAATGTTCTTAACCCCATTTTAATGATGAAGACTGAGAGGTTAAGTAACTTTCCCAAGGTCATGCAGTTAGGAAGCGATTTGAGTCTGGATTCACACTCTGCTTCTAAACTGGAAAGCGCCAGCTCTGTTTCCAGGGCAAAGGGTAGACAATCTTCACATTTAACAAAGTCCATTGTTGGTAAACAATGCCTTCTTGTTCTGGTAGGACGGGATGGAATCTTCCCTGATAAGCCTGGACTGCCCACAGCCAGGAAGAACTGCCTAAAGCCACTGCCTCTAATACTATAAAACTGTTTCAAAAGGCTTAAAAACCCTTTCTGCCACTCCGACCTCCCTTGCTTTCCTAACCCTCATCAGTCACAGCTGAGCGGCTTCCTGGTGCTTGTTTGTATTCTCCTCCACCCCTCCTCCCAAGAAAAATAGCTCTAGGGTGTTTTAAAGCCTTTACTTAGGACAGCTTCACTCCACCCCGCCTCCAGACTGCCTGACCTTCTCCCTCCTGCTGAGCAACCCTCCACCGACATCTTCCTTCACTAGAGCTCTGGGTCCCCTGAGCACCCCACCTTGGGCCTGTCCTGGAAAAGCGTCCAGGCTTACAGAGACAAAGGTGGGGTGGGGGAGTGGGAGGTGAGAGAGGGGGCTCCTAAAAGCTCACTTCAGAGATGACTCTGGCAGCCCCCCAAGGGAGTTCTTCCATGCCTCTGTGAGCCATCAGGGGCTGAATGGTAAGGAAGAGAGCACTGAGTCCCCAGGTCCAGGATGTCAAGGACAAGGGGAGGGAGGCCACGGAGACCAGGAGCACCCCGCCCCGGGAAGGCCACTGTCTCCAGTTTGGAGTTGATGACTGACATCCTCTGACTTATCTCAGGTTTTTCATTAAAAAAAAAAAAAAAAAAAAATCAGGGACTTGCCTGGTGGTCCAGCGGTTAAGACGCCGCACATCCACTGCAGGGTGCATGGGTTCGATCCCTGGATGGGGAACTAAGGTTCCCGCATGCCATAAATAAATTTAAAAAACATTTTTTAAAAATCACTTTGTAATTTTCACAGTGGATTTTAAGGTGGCAGAACTTTTTGCAGGTTCTGTTATGAAGGCACTATAACAACTCACAATACTTTTCAGATTAAAGTAACCAAACTGAGTTCACCTTACTGAAGAAAAGTCTGAACACATTCATATTCACTATTTTTTTTTTTTTTTTTTTTGCGGTACGCGGGCCTCTCACTGTTGTGGCCTCTCCCGTTGCGGAGCGCAGGCTCCAGACGCACAGGCTCAGCGGCCATGGCTCACGGGCCCAGCCGCTCCGCCGCATGTGGGATCCTCCCGGACCGGGGCACGAACCCGCGTCCCCTGCATCTGCAGGCGGACTCTCAACAACGGTGCCACCAGGGAAGCCCCAATATTCACTATTTTTATTTTTGGTTTTATATCAATATTACATCCCCTGCTGGTCCTGAATTCTTACTATCATTTGTCTCTGTCCAGTCATAATTAAAATGCAGTAAAGGAGGGAGACCCTAGCCAGAAGACACGTGAACTGATGGAAGAAAAATCTGCCCCGCCACAGAAACCCAAGACGGATGCTGTTGCAGCAAAAATAGAAATGAAGTTTCCCTCTCCTAAGAACAAAGAAAATGAAGGGAACAGTTAACAGGCCAGAAAAGAAACATAACCTGGCCTGAAAGAGTTAATCACTCCTAGTTTTAACTGTTGCTAATCTTGTAGTGTCTGTAACTAGATTTGTACTTCACAAAGCTAACCTATCACTCTTTAACATTGTGTGAATTACATCCTGCACTCCTTTGTAGCAAATCACCCCTTGTAGCTGTTTGCATTTCAGAAAGGAGGTCGAAGGTTGATAACCCAGAGACTAATGGACCAAATTACCGGGTTGCCTGACGCCAGCGGTGACTGTTTTGAAATAATGCAATCACTCACTTCGGACTGAGAACTTCCCGTATAAGAATCCCTGTAATTCCCTAGGGAAGGGAGGCACAGTTCTTGAGGCACTAGCCTACTGTGTCTTTCTTTTGCCTGGCAAAGAAAATAAAAAAGCCTATTTATCTTTTTAAATAAATTTATTGATTTTTTAATTAATAAATTTATTTATTTATTTTTGGCTGCATTGGGTGTTCGTTGCTGCTCACGGGCTTTCCCTAGTTGCATCGAGCGGGGGCTACTCTTCATTGTGGAGCACGGGCTTCTCATTGTGGTGGCTTCTCTTGTTGCGGAGCACGGGCTCTAGGTGTGCGGGCTTCAGTAGTTGTGGCACGTGGGCTCAGTAGTTGTGGCTCGCGGGCTCTAGAGCACAGGCTTAGTAGTTGTGGCACACGGGCTTAGTTGCACTGTGGCACGTGGGAACTTCCCAGAAAAGGGCTTGAACCCGTTTTCCCTGCATCGGCGATGGATTCTGAACCACTGCGCCACCAGGAAAGTCCCCTCTCTATTTCTTATCTTCCAAATCTCTGTCTCTATATTTTTATTCGGCATCAGTGCACAGGGAGCCAAGATTTTTGCAACAATGCAAAGAATTTCTTGTGGAAGCTGCTTTCTGCTTCGTGCTCCTGCTTCACGGTATTGATTAGTGCACAACACTCTCCTGAGTTTGTCAATACGCACAGCAAAATGTTCTTGACCTCTTCAATGTTGTTATATACCTGTCAACTGAAAAAAAATGCACAACCTAGAAGTCGAGAGTTGTTTTATTTGGTGGACATACTGAGAACTTAAACGTGGGAGACAGGCTCTCAGACAGCTCTCAAGGACCGTTCCTAAGAGGTAAGGGAGGAGCCAGGATTTATAGTTTTTGCAACAAAGACCAGGTAGTGGGAACATCAAAAGATTGCTGTTAATTAAAGAAAAACAGACATCTCAAGTTAAGGAATTTAGTGCTTTTCTATGTATGGGAAGATGCAAAGTCTGGCTCATTGAAATCATTCCTTTGATATGCACCTCAGCTATCTGGGGCCAGTATCCTATGTCTTCTCATCCTGAGTCTCCTCAGGTTGCACTATCGGGGGTCGCTGTAATGTGGTGGTTTGATGGCTGCAACATCCTGTTTACTGATATGGTAGTGGCATTCTTAGTTCACACTATTAGCCACCACCATGGTTTGAGGTTGGAGGACAACAGGACAAATTTCGATAGAGAAGTGGGTGCTTTCGGGGTATGACTGCTGGCTCTGCTGTGCTGATGACATGGACTAACACCTCAAACCTCCACAGGCATCTGAAACCTCAAATGGCAGCACATCATCTGTGATCATCTTCCTTAATGAGCAGGATTTATTTATGGCAAAGTTCCAGGTCAGAAAGCCCAAGATTTAGCACCATTCTCCTAAATTTGCACCCTTCACTAATCCTGGTGACCCCCTTGAGCTTGTGTGAGGGGTAGGGGGATATTTCAGACTTACAGGGACCTAGTACTTTATCCACGATGAATTCCTGAGATTCATCACTGTTAGTGCGGGTGGGTGCCATTATTGCCACCGTTGACTAACAAAAAATGCACAACCTAAAAGTTGAAATTGAGTGTTATGTTTTATTCGGTGGACAAAACTGAGGACTTAAGCCCAGGACACAGCACCTCAGATAAATCTGAGAGACTGCTCTGAAAAGGCAGGGGCGGAGCCAGGATGTTAGAGTTTTTGCAACAAAGACCAGGTAGTTGGAACATTAAAAGAGTGCTGTTAATTAAAGAAACCCAGATATCTCAAGTTAAGGAATTTAGCATTTTTCTATGTATGGGAAGATGCAAGAGTCTGGGGTCACTGAAATCATTCCTTTGATATGCACCTCAGCTACCTGGGGCCAGTATCCTGTGTCTTCTCATCCTGAATTTCCTCAAGGTGCACCATGGGGTGGGGGGTGGGGGGGCTGCAGTGTCTGATGATTTGATGGTGGGCATTATTTTTCTATCCTGAGTTCCCTCAGGGCTCACGGCTGGGGCACCTGTAATGTGATGGCTTGATGGCTGCAACATCCTTTGTTTACTAATATGACAGGCAATATTTTTCATTCACACCACCTTTTCCTGGTCATTGACTACCCAACATCACCCAGACATGACCTCCTCCTTTTTTCTAAAAGGGAACCTTTAAATTAAAGTTTACCCTGAATTAATCAATTCAGTAAACCATCCCCTAATAGGGTACAAGTAATGTACCCCAATCCATAGCCTTCTTTCCTTTGGCTTGCCTGAATAATGAGGAAGGCTTAAATTCTACCTAAATGGCCTTTTCAACAGTCTTTTTAGTCATAAAATAGTCATGCTACAAAAAGTAGCATGTACATAGCCTTAATAATATTAGAATTTATATTATTTTTAATGTCTGTTTGGAAGTACTATAACTTATTTGTATAAATTCTCTTATCAATGGATGTTCAGATTGCTTTATACTCATAAAATCTCTGGGCTGAATATCTCTTCATGTCCATTGAAGGGGATCAGGGTATGCCACCCCCAAATATGCCACTTTGGCATAAGAATTATTTTGAGTTGAAAGAATATGAGAAACAGCAGATGCAGGAAGGGCTCTGTGCCCTCCTCCTTTTTACCTAAAAGCAGGACAAATTTCCTGTGAGTGTTATGGAGCAATGGCTCCTGTGTCCATGGCACAGAAAGCCAAACTCTGACAGAGGATGTTTACAGCAAAGTAAGGGGTTATTGCAGGGCGCCAAGCAAGGGAGTGGGAAACAAGTCTCAGATCCAGTCCATCTTGGTCTCTGAGTTGGGGGTGTTTTTAGAGGGAAAGAACAAAGAAGCTGGGATTAATTATCATCTGGGATTAATTATCGTCTTGGGACATTTCTATGACATTTTGTAAGCATATTTTGGGAGACAAGATATCTCTGGGTTACAATTCTCTGGCCCGGTGGTTCATGGCTCAGGGGCCTATTAGCTCATCTTGCCCTGGAGAAACAACCTGAGTTTGTATGTTAATGATGATATTTACAACAGCAATTTTTGTACATCAACTATGTTATCTACATATCTACATCAACTATGTTATCTACAACTATGTTATCTACAACAGTTTAGTCATCTGACTCTGGTTGATTAGCGTTCAGTTAGCAAAAGATTATGGTCAAAGGGGACAAAAGAGGGATAGAGGTCAGAAGGGACAAGAAAGGGAATAAAGTTTTGGATAGAGAGATTAATCATAAACTTGGTAAAGGGAACCCACTGTTGGGGGGCTCAGTTTCATGAGAAAGGCACCCTCCCCATACTAGGAGGTGGGGAGCTATCGCTGAGGTGAATATTCACAGACAAATATCACTTCAGCAATCCTTATCTTCCATTAGTTTCCCTCACATATTTACCTTCACGTAATTTACTGCCCTGAGAAGCTCAAACCCCTTTTGTCTCATCACATCTCCAAAAAATATCACTCTTTGTTAAAAATAGTACATAAGCTCTCAGGCCTAATGGCTTCTTTGGGGTTTTCATGTCATTTCTGTGAGGCCTCTCCTATCTATATGAAATAAACCTTTTTCTGTTGTTAATCTGTCATGTGTCAGTTTAATTTGTAGGGCCTCAGTCAATAAACCTAAGAGATTAGAGGAAAATGTTTTTTCCTCCTTTACACCATCTTTGTCCACATAACCAATTATTTCCTTGGACTGAAAATGTCTGTCACATTTGACATTGATACTTATTGCCAAGTGTACAAAGAGTGTAGACATATTCATGCCTACTATCAAAGTATGTTTAAGCATTCTAATGTGCCTAATTGTTTTCTTAGACCCAAATCCCACTGCCTCATGAAGTCTTCTACTCCCACGCACCAGCATCTCTTTCCCTTTTGTGCAATCCTTTCCACCTAGGGTCTGCAGCACTTTGTAGCTGAGCATTTCACTGTTTTCTTGAAAAAAAATTATTATTTTTTTTGGCCAAGGGACTTGGCTTGCAGGATCCCAGTTCCCCAACCAGGGATCAAACCTGGGCCCTGGCAGTGAAAGCGCTCAGTACTAACCACTAGGCTGCCAGGGAATTCCCACCGTTAATTCATCCAAAAAAAAAAAAAATTCCAGCTTGTATTTGTGCCTGGTCCTATGCAAGTCAGTGGAAATACAAATATTAATTAGACCAAATTACCACCTTCCAGGAGCTCACAGTCCAGTGGGCATCTAAACCTTGTTGTTAAATGCATATTGTGAGTAGCTGTGGGGTGGGATGTGGGGTGGGATTTAAAAAATGGATATAATTATTCTCCTGTTAACAATCGGACAGAACAGCACCGGCACAGTAAATGGTGTCTGTGTATGAGTCCCTGGGACTAATAATGAGAGGTGCTCAAATTTACACTCCCCACCCTCCCAAGCGTGGGAATGTAATTACAAAAGCAGAGTAAGTTTCCCAACTAAAAGTACCACTGCTTACTCATCCCAGCAGCTAGAGCATTTGGCCCACCTAGAAGGCACTCAGGAAATATCTGTTGAATGTTGGAGAAATTAATAAATGCATGGATGGATGAAGACAGCTTACTATAAGCAAGGAAAAACTGCAATTTAAAGTATTTACAATCTCCCCATGCCTAAAGAGGGCAGATCCTCCTGAAGTTGCCTTTGTTTTGATGATGGGGTGGGGAAGCACTTGGGAGAAACTGATAGGGAATGAAAGGTCCTCTATTACAACAGGAAAGAAAAATCTGGGGAGACAGCTAGGAAGGGGGGAGGAGGAGTTCTTGACAAGAGCAGAGCATGGTTTGGAGAGGAAAGGGGAGATGTGGCAGCTACTAAAAAGAGCAGGTGGGGAGAAATATGTTTTAAGACTTTTAGCAGATCTGTTGTGTTATTTGTTATCTTCCCAAGAAGACATCAGTAAAAACAATGTACTCTTCTGTGTCTGGTCAGGACTCGTCTTTTTTTTTGCGGTACGCGGGCCTCTCACTGTTGTGGCCTCTCCCGCTGCGGAGCACAGGCTCCGGACGCGCAGGCTCAGCGGCCATGTCTCACGGGCCCAGCCGCTCCGCGGCATGTGGGATCTTCCCGGACCGGGGCACGAACCCGTGTCCCCTGCATCAGCAGGCGGACTCCCAACCACTGGGTCACCAGGGAAGCCCAGGACTTGTCTTTTCAATGTGGGAAGGTATCAAGCCGGGCCCAGCGTGAGAGCAGGGACAGTGTGGGAGGCCTAGGGTCCTTTGTGTTTACATGCACCTTGCGTGTTCGAGAATCACGGACTAGAACTCTCTTGCTGAGTCAGAGCTGTGATTTGGTCGCTCAAGACAGAAGGCGGGGAACACGAATGAATTGTAGAATTACAGCGGTGAGGAGGGACGGGGATGACTTCCTTTGGCCCCAGGAGGGGTGTGTTGTGGGTAAGTAGTGATTCTCAGCCTGTTTGCTTAGTCCAGTGCCTGGCACCTAACAAGAGGTCGGAATGTATCTGCGACTGGTTGAATCCTACAGAATAAAGGAGGGGACGGATTACAGAAATCGGCGATTATTATCCCATTGTAGAGATGAAGACACCGAGTCCTGAAGGTGACTCTAACCAGGCCTCTTGGCGGTCAGGGCAGAGTCAATGCCCTAGTCGCCGTCCTGGCTCCCGCTGCCATCCGCCCCCGCTCCCACCGGCCTCCCGCCACAAGCGCCCCACCCACCCCATACTTCCGGATTCCGCTCCGCCCCCTCAAAGCAGTTCCGGTTCCCGAGGCTGGAAGACGCGGCCCTGAACGGTGTTGCGGTAAGTCCGCGCAGCGAGGGCCCTTAGAACTACTGGGCCCGGCAACAGCGGGCCCAGGCGTCAGCGGGCCCTTATTTCTCGGACATTACACCGGACGTTACGCGGCCGCCATTTACCTCACGAAAGCCAGAGGTTCCGGCTTGAGGGTGACGCCATTTCCGGGGCTGGGCGAGCAGGCGAAGGCCGGAAAGGACTCCAGCCTCGCTTTGTGGGTGGGAGGAGTCAAGGAGGGCCCGCTCGGTATTTCCGGGTTTCTTGTTGGAGTGCCGGGGAGCTTAGTAGAGGCGGTGTCACGAGTAGAGTTGCTGGATTTGGCAAAAAAAAAAAAAAAAAAAAAAAAAAAAAAAATGCAGGGCGTCCAGTTAAACTTGAATTTTTAGATAGACAACAAATAATTTTTTAGTATAGGTATGCCCCAAATATTGTACGGAACGTATTTACATTAAAAAAATTCCTAATTTATCTGAAATTCAAATTTAACTGGACGTCCGGTATCTTATCTGGCTACCTTACTCTTGGGCGCCCCCTGCCCTGGGCTCTAATATCCAGTGGCAAAGCTGGTATCCTCTAGGCCTGTATCCATCAGGGAAACAGGTAACAAATTTCGCCCAGACTGTCAGAATCAGCTATCGCTACCTATGCAGCTTTTAGCGCCAATCCTAATGGGCCAGCCTCAAGACACCCCGGCAACAGCTGGGCCCATTTTGAGTCCCCATGGCAGCGCCCGCTGTGTTCCCTTTCACGGCTGGAGTGAGGCGCGGTTTGTCTTCTCTTGTGGGAAAGCTGAGCTCCATGTAGGCTAAGTGGCCAGAGGCTAGAAGTTGCCAGGTTTTTTGAGTGTGGGATAAAGTGATGTTTGGAGTCCAGATTTTCAGTGTTAACAGTGGACAGCTTCAGAGAGCCCAGTGATGTCAAGGGGAGAGCATTAGTCTCATCTCACCTCTCGTTTTGCTCATGAGACCCAGTGAGAGAAATGGAGTTGTCCCTGTGGTAGAGCTGGAGCCTGATTCCCAGCCTCCTTCCCCTGCTCTGTCCATACTTGCTGCTGCAGTCAGCTGGCAGCATTTATGGTGGGCATTTATTAAAGTAATGCCTTTTTACAGATGAGCTCTTGGGGGCTTTATTGTCCCTAAACTCCGCTACAGCCTCTTGACCTTCACCTTAAAGCTTTTTCAGCCTTTACTGTGCCCAGTAGGGAAAATGACTATTTGGCCTCAGCTGGGGAAGCCTGCCCTTTGCCTACTCCAGCCATGCTGCTCTCACCCCTGTGGGTGGTGTGAGCCAAGACTTGTTATGCAGAGCCAAAGGCATGTTCTTGGCATGGGTGGGTCTGACCGTGTAGGTGGAAGGGCGTCATTTTCTGTCTTGCAGATTGGGCCCAATGGTATGTGGGGTCATGTGGCGTCTAAGGACTTCTTCAGGGTTCTACTATGGGCCAGGCTTTGCTGCCACTTCTGATTTGAACCTGAACCTGCTGCTGGACTCACCCTGAGTGCTGGGATTCTTTGGGCTGTGTGCCCCGAGGATGTGCCTGGACCTGCCTGTCGGTGTCCCAGCAAACCTACAGCCTCCCTACACAGACCTAGCCTTTCCAGGCTCCTCAGCCCAGACCCATGAGCTAATGAAATAGAGCAGGCTGTGCGCTCTAGAGCCCGCGAGCCACAACTACTGAAGCCTGCGTGCCTAGAGCCCATGCTCCGCAACAAGGGAAGCCACTGCAATGAGAAGCCCGCGCACTGCAACAAAGAGTAGCCCCCGCTCGCTGCAACAAAGACCATGTATGTGGTCGCCGCAACAAAGACCATGCGCAGCAACAAAGACCCAACACAGCCAAAAATAAATTAATTAATTTTTAAAAAAAGAGGGCAGGCTGGAGGTCACTGGGCTCAAGGTCAGTTGGTGGGACAGCCAGCAGCTTTGTAGCAACAGAAGTGGTAAAGAGGCAAGGAAGGAGTGCCAGAAAGGGGTGTTCCCCGGGCAAGGCTCAGAAGTGCAGGGGGTGGAAAAGGGGTGGGGTGGGAGCCTACTGATAGTAATTTCTTCTTCTGTGAATGATTAGCTCTCAGCTGAAGGGGGTGATCTAGGAGGAGGGCTCAGCTAACAGGACCTCTGGACTCTGGGCAGAGTGTCCAGAGGGCTGGCATGTGGCCTGTGGAAGAGGAGGACATGGTTGGGTGGCAGGCCTGGGCTCAGAAGACTGGACTGGAGTGAGATCAGGCAGCTGTGGGCCTTAGGAAATCTCCTTGGACTGGCAGATGGCCTATTCTTGCAGCAGCAGCTGTGGGGTCCACTGGCCCTGAGCCCTCAGAGCCGTGGCTGTGGGGAGCCTCCTGTCTGGCCTTGCAACGGTGTAACTAGTGCTTTCTTCCCCCTAGGCAGCCATGGATGCCAGGTGGTGCTGAGAGCAGTGGGGCATGGCTGCAGCCCTGCAGGTCCTGCGTCACTTGGCCCGAGCCCCCTTGAGCCCGCTCCTCTGGGGGGGCCCATTGGCCCGGCTGGCCAGTAGCATGGCCCTGGCAGAGCAGGCACAGCAGCTGTTTGAGAGCACTGTGGGTGCCGTGCTGCCGGGCCCCATGCTGCAGCGGGCACTGTCTTTGGATCCTGACAGTGGGCAGCTGAAGGTGAGGGACCGGAGCTTTCAGCTGCAGCAAAACCTCTACCTGGTGGGCTTTGGCAAGGCTGTCCTGGGCATGGCAACTGCAGCTGAGGAGCTCTTGGGCCAGCATCTTGTGCAGGGCGTGATCAGCGTTCCCAAGGGGATCCGTGCTGCCATGGAGAGTGCTGGCAAGCAGTAAGGAGCCTTGGGGGGCTGCTCCTATGTGGAGGGGAACCTGGGCCCAGACTCAGGCTGGATCGGGGCTTCCTTCCTTCACCAGCTTCCATTTTCTTCTGGGACTGGCCTGGCTCCAGGGTGGGTGTCAGTGGGTGTCCTTTTTAATGTCCCCTTCACCTGTACATCTGGGAAATCAGGTGGGAAGAGGAACCCACCCCATATCTTGCTCTCTGTTCTCTCTCCCCTGAGGGAGATGCTGTTGAAGCCACACAGCCGTGTCCAGGTATTCGAGGGCGCAGAGAACAACCTGCCGGACCGAGATGCCCTGCGGGCTGCTCTGGCCATCCGGCAGCTGGCTGAAGGCCTCACAGCTGATGACCTGCTGCTCGTGCTCATCTCAGGTGTGGGTGCCAGATTGGCTCAGGACAGTGTGTTGATGGGGGGTGGGGGTTTCCAAGTATCAGCCCTGCAAGAAGCTGTTGGTCTGAGCTCTCAAGGTCACAGGACAAGGGAGCAGTAAAGAGCCTGGATGGCTTAGTCCTTGGTGGCCTCCTGTGAGCTGTGGAGTCCTCCGCTTGACTGACCTTGTTGGATAACCGTGAGAGGGCACCCAGGGAGCACCTCACTCAGGCCTTGCCAGGAAAATGTCTCTGTTGCTGCTGTCTGTACCATTGTCACCTGGGGCTAGAACCCTGGTTTCCAGCTCTCTCAGAGTCTCCACCCTCGTTCTCCGCTGTCTCCTCTAGGTCTGCTTTCTTTTCCAAGCTGTTAAGGAATAGTTCTTCCAGTGTCTGTTGGGACCTGGGCTACCCCAAAGCAGGGTTCAACCTGGGTGTGGTGACTGTGCACACATTCACTGTATGTCCACACGGGGGCACCCTAACCCCTCTTTCTAGCCTCCTCTTTTCTAGCCTAATATGAGCACTGACTGCCTGACCCCCACCCCCCACCCCGAGTAGGGAAATCCCTTTGTCATCCATCCCCTCTGCCCAGTGTCTTCATTGTATCTGCAGGTGGGGGCTCGGCCCTGCTGCCCGCCCCCATTCCACCTGTAACACTGGAGGAGAAGCAGACACTCACCAAGCTGCTGGCGGCCCGTGGAGCCACCATCCAGGAGCTGAACACCATCCGGAAGGCCCTGTCCCAGCTCAAGGGTGGGGGGCTGGCTCAGGCGGCCTACCCTGCCCAGGTGCGTGGGTCTCTTCTTCCCCAGGCAGCTCTGGGCTGGTGGAGCCAGGCCCACGTGTGCCAGGGAGATGAAGGGCAGAGGCCTGGTACAGGAGTCCACAGGGCTAGGTGTTTTGCACACCCACTTGAGAGGGGTTAGAAGTGGGTGAGGAAGTGCACTGGGTGGTGTGAGGACGTGTGGATAGGTGGAGGCAGTTTGATCTCATGGGCCCTGGGGCAAGGATCAGGTGGGACTGAGCCTTGCCTCTGTGACCCCTCCCCAGGTGGTGAGCCTGATTCTGTCAGACGTGGTGGGGGACCCTGTGGAGGTGATTGCCAGCGGCCCCACCGTGGCCAGCATCCACAGTGTGCAAGATTGCCTGCACATCCTCAATCGCTATGGCCTTCGTGCTGCCCTGCCACGTTCTGTGAAGACTGTGCTGGCACGGGCTGACTCTGACCCCCATGGGCCACACACCTGTGGTCATGTCCTCAATGTGATCATTGGCTCCAATGCACTGGCACTGGCTGAGGCTCAGAAGCAGGCCGAGGCGCTGGGATACAGGGCTGTGGTGCTGAGCACAGCTATGCAGGGAGATGTGAAAAGTGTAGCCCAGTTCTATGCACTGCTGGCCCGAGTGGCTGGAACCCGCCTCACCATGCCTGGGGCTGGAGCCTCTGTGGAGGAGGATGAACAACTCTATGAACTGGCGGCTGAGCTCCAGCTCCCAGACCTGCAGCTGAAGGAGGCTCTGGAGGCCATGGTGGGCACTCGGGGCCCGGTCTGCTTGCTGGCTGGTGGTGAGCCCACAGTGCAGTTGCAGGGCTCAGGCAAGGGTGGCCGGAACCAGGAACTGGCCCTGCGTGTTGGAGCAGAGCTGGGACGGTGGCCGTTGGGGCCTGCTGATGTGCTGTTTTTGAGCGGTGGCACTGATGGGCAGGATGGGCCCACAGAGGCAGCCGGGGCCTGGGTCAGGCCTGAGCTTACCAGCCAGGCCGCCGCCCAGGGTCTGGACGTGGCTGCCTTCCTAGCCCACAATGACTCACATACCTTCTTCTGTCGCTTCCAGGGTGGGGCACACCTGCTGCACACGGGGCTGACTGGCACCAATGTCATGGACGCCCACCTCCTGTTCCTGCAGCCGCGGTGATATTGTAGGTCATGTTTTGGGAACCTAGAGGAGACCTGCAGGGCAGCGTCCTGGAGCAGACCAGGTTTGGTCCCCAGGGCCTCCCCAGGCTTTAGGGCCTCTCCTCTCCTTGGCCCTAGCTACATGGTTGTCCCTCACACCTCCCAACCAGGGTCTCTGCTTTGTGTCCAACTCCTCAACCAGACAGGCAGATGGGGGTTCTCTTCCACCCCTACTTTTTCAGCTGTGGCAGCAGGTACCCCTGAGGCCCAGGACCAGCCCCTAGGCCAATTTGCTGCTCCCATTGTTTTACCCCAGGCAGCCCCTCTGCACAGCTCCTGAGCATGTTTCTTCTGTGGGGTGAAACAGGAAGGACTGAAAATAAAAAGGACCACACTATGGGTTCTCAGTGCTTCTTCCCTCACAGCAAAGGTTAGCGGGGAGCTGCCGGGAAGGGGATGGTGTTGGGCAGCAGCCCCTGTGCCAGGGCCCTGCAGGAGTTCTCCGTACCCATCTCTGCAGGGCACTTGCTTCACTTAAACAGGAGCTTGGGAGGGTTGAGCGTGGCTCCCAACATGCTTGATGTGGGTGAGCAGAGACCCCAGGGAGGACAGGCCTAAGAACTTTAGTCTGTGAGGTCTGGGAGGGACTGGCCACCCATCCAACTGTCACTCTCCCCTGTGGCATCCCTGCTGAGGTCTCTCCACCCTGTGATGGAGTGCCTCTCTGGGCACATGCTTACTGCCTGCCACCAAGGACTTCCTTCTGTCTTTGGACAGCCCTTAGCCAGACTGTACTTTCTTTGGTTGATAAACCCCTATTTATCCAGGGGTTACCCCCAGCCACACAGGACACTGGGTGTTGTTTCCTTGTGTCAGACCCATTTTCCCAGGCTGAACCACTCCCTACCCTCAGAGCCTTTAGCTGTTTCTCTGGGAACACAGTCCAGTTCCTGGTGCCAGCCTGCAGTGGGGGTCTCCAGTGCTGGGATGGTGGGTCAGAGCAGTGGTGGAGTCCAGCAGCCCCTCTCCCCTTCTCCTGTTATGGCTGCCTGGGAAGAGGCCAGTGGGGAGGGGAGCAACAGAGGAAGGGCTTCCTTAGCCAGGCTAGCAGACTGCCCTGGGAGAGGGTGGGGCCACTGTCCCGGCTCTCCTTGGGCCCCCTTGTTCAGTGTTCGAGCCCTCCGCTGGCTGCCCCCACCGTGCGCCACGGCTCCAATCCCTATATGAGTGAGCAGTAGAATCACATAGGAATAAAAAGCCATAGAGAACAGCGAGGCCTGGGGCTGTTCCTGCTGGCCTCCTCCTCCATCCCAGCCGTGCCCTCCTCTCTGAGGGTGTGAGGGGCTCTGGGCCAGGGCTGGCGTGCCCTGCTCCTGGGAAGAGCCTCCCTTCTCTACTTGGGCTCCAGATGATGCAGCTTGCAGATGGTTCCTGGGGGGCTGGGGATGGGGAGGGAGGTGAGCAGGTGAGCCGGGTGCTGGGGTCCAGGGAGATTTAGGGGAGAGGGGAATTCACACCCCTTTGTGATGCAGGGGCTCCATTTCCTTCTGTCCTGGTGGGAGGTTTCTTCCGGCAGGGGTGGGGATGTCATAGTCTTAGGGGCTACTGTCCCCGCATGGCTGTGCCTGTGCCCCGGTGCTCCTCTGGCACCCTCTAGATATGCCCTGTTCCTGCTTCAGTCCTTGCCCTCTGGGGCATGAGGATTAGCACTGGGTGTCAAGTTCCCAGCAACAGCAGGATAAGAGGGTTGGGGCTGTGGCAGAGGGCCTGTCTGCCATGTCCCCAGCATGTGCATGTGTATGTGTGGTGGCATGTGAGCATGCAGGTGTTGGTGTTGGCATCGCAGGAGGGGGAACGCATCTGTGTGTGTACACGGAGATCCTCAGCACGGGGTGTGCTGTGCTGCTTCCTGTGCGCATTGCTGCTTACACACCTGCTGAGGGGTGAGAGAGTGGGGTCTTGCCAGAGTCTCCCCCTGCCACCTTGGCCCCTGCCCTGGGCCTGTGTTTGTGGGGGCTGGAGGCCAGAGGCTGGATTGGGCCTAACCCATTAGATTTGCCCATTTGGTAACCCCAAGATGAGAAAGGATATATTTGGCTGCAATCTAGATGAAAATATGAGATAAAGCCTACATAGCGAGTGTTCTGTAGGACTTATTGTTTGCTCCATAAATGTCAATTATGTGTCACAATAACTGCTCCCGTCCTGTGGCTCTTGGCTTCCGTCTGTCCCCACTTGGGTTCCTGCTGCCCTCGTTCCCACCTCATCTCCATCCCCAGCAGCTTTCCCTGGCTGCTGCCTTCACAGGCCCTTCCATTCTCTGCACTTGACATGAACTGAGAGCAGCTGGGCAATGGGCCTGGCCAGCCTTTAGGTGTCTGCCAATCCAAATCCATTTGTTTTATAGCTGGTGAAGCAGAGAGGGAAGGTGGCTTGTCTGGGGCTGCATGGCAAGTCTGCCACAGAACCAGAATGAGAGCCTGGTTGGGACCTGCTTGACTATCCTCTTCCTACCCTCTGGGGCTTAGAGACCCTGGGGCCTGTCAAGGGCTCAGCCAGAGCCAGAGATCCACTCCTGCTTCCCTGCTGCCCTGCCAAGGGCTTGGGGATGGTGACGTGACCATGACTGGTCTCTTTAGGGGTCCTTAGAACAGATTTGTCAGTCCCTCTTGGCTTAGATTTCACAGCTCCATTGTGTGTGTGATTTGGCAAAAAGCCACGTGTGGTGGGTTTCCACACAAAGGTGTGTGCCTGCATCTGTGTGCACACCTGTGTGTGTGCTCTGAGACGTGTCGGCGTGTGTGTCCAGTTCAACCACGGTCACTGAGTGGGCCTCAGAGCCATGCTCTGAGTGGGGTGGGGGACACACACAGTTTGGTGTGGTTAGAATGTTGGGGAGACGGTGATGCAAGAAACGCAAGGAGGCCATAAAGGCTGGCAGAGGCCAATTGGCAAAAGGCCTCGTGTGCCTGGCTGAAGGGGTTGCACTTCACACTGACAGTGGTGGCAGGCCCCACAAGGAGTTTTTGGCAAGGAGTGATGCCAGGAGGCTGTCTTAGGACTTTGATGCTGAGGCCATCCTTATCATGGGGGTGGGGGGTGGGTGGAAGAGGTGCGGCATGTAGGAGGGAGGTGCATCACCAGGCCCAGCAACCCCCTCCCACCTCCGCCCTGCCCACTCCTCTGCAGCCTCATTCCGGCAGCCTTCAGCCAGGCCAGGCATCCCTTTGGATGCCCACTTTGGAACTAAGGTTGGAAGCCCTGGCTCAAACACCCCTGGGAGTAACCTAGCCCCTCTGTTGCTTGGAATGCCTTCAGGGCATGAGGATTTGTGGGGCAGAGAGCCTGGGCAGCGAGTGGACTTTGGTGAGCATAGGCACCCCACCGCATGTAGGGTCTCACCAAGGTAGCAGTTAAAAGACCTGGAAGGAGCACTGGAGTGGGAGTCGGGTCCTAGGTCCTTGTCTTGGCCATGCCAGCCTCCTTTCTCCAGGCCTTGGTTTTCCCCTCTGTTTAATGGGACAACATCCTTATCTTGCTTACCTCTCTGGGGAGGTGTCGGCAGCAGATGGATGTAGGTAAGAATGCTCTGTGGAAGGGGGTCAGGGACAGAGGGAGAGAAGGGAGAGGTATTGGCCTCTTCCAAGGAGAAGCTCAGGGAGTTCTTGGCTCAGGGAGGCCCCTTCTTCCAGACAGGGTCGGGGTTGAGCCGGCGAGGCCTTGGTGCTCACTGACTGAGGCCGAGCGAGTGACTACTGCCCTCTGGCACTGGACTGGCACTGGCAGGATGTGGTATTTGAGTCTTTAATGGCTGCTGGGGTGCACAGTGCCATGCGAGATCACAGAGCCAGTGGGGGGGATCAGCTAGAGCTAGAGTAAGCTGACTCAGCCTTCGAGAGAGAGCCCCTCAGGGTTTAGAAAAACAGGTGGGGCAGCCTGATCCCTCTGGGTCTGGATCACGTGTGAGGGACCTGATGAGGTCCAGGCTGCGTGGGGGAGAACTGGCTTGACCCCAGGCCAGGAGTCCCTAGCTGGGTGAGAGGAATCCTGTGTGCTAGGGGAGGACAGGGGTTGAGTAGGGGCGGGGGGAACACTGACACGCCCTGAGTGGTGGGGAAGCCAGTGGCCTAGGTGGGCTGTCGCTTGAGAGATAGGGCCACAGAGCTGGGGTGAGCTCTGCCCAGGCTGGGAGGGTTGGCCTTTCTCCCTGAGACAGGGATGTCTGACGGTCAACCCCTCCCTAGGCAACCTGAAGGCCAGTCGTGAAGCTTTGCCGTCCTGCTTCCCTGGCTCAGGCTGCCCTGTTCTGGAGAGGCTGTGTGGGGTGGGCTCGGGGCCCCCGGCTCTGATGCCCCCTCTCTCTACGGGTTGCTCCGTCTGGGAGGGGCTGTTGCCAGCTCAGTTAAGGAGGCTCTGTCCAGGGAGAGTTTGCCCCCAGAAACAAGTGCCCCATCTACCCAGTCCTAGTGGGAAAAATGCCCCTCACAGCTCTGCCTCATGGGATCACTACCCACCATGATCTTGTCCACTGCTGCCTCCTGGGGGTTCAAGGAGCTGTAGGATCTGGCCCTGCCCTAGCCAGATAGCCAGGGTCTGGCCCCCAAGATGCACCCCAGTGGGAATCCCCCCACCCTTTCCCTCATACTCCTGGCCTTTCCTGCCCCTCCTCTGGCAGCCTGCAGAGCCTCCCTGCTCGCCTCTTTGGGGAAGTGTGAGAGGCACCCTCTGTCCTCATCCAGTGCTGTCTCTCTATCCCCAGCTCCAGCTGAGAAGGGGGTGGGGCCCATGGCACTGGCTCCTGCCCCTTCCATCCACTCCCACCCACCTACCCAGCGTCAGGGTCTCTGGATCACTGTGCAGCCCTGGGTCATGTCCAGTACTCACACTTAAGCCTTACTCAAGAGCCAGGGCTCCGTTTCCACCTGTTCTCTCCCAGCTGCCCACCACCCCCATCAAGGCATTCCTCCCTGTCCTGTTCAGTTCACCCCAGGAAGCTGACCGCAGGAACATGTGAGCTTGGACCTGAATCCCTACTGATTGCAACTCTGGGTAAAGCTGTCCTGGGGACCCCATCTTGGGGGAGCTGGTCAGAGACCCATAGGGCAGGGAGAAGTGCCCCTCCATGTGGCTCTCTGGGTCTGGTGGTCAGTAGCTTGGGGTGAAAGCAGCCAGCCTGTAGCATGGGGCAGAGCTCTCCTTCGCCCACACCCCCCACCTGGGCAATGGGAGTGGTCCAGCACATACCTGACCAGCAACCACAGCCCCCCAGGAATGGACACTTGTAGGGGTCACAGCCCCACGGACAGCTCCGCTGCTGCCACCCAGCAACCTCGCAGCCGCAGCCCAGCCAGAGGCTGGGTCCTGAGCTCTGGACTCTAGGACAGGGCATACATTCAGACCGTCAGGGATGGCTGTTCTTGGCAGCCCAGCCCCCCGCCCACCCAGTCGGGTACCCCCTGAGGGTCTCCCTCCACCCAGGGCCACCCACAGAAGCCAGGCACCAGGGCTGGGACAGAGCCTGCCAGCTCCTGACAAGCTTTGCCCCCCCCCCCCCCCCCGTGGCCAACTGGCTGCCCCTCTGTCCTTGGCTCCTGCTAACCACCGGGGAATCCGAAGCTGGCAGTCCGACTGCTGCTCCCACTGGTCCGGGCAGAGAAGCGGCGGGCTGGACTGCCCCGTCTCCCCACCCACCTGCCCCCGGAGCTCCGGCTGCCCGCGCCTGCCGGTGCCCGATCGCTCAGCTCACCTCGGCGGCGCTGTCTCCTCACCAGAGGCACTGCGGTGTGGGAACTGTCCCGAGGAGCCGGTTCTCAGCTGAAACAAAGAGGTGGGGGAGAGAGAGGGGGGCAGCAGGAGAGGGAGAGGGTGAGTGAGCAGGCGAAGGAGTGGAGACTGGAGGGGGAAGAAAGAAGGGAGAGGATGAGAGAGAAGAGGGGAGGGGAGGAGGCCTGACTTCCAGGGACCGAAGGGCCAAGGAAAGAGGGAAGAGGAAATGGGGAGGGGGCGGAGGAGGTGAGGGGGCCAGACCTAGAGAGGGGAGGTTGTTAGAGGGGCGGGACGTGGGGCAAGTGAGGGGGCGTGGGCAGGAGAGGGAGTAGTGGAGAGAAGGGCTCTAGGGGGCGGGCGGGCTGGGGGCTGGGCAGGGTGGGCAGAGAGGCTCCACCCCATCCCATGCCAGGCTCTGCTACTTGAGTGGGCAAAAGGCCACGAAGGGGAATGGGAGGGAGAGGCGAGCCGCCAGGCGAGGGGTAAGGCTCTGGGCTGTGGGCTGGCTAGGAGGATGGGCCAGGGACAAAGGCGGGAGAAGAACAAAGGTGTCCGAATGGAGGAATGGGCCCCTGCTGACCTCTGGGTGCCGCAGTCTGGAGCGTCCTGGACAGAGTCTCCTGAATGGAGGGCAGGTCCACTCTGGGGCGGTCTAGGCTCTGAAGTGTCAGCCTGAGGTCAAGGGGAGAGGGCATGGGCTGTGAAAGCGGCCAGGGTTCCCCTTCATTCTGCTGAGACTGACCACACATCGGGATGCCACTGTCACTGTGTCTTTGGGGGAGGGGATGGTGGATGGGGTCCAAAGCCTGGACTGAGAACTGGGTAGGGGAAGTCCCCTTTTAGGGAAGAGCATTTGGGGCCCCAAGGGAGGTGGGGAGGATGGTAGGCACAATGGGGAAGAATGAAGGGAGTGGGGAAGCAGGGGATGGGGGGGGGTGAGTTGGGAAGGAGGCTGCAGGGGGCGTGTCCAGAGCTGCAGCCCCTTAACAGGCCCATCTAAAGCAGAGGCCTCCTGCACATCCCACGATTCTTGGGCTGCCTAATGCAGACCTAATGAAGGATGGAATAATGAACCACTTCCTGCTGCTCCCTCCTGCTGCTAAGTGCTGCTGTGACAGGCAAGGGCACGAGGGAATTCCACTTGGGCTTGGGCCGCTGCGGCACAAGTCTGTGTTAGTGTTGTGAGGGGCAGGGGAGGTAGGGTGGCCTTGATCAGAACCATCCTATCCCTCTCTAGTCCCAGGCACAGCACCCCGGGCTGGTCCAGTCTCCTCCCATGCTCAGAGGCACAGGAGGCCGTCCTAAGCTTACGACCAAGGGAAGTTCCCCTTCTCATCCCACTGGAGACTCCTTATAGAAAGTCCAGCACACCAACATGCTTTGGAGAGCAGGAAGAGGGGAGGGAGCTGTGGGCTTGCCTAAAGCTGTGACAGGGAGAGGAGGAGTCAGCCTCCATCCCACCCTGCGTGGAAGGGTAAGAGCTAGATGCCCTTAGACTCTGCCTAGCCCAACTCCCTCCACCTCCTCAGGGAAGCTGTCCCAGCGCCACCAAGGAGGGCCACATCAACCGGGCTGCCACCGTTCCAGCTACCTCCTCTCATAGCCTGGAATCCCATAAAAGGAAAGGACATCCCTCCCTCCCTCCCTTCCTCCCTCCCTTCCTCCCTTCCTCCCTCCCTTTCTCCCTCCCTTCCTCCTTTCCTCCCTCCCTTCCTCCCTCCGTTCCTCCCTTCCTCCCTTCCTCCCTTTCTCCCTTCCTCCCTCCCTCCCTTCTTCCCTCCCTTCCTCCCTCCCTTCCTCCCTCCCTTCCTCCCTTCCTCCCTCCCTCCCTTCCTCCCTCCCTCCCTTCCTCCCTCCCTCCCTTCCTCCCTTCCTCCCTCCCTCCCTTCCTCCCTCCCTCCCTTCTTCCCTCCCTCCCTCCCTTCCTTCCTTTCTCCCTTCTTCCCTCCCTTCCTCCCTCCCTTCCTCCCTCCCTTCCTCCCTTCCTCCCTCCCTCCCTCCCTTCTTCCCTCCCTCCCTCCCTTCCTTCCTTTCTCCCTTCTTCCCTCCCTTCCTTCCTTTCTCCCTTCCTCCCTCCCTTCTTCCCTTCCTCCCCCCTTCCTCCCTTCCTTCCTCCCTCCCTCCCTCCCTCTCTTCCTTCATTCCATTTACTTCTAAATAAATGCAAATTTACAGAAGAATTGTCAATAAGAATAGTGTAAGACACCCATATACCCTCTAGCCACGTCGACTACTGTTAATATTTTTCCTCACTTGCTCTCCCTCTCTATATAGGTATTTGCTCTGTATGTGTGCATAGTTATATGTATTTTTTTTCCTGAGCCATTTGAGAGTAAGTTGCAGATGTCATGGATAAAAGGATGGTTTCTTATCTGTTTCTGTCTCCTGGAGCCAGTGTAGGGGAGCCCAGACCATGTTGTGTGGAATGAATGGAGGCCTGGGACAGGCAATGAATGAGTGTGTATCATCTATTGGGAGCATGAGGCCTGGGAGCTGGAGAGACTTGGCCAAGGCTGCCTTGGGAGTTGGGCCTGTCCAGGGCTAGGCCTCACGTTCCTCTTGTTTTTTCTTTCCTCCAGCCTGGGAGGCAGGGAGCCATTGCCCACCAAAGTGAGCATGTGGTGTTTGCCGGGTGTGGAGCTGCAGCATATGTCTATGGAGGTGGCAGCAGGCGGGTGGGGTGGAGCTGGGAGAACAGGGATGCCCACACTGAGGCACCTGGGCACACTCGCCAGACTGGGCACTGATTGGCTCTGTTGGGTTTGAGAAGACTCAGCTCTTGGAGGCCCCAGCTGCAGTGCTGAGGCCTCAAACTCTTGCCTGTGGGACCCTCCCCACAGCCTCATGAGAGACAGGGCAGGGATGGGGGCCCTCGCTTGACAGCTGGTCCATGGTGATAGACTTAGAGAGGGAAGGATGAGGGCTCTGGTCATTCTGGACACAACTGTCCCTGACACAGGGCTGGCATTCCTTCTGGTCCCTCAGTACCCCCAAATGGGTTGGACTCCCATCTGGGACCGTCCTCCAGATGGCTGCTCTCTTCTCTCTCGTAACCCCAACCTGAAGGTTATGGTTAAAAAGTTTGGCATTAAAAAAAAAATCACACCTTGAAAGATTATCTGATCTCTGAGGCCCTTATGTCCTCTCTCACAGTTGAGGTCCTCCTCCTCCAGGAAGCCTTCCTGACTTCCTCAGGCTGTCTTCCACCTTACATGCCAGCTCTGTTTATTCCTTTGCTGGCTCACACTGGTGCTGTCCCCTGGGCCTAGGGCTTTGCTCGGTCATCAGCCTTTCTCCCTCCTGCTGTCCCAGGCCGGGCATGTAACTATTGTCCTATATAGGTGGATGACAGTGGCTTGGTTAGTCCTTCCTGGACATTGAGTCCCTCTGATGCCACTGTGCCCCGTACATCTGAGATTCCACAAGCTCTGGGCTGGCTGAGGTGGGGGGTGGGCAAGAGGACCCACTGGAGAGAGGTAGAAGGTTGTTTAAGACCACTGGCCTGTCAGGGCAAAGGCAGGCC
Organism: Stenella coeruleoalba; assembly: GCF_951394435.1. Lineage (NCBI taxonomy): Eukaryota > Metazoa > Chordata > Mammalia > Artiodactyla > Delphinidae > Stenella > Stenella coeruleoalba. The sequence goes on from NC_137156.1 coordinate 68,770,265, forward strand.
TCCAGCCTGGATCTCTAACCACCTGTCCAGCACCTTCTGCTTTCTCCCCTGGAGCATGGGCAAGCCTGTTCAGGGCAGCGGCCGAGGGTCCTCCCTGCATCCCACCTGGGTGACGGCAGAACCTGCAAAACTGAGGGAAGAATGCCCCCCCCCCCCCGAATTTATTAGCCCCAGCCCATCCATGTGAAAGCCTAGGGGACACGGGCTTCCTCTCACCCTGCCCATCCCCCCCGAAGAGATTTCAGCCAATTAGCACATACAGTATTTACTTAATTAGGGTAATGACATAATTAGTGTAAGTTGGGCTCCATCACATGGCTTCAACATGCAATTATGAGCCCTCAGCGGGAGGCAACATTGTGAAAATGCTCATTCAGTTTTGGTTCCAGCATGGAGGCCGCAGCAGCTGCCTCTGCTTTGGAGGCAGTGGCCGCTGTGTGCGTGAGGCGCGGTGACTGTCAGAAGCTGACAGACAGGCGAGGACAGAAGAGTCAGCAGGAGCAGAAAGGCAGTTTCCAGGGCTGATGGCATCCCTGACCAAGCCTCTCCCATCACAGATGGGCACTGCCGTCCCCACAGCCAGGGCCCTGGCTAGGCTGGTCTGGCTGAGATCAGGGGCCCGGGCAGTCTAGGCCCCTCTGCCCCCAGGTTCTCTGCCTGAAATACTACCATTTGCAGGCTGTCTCTTCTCTCTTCAGGGTTTTGATGCTCACACCAGCCACTAGCTTATTGGCCCCTCAGGGTGGCTCTTCGAGGCCACAGACTGGAAGGACTGGATTGATTACTGCTATCCTCATTGGACTTGTGGTAAACTGAGGCTTGGGGCAAGGAAGGTGTTAGATCTGATGGTGGCAGTGCTGCTGACCCAAGAGGCAGCCCAACATGGCCAGACACTCCTCGAGCCCAGGCAGCTCCCCCTCAGCTTCAGGAAGGTCTCCTGCCCCATGGCTCTTTCCCCTAGGAGGGGGCAGGGAATCACTGGGGGGCCCCCAGAGTCCTGCTCCCTCAGCCTCCTCTGCACTCCCCACCCCCTGCCTCCTTCCACAAGGCCAGGAGGTGGGGCCCTGACCTGCCTGAGACCATCCACAGCCTTCCCCTCAGTGAGTCTCACAGCTTTCCTGGGCAGGGGTCGGGGGAGTGGCGGCAGGGGGAAGGAAGTGAGGGAAGATGGGAATCAGTGCTACCATTGTAAAGATGGGCAAGCCGAGGCTCCAGGGCCTCCAAGAGGTGCTGTTAGAGCCAAAATCAGGTCCCAGCAACTCTACTTTCTGTCTGGCTGGGTCACCTGGGCGGATTCTCTCTCTCAGGCCTCCGTATCCCTGTGTGAAGGGAGAGTCTATGATTTCAGACATCCTGACACTGTCCAGAGTCCCCAGGGAGGTACCTAAGGAATGTGACATCTTTCTTCCCTTTCTCCAAATTATGTCGTCATAGTTGTCCCTCCTCTTTCTGTCCCACCTGTGCCCTGCATGCGGGTCAGGCCCCTGGGGAGACAGCTCTGACTGGCAATTCCAACTGCCCCAGGCTGGGCCCCCTGCCCTTCTGAACTGGGGAATCTTGTCTGGGAGGCATGGGCTCTGGGGGCCATCCCAAACCTTCCCACTCAGTGGTGCCCCCTCTTATAGGCAATACCCGCAACTGGCTGGACTTGGCTTTCATCCAAGCCCCTCTCTGGGTCTGGAGGCATATGATCAAGGTGAGGCCAACTTGTTTGCTAATTGCTGACTATGGGCCAGCCACCTTGGGCCTGGTTACTGGGGTTAAATGGGGAGCGATGGGCAGGCAAAGATGAGGGTCACTACCTCCAGGGGCTCATGGTCTCAGGGTTCAGACAGACCCAGCCCCAAGGAGTGTCCTCCAAAGGGTAGGCAGAGATAAGTGCCAGGAAGAGCCAAGTTCAAACAAGCAGAGGTCCCAACCCTTTCCCTCACTGGTCAGGAGACACGGCACCTGCAGGGCCTGGGACAGGCAAGAATTTCAGTTCACAGAGGATGTACTTCAGATGGTAGGACCAGTGTGAGCAGAGGCTGGGAGGCCAGAGTAGGATGTGGGGATGTCATCTTCAGGTGTGAGGTGTTTGGGTGGGTTCTGGGGAGCTCGAGGAAGGGGCTGGGGACTCTGGCTGTTTGTGGGAGGGTCAAGGCATTCCCTCAACATCCATTCAACAAAAAGTCCTTACTATGTGCCAGGCACATGTTCTAGGCTGGAGATTCAGTAGCGACCAAGATGAAATCCTTACCCTCGTGGAACCTATACTCTAGTGGGAGTCAGGAAAATGAGAATAGTGTGATGCACGGGCGATGCAGAAGATCCTAACAGGGCGATGTGCTAGGGCTAGGGGGGCCCTCAGCCCAGCTGAGGCAGGGTGGCCAGAATGATGGGGCTGGGAGAGGGGCGCTGTTCCCGCGGGTCTGGCTTGTGTCCCCTGGCTCACCCCCACTCGCCAACTTTCAGCTTTGAGGTTCACTCCTGGCCTGCAGGCATAACTCCTGGGTGTCCCTTCTGCAGGGAGAAGAGGTGGCTGCCACCACCAAAGCCATCCTCCTGGTCCCGGGCTCCTCCATGCCAAGCACATTAGGGGATAATTAAGTAAAAATAGGCCTTCTGACCAGTGTAGCTCATTAAGGCCTAATTAAGTTAATTAGTTCCAGGTGTGGGTGGTGAGGCTCAAGTGAGGCAGCGGCTATTTGCTGTAATTGCATTTTCACAGCCGCAGTGGTGGCAGCGGTAGCAGTGGTGGCAGAGGCGGTGGCTTCCTCTGAGGCCTGGAAGCCCGCCAGGAAGTCCAGGAGGCTGCCACTGAGCTGAGAGGAGTATGAAGCAGCAGAAGGCTGGCCCGGGACCACCCACAGAGAGCAGTAGCTGGAGTTTCAAGGTCAGCCAAGCCCAGGGAAACCTTCTGCCCTCTCAAACTTGCTTGTTCTCTGCCCAGGGGTTGGGGTTGGGGTTGGGGTTGGGGGCTGTACAAAGCCACCAACAGGCATCCCCCCTCCAGCTGAGCAGCGTGGGTGCACCGCGGCTGGACCTTTGGATTTCCTCACACCCGTGGTGGTCCCTAGGAAGACTGTAAAATGGCTTTGCTGAAAGCGAAGATGTGGCTCAGAGGCAGTGGGTGAGACCTCTAGGAATCCACCTAAATCACCCTCTCCCTTCGGCATAAGGCACCAATTCCTGTCCCTTTCTGGCAGATGTGTAGCTGTTAGAGATGCCCCCTCTCTGCAGTTCAGGGTAGGGGGGGCACACAAATCTGGGGCCTCTGCAGAGGACCTGCTGGCTCAGTCAGTCTCCTGCCCTGGACATCTCCCCGAGCCCACTTCCTGCTCTGGCTTCTACACCCAGCTGACCCCGGGGACCTGCCTGTATAGGACAGCCCTCCCAGCCTTGGCCACACTCTCATTCATTCATCCATTTGTCTCTCGGTCACTGAGCATCTCCTCTGTGTCAGGCAGCAGGGCTGGGGATGCAAGGCTGGGTGAGACAGGTTGGACCCTGCCCCATGGTGCCTTTGGTCTCTCTGAGGAGGCAGACACACACATATATATGTATATATGTTTTTTCTTTTGGTTGCACTGCATGGCTTGTGGGATTGATCCCGGGCCCTTGGCAGTGAAAGCACAGAGTCCTAACTACTGGACTGCCAGGGAATTCCCAAGGCAGACATATTAATGGTCATGGCTACACAGTTTTGTCATGGCTGTAGGAGCACGGGGGTGCTTAACCCAGACCTGGGAGGAAAGATGCCTGAGCTGCAGTGAATATGATCCAGGTGAGAAGTGGGCAGGCACCTGATTTTTACCAGGAACTAAAAGGGCCTCTCTCTGGCCAGAGGGCAGCACAAGGTGCCAAGTAGGGAGAGGGAGGGGCCATGGAGGGGTCTAAGAAGGGCTTCTGGGTAGGAGGAACTGGTAACTGCTGGCTGGGAGGTCAGGGAGGTGGTGCCCAGGGCCATGGCTGTGGATCTGGAGAAGAGGGGATTTGAGGGATGTTTAGGAGTAGAACTGATGGGGCTTGGTATGAGGGGTAGGGAAGGAAGAGCTGTCAGTTCCCTAGGGAGGGGACGTGGGAGTGGGACTGAGCTCTGAAATGTCCCCATAGGGCTGGCACTAGGATGAGGCAAGTCAAGTGCATGGGATGCAAAATTTGGGGTACTCACTCCCAGTCTTGTGTTTCCACCTGTGCCTTGTCCCTGAAACTTCTCACTAAAACATACTTTGGAAAGTGGAAGCCACTCCTGGAGATGAGAAAACAGGGGGATGGTCTGGGCAGTGTGTCCCCCTCCATCCTTCAACCCCTACGTGGGAGGTGCTGCCTTCTCTGCACCCTCCAGGACTGGGGTGAGGCTAGGATGGATACCTTAGGTTCTCACATGCTTTGGACAGGGACTCTGTTTCCATCCTGATGCCTGAATAACAGGTATCCCATCCAGCTTCTCCTTGCATGCCTCTCATGACAGGTGCTCCCTGCGACCTGGATAGCCCAGTCCCTTGGCTCAGGCCATTGCACAGAATGTTTTACCCTGAGCCCAGATCTGCCTTGCACCGTGTTCTACCTAACAGTGGCCTCAGCTATGCCCTCCTACCCTCTCCCACCCCTCAGGTGGGTCTGCTGATCCCCTTTCCCAAGCTTAACATTTCTGAGCTTCGGTGTCCTCACCTGTAAAAGGGGAAACAATAATAGCCACCATCTTCCAGGGCTGGTGTGAGGATTAAATGACATGATGTATAAACCTCATGACACATTCTAGTTCCTCAGTAACAGCTTCCTAACCCATAGTGATAATAAATAACTACAGAGGCGGACATGGTCCTCCTGCTGGCATGGGCCGCCAGTGGTGCAGCCTCAGCCCAGGCCCCAACACCCACCTGATGGCCTCAGGTAGCAGACTCTGCTACCACCCCAGCACATCCAGCACAGATGCAGAGCTAATCCCAGAGGAAGATGTTCACGGGAAGAGGAAGTGACATTTTCTTGAGATGGCCGTGCCGTGTTGAGACATGGGGTCGGGGCCCTGCTGTTTGGAATCGGTTCTCTGCTCAGTGTTCACTGCACTGCAGGAGAGCCCAAGACCCTCCCCTGTGGCCCTCTGCTCGTCAAGTCTCATTCAGGGGGACCAGTGGTGGCTGAGAAGGGGGGGTGCAGACCCACCCTGACTGAGGTGTCTGCCTGGAGGTGTCTCTGGGGCACATCCCCAGACCCTGTCATGTCTGTGGAGCTGCCCTGGTGGTGGGTGTCTGTCCTGAGCCTAAGGGGCCTGCAGAGAGAGCCCTGAATCCCATGGAAGGTGGAAGACCCTACAGAAGCTCACACCAAACCCTCAAGGTTGTGCTGATCATTGTTGGGGTGCCCAGACTCCTCCCACGAGACTGGGGTGGTAAGCCTGGGGCAGGGGCTTGTAGGAACTCCTGGCTTCTCTCAAAGAGGAGGACAAAAGGAAGAAAGGACAAAAGTTGCTACAGCCTAGTCTCTAAAGCCATCCTGCTCCCCTTCTGTGCCATCCCATCCCCAGAGCCAGGTCCACATCCCAGGAGCACGCTCTGCTTCTGCTTGGGGTTTCCCTGTTGAACATCACAACTTGTCTCTAGGGGATTCCTGTAGATTTAAGCAGTGGTCATGCTCTCCAACTCTTGGTGACCTGGGACTTCCAGATTCCTGTGTGAGGCGGAGAGTGCGCCACAGGGGAGGGACCACAGGTGCAAAGGCCTGGAGCAGGGTGGCAGGGTGGACACATGGGGATGCCAAGTCCTCTGGGCAGGCCAAGGTGGTGCTGGGAGTGGAGGATGTGTGATGTTTGTGGGGTGGGCATGGAGCCTGCTTTGTGCAGAGTGCGCCTTGCTTCATTCTCACCCCAGCTGTGGGTGGGAGGGCCCTCCATTACTCTCAACACCCCTTGATTTTACAGACTGGGGCTCCAGGAGGAGAAAGGGCTTGCTCACGGTCACACAGCTGGTGGGGCCAGGGCGGCCACAGCCTGCTCCCAGCCCTGTCCAATCCTGGTGGCTAGGCTCCTCCCGATGGGGGTGTCAGGAGAAGGGACGACTGTGGGGCTTGATTTGTCGTTTGGCGTGGGGGCCTAATGGCTTGAGGTCCTGGATCCCCAGTAGGCCTGGCTCTTCCTCTTGCTCTCTGTGGCGTGATCCAGGCCAAGGCCCAGCTTGGCTCTGTACCTTGGTTTCCTCAGTTATACAGGGAAGTCATCAAATTGTTCAGCCATGGTGCATCAGTGGAGAGGGGTGGTCCATTTATAGATGGGAAAATGAGGCACAGGGAGGGGACAGGAGAGCCTGGGGCCCTGGTCGCTCCCAGGCCTACAGACTCAGCCATGAGAGTGTGGTCAGTAGCCAAGGGAGGAAGCTGCAGGGGTTGATGGCCAGCAAACCCAGCTTTTCCAGTTTCCTTTAACGTGCCCTCCAGTCCCCTCTGCCTCGGGTTCACAGCTCTACCCCAGCTGAGTGTGTCTGGAGGCAAGGCCCCTTTCTCTCCACCCCCGAATTATGGCTTGGTCACAAAAGCTGGACCATGACCAGACAAAGGGACAAGGATGAAAGTGCTGGTTGTCATGGCAACCTGGTGGGTTGCTGGGACCCAGGGGAGGGGCTTGGCTGTGTGCCTGAGCCCAGGCATCTGGACAACCTCTGAGCATGAGCCAAGGTGGCCCAGGGGCTCACAGAGATGCCCCTCCTGCTCGGGGCCCACAAGAGCCGGGTGAACAATGACAACCTCACCCCCCACGGTGGCACCTGCTCCCTGGGCCTCCCTTGGTGGCCCCATTATCCTGCACCTGCTGCCCCCCACCACACCTGCTCCCCAGCCCAGGCGTCCTCCCCAAGGCACTCTCTGCCCATCCCCAGGCCCAGCTGCCTGCTCTGAGGGCCACTCAAGAGGGCCTGTGCAACCGGGAGGGGTAGCAGGGACGGACGGCCCTGGTCAAGGGCAGGGGGTCCAGCTGACAAGCCAGCTCTGCCTTACCAGTAGCATGTGTGTCCACGACAAGACCTCCACTCCAGGACCTCAGTCTGCTTACCTATTAAATGGGAGCAACCATTCCTGCCCTCAGGGTCTCCAAGAGTAAGTTTCCTTCTGCTTGCAAGGAGATCTGAGGCCAGGATGTCCCCAGAGCTGGGTCAGGGTGGACAGTTGGAGAGAGAAGAGGGAAGGGGGTTGTCTTGGGTCACACTCTCAGGGCCACCTCTGTTAGACCATGTGGAGACCTGAAAGCCTCCTAAGAGTCACTGTTTAGAGGTGGAGATGACATTTCCCAGAGGCCCATCATGGGTACAGGGGAACTGAGCAAGGGACCTATCAGTGCCAGGTTCTTTTTTTTTTTTTAATATATTTATTTATTTATTTATTTTGGGCTGCACTGGGTCTTTGTTGCTGTACATGGGCTTTCTCTAGTTGTGGCAAGTGGCGGCTACTCTTCCTTGTGGTGCGTGGGCTTCTCATTGTGGTGGCTTCTCTTGTTGCGGAGCACGGGCTCTAGGCGCGTGGGCTTCAGTAGTTGTGGCGCACGGGTTTAGTTGCTCTACGGCGTGTGGGATCTTCCCAGGCCAGGGCTCGAACCCGTGTCCCCTGCATTTGCAGGCGGATTCTTAACCACTGTGCCACCAGGGAAGTCCCTTGATCAGCTTTCCACGTCAACTTAGCTTTTGGAGTAGCTTTAATCGTCCATATGCAGTCAACTGCTTGGCTGGGTTTTGTTTTTTCCTCTTGTTCTACCTGAGTAGAACACACTATTCTGTCAGCTCCTGACAGCTCAAACTGGCAATCTGGGATGGGATTTAAAATACCTCGGTAAGTAAAGTCTGGATCTGGAATAAACGAATATTTTGCTCAAAATCCCAGTCCTTCAAGTTCTTCATCAGAACTAAACTTAATCCACATGAATCTCCCTGTTGATCTAATTAATGGAGGGCTTTTCACACCACAGTAACAATCTATATACATAAGTGGAGAGAAACCAAATGGCCCATCTTGAACTCCCAAGTGATCAAACCGACATTCAAATGATGGTTCTATATAATAATGTTTATCAAAGGTCAACTCTATTCTTTGACGTGGAGCAGCTTCCAAAATGTAGATGCATTCCTTGTTTGGTGGATATGAGTCAGGATAATTTGGTGAAGCAAAATGACCTCTGTTGCTGGTTCGAACCCAGATGCCACACTGGGTTGCAGGAATGTGCTTGATTCCAATATTTTGTCCATCTTGGGTCTTTTGGGCCCAGTGCCAGGTTCTTGAGTGGCTTGTTAGGAGTATCAGGGAAAGAGGACACTGGGGCAGGGACCCTCCATGAGGAAAGGATGGCCTGGGGGTCCCTGGTGATCCAACAGCCAGTTCAGGTGGGGACACTGAGATCCTAGGAACGATCTGTATCTGGCTGTCTGATACCACCTCCCCCGCAACCGGATGGTGGAATGGAGGAGGGACAAGGGGACAGGAGAAGTGGGAAGCTCCGGAGGATGCCCCTCCCCATCCTGGAGAGGGAAGGAGATGCCTGTGGTCACTGGTCTTTGTGTCGTCTCCCCCTTCTAGTGTCTCCCTACACCCTGCAGGCCAGCCCCAGGTTCCCATCCTACTCTGCTGTGACCTTGGGTGAGGCCCTCTCCCCTCTTGCCACCTCAGTTTGCCAACCTGGAGTGTGGGAGCAGGTTGCCGAGGAGGCTGCCAGCTCCAGCTGCCGCCCTGGGTTTTTGAACACCCCCAGGCCTTCGCCACTAACTGTGGCCCCACCTCTCTGATAATGAGGAACTCCCTCTCTTGAACAAACTTATTTTTGCTGACCGGTCAGAGTTTCTTTTTCTTTTTCTTTTTTTTTTAATTTTTTAAAACTGAAGTATAGTTGATTTATAGTGTTGTGCCAATCTCTGCTGTACAGCAAAGTGACTCAGTTATATACATATAGACATTCTTTCTTTAAATATTCTTTTCCATTGTTTTATCACAGAATGTATATTTTTTAAAATATTTATTTATTTGGCTGCATTGGGTCTTAGTTGCAGCATGCGGGATCTTCATTGCGACATGTGGGCTTCTCTAGTTGCTATCACAGAATATTGAATATAGTTTCCTGTGCCATACAGTAGGACCTTGTTGTTTATCCATCCTATGTATAATAGTTTACATCTGCTTATCCCAAACTCCCTAGTCCTTCCCTCCCCATCTTCCCCTTGGCAACCACAAGTCTGTTCTCTATGTCTGTGAGTCTGTTTCTGTTTTGTAGATAGGTTCATTTGTGCCTTATTTTATTTTATTATAACACTAATTTATTTATTTACTTATTTATAGGCTATGTCAGGTCTTAGTTGCAGCGCGTGGGCTCTTTGTTGCGGTGCATAGGCTCTCTAGTTGTGGCACGTGGGCTTAGTTGCCCCGCAGCATGTGGCATCTTAGTTTCCCGACTAGGGATCGAACTGGCATCCCCTGAATTGCAAAACGGATTCTCAACCAGTGGACCACCAGGGAAGTCCCTGTGCCCTATTTCAGAGTTCACATATAAGTGATATCATATGGTATTTGTCCTTCTCTTTCTGACTTACTTCACTTAGTATGATAATCTCTAGTTCCATCCATGTTGCTGCAAATGGCATTATTTCATTTTTTTTATGGCTGAGTAGTATTCCATTGTGTATATGTACCACATCTTATCTGTCCGTTCATCTGTTGATGGACATTTAGGTTGTTTCCATGTTTTGCCTATTGTGAATAGTGCTGCTGTGACTGTTGGAATTTCTTACACACTTCCTCCCAGAGGTCTGGCAAAGGCAAAGCTCTTGCCAAGAATGGAGGTATTTGGGGTAGGGTAACAGTCCTGGTGTACCTCAGACCATTCTGTACAGGAGGCCCAGGTTCAGGGCTGGGCAAGATTTGTGTTCTCCAATATGCAGATGGAAAAACTAAGGCCTGGCAAGAAAAGAGACTTGCCCAGTGAGTCAGCTGCAGAACCCAGGCCTCCTGCCCTGTTCATAGACCTTTTTAGAGGTGGGGAAAAAGTCAGAATGGCAGTCTGGTCCCCAGACTCAGCAAACTCAGGCTCCCAGGAAGGGTGGGATGGGGGTACCTAGTGGGTCACAAGGCTGAGATGATGAGGCCACCCACCCTGCAAAAAGATCATTCCACCGATGCTCAATGAGCTGCTTGGGGCCAAGGGGAAATCAGAGGCGCTCAGAGCCTAATTACAATAAGCAGCTTTCTGCAGCTCCTCAGGCCCCACAGAAATGTCTTGTGCAAGATATCACTGTCTTGGGGCTTGTCATCTGGAGCTTTGGCCCAGGCATTTAGGGACCGGTGGGAACTCCTCCTGGCTGCCACTCCCGGTGAGCAGACCTTAGCATCCTGGACCTTGTTCACTGGCGTGGTCTGGAATTGCAGGTCAGAGGGAGGAGGTAGGCTGGGGAAGAGGGTGTAAAGTGTGATCATGTGCAGCTGGGCAGATGTTGGTGGCCACCATCTTCAGGGTGATGGCCTGGTGTGATTGCTCTGTCTCCTCAGCATTTCCTATGGTTTCTTGCAGGAGTGATGGAGCTGGCAGGACTGTTGGGAAAAGCAGCACCCCTGGTCCCTACCACACAAGCTCATCTTTCAGTTGGGGGGATGCAGCAGTGACCATTGCATGATTGCCTGCTGAGTGGTACTGACTATGGTCCCCTGAGGAGAATGTGAGCATATTCTGTGGATTGAGGCAATCAGGGAGGGCTTCCTGAGGAGGTGTAGCTTGAGATGAGATGGAAAGTGGTAGATAAACCAAAAGAGGGAGGAGATTCTGTCTGCGAAGCTCCACATGGATGTAGGTGGGAGTGGGATTGGACTGGGGGCTGAGCATTCATGGGTGACTGGTCCTCAATCCTTCAACCCCCCAGGAACTCCTTTCCACTCTTCCTCCCTGAGCTCTGGGCTTTCAAGGTATTGTCTGTCAAGCTGACCGCGTGGATGAAAGGAGAATTAATTTGTCTCCATTTTTATTCATCAGAGAAAATGCTGTCAGAGCTGCTGAGGCCAGCTGGCCAATGGCAGAGAAGGGGAGGATCAGGGGAGGCCTGGGGAGAAGGCGTGCCTCAGACCTTGCCCGGCTCTCTCTGATACCCTCCATGCCTGTGACTTGGTTTCTCTAGGCAGCAGCTCAGAGCTCCTGGCCTAGCAAACCAGAGAGAGATCCTGGGGTTCAAGAGGCCAACTGGGGGCAGGTGGAGAGCGGGTAGCTCCAGCCACCCTGTCTGAATGCCTGTCGCCCTCCATTCTGGCTTGTCGGCCACGTGAAGGGCCCATTCTGCTGCATGTTCACACAAGGCTTTCATCTCTGCAGCTAGTAAAGCATTCCTCCGGGCCTCAGTGCTGCCAGCAGGAAGGCACAGGGGAGAGGGGAGCCCAGGCCTGCCATGCCCCTCAGACCCCTGGTCCAAAGGCATGGGCCTGGGCCAGGGTGCCCTAAGCAGCCTGTCTGCCCAAGTCGTCCCCCACCCCACCCCCCACCCCGCCGCCAACTCTTTCAGGAAGCCAGTTTCTCCCCATTTCAACAAGAGCAAGACTGGCCTCCCAGCTCATATAGGGCAAAAGACTGCCCTCCCACCACAGGAGGGGTAGGAGCCCAGGGTGAGGTCATGGCTCAGCCCCCTTGTTCCTCTCCCAGGGAACAGGTAGGCATGGTGACTTCTAGGGCAGGGCAGGAAGATCAAAGCCTGCATGCCCTGCCATTGCAGAAGATGGCATTTGAAAGTAGGCACTTGAGACTCAGGAGAGTGGGGACTGACCCACAGTCCCCTGCTGAGGAAGGAGGCAGTCACATCCACTGTCACACCTGTAGAGGGGCAAGGTGGAGCTGGCAGGGCTGCTGGGGAAAGCAGCACCCACTGGTCCCTGCCACTCAAGCCCACCTCCAGTTGAGGGACACAGCAGTAACCATTGCGAAGTAGAGGATGAGTGACTCTGTAAGCTAGATCTCCTGAGAGTGGACCCTTTCCACAGTGGCCTGTCCATCTGTCCAGAAGCCATGGTGCCTGTGATGTCACCAACCCGCTGTGTTGCTTGGCAACTTTCCAGGATTAGTGCTCTGCCCCTGTCATCCCTGACGTCCCGCCATGGGCTGACGTTGCCTTGGCAACTGGATGGGTACTGCAGCTGTTTGGACAGCTGTACCCAGTGTGGGAAGTGGCAGGCAAAAGAGGGGAAGCAGGTGCCTCTCCACAGGCTGATTGGGGTACACAGCCTATCTCCAGACCTATAGAGGAGCCAAGCTGCCCAAAACAGGGCTTTGGGGGTCTCTATCCCCTCGAAGAGCTGTGGCCATTCTTGCCTTCAATCCCCCTCATACTCTTTCCTTCCTTCTGCTATGGTCACCAAGTACCTATTGTGTGAATGCCAACAAGAAAAGCAAAGTAAACTATGGTTCAGGCTCAGGAAAGGTTTTATCAGCATTGGGTCTTGAAGGATGAATAGGAGTTGGCCAGGAGTGGGAGTTGGTGGAGAGAGATGTTCTGGACAGAGGAAGCAGAAGTCAGTGCAAAGGCTGAATCATTATCTCTAGTCACAGCTTATACCCTGCCTCTGGTTTCTTTGTGGCCTGGTCTCTCTGGCTCTCTCCCACTTAGTAGACATTTTATGGTAGGGACAGCGTCCAGTTCAAATCTGGACACTTAGTCCCCAGCACAGGGCTGGCACCAAGTCAGCATTACTAAAATGTCAAATAAAATCGGGCATTTGCATAATGAGCATCAGGTCCTACCACCTCCCCCAACACTAACCTGTGTTACCAAGCCTCATTTTCCCCATCTATGAAATGAGGCCAATTTTGAGAAGGCTCTGGGCAGGGATTCTCAGGTTAAGGTGGAGTGATTTTTACATTTTCTTTGGTTTGTAACCCACCTCTTTTCCTTATAGAAAAATGGAAAGACTGGTGGGTAGAGTGGGCATCTGTATACCTTCAGATCCCCTAATTATCAGTATTGGACCACTTTTGCTTTATCTCCTTTCTATATATAGTTATCTATGTATAAATTTTGCTGAACCATGTGAAAGGAAGTCCCAGCAGCAGACATCCTGACATTGGTCCTTAAATTCCTTACTGCACATCAGCTAAAACAAGGACAGTCTTCTGTATAACCACAGTAACATTATCACATCTGAGAAAATTAACAGTAATATCCAGGGCAGGAAGGAGTATCTAAGCCTGAACTCATGCCAGGTCTTGGAGCAGATGGGCACCTGGCGGGGGCGGGGGAGGTTCATCCACTGCCCACCCGGCGGAGGCCTGAGGTGGAGTTGCAGCCCGGCTATGTATGTATGTGTGTGTGTTTAAGCTGAGCCTCCGGGGGAACAGAAACGACCCTTTCCGGTAAATTTCCCCAAGTTTTCTTCCCACGTTGTTTACATAGCTTTGTTTTTTTTAAAACAGGATTCAATCAGAGTTGTCGCACTTTGAAAACAGCATTTGGCTGCTTTGTCTCTTTCTCTAGAAAACTCTGGGAGGGGAGATGGATAATGGAGCCTGGATTTGAAAGCCTAGACGGCTGACACTTTCCCGCTGGCCTCCAACCCACCGCTCGGAGGTGGCCCAGCCCTGGGTGGGGCAAGCCGCGTGGGTGAGTAGGGGCGGGAGGAGCCAAGTCAGGAGTATGTAGGGAGGCTAGTGCAGACCTGCGGAGGTTCACTGGCGGAAGCTCCCGCCAGCCTTGCCGGATGGTCCCGCCCCCTAGCAACGGGCCCAGCGTCCCTCCCTAGAAACGGGCAGCCGGACCCCACAACGTGTGCGGTGGAGCCGGTAGGTCGGTGGGCCCAAGGGATGGCGGGGCAAGCGCCTGCAGGGGGACCTCCATAAGTCTCAGAGGGCAAATGCACAGAAAGGAGGACGTCCTCCCGGCCCCGGGTCCACATCCCTGTCCGCGAGCCCCCGTGCCGTTTCTCTGCCTTGGCCTGTGGGAAGGGAGTGGGGTGCACTTTTAAACAACCTTGCAGATAAGTCCCATACTGACCACACCCCATGCTGAGAGTGTAGCCCTCTCCCTGTCCTTTCCCATGCAGGGAAAAAGCCAGGATTCTGGTCCTCATCAGCCACCAGTGCCTCCCCTGAGCCCGACCATGTCCAATCTTCTTAGTCCTCAGGGTCCCCATCTGTAAATTGGCAGAGTACTGCTGCATCTGTCTCACAGGGCTTACAGAGATCAACTTCCTTCCTTTACTTACCCCATTCATTCATTCTCACAATCATTCACCACTTTCTAGGCACCTACCATGTGCCAAGCCCATGCCAGTCCCGTGCTAGGTGTCGAGGTTCCAGAGATCAGTGTTACTTGAAAATTGCTGCATTTGAGCACGAACGGAATATGTGAAACAGATAAGGGTGCAGGATCCTTGTTGAATCAGGGGTGGGTGGCTCAGAAGCCCTTCTGCTTAGGCACTCACCTTGCAGAACCTCAGGGCTCCTTGGCACACAGTTTGAGAACCACTGTTGTGGTGCTAAGGACCGATCTTTGGGTCAGCCAGAGGTGGACACCTCAGTTTCTATTCTGGTTCTGCCACTTCTTGGCTATGTGTCTTTTCCAAGTTTCTTGACGTCTCTGGATCTTAGTTTCGTTGTTTGTGGATTGGTGATTCTAGTAGTACCTGTAGTGAGGATCAAATACCCTTGTTCATCTGTGTCCATCCAGCCCAGTGCCTCGTGGGTGGTCAGGTCACATGGGGTTGAATGTCAGTGAATCCAACCTGAAGCGTCCTCTGATGCAAACCAAAATGGCTACCAGGTGATCTAACTGGGTCACGGTGTACGATCTTCTTTATGTGTTCTTGGATTCAGTTTGCTAATATTTTGTTGAGAATTTTTGCATCTATATTCATCAGAAATTACCTGTAATTTTCTTTTTTTGGTGGTGTCTTTGTCTGGTTTTGGTATCAGGGTGATGGTGGCTTCATAGAATGTCTTTTGGGAGTGTTCCCTCCTCTTTTGGAAGAGTTTGAGAAGAATCAGTATAAGTTCTTCTTTGTATGTTTGGTGGAATTCGCCTGTGAAGCCATCTGGTCCTGGACTTTTGTTTGTAGGAAGTTTTTTTGTTTTTTGTTTTTAGTTACAGATTCTATTTCATTTCTAATGATCAGTCTGTTCAAATTATCTATTTCTTTTCAATTCAGTTTTGGTGGTCTGTATGTTTCTAGAAAATTGTCCATTTCTTCTAGGTTGCCAAATTTGTTAGCATATAATTATTCATAGTATTCTCTTATGGTTTTTTGTATTTCTGCGGTATCAGTTGATATTTTTCTTTTTCATTTCTTATTTTGTTTATTTGGGTTCTCTCTTTTTTCTTCTTGGTAAGCCTGGCCAGAGGTTTGTCTCTTTTGTTTACCCTTTCAAAGAACCAGCTCTTGGTTTTATTGATTTCTTCCTATATTTTTAAAATCTGTTTTATTTATTTTCTCCCTATCTTTAATATTTCTTTCCTTCTGCTGACTTGAGGTTTTGTTTGTTCGTCTTTTACTAATTCTTGTAGGTGGTAGATTAGGCTGTTTATTTGAGATTATTCTTGTTTTTTGAGGAAGGCCTGTATCTCTATGAACTTCCCTCTAAGAACTGCTTTTGCTGCATCCCATAGATTTAGTATGGCTGTGTTTTCATTTTCGTTTGTCTCAAGGGTTTTTTTTTTTTTTTTGCGGTACGCGGGCCTCTCACTGTTGTAGCTGCTCCCGCTGCGGAGCACAGGCTCCAGACGCGCAGGCTCAGTGGCGATGGCTCACGGGCCCAGCCGCTCCGCGGCATGTGGGATCTTCCTGGACCGGGGCACGAACCCGTGTCACCTGCATCGGCAGGCAGACTCTCAACCACTGCGCCACCAGGGAAGCCCGTCCCATTGTCTTTTTTAGTAACATGTTGTTTAGTCTTCATGTAATCATTTTTCCTCATTTCTTTTCCTATGATTGATTTCTAATTTCATGCCCTTGTGATCAAAGAAGATGCTTGAAATACTTTCTATACTCTTAAATTTGTTGAGGTTAGTTTTGTGCCCTAGTATGTGGTCAGTCCTAGAGAATGTTCCATGTGCACTTGAAAAGAATGTGTATTTTTTTTTTTTATGTAATGTCCTGAAAATATCAAGTCTAACTGTTCTATTGTATCATTTAGGATCTCTGTTGCCTTTTTTAAAAAAAATTATTTATTTTTTATATTTTTTGCTGCGTTGGGTCTTCGTTGCTGTGCACGGGCTTTCTCTAGTTGCAGTGAGCAGGGGCTACTCTTTGTTGTGGTGCATGGACTTCTCATTGCAGTGGCTTCTCTTGTTGCAGAGCATGGGCTCTAGCTGCATGGGCTTCAGTAGTTGCAGTGTGCAGACTCAGTAGTTGTGGCAGGCAGGACTTAGAGTACGTGGACTTCAGTAGTTGTGGCACATGGACTCAGTAGTTGTGGTGTGCAGGCTTCAGTAGTTGTGTCACATGGGCTCAGTAGTTGTGTCTTGCAGGCTCTAGAGTGCAGGCTCAGTAGTTGTGGCTCATGGGCTTAGTTGCTCCGTGGCATGTGGGATCTTCACAGACCAGGGATCGAACCCATGTCCCCTGCATTGGAAGGTGGATTCTTAACCATTGCAACACCAGGGAAGTCCTTTCAAATACACTTTCAATCTCCTTTCTTTTCCTTCTGGAATCCCTATTATGCGTAGCTTGGCACACTTTATATTATCTTATATATGTTTTTCATTGGCTTTGTGTCTACTGTTTTTCTTGAGACTTTTTTTTTTTAGTTATCTATTTTATACATATTGGTATATATACGTCAATCCCAATCTCCCAATTCATCCCATTCATTTCCATTATTCTATCTTCCAGATCACTTATTCTTTCTTCTGCATTATTTATTCTGCTATTCATTGCCTTTAGGTCAGCTTTTGTCTTGGCAAATGAATTCTCTAATTTTTCTTGGCTCCTCCTTATAGTTTCTAGTTTTCTAGTCCCTTTTTTACAGTAATCTGCATTTCTGTTGATAGCCTTTCTTAATTCCTTCAGTATTTTCATTACCTCCTTTTTAAACTCGGTGTCTATAAGACTGAAGAGGTCTGTTTCATTGTTTATTCCTTCAGGGGAATTCTCTTGGTCTTTTAACTGGTGGTGGTTCCTCTGCTTCTTCATTTTGCTTATATTTCCCTTACTCTGTGTGTTTAGGAGAAACAATTATCTGCTATAGTCTTGGAGGGCTATTTATGTATGGGAGCGTCCCTGATAGCTTGTGTGGGTTTAATATTTTTTTGGCATGAAGGTTGTTTTTGGTTTGGATGCTTGCCGTCTCTTTCCTCAGGGTGTGCTGGTCGTTATCCCCTTGATAGGGGGTATGCAGATGCCCAGCCCCCGTGCACGCTCCCAGAAGGGTGGGGACAGAGGTTGGCTCCCAGTGGCAGGACCCTCATTGGTGGTGGCCGCGGCAGGCCATGTGCTCCCTGGAAGGAGGACCCTCCACCTAACCCTGGAGTTCGTGTAGGCGGTGCCCTGCCACCACATAGTGAGCCTGGGAGAAAGAAGCTCCTATGGCGGCCCGCCCCGTCTCCTCACGGGGGCAGCCCGCAGCCTTGCCTCTCCGTCGGGCCCAGGCTTCGTCCCCGGACTCCCTCGGTTGTGGCAACCACACCCTGGCCCCCTCAGGCTTTCCTGACACAGCCAATCCCAGTCCTCTCCCTGGTCTGACCTCCAAAGCACAAGCCTCAGCACCCAGCCCCCGCTCCGGCCCGCCTCAGTGGATGAGCATCTCAGGCTGGGGAGTGCCAGGTGATGGCCCTGACCGTCTATGCAGATCTCTCTCCGCTTTGTCCTCCAAAAACCCGTTGCTTGCTGCGTTCTCCCCCAAAGCTCCCCCTCTGTCCAGGCTGATCTCCTCACCAGTGAGGGGACTTCCCAGAGTGTGGAAACCTTTCCTTTTTCACAGCTCCCTCCCAGGGGTGCAGGTCCTGTCCTGTTTCCTTTCTCTCATTTTTTCTTTTTTCTTTTGTCCTTCCCAGTTATGTGGAGATTTTCTTGCTCTTTTGGAAGTCTGAGGTCTGCCAGCATTCAGTAGATATTCTGTGAGGAACATTCCACATGTAGATATATTTTTGATGCATTTGTGGGAGAAGGTGAGCTCTACATCCTACTGCTCTGCCATCTTGATCTGATCTCCCTGACTTAACTTTTTTATTTTTGCACCAGCATTACACACAAACCTCTTCTTCCTCATACCCTTTTCTAGTTTCTTATAGTGCTCCCCTGACCAAGGGTTTCCCCTGGTGGTGCATTTTGAGGTGGCCAAAAGCAGCAGTGGCTTGGCAAGGGCTTGCTTGCTGCACAATAAAAACTCGGCAAACCCTCATCCTTGGGATGTGCATGCAATCCAGTGGTGCATCTGTTTTTCCCTGTGGGGAGACAAGAGGGTGTCAGTTTCATTAGCTGAGTTGATCCTGAGAGCCAGGGTGTGGATGAATAGTTCCTTTGCTGGCAGAGGTATCTGTGGGCCAACAGAAGGTCAGGGTCCCTCTCGGGAGGTGATTTAGTCCTCTGGCTCCTGGGGTAAGGTAAGGGAGATGGGCATGGGCAGATGGGCATGGGGGATGCAGGGCATGGCTTCAGGAGTTGTGTCACATGGATTCAGTAGTTGTGTCTTGCAGGCTCTAGAGTGCAGGCTCAGTAGTTGTGGCTCATGGGCTTAGTTGCTCCGTGGCATGTGGGATCTTCACAGACCAGGGATCGAACCCATGTCCCCTGCATTGGAAGGTGGATTCTTAACTGTTGCAACACCAGGGAAGTTCCTTCAAATACATTTTCAATCTCCTTTCTCTTTCTTCTCCTTCTGGAATCCCCAGCCCCACACTGGGAAGAGTCAGGGCAGGGCTTCCCTGGTGGCGCAGTGGTTGAGAGTCCGCCTGCCGATGCAGGGGACACGGGTTCGTGCCCCGGTCCGGGAAGATCCCACATGCTGCGGAGCGGCTGGGCCCGTGAGCCATGGCCGTTGAGCCTGCGCGTCCGGAGCCTGCACTTCTGGAGCCTGTGCTCCGCAACGGGAGAAGCCACAACAGTGAGAGGCCCGTGTACCACAAAAAAAAAAAAAAAAAGAGTCAGGGCAGTCCGGCAGGACTGGGTGGGGTGGGGCTGGGGTTGGGGGAATGGGGGTAAGGGGCACTGAGGCTGCAACTGGATGAAAGTTATTTTGGAGAAAACCAAACAGAGCTCTTCACTGAGTGAGTGAACTCTGGGCCTCCCTCTTTATCTCCCCTTGTGAGAAGCCAGGCCTTACTCTGTAACACAGGGGAGAAGGGTGGGAAAGTACAGAAGGATGCACGGGGTTGGGGGCATCTATAGAGTGTTCAACCTCTGACTCTGGGGTCTCATTTCTCACATAGCTTCTAGGGAAGGCCCTGCTGTCTCCTGGCAGGACCTTCCTGGCACTCTGTGTCTGTTCATATTAGAAGAGTACTCCCTCCCTCCGTTATCCATGCCTGGGGGCTGGGGCTTGTTGTGGGGTGGCAGACTAGGCATCCCTGTATCCTGGTGGCCCTGGGGGATGAGCAGAGGTTGGCAAGGGCCCAGTGACACCAGTATCTTCTAGGAGCTCTGGCTGGGACATCACCCTGAGAAGCAGCATGGAGCAGCAGCCTAACAGAGAAGGCCACAGCCCAGGAA
Source organism: Stenella coeruleoalba (assembly GCF_951394435.1). Classification (NCBI taxonomy): domain Eukaryota; kingdom Metazoa; phylum Chordata; class Mammalia; order Artiodactyla; family Delphinidae; genus Stenella; species Stenella coeruleoalba. The sequence continues at coordinate 68,789,876 of NC_137156.1, forward strand.
GGACCCCTCAGGGCCCAGAGTGCAGCAGTACTCCTGTGGGCCAAGAGTGTAGTCTGAGAGACCTGGAGCATAACCTGGGGAGCATTCTTCAGGGACCAGATTCTGGGTCGGAGAAGCTTCCTCCAAGCCCTGACCCCAAGACCCCACCTTTGCACCTGACTGCAGCCCCATCCACGTCCTCAGACTTGGGGCAGCCCCGGAAGTTGCCCCTGACGGGCACTGATAAGAAGTACCCGCTGATGAAGCAGCGTGGGTTCTACTCTGACATCCTCAGCCCTGGAAGCTTGGATAAACTTGGGGTGAGTGTGGCAGCCATACCCTACCAAGCCTGAGCCTTCCTTGTGGGTTCTTTTTGCCCTTTCTTCCTTTTATCCATCCATCCATCCACCAATCTGTCTAGCAATTTTCCACCCACTCACCCATCTGCCCATCCTTCTGCCCATCCATCTTTGTCCATTCATTCAAAAATTCATTACTGAGCACCTGCTATGTGACAGGCCCTGGGCTAAGCCCCAGTGACAATACACCAGGATTGTCATCCATATGCCTATTGTCATGGGGCAATGGCTTTGGTGGGGAAATACTCCCTCCCCCGGCCCCAGCTCTGGTTGGGGAGGGGGTCCTGGGACAAGGTGGTGTACTGCTGAGATTTACAAGATAGGTATGAATTTGCTGGGTAAGATAGGGGCTGGGGGGAGTGTTCCAGGCAGGGGGAACAGAAGATACAGAGCCTTGAGATCCCTGACAGAGGCCATGGCCCACATGGAGGAGGAGAGTAGAAATAAGAGGAGAGAGATGGAGGGCAGGGGAAGACGGAGAAGGGATATAACTAGGGGAGAGTTCAAAGAGCCCTGTGCGTCCTGGACAGCCTTAGGATGGTTTTAGGCAGGGGAGGGGCCAATAGAGATAGGGCAATGACCCATTGATACCCACTGTGCCAGAGGTCCCAGAGTGCCCTTGGCAGTGGAGGAATACACAGAGGCACCTGCAGACCTTACAGTACCTCTGTCTTGTGGCTCAGCCCCTGGACACACACCAAGAGTGTTCTCAGAGTGAGGAGGGGGACTGTGCACGACCAGAATGGGGTTGGGCCAGGGGTGTCCCAGGTGGCCACAGCTTGTCACCTACTGTGGCCTCTGAATGAGGAATTGTGCAAATTCCTCTTCACTGATTCTTCCTCATCCCTGTCCCTGTGCACCCCTGGGATGCTCTCTGGTGGGCATGGGGGAGACACCTGGCCTTGGGGGCCCTACCAGATCCTGCCTGTCCTTGGGATGTTTACGCTCCCTCAGGGCTATGGGGTTTGGTTTCAGGAGGTGTGTCGTGGCCCCTGCACGAACCAGGACCTCCTGCGGCAGGCCAACCTTGACAAGTTCACCCCAAGAGGTCAGTGCCCAGGGGGCTGGGTGGGAGGGTGCCTTTAGAAGCAGGGCCTCTGGCCTTAGGGAGATTGTCTCCTCTTGGCTGAGGGTTTCAATCTCCTCAACTGTGAAATGGGGATAACAAGAAACAAGGTGCTTTGCAGGGCCCCAGCTCATGGTGAGTGCTCGGTGAAGCACAGCTGCTTAATTGTGACTCTCGGCAGAGCTGTGTGTGACAAGGGCACTGTGGTGTGGTGGGGCTGCTGAGGGCCAGGTCCCCAGTTCCCTCTGCCTGGCTGGGGACAGTAGGACATTGACATGTGTGTTTTCTGGTACGTGGAACGTGGGCTTGGAGGAGGTCAGGACTGTTGTTACCTGGCTCGGGCTGCAGCACCTAGAACAGGGCTTGGAGCAGGAAGGTACCCAGGATTTCATTGCCAAAGAGGGGAAGGAAGACGCTCCTCTCAGGCTCCATGGTGAGTCTTGTAAGGTGTGGGGCAGGTCTGCATGGCACAGACCAGTCCCCAGTGGCAGAGGGGAGGAGAGGGTGGCTCCAAGAAAGGCAGCGAACTGGTTGGGGCCCTGAGAGGCAGTGAGACCTTGGGGGCCCTCCTGGCTGGCCAGTGGACAGGACGCCCTTTCGATCAGGTCCAGAAGCTCCATGGTCCCAGCTGTCTGCCTTTCCACTCTACCCCCAGGAGAGGCCTGGCTCTGTGCTGGCACTGTCCAGATTTGTCTTCTTGAGACCCACAGTCCTCCTGGGGGCCTGTGAATCCCCAAAAGTGGCACAGGAAACATCACATGTACATGCCTCTGTGCAGTGACCTGAGGATCCAGCCTATTGTGGTCAGCAGTTTCACAAGTATCTGTGGCCCAGAAAATGGTTACAAACCACAGATCAAGGGCTGCGGGGGAGCTGGGAATGGGGCTCCTGCTATCCATGGCAGGGGCGGGGGGCAGGGCTGGTCAGCAGCTCTGTGGCCCCACCCAAGTGAGGAAGAACAGCCCGGCAGGGTCACAGGGTGGCGGCAGTCAGGACTCATGGCCGTCAGAGCTCTTGGCAGAAGGCTACGTGAAGGCCTGGGAAGCCTGCCTAGGGCTCCTGGACCAGCAGGGGCGGGGGCCAGGCTTTGCTGTCCTCACCCTGGCTCCTTCTTGGCTCCTGAGACGCAGGGCCAGGCCCAGGAATTCATGATCCTGGGTGTGGAATGTGTTATGGATCCATAGGCTCAAGAGCAGATGATTAGGGATCTGAAAACTGCCCCTGGGCCAGACCGTTCTGGTAGCGTGGGGTTCCCCGAGCACCTGACAGCTCTGGTAAGAGAGCCGACTTAGCGGCAGGTGGATGGCCTCTGCTCAGCCTCTGGAAGCTTCTGTAGAGCCCCAGTGGGTACCCCCAAGGTAGACCCTCCTCTGGTGTGACTGCATCTTGACCCCAGAGACGTGAGGCCCAAGGAGGGGGTTACTAGGGCCTCCCAGGGGAGTTGTTCGGAGCCATCACTGAGCTGTCCAGAGCCCACCCAGGCCCTGGGAAAGGTGGCTCATCCCCGAAGCACTTTCCTGCACTCCCGTCCCCACCACTATGGTCTTGGCTTGTCTGAGACTTTCCTTCCCATTTAACATCCTGAGTCCCAGGAAACTGGAATGTCACCCTATCAATGGGCCTCTCTTCACCAGTTCCCTTGCCCTCAGACCTGGAATGGAAGCCTGTCTAAGGAGGTGTGGCCATTTTGTGACTTGAGGGTCCCCTGGGGGTGGGGTGGTGGTGCCACCCACTCCTACAGTATCCAGGATGTCTTGAGTCTGGAAACAGTCCCAGTGAGTGAATGGCATTCAGACCCCGAGATGCTTGGGAGGGCCTCTGGGGTAGGGATGGCAGGAACCCATCCCAGACATGCAGGGAGCTACCACTTCACCTTCCTATCCAGCTGTAATCCTCACTGGTAGTTTGATTCAGCATCTGGCTTGAGCAAAAGCCGCTGGCACCGGGGCTGTGGGCAGAAAGGAGGGGAATGGTCGAGCATGCTGGCTCTGGGCAGGGCGAGCAGGACCAAAACAGACCTTCTGGCGGCCCTTGTCCTCCAGGCTCGTGACCCCTTGGGAGCCCGGTGCACATCTGGCTTCTCACTGCCACAGGCCAGCTCTGAGCTTCCCATGCCCCAAAGCTGCATGCCTGGTACCTGCCTAGCACTGTGTTTTGGGGGTGTTGGGCCCCAGCCTGAGCCCCTGCAGCTCCTGCCCCTGCCCCTGCCCACAGTCAGAACCTTTGAGGTTCCTGAGGACTTCGAGGAGCGCCTGGAGCATCAGCACATCGGGTGTACCACCAAGCTGCTCACCCAGACTGACTTCCCGCTGCAGGCCTACGAGCCCAAGGTGCAGGTGCCCTACCTGGTGCTGCCGGGCCAGTGCCCCCGCAAGATTGAGATTGAGAGGTAGGTATGGTTGCGTGAGCAGTGGGAGGGCCTGCCCTCTGGGAGGTGGCATCCACCCACCTCAAAGAGTGAGGGATAGTAGACAACTAGGTGATCATCCTCATGGCAGAGGTTACTAAGATGGGTCTGTGTGCAAGTGTTCAAATCTTCTAGCCCTTTGGTTTCTTAATAGGAACGAGTTACTTTCCTTGCTGTGGAATCAGGGAGGGTGGCATTTAAGTCAACGTGGTGAAACTGACAGGCAGGATGCAAGGGCAGTTGGAGCCCAGGACACCAGCCCCAGCCACCATTCCACTTCCTGATAAGTCCCAGAAGGGCAGAGGGCCCTGGAGGGGGTCACTGGGCCACACCCCTACTGCCTTAACTCCCTGGGCCCTTGCTGACCCCCATGGAGACACCTCACATGCGCCGAGCTGTCGTGAGATTTCCTTGTCTCCCTCGGCCAGGAGGAAGCGGCTGTACCTGAGCCTGGACATTGAGCAGCTGCTGGCCAGCGAGGGCATTGACTCCGACAAGCTCATGCCCAGGCACCCAGACCCCCACCACCCCCAGACCATTGAGCAGGGTCATGACCCGCTGTTCCCCATCTATCTCCCACTGAAGGTGAGTCCAGCTTCCACAGAGGGCCAGTGGTCAGGAGATGGGGGTGAAGGACTCCAGCGGAGGGATCAGACTCAAAAGGGGATCCCATGGCAATCACAAGCACTCACTTGTCAGACAGGACAACTGCATAGTCAGGGTGCTACCCCCACTCCTGGGGTTTCAGGCATCCTAGGCTGGGGCAGGAGGGGCCCCAGGACCCCTGGGACGCTGATTCCCTGCTTCTTCCCTGGGAGCCTGGGAACCCTGTGTACATGAGCTCTGTCCCCACCCCACCCACGGGCACCAAGAAGCAGCCCAGTTGGACTGTGGAGTAGTGTTCAGGCCTCCCTGACTACTGCGTCTGGTGTCACTGGGATGGGGAGACCTGTGGTGGAGGAAGGCACCATTGTAGCCCCTTTAGGGTACCAATGGGGAAACTGAGTCCAGAGGAGAAAGAGGGAGCATAGCCTGCCCTGGTTTTCACCCACTTCCCTGCCCTTCCTCTCCATGGTCCTGAGTATCTCTTGCCTGGTGGTCCCTATGGGGAGACAGAGTTGCATATCACCCTACTAAAGATGGCCTTCTGACAACCTGAACTTGCATTGTTTCTGAGTCTGGGTGGGTGCTCAGGAAAATCCAAGGGCCACCACTTCCCTTGGACCTGAGCTGGGTGATCCTGGCCAGTGGTGGGGGAGAGCCCATATCCTGCTCTGAGTCCCCAGATACCCCTCTGCCTGAACCTCAGTGTGGCTTGGTTGGACAGGGTTTCATAGAGCCAGACTCCACAGACCCCTGTGAACAGCAGAGGAGGCACTCAGGCCCCTGGGCCCCAGTCTTCAGCTTCTGCATCTGGGGAGGAGCCTACTCAGGCACCCCTACCCTCTGGCATGCCCAGCCCACTTGGGTCCACCAGGGGTGAGCCGCCTGCTCCCAGCATCTACTGTTTTCTTCCAGGTATTTGACAATGAGGAGTTTGACTGCCGGACTCCCAGTGAGTGGATCAACATGGGCTTGGAGCCAGGGTCTCAGAACAGGAAACCTGTCCCCGGAAAAGCCCTCCTGCCCATCAATGACTTCCTGGGGCACGGTGAGCAGGGCCAGCAAGGGCAGGGGGACAGGATCTTGTCTGCACCATCCTGTCCTGGCAGCCCAGCCATAGACTCCTAGACTGCCCTGGGGCCTCAACCATGGGAGGTGGGGGCCCCACCTTTTGAGGCCTCGCAGCTGGGATACAGGCCAGCGGGCTGGCCGCATAGAAGGAAATGCAGGGACCAGGGATGACATGGGTGGGTGGGCTGAGGAAGGAACAGCTGGATGGTGTCTAATGTTAAAAAAAAATGCTTTGATTTATTGGCAATGAAAAATATGCAAGCTTATTAGACATGTTCAAATGTGTATAAGGGGCACAATTCAAGCGGTTCCATCCCGTGCCCCAGAAACCGCATTGCTCCACCTATAACTGTGGCCTCTTGGCTTTCACCTCTGCGTGGACAACACACACACTGTCACACACTCACACTCACATACTTGCTTTCAAACACACACGTTCATAAGTCCACTGTCACACTCACCCACCATCCCTCACACACACACACAGCTGTACTCATATGCAAATTTTAAGCACACAAACACACATGCCTACTGTCACCCATTCACAACCGCTATCACACCCACATACACATCCTCACACTGATGTTGCACAGACTTGCCAAATCTTGCCCTTGTCTGTGTCTGCCCCTCCTTTGGCCCCAGGTCTGCCCTGGGGGCTGTGGAAGCTCTCTCCAGTTTGTTGCTGTTTGCCAGGCTGACCTTCCACGGTCACCACCCTGGCCTGCCACCATGGCTGGCATGACTACTCTCTATGTAGGCATCCTAGGAAGGTCTGGGTTATGAGATTGGAGGTGGCTGTCCCCATGTGCAGGGCGAAGGCCTCTCTGCTCCCTGCCCAGTGCATGGATATGCCGCTGTGGAGTGGGGAGTGGGCCCAGTGGGCCAGCGCCCAGGCGGGAGATAGGATTGTGAGAGCCATGCTGGTTTTCAGACTGCTCAGCCTCCAGGGGGCCCACAGCGAGTCCGTTGTGCAAGCTGTAAGTTTATGTTTCAGTTTAAAAACATGTAAATGCTAGAATCAATTTCTTTGAACTAGATAAGAAACCCAGAATGTTCCCTTTACTTTGGACTTAATTACAAAAATAATTTAACTCAATTGTTCCCAGATCTCCAATTCCTGGTGATAAAACCAGAAGGTTTGGGGCTGTATTAACCTTAAATGTACCAGGTAGTGGCTTCCCTGAAGTGCTTCTGCTTGCACTGCTTCATATGGGCCCTGGCCCTGGGTGGCAGCACTAATGGTGGAGCGTTTCTGCCAGACTCTGCTTTCTGCTAGGGGCTTCCTGTGACATCTTTTCCTTTAAGCTGAGTCAAGACAAGGTCAGCATTTTCAAAAAGGAAACTAATTAGGAAGAGGAGGGAAAAGCAAAACAGAGCCAAAGCTGGTGAGGTATATCCCACAGCAGCCTCCTTTACTTATCTACCTGGCATCAGTCAGTGGGAGCATTTCTTTGGAATTCCAGCCTGGAGAAGATGCATACACAATATGACTTTAAGCTCTGTGAGACACACAAGCAAGGTAACAAATCAGAAAGTGCCTGGGGCAAAGGTGCTATTTTAGGCAGAGATGCTTCTACAAGGAGAAGCCGCTTGAGCAGGGAACAAGCCAGCATCGAGGTGACCTGGATGAAGACTGTTCCAGGCAGAGGGCACAGCCAATGCTAAGGCCCTGAGGCAGGAGCAAGCTACAAAGTCATAGGAATAGCCAGACATCCAGTGTGGCTGGAGAGGAATGAGTGAGGGAGGCAGTGGCAAGAGGTGAGCTGGAGTAGTCAAAGGCTTTCAGCCCAGGGAGAGGGTGGGAGGCCCATCCTGGCCAAACAGCCCCTGAGGCCCGCTTTGAGGCCATTGCAGGGAAGCAGTCTTCTACCCTGCCCTGCCCTGATGGGAGCAGCCCGGGGGCTCAGCTGCCACATGCAGCCTAAGGGCTTCCCTCGGGCCTTGAAGAGGTCCAGTTCAGACGTGATGAGCTCTACACCTAGATCCTCAACAGGGCTAGGCAAACAAGGACTAAGCAAACAAGCCCCTGTTTGCTTGGGGCTTTCCTGCCTCCTGTCCCAGCCCTGCTGGCCTGTCTCTCTCTGCCCTGATGGAGTCATGCAGAGCATCAGGGCAGAGAGACCTGCCTGGTTCCCAAGAGTCAAGCTCAGCTGGAAGGAAGTAGGCTCCCCACTCTGCTGCAGCCAGAGGGTGGGGGTCAGCATGGTGGGAGAGAGGCCAGACTAGTGACCACTGAGACCTTTCCTAGCATCCACTGCCCACATGCAGGGGCCTTTTCCCACCCTATGGCAGGGAGCACTGATGGGCACCCCTCCTGTTTCAGAGGACCCCAAGAGTCAGAAGCTGACGTACAAATGGTGCGATGTCGGCGTCCTGGACTATGACGAGGAGAAGAAGCTGTACCTAGTGCACAAGACGAATAAGGATGGTTTGGTGCGAGATGAGATGGGGAAGCCCATCCTGAATGGAGGGGTAACGGCCGAAGGTACGAGGTCTCTGCCCCTGCCTCAGGCAGACCCCCAGCTCAGGCCCGGCCTGGCCTGTGACTGAGGCCAACCCCTGCGCAGGGTATAGCCAGCTCGGGTCTGAATGCCCCTTGCTCTGTTGTCCTGGGGCTGTGTGTCCCCCAACCAGTGAGAACCAGAGGACGCATCACTCAGAGATCCCAGGAAGGGCAATTGGCCATTATTTGATATGCCAACTCTGAGCAGCTGGCAGTGCTGCTTTCAGTGTCATCTTGAGAAGGAGCCTGAGGCCCAACAATTAAAGATGTCTGCCCTGGGTGTCGCATCAGGAATGGGCAATTGAATGGCCACCCCTATATAACTCCTTGTCTGTACACAGCTTTTTACAGTTTACAAAGAACTTTCACATCCATCCATGACAACCTGTGACGTGGGCAGTTCAGGGAGTGTTGTCATACCCATTTCACAGATGTGATGGGGTCACTTGCTCAGAGCCACCATGCATCAGTGGCAGAGCCAGCCTGGAACCCAGTGCTCCTGCCCAGAGGGCCCCACTGCATGTTCCTTTCTCCCTCCACCCGACCCCAGGAAGGCCGCCCCTCCTGATCTGCCAGTACTGGGTGCCAAGGATCCAGCTTCTCTTCTGTGCTGAGGACCCACGTGTGTTCACACAACGTGTGGTCCAGGCCAACGCCCTGCGCAAGAACACAGAGGCGCTGCTGCTATACAACCTGTATGTGGACTGTATGCCCTCCGAGGGCCAGTGGCTCATCAGTGAGCAGAGCCTGAGCAAGATCAAGCAGTGGGCCATGAGCACACCTCGGATGCGCAAAGGGCCCTCGTGAGTACCTCCCCCAGACCCTTTCCCACACCAGAGCAGCACCTCCTCCAGGGAGCTGTCCAGTGGAAAAGTAGTGCTGCCCAGTGGGGGAGGGGGGATGCTCCCTCCATGCTCATCTGTTTGGGGCTGTCTTGCCCACTGCATTATGGATTTCTTGGGCCCCAAACAATTTCTTGTTCATCTCCAGATCTCTCATATCAATATGGACTCATGGATTCTTAATTTTATTCCAAGGGTTATAATCTGTTACTACCATTTTTAATTTTGATGATCAAATTGTCCCAGCTTTGGCCAGTGGGAGCCTCTTCAGGCTGATTCCTGTGTCCATTTGATATGTTCTTATTGTTCATTGAGTATGCTTTTACTTTCTGGCACAGCAAGAAGTTCCAGGCTCATCTTACTTTCCCAGACCCAGCCCTGAAATCAGCTGTTTTCCCAAGGAACCCTGGTTCCTCTTGGTGGGGAATGGTATTTAGAAGCTAAGATTTTGACATTAAGATGTGCTCATTGCTACTGGGAAATCAACACTTTGAAGTCCTTAGAGCAGATAGATCTAAGATATATACGTTATTTATTTATTTTATATCATATCATATATTCTTTAAACTTTTTTTAAAATTTATTTTTGGGGCTTCCCTGGTGGCACAGTGGTTGAGGGTCTGCCTGCCGATGCAGGGGACACGGGTTCCAGCCCCAGTCCAGGAGGATCCCACATGCCGCGGAGCGGCTAAGCCCGTGAGCCATGGCCGCTGAGCCTGTGCGTCCGGAGCCTGTGCTCCACAATGGGAGAGGCCACAACAGTGAGAGGCCCGCGTACCGCAAAAAAAAAAAAAAAAAAAAAAATTTATTTTTGACTGCGTTGGGTCTTTGCTGCTGTGCGCAGGCTTTCTCTAGTTGTGGCTAGCAGGGGCTACTCTTCATTGCGGAGCACAGGCTCTAGGCTCTCAGCTTCAGTAGTTGCAGTGCGCGGGCTTCTCACTGCAGTGGTTTTTCTTGTTGCAGAGCAACGGGCTCTAGGCACACAGGCTTCAGTAGTTGCGGCACATGGGCTTAGTCGTTGTGGCTTGCGGGCCATAGAGAGCAGGCTCAGTAGTTGTGGCACACGGGCTTAGTTGCTCCGCTGCATGTGGGATTTTCCTGGACCAGGGCTTGAACCCCTGTCCCCTGCATTGGCAGGCGGATTCTTAACCACTGCATCACCAGGGAAGCCCCTCATACCATATATTCTTATATTACATTATGTTACATATAACCTCCATGCACATGTCTTTATCTATTATATATCTATCTGTTAAAAAACATGAGTTCATACTGATATCTTCATATTGACTTCAAACCACAGGGCTCATTCTCACTTGTACATATTTGGTACTTCTTTTTCTAAAAGAAAATTGGCTTTTATTCCTCATAGTATATTTACTTATTTGCTCAGTCCTGGAATACACAGAAAGTAGTTTCAATTGCTTATCCATACCCTTTGGAGGAAAAACTCTACAAAGTAATCTTTGATATTTGTTTAGTTTTCTTTTTCTCTTTAAAAAGAGAGGGGGTGCTTCCCTGGTGGTGCAGTGGTTGAGAGTCCGCCTGCCGATGCAGGGGACACGGGTTCGTGCCCCGGTCCGGGAAGATCCCACATGCCACGGAGCGGCTAGGCCCATGAGCCATGGCCACTGAGCCTGCGCGTCCGGAGCCTGTACTCTGCAATGGGAGAGGCCACAACAGTGAGAGGCCCGCGTACCGCAAAAAAGAAAAAAAAAAAAAAAAAAAGAGAGGGAGTATATAGTCCAAATACTATGTTCAAAAGTTACTTGGTTTAGTTCTTCCCACCCTGCTCAGTGGGATATATTCATTGATGAATATATATATAGCTTGGTCTGTTTGTTTTATAAATATATGTGTATAAATATAGAAAATACATGTAAAATATACATATAATATGTGTATTATATTGTAATAGATACATGTATATTGTTATATATTACATTATATATAATATGTATGTATAAAATTTAGAGAGAATACATATACATATGTAAATATTTCTCTATGTGTATAATATATACACACATATATAAAACATACTCACTAATATATGTTACTCAAAAAGGTATACTCAGATTTGTCCCTCTTCACTCTCATTCATTCTATCCTATCCACATCTCCCATCTTTTCCACTCTGTTCCCACTCATAGGTAACCAATATCACTAGTTTCTGGTTTATTTTTTCTGTGTTTCTTTTTGCACAAATGATATTTTCATGTATATTTTCTTATCCCCCTTCTTACAATGCAGGGTAGTACACTATAGATATTCTTTTTTTTTTGTTTTTGTTTTTGTTTTTGTTTTTGTTTTTTGCGGTACACGGGCCTCTCACTGTTGTGGCCTCTCCCGTTGCGGAGCACAAGCTCCGGACGCGCAGGCCCAGCGGCCATGGCTCACGGGCCCAGTCGCTCCGCGGCATGTGGGATCTTCCCGGACTGGGGCACGAACCCGTGTCCCTGCATCGGCAGGCGGACTCTCAACCACTGCGCCACCAGGGAAGCCCTAGATATTCTTTTTATTTTGCCTTTTTCATTTACAATACATCCTGGAATCAATCCTTATCAGTTCATTGAGTCTTCATTCTTTTTTATAGCTGCATAGTAATCTATTGTGTGGATGTACCATGTATCATGGTTTATTCAACCATTCTCTAATACATAGGCATTTAGGTAATTTCCAGTAGTTTGCAATTACAAACAATGCTACAATGAATAATTTTGTGCACTTGTATATTCATATTGATGGAGGTATAGCTTTATATAGTGTATATTCTGAGAAGTGGAATTGCAAGGTCAAAAGATGAGTACTCACTGTACTTTTGTTAGGTATCACCACATTTTCCTCCATAAGGATTTTGCATGCCCACCAGCAATGTGTGAGAGTGCCTGTTTCCCTACCCCCTTGCCAAGAGTGCGTTGTTATACAATTTAATTTTTTGCCAGTCTGGAAGGTAAGTCTGTAAGTATTATAAATGAGGCTGAATGTCTTTTCAATCTTTTCATATGATTAAGGACAAGTTTTATATCTTTTTGTGACCTGTCCATATTTTTTGCCCATTTTTTTCTCTTAGGTTTTTGGGGTATTTTCCCTCTAATGTTATGAGTTCTTTATATATTAAGGATATTGGTTCTTTTAAAAATTAATTAATTAATTAATTAATTTTGGGCTCCGTTGGGTCTTCGTTACTGCCCGCAGGCTTTCTCTAGTTGTGGCGAGCGGGGTCTACTCTTTGTTGCGGTGTGTAGGCTTCTCACTGTGGTGGCTTCTCTTGTGGAGCACAGGCTCTAGGTGCGTGGGCCTCAGTAGTTGTGGCATATGGGATCAGTAGTTGTGGCTCACGGGCCCTAGAGCACAGGCTCAGTAGTTGTGGCGCACAGGCTTAGTCGCTCTGCGGCATGTGGGATCTTCCCAGACCAGGGATTGAACCATGTTCCTTGCATTGGCAGGTAGATTCTTAACCACTGCACAACCAGGGAAGTCCCAAGGATATTGGTTCATTATCTGTGATGTATGTTGTAAATGTTTTCTCCTGGTTTGTCAGTTGTATATTGACTTTTCTTATAGTAATCTTTGCAATATAACTTTAAAAGTACGTAAACAGTTTTATTAATCATTTCTTCTATTGCATCTGGATTTTGAGTCATAGTTAGAAAGTCCTTCCCTATATTGAGGTTTTCTTCTAGAACTTGTATGGTTTCATGTTTTTGCCTTTTATATCCTTGATTCATCCTTATGTATGGTATGTGGTATGGATCCAATTTTATCTTTTTCCAAATGGCTAACTAACATTTATTAAATGGTTTATTATTACCCATCAACATTTATTGAAACCTCCATCTATGACACAGAGATTTGAGAGGCCACCTTTATCATACACTAATTTCCATGTGTACTTGGGTCTATTTCTGGATTTTCTGTTCTATTCCATTGTTCTGTTTGTCCATTTATGCACTCGTACTACAGTTTTCTTTTCTATAATTTTTTAAATAGATTTATTTATTTTTATTTATTTATTTTTGACTGCATTGGGTCTTCGTTGCTGTGTGCGGGCTTTCTCTAGTTGCAGTGAGTGGGGGCTACTCTTGCAGTGTGCGTGCTTCTCATTACAGTGGCTTGTGGAGCACGGGCTCTAGGCACGCAGGCTTCAGTAGTTGTGGCTCGCGGTCTCAGTAGTTGTGGTGCACTGGCTTAGCTGCTCTGTGGCATGTGGGATCTTCCCAGACCAGGGATTGAACCCGTGTTGCCTGCATTGGCAGGCGGATTCTTTTTTTTTTTTTTTGGCAGGTGGATTCTTAACCACTGCGCTGCCAGGGAAGTCCTCGTACTACAGTTTTTATTTATTTATTTATTTATTTATGGCTGCACGCGGGCTTTCTCTATTTGCGGTGAGCGGGGGCTACTCTTCATTACGGTGTGAGGGCTTCTCATTGCGGTGGCTTCTCTTGTTGTGGAGCACAGGCTCTAGACACGCAGGCTTCAGTACTGTAGTACGCGGGCTCAGTAGTTGTGGTGCGTGGGCTCTAGAGCGCAGGCTCAGTAGTTGTGGTGCACGGGCTTAGTTGCTCCGTGGTATGTGGGATCTTTCCAGACCAGGGTTCGAACTCGTGTCCCCTGCATTGGCAGGCGGATTCTTAACCACTGCTCCACCAGGGACGTCCACTACAGTTTTTTTATTTTTATTTTTTTGCGGTACGCGGGCCTCTCACTGTTGTGGCCTCTCCCGTTGCGGAGCACAGGCTCTGGACGTGCAGGCTCAGTGGCCATGGCTCAAGGGCCCAGCCGCTCCGTGGCATGTGGGATCTTCCCGGACCAGGGCACGAACCCTCGTCCCCTGCATCGGCTGGCGGACTCTCAACCACTGCGCCACCAGGGAAGCCCCTACAGTTTTAATTATAGATATTTTACAGTATATTTTAATCTCTTGTAGGGCCATTATGTATATGGTAAAATATACATAATATAAAATTCACCATTTTAACTATTTTTAAGTGTACAGCTCAGTGGCATTAAGTACATCCATATTGTTGTCCAACCATCGCTACCATCTATCCATAGAATATTCATCATCCCAAAGTGAAACTTTGTACCAATTAAACTATAAGACCCATTCCCCTCTCCCCCAGCTCCTGGCAACCACCATTCTATTGTACTTTCTGAATTTGACTACCCTAAGTACCTCATATGAGTAGAATCATATATACTTATCCTTTTGCGAATCCTTTCTTCACTTAGCATAATGTCTTTCAGTATCATCCATGTTGTAGCACGTGTCAGAATTCTCTTCCTTTTTAAGGCTGAATAATATTCCATTGTACATATATACCACATTTTGTTTATCCATTCATCTGTTGATAGACACTTGATTGCTCCCATCTTTTGGCTATTATGAATAATACTGCTGTGAACATGGATATACAAAGATAACTTCATGTCCTTGCTTTCTGTTCTTTTGGGTATAAACCCAGAAGCAGAATTATTAGATCATATGGTAATTCTATTTGTTGTTGTTTAGTTTTTGTTTCATAATCATAAACTTAACTCCGTAATCCAGCTAGACTTGGAAGGGGGTAAGGAAAACTTGGAACCCAAAAAACTGCAGTGAGAACACAAAGATTATAGGCTATCATGAGCAAATGAGAGAAGGAATGGTCTGGTAGTTAAAATACAATACAAGTCAAATTTATTAGTTATCCACAGTCAGAAATGGTGAGCTTCTTGCTGGTCTTGCCAAACCTGGACCCAAAGCACTCCATGGTTTTCACAATATTCATGCCCTCTTTCACCTTGCTAAAGACCACGTGCTTGCCACCCAACCACCCAGTCTTGGTAGTGTAAATGAAAAACTGGGAACCATTTATGTGGGTCCACAATTTGCCATGTACAAGATGTGAAGACCCATGTGCTTCAGAGTGATGCTTATTATCAAATTTCCCCTTGTAGATAACTTGCTGCCAGTGCCATTATGGCATGTGAAGTCACCACCCTGGTACATAAACCCTGGAATAGTTCTGTGAAAGTAGGGACCTTTATAACCAAATCCTTTCTCCTCAGTGCTCAGAACACTCAAGTTTTCTGCTGTCTATGGAACTTTGTCTGCAAACAGTTCAAATGAGACATGGTCCAAGGTGACATCAACAGTGAATGTCAAAGAACACTGTGGGGTTGACCATGGTGGGGTAGTGCAGGGTGGCTTCGGGTGGCATCGGCAAAGCCCTATTTTTAATTTTTTGAGAAACCACCAACATGTTTTCCATAGCAGCTGTACCATTTTACATTCCTAGCAGCAGGGCACAAGGGTTCAAATTTCTCCATATCCTCACTGACACTTTCTATTTTCTGTTTTTTTTTTTTTCCTTAGAGTAGCCATCCTAAAGGATGTGAAGTGGTATCTCCTTGTGATTTTTATTTGCATTTTCCTAATGATTAGTGATGTTAAGCACTTCTTTTCATGCGCTTATCGGCTATTTGTATATTCTTCTTTGGAGAAATGTGTATTCAAATTCTTTTGCCTATATTCAAATCTAGTTGTATTTATTTATTTATTTAGTTAGTTATTTAGTTATGGCTGTGTTGGGTCTTAGTTTTGGCACGTGGGATCTTTCGTTGCAGCGCATGGGCTTCTTTTTAGTTGTGGCACACGGCCTCTCTAGTTGTGGCGCACGGGCTTAGTTGCCCTGTGGCATGTGGGATCTTAGTTCCCTGACCAGGGATCTAACCCATGTCCCCTGCTTTGGAAGGTGGATTCTTAAGCACTGGACCCCCAGGGAAGTCCCCAGTTGTTTTTTTGTTGTTGCATTTTAGTTCTTTATATACTTTGGATATTAATCCCTTATCAGATATGTGATTTGAAGATATTTTCTCCCATTCCATGGGTTGCCTTTTTATTCTGTTGATAGTGTCCTTTGTGTAACTAGGACACAAAGGTTTTCATTTTGGTGACATCCAATTTGTCTATTTTTCCTTATTGCTTGTGACTTTGTGTCATGTATAAGAAATCATTACCAAATCCAATGTCGTGAAGCTTTCTTCCATGTGTTCTTTTAAGAATTTTACAGTGTTAGATCTTATGTTCAGATCTTTGATCCATTTTGAGTTAAATTTTGCATATGGTCTTAGGTAGGGGTCCAAGTTCATTCTTTTGCATGTGAATATGCAGTTTTCCCAGGACAATGTGTTGAAAAGGCTGTCTTTTTCCCCATTGAATGATGTTGGCACCCTTGTTGAAAATAATTTGACTATATATATATGAGGTTTTATTTTTGGGTTGTCTTTTCTATTCCATTGGTCTCTCAGTCTGTCTTTATTCCAGTACCACATATTTTGATTACTGTAGGTTTGTAATTAGTTTTGAAACTGAAAAGTGTGAGTCTTCCCACTTTGTTCTTTTTCAAGTTTGTTTTGGCTATTTGGGGGTCCCTTGAGATTCCATATGAATTTTAGGATGAATTTTTCTCTTTCTGCAAAAAAAGTTGTTGGGATTTTGATAGGGATTTTGCACGCTTATTTCCTCATGTGAGCTTTAGTATCAACTTGTCTAGCTGTATTTTTAAAACGCTTGGTATTTTTATTGTGATAGCATTATATTTTTAAATTACCTTAGGTATAGCTGACATCTTTGGGATCCTGAATTGTACTATCCAAGAACAAGGAATGTTTGTCCATTTGTTCAAGTCTACTTCTGTATCTTTCAGTAGTGCTTTAAAGATTTTTTCCTATAGGTTTTGCATATTTCTAAGTATTTTATCTTCTTTGTTGCTATTATAAATGGGCTTTCTCTACTTTTACATCTATTGATTGATTTCTTTATGCCAATTTACATCCTGTTACCTTCCTAAAATCATTTAATGTTTGAGTTTATCATTGATTCTCTGGGACTTTCTAAGTGCACACTATCTGTAAATAGAGATAGTTTTACTTATTATTTTCCAATTCTTATTCCTCTAATTACTTTCTCTTGTCTAATTGCATTTTCTAATACCTCCAGTACAATATTGAATAGTAGTGGAGACAGTAGGCTTCATTACCTTGTTCCTAAAATTAGTGGAAATACCTCTAGTGTTTATGCCTTAAGAAAAATGCTAGCTTTAGGGTTTTGTTTATTTAATAATGTAGCTGTTGATTTCTATTTTCTTAAATTTTTTTTTTGTCACAGGCTATTTAAGTACCCGTGGAGATAATCATATGTTTGTCTCCTTAGATCTATTCACATGGTGAATTATATTAATTGATTTGCTAATATTGAGACAACCTTGCAATCCTTTAATAAATCCCACTTAGCCATGGTGTATCATTTTTTTTAACATCTTTATTGGAGTATAATTGCTTTACAATGGTGTGTTAGTTTCTGTTTTATAACAAAGCGAATCAGTTATACATATACATATGTTCCCATATCTCTTCCCTCTTGCGTCTCCCTCCCACCCTCCCTATCCCACCCCTCTAGTGTATCATTTTTAATGTGGTATTAGATTTTGTCCATTAATATGCTATTTAGAACTTTATCATTGATATGTGATACTGGCTTGCAATTTTTTTTTGTATTTCTTTATACAGGTTTGAAGCAAAGTTATACTTGCTTCATATAAAGAATTTTGACATTTTCCATCTTTTTCAGTACTCTGGAGCAATTTATGTTGCATTGGGGCTGTGTGGTCATTCTTTTGTAAAACCATTTGGACATGGGGCTTTTCTAGTTTTTCTATAACTTTATTTTTCTACAGGTATTTGATCTTTTTAAGCTTTCTTTTTTCTAATGGAGTCAATTTTGGTATACTTTGTTTCTCTAGAAAATTATCCATGTTACCTAGTTTTAAAAATATATTTGCATAGACAACTCTTGTTGTCTTGCTTTGTATGTTGCTTTTGAGACATCTGATGTCAAAGTCCCCTTCTCTTGTAAGTTGTTTGATTTTTTTTTTTCTTGGAGACCTTGGAGATTTTTTTTTTTTTTGTCTTTAAAGTCTAATCATTTTACTAGGGTATGTCCTAGAGTTGATCATTCTGATATTTTTTCCCAAGTACACAATGGGCCTTTTAAATGTATAAATTCAGATATTCTTTTATTTCTGGAAAATATTCTTGAATTGTAGTTTTAAATATTAGTTCTGTTCCATTGTTTTGTTTCTCTTCATCAGAGACTCCATACTATCTATCTATCCATTTATCTATCTGTTGTGTTGCTTCTTCTTTGTTTCTAATTCAACTACTTTCTGAACCTTTTCTGTTCTTTCTTTTTCTAATTTTCATTCTCTTGGTTTTATTCGTGACTTTCTTAAATGTATTTTATTAACTTTTTAATTTGACTGTATTATTCTATGGCCAACTTGTAATTTAGCTTTCCTTCATAAGATAATTTAGTTTCTTCCATTTTTTTCCCGAGTCCAATTAAATATCCTTTCTTTTCTTCCTGTTATTTGCCTATTTCTATGTTTTATTTTTCATATGCCCAAATACTTTGAAGAGATTTACTTTAGTTTGAAGTGTTGTGTTAGTTTTCTTCTCCTTTGTCTTTTTTTGCGGGGTGTGAGAATTTTCATCAATTAAGGTGTTTTCTTTCTTTTCCTTATAGTAGCTTTATATAAATGTAGCCTTTCACCTACCTATTTCATTGATTTGTAAAGATTTACAAGATTTCTAGTCCCAGGGCGCCCTCCTCTGTTAGTATAGCAAACTGTTTTTATTTATTTATTTATTTTTTAATAAATGGCCATGTAGGGGTGTGGGTGTTGGGGAGAAGGGTCATGTGTCCTCCAAATTTTTTGTTCTCTCTTGCAGGACTCTACTTTTCACTTTTGTTTCTTTCTCCCTCACCCTCCAATCTCCAAAGGATTCCTATTCTTTCCTTTTACCTTCCCCCCTCATAAGTCATGCCTTTCAGAGAATCCTACCTTGAACGCATGCAGCTAAATCCCTTCCTTTTAGTAAGTGCTGTGATTTACCAGGACTCTTGTTTTTGCAGTTAGGAGAGACTTTCTCTTTCTGGAAGGATTTTAGGTCCATATGGGGGCTACCATACACCACTCTTCTGCACAGTTTTTCCCAGACTGCCCTTGTTCTCCATGAAGGCTTGTAGCTGCAGTGTGAGTGAGAGTGCACTGGGAGTTGATGTTTATTTTTCTACTTGAAGATAATGTGAGTTTGGACATTCTCTTTATTCTAGTTATGCTAAAGGTGTACGTTTTGGGTAGTGCTATTTGTTTTTCTTGCTTTTCTTTTCCTCTTCTCTTTTTTTAAAAAGTGTGCTGGGAGAGTTGAATTGATGTGGCCATTGTTATCATGGTTGTCCAGAATTCCATTTCTTGAGTTTTATATCATTTAGAGTATCTTTGGCTATAAATTACAAAGATGCTTGGCTGAGATTGGCTTAGAAAACAGGGAAATTCATTTCTTTACATGTAACAAGAAATCTGATGCAGGACATCTCAGGCTTGGACCTCAGGGCTCTGTCTGGTGTCTGCTGGCTTTGTTCTCAGGGAAGATGGCAGCAGCAGTTTCAGAAGCACAAGGTCCAGAGTCCATTGACTCCTGCTGTGGATTAGATTCCCTAGAAATAGAGCCTGTTTCAGGGATTCACGTACAAGTGATTTTTTGATGCAGTCCTCTCAGGAGAATCTACAAGCAAGTGAAGGAGGTAGGATAAGATGGAGGAAGCATCTAGGCAGAGGTGGGGTTTTAGGAGAAGCTAGCCTCTGATCCCACAGGGAATTCTGGAGCATGAATGACAACACAGAGTTTGTCTTGAGGGAGACAGGACAAGGGGGCTTGATTCTATATCTCTGCATCAGTCACTGGTCAGTCACAACTGGGTCCTGTAGCCACTCCTAAACAATTACAGTCGGGACCCAGCCCCACCAGGATTGACGTAGACTAGTTGAGATATACCCCTGGAGCTGGGGATGGTTCATCTTCCCCTGAGTCATGTGAGAAAGGAATAAATCTGGAGCAAAAGTGAGGTACAGTTAGGAGGCAATGGATATCCCTCAGGCGGCCAGCCACGTGTGTGGCAGGTACCTATCTTGTGCCAGGACTGGGGCACAGTGGTGAGCGCCCCCAACAAAGGGCTCTCGGTCTAGCCAGGAAGACAGGCAGTGAGAAAGCTGGGTGTCTGGGTTCTGATGGGTACTGTGATGACAGAGCAAGGTAAGGGAATAGAGATGTCTTGGAGGGGCTGCTTTACATCAGGTGGTGAGGAAAGGCCTCGCTGGGGTGAACATTTGAGCTGAGGCCTGCAGTGCAAGGGGAGAAGAGAATTCTGGTTGAGGGAACAACGGTGTTGAAGCTGAGAGGTGGAGACACGTCTGGGGGATGTGAGGAGCAGTAGGGGGTTAATGCAGCCGGAGTGGACCAGAGAGGGTGCTGTAGCCTGGGAGACACTGGAGACGGAGGCCGGACGCCATGAGGCAGGCACAGGTGTTAAGAAGGAACGCGTTCACGGGCCTGCAGTGTGAGAGGAGTCAGGGAAGGGCTTTGAGCAGAGGACCGGCTTGACCATTTACATGTTTAAAATATCTTTTTTTTTCCTGCCAAGTGGAAAATGGGTTTTAAGGGGGCAAGAGGGGGAGGCAGAGAGGTCAGTGAAGAGTGGGAAGCAAAATGGGCAGACTCAGGGACTGATGTGATCCTGGGGGCGGGGGTGGCATAGAAGAGGCACGACGGGTGCTGGTGGCTGGGGGCCAGGTAGGAGGTGTGCCCAGAAATGCAGAAGGGATGCCCCAAACTCATGTCCCCAGAGCCTGGGGCCCAGCTGGCCTACAGTGTTGTGGCGGGGGGGTGGAGCCCTCCTGATTCCGCCTTCTCTGCTCCACATGGGCAGGGTTCTGGAGCACTTCAGCAATCTTTCGAGAGAAGTGAACCTGGACTACGAGCGCAGCATGAACAAGATCAGCTTTGACAAAATCGTCTCCTCCAAGCCCAAGACGTTCTTCTATGTGACCCTGCCTGAGGAAGAGGAGGAGAAGGTGCCCAAGCAAGGTGACGCTGGCTAGACAGAGGCAGGCCCACGGCCACCCACGGCCAGAGCCCCTCCTGCCCCTCCCTCTGGGACCTCCCCTGTCCCCAGCATTCATCACCTTCTTTTCCTACCTGTCTGGAGAGCTGGGGGTTGGGGTTGTGGGGGTGGGGTAGAAGAAGGCTCTTTGATTTATTATTTTTTTAATTTTAATTTTAAAATATTTATTATTTATTTATTTATATGGGCTGTGCCCGGTCTTTTTTTTTTTTTTTTTTTTTTTTGGCGGTACGCGGGCCTCTCACTGGTGTGGCCTCTCCAGTTGTGGAGCACAGGCTCTGGACGTGCAGGCTCAGCAGCCATGGCTCACGGGCCCAGCCGCTCCGCAGCATGTGGGATCTTCCCGGACCGGGGCACGAACCCATGTCCCCTGCATCAGCAGGCGGACTCTCAACCACTGTGCCACCAGGGAAGCCCTGTGCCCGGTCTTAGTTGTAGCATGTGGGATCTTTTTAGTCGCGGCATATGGACTTCTTAGTTGTGGCACGCATGTGGGATCTAGTTCCCCGACCAGGTATCGAACTTGGGCCCCCTGCAGTGGGAGCGCAGAATCTTACCCACTGGACCACCAGGGAAGTCCCCGAAGGCTCTTTTAAAAATAGTAGTCTGAACAGTGCAGAAGTGGCAAGGTAAACATGGACTAGGAAAGCAATTGTCCAGAAGTGGATGAAAAGTGCTCTGATTTTCTGACCTAGGGACATGCAGTCCTTTTCTTCCTCCAGTAGCAAGAGTAGGTTGGCACTGCTGCAGCTCCATTTGATATGTGGCAGACCGAGTCTCAGAGCTCCTTGCTTGGAGCTCTCTGATCCCTGCCCCAGCTTCCATGTGTGTGAGGTACCCAGGAAACTGGGGTGGGGTGCAGACCATGGGCACTCCCAGGGGCCTGATGCCCATGTCTTCCTTTCTTGGTGCTCCAGGGCAGGCCCCAGATGGGCCCCAGGGGTTGTGTGCAGGTTGGCTGGGAGGGAGTGAGGAGGGAGCCCATGGTTCTCACCCACCTTCAAGGGGCCTGTGATCCAGAGTGACCTGGAGGGAATTGGTTTACCCACCCCAGAGTGGGCACTTCACTGTGGAGCCTTGGGGTCACCCAGGTAGGCCATGGGGAAAGAGGGGTTCCAGGGACATGGGTGTCTCTTCCAGGGAGGAGGCAGGAGTTGTTCCCTCCATCAATACCTGGTAGATCTGCCCTGACCCCTGATACATCCAAGGCCCATCTGACACTGGCCCTTGACCCCCATCCCTGCAGGACTGGTGAGTGTCCCCCAGTACCCATTCCAGGAACAGAAGGCAGACTTCACCTTCGTGTCCTTGCTCACACGGTCGGAGGTCATCACGGCCCTCAGCAAAGTGCGGGCCGAGTGCAGCAAGGTGACCGCTATGTCCCTCTTCCACTCAAGCCTCTCCAAGTACAGCCGCTTAGAGGAGTTCGAACAAATCCAGTCACAGACCTACTCCCAGGTGCGTGGGCATCCAGGGCACAGAGGGTGATAGCGGGCCAGGGCCTCGGAGCTGATGGGCACAGACAGGGGCCCTGGGAAGCCCGGAGTTGATCAGCCAAGAGCGCCTGCTTTCCTTAAAACCAGGCCTTGCCTCTTCCTAGACCTTGCGGGAAGCTGGGGCGGGTGCCAACTGGGTGTTTCATCTTAGAGAGAAAAGGAAAACCAGGCTGGGCTCCCTTTCTAGTCCTTTTCCATCCCAACACTGGTGGCCTCTGAAGCAGACTCCCAGTCTTGGAAAGGGGAGCAGGAACCCCATGCACCCCCATATCTACCTGAGCATGGGAGTGTGAGGGGGAGAGGTGTAGCCTCATGGGAGACAGGCACCAGTGGGCCCAGGAGGAAAGCTCCTTTCTGCTCCACTCTGTGCCTCGATCTCTCTCTCTCTGCCTCATTCTCTGTATCTCTGTGTCTCTCCCTTGGCTGGAGGGAAAGCCCTGCTTTTGCTGCCCCTCCCTCCCTCGTCCCCCCACCTCCAGAAGCCCTGGTCCCTGGGGGTCATAGGGGGTGTTGGTTGGCAGGGCTTGGCAGTAAGTTGGGGTTGTGGGGAGATCCCTTCATGGTCATCTGAGTCTGGAGAGTGCCCGAGCATGGTGGCTGTGGGCAGTGCGCCCCGCAGGCAGCCACATGATGCCACTTGTGGCCACCGCAGGTGCAGATGTTCCTCAAGGACAGCTGGATCACCACGCTCAAGGTGGTCATGCGCAGCAGCCTGCGTGACATGAGCAAGGGCTGGTACAACCTCTACGAGACCAACTGGGAGGTGTACCTCATGTCGAAGCTGCACAGGCTGATGGAGCTGCTCAAGTACATGCTGCAGGACACACTGCGCTTCCTGGTGCAAAACTCTCTCGCCAGCTTCGCGCAGTTCATCAGCGATGCCTGCTGCAGCGTGCTCGACTGCACCGATGACATGGTCTGGGGCGAAGACTTCATAAACAGCCCCTATAGGTGGGGCTCGGCTGGGCAGAGGCACCTGTCGACACCAGAGCTGTTCCTTGTCAGGCGCTGACGGCTAGGGCGGTACAGGGTCAGGGGGCCAGGGCAGCCAGGGGCAGGGTGCCCAGCACTGCTGGGTCCTGGACACAAGGGTGGGCCTGGCTCCTGCCCTGGTTGCTGGGGAATGTCCCAGCAGCTCTGCCTGGCATATCTTCTGGTGACTTCCATCTCTGTCACTGAGTTCCTCAGTTGAGAAATGTTTTTTGAGCACTTGCCATGAACCAGGTGGGGTTCTAGGGGAACAAGAGGGGTGCGGCCCCTGCTCTCACATGAGCACAGACAGCAATCAAAGAAATAAACAGATACAGTCATTGCTGATCTCGGCAGGGGCTCTGACATATCCAGGAGAGGGGACGTTGCCAAGGGGGTCAGGGATGAGGTGG
The DNA here is from genome assembly GCF_951394435.1 of Stenella coeruleoalba. NCBI lineage: Eukaryota > Metazoa > Chordata > Mammalia > Artiodactyla > Delphinidae > Stenella > Stenella coeruleoalba. The sequence goes on from NC_137156.1 coordinate 68,813,594, forward strand.
CATCTGAACCAAGAACTGAGACAGAGGAAACCAGCCATGAGGGGATGGTGGGGAGGGGGCACCAGCTGGAGGGCCTGGAGGCACGGAGGGAAGAGAAAAGTTGGGGCCGTCATGGAAGGAAAGGCCAGTGGCTATGGCTGGAGAGGGAAAGGCAGGGGGGGTTGGTCAGGATGACTCGGGAGAGGTTGCGAGGACCAGGCCAGACCATGTAGAGCCTCCTGCGGTCATGGTTGGGGGCTGGATTTATTCCAATTGTGGTCAGCAGCCATCAGAGGGGAGTAACAATCCAAATTATATTCCAAAACCATGCTCTGGGTTTGTGAGGATGAGTGAGGCAGAAGAGAAGTGAGACCAAGGCTCTTACCATTGTCTAGAAAAGGGGTGATGGGGCTGGGTAGGGCAGATTTGGGGCAGTGAATAGGCTGTAGTGCTGGGGAGAGGATGTGTAGGAGGAAGAGGGCAGGGGAGGAGACCAGGCTGACTCCTGGGGTCCACTGAGCCCTGGTGGGAGTCAGGGAACATGGAATGTCTGAAATGCTCATTTGAGGTCAGGGTGGTTGGCAATCCAGAGTGCGGAGGAGGCTCGGCTGGGATCTAGGCTTGAAGGTCGTTGCATGTAGTGGGTGTCTGGAGCCAAGGATGGTGGGCTCCCAGGGAGAGCATGGACGCCACAAGTGCCCAGGGCCTCTCCAACCTTCCCTGATGACCTCAGGACCGCGTGGAGGTTGTTCTCCCTCTCCCTGGTGCCCATGGGCCTCTGGGCAAGTGGCAGGAATGGAGGAGCCTGTCTGGTTGGTGTGGGTCTTTCTCTCTGGTAACTTGGAGGTTTCTGGGAAGAGGGCAGAGGCAAGTCTCGTGCATGAAGAAGCTCCAGAGCCGTAATGCCGGCAGCAAGGGCAGGGACTGGGCTTCCTGTGCGCAGCCCTCTTCAGGCCCCTGCCCACAATCCGCCCGACCACTGTCCCCGCAGGCCCCGCAAGAATCCCCTGTTCATCGTGGACCTGGTGCTGGACAGCTCAGGGGTGCACTACAGCACGCCGTTGGAGCAGTTCGAGACTTCTCTGCTCAACCTCTTTGACAAGGGCATCCTGGCCACCCACACGGTGCCCCAGCTGGAGAAGGTACAGTGGCACTTATGCCAGGGTGCTGCCGCAGTGTCAGAGCAGTTCAACTTCATCATGGCTGGCAGTGTGCTCAGCCCTTTAATTCTTGAATAGCTCATTTAGTCCTCACCACAAGCTGAACTGGGTACCATTAACATCCCCATTTTGTAGATGAGGCTTGGAGAAGTTTTGCCCAAAGTCACATAGCTGCTAAGGGTCAGACCTGCGATTGGAACTAGGCTTGCTCACCCACTCCTGCCACAGCCATGTCTGACCCAGATCCCATCCAGCTCCTGACCTCTCTCTTCCACTCAAGATGTAGACAGAGACTGACCTCCACTCGCGGGACCCCTTCTCAAAGGTCCTCATTCGTCACCACAGCACAGCCTGCTACCCCAGGCCCCACAGCTGCTGTAACTCTAGTCCCCTCTTCTGTCCCTTGCTGGTCAGTCGGAGACATCAGTGACCTGGTTGTCCCATTGGCCTTGAGCTGAGCCAGGCAAGGCAGAGGAAGATGCTGTCCCTTGGTGGGCCACCTGGGCCTCCCGCCTTGTATTAGTCCACAGCCTCATCTAAGAGACGTGGCAGCAGACCCTCTGCCCTGCCCCCACCATGCTGTCTATGCTCGGCCACGCTGCCGCTCACTCAGTCTTTGGACCACACTCCAACCCTTCTGCCCGCCTGCCCTGTGGCTCATCCAGCTCTGTGCGCCTCCCCACCTTGCCCCACAGCTGGTGATGGAGGACATCTTCATCAGTGGTGACCCCCTGCTGGAGTCGGTGGGGCTTCATGAGCTGCTGGTGGAGGAGCTGCGGGCCGTCATCGCCAATGCTGTGTGCAAGGCCATAATCCCACTGCAGGCCTACGCCAAGGAGTACAGAAAGTACCTGGAACTGAACAACAATGATGTTGGCACCTTCCTCAAGTGCGTGGGTGCGTCAGAGTGTGTCTGCCTGTCTGTGTGACCCCCACTCACCCTCTCACCACCCTCTGCCCCTCGTGGGTGCCCGCTGTCCACAGGGCCTTCCAGACGCAATGCCCGTCGGCCAAGGAGGTGCGGGAGGTGGTGCTCACCCACCTGCAGGAGAAAGAGATCCTGGACAGCTCATTGCCCAGCATCATCATCATTGGTCCCTTCTACGTCAACGTCAACAACGTCAAACAGAGCCTGTCCAAGAAGTGCAAGGCCCTGGCCACTTCCATGCTGGACATCCTGGCTAAGAACCTGCACAAGGAGGTGGATGATGTAGGTGCCCACCTGCCCGGCCCTAGAGACCGCACCAGCACACACACCGTGCATATGTAGTGAACTCCCATGAGTGAGGCTCAGAGGTGTCTGCAGACATCCAGGCCAATGGAAGGGTCTGGAAGTCACCCTGCCTCGACCCTGCCTGGGGTCATATGGGAGGTCCCAGGAAGTGGGGGCTTCTATCTTTTCCCCTGGACTTGTAAAGAGCTGGGAACCCCTCACAAAGAACACCCTGAGATGATCATTTCGCAGAGCTGAGGGTGTGCAGGTGCAGGCGGCTGGGGAGGGGGAAACGCACTGGGTGACCTTCAGCTCCCCAGTGTGCTGGAAGGGAGCACCTCTTTTCAGAATGCACCGTAGGATGTGGTGGGGTGGGGGCAGTTCCCTGTTGGGAGATACTGGGACCAAGAAGGAGGAGCAGGCCCCTGGGAAGGCAAGGGAGGGGCACACGGCCTCCCCAGCACCCTCCCCCTCCTGCCAGATCTGTGAAGAGTTCCGCAGCATCAGCCGCAAGATCTACGAGAAGCCCAACAGCATTGAGGAGCTGGCTGAGCTTCGTGAGTGGATGAAGGGCATCCCCGAGAAGCTGGTGGGGCTGGAGGTGAGGCGGGTACACGGGGGGCTGGGGGCTGGGGACAGGCAGGGGCTGGGAGAGCAGGAGCCGGGAGGCTGGGAGTGAGGTAGACACACGGAGGACAGTTGGCCTCGGAGGGTTATGAGGCTGGGTGCACGATGCAGATTCAGAGCTATGCTGTTTGGGCTGTCAGGAGGGCATGAGTGGGGGGCTGGAGTTTGGAGGTGTGGTGGCCCAGGCCCTTGGAGCCCTGAGCCCAATGCCAGCACCTCCTCCACCACCCCAGGTCTCCCCTCTCTGGAAGAGGGCACCCTCTCCCTAACACCCAACCACTTTGGGGAGCCTGGTCCCAGTTACCCTCCCACCTCCCAGGTACACATAGTTCTCATCAATGCCTATACATGCAGGATCGGATTGCGAAGGTCATGGATGACTACCAAGTCATGGACGAGTTCTTTTACAACCTCAGCACAGATGACTTCAATGACAAGTGAGTGTGAGGTCGGTCCTCACTCCAGGCAGGTGGTGGATAGCGGGAGGTGGGGGAGGAGGTGCTGAGCCATGGCGGCTGCAGGCTGTGCAGTCACACGTCTCCACGTGGGCCAGGGCCACGTGGCCAGTGGGGCAGAAGGAAATCATTTGGCCCTCTTGGTCTAGGGACCCTGCTGCCCCCCACTCTGTCTCCATTCTCTATCCCATCATTGGCCTGACACACACATGTTCACCGGGCCTGGGATCCCCTTGTTTGTGGTTGAGGCCCTTGGGGGTCCTTGGGAGCATGGCGAGAAGGCAAAGCCCAGCATGGTGGGCGGTCCCTGGGGAGGAGCACTTGTCCCCACCCAGCTCGAGAGCCTCATAGGAAATAGCCTCAGGTTGGGACTGCCTTACTGAGGCCAAGAGACCCCTTGCCCAGCCTGTCTTATAGCCTGGGGCTGGCTCCAGGTTGCCAGCGTCTGGCAGAGACTAGCACTGTCTCCTGGGAACCCTGCCCAGGAGCCCTAAGTCACCTGCTTTATGGGACATCCTGGTGCTCAGGGTGGCCTCCCCCACGATCTGCAGCCCAAGGCCAACTGCAAGCAGAATCTCTGAAGCCCACAGGGTCACCAGGTCAGCCAGGCAGAGGGAGTTGATATGAAGGAAGCTGGTCTGGTGGCCCTGTCTGGTCACCAAGGAAATGCAGGCCAGAGGCTGTCACTTTGCCTCATCTGAGCTGAGGCCCTTTACAGACCTGGGGAACTCAGGATCGCTTCTCTCATTTTGGACACCATTCCCTTCTTGTCCTGTCACTGCGCTGGGCACATTGGGTGTGCATCTCCTTGGAAGCTGCCCACAATCCCAGGGCGGGGACTGCTTTCCCTGCCAGGCAGCCCCACACTGCAGTGGTGGCAGTGGCTGCCTCCAGGCTCACTTCTACCTCCCGGTTGCCCAGCCCCGGCTGCTCCAGCTGCCGCCTGGATCCCCCATTCTCCCCTTCACCCTGGCCTGCACACCCCATGATTTCAGTGTGACATTCCCCCCCATAACCCATCCCTTCCCCATCCAGATGGGCTGCCAGCAACTGGCCTGCTAAGATCCTCGGGCAGATAGAGATGGTACGGCAGCAACACATGGAAGATGAGGAGAAGTTCCGCAAAATCCACATCATGGATCAGAACAACTTCCAGGAGAAGCTGGAAGGGCTGCAGGTGGCGCTGGGTTGAGAACACACACACACACACACACACACACACACACACACACACACACCACACACACACACACACCACACACACACCATACACACACACACCATACACACACACACACACACCACACACACACACACACCACACACACCCACCGCACACACCCACCACACCCACCACACACACACCCCCCACACACACACACACCACACACACACCATACACACACACACACACACCACACACACACACACCCACCACACCCACCACACACCATACACACACACACACACCACACACACACACACCACACACACACACACACCACACACACACCACACACACACACACCACACACACACACACACCACACACACACACACACACACGCACACACACACACCACACACACACACACACACCACACACACACCATACACACACACACACCACACACACACACACCACACACACCCACCGCACACACCCACCACACCCACCACACCCACCACACACACACACACACACACACACACACACACACACACACACACACACACACACACACACCACACAGCTCTCCAGGGCCAGGACTTGCCCCTTGCAGTCAGGAGGTGCTGTGTCAATGTTTGCTGGGCGAGTGAACAAGTAGCTAAAAGAATGAACTGAAAGGCCAGAGAGGTGCCTGGGCAGCAAGTTCCAGGAAATTTCAGAGTAGCAAAGAGCCCCAACCCCTCTGTTGTGTCCTCATGGGCATTGTGTCTCCATCGGACCTTGCTGTGTTACCTTGGGGTGGTCAGCTGCCTGTGATAGGCCAGGAACCTCTCACTCCAGGAGAAAGTCCCCTCAGAACTGGGAGATGTTGATGCTCTGGGGACCTCAGTTTCCCTGGGTGTGCACAGGGATGCATGAGCATAGGTGGGCCCACAGAGGCCTCTGATCCCTTGCTCCTTGGCCTGCAGCTGGTGGTAGCTGGCTTCTCCAGCCACGTGGAGATTGCGCGAGCGCATGAGATTGCCAACGAGGTGCGCCGGGTCAAGAAGCAGCTGAAGGACTGCCAGCAGCTGGCGATGCTCTACAACAACCGCGAGCACATCTTTGGCTTGCCCATCACCAACGTAGGCCTCCTCTGGGTGCACTGCCCCCAGCCCTGAGAAGGGCTTGAGGAGGAGCCCATGGCATTTGCGGCCACATCTGGAGCCAGCTGCCAAGTAGCAGGGCCCTGGCATTTGGGGGGGGTGCAGGACTGAGCAGGCTGCAGAGAAGAGCTTACCCCCGTCTCCTGGCCCCTAGGGCGAGGAGGCTGCCTGGACCCAAGCAGGAGGCGGGAGGCTCAGTGCAGGCCTTGCTCAGCCACTCAGAGCCCAGAGCCCATGGGGGGAAGGAAGAAGGGAGGCCAGGCCTGAGTCCATGGGGACAGGATCAGGGACAGCAGCCAGGAGCAAGGAGGGGCCCCAGAAGGAGCAGCGTGGAGAGAGACTGGGGAGCACCCCGACACAGCCCCAGCTTTTCTGCCCCTGCAGTATGACAAGCTCTCCAGGATGGTGAAGGAGTTCCAGCCCTACCTGGACCTCTGGACCACAGCCTCCGACTGGCTGCGCTGGTCAGAGAGCTGGATGAACGACCCCCTGTCAGCCATCGACGCAGAGCAGCTGGAGAAGAACGTCATCGAGTCGTTCAAGACCATGCACAAGTGCGTGAAGCAGTTCAAGGACATCCCAGGTAGGCAGCCCAGCCAGCCCGTCCCCTCCTTCCCTGCCTGTGCCAGCTGCCTCTCACCCCTGCCTGCCCTGCCCGGCAGCCTGCCAGGATGTGGCCTTAGACATCCAGGCCCGCATTGAGGAGTTCAAGCCGTACATCCCGCTGATCCAGGGGCTACGCAACCCTGGCATGAGGACCCACCACTGGGACATGCTGTCCAATGAGATCAACATTAATGTCAGGCCCAAGGCCAACCTGACCTTCGCCCGCTGCCTTGAGATGAACCTGCAGGACCACACTGAGAGCATCAGCAAGGTGGCCAAGGTGGCTGGCAAGGAGTATGCCATCGAGCAGGTGGGCCACCACCAGCAGGCCCGCCCTGCCCCACCCACATGCTGCCCAATGGTGTGGGAATGTGACAGTACTGGGCCCCATCCCTGGGGCCCCATTCACCAGGCCAAGAGGTTGAGGTGCATCCTATTAAGTGCGTTAATAATGCATATGAAGTGCTTGGCATGGTGTCTACCACCCCTATTATTATTCAGTTATTCCTCTCAAGTTATTCCTCTCTCAGGAAGGTGCTGATAGCATTACCTCATTTAACAGATGAGCAAATTAAGGCTCAGAGAGGTTCAGCAATTGGCCAAGGTGGCATAGCCAATAAGGGCTGGAACTGGGACCAGAGCTCCTAACCAGTGCCTTAGCTGCCTCCCAACATGCTTGTTCATGCATGTTGTACACATACACCACATGTGAGAGCGAGTCAGCCTTGGATTCCAATGAGGGTCCATGGGGGATTTGTTGACCAGACAAGCTGAGGGTTTGTTGAGGGGGCCTGAGTGAAGATCATGGCCGGGTAGAACCTGCCCTTCCCCGCCCAGTGCTGCTCAGTGTGGGCCGGCTCTTTCCCGGGACCCAGCCTTGACTCGTTCCTACTCCAGGCGCTGGACAAGATGGAGAAGGAGTGGTCCACCATCCTGTTCAACGTGATGCCCTACAAGGAGACAGAGACCTACATCCTCAAGAGCCCAGATGAGGCCTCTCAACTGCTTGATGACCACATCGTCATGACCCAGAGCATGACCTTCTCGCCCTACAAGAAGCCCTTCGAGCAACGCATCAACTCCTGGGAGAACAAGCTGAAGCTGACCCAGGTGGGCCCTTCCTGTCCTCCCCTCCCCCATCCCCCCACCCTCGCAGCACCCTGTCCCAAGGCTGCTCTTTATGGTGTCTGGGTGGGGCTGGAAGTGCTGGAGTGCCTTGCTGAAGGTTTGCACAGCTCCTGGCTCTCTGCCAGTCCCCTCACAAAGAGGAGGGGGACTAGAATGGCGCTCTCCGTCTCAGGTTCGGCTGCTGGAGGAGGCAATTCAGAACGTGCCGGTGGGGCCAGTGTTTGGTCCAAAGCTGCAGCTGAGGAGGGGTGTGAGAGCTGCCAGCAGACCCCCAAAGTGATGCCTAGGCTTGGGACAGCTAGGACCTCCAGTCTCAGGACTTTCTGGGCTGGACACCACAAGGCCCTGAGGCTCCTCAAAGTCCCCTCCTACTCGGCCCTGAGCTTCTCACTCGCAGCTTCTCACTTGGAGCTGGCTTGGGGTAAGAGAGCCAGGGCACTAGGGACCGCTGCTCTTTGGGGCTCTCAAGGCCAGTGGCCGGCACTATCTGCAGCACCCTGAGGTCAGTGCCAGGGCCAGGCCTACTGGTATGATTCTGACAGCCCCTTTTCTGGGAGCTGTTCAGAAACTTCCAGTGAAGACCAGAAGCTGAGCGAGCAGGGCCTGCCTGTATGTTCCTTGGGTCACCCAGAGAGGCCTGAGCTCATCAGCATTGTCCCTGGGTCTCCGTCCTTTGCTCACACTGTCCTCTCTACCTGGAGTTCCATCTCCTCCAGGGCTCAGCATCGAGCGGCCCTCATTGATTCCCCCACACCTGCCTGCAAGGTATTCCCATCGAGGCCCTTGGTCGGTGCCTCTTACAGAACCCATCACACACACTGGGCCCTTGGTGATTCAGAGGCAGAACTGGCTGTTTAGAGGATTGTGGGCTCCTCAAGGGCAGGGACCACACCCTCCTCTGTTTCCTCTGGAGCCCACATGGACTTGACCTGGGCCTGACACAGGCTGGCCACAGCACACTGTCTCATGAAGAAAAGAATGAACGAATGAATGAATGGGTTTGCACTGATAGGAAATGGCAAGAGATAAATTTGGAAAGGGGAATCTGGAGGCAGAGGGGAAAGTGGCTTGAAGAGGTCTCACTCTTGGACTGATGTTTCACAGAGTATTTTAGGGGATCTCAAGCTCAAGTCCCAGTACACCTCAAAGAATCGAGGGGTCATAGACCCAAAGTCCTCCCAGGAGAGAAGACTGGTTTGGTCTTCCATGCACTGGGCTCTTTCCTTGTTACTTTAGGGTTTGCTGGTTGGGGCGTGGTTCTCTCATAAGAAGAGTGGCTCCCCTGGCTCTGTTGGAGGGTTGGGCATCCTGTGGGGGATTTGCGGTTTCTCTGGAGGGCAGACATCCATGCAGCCTCTTTGTTCCCTGGAGTACCGTGGCTGACAGCGCCATCTAGAAATTTTCCCATGGACACTGGCTCTGGTGCCCAGTGCTCTGCCTAGAACTCTAGTGGGATAGAATGTCTATGTCATGGAGGACAGGACCCAACTTGGACCCCAGGCCCTGACAGTCCATGCCCTGTTCAGGAGGTGCTAGAGGAGTGGCTGAACTGTCAGCGGGCTTGGCTCTACCTGGAACCCATCTTCAGCTCTGAAGACATCAACCGGCAGTTGCCGGTAGAGAGCAAGCGCTACCAGACCATGGAGCGGATCTGGAGGAAGATCATGAAGAATGCCTACGAGAACCGGGAGGCGAGCTCACCCGGGGATGGGAGGGGGAAGCTGGGACTACCGGGGAGCCTCCTGGTCTTGTCTCTACTGAACAAGAAAGACTGGAGGACAAGTCCAGGGCTTTGGTCTTGGCCCGTGTCCCCCTGGGTGGGCTCCCCAGTCTTGAGAGACATTCCTCAGAAACACAGCAGTTGATGATTTTCCCCTTGGAGATTTGCAGTCCACAGTAGTATTTTTATTATTTAATTAAATTAATTAATTAATTTTATTTGCGGTACGCGGGCCTCTCACTGTTGTGGCCTCTCCCGTTGCGGAGCACAGGCTCCGGGCACGCAGGCTCAGCGCCCATGGCTCACGGGCCTAGCCGCTCTGCGGCATGTGGGATCTTCCCGGACCGGGGCATGAACCCGTGTCCCCTGCATTGGCAGGCGGACTCTCAACCACTGCGCCACCAGGGAAGCCCCACATTAGTATTTTTAAAGACCCTGACAAGTCCTACAGCAAATCAAATTACTTGGTATTGGTTAACCCTATTTATTTTGATCATAGACTTCTTTTCTGTGGGGCTGACAGGGGTGATGGAGGCAGCCCCTGGCTCGGGGCAATTTTCCTGCCCCCATTTCTTCACGGGCCCCACTGAAGGTCTCTACGTGGCAGGCATGGGTCCTCTCTGAGCCCACCTTGCTGTTTCCCAGTCAGACCGCTCTTACTTCCAGTTTCTCTCTGACCCGGGCCATCCAGGTGATCAATGTGTGCTCTGACCAGAGGCTGTTGGACAGCCTGCGGGACTGCAACAAGCTGCTGGACATGGTGCAGAAGGGCCTCAGCAAGTACTTGGAGACCAAGAGGAGCGCCTTCCCCAGGTGGGCACCACTGGCCCATGCCCACTGTGTCAGTGCCTGCCCACGAGGCTGGGGCCCCAGTGCCCCTCCAGGCTGGGGTGCAGGGGATGTCAGTGGTACTGGGGCAGCTGGGACCCAGTGGCTGCCTGACCCACTCCCTCACCCCTGTTCCCCTGGCAGATTCTATTTCCTGTCTGACGATGAGCTACTCGAGATCTTGTCCCAGACGAAGGACCCCACAGCTGTGCAGCCCCACCTGCGCAAGTGCTTTGAGAACATCGCCCAGGTGGGTAACTGGGCCAAGGGCTCAGGGCCAGGAGCACTGGGGCACCTTCCCAGGGAGCACACCTCTTCTCTCACCTCAAGTCTCTTTAGCAGGAAATGAGGTGGCAAGTGAGATTCCTGGCTCTTAGAGACATACCTGGGGCCTGTGGGAGGAAGGTCAGCTGCAGAGCCCTTGGCTCAGGGTTGGGGGACCCTTGCTCCCAGCTCACCCAGGGGATCCCTGGCCCCTGCCATACACTGAGGTTCTGGCTAGGCTGAGAAACCCATGAGGCCAGAGGCTCCTGACTCTCCTTGCCCTCATCTTCGTCTACGAGGGAGGCCACACAGGCTTGCGCAGGAGGGGGACATGCAGGGCAGGCTTAGTCTCCTTCCCCAAGTGGGCTGTGCCACAGCTGGGGACAAGGCAGTCCCATCTTGCCCACAAGCAGTCAGGGAAGGCCCAGCCAAGGTGGAGCTCTCTTCCAAATGTGAGAGCCACCTTCTGAAGGTGGAGGGCACAGGCGGGGTCAGCACTGGGGCTCTGGTGGGCAGGGCTTCTGGGCACACTGAGGGTAACCCCACTCTTAACTGCCCCCTGCCCACAGCTGCTCTTCCAGGAGGACCTGGAGATCACACATATGTACTCGGCAGAGGGTGAGGAGGTGCAGTTGTCCTTCTCCATCTACCCATCCAGCAACGTGGAGGACTGGCTGCGGGAGGTGGAACACAGCATGAAGGCCAGTGTGCGGGACATCATCGAGAGAGCCATCAAGGCCTACCCCACAGTGAGCCATGCCTCCCCTCCCAGCACAGTCTCCCAACCTACTCGTTCTTCCGTTTGCTCCTTTCTCAGTGCCTCTGTGCTCTATCACGGGGGCTGGGCTACCTGTCTACCTCATCCTCAGTCAGCCAGAGTGTCTCTGGGGGCAAAGGGTCCTTGGGGCCCACTCAGGGAGGAATCTGAAAACAACCTCTAAAAAGTGAGACTGGCTCCTAGTGATAATCAGTTGCTATGGTTATGTTTCATGTACTCACTGTGTGCCAGGCCCTGGGGTGGAACTTCACCCCCATTACCTCTCTCAGCCCCACAATCAGTGGCTAGCCTGGGTGTTAAGCCTTATCCTACAAAGTAGCCGAGAGATGTTTCCTGCCCAAAGGGCATGTGGTTCATAGGTGGCAGTCAGGATTTGAACCCAGGACTGTGTGTTCCCCAGTCCTGGGCTCCCACCCCTCTGCTTCCAGGTCTCCTCTGCAGAGGAAGTAATGACTCTGCCCAGCCCTGAGAGGCCCAGAGCTTAATGGCTTCTCTGCTTTCGAGGTGGAATTAACAACCTGAGACCAGAAGCACAGATGACATTTGAGGGAAAAACAGTGTGCAGGGTCGGGGCTGGCAGCTTCCTGGGTCAGCCCCGTCTGTGTTATCGTCCCAGATACTCAGGACTCAGTGGGTTCTCAACTGGCCTGGCCAGGTGACCATAGCTGGGTGCCAGACCTACTGGACCATGGAGGTGGAAGAGGCTCTGGAGGCCAGCAACCTCACTACCCAGCTGTTCCCCCAGCTTGCCCGGCAGGTGAGACTCAAGGGGGTCACCATCTGCTCCCCACAAACACCCCACACCCTGGGAGAGCCCAGGCCCTCCAGGAGCTTTGTTGTGTACTGATCCTGGAAGAGGCCTGTGGTTGGAGCCAGAGAGTAGAAAGTTAGACACCCTTGAAATGAGTGTCTCATGACCAGCCACAAGTGGGAGGTATTGGGGCTCTGAGGGGAGCTCTGAGGACAGGCAGATGCCCCTCTCCCGAAGGTCACAGTGGGAGCCTCCTCCTGGAGCCCTCCTGGGCTACCCCGCAGCCTGCGCTCACTCTGTGCACTAGCTCCTCACCACACTCCTTCCTCAAGCTCCTCGCCAGGCCCCACCACCTCACCTGGCCCTTGACACCATAAGCTGCAGGGAGGCAGATGCCATGCATGTGCCTCCGTTTTTATCACTTCCCTGCCAGACTTCCCATGTGACCAGTGCCCTGCCTGCCTTCCCCCTGCCTGGTCACTGCACCCCACCCATCCCAGACCATCAGAAGCCCCCAGAATAGAGGGGTTGTTCCTGGCGGAAGCCCACCCTCTCAACAAGGGAGGGGAAGCCTGCCTGCAGTGTGGCCCTGCCCATTCCTGATGGTGTCCCCTGACTCCTGCAGCTCAGTGACCTGGTGGCACTGGTGCGGGGGAAGCTGTCCCCCATGCAGCGAGCTGTGCTGTCAGCGCTAATCGTCATCGAGGTCCACGCCAAGGATGTGGTGAACAAGCTGATTCAGGAGAACGTGGTCAGTGTGAATGACTTCGAGTGGATCTCACAGCTGAGGTGAGGAGGCAGGTGGTGTGGCCACGTCCAGGGCCAGAGCAGCAGCAGGAGGGGTCAAGGGACGTGGGGAGTCAACTACAATAGGGTGGTCCCAGCCCTCGGGGCCCTGGGGCAAGTTGAGCGCCTAGATGACTTCACTCCCCAAAATAACCGCCTCTCCCCTACCACATACCCTGCACAATGGCCCGTGGTCCACATGGCCTGGGAACCTATCTCCCTGCAAAACCAGGTACTACTGGATGAATAACAACCTGTACACCCGGGCTGTGAATGCCAAGTTCATCTATGGCTACGAGTACCTAGGCAACAGTGGGAGGCTGGTGATCACGCCCCTCACAGACAGGTGAGTGCCCCCCTCCCCACGTACCCTCCCACACTGGGCCCCTCCCTCCAGTTCTGACTGGCCCAGGAGTCCAGGGCCCACAAGGCGCAGTCAGTCCATCAAAGGTTAGTAGCTCAGCTTTCGGGTTTAAAACTGGCTCCGCCTGTCATGGGCTGGGCGACCTTGGGCAGGTGGCTCAACGCCCCCTATGCCTCAGTTTCCTCTGCAGCTTCCTCAGGGTGGTTATGAGAGTTTTGTGAGCTGATGTGTAAAGCTCTTAGCACCTGTGTGGTGCTCAGTAAGCATCTAATGGGTGTGGGCTTTACTGATTTTATCAGTCAGATCCTCCTTTCAACACGAGAGAGGAATTGATCTTGAGAGAAACAATGGGCGAGTCCCTTTACAAAGTGAACACTTCTCTTCTAAAGCAATCATTTGTTTCCTCTGGCTGTCTGTATTTAGTAGCAGCTGGATTTTCAAATTGGGTTTTGAGGAAAGGAAGGGAAGAGTGGCCACAGGTCAGCCATCCTGGCAGGTCCCTGAGCCAAGCGCTGCAGGGCCATGGGGTGGGGGAGCACTGGCCAGGTGGCTGAGGGCTCCAGTCCTGACCCTGGCAGCCAGGGCTGGGCCCGCCTGGGGCCCTGAGAACGGGGAGGAGCAGGAGCTGCCCCTCCACAGGGTCCAAGACGGTGGGGGATGGGGGCTGTCTCTCCTCGTGCCTGTGGGACTCCTGAGGAAGGTGCACGGCCCACACCCATCTCCTCTCACTCCCGCAGGTGCTACCTGACCCTGACTGGGGCCCTGCACCTCAAGTTTGGGGGTGCCCCAGCTGGCCCAGCTGGCACAGGGAAAACTGAGACCACAAAAGACCTGGGCAAGGCCTTGGCCATCCAGACCGTTGTGTTCAACTGCTCCGACCAGCTCGACGTCATGGCCATGGGCAAGTTCTTCAAGGGCCTGGCCAGGTAAGGCTGGGTGTGCAGGTGGCACAGACAGGGCAAGAAGGCTGGGCTCTCCTGGGACACTGCCGAGAGGAGCCTCACGGTTTGGTGGAGGGGAGGGGATGGGATAACAGGAGTCAAAGGCTCGGCCCCTGGCGGCCACTGGGACGGGGTGGTGGGCGGTGGGATTGTGGCTGAGCTGACAGCGCCACTGAGGGCTTCCTCCCCAGCAGAGTCAGCGGGGGCCCTTGGAGGTGCCAGGGGGCTCTGAACTCATATCCCCCCTCAACATTCTCCCCTCAGTGCTGGGGCCTGGGCCTGCTTCGATGAGTTCAATCGCATCGATATCGAGGTGCTGTCTGTGGTGGCGCAGCAGATCACCACCATCCAGAAGGCGCAGCAACAGCGGGTGAGCCTCCCGGGGGCCACCCCCGTCCACGCCTCCCGCAACTGACCACGTTTTCCCTTCAGCTATACCCGTCCCGCCCATGCCGCCTTGCAGCCCCCCACACTGGTGGGGTGAGAAGCCAGGTGCTCAGGCCTGCCCTAAGCCCAGCCTCTCTCATCTCACAGGGAACTGGGCAGTCCCCCCCACCCCAGAAGAGCTGTCTCTGGGGGACTTCTGAAGCCAGTCGGGGAGCCCCATATCCTTACCCCACTCTGGGTACAGCTCCTAGGCCAAGCTGCAGTAGATGAAGCGGTCCCTCCCCACATCCTGACCGTTATGGAAAGTCCCAGCCATTTGTCCTTCTAGTTTTGTTCAGGGTGGTCAGAGGTCTTCTCCTGGGGATAAGAGCTGGGAGGATGGCAGGTGTCCCAACCCCAGTAAGGCCCTGGGTCCTAGTAAGGGCTGAGTTTGCCCAGGTCTAAGGAGAATCAGTGTTGGGAAATGGGGGTGGAAGAAGATATGTGAAGGGAAGGGGAGCCGGGACCTGGGAGGCCACGGGTAGCCAGTGGGACCAGAGGTCTTAGGGCAGATCCTGAGAGAGGAGCCAACCCATGGTCAGGGGTCCAGTCCAGGCTGACCGGTTATAGTCAGGACAGGGACATCAAGAGGGGATGAGGGGGAACATCCAGAGGATGCGGCAGGTGAGCCAATCCCTCCCTACCCCTGTAGGTGGACCGCTTCATGTTTGAAGGTGTTGAGATCCCACTTGTGCAGTCCTGCGCTGTGTTTATCACCATGAACCCGGGATACGCTGGTCGCACGGAGTTGCCCGATAACCTGAAGGTGAGTTCGGACCTAGGTTTGTCCAGGAGGCTGCTCAGGGTATTGGGAAACACCAGAGCTGTGGCCTGGGCTCAGAGATGCTAAAGCACTTATGCAAGTACACACAGCTGCTGGACATCAGGGACTGTGCTTCCCCATGGCAGCCCTCCTGCCCAGGGGCCCTGAAGCCCACCCCCAGCCATGGAGAGGAGGGCCCAGGCTTGTCCTCAGGGCTTGGCAGAAGGTAAGGGGCGGGTTCAAGTCAACACAAAGGACTGGTTTCTAACGGGCAGAGGGATCCACTCATAGGGGCGTATAAGCCTCAGCTGTGGTAGGCGCAGTGGAGGGAGGATCCAAGCGTCGGTGGGGGAGGAGGGCAGTGAAGCTTCCTTCAGAGGACCAGACAGTCCAGAGAGCAGGTGGTGCTCTGGGAGGGGAGGTTGGCCTCTCCATTCACACGTACACCATGTGCCCCAGGCACTGTTCCGGCCTGTAGCCATGATGGTTCCAGATTACGCCATGATCGCTGAGATCTCCCTCTACTCCTTTGGCTTCAACGAGGCCAATGTGCTGGCCAAGAAGATCACGACCACCTTCAAGCTATCCTCCGAGCAGCTCAGTTCCCAGGTGAGGTCATGCCCTAACCAGGTTCCAGGGTCTGAGAGCTGCTGCCTTCCCCTAGCAACCCTAGGAGATAGGTATTACATCCCCATTTCTCAGCTGAGGTCACTGAGGTCCTAAGTAGGCAGGAGCCTGGCCAGGCTCATGTGGTGCACAGGGGAGCTGGAACAGGAGCTGGGACCAGATGCCCACCTGGGCCAGTTCAGGTGCAAATGAGGGTCAACCAGTAAGAGACCAAGAGCCACACAATCCAAGGCTGGATAGCAAGTGCACCTAGGTCTCGTGGGACCAGAGTGGGACAACCAGCACCCGCTCCACCCGAACCTCCCAACACCAGGGCCTTCCCCTCGGTGAGCTGAGCCCAGGTTCTAGGGCATATGCTGTTGGTATAGGCACCAGCACTGGCGGATGAGCTTTCCTGTTTGGCTCCAGTCTCAGGCAGGCTCCCCCTTTGCAGTGGCAGAGATGAGCCCTAGCTCTGGGCTTACATGCTGCCAGCTTAGTTTCTTTTTTTTTTTTTTTTTTTTTTTTTGCGGTACGTGGGCCTCTCACTGTTGTGGCCTCTCCCGTTGCGGAGCACAGGCTCCGGACGCGCAGGCTCAGCGGCCATGGCTCACGGGCCCAGCCGCTCCGCGGCATGTGGGATCTTCCTGGACCGGGGCACGAACCCGCATCCCCTGCATCGGCAGGCAGACTCTCAACCACTGCGCCACCAGGGAAGCCCCCCAGCTTAGTTTCTTAATGGTTCCAAAAAGGTCCCTGGTGTCACCCTAATGGGCCCTCTTTAGGTGACCTGCTCATGCATGAACACCCATCACTGTGGCTTGGGAGACCATACTGCCTTTGACCAGGTGGGGCCCACCGAAACCCATGGGCTAGAGGAGCATTCTGTTACTGGGAAAAACGGCAGCTGTCCACAGAGTGCGCCATAGGTGCCAGCGCTTCCACACACCCTTCTTTCTAACCATCCACTTTCAACAATGTACCCCCTCAATAGAGCAGCTATCCCCACATTGTTCTGGAAATGCAATCAACCCTTCCCAAGTGCTGATGACCCAAAGCCAAGCCCAGTCTCTTCATCCAGCTCCAAGTCCAAGATTTCTGGGAAATGTGCTGGTCTGTGGGTCAGGTCCAGATGTAGCTTCCGGGTCTGGCACCATGAGGCAAAATGATAAGTTTAACTATTTCCAACACACCTGCTATATAATGGAGAGAAACAGAACCAGAGGCAAAAGCGGGGAAAGCCAAGGTAGTACGGCCGAAAGGGTGGGTCTGGAGAGATGTGATGAATGTTAGAAGGAAGCTTAAAGGCCATCGAGGCAAGTCTGCTTGTGGCACAGATGGGAAACTCCTTCATCCCCTTTTTGAACAAAACTTGAGTGCCTCCCTGCCCTTGGCGCTGTGCTGGGACCACAGGGATTGAGCCATGACCAAGGCAGACTCCTCACCCTCAGGGGCCAAGAGGCAAGCAGGGGTGCAGGATAGGTAACCTGGTAAGGGGAGTGGGCCACTGGGGCAGTGAAGTAGAGGGCACCACAGGAACCCAAAGTGGGGCACCTGGCCCAGGCTGGGGAATGCAGGTGGGTGCGGATGGCCTGCAGGGGAAGCGACACTTCAGCTATGAGCTAGGCGATGAGGCACGGCCAGGTGTCAGGTGGGAGACAGTGTTCCAGACAAAAGACCCGAGAGGGACAATGCTCACCCACCCCTCCTCCTGTATGGTGGTGACAGGATCACTATGACTTTGGGATGAGAGCTGTGAAGACTGTGATCTCAGCTGCCGGGAACCTTAAGCGAGAAAACCCCAGCATGGATGAGGTGAGCTGCATCCAAAGAGGTGTCTGGGGAGTGGGGCTCTAGGGAGGCTCTGGAGCAGCTAGAGGGGTGTCTGACCTGGGCCTCTGCTGCAGGAGCTGATTTGCCTCCGGGCCATCCGAGACGTGAATGTGCCCAAGTTCCTGCAGGAGGACCTCAAGCTCTTCTCTGGGATCGTGTCTGACCTGTTCCCCACCATCAAGGAGGAGGTGACTGACTACGGCAACCTAGATGAGGCCATACGCAAGGCCTGTGAGAAGAACAACCTCAAGGATGTGGATGGTGAGCCCCTGGCCCTACCGTCCTGTGGTGCCAGAGGAGGGCTGGGTCCAGCCACCCCAGGTTGCAGTCCAGCCTCAGGGTCCCTCCCGCCTGGCCAGGCATGCTGCAGGCTGGGGCTCTCTGCCCCTATCTCCGCTGGGACACTTCAGGTGGTGGGAGTCTAGGGAAAAACTCTCCTTCACTCTCACATCAACACTTCTGACACCAGATGTATGGGGTTTTACCCACGCTCATCAATTCTCGAACACAGCTGTGTTCTACAATTCAATTCAATCCTGACATTAATCAGAGTTAGCATAGACCCCACAGGTTACGGGCTCAGTCCCACAAGACTGCCCCCACTTCAGATACTAGTCACAAGTACTGGGTCCCCAGGTTACCCACAACCTCTGTCCTATTTGGCTACAAATCAGAGGTTCCCATGACCCCGCCCCCCTCTGGCTTGATCATTTGCTAGAACAGCTCAAAGAACTCAGGGAAACACGAACGCTTGCTGATTTATTATATAATAAAGGATGTGATAAAAAGGATACAGATGAACAGCGGGATGAAGAGATACATAGGGCGAGGTCTGTCCCTGTGGAGTGGGGGTGAGTCACCTTCCCAGCCCGTGGATGTGTTTACCAATCCAGAAGTTCTCCAAACCCTTACTTTTGGGATCTTTTTCTGAGGATTCATCATGCAGGCATGGTCACTTATTAACTCCACTTTCAGACCCTCTCCCATCTCCGGAGAATGAGGGTGGGCCTGAAAGTTCCAAGCTTCTTCCGGTGACCAGTCCCCTCCCAGGAGTTCACCACCAAGAGTTGCCTCATTAGAACATAAGATGTTCCTAACACTTGGGAAATTACACAGTTAGGAGTTCTGTGTCAGGAACCAGAGACTAAATATTGGAACTTGAAGGTTCTCCAAGCACCCCTATTTACAAGGGTTTGAGGAGCTATGCATCAGGAACCAGGAACAGAGACGATACAGAGATTGCCTATTATTTCACAGTGGGGAAGCAGGTGCTGCCCTTCCTCC
The DNA here is from genome assembly GCF_951394435.1 of Stenella coeruleoalba. Lineage (NCBI taxonomy): Eukaryota > Metazoa > Chordata > Mammalia > Artiodactyla > Delphinidae > Stenella > Stenella coeruleoalba. The sequence goes on from NC_137156.1 coordinate 68,832,422, forward strand.
CCGTGGAGGAGCAGTCACAGCTTGGACCACACCCTTGGCCTTGTTACTCCTTGACAGAGGCTCTCCTCTGCCTCATCCTCACCTGCTTGGGGTGGGAATGGGGTTTGATGTCTGGGATGGGGGAAGATGGTGAGCCTATCCACACCCCTGCCCTTCACCGTTCTTCATTAAATATGCGGCCCTAAGCACCCCCCTGGCCTGCTGAGGCCCCAGCAGGCGAGTTGAATGAAGCCTCAAACTCTTCTCTCCCTCACGGCCTTGGGGCAGCTTTGCCAGCACCAAATAACTGGATCTTGTCCCTTTGGCAGGGGCCCCCAGACCTGCATCGCTCTCCTGGACCCCTCTTCTTGGGCTAAAGTGATGTGCTCATTCCCTACCTGTGTGGGTCTGGCCTGCCACTGCAGCAGGCAGCTGCCCCTACAGCTCTGGTCTTGGTCAGTCAGAGACCCTGACCGACACTGGATCTTTTATTTATTTATTTATTATTTATTTTTGGCTGCATTAGGTCTTTGTTGCTGCGCGTGGGCTTTCTCTAGTTGTGGTGAGCGGGGGCTACTCTTCTTTTGGGTGTGCGGGCTTCTCACTGCTGTGGCTTCTCTTGTTGCAGAGCATGGGCTCTAGGCACGTGGGCTTCAGTAGTTGTGGCATGCAGGCTCAGTAGTTGTGGCTCACGGGCTCTGGAGCACAGGCTCAGTAGTTGTGGTACCAGGGCTCGAACCCGTGTCCCCTGCATTGGCAGGCAGATTCTTTTTTTTTTTTTAAGTTATTTTTAGCATTCAGGATTTCTTTCTTTTTTAAATTTATTTATTTATTTTTGGCCGTGTTGGGTCCTCGTTTCTGTGCGAGGACTTTCTCTAGTTGCGGCGAGCAGGGGCCACTCTTCATCGCGGTACGTGGGCCTCTCAATGTTGCAGCCTCTCTTGTCGCGGAACACAAGCTCCAGACATGCATGCTCAGTAGTTGTGGCTCACAGGCCTAGTTGCTCTGTGGCATGTGGGATCTTCCCAGACCAGGGCTCGAACCCGTGTCCCCTGCATTGGCAGGCAGATTCTCAACCACTGCACCACCAGGGGAGCCTGGCAGGCGGATTCTTAATCACTGTGCCACTAGGGAAGCCCCTGACCCTGGATCTTGTCCCTGGGATTTTGCCTCATGTTGGCCAGCACTTCCCTGGGGCCATGCTCTCAGTAAGCTGGGTGGTAGCTTTGGAGCTGAAGTTGATTTTGAGGCCTGTGACAGTTCCTCACTGAGCAAGCCTGTGCCAGCTGGACACCCGACTAGTGGATGTTAGGGAGTAATAGTCACAATGTAAATAATGGCTGGCCATTAGCAGAGAATTCCTGCTCTGTGCCAGGCTGTGTGCTCAGGGCTTCACCTGCCTCTACCTATGAGGTAGGTACTACTGCCATCCCCACCATCCCCATTTTACAGATAAGGAAACTGAGGTGCAGGGAGTGAGGTAACCCATCACAGGTCACACAGCAAGCTAGTGTCAGGACCAGGATCTAAGCCCCCACTCTGATCCCTGGGCTCCCTGCCATGTCCTTCCAGGATTCCTGACCAAGTGTATCCAGCTGTATGAGACCATGGTGGTGCGGCACGGCCTCATGCTCGTTGGGCCCACAGGCTCTGGCAAGAGTAACGTAAGTGTTCCCTGTGCTATACAGTAGGTCCCTGTTGGTTATCTATTTTAAATACAGCAGTGTGTACATGTCAGTTCCAAACTCCCAATCTATCCCTCCCCCCACCCTTTCCCCCTGGCAACCATAAGTTTGTTCTCTATACTCCAGTATAAAATAAAAATTAAAAAAAAAAAAGACTAATATAAGTGGAGCCTAGCTGGGCAGCCCAGTACCCAGACAGTGGACCTGAGGGTAGAGCAGCCTCAACAGGGGTCTTGGCCCCCACTTGTGCCTCCTTGGCCTTTAGAATACCGTCCTGCCCGCCGTGGCCCACAGCCCACTTCAGCCCTTCTCTCCAGCGAGCTTGGAGGCTCACTCTTGGCTGGCCCTTCTCCACAGTGTTACAGAGTCCTGGCAGCTGCCATGACGTCACTGAAAGGGCAGCCATCCATCAGCGGCGGTGTGTACGAGGCCGTCAACTACTATGTGCTCAACCCCAAGTCCATCACAATGGGCCAGCTGTACGGGGAGTTTGACCTGCTCACCCATGAGTGGTGAGTGGCCCGGGACCCCTCCAGTGACTGCCCTGCTCCCAGACCTTTGCAGGCTATGGGCCGTGGGCCGCCTCCCTCCCTGAGCCAAGTGGAAGGTCGGGAGCTCTGGCTTTGAAGCCCAAATACCTGGGACTCTACCCACCACTGCACTTCCTCACTGAGTGACCCACCTCACCCCCTGGGCCTTTGTCCCTCATCTGCAAAGTGGGGAAAAAAATGACACCATTATTATGGAAGATGGCTGGGACAGTGTAGCACATGCTGAGCTCTCAGTACATGTTGACTTTTGTTAGTACCCACGAGAGGCTGGTGGTCTCTCTTGGGGCCTCTGCTCCTGGGCTGAGATGTGCATTTTAGGGGAAGTGCACCAAACTGGGAGAGATGTCAGCACCTGAGGGTTTTCTCCAGGGCTATTCTGTCTCTCCAGAGAAGTCTCCAGTCTCCTGCTGGGGTGTCTTCTTGGTCCCAGTGTTCAGGAACCCAATGGAGGATGGGCACTGGAGAGGGGCAGTCATCCATCTTTCTGAATGTGGGCCTGTCCAGCTTCCCCCATTTCTGGTAAAGGGCCTCACCCATGCCTACTCCAGGCTCTTGTGTGGTTAGGTGGCGGCCTGGGGATCAGACCAGAAAAATGCCCTCCTACTCACCCCCTTCCCTGGCATTTGGTGCCTCTGAAGTCTGAGGCTTCTTGGGTTCTCTGGCAGGGACTAGATATATCTCATGACCCTGCTTTCTCTACGAGGTCATTTACCCCTTCTCCACCTCTGTCCATCTTCCGGGACTGTGTGGACCTCTGTTTCTGTGTTGCCTCCTCCCCCATCTTCCTTTTCTTTCTTTTTTTTCTTAAATTCCAGGACACTATAGTTTTTTGTTGTTGTTGTTTGTTTGTTTTTTGTAAATTTATTTATTTTTGGTTGTGTTGGGTCTTCGTTGCAGTGTGCGGGCTTCTCATTGTGGTGGCTTCTCTTGTTGTGGAGCGTGGATTCTAGGCGTGTGGGCTTCAGTAGTTGTGGCATGCAGGCTCAGTAGTTGTGGCTCATGGACTGTAGTGTGCAGGCTCCGTAGCTGTGGCGCACGGGCTTAGTTGCTCCGAGGCATGTGGGATTTTCCCAGACCAGGGCTCGAACCTGTGTCGCCTGCATTGGCAGGCGGATTCTCAACCACTGCGCCACTGGGAAAGTCCCCTCATCTTCCTTTTCTTTTGGGGATATTACTTTTCATTCTCCTTTAATAGAACTTTAGTGAGGACTCAGCAGGGAGAGAATATAAGCACACATTTTCATTATATTTATTATACCAAAAAGTCCCATTTTCCCTGCTATAATTTTTAAATGAATGAAGATATTTAAGAAAAAAAAAAAGCAGAGCAGGGCCAGCATGGATCCAGGTTTCCCTGGGAGCCAGCTGTGCTTGCCGCCCTGCCTCCCCTGCACCTACAGCCCTTTCCACCCTGGTGGCTGCAGGACAGATGGGATTTTCTCCTCCCTCATCCGGGTGGGGGCCATCACCTCTGACAACAACAAGAAGTGGTACGTGTTCGATGGGCCGGTAGACGCCATCTGGATTGAGAACATGAACACGGTGCTGGACGACAACAAGAAGCTGTGCCTCAGCTCCGGGGAGATAATCAAGCTCACAGAGGTGTGTCCGCCTGTCTGCTCACTCTGCTCTCCTTCGCAGCCAGGTGGCCCAGGGCACACCACGCTAGCCAAGCCTCATCCCCCTCCACCCTTCCCTCTTGGGGCCACAGCGCCATCCCCATCCCCAGGCTCCTGTACCGCAGGCACGTCCTACACAGCTGCTCAGTGCTGCCCTTCCGGCAGACCCACTTTCTGTGATGCTCCGAGCCTAGGGCCAGGACAACTACCCCAGCTCCTGGTTGATGCTGTGCCTCCCAGGCCTATTTGCAGTCATATCGGCCCATTCTGGGTTAGGCATACTGGCAATGTGCCTGGAGTCTGGAGAACATGGGAACAGCTGCCTGGTGGGAAGTGTGGGGCAGTTCTTAGAGAAGGAGGGGTATTGCCTGAGCCTAAGAGCAGCCAGTCTCTTGAGTCCTTCTGAGAACACCTGGATGTCAGTGTGACCCTGTGTCCATGTACACAGGTGCGGGGCTTTGGAGCAGAGCACACAGCTCCCATTGGATATCCCCAGGGCTCTAGGGACCCCAAAATGCCCTGACCCGAGGCTGGCCAGAGGGCTCCCAGGAATCTCCTTAGACTCCTTCTTGGCCTCTGGGGAGGGCTGTGTTATCAGCTGAGGGCCAAAAGGTTCCTGCATTTGCCCCCACCCCAGCCCTGTTCCTGGCCCAGCGCCTGCCCCGTGGCCTGCCCAGAGTTGCAGGATGGGCAACACCTCCCCATGGCCCCGCAGCCCTTTCCCCTGCCGTGGAGGCTGGCGGCTGGCCCACTCACGCAGTTCATCTTGGCACCAGGCGATGACCATGATGTTTGAGGTGCAGGACCTGGCAGTGGCCTCCCCAGCCACAGTATCCCGCTGCGGTATGGTGTACCTGGAGCCCAGCATCCTGGGGCTCATGCCCTTTGTCGAGTGCTGGCTGAGGCATCTCCCTGCTTTACTCAAGCCCTTTGCGGAGCAGTTCAAGGCCCTCTTTGTCAGCTTCCTGGAGGTGAGTGAGACTACGGTGTGCCGGCCCAGGTGGGGCAGCCGGGTGCTATGGCCACCAGCCACAAGAGCTGGGTGTCCATCCCCTGTAGGGGTCCATCACTTTCGTCCGGTCCTCAGTGAAGGAGGTGATCACCTCAACCAACAGCAACCTGACCATGAGTCTCCTCAAGCTGCTGGACTGCTTCTTCAAGCCCTTCCTGCCTAAAGAGGTACGGCTCTGAGCAGTGGGCTGGGGGCCTTCTCTCCTCATCTGAGGGCCCTGAATCCCAAGTCCAGCTTTCTGGAAGAGAGAATCAGATTGGCTCACATGGGTCATGGGACACCCTGTCCAGTCTGCTGCAGACACAAAACTACGGCAGAGGCCAAGGGATGGCCCCCACCCCCTGGCTTCCTCAGGCCACTTAGTTCTGTCCCCGCCTCTGTCCCCAGGGCCTCAAGAAAATACCTCCCAAAAAGCTGAGTCGCATCCCAGAGCTGATCGAGCCCTGGTTCATCTTCTCCCTGATCTGGAGTGTGGGTGCCACAGGGGACAGCGCCAGTCGCATCAGCTTCAGCCACTGGCTCAGGATCAAAATGAAGACAGAAAACGTGAGAGGCGGCAGCTCCTGGGCTGGGGTCCAAGGTCTGGGATGCATACGCTGAATGCTGGGTGTTTTGGGGCCGTCCCCCAGGCCCCGGCCCCCAGAAACAAGTAGCCACACAAGCCACCGGGTCTCACCGCCTGGTTTTCCCCCTGGTCCTTCACAGCTGACCTTGCTCTTTCCGGAGGAGGGGCTGGTGTTTGATTACAGGCTAGAGGACGGCGGCATCAGCAGCACCACTGACGATGAGGACGATGATGAGGGCAAGCAGGTGACTGCAGACCTGCCCAGGGAGGGCCCCACTGGGTGGCGGCTGTCCTCCTCGATGAATAGTGACTGCAGAGAAGAGGCTGCATTGACGGTCACAGGTCTCAGACTGGGGTTATTTGCATCATCTCCTGAATCCTCACAGACCCACAGCGTGGTTATTATTGTGCCCATTTCCCAAACAAGGAAATTGAGGCTCAGAACTGTCGCGCCCAGGTAGTCGGTGGCAGAGCTGGACTTGAACCTGGGACTGGGAGATGTCAGAGTGCCTCCCTTCCCAACCATACACACTGCCTCCCCTGTGTTGATGCTGAGCCCAGGTATTAATCAACTCGGTTCTACTTAAAAGCCCCATTTGCCCAGGGGCTGGGCTCCTCAGGGGTGGGGGAGTAAGCCCCCATGGCCTGTCTTGATGTCCCCATTTCTCCTCTTAGCCAGCGAGGGTCCCATTAGCCTACCCTCATGGGATCAGGACTCTAGCCCAGAAGGAGGAGGGGCCAGAGAGGCATCTATAGAGATGGTTACTGCACAGGGTCCTGCTGGGGGTCTCACGGGGCATGTTTGAGTCTAAACATCAGTACCGTTCCCAGTGGGACATGTGGGTTTGACCACAGTGAACACCCCCAGGTCTGCAAGTTGAGTCAGGGCTGTGGGTGAAGGGGTGCATGCAGGTGGGGATGGTGGGGGAGAGCGGGCCAGGTGACCTCTCAGTGTCTAGGCGATGCCAGCCCCATGGTTCTGGCCCTCACATGCTTGGGTAGCCTAAACTAAACAGCAGAGACCTTTGCATTCTGGGTTGTCCAGTTCCCAGAGTACTTCCTTCATGCAGAGGCCCAGAGACTGGCCCCACTGAGGTAGCTGGATGCAGGGAAGCCTTCACTTGGGCAGCTGTGTGCAGAGAGCCCCCCATTCCTGGAGGTTTGTTCTGGGAGTCCCCCACCCTGTGTGGAGAGTGGGCACAGGGATTCCTGTTTCTGTCAGAAGCAGCCCTTCACCTGGACCCTCTTGCTGAGTCCCAGCAGTGCCGCTCCTTGCCCTCCTGGTGCACTTGGCCAAGGGTGAGACGGGGAGAAGGTTCCAGGCCCACCCTGTGCCACCTGTGGTTCCAGGTTGCCTGGGTGAAGTGGATGGACTCCTCAGCTTCGTTCACCATGATGCCAGATACCAACTACTGCAACATCATCGTGCCAACCATGGACACCATCCAGATGTCCTACCTGCTAGACATGCTACTCACCAACCGCAAGCCCGTGAGTGCCCCTGCCATGCCCTGCTTCCAAGTGCCCCACACTTCCAAGGCCTAGGTCAGGAGTGGCTGGCTCCCACACTGACAGGGCGGCAGCTCGTGCTGCATGCTGGGCCCTGTGAGAGCGCTCTGACCCTGTGTCCCCTGCTCTCCTAGGTGCTGTGCATCGGGCCGACGGGCACAGGGAAGACCCTCACCATCTCCAACAAGCTTCTCAAGAACCTGCCGCTGGAATACATCAGCCACTTCCTCACCTTCTCTGCCCGCACCTCAGCCAACCAAACCCAGGACCTCATCGACAGCAAGCTGGATAAGAGGCAGGCACCCTGGCTCCTTCCTGGGTCCGATGTCCCCCAGCCTGGCCCGGCCAGCTGCTGTCCCCCCTCCCCTCCCGGGTGGCCCTTGGGCTCCCTTGCAAACTGCTCTGGAGCCTTCTTCCATCAGGAATTCCCACCGAGCCCTTCTGTGGGTGCTCTCCCTGGGCTGAGCACTCGGGAGGGGCTTGTTATCTATCTGCCTAGAGGCAAGGCTCAGAGCAGCCAGGTGTGATGTCCCAGGACGCTCAGAATGGGACAAGGAGTTGCTCAAGAGGCTCAGCAATTCGGGGGAGCCTGAAGTTAGTGAGGGCTTCCCAGAGGTGAAGCTGCCATCCTGCCACCCTGGATTCCCTGAGGACCTGGTACCTGTGGGTGCTGGGCTTACACAGCCCCATCCCACAGGCGGAAGGGCGTGTTCGGGCCGCCCCTGGGGCGCAACTTCATCTTCTTCATCGATGACTTGAACATGCCGGCCTTGGAGACATATGGCGCCCAGCCGCCCATCGAGCTTTTGCGCCAGTGGATGGACCACGGCGGCTGGTATGACCGCAAGATCATCGGTGCGTGCTGGCTGCCTGGGGCAGCGGGGCAGGGCTGGGTGTGCTGGGCAGGGCCAGGGCCTCACCCGTTAGGCACAGTAGGCACAGGGCCTGGGCCCACAGGACTCACAGAGAGTCCATGGAAGTGTTTTAATGTCTTTTAAAATCAAGGGGAAAATGAACTTCTAGGTCAAAGAACATTTAAAATGCATAATATTAATATATTTGTCTATGTACCAATACTGTGGTAAATTATAATTTTTAATATATATATTTTTTAATGGAGGAGGAGGCCCAAGAAGGCAAAAGTGCCCAGGGCCTACAGAAGTCTTAATGTAGCCCTGGGCAGGGCCTTCTGACTTCCTGCCCTGACTCCAGGAGCCTTCAAGAGCCTGGTGGACATCAACTTTGTCTGTGCCATGGGCCCCCCCGGTGGAGGCAGGAATGCTATCACTCCACGGCTGACCCGCCACTTCAACTACCTGTCCTTTGCTGAGATGGATGAGGTCAGCAAGAAGCGCATCTTCTCCACCATCCTGGGCAGTTGGATGGGTGAGTATCGGGCAGGAGTGGGGTAGGAGGCCACGGGCTAGGGCAGAAGCCCCGGCCAGGTAAGCCACACCAAGGACAGCTGGGCAGCACTGGGAAGGGCCGAGTGGCTGAACCACTGACATCAGCCCTGGCTTCACCCCTTACTCAGCTATGTTACCTTTGGCCAATTCATGAACCTCTCTGAGCCTCAGTTTCTTCATCTGAAATGGGTGATAATATCAGTGCCCAATACCCCGAGTTGTGAAGGTTAAATAAGACACTGCATGTAGAGCATCTAGCAAGAAGCCCGGCATGTGGTAACTGTGGAATATATGATTTATACATATGTATACATGTATTTTCATCCGTATAAGTACGCGCATATATGGTAGAAAGGCTAGTGAAAGGATGTTACTTTTGTAAATCAGGAAGTGCCACCAAGATAGAATGGACAAAATGGCCCTGATTTTCCATGGAGCTTGAAGAAAAGTCTGTTCCAGGATGCAGTTTTCCCCAACCAGTCCACTTCTTACATAACACACACTCTGACCTTTAAACTCCACTTGGCACTGTGCCAGGTGGTGGGTGATGGGAGTCAGGCCTTCCTTCCTCTGGCCTGGCCTGCCCTGCCCCCAGGGGCTATAGACCAGAACTTGCCCCCATGCCCAGCTTGGAGGTGGGGGCCATGTGGCTCTGAGGAGGGGGGTGATGGTCAGTGGCTGCTCTGGGGCTGCCCAGCTGAGCACAGCCGGTCAAGGTGGGCAGCAAGGGACCCACCTAACTCTGAGCCCCGTGTCTCTCCCTCAACCTTCTAGATGGACTCCTTGGAGAAAAGAGTTACCGGGAGCCCGTGCGTAAGTGCAGGCCTGGGCAGGGCCTGGGAAGGCCTGGATGGGGCAGGGGCACTGGTTCCAGGGGGAGCCCTGGACTCCAGTTGGATGTCGTTGAGGCCGGGTCCCAGGGGCCACAGTGAACCATCCTCAGACTCCTGAGGGGACCTCGGGCCACTGCTAGAGCAAAGGTTGCCCAGCACCGACGGTCTGCATGGCTCACTCACCGTTACATGGCCAGTCAGTCTTTCAGTGCCCGGGTGAGTGTCCGACCCATAGTAGAAGCAAGGTGAATGCACGTTGAATGAATGAATAAGGAATCCAACAAAGTCCCACCCTGTGTGAAGAAGCAGAGGCTCTGAGGAGAGGGCATGAGCCTGGAGCCAGGAGCAACCTGAGTTCGTGTCGGGCGTCCCCCGTGTGGCAGCGGATCTGCTGCTCATTGCAGCAGGGTGACTGGCTGCTCCAGACCTCCTCAGGCCTCCGTGTCCACTGCTGACCTGCACCCAGGCCTCCCTGGGCCCTGTCTTCTCTCCTGTTCCTGGGAACAGATTTCCCTGCTCCCGTATGAGGCCAAGCCCTCCTCTTAGGCCTGAGTCCCATCCCCTATTGTCTGCTTGACAGCCACCGACATCAGTGTTCTCTTCTCCACTGGGCCATTCCATCAGCGAAGACACGCCCCGATTTCTCCCATCTTAAGAACAAAACACAAAACAAGCCCCTCTTTTCTCCCCTCCCTACCCCCCCCCCCCAGCCTTGGCGCCATTTCTCTGTCACCTTGAGACCAAAACGCTCCAAGAGCGTTTTCTCCTCCTGCGGGCACCAGCCCTCCCTCCCACTTTCTCTTGAGCCCCACCAGTCCCCGGAGAGGGCTCTTGTCACCAGCAGCCTCGCAGCGTCCAGACCAAAGGTCAGCTGGGTCTTCACCTTTCCCGGGCTGTCAGCTGTCTGTGGGGGTCACCCCTCCTCCTCCCAGTCGCCTTCCTAGGTGGACGGAGGGCTTACTCTCAGCCTCTACTCCCTCTAAACACACTCTTCTGGGACATCATCATCCTGCCCTGGCGATAAACCCCTTAGTGCGGATGCCGCTGAGTCTGTGTTTTCAGTCCAGACCTCTTGCCTGAACCTCGGACCGATGTCTCCTCTTGAATGTCCACTGGGCGTCTCAGGCTGAACATGTCCAAACCCGAGCCCCTGACCCACCAGCACCTGGCCCTCCATTCTTCTCAGCTGATGGCCACTGTGTCCTTCCACTCGCTCAGGACAAGGGCCTTGGCACCATCCGGACTTGCTCGCTCTCTTTGTCTCTCTCTCAGGAGGTCCTGCTGCCTCTCCCTCCAGAACACCCCCTGAATTGCGCTGCTTAGCACCCCAGCCCTCACTCATAGGCCACTGCAGCAGCCCCCCCCACGCCGGTCTCCCTGATTCTGTCTTCACCCCCTGCATCTGTCTGTCTGTCTGGAGGTCTATCCATCCTTCACTTGCAGCCAGAGGGACCCATTCAAACGCTGAATCAGATCACATTCCTCCTGTGCTCAACCATCTCATGCAGACTAGAGCCCAGGTCCTGGCAGTGGTGGGCACCCCTCATCACTGTCTGCTCTCACCACCCCCTTGCTAAGTCCTTAACCCCCCCAGACATGCCTGCCTCAGGGCCTTCGCCCTGGCCACGCCCTCTCTGGAACACCTTCTCCAGTTCTGAACCTGCTTGGCACCTCAAGGCTTTGGGTCTCTGCTCAAGTGCCCTCCTCCGCAAGGCCTCCCCAGCATTTATGTCAAATCCCCCAACGCTGGCTCTCCCCAAACCTCTCTCCACACATTTTCCATCCCCAGTTTACTGTCAGTCCCCCAAAGAAAGTCAACTTGTTGGGGGTGAGGAGCGTGTCTGCTGGGGCTACCCTCTGTGCCCAGCACCTAGAACAGTCCTTGTGTTAATGGATGAGCCCGCTTTGGGGCTAGTGAGTTGTCCTGCCCCTTCTTTGCTTTTTTCCCTCTTCTGGGGGCTCCCTCTGCCCCAAATTCCCACTGACAGAATTTTGGTTCCCAGCAAAGAATTGCATTGTTTTCAAAGCACAAGCAAATAGGTTATGTTAATGGTGAAAATGCAAGGGGGTGATAAGCCCCCAAGGTCATGGCTGAGTCCCAGGCCTCCACGTCCACTGTGGTGCACTCCTGAACCCCGTGTGGGCCATGCAACCCTCCCCATGCACAGCTCAGAGTGGCACGTTTCAGGTCTGGCCCCATTAGTGTTCTCAATTCCATGAATGTGTCCCAGTGCCCCAATATATGGACAGGCTATATCAGTGATAAGGATGTAAAAGGGGGGAGCTCCGGGTGAGAGATTCCTCACCCCATGGTGGGGGATACCAGGAAAACCTTGCTGGGGAAGTAGCATCCGAGAGGGCTGCAGAGTGGGCAGAATCCAAGCATGCAGGCTGGGGAAAGGTATGTGCAGAGAACACAGCACCGGATCTGCAAGGGCTGTGACCCAGGGCCACTCTCCTGTTCCCACAGCCGGTGCCCCCAACATTTCCCACTTCACGGATCCCCTCGTGGAAGCCACCATCATGGTGTACTCCACCATCACCTCCCAGCTGCTGCCCACCCCAGCCAAATCCCACTACACTTTCAACCTGAGGGATCTCTCCAAGGTCTTCCAGGGCATGCTCATGGCCGACCCGGCCAAGGTTGAGGTGAGGACCGGTGGGCCCCCTCCCCAGTGTCCAGCAGTGGAGTGCCCACACTGCCCTCACAGTCCTCCCTGGTTTTAGGCCTTCCTACCCAAACACTCCTCAGCCTTCATCTGGCCAGGCCCTCGGGCAGGGGGTGGAGCTGGGGACACGGCAACAGGTACCAAGCCCCCAGGAGCCCTGCCTTCATGCAGCTGAGCCCTATCTTGCAGGTGAAATCCACACCTAGAATGCTGGCTGTGATGGGATCACACAAAAGCAGGAGCCGGGGCATGGCAAGGGAGGGAGGGTTCCTGGTGGAAGCCCTGTGTGTGAGAAGATTGAGGGGAAGAGTGAATGGTACCAGGTGGAAGGAGCAGGAGTGCTGCACGGAGCAGTGTCAGCTGTGCTGGGCAGGCTCTGGGGGCTGCAGGGGCAGAGAGTCCTGAAGGTGATGGGAGCTGGGGGGTGGGTAGGGGGCACATTTGCACTTTGGGATGGGGAACGGATGGGTCAGTGTGTGGGCCCAGCGTCAAGGGCATAGTGTGAATAGGACAGATGCCAGCCCTGGCCCTGCCTAGGGCCCTGCCAAAGGAGTCGAGAGAAGAGCTTTGGGGCTTCCTGAGGGCGGTCCTGTCACCCAGGGAGAGGCAGGGAGGTCAGCATGGAGGTGGCAGCAGGATGGGGGTAGAGTCAGAGGGAGCTTTGGGGTCAAGTGAGTGGTTAGATGTGAGGTGTCAGGAAGGTATAAGGAGAATCGGGCATTCCTCTCGGGCTTGGGGTTTGGGGAGCTGTGGGGACCCTAAGAGGGGAGAAGCTAATTGAGCTGGGAGCCCTGCAGGCACAGCTGCGCCTGGAGCTGGGGGTGGAGAGGCCCAGGCGTCAGCGTGTGGACTCCACGCTCTGTGGAGACAGCAGACACCCAGGGCCCTGGCAGGGTCTTGGTAGGAGAGCCAGGCCCAGGTGCTTTGAGAGGTGGCTGAGGGTGCGGGGCCGAGACCGGGCCCTGACGCTGGGGCGGCCGCAGGACAAGGTGCAACTGCTGCGCCTGTGGTACCACGAGAGCTGCCGTGTGTTCCGCGACCGCCTGGTGAACGAGGAGGACCGCAGTTGGTTTGACAAGCTCCTGGAGAGCTGCATGGAGCAGTGGGAGGTGGCCTTCGAAGAGGTCTGCCCCTTCCAGCCCATCCTCTACGGGGACTTCATGTCGCCAGGCTCCGACGTCAAGTCCTATGAGCTCATCACCAGCAAGAAGAAGGTGAAGGGGCCTGCTGGGGCCCTACCCCTGACCCACAACCCCTGACCCCCGAGACCCCAGCCCTCTGCAGCCACTGCTAAGAGACCACCATGCTCTGACCAGAGGGTCGGACACTGGTCTGGAAGGCCAGCTCAGGGACTTCAGGCCAGAAGTTGCCTCTCTGAGTCCCATCTCCTCGCCTGTCAAGTGGGCACAGTAGGCCCCCCTTGGCCCTTTCCTGAGGACAAGCCTAACGTTCAACTGAGACAGGCTCTGTAAGCAGGAACACGCTATGCCCATTTGAGGGACTAGTATCCCACCCACAGAGCCACGGCAGGGCCCTGGGCACCGCGAGTCTTGAGTCAGACCCCAGGGTGGCAGGATGAAGCTGGAGTGCGGGGGCCTCCTGTTGGTTTCTTCACACAGACCCTCTCCTAGCTCCCAGGAGCTCCCACGGGGCCCCAGGTCGGTACATCCTGTTGAGCCCTCAAGGCAGCAGGCAGGTCTCTGACCCGACCCTCAGGCCTTGGCGTGTCCAGCAGGTCAGGCCTCATCCAGGCAGACCTGGCATCTTAAGGCCAACATCCCTCTGTGCACAGAGGAGCAGGGCTGGCTGGGGGGATGGGGTGTTGTGCTCCCTTGCGGGGGGGCACAGTGCACGGGGACAGAGGGAGGACCCAGCTCTCCCCGTGCCCCCCCACCCCCCGCTGCCAGATGATGCAGGTGATTGAGGAGTACATGGAGGACTACAACCAGATCAGCACAGCCAAGCTGAGGCTGGTCCTCTTCATGGACGCCGTGAGCCACGTCTGCCGCATCAGCCGCACCCTGCGCCAGGCGCTGGGCAACGCGCTCCTGCTGGGTGTGGGCGGCAGTGGCCGCAGGTCCCTCACGAGACTGGCCTCGCACATGTGAGGGCCCCCAGGCGTGGTGGGCAGTGGGCGGCCGGTGGCAGACTCAGTTCCATTCGTGTTCTTCCACATGTTCTATGCTGAGGCAGACGCACCTGGCCCATGGGCTTCTAAACCTGGGAGGGTAACCTGGGGTCCAAGGAGAGACAGCAGCAGTGCCCTGTGATGCTGCAGGGATGGGGGAGGGGTAGCTGCAGGCATCCAGGAGAGATTCCTAGAGGAGGTGGCCATGGACCTTCTCTTCTAATCAAGGCTGGGAGGATGGAAGGGAAGGGCATTCCAGGCCGAGGGAGCAGCCTCAGCAAATGTCTGGAGGCAAGAGAGCAGGTTCAGGGTTGGGGGAGTCAGCAGGTCTGCCCAGGATGGGAGCAGATGGCTGGGGTGGGGCGCTTGGCCTCAAGCTCTGGCATGCCTCCACCCAACCACCTGTCTCCAGGGCCGAGTATGAGTGCTTCCAGATTGAGCTGTCCAAGAACTATGGCATGACCGAGTGGCGTGATGATGTCAAGAAGGTCTTGCTCAAGGCTGGCCTGCACAGCCTGCCCATCACCTTCCTGTTCTCAGATACCCAGGTACCACCACACGGGCAGTGAGGGGGATCTAGGGTGGGTTGGGTACAACCCACCCCAGTGTGGCATCCTGGAAGGTGGTCAGTCCTTCATGCCCACGTCACTGTCAGTTGGGGTGGATCTTGGGAGGAATGGCTGGGACCAGCGGGAGGGGGCCAAACCTAGCCTGTCAGGGCTGGTGGGGGGCATAGATCATTACTATGCCCCGAGGGTAAAGAAGGCCCCTGGCACCATGGCTGACCACAAGCAGCACCACACTCACTGGCCAACGGCTTCCTACCTCAAGGACCACAGGACTTGTGCCTGAGGTGCTGTGACTATGGCCCCCTTCTTGGGGCTGCTCCGTCTGGAGCTCCCTAGATGAGGCCTCGCCCCAGGTCTGAGAGAAGGAGAGGTCGTGGGTCCAGGGTCTCAAGACAAACAGGGCAGTGCTTAAACCTGACTGGTGGTCAGGACTGGGCCGAAGCTGAAGCCCTGGAAGGCTTCCAGCCCTACTCCTATCCCCCAGGCTCCCCTTACATAGGCAAGTGAGGGTGCCCTCTGGCACTGACTAGGCCCTGGCCATATGAGATGGGCAAGGACCCGTTTCTGCCTGTGGCCTGGTTTTCTCCTGTGAGTAAACTGAGACGTAGAGAGGCCTGGCAAGAGAGGAGGAAGACACCACATCTCCCACCCAGGACCCAGGGCCCTTCCACAGCCCAGCAGTGATGTTCAGAGTCTCTGCTGTAGGGCAGGCCTGGGTGTGAGTCCTGGACCACAACTTGTGAGGTCACTTGTGTGACCCTGGGCTTCTCTGAGCCTTAGTGGCATGGTCTGTGGAATGGGGCTCCTGTGAAGGTCCAGTGAGACCATGGTCATGGAGCCCAACACCCAGGGGCCATCATCAAGACTCAGCTCCTCCATCCCCATCTTCCCCCCAGATCAAGAACGAGTCCTTCCTAGAGGACATTAACAATGTCCTGAACTCAGGCGACGTTCCCAACCTCTACAACACGGATGAGCAGGACCAGATTGTCAACACCATGCGGCCCTACGTCCAGGAGCAGGGCCTGCAGCCCACCAAGACCAACCTCATGGCTGCCTACACTGGGCGTGTGCGCAGCAGCATCCACCTGGTGCTGTGCATGAGGTACAGGTGGCCACTGCAACCTCGCAGGGACAGGGGTTTTAGGTGGGGGAGCACCTGGGCCTGCCACAAGGGGAAGTGGCCTGGGCCTGGCCACCGTGCCATTGGGTCCAGGCTGCCATGCCACAGGGCCGTGAAATGACCCTGGGTCCTGGGTTCCTGGGGGGTGTAAGTCAGTGTCTCAGGGCCTCATTTGGACCCCCACCTCCCCAGCCCCATTGGAGAGGTCTTCCGAGCTCACCTAAGGCAGTTCCCCTCCCTGGTCAACTGCTGTACCATCGACTGGTTTAATGAGTGGCCGGCAGAAGCCCTGGAGTCTGTGGCCACCATGTTCCTGAACGAGATCCCAGAGCTGGACGCCACTCCCAAAGTAATTGAAGGACTGGTAGGTATCTTGGTGAGGAGCAAGACCTTGAGGGGGACTGTGTAGGTTTGGGCTTGGGGTCACCAAGGCCTGGGTAAGATTCCCAGGCCCACCACTGATGGGAAGCCTTTGGGCAGACAGATTTATCTGTCTAAGCCTCAGTTTCCTCACCTGTATAATGGGAATGCCACAAGTTTGTCACGGTGACGCAGGAGGCTGGGCACACAGTTACACAGTCACTGTTTATCTTATTCTCTGAGGGCTCCACGGAAACTTTCTTTAAAGAGTCGCCTGATATAGGGACTTCCCTGGCAGTCCAGGGAAGATTTCACCTTCCACTGCAGGGGGTGAGGGTTCAATCCCTGGTCGGGGAGCTAAGATCTCACATGCCTTGGCGACAAAAAACCAAAACGTAAAACAGAAGCAATATTGTAACAAATTCAGTAAAGAGTTTTTTTTAAAACATGGTCTACATTAACAAACAAAGAGCCCCCTGATACAACCCAGAGACTACAGATGGGGTGGGGGGTAGATTTGCCTGGTCCAGCCTGAGACAGTGATGGTCACCTGGGGGCCAAGAGCTAGGGTGCGCCCATTTCTGCCCAGCTGTGCTGAGGCCTTGGGCCCTCCCTCCCCACATCTACAGCCTCCGAGAGGGGCCCCACCTTAGGGCTTTCTGAGAGAGGCAGGTCATAGGGGCTGTGATAAGAGCACTGGGCCAAGAGCTGGGACACACCTGGGTCCAAGTTCAAAGTGAACTCTGCCCTTGACAACTGTGTGAACTTGAAAAAGCCCCTTGATTTCTCTGGGTCGTGGGATTTTTCATCTGCAGAATAGGTGACCTTTACCTGGAGGTCGTGAGGATCATAGGAGAGAGTGAGTGTGAGGGCCGTTGAGGTTCCTGCACGTGGCTCCCTCCGCAGAACCAGGCTTCAGTGGCTTCAAGGGCACCCTGGTGCCCCATCTTTGCTGGGGGCTCTACAAGACTGGCATCAGTGGTCTGCTCCCTCACAGATTCAGGTTTGTGTGTATATCCACCAGTCGGTGGCCAAGAAGTGTGTTGAGTATCTGGCCGAGCTGGCCCGCCACAACTATGTGACCCCCAAGAGCTACCTGGAGCTGCTCAATATTTTCTCCATCCTCATCGGGCAGAAGAAACAGGAGCTGAAAACTGCTAGGAACCGCATGAAGAGTGGCCTCGACAAGGTGGGCTGGGGTGGGGCCTTATGGGCAACGTATAGCTGCCCGTGGTTCTGCCCATGCAGTTTCAGTCCTGACCCCGGAGGCCCAGCCTGGCCTTTCAGTTGGCAGCCCATAGTGTTTAAATGGGTGGCTTCCTCCCTCACCAAAAGAGCTGCTGGCCAAGGGCAAGGCCAAAGCAGGTCACCCCAAATGTTTTTAGGGGACTGCTCCCTTCCTCTGGGGTCCACTGGGCAACCTGGGGGCCACTGAAGCTGCTGGCCACAGCCTCTCGTGAATGAGGGCGGCCCTGCAGGGACCTCTCCCCTGCCCCCTCCAGGCCTAACTCACTCTCTGGTCCCCATCACACTGTCACACCGGATTTCCTCTCTGTGCCCCACACCTCCCACCCCGCAGCTGCTGCGCACTTCGGAGGACGTGGCCAAGATGCAGGAAGAGCTGGAGATTATGCGCCCCTTGCTGGAGGAGGCTGCCAAGGAGACCACGCTCACCATGGAGCAGATCAAGGTTGGGAGTGCTCCTGGCCCCCTCCCTGACGGCTGACCGTGTCTGAGGATGCTCGGCACCCCCATGCAGCCACAAGATCCCTAGCTGCCTGGCCTCACAGGTTGCTTAGCCTCTTGGTGCCCAGTTCCCTCGTTCAGTCATGTGTTCATTCAACAAATGCTTGCTCAGAACCTATTCTATGCCAAGCGCTGCACTGGGCAGAGGATATGGTGATGAGCAAGACAGACAAATCCAAACCCGATAATCACAACACGGACTGAGCAGCAGGGCAGCCACAGGTAGCGGTGCAGAGTCTGCCTGAGTCTCCCTCTAAGATCCTCTGAGTCTACAAGAGGGCCCACATTTGAGGGCCGGTCGTCACAGCAGCCTCCGCAGGTTTGCATATTCACGATGGCAGCTTTCTGGCAGAAGCAATCATGTCCTGCTCTACAAAGGCAGTGGTATTGAAAATTTTTCCAGCAGATGGAAAGAAAGTGACTTGTGGGAGGAGAGTGCCTTTCTCTGTTCTGCATGGAGGTGCCCTGTGGGTTTAGGGGGTCCTGCCCATGGGGTAGTTATGCTCAAGCATGTAAAGCCCTGAGCCCCATGCCAGGCCCATGATGAGCATTCAGGATTGGAAGGAGTTCCTAGCACTCCCAGGTCTCCGTGGGCTGTCACAGCCGAGATGGTCCTTACAGAATGGGGCATCCCAACCCTCATTTCCTTCCACCTGGGGAGACTGAGACACAGAGAGGAGAAAGGGGAGGAGGGCACACCTGTCCCTGACACGGGCCATCCCTGGGCCCTCCCTACTTCTGGTCCCTAGGTGGACACAACCATTGCTGAGGAGTCCCGGAATTCAGTGCAAGCAGAGGAGATCAAGGCCAATGAGAAGGCCAGGAAGGCACAAGGTATTGCTGACGATGCCCAGAAGGATCTGGATGAGGCTCTGCCCACCCTGGATGCAGCCCTGGCCAGTTTGCGCAACCTCAACAAGAATGATGTGACCGAGGTGGGTGGCTAGGCACCTCCCAGGCTTTTCTTGACATCCCTCCCTGGAGCCCTCTTGGGTCCTGGCCCCTAGGCCCTCCCTCTACACATCCCTTGAGGGTCATATGTCAAGAGATGAGGGCAGAACTAGGGCTTGAATCCAGCTGCCTGCCCTTACCTCCTTGTATCAGCCCCCAGGGCCCGGGCAGGTGCATGAGGAGGGCTTTGGGCCTTGAGAAATGAGCGTACAGGACCTCGTGGCCAGGCCTGGGTATATGGGGGAGCAGTAGTTGCCATAGGCTAAGGCAGACCTTGGGGGATCCCCGGGTGTGCCCTTGGTCTGTAGTGGTAGGGACTTGGCTGGTGGGGCCCACCCTGTCTGGTGGCTGTCCCTGCCTGGAGGTACCGTACCACTCCGTGATGGACCTCCCCCTTCCCCACTCTTGGCCTGGCCCACAGGTGCGTGCCATGCAGCGGCCACCCCCAGGTGTGAAGCTGGTCATAGAAGCTGTGTGCATTATGAAGGGCATCAAGCCCAAGAAGGTCCCTGGAGAGAAGCCTGGCTCCAAGGTGGATGACTACTGGGAGCCAGGCAAGGGGCTGCTGCAAGACCCCGGCCGCTTCCTGGAGAGCCTCCTCAAGTTTGACAAGGTGAGCGTGCCAGGCACCCAGCCAGCTGGGAGTGAGTGAGGGCAGGACCCAGCTGGGCAGAGAAGTGAGGAGAGGAACCGGCCCCCTCCCCGCCACCAGCGCTGGGGCCTCCATCCTATCTCACTCTGCCTGCAACACACACAGCCCTGTGGCCACAGAGCTGATGGGACCAGATCCTGGCACAGAGGAGCTCTCCAGCTGGTGGGGGAAACAGACGGACCGACCAACAGATGGGTGTTGAGGAAATCAGGACCTGGGAAGGCTCCTATGCCCATAGGACATCACCCACAGTCACTCCAAGGCTCCGCAGCCTGGAGATTCTCTCTCCTGCTCTTTTTTTCCTGAAACCCCCATGGCGCTGGCCAAGACCTTCCCTGGCTGCTCAATCATCGCCTCTCCCTCAGCCTTAACACCTGAGGTTTAGTGCCTGTCTGTCTCTGGATTTCTCTGCCTTCCTGTCTATCTGGGGTTCTCAGTATCCATGGGCATGCTCTCTCATGGGGCTGCTTAGGGTTAGGTCAGCCTGGAGCCTGCAGCCCTCTTGGAGGGCCCCTTTCCAGCCCAGAAATTAGTCCCACGCGGGCCGCTCCCCCCCTCCCCCACCATGTGTCAGTGTTGGAGCCCTGGGCACGTCCCAGACTGCACTGGGAGGGCAGAGGCAATGGCCCATCTCAGTGACAGCTGGACTCTATGGGCTTCCCCATCCCTCTAACTGAGCCCAAATCAGGAGGCTCATGGCCAGCACTCAGGTTCCCCTGGTCCCAAGCGCTGACCTCTGGGAGCTCATGAACAGTACAGATTCCTGGGCTCATCCTGAATTACAGAGCTGGATTCTCCCAGGGTAGGACAAGTGCTCCAAGAGTATGGTGAGCTCTTGGGGTAGGGATTATTACATTTGAACGTGAGCCGGGTTGGGCATCAGAACCACTCACTCGTCTCCACATCAGCCAAGAAGGAGCCCTTGTCTCTAAATGGGTTTTAAATGGGGCCTGCATATTATCAGGTCTTCATTTTTAAAATTTTTAATATTTATTTATTTATTTAGGCTGCGCCGGGTCTTAGTTGCGGCACGCGGGACCTTCGTTGCGGCATGCGGGATCTTTTTAGTTGTGGCGTGTGGACTTCTTAGTTGCGGCATGCGTCCGGGATCTGATTCCCTGACCAGGGATTAAACCCGGGCCCCCTGCATTGGGAGCGCGGAGTCTTACCCTCTGGACCACCAGGGAAGTCCCTGTATTATCAGATCTTGAGGTTGTGTCATTTCTTGAGAAAGAAAAATCTCTGATCATGTTATTTGAAATCTTAGAATACAGAAGATCCTCTTCTGGCCAGCTTTTGTGGGTTGTGTCTATTCCCTAGGGAGGACACCTGTACTGAGGCCTACACGGGGCATAGTGGCAGGAGCAGGATGCCCCTCAGCCCTGCAGAGCCTTCTCTGTCCTCCCTGGGAAGCAGCCCCCTGAGCCCATGGTTCCCATCCCCAGGACAACATTGGGGAGGCGGTGATCAAAGCCATCCAGCCATACATCGACAATGAAGAGTTCCAGCCGGCCGCCATCGCCAAGGTGTCCAAGGCCTGCACCTCCATCTGCCAGTGGGTGCGCGCCATGCACAAGTACCACTTCGTGGCCAAGGCCGTGGAGCCCAAGCGGGTGAGGGCTGGGTAGACCTAGGGGGCAGGGGAGAGGGCGTGGGCTCCTCTGGGCACCAGGAAAGCTGGTCCTGCGCCCTCTGCCCGCAGCAAGCCCTGCGGGAGGCCCAGGACGACCTGGAGGTGACACAGAGGATCCTGGAGGAGGCGAAGCAGCGCCTGCACAAGGTGGAGGATGGCATTGCCATGATGCAGGCCAAGTACCGAGACTGCATTGCCAAGAAGGAGGAACTGGAGCTGAAGTGTGAGCAGTGCGAGCAGCGGCTGGGCCGCGCCGACAAGGTGTGAGGGCCTGTGGTGTGGCCTGCCCCCGACAGGCTGGAAGGGCCCGGGTGGTAGGGGGGGTCCCAGGGTGGCTGTCCACACCCCCCACACCGGCCACCTCGGGGACTGCGCCAGGCAGGGACACCCAGGCCCCTGGCCCAGCCTCCCAGAACCCACCCCATGGGCTGTCCTTGCAGCTCATCAACGGGCTGTCGGACGAGAGGGTGCGCTGGCAGGATACGGTGGAGAACCTGGAACACACGCTCGACAACATCTTCGGGGACGTGCTGGTGGCTGCAGGCTTTGTAGCCTATCTGGGCCCCTTCACGGTAAGGAACCCCCAGCCCCGCCTTGAGGCCTCACCTCCATGAGGGGTGGCCTGAGGGGCGGCTCTTCTCTCACTCATTCAACAAGCACTTCTCAGGCGCCCCGTCTGAGCCAGGTGCTGTTCCAGGCACTGGGGATATGGCAGCTCACAAAACAGCCAGAAAACCTGCTCCGGTGGGGCTGGCCTTCTAGAGGGAAGTGTGAGTTCACACTGCCGTGCTTGCTGTGCGCCTCTCATTCAATCCTCACAGCTGCCCTGATGGGTGGGCATTGTTCTTATGCTGGTTCCACAGATAAGGGGCTGAGGATTGTGGAGGCCAAGGATGTTCCCCAAAGTGGGGCTAGAGCTCAGGCCTCTGTCTCCATGTCTGAGCTCTGACCTCTGCACAACTGCTGAGCGTTGGGGTGCAGGGGGAAGTGGGAGGGCATCGCGGCTGTCTCAGTGGGGTGGCCCTGAGCCTGGCATCTCCCCAGGGCCAGTACCGCACGGTGCTCTACGACAGCTGGGTCAAGCAGCTCACGACTCACCATGTCCCACACACCTCCGAGCCCACGCTAATCGGGACTCTGGGGAACCCCGTGAAGATCCGCTCGTGGCAGGTGCCCACCCTGGGGGGCTGGAGCAACTGGGCTGGGCCTGCAGTGTGGTCGGGCTGGGCCAGGAGCCTCCTGCCTCCCTCCCACCTTCTTTCCTGGGTCTGCTTAGAGATGCGTCTCCTGAGCCCGCCCGGGGCCAGTCAGAGGCTGGTGGGTAGGAGAGGAGAAAGCCGAGCGAGTGGTACAGATGCTGGCTAACTGTGGGCAGAGAGGTCAAGGGGTGCTTATGAGAGTGGGGGTGGGGTGGGAGAGCAGTGTCCAGAGTGAGGGTCACGAGATCGTGTCCGAGCTAGACCCTGGAGGACAGGTAGAGTTGGCGCAAGGAGAGAACCAAGAGGCTCAGGCAGAGGCTAAGCATGAACACAGTCCGGGAGGGCTGATGGGCTTTACTGGCTCCGTGAAGATGGTCTGACTGAGCAAGGACTCAACAGGCATGAGGAACGACTGGCCCAGCGAAGGAGGGTGTCGGAGCCAGCCAATAGGAGGGAGACCAGTCCTGGGGGCTGAGACCTCAGGACCACCCTTCACCCTCAAGAGGGTGCAGTAAGGAGAAGGGAAACACAGCCAAAGCACAAGGTTGGGAGTGGCTGATGTCCCAGCTGAGCCTGCTGTGTGAGACCCCCGACCCAGCCCGGTCCCCCACAGGTTGCTGGCCTCCCCAACGACACACTGTCAGTGGAGAATGGGGTCATCAACCAGTTCTCCCAGCGCTGGACCCACTTCATTGACCCTCAGAGCCAGGCTAACAAATGGATCAAGAACATGGTGAGCCTACCCACCGGGTGCCACCACCCCACCCAGCGGGGCTTAGCAGGTGTAGGGGGAGTAGCTGAGCCTCAGGCTGGTTCTCAGCTCCCGCGGCCCCCACCCGCCCCCTGTGCCCACAGGAGAAGGACAGCGGGCTGGACGTGTTCAAGCTGAGCGACCGCGACTTCCTGCGCAGCATGGAGAATGCCATCCGCTTTGGCAAGCCCTGCCTTCTAGAGAACGTGGGCGAGGAGCTGGATCCCGCCCTGGAGCCCGTGCTGCTCAAGCAGGTGGGCCTGCAGCAGTGGGGGTGGGGGCGGCCCCCTTCCCCTGCCTCACTGGTGAAGCCCAAGCCACAGCGCTTGCCCATCCCACCTGCCACAGACATACAAGCAGCAGGGGAACAAGGTGCTGAAGCTGGGAGACACGGTGATCCCCTACCACGAGGACTTCAGGATGTACATCACCACCAAGCTGCCCAACCCACACTACACGCCCGAGATCTCCACCAAGCTCACCCTCATCAACTTCACCCTGTCTCCCAGGTAAGCCCTTGGTCCCTGGGACCCCCAACATCAGCTCTGCCTCATCCTGCCTGGCCGCCTCCTCCCACCCCCAGGCAGAGACTCAGTGGGTTTCCCCCTGAGGCCCCGCCAGCTTCCTCCCAGGCACTCTGCATTTCAGGTCTTTCTAGCCCCTCCACGAACTCCCTTTACTTGCCACTGTTTCCACCTGAGAAACCCCACCCTCAGATCATCCTGATCCCTGGTCAGGAACCCCTCCCCCAGCCTGCCTGGCCAGCACTAGCCCCACCTCATCCGGATACCCTTTCCCCACAGCCCTTGCTGAGCCCTTGTGTACTCACCCCCAGAGCTGTCCTGGAGCCCTGTGGGGGGCACACTCTGGCTCCCTGCACCCAAGCCATTTCCTGCCCTTGCTGCCCTAAGCCCAGGCACTATAGCTTTTGCTGACCACCCACAGAGAGTGCTAAGGCCTCCATGCCAGTGGCCACTACGAACCTCTCCACAGACAAGGGGGTGAAAACATCCTTAAGTCCTGTCCCTCCCCATCACCCCCAGCCCCCTCCTGCTGAGAGGGAGTTTTTCAGTCCCCAGCAACTCACATGTTCAACTGCCTGGCCCCTGCTGGGATTCCAAGCTGCCACCTGAGGTCTCGCTGAGAACTGGTCACTTTGAAGCCAGGCTCTGCCTTAGCCCTGCAGCCTGAGACAGAGGCCAGGCCTCCCAGGCTGACACCAACAGGGATGCTAGGCTCTTTGGAGCCCCAGGAGCACAGGTACATAGGTCAGCAGGCTCAAGGCTGGCCCTCCAGGGCCCACCAGGTGTCACAGACATAATGTCCCCTACCCCTGGCAGTGGCCTAGAGGACCAGCTGCTGGGCCAGGTAGTGGCTGAGGAGCGGCCTGACCTTGAGGAAGCCAAGAACCAGCTGATTGTCAATAATGCCAAGATGCGCCAGGAGCTGAAGGACATTGAAGACCAGATCCTGTACCGGCTCAGCTCCTCTGAGGGCAACCCTGTGGATGACGTGGAGCTCATCAAGGTGCTGGAGGCTTCCAAGTTGAAGGCTGCTGAGATCCAGGTCAGCAACTGCCGGCCCACCCCTGCCTGCCTCTCCCCACCTGCCCCAGGCCTGCCCCCTATCGCCACCCACCTCTGCCTGGTGCCCTTTGACAACCTACCTGGGCCTGACCAGCACCCCCTGTACTGCACCCCCAGGCCAAGGTCAGGATTGCAGAGCAGACAGAGAAGGACATTGACCTCACGCGCATGGAGTACATTCCCGTGGCCATCCGCACCCAGATCCTCTTCTTTTGCATGTCTGACTTGGCCAACGTGGACCCCATGTACCAGTACTCCCTCGAGTGGTTTCTCAACATCTTCCTCTCAGGCATCGCCAACTCAGAGAGGGCAGGTAGCCCTGGCACAGATGCACATGTTGACATAAACACCAGGCTCTACCCTGGCACAGGTGTGACACACCTGGATGCATTTCCACAGCGGGCACACACACGTAGACTCACACCCATGTCCACTCATACACATCCTCGTCAGGCTTACACTACGTAAGAACACACGCCCCTCCTACCCTCCTCGGAGCAAATGCCCCAAGCGGGTGCCCAGACTGCCCCTTTGGCTACTGGGGAGATGGGCTGGGCTGGGCCTCAGGGATCTTGCTTCCCTCCCTTCTCCCTGCACTGCCATCACCCCTCTGCCCTGCAGACAACCTAAAGAAGCGCATCGCCAACATCAACCGCTACCTGACCTACAACCTCTACAGCAATGTCTGCCGCAGCCTCTTCGAGAAGCACAAGCTGATGTTCGCCTTCCTATTGTGTGCCCGCATCATGATGAACCAGGGCAAGATTGACCAGGTGCGTGATGGAGGGGCGGCCAGGTCCCTTCTTGAAAACAGCCAGGAGGCTCTGGGTTAACTATGGCCCAGCAGCTCCTGTGCACATGTCTTCTCAGAGCCTTGAGAGTGCTGGTGAGCACAGACAGTCCTGAGCCTCCCGGCTCATGGTCTCATGAGCCCCAGGTATTTCCTGGTGCGTTGGAAAGCACTGAAAGTCACAGCCACCACTGCTTGAGCCTTCACTGTGTGCCGGGTGCTGGGATCACAGCTACCCTCTGACCTACCCCCACAAAACCCCTGGGAAGCAGAGTTCTGATTCTTCCTACTTTCCAAGTGAGGAAACAGAGGCTCAGAGGTCAAATCCTTTGCCTAAGGTCACACAGCCAGGGAAAGGGAAAGAGGTGACACTAACCCAGACCTGTGCAACTGCCACCCCTAAGGGGAACTCCATTTCTCTGGCTGAGGATGGTAGGGGAGGCACTGCTAGGTGGGGCGCTGGAGACAGGCCTCAGGGCCTGGGCACTAGTCTCCCCTGTCCCTTGCCAGAGCGAGTGGCGCTACCTCCTGTCCGGGGGCTCTGTCCCTGTCATGAGTGAGAACCCTGCCCCGGACTGGCTGTCAGACCGGGCCTGGCGAGACATCCTGGCACTCTCCAACCTGCCGGCCTTCTCCTCCTTCGCCCTTGACTTCACGAAGCATCTGTCGGAATTCCAGGCCATCTTTGATAGCCCTGAGCCCCACCGGTGAGCTGGGACCCGGGGCACAGCAGGGTGGGCACATCCAGGGGCTGAGACCCAGGAACAGGCTTGCCCTGGAGCCTTCTCTGAGGGGCCACACAGGGTTGCCCTGCAGCTGTGACTACATCTCTTCCATGCCCCCGGCCATGTACCCCTGGACACCCCATTCTCCCCTGCTGTCCAGCAAGCAGAGACCCTGTGGCCAGTGCCCTCCCACAGGTTGGCTCTCAGGGGGACGTGGGCACTGTTGCAGGGAGCCCTTGCCTGGCATCTGGGACCAGTACCTGGACCAGTTCCAGAAGCTGCTGGTCCTCCGCTGCCTACGTGGGGACAAGGTTACCAATGCCATGCAGGACTTCGTGGCCACCAACCTGGAGCCACGCTTCATTGAGCCCCAGGCAAGTGCTGTCAGCCAGCACCTGGGCTAATCCCCACCCTGGGTCCCAGGATCCTAGCTGTACCTGGACAGACCACTTTGCAGCCTTGGTCAGGCCAGGACCCCTAACCACCCCAAAAAGCTCTGAGAGGTTCCAGGTCCCACCAGGAAGCCCCTCTGGGACTACTCTGGGGGCCCCAGGACCCCCCTACCTTGCCCTGGTCGCCTGTCCCTGAGGAGAAGCTCTAGGTGGCCCCAGCATCTCTCCCTGCCCTGCAGACAGCCAATCTGTCATTGGTGTTCAAAGACTCCAACTCCACCACGCCCCTCATCTTTGTGCTATCGCCTGGCACTGACCCGGCTGCCGACCTCTACAAGTTTGCCGAAGAAATGAAGTTCTCCAAGAAGCTCTCTGCCATCTCCCTGGGCCAGGACCAGGTAAGGGCGAGGGGGTGGGGGAGAAGGGAGCTGGTGGGCTGGGCCAGCTGGTCCCCCACCACTCAGCACTCCTGTCCCCACAGGGCCCTCGGGCGGAAGCCATGATGCGCAGCTCCATAGAGAGGGGCAAGTGGGTCTTCTTTCAGAACTGCCACCTGGCACCGAGCTGGATGCCAGTCCTGGAGCGCCTCATCGAGCACATCAATCCCGACAAGGTACACCAAGGGAATACAGTACATCCATCCAGGACTGACAAGGCTAAATGAGATCGTCCCACAGAGCACTCAGCCCAGCCACCAGCACACAGTGGGCGCTCAGGAAGTGACATATGTAACACGTATCAACTAGATTAATCTTCCCAGTGGCCCCCTCAAGTAACTGCTACCAGTGACTCGCCCAAGGCCACCCAGCACAGACGGGTGACCCTGGAACTTGCTGAAGCCCATGTTCTTTACCAGTGGTCCCTGCAGCCTGGTCTGGCCCAGCCCAACCCAGGGGTGGAGTCAGGCTGAGGGTGGCTCAAGGTCCTTGGGTAGGAAGGAGCCTGGTGTTGGGGCAGCCACCAGGTACGGGTCTCAATGCTCACGTGGAGCGTGGCCACCAGGTGCACCGGGACTTCCGCCTGTGGCTCACCAGCCTGCCCAGCAACAAGTTCCCAGTGTCCATCCTACAGAATGGCTCCAAGGTGACCATTGAGCCGCCACGCGGGGTCAAGGCCAACCTGCTCAAGTCTTACAGCAGCCTCAGCGATGACTTCCTCAACTCCTGTCACAAGGTGAGACACACTTGGCACATGCACCCCCAACCTGCCCCATCTCCATCACCACCCTTCACACCCCTCCGCCCCGCCCCCACCTCTGGCAGGTGATGGAGTTCAAGTCCTTGCTGCTGTCTCTGTGTTTGTTCCATGGGAATGCCCTGGAGCGTCGTAAGTTTGGGCCCCTGGGCTTCAACATACCCTACGAGTTCACGGACGGGGACCTACGCATCTGCATCAGCCAGCTCAAGATGTTCCTGGACGAGTATGACCACATCCCCTACAAGGTGGGCTGGGGATGGGCTGAGGGCGGGGAGCTGGGCGCCTGTGGGGGCCTGACCTACCCACCCCGTAGGTCCTAAAGTACACGGCAGGGGAGATCAACTACGGGGGCCGCGTCACTGACGACTGGGACCGCCGCTGCGTCATGAACATCCTGGAGGACTTCTACAGCCCCGCCGTGCTCTTCCCCGAGCACAGCTACAGTGCCTCGGGCGTCTACCACCAGATCCAACCCACCTACGACCTCAACGTGAGCACACACCGGGGCTATGCTTTAGGCAGCCTGCCAGGCTGGGGTCCTGGGGTGCCGTGAACACCTGGGTGCTGGAAGACTTGGCCCCAACCGGCCAGTAGTTCCTTTTCATTGATTGATCCATCCCACAAAGATAGCCCTGGAGCTCAGGTTCTGTGGGCAGAGGCCAACTCCCGCCTCTCAGCCCCTGCCCGAGAGGACTTTGTGAGGCTGGGAGGGGCCGGGCGGCTCCTCTGAGGCTGCCAGGTGAGGCGGTGAGGCGGGAAGCAGCCCAGACCACAGTCAGAGAGGGCTCCCTGAGGAAATGATGCTTCAGCTAAGATGTGTGAGGAGCAGGCAGGGGCTGGGTGGAGCACCCCAGAGTGTGGGTCAACAGTGTAAAGGGCCTGTGGCAGGAGGGGCTGTGACAGGTTTGAGCAGCTGAATGAAGAAGCAGGGAGCTAGGCAGCAGGGAGAAGTGGGCTAGGAGGGAGCAGAGGCCATGGAGTCCTGACGGTAAGAGGGACATGCGTAAAGCTTGCGACCAGGGGAGACGAGTAGTGGATGTGCTCAGTTGGAGGGCTGTCCCGCAGGCTGGAGGTAGAGCAGGGCAGGGGCTTCAGTCGCAGCGCTCCTACCCTCCAGGGCTACCTCTCCTACATCAAGAGCCTTCCACTCAACGACATGCCTGAGATCTTTGGCCTGCATGACAATGCCAATATCACCTGTGCCCAGAATGAGACCTACACCCTGCTTGGCACCATTGTCCAGCTGCAACCCAAATCATCCTCTGCAGGCGGCCAGCACCGGGAGGAGGTTAGTGGCAGCAGGGGAAAGGGCCCAGTGGTTGAGCAGGACCAGTCTCCTATCCACCATCATGCCTGTTCCCCTGTGGGAAGGAACTCTGTGCATATAGAATTCTTTGCGCCCACAGATAGTGGAGGATGTGGCCCAGAACATTCTGCTCAAGGTGCCTGAGCCCATCAGCTTGCAGCGGGTGATGACCAAGTACCCTGTGCTGTATGAGGAGTCAATGAACACGGTGCTAGTACAGGAGGTCACTCGGTAATCCCCTGCCACCCCCAGCCCTGAGTCAGCAGGCCACTGGGCTGTAGAGTAATGACAGTAAAAGCTACACCAAGTGCTATAAACCCATTCTCTAACTCAGCCATATTTTTATTCCATTTTACAGATGAGTAAACCAAGGCCCAAAAAGGTTACATGACTTGTCTAAGGTCATACATTTACTAACAGCCAGAGCTGGAACTGGTACTCAGGCCACTCGACCCCACTCTATGCTCTTAGCCCCTATGTTCTGCCATTGGTTTTTTGTCTACTGCCTACAACTGGGGAGTGCGGATATGGCCACACGGCCCCAGACCACTGCCTTTCTCCTTGCCACTGCCTCCATAGGTACAACCGGCTGCTGCAAGTGATCACACAGACGCTGAGAGACCTGCTCACAGCACTCAAAGGGCTGGTGGTGATGTCCTTGCAGCTGGAGCTGATGGCTGCCAGCCTATACAACAACACTGTGCCCGAGCTCTGGAATGCCAAGGCCTACCCATCACTCAAGCCACTGTCCTTATGGGTCATGGACCTGCTGCAGCGCCTGGACTTCCTGCAGACCTGGATCTCCAAGGGCATCCCAGCCGTCTTCTGGATCAGCGGCTTCTTCTTCCCCCAGGCTTTCCTGACAGGCACCCTGCAAAACTATGCCCGCAAGTCTATCATCTCCATCGACACCATCTCCTTCGATTTCAAGGTCTGGACTCAGCCAGGGCCAGGTCAGGTGACAGGCTGGGGTGTGGCCCAGGTAGGAGGAGCACGGAGGCCACAGCTGGCTGGCGGAATCAGGGGAGCCCCTGAGAGGGGGTTGGGGGACAGGGAGAGCCAGAAGAGACCATAAGCCCCAGGGAAATCCCTAGGGGCAGAGCACAGACTGTAGGCTACCAGCTGAAACAGCAGGTGAAGGGGGGAGGCAGGCAGAGCCCTCAGGAGGGAGCTTGTGCATCCTGACCCAAATCCTAACCGAGATTCTGGGTGTTTATATGTGAGGGGGCATCTGTGTGCCCGACCACAGGTGATGCGCCAGTCGGTATCAGAGCTCAAGACAAGACCCAAAGAGGGGTGCTTCATCCATGGACTGTTCCTGGAAGGTGCCCGATGGGACCCTCTGGCCTTCCAGCTGGCTGAGTCTCGGCCCAAGGAGCTATACACAGAGATGGCCGTTATCTGGCTCCTGCCAACGCCCAACCGCAAGGTCCAGAACCAGGACTTCTACCTGTGCCCCATCTACAAGACACTGACCCGTGCTGGTATGGGGCCCAGGGCGGGGAGCCTACACCACAGGTGAGGGCCCAGGGTTGGGCCAGTTAGGCTGACCCAGGTTAGCTGAACAGGATGGCTGACAGAGGTCAGTCAGCACTCACTCCTGAGACTGACTGGGCCAGGACAGAGCTGGGCCAGTAGTAGGCAAGGTGATGCCCAGGGGCTGGGCCCAGTCTGTGGGGAGTGGCCCCTGAGCTCACCATCCTCTTGCTTCCCTTAGCAGACCCACCTTGGGTCCTGGGAGGCCCAGCCTGCCAATGGAGGTTCAGAGGGGGTAACTGAGGCCTGGAGAGGTGGGGTGGGCCTGGGCTGGGTCCACAGGGAATGAGCAGGGGCGTCAACTCTCCCATTCCCATCCTCAATTGTCAGTGCAGTAACTTAGGGCAGGCCTGAGCCTTGGCCACACTCCCCAGACAGGCTTCCTCTTGGGTCAGGTCCCCTTCCTTGTCCCAAGCTCAGTTTGCCAAGTCCACTGCCTTTCTTTATACCCTGTTCCTGCCCTAGCTGAAGCAGACAACTTAACCTTCCCCCTTCTTGCCTGCTCTAGGAACACTATCAACCACAGGCCACTCCACAAACTACGTCATTGCTGTGGAGATCCCCACCGACCAGCCCCAGCGACACTGGGTAAAGCGTGGTGTGGCCCTCATCTGTGCCCTGGACTACTAGACCCAGACAGAAGGGCTGGGGCCATTAAAGCTGCATTTCCTAAACAGTCCAGCTGAGCCTTAGCTGCTTACACCAGGCCCCCTCTGTAGAACCCACTGCCAGGGAAACGGTGCGGGTGAGAGGCTACAGGGGCCTCAAGAGAAAATGTGGTTAGCAGGGGGAAGAGTGGCACAGTTGGCAGCTTTTACCTGCAACAAGGGAAGAGAGGTGAGCCTTGCAAGGTCCCAGGGCCCCTCCAGGGACTACACACCAGGCAGGACTAGAGACAGAGGTGCCACCTCCACTGAGTCCCAACACCTCTCCAGGTTGCAAAGCTGTCAGATCTGGTGAAAGCCATGGCCCTCTCCTCCCACACTACACCTTGCACACAACTCCTCAGGTTCCACAGCCCACCCGAAGCCCCTCCTCAGTTCAGACCCTAAGTCCCAGGCCTAGGGTCCCAAGAACCTCTGCCCCAGAAGGCTGAATGCCCGAGAATGCACTCCCCTTACCTCTTTGGTCACACACAGGGCGCTGGGCCCAGGTCTGGTTAGGTCCTCACTCCCACCACAGCCCTGGCCTACAAACCTCAGGCCAGCAAGTACAGGAGGGCTAATTTTTTAGGAGAGTTTTATTCATTCATTAGTCCAATATTTACAGGGGCCAGAGGGGTCGGGCTATGCTTAGCGCAGAGGCAGCTGGCCCCCACCCTGGTCACTATGTACACATAAGGGGCCCGCCTGGATCACCTTCAAAGCCACCTAGAAGAGGCCATGGGGCTGTTTGGGGCCTGAGCTCCAGAGGCAGTGCTGGGCCCATCAGCCATTGGCATCAGGCCCTCTGGGAACATGGGGTTCCAACTGGTTGTCTTGGTCCTATTGTCCCCCACCCTGAGTGCCTTGCAGAAGCTGAGAAAGCTGGCATGGCAGGGAGAGCTGAGTGGTGCCAGCTTCCTGCAAGCAGCCCTGTCTCTGCTGTCTCTAAGAAGAGGGAGACGTGGTAATACTGAGGGGCGGGCAGAGGCTCCTCTGAGCCCAGGAGCCCAAAGCAGGCCCCTTGCCAGGGCCACAACACTGAAGACAAAGAGCCCAGGGCCTTGCCACAGAGAGCAGTCTTACCAAGCCTGGCCAAAGCCAGGCCACCAAACAGCTCAAACACTCCTCTCTGCTCAGGCCATGGGACCCAAGCAGGCTGCTCACCCTGCCCCCGCTGGAATACCCCACTCCCAGTCTAGCCCAGCAGCCAGGTCCCTGAGTTTGGAGCTCTCCCAGGAGGAACGGAGAGCAGACCTGGCTTTCTCGCAACAGGGACAACTGGGGCCAGAGCAGCAGGGCCCCCAGCTGTGACCCTGCAGGAGTGACCCCGGCCCTCCAGGATGACAGCTGTTAGGAGAGAACTCAGAGTCAGGAAGCTGACTATGTCAACACAGTGGTGGCAAGATGGGTTAGAGCCCAGAAAAATAGACGTCTCTGTAGGTAAAATATATATTCTGCTGCCCAGGCAGAAAGGCCAGGTCCTGCCACTCCACAGCCGGCTGTGGAGGAAGCTGCAGCACCTCCCTGTGCCCCAGCTCCTGCTTCCAGAGCATGACGGGGCAGCCCTGCCCTGGCAGGCACTGGGGTACCGTGCAGAGAATCCTGGCCTGGCTCCTATTCCCAGGGTCTGGGCTCTCTGACTGGAACTATTCGGTAATACTGGGAAGAGGGAGAGTGGGGCAGGGGAGGGCCCTGGTGAGGGCCATGTGGCAAGAGTGAGCGGCAGGGTCAGGGCCAGCAGTCCTCACTGGCGCTTGGCCTTGTAGGGGCGTGAGCGTTTCCGCCGGTCAGGCTTCCGCTGCTTGTGGAGTCGGCCAATGCTGACCCCCTGGCGCCGCCGCACCGAGATGTTCTGCTCCACCAGGTTGGCCAGCATGCCTGTGGAGAGGCGCAGGCCCTTGAGCGGGTGGCTGGATGCCCAGCAGCCACTCGCTCAACGGGCCACAGCCTCCGGTCAGAAGCTGAGGGTCTCTCGGCCCTCCCTGAGACTACAGTCTGCTCAAGCCCCAGCAGAGGCCTGAAGGAGGGGGCCTGAGGGCCAGGGCTCTGAGCAGGGCATGCCAAGTAAGGTGCAGCAGCGAGACCCCTCACCTTCCTGAGCCAGCATGGAGATGAAGGTGCAGATGAACTCATCGTAGTTGTGTGTTCTTCTCTGGTCGTCGATCTGTGGGAGAGAAGAGTGAGGACATGAGGACGCTGCAGCCATCTCCCCAGAGCAGCCACCAGCTGACCCCAGCAGGTCGCACCTCTGGGAAGACAGGTGGGCAGAGGACCAGGCAGCTGGAGAGAGGGCCCACCTTGAACTTCTTCCTCTTCTCCACCTCTTCCTTGAGGCAGGCCTCGTAGTTTGCAATCTCAGCCTCCACACACTTCAGCAGTGCCAGCAGCTCCTGCCAAAACCCAACAATTGCACCCGTGGTGCAGGGGCTGGCCAGCACCAAAGCCCCACTACCAGCAGGCAGCTAGAGGCAAGGACGAGCAGCCAGAGTCCCGGGAGCCTACTGAGGCCCCAGCCACCACCCAACCCAGACAGGCTTCCTGGCACCTGGCTTCAGCCACCACCCTTCACACCAAAATACCAACTAGGAACCCAGCACCTGGGCAGCAGTGCCCTAGGCCCTTCCCTTGTCAGTATTAGAAGAGAAAGCTGCAGAGGGGCTCACCTTGGGTGAGTACTTCTCCCCGCTCAAGGGCTCACTAGGCCTGACCAGCCCAGGCTTCTCTCTGCTATCCACAGCCTCCACCACCTCTTTCTCCTCTGGGCTACCAGACCCCTGGCTGCCTTGGCTCGGTCTGATGGAAGGTGAGGAACCCTTCCCACTCTCTGGGAAGAGAAGGCACGAGAAGACCCATCAGAGTGCAGGACACGTGGTGGTCACTTGGCCACCTCCCTCCTCAGTATGCCACTGGGAGGCCAGTGAGCCAGCCCAAGGCCCACCTGTCAGTGCCAGAGGACTCAGCACACCGTCCTCAGCCAGGTGCAGCAGGCCCGTGCTGATGACAGGACCCAGGTCGCGTACAGCACGATTGTAGCGTATGCAGTCAACACGCAGCAGGCTGTCGTCCTCTCCAAAAAGCACCTTGGAGATGTGGGAGGTGACGGGGCTAGAGGGCCGCGTGGGGTTGGCCGAGCGGATAGGCGAGCGTAGTGGCGAATTGAAAGCGCTGCCGATCTCAGAGGCTGTGTCAGTGCTCTCATTGCTGGGGGTGGGCGAGGGCTGTGAGTGCGTGGGCACTGCCACAGCTGGACTCCCGGCCCCGCTGCTCGTCTTGATGGACAGAGGAATTGAGAGGTCTTTCTGGGACTCTTTGAGCTTCTCGGCCAAGACGTTGATGGTGTTGGGCTGCAGCACCGACAGCTGCCCATCCCCAGAGCCACTCAATGGCCCTGGTTTCCCCGGCCCCTTTCGCTTATACCTGTGGGGCCCAAGGAAAGGTAAGCCAAGGGAATGGGCCAGGTGACCACGTTCAGCAACGCCCAGAATGACCTGAACACATCTTGGCCTCCAGGGACTGACCCTGAAGCTCCAGCAGCCTGACCTGGCCATGCCAAGGCTGGCACACTGAGCTTCGACAGCTGCAGCCAGGTGTCCTCAAAGGACACCTCCTCTATTCCAGCTGTCTCACTTCTGGCCTTTTGCCAATGCCAGTTCTTCCAGCAAAGATATCCCCCACCCCATCTCCCAAGGCCTAGACAAAAGGCCTTGATGTCTGGTTAAATGTGCACGGCCCTCGCCCAAGCCCTCCAAAAATTTCTTGGGACCTGGAGTCGGCCCCTTCACGTCAGCCTCCCCGGGGCCCTGCACTCAGCAGGCATTCAGCATTATCTGCTGAAGGGCATTTTCTGGGCTGGAAGATTCAAGATAGGATCTGCAACACTCAGCCTCCAGCCTTACAGAGCTGGGGCTAACCTGATGGCGGAGTTGGTGTTCTGCACGTCATCCTCCTCGTCATCCTCGTAGTCGTCCTCGTCATCTGAGTACTGCTGGGGTGGGCGGACTGGAACTCGGCTGCGGCCCACACCTGCTGCCAGGTCTTCCTCCTCCTGGGGCAGAGACCCAGGGCGGCCATAAGCCAGGCTGGACACAGCAGCCACAGCCAGGAAGCCAACATGGCTCTCCGGGTTCAGTCCACTGACTCCCTCCAGGTGCTCCAGAGCCCACCCACACTACCTGCCTACATAGGGCTTCTAAGAGAAACAGAGTGCCCTGAAACACCTGCATTTATTTTGCCAGTAGAACCCAACCCACAGAGCTGAATCCAACCCCATGCCCTAAACATTTAGCCCCACAGCCATGAGACTGAGTTTAAAGTCAGAGGAGCTCTCTCTGCCTCCCTCAACCCCTGCCATCATAGGGGCTTCTGAGAATCAGACAGAGGAACGTGGTTACCTAGGCCCCGACAGAAGGCAAACACCAATGAATCACCTGAGGAAAGTGCCTGTTGCAACCTCTCAAAAGAATCCTGGAGGGAATCCTCCCAGCTTACCTGCATGGGGGACTTGGCATAGTTGTGATTGTCCAGAAAGGCTGGCAGCCGCTGGACGATAGGAGTGGGGTTTGGGGGAACCCCATTGATGCTGCTCCCTGGAGGCTTCACCACCAGCTTGGGTTTGCTGGGAGGGCTGTGGGTCGGGGCTTGTGGGCACGAACCAGCCACCTCCTCCACACCATCTGAGAGGGCAAGGGGCATGGGCAGGACTTTCAGCCAGACCCTCAAGAAAAGCTGTCCTCAGCCCACTGTCTCCCCAGTCCTGGGGCACAGTACTGCTCCCCTTCCCTTCTCAGAGAAGAACAGCAGAGACAGCTGATGGGTGGAGTCAGCAAGCTCTAAGTCATGGGGCCACAGTGAGAAAGGAAAAGGATGAGATGAAAAAAAGGAGGCAGAAAGAAAAAAACTTCTAGAGAGGCTAGAAAGGGAATA
Organism: Stenella coeruleoalba; assembly: GCF_951394435.1. Classification (NCBI taxonomy): domain Eukaryota; kingdom Metazoa; phylum Chordata; class Mammalia; order Artiodactyla; family Delphinidae; genus Stenella; species Stenella coeruleoalba. The sequence goes on from NC_137156.1 coordinate 68,868,461, forward strand.
TACATTAAGGAGAAGGCTTTGGGGACTGTGGTAATGGCAGCCCTTTCCAGGTGCCTTTGTTTAGGGAGGGACTGCTCTTCCTCCATGTTCCGAGGGGAGAGGGCTGTAGGTACCAGGCTTCAGACCTCCTGCAGGAGCCTCTGAACCACTGCCCAAGTGCCTCCACAGAAAAAGACTTGCTCTGCTTGGGGTGGCTCTGAGGCCCATGAGAGGCTCCAATACCTGTGTGGGTGCCCTCAGAGGCCGCTGGGGCCCTGCTTGCTTCCAGGGCCAGAGGGGACTTGCTGCTGACTGCTTTGGTCTCTTCAGGCAACTGTGACTCTTGAGACTTGTGGGTCTGAATCAGCTCTGGCTGCGTTACCCTAATCAGCTGAAATCAAAATCCAAGGTGTGGAGGAGTGAAGGCAGACCCTAGCTTCTACCTTGGACAGCTAAGGGTCTTGGCTCTACTCACTCACTTAAAGGGAAATAACAACAGTCAAACCTCCTTTCAGAGGCTATTCTCCCCCTCCCCATGCCAAGTCCTATCACCTTTCCCACAAAGGGAGCAAAGGAAAGGAGTGGTTAATTGAAGCCCAGATCCACAATACAGAGTAATGTAGGAATCAGACACCGATGACCCAGAGGAGGGAAGGAGTGGGTGGCTGGGCTAGGCAGGGCCTGGGCAGGAGGGGTACCCACCTGCTGCAGGGCCTCCAGTACTGTCTGACGGTTCACCTTCAGAACATGCAGCCTGGCCTCATACTTGATCCTGCGGTCGGGCACCACCGCCATCAGGTTGAAGCGGATGTCATGGTAGGGCTCCCTGCAGTCACAGCCGTGGCCGTGAGAGCAGCTCTCACCCTGGCCCCGCCATCAGGTTGAGGCAGATCTCCTGGCAGGGCTCCCTGAAGTCACACCTGCAGCCACAGGTACAGGCCCCACCCCAACAGGCGGGCAGTAGCTGGCCATGCACACCAGGCACCTGAGCTGGTGCCTTCCAACAAGCTGCCTGAGGGGCCTGTCAGGAAGTGAGCCAGCACACGTGGGCCACCCGGGGCTCCACCAGGGCCTGCCCCTCCCCAGGCTATCCTGAAGCAGGCCACACGCAGCCTGAGTGGGAAATAGGGCAAAGAGTTGGGAGCACAAGATCTAATCCTGATCTTGCCAGATTCATCACGTGGCCTTGCACAAGCCATCTGGCCTCTCTCTGCCTTGGTTCCCTCTTCTGTGTCCCTCCCAATGGGGGCACAGCTCCAGAAGTTAGGGCAGGCTCAGGGCCCTTACCCTGCAGTGGCGAGGCCGATACGCTCCATGATGACCCTCCGGGCCTTGTCTGTCCACTCCTCATCCTCCCCCCAAGGCCCTGGGGAAACCAAGACAAGGAGTCAGTAGGTAGGAAGCCCGGAGCTCGGGCAGGCCAGGAGTTGGAAGGATGATGGAGAGAAGGTGACCCAGAGAATCAGGGGCTAGTTGGACAATGCAGTACAGGGTGCCATCCTGCCAGAACCACGTCTTCAAGACACCCCCGCCACGCCCCACCACTGGGTCCCAAGTGCTTGAGGACCTTGAGCCCCACCTCCTTAGGAGGTAAGCAGAGAAATCCAATGGGCCCCCAGCTCAGAGTGCCTACCATGGTCAATGGGGTAAACCTTCAGCCCATCCAGCTCAAAAAGCCGGCCTGTGATAGGCACATAGCTGACAAAGTGGAATGCCTCCATGGTCCGCACAGCACTAAGGCCATTCTGCTTCTCGGGGAGATGGCGTGGCTCAGGCCTGCGGAAGGACACAGTCAGTGCCCAGAATGGTACAACCCCCTTCCTTGCCCCCACCCCCATCAGTTCCCACAGCTCCCACACACCTGGCATGGCTATTATGTGCCTTGGCCAACTCTGGAGCATTGCCAATCGCATATCCTTTGCTCTAGAGGGAAGAAAATAAGGCCACATCAGAGCAACTTCTCAGGCAGGCCTCGGGTGGGAAACAGAGCTCAGGAGAGCAGGCCTGGGGGCATTCCAGGAACTTGAAGAAGCACAGGTGGCCTCTCCTGAAGGCCTAGTGGGGGCAGAAAAGAGCTCTGGAGCCCCCAAAAGATGGGCTGTACTGGCCTTGCACAGTAATCAGTGGACACTGGAGAACAACATTGCCTGATAAAGTCCTAATAAGGTGTCACTTAAGGAACGTTCCTCTCTTCCCTAGGTCTATCTCCTTTTCTGACAATTGGGCCTTAAAAAAAAGTTGACTTACACAATTAATTTACAGGTCAAGTATAATGTAAATATCATTTGAAAAAGCCTCATAGTGCCAAATGCCGTGTAGTGGCATTATCAGTGGTAGATCTGGTGGTCACATCTGCCTAGTCAGCTGTCAGGATTAAGGCACTGTGGCCTACCTCAGGGCTGAAGCCTTTGGTGAAGTCCTTCATGCGACTCAGGGTGGGCCCCAGGTCCACATTGCTGCAGTTCAGGAGCACGCTCAGCAGGGCATGAGTGGCACAAGAGTTGGGGATCAGCTGTGAAACAAAGAACAGTCACCCATCCACAGCATCCCTCACCCCAAGCCCATACTCATCAGGAATGGGGACTCAGAGAGGGACAGTCATGTCTGGACAATCCTCATCAACTCCCCTCATCTTTACCCAACATTTGTTCACTCAACTATGTACCCATCAGGAGTCTGGGGACATGGAGAATGGACTCAGACATCACCCTGCTCTAAAGAGACTCCCTTTTTTAGTGAATAAGAGCTCAGTTCCTTCTGCCTTTCCCCACTTCCACTTTCCAAGCGAAGAAAACGGCAGCATCCCACCCTCCAGAAAGAACACAGAGCCCAGCAGACCTGGTGGGCAAAGAACATGTTATTCACAATATCATCATCAATCACAGATGTATCATCCACCAAGGTAGAGACCTTGCGACGGGATCGGCGCTCTTCGATCCATTTGAACAGGAAGATGAATCCATACACGGGGCTGGGGAAAGTAAGGGACAGAGCTAGACCAGTCAAGTGGGGGTAGGCAATCTGCATTCCCTTTCCTCTCCCCTATTCCTTTGCACTGTGTTACCACTCAGGTGCCCTTCCTGTGATCCCACCTCTCCCTTGGCTTCTTCCCAACGCTGCCCAAAGTGGCCCTGCGCCCTCGCACCCCAGAAGCCCACTGCAGGCAGAGTCAAGCATCAGCCTCTGGCTGTGATGCTCCAGGAGTCACCCAGTATCCTTATGAAGTCTATGGTTCTGGGATAAGAAAAGCTGGAACGATGGCTCAGGACCGGGTAGGAACAGAAGGTAAGGCGAGAACAATAAATGTGATGAGGAATTTAAACACTAATTCTCACTTGTGAAGCCCAGGGCCTGGGCCCCAGTGCAATCAGGGAAGTTAATGAACACCCATATCAGTCTGTTCTTTCCTGAAGGGAAAGAAGCAGACTTCTCCGTTTAGTCATTGTAGCAGTTCCTCCACACCTCTATTCTGTAGGACCACCAAGACAAGACCCTGACCTTGGTCACCCAAGAGAGTCCTTGTCAGATGCCACAAACCAACCAATCAATATGAGACCCCTGTATGGGGATTAAAACCACTGGCACATGGGCACAGTAAAGCAGTCATTAATAAATTACAGCTGCACAAAAGGCACAGTGTGACCCGAGTCAAGAGCAGGGGGTTTCTGGCTGGAAGGCCCCAGAAAGCAGATGAATTTAATCCAAGAGATGGTTAGAATTTGTATTGAGGGGAAGAGGCTACCACATAAAGGGAAGTGTTGAGGGAAAACTGGGAGAAGCAAAAGCACAGCACCAGCTTCATCAGGAAGGCACCCAAAGAGGAGGGATGCTTCCTTATACGAGATTTTACAATTTGGAGCCTCTGATACTTCCTCCCTTGAGGAGCACTCTCTCCCGGGTCCCTCCCTAGCCCTCGGGGTGTAAGGGGCGACCGAAGCCACGCCGCGTGCCAAGCCACTCACCCCTGGCATTTGCTCTGAAGGTCATAGATCTCCTCCACCTGCACCCCTTTGACACCTGCGATCAGGTAAGGAAAGAAGTCGGGAAGGGTAGCCTCTGGCTGTGGAGCGAGGGCCCAGGAGTGGGCCCCCACAGCCTGGTTCCGGCGCGTAGGAGAGGCTCTTACCGAAATCTTCCACCAGGAGGGTGAAGAGGCCTGGGTGGGGCGACAAGAGGAGCGGGTAGTGGTCAGAAAGGCGCGTCTCGGACCCACCCGGCCTCCCCAGCTCCGGGCCTGCCCGGTCCCCTCCTCACCAGGGTCGCTCTCCAGCTCCAGCCAGCCCTTATTCATCTTCCCGCGGGGCAGCCCCTCAGCGCCATGTCCAGGCCCTCCCGACCCACCGCCGCCCCCCGCCGGGAGCCCCCGCCGCCCCCGGGGCCCCTAGCCCCACACACAGACAACGGGCCCCGCGCGTCACCCGCCCGCGCCGGCGGCACTACGTCACCTCTGCGCGACGATCGCCGCCCCGCCTCTGGCCTCGTCTTCTGCAGTTTCGACTCCAGACGCCGGCGAACTCGCGCGGGAGTGCAGGGCGAGAGGTCGGGGCGGAGCTAGAGCGCCGGTGGCGCGAGAAGGGGCGGGGCAGGCGCGCGGCCGTTAGCGCGCTACCGTTAGCGGTCCCACTCTACGCAGCTGTCAGCGTCGCTGTGCTCCCCGCGGCTGCAGGCTCTGTGGGTCGCAGTCCGCGTGACCCAGTGTCCGTTTGCGTTGTCACTCCCTTTGCCGGCGCAGTCACCGCGCGGGGCGGCGGCCCGTGAGGTAGCTACCACGGCTTGCGGCAACGAATAAAGCTCCGGGACAGCGGCGCCCTGGGCGATAGCTGGGCGGGCGGCCCTGGCCGGGAGCGGCCGCCCGTGCGCTACCGTGAGGAGTGAGCGGCCGAGGCGACCTCCGGCCCGGCCTCGCACCAGCAGCCCGGCAGGCGCGACATGAGCCTGGTCTGGCATCTGCGGGATGCTCCTTGAGCCCCTTCTTCGGCTGTTACCTCTGGGGGATGGTTGTGGCCACACCGACTCGTATTTTCCAAATAAATCATTGTTTATTCTTGCGGTGGCGGGGCCGAACACGCTTATTTATTTTTAACTTTCTCGACAAGTTTTACCCAGCACTTACCCAGTGAAACAACTCGGTAATCGTTTCAAGGGAGCATCCGCTCGGTTAGGAAATCTCAGACTGAGCAGCTTGTGGAAGCCAGCATTTGCAACGTCCTCCTCGCATGCTTTGAAGATCCTTGCGTCTTCCTGTAACTACCACTGTGTGTAGGATCCCGCTCAAGGAACGTCTTGGTCCAGCGATTCAAAGAACTGACGTTTCAAGGTTTTATTTCTATTGCTAGATCTGGATTTCCCCAATGACTCGGAACTGTTCAGTAGCCAGCTAAAGTGGATCCCCTGGTGCACGCCCTTCTCTCTCCTCTTCCAGCCTGTCCAAGTGCTTTTGTTGAGTAAAAAGCCATCAAGTGTCATTACCAATGCAAGTGCAACTCATGGGTTAGAAGAGGAGATGGAGCCTTAGTTTGCAGAACAGCTAGTTGCCAGAGTAGTTACGTTCATGCAGAATAGTTGACAGTCCCTAAAGATGTTCATGCTCTCCAGCTGTGGCCTGAGGACATGGGTACTGGAGTGTGTGTCCCTGGACTGACTTAATTCACTCAATTCTCCTAAGAAATGCTATCCTTCTCCTCTCCCCTGACTTGACACAGTCCTTCTTTCAGAGGAGTGCTTTCTATTTCTTTTGTCCCCCTTCCCATTCAGGGATTTCCCCCTTAACCAATGAAAACTGAATTTATAGCCAGCTGACATTGGTCGGGGGAGGAGTGGCAGGGTGTCTTTTCCACTTCTGGGCCTTTTAACCTTGGTTTACATCTAGAGGAAGGCTGAGAACAGGCCAGACCTCAGTGATCATCTGAGCCTGGTGAAAAGAAACAATAGGAGCCAAGGGGTGATTTGTCAGGGTTATATCTTGGCTCTCACTAGAGGGAGTTCTCGCTTTAGGCAGCCAGAATCTCACAGGCTCCTTTTCCTAGGAAAGAGCTACCTAATCTAGCTTTTCCTGGGTGGAATTAAGGAACTTAAACTTGGGGGCAGAAGGAGGCATTTTTCCTGAGTGCTACCTCATACATTTAGTAGGCACAAAGAGAACAAAGAACAAGTTAGCCAGTTCAAGCAATAGTTCAAAGTTCTCATACCGCTGTGGTGTATCAGTAACTGTGATCTTGAGCAAATGCCTCTGTGTGACCTCTCTGTGCCTCAGTCTCATCTTGAAAATAGGGATAAAATGGTACCTATTGCCAGGGGGGTTTTCGAGTTGAATGTAAAATGCCCAGAACAGTTCTGGGCATGATTTAATAATTATTGGCTATTACTGGCATTGATACTGGGCGTGTCGCTTTTATTCTGTCACATGGATGGGGAGGTGAAGCGCACTGTTGCTTTGACCCTGTGGAACTTGATAACCAAATGTAGAATTAATTGCTGACTTGTTTATACTTATAGCTGGAAGAGCCGGTATTGTTCTCATTATAGTATAGAAGAATTCAAGATAGGCAGCAGCAAATGAAGCCTATTAAAGCAAAGAAGAAGCAACATCAAAGATTGAGGTAGAGTAGGCAACTTAAGAGAGTTTGGGAGAAATTGTCCAATGGCCTGTAGTATATGCTTCATTTTTTGTCCCCTTTGCTTGGTCTTGGAGGCTAAGGTTGGTTAGTGTTGAAGCATACACCAGTGGTCCCTGGGAAGCTGCCCAGTAACCTATCCTCCCAGGGATGTCCCTACTGGCAAAGTCCTGGCTGTGGAGCCCTTCTGCCTAGAGTCATATCCTGGCTCTAACACTTGCTAACTAGGTGACCTGGGACAGGTTATTTCATTTCTTTAGGCCTCAGTTTCCTCATCTGGAAAATGCATAATAATAGCACCCACTTTTTAGAACATTCTGTAGATTCACTGAGCTAATACATATAAAGAGCCAAGAATATTGCCTAGCAATAGGAAATTCTTAATCAATTTTAGTATCATTTTATTATGCCTTGTGAACATGGTACCACCTGAGATTCAGGGTAGGTGACAGGAGAAACAGTAAAAGAATAAAAGGGGGTTTGTTCTTGCATTCATTCAGTCAACACAGGCAATAGAGGCACTAGAACAGAAAGATGGCTATGATCTCACTTAATTCACATAATTCCATGGGCATGTTTTGTGCTTTCAAAAAATATGAAAGGGAAGAAGAAAACTGATGTCTTAGTCTTTAGCTATTTTGGTCCTTCATCAGACCCATGGATAGCATTTTGAGGGAAATGTTACAAGAGATGCCAACAGGATCCTCAAAGACTACCTTGTACTTTTTCCATCTCTTGTATAGAAAATCTGCCAAGACAAGGAGAGTAACCCAGAGGAAGCCTTCTTCAGGGCCTGGTAAGAAAGACTGGAGGTTCTGTTTGGCTGCTGCCTCCCGACCTCAGCAAAGGCCATTTGTGTAGGGCAGCAAACTTGCTCTTCTCACTGTCAGTTCCTTCCCAGAATCTCTAAGATCCTGAAGAACTCAGAGACTGTAATTTTTAAATGTCATGTCCAAAGTTCAAGGAACAAGTTAATTAAAGCCACTTGAGATAAAAGTATATCTTTTATCTCAGTGAGCAGTTGCAGCCAACTCCCTCAGATGTGGCTAAAATTATATGAAAACCTAACTGATATCAAATAACACTTCATCCCAACTTCCTCCTTGTCAAAATGACCCTCTTCCCAGTACTGTACTCCTCCTTATACTTAGATCGTTATGCTCCCAAAATGAATTCCTAACATCCTTTCTTCCAGTTTGCCGGCTATGCCTTCAAGAACCTGGGGATCCCGAAAAATTAGGGGAATTTCTTCAGAAAGACAATCTCAGTGTGCATTATTTCTGTCTTGTGAGTATAAGGCCCCCTTTGCTTTGAATGTCCTATGGCTTTGCTGTACAGTCTGTGCTCTGTTTTTGCATCCAGCCTCAGATCCATTGCCCTGTTTGCTTGTTTTTCTTAATGGCTTTTTTCTTTTAAAATCTAATTTTTAAAAAGTAATGTGTGTACCTGGTGTAAAATCCTAACAGTATAAAGTATGTACAATAGAAAGTCTCTTCCCCTAGTAGTATTCCCAGTCCTTCTCCCTCTCCCCAGCAGCAAATTCTACCAACAGTTCTTCCAGCTATTTTTTCCTGATATTCTTTTAAAATTACATATAGTTTGTATGCTATAGAATGTACCCATTTAAGAATACAGTTTGATGAGTTTTGATAAACTCATATATCATGGGGATATAAAGTATGTCCCCATGTAAACACTACCCCCATCAAAATAATTATTTCTATCAGGCCAGAAATTCCCTCCTACCCTCTTCCAGTCAGTTCCCTCAGAGGTGATCACTGTTCTGATCCATAGGTTACTTTTGCCTATTCTTATACTTCATATAAATGAAACCATACAATTTGTACTCTTTTGTGTCTGGCTTCTTTCACTCAACACAGTGTTTTGAAGACTGATCCATGTTGCATGCGTCGGTAGCTTGTGCCTTTTTATTGTGTAGTTATATTCTGTTGTATGAATATATTATAATTTGCTTATTTATCCACCTGCTGATGGACATTTGAATTGTTTTCATTTGGGGGCTATTATGAATAAAGCTGCTACGCATATTCACGTACAATTTTTTGTGTGAAAACATGTTTTCACTTCTCTTGGGCAAATGTCTAGGAGTGAAATTACTAACTATGTTTAACTTTGTGTGAAGTTGACAGATCACTTTCCAAAGTGGTTGTACCAGTTTACAATCCCACTAGCAATTTATGAGATTTCTGTTTGCACAATATTCTTGTCCCAACTTGTTGTTGTTAGTCTTTTTAATTTTAGCCATTCTACTAAGTGTGTTTTGGTATCTCATTGCTGTTTTAATTTGCATTTTTCTGATGACCTAAAATGTTGAGCTTCTTTTTGTGTGCTTATTGGCCATTCACATATTTCCGTTTGTGAAGTGTAGGTACAAATATTTTGTCCATTTTAGAAGTTGAGTTGTTTTGGGATTTCCCTGGCAGTCCAGTGGTCAAGACTCCGCACTTCCATTGCCGGGGGCACAGGTATATTCTGGCTACAAATCCTTTTTCAGAGATGTGTGTTTTTACTGTTTTCTCCCAGTCTGTGATTTGCCTTTTAATTTTCTTTTTATTTTTCAAATGAGTTGGTTTCATTCCAGGTGATGCAGAATTCAGGATAGAACAAGGACTTAGGAACACACTTTGGCAGGATTCTGCGCTGGGTTTATGCGGATCTCATAGCTAAGGTAGAAAATGGCTGAGAAAAACTATAGACAAGATGAGCCACTGTATGATTTTCTTTTTTTTTTACAAAAATTTATTCTTAAATGTACAAAAGGTTCCAAGCTATAGCTATAGGTGGTGACAGATGTTATGGCAGGGAATCCAGATGTTTAAACAGGAATGGAATCATCATTGCCTCAGGCACAAGGAACAGCTTACTTTTTAAAAATTTTATTTTACTTATTTTTTGGCCACGCTGTGCAGCTTGTGGGATCTTAGTTCCCTGGCCAGGCATCGAACCTGGGCCCGTGGCAGTGAAAGCGCCAAGTCTTAACCACTGGACCACCAAGGAATTCCAGGAACAGCTTACTTTTTGCCAGATTTCTTAATTCCACCTGTGGCCAGGGGGCCTTTACCTGCACCCTTCCCTTTTAGCTCCTCGAGTTTCTTCTGCTCCTCCTCCTTTTTCTGCTTGAGTGCCTTATCTTCCTTCCCCATCTCCTTGGCTTGCTTCTTGGGCTGCTTCAAGGACTTCTTCTTGCCACCTTCATGGCCCAACATGGTGCCTGCTGCCCCTTCCCCCTGCCTTTTTATTTTCTTAATGATGTCTTTCGAAGAACAAAAGTTTTTAATTTTGATGAAGTCCAGTTTATCTATTTTTCCTTTTATGGTTAGTGCTTGTTTGTGTGTCCCAAGAAATCTTTGCCTACCCATTGAATTACCTCAGTGCCTTTGTCAAAATCAGTTGACCATGTATCTGTGGATCTGGATGATTTATTTTATGTCATAGATCTGTGTGTTGATCCTTACCAATACCACACTGTTTTGATTATTGTGGCTTTACAGCATCTTGAAATTAAGTCTTGTTCTGCAGTCTTTTCCAAGATTGCTTTGGCTATCGGGTGCTTTCCTTTTCCATATACATTTTATATTTAGTTTGTCAATTTTTCGTTTAAAACAAAGCCTGTTGGGATAGTGATAGGGATTGCATTGAATTTATGGATCAATTTGGGAAGAATTGACAAACAATATTGAATCTTCCAGTCCATGGACATGATATATTTCCCCATTAATTTGTGTCTTTTAAAATTTATCTCAGCAATTTTTTTTTTTTAGTGAAGAAGTCTTGCACATATTTTGTTAAATGTATTCCTAAATATTTTGTGATTTCTATGCTATTATAAATGGTATTTTAAAATTTCATTTCAAGTTTGTTGCTGGTGTACAGAAATGCAGTTTATTTTTGTACATTGATTTTGTATCTGCAATCTTGTTAAATTCACTTATTAGTTCAGTAGTTTTTATTTTTTAATTTTTTTGTAAATGCCTTAGGATTTCCTGTGTATACAATCACGTGTGAATAAAGGCAGTTCTTTCTTTCCAATCTTTATGTCTTTTAATTCTTCTTCTTGCCTTATTGTAATAGCTGGGAACTTCAATCTAGTATTGAAAAGAAGTTGTATGAGTGAATATTGTGTCTTGTTCCTAACATTAGAGGACAGCATCCAATTTTTCACCATTAAATATGATGTCAGCTGTAGGTTTTTCTTAGATGCTTTTTATCAGATTGGAGAAGTTCCCTTTTATTTCTGGTTTGCTGAGGGTATTATGAATGTGTGCTGAATTTGTCAGATGCTTTTTCTGCATCTGTTGAGATGATCATGATTTTTCTTCTTTATTTTGTGAATGTGGTTTGTTACATTGATTGAATACTTCAATGTTAAACTAATCTTGCATTTCTGGTACAAATTCTGCCTGGTCATGATGTATAATCCTTTTTATATGGTGCTGGATTCAATATTTTGTTTCATTTTTGTATCTATGCTCATAAGAAAAATTGGTGTGTGCTTTTACACTCCTGTAAGTTCTGTCTTGTTTTGGTGTCAGGTCTTGTTTAATTTCAATGCATTTATAAGCATATAATTTTCAACATACTATACACAGTGTTTTGTATTTTACTTTTTTTTACCTCATATATTTATGGAGCTGTTTCCATATAGAACACTTTTTTAATAGCTAATTGGTATTCCATGGTACAGGTGTACCAAAAAGTATTAAACTCCTGTTAAAGGACATTTAGATTATTTTTAATCTTTCACTACTGATTTCTCTGTTTGTAGAAATTATACATGTTCATTGTAGAAAATATTAATAACACTTAAAAGGACTCATATAGTCCTAAAGCCTTGAGAGACTGTTAACATAGATATGTTTTAAGCCTGATTGGGATATAATTCAAGCATCCTCAAGTCATCCAACCTTGTAGGCTCACTTTTTCTATAATGTTAAAATAAGATAACCTCGTAGGCTCACTTTTTCTATAATGTTAAGATAACCTCAGCCCCCATTACATATTACATGTAACTGCTGCAGTAGGTCCAGCACCCTCCTTAATATTTTTGGAAGCTTCTTGGGGTGGGGCTCAGGTATGACATTCTTCCAAAGTATGTACACATTCATTGTTCATGGGTACCTAACAGTTTAGCTTCTTTTCCCTTGATTTCCCATTCTAGACTCTGCTTTGGGGGCTTTTCAGAAACAAAAGGTCCTTTAAAGTATGTTTTTAAAGAAAAGTTCAATTCCTCCCCTTCCCCTATAAGGCAGAATGACTACAGTCAGGAGATTTGAAAGCCCTGTTTCCCTTTCTGTGGAGAATACACTCTGAGAAGAGTATTTATTCTGTACTGAGGGGCAGTACAGCGGGAGAGTGAGAGTGTGGGTTCTGTGGGCTCACATGTGAAGGCGACTCTGCTGCCTCCTTTCTGGGTGACCCCAGCCGGGTCACTTGCTGCGCTACACCTCAGTGGGCTCTAAGATGAGGATCACAATGGCATCTGTATCACAGGGTTGTGGTGAGCAGACAATGAGTCACTACACAGGGAATGTTTCTCCAAAGTGCTCAGCACACAAAAGTAGTGCTCAGTGAATGAAAGGCAGAGTAGCACAAAGGTGGGTAAGAGCCCAGGTTCTGGGCTCTTGATCCTGTCACGTTATTTCTCCTATAAAATGGGGATGATGATAGTACCTACCTCTTAAGGTTGTTACAAGGATTAAATGAGTTCATACTTGAAAAGCACTTAGAGCACCCAACACTTATGCTATGTAAGGGCTTGTTAAGTAAATAAATTACCCTGTAAATGCATATATATTCCACCAAGCTCTGTTTCTCAGCTCTCTTACCCTGTCATCACTCACTGCACTGTTTCACTGATCATCAGTGTTGACAGCCTGGTTCTGCTGACCTTCTAGATCCTATCTAGCAAGCTGCCTCAGAGGGGCCAGTCCAATAGAGGTTTCTATGGATTCCTGCCTGAGGACATCAAAAAGGAGGCATCCCGGGCCTCTAAGAAGGTTAGAATCCCCTGAAATGGGGGCCTTGGGGTAGGCCTCTTCTCATACTCCTCTCATCATCCCTGTTTCTATTCTTTTCCCTAGTTGCTAGTTTAAAAGTCAGAGGACTCTTGAATTTCCCACTGGTCCTTCTCTTAAGTTCCATGCTTCTCTAGGGTGTAGTATCCTAAGTGAGGAGAGGGAGCAACATCCTGAGAAAGCCAAAAAGAATTCAGTGCTGCTTGGAGCTCAGCTTCGGCATACCCTAGAGCTTCTAGGTCCACTGAGGAAGAAGAATGGCTGTTGCTTCAAAAAATTTCCGTTCCGTAGAATGATGTGCCACAGAATGTCTGTCTGTTTTAGGGCCCTGAGCACTGCCTGGGATCTCATTTGCAGATCTGCTTTGTGTGCAAGAAAAAGGGAGCTGCCATCAACTGCCAGAAGGATCAGTGCCTCAGGAACTTCCATTTTCCTTGTGGCCAGGAAAGGGGTTGCCTTTCACAATTTTTTGGAGAGTACAAGTGAGTGATGAAGGAGGAAAGTTGGGCTGCCCTTTTGCTATTTGTTATTTAGCATCTAATGAAATCAGAGTCCAGTTCTCATGTTTTGATTCACCAGAGAATCTGTTCCTCCATTCAATAATGAGAAACAGTATCTTGACTTGGCGATTTCACAGGGGTTGCTTCTTGCTTCCCATCCCCTCCTTAAATTACAAACAGCTGGGGTTCTTAGCTGCTCAGAACTAAGTGGGGCTTTCAGGAGCAGGAGGCTGTGGAGACAGTCCCGGGAGCTTTGCTCAGTGGGAAAGCAGCTATGAGAAGGAATGTGGCTGTTCTTCGCCCTGCTTCTCCTCCTCCCCCATTAGCGTGGAGGTTCAGTGGACACTGGCCTGGGTGGTTGATTGCCCTTCCTAGGCCGGGCAGCTGGAAAACTGCATCAGTGACAAACCAGAAACCAAGTCTATTTACTCTACCACAGATCATTTTGTGGGAAACATCGCCCAACACAGGACATCCGATGGGAGAATGTGGGGGAGGAAAGCTGTGTCTTGTGCTGCGAAGACTTAGCCCAAGCAAGTGTTGGAAACATCCAGAGTCCGTGCTGTAGCCAAACCATCTACCACCGCAAGTGCATACAGGTGGGGCTTTCCCTGGACTGGGGACCCTCCACAATGGCCCAGTTCTGAGCACCCTGGGAATGCACAGGCAATCTCAGCCTTTGTGCTCTGTGCTGCAGGCCTGTATACAGGACTGATTCCAGAGGAAAGTTAGCCTGGTCTCTGGGTATCCTTGACCTGTAGGACTTTATCATAAGATTTAGACTGAACAAAATCCTCAGGATGGCTGGAGCGAATGAGTTTATCCTAGAATGAGTCAAGTAGCCTCAAAATCAGCCATGCTTCCTGGGATTGAAGGAAAGGGAAATGTGTATTCTTGGTACCTGACCCCTACTGGGTCGAGCACTGCCAGGCCCCATGACTGGAGATGACAGCTGAGGCACTCCTGGGCACTCTCTTGAGCTTTTGGTCCCTGGTCTGACGCCTGGATTTGCAGCCCTCTCCTCAGCCCATCCATATTCCTTGTCCTGTAACCCTTAGTCAAGCTCTCCTAGCAACATCCTCTTTGTGAGACGAGGGTGCGGGGTGGGAAGAATGTGTGCAAAGATAGTGTTTTTACAAACACTATCTTCCATGTTTATCTTACAGAAATATGCCCACACATCAGCAAAGCATTTCTTCAAATGTCCACATTGCAACAATCGAGAAGAATTTCCTCAAGAAATGCTAAGAATGGGAATTCATATTCCAGACAGGTAGTAGAAACTTTACAGCAGGAATTGAGCCAGGAAGTGGGTTGCCTAGGTTTCTAGAGAGAAGGTGAGTGTGAAGATAGTTCAGAGAATGAGGAAGCAGCAGAAGCACTGATGTACAGTGAAGAGGGAAGGGTGGAGGGAGAGCTTTTCAATTATAAAAAGAAATGGGGGGAGGGTGAAGCAGGGGTGGTGGGCGTGTTTCTGAAAAAGGTGCTTTGGGGGTCAGAATTCCTTGAGTTCTTGAATTCCAGTGTGGAACTAAGGAACACCTGTGTTCCACTTATCTGCTTCACCCCTCTCCCACTGCCAGGCCACTAGCCCCGCCTTGCTGAAAGTATTCAGGCAATCTGTTGAACTTCTTTGTTCTGTTGAACAAAAGTTTTACCACCTGATTATATGTCCCTTACTCACTGTTTCTTCTCCCACTGCAGAGACGCTGCCTGGGAACTTGAGCCAGGGGCTTTCTCGGAGTTGTATGAGCGCTATCAGCATTGTGATGCCCCCATCTGTGTGTATGAACAAGGCAGAGACAGCTTTGAGGATGAAGGGTAGGAAAAGCCTCATAGCCAGAAAGATCTCTCATCAGGGCCATCTTAGATCTTGCACAGTTATCAAGCGCAAGAAATTTACTTTTGTCTACAGACCTCAGGATGAACATAGCTGCTGAGTCCCATCCTTAATCAGCTCAGGACTCACTCATGTACAAGTGAACAGGTCTCTCTGCAGGGTCTACTCTCCTTGTGCCCCATGGAGAGACACTCAGGGCCAGTTCCTTCCACGATCTACCTTGCGAGTGGCTGTGCCTGACGGCAGGTCTTGGGATCAGCACTCAGCCACATCTCTGTCACGGGTAAAATGTGTAGTAAAGATACCCAGGGAGCCCTCATCAAAGGCCTGGCCTGCAGCGAACATTCCAAGAGTGGTAGTGAGTGTTAAATTTGTCCCACAACCCTCCCTTGGCTCTTCCTATAGGAGGTGGAGCCTCATTCTGTGTGCTACATGTGGATCCCACGGAACCCATAGGGACTGCTCCTCTCTCATATCCAGCTGTAAGAAATGGGAGTGCGAGGAGTGTGCGCCTGCTGCTGAAGCCACAGGTGGGACTGGAGGGGTGGTCTGGTCTCAGAACTGGGGTGGGGGTCAGGGGTCCGGGGGACTTATGGTGCCTGGGAAAGGAGGAGGGTGTGCTATCAGATGGGGACTTTTAGTTGGTACTTTAGTTTGGGGAGGAAAGCGGCTAGGGAGGGGCATAAGGACCTGTGCCTGGGAGAGAGACAGAGGGTCGAGTTTGCCTCTCCCACCTTTCTTTCACCACAGACTACACACCTGAAAACTCAGGTGACATCCCCTGTTGCAACAGCACTTTCCACTCCAGGGGGCATTTTTGCAGAGACACCAGCCTGGAAGAGAATCCGGGCCCTTCTTCGACTGACTGACCAGGCTCTTCCTCATTAGAAAAACCAGAGTCCTCTGGTTGCAGGACGAGGGGCCACTCCTGGCGATCCAAGGGTGTCAAGATCACTAAGAGCTGCAAAAAGTCCAAGTAACAGTTTCTGATTAGTCGCTGCCAAGCACATTTGAGTACAAAGCTGTGTTCCTCCATCAGGTTTGAGGGAGGGAACACTTTGGCACTGTGAGCCAAGGAAAGGGGGCTAGCAGTGAGACTCTGAACCAAAGAAAGAGAAGTCCCAGGGGAACTTGAGTTCAGAGCAGAGTCCTGATGCCAACCACAGGATGCATTTGTGGCTTTGAGAGCACCTCTGCTCTTTCTGCCTGATTCCCAGAGGGCCTTTTCTACTCTTCTTTTTCCAGCAAGATTATTCCACCTTGATCTTGTTCTCATATACCTCTTCTGACTTCACCCACGTTTGTTATTATACAAATAAACGTTTTCTCTCCATTGGTGTCTCCTTAAGCATTCACTCTGGAATTTATCTAGCATACTAAGGAATCTGGAGGTTAGAGTGAAGGAATAGGAAAATGCACCTTTCTACTCTATAAAATTCAGTGAATTAAGTGTAGAACTTTCAATTAGACATGTTGCTTTGGAGGGAAGTATTTTGCAGATAAATCGACTTTGCGGGGACAGAAATTTCATCGTTGTGCAAATAAACACACAGGATCTCATCAGGAAAGTGAGCCAGCAAAGGAGAACACACTGGACTGAGAATAGGCCACTATTGCAAGGCTTGGCGCCCTGGACTCAAAGGCCAGGGACTGCCGTGCTCACGTGAGACAGAAGGGGCTCCACTCACTCCAGGCAGCCTGGTCTTTAGCATACCTTCCTAACCCTAACACACCTCCACTCACACCCTCCTGTCTGGTGGCTCGGGCATTTCTAGCTCAGGTAAGGGGGCCATGCCAGGACATTAAGCAAGACAGCTAGGACAGAAACCTGGCAGAAGGTCTTGGGATAAATTGAATAGAACATTTGTTTGTTTTTAATGATTTTGTGGGATTTGGATTAGTGGGGGAAACTCAGGACCATTGCCAGGTGCCGAGTTCGCAGGGTCTCGCTGCGAACTTGGTTTAAATGTTGCTGACCCCCGGAGACTTACATCTGAATGTGCACAGTGATTTGGATTTGACCAGATTTATTTGGAATCACAAGGAGGCGGTGGGGGTCAAAATAATACTTTAAAAAGAAATCAAGAAATACTAAAGGGATTATAAGGAAAAATACTCTCTTGATTCATCCTTCACTACCCCCAGTCCTATTCCCTAAAGGCAACTACTCTGCACATTTTTTAGCCATTTCTTGATATATTAATCTTAGACATTTTTGACGTACTATCATATTACATAAAGGTCTAGCACCTTTAAAACCTTCCCATGTCCATTCCTTCCATCTTTTATAATTGCATCACAATTTTTGTTAAATTAACCTTCAGTGCTGAGTCAAGTGGTACACTATGACTATTTTTCCTCACCTGTACATTTTTTTAAAAATTTACTTATTTTTGCTGCGTTGGGTCTTCATTGCTGCACGTGGGCTTTCTCTAGTTGTGACGAGTGGGGGCTACTCTTCATTGCAGTGCATGGGCTTCTCATTGCGGTGGCTTCTCTTGTTGCAGAGCATGGGCTCTAGGGTGCGCGGGCTTCAGTAGTTGTGGCACTCAGGCTCAGTAGTTGTGGCTCACGGGCTTAGTTGCTCCGCGGCATGTGGGATCTTCCCAGACCAGGGCTCAAATCCGTGTCCCCCGCATCGGGAGGCTGATTCTTAACCACTGTGCCACCAGGGAAGTCCTCCTGTTCATTGTTTATTCCCTTTTTTAAAAAATAAATTCATTTACTTTATTTTTGGCTGCGTTGGGTCTTCATTGCTGCACGCAGGCTTTCTCTAGTTGCGGCGAGTGGGGGCTACTCTTCATTGCAGTGCGCGGGCTTCTCATTGCGGTGGTTTCTCTTGTTGTGGAGCACAGGCTCTAGGCACACGGGCTTCAGTAGTTGTGGCACGTGGGCTCAGTAGTTGTGGTTCACGGGCTGTAGTGCACAGGCTCCGTAGTTGTGGTGCACGGGCTTAGTTGCTCCGTGACATGTGGGATCTTCCCAGACCAGGGCTCAAACCCGTGTCCCCTGTATTGGCAGGCAGATTCTTAACCACTGCGCCACCAGGAAAGCCCCGGTCAGGTGTTTTGTAGAGTGCCCCTCAATTGGGATTTGTCTGATGTTTTTCTTTTCTTTTCTTTTTAAAATTTATTTTTGGCTGCATTGGGTCTTTGTTGCTGCATGCTGGCTTTCTCTAGTTGCGGAGAGCAGGGGCTACTCTTTGTTGAGGTGCACGGGCTTCTCATTGCAGTGGCTTCTCTTGTTGCTGAGCACGGGCTCTAGGCGCGTGGACTTCAGTGGTTGTGCCTCATGGGCTCTAGAGCACAGGCTCAGTAGTTGTGGCACACAGGCTTAGTTGCTCTGTGGCATGTGGGATCTTCCCGGACCAGGGCTCGAACCCGTGTCCCCTGCATTGGCAGGCGGATTCTTAACCACTGGGCCACCAGGGAAGTCCTTGATGTTTTTCTTATGATTAGACTGGAGTTCTGGGTTTGAGGGAGGAAGACCACACAGGTAAAGTGCCATTTTCATCGCATCAAATTGAAGTTACATACGATCAACATGACTTATCACTGTTGATGTTGATCTTGGTCATCTGGCCAAATTAGTGTTTGCCAAGTTTTTCCAGAAAAAGTTACTCCTTTTCCCTCTTTATGTACTGTAAATTTTGGAAAGAAGGCACTCTGTTCAGCCCACAATTAATGAGTGGGGATTTATGCCCCCTCCCTTTTTAAGGACAGATTATCTACATGTATTATTTGGAATTCTTCAGCATGGGAGATTTACCTATCCTCTCCCACGTATTTATTTATTCAACCATGTATATCAGTGTGGACTCATGGATATGTATATTATACTTTGGTTTATAATCCAATACTACTTTATTTTGTTGCTCAGATTGTTCTAGCTTTGGCCATTGGGACTCCTATTCCTTTTCACATACTGCCATTATTGTGTGTTTCATTTTTGTTTGGTTTGGTTTGGTTTTGAGCACTTCTTTACTTTTTGGCACTACAAGATGCCCCAGGCTCATCCTGTATATTTTATTTTATTTACTTATTTATTTATTAATTTTTGCGGTATGCAGGCCTCTCACTGTTGTGGCCTCTCCCGTTGCAGAGCACAGGCTCCGGACGCGCAGGCTCAGCGGCCATGGCTCACAGGCCCAGCCGCTCCGCGGCATATGGGATCTTCCCGGACCGGGGCACGAACCTGTGTCCCCTGCATCGGCAGGCGGACTCTCAACCACGGCGCCACCAGGGAAGCCCTCATCTTGTATATTTTAAATACCTGTTTTCACAAATGATGTGTCTATTAGAATTAATTACCATTTTATAACCTAGGACCTAGAACATATAGTTCACTTGGGGAGGGTAGGAATAGACATCAAATAAAAATTCCCCAAAGCACCTGCTCCGCTTCCTCTAATTCTTACCTTTGTGGGAACCATGAACTAGGGCCAGAAACCTCAGAATCTCCTTATGTTTCCTTTTCTGCTCAACCACCCTCTTTCTTGTCAATTTGACTATTTTTCAAATGTTTGCCTTCCTCTCCATCCCACTGCCAGTGTTGAGCTCAGACCCCTGTGCCTCACAGGACTGCAGCAAAAGCCTTCTCTCTGCATGGTTTCCTATATCCACTTGCTTTGCTTGGCATATCCATCCTTAACTCTTCTGTTAATTGCCATAAAACATCTGCTAGCTCTTTACTTAGGATGGCTCCCGCTGAGATGGACATCTAAGCCCTTCCATGGGCACTCTGCCATGGCTACCCTGAAATACTGGGCCCTGAGCATGAGCTTTGCAGTCTGGAGAGCCATAACCTCTATCCTCAGCCTGATGGATCCAGCATAAGGGCCACTTCTTCATCCCTAGGCACTCTCCCTGAGCTCTGCTTATACCCCTATTATAGCCTATGTCATTCTCCATCTGGTCCCATAATTGTCTCTCCCTCTAGATTGGAAGCCCCTTATGGGAAGGGACCTTTCTGTCTTATTAACCTTTCTCCCCCTCATGGTGTCTGGCTCGGGACCCCACATGCAGAGGCAGTCTGATGTCTACTGAATTGTTGGATGTGCTCAAACCCTGCGTTCATAAGCCTGATGTTTTACTGTCAAACACCAGAGGGCACTGTGAGCATGTTGAGGAAGAAGATTATAACCCTTTAGGTGTGGAAGGTTGTGAAGGGCTTATGAAAACTTGCTTCTATTTGGGGATTGCACAGGACTTACTGCTATTCACTTGTTCTAAACACATCCATTCAAGTTTATCCATGAGTTGTGCTCCTGTTATATCTAGAGGTTAGTATAGATGTTACTAATGACACTTCTATCATAGGTCAGGTCCTCAGATAGGACTGCCTTCATGGTCTCCCAGACCCAAAGTGATCCTCCTAACCCCAGCTGCCCTCCTCTCACCCCTAAAAATGGGGACTGCCAGTCCCAAGGGGAATGGGTAATATGATTCTGTTCCTCTTCTGCCCTACTCTCCTGCTACACACACACACACACACACACACTCTCTCTCTCTCTCTCTCTCTCTCTCTCTGACATCAGGGACTTTGGTTGGTGGTTCAAAGGCTCTAACTTCTTGTTGGCAGGGCAGGAGGTTGCTATGAGAAACAGCACCTCCATTGGCCCTGACCCCAGGGACACAGCGTCAGCTCCCTGTGTGCTTCCAGGCTGACTGGAGGTGAATTGCAGTATCACAAGGGCTCCTAGGTATGAGAAGGCTCCCTAACAGACTAAGCCAGGGAGCCCCATTCCAGAGGCGTTGGCTATTTGCAAGGGTCTCATGCGTTGTACATTTTTTCCAAAAAGCAACATGGCAATTGCAGGCCATAAACCAAAGAGTTGATGTTTTTCAGAAAATAATCTCACTTTTCCCTAGCAAACCACCTCTAGCCCTGCGGTCTCTGAGCAGTGTGACAGCATGAGGCCTCCACAGAGGGAGTGAAGCCCAGGAGCTTCTCCCCCTTGTCTTTGGTATAAACTTGTTCCTTGGGCCTGCCCTGAAGTGCACCTCTAATAAACAGGAAGACATCTGCGCCATCAATGTCTGTCCCTCACAGAGCATCTGAGACCTGTCTGGGCCATCAAAGCCATCCCCAGCCCCCAGGAGCATTCTGGAGGGGAACCTAGTCTCTCCAGAAACAATTCCCCATTGTGTCCCCTCACTTGGAAATCATAGATATGTTAACAGGCCCTTATATTTAGGCAGGTCCTGCCCTGGCTTTGTGCTAGTGTGTTGTTTTTTCTTCCCTGAACAATGGTCCTTTCCAGTAGGGCCAGCCGTTCACACCATTGTCTGAGACCCTTGGACTACAGGAAACAGCACCAGATTCTTATCAGCTGGGGGGGTGGGGTGGGGAGGGGGCAGAGTGAACAGATGAGGTCATGCCCATAAAGCAAGCTGCTGGTCTGCCATGTCATTCTTCTATACCTTTATCTGTGAGAGCAGAGACCCCTTGTCCTTCTAACAGGCAAATCTGGGCTTTAAGTGTCTCTTAATACTGTCTCCTCCATTTGATGGCAGACACTTGGACTCTGCTTTAGGTCTCTTGATTCACTTCGGAATCCTCTCCAGCCCACAACTGTCCCCTTGCCCTGGTCTTCCCTCTCTGCCCAATGGGATGTTCTTGGCGGTGAAACACACCCCATTGGGATGGATTAGGGTGTGCTCCAGTCATCTTTGTCCCTGGGGGAAAGGGGTCAAGACTGGTCACCTGAGTCCTCCTCATAGCAGAATCCCTGAGTACAAGCTACTATTTGACTGCTGGGGGCCTGGTGTGAGGGTGAAGGTGGGCATCCCTTTCAAGGCCTCCCTAGAGACTGTGCAGCATTTCCAATCCTCAGTGGAGAATGATTTTTTCAAAGGCATCATTGAGGAACCAGGAGTTTCCTTAATGAAAATTCAGCAGGGAAAGTGAAAGGCTTCATTAGGACACAGCCTCTAAGGAAGAGGGGGCCAGCAGTGGTACTCACACAAAGGCAGGCTGGGGCTGGGCAGTGGGAAGTGGACACAGGGCCACAGCTGCTGTTACTTCATCTCCTGTGCACCAGGAGGGTGGGTGAGTCTGGAAGAGGAGCCAGGGTGGGGGTCCAACAATCCTTGAGCTCTTTAGCAGGTATTATATCCAAACCTAGCCCCACTCATTCCTTCTTTCTGCACACCAGGGCCAAGTTTATAATCTCAGAAATCCCTGGGGATTTGATCCTGGTGTGTATTGAACTTTTCTCCTTGCCAGAGCCCCTGCAGACTAGTACTTGCCAGAGCCCCTGCAGACTAGTCCTGGTGTGTATTGAACTTTTCTCCTTGCCAGAGCCCCTGCAGACTAGTACTGGGGTTAATCCTTAACTTGGGTGGAAATTGGTCTGTTTCTGAGCAACTGTCTGCTACTTATAAGGAGATGTGGCTAGCTGGAGACACCTCAGTTTGCTGGACTGCAGAGGCACGAGAGAGTTCTCTGCGACCTACCTGGCTCTAGCTGCATCTGGGGCCATTGTGAGCCCACAGAGAAGATAACCTGGCAGGAGACAGACCTGCCTCCTGATGGCTGCTGCCTGCCCACTCCTGAAGCTGGAGGATTCTATGGGTGTCTGGGACCTGACCCAGGTTTAGCTGAATGAAAGGGAAGCACAGAAGCCATTTGAGAAAGTGAAAAGGGCTGTTTTCCGCCCTTATTCTGCCCCTACCCTGCCCCTCACCTTTCTTTAGAAACTAGTCTTTTGGACTGCAGGACAGCCACAAGCTTGGGGTAAATCCCAGCCCTCCACAGTGGATGATGCCAGACACAGGAGGAGTAGGAAATGGGCTGGGGAGGCAGGCTGGCTGTGGGAGAACAGGAGCCAGAGGCAGGGCAGAGTCCAGGCCCAAGGGACAGCAGACTGGCAGCTTGGCAGCCCTGGTCCTGGGGTGGCAGGTCCTGCTCTGGTGCCAGCCATGGGAAACCAAGATGTGGCTATTCCATCTGCGAAGTCAGGGGCTCCAGAGTTTACAGGCTTAGAAGGCAGAGATTAATAAATTAATCTCAAATGTAAAGGGAGGGAATTAATCTAACCAGCATTTTCCCAAAGTATGCTCTTCAAAACATTAGAAACATGAGGTGGTAACTGCTCCATGGGAAAAAAAAAAGGATAGAGGGCCACATGTTTTGGAGGATCATGTAGCACATAGTAGGCATGCCAATTAATGAGAAATCATTGTGAGCTCCTCAGGGCTTTCACAGGGCAAGCAAGCAGGCAGTGCACAGCTCTGTAGGGGCTAAGGGGAGAGAAATCCCATGTTTATTTGACCATTGTCGAGGATCTCATGAGACAGTTGTTCCAAAGGACAACTTTTGACTAGCCCCTTTCTCGAAGCCCCTTTCCAGTTCTAAACCTGTTTGGGAAATCATGAAACAGGACCAAAGACCAGGGGAAGTATGAGACTTAGAGGAAAAAGCTGGGAGAGGAAGATAGAGTGAAATGCCTGAGGCAGGAAATAGGGCTGGAGATGAGGGTGGTGGTGAGGGGCTGGGGGAAGTCCATGCCCAAGGGGTCTTCAGGGTGTGGGGGGTGGTGATGTGGGAGCAGAGGCACCGTGCACCCGAGGAGAGAAGGGGGCTCTGAGGTTGCATTCACACAGCCTCCCAGCCCAGCACTCCATACCAAATGGTGCTCTGATGATGCTTCTCAGATGGGTGGTGATTGCCCGAGGCCGGGCAACAGGGTTTCACTTTCTGTGAGGCCTGGGTGCTTGTGCAGGGTCCAGGAGGTGAAAGCAGGGGTCCTGCTCCAGGGCCTGGGCTGCAAGATGGGACTGATGACTGTTAAGCCCCCTAGTCCATAGCACAGATTGAGGAGGCCATCCAAGCAAGAGGCTAATCTCTGTGGTGAGGTGGGGTGATGTCCCTCCCATCTTTAAAGCATCCCTGCCTTTACCCATCTCCCTCCAGCACCAGTGGAGTCTGCTCTTTGGGCAGGATCATGATGTCACTGGGGGAGTGGGGCTGGGGGAGAGGCGTCTCCTGCATCCTGCCCCGCAGGCCAGACTCTGGGGCTCCCCCTCCTCTGCCAAAGCTGCAGCTCCCACAGCACAGCCTGGCCCCCCAGGCAAGAGCACAGTGGTCTTAATATACGTTGGTATGTGGCTGATGAAGACAGGCACCAGGCCAAGTGTCGCTATCACAAAGTCAAGTGTTATTGTGAAAAAGGAGCAGTGCTGCCTACGTGCCCAGCTGCCCTTCGCCAGCATTTTTTACCCCTGGCTCAAGGTTTTCCTGAAGTTCCAAGAAGTCTCAGAAGCCCGCGGGACAGGATTTTCCTAATTTAATAAGCAATCTCAGCTTCATAGGCAAAGCCCTCTGACTCCTTCCTTCCTCTGATACCCATCTCCTTCCCGTCTAGAAAATGCCACCCAGGGTGGTTTCTCCCTCCTGGAAAGGACAGGGAAAGCCCCTCATTTCCAGCTCACACAAATGGCATCAGTTAATTTAGTACAGAAATACACAGATACAATAATGGTAATAATTATGTGATGTAAGTATTAACTTCATTCCTTTCCTTGCAGGTTGTGTGGAAAACCCCTGTGCTATCCTCACCAGCTCTCAGGGGTAGTGACGATAAAAAGAATAGTAATTATGAGAAGCGTGCTTTGAAGACAGAGAAACCACAGGGCTCATCTCAACATATGAATACAAAAATAGAATTCACACATAGAAGCATTTCCAGGAGTGAATAACACACGGTACCGTGGAAGCGGGGCGGGGGTGGGGTATGGACCAGTAGAAGCTGTCCACAATTTTCCAAGCGGAGGTGTTCCTTGTTCAGGATTTTTAACTCCTTCTCCCTCTGTTTTCCAGAGTAACTTCCCCAGGGGACCCAGCCTAGCGGCCAGTGCAGAGCCTGGGATAGAGGGGCAGAGCTGGCTGCAGCTCTGACACCCATTCCTGGGGCTCTGTGCTGTCTCCCCACCCTCTTCCATGGCCTCTCTCTCCTCCTCCCCGCCACGGTCCTCCTCCTCTGCTTTTACGTGCTGACATCCCAGCCACAGCTACCCCAGGCCAGAGGCTTCCCAAAGTGCTGTCAGGTTAACCTCAGTGCTTCCGGTTCACTCACTCTGCAAAGATGGGAAGAGGGGCCTTTTTCGGACTCCAGTTCTCTAGAGGTGGTAGGGGCTGGGGGGGTGGGGGGAAGGAGTGCGGGGGTGGCTCGGATAAAATCCAAGGCAGACAGAGTCTGGGTTTGAGTTCAGTGGGGCAGGAAGCCCTGTCTTGCTTTTTATCTGTTTTTTCCTCCTTCCTTCATCTTGGTTTTTAATGGAGGGAATCTCAAACCTGATGCTCTTGTCTCCCTCCTGTCGGTTTTGTGCGTCACTGACTTGTTCACATGCAGGCTGGGAACAACTTTTCATTTAGTCCTCTTCCTCCTCCTCCTCCATGCTCCCCAGCCCAAGAAACACATTACTGCTGATGGCAAAAACACCTCCCTACACGCCCAGACAGATTGCATCCTGGCCACCTGAGCCAGCAGCACCCCCCAAGAACCAGCAGGACTTAGAAGCTTCCCCCTACATTTTTTTTCCCTTAAAAGAAAAAAAGGCTTCATAAATGAACCATCCGTGACAAACCCTTATTTAGCAGAAACCAAAGATCCCAGGGTGGGAAACATCTGGCTCCTGGGCTAATTGATGCCTTCTGGAGTCCTTGAGAATGCCCGCCCCTGGGTCCCATAGGCGGTCCTAGGGTCTCCCACCCTCTCCCCATCTCAAAAGCCTCAGTCTTCTGTGGCCTCCCAGGCAAAGCCCTGCCCCTTGTCCTGACCACCAGCTGCAGCTTGCTCCTAGAGCTGCCACGTCCCCACCCTCCCAGGCTGTGGGTCAGCTTGCATTGCCCTGGGAAAGAGAGCCCACTCCTCGAAACACCCCACACTTCCCCAGCTCCCCTCTCCCTATCTCTAGTCCACAGAGTTGGGGGATAACATTCTCCTAGAATTCACCCCCTCCCTGCTCATCAACATGGAGACCCTGATGGTGGGGAGGGGCAATCCCATCAGGGGGTGTGGGCATCCCAGGAAACCTGGCCTGGCTGCTCCGAGACCCGATGAAGGGATGTCAGGCTGGGAGGTCCAGACCATCCCCAGGTCCCAGGGAGCTCTAGTAGTCTATGCTTCTGTGATTCTGAGATGCAGAAGAGGGGTTGTGGAGTGGCAGGGAACTACCAAGATATCAGGGCACAAAGTGTGAGGGGGTCTTGCTGTTCCACCTTCTCAGCGCCTCCACTTTCCCTCCCCACCTCAGTCAGGGTAGGTCTTCTTAGCAGGTACTAGCTTAGAGGCAATTTCCACCCTCCTCAGCTGCCTGAGGGCCCCCTGCCCAGACACCTCCTCAGCTGCACCCACACACCCAGTCTAAGAGTCACTCAGAATGGCCATTGTTCTGCAGGCTGGGTAAAAATCACCCAGCCCTCTCGCCTCCGGCACAAGTGGAAATGTGCTCTGGGGGCCTCGTTCAAGAACAAACAGCAGGCCCACTGGAGTTGCCAGCAGCCCGAGGGTGCTGGCTCCAGCCTGGGACTGAGAGCACAGAGAGCGGCAGGGAACAGGCCCAGGACATAAGGCCCTCCATCAGGCCCCAGCCTATCCTGTGGGTTGCCTGGTAGGGGTCTGGGGGCAGAGATTCCCATCTCTAAGAGGCAATCAGGCATGTTGGCCCCCTCTGCCCTAGCTGGGTGGGTGGGAGAGGCTGGGGGCTGCTGCTGGCCGCTTGGCCCATCCCGACCACGCCCTCCTCCTCACTCTTCTATGTGGCCTCCACCTCCCGGGGTGTCCGATTACGCTCGGCTTGCACCCGGCTCTTTACCTTCTTGCCTAGTTCCAGCCCCACCCAGCTCTTGCCCTTGGCCTGTTTGCTGCGGCCTCGGCTGCGGGAGGGGCACCACACACGCTCGCAGTACTCATCCACCCGGGGCAGGTTGGCGAAGCCGATGAGCTGCAGGATGTCCTTATACCAGGCCTTGGAGGGGGTGGAGGCCGGGCCTCCTTGGGCTGCAGGCTCCTCTGGCCTCAGCTCCCCGGGGAACAGAGTGTCAAGCTGTGCAGCCATGATCACCTCCAGAGCCAGGCGGACCACCACCTGGGAGAAGCCGTGCTCCAGCGTCATGCAGGTGTAGGTGCCCGCATCCAGGCGGTTGAGCCTGCGGAACAGCAGCCCCTGTTCCGTTTGCAGGACGCGCTCATCTGTCTTCACCTGCTGGGGGTGTGGGAGGGCGTGAGGGCGCCTGGAGCAGGGCCTGCACCATCAGCTCCTCTGCCCCTGCTTTTCCAAATTTGCCATCTCAGGGCTCATTCTCCCCTTCCCAGCAGCTTGGCTGGCTCAGCATCCTCGACCGTGAGCTAATTGCAGGCAGGGACTCACCTTCCCATAATCCAGGATAGGGCCTTCTCAAAGATTTGACTGACTGGTTTCTCCCCTACTCAGAGCTCTGGATCCCCTGTCTTGGCCTTGGGGGGCCCTGGTACATATTCCCAGGGAACAGAGTGTTAAAGAGTATTTATGGGCTTTTACTCAGGGGGGCTATACCCCCAGACCAAGGACAAGAGCTCCCCTCCATTCTACACACACACACACACACACACACACACACACACACACACACAGCCCTCCCTGTCTTGGTCTGCATTGCCCACTGCCCCCACAGTGCAGGGCCCACAGCCCCATCACAGGTGGAACACGGTTCCGATCCAGCCCTGTCTCTGGCCTGGACCCTGTCTGGGCTTTAGTCCGCACATGTGTACTTTGAGGCAGCACTGCTTGGGTGGTGAGTGTTGTGTAACTCCATCTCATCGCTCCCCTGCCCCTTCCCCACTGGGGGAGACTTCTCAGTGCCCAGCCCAACAGCTGGCCCAAGGCTGGCCTCCTCCAGTTCTCAAGCTGGAAGGAGAGCCCCTCCTGTAATCAACCCACTCCCTCCTCTTCCCTACCCGTGGGAGTGGCTTGTGAATGGTTCTTCACCCTGCCCCCACCCACACCCAGCCTCAGGCCCCAGACTGAAGCCATCTCTGGGCTTGACAGACTTTTCTGGATGGGGGAGGAGAGGGCCTAGGCAGACAGCTGGACTCCAGGGAGGACGTGTGGGGCCAGGCAGTGTGTGAGTGTGTGTGTGTGGTAGAGGTGTGTGTGCAACGGCCAGTGATCAGGGGCCCAGGCCTAAGGCAGAGGAGGACCAAGAACCCCTGCGGAAGAGACCCCTTCGAAGATGAGCCATATGTGTAAGCATGGGGGCCTTCCTGACCAGCCTAGACCCCTTCCCTCTCTTCTATCTCTGCTACCCAGCTCTCAGACAGAGCCTAGCTCAGTGCCCAGGAGTTTGTGGGCTCCCTGTCACTGGAGAAGTTCTACCACATCTGGCCTGGGTGTTCCCAGATGGCAGGAACAGGGGCACCTCCTTCTAGGCACCCCAGGGGCTTTAATACATACTTTTCTTAAGTTGATCTTGGCAAGTTCCCCCCAGAGTTCATGGAGGGGTATGACCTCAGGACACAGGCAGGCTGGAGCCAGGGTCCTTGCTCACCTGGTCAGGCCTCTCGTTCCCTGGCCTCTGTAAGAACCAGCGCACAGCGGCCTGGGGGGACTTGGGCAGGCACTCCAGGAAGGTGCTGTTGTGCTCTGTGCCGTAGATTGTGGTGGTCGCCACGAGTCCCGCAGTCTCGTCTGGAAGGATTTGGAGGTGGGCTCAGCTCAGGAACTATAGGACCCCTGGGACCACCCACTGACTCCCTCAGTCCAGGAGCCCCCATGAATGCGACAGGGACCTAGGTGTCTACTGATCCCTAAGCCGCTCACTCTGCCCAAAGACCCTAACCTATATGCTGACAGGAGCTGCCCACATAGGGAAACTGAGGACTGCCTGTTACTACAAGAACGGCCTGAGGCCATACTTCACAGGGGTCAAGCCCAGGCCACAGGGGTGAGTGGGGGCCCTGTGAGAGCCCAGCTGGCGCCCCCATGCCCGCTGCCACTCACCCTCCTGGCTCTGGCCCAGGCACTGCAGGGCAGGGTTGCCATGCCGGATGTCCTGCCGGCGGAACCGGCGCTTGCTGGTGCCGGGCCGGTAGCGGGTACAGGAGGCACCATCCCAGGCACAGTACGGGTCCCGGGCCAGGCAGCACTCTGCACAGGCACTGCCGTAAGTCTCACACTGGTGCAGCTGCAGCCGGGCCACGCCCAGCCTCGAGCCCACATACAGCATTTGCTGGGAGGAACATAGGCAGAGCCCAAGGTGAGCCTGTGCTCTGCCTGCAAGCAGCTAGGCTCTCAGCTCCCTTGGCTTTCCTGAGACCCCTGACATTTGCAAGAGTCTTCCAGAACCTCCCGAGTGCATTCCCAGAAGAAAAAACGTTTATCACCCGCCTGATCTACATCAGATCCTATGTTAGGACGTGGAGGGAATGGGGCACACCTGGGGTCTTTTCTCTAAGGGGCTTCTCCAGACCCTCCCGGCAGCAGACCTTTGCCCTCTACCCCAATGGCCTTTATCCTGTCTTGCCCCTGACTTTGGAGGTGAGCTCTGCTTTAAGCAATCCCAGTACAAAAGTCGAGATTTACCCAAAGATGAACTGGGGCAGATGAACTTGGGGAGATTTTGCCACTTGCAAAAGGACACACAGCAGGCCTCTAAAGTCTATTTGATTTAAAATCTGCATCTTGTTTTCAAGCACGTTTTTGTCTCCCCTGAGGAAACGGCCTTTGTGGATCTCCCCTTATCTGAACACATGCTCACTTACTCCGGGCCTCCCACTCCCACTGGTTTCATGCGTGGGAATCTCAGCTCCCAGCTGAACTCTCAACCCTCATTGCAGGGCTTAATCAGGCAGCCCCAGGGCCTGCTGTGACTCAGCTTTCCATCAGACAACAGCAGTGCTCAGGGAAACTTCAGGAGACAGGTGGAGAGGAAGGAGGAGTGGGGAGAGATGTCAGCTACTCTTACCCTTTTGACGGAGATCTCCATCTCAGTGATGGGTGTTGGCACCTGGGAAAGAAGGAAGACCTCCCCTGCGTCCCTGTTTTCAGCCTCTTCCAGACTCTGGGTGGAAACCATCTTTTTCCCAGGTCAGTGCACTCCCTGGCAACTAAGGCCAGACAGTCTCTCCTACGTTAGAAAGGTCCTCTCTCCCTGGCTGGCCTCCAAGGCTTGGCTACAAGCACAAAGCTCTGGCGTCCCCTCCCACAGTCCTGTTCCCCAGCAATGAGGCAGCTGTCCCAAATCACCCATCCCATGCGGGAAAGCACAACAGTTCCCCAAACACAGATGATCCCCTGTCTGACTCTATAGAGGGGTCAACAGAACCCCTTGGGGACTTGGGGTGTCAGCTGCCCCTCAGTGCAACTTGGCAGCCCCTGGCAGGGCTTTGTCAAGGGGTGATCGCCTTGGCCATCCCTCACTGGGCCCCCCAGCTCTCAGCTCACAGACTGCGTCTCCAGGCCCTGCAGTCATTTTGAAGCATC
This sequence comes from Stenella coeruleoalba, assembly GCF_951394435.1. NCBI lineage: Eukaryota > Metazoa > Chordata > Mammalia > Artiodactyla > Delphinidae > Stenella > Stenella coeruleoalba. Next base: position 68,898,893 of record NC_137156.1, read on the forward strand.
GGCAAGGCCTCTGCAGTAGTGAGCGTCATCACTTTCACTCCCCACTGGCCGCAGGTTCAGTACAGCAGGCCCATCTCCCTCCTGTACTTTGCTCCTGCTTTCTCGTAGCCAGGCCTAGACGCAGGGACGGGGCTTGAGGGGACCCTTCCCATCAGTTGCCCCCACTCACCTTAAACACCTGGAGCTCCTCCAGAACCACCTCCTCAGGTTCATCAGGGTCCCCCACCTGGAGGGCAATGACCTTGAGCACGGACCCTGAGTCTGGGGCAGGGGAGGAGGTGTCAGTGGGAGAGGAAGGGGCAGCATAGGTCCTCACACACCTCCCCTGCCCGGCCACCCCACTCAGCCCACCCACCCGTCCCCAGGAAGATGACGTCATAGGACCCGTCCTCTGCCTCCACGCGGTCCACCACGATCTGACGCAGCTGCTGGGCCAGGTGGGTTTTGACGAGGACGGGGCGACCCCGCCGAGGACGCACTGGCCGGAACATAAGTGGGTGGGCTCGGGCAAACTGCAGCACCTCATCCGGGTAGTCCTTGGTGCTGCCAAAGGGTCGTCCTGGCTGTGCGGTCATCTTGCTGGGGCACTGTGGGCAGCAGCAAAGGGAGTGCCTGAAGCTTCCTGTGATGTCACATTCCCCACCCCAGTCTGTTTCTAGGCTCCACTGGCTGGGCACGCCAACCTCAGAGGGACCACTTGTGGACCCTTCATGCTGTAGGAGAGACTCCTTAGTGTGGTCTGGGCTCTGCTCCCATCCTCACCCCACCCAGCCCAGCTGCTCTGGAGCCCCAGCTCAGCCGCTGCCTTGGGGCTGCATGCAGACACAGGCCTGTCCTCAGGCAGAGCCCCTCCTGGCATCTACTCAGCCCTCTTCCCTGCCCTGGTCCCAGGCAGATACTTACCACACCAGGACGGGGAAAGGGTACCTTGCCCGCATAGGCCCCCCACTGGTGCTGGGGACCATCTTGGTGGGCAAAGGGCCCCTTGAAGACCTCCCAGATATCAGCCATGTGGTACACGCAGACGGCATAGCCCTGGAACACAGCACTGCCAAGGGCGGACAGGGACAGTCAGACCAGGGAGGCTGTCAGAGGCGGGAAGGGGGCAGCCTGGTTCCATAGGTAGGACAGAGGATGATGGTGCCTGCAGTCAGCAGAGACCAGAAAACGAGGACCCCCAGGCAGAGAGTACAGCCACGGAGTCACCGAGTCAGGGACAGAGACGGGGACCCATGGCGAGGCCGGACGTGAAGGCAGGGGCTCAACAGGGGAGGCTGCAGTGCAGAGACGGGGCCGGGGTGGAGGGGAGGGGAGGCCGTGTGCCCACCTGACTGTGCTGAACAGAGCGTACACCTCCAGGCTCTTCCCTGAATTGGGCCACAGCAGGAACACGTCCTCTGAAGACAGAAGGCCACGACCAATGCCCGCCACTCACTGGCTCTGAGCCCTCCCCAGCCCTCACCCAGGCTGTCCTGGCCATGCCCTTACCCAGCTGGTCAAAGTGGGTCTCGGCACCTCCAGGGCCAGGCACGGAGCAGAGCAGCCTGGCCTTGAGGAAGGTGCTCCATTTGCTCACCAGCACCCGCTGGCCGCCTGCGTCATTCTGGGGAGTGGGGACCAGTCAGCCTTGTGTCCCAAGGACAGGCCCCTCCTCCTGTTCCTCCACCCTCACCCTTGTGGGGGAGGCATGGATGTCGGCTCTACACCCTCGCCTCAGTTTGCCTACTGCTGCAGTTTGGGACAGGTCTGGGAAGGCACATACGGCCAGGATGTGAACCTCACTGTCCCTGCCACAGCTCTCACCACACAGACGCGGCCCACGCGGCTGACAGTGACACGGCCCGGGCCTCCATCAGGTGAAGGGACTGTCTCCGAGAAGAAGAAGTACACCTTGTCATCGTCCTGGTCGGAGTTGTCAGGGATCCGGGTGGCCATCACAAACCTGGGCTCTGTGAGTTAACACGGTGAAGCTGGTAGGGGCCTCACAGAGGAGGAACAGGGTGGGGGGTGAGCCAGTGAGGAGGGGAAGAGGTGCAGGGACCCCACTGGAGGCCGGAGTCCCAGGCAGTGAGTGGGGATGGGCTGCCCCTCTGGTCCCCACTCCAGCGTCAGCTCTCCCACCTCCCTGCCAGTGCCAGGGGCAGACCCCAGCCAGCCTTGCCCTCAGCAGACCCCGGGGCTCACCGTGCAGGAGGTTCTGGTCAGAGTCAGAACGCAAGGCCGGTCGGGGACCCCCACTCCGGAAGATCATGGCTTCACGCCCCAGGAAGTCGGCATTGAGGCCCGTGTACAGCTCCCCTCCTAGGGTGAGGGTAGGGTCAGGAGAGGAGGGCCAGGCCCTGTACCCAGACCCCATCTCATCCCAGTGACATTGGCCGGCTCCCACCCTTGTCATGCCCGCCCTGACCTGGGCATCACCCACCTACAAAGGTGCTGGCGAAGGGACGGCTGGGCTCGTGTGGGCACCTCCCCCGCCCACTTTCCACACTGCGGGGCTCCAGACGGAGCACATGCTGGAGAGAGGGAGGGAGGGAGGGAGAAGAGGCGTCACCTAGGAAAGCAGAGCCAGCCCCAACCCGGCTGCTGCCCATCGCCCATCGCTTGCGGCTGGAGAGTGGGGGTGGGCGGAAGGCGCCCTCATTCAGGACCTTGCCGGCAGGGTCAGCTCCCTGGCACAAAGGTGCCTTTCAGGCTCTGACCCCTCTGCCCTGACCCAGGCTCAATGGGGAGCGTTCAGACAACAGGGAGGAAATGTCACTGCTTCCCAGTCCCTTGCGGGGCTGCGCCGGCTCACCTCTCCACGATGCCCAACGGCAATGAGGGCGCAGGTTGGCTGGAAGGCACCAGTGCCACACGCCAGCAGGTGGGTCCGGTTGTGGGGCTGCAGCACCCGCACAAAGTTGGCACACTCCACCTAGGGGGAGGAGGGGGGTGGGAGGATGATCTAGGGCGGGGTGGGGGGTAGATTCTTCAGCACCATCAGGAGCCTTCAAGATCTGCTTAAAGTGGCCCCAGAACAGGCACCTGGGGAGCAGCCCCAGGCTCTCCTGGGGATCAGGGGCTGGGTGTTGGTCATGGTGGGGGGCAGTCACTCCCGACATCACTCACCGAAGGATCTCTTCCCTTGCGAACACACTCCTCCCTTTGTCCGGGCTGCGGTGGCCACAGCACCTGAAACACAGCCTGTATGACCCCTGACCTCATAGCCTCAGTTGACCCAGCTGGCCTCCCATCTGGAGTTGCCCAGCTCTCAGACAGAGCCGCTTCCCAGTCAGTCCAGCTCACCTCCCGGGGATCCAGCCATGCCTGGTCCAGCCGCAGTGAGTAGATGGCATCGCGGCCGCCCAGAAACAGGCGGTCCCGGTACTCATCCAGGTAGAGGGCCCGAAGGTCCAGGGAGCCCCGGGGACCGAGAAAGACGGCAGAGCGGTTGGCAGAAAGGAGGTCTAGGAGGGAGGGAGGGAGGGGGTCAGGGCCTGCTGCTCAGCCCACTTCTCTAGCCAGTCTGTGGAGGTGGAGTGTCCCAGCTGTGCATTCACCATCCCCACCCCCACTCACATCTGGAAAATGTTTCCATGCAAGGGGTGCTGGAGGGCTTCAGGGAAATGACTCCTGGGGGTGGGTGGGACAGGGGGCTCTGAGCCCCTCACCCAGCCCAGACTACCCAGGGGCCTGCCCCCTACACCTTCACTCCGTGGCCCCCAGGTATTCAGTTAACATCTCCTTCCCCCGGCCCATCTGTGCTCTACCCAGTCCCTAGGGAAGATGGCCCCATGGCAGAACTTATGGCAGCAAGCTGGGTGAAGTACTGGGAGAGCCTGGAGCAAGGGTGGGTGGTCTGAGAAGCGTACAAGGCTGACTCAGTGGGACAAGCAGATGGACAGGGGAGAGCGTTCCATCAGAGGGAGCACCTGGCTAAGGCCTGGGTGTGGGAGAGGCCAGGTATGGCCAGGTGGATCTCTAGGCTCTGGTCCAGCGATATGGCTAAAGAGGGTTTTCTCTTCCATAGACGCTGCCCACCAGGCCCCAGGGATGGGAGTGGCTCTCTGGGTATGGTGACCCCAGGAGGTGGGGATTCTGAAGTAGGTCCTTGGGGTCCAGCTAGGTAGCTGGAGATGATGGGTGGGCAAGGGCAGAGCAGCAGGATGTGGTGGGAAGGGGCGATGGCCACCACTGGGAAGGTGAGGTATCCAAGCCCAAAAGGTCATCCTCTCTATCCCCAAACACTCACTCTATCCCCAAACTCATTAACAGCCTCTTCCAGGAAGCCCTCCATGCCTGACAGTACTTTGGAGGAGATTTGCCCTATTTGAACCTTTTCTTGTAGCCAGACTTAGCCCAAAGCCACAGCCCCAGGGCAGGACCACATTCCACAACCGCCAGCCCCCTCACCCCCACCGTGACTCCCTTCAGACTCTTCCAGAGTGGAGCCATGTCTCCTGCCTCCGACTCTCCAGAGAAGGCCTGGGTCTCCCTCCTTGGACTGGGGTTCCTGGGGGAAGGTGATCACCCCTCTGGTTTCCCCAGGAAGAAGAATCTGTGGAGAGCCTTTGTCTCATCTGATTCAGAAGAGGCCTGTGCCAGCTGCAGCACAACATATCAGGTTAGATCTGCAGAGGAACCTCCTGGGCCAGGATGGGCAAAGAAGGGAGGCTACAAAGAGCCTCGTGGATGGAGGGGAAGAGGAAAGGCCAGCATTGCAAAGTGGGCTGCAAGAGGCAGGAGGGGGAACAGGGCTGGGGCATAGGGTGAGGGACCCCACTTCAGGGCGGACGAGAGGGACAGGATGCTGCCCTCTTCTCCACTGTCTGCCCTGGGCAAGGGGCCCAGCTGAGAGCAGACAGATGCTCCAGACCTGCCCTCTCTGCCCCCTCCCCATCTCTCTCTGCCCATCTCTGCTGAGGTCTCTCTCCTTTTCTCAGCAGTCCCCTCAGTTTCTCCTCCAGTGTGTCTCTGTCTCTCCCACCTCCACCCTGGCCATGTCTTCCAGGACCTGTCCCCCTCCCCCTGCCTTTCTCCCAGGCTCCTGCCTCTGGCGGCCAGCGGGGAGCACATGCCAGGGAGTGACTGTAAAGTCCTTCCCACAGCCTGTGCTGGGAGTGAATGCATCCCTCCTGCTGTCAGAACAGACTGCCCTGGGCTGGCTGGGGTCCCATAGCTGGGGTATGGCAGGGTCTGGGGCTCCCAGGAACACACACACAAACAGGGTACGCACTGCCCTACCTCGGTAGGAGAGCCGCAGGCGGGGCACGCTGGGGCCAGGGCTGAGGCTGCCACCGCGGAGCAGGAGGCCCCACAGGAGGCAGCAGATGGCCCAGGCTGAGGGGGCCATGCTGGGGAACTGGGGCACCAAGCTGCTTGTAGAGCTGCCCTGGGTCCTGCCACTGCCGCTGCTGCTGGTTGTAGTTTGCTCCGTCGCCGCCAGGCCTGCCACTTATAAGGCAACAGCTCCACCCCGTCCCAGGCCAGGAAGGCGGGGAGGAAGAGGGAGGGAGCAAGTGCCCTGCCATCTACCTGCAGCCTCTCATTCCACCTCGGCTGGCCCAGCTGATGCCTCTGTGTCACAATAGCTAGTTCCCCATTTTGGGAGACTCCTTCCCAGCTGCGCTGTGGGTGGTTAATACAGAAATGTCCACAAACCCAAGTCCCTAAGCTCTAGCAAAATGTCAAGGGGGGAAATAGCTTGGAAGGGAAATCAGAGGTTGATGGGCTGGGTAGGGGGGTCTAGCTGGGCTCTCTTTTGCTCCTTGCCCCTCTGGTGCCCATGAAAGAGACCCCTACAGACTGATTCTGGGCCCTGGTCCCTGACACCAAGGGCCCAGCCCCCTGAAGTCTTGGTCAGGCTCCCCAGTTCCCCAGGCAGGGCCCGATTGCCTGGGGGGAGTCGTTCCAGCCCAAGGGGCTGGATGGGGGCTTGAGGTCTGGCCACACTTCACAGATCTGCAATTGGCAATAGATGAATGCCCAGACTTCTCCACCCTTGGTGTCTTGGATCAATGGGCCCAGCCAAAGGCATCTTGTGCCATCTAATGGACAAAGTAGGAACTGCAGGAGGTCCCACGGCTGCCGGCTGTTCAGGCCTGTCCGTGTCTGGCCTCCAGGCCCCATCCCAGCCCACTGGGGCAGGGAACAGGATTCACCCTGTGCCAGAGAAGCCCTTATTGCCCTGCTTCCCTCAGTCTCTAGTCCTCACTGAGCCTCAGGGCCCAGAGCGTCACCAGGGAAGTGGTGGGTTCTTCCCAAGGGTGAAGGGTGGGTGCTCATGCCCCAACTCCCTCTGCTCTGAGCTCTGATCCAGGGGACAGGAGAGTCACAGAAGAGGCACAAGGCGGGAGATGGAGCTGAGGGGTTGAGTAGGGCAAGTGGGGAGACCTCCCCCCCCTCAACAGCAGCCCCTGTCTCCACCCTCCACAGCTGCCACCCCACCCCATTCCAGACCCCTACACTCAGAATCTGAGGCCTTGGGTGCTAAGATTTCCACCTTGAGCAAGAATCCTGGTACTCCCAGGATTCTAGAAACTCCTGCAAGTTACCAGCCCAGGTCCTCAGATGGTGGTCAGGAAACTTGGGGGCATCAGAGAATGAAGGACGTGGCCCAGGCCACACAGCAGCCTGAGAACAGCTCTTGCTCAGTCCTGCCCCTTCCTGGGACCCTCTCTTGCTTCTCAGGCTCCTGAGGGTACTGGGACTCCACCTCCCTTCCTATCTCATTCCTGAAAGAGAAACAGCTCAGTCTCTGAATCAGCATGAGAAGGACCCAGGGACCTGGGGCCCTGTCTCCCTGTCCCCATCTCCCCTCAAAATATACATGCCTCTTGACCTGGGATTGGGCAAAGTGCTACTCAGGGAGGCCACCTTGCCTCTGGATTCCCTGAAGAAACTTGGCCAAGGCCTTTCCCTCTCTGGGTCTCAGTCTCCTCCTTCCAGAGCCAGGGACCAGCCACCTTAGGTGTAACAGGCTCTATAAACTGGTGAGGGGTGCTTGTGCAGCAGCTGCCATGATGATGATCATATCCTAGGCCCTTGGAGGGGTGGAGCCCCTCTGCGTCCATCTCCCTGGGGAGATGTTTCAGCCTAGTAGCCCGGGCTGGGGGCCAATGTCTGGCTAGAGATTGAGCCAGACAGACCCTCAACCAGCATGTGGCCACCAGCTGTGGGTGGGAGGCCCAACAACTCCTCAACCTGCCAGCTCACCCTGGGGATCTAAGCTCAGCCAGCCCCCAGCTGTGACTGCAGGGGAGGCCTGGGTCTACTGGAACAGGATGTGGGGGCAGCCCGTTCCACACCGCAGAAAAGCAGCCTGTGGCAGGGGCTAAACTTGTTGTGTGGCCTCGAGCAGGTGCTCTTCCTCTCTGTGTCTGGTTCCCAGTCTGGGAAGGGGATAAGAATCTTCTGTGAAGATCTCTGCTTGCAGGGAATTCCCTGGCAGTCCAGTGGTTAGGACTCTGCAGGACTCCGTGCTTTCACTGCCAAGGGCCTGGGTTCCATCCCTGGCTGGGGAACTAAGATTCCATGAGCCGCGTGGCACAACCAAAAAAAAAAAAAAAAAAATTAAGATCTCTGCTTGCTGGTTGCAGGTGGGAAAAAGACCCCATGTGTGCCCTTGGTGTCTTGGATCAATGGACCCAGCCAAAGGCATCTTGTGCCATCTAATGGACAAAGTAGGAACTGCAGGAGGTCCCACAGCTGCCGGCTGTCTCAGGCCAAGTGATGGGCAGCAGGGCCACCCAGCAGAAACCACACCCTCTTAGGACAGCAGGCAGTAACCAGGCAACCTCAATAGAAAGAGGCAGGGACAGTGGGAGATGCTCCAGTGATTGCTTCTTTTTAAAAATTTGTAAAATTTATTAATTATTTTTTCCTTAGTTGATTTACAATGTTGTGTTAGTTTCAGATGTACAGCAAAGTGATTTGGAGATATACATACATATATATATATATATATCCTTTTTCAGATCCTTTTCCATTGTAGGTTACTACAAGATATTGAATATAGTTCCCTGTGCTATACAGTAAATCCTTTTTGTTTATTTTATATATAGTAATGTGTATCCCATACTCCTAATTTATCCCTCCCCCTTTCCCCTTTGGTAACCATAATTTTGTTTTCTATGTCTGTGAGTCTGTTTCTCTTTTGTAAATAAGTTCCTCTGTATTATTTTTTACATTCCACATATAAGTAATATCATTATTGTTTGTCCTGCTCTGTCTGACTTACTTCCCTCAGTATGATCATCTCTAGGTCCATCCATGTTGCTGCTAATGGCAATATTTCACTCTTTTTTATGGCTGAGTAATACTCCATTGTGCATATATATGTATATATATGCCACATTTTCTTTATCCATTCATCTGTCAATGGACATTTAGGTTGCTTCCATGTCTTGGTTATTGTAAGCAGTGCTGCTATGAACATTGGGGTGCATGTATGTTTTCTTTTATTTTTTCATTTTTTTAATGTTTATTTTTTATTTATATATTTTTTCTTATTAGTCATCCATTTTATACACATCAGTGTATACATGTCAATCACAATCTCCCAATTCATCCCACCACCCCCACCACCCCCCGCCGCTTTCCCCCCTTGGTGTCCATACGTTTTTTTCTCTACTTCTGTGTCTCAATTTCTGCTCTGCAAACCGGTTCACCTGTACCATTTTCTAGGTTCCACCTATTTGCGTTAATATATGATATTTGTTTTTCTCTTTCTGACTTACTTCACTTTGTATGACAGTCTCTAGATGCATTCACGTCTCTACAAATGACCCAATTTCATTCCCTTTTATGGCTGAGTAATATTCCATTGTATATATGTACCACATCTTCTTTATCCGTTCACCTGTCGATGGGCATTTAGGTTGCTTCCATGACCTGGCTATTGTAAATAGTGCTGCAATGAACATTGGGGTGCATGTGTCTTTTTTTTTTTTTTTTTTTTGTGGTACGCGGGCCTCTCACTGTGTGGCCTCTCCCGTTGCGGAGCACAGGCTCCGGATGTGCAGGTTCAGCGGCCATGGCTCACGGGCCTAGCCGCTCCGCGGCAGGTGGGATCTTCCCGGACCGGGGTACGAACCCGTGTCCCCCGCATCGGCAGGCGGACTCTCAACCACTGCGCCACCAGGGAAGCTCCCGCATGTGTCTTTTTGAATTATGGTTTTCTCTGGGTATATGCCCAGTAGTGGGATTGCTGGGTCATATGTTAATTCTATTTTTAGTTCTTTAAGGAACTGTTCTCCATAGTGGCTGTAACCATTTACATTCCCACCAACAGTGCAAGAGTGTTCCCTTTTCTCCACACCCTCTCCAGCATTTGTTGTTTGTAGATTTTCTGATGATGCCCATTCTAACTGGTGTGAGGTGATACCTCATTGTAGTTTTGATTTGCATTTCTCTAATAATTAGTGATGTTGAGCAGCTTTTCATGTGCTTCTTGGCCATCTGTATGTCCTCTTTGGAGAAATGTCTATTTAGGTCTTCTGCCCTTTTTTTTTTTTTTTTTTTTTTTTTTTTGCGGTACGCGGGCCTCTCACTGTTGTGGCCTCTCCCGCTGCGGAGCAGAGGCTGCGGACGCGCAGACTCAGCGGCCATGGCTCACGGGCCCAGCCGCTCCACGGCATGTGGGATGCTCCTGGACCAGGGCACGAACCCGTGTCCCCTGCATCGGCAGGCAGACTCTCAACCACTGCGCCACCAGGGAAGCCCTTCTGCCCATTTTTAGATTGGGTTGTTTGTTTTTTTAATATTGAGCTGCATGAGCTGTTTATATATTTTGGAGATTAATTCTTTGTCCGTTGATTCATTTGCAAATATTTTCTCCCATTCTGAGGGTTGTCTTTTCGTCTTGTTTGTAGTTTCCTTTGCTTTGCAAAAGCTTTTACGTTTCATTAGGTCCCATTTGTTTATTTTTGTTTTTATGTGTGATTTATGTCAGAGTGTTCTTCCTATGTTTTCCTCTAAGAGTTCTAGGGTGTCCGGTGTTACATTTAGGTCTCTAATCGATTTTGAGTTTATTTTTGTGTATGGTGTTGGGGACTGTTCTAATTTCATTCTTTTACATGTAGCTGTCATAGATTAGTTGAGCATAGGTGCATGGGTTTATTTCTGGGCTTTCTATCCTGTTCCATTGATCTATATTTTTGTTTTTGTGCCAGTACCATATTATCTTGATTACTGTGGCTTTGTAGTATAGTCTTAAGTCAGGGAGCCTGATTCCTCCAGCTCCGTTTTTTTCCCTCAAGACTGCTTTGGCTATTCGGGGTCTTTTGTGTCTCCATACAAATTTTAAGATTTTTTGTTCTAGTTCTGTAAAAAATGCCATTGGTAATTTGATAGGGATTGCATTGAATCTGTAGATTGCTTTGGGTAGTATAGTCGTTTTCACAATATTGATTCTTCCAATCCAAAAACATGGTATATCTCTCCATCTGTTGGTATCATCTTTAATTTCTTTCAACAGTGTCTTATAGCTTTCTGCATACAAGTGTTTTTTCTCCCTAGGTAGGTTTATTTCTAGGTATTTTATTCTTTTTGTTGCAATGTAAATGGGAGTGTTTCCTTAATTTCTCTTTCAGATTTTTCATCGTTAGTGTATAGGAATGCAAGAGATTTCTGTGCATTAATTTTGTATCCTGCAACTTTACCAAATTCATTGATGAGCTCTAGTAGTTTTCTGGTAGCATCTTTAGGTTTCTCTATGTATAATAACATGTCATCTGCAAACAGTGACAGCTTTACTTCTTTTCCAATTTTTATTTCTTTTATTTCTTTTTCTTCTCTGATTGCCGACACTAGGACTTCCAAAACTATGTTGAATAATAGTGGTGAGAGTGGACATCCTCGTCTTGTTCCTGATCTTAGAGGAAATGCTTTCAGTTTTTCACCATTGAGAATGATGTTTGCTGTGGGTTTGTCGTATATGGCCTTTATTATGTTGAGGTAGGTTCCCTCTATGCCCACTTTCTGGAGAGTTTTTATCATAAATCGGTGTTGAATTTTGTCAAAAGCTTTTTCTGCATCTATTGAGATGATCATATGGATTTTATTCTTCAGTTTGTTAATATGTTGTATCACATCCATTGATTTGTGTATATTGAAGAATGCTTGCATCTCTGGGATAAATCCCACTTGATCATGGTGTGTGATCCTTTTAATGTGTTGTTGGATTCTGTTTGCTAGTATTTTGTTGAGGATTTTTGCATCTATATTCATCAGTGATATTGGTCTGTAATTTTCTTTCTTTGTAGTATCTTTGTCTGGTTTTGGTATCAGGGTGATGGTGGCCTCATAGAATGAGCTTGGGAGCGTTCCTTCCTCTGCCATTTTTTGGAAGAGTTTGAGAAGGATGGGTGTTAGCTCTTCTCTAAATGTTTGATAGAATTCACCTGTGAAGCCATCTGGTCCTGGACTTTTGTTTGTTGGAAGATTTTTAATCACAGTTTCAGTTTCATTACTTGTGATTGGTCTGTTCATATTTTCTGTATCTTCCTGGTTCAGCCTTGGAAAGTTATACCTTTCTAAGAATTTGTCCATTTCTTCCAGGTTGTCCATTTTATTGGCGTAGAGTTGCTTGTAGTAGTCTCTTAGGATGCTTTGTATTTCTGTGGTGTCTGTTGTAACTTCTCCTTTTACATTTCTAATTTTATTGATTTGAGTCCTCTCCCTCTTTTTCTTGATGAGTCTGGCTAATGGCTTATCAATTTTGTTTATCTTCTCAAAGAACCAGCTTTTAGTTTTATTGATCTTTGCTATTGTTTTCTTTGTTTCTATTTCATTTATTTCTGCTCTGATCTTTATGATTTCTTTCCTTCTGCTAACTTTGGGTTTTGTTTGTTCTTCTGTCCCTAGTTCCTTTAGGTGTAAGGTTAGATTGTTTATTTGAGATTGTTCTTGAGGTAGGCTTGTATAGCTATAAACTTCCCTCTTAGAACTGCTTTTGCTGCATCCCATAGGTTTTGGATCGTCGTGTTTTCATTGTCATTTGTCTCTAGGTATTTTTTGATTTCCTCTTTGATTTCTTCAGTGATATCTTGGTTATTTAGTAACGTATTGTTTAGCCTCCATGTGTTTGTGTTTTTTACGTTTTTTTCCCTGTAATTCATGTGTAATCTCATAGCGTTGTGGTCAGAAAAGATGCTTGATATGATTTAACTTTTCTTAAATTTACTGAGGCTTGATTTGTGACCCAAGATGTGATCTATCCTGTAGAATGTTCTGTGTGTACTTGAGAAGAAAGTGTAATCTGCTGTTTTTGGGTGGAATGTCCTATAAATATCCATTAAACCTATCTGGTCTATTGTGTCATTTAAAGCTTGCGTTTCCTTATTAATTTTCTGTTTGGTTGATCTGTCCAATGGTGTAAGTGAGGTGTTAAAGTCCCCCACTATTATTCTGTTACTGTCGATTTCCTCTTTTATAGCTGTTAGAAGTTGCCTTATGTATTGAGGTGCTCCTATGTTGGGTGCATATATATATTTATAATTGTTATATCTTCTTCTTGGATTGATCCCTTGATCATTATGTAGTGTCCTTCCTTGTCTTTTGTAACATTCTTTATTTTAAAGTCTATTTTATCTGATATGAGTATTGCTACTCCAGCTTTCTTTTGATTTCCATTTGCATGGAATATCTTTTTCCATCCCCTCATTTTCAGTCTGTATGCGTCCCTAGGTCTGAAGTGGGTCTCTGGTAGACAGCATATATATGGTTCTTGTTTTTGTATCCATTCAGCAAGCCTGTGTCTTCTGGTTGGAGCATTTAATCCATTCACGTTTAAGGTAATTATCAATATGTATGTTCCTATGACCATTTTCTTAATTGTTTTGGGTTTGTTTTGTAGGTCCTTTTCTTCTCTTGTGTTTCCCACTTAGAGAAGTTCTTTTAGCATTTGTTGTAAAGCTGAATTCTGTTAGCTTTTGCTTGTCTGTAAAGCTTCTGATTTCTCCATTGAATCTGAATGAGATCCTTGCAGGGTAGAGTAATCTTGGTTGCAGGTTCTTCCTTTTCATCACTTTAAGTATATCATGCCACTCCCTTCTGGCTTGTAGAGTTTCTGCTAAGAAATCAGCTGTTACCCTTACGGGAGTTCCCTTGTATGTTTTTTGTCATTTTTCTGTTGCTGCTTTCAATAATTTTTCTTTGTCTTTAATTTTTGCCAGTTTGATTACTATGTGTCTTGGCACGTTTCTCCTTGGGTTTATCCTGTATGGGACTCTCTGCACTTCCTGGACTTGGGTGGCTGTTTCCTTTCCCATGTTAGGGAAGTTTCTGACTGTAATCTCCTCAAATATTTTCTCAGGTCCTTTCTCTCTCTCTTCTTCTTCTGGGACCCCTATAATGTGAATGTTGTTGTGTTTAATGTTGTCCCAGAGGTCTCTTAGGCTGTCTTCATTTCTTTTCATTCTTTTTTCTTTATCCTGTTCCACAGTAGTGAATTCCACCATTCTGTCTTCCAGATCACTTATCCGTTCTTCTGCCTCAGTTATTCTGCTATTGATTCCTTCTAGTGTATTTTTCATTTCATTATTGTATTGTTCATCTCTGTTTGTTTGTTCTTCAATTCTTCTAGATCTTTGTTAAACATTTCTTGCATCTTCTCGATCTTTGCTTCCATTCTTTTTCAGAGGTCCTGGATCACCTTAACTATCATTATTCTGAATGCTTTTTCTGGAAGATTGCCTATCTCCACTTCATTTAGCTGTTTTTCTGGGGTTTCATCTTGTTCCTTCATCTGGTACATAGTCCTCTGCCTTTTCATCTTGTCTATCTTTCTGTGAATGTGGTTTTTGTTCCACAGGCTGCTGGATTGTAGTTCTTCTTGCTTCTGTTGTCTGCCCTTTGGTAGATGAAGCTATCTGCATGTATGTTTTCAAATTAGAGTTTTCCATCTTTTCCAGATATGTGCCCAGGATTGGGATTGCTGGATCATATGGTAACTATTTTTAGTTTTCTAAGGAACTTCCATACTATTTTCCATAGTGGCTGCACCATTTTACATTTCCACCAACAGTGTAGAAGAGTTCCCTTTTCTTCACACCCTCTCCAGCATTTATTATTTGTAGACTTAAAAAAATTTTTTTTGTGGTTGGAGTATAGCTGATTTACAATGTTGTGTTAGTTTCTGCTGTACAGAAACTACCACTTATACATATATCCACTCTTTTTTAGATTCTTTTCCCATATAGGTCATTACAGAGTATTAAGAAGAGTTCTCTTTGGGCTTCCCTGGTGGCACAGTGGTTGAGAGTCCGCCTGCCGATGCAGGGGACGCGGGTTCGTGCCGCTGGGCCTGCTCATCCGGAGCCTGTGCTCTGCAACGGGAGAGGCCACAACAGTGAGAGGCCCGCGAACTGCAAAAAAAAAAAAAAGAAGAAGAGTTCTCTTTGCTATACAGTAGGTCCTCATTAGTTATCTATTTTATATATAGTAGTGTGTATATGTCAACCCCAATCTTCCAGTTTATCCGTCCCCCATCCCACTTTTCCCCCAGTAACCATAAGTTTGTTTTCTACATCTGTGGCTCTATTTCTGTTTTGTAAATAAGTTCATTTGTATCATTTTTTTAGATTCCCCCTATAAGTGATATCATATGATATTTGTCTTTCTCTGTCTGACTTACTTAACTATGACAATCACTAGGTTCACCCATGTTGCTGCAAATGGCATTATTTCGTTCTTTTTTATGGCTAAGTAATATTCCATTGTATACATGTAGCACTATTTGTAGACTTTTTTTTTTTTTTTTTTTTTTTTCCGGTACACGGGCCTCTCACTGTCGTGGCCTCTCCCGTTGTGGAGCACAGGCTCCGGCCATGCAGGCTCAGCGGCCATGGCTCACGGGCCCAGCCACTCCGCGGCATGTGGGATCTTCCCGGACCAGGGCACGAACCTGTGTCCCCTGCATTGGCAGGCGGACTCTCAACCACTGCGCCACCAGGGAAGCCCTGTAGACTTTTTGATGATGGCCATTCTGACCAGTGTGCGGTGGTAACTCATTGTAGTTTTGATTTTCATTTCTCTAATATAGTGATGTTTCACATCTTTTCATGTGCCTGTTGGCCATCTGTATGTCTTCCTCAGAGAAATTTCTATTTAGGTCTCCTGCTCATTTTTTTTAAAAAAAATTTATTTTATTATTATTTTTAAAATTTATTCATTTAATTTATTTATTTTAGGCTGCTTTGGGTTTTTATAGTGCACAGGCTTTCTCTAGCTGTGGCGAGTGGGGGCTACTCTTCACCGTGGTGCGCAGGCTTCTAATTGCGGTGGCTTCTCTTGTTGCGGAGTATGGCCTCTAGGCATGTGGGCTTCAGTAGTTGTGGCACGTGGGCTCAGTAGTTGTGGCTCGCAGGCTCAGTAGTTGTGGCGTGTGGGCTTAGTTGCTCCGTGGCATGTGGGATCTTCCCGGACCAGGGCTCAAACCCATGACCCCTGCATAGGCAGGCAGATTCTTAACTGCTGTGCCACCAGAGAAGCCCCCTCTGCCCATTTTTTTTTTAATATGAAATGAAATTTTATTTTCTCCCGATCTCTAGAGATAAAGTGGCACCACTTCAAGAGAGACACAATTCAATCCTTTAAAACTCCAGTCTTAATCTAGCATCACGCTGTAATAGAACAATTCTTCCTGGGGGTAAATGGAAGCATGCTTTAAGGTCCCAGCTTATAATTATTTTACCATTAGAAGCATAACCATATTTCGAAAACCTGGTGTTTACTGTTCTGATCTATTTGCTTCACTCCCAACCATCAGCGGGTTCCCACTTAGAGTGATGAGCCTGGAGGGAAATGAAGGCCTTTCTAAGAACTAATAAAAAACCATCTCTTCTGCAAGTGGTGTTTATATTATGTTTGCCATCGTTTGCTGGAAGACACTCTAGGAACTGCCCATTTTTTGATTTTTTTAAAATATTGAGTCGTAAAGGCTATTTGTATACTTTGGAAATTAAGCCCTTGTTGGTCGTGTCGTTTGCAAATTTTTTCTCCCAGTCTGTAGGTTGTCTTTTTGTTTTATTTATGGTTTCCTTTGCTGTGCAAAAGCTTATAAATTTGATTAGGTCCCATTTGTTTATTTTTTTAAAATGTTTATTTATTTATTTATTTGGCTGCGCCAGGTCTTAGTTGCGGCATGTGGGCTCTTAGTCGCAGTCTGCGATTTCCTGACCAGGGATCAAACCCAGGCCCCCTGCACTGGGAGCGTAGATTCTTAACCACTGGACCACCAGGGAAGTCCCCCCATTTGTTTATTTTTGCTTTTATTTCTTTTGCCCTGGGAGACTGATTTGAGAAAATATTGCTACTACTTATGTCAGAGAATGTTTTGCCTATGTTCTCTTCTAGGAGTTTCATGGTGTCATGTCTTATTTTTATGTCTTTAAGCCATTTTGAGTTTATTGTTGTGTTTGGTGTGAGGGAGTGTTCTAACTTCATTGATTTACATGCATCTAGTGCTTGCTTCTGGTGGAGGAAATCAAGGGGGGCTTCATGGAGGAAGCACTATCTAGGCAAAGGATGACACAGCCCAGAAGAAATGGAGAGGACTGAACAGAGCAAAACAGTCAGAACTGGGTGATGCATGTGGGGGGAGCGCAATGGCATGTGCTAGTGGGAACTTGTCAGCCCTTGGCTGTATACATATGTGATGTGTACTGTCATGCACCATGTGCCCCCAGGTGGACATATAAAGAAAGGGACACAGCCCAGCCTCTCCCAGCTAGAATTCTGGGGTAGAAATGCCTGGAAGGAATGGATGTCCTCAGTCCCTCCTCCACCAACCTAATTCTGGAACAGAGATATTGGGAAAATCTCACAGGACTTCCCACCTGTAGACCCCTTCTTTAAGGCACCAGCCAGCCGCCCCCCTTATACTTTGTAGCTGGCCCAGTCATCCTCCTGTTTTGTTCACAGAGGGCTTGACTCTTGGGGCTTTCCTTTTCTCCTTCCCTGATCCCGTCAGCATCCCATACCCCCTGGGAACCCCTGGCCTCTGCAGTCCTTGTCCTCCTCCCCCCACCTCAGCCACCCATCTTCCAAGTCACCACCAATGAAGACGTGACCTTCATCATCTCCATTCAGAACGTTCCTCCTCTTATAGCACCTTGTGCTCAGCATCTCCCCTGCCACAATTCTTCCCTCCCTGCCTCAAGACCTCCTTTCTCCTTGCCCAGTTTGGGTCCAGTCCCAGAGCTATAACCAGGCCCTTGACACACTCCTGGAGACCCTAGCTGCTCACCCTGTGCAGCTCTACCCCACATCTTGCTTTAACCCTTCTCCAGCTTCACTAGGTTGTGCCCATCAGCATACAGGCCACTCCCTGACCCACCTTCTTAAATGAACTTCCTTGAACTCCACATCTCCCCTCTCCAGCTCAACTCTCTGTTCCCTGAGCCCTTGCAAAACTTCACCAGTATTGTCCACATTTGCCATCTCCCCTTTACCTTGCCTCACTCCTTTGGCCCTTTTTAGTTGAGCTCCCATTCCACCGTTCCAGTGAAACCCTTGTGTCCAGGTGGCCAAGGCCTTGGGGCCTCCAATTTCCCCAGCTTCAGGGCCATCAGCTGTCTTCAATGCCTCTTTCCTTCCCTCCTGGGTCCTTGGGCCCTTTGCTCACTCAGGTTCTCTCCTATCTCACCAGCCTCATCTCCTCTCCAGTCCCCATTCTAGCACTATGTTGGTTTCCTCACTGCACTCATCTCCCTCTTTGTCTTCCTGAGTTGACTATAAATTCCACAAAATTAGGGACTGGGTCTCGCTCTGAAGGGTCCCAGCATTCAGCCAGCACTGGACACATAGTAGGGGTGTGACTAAACCCTGGAATGGTACACTGGCTTTTGGTGCCACCCAATGTAGCCTTGCCTCCTCTCTTGAGACGTCATTCCTGGGTGTACATGTAGGTCCTTGAGTTTTCCAGCTCCCGAGGGCAGGACTGAGGGGACCCCTCTCCTCTCTCCGACCCCAGATCTCTCCAGGAACCAGGCAGCTCTGGCCTCCACTGAGGCATCTTCAGAATTCCAAGACTGTCTCCGGAATGCTGGGCCTCTCTGGGGAGCGCCCAGTCTGGGGCACAGGTGGGGAGCCTGTGGAGTGGCTGGGCGGAGTATGGACAGCTGCTGACCTTCTGGCTGGAGCCTAAGTGCTGTGGCAGCTGTCCCTCTTGCAAGCACCACTGCTGACACCTCCACTTCCTTGCAGCCCCCCATCTACCCAAAGCCAGTTTCACTGTTCTGGCTGTAGCTCTGGCCTGGGTGCCCCCAGTAAGCTGAGAGCCACAAGGCCCCATGCCTCTATTCCCTGCCAGGGAGGGAAAGTGGGTTGCTGGAGCCGTGAGGTTTGCAGGAACTGGAAATCATGCCCATCAGAATCTGTTCCATCAGACAGAGTCCTCGGCTGGGAGCCAGGTGGCTCTGCTCTCTCCCAGACTCACTGGATGAACTTGACAGGCCCCTGAGTCTCTCTGGGCCCCAGGGTCCTTACCTGTCAAATGGGCAAGGGGAGTAGACGATATGCCCCTCGGTCCCGGGGAGTCAACGTCGCTGGCAGGAAATCCAGGTGAGCGGGCAGATGGACTGGAGCTACAGGCCCGCAGAGCCCCCACAGAGCCCTGCTTCTCCCCAACCAGAAGCAAGAGGGAGCCATGGCAGCCGTGCCAAGTGGCATCCAGGGCCTAGCCTGGTGCTGAGTGATTGCCCTCTCCAAGTATAGGACCCCTCAGCTGCCAACTGGCTGACTAAAGCCATGGCCCCCAGGAGCCTGTGAAATGCAGATTCCTGGGCCACGACAGACTCCAGGTGTGGAATTGCTGGAGATGGGGCCTGGGTACCAGCAGTTATAGAAAGGAGCCGGGTGGGTATGGAGCGTGGTAGTCTCTGATCTAACCTAACCCCTCCTGCAGAAGGTGGTGTGCAAGGGTGGTTAGAGCACAGGTTCTGGGACAGGGACAGAAATGGTCAGGGCAGGAATCCACCCTAGTGAAGATTAGGGAATGAAAGCCAGACACCAGGCCTCCAGGGAGCAGGGCTTTATTTGAATTCCCTAGGACAGGGCTGGGGGAGGTAGTCAGGGAGGGCCCGTGGTCAAGGACACACCCAAGTTCACATTCTGGGGACCCTAGCCCCCTGCCCCTAACCCCAGGGCCCAGCTGGAGTTGGAAGTTGGCACAGGCAGCTCTGGGAGAAGGTCGGTGTCTACTCCACCCCCTTCATGAATTCCAGGAACTCTGTGAGAGAGGGGCAGGCATAGGTCAGAGGTCGGGGCTGGGCAGGGCATGGGCACTGGGGATTCAGCACACCCTTACTCACCGTCATAGTCAATGCGGCCATCGTTGTTCTTGTCACCATCCTTCATGAGCTCCTCAATGTCGTCCTCTGTGATGGTCTCACCCGTAGCCTGAAGCATGATCTTCAGCTCCTCCAGGTCGATGTAGCCGTCAGTGTTTCTGCCAGTTGGGTGAGGGGGGCCTCAGAGCCCATGGTAGGGGCAGGGGGAGGGGAAGAAGCAGCCCTGCTCAAGACCCCAGGAAGTAAGGAAGAGCCACTGGGAGATGGGTCATCCCATCCCGCATTGCACAGAACGGGAGACTGAGGCCTCGAGGTCACAAGACTGTCCCCCTCTGCCCAGTTCCACTAGGGTCAGGGGCAGAGGTCAAGGGTCACACACTCACTTGTCAAACATGCGGAAGAGGTCAGAAAGCTCCTCCTCAGACTTTCCTTTGCTGTCATCCTTCATGCACCGAACCATCATGACCAAGAACTCATCAAAGTCTACTGTGCCGCTGCCTGGGGGGGTGGGCAGCACAGCCGTTGGAGAGCAACAGTCAGAATGGCTGGCACTGCCCTTGACACTAGACCCCACTGTTCTCACTGCATCCTCATAGCAACTCTGTGAGACAAGTGTGGTCAGTGTGCCCATTTTATAGATGATATGGCCAAGGCTCAGAGAGGCTAAACAGCTCCTTTAAGGGCACAGAGTAATAAGTGGCAGAGCCAGGATGCAGGTCCCCAGAGAGTTGGGGGCACTATGAGTCCGGGGCAGGGCAGGGGGGCAAAGGGGCTCACCATCCTCATCCACCTCGTCAATCATCTCCTGTAACTCCTCAGGTGTGGGGTTCTGCCCCAGCATCCTCATCACTTTGCCCAGCTCCTTGGTGCTGATGCAGCCATCCTCAGCGCCCAGCACGAAGATGTCAAAGGCTGCCTTGAACTCTGTGTCCAATAGGAGGGGAGGGGAAACAGAGCAGCCAGGGCTCAGCAGCCAAGAACCTGGAAGGCCAGACCCCTAGGGCCACCTGCTAACCTGCCCACTTCCCTCTGAGACCTCTGAGGTCACAGGGAGAGGGACCCCAGCCTCTGGCCTCCAGCCTGGGGTCCTCATGCTCCCCCAGCCCGGCTCTGCTGTTCCCCCACATGCGTGTTGGGGTACTCACCATTTTTCTGCTCTTCTGTCAGCTGCTCTACCTAGAGAGGAAAAGAGGTCTCAGGACCCAGGCTCAGGCCTTAACTGCTGTCGAGGAAACCAACCCATTCCACAGGTGGGAAGACTGAAACCCGGAAGAAGCAGGCCATTCCCAGGTCACAGAGCAGAGGCCTCAGTTCTCCCTCCTAGCCCCCAGAATCCTGAGGTGACCCAGCTGGCCTCACTGAGACTGGGCTCAGGGCCAGGGTGACAGGTGGGCACCCCCTCCAGGACTAAGGTGACCCTGAGTAACAATAGTCAGTGACCACTCAACGCCCTTTCGCCCCCACCCCCCACCGAAACCCAAGCTGGGTGGCCTGAGAGACAGCTGTCCCTCAGGTTGGGACAATAAAACCAGTGTGGGGGTGGGCAAAGCCACCCACTGTAACCTGACCGGGGTGGCCACTGGGCTATTTTTAACAGGGGACAAAGTTAAACCTGGTGATTGTTCTGGGGACTCTGGCATGCAGGGGTAGGGCAGCGTTATCTGGCCCCCTGGCCTGCTGGTGCCTCAGGAGCCAAAATTAGTCCCTGGCTCTGCCAGGCCTTGTATGGGCACAGGGTGGAGGGCTGGTGTCCCCCTCCCAGCTCCACGGACTCCTGCAGGATAGGCAGGGGCACCCCCATAGCCAGCCATAGCCCTTCCCTGCCCAGGAATGGGGCCACATTTCCCAGGGCTGAGGGAGGGGTTCCCTTTTGGACAGCTGTCTGTGTCAGATGTCCTTGTCTCTGCGCTGGGGGTAGGTCAGCAACACGCCCCATCCCGAGATAGAATAGCATCTGAAGCCCCTCAGCGGCCCCAGCAGGGACTTGGGGTGACCTGACCACCCGCTAGCCCTTACCCCTGGCTAAGCCACTGAGCCCTGAGCCTGCCAGGCCAGATGGGGGCTGGGGCCCCAGTGCTCTGCTCCTTCTTCCCAGTCACTCCCTGCCTGCCTCAAACTTCAAAGCCCCTTCTTCAGCTCAGGATTCTGGCTCTGCAGCCCCCTTCTCACAACCCCTGTCCCACCCTCCACAGCATCTTCAGCCAGTCAAGGGACTGGAGGGGGTGGGGGATTGGGAGTGTGTGAGAAGCAGAATGTGAGGGACAGAGATGGGGGGCAGGGAAACAGCGACAGAGCCTCAGAGGAAGAGCCTGGGAGGAACAAAGAGACAGAAAGAGACTGGGAAAGTGACCAGAGACACAAACGCAGAGAGATGTGGCCAGGAGACAATGACACAGACTATAGATGTCTGGAGACAGGTCTAGACTTGTTGCAAAAGCTTCGACATCCTCTTCCACCACCCTGCACAGCTCCCACAGACCCTAAACTCACCCCTTCCATACCCGGGAACACCAGACCCACCATCCCCTTGAAGGTCTGGGCTGAAAGTAGGTGGGTCCTCTCCTGGGTCCCCACCACCTCCTGGGGGTGACCTTGCACCCCATCCCGAGCTGAATGAGCCCCCAGTGGGCCAACCCACCCCAGCCCTGCCCAGACCCATCCCTCACCGCAGCCTTGTAGATGTCATCCATACTGGCGGCTCACAGGGCAGGCTGCTGGTGTTGCCAGCAGCCCTGGGCTTAAATAGCCCTGCCCCATCTCATTCCCCGCCCAGCCCACCCCTGCCTGCAGTATCCTCCACTCCCTCCCCCCGGCTCTGGTGATCTCACACTGGCCTGAGTCCTGTGTCCTCTGCCCAGGGCAAGGAGCCGATGAAGGGCTACAAGGACCAGTTCTCTTTTCTTCTGTCCCCCATTCCTCCAGGGGACTCTCTGGAAAGGTTTTAATGAGTGAAAACGTGAGCCCAGGACAGGACAGGAGCTCCAGTGTCGTGGGCCTCAGGCCAGGCCCCTATACACATTAGCTCAACTCCTATCCAACCAGGGGGGTGGGTGACGCTCCTGGGGGGGGTGGCGACTTGCTCAAGGTCTGTCTGACTTGGTAGCTCCTGCCTTAAGTTAAACCTCTCTGGAGTAGGGGCAGCAGTATACAAGAAGAGGCTGGGAGTGTAGGACCGGGCCAAGAGAAGCCTCGAATGCCAAGCTCAGAGTATGGTGCTGTGGAACTGGTGGAGAAGGAAGGCACTGACCTACCTCAGGAGAGTGTGGTCTGGAGCCCTTCTGCCAAGGGTGCCAGAGGAGCCATGCCCAAGACCTCTCATCTCCCCAGGGAGAAAAGTACTAGCTCTAGGCTTGACTGCACTCAATCAGTCATTCAACAAATATTGATACACCAACAGATGCCCCATCTGTGTAAGACTCTCCCCCTCCAGTTCCGTTACCACCTCTCTTTTCTAGACCTGGGTCTTCCCCTGAGTTAGGGCTGCTTCTCTGTGCTTCCCCTTTCCAGTACTGTAGTTCCTGGGTCCAGGACCAGGCTGTTGCCCCCTCATTTTGAGCTCTGGTAGGACACCATCTGGGGGTCTTGTGCCAGATGGCCAGCACATATCCCTTCCTTCCACCTAACCCTTCACCTCCTTCACACAGAGCCTACGCCAGTTCCCTGCCCTGCCTGACATGCATTGCATGGATTAACCCACTCAATTCTCTAGAAACCCATGTGACAGAGATCTCCGAGTCTCGGAGAGGTTAAGAAATAGCCCAGTTATTCTGTCCTGCTCGGGCTCCAGGCACAGATCAGATCTTCCTTCTCTCTCAACCCTCTCGTGCCCTCCAGGGAATAAGCCCAAGAGCCAGGTGAGATGTGGTTACTGTCTCTTATCTGGAGAGGGAAACTGAGGCCAGGCGTGGCAGTGACTTGCTTCGGGTAGCCCGGAAGGTGCGGGGCCATCGCACCTCCCTTCCTGGGCACCTAGCGGCAGTGCCCAGAGCAGTCCCTGCATAGGCCCTCAGTTTCTCCCACGCTGCAGAGAGCGCGGCAGGCGGCGCCACGCAGGTGCCGGTTACGCAAGAGGACAGTCCCCGGCGTCCTGCGCACGCGCGCCGCTGGCGGCTGCTGTCAATTACGCGCGAAGGGGGGAGTGGGGCGGGGGCGCGAGAAGGCGGCGGGGCCAAGATGGCTGCACGGCGCTCGGCGGGGGCGGGGGGCGGCGGGGGCCTGGGGGCGGTGGGACGCTGACCCCGCCCCCTGCTGCTGCCAGTCTGCACCGGGCGGCGGCGGCGACCGAGCCCGGAACATGGCGGCGGCGGCGGCGCGCAGCTTTGGTCCCGAGCGGGAGGCCGAGCCGGCCAAGGAGGCGCGCGTCGTGGGCTCTGAGCTCGTGGACACGTATACGGTGTGCTGGGGGCTTGGGCGCCCGAACTGGGGGTGGCGTCTGGAACCCGGAGCCTGAGTCGGGGGTGTTGGGGAGGGCGTCTGAGCCCCGCAACTGGGGAGCTGGGGGTAGGCGGGCTGTGAGTTTGAGGAGGGGGCCTGGGATGGCGGAATCTGGGGAAGGGGCCTGGGCCGCGCAGCTCCGGAAAGAGGGTCTTTGGGTGGGGCCCAGGGAGGGGGCTTGGGAAGGGTACGCGTTTAGAAAAGGAGGCTAGGGTTGAGGAGAATCAGGGGAAAAAGGGGGTCTGCGGAAGAGGGGAGTCAGGTTGAGGCGGAGGCCCCTCTAGATCCTCTAGGCCTGGAGGGGCGCCGGCCTGGGAGGACGTGACAGGGTGTCCCGGAGGAGGGGGATTAAGGAGTGGGGGATTTGATGGATGGAATCAGGGGAAAGGGTCAGGGCGCTGCAGGCTGTGAAGAAGTAGAGGGGGCGGGGCCTTGATTTGGGGGAGCCTAGGGGTTGCAGTTGAGATTTGCTCAAAAAGTAAAGGAGGGATCTGGGGCCTTCGCGCTGAGGCAGAGACAAGAATGGGGGAGGGGTGGGGCGCAGACACCGGGAACTGAGGGGGTGGCTCAGGGCTGAAAGGCCGAGACCCAGGAACCGTAGGGCTCTTCGTGGCTTTAGAGTGTGCGGGAGAGTTGGGGCAGCGTACCGCCCACGCACGCTTCAAGGCTGTTGGGGAGATGGAGGACAGAAAATGGGGGCAGTTGCGGACTGTGAAGGAGTTGGAGGCCCTCCGGGGTCTGGATGGGGTTGGGCACCAGGCCTGTGGGCCTCGGAGGCTGCCTAGCAGGGACTGGCCCCAAGGTGCGGGCATCCTGAGCACCTCCCAGCCTCCTGTCCTTTGTTCTCGGAGGGTGGGGGGGGGGCTTTGGCCCTGCCTTCACCCCACCTCCTTGGCCCTCATCCTAACCCTCCTCCTGAGGGTCATTTTTCTGGCTCTTTCTCCTTTTCTGGGCGGGAAGAGGGGGAGGGAAGCTGCCCGGCTGTGGAGAGGGGCTGGGGGCGGATCCTGGAGCAACAGGCCGGCCCTGGAGAAATGGCTGCTCCTCCAGGGAGGCTTCAGCAGAGTTGATTATTTTCTCCTCCCCCTTCCCTGCGTCCTTCAGAGAGGGGCGGGACCTTAGGACCAGGGGGCCTCATCCAGGTGAGGGTTGAGGTCTCTGAGCTGTTGGCTGGTTGGCCGTCACGCGTGCACTGCATGTAGCTGGAGGGTTGCTCCAAAAAGCCTCCTCATTGCACAGGGCTGAGTCCCTCCTGTGAATGGGTGTGGGGGGAGGTGGTGATCCAGGCGGACTGGACGGTACCTTTTCGTGTCCTTTTGTCCGGGTATGCTGATTTGAGTATTATTAACACACCTACCTTTGGTTGAACGCTTGCTATATGTCAGGCCCTTTACAAAGCATTTTGCGTGCATTACCTTTGATTCTTAAACCTAGCAGATTTTAAGCTGGAGGAACTGAGGCTCAGACAACTTAAGGCTCCCAGTCACTTATATAAGTGACATAAATAACCCATAGCCAGGAAATGGCAGAACCAGATTTTGAACACAGGTCTTCCTTGACTCTACGGCCTGTTCCCTTCTGATAGGGCTTAATTGTCCATCACTGCTTCCCCCCCGCCACCCCCCCCATCAGCTTCTTAGTGCCTTGACTCCTGGCTCAGCAGCAGAAATCACAGCTCTGAAGCAGCTGAAAGCGTTGGAAAAGGACTTGATTCTAGGCTACAGTCAGGGCACCTGGGAAAGAATTACAGCAGAAAAGCTGGTCCTGCCAAACCTGACCCTGTTTTGCCTCTCTTAGAAGGAATGGCCTTCCTTTCCTGCAGCTCAGG
This sequence comes from Stenella coeruleoalba, assembly GCF_951394435.1. Taxonomy (NCBI): domain Eukaryota; kingdom Metazoa; phylum Chordata; class Mammalia; order Artiodactyla; family Delphinidae; genus Stenella; species Stenella coeruleoalba. The sequence continues at coordinate 68,924,426 of NC_137156.1, forward strand.
TTGGATTGGGCTTTGACTTACATGAGGCTGGAGTTAAAAAACTAAAGAGATGGCTTGATATGATAGCCACCTTTTCTGTTTCTCACTGTTGGATAGAGCTCAGACTTATCCCATGTGCCTGCCAGATCCAGTGCTAGGGCCATGGAGGAGAGGGGGCCTTGCTGCTCGTAAGGGTCAGGTGCAGAAGCTGGTGGGGAAGAGCAGCTTAACTTTGGCTTGGGGGTTGGGGGGGGTCTGGGTGTGCTACAGCTATCGTTAAGGGTAGGGTGGCACTTTCCTTACTGCCGGCTGGGCAAGGGCTATCGGTTTTTCCTTTTAGGTTTACATCATCCAGGTCACTGATGGCGGCCATGAGTGGACAGTCAAGCACCGCTACAGCGATTTCCATGACCTACATGAAAAGGTAACCCTTGAGAGCTGGGGTCCTGTGTCTCAGGGCTTGGGGGCTTTTAGGCCAAGCTCCCAGTGTGCCTGTTTTAGGGCAAAACAGGCTCTGTGCCAGTTACATTAATAAACTGGTTTGCTAATGTAACTGGCAAAAAAAACTGGTGGATTCTGGGAGTTCAACCCTTGCATAAGATAGTGTGCAAGGAGCATATTTGAACTTTAGTTTTAAGATTATCAGTTGTAGCTTGGATGTGAGATGCCGGGACAGTTTCCCGGGGAGAGAACAGGCTTGAACTTGTTCCATCTGACTATACCTATTCCAGAACCTATGCTTTAATATCTGACTGTGATTCCATTTCTTCCTTTGCGTTTGGAGAGAGCTGCCTTTCTCTGGGTCATTTGCAGCACAAGTATTTTGTTCTGGTTTGGAGAAGATGGTGGTTTTAGGGACCTTGAGGTATTATTTTCCTAAATGTCTCCAAAGCCTCCAGATGGAACTTCTCATCTGAAATTGTATTGGTATTTCTAGTGCTAATTAAACTTGAGGCCAAATCCCAGGTGCAGCAGTTTGATCATTAATTCTGGTACTACTGCCAGGAGGGGCTGTGGAAGTCATAATAAGCACCTGCCCTCAGGCTGGTTGCCTTGGCCTTGCACACTTACAGAACCTCTTGGTCTGTGGTTGACATTATGTTTGCTTACAGCTCGTCGCAGAGAGGAAGATCGATAAAAGTTTGCTTCCGCCCAAAAAGATAATTGGGAAAAACTCCAGGAGCTTGGTGGAAAAGAGGGAGAAGGATCTGGAGGTCTACCTCCAGACACTTCTGGCCACCTTCCCTGACGTGGCCCCCGGAGTGCTGGCCCACTTCTTGCATTTTCACTTCTACGTAAGTTCCTCTTGGGTTTTCTCCTTTGCCTACAAGCCCACAGCCACCAAAACTCCAGGCAGCAAACCCTTGTAGACCTCAGCTTTGAGGAGAGGTGGGCTGGAGCTGGAGCCTGAGGTTAGAAGATGGAGGAGCGTCCTGGTGGGGTTGGGGTACGGACAGAAGCATGTGCATCAAGAGATTTGCCTTAAATTAGACTATTGGCTGTGGCCACGGAGCGGTTTTTCTCCACCACAAGGCGTTCTGTTTAGCATAAATGGCCTTTGGGATTTTGAGCTACATTCCGTCCAAATGGATGGGGTTAGATTAGAAACAGCTGACACTCGGCATCGACTGTTGTTGAGTTGTTGGTTCCCAGCTCAAAACTAATTAAGGGATCAGTCTGTGTTCGCAGAATATTGCCATCTTAGGGCATCGTCAGAGTCCAGGATGCCGAGTGAGAGTAGGTGGCTTCCTCCAGTGGGACTGTATGTCTCAGAGCAGCTCTGTACCCCCTTCTGGATGGAGGAACAACTGTCATGGGCTGCTGGTGACAGGATGAGTTGTCAGAATTCAAGGAGGGAAGTTTGGTGCAGTATGAAACCAAAATGTTAAAAAGCTAGCAACTTCATTTCTGAAAATTTATTCTAAGGGAAAATACTGGGCTATTGAGAAAAGGATATGGGTACAAAGATAGTCATTCCAGGATTATAACGAAATATTGAAGACAGTCAAAAGCCCAACAGAAGGCTACATAAAAAAAAAAAAATTAAAGAGTGCAACCATGTAATTGGATATTATGCTGCTAGAAAAATGATGGTGTAGCTGTGGATTTGTAGGAAAACAAATATATTACTGTATGAAAAGAGGCCAGAAAACGGTATTAGGGTATGGTCCCATTTTCATTAAAAAAAAAAGCTTGTATGAATATGTCTAGGAAAATTCTAGAAGGTTATACATCAAAATGCTAGGAGTCTTTGGGTGATAGATTTTTGGATAATTTACATTTAATTGTTTTCTCTGTGTGATGAAGATAGGGGGAAAAAACTCCCTTTTCCTTTTCAGGCTTGCCTTTTAGGAAGGGACCTGTGGGTTGTGGTCTTAAAGGCCCAAACTTATTTAAACAATAACTGTCTTGAGCTATTTTCAGAGTAAGACAGCTGAACCTTTCTTGAAGTGTTAGAGCCTGGGAATTTGGTGATAGCACTAGCAATGGGCCTCTCGGCTTGGAGGGGCCATGTGGAAAAAAGGGTGGCATTTATAGATGGAAGATATATATGTATATATATCTTTGGATTTTGTTTGGCATATACCAGTAATGTATGTGGTTAGCAGTAGTTTCCTGTTATAGCCTTTTTTTTTTTTTTTTGCATTTTCTTTCCTTATGTGAAAAGAAATGTCCATTCCTTATGTGAGTCTTTCAGATAAACTTAACTGGTTAGTATTTTAAGAAATGCTGTAATTTAAGAAAGCTTTGTTTGGCTATTTAGGTTTAAAACTTGATAAGCAGCCCTTTGAAAATATAATTCATTGCTTAAGACGTGGGCCTTTGAGGAGGTCTCCTGGATACCTCTGAGCATGGAAAGGCCTGGACTGCTCTTTTGAGATAGGTTTGCCTGAGATAGGCCTGGGACCTTGCCCCACATCTGTGGTTCTGGTTTGAGGCATGCTCTACTGCTTGGAGCAGTTCGAATGTATTTGAAATAACAGTTATCAAAAGGGCCACTTGGTTATATAAATCCAAGGTTTTAAAAAGTGATTGGTCCATCATTAAACTGAATCAAGGTTTCTCAGCTGTGGCACTGTTGACATTTTGGGCTGGACGATTGTTGTGGCAGCTCCTCTGTGCATTGTTGAGCAGCATCTCTGGTCTCTGCCCACTAGATGCCAGTAGCGTCCCCTCCCCCCACCCACCAAGTTGTAACAACCAAAAATGTCTCCGCTGGTTGCCAAGTACTGCCTGAGGGGCAAATTGCACCTGATTGAGAATCACTAGATTAGATCTTCAAATGACTTTGAACAAACAGGGTCCAAAAGATTTGTCAGCCTTTTTTATAGGCTGGAAGCCCTTAGGGAGTGTTTCTGATAACCTTTGCCCCATCAATGTTCTCTCTGAAATTGTTCCCAATGTGCTCCACCTCTTGTGGGGCTGACAGTGGACAGGGTGGACCCAGGGAACCCTGTTTGGCTGAGGTGTGGATTTAAAAATTTGAGATATAATTCACATACCATAAAATTCACTCTTTTAAAGTGTTCAAGTCCCTGGTTCTTAGTATATTAACAGAGTTGTGCATCTGTCACTACTATCTAATTGCAGAACATTCATCACCCCAAAAAGAAACCATGTACCCATTAGCAATCACTAATGTACTTTCGTAATGTATGGATTTGCATATTCTGGACGTTTCATATAAATGGAATCATACAATATGTGACTTTGTGACTGGCTTCTTTCACTTAGCATAGTGTTCTCAAGGTCCATTCATATTGTAGCATAAATCAGTACATCAGTCCTTTTATGGCTGAGTAATATTCTATTGCTTGGAGACACCACAGTTTGTCCATTTATCAGTTAATGGACATTTAGCTGGTTTCCACTTTTTAGCTTTTGTGAGTAAGGCTGCTATGAGCATTCATATATGCTTCTGTATAGACCTATATTTTTATTTTTCTCAGGTATATACTAGGAGTAGAATTGTTGGATTCTATGGTAACTTTAACTGTTTGAGGAACTGCCAAATTTTCTTCTGTAGTGGCTGCACCATTTTACATTTCCACCAGCAATGTGTAGGTTCTTATGTCCCCACACCCCTGCCAACACTTGTTACTTGTCCACTTTTTTGGTAGCCATCCTCATGGGTTTAAAGTGGTATCTCATGGTGGTTTTGATTTGCATTTGGCTAATAACTAATAATATTGAGCTTCTTTTCATATGCTTATTGGTTATTTGCATATCTCCTTTGGAGAAATGTACTTAAATTCTTTGCACTTCAAAAAATTAGGTTATTTTTGTTGAGTTGTAGGAGTTCTTTACATATTCTGGATGGATATTAGACCCTTATCAGAAATATGATATGCAAATATTTCCTCTCATTGTGTGGTTTGTCTTCATTTTCCTGATAGTATTCTTTGAAACACAAAAGTTTTAGATTTTGATGAAGTTTATCCATTTTTCCCCTCTGGTCGCTTGTGGTTTTGGTATCATATCTAAGAAACCATTGCCTAATCCAAGGTCACAAAGAGTTACAACTGTGTTTTTCTTCTAAGAGTTTTATAGTTTCAGCTCTTGTATTTAGGTCTTTTAACCATTTTGAGTGAATTTTTGTACATGCTGTGAGGTTGGGGTGTGGTGTGAGGTTGGTAGTGTGAATTTTAATGTCAAGGAAGGAAAGCACCACTTCTCTCCCCAGCCAACTGAGATGGGGTGTCCAGAGGCCAGTGCAGCCCTGTGTTGCAGTGAGAGGGCACACCTCAGCCCTGGCCTACTGCTGGGCTCTCTGCCTCCAGATAACTCTGCCCTAGTGTTCCTGCACCCTCAGGGACAGACCTCATCCCAGAGCCCCTAGAGCAGAGGGCTTCAAATTCAGTAAAGTGGAATCCCACGGAGAATTTCAGCACACACCTCTTTGGGGCAGGATGTCTGACAGGCAGGCAGAGTTGAGTTTGTCTCCCAGCCCTGCTGCTTCCTGACAATTTATTCCAAGGCAGTCATTTTAACCCCTGTGTCCCAGTTCCTCTTGTGAGCTGGAGAGTGATGATCCCGGGCTCTTGAGGATTGCAGGAGAACATGAGGTGAAGGTGAATGACCGAGAAGAGCGATGGGCCCGTGGCAGGGGCTCACCGGGTCCCAGCCAGTGCCAGCTCTCCTAGTTAGGAAAGGCACTCACTGCTTGTCAACGGTGGTATTTATATCATTTTCTTACTTTAAAACCCGTTGGCTAGGGCTTCCCTGGTGGCGCGGTGGTTGAGAATCCGCCTGCCGATGCAGGGGACACGGGTTCGTGCCCCGGTCCGGGAAGATCCCACATGCCGCGGAACGGCTGCACCCGTGGGCCATGGCCGCCGAGCCTGCGCATCCGGAGCCTGCGCTCCGCAATGGGAGAGGCCACAACAGTGAGAGGCCTGCATACTGCAAAAAAATAAATACATAAATAAAACCAGTTGGCTAGAACAAAGCCACTTTTTGAAATTTGAAATCAGGAGATAGGATAAAACTGTTACCAACCTAAAGGCAGCCTTTGGTGATTTGTTTTACTTGCAAAATACAGAGGCTGTAAGTGATAACAGATATTTTTGCAACTTAGTTACAGTCTTGGAACTCTCCTCAGCCAAAGCTTAGGCTTGAATCTATCCATCAGGAATTTTTACGCACCTAGTATACCTGACTTTTGCTAGCGTGCCTCACAGGAGTGAAATAAATTATAAAAGGACTCCCAGCCCTTAGTGTGTGTGTGTAAACCACACAGTGATGTGTAATTGAGTCCCCTGTTAATGTCCCACTGACACGCATTCTGTGCTCCAGCCTGTGTCAGGTAGGAGTGTCGGGCTGGACTGGGGTTATTCATTGAGTAGGGTCTGCGCTTCGGGGGGCAGTGGATCATGGGGTTCTGCATGCACAGACATGCTCAGTCAGAGCGGTAGTCGCCGAGCAGCAGCCTGATAGTCCATGGTGCGTTTGTGTGCAGCTCACACTGTTGCCCAAGGTTGCAAACCAGCATGTGACCTGGCAGGTGGCTGATTGATTGGTCTGTAACACGTTTGGAGGTGCGTATTATAGTTTTTAAACATAGCTAATTTTTTTTAATTGAAAAAAAAGTTGAACTATAAAGAATGTCTTTTTTTTTAAAATGCATTTCAGTTCAGACATTTGTGGGACACTGAAGCACTTCAAGTCCCTTCAGCAGGATTGGGTGGTGTGTGGGTGGGGTTACCTGTTCCCACAGGTGACCTCTGAGCAGAATCTGCAGGAGCTTAGACTGGGGCCCACTGTCCCCCCCCCCCATTTCCTCCTGGCAAGGGGCTGCTCACCTTTGCACACAAGGCCACAGTTCAGCCAGAGCACCCTGAGGAGGCAGAGAACGTGCTTCTCTGAAGAGACCTGTGCTCTAGATTTGTGGGCTGAGGCATTTCTTTGTTCCTTTTTGATTAAGGGTCTCCCAAGGTGAAGAAGCTCAGCCTGGGAAACTAAGTAGGTAGTGTTGCCACAGGGCACAGTTCCTCTGGCCCAAGAGCAGGGAAGGAAATTGTTACATAGTCTGCTTTTTAGATTGTAAGTGGAAACATGCTCTTTGCTTAGCATGAGCCCTTGGCTCTCACTGTCTCTGGGCTTTCTGTGTCTTCTGGAAATCCCAGCAGGGCTGGTGTTGACGGCAGCTGCCTGGAGAAGTGTAACTTTGAGGGTGAGGGTTGTTGGGCACTAAGGGTGGACAGGGAACACTTTTCCCCACGGGAGACCTTCTAGGAGCCCAGTGTCAGTAAGGGGCTGGAGAGGCTGGGCAGCTGCTCTTGGGGGTTGGAGGTGGGTGCAGATCAGGCCTCTGGGAGCCGCTCAGGAATCTGTATCTTTTTTATTTTTGCGGTACGTGGGCCTCTCACTGTTGTGGCCTCTCCCGTTGCGGGAGCACAGGCTCCGGACGCGCAGGCTCAGTGGCCATGGCTCATGGGCCCAGCCGCTCCGCGGCATGTGGGATCTTCCAGGGCCGGGGCACGAACCCGTGTCCCCTGCATCGGCAGGCGGACTCTCAACCACTGCGCCACCAGGGAAGCCCAGGAATCTGTATCTTTTAAGGCTGTCCAGGCGTTCTGACTACCGGCAGGATGGGGAGGTGCTGATCTGAAGACAGGGCTTGGTTCTCAAAGGTGGAGGTAGAGAAATGAGCCTTTAGGTCGTTCCTAGGTCTTACTGATCTTCGGTTCTTCACAGCAGCCAAGGAAAAGGTAACTGAGTTGTTGCGAGAGAGTGAAGTTGAACTTTGGAGTGAACTGATGCCTTCTCCTCTCACTGGCTGGAGCCTCTCCTGCTCAGAGCCTGCTCTGCCCCTCTGGTGGCCATTTTACATTTGACCCTGCGTCTTGCCAGACTCTGAGCTCCTTAACGCTGGAGCTGTGTTTGCTCATTTTTCTCCCTTTGGCTTTTTGTTCATGTGTGAGAATAAGGGAAAGTTATTCTCATATTATATATAAATTGAATTTTAAGCAGATGAAATAAACACATTTTATTTTTAACAAATACCTTAAAATACTAAAAGGAGAAATTAGGGGAATGTTTATAATCTTGAGGTGGGGGAAGAGGTTCCAGAAATGACAAAGAAAAAGAATCACAGGTTTAAAAACATGAACTTGACAAACCTCTCTCTGTCAGGAGAAACAGGGTGAGTGTAGGTAAAAGGCATACACAGACAGGAAGAAGATATTTGTAGCACATAAACAACATGTAAAGTATCCTCTATGTATAAAAGGCAAGGAAGAGACGAGCAACCAAGAGAAAAACAGGAAAAGGACATCGTGTCTCCTGCAACCTGGTACCTTTTGAGTCCGGTATACATGTGAATTGCTTGTCCTGGTGGCAGAGGTGTTCCTGTGAGTTACAAAGGCGATTGTGCAGCCTCCATCTGGACCTGTTTATGAAAGTCCGTTTCGCTGCCATCTGTCAATTAGTTACAGTTCTTACCTGCAGGATGTGGGGCTGCGGGCCCCAGGGCCCTGCCAACCCCACGGCTACACCACTGAAATGCTGAGGCAATTGGTTGTGAACAGAGAGGATTCAAGACCAAGTGCTTGGGAGTGGGGCTTTGCTAGTTTCTAGCCATGTAAAATGGAGAACTACAGCACCTGTCCATCTCAGTTTGCTTACCTGGGAAACAGGATTCAAAATAAGGGCCTCCTGGCCTAGGGCATTGGGAGGACTGAGCAAACCTCTGGGTGGGGAGTGCTCAGGCCATCGCCTGGTGTGAATTAGGACCCCAGCATGTTAGCCGTTTACTATGACTGAAGGCTGGTCCTTGTCGTGCCTCCTTTATCCCATCACTCTAAAAGGAAATCCTTTCATGCCTCTTTCTCATGACCCTGGGCTGAGTGGTGCTGTTGCAGGGCTTGAAGGGATGGGCACAGGAAGAGAGCGGGCGCTTGCTCTTTCCTAAGATACGTGTGGGGCATGAATGTCAGTAGAAATGGTCCCTCTCAGGCAGGGTTAGCTCTGGGAGGCCCTTTTTCCCAGCAGGGTGATGGGAGCCTCTTTTCGAGAAGAAACAGGACTGTCTCTCTACCATGCGTCTCCTAGGAATCCCCCAGGGCCAGTCTGGGGAGCTGCTGGCTTCCCAGCCAGCTCTTGACATGGCCAAGCTTTGCAGCCTCCCGGGCCTGGTGTTCTCAGCCAGTGCCTGAGTGGCCTTGGAGTTGCAGTGTTAGTCTATTTGGTTCTCCTTTGGAGGAGACATTTCAAATGTCCCTTTAGCTGGAAATATTGTTTACCTTTCTGAGCTCTTTGATTCATTTTAGTTTGTTCTCTCCATTTTGTTTTACTTTCTGGAAAGCTGGCATTGCAACAGCAGAGGGGGTCGATAGCAGGGAATGTGCAAGTCCCAGTGACTGGGAGCAGGTGCATTTCCTGACTGTGGGTTTTGTTTTCTCTGCAGGAGATTAATGGCATCACTGCAGCACTGGCTGAGGAGCTCTTTGAAAAAGGTACATGGCCAGGGGTCCTTGAAATACTGGGTGCAACTTGCCCAGCCCTGTTAGGCAGCCAGGGGCCCTGGGTGGCACAGAACTCCATCAGTTGCTCTGTGCCAAGTGAGTCCTAACCAGGGCCCACCTCCCTGGGGTTGCCCAAATCCCTGGACCTCGTCCACAGCCAGGCCTGCCCACCTACCTGTTCTGCAGGTCTGAGGAGCTGTATTCTTCACCTTAGGACCCCCGGGTCCCTGTGTCGGGGGCCAATCCCAGGCTCAGGATCTATTCCAGGGCCTTATGGTGGAGTTCTGGAAGGTGGGTGGCATGCTGCCCTTTGCACCGGGTCTGTCCTTACCTAAAAAGATTCCGATGGCAAACAGAAGCTAACTTAGGGTCGCGGCCCTGCCAGAGAGCACAGTAATGGTAGCTAAGATGTAAAGAGTGCTTGTGGTCTAGCCTTGTGTTTGTATCTTACTGCCTCCCCCCAGGAGGGCCAGAGAAGGGCATTGAGGATAAGAGGCCCAGTTACCTGCCTGAAGGCAGGTAACGTGGTTGGAAGGTACATGGTTGGAAGGAGCAAAACGAGGACCAAATGCCAGTCTGTCTGGCTTGGCTCAGAACCCCCTCCTGCTCTCAGGCCCTGTACTGTGCTGGCACCTTAGGCCTCACCTAACCTTAAGACGTCTGCATCTTGGAGGTTGCAGCATGGGCCCGATGCCCACAGTGCTGCCTGCATCAGCTTTCTCCTGGCCCAGTGCCTCAGATTTTTAACTCAGGGAGGTTCCCCAGCTGCAAATTCCCGTGGCTCTTCCCTCCTTTGTAATCACGTGTCCTGGGTCTCCCCTGCATGCAGTCAGCTCAGGAGGGGGGCCGCTCCTGCATTCTCAGGACCATGGCTTCCTCCCGACTCGGTGCATCTAATGGGTGCTGGCCAAGTGCTTGTCCACTGTTGGCCAGGTGTGCCGGTGCCCTGGCCACACAGTGGGGATGGGGCTGGGGCTCAGTGCTTACCCCACGGGCTATGGCTGTTGCAGGAGAACAGCTCCTGGGGGCCGGCGAGGTCTTTGCCATGAGGCCCCTGCAGCTGTACGCGGTCACCGAGCAGCTGCAGCAGGGAAAGCCCACGTGCGCCAGCGGGGATGCCAAGACTGACCTGGGGCACATCCTGGACTTCACCTGTCGCCTTAAGTACCTTAAGGTAAAGATGGGGCAGCTCGGTCGGGGAGAGCTACTCAGTCGTGGGCATGCACCTCCTAGCCTGGCAGTATGTGTGTGTGGAGACTCCGTGGGCCCTGAGGGAAGGAAGGCTGCATTTGGTGATCTTGGCACTGTGCTTTCAGCTGTGAGCACCAGGGGGCAGTCGTGAACCAATGGCCCCTCGCTTTAAACGTCCGCTTTAGCCTGCTTTGTTGACCGTGGAAGTGGTGAGTGGGAGTACATGCCCAGCCTGCCTCTCACAGCCAGGCGAAGCTTCGAGTGCGGTTTGGTAGTTGCTGTAGCACCGCCCTGTGAACATGGATGGGAAGTGGTTGTTACAGCAGCATCTCTAATTCAAGCCATTTATTTGGCTGTAGGTTTCTGGCACAGAAGGACCTTTTGGGACCAGCAACATTCAGGAGCAGCTTCTGCCTTTTGATCTGTCAATATTCAAGTCTCTTCATCAGGTGGAGGTAAGGCCCAGGGCCCCTGGAATGCAGGCGGGGCTGAGCCCTGTGCAGGATGGTCTTGCATTCTGACCATCCTATCTTTGGCTACGGAGTGTTCCCAATGTTGGGTGTCTGGATTTAATTGTCAGGCACTGTTGCTTTTGTGTTTGTCAGTATGTGGCAGATTTCATTTAGGTAAGTTAGGCCCATCTGAAGGCGGAGAAAGAGGGGCTTCTGCTATTCTTGGCTGGTCTGCATGTCCCCACCCCTGCAGCATTTGGACAGGATGGAGCACTAGTGCCCAGCTCCTTCTGGGCTTCCTCATTGTGCGAGTTGAGGTGCTGGGAAGCCATCCTGAGGGTCAGGCAGAGCCAATTCCAAGTCTTTGTCTCCCAAGGCAGATCAGCAGAGGGTTTGGAGGGTCCTCTGCTCTCTGGCATGCCTACACCTAACAAGAAATACTTCGCATTACTCACTGCTAAACTCCTGGGTTCACAATGCCAATTTTGTTACCACTTTTTAAATAAATGAGAGGGGACTCAGTAATGAATAATAAAAATTTTCTCATCTCAGCAATGAGAAATCAATGCTTTTGTGTTCAGCCCTGTGCCCCATGTCTGATGTTCACTCCTTGATGGAATCTTCTCAACCATGTGAAGTGGGCACTTGTATTCCCATTTTACAGTTGAGAAAACTGAGGCTTAGGGAGGTAAGGAAGTTTGGCCAGGATCACACAGTTAACGAGGGGGAAGCTGGGATCTGAGTGCAGCTGAGTCTGACTCTGCAATGTGCTGCAATTGTCTCAGAGACCTTGAGGGCCATTCCCTTGATGGGCATTTGTGCCTCGATCAGCACAGGTGAGTGGGGCTGGGAAGTGAGAGGAGTGCCTGGCTGGCTGGCTGGGCGGGCTGAGGCTCCGCCGGGCGGGGTGTGTAGCACTTGGGCAGGCTTGAGGGAGGGTGCTTTGGCCTGTACCCCTCCCTCCTCCTGCAGGGCCGCTGAGGCCAGTGAAGTGAGGCTGGTGAAGTCATCGGCTCTCCAGCTCTGCTGTCCCTGGCCCTCACTTTGTGTCCAGCTGCCAAGCCCCAAGCAGCCCTTCAGAGAAAATGGAGTTCATGGTTCATTATCTCATAAGCTACTTCAGAGAATGTTTAGTTAACACTAAAAATTGAGGAAAGGAGAGACTTAAGGTTTAAGTCACCGCCTGTCTCGAAGGATTCGGGGTCACCGATGGTTGTGCTCCTTTTGAGTGTGGGTGATGAACACCCACTTCCCGGGACTTCTGGTGGAGCAGTGATGCCGTTTCTGAGACGTAGCTGTTCTTGTTCCAGATAAGTCACTGTGATGCCAAGCGCATCCGGGGGCTGGTCGCGTCCAAGCCCACCTTGGCCACGATGAGTGTCCGCTTCTCAGCAACTTCCATGAAGGTAAGTGCAACCTGTTACCGCCCAGGGTGCTGTCTGAGGGGCAGAGTCCTGCACTGTGGTCTTCCCATGGAGGATCATGCGAACTCTGCTGCCATCTGTCAGGAGCCAGAAGCCAGACTTCCTCTGGTCAGCCGCACACTCACCTCCCAGTGCTCGACGGTCCCTCGGACGCTTCAGTCCAAAATCAACGCTGTTAAACGAGAGATTTTAAGGAACTGGGTCACCCCTTCCCATGGAAAAAGCCACTGTTTTTTTAATAACCAAATTGTTTAGCAGCGGCGAGTGTCAGAACAATTATTACGTGGACTGATAAAAATGTTTCTCTAAACATAAAAAGCCTTGGTGTGGCACTCGTTCGTATCTTGTTCTCAGTGGACTTGAGTAGACAGGCCAAGTTGTGTATGCTGGGCCCTGTTGTTTGTATGTGAGTGACACAAATATGCAAACTGAGAGTGTAAGAGATCTCTCTCTTTACGGGTTGCATCTTAGTAATGTTAAAATTCTTCTAGAAAGAAACATTGTGGCACTTTTAGAACTTAGAGTGTCTGATCAAGATTTGGTTTGGTGAAAAGTCTTTGTCTTGAGGCTACTGGCTGAAAGGAGGAGGCTTGTGTCAGGCAGCCTTGCCCCTCTGGGAGGCACTCCCTGCTGCCTGGCTCAAGGAGCCCAAGATGATCCATTGCAAGAGGAGAGGTCTTATCAAAGGGCACCAGAAATCGAAACAAGGAGGCCTGCCTGCCTCCCTCCCCTCGGATGGTGCCCCTGTGCTCTGTGCTGCTCCCCTGTCTCAGGTCTGCTGGATTTTACCTTGTAAAGTTATGGTTAAAGGGCCTACTGTCCACCACGGGGACCACAGTGCCAGCTTGTAAAGCACAGCTGCCTGGGAACACTGCAAATTCTGACCTTCAGTCTCTGAGATTTAAGCCAGAAAAGGCATCACCGTATAACGAGGCTCTTGCGAGCTGGAAAAGCATTTGCTCAAGTAGGGCCAGAACATATCCCAAGTGGCTGTTATGTTTCTGAACTCTTCAGTTATTTCACAATCATTTCAAGGCATATGAACCAAAAGCCCCATTTTAATGCAAGTTCACTTCCACATACTAAATATGCTCCAGCCCTTCCTGAAATTTTGCAACGATTGTGTTCCCAGTCAGTGTTGCATGAGGGCCCACGTGTGGTGCTCACCAGATGTTCTTACACAGGAAGTCCTCGTTCCTGAAGCCTCAGAATTTGATGAGTGGGAACCAGCAGGAGCAGCCCTGGAGGGCACTGTGACTGCCATCATCCCCATGTGGCAGGCGCTGACCGCTCTGGACTTGAGTCACAACAGCATCTCTGAGATCGATGAGTCTGTGGTACGCTCTCCACGGCCTGACCAGACCCTGGGGTTGGATATTTAACCTGGCTTTTTCTAGAAGGACCACTGAAAACCTGTACCCAGCACTCTGTACATTGCCTGTAATTTTTAAGTTAATTTCAAAATTGGGTTATTTAAACGAGGTGAGGAGTGCTTAGAACCAAATGAAGTGTATTAACTGCATGTACATTTGATAGAACAGAAACACAGTAAGTGGTGAAATTTATTCCCAAGGAGTGTAGCAGAAAAATCAGTCTATAGGTTCCAGGGACTTCCCTGGTGGTCCAGTGGTTAAGAATCTGCACTTCCACTGCAGGGAGCACGGGTTTGATCCCTGGTCAGGGAACTAAGATCCTGCATGCCGCGTGGCACAGCCAAAAAAAAGAAAGGTTTTAGATGTGCCCATGTAAGAGTGACATCCAGATGGTACTTGGGCAGTAGGACTGTGATTCCTGTACTTGTGCCTCTCAGTGGGTGTGGGTAGAGTTGAAGAAGGACGCACCTCCTTCTGTCTGCAACCTTGCCATTTGTCTTTTTTTTTTTTTTTTCGCTGTACGCGGGCCTCTCAACTGTTGTGGCCTCTCCCGTAGTGGAGCACAGGCTCCGGACTCGCAGGCTCAGCGGCCGTGGCTCACGGGTCCAGCCGCTCCGCGGCATGTGGGATCTTCCCAGACTGGGGCACGAACCCGTGTCCCCTGCATCGGCAGGCAGACTCTCAACCACTGCGCCACCAGGGAAGCCCCATTTGTCATTTTTACAAGCCAAGTGTTCCGTAAAAACAGTGGGTCGTGCTCAGCACTGGAGTCCCTGTGTTCTGTGTTCCTGAGGACGTGTTTCTGGGTGGGCACTGGGAGGTGTCACGTCAGGGGCCCCGCACAGATGGCCAGCCCAGGAGTCTGTGGTCAGGAGGAAGCCTCCCAGGTTGTCTGTCCACCATGTCCAGGGACCATGTGGGGTCCAGCTTCCTAGGATAACGTCATGTGTTATCTTTTCTTTCACAAGAAACTGATTCCAAAGATTGAGTTCCTGGACCTGAGTCACAATGGAGTGCTGGTCGTGGACAATCTGCAGGTAATTTGTGTCTTTGGAGACCATTATTGCCTGCAGGCTTCTCACAAGGTCCCATTCTCCTGAGATGCAGCCTTGGGAGTTTGGCCGTACTCTGGGGTTTCTCTCATGGGTCCTCGAAAGGTGTCTGCATGCACCAGAGGTTTGTAAAGGCAGGGGCTGCTGCCCTTCCCTTTGGGTCCCAATGATGCACACTGAGCGTTTGTTGCTCTAGTTCCCCCAAATTAGAAAAGATGTGTAAATACAAATCGAGTGAGATGAAGATGATGTGCCTCCATTGTGAAGATGGACAGTCTCATTTTCAAAGCCCGTGCGGGGGATGCAGCTGGGCTGTAACCTGTGCAGGGAAGAGGGATTTCCCTTCGGAATAACTGTCAGAGGAACCGGTCATTTTAGGTTGGAAGGCCCATCACACCCTTAATGTCAGTCCCCTTTCTTTGGAGCCTTGACCTTAACCACCTTACTCTGTTCTCAATGCTGCCGTAGCACCTGTACAACCTCGTGCACCTGGACCTGTCCTACAACAAGCTCTCCTTCTTGGAAGGGGTTCACACCAAATTGGGGAACATCAAGACCCTGAACCTGGCAGGCAACCTCCTGGGGAGTCTGAGTGGCCTGCACAAGCTCTACTCCCTGGTCAACCTGGATCTCAGTGACAATAGAATCGAACAGGTGAGCTGTGCCCCAGAAGGGTCTTGGGGTTCTGGAGTTGCTGTGCCTTGGCGTTGATCACTTTAGCGAGAATAGTGGGCTTCCTTTCTTTGACTGTCAAGTGTGTGGTCACCTTGCTGAAGTGCTAAAGAAGGGACACGGGAATGCCTTGCAGATGGAGGAGATCAGGAGCATCGGCAGCCTCCCGTGTCTGGAGCATGTGGCTCTGCTGAACAACCCTCTGAGCATCATCCCTGACTACCGGACCAAGGTGCTGGCTCAGTTTGGAGAGCGGGCCTCGGAGGTAAGCTGCTTGGGGAGGGGTCAGCTGGAGGTGACATCCGCTTACGTATACTTGCCTGATTCAGAAGGACGTCCTGACCCTGAGGGGCCTTTCAGATCTGGGCAGTCCGCTGCCTCCCCAGGAAAAGGTTCCCTCATGCATCTCCTCTTGGGGGCCACTGGCTGCCGTGCTTCCTCAGTGGGCTTCCCCTCACCTCTGTCAGAGCTTCAGGTTGGGGTGCTCCCCAGGAACCAACAGGCACAGCCTGAATGTGGAGGGACTGTCTTCAATTTGTTAAAAAGTAATGTTTATTGTAGACAAGGGTCAGGAATAAGATATCTGAAATAATTATATTTCCTGGACAACCTCTGGCCATAAAGTCTGACCATAAACCTGAAGGGATTGCCCACCTTGGCCAGTGTCACCCAGCCCATCTGCTGTCTGCCAAGTGGCCGCCTGCTGCCCCGCTAGCCCAACAGGTCCGCCTCCAGGTTCACCTGCCTCCTCAGCCTCAAGCAGGCTCCCTCCGCTCTCCCCAAATCCCAGGCTGGAAGATACCTGGGAGTCTATTTGCATCCTCCCCCCAACCCCTCCCATCTCTTTTCAGCCCCAAGTGCACCTTTCTCCACATTGTCACCAAGACAACATTCACAAGATGTCACCTCCTCCCCTCCCTGGCTCCCAGGCCCTTGGGACCTTCCCTCATTTGACCACACTGCTGCTCCCCGCTGCCTGCCTGCCGGGCCACAGCTCCCTCCTACACTTGCAGGTGGCGTCCCTGCCCTTCTGCCTGCTTCCCATGCCTTTGCCCTCCCAGTTCCCCAGCCCAGAAGGCCCTCCCCTTGCTCTTTGCAGATCTGAGTTCCGCCATAATTGGAGGCTTAGTTCAAGGCACCAGCTTCCCCCCTCTCCCAGCCACCTCAGAGGCCTTCACAGTGGCCCCTGCAGCCCTTCCTTCCTTTCTTGGAGAGGGACTTCCAGAACTGGGCTAGGCAGTGTGGGACCTCCCTGGGCCACTCCAAGGAGTTCCCAGGTCGCTTCCATGGGTGGCGAGGAGCTCACCTCCCAACAGGCTGAGCCTCTGCAGCCTCCTGTGTCCTCACGGGGCCTGGCCCACCCCTCGGTGGGACCCTGCCATTCTGCTCCCTCCATGCTTGCCAGCACCTATGCTGATAGCCATTTTCTGGACACTGTAGGTCTGTCTGGACAACACAGTGACCACAGAGAAGGAGTTGGACACGGTGGAAGTGCTAAAAGCAATTCAGAAAGCCAAGGAGGTCAGGTCCAAATTAAGCAACCCTGAGAAGAAGGTGAGTCTTTGTGTGGGAGCTGGGAGGAGGGGTGGTGAGGAGCCAGCCGGGGAAGGAGCTGGCTTGCAGTGGAACTGGGCCAGGGAGCACTCCAGGCCAGGGAGTCCTGGCTGCACCCCCCGCACCCCAGGCTGCATGACCCTGGGCTTTCACGCCCCCTCTGTTCTCGTCTGTGAGATGGGGGGTCACGATAGGACTTGCTGCATGGGGTTGCTGAGGGTTGGTTAAGATCTCTTTCCCTGTCACTGATGTTTGTGAGAGCCATGAGCTTCTCACATCCCAGGCTCTGCCAGGCTCTGTTCTCTTCTTCTGGATCTATCTCCTCTCCCCGACTGACTCAGCACTTCTCCTCAGGTCAGTGAGGATTCTAGGCTGTCTGCTGCCCCGTGCGTCAGGCCCAGCAGCTCCCCTCCTACCGTGGCTCCCACCTCTGCCTCCCTGCCCCAGCCCATCCTCTCCAACCAAGGTAATCGCCTGTGTATCTTTCTCCCTGGTAGAGCTGCACGTGCCCTGCCTGGGCCCCCAGCTGGGCTGGCGTTGGGGGAGAGATGCCGGCACCTGTTCCCTACATGGTTCAGATGCAGGGAGGGCGTGGTGCTGTCTCCACACCAGCCCCTCTCGGGGTGGCGCATGGCTGGGGGGGGGGGGGTGCCTGGCTGAGGTTTGCTTAGTGAGGACTCCCAATTGCTCTGACACACACATCCAGATCCTCTAGGGTACCACGGGGTGTGCTCTTTGAACTGGCTGCTGGCCCATAAGGACCCCACTGGCCCACAGGCAGTGGGGGCAGACTGGCTCCTTGTTCATGGGAACCCAGGCCTGGTTACTTCCCTAAGTCGGGCACCCCGATACCTGCGTGGGGAGCGTGCCTCATTGCCATGGCCCTGGTGGTATGACCCAGCCCCAAACGCTGTGTTGGTGGGGCCCAGATGGGCTGTCTGTGAACCCATGGAAGACCAATCCCTTTCATCCACCCACTGTCTTAGCGTTTTCAAAGGGCTTTCACCTCTGAACCCAGGCATCCTCGGAGATGAGTGAGTGAAGCAGGTCCCATGAGTGTCTGCTGGCCCGGCCCCCACGGAAGAGGGGAGGGTGTGCCGTCCCGAGTGGAGCCGAGGCTCGGGGCACACAGGAAAGAACGCCGCCCACCCGGGCTCCTGGAGACGGAGAACTTGGTGTGAGGTCTTGGGAAAACAGTTTGACCCTATGTTTCAAGAGCCAGAAAAACGTTTCCACCCCTTGACCTGGTAACCCCGCTGGTGGGGATTTTATCTTAGCGGGATAAGATAACAGGGAAGTGGGAGGTGAGATGCTCACTGCAGCACTGTTTATGCTAGCTAAACATGGGCCGTGATGGACGTCAGAGTGAGAGGGAGATTAAGCTGTGGTCCTCCAGAATACCCTGCAGCCATCACAGCCGAGGGGAAGGCTGGATAAGAAAGGAGAAGTGCTGGGTTGAGTCAGAGAGCCTGCGCAGGGCAGCGCACCGAGGTCACAGCCGTGGACGTGAGCCAGAGAGTGGATGGGGACGTTGGTGCTGGAGCAGTCGTCCGTTTGCTTTTGTAACACTCTTGCCTGAGAAATTTCGGTTTTATTTTTTTACGTAAAAGGGGAGGGGGTTTGTATCACTGTGAAGATGCTTTCCTGACTGTGTCTCCTGCCAAGGGGTCAGAGCCCTCCTCAGGCCCCCCGCCCCGAGCTGCCTGTCACAGCCCTGCGTGCCTGTGGGGGGACCGCATGGCTAGGCTCTGGGGCCAGGGCCCATCCTGTTCTCAGTCAGCGTTTGTTGAGACGGGGAATGAGTGAGCCGCAGGCGGCGAGGGAGGCGTCTGCCCCTACAGCCGTAGCTGCGGGCAGTGCCCCCTTTGGTGGCAAAGCCTCTGCACCAGCCAGGCCCAGGCCTCAGCCCCTTTCCTCACTGCCCCCGCTCCTGGGGACACGCCACACAGTGGCTCACTGTAGTCTTCCCCTTTCTCGCTACTGGACTTTTAGACGTTGTCTCCAGATCTGCACCTCTTATAAATAAAACTGCAGTGGATGTCTCTGTGTGCACATCTCTTTCCTTTTGGTGAGAAACAACAAAGGTTGGGCCCCGTCTAAGCATTCTAATGTCCCCTGTCCCATTCTCTGAGTGGCCCTTTCTGACCACTTGTTTGTACAGACCACAGTCCAGGAAGGAAGCAGAAAGACTGTCCCTATCCACATTTCCTCAGTTGCAAACAGGGCTTGGGTGGGTAGTGACAGGAAAATGTTCTTTTTCTTGCTAACGTGGAGGAATCCGCAGAAGTTTGTGTTCAGCCACATGCTGTTGGACTTTGCCTGCGTGGGCGAGGATTTCTCCCTAGGTGGGGGAGCAGCTTTGTTCCCAGCCCAGTTCTGTAGCAGTGAATATACTTGTGAATAAACTGGGCCCCCGGGGGCCTGCCTGGATGGGCGCTGTCCAGTAAACACCAGGCCTCTGGTCATCTCAGGAGCTGTTAGCCGGCTTGTTGGAGCCATGGAGGGTTGTGGCCACAGGGACTGATGTGCAAAATGACCGAGTTGATTCTCCAGCCAGGTGCAGGGGCTGCGCGGAGGCCGCAGAGAAGGGGTTAGGAGCAGGCACCTGGGCTGGGTCACCTGAGTTTGCATCCCAGCTTTCTGGCTGTGGTCCCTCAAGCAACTTGTTGCCTCCCGAAGCTCTGTTTTCTCTACCCTACTTCATCGATTCTAAGATGCACACATTTCCACCTTGTGACTTCTTTGAAATTGAGATGCATCTTTCAGTCAGTGGCGTCTCATAGTTGCTGTCAGCCAGCTGGTATTCGTGATGGAGTTGTGTGAAAACCCGTGGACACCTGCTGAGACCAAGATGGCGCCACATCTACGCATCTTAGATTTGATGAGCTGTGGTAAATAACGGGAGGCGTGCATGAGCTAATCCTGGGGAAACACTTAGCACTGCTTCTGGTCCATCAGAAGGGGTCAGTAGGGGCTTCCTACCTACGTCCTTTTCGGAGGGTTTCAAGATGACCAGGACAGTGCCCCTGAGGAACTTGGAGCCTCTTGGGAAGATGAGCTGTACCCCGAAGGGAGAACAGGGCAGAATGATTTGGGTCATTTGTGGAAGACAGAAGTCTGTCTAGAGCAGAGAGGACTTTGCAGTGGAGTTGTATGTGAGGTGAATGTCAAAGGATGGTAGGACCTGAGCATGTGAGGGAGGAGGGGGTGGATTCCAGGAGAGAGCAGCACGCTTCATGCCTGGCAGTGTGCCTGCTGCCCTTCCTGCCTGTGCACAGCCCCTGCTGCTTTGCCCTGGGGGGTGTCTGGGCTTGGGCCATCTGCCTGCCTAGCCCATGGGCAGAGGACCTGGGCCATTGTGAGTTGTCCTGACCCCAGCTAGCAGCTGAGCTGGACGAGGGCCTGTGACCTCTGGGGCTCTGAGTTCTCTGAGGCATTTTGTTGGGCCGTGGTGACTGGTGGTAAAGCCAGGCTATGGAGGCAAGCCCTGGGCTCCTCCAGGTTTCTGCGAAACTTGGAGTTGATGCCCAGCATTCATCCAATCAGCTGCATTTAGGAGAAAGTTAGAAAAGATTTTACCCTCAACCAGTGTGGAAAATGTCTGGAGTGAAGTAATGGGCCCAGACAAGCTGTAATAATAATACAATAGCATCAGCAGGCTTCAAAAGCAGCCCAAGTGAGTCAGAGCGTGCTGTCCACGGGCGGTGGCCCAGGGGAGGGTCAGTGGGATGTGTCCTGTGGGAAGGTGGGCATCGGTTGTCCTCGCCAGCCCTGGAGGAAACCCGAGCCTGCAAGAACGCCTGGCCTTCCGATGAGGGGTCTTGTGCTCCTGTGTCTGCAAAACTCCACAGGGATGCTGGAGTGGCGGGTGGGGGGACTTGAACCATTTCCCCGTGAAGACGCTCTAGGAGCAAACACGTTTAAGGCTCTTGGTGGACATATTGCCAGACTGCTCTCCAAATGGGTGGGGCAGCTTGCACCCCAGTGCCTGCCTCTGCCAGTTAGGCCAAACAGCCTGACCTTTGCCAAAGTGAGAGGCCAAACTTGCCCTTCTTTGATGGCTCGCGAGGGTGAGCTTTTATCTTGTGTTAAGCCTGTTGGCCGATCTTTTGTGGAATGTCTGTTCATTCTTTGCAGTCTCCTAATGGGATTTCTAATTTTCTCCCCCCATTTTTTGTTATCTGTAAGAGCGTTTTATAGATTAAAGATACAAGCCTTTGACAAATGTTGTGAGCACTTTTTTCTCGTTGCGTTTAGGTTTCTCTCTTTACTTACAGAAGTTTAGCTTTTACGCAGTCACACCTCAATTTCTTCCTTTGGATTTAGGCTCAGAAAATCTCTCCCTACCGTGAGATGAGATAAGCAGTCATTTGTTCTTCTAGTTATTTTAAGATTTCAGTTTCAACATTTTCTTCTATAATCCACGTGGCTAGGTTTGGGGTCTGATTAGCCCCCAGCCATGCCAGTAGCCCGAGGGCCCAGCCCCATTTGTTGAATGGCTGCTCTCCCTGCCCCGCCTGCCCCACCCGCCTGCCCCTGGTCTCTCCAGGAATCATGTTTGTGCAAGAAGAGGCCCTGGCCAGCAGCCTGTCATCCACCGACAGTCTGACTCCTGAGGACCGGCCCATTGCGCGGGGATGCTCTGATTCCTTGGAGTCCATCCCTGCGGGACAGGTAACATCCTCCTCCTGCTTCTGGGGGTTGGTTTCCTCTGCGGCCAGCTCTTCTGCCTGAAGCTGTCTGGAAGTATGAGGTGGCCTGGCTGGAGTTGTAGCAGATGCTGCCAGTGCTTGGTGTGCTCTGCTTTGTGGTTAAGGGTCTGTTCAGTTAGCGTCTGTTGTCTGTCTCTTTCTTTGGACTGATGGGAATAGGCAGTTTTCTCTTACTGGACCCTGGGGGGGCAAAGCCACATAACCCTTAGTGCATGTGAGCAGACTCCCTGGGGAAAGTTCAGAAGGCCCTGGTCAGGGGTGGCTTGTTTGGGCTCCGCACCCATCAGGAAGTTTCTCCCCCTGCTGTCTGGCACCCCTGCGCCATTTTGCCTGTTTCTGCACGTCACCCACCCTGGTAATCTGGGACACGCTGTGACTCTGTTCCTTCTTCCGTGGCTGCTCCTGAGGGTCCCTGGGCTGCTTCCTGTGTCTTGGAAAGAAAGAGGACGGCAGGTGTGGTGCGAGGGGCTCATTTGCTGTGTGCGTGGGGAGTAGTGTGCTTGGTAGCTGGGCCTGCCCAGCCCTGTCTCTCTTCACCAACACAGTGTCACGGCCGTGTGGCACTGGGGCAGTGGGCAGAGTCCTCGCTCTGTCCCAGCACTCCACTGCACTCTCCCTTCACCCTCCCCAGGGTCACAGCAGGAGGCTCCTGAGCCCTAGGTCTTCCCCGCTGCCCAGAGACCATTGGGAGGGCCTTGCCAGGCGCTGCACAGCCTCCGCTCACCATGTCCTCTGCTGGCCCGGTACCAAGTTGGTAGATGGTCCACATGGACCCTGTGGGATGGCACAGGGAACATTCAGATGCCAGACCTGGAGGCACAAGCTGAGCTTGCGGAGGGCGAGAGGCTTTGGCCCAGGGGTTGGGAGTGTGGGCTGGGGTCAGACCGACACGGTTGGGAATCTTAGCTCTGCTGTGCACTGGCAGGATGACTGAGTGAGTCTCTCTGCCTCTCTGAGCCCCAAGATCCACCCTAGGGTGGAGTGTGGGGATAGCAAGGAGCCTCCTGCTGGGTCACGAAGGAGTGCTCAGGGCCTGCCGCCCGGTGAATGCCAGGCCATGGCTGCGGCAGGTGGGGGCTGACCGCATTTCCTTTCCTGGCAGGCACCTTCTGATGATTTAAGAGACGTGCCGGGAGCTGTTGGCGGTGCAAGGTAAGGAAGAGGCTATCATGGAAGGCATTCTGGGCCTTCTGCACATACTCTGTGGGCCAGTAGTAACCAAGATTTTCTTAAAAGTCTGTTTGCAGAAGTCCTATAGAACTATTTCTTCCTTTAAATAAATAAACACAGCTGAAATGGGCTCTGGTCTGTTTCCAAGTTCTAATCCCTAAACTTTGCATTGACACGTTATCCTACGCTAGGGGTCAGCAGGTCAAAGCCAATTTAGTCCACTGCCTGTTTTGTACAGTCTGTGAGCTAAAAATGATTGTTCCATTCTTAAGGAGCTGTTTTTTTTAAAATAAACGATGTGGGTGGGGTAGCCCCCAAAGCCTCAAGTGTTTACTGTCTTTACAGAAGAGGTTCCCCAACCCATTCTACATACCCTTTTTCACCAGGGCCAGTAGAGGCCAAGAGGCGCTTGAATTTTTTTTAATTTTTATTGGAGTATAGTTGATTTACAATGTTGTGTTAGTTTCAGGTGTACAGCAAAGTGAATCAGTTATGCATATATCCACTCTTTTTAAGGTCTTTTCCCATATAGATCATTACAGAGTGTTGAGTAGAGTTCCCTGTGCTATACAGTAGGTCCTTATTATCTATCTTATATATAGTAGTGTGTACATACGAATCACAATCTCCCATTTTATTCCTCCTCCAATTCCCCCCGGTAATCATAAGCTTGTTTTCTACATCTGTGACTCTATTTCTGTTTTGTAAATAAGTTTATTTGTATCACTTTTTTTAGATTCCACATATAAGCGATATCATATGATATTTGTTTTTGTCTAACTTCACTTAGTATGACAATTCCTAGGTCCATCCATGTTGCTGTAAATGACATTATTTCATTCTTTTTTATGGTTGAGTAGTATTCCATTGTATATATGTACCCGATCTTCTTTTTCCATTCACCTGTTGATGGATATTTAGGTTGCTTCCATGTCTTGGCTATTGTAAACAGTGCTGCAGTGAACATTGGGGTGCATGTAGCTTTTCGAATTACGGTTTTCTCCGGATATATGGCCAGGAGTGGGATTGCTGGATCATATGGTAGTTCTATATTTAGTTTTTTAAGGAACCTCTATACCGTTCTCCATAATGATTGTACCGATTTACATTCCCACCAACAGTGCAAGAGGGTTCCTTTTTCTCCACACCGTCTCCAGCATTTACTGTTTGTAGATTTTTTGATGTTGGCCATTCTGACCGGTGTGACATCTGTGTCTCTATTTCTGCCCTGCAGACCGGTTCATCTGTACCATCTTTCTAGGTCCCACATATATGTATTAATATATGATATTTGTTTTTCTCTTTCTGACTTCACCCTGTAGGACAGTCTCTAGATCCATTACGTCTCTACAAATGACCCAATTTCGTCCTTTTTTTTGTGGCTGAGTAATTCTCCATTTTATATATGTGCCACATCTTCTTTACCCATTTGTCTATCGATGGGCATTTAGGTTGCTTTCATGACGTGGCTATTGTAAATAGTGCTGCAGTGAACATTGGGGTGCATGTGTCTTTTTGAATTATGGTTTTCTCTGGGTATATGCCCAATAGTGGGATTGCTGGGTTATACGGTAATTCTATTTTTAGTTTTTTAAGGAACCTCCATACTGTTCTGCATAGTGGCTATATCAATTTACATTCCCACCAACAGTGCAAGAGGGTTCCCTTTTCTCCACATGTGGGTTGTCTTTTCATTTTGTTTATGGTTTCCTTTGCTGTGCAAAACCTTTTAAGTTAAATTAGGTCCCATTTGTTTATTTTTGTTTTTATTTTCATTACTCTAGGAGGTGGATCAAAAAATATTGCTGTGATTTATGTCAGCGATATATGTATATACATATACATATATTTATATACATATGGAATGTATATATATACAATGTACACACATATATATTTATATACATATATACATATACAATATATGTATATATATACATATATTTTAGTTTGCTTGTTTTTTTTAATTGAAGTATAGTTGATGTATAATATTATATGTTACAGGTGTACAATATAGTGATTCAATTTTTAAAGGTTATAATCCAGTTATAGTTATTATAAAATATTGACTGTATTCCCTGTGTTGTACAATATATCCTTGTACCGTTTTTTATACATAATAGTTCATACTTCTTAATCCTGTACCCCTATCTGGCCCATCCTTCCTTCCCTCTCCCCATTGATAAACACTAGTTCTCTATATCTGTTTTGTTATAGTCACCAGTTTGTTTTATTTTTTAGATTCCACATAAAAGTGATATCATACAATATTTATCTGTTTGACTTATTTCACTTATCATAATACCCTCCAAGTCCATCCATGTTGTTTCAAATGGCAAAATTTCATTATTTTTATGGCTGAGTGGTATTCCATTGTACATACGTACCACATCTTCTTTATCCAGTCATCTGTTGATGGACACTTAGGTTGCTTCCATATCTTGGCAATTGTAAATAATGGTGCTATGAACATTGGGGCACATCTGTCTTTTTGAATTAGTGTTTTGGTTTTTTGGGGGTATATACCCAGGAATGGAATTGCTGGGTCATATGGTAGTTCTGTTTTTTTTTTTTTTTGGCGGTACGCGGGCCTCTCACTGTTGTGGCCTCTCCCGTTGCGGAGCACAGGCTCTGGACGCGCAGGCTCAGCGGCCATGGCTCACGGGCCCAGCTGCTCCGCGGCATATGGGACCTTCCCAGACCGGGGCACGAACCCATGTCCCCTGCATTGGCAGGCGGACTCTCAACCACTGTGCCACCGGGGAAGCCCTATTTTTAGTTTTTTGAGAAACCTCCATACTGTTTTCCACAGTGGCTGCACCAAGTTATATTTATATTTCCACCAACAGTATATAAGAATTCCCTTTTCCCCACATCCTTGCCAACATTATTTGCATTCTTTTTGATGATAGCCATTCTGACACGTGTGAGGTGATAGCTCATTGTGGTTTTGGTGTGCATTTCCCTGATGATTAGTGATGTTCAGCATCTTTTCATGTGCCTGTTGAGTGCTGCCTATATTTTCCTCTAAGAGTTGTATAGTATTTGGCCTTACATTTAGGTCTTTAATCCATTTTGAGTTTATTTTTGTGTATGGTGTTAGGGAGGGTTCTAATTTCACTCTTTCACATGTAGCTGTCCAGTTTTCCCAGCACCACTTATTGAAGAGACTGTCTTCTCTCCATTGCATATTCTTGCCTCCTTTGTCATAGATTAGTTGACCATAGATGTGTGGGTTTATCTCTGGGCTTTCTCTCCTGTTCCATTGATCTATATTTCTGTTTTTAATGCCAGTACCAAACTGTTTTGATTACTGTAGCTTTGTAGTATAGTCTGAAGTCAGGGAGGCTGATGCCTCCAGCTCCGTTTTTCTTTCTCAAAATTGCTTTGGCTATTCAAAGCAATTTGTCTTTTGTGTTTCCATACAAATTGTAAAATTTTTTGTTGTAATTCTGTGAAAAATGCCATTAGTAATTTGATAGGGATCGCATTGAATCTGTAGATTGCTTTGGGTCATTTTGACAATATTGATTGTCATTTTGACAATATTGATTCTTCCAATCCAAGAACATAGTACATCTCTCCATCTGTTTGTGTCATCTTTGATTTCTTTCATCAGCATCTTATAGTTTTCTGAGTACAGGTCTTTTGCCTCCTTAGGTAGGTTTATTCCTAGGTATTTTATTCTTTTTGTTGCAATGGTAAATGAGAGTGTTCCCTTAATTTCTCTTTCTGATCTTTTGTTGTTAGTGTATAGGAATGCAAGAGATTTCTGTGTATTAATTTTGTATCCTGCAAATTCACTGATGAGCTCTAGTAGTTTTCTGGTAGTGTCTTTAGGATTCTCTGTGTATAGTATAATGTCATTTGCAAACAGTGACAGTTTTACTTCTTCTTTTCCAATTCGGATTCCTTTTATTTCTTCTCTGATTGCCGTGGCTAGAAATTCCAAAACTGTGTTGAATAAAAGTGGCAAGAGTGGACATCCTTGTCTTGTTCCTGATCTTAGAGGAAATGCTTTCAGTTTTTCACCATTGAGAATGATATTGGCTGTGGGTTTGTCTTATATGGCCTTTATTATGTTGAGCTAGGTTCCCTCTGTGCCCGCTCTCTAGGGAGTTTTTATCATAAATGGGTGTTGGATTTTGTCAAAAGCTTTTTCTGCATCTATTGAGATGATCATATAATTTTTATTCTTCAGTTTGTTAATGTGGTGTATCACATATTGAAGAATCCTTTCATCCTGGGATAAATCCCACTTGATCATGGTATATGATCCTTTTAAGGTGTTGTTGGATTCTGTTTGCTAGTATATTTTTTTTAACATCTTTATTAGCGTATAATTGCTTTACAGTGGTGTGGTAGTTTCTGCTTTATAACAAAGTGAATCTGCTATACATATATCCCTATATCTCCTCCCTCTTGTGTCTCCCTCCCACTCTCCCTATCCCACCCCTCTAGGTGGTCACAAAGCACCGAGCTAATCTCCCTGTGCTATGCAGCTGCTTCCCACTAGCTATCTGTTTTACATTTGGTAGTGTATATATGTCCATGCCACTCTCTCACTTCCTCCCAGCTTACCCTTCCTCCTCCCTGTGTCCTCAAGTCCATTCTCTACATCTGCATCTTTTTTTTTTTAACATCTTTATTGGGGTATAATTGCTTTATACATCTGCATCTTTATTCCTGTCCTGCTTCTAGGTTCTTCAGAACCTTTTTTTTGTTTTTAGATTCCATATATATGTGTTAGCGCATGGTATCTGTTTTTCTCTTTCTGACTTACTTCACTCTGTATGACAGACTCTAGTTCCATCCACCTCACTGCAGATAACTCAATTTCGTTTCTTTTTATGGCCGAATAATATTCCATTGTATATATTTGCCACATTTTCTTTATCATATTCCATTGTATATATGTGCCACGTCTTCTTTATCCATTCATCTGTCGATGGATACTTAGGTTGCTTCCATGTCCTGGCTATTGTAAATAGAGCTGCAACGAACATCGTGGTACATGACTCTTTTTGAATTATGGTGTTCTCAGGGTATATGCCCAGTAGTGGGATTGCTGGGTTGTATGGTAGTTCTATTTTTAGTTTTTTAAGGAACCTCCATACTGTTCTCCATAGTGGCTGTATCAAGTTACATTCCACCAACAGTGCAAGAGGATTCCCTTTTCTCCACACCCTCTCCAGCATTTATTGTGTGTAGATTTTTTGATGATGGTCATTCTGACTGGTGTGAGGTGATACCTCACTGTAGTTTTGATTTGCCTTTCTCTGATGATTAGTGATGTTGAGCATCCTTTCATGTGTTTGTTGGCAATCTGTATATCTTCTTTGGAGAAATGTCTGTTTAGGTCTTCTGCCCATTTTTGGATTGGGTTGTTTGTTTTTTTTGATAATGAGCTGCATGAGCTGCTTGTAAATTTTGGAGATTAATCCTTTGTCAGTTGCTTCATTTACAAATATTTTCTCCCATTCTGAGGGTCGTCTTTTCGTCTTGTTTATGTTTTCCTTTGCTGTGTAAAAGCTTTTGAGATTCATTAGGTCCCATTTGTTTATTTTTATTTCCATTTGTCTAGGAGGTGGATCAAAAAGGATCTTGCTGTGATTTATGTCATAGAGTGTTCTGCCTGTGTTTTCCTATAAAAGTTTTATAGTGTCTGGTCTTACATTTAGGTCTTTAATCCATTTTGAATTTACTTTTGCGTATGGTGTTAGGGAGTGTTCTAATTTCATTCTTTTACATGTAGCTGTCCAGTTTTCCCAGCACCACTTATTGAAGAGGCTGTCTTTTCTCCATTGTATATTCTTGCCTCCTTTATCAAAAAAAAGGTGACCATATGTGAGTGCGCTTATCTCTGGGCATTCTGTCCTGTTCCATTGATCTGTATGTCTGTTTTTGTGCCGGTACAATACTGTCTTGATTACTGTAGCTTTGTAGTGTAGTCTGAAGTCGGGGAGCCTGATTCCTCCAGCTCCATTTTTCTTTCTCAAGATTGCTTTGGCTATTTGGGGTCTTTTGTGTTTCCATACAAATTGTGAAATTTTTTGTTCTAGTTCTGTGAAAAATGACATTGGTAGTTTGATAAGGATTGCATTGAATCTGTAGATTGCTTTGGGTAGTACAGTCATTTTCACAGTGTTGATTCTTCCAATCCAAGAACATGGTATATCTCTCCATCTGTTTGTGTCACCCTTGATTTCTTTTATCAGTGTCTTATAGTTTTCTGCATGCAGGTCTTTTGTCTCCTTATGTAGGTTTATTTCTAGGTATTTTATTCTTTTTGTTGAAATCGTAAATGGGAGTGTTTCCTTAATTTCTCTTTCAGATTTTTTATCATTAATGTATAGGAATGCCAGAGATTTCTGTGCATTAATTTTGTATCCTGCTACTTTACCAAATTCATTGATTAGTTCTAGTAGTTTTCTCATAGGATTCTCTATGCATAGTATCATGTCATCTGCAAACAGTGACAGCTTTACTTCTTCTTTCCAATTTGGATTCCTTTTATTTCTTTTTCTTCTCTGATTGCTGTGGCTAAAACTTCCATAACTATGTTGAATAATAGTGGTGAGAGTGGACAACCTTGTCTTGTTCCTGATCTTAGAGGAAATGGTTTCAGTTTTTCACCATTAAGAAAGATGTTGGCTGTGGGTTTGTCATATATGGCCTTTATTATGTTGAGGTAAGTTCCCTCTGCCTACTTTCTGGAGGGTTTTTTATCATAAATGGGTGTTGAATTTTATCGAAAGCTTTTTCTGCATCTATTGAGATGATCATATGGTTTTTCTCCTTCAGTTTGTTAATATGGTGTATCACATTGATTGATTTGCATATATTGAAGAATCCTTGCATTCCTGGGATAAACCCCACGATCATGGTGTATGATCCTTTTAATGTGCTGTTGGATTCTGTTTGCTAGTATTTTGGTGAGAATTTTTGTGTCTGTGTTCATCAGTGATATTGGCCTGTAATTTTCTTTTTGTGTGGTATTTTTGTCTGGTTTTGGTATCAGAGTGACAGTGGCCTCATAGAATGAGCTTGGGAGTGTTCCTTCCTCTGCAACTTTTTGAAAGAGTTTGAGAAGGAGAGGTGTTAACTCCTCTCTAAATGTTTGATATAATTCATCTGTGAAGCCATCTGGTCCTGGACTTTTGTTTGTTGGAAGTTTTTTAATCACAGTTTCAATTTCAATACTTGTGATTGGTCTGTTCCTATTTTCTATTTCTTCCTGGTTCAGCCTTGGAAGGTTGTACCTTTCTAAGAATTTGTCCATTTCTTCCAGGTTGTCCATTTTATTGGTGTATAGTTGCTTGTAATAGTCTGTTATTATCCTTCGTACTTCTGTGGTGTCATTTGTTACTTACCCTTTTTCATGTCTAATTTTATTGATTTGAGCCCTCTCCCTTTTTTCCTTGATGAGTCTCTAGCTAAAGGTTTATCAGTTTTGTTTATCTTTTCAGAGAACTAGCTTTTAGTTTCATTGATCTTTTTTTACTGTTTTCTTTGTCTCTATTTCATTTGTTTCTGCTCTGATCTTTATGATTTCTTCGACTCACTTTGGGTTTTGTTTGTTCTTCTTTCTCTAGTTCCTTTAGGTCTAAGGTTAGGTTGTTTATTTGAGATTTTTCTTGTTTCCTGAGGTAAGATTGTATGCTGTAAACTTCCCTCTTAGAACTGCCTTTGCTGCATCCCATAGGTTTTGGATCGTCATGTTTTCGTCATTTGTCTCTAGGTATTTTTTGATTTCCTCTTTGATTTCTTCAGTGATGCATTGGTCGTTTAGTAACATATTGTTTAGCCTCCATGTGTTTGTGTTTTTTATAATTTTTTTTCCCTGTAATTGATTTCTAATCTCATAGCATTGTGGTCGGAAAGGATGCTTGATATGATTTCAGTTTTCTTAAATTTACCGAGGCTTGATTTGTTTCCCAAGATGTGATCTGTCCTGCAGAATGTTCAGTGTGCACTTGTGAAGAAAGTGTATTCTGCTGTTTTCGGATGGAATGCCCTATAAATATCAATTAAATCCATCTGGTCTGATGTATCATTTAAGGCTTGTGTTTCCCTGTTGATTTTCTGTCTGGATGATCTGTCCATTGGTGTAAGTGGGGTGTTAAAGTCCTCCACTGTTATTGTGTTACCATCGATTTCCCCTTTTATGGCTGTTGGCATTTGCTTTATATATTGAGGTGCTCCTATGTTGGGTGCATATATATTTACAATTGTTATATCTTCTTCTTGGATTGATCCCTTGATCATTATATAGTGTCCTTTCTTATCTCTGATACAAGTATTGCTACTCCAGCTTTCTTTTGATTTCCATCGCATGGAATCTCTTTTTCCATCCCCTCACTTTCAGTCTATGTATGTCTCTTGGTCTGAAGTGGGTCTCTTGTAGACAGTATATATACTGGTCTTGTTTTTGTATCCATTCAGCCAGTCTGCATCTTTTGGTTGGAGCATTTAATCCATTTACATTTAAGGTAATTATCGATATGTTTGTTCCTATTGCCGTTTTTTAAATTGTTTTGGATTTGTTTTTGTTGGTCTTCTTTCTTCCCTTTTTCTTTTGTACTCTTCTCTTATGGTTTGATGACTATCTTTAGTGTTGTGTTTGGGTTGCTTTTTCTTTTTTGTGTGTGTATCTATTTTAGTGTTTTGGTTTGCAGTTCCCATGAGGTTTTGATGTAGCAGTCTGCATACAAGGTTGTTTTAAGTTGCTGGTCTCTTGATTTCAAATGCAGTTCCCATATTCTGCATTTGTAGTCTCCTCATGGTTGCTGGTTTTGACATCATATTTGTGTATGGGTGATTTCCTACTTAATTACTTTATGTTTGCATTTACCAGTGAGCTTTCCCATTTGTGATTTTCTTATTTCTAATTGTGGCCTCTTTTTTTACCCCCCTGCCTAGAGAAGTTCCTTTAGCATTTGTTGTAACGCTAATTTGGTGATGCTGAATTCTCTTAGCTTTTGCTTGTCTGTAAAGCTTTTGATTTCTCCGTCGAATCTGAATGAGAGCCTTGCTTGTTAGAGTAGTCTTGGTTGTAGGTTTTTCCTTTTCATCACTTATACTCCAATAAAGATATTTAAAAGACACATATATATATGTGTGTGTGTGTGTATATATATATGTATGTATGTATGTATGTATGTATGTATATCTCGTGACACTCTCTTCTGGCCTTCAAGAGTTTCTGCTGAAAAATCAGCTGATGACCTTATAGGGATTCCCTTGTATGTTATTTGTTGCTTTTCCCTTGTTGCTTTTAATATTTTTTCTTTGTATTTAATTTTTGTCAGTTTGATTAATATGTGTCTCGGTGTGTTCCTCCTTGGGTTTATCCTGTATGGGACTCTGTGCTTTCTGGACTTGGGTGACTGTTTCCTTTCCCATGTTAGGGAAGTTTTCAGCTATAATCTCTTCAAATACTTTCTCAGGCCCTTTCCCTTTCTCTTCTTCTTCTGGGACCCCTATAATGTGAACGTTGGTGCATTTAATGTCCCAGAAGTCTCTGAGACTGTCCTCATTTCTTTTCATTCTTTTTTCTTTATTCTGTTCTGTGGCAGTGATTTCCACCACTCTGTCTTCCAGCTCACTTATTCGTTCTTCTGCCTCAGTTATTCTGCTAGTGATTCCTTATGGTGTGTTTTTCATTTCACTTACTGTGTTGTTCATCTCTGTTCTTTAAATCTTTTGTCTCTTTGTTAAACATTTCTTGTATCTTCTTGGTCTGTGCCTACATTCTTTTTCTGAGATTTTGAATCATCATTACTCTGAATTCTTTTTCAGGTAGATTACCTGTCTCTAAAGGAGCTTGAATTTAAATGTGAAGGTCCTAAGACCCCCAGCCCACTCCCCAAGCCTCTCACCTGTGAAGGCGACTGGGTGCCCCTGCAGGGGACTGTTGTCAAGTTAGTCCATACCCATGAGCACTCATTGCCCTTGGGGCTTGTGGCCAGCGTCTGAAGGACTGAGAAGTCTTCATGATGTGCGCAGGATTGTGTTGGATGCCTGTGGTCTGGACCCTGGAAGTGTGGTGGCCCCAGCCTTCCAGCACCTCGGCTCCCCACCAGGGTGCTTGCTAGGACCAGGCTCAGCTGTTTAGGAGGCTTGGGAGACTCATGGGTTGCTTCTTCAGGGCCAGGGGACAGCAGCAGGACCGGACATGGGAGGTGGGGGCATCCCAGCCCAGCATGTCACTGACCTGGCTTCTCCCCACACAGCCCAGAGCACGCGGAGCCAGAGGTCCAGGTGGTGCCAGGGTCCGGCCAGATCATCTTCCTGCCCTTCACCTGCATTGGCTACACCGCCACCAACCAGGACTTCATCCAGCGCCTGAGCACGCTCATCCGGCAGGCCATCGAGCGGCAGCTGCCTGCTTGGATTGAGGCTGCCAACCAGCGAGAGGAGGGCCAGGGCGAGCAGGGCGAGGATGATGAGGAGGAGGAGGAGGATGTTACTGAGAACCGCTACTTTGAAATGGGGCCCCCGGATGTGGAGGAAGAGGAAGAGGGTGGGCCAGGAGAGGAAGAGGAAGAAGAGGAAGAAGAAGAGGAGGAGGAGGAGGGCGAGGAGGAGCGCCTGGCTCTGGAGTGGGCCCTGGGCGCAGATGAGGACTTCCTGCTGGAGCACATCCGCATCCTCAAGGTGCTCTGGTGCTTCTTGATCCACGTGCAGGGCAGCATCCGCCAGTTTGCTGCCTGCCTTGTGCTCACAGACTTTGGCGTCGCCGTCTTTGAGATCCCGCACCAGGAGTCGCGGGGCAGCAGCCAGCACATCCTCTCCTCCCTGCGCTTTGTGTTCTGCTTCCCGCACGGCGACCTCACCGAGTTTGGCTTCCTCATGCCGGAGCTGTGCCTGGTGCTCAAGGTGCGGCACAGCGAGAACACGCTCTTCATCATCTCAGACGCCGCCAACCTGCACGAGTTCCACGCTGACCTGCGCTCTTGCTTCGCCCCGCAGCACATGGCCATGCTGTGCAGCCCCGTGCTCTATGGCAGCCACACCAGCCTGCAGGAGTTCCTGCGCCAGCTGCTCACCTTCTACAAGGTGGCGGGCGGCTGCCAGGAGCGCAGCCAGGGCTGCTTCCCTGTGTACCTGGTCTACAGTGACAAGCGCATGGTGCAGACAGCCGCCGGGGACTACTCGGGCAACATCGAGTGGGCCAGCTGCACGCTGTGCTCTGCCGTGCGGCGCTCCTGCTGTGCACCCTCCGAGGCTGTCAAGTCTGCTGCCATCCCCTACTGGCTGCTGCTCACACCCCAGCACCTCAACGTCATCAAGGCCGACTTCAACCCCATGCCCAATCGCGGCACCCACAACTGCCGCAACCGCAACAGCTTCAAGCTTAGTCGTGTGCCGCTCTCCACTGTGCTTCTGGACCCCACACGCAGCTGCACTCAGCCGAGGGGCGCCTTCGCAGATGGCCACGTGCTTGAGCTGCTTGTGGGCTACCGCTTTGTCACCGCCATCTTCGTGCTGCCCCATGAGAAGTTCCACTTCCTGCGCATCTATAACCAGCTGCGGGCCTCACTGCAGGACCTGAAGACTGTAGTCATCGCCAAGACCCCTGCAACCGGGGGCAGGCCTCAGAGCCCCCCTGTGGATGGCCAGGCTGCCGAGGACGGGGCCCGGTAAGACCGAGCATGGGCTTTTGGGGGCCAGGGGGCGGGAGGCTGGCTGAGACCAATCACTTCACCCAGATCTCCAGCACCCCTCAGCATTGCCTTTGGCTCCCTCGGGCTTGGGGCTTGGTGCTGGGCTGCTCCTTATCTCCCAAGGCTTCAGAAGAGGCCCAGGAAAGCTGTCCTTCCACAAAGCCAGGCTGGCCCAGTTCTCTGCCATTTAGAGTCCTGTGTGGCTGGGTCTCCAGGCTCCTGCTCCCACCTTGCCTGGCCCTCTCCACTGGGTCCAAGCATGGCCTCTAGGCATCACCCATGCCTCCTCGCCTCCAGGCTCGCAGTCCCGTGGCTGGCTCTGTGAGCCAGGGGGCTGCTTCAGGCACCACCTGCCTCTGACCCCCAGCTCCAAGCCCGTACCCTTTGGTGAGCCACACACGCCTTCTCAGGAAGACCTGGGTTGCTCAGGGGCCCTCTCTGTGTGTAATTTTATGAGTCCGTTCCAAAGGAAGCTGTTGGCTGAGAGCAGCAAGGTTTGAGTGTGTGAGCTGGGTGGTCACTTTGTGCAAAGCTCCTTTTCTTCTGGAGGGAGAGTGAAGTGCAGAGAGGGGAGGAGTTGGCAGCCCTGTCCTCTTCTTTTTTTTTTTTTAATTTATTTTTGGCTGCATTGGGTCTTCGTTGCTGCATGCGGGCTTTTTCTAGTTGTGGTGAGCGGGGGCTACTCTTCACTGCGGTGCGCAGGTTTCTCATTGTGGTGGCTTCTCTTGTTGCAGAGCACAGGCTCTAGGCACGTAGGCTTCAGTAGTTGTGGCACACGGGCTCAGTAGTTGCGGCTCGTGGGCTCTAGAGTGCAGGCTGAGTAGTTGTGGCGCACAGGCTTAGTTGCTCTGCGGCATGTGGGATCTTCCCAGACCAGGGCTCGAACCCGTGTCCCCTGCATTGGCAGGTGGATTCTTAACCACTGCTCCACCAGGAAAGCCCAGCCCTGTCCTCTTCCTTACTCTCCTTCCCCTGCTTCTGCCCCCGAGCCTGGCTTCTCTCAGGGCCGCCTGGGGTTGGCATATAATGGCTTGTGTGGGGCCATGGTCACACCCACAGGTTCACCCCTGCCTGGGGCTCAAGAGGCACCCTGTGCCCTTCAGGGTGCCCCTTTCTCCTATTACTGCTCCCAACTTCATGTATGCTGGGGCTTCCCTACCTGGGCAAGAAAGCCCTTTGTTTTTTGGCCTTCCTGTCCCATGAGACACGGTGTAGCTCACTTTCTCTTCCATCCTGGTGGACAGTGGAGACCCTGCCCTCACCCCAACATCTCACGCCTTCTCTCTCCAACCCAGCCCCTCAACTGATGCTCCCAAAGGTCATCCAGCATCTTCCTGGCTGAATCAGGGACCCCATCTTATGCCCAGCTCAAGTTCCATGCTCTCCATAGAGACCCTTGATGCCTCCAGGTACTGGAGAGCCCCTTATGCCAGAGGCGGCCTTGCATGGCCATCTCTCCGTCTCCCTGCCCCTATGATGAGGCTTCAGATGGTGACACTTTGTCTCAGTTTCCCTGCCACCCTCAAGCCTGGCTGGACCCTGCCCACAGTAGGGACTGCATGCAGAAAGCAGGCGCTCTGCTTCACCCCAGCAGATGCATCTCTGCTCCAAGACAGCAGGAGGACAGCCCAGAGGGCTTGGGGGCATTTGGCCCAGTGCAAGATCAGGGCCCCAGGGATCTCTTTCAACAGCTGGACTGTCCAGTTGAGAGGATGCCATCCAGGACTCCCCACCAGCATGAGCTTGGGCATGTAGGCTGGTGGCAGGGAGCTCCAGACTTCTGTGAGGGTTCTTTCTGAGCTTGTTTGATCTCATGCTTGGAACAGACCAGAGAAAACCCAGTGTGGCCACATGCAGTGGTGGCCGAGTGGGGGGAGATCCCGGGCTACCTAAGGAGGCCTCGAAGGCAAACTGAAGAGCGGTTTGAGTATTTGGTTCTCAACTCCATGTTCCCCAAGGTCCCAGCCCTGGGCACCTTGGTCTGTGCTCTGGACTTTGTAGTGGCATTTCTGACACCTTTACCACCTTCTCAAAATGATTTTTCAGTCCATGAGCCACATCTGTCTTTCTCAGCCCTGCCCTATCTTCCCATCTCCCCCCGAAGAGAAAGGGCCCCGGCACTTTCTCTCTGCTCTTTGGTCTTCCCATAAGGAGCCAAGATGAAATCCCCAGATGACCCCAGAGGTGGTGTGTGGTACATGCGTTTCCCTCACACTGAGGTTACACGTGGGATGTGAATCTGTATTTGGGACTCATGTGTTAATATGGTTTTTCTTGGGGGATTGGGAGATGCAGCAATGAGCAGCATCTCCAGGAGGTCCCGGCAGAGGCTCCAGCTCCAGCCCCAGCCCCAGCCCCAGCCCCAGCGGAGGTCCCAGCTCTAACCCCAGCAAAGACCCCAGCTCCGGCAGAGCCCTCAGTGCCAGCTTTGGTCCCAGTGGAGGCCCCAGCCTCAGCAGAGACCCCTTTGGAGGCCTCAGTGGGGGCCTCAGCCCCGGCAGCGGAGGCCCCAGCACAAGTGGAGGCCCCCGCCCAGTACCC
The DNA here is from genome assembly GCF_951394435.1 of Stenella coeruleoalba. Taxonomy (NCBI): domain Eukaryota; kingdom Metazoa; phylum Chordata; class Mammalia; order Artiodactyla; family Delphinidae; genus Stenella; species Stenella coeruleoalba. Next base: position 68,961,181 of record NC_137156.1, read on the forward strand.
AAGTGAGCACTTGATCCGGTCCACGTCGGAGGAGAATCAGATCCCTTCGCACCTGCCCGCCTGCCCGTCGCTCCGGCACATCGCCAGCCTGCAGGGGAGCGCCATCGTCGAGTTCTTCCACAGCAGCGTTGCCGAGGTAGGGCCAGCGCACCTGTGGAGGAAGGCGGCACTGTCGTCCTGGGGTCCCAGCAGGCTCATCTTGGGGTTAGCCTCAGGTTCCCAGACTTATGTGTGCTGGCTTTTCCCCCAGCTTCAGCTGTTCACAGCTTTGAGGGCCTGAGTAGGGAGAACCTGGGGTGCCCTTCCCTGGCCAGTTGTTTCCTCCATCACCGCCTCCTCCTGTGGCCATTCCTAGCCTCGGGCCCCGGGCAGACCCCACGGCACACCGTCTCCCATCCCTCACCACCTCTCTGCTTCGGAGTTTATAAATACGTTGACGAGACACAGTAGAGGTCCCATGCCTCCCCATCCAAGGCTGTGGGCCCGTCCCTGGGACGGCAGGTCACTGGGTAGTGGGGCTGGCGGAGGCCACCCTCCGCAGAGGCCTGGAGGAGGAGCTGTGTGCCCCGGCCGCCCTGCTCTCCTGCAGGCCCCAACCCGGCCCCTCTGTGTCCAGGTGGAAAACGAGGAGCTGCGGCACCTCCTGTGGTCGTCGGTGGTGTTCTACCAGACCCCGGGGCTAGAGGTGACCGCCTGCGTGCTGCTCTCCACCAAGGCCGTGTACTTTGTGCTGCACGATGGCCTCCGCCGCTACTTCTCGGAGCCGCTGCAGGGTGGGCACTGGGGCCTGAGGGGATGGGCGGGGTTCTGTCTCTAGAGCCCCTGTGCCACGTCAGGCAGCAGCGATTTGGCTGCACTGGGCCAAGAATCTCTTTTCTGAGGAAGGGGGGCGATGACAGCACTTTCCTCCTGGAGCTGTCACATGGGATGCGAGGCCAGGCGTGAAAGCGCCCAGTAAGGCCCTGTGAGTGCCCGGGACCCAGGCGTGCTGGGGGGGTGTTGGGCAGCCTCTGCCCCTTGGGGCCTTGGTGGGTGCCTTAGCCAGTGCCCTGTCCTAGGGCTCCTGGTGTCTCCAGCGTACCAGGCAAGGCTCAGACTGTAAAACACGTTTCCCCGAGGCCATGTGTGCTCAGAGGTGGCGGGGGCTCCTTGCCAGGCCTCAGTGGGCCAGGCCATCAAGGGGGCCCGTTCCTGCTCCACGCAGCTGCACACCTGGGAACCTTGTGCTCACCCAGCACGCCCACCACCATGTTCGCGCCCTTTCTGTCTGCCACAGATTTCTGGCATCAGAAAAACGCCGACTACAACAACAGTCCCTTCCACATCTCTCAGTGCTTTGTTTTAAAACTCAGCGACCTGCATGTAGTCAACGTTGGACTCTTTGACCAGTATTTCCGGCTGACGGGTGAGTGGCCACTGTGCTTTTGTCCTATTTTGGGTGAAGGCCAGTGTCACCAGTGGGCTTCCACCTTCATATGTGGGTGCATTATCGCAGGCAGAGTTTATCTGCTCAAAAGCCAGTTCACCGGAGCGGGAGGAAGCAGCTTCAGGAACTGCTGAGAGGGCAGAACTCACCCCTCAGGACTTGGAGCGAGAGGCTGGGGACAGAGGCGGCAAAGTGCTGGGTGGGCGGGCAGAGTGGGCCCTGGGCTCACGGGCAGGATGTTTCTGACTCATACTTCCTGAAGAGAGAAAGCTAAGCTCTTTCCCTAATGCCTCTGTATCCCCTTCCAGAAAAATGTTACAGCCCTTCCGGCCTGAGAAATGGCCGTCTCCCCAGGCCCCGTGATGCTTCCTCAAGTGGGTCCTCCTGACCCTGGCTCTGTGGTCCTCAGGTCCAGGCTAACCTGCTAGAGACTAGAGACGGCTCCAGGGGTGGGGATGGGGCTGGGGGGAGTAGCAGCCTGCAACCGTGCCCGGCCCCTTCTCCCGCAGGCTCCTCTCCGGCGCAGGTGGTTACATGCTTGACACGGGACAGCTACCTGACACACTGCTTCCTCCAGCACCTCATGGCCGTGCTCTCCTTGCTGGAACGCACACCCTCACCTGAGCCTGTCGACAAAGACTTCTACTCTGAGTTTGGAAACAAGACCACAGGTATCCCCACCCAGCTCGGGTCTCCTCGCCAACCCCAAGGGCTGCAGCAGGCCCCGGAACAACCTCTCTGTGCCGCAGCACCCTCTCTGCTTCTAGCTCTCTCTCTCTCTCTCTCTCTCTCTCTCTCTCTCTCTCTCTCTGTCTCTCTGTCTCTCTCTGTCTCTCTCTCTCTCTTTTTCTGCTTAGTCAGCTAGGGTTTTCCATGGCTTTTCCATGGCAGAGTCTCTGGCCCGGCAAATCCACAACCGTTCAGCATCTCAGTGTCTGCTCTTCTCTGAGCTGCTGGCCTGAGGGTCTCTGCCTGAGGGTGGGGGCTTGGAGTGCTCTCTCCCACTTCTGACAGACACGTGACTCATGCTGCCGTCTCTGGGTGGCTTGGGGCTGCTGGTGAACCACCACAGGCCAGTTCCAGGCTGCAGCCCCGGTGGCGTCTCTCTCTGCAGGGAAGATGGAGAACTATGAGCTGATCCACTCAAGCCGTGTCAAGTTCACCTACCCCAGTGAGGAGGAGGTTGGGGACCTGACATTCACTGTGGCCCAGAAGGTGGCTGACCCAGAGAAGGCGCCATCCCTCAGCATCCTGCTGTATGTGCAGGCCTTCCAGGTGGGCACACCACTATCTGGGCGCTGCAGGGGCATGTTGCGCCCCAAAACGCTCCTGCTCACCAGCGCCGAGATCTTCCTCCTGGACGAGGACTTCGTCCACTACCCGCTGCCCGAGTTTGCCAAAGAGCCGCCACAGAGGGACCGGTACCGGCTGGACGACGGCCGCCGCATCCGGGACCTGGACCGCGTGCTCATGGGCTACCAGACATACCCACAGGCCCTCACCCTGGTCTTTGACGACGTGCAGGGCCACGACCTCATGGGCAGCGTCACCCTGGACCACTTTGGGGAGGTGCCAGGTGGCCCAGCTAGAGGCGGCCAGGGCCGTGAGGTCCAGTGGCAGGTGTTTGTCCCCAGCGCTGAGAGCCGAGAGAAGCTCATCTCGCTGTTGGCCCGCCAGTGGGAGGCCCTTTGTGGCCGGGAGCTGCCCGTGGAGCTCACTGGCTAGCCCGGGTAGTAGCTGGCCCTTGCCACCCGCCGTGTCTGGCCTGGTGTCCACTCAGGGCCGGGAAGCAGGCTTTCTTTGCTTTTTTAAAATGTTTTCTCTTTCGGTACCTTTGGTTGATTGTCCTCCCAGAGAATGTGAACATGTGTGTTCAGTTGGTTCTCAGCCTCCCGCGGATCTGCTGCCTGCCCCTGGTGCCGCGTGGCCAGGCACACCAGTTTCGTGTCTTCTTTCGTGGGACCGTTGTTAACATGTGGCGCCGTGGGTCTGGTTTACTCTTTTATGCGTCCTTTCCCGAGATGTTAAGTTCAGTCTTGTTGCTGTTGCTGTCATTGTGGGCACTTGCTGCTAATTATGAAGCTGGCAGAGAAATGCACATTGAAAGCTCCCGCTCCATGCAGTTTTCCAAAGGGGAGGCCTCTCCCGGTCCAGACAAGTGGGAGAGCCCCATGGGGGCAGGAGTCCCCCAGGCCTTGGGGCTGAGAGGGCTGGGAGCAGGGGACCTAGAGCTGCCAGCACCAAGTGTGATTCCTGTTGCCTATTTTCTCTATTCCAGTAAAGCCAAGTTTGACACAGTCTGGGTCTTTTATTTCAAGGGCCACTGGGGTCCCAGCAGGGCATTGGTTCAGGGCGTGGTTGGCCTGAGGGGGAGAGGGTGCCTAGAGATGCAAGAAGGTCTTGGGGTAAAGGAAGAGGGGAGGAGCCTGTGAAGGGCAAAGGGAGCTGCTCTCCCAGGGCCAGATGCTGGATGGGTGTCTGTGGAGCCTGGGACAGGGGAGGTGTGAGGGCATCTTTGGACAGGGCCGTGCTGGGCTGTGGCTAAACCAGGAGCCTCAGGGCAAATGAGAGGAATGAAGCTCCTCAGGTGCCCCTGGCACACCGGCTGCTGCCCTGCCAGCCCTCAGGTCAGGAATGTCACACCCGACCTGTTGTGAGGGTTAGGCCTGGCGTCTGGGACGGCTTACTCTGTGGGGTCTAGGGGTCTCACCAGCATGGCCTGCAGAGGAGGTGGCCCCAGCGGTGGATAGTGGGGAGGAGGGCTCTGTGCCGTCCGTGTCTGGGTTCATGTCCTGAGAGATGATTGCTTCAGGGAGCTCTGCTGAGGTAGGACGTGGGATTTCTTTGGGAGCCAGGCCCCGTGCCCAGTCCCTCCTCAACCCATTTCTACCCCATAGCAGGGCCCCTGAGGCCCACTTACTTTCTCTCATCCTGGCCAGTCAGGAGCCTTCGGCCCTAAGGCTGCAGGACCGTTTTGGTCCAGCAGTATTGGGGATGGGGGAGGGGCCAGCCGGGTTCCCAGGCCTGCTTCTCCTCATTTTTCCCTTTGTGCCAGCAGAGTGGGGATCCGTGCCTGGAGGACCCATCACCATCAGGAAGGCTGTGGTGGATGGGAGGAGCCACCAAGGGGAGGGGAGGGTCTCTGCATTCACCTCCCCCCAGCCAAATCTCAAAGACCAGCCCCATGGCCCCTCAGCTGATGGGGGAGGGACTGCCCCCAACCAGACCTTTATCAAAAGCCCGCACAGATGGGCCACCTGCCTGTCTCCATCGGTTATGTCATACATAAATGGGGATTTATAGACCAGAGGCAGGGTCCACCATGCATAGGCCTTACCACCTAGACTGCTGTTCCCAGGTCCCACAGCCCAACAGTTAGCAGCCGACCCCAGCCTGGGTCCGTGAGGACAGGACCTAATGGGGGGAGTCCATGCAATGTAGTGGGGGGAAGGGTGCCCCACAGGCAGCAGACCTGGGGTTGGATCTTCACACTGGTTAGCTGAGTGATCTTAGACAAATTCCCTAGCCCCTTTGAGCGTCCGTTTCCCCACCAGTAACAGGATAATAAAAGTGCCTGCATTCATTCAGCCCACAAATCTGAAGTGAGCATCCACGCGTGAACCAGCCCGGCCCCTTCCCTGCTCTCCCATAGCTGGCATTCCAGTGGGGGACAGAAAATAAACTAGTGTCAGCTGGTGGCCAGTGCTACGAGGAGGTGAAGGCGGGAGACCTTTGACCTGAGGCTGAACCTTGTGGTGAGTCCTGTGAGGATCTGGGGTAACGGCAGCACCCGGGGAGCTCGCTCTGTAGTTATGGAGTAGAAAAGCCTGTGGTGGAACAGAGTTGGGGGTGTGGAGAGCAGGCAGCCGGGTCAGAGAGGCTGGCCTGCTGTGGACAGGGATGCGGGGCACAGGGGGCAAGCCTCAGGGCTGAGTGGAGAATGGATTGGGAAGGGAGGGCTACTGGCAGCAGGGAGGCCTCTCTGGGCGAGAAGGGTGGCGCAGGGACACATGGGGGATGGGGATCCTGGGCAGTGGAGGCCGAGCAGGGCAGGTGCGGGGGAGCAGCCTGATGACTGTCCACTTAGCAGGGAGTCGGAGGCCTGCACGTGCCCTCAGCAGCTGGAAAGGTAGAGGCAGACGAACCTGATTCAGAGGCTGCCCTCTCCCCCAGGCACCAGAACCCCCCAGAGCTTCTGAATGAAACATGCTGGGCTTGCAGGTACTTGGGGTTGGGGAGTTGTTTGCATCTGCTCCTGAGTGTGCTTCACAACCTCTGAAACACCCCAGGCTTGTGGCTAATGGTGGGCTTGGAGGCTGATGCAGGAGGAGGGTCCCGGGCCAGGAAGCCCCAAGCTGGGCCCAGGCGTCCATGCAGGGGTCAGTGGCCAGCACCTTCCCTTCCGCCTGCAGGCTGCTGATACGCAGGAGGAAATCCTGGCGGGTTCCTGTGGGGGTGAGCTGGCGGGGCCTCCCGGCTGCTTTTAAAGCGCCCGCCCTCCCTGTCCTGCCTGCCCGCCCTGTGCCTGCCTCCTAGAGCTCATTCTCCGCGCCGGCTGCCCCAGTTCTGTCCTGGACAGCGTGCCCGCCAGCCACCACCAGCCATGGCAGGGCCCCGGGACCACCTCCTGCTCTGCCTGCTGGTCCTCTGCCTGGCAGGCTTCAACTTCATCGGGGGGCAGAAGGTGAGTGTGAGCCGGTCGTGGGGGGCATGACATCCAGGCCCTCCCAGCCAGTAGTAGGAGCAGGGAGGGAGCGCTCATGGATCAGGCACGGGGCTGGGGACACAGGGCAGCTGGTTCTTGTCTGACCTTCTCTGAGCTGGACAGAGGGCTGGGCTCTTGTGCCCACCTCCCCAGGCTGAGGTCTGTGTCTCGCTGCTTGGGGTGGCAGGGATGTGTCAGCCTGCCCCTCTGTGTCCGGCTAGCCAGCCGGGGGGTGTGGGCAGCCGTCCCAGGTCTCCCCAGCCTGAGGGTAGGGTATACAGAGCCGGGCCCATCCCCCTGCCCGGACTGAGGCCCGGTGTCTCTGTGGCCCTGGCTTGGGGATGGGAGATGTGATCACCCCCAACCCTCGCAGGGCTGACAAACTGAGAGGCTCACGTGGACCATGTGTAGGCGTGCTGGGTGTGTGTGCATGTGTGTGTGCCCAGAGGCAGAATGAGGTCTACTCACCCCCAGTCCCTCTGGGCAAACAGCAGCCAACAATAATGCCCTCAAGCCTAAGAGCTGGTGTTCAAGTGCACAGCCCTGGGCACACCCAGCATCATCCCCTCAAGCCATCCCAGCCCCTGAGCAGTGGGCCCTGTTATTCTCCGCTTGAGGAAGCCAAACCCCAAGGATGATAGAGACAGGTTGGTCCAACTCCAGAGCCACGCTCCAGACCGCCATCTGCGGTTCCCCATCTGGCCATGAGGGAGGAGCCGATGGTCCCAGTGTGTGGCTGTCAGGTCCACATGCACAAGCCCCCTTTGGGATGCCTGTCTGCAGATCCACCCAAGCCCTATAGTAGGGACATTTTCCCAACTGGAGTTTCTGTGAGAGCCTCCCACCCTAGGCCTGGAGACAGTCACCTGGCTGGGGCCTGCCTCCAGGTGAAGGACCCTCTCCTGTGAGGCCAAGTTCTCTTGGGGCAGCTGCTACTGTCCCCAAATCACTAACAGGCAGACTAAGGTCCCGAGAGGAAAAGGACTTGCCCAGGATCCCACTGCCAGGCAGAGCCAGGACAGGGACCCAGGCCCTGTGCTACCCTGGGGCTTGCTCTCATCGGCCTTGTGGTCTGGTGAGGGGCCTCACCAGCTTCAGGGCCAAGTCAGGGTTGGGAACGGGAAGATCTGAGGTTGAAAAAGTGACAGTGATGGTGGAAGAGCCAAGGGTTTCAGGCTGTGCTGAGCCCTGCAGGTGGTTCCTGCTCCCTCCCTGCCTCGGTTTCCCCATGTGTACAATGCAAGGGAATTTCGAAGGCCACCTCCTTATGTTCTTGTGACAGGGGTCTATGAGGGACCTCAGCCTGGGAGTTTTTCCTTGTCACAGACCACCTCTAAGTCTGCCTTCTGGGGCTGGGGCTCAGACCTCCTGGGCCAGGGAAGAGGGCCCTGGGGGTTCTTGTCAGGGACGCAGCGACGCTGGCCTCTCACTCACCCTCAGTCCCTCAGCACTACCGGCACCTTGTGTAGCACGAGATCCACTGTAAACATTAGGAAACCGAGGCTCTAAGGGGAAGGGATGACTTCTGGGTCACATAGCTAGTGAGGAGCAGAACTCAAACACAGGAAGATTCAGGCAGTAGAGGCAGAGAAGGCTTCCTGGAGGAGGGGGCTTAGCACCTGTCTATTCAAGTCTTTCACAAGTGCCTCCTCTGCTAGGTGTATGCTGGTGCAGGTGAAGCCTGTGGTCTCAAGCTGGGGTTTGAAGGGAGAGGAGCATTGATCTTGGGCAGGGGGAAGTAGTTTGGGAGGTCCCTTCCCATCTGAGGGAGTTTGGGTTCTGGGCCCTGGACCCCAGCTTGAGGGAACTTCTTCCACCTTCTCACAACAGGCTAACACCTCGTGTCTCCTCAACTTCCCCAGCAGTGTCTCTATGGGATGCAAACATTGCAAAATCAGTTCTGGATTAGGGCAGGGAGGGGAGCAGCACCCGCCTGGCTCAGACGGGTCCCGAGGTGCCCTAGGGAAGAAGGGAATCTGATTCAGCACTCGGCTGGAATCCAGCCTCACTCCACCCAACGGGACCAGTGGCGAGATTGTCGGCTGGGGCTGATGCTCCTTCCACGCCACCAGGCAGAGGGGGCCTGCATGCCCACTTCCGGTGAGGTCCCAGAGAGAAGTGTGACTTGTCCGCTGGTTTATCCATCCATCACACAGTTACAGATGCAACAGCTCGTGAATGAGTGTCCACCCCACCACCAGCCACAAGGCTCCAGCTTCCTCCCGTGCTTGTGACTCACCCCCCACTTGACAGGACCTCCCCCTCTGCCCAAGAGTGAGGACAGTGCTCTCTCACTGCCCCTGAGCCCTTATCCAGGGCTGCTCTGAGAACTGGTCCCTGGGCCATTGCGCTGACGCTGGCAGCTGTGTCTGGCTGGCCAGGTGGCCCTCAGGGGAACCCCCCACCTGCAGAGCCTTTGCCCTGAGCCAGCAGCTGCCTGGCCTTGAAATTACCCAACTTCCTAGTCGCTCCCTGGCTCAGCAAAGACCGAGCCTCAGGCTGGGGAATGAGACCACAACATCCAGCCCCACAGCTCGGGCTGAGGCCGCCCGCAGCAACTTCCCTCTTTGCAGACCACAGAGGCAGGAGCGGAAAAGGCCAAATCACAGCAGCTGGGAGAGGCCCTGGGACCTTCATGTACACCAGAAAGTATTGAGGCACTATTTCTCCTTTTCTTTGGCTTTGAGAGCCACACATCTGTGATGTGTTCTAGGAAAGAGATGTCCTGGGTTTACCCCCTTTTGGAGCACATTGTGTTCAGCACTTTTTTTTTCTTTTTTTTTTAACATCTTTATTGGGGTATAATTGCTTTACAATGGTGTGTTAGTTTCTGCTTTATAACAAAGTGAATCAGTTATACATTTCAGCACTCTTTAAGATGAGAACTTCTCAGCTTCTCCAGGCCATGCCCCAAGCCCCTGAAAGCTCTCCTCATCAAAATGCACTTTGCTGTGGTCTTTTCTCCCACTGGCAACCAAGAGTTTAGCTTCCATTCCTCCAGGGCCAGTGCTGTAGGTTATTGGGACTTTGTTGCCATAATGGTAGCCCCACTGATGGTGGACTTGGGGGAGCTGTGACAGGCCAGCGAGTGGACTGCAGGCCTAGGGCTTTCTTGGCTCTCAGGTGACCATCTCTTCTCCTGCCCCCACCTCTGTTCTCCATGCAGCAGCCAGAGGGCCCATTTAAAACATAAACGAGTCCTGGGTCTGCTCCGGACTCCACCTCCCCTCACTGGCCTGGCCTGGCCCCAGCCCCTCTCCAGCCTCCTCTCTGCCTGTCTCTGCCTCATCACACATGGCCGTTTGCTTCCTCCCACTTCGTGACTTTTGCCTCTCCTGTCCCCTCTGCTAGGAGCAGTGACCCTGACCAATTTTCATGCATCCTTCAGGTCCCAACTCAATTGTCACCTCCCCAGGAAGCCACCTGGGCCTCCAGCCTGGGTCTTCTCAGTTCTCTCACTCCCAGCACTGCCCATCCAGTGATGGGCAGTGGACCCCTGGGTCCCGGCTGGCGTGTGGGGCTGTGGGCCAGGCCTGGACCAGGGCTCAGGGAATGTGACTGCTTGGCCCAAACTCAGACCCCCTCCCACACGCCTGCTCACACGGGCTGGCCTCGGGCATGGGGCTGGCTGCTGGGTCTCTGACCGCAGGGCACCAGAGAGGGCCCTGGGCTGGCCGAGGGGGTCATTTGGGAGTGAGGTGGGGACGTGCTCAGAGCAGAGTGACAACTGGAGGGCCAGCCCCATGGCGCATGGCTGAAGCTCTCATCCTGCCTGTGCCCAGGGGATGGAGGATGGCGTCAACTGTGTTCTCCTCCCCAACAGTGTCAGCCTGTCATTTAGTGTTTATGTTTAAATGAAAGGGGTGAATGAGCACTAGCTTGAGAGTCTAGGTTAAAGTTCCTGGGTGGCTACAGGCGAGGGCCACCCTGATGGGGTTCAGTTTCCTCCTTTGAATCACCCAGGGTGGAACAAGAGGGCCAGATGCTCTGTGTCAGAAGGCAGAGACTCTGAGGCTTCTGGGTGTGCCTCCAGGCCCCCGGGCAGAGGTGTATGGCTGTGGACATAGAGACACACTGTGGCAGGGACAGCCTGTGACAGGCCGGTTTCCCCCAGACTCAGGGCCTTCCCTGTTCTCACTGCCTCCCCAATGAACAGATGGGAAACCAGGACCTGGAGAGGGGTGCTAGGCGTCACTGCGATCAAGGGTCAGGGCTGTGTGCAGGGTTCAGGTCCCTCACTCCAAACCCTCCCCATGCCCAGGTACAGTCCAGACGCTGCGACATGAAGACCAGGTTTGTCACTCACATACCCTGCACCCCGTGCCCTGCCATCAAGAAGCGGGTGTGTCCCTCGGGCTGGCTTCGGGAGTTCCCGGAGAAGATCTCACAGGACTGCCGGTGCGGACCCCCACTCCACCCTTGCTTGCTTCCAGGGGTATCCTGTGGGATGGCAGGGGACCAGGAGGGCCTGGCAGGCCTGGGGATTGAGGGCAGGGACTCATTCATCCACATGTCTGTTGGCCCCTCCATTGGGACAGAGATAAGCAGGGAGGAAGGAGTAAGAATGCAGGGCAAGTGCTGTTTATTGAGCATCTACTATGGACCAGGCCCTGTGTTCAGCTCAGGGCCAGGCGGGAAGGGGTCGGGGGACCAAGAGTAACAGAACCCAGTGTGGGGAGGCTGGGCTGGAGGCTGCTGGGGGAGCCCCTCCCATCACCCTGCCCATCCTTGGTCCCCAGATACGAGGTCCAGCTGGGGGACTCTTTGTTGTCTGTGAGCGGCTGCAGCGTGGAGTGCTCGAAGGACGTGGTGCAGAAGGCCTGCTGCCCTGGCTACTGGGGGTCCCAGTGCTATGGTATGGGGGAGGGTCCCAGCCTTGCTCCTCATGCCTCAACCCACCTGCCTTCCCCTTCCACTGGCTCATTTAATGGACAGCTGGGCCTCTTGGCTCTGGCTGCCCCAGGGGAGGGACCAAGTCTGGGGCTGCCCAGAGCTGCTGGGGTCAGGTAAATTGAGAGTTCTTGGGGCAGAGCTGAGTTCTGTGTGGCGGGGGGGTCCACAGAGTGCCCTGGGGGTGCTGAGACCCCATGTAACAGCCACGGGACCTGCCTGGATGGCATAGACAGGAACGGGACCTGCGTGTGCCAGGTAAGAGCCTGGTGGGGCTGGGGTGGGGGCAGTGGAGGGGCTGCACTGACTTGGTGTCTCCCTCTGCCAGGAAAACTTCAGTGGCTCAGCCTGCCAGGAGTGTAGAGACCCCAACCGCTTCGGCCCTGACTGCCAGTCAGGTGAGTGCTGGCCAGGCAGGGGGCGGGGCCGATGTCCACTTGGGGGCCAGTGGGGACCTGGTCCCTACAGCCAGCCCCTACCAGACTCCCTCCCAGCTGCTCAGCCTCACACATCCCTTCTAGGAACATGAGCTTTGCTTTATCACACCTCTAGCCCCTGCCCATGCTGTTCTTGAAGGCCTCCTCCAGGAAGCCTTCCTTGAACCTTCTACCTAGCACAGGTGCCTGCCCTGGGCTCCCACCACCCCTCTGGTCCTGCACCACAATTCTGTATTTTTGAGGTTGTGCCTGCTGGAGCTGAGTTCTGGAGATGCAGAGGGCAGGGACTCGACGTCCCTGTGTGCCCCTGGCTGAGGCTGGGGTCCCACCTGTCCATGTGTATCCCTCCCAGTCTGCAGCTGTGTGCATGGCGTGTGCCGCCATGGGCCACTCGGGGATGGAAGCTGCCTGTGCTTTGCTGGATTCACTGGACCCCACTGTGACCAAGGTGAGCAGCTGCTGGGGTAGCCAGTCTTTAGTGGCCAGAGCAGGAAAGGCTGACTGGGTGAAGGATGGGGCCTGAGCCTCAGCAGGACCTCTGCCTGCAGCCTCTCTCAGGGGAGGGGGTGTCATCTGAAACCTTCACTGCCCAGAGGCCCAGAGAGGATGGGGCCCTGGCCAGGGTCACACAGCAAATTTGACATAGCATCTTCACTCCTGTGTTCCTTCCCAACCTGGGACTTTGAGCTGCTGTGATAACTCTCCTTTCTCCACTCAGAGCTCCCGGTCTGCCAGGCCCTGAACTGTCCTCAGAACTCCCAGTGCTCTGCAGAGACCCCTACCTGCAGCTGCCTGCCTGGCCACACCCAGCAGGGCGGCGAATGCCTAGGTAAGTCTGGGATCTAGAGGCTAGGAGCCCCAGCTCAGGGTGAGCATCCTTTTAAACCAGCAAGTACGATCTGGCCTTTTACAGGGAGGGAGAACTCTCCCTGAGGGAGGGAAATAGGGCCTGTCCCCAAGGTCTAGATCAGCCTGTTCACCCCATCCCTGGGCCAGCCTGGATAGAGGCTGTGGAGGAGATGGGCCTCCTGGGTGCTCGTCTCACTTGGGCTCTTTCCACTGCCCTGGCAGCCCCTGACCCCTGCCAGCCGTCACCCTGCTCCCCAGTTGCCCAGTGCTCCGTGAGCCCCAGGGGGCAGGCACAGTGTCGCTGCCCTGAAAACTACCATGGGGACGGAACGGTGTGTCTGCCCCAGGACCCATGCACCACCAACAACGGCGGCTGCCCCAGCAACTCCACCTTATGTCTGTACAAGAGGCCAGGCCAGGTGAGCTGGGGCCCTGGGCTGGGCCTGCCCTGCGGTCCCCCAGCTCGCATGGGCTGTGGGACAGTCGCGGGCCTCCTAGGAGCCTAAGCTGTCCCATTTGTTAAATGGGAAGAGCATGACAACCCGCTTCTGGGCCGGTGGCTGTGAGGACCCAGCAGAGCTCTGTGGGTGTGGCAGATGCCACGGTTCTCACGGATGTGGTGTCGTCCTCCCTCCCCTCCGGGTGGGCCAGGCTTCCTGCTCATGTAAGCCAGGCCTGGTCAGCACCAACCGCAATGCCTCCGCGGGCTGCTTTGCCTACTGCTTCCCCTACTCCTGTGACCGGTCAGCCACCTGCCAGGTGACCCCTGATGGAAAGACCAGGTGAGCACAGGCGCCTTGGGCTGGGCACCAGGGCCAGAGCAGAGAGGGTGGGCTTGGCAGGGGCAAGTTTGTGCCCGTGTGCACCTCAAGGGCTCTGTGGGGTTGGTGGGTGAGGGCCAGGAGGGGGACCTGGCCACGCCCCCGCCCTGACCAGTTCTACCCATGCCCCCAGCTGTGTGTGCAAGGACGGCGAGGTGGGAGACGGGCGTGCCTGCTACGGACACCTACTCCACGAGGTGCAGAAGGCCAGCCAGACGAGCATGACGTTACTGCGGCTGAGAGTCGCCTTTGCCATGCTGGGTGTGTGACCCCCGTCACTCGCCTGAGACCCCGCCCCTTGCACCCAGCATCCTTGGCAGACTCTCCAGAGATGCCTTATTTCTCTGCCCAAGAGCTGTGGAAGCAGAGAATGGACTGTGGTGGGGTGCATGATGGAGGTGGGAGCTACCCCCCCAGATCCTGATGTCCCCATTTACCCTAGATCTAGACCCAACGCCGCCCCCACCCCCCAACCTCAACTCTCCAAAACCCAGGACTGATGGCTGAGGGCCTCCCAGACCCATTCTGATACACCCTCTCCTGCCCCCAGACCAGGGCTGCCGGGAGATCCTCAGCACATCGGGCCCATTCACCGTGCTGGCACCGTCCATATCCTCTAGGACCATGAACGTGAGCCCCTGCCTATTGAGGAGTGGGCCTCCTCCCTGGACCCTGCCCTAGGCTTCAGGGCCCTGAGAGTGTCCCCAGTGCACACTCTAGGGGTCTGAGGCCTGGGAGGCCTCCTGTCCCCTCCGTTGCTTGGGCAACGGTCCCTGAAGAGGACTGCCTGCCCTGCCCTGGGCCCACTCGGCACCCCTGTCCCCTTGTGCCCACAGGCATCCCTTGCCCAGCAGCTCTGCAGACAGCACATCATCGCAGGGCAGCACATGCTGGAGGAGTCAGGAACCCAGCCTACACGCAGGTGGTGGACACTGGCTGGACAGGAGATCACGGTCACTTTCGGCCGCTTCAGGGTAAGCAGGGACCTCAGCCCGGGGACCAGAGGAGTCATAGGTGGGAAACAGCCCGGGAAAAGGTGTGGAGGTGGGATAGAGCCTCAGGACAAGGAGTGGGTGTTTGGAGTCTGAGCCAGAGGTCTCATGTCTCAGCAGAAATACATCTACAAGTACAAAGACCAGCCCCAGCAGACATTCACCATCCACAAGGCCAACTACCCAGCAGCCAATGGCATCTTCCACGTGGTCACTGCCCTGCGGTGGCAGCCCCCACCAGAGCTCCCGGAGGACCCCAAGGTAAGCTAGTGCCTTCCCCTCCCACCGCCCTGTGCCCCTGCGTGGCCTCTGACCCGCACTGAGTTCGGAGAGGGGGGCGGGGCAGTTCTGGGCAGGGCTGGAGCAGAGCTCCTTCCCCTCTGGGGCCCTCATGCTCATCCCTTCCTACAGAGGACAATCGGCCAGATCCTTGCCTCCACTGAGGCCTTCACCCGGTTTGAAACCATACTGGAGGTGAGTCTGGGCAAAAGGTCCTCGCCCATCTGATCTTTTGTCCCAGGACCCCTCACTACCCAGAATCTGCCCCACAGTGATCTGGGCTTCTGGAGTAGGACGGGCCTTTGCCCACACCCCGATCCTGGAACCTGCCCATCAGAATCCTGAGGCTCTGTGGTAGCATGAACCCATTGCCAATGTCACCCACTTACTTTTGGTGGGTGTTCCCTGCAGACCAAGGGCAGCAGGGCCCAGGCAGGATTTAGAGGTAAGGGTTGGCCACAGAACCCCCTGAGACTCCTTCTCACCGCCACAGAACTGTGGGCTGCCCTCCTTCCTGGATGGCCCTGGGCCCTTCACAGTCTTTGCCCCCAGCAATGAGGCAGTGGATGGCTTGCGGGACGGCCGCCTGGTCTACCTCTTCACAGCGGTAAGCTTGTCGGGGAGAAGGGGCCAGGGATACAGGCTCAGAGCCTCTAGCATCCAAGCCCTCTCTTTCCTGCCAGGGTCTCTCCAAACTGCAGGAGCTGGTGAGGTACCATGTCTATAGCCACGGCCAGGTGAGAGGTCCTCTGGGAGAGTGGCTGGCTTACACCTGCCAGTGGGCTGTCAGAGGGTTTGTCTGCAGATTCCGGTCTTCCGGGGGGCCCCTTCTCCCCTCCCCGCCCATCTGGACTCTACAGGACAGAGGAGAGCCTGGGGACCAAGGTGGTAGCTGCGAGTCACCTGGGCAGGACTGGGTGTGGCCCCAAGGGGTGGCTAGTGCCTGGCCTAAGGCCACTCTCTTCTCCACCCCAGCTGACTGTTGAGAAGCTCATCTCCAAGGGCCGGGTCCTCACCATGGCAAATCAGGTCCTGGCTGTGAATATCTCGGAGGAGGTGAGCTCCATGAGCACCAGGGATGGACCGGTGGAGGGGCTGGTGATGACCAGCCAGGTGTCGAGCCTCTTTCGGACCCGGCTTCGTGCTCTGAGCCCTGCGGTGGGCATGCCCTGGTGGAGGGTCATATGGGAGCAGGCACAGATCAAATCCCTCTCCTGGGGCCCAACAAGCTGGGAGGGCTCCAAAGAGGAGGAGAGTGAGCACATGGGCAGGGGGAGGGGCTCCACGTGACAGAAACCATGTGGGTCAGGGTGCAGAGGCTGGAGCGGTTCTGCCAGAGCAAGAGATGTTGCCAGGGAGCGGGTGAAGAGGTGGCTGACAGGCTGGGCTTCTGACAGTGTGCTGAGTGCAGGGGAGGGGACTGGGCCAAGGGTGCATGCTGGGCTCCGCCACAGGGGCGCATCCTGCTGGGACCTGAGGGGGTACCCCTACGGAGAGTGGACGTGCTGGCTGCCAACGGCGTCATCCACATGCTGGAAGGCATCCTGCTGCCCCCGACCATCCTGCCCATCCTGCCCAAGCTTTGCAACGAAGAGCAGCACAAGGTCGTGGCGGTAAGCGCACGGGACCCCAGCGCTGCTTGGGTCGGGGTCATCTTCCAAGGGAGAGGTACCGTTTTCTAGGTCTCCTCAAATGAATGGGTGGCTTTGGGGCTCGGGCGCAGGCCCCAGTTTTCACCTGGACACCCCACACCCAGCCCTCAGCAGTCCTCCTGATGGTCCCTTTGCTGTCACTCACGCATCTACAGCCCTATTCCCAGCCTCCCTGCCCAAATCTGTGATGCTCTCACACTGAGCTCTCCCGCCGCGGGGCCTTTGCCCTTGCTCTTCCCTCTGCCTGGAACACCAACCTCTGGCCCTCCTGTGGTGACTCTTTCTCATACCTCAGGCCTTGGCTGAGTGCCTCTTTCTTAGGGTTTGCTAAATAAATAAACCATGACTAACCCTTCTCCCTTCCTCCCCCTACCCTGCCCAGGGCTCCTGTGTGGACTGCCAAGCCCTGAACACCAGCATGTGCCCCCCCAACAGCGTGAAGCTGGTGAGCATCCCTTGGCCCAGCTCTCAGGGCTGACTCCTGACTGCCCCGTGAGGTTTCTGCCCTGGGTCAGGGTGGGGAAGTGGGGCTGGGAGGCTCAGCTGGACCTGGAGGCTCAGCCCCACTGACAGGGGAGGTGCCGGGCCCAGGGGGCCAAGGTCCCTTGACCAGGGCTGCCTGGTGAAGGGGGCCGGCCCAAAACCCCTGCCTGCTGACCAGCCTGGCACGGCCCACCCAGGACATCTCCCCTGAGGAGTGTGTCTACATCCATGACCCTACTGGGCTGAACGTCCTGAAGAAGGGCTGCGCCCACTACTGCAATCAGACCATCCTGGTGAGCCTGGGCATGGGGCACTTGCTCCCTAGGGATCTGGGGCACTTGCTTCTCCTCTGGAGCCCCCAGGCTGGGACTGGGTGGTCTGCCATCCTCAGAGAGCTGTGCTGCATCCTAATGGTGGAAAAGGTGTCGCAGAGGGGCCTCGCCCACCCCCTTGCTCTAGACATGGCATCAGGGAGCAGAAGCAACCTGGGCCAGGGGGTCGACGTGGCTCCTGATGGACCCTCAGATGTGTTCTCTCTTACAGAAACCTGGCTGCTGCAAAGGGTTTTTTGGGCCTGACTGTGTGCAGTGTCCTGGGGGCTTCTCCAACCCCTGCTATGGCAAAGGCAACGTGAGTCCCCTCCTGCCCTGGAGTGAGGGGTGGGGGAGATAGGGGCTCCTTTCTGAGTTGGCCGGTGACTGGCTGTATGTCTGAGCAAAGCCTGCCTCTCTCTGGTATTGGGTTCTTCACATCGAGGCAGTGGAAGTTGGACCAAATTATGTTTATTTTAATTAGAATCAATTAATTAGATTGTTACATCTATTTTCATAAGGGCTATTTGTCAGTAGCTTTTTGTGTGTGTTGTATTTTTGCCATTTTGTAATATCACGATTGCTTTAGCACCTGGCTGTGGAGGAGCACAGGAGTTATGTGTTTCTAGGTTAAGCAGAAGTCACCCATGAAGCTTCCAGGGCCAGGTGCCTTTTAGGGGCTAGTTCTTTGGCAGCATCAGTGAGTTGGAAGGTCTCTTCCAGCAGGAGGTCTTCTAGGGGGAGCAGGAGCTCACAGCCTGTGGAGAGAAGGGATGTTAGGGAAGAGAATGTGGATAATCCCCTCCCCGTGACTGCTCTTGCCTCCTGCCCACCCCCAGTGCAGTGATGGGGTCCAGGGCAGTGGGGCCTGCCTCTGCTTCCCAGACTACAAGGGCATCGCCTGCCACATCTGCTCCAACCCAAACAAGCATGGAGACCAGTGCCGGCAAGGTGGGTGATCCTGGCCTAGGCCACCTGCCAGGGAGAAAAAGGGTCGCTTGGAAGTGGGGCTGGGGACTCCCAAGAAGGGAAATAGAACCTCAGGAAGAAGGGTTCAGTCCAGAGGTTATGGAGAAGGTTTTGGAAACACAAGAGTAGATGTCTCTTTTACCCATGCCTGGAAGAGAGCCACAGTTTAACCTACAGCATGCAGGATTTAGGTCAGACATACAGAAGAACTTTCCGATGGTGGTGTTGGGAGCAGGGCAGCTAGAATAGGGTGACTTAAAGCAATGAATGCCCCCCTCTCATTTCTTCCTCCCTCCCGAGTCTGGGATGACCTGATTTTGACCCTGCAGTCAAATCTATTCTGGCTGCCCCATTCCCAGCATTGCCCAACTGCATCCTGGCTCCCAGCCAGCCCTGCCTCAGCCTCAGTTTCCCTGCTCCATCTCCTCCCTGCAGACTGCGACTGTGTCCACGGTCTATGTGACAACCGTCCGGGCAGTGGGGGGGTGTGCCAGCGTGGCACATGTGCCCCGGGCTTCAGTGGCCGCTTCTGCAACGAGTCCACAGGGATCTGTGGGCCCACAGAACAGGCCCAGCAGTGCCACCCGCATGCCCGCTGCGTTAACCAGGGGGATGTTGCCAGGTGAGGACGTGCGCTTCCTCTCTGCTGCGTCTGTGACTGCACTTGTCAGTTTGCTCACAGCTTTCAGAGGCTTACTGGAGGCTCCTCATTCACCATCTCCCACCCGCAGGTGTCTCTGTCTCGATGGCTTTGAGGGTGACGGCTTCTCCTGCACACCCAGCAACCCCTGCTCTCGCCCAGACCGTGGCGGATGCTCGGAGAATGTGAGTCTGGCCCTTTCCTTGAAGTCCTGACCCACGGGCTCGAGGTGGGACTCCCTTGCCCTCAGCCTGCCACCCTGCAGCCCTGAGTCATTTATCCGCGGCTCTCACAGGCTGAGTGTGTCCCTGGGGCCCCAGGCACCCACCACTGCACGTGCCACAAGGGCTGGAGTGGGGACGGTCGTGTCTGCGTGGCCATCGACGAGTGTGAGCTGGATGTACGAGGTGGCTGCCATGCTGACGCCCTCTGCAGCTATGTGGGACCCGGGCAGGTGAGGCTTGGCCGGCCTCGAGAGAGCAGGGTGGGGGTCTCCATCCTGGGGGGCTCTTCCCGCTAGCCCATCTGACTCTAGCAGTGTCTAAGAACTCAAGCTCAGGGTCTCAAACCTCAGACACAAATGAGAATCCAGTTCTGAAATGTTGAGTTGTACAATCTGGAAGCAGTGGACGGGTGCTGGAAGCAATGCGAAGGTTGCAGTAGTTTTAAAGGAAGGCGTGTTCGAGTGCTGGTCTAAGGCAGCATTTTTTCCAAGTCAGAAGACTGTGGCTCCTGTGTCTCAGGGATGAGGACTCTCATAACTGAGAATCAATGAGTTCTCTGCTCTTACGGGCCACTGGGGCCATTGCCTTCTGATAGTTAGCTCATTCACCCACTCACTGGTTTCCCACATGTCACCAGGCACTTGTTACATGCTAGTTGCTGTTCTAGATTTAGGAATTCAGTATTGAGCAAAGCAAGAAGAGACAGCTGCCCAAAGAGAGTGACATCACCAAATTTTTAGACTCATGGAAATCCAGCTCTTGGAATTTTGGAGTCTCAGACTCCAGTCACAGGATCTCAGAATCTGGAATCTTCCACGTGAAGCACGTCAGGCCTAGTGAGCCCGAGGACTGGCTGGCGTTGAAGAATCTAATATGCAAGTTGGGAGGCCAGGCCTGGCTGCTTCAGGGTCAGCCTCTGTGTGGCCCAGGCTTATGTAGGGATCCGTGGGGCTCCCTGACTCCTGCCCCATGATTGTCTGGACCACCAGCCGTGGGACCTCAGCAGTGACACTCAGATGGGCCTGAGAGCTGGAGCTGCGAACTCCATCAGCAGCTTTAAAGTTCAGAACTGAGGGTGGAATAAGCGGTTGCAGATGCCCCCATCGTGCAAAGAAGGGCAACTGAGATCTGGAGAGTCTTACTAGTCACTCACCTGAGGTGTGGACAAGCCCAAGGACACTGGCATTTAGCGGGAAGGATCAGAGCAGCCAAGCAGAGTGGCGGGGTTGGAGGGGGATCCGAGCGGCCATCCCTGGGGCTGGTCTTGGTAAAACCTGCCCACTCATCACACACTGCAGACATCAACAGCCTGGCTGGGCCCAGGCCTGAGAGCAAAGAGGCCCCGAGGCTCCTGGATGCCCCCCTGCCAATGCCATCACTTCCTCAGATTCTTCCTGAGAGCCAGTCTCCCCTCAGGGCCTCAACCTCTGCATCTAGAACATGGACCTCCAAGGGTGGGGCTGGGAAAAGCTCCTCTGGGGTCTGAGCAGACCACCCCAGGGGAGTGCCCATCGGGAGCTGAGCTGAGCTGTGGAGGAGGAAAGGGTTTCATGCTTCTGGTGAGATGAGGCTCTCTGCTCCCCAACCTCTCCAGAGCCAGTGCACCTGCAAGCTGGGATTCGCGGGGGACGGCTACGTGTGCAGTCCCATTGACCCCTGCCGGGCAGGCAACGGTGGCTGCCATGATCTGGTGAGGGGGTGAGAGGGCTCCAGGCCCAGGGGAGGCTTCAGGGGTAGGCCTTGGCCGCAGCAGTGTCCCTGTCTCTGGTCAGGATTGGGATCTTTCTCAACCTGAAATCCAAACCCTGTCACCTGCTTGCCCACGGGACAGAGCTTTCACCCTCCTTATAAAGATCCCAGCCCCTGCCCTCACCACCCTTGTCCCGTGCTCCCAGCGCCACACCTTCGGCCTGGCTAGCTCCTCCTGCCCTCAGCTCAGGCCTCGCCTGGAGGTCCGGGGCCTCCCCGATGCTCCCACAGCCCTGGACTTCCCTGACCCATCTGCCAGGATGGGTTGGGGTAGCTCACGTCACATGCTCACTGGCTTGGAGAGCAGGGCCGGGCACACCAAAGGAGCAGCTTGAATACAGACTGGATAGAGGGAGAGACAGATGGTAGGGATGGGTAGCTGGACAGGAGGACAGCAGGAGGATGGGCCAGAGTGAGTGGAGAGATGGAGGGTGGGTGCTGTCCAGCTTGCCCTATGGGTGCTGAGTGGAGGCCATGTCTCTCTGCCCTCCAACCCCAGGCCACCTGCCGGGCAGTGGGAGGAGGTCAGCGGGTCTGCACATGCCCCCCTGGCTACGGGGGTGATGGCTTCAGCTGCTACGGAGACATCTTCCAGGTGAGTGGTTTCCTGTGCTTGGGGAGGAGTCCTCTTGTGTAATCCGGGGGTGGGGCCGCACTCAGGGTCATGGAGGGAGGGAGCTCAAGTCTATCCCTAGACTGGTGACTTCAGCTTTTTCCCTCCCCTCAGGAGCTGGAGGCAAATGCCCACTTCTCCATCTTCTACCAGTGGATCAAGGTAGGATCGGATGGAATGCTGGGCTTGGGGACTCAGATCCAGGAGGCCACATAACAGCTCTAAGAGCTGGAGGTGGGGGGCAGGCCTGGAGGCTGGGGGAAGTGATCTCAGGTGGTGGCTGCCTGCATCACTCCCCCTGTCCCCCCCCACACCATGTGCACAGGGGGCCGGCATCACTCTTCCTGCTGACAGCCGAGTCACAGCCCTGGTGCCCTCGGAGTCTGCCATCCGTAGGCTGAGCCCTGAGGACCAGGCCTTCTGGCTGCAGCCGAGGATGCTACCGCAACTGGTCAGGTGGGCTGCCACGGCTGGGCTCCGGGAGGGGGCTTTTGGGTGAGACCCAGCCCCTCCCCAGAGGTCCTCAACCTGGCATGTGTCCACACTTCGGGGTGGAGCCCGGTTCCAGGGGTCTCTGTAGGTTACACTAACCCGGTTCCATGGCCCCCCTGAACTGTGCCCTCTCAGGGCCCATTTTCTCCAGGGCGCCCTGTCTGAGGAGGAGCTGGCCCGGCTGGACGGGCAGAGTATAGCCACCCTGAGCCCCACCGCACGCTGGGAGATTCACAACATCAGTGGGGTACGTGGTGAACTTTGGGCAGAAGAGGGGACCATACAGGGAAGGGGGGCCTCGAGTGGCTATAGGCTTCCCAGCCCAGGGTCCCCGGCGATGCGATTGGGTCCCCTTGCCCGGCCCAGGGCTGAGCTCAGAGGATGTGCTCAGAACACATTTGCTGCTGGGTGGTGTCTTTGGGCCAGAGTGACTGCCCTGCCAGGGCTTGTCTGTTCATCTTTGTCTGCATGTGCACACCTGGCCCCCTCATGTATGGGCCCTGGTGAGGGTCTGTGTGCCCATCTGGTAGGTCCTGAGTCTGAGGGTGTCCAGGCCAGGTTGGGTGCCTTGTGCCCAGCAGCCTCTCTGTTGGTGCTACACGCACTCTTAAGTGTCTACCTGTGTCTCCCTGAGCTCTGCCTGCTGCCTTCCAGAGGGTCTGGGTGCAGAATGCCAGCGTGGACGTGGCTGACCTCCTTGCCACCAATGGTGTCCTACATGTCGTCAGTCAGGTATGGCTGGAGGGGTGTGTGTGCAGGGAACCTTCTAGTCATGCCAAGAGGCAAGGATGTACTGACCAGCTCCCATGCTCTGTGCCAGGTCTTACTGCCTCCGAGAGGGGATGTGCTGGGGGGGCAGGGGTTGCTGCAGCAGCTGGACTCAGTGCCTGCCTTCCGCCTCTTCCGGGAGCTGCTGCAGGTAAGGGCGGCAGGAGTGGGGAGTCCTGGATGGGGGCACCCTCCCCCAGGGTCAGGATTGAGGGCAAGAAGGCCCACCCCTGATGCCTGCACCCGCCCCTAGCGCCACAGGCTGGTACCCCAGATTGAGGCTGCCACCGCCTACACCATCTTCGTGCCAACCAACCACTCTCTGGAGGCCCAGGCCAACAGCAGCGGCCTGGTAAGATCACCGGGACAGGGGCCACTGAGGGGGGTGGGTGAGCCTCCCATCCCACGACAAGGACACAGTGGACGGGACGCACCGTCCCGGGCACTCTGGAGTCCTGGAGCCCCTGAGCCTCTCCTTCCCCCTCCAGGACTTGGACGTAGTGCGACACCATGTGATCCTGGGGGAGGCGCTTTCCACAGAGGCCCTGCGCAGGGGCGGACACCGCAACTCCCTCCTGGGCCCCACGCACTGGCTTGTCTTCTACAACCATAGCGGCCAGGTTGGTGGTGGGGTGGGGGAGCACAGGAGGCCCTGCCCCGGGCACCCTGCTCTTGAACACCCCTTTTCTTTGGAGTTCCCCCACCTGGGCACCTCAGCCTCTGGTCCAGAGACTTCCCATCCTGGGAGACCCCCAGTCCACAGAGATACCCCAGCCCTGGAGCGCCTCCGTGGCCTGCAGCCCCTGAGGGGAGGGTGGGGATGGGGTGGGGGGGTGTTCAGCCTCCTGCCCTAACCCCCAGCCCGAGGTGAACCATGTGCCGCTGGAAGGCCCTGTGCTGGAGGCCCCTGGCCGCTCACTGTTTGGCCTGTCCGGGGTCCTGACGGTGGGCTCAAGCCGCTGCCTGCACAGCCACGCAGAGGCCCTGCGGGTAAGAGGCTGGGGCCTGGGGAGCGCAGAGGGGCGGTCAAGAGCCGGAGGCTCTGGCTGGCCTGGCCGGCGGGAGGGACACTTGGTCAGGGGTGGGAGAGCTGTTAGCCCGCCCCAGAGGAGGGAAGGTGGGTTTGGAGCCCCCGCCTCGGGACTGCCTGACACTCTGCCCTCCTTCCCTTCAGGAGAAATGTGTAAATTGCACCCGGAAATTCCGCTGCACTCAAGGCTACCAGCTGGAGGTGAGGCAGGGCCCAGCACATTCCGTCCCTGCTTCACCTGCTCTCACTGTGCCCAAGGTGTCCGAGCTCCCTGGGCCCAGCTCTGCTCACCCAGGCATGGGAACCTGGAGCAGCGTGGGCCGCTTGGCTCTCCTGCCAGCGGCCAGGAGGCCTGGGTCCAGGTCTGCCCAGAGGAGGCCTCACTCAGACTGGCAACCTGAGGCCAGTGACCCTCGGGCTGCCCGTCCTGCCTACCTTCTCCTCCTCAGGTCTATCTGTCGTGGTCCTTCCTTGACCCTTTTGCTATCCTGCTTACCTGTCTCACCCACTGACACCTGTAATCTGTCTCCCCATTCACTGCCTTGCCCCTACCTAAGCCACTGCCTGAGTCCTCCTGCCTGTCCCTATTTCCAGGACACCCCCAAGAAGAGCTGTGTCTACCGGTCTGGCTACTCCTTCTCCCGGGGCTGTTCTTACACGTGTGCCAAGAAGATCCAGGTTTGCCCTGAAGCAACCCCCAGCCCCAAGCCTTTGACCAGAGAGGAGGAGGTGGGAGTGGGGGCCCAGGGCAGGAGCTGGGATTAGGCTTCAAAGGCAGAGGCAGGGCTAGGACTATGACGAAGCCAGGGAAGCAAAGGCCTGGCGGAAGGAGGAGAGAGGTCTGAGGTCAGAGGGGCCAGTGTTTGTCTCTGTAGCTGTGCCTCCAGGGAGTGGGGATGGGGAGAGAGAGAAAGAGGCTCAGCCTAGAACTGACACCAGCAACCAAGCCCTGGGGGCAGCAATGGGGCGAGCTCTGCCCCTCTCCGTGGAGTCCGTTTCCTCACCCCTGCCATGGAGAGGCTTGTAGAAGGCAGTCTCCATTTCTCTGGGTCTGACTTGCTTTGTTCTGTGGCTCTGTGGCCCCAAGATGCCCTTCCCCCGACCCCCGCCGTTTCCCTGCCCCCTGACGTCTGTCCTGGCCTGTGCCGGGCCTCTCCTTGTGCCCCTCCCACAGGTGCCTGACTGCTGCCCTGGCTTCTTCGGCACACTGTGTGAGCCGTGCCCGGGGGGTCTGGGTGGTGTGTGCTCGGGCCACGGGCAGTGTCAGGACAGGCTCCTGGGCAGTGGGGAGTGCCGCTGCCACGAGGGCTTCCACGGAACGGCCTGTGAGATGTGTGAGCTGGGCCGCTACGGGCCCAACTGCACTGGAGGTGAGGCCCCGGGGGCGGGCAGGAATGGTGGGAAAGGCGGCCAAGGACAGCGGTCATGGAGACGCCGCAGCAGGGACAGAACAGGCACTGGGTAACTTCTGTCCTGCCTCGTTCCGCTCCCAGTGTGTGACTGTGCCCACGGGCTGTGCCAGGAGGGGCTCCGAGGGGACGGAAGCTGTGTCTGTAACGTGGGTTGGCAGGGCCTCCGCTGTGACCAGAGTGAGGAGTGGCCCCAAGGGGGAGAGGCGGGTGACTCCTGGGGAGGCGGTTCCTGGGTCAGCATGATCAGAACCATCCTCCTACCCCCCAGAAATCACTGGCCCTCAGTGCCCACAGAAGTGTGACCCCAATGCCAAGTGAGTGAGCTCAGCCTGGGGCAGGTGGGCAAGTGGGGGGGGTGGCTAGGGTCAAGGCAGGGGCCGGGCAGACATAGACTAAGCTGTTGCCATCCCTCCCAGCTGCGTCCAGGACTTGGCTGCAGCCCCTGCCTGTGTCTGTGCCGCGGGGTACTCGGGCGACGGCATCTACTGTGCAGGTCCAGGCACACCAATGCCCTGAGGCCCCTGAAATTTGGGGGTGGATTTCCCCACAGAGCCCTTTCCATGCCCTTTAGGTCCAGTCTCTACCCCTGTCACCTCTTGGGTCTCACCCCTCCCTCCGACCTTTTCCTTTCTCTCATGCCCTCCTCCCCTGTCCCCACTCTGTCCCATGCCCACTGCTCACAACTCTGGGATCATCTACCCCTAGTGGTGGACCCTTGTGCCCATGACCATGGGGGCTGCTCCCCCCACGCCAACTGCACCAATGTGGCACCTGGTCAGCGGACATGCACCTGCCTGGATGGCTACACGGGTGATGGGGAGCTGTGCCAGGGTGAGGCTGGGGTCTGCCCCCAGGGGTGTGGTTTCAGTGGCATGAGTGAGACTAGGAAGGGCTGAGGGGCACACACAGGTGTGAGCCTGAGGGTGCTGAGAGAGTAGGGGATGAGCACCTCAACAGACAGATGAATGGAGGGGCTGCCTAGGGCCAGCCCTCATCCCAATGTCTTTTCCCCCAGAAGTTAACGGCTGTCTCATCCACCACGGAGGCTGCCACATGCACGCCGAATGTATCCCCACCGGCCCCCAGCAGGTCAGCACAGCAGAGCTGGACACTGGGGCTGTGCCATTCCCTCACAGGGTGTGGCCCTCCTCAGACCAGGCCCAGGGAGGGGTGCTCCTTCTGTCCAGGGCGCTGGCCCACTCTAGGGTACCAGCAGCCCCACTGATTAGGATTTGGGACAGGTCTCCTGCAGCTGCCGCGAGGGTTACAGTGGGGACGGCATCCGGACTTGTGTGCTCCTGGACCCCTGCTCCCAGGTCAGGCCCCCAAGTCGCACCCAGTTCCACAGTGGGGGGGGGACTGGGGTGGGAACCAGCCTTCCTCACCCCCAGCAGGGTCCTGAGTTCTTCTGAAGGGTGAGCCACCTGCGCTCTGACTGAGGGGTCAAGGTCAAGTCTGACTGATTAGTAGGAAACAGGGCCTTGGGTGTTGGGGAGGGAACTTCATGGCCCCTTCCCCACAGCTGGTTGGGGCAGCAGTCCTGGGAGTCACTGATGCCTCTTTCCTGTCCCTGCCTCAGAACAATGGAGGCTGCAGCCCCTATGCTGTGTGCAAAAGCACAGGGGATGGCCAGAGGATGTGTACCTGCGATGCAGTCCACACTGTGGGTGATGGCTTCACCTGCCGTGCCCGAGTCGGCCTGGTAATGATGCCCAAGTAGGACCCCTGACCGAGCCTTGGCAATGCCGCCCATGGGCCTGACCCGTGATATTGGTTAAAACCCCAAATTTGATCCTGATCCTGGCCCTGACCAGGACTTGAGCCTGACCCCTGACTCCACCTAGGCATGACCCAATTATGATCCATGAAACCAATCCTGATCCCCGCACAGACCACCCTGGCTTTCCTTTCCTCATCTCTATCTTGGCCAGACCTTGGGCTCTAGGTGCTGGGACAGGCACCAGCCCTGAATGGAGGCCAACCACAATCTGAGCTGATCCTTGTCTCCCCTGATCCAGGAGCTCCTTCGGGACAAGCATGCCTCATTCTTCAGCCTCCATCTCCTGGTGAGTAACCAGCTGGCCTGCACATCCTTGGTCCAGCCTGGGCCTCTCTGACCTGCAAATCCCACCTGTCTCTGGGCCATGATATTCTCATTTGGTCAGAGGGCTGGCTGGTTTGGTTTCTGAGTCTGTGTCTCTCCCAGAAAATCAGTGGAAACCTCGAGTTGGTCCCAGGTCGCCCTTCTTCCACTTAAGCTGTTTCCCTCTCCCCCCAGGAATACAAGGAGCTCAAGGGGGATGGGCCTTTCACAATCTTTGTGCCGCATGCAGATCTAATGACCAACCTGTCGCAGGTAACTCAGCCCCTGGAGCAAGGCTGGGGATTCTGGGGTGTGGGCGCTGCCTGGGCAGAGGTGGAAGTCAGGGCACCCTTGTGCCCTCATGACTCCCACTCCAGGATGAGCTGGCCCGGATTCGTGCCAATCGCCAGCTTGTGTTCCGCTATCACGTGGCTGGTTGCCGGCAGCTGCGAAGCCAGGAGCTGCTAGAGGAGGGCTATGCCACCACACTCTCCGGGCACCCGCTGCGCTTCAGTGAGAGGGAGGTGAGCCCAGGTCCTGGTCCCCGACATGGACTGTCCACAGACCAAGGACTCAGCTGCTCTCAAGCCCCGCATCTATGCCCTGTCCCCATGCTTTTAAGACCGTCTCACCTTCCCAGGGCCAGGGCGGCTTTAATGAGAGGGAGATGAGTCTGTCCCCGGACCCCACCCACTACCAGGGGCCAGTCCTGGGCTCAGGACTTCTGAGCTTGGCCCTGTGTCTGCACGGCTCCCACCAGCCAAGTCCAGTGGTTGTTTCCCTGGGTGGCTGTTTCCCTGGGCTGGAGGCCAGACCCACCCTCAGCCTTGACCCCGCCCACTTCCTGCCCCAAGACTCACCCAACCCAGGGTCTGCTCCCACCTCAGGCCCCACCCACAGCTCCCTGAGCACCCCACTAATTGGCTTTATTCAATCCCGGCCCCACCCCCAGGGCAACATATACATCAATGACTTCGCGCGCCTGGTGAGCAGCGACCACGAGGCTGTGAACGGTGTCTTGCATTTCATCGACCGTGTCCTGCTGCCACCTGAAGCGCTGCACTGGGAGCCTGACGCTGCCCCGATTCCGCAGGTATGACCTGGGTGCGGGCGGGGAGCTGGAAGGCAGGCGCCCAGGGGCCTGGGATCCTCCCTCCCCTCCTGACCTCACTGTTCACTGAGCGCCTGTCCCCAGAGAAACTTCACTGCCGCTGCGGAGAGCTTCGGTTACAAGATCTTCAGTGGCCTTGTGACGGTACTGCTCCTGTGTGTGACCCTTTCAGTATGTGTATGTGTGCACGTTTAAGTGTGTATATGCGGGCGACTGTCAACGTGTGTGCTCACCTTTCTGTGCACAGGGACATATTTGTGGGCATGAGCGTCCCAGTGAGCACAAGAGTGTGCTTATTTGTGCCCACATACTTGACAACTTGTATGTATTGTCCATGTCTATTGGCCTGGGATGGCTACAGAGGCATGTGGCTGGTGGGAAGGTCACCTGGGTCCCTGGAGCCCCTCCATCTGCCACCATCCTCTGACGGGACTGTCACACCTCTATCCTACCAGATGGCTGGCCTGCTGCCCCTGCTTCGAGATTCATTCCATAGGCCCTTCACAATGCTGTGGCCCACAGACTCCGCCCTGCAAGCCTTGCCTCCCGATCGCCAGGTCTGGCTATACCATAAAGACCACCGTGACAAGCTGGCGGCTATTGTGCGGGGCCACGTGATCCGCAACATCGAGGTGGGTGCACTCCCAGACCTTGGTCCCCACTGCCTGCCACTGAGCCTGCCCTCCCAGCTCCAACTGTGCTCCATCTGCTCAGGCCTTGGCATCTGACCTGCCCAACCTGGGCCCACTGCGCACCATGCATGGGACCCCCATCTCCTTCTCCTGCAGCCGTGCCCGGCCGGTGAGTCTGGGGAGGAAGCTTGAACGAGGGAAGCAGGAGGCAGGGGCCCTGGCACTGGCAGGGCGGGGCGGGGGGGGGGGGCTGCAGTACATCTGTGATCCACCACGTACTCCACATCTTCCGCCTGCAGGGTGAGCTCACGGTGGGAGAGGAGGACGCCCGGATTGTGCAGCGACACCTGCCCTTTGAGGGGGGCCTGGCTTACGGCATCGACCAGCTGCTGGAGCCACCTGGCCTTGGTGCCCGGTGTGACCGCTTTGAGACTCGGCCTCTGTGGCTGGTGAGGGAGGCCACAGGCCAGAGGTGGATGGATAGGCAGGGGCCTAAGCCCACCTGTCCTGTCCACTCACTTGAGCTTGCTTTGTTGGTCTCCCTTCCTTGCAGAAGGTTTGCAGCGTTTGTGGGCTGGAACCACCCTGTCCTGAGGGCTCACAGGAGCAGGTAAGGGGCTGGGAGCCAGGTGGGGGTGGGGGAAGGGCCCAGGGCCTACCAAGCTCAGGTTTGCAGCCCGATTCCTCTTGGCCCAGGGCAGCCCTGAGGGCTGCTGGCGCTACTTCTCAAAGTTCTGGACGTCTCCTCCGCTGCACTCCCTGGCACTGCGCAGTGTTTGGGCCCGGCCCAGCCACTGGGGTCAGCCCCAAGGCCTGGGCAGGGGCTGCTACCGCAACTGTGTCACCACCACCTGGAAGCCCAGCTGCTGCCCTGGTCACTATGGCAGTGAGTGCCGAGGTGAGTGTCCTGAGGCTGTGGAGGCTGCTGGCTGGCTTCTCCAGCTCCCAAGGTGGCCAAGGGCGTAGTTCTGGCCGTTGTGCCTCAGAAAGGGTGTCAGGGTGGTCAGGGGCTGGGGGCGGGGAGTGGATCTTACCAGGTGAGAACGCTCTAAGAGCTGGGGTGGGTGTGTAGATGGTACAGGACCTGGTGGGGTGTGTTGGGGGTCCGGGTGTTCTCCAGGGCGTGGGGAGTTGGGTGGATTGCTGCTTCTGCAAGAGCCTCTGCTGCTGCTGGGTGGCGGACGGACTGTGTGGCTAGGCTGGGGATGCGTGTCTGCGGCTCCTGATGAGCGTCCCTGGCCCCACCTCTCTTCTCCCACCCTAACCCCTAGCTTGCCCTGGGGGTGCCAGCAGCCCCTGTAATGGCCATGGCACGTGCATGGACGGCATGAGCGGCAGCGGGAACTGTAGGTGCCATTCGAGGTTTGCCGGGATGGCATGTGAACTCTGTGCCCCAGGTGCCTTTGGGCCCCTTTGCCAAGGTAGGCTGTCCTGCCCGACCCTGCCCTATCCTGCTCCCTAATCCACATGGCCCATGTGCCGCCACCATCCTGCCTGTCCCTCTCCCCAGCCTGCAACTGTACCTCCCATGGCCACTGCGATGAGGGCCTGGGGGGCTCTGGCTCCTGCTTCTGTGATGAGGGCTGGACTGGGCCACACTGTGAGGTGCAGCTGGGTGAGTGGGCCCTGTGCTTGTGCCGACCCTGCACACTTGTATAGCTGCACACACCAGTGCATGCCCCAACTGCACAGTGAGGTGGAAGGGGGTCTAGGAGGGCAGCCACTAACCTGGATGTGTGGGGTGGGCCCTGGGGGACAGAGCTGCAGCCTGTGTGTGCTCCACCTTGCGCATCCCAGGCCGTGTGCCGCGCTGGCCACAGCTGTGAGTGCAGCCTGGGCTACGAAGGGGATGGCCACACGTGCACAGGTGAGCAGGAATGTGAGGTGGGAGGCCCCACTCCCCTCCTCTCCTGTCGCCTGGTCCAACCACTCTCTCGCTGCCTCCAGTGGTAGACCTGTGCCAGCATGGGCGTGGCGGGTGCAGCGAGCATGCCAACTGCAGCCAGGTAGGCACAGTGGTCACCTGCACCTGCCTGCCCGACTACGAGGGTGATGGCTGGAGCTGCCGGGCCCGCAACCCCTGTGAGGATGGCCACCGCGGGGGCTGCAGCGAGCACGCTGACTGCCTGAGCACTGGACCGGTGAGCAGGCGGGCAGCCAAGCAGCTGGGCGGGGGCCCCCCGATGAGCGGCTGCCCAGTCCCTGAAGGGCGCCCACCTGCTCTGCTGTCCAGAACACACGGCGCTGTGCGTGCCACGCCGGCTACGTGGGTGATGGACTGCAGTGTCTGGAGGAGCCTGAGCCGCCCGTGGACCGCTGCCTGGACCAGCCACCACCCTGTCACGTGGACGCTGTGTGCACTGACCTGCACTTCCAGGGTGTGCTTCCCTGCCCTCTCCCAGCACCCCAGCTTTACCTCGGTGCTGGCCCTCTGACCATGCATCCCTGCCTTCCACAGAAAAACGAGCTGGTGTCTTCCACCTCCAGGCCCCCAGTGGCTCCTACAGCCTGAATTTCTCACAGGCCGAGGCAGCCTGTGGGGCCCAAGGAGCTGTGCTTGCTTCTCTCCCTCAGCTCTCTGCTGCCCAGCAGGTGCGCGGGGCCCAGGAGTCTGGAGCGCCCAGGAGTCTGGAGCCAAGCCTGTGGGGGCCCCTTGAGTTGGGTCTTGGGTCTCAGCATCTGTTTGTACCCCTACAGCTGGGCTTCCACCTCTGCCTTGTGGGCTGGCTGGCCAATGGCTCGGCTGCCCATCCCGTCGTTTTCCCGGCAGCAGACTGTGGCGATGGTCAGGTGGGCGTGGTCAGTCTGGGTGCCCGGGAGAACCTGTCGGAGTGCTGGGACGCCTACTGCTACCGCATGCAAGGTACAGCCACCCACCACACCCCATTCTCTGCCCTGCCTTTTCCCACTGACCCACTAACTCACTGCCTTTCCTGCAGATGTGGCCTGCCGATGCCGCGATGGCTTCGTGGGTGATGGGGCCAGCGTGTGCAATGGGAAGCTGCTTGATGTACTGGCCACCACTGCCAACTTCTCCACCTTCTACGGGGTGTGCAGGGGCCCAGGCTTAGGACCGGGGGGTGGTACAGCTGGGATCCCTGTGGAGAGAGCCTACCCACAACCCTGTCCGCACCATCCCAGATGCTACTGGGTTATGCCAATGCCACCCCGAGGGGTCTCGACTTCCTGGACTTCCTGGACGACGAGCTCACCTACAAGACACTCTTCGTCCCTGTCAACGAAGGCTTTTTGGACAACCTGGTAAGTAGCAGGGGATGTGGGGAGAGCAGGGCCCAACTCTGCTCCCTCTAGCTGGCCCAGGCCAACAGGCCCTGCTTTGCCCACAGACACTGAGCGGCCCAGACCTGGAGCTACACGCCTCCAATACCACCTTCCTGAGCACCAACGCCAGCCAGGGTACCTTGCTTCCCGCCCACTCAGGCCTCAGCCTCATCATCAGTGACATGGGCCCTGACAACAGTTCTCAGGCCCCTGTGGTGAGTCTGGAGGCTGCCCCTCCCCTACTGGCCCCAGCCCTCACTCACCCACTGGGCCTGACCTGGTCTCCCTACAGGTCCCAGGAGCAGTTGTGGTTAGCCACGTCATTGTGTGGGACATCGTGGCCTTCAACGGCATCATCCACACTCTGGCCAGCCCCCTCCTGGCACCCCCACAGCCTGTGAGTTGGCCAGGGGTGGGCAAGGGGTGAGGAGACCGCTCTGGCCAGGTCTCTTGATGCTCTCCTCGTTGGCAGCGGGCAGTGTTGGCCCCGGAGGCCCCACCTGTGGCAGCAGGCGCAGGGGCTGTGGTAGCTGCTGGAGCGCTCCTTGGCCTTGCGGCCGGAGCCCTCTACCTTCGTGCCCGAAGCAGGTCCGCAGGCTTTGGCTTCTCTGCCTTCCAGGTAGGCTGGGCTGGAGACTGATGGGGTTGGTGGGGTCTGGGCCCAACGAGCTTGCTTGAGGCTTCTCACTACTCACCTCCCTTCCCAGGCGGAAGATGATGCTGCTGATGACTTCTCCCCATGGCAGGAAGGGACGAGCCCAACCCTGGTCTCTGTCCCCAACCCGGTCTTTGGTAGTCATGATGCCTTTTGTGAGCCCTTTGACGTGAGTGCGGGGGCTGGGGGCTTGGGAAAGGGGACCCAGGGCCTGGTCTCAGTCCAGCCACTAACAAACATACAGTCCTCCCCTCAGGACGCGCTCCTGGAGGACGACTTCCCTGACACCCAGAGGATCCTCGAGGTCAAGTGACGCAGCCGGTGCTGAAGCAGAGGCACGAGCAGGAGGGAGGCGGCTTTTATTGCCCAGAGTGGGTGGGGACAGCAGGGGCTGGGCCTGGTCCACACAATAAAGGTACCCTCAGCGGATGTGGGCCATGTCGCCAAGGAAGGGTGTCTTCATGCATCCGGTGCAGAGCTGATCCATCCAGAGCGGTGCCTCGTGCTGCAGGGGCGTGCGGCGCGGGTAGAAGGTGAAGTCCACGCGGTAGTTGAGCAGACAGCTGAGGGAGGCCATGTAGAGGTCGGAGAAGCGCACCAGGCGCCGCGAGAAGTAGGTGGGGTTGTGGAAGGTGCGAAAGATGCTCCCGAACTGCGCATTGAACAGGGCCTTGGTGATGCACCTGGGGAGGGAGATGTGGGCACTCATGGGGGTGCTCCTGAGGGGGCTGGGCTGGGGCTCCTGCCCAGGCCCCACCACTCACCTCAGCTCCTGCCGCTCCTTCATCCAGGCGGCCAGCACCTGCCGAGACTCGGCATCCTGGTAGGTCTGGGGGAGACAAGGGGTGCTCTGAGTGTGTGCGGCCAGGCAGCGGCCCCCCACCTCCCTGCAGACGTCCAGCTGCCCCCGCACCTGCATACGCTCCAGGAGCCCCGTGAGTGCCTGCTGCCACGTCAGCGAGTGCATGTACTGCTCCGTGTTGATGATGCGGATCTCTCGCTCCAGCTCAGGGATAATGGCACCTGTGCGCCAGCCGTGACGCAGCATGAGATCCTGGGGGGCAGGGTGCAGGGTAGGCAGGGCTCAGTGCCGGCCAGGAGGTCCCCCTCCCCTCCCCACTGCGACCCATCCCCGCCTCCCGCCCTCACCGCCAGGTCACTGTAGAGGTGGTCTCCGAAGTAGAGCACACGGGGGCCTCGCCATTCCGTCAGACGCAGGAAGTCAAACAGGTTTCCCTGGGAAGAGATTGGGGGTGAGCGGGGAAGACCGGGCTAAGCCCAGTGTGCTGAAGGGGCTCCCCCAGGGTAATTCTCCACCAGTCTTCCCAAATCCCTAATCCCCAGAGGCAGCAAGGCCCCTCTAGCCGGATGCTGGGCTGCCCTTTCCCGTGGCCTCGCTGTCCCCTCCAGGCTCCGGAAGGGGGTCTGCCTGGGGCAGGAAGGTCTCCTATAGGCCTGGCCTGGTGCCCTGGGCCTCCCCTCCCCGTGCCCTCACACCCACCCAAGCTAGGAATTGAGTTCACTCTTTGTGGGAAACAAACTGCAGCAGTGACCCCATGGCCCTGAAGCAAGCAGGCCACCTCAGCCTGAGCCCAGAGGGACCCAGCAGACCAATGGCAGTCCTCACTGTGAGGCCGCCTGCCCCTCCTGCGCCAAAGCTGGAGAGTTGAAAACAGCCAGGCTCAGGCACAGCAGAGGAAGCTGGCAGGGGAGCAGAAACCGGGGCAGGGGCAGCAGCCTCCACAGAGCAGGCACCCACAGCCCAGAAGTGAGAATATACACCCAGCAAAAAGGAGTTACTAGAGGCAGTCTGCGGGTGTGAGAGGCCTGGGG
This sequence comes from Stenella coeruleoalba, assembly GCF_951394435.1. Classification (NCBI taxonomy): domain Eukaryota; kingdom Metazoa; phylum Chordata; class Mammalia; order Artiodactyla; family Delphinidae; genus Stenella; species Stenella coeruleoalba. Next base: position 68,995,519 of record NC_137156.1, read on the forward strand.
AGGTGACAGCCGTGGGGGAAACAGGTAGCTGTGAAGGGCTTAATGGTTGAAATAAGCTCAAGCAGAGAAGGTGAGGAGCAGGAGGGGAGTACGAGCGGGCGGGGCGCTGAGGACGTGCCAAGACAACGAGAACCACGCACACAATGAAATTTCAGAACACCAGGCATACAGAAGTCTAAAGCCTGCCAGAGAAGAAAAATCAGTGTTCCCCACAAAGACGCGTGACCCTCCTCAGGCTCAGCCAGGATGGCAAGACAACAGGGAGCATCAGCCTCAGAGCCGAGGGGTAAAGCTCGTGCCCAAGGGGGCCACCGACAGTTGGGGGCCAGCAGGGTGGAAGGCCGAGCGGTCGGCAGGGGTGAAGGGCTGGGACCTTGGCACTGGGCGGCCCGAGGCTGCTCCCTGTGCCTGTCACTGGCCCGACTGCTGGCTTCTTCCCTGCCCCCAGCTTCTGGAACCTCCATCTCCAAGAAGCCCAGCTCAGCCAGGATTTCCGCATTCCACCCAGAGCCAAGTGCCTTAATCACCTCCTGCTCACAGCCACCTGACACTTCCCCACCAAGCACAAGGCCCTTCTCACCCTCCTAGCCAGCCAGAAAAGGGGTTTCCTCCGAGGCCTGTGCCAGCACCCCCACCAGCCCAACTCGGGGGCCCCAACCAGGCTCATCTGGCTGCAGCAGAGTGCTCAGCCCGAGGCAAAAGCAGGGCCATTTATTGGGCACTTGGCGAATGCCCCAACAACCTAAGAGCTTTACACCACCACTCAAGTAGAGTATTATACCTCTTTTACAGACGAGGAAAGCACAGCACAGAGAGGCCAAGCAATTGGGCCAGGCCCTGGGAGCCACTTCCTGTGAGGGGACAGAGCCACAACAGAAGGTGTGGTGGCTGGTCAGGGCCCAAGAGGCCATGCGGCAGCCCCGCCACAGCCTGGGGCCGTGGCTGGGCCCTGGGGTCCCTACCAGGTACAATTCCCACCTAGATGGCTCTCACCTGACGATAGATCTTGCCCTTTTCCAGGCGGGTGATACGGTCCCAATGCAGTGAGCCCTTCTCATCAAGTTTTCTGAAAGGCCTAGGGTGGGTTGAAAGGCCTAGGGTGGGGTTAAAGGGCCTGATTTCCAGTCTGTGGCAGGACCACAGGCTGGACACCTCCCACTCTGCAAAGGCCCACCTGCTCACCTGCCCATCAGCAAGGGGGTGCCCCCACCCCAGGCACACAGGGCGGCAAGCAGAGGCCAGTCCCCGCTCCCTGGGCCCATCGCCCCTGCCAGGCCCATACTTGCGCCGGTCGGTGAAGAAGCTGGGCTTGTCTGCCTGGACGATGACCACGTCGAAGAGTTGGCGCCAGTCGGCACCCACCATGTGCCGCATCCCCTTGTCCCTGGTGGGACAGAGTGGGACAGGTGGCAGGTGTCTGAGGGAGGCTCCAGGCCTGCCCATCCCAACTCAGGCCCCTGCCCTGCTCCCTCCTCCCACGGGTTGGGGGACACGGGGGTGCTCACACGAAGCTGAAAGGACTGTTGGTGATGAGGAACAGCTGTTTCCCGTGCGCCACCAGGCGGCTCAGGACGGCGAATGTCTCATCCCCTCGCAGGATGTACTTCTCTAATGGGGGGAGATGGGAGCTTGTGAGGGCCAGCCCTGCACCCTGCCCGGACAGGCCGCAGCAGGGCAACCATCCCCCCTTACCCATGTCCCGCTCGATCCACTGGTACATAAGGCCCTTCACGTGCACATCTCGAATGGCGTCCTGGGGGCAGTGGAGGGACAGTGAGGCCACAGTGGAGCCCAGGAGGACCTGCCCTGCTGTGGCTGGACTTCACCTTCCCTGCCACACTGGGAGGCAGGCCTAGCGCCCTCACCGTCACATCCTTATAGAGGTGTGCTTGGTCAAACTCCAGGCCATGGCCCAGGAAGTGGTCCACCACGCAGGAGAGCAGTGCCATCTCTGGCAGCGAGAAGATGTCCATGAACTGCTTGATGGAAGGACCCTGAGGAAGGACCACTGACTCAGCAAGCCCCAGCTCCGGAGACCCAAGAGCTCCAAATATGTCTTGGGACACTGGTGGAGGGGCACAGCCTGTGGGTCAGGGCTGGCGCACCAGGGTGTGGGCACTGCCTCCCAGGGAGCCAGCACCCACTGTGAGGTCATGGAGCTGGCTGCCCTGGGCAGTGGCAGACGGAGCGAGTACCTTGCCATAGAAGCCACTCATCTGGTACAGTGGGATGTGCTGGGTGCCCCCATATAGGTCGATCACCTCTTCGTCTGGTACAGGCTGAAGGCCCCTGGGTGGATGCAGAGATCACCAGTCCGAAGTGGTCCTGAACCCTGGCCACGGTGTAGGGTGGGGGACCGTGGGGTGATGCAGGACAGTGTGGACCTGGAGCAGCAGGCTGGGGTGCGGTCAGGGCAAGGTTAGCACTGACCTGTAGGCTGTCCCCAGTTGCACATAATGGAAGGCGTCAATCTTCATCAGAAGACTCTGAGGGCACCAAGGGAGTAAGAGGGGCAATGAAGGAGTTTGCCATTAGCTCTGAGCCAGCCTTTGCTAGCCCCCATGCCGAAGCCCCAGTTGGATGGTACCAAGGGTATCATGTGCACGCCAAGAGGAAGCTACAGCTTTGAGGCCAAGGGAGTAGAAAGATAAGCACCGCCCCCGCCCGCATAGGAGACGGGCAGCTAAGGAAGTAGTTCTGATATACATCCAGTCAGGAGGGGCCAGGGAGTCAGTGGTCTAGCCACTCACCTTCTGAATATCATAGTGGAGGCCACGGATGGCAAAGCTGGGGTTGTAGTCATACTTTCGAATCCCCTCCGGGTACTGTCAGGGGAAATCAGGTCAGGCCTGAGCCAGCAGTACTGACAGACCTGCTGGCTGGGCAGCTGCCTCAGGGGATCAATTCAGCCACCCATCCAGGGGCGCCCCATGATCCGGCCTGGGACCCCTACCTGTCTGGCCTCACCTTGTAGTGCTCAATCAGGATGTCACGGGCGGCAGTGAAGATCTCTGGGTGCAGCGTGTCCGCATACTGGGCCAGGGTGTAGTCATAGTCGAAGCCATAGACCTCGACATCACGCAGGCTGATCTCGTTGTTGGCATAGATGGCCGCTGGGTTCAGGAGACTGCAGACCTCAGGAGGCAGGAGGTCTAGAGGAAGGAGGTATAAGTATAATGAGGATGATCAGGAAACACCCTAAAATGGTACTCTTAGCTCAATGCAGCATTAGGTCAAACTGAGGCTCAGAGAAAAGTCACTCGCCCAGGGTCACATGGGTGGGGTAAGGACCCTATGGGTCCTGGATTATACCACCGCCTGCAGCCTACCAGTTGCTCTAAGCCATGCCTCCTCCAGACTCTCATAAGCCCCATGGGACACCTGGCTATGCTCTGACACTTTCCACCTTGCCTGAAGCTGGGGTTGGGACTTAGGAACATTATCAAGGTGAGGGGTACTGGGTAGCTCCGCTGCTACTCAGGGCCCCAGCTCTGTGCACCTGCCACAGGTCTCACAGTGAGGCCCCTCTAATCGGATTTCAGCTGCCCACCAGTCCACGTAATGACATTCACTGCCCCTGGGACCAAGCAGGACCCTGTGGGGCTCCTGGGTACAGAAGCCTTTCTGTCCCCCATTTCTGTCCCCCACTCCAGCCTTCATGACCTTCCCTGGGTTCCAAAGGGCAGATTTGAACAGCTGCTAGTAGGGAAGGGAAAGGATGGGGAGACAAGGGAGGAGCAGCCAAGAAACAACCTGAGGCAAGATTTGAGGAACCAGAGAAGCTCATCAAGATTAGACCAGGGCTTCCCTGGTGGCACAGTGGTTAAGAATTCGCCTGCCGATGCAGGGGACATGGATTCATGCCCTGGTCCGGGAAGATCCCACATGCCGCGGAGCAGCTGGGCCCGTGAGCCATGGCTGCTGGGCCTGCGCGTCCGGAGCCTGTGCTCCGCAATGGGAGAGGCCACAACAGTGAGAGGCCCACGTACCGCAAAAAAAAAAAAACCTGCCTCTTGGGACTTCCCTGGTGGTGCAGTGGTTAAGAATCCACCCGCCAATGCAGGAGACACGACTTCGATCCCTGGTCTGGGAAGATCCCACATGCCACGGAGCAACTAAGCCCATGCACCACAACTACTGAAGCCTGCGTGCCTGGAGCCCTTGCTCCACAAGAGAAGCCACCACAATGAGAAGCCCAGCGCACTGCAACAAAGAGTAGCCCCCCTGCTCACCACGACTAGAGAAAGCCCGCGCACAGTAACGAAGACCCAACGCAGCCAAAAAAAAAAAAAAGAATCTGCCTGCCAATGCAGGGGATACGGGTTTGAGCCCTGGTCCGGGAAGATCCCACATGCCATGGAGCAACTAAGCCCGTGCGCCACAACTACTGAAGCCCACGTGCCTAGAGCCTGTGCTCCACAACAAGAGAAGCCACTGCAATGAGAAGCCTGCGCACCACAACGAAGAGTAGCCCCAGCTCGAGGCAACTAAAGAAAGCCCACGCGCAGCAATGAAGACCCAGTGCAGCCCTAAATAAATAAATTAAAAAAAGAAAAAAAAAAAGATTAGGAGACCACAAGATTAAAGGAGTGCAGACCCTGCACACACCCTAATCTTATCAGCAACCCCACCCTTGAACGACCGCTATAAAAACTCCTCACCAATTCCTCCCTGGTTGGCAGATAGTTTTTTGGCGCAGAAGCCTGTCCCCCTTTGCCTGCGAAAGCAATAAAGCTATTCTCTTCTACTTCACCCAAAACTCTGTCTCCAAGATTCGATTTGGCACCCAACATGGGGCTGACTCGTGGGCAGTCCTGGGGCGGGTGCGGGGCGGGGGGGGGTGGTTCCCTGGCTTGATTGGATGCTCCAAGATTTTCTCCATGCCAGCCTCATTCAAGAGTGGAGGGCTGAAGAATTCCTTTAGAGACCAGATCACCTGGGACCCTTGTCTGGGAAGGCTGAGCCCCAGTCATACCCCATCGGCCATCCTGGCAGCTGGAACTCCGAGGCGGGACGAGACAGTGGAAGAGTGGTCCTGCTAGGGACCACCCTAGTAGCTGCCCAGCTGCCGAGGTCATCTTCGCCTTGAGGATGTTCCTCTCTTCCTCCTGCCTGGACCACCCTGGACTTCCTACTCCAAGGAATTATTTTGGGGAAGCATAAAAGTAGCATTTGGGATGTCACAACACCTCGGCTAGCATTTGGGGAAGTCCCCCAGCGTGTACTCTGTGGCCACTTTGACCCTGTCCGTTTGGAGGAACCTTGGTTCCCATTTGGGGGATTCTCCATTCCAGGAAATCCCATTTGAGAGGTGTGCCACTTGGGCAGAGATCACGGGCTAAGTGGGACTTGGAAGCCCATTTCGTTTTGGTTTCTGTTTGGGTTTTTGGTTTCTTTGGTTTGAGGCTTCTGTTGCTGGCTAGGATTTTGGTTTGTTCTTGGTCTGAGCCTGAGTGTTCTTTCAATCAAACATGGGAAGTGCTTCTTCTTCGAGTCCATCTGATAGTCCCCTGGGGAAAATTCTGGCAGACTGGTCAACCTATAGCTATCAACCTATGGCTAAAAAGAATGAGATTCTATTGTAATTCTGTTTGGCCAATGTACATTCTTAAAAGTAAGGAGAAGTGGCCTTTGTGTGGTAGCCTAAATTATTATTCTATTCTTCAGCTAGAATCCTTTTGTCACAGGAATGGAAAGGCTGGGAATTCTCTCCACTCCATCTGGGCTAGCCACTCTGGGCTCTCCAAGAGCCAACTCTGGGTTTGTTCTTTTTCAAGAACTGAGCCAATCTGTTTGGAAACCTTTGTCTGGGAGTGGAAGCAGAATTTTTAAACTACACCTCCTCTAATTATCTGTGTGGCCATAGCTTATCTGTCGTCTGTGCTTTTATGTGTATTGTTTTGGGGTGAGCCACTCTGGCTTGCGCAGGGTGGGAAAATTCTACCTGCTCATTGTGGGCCACTTTGAATTCTCTGTCCGGGAGTGGAAATGGAATCTTTGGGCTACGCCTTGTCTGATCTTTTGTTTGTGGGACCATGTTTGTTGTTTGTATGTGTGTGTGTGTCAGTACTTGCACTGACTGGTTGAGACATCTTTTGTGAATAACAGAGCTCACGTGTGACAACATCAGTGTATCCTTCCCTATTGCGTGGGGCTTTGCCTGTGGAGGAATGTTGGTTGGGATTTTCCCTTTTGGACTAGCCTTGTTATAGGTGACCAGAGCTCTGTTCAATCTCTGTACACCCTCTAGGGTATTTTTACAAAACTAGGAGCTCTTCAGCTATGCTCCCATGAAAAGGAATTGGTATTTCTTTCCCCCTGTGCCTAGGTCCTCAGGAACACATGTTATCTAGACCATCTCTAGTTCCTGAGACTGAAGAAAAAGGGCAGGGGAAAGAAGGCCTTATTAAACTCAAGTGGAAAAACTGTGAGATCTCTGGTTCTGTCTTTATGTAGGAGCTAACTTGTAAATGAGCTCTGTTTAATTGACTTAAAAGTAAGAGCTTACAAGTTAAATCTAAATGTCTAAAAAATTGGCCAATATAAATTTTGGACCACACGATCTGGGAAATACTCAGTACTGAATTGATATCTGTTACTGAAGGTAGTTTAAGCTTGTTGGTTTAATTAATATAGACATGTATTTAGAATCATCAGTGTTAAGTAAAGCAAACGAGGTTAAGAGTTTTTAGGTAAACTCTTTATGAATAAGTATTTTAGGAATGTCTACTTAAGAATAACCTCTCCAGATGCTTGGTAACTTAAAATTGTAGAGTTGTGCTAAATTAAGTTAAATGATGGAAGTTTATTGAATAGGTAGGCCATTTCCAAGTAAAATAAGATACTGAAACATTAATTACTGAATACTGGCTTCCCTTTGCAGAGAGACTAAAGGTATGTAGGAACTAAAGGTATTTGGTGCCACCCTGTGATTCTTTATAAGAAAGCACATGTCTGGGACTTCCCTGGTGGTCCAGTGGTTAAGAGTCTACCTTCCAATGCAGGAGATGTGGGTTTGATCCCTGGTCGGGGAACTAAGATCCCACATGCTGTGGGGCAACCAACTAAGCCCACACGCTCTGGAGCCCGCATGCCACAACTAGAGAGAAGCCCCGCACGCCGCAAAAAAGAGCACGCATGCCACAACTAAGACCCGACGCAGCCATAAATAAATGAATGAAGAATATTAAAAAAAAAAGAAAGCACATGTCTTTAGAAATTATTGGTATTTATGTTTATAAATCTACAGAGTGCTGAAGACAATTCACGGTTGCTTAAGGAAAGTAGGTTTGAACAAAAGATGGTATGAGGAATGGCACTGCATTTTCCTAAGGAAAAAAAAAAGTGATTTTTGCCCTAGAGCTGGTTGATTTTGAATGGAAAAGGGGCAAAATGTTTACAGAAAGTTGTAGAAGGTCTGCAGAAAAGGAAAAGGAAATTTAGTTGGGTAAATGAATTTTGTTGGGAGTGGGCTGGGACAAGACTGGATTTGGTTTCTTCCTCTAAAGTTTTCTTGAAATACTGCTTTTGATAGCAGCTTGTGAGTTCCTTTGCCTTTAAGTGATCTGTATTCACCTTTAAAATCTTTTCACTTTGGTTAAGTAAATAGCATTGTTTGGCAGTTTCTAAAAGTTCTTTTGACCTCCAGCTAACTTTGAGATGCTTCAGAGGGCCCCTGAGGCATTTCAGAGAGAAACATTTAATTAAGATTTGGTACGTTAAATCAAATGTAATCAGTTGTAATTCTGGTTATTGTAACCAAGTTTCTTTATCGATTACATTGTAATCAGATGTTTAACTGCATCCTTTAAGTCCTTCTGTCATTTATAGACAGTTATTGTACTCTGATGCTTTTGCAGAAGTGCTTCATCTTCAAGATTTATGCGAAGGACCTTCAGACAAATACAGGTCTCTCATAAATGTCATATCATACCACTGAGCTGGGTCTACTGCTTAAAGCACATGTACAATGCTCGTGTGACAATTGGGTATAAATGATAAAATGTATGTCCTATAAAATGTTTCCTCACTAACATACCTCTGAGCTTGTTCACGATACCTGATTAACTAGGCAAATATAAAAGAGGCCTAGCATGGAGGGACATGATCTACAACCAGGTCAAACAGCTGTATCACCCCGGCATTGAGGGACAGCTATTTTGATTATCAATGCTTTCTATTGAAAGATTTGCAATCAGAGGGAAAATGATGAAAAAAATCTGCATGTATTGAGGTGTGGGGAAGTCACTGGCTTATACATGGTTTAACTTTAAAAAAAGGCCTGTTTTGTGGCCTTTCAGACACGCATTGTACATCTGCTTTGACACTGAGGAGGGGAGTGCATTTGAAAGTCAAAATGGAGTAACTATGGTAAAACGAACTGACCTTTGTGTATGTGATTTCGGACATATTTCTGTATTGTTGCAAACTTGAATTTTCTGAGCTACATCAGACTTGGGATGCCACAAGGATTTAAAAATTCCCCCACCCTCTTCAACGAGATTTTGGCTAAAGATTTACAAGGATTGCACGTGGATCAAGGTTGAGTAGAGGCCTTCCCAGCCAGAACAGAAAAAGTATTAGAAGTGACAAAAGCTCTTCTTAAGGACATTATTCCTAGGTACAGCCTTCCCTCTACTATTCAGAGTGACCATGGATCTGCTTTCATAGCAGAAATAACACAAACAGTAAATAAAGCTTTAGGTATATAATGGAAACTTCGCTCAGCATGGAGACACCGATCTATGAGAAAGGCTAAGAAGATGAATCACACCATGAAGAACTTTTGCTAAGCTATGCCAGGAAACTCATCTAAAATAGAACAAGGGCTTGCCAATTGCTCTCCTCCATATGTGGGTGGCCCCTAGAAGCAGGCGAGGGTTGAGCCCTTAAGAAATTATATACAGGCGACCATTCTTGGCTCCTAAGAGTAAAGAAAGAAAAACCGTTCATGGTTCTGGGAAAGTTGGACAGCTGCATGTAAATCAATGAAGTTAGAACACACCCTCATACCATGCACAAAAATAAACTAAAAATGGTTTAAAGACTGAAACGTAAGACATGACACCATAAAACTCCTAGAAGAGCACAGGCAAAACATTCTCTGACATAAATCGTACCAATGTTTTCTTGGGTCAGTCTCCCAAAACAAAAATAAACAATGGAACCTAATGAAACTTACAAGCTTTTGCACAGCAAAGGAAACCACTCAAAAAATGAAAAGACAACCTACGTATGGAATGGGAGAAAATATTTGCAAATGATGAGACAGACAAGAGTTAATCTCCAAAATATACTAACAGCTCATACAACTCAACAACGAAAAAACAAACAACCCAGGGAATTCCCTGGAGGTCCAGTGGTTAGGACTGTGTACGTTCACTGCTGAGGGTGCGGGTTTCATCCCTGGTTGAGGAACTAAGATCCTGCAAGCTGCACAGTGCGGCCAAAAAAACAAACAACAACAAAAAAAAAAACAAAAAAAAAAAGAAATAAAAACACCAATCAAAAAACAGGCAGAAGACCATAATAGACATTTCTCCAAAGAAAACATTTAGATGGCCAGTAGGCATGTGAAAAGATGCTCAACATCACTAATTATTAGAGAAATGCAAATCAAAACTACAATGAGGTACCACTTCATACCAGTCAGAATCCCCATCATTAAAAAGTCTACAAATAACAAATGCTGGAGAGGGTGTGGAAAAAAGGGAATTCCACTCTTGGTGGGAATACAAGTTGGTGCAGCCACTATGGAAAACAGTGTGGAGGTTCCTCAGAAAACTAAAAATAGAACTACCATATGATCCAGGAATCCTGATCCTGGGCATATACCCAGACAAAACTATAATTCAAAAAGATACATGCACCCTATGTTCACAGCAGGACTATTCACAATAGCCAAGACATGGAAACAACCTAAATGTTCAACAGATGAATGGATAAAGAAGATGTGGTACACATAAAAAATGGAATACTACTCAGCCATAAAAAGAATGAAATAATGCCATTTGCAGCAAGCATGGATGCAACGAGAGATTATCATACTAAGTGAACTAAGTCCGAAAGACAAATACCATATATCTCACTTACATGTGGAATCTAAAATAGGGCACAAATGAACCTATCTACAAAACAAACAGATTCACAGACATAGAGAACAGACTTTTGGTTGCCAGGGGAGAGGTGGGGAGGTGGGGAGGCAGAGGGATGGACTAGGAGTTGGGGGTTACTGGATGCAACTGTTACATTTAGAATGGATGAACAGGGACTTCCCTAGCAGTCCAGTGGTTAAGACTTTGCCTTTCAATGCAGAGGGTGTGGGTTTGATCCCTGGTCATGGCCAAAAACCAAAACATAAAACAGAAGCAATACTGTAACAAATTCAATAAAGACTTAAAAAAAAAATGGTCCATTTAAAAAAAAAATCTTAAAAAAACAAAAAGAATGGATAAACAACAAGGTCCTACTGTATAGCACAAGGAACTATAGTCAATCTCCTGGGATAAACCATAATGGAAAGACTATAAAAAAATAATGTAGGGCTTCCCCGGTGGCACCGTGGTTAAGAATCCGCCTGCCAATGCAGGGGACACAGGTTCGAGCCCTGGTCTGGAAAGATCCCACGTGCCACGGAGCAACTAAGCCCGTGCACCACAACTACTGAGCCTGTGCTCTAGAGCCCATGAGCCACAACTACTGAAGCCCACACGCCTAGAGCCCATGCTCCGCAACAAGAGAAGCCACCACAATGAGAAGCCTGCATGCCACAACAAAGAGTAGCCCCTGCTCGCTGCAACTAGAGAAAGACCGCGCACAGCAGCGAAGACCCAATGCAGCCTAAAAAAAAAAAAAAGTATATATGTGTATAACTGAGTCACTTTTATATAACAGAAATTAGCACATGGTAAATCAACTATACTTCAAATAAATAAGTTAAGCAGTATGTACAACAGACTGGTCAATTGTTAACCGCTAAGCATGAGTTTGTGTCTCACAGGTCTCCCCCTCGCCTGGAAGCTCCCTTTCATCCCTTCAAAGCAGGAGACAGGGTGCTGCTGAAAGTGTGGAAAGAACAAGAACCTGAGCAGCAGCTTGAAGAGAAATGGAAGGGAGCCTATGATGTTCTTACCACTCATACCTCTCTGAAACTGGATGGAGTAAAACCATGGGTACATCACACTAGAGTAAGATGATCACCAGAGACTGACCAGCCACACCTGCCTACAGCCAGCGAACAAGACTCCTAAGAAGTGGACATCTCACTCTTTGGGAAACCTTAAGTATTTGTTCCGACAAGTGTAATGAAGTTTTGTTTTCTTATTCTTTCTCATACCTTTTACTTTTCCCCACAAAACTATAGATTCATATGCTGATTCTCTTGATAATTCATAACTGCTGGATATGTGGTGAGCTTCCTATTTCCGAGTCTTCAGGGTTTGACTTGGTGAGTTTTCCCCCTTACAGGGAATTGTTTGGAAACAACTGGCTACAACAGCCCAGTTCCAGACTGGGTTTCCGATTTATTCTCCTGAATTTCTAAGGAAGTGAGATCTACACCATCTACTAAAGATCCAGTTGTCACTCGTTTTACCTTTAACTTGGGTCTGTTGCACCAAAATGGCAGACTAAGGGATTGAGATCTTAATCATACAGGACTCCTCGGATCCAGGACTAGGAATTCAAGTATTTCTAATATCCTTTCTTTCTGTTTCTTTAATAAATTTATTTATTTATTTTTGGCTGTGTTGGGTCTTCGTTGCAGTGTGCAGGCGTTCTCTCCTTGCAGCGAGTGGGGTCTACTCTTCATTGCAATGCACAGGCTTCTCATTGTGGTGGCTTCTCTTGTTGCGGAGCACAGGCTCTAGAGCTCAGGCTCAGTAGTTGTGGCGCACGGGCTTAGTTGCTCCGTGGCATGTGGGATCTTCCCAGGCCAGGGCTTGAACCTGTGTCCCCGGCATTGGCAGGCGGATTCTTAACCACTGCACCACCAGGGAAGCCCTCTAATATTTCTAATTCGGTATCTATGCCCCGTTTCAGCAGGAAGTAAGATTTGGGGAAAGATAAAATTGAAGCAGGGATTAAAACCGAGTCCCTCTGCCAAGTTTATGATTAACATTTCTATCCAAAACAATTATTCCTTATCTTGTCCAACATCTGTTCTCCTCAAGACTGAGGAGTATCAAAGAAAAGGGGGGAGTGAAACCAAGCAAGACCCTGTGGGGCTCCTGGGCACAGAAGCCTTTCTGTCCCTCATTTCTTGTTTGTAGGGAACAGACTCCAGCCTCCATGACCTTCCCTGGGTTCCAAAGGGCAGATTTGAACAGCTGTTAGTCGAGAAGGGAAAGGATGGGGAGACAACGGAGCAACAGCCGAGAAACCACCTGAGACAAGATCTGAGGAACCAGAGAAGCTCATCAAGATTAGGAGACCACCTGAGATGAGATTAAAGGAGTGCAGACCCTGCTCACACCCTAATCTTCTCAACAACCCCACCCTTGCACCATTGCTAGAAAAACTTACCAACTCCTCCTGGGTTGGGAGATAGTGTTTTGGGGCAGGAGCCTGCTGCGTCCCCCTTTGCCTGGCAAAGCAGGAAAGCTATTCTCTTCTACTTCACCTAAAACTCTGTCTCCGAGACTTGATTCAGCACTGGTGTACAGAGGCCGAGTTTTCAGCATCACCTCTAGGCAGGGAACATTGCTAATTATGACAGGTGGGACATGTGGTAGGTTCTGGGTCATTACCCAGGCTGCTCTCCTCTGAGGATACAGTCATAGCCACCCCAATCCCCTGGCTGCTCCCTAGGGGGCTGAGGGTTCCCAGGCTTATCTGCCTTTGTTTCCCCATCTGTGCAGTGGGGGAGGTGGACGGGGAAAGGGCACGGGCTTTGAGGTCAGAGAGAGCAGACCGAGCCCTCCCTCACATGGCTATGACCTCAGGAAAATTACCACACCTTACCTTTTGGGGCTCAGTTTCCTTGTCTCTAAAGGAGGAATAAAAATTGTACCAACCTACAAAATTAAAAAGAAGGTCATACAGAACGTGCTCTGGGCAGCATTCCCACCTGGACCCGTGGCAAATGTAGGATTAAATGGGCAATGCACCTCTGGAGCCCACATTTCCCTGTCCCCAGTTTCCCTCAAAGAAACGGGTTGCAGGGAATCAGAGGGGAGCAGGCAGGACTAGGTGCACACACAGCACACTGCCTTGCAGGGGCTCCAGGTGGCCCCGTTCCTGAGACCTCTAGCCTGTGGCTGAGGCCCAAAGAGCCCAAGCCTCCAGTGAATTAATTTTTGTCTCAGACACAAGTTGTGATCTTGAAGCAGAAGCCCTTGGCCATGGAGCAGACATTTGCCTCAGAGGTCCCTTTGGAACACAGGCTCCACACCCATCCCCTTTCCTTTGGAGACAAGTACAGAATGTGGGTGGGGGAACAGGTGTGGCTGGTTCCTCTGGTGGCCCTTAGGCCTGGAAGAGCAGCTGCTTCAGATTCGTGGGTGCAGATGGAACACTCCTCACCTGGGTGCACATGAGACACAGCTGACATCAGCTCTCTTATGCAGCTGCTTCTGAGATGTCCCTTCCCACGGTCCTGAGTTCCTGGGTGCCATCTGTGACTCTCAGCACAAAGCCCAGTAGTTCCCCAGGAGGGCAGGCGTCTGCTTGGCTGTGCAGCCCCTTCCTGGCACTGAGTTCTGGCCAAATCCAGGCTTTCGCCTCTGCCCTTGAGGATATTCCGAGGGATGGACAACCCTCCCAGGAACAAAGCAGGATGGGGAAGCAGCCCACAGGCCTGGCCTCCTGACCCAGCTTCTAGACTGAGAAAACCATAGCTCTGGGGGCCAGAAGGCCCCAGTTTCTTCCATAGGGCTGTGGTGGTGCATGGGGCCAGGTGAGGAGATATGCCCCCCACCTGCACCAGCCTCCCAAATTCACTGGTCTCACTGTCCAGCCCCCACCTTCCAGGCCAACTCCTCTCAATGGCAGCCAGGAGACTTGTGGGTGCCATCCTCCCAGCTGCTGCAGGTGCCTTAGAGCTCACTCCAATCCCATGAGGTGATCACATTTATTCCTCCATCATCCAGAGGAAGAAACTGGAGTGCAGGGAGGTAAAGTCACTTGCTCCAAACCATCTAGCAACAGGCCATGGAACTGACATTTGAATTCAGGTCACCCTAACTGCCTCAATCACTTTGTCCCTCCGCCTAGCCTTCCAGTGTCACCACAATGAGGCTGGGGGGGAGGGGCTGGCCTGGGGCCTGGCTCCCCAGCAAAGTTTTGCCCACAGGCATCAGCATGTCTCAATGTCCAGAATCTCCCCCAAGGAAACCCAGCCAGAAGGGGATAGTTAGGACCCAGGGGTGCAAGGCTGGTCCATCCCGGCACTCACTATGGCATCTTGGAAATGACCTTGCCCTTATCACATCAAGAGGAGCTTGGGGGGGGGGTCTCTGTGAAGATCTGAAAATCCAAGTGGGCCCTGAGTGATAAAGCCCACTAGACTTCCCTATGTCTCTCCCCCACACCTACAATGCAGGCTTCTCAGGCTGCTCTACTGAGGGTCTTCTCGAGGCCCAGAGCAAAGACAGGTCCTTAAACGGCACCCCATGTATGCCCAGTCCACTGGGTGGTGGGGGGAGGCAGGGATGGTCCTGATAGAGGCCCAAGGGCTTCAAAATCACCAGTCCTCAGGGCTTATTCTGCCTTCAGCTCCTCAAAATGTGAGTCCTGTCCACCCATACTACTCCCAGGTCTCTACACAGCTGGAGTGGAAGCCCTCGTTCAGGCAGTTGGAATCTTCCAGACAGGACCACTTTGTCTTATAAGATGGCAAAAGCTATATCACTCCCAGAGGGGCTCCTCCTGAAGTTGCCCCATCCATTCCTGGACTCTTTCCGAGTCAGCACCACAACCCTGTGACAGAGGCCCCAGGACTGTGTTTTCCGATGTAAGACACTGAGGGTCCGAGAGGAAGAGGCTTGCTGAGCGCCACCCAGCTGGTCAGTGATAGGGCCAAGCCCCAACCACATCTGTCTGCTAAAGAGGCAGGGCCCCAGAGACCAGAACAAATATCCAGCCCTCTGGCCTCACCAGGGTGCTCTGGGGCCTCATCTGCCAGTTTTGCAGAGGGAGAGAAGATAGAGGAGTAAGTGCCCTGGCCAAGGAAGCAGCAACCCTTCTGGATTCCAGGGGACTTGGGCGACTTGGTGTCGTTTCTCCAAACAACGCCTTCCCCTCCTGAGCTGAGAGCGCGAGACTCCAGGGCGGAATCTAGAGGCGTCCGAAGAGTCTAGTCGGCATCTTTTGAGTCAGGAATCTCTAGGAGCCCGCTTCGGCCAGCGCCGCCGGCTGGCTGGCTTTGTCCCCAGTACTCCCGCCCCAACTAAAGGCCCCGAAGAGAACAAGGGGTTGGGGGCGTTTCCGCTTCGGCCTCCCAACAGGCGGGACCCTGAGGAAAGACGGCGGGGCCCGCCTTCCGGCGGCCGCTACAGGAACCCCGAGCTCCTGAATACTGAGCGGAGGAACAAACCGCGCACCCGCCCGCCTCCGGGAGTCCCCAGAAGCCCCCAGGACCCTCCGCCGGAGTCCCTCCCGAAGGGTTGCCCGGCCTTAGGGCTCTGGGGGCCTGGCGAGCCCCACCACGGCGCTCCCCCCGAGGAGCGGCGCCCGGGACGACTCGGGAGCGGTACCCTGGAACTCGGTCCGTCGGTCCGTCGGCCAGGCTCGCGTGTGCCGCCGAGAGGGCTACACGCCCGGCGCTCCTCCCGCTCGGGCTCACCTACCGTGCACCAGTCTCCGCATGTCCTGGTATCGAGCCCACAGGTGTGCGCTGGGCTCGGCGCCGCCGGCGGGCGCCGAGCGCGGGGCGCCGGGGCAGTGGGCGCCGGGACCCGGAGGGCCGCAACCAGGACAGGAGGGCGAGGACGAGGCGGCTCGCGGCCCGCCGTGGTCTCGGCGCGGCAGGCAGCGCCGAGCGGCCGCCCGCAGCCCCACACCCGCCATGCCCGCTGCGCGCCGCCCGCGCTGCCCTCAGCCCTCCAGCCCGTCCGCCGCCCTCCTACTGCGCGCCCGCCACCGTGGCCGCGTGCTCCTCACAGCGGCCGGCCAATGGGCGCGGCGCGCGGAGCCCGACCGCCAATGGGAGCGTCCCTATGTCCGGGGGGCGGGAGGTCCCGGACGGGGCGGGGCGGGCTCCCCGACCCCCTCCTCCAGTCTCCGGAGCGGCCCAGGAGGACTCTGCGCCCCTTCGGAATCTACGGTGGCGATGGCGGCTCCTTCTTTCCTCCCCTAGGGAGGCAGGCGGGCCTAAGAAAGGCCGTCCCCGCGAGGCTCCGGACGGCCAGGGCTCGGAGGGGAAAGGGCCAGAGCGCGGCGGGTCCACCCCGGCCCCCCGGCCCTGTCTCCCCCTCTGCTCCCGGGGCCTCCCGCCCCTTCCCCCACCTCCTGTCCTTCTGACCTCAGATCCTCTGCCCCTTCCCCCAGTCCTGCAGCGGGGGTCCTGTTCCCCGCCCCTCGCCCCTGCCGGTTCTGCCCGCGGACCAGAGACCGGCCCGTTTCACTCACGTCTCTGGCGGATAGAGTCCTTCCCGCGCGCTCACCGCTGCCAGCCCCACGCTGGGTGAGACCTCGGGACCGCAGCGCAGCCGACGTCCGCTGAAGCAGACGTTGCTCCCTCTTTGTGCCTTACACAGATGACCTCTGTTAACTTGGAGCGAGGTGGTGGGCCAGGGGTCACTGTGCTTGCCTGGTTCCTACCTCAGCAAATGGCCGCACCGAACCGCTCCATTCCTCGCTTCCCCACGCGGGACTCTCTAGCTCTTCTAGCAATATCACCAGGATTTACAACGAAATTCCTCTTTCCTGCTGGGAACCACTCTCCACCCGCGTGTATTCCACACAGATCCATTTTCTAAGTCCACATGCGCATGTGCTCTGGGCCTTCAGCAGGCCGACCCTGCACCCGTGGGCCTTGTCGGTGGAGAGCTGGCTAGCTAGACACTGTTTCTGTGGGATGCTCCCCGCGGTGTCCTCGCCGGGTCTAAGGGTGTACATTCCAATATTCACTGCACCTTGGCTGAGGACCTACAGTGTGCCAACCCCTGGGCCAAGTGCTGGCACAGGATGGAGGCCATAGGTGGGCCCGTGGGTGGGCGGCTGCCCTCCCCACTCCCAGGGCCCCAGTGAGCTAAGTGTGCGCTGGGGGCTTAGCCATATGTAAGCCTTGTCTGGGCGGGAGATGGGTGCTCTGTGGTGTCCAGCCCGCAGAGCCACCAAGAGAAGCCAGAGTGAGCACCAAGCCAGTTGTGTGTGCGTGGTTGGGTGGGGTTGGCTCCGGGAGAAGGCAGGTTATCCAGGTTATCCAAGCTGCAGCTTGGGCCTGGCAGCTCAGCGGCGGACCCTCCTACCCTTTTCAGAGGCGCTGCTTGATCTCTCTTCTTTCTTTTTGTACATTTTGTGTCCACATTACCAAACTCTCTTATTGGTTCTAAGTTTTCATTTGACTTTCTTAGATTGTCTAATAGTCCGGGAATAACGGAAAGTGCCCCATACAGGATAGCTTTTCTTAATTTTATGGTTGTTTGTCTCAGATGCTTACTTAGACTTTTCTTGTGATAATGATAGTTAGCTTTCAACAATGCACCTTATTTTTAGAAGCCTAGGCATCAGTCTCGATCTCGAAATAAATGAAAGGCGTTGCGTAATTGCATTTTAGAGCATGGTGCACTACCCGTTTAGTAGTCCATCATAGAGGGTCATCACTTCTACTAGGACTTTAAGAAAAAAGATGGCGGTGGCAGAGTAGGGGGCGCGGCCGCCAACTCCGAATACCAGCTTGAAAAGGGGAGGCCGGGAGGCGGGGCCGGACCGACGCCACGTGGGAGGCCCCGCCCCTTGCACCGCCCTGCCTCTGGAGCAGAGGAGTCTGCGCCAGCTGGTTTAGGCCTCACTGAGCACGCGCACTCCGCCGCATTCTGATTGGCGGACCCACGCAGCCCACCGCACTCAGATTGGTGGAGCCGCTCCACATTCTGGGTCCCGAGCTCAGCGCTGCTCCTTACCCGTTCCGCTCCTCACCTCCTTGGAGGTGGCCCAGGGCCGGGATCGCACCGCCACCTGGCCGCCGGACTCAGCAAGGACGGGCAGGACGGCTTCGGCTTCATCCGGGAGCTCCAGTCCAGGGGCTGGGACAGCTCCCGTCGCTCTTCGTTCCGCCGTACCCTTCTCCACGACAGCGGTCCGGCATGTTTTCCAGGGCCCAGGTGAGGCGGGTTCTGCAGCGGGTGCCCGGGAAGCAGCGACTCGGCGTCTACAGGTTCCTGCCTTTCTTTTTTGTCCTGGGAGGAACGATGGAGTGGATCATGATTAAAGTGCGCGTGGGCCAGGAGACCTTCTGTAAGTGGGGGTGCAGCAGCCTCTGTTTCATTTCAGGCAGGCGGGAGGCGGCGAGGGAGCCGTTTTCCTGGGGGCTGTTCTCAGCTTGTAGACCTCTCATTCCGCTCAGCGCTGAGCTGCTTTTACCCTGGTCAGAAGGGCGAGTGCGGTTCCCTTCGTTGGGCGGTGGAGATCCGCCTGGGCTCTCCTGTAAGCGGGGCGACAAAGGCACATTGGTATCCGATCTTGAGACCGTCCCTGCACTTTGAGAGGAGGGCACGTGACTCCACTCAGGACGCCCTCCTTTCAAGCCTGCCCTTCGGCCATGCCGGTGACACTTTTCGGGCCTAAGGAATAGACTTCTCACAGCACCTAGAGGCGGGTGGGATCTTGAGGATTCATGGAAGTTCCTAACTGGCCAGTCCAAACCCTAGAGAGAACTTGGTTGGCCCGGCTTAGCTAAATACTACTGTCTTTACTGGCCAGAGTCATTGGTACCAATGCCCAGCACTACAAAAAGTGCGTCTGGCATTGCTTTGCTGAGCACTAGCCTGGACAGGCTAGTTCCTCTTCCAGGAAGACTTCCCTAACCCCTAGGCCCTTTCTGCTTTCTCCCTCTCCAGAAACACAATCACTTGTGAATCACCAACCCTCATTTTTTTAAAAAAAGTGCTTTCTAAAGATATTTAATCCTCCTGTGTTCACCCATTCCTTCATATTTAATGAGCACTGATGAGAGGATATAAGGCAGAGGGCCCCCACACCAGAAGAGCACTAATGGGAGAGACAGATCATACAGTTACTATTAAGTGTGATCACTGCTGTGGGGGGAAAGTTGGGGGAGCATGGGAGTCCTGGGTGGGGCACCTGAATTGGACTAGGTGGTGCAGGGAAGGCTTCCTGGAGGAGTTACCATGTCAGGTAGGGTCCGAAGATTGAGTAGGTGTCAGCCAGATGAGGGAAACGTTTATGGACTTGAAAGTGTCTTCTGCCAGTGGTAAGAGCAAACCTTGGGGCCTTGGTGTGAAAGTATGCTGCTGTGTTTCAGGGACTGAAGCAGGTGAGCAGAGTGAGGGATGACGTGGTTAGAAAGGTGCCTGGGCAGGGCCACAAAGGGACTGGAGAACCAACAGTGTATCCCAAAGGGCTGAAGAGTTTTAAGCCGCAGCTGGTGAACATATGTGGAGAATGCTTTCTTGTGGAGGGCGGATTGACAGGAACACTTAGGCTGTGTGGTTGTCCAGATTTGAGATGGTGGCCTGGACTAGGGTGAGATGCCAAGAAGTGGGCGGAGTTGAGAGACACCCCAGAGGTAGTACTGACAAGGGCTTGGTGATTGACTGGACTCAGGAAATGAGGAGTGGCGGCTTTTGGTAGGGCAGCTGGGGCAGGGGGAACACAGGCAGGACAGTCCTGGGCTCCATTTTGGACGTGCTGAGGGGGGAGATGGTTATACAGAACTGAAGCTCAGAAGGCAGATCTGGGCCTCAGATCTAGGTTTGTGGGTCATTCACAAGCTGATTGTGATGAAAGAGTTTAAACCCCAACATTTTAAGGGTGACTGAGAGTGACCAGAGAGGCAAGAAGGGAAACATGAAGGGCTTGTTATCACAGAAGACAGGAGGTTCAGGAAGTTCAACTAAGTGAATGGGAGGTAAGCCCCCTCTCCCCTACCAGGAGAGACTTGAAATATGCAAGTACTGATCAGAAAAGAGAGGGTGGAGAGAGGCTGGAGATACCTTGGCCCTTGAGAAGGTGGGAGAGGATGGGACCAGAGCAGGGCAAGGAGTAGCCCTTGGAAGTCAGCTGGAAGAGTTCTTTACTGATGACTTTTCTCTGCGAAGAAAGAGTTCATGGCCATTTCGGGGTGGGTAAAGTAGGGTCAGGGCCATGGCTGAAGAAACAGGACTGCCAGGCATCACAGTGGACCCAGTTAGATGCAACAGTTGGGCCCACAGTGCAAAGCAAGCAGAATGAGGCATGGAGAAGTAAGTTGGATTAATCTGTAGTTTGGGTTTTGAAGGTATATCAAGAAGTTGATATTGATGAGAGGGAATTTCAGCTGATCTGGGCAGGAAGAGAGGACAAGGGCCTGAGGAAGTTGGTGAAGGTCCAAGGACAGAAAGGTAGTAGAGGTTGTGGTCAGAGCAGAATGAACTTATTGCTTCAGAGGAACACTGCAAGCAGATGGTAGAAGTTGAGAAGTAAGGAAGATGAAGGGGGCTGGTGCTTCATCTCTGTTGGGGGTGGTGTTGCCTGGGAAGATGGCACAGGACAGGGTCAAGGAACCTGAACTAGATGCCAGCATTTTCAGAGACTGAAGGGGAGTGATGGACAGCAGGTACCAGTGCAGAGAAGATGGTGGCAAATGGCATAGGACCCAGAGGAAGAAGGTGGAGAATCAGTAGTAGTCTGGAAAAGCAGCAGCTGAGAACAAGGAGACTGCCCTCATCTACCAGCCCTCAGTTCCTGGGTGTGGCAGAGGGACCAGCAGAGAGCTATAGGGCCAGAAGTGCCTCTGCAGGGCCAGTTAAGAAGGATGATTTCAGAGAGAAGTGAAATTGCTAAGGGCTGTGCTGGGACATGACACTATCTTTGAAGACACTGACTCTGACCCTGCTATTGATATTGAGAGTTCCTTTAACATAGTGCTCATTTAAATCAAATCTTCTTTTAAGTTTATTCTGGCATTGAGTTAAGCCTTAATGTTGATATTCAGGTGACAGATCTAGACTATTGGTTAAATTACTCAGATATGTATTTTTAATTCCTTAGTCTCTTGAAAATCTAAATAAAATCTTTGTTTGATACAGACGATGTCTACCGTAGAAAAGCCTCAGAAAGGCAGTATCAGAGAAGGCTGGAAGATGCATCAGAGACTGAACTTCAGCAGTCAATAAAGTGAATATGAAACTTTACTACTGGTTTCAACTCCTTTAAAGATGTACTTTTCGGGTCTCTTGTTCTTACATAGAACTGCCTTTACAAAGAACTTTTATAGTTTTCCTGTCTCTGCTTGAATACTTCCCAAGTCACTGATGGACAGCACTTGTGGGAAAATTATTTCCTACTAAAACACACCTACCCATTGAATCTAGTCCATGAAATATTTCTAAACAATTCAAGGATCAGTCAGGATGCTTTTCAGTGTAGCCTGAATTGTTTGTGAAGTCCTTTGTTTTAGGCAACAAGGGATAACCTTATTTAGTTTTTTGCAGAATTCAGACTTACTATGAATAAAAGTTATCTACTGTAGGATCATTTAAACGAGGATTATTATGCAGACTACATTTCTGCTAGCTACCAATTTGTAAACATTTTGTTAGAATGTGACCATATGTTATTCATGTTAAGTGCTCTTGTGAACACAGACAACCCCTTTCCTTGCTTGGCTCCACTAACATACAAGGGCTGGACCTCCATGAGGACTGGGGAGCAACACGTTTCACTCCCCTCTGAGATGAAGATGTTGCTTTCATCCAGCTGCTAAAGATAAAGACACTGCTCCTTCCCAAAGAAAGTGAATCTTCACAGCATAAAGCAACCATAGACTTGAGCTAAATCAGAGGCTCTGTCTATAGGGAGAGATTTTCCAATCTGACCCAGAATAAGTTTGGATCAGTTGGTAGAAAAAGCAAAGGCATCTTTCCATGTTTGGATAACCATATCCAACATCTTTTCAAACAAGAAAATATATACATATTAAATAAGACTAAGTTTCAAAATAGTTTCTAACTATTGCTCATGAATAAAGAAGCAGATGCTTAAGGCCACAGGGTATCCTCAAGTTAATGATATCTGCCACAAATTGTTCTAAGGGATTTTTTTTTTTCTAATTTAAGTCAGTCCATTTATGTTAGAACCAATCCAGTATAATTAAGGAGCCAATGACTACTCAGATCTCATTAAAGCACTAATGAGTCACTGCTCAGAGGTGGCTTGAGTATGAAGACCAGTGATGACCAACAGCACCAGGGAGAGGAAGGTAGTTCTCATGTGCGCTTTTGTTACCTCAGGCATTCCTGGTGACCCTAAACCTCATAGTTACTTTTAGTGACTAGACTGCTGCATAATGAATTTAAATTGTGGCCTTAACTCCCATTTGTTCCCCCAACCTGTTTTAGAAGTTTAATATTTTGTACCTATGTAAAGAGCATATGTAACATACATACCTTTTACAAAGAATAGTTGTAAATGCTACTAAAACCATCAGCTAACTTCTGTTGTCTGCTGTGGTTTCCTTCCCTGGCCTATCCTGCTGTCTCCATCCCAGGGAGAATCTCTAGTCTGAAATTTGTGCTAAACTTCCCTAGAGTTTTCTTCATCTTTCTAAAATATATGTATTGGAGTGCCAATTTATTTAAGACAACGAAGCTTTGAAGACAACACAACAATGTCTGACTTCAAGGCAAGCAGACTAGCAAAGCAATTAAAATTGAAGATACTTTCAAAGCATATTAATTTGGATGCTGCAGAACTAATTTTTGTTAACCAAGGTGCAAGCTTTTTAACTTTACCTCAATTTTTTAACAGTTCTACTAAGGAATATAACTCTATCCCACTTATCAGACACTAGGATTATTTAAGGGAACTTAAATAATTTAAACAGCAATGCTCTCATAAGCTGCTTACAGAACTGCAGTGCCCCCTACTGTGAACTACAAGGCAAACAATTTAATAACTTGAATTTCAAAAACCACAATACTTCAGAATGACAAAAATCTAATTAGCATTTATTGCTAGAAGTCTACCTCCACTGGGGTGTTAGACAAAGAACATGGGCTTTGGAGCTTCATTTTATCATCTGAATGGATAGGGAAAGTATTGGGTTGACCAAAAAGTTCATTCGGTTTTTCCCGTAAGATGGCTCTAGTAGCACTTAGCTGTCTTTAACTTCATTCGCAACAATTTTGCTAGACTGTATTGTGACAGGTCTCATATCAGCGTGCATTAAAAAAAAAAAAAATCAAAATTGAATTTTTGTGCAGCCATTTTAATATTGAAGATGGAAGCAACATTTTCTGCGTATTATGCTTTATTTTTTTAATATAAATTTTATTTTTGGCTGCGTTGGGTCTTTGTTCCTGCACATGGGCTCTCTCTAGCTGTGGACAGTGGGGGCTACTCTTCGTTGCGATGTGAGGGCTTCTCCTTGCAGTGGCTTCTCATGTTGCAGAGCACGGGCTCTAGGCGCATGGGCTTCAGTTAGTTGTGGCTCATGGGCTCTAGAGCGCAGGCTCAGTAGTTGTGGTGCATGGGCTTAGTTGCCCCGAGGCATGTGGGATCTTCCCGGAGCAGGAATAGAACCCGTGTCCCCTGCATTGGCAGGTGGATTCCCAACCACTGGGCCACCAGGGAAGTCCCTGTGCTTTATTATTTCAAGAAAGGTAAAAATGCAACTGAAACACATAAGAAGATTTGTGCAGTGTATGGAGAAGGTGCTGTGACTGATCGAACATGTCAAAAGCGGTTAGTGAAGTTTTGTGCTGGAGATTTCCCGCTGGACAATGCTCCACGGTCAGGTAGACCTACTGAAGTTGATAGTGATCAAATCGAGACACTGAGAACAATCAACGTTATACCATGCGTGAGAGAGCCGACATACTCAAAAATATCCAAATCAAGCATTGAAAATCACCGCTTGGTTATGTTAATTGCTTTGATGTTTGGGTTCCATAATTTAAGTGAAAAAAGCCTTCTTGACTGTATTTCCGCATGCAATTCTCTACTTAAATGTAACGAGAACATTCTATTTTTAAAACAAATTGTGACAGGCGATGAAAAGTGGATACTGTACTATAATGTGGAACAGAAGAGATCGTGGGGCAAGCTAAATGAACCACCACCAACCAACCAAAGGCCGGTCTTCATCCAAAGAAGGTGATGTTGTATATACGGTGGGATTGGGAGGGAGTCCTCTATTATGAGCTCCTTCCAGAAAACAAAACGATTAATTCCAACAAGTACTGCTCCCAGTTAGACCAACTGAAAGCAGCACTCGACGAAAAGCATCCGGAATTAGTCAACAGAAAACGCATAATCTTCCATCAGGATGACGCAAGACCGCACGTTTCAATGACCAGGCAAAAAACTGTTACAGCTTGGCTGGGAAATTCTAATTCATCCGTCGTATTCACCAGATATTGCACCTGCGTATTTCCATTTATTTCGGTCTTTACAAAATTCTCTTCATGGAAAAAAATGCCAATTCTCTGGAAGACTGTAAAAGGCACCTGGAACAGTTCTTTGCTCAAAAAGATAAAAAGTTTTGGGAAGATGGAATTATGAAGTTGCCTGAAAAATGGCAGAATGTGAATATGTTGTTCAATAAAGTTCTTGGTGAAAATGAAAAATGTCTTTTATTTTTACTTAAAAACTCAAGGAACTTTTTGGCCAACCCAATACCTAAGCACAGAGTAAATACTCAATAAGGAAGGGCTATCTTTGTTCATCTAGTAGTCCTCTTTTGGAAATCTTGCCTACATCTCTGAAGTTATAACTCAATCAAATTAATCTCTTTTAGAAGTTTGGATCTCTCACGCTGAGTTACTTCTCTTAAAAAAAAATATACACTTGGACCATGGTGTTTTCCAAAACAACTTCTCTCCTAGTAAAGCAGCATCAGTTCTTAGTTTTCACACACGTGTATTAAATTTGGAATTTCTTGCCACATTTATATGTAAAATCCACAAGACGTGCATTCCACATCTATCTGGGGGATAGAAATAGTCTATTAATTTGTTCAGGTATGAACTTTCATTCAGCTGACCTCGCACACTTCCAAATGCAAAAGGAACAGAGTAATACTTAGCACTATTGCTCAGAGTGTTCAGCTGGAATGTTTAACTATACATCAACGATCATTCAAAATATGTTTATGAGCAGAGATGGAAGTACAGCCCTAAACTCTTAGGAGAACAGAACCACAGGGATTTGCAAAGTGATATTAGAGGAAAACAGTTGGTTGATTTTACCAACACCTTCTATTAAAAGTGTTGTCATGTTTTAAGAGATTATAAGCATGATAAAAACATACCCGGGCCACTTCTCTCTTCTGGCCACACACAGCTATTTGAAATGGATTACACTGATTTATGATACAGGACATGCTTGCCTTACCTTCCATCATCAGTAACAACTCCCTCTGCAATTTTAACTTCAACCTGCATTTCTGCCCATGCTGAAGACATGTTAGGAATCCTTGACTGCCAGTCTGAGAGGCTTGGCATGGGCATGTCAGGCTGCAGTGTGACTACATTCGGCTTCTGTGTTAATGCAGCCTAAGCCTTGGATCAGTGTCTGGACACTGACTTTTGCCTCTACCCAAGGAGCTCTCTTCCTTTAAATTGGCAGCCATATCCCTGTCAACATAAAATCAAGGCTTGCAGAAATTAAATCTACTTGAAACTAACATCTGACACAGCTTTAACAAAACAACCAAACCTGGTTAATCCAAATCACTTTGCAAACTCCATTTTTATTTGGATTAAAAAGCTTTAGATGAACAAAGATATGATACATACATATTATAAGACTAGTTATCACTTAAACCTCTTTTGATACAGAAATTAGAATAAACCAAGTTTTAATCAAGTCTGAAAATGTTTAAGTTCAAAAATCAACAACACCAATTTGGAGATTTTACACAAAGAAGAGTCCCCTCTTAATTCTTCCTCATAGGAAGAAAAGGGTGGGTTCAAAAACAAAGTAATTCAAGGCCTTTTAAATCAGTTGGCTGACATACTATTTTAAACCTATAGGTCTTTTTCCGCACATAAACAAAATTCTTTTCCACATGAACTTACATTTTGAAAACATTTAGGCCATTATACTTTCTAAGCCATATCACTACAGTTCCTAAAACTCATGGAAAAAAAAGATGTATAGTTCACATGTACCTTTTAAAGTCAGGGCTTTTTTTTTTTTTCTTTTTCTTTTCTTTTTTGGAAGATGGCTGACCTCAAATCTTATATCCTAAAATATTAATTGACATTCTCCAAGTTAATATACAGAAAGACATGATTCTAAAATAAATACATAGAGCTTTTTTTTTTTTTAAAGGTAATTAGGGCCTGCCTAATGGCCCCCTGGCCCGGCTCTGCACTGCCTTAGGGAAGCCCCTGGCTGGATCTATGGTTCCTACAGCACCTCCAGACACTGAGAAGGAGCCTGGAGGAGGAGTGCTCTGGCTTCTAATGCCCCACATAGACCACAGTGAAGAGTTTTTAGAGTCTTCCCAAAGAAGTCTCTTCCAGACCTTAAAAAGGGAAATAAGACGGGTGCATGAAATAAATAAATAACTTAACCAAAATTAAATTTCAGGTTCTTTGGTGTAATTCAAGGATGTCTAGAAATAAAATAATCTGATTGTATTATACAGTCCATGATGATTCAATGGCCCAAATAACCAAGAACTGAAGATTTCTTTATCTGATTCAGTTTAACAATAAGGTACTGACATAGTACTGCAAAACATTTTTTAAAATTCAGAACTGTTTAAAATACTTGATGCAAATTGAGATCCAGTGGTTGACTTATAGGCAATTAAGTTATAAGGACCTCCTGTAATTAAAGTATCTAGATACAAGAGACTTTTTTCCATTCTAAACTCTTCTTCTGTCCCCATGATTTAGTAAGAATGGTAATTAAATATCCAGGTATTGACTCATACCAGATTAAAAGAAAAAAGTATCCTCTGAGAGTCACTCTCAATTTACAAACAGCAGTGGAAGCTCCACCACAATGGCAACCACCTTGTTACAATAAAGCAGGTTTCAAAAACGCTGAGTGAAATACTGAACCATGTTTGATGCTTTCCACTTGTCTGAGCATTATATACTGCCTCCAAATGTTTTTTTCCAGAGTCATATAAGAGAGACAGGGTCATCAAACCTAAGTGTTTGGGATCTTTAATGGTCTTTTTAGTGAGCATTTTCTTAAATTATGATTTCCTTCTCCTGAAATTCAAAAGCACAAGCTGAATTTTAAAATTATTTTATAAAGTCTTAAATTTCTGGTTGAGAATTACAACCCTGAAACTTAGGAGAAAAAGAAAAAAAAAAAGCCAGATCTGATGAGGAAATAAAGAATACTAAAACATACTTGCATATGCAGGCAATCCAGCCTTTTACAATTATGCTTCTGACACAGCCCATATCTGGTTAATGCACTCCCTTCCCTAAGTTAGGTTAGGTGTTATGTTTAAAAATAAATCACCTCCAGCACACCTCAATACTTTCTTCAAGATGAACTTCAATAATTTGCAATGTAGAGATTTAAAGTTTTAAATCACCTAACATGTATAGGCATAAATTGTGAATTCATTACAAAAAGATCAAAAGTACCCTTAAACTTACCTGTCAAGACTAAATATAATTCAGGGTTGTGCACATGTTCTGCAAAAATAACTGACACCATAGATGTCTAACTCAGCACAAGAAAAAGTGCTTTCTCCCTCCAGGCGTCCGGGAGCTGCATTAGCTGCAGAAGAGTGCACAGTGCTGACTTCAGATTTCTGAGTTACTAGAGCAAATGTGCCATGTCTGCCAAACATCTACAATCCAACTAACAACCTTTCACTCTACCTGGAAGAAACAGTTCTTGCAAAAGTGGCTTAAGATATTTAGGCACGTGAAACAGACACAAGTACACTCCCCTCTCTAAGATGTAAACTAGGGCCAACTTCACATTTCATTGACAACTTAAACTAATCTGTAAACTCTTGTGTGTGTTTTTTTTCATTTTGTTTGTTATTTAAAAAAAACAAAAACAAAAAACCAACCAAAAAAAACAAGAAACAGAAACCCCAAGCCAAGACAAAAAACCTTTGATGGTTTCAGCTCTATGGCAACAAGTAAAAAGATAAAACTCCAAGTCTAAATACAACCAATTATGAAACTGGTTTTAAACGAAGGAAACATATGCAAAAAAAAAATCTTTGTGTATTTGATAAAGTCAACTTAATATAACAAAAACAAATTGAAATAGCTTATTAAAAGTGTCCTTATATAAAAATGGCCTTGTGATGTACAATAAAATGCAATAAAAATGATCATCCTTTGTTCCTCCCCCCACCCCCAGTAACTAAAATGGCTACTGTTCCACAAAACTCTTTATGCTTCTATAAAAGAATCGTAATTGATGTGATTAAAGGTTTTCTAGATTGTATGCTTGGCGAATATTGAGGGTGTCTCGGAGCATCAGATCCCGAAGGCGCCAGAGGGCGTCTGCCATGGTGGTGTGGGCCCCTTTACTTTTCAGCCAGTGAGAGGGGAGTCGGCTCTCCTGTTCTTTTGACAAATGGACATCGCGTCTTCGGGCTGAAAATTAAAGTGCAGACAGAGAAATACAAATATCAGTCCTAAGGTCTGACAGATTAAAACATGAAACATTTATTATTTATTGAATATTATGAATTTTAACTCTGCAGAATACTTCCAAGCAAATTTCTTACATTGTTTTATTAGGCATCTTGGTTTTTAGAAAGCTATTTTACTTAGGTATGAGACTACCTAGCCAAGGATGTCTCGTTTTACACTTTGCAGTTTATAAATTATCTAATGTCTTCTTTTTTTAATTAATTAATTAATTAATTTTTGGCTGCGTTGGGTCTTCGTTGCTGCGTGCGGACTTTCTCTAGTTGCGGTGAGTGGGGGCTACTCTTCGTTGTGGTGCGCGCGCTTCTCATTGTGGTGGCTTCTCTTGTTGTGGAGCATGGGCTCTAGGCACACAGGCTTCAGTAGTCTTCAGTAGTGGCTCGCGGGCTCAGTAGTTGTGGCTCACGGGCTCTGGAGCACAGGCTCAGTAGTTGTGGCGCACGGGCTTAGCTGCTCCGCAGCATGTGGGATCTTCCCAGATCAGCGCTCGAACCCGTGTCTCCTGCGTTGGCAGGCGGATTCTTAACCACTGTGCCACCAGTGAAGTCCTAGAAATTATCTAATTTCTAACAATTACTTCACAAAACAGCTGCACAAGATAACATAATTACTAGAATGGGAATATAAAAGTTGTACAAACACCTAAAAGATCTGATCATTAATATTTAATAGTTACTCCAATATTAACAAAAATTCCTAAAAAGGTAAATGTGAAGAAAGGGAAAACCACCTACTACTCTTAAAGCAATCAAATGATCAAATTTGGCTTAGAAATGAAAAATGAACAGAAACTTCCAAAGTTCTTTCCAGAAACTAGGCAAGTTATTTTAGTAAGTACTGAAAATATGCTGAGCCTGCTGAACTAAATGAATAAACTTCATAGGTTAATAGAAACATGTCTTCCAATATTATTTTTCTTTTTTAAAAATTGAGGTGAAATAATTTTTTTTTTTTTTTTTTTTTGCAGTACGCGGGCCTCTCACTGCTGTGGCCTCTCCCATTGCGGAGCACAGGCTCTGGACGCGCAGTCCCAGCGGTCATGGCTCACGGACCCAGCTGCTCCGCGGCATGTGGGATCTTCCCGGATCGGGGCATGAACCCGTGTCCCCTGTAACGGCAGGTGGACTCTCAACCACTGCACCACCAGGGAAGCCCTGAAATAATTTTTAATTTACCCAAATCCATCTATGCTATCCCCAAATGCCTGAAAAATAATTGAAAAAATTCAGAATATACTTAAGAAGATAGCATAGATATTTCTGACAAAACTAAGCTTTGAAACTCAGCAAAAAAACATTTTCAGTATGTAATGTCAATATACAAAGAAGCTCCAAACCCTTCTACTAAGTATACAATTTATTTTACTTATAAAGGCATACCTCAGGTTTGGTTCCAAATCACCACAATAAAGTGAGTTGCATGAATTTTTTGGTTACGTTTACACTATACTGTAGTCTATTAAGTATGCAATATAGCATCATGTCTAAAACAACTATGTACATACCTTAATTAAAAAAGACTACACTGCTAAAAAAATATTAACCATCATCTGAACCCTCAGCAAGTCGTAATCTTTTTATAATGGTAATATCAAAGACTGTTGATCACAGGTCACCAAAACAAATATAATAATAATGAAAAAGTTGGAAATACTGTGAAAATTACCAAAATGTGACACAGAAAAACGAAGTGAGCACATACTACTGTAAAAACGGTGCCAAAAGACTTGCTTGACACATTGCCACAAACCTTCAATTTGTAAAAAAATGCAGTATCTGAGAAGAGTAACAAAGCAAAGTGCAACAAAACAAGGTATGCCTGTATAAGAATCATGGATATTTATCCTGATATAATAGGTCCATAGCAGCGAGAGGACTTTGATAAAGCAAAGGCTTCTTGAGGACTCTCCTTACCTGCTAGGGTCTGGTCCCACTTGCTAATGCTGTTGGACTCAGCACTGAGTCCTTCAATATATTTTAGGTAGGCCTCTGAGTGGAGAAGCCGTTGAGTCTTCGGTGGGGGAGCCACAAACATGGGTGTTGTTGGCTGCTGTATGACAGGGGGGCCGGGTGGATGTGGGCCAGGATATGGAGGTGGTGCCTGCTGCCCTGGAGGCCCCAAAACACCTACCTGAAAGAGCACAGACACATGGTGAGGGAAAAAAAATACTCAGTGCATGCTCTGAGAAAGAGGGTAACTTGAATTCTGTTGAGTCCTAGAAGATCCAACTTGGAGGCTCACCTGCTGTCCATATGGACTTCCACCTGGTGCTGGAGTCCCTACCATAGGGGCCACTCCTTGGTTCATCACACCTATAATTCAGAATTACAGGCACAATTAGAGGCTCTGGGTTGAGAAGACTGAAAACTACTGTCTGATAAGAAAGGCCATTTATAATGCAAGCCTATGATCTCTGCCCTGAGTCTTTATGGATAGGAACCCTAAGCACCCAAAACAGGATGTAGCATTCATATAGAAAATGCATGTTCTTTTGTTTTCTAGGTACTTTAAATACAAAGCTAGGACAACTTGTCAGATGTACATTAATTATTCATGGCTTAGAAATAATTTGAACCCTGCATAAAATTCTAGTATTTCCCTAGGTAAGCTACAGTCAGAATACAACTATATTTTCAAGGTATTTTTCTTTTGACAACACAGTTTCCTGCAACTGAAGCCCGTGTTTAATTTCAGCAGTAATGGCATTGCAACCAGGCTCAGCTGTATGCAATGTGTTAGGACAGCAGGGACATAAGGGAAGAGGTTTGTGCAAGTGCACATTAAATGACCTTTGTGGAGGCTGGAGGCACATTCTTGCTGTCCTCTCACAGGCCACCAGCACCTCTGGTTCTAACTGGAGTCACTAATGTTGGCAGAGAGGGGACACTGCCATTTGATAGACCAGCACTTTGAAAAGGAATCATCCGGAAACAGAGCAGCCTTGGTGCTATCACTTCAAATGCAAAATGACAAAGGGAAAGAGAAAGATTCCATGGTCCTACTATATTTGGACTTTGTATAAACTTCCCTTGGTGACTCCTCACAAGCAATTTCTGTCACACAAGCAAGTTCTGTCTCATAGGTCCTAGTTGATAATAACATGATGTCTTAAATTTAGCATCTGGGGCTATTTTAATCTCAGGACCGTCCACTTCCTAGTCTCATAAAACAGAGCAATAGGTAAAGGACCCAGTTCATTAAAAACTAACAAACTACAATCAAAACCCTGGTGAGCTACTGCTTAAACCTTAAACAAGTCCAGCTGGCTGCACGGAAGGATCAACAGGCGCTAACTTCATATTCTATAGTTTCTCTGGATTCAAAATGTTGGTATTTTAACCAGGCAGAACCAACCCACTATTCTAAGGTTCAGAATTGCTAAATACCACTTCCAAGAAGTATTAGACGTTTGTAAGAGAGAACACACTAAGTGAAAACAAGCTTTCTGTTTACAAAGCAGGGATTTTTATATTCCAAGAACCCAGAAGGGTACCTGAACCACAAGAATAGAATCTTAGTGATTATTTGTGAGTGAGTGAAGAGGCTGCAGTGGGTAAGTTGCTGCTCCAGCAACATATTATTAACCCCTGTTCCCCTAGGACACTCACCCACCTTAGATTTCACAACACAGTGGGCCTCCCTGAGCTGCCTGTATCAATCTCTGCAGGGCAGCACAAAAAAATCAGCAACCAACCCCCTATGTGCCCTCTGTTTACAAATGCCATGCCAGGGGGCAGCTGGTGAGAATGCAGGCTGAGTCACCAGAGGAGCTCACTGAATCTCCCTCTTCTCAAAGCCTGATCAGACGTGCGTGTGTAGATACTAAGAGGGGTTCTTCCCTGTCTCCTTATCATCAGGTGTGTTGTGCTTTCTTCAAATGCATTTAGAATCTGAAAAAGGGGCAAAGGGAGACATCTACCCCCCAATACCCGCCAAAAGACCAGCTACCTAGAGGGTACTGGCCTTCGGTGTGACTCCCGCTGAGTAGCACACGCACCTGGGAGTTAAGTCCAGCTTAGTCTCACTGCTCAGTCAGATACTCTTGCCAAGGGGAGAGGGCACAGAATTAAGGACAACTCCACCTGCCACAGGAACACACCCATTTTATGACTGACACCTGCTGCAAGAGCAACTCACACATAGTCCACCACTTCCATAATGAAGCACCCACACCCACGAACATTTCCTCCTCTGGGTGTGTCTAGATCAAATACTTCTGTGGCGTTATGGCCATTCTCTAAGCAACACTCACATCACAAAGAGTGTTACTGAAGGCTCTAGGCCGAGCCACCAGGTTAGCTCACCCTACATACTGCTGGGCACACCCTCTGAAGCTTTGTTTGGAACTCTTTATAGCCACGGGATCGGTAGATCCAATGCTGTTGTAAGCAAATCTAAGGGTTTCTACATTTTGTCATCTGGGCCAGGCCTTTAGCTAATATTTTGGATAATGGATCAAATACTATTCCAAGTCATCTTAAGGTCACATTCCCTCCAAATAGATACCTAAGGGTCAGTTTTTTTGCATATGATGGCAATTAATATGGGAACTTGTGATTTTCCTTTCATAATAATCTTTCAAATTTGCTAATTAATTGTAAAGGAAAACTGTACCTATTTCTGGGCTCCACTTATATGTTTCTATATGACATAACTTCTGAGCTTGTTGACAGACAAACCAGTGTCTCCAGGTAGCAAGGTGGGCTATGCTGTTCTTTAAATGTTATGTCATCCTTCTTTGGGGACTCAGAAATAGAAAACTCGTTCAGGACAAATTCGTTCTCTCCCTCCTTTCTGTTGCTAGAAGGACTGACTGAAGGATTTCTACAGAGTTCTACATTAGCGACTCTGTAATTCCCTTAGAGGGGAGGGGCTGCTTGAAAAGCAAAAGATGGAGCAGGGACTCTACACAGAAGACCCTTTGAGATAAGAATTGAACCAGAAGAAGAAATGTACTCAGGAGCAAAAAGTGCTTTTTATATCAACTGGCAATTTGGGAAACTTCATTCACTGATAAAGAGAGCAGAGCATGACCTCCTAGGCTGTGTTTGGCTTTCTGAGCACGTGTCAAGTTGTTTGAGTGATTTTAGGGTATGCCTCCTGCCCCTTGATCTGCTGAGTCTAGTTTCTGTCATGTGTCCTGTGCTGCTGCTAGGCAGCCAGGTGCTCAAGGGCACAGGTGCTGAGCCACCTGCTCAATACACAGGACAGGTCCTACTGCTGACATCCCTGGGATTCTCAGTGAGGGAAGGCCTGCCCACATGGGCAGCAGGTACCTCCTGGAACAAATGGCTGAAGGAGGAAAAAGAGAATATGAAGATGAGATTAATGAGTGAATGAGGATGAAGTTCTTACCCGGTGGTGGTATGCCCGGGAGGCCGGGCACACCTGGCGGAAGATGGTGGGGTGGAGGCCCCCCGGGGTGAAGTGGCTGCATGCTGCCCATGCTAACAAGGCCATCAACTGGGCCCTGCAAAGGTGGAAGGCCTGGCGGATAGCCACCCATCATGCCTTGAAGGACACAACAAATTTCAGACATGCATCATTAACATGCAACATGAAGTAAGTAATAACAACCCCCCCCATGCACTACTAATGAATAAAGCACCCTTAGTACTGCATGATATAACGGCAATTAGTGCAATTATTTTGTTGCAATAATGAACAAAATATAAAGTTACAAATATGAAATACATTTCTGGATGAATTAGTACTTAGTACATTATTATTTGTAGTTATTTTCCCTGTGATAAATACGCTGCATGTTTTCAGTTCAATAATAATAAAGAGGAGTTCCAGTAACAGCCTTCCCAAGGTCATGATTATTGCAAGGTGTTCAGAGACCCGTTCTGCCTACTGCGATTCTACTGAAGAGTATAAACCCCATCATTCCACTATGCCCACACTCATATGCCTATCACGGGTACACATGAGGGGAAACTGGAATGGAGGAAAATGAGGCACACAGCCCTGATCACAAAGCATGGTTCTCCAGCATGGCGGAGGCGGCAAGACTTTTTCAAGACTTCTATGTCCATTCCTCCTCCCTTTTAGCCCCACCACTGCTGGTAAGAATGGATCATGCTTGAGCTTGAGATGGGGAACAGCTAAGAGTCATCACAATGAATGATGTTTCATCTTTAGATCTCAAAACATGATAAAATAAAGATAAAACCTAACTCCCCACCCCCACCCCGGCCACCAGCCAACCTAAGCCCAGGTCACTCAGTAGCCTGCACGCAGATCTTAGGAGGAATGGCTGGAGAATCAGGCTCTGTTGACATGAGAAAAGGCCAGTTGTCATCATTGTCCCCAAGCACACAAATGTCCTCACAAAGACCTTCAGTTAACAGGGAACATTTTAAATGAGGTAGAGAATTTCTGTGAACAGAGGTTTTTATTCCTTTATTTTCAAAGTGCATCTTCACAACACAAAACACTTCCTGCTGGCTAGGGAAGAATTTCAAAAAACAAGTATTTTTGGCAAAAAGAGTGAAAGGAAGAAGATAATTTCAGAATGTCAAAGACTCACCTATCAAAAGAACTTTAAAGCCATATGACATTTTTTTAAGCAAGGAAAACAACTTGATTTTTCTGGGATTTGAAATGATCATAATGAACAAAACACAAGGCTCCCCACGAAATGCAATCACCTTTGGTCACAGCTTCTTGCACAAAGGGAGGGGTTGAGGAATTGGTGCAAAACCTCATTTTTATATAATACTCTTTGTAGAGGGGTTCTGGAAACAGTGCAAGACTCCCGGTTCTAAGAATTATACTCTTTGATTTTCCCTGAAGAATTGTTTGAAAGGTATTTATTTATAAAAGTTTAGTCTTTTGAAGCTATAAAATTACTGCAAGTTCTGAGATTGATTCAGCTTGCCTCATCGATCATATCTAAGCTGACTAAGAAACTTACAATTACACAAACCAATAAAACAAATTTTAAATAATAATCACCTCTGTACATAAAATAGGATTATCAGTTTCATTTTCTTAAAATGAGAGTTCAGAGATAAAAACTACTTTTGAACAGACACCACCATCTTAAACATGAGGAGATCCAATGCTACCAAACTGTCTTTTAACCATACCACCAGACAGAGCTTTTAGGGATAAGTAGGTGGGAATTCAAGAACGTTAGGAGGCTTTGCTTTCAATTACAAAAGCCCATCTGAACGCAGCCTTCATGGGCTGTGGTTGAAGAAATTACTAAGAATCGAAAGACATGACACTTGTCTTCATTAAACTGTACTTTGGCATTTATTATCCCAGTCACATGTGTTCAAATGAGCTTCAATGCTTGTAAGCAAAGCTGGTCTCAGACAGCAACAAGGCTAAGACTTAGGCCCTATGCAACCTGTAAACCCATAAGAAATCACTCTCTTAAGCTGCAAAGTCCCCACTGTGGACCAAAGATTGCTTACTGTAGAGAATGCTTGCCCTGCACTCCCACAGCCCAGAAGTCTGGGCAGCAAAAGGTTTAATAATGGAGCAGGGGCTTTCTGGAAGGGGGCCACCCTCCTTACCCATCAGAGCTCTGTGATGTTATTCCCCAACAGGGAGCTAAAATGCTGCAGCTGCTGTTTTTCAATGTTTTTAGCTGTTTGAATTGGTTTTGTTAATGTGTCCCTGGGCTTTTTAGTCAAGGGCACAGTGCTATAATATCACACATCAAATAGAACAAAAGAGAATGTCAATGAGGGAATTCTAACTTTCAAAGTCCCCATGTTCAAGGTCTGATTTCTAAAAACCTCTGGCACCCCATTAACCAAAATGGGCCATGGAATAGAGCAGGCGATTATGAGATTTGTTAGATCAACATCAGTTACACTGAAAGTACTGAAAGCCATGATTCAGATGTGCTTTGGCGAGTGCAACTGCTGAGTTCAGCGATAGTGCATTTGAGAACTTGCCATCACAAAAGGTAGGAGCAACAATGGAAAAGTTATCTTCTGCTACTCTGCCTTAAAAAGCAAAAAAAAAAAAAAAAAGTGAAAACAAAAACAGCATCCCAATGAGCCTGTCTTGAGCAACACTATCTTGGACTCCCTGAAAAAAGAGGTCAGACTGCTTGCTTAAGAAGAAACACAGCTTGAATGGACCTCACCAGGCTTAGAAAGATCACGAAGGAGGGACCCGAGAAGTGGTCTGCAGGTTTCTCATTGGAGACACGTCAGACAAGAATATTCAAGAACAGCCAAATTTGCTATGGCTACCAGAACCAGAGACAACACACACAAGCAAACCACATTCATCTTTTCTTTTCTTTTTTTAAAAATATGTGACTGGGATACTAACAGAAAATGCAGTTTAATGTAATTAAATAGAAAAGCATTACAGAGTGGGCACAATGAATTGATTAAGGACTTTGTATTCTACTTAGCAGTCATGCACATTGGTGACCAAGAAAGGATTTACAATTCATTGTCAAAAATCCTTTTAAATGGTCAGTCTTTTAAGGATGGCTGCAGCAGAACAAGGCAAACTGAATACTGGAATGAGATGGGAAAATCATCACCACCTAAAGACTAGTTTTGTGTTTTCTCTTGGTAGTCCCTCCGGAACAGAATTCAGGGTCTGTTTATATTTTCTGCTGTAGAACTCTATCAAGAGCAGTCTGCGGTGGAGAATATCGCCAGACCATGCCCACAGCCAGGGAAGAGCTGCTCCCTACCAATTCCCAGGATTGGGCCCAGGGCCCATTTCTGGGGCAGAGGGGAGGCATTGCCCATAAGGGAAAGGCGATATAAGGACAACATGGATGACTTCAAACTTTGAATCTGTCATGAGAAAAGCCTAGAGACTGTGGCTTACTCCTTGTTGGAGGAAAAAAAAAAATGAAGGAATTTCTTAAAGTGGAAAAAAATGGTCTTAGCTCCTGTTTTTACCTGCAACAGGTGTCAACTGCTGATTGAGCATCCCCATTGGTGTTGGTGGTGGCACCACCCCCATGAGAGCCCCCACAGGGGTGCCTGCTCGGGGAGAAGCACTCGGCTGCTGTTGCTGTGCTGCTCGCTCTCTCTCCTGCTGCTCAGCAACTTTAGCTGCCCGCTCTGTAAAGGCATTTCAGATTTTCAATTCTGTTTTTAACCCAGGAATTCAAAATACCATCCATTGCATTCAACAGGACTAGTAAAAACACAGGCAACAGTTCTGTCTCAATGGAAGGAACAGTAGATGACTAGTCTCAACACAGGAGGAGTCAGGCCGATTTCACTTGGTAACCTAGAGTCCAGCTTTCCTATCCCATCTTGAGAACTGGTCTGCAAAGATTTCAAGAATGTTAAGACTGCAACACACATTCAGAAAGCACAGATTTTATTTAAAAACGTCACCAGCATAACCAACGTGGTTAATCTCACAAGGCACCCTGAAGATGAGAAGCGCTACCATTATTCTAGTATTAATAGCATTACAAATTATTTATAATTTCAACATGAAGCAATTCCATGGCCCATTGTAATTTTTGGCACAACTGTTACTTACTATATTTTCCTGATTCCTGGCACCCAATTTTACTAAGATTTGAGGACTCTTGTCATTAGTGTCATGAGGTTTAGCAGCTGAAGAAAATTAACTCTGTAAGGGAAAAGTAGCTTACTGCCTCCTCCACAAGGTTTTAGGGAAAATAAACGCTAATTTGTACATTCTAATGAAGCAAAGAGGTCATGTTTAATAAACCCCAAGGGAAAAAAATGCATGATACTCCAGGCTACAGTCATCAGAAGCAGGGAATAATATATATACACATATGAAGCAATGGACAATGTACTGACAGAACCAGGTTTCCTGAAGCTGAGTTCAATACTGACCATAAATCATACTAAATCAGCAAAAGTTCCAGAATTCATACTTATTTCATGCAAAATGCAAGAGGAGCATTAGCTTGTGCCAGTTCTGGGCTGTGGAACATCCCTGCTACACCGCTCACTCCTTTGAGCTACTCTTTCTGCTTCTCCATAGCCAGTGGCCCCAACAATCACATTCCCAGTCTTTTTGGGAGCTAGCAGGCTGGACCCTTACTAGAGAACTCTAGAAATGTGCATTCCCAAAGCTCCCACAATACAGGGTTTATTTTGCTTCACCGTTCATAAATAGGAACTCCTCTCCACTCTTCACATGGGCAAACTGAGACTGGAGACAGGTAGTGACTTGTCCAAGGATATAGAGAGAACCAGCAACCTGCGGCTCTGATTCCTGGTATCAAACTCCAACTGCCACACATTAACCCTCCAACAAGGAATTCAAAAGGCTACTGCTGGCTGATCTAAGGAAGGGGAAAACAGCTTAGGTCACATGGCTTTAAAGAGCTTCGAGAAGCAACGGCTCCAGTCCTCCTTTGTGTGATAATGTGAAAGTCAACCAAGTCAAAGCTTCCTCGGCTGCGACAGTGTTACCTGCAGAGACTTGTCATCACTCACTACACTGTCCCAGTTTACAGATCCTCTGTACAATGAGCGTGAGGGACAAAGGCCATTTTAACAACCTATTTCCTTGAACTAGCAGTAAAAAAAACACTGATGACCTAGACTCCCACATTAAGTTCTCATATTTTCATTACACAAATGACACAGTAAAATGGGAGAGCAAAAAAATGAAGTTGAAAAAAGAAAATTTCAGGGCTGTGGATGGAATTGGACTGGCTACCTGTTGGTTCTTTTTGGGCTGTCTTAGAAAAGAGAATTATTAAATGAAGTCAGCCAACCTCCAAACTTTGGGTTTTGAATTCAATGGGCCTGAACACCAAAAGTTCAGATTTTGTGTCTCAGGCAGACACTGCTGAGTCATATAGCTCCTCTCACTAAGTTCTCACTGAAATTTCAGATCCCCCTTTGAATTTGGAAGAATTTCCCAGAAGCCATCATTTCTCCTTCTCTTCAGTTCTGCTCCAGCATTTTTACTTTTACATCATCTCCAGACACATTTCTTGCTCTTGTTCACACTCTGAATAACCAGCCATGCAGTACTGGCTTCATTTGTCCTGGACCAGGCTTTACAGCCATGTGAGCTTCATTTCTAACACTTCTCCAACTGAGTGATATATCTGGCCTTAACTTCCACTAAGGTTAGAAATACCAAAGCTCTCCAAAGTTCTAGGTTCTTACAGAACTGACTATGGTTTCTCAAAGAATATTCTGTCAAATATTAGTTCTTCGGGATATTAGCTGATATTACATGAATACCTGATCAAGTTTCAGAAAATGCCAGGTGAAAAAAGTAGGTTATTTACTACAGGTTTAAAGACTTTCATATGGCAATATGCACTGTTAAGTTTCTAAGAGAGAAAGTTTTTGGAGTGCTTCTCAAACTGGTTTTGCCACAAATGTTTTCTGAATGAACATCTTGTAGGACTAGGGTTCTGCAGAAGATCCTTGGGGAAGCCTGTCAGATAATTTTATAATAATAAATCAACTGTAATAAATGAAAGGAGTAAACTATTTTTTTTAAAAAAGGAGTTTCTTTGGAAACTCCATAAACTGTAATAAAGGAGGCAGCCTTGATAATTAATTTGTTTACGCTTGCTGGATTTGGACCTGGCCAAGAAGAGTAATGGTGATCACTATGGTCAATCAAGAGAGGGCTTTAAACTGGCAAAATGAAGCATTATATACAATTCCAAATGGAAAAAAAATACAGCTCTAACGGCAACAGTCCTGCCTAATCTAATGTTTATTACTCATTTCTTTATTAAAGTCATGCCTGATATTAAAAAACCAAAAACCTCTCTTAAATATTTGTCCTTAACGGCTAAGAACCACCAAATCCTTGAATGATAGCTCATAGCCCCAAATGATTTAATTATAGAGTAAAAGGAAAATGAAGGCAGTTGAGCTTTATCAAAGAGAACCCAAGTACCTTAAAAGTAGCTATGAATGCAGCACAGGCCAGGACTGGCCTAGGAAACCAAGCGCTTCAGCCAAGCCTCAGCCTGGAGTTTATACATATGGCTTATCGAGAGCCGTAATAGAAGATCACTGATTTTGAAAGCCCCATTTCAGATGAATTTTAACCAAAATTATATTTAACATCCTTGTATACTCATTCCCCAGCTCAACACATGTGTGCTTACAGGACTTAATGAAAGAAAAAAAATCATGCAATTTTTAATAGCTAAATATTTGTTTGAGAAATCTGGGGGGGAAAAAAAACCACACCAGGATCAGAGGCCAAGTCAGAGACAGCACTTCCTCAGTCAGGACAAGGCTGACACTTAAACTGCTGGATGGGAGCCATTTGAGACAGTCCCCAACACAAAGTTCACGTGCAAGTGGTAAGAACAAGAGATTCAACCTGTCTATGCACGTGCATTGCTGAAAACACCCCCTTGCTTAGAAAGCTCAGACAATTGTGCCTACGCTCTATTTACCTTCATATTCTGCTTTCTTGGCTGTCTCAAGGTTTCTCCATTCTGTCCCCACCAGTCGGCTGAGCTCACCAAAAGAGTAGTCTGGGTGCTGGGCCTTAATCACAGCTCTCATCTCACTGCTGAACAGGATGTAGCCACTCATGTTGATTTTCCGTTTGGAGCCTTCCTTCTTTGCACTGCCTTTGGCAGACTTTGGGGTAGACTGTAAGACAGAAAGCTCTTATAGTGCATCGGAACATTGCATCTGGTCAATTGTTAAAGGTTTCTGGAAGCCAGGAACATGCGACTCAACAGCTACTGTTTTATAGACATGTTCAGTTTATAGCTGGCCATTTTCGTGTTCAAAACACAGCTCTTCCTTGTCTCTTACCATATAAGAAAAATGAAAGTTTCACTGAATTCCATGACTGCAATCTGTAATAGTGACCTCACAATCAAGTCTTCAGAAAATTCTAAATGAAAAAAATATACCAATAGGGATCACCTTAACCGAAAGATGAGGTCCTAAAGAAAGAGAGACTAAAAAGATATAAGCAATAAAAGACAGAGTAACAGAATGATGCAGTTCCTCATGGCTTTCCTTCAATACAAGGCAAGAAGAACTTTCTAACTAAACCTGCCACTAAAACCAGCTGTCTATGAAATTAAAAAAAATAGTATTAAATTTTAAGTTATTAGTGGCATCGTGAAAAAAAAAAAAAAAAAAAAACCTGTTCCTTCCTGTAGCATTCTAGGTTGAAGCTCCCATAATATAGGGGTTGGATGTCTCCTTCCTTTTGGGTTTGAATTTGCTGCAAACCAGAGCTGGAAATAAGACAAGTAACAGGAACTTGTCACCTTCACCTGTGGGGGTGTGTAGGGCATGAGATCCAGCTCACTGGCCAGGGGAGTCTGAAGTTGAGGTAGAGAAGGAGGCTCAATGACCTCACTATCCTCTTCTCCCATCTCTTCAATATCATCATCTCCACCTTCTAACTCAGCAAATTTAGCTTCTAGCAACTGGATCTTCTTTTCCAATAAAGGTGAGGGCTCCTTCTGAGGAACAGTCGGTTTTCTAAAAGAAGTGACATAAGAACAAAGAAATAAAATGAAATCACCTAACACTACTCCAGGATTGATCAGAAAGCAATGTTCTGCCTTAATATCTAGAAGCAACGTCCTGCAATCTGCAATGTCTACTCTAAGTCAGCAAGGGAAAGAATTAAAACGTATATTTATAGTCACACCTACTTACAGATGCTTGTTTTTAAGGGATTCTGCTGAATACCCACAAAAGCACTGGGTGCAAAGTTGAGATCTAGTTGCCAATATATAGTGAAAAGAATTTTCGTAGTCTACAGAACTGTGCAACCTTTTAATAGACAGGCTATGAACCAGAACCAATGATTTCTGCCTCCGTATTACAATTACTGAAGTCTACGCCAAGAGGACTGTTATACCAGTTATCACATCTCAGCATTTTATGAGGATTTTCCTTTAATATTTAATTGAATGAATTAATATTTTCTATTTGAAATGTCGACTGCTCTGGTTTAAGACCTAATAAAAAACACAACCAAAAAACCCACCCTGGACTATGCTATTTTGATATCAGTTTTACTATTAGGAGCTGAAGTGCTCTTTCTTCCTTAGTTTTTCAAGTTTACCTGAAGTAATAAATTTCATCATCTACCACTTTAGCAGAGAGTGAAAACCTCTTCAGTCCCTTGAATTTCTTCATCTGCTTGTCACTTTCATTGTAGCGGCTCTCACAAAGCAGAATGTCATTTTCTGGAATTTCAGTTGGCCTGCAGGAGAGGAAGTCCTTGAATGACAATACAGCACACTTTCCTGAAAGAGAAAATTGGAGAGAAATTAAAGGAGTAAACTGTGGTCATAGCTAACAGTTACTTTAAATTTGTATTATTTTTGAATTAATATATTCACATGATTCAAGTTAGAAGATTTAAAGGGTATACACAGGTGTAAGAATAGATATGTAGGTCAATGGAATAGAATTAAAAGTCTAAAAATAAACCCATACAATTGAGTTTTTACGGGTAACCGATTTTCGACAAGGGTGCCAAGACAATTCAATGGGGAAAGAATAGTCTCTTTAACAAGTAGTGATGGAACAACTGGATTTCCACACACAAAAGCATGGAGCTAGAAGCCTACCATATACCATATACACAAAATAATTCAAAATGGATCAAAGACCTTAATGTAAGAGCTACAACTATAAAACTCTTAGAAGAAAAACATAGGTGTAAATCTTTGTGACCCTCTATTAGGCGAT
Source organism: Stenella coeruleoalba (assembly GCF_951394435.1). Taxonomy (NCBI): domain Eukaryota; kingdom Metazoa; phylum Chordata; class Mammalia; order Artiodactyla; family Delphinidae; genus Stenella; species Stenella coeruleoalba. The sequence continues at coordinate 69,038,918 of NC_137156.1, forward strand.
GGTTTCATAAATGTGACATCAACATCACAAACAACCAAAGAAAATAAAGATAAACTGGACTTCATCAAAATTAAAAACTTCTGTTTTTCAAAGGACACAAAGTGGAAAGACAACACATAGAACAGCAGAATATATTTGCAAATTATATCTCTGGTAAGAATCTAATATCCAGAATATATAAAGAACTCCTACAACTCAGCAATAATAAAACAACTCAAAAAATAGGCAAAGGATCTGAACAGACATTTCCCCAAAGAAGATACACAGATAGCCAATAAGCTCATGAAAAGATGCTCACATCATTACTCATTAGGGAAATACAAATCAAAACTGAAATGAAATACCACTTCACATTCATTAGGATGGCTATTATAAAGGGAAAAAAGCCAAACAAACAAAACCTCCAGAAAGTAACAAGTGTTGGTAAAGATGTGGAGAAATTGGAACCCTTGTATATCACTGGTGGTAATGTAAAATGGTACAGCTCCTGTGGAAAACAATTTGGCAGTTTCTCAAAAAGTTAAACAGAGTTCATCCAGCAATTCTACTTCTAGGTAAATATCCAAAAGAACTGAAAGCAGGGACTCAAACAGATACTCATACACCAATGTTCATAGCAGCATTATACACAATTGGCCAAAAGGTAGAAACCACCCAAATGTCCATCAACAGATGAATGAATAAACAAAACGTTATATACACATACAATAAAATACTACTCAGCCTTAAAAAGGAATAAAATTCTGATACATGCTACACTATGGATGAAGCTTGAGAATTTTTTATTTATGCTAAGTAATATAAGTCAGACACAAAAGGACAAATTTTGCATGATTCCACTTACATAAGGTACCCAGAATAGGCAAAATTCATAGAGAAATAAAGTAAAACAGTGCTTACCAGGGGCTGGGAGAGGCGGAAATGGGTAGTTATTGCTTAATGGGTACAGAGTTTCTATTTGGGGTGATGAAAAGTTCTAGATGTGTTCTAGTGATGGTTGTACAATACTGTCAATGGATTTAATGTCAGTGAATTGTCCAGTTAAAAATGGTTAAAATGTTGCACTTTATGTTACGTATATTTTACCACACATACAAAATTACAGATGGTAGCATATCACTTATATTGTTTTACACCTAAATTTTGCTCCAAAATAATATATCTTGAGGATCGCTGCTGGTATTAATATATTTATTCAACTAGCTCCCTACTGACAGATATTTAGGTTGTTTCCAAATTTTTGCTCTCCTACTGAAGCAAAACAATATCGACATAAATAATTTAAGACATATATCGGACTTCCCTGGTGGTGCAGTGGTTAGGAATCCGCCTGCCAACGCAGGGGACACGGGTTTGAGCCCTGGTCCAGGAAGATCCCACGTGCCGCAGAGCAACTAAGCCTGTGTGCCACAACTACTGAGCCTGTGCTCTAGAGCCCACAAGCCACAACTACTGATCCTGCGTGCCATAACTACTGAAGCCCACACGCCTAGAGCCTGCGCTCCGCAACAAGACAAGCCACCACAATGAGAAGCCCGTGCACCACAACGAAGAGTAGCCCCCACTCGATGCAACTCGAGAAAGACCGCACTCAGCAACAAAGACCCTACGCAGCCTCCCCCCACAAAAAAGACACATATCAATTTGCACATGGATGAATACATTTGAGGAATAAATTTCTAGAAGTATAAAACCTGGGTCAAAGGGTATGTACACTTTAATTTTTATAGGTATTATCAAATTACCTTCCATAGAGGTTATGCTAATTCATAAACCCACCACAAAGTGGGCAAATGCCACTTCCCTGTATTCTTATCAACTAGTAAACATAGGTAATTTAAAAAAAAGCAGCATCTGGGTAATTTTAATTTGCATTTCTCTACTGGCTGAAGTTCGTATTTTCTTTTAAGAACCACTGATAAACCTCTCTGCTCTCTCTTAATCTTTGCCCATTTTCCTATTGGATGTTGATCTTTTTTTCTAATTGTTTATAGGAGCTCTTCATATATGAGGGAAATTTGATCTTTTTCTATGATATACATTGCAAATATCTTCCCGAAGTTGTCATCTGTCTTTACTTCTGCCAAACATTTTAAACTTTTATATAGTTGAATTTATCCATCTTTCTTATAAGAGTTCTGGGTTTTATGTCAAAGGTTATAAGAATTTCTTTCCCATCACTTCTTTTGGTATCTTTGCTACTTCATTTTAGGTTCATTTAAGCCTGTGATTTATCTGGGAATTTATTTTGAAGTTGATGCGAGAGATGGATACAATTTTACTTTTTCCAAATGGCTACCTAATTTCCAAATATTACTTAGAGAATAATCCATCTTTTCCCACTTACCTGGGATGTCACTTTTATCACAAATTAAATTATATTTGAGTCTACTGCTAAAGTTTCTATTCTGTTCAAATAATGTTTATTCATATATCATATAAATAATTTAAATTATTATAGTGTTACGATGTTTTAGTATCTATAAGGATAGACACTCTCCCCTTCACCATGCTTTTCAGAATTTTCCTGATTTTTGTTTCTTTTTTGACATGATGTTAAAAAATCAGTTTATTTAGTCCCAACTTTCTCACAGAAAATTCCCATTGGTATGTCTATTGGGCTCACATTAAAGATTAATTTAGGGAGAATGAACATCTCTATGTTGAAAATTCTTATTCAACCACATGGTATATGCTCTGCAATTTGTTCAAGCATTCCACTGACTGACTGATTGATTGATTGATTGGGTGTGTTGGGTCTTTGTTGCTGCGCGCGGGCTTCCTCTAGTTACGGTGAGCAGGGGCTACTCTTCATTGCAGTGCGCAGGCTTCTCATTGCGGTGGCTTCTCTTATTGTGGAGCACGGGATCTAGGTGCACAGGCTTCAGTAGTTGTGGCTCACGGGCTCTAGAACACAGGCTCAGTATTTGTGGTGGATGGGTTTAGTTGCTCTGCGGCATGTGGGATCTCCCCGGACCAGGGCTTGAACCCGTGTCCCCTGCATTGGCAGGCGGATTCTTAACCACTGTGTCACCAGGGAAGTCCAAGCATTCCCTTTTAAATGCATTAAAAGTAGCACTAAAAAACTTTCTTTATACAACTGTGGCAATACCTTGTTAAATTTATCCTAAAGTAATTCTTATTATTATTTAATCTTTTTTAAAGTGCATTTTTAAAAATTAATTAATTAATATTTTGGCTGCCTTGGGTCTTTGTTGCTGCGCGCAGGCTTTCTCTAGTTGCAGCAAGCAGGGGCTACTCTTTGTTGTGGTGCACGGGCTTCTCATTGCAGTGGCTTCTCTTGTTAAAGAGCATGGGCTCTAGGCGCGTGGGTTTCAGTAGTTGTGGCACGTGGGCTCAGTAGCTGTGGCTCACGGGCTCCAGAGCACAGGCTCAGTAGTTGTGTCTTACGGGCTTAGCTGCTCTGCGGCATGTGGGATTTTCCCAGACCAGGGCTCGAACCTGTGTCCCCTGCATTGGCAGGTGGATTCCTAACCACTGCACCACTAGGGAAGTCCTATTATTTAATCTTTCAAGGCAATTAGTTTGTTATTAATTTTATATTCAACCATCTTACTTCTCTTATTATGTGCCATGACTTCTTGGTTGATTCTCTTGAATTTTCATCTCCTTAACTTCCTTATTTGAAATGTCTGTTTCTTACTTCTATCTGCACTGGCTAATACCTTCAGAACAATGTTAAACATGAGTGACAAGGACATTCCTATTTTGCTCTTGAACTTAACAGGAGTGTTCATAGCTAACGACTCACTAAACATTTACAAGCAAAACATGTAAAAACAGGTCAGAAACACTTTATAACTCTTTTTTTTTTTGGCTGCACTGTGTGGCTTGCAGGGTCTTAGTTCCCTGAGCAGGGATCAAACCAGTGCCCCTGTAGTAGAAGCATGGCGTCTTAACTGCTGAAGCACCAGGGAAGTCCCCATATTACAAGCTTAAAATAGCTATAATTATTATCACTGCCTTGGATTTACATAGCACTTTACTTACATAATCCAAAGGCTTTTCAATTCGGAGAAGGTACAGTTAGTATTTTCCATACTTCATAGAGTAAAAATAGAGATTTGGAAAAGGTAAAAATTCTGCTCACAGCTAAAGAGTAAAAATGACTGGTGGCCTTGGAATGGATGTGTTGTCCCTGTCCTGACTTGGGGTTTCCACCAGGCCCTCAAAAGATAGGGAAAAGACAAGAGTTTAGGAAGCTTCATTTATTAATGGATAAAAAATTTATAAAAACCTGCTGGATTTCAACTGGAACTGCAATGAATCTATATGTCAATTTGGGAAGAACTGACATCTTTATAATACTGAGTCCTTCAGCTATAAACATGACAGATCACTTCATTTATTTAGGTCTTCTTTAATTTCTCTTGATAATTTCCTGACAGTTTTTTTTTTAGCATGTGTATGTATGAGTCTTATATATCTTTTAAAAGATTTATTCCTAGATATTTAATGTAAATTGCATATTTAAAAATTTTGGTTTTCTAACTGCTCAGTGATGGTAAATAGAAATACAGATGATGTTGATATTTTCACTAATTCTAATAATTTATCTGAACATTTCTTGGATTTTCTTTGTACCTTTGCAAAAATTGATAATTTTATTTTTCCTTTCTAATCTTTAAAACCTTTTTATTTTTCTTGTCTTACTAAGAATAGTTTTTCAATTAAAGAATCATTAAAAAAAAATCTACTATGAAGAAAACAGAACTTGCAATAAATTAGGAACTGGCATGTTTGAGGAGCTGAGGTTCCTGGAAATTTTATCACTCAAGTGGCCTAAGGGTAAAGGTACTCTCTGCCAGGTGAGGCCATGTTCATTCCCAAAAGCAACTTCTTGGTGGCCATTTGATTACCATTCAAGTTAGTGAGGACAACTCTTAACAGAAACTGAACAAAGAACATATACATAATAGTTAGGAAAACAGTATTATTTCCTAAGTGAAATAGGCCCACTAGGTCTATATCATAGAAAATGAAAAAATTACACCTAATTATCCTTAAAACTTTTGTTTCAGAGAGACAAAAATGAGATTTACATTCAACAGTGTGTATATTTAACACAATGAAATTATAAATCCTCTAAAGCTTAAGTTTAAACACTTTAAATTATTAGTCTACAAAAACAAATTAATTTAAAAAAAGATCTGCCTCCTTGCACTTAAGTCAATATAAAATGTAACAAAGAAACACTTCTCTCCCAAGGGGAGGGTGGATATTGAAATCCACAAGCTGGACTGAAAACCCATTTTGTGACCACTAGATGCATTTTCTTTAGGGGTTTATCTCAAGATTAACATCTCACTGTATGCCTGTTTTCCTGCCTAATATTATTGGCACCCACTTTCACTCTCAAAGGTGTCCCAGTTGGCTGTAAACCAACCAACAATCCAAACATCAGTACAGGAGTATAAACGAGAAGACCTAAGTTTCAGTTCTGGTCCATTTCTTGGACCGTAACATGACCTTTCTGAGAATATCAGCATCTTTTACACTGGGTTATGGTTTGAAATAAATGAAATCCTAGATTAAAAAAAAAAACAGTTTATAAACTACAGAATGCAACACATTCTAACAGGCAACTGTAAAAAGGAATTACTTCAACTGATGTCAGTGAAAATGGCAGCTGGGGAATCCACGTGTTCCTTCACAGAAACACTAAAAGCTAGCAAAAACTGTGAGAATCAACAGTACTGGAATCCTGGAAAACAGCTAAAAGTTTACAACAACCAAATGAATCCTTACTTAAGGAAAAAAGTGACTGAAAGCTAGCAGGAGAGCATTGTGGCATTTTAATCTACCTCATCCATCCCCCCCACCCACCCCAACTCTTATTCTTTGGGGAATAAGAGTTTTGAAAAGCTTCCACATAGTCCTGAAAATCTAGAAAGCCATGCACATGCCATGGGCAGGGTGCATGCTCAGCAAAGACCTGAGAAGGCCCTAAGCTCTCACCTTTAGCTGACTATCAAGCCCTGCATGAGCAGGTAGTAAAGGCAAAGGCAGAGTTGTAAACTTTTGCACTGAGTGTTAAAGGTGTGCTCCAACAAAGATGCAGTATGCAATGCAAAGACTGGGAATTTTTGGGGTTTTCTGGATCCAAGCATTTAAGAAAATCCTGTTAAGTCACTAGCTGACCACAAAGCTAGAACAGGGACTTCAGTGACAGCACAAAGAACACAGTCTTTAGCTTAGAAAAGTCACTGAACAAGCAACGACAACCCACAATAAGCAATAACAACAAAACTTGAGGAGGGGGGAGAATCTGATTTCTAGAGTTATCACATCATAATATTCAAAATATAGTTTCAACATCCAGTTTTCAACAAAAAAATTATGAGGCATGCATGAGACAAGTAAGTGTGGCTTATTCACAGGATTAGAAAGAAATGAACAGAAACTGTCCTTGAGGAAGCTCAGATACTGAACTTACTAGACAAAGAATTTAAATCAACTGCCTTCAATACACCCAAAGAGCTAAAGGAAACCATGGACAAAGAACTAAAAGAAACCAGAATGATGTCTCACTAAATAGAGAATATCAATAGAGAGAAAATGTAAACACTAAATAGATATTCTGAAGCTGAAAAGTATAATAACTGAATTGAAAAATTCATTAGAGGAACTTCCCCAGTGGTCCAGTGGCTACGACTCTGTGCTCCCAATGCAGGGGGCCCGGGCTCCATCTCTAGTCAGGGAACCGGATCCCACCTGCCGCAACTAGCAGTTCACATGCCACAACTAAGAGTTTGCATGCCACAACTAAAGATCCTGCATGCTGCAACTAAGGATCCTGCAGGCCTCAACTGAAGATCCCACATGCTGCAACTAAGACCCATCACAGACAAATAAATAAATATGGAAAAAAAAGAAAAATTCATTAGAAGGGTTCAACAGAGGATCTGAACACAGAGAAGAATCAACGAACTTGAAGACAGGTCAATTAAAATGAAAAGTTTGAGGAAAAGAAAGAAAAAAGAATACAGAAAAATGAACAATATCTTAGAGACCCGTGGCACACCATTAAGCATAACCAACATAGGCATAATAGGAGTCCTGGAAGAAGAAGAGAAAGAGAAAGGGGCAGAAAAAATATGTGAAGAAACAGTGGCCAAAAACTTCCCAAATTTGATGAAAGACATGAAAGAAAAAACTGCCAATGGAGGAATTCTATATCCAGCAAAAGTAGCCTTCAAAAATGGAGGAATCGGGCTTCCCTGGTGGCGCAGTGGTTGAGAGTCTGCCTGCCGATGCAGGGGACGCGGGTTCGTGGCCCGGTCTGGGAAGATCCCACATGCCGCGGAGCGGCTGGGCCCGTGAGCCATGGCCGCTGAGCCTGCGCGTCCGGAGCCTGTGCTCCGCAACGGGAGAGGCCACAACAGTGAGAGGCCCGCGTACCACAAAAAAACAAAAGGAAACAAAAAATGGAGGAATCAAGACATCCAGATAAACAAAAGATGAGGGAGATTGTTGCTAGCAGACCTGTCCTACAAGAAATGCTAAAGGGAGTTCTTTAGGCTGAAATGAAAGGACATTAGACAATAACTTGAAGTCATACAAAGAAATAAAAACCACTAGTAAAGGTAACTACACAGGTAAATATAAAAGACAATATTATATTTTTGGTTTGTAAATCCTCTTTTTCACCTATATGATTTTAAAGACAAATACACAAAGCAATAATTATAAATCTATGATAATGGGCACACAAAGTATAAAGAGGTAATTTCTTACAAATAAAGGGGGAGGGATGGAGCTATAGAGGAACAGAGTTTTTTTGTATAGAATATGAAACCAGATTGCCATAAATTTAAGATGTAATCCCCAGGGTAACCACAAAGAAAATAACTAAAAAAGAATCAATGATACAGTTGTCCTAACCAAAGAAGACTTCAGTCTCACCTTTGTTATGTTTCCTTTTTTTTTTTTTTTTTTTGCGGTACGCGGGCCTGTAGCTGCTGTGGCCTCTCCCGTTGTGGAGCACAGGCTCCGGACGTGCAGGCTCAGCGGCCATGGCTCACGGGCCCAGCCGCTCCGCGGCATGTGGGATCCTCCCGGACCGGGGCACGAACCCATGTCCCTTGCATTGTCAGGCGGACTCTCAACCCACTGCGCCACCAGGGAAGCCCATGTTATGTTTCCTTTGAGGCTCCCAACTAGGTTTACACTAGGGAGTAAAGCTCTAGGGCACAAGTTAAAAGGAAGACTTTCTCTGCTGCAGAAACTCAAGAAGATTTAATAACTTCACTAGATTTTGTTGCCTCTCCCCAGAGGGGAAGAGGAAAATGTACTGAATTACTGGCCATTCAGACATTTTTACCATATCCAATTCTGAAAAAATTCAAAGCACCAAAAACAATGTAGGTAAACAGTAAAGTGACCAGTGTCTAAGTGTAAAGTACTTTTTAATCTGCAAATTTCCTTTTGGTCGTAAGCATGGTGGCTCCTTTAACTTTATAACCATATGTAATCAACATAAAGCTTGTGACTAGTAACCTTTTGGAAAACCACTCCAAAAGATGTAAACAGTAGTTGGTGTAAGTAAGCTAACGAGTTAATTCAGGGCCAGAATAAATACAACAGCTGAAAACAATAACAGTATATGGTGCATATAACTAGATCTTAGAAGCAGAATGCCACTGTGAACACTCAGTAGGATGACACAACAGAAACCAAAACAAGAGTCTTTCACATTTTTGGAATGGGAACAGTAACACTACTAGGGTTAATCCAACAGAGACTGTAAAAGTTTTTTAATTGCTCTCCCTGCTTCCTACCTTATTCTTACAACACGTCCTCCAAACTGCAGCCACAGTGATTCCTCTAATGCTTATACATCGGCTCACATGGCCTCTCTGCTCAGACTCCTCACAGGACCTCTCATCTGTTCTAGATCAATCCCTGCACTGTCTGTAAGACCTACCATGACCGAGTGCCCAGCCACCTAGAGGGCTCATTCCTTACCACACCCCCTGGCTGCTCCAGCCACCCGGCTTTCTTATTGTGACTCAAACATGCCCAGATACTCTGCCGCAAGGTCTTTGTGTTTGGTGTTTGCTGTGCCTAAAAGGAGTAAAATCTCAGTTTTCAATGGTTTTCTTCCTCACTCTCATGTCACATATCAGAGGGGCTTTTGCTGTCCACATTACCTGAAATAGGACCTCCCCTTAACGTTACTCTCTATTCTCTTCCTCTGCTTTGTTCTCATTCATAGCCCTAATTACTACCTGATGTTCTATATATTTAATTTTAATTTATTTACTCCCCAGCCTCTGCCCCACTGTAAGTCTCTGAGACAGCTGAAATTTTGGTTTTTTTATTGCTGTATACCTAGCACCTAGAAGAGTACCCAGGACAGAAGAACTATTCAACCAACTGTGGAATGAATAAGATAAAATTAAAAACATGAATACCTACAATTGAAAGCATGAATACCTACCTAGAATACATGTCATGGGGCAGGTTTCTTCCAGATTACTCAGAAACACTTCTTTCTTGTAGAACATTTTTGTGGGCTCGTGTTCCGTCTCTTCTGGGTGAATAAAGATGGGGCCGTAAAAATATGCAGCTCCATCTCGGACCCATACCTTTTCAATTCTTGGGAGAAAAAAAATGGAGAAATTCCATTAAAATAGAGTTCTTACAGGTTTCATTCCTAAAGGCTTAGTCTAACAAAAATTCTGTTAACCAAAAACTTAATGATATGCACTATTTAGAGGAGTTTCATTGGCTGTTTTGATAATAAGACAATTTCCTTGGTTTTTTTCCCCTTTAAGCATGTGAGAAGATACTTGGAAAAAAGAGAAGTGAACATTTGGCTACTCATCTCAGGGGAAAATTTTTTTTTAACATAATACTAAGGCATACAACTTAATAGTTTAAGCTGACTCTCAGGTTTTCTTCCTGAGATGCTAAGCATCTATCATTGGATTTGTGAGCTGAATAAACACATCAATATTTGGGGTCAGATCACATTAGTGGCACATATTCCTTTAAGGCCATGGTTCATGACCTTTTTGAAGGTCAAGATTTAATACCCCTTTACCCCATGAGAATCTGATGAAAGTCACAGACCATCTCCCTAGGAAAAAGAAAAATTAACATCTGACTGTTCAGTGCAGATACTGTACCATTCCTCACAACCACACCATAAAGTTGCTATTATTATTGTCCCAATAGCCTCATGGTTCCAGACATGAAGCAGCATCCTCATTGCAGTTAATGGTAACTCCACCCTTCCAGTTCCTCAGGCCAAAATGCAGGGGCCACCTTTGATTCCTCTCTCTTGGACACTACATTCTTTTAACTCAATCTTTCAAAACAGGATCTGACTAATTTACAGAATTGGATCTGACTACTGGCCTGAACCACCATCATTCTTGCCTGGATTATTGCAATAGCCTCCTAGCAGATCTAGCTGTTCTACCTTTGACTCTTTACAGTCTATTCTTAACAATCAGTAGACAGAGCAATCCTGCTAAGACCTAAGTCAGATGTCACTTCTGGGGACTTCCCTGGTGGTCCAGTGGTTAAGACTCTGTGCTTCCACTGCAGGGGGCACGGGTTCGATGCCTGGTCGGGGAACTAAGATCCCACATGCCTCGCAGTGTCGCCCAAAAAAGGTCACTTTTGTGCTGAAAATAATCCATGATATTTCATTTAACTCAGTAAAGGCCCAAGTCCCTACAATGGTTTCTGAGTCCCACAAGATTTGCACTATATCCCTTGGCTCTCGTATCTCCTATCTAACTCATGTACAGCTCACTCCGCCTGTAACAAACTCTGATGATTTGAATAGGCCAGGAATGCCTCTCTTCCGGTCTTTACACAGGCTGTTCTCCGTCCCTGGAAAGCTTTCTCCCTGGATATTCACATTACTCACTTCCTTGGTTTCTTCAAGTGTTGGCTCAACTGTCAGCCCTCAGTGAGGCTTTACATACCATCCTATTCAAAGTTTTGAACACCCTAACTTTGACTATGGCACTCCTGATTCCCTATACCCAGCTCTATTTTTTTCCACAGCACATATCATAATGTAATGCACTATACACTTTACTTATTCATGATGCTTATAGTTTGTCTTCCCACCAGAAAAAAGATCCGCGGGACTAAGGATACTTGTTTGTTTTATTCACTAATGTATCTACAGAGCCTGGCAAATAGTAGGTGTGTAATAAACAATTACTGAATGATGAACAAATACAATGAGGAAACAAGCTCAGAGAGTTAAGTCATTTGCCTATGGACATTAAACTAGCAGGGCTGGGACTTAAACCAAGATCTCTTGGAACCAACTACTTTCCTTAACTACTATCCTCTACTGCCCAGCCCTGCGCCCTGACTCCTTTAATGCTATTCTATGCCATCCAACCATACTTCCACCCATTTACTTGTTCATCAAATATCTGAGCCTCACGCACTATGCTTGGAGCAGGGGATATAAAGGTATATCTATCGCTTTTTTGCTCAAAAAGAGAGGGTCTCTAACTCTCAGGGCATTTGCAGTCTGGTATGGAAGCCTGATAATATAAATGATATGTGCTCTGAGAAGAAGGAAATACACGGTGCTCTGAGAATGTGTAATAGGGAGACCTAACCTAGTCTGGAGGAGACAGGAAAGGCTTCCTTAAGGAAGAGCCATTTCAAATTTAAGCTAAAGGAGTTCACCATATGAAGCTGGCAGGGAGATTTCTGGGTTGAGAGTTCAGTAAATGGTAGGAGAAGAAAAAGCCAAAAAAAAAAAAAAAAAAAAAGGGATTCATGGAAGCAATTTAAAGAATTTAAAGTGTGGCTAGAGGCGTAAGCAGGGAGAGTGTGGTGTGAGAGGAAGTTGGAAAAGTTGCCAAGAGAGTGACTTTAGCCTTCATTCTAAACAGTGATGAATTTCTACTGGCTCCGAATCTCTCAAACCAAACCTCGTCTTCTCTACCTCAAAAACGCTCACCTGCCCACACGAGGGCGCACCAGGCCATGGGACTTGATGAAGACACAGTCGCCAACCTTCAGCCACATGTCATTATACCGGAGCTGCTCAAAGTAGTGGCAACCTGGTTCACCGTTAGACATTTCCACAGGGACATCTTCTTTCTCCTGTGGTAAAGGGAACTGGTTGAAGACAGGCTGCTGACAATCAAGGAGTTGGCAGAGAAGGTAAGAAGGGAGAGCAGACTTCCTTCATTTTAACTTAAAAGAAAAAATAACCATAAACAGAGGCTCTGATAAAGATAGGAAACCAAAGGAATAGGTTACTGAAATCAAACTAAGTCTTATCAAATATTGTATCTATTTTAAATTTCTAGTTAATTTTCATAAAATAAAGTTACTCCAAGACTGTTTTATTCCCCTCTCTTTTCTTCCCCCATTCTCACAGACTTTAGGGAAAAAAAAGCAATGGAGAAGACTTATCAGCATACAGAAAACAGCCTCAAGCAACTGTTAAAAAGATAAGGAGCAAATTCTACACAAGCTTCCTCTTCACCACATTTCTTCACATTAACAACTGACTGATTTAAAAATTTTATCATTTTGATTTATTCCAACATGGAAAGGAACAGCATAGCCTCTATGACATAAACACACATACTCTGTTTTTGAATAAATAACAGGGTCTGTCACCTACTGGCTGCTGTGACATGGGTAAATTACTTGACCTCTTATGCCTTAGGTTCATCATCTGTAAAATGAAGATATTGTGCCCATCAGGTGGGGCTGTTAGGAAGCTTAAATGACACAATTCATGTTACGTACACAGAATAATGCCTGACTCAGAAGAAAAATAAAAGATAATTCTGACTAATGAAAATAAGAAACATAATTTACTGAGAACCTAGCAGATACTGAGCACAGCACTAGGTGTTTTAAATATAAAAGCTCTAAAACACATAAAAGCTGAGGAAATGGCAGAACACCTCCCAAATTTTCTACTGAGAATATCTCCCTGAGAATATCTGAAACTTCAAACTGAAGGGAAAAAAAATCTCCTTTAGACTGTCCAAAATAATTTAATTTTTGATCTTTATGATTTCAAATGTGGTACTGAAATGGACTTCCTGGAAAATCCTTAAGAATGAGAGAGGTCCCACATATATGCTGGGTGAGGAGCACCTGAAGGAATGGAAGCTATGAAAAAGAAAGCCCTGAGATTAAGAATACATTTTTATTTCAGGAATGGGTTCTGTTCTAGTTATTCATCTAAAAATTTCTTAGCATGACATGTTTTGGCCATGCAATATTAAAATAAATATATGAGACTAAGAAAAGTAACTCATACATAGAGAGGACACTGGGGACTTATGAATTCTAATGACAATAATAACAAATTCATTTCCCACATTGACTTCCACTGACATTTCTTCTTTTAAAATTAATGTCTCTATGATTCCCAGACATATTGGTAAAATGTAAAAAATAACATGTTTTTTCCCAAGCTCCTTTTCTCTTAAAAACACTGTAAGGACACTAAAATGGATATTTTTTCTAGGATACTAAAAATTCAGTTTTTCCAGTTTTTACATTAACAATTTAAAAACTTTATTTTTCTCCTTTATATAAAAAGTGTATTTGTTGGAAATAATTCAAACATTAGAGTATGTAAAATTTAAAAAACAAGTCTTCTGTGATCTAACCCTAGAGATAATCATCCAGTTCAGTTTATAGTTTTCCATGTTATTTACACATACATATATGTAAACATACATTTTGATTTTTTTGAGTAATGATGGAACCACATCCCATTCTGCAACCTGTTAATTCCTTTTGCTGGCTGCACAGTTTGCATTATATGAATGGATGTATAACAACTTAATTCCCATTCACAGGCATTTGGGTTTGGCCTAGGGTTTTGCTTTTACAAACAACACTTACGTCACCCTTTGGCATACCTAGTTGAGTACTATGTTGGAACACATTCCCTGCCATCAAACAGCAGGGCCAAAGGGAATGCCACTGATGGGAGATGAGAGTGTGTTACCCCACACTGACACCAGGCTGCATGTATTATCAGGCTTCAGACCTCTTGTCAATTTGTTGGGCATTTTAAAAGTTATTAGATTAATACGTTTTCTTACATTTTTGAATGACCTTCTATAAATGATCTATTTGGTCCTTTGCCCATTTTTCCAGTATTATTTTTTCCCTAGACTTCAAAGAGCTCTTTGTACATTAGAAACAGCAGTCCTTAGACTGTTTCATTAAACTAATTGATATTGTCAATTGTATCAAGAAAATGATCTTTTTTTTTTCTTTTATGGCTACTGGGTTTTATATCATGTATATAAAAGGATCCATTCCAAGCTTATAAATGAATAAAAGATTACAGGTAAATAATAGTAAATGTACTTATGTCAGCAACTTATGTTTCTTTTTTAATGTTTATATCTTATTTTGGAATATGAAATGAGGTAGAGTTCAGGTGGGTTTTATTTTCTTCTTTTTTCAAATGGCTACCAGTTTTTCCAGTATCATTTGATTCCATCCTCTCTTGCTGATCTGAAATACTACCTTTATACAAACTTTCAGTTATAAAATAAATGAATCACAGGTATGAAATGTACAGTGTGGGGAATAATTACATAACATCTTTGTATGGTGACAAATGATGACTAGACTTACCATGGTGATCATTTTGAAACATACAGAAATACTGAATCATTATGTTGTACACCAGGCAGGGGATGGGGGAGAGGGGGATTGGATGAAGGTGGTCAAAAAGTACAAACTTCCAGTTATAAGATAAATAAGTATTAAGGATGTAATGTACAACATGATAAATATAATTAACACTGCTGTACGTTATATATGAAAGATATTAAGAGAGTAAATTCTAACAGTACTCATCACAAGGAAAAAAAAATTTTCTTTTCTATTTCTTTAATGTTGTATCTATATTGAGATGATGGATGTTCACCAAACTTACTGTGGTAATCATTTCATGATATATGTAAGTCAAATCATTATGCTGTACACCTTAAACTTATACAGTGCTATATGTCAATTATATCTCAATAAAACTAGAAGGAAAAAAAGGCGATTGTGGGACAAAAGGGAAAGTATGAATCAAGTCTCTAGATTAGTAAATAGTATTAAAGTTAATTTTCTGGTTTAGATCCTTGTACCATGCTTTACAAGGTGTTAACATTAGCAGAAGCTGAATGAAGAGTATAAGGAAATGTCTTTGTACTATCTTTGTTAAGCACCTGGCACATTTGTTAAGTCTAAAATCACTTCAAAATAAAAGTTAAAATATATAAAACTAGAGACTTCCCTGGTGGCGCAGTGGTTAAGAACCTGCCTGCCAATGCAGGAGACACGGGTTCAATCCCTGGTCCGGGAAGATCCCACATGCCGGACAGCAACTAAACCCATGCACCACAACTACTGAGCCTGCGCTCTAGAGCCCACAAGCCACAACTACTGAGCCCGTGTGCCAACTACTGAAGCCCACATGCCTAGAGCCTGTGCTCTTTAACAAGAGAAGCCACCGCAACGAGAAGCCTGTGCACCACAAAGAATGGTAGCCCCCGCTTGCCGCAACTAGAGAGAAAGCCTGCGCGCAGCAATAAAGACCCGACACAGCCAAAAAATAAATTACTTAAAAAAAATTTTATATATATATATAAACTAAAATGAATGAATATCTTTATATTCTGGATTTAATTGTGAAAAGCCTATTCCCTCCACTGACCAACCCTGAGCTAATATCTTAATATTTTTTTAAATGTATTTTTGTAAAATGTAATACTATTTGGCAGGGTAAAGCACTCTTGACTACTCTTTCAGTTTTTCTTTTTCTGGTGACTGTCATGTATTTATTCTTTCCTAAGAATGCTAGAATTAAAAAAAAAAAAAAAGGATGCTAGAATAATTTTGTCAAGTTCCAAAACAACTTATTCAAGTCTTTAATGTCCTGCAGTAGACTATCTTTCTTCCCATAGGTTCCATATACTCCTTTTACGATAATTTCTTAATGTATGTTTTTTGTTCATATGAATTGGATATTTTCTTCCATATGATTTTTCTAACAGTTGTTAAAGTGTATTCAACATTTTCATTTTACTTTCAAAAGTCTTATGAATTATTGTTCTGTTTATGTAAGAAAGCTAATGACTTGTATATAGATTTTGAAATTTCTACTTGTTGAATTGTTTTCAAAAACTTTTCAGTTAATTTCTCTCCATTATCTGCAAAAAAATAATTTTGCCTCTTATTGTCAATAGTTTTGTTTGTCTCACTACATTGGCTACTCTCAGAAAAATACAGATAATGGTACAGAAAGCACCTCTGTCACGTGTATAACTTTAAAAGGAATTTCTTTTACTCTAGGCTTGAGATACGAAGACAATTTTTAAAAATCACTTTGAGGAAATATCCATCTGAAGACTTCAATCAAGATTGGTACTATACCTTATCAGATAATTTCTCCTTTTATCTACTAATTATAATGACAGGTATTACTGAATTTTCCTAATTTTGAACAATCCTTGCATTCCTAGAATGAACTCCCGCCTACTTGGTCATGTTGTTCTCAAACAACTAACTTGATTTCACTTGTAACAATACTTTTTTCCCAAGTATTTTTTTGTATCAATATTCATACAGTGACACTGAACTGCAGTTTTCTGTTTTTACTTTGTCAGACTTTGGAATCAAGATTATTCCAGCTTGGTAAAACAAACTGGGAAGTTTTCTTTGCTCTCCATGCTCTGCAATAATTTTTTTTTCTTTTGGCCGACCCACACGGCATGTGGGATCTTAGTTCCCCAACCAGGGATCAAACCATGCCCCCTGCAGTAGAAGTGCAGAGTCTTAACCACTGGACCGCCAGGGAAGTCCTTCAATAATTTAAAGGCTTAAAAGAATTTACCTATGGAATTATCTGGCCTGAGTACTCTTTGAAGTGAGCTCTTTGACATTAAAAAAATTTCTTCACGTTGTTGTCCACTTACATGTGTTATCTCTTCTTGATTCCACTTTACTAACTGGTATCACCCTAGAAAATTATTCACTTCATTCAGGTTTTTAAAATTATTATTATTTTTTGGTTTTGTTTTATTTATTTTTTGGCCACACCATGCGGCTTGTGGGATCTTAGTCCCCTGACCAGGGATCTAACCCAGGCCCTTGGCAGTGAAAGCATGGAGTCCTAACCACTGGACTGCCAGGGAATTCCCTCATTCAGGTTTTCAAACTTATTAACAGAAATGTACAAGTCTTTAAATTTCCTCTATATTTTGTATATTAAGCTTAATTCCCTTCTTTTTCCTTTATTAGGATAGTTGGTAGTTTATCTCATTGAACTTGTTGAAGTCTCCTTTTTAATTCTGCTGCTCTATTTATTCATTTATTTATTTATTTATTTATTTATGGCTGTGTTGGGTCTTCGTTGCTGCACACGGGCTTTCTCTAGTTGCAGTGAGCGGGGGCTACTCTTTGTTGCAGTGCGCATGCTTCTCACTGCAGTGGCTTCTCCTGTTGCAGAGCACGGGTTCTAGGTGTGTGGGCCTCAGTAGTTGTGGCACGTGGGATCTTCCCGGACCAGGGCTCAAACCCATGTCCCCTGCATTGGCAGGCAGAATCTTAACCACTGCGCCACCAGGGAAGCCCTGCTGCTCTGTTTTTTAAGTATTAATTTCTTTCTTTCTTTTAGAGTTCCTTCTATTAGGCTGTTTTTGTTTTGTTTTGTTTTTTATTTATTTTTGGCTGTGTTGGGTCTTTGTTGCTGCATGCGGGCTTTAGTTGCAGTGAGCAGGGGCTACTCTTCGTTGTGGAGCACAGGCTCTAGGCACGCAGGCTTCAGTAGCTGTGGCACACAGGCTCAGTAGTTGTGGCGCACAGGCTTAGCTGCTCTGTGGCATGTGGGATCTTCCCGGACCAGGGATCGAACCCATGTCCCCTGCAATGGCAGGCGGATTCTCAACCACCGCGCCACCAGGGAAGTCCCTAGGCTAAGGTTTTATATTGTTGCTCTTTTTCTAATTCTGAATTTGAGTACTTTATTCATTTATTTTTGAGACTAGGTATTCTGAAATGTAAAATTCTTTTCTACGTGGCTATTATCTACATACCTTTTCCAAGTTAAAACTGTCTTCAGTTCGACTGTCCTCTGAGTTGTCTGTGTTCTTTTCATCATCCCCTTTATCCGCATTTGCAAATACAGAGGCCACTCGGACCACAGGCAAGGGCACATCTCGAGGGACAAATCTAACTGAGCTGATGGGCATGGTCCATAGTTTAATTTTCTTAAAAGATTTGGTTTTGGCAGAATACCGTGATTCACAGACAAAAACATCCTCATCTCGAAAGTTTTCTGGGCATAATTTAAAGTATTCCTGGTGGATATAAGAATAAAATCAATTAGGTGAATTTTCTGAAAACCAATCAACTAAAAAGCAAATAAAATCACCAAACAAGCAAAGAAATAAAAGCTAAAGTATTAAGGCTTTTTGACAGTGAACAACAAATGGTAAATGGCTAGAGATCTAGGAGTATTTCCTTATACTCAATGGCCTTACTCACCACATACTGTTTAGCTTATTTAGCTTACCAACTGCTCCTCTGACAGTATACTAATATTTCATACAGCTATTATATTCCTTAAAGCTATGGGCATGTGCCTATACTACATAGACAAAAAAAAAGTGCACCTTATTACCTAAAACCACACTAACAATTTATAATCATCCTTCAGAAAATGTCACCCTTAAAAATTTGTCTGCTGATATAAAAAAATTTAAGCTAACTGCATATAGCTATATAGTGTAGGCAGCAAATGGTCTTTCACCATCATGTTCAGGTTAATTTCTCCCCAAATCTTTACAGAAGCTAGAGACACAGCTTAAAAAAAATTCAACAGTTTAAAATAGAGCTATCAATTTTGTAAAGATCAATTTTTTGTGTTTGTGAATTTTATTCCCATGGAATAATTTATTGTTTTGGGACTAATGAGTTTCTTACCTTAACAAACATGACCACACATTTTCCTAGAATTTTACTAACAGGAACTTTATTGTAATAGTCACTCTTAAAAACTTCTTTTTCTAGAAATTTTCGTGTAGCCAAATGGAATGTTTCATTTGGCCGATAAAACCAACAGCCATACAACCATTTTTCACCTCAAAAACAAAGAGAGAGAGAAAGAAAGAGAATTACCATTAACAAAAATAACATATTCTTTGTAAAATGAACAAATACTCCATCCATTCTGCCATGGCCTAAACCTAGCAAGGTGCTTTTAGGCCACGGTTCCTTAATACAATTATCTTAGAAGAAACAATACTTTAAAATAATGAAATGTAATGAGACCTAAAAAATGCTACTTTCCCCCTCCTATTAAAAGATGTATAATAAATAGAATAAGGAAGGTGATGAGACCTACTCTACTCTGCTGGGTCAGGACACACATAAAGCTGTGTGCTTTTATAAGGATGTAAGATATACTAAAAGACATATTTAGCTCTTGGCTGAAGGAATACAAAGGTATTTTACATGATAAACAGCTGAAAGAATTGGATTGCCTGGATCACACTTCCGCTTGCTTTTGGTTTCATTAACTCCTATTCATTCTCTATGTCTCAAGTTAAAGGCGATTGTTCTAGGAAGCCTTTTTGAAATCAAATTCTAAGCTAAGGCACATGTCTGTCTATAACAATTTCTTCTTTATTTGTGATTTTTACCAGAGTGGTTTTGCCAGGGACAAAACACAGGCCTTTTGTTCTTCTGAATCTCTGCCATCCTACAGAGTTTGGCTCATGGTATGTTTTTAATAAATATCAGTTGAATGAATGAATCTCAACTAGACTTCAGAAAGTTGTATTTCTTTCGACTCAGCTGGGCCACTGCCCAACAGTGCTTGATCCTATGTTTCTCATATAGTGGGTACTTAACTGCATTTACTGACAGTGTAGAACTATTGTTGGAACACATAAAATGTCGGAGTTACAATTTCCTTCCCTGGGAACCAAGGAGGAGTACAACAGTCACATCTCACCAATCTGCCCTCCAATTTAAAATGAACTTACCAGCAGAATCTTCCCACAGTCTCTCAATACAGACTATATGTGGTTGTAGATTGGCCTCTGCAGGCTCCACATAGACATAATCTCCAACATGGTACATACTGTTCTTAAAGCTGCAGTCCTGGCTGTATGTGCGATGTAAGCCTGAGAGGCCTGCAGCTCCAGAGGAATCTTCACTCTTTTCAGCTTCTTCGGTAAAAAAGAGAAAAATGTTCTCATGAAAGGGATGTTGGAACAGATGCAGGATTGAAACAACACATACTAATACATTTACTTCTTTTCTAGATACTCAAAGGCAGGATTCAGGACAAATAGTATGACATCCACATTCCCAATAGCCTCTATTCAAAACTGTCGTTGTGAATTACAGCCAACTGCCATTAATTTAAATAAATACATAAATAAAACATCTACAGAATAAAAATAATCACCTTAATAATATATGCTCACTAGAGTCATTCTGGATGATACACAAACATATAAAGAAGAAAACAGGTCACTTGTAAATCATGTAATCCTAGAGATAATCATGTAATCCTAGGATAATGGAATCTTAGAATTGAGGAGATATGGAATATGTATTTCATACAATATACTGTAAACTATATATGCATACACTTAATATATCATGAACATTTCCCTTGAGATTAAATGCTTTTCAACAAGATTTTTATTTTTGTTAAACAAAACTTAAAAAAAAATTTATTTATTTGGCTGTGTTGGGTCTCAGTTGCGGCACGCGGGATCTTTAGTTGCGGCAGAAGTTGCAGCACGTGGGATCCTTTAGTTGCAGCGCGCAGAACCGTTAGTTGGGGCATCTTTTTAGTTGCAGCATGTGGGATCTTTTAGTTGCGGCATGCGAACTCTTAGTTGTGGCATGTGGGATCTAGTTCTCTGACTAGGGATTGAACCCAGGCTCCCAGCATTCGGAGTGCAGAGTCTTAGCCACTGGACCTGGACCAGGGAAGTCCCTAAACAAAACTTTTTTTTTTTTTTTTTTTTTTTTTCTGCGGTTCGCGGGCCTCTCACTGTTGTGGCCTCTCCCGTTGCGGAGCACAGGCTCCGGACGCGCAGGCTCAGCGGCCATGGCTCACGGGCCCAGCTGCTCTGCGGCATGTGGGATCTTCCCGGACCAGGGCACAAACCCACGTCCCCTGCACCGGCAGGCGGACTCTCAACCACTGCGCCACCAGGAAAGCCCCAAAACTTTTTAATGGCTCCCATATAAGCCATTATTTGCAAACAGCATAGGTTTTTTTCAGGAAAAAGCTTTGCCCACTTCTTTGATTACTTCCTTAGGATAATTTTCCATACATGGAAGAGCTGGAAATAAGCATGTTAAACGTTTTTAAAATGCATATTCCAAACTGACCCCCAAAAGTCTATACCAACTTAAGTCCTTCACTCTTTGGCTACAAGTGGGGGGGGGGGGTCTGTTTCTCCATTCCCTCTCCAATACTGGTATTATAATTTTTTTTTAAGTTTTGCCATTTTGGGTGGAAAATGTTATCTAGCAGTTGATTAATCAAATGAATCCCTGTGACATAGGAAGCATATTCACAAGGTTCTTGAGAATTTTATACCAGCAGGAACACTGTCAACAGGCCTGAAACGGAGAAAGAGTACAAAAAAAAAGAAGGCTGTTAAACCTCCCAAATTCCAGAGACAGGAAACAGGCTGATAAAACTCAGCTGCAAATATGTGTTACCTTTCATGAAAAAAGATGATTCAGAGGGCAAAGTGTGGCGCCACAGAGAACTAATTCCATGCCCGGAAGCCTAATGCAGTCTGCCTGCCCAGATCTTGAAACTGCTTGGAATTGATGACTCTTTTTTTTTTCCATTTCTCCCTTTTTGAATGGGAACGTCCCTATTATCCTATGCATGTTCCATCACTATACTGTAGGAGCAGAGAACTTATTTTTTCACTTTCACAGGTTCACAGATGAAGAGAAATTGTGTCTCAGGATGGACCATACCCAGAGCCTCACCCATACACCTAGTTTAGACGATTTAAATAATGAGATTTGGGACTTTCGAGTTGATGGTATTTAGATTAGATTTTGGTAGCCGGTAGAGGGGTTGTTACAGTAACAAGTACCTAAAAAAATATGAAAGTGACTCTGGAATTGAATAATAAGCAGAGACTGGAAGAATTTTGAGGAACATGACAGAAAAAGCCTAGGTTGCCTTGAATACACTGTTAGTAGAGAAATGGATATTAAAGACTTGGCATTGAAGGCTCAGAAGAAAAAGTTATTAAAATGTGGAGGAAAGGGGTCCTTGTTATATAGTGGAAGAAAGCCTAGCAGAACTGTGTTCTGCAGTTATGTGGATTCTAGGCCACCTGAGCTGATCTTTTAGATATCTTTTTCTTTGTTTATTTGTTGTTCTATTTTCTTGGAGATTTCTTCAACTTTATCTTCTAATCCTTCTCTGTTTCCCTTCTGCTATCTTTAAAACAATTTTTAAGTGAATAAATTGATATATAACATTGTGTAAATTAATTAATTAATTAATTAATTAATTTATTTATTTAGGCAGGCTATGCTGGGTCTTAGTTGAAGCACATGGATCTTCATTGCGGCATGTGGACTTCTTAGTTGTGGCATGCATGCAGGATCTAGTTCCCTGACCAGGGATCGAACCCGGGCCCCCTGCACTGGCGGTGCGGAGTCTTACCCACTGGACCACCAGGGAAATCCCACATTGTGTAAATTTAAGGTGTACAACATGTTACTTTGATCTATTTATATACTGTTGCCACTGCAGCAGTTTACCACACTACATAGGACAATATTGTTGTCTATATCTACGTACTCTGCATTAGATCTCTATAGCTTATTTACTACTCTTTGCAAGTTTGTTCTGTTAAACAACATTCATCTCATCCCCCAACCCCACTCTGCTATCATTTTTTTTTAAAAGCTTGAGATATAATTAATACACCATACAATTCATCTATTTACAGTGCACAGTTTGGGCTTCTCTGGTGGCGCAGTGGGTGAGGGTCTGCCTGCTGATGCAGGGGACACGGGTTCGTGCCCCGGTGTGGGAAGATCCCACATGCCACGGAGCGGCTGGGCCCGTGAGCCATGGCTGCTGAGCCTGCGCGTCAGGAGCCTGTGCTCCGCAACGGGAGAGGCCACAACAGTGAGAGGCCCGCGTACAGCAAAATAAATAAATAAATAAATAAAGTGCACACTTCGGCACTTCCATAGTGGTGCAGTGGTTAAGAATGCACCTGCCAATGCAGGGTACACAGATTCAATCCCTCATCCGGGAAGATCCCACATGCCAAGGAGCAACTAAGCCCGTGTGCCGCAACTACTGAGCCCATGTGCCACAACTACTGAAGCCTGTGTGCCTAGAGCCCATGCTCCACAACAAACAGAATCCCCCACGATGAGAAGTCCGCACACCACAACGAAGAGTAGTCCCCGCTCGCCGCAATCAGAGAAAGCCCGTGTGCAGCAGCAAAGACCCAACACAGCCAAAAATTAACTAATTTTTTTAAAAGTGCAAAATTCAATGGTTTTTGGTATACTACATTAATTTTTAAAAATTGTGGTAAGATATATATCACATAAAATTCACCATTTTTCGACGATTTTTAAAAAATAAATTTACTTATTTTATTTTTGGCTGCGTGGGGTCTTTGTTGCTGCACGTGGGCTTTCTCTAGTTGCAGCGAGCAGGGGCTACTCTTCGTTGCGGTGCGTGGGCTTCTTATTGTGGTGGCTTCTCTTGTGTGGAGCACGGGCTCTAGGCACGTTGGGCTTCAGTAATTGTGGCTCGCGGGCTCTAGAGCACAGGCTCAGTAGTTGTGGCACACGGGCTTAGTTGCTCCGCGGCATGTGGGATCTTCACTGACCAGGGCTCAAACCCGTGCCCCCTGCACTGGCAGGCGGATTCTTAACCACTGCGCCATCAGGGAAGCTCTGGACGATTTTTAAGTGTATAATTCAGTGGCATTAATTATACTCACAATGTTGTGTAACCATAACCACTATTTCCAAAACTTTTTCTTTAATCCAAACAGAAACTCTGTAACCATTAAATAATAATAACTCCTTATCTTTCTTACGCACAGCCTGGTAACCTTTAATCTACTTTGTCTCTCCATGAATTTGGTATTCTAGGTACCTCATATACGTGAAATCACACAGCATCTGTCCTTTTGTGCCTGGCTTATTTCAGATAGCATAATATTTTCAAGGTTCATCCACCTTGTAGTATGTATTAGAACTTCTTTACTTTTATGGCTGAATAATATTCCACTGTATGTAAATACTGCATTTTGTTTATCCATTCATCTGTGATGGATACTTGGGTTGTTTCTGTCTTCTGACTATTATGAATAATGCTGCTATGAACATTGGTATACAAGTATCTGCTTGAGTCCCTGGTTTCAGTTCTTTTGGATACATACCTAGGAGCAGAACTTATTGATCATATAGTAATGAAATGTTTAGCTTTTAAACAAATTGCCAAACTGTTTTCCATAGTGGCTGCACCACTTTACATTTCCACCAGCAATTTATGAGGGTTCCAATTTCTCCACATGTTCACCAACACTTGTATCTTTTTTTTTTTTGTTGCATAACAGTTATCCTAAAGGGTGTGAAGTGGTATCTCACAGTAATTTTCATTTTCATTCCCCTAATGACGTTGAACATTAATTTTCATGTGCTTATGGCCATTTCTATAATTTCTTTGAGGATATATCTATTCAAATCTTTTGCCCACATTTGAATTGTGTTGTTTGGTTGTTGTTGAACTGTAGGAGTCCTTTGCATATTCTGGATACTAGACCGTTATCAGATATAATGATTTGTGAATATTTTCTTTAACTGTGGGTATGCCATATTTTTAATTTCCAAGAAATTTTCTGTTCTGCAAATGTTCACTTTTTATGGCTTTCTGTTCTTGTTTTATGGATACAGTAGCTTGTCATCTCTCTGAAGGTCCAGTTAGTTGGTTTTTAAAAAAAATTTTCTCCTGCTACCTTCAATTTCTTTGTTTCTTCCAAGTTCCATTTTTTGTTTTGCTCTCTATTTTAACATCTTAGAGAGTTTTCCCTTAAATATTTGGTCCCATTTAAATAAACATCTGCTTCTATTTAAAAGTAAAACACTTGGGCTTCCCTGGTGGCGCAGTGGTTAAGAGTCTGCCTGCCGATGCAGGGGACACGGGTTCGTGCCCGGGTCCGGGAAGATCCCACGTGCCGTGGAGCGGCTGGGCCCGTGAGCCATGGCCGCTGAGCCTGCGCATCCGGAGCCTGTGCTCCGCAACGGGAGAGGCCACAACAGTGAGAGGCCCGCATACTGCAAAAAAAAAAAAAAAGTAAAACACTTTAGGGACTTCCCTGGTGGTCCAGTGATTAAGATGCTGTGCTTCCAGTGCAGGGGGCGTGGGTCTGACCCTGGTCTGGGAACTAAGATCCCACATGCTGTGTGGTGCAGCCAAGAAAAAAAAAAAAAAGAAACAAAAGTAAAACGCTTTAAAAAGCTGACTGGAAGCTCTCCATGCATACATAGAGCTGGATGGATTTCACTGAGGACCAGATGTTATCTTTAGATCCCCACTGCCTGGTCCATTTCTCAAGAGAAGAATCTTCTGTCTCAAAATTGAAAACCTGGGACTTTCCTGGTGGCACAGTGGTGGAGAATCCGCCTGCCAATGCAGGGGACACGGGTTCGAGCCCTGGTCTGGGAAGATCCCACATGCCGCAGAGCAACTAAGCCCGTGTGCCACAGCTACTGAGCCTGCACTCTAGAGCCTGCAAGCCACAGCTATTGAGCCCACGTGCCGCAACTACTGAAGGCCGCACACCTAGAGCCCGCGCTCTGCAACAAGAAAAGCCAACGCAATGAGAAGCCCATGCACAGCAACAAAGAGTTGCCCCCGCTTGCCACAACTAGAGAAAGCCCGCATGCAACAAGACCCAACACAGCCAAAAAAAAAAAAAAAAAAAAAAAAGAACTTGGTATGATTTCAATCCTTTAAAATTTTTTAAACTTTTATGACCCAGCACATGGTCCATTCTAGACAATGTTCCATGTACACTCTAAAAGAATGTGTATTCTGCAGTCATTGGGTATAGTGTTTTACACGTCAGTCAAGTCAAGCTAGTTGACAGTCCTTGTCCTAGAGCTCAGGTTGCCGTAAGAACACCCACCATAAATGGGGTGGCTTAAACAATAAACATCCATTTCTCACAGTTCTGGAGGCAGATTTGGTGTCTGGTGAGGGTCCACTTCCTGGTTCATAAACAGTTGTCTTCTCACTCTTCATCCCCTTACAACAGCACCAAGTCCACTGTAGTGGCTCCACTCCCATGACTGCATCCAAACCTAATTACATCCTAAAGGCCCCATCTCCAAATACCAACATACTGGAGGCTACAACATACAAATTTTGGTGGAAGACACAACATTCAGTCTACAGCAATCTTATTTAAGTCATACTTTTGCCAATTTTTGGTCTAGTTAGTCTGTCATTTGCTGAGAAAGGTGTATTGAGACTATAACTGTTAACTATTTCTCTTCAATTCTGTCAGTTTTTGCTTCATGTATTTTGGGGCTCCACTGTTAGGTGCATACACATTTATAAGTATTATACGTTCTTGACCCTTTTAACATTATAAAATGTCCCCCTTCAACTCTAGTAATATTTCTTAAAGTCTATTTGTCTGATTAATATAGTCACTCCAACTCACTATGGTTACTATTTCCATGGTATATCTTTTCCCTTCATTTTCCTTTCAACCTATTTGTGTCCAAATCTAAATGAATCTCTTATAGACAGTATACAGTTGGATCTTACTTTTAAAATTCAGTCTGATAACCAATGCATTTTGAATGGAGTGTTTAGTCTATTCACAGTATGTAATTACTGATATGATTGAATTCAAGTCTGCCATTTTGCTATTTTTTTTGTCTTATTTTTTTGTTCCTTTTTTCCTCCTTTACTACCCTCTTTTGTGTTAAGCAAGTATTTCTGGCATATCATTTTAATTCCTGTATTGACTTTTTCTCTTTGTTATTACTGGTATTACAATATGCATCTTTAACTTGTCACCATCTATTTCAGGTTAACAGTGATTTAGTTTCATTCAATATTGCAACTTTGCTCCAATACAGCTCCATTCCTTTGTGCTAGTTGTGTCACATATATACTTCCATAAATGTTATAAAGTTAACAATAGTGTTATTATTCCTTTACTCAATCTAATGTTTGGAAAGTTATATATTCTAGGTATTTATGTGAATTCTAACTTTTTCAGAAACGATTAAATTTCAAATAAAAGTTCCTACTTTCAAATATTTCTAAATTCTGGCAAGTGACTCAAAGTAACATTTTTAGGTTGATACAATTAAAATAAAAATTTCCTCCTAGTTATGTGGTTCAACCAAAATATCATCTACTTGGGGACTTCCCTGGTGGTCCAGTGGTTAAGAATCCGCCTTCCAATGCAGGGAACACGGGTTCGATCTCTCATCGGGGAACTAAGATTGCACATGCTGTGGGGCAACTAAGCTTGCATGCGGCAGCTACAGAGCCCACGTGCTCTGGAGCCTGCGTACCCCAACTAGAGAAAAGCCCACGCACCGCAACGAAAGATCCTGCGTGCCGCAACTAAGACCCAACACAGCCATAAATAAATAAATAAATAAATAATTTGAAACAAAAACAAAATATAATCTACTTACCTGGCTGAGTCCATATGAGGACAGCCATGCTGTTGAACAATGGGGCAGAAACTTTATGCACTGCTGAGAATGCTCTCTAGGCCCAGCTGTGCCCCTTAGGTTTTTATCTACCAATAGTATTAAGAGGTATTTAGCTTCCACACTTGTGAATTAATTAACTCTGTTCTTGAAATACTAGAATAACAGCTGTGTCACGTATAACTTCCAACCATTTCCAGTCTGATGAACAAATTGATAGTGACAAAAACATTTCCCATCTTACCACGTCTGTTTTGAAAGAGCCAACACCCTGAGTCTTCATTTACACAAACAGGACTCTGCTCCACAGGCAATTATAAGACCAGCTAGGACAGATCATAATAATGTTTCTTCATATTTAATAAAATGAAAGAAACTAACCTCTTTTTTCTTCTTCTCGTTTTAGTTTATCTTCCTCTATTTCTTTCGGTAGTTTTTCCTTTTTCTCTTTCTCCACATCATTATGTAAATGTTTTGTGGTATAGCTGAGTGCTGGTGAAAGAAGGATCTCTCCATTTTTGCAGAGTTCATCACGAATTTTAATAAAAAACTGCTGAAGTTCTACCGCATCCTCATATATTTCAGAATCTGTCCTATAATAGCATTAAGAGTATTCACTGACACACAAGCTGCTTCTTTTAAGCACCCTGCTTATATGTTAACGCATTCTATGAAATGCTTCTTTAATGCATTAATTGATATAATGGTAACTTCTGTGCAGTTCTAATAAGGCTATCTCCTTAAAATTTGTTAGAACAGAATCTGAAGTGTAATTTTACCTTGGTGAGCCTCATGCTCACCAGTTTCCTTTTCCTTAAGGCTCACTCCTTGTACAGCTCATGTAAAAGGAAAGGCCTCATACAGCTTCCTGGGGAGAAACATAGCATGTTCATTAGCTGATTTTGGCAACAGAAGGGGGTTGCCACAGTCAGGGACTATACTAAGGCTCCACACCATGTGCAGCACTTACTTGCATCTAATCTTTGAATTAAGTTTTACTTTCTCTTAGTTAAGGGACCAACACACTGTATAAGGTATTAACAAAAGATTTAGCCCATTTTCTTCTTTTTGGATCTATATCATGGTTGCTTAGGCTGGTAGGACTCCATGAATATTTGAACCTAAACTGCCAAATCCTAAGGGCATCGTAAAATGGTTACAGGCCTCAGAGTCAGTGTTCATGTTAGTTTCCCAGAAATAACTACATAATTCTGGGGAATCACCAGAGGCAACATAGTGAAAGATAGAAAAAAAATTATCTGTGTCATACTGAAAACTTTTAAAAGATTCTTTCACCATTTATAAAATGAGAGGATTGGGCAAAATGAACTTCAGAATTTAGACTCAGAGAAATTCTATTACTATTTCTATTAATATTACTATTCTAGTAATAGAAATTCTATTACTATTCCTATTTCTAATCCACTGTTGGTCTGAGGAA
This sequence comes from Stenella coeruleoalba, assembly GCF_951394435.1. Taxonomy (NCBI): domain Eukaryota; kingdom Metazoa; phylum Chordata; class Mammalia; order Artiodactyla; family Delphinidae; genus Stenella; species Stenella coeruleoalba. The sequence goes on from NC_137156.1 coordinate 69,068,127, forward strand.
GGAAGATAATTCTATTAACTAAGAATATCAGGGTCTAAAAAATTATGCACAAAGGTAACCAGAGACAAAGACTTATTAGCAGCAGTCATGGAGACATTCTGGTCAGGCTAGTGTGGATGGTGTAGCAAGCCCAGTCAGCTGTTTGCTGATACGGATCACCAGAGCATCAAACTTGAATGAAGCCTCCAGAATGCTTCTCACCAGCAAAGGTGAACTGGCAATCTAAAACACTGCCAATAACAACCTAAATGGATGTTTCAAGAAAGATTCTAAAATCTTTTCAGGTTATAGAAATGCTAACACTTGTAGGAAAGCAATAAAAATAAAACTGGCCAAGGGAAAAAAACTCCTAGGGCACTATTTTGATGCCTGTTTTCTGAACAGAGACTTCTGAAGACTGTTCGCTTGAAATTAATTTTACAAGAGCTTACAATTTTAAGTATAAAATTAAAACTGAAAACACTTTTGATAATCCACATTACAATGAAAGGGCAGATTCATAATTCCATCATGTGCTCAGAACAGTGTGTAATTTATAAAACTTACAAATTGTTTAGTTCTGGGTTTTTCCATTTAATATTTTCAGACCTTGGTTGACCTCGAGTAACAAACTGCAGAAAGTGAAACCGTTGGTAAAAAGGGGAATACTGTAAAGTCACCTTGGACTCTACCTCCTAGGCCTCAAAAGCAAAAACTAACCATGTCAACAATGCTAGAAGCAAAAGAGCTCATTGCCTAGAGATACAAATCTGCTTAATTCTTAAAATAATCATGTCATCTATACAAGAGACAAAGTTGCTAGTCATCTATATAAGAAACAAAAGTTGCTAATAATCTAAGAGACAAGTCTATTTTGGAAGACTCACAGAACTAACCCCAAGATATACTGGGGGTAAGGTAGGGGGGCAGGGAGGACAGGAGTGACTTTAGACTTAAGGACTATTTAAGTAAACTGTGAATAAGAGTGGAACTCTAAGCTCCATGAGAGCAGGGTTCGTCTGTTTTGTCTACTGGTATATACCAAGTATCCAGAACATTCTCATAACTGGTAGTCACTCAATAAACATTTGTTGAATAAATGAAAACAAATAAATGAATGCAGATTTTGACTACAATATGTCCCTCCATATTTCTCTTTATTTCTATCTGCACTGTTGAAGAATAAGGACCATTTACTAAATGTGTCACTCAAGGGCCTCTCCAATCTGACCCCAACTCCACGTGTCTCTTGAACACACTATATTCATTTCCTAACCCTATACCTTTACTCATACCACTTACCTTATCTGAATCCCACCCATTTTCCCATTCTTCTCTGACATCTCATGCCTTTTTAGAACTCTAACGCAGTTCCTTTACTCCACCATCTTTTACTAAATATCAAGTTGTTAAACGTTATCTCATGCCTGGAATTATTTTTCCCTAAGCATAGGAGCTATCCCAATTGTCAGACTTCAAGCGCTTAGAGCACACAGCTCAAGTCTTATCATCCCTGGCTGTGATAAGGGATGACTGGCGTCTTGGTGACTGGCTCAGCAGTGGCTCTCTACAGTGGGGAACAAGATGAGCCAAGCCACTTACTAGTTGTGTGACTTTGGCAATGTATTTCTCTCTGTCGTGTACATCTTCGTATAAAAATTAGGAAGATTATCACCTACCTAGAATGGCTATTATAAGGGTTAGAGATTATGTACATGAAGTACTTAGCATGGTGCTTTACAAAGGGCAGGCGCTCAACAGGAACATCAAACATTACATTACTTTTAATTTTTCTTTCAAGATCCAGAGCAAACCCAGGCTTCACAGATTCCTCAGCTGGAATCACCCCATGCTCAGTGACTAAAGGTCTAGCTCTCAGCATGATAGACTATAAGCTCCAGGAAGGTAGGGTTTGTATTTTTAACTTTTTATATTCCCCCCAAGTGACCTCAAGAGCATATAGAAGACACACTGTAATTGCTGAACTGAAACTGTTTTCACAGCTGAGTATATACTTTTGTTGTGTGGCAAATATACAGCACAGATCAAAATTAGAAGGGAATTTAAGTTTGATGGAAATTTAAATTTGATTTCTTCTTCTTTTAGAACATTTAATGTCTACAGAATGAACTTAAAAGTGACGAATCTGAGATTAAAAAGAAGCCCTTTTAGATATCTGAAATGACAATCAAATTTAAATCAGTCTAACCTCAGATCAGTATCTTAGAGCTATTTTAATTTATTTAAAGCATGCTTGCATTGAACTCAAACTTTAAAAGGAAATCATATTACAATTTCTAATTGAAAGCATTTTATCCATTAAAAATACATGTTCTACAAAAGGCTATATTTTAAAAGTTTATGTTTTTCAACAGATCTTCAATTTTGTCTCATTCCTTCCCCTCATTGGCCCTACTCTAGACAATTTAGTAGTGTGCCTTCTCTCCTTCACAGACTATACTTATACTTGCTCTCTATAAGTTTTGGCTAATTAAAATTCAAAATAGCACCCCATCAACTGTAATCATGTACCTATGCTGAAATAGCACATCAAAGCAAAATTCTTTCTTCTGTTTTACATTAAATGTCACACCTTCTCAAAAGGAAATGGTTTTGAAAACATACCGATTCATCCTTCTTGCCCTCTCCAATACTTCAAACATATGCTCTTGAAATAAATCGAGCCGCCGGTAGCGATTATTTTCAACATTCTTCCTAATTATGTCAAAAGTAAGAGGAGGTTTGTTTGGAAAACTGGGATCCACAGCAGGAATTTCTGCTAGGGAATCACTGTAGCATCTTCCTTCATCATCCTGATGACTCATGACTGACACAAAAAGATTATGGATAAGCTCCTGAATCAGCAAGGTTACATTTGGGACATGAGAGTCCTCATCTCCTTCTAGGTCTCTCCGAGTTTCAAGTAGGACTTTGTGTAGGACAAGGGCATCTTTGTAGATCAAAGACTCGGGCTCATTGTATGTACAGGCATTGTTAAACATCATGACGAAGTCCTCAACCATGGAGTCTATATCTTGGTATTTGTTGGCCATCATGTGGCTTCGAATTTTTTCCATGTCCATGGGTTTTTTAATGGTCAAATAGTAGTCAGGCAGCTCAGATCTGGAGGGAAGCCTCAGAAATATGGCACTGAGGCGGCGACCCCTCTTATCAGTATAGTTCTTTACAGCTTCATAGACTTCATTTAGTTTCTGCTGCATTGGAGTCATATATTTTGATTTTTTAGGAGAAATACCGCTCTTCCTACCTAAAGAAAGATTTATATTAAATGGATAAAATAAACTATATGAACCTAAATTTGTAAAAAGTTGGTAGCATAACCACAAGGAAGGGACTATTCCAAGTGATTTATAAAACACAGTAATTAGTATATCTCTAGTGAAACATACCCTATCAACAAAGAAAGAACTAGAAAAACTGTTTTCACTACTCATATTTTTGGTGGGAGAGTAAGTACTATTATGTTGAGATAGTTGTGAATAAGGTAGAATAAAGGAAATGAGTAGCTATGTGACACTCTAACTCCATCTCCTATGGTATCCTTGAGAACTGAGATTTTCATCAAGGGAGAAAAAGAGATCAAGATGTTAAAACAGAGGACACTGAATAAAAACCTTGTGGCCTTGAATCTCAACTGGGAGTATCAGTATGAACTTAAGATGTATTTTCTCTTTAAATATAAAATACACACACACAAAATTTCTTAGCTCTGTCCACTGAAAATTCTAGAAACAGTGACCAACCCAGTTGCAGTATACCCCTATATAATTTTGACTATAAAGACTATAGCTCTGGAATACTGATTTCAAATACTAATGTTAGTAGCTCTTTGGCAAATGGCTAATTCCTAGTCTATACAAGATGAGCCTGGTATAGCTTGAAACACTAGACAGTAAAGAATCTACCAATGACTTCTTACCATGGTCAGGTCAAAAGACCATAGCAGGAAAAAAAAAAAAAAAAAAAAAGACCATAGCAGCCAGTCTGGGACAACGTAAATATCAACAAGAACCATAATTGCAATGGGTTATAAAACTCAGCAATATGTTTAAATCTAGTAGTTCTTAATGATAAATAAAAACAAACAAACAAACAATAGGGTAGATGTTGCAGGACTTTAGTAAACCAATGCATTATTTTCTTTGTATTTCATTATTTTGAAAACTGGTAAATAAAAGGGGAAAAAAAATCTAGCTTTTATCCTTTCAAAAACCAAACAATATATACAAACAAACAAAAAAACCATACCACTGGGTAACCAAACACTGGATGAGGCAAAGTTTATTTATATAGAAGTATTCCAGTTAGTAAATGAGCAAGGAATGATAAAACTAAACTATCACTATCTAACAGCTCTTCAATGAATTAAGCATCAATAGCTATTAACATAATTTAAAGAAACAACCAGATATTACGTGCCACCTGATGGAAGACACTATATCACCTCTGAAGTCAGTTTCTGTGTCAAAGGGAGGGGAGAATCAAATTTAAATCTAAATCTGATCGACTACCAATTTATAGGAACTAAAAAGGACAAAAGAACACGTGAAACTACAGCAAAGGGACACAATTAGCAAAACCTAGACTGTGGGAAACTATAGTACAAATAATTTCTTCAACAAACTGCAAGGGAAAAAAAGAGAGGGAGAGGAATTTATAGATTAAAAGAACTATCAATCAAATGCAATGTGTGGACCTTATTTGCCAAGTTGAAACTGAATCTAATCAAGCCTTTAAAGTTAACTTCCATTTATGCGAAATAAGGGAAATAAAGGAAAAAGTTAACTGACATCACAAGGAAGTGAACTAACTAATCCAGAACCTTGGACTGCACAATAAAGTGACCAGGTTTCTAGAGTTAATGGCATGAGGATAAAAAAAGGAGGAGGACTCCTCTAAACTATGAGTTTAAGGACAAAATAATCAAATGTAATATATAGAACTTAATTAGATCCTGATTTGAAGAAACCAACTATAAATATACATTTGTGAGACAATCAGTAAAATCTGAAAATTTTTCAGGTATTAGATGAAACCAAGAAACTCCTAATTTTGTTAGGTATGACAATGACTTCATGGCTATTTAAGAAAATATCTGCGTATTTTAGAGATGCATAATGAACTATGTAGAAATAAAATCACATGATTGGATTTGGCTTAAAATAATTCAGAACAAAGAAAAAAGAAGGAAAAAAGGGAAGATAGGAAATAAGTATGGCAGAATCTTGATAAATGCTGAGTAACAGGTATATACAGGGATTCACTGTACTGTTCTTTATACTTATATATGTTTTGAATTTTTCATAAAATTGAGAAATGAAAAAATTAACATTGCATGTTAAAATCTCCTTTCCCTGAACTTAAAGAAAAATGTATTTATATATATTTAGATAGTTATTGTTAAAGTATCTATCTGTCATTAGTTTCCTAACTCAACTTGTATAATGAATTCTAGTTTTAAAAGGCATTATATCCCTATAAATTAGAAGGTTTTCGTTTCTGCAAACCTTCTGCTTTTACAATTCCATGAAGAGAGAAATGAATGGCATGACAAAAAGGAATGATCACTTAGCAATAAATCATACCCAAAGCTATTGTAAATTCAGTTTACAGTCATTTCATATAAAAAATCAGGGTCTGTTTGTTTTTTCCCTTTTCAGCAAATACGACTCTAAAGAATATTTGACACCACCACTGTCATTTGCTTGGTATTTATTTTACTTATATATTTTAAATAAGGCAGAAACCTCTTCTTTAGCCCAATGGTACTAATTGTTTTTGCTGTCTCTCTTCTCTCTCACAGTTTTCAACCAAACAACCATCCACAGACTACGCTCAAAAGACAGCCAAGGGCTTCCCTGGTGGCGCAGTGGTTGAGAGTCCGCCTGCTGATGCAGGGGACACGGGTTGGTGCCCCGGTCCGGGAAGATCCCACATGCCATGGAGCGGCTGGGCCCGTGAGACATGGCCGCTGAGCCTGCGTGTCCGGAGCCTGTGCTCCGCAACGGGAGAGGCCACGACAGTGAGAGGCCCACGAACCGCAAAAAAAAAAAAAAAAAAAAAAAAGACAGCCAAGTTAACTTACAGTACAGTGGCTAGACATCTCTAACCTCTCAAATTCTGTCTAGGAGGAACTACTGGGACTAATCTTTAATTCTAATAATCAGCAAACAAACATACAAAAAAAATAAAATAGAATAAAATCTGCCACTATACTCTTCCAGGCATCACATGTAGAAAAAATATCTATTCTTACTATTTAACATTTACAAAATGTCCACTGCATTCAAGAAAGCAAAACCTTTGACATTATATTCTTCTATTCCTCACATGCTTTTATGTTTACTTAAAATACAGAAGACAGTGCTTAAAAGGAAGCAAGAAACTCCATGCTGTAGTACAAGTTCAATTATATTCACCAATTAATTAAATATTATTTCAGTAAATCAGCAATTTATCCTTGATGGACTGAACTGAACAATGAAGTGTGAGGCTGCCTTACTCAGTTTGAGTTTGGGAGAAGCCATGTCATCATCATCAGGCAGTGGGCCCAGCTCTTTCCTTTTATCCTTGAGTAACTTCTCCAGGATGTGCGCATCATTGTACACCTATATTTAATTACAAATATAATTAAAATTATTTTTTAAGAAGCTTTCCACTGAAGTATAATATACATCCATAAAAAAGTTTTAAAAACATAGGATAGTTGAGAACTAAAGAAATAAAGCCTGAGATCACTACAGAGCAACAAAATCACACCTCCGTGGGGTGAGCCTCAGCCTCAACTGGTTTGTTGTTTAAAGTTTTCCAGGTGACTCTAATGTACACCCATGCAGGCTAAAGTTCGAGAACTACTGTACTAGAATCATTGCAAGTTTTTGCAGAAGTTCTGAAATATATTTACGTGTGTTGTTTCTCCATAAATCTCTCTTGCACTGGACCCTCAAGGTAGCCAGACTTAGCTCAATGGAAATTAAAAATTAAAAACATCTGATAGTTGGAGAGAACCATCTCAAACATTAGAAGGGATTTAACACCAGTGTGCGTTCACAGCCTGGAATCTGATTTGTGAAAAGCAACAATCCCTGCTGAGGCTCTCTCTCTATGAAGACTGGGCCAAAGGTGGTAACACAGAGCCAAGGACAAGGTTACGCACCCAACTGTTTTGCTCCCACAGCTGCCTCCTCCCACTCCCCCCACAAAGGCTCTCCTCCCTGACTGCCCCAGAGCAGAGGGGCTGAGGGAATAACTGACCTCTCTTCTTTGGCAACCTCTCGTAAGGGTGGCTTTTTTCTTTATCAGTGGCAGACAAGTGGCACATTGGCCAATGACACTGAGGACAGTGTAAACTCCTATGACAGAGAGAACCATTTCTTTGATCACAAGCACCCTCAGTGCCTACTTCATTTTATATTGAAATGTAATAGTATAAGAAAGGAAATAAACAATTTGAAAATGTACTTTTATTTCTGGGAGATTTAAAGTAGATAAAGAAAACTCAGAAAAGATCTATGTACCCCAATACATGTTCACTGCAGCATTATTTACAATAGCCAAGATAAGGAAACAATCTAAGCATCCATCAATGGATGAATGGATAAAGAAAATGTCACACGCACACAGGAGTATTATTCAGCCATAAAAAAAATGAAATCTTGCCATTTGAGACAACGTGGATGAATATTGAGGGCATTATGCTAAGTGAAATAAGTTAAGATGGAGAAAGACAAATACTGTATGATCTCACTTATATGGAATCTAAAAACAGCCCCCTCCAAAAAAAAACCCCAAGCTCATAGATATGGAGAACAGATTGGCGGCTGCCTGAGGTGGGGGTGGGGGACGGGCAAAACGAATGAAGGAGATAAAAGGTACAAACTTCCAGTTATAAAATAAATAAGTCATGGGGATGTAATGTATGGTAACTATAGTTAATAATACTGTATTGCATATTTGAAAGTTGCTAAGAGAATAGATCTCAAAAGTTCTTATCACAAGAAAAAAAATTTGTAACTACATATGGTGATGGATGTTAACTAGACTTACTGCAGTGATCATTTTGCAATATATAAATATCAAATCTCTATGTTGTACACTTGAAACATGTCACTTATACCTCAATTTAAAAAATTAAGTAGGGCTTCCCTGGTGGCGCAGTGGTTGAGAGTCCGCCTGCCAATGCACGGGACACGGGTTCGTGCCCCGGTCCGGGAAGATCCCACATGCCGCGGAGCGGCTGGGCCCGTGAGTCACGGCCGCTGAGCCTGCGTGTCCGGAGCCTGTGCTCCGCAGCGGGAGAGGCCACAACAGTGAGAGGCCCGCGTACCGCAAAAAAAAAAAAAATTAAGTAAAGGACATGAAATAGAAAAAAATATGAAAGGAAGAATGTATCTTAGCTTTACTGACAAAGAACTGAAAATCAAGATGCTTCATAACAAACTCAATTATTCAAAGGTGCATTACTGGGAATACCCTGATATTTATATAATTATACAATTTTCTAGACTATCCTTAGAGAAGTATGGCTACTGCGGATAGTAATAATAAAATTATGATGAAAGATTTTATTGTCCTTGGCTTTCATTTGAGTGTTTGAATACCAGGCACTGTGCTACATGCTCTGTAAATATTATCTCATTTAAATCCTATAATAACCCTGATGCAAGTACTGCTATTATCTCCACTTTACAGATGAGGCTCAGAAAAGATAAGTTACTTACACAGGGATTGGCAGAGCAGGATTCAAATTCAAATGTCAGATTACACTTGACGCTCTGGATCCATGGATATGGAATCCATGGGATTCGCAGGGTTGACTGTACTATGCCATTTTATGTAAGAGACTTGAGCATCTGTGGATTTTGGTATCCGCAGGGGTCCCGGAACCAACCCCCCACCCCTGATACTGAGGGACAACTGTACAGGGTATAAACTTTTAACCTTTACAGTGTCCTGCCTCCCATTTTAAATAATTAAGAAAAGACAAAATATTAAGCTAGTCACTGAGAAGGGCAACCTAAGTTAGGCCTCTAGACCTGGTCTCTCAAGATCAAAAGAAAATGTACCTACTCCAGGATTCCCACACATCCTCACCTGGGAGCCCTCCTCGTTGTAGTGCCTGGCATTCCGGAACATCAGCTTCATGTCTTCTATCATTCCCTCTTCCCCTGCATATTTGTCATTGCGGATGTTATGTTCAATTATTTTCAAGTCCATTGGCTCCAAGATGATTTTATAATAATCAGGATAGTCCTTTTTGGATGGTTTAACCATAAATAGATCACAAAGTCTTCTGCCTGAACCTGGCTCACGAGCTTCAAGAACAACATTGAACAAGATTTTCATTCGCTGCTTTCGAATGTTCTTTTTACTGTTGAGAGGGAAGGGAGAAAAGGGGGAAAATGAGAACAGGTTCAGTTTTCTTGATACAAGGATGAACACGAAATAAAACAAATTAATCTTGTGGGCAGGTGCTTCATGATTATAATGTATTGATTATGTATGGCACAAACACAGTAAACATGCTGGAAGCTATAAGCAAATATTAGGAAAATTTTCAAAATAGTTAAAACATACTGACTCTGGCAGGAGCACCCCCCCAAGAACACCAGGCAAACGTGTTTCGAATATATATGAAATGCAATGCTTGAAAAAAGATCTTGTCTAATGTCAAAGAAAATGAAATTCTGTTATCAACTGAAATATATTTTTTAAGAACAGAGCAGAAGTGGAATAAAACTGCTGATTCCCTACTAACAGTTCTCCCTTAAACAAACAAACAAACACAAAGAGAAGTGTCCCATCTCCTATGACAACCACTCCTGAACACCTGCATATCCTGAGGGGATGATGTGAGAGGAAGAATTCTCTCAGTCCAGGACTTTAGCAAGTAAATAATAAAAGGGGAATGCAGGACAAAGCTCCAACATTACAGAGCTCCACATCTGAGCAGAGATTAGAACACAGATGACTTTAGCCTTCAAGAAGCCTATTAAGAAAAATTTCAGAACCTGAATTTGATATCACAGAATTTGGTAACTGGTCTAATAACTGAAATTTACTGCTTTAGGACTTGTAACACTTATAGTATCCTTTCTCCATTTGTATCATTCACTTCAAGAGAGTGATATGTAACTGGTTTCCATCCTCAAAGGCAAGCAAAACTTTTGTCATTAGGGTCAAACAATCTTCTCTGAACTAATCCAGTTTTGTTATTTTGTTTACATTTTTCCAGATCCTTATATTGCCTTTGAGACCAAGACCCACAGGCCCATTACTTTTAATCTGACTGCCAGAAAAAACTCAGAGCTAAACTTCATATTCTTTTATAACTGTATTAGCTTGGGTGGCTGGTATATTTATTTTATCCTTTTCCAATATGATGTTGAACCTTATTATATCCACACTTTTGAAAGTAACTTTGAAAGACAGCTACCATATTTCCCTATGTGATACTTTCTGGTTACTGTTTTCAATGTCACTTTGATTTTTAGATTCTTCTTTAAACCCCTCTATTCATCCTCTCTTCCTCCCTCAGACTAGTAACTATAAAGTTTGTTCACTCTTCCCTATTTTGGGAAAGGTGCATAAAATTAAATCCCAGACCTTGTAACTGGCATACTCATTCTTTTTTAATCAGCACCTGTGAAGATACTTCGATAAAATACATCTTAAGGGGGTTCAAAACCAAGGTTGTTTGTCATTATGCACTTAAGGGTGCCACACTTAAGGGGATGTCAATTCAGGTCACAGACACATAATAAATATACAGTTTTAGAAGTTTACAGGAGATGGGCCATAACTGGTTCTGTGCTAACAAAATCAGTATATTACAGCAATTTTCCAATAAATGAAAGTCAAGAGAAACGGGTGCTTTTTCTAATTTGCATGAAGATTATGAGCTAGTAGGGGCTTCGCTCTGAATCCCTGATTTTCCAGGACCACCACCTGACCCTTAAACCCAGCCTAAAACACTGAAATCAATGTCACTTTTTGCTTCTCTTAGTTTATCACTAAGTCCTAGAGGACCTCCATAGCGCTTCTAGATCTAATCTTTCCTTTTAATTTTTCATGCCATGGTGTTAGTCCTAACCTTCATAGTTTGTGGCTGACCACTTTCTCAAATGTCCTTATCATTATTCTTCCTATGAAGCTATTATTTATTATGTATTTGTATTTGGATATACACACAAGATTCCTATTTATAGTTACAGCTAACACTTCTACCACATGCCAGGGACTGTGCTAAGCACTATCATTTAAACTTCAAACTCTGAGAACCAGGTACAATTATTATCCCAACTTTGCAGATATAAAAACAGAGGCTTAGAGACTCAGGTGAATACCTAAGGCCATAAAGTGACTAATCAGAACTGAGACTTGAATCAGCTGATAATCACCAGACTGCTTTTATCATGCAAGTGGATGATAAAAACTTAGCTCTTACCAAGGGCCTCTCTAATCAAAGTCAACCCTGCTCATAGGCTTCAAAGTCTCCCAGCATTTAATTTAACTCCCTGGCCCTAGACCTTCAGTGGTGCCTGCTGTGAAGCTAAGTAAACCCAAAGGTTCTTTCTTTTACAAGGCTTTCTATATTTCATCTTCAAGTCTTCAAGGACTTTTTTACTCACCTTTTTAAGGAGTTTCCCAGACTAGTAACATCTGACTAAAAACAAAATGAAATCTACCATGTCTTGATGCCAGCAGGAAATACTGGCAGAAAATAATCAGAGTGAGTACATTTAGTGAGTATTCACTGCATCCAGGCCCAGTTCCATGGGCTTTAAACATACTAAGCAATCAGGTCTTCACAGCAATCCTATGCAGGTAATGTCATCAACTCCTTTTTCAGATGAGGAAATTGAGATGAGGCTCAGAACACAGCTGATAAGAACAACTGGGATTTGAACTTGGGCAGTTAAGGCTCTAGTGCTCGGGGTTGTAACACTACTCCACCATGCCCCACATTTCTATTTCTTCTACTACTACCCAGAACCAGTGCCATATACTATGAATGATATAAAAGAAATACAATCCATTGTCTTTTCGTTAAATTTACTATCTAAGAAAACTTTTCTTAAGGAAAATATTAGGAAGAAGATAATAATACAGTAATTTTGTAGAGTGGACTGCATATGGTAGCAACATAAAGATAACTTTAAAACATCTAACTTTTAAGAAAAAGCATGATAGGGAAATCACATTTCCTAAAGCTATTTGGGCAATCACACAACACTTCCATACAATTATACAACTGTGTACCTTAAACAATTATTTTACTACAGAGATCACACATAAGTTCATTTGTTTTTAGCCTGCCTCTTTTCCTGGCCAATAAATTCCTGGAAGGTAGAGGTGATGACTAAACGTTCTCCTTTATGACCTGTGAGCAGAGTCTGGTGTTCTGCAAACAACTGACACTCCATGAATGCCAGATGGCAAAGGTGAAAATAAAAGCACCACACAATGATTACTAGGACCATAACATGGCAACTTATGGGCTGTTTTTAAAAATCGTAAGTAACATGCAAAAGAATGGATGCTTTTAAAGAAATAAAACATGGACAAGATCAGAGACTGAAGAATGTATTTATGCTCAAGAAGCAGTAACCCAACGCAATGGTGCCAACATAGACTGACATCACTTGGATTGTCAACACTGATTATAATCCCTCCACCATCCCCCAATCTGTAAAAGACAATCAGCACCCGCCAGCCCCTGGACACTGGCAATGCTACCATATTCTCAGCCTCTCCACCTCTGCTGCAGAAGCACAGCCACAATGACTGCTGTGGGGGCTTACTGCCCCTGGCAAAGCTGGCAACAAGTTACAGCTCCTGAATATACCTAGGCTAATTCTCATTTTACTAACTACACTTCTAAACTGTACTGCTTTCTTTACTCATAAAATAAACTGGCATCCAAATAAAAACCATTATTCACATGCTTAAGGCTGCACTTTTCACCTAATCAGTACTGACCACGCCATAAAAGTTACACTTTAAAAAATATGTTTATGCATAAAAAAGGACTGCACACCTGGATAGCCTCCTGAGACCCAACATCTCACTGTCAAGAGTGTTCCTGGGAAAGCAGAAACAAACATTACATGTGAAGAGAAACAAAACAAGCAACATTGGAGGTCATGTACAAACCAAATATGGTTGAGAAAAAAGAGGATTATTCAATCCAAAGGATAAAAGGTTTTAAGAATACTTGGAACATTTCAACATGGAAGATAGCAGGTGGATTTTTGGGTAGAGGGTTTGGGGAGAAGAATACATTCCCAGAATGAAGAGAACATACCCGCAGTAATTTTTCTCACAATCTTTGATATGAAAAAAATAAGGCAAAGACAGAATCATACACAATACTTAGGAGTCAAGTCAAGTGGTACTTGAAAACTTGGCCCTGACTTCTCTGGATAAGCTTAACTTAACCTACTAGGCTGTCATGTTTGCCTGAATTCTGGAGAAGTCTGTTTCTTATTACCAAAACCTTTTAACATAACTACCTTCTAAAAGGCTGGTTATGTTATTTCCTTTGTCACAGTCCAAAGTATAGGACTTGCTTCTGTCAACCTCTTAATGTGTGCTCATACCTGTATTTCAAACCCAGATATGTTATTTTATTGCTTTAGCTATGATTTATATTTGTTCTTCTCTTACTTGTATTTTTCACTTCATTAAACAAAACACTTCCTAAGAAACCTGTGCACAAAAAGACTTTTGGTCTAAAGTAGGATTTTATTATTTCAAGAACATAATGCTTTTCTTTTTATGGGAGGTTTTAGAATAATAACTTTCATTTAATCTATTTGGGCTGTCCCACAAAGTACAAGCCACAGATATTTTTTTAAGGCTCTGACCTGGGCTAATGCGTCCTTGGAACTGTTTTCTTAACACTCAACTAGTTTAAGATCTCTCTCTTCATTCAGTGTTGGCACTAACTGTACCATCACTTTTGCCTCCATTACCTTCTTTTGCCTGAGAAGTTTTTATCTTTGATTGGTGACTGATCTGGAAAACACAGGTGATGCTGTAGTAGTTATATAATTACACTCAAAGATGTTCTTGATTTGATGCCTCTGATCTGGTTTCACATTTTTCCTCCGTTGTCCCTGGTATAACAAGGAATTAAGAACTTGGAAGGATGAAATTCATAGGCCAGTAATGGAGGAGACTCACATCTCAGGGCACACCAATCAATTTAGTTACCTTGGTATAGCATAGCAAAGTTATTTTCAAAGCTAGAAAAAATTTCCCAAATGCTATTTATAGGGAAAGACAAGACAGCTTGTCTTTTCTAAACCACCTTTTAAAATCCTCAGGTCTCCGTGGATCTACTAATACATGAACAGAACTGTATTAATAGTTACTAATGATTTCTTCACTCAATTTTGAACCTGTCAAGCCCTGCTATTAGTGATGGACCTTATTCCTTGTTTAAGGTATCCTCCCTGCTGTTACAAAGATGGTGAGACAGTTAAGGCTGAAGAAGAATATGGTGTTCCACAAAGATCAGGCCAGAGAAACTCCATGTGGGAGGCACAGACAAGAGATGGTCTTGCATGATTCTTTACAGGAGTCCAGCTTCAGAATCTCACAGTAAGGCCCCCCTCCATAAAACCCATGAGAAAAAGAAAGGGTTAGGGAAGTTGACAGAAAGGTTAGAAAGAAAAGAAAACCAAATATCTAGCTTAACCTTTTATGAACTACAAGAAGTTATGACTTGGTATTTTACAATCTGACATTCTTAAAATGGCAAATAAAGATCAGATTAACAAGGAAAAAGAAACGGGTAAGAATAATGACTTACTTCACTACAGTGGTAGTACTGATTTTTTTTTTTTTTTTTGTAATTCACCATGTAGAAGTTACCTAAATTAGATTTAAGGGGCATTCTTAAATGCCACGTTAAAACAAAATAACCTGGACAGCAAAAAGAATAACATGTTTTGCCAAGCTACATAAGTAGTTATTTTTATCTATGTTATCTAAAGCCAATATAGTACAAAAAAAAGCACTAATCATACAATTTACAAATGAATTTTTAAATGTTATAAAATAGTTAAAGCTTATAAGATAATTCATACTTGACAGCTTAAAGAAACATTTTTCTGCACTTAAATCTAAAACAAAATAAAAAGAAACTGAGAAGATGTCTCCAGCTATAAGAAGAGTATCTACCTTTTTCTTTTGGCACTACCAGTATCAGAGGTTGCTGAAGAAATCATGCTGTCTCCATCCTCAATGTCATCTCTCCTGGCAAGCTCCTTCTTCTTTGCCTAAAACAGAGCAGACCCTGGGAGTCAAGCTCACTCTGCTGAACACTTCTAGAATATATAAATATTAAAAGACCCATGGCCTCAGATGCACTCCAAGGTGTGCTCTCCGAAAGGATTCAATAAACTCATGGACACTGTATAATGATTAATTAGCCTTAAGATGTCCCTTCTCCTAGGACCAACCCTACCATAACAGAAACAGTCTAGAACCAAAGAAATAAAACCTAAATGACAGAATATCATCTGTGATTAGAGGGAAACTTCCTGACATCCCTAAAATTACTCCCCAGGGACAAATCCCTGCTTCTTCCACTCACAAAGCTAAACCAGTCTAAACTATTATTTCTACTCTACATGGTCCTGAAAACTCTTAAAAACATATTCAGCAGTACTTGTGGCTGAAATGAATGATGTGATATTGCTGGAGGGAAATCACCTATCTTAAAAAAACACACTCAAAATGTGCAAGATTATTTCAATTATACATACAACAACTTAGCAAAACCAAGAAATCATACCTGCATGACTTGTTGCAGTTTTAGAACTCGCTTGTAGATGGCTGAGTTGGGAACATTATAGCGTTTGGCATTTTCAAACATTAAATTCAGATCACACTCCAAATGATCTAAAGTTTCATATTCTTGATTCTTTAGCTTTGTTCTGTGAAAGACAAACACATGGCTAGAATCTTCCATTATGAAAATTATGAAACACACTTCCTGAAAGTCCAGTGCAAAAATCCTGACAAGCACTACAAGGTATCTTTACCAGTGATACTGATTAGAGGCCTAGAAGTGACAATTTCAAAATACAGAGTGAAGAGGCAAAAGCACCGTTTAGACAATATGACAATTTAACTGAAAATCCAAAAGAATAAAACATTACAAGAAGTAATAAGAGAACCTAGTAAGGTGGTCAATTACAAAGCAAACATATTAGCAAAAATCCTGTTAGTGGCTAACATGCAAACCCTAGGAAGAGATAAAAATCAGGGAGGTTTTAAGCTACCTTAATGAAGAATCATGGTGATCTACACATTTTAGAAAATAAGAGGCCATTCCACTTGATGAGGGTTAAAGAAAAGAGAAAGTACTGGCAACTCCATGAAGGAGCGTTTAGAATAATACACATTTAACCTCCAGGCGAGCTGCATATGGGCAATGAAGAGCGGTCCTTTTTGTTTTTTGGCTGCGCTGTGCAGCTTGCGGGATCTTAGTTCCCCAACCAGGGATTGAACCCGGTCCCGGCAGTGAAAGCGCTGAGTCCTAACCACTGGACCGCCGAGGAATTCCCTGAAGAGCAGTCTTAAGATGATAAATGAGAGGCAGATATGTCAGAGTCCCTTCACTCCTCCTCCTCCAATACAAACATTTGTAATTAATTACGATAGCTTAATATTGAGGTTTTTACTTACCCTAAGTCTTAAGAATTCCAATAGCTGTCTCAGACACTAAGGCTATTACTAACACCAACTCTCATAAAGTCGCTATACAAAGTAAGGCTTATGTTAGAAAAGTCTAACTTGGAAGACGGCTGCAGGCAGGTGACTGGGCTGGCTGAGGATTTGCCTTCTTTTGAACTAATCTACTTAATTAGACTGAATTTTAAAAGACTGAGGGAGAAAAGAAACTAAGGACAAAAATCAATTAAAAAGGAACCTCTTAACATCTACAAGACTGTCACCATCCTTTCCAAGGCAAAGAGTACAAAAAACAAATTTCTAGTCCGTTTTCTTAATGAAAGGCAGCCTTAATTTCCATGTTATTGTTCATTTTTATTTTATTTTTTGGCCATGCCACATGGCATGTGGGATCTTTAGTTCCCCAACCAGGGTTCGAACCCATGCCCCTGCAATGGAAGTGCCAACTCTTAATCACTGGACCGCCAGGGAAGTCCCTCCATGTTATTTTTAAGAAGGCCAAATAAACTAATTTTCTATAATCTACTCGTGTCCAAAACCTCTGAAGTTTGGATTAAATTAAAAACACCATAAACTTTACTGATCAAATAAGGAAAACAGACGTTACAA
Source organism: Stenella coeruleoalba (assembly GCF_951394435.1). Lineage (NCBI taxonomy): Eukaryota > Metazoa > Chordata > Mammalia > Artiodactyla > Delphinidae > Stenella > Stenella coeruleoalba. The sequence goes on from NC_137156.1 coordinate 69,085,443, forward strand.
ATGCAAAACCACAAAACATACGTTAGGCAACCTTATTCCTAGAATCCAGCAAGTACAAGGATTTTAATTCCTACTGTATGGAAAGCTAGTTATCTGCCATGAAAACATTATTTAAACACCAGCTTACTCTGACCTTGCCCATCTAAGGTAATTTTACTTGCGTCTTGCCTCTATCTGGGTATACTACAAAACCTAACCCACATTGTAAGAGTCACAAAACAAAATATTTTATAACACTAATTTATTTCCTACTATTGTTAATGATATTGTGGTGGTTCAAGTATTTTGTCTGGCTGAATTCCCAATGATCATTTTAACATTTTCTAAACAGAAAAGGGAAACCATGATGAACCATCTCTCAGGTATTGTTTCAGCTAATGAGTTCTCTAAGAGCTGACAATGCTTATTCTGGAGATTTAACTCCAGATACAAAATTTAAATGCAGATAAACTGTTGTAATTAAAATATTAATAAAAGGTGTAAGAAGAGAAATTCTTGCACAGTTATAAGAAAACAAACAGTTAAATTCTGAGCTGCATGACTTTTTTTTTTTTTTTTTTTGTGGTACGCGGGCCTCTCACTGTTGTGGCCTCTCCCGTTGTGGAGCACAGGCTTCAGACGCGCAGGCTCAGCGGCCATGGCTCGCGGGCCTAGCCGCTCCGTGGCATGTGGGATCTTCCTGGACTGGGGCACGAACCCGTGTCCCCTGCATCGGCAGGCAGACTCTCAACCACTGCGCCACCAGGGAAGCCCTGCATGACTTTTTATAATTCATAATCTGACACAAAAATGCCTAGCTGGGATATCTTTTATTTGCCTCTTGACTCTACTGCAGTACAAAGAACATCATTTGTAGTTAATCAAATTTATTTCTCATTTTTACATAAGAGTGATAGTTAAGCACACTTTTGACATGTGAAAAACATTTTTACCTTTATTATCTTTATCCATTTTAGAAAGGAAGATACATGTGCAGGCTCAATCACAAGAAAATAGATTTATACTGAGTAATGTAGAAGATATCTTACCTGATCTGTTGTAGTGATATGGGCATTTTAATTTGCTGATAATAATCAGGGTATTTTTTCTTTGAAGGCAAATGGAAAAAAGGTTCAGCTATTAGCTGCCCTTGGTTATTCCGACAGCTCCTAACTGTGTCGTAAAGCTGATAAAAAGGATTTGAAACATCCATAAATGAAGTAATGCTCTCTGCTTCCGACTCTCCTTCTTCATAACGTGCAGCTACAAAGACATAAAAGATATTTATAAGGGACAGCAGAAACTAACACAACACTGTAAAGCAATTATACTCCAATAAAGATGTTAAAAAAAAAGATATTTATAAGGGGAAGAAACAAACATTTTTTTAAGCTCGTTTAACAACCTTCCAGATTATGCTATATGTATGTTTGAGAATACTGTTTTGTATGTTTGAGAATACTTGTTTTAAAAGAATAGTCTCTAGGCTTCATAAAGATGCTGTTAGTAATGCTTAGTAAAATTGTTATGTTTACTCAGAGAAATGTTACACAGAAATAGAATAGAATGTTACATGGTAAAAGTTATACCATCTTTAAAAGATTACAAAATAGTTTCTCTGCCATCTTCTGAGACTCCTTGCTTATGTGTGCTTGGACAAGAAAAGGAGCAAGTAGCCATTCTCAGATCTCAGAACTAAAGTGACAGCATGTAGCTTAGGATAGTATAAATATAGACGGGGCTGATACTGACAGATGTGATTTAGCTTTAAGTCTCTTTGACTTTGCCCCACTGATCTATAGCATCCCTTAGGAATGATGTTTTCCTTTATTGAGAAAATTTTCAGGTAGAAGCTAATCATAAGAACACCAAAACAAAACATGTAATCACTTCTACAGAAATACAAAATATATTGCTTATTTCTCTGAACTCTTAAACAGTATATAACGACCTGATTAAAATGTTTTCTTAAGGGATCAGGATAACCAAAATCACTATGTGTTCCCATGTTAAGTATGATAATCACTTATTAAGTACTTAGTTATTTATTAAGAGCTTGATAAGCACCACCCTCAGGAAATCCTAACATCACCACACAGAACAGGTATTGTCATTTCTTTTCCAAATGAGAAAACTGGGTATGAGGAGCTGATGACTGGCCAAAGTCAGCTAGCCTGTAGAGCAGTTGAGAAGGGATTTGGATTTAAGTCATGGAGCTAGAAGACAGAATTTGAAACTATGTAGTCTTTTCTGACTCCATTACCTAGAATCTTTTCATAAAGCTCTTGCACATCTTTTATTGAATTTAAACCTAGGTATATGTTTTATTGCTACTATAAACTGTATCTTCTTAAAAAATTACATTTTCTTTTTATGGCTGATTCCGGAAATGAAGATTTTTTTTTTTCTTTTCTCTCCTTTTTTTTGTGGCTGTGCTGGGTCTTCGTTGCTGCACGCGGGCTTTTCTCTAGTAACGGTGAGCTGGAGCTACTCTTCATCACGATGCGCGGGCTTCTCATTGCGGTGGCTTCTCTTGTGGAGCAGGGCTCTAGGCGCGCGAGCTTCAGTTGCAGCACGCGGGTTCAGTAGCTGCGGCACGCGGGCCCCAGAGCACGTGGGCTTCAGTAGCTGTGGCGTGCAGGCTTAGTAGTTGTGTCGTGTGGGCTCTAGAGCACGCGGGCTAGGTAGTTGTGGCGCACGGGCTCAGTAGTTGTGGCGCACAGGCTTGGTTGCCCTGCAGCATGTGGGATCTTCCTGGACCAGGGATTGAACCTGTGTCTCCTACATTGGGAGACGGATTCTTAACCTCTGGACCACCAGGGAAGTCCGAAGTAGATTTCTGTATAATAATCTTACATTAGCATTTTATTATTCTTATTAATTCTAATAATTTATCTGTAGTATTTTTTTAAATTTTTATTTATTATTTTTAGCTGTGTTGGGTCTTCGTTTCTGTGCGAGGGCTTTCTCTAGTTGCGGCGAGCAGGGGCCACTCTTCATCGCGGTGCGCGGGCCTCTCACTGTTGCGGCCTCTCTTGTTGTGGAGCATAGGCTCCAGCCGCGCAGGCTCAGTAGTTGTGGCTCACGGGTCTAGTTGCTCTGTGGCATGTGGGATCTTCCCAGACCAGGGCTCGAACCCGTGTCCCCTGCATTGGCAGGCAGATTCTCAACCATTGCGCCACCAGGGAAGCCCCGTCTGTAGTTTTTTAACTAGAAAACTCAAAAAATAATCTATCAACTGCAATCCTTATAAATCCTTCTTTTCTGATCCTTATAACTTCACTGTTATCAGTGTATGCTGGCTAGTACTTTGACCAAGAGGTAACAACATTCTTAACTTTGTTTCTTATGGTAGGGGGAATGCTACAAATACTTCTCCAATGAAAATGGAGGTGCCCTGTATCAAGTTAGGAAAGATCCCCTTCTATTCTTAGTTTGCTAAGCTTTTATCATGAATGGGAACTGAAGCATTAATCAAATGCATTTGCTAAGCCAATAGTACGGTTTTGCTCCTTTAATCTACCAATGTAGTGAATAATACTTTTTTCTAATGTTGAACTAACATTACATTCACATTACATTACATTACATTACATTTATTCCTGGAATAAACCCAATTGTGTTATCATGTATTATCTTTCATATATACTGCTAGATACAGTGTGTTTATATTTTGTTTAGTTTTGGTTTTATATCAGATTCAAAGAATGAATTGGGAGGGGCTTCCCTGGTGGCGCAGTGGTTGAGAGTCCGCCTGCCGATGCAGGGGACACGGGTTCGTGCCCCGGTCTGGGAAGATCCCACATGCCGTGGAGTGGCTGGGCCTGTGAGCCATGGCCGCTGAGCCTGCGCGTCCAGAGCCTGTGCTCTGCAACGGGAGAGGCCACAACAGTGAGAGGCCTGCGTACCGCAAAAAAAAAAAAAAAAAAAAAAAAAAAAAGAATGAATTGGGGAGCTCTTTTTTATTCACTGCTGGGGTTTATGTATAATTCTGTTCCTTGAATGTCTGGCCTGGTGTTTTCTATGCAGGAATATTTGTAAGTAGTAATTTAATTTCTTTAATGGTGACATAACTAATCAGCCTTTTTATTCTTGAATCAGTTTTTAGGCATTTATCATTTTCTAGGAATTTATCCATTCATCTAAATTTTCAAATTTGTTTGCATTATGCTGTTCTTACATTCTTTTTTTATTCTCTGTATGCTCCCCCTTTCCCCTAATATTTTTTGTTTGTGCCTTCTGTTTCTTGATAATCTCACTACAGATTTACCTATTTTATTAACTGCTGTAACAGAAAAACTTGGACTTTATTGATCTTTTCCATTATAGATTTCCTTTCTAATGAATTAACTTCTGCTCTTTATCTTCTTTTTTCTAACATCTCTGTTCTTCTTATTATTTACTTATGTTGGATACTTATTAGTTCACTGACTTTCAGCTGCTTTTCTTTCTAAACAGAAGCAGTCAGACCTGTAAATTTCCTTCTGAAGTATCACTGTAACTGCACCTCCACTGTTTTGATACGCATTATTTTCATTGTTATTGTTCAGTTTCAAGTAATTAAACTTCTATTATAATTACTCCTTTTAAAAATTGTATCTTTGGGACTTCCCTGGTGGTCCAGTCGGTAAGACTCTGTGCTTCCAATGCAGGGGCCCGGGTTCGACCCCTGGTCAGGGAACTAGCATGCATGCAGGCCACAACTAAGAGCCTGCATCCCACAATTAAGAGCCTGCATGCTGTAGTGAAAATCTGTGTGCTGCAACTAAGACCCAGAGCAGCCAAAATAAATAAATACCTATTAAAAAAAATTAATATCTTTTCATTATTAGTTGCTATCATAGCTGCATTGTGCTCAGAAACATGGTCTCTATAATACCCGATCTTTCAAATTTGTTGAAATTTGTTTCATGGCTAAGTACATGGTCAATTTTTGTAATATTCCATGTGAACCAGGGAAGAACATGTATTCTCTAATTGTAGAATACTTGTCTGTTATAACCATCTTGTTGTGGTAGGCTGAACGATAGGTCCCCACATACAACCATGTCCTAATCCACAGAACCTGTGAATATTACCTTATATGGCAAAAGAAACTTTGCAGATATGATTGAGAGGAATTTTGAGTGTGGGAGATTATCCTGGATTAATCTCTGGGCACTAAACATAATCACAAGGGTCTTTACGAAAGGCAGGCAAGAAGGCCAAAGGAGGAAGGAGACGGGGTGACAGATGCAGACTGGAGTGCTGCGTCCTGAATGGAGAGGAAAGGGCCGTGGAATACAGGTAGCTCTAGAAACTGGAAAAGGCAAGGAAGTGTATTATCCCCTAAAGCCTCCAGAAGGAACACTAGCCTGCCAACAACCTGATTTTAGACTTCTGACATCCAGAACTGAAGAGAATAAATTTGTGTGGTCTTAAGCCAGTTAAGTTTGTGGTAATTTGTTTTGTTTTAGCAGCAATAGGGAACAAATACACTTGTGAGGAAGTGTATTCATGTCTTCTGTCTTCACTGTTTTGGCTGTTTATCTAGCAATTGAGAGAAGCAGGCTCCCACTCTAAGGGCAATGTTTTCACTTTCTCCAAGAAGTTCCATCTGTTTGTTTCATGTATTTTGAGCCCTTTTATAATTTATCTTCCTCATACAATAAACCTTTTATCATTATGAGGTGAATCCATTTTATCTTTGGAAATGCATTGTTTGAAAGTCCATTTTAAGAGAAATCAACATAACTACCCTTTGGTTATTATTTGCCAGGTATATCTTTTTCCATCCTTTGACATTCAACTTTCCAGTACACAGTTTTATATTGAAGATGTATCTCTTGTAACTAGCATATAATCTGATTTTTTAAATATACAATCTGGAACTGTCTTAATTGGAAAATTTAGGCCACTAACACTGATTTCTGATATAATTTTTGGAGTTGTTTCTATTTATCCCACTTTTTCTATGTTTCCTTTTGCCTTCTTGCCTTATTTTGTGTTGGTGGGAGAAGACTGTAAGCTTTATCTGTTTTTTCTTTTTCTATTGCTCACTTCGTTCCTCTTCTTATAGTGACTGTGGATGGGTGCTCTTCTCCACCTCCTTCTCCACCCGCTTAGGGACATGCAGTGTGGTTTGCCTCTAAAACAAATCACCTCAAGAAGCCAGGCCACACTTTGAATTCTTTTGCCTTCTTTCCATCAGCTCTTTCTTGTTGCTCCAAGATCATGAGTTATCCTTTCTTTGCTATTTTCACTGTACCTCCCCCTAAGTTGTTTCCAGGAGCAGGAAGTAGAAAACCAAATATATTAAAACCTCAACTAAATTAAGGATAAACAGGTTCTGAATAACAGCCTGAAGAATCTACTACATACAAAGTTGGTTGGCATCTACTTTGTTTTCTTAATACCTGAGGTTACTAAATTAAGAATCCTCTTGTGACAAAGGTACTATTTATTAGGAAAAAAAGAACAATAAATGCTTTTTAAGAATTTTGTAAGTGGTATAGTCTTCCTTCTATTTGTTATACTACTATAAGGTTAATGAAGTAACCAAATGTTAGAAGGAAACCTAAACATAACATACGTGTCACTTTTACAGTTAGCACAAAACAAAGATAATGAAGAGATAAATTTTCTTTCAATTTTTGATAAGGCCCAATTTAAGTTAAAAAAAATTTAATTCTGTAGATGAGTGTCAAAAAATTAAATTCGTACTCCAGCAGTCTAGAGTAATTATGAAATTCTATAGACTGGGGACTTCCCTGGTGGCACAGTGGTTAAGAATCCGCCTGCCAATGCAGGGGACACAAGTTCGAGCCCTGGTCCAGGAAGATCTCACATGCCGTGGAGCAACTAAGCCTGTGCGCCACAACTACTGAGGCTACACTCTACAGCCTACGAGCCACAACTACTGAGCCCCCACACGCCTAGAGCCCGTGCTCCACAAGAGAAGCCATCGCAATGAGAAGTCCGAGCACCGCAATGAAGAGTAGCCCCCACTCGCCACAACTAGAGAAAGCCCACACGCAGCAACAAAGACCCAACGCAGCCAAAAATAAATAAATAAATAAATTGTTTTTAAAAAAGGAAATTCCATAGACTTAGTAGAAAATAAGACATAGCTAGAAAAATCTCTCGTGTCACACCTGATTATAAAATCAAAAGAGTAATTTCATAAAATGAATTGTATATCTACATATAAAAAGTATTTACAGTAAAATAAAAAAATATTATATCACGCTTAGGAGAAAGACAATGAAATCAAATATACCTCTACAGCTGTTATTTTTTACAAACTGTGTACTTCTACACGGATTCCTAGTGCCCAATGCCCTTTGTTTCACTTGTTTAAATGAGAATTCTGCTCTGATCATAATTTACAGCTATCTTTAAATCATAAGCTCTAGGTGAGAAAAAATTATAGTCTACTGAAAATATAAGCCTGGAAATCTAAGATGATGTGAATGTCTCCCTGGGATTTCCTGATGGTGTCACTAGCACTCACTATCATCATAGGTTTGAAACCAGAATCTGCTAAGGCTATCAAACTAATTGATTTTGCACAAATATTTATTTACTTTGATACATGCTTTAACACGAAATAAAGTAGTAATAAGCTCTCGATAAGTTTGCCAACCAAGAGTTCAATTAAAATGTAACAAAACAGGTATGTACTCCAAAAACAGACAAACTCCCGGGCAGACCAAAATAACTATAATTTTCCTTAACCAGAAGGATCCACTGAGACGCCACTTAACTAGTCACAACTTAATGCCTACCAGCTAAAGCAGCATCCTCTTCACTTTCTGAGCCATACTGAAGTGCCATGGTAATTGCTGATAAACGACCCCCTTGGACTGCTCGTTTATTACTACAAAGAAAAACAAGCAATTAGAAGGCAGGGAAAGATGTTATAATTTGGCTACTTTATAGGAAGTAGGGACTGTTAACAAGGCATTCACATCAAAGAAAGAGTTTCTATTCAACTGCCTCCTCAATTTACTTTGTACTTTTTATATTCCCCACAATCAATCTTAACCAAGATGACTAATTTTTTTCTCTTAGAAAAGAGGGAGTGGTGGTAGAAAGCCTAAAGCAGGCTACTTGCAATTTGTTTTTTACTTAAATGCAGCACTACTCCTTTTTTAATGAAAAATAAAGATTCATTCATAATTGCTGGTTAAATATGCTCAGATTTTACAATGAAAACAAATTCTATTATGAACACAAAATCTTTCAGCATTTTACCTCACGATTTACTGGTAATATTAAACTCTACCTGACAAACAACTTCTGCTTAAGTGTTTTCTCAGAGGTGAGGTCAGGCCTACTATACCTTTTAAGTAAGATATCTGACAACAAATTCTCATAATAACCCAACTACACCCAAAAATATTACTTCAAGATAGTCATCAAGAAAATGCTAGCATGCTTATCCTCATAAACATGGGTCAGCTCTCAGACTAAACACACTCTCTCTCACCGGTAGTACTTGTTAGTGGGATTTCTCTCTTCACCAAGGCTGCCTTTACTGTGCGAAGGACCTGTCAGCCTGGCTGCAGCCAAATTTGATGGAGTCCTATCCAGAGACAAGGTTAAAAAAAACTCAGAAAACTGACAGCTGAAATCAGAATGCTGAATAACAAAAAGGAAACAACCATTTTCTTTTTCTTTTCTTAAAAAGAAACACTCAGGGACTTCCCTGGTGGTCCAGTGGTTAATACTTCACGCTTCCACTGCAGGGACCCCGGGTTCCATCCCTGGTCAGGGAACTAAGATCCCACATGCCACACGGCGTGGCAGAAAAAACAAACAAAACAACACAAATATTTCTGAGTCTCTACTGTGCAGGAGGCTTTGCTCCAAAATCTGGGACTCTGTGGAAAAGCATAAACCAGGGCTGATCCCAGACAGCTTATGGTCACCACAGTGACCATAGGATTTAGTAACACAGCAAATGTCTGGGTCAGAAGAAAGCTTCAAAAGTAGCCAATCAATCTTTCCATTTCAGGTAGGAGGAAATGGAATCCCAGAAGTAAAAGACTTGTTCAAAGTCACAGTCCTAGCACAAGGTAAGCTAGGGTGAGACTTCAGATCTCCTGATACCTGGCTAAATATTCTTACTGCAAATATAAATATATACTACTATACATCATATACAAATGTAATATTACAGGCATACATTGTTTTATCTCGCTTTGCTTTATTAAACTTCGCAGATACTGCATTTTTTACAAATTAAAGGTTTGTGGCAACTCTGAATCAAGCAAGTCTTTCGGCACCATTTTTACAACAGCATTTGCTCACTTCGCATCTCTGTGTCACATTTTGGTAATTCTTGCAATATCTCAAACCTTTCCATTATTATTATATTTGTTGTGGTGATCTGTGATCAGTGATCTCTGTTGTTATTATTGTAATTATTTGGGGGTACCATGAACCACACCCATATGAGACAGCAAACTTAATAAACGTTGTGTGTGTTCTGACTGCTCCACCGACCAGCTATTCCCTCGTCTTTCTCCCTCTCCTCAGGCCTCCCTATTTCCTGGGACACAACAATGCTGAAATTAGGCCTATTAATAACCCTACACTGGCCTCTAAGCATTCAAGGGAAAGGAAGAGTTGCATGTTTCTCGGTTTCAATCAAAAGCTACAAATGATTAAGCTCAGTGAGGAAGGCATGCTGAAAGTTGAGACAGGCTGGAAACTAGGCCTCTTGCACCAGTTAGCCAAGTTACGAAAGCAAAGGAAAAGTTCTTGAAGGAAATTAAAAGTGCTACTCCAGTGAACACAGGAATGATAACACAGTAAAACAGCCTTATTGCTGATACGAAGAAACTGTTAGATAGAAGGTCAAACCACCTACAACATTCCCTTAAGCCAATGCCTAATCCAGAGCAAGGCCCTAACTCTCTTCAGAGAGGTGAGGAAGCTGCAGAATCAAAGTCTGAAGCTAGCAGAGTTTGGTTCATGAGGTTTAAGGAAAGAAGTCATCTCTATAAAAGTGCAAGGTGAAGCAGCAAGTACTGATATAGAAGCTTCAGCAAGTTATCCAGAAGATTTAGCTAAGATTATTAATAAAAGTAGCTATAACTAAACAACAGATTTTCAGTGTAGACGAAACATACTTATCATGGAAGATGCCATCCAAGGCTTTCACACCTAGAGAGGAGAAGTCAATGTCTGGTTTCAAAGTTTCAAAGGACAGGCTGACTCTCTTGTTAGGGCTAATGTAGCTGATGACTTTAAGCTGAAGCCAGTGCTCATTTACTATTCTGAAAAATCCTAGGGCCCTTAAGAATTATGCTAAATCTACTCTGCCTGTGCTCAACAAATGGAGCAACAAAGCCTGGATGACAGCACATCTGTTTACAACATGGTTTACTGAATATTTTAAGCCTGCTGTTGAGACCTACTGCTCAGAAAGAAAGATCTGGAAAACAGTACTGCTCACTGAAAATGTACCCGGTCACCCAAGAGCTCTAATGGAGATGCACGAGATTTGTGTTGTTTTCATGTCTGCTGACACAACATCCATTCTGTAGCTCGGGGACCAAGGAGTAATTTCAACTTTCAAGTCTTATTATTTAAGAAATACATTTCGTAAGGCTACAGCTGCCACAGACGGTGATTCCTCTGATGGATCTGGGCAAATTCAATTGAAAACTTTCTGGAAAGGATTCATTTATTCCAGATGCCATTAAGTACATCTGTGATTCATGGAAAGAACATGAACATTAACAGAAGTTTAGAAAAAGTGGGTTCCAACCCTCATGGGTGACTTTGAGGGGTTTAAGACTTTAAACTACAGATGGGGTGGAAACCGCAAGAGAACTAGAATTAGAAATAGAGCCTGAAGATGTGACTGAACTGCTACAATCTCATGATAAAACTTCAACAGTTGAGGACATTGCTTCATATGGATGAGTAGAGAAAGTAGTTTCTTTAGACGGAATCTACTCCTGGTGAAGATGCTATGAAGATTGTTGAAACAACAACAAAGGATTTAGAATATTACATAAACTTAGCTGATAAAGCAGCGTCAGGATTTGAGAGGACTGACTCCAATTTTGAAAGAAGTTCTGTGGGTAAAACGCCATCAAACAGCATCGCATGCTACAGAGAAATCATTAGTGAAAAGAAGAGAGAACTGATGGGGCAAACGACACTGCTGTCTTGTTTTAGGAAACCGCCACAGCCACCCCAGCCTTCAGCAACCACCACCCTGACCAGCCAGCAAAATTAACAGAGGCAACACCCTCCACCAGCACAAAGACTACAACTTGCTGAAGGCTCAGACGATGGTTAGCATTTTTAAGCAATAAAGTGTTTTTAAATTAAGGCATATACACTGGTTTTTTAGACCTAATGCTACTGCACATTTAACTACAGTACACTGTGCATATAACTTTTTTTTTTGCATATAACTTTTATATGCACTGGGAAACCAAAAAATTGTGTGACTCACTTTAGTGTGATATTCATTTTAATTGCAATAGTCTGGAAATGAACCTGCAGTATCTCCAAGGTATGCCTGTACATATATTTATATAGTACACGTTATATCTTTAATATACATTACACACAATGTGATATATAATATATATGTATTTGTATAAGGCAATAGAAGTATATAGCAGTGTTAAGTCTTAAAAATTGTTTCTTTTTAAATAAAGCCCTTCAGCTGCAATGAAGGGACTGGGTAAGAGTTAACACTACTCTCTTCAGAATCACATTATCAACTGTAAATGTAATCTTGAAATGCAACATGCATCTTGCTTTCCACTATACTGAGAAAATTTGGCAAATAATAAAGGTACAAGGATTTTAGACATTTTTTTAACCTACCTCATCCGAAGGCTTGACTTAGTCATTTCATGATGTTCAATTTCTGCCTTTTTCATGTAAAATATTTTCTTAATAGAATTTGCATCCTGTTAAGATAAAATTACTTGGCTTAGAAAAAGTATAGAGAAAACGGGCAGTTTAAAATGCCCGCAATCATGTACTGGACACTTTCTACGGCACTCCTTCCATCTGGAGTAGACTTCCATTCAATATCCAGAAAGCTGCATCCTCTAACCTTTCCACAAGCCTCCAAAACATCTCCATAATTAAATACAAGTTGAAAAGCCACCTAGCTCTTTCACAATTATTCAGGAAAGAGACAAAGACCTAATGCTGAACAGGGAAAAGCAGGGGTGAAAATACAATGAACTCTACCTGTGTACACTAACCTTAAAACTGAAACAAAGGTCCACTTCTAAGATTAAAGATTAGGCATGTAAATTTAGGATGAATATACTTGCTTAAATTAACAGCATATATCAAATCCAAGTTTCCCTTCACTCCAAAATTTAGTTTAGGAAAATTAATCAGACCAAGAAGTAAAATTCTTAACTGCATCAACAAACAATTAGTACTACACTATTAAAATGTCCTATCAAGGATTAAGAATACGAGGATTTCATTCCTGATTTCCACTCAAAGTTTCTTAAAAAGATACAAGATAAAAGTTAAAATTAACTACCAAAAGAAACTGAATCAGCATTCTGTAAATCTAAATGATTTTACTCCCAAAAGATTTTCTGACCATCCTTTGCTAAGTTCCCAATGATATATTACTAATTCTAGAAATTTCTACAAGCAACTGTCATTACAGTTCATTATGTAGAAGGACTACAAAACTTCCAGGAGAGAACTGCAAAGCAATGAAATAGTCATTTTACTTTGTGTACTATACTACATAGATTGATTTTTATATCAGTGGGGTTTAAATGCAGGGACTACATCAATATTTAACTACAAAGTGGATCAAAAATAAACCTTGTCTGGCACAGAGAAAGACATACAGATGAATGGATTAGAACCAAGAATCCAGAAATAAACCCACACATCTAGAGTCAACTGATTTTCAACAGGGTTGCCAAGACAATTCAATGGGGAAAGAATAGTCTTTTCAACATAAGGCGCTGGGACAAATGAATACTCCATGGCAAAGGAATGTGGACTCCTAACTCACGCCTACCTCATGTATATAAAAATTAATTCAAAATGGCTCAAAGATCTAAATGTAAGAGCTAAACTATAAAATTCTTAGAAGAAAACGTAGGTGTAAATCTTTGCAGCCTTGGATTAGGTAATGGTTTCTTAGATAAGACACTAAAAGCACAAGCAACCTAAGAAAATAACAGACAAACTGGACTGAACCAAAATTAAATACTTTATTAAAATTAAAGACTTTTTTTTTTTTTTTGCAGCACCACTCAGCATGAGGGATCTTAAGTTTCCCGACCAGGGATGAAACCCGTGCCCCCTGCAGTGGAAGCACAGTGTCCTAACCACTGGACTGCCAGGGAATTCCCAAAATTAAAAACTTTTGTGCAGCAAAGGATACTATCGCGAAAATGAAAAGACAATCCATAGAATGGGAGAAAATACTTGTAAATCATGTCTGGTCTAATGTCCAGACTATGCAAAGGACTCTAACAACTCAACTTTTTATTAAAAGACAGATAACCCAATTAAAAAATGGGCTGAAGATCTGAACAGACTTTTTTTTTTTAAAGAAGACATATGAATGGCCAATATGCACATGAAAAGATACTCAACATCACTAATCATTAGAAAATGCTAATCAGGGAGTTCCCTGGTGGCCTAGTGGTTAGGATTCCGGGCTTTTACTGCCATGGCTTGAGTTCATTCCCTGGTGGGGGAACTGAGGTCATGCAAGCTGCATGGCACAGCCAAAAAAAAAAAAATGCTAATCAAAACCATAATGAGGGGGCTTCCCTGGTGGCGCAGTGGTTGAGAGTCCGCCTGCTGATGCAGGGGACACGGGATCGTGCCCCGGTCCGGGAGGATCCTACATGCCGCGGAGTGGCTGGGCCCGTGAGCCATGGCCGCTGAGCCTGCGCATCCGGAGCCTGTGCTCCGCAATGGGAGAGGCCACAACAGTGAGAGGCCTGCATACAACAAAACAACAACAACGACAAAAAAACCCATAATGAGATAGTACTTCATACCCACTAGAATGGCTATAATAAAACCAAAAATAGAAACAAGCATTGGTGAGGATGTAGAGAAATTACACTTGCACATTGCTAGTGGGAATGTTGGTGCAGTGGCTTGAAAAACAATTTGGTGGCGACTTCCCTGGTGGTGCAGTGGTTAAGGATCCGCCTGCCAATGCAGGGGACACGGGTTTGAGCCCTGGTCTGGGAAGATCCCACATGCCGCGGAGCAACTAGGCCCATGCACCACAACTACTGAGCCTGTGCTCTAGACCCCGTGAGCCACAACTACTGAGCCCACGCACCCTAGAGCCCACGTACCGCAACTACTGAGCCTGCATGCCTCAACTACTGAAGCCCACGTGCCTAGAGCCCATGCTCCACAACAAGAGAAGCCCACACACTGCAATGAAGAGTAGCCCCCACTTGCCACAACTGGAGAAAGCCTGAGTGCAGCAACGAAGACCCAATGCAGCCAAAACAAAACAAAACAAACAAAAAAACCAAAAACACAACAATTTGGTGGTTCCTCAAAAAAATTAAAAATATAGTTACCATGTGGCCCAGCAATTCCATTCCTAGGTATGTATTCAAGAAAAATAAAAATATATGTCTGCATAAAAACTTATACACTGGGCTTCCCTGGTGGCACACTGGTGGAGAATCCACCTGCTAATGCAGGGGACACGGGTTCAAGCCCTGGTCCAGGAAGATCCCACATGCCGCGGAGCAACTAAGCCCATGCGCCACAACCACTGAGCCTGTGCTCTAGAGCCCGCGAGCCACAACTACTGGAGCCTGCAAGTCACAACTACTGAAGCCCGCGTGCGTAGAGCCCGTGCTCTGCAACAAGAGAAGCCACCACAATGAGAAGCCCGCGCACCACAATGAAGAGTAGCCCCTGCTCACCACAATTAGAGAAAGCCCATGCGCAGCAACAAAGACCCAACACAGCCAAAAATAAATAAATAAATAAATTTATTAAAAAAAAAAAAACTTATACATGAATGCTCATAGCAGCATTATTTATAATAGCCCCAAAGTGGAAGCAACCCAATGCCTAGCAACTGATGAACGGGTAAATGAAACATGATATATACATTTAATTGAATACTATTTGGGAATAAAAAGAAATACATGCTACAAAATGAATACCTTGAAAACATGATGCTAAGTGAAAGAAACCAGTCACAAAGGACCACAAATTGAATAATTCCATTTATATGAAATGTTGAGAATAGGCAAATTCACAGAGACAGAAAGTAGACTGGTGGTTGCCTAAGGTTAGGGAGGTTGGGAGGAAATGGAGAGTGACTGCTAATTCATTGTAGTGATGGCTACACAACTTGGTGAATATACTAAAAGCCATTAAATTATACACCTTGGGTAAAATGTATAGTATGTGAATTTTGTCTCAATAAAGTTGTTATATAAAAATATTGGTCTCAGGCTTCCCTGGTGGCACAGTGGTTGAGAGTCCACCTGCCAATGCAGGGGAAATGGGTTTGTGCCCCAGTCCGGGAAGATCCCACATGCCGCGGAGCGGCTGGGCCCGTGAGCCATGGCCACTGAGCCTGCGTGTCCGGAGCCTGTGCTCCGCAACGGGAGAGGCCACAACAGTGAGAGGCCCGCGTACCACAAAAAAAAACAAAAACAAAAATATTGGTCTCTACTCTTATCAATGAAAGCAACAACAACAAAACTGACCTTGAATACTTGAGAACCAGGCTCATTATAAGTTTTGGCATTTTTTGCTAGGAGATCTATATCTTTGGCCATTGCATGAACACTCTTGTAGCTTCCATTCTATAGTAAACAACAAAATATAGCAGTTCCTCTTAAGCAACATGAACTTTAAAAAAAAAAAAACTCTACGTAATTTTAAACTGTCACCATATTCTAAGACTTCATTGGAAAGTACACATGTGAACAATATATAAAGTCATCTTCTCTTTTATAAACTATTACTATGGTCCACTTACAAAACAGTTTTTGAGATAGGTAACAAAACCAGAGCTACACTATTCTCATAAAAACAACTTATACTTTTTAAGAAATCAAAAAAGGTAAAAGTTGTTTTATTTAGCAAACATATAGTGTTTACTGTGCCAACCACTGTTCTAAATGCTTCATGAATACTAATTCATTAAAGAGTATAGACTTTGGAGCCAGACTGTCTGGATTCAAATCCTAACTTTTCTCATTAGTTGATGACTCAGGCAAGTGACTTACCATCTCTGTGCTTCAGTTTTCTTATCTTTAAAATGGGAATAATAACAGTATCTACCTCATAGAGGTGTTATAAGAATTAATTAGCTAACACATAGGAATTCTATCTAGGTGAGTGTTACTTGCTGCTATTACTGCTGGAGACACAGGGAGGGGGGCACTCAAAGAGAACAAAGTCTCTATTTTCACTAACCTTACACTCTTAATGTCTGTTGTAGGTAACTTTTACTCTGAGATATACTAAAACTATTTGAAAGCAAATAAAAATAAACAACAAAGCTTTTGTTCCCAATGTACCTTTCACAATCAGAAATGGCGATGACCAATGCACTTTAATTTTTGTCCTAAGGTCAAGATTTACTATGCCAATGAAAATTTTCCTTTCCTTCCTACAGAAAAAAATGCAAAAGGGACGTGGTGTTTACTCCTCCAACGCTATACTCAGTAACATCTCTAATTTATTTACATTATATTGCTAGTAACTCCTTACAGAGATACCTGCTTCTCTGTTTTTCTAAAAGGCCCTAAAAAATGACCACAGGCCAATCTGCCCTAAATGATGTTATTTTTACATATGGTCACCTTCATACCTGTATCCTCTGGGCAATGGTCTTGAGGTCTATAGGCTCCTTAATTATTGCATAATAGTCTGGATATTGCTGGAAGACAAAACCCAAGCATGCTTAATAAGTAAAAGTATCCAGCTAATGAGAAAACAAGGAAGTATACTGACTATCTGCTAATCAATTGAGCAGCTTTGTGAGATTAAGGCTAAAGACACAGTTATACAGCATATTGTTTGTTATATTTGAAGCAGAAAGCATTTGATTTTTACAAGCTTCATGAGATACCCAACAGCATGTTGTAGGACTTTACAGGTAGTATTGGGTAATTATCATTATATAACTAATACACCACAACTTAATGTTTTTAAATTTTCTAAATTCACAGATCACACAATTTTAAATTTAAGATCCCAAGATATCTATGCCAGGAAATGAAGCAAATGAACGTTTTTGAAGGGCTTATTATAAACTCTTTTAATTTAGCAATCTAAATAGCACAATTATATCCTATTTCATATAAAATACTAAGGATCTACAAGAAGTCAGGTTGCAAGATTTGTTAGCTTCAGGTCTACCTTAATGCTTCTCCTTATCTCAGTCAAAATAAAACACATTTTCAATGAAAATACATTAAAGAATCAAAGCAAAATTATAAACAATTTCTGATTTCTTATCAAATATTAGCTCAACAAAAGAAAAAGAGTTAAACATGTTAGAAGAATATACTCGAAGGGTTTCACAAAGCCTGGAGTTCATTCACTGCCCTGAGTCTTTCCTACAGGTTTTATTCCTTGGAGAAAATAATTGAAGTCAACCAAAAATCAAAAGTTGGTCTCTTCAGTGGGGGACAAGTGTCGAGGAAAGTCAGACTGTGCTCTCCAGGCTCTTCCTACCTGTTCAAATCCTTGGAGCCCAAAAAAACAAAAACAACAACAACAATGAGAGACCACAGCGTTCACTCAATTACTGGGCTAAAGGGATGATCTCATTTCATCTGATCCCTCAGCTTACCCCTCTCTATTTTCTTAACCCTACTCCTTTTCTTCCTTAGATCAAACCCCTTGCCTGCCCCTTCTCTTCAACAATTCTACTTCTGAGAAACAATTCAGAAGACAAATTATGGCAGAGACGCCCAGGCTAGGGTACAGCATAAACCAAGTTGTTGGCCCAGGTATTCCCAATCTACCTCTCCCACTTAGCCAGTCTCACTCAGGAAAGATTTATAAAGGAAAGGAAAGGAAAGGAAAGACCTTCCAGGTCTCAGTCCTTGTTGTCTTTCAAACTGTCACACCCCAAGGGACCAATGGGAATCTGCTTTCCCATATCAATTCCTGCTGCATGGTGTCCCTGAAAACCCTCCCAGAATGGGGGAACTGGGTAGTAATGTTTTAGTCACCCAACTCACCCTTGATGGCTTGATCACTACTGACTGTATCATGCAGAGTAAGAATAAATCCTGAGTAAAGACTGTACTCTTTTCTTATTTCTTTATTGTGGTAAAAAATACATAAAATTTACCATTTAAACCTTTTAAGTATACAGTTCAGTGGCTTTAAATACATTCACATTATTGTGCAACCATCACCATCATCCATCTCCAGAACTTTTCACCTTCCCAAACTGAAACTCCATACCCATTAAACAACAGCTATCCACCTTCCCCTCCTGTCATCCCCTGGAAACCACAATTTTACTTTTTCTCTCTATGAATTTGGCTACTCTAAGTACCTCCTTGAAACAGGAATCATACAATATTTGTTCTTTTGTGACAGGCTTATTTCACTTAGCATAATGTGTTCAGGGTTCATTCTTACTGCAGCATGGGTCAGAATTTCATTCTTCTTAAAGGCTGAATAATACTCCATTGTCTGTATATACATTTTATTTATTCATTCACATGTAGAGGAACACCTGGGTTGCTTCCATGTTTCAGCTATTGTGACTAATACTGCTATGAACATGGTTGTACAAATACCTCTTTGAGACCTTGCTTACACTCTTTTGGTATATATCCAAAGTAGAATTGCTGTATCATATGATAATTCTATGTTTCATTTTTGAAGAACTGTCTTACTGGTTTTTTCTTTCCTTGAAATTTTAAATGTATAACCAATATAATCATTATATTTTTCTAATCAGATCCATGCTTAGGACAGCAGTGGTCAGATATGCTTTATTTCTAATGTTGTAATTGTCCTACAACTAGTCACATTGTAAATAACTAGTCTTGTTGATGACTGATGGGTAAAGTTGCATGCTACCCAGCAGTCAACAAGCACTTCTAGCAAACCTCTGACATGCTGGGTTCCAATTACGTGGCAGGGACACAAACGAAAATATGTCAGTCCTTGTCCTTAAGAGTTAGATAAAAAAAAAGAGAATGGTCACAATGGAGTTAAGCATTACAGTAGAGTACTTCTAAAAGTATATCTTTATCTAGAAATATAAGAATGCAGAGGCCACAGAAATTTTTGTAGTTCCAAAGGCTAAAGTGGAACTTTAGCTATGCTAATTGCTTCTTGGATGTGAAGCCACAAGGGGTTCTAACACTTTTAAAGGGTTTCATTGGTCTAGAAACCCTCTTCCTCTTTGGGGTAGAAGAGTACTTATTAGGTCTCTCTCTCTTCTTTATCACCAGACGATCAAAGAGAACTAAGAGAGGAAGAACTCATTTATCTTCCTCTCATTCTGTCTCCTGAGTAGAGAATGTGGCTTCTCTTTTATAAATAAAAGGTTTAGTTTAGCTGCTTATTTTATCTTTTTCTCCCCCCTCCCCTAGTTGATCATTTAAGAATTACTAATCTTAGAAACAACCCAAATGTCCACCAACAAATGAATGGATAAACAAAAAGTAGTAATATGTGGTATATACATACAATGGATTCAGTCTTAAAGAGGAAGGAAATCCTGACACATACTACAACGTGGATAAACTACACTAAGTGAAATAAGCCAGACACAAAAGAACAAATACTGTATGATTCCTCTTAAATGAGGTACTTAGAGTAGTCAAATTCATAGAAGCAGAACTGTGGTTTCCAGGGACTGGCAGGAGGGAAAAGTGGAGAGTTATTGTTTAATGGGTAGGAAAATGAAAAAGTTCTGGAGATGGATGGTAGTGATAATTGCACAACAATATGAATGTACTTAATGCCACTGAACTGTACACTTAAAATGGTTAAAAGGTAAATCTTATGTTATTGTATATTTTACGATCACAGAAACAAAAAACAAAATGAATTACCAATCAAAAAAACAAAAACACAATTTAAAAAAAAATCCACAACCTTTTGCTGAAGTAAAATGACAGAACATATCCTATGTGCTTACTGCTGAGGCCATGAGGAGGATCTGTTGGCTATCTCCAATGCCTTGCATTAGCCTTACCTTATTTACTAAGAACTAACAGAATTTCTGAAGTACTTAAAAAACAAAAACAAAAAACACTTTAATCCACCTGTCTTCAACTGCATCACTTACCACTTTAGAAGGCAGTTTCTGAAAAAGTTCGCTAATGAGACGTCCTGATGGATTTGTGGCTACAACTATGGCTTCAAGAAGCTGCTCCAGGATCTCCTTCAAGTAACTTGGAGAAGACTGGGGAGAGGCGGTTGTAAGGAATGAGAGAGGGAAGAAATATGTACCTTGGTGAGAGAAATCCAAAAATAAATGCTGATATTAAACAGCTTCTAAAATTTTACAGCTAATTCAAAAGAGCAACTTCTAAACAATACTTAAAATTTTAAGTACAATTTTCAAGAATACCACAGAAATTCTCTGATGCTGGTCATGAGGGGTTACACTCCCAGGACAGCATATTTGAAACTAATGAGGCCACTCATATTATTTCAGTAACTAAATCCTTTGAATCAGGTCCTTTTACTGAACTCTATTCACAGCAAACACTGCAACAGTGAAGTTAAAGTGCCATATGTGTGAAATGATGGAAATGCATACCTTTCAAGGGTCTGAGTAACTGAGATGGAGAAAACGTGCCCCATGATACCTGCCCATTTCTGTATCTGCTGTTCACGTCTACTGAAATCTTGGTATTCTGGTGGAACAACTAAATACTTCTGGAACTACATACTTTTAACTATGGGGTGCTCTGCCAGATCTAACAACCGAATTCAAGTTATATCAAAATTGAATGGAGATTAAGCCAATTGATGCAATCACTTCTGCTCTCCACACTGGCTGGCTTACTCCTACCTTAGTCACTGTTTCAATATGGGAAAAGATATGTCCCAAAGAGTAGGTGGACAGGGAGGGTCTAAGTCTGAAGCCAGTTTCTAGAGCAGCAGTCCCCAAGCTTTTTGGCCCCAGGGACTGGTTTCGTGGAAGAAAATTTTTCCACGGATGGGGAGGGTGGGTGGTCAGGTGGTAATGCGAGCAATGCAGAGGATGGTTCAGGTGGTAACGAGAGCAATGGGGAGCGGCAGATGGAAGCGTCGCTCGCTCGCCTGCCGCTCACCTCCTGTTGTGCAGCCTGGTTCCTAACAGGCCATGGACCCCTGTTCTACAGTCAGAAATGGGATGTCTCAGTCAAGGTTTATATTAAATAGTATTTTAAGTCCAAACCATGTTTTGGGCATATAAAGTAAAGATTAATGGTTAATTCTGGTTTAAATCATAAAAGCACTAGTATTTTTGTCCTAATCCAACAGAAGTCTTATTTAGTAAAGCCTCAATTTTAAAGTCCAACATTAAGCCCAGAGACAGGGTACTGACATCTCTTGAGCCTACCAGCACAACACCTGGCAAACAGACACGCAATAAATATTTAACATATAAGATATGTGATTAGCTGAGACTCACCAACCACCTAAGCTTAGAGAAGAACCAAGATAACACTGATGAAAGCAGACGAAAATATTCGTGTTTAAGTCATTTACTTACTAGTTAAAACATGACACTACAGAGTAAGCTTCAAAGAGGTGAGTTATGTCCTGCAGCCAAGATTCCTCTTCTCCCAACCCAACCAGCTACTTTGGAAAAATGTTGCAGATGACAAAGGGAGCAGGGAGTATGAATGCATTCACATAACTTATTCTTTGGGTGTCTTACTATTTAGTTGCAGAAGAGAGATGCAATTCCTTTTACTGTTCTTTTTCCTCTTTTTAAACATGTGTGTTCATTCAGCAAGTATTTTTCAGTACCTACATGTCGGGCAGAGTCTAGATGCCAGAATAGGTAAACAAGGTGATATCTTTTGTGGAGCTATCATTTTACTTGAGGAAGACAGAAAGTAAACACATAAACTAATTCTAAATACGTTACTTCACATATAGTGATAAAAACTATAGATCACAGAACAGAGTGATGTGATGATGGGAAAGGAGGAGCACAGAGCAAACAATTTGACAGAGTGGTTAGGAAAGTCTTCTCTCAGTTTTTTTTTTTTTTTTTTTTGTGGTACGGGGGCCTCTCACTGTTGTGGCCTCTCCCGTTGCGGAGCACAGGCTCCGGACACGCAGGCTCAGCGGCCATGGCTCACGGGCCCAGCCGCTCCGCGGCACGTGGGATCCTCCCGGACCAGGGCACGAACCCACGTCCCCTGCGTCGGCAGGTGGACTCTCAACCACTGCGCCACCAGGGAAGCCCCTTCTCCCAGTTTACATTACTTTAAGTGATGTTAGAATAATGCAGAAGACATAGTCACAGGCAGAGTCAAAGGAAGCAGAAGTAAGAGCAACTGCAAAATTCCAGAGGCAGGAACACACCTGGCATGTTCTAGGAACCAGCCTAACCCACAAAAATATTCCTAACTAAAGTGACTTCATCAACTTTCCAACTTTCAATCACAACACTGCCTACCCTTACAAAATATCTCAATATAGCAATACTGGACCAGTCCTTGATAATA
The DNA here is from genome assembly GCF_951394435.1 of Stenella coeruleoalba. Classification (NCBI taxonomy): domain Eukaryota; kingdom Metazoa; phylum Chordata; class Mammalia; order Artiodactyla; family Delphinidae; genus Stenella; species Stenella coeruleoalba. The sequence goes on from NC_137156.1 coordinate 69,108,086, forward strand.
TGAAGATTCTCTTTAAAACTGAGCAGGAAATATGCATTAATGTAAGAGCAATTCATGAAAGCAACCATGCATGTTACATGTAGTGCAGGATGTCCTAGAATCCCTTGTAACTGGAATGGGGCTCGCTGGCTGCGTGTTCCTTTACCCTCCCACTTACCAACACAACTGCACAGAAAGCCCACCTGCCCACAGTGGCCAAGAGAAATCACAGGCAGGGGCCTCATCCACCTCCCAGTAGCCTATCTATCACCTATTCCAGTGGCACACTTACTCCTTCAGTCACTGTGCCTTGATTGTCTTGCCCATCTTCATCATCATCTTCATCATCTGCTTCTCCTTTCTGAACAAACTCATTTCTTGTTCGAAGGTACAAATCCCAGAGTTTGCAAGCAGCTTTATATTCAGGAGAATCTGGCTGTACATTAGCAAGGAGAAGAGAAAAAAAATATCACTTTAGTATTTTATTGTAAATCAGTTACTACTTTTAAAGCATCCTGTTCCAGCAGATTGGTATTCTAAGACATAACTTTGAAAACTCTATTACAAATTTAAAAATTCTTACGAGTAAAAGATACATGGAAAAAAAAAAAAAAAGATACATGGGCCTCAATTCCTCTTCTGAAGAACTAAGTGTATGTTTTAAAGGCATTCTGGAATGAAATTATTTTATTTATTTATGCCCTATCTCATTACAGAAAGACTTGAAGAAAAAAATAAATGATTTGCTAAATAAAGGCTAATTATTACTAATACACTAAGAAAGGCAATTTAAAGGATAAGACCCAGCTTAAGGGATACAAGACTAAAGGACAGAAGCTAATGATTGTCCTGATTACCACTTCTATTTTTAAACTATTTAACACCTTATTTGAATATTTTCTTTTCCTGAAGTATGGTGGGGATAAACTAACTGAAACTTTCCAGTAAGAACAATGCTGGGGGACTTCCCTGGTGGTCCAGTGGCTAAGACTCTGTGCTCCTAATGCAGGGGGCCCGGGTTTGATCCCTGGTCAGAGAACTAGATCCCACATGCCACAGTTAAAGATCCCTTGTGCTACAACAAAGACCCCCCACGCCACAACTAAGACCCGGTACAGCCAAATAAATAAATAAATATTTTTAAAAAATAAAAAGAATAATGCTGGATGCAATGTTAAACTAAGAGTAAAGCTTTAAAAATGTATCCGTGTGCTGCCAATAAGGAGTAAGCAATGTTCATAAAAGCAAGAATAGAGTAAAAGCAGGAACCCGGATGAACAAGAACACTGCCTTCACCTGAAGGCACCTATAAGACAAGATAACCTAACCTTTAGTTTTCAAGCCTCCTTGAGGCTGCAAGGACAAGAGATAAAGGCCAGGGTCTGCCCAAAGCTGGGAATCCAAAGGCCATGGATGCAGTGTAACTGGGAATTCAAAACAATTCAGTTTCTCTGCTGCCAGGGAAAAGGAAGACTACCGACCTCAACCTCCACCCAGCTAAACCCATGGCACTTTGGAGAGAAGAGAGGCATGAGAGGAATCTCCTCTGAGAACTCTTCAACATAAGCTAGCCCTAACGAAGAGAGGCCAGGTGCCTGGGATAAGCAACAAATCTTCTCTAGATGAACCCAACTTCAATCTAAGCCTAAGTCTCCCTATAGATAAAGTTCCAAGAAATATAAGTTCATAGTCAAAATTCATGAAACACACAAGAATAAGAATCACAAGAGGACTTCCCTGGTGGTGCAGTGGTAGAGAATCTGTCTGCTAATGCAGGGGACATGGGTTCAATCCCTGGTCTGGGAAGATCCCACATGCCGAGGAGCAACAAGCCCACCCACCACAACTACTGAGCCTGCACTCTAGAGCCTACGCACCACGACTACAGAGCCCACGTGCTGCAGCTACTGAAGCCTGCACGCCTAGAGCCCATGCTCCACAATGAGAAGCCACCGCAATGAGAAGCCCACGCACCGCAACGAAGAGTAGCCCCCGCTTGCCACAACCAGAGAAAGCCCATGCACAGCAACAAAGACCCAGTGCAGCCAAATATCAAAGGGAAAAAATAAGAAAAGAGTCACAAGAGAAAGCTAGCAGAAATGACAGCAAAAACACATGCAAATAATTCAGATATTGAATTATCTGCTACAGAATAAAAAATATGTTGAAAACGTTTAAAGAATAGGACTGAAGACATAAGCAATCCCCAAAATAGAAACTACTTCGAAAATAAGAAAAATATAAACATTAAAATGTAAGAACTCAATAGATTGGTTTAAGAGCAGATTTCAAAGAAAAATATAAGAACTGGGGGCTTCCCTCGTGGCACAGTGTTTAAGAATCCGCCTCCCAATGGAGGGGACACAGGTTTGAGCCCTGGTCCAGGAAGATCCCACATGCTGCTGAGCAACTAAGCCCGTGCGCCACAACTACTGAGCCTGTGCTCTAGACCCCGTGAGCCACAACTACTGAAGCCCGTGCACCACAACTACTGAAGCCCGTGTGCCTACAGCCCATGCTCTGCAACAAGAGAAGCCACTGCAATGAGAAGCCCGTGTACTGCAATGAAGATCCAATGCAGCCAAATATAAATAAATTAATTAAAAATATATATACATTAAAAAAAAAAGAAAAACATAAGAACTAAAAATATGACCTAAAAAGCAATAGTAACACAAAAAAGGGGACTACAAAAAGTTAAGAGAAATGGAAACCTAAGAGAGTTCTAATATAACAGCCAGTCACAGTTCTACAAGAAGAGAGAATGGGGAAAGGGCAATATACAAAGACACAATGGCTGAAAACTTTCCAGAACTGATGAAAAATACCAACCCAAAGATTTAGAAAGATCTACAACTCCCAAATTCTATAATAATAAGATATTCGTATCTAGACATATCACAGTGCAACTGCAGAATATAAGAGACATAAAGAAAATACTAAAGATAGCTAGAAAGAAAAGACAGGTAACCTTCAAAGGAAATACAGTTATACTGACAGATATTTCTCAATAGCAATATAAGAATGAAGAATAAAGACAGTAATATATTTGTAAGTAAAAAAAGTGACTATATAAAACAGTAACATTATTTTATGGGATTAAAAATTTATCACAATAGAAATAAAATACAAAACATCAATAGCATAAATAAAAAGATCAGAGTTACATTATTCTAAGGTTTTGCATTATTTAGAAGGGCATTTAAGATACCAATTTATTTATTTATTTATTTGGCTGCATTGGGTCTTCATTGCTGCACGCAGGCTTTCTCTAGTTGCAGCGAGCAGGGGCTACTCTTCGCTGTGGTGTGTAGGCTTCTCATTGCGGTGGCTTCTCTTGTGAAGCATGGGCTCTAGGTGCACGGGCTTTAGTAGTTGTGGCACGTAGGCTCAGTAGTGTGGCTCGCAGGCTCTAGAGCACAGGCTCAGTAGTTGTGGCACATGGGCTTAGTTGCTCTGTGGCATGTGGGATCTTCCCAGGCCAGGGCTCGAACCCGTGTGCCCTGCATTGGTAGGCAGATTCTTAACCACTGCGCCACCAGGGAAGCCCCAAACTCTACACTTTAAAAGAGTGTGTGAATTATATCTTAATTAAAGAAAAAATATATACACACAGCATTAAGAATAAATCTAACATTTCTGCAGAATCTTGATGAAAAAACATTTAAAGCTATGCTAAAAAGACAAATGAAGACGTACCAAATTCACAGACTGGAATAATCAACATCACAATTATGTCAATTCTCCAAAATACAATCTACACAGCCCATGCAATTCCAATACAAATTCAAACAATCTTTTTGGTCCTTGTTGACTTAACACACTAATATTAAAATGTATAAAAATAATCAAAACAGTTTCTTTGCCAGATAAAGAATTATAAAGCCACAGAAATTAAGGTAGAAATAGAATAGCTCAGTTTTAGATAAGCTGGCCAGAACAAAAGGAACAGAATAAAGGGCCACAAAGAGACCCATGAGCACATGGAATCAATGCCAGCATTACCACCACAGACAAATGTGAAGCGGATGGCCATTTCAAGGTGCTGCTTATACCTGTGGAAAAAAAATAGATCGCTACCTCAGAGAAGACACAACAATCAATCCCAGCTGCACTAAAGGCTTATACACGAAAGACAAGACTATTAAACTTTCAGAAGAAAATAAGAGAATATCTTTATAATCTTTGGGCAGGAGAGTTTTCTGAAACAAGATACAAAGAAGGATAAACCACAAAGTTAAAGACTAATAAATCTAACTATATTAAAATAAAAAACCTTCTGTTCATCAAAAGACACCACAGGGACTTCCCTGGTGGTCCAGTGGGTGGGACTCCACGCTCCCAATGCAGGGGGCCCGGGTTTGATCCTTGGTCGGGGAACTAGATCCCACATGCATGCCGCAACTAAGAAGTCCGCATGCCACAACTAAAGATCCTGCATGCTGCAACCAAACATGCCGCAACTAAGACCTGGTGCAGCCAAAATAAATATATAAATATTAAAAAAAAAAAGACACCACAAAGAGTGAAAAAATAGTCAAACAGTGGGAGAAGATATTTGCAACACACATAACCAAAAAAAGGATTAGTATCTAGAACAAAAAAATTTCTGAAAGTAAATATGAAAATGACAAACAATCCAAGAAACGGGCAAAAGATTTGAGCAGACACAGAAGAAACAAGAATGGGTCATAATCATATTAATCTTCAGTTTTCTTTACTAACAAGAGAAATGCAAACTCAAACTACCAAATGAAAAACCACTACTTATCTACCAGCCTGATAAATATTAAAAAGCCACACAATTACCAAATTGGATATCTTCCAAATTTGATGCTTTCTTACCTTATAATAGGCCTTTGCATTGTTAAAAAGCAACTGGAAGTCAGCAGTCAGCAGATTAACATCATCATACTCTTCCATTTTTAGTTTCTGTTGGATTTTCATCAAGTCAATGGGCTGAGAAACCACTTCATAATAGTCTGGTTGATTTCTGTCAATAATTTAATGTTTTTTAAAAAGATATTTATTAATCAAAAGCCCATAAAAAGTTATGTCTCAAAACTCTGTGGTAATGTCCAACACGCCAAGTGACAGAACATACTAGATGTACTCTCATTATTGGAACTGAGAAGGAATAACAAAAGCAAGACGAATATGCACGCCCTTTTCAAAATACATATTGGTGATATAGAAACCTAAATTAACATCTGTGATAGTCTTTTATATGCAAAATATTTAAGATTTAAGGCACCAACACTAAAACCATGTCAATGGTATCTCCTGTAAATGAAAATGACTTACCTTTCATGGGGTTCAATAATGGCTGAAAACAGGTATGTTCCAAAGCTCTTTATAAACTTACGAAATGGATTATCTTTCTTCAGGTAGTGACCACAGAACTTTCTCTACCAAGTGCTATCAAGTGCCCAGTATATATGCTGCTCTAACATCAAGTACTAAAGTGACAAAAGAGAAAGATGAGGCCCTTGGCACAAGGAGCTTACCAAAGATAAAAGGGCATAAGACATGAACAAACATGACAAAACAAAAAAGGCATGGGAATGATACACAGAAAATTAAGGATAGTGGTTATCTCTTGGAGAGGAGGGGACACTTTAAAGGTAGTTACAATAATTTCTTAAGTTGGGTTTTGGTTCATGGATGTTTATTATTATTCCTTCTGGCTTTTTTTCAAATGGAGTTCCATGAGACAAGTAAACCTTCTGCAAAATTATCTAAGCAATTGTTTTTCACAATTCTCCCTCAGGGGTAGATAAAACTCATCCTAGATGTGTAAGAGGGTAAGTTACTACATATGAAGAATGTTGTCATTAAGGCTTTAATTTCTCCTGGGACACTCACTGGCTGACATGTTTTAGCCATGTATGTATGATATATTTAATTTTTTAAAACTTTTTGCTTTAACATAAAAATTGCAAGAATAGTACACAGAATGTTTTTTCTGAACCATTTGAGAGTAAGCTGCTGAAGAGTTGTGTGTTTTTCCTACAAAAAAGGACCACAGTTCAATCATCAAAATCAGAAAATTCACTTTGATACAGTCTCATCATCTAATCCTCAGAACCCATTTATATTTTGCCAACTGTTGCAAAATTGTCCTTTATAGAAAAAGGATCAATGTGAATCATGCTGCATTCAGTTATGTTTCCTCAGTTTCCTTCATTCTGAAACAGTTCCTTAGTCTTTCCTTGACTTTGATGATCTTAATACTTTTGAAAATTATAGGCCAGTTATTTTGTAGAGTGTCCCTTAATCTGGGGTTGTCTCTTCTCCTGAGGAATAAATTCTGATGATGCTATATTCATCTCACTGTATTCTATCACGTGGCGCTTAATTTCAACTCATGCCACTACTTAGATGAGGTTGATTTTGGTCACTTGATTATGGTCTGCCAAGCTTCTCAACTGACCAAGTTACTCTTTTACCCCTTGTACTTTATGGAAAGGTAACTCCAGGCTATGTAACAGCCTGTGACACGGCTACTGTCCACAACCCCTACCCCATACCCCCACCGCCTGTCTCCCTTGCAGATTCCTACCTTGCTCAGCGTCACCTAATGACTTTGAATTCTCCAGGAAGGGAAAGGAAGAAGAGTAAATTAAGTTTTTAAACCCTTATCAACTACTTACGATTTCAGTGAACTACAAAATTAAGTACGAGGGGATAAAAGGAGTATTCAATCTGCTATTCAAAGAAAGTGTAAGAACATAAAGGTCTCAGTGAGTAACAACAAAGGCCCACCCAGGCCTAACATCAATGTTGTCAGTGGTACCAAGGGACTTTCTCAGAGTGAACATTAGGGCTTTGTTAACTTGCTATCCTAGATGGCTCTCTCCGCCTGGGCCTGATGGGCCATAGTCCACTGCTCCTTGCTAAAGCTGGGCCTCGGCAGCCTCTCAGGCTTGGGGGATTATCTGTAGACAACTGACAATGCAATGAGGACACATACCTAGAAAGGACATTATCTCCCAGAAGCTCTGCTAGGGGGTTCCTCACAAACATTTTCAGAATTGCCATATAGAAAAAAAGGTCAGGATCCCAACATTCCGCTCTATATAATGTGATCAAAACAAGGTCCCCTCACTTTGAAAATGAAATAGCTCTAACTGGTTTTTCCCACTTAAATCAACATACGGAAAAGTATAGAAAAGTAAAAACTGTCCCTATTCATCCAGAGTTAAAAGCACTATTAATATTCTTCCAGACTCTGTGCACACATACACACACACATAGGATTGTGAAGTACATGTCTTAAGAGCTTTTCTCTTTCAACAATAGGTGAGGGCACCCTGCCATAATACGGCCACAGAATAGTCAAAGCACAACTAAGAGTTTTAACCAGAAAAGTGAGAAACACTCTGCCTGATGTGCAGAGCCTGCTGGCTACCCCTAAACCTATTTTGCCTCCTTCCCAAGATGACAGCATTCTAAGCTCCTGCCTGGGTACTAAAGGCCAAATTCTTAGCCACGTTGCAGCTAAGTTCTGACCAATGCAAGAGCTGAAATGTACCACGTCCAGGTCACATCCTAACATGTTTCTTTTTTCCTATGGGCCAGAAGGTAGTTGTGGTGGTGAGCCGTCTCAGACCATGCAGACAAGGGCGATACCCCAAGCACAGCAGAATAAAAAGACAGACAGTATCTCGGCCCTGAAGACCTCACAGAATAGAAGTTGTACATGAGAGAAAGCAATTGTTCTTGTTTCAGCCATTGTTAATTTGGATGTCCTAGTACAAGCAGCCTAACATACTAATCAAAACAAAGTCTCAAAAAGAGATTCACAAATGCATGGCTCTGAGCAGTACTTCTTCCCACAAGCTCTTGAGAAAACATGCATTCCACAGAGGAGGAGCAGAGACGCAGGCAGGCACAGCACTGGGGGGAAGGCAGCAGTGCTCCTAAAGTACTGCGTCATGGAGGCTAGAAGACAGTGCTCTAGCACCAAAGGCCTGTATTTTCTGCCCCTCAGCTGGTGGAAAGCAGGCAGCAGAGGGGCAGTCCTTTTCCATGAGGTGCTTGTGTACTACAATATGATGCTGCTTCCCTATACAACATACTGGTTAAGACCACAGGCTTTAGAATCAGAAAAACCTGAGTCTGAATTCTGGTTATCCTCAATAGTTCTGAGAACTTGTACAAGTTGTCATCTATAAACTGTGATAACAATACTGCTCAGGTTTAAACAAGATGAGGCCTGGAAAGCACTTAGTACTGTGTCTAGCATGTAGTAAGCAATAAATATGGGCTTTTAATAACATATGCTAATTAAATGACAACTTTCAAAAGATTGTTACTGATTAACTGAAATCTGGAGAGGGATTTCATTAAAAAAAAAAAACTCTTCTTTTTTGGCAAGACTAATTTACAGAGCTCTCCTCATTCAGGATGATGATACTGCATCCTTGGTGGCTCTGCTCTTTGGAGTGAGAGGTTTGCCTTCAGATCAACCTAGAGCTTGTTGGCTACCCACTGTGGCATCAACATTCATGAATGGATCTAAATCTTTAATTAACTCATTGTATTAGTTTCCAATTGTTGCTCTAACAAATTACCACAAAATTAATGGCTTAAAACAACACAAATTTATTTTAGATAGGTAGGTAGATAGATAGATCCTAGTGGTTCTGATTCTCTGGAGAACCCTGACTAATATGGTCTTCCAATTTCATTCTTCTTTTTCAGGATGGTTTTTTTTGTTTCTGAAAAAAATTCTGTTGGGATTTTGTTATGTTTTGCATCGACTCTGTGGACTGCTTTGGGTAATATTGGTATCTTAACAATATTAAGTTTTCCAATCCAAGAACATGGGATATCTTTCTATTTTTTTGTGTTTTAATTTCTTACAGAAGTGTGTAGTTTTCAGTGTAAAGTCTGTCACCTCGTTGGTTAGGTTTATTCTTTAATCTCCTTTTTGGATTGTTCACTGTTAAGGTACAGAAATGCAACTGATTTTTGTGTATGTTGGTTTTGTATCTTGCAACTTTGCTGAATTCACCTATTACTTCTAAAAGTTTTTTAAAAACAATCAAGACTGTAAATTTCATGTTGTATATTTTTTACAACTAAAATTTTTTTCTTTAATTAAGACAAAAATTTTTTTAAATGCGCTTTGCTACACCTTGACAACTGAAACTAAAATCTAGACCCCTGTATCATCTAAGCCATTCCTTCCAAAGGAAAACTCAATTATTAAACACTTTCAACTTGGATCCGGGACCAAACCCCTCCCACTCACCTTCGCTTTGGTGCCCTAATGAAGAGCTCACAGAGGAGCCTGCCCTGCTCATCCTTATAGTCTCGGATGGTGTTGTAGAGTTCATGGCACACGGCAATCTACACATAGGAAAAGGAGAAAAATCACCAGAAAAGTGAACAGAAAGTCAGTGTAGGGGTTCTTAAAAAAAAAACAACAAAACATAAAATGCCAGTAGAGAACGATGAATCCCCAAATTCCCACATGGGAACCCAAGTCTAAAGTATGCTGACAGTACCTCTCCTTATTTAAAATCATTTAAATGATTAAATCTTTCATCAGAATATGTTACTGGTGATTTTCTTTTCCTTTAAACAAAATTAGTTCATATCACTCTTGTTTAAAAATCATCCAATAGAGGGCTTCTTACCAATCAGAGAATAAAATCTAAACTCCTAACACAGAGTATGTAGGGTATACTCTGGCTGGGCAGACTTTGCCAGTTTCCTTCTCCCTCTTGACCATCTCTCTGTAATCACAACCCATCAAATCCATTCCTGATCCAGCCCCTCTGCCTGGAACACCCTTCCCCAGTGCTCTGCAGGGCTGCTGCCTTCTGATCACAAAGAAATCTTTCCTGAAGGTATGGGCCAAAACAGCCCATATCATCCCAACTTTTCTTCTTAGCACTCATCACTAGCTGAGGATACTTTATTATTTATTTGTTCATCTGTTTACATTCTGCTTCCCCAACGCTAGCATCTAAGCTCCATGTAAAAAACTAGCTCGTCTTACACATAGTTCTTTCCCAATCACAACAGTGCCTGGCACATGACAGCACACACTCACTTGAATGACTATATAATGTGACAAAAATGATATTCTTTATTATTTCATAATATTAAATTACACTATTACTGTAAGACTTCTGGCTAAGTGTATACTTTTCATAAAAGAAAGGTTAAGAATATCAAGCCAGAGGAAAAAGAAGCTGAGAGGCCTTGCATCTTAACTGCTTATCATTAAAGGAAAGGTAGGGAATTGTGCAGAAGGCAGAAACTGTGATCTGAGTTACTTACAGGGTCTACAGTCGGAAGATTGGAAAGTCTCCTCCTTTTCCTGCTTGGGCCTGGCGTGGACACAGAATGGTGCCCATCATCAAAGTCTCCGCTGACACTACTGGAAGGGGAGGTAGCTCTTCTTCTCTTGGAACCCATGGAATCCAACTTCTTCTATAAGAAATAATTAGCCATGTTCTTACACTGAATTTTATACTCTGCCACCAAGCCCTCAGTTGGCCACTTGCCACAAAGCTTCTGGTTCACTTAGGAGAATATTTTCACTGTTGCAAAGAAGCTTAACTATGTTTTTTTCAATGCAAGTCCTGGCCCTTGCTTTAGCCCCTTCACTTACCAGAATGCTACACTTTCAACTTGGATGGGACAAATTCAGCAACAGTATACTCATTTGTATTTACCAATTTTGAATGACTCAACCACTTCTGGCCCCAAATTTACCCTGGACTGGAATTTGGAAACCCACATAATTATATATGTGGGTACACCCACATATAATGGTGTGTTGGAGGTACTGATCCCTCAGCCCCTGAGGGAGTCAGGCAGGCCTCAGGGACAGAGTCCCTAAGGTGGTCACCTCTGGAGTCAGAAGCCTCATCTGTTTTCCCCAGTGCTTCTTATGATTATGATCACTTTCCAGGTGGGCCAGCATGTTGGAAAAAAACAAAAACCAAAAAACAGGAAGCAGACCCTGAGGCAAATTAGTGCAAAAGGATAAGGGGACAGAGGATTAACCTTCTAGCATTTTAGATGTACCCTAAAATTAACACACTGAAAATGAATTTTCTCCATTCATTAAAGTAAGATCCACAAGACATACCCCAGAAAACACTCAACATACTTGCCATACCTATGCTAAAGTAGCAAAATTGCATTTTGAAACTTTTCTGTCAATCCAGACTAACCTCCTTTTCAGTTATATGAGGTACCCTATCCCCATGAATTCACAGCTTTACATTTCAGTAGATGATCTTGAAGAGCACCCCAGAAGTGAGGTTTTAGGCCCTCCTCGGGCTCCCAGAAACATGTAAATATTTGCTCTAAGTTTTAGGCAGGCTGCTAAGTAATCTTAACACAGCTTTACAAATATATATATATATGTGTAAATATATATATACACAAATATATATATATATATATATATTTGACTATAACACAAGAAATGCAGCCACTGAAATGACCTGCTACAGCTAGAAGAAGGTAAGGGTGCATACCTGAGAAAGTCCTACAATGCTTATACAATTTAAAAACAGTATCAAATAGCATATTGTGATTTCACAGGCCTTTCTCTAAAGCAAAAAGAAAAAACTGATCCCAGTGTCACTCATCAACATTCAATTTCAGGACACTAAGACACTAGTAGCTGAAAGAATGGGTTGCCAGTAGTATGGAGAGAAAAACTGGGGATCTCCAGGGAACAGAAAGCAGGAGCAAAACAAACCAATAAATAAAAAATTCTGGTAACCAACTAACAAACTAAGTCTCTTATCTCTTCCTCTGAATTACAGTCCACATGGTGTTTAAAAACAGAGCCTAATATGATGATGTTCCTTCCTCTAGGACTTGGTTTGTTATACAGTGTATTAGTTTGCAATCGGCCACAACTGGCTAAAGCTTCAAAGGGCGTAGGCCAAGGCCAGCCAACTTTTGTTGATTTTTGTTTGTTTTATAAAAGGCTGATAAACTGGTGTCAATTCATTAAAATGAAGAAACTAAGGACCAAGCTTTTGTAAACAATCTATGACAAGGACACAAGTGAATTTGATGAACATAAGGCAAGAATCTTTATGAAAAGGATAACAAAATTTAAGAAAGGTGGAAGGGAAAAGGCAAGGAAGGACAGAAAAGGGAAAGGGTGTAGATGATCAGTAATTTACCAGCTTTACCAGAGCACAACCAGCTCCTCGAAAAGCCAGTCTCCTCATTATGTCTGAAGGCCAAGTGAAGCCAGTGGGAGAAGGCAGGGCTTTAGAAGTGCTGATTCAGTGTTAATATATTCAAAACTGAAAGAGAAGAAAAAGGCAGAGACAGGGGAAATAAAAAGAAGGGTCAAAGGAGTAAAAATGAGTACGAATAGACAGAAAACATTCAAGCAGAACTGCTAAAGATACGAGATCTGGAGAAAATAGGCATATCAGTTTTCTTGCACCAATCAAACAGATGCAAAGGCTCAGGCACTAACAGTATCTGATATTTCTTCCATTTTAAAACCAAATGCTTTTCACATACATAAAGATGCCTCACTGAGGTTCCCCTTTACTCACACGGAATGACTGTCAATTCCAGGAACGAAGCATGCCTGCCCAACTGCACCCTAGTCAATAAGAGCAGAGTTCAATCACAGAGCTGGAATGGAGAGTGAACACATGTGGAAGGCTTACATGTGACACCAAGTGTTAGCAAGCTGGAACAAACCAAGAATGGCTCATGTGAGCAGAGTATGGAAAACTCCTCCTCGTCAAAAAAATTCAGAGAGACATTTCTTTCCAAAAGTCCTATCAGCACTGAAAAGATATCACATACAACTTTAGAAAGGTTAAAAAAAAAAAAAGCCTTCGACCATTTGGCAGGAGGTCAAAATTACTTTTATAAATAATCCGCTGAAAATCAAATGACAAAAAATGTAAATCATTGGGGGGGGGTGTTTAGACCACACAATATTCAAAACTCCTTGACTCATTAATTTACTTTGATAAGAAAAAAAAAGATTCAACTTAAGGATAATTTCGAATATTTTCTCATCCAAGGAACACATTTTAACATGTATTTTGGAAGTTTGGCTACAAAGGCAATGTGGCCAGGTGGGTGGGAGGGGCAATAGGACCTGAGCTCAGAAGACCAGGATAAGAGACCCAGGTCTTCCATCTCTGTTTGATGTTGCTTGAGTCACAACCTTTCAGATCTGTTTCTTTATTTCTAAAATGAGAACAGCAGTGTACATATCTCCCTTGGATTGTTATGACAGTGAAAAATGTATGTGAAATCACTTTGAAATGTCAAAACACAAAAAAAATGTTAAGTTTTAACTCTAGGATTGTACGCTGTCTTGGGCACAGGAACAGCACTTTATCCATTTTTGTAGCCTGACTTATAGCATAGTTTCAGTGATCAACTTATCTATTTAATAAGACATATTAAAAGTGCACTTAAGTGAGACATTAAAAAAAAAGTTTGCATAGTTTCAAAGGACTGTGAGCATCCATTCAGTAATTCTTTTCCTATAAAGAGAAAAGATTCTGAAACTTAGTTACAAGTTTTTAAATGGCACTGATTACAGTCAGATGTCCAAAACTCTAACAACCAATGATAAATTACAGTGGACAGTAAAGAATAACTTTACAATGTGCAACTGGGAAAATATTTACTCAGTATAGCCTAATGGTATATTTTGACAGTTTATAGACTTTTAGTACTCTCCTGTATTTCTAGTATTTCTTAGTACTGTAATACAGGTTTAAAACAAAAATCTTGGAAAAGAGAAGATTCAAAAATGGGAAAAAATCGCTTATAAACCAACTTCCCAGAGAAAAAGAACCCTTAACGTTGGCATTCACAGCTTTCAGTATTTATTCTATGCCCTGGTTGCCTTTTTTTTTTTTTTTTTTTAAAAAAGCATGAACAAACCACATGTATTATGTTGCAGCCTGTGTTTTAACTTAGGGAATATTCTCCCAATTCAGTGTTCTCTCACATGATGCTGGATGCCTTGAGAGTAGTCTATCATACAGATAGCAATTTACTAATCTTGGCGATCTGCATAGAATATCAATACTTAAGATATTCTGTACACTCCCAAAGCCAAAGAAAGTGGTCAAAGCCCTTCTATTTATCCACACATATTTATTACTGATTTGACATACTTCTTCAAAAGATACCTTCCAATCTTCCTTTGGATCTAAAATATGGGCAATCTGTTAACAGGTGATATGGCAGAAATTATACTACTCTTTCGTATTGAGTCCAATTTGCTTTTGAATTGTACTTGGGAAAAGAGTTCACTACTAAATGGAAAAAAAATACCTTGAAATCATTTTTGAGGAGTCTTAGTTTGCTGGAAAATAAGTTAATAAAAATGCTTTACTCCAACATATGTTTCTATAATTGTAGTAATAATTTCTATATCCACTATACCGTGTATTTGTCATTTGCTTTTCAGGATCTCTTCTACATTTTTGCCAATCTTTCTTCCTCTTTAAGTCACCAATTTCTACCCTACAATAACAAAACTATGCTTCTTTCTCAGTAAAAAAATTTTAAGAGACGAAAAAATAACCAGAAACACACACAATTTGAAAATCTCGATTCTTTGTGGTGTTGCATATAAGAAACTATACCTGGGCTCCACGACAAATACAAGTCCCATTGATAAAAATACTCAGTCTGAACAGAGTCATCCAGAAAGTACTAAAAAAAAAAATTTACTAGGAGAGTTTGTGTCTGAACCGTCAAGAAACGACAACAAAAAAAGGAGGCCCTGAGCTGCGGAGAAAATGAAAGACTTTCCCAACCTGTCACCGGTACGGGGAACTAAGGGAAACGTTGACAGTTTTGAAGCTGCCCGCGACGAGAGCTCGGCCAGCCGCGGGGGGCGGGAAAGCGGGGCGCGGGTAGTTTCCGGGCCGCTGCGCGCCTTTGTCCCGGCAGGCAGGTGCGGCAAGGCTGCCAGGCGCTTCCCGAAGCCCGCCGCCATGCCCCGCCCCGCGCGCCCGGCCCGACCGGCGCATCCCGACGGCCGGGGCGGGGCCTCCGCCGCTGCTCCCGCCCGCCCGGGCCCACACAAAGGCCCGGCAGCCGGCTGAGAGGAAGCGGCCCCGCCCGCCCCGGGCCCGGCCTTACCCAGCCGCTCCGCCGCCTGCAGCCCCGGCCGCGGTCACCGACCGCCGCGCCCCGCCCCGTGGCCGCCACGGCTGCTGCTATTGCTCCTCCAGCCGCTGCCGTCGCTCCAGCACCCGCCGCCCTCACCGCCCTCACCCCTCCCGGTGCCGCCGCAAAACCAGCCCCGCGGCCGCCAAGCGAACCTGGCTCCGCGCGACACTGCGTGCGCGCGCACGCGGGCAGGCCGCGGCGCGCTTTACGGCGGCAGCGTGAGTGCGTGACGCTCGCCCGTGGTCTTTGTTCGCACGTGGCGCCTGCGGAGGCGCTTGTGGCTGTGAGCGCTGGTGCAACAGCGGGCGCAGCCCGTCCGACTTACAGTATGAAGCGGCCGAGTGAGTGTGGTCAGGGGGCGGGCTTGGGGGGGCCTCTGTGTCTGATGGTCGACGGACCCACCAGGGCGCTCGTCTGCGGCTTGGTCTCTGGGGAATGGAGGGCCGGCGGGGAGGCCGTAGCCCTGATCCCGCCTAGCACTGGGGGGTTGGAAGGCTCCACGTGAGTCGCGGGCCTGTGGTGCAGAAAGAAGGCTGGGCCCCAAGGGTGAAGGTCGGGCCAGAGTCTCGTGAGGACCCAGTCAGTGTCTGAGCCAGGTTTCAGGCGCAGCGTTTTCCCTTGTGCGGCCACGTTTGATCCGGCCCTGGTGAGATCTGAGAGCCGCCTCTCGACCCCACTGTTAGCTCCTCCTTTGTGATTCGTGCTATTTGATAAGAAGTGGCTCTATTTTTGGATCTTATACGCTTCTGTGTGCTATCCCAGTATAATCTGGGAAGAGTGGGAGCGGGGAAGTTGGGCTCTACAACGGATCTGTTGAATCCGTCTTTGGGACTTGAGCGGTCCGTGTTTTATCTTTACCACACACCCACAAGATTTTTTAAAATTCATTTATTTTTATTTTTGGCTGCGTTGGGTCTTCGTTGCTGCGCGCGGGCTTTCTCTAGTTGTGGCGAGTGGGGGCTACTCTTCATTGCGGTGCGGTGGCTTCTCTTGTTGCGGAGCACGGGCTCTAGGCATGCGGGCTTCAGTAGTTGTGGCTCGCGGGCTCTAGAGCGCGTGCTCAGCAGTTGTGGCGCACGGGCTTAGTTGCTCAGCGGCATGTGGGATCTTCCCGGACCAGGGCTCAAACCCGTGTCCCCTGCAATGGCAGGCGGATTCTTAACCACTGTGCCATCAGGGAACTTCCCCACAAGATTCTTAAATTAGGTTTCAGAGCCAGTTAATTACTTAACGCAAACATAGATGTGACCCTAGAGCGCAGTCATCAAAAACTAAAACTGATCATTTGTGGATAAAGTGGACTTTAAAAAACTGTAAATAGGGCTTCCCCGGTGGCTCAAGAGCAGCCACCAGAATGAGAAGCCCGCGGTCACCACAACTAGAGAAAGCCCATGCGCAGCAATGAGGACCCAACGCAGCCAAAAATAAATAAATTAAAAAGAAAACAGTAAATAAATTAACCCTTTTGTGATATGTTGCTTTGCAGAGTTAAAGAAAGCAAGTAAACGCATGACCTGCCATAAGCGGTATAAAATCCAAAAAAAGGTAAGTCTTGTTCTTGAAAGAGTTATACCAAGTATAATGCTAAACTTATTTCTGCCCCACCCCTTCTCCACAAAGAGGTCTGGATTAATATTAGTATGATTTCACCTCAAGAAACGGAGGTTGGATAGACTATGACACAAGCTCTTAAGCATCAGAAGTAATTCAGTGATAAGAGTCTAAATTTTGATCAATATGATAACAATTGCTGCAAAAAGAATCTCCTGGTGACTTTTTCTTGCTGTTTCATACATAAGCATGTGTTCTCTGCATTGTTACAGTTAAAGTTCTATGTTTCTAGGTCATTTTACAGATATAAGTAAACTGCAGCCAGATTGGTTAGTCACATGAATTTTGTTTAGTATTTTTGTTAACTAATAAAATTTTATTACGATAGGTTCGAGAACACCATAGAAAATTGAGGAAAGAGGCTAAAAAACGGGGTCGAAAGAAGCCTAGGAAAGACCCGGGAGTTCCAAACAGTGCTCCTTTTAAGGAGGCTCTTCTTCGGGAAGCTGAGCTAAGGAAACAGCGGGTAAAATGCATCTAAAATGTTCAACAAGTGATGTGTGGGTGTGTGTATTTTTTTCAAAGTAAAGTTACAATATCAGGTCACTTTGGCTCTCCCATTTCTCTTGTGGCTTGAACACAGCTTGAAGAACTGAAACAGCAGCAGAAACTTGACAGGCAGAAGGAACAGGACAAGAAAAGAAGACTTGGAACTGACCCTGTTGTTGAGCTATGTAACATGGAACCTGTGAAAGAGGTAATGATTACAGTCATGAAAAATGGAGAAATAGGTTACATCTACTGACCTACTAATTTTGTGTCCTTTCCCCTTGTCTTTATCACCTAGGAATTTGGGCAATGCAAAGCTAAGAAAGCCAAGTCAAGCAAACAGAATCCGAAGAGGCTGTATTGTCAGGAACTTAAAAAGGTATCATAGTCTAGGTTAGTGTCTAAAAGTGGTAATGAGGTTTAAAAGACTAGAATTTTTTTTTTTCTTTCTTTCTCTCCTGACACCAACCTTGTAGAGGTGGAAGTAGAGTTCTCTTGAGCAGGAAGAATTCTTCAGCAAGTTGGCTTACTGATATGTTTCACTGAAGGAAATATTGTTATGGTTTTAATTTTTTTGCATGGGAACAGTTCCCCATAAGCATGATTTACAGAAGTGGCATTTTGTGATAAAATAACATTATGACACAGTGGCTTTTTAAATAGAAGGAAATACTTTAGAGGAGCAGTACAAAAGTAAGAATCTCTAAAGTACTTTGCTGAAACCTAAGTGAAGGAGGTCAAGGGGATGTCTTGGTGTAGCACTGCCATCCCCTACACCTATTTTCCTAAGGTCACTCCCTCCTGTGAATAGACCCTGACTGTGTTTCTCAGCAGCTCTTGGTAGGGCCACAAAGGTCTTTCAAACTACATAACTCAGAATGGGAAGATTATACATTTAGATAGTTGGGAATGTTTCCACTCTTGAAATCCACTTTGATCAGAGGCCACTGAACAAACTTATGTCTTACTGTCATGTAAGAAATAAACACGTGAACATCATTCACACCAAAGTGAAGATAAGAGATTCAACTCTGGGGCTTCCCTGGTGGCACAGTGGTTAGGAATCGCCTGCCAATGCAGGGGACACAGGTTTGAGCCCTGGTCCTGGAAGATCCCACATGCCAGGGAGCATCTAAGCCCGTGAGCCACAAATACTGAGCCTGTGTGCCCCAACTACTGAAGCCCGTGCGCCTACAGCCCACGCTCCGCAACTAGAGAAGCCACCGCGGTGGGAAGCCCGTGCACTGCAATGAAGACTAGCCCCTGCTCACTGCAACTAGAGAAAGCCCACGTGCAGCAACGAAGACCCAATGCAGCCAAAAAAAAGAATAAATTAAAAAAAATTTTAAGAGATTGAACTCTGAGCTCACCCTGTTGAAAAGTAGACAACGCCAGTGTACTTATGTGGAGGGTGGTGCCAGAGCAAGGGATGGTGTTCTGATAGCTTCTGCTTTGACAGGTGATTGAAGCCTCAGATGTTGTGCTGGAGGTGTTGGATGCCAGAGATCCTCTTGGTTGCCGGTGTCCCCAGGTAGAAGAAGCCATTGTCAAGGGTGGACAGAAAAAGCTGGTACTTGTATTAAATAAATCAGGTAGGCGAAAACATTGCTCTTTATGTTCCATATACACTAGTGAGGTATGAGGAAAACATCTGAACAGTCTTGATTGTCTCTGAAGACTGATAAGATCCAACTCTGACCTCAACAAAACCAATGCATATGCATGAGCTCTTGTTGCCAAAGACAGTGCTGGGCAGTGGGGTGGAAATTTTTTTTTCCCCTTAATTACTATATTATACTTTATTTACTTATTTATTCATTTATTTATTGTTATGTTGGGTCTTCTTTGCTGTGTGTGGGCTTTCTCTAGTTGCGGCGAGCAGGGGCTGCTCTTCATTGCAGTGTGCAGGCTTCTCTTGTTGTGGAGCACGGGCTCTAGGCATGTGGGCTTTAGTAGTTGTGGCACGTGGGCTTAGTAGTTGTGGTGCACGAGCTCAGTTGCTCTGTGGCACGTGGGATCTTCCCAGACCAGGGCTCAAACCCGTGTCCCCTGCATTGGCAGGCGGATTCTTAACCACTGCACCACCAGGGAGGTCCTGGAGATGTTTTCTAGAAGCGAATTAACTGGTTTGTACTGTTCTTTCGCTATTCAGTACTTAACCACCTTGTCTTATTTAACAGTGTAAGCTTTTATGCTCAGCTTACTGTGTAGTATATTTCACGTAGGAAATGATGACAGAGTGCCACATTCTTCACACCTGCGCAATGTCGACATGTGGCACTATTTAGATGAGACATGATCATGTATCTGGGTTTGAGCAGCAGGGACAGAAACACCCAGAAACAGAAACCTGTGAAACAGAAAGTAAGGATGGGATCTAAAATTACAGTTGGGGTCAGTAAACATGGCTCCTACCTGATAGTAAATTCTGGAAACATAGCCCTAAGGTTAGTATGGTAATATTCTAGAGGATGACTTAATCCTGAAAGGATGAGCAATGCAGAGGGGAATTAAAGAAACACAGAGGTGTACATACTGAACTCTGTTAACCAGAAGCATGGTAGGCAGCTGACCCTCTCCCCATCTTCTAGTTCAGATACTTTTGAAAAAACTGGGAAAAGGCAAACCTGAATGAAATCCATAGTTTACTAGACTTTGCAAATTTATCTCAACAAAATGACCAAATTGGAACAATGTTTTATTCCTAATCCCTATCAGATTTGGTACCAAAGGAGAATTTGGAGAACTGGCTAAGTTATTTGACAAAGGAATTGCCAACAGTGGTGTTCAAAGCCTCAACAAATCTGAAGGACAAAGGGAAGAGAATCAAGGTACCCTTAATTTAGTGGTGGGAGATGTGGTTCTTTCATCTTTCAGATGGGTGAAATATGATGAGTGTACAAAATCTTGATTAAAAAATGATAACTTTTAAGATCCAACTCTGATTTCATCCAGAGACAATCTGAAAGGCAATGGAATGTGATTTTAATAGATGGGCTCTGGAGCCAGATGGCTTGGGTTTTGTCTGGTGGATTGTCAGAAGTAGTTAAACTAATTATTTAGAATTTTAACTTGTGAAGGTAAAGAAGAAAGCTGCTCCATTCAAAAGTGAAGTCTGTGTTGGAAAAGAAGGCCTTTGGAAGCTTCTTGAAGGTTTTCAGGAGACTTATGGCAAAGCCATTCACGTTGGGGTAATTGGTGAGTTTCAGTTCAACATATTTTATGTCTTATCTCAGTAAGTGCAACTCGGCACTATAGGTAATGTTAGCCTCTAAGAGCTCTGGTTTATTTGAATTAATAATCGTTTCCTGCTCTTTCATTACCTGTGCAAGAAATGAAGATGCTAAGAGTAGATTTAGTGTTGAAGTGAAGATGCTCAGATCCAACTCTGGTCTTGCTCTAAACAGGCAAGCATAAAATAAGAGAGTGGAGATTTTATAATTACCAGCACATAATGCCTTTTGTATCTGTGGATTTCCCATTTGTAGGTTTCCCAAATGTGGGGAAAAGCAGCATCATCAATAGCTTAAAACAAGAACGGATATGCAATGTTGGTGTATCCATGGGACTTACAAGGTAAATTGAGTTCCATAATTGCAATATTTCATTATAGGTAAGTATGATTTTGTTTATTTTAAGGGAGACAGTTTTCTATTTCTATTTACTCAACTTTCTATTTAGTGAAAGGAACAGGGTTAAGCCAGTGTTAGGCTTGGGAAGAATTGATTAGAATAGCTGCCCACAATCTAGTTTGAAAGACGAGCAAATAGATTCATAGAAGGAAAAGCTGCCTTAGAGGAAGTGATGTTTGAACCTGAACTTGAAATGAATAGAAGTCTGCCAGGTAGAAGAGGGGGGAGATACTACAGAGGAAACAGCATGTGTTTAGGTCAATATGTATTGACACGTAGTGTTTTGTCTTTAGAAGAGGAGGGTGTGCTGTTACGGTTTTAGATAAACATGAAGCAAATGATGATAAAATGGATCTGACAGACTGTGCTGAGTTTGTTCAATCCAACCCTGAGCTTCGTTGTGTCTCTTGACCTTCAGGAAAACCAGTGCCTGTCAGTTACCATCTTTCTTGTCTCAGGTACATGCAGGTTGTCCCCTTGGACAAACAAATCACAATCATAGATAGTCCAAGTTTCATCGTGTCTCCACTTAACTCTGCTATTGCACTCGCTCTGAGAAGTCCAGCAAGTATTGAGGTAGTAAAACCAATGGAGGCTGCTAGCGCCATTCTGTCCCATGCTGATGCTCGACAGGTAAAAAGAATCCCCTTCCCTTGAGCTCCATCTTGTCTTTCATTATAAGCATTTTTTTTTTAACATCTGTACTATATCAGATAGATGACAGTTTGTTTTTCTTTTTTTAATAAGGTAGTACTGAAATTTACTGTCCCAGACTTTAAGAATTCTCTGGAATTTTTTACTTCACTTGCTCAGAGAAGAGGACTGCACCAAAAAGGTGGAAGCCCAAATGTAGAAGGTGCTGCCAAACTGCTGTGGTCTGAGTGGACAGGGTAAGGCTTCTTTCTGTTGGCTTTTTGATGGCCACATAGAATAAAGGAACTGATTTTTGACACACTTTATTTTTAATACCAGTGCCTCCTTAGGTTACTTTTGCCATCCCCCTACATCCTGGACTCCTCCACATTTTAATGAGAGCATTGTGACAGACATGAAATGGGGCTTTAATCTGGAAGAACTGGAAAAGAACAATGCACACAGCATACAAGGTAAGCACGGCTTGTGTTTAAATACTGTCTTCATAAGCTGACAGGCCAATAAAGGTCTCATCTGTTTACACGGGCTGTTTACCTTTTCTAGCCATCAGGGGCCCTCGTTTAGCCAGTAGCATCCTTTTCCAGTCATCGGGTCTGACAAATGGAGTGATAGAGGAAAAGGACATACCTGAAGAATTGCCGAAACAGAAAGAATGGAAGCAGGAGGAGCGGGGGGACTATGAAGATGTCAACACTGACCAGGAATGTGTTGACGAAGGTGATGTAAGTATGTTGTGCGTGAGTTGTTTAAGCTGAAGTAAGTTTTCTAGCATTACAGTGTACAACAGAGGGGAAGGGGCTGAAGGAAGAAATAGAAATTAAATATTTCATGACTTTAAAAAGCCTCGTACAATTTAGAAGTTTAAGGCTTGCAATCATTAGTCTTGATTTTGTGCATCCATTAATGTGTAACTCCAGAGACGTTTTCTGGGTATGTAATTAAATTGGATTAATGAGCACACAAGGGCTTACTAACACTGTTTCTCTGTCCCACACGAAAAGGGCTCAGACATGTCCCCTGAAGAAGAGGCCTGCGAGGCACTGCCTGAGGACTGTCAATCAGGTGAGTTGGGTGGAGGGATCTTCTAACAAAGCAGTACAGTAGCTTTTATTTTTGTTTTTAAACACCTCCTTTTTCTTTCCAATATAGATAAGCAGTCTGCACCATCTTTCATCTTGGATAAAATGACTGAAGAGGAAGATGATGCTTATGATTTCAGTACAGATTATGTATAATAGAACTTTGTCCTTATATAATGGTGTTTTGTTGTTGGTTTTTAACATTGTGAGCAGACTGCTAAGCTGTTCTCTGCGTGTGATGTACCAGTTTGTTACAGTATGACATAAACTGTGTAAATTTTGTGAATGTGTATATAATGATATATTCATTTTAAAAAATCAGGCAACTTTAGAAAGTGTCTAAATTCTATAAAAAGATATCTCTTAAACAGTGAGTGGATAGAAGTAAAGTTAAAACATACCTTATTGAAACATGTACTTTTACTTTATTTACAGATTCGGCCACAGGTCACAAAATTAAAACCAAGCAGCAGTGTTGAACTAGCTGTACCAGCCGTATCTAAGTACATTCACCTCTGGTCGTTCAGCACTGTCAGTAAGCAAACTCTTGGTAAGGCAGATGGAGGCATATTTATAGTCTGTCTGGGAAGCTGACTGCCAGATGGGGCAGTTTGTCCTCTTTACCCAGCTGAAATGTCCCTTGTCCCTTTGTTGCTGCAAACAGGCATTGAAGCCTAGCAAGTGTTACTTCCCACACATACTGTCTTCCAGGACTTCCTGAGAAATGCTTATAGCATA
This sequence comes from Stenella coeruleoalba, assembly GCF_951394435.1. Lineage (NCBI taxonomy): Eukaryota > Metazoa > Chordata > Mammalia > Artiodactyla > Delphinidae > Stenella > Stenella coeruleoalba. The sequence goes on from NC_137156.1 coordinate 69,131,427, forward strand.
TTTATTTACTTTATATTTGAGATCTCCACATGTCTTCGGATTAGGCTGAATTTGCCTGTTGGGTCCGGAATATACCATTTTTCCCAGACATCAGTATATGAAGCAGTTCTTCCCCATGGCTTAAAGTGCCCATTCCAGTGGAGTAGCTTGGCAGCCTTAACAAACTGGGGTGAATATCGTTTTCCAGCACTGGAACCTTACATTTAGGAAAAAAGAGCCAAATGACTACTAATCAGACACAAGACTGCAGGAAACTTAAGGGAAACAATATATTCCATCCCTGAGGGTGGTCCTTTAGACACTTTATTAGCTTAGGCCCTTGGTGAATTATCTACTTACCAAGGTGGCGAACATTCCACATAGGGTCGATGGTGGAGTGCTGTTGATAAAATACGATCAGCAGAGGTGGTGTTGTGATGCTGCCAGCCAGTGTTCTACTGTACAGCCCTTCTCTTGGTGGGACAGATAACAAATGAAAGCTGTTAGTAAAGAATCCTAATTCCTGTTAGTGAAGACCACCAGGGTTGAAATAACAAGAGTTTTCACAGCTAGGCCAGTTACATACTTACTCTACATTGAGTTTCATCCATTTTTCCAGCTGGCTAGTTATATTCTGTCTTTTCCATTCTGTCAAGTTTGCAACAAAAACTCCAGGGTTAAATGAGCAGGTGCTGGCTTTCATGGAAAGCTTACGAATTCTTTCCTTTTTATAGTCAAGATATCCAATGTAATTGTACTAAAAACACAATTGGGATATATAGTATGTTTAATGCTTCAAACAGTAATTTGATAACTGTTCTGCTTACTTACGACTTCTCAGATTATTAACAAAGGGCTCTACATAAAGCAAATAAAAGTGACACTTGGGATTGCAAGTTAGACAACAGGAACCTAAACATTAAGCCAGATGTTCAAGGAGAATTAGGGTGTCTAATCCGTGAACCAATCTAGGAAAGCAGCCTTGAGTTTTGGGATGAAATAATTGGTGAATAAAATGTAGCTAAAGATTTAGAATTCCCTGATTTTGCTGCCTCTCCCCATTGACATGAATTATAGGGAGTGGAGTGTCTATTTACAAGGTCTAATAAGTAATTTACCTGGTTCCCTGCTCCACGGATGACAACTTTAGTAGAGGATGAATCACAATCTTCTGAAAATGCAGCTGCATGTCCTGGCTTCAGTGGTGTATTGTACAGGGCAAGAATATCACCTGAAACAGACAAAGTTTAAGATTTACACTGGAAGTTGCCCCAAGATTCCCTATTCCTCCCACTTAGGATGGCCTTTTATAGGATATCATAAATAAGACAACCACTATCGCCCACGCTGGACAGAGAGCAGCACTGATGGTGACATTCTTTAGTACCTTGCACAATTACATCATCGTCCATATATATGGCCTTCTTTGCGCTGGGGACCAGAATTGGCAAGTAGAACCTTGCAAAGGTTAACTGGAAAAGGAAAGAGGCATTGGCACAAGATTTGTCAGTGGCTGTGCTTTTGTTTATTAGAAACTCCCAGAATGCTCTCAGTATCCATGCAGCAGAAGACAGCCAAAGGTCTCTGAACTTCCAGGTTTGGTCCCCAGGGAAGTACTAGTACTGTACCCACAGTTACCCAGGTATTCCAATCATTTCATAATACTACCAAGTACAAACAAGGATGCATGGAACTCACTGGTTTCATGGAATCCCCCTGGTCAGGATCCTCCTTTACTTTCCCTTCCAAAAGTTTAGTGTCAAAATTCACAATTTTGTACCTAATGCTTTTCAGGGTACTGCTGCTGAGCCAGGACCTGATGAAAATAAACCACTAAATATCAGTTTTAAGTAATCATGTCCCAAACCACAGCCATATCTCTGCTTTCCAATAAGACCATAATGCAAGAGAAATCCTGAGGACAAAATAGGTGTCTTCAAGCCCCTTCACCTCTGAGCATTGGTTTCCTCATCTGCAGTGAATTTACCCACTAAAGACCCGTCCTGAACCAAGATTCCATGGTGATAGTGCACCCAAAGGCTCATACTTTTGATCACTCTTCTGACACTAAAACTGCTGTAGAAAAAATTCATTATGGAATTGAGAAGATCCTTTCACCACATGGATCATTTAACATTTGTCCCTCCAAATACATCAGTGAAGAAAATGAGTCAAAATATGATGGTAGTGAAAGCTAAGTTATCAACAAAGCTGGTAAATCAGTCTGTTAATCTACACTCATTAATTCACTGTGTTGGCTGAGTGATTTCTACCTGAGTCTAAGGTACTGCCTGTAAGAAACGTCAGTATTCCCTAAAGAGGTGTTGCACATTTTTCCTAGGCCCATTTCACATCAGCGTTTTGTGGATATAATGTTATTTCTATAGTCTATTTTAATGCAATATTTCTTTCTACATTATTTTAGATGATTTCTTGAGTTTTTAAAATACGGAAAAATAATTCTTAACAACTTTGATGAACAACCATGGAGAAAGGCACAAGGACAGATATGTTTTAGAACTTTGACCACTATTAACCTGTTAGATAAAATGTTTCTTGGAATAAACTTTGTAAATCTTAATTCAAAGCATCTTTCAAAACACAGTTAAGACTATCCATCAGATTGAGTTTCTATTAATCACAGGTTACAATAGTAAGGATCATTTGCTGAGCGATTATTATGTCGTAGGTGTTTTCATATATTTTTTCATTTACTTGACACAACAATCCTCTAATCTGGATATTTATACCCCGTACTTACAGATGAGTAAATGGGTTCCAAAGAGTTAGGTAATGTTCCCCACTATGGGCTAAAATTTGGATCAGTGTCTATGCTCACTTCACCATACTACCTTGCCATTGCTCCCATGTCCCTTCCCACTCTAGACCAGAACTACTCAAGAGCATGTTCTTGAAATAAGGAACTCGTAAGAGAATGTAAATCAACACCTTACTTCCTTCATTGAGAAAGTCTTATTACCAAAAAAAAAATCCACTTAACTATGCATAGTAACGCAGTTGATTTACATCTTGGCACAGTTTTCTTACATGTTTTTGCTATCATGGAGACATGTTTATGGTACAATCACATGGAAGAACAATGTGCAGTTTACATGTGGTATAATTGTATAGGAAAAATGTAAACATTGAAAAACATATTACTGGATTGGCAGCTGGCCTGCTCTTAGAGCATCCCCTAGAAGCAGAATCATCAGGGAAGCGGAGCTCACCGGAGATGGTCTCCTGTACCGTTGAGTGTAACAATGTAGAAAATCACATTGGAGCGAGTGTTGTGCTGAATACTGTTTATGGCTGCAATGGCCCCCCCAAGCCTATCTTCAGATGCAGCAATGACCACAGGAATCTCCTCTTGTCTCCCATCTACCGCATGTTGGGGAGCATTTGGGACAAAGTCTACAGGCTGAAGCCCCACAATTCCTGAATCTGCAAAGAACACAAAGAAGGTACTGTGATACAAACACAATCTCAAGAGCTTTTGATACAGAGCCCAAGGCATGAAAAGAGGTAAGCTGAGAATTATGATACACCTCATTCTGCCTCATTGTAATGTGAAGCATATAGCCCAGAAATTGTGTTTTCCTGTATGTAACCAGGCCTTTGGAAAAGCATTTTTTAAAAAACAGGCAGACAATTCTGATACATTACTGGTAGGAATATAACAATCTTTTTAGACCTTATTTGGGCAATTTGTATCAAGAGCCTTAAACAGGTACATGGCCTTTGACCCAATAATTCCCCTTGTGTCTCTTAAGGACATCTGAGAGGTAACCAAAAGTCACAATTTTATTTACAATTGTGAAAAACCTAGAAACAGACTAAAAAACAGTTGTTTTTCAAACTGTGAATTGTATCCCACAAGTAGGCATGAAATCAGTATAAGTGGATCGCAATCAGAACATGAGTAGGAAAACAGTTCCTGAATTGGAATAGAACAGTGACTTAGAAAATATCAGAATGCATCACATACAGCAAATGCTAGTATTGTTTTGTAAACCTTGCTTTTTATAATGTTTGTTCATTTACTCATTCATCATGCATTGAACACTGAATGCCTACTATGTGCCAAGCAATATCTAGGCACCAGGGTTACAGCCATGAATAAGATGGTCAAGTCTTTACCATTGTGTAGGGCAGATAGACAATAAATACATGTATGTGTCTGCTGTATGTAACACATTCATATTGTGGGGTTGCCATCAAAAAAATCTGAAAGTCATTGTACCAAAAGACTTTTTCCTATGGCAAAAAGTAAACTATGTGACATTAAATTTACATATGAAGAGTTTTGTCATGGTGACGTACTTGGGATATAATTATGTGAAAAACCATGTCATGTGTAGTTTATATATAGTATAATCTCAACTGTATAGAAAAAAATACAGAGAAAAAAAACCTGGAAGGTACTAACACAAAATTTTAATAATTATCTCTAGGCAGTGAAATCATTTATTCAATGAATATTTAGAAGCACCTCCTATGTACCAGACACAACTGTCCTCATGGAGCTTGAATGCTGTTTTCTTTTTTATATATGTTCCCACCAGAAGCATGCATTACTTTATGTAAATATATATGTATATATAAAAATACACACACATATATACACTATTATAAAAACATGCTATCAGAGCACTCAGTGAAAGTTAAGGAAAAGCTATTAGTCTTTTCCTGCTCTGGTCAAGTACAGTGGGCGACAATCTAAAAATGATTTTTGACAAACACTCTGAAGCCTCAAACATCCCTCAATACCAAGGCAGAGCAGTATGAACAACTAATCTAAAATAACTGGCAGCGGAATTATACAATAGTGGTCTTTTAAATCAGGTGACAAGGCTTTGTGGTTTTGTTTTACTACTAAAGACCTGCTGATATGGTTTCATGTGTTAAAGCAGAGTAACAGGTAAAGGAAAGTAACCAGACTGACACTCCAGTGAACAGAGGAGGCATGAAACACCAGCAACACTCACCTGTCCCCACATTCTGAAGCCCTGCCCTACTGAAATGTCTGTAGATAACAGCCCACAGTGGCTCCTTTCTCCAAGGCCTCTGATTTGGTAAAAAGGAATCTTCTGTGAGATCAAACCCTCAGCAAACAACTGCCCGGCAAGGAGAAGGGGACAGGCTGCAAGAGCACAATGAGTGCCACCTGCCTTTCTGAAAGTCTTTAGTACTTCTATAAGGCCAAGAAAAAAGCCGCCTTTTCTTTGAATCTAGTGATGTAACTCAGAATGTGGGACACAGGGAATTCCAGGTCCTCAACACATGCCAAGGCATTAGTCAGGGTTCCCATACCTGAAACCTCGTTCCTCAGCAAACTGCTCAGGCCGAGGAAGTTATGGTGCAAAACCAGTAAGAAGAGAGCAACAGCCAGGACCAGGATGATAATGTTTACTGAAACAGAGGAGAATGCCCATGTTACATCTCTTCACCTTTTGACCTGGTATAAAACAACAGAACTGTAGAAAGGACATACCTTTACGGAATGACATCTTTTTCTTCTGTCTTATATAAATATTAGTTATTAACCCTACAAAACAAAAACAAGCCCCCAAAGTCAGTAGGTACATTAGAATGGCCATCAAAATGCCTACATGCTTTTTGGTTTTTTTTCTGGCTGCGTGCGGGCTTTCTCTAGCTGTGGTGAGCCAGGCTACTCTTCGTTGCGCTGCGCAGGCTTCTCATTGCAGTGGCTTGTCTTGTTGCAGAGCATGGGCTCTAGGCACGTGGGCCTTAGAGCGCAGGCTCGGTAGTTTCGGTGCACAGGCTTAGTTGCTCGGCAGCATGGGGATTCTTCCTGGACCAGGGCTCGAACTGGGTCCCCTGAATTGGCAGGTGGATTCTTAACCACTGTGCCACCAGAGAAGTCCCACCTACACACTTTTATTCAGGTAGAAACAAGAAATGCATACGGTATTTTCTGCAAGAAACTCGTTTTGAATTAACAGTTTCCAAGGACCCAATTTGGGATCTGAATTTTTTATGGTAGTCATAATAATAAAATACTTCCAGTAACTTATAGCCTTGTATACCATATGCCACTAGATGAAAAGCAAAAGAAGTTCTACCAGGAGGAATACTTGGAGTCTAACCACTATGGAAATGTTTTCTGAATGAATTTCTACTTAAAATTCCTAATTAGACATGGACTTCAGTTGTCTATGATCCAGTAAACCAAGGTCAGCCTCGTTGGTACAAACATCCCTGCTCCAAGATGTATTCCATTCATCTTTAACTGGAATTAAAGAAAAGAGAAAAAAGAACAGTTCCCAAATTCATTTAAAACTATAGCAGAGGGACTTCCCTGGTGGCGCAGTGGTTAAGAATCTGCCTGCCAATGCAGGGGACACGGGTTCGAGCCCTGGTCCAGGAAGATCCCACATGCCGCTGAGCAACTAAGCCCGTGCGCCGCAACTACTGAGCCTGCGCACTAGAGCCCGCGAGCCAAAACTACTGAAGACTGCACACCTAGAGCCCGTGCTCCGCGACAAGAGAAGCCACCGCAATGAGAAGCCCGCACACCGCAACAAAGAGTAACCCCCACTCGTGGCAACTAGAGAAAGCCCGCGCGCAGCAACAAAGACCGAACGCAGCCAAAAATAAATAAACTTATAAAAAAAAAAACCTATAGCAGGGAAACAGAATTACAAAAATTCACAAAATCCAATCTTGCTATCAAAAGTTTAGAGCTCTAGTCTCAAAATTAAAAATCTGCTAAAAGAAAAAATTAGCTTCTTCTGGGGCTTCCTATCTGTTGGTTAACTACCCATCTCTTATGAAAGTGGTGTCTAATACTGTCACTCCGCCGGTGGTTTGTGCTCCCCAGCTCATCTGAAGCCTTCACTTTTTCAAAACAATTCAATGGAAACAAGACTGTAAGTGGGGCTAAATTAAACAATTAGGTTTCTACAACAATCTCTGGGTAATGTTTCATTAAAAACATTTTTTACAACCTGGATATTGTGATCCTACATTTGAGAACTTTACCCCTTTCTACTTCATCTTCCCCCATGGGAGTACCTAACATTTACATAAAGGCTATTAATTTTACAAAGCACTTTCAAATATAGCATATTTCTAAAATCAAAGTTAGTTTGAATTAATTTCATCTTAAATGAAGTGCGTGCCTATCAGGCACTTGATTTCTCAAGGCCTTTGAAAAGAAGAGAAATATATTGAAGTGCTGTTTAAAAACTGGGATCACAGGCCAGATTACAAATTTGGGAGAACATAATTCAGACTCCCAAAGAACAATCTAAAATACACACATTCTTTCTCGCTCACTCTCATTTCTTTCTAGAACAGTATATGTAAAGTATATTATACCAACAAGCTTACTCTCTAAAGACTACAAATCGTTATATACCCTGAGCCATGTGTCTCTATCTCCTCTTGAGGACTGAGCCTTACCTATAGAAGGTGGCAGACTGGGGGCTGCTCAGACAGAGTTCTAACATCTGCCTGCTTGGAGTCAACTTCCACCAAGACTGGAGAAAACTATCTCACTTTAATAAATCTCATTTAGTTAATGGTATAAGGGCCAATGGTTTAGCTCAACAATGTCCACTAACAATTACTTACAGGTGGTATGTTAATTGAGAGGCACAAGTATTTGTGCTATTGTAGCTAGCTAGACAGAAGAAAAACACAATCCCAGCAGGTATTTGATGTACTTAAGTAGATTCACATGGCAGAAACCACCTACTCCTAAAACTCTTCCACAGTTATCTACATGCAAAATGCCGATTATTATGGAGTGTGTCTGATCCATATTTCCTTTCCTGGTGCAATTCCTGGTAATGGAATTCACTGATCTGGTTAGAAAGAATTCTCAAAACAAAACTGTATGTACATCCCGGATGTGCAATATTGGCTGTATTTTTGCAAGAGTACACAACTGTGTACAATTTGATCAGTAATATTCAATTGTTCACTATGAAAAGTAGCATTTTGTCTATAAATTACAAGACCTTCACATTCCCAAATCATTCACAATACACACACATAGCAGGCATTCCCAGAAATATGGGTGAAGAAACCTTACGGGGCAAGAATACTTTATGTTTTTAACTTGCTAGCTACCTGCAATAGTACCCACATCTCAGTGGCCTTTTCTGCTTTTCTTTCTACTGCTCTATATTCCCAAGGAAGGCCATTCCACTCATGCTCTGCAACCTATCCTATAATTGCTTCCTTGGCGCAGCATCAGCAAACTCTTTCCCTCTCTGCTGGATCACACACTTAGCAGCATTAATTATCATGCTCTGGTATCTTCCAGTTAATTAAAAAATAAAAAAGACACCACTTCCCATATCCCAGCAGACCCACAGACCCGTTTCTCTGTTCACTCTCACTCTAAAAGCTTGAAAGGATTTAAAGTTCCCAGCTCCACTTTCTCTCTTGTCCTCTATCCTACTTCAACCAGACTTCTGGCCCTACTTCTCCATTCAAAGTGGCTTTGTCGAGGTCACAAAAGACCAAGGTCATCTTTCTGTCCTCTTACCCATCCCCTCAGAGGCCATCAAGAAAGTTCACCGCTCCCTCTCTTCAATTATGAAATTATCTCATTTATTTGATTTGTTTGTGTCTTCCCTGCTCTATGAAAACAGTGATCCCAGTGAAAAGTGTTTATTCGTGTATCCTTGCCATCTAAAACCATGTCTGGTAAATGGTAATAGGTATGTGATATTTGTTGAATGGTCTTGTTAATCCAGGAGCAAGGCTGGTTCTCAGCTCTGAAAGGGAACACGATCTTTGATAATAATCATGAAAACAAATTCAAACACAAGGCAAGACATGGATTCCAATGGAGATCTGAAATTGAACCTGACACGCAATCTCCTTTTCCCATGATTATCTTTATAGCTCAAATACCATAAAGGCTCTGCAGCAACTGCCACCCTGTGAAATGCATTTAAAGAGGGATAACACAGAGGGATTCATCTATTTCTGCATACGAGGGAAAGTCCGTTTAGTCTCTGCCAGACTGAAAGGTGGAAAAGGCACTAAGGATATACATCCACTTTCTCTACCTCTTCTCTGCCTAGCTCCTACTTGGCTTTCAGGAGTCAGGGGAGCCTCCCCCAAACCTCACATTCAGCTGCATCTCCCCTGAGCTCTCACATCTCCCAGGCTTCGCTCCCCCAGAGTAAATCCGGCTTATATTTGTGGGGTTACGTGGCTGTCTCCCTTGACACACTCTGGGCTCTAGGAAGGCAAGGACCTGGTGTTGGTCACGGCCATGTCCTTGGCCCAATTCATGGCACAAAAAAAGCTGCCGGGAATGTTTGTTGACTGCATGAGGTCGGCAGCCGCACACCGCCTGCCCTGGAGTGCCTAGAATCCCACCGCCTGTGACCCTGAGGCGCAACACAGCACAGAGGCCAGACAGCCAGTTGGGACCCACAGGCCCAGGTTTCCCAGAAGTTTCTCTCCGGAACGTGGGTGGGTCTTCCACCTTGCTCAGAGTAACGGGGCAGGGCCTAAGCTTCTGAGATAGACGCCGGCCTTGAGAGGCAGTGCGAAACCTTTGCTGGCCTCTTTCGGGAGGCCTGAGTCTGTGAGGACGCCAGTGAAGCCGCCAAGCAGCCTGCAGGGACAAACTGGAGACTCCCCGGGTGGGAACTCTCTCCAACTCGTGCGAAGAGACGGGCCAGGACCCGTCCTTCTCCGAGGGCATTCCCTTTCTCTGGATGATGGGTTCTGGGGTACTCCCCTCTAAATTCTGGGGGTCAATAACGTTTAGGAGTGTTTCGCAATGGGTGACGCTCCAGGGGTTCTCCCCACCCCGCGGCCCCGAGGCCAGCCGTTTCCCTCGGACGCTCCCCACGGCCTCCCTTACCTGCAGCCCGAGGAGGAGGGGCCGCTGCCCACGCCCCGGCCCGCCCCGCCAGCTCAGCGTCCCCACCGCAGGCCCCGGGGCCCAGCCCGCTGCCGGGCCGCCCGCGTCCCCTGCACTCCGGACCGAGCCCGCCTGCCCGCTAGCTCCGCGGCCGCCGCGCAGTCCCGCAGCCCCCCGCCGTTAGCCGCTCTGTCCGCAAGACCGTCGCGCAGAGCAGGCGCCGCCGGGCAGCCCCACCGCTGGGGTCCTCGCCGAGAAATGTCCGTCGCCATGGAGACGGGGCGCGCGCAGGCCGCCGTTAAGCCGCGAAGGCACAGCCAAGTACAGTTTGGCGGACCTGGACCGCGGCCCTCGGCACCCAACAGCGCTGACGGCGAACCCTTCACGGGCGCGTGATGCCTCGGCTCGGCCGCCACCGTCAGCATCTCGGCCCTTGCAGAGAGGGCGCCGGCCTACAGCCAGCTCCGAAAGCGCGGGTCGCCTAGCGAGGGCACGGGGAGGGGCCTCGGGCCGACCGGGTTTGTGGGAGACATCCGCTTCCGGGGCCGCGGCCATCGCGACCCTCGGCTCGACAGGACAGTAGAGCTGTACGCAGGAGGTGACTCCGGCCCCTACTGTCCCTGAGTCCCGGCCGCCTTCGCTCCGCCGCCCGCCTCCTGAGCCAGTCATGTTGGAGTATCTGAGTTCCCTGCCCACGCAAATGGTGAGGGCGCTGCCCGCCTCGGCCCCAAGATTCCTACACGCCGCTCGCGAGCCTGGCAGCTCCGCAACCCTTGTCCGAGACCCACCCGGTGCAGCGCGGTTCCTACCCCGGATGGCTACTTTCTTCCCCGAAATGAATCTCCTGGGTCCCCTTCTCTCTTCCCCCGCGAGGATACCCCAGCCCGGGTTCCGTGAGTTTGCTTTAATTCCCCCGGGAAACCCAGAATGTCATTCCTTGCTTAAGTTCTTGGGGAAGTCCCATATATTGGGATCGCCCTGTGCCAAAGCTGTGAGGCCAGGGCAGGAATGTACCTCTCCAGTGGTGGAACCAATTTCTGCTTTGCTCTCCTTCACCTCTAGGATTACAAGGGCCAGAAGCTAGCTGAACAGATGTTTCAGGGAATTATTCTTTTTTCTGCAGTAAGTATTGGTTTTGCATAGTCATCTCTCCCCACCCCCACCCCAGCTTGACTGTATTTAATATACTTGCTTTGTCTCTAGATAGTTGGATTTATCTACGGGTACGTGGCTGAACAGTTCGGGTGGACTGTCTATATAGTTATGGCGGGATTTGCCTTTTCGTGTTTGGTAAGAAATTTATGGGTGCTTGGATGTTGGTGGCAACTTAGGTTTTCTGAATTGGGTTGTTTTGGTTGGCCCTAGTAGTGAGAACCGGCACCATCGTTTACCTCGTCCTTCCCTTGCTATCACTGGAAAAGTAAATGCCAAATAGCATCAGATAAGGTTAAGTTACATAAAGCTCATTTCTTCTGGCAGGCGATCCAAGCAGTAATCTTAAAGTCACACTAGACCTTAAGACCTTACGGTCTTCATACTGCTCCCTCCTCACCTTTCTTTTAGCTCTTAAAGCCATGTGTAAACAATGAGGCTTGTTCTCACTTACAGTATCTTGTCTGGGTGGTGGCACATAGTTTTCATAGGAATGTCAGTTTCATTTTTTTTACCTTTAGCATAGGAGTCATTTGGGAACCAGGCATTATCCATAATGCTCTTTTAAACTTTTAATGGCCATAAATGATGCATTTTCTCTGTTCTGACCCAGCTGACACTTCCTCCGTGGCCCATTTATCGCCGGCACCCCCTCAAGTGGTTACCTGTTCAAGACTCAGGCACAGAAGACAAGAAACCAGGGGAAAGAAAAATTAAGAGGCATGCTAAAAATAATTGATTGGGGTTTTCATGATTGAGCTTTACTACTGCACCTGCTTTTGTTTCATGTGACATGAGCTAAATTGTTTTCATATCCAAAACATGAGCTAAAAACACCTATGCTCAGCTGTGTACAGATTTTGTTCTCTCTATATTTCACTTTTATGTTGGGTTTTGATTTATAAATATTTTAGACCTTCTCTTCACAATCTTCCTCTGAAATGGAGAACAGAAAACACAAGTATGCAAAGTTTCTTTCAGGTCTACAAAATAATGAAGAATAAAAGCCTCATAAATGATAGTACAGTTTAACTATCAAAGTTTTATAATTCATTATGAGTCATCAGGCTGTTTTAATGTTTTCAAATAAAACTCACAGTGCAACTCAATGTCTAAAGAGTCTTTTGTTTATTGTTCTGCAGCATGACTACTAGTAAAAGCCAAAGTTAGAAGTTTGTGGTTCTGAAAGTGTAAGAACCATTTCTCTTTTCTGAAGCTACAAGTTCCTAACATACTTTTTTTTTTCTTTAACAACAGCAAAAGCACCTATAAAAAAACTTTTGCTTTATACATTTAACATCTTATTCAATGCATGATTCATATGTGATATCTTACAGCTGTGAAATTTACCACAAATGTAAATTTGTGGTAAAGTAGTATCTTGGTACCACTAAAATAAGGCTATTGCCAAGCAGAAAACATTTAATCCAGGCTTTACCTAAGGTGGTTCAAAGTGGAAACCATAAAACTGTAAATTCCTTTAAAATTTTCCAGAGGGCCGAAGAGAAAAATGTTCTAAAGGCCTTGTGGGAGGGATGGGAGTGGAAGGGTTATTACAGGTAATATTCTGTTTCTCAATACCAGGATATAGGACTTCCAAACTATGAGTTTAAAAAAAAGGGAGCAAAGACCTTAATATAGCAAAAGTCAGGAAAGGATTCTAAAAAAGGGGAAGAAAAATAAAAGATGGCAGAAACAAGAACAAGCATATCAATAAGTATAATAAATGTGATTATAAAGTTAAGAGCTCCCAATAGGGTTAAAAATCATGTCATCTCATGTTCTCAAAATGACACCCCAATGGGCTTCCCTGGTGGCGCAGTTGTTGAGAGTCCGCCTGCCGATGCAGGGGACACGGGTTCGTGCCCCGGTCTGGGAAGATCCCACATGCCGCGGAGCGGCTGGGCCCGTGAGACACGGCTGCTGAGCCTGCACGTCCAGAGCCTGTGCTCCACAACGGGAGAGGCCACAACAGTGAGAAGCCCGCGTACCGCAAAAAAAAAAAAAAAATATATATATATATATATATATATATATATATATATATATACAGAATGTTAATAAAAAAGGTATGGAGGAGATTTTTTTTTTATTCTAAGAAAATAATATGTATAACTTTATACCAGTAAGTTAGAAAACTTTAGTAGAACTGATGACTTTGCGGAAAGATGTGGATTTATAAAACATGCAAGAAATGGTAAATAGCTCAGGAAGACCGATGGTTTGCCAAAAATTTGTCCTCAGCTGAGCACTAGGACTAGATGTTTTTAGAGTTAAGTTGTTAAAAACCCTTCAAAATAAAGAAATTTCAGAAATTAGGCCATGAACCCAGGCCTAGCACCTGGCACATAGTAAAAACTAAATAAAAGTCTTTTATGTGGACTAGAAAGAGAACATTTTATTATTTTATGTGTGTGTATAATTTTCATAAAAGGTAAGACATTTTTAACTGTAAAAGATGAAAATATTTCTGGAGTCATATTCATGTTTAGAGTCCCTCAAATGCAGAAGTTAAAATTTACTAATCAAAACTTTTATTTTTTAAAAACTATTTGCTAGATGGGTGTTGCCCCTTATTAAACAACTAATAAAATATGTGATATACAATTCTACATTTAAAACATGGGAAGACAATATCTTGATGTATAAGAAGACAAATTTCAGGAGACAAATATGTCCAACATAACTAAAAGGATCTGGACTTTACTTAACACCTGCTGAATTAGAAAAGGAATTAGCGTTTAAGGAATGTTTTCGCTGATGGAAAAATAAATCTTAAAAAGAAAAAAAAAAAATCCAGTATGTAAAAACATATTGATTTACTAGCCCAAAATAACTCCTAGTTTCATTTCTTGTATACCCTGAATGAGGTCCATATTAAATGGAAATAAAATGTTAAAACATCCATCAATATGCAAAAAAAGGAATTCAATGCTCAAGTACTATATATAATGCCATATCTTTAAATCTACTCCCAGAATAATAAAAAAAATAATTTATCAACTTCTACTTAAGGCTATTAACAGTAAAAAGTAGTGTCACTGGATATATGTCATTTATTTCTCCTATTGCTTTCGTCACTCTAGTATAATATAAAACTTCCAATCCAGTATGTTATATCCCTGTATTCAAGCTAATAAGTACCTTAAAAAAAATAGTTCTAGATATCAAGTTGGTTTAAGGCTCAGTAAACAGTAACCAAATAAACGTCGTACAACAGATTTTCCCTCATAAAGGGAATAAGATAGCCAAAGGTTTTTTTCTTTTGTAGTAAGCTTGCTTCATATTACTCTGTCCAATTTTTTTCTAGTAAAAAAAGGCCCAACAAAATATAAGGATGGTGAATGGACTCCAGTCATTATTATAGGTTTGTTTGTTTTTGTTTAAGCCAAAAACGTTTGAAAATAGTTTCATTCTGGCAGCAGATTAGGTAAATTCTCAAAATTTTACATTATCTTCAAAAAATTTTAACTGGTGAGCTTTCACATTGTAAGTCACATACTTTTCACCCATGTGCTCCCGCAAACGTACCTATTTGGGAAACATAAAAAAAAAAAAATCAGTATATAGTAGAAAAAAATATTTCTGTAACCTTAAAAGGGTTATTCTAAGCATGATACCAAGAGCAGAAACCTTATGGGACAATACTAATAGTTCTGTTTACATAAAAATTTTAAATGTCAACATACCAAAAAATAGTCATAAGAAATTAAAGAGCAAACAATAAACTAAGGAAAATATTTGCTACATGCCAAAGAATTAATACCATTAATGTATAAAGAGCTCTTAAAATCAATAAAACACAGCAATATTAGATTGTAAAGTAACTATACTCTAATAAAAAGTAATTAAAAAAAAGCCACCAAACACCTGTTATCCTTATTAGAAACCTAGACATTCCGTTTCATATCACACACATGAAATGGAGAAAATAAATTAATTAAAGGGGAAAAAAACAGAATATTAGAATTGATAAAACAAAATCAATCCCATAGATAACTCAGTAAAGGCATTTAAAAAATAATACAACCAATTAACATAAAATTCAAACTGACTAGTAATAAAAAAAAAACGGACTATTTGATACTCAAAGTATGTCTGTTGAAAGAAATGCCTGAAATTGAAATAACATTTAATAATATGTTAAACAGATGTCATGCACTTCCTGATACAATGAACTGAGAAGGACACAACATCACCTTTGTGGTATTCCTACCAAAAATGCATAATCTGGATCTATTCATGAGGAAACATCAAACACACCCAATCTGAGGGGCATTTTATAAAACACATGGCCTATACTCTTCAAAAACGTCAAGGTCATGAAAAACAGACTCAGTAACTGTTCCAGATTAAAGGAGACATAACAACTAAACCTAAAATGTAATCCTGGGGCTTCCCTGGTGGCACAGTGGTTAAGAATCCGCTTGCCAATACAGGGGACACAGGTTCGAGCCCTGGTCCGGGAAGATCCCACATGCCGTGGAGCAACTAAGCCCATGTGCCACAACTACTGAACCTGCACTCTAGAGCCTGTGAGCCACAACTACTGAAGACTGTGCACCTAGAGCCCGTGCTCCACAACAAGAGAAGCCACCACAATGAGAAGCCCACGCACCACAACGAAGAATAGCCCCTGCTCACTGCAACTAGAGAAAGTCCGCACACAGCAATGAAGACCCCATGCAGCCAAAAATAAATAAATAAAATAAATAAATTTTAAAATAATAATAAAATAAAAATAAAATGTAATCCTAATTGGTTCCACATCCAGCATGACAGCGTGAGAAGCTCTGCAGACCCCTCTTCAGTGAAACTGGTGAAAATATTTAAAAAACCAACCATTTAAAGTCTCTGGAAATGGTCATTAGGGCATACAGCAAATAGGGACCCTTTTTTTTTTTCAAGAAAATCTACTAAAACTCAGTTAAAAACAGTAAAGCTACTAAGAACAATGAGGGTCAGTGAACTGAATTAAAATGAAATGTCTCCTTCCCCACTCCAGCTCGGTGAGACAAAAACTTCACTACACTGGTGAAGTCAAGAAACTTCTTTCCCCCTAACTCCTAGTTGGAAGGCAATCTTCCTGGGAGGGGCAGGACATCAGCATATTTCATCCTGCCCCCAATACCTGATGGTGACAGTAAGCTTTGGGAGAGTGCAGCCAAGAGGTGGGAGCTTCCTTTTTATGCCCAGCTCAGACATGTAGGATAGAGGCTCTGTCTTGGGTACAGGGCCACTGAAAATACGGGGACCCCAATCACCTTTGCCCCAGACCATAAAGTGAAGTTTCCATGCTGGGTGAAGCATGCCAAGAAGACCAGATGCTACTGCCTCTCACCCTCTCTGAGCTTCCAAAGTGGGGGTATCACTCAGAGAGACAAGCAAGCTACTGTTCCCACTCTCAGCTCCGGAGCTGTGCTCCCAGATTTTGCCTGGGGGTAGAAGCAAGACATAAAATAAGCACCAAGTCTTTAATGAACTGACTTCATTTGGAACAGAGTGTGGAGAATTCAAGCCTAAGGGTGCTCTCAAAAACTGGAGGTAGTGGTGAAAGGCAACTGGGAGGAGATTAGTACTAGGTACATTGGATATAGGCTAAACTGTACGCCAGCTACTTTAAAAGAACCAAGAAGCTGGAGGGGCCCTGGGTTCAGAAAAAAATCTCAAACACTAAGTTTGGGAACTACCTCTTCAAAGGAGCTCAGCTTTGATTGGATCTGCCTTTGGAGCAATGTAGCCCCAGGGCATTACTGAGAACAATAAAAGCGATCAGCTGGCAACCAAAAAACATCTGGGTGAAGTCTGGGAAAGGGAGCATCAAGAGAGCTCTGCCAGGGACTTCCTTGATGGTCCGGTGGGTAAGACTCCATGCTCCCAAGGCAGGGGGTCTGGGTTTGATCCCCGGGGTCCGGAACTAGATCCCGCATGCGTGCCGCAAATAAGAATTCGCATGCCGCAACTAAGAAGTCCACATGCAGCAACTAAAAGATCCCGCATGCTGCAACTAAGACCCAGTGCAGCCAAAATAAATAACTAAATAAATAAAGAGCGCTCTGCCAAACCCACTGTCATTCCAAGGTAGCTGTGAACATACCCAAGGCTGTACCCTAAGGGGCAACATCAGAGGCTTTACATTGTGGGGACTAGGGTAAGGGGTTCATAGACTTTACTAATATAATCCAGCCAATCACTAAACAAATAAACAAGCAAATAACAATAACAACCCCCCACCACTGGAGGCCAATACTCAGACTTGTAACCATTTATTATCTAAAATGTCTAGTTTCCAACAAAAAGTTATGAGACATGCAAAGAAACAGAATAGTATGACACATACACTAGAATAAAAGCAGGCAAGATAAACTGCCTGTGAGAGCAACCAGATGTTGGATTTAACATACAAAAACATCAAAGTAGGGATTATGAGCATGTTCACAGAACTAAAGGAAATCATGATTACAGAAGTAAAGAAAAGTATGATGACAATGACACATCAAACAGAGAATACTGACAAGAGAAAGAAGGCATTTAAAAAACCAAATTGAAATTCTGGAGTTGAAAAGTGCAATAACAAATGAAAAAATTCACCTGGAAGGCTAAACAGTATATTTGAACTGGCAGAGAGAATAAATGAGCTTGGAGATAGATCAACAGAGATTATGCAATCCAAAGAACAGAGAGAAAAGAAAATGAAGAAAAATGAACAGTTTCAGAGAAATGTAAGACACCATTAAGCACAACAGCACATGTATAATGGGAGTACCAGAAGAAGAGGAGAGAGAAAAGGAGCAGAAAAAATATTTGAAGAATATTGGCTGAAAATTTCCCAAATTTTTAAAAAAACAATCTACACATCCAGGAATCTCAATGAACTCTAAGCAGGATCATCTCAAAGAGATCCACACATGGACACATTAAAGGAAAAGTCCTGATGCTGTAATGTATACAGAAGTCAAAATGTAAGGTTGTACACATGCAACTTATATAATGTTATAAACCAATGTTATCTCAATAAGAAAAAATAAATTTAAAAAAATAACAAAAAGCAATATTACAACAAAGTAAAAGTGCTGAAAGCCAAAGGCAAGAAGAAAATCTTGAAAGCAGCAAGAGAAAAATGACTCAGTACTTACAAGAGAACCCCAATAACATTAACAGCTGACTTATCATAAACAATGAAGGCCAGAAGGCAGTGGGATAACATATTCAAAGAACTCAAAGAAAAAACTGTCAACTAAGAATCGCATATCCAGTAAGGCTATCTTTCAAAAATGAAGGCAAGGGGCTTCCCTGGTGGCGCAGTGGTTGAGAGTCCACCTGCCGGTGCAGGGGACACAGGTTTGTGCCCTGGTCCGGGAAGATCCCACATGCTGTGTAGCGGCTGGGCCCGTGAGCCATGGCCGCTGAGCCTGCGAGTCCAACGCCTGTGCTCCGCAACCGGAGAGGCCACAGCAGTGAGAGGCCCTCGTACCGCAAAAAAAAAAAAAAAAAAAAAAGGCAAAATAAAGATATTCCCAGATAAACAAAAACAGAATTTGTGACTAGCAGACTTGCCTTGCAAGAACTACCAAAGGAATCTCATCAGGCTGAAAGCAAGAGACCCCAGGCAATAATTTCAATTTACATGAAAACAGGAAAAGCACTGATGAAGGTAATTATGTAAATAAAAACAATATAAATACAAATTGCTTCTCCTTTTCTTCTCTGAACTGATTTAAAAAGCAATTGTATAGGGCTTCCCTGGTGGCGCAGTGGTTGAGAGTCCGCCTGCCAATGCAGGGGACGCGGGTTCGTGCCCCGGTCCCGGAGGATCCCACGTGCTGCGGAATGGCTGGGCCCGTGGGCCGTGGCCGCTGAGCCTGCGCGTCCGGAGCCTGTGCTCCGCAACGGGAGAGGCCACAACAGTGAGAGGCCCGCGTAACGCAAAAAAAAAAAAAAGCAATTGTATAATACAATATGTATAGAAGATGCTGGAGGAGGAAGAAGCACCAGGAATCTATCTCCTCACATGGACAAAAATTGCACTGTCAGAATCTGCCAGATGTAACTATTTTGGAACTCTGGAGTCTATTAAAGGCTTGAAACATTCAGGGGAAGGCTTGGATGGTAAATTTTGGTTAATTCCAGTCAATTTCAGCTCTTAGCACCCCCTCCACCAAGAGCAGGTAGCTGTCCAACATTCCTGGAGCAGCCTGTAGATAGCTTGTAGGAGCCAGGGTAGGCAATAAGAATCTTGTCTTCCAAATACTAGGGATCTCTGTACTGACAGCTGATTGCTGCTTCTCATCACAGAGGGGCAGACACAGAGGCAGGCAACCACTGCTGCAACGCTCACTGACATTGTTACAAACACCACAGCCTTCAGCTGAAGCAACTTCCAAGGGATTTAAAGGGACTAACAGGTATTGTGGGAGTCCCAGAAGAAGACAGAAAGAGGAACTGAAATTATTTAAAGAAATAATAGCCAGAAACTTCCCAAGTTTGATGAAAGACATGAATATAAACATCAAAGAATCTCAACAAACTCCAAGTAGGATGAACACAAAGAGTTCACATTCAGACACATTATAATCAAACTGTCAAATGCCAAAGACAATCTTGAAAGCAACAAGAAAGGAGCAACTCTTCACATGCAAGGGATTCCTCAGTAAGATAATAAGCAGATTTCTTATGAGAAACTTTGGAAGCCAAAAGGCAGTTGGATGATATTTTCAAAGTGAAAAAAACTGTCAACCAAGAATTCTGTATCTGGCAAAAATGTCCTGCAAAAGTGAAATAAAAAAGAAGGAAATCTTGCCATCTGCAACAACATGGATGGACCTTGAAGATATTATGCTAAGTGAAATAAGTCAGAAAGAGAAAGCCAAATACTGTATGAGCTCATTTACATGCAGAATCTGAAAAAAACCAAACTCATAGAAAGAGACAACAGACTGGTGGTTGCCAGAGGCGGGGAGTGGGGGTGAAGGAAATGGGTAAAGGTGGTGAAAACGTAGAAACTTCTGGTGAGTTTTGGGGATATAATATACAGCATGGTAACTATAGTTAATTGTACTTTATTGTACATTTGGAAGTTGCTAATAGTAGATCTTAAAAGTTCTCATCACAAGAAAAAAAATTTATGACAGATGATAGATGCTAACTAAACTTATTGTGGTAATCATTTCAAAGTATATACATATACCAAATCATTATGCTGTATACCTTAAACTAACACAGTGTTACATATCAATTATTTCTCAATAAAACTGTGGGGGGGAGAACTTAAGACATTTCCAGATAAATGATGAAGAAGTTTATTACCACTAGACCTGCCCTGCAAGAAATACCAAAGGAAGTCATGCAGGCAGATATGAAAGCATACTAGACAGTAACTCAAAGCTGTATGAAGAAATAAAGATCTCAGTAAAGGTAAATACATGGGCAATTATCAAAGCTGGTGTTATAACAATGGTTTGTAATTCCATTTTTTATTTTCTACATGATTTAAGACACTAATACACTAAAAAAAATTATTAGTCTAAAAAGTTATTAGTCTAATACTAATATAACTTTGGTTTGTTCCACATTTTGTTTTCTTCAAAATTTAAGAGACTAATGCATTAAAAAAAAAACCAATTACTAGTTTATGTTTTTGGTTACACAATACATAAAGATGTAATTCTGTGACATCAATAGCCAAAAGGGGTGAAGACAGAGCTTTAAAGCAGCAGATTTTTTAAGTTAAGCTGGTATAAATTCAGATTTGAGTATTAAAACTAGGATGTTAAATGTAATCTCCATGATAACCTCAAAGAAAATAGTTATAGAATATACACTAAAGGAAATGAAAAGGGAATTAAAATGTTTCACTACAAAAAAAAAGAAGTACTAAACATAAAAGAAGGCAGTAATACAGGGCATTAGGGACAGAAAAAGCTATAAAGCATATAGAAAACAAACAGCAAAATAATGGAAGTTCCTCCTTATCAGTAATTGCTTAAGTGTAAATGAATTAAACTCTCCAATCACAAAGACGGAAATTGGCAGAATTGTTAACAAAACTATATGCTTTCTGGGGCTTCCCTGGTGGCGCAGTAGTTAAGAATCCGCCTGCCAATGCAGGGGACATGGTTCGAGCCCTGGTCTGGGCAGATCCCACATGCTGCGGAGCAACAAAGCCTGCGTGCCACAACTACTGAGCCGGGGCTCTAGAGCCTGTGAGCTGCAACTACTGAGCCCGTGTGCCACAACTACTGAAGCCCACGCACCTAAAGCCTGTGCTCCGCAACAAGAAAAGCCACCACAATGAGAAGCCCACGCACCGCAACGAAGAGCAGCCCCCACTCGTCGCAACTAGAGAAAGCTCGTGCATAGCAACGAAGACCCAATGCAGCCAAAAATATAATTAATTAATTAATTAATTTTTTAAAGAACTATATGCTTTCTACAAGAGACTTTAGATCCAAAACAGATTGAAAATGAAAGGACTGAAAAAGATATCCCATGCAAATAGTAACCAAAAGAGAGCAGGGGTGACTATACTAATATCAGACAAAACAGACTTGAAGACAAAAAAGGTTACAAGACACAATGACATACATTAACAAAAGGATCAATACGGCAGGAAGATATAATAATTATAAACGTTTATGCACCTAATAACAGACCATCAAAATATTTGACGCCAAATTTGACAGAATTAAAGGAAAAAATAGTTCTACAAATAATAGTTGGAAACTTCACACTCCCAATAATGGATAAGACAACCAGACAGAAGATACGAAAACAGAGGAGTTGAACAATGCAAAAACTAACTAGATCTAACAGACATATAGGGAATACTCTACCCAACAATAATAGGATACACACCCTTCTCAAGTGTACATGAAACATTTTCCAGAAGAGATATATATGTTAGGCCACAAACTAAGTCTCAATAGATTAAAAAGAACATATAAAGTATCTTCTCTGACCACAACAGGATGAAGTTAGAAATCAATGACAGAAGGAAACTAGAATATTCACACATTTACGGAAATTAAATAACACACTCCAATGCACCAAAGAAGAAATCACAAGGGAAATTTAAGATATTGAGAGACAAATGAAAATGAGAACAATATAACCAAAACTTATGAGATGCAGCAAAAGCAGTGCTAAGGGGGTAATTTATAGCTGTAAATGCTTATGTTAAAAAAGAAAAAAGATTTGGGGACTTCCCTGGTAGTCCAGTGGCTAAGACCCCGCGCTCCCAATGCAGGGGGCCTGGGTTCAATCCCTGGTCAGGAAACTAGATCTCACATGTTGCAACTAAGTGTTCACATGCTGCAGCTAAATATCCCGCATGCCACAAGAAAGATTCCACATGTGGCAGTGAATATCCCACCAGCAGGCAGCTAAGACCTGATACAACCAAATAAATAAATAAATATTTAAAAAAAAAAAAGATTTCAAGTCAACAACCTAACTTTGCAGCCTAAAGAAATAGAAAAAAGAACAAATTAAACCTAAAAGTAGCAGAAGGAAGGAAATAATAAGATTAGAGCTGAGATGAATATAATTGAGAACAGAAAAATAGAAAAAAATCAAAATAAGCAAAAGTTGGTTCTTCAGAAAGATGAACAAAATTGACAAACCTTTAGCTATACTTAGAAAAAAAAGACTCAAATTACTAAAATCTGAAATGGATTTGGGACGTTACTACCACTCTAATAAAAAGAAATAAAAAGGATTCTAAGAAAGTACAATGGGGCTTCCCTGGTGGCGCAGTGGTTGAGAGTCCACCTGCCGATGCAGGGGACGCGGGTTCGTGCCCCGGTCTCGGAGGATCCCACATGCCGCGGAGCGGCTGGGCCCGTGAGCCATGGCCGCTGAGCCTGCGCATCTGGAGCCTGTGCTCCGCAACGGGAGAGGCCACAGCAGTGAGAGGCCCGCGTACGCAAAAAAAAAAAAAAAGAAAGAAAAAGAAAGAAAGTACTATGAACAATTGTACACCAACAAGTTGCATAAATGGACAAATTCCAAGAAACATAAAACCTACCAAAACTGAATCATGAAGAAATAGAAAATCTGAATATCCCCATAACTAGCAAGGAGACTGAATCAGTAACCTAAACCTCCTAACAAGGAAAGGCCCTGGACCTTTGCTGGTGAATTCTGCCAAACATTTGGACAGGAACTGATACCAATCCTTCTCAAACTCTTCAGAGAGTTAATGAGGAAGGAGCACTTCCTGGCTCATTTATGAGGCCAGCATTGCCCTGGTGCTAGGGCCAAACAGGGACACTATAGGAAAAGAAAAATATACACTAATATCCCTTTTGACCACTGATGCAAAAATCTTCAGCAAAATACTAGATGATTAAGATGTTCATGAGAGATACTGGTCTCATGTTTTTTTCATGTAGTGTCCTTGTTGGGTTTTGGTATCACAGTTGTTCTGGGCTTATGGGGAGAAATGGGAAATGTCCCTTCTTTTTCTGTTTTCTAAAGAATTTGTGTAGGATTTGTGTTATTTCTTCCTTAGATGACTGGAAGAATTCACAGCAAAGCCATCTGGGCCTGAAGTTTTCTTTACAGGCGAGTTTTACTTTTTCTAGATGCTGTGTTTAGGCTTTATATCAAGGCTTAGTGTAGTTAAATTCATAGACACAGAAATTAGAATGGTAGTTGCCAGGAGCTGGTAGGAGGGGTAAGTGGGGAGTTTTTGTTTAATTGGTACAGAGTTTCAGTTTTGCAAAATGCAAAAAGTTCTGGAGATGGATGGTGGTGATGTTTGCACAATAATGTAAACATACTTAAGGCCACTGAACCAAATACTTAAAAATGGTTAAAATGCTAAATTTGAAGTTATGTGTATTTTACTATAATTTAAAAATCCAGCATGTATATAATACACTGTTGAACCTATAAAATAGAAAAATGTAATATATTTGTGCAAATATATGTGGAAATTAAACAATACACTCCTAAACAACCAACCTTACAGAAATAAAAAATATTAAAAAGAATTTTTATTAATAATTGTATGCTGGTGTGTGGGCCCTGAACCAAGATGGCTGAGTAGAAGGCCGTGCTCTCACTCCCTCTTGTGAGAACACCAGAATCACAACTAGCTGCTGGACAATCATTGACAGGAAGACACTGGAACTCACCAAAAAAGATACCCCACATCCAAAGACAAAGGAGAAGACACAGTGAGATGGTAGGAGGGGCGCAATCACAGTAAAATCAAATGCCATAACTGCTGGGTGGGTGACTCACAAACAGGAGAACACTTATACCACAGAAGTCCACCCACTGGAGTGAAGGTTCTGAACCCCACGTCAGGCTTCCCAACATGGGGGTCCGGCACTGGGAGGAGGAATTCCTAGAGAATCAGACTTTGAAGGCTACTGGGAATTGATTGCAGGACTTCGACAGCACTGGGGGAAACAGAGACTCCACTCTTGGAGGGCACACACAAAGTAGTGTGTGCATCGGGACACAGGGGAAGGAGCAGTGACCCCATAGGAGACTGAACCAGACCTACCTGCTAGTGTTGGAGGGTCTCCTGCAGAGGCAGGGGGTGGCTGTGTCTCACTGTGAGGACAAGGACACTGGCAGCAGAAGTTCTGGGAAGTACTCCTTGGCATGAGCCCTCCCAGAGTCTGCCATTAGCCCCACCAAAGAGCCCAGATAGGTTCCAGTCTTGGGTCGCCTCAGGCCAAACAAGGAACAGGGAGGGAACCCAGCCCCACCCATGAGCAGACAAGTGGATTAAAGTTTTACTGACCTCTTCCCACAAAAGCAACAGCCAGCTCTACCCAGCACCAGTCCCTCCCATCAGGAAACTTGCACAAGCCTCTTAGATAGCCTCATCCACCAGAGGGCAGACAGCAGAAGCAAGAAGAACTACAATGCTGCAGCCTGTGGAACAAAAACCACATTCACAGAAAGATAGACAAGATGAAAAGGCAGAGGGCTATGTACCACATGAAGGAACAAGATAAAACCCCAGAAAAACAACTAAATGAAGTGGAGATAGGCAACCTTCCAGAAAAAGAATTCAGAATAATGACAGTGAAGATGATCCAGGACCTCGGAAAAAGAATGGAGGCAAAGATCAAGAAGATGCAAGAAATGTTTAACAATGAGCAAGAAGAATTAAAGAACAAACAAACAGAGATTAACAACATAATATCTGAAATGAAAAATACACTAGAAGGAATCAATAGCAGAATAACTGAGGCAGAACACATAAGTGACCTGGAAGACAGAATGATGGAATTCACTGCGGCGGAACTGAATAAAGAAAAAAGAATGAGGGCTTCCCTGGCGGCGCAGTGATTGTGAGTCCGCCTGCCGATGCAGGGGACACGGGTTCGTGCCCTGGTCCAGGAGGATCCCACATGCCGCGGAGTGGCTGGGCCCGTGAGCCACGGTTGCTGGGCCTGCGCGTCTGGAGCCTGTGCTCCACAACGGGAGAGGCCACAACAGTGAGAGGCCCGCATACTGCAAAAAAAAAAAAAAAAAGAGAAAAGAATGAAAAGAAATAAAGACAGCCTAAGAGACCTCTGGGACAACATTAAATGCAACAAGATTTGAATTATAGGGGTCCCAGAAGGAGAAGAGAGAGAGAAAGGACCTGAGAAAATATTTGAAGAGATTACAGTCAGAAACTTCCCTAACATGGGAAAGGAAATAGTCACCCAAGTCCAGGAAGCACAGAGAGTCCCATAAAGGATAAACCCATGGAGAAACACTGAGACACATAGTAATCAAATTGGCAAAAATTAAAGACAAAGAAAAATTATTGAAAACAACAAGGGAAAAATGACAAATAACATACAAGGGAACTCCCATATGGTTAACAGCTGATTTCTCAGCAGAAACTCTACAAGCCAGAAGGGAGTGGCATGATATACTTAAAGAGATGAAAGGGAAGAATCTACAACCAAGATTACTCTACCTGGCAAGGATCTCATTCAGATTCGATGGAGAAATCAAAAGTTTTACAGACAAGCAAAAGCTAAGAGAATTCTGCACCACCAAACCAGCTCTACAACAAATGCTAAAGGAACTTCTCTAAGTGGGAAACACAAGAGAAGAAAAGGACCTACAAAAACAAACCCAAAACAATTAAGAAAATGGTCATAGGAACATACATATCGATAATTACCTTAAACATAAATGGATTAAATGCTCCAACCAAAAGACACAGGCTCGCTGAATGGATACAAAAACAAGACCCATATATATGCTGTCTACAAGAGACCCACTTCAGACCTAGGGACACATACAGACTGAATGTGAGGGGATGTAAAAACATATTCCATGCAAATGGAAATCAAAAGAAGGCTGGAGTAGCAATACTCATATCAGATAAAATAGACTTTAAAATAAAGAATGTTACAAGAGACAAGGAAAGACACTACATAATGACCAAGGGATCAATCCAAGAAGAAGATATAACAATTATAAGTATACATGCACCCAACATAGGAGCACCTCAATACATAAGGCAACTGCTAACAACTATAAAAGAGGAAATCGACAGTAACACAATAATAGTGGGGGACTTTAACACCTCACTTAAACCAATGGACAGATCATCCAAAATGAAAATAAATAAGGAAACACATGCTTTGAATGACACAATAGACCAGATAGATTTAATTGCTATTTATAGGACATTCCATCCAAAAACAGCAGATTACACTTTCTTCTCAAGTGTGCATAGAACATTCTCCAGGATAGATCACATCTTGGGTCACAAATAAAGCCTCAGTAAATTTAAGAAAATTGAAATCATATCAAGCATCTTTTCTGACCACAACGCTATGAGATTAGAAATGAATTACAGGGAAAAAGTCGTAAAAAACACAAACATGGAGGCTGAACAATACGTTACTAAATAACCAACAGATCACTGAAGAAATCAAAAAGGAAATCAAAAAATACCTAGAGACAAATAATAATGAAAACACAATGATCCAAAACCTATGGGATGCAGCAAAAGCAGTTCTAAGAGGGAAGTTTATAGCTAAAGCCTACCTCAAGAAACAAGAAAAATCTCAAATAAACAATCTAACCTTACACCTAAAGAAACTAGAGAAAGAAGAACAAACAAAACCCAAAGTTAGCAGAAGGAAAGAAATCATAAAAATCAGATCAGAAATAAATGAAATAGAAACAAAGAAAACAATAGCAAAGATCAATAAAACTAAAAGCTGGTTCTTTGTGAAGATAAACAAAATTGATAAACCATTAGCCAGACTCATCAAGAAAAAGAGGGAGAGAACTCAAATCAATAAAATTAGAAATGAAAAAGGAGAAGTTACAACAGACACCAAAGATATACAAAGCATCCTAAGAGACTACTACAAGCAACTCTATGACAATAACATGGACAACCTGGAAGAAATGGGCAAATTCTTAGAAAGGTATAACCTTCCAAGACTGAACCAAGAAGAAATAGAAAATATAAACAGACCAATCACAGGCACTGAAATTGAAACTGTGATTAAAAATCTCCCAACAAGCAAAAGTCCAGGACCAGATGGCTTCACAGGTGAATTCTATCAAACATTTAGAGAAGAGCTAACACCCATCCTTCTCAAACTCTTCCAAAAAATTGCAGAGGAAGGAACACTCCCAAATTCATTCTATGAGGCCACCATCACCCTGATACCAAAACCAGACAAAGATACTACAAAAAAAAGAAAATTACAGACCAATATCACTGATGAATATAGATGCAAAAATCCTCAACAAAATACCAGCAAACAGAATCCAACAACACATTAAAAGGATCATACACCATGTTCAAGTGGGATTTATCCCAGGGATGCAAGGATTCTTCAATATATGTAAATCAGTCAATGTGATACACCATATTAACAAATTGAAGGAGAAAAACCATATGATCACCTCAATAGATGTAGAAAAAGCTTTTGACAAAATTCAACACTCATCTGTGATAAAAACTCTCCAGAAAATGGGCACAGAGGGAACCTACTTCAACATAATAAAGGCCATATACGACAAACCCACAGCAAACATCATTCTCAATGGTGAAAAACTGAAAGCATTTCCTCTAAGATCAGGAACAAGACGAGGATGTCCACTCTCACCGCTATTATTCAACATAGTTTTGGAAGTCCTAGTGTCGGCAATCAGAGAAGAAAAAGAAATAAAAGGAATACAAATTGGAAAAGAAGAAGTAAAACTGTTACTGTTTGCAGATGACACGATACTATACATAGAGAATCCTAAAGATGCCACCAGAAAACTACTAGAGCTAATCAATGAATTTGGTAAAGTTGCAGGATACAAAATTAATGCACAGAAATCTCTTGCATTCCTATACACTAATGATGAAAAATCTGAAAGAGAAATTAAGGAAACACTCCCATTTACCACTGCAACAAAAAGCATAAAACACCTAGGAATAAACCTACCTAGGGAGACAAAAGACCTGTATGCAGAAAACTATTAGACACTGATGAAAGAAATTAAAGATGATACCAACAGATGGAGAGATATACCATGTTCTTGGATTGGAAGAATCAACATTGTGAAAATGGCTATATTACCCAAAGCAATCTGCAGGTTCAATGCAATCCCTATCAAATTACCAATGGCATTTTTTATGGAACTAGAACAAAAATATCTTAAAATTTGTATGGAGACACAAAAGACTCCAAATAGCCAAAGCAGTCTTGAGGGAAAAAAACGGAGCTGGAGGAATCAGACTCCCTGACTTCAGACTACACTACAAAGCTACAGTAATCAAGACAATACGGTACTGGCACAAAATCAGAAATACAGATCAATGGAACAAGATAGAAAGCCCAGAGAGAAGCCCACACACCTATAGTCAACTAATCTATGACAAAGGAGGCAAGGATATACAATGGAGAAAAGACAGCCTCTTCAATAAGTGGTGCTGGGAAAACTGGACAGCTACATGTAAAAGAATGAAATTAGAACACTCCCTAACACCATGCACAAAAATAAACTCAAAATGGATTAGAGACCTAAATGTAAGACCGGACACTATAAAACTCTTAGAGGAAAACACAGGAAGAACACTCTTTGACATAAATCACAGCAAGATCTTTTTTGATCCACCTCCTAGAGTAATGGATATAAAAATAAAAATAAACAAATGGAACCTAATGATACTACAAAGTTTTTGCACAGCAAAGGAAACCGTAAACAAGACAAAAAGACAGCCTTCAGAATGGGAGAAAATATTTGCAAACGAACCAACGGACAAAGGATTAATCTCCAAAATATATAAACAGGGCTTCCCTGATGGTGCAATGGTTGAGAGTCCGCCTGCCGATGCAGGGGACACGGGTTCGTGCCCCGGTCTGGGAAGATCCCACATGCCGTGAAGCGGCTAGGCCCATGAGCCATGGCCGCTAAGCCTGCGCGTCTGGAGCCTGTGCTCCACAACAGGAGAGGCCACAACAGTGAGAGGCCCGCATACCGCAAAAAAAAAAAAAAAAAAAAAAAAACTAAAAATAGAATTACCATATTATCCAGCAATCCCACTACTGGGCATATACCCAGGGAAAACCATAATTCAAAAAGACACATGCACCTCAATGTTCATTGCAGCACTATTTACAATAGCCAGGTCATGGAAGCAACCTAAATGCCCATCGACAGACGAATGGATAAAGAAGATGTGGTATATATATACAATGGAATATTACTCAGCCATAAAAAGGAACAAAACTGGGTAATTTGTTGAGCCATGGATGGATCTAGAGACTGTCATACAGAGTGAAGTAAGTCAGAAAGAGAAAAACAAATATTGTATATTAACGCATATATGTGGAACCTAGAAAAATGGTACAGATGAACTGGTTTGCAGGGCAGAAATTGAGATATAGATGTAGAGAACAAACGTATGGACACCAAGGGGGGAAAGCGGCAGGGGGGTGGGGGTGGTGGTGTGATGAATTGGGTGATTGGGATTGACACGTATACTCTGATGTGTATAAAATTGATGACTAATAAGAACATGCTGTATTACAAAAATAAAATTAAATTAAAAAATTAAAAAAAAAATTATATGCCAATTAGATAACTTAGTTGAAAAGGACAATTCCTAGAAAGACAGAAATTTTAGAAAGAGAAGAACAAATAATCTGAATATAGTAAGTAAAGACACGGAATTTATTATCAAAAAACTACCCACAAAGAAAAGCTAAGGCCCACCCAGATGCCTTCATTGGTGAATTCTAGCAAACATTTCAAGAAGAATTAATACCAGTTCTTCACTAATTCTTCCCAAGAAAGATGAGGGAAACTCCCCAACTCATTCTGAGGCCAGTATTACCCTGATAACAAAACCAATAAAAATATCACAAGAAAAGAAAACTGAAGACCAATATCTCATGTGAACACAGACACAAAAACGCTCAACAAAATACTAGAAACATGACTCTAGCAACATATAAGATGCAGTAAACACCATGACCAAGTGGGATTTATCTCAGGAATACAAGGATGATTTAACATCCAAAAACCAATTAATGCAACACACCATATCCACAGAATAAAAAACGAAAACTACATGATCATCTAAATAGAAAGCATTTGACAAACCCAACACCTTTTCATGATAAGAACACTTAGCAGGGCTTCCCTGCTGGCGCAGTGCTTAAGAATCCGCCTGTCAATGCAGGGGACACAGGTTTGAGCCCTGATCCAGGAAGATCCCACAAGCCACAGAGCAACTAAGCGTGTGTACCACAACTACTGAGCCTGCGCTCTAGAGCCCGCGAGCCACAACTACTGAGTCCACACGCCACACCTACTGAAGCCTGCGTGCCTAGAGCCCACGCCCCACAATAAGAGAAGCCACCGCAATGAGAAGCCTGTGCACTGCAACGAAGAGTAGCCCCCGCTCTCCGCAACTAGAGAAAGCCCGCGCGCAGCAATGAACACCCAATGCGGCCAAAAATAAATAAATAAATAAATTTTTTAAAAAGTAGAAACAACCTATCAGGTGGTGAATAGATAAACAATATGTGGTATAGCCATACAATGGAATACTATTCAGTCTAATAAAAGAATGAAGTACATGACGTGCCCTACAACATGGATGAATCTTGAAAACATACGCTAAATGAAAGATATCAGTCACAAAAGACCACATAGTTCTGTACAACTCTATTTAAATGAAATGTTCAGAATAGGCAGATATAGAGACAGAACTATTAGTGGTTGCTTAGGGGTGAAAGGCCTATAGGACAATGGGGAGTGACAGTGAGTACAGGGTTTCTTTTGGGGATAATTAAATGTTCTAACATCGATGTGGTGATGGTTGTACAACTCTGTGAACATATTAAAAACCACTGAATTGTATACTTAAAATGGGTAAAATGTATGGTATGTTAATTATATTTCAAAAGGCCATTAAAAAAATTCCATAGCATAAGCAGCTGACACAGCTAATAGGACACTCACCTCTCTTTCCAATTCATCCTCCTCTTCCAAAATATCATACACCTGCTCTAAAAGCTGAATCCCCAGGCCCCGAATTACATCAGCTCTCAAGACTTCAACTATTCTTCTGATTTTTTCAGAACCTGGCACGATAGCTAAAAAGCAATAACAACAACAGGGAAAAAGTAAACACTTTCACCACTGCAGCAAGAACACAATTTTTTTTCTTTTTTTTTTCCTGGTAATCTTGTCATGTTAAGATTCTTTTCACTTTGACAAGAGTTTAGTTTAAGAGTTCATGTTTTTTTTTTTTTTTTTGCGGTACGCGGGCCTCTCACTGCTGTGGTCTCTCCCGTTGCGGAGCACAGGCTCCAGACGCGCAGGCTCAGCAGCCATGGCTCACAGGCCCAGCCACTCCGCGGCATGTGGGATCTTCCCGGACCGGGGCACGAACCCGTGTCCCCTGCATCGGCAGGCAGACTTTCAACCACTGTGCCATCAGGGAAGCCCAAGAGTTCATGTATTTTTGATGACTAAAATGTATATATGAACTTACGCTTCATGTCTCATCACCATCTCCTAAATCTAAAAACTACAAATTGTCTAATTTGAAGAAAGTCCACGTGAAAAATTCCAAACATGTATTTATTTACATTTATTTTTAAAAATCAATTTTCATTCAACTTTTCAGGAATACAACTGTTACATAAAATAAGATATATTTTTTTATGAAGATATCCAAATGAAATAATTTAAAAAACCAAAAATATTTGCAAGCATTAAGCTCCTTAGTTTGATACATTTCTCCAGTAAACATATGCTCTCCAGCTTGGTGTAAAACAATAAACTGACCACCTGAAGGTAGCTCTTTAAAACGGAGTTCCTCCGCCTCCTCTGCAACTTTCCCATGAAGTATCAGTGTGTCCCGATACTTCCGAAGAAGTTTAAATTCTGACACTGGCTCTGGTACCGGGAGATCTTCATAGCTCTCTTTAGAGTCCAAATTCAGGGTCTGTGTCATCAATTGTACCAAGTCACTCATTTCATTTGTATGACCTTTCCTGGAAAAGAAAAAATTCTCTTGTTATTAATTGGCTTCATGAAAATTTTTCATTAGAAATTAGATACAAAACAACCTTTAGGGTTCTGCTTTCTAGTAAGCAAGTAAGTTCCGACGGACAGAACCCTTCCACAAATAAGTATAAACTTTGGACAAAATACAAAAATCAACTATGTGAGGGCAATGAAGAATGTACAAAATTTGCAAGCAGATTCTGGAGGAGAGTCAACACCTTTAGCCTAAAGGCAAGCCATAGGCAGCTAAAGTACAACAGAAAACCCAGTCTTTCTTGCCTGCAAAACCAAAGGACAGAGTTCGAGACCACCACTGCCACTAGAAAGTGAGAGAAGAATCTTGGAAAGGAGAGAGTGAGAAAGACAAGGTCCCAGATTTTGCGTATAAATTCCACCCAACTATTTCTAAGTAACTTAACTATATCCAAGTACAAAGTTCAAGAATATTTAAAGAAATATAAAAGTATCAGCAATTAATGGGATAAAATTGACAATGTCTGGCATCATGTCAAAAATACCAGACATGAGGGCTTCCCTGGTGGCGCAGTGGTTGAGAGTCCGCCTGCTGATGCAGGGGCGCGGGTTCGTGACCCGGTCCGGGAAGATCCCACATGCCACGGAGCGGCTGGGCCCGTGAGCCATGGCTGCTGGGCCTGCGCGTCCGGAGCCTGTACTCCGCAACGGGAGAGGCCATAACAGTGAGAGGCCCGCGTACCGTAAAAAAAAAAAAAAAAAACCAGACATGCAAAGCAGGAAAATAGCACACAATTATGAAAAGAAAAAAATAAGTTAATAGAAATAGATCCAGAAGCAATACAAGTGACAGAATTAGTAAATAAGGACATTAAAATGGTTATTAAACATATATTCCAATGACCAAGGTAGGGGAAACACCAACATGTTAAGGAGAGGCAATGAAGATATAAAAAGGACCCAAATTGAACTACAAATGATAAGTACAATGTGTTGAATATGTGGGATGGGATTAACAAATTAGATACTGCAGGAGAAAAGATTAGTGAACTCAAAGATACAGCAATAGAATCTACAAAAATTGGAACAGATGGGAATTCCCTGGCAGTCTTGTGGTTAGGACTCCATGCTTTCACTGCCGAGGGCATGGGTTCAATCCCTGGTCAGGGAACTAAGATCCCACAAGCCACAACGTGTGGCCAGAAAAAAAAAAAAAGGAACAGAGAAAAAAAGACTAAAGAAAAAATAGAATATGATTAGTGACCTGTGGGATAACTTTAAGCAATCTAATATACATGTAATCAGAATCCTTAGGAGGGCAGGAGGGGGTCCAAAAAAATACTTGAAGAAATAATGGCGAAACTGTTTCCACCAATGAAAACTATAAACCCACAGATCTAAGAAGACATTTTATAAGAATTCTGAATGAAAATCAGATGTGTCCATTAAAAGAGAATTTTAGCTCTTGCATATACCAAAAACCATTTACAATGTTATCAATGACAGTACTACAGGTCTGAATGGTACGATAAATGTACATTTAAAATTAATTCATAAACAAATAGGACCTAATCAAGCTTATAAGCTTTTGCACAGCAACAGAAACCATAAAAAAAAATGAAAAGATAAC
Organism: Stenella coeruleoalba; assembly: GCF_951394435.1. Lineage (NCBI taxonomy): Eukaryota > Metazoa > Chordata > Mammalia > Artiodactyla > Delphinidae > Stenella > Stenella coeruleoalba. The sequence goes on from NC_137156.1 coordinate 69,165,527, forward strand.
CTACAGACTGGGAGAAAATATTTGCAAACAATGCAACTGACAAGGGATTAATTTCCAAAGTATAAAAACAGCTCATACAATTCAATAACAACAACAACAAACAACCCAATCAAAAAATGGGCAGAAGACCTAAATAGACATTTCTCCAAAGAAGACATAAAGATGGCCAATAGGCACAAGAAAAGATGTTCAACATCACTAATTATTAGAGAAATGCAAATCAAAACTACAATGAGGTACCACCTCACACGGGTCAGAATGGCCATCATTAAAAAGTCTACAAATAATAAATGCTGGAAATCCAAAGAGAAACACGCCAAGACACATATTAATCAAACTGTCAAAAATTAAATACAAAGAAAACATATTAAAAGCAGCAAGGGAAAAACAACAAATAACACACAAGGGAATCCCCATAAGGTTAACAGCTGATCTTTCAGCAGAAACTCTGCAAGCCAGAAGGGAATGGCAGGACATATTTAAAGTGATGAAGGAGAAAAACCTACAACCAAGATTACTCTACCCAGCAAGGATCTCATTCAGATTTGATGGAGAAATTAAAACCTCTACAGACAAGCAAAAGCTGAGAGAGTTCAGCACCACCAAACCAGCTTTACAACAAATGCTAAAGGAACTTCTCTAGGCAAGAAACACAAGAGAAGGAAAAGACTGACAATAACAAACCCAAAACAATTAAGAAAATGGTCATAGGAACATACATATCGATAATTACCTTAAACATAAATGGATTAAATGCTCCAACCAAAAGACACAGGCTCGCTGAATGGATACAAAAACAAGACCCATATATATGCTGTCTACAAGAGACCCACTTCAGACCTAGGGACACATACAGACTGAAAGTGAGGGGATGTAAAAACATATTCCATGCAAATGGAAATCAAAAGAAGGCTGGAGTAGCAATTCTCATATCAGACAAAATAGACTTTAAAATAAAGACTATTACAAGAGACAAAGAAGGACACTACACATAATGATCAACGGATCCATCTAAGAAGAAGATATAACAATTGTAAATATTTATGCACCCAACCTAGGAGCACCTCAATACATAAGGCAAATACTAACAGCCATAAAAGGGGAAATCGACAGTAACACATTCATAGTAGGGGACTTTAACACCCCACTTTCACCAATGGACAGATCATCCAAAATGAAAATACATAAGGAAACACAAGCTTTAAATGATACATTAAACAAGATGGACTTAATTGATATTTATAGGACATTCCATCCAAAAACAACAGAATACACATTTTTCTCAAGTGCTCATGGAACATTCTCCAGGATAGATCATATCTTGGGTCACAGATCAAGCCTTGGTAAATTTAAGAAAATTGAAATTGTATCAAGTATCTTTTCCGACCACAATGCTATGAGACTAGATATCAATTACAGGAAAAGACCTGTAAAAAATACAAACACATGGAGGCTAAACAATACACTACTTAATAACGAAGTGATCACTGAAGAAATCAAAGAGGAAATTAAAAAATACCTAGAAACAAATGACAATGGAGACACGACGACCCAAAACCTATGGGATGCAATAAAAGCAGTTCTAAGAGGGAAGTTTATAGCAATACAATCCTACCTTAAGAAACAGGAAACATCTCGAATAAACAACCTAACCTTGCACCTAAAGCAATCAGAGAAAGAAGAACAAAAAAACCCCAAAGTTAGCAGAAGGAAAGAAATCATAAAAATCAGATCAGAAATAAATGAAAATGAAATGAAGGAAACGATAGCAAAGATCAATAAAACTAAAAGTTGGTTCTTTGAGAAGATAAACAAAATTGATACACCATTAGCCAGACCCATCAAGAAAAAAAGGGAGAAGACTCAAATCAATAGAATTAGAAATGAAAAAGGAGAAGTAACAACTGACACTGCAGAAATACAAAAGTTCATGAGAGATTACTACAAGCAACTCTATGCCAATAAAATGGACAACCTGGAAGAAATGGACAAATCTTTAGAAATGCACAACCTGCCAAGACTGAATCAGGAAGAAATAGAAAATATGAACAGACCAATCACAAGCACTGAAATTGAAACTGTGATTAAAAATCTTCCAACAAACAAAAGCCCAGGACCAGATGGCTTCACAGGCGAATTCTATCAAACATTTAGAGAAGAGCTAACACCTATCCTTCTCAAACTCTTCCAAAATATAGCAGAGGGAGGAACACTCCCAAACTCATTCTACAAGGCCACCATCACCCTGATACCAAAACCAGACAAGGATGTCACAAAGAAAGAAAACTGCAGGCCAATATCACTGATGAACATAGATGCAAAAATCCTCAACAAAATACTAGCAAACAGAATCCAACAGCATAGTAAAAGGATCATACACCATGATAAAGTGGGGTTTATTCCAGGAATGCAAGGATTCTTCAATATATGCAAATCAATCAACGTGATACACCATATTAACAAACTAAAGGAGAAAAACCATATGATCACCTCAACAGATGCAGAGAAAGCTTTTGACAAAATTCAACACCCATTTATGATAAAAACCCTGAAGAAAGTAGGCATAGAGGGAACTTTCCTCAACATAATAAAGGCCATATATGACAAACCCACAGCCAACATCGTCCTCAATGGTGAAAAACTGAAAGCATTTCCACTAAGATCAGGAACAAGACAAGGTTGCCCACTCTCACCACTCTTATTCAACATAGTTTTGGAAGTTTTAGCCACAGCAATCAGAGAAGAAAAGGAAATAAAAGGAATACAAATCGGAAAAGAAGTAAAGCTGTCACTGTTTGCAGATGACATGATACTATACACAGAGAATCCTAAAGATGCCACCAGAAAACTACTAGAGCCAATCAATGAATTTGGTAAAGTAGCAGGATACAAAATTAATGCACAGAGATCTCTGGCATTCCTATACACTAACGATGAAAAATCTGAAAGTGAAATCAAGACAACACTCCCATTTACCGTTGCAACAAAAAGAATAAAATATCTAGGAATAAACCTACCTAAGGAGACAAAAGACCTGTATGCAGAAAACTATAAGACACTGATGAAAGAAATTAAAGATGATACAAATAGATGGAGAGATATACCATGTTCTTGAATTGGAAAAATCAACATTGTGAAAATGACTCTGCTACCCAAAGCAATCTACAGATTCAATGCAACCCCTATCAAACTACCAATGGCATTTTTCACAGAACTATAACAAAAAATTTCACAATTTGTATGGAAACACAAAAGACCCCGAATAGCCAAAGCAATCTTTTTTTTTTTTTTTTTTTGCGGTATGCGGGCCTCTCACTGTTGTGGCCTCTCCCATTGCGGAGCACAGGCTCCAGACGCGCAGGCTCTGGACGCGCAGGCTCAGTGGTCATGGCTCACGGGCCCAGCCACTCCGTGGCATGTGGGATCTTCCTGGACTGGGGCACGAACCCGTGTCCCCTGCATCAGCAGGCGGACTCTCAACCAGTGTGCCACCAGGGAAGCCCTGGCCAAAGCAATCTTGAGAATGAAAAACGGAGCTGGAGGAATCAGGCTCCCTGACTTCAGACTATACCACAAAGCTACAGTAATCAAGACAGTATGGTACTGGCACAAAAACAGAAAGATAGATCAATGGAACAGGATAGAAAGCCCAGAGATAAACCCACACACATATGGTCACCTTATCTTTGATAAAGGAGGCAGGAATGTACAGTGGAAAAAGGACAGCCTCTTCAATAAGTGGTGCTGGGAAAACTGGACAGGTACATGTAAAAGTATGAGATTAGATCACTCCCTAACACCATACACAAAAATAAGCTCAAAATGGATTAAAGACCTAAATGTAAGGCCAGAAACTATCAAACTCTTAGAGGAAAACATAGGCAGAACACTCTATGACATAAATCACAGCAAGATCCTTTTTGACCCACCTCCTAGAGAAATGGAAATAAAAACAAAAATAAACAAATGGGACCTAATGAAACTCAAAAGCTTTTGCACAGCAAAGGAAACCATAAACAAGACCAACAGACAACCCTCAGAATGGGAGAAAATATTTGCAAATGAAGCAACTGACAAAGGATTAATCTCCAAAATTTACAAGCAGCTCATGCAGCTCAATAACAGAAAAACAAACAACCCAATCCAAAAGTGGGCAGAAGACCTAAACAGACATTTCTCCAAAGAAGATATACAGACTGCCAACAAACACATGAAAGAACGCTCAACATCATTAATCATTAGAGAAATGCAAATCAAAACTACAATGAGATATCATCTCACACCAGTCAGAATGGCCATCATCAAACAATCTAGAAACAATTAATGCTGGAGAGGGTGTGGAGAAAAGGGAACACTCTTGCACTGCTGGTGGGAATGTGAATTGGTACAGCCACTATGGAGAACAGTATGGAGGTTCCTTAAAAAACTAAAAATAGAACTACTATATGACCCAGCAATCCCACTACTGGGCATACACCCTGAGAAAACCATAATTCAAAAAGAGTCATGTACCAAAATGTTCATTGCGGCTCTATTTACAATAGCCAGGAGATGGAAACAACCTAAGCATCCATCATCGGATGAATGGATAAAGAAGATGTGGCACATATATACAATGGAATATTCCTCAGCCATAAAAAGAAACAAAATTGAGCTATTTGTAATGAGGTGGATGGACCTAGAGTCTGTCATACAGAGTGAAGTAAGTCAGAAAGAGAAAGACAAATACCGTATGCTAACACATATATATGGAATTTAAGAAAAAAAATGTCATGAAGAACCTTCGGGTAAGACAGGAATAAAGACACAGACCTACTAGAGAATGGACTTGAGGATATGGGGAGGGGGAAGGGTAAGCTGTGACAAAGCAAGAGAGTGGCATGGACATATATACACTACCAAACGTAAAACAGATAGCTAGTGGGAAGCAGCCGCATAGCACAGGGAGATCAGCTTGGTGCTTTGTGACCACCTACAGGGGTGGGACAGGGAGCGGGGGAACTAACACACCAACGTTAGTGTGTGTGAAAGCAGAAACTAACACACCAATGTAAAGTAATTATACTCCAATAAAGATTTAAAAAAAAAAAAAGGAAAATTGTGTTAGCAACATAAATGGAGAAACAGCAAAAAAAAAAAAAAAATGCTGGAGAGGATGTGGAGAAAAGGGAACCCTCTTACACTGTTGGTGGGAATGTAAATTGGTGCAGCCATTACGGAAAACAGTATGGAGGTTCCTCAGAAAACTAAAAACAGAGTTGCCATGTGATCCAGCAATTCCACTCCTAGGCATATACCCAGACAAAACTATAATTCGAAAAGATACATGCACCCCTATGTTCATAGCAGCACTATCTACAATAACTAAGACATGGAAACAACCTAAATGTCCATTGACAGATGAATGGATAAAGATGTGAGATAGACAGATAGATAGATACACATACACACACATACATATATATACACATACATACAATGGACTATTACTCAGCCACTAAAAAGAATGAAATCATGCCATTCGCAGCAACATGGATGGACCCAGAGGTTATCATACTAAGCAAAGTAAGTCAGAAAGAGAAAGACAAATACCATATGATACCACTTATTTGTGAAATCTAAAGTATGACACAAACAAACATATCTGTGAAACAGAAAGAGACTCAAAGACATGGGAACAGACTTGTGGTTTCCAAGGGGGTTGGGGGTGGGGGAGGGAAGTAACTGGGAGTGTGGGATCAGCAGATGCAAACTATTATTTATATGACAGATAAACAGCAAGGTCTTAACTGTATAGCACAGAGAACTCTATTCAATATCCTGTGATAAACCATAATGGAAGAGAATATGAAAAAGAATATATGTATAACTGAGTCAGTTTGCTGTACAGCAGAAATTAATACAACATTGTAAATCAACTATACTTCAATAAAATTTTTTAAAGTAAAAAAATAAAATTAAATTAGAATAAAATTAATTCAAACAGAAATAGCTTATGAAAGGAGATAGAAAAATAAGAACTTACCCTTCCTTGGAATCCCCATTTGATTTATCAGTTGAACTTGTAGAAGAACTTAACTCATCCTCAGAGAGACAATGGGTGAGTTTCCTTTCCTATTAATGTTTGGAAATACAAAATTCCACATGACAACACAACCAGAATGTAATACATGAAACAATCTTAGATGCAATGCCTAGACACAATGTGCACCTAGGTCCAATTTAACAGGAGAACTATGGATATAAAAATTGAAGTTACTTTACCAAATAATGTCCCAGTTCACCCATGAAGTTCATAAGTGAAGCCTGAGGAACACCAAGGTGAAGTTTTATAAGGTCCTGGAAAGTCTCAGCTATGAAGAAATTTCCTTTCCAGAGGAGAGCAGACAAACAGTTCTGGTGTTTGAACTTCTAAGCAGAGGGCTGGTACCATAAGGAATGTTGGCATTTTAAACTAGACAGAATGCCACCTAAATAAAAAGTAACCTCAGTTTGCTCACCCATGATACTCATTGTTAAATGCTTTAAAGGATTACCTGATATAATTACACACAAATGTTACAACTTTTGAAAATAAAGAGGATCATTTTAATTAGTGAAGCAACTAAATCACACACTATTGTTAAAGGAAAAAACTCTTCATTACTTTCAAGGGCAGGAAGTTTCTTTTTTAAAAAAAGTAATTATGTGCTCCTAGAAATGATGTCAAAAACTGGAATACAGAAAACTGAATAATTATTCCCAGGGTATTATTACACAAAAAAGTGAACGTGGTTAAAAACTTGCAATTATCCATTTAGCCACCAAATGGTGCCCCTACATTATCCCTGGGTGGAAAGGTAAGGTACTTTGACACAAACAGGAAACAAAGGAAGGATCAGCAAGTGAGACTAAAATCTGGCCAGGTCGTTTGTTATATTATTAACACAGCAGAATAAGCAAAGTGTTGCCTAGTGGAAGCCCTTTGGAAGTCTTGTTTAAAAGACTGCCTAAGAAAGTTATTAACTAGGCTGCCAGTTGTTTACAAGAGCGCCTGAAAAGTCCATTCCCTTAATGAAGGAAACAAAATCCTTTTAATTATTATTGACCAGTTCTTTTTCTTATCAGAGAAGTGTGAAAAGTGTAACTTAAGTCAGCACTGTCCCAGGAATAAATAGAGCTGGCATTTATGAGGTTTACCGTTATTAGGCTTGCCAGATGTAGACATGTCTACCTTTTACCTTAGGACTATGTAATGTACCTGAGCAACGCTGTAGTCAGAAGACAACCATTGAGCAGGGGTAGGGTGGCCTTCCTCTTGTGGTTTCTCTGACCCCGCTGGACTCAGAGAAACTCTCCTCACTGAAGGGCCTGAAAAAGTGACAACCCCCAGCAGTTGTTTATGGTGGGCTGGCCTCAATAGAAGAGGGCTTTGCACTGTTTATGGAAGATACCCCAGCAAGGGCCAGCCTAGAAGGAACTCAGACAGCATATTCATCATCACTCTGGTGTCTGACACCTCAGTTCAAATCTCAGGTCTAGGTCTACCAGCCCTGTGACCTTGGGTAAGTTACTTAACCCCTCAGACCCTCAGTCTCCTCCGCTGCAAAATATGAAATGAGATAATGCCCTTAAAATACTTAGCATAATGTTTGAGACATTGTCAGCATTCAACAAATGGAAACTGCTAGAATATGTTGTCTTTAGATAATAGTAATAGGAATGATCACAGCCCTCAGCCCAGGGCAGTACCATTCTCCTGGCTTCCTCTCTCTGTTCCTGAGAAGAGAGCACTTCTCTGACCAACAGACTCTGAACATGGAAACAAAGTAAACACTCGCCTGACTGCTTTCCTGTCTGAAATCTCCCAGGAGTTACTGTCACTCAAAGCTCTCTTGCTCTCTTTTTAGAGTCCTCTTTCTCTAATAATACAAGTTCCAGATCCAATACTATGCCAATTTTTTAAAAGGCTTAACTAGGAAATTTCAAAAATTCTTCTAAATTGGTTTCCCAAATGGATTACTGATGCTGGAAATTCTTAACACCTCACAATCAGTACCAATGCTATGTCCATGAGCCATACCAATAACCTCCAATAGATGAAGGAAAGAGAAAAACTTTACCTGAGGGGAAGATCTCTTCCTGTGACTGCTTTAGTCGCCTCCTCTCTCTTGCTGATAATGGGCGGTCCTTTTAAAGAAAGTCAGTTACTTCCATTCCTATTCACTGTTCTTACAATACCTACAATGCATGACATATCATCCAGCACTACAGGAAAGGCCCTGCACAGGTCTTTAAGGGAGTGTCCATTTGAAACCAGTTCACATCAGGCTTACAACTCCTAGCTAGGATGATCACAGCCCTCATTTCTAGGAAGAGCTCATCTTTGGAAGGGCAAATAGGTATTTCTGCATTTCCTACATTCAGAATCCACTTGGTCTCCTTAATTAACTGGAAGTGACCAGCCCTGAAACAACAGAATCTGTCCATTTCAATCAAAGCTTCTGTTGAGAATCACAAATTTGCGCTTTCCAGTGTTTGGCAAAAAGCAGGGCTAAGATGTTTTAATATAAAACTTCACAATATATGCAGGATTTACAACCAAAAAGTTTTATAATAAAGCTTAAAAAAATCCAACATAGACTCCTACAAACCTTTGATGATGATATCTCACTGTTCCTCGACCTGCTCACAGACCCAGTGATCACTCTACTTTGGTTTTCAGCATCTTTTTGTGTTGATGTGACATCCACTTTTCCAACAGTAGAAAGAGAAGGCAAAAGACGAGGAGGAGTCTCTTGGAACTTCCATAATTAACAAAGAGAGGGAGATTATCAGTGTCATATACATCTACCTCCAAAGGTCCCCCATCGGTAAATCTATGTATTTGTCAGTGATTCCCTCCCAAAAACTTTAAAACATTGCATTTGGGGGGGGGCAGGGGGCAGAGGGGAAGAAACTCTGCCAAAAGTGAATGACCACTTAAGAAGCTTATAGAGAGGGTGCCTGTGAAAGTTACTTCCAGAAATGAGGGGTTGCCACGATCTTATGCAGAAGTTGAGGGAGAAACTGTTCATTAATATGACATAAGAGGAATCAGAGATTTACCTTTTTTGGCCTGTTCCTTTAACTCTCAAAATAAGCTGTCCATCCTTGCTGGAGAAGATAAAATCCTTACTCTGCTTCCAACTCACTGACATTTGATAACCAATATTTAGCACTTCTACCCTTCTTTATATGTTCCTTGCATTATGTATGTGCCTTTTTAGCACATCATTCTAAATAGAAATGAAGTTTCCTAAAGTCTGTTTCCCAAGCAGCAGCACAATGACTTATTCCAAAGAGATCTCTGCTGACCTGTCTCTCTTCCTCACTATGCTCAGTATGTTCTCTTTTCTTCTGCCGCCGCTGTTGAGACAGGAAAGGTTCAGACCCAGAGCTGTGTGGCTGTAAAGTTGGGTGGATTCTGTCCTGTTTTTCTATAACACATTCACCAGCAACTTGATCCTTAAAAATAATAAAATGAAACAAACAAAAAAACAAAATAGAATAATGAAACAGTCTTTTGAACTTCCAAATACCCAAACCTGCCATATCTACTTCTAAAATTATAAATGAAAGAAGGAGGAGCTGTCTTTTTCAAAATGAATGCTTATTTTCAGTGTTGACAGGCAAAGACAGAATGATGGCATCAGTTATCTACATATTCTGGGTTTTCTTCTCTTTTCCCAAATAAAAATAATTATTTTAATTAAATTACTCAGATTGTTATTAACCTGAAACTACCAATGTTCATTTAGTTTTTTAAAAATCTTTTTATAACTTTTAATAGGTTTGCAATTCAGAAAACTAACAAATGTTTTAAATGAAATCCAATTTAATATACACATACTTCCCAAGTAAACATTAGTTATTTGGATGCCCTCTAAAAAGCACCATGAAAAGATCACGAGCTTGGATTCAGATGGAGTCATATCTCCCTGAACCTCTGTTTCCTTATCTATAAATGGGTATAATGCGTCACACACATCATGTGACTACTGGAGGATTAGAGGAGATTGTGCACTATAGTACTTAAGATCACATCTAACACATATTAGATGCTCAGAAACCAGGAGCTATTACTAGCAGTAGTAAAGATAAAATAAGTTAACTTTTAAATTATGAAGATCACCAAGGACTTAGTGTTTTATTTGGATAACTGGTTTTAGAAACTAATGCACACCAAACATTAAAATAAAATAGCTTCTTACATTAATTTTTTTTTTTTTTTTTTTTTTTTTTTTTGCGGTACGCGGGCCTCTCACTGTTGTAGCCTCTCCCGTTGCGGAGCACAGGCTCCGGACGCGCAGGCTCAGCAGCCATGGCTCACAGGCCCAGCCGCTCCGCAGCATGTGGGATCTTCCAGACCAGGGCACGAACCTGTGTCCCCTGCATCGGCAGGTGGACTCTCAACCACTGCGCCACCAGGGAAGCCCAATCAACACATTTTTATCAAGAGCCCACTATGTGGTACATTTTAGAAAAAGGAACAGTGTCATATGCTAGCTATGCAAGGATACCCAGATAATAAACAGTAACTGATTTAATTCTGAAGAGTGAAATAAATGTTTCTCTGCTGGTATTAAGTATAGAATATTCAAAATAAAGCTTATACATATAAGAGTACCTGAACAAATGACTTAAGGAGTTTCTCCATGAAATCCAATTGGTCCTAAAAAAAGTTCTTCCACTTTTATCAACAACAAAATAACGACAACAACAACAAAGAAATGCTGGACATGAAATTCTATCAAAAAAACAAAAAAATCTACTCTAAAAGCCTGATGTAAGAAACATATTTGATCAGGTACAAGACAGGGATGTCCATTCTTATCACTCCTATTCAACACTGTACTAGAGGTTCTAGCCAGGGCAATCAGACAAGAAAAAATAAATAAATAAAAGAAATCCAGATTGAAAAGGAAAAATCTCTATTTGCAGATGATGTGATACTGTATTCAGAAAATTCTAAGGAGTCCATTATTAAAAAGTTATTAGAACCAATAAATGAGTTAAGTAAGGCTGTAGGATATAAAGACAATATATAAAAATTAATTGTATTTCTATACACAAGCAATGAACACTATGAAAATCATTCCATTTACAATAGTATCAGAACAAAATACTTAAATTTATTTCTTTACTTTTGGCTGCGTTCGGTCTTCGTTGCTGCGCACACTTTCTCTTGTTGTGGCGAGCAGGGGCTACTCTTTGTTGCAGTGTGCAGGCTTCTCACTGCAGTGGCTTCTTTTGTTGTGGAGCATGGGTTCTAGGCACGCAGGCTTCCGTAGCTGTGGTGCACGGGCTTAGTTGCTCCACGGCATGTGGGACCTTCCCTGCCCAGGGCTCAAACCCATGTCCCCTGCACTGGTAGGCGGATTCTTAACCACTGCGCCACAAGGGAAGCCAATGGAACAAAATACTTAGAAATGAATTTAACAAAAGAAGTGCAAGACTTATACACTTAAAACAACAAAACATCATTGTAAGAAACTGAAGAAGACCTAAAGAAAATAGAAAGATATCCTATGTTCATGAGTTGGAAGATACATATTGAGATAGCAATAATCTGCAAATAATCTACAGATTCAATAAAATCCATGTCAAAACCCCAGGCTTTTTTGCAGAAATTGACAAGCTAATCTTAAAATTCATATGGAAATGCAAAGGACCCCATATAGCCAAAACAGTATTGAAAATTAAGAATAAAGTTGGAAGACTTAACCTTTCCAATTTCAAAACTTACTACAGTGAATTCCCTGGTGGCCTAGTGGTTAGGATTTCGGATTTTCACTGCTGTGGCCCGGATGCAATCCCTAGTCAGGGAACTGAGATCCTGTAAGCCGCGCAGCATGGCCAAAAAAAAAAAAAAAAACCACTTACTATAAACCTACAGTAATTGTGTTACTGACATACAGATAGAAAAATCAGTGGTACAGAATTGAGAGTATAAAATTAAATGATCATATTTAGGGTCTACTGATTTTCAATGAGGGTCCCAAGAAAATTCAATGGGAAAAGAATAATCTTTTAACAAATGGTACTGGGACAAGTGGATATCTACATACAAAAGAATGAAGTAGAACCCTTTCTTCACATCACACACAAAAATTAATTCAAAATAGATCTCAGACCTAAATGTAAGAGTTAAAATTATGAACTCTTAAAAGAAATTATGGGAGAAATCTTCATGACACTAAAAGCAGAAGCAACAAAAGAAAAAATAGACAAAACTAGATTTCATCAAATTTTAAAACTTTTATGCTCCAAAGGACACCATCAAGAAAGTGAAGATGGGGGACTTCCCTGGGGGTCCAGTGGTAAAGAATCCGCCTTCCAATGCAGGGGACGCAGGTTCAATCCCTGGTTGGGGAACTAAGATCCCACATGCTGTGGCGCAACTACGCCTGCGCGCCACAACTACTGAGCTCGCACGCCTCAACGAGAGAGCCCACATGCTGCAAACTACAGAGCCCACGCTTTCTGGAGCCTACACACCCTGAAGCCCATGTGCCACAACTAGAGAGAAGACTGCGCGCCACAACGAAAGATGCCGCACGCCTCAACGAAAGCCCCGCATGCTGCAACTAAGACCCAACGCAGCCAAAAAAGTAATAAAGAAAAAATAAATAAATAATAAAAAAAATGAAAGTGAAGATGGGACTTCCCTGGTGGTCCAGTGGTTAAGACTCTGCACTTCCACTGCAGGGGGCACAGGTTTGATCCCTGGTCAGGGAACTAAGATCCCACATGCTGCATGGCGCAGTCAAAATAAAATAAAATAAAATATACTTTAAAAAGAAAGTGAAGACAATCCACAGAATGGGAGACAATATTTTTGAATCTTATATCTGATAGGGGACTGACATTTATAACTGATAAAGAACTCCTACTACTCAACAATAAAAAGATAAATAAACCAATTTAAAAATGGGCAAAGGATTTGAATAGATATTTCTCCAAAGTAGGTATAAAAATGGCCAATAAGCCATGAAAAGATGCTCAACAACATTAGTCATTAGGGAGGTGCAAATCAAAACCACAATAAGATACCACTTCCAGGATGGCTAAACAAAACAAAACAAAAAACACAGAAAATAAGTGTTGGTGAGGATGTGGAGAAATTACAACTCTCATACATTGCTGATGGGAAGTAAAATGATATAGTTGCTTTGGAAAACAGTTCTGCAGTTCCTCAGAAAGTTAAACATAGGGCTTCCCTGGTGGCGCAGTGGTTGAGAGTCCGCCTGCCGATGCAGGGGACACGGGTTCGTGCCCTGGTCTAGGAACATCCCACATGCCGTGGAGCGGCTGGGCCAGTGAGCCATGGCTGCTGAGCCTGCGCGTCCGGAGCCTGTGCTCCGCAACGGGAGAGGCCACAACAGTGAAAGGCCTGCATACCGCAAAAAAAAAAAAAAAAAAAAAAGTTAAACATAGAGTCACCATATGATCCAGCAATTCCACTCCTAGGTATATACCCAAGAGAACTGAAAACATATGTCCACACAAAAACTTGTACGAATGTTCAAAGCAACTTTATCCACAGTGAAAAGTGAAAAAAACTCAAATGTTCATCAACTGATGAATAGATAAATAAAATATGAAATATACATATGGTAGAATTTATTTGGCAATAAAAAGAAATGAAATACTGGTACAGGCTACAACATGGATATAACCTTGAAAGCATTATGCTAAATAAAAGAAGCCAGATACAAAAGGCCATATCTGTATGATTCCATTTATATGAAATATTGAGAATAGGCAAATTCATACAGACAATGGTTGCCAAGGGCTAGAGACAAGGAGGAATGGAGAGTGACTAGTATTGAGTATGGGGTTTCTTTTTGAGGTGATGGAAATGTTCTGGAAACAGATAATAGCAGTGAATGTACAACTTTATAAATATACTAAAAACCACTGAATTGGCACTTTAAAAATTTTTTAAATAATTATGGAAAAAAATAAAAGAAGCGAACTTGAATATAATTTGACAGTCAAGCAGAACAAGCAGGACATATATAATTTTATCTATAAAGTACTAAGGATTCCAGTGTCCAGAGAATGTTTAAGACTAAATTTTGGTTTCAATTCAATGAGTTTAAATGAAAAGAGCATCATACTTGTACTTTTCTATAAAAACAAAACCTTATTAAAAACACTTGAGGGACTTCCCTGGTGGCACAGTGGTTAAGAATCCGCCTGCCAATGCAGGGGACACAGGTTCGAGCCCTGGTCTGAGAAGATCCCACACGCCGTGGAGCAACTAAGCCCGTGCGCCACAACTACTGAGCCTGTGCACTAGAGCCCACGAGCCACAACTACTGAGCCCACGTACCACAACTACTGAAACCTGCATGCCTAGAGCCCGTGCTCCGCAACAAGAGAAGCCACCACAATGAGAAGCCTGTGCAACACAATGAAGAGTAGCCCCTGCTCACTGCAACTAGAGAAAGCCCACACGCAGCAACAAAGACCCAAACAGCCATAAATAAAATAGATAAGAACATTTGACTATAGACATATAAAATAGTTATATACATTTATATAAAAGTGTTAAATATGAAAATGTATGTAATATATAAAGTTTAAATATATATAGATTATAAAAATATAGTCAATATATACATTAAATATATTCTTTAAATATTTTACAAATAAAAATGTGAAGTTAATCAAATGTTCTGGCTTTCTTTCTAATCCTTAGCTATTACCATGCTTCATCTAATTTAGGCTTCTTTCCATGTTCAAGTAGAAGATACCCTTTAAATTTACTCAGAATAGTCTCTCAGTATCAAAATCCTTTTGTTCTGTTCCTTTTCTTCTCTTCTTCCTTCTCCTTTGGTTCCAACACATAAAATATGTTTTTTTAATTCCTTAACTTAAAAAATCAGACAAATCCACTAACTTTTCAAAGCAAGAAGGAATGTGATATTACCTAATTGTTGGAACTGTCCATTGACTTGGAGAACTTACGAAAGAATGATGTAGAAATAGGAAAAAACACACTAATGGCAAATGGCAAGTACCCTACACCAGGGCACAGAAAGGATCTAAGAATTCCTTGGGTCCTATCCTTTGGTTCTGTCATGTTTAAACTGTTATATGGGAACAACTGATTTTCCTAAAACCACAACTAAAAGCACAACCAAAGAGCACAACCCACACCTTTGTAACCACACTTTCCAGTCTTCTTTCTGAAACCAATATCACTCACCTGGTCCTTCGATAAATTTTGGTCTTTGTTTAGGGGCTGCAGAGGCTTCACTGGGTCATTCCTTTCTCCAGTGACATAGTCAATGGACCATGTGGAAATTCGGTTTCCAGGTTGAGCACTGGATTTAGTGTTATCCTGCAGCCTCTCTTTCACTTGAGAAATAATACATTTACCTTCTAGCTCATTAGAGGCATCTAAGTGTCTTCGTTGATTCTCTTGAACTAAGCTGTTGTTCACTGAGTTCCTCCTTTCTGCAGGTAAGATGTCAATATTCACCCTACTGATCGTGGCTAGCGATTCTGCAGTATTGCTTATGTCTGGTTTGTAGGTGTGGCCTTTCAGACGTGGGGGTGTCTTCAAGGGGCCAATGACTATGGGTTTCTCCTGGGACAAATATTTGTCTTCACCCTGAATGAAAACATGCTTCCAAGTTATTATAGCACTCCTCACACCATATTAGAAAATTAACTCAAGGGGCTTCCCTGGTGGCGCAGTGGTTGGGAGTCCGCCTGCCGATGCAGGGGACATGGGTTCGTGCCCCGGTCCGGAAGGATCCCACATGCCGCAGAGCGGCTAGGCCCATGAGCCATGGCCGCTGAGCCTGTGCGTCCGGAGCCTGTGCTCAGCAACGGGAGAGGCCACAGCAGTGAGAGGCCCGCATACCGCAAAAAAAAAAAAAAAAAACCAACTCAAAATGGAATAGCAGTTTCCTCAGAAAGTTAAACATGGAATAATCATAAGACCCAACAATCCCACTCCCAGGTATTTGTCCCAAGAACTAAAAGTAGGGACTCAGATATTTGTACACTAATGTTTATAGCAGCATTATTCACAACGGCCAGAGGATGGAAACAACCCAAATGTCCATCAGCAGATGAATGGATAAACAAAATGTGGTATATACATACAGCGGAATATTATAAAGCCATAGAAAGGAATGAAATTCTGATACATGCTACAATATGGATAACGTTTGAAAACTTGCTAAGTGAAATAAGCTAGACACAAAAGAACAAATGTATGATTCCATTTATATGAGGTATCTAGAACAGGAAAATTCAGAGAAAGTAGATCAGAGGTTACCAGGGTCTGGGAGTAGAGGCAATGGGGAGTTAGACCTTAATGGGTACAGAGTTTCTGTTTGGAATGATGAAAAGGTTTTGGAAGATATGGTGATGGCTGCACAACATTGTGAATGTAATTAAGACCACTGAATTGTATGCTTAAAAACGGTACAAAATGAAAATAAATAATTAATTAATTAATTTAAAAATGGTACAAAATGGCAAATTTTATATTACTTATATTTTACCATAACAAAATTTTTTTAATGATCAATAACCTAAATATAAGAGCTAAAACTATAAAAATCCTAGGAGAAAACATAGGCATACATCTTCATGACCTTGGATTTGGCAAGGGATTCTTAGATATGAGCATGGGCAACAAAAGTAAAAAACAAATAAATTACACTTCATCAAAATTAAAAACATTTGTGCATAAAAGGACGTTATCAAGAAAGTGAAAGGACAACCTAAAGAACAGGAGGAAATATTTGTAAGTAATATATCTGATGAGGGTCTAGTATCTATAATATAGAAAGAACTCTTAGAACTCAATAATAAAAAATAAAAAACCCAATTAAAAAATGGGCAACAGGCTTAATAGATATTTCTCCAAAGAAGGCATTCAAATGGCCAACAAGTTCTATGTCATTAGTCAAATGCAAATCAGAACTACAATAACATACCACTGCACATCCACTAGGATGGCTAGAATCAGAAAAACAGAAAATAACAAGAGTTGGTGAAGTTGTAGAGAAACTGGAATTCTCAGGGATTGCTGATAAAAACATGAAATGGTGCAACCACAAAGGAAAAACAATGTGGTCATTCCTCAAAAAGTTAAACATAGAATTACCATATGACTCAGCAATTACTCTCCTAGATATTATACCCAAGAAAACTGAAAACAGATACTCAAACATTGTACATAAATGTTCATAGCAAAAGCCAAAAGGTGAAAACAACCCAATATCTACCAATGAATGAATGGATAAACAAACTGTGGTATATACATACAATGGAGTATTATTTAGACATAAAAATAAATGAAGTATTGATATATACTACCTGGATGAACCTCAAGAACATGCTAAGTGAAAGAAGCCAGACACAAAAGGTTACATATTGTATGATTCCATTTATATCAAATATTCAGAATAGGCAAACCCATACAAACAGAGAACACTGGTGTTTTACAGGGGCTGGATGGAGGAGGAGTGACGACCTAATGGGTATGAGGTTTCCTTTTGGGGTGATGAAAATGTTTTGGAATGAGATAGAGGTGACAGTCGCACAATACTGTGAATATACTAAATGCAATTAATTGTTCACTTTAAAATGGTTAACTTTATGTTATATAAATTCCACCTCAATTAAAAAAAACTTCTTAAAGTTATTACAGCACTGACTTCATGAACATTTTAATAGGCACTTTGAATACTTCACCAGTATTCCTTCTTTACAATACAAAACTACTTACACAACAGAAATCTAATGAAGCTTAGTCATTTCACATAGAATAACTAGCTTAGGTAACCTATCATTTTAATACAGTTTCTAGAACACATATCCTTTAGAATGAGACATACCATTACATATGTCTTGGAGCCCTCAGAAGAGTGTGGTTGAGGGGGAACGGCTTCATGACTTAATTCAGCCTTTCCAGAAACCACTGTAGCCACAGGCTTGGATTTAGAGTCGTCATTTTTAATATTATTTTTGGAGTTTTTTCTTTATGAGGAAGAAAAGAAGAAAAAGTTATTATCAGTACAGTGAAGGTTAAAGGTTTCTATATATATGAGGAAATGTGCATACATGTTACACTCCCTCTTAGAACGGCTTGTTTTATTTCTTTCTTTCTTTTCTTTTCTTTTTTTTTTTTCTTTTTTGGCTGTGCCATGTGGCTTGTGGGATCTTAGTTCCCTGACCAGGGATTGAACCCGGGTCCCCTGCAGTGGAAGCGTGGAGTCCTAACCACTGGACTGCCAGGGAATTCCCATAGAACTGCTCCTTTTATAGATAGGAGTCTTCTAAAAACCAGTGGGTGTTCTACAAAACATTTGACCAGTAATCTCCAAAAACAATCAAGGTCATGAAAAACAAAGAAAGTGAGAAACTGTCAGAGACCCAAGTTGACTAAGGAGAAATGAGGAGTAATATGGTATGCTGGACTGGATCCTGAAGCAGAAAAAGGACACTAGTAGAAAAACTGGTGTAAGCCAAGTGAAGTCTGGATTCAGTCAACATAAGATACTGATGTTGTTTTCTTAGCTCTGACAAATGTACCATGGTAACATAAGATGCTGATAGGAGAAACTGGGTGAGGGTTATACAGAAACTCTGTTCTATCTCTGCAACTCTTCTGTAAATACAATATTATTCTAAAATTTAAAAGCTATGAAAACTTGCCTCACAATTAGAAGTGCCAGGATAATTTTCATCTTCAAATTTCACATTTGTAATAATACCACAACTGCTTTGCCAAATTTGAAAGTAAAAATGATTGGTATACTTGGCCTTGACTTGTAGAATAAATGTATACAGGAATAATATCCCCAACTGTTTAAGTGTGACATTTTCCAAAGGAGCTAAACCTCTGGAGAATTCAAGGGGAGCATGAAGACCAGAGCTGCAGAAAGCCAAAGGTCTGTAGGTAGGAAATTATAAGCAATGTAAACAAAAATACGACCCTTCTTTATCCCCCAGGGCCTCTCTAGCATTGCCTCCCAAATTTAACATGTCAAAGACAAGGACTGTGAAGGTCTTGTCCAGCTCTAAGTCTCAGATCCTAGAACAGCTATTTATGAAGGTAGGACCTGAAAGTCAAAGAAGGAATTCTATCCCCTTGAGAAGTTATATGAGTAAAGAGGGAACCTCTTTATTTTTTAAATGTGACTATTATCTTACATAGTACATAATGTAATAATAGGCTTCTTAGATGATCTCTCATTTTAATATGATTTCTAAAACCTACATCCTTGGGCTTCCCTGGTGGCACAGTGGTTGAGAGTTCGCCTGCTGATGCAGGGGACAGGGGTTCATGCCCCGGTCCGGGAAGATCCCACATGCTGCAGAGTGGCTAGGCCCGTGAGCCACGGCCGCTAACCCTGCGCGTCCAGAGCCTGTGCTCCGCAACGGGAGAGGCCACAACAGTGAGAGGCCCGCGTACTGCAAATAAATAAATAAATAAATAATAAAGCATACATCCTTTTAAAAGGATCGTACTCAATATGTCTTGGAACTCCCAGAGGAATGTGAAAGTGATTACTCCAATGGTTCTCTAGATTTTTGATTTTAGCAATTAAACAAATCTCAACACTTGTTCTAATCATGCAATTCTACTTCGTGTTTTTAAAAAACTCACCATAAACTCTCATACACGAAAATTATAAAAGTCACCCTCTTTTATTCCATCTATTTAGCTGACCTATTTGCAAGGGAAATATCTTACGCCTTCGTGGCCTCCAAAAACAAGGATATTTGGCGCTTTATGTAAGGCTGCCTTAGGATGCTCCTCACAGAAGGTCTTTCTTCAGGCCTTTTGCTCAGCATGGTTCTTATTATTTCTGCCAGCTCTGGGCTGTAATCTTTCGGCATTGGTGGCAGCTACAAAGAGAAATTATACCATAAGTATGACTAACAGTCTTGTGAAAAGTAAAGGAAGGTAGAGGTTTCCCAAGATATATTTTTTAAATCATTATCCACAGCAGAAAATAACCAGCATATTAGTCTACAGGAAGCATATCTGGCATCCTGGTTATAATAGCAAGTTGTAAAATTATAAAATATATCCTTCAAACCAGCAGTCCCATTTGAGGACCCTCTCCTTCATAAATAAGAGCATGAGTTCCTAAAGATTTATGTATCAGGATATTCACTGCAGTATTTTTCTTATAATAGTGAACAACTGGAAACAATGTAAATGGCCATTCATAGGGTACTTGTGGAATAGAGTATGGTATACCCTTCTAATAAAATACCAGGCAGCCTTTAAAAAAATACAAGACTTACAGGTACTGACCTGGAAAGATGTCCCTCATTTATTAAGTCAAAAAAGCACGTTGTGAACCAGTGTGTATAGCCTGATTCCATTTCAGTTACTTTTTTAACATACACACCCAGAGTTATAAAGACAGGGAAAAGCCAGGAAGGCTATGCACCAAATCATTACCAATGGTTATCTCCAAGGGATGGAAATGTATGGAAACAGGGGAATTTCACCTCTTTCTTGTTTGATTCTTTAAGAAGTGGAATTATGAGCAAATTTTACTTTTTCTGTGTTTTTTTCAAATTAAAAAAATAAATGAGTCTTGGTATAATGTTAAAATCAGTAGGTGATTTACAGCCTTAAAACTTAAAGGTGTGAGGGTGCCTGACACTGCAGGGGGTAACTAGCCTCATGAAATTGACACATAAAGTTGGTCACTCTAGCATCTATCATACATAATGCTTTCTGCAATTTTTAACTGGTTACTAGTGATTGTGATGATTATCAAAGGAGCAAGAAGTTCAAACAGAGTAGACTCTTTTTTTTAAAATAAATCTTTAATTTATTTTATTTATTTATTTTTGGCTGTGTTGGGTCTTCGTTGCTGCACGTGGGCCTTCTCTAGTTGCAGTGAGTGGGGGCTACTCTTCGTTGTGGTGTGCGGGCTTCTCTGTTGTGGCTTCTCTTGTTGCAGAGCACGGGCTCTAGGTGCGCGGGCCTCAGTAGCTGTGGCTCGCGGGCTCTAGAGCACAGGCTCAGTAGTTGTGGCGCACGGGCTTAGTTGCTCCGTGGCATGTGGGATCTTCCCAGACCAGGGCTCAAACCCGTGTCCCTTGCATTGACAGGCGGATTCTTAACCACTGCGCCACCAGGGAAGCCCAAACAGAGTAGACTCCTTTTAAACAGGGCTCATTTAACCGCTTAGGTGAAGCTACCAGTAGCCTCAGGGCACCTGCACATCCTGTGTCTATAAGGTACTGGTTTTCAAGAAGCCAGTTCTTCAGAGCCATTAAGCCACCCTTATAAATTAATATTAAGAAACGATCAATCCCTTCTCCTCCAGTTCAACCCTCCCCACAGACAGGACCCACCATTCTTAACTATCCACCCAATATGATTACTCCCTTTTCTCAGTAGCTACTTTCAAAGCTGCACTAAAGTAACCTTACTCCAAATATTAAAAACAATTAATTCCAGAATATTCTTTACCTTTCCTTCAATAATCCGATAAACTAAAGAATTCATGTCTTTTGCATTGAAAGCATGCTTCAGGGTGGCCATTTCATAAACACAGCATCCCAGAGCCCAAACATCAGACTAGGAAAAAAAAATAGTAAATGGTTAAATGTCAGAATGCCTTATTTAGTTTTCCTCTTAAAAAAAAAAAACATTTTCCTTAAACCAATTCACAGAGAATTCTTCTAACTTACTATTCTAATGGGTTCTAAAATTATATTGCTGTAGAGACAAGGTGAGCTGGCAAACACAGCCGAATCCTACCTTATAGTTGTAGGGTTTGTTTGAGAACAATTCAGGGCTCATGTAATAGGGTGTGCCAATGAGGGTGCTAGCCATGTCACAGTGGTTCTCAAGGACTCGGGCAATTCCTAGGTCACCCACTTTGATGATGTTTTTTCTTGTTAGGAAGACATTTTGAGTTTTTAGATCTCGGTGAAGGATGTGTTTTTCATGTAAATACTGAAGAGAAATAAAATTTTATTAAATATAAATATTTAATACCTGACTTATTTATACCTGACTTCTTATATACCATCAACAACTGTATAAGTTAAAGAGCCTTATACTCTTAGATGAGCCTTACCTACACATCAAAACACTATTGTTTTATAATCTCTAAATAAAAAGTCTAATTTACAACTTTCCAAAGTAAGAAATGAAGTTCCATGCATTAATTTGCCCAGCTTCCTTCACAATTGTTCCCTGGTGACTTGACAATCATACCGTCTAGAATTATATGGACCCAGTTAAAAAATGTGCTTACAAACTTTCACTGAAGGTAGAAAGACAACTTATACAAGGTCAGATGCACATTCCTCTCAGACTCATGAAATCTTCAGCTTAATAATATTTTCAACTATAACAATATCACTTTTATTGTTTAAATCCTAAGATACATTCTCTAATATCAGAGTGATATTCCATAAACAGTCTCACTTTTGAATATGTGTATATTAAAACACAAACATGTTTCACATTTCTACTCACTCTGCCACAGCAGGGTTAAAGCCCAAAGCCCCACAGTTTAGGCAGATTAATTAGCCCAACCACCTTTCAGTATGATGCAGCTGACCAACTGATAACAAACGTGGACATTCTTTGCTCTTTGTCAATTCAGGGCCCTTAAAATGGATTTTGCTATAAATATTAAATGAATAGAGAATTGTCTTTCCCAGCAATCAGACAAAATCCATGTCTGCTTCAATACAGATATCACTCATTCAGAAACACTTCAGTGCTACAGCAAGAGGAACTAGGTCCACTTCATAAATGGATTTTTAAAAGAATTTTTCTTTTCATTAAGCATTTGGGGAAGCATTTTCCTAAAATCCACCAAGCATCTCTCTGTCACCTTGGAGCAAGTGGGATGCTAGGAGTCCTGACAGTACCTGCAGAGCCATAGCGATCTGAACAAACCATTCCACCACCTGACTCTCAGACAGAAGCCTCCCCTTCTGCTCTTTGAGCTTTCGGTACAGATCACCTCCTTCGCAGAAGCCCATGACGATGTACAGCAGACCATCCCCTCCCTCCCACGACTCCTTGTAGGTGACAATATTGGGATGCTTCAACTGAGACAAGAGCTGAGCTTCCTGTTCAGCAGCTTGCCGCTCTCGGCTGGAGGCATTTCGGAGGTTCAGCTTTTTGATGACATACTACAAAAAAAACACATGTTTTTACAATATGCAAACAAACATACAGTATTATAGATCCAAAAGTATTTAAGGATTATCCTGAGTGTCCTCAAAACCAACCTTCTGGAGACTGCCACATAACCTATTCATTTTGTTATTCACAAAGCACAAAACTGGGAAAAAGACTTGTTACCACTAATGATACTTTTTACAAGTTAGATTTATAGCAGGGTAGGGGGTCACAAAAAAATTATACTTTCCATCTGCATTTTACAATTTCATTAATGGCTAAAAATGAGTCAATGTTAACATACCACTGAATTAACCAAAAAATCTGTGGTAGAAATTCTTTAACCTCTAAGCTCCCCCTACAAAGGTGCATACAATATGACTTGAATATACATCTGCAGACAGAATGGGTCTGTGGATTCCATTACATACTCAAAGGGATCCAAGGCCCAATAAGGCTAAACATCACCTATCCTCAACATCCAAAATTATTCTCACTTAAAAGAAAAAGAAAACAACGTCCTCCAACACCTAATACATTGCCCTCAATCAACTGACACACCAAACAATTCATTATTCAACAAACACAATCATAAATGTATTTTGTAACAAAGCATAAATGTGCTTTGTAAAATGTAAACAAACTACTGCTGAAATGTGAGGGGTTATTATTACAGCGAGTACCCCATCCTCAGCTCAAAAAAATCCCCCCTCCCCATTGACCACTGAATAAATCTCTTATGTCTGAGCTTGTGTTCCAGGCAGTGACCAGCACCTGAGACAAGGCAGAAGAGGCGAGAGGACCTTATACTTATGGGGCCATCTCCTCTCAGTTTGTCTGGGGCAGTCCCATTGTCCTGGTATAATTATAAATAGTGTCTCCTTTCAGTTTCCAAATTGTCCCAGTTTGTACATTATATGGTTTATAAACCATATTTACGAAATGGTTCATTATCCTGAGGCTAATGGGATAAAGTGCAACATTAGAGGCACGTTTTAGAAAGATCACTGAGACTGCAATGAAAGTGATGAATTGGAGAAGGGCAAGTCATGTGGCAGGGAGGACAAGCGGGAGGTCATGGCCACAGCTTAGCTAGAGACAATGGTGTCCTGGATGGGGGAGGTACCCATGGAGATGAAGAAGAGGCCAGTTGGCTTAGTGGACAGACGAATAAAGGGGTGGGAGTGGGGGAAGGTAAGGGGGGGAGCCCAGAACGACTCCCAGGTGTCCAGCTTGGGCAACTGGCTGGTTGGTGGTGCTACTCCCTGAAATGGGGACCGTGAGAGGAGGTTTGGAGGGAAGGTGACGAGCTGAGTTTTGAGCGACTCCAGAGGTCTCCAGGTCAGACGGGGTATGGGGCCCTTCACTGAAGGAGGAATACTTGCCAGGCGCCGCCGTTAGGTCCTGGGAGTGTACGCTCTCATGGAACGGTCGAGAGTTGGGGGAAAGTGTGCAGATTAAGCACACCGATTACGACTACAAAGAGAATGCCAGGGAGTTCTGGGCGCATATGACAGGAAGGCCTGGCCTAGTCTTGATGGTCTGGGACGATTTCCCAGAAGAAGTGCCATCTGAGGCGCGTCCCCTTCAGAATATCTGGGCCCAGCCCTTGGACGGCGCCCTCGGCGAACCCCTGCCTGCTCCCATCCCCTGCCGGGCCCCAGCTCCGCCGACCTGCCTGCCGTCCCGTCGGTGCCTCACGAGCGTCACCTCCCCGTAGCTGCCCCTGCCCACGACACGCAGGTAGCAGTAGGCGGTCAGGGGCATGATCCCGGAGCGGGCCCACAGTCGGGATGCGGCGGCAGCGGCGGGGGGCGCGGCGAGCGGCGGCGGGAGACCCCGCTCATTCCAGAGAGGAAGTGGTGCCGGCGGCGGCTGAGGCGGCCCTGCCAGGGCGCCAGCGCAGAGGCCCGACCCAGAGCGACGCCGCTGCCATAGCGATCCCCACAGGGGCTGCCCTGCGCATGCTCCGTGGTCCGGAGGACCCACCACAGAGCCGAGGCGACAGGCGGCCAGAGCGACCACGCCGGGCCTGCGCGCGCACCCTCGGCCTCACTTCCAAGGCCGGAACTTGCGGGTTTCCCGCAACAATAGACTAATGAACGCTTCCACTTACTGAGCGCTTACTTGTTCTTAGTGCTTCGCACGTATTCGCTTCCCAAATATTTACTGACTGCTTACCCTGTGCCTGGCCGAAAAAGTCCCTGCCCTCCGGGAGCTCACATTCTAATGGGGGACTGGGGACAGACTAGATTCTACAAGTAACATTTGTTATATTTACTTTATCATATGGTGGTTAATGTATGCATGCAGCAATCCATCTTATTTTTCATGCATTGCAAGACGAACTGAAGATATCAGTGCCCTTCACCCCTAAACAATTCAGCTTGCATATTGAGAACTGCAAAAACTCTCAGAAGGACTCCATTCAAACCCCTGCACTAAGTGACTTGACCAAATTTTGGCATGGTTTTTAACAGCTTAAGGCAGTGTCCCCGGAGAACCTGCCCACCTTAAATGGCCTGCCTGTGAAAGCTCAAAACTGCCAAAAGATTCATCGTTTGATCCAGCCAACACCTCCCTTTCCTAGGACATATACCTAAAAAGCTTAAAATTATAAATCCAATGGGACGGGGTTGGGGGGGTTGTATTCCTACAACCCCAGAATGTCTTTCTTAAGGTCATGAAATCCATCCCATTGAAATGTAAGGTTTCTTGGCCTATATCCAAGAACCAATTTTTGCCCAGTTTGGGGGGGGGGGTGGAGTTGATATTGCCCCTGTTGAGAATGCATAATATAGAGCATACTATTGGGGTTTTTTAAATATAAATTTATTTTTATTTATTTATTTTTGGCTGCATTGGGTCTTTGTTGCTACGCGGGCTTTCTCTAGTTACGGCAAGCAGGGGCTTCTCATTGTAGTAGCTTCTCTTGTTGCGGAGCACGGGCTCTAGGTGCGTGGGCTTCAGTACTTGTGGCACACGGGCTCAGTCACTGTGGCTCACGGGGTCTAGAGTGCAGGCTCAGTAGCTGTGGCACATGGGCTTAGTTGCTCTGCGGCATGTGGGATCTTACCAGACCAGGGATCGAACCTGTGTCCCCTGCAGTGGCAGGTGGATTCTTAACCACTGCACCACCAGGGAAATCCATCTACTTTCTCTACCTACTTTTCATACACAGTTGTTTCCTTTCACCCTTATTATTTCTAAGTAGTTTCAATTACATATCTAAATTAGAATTCTTAACCCTTAGAATCCTTAATTTCTAGTGAAAACTAAGAAGTGAGTAATCGTGGACAGTCTCTTACACTAGCATTCTATGGATTGGCAGAGATAAATACATTCCATAATTTCTAGGAGTACATCTTCCTCATAGTAAATTTTCCAATGTAGCAGAAAAGATTTTTACTAATAGACCTAAATATATTTAGGGTCTTTTTTTTTTTTTGTATAAGGAAACCAAAAGTGGATTAACTTATGTTCAGTGATTAATGTTTCAGTATTTTATTTTATTTGAAATAAAATAAAATATTTATATGATCTAAATATTTAATAAATGTCCATTATTAACTTTAACTTATTTAAGTTAAATAATGGAAACTATTTAAGTAGACATGCCATAAAATAAAATAATTGCTGAAGTGTTTTACCTAAAGACTCTTTTGTGTGTGTGTGTGATACGCGGGCCTCTCACTGTTGTGGCCTCTCCCGTTGCAGAGCACAGGCTCTGTACGCGCAGGCTCAGCGGCCATGGCGCACAGGCCCAGCCACTCCGCGGCATGTGGGATCTTCGCAGACCGGGGCACGAACCCGTGTCCCCTGCATCGGCAGGCGAACTCTCAACCACTGCGCCACCAGGGAAGCCCTACCTAAACACTCCTATCCCATTTACGTCTATTTAATTCACTTGTTCTTTTTTTTAAAAAAAAACTATTTATTTATTTGGCTGCGTTGGATCTTAGTTGCGGCAAATGGGATCTTTCATTGTGGGGTGCAGGCTTCTCTCTACTTGTGGCGCACAGGCTCCAGAGCACACAGGCTCTGTAGTTGCAGCACGCAGGCTTAGTTGCCCCGCGGCATGTGGGATCTTAGTTCTCCAACCAGGGATCGAACCAGGGATCGAACCAGCATCCCCTGCATTGCAAGACAGATTCTTAACCACTGGACCACCAGGGAAGTCCCAATTCACTTGTTCTTAACATGAAAATGTCATCATACCAAGTTGTTTTTCTTGCTAACAAATTTGGTAACAGAAACAACATGAACTTATTTAGCTAGTGTACTCAGGTGGAATAAAAGTTGTATGTCTTGGGCTTCCCTGGTGGCGCAGTGGTTGGGAGTCCGCCTGCCGATGGGGGGGACGCGGGTTCGTGCCCCGGTTCGGGAGGATCCCACGTGCCACGGAGTGGCTGGGCCCGTGGGCCATGGCCGCTGAGCCTGCGTGTCCCGAGCCTGTGCTCCACGGCGGGAGGGGCCACAGCGGTGGGAGGCCCGCGTACCGCAAAAAAAAAAAAGAAAAGTTGTATGTCTGCATTATTTTTAATGATAACTCTGAAGACATACCTATTTTAATTAAACCAACAAACTTAAACTAGCTTTTATTTACCAAAGATTACCTCAGATCACATGAACTTGAAAAACATTTGGTTTAGTTTTTATATTTCTGAGAGTTTTAGGAATCCTTAATTCATATAAGTGCTTGTGGACAGGGAATTTTGCCTGCCATTCCAGTGAACAATGTTGCCCACCATCCCAGTTCTACAAGGATCCAGCCGTTAGCTACAGCAGCCCACAGTGCTCCCTGAGGGTAATTCAGGATGGGGAAAAACAGGAGGCATTCTGCACTTTGGATATTGGCATTAGATAGTTAAGGTGCATTTCTAAGACATAATTTCTATGAACCCAGATTCTTGCACCTTCCCATACGTAGGAAAGCACTCCAATCATTGACCTGAGGCATCTGTTCCTTGTGATTAGCAATAATCTTTTGATGTTCTGAGGCAGGAGATAGATGGGCTCCAGGTTAGACATTTACAGCCAGCCTCCTGTTTACACTTCCAGATAGAAATAACAACAGGAACAGGGTAAATAGCTGGACTTTGCCTCTAGTGACCTAGAGATTGTCATGCTGAGTGAAGTAAGTCAGACACAGAAAGACAAATATCATATGATATTGCTTATATGTGGAATCTAAAAAAAAAGGGTATAAATGAACTTACTTACAAAACAGAAGCAGAGTCATGGATGTAGAAAACAAACTTATGGTTACCAGGGGATAAGGGGGGAGGGGAGGGATAAATTTAGAGATTGGGACTGACATATACACACTACTATATATAAAATAGATAATTAATAAGAACCTGCTGTATAGCACAGAGAACTCTACTCAATACTCTGTAATGGCCTATACGGGAAAAGAATGTAAAAAAAAAAAAGAGTTCATATATGCATATGTATAACTGATTCATTTTGCTCTTTGCTGTACACCTGAAACTAACACAACATTGTAAATCAACTATACTCCAACAAAAATTAAAAAACAAAACAAAACAGTAATGGCAGGGCCAGAGAAGAGTGAGTCTTGCCCAGATAAAAGATAAAGAGGGACTTCCCTGGTGGTCCAGTGGGTAAGACTCTGCACTCCCAATGCCGGGGGCCTGGGTTCAATCCCTGGTCCGGGAACTAGATCCCGCATACATGCCGCTACTGAGAGTTCACATGTGGCAACTAAGAAGTCCACATGCTGCAACTAAGAAGCCTGCATGCCACAACTAAGAGTCCACGTGCCACAACTAAAGATCCCTCAGAACTCAACAAAGATCCTGCACCACAACTAAGACCCAGCGCAGCCAAAATAAAAAAAAAAAAAGTCCACATATTTCTCATTCTCAAGGTCAAGGAGACCTCCCTGACTACACATGCGCAGAAAGGCTCCTCAGGGATTAAAAAGGGACGGGGTGGGGGGGGGGGCTTCCCTGGTGGCGCAGTGGTTGAGAGTCCGCCTGCCGATGTGGGGAACACGGGTTCGTGTCCCGGTCCGGGAAGATCCCACGTGCCGCAGAGCAGCTAGGCCCGTGAGCCATGGCCGCTGAGCCTGCACATCCGGAGCCTGTGCTCCGCAACGGGAGAGGCCACAACAGTAAGAGGCCTGTGTAGTGCAAAGAAAAAAAAAAAAAAGGGAGGGGGCACCGCCCCATAGTAGATGATGTTGTTACTGAGTCCAAGCTCGCTCTGCTCACCAGACAACAGGCCAATAAATCGGGAGATGAGGTGTTGAGGCAAGGAATAGCGACTTTATTCGGAAAGCTGGAGGACTGAGAAGATGGCAGACAAGTGTACCCAAAAAAACCGTCTTATCTGGGTCTGGATGCCAGGTTCTGTTATAGAACAGAGAAGGGGAAGAGGTGAGGAAGTAAAGTAACAAAAAGCAAAGGTTAAAGTAAAAGAAACAGATGCAACATGGAGTCAGGATTTGCTCTTCCCTGTTACGATGTCAACCTACCTCTTCACTAGACTCCATCTTGGCTAAGAGATGCAAACGCACACAGGGGAGGATCCTGAGATAAACCAAATATGGACTCAGAGCGGGGCAAAGCAAGATGATTGACCAGAGGAAACCTGGAAGAAATGCCCCAAACTACCATGGGGGCACGACTCTCCCTCTCTGAGCCTGCCCATGTGTGTCTATTCACATGTGCTCTTTTTCCTCCTAATAAACACTACTTGTTTCACTACTTTCCATCTCCTTGTGGAAATTCATTTCTACAAAGCCAGTGGGCCAGGGCATTTTCACTGGCCACTGGACCTCATGGTCTAGTGGCTAGGATTCAGCTCTTTCACTGCCGTGGCCTGACTTCAATCTCTGGCTGGGGAACCAAGACCCTGCTTCAAGCCGCTGCTGGCCGAGGCCACCAGAGATCAGTTCGACTACATGTCTTTTTTCCAGCAGAATATGTCAGTGTATCCTGGCTCCTCCCTTACCTCTTCAGAACAGTTCCTCAGAGCTGAGAGGCTGTCTCCCAGGCTATGGTCCTCAATAAGATTCCTCAAATAAATCTTAAACCAAAGCACTTCCCTGCTGGCGCAGTGGTTAAGAATCCGCCTGCCAATGCAGGGGACACGGGTTCGATCTCTAGTCTGAGAAGATCCCAGATGCCATGGAACAACTTAAGCCCGCAAGCCACAACTACTGAGCCTGCATGCCACAACTGCTGAAGGCTGCGTGCCTAGAGCCCATGCTCCTCAACAAGAGAAGCCACCACAATGAGAAGCCCTCGCTCCACAACAAAGAGTAGGCCCTGCTCGCCGCAACTAGAGAAAGCCTGCAACGAAGGTCCAGGTTGTGCATTTTTCTTCAATGTGCTTAAGTTTCTTTAAGCCAATTAAATAGAATTTTTTTACAAATTAATTTTGGCAATACCTCCTTAAGGTAGAAAAATACCACACATCTACAACATATGTATGTAGACACATATAAACATACAGACTGATGCAAACAGAGAACTCATAGCTTTTTTTTTTGTTTTTGGTTGCATTGGGTCTTCGTTGCTGTGTGTGCTTTCTCGGTGAGCGGGGGCTACTCTTTGTTGTGGTGCGTGGGTTTCTCACTGCGGTGGCTTTTCTCGTTGCGGAGCATGGGCTCTAGGCGCGCAGGCTTCAGTAGTTGTGACATGTGAGCTCAGTAGTTGTGGCTCGCAGGCTCTAGAGCACAGGCTCAGTAGTTGTGGTGCACAGGCTTAGTTGCTCCGCGGCCTGTGGGATCTTCCCAGAGCAGGGCTCGAACCCGTGTCCCCTGCATTGGCAGGCAGATTCTTAACCACTGCGCCACCAGGGAAGTCCCAAGAGCTCATAGCTTTTGTTCTAAAATTTTAGCCATGAATTCGGTACAAAATTAACTAGCTGTAGAATAAGCTGGATCCAAATGGTTTTGGCAGATGGAATAAGTTAAGGTTACCTGCTCAGATGGCTAAAACTTTTTACTAATATTTGTGGAGAAGACATTTAAGACTTTTACTTGTCTAAGTTCCAAACAACCTTTCCCCCTTTTGTTTTCCTTCGGATAAGAATGGTCTCTCTGAAGTTTGCATTTCAAAGAGATGACCTAGATAAGAATTCTGGAGAAGACCAAGTAAGAATATTTACATCTCAAAGGCACAGGGAAAAAAGGCAAATTCCTCCAAGGACTTTTGTTTTCTAAGGCCAGAATTTTTACAATACTCACAAGCCTTTTAAGATAAATAGGGGAGGTTTGGGGGTTGGTAAAAAGGACAGGTGGACTTTGAATTGTTTCTGGAGCTGCATTTCTGGCTTTGCAAAGATTTGTAAGGTAAGGACAGTTGCTTTTAATTCCTCAGGGGATTAGGTTGCAACTTAAATGACATTATAGATTGATCCACCCATCCAACTACATTTTTCTCAATTTGCTTCTTTGTAACAGGGAGAAGATCTTCAACTAAGATGGAAATCTAAAGGAGTCCTATGTTCTAGATTTAGAGCTATATGTCTTTGAAATGTTTTAGTAAATCCTTCCACAAAGGCTTCAGAAGGTTTTTTTGCTTGTTTGTTTTTTTCTTTCCCTCTGGGTACATTTAGCTTAGAGAAGGCCTAAAAAAAAATTCTTACCAGGCTCTGAATATCAGCTTACAATTTGGCCAATTTCTGGCCAAAGAGCTACCTTGGGGGAAAAAAAAAAAAGTCCTTTCAAAAAAATCTTGTTAATTTTCAGCCAGGACAAACAGTAAAGGTAGGTACAATAACAAGTTTTATTCTCCTCTTGACTGGGCACTACAGACATAGATTCAGGAGAGCTGAAGCTGGTTAGAATTCTCACTCTTCACTGGCTTTATCAGTTTTCCGAGGATCCCATATTCAGGCTCTAATATCTACCAGAATTGCTCAAGGTTATTCATTAATTTTAATTTTAATTTCCCTAGGCTGCTTAAGGAAATAAAATAGCTGTTTACCAGAAAATCCTTCAGGAGGCCGTCAACACTGGGAGGGGCCCACATCAGGGCCCTCCTTTGAGGGTAGATATGGGGACATCTGTAAGGCCACTAACTTGGTGGACTTTTGTTTATGGTCTTGTAGTCTCTTCAGAGTGGAAAGACAATTCAGACAGAGGATTACTAGAATGAGCACTCAAGTAAAGGAGGATAGAGGGGAGCAATAGGAGTTGCATCAGTCTCATATAGTCTTTTCTTTTACATGCCTGTGTGTCTTTAATTTTTCATTAGCCTTTTGCAATGAATCGCTCAATGAAGCTATTATGGAATTCTGAAGGCTTTTGGAGGTTTCTGTATGCCAATTAAAATAGGTGTCCCAGGGGCTTCCCTGGTGGCACAGTGGTTGAGAGTTCGCCTGCTGATGCAGGGCACATGGGTTCGTGCCCCGGTCCGGGAAGATCCCACATGCCGCGGAGCGGCTGGGCCTGTGAACCATGGCCACTGAGCCTGCGCGTCCGGAGCCTGTGCTCCGCAGTGGGAGAGGCCACAGCAGTGAGAGGCCCGCGTACCGCAAAAAAAAAAAAATAGGTGTTCCATTCTGTGTGTTTGATTTGGGAACCCTTGCTTTCAAATGCACTTCTTAAATAAATGCTCTTGTCTAACTGGAACCTTTCTCATAACAGCTATTGTAAGTCTAGATTGTCTTTGTAAGATTTTGCCATTTTTGTAGATATTTACAGCTTCCAGGACCACAGTTCTTGGCTATAAAATAAGCAGTTGTGCCAGAAGGCGACACACTCAATTATTTGAAACTCAATCCCATTTCTTTAGCTGTCTTGGGTCTCTTGGAGCCAAATTAATACCTGAGAGGGATGTGCTGCCAGGTTGGAGTTCGTGTGGTGTTTTACAGTGGATCTTGTTGCACAGAAATTTTCTTGCGGTTGGCAGGTGACCTAGTGTCAACCTAACCCTTTCCGAGACCAATTTATTATAATTACTAGGGTCTTAGAGTTAGGTGGTGAGTGCTCTAACAGCTTTTAAGTGCTCCACCTGTGCCCACCAGTTTTGTGGCTTTTGGCTTCCAAGATTCCTATTAGCAACAGCCTTGACCTCATGTGCACATTAACAGAAACTAACAGTAACCTGGCCAAGAGAAGGCCTTGTGTGCACCACCAGCAATTCCCAATGTGGAACTGGGGACTAGGGAAAGGACTGAACCAGAAGACCCCCAACAAAGGGGACTATGGACTGGGATTCCAATCAAATAAACAACAGTGGACGAAACCAAGAGCTAGAGGCTTGGGTTCAGGGTGGAACCAGCTGCTAGCTGAAGCTGACCTGCCCCGGACTGGAAAGCCAATTAAATCAGAAGTTTGACACAAAGAGAATGGAGCTCAGAATCAGGAGGAACTTACCCATGGCCTTTGGAAGTGGCGAGAAAGAGAACTCAAAGGATTTGAGGGTACCAGTGCTTGTGTTTCTTGTCCTCAAAGCCCTCAGAAGTTTCCTCTGGATCCCACCACTGCCACCAAATCTGTTAAAAAACAAATTTCAACTGAGTAAATTTTAAAGATCTTACTGGCTTCATTCAATGATTCACGAATTGGGCAACATATCCCATCTAGCTGACAGAAAGGAGCTCCAAGGAGCTGTACAAAACGAAAGATGTTTATAGGCTGAAGGGAGCAGGAACAAGGAAGTTATACTAGCAAAAAGTGGATTGGTTGTGGCATGGATCAGGAAACAGTATCTATAGTTGAAGCTGTGAGACCCAAAGGGCCATGGGCTGGGTGAGATGGAGGTCAGCAGGGGTCAGACCACTCAAAACCTGGAAGTATGTTAGACAGGGAAAGGCCTAGAGCGGATCAGTCTTTTAAAATAATGACTCTGGCTGCTGCCAGAGGGTAGACTGTGGGAGCGGAGTAGAAGTAGGGGAAGCAGCCATCTAGGTGAGAGATGAGGGTGGTAGACTCGGTGGTGACTGGGGATTTGGAGAAAAGTGAATGGACCAAAAAGATATTTCGAGGGTTGGAGATGGGGTGGGGAGGAGGTTGAGAGTGTAGGGGAGGGAGCCACCCAGGATGCCACCCAGCTTTCTGGCTTGGATGCATGGATGGATGGTGGTGGCCTTCACTGGGATGGACAACAAGAAGAAGACCAGGCTTGGGGTGGGGGGCAAGAAAGGTCATGAATTCAGTTTGGACATATCAGATCGAGGGGTCTGAGCAGGTCTGGGCCTACCTGCTGTCCCACAGGCACCAGCAGCATGGCCACCCTCTCAAACCCCCAGGCTCAATCTTTTTTTTTTTTTTTTTGCGGTACGCAAGCCTCTCACTGTTGTGGCCTCTCCCGTTGCAGAGCACAGGCTCCGGATGCGCAGGCTCAGCGGCCATGGCTCACGGGCCCAGCCGCTCCGCGGCATGTGGGATCTTCCCGGATCGGGGCACAAACCCGTGTCACCTGCATCGGCAGGCGGACTCTCAACCACTGCGCCACTAGGGAAGCACCCCAGGCTCAATCTTTAGCAACTTCAGCTGCTTCCTGTCCACCATCACCCTCCCCCTCCACACACACACACATCCACAGAGTGAGTCAACCAATCTTCTTCATCTGTCATATGGGACAAAAACAGTATCCATTTCCTGGGGGTAGCTGTAAGCAGTAAGCAAACTAAGGCACAAAAGATGCTGAGAAGTGGGCCAGGTGCTAGTCACTGTTAGCACCGCCCATGCCCTTTCTCCCGGCCGTGCAACACAAGTGCATTTCTATCACCTCTACGGCACAGGCTTGGAACTAGCCATCTCCCAACAGCCCAGTCTTGATCTTGCCATGCACCTGCTCAAAATATTGTTAGTGTTTCCTACTCAAAAGATGGGACCCCTGTGCCAGCTTGTCCCAAGCCATTTCCCAGCCTCTTTCCCCACCCTCTTCATCAGGTGCTGCTCCCATCACAGACACCTGCACCTTCCCCAATCATGTTACACACTTACCCATCTGCTTTTCTCTTTCTCCCCTTCCCACCCGTCCTTCCCAAGTGCCGCTCTATTTGCTAGGCACCTCCTCTGGGAGGCTTCTCCAAGGCCCTGCAGGGGATGAGCTCCACCCCTTCCAGATTTCTACAGCTTCCTCAGGCTCCTCTTTAGCTTCTGGCCACTCTTGGGATTCACTGGGCTTCCTTTGACTTGTCTGACTCCTTTTCCCAAGGCATCAGCTCACTGAACACAGGAAGGCACATAGGCTTCATCACTGTGGTGTCCTAGTGCCTGGCACTGTACCCAACCCAACATAGGGCTTGGTTGATACTGGTGCAGAAAATCAACAGAACCCGTAATGTACAGTTTCACGTAGATCCATCTCATCTCCCGCAAAGGCCAGAAGACAGGCAAGAAGTGTATTCTGGCCTGGGGACAATAAGCCCTTTCCCAGAAGCTGCTCTGTGAGACAAAGTCCAGGACAAGCAAACAGAGATCAAAGAAGCCTCTGGGCCCCCTCACCATATCAGGGTCACAGCAGCCAGTACCTCCCAACCAGGGCCATGGAGTAGGTTGACCAGGGGCCATGTCTCTCCAGTGTGTGTGGCTTGTGGGGGACAGACAGGGTTTGTGCATAAAACTTAAGAAACTGCAGCTACAAGATGGGTCTCTGGGATCTTTGACTGCTGCTTCTTTCTTCCTAATAACGCAGAGGACATTTCTATCATTACATGATAGGCCTGGGCTTTGGAGTCTGAAAGATTTGGGTTTGAATACATGCTCTTTCATTTGCTGTGGGACCAACGTCCCAGGGACACCCTGAGGATAAAATTAGATCATAAAGGGCTGAGAGCGACGCATGGCTTGTAGTCTGTCCTTCATCGTGAAAGCATGGCTTTCATCTTTTGTCTCCACTATATCCTGGAACGATGAGGCTTACTTCTGCTCTTCTTTACAAAGCTGACTGGCCTAAAGGGTGTGTCACCCATTACGTATCCCCAGAACTGTCCAGACCACCTCTGGCAGAGCTGCTAGAGGTGGTGCCGTCAGAAACAAGGACATGGGCAGACGCTTTGTAAGCCACCGTACCTGCCTCCCTGGCCAAAGCGGGACTGTCTGAAAAGTTTGTTGATGCTTAAAGAATTTTGAAAGGAACACCTAATGAAGTTGAGAAATTCATTTTTAACTGTGGCTTCTTGATACCTGCCCCAGTATCGCTGATGCTGGCCCTGTCCACGGAGCCTGGATTAAATGAGCTGTCTGGGTCTTCACAATTCACGCCAGCTGAGTGTAGCTCTAACCAAGGGGCACAGTCTGAGTCTGGTCAGGAGTTTGCACAGCTGGGAGTCCCCCTAAGGAGAAAGCTTCCACTGTTTATTTTTCATCCCTCAAATTGTAATATTAGCTTTCACCTTGTCTAATGTTTAATCCATGTTTATCCAGCATTTTATTGATTAGTGGTCTGAGTGAAGTGACAGGCAGCAGGAGCCTTGAGACCATGCGCGGCACGATGGGGCTTCGGGGGCTGCTCTGTGTGTGCCTGGCGTCCCTGCTCACCCTGCAGGCCATGCCCGCTCAGGGTTCACCCGCACGCAGTCCCGAAGGCGGCAAGGTATGTGAGTAAACCCCTGGGCCAGAAACAGGCAGCTGAACCTGGAAGGGGCTACAGAGACCAGGGCTCTCCCCACCCACCTCGACCTCCTCTGAATGGAGAGGACCTCCCAGCAGCACGGGGGAAGTGAGGCCAAGGCGTCGAGGACACAGGCTGTGTCCTACTCCCGTCCGTTAACAGATAGGCCCTGGTCCCCTGAGTGCTCGCACTCACACTTGTGCCGGTTTTGTTTTACAGAAGCGACTGGCTTTGCACACAGTGAGTGAGGATCTCAGCACAGGGGTCTGTGGTGGGCCTTTATTACAGTCTGTTTCCCCTGGGCTTCGAGGTGTGCCCCTGGGCAGAGGGACTCCCGTCTCCTCCAAATAAGGGCTCGCCCACCCCCCTCATGCCCCACGGCATGGCCTCAGGCATAGAGAACAGCACCTGTGTCAGAGCTGGGTGCCGAGGTCTCCCGTGGCTGAGCCCCCATCGCAGCCACCTCCCGCACGTCCCACTTTAGGCTGTCGATGGCGTGGTCATCCAGAGTTTGAAAGTCAACTGCAAAGTCACCTCTCGCTTTTCCCACTGTGTCATCACCAGCCAAGTGGTCAACAACGCCGACGAAGCCAAGGAGGTGGCCTTTGATGTGGAAATCCCCAGGAGGGCCTTCATCAGCGACTTTGCCATGTGCGTGCCCGCCTGGTTCACCAGGCCCAGCCCAAAACCATGGCTCTGAGTGGCCCAACAGTGCAGCCCATCCCCTCGTCCCGAAGGGCCCCAGGCCAGCCCCAGCTCTGAAGGACTGAAAAGCCCTTTAGGTCTGCTCTGGGCTCCCATCTTAGACAGCAAACTAGAGCCTCTGACAGTGTGTTTTCAGCCTAGGGCCCAAGGAGCACAGGCTGGCACCCACAGTTTCTTGCTGGACTCTGTGGCCGTGGCTGCCCACCTCCTTGAGCAGCTCTGGGGGCAGTGGGAGGCCAGCAGGAGATGCCCTCTCACAAGTGCTCACCTGGACAGGGCCTCCTTAGTGCCTGGGCTGGGAGCACCTCCAATACGGAGGCCCTGTGTGGTTGGAGAGGGGCACCTCCCTGAGGGCATCTTCCTCCCTGTAGCACAGCAGGTGAAAATGCATTCCTCGGGGACATAAAGGACAAAGTGACTGCATGGAAGCAGTACCGGAAAGCGGCCATCTCAGGAGAGAACGCCGGCCTTGTCAGGTGAGCTCTGGGTGCTGCCCTGGTGCTGCCCTCCCCTGCCAGGATGCATGCCTTGGGTGGAGGGCAGCCCAGGCTGATGGGAAGGGAGCAAACTGCCCAGATCCACTGCTGGCACAGGTGCACTGGACGAGGCCTCTGGAGAAGTGGGGCTCTGACCCTGGCCAGCCAGCTAAGAGTGAGGGTCAAGGAAAGCTGGGAGCAGCACGAAAATAAGAGAAACTGACTCTGAGGGCCATGCTTTAGGTGACAAGGACCTCCACATCACTTACCATTTGTCTGTTTGTTGTTGCCACTGGTGGCACATCCAGGGCCTCAGGGAGAACGATGGAGCAGTTTGCCATCCAGGTCACCATTGGTCCCCGGAGCAAGGCCACGTTCCGGCTGACCTACGAGGAGGTGCTGAGGCGAAAGCTTATGCAGTATGACATTGTCATCAAGGTCAAGCCCAAGCAGCTGGTGCAGCATTTTGAGGTAGATCGCTGGTGACCATGTGCAGGGGCAAGGTCTCAGGAGCTGGGATCCTGCCTCTCCCTCTCTGCGGCTCTGAGCGCTGGTTCGGCACCCACCACGTGCAGCCCTGGGCCTGAGCACACAGGGAGGGGACTCACTCCTCAGGGTGGGCTCTGATGGCTGTTCGTGGGCAGGGAGCTCCCTGAACCCTCCAACCTCCTCCTTCTTCTGAGCCTTGGCTTGCTCATCTGTCCAATGGGGGTTTTGTGTGTCCCAGAACTGCCGCAAGGATCATGAGAGATATTGAATGCCCAGGGAGTCTGTAAACCAGTTAGTCCTGGGCAGCCTGAGGGGCTGTAATTGTCACTGGCACCTTAGTGGTGGCCGAGTTGAGGGGCTCAGGCATGCACACTTTCATTTGGCCACTATTTTTGGAGTGCCTACAACATGCCAGGCCCTGTGCTGAGAGCTGGGCGGGTGCTGCACACAGTAGGTGGTCAGGATATACGCTGGCTCTTGGCTGGGGCTTGATGAAGGCTCCCCAGTGGGAGCCTTGGTACAGGAACTGCTTCAATGCCACAGATCGACGTGGACATCTTTGAGCCTCGGGGGATCAGCAAGCTGGATGCCCAGGCCTCCTTCCTCCCCAAGGAATGGGCCGCCCAACTCATCAAGAAGTCCTTCTCAGGAAAAGAGGTGCGTGGCATGGCTGAGCCCTCAGAGACTTCTCAGCGTGGCTGCAGACAAGGGCTGCAGGCCACCCTAGGGGAGAGAGAGAGAGGAACTTTGCACTCCTGATTCTCAGAGCCGCTTGGCAAAAGCCTGTGTGCTGAGGCTGGGGAGGGTGCCTACAATGGCTGCCTGGTCTGGGGTGAGTTGCTGGCTTGCTTAAGCCTCAGTTTCCTCTTTGCCTGTCTCATCCCAACAGGAAAGCATTCATGGAAATATAGGGCACATGTGCAAACCTCAGGATTCCAAGCCCCAGTGTTCTTGGAAACAGGATGAAGTTTGGAAAGGCCTTTGGCCTACCCAGCCACTTGCCACTTGTCACTTCCCACCCGTCTGTGGGAATCCCAGAAGCCCCCTGCTTGCCCCTACCCCAGGTCCTGAGGAGTGTGGCATATGAGTGGGTGATACCCAACTAGTGCCCTGCTTCCTAACTTGCCCTCAACTGGAGCCAGGAGCAAACTGTTTATTCCCCACCCACCTTTGGTAGTGAGTCCATAACAATTCACTTAAAAGTAATGTTTCCTACAGTTTTGAAGGGGTTCCTTTGAAACAAAATATGATACCCCAGAGTGTTAGCAAACATGCTTGCTTTCAGCAGGGGACCAAGGGGATGGTCTTTGTCTTCCTAATAATTTTCAAAAAAAATTTTAATGAGCATATTTTGCTTTTATAACAAACAAACAAAAAGTAAAAAGAAAGGCATCTTTAAAGAAAATGTGGAAAGTACAAAAGTGTAGAAATGTATCGAGTAGAAACCACCACCAATTTCCCGGAACACCAGCACCAAGTCCAAACAGACCGCAGCTCCCACTCTGGGAGCTCTTCCTTCTCTTTGTCTATCCAGGCAGGTTTCATTTTCCAGCACAGTGTTGCTTTTTTCACTAGATAGTGTGAGTTGACCGGTGCCTCTCATGCTGCTATTATTTTGTTTTTATTGTGTATCCAAAGTGACGATACTTGTAGAAAATCCCAATGATTCAGAAGCATGTGAGCAAAGAAACAGGTCTTCTCTCCTACCACCCAGAGGTGTGTATTCTCAGCAGCAGGGCGAGGGGCCCACTAGACTCATTCCTATGCCTGTGCACCACACACGCACTCACACACACACACACACCTTACGTTGTCGTTGCAAACCAGTAATGCCTCACACCTTCAATGGTTCCAGGGTCATGTGCTTTTCCGTCCCACGGTGGGCCAGCAGCAATCCTGCCCCACATGCTCTATGACCTTGCTGAATGGGGACTTCAAGGTGACCTACGATGTCAATCGGGACAAGGCCTGTGACCTCCTGGTGAGCTGGAAGCTTCTTGCCCAAGACTCAGAGGGTGGGCAGGGTGCTTGAGAGAGAGGCCTCACTTGTCCCTTTGTGTCTCAGGTCGCTGATAACCACTTTGCCCACTTCTTTGCTCCCCAAAACCTGACAAAACTGAACAAGAATGTGGTTTTTGTGATTGACATCAGCTTCTCCATGGAAGGCCAGAAAGTGAAGCAGGTAAACTGTGGCTCTAACCAGCTGGCCAGCAGGAGCTTCTTTAGCCCCATCACCCATCCCACCCTGGTTTTGCCTCCAGAGTCTGGGTTTGGGACTTCTGCTCCTGGTCAGAGGCAGGGTAATTTAACAGGATATGCCAGTGGTCAGGGGCTCTGGAATCAGCCACTTTCTCACTGTGCAACCGTGGGCAAGTGCATTCACTTCTCCTCAATGGCAAAAATGGGAATAAAATGCAGCGCCCATACGGTTGTGGGGTTTACCAATGGGGGATGCTTGGAAGATGAGACCTGTACCTTAGGTGTGCAGAGATGATTACAGTGCTCCCGGGAGATGGCTTGCAGCAGGGCACAGCCCACTCCCACCGCGCTCTGGGTGTCCTCTCCATAGCGCAGTGAAAGCATGGCTGGACAATCAGAGTTTTAGAAACTCAGCCCCCTGGGGTCCTCTGTCTTAATCCTGACCCCCTTGAACTCCTGGTCATTTCCCCTCCCCATACTGGGTCCCTTTGTCTTCTCCACCCCCCTCAAGACATCCCAGAGCTCAGTAGGATGCTCCTCTCCTGGCACCACCTGGCTGTCCTGTCCATCCCCTTCTGCTTGCCCACCACGTACTTCTACCCTGTGGATCTCTGAACTGGGTATCTGGAGATGACAGAAGGCACTATCCTGGGGCCCTGCCCCTCCACTGACTGTCCTGTCCTTACAGACCAAGGAGGCGCTCCTTAAAATCCTGGGGGACTTGCGGCCAGGGGACTACTTCGACCTGGTCCTCTTTGGGTCTGCAGTGCAGTCCTGGAGGGGCTCGCTGGTGCAGGCATCTGCCGCCAATCTGGACGCAGCTCGGAACTTTGTGCAGCACTTCTCTCTGGCCGGGTGTAAGGGCAGGGGTCTGGGGCCACCTCGATGTCACCTCTGTCCCCTCAGATTCAGAGCATACACTGATCTGCTTTCTCTTTTTTGCAGCTACAAACCTGAACGGAGGTTTGCTCCAGGGAATTGAGATTTTGAACAAAGCTCAGGGAAGCCTCCCAGAGCTCAGCAACCATGCCTCTATTCTCATCATGCTGACAGATGGCGAGCCCACAGAGGGTAAACGCCCCGAGGGTTACCTTCATTACCAAAGGCATTCAAGCTGAACTTGGAAATACAACCAATGGGGATGCTGTCAGGGGGCAGAAAGGCTAAGGGCAAAGCCAAGCACTGGTTTAAAAGCAGAGTTCAGATCACAGAGTCTGAAGGAGCTCCAAGGTGTTCTGTCCTGAATTGGGAAGCTGGGGAAGTTTCTGCATGACACGGGGTTGCACAGGGCCCAGGAGGATGGGCAGGACCCTAGGCTGAGTTTAATGAACTATGGATTCAGCACTGAGTGCCAAGCACAGGACTAGGGACCAAGGAGAGACACTAAGAGAACAAGACACATCTTTGCCCTTAAGGGGCCCAGGGTCCACTGGGGGAGGCAGCCCCAGGAGCAGATGCTCTGTCAAGGGCCCTGAAGGGTGCCAGAAGGCCGAAGGAGCACAGACAAGGGGCACCTGGCCCAGGCAGGGTCTCAGAAGGCGTCTTGGAAGAGGTGACCCCCGAGCTCAATCTGGAAGGAGGGGAGGAGAAGCAGGAAGGGATCCCTGGCAGAAGGGGCAGCTTGAGCAAAACAAGGTTTGTGCACCGGCAGGGCCTGCCTGGGAAGCGTAGGCATATGCAGAGTAGGTGAAACAGGGTGGAAGGGTCAGCAGGACCTCACAGGCCACGCGAGGAGCCGTGAGTTTACAGCAGAATCAGATCTGCTCATGGCGGATCCATGTAGATGGGCAACGTCTTCGAGGAGCTCTGTGAGTAGCTGTTGCAGTCACCCAGGTGAGCCAGCAAGAGGCGTTGCCTCAAGATGCCAGTGGGGACTGGAGATGGTCTGAGATGGGAGTCTTGGCCCCCAGGGAGGGTGCCCCAAAGTCCCCTCGTGCCCCACACACCTGTGAGCCAGCATCCCGTCCCTACCTGGCTGTGTGGCTGCAGGGGTGACGGATCATACCCAAATCCTCAAGAACGTCCGAGATGCCATCAGGGGCAAGTTCCCACTCTACAACTTGGGCTTCGGCCATGATGTGGACTTGAAATTCCTGGAGGTCATGTCCCTGGAGAACAACGGACGTGTCCAGAGAATCTACGAGGACCACGATGCCACCCAGCAGCTGCAGGTCTCCTCCTCCCCCTGCTCCCAAAGTCACGCCATGGGGAGCATGGCCTTGGCAGCCACGTACTCATCAGCCCAGAGCAGATAAAGCTCTGGTGTGGGGTTCGAATTAGC
Source organism: Stenella coeruleoalba (assembly GCF_951394435.1). Lineage (NCBI taxonomy): Eukaryota > Metazoa > Chordata > Mammalia > Artiodactyla > Delphinidae > Stenella > Stenella coeruleoalba. Next base: position 69,208,394 of record NC_137156.1, read on the forward strand.
TGTGTGACCTCAAACCAGTTACTTAAGCCCTGAGCCTTCAATTCCTTCTATAAAGTAGGGATCCCGACACCCCACTTTGTGAGTGGGTTTCCTGTTGGATGCCTAGGACGACCCACCAGCTCTGAGGCTGCACCCCCCATCCCCACAGGGCTTCTACGAGCAGGTAGCCAACCCTCTGCTGAGGGATGTGGAGTTGCTGTACCCCAGGGATGCCGTCTCGGCCCTGACCCAGCACCACCATAAACAGTACTACGAAGGCTCGGAGATCATAGTGGCCGGGCGCATCGCTGACCACAAACGGAGCAGCTTCAAGGCGGATGTGCAAGCCTATGGGGTAAACAGAGGGCTGCGGAGGGTGGAGAGGCACCCAGAGACTCCAAGCCTACACTGCTCCCCACCCCTATGCCCCCAGCAGCCTCTCTTTCCCCAGAGCGGTGCCTCACCCCAGCGGGCCACACACACCCCAGGGCTGAGCATTCTTCCAATGAAGGCATCCAGAGGGCAGGCTAGAGTGGGGCCAACATGGCCTTGATTAGCTGTAGTCCCTTGTATCCAACTGGTCCACCTGTTATTCCTCACATCATTCCTCCCAAAGCGTGAGAGTGTGAGAGGCCAGCCTCCTTCTTCTCAAGTGACCACTATTTCCTGAGCACCGACTGCACATGCAGCTTTGCACCACGGTGCAGTGCCTGTGTGTATGTGCACACTGCGGTGCGTGTGGGGGGGGGGGGTCACAGAGACCTGGACTCTAGCCGTGCAGTGTAGTTGAGGGTTCAGGACTCGGGCTTAGAGTGAGGAAAGCTGAGCTAGACCCTGGCTGCAGCTGGGTGACGTTGATCAAGTGGGTCCAGTTCTCTAGGCCTTTCTGTACCGTGGGGGTAACAATGTACTAGAGAGTTGTGTGGAGTAAACGAAATAATCCACATGATAGGCTTATACAGTGCCTGGTACATGGGATGCCCTTGGGAAGAGGTGCCCCCGTTACTGTAGCTGAGGAGAGAAGGCGCATTTGTGAGCTGTGGCAAGCTGAATGGTGCACGGGGCCGCGGTGGGCATCCGGAGGAGCGGGGCGTGGTGGAAACAGCTACATGGTGGATCGGCTGGGTGCCTGCTGGCATCCCCCAGAGAGAGTAGCTCCATGAGGGCAGGGCCTGATCCTCCATCCCTGGGATCCCCAGGGCCTGGCCCAACTTGGCTAACAGAGGGTGCTTAGCAACTTTTGTGGAAGGAACGGATGGAAGAGGACGAGGAGAGCAGGCTCAGGAAAGGCAGGGGGTAGCATGCTCAGAACGGAGCTGCAGAGACCAGACAACATCAGGCTCCCCCAGAACCCCTCATGGCGCACAACCTCTCTCTCCCTCGCCTCCCTCAGGAGGGCCAAGAATTCAAGACGACCTGCCTGGTGGACGAGGAAGAGATGAAGAAACTGCTCCGAGAGCGGGGCCACATGCTGGAGAACCACGTCGAACGCCTGTGGGCCTACCTCACCATCCAGGAGCTGCTGGCCAAGTAGTACCAGCCCTGCGGCTGCCTGGGGGGTGGAGGGGCATGACCACCCCAGAGCACGCCCCCCGCCCTGGGCCTTTGGACTACAGAGGGGCGGTTCTAGGCCTTGGAGGTTGCAAGCAGGTCAGATTTACTGGCCTCTGACTTTGCTCGCTGAGTTAATATCAACCAGGCAGTCAGTAGTGTGGTCAGGGCCCGCTGGGGGCACAGGGCAGCCCCTTTTGCCCCCACTGAGCTGCTGCGGGGGAGGCTTCCCTTTACTGCGGGGCTGCTGTGTCCAGACACACTCATTTAATCCTCACAACGTGCCGAGCAAACCGAGGTTCAGAGAGGTTAGACCACTTGCCAGGATCTCACAGCTATTGAATTCTCCGTGTGTTTCTGAGGCACGTCCCCCAGCCCTGCCAGACCTCCAGGTTTTCTCTGAGGGAGGCCTTTAAATCATGAGGTCCTTGAAGACAGCCCCTGGGCAGGGGCACTGCAGGGGCCTTGTAAACATTTGCTGAAAGAGTGAACAAAGGAAGGAAAGGACGAGGGAGTGCAAGTCCATTGTCATCCAAGCTGTGGGCTTAGAGCCGGTGTCTGTCTGGCAGGATGAAGTTGGAGGGGGCAGAGAAGGCCAACGTGTCAGCCGAGGCCCTGAAGATGTCGCTGGCCTATCAGTTTGTGACCCCGCTGACCTCCATGACCGTCAGGGGCATGGCGGACCAAGACGGCCTGGAGCCCCTCATTGACAAGGCCCTGGAGGGTATGGGCTGGCAGAGGGGAGGCTGTGGGCATGGGGAGGCTTCTGAGAGCCAAAAATCTCCTGGGCGCTAATTCTCTTTCCTTTCTCTCCTTTCCAGATTCTCTGCCCTTGGGTGAGTTTTTAAATCACGTTGATTTCCGCAAGGGGCTCCGGGTGGCTGGGCAAGTGGCACATGCTCCAGCCGCCAGGGACACAGCACCCGCTCCCCCTGCTCTGCTCCACCCTTTCTTGGTCTTTTCCTTCCCCAAGATGCCCTTCCCTACTTTGCTGCAAACTAGTTGCTGCCTCCTGTGTGCTCGGGGAGCTCTCGCTCAGCCTGAACCCCTCCACTCCCCGGACTCCTTAGGGGCCCTACGTGTGAGCATCCATCTACCAGGAGGGCTGGGACCCCCAGGAAGAGGGCTGGGACCCCCGGGAGGAGGGCGGGCCCAGGCCTGATTGACCTCCGGGCCCAGCTGCACTTGGGGAATGAGGCGCGTGCCTGTCGTGTGGAGTGGGGAGAGTGACGCTGTCCTCTACTGTTGTCCTCTACAGAGATGGTGGGGCCCAGAAAGAGTAAGTGGCAGCCATCCTGATGACGCAGGTCTCTACCCTCTACTCCACACATGGCCACCTCTCAGGCTGTGCGTTCAGTCCTGAGCAAAGCCTGGGTCATCACCTATCTGCCTGATGAGGAAATGATAGCCTAAGGTTTTCTTCCTCTGCTCCAGCGTTCCTCGCTGCCTCTCACTGGGAACCGTCAGAACGCTCCCCCTGACCTGGCCTGGCCTCCCCACCCCTATGCCACCAGCACCTCCCAGTTCCCAGGAAAGGAGACCGAGAGGGGGCCACGCCACTGTGCTGGGCCAAATTTCCATTCCCACATCCCGAGGGGGGTCAAAGGCTCTGTGTCCACTCCGGCCCCTGTGGCCTCAGGCCAGCCCGCCTGGGTGGGAGGGGCCTCAGAAAAGGAGGCAGCAGCTCCAGGGAAGGCGCAGCTGCTTCCCTTCTAAGCGCTGTTTACTTTTGCCCGTCAGCCTTCGTGCTGCCGGCCTCGCAGCCTTCTCCGACGCGCCCTAGCTCCGGGGTCCAGCAGTTGCCAAACCAAGTGACTGGCGGTGAGTCCTTGGGAGGGTCTGAGGGACACACCTGCCTGACTGAACCCTTCTCCCCAGCCGGCCCCATGTGCCTAATACTCAATCTAATAGACTCCATGCTGTGCCCCCAGTGGACACTGACCCCCACTTCCTCATCCACGTGCCCCAGAAAGAGGACACTCTGTGCTTCAATATCAACGAGGAGCCTGGTGTGGTCCTGAGCCTGGTGCAGGACCCTGACACAGGTACGGGTGACATTACGCCCTCTGCCAGAGAGGGTGGGGACTGGGCTCCTCTGTCCTCAACGTTCAGCCATGAACAGGAAGGACAGTGGCTGTGGCCTCCACTCCCCTCACCCTGTGTACCCGCCACCTGGCTGGGCTCAGCCGGCCTCCTTCATGCCCCATCCGCCTGCCTGGGCCCTATACAGGGCCTGCTTCATGGGCATGTGACCTGTGCAGGTGCACAGGACCCTGCCCTTGGAAGGACTCCATGCTTGATTGAGTGTTCTGCTGTTGCATCTTGAAATTCTTAACAAGTTTTGAATGAGGGGCCCCTCGTTTTCATTTTGTACTGAATCCTATAAATGATGCAGTGGCCCTGCCACACCCCCTCCCCCATCCCCCGCATGGCTGCAGGGGTCTTGGAGCCCACCTCCCCAGCAGGGCTCAGGTGATGGGAACAATGCCCTCTCCATCTATCGGCCACTTCTCCCACCCTCCCAGTCCAGTCAGGCCATCTGCTAATATTTGTTGAGCACATCCTAAGGTCTGGGGACACAGTGGGAACCGAAACAAAGTCCTTGCTCTCGTGGAGTTTAGGGAAGGGAGATAAACAGGTGAACAAATTCTTAGCTGACAATTTCCGAGCATGAGACGTGCTGTGTTGGGATAGTGAAGACGGGGAGGGGGCTTTTGGCTGCTCAGTTCAGAGGAGGCTTCTGTGGAGAGGCCCACCTGCAGCACCTACTGTGACCTGCCCTGTGTCAGGGCCTGGGTCCACAGAGAAGGAGCAGGCCCAAGGCCTGTCCTCGGGGAGGTGACACCTCCTTCAGGGCCCAGAACCGAGGGCTAAGTCTCAGAGAGTTAGTGTGGCGGGAGGGAAGGGAGGCGGTGCTGCGAGCGGCCTGCACCTGTCCTGAAGGCCCCTCCCCTTGGGTGGTGAGGCCCTCAGAGCCCAAAGAGGGTGGGCATTGGGGGCGGCAGGAGCAAGGACCGGCTGGTGGGGTTCTAGGGAGAGCTGGGCCGCCCTGACCCGGATGGCCCCTCACCCCACTGCAGGCTTCTCAGTGAATGGCCAGCTCATCGGCAACGAGGCCAGTGGCCCTGGGAAGCACGAGGGCACGTACTTCGGGCGGCTGGGGATCGCAAACCCCGCAACAGGCTTCCAGCTGGAAGTGACTCCTCAGAACATTACGCTGAACCCTGGCTCTGGCGGATCCATATTCTCCTGGAGGGACCAGGCCTCACTGCGGCAGAATGAGTAACCGGGCTGGGGCCGGGGCCTGGGAGGGGAGGCGGGGGTGGGTGTGGTGAAGACCAAGGCACGAAGCCCCAGAGCCAGCTCTGCTGTCCGAGCCTGCTGGGCCCTCATTCCCCGAGCTGTGTCAGTGTGTGACGTCCATGTGGCCTCCGCGTAGGCTGTGCAGACATGTCAGGCCCCGTGGACCATTCCCCACCCCTGACTCCCAATTTCCCTGGATTGCTGGACACGTGCTCCGGGCTCAGCTGCCTGGATGCCTGTGCTCCCGTGGCACCCTCACCCTGCAGTCCACCCCTGTCTCCACCAAACCAAGCCAACTCTTCCTCCCAGGCCCAGCGCATTGGCCACCTCTTCCCTGAAGCCATCCTAGTCCCTTCCTCTGCTGAACTCCAGCGTTCTCTACGTTTCTCTTTCAGCCCCTGTCTTAGTATGCCTTGTTTAGTGTTTGTTCCTTCCTTCACTCATTCATTCGTTCAATAAACTGCTGAGCACCAGAGCCCAATGCTGGGCAGCAGAGCTATAGGAAGAGGTGGGCAGAGTCCGGTATGGAGGACACAGATGATAAGTGGGAGTCAAAGAACACAGACTCATAACAGACAGGCTGGAGTCCAAGTCCTGGCTCTGCCACTCGCCAGCTGTGTGACCTTGAGCAAGTTTTTTAACCTCTCTGAGCCTCAGTCCTCACAGGATCAGAGTGGGAACTGAATGACGCAGTTTGCGTGGAGGGCTTAGCACAGAGCCTAGCACATTGTAAGGGCCCCATACACAATAGCAACAAGTGGGAAGGAGCATGGAGCACGTAACCGTCAACCCCCTGCGGGGAGAGGGGTTCATAAGAGCTGGGTCTCAAGGACAAGAGCAGCTGAATGGAGGGGGTGCAGTGCAGCCTCACCTGCCCTCATGGCACCTGGCCCCACAGGGTGGTGGTGACCATCAACAGGAAGAGGAACCTAGTGGTGTCCGTGGAGGATGGGGGCACCTTCGAGGTCGTCCTGCACCGGGTATGGAAGGGGAGTGCCATCTGCCAGGACTTCCTGGGCTTCTACGTGCTGGATAGTCACCGGATGTCGGCACGGACACACGGGCTGCTGGGTACGGCTGGCTAGGCGGGCAGAGCTGTGGGGTGGGGTGTTGAAACCAGAGGACTTACCCTGGGTGAGCTTTGCAGCGGGTCACCAGGATAGGCCCACCTCCAACGTGGCCTACAAGGCTCAGAGTTCCAAAGAGGGTCCCGGTGAAGGCTTGTCCCACAAAAAGGCTGCAATCAAACGCAATGAATTTAAAGGTTAAGTGAGCCTGGGAGCGAGTAAGGAGAGGTCCGATTAGCAAATGGAAAGGTCCAGTGGACACCCAGAGACCTCCTGAGTGGGATGGGTCATCGACCACACTGCTTCTCCTTGTGGCCTTCCTGCAGACCCTGTTTTCTACCCCTCAACCCTCTCTCCCCAGCCAGATTCCTTTGGAATTGGTCCAAAAAGACAGGAGGTACAACCACCAGGCAATATATCTGCTTCTTTATAGCAAGTGAACTAAAGGTGGCTTTTGATGCCAACATTTATAGAAACAGTCAAGCCCTTGAAAAACAATTGTTTAGGCAACTCTCTAAGCCTCCAGTGAGCACCTACTGAGTACAAGGCAGCAAGGCCCCCGATGGTAACTGCTGTCTCCCATATGCCTTTCCAGGACAATTCTTCCACCCCTTTGATTATAAAGTGTTCGACCTCCACCCAGGCTCTGACCCCACAAAGACAGACGCCACAATGGTGGTGAAGAAACGCCGGCTGACGGTCACCAGGTGGGTGGGCTGCTCTCCCAGCATCTCTGCCCTTGGTCTTCCCCATCGTTGCGCCAGGCCTTCCTCCAGGTGTCACAGGGTTGAGGTGGGCTTCCTGGGGCGGTGCAGCCCTGCCAGCTCCAAAAGGTGACCCCAGCTGGCTTGTGTCTCCTCAGGGGCTTGCAAAAAGACTACAGCAAAGACCCCCGGCATGGGGCTGAGGTGACCTGCTGGTTCATCCACAACAACGGGGATGGGCTGATCGACGGTGTTCACACTGACTATATCGTCCCCGACATCTTCTGAGCCCCCAGCCAGCACACCAATCCTCCCTTGGGACCATGGCAGAGGAGGAGCCTGACCCGCTGCCCAGGCCACACCTCCCTGTCCAAGCTGGTCTCCTATGTCGAAGCACTCATGACTTCCATTAAAGAGAGGCTATGTCCAGCCCAGGCTGGCTGCTTTGCGGGAGCGGGGTGTGGCAGGGAGGCAACCCAAGATGTTGCTTCTCAGAAGGGCTCAGGAGTCACAGCAGACCAGGAGGCTGGGCGGGAGCCGGCACCAACTCTGCCCCCACCCCACCCTGTTCTCTGCAGCTGCCTGGCCCCGTGCCCTCTGAGTGTCCTGGGTGTCCCATGCACACAGCCTCCCCTACAGGTCCAGAGACCAAAGGACACTCTGGCAGCACGTATAGGAACAACCCGTAACAGCTGCAGCTGCCCCAGTGCTTCCTGTAGCCAGGAACTGTTCTAAGTGCCTTTGTTGAATTAATTAACTGTATACTCTCAACAGCCCTGGGGGATACTTTTATCATGACTACTTTCAGCTGAGGTTAGGTAATTTGTCCAAAATCACTCATCTTTTAAGTGGCGGAGCTGGGATTTGAACCCATGCTATCTGGAGTCAGCATCTATGTGCTTAACCACCCCATGTAAATATTCCCATCAGGCTGGGTGGCTGATGGCCAAAGCCTGCTGGGATTTGGTTCTGGATATCCCAAAGTATCACTTAACACGAACATGTGAAAGAAATACATGAAATATATATGGACTTGGGGTCCTGAAGAAGTCCTGCCAGGAGCTGAGGGTCACCTATTGGGGTCAGGGCCTCAGGAGGCAGTTCCCAGGCCTCCATCCTCCACTGATTTCCCAGCTGGGGATTTGGAACCTCTGAGGGCAGGCATATTGCCCCAAAGCAGAGACGGCCACTGCCCAGAAGCTGTGATTTCAGGGGCCAGGAATAGCAGTCCACTGACTCCTCACACTGATGCCTGATATCCCTTCAGAATGCCTTCCCTGGGCCTTGTCTAGGGGCCCAGTTAAAATGTGACGTTACAGGGTGTGTGGAGATGAACTTGTACTTTGGGGAGACACTGGCCCTTTTGGCGAAGGTTGATGGGCCTCCACCCACTCCTTTCCAAAGGGTTTCTGCTTTTTCTGGCGTCTGTCCAGTTCCCATTCCAGATGAGGCCCATGGGGGCTCAGATCAACAACACGAATGCTGAGGTCCAGAGCTGCCCCAAGCCCAGGGACACAGAGCCCTGAGGGGCAGCCAGTGGAATTTCAGAGCCCAGCCCACCGTCTGACGTATCCTGGGCTTCTCAAGGGAGAGTCACGGGCTGCCAGCTGACTGGTCACCCTCAGCAAAGTCTGCCCAACTGGGGCCTCCTTTTCCCGTCCTCTAGAGTGGAAATGGGGTGGACCTGAAGATTTCCTAGATTCCTTTAATTCGAAATTCTGTATGATGATTCTGGGTCCCTCCAAGTCCCCAGCTGTCCCTCAGGGGCCTCTTGAGCAACCTCAGAATTTCGTACTTTGAGTTGTCCCTCCCACAAAACTCCAAGTATTGGGGGATGAGGCGGTAGCCTGGAGGAGAGGGGCTGGGGAAAGCTCCTCAGGCGGCTGCAGGGCCGTGAGCAGGAGCCACTGGGCAATGCTGGCAGGACAATAGTTCTGCCACCCCTGCCACAGCCCCAAGAGCCCAGTGGTCAGTGACCATCGACGCTGAAGATGACCTCATGAACTAGACGTCCTGGGAGCTAGACTGCAGGGCCCTTCTCTCTGCTCCCAGGTGTCAGCCCTGAACTCGGTGCCCGCCAGCAGTGTGGGTCAGGGTTCAGGAGGCCTGAGGAGAGCAGGGACCCCCAGCCGGGCCTCAGCAGCTCCCTTTGTTGATTCAGTATTGTTTTGCTGACTTTGCAGCTCTCTGTCATTACTTCTGTGGCTCCTGCGACTTCCAGTCACTAGTCCACTCCTTCCTTGTGGCTTCTGCTGCCTCAGAGCTTCTGCTTTCTGTCTTCTCACTCTGTTTCTCTGCCCTCAGCAGTCAACTCTCTCTGTACATCTCACAGTCAAGTACACTCGTGGCTTTCAGTCAAGACCATGGTACGATCCATAAATTAGCTGTCCTGTGCTCAGGCATCCTCATCAACACTGTTCACTAGTGGCCGAGTAGGAGGGTCACTGGGTCACTTTGCTCAGAAGAACATGGGTATGGCCGGCACATGGTAGCCACTCTGGAAGGTCTAGGGGCTGGCAGGGCCCTGGGATGGCCCAGAAGGACCCAGCCCCCACTAGGAGGGGATAAGACCCTGCCTCTGAGGCTCCCATTGTCCTGGATAGCAGAATTCCAGGCTCACTGGAGACTTTCAGGAGAACGACTCTCCAAGAGGCCGAGGGCAGCTGAGTTCCTGGCCAGACTGGGAACACAGGGATGAATGTGACACGTGGCCTGGCCCTCCAGGTGCTCAGAGTCTAGAGAGAGTGATCAGATCCAAACCTGAGAACCTCAACCAAAGGTAATGACAGAATGTAGGCCCTTCGGGAGCTTGGAGCCTGCAGCAGGGCTGTCTGTGGTCAGCTAGGGGACAAAAGAGGAAGACTTCTGAAGGAGGGACACAGGCTGGCAGAGATAAGAGATGTGATGTGCAGAGAAGGGGGAGGTATGCCAGTGAGAAGAGAGTTAAGTTCAGAAAGCAAGTTGGAGCTGGACCACAGGACTTGGGAGTTGTCCTTTTCAAGGGGTCGCGGGAGACAGAGAGAGTAATGAGCAAGGGGTCAGCCATGGAGATCTGAGCCTTAGAGGGATGGGTCTGGTTTGGTGCCCTGGCTGCCTCAAGAAGAGGGGGGTGACTGTGATCCAGGAGGCCAGGAGGCCAGGAGGCACGTCTGCGGTGCGGCGACAATGCCGAGATGCCGTTTGTGACTCCCATTGCCCCCTCCCAGGGGGTCTCGGGGCCCATTTGCCAACACAGAGCTTCTGCTTTCTCCGGGGGCCTCCTTGTCCCACAGCCCCCGGGAGTGAAGTCCTAACACTGCTGACGATACCCACCGGGCCTCCTTGGTACAGTCAAATCCAGGCCCATTACTCCACCCGTGTCCAGCTTCCTGGGGGATCCTCCCGCCTCCCGCTCCTCCCGCCCACACTGCAGGTCGATGACCCCACTTGGGAAACACTAGGCTTGCTCATATAAGGAGACCAGGTGCCGCCAGTGTGCTCAGCGATGGCGTCTGCTCGGTGGCCCTGCCTCATCTTGGCTCTGCTCTCCGGTGTGGCGGTCTCTGGCTTCCCTAGAAGATTATGCCGGCTACTCGGGGTAAATCTGCCCCCTCTTCACCATCTGGCAGGCAGAGGGGCCAGGCCGGCAGTCCTGTGTGTAGGGTGCGGAGGAGGCAGAGGCTGGGCGGTGAGCTGCAGGGAACAGAGCTGGTATGCGGGGAACTGGGCTCCAGACCTGCTCCCTAATCCTGGGCAAGGCTCTTAAATCTCCTGGGCCTCTGTTTCCCTACCCGTCAGGTGGGTGATGCTGCACGATCAGCTCACCTCAATGAGGGGCTGTGAAGGTCCACGTCTGAGACAAGGGTAGAGGCCTCTAGGAATGGCCGAGCTGAGCCGTGTGGGGTACAGTGGTGGTGGGGTCTGGATGAGGCCTCAGGGGCCTGGGGCCCAGGGAAGGGCAGAGTGAGTCAGGGTATATGGGGCAGGGGAAGAGCTCTGGCTTTGGTCCTCCTTGCCCTGATCCCCCCGGTGAACTGGAGATCTTCCCTCCCTGCACCTCAGTTTCCCCATCTGTTCAGAGCCCTTCCTACTCCGACATGTGGCTCTGGGTGGGTCCATGTCCAGAGGCCCCTCGAGGTGTGTGTGTGGGGGTCACTGCTGAACCTTGGCCTCAGCCCAGAGCCTATTGCCAAGCCACTGTGGCCTTGGACTTGGCCTGACCCCTGTGTTTGTCTGTTTTTGCAGAAACGGAGCCTCCCGGAAGGGGTGAGAACTTTCACCAGGGATGGGGCAGGGCAGGGCAGGACGGAGCTAGTTGCCCAACAGCAGAAGGAGTGGGCCACAATGGCAGGTCCCTCCAGCTGGCAAACAGCCTATGGCCCCCTGCCCTCGCAGACCCCCGCCGTGACTCCAGAGCCCTGGGAAAGAGCACCACGGAACCATGGCCCTCGGACCCGCTGATAGAGCAGAGGACCACCCTTCCACGAGCCCATCTTCCCACAAACACTTACCGAGCACTTGTCAGGCCCCATGCACAGGGCAGGAGACACACAGTGAATGGCCCCGTCACACCTTCACGAAGCATCTTTATATCCATGTTTAACCCAGACGTCTCCGTAGAGCGTCCCTTGGTCCATCACCCCGTTGGAAAGAGGGTTTTGGGGGGCACGAAGGCCATCCCCATGCACTGCCCTCAGATAGGAAACAAGGGCCTATTTGGGAGACAGAAGCAGGCAATTACCAAAGGACACAGGGGGCGGGCTGGGGTGTGTGTGTGGACACGCTCTTTCCAAGCTGAGGTGTGGAAGATGAGCAGGAAGAGCTAGGACCTGGCATGGCTGGAGCACGGGATGAGCAGAGGCAGCACCTGCCTGGAGGCCCCCAGAGCCAGGGGGAAGACTGTCCTGAGGGCAGTGGTGAGAACGGGAGCGCTTCAAGTGGCAGAAGGACAGGGTCAGATTTGGGTTTTTATACCATCTCACTGGCTACAGCTGTATGTAAACAGATGATAGAGCTAAGGATGCAGAGTGACCATCAGAACAGTGGTGGCCAATTAAAGGTGGCAACCAAGGATGCTGCCCAGGCTTCTGACATGGGTGACTGGGAGACTGGAGGGGCCACTTACCAGGCAGGAGCTTTGGAGCCCACAAAGGGGAGCTTGAAGGGGAGAGGCCAGGAGGAAGTCCTGGTTTCCGGGTGCCTCAGGCTGGCTGGTCACCATCTGCTGAACACTGTTCCTCTCCCGCAGGTGGTCGATGGCATCGAAGTCTACGGCACCAAGGTCCACTGCAAGGTGACCTCCCGCTTCGCTCACAATGTCGTCACCACCAGGGCCGTCAACCACGCAGACACTGCCAAGGAGGTTTCTTTCAATGTGGAGCTGCCCAAGACAGCCTTCATCACCAACTTCACCTTGTGGGTGTCATCACGACTGCTGGCTCTGGGCTGGGAGCGGAGTCTGGCTCAGCATGAGTCCCCCAGCAGCTCTCTATCCCTGCAGGACCATTGATGGTGTTACCTACCCTGGGAATGTCAAAGAGAAGGAAGTTGCCAAGAAGCAGTATGAAAAGGCTGTGTCCCAGGGCAAGACAGCTGGCTTGGTCAAGTAAGTGTGGGCCCCCAGGCCTTGGGGAGAACTCAGGGCTGTAAGGGCCCTCAGAGACACAAACAACAGAACAGCAGCTATTATTATCATTATTTGGCAAAATGCGCCATTATTCTTACAACGTTATCTCATTTTGAATTTGAGGCAACCGAGGCTCAGAGTGGGTAGGGGTCTCCCCCAAGGGTAAGGGACTTGAACCCAAAGCCCAGGAAGGATGGGCTGGTGCTGTCTTTGGGGCAGTCATTGTCTTGCACCCCCATCCAGGGCCTCTGGGAGGAAGCTGGAGAAATTCACCGTCTCAGTCAATGTGGCTGCAGGCAGCAAGGTCACCTTTGAGCTAACCTACGAGGAGCTGCTGAAGAGGCACAAGGGCAAGTACGAGATGTACCTCAAGGTCCAGCCCAAGCAACTGGTCAAGCACTTTGAGGTAATCAGTTGCTCTCCTGCAGCCCCTGCTGAAACTGCTGGGGGCAGGGTGCTGGGAAGGGTCCCTGGGCAGACCTCACAGCAGGGTCAAGAACACAGAAACCCAGCCCCCACCACTTGGTTGAGGAGGCGTGGGGGAATTACAGTGGCGCTGGCTACAGCACCTGGGCCAAGGGGAGGAGGCTGGGCGGCACCTGGCAGATCCAGGTTGGGTGCTGGGCCCTTGGGGGCAACATCACAAAGTGTCTCTGTAATGCTTCTAACTGCTTACATGGGCATTTTACCTACATCAGAGTGGAAAGTCAAAGGAAATGCTTTAGTGGTAGAATCTGGGGCACCATATGGCAGGTAGTAGAAGAGTTCTGGGGTCAGAGTACCCACTTAAAAGCGCTTGTGGTCATTTTCTTGGTGGGAGACAGCAGGCTTGGCTGTCACAGAGTTGTCCTAGAGGCTGCTCCTTGTACATCACTGACCCATCTCCTTGCCCTTGTTGTCCTGGAGGCTGGGCTCTGCACTGTCACTGAGTGACATCTCCTTACCTTTCGCCATTTCAGATCACAGCAGACATCTTCGAGCCCCAGGGCATCAGCACGCTGGATGCTGAAGCCTCATTCATCACCAATGACCTCTTGAGCAGCGCTCTCACCAAGTCCTTCTCAGGGAAAAAGGTGGTGTAGATGCCCCTCGGGCCTGGGGGCAGGTGCAGGAACACTGACCCTGGCAGGGCGAGTCTGAACCCGGGGATTGACTGATGCAAGGGAGAGAGACAGAGACAGAGAGAGAGAGAGAGAGAGAGAGAGAGAGAGAGAGAGAGAGAGTGCATGTGTGTGTGTGTGGCGGGGGGCTAAGTCTGCAACATCCCCTTTCTCCTAGGCCCCCTGGGTCAGGAGTGAGGATGCTGGAGGCAGGGGGCTGCTTGCTGATGATGACCTGCCGGAGGAACTGGGGTCTCAACTGCACTGGGGGACAGGGAAGCCATTTATATAGCCTGGTCCCATTCTACTTTGGGAAGCAGGCAGGGCAGGTTACTGGTCCCTGTTTTACAGATAAGGAGACCGAGGCCAGAGGGAGTTTTTTAGATCTGATTCCACATGAGGGGTGAAAGAAAAAAGGGAACTTTATTCTTGGTACTGGTGGTTGGCTCTGGTCCCCAAGGTCCCCAGCAATTCCAGGGGCCTTGCTGATCATGGGCAGTGGATGAATAAATGTTTATATGGACAGCAAACCTCAGTCAGGACTCCCAGGGTGAGGCCCAAGGAGCATACGCTCAGAGGGCTGCTGGCCTCTGCAGGCGGTGCCCTCACCCAGGGCCCCCTCCCCATTCCCTACTCTGCTCCCTTCCCCCTCCTCTTGGCAACAACACACACAATACCACCCAACATGAAATTCCTTTTCATGGTGCAGAATTCCCCTCCCAAAGTGGCTCCTTAGTGCAGGCAGAGCTGAGGGACTTGTGGGCCCAGTGAGCAGGAAGAGTGAAAGGCTGGCTCAGATAAGGCCCCTGGCCTGCAAGGAGCTCCAGATCTCCGAAGGGAAGAGAGGTGCTCAGAAAGGCTGAGCACGCCAGAGGGTGGCAGGACTGCCCAGGCACCTACCTACAGGCTCCTCGCCATGAGGACTGCACCGTGCTCCCCAGGGCAGCCCCGGGCTGAGGTCTGCAGAGGGCAGGCCCTGGCCAAGCTGAGCAAGGCTGGCCATCACCCTCCCTCAGGGCCACGTGTCCTTCAAGCCCAGCTTGGATCAACAACGTTCATGCCCAACCTGCACGGACTCCCTCCTCAAAGGAGATTTTATCATCACCTATGACGTGAACAGAGAGTCTCCAGCCAATGTGCAGGTAGGTGCCCGCCGACTGGCTCTGCCAGGCTGGTAGATTCCCCACCATGGTGGAGTGAGGGCTGATGCGGGGAGGGGCTGCAGCTTCATCTAGTGAGACACCCTTGATCCTCAGCCCAAGGATGAGTTTCCTGCAAGGTGTGGGGACGATAGGTAGTCCAGAGCCTTCGTGTGGCACCCCTGGAGGGGTGGAAAGGACATCTTTATTTTGGGCTGGTTAACGGCTGCGTCCTATTTGCAAGGGCAGCCAACGTGAGGTTGCTGAAGGGATACTGGCCTCCTCTCTCTCTCTCCCCTTTCCAGATCGTCAATGGCTACTTCGTGCACTTCTTTGCACCTCAAGGCCTTCCGGTGGTGCCCAAGAACGTGGTCTTTGTGATTGACGTCAGTGGCTCCATGCACGGTCGGAAAATGGAGCAGGTACTCTCCTTGGGGCAAAGGGGGTGGGGGTGGGACGTGTGGGAGGGAGAGAGAGATTTTTAAAAAGTGGACGAAGCCAATATTTCCAGTGAAAGATGGGAAAGGGGGACAGGATTCTAAAAAGGCACAAATCATCTGCCCCTTTTTTTGCAGATGGCATGGGCCTCACCGCCAGCCCAGGCTGGGAAGACATCTTCTTGTCTGCTTGTCTTTCTCCTTCCCAGACAAAGGATGCCCTCCTCAAAATTCTGGAGGATGTGAAAGAGGATGACTACCTGAATTTCATCCTGTTCAGTGGAGGTGTGACCACTTGGAAAGACACTTTAGTTCAAGCCACTCCTGAGAACATCCAGGAGGCCAGGAAATTTGTGATGAATATTCGTGACCAAGGAAGTAAGAACAGAGGGGAGGGAGCCACATCCTGCCACTCCTGTCTGCCTGAGCAGCCTATCTCCCTCCTGCCTTGGGGCAGAGTCTCTGCTGGTCCAGGCCCGGCAGACCCTGGCTGGGGGTAGAGGTGGGGGTGGGGAGTCCTGAGGCTAGATACTGGGGTGTCTTCTTTGTGGTCTAGGGAAAGCCATTCTTTCTGTTTCTAACCTGTGATCCTGGTGCCCCACTAGCCCCAGCAAGATACCCTTATCCATGGCAGTTTTGTATGAAAGATGACAAGTGATGTCTATACTGTTCCCCACTCCTCCCTGTGAGAGGGGCTGGGAGTCCATTTGACTGTTCTCCAAATGCTCTTACAATCACTGTGTGCATCTATCCTTCCGGCAGCCCTGAGAGGCTGGTCTTTTTACTCATTTGAAAGACTAAGTCATTCATTCATCACTCACTGAGTCATTCAGTCGATATTTACTGAGTACCACCACATATGGGCAGGCAGGGTCCCTGGGCACGTGAGCAGGGCCTGCTGTCTCGACCTCCTCCACCCTGACACCCTGAGGACACGCTCCCACGGTGCCGTCTGTCTGTGTGCCAGTGACCAACATCAACGACGCGCTGCTGAAGGGCATCAGTATGCTGAACAAGGCCCGGGAGGAGTACAGAGTCCTGGAGAGGAGCACCTCCATCGTCATCATGTTGACCGACGGGGACGCCAATGTGGGTGAGGCAGCGGGTGTAACTCTGGCTGCCGCTCCTGGCTCTGTAGCTGGCGTGCTGCAAGACCTTGGGTAGCTCTCTCCAGGGTCCCCCATGGTCTGTGAGCCCCTCAAGGGCAGGGCCCTGCCTCCCTGCCAGGCCTTCCCACGTCTGCCTCTACAAGGGCTGGTGGCCATGACTCCGCCAACTGCACGTGTAGGAGTCAGATCTGTCCAGACAGCTTCTCCTGACAGCCGCCGGGGCTGTGGCTGGAGCGTGAACACCTCCTTCTCCTGTAGGTGAAAGCAGACCTGAAAAAATCCAAGAGAATGTGCGGAATGCCATTGGTGGCAAGTTCCCCTTATATAACCTGGGCTTTGGCAACAATCTGAATTATAACTTCCTGGAGCGTATGGCCCTGGAGAACCACGGGCTTGCCCGCCGCATTTATGAGGATTCCGATGCCAACGTGCAGTTGCAGGTATGTCTTGTCTTGCACACCTCTGGGAATAAGGAGCTCACTACTTCCTCAGGAAACTGTTCCACTGTGTGACAATTTCGGTTATTAGAAAGAACTTCCTCTTGGGTTGAAATCTACCTCTGGTTATCTCTTACCCATCCATACTGGTTCTGATTTTGTCTGTGGGCTACACAGAACAGACCTGCTTCCTCTGTAGGATTGCCAGATCAAATACAAGACATCCAGTTAAATATGAAGTTCTCATAAACAGCAAATAATTTTTTAGCAAGCATGCTCCAGATATTGCATAGGACACTGTATTAGTTTACTAGTGCTGCCTTAACAAATTACCATAAACTGGGTGGCTTCCACAACAGAAATTTATCGTCTCACAGTTCTGGAGGCTAGAACTCCAAAATCAAGGTGTCGGCAGGGCTGGCTCCTTCTGAGAGCTGCGAGGGAAGGATCTGTTCCAGGCCTCTCTCCTTGGCCTGTAGATGGCCATTTTCTCCCTGTATCTTCACATCATCTTCTCCGTGTGCATGTCTGTCTCTGGGTCCAAATTTCCCCCTTTCATAGGGACACCAGTCGGATTGGATTGGAGTCCATCCTGAACACTTCATTTTGACTTGATTACCTCTGTAAAGGCCCTTTCCCCAAATAAGGTCATGCCCTGAGGTACTGGGGGTAAGGATTTTAACCTATGTATTTTGAGGGTACACAATTCATCCCATGACAGCTGTATTTATACTAAAAAGTCACTTGTCATTTACCTGATATTCAAGTTTAACTCATGTCCTGTATTTTCATTTGCTAAATCTGGTACCCTCCCCCTCCTCCCTGGCACAGGTGACTGCTTCTCCACCTCTGCAGTGGACACCCCCGGCCTTCCTCCTGTCAGTCTCCGGGTCTCCATGCTCTCACCCCACATCGCCTTCTTTAGTCGGCTTCCACCCTTCCTTCTTACTTTCGTTCCAACAAACATTTCTTGAGTCCTTTCTATGTGCCAAGAACTCTGTCCTTTCCTTTTCTATTCCTCCCAGTCTCTACCTGGGGGGAGCGGGGAACACGGTGAGGAAGGGCACCCCCAAACTGAAGGGCACAGTCAGGGCCACATGGAAGTAGAGATCAGGAGCCAGGACTGGCCCAGCCCGGGAGACTCAACAACCCGCGGAGGCGCCAGTGGGAGCCTGCCCACCCTGTCCTCTCTCTGCCCGCCCTGGTGGCCTGAGATGAGCAGGTCCCCTATCTGGACTCCAGGGCTTCTATGAGGAGGTGGCCAACCCGCTGCTGACAGATGTGGAGATGGAGTACCCTGAGAACGCCATCCTGGACCTCACCCAGAACAGTTACCAGCACTTCTACGACGGCTCTGAGATTGTGGTGGCTGGGCGCCTGGCAGATGAGGACATGAACAGCTTTAAGGCGGACGTGAAGGGCCACGGGGTAAGCTGGGCCGGGGCCCGGCTGTGCGCTGGGGATGGGGGATCCGCACGGATAGGGCTCCAGCCTCCTGGCTGACGGCCCAGCAGTAGCAGCTCCTGAACAAGGCCCACCTGGCTCCTGGCTCCAGGCCTCCAGCCTCTCACCTTCTCCCACCCCTGCCCCAGGCCATCAACGACCTGACATTCACTGAGGAGCTGGACATGAAGGAGATGGAGAAGGCCCTGAAGGAGCGGGACTACATTTTTGGGAACTACATTGAGCGGCTCTGGGCCTACCTCACTATCGAGCAGCTGCTGGAGAAATGGTGACCCTGGCCCACCTCTCACACGGCCGGGCCCCACACTCAGCCCCTGGCACTGCCCCAGCACCTACCTGTGAAGCCCCCTGTGCTGGCTATGCTCCGGGGGGAGCCCACGAGGAGGAAACTTACACCCCAGGAAGTGCACCTCCACGCCCACTCCAGCTGCCCTGCCCTCTTCTTGGCCAGGCCCCATGGCCCGTTTTCCCTGGAGTAGAGCCGGGTCCATCATCTGGGGCTCAAGCAGCAGGCTGGGAGCACCTCGAGGGCAGGGGTGGGCCTTAGCATCCTGTTCCAAGCACCCAGCATGGGCCCACAGAGATGTTGATGCTGAACACAACCAAAGGCTGGGACCCCAGCCCTCAGCCACAGGGAGCAGAGCTCGGGCCCATGCGAGAGGGCCGTGTCAGCCTTCTGTTAAGTGGGCTCGGCCAGGAAAGCCGCTGGCGCTCAGCATGTGAACACTATCATGACTGATGGTTGCAGTGGCCATCTCGAGCCCCTTGTATTTTTCAGGTGGGGAAACTGAGGTCCAGAGAGGAATCAGGGCATGTCCGTCTGTCCCAGGGAGCTGGTGAACCAGTTTTTTTCTGAGTGCTAGTGGGCTCTATCCTGGGGGACCCCACTGGGAAGGGTGGAGGAGGGTCCTGGGCTGACCCTCCCACCCCGCCCCTCCCCACAGCAAGAATGCCCATGGTGAGGAGAAGGAGAACCTCACAGCCCAGGCCTTGGACCTGTCCCTCAAGTACCACTTCGTGACTCCACTGACCTCCATGGTGGTGACCAAGCCTGAGGACAACGAGAACAAGACAGCCATTGCCGACAAGCCTGGGGAAGGTGGGCACGGAGGGTAGGGGCCGGAACTCAGAGGCCTTCTTCCAGGCCCCTGGCCTTAGGTGCCCTGAAGAGAAGAGGGCCAGGCTGAGGAGACCAGACCTTCTGAGAAGCGCAGGTCCTGGGGGCATCGAAGGAAAACTGGCCAAGGGATGGGGAGGGTGTTGTAGAGGGAGCGAAGCCATTAGTGTGAATAGGAGCCTCGAAGTTTCTAAAAGGGCACAGTGCCCAGGGTCATTTCCAGGAAAAGGACTTAGGCTGCAGCATGGAAGGGTTCAGTTAGACAAGAAGAAGCACTTCTGACCTAAAAGTTAGGCCTGGAGCAGGTGCCTGGGGACTGTGAGAGGAAGCGGCCCTGAGAGCTGGAGGCTGGGACCAGGCCTGCTCAACCAGACCCCAAGAGGGGGTCCTGAGTGTCCCTGCAACTGGCACAGGCCATGGGGGTTGGGGCTGGGAGGTAAAGAGCCGGTCTGGGCCAGGCCTCTGCCTCCAGGAGCTCTTGGTTCCTGCAGGGGCCACACGAGGCCTGGGGCTGGCTGGCCAGGCAGTAAGTCGGTCACATTGGCCCTGACACCAGGAGTCTGTGGCCTCTAATGCATTTCTCCTCTTCCTCCCTCCCAGGGCCTGTGGATGCAGAAGGTGAGCTTTAGCCACAGCTGGGTGGGTGTCCCAGGAGGACGACAAGAGAGGACCAAGGAGGCCTTTTCAATCATGCTGGGGATGTACTGCCTGGGGAGGGGCCCTCAGGACACCTGGGCTCAGCTCCCAGCTCTGCTGTGAACTCACCAGGGGCCTGGGGCTGGGCTCTGTTCCACTCTGAGCCTAAGGGTTCTTGTCAGTTGACTGACGGTAGCTTCCCCTGCCCAAGGAAGGACAATCAGTATGAAAGTATTCTGTGACCTACAAAAACTTAGCAACTCAATTAGCACTCGACTAATCCCACAGCAATCCTTTAAGGGAGTCCTCTCATGGTTCCATTTTACAGTGAGGAAACTGAGGCACAGAGAGGTTAAATCTATTTGCTCAATGACTCAGTCAACAGGAGGCCAAGCCGGGACTTTGGCCCAGGCAGCCTGGTTCCAGCGCCTGCGCTGGAATTCACAGCACTTTGCGTTTCTCTCATTGTAAAATTTGACCATCACCCGCCCCACAAGCCCACCACCACCAGTCAGGGCCTCCCCAGCCCCTACCGGCCTGCCTTGTCTCTATCCATACAGGCTGTCCTAACCAAGCAGTATATTTGGAATGGGTCATGGCTTTGCCCTCTGAACAGCCCTGTGAAATGTAGTCACTGTGCGTGTGTGTGTGTGTGTGTGTGTGTGTGTGTGTGTGTGCGCCCGCCTGCGTCTGGGTGGGTGTTTTACTACCAAAGACAACAATCACCTGTGAGCCTCATCCCACCCTGGGGGTGGGAGTTCAGGGGTCGGGGACGGCATTGCTCCTGACACAGAAACTGACTGACGGCTTGCATTTTAGCTGCGTGGAAGCGCTGAGCCGCGGTATTAACACTACACCCATATTATCCACCAGCCCTAGAAAGGAGTTCCCTAGGCATGTCCCATTTCTAAAGCCTAAACTTAGGGGGTCATATTCCCACCCTCTATCTGTCAGCGTTGGGGCCCCACTGGGGACCAGCAGCTCCGAGACAGGTAGAAGGCATGGGGTTGGGTGGAGGGAACCCCTAGACCTTGCTCACGCCTGCCCTTGGGCTTCTTTTTTCAGTGATCCCCTCCATGGCTTACCTGAGTGAGTATGTGCCCGCTGCCGCAGAGCGTGGCCCTGTGCCATCCCCCTCCGGAGTCTTTCCTGAATCAGCTCTCTGGGTCAGGCAGATGGCTGGGGGGGCCTGAGGAGACGAGGGTTTAAGAGCATTAGGGAGCGGGAAGGGGAGAGGCATGAACCGAACTCTGGGTGGGGGTCCTGGACCCTCCCCGCCTGCTTGTTTAGCTCAGCCCTCTCTCCCTTTGCGTCCACAGCCAACTACCAGCCTCCCCAGACACCCTACTACGGTGAGTTCCCCAGCTCCTGGGGCGTGGCCCAGGGCCCAGGGCCAAGCGCCTCCTACCTGTCTAGGAGTCCATCCCACGGGGACTAGGAGGCAAGGGGAGGGCCCCGGAACAGTGAGAGACCCTGGAAGCCAGCCCTTTCTCTATGTGCACTCAGTGGATGGGGACCCCCACTTCATCATCCAAGTTCCAGAGAAGGACGATGCCATCTGCTTCAACATCGACGAAGACCCAGGCACAGTGCTGCGCCTCATTCAGGACCCTGTCACAGGTGGGGACTGCGGGCTGGGGCCAGGGTCTCTTCCTGGGAGGGCCTGGAGTCCCTAGGATAGGCACATGGACTAGCTCCTCACTCTGCCTATAAGTCACCCATCTTATACGCAGATTACATCCTGTAGGGATTACAGATTCCACCAGAGCCACAGGCTCACCTAGTGCCCCCGGGGGCCAGTGGTGTTGGGGAGATGGTTAGAATTAAGTGCAGCCTGGGCATGCAGGCAGGACCCGGCCTGTGTGTAGGGAATCATTTTTGTCTGAACAACACTGGCCCAGGCAAGGGGCAGATCCACAGTGTGGGCCCTCAGCCAGTAGTGTGACCCCCATGTGTCTAACAACAGACAGGGTTGGCTCTGAAGTCCTGGTCTCTCAATGGGGCCCCCACTGGGCTACCCCTCAGTAGGTCTGGCTGAAGGGGAAGGTGTGTCCCTAAAGACCAGCCTGGACTCAGGTCTTGCTGGTCTCTTGCTACCCCGCCCCTCTGGCAGGCCTCACAGTTAACGGGCAGATCATTGGTGAGAAGAGAAGCAGCCTGGACTCCCAGACCAGAAAGACTTACTTTGGCAAGCTGGGCATTGCCAATGCTCAGATGGACTTCCAGATTGAGGTGACGCCGGAGAGGATCACCCTGTGGCATGGGGCTGCACAGAGCACGTTCAGCTGGCTGGACACGGTCACGGTCACACAGGATGGGTAAAGCCCCACGACTGGGTCTCTGAGAGGCGCTATAGTGCAAGGGTCTAAGGAGGGATTTGAACAAATCGCAGGACAGAAGATCCACAGGGCTCACAGGAAAGACCAGTGGCCTCAGAGTTCAGCCCCTGCCTAGGGGAGGGTGACCATGGTGGCCCCCCACCAACCCCTGGGGCCCCCATCAGAGGCAGTATTGGTAGCTAGACAGTTCACAGGACTGACCTTGAGGGAAGGGCTGTGTGGACGAAAGCCTTAGGTGGACCTGGCAAGCAAGCTGAGAGTGACCAAGATCCCTACATGCATCGTGTCTGGCTGAACTCGCTTGTTCTCAAACTCCTCGGCCTCTCGTGTGTCTTCAGATCACCCCAAGCTGGGTGGGCAGGGCAGCAGTGTTAGTTCCACAGAGGCTCAGAGAGGGGCAGAACCTGCCCAATGTCGCACAGGAAGCCAGTGGTGGAGCTGGGGTTCGATCCCGGGCCTCCAGACGCCCAGGACAGCCCCTTCTCCTGCTTACAGAGGAGCAGGGACCCACTCAGTGGAGTGCACAGTCAACATGCATAAGCGTCTTCTCTCCAGCACCCCTGACATAGTTTCTGGAGTCTGTGTGCTCTCAGGTGTCATGTCTCCTGCTGAGATACCCTTGATTCAGATGCCTGGTGTCATGGCCACTGGGCCTCACTGCTGACCTCCTCTTCTCTCCTAGACTGTCTGTGACGATCGACAGGAAGAACATGGTGGTCTCCTTTGGAGATGGGGTTACTTTTGTGGTTGTCTTGCATCAGGTGTGGAAGAAACAGCCCATCCACCATGACTTCCTGGGCTTCTATGTGGTGGACAGTCATCGGATGTCAGCACAGACACATGGGCTGCTGGGTACGAAATGTTCAAGCCTCAGGTTGTTCAGGCCACATGGTGGAGGGAAAAAGCCATGCAAAGGGCCAGCCTAACCACCCTGGACCCAGGGCTCAACACCTCATCCAGCCTTTGCATCTACCTTGGAAGACCAGTGGCCATGTCACATATGGTGGTGGCAGGGCTGACAGTGTGAATGTTTTTATTCCCAGGACAATTCTTCCACCCCTTTGACTTTAAAGTGTCTGACGTCCACCCAGGCTCTGACCCCACGAAGCCAGATGCCACAATGGTGGTGAAGAACCATCGGCTGACAGTTACCCGGTGAGGAGACTCTACTGACGTCCTCACCCTGCCCTGTCACAAGACAGGAGGAAGGAGCTCTCTCTGCCCACGCACATCAGCCCAGCTGGCTCTTGTCGTCTGTGGGGCATCCTTGTTTCCCTCTGGGGTCTTGGCCCCCTCTAACTGGGAAAAGGCCAAATCTGACCCCCTAGAAGGAGTGACCACAAGGCCTCATTCTTGACCAGAGTCTGGACTCCTAGAATTGGCAACTTCACACCCCTTTTCAACCTTAGGTCCTTGGGCGCAGCAGCCATCTTGCCTACCCCGTGTATCACAGCATCTCTCTCCTTTCTCCCAGGGGCTCCCAGAAGGACTACAGGAAGGATGTCAGCGTTGGCACAAAAGTTGCCTGCTGGTTCGTCCACAACAATGGGCAAGGGCTGATTGACGGCGTCCACAGCGACTACATTGTCCCCAGCCTGTTCTGAGTGGACATGCCAGCTCCTACTGAGGCGGCTGGCAGGGCTTGCATGGCATCTGGAACAGAGGCACAGAGTGGGGCCTGATGGAGGGCTGTGACAGTAAAGGCCAAGGAGAAACCGGACGGCTACCAGTGTCTGCATGCTTCCATGAGCCCCTGCTCCAGGGGACAGGCAGCTCGAAGGAAGGGCTGGCTGCTAGGAAGGCAACTTCCTGGGCCTCTCCACCGATGCGGCTGAAAGACACAGTTGGTTGGGGTGGTACTATGGGGAGTTAAACACGTGATGGTTGGGGAAGGAAAAAATCAAGAATTGACTCGAGAGCAAAGAGGCTCTGAGAAGTCGGGAAGGACTGACTACATTTCAGAGTTCAGGAGGGTCAGAGGAAAAGTCAGGGTCGTGGCTCACAAGCTCTTACCAGGACCTTTAGGCCTGAAGCTCCTTCTATGACGCAGGAGCAAAGAGTGCTCCAGGGCAGACCCAGCCTGCAGCTAATTGTGCACGCCACCCACCCTTCCACTCTAATCATCTCGCCATCCATCTGCCCGCCCATCCCCCGCTCCCCCCAACAACCCATCTATTCAGCAGGTAAACCCAACATTCTGGGGTAGGATCTGGGAGCACATAGTTTAATAACCCAGGTCCTGCTTGCACGGGTACCCAAGTTTCCCTTCAGCTGGGCTGGGGACCCCTGGGATCCTCCAATCACTCCTCACGGTGACCACCTGCTGCACACTCAGTAATTCCTGGGTGGGGTGGGGGTCAGCCAGAGGTTCCTAGGGAAGGGGCTCTGAGGGCTCTCAGCCTGGACAACCCTCTCCCACCCGGACAACAGCAACTGCCCCTCCCCAGCCCTCCTGCTTCCAGAGACAGCTTTTTTGCTGTGCAGACCTGGTCATCATTCCCTGTCTGAAACCCTATAAATGACATCTCCCACCCAGGGTTCTTGGGACAAAGACAAAAGTCCTTCCTGCGGTCTCTCCCTCTCACTGTCTGCGTTCCAGGCACACAAACTGCTTCCAGTTCTGCAAACACAACCCCTCCTTCCCCAGATCCTTTGCCTCTGCTGTTCTCTCTGCCTCAGGGGCTGACGGCACGCTGGGCAGAAGGTACCCGGCTGAAGGAAGTATTGGGTGGCTTCGCTTATGGCAGAGCGGGGGACACAGTAAGACCGGAGGAGGTTGCAGTCAGATTGGGAAGGGTCTCGAATGCCAGCGGGGTGGGGTGGAGTGGGGTCTGGCCATGGCTCACCAGGAAGTTCTGCTACCTCCCACTCGAGGGGCCCCTCTGTCTGAGCCAGGACAGGGTTGCCCAGGGCCCACACTGGCTTGGGGGCCTGGAGAGGGCTGGAGAAGGGCAATCCAGGAGGGAACATCTGTCACCAGAAGAGCCCCCGAGGCGCTGTTACCGCTCTAGAGAGAGGGCCACATGAGACAGGGCCCTGGACTGAAAGCGGCAGAGGTCCAGGCTGGGCGGGCAGAAAGGGCCCAGGCCTGGGATGGGACACCCTAAAGTGGGCAGTCCCAGGTCGGCTGAGGAGCCATGTAGCTTTAAACCAGTCATCTTGAGGTCAGTTTTGACACTTATGAAACGGGGAGAAGGATCCTGCCAGATGGAGCGTGTGAAAGGCATCGGCATGGTGGTTTCTGGTCCTCCTGAGGTGCCTATGTAAAGGTCCTGCTACTCCAGCTAGCAACCAAACCCAGCGGGCTGGGAGAGGGGCAGCAGGATGTGCCCAGCCCAAATGCTGCCCCCTCCCCCAACACACGGTCAGGGAGGTCTGTCCTCTGCCCAGTCCCACCTCGTCCTGGCTGTGCCTGTCCCTGCCTACAGCCTGTGAAGGCTCCCTGGGCTTTCAGGATAGAAGCCAAGCTCCATGGCAAGGTGTACGCAACTGGTGCTGGCCTGGGGCTGCTTCCCCACCTCGCCAGCATCCCTTCCACCTCACCCCACAGCACCGCTTCCCTTTACCTTCCTGGACTCAGTGCAGTGTCCTGGCTCTGGCCCTGGTGTCCCTGCCCTCCTTTTCCACTGGGCTAACTTTTCTTTATTCTTCAAAACTCAACTCCAGTCCAATCCCAACCATGACACTACCAGGAAGCCTCCCCTGATATTCCTCAGGTTGGGCAAGATGCCTCCCTCTGGGCTCCTTGTGGCACCTGGTTGTCCTCTGGGTGGCAGCTGTGTCTGTCAGGTGCCCAATGTACCTGCAGCACTCGGCCCAGGGCCTGGACCAAGCAGGTGCTGGAAAGCATGCAGTGAACAAAACAGTGACATGCATGGACCTACTTCCAATTGCTCACAGAGAACTCACGCACTTCAGGTGCTGGTTGGGCCAGAAAGTCACCCAGGACCCCGCTGTTGTGGCACAAATGCCACAGCCCAGCCCAGGTGGCGGCGTCTCGTTCTGCTATGTCAGGGCCAGCCCCACAGCAAGTCCAGCGGAGCCCCCGAAGCTGCTCCCTTGTCTCGCTGAGCTCTTGTCTGAGCCCCTCTGAGTGACCTTCACAAAGTGACTCTGCCTGAGACCCCTGCCTGCCACCCAGGCTTGATGGGGAGGCAGTAGTGCAGGAAAGAGTGTTCCTGAGTGTTGGGCAAACTTGCTGCTGAAGACCCCTCCCTCCCACCGGCCTCTCTTCTACCCTTCTAGAAAGACTTACTCAGCAAACACCCTGTATAGCTCAAGAGCTGGGAAAAGAATGTTCTCCCTGCTCTGCCTTGCTCCCTCTCAGCAAGCAAATGAACTCGTTTTCTGCTTTACCCTGGCTGCCAGGAAGCTCAGAGCAAAGCTTTTTTGCTGCTACAGCTTCCCCTACCCTGGTGTCTCTGATTTAACTCTCCTCCTGCTTGGCTCTTTTCTATTATTTTCATTCTCTTGTTTTTTGGTTTTATTCTCTTTATGTTTTTTATTTGCAAGCCAAAGACTTGTGTCATTTTTGAAGAAGTAGGTGAAATAATTATAAATGTTTTGAAAGTATGCTTTGCCTGTGCAAGAATTGGATGCAATCTTTGGGGTGCCTAACCCTGGGGCACAAACAGGAGAGGAGACCCTCAACAGCCCAAGTTCCTGGGAACAGACCCTTGCTTCCCTCCTGGGACTGGGGCCTCATCTCTGTCTCCTCTGTCTTCCACTGCCAGCTTCTCTGCAAGGTGGTGAGAAGACAGGCCTGTTCCTGAGCACAGGTGTGAAAATCAAATTATGTCTGGCAAATCCCACTGCAAAAGGGCCCAAAAGTTTGCTGAGAATGACGAACTTCTACCCAGGTCACTTTTCTTCTTTTGAGTCAAAACTGGTTTTCATGGACCATGTCACCATAAAGCAGAGTGAACGCTGCTCCCAGGAGTGTTCTCCTGCCCTAGGCCCCCAGCAAGAGCAACGTTTTGACTGGGTGGTTTAAATCTCTCTAAATCTTAGTTTCCCTGCCTGAGAAATGAAGGGACCAGACTGAAAGCTCTCCATGGGCCTTACTGGCCTCAGGTCTTTGAAGGGTTGATGGCGGATGATTCTAATGTTACACACTCTACGCGTGCAGGACGTGATCCTGAGGCTCTGGGATTTGGCCAGATGGGACCAGAGATGCCCACTCCCTGGGTTCACACCACCTCTCTTTATTTTAATGAGCACAAATACCTCTCCCCATGATGTTACAGGACCCACAGGTGGCCCTGTGGTCGCAGGGTGGCAGCCATCTGCACCCAGCAGGCGGCACGGCGGGTGGGCATAACTCCTTGCATCAGAACTACAGCTCCACAGACCAGCAGGAAATCTCTGTTCCCGGGGGCCCCTCTTGGTAGTCCAGCTTGAGCTCTCTGGGATGGACAGACAGACAGGTGGTCAGCATGTCTCAGGTTGGGTGGGAAGAGAGGGAGACAGCTAGGGATAGGAATGTGGAAGGTGGAGGGTCTTGGGGTCCCTCAGAGTTCCCTCCAGCACAGGCTGACAAGGCCTGGCCACCCAAGGGCACCCAGCTGTGTGTGGTCTCCAGGGGCCAGGGCTCTAGGGATTCAGGGGGAGTTTCCTACTGCTCCCAACTCACTCTAGTGATCTCTGGGCTGGTATGTTTTCTGTGGGTCTGAGTTGACCATCCTTTGTGGGGCCACTGAAAGCTGGGTCAGACTTGTCTAACCTGACACCTGACTGTCTAGTTCCCAGGCAGGGACAGAGGAGGAGTGGGGGTCTCAGAGCCCGGCTCCCAGCCCCACCCCTGGCCGGGCTCAGTGGCCTGTTGTGCTGAGTCACCTGGTGGCAGAGTGGTCATGCCCCTGGACCTTCAGTGTTCGCTTGCTGTCATCTGCTGCTGCCAGGGGCTCCCAGAGCACGTCCTGGTAAAACTGGCCTGAGACACAAAGGGCGGGTCAGCGAGGAATAAAGACGGAGGGAGGCTGGGGGACGTGCAGAGGTGATGGCATTGCCTGTTCACAGGCAGAGGCAGTTTTTGATGACGTCCCGAGCCACGTACCAAGGGTCCCATTGATATGGCTGGAGAAGCGGTCAGTGTCCCGCAGAAGGAGCCGGAGCCCCGCCCCAGGGCCGTCCCAGGACAGCAGGCCGATGGTCACTCTGTCAGGGCTGCTGAGCAGCAGAAGCCCCGCCTTGTCCATGGTCATCTTGAGACTGTGGGGAAACCTGTGTCCTGAGCAGGAAGGGAGGCAAGGAGGTGCCCGCAGGGGCGTGGGCAGCAGCATGGCAGTGGGCAGGGGCTGCCCTCCTGTCCTCAGGATCTCCTAGTGTGGCCTTTGGTGGAAGGTCCCTTCAGTCTTCTGGGCTTCAGTTTCCTCAGTCAACTGGGACCAAGGTTAACTTACTGATACCTGGTTATCCCAGCATTATATATATATATATATATATATATATATATACATATATATATATATATATATATATATATATATTTTTTTTTTTTTTTTTGCCGTGCTGCACGGCATGCGGGACCTTAGTTCCCTGACCAAGGATCAAACCCATGCCCCCTGCAGTGGCAGCGCGGAGTCTTAACCACTGGACTGCCAGGGAAGTCCCCTATCCCAGGATTATTTATAACATGAGATAACGGTTCCTCTCCCTCTGGTTTTCTTAGATTTGGTTTCTCATGAATAATATGACTTAGGGGTTCAAGGATACATTTCCTCTGTCCCTTTTGTTTTTATGGCTAGTGCCACTTTCTTCTGATGATCAGTGTTTAATCATGTGTTTTAAGGTCTAGAAGGGCAAGTCCTTCTCGAATGCCTTCCTTTTTAACGTAAAATAATCTTTGAGATTATTACCACTTTTGTTTTCTTAGGAACGTTAGATTCCTTTAAGCATGTTGAGTAAGACCCTGCTGTGACTCGGAGGTTATTTTCAATGGAAACGCGCTAAACTTACACCGTCTTGTTGACAGAGTTCAGTGTACAAGCCGTGGTCTATTTTTCTTTATGTGCATCTTCTGCAGCTCATGAAAGTATGTGGACGTTCAATCACCACGATTGATAGGAATCCTTTATTCCATCTTCTAGTGTGTATGTCCAAGGCACAGAAATGCTATTGATCTTTGTGTGTCTACCAGATAGCAGGAAACTAAGATCTTTTATGAAACTGGGAGCTTTTCAGGTGAGGCCCTCAGATTTGCCAGGTGTGCACTCATGTATCAAGTGGGAACCAGTCTCTTCGGAGGGGCTGGGTGAGAGGGAGCGGACAACATACTCAGCAGAGGCTGGGGGCTCAGAGAACACGGCTCGAAGAGGGCCAGGGTCCTTGGCCTCTCTCCCAGGCCCCTCGTGACTCCCAGAGCAGGAGAGCTACCTCTGCAAGGCTCCACACAGGGGAAGCCCCACAAGAAGAGGTCGCCATCCTTCTCCAGTACCCCCCAGCTGCCCGGTGTTGATGTCAGAGGGACCTGTCTCTCCTCAATAGAGCTTCAAAGTTAAGGATGACAATTATAACCTCCCCTGATGGACAGCGCTCTCCAACCTCTCGTTGTCAGGGTTACCTCACCACATAGAGAGCGCACCTTCCCGCATGCCCAGTGGGCACCGTACTGTCTGTGGGCAAAGTGCTCCCCGACCACATTCTCTCACTGGACCATCCCCTCAGCCCTCCGACTCAGGGCCGGATGATTATCCCTAGTTAGAAGTGAGAGGGGCTAGGCAGCCTGCCTAGGGTCACTCAGCAGAGCAGCTCCAAACCACACCATCCCCTGCACAGGACAGTGACCTGGGTTAGGTGTGAGGGTAGCCAGGCCCCCGGGACAACCCCTTGGCACCCTCCAGAGCAGGAGGGGTAGGTACAGGGCTCTGTGCATCTCTGCCCCTCCTGTGGGTGCGGCCCACTGCAGAGGACTCATGCCCAGCCACTCCCTCCCCAGGCCTGTGGCGTCCCATCACCAGCTAACATGGGGTGAGGGGTCACCGCCGGGCCCCAGCCTGTGGCTTACCCTGCCATCACCGAGTACAGAGTTTTCTTCCACTTGTATGCAGAGCTTCTTCGGTTCCGAGTCACTACCACGTGCTCAGGGGATGCACGAACCTGCAGCTGGGGTTTCTCGAAGGTCACCTCAATCCACGAGAAGTGGCCCTTCTCTGTCTCATAGTGGCCAGTCACCTCAATCCCTGAGAGGGCCGGGAGCAGAGAGGTCGAAGCTGTGATCCCAGCTGGGCACTGGCCTGAACAGGTGGTCCCTCCGGCTACAACCCCCCGAGCCGCTCTTCACCCACTCACCTCCGGTCCCCTTCCCCAGCCTCCCCTCACACCACGGGCCTGCTTCCCACAGTCTTTCCACTCATCCCTTGGTTCCCTATAGCTTTGGAGGGGCCCCCAAGTCTTGGGTGACAGCCATCTTCAGACGAGCCCTCTGAGGAGGGAGGTCTCGTGTGAAGTCAGTAAACGCGCGTGAAGCCCCTGCAGTACCTGACACTGAGCTGGGCACCGTGGCCAAGAGTGGGAGGGAAAATCAGTGCTCCCTAGCCTCAGGGAGCAAAAAGACTCTGGGCCTGGCGTGATGAAGCGGGAGACAGTGTGTGAGGTCTGGGGGAAACGAGGGGGCCGTAAATGTTCGTTGACTGTGAGTGGCTCTGCAGGTGTGCATTTGAGCATCCCGAGCGCTGTGTGTCCCCACGTCTGACCTGACAGCTCAGCTCCACCCTTCTGGGGACTCGGGGGCAGGTCTGGCCAGCGCACCTACCTCCTCCCCCCATTTGTTTCCTCCACACCCCCTACAGCCCCACCAGCTTCCTTCAGGGTTCTGTGCTTCTGCCTACCCCTTCCTCTACCTTGTGGACCCCCCATTTCTCTGCCAAGGCCCAGTCACCCCCATATGACCTTGTGCAGCCTCCCCTGACCCTAGGACAGCTCTCATCTCCTCCTCTGGGCTTGTCTCCACGGCGCTCTGGGCACGGACGACAGGCCCCCGCGCTGCTCTGTGCCCAGGCCTGTCTCCCCAACCCTGAAGTATGGCAGTGCCTGGGGGTAAGCCCACATCTGGTCATCCTGGGGTGCAGGCCACTCAGGCCTGCATATGTGGTGACCAGTGAAAGGTGTGTGGGGAAGACGTATGAGCACAAGTGTCGGTGCTCAGGGGCTTGGCCATGTTACTACCTGGGACGAGGACTGCCCGTGAGTCTCTGTGGGCAGGTTTCCCACCGTTTTTTCTGGGGTGGGAAGTTGGGGGTGCATGGTGCCCGGGTCTCTCTGGGTGTATGACTGGGTGTGCACCTCTCACCTTGGCCAGGGTCTGAGAGCAGGTTTGTCGGTCCCTGAGAGCGCTTGAGGTCCACACAGAGCCGGTCCACGCTCCGCCCAGGCAGCGGCAGGATGACAGAAGGAGGCTGGATGGGAGCTGGGACAGCAGGTGTGGTTCTGGGGGCAGGTAGAGCAGGCTGGGGGTGAGGACGGTGAGGGGGGCTGAGGGGAGCTGGCACTTACCGTGGTGTGGGGATGCCGTGGTTGTTTCTGAAAGAAGAAAAAGTCTGGGTTTAGGCAGCCCCTTCCTGGGGAGGGGTGGGCTGAGGAATGGAGTAGCAGATGGGTGTGGCAGGGCTCCCTCTCCATCGAGAAGCCCACGCGACAGGTGGCAGAGCTCCCCGGGCTCTCCCCTCCCAGGCTCTCCCTGCTATAGGGCCAGAATCTATTGCTGCCTGGAGGTACCTTTGATTCTTAAGTCCATGTCATGTTCATCAAGAAATGAGGTAGCTGATAGCCCTGACGCAGGCATTAGTGCAGGAACAGCCAGGAACAGAAAGGGAGAAGGCAGTCAGGATTCAAAGCAATCGGCAAGCCCTCCAGCCATCACTGCCACCTGCCACCCACCAAGCTCCAATACCACAACCCCTGCCACACCTACACCCAATCTGGACGAGCCTTTGCAAAGAGATTTTTCAACCGGAAGAGCATGCTATTAGGGAAAACGCTGAGGAGACAGGGTCCAGCCGGGCCCTGCGGCTGTGTCTGAGTCCAGATTTGGAGATCAGAAACAGCTCAAGGGACTACTCCTGGCTTTGGGAATGGAGGAAATCTTCCCTTTCTAGAACGTTCCATCCTGAGCCAGCCTCCAGAGTGTGATGAATCCAATTAAGTAAATATAAAGGACACGTTACGTAATGTCATACCTTACAGCAACTCTCCCTGGTCTGTGCCTAGCCCTGTGCTTGGTGCTCTATCTTATCCAACTCTATGGGCAGGTTCATCTTGAGGAAACTAGGCCCTCAGAGGGTCAGAAAGCGGCTTACGTGGCATCACGTCTGGTGGCGTTGGTCTCCAGGGCGTACGGTGGGGTGGATAAGGAAGATGAGG